>NC_056065.1:63984552-68984552 GCF_016772045.2 Ovis aries
ATAACTTCATTATTTCTTAAAGAGTGGTCTTACCTGACCATTTGTTTATTGTGATACTGGTATTATTAAAATTTTCTTTATTTTTCCTTGTAGAAGGCATTTAGTTATTCATTTTAATGTGTTAAATAAATAGTTTATATCATCTTGTATTTTATTTCAGGAAGATAAAAGCATTGTTGCAAAGAATGTCTTTTTTTTTTAAGTGTTGAATCCAATAGGGTTGAAAACCACGTTCCTGGCCTACATCATCTAATAGAATAAATAATCTCTAGTGCAGGAAATGTGTGAATGAATAACTTCATCATAGTGCTGTGAGTGCTGTTATAGAAGTGGGCATTAAGATTCACTGGGAATGCTGGGCCAAGCCAAGTCCCTCTTACAGGAGTTGCTGAGTCTTAAAATACAAAAAGGGGTTAACCAGACAAAGAAGGAAGGGGAAAGGCATTTCAGGTTGAGTGAAAGCATGAATCAAGGTGCAGTGGGGCAAAACAGCAGGGAACTAAAAGTAATTTGGTTTTATTGGGTCCTAACATATATAGTTGGAAGCTATGAGACTTAACATGCTGAACCAGTGAACTTAGGTTTTGTCATGAGGTATTTTCTCCTAGTCTTTTCCACTAAAGTACAAATAAAGTCACAGGTGATTAAATATATGTGTTGGAAGTATGGAGCCAGAGTCTGCATAGACCTCCTGCATGTTTGAGATTTCTCTTAATACTTGATGTTTATTGTTTAAAATTGTGAATAACTTTGTTTTCTATTCTAGAATCAATTAATGTGCATTCTTAGCTTCAATTTCCTAATTTTAAAATGAGGATAATAATAGCAATTACATCTTAGGATTGTTGGGAAGATTAATAATACCTATAATGACAATAATGACAATAATAACAGTTTTTGAGGGCTTATATAACAAGAACAATCCTAGAGGTTTTACTTCTGTTACCTCATTTAATCCTCAGAACATCTCACTGAAGTGGGTACTTTTATTATCTCCTTCTTACTGCTGATAAAATTAAGGCATAGAGAAGTAATTTTCCTAAAGTTACACAGCTAGTAAATAGCAGAATGAGGTTTGAACCCAGGCAGTCTGAATATGATACTTAACTATGACATTTTATTTTCCCATTCTGTGAGATCAGTGTGTAAAGCATTTAGTATAGAATCTGCCACGTAATAATTTTAAATGTAAGCTGTTATCAGTATTTAATAATAACTACTCAATTTATTTTGCCCAAATCTTTAAGTTAAATTGGTGTCTGAAAGAAATTGTGCAAGTGGCTTGAGTTATTCCCAGCATGCCATTGAGTACAGTGTGATATCTAAGCCCATGCCTTTAACCACTACCTTCTACTGCTTCCTCTTTCCTGTTGGGCTGTCTCCACATTAGAATTTAAATCTGGTAGGAGCTATAATGTTTTTTTCATCATTGTCTACCTGGTCCTTAACACTGTTTAGTACAGAGAAATAACCAAATTATTATTCATTAGTGGTTCATAGGTGGTGCTAGTGGTAAAGAACCCATCTGCCAATGCAGGAGACTTGAGAGACGCAGGTTCAATCCCTGGGTTGGGAAGATCCCTTGAAGAAGGGCATGGCAACCAGTATTCTTGCCTGGAGAATCCCATGGACAGAGGGGCTTGGTGGGCCACAAGTCCATAGGGTCGCAAAAAGTCGGACAGGACTAAAGCGACTTAGCATGCAGACGTTGTGCATTGAGTGACTGAACATCTAAATACCTACCTTTTAGCTGGTCTCAGAATGTAAGCTTTTTTGTACCTTCTATAATTGTGGTTTAATTGCTTTACATGGTTTTCCTTCCATACGTAGTCCAGTTTGGACCAGCCATCTGCTCCTGAACCTTGGTACCACAAGAACCTTTCTGGGTAACTGATACCTGTTTGTCCTTTAGAGATCACTCAGCTTTCAGGCAGGGAGATTAGAATAACAGTTGGATACCAAACTAGAATTTTAGATATATACAAAACAGAATTTTAAAATGTGTACTCTCAGAAACTAAATATAAAAAGGAAAAAAGCCATGATATCTTTCCTTTTGCCTTTGACATTGATCATTTTAAAGAGAAAATAATATAACTTTCTTCAAGAGGGTTCTCTGTTATTGTGGGTTAACTCATATTTTCCTCCTCTCCTCTATCTAGAATGTCTTAAACCATTCTACCTTATGAGAAATTGGATGTTCTTGCAGATAGTCATTGTGGGAGAAAACGTTTCATTTAAGTCCCAGATGAGGACCGGAAACTTGAAATCAGAGGAGCATCTGAAATCAAGTAATATTAGGTAGGATAAAAATTACAAGGGATTTCTACATGTTTGTATTCCTTTTAGAGATATGTTAAAGTACTCACATACTGTGAACACTAGTAGAAGAATTAGAAGCTTTCGGAAGCATTTGATATTGGCCGGAATGGGGGAGGGAGTACTAACGATTTTTTTGTTTTAACTTATGCAGCCTAATAAGAACCTTGTGTCTTTACTTTGTCATGAGCATTTATATCTTACAGTCCAAAGAAAAATTTTAAACATTAGTAACGTAAATGTAAATTTTATGTTTGTGTATGTGGTCTCTGAATGTTTATGGCAAGCAGAGGGGATTTATCTTGTGGTGGACTATCCTTTAGAATAAAAATTCCTGTTTTGGATTACGTATATAGCAGTTCATTTGAATACAAGGAGCCTCAGTTCTTGCTTCTGTTATGTTAGCCTGCATACAGTCAGGCCTTCAAGATGCCTGTAGAAATAGGTATATGGTGGTGTGCAAGAGAAGTCCTCTCCAACCACACAGTGAGCTGGTAACTCTTCTCACAGTGGCTTGTATCAGTTTAAATGATAGTGTGAAGGTGCTTGGGGTCAGAGATGAGACTTTTAAATGTGAAGTACTGATTGTCCCTACAAGTTGATACCATGACAGAGGCAACTAGAGCCAGGCCATTCCAGAAGCCTTGCTTTGTTGTGTAATGCTTATGAGCTCTAAAACTAGACTGCAGGGTGGAACCAAACTGCCACTTTCCAGTCGTGTGATTTGGGGCAGGTTATTTAACTTTTTCCTCATCAGAAAAATGGGAATAGTACTGTTACTTACCTGATAGATTTCTTGTGAGAATTAAAGGTTTAATAGTATATTGTCGCACATAAACTGCACCTGCAAATAGTAAATGGTCACCTGTACTATTATGTAAGCCACTGCTTACTTCTTAGGAGATGAGCTTCGATGGCGTTCTGTAATTCATGCTTTGCTCGATGTGCTGTCGTGTCAGGCTTTTAACTGTTTGCCTAAGCTGTGTGCTCAAAGCTAATGTTTAGAGAGGAGAAAAGTGTGTTTGCGGATCCAACTTTAAACTGTATTCCTTTAAGTTTTATATAATCAAAACTGATGTTTGAGGAGAAACAAAAAATACAATAATGTAAGTCCTTTGCAATTTTTGCATATTAATCTCTTGTTTTTATTTTCTGTGCATACTAGAATGTGGTCATTACAACATTCAGGTTCTCTTGTTACTTAGCATTACGTGGTGATAGATGACCCAGGATTTTTTACCTCCACCTTGGAACATTGCCGTCTTGAACCTAGTATGTTGCTTCAGAAAGGATCCTATGTCAGTGACTCAAAAGTAATTTGGTGGTCACTGAAGTATTCATGTCACAGGTTAACCCTCTCTCTTGGAGTTGTCTCAATGGACATGAATTTGAGCAAACTCCAGGCGATAGTGAAGGACAGGGAAGCCTGGCGTGCTGCAGTCCATAGCCAAAGAGTCAGACATGACTTAGTGACTCAACAACAACAACTTGGAGTTATCACCTATGTTCCTGTATGAAACTTACCTGTTTTGTTTATTCCTGGTGGCAACTCTGAAAGGGAGCTTGTATCCTTGTTTTATAGATGAGGAAGATGAGGTTTCTTGAAACTCCAAGGTAGCACTATTACTATAAACCCAGATTCAGACCTAAGTCTTTTTTCCTATGTATCATTTTGTGTTACATAAAATTGCCTTAGGATGATACACATTTTACCATTCATTAATTCAACAAAATTGTAGTGAACAGCTGTGACATACCAGGCATTATTCAGAGTGCTGGGGATATAGTCCTGAACACTATCTTTTCACGTTTTTTCGTCGTGTGTGATCTGTACTATACTCATCACTTTTTCTCAGCTCTTTTGCCTGTTCGTTTTGTTATTATGCCATAGGTTCACCATTCTCCTCAGTTAATCTCCCTCTTACTTTTAGACACTGGTCTGATCTCCTGCTTTATCTCCAAACTTGAGGCGGTGTAGCAGTGAATTCTCTGGACATCTTTCCACCCTGCCCCACTCCCAAATTTTCCTAGCACAATTCTTTCTAATGCTACTTTCCTTCAATTTCATCCTCTTTTGAAAGCTAGTCTTGCGTCCTGTCTTTTTCATATTCTCATGTCTTTCCATCTTTTCCAGAAGCATGCTGTATCACTCTTGTTCTTTCCTGTATCTTCAACCTATTCATTTCCGCTAGCTTCTTTTCTTCATTCTAAACATGCTCAAGTCTCTCCCATTGGAAAAAAAGAAACTTTTACCCGTGGCCCCCTTTTATTTCTCTTCACAGCCCAGTGTCTTAAGAGTTGACTGAAACTTCTCCCTCTTACTTGTTCCTCATTCTCCCTACAGTTTGACATTGTTTCTTTCTCTGACAAGGCAGTTATTAACCCTTACTGCACTAAATCCAGCACACCCTCCAGTCCTTAGAGTACTTATCTACTGCCTGTGATATTGTTGACTACCCTTTGTTTATCCTCTTCTTTTGCCCTCCTGTGCCTGTGAGTTTCTTCTTGGTGTTCTTCATTCTTTTATCTGCCTGTTAAGAATGAAGATAGGGAACTCGCTCCACCCTTCTGCCTTTCTGGGCAATTACAGCTACTCCCATGGTTTTAGCTGCCATCTGTGTGCTGATCACTCCAGCATTGTGTCCGTAGTCTTAATGTCTCCCCTGTGCATGACACTCATCTCTTCTTAAGTGTCTGCTTGCTCACCGCCACTTAGTCAGATACCCAGATGTGCAAGGCAAGAATTTGGGAATGATTTTAGATGGTTTCCTCTGCTTTATTTTCTGCTGATTTTACTTCCAAATATTTTTGAATCTAGGCATTTCCATCCGTTCATGCTTCCACTTCATTTCCATCCATTCATTTCCTTCACTTCCTTACCTCCAGTCTTGCCCTTTTAAACCCATCTTCCATGCATCTTGTTGTAATCATTTAAAAAGGCAATTCTGACAATGCTGTACCCCTGCTTAAAACCCAGCATAGATTTCCTAGTAGTTAAAAGACAGAACCTGAGCTCCTTAACATGTCATCCACAGCCTCACAGTCTGCAGTCTGCTGTGATTCTCCGGCTCATCTGTAGCTTCCTGCCCTGCATTTGATGCGTCAGTCTACCTCCTTCACTGGCTTAGCTTTGTTTTTCTTTTGTGATATTTTCTCTGCCTGGAAGAGTAATTCCTTCTCATGCTTTGAGATTCCTAGACCAGAATTGAGCCTTTATAAAACTAGGTACACATGTTCAAATAGTACAGATTATTGAGTGAATGTTGTAATACAGAGCAGTGGAGTGTCAGGAGATTTGAAAGCTTGTGCCAGACAGTGAAGTGCCACAGAGAGAGAAAGCAAGTTAGTAGTTTTATTATCTCTTACTGAGAAGCTCCTTTAGGAGCAGCATTTCCTTAGGTCTTATTTTTCTATGTGAGATCCAACAGTAGAGCAGCACGATTTATTTTTTTCTGATGCTAAAGCTGAAACTCCAGTACTTTGGCCACCTCATGCGAAGAGTTGACTCATTGGAAAAGACCCTGATGCTGGGAGGGATTGGGGGCAGGAGAAGGGGATGACAGGATGAGATGGCTGGATGGCATCACCGACTCGATGGACATGAGTTTGGGTAAACTCCGGGAGTTGGTGATGGACAGGGAGGCCTGGTGTGCTGCAGTTCATGGGGTCACAAAGAGTCAGACGCGACTCAGCAACTAAACTGAACTGAATACCGTGAGACTTGGTGTTACCTTAAAGATCTCAGGAATGTCCGTGAGACTTGGTGTTACCTTAAAGGTCTCAGGAATGTGTGTGTGTGTGTGCATCTGAATTTGTAAGCACATACTTGCCTTCTAGTGTCTACTCTCTGACCTGTTATTTAACACAAATAATTATCATCAGGTTATTATGTTTATGGTCATAACTGATGGCTACTCGTATCCTGAATACTCCTTAGTACTTTATGGAAATAAGTAAATTATCTTGAAATAAGACGTGCTATGGCTTTTATTAAATTTCAAAAAAAAAAAAAAAATTAGTGTTGCCTCCCAAAACAAGAGACTAATTCACCTCTCCTCAACTGTGAGTTTAGAGGACATTGGCTTATATATTCCTATGTTCTTCTCAGAGATGGAAGGGGCTTTGTCCAGGTGAAAGGAATCTTCCACTCTATTTACCCCTAACTTGGAAATATCTTGTATATTTTTAAGCCATGAATATAATGTGTGATCTTGAGAGATTATTCTGTATTCGTTACCTTGCATTGTTGTATCAGTGGTATGTATAATCAAGCTATTTGTTAAAGAAAATTACCATTAACTAGTTTTCTCCTCTAGTGACATTATTAAAAAAACTACTGTAAAATGTTTAATTTTTGAAAGCCCCAGTTCTCTAGGCTTTTATTATCAAACATTCCTTTCCCCCCTTCCCCACCCCCCGCCCCCCTTACAATCTTGTATAAGAGAAGAACTGTGATGCAGTGGTTAGGAGTTAGCCTCTGGAATCAGTGTGTTGAATTGCTGCCTCTACTACTTGCTAACTTGATGACCTTGGGCATGTTACTTAACCTCTATATCCTTAGGTTTCTTCAGCTATAAAGTGGGAGCAGTAATAGTACATAGTGAGGGTTAAATGATTACTTTATGGCAAACCCTTACTTTAGAACAATGTGGCAATAATAAGTGCTAAATGTAGTGTTAGCTATTTTAGTGTACCTAGTGCATTAGAGGAGAAGGCAGTGGCGCCCCACTCCAGTACTCTTGCCTGGAGAATCCCATGGACGGAGGAGCCTGGTAGGCTGCAGTCCATGGGGTCGCTAAGAGTTAGACACGACTGAGCGACTTCACTTTCACTTTTCACTTTCATGCATTGGAGAAGGAAATGGCAACCAACTCCAGTGTTCTTGCCTGGAGAATCTGGGGACAACAGAGCCTGGTGGGCTGCCGTCTATGAGGTCGCACAGAGTCAGACACGACTGAAGTGACTTAGCAGCAACAGCAGTGCATTAGAATGTGTTAAATGTATTTATAGATACTGATTCTCACCCATGGTCTCCAAGAATATTGTTTCAGATGGTTGGCTTTAAACATATTTGGTTATCACTGAATGTTTCAGATTTTGTTTAGCCTTTAAATGGCTTTTTTTTCTTGTTTGATAGAAGTGCTTAATTTTTATTATTTACAAACAGACAATATATTTAGTATTTTGAAAGCTTTATATTTTAAATAGTGCTGTTTTATTACTGAAGGCATGATGATTTTAATTCTCAGATTCTTCATTCTTTTTTATTAATTCCTTCAGCTTAAAGTAAGAATAAAAAAGAATTCATGTGGCCACACCTTCTAGAAGCCAAGAGGAAACTTTTGAAAATTAGTATCTCTTTATATAAGCATTGTAGTATTAATCTTTAATAATATTGATCTTTAACAAAACCAACAGGTCGTTGAGGTATAGTATTTTCTGTTTATAAAAAAAGTAAAATAAGTAGACAATTTTGTGCTAATGTTTGTGAAAGCAGTTGATTTAAGATCACATATCTGTTGATTTCTTATATATTGTACACCATCGAAAAAAACTTATTTTTAAACAGTCTTCTCTGTGACATTATGATGTCAACAAATAAAAATCTTTATTCTGAGGAGACTATTATTGATGACTCCTCATATGGGAAAACTGTTTGTTTGGGGATTTATACATATCGACTTCTTGTTTTTGATCAAATACTTACTCCCTGGAGCAGGGGAGCCAAACCTTTTCTGTGAAGGGATAGTAACTGTTTTAGGCTTGATGAGACATGTAGTCTTTATCTCAACTACTCACCTCTGCTCTTGTAGCAGAAAGCAGCCATAGATGATACGTAAATGAATAGGCAAGCCTGTTCCAATAAAATGTATTTACAAACATTGATCCATTGTGAAGGAGGAAATTTTACCTACAGTCTGACCACTGCATGAGAATATGAATTTTACTTCTTGTGGTCTTTCTGGTAGAAATCTCAGGTATTTATTTCCTAATATGAACTGATCTTTGTTTTGATTTTTTATTTTTTGTGAACTGATCTTCAGTTTAGACTAGTTGACTTAAATGTTAAGATTTAATCAACAGAGCACGAAACTGAACCTAGGTAAGTCTGTGTTAGCTTTTTAGGTCATAGAATTTTTAATTCCAACTTGAAATAAAAATAATTTGAACTTCAGAGTTAGAAAGAACTAAGTTTGTACTTAATTGTACCTAGTTGCTTTGTGATAATGGACAGACTATTTCCACATTTCACAGTTTCAATTTCCTTGTTTATGGGATGGGAATGATAGTGGCTATCTCCCACGGTTTTATTTTCTGTTTAACTCTTCTTTACCATTTCAGTTTAGCAGAGTTATTTTAGTCATTAACGCATGTCTCTTTCAGAACCTAGGAGAGCACTGTGCTCAGAGGTGAGCATCTCTTCCCTAGTCGTTCTTGAGGCATCAAAACTCTTGAAATTTCAAAATGCTTCGACATTCATGTCAGATAGTTTTTATGACATTTTTGCAGTTTTGTTTGTGTTTAGATTTTTAGTTTCATATTTCCTGGACAGGTTATATAAAAATAGTATATAAAAATTTTGATCTTTATCAGTGGAGGCCTGTTCCAGAATCTGTTAGAATTATAGTTTTTCTCTTACTGATGGCCTATCAGAGAAGCAGATTATTTGGAAATAGTTCCTGTTATATGCTCAATATAATCTTCATTTGACTGGAAATTGGTATGCTCATTAGGCAGATCTTCATTTGACTGGAAATTGGTATCCTCATTAGGCAGATCTTGGGACTTGCCTTGTGGCTCAGACGGTAAAGTGTCTGCTACAATGTGAGGAGACCTGGGTTTGATCCCTGGGTCGGGAAGATCCTCTGGAGAAGGAAATGGCAACCCACTCCAGTACTCTTGCCTGGAAAATCCCATGAATGGAGGAGCCTGGTAGGCTACAGTCCATGGGGTCGCAAAGAGTCGGACACGACTGAGCAACTTCACTTCACTTCACTTCACTTTAGGCAGATCTTCAGTTCAGTTCAGTCGCTCAGTCGTGTCCGACTCTTTGCGACCCCATGAATCACAGCACGCCAGGCCTCCCTCTCCATCACCAACTCCTGGAGTTCACCCAGACTCACGTCCATTGAGTCCGTGATGCCATCCAGCCATCTCATGCTCTGTCGTTCCCTTCTCCTCCTGCCCCCAGTCCCTCCCAGCATCAGAGTCTTTTCCAATGAGTCACTCTTCGCATGAGGTGGCCAAAGTACTAGAGTTTCAGCTTTAGCATCATTCCTTCCAAAGAAATCTCAGGGCTGATCTCCTTCAGAATGGACTGGTTGGATCTCCTTGCAGTCCAAGGGACTCTCAAGAGTTCTCCAACACCTCAATTCAAAGGCATCAATTCTTCAGCGCTCAGCCTTCTTCACAGTCCAACTCTCACATCCATACATGACCACAGGAAAAACCATAGCCTTGACTAGACAGACCTTAGTCGGCAAAGAATGTCTCTGCTTTAGCATCACCAAAATGGTATTTGTTCATCTTTACGAGCAAATCTTGTTTGGAATGAGAAAACAATCTATAAATACATGATTCTCAGTGTATCTTGTATATACTAGGTATGTGTTTTTAGGTAAGATATGGATTCAGTTCTGTTTAGTCGCTCAGTCGTGTCCGACTCTTTGCGACCCCATGAACCACAGCACGCCAGGCCTCCCTGTCCATCACCAACTCCCAGAGGCCACCCAAACCCATGTCCATTGAGTTGGTGATGCCATCCAACCTCATCCTCTGTCTTCCCCTTCTCCTTCTGCCCTCAATCTTTCCCAGCATCAGGGTCTTTTCAAATGAGTCAGCTCTTCTCATCAGGTGGCCAAAGTATTGGAGTTTCAGCTTCAAAAATCAGTCCTACCAATGAACACCCAGGACTGATCTCCTTTAGGATGGACTGGTTGGATCTCCAAGATATGGATACATTGTAAAATAATACCCTTAGTAACTTGGCTACTCAGAATGAAAGGTTACTGAATCCAATGAAGATGCATAAGTATGGCTGGTTGTCTAAGTATAAAGTTCCTAAGTTAGTACTCTAGTTAGGTTCGGGTGAGGGCAGGAGAGGAGGTTGTGACACTGGTAGGTTAAGAGGTGAGGCATTTCTAAATATGATCTTAGATTTTAAGGACATAAATCAACTATTTTGTGAAGTTTTGGTTGTTTTTTTTTTTTTTTTTAATGGCAAAAGTTTAGCACTCAAAGCAAACAGTAAAACTAGGCTGAATGGATAATGGAATTTGATGTGATGTTATTTTTTAGGATTAAGTATAGCTGTGTATTGGGATTCCCTGGTGGCTCAGAGGTTAAAGCATCTGCCTGCAATGCGGGAGACCTGGGCTCTATCCCTGGGTCAGGAAGATTCCCTGGAGAAGGAAATGGCAACCCACTCCAGTATTCTTGCCTGGAGAATCCCATGGACGGAGGAGCCTGGTGGGCTACAGTCCATGGGGTCACAAGAGTCAGACACAACTGAGCGACTTCAGTTCACTTCATAGCTGTGTATTTGATATTGTTCATTTATAGTGATAGTTCTCATATGGCTTGTGGTTTTTATAACATCCTATTATGCTTCTGTTATATTTGAAAGCTTAATTTTTAAAAAATATTAAAAAAAATTTTTAAAGCTAAGAAAAAAGATTCATGTTATATTTTGATGAAACTAAAATTCACAATTGATATTAAATAATAAACATTTACAGTAAAAATTTTAGAGTCTCTGTTCTCTAACTTTTATGTCAGATTTTGTTTTTAAAAATGGAGATCTCTTAACTTTATATTCTTACCTTTTTATATTATATACTGTAATTTAGCCTTTTTCCTTTCTTCACTTAAAAAATATTTGTTGAATGCCTACTGTGTAGGCATAGGAGTTGTGATGGTGAGCATTAAAATCTGTGATATGTACTATGAAGAAAAAATACAAGTGCTTTGAGAATATAAAACAAGAATATGTTTCATGTATGTAGGGTTCAAGGGCTTCCCTGGTGGCTCAGGTGATAAAGAATCTGCCTGCAATGCAGGAGGCCTGGGTTCAGTCCCTAGTTTGGTAAGATCCTCTGGAGAAGGGAATGACAACCCACTCCAATATTCTTGCCTGGGGAATTTCTTGGACAGAAGAGCCTGGCAGGCTCCATTCTATGAGGTCACAAAGAGTCAGACACAACTGAGTGACTAAGACACACACACACACACACACACACGTAGGGTTTTAGTAAAGCTTCCTCAGGAAGTAATGTCTGCTGAGACAAAGGATGAGTCATTAAGTAGACAAAGTGGGGAAGAGGTATTTCTAGCAAAGGGACTCTTCTTTACAAAGGCTTTGAGTGTGAAGGGAGCCAAACACATTGGAGAATCTAGAAAGAAGTCCAGGGACTGGAGCAAAAGGGTCAAGGGGAGAACAGAATGATGATAGAAGTAGAGTACAGAGGCTCTCTTCAGAGTGCAGAGGGCTTTGAAGTCCACTTTACTGAAGATCTTGATTTTCACCCTAAAAGCAGTGGGATGTCATTAAAAGGTTTTAAGAGGGCAGTTGATGAGGTCAGATTTGCATGTTTTAAAGATCCCTCTGATAGCAGTAGAGCAAGCAGAATGAAAGGAGACAGGAGTGAAGTGGAGAAAAAGGTTTGGTGGCTTTGCAATAGTCCAGGCAATGGATGGTCATACCTTGAATGATAGTGACTGAAAAAGAACTAAAGGGAGAATTACAGATTCAAGATGTATTTAGTAGGTAAAATTCTTTGGCATTGATAGATTATCAGGGATTTGAGAGAATGTTGTCATGGATGACTTCCCGGTGTCTGCTTTTCACAGCTGGGAAGCAGTGATACATTTAGTAATGTACAAAACTCTAGAAAGAAAAACCAGAGATGAGGGTGGAGGTTGATCATGAGTTCATTTCTTGAATACAGTCAATTCTTGAAGAATTTGGGAAGAGAGAAAAGAAGCAGCAGTTAGACGAAAATATAAGATAGAAGATTTTAAAGTCTGTGAAAGTGTAGGGCGTGTTTAAATACTCTGTGAGAAGCATCCAATAGAGAGGGAAGTTTTTAAATTATTGAAAGAGGGGAGGTGGTAATTAAAGGATCAGAAGTTTTTACAAAGGCTAGAAAGAGCATACCTAAGTGGAATTACTGGTCTTAAACAAGATATACACTTCCTCTAGTGTTTTAACAAGAGTAAGAAAGAAGAGGGTTCTGTGAATGTAGTAAGCCTTTAGTAAGGGCGTTGTTTTCCTGAGGAATGGAACTGTCCTTTGCTGAAAAGAGTTGAGACTGAGGAAGAGGGCAGAAATCAGCTTGAGGAGGATGGAGATTTAAAATAGTTATAGTGGCTAGTGAATTGAGAAACACAGAATTTTCTGGCCTCATTGACAGAAAAATTTTAATTTAATAAATGTCACTTAAATGTTTTCTTTAAATGTATCAGATTTGGGAGTAACAGTAAGAAAGTGAACTCTACCTGGTAGAAGAGTTCATGATGACCCTGTGAACGTCTAAGCAGTGACATCAGTTTGCTAAGATCTTACTATTCTGGATGTTAAAGCAGGGTCACTGTTTGCAGTACCACAAATAGAGCTGCTATACATTCTTTTTTTTAATTTGCATTCTTATTGTCATATGATTTTACTTAACTTTTAGTGTTACTTACGTTGGGTAGGCCTAGTTTGTTTCTAATTGATATTCTTTTTCCCTTTTTCAGGCAGGCAGAAGTCCTGAAGGCTGACATGACAGGTACTGTCTGACTCATTTGTTTTTCACACCTTATTTTATACCATTAAATTAAGAGAAGTGTGTCATCTTATTATACTACTTGTAGTATCGTCCTGGTTGACAAAAGGTTTTTTTCAGTATTTATTGTTTTTATAGTTTGAATTTTTACTTAGATAGCTCATCAAAATTTTTTATAATCTGTGCTACATTGACTTGAATATTGCCTAGTTTAATGCATATAATAATTTAACTTTGACATACTATATTAGCGATTTAAGAGATACAGAAAAAATAATTCATCTACCATATAAACACAAGTACCAGCATTAGGTTTATGTCTTCCTGTTTATAATTCCCCAAACCTAAATAGTAAATAAGCCTTCAGAGAAAAATATTTTCAGGAAAACTCTTGCAAATTGAAAGTCCTTGAAGTTGAGCTACCTTACCACTTTTCTTTTCTCTCTCACCTTTTTGTTTTCAATAATAGCCAAGGTGTTTTTGAAACAATAATTAGACTTAGCCAGTAAAAGGAGCAGATGACTTGAACTCAAAATTAGGAAGTACATGGCAGCAGCTATGTAGTGGTCAAAATGTTCTCTTTACAGCATGATAGCAACATGCTTTCTGTGTAACTATGCTGAAATGTTTTAAAAAATGTAGGTGCTAGTGGATCTCTTTCTAATTTTTGAAGATTTTAGTTCTGCAGTGACACTCACAAAGACAGTTAAACTTGTTGTAAACCGCATACCTGCTAAAATTTACAACCAAGAGGAAATGGGCTATTTGGATGTGTTTTTCTCAATTTCTAGAGTTGCAGGCTAATATTCTAAGAATTTTGAGTAATCTCACTGTCACCTTGTTCAAGGGGGAAAAAAGCCCAAATCACTTTTTCTTAGTTTACAGTTCTTCCTGTTATTAACATAGCTGTCATTGTCCTCCATACTATGGCTCCCGGGGTCAGCTCTGCACTCTGCTCTGCTCTATTAAGCCTCTTTGTGTTGGCATTGTAATCTGCATTGTGTGATAACAGTTGTATATGGAGCAATCTCAGGCAGTCTATATACCTTTTACATTTTCTTAACTCTTGAACACTCTCAGTAAGAAGGCCTTAGGGTTTGACTTTTGTAGGGTACATCTGTTGTTCCCAGAAGGTGACTTGTCCCTAAGATATTAAGTCTGCTCATTCAAATGCTAGTCTCTCCGATGGGTCAGAGTTAATGATACCTTAAAATCCTTTCTCTGCAGCCGATGAGTTGAAGCGGGGTTGAATAAATCTATAAATGTATTTATTTAGTCATTAAAAGCTTAATAAGGGGCCAAGAACCTGATACCAAAAAATAGACCCTATATTTTAGTTTCTAGCAGACTCTCGTGAGGATTAACTCTAATATCTGGGAGATTCTGTGTGCAGAATAAGATTATGGTGCCTGTAGATACTAATAGCAATCCTAAAGAGGAGTGAAGACTATGCCGTTGCAAAACCTTGAAATGCAACCAGACAGGCTAACTAGCAGTCAGAAATATATAATTGAAAAGTCCATTATTAAGTTCTTCTATTGAGGCAGCTCACTATCAGTTGTTGCACTTATAAGCCTAGTAATAGGAAAGGCTAATGTGCCTTGTAGGACTCTGGCAGACAATACAGCCCCAGTTTGGTATTACATATAGTCATAGCCTGACTTCCTGATTTCATCTTGCACCCAGTCTCTCATTTGGCCTCTTGAGCAGTTTAATCACTTGTCTGCTCGTTTACATTAAATAGCAAGTATGCACTGCTCACAAAAGTGTCTTGACAAGCAGCCTACCGATTGGTAAAATAACACTCACTGTCAAGACTTTATTGGCTTGACATATATAGGAAAGTAGGAGTAATAGCAGAATGCTCAAACAACTGCTGGATTGTGAGCTGACAGGAGGCTTCTGTAAGGGCAATTGTGAGAATGATTCAAAAGAAGAAGAAAAGCTTCTTTGAACAAAGAGATACAGTTATTAATGTAAGAGTAAACAGATCAACTTGGCAGTCCACCGTTTCAAATGGGGTGACTCTTATGAGGCATATGACTTCCTGTGGTGTAAATACATAGATATCCATACCAAAATCAAAGGGTGAATCATTCTCTCTCTTATTTTTAAGCCTTTTTCATTTCATGGTGTTATTTCAAAACTAAAAGACAAATACAGAAGTATTTTGAAAGAGTCAATCATTAGCCCAAAGGTGAACGTTTCATCTGAAATGTAGTCGTATAAAACTTTTGGAGCAGTCTGTGATGTGTATCTAAAGCGGGTTTTTGCTTTGGTGAATGGAGAGTGAAGGAACTGTTGGTGTGGCGGGATGGCCTTAACTATCTGTTTCTCTACCTGCTGGTTTTGTTTTGTTACTCAGATTCTAAGCTGGGTCCAGCCGAAGTCTGGACATCCAGGCAGGCTCTGCAGGACCTGTACCAGAAAATGCTTGTTACTGATTTGGAATACGCTTTAGACAAGAAAGTAGAACAGGATCTGTAAGTATTACCATTTGGGATGTCCCTGTAAGATCAAGAATCTCACCGAGACTTTAGAAGAGAACAATTTGGTTGTTTCTTTTTAACCTATTTCAGAGTAAGCTACCTCAGTGGGAAAAAAAAAAAGAAATTCTAATATTTGTGATGTTTTGAACAAACTGACCTTTGGTGTAAAGAGGAGAAATGTTCAGAGTTGAGTTTTATTAAGGTGTTTAGGGCATATCATAAAAACAAGTCTGTATATATTTCAAGTGCTAAGAAATAGTGTTTGAATTCTCTGTATTGTATTCAGTCCTGTATTTGAGCTATGATTTAGAAAAGGAAGTGTTCAGAGCAGACTTTCTTTGATAAATGCAATTCTATAAATCTCTCCCAAAGGAAAATACATTGTAAGGAAAGTTCTTCCTTTTAATCAAATAAATAGATATTTCCTTCCTCCGATCCCCAACAAGACTAAGAAAAATTTTACGTATTTGGGCTATTCCACTCATTCTTTCTATGAGCTGTGAAATGGCAGATAACCAGATTCCCAAGTGAGTAAATAAATTCCTTTCATGGAAGGCCTTGCTTTATAAATTGAAACAAGGACATTAGCCTGGTGGAAAATTAAAAATCAAGAATATTCTGTTTACCTAAGTTGTGGTGAAAATTAGTTTTTCCTAATCTAATTTTCCTGATTTTTGTACACCTGACCTTTATATTGTTAGAAGACCTAGTAATAGAATTTAATCACAACCACTCAAACACGTATTTTTGATATTAGAGTCATGGATAAGATGGCATCAAAATTGCTGAGGGAGTGATTGCCCTCAGAAATCATTAAAAACCCCAGTGCTTCAAAAGAGTCTCAAAAGCTGCCGTTGATAAAGAATTAGGTACTTTCCAGGTAGGTTGTAAACCCTTTATCTGTATTTGCATCCTTTAATGAAGCCAGTATATCTTCCTTCCTTCTTAGTTTGTTTTTTTGTTCGTTTCTTTCTTTCCCCCCTGTGATTTCCAAATTAGGGAGCAACTGTACTTCACCATAACTAAATTTAAAATGACTCTCTGTACAACTTGATTAATGAATGAAAGGCATTTTATAACAGGATTTTGGTATGCCATATTTCAGCACTGTGTTGTTTCTTAGTTTGAATAGCCAAAACTGAAATGTCAAAAATAAGTTTATATTTCAAGCTCTTGCAAAAATATTAACCCCAAGAGAAACAAAACTATTAAATAGAAATAGAACCAAGTGCTGTGGGAAATAAGTTTTAGAGAAATAAGAAATATGGCTTAATATTTATAAGGAAACCACCGCCACCATCTCCCATCCCCCCAGGCATGCCACTTGATAGAAGACATTTTTTGGTGCAATGATAAAATGTATGAAAACTTGTTAATAGCTTACTTTTACTTTGGTCTTACCACTGTAGTTCTAAGTTTGTACCAGGATTCCTAAGTAGGTTCTAACTCTAGTAACCCTAAAAGATTAATAACTGAAGCCACTGATTATTCGAACATTTGGTAAGTGTTTACTAAGGTCAGTTGCGTTCTACTGCTTGTCTAGTCTTGTTCAAAGGGGAGCATAAAGTTATTTAAGTGATAATGCAGGTTTACTGTCTAGTGTGTTATAATTATAACAAACAGTTCTTTCTTGTTCTCAGGGGGACCAGTGTCTGCCCAGTGAGTCACTGCTATACCAAATAGAATTACATTTTGTTTTCAGCTGGAATCATGCCTTTAAGAATCAGATCACAACACTACAAGGCCAGGCAAAGAATCGAGCAAACCCGAATCGGAGTGAAGTTCAGGCAAACCTTTCTCTGTTCCTAGAGGCAGCTAGTGGCTTCTATACTCAGGTGAGTTTGGCACTGCATACCAGTTTTCCTAAAAATCAGTGGTGAACATTCCCTTTGTGCACATCTTATTTGTATAGGTACTTTACATACCCATAGTATGGTGCATCTAGGGGTTGATCATCTGTAATCTCAAATTGAAAAAATGTCCAGAATTATTTACCATAAGACTTTTAAAACAGTAAAGACTCTGCTCTTTAAAAGGTGATGGTTCACCTTAAAGGTTGGAGGTATAATTGTATGAATAGGAAAAGGGCATGAGAGCAATGCCTTAGTGAAGCTGCAGAAGTACAGTTACAAGTGAACTGACTTGGCTTCATTAGAGCAAATGTGAATGTATGGGTATGGTCACTAAGAAGGTTTAGCAGCCATGTTGTGCCAGGTAAGAAAGTCAAACTCTGTGATCTCAAATGAGTTTCTCTAGTATTAAGTATATAGTAGAATATATCTGGAGCGTCAAATGCTGTTAAGCTACCTAAGAGATAGAGTAGCCTTTCCTCAGTTTGAATAATAAGCTGATATTTATTGTTCTCAGAAACTTTCCCTGCCCTTAGTTATATCTCGATATGACTTCTAAATCACGTGAGGTAGAATGATTCTTTCTTGGACAGACAAATAATTCTTTTTGGACAATGAATTTTATTTAAGCAGAATTCCTTTGAAAACTTCATCCCATTCACTTATAATAGCATTCATAATTTAATAAAATGTGTATAAATTCTCCTCTTACAATGACAAGGCAAGATTTTGAGGAGCTTGTACCAAAGAAATTCACAGAACCTTCTCTCTGCTGCTGCTTGACCACTGCGGTTTTGCTGTTTAGAAAAGACTGTTGAAAGATATCAAATAGCTGCCATCTTATAGGTTTACTTAGACTAAAAAATTCATCACTGTTCATCGTTGAAAGAACTCAAGTATGGTTCTTGTTCTCACACTTCATTTTTTAATTGCTTCCAGCTTTTAGCAAAAGTTGGTATTTCTGGAGAGAGGGGTTGTGGTTTGACTTGACTAATCCTTAGGGCAGATGTTAAAGGTTAATTCATTCTGCAAGTAACTGTTAAAAATCTGTTCTTTTTAAGACACAATACTAGACACCGAGGATTAGGGGGAAGAGAGACCATCTTTTAACTTTCAAAGGACTATCCAGTCTAAATGAGGAGATGGATATATTAAATAGATACTTTTTTTTGGCTTTTCCATTATAAAAAATGCATACCAATGCCAAGAGATTTGAAAATTATAAAAAGTCAAAGCATTTTTCCTTACCCTCTCATTCAGGATAAATTACTGATGAGTAGAGTTTTTAACACTATTGATAATCACTTTTGTTTTCCCAGAAAGTTATCATTTATGTTTTTAAATTTCCATCAACAGTGTATGCAAGTGTCTATCTTGACATACACTCAACAGCATTAAGTATTTCAGTAAAGGCAAATGAATGATTAATTGATAACATACTTCATAGATGGAGAATAATTTAATGTCTAGTTACTACTGATATTGAACTTCTTTCATTCTTTATTAGATATTTGTATTTTATACAATCAGTTTAATAATTTATTTTCCCCATCCATTGTTCAAACTCTAATTTTTTCCGCAGTAATTTATCTGAGCTCTTTCTGCATAGGGATATTAGTTTTTCTTCCTTTTTTTTTTTTTTTGACAGACATCCTTTTCTCCAATTTCTTCCTGCCCTTTCATTTTGTTTGAGGTTTTTGAAATACAGCAGTTACATAGTTTCGTTCTTACTGCACAGGTTTTCTTTGTGCATTTGTCCATAGGTCAACAGATACTTAATAATAATAATTACAATTTAAAGGAACAAATAGGTTTTATATTCAAATACTAAAATTTGGAAGCAACACCAATATCCTACAGTAGAGTAACGGTTAAATAAATTATAAACCATCTGTAAAATGGAATTATGAAACTATTATAAATGGTATTTATGAAGGTTTTTTAATTGAGGTTTAGCTGGTGTACAATATTATGTAAGTTTCAGGTATATAACATAGTGAGTCACAATTTTTAAAGGTTGTACTGTTTATGCCTGTGTGCTTGCTAAGTCACTTCAGTCATGTCTGACTCTCTTTTGCCCTATGGACTGTAGCCCACCAGTCTCCTCTGTCCATGGGATTCTCCAGGCAAGAATACTGGAGTGGGTTGCCGTGCCCTCCTCCAGGGGATCTTCCTGACCTAAGGATCAAACCTGCCTGCCTATCTGATGTCTTCTGCATTAGCAAGCAGGTTCTTCACCACTAGTGTCATCTGGGAAACACTTACTCGTTTATAGTAATTATGAATATTGGTTATAGTCCCTGTGCTGTATAATATGTCCTTAGAGCTTATTTATTTGGCGCATAACAGCTTGTGCCTCTTCGTCCCCTACCTCTACCTCTCCTCTCTCCTTTGCCTTTCCTAGCTGGTAACCACTAGTTTGTTTTCTTTATCTGTGTGTCTGTTTCATTTTTTTTGTTATATTTACTACTTTGTTGGGTTTTTTAGATTTCACATGTAAATGATAGCATACAGGCACTTACCTTTCTGTATCTGACATTGCATTTAATATAATCTCTTCCAAGTCCATGTTGTTGCAGGTGGCAAATTTTCATTCTTTTTTATGGCTTAGTAGTATCCCATTGTACGTGTATGTTCGTGGGGATATACACACACCCCACATCTGTTTTATCCATTCATCTGTTGATGGACAGTTGGGTTGTCTCCATATGTTGGCAGTTGTATATAACGCTGCTGTGAACATTGAAGTGCATGTATGTTTTGTTTTTGTTTTATTCGGCTATATGCCCAGGAATAGGAGTGGAATTGCTAAGTAATAGGGTAGTTCTGTTTTTATTTTTCTGAGAAACCTCCATACTGTTTTCTGCACTGACTGTACCAACTTACATTTCCACCAGCAGTGTATGGGGGCTCCCTTTTCTCCATGTCTTCATCAGCATTTGTTGTTGGTGATCTTTTTGATGATAGCCATGACATTTGTGAGGTAATAACTCACTGTGGTTTTAATTTGCATTTTTCTGATGACTAGCAATGTTGAGCCTCTTTTCATTGCCTATTGGCCATCAGTATGTCTTCACTGAAAAAGTGTTTATTCAGGTCTTCTGGCATTTTTTAATCCAGTTGTTTGTTTTTTTGATCTTAAGTTTTATGAGCAGTTTATAGATTTTGGATATTAACTCTTTATCAGTTTTCTCTCATTTGGTAGGTGGGGTTTTCATTTTGTTTGACGGTTTTCTTTGCTCTGCAAAAGCTTTTAAGTTTAATTAGTTCCTGTTTATTGGAGAAGGAAATGGCAACCCACTCCAGTGTTCTTGCCTGGAGAATCCCAGGGACGGGGGAGCCTGGTGGGCTGCTGTCTATGGGGTCGCACAGAGTCGGACACAACTGAAGCAACTTAGCAGCAGCAGCAGCAGGTCCTATTTATGAAGATTTTTTTTTATGATCAGGAAATTGTGTTAAATGAAAAATCATGATATAAAATCTATGTATACAGTTGGACTCTAAACGTTAGTTGAATAGTCTCAGCTCAGTGGGGTATTAACAAAAATGGTATGTTTCCCTATTCCTAACATACACACACCCCCCAATTACTACTTTCAACTATACTTCTTTGAATTCCAGATTCCCATCATAACCTTTTGGAAAGATTTCGTACCATTCTCATTGCCCTTAGGTTTTTATAATAAACAATCTAGTTTTAAAACTCCAGTCTCATCTCCAACCTAAATCTCCTACAAGCCTACATCTCCTCCATGTAGTGGAAATCTAAACTGAACACAACTGAAGTCAGGAGGAGCAGTAGAGACTTGGTGGAGGTATTGGATTGGCCAAAAGATCTTACGGAAAGACCAGAGTGAACCCTTTGGCCAACCCAATAGAGTGTCCACCTTCTGCAGTACGTTTTTATATTAGCCATTATTACATAGACTATCTTGAAAAATGATTCTTAGCCTTTTCTTTATGATGTGGCACACACGTAGCACATTTCCAAGGGTTCGGTTGGACACTGATAAATCCAGACGAATCTGCAAGGAAGTGTAGCAGGAGTCATTTTTGTTGAGGCAGCAGGTTATTTGCAAAAACATTTTATAAGCAAGTCAATAGTAAAATCATTAAATGTCTCAAAATATTGTTTTATAAAGGAAAATATTTTATAAAGGAAAATATATAAATAATCTAATTTTGAAATTTGTTTTTTGAAATTTTTGTAGTAAGTATTACTCTTTCCCCCACTGCATTCCACAGGCCCTGGTTGAGTAATTACACCAGTCATAGAATGAGCAGCAGTGAACTCTCTTCAGATCTCAACATTAATAGAACTTGTTAGTAACATTTTTTTTTGGTTATCTTGACTTGATAATTGAAACAGTTAAATGGTGTTGTAAACAATAATGTTCTGTACACCTTTTTTGATGACATGTGGTACAGATTAAGCTACTAGACTGGGGAAGTACACCAGGTCCAAATCATTGTATAGCTTTATAGACTAAGATGAGTTTTGAATTTTAATCTGAAGTATAGTTGCAAGTCATTGGGAAGTAGACAGGGGAATAGCATGATAAAATTTGTATTTTTAAAAGATTACTTTGGATGTTGCTTGGAGATTGATTTAGCAGGGGTCAAGAATGGAAGGTAGATAGTGTGCCGCTGTGGTAATGGGAAGATATTGATGGATTTTTAAAGTATGGCCAGGACTTCCTAATGGATTGGATCAGATGTATGGAATCAGGATAGGGGAAGAGTCAGAGATAACTTAAGTTATCAGATTGAGTGGCTAGTTGACTGGTTGTACCATGTACTGAGGTAGGGAACACTGAGGAAAAGACAACTCTATTCAGGCTACGCTAGGGAGATAGATGCCAGTTTGACATATAAGTGGAGAGGTCAAATAGGTAATTTGATAAGCTAAGCTAGGAGCTCAGTGAAAAGGTCAGAGCCAGAGTAAAATTTATGATTACAATAAAGTACCCTGACTTAGACATTAGGGTTTTTGCATTTAAAACCATAGAACTAGGTGGGAACAGGTTTGGCACAGGAGGAGCCACATTTCAGTAGGAGTAAATCAGAGTGGTATCTTAGAAGACAAAGAGAAAAGCATTTCGCTCTGAGGAGGGAGTGACCAACTCAGTTGAGTGCTACAAAGAAATCAAGTAAGGTGATTAAAAAGGATCAGTTGGATTTGACACACAGAAGTCATTAGTGAAATTAATGGATACCATATTTCCTCATTTCTAAAACATTTTTCATATTTTAACACCTCTGAGATAGGGATACATTTACAAAAGATGGTCAGTTCACCATTTAATTGGCAGTTTTTTATTCTGTTACATAAATAATAGTTCATCTTATAGTTTATGGTATCTTGGATTTGATGAAATTTGACTTGAGTGGTTGAGATAGAAATCTGATTAGAATGGATTGAAAAGAGATTGATACATGATTATCCTCATTTCTGTTTTCTGTGAAGATGATTTTGACTTAGATATTGTTTTGTTAACTGTTGGTATTAAAGCATGGTGCTTCAAACCAGAACCAAATTGCCAAATGAAGTAAAGATATAACATTATGCTGTATGGGTTTTTTTAAAACATGAAAAAACAGAACAGTAGAGTAGTCCTTACTCTTAAGAAATGGGAGCCAAAAAGAAAGCATTAAGTATCCGTAGTAATTAAAAGAGATTCTGTGTATTCATAGTGAAAGTGAAAAGTGAAAGTCGCTCAGTCATGTCCAACTCTTTGTGATCCCATGGACTATACAGTCCATAGAATTCTCCAGGCCAGAATACTGGAGTGTGGTAGCCTTTCCCTTCTCCAGGGGATCTTCCAAACCTAGGGATCAAACCCAGGTCTCCCACATTGCAGGTGGATTCTTTACCAGCTGAGCCACAAGGGAAGCCCAAGAATACTGGAGTGGGTAGCCTATCCCTTCTCCAGCAGATCTTCCCAACTCAGGAATCAAACTGGGATCTCCCGCATTGCAGGCGGATTCTTTACCAGCTGAGCTATGAGGGAATCCCTGTGTATTCATATTTAGTTCTAAATTCTTAGGGTAGATTGAAGAGCTAAGGAGCAGTGGAATAGTATAATAGAGCTTTCACAGAATAATTGCCAAATATAGTTTTGTTCAGCTTATTAAACATCTGTTTCTCTTTAGTCTCACCTTGTTTCTGCCTCAGCTCGTGCTTTCTCACCTGGAATCCTTTGAACCAGCAGGAGTTTTTCCAGTATGTCTACCTACAACTCCTGGGTTCAGGCAAAAAAGTTTATTATAAGACAGCCACATGAAGTTTCGACCATATTTGATTAACTTTTCTTAAACACCCTTTTTCCTTCTATAGATACTCAGCTGTGCCTGATTTTCCAGCCTGTTCTTTCAGCTGTTTGCTTATCCTCGGTCATGTTTCTTCTTGCTGTCTTCCACAGAATCTGTTTTAGGGTTTTTCCCATTTTTTGTTCCTTTTTTTCTATTTTCAGACTCTCTTCATTCTGGGCACTAGTTTTGTTTGCTCAATTTTATGTCAGTAAATATCTTGCACATTGCAAATGAACAGGTATAAATACAGTTGTAGATAACCCCTGTGTTTCATGAGAAGGGAATATAGGATTTTATATTTGGTTATAGAGGTGCTTTTTATCTTAGGAAAAGGGTGACATATTATATATCATTCTGAGTTGGGTCCCCCAAGGTATCTTATTTTGTTTCGTGAAATCTGTACTTATTAGAGAGAGTGGTATTTGAATCAAGATATTTCTAATTCTGTAATATTACTCAACTCAATATTTTTGTTGCTTTCATACCCTCATCTGAAAAAAATGGAGCTTCATACCTGTGTTGAAGCAACATATTGCATTGCTACTGGTTTATCACAAGGATTAAGTGAGACAAACACATAGCCCAGGGATTGAAACTTATTATAGGCATAGAATATTCCGTTGGTTTATGCTATTTGTGTTTGATATCTTTCTCTCTCTTCCTCATCTCTCCTACTCTCCTTTCCCTACTTTATGTACCTGTCTTGCTCGTTTAGCTGTGAGCTCCTTAAGCACACAGATTTTTTTATTTATCTCTGTGTCCCTATTTTCCATCAGTGTGTAATACAATAACCAAGTATTTGAATGATTTTCAGTTCAGTCACTCAGTCGTGTCTGACTCTGCAACCCCATGAACTGCAGCATACCAGGCCTCCCTGTCCATCACCAACTCCCAGAGTCCACCCAAACCCATGTCCATCGAGTCGGTGATGCCATCAAACCATCTCATCCTCTGTCGTCCCCTTCTCCTCCTGCCCTCAATCTTTCCCAGCATCAGGGTCTTTTCAAATGAGTCAGCTCTTCGCATGAGGTGGCCAAAGTATTGGAGTTTCAGCTTCAACATCAGTCCCTCCAATGAACACCCAGGACTGATCTCCTTTAGGATGGACTGGTTGGTTCTCCTTGCAGTCCAAGGGACTCTCAAGAATCTTCTCCAACACCAGTTCAAAGGCATCAATTCTTTGGTGCTCAGCTTTCTTTATAGTCCAACTCTCATATCCATACATGACCACTGGAAAAACCATAGCCTTGACTAAACGGACCTTTGTTGGCAAAGTAATGTCTCTGCTTTTCAATATGCTGTCTAGGTTGGTCATAACTTTCCTTCCAAGGAGTAAGCGTCTTAATTTCATGGCTGTAATCACCATCTGCAGTGATTTTGGAGTCCAGAAAAATAAAGTCAGACACTATTTCCACTGTTTCCCATCTATTTCCCATGAAGTGATGGGACCGGATACCATGATCTTAGTTTTCTGAATGTTGAGCTTTAAGCCAACTTTTTTCACTCTCCTCTTTCACTTTCATCAACAGGCTCTTTAGTTCTTCTTCACTTTCTGCCATAAGTGTGGTGTCATCTGCTTGTAAGTAAATATTTGAATGACTGAGAGTAGAATGTGAAGAGCTGTGTGGAGGGCCAAGAATTAAGTGCTTGAGGCTATTAATGTGGAGGGAGAAAAGTCTTTGAATGAAGGACACTGAAAAGAAATGATAGGCAAGAAAAAAAGAACTAGAAAAGCTTAGTGATCAGTCATAAAATCAGCTGTTTTCAATGTGACAGAGAGCTCCAATAGGATGATGACTAGAAAACGTCCATTGTATTTGCTTATTTTTAACAAGAAGTCTTTGACAGCAGTTTCAGTAGAGTGGTTGTGGATGGTGGGATGGGGAGCGGAGAGGTTGTGTGAAAGTCAGATCGTAATGGACCAAGGAGCGACTAGGAATTGAGAAAGCAGATATGATACTTATGGACTCCTTTGAAGGAATTCTGTTGAGAAGAAGAGACATTAGAAGCTTGCTAAAGCAGAAGTCTAGAGTCAAGGGGAAGTGCTTCCGTTCTGCGTGTTTTGTTTTATAGTAATAATTATTGTTTATTTTTTGTGGGCTACGTTTCATAGGCCAGAGCAAAGAAGCTTGATAAGTTGAAAGTAGATTTTAAAAATGAGAGGATGACAGGCAGGAGGCAGAAAAGAATGAAACAGCATGCTCAGACAGAGAAGTTATTCCTCAGTGAGAGAAGGAACCCTCTCATACCATAAAACTAGAGAAGAAAGGAAGAAAGAGTGGATGTCTACATAATGTCAAAAGTTCCTTCCAGATCTCTACAGATGTATAGATCTGTGTATGCAGAGACCCAAGTTTGACCTCAAGCTTAAGAAAATAAATCTCAGGAAACTCCTGAAGTCTGCCAAATATGTTGGTTTGTATTTAAGTCAAATTTGTAACCAACTAGTCTTTAATGAGTTTTGTGTGTTTCTAAGAGGAAAACAAAATAGAGAGAGAGGTAATTTCATGGAGTTGCTTGCTGAATGAATCTGAATAGCCTACTCAGGTAAAATCTTTTTTTTTCCCCTAAATTGCTGCTGTTCCTTTTAGATGTACAACTTGGATTGCTCTAATACTTGGCAAGTCAAATGATATGATTTGTAATGAATGTTACTAGTTATCCTATGAAAGGTTGTCCTATCTTAGGTCTTAGCAGTATGTAATATTAGTTACACATGTTAAAGTATACCAACATTACTGTTAGAGCACTTTGACTTAATACTAATCCTTGCTCATGTTTTCCTTTCAGTTATTACAAGAACTGTGTACAGTGTTTAATGTAGATTTACCATGCCGTGTAAAGTCTTCCCAGTTGGGAATTATCAGCAATAAACAGACGCATACCAGCGCCATAGTGAAGCCACAGTCTAGCTCCTGTTCCTATATCTGCCAGCACTGCCTCGTTCACCTTGGAGACATTGGTGAGCCCTTGGTGTGAAGGAATTGATAATACATTCATGCTTTTCTTTGGAGTAGTCATAGAAAGATTATTTTCTTTTAAACAAGCATACACGTACAACTTAGATTGTCATGAGAGAAAACTATAAAATGTATTTTAAGAAACTTTGATTTGCTGAATGCTTTGAGATTGGCAAAGGATCTTGAAGGAAGTAACTTTCATATTCAGATTTTATGCAGATATAGGCAAATAATAAACCAGCAAAAATGTAATCAAAGCTTAATTTTTCAAAGTGATGCCATAATATTTTCTGAAAGACTGTACTCCTTTGGAATTGTGGAGTTTATAAAAATTACTCCTCCTGAAGCTGGGTTGCCTTCTTTTCTTCCTACCAGTGCATTAAAAGTTCATTTTTAATTGTTTGCTTTTTACAGTTCAATTTGTATTTCCATTTTATATATTTTATCTGGGAATGTTATAGAATATATGTATTCTTGTTCATTCCTTTAAGGTGACCTAAAAAGGGTTGTGAAACAAATTAACTATAGGATTATGTTTTGACTGTCCTCAAATAGCAAGGAGTGGATTTACATTCAGAGATTTTTAGATTTCTTGATGTCATTCATTCCAGGAGAGGTCACATCAAAGTAAGCACCAATTTCTACAGGGGGATTCAGTGAGTAATAGTATATCTAGATTGCTTTTGCTTTCAGTGTATTCTTTGCACACACATAAATAATATTTCAATAGGTCTGAGGCATTTTTCAAAATCACTTTATAAAGATATTAAAGAAATACATAAATTTCAGATCATATTGTATAGTGTTTTTTGTTTTGTTTTGTTTTTAAGTGCCATATAACTCACCCCTTCTTGTGGGCCGGCCCCAGGTCACCAGCATAGTCCGTAGTGGGAGCTGGTGATGGCATGACACTGGAGGACCTGAAAATGGGGCCTAGGTAAGCTTTAAAGTTGGTCACATGCTCAGTGTCCCAGGTAGGGAAGGCTGAATGGACACTTCACACATAATCCTACAGTTAATTTGTTTTAAAATATTTTGTCTTTAATCACCTTAATTTAATTTTACTGTGTTTATTAACTTTAAATCTTTAAACTGTAGCTGTTTTGGAATTACCCTAATGGTTGTTTTTATCTGTGTGTTTGTTTTTAAACTGAGCTTTTTCTTTCCCCCCTCTTAGCTCGATACAGAAACCAGACCAGCCAGGCGGAGTCCTACTATAGGCATGCGGCTCAGCTTGTCCCCTCCAATGGTGAGTTGCTTATGACACTTTACTCTCAGTAGAAAAATGGAAAATAGATAGTTCAGGGCTCCTTTAAGAAGCCAAAAGATATTTTCTGTTTTGGTATTGATTATTGTATTTTTCCTTTCAACTGTACATTCTGTGTAATTGGAAATAAAAATATTATTACTGTTGTCAGTAAAGCACTATGAATCGAATATCCTCTAATGTGATCTAAAATTGCTTCAACAACTGGCTTCCCTAATAATAATAATAATTTTCTTTTCAATACCATAATTTCCCTCCTAGAAAAATTCTCTCTTACTACAAAAAGATAATGTCTTTTGATGGCTCCCTAAATGGGCGTTAGGAGTGATTCTTGAATTAAATTACTTTAGGTGTTTGGTGATAGGCTTTCTTGTTAAGCCACATTGAAAGTCCTTTTCATGCTGTCTGTGGCTACTTTCCCACTACGGTGGCAGAGGTGAGTAGCTGTGATAAAGACTGGCGCACAAAGCAAAAAATACTTACTGTCTAGCCCTTTCCAAAGTCTTATTTGAACTTAGAGTGCCCTCCACCCTAATCATAGGACTTTTTAACCTATGCGCCATCACCAAAGTGTGCTGCTAGGCCATTTTTAATGAGCTAGTCATGAGATTTACTTTATAAAATGCTCCCCATTGTTAATACAGAGATTTAAAAACTGACCTTCTGTATTCTGTGATAGCAAGACTTCACGCATCTTGGATTACTTTAGAATCTTACCTTTCTCCTCTAGGTCAGCCTTACAATCAGTTGGCTATCTTAGCTTCTTCCAAAGGAGACCATCTGACTACAATTTTCTACTACTGCAGAAGCATTGCTGTGAAGTTCCCTTTCCCAGCTGCCTCTACTAATCTACAAAAAGCACTTTCTAAAGCACTGGAAAGGTAGGGTTGACTTTTCCAAATGGACTCAAATTTGGGTATACGAGAAATAATGGCCAGTTGCTCATGCTTTCTGTCTCTCCTATTTGCCTAAAATTTAAACATATGTATTACAACAGTTTTGCATGAATTTCAACTGGTCAGTCTCTGAATTGTTCCCAGTGGAGTAGTACAGGCTGCTGAGTACTAACTCATCTGAGCATGTTACAGTTGAAAAGTCACTGAGAGCACAATCTGCTCCCTGAGTCACAGGTGCTCAAATAGTGTGTTTTTGCAAATCAAAGTCTCCTGTGAGACATTTTAGCCATTTTGCTGCTTAAGATTCATGAAAGTTTTTCTTTCATTTCAGCCGGGATGAGGTGAAAACCAAATGGGGTGTTTCTGACTTCATCAAGGCCTTTATTAAATTCCATGGTCATGTGTACCTGAGTAAGAGCTTGGAAAAGTTGAGCCCTCTTCGAGAGAAGTTGGAAGAACAGTTTAAGGTTAGATTTTTTTTAACAGAATTTTTTCTGGTCTAAATGACGAAGCATACAATTTTAGAGGAGACTCACTCCCAGTTTTATGTCATTACTTAATTATGAAATGTTGATAAAACCGAAATTTAAAGCTTGTGAAATTCTGGCAAACCACATTCCTTCAGTTTAAACTGAGGTGCTGTCTATATAAAGAAACACAGCAGACATGTTTTCACTAAGTAGCTGCCATTTGGCAGAAAATATCATAGTGGGAAAAGACAAATTTTCCTCCTTCCCTCTCAGGTCAAGCACCTTTCTTTTCTCAGTTTTGGAAGTCCAGCATTTGATGTTTTCTGTATTTAGGTGTGATTTGGTTGCCTACTTTATTGATAGTAATTCCATTCTGCAGACTGAGCTCATTGTTCTTACTGTGCTTTGATCCCTCAGGATTTGTGATTGACTGAAGGAAAGTAATGAGAATTTCATTCAGCAGGCATGTATTTCACTCATTTGTACAAGGAGATAAAATTAAAGAACCTTTTTTCTAGTTATACGTATGAAAATAATTTTTATTAGTATATTAACTTTGTTTAAATGATGTAGTAAAATATAATATTGGAGGAGTTAAAATTAACTTTTATTTTTAGTTCATTTATTCAACAAACATTTGACTAGTATGTATCAATCACTGTTTTAGTCACTGAAATCAACAGTGAACAAGACAAATAACATATTTCTAGGTTACTTTTGAGTGTCTAGGGGAATTATCTGTAACTGGGAAATTGTCTATGAAGTATTATACAAGTTTCACATTCCAGAGATTGTAGAACTTAGTTAAGAGACAGTAAATTAGCCAGATACAATCAGAAATAGTTTTTATAGATGATCATTTTTTAGTTGATACTTTTTATGTGTAAGAGATTATACCAAGTAACTATAATAGAAATAGCTTGTTTTTAAAATAAGCTTCTAGAGTCCCCTGCTGTTCTCTGCTTCTGTTAGTGACCTATTTAAACTTAGCTCATGATTTATGGGGTTGGGTACATGAAAGAAACAACCAACTTTTTAAAGCCCTAGGCTGTTCAGCCCAGAAAAAACAAATCTAAATATTATTCATTGTTAAGTTTTCAGCTACATGAAGGATTATTTTAAAAGAACACATCTTTGTCTTCCTGAGGTCAGAAATAAAATCTTAAAATTTAAATAGAGACCTGTAGGGGGTTACTAAGAGGTCTCTCTTTTGAGAGCTTAAAAGTCAAATTGACAGCCATTTTTCTTGAATGGTTTAGGTGCAGTCTCATTGAATAGCAGGGTGTTGGACCAAATGATCTTTTGAGATTGCTTCCAGCTCTGGTTCTATTCAAGATATACTCCCTAAATGGGGAGGGAGGGGGGACCTACCTTCATAAGATCTTCTTCAAGTCATTCTCGTATAGAATCTAGTCAATTTTGTATTTGGTTCAACCTTAGACACTAATATTGTCTGCAGATATATATTTTTGCATGTGAAGTTCTGGTGGGTGTATATGGGCAATTGCTAAAATAACACTTTAAAGTATTATTCCAACACTCTAAAGTTAAACATAGTATGAGGCAGATCTATTTTAAACCTTAGCCAGTATTGAAATGTCAGAAGAACATTGTTGGAGTGAAATTTTAGCATAGTTGAGTAAGTGTTTCTAAAGGCTTTACAGATAATTAGTATTATCCACATGTAAACCTCAGTGTATCTGTCTTACCAGCAAGTCTTTATCTACGAAGCAGAAACATGTACCAACTTGAGGTCCTTAAGTCCTCATTGGAGGACTTAAAATCTGGGTTTAGGAATTGAGATACAGTGCTTTTATATCTGTTAAATGTGTGCTGTTTCCTAACACTATTTAGTTCAGTATAATCCTTAACTGCTGTTGAAATTGTCTTTGAGTAACAAAAAGTCAGTCTCGGTTTAATCTGTTACTAAAATGCAATCCACATGTTCTGAAATTACAACTTAATAATTATATATTCCTAAAAGTATGGGTTATTCCTTCACTAAGTGTTTGAGTTCATATTGTATACTCTGCACTGCTCTCACTTCTCTAAGCTGTTAGAGATATAGGGGAAAACAAGACACAGTCTGTACCTTCATGAGCTTTCATTATCATTTGCTAGTCCTTGGCTGCTCTCATATGCTATGTTTCTGTACATAAACTAGAAAAAAATTTTTTTAATTTTGTTGAGTAGAACATTGCCTTCTAAAATAAATGCCACTGGATTTATAGATACAAGGGATATATTACTATAAATTATACTCATAGAAAAGCACACTTCTTGAAAAAAACAGTATTCTCATGCCAGTATTATGTGTTTGTGTAAAATAGTCAGCTGATCTGTAAAGTTGGATGTAGAGGATGAAAGAAGAGTTTTATGGGAGCACTTGGAAAAGAAATAGCATTTCAGGACATTCAGAGTAAAGGAAAGAAAAATGGTCGATGCCATTCAAACAGGAGTAAGCATTCTTGATGTATATACTGGAAGGACAGATGGCAGGATGATAGGGAGAATAGAGTTAAAGAGAAACAGAACTGTGTTTTTTCCAGTGATAATGTGAAAGATCTTGTTAGTAGAATTATGGAACTTATGGATGTTTCACATTCTTTATGTAAAAAATAAAATCTCAGAATAGGCTGGACACCGGCAGCTATAAATTTCTGGGATGGTAGGGTCTCTTATCACTGCTGGTAGGAGTATAAGTGACATAATCCGTTTCCCATCATAAGGCTAGTGACAGTGAACCCCACTTTCTCCAAAAGTTTTGCCTGGGGAGGGAGGATATTTGGCTGTGGCTGAAGCGTAAGGTGAAACCAGGATGCCATCTCTAATAGCTATCAAGTTTGTTAGGAACTTGTGTTGGAAAACTGTTTTCTATGGGAGTACTCTAAACTGCAGATACTGAGGTAGAAGGATGATGAAGTTAAGGCAGCTGAGAGCGTGCAGGTGAAGCTTTCCTCACAGGGATGCTCAGCAGGTCACTGTGAACACACAGTTCTTAAGTAAAAGAAATGTGGTCGTGAAGGCCGTTGCTTTTCTGATAGAGGAACGTGTCAGTATAATTATTTGTACAAATGCCAGTTCAGTTCAGTTCAGTTGCTCAGTCATGTCCAACTCTTTGCGACCCCATGAACCGCAGCACACCAGGCCTCCCTGTCCATCACCAGCCCCCGGAGTCCACCGAAATTCATGTCCATTGAGTCGGTGATGCCATCCAGCCTTCTCATCCTCTGTCGTCCCCTTCTCCTGCCCCCAATCTTTCCCAACATCAGGGTCTTTTCAAATGAGTCAGCTCTTCGCATCAGGTGGCCTATAATACTTGTTAATGACTGCTTTGGTTTGTCATTTACCCTATGTTTCAGATACGCTTTTGCTATATATCTCATTTGTAAATAAATTTCTTTAAACGTATCAAGTCTTTGAAAGAGTAAACTTTATGACCAAGTTTGGAAGACATTTGTTATATGCCAAGAGTTCAAAAACATGTGTTTTGCCTCTTTTTACTTGAAATTTTGATTTTCACTATGTGCACCTATTTTGTCGTCATTGGTCCTGGTTTCATATTTTAGTATGTTTCCATCTCTTATAAAACAGCTTCTAATGAATTAAAATGTATACATTTATTAAGAGTCCTCTAAAAAGCTTTTCTCAGATCATATTAAAAAATTACATAGTTTCTTGCAGTAAAAAGTATTGTTAAAAAAAAAAAAAAACAGCTCTGTGGTGACTGGGTTAAATCTTTTCAAGGCAGAAAGTCAACATGAGAAACATCAGACCACATCATATTCAGTTAAAATACTCATCTATAAATGTTACCCTTGTGGTTTAAATGCAGACTGCCAGTTTAATTCTTGTGCTGAAGACAGCTTCAGTTCTTGATAATATATTTAGTATTCCTATCTTCTTTTACAGAGGCTGCTATTCCAGAAAGCTTTCAACTCTCAGCAGTTAGTTCACGTCACTGTCATTAACCTCTTTCAACTTCATCACCTTCGTGACTTTAGCAACGAAACAGAGCAGCATAGTTATAGCCAAGATGAGCAGCTGTGTTGGACACAGTTGCTGGCCCTCTTTAGTGAGTATTAAATCATTTAACTTCCTGTGCCATCTTTTTTGGGAAGCATGAACTTTGACATTTTCATCATTGCAACAAACCATTAGTAACATGAAAAAGTGTTTATTTTGTAATACTGAATCAAGAGGCCTAAACCCTAAGTTCTTTCCTTTTAGCTGCTGACATCCCCCTTATCAACTGTATCTGTGACATTTCTAATGTAGAAAAGAAAATGTCTTTTTAGAAAGAGGCTGTAAGATATTTAAGTGTTAAGTAGCATACAGCCCAAGGCTTGTAGTAATATTTTAATTTGGACTGGTACGCAGTTTCAAATATCTTATTCTTTGTGCACGCATTTTTTCTTCAAGTGTCTTTTCTTGGCATCCTGTGCAAGTGTCCTCTCCAGAACAAGTCTCAGGAGGAATCCTACAATGCCTATCCCCTACCTGCTGTCAAGGTGTCCATGGACTGGCTGAGACTCAGACCCAGGGTGTTTCAGGAGGCAGTGGTGGATGAAAGACAGTAGTAAGTATCTCGGAATTTCACATTAGCTGTGTGCTTTGTTTGTTTGACATCCATAGATATGTAGAAACTGCCATCTAACACAATATTGGAACAGTGGAGGACTTGTATTTTCCACCTACTCTCTAGAAATTGAACTGAAGACTTCTTTGTATGCTTTTCACTTATTTGTTTGAATTCTTCATGGGGGGCACAATCTTAAGGATTTCTGACTTGGTGTGTGTTCCCGCATTCCTGGTTGCCATCCTGGGGAAAAGGCATTTTTCACATTGCAAAATGAAATAGTTTGTTTGTTTCTTATTCATTACAATACACCCCAATTTTCTGTTTAGGAATTGAAGGGAAGAGATTTTTTACTTCTTCCATTCTTTTTTTTAACTAAGCTGTTTGATGTTGACTTTCAGTAACACCCAGTTTGAGTTATATTTGTTCTAAGCATAGAGGATTGGATATTATTTGGGCTTTCATGATTTTCTGTGTAATCTCTACTCAGAATATTCCTGACAGTTCTTAGGAATTATTCATTAGACAGTGACAAATGAAAGCTTTCACTTTACCTTTGGCCATAGGAATAAATCGCCTTCCCTGGTGGCTTATCAGTAAAGAATTCATCTGACAATTCAGGAGCCACAGTTTCAATCCCTGGTCAGAAAGATCCCCTAGAGAAGGAAATGACTACCCACTCCAGTATTCTTGCCTGGAAAAATCCCATTGTCAGAGGAGCCTGGCAGGTTATAGTCCATGGGTTCACTAAAGAGTCAGACATGACTTAGCCCCTAAACAACAATAGAATAAATACTTCCAGTAAGGCTTTGCAGTGAGTGAGAAGCTTCTCTCCTGCATACTTTGATGATGGATATTGGGAGAGTCTGAAATTTCTAATTTGTGGCTCAGCATCTGCATGTTGACCAAAGTCACAACCTGAAAAATGTCCTAGCCACATTCAGGACCCCATGATCCCTCGTACTTTGTGCTCGTCTTACCTCTTCTCCCGTCAAATCTAACTTTAAGCGCCTTCATTTTTGATATTGTCATGAATGGAGTTTAGCAGCATAAGCACAGCATACTACACTTCTCTTTTTCATGCCGAGGTAGCTATTAGTAAGTTATATTTTAGAGAGTGTTTTCTTGCACAGAGTTTTCATTTCTTAACCAGAAGCTATACCTTTTTCCTTCTCATGTGTACTTTAGAACTTGTGTTTGGTTCACTAAGCTGTATTAGTAATGTTATGGAAAAAGCATTGATATTTTTATTTAGTTTTTTTTTGTTCCTATACAGTGAGTGATCTTTTAGGCCCATTCTGTGCATTCCCATTTCTTTCTTTTTTTTTTTTTTTTAATTTTATTTTCTCTGTGCCACATAAGTTGCAGGATCTTAGTTCCCCCACCAGTGATTGAAGCTGGGTCACAACAGCAACAGCCCCAAGTCCTAACCACTAGGCTGCCAGGGAGCTCCCTGTGCATTCTTACCGTTGCAAAGGATATTCAACCAGAAGAAACAGCTTTATTTTCAAACTTCTTTCCTTTTTCTACCATATGATTTACTCTTCTCCCTTCCTTCTGTCAGATTTATTGGGATCTTTAGAATTATATCCTTGCAGGTATTTTATTTTATCTTAAAGTATGTTGTTACTCATTTTCCGCTAGTTTGGGGTATTTCTCTAAGACTGAAGATTTTCTTAATGTGTCTGATACATCAAGGTGTAATAATCCTCATATCTTTTAAATGAGGGAAAAAACAATTTTCTGAACTTCAAGTAACCTTCAATTTCTTGCTTTCGACCATTATAATTTTTAGAACTTGTTTTCTTCTATACTTTTTTGAGAACATGTTCTCTTAAACTGATAAGTACATGAAATAGTGATGTATTTTTTTTTCTTTGTAGAAAGCAGAGTTAGACTTAAGTAACCCACAGTGGGGTAAAGCAGTATATCATTAAGTCATTTCTTATACTTTTTTTTTTGTCTGTTTCTTGAGATCTCTTGTTTGTTGCGTAGAGACATTGTTCTAGTCTAGCATTCTTCCTTTTCAACTGTCTCTTAATTCATTATATCCTCAAAAGCTTGTAGCAGACATTTATTCTTCAGTGTTGTTTCTTTATATATTTTTCCTATATTATTCATTTATATATATTTTAAAGTAGCATATTCCTATATTTTAAAGTATACAGCTGTCAGCTTCCAGGTTTTTTCTCTGATGTGATGATGTACATCCAGTCTGTCTATCCTGGGCAACTCACCCTGGGCTTTTAAAATTTTTTTTAAGCCACACTTTTTTACCAACATTTGTGGTTACATATTTCTAGAAAATCTTGTTATTATCTTAAGTAGATTGTAATTATTTTTAATATTTTAACTAAGTATTAATATGTTTTTAATATTTTGCAAACTTTGGCAAAGGTTTGGTGTTAGGAGACAGAGGGTAAGGACATTGTAACAATGTGTGAATTTTTTTATATCATAAAGAAAAAGGCATATTTATCACTTTCAGTGTGATTTGACTATGATATAACCACATCCCATGTCACGGATTAAGAACTAGTAATGGATTCCATAACTGATAATGTATGTGAAAAATATAAAAACATAATGTGCTGTTTCTCTGGTCAAAGGTTTCTCAGTAAATATCCATTTTCAATGAATAAAACTGACAAGTCTGTTTTTCTGATTGTTAAATTAGGAACCTGGGGACCGATCTGCAGTAGTAGGTCTCTGTTATGGAAGTTTGGCCCTTCTGGTATATCTTATCTAGACACATTTGTACTTACATTTTAGGAAATCATACAGCATTTAAAATGCTAAACCAAGAGAAAAATACATAGTCTAGGTCCTGTTGATAACATTTTTATGGCTTATTAGCGTTCTGGTTTCTCATGCAAAAAATAAAGTCTGAACTTTGTTTAATTTACAGCATTTGGCCGTGGCTAATTTCTCTTCTGAACAGTTTCCATCCCCATGAAGAAGATCTTTCAAGTACTAATGGTAAGGGCTCCCTCAACCTTGTGTTGCTGACATTGTTCTCCATCACTAACAGTGGGCTTAGTGAAAGTGAAAGTCGCTCAGTGTGTCCGACTGTTTGCGACCCTGTGGACTGTGCAGTCCATAGAATTCTCTAGGCCAGAGTATTGGAGTGGGTAGCCTTTCCCCTTCTCCAGGGAATCTTTCCAACCCAGAGATTGAACCTAGGTCTCCCGCATTGCAGGCGGATTCTTTACCAGCTGAGCCACAAAGGAAGTAAATAGTGGGCTTAAGGCCAGAGAAAAACAAGTTTTTGTTCTTAAGTGTTTAACTTTAAATTCAGTATCTCAGAGGAGACTATGTGCTTTGCATTGGTTAAATGGGTGGAAATAGAGGTAATAATTCTCTTGTAGTTCTCTCAGCTTATTCTCCTGTTCTGCTTCATTTAAATAGGAGTCCAGAGAGTAGTGTTTTCAGATTCTTTCCATCTTCCCTTCTTCCTCATTCTTACTAGTTATTTTTTTGGGAACTAATGTGAACAACATTACTCTGTCAAAATAATACTTGCTTATCAGGACATTTGGGACATATAACACAAGTCCCCCTTAGTTCTCTCATACAGAAATACTCTCTGTACTATTCATGATACTCTATTTTCTTTGAGGCTTTTACTTCTTTGTACATACACATATCTGCATGTGATTGATATCACATCGTTAAAGTTATGCGATATAGTTTCAACTTGGACTTCCCTATAGCTCAGAGGTTTAAGAATCTGCCTGTAATACAGGAGACCCAGGTTTGAACCCTGGGTCTGGAAGATCCCCTGGAGAAGGAAATGGCAACCCATCACAATATTCTTGCCTGGAGAATTCCATGGACACAGGAGCCTGGCGGGAAATTTAACAAGATACTGTTAGAATTTTTCTTTGTCATTTAAACATTTTGGAACATGATTTTTTAAAGGCTGCTTAATATTCCATCCTATGGCTATGCCATAATTTATTTAATCATTATCCATTTGCTTAAAACTTTGCCCCATTATAAGTAGCACTGCACTGAACAAACTGTAGTTGATTTAACTCCTTTCTGATTATTTTTCTTCCATTAGATCAGTGCCCCTCAAGCATCATATTTGCAAATGAATCACTGGGGATCTTGTTAAAATGCAGTTTATGATTCCGTAGGTTTGGGATAATGCCCAAGATTCTGTATTTCTTACAAGCTCCTGGGTGATGTAGTGTTGATATTCAGTGCTTTGAGTTAACAAGGAGATAATCTAAACATTGTGATTAATGGATCGCGCTGTGAATTTTTAAGGCTGCTGGGGGAAAAAATAGTCCATCGCACACATCCTCCTCAGCCTTGAGTCATAGGTGAATATGAGGGCAATGTCACGAGCTCAGAGGCCACAGGTAGGGGCTTGACAGGTAAGTTATTTTATCACAGTAACTATAAAGAGGAACAGAGAACTATAAGCATTAATCTTTCTTTCTGTCTAGAAAATATTCTTTTTTTAATATAGGAACCAATATCCTGCTGAACAATAATATTTTAATTTAAATGTTTACAAGTATTGATTTCTGCCCTTCTCTAGCAACACCACTTCCAGAGGAGTTTGAGTTACAAGGATTCTTGGCTTTGAGACCTTCTTTCAGGTAGGTGGCCTTTGTCACTGTCTACCTAGAGTATAAAAACGCTTCCTAATGTACTTCTCTACTTAAAAGCTCTCTCCTTACTTAGTCCATTTTTACTCTGCTTCTGCAATTATAAAGTATAGATTTGATGATGTCCCATTACTAGTACAGAAAACTTCAATTTACACATCCCCAGTTGTTAAAATATCTTTTTTATCTCGATGTCCAAAAGCGTAGTTTTTCAGCCATATTTCCTGCGACTTTCACCCCCTTCCCCCTCCAGTAGTTACACGTGTTATACATAAACTGTGACCTGTACTTGAATAACTCTGTATTTTTATTCCTCCAAAACTTTGTTCATGCTATGCCTGAAACGTTCACATTCCTTTTTCATCCTTCCCTTACTAATCTGTAAGCTCTTAACCATACCTGTCCAGGTCAGGTATCTCTTATTTTGTGAACCTTTTCAAAGCTCATCAGAAGACAGTAATGTTTCTTTTATAATGCTTCTCTTATTCTTTGCTTAGCTTTTATCTCTTCGGATTAAATCATAATTATTTGTTCCTTAAGGTCGAGAGACTGTTTATCTTTGTATCCTCAGTTTCTGGCCTACTGCCTGGAAGTTCTTAGATGCTGCTGCCTTTTTTTTTTTTTTTTTTTTTAAGATAGCTTAAAGAGAAATTTGAAAAACCCTTATTTTTTAGGTTGACTTACTTTTCTAATGTCAATGAGTTTTTTGCTCTGTACACTTTATGGTATGTGTTAATCTTTTTCTGATTTAGGTTGGACCACCTTGAAGTGAATAGATAATACTATCTGTTAGAATAGCTATCTCAGAGACTCTAGCATTGCCATGGTTGTTTGAAGTGAGTTACTTACAATGTGAGCTTACTGTTAAATAAAAACTTTATTCTTCTTTTTAAAAAAGTCATTCCTAATAAAACTGTGTGATTTATTTCAACTCCTCCATGAGAAAGTGAAATATAAATAAAAATATCACATTAATATTGCTTTGTTTCGTGGTATTTACAGTCTTTAAGAGTATAAATAAGTTCCAGCAAATGCAGCTAATTCCAACAAATAGCTAACCTGTATGGGAAAATCTGAAGCCATTGCAGTTCATTAGGTTTAATTTTCTATAATTTGCTTATGTCAATTTTAGGAACTTGGATTTTTCCAAAGGTCATCAGGGTATTACAGGCGACAAAGAGGGTCAGCAACGACAAATACGACAGCAGCGTTTGATCTCTATAGGCAAATGGATTGCAGATAATCAGCCAAGGTATTCCTCATCAGATACATACACATACCCCATATGAGTTTTACACTTGGGTATAAAGCTATTGATTATAAACTCTTAAATCAAAAGGTTGGGAACACAGCATCAGATTATGACCCTAGTGATCTTTAGAATTTCTTTAATCTCTGTCCTCTCATTACACTGCCTCTTTTAGAGGAATTGGCCTTGTCTCCCTTATTTATTATGAGATGCTTCTCCAATTTATAAATGTCTGTATAAATCTTAACTAAATTGTATGTTCACAGTTATGGTGATTTGTGTTGATAAGGGCATGCATGGTGGTCAGTTTCATTCAAGACAGACCAGGATGACGCTTGTGGCATCTCTGAGCTTCAGTTTTCACACCTAGAAAATAGGAACTTCAAGGACCTAGTCTAGCGTCTTGTGCTGAAACATGCTGAGCAAATGTAACTATACTTACTAGAAAAACGTTAAAAGGGCCTCGGCGTGTGTTGTGGTGATGTGTGGTGGCATAATGAGAATGAGTTTCTGCAGAAACTGTTTATGTTCCCCAAATCCACACTATTGCATCCTTCTGTTTCCCACATTTTAAGGCTGTGGGACCCATACAAAGTTCAGCTGTTACTGTTTTTAGATTTATGTTTTTCATATATGGATTTATTTTTACTTTTTTTAGGCTGATTCAGTGTGAAAATGAGGTAGGGAAATTGTTGTTTATCACAGAAATCCCAGAGTTAATACTGGAAGACCCCAGTGAAGCCAAAGAGAACCTCATTCTGCAAGACACAACCATCATAGAGTCCCTGGCAGCTGACGGGAACCCAGGACTGAAATCAGTGCTGTCTACGGGCCGGAATCTAAGCAACAGCTGTGACACAGGAGAGAAACCAGTGGTCACCTTCAAAGAGAACATTAAGCCACGAGAAGCGAACAGAGACCAAGGAAGAAGTTTTCCTCCCAAAGAGGTGAGAAGGACGGTAGCAAAGGAGTAGCTGTGACTAAGAATGACGGAAAGGACGACGAGAGGGAAACAGAGACCAGGAGAGGCACCCTAGAGACGACGAGAGGGAAACAGAGTCCAGGAGAGGCACCCTAGAGACGACAAGAGGGAAACAGAGACCAGGAGAGGCACCCTAGAGACGAGAGGGAAACAGAGACCAGGAGAGGCACCCTGGAAAAGGCGCAGGAAACAGGAAGGCAGAGTGCGGCACTGCAGGTGAGCTGTGCTTGAGCTAGAAAGCAGGTAGAGGAGGCTCCCAAAAGCCGAGAGTTCCGTTCTGTTCCTAAACCCTTGCGAAGTGGCTGTTCCGGAAGCTTCAGTGCACTCTAAGAAGGCTGCATACCAAGGTAATAGGAAGAACTGTGGTAGATCGATACTCTTGTCAGTTCACAGAAATTGTAATATGAATGAAAAAATCCTAACCTGATTGGACATCTTTGTCAGTTCTCTCCAGTTTAAGTGGTAGGAAATGAGACCAGTTGCAGAGCTCTCAATTTCACAAATAATTACATTTTCTTTGGGAGCTATAACTGCCATTTTTTAAAAATTTGAGATATTTATAGATCCCACATAACTGAGTATGTTAAGGCTTACACAGTGGTGTTTCGTTGTTGTTTTTTTTTTTCCCCCAGATTCACTCTACAAAATGAAATACATTTTTGGAAAAAGATTTTCCTTGACATTTCTATCTGCCCCAGCCAGTAGCATTGTATAACCTTAGTGTTATCCTGACTCATGGGAATTTGTAAAGCAAGAATCCAAGTCTCCTGCTGGGGAAAGATAAACACTACTCAGTTATTTGTGACTTGTGTTTATATATATATATGTGTGTGTGTATGTATCTTTCCAAAGAGATACAGATGATTTCATATAAACAGAAAAAGGTCTTTACTCTGTGCTGGTCTTATTAATACCACCAATGTTAGTAGCCATTTGATTCATTAACACATTTTGGCAAATTATTTATTTACAGTAGGCATGAGGAATCTTACATTTTTGAAAGCTGCCTTCAGATAAAAAATATCTACAGTGTATTTTCCTTATAAGGTTTTTTTGGGGAAAGGACCTAATAGTTCCATTTTAATATTAATAGTAGGGGGAGAAACAGAGAAAAACATGGTAGAAATTGAGGAAAGGCACAGAGACACTGAGAGGTGTTGGGGAAAGGCAAGGGACAAACGCCGAAAGAACTATAAAGCCAGAAATCAGTGTTTTGGGGGTAAAGAGTTCAGCTGTTTCCTGCCTGCTCTGCCTTCATTCTCTGAAGCTGCCTCCCAAAAAGGTCCAGGAAAATGAAATCTCTTCCAGTCTCACATCCATTTGAAATCTGAGTATCTGTGATTAAAGAAAGCCTGACAGTAATCAGTGTATCACCACCCTCTGTACCTCATCCTAAGTTTTCTATTAAATGCTGCCGGTTTTCCTCATTTTACTCATCTTTATATTGCTTGAGCAGTGCATATGGCATCTGCTTCTCTAGTGCTGCGTGTAGGATCTCAGGCCTGATTTTTTGCTACTGAAAGTATCCTCATTTATTCTGGGGGTGGTAGCGTTGCAAGGTGGAGGGTGGGTGCTTGACTGATACCTTTAAAGCCTCCGGATGAAGTTACCCTGAGGGCCAAAGTGTCTCATCTGTGAGCTAGCGCTGATTATCAATCCATGTATGTTCTTAATGAATTAGAGAATACATGGCCCTGGGGCTGACAGCATTGGCTTAAGAAAATAGGCAACTGCTTCACCCTTTTGGCATTGGGTGTCTCATTTATAAAAGAAATGAGTTCTCAGTCCTCTTCCATATTTCGTACTTCTGTGATTTTGTGAAAGCAAAAAAACTATACGAGTAAAACTAAGCCCTTACAGCTTTTTGAGGTATTTAAGTAATTTGATTTTCCCATTTTTAATTTAGGTGAAGTGAATAAGCATGTCAGTTCAGTTCAGTTCAGTTCACTCGCTCAGTCGTGTCCGACTCTTTGCAAACCCATGAATCACAGCACACCAGGCCTCTCTATCCATCACCAACTCCTGGAGTTCACTCAGACTCACGCGCATCGAGTCCGTGATGCCATTCAGCCATCTCATCCTCGGTCGGCCCCTTCTCCTCCTGCCCCCAATTCCTCCCAGCATCAGAGTCTTTTCCAGTGAGTCAACTCGTGGCATGAGGTGGCCAAAGTACTGGAGTTTCAGCTTTAGCATCATTCCTTCCAAAGAAATCCCAGGACTGATCTCCTTCAGAATGGACTGGTTGGATCTCCTTGCAGTCCAAGGGACTCTCAAGAGTCTTCTCCAACACCACAGTTCAAAAGCATCAATTCTTCAGTGCTCAGCCTTCTTCACAGTCCAACTCTCACATCCATACATGACCACAGGAAAAACCATAGCCTTGACTAGACGGACCTTAGTTGGCAAAGTAATGTCTCTGCTTTTGAATATGCTGTCTAGGTTGGTCATAACTTTTCTTCCAAGGAGTAAGCGTCTTTTAATTTCATGGCTGCAGTCACCATCTGCAGTGATTTTGGAGCCCAAAAACATAAAGTCTGACACTGTTTCCACTGTTTCCCCATCTATTTCCCATGAAGTGATGGGACCAGATGCCATGATAGTCATTTTCTGAATGTTGAGCTTTAAGCCAACTTTTTCACTCTGCTCATTTACTTTCATCAAGGGGCTTTTTAGCTCCTCTTCACTTTCTGTCATAAGGGTGGTGTCATCTGCATATCTGAGGTTATTGATATCTCCCGGCAATCCTGATTCCAGCTTGTGTTTCTTCCAGTCCAGCGTTTCTCATGATGTACTCTGCATAGAAGTTAAATAAGCACAGTGACAACATACAGCCTTGATGCACTCCTTTTCCTATTTGGAACCAGTCTGTTGTTCCATGTCCAGTTCTAACTGTTGCTTCCTGACCTGCATACAGATTTCTCAAGAGGCAGGTCAGGTGGTCCCATCTCTTTCAGAATTTTCCACAGTTGATTGTGATCCACACAGTGAAAGGCTTTGGCATAGTCAATAAAGCAGAAATAGATGTTTTTCTGGAACTCTCTTGCTTTTTCCATGATCCAGCGGATGTTGGCAATTTTCTCTGGTTCCTCTGCCTTTTCTAAAACCAGCTTGAACATCAGGAAGTTCACGGTTCACATATTGTTAAAGCTTGGCTTGGAGAATTTTGAGCATTACTTTACTAGCATGTGAGATGAGTGCAATTGTTCAGTAGTTTGAGCATTCTTTGGCATTGCCTTTCTTTGGCCTGCTGAGTTTTCCAAATTTGCTGGCATATTGAGTGCAGCACTTTCACAGCATCATCTTTCAGGATTTGAAATAGCTCCACTGGAATTTCATCACCTCCACTAGCTTTGTTCATAGTGATGCTTTCTAAGGCCCACTTGACTTCACATTCCAGGATGTCTGGCTCTAGATGAGTGATCACACCATCGTGATTATCTGGGTCGTGAAGATCTTTTTTGTATAGTTCTTCTGTGTATTCTTGCCACCTCTTCTTAATATCTTCTGCTTCTATTAGGTCCATACAATTTCTGTCCTTTATTGAGCCCATCTTTGCATGGGTCCCTTGGTATCTCTAATTTTTTTGAAGAGATCTTTAGTCTTCCCTATTCTGTTGTTTTCCTCTATTTCTTTGCATTGATCGCTGAGGAAGGCTTTCTTATCTCTTCTTGCTATTCTTTGCAACTCTGCATTCAGATGCTTATATCTTTCCTTTTCTCCTTTGCTTTTTGCTTCTCTTCTTTTCACAGCTATTTGTAAGGCCTCCCCAGACAGCCATTTTGCTTTTTTGCATTTCTTTTCCATGGGGATGGTCTTGATCCCTGTCTCCTGTACAGTGTCACCAACCTCATTCCGTAGTTCATCAGGCACTCTGTCTATCAGATCTAGGCCCTTAAATCTATTTCTCACTTCCACTGTATAATCATAAGGGATTTGATTGAGGTCATACCTGAATGGTCTAGCCATTTTCCCTACTTTCTTCAATTTAAGCCTGAATTTGGTAATAAGGAGTTCATGATCTGAGCCACAGTCAGCTCCCAGTCTTGTTTTTGCTGACTGTATAGAGCTTGTCCATCTTTGGCTGCAAAGAATATAATCAGTCTGATTTCGGTGTTGACCATCTGGTGAAGTCCATGTGTAGAGTCTTCTCTTGTGTTGTTGGAAGAGGGTGTTTGCTATGACCAGCGCATTTTCTTGGCAAAACTCTATTAGTCCTTGCCCTGCTTCATTCCATATTCCGAGGCCAAATTTGCTGGTTACTCCAGGTGTTTCTTGAGTTCCTACTTTTGCATTCCAGTCCCCTATAATGAAAAGGACATCTTTTTTGGGTGTTAGTTCTACAAGGTCTTGTAGGTCTTCATAGAACTGCTCAACTTCAGCTTCTTCAGCATTACTGGTTGGGGCATAGACTTGGGTTACGGTGATATTGAATAGTTTGTCTTGGAGATGAACAGAGATCATTCTGTCGTTTTTGAGATTGCATCCAGGTACTGCATTTCAGACTCTTTTGCTGACCATGATGGCTAGTCCATTTCTTCTGAGGGATTCCTGCCCGCAGTAATAGATATAATGGTCATCTTGAGTTAAATTCACCCATTCCAGTCCATTTTAGTTCGTTGATTCCTAGAATGTCGATGTTCACTCTTGCCATCTCTTGTTTGACCACTTCCAATTTGCCTTGATTCATGGACCTCACATTCCAGGTTCCTATGCAGTATTGCTCTTTGCAGCATCGGACTTTGTTTCTATCACCAGTCACATCCACAGCTGGCTATTGTTTTTGCTTTGGCTCTATCCGTTCTTTCTTCCTGGAGTTATACCTCCACTGATCTCCAGTAGCATATTGGACACCTACTGACCTGGGGAGTTCCTCATTCAGTATCCTATTATTTTGCCTTTTCATACTGTTCATGGGGTTCTCAAGGCAAGAATAATGAAGTGCTTTGCCATTACCTTCTCCAGTGAACCAAGCATGTACTTTACTTTTTTTTTAACATAGGGTTTTTAATCCTTTGTTAGAGTAGGTGCTGCTTTCTGTCTCATTTGAGTTTCAGATTATTATAGATAGTCTTGCTTCTGGTTGGTCATAGGTAAAATCTCAGACAGAGTTAAGAAAGACTCCAGTGTCTGAAGCCAGGAAAACACCTGTAACTCAAACCCCAAGTCAAGCAAGTAACTCCCAGTTCATCCCCATTCATCACCCTGGAGCCTTCCCTCCTCTTCCCAGCCGGCCAGGTAAATACATGTTTTGTAATGTCTTCTGCTGAATTCTGTCTGTGTAGGAGTTTCTGTTCACCTGTTGAGAAATTCTAGACTCTGAAGGACATTACTAAACCCTTAATATTAGAAGGTATAAGGTTGTTCTCTTTTCCCTAATGTTTCAGTTATTTTTGAGTCATTTACCTGTAGTTTCTGTGCAAGTGCATGCTTGTTATTGTGAAGGAATGCCTGTCACCAAACATGGCATCTGAGAAACCTTTAGGACATTCCAGTTGCCTCAATGGATAGAAGTAGCAGGCAGTAATCTGTATTTAATTCTTGAAATCAGGTTAAAGGTTGACAGTTGAGCCTTACTTGATGGTTGATCCCTGTCTTTCATGATTTATTAGAAAACCTCTCCTCCACCCCAGCCCCAAATGACTAATTTTTGTCTTTCGTTTGCTAAGTTTCCTTAGAACTAAAACGATGTTCTTCTATTTTGAAGGGTTCCCGCCCCCAACATATGTTATCCCCCCTCCTGTGGCATTTTCTATGGGCTCAGGTTACACCTTCCCAGCTGGTGTTTCTGTCCCAGGAACCTTCCTTCAGCCTGCAGCTCACTCTCCAGCAGGAAACCAGGTGCAAGCTGGGAAACAGTCCCACATCCCTTACAGCCAGCAGCGGCCCTCTGGACCAGGGCCCGTGACCCAGGGACCCCAGCAGCCTCAGCCGCCGTCCCAGCAGCCCCTCCCACCTCTCCCCGCTCCGCCAGCAGCACAGACTGCAAGCCAGCTGCAGGTTCAAGCTCTAGCTCAGCAGCAGCAGTCCCCTACAAAAGCTGTGCCGGCTTTGGGGAAAAGTCCTCCTCACCACTCTGGATTCCAGCAGGTGAGTTACAGTTGTGTGTACTTCCAGCTGAGGTGAGGAGAGGAGCACCTGAAATCATTCAGTGTCAAGTTAATTAAAAATACTAGTTAATCCACCTCCCTCGGTAAAATAGAGAGCTAATGGGAAGTTGCTTTATGACACAAGGAGCTCAACCCGGGGAGGGTGGAATGGGGTGGGGCAAGGGTGGGATGTGGGAGGGAGGGGATGTATGTATACCTGCGGCTGATTCACGTTGTTGTATGGCAGAAAGCAATACAACATTGTAATGCAGTTATCCTCCAATTTAAAAAAAGAAAGTAAGCATTCAGCTACTTTTTGCTTAGACTTATCATGATTATGGGAACATAAAAGTCTTTGCTGTTTAGGAAGGTTCAGTTGTTCTTTTTACTTTTGTAAAGGAGAATAGATAGTACCTACCATACTTTGCTGCTACTGCTTGTCAGCTTTATAGAAAGGGATTTTCTGAAAATTATTTTCCATATTTAAAGCTGAACTACAGAAGGGAAACAGACTCGTGCTCGTGATGAGATGGTAAGAGAACTGTGGCGCCAGTCTCCAGTCTCACCATCCTGCAGCACGCGGAGCAGAAGGGGAAATGGGGAGAGAACATGAACTCAGTGCCCTTAATTTGTTCCCCAAAAGCTCTGTGTATTGAAAACCCTAAAGAAAAAACAAGCCTGCGTGACCCAGAGTTTTGTTGGTGGTAAAATCTCTCAAGTTCTCTCTGAGTCCTGAGTGAAGTAACATTGCATTTTATCCTCATCTTGGTGAACCAGGCATCTCTTTTTTTAGTATCAACAGGCAGATGCCTCCAAACAGCTGTGGAATCCCCCTCAGGTTCAAGGCCCATTAGGGAAAATCATGCCTGTGAAACAGCCCTACTACCTTCAAACCCAAGACCCCATAAAACTGTTTGAGCCGTCATTGCAACCTCCTGTAAGGCAGCAGCAGCCTCTTGAGAAAACGATGAAGCCTTTCCCCATGGAGCCATATAACCACAACCCCTCAGAAGTCAAGATCCCGGAGTTCTACTGGGATTCTTCCTACAGCGCTGCTGATAACAGAGCTGTGATGGCGCAGCAAGCCAGTGTGGACCGCAGGGGCAAACGGTCCCCGGGAGTCTTCCGTCCAGAGCAGGACCCTGCGCCCAGGATGCCGTTTGAGGTGCGTGTCCTTCCCTGTCTCCAGGCACTTCAGAGGTCTCAGCTAGATGTTCAAAGGTCCCTCTGATCTCGTTAGTGTGACAGAACGCCACTGAGTAAGTGAGTGCAGTTCTTGGCACCCTCTTCACACCACATAGATTTGGGGAAGCTGAAGAACACCATTCCTGACGTTCAACTTGACGGTCTGGCAGAGAGGACCATGTGCAGAAATCTCTAAGGCAGCACATTAGAGAATTCTGAGACGAAGCTCCTCAGTTGGGCTGGGTCATCTAAGTTTAAAAGTAGGGTTACTGCATATTTAAGCAAGTGGCTTTCTGAGGAACAAATTTAGCCTGTCATCTTTGACGGTGGAGTTCCCTGTCTTTGCCCTTTTTACTCATGAGAAACAGGTGTGTGTTGGGAACTTTTTTAAAAAGCTGTCTCTCTGTTAGCCCCAGATAACACTGGCCTCTCTGCTCCCTTGCGCTGCTTCACTGGCTGTCCACCTTAGCCTTTCGTGTTCTGCTCTGCTTGTCACTGTCTTTACTTCTTTCTGGTGTCTTGATCTTTCCTTCTCATTGTCCTTGTGTCAGTTTGCTTTGGTGTTTCGAAGCCTTTTCCTCTTTGCATAATTCTCTTACTGTTCCTTACAGCTTCCTCCTTGGCTTTAGCTGCCTTCATCTCCCTAATGATGCTACTACTCCGCTGTGCTTTTGTCATCCCTTATTGCATCTCACTGTGATCCTTTCTGTCACTAGGACCCCAAAGGCTCCCCTCTGCTTCCTCCGGACCTGTTAAAGAGTCTGGCTGCCTTGGAGGAAGAGGAAGAGCTGATTTTTTCTAACCCTCCTGATCTTTACCCAGCTCTGCTGGGGCCTCTCGCCTCTCTTCCTGGACGAAGCCTCTTTGTATGTATTTGATGTAATTCTTTTTCTTGCTGCAACCCCTACCTTTTCTTCTGAGATTTTGTAGTAGAATAGGTAGTGTCTTCTTTCTAGGGCTTTCCTTTTTTAACAGAATTTTAAAGCTTATTTCCTGATTGCCCAAACTAACATTCACATGACAGTAAAATGTGGCAAAACTTCGTCCCATAGTTTCCCCAAATCTTGTAGCTTTGTAATATATGTTATCCAGAAAGCATCCTGCAGGGCTGGGCACACACAAGATGTAATGCTGGGAAATTAACTTCCTTTTCAGGTGTCATTTCCACCTGGACCCAGGAATTTTAGGTGTCATTTAATCTGGCTTAGGAACAGTGAGATTTTTCCTCATGTATTCAAAATATGAAATGAAATAATGTTCCAGATGTTTTACTGAATAAAAAGATTCTAGATTGATTTTACTAAACAGTAAGTGGTTCTTTTGTTTGGTTAACTAAAAGCCCTGATCTAAATTCAGAGCCAGATTTGTAATATGAAGAGGACTCAATTTTAAAACATGATTGGAGTACCATCAATGAGTGAGCACAGAGATAAGGTCTAAGAATTGATTAGTAGTATCTTTTAAAAATAATCTTCTATATCCAGTCTGCATTTCAAAGGATGCCATTATTTACATGTTTTACTGAGGTCGGGAACTGCAAGAAAGATGTATGCTATGAGGTTTTTTTTTCCCCTTCCCTGCTTCGTAATAAAGCGTAATACATTTTTGAGTTCCACTTTCTTACTGATTCTTTCCCATAAACACAGGGTAAGAAAACGTTCACAAGACTAAAGTATACTGATTTTAGTGTTAGAAAAAAAGCTTAATGGCTCTCCTGACAGAAACTGCCATCTCTAGCACTTGAAGTTCCCTTAAGAATTTTTCTGAGTGAGTGGCCCCAAGACCTCCCACTCCCCACCCTCCCCAAATTAGCAGAAATAAAAGATCCCCTAGACACCCGATAGTAGTAGTGTGGTGACAGTGCCTAGAGGTCGTGGCCAGCCCAGCTGCTAAACTGTAGATTCTGCCTGTTTGCCTTTCTTGCTGTTGTGGTTTTGTTTTGGCTGGGTGGCTTAAGGGCCTAGGGGCAGAGCGCCTTTCTGTTCACTTGTTTCCTAATCCCTTAATTCTTGTTGTGCTTACCTTCTCCGTTGGAAATGAACCTAATGGTGAAACAAGAGGGGTGGGGGGGGCGGGGAATTGCTTTTAGTGGGGTTTTGTCATGTTAAAAAAAAAAAAACACCTTAACTATAACCCTTCCTACATTTAACATCATTACTGATGTCGTGTGTGACAGTGCCGTGCATGTAGCAAGTCTTTAATAAATGCTTTGTTGACCAACAGTTCAGTGATAGTGAGCATCAGAGATTCAGCTTTTTTTTTTTTTTAACCAATGAGTTTCTTAAGGACCAATAAATGTAAACTTGACTTCAGCAAGTGTTTGAATACATACCATAGAATTGCTTAGGAACCATGCTAACAAAGCCAGTTGTCAGATGACTCTAAAGGCTTTTTTAAAGTCATTAATGCCTGTGTTTTAAGATTCTAGCGAGGGGGGAAGAAATTAGGAAGAAAACAGTGTTTGATCAGTTCAGCGTCTTGTTTTGAGAGCATTTTAAATGCAGCTAGTGACAAAGGGATTCCTGAGGTTCTTACCTAGTGAATACTCAGTACTGCCAGTTTCCAGGGTCCCTGCCAGGATCTCTGTGCTTAAGTTAGAAGTACTGATCATGAGGGTTCTGTCTGACTCACCTGTGATGACTGGCCCTTAGCAGGACCATGGTATTAATAAAAAGTAATCCGAGTTGAATTGATACTTTCTAAGCTTTAATTTGTACAAGAGAGATGAATACAGGTATTCTTAAATTGTGATCCTTTATTTTGCTTGTCTGGTATCTTAAAATTAGTACTAAGAAAATGGAAAGCATAATTTAACTATCTTTTGTTTTCCCTCTGGGACTATGAAGAAATCCTTATTGGAGAAGCCCTCAGAGCTCATGTCACATTCATCTTCTTTCCTGTCTCTCACCGGATTCTCCCTCAATCAGGTGCGTAAACAGTGAGGCATCCTGCTGTGGGCTAGCAGTTTCTTTCCCAGTCTGTCTCAATAAATCTGTTTTTCTCTTTCCTTTCTCTTCCATATATTGGTATTTTCCAGGTATCTGATTTTACCCCCTGCCCCCTCCCCCCGCTTTGATTAGGGTATACTGGAGACTTTTGTAAGTTTGAAATGGGGCTCTCTTGTTCAGCCAAGTAAATTATTCATACTGTTTAACCTGAGCGGTTTACATAGAACAGGATAAAGGGTGGGGGAAAGTAAAAAGCAAATGAATAAAAATAGGAAAACTGAAAGAAACCAGAAGTAAAAGCCTTCAAAAGTTTGTCTTGCAAAGAAAGTCTTAAGATCTGTCAAGCATCCACATGCATGAACACTACATTTTCTTTCATTGGAGTGAGTCTGTTAACTTGGTGGTCGCTGTCTTTCAGGAACGATACCCAAATAACAGTGTGTTCAATGAGGTATACGGGAAAAACCTGACACCCAGCTCCAAAGCAGAATTTAATCCCTCAGTGGCTTCCCAGGAAACATCATTGTACTCCCTTTTTGAAGGGACTCCATGGTCTCCATCTCTTCCTGCCAGTTCAGGTATTGACTAGTCTTTAAATTATAGACTTTGCATTATTACCCATACACTTGAAAGATAGTGTGGTTTGGTAATTTTATGTACTTGGTGGTTTTTGTCTATGACTTTTGTTGTTGTCGTTTGTATTTGTTTTTAAAGTAACTTCTGAAGGAAAATGGGGTGTGAAAAAGCCTGGTGAGCTGGTTCACATAATAAATGCCATTAAAAAAAGTTGTTTTACATTCTCAGTAATGAGCACAGTTGTAAGGGAGAAAAATACGAGTTTTATCTTAAGGTTTGCAGCTGTTTTTTAGTTTTATTTTGGTAGATATTCATTCTTTGCAGGAAAATTCTTAAGGTTAGGCAATTCTGCCCTGATAGAGAAGACCAGTATATACTTATCTGAAACAGGCACACCAAAACAATGCATACGTTTGACAAAACTGTCTACGTTTTTATTTTTAAGGTAAGGAACGTGCCTTAGACATGTACAGTAATACAGACTAGTACATCTGGCAGGGTCCCTCTGGGGGCCTTAATTTTGCCTTTCTCCCAAAACCCTGTGGTTATTTTTAAGAGAATTTAAGTGATCAAATCTACCGGAAACTTTCATTCTTGGTATGTTTGTGAAACATTTCTATTTAATGCCTTGCGTTGCTGTTATTCAATAGATCATTCAACACCAGCCAGCCAGTCTCCTCATTCCTCCAACCCAAGCAGCCTGCCAAGCTCCCCTCCAACACACAACCACAATTCTGTCCCTTTCTCCAATTTTGGACCCATTGGGACTCCAGATAACAGGGATAGGAGAACTGCAGACCGGTGGAAAACTGATAAGCCAGGTGAGAGCCAGTCTTCATTGCTTAGCAGAAGTGAACTGACTGACTTTGTGTCCTTCCTGGACCTTTGGCAGTGAAAGAACATCTTCTTGAATTATTCTTTTCTCTTCATTCCTAGCCATGGGTGGGTTTGGCATCGATTATCTCTCAGCAGCATCATCCTCTGAGAGCAGTTGGCATCAGGCCAGCACTCCAAGTGGCTCCTGGACAGGCCATGGCCCATCCATGGAGGATTCCTCTGCTGTCCTCATGGAGAGCCTAAAGGTGAGTGGATCAGGAACAAGAACCATATGAAATGTCTCTGCATTCATTCACATAAGTAGCTAGTCTTATTCCTAAGGCCCTTAGGATTGTTTGATTCATACTATATATCTGGCAAAGTCTTCAAAGCATGATCTGCATTATAAGATTCTTTAAAAGGATTTTTTTTTTTTTTTTTTTTTTTTTAATTTTTGGATTCACTAGTGATAAACCAGTATCCTCCGGGGGACAGACATGAAGGTTTTAGTTGGATTCTAAGATTAAGAAAATTCTGACTCATCTTGAAATATTTTCTTTACTCCTTTTCTGAACAAGTAAAAGAAGGATATCTAATTTCATAAATGTTTTACCTGCCTAAAACCTTTATAGTCAGTGTCTGTTCTCACATGGAGCTGAATTTTAGTAAAAAGACTTTATAGAAAACATACTTTCACCTTTTCTGGTTTAAAATGATCTTAATGAGAACTAACTAACTAGTCTTGAAGGACCTGGTCTTACAGCAACTCCTTGTAATAGCTGGATTTTTTCAATGTTTGGGGATCTTGGGACATACACGCCTTTATGTTTGGCTGGGATTGAAAATCAAATCCCTTTCAGACAACCAGGCATGTGACCTCTGCTGACAAGCTCTGGACTGTTTTTCAGTCTATCTGGTCCAGTTCCATGATGCATCCTGGACCTTCCGCTTTGGAGCAGCTGTTAATGCAGCAGAAGCAGAAACAGCAGCGGGGACAAGGCGCCATGAATCCTCCACACTGAGGCCAGAGCGGCACCCTGGGAATGAAGGCTCCATAAACCATGGCATGTTGGGTTTGCAGGACTGACCCACACAGTCCCCTGCAGGTGGCAGCCCTCTTTTCTGTGTCTCGCTGTTGAGAGGGTGTAAGTATTCCACCAGCCCGCTGAGTGTGCACGAAATGTCCGCAGTGCAACAAAAAGAAAAAACCATCAGGAACTCTCCGTCCCCCCGGGGCCTTCCGGAGGGGGAGAGGAACTGCTGTTTGTCTCACTCAGTTACCTGATATCACCGCCTCTCACCTTCTCCATCGTGCATGTCCCCAGCCACATGGGAAGTGAAAGCTGAGAAGGGAAGGCAGATGGGAGAAGCCAATGGGAACTTCTCAGTCCTTTTTTTTTTCCTCTTTGGGGAATAAAATAGGAATCCATTAATGATTGCTTTGCTGACTGAGAATGTAGTTGAAATTACTCCTGAACATCTTTTATTATTGTTATTACTCTCAGTAGTAAGATATCACACTGAATTCTTCCATACACAGATGTGCTTCTTCTAGTCAGTGTGTAGCAAGGAAAAACCCCGTGCACTGCTCCTGTGAGAGGTTGGTGGTGACAGGATGGGGAAACCGACCTCTTCAGCCCGTGGAAACGGTCCATGAGGGCGAGGACGCGGCCTCCGCTTGGACTCGGAAGGTTCTGGTGGGCCCTCCTCTAGCCTGGAGACTCCAGCCGGAAATGCCCTTCACTCTGTAGGTGCTCGAGCCCCAGCTGAGGATGCCGCATGGCTGCTGGTGCTGGGCTGGACTAGCCAAGGACTGCCATAGGGCTCTAAAGGAACGTTTGTGACTCCTGTCCATTTTACGGTAGTGTCGCAGGCAGTCCCGCAGCAGGCAGGCTAGTCCATTCATGGCCTGACACAGTTTAATAGGTAGAAGCTTTCAGTGTGGTTACTTTTTGTTTGGTTGGTTTTTGTGCCCCCATCCTACTTACCACCCACCTCCTCCTGTCCCTACCTCCACCCCCTTTCTACCCTGTGCTGTGTGCTGTAATCGTTTTTATTCCTAATGTGTACAACATCTCGCCAAGAAGCAACAGCATGGGGGCCAGCAGTTGGGGCCCAAAAGACAGTCTGAAACAGAAGGAAGTGGCGGGGTACGCACGGCCCGCTGAGCGGCCAGGCCCTGCCCGGCTGTGGTCTCCCAGCCTCCACTTTCAGAGGAAATCCAAGGCAACACGGACGCCTGTGCGTCAGGCACAGAAGGAAAACACAGCGGAGTCCACTCTGGAGAAGGCGGAAGAAAGGAAAAGAAACTTTTTATCTGATATTTATTAGAAGGAAAGAGGACTGAAGAGTTTTCTTGTGTAGAAACAGAAGGACAGCATTTCTGATAGTCATTTCCTGGAAAAGTAATATTTTAAGGGGAAATTATGGAAACAATCTAAATGTCCAATTGCTGTGCTAGTGGTAGGGTTTGTTTTCTGGGAGGGCTCTCCTTCGCGTGCGCGTGTGTGTGTGTTCATGTGTGTGCACGCTGGCCCGTCTGCTCCCTGGAGGGGAGGGGTGGTGCGTGTGAGTGTGTGGAGCTAGCGTGGGACTCAAGAGCTGGAAAACAGCTACAGAGCAAAGCACATCCAGGAGCCCTGGTCGTCACTGGAGTCTGGGCAGCCCCAGCAATGAAAGGGGGTGAGAGATTCATGCTCATTGCTCTTCCGAGAGAGTGGTTGGAGTCCCGAATGCTTACATTACTGCTCTTTTAGTTTGACATGGTGTTTGGGGTTTTTTGTTTTTGATGTTGTGTTTTTTTTTTTTTTTTTTTGAAAGGTCTGAAAGGGTGAAGTCCCCCACCCAATGGCAATATGAAACCCTTTGTGCTTCTCTCCAGCCCCTCCTCTGTGACCACCGTCCTCCCATCCCCTCCCTCCTGAGCCTCCTTCCCTGCTGCCTTTACCCACTTTGTGTGTTTGAGCTCTGCATTCAGGCAGCTGCAACATTCCAGTGTTTGAACCGTCACCAACTCTTGCACCCTCGACACGCCCACCAGGTTCGCCGTCTCGCTCCCGCAGTGCCCACGTCCCGTCTGCAGCCCCATTTCTGCATGAGAATTTGGTGTTTGGAATGTTTTTGACTCTTGGGGCGGGGTCCCTCGCCTTATCATCCTCAGTGTGGAGTAATGAGGAGGGAAAGGAGAATCTTCATCAGGAACTGGTTCTGTGTAGCAAACTTTCATTTGTGTTTCTTTTTGTTTTTGTTTATTTGTTTTGGTCTGTCTGTGCAAGACCTGCAGCTGCTGAAATCAGCTTTGCCTTTAATTAAACCATGTTCTCTCCAACCAGATCTGTGTAGAGATTGTTTCTTTCCTGCCCTGAAAGAAAATCCAACTTAACAAATGTAAACTACTCTCAAGTCATCTAGGGGAATGAAAGGTCAAAAATAGAAAATGCTTCACGGTTATTTTTGTTTTTAGTAATATTTCAAACCGATGTGCACGATTACAAAAAGGGATGGGTTCTAATAAAGAATGGCTTAAGCAAAGGAGTTAACAACTCAGCATTTTTATCCTTACTATCACCCTTAATAAGGCAGCTCAGAGACTGTGTATCCTATTGGCCCAGTAAACTCAACTCAGTGTGATGAGCAGCAACGGTATTTGGTGTTCTTTGCTCTGGGGTTGTATTTCCTCAAGTTGTGTCCCCTGATTTCCAGTGGTAACCTGCCGGCCTTCGCTGTGTGCAGAAGCCAACACCGCACCTCACCTCTGTGTGTGCACACGCCCACCAGCTATGTTTTCGCACTGATGTTGATTCAGTCTAGTTTGTCTCCTAAATGTGCTTTTCATAAGCACCTACACACTTGAAAAATTGTTAACAGAATATTCCACAAGAGGAAGGGGAATTTAGGCCAGGCATTTTGAATTTATGGAAACTCACCCAAGTTAATCCTGAAAAACAAATGTAACCTAGTAGGATGGTACTAACCACCTGGCTTCCTGAGCATGTTCCCTTTTCATCTCAAGTATTAGTGGCATATACTCACTATTGAACTCTAACAGATGTCCTCTATGAGAAGAAATCAAGGGACGTAGTTCCAGTATTTTAATTTTCTGTGAAATTAAAAGCTATATTCCAGGGGAACATAACTCAGTCTAGGCTCTGTTTAAGCAGCGAGACTTCTAATCCCCAAAATGTCAGTTTCCTGTGTGTAGGTGTGCATGCTCACATCTTCTGAGTTACCTATAAAGTTACCTCAGTCCCCGGGAGTTTGTGATAGTAATGGTCTAGGAGGGGGGATATTTATACTTAGGTCTTGGGCCTGCACGCTGGGTATCTTGTTTTTGTAAGTTTTTTATTGAGGCGTCACATATAGAGAGAAGTGTATCAATAGTAAGTACACAACTCGGTGAATTTTCACAAACCGAACATGGGTAGCCAGCACTCCAAGCAAGAAACAGATTTTCTGCACCCTAGAAGACCCCCCCCTCTTCTAGACATTTCCGACCACCACCCCCCCACACCCGTCTTCAACGTAATCATTGTAAGTTCTCACATCATCGTCTAATAGGTTAAGTTTTAACGGAAGAGTAGATGAATTAATACTCCCAGAGATGTCTCTCAAATGTACAGCAGAGGCGTGCCAAATCTTGTAAGCGATAGTACTTCCTTTTCTTCAACGTTGTAGGTTGTGAAACATCCTAGACTCTTCTGGGTGTGCTTTCCAGGTCTGTAGCTGCATGTTGTTCAACAAAAGCTTTGGGGAAAATGCCAACCTTCCCTTTGCACTCCCCTTCCAGCCATTCTTCATTCACTGATAAAAGGAAAAGTATATGTTGACTTCTAAAATGAGTAGAGGAGAATTCCCTCACCCGAGTAGTCCACATAGAACTTGGGTTGGTCTTTCTTCACCCCCAGTTGTGCTGACAGGGAAAAGTCAACGTTGGAAAAGTGACTGGTAAGAGCGAACGTAGGAGCTATCTCATTATTGGTTTGTTTTAGACACAGGAGTAAAATGCAGAAAAATTTAGTCTTCAAAAAGTTACCAAAGTGAAAGAAATTGAACAGTGAATCCTTATGTGTGAGGTGGGTTGTTTTTTTTTTTAACAGAGTTTTAGCTTTGTTGGGAACCTTTGATTACAGGACAAGGATATGCCATTGGTTAAATAGGTAAATAATGATTGTTCACTAGTGAATGATCAAAGAATTGAGAGTTGGAGCTAATGATGGGTTCAGTCCATGCTTGTAAAATACAAGAATTTTCATAGCACCTATTTTGAGACTTTAATAAAGTATGTGCATAGACTTCATAACTCAGTTATAGATAATAACCCCATTTTAATTTTCTGCGGTCAAAAGCTACATTCCAGGGAAACGTAACTCAGTCTAGGTTCTGAGAAGACACAAGAGATTAATAGCTTGTTCGGGGTCATTCTGCCAATAAATACCAGACACCTCGGGTAGCTGCGACCTATTCTAGAGCCTGTCCAGCAGACCGTAGCAGCTGTTCAGATCACAGGCTCATCTTTGGATGTGATGTGTCTCCATCAGACATTACAGCAGCACCATGTGGTACTTGGATCCTGTCCCCAGAAACTGTCCATTAGTGTGGAGTGTGGCTGGGCATCCGAGTTCACCCAAGGGAATTCTAATTGCAAACTGTTGTCTTGATTCTTCCTTCTATGATACGAGAATCAGCATTTGTTGTGCTGGATCCTGGGAGCTTGTTAGAAATGCCAAATCTCAGGTCCCACCCCAAACTTGATTCGGGATCCATTTTAACAAGTTACCCAGATGGGTCACATTTAAAATTTGAGAATCTTTTGGAATGAAACCATTCACAACTGTTGAATGTAACAGAACTCAACCCCTCAGCCCTACACAATATTTATGCTGAATTCTATTTCCCTATGTGTTATAAAAGTTTCAAAATCTTACATAGGTACTTTTGAATTAAACCAACTTAGACTTCTATACAAATCCCAGTAAAGAGTATACCACCTTCTCTCCATATCTACCCAGAAGACTTCAGAGCATTTGTTCATCTTTATCTCATCCCCACCCCTGAAAAACAAATTTAGCCAGCTGCTTGGTTCTGACACTTTAAAAATGGTGTGGAGAGTTTAATCCAACTCTCATAACTGAATTTCCATTCTCCCTTTAGAATATGAGCACCAACCATGCACCCTGTTTGCTTTTCATGTCTTACGTTGTTGCTGCTGCTTCTAAGTCGCTTCAGTCGTGTCCGACTCTGTGCGACCCCGTCCCTGGGATTCTCCAGGCAAGAACACTGGAGTGGGTTGCCATTTCCTTCTCCAATGCATGAAAGTGAAAAGGGAAAGTGAAGTCGCTTAGTCGTGTCCGACTCTTCGCGACCCCATGGACTGCAGCCCACCAGGCTCCTCCATCCATGGGGTTTTCCAGGCAAGAGCACGGGAGTGGGGTGCCATCGACCTCTCTGACATTTCTCCCTCTCATTTCTTAATCTGTTAATTTTCTGTTATAATTGATAATGGTGTTCTGTTTTAACTGTTTTGCATTGCTAATGTACAAGATTTCAGCCATGTGAATGAAACGTGATATGACTTGTTACCAGGTAAAGAAATGAAGTGTCAAACCATGAGTTACTAATAAAATGCTGCTTCTCAGTATGGTCAGTAGACCAGCATCACCTGGAAGCTTGTTAAAAATGGAAATCAGTGGGCCCCACCCCAGACCTGAATCAGACTCTCTGGCGCTGAGTCAAAGGAATTTAACAAATTACAAAAGATGCATGAGCACACTTAGCGTTTGAGAAGCAGTAAATTAGAACCCTCCACTTATTTTAATTTTTACTGTGATTTATAACAACCTGGGAAGTCACCAGAGAGAGCAATTCTGAATAGTTGTTTTTTAAGGCAAAATGTTTGCCTTTCTTCCCTCATCTTCAAAAAGTACATCAATTCAAAGACCTGTAGTTTGCAAAACATCACTATCACACAGCTCAGTGCAAACACAAAGTGGCTGAAGCCCCCTTCCAATTCGTTAACTCCAGTGTGAGAACGCATGGCTTCCGAAACCATCTTTAGTATGTGACCGAAGTCTGCCATTGGTTGCTTCCCTGCCCAAGAAAGCAACAGATGAAAAGGTGAACACACTCAGTTTTGCTCCCTCCCACTAAGAACTGGGAATGAAATTGAAACCATTGGCTAAAGTTTGTAGCTGATTGATGTTTTCTTCTCTCTTCCCTTATATTTATTGCTGCTAACATGTACATTAGTTTCTGCACTCTGGGAGTAGCACTTACCTGTTGATATCACCAGGATTACGTCCCCTTCCAGGAACTCCAGGTCTTCTGGCTGGGTAGCCTCGTAATTGAAGAGAGCTACCACTTTGCTCCCTTCCTTAAGCTCAGGTTCTGTTGTCTGGTTATTAGCATCAGATTTTTTGCTTTCTTCAGGTTCATCTGGAAATCCCTGGTCACCCTGAAATAGTAAAGGGCCTATTTATTAGTTTTCCTAACTTCCTGCCATGAACATTTGAACATCACTGAAGGAATCAATCAGCAAAATGTCAATGTAACACCTGGGATATAAACTCAAAGCCAAGTTTGTGATCAGTGCCAGGCATAGACCTGGTGTGTACTTTATGAACACTGGATGGTTGGGTGAAAGTGAAGTCACTCAGTCATGTCCAACTCTTTGCGACCCCATGGACACTAGGCGGCTCTGTCCATGGGATTTTCTAGGCAAGAGTACTGGAGTGGGTTGCCTTTTGGGTAAGTGGAACCAAAAGGTCGACAGGACTGTAGATCATCTTAAAATCCTACTGAAACCTTATGTTAATCCCGAAAAGGGTAGGTACAATTGTTAATTTTTCTCAGATGGAGAAACAGGTTGAATCACAAGTAAGTGAAAGAACCCAAAGTCAACTCCCAAATCAACACCTTTTCCCCAGCACCCATAACACTGGACACCTTGTTATAGAAAGGCAAACTTGTCTGCGCTATCCCAAATCTATTAATCAAGAACTCCCTGTGGGAGTTAACAATCATTAACAAAACAAAAAAAAAATTTTAAAACAAAATCAACATTTGCAGTGAAGTAATGCTGAAGCTGAAGCTCCAATACTTGGGCCACCTGATGTGAACAGCTGACTCACTGGGAAAGACCCTGATACTGGGAAAGATTGAAGGCAACAGGAGAAGGGGGCAGCAGAGGATGAGATAGATAGCAGCGCCAATTCAATGGACATGAATCTGAGCAAAATCCAGGAGATGGGAAAGGACAGGGAAGCCTGGCATGCTGCAGTCCATGGGGTCACAGAGTCGAACATGACTGAACAACAAATTCACATTTAGAGCCGAACTAATAGGAATCCTTTCAAGACAGAACTGAAGGGATTAGTCCAAAAACAGATTATTGGAAAAGCTAGAGTGACCTTTCACACTTTGAGGGGACACCTTGCAGGGACACTCACTTGCCCCTGGGTCCTGGGCCTTCCAGCCAGGCCAGCGCAGCCGCTCAGCTGTGGCCGACTCTGCAATCCCATGGGCCGCACATGCCAGGCCTTCCTGGCCATCACCAACCCCGGAGTCTACCCAAACCCACGTCCATCGAGTTGGTGATGCCATCCAGCCATCCCATCCTCCGTTGTCCCCTTCTCCTGCCTGCAATCTTTCCCAGCATCAAGGTCTTTTCAAATGAGTCAGCTCTCCACATCAGGTGGCCAAAATACTGGAGTTTCAGCTTCAACATCAGTCCCTCCAATGAACACCCAGCACTGATCTCTTCTAGGATGGACTAGTTGGATCTCCTTGCAGTCCAAGGGACTCTGAAGAGTCTTCAACACCACAGTTCAAAAGTATCAATTCTTCTGTGCTCAGCTTTCTTTATAGTCCAACTCTCACATCCATACACGACCACTGGAAAAACCATAGCCTTGACTAGATGGACCTTTGTTGGTGCCAGAGGCACCCGGAAGTCTCAGGTCCAGGGGCTCCACTTGCTGAAACAATTTTCTGAACTCGAACCCCTAAGTTTACTTTGTGGGGTTTACTACAGGGTCTTCCTCCAGACCTATCCTCTTTAGTTCTTCCCCATCAAACATTTGTCTTTGATTTGAGTGCAGAGGAGACCCCTAACTGAGCAGTAACCCCTAGCCAGCTGTGGGGATGAGGGTTTGGAGGAAGGACTCGCTGGGCCCATGCCTACATATCTGGAATAGCTTTCCTGCCGTGGTCATTTCTATGGTCTCAAAAGTCCACTTGTGGCTGAAAACTAGTAGCTGACCAAGGATTCCCTTAGGAGCTATTCAGTTTTATACCCCCAGGCAGATAAAACTGCAGATGCCACTGTTGACAAAGGCTAAAGCAGGAAACAGGTGAGAAGAGGAACTGAAGTGCCAACGGGACCCCACTTGACAGCTTTGGGCGGTGGGGACTGCAGGTTCATGGTCTCTGTGTCAGGACTCCCCAGCCGCCCGATTGTGGGTTGGGAGCTGTTTACTCAGGGGAAGCCCACCAGCTGCTGGGAGCCAGCACGGGAGATCCCACCCATGACAAGGTCATGCGGAGAGACCTGACGGGCAAGGCGGATCAGGACTCGAGGGATCCCCTGGAACTGCTCGAGCATCTACCCCAAAAACCAGAGTCTATCTGTCTTACTATTTTATGACTTTCACCAACTCCTCTGACATTAACAGGGGGCTATCCCTGACCACCTTTCTCTGAAGAAAATCAATGTAGAGCTTTGGTTAATAAGTCTCCTGGGCATAATAAGAGTGTTTCAATTCAAACCCCTCTGATAGCTTTCTAACTTGCCTGACAGGTTTATCTGGACTTTTTCAACTACGCATGTGATTGTTTACGGCTTCCCAACTGTGAGAGGCACAGGAAGCTTAAAACATTCTAGGAATGTAGAGCCTTTCGAGGAGTTAAAAATCATTAGAATAGAACTGATTAAGGGTTTCATTGTTGAGCCAATACTTGCTGCCGAGTTTTCGTATCTTTTATTTATTGATATAGTTGGTATATAGAGAAAACAGGTAGTAGCCCTGGCATTAGCAACATTAGATCTTTGAGTTAAGTACTTTCTTTGTTGTAACCCACTGTACCTTTGTTCTGTAGGAATGTAACTTTATTTAGTACTTTGAGGGTGATGCAGATTAAAGAAAAAACACTTCAAGGGAAAATGAGTTTTCTGGTTGATTAACATTTATCAAGGAAAAGAGCCATAAAATATTAACAGGTCTCCTGTCCAGAAGATAATGTAAATCACCTGAGACCTTTTGTATACAGAAAGGTATGCAGAAAGAAAGCCTGGTATCAATAAGGGCCGGGACTGCTGCCCCTGCATGACTCTGCATCTTCCATTATGTAACACTTAGGGTATATAAGCTCCTTTTGAAAATAAAGTTACGGGTCTTGCACAAGCTTGGCTGCCCCATGTTGTACTTTCTTTCTCTCTTTATCTCTTTTTCAGGCTAGTTCCTTGGAGCACAGAGGCTCTCTGCATTCACTTTCCTGCCTGGGCTTCTAAGACCCACGTGAGAGGGAGCCCAAGGCAGGGCACCTTCCGCTATTCAAGAGGGCGCCTGTGGCCTGCGTGAACAGAGCAAGTCTGTTGTCTGAGGCTTTATTGGCTTTCTGCGTAAAGCAAGGAATATCAGCCTCTTTTCTCTCCTCTATTCTCTTAACTGCAAATTCTTTCCTTATCTCTCAATATCTATATATCTCTCTCGCCTCGCCGTCCACGCTTCAGATACCCGGGATCCAACTGGGGCTGGACCCCGGTAACCAGCCAGCCTATCTGATTTCTCTGCCTTCCTCATATGCCCTTTAAATTACCAATCCAAAACAAGACCTCACTTATCTTCTTCCCTGCTCACACTACCAATCTAGCACAGCAGTGTCCAAGGCTTCCCCTATCTGGCCCTGTGGTCTTTCCAGCACTGTTCCCACCACTGTCCCTGCCCAACAACACTGAGCCCCTTTCCCACTGTGCTGATTCTTGTGGTCTGCCCTCCTGTTCTCTCCATCTATATCATACATCCATCATAACCTCCTCCACCTTGCTAATTACTATGCAGCATTTTTAGGCTAAGCTTCAAGACAATTTCAGCCTCTAGGAAGACTTGTCCCACTTCCCTCCAGCATTTTTGGGTGAGATACCCTCCTGATGTTAGGTAAATGCTTACATAACAGAGTAAAGCATTTGTGTGTCTCCATCAGTTTACTTCACACATGCTTTGTAGTCATCTGCTTGCTCTTCCCCTCATGAAAAAAGGCCTGTGTCTTACTAGTTTTTATATCTCCAGTACCTATCTAGAGATGTTAGTGCCCAGAAAATGTTTGTTGAAGAATTAATGTCACTATATAAACGCTGGAAGCCACCCAAATGTACACCAACAACTGAATGAATAAGCCAGTTGTATCCATACAATGGAATATCAGTTAGCATTCAAAAGAAATGGACTATTAAAAGAATATGTATACTGTACGATCCACTTATTTGAAATGACATAAAGGACAACTTTGTTGACAGAAAGCAGATGGATGATTTTCAAGGACCATTGTTGGGAGGGAAAGTTAATATCTACAGCAAAAAGAAATGGCAGCCTTTCCTAGGGAGACTAAGGGACAAAGCCCAAGAGAGCTAATGTGTAGCTGCTACTTCTAGCCTCGAACTTTGCTCCTGACTCCCTCATGCTTACTGGAAAGTCAGTTTAACTCTTCTAGACCCCAGGGCCTATAGATAACCTGCCCTTTTACTGTCAGTAACTGAGGTGTTCAAGAGCAGCAGTCCCCAGCCTTTCTGGGCACCAGGGACCAGTTTCATGGAAGTGACAGTTTTCACACGGACCTGGAGCTGTGTAAGGTGGCAATGGTTTCGGGATGATCATCGTAAGGAGCACACAACCTAGTTCCTTCACATGCAGAGTTCACTGTAGGGTTTGAGCATCTATGAGAATCTAATGCCGCTGCTCATCTGACAGGAGGTAGAGCTCAGGTGGGCTTCCCTGATAGCTCAATTGGTAAAGAATCTGCCTGCAATGCAGGAGACCCCGGTTTGATTCCTGGGTCAGGAAGATCCACTGGAGAAGGGATAGGCTACTCACTCCAGTATTCTTGGGCTTCCCTGATGGCTCATCTGGTAAAGAATCTGCCTGCAATGCGGGAGACCTGGGTTTGATCCCTGAGTTGGGAAGATCCCCCGGAGGAGATCCCACTCCAGCATTCTGGCCTGAAGAATTCCATGGACTGCAGCGTCACAAAGAGTTGGATGTGACTGAGCGACTTTCAGAGTCACTTTCAAAGCTCAAGCAGTAACGCAAGTGATGGGGAACATCTGAAAACATAGATGAAGCCTCGCTGGTAGTGGGCCTCTCACCTCCTGCTGTGCAGCCTGACTCTTAACGGGATGGGAGCCCTGTTCACGAGTACAGGCAGGCTCTGAGTACTGTTGGTCAGGTGGACCTCACTTTGCCTTGTTACCTACATTATAAAACAGGATAACAATACATGCCTCACAGAGTTATGGCGGTTGTAAGAATTAATACACAGAGTGCCCTTAGCACAGTGTCCGGCACACAGAAAGTTCTCAGTAGGTGTTTGCTGTTAGTAGAAGGTTGTTAACCAAGTCGTCTTCGTGAAATAAATGCTCGCTTTTTTTTTTTTTTTTCCACTCCTAAATGTCCTTTCCCATGGAAACTTAAGGTGAAGAATGGCTGTGAACTCAGCCTCAAGCTGGGACTTCATTCTAACCTTGCTTGATCGAGCCCAAACCTTAGGTGTGGCTGCAAATGGAAGGGACCTGAAGCTTTCTGTGGGCTCCTGGGCCTGCTCTGCTCTTGTGGGAAAACCTCTCCTGGTTGCACCCCGGGTGAGGATGCCAGAGCTCCAGCTTGTTACCTGCCATGTTCCCAACACTATGCCTAGGTCTAGGCGCCCAGCACGCACTGGGTGAATGCTCGACTGTTGTGGAGGAAGTGGCCTGTTAGAAATCCAGCCTTACAGGCCCTTGGGCACTCACCACAGTGTTCTCACACCACAGCGTCAGGCAGTAGTTTTTCACTTGGGCCCAGGCATCCTTCATGCTGAATTCCGAAAGAGGCGCCAGCTCATTGCTGTCCCGAGGACGGTAGCTGGGTAGAGGTAATGAGGAAGAAACAAGTCAGACAGCAGCAGGGCAGGCCCATCCTCTGGCCCACAGCGGGCTCCCGGCTGGACCCTCGCGTCTCCCTGTGTGCAGCTCACCTCAGCTTCGTGTGTTCCGGCAGAAGGTCCAGCTTCTTAGCCACCATGTCCCGGACCTGGCTGTAGGGGAGCCTGAACTGAGTCTCCATGACCACCGTGTACTTGTAATGCACCTTGAGTGTGTAGGATGTGGGGACACTGAGCTTGACTTCCTGCTGGGAGAGCCAGCAGAGGGAATCTGTCAGTGCCTGAGGCTTCCTCCAAGCAACATACTGAATCCCAGGGAGTAAGTACCCCATGCTGGGGAAAAGCCCAGAAGTGCCTGGTTCACACTAACATGAGAGGGCCTTCAGAGTCCTGTCCTCCAGCTCAACTCATGCTTGGATAAAAATTCCTATGGGTGATACCTGGCCCACCAGCCATGGGCCAGCAGGCAGTGTGTGCATGGAAGAGGGGGAGATTGTCAAATGGCGGGGGTGGGGGGGGGTCCCTGGTCCCTGAATATATGGTAACAACTGGTCTACCCCTTCCTTTGGAGCTCTTTCTACAATCCAAGGAGGCCGCCCGTAGAAATGGTTAGGTGGGCAACCTAAGCTCTTCCTTTCTCTACCACTCGAAATAGTACAAGGAAAAAAAAATTACCTTGGGCTCTTCTTTTCCTTTCTGACCTAAATGGAGAAGGTGAGAGTAAAACAAAGAGAGATGATGAATGAACACTCTTGGCTAGCCCCTGCCATACACAAGACGAAACCACTTAGAACCAGGTGCCCAACATTATACGCTTTAACCTGTGGGGTGATTATTAACCTTAATAAACTTGGGTGGAAATCATTGGGTAGATGTGAAGGGCAAAGCCATGAACACACAAATGAACCCAGTCTCTGCTTCCAGGCAGCATATAGGTAATTAGCAAAGGACCATCACATCCTCACCAGCCCGTGCAGTTAGGGAGGGATCCCAAAGGACAGTTAATAATAGTGCTGCTGGTGTAGTGGTATCATGCAAGATGCCCAAAGGTCAGTTAGAGCGGTGGGCTCCATCGAAACAAAATCAGTGAGTGTGAGATGAGCCAGGAGCCGCAAGGAGAAATAACTGCTTATTTTTAATTTGTCCTTTATCTTGTGTATGTTTTCTAATGTATAACATATATTAACATAGCAGTACATATATAATGTATGGGGTTTCCCCAGTGGTTCAGATGGTAAAGAATCTGCCTGCAGTGCCGGAGACCTAGGTTCAATCCTATGGTTGGGACTGGTTAGGAAGATCTCATCTTCCCAACCCAAGAAGGGAATGGCTACCCACCCCAGTATTCTTGCCTGGAGAGTCCCATGAACAGAGGAGCCTGGTGGGCTACAGTCCTTGGGATTGCAAAGAGTCAAACATGACTGAGTGACTAAACACATATAATTTATATAAGAAAAGTATGTATAATGATATTCACCATGGAAACAGCAGTGCATGCTCAAAAAAGACCACTGATCTCAAACCCAGTTGATCATTAGAATACTTGGGATTTTTTTTTTAGAAAAACAGGTTTCTAAACCTGATTCCAGTCCTTAAAAATCAGAATCAAAGGCCTTTAATTCTACGTTCTTAAAATCTTCCTAGGTTAATATGTGATCCTTGATGGGCCCCTAGACAGAAAATATAAATTCAAGAAAGCTGTCAAAGACATTGGAGGATAATAGGAGAAATTTGAATATGAAATATATAATCTATATTATATAATAATATATAATATGTCAACACTATCCTAGATATTATATTGTGCTTATGCAGAAGAGCATCTTTGTTCTTAGGATTCAGATGCTGAAGTGCAGGGTGAAATGTCATGAGTCTGTAACTTAGTTTCAAGTGGTTTAGCAACTAGAAAAAAAATTATATTAACAAGAGGAGGAGCCAAGTACATGGTGCAAAATGTTAACAATTACTGAATTTAAGTGAAAGATATTCTTGTGTTCATATTGTACCATACTTTCAACCTTTCTGTAGGTTTGATATTTTCAAAGTAAAAATAGGGGTGGGGAGCATCCCCAGTGATTCTGGTGACCAGGTGGGCATGACAGTCTTTGATCTAGGATCTGGACAAACCACCTATTCAGTGCATCTCTACCAAGCACTTACTCAGGATCTGCTTAACCCGCACTAGTGACCAAAAGTCCATGACTTCCCAGGGCAGCCGTCTCCACATATCAGGAGAGTCTCCCTTTCGTGTTGGTTCTTTGTCCATCCTCCAGCACTGTGCAGAGTTTCTTTTCTAGATAGAGCTCCTCAGTGTTTTGAAAAGAACCACTCCACTCCACTTTGAGGTCAACAGGTGCAATTACTTGAGCCTTTCCTCCTGGGATAAGGTCCCACTACTTAATAACTGATTGAGTTGGGATGCTCACAGCCTGCCAGAAAGCAGCTGCCTTTACCCAAGCTCCCTGCATGTTCTGGAGCAGGCAGGGAGGAAGCATTTCTGTTTTCCTGTGTTTGGGGTGGGTGAGTAACACAGGATGAGGGGGGGCGCTCTGGGGCATCGTGATCATAAGCTGGGAGAACAAGAAACCAGATTCTGTCAGGCTGGGAGAAGAAACCTCCGTGGGGAGGCAGCCTGAAGCACTCCTGCACCCAATCCCGGGATGGTCCTCCAGAGACTCTAACCTGGTGACGACTGGGGTCTTCCAGGAGCACTGGAACTCGGGGGAGCTGGGATATCAGACTTGGGGGAGGTTTCTTCCTGGAGGGGAGAGGAAGAGAGGATGAGAACCTTCATGCAGACAGTTCTTAGGCAGGGGTAGGAGTCAGGGAGACCCTGCAGACCACCATGGAAGGGAGCCAGATGCAAATGACTTCCTAAGAGTTGGAGGGGTGGTGACATTTAGTGGAGACTAAGGGCTGGGAGGAGACTGAAGGCAGGAGGAGAAGGGGACGACAGAGGATGAGATGGTTGGATGGCATCACCGACTCAATGCAGATGAGGTTGAGTAAACTCTGGGAGTTCATGATGGACAGGGAAGCCTGGCGTACCACAGTCCATAGGGCTGCAAAGAGTCAGACATGACTGAGCGAATGAACTGAACTGAACTGAAGGAAAGTATTGATTCAGTGGCAGGCAGAGTGGGCCTGGTGAAAACAATCACAGTAGAAATAATAATGAGAAAATAAGAATCTTAATCCTCCAGCTACAAAGCCCTTGCTACCTAATCACCCCAATTGCCACACTGGAAACCCATTGGAGGCAGGGTAGGACCTTTGTCTAAACTTGCTCGCTCTCACTGTACACCTTGCTCCTTCAGAAGAAACTTGACACTTCGCATCTACATGGCATTTAGAAATTTTCCAGTCATCTGGACATCGTGTCTCTGACCAGGGAGGGCCAACCCCACAGAGGACAACTGGTTGCATAGTCTAGAGACAGGATCTATTGCCATCAGGCATCTGCACAGATCCAACGAAGACTACTCCCCAGGACTGGCAGAAGGGCAGGTCATTGAGATGGGGTGAGTGGGTGGAGGTGGCAGCGGCATTGGAAGCAGTGGCTGGCAAGGTCTGCTCTAATTCAGTGCTCCAAAGCACATTTCCTATGGTGAATGGATTTCACCAGCCAGCACGCTGACTCTTCTTCCGGATGAAGACGATATCCTGGGAAGACCTAAGTTGTCACGTGCTGTAGTTGTGGTCAAGTCACCCTTGACCAGCAGGAATCACAGAGCTGGGGGCCCAATAGGACCTGCTGATGCCTCCACTCAGCACGTCTGGATTTTTTCTTTCATCCCTAGGTTCAGCTCTGGGTGGCTGGTACCAACTCAAGGTGGGCTCAGGACTAGTGAGTCCTCAGGGCCTCTTCCTCTCTGCTCTCCTCCGTGGTCTGTCGGTGGTGGGTTTCAAGGGTAGGAAGGGAACGGGTCAGCCCTTGGCACTACATTACCTGGGGCTGCTGCTGAGGATGGATCCGCAGCTCAACTGGTTCAAGGTAGTTGCAGGGAACAAGCCCCTTCTGCAGCGCAGCATCGTGGAGCCAGAAAGCGGGAACAAAGATGCAGACGTCAGCAGCAGTGCAGGACACCCAGAGACGTGGGGAGGGGTGGGAGGACAGGTGAAAGAGGGGGCAGCTGGCCTGCATATAAGGCAGCAGATGCTGCTCCTCAAAAAGCTCTGCCATGTGCTGCCAGGATCCTGTGCCATTAACCCACCCACCCCCCCCATCCTCTGAATACCTGCCCGTTGAACATGACTGTAGCCCAGTTATCATTGCCCTTCTTCAAGACAAAGACGATGTTCCCCGGCATGACCTGCAGCTCCTCTGGGGTCTCAGGCACAAACCCAAACAACACACGGTGGGCTTCCCCTTCCAGGGCCCTGCGGGATGAGGGTGGGGAGAAGAGGAGGGGTAGACACAAGATATGAGATCTCACCCACCATCTAGCCTGGACCACATCTGTTCCCATGATGCTGTGGGTCAGCAACTATGGACCCAGAGCTGGGAGCCTCACTCCCACCCCTAACTGCCCAGGCGACCCTGAGCAGGGATTTGCCCATCTGACGGCCTGAGAGGACTCTGCCTGTGAACATGCTCCGTGACCACACATGCAGTGGGACAAGAGCTAAAAAAACAACAACATCACACAACACTCGATGATGCCTTGCAACCCCTGCCCTCCCTTCCCTTCTGAGGAGGAAGGATCCCAGCTGTGCTTGGCCAGTGGCCGAGTCTGGGCGGGGCCCGACCAGATGCCAAGGTGCAAGGGAGAAGGCGGGTGAGAACTCGCTGGGTGAGGAGGTGAGGGGGGTGGGGGAGAAATCCCCTAGAACAGCAGTCCCCAGCCTTTCTGGTACCAGGGGTGGGTTTTGTGGAAGACAGTTTATCCATGAACCAGGGCAAGGGAATGGTTTAGAGATGATTGCGTTTCTTGTGCACTGTGTTTCTATTTTGTGGCAATTTCAGAATATTCCACCTTGACTTTAGGGGAAGGGTTCCAGCTCCTATGAGAACCTAATGCTGCTGCTCGCCTGACAGGAGGCAGAGCTCAGGTGGTAATTTGAGTGATGGGGATGAAGCTTCACTCACTCTCTGCCACTCACCTCCTACAGTGCGGCCCCGTTCCTCAGCAGGCCACAGACTGGAACCAGCCCATAGCCCAGGTGTTGGGGATGCCTGCCCTAGAGCCAGCTGGGGCCGTCCACGTCCACGGGCGAGGGAGAGAGAGTAGGGGAGATGGGCCTGGAGGCAGTGGGGGGATGTGAGGCTGCCTTCCTCTGTGTTACGTAATGTCGTTTCCCCTTTGCCGTTTCCTCAAGGCCTGCTCTGCTCTGCTCTGCTCTGGGGCATCCCATCTGAGCCACTTCAGAATGTGTGACTGTGGCGGGCTGGCCTCTCCAGGCTGGTTCCCTTTCCCTCCCACTCTGCTACCTTCCCTTCGGCCCCTCCTTTTGTCTCCAGACCCTGCATTCATCTCTGTGGTGGAGACAGCCTTCCCCAGCACGTGGGGAGCTTAGGGGTGAGCTCAAAGGCCCCTTCCTTTTTCTAGTTGCTTTGGCACTCTCTCCACTCCTTGTTACAGCCTTCCCTAGTGGGGAGGGGGAAGCTGGGCTTGCTTCTTCACTTAGAGGTAACTCTGAAGAAAGCTGTGGGTTTTGACATCCTTGGCTTCTCTTCTTACAGAAGAATGACTTCTTTTTCTCGAGTCCTTCCTCTTCCTTCTTCAGAAAACATGTGCCCTCAGGGAGTGAACACACGTCCACACAGGAAAGGACATGCCGTTCCGGCCTCCCACTCCGCTCTCCCAGCTCCAGGGAGCCTGGCCTCTGAGGGGGCTCCTCCTGAGAGGAGGGCACCCTCCACTCCTCCACCCTGAGGTCTGTGTACAGCCCTCAGAGGGTGGTGTTCCACAGACACTGCGGTCCTTCAGCGACAACCCCTTGCTCTCTCGGGGCACGCTGGCGAGGGGACACGGGGCCACCCCATGGCTGTGGCCAGGTTACCACCGTCAGCCTCACTGCAGTCAGAGCTGCATTCCCACCATCATTCTGCCCTAGCCTTGCAAGCAGGAGCAGCCTGATGTGCTAGGCTAAATTCCTCACAGTTTGGACCCTGACCCCAGCTTCACCTTCTTCACCCCTTTGTTGCCCTCGGTTCAGGCTTGGGAGTTTGGATATGCTGCATTTTGGTCTAAATCTAACTTACCTGAAGATCTCTGGGGTTTTGGGCCTGGGTGGAGGCTCAGCTGCCTATCAGACATGCAGGAGAAATAAGGAGGCCAGGACGGCAAGGGAAGGAGGGGAGAGAGAACAGACGGTTAATGGTAATTTAATCCTCCTTCCAGACCAGAACGTTGAAGACGGCATTTCTGGCTCAATTAGAACACTCTCGAGGGAGAAGGCAGTCGTGTACCCTGACTAAACACTGGAAAAGAACACCTCCCACCAGCTCCCTAGGCCCAGATTTCACCAGCACAGCAATTTATCTTGAGCCAGACCTGGTTTCTGGAGTTTTAGCTGTCACAGAGCAACATGGCATCATGAGAGTGCTTCTGCCCTTGAACTCTGTCCCCCTTCTAGGACAGTTTCTCAAAGCGCTGCTCTATAATTAGCATCTGCTCTACCACACGACATCTGTGGGTAGTTAAAAACCAACTCAAGGGACTTCCCTGGCATTCCAGTGGCTAAGACTCTGTGCTTCTAATGCAGGGGGCAAGGGTTTGATCCCTGGTCAGGGAACTAGATCCCACATGCCGTGTGGCCAAAAAAAAAAAAAACAACCTCTATGCCTGTGGTGATAGTTACACAACTCTGTAAATATACCCAAGATCATTCAGTTGTACAAGTGAAGTAAGTGAATTGTATGGTGTGTAAATTATAACTCAATAAAAAAATTTTAAAATAAATAAATAAAAATCAACTCAAGGTCCACGGGTCAGGTAAGAATCTGCTTTTACAGTGTGTTCCCGGTTCTACCCTGAGTACCATGGAGCACAGTTATCTGGGCTTTTTCCCCTCTGGGAATTCCCTGGGTGCCCCAAAGCCCAAGGGAGTCCTGCAAGGCTTTCTTCAACTCTCTGATGAAGAGGGAGGTCAAATAATCTTGCCCCTCTTGCTCTCCTCCTCTGTTCCTCTCAGCCTCCGGTGCCCCAGTCTTGGTCGCCTTCTGGGCCAGCGGTCAACTCTCTGACCCTGGGAGGCTGTCTGCACGGCCCTCAGAGTGACCAGGTGTATGCACACTGGACCAAGGGACCACCACTCTCAGAAACCCCTCCCTGTGCTCGCGTGGACTGATGCCCCTGCCGATACTTGCTCTGTTGTCACAGAGCTGGAACTGTCCTCAACCGGCACTACCCGCTTCCCTTCACAAGGAAGCGCTGCCTTTACATTCCAGACCCGCCGGCATCTAGTCTATCTGGAACCGGTCTCTGAGCCTAGCTTGAGGAGAAAGATGGTTCGCCCTGGGGACCCCTGCCTGAGGGGATTGCTGCATGCGGCCGATGGGTGCACCCGGAAGAGCTCCCCCTGTGTCCTGTGTCTGAGAAGGGACAAGGAGCAAAAGCCTTCCACAGCTGTGTTTCAAGTTTCTGAGAGAATGGTCAAGGCTTCGGGAGAGACAAGGCATGCTGAGCTCTCTTGGAACTTCAGAGAAGTGAAGGCTGGCATTTGAGGGGGAAATGGAGGGCTGGCTCCCGAGGACTTGAGATGACACGCAGGGATATGATCTTGTTCCCCTTCCAGCTGTGAGATCCCTGACCAAGCATGGCCAGGCAGACACCCTCCGCAGACTGAGAACTCAGCTAAAGGAGCCCTGAAAACGAGGTTGCTCAGCACAGTGCACTGCCCAAGCTGGCTCTTTCCCAGAGAGCCCTGGAGACCCGTGGAGAAGGGCAGGACCACCTCACCTGTGGCTGCAGGGGGGCAAACCCTGAGAAGCTGTCCTGGTCTACCACAGACGCCACGACCTGAAATTGAGACAGGGAGGTGTGAGGCTGCACCGGCTCTGTGTGCCCATCCTCGGCTCTCCCCAAGATCCCTTCCTTCCTCACACCCTGGATCTGCTCTCACAGGGACTTGGTTCCGGAAGTGGACGGTGGCTAAGGATGGACTTGTCAACCCTTAGGTTAGAAGCTGCCTCCCCAGGGCAGAACCAGAGGCAGGCGCCCCTTCCTCCAGGGTCCCCTCGCCCTCACTCTGCAGGGCTCATGCAAGAGGGGACTCGGGACACCGAGTGGCCTCACTCACCGTGGCCTTGCCTAGGTAATCCTTCTTGACCAGCTGAGCCACTTGCTTCTCGTTCGGCCGAAAGAGCCTGCCCGCAGGGATCACTACCGGCTCATACAGCTTCTGTTTCTAAAACACAGAGAACAGAGTCTTTTCCTACCTGTAAAATGGGGGTAAAATGAGGGACCCTGGTCCCTCACTGAACAGATGCGCGGATCCATTGAGAGAAGCTCGAAAGAGCGCTTTTTCTCCACGTGCAGGGCTGGACTTCTTAGTGTGTCGAGGAGGACCGTTTGGTTTCATTGTCGCCTTATACTGAGACGTCTGTGGGTGCTGTTTGCCCAGCACCCTCTTTTCCTAGAGGGACTGCCCCCTCCCACTCTGTGCGGCTCAAGTAGGGCTGTCACTCCCGACGTGGGTGGCCCAGGACCTGAGCGAGGCCCATGACCATGCTCTCTTAGGGTTGATGTCCGCAGCCATGGACAGATATGTACAGATTGACTTATGCCCTCTTGTTCCTGGTGTTTAAAAATATAATTTAGAACAAGCTTCATCCCTACGTGTGCTCAAACTCAACTTCCCACCATTTGTCCCTGTAATCCATGCATTTTTTCTTGAGCGCTGCTGTATGTCTGGCCTGGAGCCAGGCTGCAAGAACCCAGGGGGTGAGCAATCGGGCACAGCCTCTGCCCTTGGGTGCTGCCCCCGGGCCCCCACCAGAGCCCCCTTGGAGGGGCGTAAGGAGGGCTCCGCTGCCTCTTCCTCTAGGCCTCAGCTTCTTAGACTTCCACATTCAAGATCCCACAGGGAAACAGACCCCAAGATCAGCATTACCTGGAGCTCAGAGGAGGTAAAAGCACCACATATTTGCTTCCCAGTCAACATGTGCACAGAAACAAATCCGAACCCAAGCAGACCCTCTCGCCACCTGCTTCGCCAGCGTACTCACCCAAACGCTTTCCATGGCTCTGTCGATTTTGGAATGTCTAGGCTCAGACTTCATGCTCGCAGCCAACGCTAAATGTTCTTCAGCCTTTTTCCATTCCTCCCTCTTGGCATACATGAAAGCAATGTTATATAACACCTAGAAAAGCACAGGCCACAACATAAAGCTTAAGGCTGCTCCGAATCTAGGGACCAGGCAGGGAAGAGCTCACACTTTTTGCCCCTGGAACATTGCCTGGTGGCCTTTCTCCCTTCCCTAGCTCTCCTGGAGATATCTACAATACAGTACAATCAATATTGCTCCTGACTTATATCTAACACAAGGATGGTATGAAGAAAACATCATGTAATGCAAAACTCCAGCATTGTGTGCATTCCTTCAACAACCAAGGAGGTCAGGAGTGGGCTAGAGCTGTTGTGTGGTTTTGGTACGGACAGCAGTGATGTGTTCAAGGCCCCTTGAAGAGCTCGGGATAAAATACATGCTTGTGGCCTCCCAGACCAGTTCCTGCCACTGGTCCTGGGCTCAAAGACTGGACAGATGTGGGATGGAGAGACAGAGGGCTCTAGATGCATTCATGGAACCCATTCTAGAACCTAGGAGTAACAAGATGTAATGTAGTCATATGGGCAGGAGGAAACTCTATGGGCAAGAGTTTGCTGGAGTTGGAAAGAGACCCAATACAGACCCAGGGCAACACTTCACCTGGAGTGGAAGGAAATCAAGATGGCAACTAACAGGCAGGGTTTACTTTACCTTTTTTAAGATTTTTTTTTTTTCATATGGACTGTTTTTAAAGCCTCTATTGAATTTGTTACAACATTGCTTCTGTTTTAGGTTTTTGGGGTTTTTTGGCCCCTAGACATGTGAACCCTTAGTTCCCTGACCAGGGCTCAAACCCACGCCCCCTGTATTGGAAGGCGAAGTCTCAACCACTGGACCACCAGGGAAATCCCTAACTTACTTCCATTTGATGACAGTGTAGCAGTTCTTAGGGCTCCTCACATCATGTATGGAGGATGACTAAGTGACCAGGAGCTGCTGCAGGCTTCTCACAGGTCAGAGTGATAGGAGTCACAGCCTGATGCCCTGGGGTGGGGTGGGGGTGGTTCTCCAGGGCTTCAGAGAGGAGGTGCAGCTGGTCACCTGAGGCCTGGTTGATTGTTGGCCTTCTAAGCAGTGGCGCATGGAGGCAGTGCAGTGGAGGGACCCCAAGGCTATTTTCTACTATGTGGCCTCAGTTTCATTATAAAATGATGATGATAATGTTTTCTGCCTCCAGATTTTTGTAGAATGAAGAATTCATGTAAAGCACTGAGTTTCATTGTTTGGCACGTGGCGGGTGCTTTAGAGCTCTTCATTACTATCATCACTGTTATCTGCAGAACTGTCTTGGGACTTGCTGGGAGGCTGAGCACAGAGGTCTTGCCTGCCTTCTCAGGGAGGGTGACAATGCCCATGTGGTTTGGGGGAAGGCCACAGGGCTGAGTTTGCTGACTGATACCATCTGGGGACTCTTTGTAGTCAGAAAGCGAAACCTATGAAGAATCAGGGCTCCTGGAAATCAGTGCTGTCTGTCGTCTTTATCATGATCATTGACATGATTCACTGACCATCACTATGGGCCAGGCACTTTATCTGCATTATCTCTAAGCCACACAACCACCATATAAGGTAGGGGCCTCACTTCTGTGCTTCCAGAATCCTTCCCTAGCACTTTTCTCCTCCTAACCCCATCACCTCACATTACACATGACCATGAGTGTTTGGCTGCTGACACCTTGTGGCCCCGTGGACCTCTAATGCCCGACCCTAGCTGGCATTATGTGATGCTCATTCGTGTCTAAGTCTTTGTGGCCCCATGGACTATAGCCCTCCAGGTGCCTTTGCCCATGGGATTCTCCAGACAAGAATACTGGAGTGGACTGCTGTTGCCTCCTCCAGGGGATCTTCCCAACTCAAGGATCAAACCTGCATTTCCTCCACTGACAGGTGGATTGCTTACCATGGAGCCACCTGGGAAGCCCCAGCAGACATTATAAATAGAGGCAAAAATGAATGAAAGTGTTAGCAAATGTGTATAGGGTGAGTACTCAGCCTTTCTTTACAGATGAGGAGGAGCCCGGAGCTCAGAAATGACACTGAATTCACCAAGGTTTGTAAGACTAGGAAGTGTTGGGCTGGGATCTGATCCCTCTCTCTCTGATCCCAAAGTCCTTGCTTTAGTGCAACCAGCTTCCAAGACAGCACCAGTGATTCTCACCTCTTGGTGCTCACCCACCTGTGTAGTCCCTTCCACATCCAAGGGAGCTGAATGTGTAGTGAATAGAATATTATGGAAATGAGAGGTTTCCATAATGTGACATTTGAGGTTAAGTTATAAAAGACATCAACACTCTGTATCAGTTCTTCTTGGATCATTATTTCCTCTGGGGAAAGCCAGCTACCATATCATGACAGGACTCAGGCAGCCTTAGGGAGAGGTTCAAGTGGCAAAGAACTGAGGCCTCCTGCCAAGAAGTAACCCTAACTCGCCAGGTACCCAAGTCACCTTGGAAGTAGATCCTTCAGCCCTGGTCAGGCTTTCAGATGATGGTATCCCTACCAACATCTCTACTGCAACCTCCTGAGGGCCTCTGAGCCAGGACCACCCAGCCAAATTTGGGTTCCTGATGCCAGAAACCATGAGAGAGTTGTTTTAAGTGAAAGTCACTCAATCACATCTGACTCTTTGTGACCCTGTGGACAATAGTCCATGGAATTCTCCAGGGCAGAATACTGGAGTGGATAGCCATCCCCTTCTCCAGAGGATCTTTCCAACCCAGGGATAGAACCCAGGTCTCCTGCAGATAGATTCTTTACCAGCTGAGCCACCAGGGAAGCCCAGATTGTTTTAAGTCACTCTGTTTTAGAGCAGTTTGGTACTCAGCAGTGGAAAACTGGAGAAGGAAAGAGCAACCCATTCCAGTATTCTTGCCTGGAGAATCCCTGGTGGACTACAGTCTATGGGGTCTCAGAGAGTCGGACACAACTGAGCGACTAACACACAGTGGAAAACTATGGCTCTTCTCAATACCATTCTGCCACCTACACTGTGATTGGCCCTGGGCCTCATCCAGAATAGAAGAGGACCATTTATTAAGGCAAGTATGGTTGTGAGGGTTGGACCATAAAGAAGGCTGAACATCGAAGAATTAATGCTTTCAAACTGTGGTGCTAGAAAAGTCTCTTGAGAGTCCCTTGGACAGCAAGGAGATCAAACCACTCAATCCTAAAGAAAATCAACCCTGAAGATTGATTGGAAGAATTGATGCGGAAGCTGAAGCTCCAGTTCTTTGACACCTGATGCGAAGAGGTGACTCATTGGATCGTTGGAAAAGACCCTGATTCTGGGAAAGATTAAGGGCAGGAGGTGAAGAGGGTGACAGAGGATGAGATGGTTGGATGGCATCACCAACTCAATGGACATGAGTTTGAGCGAACTCTGGGAGCTAGTGAAGGAGGAAGCCTGGCATGCTGCAGTCCATGGGGTCATAAAGAGTCAGACACGACTGAGCAACTGAACAACAACATGGATGGTGGCAGGGCTGGTTTTCCCATAGTTAGTTGGCTGGTGCTGAACGATGGGGACAAGGACCAAGCCCAGAGGTGGAGATCTAGACTCCCTTCCTGGGCTATTTTTGAGCCTCAATGAGCTGTTGCCACCTGCAAACATGCTTGACTGGCCTGCAGGAAGAAAGGAGACCTTGAGGCCATTTAAAACTTCCTGCTTGGTTCTCAGACACCTACTCTTAAGACCTCTAGCAACAGGTTTTTATGACTCCATGACTGGGAAAAGCCTGAGATTCTTTTCTGGTATGATTTCTCAGAATTCTAGTGGGAACAGAGGGGTGGTCTTATAATTAGTGAAGTGACTGAAGTGTCCCAGGTGGCAGATGGGACCCTGGAAAGTCCAGCCTCCCTGGCAGAGAGGCTGGCACAGCCAGTATCTCCTGCCCCCTGGGTCATTTCAACTCCAGCTACAGGGGGATCATTCCTCCCATGGAGTTCTGCTTTGATGCCACTGTTCTCGGATGCTTTCTCCAGAGCTTCTCGGTCCCTCGACCCTTTAATCAGTGTAAGTGATTCTCAGTCGGGGGTGATCTGCAATGTAAATGTCTAGAGATATTTTCAATTGTCACCCTGGGAATGGGTTGCTATAGGCATCTAGTGAGTAGAAGCCAGGGATGCCGCTCAACATCCTCCGAGGCACAGGCCGGTCCCCAGAACAAAGAATGAACTGCTCGAACACATCAAAAGGACCACAGTTGAGAGACTGCACACTGGAAGCTGGCCAAACGCCAGCCCACCAAAAAGCCTCATTTCTCTAGACAAGGAGAACTGAAGTTGCTATCCTGCGGTGGGGCTGGATGGAGACACGTGTCCCCAGGGGTGCAGGCAGCTGTGGACTCTATTATTAGCCCTGAGTGACCCTGGGAACACTGGGCTTCTTCTGCCTGAGAAACTCATGCAAGGGGGCTTTTTTTCACTGATTCTGCTAAGTAAAAATCTATATTTGCAGGAATATTAGTTTTAAAGTTACTGGTATATATAAGGGGTTTAGAATGAGAGTGGGGAGGGTTGGCTGGAAAAGTACATGACCCTGTAAAGTCGAAGCCAATCATGCATCTCCATCTTGGTGATACAGAACATGTTACCCTTCTGTGAAGACTTTTCCTAACTGTGTGCTCTGAGCTGTTCTTTGACCAGGAGGGTACAGGTTGGTGCTAAATGATCTTCACTCTTTCTTTGGGTATCAACCAAGTACACGAGGCAACACTATTCATCGCAAAGTGTGTGAGCTTTGGAACCGAGCCAGGGTAAAGCAGTTTCTGCATGGAGAGTGAACCTGTGATTTTGTTTCTTTGTTTTGTTGTTGTCTTTTGATTTGCTTTGTTTTTTGCTGCAAAGGAAGCTTCACTAGGGCAGAGACCTCTGTGATTTTGGATTTGTTAGTATAATGCTGAGAAAACACCCTGTCAACCTAGATCATGCAAATTATTATGAATATTTTTGGGCTTCCCTGGTGGCTTAGATGGGTAACACTCTGCCTGCAATGTGGGAGACCTGGGTTCAATCCCTGGCTTGGGAAGATCCCCTGGAGAAGGGAATGGCAACCTACTCCAGTGTTCTTGCCTAGAGAATCCCATGGACAGAGAAGCTTGGTGAGCTACAGTCCATGGGGTTGCAAAGAGTCAGACACAACTGAGCAACTAACGCATATACACACGAACACTTTCACAGACCAACACACTCATGTCCAGCCAAGCCTCCCTTCAGAGAATCCAGCAAACTCATTTCTGCATGGCCCTTTGAGCCTCATGTTAACAAAATCCATGCACTCAGGTAACTGAAGACTCCATTAGGAGCCCCAAGCAATGGTTCTGAGCTTTTTCTTAAGGGTAAATCTGAGTCCCAGGGGAGGGGAGGCAAAATGCCTTCTTTGGGCTCCTAGAAGTGTCAACAGATGGCTGTGCATCTGAGCTGTCAGCTTCCCCTCAGCCGCAGCCCACCACTCCCCAGCCTGGGCGCTCCGCTCCTCACCTCACAGGCAAACAGCTTGAACTGTAGCCCCAGGATCTTGTAGTCGATCAGCTGGTTCCCTCGAAGCTGAGTCAAAGCCTCCTTAAGGTCTTTAATGGCGTAATCATATCTGCAGGAAAGAAGCCAGTTCAGGGAAAGGAGGAAAAAAAGAATGAAGTGTGTGCCTGTTTCCTTTCATCCATCTGTTTCACTGGGACAAGAAGTCTTTTCAATCCTTTTTGACCTGCTCTAGTTTTCACCAACGCTGACCCCAGGATTCTGTAGAACTTGGTGTCAACAGCACCCCTGGAGTGTGCATCCCAGCAACACTGCAGGCCTTCCACTCTCCGGCCACCACAGGGATCTCTGTCTTTGCTGACTGCACGCAGCCCCCACCTTTCTGACAACCAGCTTGTCACTTTCTGAAAGAGCCTCGATCTCCCCAGAGAGCTCCAAGCAGAGCAGCACCTGCTGGGCCCCATGTCTCCATGGAGCTGATTCATTCCCCACCAAGCAGCCAGGCCAGCCTGATGCAGCTCCCAGGGACCCTTCCTCAAGGCCACTGATGTCACCCTCCTGCCCAGCGCCTTCTCCTTCACCTTCTTTTGAGTTCATTTTTTTTTTTTCTCTTTTGAGTTCTTAGCTCTTGGTTTGTGGCTGTCCCCTCCCTCCTCTTCCACATACTATAAAAAAAAGACAAACCATCACTTAAGCCAGAGAGCCCTTTTTTTTCCTTGGTAAATAGTTAAGAATAAAAATGTTTTAGATTTTTGTGTATTTAATTTTTGGCTGTGCTGGGTCTTTGTTGCTGCACACGGGCTGGTTGCAATGAGTCGGAGCTACTGTCTGGCTGCAGTGCACAGGGTCCTCACTGCCGTGGCTTCTCTTGTGGAGCAGCGGCTATAGGCATGCAGGTTTCAGTAGTTGCAGCTCCTGGGCTCTAGAGCACGGGCTCAGTAGCTGTGACACACGGGTTTAGTTGCCCCATGGCACGTGGGATCTTCTCAGACTCAGGATTGAACCAGCATCCCTTGCATGGCAAGGCAGACTCTTAACCACTGGACCACCAAGGAAGTCCCCAGGGAGCATCTCTAACCTTGCTCCTGGCTCTGGCCTTCAGTTCCATTGGGTTGGCGTTGTGTTGACTGGCTTGAGGTGGATCAGGACTACCATTGGATTGGCAGCAGAGAATAGGGCTGACCACACCAATAGTGCCCATTGGGGTGTGGGCAGGACCTAAGGCAAGGCCTGCTTGGCCTGCCTCTGATCAACACAGAGGCCCTGGTGGGAGGGAGCCATTGCTGGGCAGCAGGGGATAGAAGCAGCAAAAATCAAGCTAGCCTCAGCCCAGCCCCCAGTCTGGCAGGAACAAATTTGCCTGTCTGTGTGCCTTCCACCGGGCAACTAAATCAAAAGTCCCTTGGCCGCCATCTGACCCAGAGCTGCCACTTGTGGCTTCTCTTGGAGACAAGCCTGGAATATGAACACAGGCTGGTGGGGACCCTCGAGAGGTCGTGTGGATAATGAAGGTGCCTGAGGACAGCGGCCAAGGGACTGGGACCAGGTCCACCAGCCCTGCCACTAACTGGGAGACCCTGGCAAACTGCCTCCCTGGCCTCACTCCACATGGATATTATAAGGAGTGCATTGTGTGCAAGGGATGTGTTATATTCAGGGAGCATATCACATCAGGTGCTTGGTAGTATGTGGTCCTGGATCTAATTTCTGAAGTTAAACCCGCGTGGACTGGAGTCCTGCTTCTGCCCCTTATAGCCAGTGACAGAGGGGTGTGCTGTGTGCTTAGCCACTGAGTCATGTCGACTCTTTGCAAGAAGCAAGTTGCTTCATTCCTCTCTTTCCTCATCTTCAGTATTACAGCGTAATAGCACAAACCATTCAGGTGCTTAGGACGGTGCCTGGCACACACAGTAATTTTCTATTATTATTTATATATATACATATTTCCAGCTCTAAAACCAGCAGCTAAATTCACATACCAATCTTCTATTACATGCTTGCGTGTACGCATGCTAGGTCACTTCAGTCGAGTCCTACTCCGTGCAACCCCTCAGACTATAGCCTGCCAGGCTCCTCTGTGCATGGGGATTCTCCAGGCAAGTGTACTGGAGTGGATTGCTGTGCCCTCCTCCAGGGGATCTTGCCGACCCAGGCATGGAACCCGTGCCTCTTATGTCTCCTGGATTGGCAGGCGAGTTCTTTACCACTAGTGCCACCTGGGAAGCCCTTATCACATGCCTACTTAATACTATATACTGTATTAACTGTTATCAGGAGATAAAAATACAGTTGTTGGGACTTCCCTAGTGGTCCAGTGGCTAAGACTCCACACTCCCAATGCAGAGGGCTGGTGTTTGATCCCTGGTCAGGGAACTAGATCCTCCTTGCCACAACTAAAAATCCCACATGCCATAATGAAGATCAAAGATCCCACATCCTGCAGTTGGGACCTGGTGCAAATAAATAAACGAAACATTTTCAAAAAAATATGTGGCTGTAGAAGCCAGAATGCTCATGTCAGGGAAACTGGGAGCTGACCAGGAGGGCGGCCTGGCTGAGAGGGCCCAGGGTGTCCGGGGAAAGCTGGACATTCTGTCATCATTTGGTTGGAAGTGACTCCCACAGCCACAGGGGCTGCAGGAGTGGCGGAAGCAGACCGCCTGGGTTGGAAACAGAAGGATGGCTTCCTCTAACATATCTTTGTTAATAAGTGAAGTTGCTCAGTCCTGTCCAACTCTTTGCGACCCCATGAACTGTAGCCTGCCAGGCTCCTCGGTCCATGGGATTTTCCAGGCTAGAATACTGCAGTGGGTAGCCATTTCCTTCTCCAGGGGATCTTTCCAACCCAGGGATCGAACCCAGGTCTCCCACATTGCAGGCAGATTCTTTACTGTCTGGGCCACCAAATTTTTCACAAGCATTCAGGCCATTCCTTAAGCATCTCGTCATTTACACACCCTTTTAGGCGTTTCCTTGAAGGGGGAGAGGGGAAGCATTCCTGTTCCTTCTAAGCTAGAACATGGCTGGTGACTGGCTCTGATTCACTGAGCCAAGAAGGCGGGCAGGGGGCAAAGACGCAGGTGTCCTGTTTCCTGGGCAGGTGGGATTTCCATCATGTTCCCCTGCCTAGTTGTGAGTACACAGAAGGTCCTCGGAGGGCCCGTGAGTCTGTCTGCAGTCACCTGCCCATGTGCCTGCCTCCCTCAGCAGATGAGTTTCAGCTGTGAGGGAACACTGCCTGGGTCTACCTGGGATTGAGTGAGCCCAACTCCCCCTAATTCTGCCCAGCAAGATGGCTAAAGATCTGGGCCCAGTAGGACGGAGAAAGACAGGACTGATGTTATTCAAAAGGCTTGATTTGTGTTTAAAACACCCCTGCTAGGTGTCTGTTTTTAAATGTCTTTGACAGCATCACCCTGAAGGCCTCTCCTTAGCCTTGTTTACCCAGAGCAGCTCCCCTGGGGCCTGTGCTCTGATGCACAGCTCTGCTTCCCGCTGCCCAGGGTCTGAAAAGGCTCAGTATGAGAAATCCAAAATAGCCTTCAGTCCCCTGCGCTGGGAGGCAGGCAGCACAGCCCCTGCCTCTTTCCAGCCCTCCCGCAGGACATTTCCTCCATGCCATTTGGAGCCCGCAGCATCCCCCGTGAGGCCAAGGAGCTGGCATCTTCCCCTGGTTCTGCTGGGCAGGACCTGAGCACACACCTGAAAGTCACTCTACCTGGTGTCTTCTCAGCTCACCAGCACAGCTGCCGACTGGCTAATGCTTCTCCCCAGCTCTGAGCTGGAGAGGGTTTATTATCCTCGATTCTGTAACACTCCCTGGAAAGGTATTTTTCCTTAGTAACCACTGAAATTCCTGATTAGCCCTGCACTGCCAGTGCCAGCTTGTAGACTAGAATCCTGCAGTCCCCACTCAGGTAATGGAGAGAGACTGAGCCGGCTGAAAGGGGTTGAAGCATCACACACCTCCATGCCAGGGCCTGGGCCATGCCCTACCCATTTCAGAAGTCAGGGAAAAGACTTTGCTGTGTTGCCTCTTTGAGCAGCTCCGTCTAAAGGGTCTGGCCATATTTTCAGGGCTCTAAAATGTATAAGGGGCTGCCCAGGTGACTCAGATGGTAAAGAAATCTGCCTGCAATGCAGGAGCCGCAGGTTCAATCCCTGGGTCAGGAAGATCCCCTGGAGTAGGAAATGGCAATCCACATCTAATCCAATCCCATGTAGAGAGGAGCTTGCAGTGGGCTACAGTCCATAGGGTCACAAAAGATCTGACACGACTGAGTGTGTACACATGCAAGATTTATAAGGTTGTGATCTGAAAGGTACCTTGAGATCCCGTCTCCTTTTGAATGACAAGGTGGGGGTTAGAGAGATGAGACATCCCTCAGACCTGACTTGCCTGGGCAGAACAACTCTAACTTTATTCTGGTGGAAATTTATAATGACAGAGGAGCAACCAACATCTGAAAGTGGGAAAAACTCAGAGAAGAAATTCCCGTAATATTAACACCTTTAAAACAAACCCTGTAGTAAGTAATCTGAAGGTCATCCTAACCCATTACTGAGAAGCGATAGGCACTTATCTAAAAACTTCTCCCATAGCACCTGCCCCATTCTGCCCTGCATAATAGATCGTGTTTGTAACCTGCTTCCCCTTTTTAATACAAAAGTTCCTTGAAAGTGTGAAGTGTTCGCTGCCCAGTCGTGTCTGATTCTTTGCAACCCCATGGACTGTAGCCTGCCAGGCTCCTCAGTCCATGAAATTCCCCAGGCCAGAATACTGGAATAGGTTGCCATGCCCTCCTTCAGGGGATCTTCCTGACCCAGGGATCGAACCCAGGTCTCCTGCATTGCAGGCAGATTCTTTACCATCTGAGCCACCAGGGAAACCCTCTAAGTTCCTAGAAGCAGAGACTATATTTCACCCCCTTGTTTATTTACTCCCATAAGCATTTATTAATACTGTACTAGATACTGAAATACAAGAGTGAATAAGGATTCTTCCCTCATGAGCAGTGGAGGAGACAAATATACAGGCAAGTATCTGTCATCGGAGAGACAGCTGTGATTAAAGGAGGCACAAAAGAGAGTGGTCACCTGGGTGAGTGTGCCTGGGGCAGACATTGGAGGATGTGAGTGGGTGGACAGCAGCTGAACCAGAGAGCAACAGGGAGGGGGAGTGCCTCTTTATCCTGGGATCCACTGGAGGTTCTTCAGCTGATGACATTTCTTTTTTTTTAAAAAGGTCTAGGATATCATTGGAGCAGGCAAGAGTGGTGGCTAGGGAATCAGTTTGGAAGCCATGCTGCAATAGTTCTGGTAAAAAAAAAAAAGTGAGGTCTAAACCAGTGTGCTGGAAGGGAGGGAGAGGGTTCTTGTATGATTTTCAGGGGATACTAAACCCCCTGAAATTGCACATAAAATTAGGTATGTGCTTGCATGTATTTTTCTGGGAAAATTGCCCATATATTTTGCTATTTAACAACCAGTGAAAAAAGGACAAAGCATCAAGAGCTGAACCTTGGACTTTCCTGGTGGTCTAGTGGTTAAGTACCCACTGGCCAATGTAGGGGACACAGGTTTGATCCCAGGTCCAGGAAGATTCCACATGCTGAGGGGCAATGAAGATCATGTGTCACAACTACTGAGCCTGTGCTCTCAAGCTCAGAAACCACAACTACTGAAGCCTGCGTACCCTAGAGCCCGTGCTCCCCAACAAGAGAAGCCACCCCAATGAGAAGCCCACACACCACAGTGAAGAGTAGCCCCTGCTCGCCGCAATCACAGAAGGTCTGCACGCAGCAACAGAGACCCAGCACAGTCAGAAAGAAATTAAAATAATTAAGAAAATTTTAAAACAGGGCTGAGTCTTGTGGAGGGGAGGACACCAAAACCTATGGATTGAACAGAAGGGGGAAAAAAGGCAGCTCAGGACCCAGACTCGTGTCTCATTTATGTTATTTCCTCAAGAAGTAGTTGTTGAATTAAAGATAAAATTTGATAGATTTCTCTCTTAGATTTAATGATTACCAGTGACAGACTAATTGAATCCTGAGTCTGATTCCTGGATCTTACTAAGATCTTTTTGACTCACTCAAAACACGAGGCTTTCAGGTTCTGGGATTTCTGGGCATTTCATGGAGAAATGTCTTCTGGGAGCCTCCCGTCTTTGCCATCCGTCTCTTCTCATTTGAGGCTGTTAGAGCTGATTCAAGGTTGGCCTGAGAGTTTGTCCTTCTAGAGATCTACAAGAGGATTTATGCTCAGACCTGCTCACAGGTCCTATATATCCTGAGGCTGGTGGGGATGAGGGGAGGGGGACCGAGAAGGAGAAGAGGGTTAAGAAGGGAGACGGTGCATGACGCCATTGAACATAAAGGCCTGTGTATCTTCTCTTCATTCAAGGCTTTCCCTTCCCAGACTGCCTCTGTGTCTGTGGTTCTTCTTTTGGGAGACTTCACTCCTGCTCTTAACTCATACAGGTAAATGACCACATCTACATCCCAGAAGTCCTCTGAGCGGCTGGTAGTTGCCCATGGCAACGGCTCTGCACAGTGGCCTGGCAGGCTTGGTTTCTGACTAAACCAGAGGATCAAAGCCTTTCAGGGTTCCAGAGGATCAGATCCCAGCCTACCCCTTCCCCAGTGCGTGGACATTCTCTGTAGCCTCCCCTCTATCCCGCAAGTGCCCTGCCTCACCTGTTGTGCACACACACCCCATGCCCCTGCTAACATGTTGCTGTTTGAGCTGTTCTTCCTTAGCCTGAGCTGAATCATCTTCTCTGGAACTTGTGCACACTCAGGGAACTATTTCTACGAAGGGTCAGTTAGTCATCCCCTACGTTTTAAATGAATGCTTAGAATATATTTTCTTTGTTATTTGTATGTTTTTAGGGCATTTGGGGGAGGGGTGTGGGACTCGAGATTAACTTTCATTTTCTATTTGTCTTTTTACTAAGTATTTCCTATTGACTATAAACACTCTAAAAATACAGAAAGGCTGACAGAAGAAGATGGAAATCTCTATAATTTCAGCAGCTGAGGAGGACTGCTGAAAACATTTTGGTCTATGGCTTTTCAGACTATTCTGCGAGATGGTAATAGGATTGTATGGTACTATTCTGAAATCTGCTATAAATTTAGTATCTATTGTGAACTTTTTTCTACAGTAAGACAAACACTACTCATCTGTATCAATATATTCTGGTGCATACAATATTAATTGTTTATGTTCTCATTTTAGTGACTGCATCATACCTCATTGAATGCATTAAACTGGGTTTTGGAAAATACATTCTGCAGGAATGTATTTTTTTGTTAAACCAGATCTAAGCCAATCACCCAGGAAGATTTTATCTATTTATTTATTGGCCACGCCCATGTGGTCTGTGGGATCTTAGTTCTCTGCCCTGGGATTGAACCCAGGCCCTCAGCGGGGAGAGTGCAGAGTCCTAACGGGTGGCCCACCAAGGAAGAAAGGCTCTGATGTGGCTTCCTGATCTTTGTCGTTGTGTGAGAGCTCAGTACCTCACAACAGTAGACAGCCACAGGTGCTCCCTTGATGGCTGAAGTATTTGCAACCTGAACTGCCCAGGCTATGACCTTTCAGGAAAGAGTGGAGAGCTATCCCCAGCCTGTGATGGTTACACCTTATGGTGAGCTGTAGCTGGGCGGCAGGCCTGCCTTCCCTGCCCCTCCAGAGAGGACTTCTGCCTCGTGCTGGCTGATTGCATAACTACCCAGAGAAAGCCCAGTCACGCTTCCCCACAGAGGCTGAGGAGACACGTCTCAAACACCAAGACTGGCAGCACCAAGACCCACTCCGGGTTTCTCTGCACACTTCCCCAGCTTGTGCAACACTGGACCACTTACTTCTCCATCTGATAATAGAGCATCCCTCGTTGGAAGTAGGACACTGCCAAGTGCTTGTCTCGGTTAATGCTTTTGGTGAAGGCCTGCAGAGGGAACAGTCAGGCGGTAAGTAGGTGTGAGATGAGCCAGTGGGTGAGGCAGGCAGGAAGGGTCTGGAAAACCGTTGATGTCTTGGAGGTGACAAGAGGCTTAGGGGTCAGAGTACTTGGTGTTGTCGCTTCCTAGCGGCATGGCATGAGACAGGTTGCCCAATCTCCTTGAACTTTGGTTTTCTCCTCTGTAAAATGAGGATAAGCATATCTCCCTTTCATGATTACTATCAGAATTAATAAAAGTCATCATGTTTGAATATAGCCTAATTAAATGTTATCTACAGCATACATTTATCTTATAAATTTATTATAGGGATATTACACAGTTAATATCATTATCGATCTGTGTGTTCCTATTGCCATTTTGTACACTGTTTTGAAATCTCATACGATTAAAATAATAACAATAATAATGCATTTAAAATGCCAGGAGCGAGGACTCAAGCATAAAACTGAAGAAAGGCAGCAAGAATGAGACGCCAGAGCAGAAGAAAGCAAAGTGAAGCCTAGAGCAGGGGGAGGAAGGAGGGACAAGGGAGTGGGCCAGCTGGGAGCCCTGAGAGGCGAGGCTGGAGTCACCATCCCCGGCTGGCCGAGCTGCACTCGGCCCTCTGCCTGGACTGACAACCTCTCCTCCCGACAGTGTGCGCTCTGTTTCCAACAGCCCCTGGGATCTGTGGTTCTGTTTGCTCAGTCCCTGGGCAGCCCCCCACCCCCAGTGGAGGTGGAGGCTGCTGTCTTCCCTCCAGTGAGAAGCAGAGGGTCCTCCCATGCTCCTATCTGCCCACTCTGCAGCCTGAGGCTGTGCAGGTATTCCACAAAGCTGCTCTCTCCCCTCTTTGCCAGGGCAAGGATGGCTGTTGGGGCCCCCTTCAAGGTGCTGGGGAGTCAGTCATCTAGCCACACCACCCTGCAAAGACTTGCAGTAAAAGGTAAAAATAAGGACTAACATTTACACAGTGGTGTGAAGTTACACAGGACTTGAATAGTCTATTCCTATACGGGAAAAGAGATGGCAAGACTGAACATCGACATTCTAGGAATCAACGAACTAAAATGGACTGGAATGGGTGAATTTCACTCAGATGACCATTATATCTACTACTGCGGGCAGGAATCCCTCAGAAGAAATGGACTAGCCATCATGGTCAGCAAAAGAGTCCAAAATGCAGTACTTGGATGCAGTCTCAAAAACGACAGAATGATCTCTTCATTTCCAAGGCAAACCATTCCATATCACAGTAATCCAAGGCTATGCCTCAACCAGTAATGCTGAAGAAGCTGAAGTTGAACGGTTCTATGAAGACCTACAAGACCGTGTAGAACTAACACCCAAAAAGATGTCCTTTTCAATATAGGGGACTGGGATGAAAAGTAGGAAGTCAAGAAACACCTGGAGTAACAGGCAAATTTGGCCTTGGAATGCGGAATGAAGCAGGGCAAAGACTGATAGAGTTTTGCCAAGAAAATGCACTGGTCATAGCAAACACCCTCTTCCAACAACACAAGAGAAGACTCTACACATGGACATCGCAAGATGGTCAACACCGAAATCAGACTGATTATATTCTTTGCAGCCAAAGATGGAGAAGCTCTATACAGTCAACAAAAACAAGACCGGGAACTGACTGTGGCTCAGATCATGAAATCCTTATTGCCAAATTCAGACTTAAATTGAAGAAGGTAGTGAAAACCGCTAGACCATTCAGGTATGACCTAAATGAAATCCCTTATGATTATACAGTGGAAGTGAGAAATAGATATAAGGGCCTAGATCTGATAGACAGAGTGCCTGATGAACTATGGAATGAGGTTCGTGACATCGTACAGGAGGGATCAAGACCATCCCCATGGAAAAGAAATGCAAAAAAGCAAAATGGCTGTCTGGGGAGGCCTTACAAATAGCTGTGAAAAGAAGAGAGGCAAAAAAGCAAAGGAGAAGAGGAAAGATATAAGCATCTGAATGCAGAGTTGCAAAGAATACCAAGAAGAGATAAGAAAGCCTTCTTCAGCGATCAATGCAAAGAAATAGAGGAAAACAACAGAATGGGAAAGACTAGAGATCTCGTCAAGAAAATTAGAGATACCAAGGGAACATTTCATGCAAAGATGGGCTTGATAAAGGACAGAAATGGTCTGGACCTAACAGAAGCGGAAGATATTAAGAAGAGGTGGCAAGAATACACAGAAGAACTGTACAAAAAAGATCTTCATGACCCAGATAATCACGGTGGTGTGATCACTCATCTAGAGCCAGACATCCTGGAATGTGAAGTCAAGTGGGCCTTAGAAAGCATCACTATGAACAAAGCTAGTGGAGGTGATGGAATTCCAGTGGAGCTATTTCAAATCCTGAAAGATGATGCTATGAAAGTGCTGCACTCAATATGCCAGCAAATTTGGAAAACTCAGCAGTGGCCACAGGACTGGAAAAGTTCAGCTTTCATTCCAATTCCAAAGAAAGGCAATGCCAAAGAATGCTCAAACTACCACACAATTGCACTCATCTCACATGCTAGTAAAGTAATGCTCAAAATTCTCCAAGCCAGGCTTCAGCAATACGCGAACCGTAAACTTCCAGATGTTCAAGCTGGTTTTAGAAAAGGCAGAGGAATCAGAGATCAAATTGCCAACATCTGCTGGATCACGGAAAAAGCAAGGGAGTTCCAGAAAAACATCTACTTCTGCTTTCTTGACTGTGCCAAAGCCTTTGACTGTGTGGATCACAATCAACTGTGGAAAATTCTTCAAGAGATGGGAATACCAGGCCACCTGACCTGCCTCTTGAGAAATGTGTATGCAGGTCAGGAAGCAACAGTTAGAAGTGGACATGGAACAACAGACTGGTTCCAAATAGGAAAAGGAGTACGTCAAGGCTGTATATTGTCACCCTGCTTATTTAACTTCTATGCAGAGTACATCATGAGAAATGCTGGACTGGAAGAAACACAAGCTGGAATCAAGATTGCCAGGAGAAATCTCAATAACCTCAGCTATGCAGATGACACCACCCTTATGGCAGAAAGTGAAGAGTAAAAAAAGCCTCTTGATGAAAATGAAGGAGGAGAGTGAAAAAGTTGGCTTAAAGTTCAACATTCAGAAAACGACGATCATGGCATCTGGTCCCATCACTTCATGGGGAATAGATGGGGAAACAGTGGAAACAGTGTCAGACTTTATTTATTGGGGCTCCAAAATCACTGCAGATGGTGACTACAGCCATGAAATTAAAAGACACTTACTCCTTGGAAGAAAAGTTATGACCAACGTAGACAGCATATTCAAAAGCAGAGACATTACTTTGCCGACTACAGTCTGTCTAGTCAAGGCTATGGTTTTCCTGTGGTCATGTATGGATGTGAGAGTTGGACTGTGAAGAAGGCTGAGCACCGAAGAGTTGATGCTTTTGAACTGTGGTGTTGGAGAAGACTCTTGAGAGTCCCTTGGATTGCAAGGAGATCCAACCAGTCCATTCTGAAGGAGATCAACCCTGGGATTTCTTTGGAAGGAATGATGCTAAAGCTGAAACTCCAGTACTTTGGCCACCTCATGTGAAGAGTTGACTCATTGGAAAAGACTCTGATGCTGGGAGGGATTGGGGGCAGGAGGAGAAGGGGATGACAGAGGATGAGATGGCTGGATGGCATCACGGACGTGATGGCATCGACTGACGGATGAGATGGCATCAATGGACGTGAGTCTGAGTGAACTCTGGGAGTTGGTGATAGACAGGGAGGCCTGGCGTGCTGCAATTCATGGGGTCACACAGAGTCGGACGTGACTTAGCGACTGAACTATTTATATGGGAAAAGAACCTAAAAAAGAATGGTATATATATATATGTATATATGAATCAGTTATACATGTGTACATACATATATATACACATATATCATATGTGTATGATATCATATCATATCATATCATTGTATACCTGAAACTAACACAACATTGTAAATCAACTATATTCCAGTAAAAACTAACTTAAAAAAATAGTTCATGCCTCACTTATCTACAAAATGCTTAACCTCTCCATAAGCTAAAAGCCCAAAGTCTATGACTTCCCAAGACCAAAAAGCCCAGAGAAAGGCAGATCTGGGGTTTGATCCAAAAGTCATACCCTTTCCAGCTTACCGTGACCAATATGAAAAAGTGATTTTTTTGGAATGCTCAACCCCATAGTAGCGAATATGAAAGAGAGAAAAACAGTGGAGAAATAGGACATTCCACACCTGTCCTAAAATCGCTGCAGATAGTGACTGCTGCCATGAAATGATAAGATGCTTGCTCCTTGGAAGAAAAGCTATGACTAACCTAGACATCATATTAAAAAGCAGAGACACTACCTTGCCGACAAAGGTCCGTATAGTTAAAGCTATGGCTTTTCCAGTAGTCATGTATGGATGTGAGAGTTGGACCATAAAGAAGGCTGAGCAGTGAAGAATCCATGCTTCTGCACTGTGGTGCTAGAAAATTCTCTTAAAAGTCCCTTGAATGGCAAGGATATCAAACCAGTCAATCGTAAAGGAAATCAACCCTGAAGATTCATTGGAAGGACCGATGCTGAAGCTGAAGCTCCAATACTTGGACCACCTGATTCGAAGAGCTAGTTCATTGCAAAAGACCTTGATCCTGGGAAAGATAGAAGGCAGGAGAAGGGGATGACAGAGATGAGATGGTTGGGTGACATCACCAACTCAATGGACATGAGTCTGAGCAAGCTGCTGGAAATGGCGAAGGATAGGGAAGCTGGGTGTGCTATGGTCCATGGGGTCTCAAAGAGACTGAACAATACCTGTCCTCAGTAGACATCATTAATCAATCACCATCTGCATTCCTTCCACCAGCCTCAGACTCCTTTGTAGAGTGCTCCACATAATGGATCATAATTGTCACTTGAGGGGAAACCTATTTTTCTTAAGTGCCTCCTCTTGATCTCTTGGGCAAGCAAAGCTCACTCACAGGAAGGTCTTAGCCAAAAGAGGTTCTTGGAAATCAGACGTTAAGCAATTTAGACAGAGATTCTGTGGCTCGCAGTCAATAAAGGAAAACATAACTGGGGGGGACTTTCAAAAAGGTGTTAAGGAAAGTTTCCAGAGTGATTTGAATGTAATCGATGGAGAATAAAGGAGAACAAAACCCACAGTGAACAGTTTCCAGCGGGGCTGCCTGTTCCAACCACCTGGGGAGCTTTTCAAAGCGGTGGCCGCCCAGGCTGCTCTGCAGGCCAATTAAATCAGAATTTCTGGGGGTGGGTGGGGCCAGGGCTGCCTTTGTTCTTCAGAAGCTCCTGAGAGGGTTCTAAAGTGCAGCCTGGGCTGAGAACCAGTTAAGACAAAGGCCCCCGGGGGAGGCGGGGGCAGAAACACCTCCACTCACCTTCTCCGCCTCTGGCAGGTTCCCCAAAATCGTGTGTATGCAGCCCACATTGAAGCAGATCCTGGAGTGGGGGTCCTGTACCCCAGTGAAGGCATCCAGGGCTCCCTTCCAGTCCTTCTTGTCGGCTGCCAGCACTCCTTCATTCCAGAGGCTGATGACCTCGGCGAGGGACATGGCCAGGTGCAAACCGGGAGGGCTGCCTGGAGACCCGGGGAGAGGGCAAGCCCAACCCGCCTTCACTTTCCTGGCCTGGAGCTCAGACGTGGGGCTCAGGCTCCTTAAGACAACTTCTCAGTGTTGCAAAGGCGGCAGGAAGTGTCCCCACCTTTTGGCAACTGACGCACAGAGCAGTCAGTTCTGTGAGAGAAAAGGAAAGAAAAGGAGAGAGAGGGCAAGCGGGGCGGAGTGTGGGGGAGAGAGGAAGTACATCAGATACTGCCCCTGAGGCCGCAGTTCCCCAAAATGCTTCTGCTCTGTCCCCCAGCTCCTCCCCTCCGTCTCCCACCCCCCTCTGCGGGGCGGCAGGTTTTGGCCAGGGCTCTCACCCCAGGTTCAAGGCGGCTTCTGGCTGCCTGTCCAGCGAGGGTGTTGGGTGACAGAAGAGTTCTATTCAGTCTAGAATGGATTCTTTGCTCACTTCCTCACACCCTCGTTGGAGAAGGAAATGGCAACCCACTCCAGTCTTCTTGCCTGAAGAATTCCATGGACAGAGGTGCCTGGCAGGCTGCAGTCCATGGGGTGGCGCGACCAACACACTCACACCCTCACAGACTGTCTTCATGTATTTGGTTTTTTATCTTGGGCTAAAATTGGCAATCAGATTCCCGAGCAGGACGGTCTTCGGTGTCCATCTGGGTCTGAGGTACTTTTGTGAACACTTAGGAAGCTCAGTGGGGACCCATCTCCTGCAAATGGCAAAATTAGGAGCCAAATATGATGGCGAATGACTTCTCTTACCCTTCTGTGGAAAACTGAAGAGACAGGGGTTCTCATTGATGACTGATCTGTTTCCTAGTCCCCTAAAACACAGATTTACAACTCCTTCCCTGCTGCCCTGAGAAAGTAGAAAAATCAGTAAGATAATTGGGAGGAGAGGGTATAATGAATTTGATTTACTAAAATCCTGACTTCTTGTTAATCACACTCCAGAATAAAGGTAAAATGCTGAGGGTCAAATGCTTAGATGGCAACACTCGCTCTGTTCTTACTGAAAGCATCTTACTGAAAGTTATCACCAAACTTCCCCTAAGAGCCCAAAAATGAAACTTAAAAGTGTCCATTCTATAAGGCTTGTAGGATTGAAGATGAGAGAATTGGGAAGGTGTGTGTGCACTTTTGTAGGGAACATGCCCTGTGTTTGGAAGGTCTTCCCATCTCACTTTGTCTGGCAAACTCCTACTCATCCCTGAAGGCCCAGTGAAATATCACCCCCTGCCTGAAATCTAGTTCCACACTCCAGATAGCAGAGGCTTCCCTCTCCTTTGTACCACCTCTTCCCAAACAGTTGTATTTGTTGCCATTTCTCGTTTCATTTGCCCAAGCTCTTAGACTGCTGAATAGCTGGGCCCATGCCTTTTCAATTCTAGGATTCCCAGCTCCTAGAATGGGAACACACTCAATACATGATGCAGAGATATATTCCAAAATGAAGTTAGAGATCCTCGGCAAATGACTGGCCGATAGCAGTGATGGCAGGGAGGGAGAGATACTGCTATTCCACCTGGTAAAGAAATACAACTCAATCAGCACATTGATTATTCCTAGGAAAACCAAGTGGTTTTGTAACTAAGCTAGACTTTAAGCTTTCTTTTCACACTATTATCAGAGTCTGCCACACAACACTCTCTGGAAGCTGATGCCTATGAGTTTTCCAGTCTTATTTTCCCAGAATGTCCTTCACAGGCCCCTACAATCTCTACCACTTGCTTCTCTTCCTCCCTGGGTCTTCATTTCCTGCCTCTCTGCCTTGGCTCCTGCTGGTTCCTCTGCCTGGGCTGTCCTTCCCAATGTCTGCTCCTTCAAACCCACCTTGCACAGACGTGGGTGCCCTGTTCAGATATCCCCTTCCTCCAGAAGCTGTGCTGAGTTCAGGCCCAGTCTTAAGCCCCTAGACCCGTGATCTCACTTCTCCTGAACTCCCACGTGGTTCTCAGTCACTCTCACGTGAATAAAGTGTGTGCATGTGTGTCTTAGCTCCTTAAACAGACTGCCCCATCCTTGCTTCCCCCAGAGACCCAGCAATGCCGTGCACGCTCACTTCTGTCCAGTTACCCCCCTGTCCCCACGCCACCATAAGCCAGTGGATGAACATATCATCTAACCTCTTGTCACGCATTCATCTATTCGCTACAGAGTAGACAGACTAATTCTTTTTTACAGCATAAACTCTTTATATCTTTATAAGTAATTTATTTCTTTTTAATTGGAGGATGATTGCTTTACAATGTTGTGTTGGTTTCTGCCGTATAGCAACATTAGTCAGCCGTAGGTATACACGTTTGCTCCCATTGAAATATGTACATTCAGTTCAGTTCAGTTCAGTTCAGTCGCTCAGTAGTGTCCGACTCTTTGCGACCCCATGAATCACAGCACGCCAGGCCTCCCTGTCCATCACCAACTCCCGGAGTTCACTCAGACTCATGTCCAACGAGTCAGTGATGCCATCCAGCCATCTCATCCTCTGTCATCCCCTTTTCCTCCTGCCCCCAATCCCTCCCAGCATCAGAGTCTTTTCCAATGATTCAACTCTTCACATGAGGTGGCCAAAGTACTGGAGTTTCAGCTTTAGCATCATTCCTTCCAAAGAAATCCCAGGGTTGATCTCCTTCAGAATGGACTGGTTGGATCTCCTTGCAGTCCAAGGGACTCTCAAGAGTCTTCTCCAACACCACAGTTCAAAAGCATCAATTCTTCAGTGCTCAGCCTTCTTCACAGTCCAACTCTCACATCCATACATGACCACAGGAAAAACCATAGCCTTGACTAGACCGACCCTAGTCGGCAAAGTAATGTCTCTGCTTTTGAATATGCTATCTAGGTTGGTCATAACTTTTCTTCCAAGGAGTAAGAGTCTTTTAATTTCATGGCTGCAATCACCATCTGCATTATTTTGCATTATTTTGGAGCCCCCAAAAATAAAGTCTGGCACTGTTTCCATCTTTGGCTGCAAGAATATAATCAGTCTGATTTCGGTGTTGACCATCTGGTGATGTCCATGTGTAGAGTCTTCTCTTGTGTTGTTGGAAGAGGGTGTTTGCTATGACCAGTGCATTTTCTTGGCAAAACTCTATTAGTCTTTGCCCTGCTTCATTCCGCATTCCAAGGCCAAATTTTACTCCAGGTGTTTCTTGACTTCCTACTTTTGCATCCCAGTCCCCTATAATGAAAAGGACATCTTTTTTGGGTGTTAGTTCTACACGGTCTTGTAGGTCTTCATAGAACCGTTCAGCTTCAGCTTCTTCAGCGTTACTGGTTGGGGCATAGACTTGGATTACCGTGATATTGAATGGTTTGCCTTGGAGATGAACAGAGATCATTCTGTCGTTTTTGAGATTGCATCCAGGTACTGCATTTCAGACTCTTTTGTTGACCATGATGGCTAGTCCATTTCTTCTGAGGGATTCCTGCCCGCAGTAGTAGATATAATGGTCATCTGAGTTAAATTCACCCATTCCGGTCCATTTTAGTTCGCTGATTCCTAGAATGTCGACGTTCACCCTTGCCATCTCTTGTTTGACCACTTCCAATTTGCCTTGATTCATGGACCTGACATTCCAGGTTCCTATGCAATATTGCTGTTTATAGCATCGGACCTTGCTTCTATCACCAGTCACATCCACAACTGGGTATTGTTTTTGCTTTGGCTCCATCCCTTCATTCTTTCTGGAGTTATTTCTCCGCTGATCTCCAGTAGTATATTGGGCACCTAATGACCTGGGGAGTTCCTCTTTTGGTATCCTATCATTTTGCCTTTTCATACTGTTCATGGGGTTCTCAAGGCAAGAATACTAAAGTGGTTTGCCATTCCCTTCTCCGGTGGACCACATTCTGTCAGACCTCTCCACCATGACCCACCCGTCTTGGGTTACCCCGCAGGCATGGCTTGGTTTCATTGAGTTAGAAAAGGCTGTGGTCCTAGTGTGATTAGATTTACTAGTTTTCTGTGAGTATGGTTTCAGTGTGTCTGCCCTATGATGCCCTCTTGCAACACCTACCATCTTACTTGGGTTTCTCTTACCTTGGGCGTGGGGTATCTCTTCACGGCTGCTCCAGCAAGGCACAGCCTCTGCTCCTTATCTTGGATGAAGGGTATCTCCTTACCACCTCCATTCCTGACCTTCAACGTGGGATAGCTCCTCTAGGTCCCCTGTGCCTGTGCAGCCACCACTCCTCGGGTCAACACCGAAATCAGATTGATTATATTCTTTGCAGCCAAAGATGGAGAAGCTCTATACAGTCAACAAAAACAAGACCAGGAGCTGAGTGTGGCTCAGATCATGAACTCCTTATTACCAAATTCAGACTCAAATTGAAGAAAGTAGGGAAAACCGCTAGACCATCCAGGTATGACCTAAATAAAATCCCTTATGATTATACAGTGGAAGTGAGAAATAGATTTAAGGGCCTAGATCTGTTAGATAGAGTGCCTGATGAACTATGGAATGAGGTTCATGACATTTTACAGGAGACAGGGATCAAGACCATCCCCATGGAAAAGAAATGCAAAAAAGCAAAATGGCTGTCTGGGGAGGCCTTACAAATGCTGTGAAAAGAAGAGAAGCGAAAAGCAAAGGAGAAGAGGAAAGATATAAGCATCTGAATGCAGAGTTCCAAAGAATAACAAGAAGAGATAAGAAAGCCTTCCTCAGCGATCAATGCAAAGAAATAGAGGAAAACAACAGAATGGGATAGACTAGAGATCTCTTCAAGAAAATTAGAGATACCAAGGGAACATTTCATGCAAAGATGGGCTCGATAAAGGACAGAAATGGTCTGGACCTAACAGAAGCAGAAGATATTAAGAAGAGGTGGCAAGAATACACAGAAGAACTGTACAGAAAAGATCTTTATGACCCAGATAATCATGATGATGTGATCACTCATCTAGAGCCAGACATCCTGGAATGTGAAGTCAAGTGGGCCTTAGAAAGCATCACTATGAACAAAGCTAGTGGAGGTGATGGGATTCCAGTTGAGCTATTTCAAATCCTGAAAGATGATGCTATGAAAGTGCTGCACTCAATATGCCAGCAAATTTGGAAGACTCAGCAGTGGCCACAGGACTGGAAAAGTTCAGCTTTCATTCCAATTCCAAAGGAAGGCAATGCAAAAGAATGCTCAAACTGCCACACAATTGCACTCATCTCACATGCTAGTAAAGTAATGCTCAAAATTCTCTAAGCCAGACTTCAGCAATATGTGAACTGTGAACTCCCTGATGTTCAAGCTGGTTTTAGAAAAGGCAGAGGAACCAGAGATCAAATTGCCCACATCCACTGGATCATGGAAAAAGCAAGAGAGTTCCAGAAAAACATGTATTTCTGCTTTATTGACTATGCCAAAGCCTTTGACTGTGTGGATCACAATCAACTGTGGAAAATTCTTCAAGAGATGGGAATACCAGGCCACCTGACCTGCCTCTTGAGAAATCTGTATGTAGGTCAGGAAGCAACAGTTAGAAGTGGACATGGAACAACAGACTGGTTCCAAATAGGAAAAGGAGTACGTCAGGGCAGTATATTGTCACCCTGCTTATTTAACTTCTATGCAGAGTACATCATGAGAAAAGCTGGGCTGGAAGAAACACAAGCTGGAATCAAGATTGCTGGGAGAAATCTCAATAACCTCATATATGCAGATGACACCACCCTTATGGCAGAAAGTGAAGAGGAACTAAAAAGTCTCTTGATGAAAGTGAAAGCGGAGAGTGAGAAAGTTGGCTTAAAGCTCAACATTCAGAAAACGAAGATCATGGCATCTGGTCCCATCACTTCATGGGAAATAGATGGGAAACAGTGGAAACAGTGTCAGACTTTATTGTTTTGGGCTCCAAAATCACTGCAGATGGTGACTGCAGCCATGAAATTAAAAGACGTTTACTCCATGGAAGAAAAGTTATGAGCAACCTAGATAGTATATTCAAAAGCAGAGATATTACTTTGCCGACTAAGGTCTGTCTTGTCAAGGCTATGGTTTTCCAGTGGTCATGTATAGATGTGAGAGTTGGACTGTGAAGAAGGCTGAGCGCCGAAGAATTGATGCTTTTGAACTGTGGTGTTGGAGAAGACTCTTGAGAGTCCCTTGGATTGCAAGGAGATCCAACCAGTCCATTCTGAAGGAGATCAGCCCTGGGATTTCTTTGGAAGGAATGATGCTAAAGCTGAAACTCCAGTACTTTGGCCACCTCATGTGAAGAGTTGACTCATTGGAAAAGACTGTGATGCTGGGAGGGATTGGGGGCACGAGGGGAAGGGGATGACCGAGGATGAGATGGCCAGATGGCATCACGGACTCGATGGATGTAAGTCTGAGTGAACTCTGGGAGCTGGTGATGGACAGCGAGGCCTGGCGTGCTGCGATTCATGTGGTCGCAAAGAGTCGGACATGACTGATCAACTGAACTGAACTGAACTGGCACTGTTTCCACTGTTTCCCCATCTATTTCCCATGAAGTGATGGGACCGGATATGTACATTACCATGTGTAAAATAGACAGCTAATGGGAAGTTGCTGTATAGTGCAGGAAGCTCAATCTGGTACTCTGGGACAATCTAGAGGGGTGGCGTGGGAGGTGGGAGGGAGGGTCAACAGACTAATCTTTTAAAGATACAGGTTGGATCACATCTTGCCCCTGCTTTAAAACCTTCAGTGCCTTAGTTATTACTCTTAGGATACAAACCAAACTCCTTCCCATGGTGCAGGAAGGATCCTCTCTACACAGTGCGCCCCCTCCCCACCAATCCCTGCCACACCATTTCCCATTCGTCCCTTCCTCACTCCTTTCCAGTGTTTCCATGCAACATCATAATATTACATGGTTTTCTCTGCTTGGAATGTTCTTCCCCCAACCCTCTGCCCAGCTGGTTCAGTTCCAACTCATCTTTCACTCCCTCCGGAAGGCCTTTCTGGATCCATGACCTTCCATATTCACCCTTTCTCTCTCTCAGCACACAGTTCTCTTGGGTCATGGTGTTGTCACAATTTGTAATTGTATTACAGTAGTCATCAATACCATTAGTAGATGACCTTCTCAACCACCCTTCCTCATTCCCCATTTTTCCTTTGGTAGAACCCCCATTCTGTTCAAGTCTCCACTCTCTGGAGGCCAAGTGCCTCAGGAGAGATAAAACTCTCAACACCGCCCCAAGGAGTGGGGTTCTGACCAGTTCAGGCCTAAGTGTGAGATAGAATTCTAGTTAATAAGACCTTAGGAGAAGGCTGCTGAGGATTTCTAGCAAGATTTTTTCCCTGCTGATTAAAAAAAAGACACATGGGGAAAAAAAGAGACACATGGGAAGAAAAAAGACACAGTCCTTATTTTCCCCCTAGACAGTATTATGAAGCTGCACCTGGAACAGTGGCAGCTATCTTGTGACCATGAGGAAAGCCAGCTAAGAACAAGCCATTGTTTTAAGGAAAAGCGAATGAAAAACTTAAAACCTGGATCCTTAATTATGTTGATGAGCTCCTAAGTTAACCCATCTTGGAACTAATTTTCTCAGAATTTCTTTGTTGGTGAGTAAGTCTGTTTATTGTTTAAGCGATTTGAATAGTATCTTCTGTTTTTGTTTTTTTTTTCATTTAAAACATTCTGACAGACATACCACTATATTTTCGATTCTTGGCACAGCACTTGATATAGTAGGTGTTCAGAAAACTCTTATTGAATAAATTAAGACACTGGTTGAATCTCACAGTTTTAGCTCAATGTTTGCAAAATTATTTCAAAGTTCTGTATAAGCAAGACTTGCATCTGCTTTGCTCATGGATCATAAACTCCTGTTGGTTGCACTCATTCAACGGGAAGCTAAGAATATACCTAAGGCTTTCCTTTTTCTGGGGGGAGGGACCCCTGAAATTAAACTCATTGTTCTCATTATTCCTTGGCAGTCAGCAATCACCTTCTCCTCCCTACCCACTCCAGTATTCTTGCCTGGAAACCCCATGGACAGAGGAGCCTGCCAGGCTACAGTCCATGGGTCGCAAAGAGCTGGACATAACTGAGCATGCACGTATGCCCACTTTTAGACCTTAGCGTTTCATAATTCTTCAACTTCTTCTAACTTTTGGCAGCTTCTCTCTCAAACTCCCCAAAGGGTGGAAACAGGTCTCCGTTTCCCCTCATTCTTTCACACTCTAGGCACATAGCAGGTGTTCTGTAGACCACTGACTGGTTAAAAGCACCAAAATGAAGAAACCGGAATCCTACTTGAAAAAATAGTTTAAGGCGTTTGTCATTATCACCCTTATTTGCATACAATGTGGTACATTTACAATAGTAGGGAGAGTATGTACATCCTGTATCCTTAAATCTAACATCCGCAGACACTGACATTGAGTTCGAGACAGGGAAGCCTCCGGAGTTGGGCAGGGAGACCTCATTTATTACATGTGAACTTGGCCTGAATTTCACAGGGAGGACACAGAAAATTCAGTGTGGGTCTCCTTAGTCAGCAAGGCTGCTTGAAACCCCTCAATGCTAAAAGCCTTCCTTCTCCAGGAAGATGTCATAAGTTAGTCCTGTCTAGCCTACCAGGTTAGTAGTTTATTTCTGCATAAAAAGTCATCACAAACTTAGTGACTTACAATAATACACATTCACTCTCACGGTTTTCATGGGGCAGGTGTCCTGGCAAGGCCCGGCTGGTCCTCTGTTCGGGTTCCACCAGGCTGAGATCAAAGTGTGGGCCAGGCTGCATTCACCTGGAATCTTGACTGGGGAAGAGTCTGCTCCTAAGCTCCCTCATATTGTTGGCAGAATTCACTTCCTTGCAGCTGTAGAAATTTAGGATCACAGGGACGGGAGAGCCTGGTGGGCTGCCGTCTATGGGGTCACACAGAGTCGGACATGACTGAAGCGACTTAGCAGCAGCAGCAGCAGCAGCAGCAACCCTTATGGCAGAAAGTGAAGAAGAACTAAAGAGCTTCTTAATGAAAGTGAAAGAGGAGAGTGAAAAAAGTTGGCTTAAAGCTCCACATTCAGAAAACTAAGATCATGGTATCTGGTCCCATCACTTCATGGGAAATAGATGGGGAAACAGTGGAAACAGTGGCTGACTATTTTTCTGGGCTCCAAAATCACTGCAGATGGTGATTGCAGCCAAGAAATTAAAAGACGCTTACTCCTTGGAAGAAAAGTTATGACCAACCTAGACAGCATATTCAAAAGCAGAGACATTACTTTGCCAACAAAGGTCCATCTTATAGTTTTTCCAGTGGTCATGTATGGATGTGAGAGTTGGACTATAAATAAAACTGAGGGATGAAGAACTGATGCTTTTGAACTGTGGTGTTGGAGAAGACTCTTGAGAGTCCCTTGGACTGCAAGGAGATCCAACCAGTCCATCCTAAAGGAGATCAGTCCTGGGTGTTCATTGGAAGGACTGATGCTGAAGCTGAAACTCCAATACTTTGGCCACCTGATGCGAAGAGCTGGCTCGTTTGAAAAGACCCTGATGCTGGGAAAAATTGAGGGCAGGAGGAGAAGGGGATGACAGAGGATGAGATGGTTAGATGGCATCACTGACTCAATGGGCATGGGTTTGGGTAGACCCTGGCAGTTGGTGATGGACAGGGAGGCCTGGTGTGCTGCGATTCATGGGGTCGCAAAGAGTCGGACACAATTGGGCAAATGAAGTGAACTGAAGTGAACTGAAGTTCTTCAAGACCAGCAACGGAAAGAGTGTCTCTACGTCACTGAGTCTCTGAGCCTAGAGCCCTTTTTAAAGGGCCTGCTTGACTAGGTTAGGCCCACCTAGGATAATCTCTCTTTTGATTAAAGTCAGCTGTTTAGGGTCCTTGATTACTTCTGCAAAGTCCCTTCACCTTTGCCATAGTCTGTGGGTGAGAAGCAAGTCTCAGTCCCTGCCCACACAGTGGGACAGGATTACACATAGGCATCTTAGGATTGGGGGTCATTTTAGGATTCTGCCTACCATCACTATAGAGTTCCAGTCTTCTCCTTCCCTGACTCACCAGCTGGGTCATTATTCCTGCCCTATGCTCTCATAGCAGCCTCTCTACTTCCCCAACCACGTGTTCAGCCACACATGATAGTAATTACTTGTTTAAGTGGCTGTTTCCCAGCTAGGCTGTAAGCTCCAGGAGTACAGGACCTACATCTGACTTTTCCAGTGTTATCTTTTGTGCCTATCACATAATAGATTCTCAAAACATCTGCTAAATATCAGTGCTGTGGAAGATGCTTATAAAGTCACTGTAATTATTTAGTTTGGTTGGTTACACATAATCCATCTTATCATCCAGATGAGGACATGCATAAGGCTATTCTTTAAAAGCATCCTCATATTAAGCATACTAGACTTGAGGATCATTGCCATCTCTGAACTTTTATACACAGGTACCTGGGCTTCCCTGGTGGCTCAGTGGTAAAGAATCTTCATGTCCATACAGTAGGCAGAGGTTTGATCCCTGGGTTAGGAAGAACCCCTGGAGAAGGAAACGGCAACCCACTCCATTATTCTTGCCTGGGAAATCCTCTGGACAGAGGAGTCTGGCGGGTTATAGTCCATGTGGTTGCAAAGAGTCAGACATAGCTGAGCATGCACAAACAGGCCATAATTTTCTTTAAAAAATTGAAAAATGATAAAGTGTCTTGGCTAATTTAAAAAAAAAGAAAAATAGATGTTTGCCCCTCACCCAAGACTCTAAAATGACAGATTGCTATAGAGGGATGGAAGACTCTCAGAAATCAACACAACCACCTGGGACACAGAGATACCAAAGATGAAGGAAGTGGAGAGGCATTGGGATCCCACAGGGAATTCTTTCCAGCAGTCAGACACACAAATGATAGATGACATGGTTCCTGACCAATGAGAAATCCAAATGCTGGCAGAAATCAAAGAAGGTATACAGGGAAAGCTGAAGCCCAGAGTGAGTTGAAGCTGCAAAAAGTACTAAGGATGACACAAAGAGCTCCTTAGTGTCAGAGGATGAACATAGAGGGTCACTGCTTGGTGCAGATGACATCACATCAACAGATGGTGGCAAGAAAGCAGAACTACTCAGCTCTGACTTTGTTCCTGAGTCATACAGGGAATGAAGACCCAGACAGAGGATGGTGAGGAAGCTGACAGCTGGTCTAAGGAAACTCCAGTCATCTAATACAGATTCACTGAATTCTAGGAACAGAGAGATTTCGTTTGTATGATCCCTAAAACCTTGTCAGTTGAAGCACCATGAAGACTGGGATTGATGCTAGAAAGCCAGGATGGATGGGTAAATGTGATCCTAGGTGTCGAAAAGTCATAAATTCTTAAAATGGTATCGAAGACTTACCAGTTGATCCCTGGAAAGAATTCTAAAATATATTAAACAAAGGCACTTAGAAACAAAGGGGAATTGGAATTTTAGAAACTAGAATGAGTTTACTAAGAACAAGTTGGACCAAAGCAAACTCTTTCCCTTTTTTTGAGAAGGTTTTCCTGATAGGTGAACCAGGATGGTGCATATACAAACATAAAAGGGTATTTGGCCAAGATATTCCCTAGACACAGTAATTTAGATGATTTAGTTGGCCTAATATTATGTCCCTAGAATCTTCTTGAGGCATCAATGTCAATTTGTGCTTTTAACCTTTTAATAAACAACTTGCATCAGATTTACAAGTGACTCAAAAGCTTGGAGAGACTAGCAACATGTAGAATAACGGAATCAGAATTCGAATATTGCCTGACTCATACTGAGTCACAAAACTCCAAGTTGTAATTTAACGGGAGACATGTAAAGATTTACTCCTACACCTGAAGATTCAATTGCCCCAATATAGGAAGGCAACTGCTCTTTAAGAAGGATGTATTTGAAGACGTCTAACCATTTGAGTTGACTGCACACTCAACATGAGTCAACAGAATCGCATGGTTGCCAAAACAGCTAATGCAATCTAAACTAACAGAAGTGCAACCAACTCTTGTGTCAGTTGGCTCTTGACTCAACCACCCCCACAGAAACCCGTGTGATCTCTCTGTTGACCAGTGCAGGAGATGGGCGCCAGCTCCCTAACTCGGAAGATTCTTGTACACATCCTCTGCTATCCACAGTGCCTGTCTTCCTTCAGAAGGGCTCCCATTCTGACCTGGCTGGTATTCACGTCTTTCCCCAGAATGCTTGGCTCAGATAAGAAGACACTGTCTAGAATGCGCCCCATTTCATTCAGTCCTTTTCCCCACCTGATCACATTTCAACAGCCACAGCAGACACAGCTCATATTTCGTTCACAAGGGACACAATCCCTCTTCTCCGGGCTTAGCTTCTTTCCTAGGCTTCAGAGCAGTCAGCAACAGGGACTTGATCAGCAGCTAATGACTCAAGAACCTGGCTTAATGATGGGCTTCTTCTGTGTCCTTCTCAGTATTCAGGTTGACACACCTGTCCAGGAGTTCACCTGCTTGACACAGTTCTACCAAGGCCACCACTCCATTCATGTGAGTCAAATCCATCAGAGCCATATTCCCTGAGTAAAGACACATGCATGCCATCCATGGCTCATGAGAGGATTTTAGGCAGTATGCAGACAAACAATTCTATCATCATAATTATTGTATTATTTTAATTCACTAAAACTTTTGGACAAGTAACATGTTCACGTGGTTCAAAATGAACAAATATGAAAAATTATTCTGATCACTGCCAAACACTTCCCACGCACCAGGAACCACTTGTGCTAACTTATCGGCATTCTCTCAAAAGATATTTTAAGCATATGCAAATGTAAACCCCTGGATGCGTTCATGTGTACTAAATCACTTCATTCATGTCTGACACTGTGTCCCTATGGACCATTCATAGCCCACCAGGCTCCTTTGTCCATGAGATTCTCCAGGCTAGAATACTGGAGTGGACTGCCATGCCCTCGTCCAGGGTATTAACCTCTCGGCCACTCCCCTTTATGCACATACCATTTGATGCACAGGTCTGCATCTTGCTCTTTTCTCTTAACTAATATTAAGGGCTATTTTTCCTTATCAGGACATAGAGCACTTCCTCCCTCTTTTATGACTGGGTAGATGTCCAGCTTCAAACCAGTTTCCCACTGAAGGACAGATGGTCAGGTTGTTTATAATTACGTCCTCTCATGACAGTGTTGCAACGAATGTTCTTGTGTACTGTGTGTGTCATTGCACACATCTGTGAACATATAAGGACATATTTATAGAAGTAGAATAGATGGGACAGAGTTTGTTTATTTTAATGTCTATTAGGAAAAAAGTATAGCTAGCATACCAAACCCACAATTTCACAGTTACATTTTATAATGAGGCAATTTTTTAAAAAGTGAATTAATGAAAGATAACAGCATAGGTGAAATGAAAATATGGCTAACAATTATGGAAGTGATATATAAAGAGCTGGAATCTGATAAACACTGACCCCAGGTGGAACTACCAGCTTTCTTGACCAGAAGCCCCTCAAGTCTCCATTTCTTGCTAGCTTCAAAGGCAGAGGCAACACACAGGAGTGGGGAGAGCTCTGGAATCCAGAGACCCAGGTTTGAACCTCGACTTTCCTCCAGCTGGCTGTGGGTCTTACAGCCTCTCACAGCCTCCCTTTTCTTGGGTGGAAAAGTGTGTTGTGGGGGAGGAAAGATAGCACAGTCAAGGGCTTGGACCACAGTGCCTGCTTATCAACAGAGGCTGTTATAATTCAGCTATTTTGAGTGAATTTGGGAAAGAAGGAGACGGCAGAATCCTTGGTCTGCATTGCATGTCTCCCTCTGAATACTCCTCTACACAGACATTTATCAGGGCAGTGAGAAGTGAAGCCATGTACAAAGTATAATAGGATGTATGACCTGCGCAGTCACTCAGAGCCCCAGGCTTATAAGGTCCCCACGCTTGCTTCAGTTCTCCGCTGTCACCATCTTGGAGCGCTTAGTGCTTAGTGAACAAGAGGACACATTTTCACTTTGCAGAAGGCCCTGTGAATTCTGTAACCAGTTCTGTACATGCTGTCAGTCAACCATGGTCTGCTCCCTCTTACAGATGAGCTTCTGCGGCTCCTGAAAGTTACTGGGGGAAGCCCATCCCACTGGGGCTTTTACAGAGTATAAAACCTGGCAGCTCGCTGTGGCCTGGGTAACGCTTTCTGTCTTAGTCTACTATCTGTAACAGACTTCTCAGCACATTCCTAAGCATTCCTCCAGGGCGAGTCTTTGGGAGCCGCTCTAAGTTCCCCTAGGTTTCCCAGGGGACCTGAGCTGGTCAGAGCCAGGGTTGAAGATGCCTCAGTGACTTCTGTCCCATCCATGCCCCTAAGTTCTATGGAAGCTCTTATGCACAGCTGGCCCTCTCTCATCCTGGGTTTTCACCAAGAACTCATTGTGAGGTCAGAAATCCTGGATTCAAATCCCAGCTCTGTCTTGTACTACCTAAGCCAGCCTTCATAAGTCATGCCAATTCTCAAGAGCCTCAGTTTCCACATCTGCAAAATGGTTCTAAGAACAATGGCTTAGAGACTGAAATGAAATTCCATATAAAAGTGGCACACAGCTACTCATAGGCGGTGGATGCTTTCAGATTTCCAGATTCATGACAGAAAAGTAAACGAACAATCTTTGTTTGCTTCGTGAGGTGCTGATCCCCTGTTGTGACATTCCCACCTCCCACTCCAGGCTGCTGTGAACAAAAGCCTCTCAGCATGCTGGCACCACCTCCTTAGCCAGACCCTTGGACACCCAGTCCCACTCTGTCCCAACTCTAAGCGGCTTTTCCTCAGTTTCTAGTTTGCCCCGTCTCTCAGCTCTGTAGCTGTTTCCTCCTTAGAAATTCCTAGCACAAGAAAGCTTTGCAGAACGCCTTATGACGCCAAGGTACAATCAAAGGCATAAAATTCATGACACTGTCCTGTGTCATCAAAGCCTGAGAAAGTCTCCTTTTATACAAAACGGTGGACTTCCTGCTTTAGAATGTGTTATAATTTTCCACTGAACAGAGATTTTCATCCCTCGTTCTCTCCCTCTTTCCACTGTCTGCCTACAAACTGTAGGTGAGACATCTATTTCTTGCAGCCACTGTCCTTCCAGACCCTCTCTTGCTTTCTCCTTCCATCTCTTGTCTATTGGGACACAAAATCCTGGAAGGAAGATGGGGGAATAAGGAGTTTTGAAGTCTGGAGAAGTGGTTCTTCTCTGGGCAACAAAACATCAAGAAGCTATTGTATTTGAAAAAGAATAGATATATGTTTGTGTGTAACTGAATCACTTTGTGCTGTACACCTGAAACTAACAACATTGTGTATCAACTATATTCCAGTGTAAAATAAAAATGAGAAAAAGAGGCTTCTGTAATATCTCAGGCAAGAAAGAGCAATGCTAAAGCAGCTGCAAGAAGAGGAAGGGAGGGAATAAATGCCGAAGACAATTTGGTTCTGCACATGGAGACAAAGAGGAGGAGGAATCCAAGATCAAGCAGTCCCCGGGGTTTTCAGCCAGCCTGATTGGGAGGCTGGTGTCACGGTGGCTGCCACAGGAAGTGGAGGAGACAGAGAGGTAATTCATCCGCTCCCACAGGTTTATGCAAATAACTCTCAGAGCGAGCGTGCTTCTGGCCACACTGTCTCTGGGAAGCATAAATCTGCGATGGGCTGATACGGCTTAAGAAAATGAGGGCTGAGCTTTAGAGAATTCCTAGGTGAGACAGGTGGAATCAATGGAGTGTCCAGTGAGCCAGTGTTCAGGGAGACAGGGAAGAGTCTAAGTGATGCAGTCAGGAGGTGAAACCCTTCAAGGAGGTGGTGAAGGAGGCTGAGGGCGAGGCGAGGGCATTGGCAGAGCTGGGGCCTTGCACAGGGAGGCAGAAGTCAGGTTGTGAGGGGCTGAGGAGACGAGGGGAGGCAAGGGGCTAAGGCCATGCCTCATAGCAGGCAGGGCTTATCCTAGTTCCTCCATCAAGGATCAAACCCTTACCGTGGAAGCAGAGTCCTAACCACTGGATCTCCAGGAAGCCCTTACACACATGGGCTTGATGCTCTGAACATGTGGGAGGAGTGGCATTGCCCTGGGACTTCAGCCCACACCCCCTTGCCCTAGGGTTTGTGAGCCCCACCAGATTCAAGAGTCTTTCTGAAACCCTGCTCAGTCTGTAGTAACGCCTCTCCTCTGATGAAATGTTTTTTTTTTTTCCTTCTTCTCTTTGCTGCAAAAGCTCTAGCTGCCTTCCTCCTTTAACTGAGCAGCTAAATTAGGCTAAAGAAACCCCAGCCCATTTCCACAATTGCACCGAACAGGCCAAGAAAACACCCAGGGTTGCAAAGAAGGGCTTAGTGACAAGCAGTCAGGATTCTGACTTCTCCAGAGCTCACCTGTCCCGGGGGGTGGGTGGGGGCATCTTGGTCTGAGACAGACCTTTCCCACATGCACCTCCTCCCCTCTGGACACAGAGTCTGAGGAGCCAGGCTTCTCAAGCAGTGTGGATGTGGAGGAGGGGAAATGACAGCAAGAAAATCAGGAAAGAGAGGGCTGAGTCCAGTGACCCACGGAGAGTGTACCATTCTCAGATCTTTGTCAGAAATGAACAGGACCCTCCTAGTCCCTTCTACCACCTCTCCTTCCCAGTGTGACTGCCTATTTGCCACTGTGGGTCCACAAAGAGGAGTCCAAATCCATATTTGCCAGCTTTCCCCTGAGGACAAATAGGCATCTAATTGCTGTAGTTGCAGAGGCTGAAATCCTTCAAGGGTAGGAGGGGTTCTGGCAATTAATGCTGGTAATAATCTAACAGTCACTCTCTATTGAGCTCTTACTGTATGCCAAGCAAGTTCAAGCCCTTGGCTTGTATCATTTCATTCACTCCTCACCAAAACCCAAGCTGAGTCTTAGCTTCAGTAATTTGTTCAGGATTACAGAGCTCATCAATGACCAGGATTAAAACCCAGGTCTGTCTGACTTCAAAGGCAATTTATGCTCATTAAAGAAGAGAGGGGCTTCCCTGGTGGTCCAGTGGTTAAGAATCCACCTGCCAATGCAGGGGATCTGGGTTCGATCCCTGGTTAGGGAGCTAAGATTCCACATGTCACAGAGGCAACTCAGCCTGGGCACTACAACTACTGAGCCAGTGTGCTCTGGAGTCTCCCTGCCCCAACTAGAGAGAAGCCTTTATGCCACGACAAAGATCCCACGTGCTGCAGCCAGCACCCGACACAGCCAAGGAAAGAAAGAAAAAGGAGGGAAAGAGAAATGACCACCGCAGAGCATCTCACCTATTCTGGACGCTGTTGTTCGGTCGCTTCAGTCTTGCCCGACTCTTGCGACCTCGTGGACTGTAGCCCTCCAGGCTCCTCTGTCCAAGGGATTTCCCGGGCAAGAATACTGGACTGGGTTGCCATTTCCCTCTCCAGGGGATCTTCCCGACCCAGGGGTCAAACCTGGGTCTCCTATATTACAGGTGGATTCTCTACTCTCTGAGCCACAAAGGAAGCTGAGGTCATTCGCCAAAGTCAAATGGAGACAAGCTCTTAAACGAGTAGATTTTCTCTGCCTGGAAAAGAAGCAGGTGAATCCTTGCTCCCTTGGGCTTTTATTTTAACTCTGGAAAAATCTGTGTCATCTGCTGAAGCTCCCACTGAGCTGTTTCCATGCCATAAGCAGGGACTCCTCAGACAACCTCTCTCTTTGAATTCTAGGATCTCCATAGCAACCTGGGTACCAGCTGGAGGACCTGAAACTCAGCAGGGCCCTGCTTACCAGCCCTGAGGGAAAGCAGAGAGCAGGTGATAAACAGAAGGATCCTTTATCAGAGGCCTTTTTTTTTTTTTCTTTTAAGATACTGTTCTGCAGGTATAAAAAAATGTGTTCAGTTGACCATGAAGTTAGCTTTAAAAATCAGATTCTTTTGCTCAGTTCTAGGTAAATTATTAACAAATTGGCTGTTGGTTATGTTTTTAAGTCAAATGTTCATGTTTTAAATTTAGCATTTCAAGGTCCAGCAATTCACTTTCATTTTGTTCAGGCAAAATGTGACAATACTAATACCCCTGACTTAGCTTAAAACTACACTGCCATCATTTTCTTATCTATCTTTATACTTGCTGCTTTAACTGAGAAACAGAAATGGAGAATTGAAATCCAAGGTTGAGATCAAGCTTAGGGAAGTCCTTAAATAATGAGGAAGCCCCAGTTTGCATATTCCAGTGCCCTCTTAAGCAAAGGTTGTCTCAAGATCCTTGCCCAGGGTGGGACGAACTCCAAGCGTAGCACTGGCGTGTATCCACTACCTTGTGTAAAACAGAGAGCCAGTGGGAGCCTGCTGTGTAGCTCAGGGAGCTCAGCTCGGGGCTCCGAGATCACCTCAAGGGCTGGGGTAGTGGGGGTGGAGAGAGACCCAGGAGGGAGGGGATATATGTATACAGATGGCTAACTGACTTCGTTGTACAGCAGAAACTAACACAGCATTGTAATGTAATTATACTCCAGTTAAAAAATAAAACACTCTACATGTGATTGGAAGTGATAAAAAGAGCCAGGGCAAAACACAGGAACAACTCCCGTTCCTTTGAAAGTACTCTCTACGTAGTATAGACTGGACACATTCCCAGATGAAAACATCCTCTGCGTAAGGTCTTAGGACTCTAAACAAACGTATTCAGATGGATTCTGCTTTCCTCCAAAATTCAAGTGTTTCAGCCTGTTGGTTGTTCTGATGTGCCATCTTCCATAGACGAAAGGGATTTCTTCTCTTATGGCTGGCTTTCAGCCACCTGACTTCCAATAAGACAGTCTCTACTTAGAACATGAGAAATGACACCTGTCTAGACCACAAGTGATTCTTCTGGGTCCAGTTTGCAAAATCTTGAGCCTGTGTTTGATGATTATGATTGCTCTAACTTCAGAAACGATTTCCATGTAAGTACCAGAGGTGGGGTTTCGCACTTCAGCTGATTACTCCATGCTTCCGTTCACTGAACGCCCATCTGGGGAGATGAAACCCTAGAATCTTAGGTTTATTTGCTCCCTGTAAACTTGAATAAAACCCCATCTGTTACCTTTGACAGTTGGTCCTCCAGTTTAGCTCTTAGAACCAAAGCTCCCATGTCAAGGGTGAACCAGGGGGACGTTTCCACTCGACTGGAGGGCATTGTTAGGCAGGGGTGTGAGGCGGGGAGGGGGCCAGGTGTCCAGGGCTGGATCCAGGCTGTGGAAGCCCTTGTTCATAGTATTTCTTTTTGCTTGACCTATAGCCGGCCAACAGGCAGTTCTCAATGACCTGAATGCTCTCTCCCTCAGCCAGTTCCTGGGAGTCCCTAGAGTCACATTGAGAAATGAGGAAGTAAAAACGGCTGTGGAATGAGCCTCTTTGTCATACTGTTCTCTTTTCCTAATTTGGTCTGGCAGGCCTGGGCACAGGAGCCTGGGAACCATATCTGCCTTGGCAAAGCTAGAAGGGAAATCTAGTGCCTTCTATTTTCCCATTCGGTATCTGAGGTGACATTCTGGATGAAAATCTCCAGAGGACGAGAGCTGAGCTGCAACTATCCAGGCAAGAACACTGGAGTGGGTTGCCATTTCCTTCTCCAATGTGTGAAAGTGAAAAGTGAAAGTGAAGTCGCTCAGTCGTGTCCGACCCTCCGCGACCCCATGGACTGCAGCCTTCCAGGCTCCTCCGTCCATGGCAAGAGTACTGGAGTGGGGTGCCATTGCCTTCCCAGACACATTCAGTATACACCTCGGTATTACCCCTGTGTGTCATCACCAGAGTGCTCCCTTTTTGTAAGAGATGGTGAGTGTAGTCTGGCAACTGGGACAAATACAGCATGGATTTGTGCACAAAATGGTCTGACTTTGTTCTTTTGTTCCTTCCACCCCAGTTCAGACTGCTGGGGCCGAAAGGCTCCACCAAGGAAACTTCCCCGCTCAGAGGCCCTGCAGGGCCCCCTCTGCCTGCTGGGGAAGGAACTTGTCACCATCTGACCTCTGCAAAGTCCCAGATGGGAGTATCAGTGGATCTATTGTAGACTCATCAGTCACATGAATGTCCTGCCCCAGATGAGGAGCTGTATCTTGTGGGAGTATCTCAGGGTCACCCTGCTGCTGTTTGGGCTGAGCTGTGGGTGCAGGCCACAGAGCTGCATTTCCTGATCAAGCACTAGCATGGAGCCACAAAGCAGAATCAGAACCAGACTCAGCTGAGAATAGATCTGAAGTGTTTTATTATTTTTTTTAAGTTTCAACCATGATCATTGACAAATTTTCTTCCTGCTCTCAGATGTTCCCACCATTAATAGGGTCTTGGGTCCCTTCAAAAGTCAATAGACCAATGTGTCCAGGGACTTCACTCTGAATAATGCCCACTGCCAGCTTTGGAAAGTTTGAAATTGGTACGAACTTTCTGAACATCTTGTAATACACTTTGATTCAGCATCCCACTTCTAGAAACCGGTTCTGTTGAAATGTGCACGTATGCAAATATACACCGCCCCCCGCCCTGCCACAGCAGATATAGACAGTGCAGCAATGTTTATAATAAGTATGTGAAAGTGAAAGTTGCTCCATTGTGTCCGACTCTTTGTGACCCCATGGACTATACAGTTCATGGAAATCTCCAGGCCAGAATACTAGAGTGGGTAGCCGTTCCCTTCTCCTAGGGATCTTCCCAACCCAGGGATCGAACCCAGGTCTCCCGCATTACAGGTAGATTCTTTACCAGCTGAGCCACCAGGGAAGCCCAAGAATACTGAAGTGGGTAGCCTACCCCTTCTCCAGTGGATCTTCCTGACCCAGGAATTGAACTGGAGTCTCCTACATTGTAGGCAGATTCTTTACCAACTGAGCTACCAGGAAAGCCCCATAGTAAGTATAATAAGATTTTTTTAAAAGCTAAGCGACCACCAATAGAGTGATGTTTAGATAAATTATGGGATCTGTGTACAGGATGAGGTCGATCTGTGTGGGCTGATATTAAAAGATGGCCAAGCCTAGAAGACCCGAATAGATATTTCTCCAAAGAAGACATACAGATGGCCAATAGGCTCATAAAAAGATGCTCAATGTTGTTAATTATCAGAGAAATGTAAATCAAAAGACAGCGAGGTACCACCACACTCCAGTCAGAACGATCAACATTAAAAAGTTACAAATAACAAATGCTGGAGAGGATGTGGAGAAAAGGAACCTTCCTACAATGTTGGTGGGAATGAAGGTTTGCACAGCCACTCTGGGAACAGTGCGGATGTTCCTCAGAAAACTGAAAAATAGAATTACCATATGATCCAGCAACCCCACTCCTGTGCATATATCCAGACAGAACTTTAATTCAAAAAGATATGCGCACCCCTATGTTCATGGCAGCACATTCACCATAGACAAGACATGGAGACCACCTAAATGTCTATTAACAGATGAATGGAGAAAGACGGTGTGGTACATATATGCTGGTATGCAATGAAGTACTAAAAAAGCATGGAATAATGCCATTTGCAGCAACATGGGTGCAGCTGGAGATGATTGTACTCAGTGAAGCAAGTTGGACAGAGAACAACAAATACCATATGATATTACTTTTATGTAGAATCTAAAATATGATACAAATGAACCTATTTATGAAGCAGAAACAGACTCACATAGAAAACAAACCTGTGGTTACCAAAGGAGAAAGGGAAGGGGGTGGGATAAAAAGGAGTTTGGGATTAACATATGCATACTACTGTATATAAAATTAGGCTCTACTGTATAACACAGGCAACTATATTCAGTATACTGTAATAAACCATACTGGAAAAATGTTTTAATGATTATTGTCTTAAGCTACTGCGTTTTAATTTGCTATGTGGCAGTAAGTAGCTAATATATTCTTGGTCATTTTCATTGTTTGCTGCTGCTGTTGTTCAGTCGCCCAGTCGTGTCTGACTCTTTGCGGCTTCATGGACGGCAGTGTGTCAGGCCTCCCTGTCCCTCCCCATCTCCTGGTGTTTGCCAAGTTCATATTCAGTGTGTCGGTGATGGTGTCCAGCCATCACATCCTCTGGCGCCCTCTTCTCCTTCTGCCCTCAATCTTTCCTAGCACCAGGGACTTTTCCAATGAGTCGTCTGTTTTATTGTATAACATTCATTTATTTAACCAACATTTTCTGCACTTCTGCTATATATTGAGTAACTGTGCTAGACAGGGGAGAAATATGAGCAAAAACAGACATGACTGTTTTCATGAAGTGGAACATTTAGTAGTGACAAAGATTATCAAATAATCTTATGTAAATATAAATTACAATAGCGCAAAGTGCTGCTCAAGAAAAGGGCTATAGCTATGCAAGGCTACGAAGGGAACCTAATTCAGACCAGGTGGAATTAGGAAAAGCTTGCCTGAGGAACTAAACTGAAGGAGGAGTTAGTTAGGTCAATGGGAAGGGAAGGAGAAGAGCATTCCAGGCAGAGGAAGTAGCAGACACAAAGGCCCTGTGGCTGCAGCTCAGAGATTGAGGACAGCAGTGAGGCTCAAGGACAGAGGCCAATCCACGCAGAGTTTTGTGGCCACGTACACGAATTTGGGTTTATACGAAAACCAGTGGAAAGCCTTTTAAGAAGTAGAGAAATAAAATATGATTTTGATTTTAGGATCTTTGATTTAAATCTGACTGTGAAGGGAACAGATTGAAAGGCATCTATGACATCAATGAGAAGATTGTTTCAGTAATCCAGGTATTTAATGTGTTAGTTGCTCAGTCGTGTATGATTCTTTGCAACCCCATGGACTATAGCCCACCAGGCTCCTCTGTTCATGGAATTCTCTAGGCAAGAATACTGGAGTGGGTAAGCCATTCCCTTCTCCAGGGGGTCTTCCCAACCCAGGGATCAAACCCACGTCTCCTGAATTGCAGATGATTCTTCACCATCTGAGCCACCAGGAAATCCAGGTACTGTTACCATCAAATAACATGTTTACAATTCCCAAGCACAATCAGTTTTCTTCTCAATATTCTCTAGAAAGAGTAACATATACAGACATAATATTTAATGTCATAATATTATATAGACATAATTTTTGGCTTCTCAGACTCTATCATGTAAAAAATCAGCAATGGTAGGACCAAATGGGATGTTATACAGACATGTAAGAGAGCTGGAAAATTGAGAAAGAACTCCAGCGAAGACTGAGATCAATCAATTAATTGATTAGTACAGAAAGGAAATATAACTACATTTCTTGAAAGTCGAATAGATGTCTTAAACATTTGGCACTCCTTATTGATTTATGCCCCATGACAACTTCATGCTGCAGATGACATTATATTTACCTTACAGATGAATACACAGGCTTGGAAAGGTTGAGCAACTTGACAGAGATCACATAGCTTGTGGGGTCTGTTTATTTCAAAATGAAAGCTTGTTTTATTCCACGAAATTACCTGCACTTCCATTTGAAGTCCTTCATGTAGTGGAAAAAGTTTTGTTTATAACCAGACACCTACCAGATTCCAGGTCATCACTATAATGTATATGTTTCTTTAAACAGTATGATTCTCCAAGCTAACTTCATTAAAATGAAGACAATAATATCAATACTCATGCATTTAGCATTTAACAAAAGGTGCCTGGTCCTTCAATAACATATGTAAGGGACCCTAGTTATATACAAGTTTAATAAAATGACCAAAAATAAATAATCCATGGACTCTGCCATAGAATAATCTATTCATGAAACATTTTTATTTTCTAAAATGAGAATCCCCTGTTTCTGAGAAGTTTTCTTCCTTTATGCTCCATCCATGGAGTTGCAAGGATAGTATGCATTTTAGCAAAACGTGATCCAGCCTATTCCTCACAGCTGATTGGTCCAGAGGTTGGTTCTAAACTCAAACTGGGCCAATTGGAATCCTTCCCTGGCACTTTGGAAGTTGAACTGAGGAAGAGAAGTCAGTTTTGGTCTGGGCACCTGAGCTTCAAGATGGAAAACTCACAGCCTTCTGGTGAACACATTTTGTCATGTGACTGGTAAAGACGAGGAAACTGGTTGGTAATAAAATTAAGAATGGAGTAGACCAGCAGAGAAATATAAGTATCAGGTTTAGGTGGTAGGCGCATAATGTTAAACAGAGCTTTGGCCAACTTTTTCTAGCACAGCATCCGGTAGCACCATTTACACCAGTTTCCCATGAGTGGCGCATGTTAGAACGGGACTGTGTGGCATGAATGGAGTTGCCTGGAGTTGTGATATGAGACATCCCCATTTTTAGTTGAAGATGGGGCTGTAGATGAAGGCCGGGACCAAATAACTCAAGTGGTGTGGTGGTGGTGGTGTTTAGTTGTTAAATCATGTCTGACCCTTTGTGACCTCATGGACTATAGCCTGTCAGGCTCCTCTGTCCCTGGGATTCACCAGGGAAGAATACTGGAGTGGGTTGCCATTTCTTCCTCCAGGGGATCTTCCCAACTCAGGGATCGAAGGCACATCTCCTGTGTCTCCTGCATTGGTAGGTGGGTTCTTTACCACTAATGCCTCCTGGGAAGCTCAAGTCAAGGATATCTTCTTTTTATCTGAGGACTAAGGAAATTTGGAACCAGTGTTCAATCCCATAGCGGAATCATGGTATCAGTTAATTTACTTGTTTTAATACTGATAATGAACAGAATTCTGGAACACTGTGATTTCTGATACCATGTTGTTCCCTCAGCCTGGTATCCCCTTGCTGCTCTTGTCTGTCTGGAAAACTCTTTTTTAAAAAGAATTTATTTTATTTATTTACTCATTTTTGTCTGTGCTGGGTCTTCTTTGCTGTGTGTGGGCTACTCTCTAGCTACAGTGCGGGCTTCTATTGTGGTGGTTTCTCTTGTGGGGCACAAGCTCTGAGCATGGTGGGCTTCCATAGTTGCAGCCCAACTCGGGCTCAGTAGCTGTAATGCGTGGGTCTAGTGGCCTTGTGGCACGTGGGATCTTCCTAGACCAGAAATGGAACCTGTTTCCCCTGCATTGGCAGGTGGATTCTTAACCACTGAACCACCAGGAACGTCTTGGTAAGCTCTTAAAGCCTTCGAGACCCAGTGGAGTGGTTATATTCTCACAGTTTTCTCCTAACATTCAGTCTTGGAGAGGTATTGCTCATCTAATAGTCTATGTAACTTTACTCCTTTCTCTATTTTAGCTTGCTTCCTACAAATTGTAATCGTTGCTGATATGTCTATTCTCTAGAATCTAGGACCTGAAAAGTATTGAATCTTACATCTACCAAATAGCCCCTGGCATACAGATATTTGATTAAATGACAGGGAAATTGTAGCTTAATGTGTGAAATACTTTGGGTAGTGTTAGCTGTCCATCTTAAGAAAAATACCCTTAAATCATGAAAAAGACAAGCAAGCTAGTCAATTAGGAGCCTTGTGGGACTTCTGCCTGAGGACAAGCTAGTCACAGGGATTCTTAAATCTGCAATTACTAAGAAGGAAAAAAAAATCAATGTTTTAAAATAAAAAATCTAAAATGTAAGATCATAAAAACAATAGAGGAAACCTTAAGAAAATTAATTTTTTAATTTTGAAGCTAGGAAAACTTTTCTAAATATGACTTGAGTGCTAAAAGCTGTGAAAGATTAATAAACTCAATTACAGAAAAAGGAAATAACTTTTCTATTCATAGTAAAAACCATCATAAAGTCAAAAGACAAACTGTGAGAAAATATTTGACATTTCTATGACAAATAAAAGGCTTACATCACTATGAGAAAAAGAGCTCATACAAATCAACAAGAAAAGAAAAAGCCATCAGTTGGGTAAAGGAGGTATAGAAATACAGAAAAGAAAATACAACTGGCTCTTAAAATACGAAAAGATGCTCAACCTTATTCACATGAAAAGAAATGCAAATATACACTACCATTTTTTAACCTATCAGATTTGCAAAGACATAAATGTTTGATTTATAGACACACAGGGAAGATGGGAGAGAGGGGATAGACATTGTCCTGCATCACCAGAGGAAGTATAACTGATGTTCTAAGGAAATCACTCTATCAAAATTATATATACACACCCTTTGATCTAAAATTTCATTTTAAAAATATTGTTTATAAATAGGGTTGAACATACATAAAATAGTTTATGCAGTGTTGTACATCATTAATTCATCATAATGTCACTTATAAATTCAAAAGATCAGTGAGTGAGCGAGTGAAGTCGCTCAGTCGTGTCCGACTCTTTGCGGCCCCATGGACTGTAGCAGCCTACCAGGCTCCTCTGTCCATGGGATTTCCCAGGCAAGAGTACTGGAGTGGGTTGTCATTTCCTTCTCCAGAGGATCTTCCCAACCCAGGGATTGAACCCAGGTCTTCTGCATTGTAGGCAGACGTTTTACCGTCTGAGCCACCAGGGAAGTCCAGAAACCACCTAAATCAGAAAGGAAATGTTTAGATCACCTACAGTACAGTACAGTACAGTACATTTATTTATACAATAGAATATAACGCAGTCAGTTATAAAAGAGAATAAGGAAGTTCTTTCCATATTGGCAGGAAATTATTGCCAAAATAGTTCCCAAATTATTGCCAAAAGGGCTTCCCTGGTGGCTCAGACAGTAAAGAATCCTCCTGCAGTGCAGAAGACCCAGGTTCGCTCCCTGGGTCAGGAAGATCCCCTGGAGAAGGGAATGTCAAGCCATGGAGTGTTTCTCCATGGGTAGAGAAGCATGGCGGGCTACAGTCCATGAGGTCACAAAGTGACACAACTGAGTGACTAAGCACACGCAGACACACTTAACAAAAAAATCAAGGTGCAGAACATTGTTTATAGGATGAAGTGAAGTGAAGTGAAGTGAAGCCGCTCAGTCGTGTCCAGCTCTTTGCGACACCATGGACTGTAGCCTTATCAGGCTCCTCCGTCCAAGGGATTTTCCAGGCAAGAGTGCTGGAGTGGATTTCCATTTCCTTCTCCAGGGGACTTTCCCGACCCAGGAATCGAACCCTGGTCTCCCGCATTGCAGGCAGACGCTTTACCGTCGGAACCATCAGGGAAGGCCTTATAGGATGCTAGTATTTATATAAACAAGGGGGGAAATATATGGGTATTTGCTTATAAATGGATACACTATCTCTGTAAGGATGCCCAAGAATTGAGTACTATTAGTTGATTGTTAAAAGGGGAACTAGCATGGGAAGGGAAAATAACCATAGTACATCTTTTTTTTTTTTTGTCTTTTGGATATCGAATCATACAAACTACTTATTTGAAAATAAATAAGTAAAAAGTTAAAATGAAAAAAATGACAAAATACACTGACTTTTAACTCAGCCACCAAATAGAAGAAAATCTTATTAATAGGTACTTCTGGAGTCTTGATTCAATTTTTGGATAAACAAAAGAAGGCATGGTGTTATTCAGCAGCATTGTCGATTTACAGCATGACCCCTAAGAGCTAACATGTCTAGATAATCCTAGGTATAGAATGGAGAAAGTAGCATGGAAATATATATACTACCATATGTAAAATGAGAGCCCGTGGGAATTTGCTGTATGATTCAGGGATCTCAAACTGGGGTTCTGTGACAACCTAGAGGGCATGGGGTAAGGTGGGAGGTGGGAGGGAGGTTCAAGAGGGAGGAGACATATGTATACCTATGGCTAATTCATGTTGATATATGGCAGAAACAAACAAAAATATTATAAAGCAATTATCCTTCAATTAAAAAATAAATATATTTTAAAAGACAGCAGAAAAAAAGAAAATCCTAGATATAAACAGAGTCAGGAAAGGTGATATAAGTTCATGCATACGGTTTCATCGTATCTTAGACAGTGATGCCAGAATAACAGAGCTGTTCCATGAGAATTCCCTCAATGCCACTGATATGTGAGCTGGAATTCTGTCTCGATTGGATCGAGGCTATTTGAACCTAGGAGGAATTTATTCTTTGTGTAGCTCTCAAATGTTTTCTTCTAATATGTTCTCCTGTTCAGGCATCCTAGGACCCATCCACAGAACTTGGAGATATCTTAGTCAAATGATTTGGCTCAATCAGCATTATACAACTGATAGACACCTGCTGAGTATCAAATATGTCAAGGGATTATAGAGAATGAGGGAGACGTGACTACTATGACTCTAAGAAGGCCATAGAGTCTAGTAGGAAGGTCAAGAGGGTGTCCCGGAGAACATCAGCCAAATGCTGGGCTAGGAAATATGCAAGTCTTAGAATGCTGGCCTGCGAAATTCAGGTGAGTCATATACCATTCAATTTGTATTTCATGTATCCAGCCTTTAGGCTACTATCTCGTAGCAAGAGAGATGCAAGCATAGATAATTGATGTTTACTGTCTTTAAACGTCCAAGTAACATAAGTGGTGAAGGAAAGTGGAAATAAGAGTGAACTGTGTGTTTTCCGGGGCTTGCGGTTCATCAGTGTAGGGATATAGCGCCACCTTGAGGCAGATGTTATGCTGTAGTTCTGGGTGTCCCAGGCTTCTGTAGCTTGACTGGCTGGTATGAGGCACCTGCATTTTAGCTTACAGAACATTTTAACATAGCAGTTTTCATGTATTCTGCCAATGACGTTCGACTAGGCAGAGAAGGGGTAGGGCAAAGATCCACGGCAGGAATATGAATGAAAGAAGCCTTGTTTAGAGCACCCCATTTCTAAAATGTTCTGAGCCCATTCAGTTTGCTTTATAATTGGGCTTACCTTCCCGTTCTCAATCACTTTGGTGTGCTTTTGTACTTTCTTTTCTCTGTAAGTCGAAGTTATTCATAAATCTAAAGAGAAAATAACATAATTAAAACTTGGTCTTAGATTTTGGGTTATTTGCTCAGTTGTTGGCCAAAGCAATCTATAGAAATAAAAATCAGCATTTTTGCAGTATAGAAAGAAGCATTTCAAGTATTTGGAGCCATTTGGGGAACTGTGGGAGGGCATTACTTAATGTGCCTGAGAACCACATATTTAATTATTAGAAATGATTCTGAGAGCATGGGCATCAGATAAACTAAGGAGAGAGAGAGGAGAAAATGGAGGAAGGCGGTAGATGCAGGGACCGGAGAAAGAGAAGAAGAAAATAGAGAGCAAAGAATTAGGGAGAGGAAAGGAGAGAGTGCAAAGGCAAACAAGAAGTGGGAAGAGTGGAGGCCCATCACAGTGGGTCAGAACTTACCCAAACCCGTCCAAACCCAGCTGGTGTGAGATGGTGCTGTGCGATGCTGGCAGATCACAGCGGGTAAGAACTTACCCAAACCCGCCCAAACCCAGCTGGCGTGAGACGGTGCTGTGCGACGCCTGCAGACATGTGATGGCACCATGGACGAGGAGCCCAGTCAGACGTTTGTTATTGGCTGAGTGCCTGGTGAGTGGTGGTTGGGTTCCTTATCCATGCCGTCTGTGATTATGATCCCAACTTCCTCAAGCCCAGAGTTATCTCAGGAATTTCCCATTCCCCAGGATTCCCATATAAAAACTCTAATCTTCAATCTTAAAACTGGAATGTGAGGGCACCCCAGAAGTGTGGACAGAAATAAGCTTGCAATTCAGGGTACTTCCAAAATGGAACACCACATGATTATATTGAAGGTGGACAACATGGATCAATTAAGCAAATAAATAATTTTTAGTTTATGACCAATAGTCTGTTTAACTTGACTAATGAAATGAGAATTGTAGCTCTGGTTCTTGCTAAATGGAATTATGATGAAATGAATGAAAATAGAATTTCGTTAGTTAAAAGACATCATCTAGGGATTTCCCTGGTGGTCCAGTGGCCAAGACTCTGTGCTTCCAACGCAGGGGACCTAGGTTCAAACCCTGGTCAGGAAACTAAGATCCCACATCACCATGACTAAGACCCAACATAGCCAAATTTTTAAAAAAGACATCGTCTATGAAAATATGGAAAACAGGAATCTAGCAGGAAGCTGCTGTGTAGTATAGGGAGCTCAGATTGATCTCTGAGGTGACCCAGAGGAGTAGGGTGGTGGGGGTTTGAGGGAGGTTCAAGAGGGAGGAGATATATGTATTCATATAGCTGATTCACTTCCTTGTACAGCAAAACTATCATAATATTGTCAAGCGACTATCAGTTCAGTTCACTTCAGTTGCTCAGCCATGTCTGACTCTTTGCCACCCCATGGACTGCAGCACTCCAGGCTTCCCTGTCCATCACCAACTCCCAGAGTTTGCTCAAACTCATGTCCATTGAGTCAGTGACGGCATCCAACCATCTCATCCTCTGTCATCCCCTTCTCCTCCTGTTCTCAGTCTTTTCCAGCATCAGGGTCTTTTCCAGTGAGTCAGTTCTTCACATCAGGTGACCAAAGTATTGGAGTTTAAGCTTCAGCATCAGTCCTTCCAATGAATATTCAGGACTTATTTCCTTTAGGATTGATTGGTTTGATCACCTTGCAGACCAAGGGACTCTCAGGAGTCTTCTCCAACACCGCAGTTCAAAAGCATCAATTCTTTGGCACTCAGCTTTCTTTATAGTCCAACTCTCAACTATACTCCAACTAAAAAAATACTGGATGAAAAGCAAGACACAAGAGAAACGATACACTTTAAGGACCCCAACTCTCAGTCACTTTTCTCTTTTCTAGAGGAGTTACATATGTTGTGGGAATTGGCCTCTGCCTCATACTTTAGAAATCATCAAAAGGCAAGTAAAACTCACAATGAACAAATAGCAATGCCATGCTTTGTGTGCTGCTGAGTATGCCTCCAGCATTGCAGCGCTTCCCCAAACCTCTCTTCTGATTTCTATGCTTGTTAACTTCCACATCTTTAAAGAGTTCCTGAGGAGGTTTTGTCTCTCAACAGTAATCCTCAAGTATTAAGATTTGAGATGTCCAGAGAAAGTTTCTCTGTCCTGGAAACATCTGCATTCCCCAAGCACCGGAGCTGTGTAAGAAGTGGGGTATGACTTGGGAGTCGGACAGATCTGAGTAGGAATCCGGTTCCTACCAACTGTGTGTCTTTTATCTCTTCTCAAGCTTCAGTTCTGAAAACAAAATATGATGGTACTGACACATACTCAGTACTCAATAAAGGGTGGCTTTTGTGTTTTAGTCTAACTACTGTTAGGGGCTTCCTAGGTGGCTCAGTGGAAAAGAATCCGCCTGCTAACGCAGAAGACGCAGATTCGATCCCTGGGTCAACTTCCTGACCCTGGAGAAGGAAATGGCAACCCACTTCAGTATTCTTGCCTGGAAACTTCCATGGACAGAGGAGCAGGGATGGCCACAGACCATGGGATGCAAAGAGTTGGACATGACTCAGCGACTGAGCTCAGCACTGCAGCACCAGCTACTCTCCCTGAGAACCTTGCTTTGGAAATTAAAAGCCATCACTACCACACGCTGGGAGTACTTCGTCTTTGGTTTCCTGCTATTTGTGCTATATCTGTATTGTATTTCATGCATTTCATAAACTTGGGTAACTCTGGGCCTCAAGGACCTTTTGTAGGACTTTTAAAGTTGTTTCAATGTTTCAGACTACTTTGAAATGAACTTAACATTTTAAGAAATGATGAAAAATATTTAAAGGATAAAATTATTCATTTCCATTTTTATAAGTGAAGCTCTCTACTGTTAACTTAAGATGCTGTCTTTCTTATAAAATTTCCCATTCTTTTACTACTATAAAAGGGGTGAGGGACTTCCCTAGTGGTCCAGTGGTTAAGAATCTTCCTGCCATTGAGGCGGGCTTCGATCCCTGCCAGGGACATGGGTTCGATCCCTGCTCCTGGAGGTTTTTACACGCCACGGGGCAACTAAGACCTCACGCCACAACGACTGACCCCACACTCTAGAGCAAGTGCTCTGCGACAAGAGAAACCACCACAATGAGAAGCCCAACCACCACAACCAGAGAGTAGCCCCGACTTGCTGCAACTAGAGAAAGCCTGCACACAGCAATCAAGACCCAGCGCAGCCCCAGATGAATAAATAAATACTTTAAATTTAAATAAAGGGGGGAGGGTAAGACTAAGTAATCATCAATGTCTATTTCAGCTAAAAATTTTTTTTGAAAAGCTTGTGACTTTTTTGAATGCCTCATGAAGATACTTTACCAAAACTTAATCCTCTTAATAAATAAATTTCACTGTCTATAACATTATGTTAAAACATTAAACCCATAAAACAGCAACAATGAAACCTACTTCAACTTTCTCATCTTTATACTCCTTCCATTTCAGTTGGACCTGCCCCTTCTGCCCGTGCAAGGTCAAGTTCAGACTGATCTGTCTCCCTTTATTCCAGTCCACCCTGATCTTGCTACTCCCTCAACAAGGATTCAATCCATCTACAAATACTGTGTACCAGTAATAGGACACTAGAAACAAGAGGAATTGGAGAAAACAAAAGATGTTCAAATTCCCAAGTGTCACAGCCAGAGGTGAATTTATCATGTAGTGAAGGGTAAGCCTCAGGGTCCCCGACAGCATGTGCCCCTGCCCAGACCCTATTTCAATTTTAGGATTGTAATTCATATATTCTTTTTCTTAAGGAGACCTCTTCCTTAGAAACCTGGATCAGCCACCTCTGGCCATAGTAATGTAAAAAAAAACCCACCACTTTTACTACTCCTAATAATGTTCTTGCCTTTTCTCTGAGAGGATTAGGTTAATAAACAAAAATACATGCTGTCATTCTACTCATGGAAAGGAAAAAAAAGAGAAAGAGGATATCCAGCACATTCAGGAAGGCAGGCCTTCTCAAAATTGGGAAAGTGGTGTTAGAGCGGAAGAAAACCATCAACTAACTAAGTAACTCCATCCTTCTCAGTTGGTCCTCCAGCACTGCCTGTGGGCAGCTCTCCAAGGAGCACTCAATGGGGAAAGAATGCTAGCTCACCCCTAGGGCAAAGGGGCAATTCAAGTCAGGAGAATTCACAGACGCTTTTTAACTATTTTAAGAAAGGTTGGAGAAACAATGTCACCCCAAGGAGGGGCCGAGGCACTGGGGCTGGAAAGGAGGCCAGTCTACAGGGAGCCACGTGGACACAGCACACAGGGTTGACTGGGCACCGGGCAGCAGAGCAGGCGGGGTGAGGTGGGTTAGGAGCCTGCTCCAGAGCCGGGAAGACCCCAGCCCTCTACCTATCACCTAGGATTGTTTCGAGGACAAACAGATAAAGCCTGGACAGACTGGGGTGCAGTCGCCAAGGGCACAGGTTCTGGAGCCAGCCCAGGTTAGAATTCCTGATAGCTGATTGACCATGGGCAGGTTTCTTAACCTCTCTGTACCTCAGTTTCCTCATCTGCAACATGGGGGAAATCACACCGCCTATGGCATAGGGCTCTTACGAGGACTAAAGGAGATAATACCCATAAAGCGCTTGGAGCCATACTTGGCATATGCCTGCTGGCCAATAAAATTCTCACCATCAGCCCCTAGTGAGCAAGCAAGGTATCTGGGCACTCACTTGGATCAAGACGCTGGTTCAGAACTGTCTGCTCTCCAGTCTGCAAAGGTGTGAAAGGTCTTCCCAGTGTCGTGTTCTATCAGGAGAAATCAAAAGCCCAGCTTGCTTGTCAGATTTTCTAACTGACCCCAAACTAAGATCAGCATCCTGATGTGAGGATGAAAACACAGGGCAGGTGAATTAAATGAGGCAGACTGGGAAAGGTCTAGGGTAGGATCTCTCAAATTTGAAAAATGCTTTCCCCTTTAAAGAGAAAAAGGCTCACAGACAGAACCTCTCCTACCTGCACTGTCAACCAATTAATCCTTGTTATAATAATTATACTGCTACTCACATATACACAGATAGAAAATTAGGATGAAGCTCCTTTAAAGCCCCTGTCATAGATTTAAAAGCAAAACAAAAATTACCAAATAATACATTCAAATTAAATAAATTTTTAAAAGTAACACTTATTGAACACTTAGTATTGGCTTGAAAATTATAAAATTGCCACTATTCCATCGTCTTGTCTTACAAAGATAGCAGTTTCATATGGTTCAACCAAACATGTGAGAGCCACTAAATGCTTTCTGTAATTCCTACAACACTATTATTATTGCCCCATTTTCTAAAAGGTGAGAAAACTGGAGCACCAAGAAACGAGGACACATTTTTAATTTTAATTAAAGTTTCTAATTTTTAAAAAATTGTCTAAATTTAAAAAAATTTTATTTGGCTGTGCCATGTCTTAGGTCGTCATTGCAGCATACAGGATCTTGTAGGTGCTGCATGTGGGATCTTTGTAGTTGGGGCAGGCAAACTCAGTCATGTCATGTGGGATATAGCTTCCTGACCAGGGATGGAACCAAGCCCCCCTACATTGGCAGCATGCTGTCTTAGCCACTGGACAACTGGAAGTCCCTGGGGACACATTGTAAAATCTTCTTCAGAATTGGCAGGTACCCAAGAACTCATTTGCAGAACCCCTAGGGATGAACAGACACCTCTTTGGGAAGCTTTGGCCTAGGAGCACACTTCCTAATTCTAGAGAAAGAAGCAGGCCCAAAAGAGTTTGTTCAGACATTAAGTAATAGAAGGATGACAAGTTGGGAACAGCATCTCCTGCGGGAGGGAGTGAAGTGAAAGTCGCTCAGTAGTGTCCGACTCTTTGCGACCCCATGGACTGTACAGTCCATGGAATTCTCCAGGCCAGAATACTGCAATGGGTAGCCTTTCCCTTCTCCAGGGAATCTTCCCAACCCAGGGATCAAACCCAGGTCTCCTGCACTGAAGGCTGATTTTTTACCAGCTGAGCCACAAGGGAAGCCCAAGAATACTGGAGTGGGTAGCCTAGCCTTTCTCCAGGGGATCTTCCCAACCCAGGAGTCGAACCAGGGTCTCCTGCATTGTAGGCGGATTCTTGGAGCTGGAGGGAAGGGGCCCCAAGGACCATTCTGCTTTGGTGTCTTCTTGTCTTTGTTTGGGGTGGGACAGCCAGTTTTCCCAGCTAGTTCTCCCAGGAAGACAGGTGCCGGCCCTTCTCGGGATCAACAGTTAAGGGGCATAATACTACATTATATGACATTAACTTTAGAATGCTTAAATCTTACTTCCCAATGAGGCTGAAAGCAACTTGTGAGCAAGATCCAGACATTACTCTTCCACTATGTACTTTGTGATCCTGGGGAACACGGTACATGCTTTAAAAAGACTCAGTTAATTTGTCCCATCTCCAGATGGATTTCACCTTTGTGTTGCTGGATTTCTCTAACACCTCATCATACTTACGATCAAGTGACTGTTACCTAAACAGTGCTGTTACTGAACAACTAACAAAGGCTTGTTGTTGTTTAGTCACTAAGTTGCGTCTGACTCTCTTGTGACCCCATGGACTGAAGCCCACCAGGCTCCTCTGTCCATGGAGTTTTCCAGGCAAGAATATGGCAGTAGGTTGCCATTTCCTTCTTCAGGGCGTCTTGCCGACCCACAGATGGAACCTGTGTCTCCTGCACTGGCAGGCTGCTTCTCTACCACTGAGCCACCAGGGAAGCCCCAACAAAGGGTCTGTGTGCCATTTCCCCCCCTTAAAAGTGGCAAAGACAAAACACACAAAAATAGTTAAAAACAAATAAAACCACTGGGATTGAAGTAGAAGGGCATAGGTGCTCAGAGGGCCCCTTAGCATTTATCTTTTTCCCACAATTCATGCTTCCTTTCACTCTTTTCAGGATGGTGCTCTGTCACGGTCAGCATCACTTGGGCTGATGTTTAGCTGAGACGCATCAGTCGAGCCACTTGTGAAAACAGCTGGCATGCATTCTGACTCCATACTGATGCTGTTCTATTTGTTATATAGTTTCTCCTGAGAAAAGCTGTTGGCAAATTTTGAGTACAATCATTCTTATGACTATAAAATATAGAATTCTGGAATTTCCTCCAACGCTATAGTCATGGAAGAGGTATTAAGAAGGATTTTATGAAAAAGTATTGCCATTTGGGCTTCCCTCGTAGCTCAGTCGGTAAAGAATCTGCCTGCAAGGCAGAAGAACTAGGTTCGATTCCTAGATTGGGAAGATCCCCTAGAGAAGGAAATGGCAACCTGCTCCAGTATTCTTGCCTGGAGAATCCCATGGTCAGAGGAGCCTGGCAGGTTCCAAGTCCACGGGATCACAAGTCAGACACGACTTAGTAACTAAACCACCACTGTTGCAATATCACTTGTTTTCATTTAAAGTTTGTATGTGGTTGTTATACCTACTCGACCACCTGTATTATCTGTAGTTTAGTGTCTCTTACTCATAGCCCTCTGAACTGCTTGTAAATTTCTAAAGCTTTGACATAGGAATCTTGTCAGGTGTAGTGGTAAAAGAGAAAATGCGTTGAGTAGATAAGGACAGTAGATGAGAGGTGTAACAAAGAGCTTGGGAGCTGGGAGTGGTGTTCATCAGGCTTCTAAAGAGCTATGGAATCACTCCAGAGTGAGTGATTTTAATAATCACTTCATTATTAACATTTAATGACTCTTTCCTCTTCTCTACTATCTTCTATTTGAATAAAGTAGTCATATAAACCTTCTATGCAAAATTAGTTCTTGTCAAAGAGTATAATAACCTGGTGGTGAAAAAGGAAATCTTTCCTCTTCATTAACTATGCCTTCATAAGTATTAAAGTAAGACAAAAATAAATTATTCAACACTGACAATTTATTTTCTGAAGATTATCATTTTTACAAAACAGAACAAAAAGCAGGTATCAAAAACAGCCAAGAGTTTACAGAATTTCTGCACCAGTTTTCACACAGGTCAGTGATTATGAAACTGGTGTCAGATGTAAATACTAGATACACTCTGATTTCCCGCTTGGTCATAAGCATTCAGGTGGTTTGCTTTAGAGCTACTGAATAATTATAATTTTTCATAAGCACCGGTCATCTTGTGAGAATACATTTGGTTTGTCCAACAAAGTAAACACTTTTCGATGTGTGGTATTTTCTTTTTTTAAAAAAACACTGACCTAAAATACAGAATGTGTATGTATTTGGATCCGAACCAAATCCTTTGAGGTCCAAATTACCCTGAAGAACACTGAAGAAGACATTGATAGGACATATTAAATACTAGTTATATACCTCATGATGTCGAAGGCAGCTACTATAAGTCTAAAGAAAATATCTCTTCATTCAGAGGCTGCCCAGAGTTTGAACTACATCATAGTTTCCACATCTTTTCTGATTTGGAGTAGTTTCCCCAAATAGGGTCATATTATCGGAAAACAAAGTGTATGCTCGTGCCAAACAGGCTCTGGCATTTTCTAGATGCATTTGTGTAGAACAAGATTCGCTGCTCTGTACCCTGGGTGGCCACACAGAAGCTCAGAGGCCACGATTCCGGGATGCGGAGAGGAGACAGCAGACCTGAATGCACATCGTCTGGAGGGAAGCAGAGACAGAGCTGGACTTGGCCATGGCGGTCAGCCACCGCCTGTTCCAGAGACACAGTTCGTTTAAATAAGGGAAGTTTGGTCCAGTTTTGCAATGTTAATAGCTGACAGTCTCTCAAACTTTTTTAAATATATAGAGATCATTTCCTGGCTAGCAATGAGTTAAGAAACTGGCCTCCAATTCTGATCAAATTTCTCACTATTAGTCAAAGCCAAAAAACCCCTCCCCAAAAAACAAACAACAAACAAAGGAAAACCCAGCCAATAGGGGAACAATTGCACAATTAAAGTTGAGTGTAAATTATGCTATGTACAGACTGGTATCCACGTCACTGAAATCATTCTGAGATCATGACACACTCTTGTTGAAATATTTCTTTTATCGTATCCCAATTTTCATTTAGGGAAAACTGATATGTATGTAATTTTCTTCTGTATAGATATGAAAAGGAAGCAAGAAGGCAAAGCTGAGAGGAACAGATGCTACCCGCGGGGCAGCGGTGGCATTTGGTTGTTTTGGTCTTGGTGCCAGCAACTCCCACCCCATGGGAGAAATCCAGTTCCCGCCGGACTACACGGTTTTCCTTGCAGTCAAGACTCGAACGATGGACCCCACTCCTCCAGCAGCAAGCGCCTAAACACAAACCAAAATGTCAGTATGGACAGAATCGTAAAGGCTCAGTTCTCACACCAAGTAAAACATTTTTCTTCAAGGAAGGGCGTGCGCAGCAACTGATTTTGGATTCGCTAATTTTTTTAACAAGTATTTCTCGAGCACCTATTATGGGCCAGGCACTGTTCATGGCACTGGGGACGCAGAAACAGCAACAACCAAAAATCCTTTTGAGTGCCTGCTCGCAGGCACTCACCTTCTACTGAGATGCTAGTTGACATTCTAGTGTGTTGTTCTCAAATAACAGTATGTTCTTAGAGATCTGCAGCATGATGTTCTTGCCAAAAACAGGTTAGGGCTGGGGTTAGGGTATACATTTAAATATAGAAAGTGAAAGTGAAAGTGAAGTCACTCAGTCTTGTCCGACTCTTTGCGACCCTGTGGACTGTAGCCCACCAGGCTCCTCCGTCCATGGGATTCTCCAGGCAAGAGTACTGGGGTGGGTTGCCATTTCTTTTTCCAGGGGATCTTCCCGACCCAGGGATCAAACCCAGGTCTCCTGCATTGCAGGCAAATGCTTTAACCTCTGAGCCACCAGGGAAGCCCATAAATTTAAATCTCACCATGAATTTAAATTAAGGATATTTCATGCTGCTCTTATTCTCAGCAGTGCCAGGAAGAAATTCAAACTGGGTTCGACAGTACTAAGCTCCAGTTTAAAGCACTCGGAGTTTGTCAGATTTTTCTTTTCTCAAGCTAAGAAAATACTACTTAATAGCTAAGAACTTAGGAACTTTGACATTACATGGAAAAACTGGAAGTTGTGATTAAGTATTAGGAATCTGAAGCTCTGGTTTGCTTGTGCTCAAAAACACTCACTGAAACACCTGTGTGTATTGGGTACTGTGCTAGAGGCTGGGGGTACAGAAGTGAATAAATACATCGAGACAGGGAAGAGACAGACATATCCATAGGCTATTTAGAGCTATGCTGTGGGTGCTAGGAAAGCACAGAGGAGGGGCGTATACACACCCTGAGGGTGCAGAGGAAAGTGGAATGGTGAGCTTACAGCTTCCTCGAGAAAATGACACATTAAGTGGATAAGTAGGTGACAGACTGACATAAAAGGATAAGGAGGCTCGGGGCAGAGTGAAAATCATAAGCAAAGCTATAGAGGTGTGGAATATTATGGTATGTCCAGCTACCACAACACATTACTATGCTTACTGCTACAGCATGTGGGGAAGAACAACATGGAAGATGAGGCTGGACCTGGGAATTTGGACTCAGTTCTGCAGGGGACTTACAAGGGTAGATCTGGACACTAGAGAGATCATTCTGGCAACTGGGTGGAGAACAGATTTGAGGGAGGAAAAACTGATAGCCAAGAGACCATTTTAGGAAACCCTGGCAACAAACTGTGAGAGAGGCTGAGAACAGCTGCATTAGAGATGGTTGAGTGGACGATCTAAGAAGTATTTAGGGGATAAGGCTGGGAAAAACTGGTGACTGTTAGGAAGAAAAGAAGGCTTGACACATGCCTCAGTTCCCCATGTGAAAGAGGGAAGTAATTAGCATTCCTCCATAGTATTTTATGAGGATTAGTTAATTGAGTTAACATTGATAAAGTGCTTGGAATACAAGAAGTACTCAGTCAATGTTTGGTATGATCCTGAAACTATACTGAAACTAAGATGATAGGTTTCAAAGCTGGCTCTTTCATCTGTGAACTGAGGACAATAAAGATGTTTCTATATCTCATAGGGTTGCTGTAAGGATCACATGAAACAGAAACTAAAAGTGTAGTGGCTGTACAAAGCAATTAGACCTCAATTAAAAAAAGGATACAGTGGCTCATGAATAGGAAGTACTCCATGAACACGATGACTATACGAATTACTCTCCAAATTGATACACTGTAGAGTAAAAGGGAACTATCCATAATTACGTTGGAACAGGCATAAACTTGGGCTGTCTTGGGAAAAGTGAGAGTTATAATAATCCTATCCACAAAAGTTAGCTCTTTTTATTTGACAATGTATGAAGAATGAAGTGACTTGATCCAGGTTAAACAGTAAGTTCTGCTACCTGTTCATACATTGTAAGGGTGTTTTCACTCAGATATCCAGACAATAGATTCTGAAAAACTGAGTTTTTGGTAACTGTAACATGTTTTATTCAAATATTATCAATATAATGTAAGAGCTGGGTATTAAAAATTACCTTACCAATTTTTCACCTAAAGCTAAAAATCCTCCATAGCCTTTTTTTTGGGAGAGGAGGGGCTGGGGGGATGGATAGTGTACCAGCATCTGCTAATACTGCAAAGCAAAATGCATGAAAACAGAAAAAAGAAATTAAGAATTCTTGATCCTACTCCTGATTTCATTTTTTAGAACTGTGATAAAATATGTAACATAAAATTTGCCACATTAGCCATCTTTAAATATAAAATTCAGTGGCATTAATTACGTTCAAATATTGTATAGCCATCACCACTATCTATTTACAATACTTTCCCATCTCTCCAAACAGAAACTCTGTACCCATTAAGCAATAACTCTCCAGTCTCCCTTCTCCACAGGCACTGGTAATTTCTAATCCATTTTCTGTCTCTATGAACCTGCCTATTCTAGATATTTCATGCAAGCGGAAGTGAAGTGAAGTGAAGTCGCTCAGTCATGTCCGACTCTTTGCGACCCCATGGACTGTAGCCTACCAGGCTCCTCTGTCCATGGAATTTTCCAGGCAAGAATACTGGAGTGGGTTGCCATTTCCTTCTCCAAGGGATCTTCCCAACCCAGGGATCGAACCCAGGCTTCCTGCATTGTAGGCAGACGCTTTTACCATCTGAGCCATCACAGTATTTTGTGGAATACAGTATTTTGTGTCTTTTTGTATCTGGTTTATTTCACTTTGCATAATGTTTTCAAGGTTCATTCATGCTGTACCATGTAGATAAACATTTTCTGGTCAAGTAATATTCCCTTGTATGTCTGTGTCAGATTCTGTTCATCTGTTTGGGCATCCCTGATGGCTCAATGGTAAAGAATCCACTTGCAATGCAGGAGATGTGGGCTAATACCCTGGAGGAGAAAATGGCAACCCACTCCAGTATTCTTGCCTGAAAGATCTGATGGAGACGAGCCTGGTGGGCTATGGTTCATGGGGCTGCGCAGTTGGACATGAATGAGCAGAGCGACTGCACACGCATGCATGCACGTTCATCTGTTCATGGATGCGTGGGTTTTCCAGCTTTTGGCAATTGTTAAAGAATTCAAATCAGCATCTCAAGACCAAGGCTAGCAAGCATAAATCTAAACTTTCATTTTCATGCATTTATTTGTAGTAACCACCAATGTATAACCAAAGAGTCAAAACAGGTATTTAGGCTAGAGGTTGTCAATGTTTTTTCCATTACAAAGGAACCAGTCATACAGATTGTATAATTCATGACTTACCTTTTCATGCCACTGCAATAACACAGCACTGCTATTGTCAGAGGGGCTCTCAAAGCCTTTATAAATATACTTCATTAGGAGATCCACACCATTCTTGTCCAGGGATTGAACTGCTTTTTCAATATCGTTAGCTTTAAAAGAGATGAGCACCTTCAAGACAATGCTGCCTGCGCGATCCTGAAGGTAAATAAACAACAGATCGTTCAGTCTCATTTTTGTGTTGGGTAGTTCCAGTTTTTAGAAAGGCTGCACTGCGAGTGTGACATTCGGGTAGAGACCTGAAGAAAGGAAGAGGACACCTTGGGTGTATCTGAGGCAAACATTTCAGAGAGAGAAGAGTAACTGCTGCTAGCGTGTGTTCAGTGTGCTCAAGGGACAGCAAGAAGATGAAGGGGGCTGGAGTGGAGTGCAGGGCAGGAAGTCAGAGAGGCAGTAGGAAGACAGAACGCGTAAACCCTGCAGGCCCTTATGAGAACTCTGGCCTCCAGTCACAGAAATGAGAAGCTGTTGGACTTCCCTGGTGGCTCAGAGGTTAAAGTGTCTTCCTGGAATGCGGGAGACCTGGGTTCGATCCCTGGGTCAGGAAGATCCCCTGGAGAAGGAAATGGCAACCCACTCCAGTACTCTTGCCTGGAGAATCCCATGGAGGGAGGAGCCTGGTAGGCTATGGTACTGAGCGACTTCACTTTTGCTTTCTTTCTTTCTAAAAAGAGTGATGTCATCTGACTTACATATCCCATGGAGGGAGGAGCCTGGTAGGCTATGGTACTGAGCGACTTCACTTTCGCTTTCTTTCTTTCTAAAAAGAGTGATGTCATCTGACTTACATTTTAACAGGACCAGCTGGCTGTCATATTGAAAATAAGCCCGGGGCAGCAGGAGGGTCGGGGGAGCAGGAGACAGAAGCCTGGAAGCCAGCTTGGAAGTTCCTGCACCAAGACAGGCTGGCTTTGGCTGGCATGGCAGCAGCAGAGGCAGCCAGAAGCAGACAGAGTCTCGACATATTTGAAGGTAGAGCTGAAAGGGTTTACTTACAGATAGATGTAACAAATTATCAATGTATTAAATCAATACATTTCACTTCTTGATTTAAAAAAAATAGACCAAAAGAAGGAAACTGAATTATAGTTCTACCCTGATGCATCCTTCAGAAATGTTATTAATAAATAAAAATTTAAGTTTCTAAAACTTATTTTTCATTTCACATCTATAGTCAAGTGACTATAGGTATTAGAGTGGTCTTCATTTATAATGATCTTTTTCTTTGATGAATGACTGCTCCAACAGCAGTTGCTTTTCACCTAGCAAGCCAAGTACACAGAACACTTAATTTCCCCTTTCAACAATGTTTCTCTTTCTATTCAACACAAAGTGATACCTTCTGCATTCCTGCCGGTCATGATCTTACAGTATGCTTCTACCACCTTTTGCTGTCTTCAGTTTAAAGACTATGCAATTATCCGTTTAGAAAAATATCCTTGTATGGAGAGCTATAACCTCCCACCCACACGCTCTGATTAAAAAAAAACACCCACAAAAAAGCAGAAGGTGGTAAAACGAAATTTCAATGACGTTACTCACTTTTAAAAACCAAAGAAGCATTTCCTCTTATAAAAGATTATGTTGCCTAGATAATAATGCATTTACCTAAGTTATTATTTACTAGTATTTAACTAAGGAGATACTTGGGGCTCCTAGGATGTGTGAATGGCTATGGACAGTGGGGGGATCAATGCTCTGGGTGTGGGATTATGGACGATTACATTTTTATTCCCCCATATTGCTGAGTTTTCTACAATACTTAACAGAACTAAACATTAAAATTTAATCTGAAAAAAAAAAGAAAAAAAATTTAATCTGGGCTTTAAACAATTAAGTAAATAGGTTCTTAAGAATTACTGAAAGATGGTTAAGAGGCAATGTAATTTTACAACTTTTCTGAAGGGTAGTATGGCAATACCATATGTAGCCTTAAAAAAATGTGCAGTCTAAAATCCAGCCATTCACTTCCAGAAATTTATTCAAAGGAAACAATTCAGACTTTACCAAGAATTGTTCATTTCAATACTATTTATGACAGGAAAAAAGTCAATAAATATATGATGAAAGTTTATATATAACTAAACTGCAGGATTATCAAAATACAGATGTTAAAAAAGATATTATAGAAATAAACTTATTACCAAGTAAAGCTGTTCATGTATGCTGCTATACAGATGAAAAGCAGTTTATCTATTTTAATGAAAAGAAAAACTCATAGAAAAACTCTATAAGCATACAGCAACAACAAAAAGTAATGATTATCTACAGGTATGGAATTATAATTATTTTCATTCCCCCACATTTCTGAGTTTTCAATAATATTTAACAGAATTAAATATTAGAATTTAATTCTATGAGAATGGTAGAATTTTAAAAAATCTTTCAAAAGCAAGTAGCATGTGTTTATTTTGTGAAAGTTTCACTTGTTCTTCAAGCCTTTGCTCAAATTCGACCTGAGTGGCCTCCTCTGAAAACACACAGATGTCTCGGTCATTAGAACTTAAGTCTACCTACCACGCAGCGTTATCACAACTCAATTTTGGAGCACTAATTTTTTATATAGGTTTTCCACCTATCAAACTACATTGTAAGCTCTTCTATGTCAAAGACGGCAAACAGTTAAGACATTTGCTGACACTTTGTGAGACACTTTGGAGGGTTCTGGTAAGAAGGCTGAGACGCCAGCACAGATCGTGTGTTGTCTGTGACTCACCTTCACTGCCTGACTCTTGGTGTTGATGGGGGGGTTTTTCAGAGCTGCCTGTAGGGCAGCTGTCATGTTTCCTGTGATGGAGGTTAAGGGGATAGCAGCAAAGGGCAGCCCTCAGGAAAGCACTGGAACTCCCAGGAACCACTGGTTCTTGAGATTTGGTGTTATGCATAGAAAGAAAAATTACTATGGTTGCTACGTTCAATACTGGAAAATTCAACATGTTCGTTTCAAGGATGTCAATCAAAGATAAAATACTGAAAATGAAAGAGAGCATTAAATTTTTAAAAAATAAGGCAAAAACTGTTTTACCCTTGGCTCTAATTATTAACTGAGCACCTTAATAACCTTTCATTTTCCAGTAAAACACATGTGCAAACATTATCCAGAGTGACATTTAAAAAATTCTAAAATATATATCAGAATTATTTAGGTCCCCAAATGAAACAGACTGTCTGCCTATCCTTTGATTAGAATTATATTCTATATTAATTGAAATGCTGGTAGAAAAGTGCTGGCAGATTACTCTAGCAATCTGAATGATATACATTAGCAATCTCTCAATATTGATGTTAAGAGGCATTACAGAAGATAAAATAATGACCTGTAGGTGGCAGCTTAATTTTTCTGTTTTTTAATATTTTCTCTCATATTTCATAAAGGTCATTCAAACTGCTTTAGGCCACACCTATTAAATTTAGTCTTCCTTTGAAAGCACCAGTGAGTTAGCAAGAATGAGGAACAGAAGGCCAATCACACTGTCAGAATGTACAGTCATTGCCCTAAAAGGAAAACCTCACAGAGTTCACTTGTTCCTCCATCTGTAGTGCCTGATCAGGGCTTGTCTCTTCTTGTTGAGACAAGAAGGGACAGTATCTTTATATTTCAAGATGAATTGATTTATTTTATTTATTTATTTTTTTAAGATGAATTGATTTAAAAGCAGATCCACTATAGGGATACAGCAGTACCATTGAAGAGTCATCACGTCACCTAAAAAAAGTTAGTCTCACAAAACATCATTTATGCATCACGAAGAATGTTTCTACACAGAATAATCTTCACCACTTATGTTCTAAAGAAAAAGGTCTGACTAAAAAAACTATGGTTGGTGGCAGGCTGTTATTTTCAAGGCTTAATGGACTTCTAGAGAAGCGTCCCGTTTGCAGACTGGCTCACTTATGAGACTGCTCCCCTCCACCCCAAACACTTAAGTATGTTAAATAATGCAAAACAGCAACAGCTGATTGTGAAAGTAACGGAAATCAAAGAAACATCTGTATGTTGATAAATGTTTAATGCTGTATTTTAGGTGCCTGTAAGACCAGCTGTGGCTGCTACCAAATATTTTCACTCATGTATTTCCCCATTTAATTTAATAGGCCACTGATGAGGAAAGTCTAAAGAGCCTTCCTAATCTTATGAATACACCCAAGAATAATTAGAAATGAGTGAATTCAGTAATTGACAATCTCTAAAACGACAGCCTGGGTTATTGCAACATTTACATTTTTTCCGAAAAAAGAGCTCATGCAAATACTCCCTCAAAGTTATGAATATTCAAATATGCAAAACCCAAACCAGGAACTGACAGCCACATTTTAACTTAACGGAAACGATTCCATCATTACAAAATGATTCGGTTTTGTACAAATGATTCACTTTTTCCTATGTTATTCTTTGGCGTTTATTTAAAATATTTCCAGGGATTCTCTACATGCATTTTCCGTCTAGCAGGTAAAACGCTTCCAGCTTCTTTCTGAGCAGTTTTGTACTCATTCCCTTTCCCCTGGTTAACCAACTCTGTGCAACCTGTATTTTGTCAAATCCCTTCCTCTTAAAAAAAAAAAAAAAAAGGCGTCCACAAGCTTAAAAAGACAGACAGAAGGGCCTCAATTCTGCAAGCCGCCCCATGTCTCCCGGCGTGAAATAACGCTGCCACAACAAAACCACCACCACAATAAAAAGAAAATCACTGAAGAAAAATGCCCGCTCCTCCCGATCGGACGTGGGTTCTAATGAAAACCCGATAAATACGATCTGAGAGGACCACTTAAGCTCCCTGCAGCTCCCCGACTGACCAGCACCAGAGCCGCGAGGGCGCGGCCGTCCCCGCCGGTCCCCGGGAGGCGAGAACTCCCGGCGCAACCTGAGGAATCGGGGGCGTGGACAGCGCGCTGGCAAGGTAAGTTTCCGAGGGCGGGACCCGGGGGTCTCGGGAGAAATAGAAGAGCCCTCCTGCCCACTCACGACAGGGAGCCCACGGAAGCGGGGGTCCCTGCCCTCACGCCCTGCCCGCAGCTGGGTCCCGGAAGAGGGGCCGGGTCGGGTGGGGTCGGGTGGGGCGCGAAGGCCAGCGAACTGAAGGATATTGCCGCAGGCAGGAGTCCACCTCGCCCTCGTCGGGCCCGGCCTGCCCGTCGCCCCCGTCTTCCTCATCCACGAACTTGTTCTCGTCGTACTCATCCACGTCCACCTTCCGGAACCGGGCCGACGACACCGTGTTCTTCGACATCCCCGCTCCGGACCGGCGGCCGAGGCCTCCTCTAGACGCTGCCTCGACCTTAGCAAGCCCAGCCCCAGCTGGAAGCCGCAGACTGGCGCCTCCACTTCCCTCTTCCGCTCAGAGGCGTAGCCGGCAGCCGCGTCTCGGGTGGTTCTGGGCCTGCGCGCTGGCCGCGCTCCTTCCTTCTCAGGCTCGCGCCTTCCTCGACCCTCCTACGCCGCCCCCACGCGCCCCACAGCCGGGCGCGCCGGGGCGGAAGCGCGCTGGATGCAGCGCGCATGTGCGGACTCTCTGCGGGAAAGGGGAGGAGCGGGGCGACAGAGGCGGGGGCGGGAGGGGGCGGGGCAGGAGGGAGGGCCCAAAGCGGTGCCGCCTGTAGAGGTAAGAGGCGATTGGGCCTCCGGGTCCGTCACGTGATCCCTAGGGGGTTTCCATAGAAACGCTTCTCTGCGGTCCAGTCTCGGGGGGGGGGGGGGGGTGGTCTTAGGTTGGCGGCGATGGGCGCTGGGGGCAGGTGGCCTTGGCTTTGCTGCCGCCGCCGCCGTCAACAGCCTGTCATCGGGGTCCCGCTTAAGGTCCGGCTGGCACGGACTTACCCGTGAGCTGGGATGGATTGGTTGCCGGACCAAGTCTCCTGCAGTTGGCAGGAGTATGGGGCGGAGTGATGCACGCCCAGTCGCTCAGCATCGTTCGAGTTGTCAGAGACCTCGCTTCGGACCGTCTACTCCCCGTGGCTTCGTTCCCGAGCCGGGAAGCCCCTTTCTCGGCTGTGGAACTACGCTGCGCGGCCAGCTTGAGGTCCCCAAGGACGGAGTCGAAAGGTCACATCTTATCTGTCAGTGCTGTGTAATGGCAAGCGACTGCACCTGCAGAACTCGAACCTAGGTATCATAAACTGGGGAGAAGCGGGAGGTGTCTGGGCAGGGGCTTAGGGTCCGGTGGCAGGACTGGGATGAACCTGTGGAATTTGGGGTAGGGTCAGCCATTGACATCTTAAAATAAGTGGTTATTTGGAGTAAGAATGCTAGAAAAGGGTAGGGGCGAGTTACACTCTGGCTCTGAGGCGAAACAAAATGTGTGAGGATTAGTTGAAACCAGATCTTTAAGATTTATTTTTATCGCTTAAGATTTATATGATCCTCCTAGGCCAGCGTCTTATTGTATTTGACACCCCCGTTTCTGCGAGCAAAGCTCTCCCTGAGCAGGTAAGAGCACTAAAGCACTAAATTTGAGGAAATGGTAGTTGGGTGCTATGTCTAACACTGAAGCACAAATATTTGCAAAGTGAAATTAATTTGGATATTTATCAGGTTTAGTTTAATTCCACCTTTACCGGAGGGCTGGCTGCTGCCCTGTTAAATGCCTCAATCCTTGGTTTTCTGTACTGTAATTGAAAATAGCACTTGGCTTATAATCAGAAAACCTTGGCTTGAGTCTTGATTCTTCCTTCCACTCATAACCTATTGATTGAGGCAGGCCACTTAAAATTCTGAATGTCAAGTTCCTCATTGCTAAAATGGGGCTAATAATGTGTACTTAACAATAGTGTTCTGAGGGTTAAACACAAGAAATTGTTTGAAACTCTAAAAGTCTGCCTCAATGCAAATTGCATGTTATCTGTACCATTGATTTTGGCACTAGTCTTATAAATTGTTTAATGATATATTGTGTGATATATTGCCCCTGGAAGAGAGAGAAAAATTCTGGAGGGCAGAGACTGTCTTATTTCTTTTCTTTTCTTTTTGAACTGAAGTACAGTTGATTTACAGTGTTGTGTTAGTTTCTGGTGTACAGCAAAGTGATTCAGTTGCGCATACATATTGCATCTTCCTTTACGTCTCACATAAAACTGAGCATGCAGAGGGTACTCAGTACATTCAGACACTCAATTATTCATTGATGAATGAATAAATGTGAAAGGCAGTACAGTTTGAGCGTCACACAGAATAATGAATTAGAAGAGGAAGACATCTCAAAGTCAAACCTTTGTTGGACATATATACATATGTGTATATATAGCTGTATCTATATCAATTTGTATCTATATACATATGTATGTAGAGATAGATAGGTAGACAGTTAGATGGTAGGTAGATACTTCCAGAATGAAATGCACCCCTTTTTCTTGGGAGGAAGAAGCAACATGGCATTTTCTTTTCCCAGTTAAAGTACCCTCAATAAGATTATCATTAAGTGATAGAAGTGACATTTATTTAAATCACCACTCAAGTTATGAGCCAATACACTGCTGAAAACTCCCTCAAAGGCTGTCTTAAGACAGCCAAGGAAAATTTTCTACCTGTTGGCAATATATATTTTAAAAAGTCTTATACCAAAGTATCAGATCATTACTATGGTGAATGGCATTACATAACCTAGAATAAAGATTTTTTAAATGTTTTTTTCTGAGTTTCAATCTTTGGTGACTTTAGTAAGAACTGAATAATATGTTTGTTTAAATGCTAAAGATGGTTGTACTTTTTGTTTTTGTAAGTCACGATTTTCTCTGAAGAGAAAATTGAACATTAGAAGCACATTTGAGAGCAAATGGAAACAAGAATTCAAGAACTAATACATCCCTTCTCTTCCATTTCTATTCTAAATAAGTAGGGCTTATTTAAGAAATTTCTTTATTCTTTTTTTTTTTTTAGAACTGGGAAAGAATACCAGAGTGGAAATCAACTTAAGGGAATAATGAGGGGAATTTTAAAACTCAAGTTGTTCAAGGGTATAATTGTTTTGAATTATGCTGGGTGTGTTAAATGTGTTAAATATAATTAATTAGTTCTCAGTCACATAATGCATATTACATTTCAGATATAATTATGTTTAAAATGTCCTTTTCCAGTGCATATTTTTTGTCTCACAATAATAAATACCTAGTCCACAGTGGGTGCTCAACGCCTTTCTAGCCAATGAATTAATCTGACAAGTTAATTTTGGAATCATATTTAGAGGTTGAGGTTTTTAATTATCTTCCCATCTTCATTAGCTAATAGTCAACTCTATATAAAGCTTTAGAGAAATTTCTTTGTGTGTATATGAGTGTATGTGAAGAAACCAGTCCTTCATAATCTTTTAATTGGAAAATATATTCTTCTTTCTTGCAAATTCCAAATTTTTATTATTGATTGTGGCACTTAATTTATTTTAAGTAATATTATTTTTCCTACTTTAACTTTCCAAGTGAGTGCTTATTCCTGAAATAAAGGATCCATATGGTTTTAAGACATTTTATTTATTGTGCACATAGCCTGGTTTGGTTCAGTGCTAAAGTAATACTGAATCTGAATCTGAATGTCCCCAAGATTAATGCTGCAATGGTAGTATATACCTCTTTCTGATTTTCTGTGACGAAGGATGTTTTTAGTTTAGTTCAGTTCAGTTCAGTCGCTCAGTCGTGTCCGACTCTTTGCGACCCCATGAATTGCAGCACGCCAGGCCTCCCTGTCCATTACCAACTCCCAGAGTTCACTCAAACTCATGCCCATCGAGTCAGTGATGCATTCCAGCTATCTCATCCTCTGTCGTCCCCTTTTCCTCCTGCCCCCAATCCCTCCCAGCATCAGAGTCTTTTCCAATGAGTCAGCTCTTCGCATGAGGTGGCCAAAGTACTGGAGTTTCAGCTTTAGCATCATTCCTTCCAAAGAACACCCAGGACTGATCTTTAGAATGGACTGGTTGGATCTCCTTGCAGTTAGAAAGGATTTTGATAAAACTAACTAGTAACAGATCTCTCTTTTCAGATATTTTAAACCAAGTACTTTGCCTACTGTGTGCTTCTTCCCCCCAGTTTTGTCAATATTAATTTACAAACTGAAACATTGAATCCTGTACACTATTTTTTTTATTTGAAGTGGAAGGGAATTCAAAGTTAATCAAATATGTTGAAAGTATTATAAATAGAAACCAAATAATTTTCAGTTCTGGTAATGATAGTTTAATACCACTGTTCTCTAGCAGCATAATTATTACAATGTAAAAAGATTTTTAGCATGTTATGCATAGATTATGTTATGTTTTAATACTTGTGCTTAATATCCAAATGAGCTGGTTCAGTGTTGAAATACCAACCTTCAAATCTTCAGGTTTTTGTGATTAATTTTAGCTTTACATAACCTTATGTTTACACACTGAGGTAGAGTAGATAGGGTGAACTATTTTATGATTCAAAGATTAAAAACCTTTTAAAATCTGTACTCTTGTCTCAGGCAAAAAGTTTAGTGCTAAATCAAAGATTAAACCTTGTTTGTTAAACATCCTTGTGAATGGGACTCTTTCTGTTAACTTTTTTTTTTTAACCTCTTTATGATAATATAAAGGAAAGCTATCAGTTTTTTGCCTGAGAAATCTCATGGACAGAGGAGCCTGGCTGGCTACAGTCCATGGAGTTGCAAAGAATCAGATACAATTTAAGAGACTGAGCATGCACATGGGCTTAAAAATTTACTTATTCTATATTCCTTCCCATTACTGTGGCCTCTTATTAATGCTAACTATTGTTTTAAGTCTACACTTATTGTCACAATATAAATCATAGTATTTGAAGTAATCATAATTTACCTATTTTCCAATATTTATATTACTTTGATTTTTCTTATCTTATTATACTAGCTAGACTCTCAAAAATCAGTGTTGAAAAACTGAATAGTAGGCTTCTTTGTTTCTATTTTTAATAGAAATATCTTTGGTATTTTACCAGTTTTTATTTTCCATTTCTTTATGATTTTTAGGAATCACAGCTGAAATTATCAAATGTTTTTTCAAGGGATCTAATGATAAAATCTTATAGGTTTTGTTCTTTTAATTTATGAATATGATTAATTGTATTTATATTTTTTCTGTGCTAAATCATTCCTATTAGGTTGGTGCAAAAGTAATTGCAGTTTTTGCATTGTTGAAATTTGCCATTTGATATTAGAATACATTCTAAATAAATGTGATTATGTTATACATCATTTTAATGTGCATTTCTCTCTGTGTTTTTTTTTGTTAATGACTTATTACTTGCTGTTTATTTTATATTTATTTTAGACTATGGAAGTGGTGTTAGACAAAAAGCAAATTTGAGCCATTTTCTTATTTGAGTTCAAAATGGGTTGTAAAGCAGCAGAGCAACTTGCAACATCAACAATGCGTTTGGCCCATGAACTGCTATGAACGCACAGTGCAGTGGTGGTTTAAGAAGTTTGGCAAAGGAGATGAGAGCCTTGAAGATGAGCATAGTGGCTGGCCATCAGAAGTTACAGCAACCAACTGAGAGTATATCGAAGCTGATCCTCTTTCTACTACTTGAGAAGCTGCCAAAGAACTGAACCTTGATCATTCTACAGTCATTTGGCATTAGAAGCAAATTGGAAAGGTGGAAAAGCTTGATAGTAGGTGCCTCATGAGCTGACCGAAAGTGAAAAAAATCGTTTCGAAGTATTGTCTTCTCTTATTCTACGCAACAACAGCAAACCATTTCTTGATCAGACTGTGACATGCGACAAAAAGTGGATTTTATATGATAATCAGCAATGACTCAGTGGCTGGACTGAGAAGAAGCTCCAAAGCACTTCCCAGAGCCAAACTTGCAGCCAAAAAATGTAATGGTCGCTATTTGGTGGTCTGCTGCTGGTCTGATCCACCAAAGCTTTCTGAATCCTGGCAAAACCATTACCTTTGAAAAGTATGCTCAGCAAATTGATGAGCTGCACCAAAAACTGCAGTGCCTGCAGCTGGCACTGGTCAACAGAAAGGGCCCAGTTCCTCTGTGTGACAATGCCTGAACGCATGTTGCACAACCAGTGCTTCAAAAGTTGGGCTGCGAAGTTTTGCCTCACCCGCCGTAGTCACCTGACCTCTTGCCAACAGATCACCACTTCTTCAAGCATCTCGACAACTTTGCAGGGAAAGTGTTTCCCCAACCAGCAGGAGGCAGAAAATGCTTTTCAAGAGTTCATCAAATCCTGAAGCACAGATTTTATGCTACAGGAATAAGCAAATTTATTTCTCATTGGCAAAAATGTATTGATTGTAATGGTTCCTATTATTAATAAAGATATATTTGAGCCTAGTTATAATGATTTAAAATCCATGATCTGAAACTGCCATTATGTTTGCACCAACTTAATATATTTCAAGAATAAACTATTTCATTACTGTTTTAATTACTTGTTAGATTTGGTTTGTTTATATATATATATATATATATATATATATATATATATATTTAACATGATTTCAGAGTCTCTATGTATAAGATTGGTCCACAGTTTTATTTCTTTGTGTTACCTTTATCCACTTTTGCTATTAGGATTAGTCTAGCTTTGTAAGGTGATTTGAGAAGATTTCACCATTTTTTCTATGCTCTAGAATAGTTTGAATAATAGAAAATTACCACACTGTTTTTTTTCTTTGAAAATTGTAGAATGTGCTTACAAAATTATTTGGGCTTGCTCAGTTTTATGTTCTGTGGTTACTGACTTGTTTGGTTTTTATTTTCTTAGTAAATCATGCATTTCATCTAGACTGGCAATTTATTGGCAAGAAGTTCCATGAAATATTTTCATACAATTATTTTAATGTCTTCCATAACCACAGACATACTGCTTTTCTCATTGCTACTATTAACTATTTAAGCAAAATATTAAAATCAATCAACATAGTTTTATTTTCTTCTGAAACTTGATTGTTACAAATTCTAGTACCATATCTTTACTTTGTATAGAAAGTCGCTATCTCACACTTGGAGGGCTGATAAAATTTGAAAGATTCTACAATTTCTATCCCTTTCTACTGTCTGTTCTTACTGTGTTAATATTTTATGAACAATAACAATGACTTAATGAGTGTTTACTGTGTTTTAGACACCTGGTCAATAAGCTTTTTACTTATATTATTTAATCTAGGGCCAGGAGTTAGTGTTCCCATATTATAGATGAGGAAACTTAAGGCTCAGAGAGGTTTTGTAACTCAGCCAGTTATGCTCAGTCTGACTCTGTGCAACCCCATAGACAGCGGCCCACCAGGTTCCTCAGTCTCTGGGATTCTCCAGGCAAGAACAGTGGAGTGGGTTGCCATTTCCTTCTCCATATGCTCAGCTAGCAAGTGGCAGATAGATATGGGAATTATCTACTTTCAGTAAGTCTTAATTCTCAATGCTACTACTTACCTTTGTGCTAAAAATAAGGATATAGTTAAGTGTCAAGAGTCTAAATAAACCCACACAGTAGCTTGAAATTAACTACTACAAATTGTGAACTTTAAAAAAACCTGTTATTATAATGAATTTTTCAAAAGATACTTGGTTTTCAGATATTCCTGTGAGCCTTCAGTAGCTTATCTCAGTATTTTGAGACTAGGCATAGAGACTATTACCTTATATTTAGTCTGTACAAGTACAAAAGATGATCTTTTTTTTCTTTTTGTATATGGAGAGAGCAGTACGTGTCAATTAGTAGTTCCACTTAATTTTTTAAAAATTGTGGCGAAATACATATAGCATACAATTTACCATCTTAACCATTTTCAAGTATACCGTAAAGTAGTATTAAGTACATTCCTACTGCTATATAACCATCACTACTATCCATTATCTTGCAAAACTGAGACTCTTCTAAATAATATTTCTTCATTCCACCCTTTCTCTAGCCCCTGGCAACCATCCTCTTACTTTTTAAGGTGGTAAATTTGGTGGCCCTAGGTTATATGCCACATAATTGGAATAATGCAGCATTTTTCTTTTTGTGACTGGCTTATTTCACTTAGCTTGATGTCCTCAAGATGTGTTTATGTTGTAGTATGTGTCAGAATAGCCTTCCTTTTTAAGGCTGAATAATATTACATTATGTGTATACACCACACTTCATTCATTCATCTGCTGGTGGACACTTCGGTTACTTCCACCTTTTAAAAAATATTTATGTATTTATTTTTGGTTGCACCAGGTCTTCGTTGCTGCGCTCAGGCTTTCTTTCTTTGCAGCAAGCAGGAGCTACCCTTCATCGCGGTGCATGGGCTGCTTCTGGTGGTGGCTTCTCTTGTAGAGCACAGGCTCTAGGCACACAGGCTTCAGTAACTGTGGCATCTGGGCTTAGTTGTTCCGAGGCACGTGGAATCTTCCTAGACCAGGGATCCAACCTGTATGCCCTGAATTGACAGGTAGATTCTCATCCACTTTACCACCAGGGAAGTCCTACTCCCACCTTTTGACTAATGTAAATAATGGTACTTTGAATACATATCGTGTATTTTTTTTGAGACCCAGTTTTTAATTCTTTTGGGTTTATACCCAGAACTGAAATCATTAGATCATGTACACACACACACACACACACACACACACACACACACACACACACACACAAGCAGTTCTACTTAATTCAAAAGGGTAATAAAGCAATGGTCCACAGCCTAAGGCCTTTGATTTGGTACATTCCTGAGAATCAAGGACATCCAATGTAAGGTAATCTCAGGACTTAACATTTGTTAAGAGGTCCTGGATAAAAGGAATGAGGGTGGGGAGAATACCAAACTCTGGGGTCTAGAACCTACTGAAGTTCTCCACCTTAGCCCACCCAGCCTACCTAGCTCCCAGAGTCTAGAGGATGCCCGTTGGTACACTAATTTGAGCAGGATACTAATTTGAGCAGGAAAGCCATAGGACCGGTACTAAATAGATACTGGTTTTTCCAGCCTTTATGGTGCATCCACATTGTTTTTATTTTGAGAGGCATTAAAGCATAGTGATTAAGAACATGGGTTCTGGAGCTGGATCTTCTAGGTTTGACTTTCAGCTCAACCTTTGCTGTTGGAGCAATTACTTAAGCTTTCCTTGTCTGTAAAATAGGTACTATAATAATAACTACCTCATAGGATTATTGGGAAGATTAAATGAGTTAATAATTTAAGTATTTAGAAAAATGCCTGACATATAGCTCTCACTAAATGTTAAGTAGTAATAATATTATTTTTAATTAGTATAGGTTACCACGTGGCTTTCCTTAAAACCTTTGGAAATAAGATAAATAACATTCCATTTTGTAAGTTAAGCTTTTTGGACTGTATGCACTATGAATCAAGAAAAGATATCTAATAGCATTTTAAAGAGGTAATATTGCTCCCAGGCTAGCAGGATTAGATTGTAGCCTGATGAAATATTAACATCTATAGAACATCAATACTAGTTCTGGTAAGAATATAGAGGTGTATGTTTTCTTTCATAGCCTCGACCCACCTTAAGTCGATCCATGGGGCAGATGTCCTTGTGCATATCCCATCGTTTCATTCCAGGTGGCAGATGTCTGTCCCTGGTAAGCAAAGTCTGACAGCACTAAATATTTGGATCATATTATGAATTCCTCTAATCCACCTTCTGATTACAGTTTGGCTTCTCATGTAGCTTGTATACATGGAGAGGCTATATAGACTGCAAAGCTTGGATGGCTGGTTGCATATCCAGTTGTCAATCTCACTGGAAATCAATTAGCTTTCTGCTTTTATTTGTAAATCTTGGAAGTTTTGTTAATCTAGGTTTGCCCCTAATTTATAAATCCATTTTCTCTATAATGACTGAGTACATGGTTGAGCCTGCAACGGTGAGACCCAAGCCCTTGACCATGTTCAATTCACGGAGGAAATGCTCCCCTCCCCTTCCTGCGCCCCTCCCCCCCCCCCCCCCCCCCCAGTTTCTTGGGATCTACTCCCCTGCCTTTTTTGATCACGACACCACTAGCTCCTTTAATTTATTGGCTTGAGTTTTCCTTATTGGGATTACCATAGATGGGGTGGCAGTTATAATTCTTTGCTATCACCTTTGCCAGTTTGCTGAGGAAAGGTGGAGCATTCCGATCTACTCTCCGGAAATAAGAATCCGTTGTGTGGTGAGCAGGAAGACTTGATCATCACACTGTAAAAGTTCACTGCATGGAGCTATTGCTCTGATATGTGCCCTCATAGAACAAAAAGAGCTCATGGGGAACTTTAAAGATGAGCTAGCTCACGTCTCTTGTTTTACAGATGAGGAAAATAGAGACTACTTGCCTAGGGCCTTATGTCTTTGTTGTTGTTCAGTTGCTAAGTTGTGTCCAGCTGTTTGTGACCTGACGGACTATACCACGCCAGGCTTCCCTGTCCTTCACCATCTCCCTGAATTTGCTCAGACTCATGTTCATTGAGTCAGTGATGCCATCCAACCATCTCATCCTCAGCCACCCCCTTCTGCTCTTGCCCTCAGTCTTTCCCAGCAACAAGGTCTTTTCCAGTGAATTGATTCTTTGCATCAGATGGCCAAAGTATTGGAGCTTCAGCTTCAGCACCAGTCCTTCCAGTGAATATTTGGCGGCTGATTTCCTTTGGGATTGACTGGTTTGATCTCCTTGCTGTCCAAGGGACTCTCAAGAGTCCCTTATGCAGTCTTAGTTCCTTGTCTAAAGCTTGACTCTACTGGCCTGGACTGATCTGTCAGTAACATTCTTTCTACCCCCCAGTCTTATCCAACCAGTACAAAAATTTAACTGTCGAGCTCCTTTCTTTTCTATGGCAGCATTTCCCCCTTTGTTACGTACTGTGATAGCCAGGCTCACATTTGAAATACAAATCCGTTACAGATTTCACTCTATGTTTCTAACTGGATCCTTTGTATCCTGACTGATGCTGTAGTCTTCTTGACCACTTTGGAGACAGATTTCATAGTAATTAATTGAATATATATATATATATATAGGATGAGCCCACAAGGCAGGATGTTTCAGAGCTGGGTCCCCAGGTCCTTCAGACTTGCTGATGTTATTAGCTGAGTCACCTACCTGACCTATCTACTTTTATAATGATCAGAGCTCTTGAATTTCTCATATGCTGGGATCTTTTTTTTTTTTTAAACTCTACATGCCAAACTGCAGACATATAATTTCATGATCTAATAATAAACTTCAACAGTACCTCTTTAAATAATAATTACTGTATACCTCCAATATAATTATATTCTAATAAATCTATTAAAAATTTCAGGTTAACAGTACAAATTCCTTTAAAAATTTTGTGTTTATTTTAATCTCAGTAGAGATTTCTTTTCTAAACATTTTTCTTTTCTTTCTCCCCTTAACTTCCACTTTCTCTTCCTCCTTCTGCATGGGGTATTAGTGCTTTAAGTTATTTCTTCCAATGGCAAAACTGTCTTACTAGCTTAGAATTAATTTTTACACATATTAAGAACATATTGAGTAATAAGTTACAAATGAATGCACATTTTTCTTGTAATGCATTTCTAAGAGGGAAGTGAGGCAGCAAATATAATTAAACATAAACAAAGCACTTTAATGTACATGCTCAGAGGATTAGTCAAGGAGCACTACTTAGAAGTGTGTTTGGAACAAGATTTTAAGAGAAGGGGTCAGAAAAGGGGAAGTAAAACAAATTATGCTTTGGGAAGCTATATTAGAAAAAGGGAGAATGGATCCTAACCCCCCCCCCCCAAAAAAAAAGATATTCATTGCAGTATGGCTAAGCAGGCGCTTGGCTGGAATAGAAAAGGAATGTTGGGGAGTGGTAATTGGTTAAGTTACTGAAACGGAGATTCACTGATTCACAGACTTCCTCTCCATCTTTTGTCTGAATACTGTGCTAAACCCTAAGGGAAAACCAAAGAGGAGAGACAGTGTATGACTTGCAGGAACTGATACTCTTGCTGATGCGACAGGGTGGCAGGAAGGTAGAGGAGGAACCTTGAAAGCAAGTAAGTGGCTTGGATTTTATGTGGTGTATGATGGAAGGCCTTTTGGAGACTCTCATGTATTATCCCACTTTATCATCTGCTCTGGAAAGAAAGATCAAACTGAGTAGGTGACTGGTTTCAAAAATCAATTTTGGTAGCTATAGCTAATCAATTAGCAAAAGAACTTTTCTCCCCACAAATTATTTTGAACCACTTTAGATAAAAAAGGAAATGAGCTGCCTAAAATCTTCTGTCCATGGTTAACAATTAATGGAAAATCACTGGTTTGCTTTTGCAAGCAGCGCTTAATGTCAGTAACTCAGGCTGTTTTCCAATTTTGCAGTAAATTTTTTATACCAAAACCAATTTAGGAAGCAATTTAGTCCATGGGCTTTTTTAGTGGAAAGATGATGTGGGTAGTGTAGAATAATGACATTTTCTTATCCACATCAGAATATTAGCAAGTTACTGATGGCTCCATTTTGATACTGTCACTTTCAAACTAAAGGAGAGAGATCAAGTTGCTTATGGAAACATCTTGGATTATGTTAAAAAATAGTGTAGCCTTGTAATAGTTGAGATAATAAATAATTCATGTTTTGCTTTGAGTGTGTCAGTTTATCTCTGTCTTGAATCAGACCTAAGAGAGAAAGTTTCCAGATTTCTGCTGCCTATCAAAGTCCTCTGGTAGTAGTTTGGTCTCCTGACCAGTTGTCGGAATGCAAATTTTAGTTTTTCCCTTTCTTTTTCTTCTTTTCATTCTCTTCTTTGCTACTTGCAAACTGTCCTGTGATTTCTACTCTCTCCACTGGCATGCCAATGGGAGACTTTCTGAGATCGCCGGTTTCCTGGAATGATATTTGAGGCATATTTAAATGCCTTATGATATTCCTGGGTTTTTGTGGACTTGGTCCTACATGGATTGGTGGTAGGTCTCTATAAGGCACCAGCACGAATATGACAGGAACCCTGGGGTCGAGGGTCAGATTGGATTGCAGCTGTCTGCTTGTCACTTGAAAAGACTGCCTGGGAAAGACATTGTTTAAGGGGTAGCCCTCCAAAGCTGCCTGAACTTTTACGTTTGGATTCTCTTTTGCTTGGAGAACATCGGTGAAATATGGTTTCACCCCTGTTATAGCATTGATTTCATGTGCGTTGTGCCTGTCCGCCAGAGCTCTCCCGGTTAAAATGGGCTGGAAAACAGTTGCTCCCTGGACACCACTCACAAAGTTGCTGAGGAGAGAATACCACATCCCACCGCTTATTGGGCTCAAAGTGACCCGTGGCGATAAACTGGCCAGGCTCCGGAGAGCTTCGCGGTTCCACGGCGAGGCAGGAAATTCAGCCTCTGTGTGATAGAGCTGAGAAAAGTAAATACTAAGAGTGATGTCTGGATACTTTGCCAGGAAGGTATACATTTTGCTGATGCAGCAGTGGTTAGCTTCATTGCAAGGGGAGTTGCTGGAGTACAGAATAATATGCCTCATGCCGTCGTTACTGTGTACGGCCGAGTCAAAGTAACCATTCATCTCGAATAACATGGATTCCGGGTGGGTATCATTCCCAGTGCAGCTGCTAGCATGACCCTTTTGCACCAGGCTTCCAGAAGAAGTTTTTAGCTCATAGAACGTGAGGTGTTTCGTTGGAGGATATGTTGGCCCGTAAGGGAATCCAAAAATCTGATAAAATTCTGTGTAGGGAACTCTTGCTTCTTCACCTGTCCGAATATGGTAAGGACAGTTCGAGCAATCGAGAGAGAAACTCAGCCAGTAATAAGGTTTTACTATCGTTCCGTGATTGGCCAAGTATTCCTCATATAAGGGCTCCATTGTTAGTTTCATTGTCTTCTAGCTGCAACCCTAAACAAGGAAGAGAAATGACATATAAAACTAATCCAGGAAAAATGAAACAGCGCTTTAATTTGCTGAGTCATACTTTTCTTTAGAGGAAGTAGCGCAATAACCATGGTAGTAACATCTTTTGACTCTAAAAGATAGTGGTTTACTGTATACCCATAGTGAAAGTTCAAGATACTAATCCTGAGAATTAGACAAATGCTGGGGGAGGAGACAGAAGGGAAGGACATAAGAACACCTTTGTTTGTTTGATAGATTCTGAGGCAGAAGAACAAATGGGTTAACAGTGCAAGTTCTAGAAACAGATTGCCTTATTTCAAATCTGGGCTCTGCCGATTACCAGCTTTGTTACTTTTGGCAAGTTATAGAACATCTGGGAGCCACAGCTTCTTTTTTTTCTTTTTTTGTGAAATGAACATAAGCATAGAACCTGCCTCACAAGATTATCTTGTGGATTGAATGATGAAATAAATAAAAAATGCTTTATTATGTGCCTGATACATATTAAGGACTCACTACATACTAGAGATGGCAAGAGCGAACATCGACATTTTAGGAATGAGCAAACTAAAATGGACTGGAATGGGTGAATTTGACTCAGATGACCATTATATCTACTACTGTGTGCAAGAATCCCTTAGAAGAAATGGAGTAGCCATCACAGTCAACAAAAGAGTCTGAAATGCAGTACTTGGATGCAATCTCAAAATGACAGAATGATTTCTGTTCGTTTCCAAGGCAAACCATTCAATAGCACGGTAATCCAAGTCTGTGCCCCTGCCAGTAATGCTGAAGAAGCTGAAGTTGAACAGTTCTATGAAGACCTACAAGACCTTTAGAACTAACACCCAAAAAAGATGTCCTTTTCATTATAGGGGACTGGAATGCAAAAGTTAGGAAGTCAAGAAACACCTGAAGTAACAGGCAAATTTGGCCTTGGAGTACAGAATGAAGCAGGACAAAGGCTAATAGAGTTTTGCCAAGAGAACGCACTGGTCATAGCAAACACCCTCTTCCAACAACACAAGAGAAGACTCTACACATGGACTTCACCAGATGGTCAACACCAAAATCAGATTGATTGTATTCTTTGCAGCCAAAGATGGAGAAGCTTTATACAGTCAGAAAAAAACAAGACCAGGAGCTGACTGTGGCTCAGATCATGACGTCCTTATTGCTAAATTCAGACTTAAATTGAAGAAAGCAGGGAAAACCACTAGACCATTCAGGTATGACCTAAATCAAATCCCTTATACACTGGAAGTGAGAAATAGATTTAAGGAACCAGATTTGATAGAATGCCTAATGAACTATGGACAGAGGTTCGTGACATTGTAGAGGGGACAAGGATCAAGACCATTCTGAAGAAAAAGAAATGCAAAAAAGCAAAGTGGCTGTCTGAGGAGGCCTTACAAATAGCTGTGAGAAGAAGAGAAGCAAAAAGCAAAGGAGAAAAGGAATGATATACCCCTTTGAATGCAGAGTTCCAAAGAATAGCAATGGAAGATAAGATAGCCTTTGTCAGTGATCAGTGCAAAGAAATAGAGGAAAACAATAGAATGGGAAATACTAGAGATGTCTTCAAGAAAATTAGAGATACCAAGGGAACATTTCTTGCAAAGATGGGCTCAATAAAGGACAGAAATTGTATGGACCTAACAGAAGCAGAAGATATTTAGAAGAGGTGGCAAGAATACACAGAAGAACTGTACAAAAAAGATCTTCATGACCCAGATAACATAATGGTGTGATCACTCACCTAGAGCCAAACATCCTGGAATGTGAAGTCAAGTGAGCCTTAGGAAGCATCACTATGAACAAAGCTAGTGGAGGTGATGGAATTCCAGTTGAGCTATTTCAAATCCTGAAAGATGATGCTGTGAAAGTGCTGCAGTCAATATGCCAGCAAATTTGGAAAACTCAGCAGTGGCCACAGGACTGGAAAAGATCAGTTTTCATTTCAGTCCCTAAGAAAGGCAATGCCAAAGAATGTTCAAACTACTGCACAATTGCACTCATCTCACATACTAGCAAAGTAATGCTCAAAATTCTCCGAGCCAGGCTTCAACAATATGTGAATTGTGAACTTCCAGATGTTCAAGCTGGTTTTAGTAAAGGCAGAGGAACCAGAGATCAAATTGCCAACATCCACTGGAGCATCAGAAAAGCAAGGGCATTCCAGAAAAACATCTATTTCTGCTTTATTGACTATGCCAAAGCCTTTGACTGTGTGGATCACAATAAACTGGAAAATTCTTCAAGCGATGGGAATACCAGCCCACCTGACCTGACTCTTGAGAAACCTGTATGCAGGTCAGGAAGCAACAGTTAGAACTGGACATGGAACAACAGACTGGTTCCACATTGGGAAAGGAGTACGTCAAAGCTGTATATTGTCACCCTGCTTATTTAACTTACATTATGAGAGTACATCATGAGAAACGCTGGGCTGGAGGAAGCATAAGCTGGAATCAAGATTGCTGGGAGAAATATCAATAACCTCAGATATGCAGATGACACCATCCTTATGGCAGAAAGTGAAGAAGAACTAGAGAGCCTCTTGATGAAAGTGAAAGAGGAGAGTGAAAAAGTTGGCTTAAAGCTCAACATTCAGAAAACGAAGATCATGGCATCTGGTCCCATCACTTCATGGGAAATAGATGGGGAAACAGTGGAAACAGTGTCAGACTTTATTTTGGGGGGGGCTCCAAGATCACTGCAGATGGTGACTGCAGCCATGAAATTAAAAGATGCTTACTCCTTGGAAGAAAAGTTATGACCAACCTAGACAGCATATTGAAAAGCATATTACTTTGTCAACAAAGGTCCATCTAGTCAAGGCTATGGTTTTTCCAGGATTCATGTATGGATGTGAGAGTTAGACTATAAAGAAAGCTGAGTGCCGAAGAATTGATGCTTTTGAACCGTGGTGTTGGAGAAGACTCTTGAGAGTCCCTTGGACTGCAAGGAGATCCAACCAGTCCATCCTAAAGGAGATCAGTCCTGAGTGTTCATATGTTGAAGCTGAAACTCCAATCCTTTGGCCACCAGATGCGAAGAGCTGACTCATTGGAAAAGACCCTGATGCTGGGAAAGATTGAAAGTGGGAGAAGGGTACGACAGAGGGTGAGATGGTTGGATGGCATCACTAACTCAATGGACATGAGTTTGGGTAAACTCCAGGAGTTGGTGACGGACAGGGAGGCCTGGTGTGCTGCAGTCCATGGGGTCGTGAACAGTTAAACACGACTGAGCGACTGAACTGAACTGAACTGACATTTTACCTCAGTAGTAGTAGTAGTAGTATGAATCTCCCAGGTTGTCTAGCTGATTCTGATTTATTAGAGTTCAAAGACATAGCAAGGGTTTTGCATTTTGTTCATAATATTGTTCTTCTTTGTTTCTTTGCTGACTATGAAAGTATCTAATATATATACTGTATGGAGGTTTTGAGTGTGCTTGCATGTAAAATCAGCTATTTCTTCAAATCATTGGCAATAAGTAGGAGGTGGTTATCCTTTGGCAGGGACTAAGACCTTGGGATCCATTTTATTTAGTAGTAGAGACTTCTTGGAGAAGGAATGCTTGAGTATTCTATGGGTTGTGGACCCTCATTCATTGACATTTGAGAGTTTTATTTCCAGTAGGTGGGTCTTGTTAGAGCACTTTGGAAACTTTCCTGTTCTAGAGAGCAAATATGATCCTTCAAGATATTGCAAATAAATAATGTCTTGGATGTTAAGCCCTCAAAGTTGAAATTTTAAGTAATGATTTTTCCTTTACAAAAATATTCCTTCAGTATTATTGTTCTCAAGCAGCAACCAAGGGCATTATAATATAATTACAGAAACATTTTGTTTTTTTAAAATATAAATTTATTTATTTTAATTGGAGGCTAATTACAGTATTGTATTGGTTTTGCCATACATCAACATGATTTTATAACTATTATGTGTTTGTACAAAAGAAACTCTCCCAGTTTTGTTTATTATTAATATGCCCTTTGTCAGTTTAAGAAGTGAGCATCAGTATTTCTTTATGGTTATGTTTTGTACCTTTTCATTCCTGGTGAAAAGGTAATACCTTTTTACATGCTTATTGATCTGTAGTATTTATTCTTCTGTGAAAGATGTATGATTCTTTATCACTTTTTGTTTGAGGTTTTTCTAATGGATTTGCAGTAACTTATGTATCAAGAGCATTAGCTGTCATATTTCTTGTTAATATTTTACCTGCTTTATAGTGCCTTTTAATTATGCTGATGGTGTTTTTAATTGAACCAAATTTTACATTTTACGTCATCTAATTAATGTTATGATTTTTTTTACTATTGTATTAAGTAAAGACCTATGCATCAAAGAGCAGTTTAAGTATTCCCCATAGTTTCTTCTACTATGTATGGTTTTTGCATTTACCACTTTGTCCAGGCAGCAAAATGGATAAAGCAGAAAATTCGAAAGGGACAAACTGACCATTGCAACAAAATTAATTTCTCACTTTTTGAAATTTAATTTACCACTTCAAAAATATTTATTACAGCCTCTCCTATAGAAGCGCTTTGATCAACTTCTGTCTTCTCAACCCAGGTCCCTTCAGTCATTGCTGTATTTGGTACGGCCTGATCTCCAGGCCGAAACTTGCAGAGGTCCTTTACTAATTCTTTCCTGGGCAGAAAATACTGTAGGAGCGTCAGCCCAGCAGTTGATGGGATGTGGCTTTACTCATGTCACCATTAGCCTAACGGCTGATGTCTCTGCACTGACTCTGGGCACCACATACGCATCAAATTCCAGATTTCTCCTGACCTCTGACACATCAACTTGGTCCACAGGATTGGGTGTGTTTGCCTCAGATGGCTCCTTAGTGCTGTATTTTCCTGCTCCAAGGCTTCTTACACCCTGCGAAGGTTTTCCTTGGGATCCTGCCTCTTCCCCTGATTAACCCTTGGCAATGGACCGATCACCTAGAACCTGACACCGTCTCCTGCTTGATCCTGAGCATTGTTTTCTCCTTGGATCTGTGCCTCTCTCAGCCTTACACATGAGACTGGACCTAAGAATATAAAAACTTGCCAAAACCAAGCCCGAAGTCTCACTTTCTTTCAAATATTGTGTGCTGAGTGTGGTCTGCCATTGGGAGGTACACCCGATATCCAGATTATAACTCAAATTACAATGTCAACTCACCCACAGAAAATTTACAGATTGATTTGGCTAAAACGTTATGGAAGCAGTACCAAGAGGCCTGTTTCTGCCTTTACTTTTTTTGCAGGGGAAGAGGGTATGGAGATCTCCGTATGTAATAGTCCCAGAATTACCCTTCTGGTAAGGAGAAATCTTTGGGTTTTTAAGATAAAGGTGGTATGGAAAGTCCTGATTGCTTTTCTAAGCATCCTTCCTTTGTATCCCTCTGCTAGGCTATCTTAGCCACTAACGATGCATCATTACTGTCTTAAGGGGGATCTTGAGGACTAGTGGCTTATATAGGTAATGATGGGAGTTTTGGAATCTCATTCTTGCTGATGGCTTTCAGTGCCAACCAACTGTGGCTCCCTATTGGCACGTCTTCACTTTTTCAGAAGATCTGTAATCACCCTTATCTGAAGGGGAAGCAGGAAAGAATTCCCACCCGCTTTGAACTCTTACAGAATTTGTGGTCTGTATCAGCAATTTGCCACTGATGACAGACCATCTTGTGTTAACCTTTGGTATCTGGCCTTTCATTTTCCCCTAACCAGGTTGAGACCTGCCCTGTTTAGCCCCTGGACTACCTCAGGAACCTTGATTGGTTCACAGGCCGAGTTGGCTAAGACTTGTTTCCCCATCATCCTGTGTCCCTATCCCCCAGTTCTCTTCCTTCTGCTTTGTCCGCACTTGAGAAATAAATGCATGCCGCCCTCAGCTGAGCAGATCTCCTGGTGGTAGGAAGTGGAGAGCTGCAGAACCCAACTCCCTGTCTCCACCCCTAGCGAGTGGCCCCCTGGGCTACGGCCGTGGGAGGACCGCCTTCCTTAGTTTAACACCAATGATCCATACAGGAGGACAGTCTGCTTTCTCTTCACTCAGCCAGGATTTAGTGAGTGCTGGTAAAGCACAGTTTGCACCGGAGTAGTTGGAAAATGGAGTCTGCCCTTCCCAATCTGTGCGCAATCTGTTAGCAGCTAAAAACAAGTGTTAGCAGTTATAATTACCATCATTTTGTCTCCACGCTTGGATCACATTCCAGGTGTTCTAGGAGTCAGTCCATTTCCTTTCTTTCCCCCTTAAAGTCTCATGCCCTGTTTCAAGCAGTTGTTTCAGAGGGCAACTGTGTTGTTAAGATTCGCCTCCTGTATCGGTTCAGAACTCTTTTTGCAGTTTGCGTCCATTAGTTTCTTTGAACTTGGCTGTCCCGAGTTAGAAAGACCTTGCCGAGGTGTGGCTGCGTCTAAGAACACTGTTGAATTGGTGCCATGGTAACGTTTGCAAAGTAGCTACTGCTAGGATACGGCTCTGACACTTATTACTTTATTTGCATTTCAAACCACCTGTTCCGAAGATGAAAATATACATGAATGCATATTCCATTCTGGATAAAAGCGTAATATCTTACTGTTTAAGTGAACATGTTGGGTTTTTTTCTCCCTCTGGCTGTGAGAATCAAATTCTGAGCTCAGAGCCTTTGTTCTGATCTAAAATAGGAGCCAGGCTTGGGATGTGGACAAGATCTGTTGGTTTCTTTACCTGAGGTGGTGCCAGAGCCCCTCCTTGGGAGGCTCTCCCTTCTGTGAGAGGGAGGCCCCTGCGAAGGGAGCAGAGACTTGACTTCCCCAAAAGGAGGCGCTTTCTACTAATAGCCCTGCAGCTCCTGGAGCGGGGAGGAGCTCTATACTTTTGTCAAACCTGGGTTAGTACGTGCTAGCAGTTTCCCTTCTCTTGCACATTCCCTGGGATACTCTTGCTATTAATACGCTTGTGGTTGCCTCCAGTGTTAAGACAAGTTTTGCCCCTGAATCAGCTGCAAGAGCACCTCGTCCCTCTCCTTGCTTCCCCTCCACCCCCTCCATCTCCACACCGTCTCCTAGGACACTTCACGTGTTGACAGTCATGAGTCATTGTGCTCACCCTCATTATTCCCACTCTCCTCTTCCTCAGCCCGCTTGAAGGACCGCGTGATGATCACTGTTACGTATTTCCATTAGTTGCCACCCAAAGTCCTTAAGCATGTATCAGTTCAGTTGTTCAGTCATGTCCGACTCTTTGCGACCCCATGGACTGCAGCACGCCAGGCTTCCCTGTCCATCAGCAACTCCTGGAGTTTGCTCAAACTCATGTCCATTGAGTCGGTGATGCCGTCCAACCATCTCATCCTCAGTCGTTCCCTTCTTCAGCCTTCAATCTTTCCCAGCATCAGAGTCTTTCCCTGTGAGTCAGTTCTTCATATGAGGTGACCAAAGCATGTATACTATGCTAAAATATATGTGTGTATACACCGTGCTAAAAATAACTGTCAGGGATGATGGAAGCACCCAGAAGGCTTCCTGCAGCAGCATCACTACTCAGTTTGTTTTTCATGGTCAAGCTTCCAGTCTCCACAACAGCAACAGTCCTCTCCACCTCCTCTTGAGGGCTCCTTCTAGCTTAAATATTTCATGTTGATCTTTGTGCCTTTTATGGGTCTCAAGCATGTTCCTTACCTCCTCAGCTAGCTAATTTTCAGTGAGATTTTCTTTCGCTGATGCTTGTTCACGCTATTGAATCCCATTCCTTCCATATCATTGGCCGTTGGTCTTGCCTTTCTGTCTCTACTTCCTGCTTCTATTTTCACCTCCTAACTCAATGAACTGGTAAATATAAAACCAAAAGTTGATCCTCTAAGTTTACCTTTTATTTGACCTCAATAAATGATATTCCATTAAAAAATATTACCTTAAAAATGAGCCTCTATCTACTAGTATATTTATTTACCAATTGCATTTTAGGGTAATTTTAGAAATAGACAATCCCAATTAGGCAGTCAGTTTTTAAGACCAGTCTAGTGAGGTGTAACTGACAAATAAAATTGTGTATATTTAGTATATATAACTTGATCTTTTGATGTTCTTGTACATTGTGAAATAATCATAACAATAAAGCATATTAACATATCAGTCATCTCACATGTGTAAGAGATCCTGCAGTGTTTGTCTTTCTGTATTTGGTTCATTTCTTTAACATAATGCCCTCCGGATTCATCCATGTTTTGGGAGATGGCAGGGTTTCCTTTTTAAAGGCTGAATAATATTCCATTGCATGTATATACCACGTTCTTTAACCATTCATTTGCTGAGGGACATTTAGGTTATTCCCATATCATCACTGTTGTGATGATAATTCTGCAATGAATAGAAGGGAGTACAGATATCGCTTTGAAATCCTGACTCTGATACTTTTGGATAAATATCCAGAGGTGGGATTGCTGGATCATGCTGCTGCTAAGTCACTCTAGTCGTGTCCGACTCTGTGTGACCCCATAGACAGCAGCCCACCAGGCTCCCCCATCCCTGGATCATATGGTAGTTCTATTGTTAATTTTTTGAGGAACCACTGTACTGCCTTCTTAAAATGGCTGTATCAGATTGCATTCCCACCAACAACAGATGATGTTTCTCTTTTCCCCATTTTCATCAACACTTGTTATCTTTTGCCCTTTTGATAATAGCCATCCTAACAGGTGTGAGGTGATATCTTACTGTGGTTTTGATTTGCATTTCCATGATGATGAATAATGTTTGAGCACCTTTTCATATATGTGTTGATCATTTGTATGTCTTTTGAGAAATGTCTCTTCAGGTCTCCCCCCCACCTCTTTTTTTAAGTCAGAATGTTTTGTTTTTGTTTTTGCTGTCAAGTTGTATGAGTTCCTTATACATTTTGGACATTAATCCCTTATCAGATATGTTGTTTGCAAATATTTCTTGCCGTCCTGTAGGTTGTTTTTTTTTTTACCCTTTTTCTTTTGCTGTGCACCTGTTGTTTGATACAGGTCCACTTGTCTATTTTTATTTTTGATGCCTGCACTTTTGGTGTCACAAACAGAAAATTATTGCCAAGATTAATGTCAAGAAGCTTTCCTCCGTGTTTTCTTCTAGTAGTTTTACAGTCTAAGCTTTCACACGTAAGCCTTTAATCCATTGTGAGTTGATTTTTGTTAATACTATGATATAAGTATCCAATTTTGTTCTTTTGCATGAATCACCATTTTTAAGTTACAGTTTTTAAAATACCTGTTTGGAAAACTCTAAAGGAGATTGACTTTGCAAAACTTCATTTAGATTGCACAGAATGACTTTTAGAACTGAATTTAATCACAGAGAAACAAAACCCTTGATCATTGGGTTTCTGCTCACAGTTATTGCTGAGTTGAGATTTACAAGGAGGAAGGAGGGCTGTAGAAACATCTAGATTCCCAGATAGACTTCTGTCTGTTAACTTGCCATGTTTCATCTTCAGTCAGATGAGTTATGCTATATGTTATCTATATAAAGTAATATGAAATTATGATGAAGACGCTTACAAAGGCTGAATTCTTCTACACTGATATATGTAACAATGCACTTTTACTTAGTTTAGTTGTAAACAAAGATTTGTTTCTAATCTGTATTCTGGCATCCCAGTTTGGGATGTATCCAGGATGGCTTATGTGTTGCTAGCTGCTGCTTATAAGGTGACATTTTCTTTGGATGGCAAGAAGTAAAGTAATCTCTATTTTATTGCTAAAATATTTTACTTTTATTTGAATGTACTGTGCCCAATTAATTCATTGCTTTCATTGCAGTCTGGCTGACACTGAATAATAATGCCCATATTCATATACCAGTAACAGACTACTTAAAACTACTTAAAAAAGAAACTGAAGAAAAAGAGTAAGCTTGAAATAAATAAGAGTGGTGTATTCGGTGGATTTAATGACGTTCACTATAGAATTAGTTGGGATGAGAGAAATTTTAGGGTTGAGAGGAAAGGGATATATATATATATATATATATATATATATATATATCCCATATATACTTTTGTATATATTTATACATACACGTATATGGGTTTCCCTGGTGGCTCAGATGGTAAAGAACCTACCTGCAATGCAGGAGACCCTGGTTCAGTCCCTGGGTTGGGACGATACCTTGGAGAAGGGAATGGCAACCCACTCCAGTATTCTTGCCTGGAGAATCCCATGGACAGAGGAGCCTCGCAGGCTATAGTCCACAGGGTCACAAAGAATTGGACTTGACCGAGCTATATATATATATATATATATATATATATATATATAGCTTTGGATGACAAGAAGTAAAGTAATCTCTATTTTATTGCTAAAATATTTTACTTTTATTTGAATGTACTGTGCCCAATTAATTCATTGCTTTCATTGCAGTCTGGCTGACACTGAATAATAATGCCCATATTCATATACCAGTAACAGACTACTTAAAACTACTTAAAAAAGAAACTGAAGAAAAAGAGTAAGCTTGAAATAAATAAGAGCGGTGTATTCAGTGGATTTAATTAATTAGTTGGGATATATATATGGCTTCTCAGGTGGCACTAGTTGTAAAGAACCCGCCTGCCAATGCAGGAGAGAGAAGAGACACGGGCCTGGTCCCTGGGTCAGGAGAATCCTCTGGAGGAAGTCACGGCAACCCACTGCAGTACTCTTGCACGGAGAATCCCATGGATGGAGGAGCCTGGTGGACTGAGCTGTGGTCTACGGAGTCGCAAAGAACTGGACACTGCTGAAGCGACTTAGCACGCTGGCGCATGCATGTATATAGCAAAGGATGAATCTTCTAGTTTGGGGTCGTGAGAAGAATGGCCACAGGGTGGCAGCGCAGTCTAGAGAGCAGGAAACTTTCTGTTGGACCCGGGGTTACTTTGCTAAAACTGCACTTTGTGTGCACGTGTCGCCCCCTCCTTGTAGAAAACTTCTAATTTTATATTGGCATATAGTTGATTAATAGTGTTATGTTAGTTTCAGCTGTACAGCATAGGGTGTGTGCACACGGGCCTAGTTGTGTCTGACTCTTTGCGACCCCGTGGACTGTATCCACTGCCTATGGGATTTTCCAGGCAAGAATACTGCAGTGGGTTGCCGTTTCCTACTCCAGGGGTCTTCCTGACCCAGGGATCAAATCTGTACCTCCTGCATTGCAGGAGGATTCTCGATCGCTGAGCCACTGGGGAAGCCCATATGCTATACAGTAGGTCCTTGTAAAACCACACTTTTTTTTCTCAGAATTCCTCCGTGTTGCTTTCCCCATTATCCTAGATAAACATCAGCAAATGTTCAGAACCAAAGGTCACTCCTAAAACTTAAACTGAGGAAAAGTGCAAGATGAAGCATTATCTTTACTCCTGGAATCTGTAAGCTACTTTGCCTAAGCTTTTGATGTCATATCCAAGATATTATTGCCAAGACTAATGTCATAAGCTTTTCCTTCTAGAGATTAAACTTGAGCATTATACTGGAGTGGGTAGCCTTTCCCTTCTCCAGGGGATCTTCCCAACCCAGAGGCTGAACCCAGGTCTCCCACATTGCAAGTGGATTCTTTACCAGCTGAGCTATCAGGGAAGCCCCTTTATTTATAGAGTCTATACAGAGGCTCTAAAAGAGTTTCAAACTATCTGTGAGGAAGGTCCAACTTAAGTTACTAAATCATCATACACTAATAATTTTGTAAAATTTGATGAAAAATATTGCATTAAAAATGAACAAAAAACATTGAAATCAGAAGATTATTTTAAAAATAAGTAGTTCAACAGATATAACCAGATCAACAAATACAAATTAAAAATTTTTTAATAAATATAAACAGAACACTTGTCTCTTTTTGCTATTTTTGCCTGAGCTTATGATGTCATGTCCAAGAAATTATTGCCAAGACTAATGTCATAAAGCTTTTCCTTCTAGAGATTTTATAGTTTCAGGCTTTAAATTTAAGTCTTTATAATCTCTTTTGAAGGTTTTGTATGTGTGTATGTGTATGGTTTAAGGGTCCAGTTTCATTCTTTTGCTTGTAGATATCCAGTTTTCCTAACATTATTTGTTGAGATTATCTCCTCCCCATTGTATAATCTTGGGCATCCTTGTCAAAGATCACTTTTTTTTTTTTTGGCCGTGCCATGTGGCATGTGGAATCTTAGTTCCTTGACCAGGGATCAAACCTGTACCCCTTGAATTGGGAGTGCAAGCCTTAACCCCTAGACCACCAGGGAAGTCCCCAAGATCATTTGACTGTGTTTGCATGATTTGTTTCTGGGCTTTCTAGTCTTTTCCATTGGTCTATGTGTCTATGTAAATATAAACAGAACAAACACACAGAATAAAAAGAAAAAAGAGTTACCAAAACTACATATGTTGTTTATTGAAAGCATATGTATATGTGATTAATATATATAGATGGTTAATATAGAGAATTGCTATTACTATATCCTACAATTGTATTAAAACATTTATGAAGAATATAGTGCCATCTATGGGGTCGCACAGAGTTGGACACGACTGAAGCAACTTAGCAGCAGCAGCAGCAGTGAATCTCTATATTCAATGTGCTATACATGTACATTTTATTTCCACTATGTATATCCATTTGAAAGGTTTTTACTGTGACCAACTTGCTTCTTGCTTGTTACTTTATCCCATCTAGGTTGAACAGCTTGCTCAAACTTAATGTTTAATAGCATCGTAATAGGGAAAGCCAGTTTCTAGAGGTATGCTAATAGGTATAGAGGAAGAGGTTTTGAAGCAGTTTCACCACCTGAAGATACTCACTTTTTAAAAAAATTAATTAATTTTATTTCTGGCTGTGCTGGGTCTTCCCTGCTGGGTGGGCTCCTCTCTAGCTGGGGCGAGTGGGGGCAGCTCTCTAGTTGTGGTGTGTGGGCCTCTCATCGTGGTGGCTTCTCCTGTGGTGGAGCACGGGCTCTGGGGTGTGTGGGCTTCAGTAGCTGTGGCGCATGGGCCAGTAGTTGTGCCCTCTGGGCTTTAGAGCACAGGCTCAACAGTTTTGATGCATGGGCTTAGTTGCTCTGTGGCTTGTGGGATCTTCCTGGACCAGGATTAAACCCATGTCTCTTGCGTTGGCAGGTGGATTCTTTCCCACTGAGCCACCAGTGAAGCTCTAAAGATACTCATTTTTAATACTTTTTAAAAACAAAGCAAGTGATGTAATATTTTAAAAATTCATTGTCAATGCTTCATTAGTGGCTGGTTCCAACAATTTATCCTGTAAAAGTGAAAAGTGAAAGTGTTATTTGCTCAGTCATGTCTGACTCTTTGTGACCCCATGGACTGTAGCCTGTCCTTGGGATTTCCCAGGCAAGAACCCAGTAGGGTGGGTTGCCATTTCCTCCTCCTGGAGGTCTTTCTGACCCAGTGATCAAACCTGGGTCTCCTGCATTGCAGGCAGATTCCTCACCGTCCGAGCCACCAGGGAAGCCCTGTAAAATAATGTTAAATTTAAACTATCTTTCAACGAATGGTTTCTGGTTCCATGAATTTCCTGTGCATGGATCTTGATGGAGTATAAAAATTTTAACCATTCTATCAGTTCCGTCAGGTGTTCGGTAATCATTTTGAGCAGATGAGCAATATCAAAATCATTACCTGCTGTGTGGATAATAGTTGTTAAATTATAAAACATAACGTAATCTGTGAAAACTGTCCTTTTATGCTTCTAATGTTTATTTTGACTTTTCAGTCATCTACTACTGGAAAATATGGTGTATTTCTTCCTTGTTTGAAAATATTAAGATTATTAACTTGACAAGTATATTTCAGAAAAAAGGCAAGTCTGGCTGTCTAATACATATCTTTACAAAACTGAGCCCAAACATATTTCTTTTCTGTTAGTAACTCTTGAGTTTCTTCAATGTGCAAACATTCTCTACAGAACTTTTTTCCTAGATAACCAGTGTACCTAGTATACCATTAAAGTTTGTGATCAGCTTCCATATTATCATATAAAGAGAATACTCTCAAATGGAATGCATTAGTTTTTATGTAATTCATAATTTTTATTATATCACTAAACACATTGAGTTTGGCTGACTTTTCATAGTAAGATTTTCTTTTTTTTTTTGCAGTGCAATTAAAAAAAATTTACTGGAGGATAATTTCTTTACAGTGCTACAGTGGTCTCTGCCGTACATCAGCTCGAAGTCAGTTATAATTATATATATATCCCCTCTCTCTCGAACCTCCTTCCCACCTGTATCCCATCCACTTAAATTATTAATGGGTGCCAGGCTGGCCTCCCTGTGTTATACAGCAGCTTCCCACTAGTGATCTATTTCAGAGTGTTTAACTAATGCTTAAAATAGCATAGCTAATAATTGGTAAATCTGGGATTTGAGCACTCTAAAATTCTCTACTTTATACCACAATCTCTCCATCATATCTTACTTTTTAGAGCAAAAAGAAAATAATCTCAATTTAATGACCTAGCCTTAAGATAGGGAAAAGTCATATTTCAAAAGTGAGACAATGATAAAGTCAACAAAGAGAAGAAAGTGTAGGAAGAGCATGTCATGAGAAAATGATAAGTATGTGTGGGAAAACAGCTGAAAACGTTTTTGGCGAGAGGAAAGAAATTTTAAAAATCAGCTTTATTGAGGTGTAATTTACATATAATGCACCCATCTCAAGTGTACAGTTTTATGAGTTTTGACAAAGGTATGTACTCGTGTTACCATCATTACACTAAAAATGGAGAACATTTCCATCAGTCCCAAATTTCCTCCATGTCCCTCCCTTCCCCATCAACCACCCTCCCGTGTGGCTCTAGGGAAGTATCATCTCTTTGCCATTACTATAGACTAGATTTGTTTTTTCCAGAGTTTCACATAAAAGGACTCATGAAGTATGAACTATGGGCCTTTTGCTTATTCCTTAGCATGATATTTTTGAGATTCACCCTCACAATTATGTATATCAGTAGTTTGTTCCTTTTTAATACGAAGTAATATTCCATTGTATAGATATACTATATAATTCATTTATCTGTTGATGAACATTTGTATTGTTTCTAGTTTTGGATGATTATGAAAAAAAGTTTCTGTCCAAGTCTTTGTGTGGACACGTGCTTCCTTCTTTTGGACAAACATTTAAAAAGTGGACTTGCTAGGTTGTATGACAAATGCATCTCAAGTTTCTAAGAACTGCCAAACTATTTTCCAGAGTGGTTTGTTATCTGATATTCCCACTGGCAACATATGAGCATTCCAGTTATGCCACATGCTTGCCAACACTAGATAATGTCAGTGAAAGGAAATGTTTAACATATCAATTTAGAAAGACAAGTTTCTTTTTTAAAAAATATTTGTTTATTTGGCTGTAAAAGGTCTTAGTGGTGGCACACAGGATATTCGTTGAATCATGTAGAGTCTTTTATTGCGGCTCATGGGCTCTCTGGTGGAGGCACACAAGCTCGGGAGCTCCTGGGCTCAGTGGCTGCAGTGCACATGCTTAGCTGCTCCATAGCACGTGGGATCTTAGTTCCCCGACCAGGGACTGAACCTGAGTCCCCTGCACTGCAAGGAGGATTCTTAACCACTGGACTGTCAGGGAAGTCCCATAGAAAAATGAATCTCTTTTAAGCTTGTCATTTGACAAGAAGGGAATGAATAGCAGATAAGATTCTGTAGTACTTCTGTTTCTTCATTTGGATAGTTAATGCCCAGTGAATTTCCAAGGGCACCATAATTTGCAGGAAATTTGATACTTACCGCTGCTTTCATCTGCTGTTGTTCCGGTCTCTTCCAAATGAAGTCATTGATAGTGCTGAGCTCAGTTCAGTCTTCTCCCTCAATTAGAACAGAGTATGTGGCAGCTGAGAAAAAATATTATGATCTTAGACTCAGTAGAGGATAAGGTGAGCTCTGAAAATGCTCCAAGTGGTTGCTGTTGAGAAGCCTATTGAGTCTAAATGTTGTTTCATTATTGATATATTTTTTTGTCTTTATAATATTGTTTTGATTGCTGTATAAGTTTCAGGTATATAGCACTGTAACTCGACATCTATATACACTATGAAATGATCACTATCACAAGTCTATTTACTATCCATTACCATTCACAGTTGACATCTTTCACCCATTTCTTCCACCACCACCCCCAAGCTCCTTCCCCTCTGGTAACCACTAATCTGATCTTGTATCTATTAGTTTGTTTTTATTTTATTTTGTTTGTTCATTTGTTTTGGTTTTTTGGGTTTCACATAGAATTGAAATCATATTTGACTTATTTCACTTAGTATAATACCTTCAAGGTCCATTCATGTCACAAGTGGCAGAATTTCATTCTTTTTTATGACTGAGTCATATTCTAATGTGTATATATGCTGCATCTTCTTTTCCATTTATTCATTGATAGATATTTAGGTTGTTCCCATATCCTGACTATTGTATATAAATCTGCACTAAACATAGGGGTGCATATACCTTTTTGAATTAATTTTTTGGTGCTCTTTAGATACCCAAAATGGAATGGCTGAGTTATAGGATAGTTCTGATTCTTTGAGGGACCTGCATACTGTTTTCCATAGTGGCCTTTCCACCAATTTATAGTCCCACCAATACTGTAGGCTTCCCTTTTCTTCATATTCTCTCCAACACATGCTATTCTTTGTCTTTTCAATAATAACCATTCTAACAGGTGTGAGACAAAATGTCTCACTGTGGCTTTGATTTGCTCTTTCTAGGTAATTTATCTTTTCTCTGATAACTTTTAAAACATTTTCTTTGCCTTTCATATTTTACTGTTTCCAGTGTGATGCATTTAAGGTATAGATTTAGCTTTACTTATCCTGCTTGAAACTCAGATTTGCTAACTTTTGCTTCCATTAATTCTGGAAAATAGCCATAATTTCATAAAAAATTTAATGCATACTTTATTTAGAAATAGTTTTAAACTTAGAAAAAGGTTGCCTAACTAAAGATAGTAACAAGGAACTCTCTTAGACCTTTTATCCAGATTCACATATTGTTAAAGTTTGCATCATTTGCTTTGTCACTGTGCTCTTGATATCACTTTGTTTTCTCTCTCCATCTCTGTCTCTCTCTGTATTTTTTGAAGTATTTTAGTTTATTCATCATTTTTTAAAATATTCTTGTCTTCCATTGTCTCTTCTTTTGGAACATGAATTAGGAACATGTTGATCTTCTTATTTATCTGCATGATTCGGTTTGTCTGTTGTAATTCCAACTATTCATCTTCTAGTGCCACATTTTAGGTATTTTCTCCAGAACAGTCACCTAGATCTCCACTTTTCTCTTTGTTGTTATTGTTTAGTCACTCAGTCATGGCTGACTCTTATTTTAATCCCACGGACTGTAGCCCACCGCACTCCTCTGTCTATGGGTTTTTCCAGGTTTAAGAATACTGGAGCGGGTTGCCATTTCCTTCTTCAGGAGATCTTCCTGACCCAGGAATCAACCCACAGATTCTGCACTGCAGGCGGATTCTCTCCCACTTAGCCACCAGGGAGGCATTCCACTTTTCTCTACAGGTCTGTTAATCTGCTGTTTAACTCCCTTATTGAGTTTCTAAAATCAATGAATGTATCCTTTCTAATTTTATTTTTTCCTTATATTTTATTCCATTATATATTTTTGGATTTTTCATCTTTAATTATTTTAATATTATATAGTCTATAACAAATAATTCTGTTATCTTTAAAGTTCTTGGGGAGTTAACTCTGTTTTTTGTTATTTCTGCCTGTTCTTGGTGGATTGTTCTTTTGGGTGATGTCAAATTTTGTTTTCTCAGTCATGCTTGCTGGGGATCCTGGGTGGCCCCTGTTGAAGCTATATCTCTCCAGACAGTGTTTCTCCATCTTTGCTACTCACTGGGATCACCAAGTGAGCCTTTAAAATTAGGATGGCAGATTGAACCCCAGTCCAGTGAATGCAGATACTCTGAATGTGAGGCATCATTGTTTTTAAAGCTCCACAATCAAGGTTGAGAACCACTGCTTTGGACAGTGTTTGCCTTCCATTTTTACAGGAATTATACATGTGTTTCCCAACCTTGATCACTTTAATTTCTCAGTTCTGTGTTCCTGAACACATAGGTAGAATAATTTTAACAGTAGAAAGACATTTTTAATAAAGAATATCAGCATACCAATTTGATTGTTTTTGTTTTTTTTTCTAATTTCATTGAAAAATAACTGACAAATGTATATATTTGAAGTGTAAAAGGTGATGATTTTATGTATGTATACATTATAGAACAATTACACAAGATCAAGCTAATTAATATATCCCTTTCTTCGTGTATTAAAGTTAACTCTTTATTTCTTATGGTGAGAATGCTTAAGATCTGCTCTCAGCACCTTTCAAGCATGCAAGTATACAGTAGCATATTATTAACTATAATCACCTTGCTATACATTATTAGATCCTCAAGACTTATCTAATAACTGAAAGTTTGGCCCTTTGACCTGCATCTTCTTATTTGCTTCTCCTCCTAACTTGGTAATGTAACAGAGCAGGACGAGCACAGCTCTTAGCAGTCAGTCACTGAGTTGCCTCCTTAGTCAGGCACCCTGTTTCTAGGCAACGGGTCTTGCTCAACCATTGGTCAGTGCCTCAGTGGTCCCTGCCCACAAACAGCCAGTTGTCAATGAGCGACCGTTAGTTGTCCTGCTCAGCTATTGGTCAGCGCCGCAGTGGGTCCTGCCCACAAGTAACTATCAATGAGGGACCAGTCCAGAAGCAGTTCAGCCAGCTGTCAGTGGTGTGGTGGTCGTCAGGTGGAGAGTGAGGTAAGAGACAGATTTAGGACTTCTCTTGCAGGCCCTCCAAGAGAAGGAGGAGGGCCAGCCTTGGGCCAGCGGTTGAGCTGGAGGGCCCAGGGAACAGACTGGGGATTACGTCCTGTGGGGCTCCAGAGCCCTCACGACACCCTCCATTAGCCTTGGTCCAGGCCTTGAGGGAGCAGGGAACTTCTCCCTCATGTCTGTCTCTGCGGCCTAAGAGCAATGGCTGTCTGTCTGTCACAGTCTGTGAGACCTGGTCTCCCCCATTTGGGCGGCCTGAGGAGACGGAGGGCCGGTTGGGCTGGATGCCTGGCTCCCTCAGGTCTCTGAGACCTGGTCTCCCCCATTTGGGCGGCCTGAAGAGAATGAGGGCCGGTTGGGCTGGATGCCTGGCTCCCTCAGGGATGACAGCTGGGCAGCGTGTGGGAGCCTGGCCCTGAGGGAGCTGCCAACTGAGCTCTGCCTCCTCTTAGCCGGGAACTGGGACCTTGGAGGGTGGAAGCTGTGCCTTGGGACCTTGCCCTTTCTTGTCAGGCAGAGAATAACTTTCGTTTGGTAGAGACTTACAGGAACATTGTTAACCTGACCATGACCTGACCTCAAGAACAAAGGATCTGACGCCAACAAGTTTGCAACAACTAACCACACTTGCTCCCTCACCTTTTGCTTTTGAAGGGGTTTGCTGACAACTTTCAGTAACTTGGGATTATTGGGGCATGAGCCACCCATCTTGTGTGAACCTGTAATAAATCTCTCTGTCCCAAACTCTAATGTTTTAGTATTGATTGGCCTCACTGTGCATCAGGCACATGGATTTGCGATTCACTAACAGTAATTGCCATTTTATTCTGTTTCTATGAAATCAGGTTTGTTTTGTTTAGGTCCCACTGATAAGTAATACCGTACAGTATTTGTCTTTCTCTGCTGTCTAGATTATTTCATCTAGCATAACGCCTTCCAAATTCACCCATGTTGTTGCAGATGGCAGGATTTCCTTTTTATCTCTGAATTAATATTCCATTGTGTAGATATTCCATATTTTCTTTATCCATTCATCTGTTGGTGGACGTTTAGGTGGTTTCCATATCTTGGATGTTGTGAATAGTGCTACAGCGATCACAGGGATGCATATATCTCTTCTAGTCACTGATTTCATTTCCCTTGGCTATATACCTAGAAGTAGTATTGTTGGATCAGATGGTAGTTCTATTTTTTATTTTTTGAGGAACCACTCCCCTGTTTTGATAGTGGTTGTACCACCAATAGTGTGTTCACTGTTCTCCACATTCTCATTAATGCTGGTTAACTTTTGTCTGGTAATTGCTATCATAACAGATGTGAGATGATATCTCACTGTGGTTTTAATTCCCATTTCCCTAATGACTAGTGATGTTGAACACCTTTTCATGTGCCTTTTGGCCATTTGGAAAAATGTCTATTCAGTCCTTTACCCATTTTTAGTTGTATTATTTGCTTTTTTCTGTCGTTAAATGTGTGAGATCTTTATAGTTTTTAGATATTAACCCTTTATCAGATATATGGTTTGCAAACATTTTTTGTCTTTCTGTAGGTTGCTGTTTCAATTTATTGATTGTTGCTTTTGCTGTTCAGAAGCCGTTTTGTTTGATGTAATCCCACTTGTTTATTTTTGGCTTTTGTGCTCTTGGTTTCTTAACCCCCCAAAAGTCATTGCAAAGATCAATGTCAAGGAGCTTTCCCTCTATGTTTCCTTCTAGGAGTTTTCTGGTTTCAGGCTTTACATTTAAGTCTCTGATATTTCACACTAACTATGAGTGGTGTAAGATGAGAGGGGTCCAGTCATTCTTTCGCATGTGAATATCCGGTTTTCTTAGCACTGTTTGTTGAAGAGAATGCCGCCCTTCATGCCCTTACCGTTACGTGTTCTTGGTTTACTTCTGGGCTTTCTACCATGTGCCAATGCCACACTCTTTTGGTTACTGTAACTTTGTAGTATAGTTTGAAATCAGAATGTGTGATGTCTCCAGCTTTATTTGTTCAAAAGTTTGCTTCAGCTACTCAAGGTCTTTTGTGAGTCCATACAAATTTTAGTATAGTTTTTCTATTTCTGTGAAAAATGCCGGTAGAATTTTGATATGGATTGCATTGAATTTGTAGATCACTTTTGATGGTATAGACATTTTAACAATATTAATTCTTCCGATCCAAGAACACTGGGTTTCCAGTATTCACGTGTGTTTTCAATTTCTTTCATCAGTGTCTTGTGGTTTTCAGTGTACAGATATTTTGCCTCCTTGGTTAAAGTTATTTGTAAGTATTTTTTAATTTTTGATGTTATTGTAAATGGGATTGCTTTTTAAATTTCCTTCAGACAGCTCATTTTTTATGTGTAGAAGCACAAATGATTTTTCTATGTTGGTTTTTAATCCTGCTACTTTGTTGATTTCATTTCTTAGTTGAAACAGGTTTTTTGGGTGGATTTAGTATTTTTAATACATAAGATCATCTCATCTGCAAACAGGGATAATTTTACTTCTTAACTTCTAATTTGGATGCCTTTTGGTTATTTTTCTTGTCTAATTGTGGCCATGACAGGGTATTGGAAAAGAAGTGTGAGAGTGGGCATAGTTTATTTATTTTTTATTTTTTTCTTGACCTTAGAGAAAAGGCTTTTAACTTTTCACCATTGAGTAGGAAGTTAGCTGTGGGCTTGTCATATATGGCTTTTATTATATTGGGGTATATTCCTTTTATAATTAATTTGTTAAGAGTTTTGTCATGAAAGGATGTGAATTTTATCAAATACTTTCCCTGCATCTATTGAAATGAGCATAGGATTTTTACCCTTCAGTCAGTTCAATTCAGCCACTCAGTCATGTCCGACTCTTTGTGACCCCATGGACTGCAGCATACCAGGCTCCCCTGTCCATCACCAACTCCTGGAGCTTGTTCAAACTCATGTCCATTGAGTCAGTGATGCCATCCAACCGTCTCATCCTCTGTTATCTCTTTCTCCTCCTGCCTTCAATCTTTCCCAACATCAGGGTCTTTTCTAGTAGGTCATTTCTTCTCATCAGGTGGCCAAAGTATTGGAGTTTCAGCTTCAGCATCAGTTCTTCCAATGAATATTCAGGACTGATTTCCTTTAGGATTGACTGGTCGGATCTTCTTGTCGTCCAAGGGACTCTCAGGAGTCTTCTCTGGAACCATAGTTCAAAAGCATCAATTCTTCGGCACTCAGATTTCTTTACAATCCAACTCTTACATCCATACATGACTACTGGAAAAACCATAGCTTTGACTAGATGGTCCTTTGTTGGCAAAGTTTAATACACTGTCTAGGTTTGTCACAGCTTTTCTTCCAAGGAGCAAGCGTCTTTTAATTTCATGGCTGCAGTCACTCTCTACAGTGATTTTGGAGACCAAAAAAATAAAGTCTCTTAATTCTGTTAATACGGTATAGCACATTTATTGATCTGCATATGCTGAACCATCCTAGCATCCCAGGGATAAATTCCACTTGATCGTGATATATATGACCCTTTTACTGTGTCCTTGAATTCAGTTGCTAATATTCTGTTGAGAATATTTACATCTACGTTCATCAGGGACCTTGGCCTGTAACTTCCTTTTCTTGTAGCATCTTCACCTGGCTTTAGTATCAGGGTAATGCCAACCTCCTAAAATGAGTTTGGAAGTGTTCCTTCCATTCAATTAGATAGTATAAAGTTGACCCTTGTGTTTGGGGAGACTCTCCCTGCCCCAGGCATCTATGCTGAGATAGATTCCTTGTCATCTCTTTTTACTGAGAAAGGAGCCGTTTGAGGGCTTGTAGAGATAAGCAGGGACTCTGATGCACTTTTTCATATTGAACAAAGCAGAGTCTTCATCATCTACTTCCATATGACTGTGAAAACCCAAGCTTCCTACTTATTCATATCAACAAGTACTTTCTTGATAGCCTAAATGTCAGTGCCAATATAACATATCTATATTTATGTTCTTCCCGGGTCTGGGGAAATTTCTAGAATTTCCTCACTTCCCTGTGACTCATATTTTATTCAACAGTTCTGGATTTTGCGTGTGAGTGTGTGTACTTAGACCACAACATTGCTGGAAATAGAAGTCTTGCTCTGTGAGTCTGTTCTTCAGCGTCATGCCTTCCCTATCCTTGAATTCATTCTCCTGTTACCAGGTCTGCCTGAACCAAGTGTGAATTTGCTTTGTCTTTGAGCATCGTTCATTGGGTTTGCAAGCATCTACTTGGCAGCCAAACTGCTGGAGTGTGTATGCATTTCTCTAGACTGTGCCTGGCCTAGTCTTGGCTTCGTCTTGATCCAGTTGGTCTGTGTTGCCAAGATCCTGTCATGCTTTGAATTCCAGCCTACCTGAATTATGTCAACCTTTATTCTTTTTCTTCTGTCTCCAAGTCTCTGTCTTCATTGACTTGTCAAATTTAAGTCTGGTTTCAGTTTATTTCCTGGATTTGTCTTTCCACAAAGGACTCTGTCCCTGATTTGAGAGTTTGTAGTGTGGTTTACAGCAATGTGGGAATGGGTCCAACTCAGGATTTGGGTTTTTAGGATGCCCAGATGGGCTTAGCAGAAAGCCTCTAACTTTCTACTTCATTTCAAAACCACTTAACCTGAGTGTATAAATTTCAAAGACTTTCTATTACATGTTGGTAATATGCATACCTATAGTATTAATTGAGAATAAATACTGTATTACTCGTTTTGTCAGAAAGAGGAGTTTACAGTTGAGGATATCCTTTTGTTTACTTTTGTTTGCTTAATTCACAAGTAGCCATATCCCTGTATTACCAAATGCAACCAGCTGTGGCTGGATTGTGACTGTTGTTGTCCCTGCGCCCTTTTCCTCCAAGACCTTCTGAGGAAATCGAATTTGGTGAAAAGCATCCACTGAGCTCTTGGTAGTACTGGATAGATCATTTACCCCAGTTTGGATTTTCTTATTTCTTTTAGGAAGTCCTGTGGAAACCTCAATCTTACTCAGAGAACAACCCCTAGCCCTGTACCAATGGTGTTAGCATTCCATTATGAATGTGGCTCTAAGGTTTAAACAAAGTATCTGGTGATGAGAGAGCACTCTGTGCTAGTAATAACCCCATGGAATCATGGGTTGTATGGTCAGTGAAGTCTAATAGAATTGTTAATCTTTACCAGTTGCACCTTTGGGGTTCACGTGAGTGTCTTCCTTTCCATTGTTTTGTTCTTATTTAGATTTCTTTTCTTAACTTTTTTTCTTTCCTCTCTTGGCAGCATCTTCAAAAGGAGTTAGGAAGGTCTCCCAGAAGTGACCTTTGAAGGTTGTTGCAGTGTGTATACCTGTCAGAAAGGATTGACCAAACCCTGCTGAGAGCTATTTTATACATCAAGTCCTGAGGCAGTCTCTGCTCTGCTCTTCAGATCTGATCATCCAGAATGATCTGAAAGAAAACCAGGAGAGCTCACTATAGAGTCCAGAGTAATTTTCAGATGTAATTTTCCTTTTTTTTTTTTCTCAATGCCAAGCATTTAGGAATCTTGCACTCTTGGTGCAAGATTTTTTGTTTGAATTGGGAAAGTTGGGTTTTAGACTCTTTTTTGGTGGGGGGGACAGTAAAATTCTTTAATTTACTTAGGAAACAGTTACATTCTATTTAGTTTTATTTTTCTTCTCCCTCTTTCTGTTCTCTCTCTCTTTTTTAATTCTTTCTTCCCTTTGCCTTCCTCCCTTACTGTCTCCCTCAGGGAAAGAAGAAGAACAAGGAGAAGGAGAAGGAGAAGGGGGAGGAGGAGAAGAAATGGAATAGAATAGAAAGTGTCAGAGTGTATCACAAGTAGTAAAGTTTTCATGAAACTTTTGTCTTGATTGCATAATTTTTTAATTATATAATTAACTACATATCTGAACTAATCTCAATGGCTAAAAAAGTTTGAAAGCTGATGAACAGAATGTGTGTTAAAAAAAAAAAAGACTGTGTTTAACCTTTCTTCCCTATGATCATCGTATGGCTGAGCCATTCTCGTGGCCTACGAAACCTTTCTTAGCTAAGTATTTCTTTTTACGCATCCATGTGTATTATCATCCCATGTCTCTTTGCCATCTTTAATATGCCCGAATGTACCTAGTTTGTATAAAAAACACGCACCTGGAATCACAACAATGTCCTTAGACGTGTTCTGACTGAAACAGGAGCAAGCAGGACTATCCATTGCCTGGTTCAGTGCATTTCAGCGCAGTCCGAGGTTATCTGAGTGCAGCAGAAACCCAGAGGCCACCGGCTTTGGTGTTTATCCCTTCAGTTAGTATAAATCCTGCTGCTGCTGCTGCTGCTGCTGCTGCTGCTAAGTTGCTTCAGTCGTGTCCGACTCTGTGCGACCCCATAGACAGCAGCCCACCAGCTTCCCCCATCCTTGGGATTCTCCAGGCAAGAACACTGGAGTGGGTTGCCATTTTCTTCTCCAATACATGAGAGTGAAAAGTGAAAGTGAAGTCGCTCAGTCGTGTCTGACTCTTTGCAACCTCATGGACTGCAGCCTACCAGGCTCCTCCACCCATGGGATTTTCCAGGCAAGAGTACTGGAGTGGGTTGCCATTGCCTTCTCCAGTGTAAATCTTAGGGTAAGCTAAATAGTAACCTTGAGCAAGATATTTAACCTCTCTGTGACTCAGTTTCTTTTTCTTCCTACCTAAGAAACTGTTGCCTAACCCAACACCACAGAGATTTTATGAAAATAAAGTTTTCATCTATAAATGTTACAGTTTTGGCTCTTATGTTTATATCTATGGTGTGTTTCAAGTAAATTCTTATAAAAGATGTGAGGTAAAGTTCAAGGTGTTTTTTTTTTAATATATATTTGCATTCATGTTGATCCAGCACCCTTAAGGCTCTTCCTTCCTGCGCTGAATCTTGGCGCTTTTGTTAGAAATCGGTGGCCACATATGTATGGCTCTGTTTCTGCACTTCATACTCTATTCAACTGCTGTCATTCACCAAGTATCACACTGCAGGTGTATTGTAAGCCTTAACATCAGGGAGTATAAGTTCTCTGAATTTTCTGCTTTTTCAAGTTTACATTGGCTATTCTAGGTCCTTTGAATTTCTACATACATTTGAGAATCAACTGATTATTGTCTATAAAAAAGTTGAGGGAACTTGCTTCCCTGGTGGCTCAGATCGTAAAGCGTCTGCCTGCAGTGCGGGAGACCCAGGTTCGATCCTTGGGTTGGGAAGATCCCCTAGAGAAGGAAATGGCAACCCACTCCAGGACTCTTGGCCTGGAAAATTCTGTGGATTGAGGAGCCTGGCAGGCTACATACAGTCCATGGGGTCGCAAAGATTTGGACACGACTGAGCGACTTCACTTCTTCACTCAATCCAGAGATAATTTGAGGGGGTGAGATTAATATTTTAAGAATATGTGACTCAGTTTCTTCACCTGAATCCTCATTATCTATTCTATGAAGCAGGATAATGATACTTCATAATATTTCTGTGAGTCTTAAAGGAGTCAGTATATGTGAAGGACTTAAGCCAGGCATATAGTAAGCACTTAGTGAAATAACATTTTTAAACCAGTTACAGCAAATTGTTGATCTTTTAACTTTTCCTCAACTCAGATGTCCAGAGCTTTTGGTGTGTGCTATAGTGTTCCAACAACACAAGAGAAGACTCTACACATGGACATCACCAGATGGTCAACACCGAAATCAGATTGATTATATTCTTTGCAGCCAAAGATGGAGAAGCTCTATACAGTTAACAAAAACCAGACCAGGAGCTGGCTGTGGTTCAGATCATGAACTCCTTATTACCAGATTCAGACTCAAATTGAAGAAAGTAGGGAAAACCACTAGACCATTCATGTATGACCTAAATGAAATCCCTTATGATTATACAGTGGAAGTGAGAAATAGATATAAGGGCCTAGATCTGATAGACAGAGTGCCTGATGAACTATGGAATGAGGTTCGTGACATTGTACAGGAGACAGGGATCAAGACCATCCCCATGGAAAAGAAATGCAAAAAAGCAAAATGGCTGTCTGGGGAGGCCTTACAAATAGCTGTGAAAAGAGAGGTGAAAAGCAAAGGAGAAAAGGAAAGATATAAGCATCTGAATGCAGAGTTCCAAAGAATAGCAAGAAGAGATAAGAAAGCCTTCTTCAGCGATCAATGCAGAGAAATAGAGAAAAAGAACAGAATGGGAAAGACTAGAGATCTCTTTAAGAAAATTAGAGATATCAAGGGAACATTTCATGCAAAGAAATGTTAAAGGACTCGATAAAGGACAGAAATGGTCTGGACCTAACAGAAGCAGAAGATATTAAGAAGAGGTGGCAAGAATACACGGAAGAACTGTACAGAAAAGATCTTCACGACCCAGATAATCATGATGATGTGATCTCTAATCTAGAGCCAGACATCCTGGAATGTGAAGTCAAGTGGGCCTTAGAAAACATCACTACGAACAAAGCTAGTGGAGGTGATGGGATTCCAGTTGAGGTGTTTCAAATCCTTAAAGATGATGCTGTGAAAGTGCTGCACTCAATATGCCAGCAAATTTGGAAAACTCAGCAGTGGCCACAGGACTGGAAAAGGTCAGTTTTCATTCCAATCCCAAAGAAAGGTAATGCCAAAGAATGCTCAAACTACCGCACAATTGCACTCATCTCACATGCTAGTAAAGTAATGCTCAAAATTCTTCAAGCCAGGCTTCAGGAATATGTGAACCGTGAACTCCCTGATGTTCAAACTGGTTTTAGAAAAAGCAGAGGAACCAGAGATCAAATTGCCAACATCCACTGGATCATGGAAAAAGCAAGAGAGTTCCAGAAAAACATGTATTTCTGCTTTATTGACTATGCCAAAGCCTTTGACTCTGTAGATCAGAATAAACTGTGGAAAATTCTGAAAGAGATGGGAATACCAGGCCACCTGACCTGCCTGTTGAGAAATCTGTATGTAGGTCAGGAAGCAACAGTTAGAACTGGACATGGAACAACAGACTGGTTCCAAATAGGAAAAGGAGTACGTCAAGGCTGTATATTGTCACCCTGCTTATTTAACTTCTATGCAGAGTACATCATGAGAAATGCTGGACTGGAAGAAACACAAGCTGGAATCAAGATTGCCGGGAGAAATCTCAATAACCTCAGATATGCAGATGACACCACCCTTATGGCAGAAAGTGAAGAGGAACTACAAAGCCTCTTGATGAAAGTGAAAGAGGAGAGTGAAAAAGTTGGCTTAAAGCTCAACATTTGGAAAACGAAGATCATGGCATCTGGTCCCATCACTTCATGGGAAATAGATGGGGAAACGTGGAAACAGTGTCAGACTTTATTTTGGGGGGGCTCCAAGATCACTGCAGATGGTGATTGCAGCCATGAAATTAAAAGACGCTTACTCCTTGGAAGAAAAGTTATGACCAACCTAGACAGTATATTCAAAAGCAGAGACATTACTTTACTGACTAAGGTCCATCTAGTCAAGGCTGTGGTTTTTCCTGTGGTCATGTATGGATGTGAGAGTTGGACTGTGAAGAAGGCTGACTACTGAAGAATTGATGCTTTTGAAGTGTGGTGTTGGAGAAGACTCTTGAGAGTCCCTTGGACTGCAAAGAGATCCAACCAGTCCATTCTGAAGGAGATCAGCCCTGGGATTTCTTTAGAAGGAATGATGCTAAAGCTGAAACTCCAGTACTTTGGTCACCTCATGCGAAGAGTTGACTCACTGGAAAAGACTCTGATGCTGGGAGGGATTGGGGGCAGGAGGAGAAGGGGACGAATGAGGATGAGATGGCTGGATGGCATCACGGACTTGATGGACGTGAGTCTGAGTGAACTCTGAGAGATGGTGATGGACAGGGAGGCCTGGCGTGCTGCGATTCATAGGGTCGCAAAGAGTTGGACATGACTGAGCTGAACTGATACTGATAGTGTGATTGTATGTCCCGGTTAGCTGAGGGCAGTCAATTTGCACCTGTTGTCTTAGTGCATAGTTAACAGTGACCCTTTTACTCTTAAAAGTGGCCCAGATAGAATCTCATGTCTGATTATTCTAAACTATCTATTTTTGTAGTATGAATTAATATTTTCCCCAGTTACATGCCACTCTATCATCTTCTCTAAGTACTTGATTAATTTTGGATTTATGTCGAAGACCTTACTCTTTTTTTCCATTGAAACTGCACCTCAATTCTCTGCCCGCTACCCTTCTTTCCCTTTCTGACAAGTGGCAGAACAGAGATTGGAACCACAGTGCACCTACCTACAAGGACTATGCTTTTCCTTCTGGGTGCAGTTACCTAGGTCTAATTTGGGCCATTGTTCTGTTCCTTGAAGACCTTTTGGTTTCTGATTAAGTCATTCCAAATATTTATTATCCCCTTAACTTCATATTAGTCACACACTTTTAATTCATTCACCCAAGTATTTAATGAACTCCCACAGGGTGCCAGGCCCTGTTCTAGGAGCCAGGCATGGAGCAAGGGGCCAGCTGACAAGTCCTTTCTTCTGGGGAAGTGACATACCTTAAAGGCTGCTTTGTGGCCCAATCCAAGTGAACTGGGATTACCAGAATAGGACTGACCAGTCTAGAGACTGGTCACGAGACACTTTCTTCTGTATTAAAATTATGTATCCAGCAAAAATAGCATTTGGCAGTCATTTAGTAGATAATGAGTCTGTATTACCACTCAATTTGAATTTTTTCTTCTTATCCAAAGGATAATATAAACCTACTGTCAAAGGCTTTTTCTTGCTATGTAATATCTGTCACATAATACTAGATGTATTAGTCTGCTGTGAAAGAAGGAAATGGTGTTGTTTGGACTAACTCAATCTTAGTGGTGGCCCCATGGTATTCTTTAAGTAACCACATATTTTAATAGTCTGTTTAGAGTCCTGTTGTGTCTGCATAACTTGCATTCTCTGTCATTTTGAAAATTGGGACTCCCCTTTTTTCTGCTAGTTGCTTCTCTTTGCTAAGATTCCTTAAAGATGCTTGCTGTTGACATAGTGATCTCATGTGCCAAGTTTTTTCCATATCCTAGAATATAATATGACCAGGCCAGGAGACTTAAACTTCTTTACAGAAGCTCGATGCTCTTTTCTCTTAAAATCTTACTTATCATTGGTTTCTTTTCTTGCTGTGAATACATTAACGAAATTCTTCACTGAAATTTAGACACTGTGCCAATTGCTGTTTATAAAGCCCTCATTATGTGTAAAGCCCTATTGCAAGCGTTTTACATCCCTATCTCCCTTAGTCGTATTGTATCACCATGACATAGGGATTATCTCCATTTGAGAGATGAGAAATACAGGGCCACATAGGGAGTGAGGTATAGAGCAGAAGCTTGAGCCCAGTCTGTCATGTCAAGGGGATTGAAGAATCGGGTACTCTTAGGGCTAAAATTTGGACAGAGGTTCTTGATAAAATAGCTTTCCTAAAATGGAAACTTTATATATACACTAATGTATATAAAACAAATAACAAATAAGAACTTAAACTGCGTAGCACAGGGTGCTCTACTCTATAATGGCCTATATGGGAATAGAATATAAAAAAGAGTGGATATGTGTATATGTATAACTGAATCACTTTGCCATACAGCAGAAACCAACACAACATTGTAAGTAGCTGTACTTCAATAAAAATTAATTAAAAATAAGGCAGAAGCCTTTATTCTAATGTGATAAAATTGTCTATACTTTATCATTTTGTTGTTGATTCATAGTACTTATCTAGAATATTATTTTGCTTGCATAGAGATGAAGCTATTAAAGCAGATGTAGTTGAGGTGGAACTTTGGAGTAATAATTTGAGGAAGATCATCCAATTTATTTTCTTATAAAGCATACACGGTGTCTGTTTGGTTTTCTTCATAAAAATGAAGTGAAGAGTATGCGTAGCTGTCACATGGCCATCTAGGCAGTGAAACGTAGTTTGCTTTCTGTGGATCAGATTGGGGCACCAAAGACCAAAGTGCTTTCTTTTAAATTATTTGTTTACTCCCTATAGATTCATGCTCTTTTCTGCCATGATACCATGATCAGTGAGTTAAATTTTCATTGGTTTATATCAGACTTAATTCCAGAAAGGATTTAAGGTGATATCAGGGTCTGTTGACATATTAGCGGTATTAAAAATACAGATTTAATTTTCTGTATTACTGACGTTGTTTAGATACTAAGTCGTGTCTGACTCTTTGTGACCATATAGACTGTAGCCCACCAGGCTCCTCTGTCCATGGGATTCCCCAGGCAAGAATATTGGAGTGGGTTGCCATTTCCTTCTCCAGGGGATCTTCTGACCCAAGGATCTAACCTGCATCTCCTGCATTGGCAGGCAGACTCTTTACCTCTGAGCCACCAGGGAAGCCCTGTTACTGACAGTTTCTATACTAAATAGTAGGCCTGTATAGATTGGGACCCACATCTCTTCTGTGCACTGACACATTATTACCTCTGAGCACTCTTCGTGGCTTATGACCCACATGAATGAACTGGTAAGTGGTATAGTCTGCATGTCACCTGTAAGAGATCTTGAGTATCATTTGTATTACTTTTGTTGGTAAATTCAGAAGCTACTTTGTATCTCTTTGAAAAGAGTCACTTTCTTAAAAAAAGAAAAGTTGTAATGTTCAAAGGTCATTACTTCCTAAGACTTGATTTTTGAAAAGTTTTGTTATCTTGATAAAAAGATCTAGTCCTGGCCCTGGCTGTTTATCTGAACAACAGAAAGAGTTGGGAGCATTTGCAGGGGTGAGGTAAGGGCCCTGGCACTGTCACCATCAGCCCTCCCTTTCATGCCCAGAATAGGCACCGACGCTGCAGGAGTGGGACCCTGGCCATATTGACACTTCTGGTTTTTAAGTGGAAAGACCAGGAGACTTCAGTCCCAAGGTGGACAGAAGAGCCTTCATACAAAGATCCTGAGAACAGCATAGAGGTGAAAGGCTAAACCCATAATTTGCTCCCTGTCCCTCCTGCTCTTAGGATGTTAGTGGCAAGTTGTTTTAGCAAAGCTGAAAACTTGAGTCTTTCCTTTGGAGAGCCTTATTTCTTTGCACTTAAACTATAATTATCATCTGAAAGTACACCAATATTTGATTTAAATATTTACATTTATAGTTATTTATATGAAGTTTTATAATTAAAACCTCATATGGAGAACTTGATTTAGAGTAATAGCAATTTGGGAAAGGTTTAGAGTAGAGAACATCCTAAATTGGCTAAAGGGGTTTTTTTTTTTCCCCCTCTTTAATACGTTTAACATTTCTTTAATTACTCCAGAACTTGAATGTTGTTAATAAGATTCTTAAGTGAAGTGAAATGAAGTTGCTCAGTCGTGTCCGACTCTTTATGACCCCCTGGACTGTAGCCTGCCAGGCTCCTCTGTCCATCGGATTCTCCAGGCAAGAATACTGGAGTGGGTAGCCATTTCCTTCTCCAGGGGATCTTCCTGACCCAGGGATCGAACCCAGGTCTTCCACATTGGAGGCAGACACTTTAACCTCTGAGCCACCAGGGAAGCATAAAACCTGGAAAATCAACAGCCTGGTTATGAATCAGCAGTGCCATCTAGTGCTTACTACCTTGAATTACAGTCAGAAGTGCCAGCAAGGGACATGGGAGACCAAGAAATTCTGCTCTATGTTCAGTGATGGACATAGAATATGAAAATTTCTCACCTTGCTAAGACTTTAGGCTTATCTCATTAGAAGAGGTATTCCTTTGAATTCAAACTAGCACAGACTACAGTTTTCTTTAAGGCCTCCTTAGTGCTGAATTTTTAAAAACTTAAAGTGACATTACACTCAGACACGATTGAGCGACTGAATAATAGAAACAAAAGTGACTTTAAAATTGATTTTTTCTTTTACTGAATTTTTAAAATTAATTTTTATTGGAGTATAGTTAATTACAATGTTGTGTTAGATTCTGCTGTACAGCAAAGTGAATCAGCTGTACGTATACATATAATCCCTCTTTTTTTTGGATTTCTTTCTCATTTAGGTTACCGCAGAGTATTGAATCGAGTTCCCTGTGCTATATAATAGATTCTCATTGGTTATCCATTTTATACTTAGAATCCCAGGGACCGGGGAGCCTGGTGGGCTGCCCTCTATGGGGTCGCACAGAGTCGGATACGACTGAAGTAACTTGGCAGTGGCAGCAGCAGCAGTGTATATATGTCGGTCCCAATCTCTCAGTTCATTCCACCTTCCCCTCCCCTTGGTATCTGTATGTTTCTTTTCTATGTCTGTGTCTCTCTTCCTGTTTAGCAAATAACTTCATCAGTGTAATTTTTCTATATTTCACAAACAAGTGATATTATACAGCATTTGTTTTTCTATTTCTAACTTACTTCACTATGTATGACAACCTCTAGGTCCATCCACATCTCTGCAAATGGCAGAGTTTTGTTCCTTTTTATGGTTAAGTAATATACCATTATATATATGTATCGCATCTTCTTTTTCTGTTCCTTTGTTGATGGACATTTAGGTTGCTTCCATGTCCTGGCTATTGTAAATAGTGCTGCGGTAAGCATTGGGGTGCGTGTATCTTTCTGAATTATGTTTTTCTCTGGGTGTATAGCTAAACCTAGCAGTTATAATTTTGTACATAATATATGAAATATTTTCTGTATAGCAGCTCTCTAAGGTGTTCTAATAAAACCATGGATTATAGGTTAAGTTGAAAAAAATCTATAACATAAATAGGGTAAGCAGATAAGTAAGCAAAAGCATGGCAGAAATATAATCAGAAAATAATCTTGTTTCCTCCATAATTATTGTATGGTAGTACAGTAATTTTGTCTGCTACTTTTAAAAATGCTTTCCAATAGTTAACAAATACTAATGGGTTCACTTAGAAGAAAGTACTTGTTCATTATTATGTTTATAATAGGTGAATGTTAGGGATCTTTTATATTTCCTGAATAATTATGTTTTAAGACCTTAGCATTTGTAAGAGTATTCATTTGATTCTTGTTTTACTTTACCAACACATTAATTTACAGTTTAGCAAGAATTACCATTGAGACCAGTTTTAACAGTCCTTTGGTAATCCCTGTTTCCTTATTAGATGTGTCTCACATTGGAAGGGAGAAGGCAATGGCAACCCACTCCAGTACTCTTGCCTGGAAAATCCCATGGATGGAGGAGCCTGGTGGGCTGAAGTCCATGGGGTCGCTAAGAGTCAGACACGACTGAGCAACTGACTTAACTTTCCCTTGTCACTTTCATGCATTGGAGAAGGAAACGGCAACCCACTCCAGTGTTCTTGCCTGGAGAATCCTGGGGATGGGGGAGCCTGGTGGGCTGCCGTCTATGGGGTCGCGTAGAGTCGGGGCACGACTGAAGCGACTTAGCAGCAGCAGCACATTGGAAGCTTTTTGAAAATAGCTCATGAGTTGCCATATTTTCCCATTAGTTGTATAAGTGATAAGTGAAGTCGCTCAGTCGTGTCCGACTCTTTGTGACCCCGTGGACTGTAGCCTACCAGGCTCCTCCAACCATGGGATTCTCCAGGCAAGAATAGTGGAGTGGGTTGCCATTTCCTTCTCCAGGGAATCTTCCCGACCCAGGGATCTAACCCAGGGATGGAACCCCGGTCTCCCACATTGGAGGCAGACACTTTAACCTCTGAGCCACCAGTGGAACCATTAGTTGTATATGTCGTACCAATGACTAAAATATGTACTCATGATAAAATTTCAGGTATTAACCATTCTCTATAAACTCAACCCCTGGAAATATTCACTGTTAATAGCTTGGAGTACTATTTTCAATTGCTGTATTTTTAATTAAAATCTTTTCTTTTTCTGGTGGTTCAGAGGTAGGGGCACCCTATTTCTACTTTGCTCGGCGGTACTTTTCTTCTAGGGAACTTGCTGGCATTTTTTTTTCTGCTGAGGTAACTGGTAATTTATTACTACAGTCAGGATTTTTGTTCCTGGTTTTGGTGTTTCTACCTTTTTATGTCTTTCAATTTCTTAAGAGCTTGACAACAACATGTATTTGTGTAATGCTGTGCAGATTTTTTGGCCTGTTCAAAGGTATATCAACCCTGCGTATATCAACCCTGCATGGAAAGGTTGTCGAAAGGTTGAAGACTTTGCCCAAGTTGGCTAATGTGTAGCAAAGGCATAATTTGAATGCCTTCTGATTACTCATGTCCCGGAGTGAACTCATCTGGTGCTATAACTTTAAATACGGTCTGAATTCTGATGATACTCACATTCGTATTTCCAGCCCTGACTTCTCCTCTGAGATTCAGACTTGTATATCCAATTGCTCTCTCTTCCTCCTCACCCTTCCCTTACTTCTCTCCTTCCCGTTCCTGCTTCCCTTCCCCCTGCCTTCTCTTCTTCCTCTTCCCCACCCTGCCCCCTTCTCCTCCTTCTTCGTGTCCATTTTGATGATATCACAAACTTGACTTCACAGTAAAGAGGGTCCTTGCCGGCTCTATGCCTATCTTGTTTCTCTCAAGGACTTTTCCATCTTAGCTAATGGCATCTGCTGCTGCTGCTGCTGCTGCTGCTGCTGCTGCTGCTGCTGCTGCTAGTCACTTCAGTCGTGTCCGACTCTGTGCGACCCCATAGACGGCAGCCCACCAGGCTCCCCTGTCCCTGGGATTCTCTAGGCAAGAGCACTGGAGTGGGTTGCCATTTCCTTCTCCATCATTAGCCACTTATTTGCTCAAGCAAAATCTTGAAATAATCCTGTTTGTCTCTTTCTCAAGCTTGACATTGAAACTGAGCCAGACCTGTGGGGTTCCTGGGCATGGAAACTTGTCGGTGTTCCCCATTTCTAGTTTGTTAGGGACAGACTCCAGCTTCCATGACCTTCCCTGAGTTCCAAAGGGCAGGTCCAAACAGCTGCTAATCAGGGCAGAGAGGGGGATGTGGAGACAAAGGAAGAGCAGTCAGGAAACAATAGTGAAGCCTTGGGGGCAGGGCCCTGGTTCCACCTTGCAAGATATGCATAACAACATCTTTGTGCCTTTAAACTGAAAAAAACCCCAACAAATGAAAAGTGTTAGTATTCTTCAATCCAGATTGAGGAAACCAGAGAAGCTCATCAAGAAATAGGAGACCACCTGGGACCAGATTAAAGCGAGCAGGCCCTGCACACACCATAATCTTATCAGCAACTCCACTCTGGAACCATTGCTATATAACTCCTCACCCAAGCCTCCCAGGTTGGGACACATAGTTTTCAAGGGCAGGAGCCCACTGTGTTTCCCTTTGCCTGGCAAAGCAATATTTTTCTACCATCACCCCAAACTCTGTCTCTGAAATTCAATTTGGCACCAGTGCCCAGAGGCCGAGTTTTTGGCATCAACGTCAAATCCATCAGCAAGTGCGAAAGCTGGGCTTCCCCGGTGGTGCTAGTGGTGAAGAATCCGCCTGCCAATGCAAGAGACACAGGAGATGTGGATTCGGTCCCTGGGTTGGGAAGATCCCCTGCAAGAGGGCAGGGCAACCCACTCCAGTATTCTTGCCTAGAGCATCCTGTGGTTAGAGGAGCCTGACTGGCTACCGTCCACAGGGTTTGCAGAGTTGGGCACGACTGAAGCAACTTGCCATACACGCAAACCTATTTTTTCATCAGCCTACTTTTGTCTCTTTCCGCGGCTCTCACAAGTCACTTGTTCCACCTGGTCTCCCTGCTTCCACTCTGTTCTCCATTACCTTGTTTCCTTTTTTTCACTGTGCTTAACAGTATAAGATTATTATTTGTTATGGATTTGTTGCCTGTCTCGCTTTTTCTAGAATGTAAGCATCACAAGGCAGAAATCTGTTTTGTTAACCACTGAATCCCCAAGGCCTAGAAAGAACACTGCTGGCAATAGTGAATTTCATGTTGAATGAATGGGCAAATATGTCAATGAAGGGAAGAAACCTGGTGCTTTTCAGTGGTTGAGGATTCAGGAAAAATTACTCCTTTGCTAGTTTTATCAGGGCTTTTTGGTAAAGTGTTAAGAGACTTTAATACTGTGTTCTTGAGCTTTATATTTGAATCTTATAATCTCAAATATTTGATTTCATTTGAGCCTTGGTGCATGCATCTTGTACTCCCTGAGATATTTGAGAGGTTTTCTGTGGAAACCTAAAAATGAAACCAATTATACTATTTTCTGGTAAAGGCCTGGGTCAATAAATGAAGGGAAAGAAACTGTTGCTAGTTGAGAGAAGCACTCAGTTTGCCCTTCAATAGAGAATTAAAAGAGAAAAAGAGAAAAGTGAATGCAGAACATCTTTATTTGCTTTGGACTGCCCTTCTTCCATAAGGTTAACTTTGAATAAAGAGGAAATTGATGTTGGGCTGATTAATAAATTTTTAAAGTTGGAAACTTAACGGTCTAAAGATCCTGAAATGTTATATTAAGGAAAAACCAATGACTCTATTAAGAAATGCAAAGCAAAATGAAGAAAAGGTGGGGAGAGATTGATTGGTTATTCTATATTTGGTGTAATAGAAAATATTTTTTTGAAGCAGCAAGATCTGGGCTTTGGTTCTAATCTTGTGGCTAGCTGGCCACATATACTTGGGCACATGGCTTCTGGAGTCTAGGTTTGTTATCTCTGTTGGAAGTTTCCTATGTTTATATGTGCTGAATCTTGAGAAAAAATTCTTAGAAGTTAAAGTATGATATAAATGCAATGCATTGGTATTATTTTTAATGCTAAAATGCTTTAATAAGATATAATTTATAAGTAAAAAGGTACAAATATTTTAAAACTTGTTTTTCTTTTTTTCCCCTTCCAGTTTTAGTGAGATATAATTGATGCACCTGTGACTCAGTGGTAAAGAATCCACCTGGAATGCAGGAGGTGCAATGCAGGAGACACAAATTTGATCTTAGTGGGTTGGGAACGTCCCCTGGAGAAGGAAGTGATAACCCATTCCAGTATTCTTGCCTGGAAAATCCTATGGACAGAGGATCCTGGCGGGCTACAGTCCATGGGGTTGCAGAAGAGTCAGGCACAACTTAGCGACTAAACAAGAGCTGTGTAAGTTTAAGGTATACAGCAAATTATTATTGTACATCATCAAATTATTACCATAGAAGTTTAGTGAATGTCTGTCATCTCATATGGATATAAAATTAAAGAAAGAAAAAAAGAAAAAAAAATCTTCCTTCTGATGAGAACTCTTAGGATTTACTCTCTTAACAACTTTCATGTATAACATAAAACAGTGTTAATTGTATTTATCATGCTATACCTCTCTAGTACCCATTTATCTTATAACTTGTAAAAGGAGTTTGCACCGTTTGACACCTTCATCCAGTGCCCACTCCAGCCCTCTCCACCTCCTCCACCTACCCCCCCCAATCCTCACCCCCACTTCTAGTAATCACAAATATAATCTATTTTGCATGAGTTTGTTTGTTTTTGAGGTACAATTGACCTACAATGCTATCATTGCACAACATGACCACATAATAAGGTTAGCTGTGATATGTCACCATACAAAAATATTCCATGGCTGTTGGCTGTATTCCCCCACGCTGTGTATTTCATCACCATGGCTCATTTATTTTGCAGCTGTAAGTTTGTGCCTCTTAATCTGCCTCATTGATTTCTTTCTTCCCTTTACTTTTTTCCCCTTGGTGAGCCCTCTGTATTGATAACTCTGTTTTCTGTTTGGTTGTTTGTTCATTTGTTTTGATTTTTAGATTCCACATATAAGTGAAATGATATGGTATTTATCTCTGAATTGTTTCACTTCGTGTAATACCCTCTAGGTCCATCTGCATTACTGCAAATGACAAGATTTAATTCTTTTTTATGGCTGAGTAATATTCCATTGTATAATTTCTACCGTATCTCCTTTATCCATTCATCTATGATAGCACTTGGGTTGCTTCCATTTTTTGGCTATTATAAAAAGTTCTGCAATGAACTTTAGGGGTCATATGTCTTTTTTCATCAGTGTTTTTGTTTCCTTCAGATAAATACTTAGGAGTAGAATTGCTGGATAGTTCTGTTTTTATTATATGATAGTTTTTATTCCTGAAACAATTTAAAGTAGTTAAAAATGACTTTTCTGGGAAATTTTTGCTTGCTTGTTTAACCGATTGTTTACGTGCATCTGAGATTAACAACAGCAACAACAAAAGCACATTTTATGTAGCACCATCAGTGAGGCTTTCTATCCTTATTATAAATTTCTGAGTATCCTCTAAGATATCAGCGATGAAGTATTCTTTGGATAGATCAGGGGAGAAAGAATGGAGGTTTTCATGTCTTTAAAAGCACTTATAGGCTCAGGTCTCTGAAAAAGTATTGCGTGCCAGGAATGGCACCTCTGCCACCGTTTGATCTTGACTTAAAAAAGAACTTTTTAAAGGCCAGACTATTGATGCATTTGAATACTGTTAGTACCTATTTCTTAAATAAAATTACTTTGACAGTGTTATTAATTTTTCTTCTTAAAAATGGCAGGAAAATGAGCTTGAAGCAATATTACTTCGTGTGCTTAAATGAGTCTCATTTCCAGATATCAGAAAGCATGTTTTTAAGTGTTTTTGAGAAAAGTAATTCTTTTAAGTCCAAGCAGATTGTTTTGTTTTAGAAATACTGAGGATGCAATATGTGAATCATATTTGGATTTTAAAACAGGATATTAAACTTCACAGTAAAAGTGATTCCATGGTTGTTAAAGCCCAGGGAGAGGTTTATAAAGCCAGCCGACAGAGAAAACTGAACTCACTTGGAGAAGTGAATGATGCAGGAATGGAAATATTGAATAAATGACTTTAAAGCCATTTTTAAATGTTCTTTTATCCCTTGAAGACAGACAGATCATTAAAATTAAAATCGTATTAAAATTTTTCTCTATAAAACTATGTAACCTAATAGTATGAATGTTGAGTCAGTCACATGTATTTTTTTCCAAATCCATAATTTGAATTGGATTTCCAAGTCTAAATTTCTAAGCTTGTTTAATATTTTGAAATTTGTATTTGCTAGGTATTGCACCTTAGTCAGTCTTTAAAAATAAATCCTCATTAAGTTCAAGTAAATAATCCTGAAGGTAAAGGGAGCTGGCCTTATTGAAATATGAGTGAATGTGAAAACTGAGTTGACTGACTAAGGAAAGTGAGGAGGGGATTAAAGAAGGCGTGTTATTTCCATGTGTTTGTTGCTTTGCATTTGCTCTTAGTCTCCTGGGAGGCTTTTCTTGTTCTTCCTCATCTGTTAAATTCATGCTAATTCTTTCAGCGTCCATTCCTAGCATCCTGTTCTCAGTGATGACTGTAGTAATAGCCTACTCTCTTTCTCCTGCTGCCTGTGTGAACCTCTGTTATTGCATGTAGCATGCCATGGGTCATTTGCTTACATTTCTGTCTTTTTTTTTGTATCTCTAGTGTCTTGCTTAGTACCTGACACATAGTGGGAACTTAGTACATGTTCGCAATGTACATTCAAATGAATGAACAACGTGGTAGCCCCTGGACTCTGCATAACCTAGACACTGTTCAAAAAGATGTGGCTCTTGGCCCTATCATTCTCCTTGGGCAGAGTAGTGGTGGTAGGACAGAGGCTACCTGAAGGATAAGCAGATAGGTGGGTTGATTATTCAATAAATATTCATTGGGCTTCTGGCACTATTTCAAGTGCTTCATGGGAAATTGCATAGATGTAAGATACGTTGTAACTACTCTCAGGAGTTTACCAGTTAGCTTTAGAGGTATGGCTTACCTATGTGAATCATTTAGAAGGAAACTGAATGCTGAATTATAAGGAAGCCAGAAAAGGTAGAAAGCCTTGTGAGTTGGAAGAGTTGGGAAAGTTAGGGGAGACACAAGTTAATTTGAGCTCAGTAGTATTGACTGAAGGAAAGGCTTTGAGGTGTTGTCAAGCCTTGGGGCAGGGGAAAACTGAATGGTTGACTTTGTGAGAGCGAGCTGGTGGAGCAGGGTTTACTCTGGGGACTACAGACCCTTTGTACATCCATGGGTAGGCTTCAGAGGGGCTTTGAACCCCTGGAAAAATTTGCAAAATGTTGTTTTTATGTGTACAGGCAGTTTAACAGTTTAACAGTGGTAAGGTTCAGCTTTTAAAGATGTGGATGTAGAATTTTTTAAAGAATGCTAAATTTTTAAATTTGCATTGGAAATACATTTTAACAATTTGTATTTTTGTGAGTTCATAAAGAGAGGGGGAAGGGCTTCCATGGTGCCTCAGATGGTAAAGAATCTGCCTGGAATGCGGGAGACCTGGGTTTGATCCCTGGGTCGGGAAGATCCCCTGGAGGAGGGCATGGCAACCCAGCCCAGTTTTCTTGCCTGGAGAATCCCATGGACAGAGAGGAGCCTGGCGGACTACAGTCCATGGGGTCACAAAGAGTCGGACATGACTGAGTGACTAAGCACAGCACATAGCACAAAGAGAGGGGGAGAGGGAAGTATTCAGGAACAGGGAAGAGGATGGAAAGAGACAGAGCAAGGAGATTTGGTCTGATGCTTGAAGAGGCAAAATATCAACATAGATGTTATTTATTTATGATGTTTCCCTGAAAGTGTATCAGTATCTATGCAGCATCTTTAGCTGATTATTAAAAGAAATCATCCAGGTAATGAAAGCTAAACTTCTGGGGCCAACACTGTATATTTGAGAAGAATCAAATACTGAACTAAAAGGAAATGAAAATTTATACCGTTGTTGCCCAAATGAAAATATATGAAATTCAAAGGTAGACAATATCATAAACTTGGTCAAGATTTTTTGGTTTTATTTAGGGTCTTTAATCAGCTATTTTTTCAAAAAGGTTATTCTACTTAACTTTTTCCCCAGTTATATGGGGAAATTATTGACACATATCACTGTATAAGTAAAAGGTGTACAGCATGATGGTTTGATTTACATATATTGTGAAATGATTACCACAGTAGATTCATCTAACACCCATTTTCTCATACAGATACATTAAAAAGAAAAGAAAAAAAATTCTCTTGTTATGAGAACTCAAGAATTACTCTCTTAACAACTTGCCTAAATATCATATAGCAGTATTAGCTCTATTCATTGTGTTGTTCATTACATCCCTGATACTTATCTCGCAGCTAGAAATTTGTGCTTTTTGACAACCTTCCTCTAATCCCCCTCTCCCAGTCTTTGATCTCTCTTTTATGAGTTTGTGGTTCTTTTTTTTTTTTTTAAAGGTTTCACATATTAGTGAAAGTGAAACAATATAGCATCTGTCTTTCTCTGTCTGACTTGTTTTACATAGTTTACTGCCTTCAAGGTACATCCATGTTGTTGCATATGGTAAGATTTCCTCTTTTTTTTTCTGGCTGAATTATATATGTGTGTGTGTGTGTATATATATATATATATGTATATATATACATATATTCGTATATATGTGTGTGTGGTACTATTTTTCATCCATTCACACATTGATGGACACTTAGGTTATTTCCGTGTCTTGGCTATTGTAAGTAATGCTGTTATGAACACGGGATACAGATTTCTTTTTTGAGTTAGTATTTTCATTTCCTTTGGATATATTCTCAGAAGTGGAATTGTTGAATCACTTGGTAGTTCAATTTTAAAAATTTCGAGGATCCTCCATACTATTTTCCATATTGGCTACACCAATTTACAATCCTATCGACAGTGCAGAAGTGTTCCCTTTTCTCTATATCCATGTCAGTATTTGTTATCTCTTGTCTTTTTGATGATGGCTATTCTAACAGGCATGAAATGATATCTCATTGTGGTTTTAATTTGTATTTCTCTAGTCACTACTGATGTTGAGCATCTTTTCCTATATCTGTTGTTCCTTCATGTATCTGAAATGTCTTTGCAGGTCTGATGAGGTCACCTCATCAGATGTATGGTTTACAAATATTTTTCCCATTCTGTAGATTATCTTTGCACTTTGTTGATAATGTCTTTTTCTGTGCGGAAACTTTGCTGTTTGATATCAGTTCAGTTCAGTCGCTCAGTCATGTCCAACTCTTTGTGACCCCATGAACTGCAGCATACCAGGCCTCCCTGTCCATCACCAACTCCTGGAATTCACTCAAACTCATGTCCATTGAGTCGGTGATGCCATCCAGCCATCTCATCCTCCATTGTCCCCTTCTCCTGCCCCAATCCCTCCCAGCATCAGAGTCTTTTCCAGTGAGTCAACTCTTCGCATGAGGTGGCCAAAGTACTGGAGTTTCAGCTTTAGCATCATTCCTTCCAAAGAACACCCAGGACTGATCTCCTTTAGAATGGACTGTTTGGATCTCCTTGTAGTTTGATATAATTCCACTTATTTATTCTTGATTTTGTTGCTTGTGCTTTAGGTGTCCTATCCAAAAATTCATCACCAAGACCTATGTCAAGGAGTTTTATTTCTATGTTTTCTTCTAAGAGTTTCATGGTTTTATGTCTTACATTAAAGCCTTTAATCCATTTTGAGTTAATTTTTGTGAGTGGTGTAAGTTATGGGCCCAGTTTCATTCTTTCCCATGCGAATGTTTTATTATTTCAGCATTATTTCTATTATTTATTGAAGAGACAATCTTCTCTTGTCAAGTATTAGTTGATCACATATGTTTAGCTTTATTTCTGGGATATTGATTCTGTTCCTGAATTATTGATTCTGTTCTTTTGATCTATTTGTCTCTTTTTAAGCCAGTACCATACTGTTCTGATGACTATAACTTTACAGTACAGTTTAAAATCAAGTATGGCTTACAGTATAGCTTAAAATCAAGATATGTAGTTTGTCTTGATTAGAGCCCCTAATCCTAATCCTCCTGATTTGTTTTTCTTTCTGGGAATTTCTTTGGCTATCTGGAGTCTTTGCGGTTCCATATAAATTTTAGGAGTGTTTTTGTCTATTTGTATGCAAATGCCATTGAAATTTTGATAGGGATTGCATTGAATCTATAGATGGCTTTGATAGTATTGACATTTTAACAATGTCAAACCAATTCATGAGCATGGGATACCTTTCCATTTATTTGTGTTTTTTTCAATTTCTTTCATCAATGTCCTATAGTTTTCAGTATAGAGATCTATCACCTCCTTAGTTAAGCTTATTCATGAATATTTTGTTCTGTTTGATGCCATTGCCAATGGAATCTATTTTCTTTTCTTCAGAAAATTTGTTGTTAATGAGTAGAAACTTATTTTTGTAAGTTAATTTTGTATTGCATTTAACCTTTTGAATTTAAGGATTTTTCTCTTAATGCAAAAATCTACATTTCTTCATAAAAATTTAATATAATGAACTTGACTTGGTTATTTGCCATAGACAGAGATTCTTTTAATATTAGATGCTCAATATATAGAGAAAACATTGAAATTGGTGCTCTCTTTCAATTCAAGGTTAACATATTGACCATGTCAGGCACAGAAACGATAGATTTACACTTTGGGTTTAGTGAGCATTTTACTATGAGAAACATGCTTTGAAATGATAGCTCTGTCATGTCACAAGTGTGAGTTAATGAGGAAGAAAAGAGACAGGTGAAAAAAAAAAAAGTCTGTTCATTTGTTCTTTGGCTTATTCCCAAAAGAATTGAAATGAAGAAGTGTTTCATAATTATTGGTTTATAGGATTGATAAGAGGTTAGTAATTGAGGAACAAAGAAGTTGTAAGTTTATGTAAATAAATAACGCAACAGGACATTTTTCTCTAGTTGTCATTACAAAGTTAACTAATTTGACAAGTTGAGCTTCCCTGGTGGCTCAGAGGTTAAAGCGTCTTCCTGGAATGCAGGAGACCTGGGTTCGATCCCTGGGTCAGGAAGATCCCCTGGAGAAGGAAATGACAACCCATTCCAGTACTCTTGCCTGGAGAATCCCATGGAGGGAGGAGCCTGGTAGGCTACAGTCTATGGGGTCGCAAAGAGTTGGACACGACTGAGCAACTTCACTTAAAAAGATAGTGCTGTTGAGAGAGGAAATAGACATATAAATCTCAATTATATCTAAATCATCAATAAGCCATATTTTTACATATAATTCAGTTTAGCTGGAAGAGCTGAACAATTTGATGATGCTAGGAACTTGTTAATTCAGATTTATAAACCTAAAAAATGCATAACTAATGTTAATTTAATAATGTTGGATTTTAGTAGTCTTAAAATATTAAGAAAGATATATAAACTCACAGATCATATAGTTTTATAAACTATGTTCAACCCATGAAGATTCAACATAAAGGGCCACTTCAGCAAATATTCAAAATGTATTATCATTTCTATTATAGTCTAAACCCATTAAAAAAGATCTGGTAATAATATATTTGTATATATATTATATATAATGTTAAAATAATAAAATAGTATAAATTTATTTAATACTATATCATGTAATATGGATTATAATATAGTGATATATAATATACTTTTGATTTCTTAATATCTCATACTTTCAGAAAAGTTGTATATGTAATAGATGCATGGATGTGAATATTTCAGATAACTGTACAGCAAGCTGGGGATGTAGTAACTTCAGAACCTGCCTCTTGCTGGAGATCAGGTTGGATCAAGAAAATGTATCCATCTAATGGGCCACTTCTGGGCTTGGGGCTTGAAGGCTGGAGGTTGGCGCAGGTGAAATAATTAGAGTATCCCCAAGGACAGAGTGTGCAAGAGTGGATGCAGTCGGTGTCCAAGAAGGAGCAGCAGGTCAGAACTAGATAAACTATATGCATTGTCAGTTATGAATGTCAGGCTGATTAAGAGGAGGCATTCAAGAGGAGGATGAATGAAAGTTCACAGGAGGATGAGAGAAGGTCCAGGCCTTTGTGAGCAGGGGTGGGTTTTCTGGGCTGCCTTATCCCAGGTCGATGGTGGCTGGAATTAAAGATAGTTTCAGATGGCTCACCTTTTATGATTTCATGCTTATTAATATAACTTTACATTTTATTTTAAATACATTTTAATATCAGTTAAAATAACTGCTGCAGCAAGATGCTCAACTTTCAAGCTATAAATAAGAGCATTTCTAGTTTGGAAATGTGCAACAAAGAAAATATTAACGATCTATTTACAAAGAATGGGTCAGCAGTTGCTGGGTGAGGAGTCTGGGAAGTGTGTTACTGCAGAGGAATAGCACCAGGAAGTTTCCTCATGTATCCTGACAGTGGTGGTGTTTCTGCAGCCCCATCTATGTGTTATAATTCATAGAACTGTACACCAAAAAAGCCCACTTTTCTGCATGATAATCAAAACAAATATGAAGCAAAGCACAAAATGCTAATGGAGAAATCAAAAGATCTTTTCAGTATACAAGAGGCAAACGATGAAGCTCAGTACACCAAAATAGTCCAAGAAAGCCGTGGAAGCAAGGTTCCTAAAAATGTATGGTTTGCATGTGTCTTAGGTCTTTAGGTTGATGAAGGGTACTCTTCAAAGTTGTAACATGGAAGCGGAAAATTATCTGACCCACTAGGTTTTCTTTATCTCTGTCTCTTTTAATAGACTGTCCTCCCTCTCTCCATCTCTCCTTTCTTTACTTCCTTCCTTCTTTCATCAGTTAAACATATGCTATCTGACATGGTAAAGAGGTGCCCCAGATTACATGGTGGAGAAGGAAATGGCAACCCATTCCAGTACTCTTTCCTGGGAAATTCCATGGAGAGAGGAGCCTGGCAGGCTATAGTCTATGGGGTCGCAAGAGCTGGACATGACTGAGCGACTAAACCACCACTGCTGCAGATGACATGAAAGTGATATGAAATGAAGTGGGATGAGAAGCTGGTCTAGTTCTGCTCCAAACATCAGGGTGGACAGTTGGGCCAGGAAAAACTCAAACTAGAAATGCTGCTGCTCACCAGAATGCACCTGTGATATCCAACCCGGCCTGTAGGCCTCCTTAGTTCAGACAGTAATAAGTGTTGTTCTGGAGCTGAGCATGTGGTTTGAGTTAGAATTGCTTCAGACTCCACAAGTTGGCTGCAGCCCAGAACTGACCAGAGGGTCCTTGGAGCAGGTCTTAAGTTGATCTTGACCTGATAGTGTTCTTTGGGTTGGACCTCCCAGGATTACTCTTGTCCAAAGCTCTCTTTCTATCCCTTTGAAGGAATAAATTTGGTGTCTTGGGTCTGGAACAAATTGAAACCAGTCTTCTAGAATTTTGAAGGGCTGTTGAGGCCAGGAACAGGACTACATGGGCTCTTTCCTCACTATTATCTCTTTAACTTCTCATTTGCCTGGCAACTTGAGTTCTGATTTTCTGAATGGGTGTTCCTCTGGTCACTTGCCCAGGAAACAGCTCTGGATGAGGGACCAGAGGAGAGTGTTTTATATCTCTTGGGAAGGGAAAGGTTAAATTTTGTTTCCAAGAGCACTGGCTGCATGAATTCTTGGACACAGCCTTCCCCAGGAGAGTGCAGTGGGGGAAGTTTGGCAGGAGCATATAGCTACACAGAGGAGGCAGGAGTGAGCTATGCGTGCCGACTGTTTACAACAGCTTCCGGAGTCTGCTAATACCAGACTGATGGAGTAAAAGATTAGTTGGAAATTCTCGACTTACAGTCTTTACATTAAACACTGGTAACCACTTTTTTCTTTCCACCTTTCCTCTCAAGTTATTCTGGATTTTAAAGTTCTAGTTATGAGATAAAGTCAACTGAAATTCTTCACATTTTCTAGCCTGAGTCACAGCCCTTGCTTAAGATTATTTCAACATAAAACATGTGTCTTTTAAGTAGTTTGAAAATATATGGTAGTACGTTGCTAGTAATAGATTTCTTAGAGCTGAATATTTTGGTACAGGATTTGTGATTTGAGTTTACCATCTGATTTATATATTCTATGGTCTTTTCATAATTTGGATTTGCCAATCTGGGTGGTTCTGGCACTGTGGGGGCTGTTGTGCCTGACTTAATTACATATTTAAATAGAAGGCTAGAGCTAAAGCTAAAAAAGCAGATGGATTTGGAAGAGGAGATTGTCCTGTTTTGAGGTCAAGTGTAAAGCCAAGAAATCGCTGGAGCTGCTCTGACAGGGATTTCAGGAAAATAGGCTTGTAATATTTCCATTTCTCTTGGTTTGCAGTCTGGCGCCAAATGTAGTAGGATCAGCCCTTTTTCCAAAGGTCTTGGTATTTCTGCAGTTGTTTTCAGAAAGTCTCAAAAAATGAAAATCAAGGCACAGGATCCCAAATATCTGTACCCTAAACACCAAAGCTTTTGGATGATCTAGGAGGGCGAGTCGATGCCATGGAAGTGAAGGCGTGGGTGACATAGTGCGTGTGCGGAGGCTGCTCGTTCAGATGCGAGTGCATCGGCTCTATAGCAAGCATGCTGGGAAGCCCTTTCCAAGAGTCTGCACATGATATGTGTACCTTCTGTTACTTTCCATCCTTTTTTTCCTATTTAGTTGAGTCAGCTAGGCCATCTCTCAAGGTCGGTAAACATTTCGAACTTTCTAATTGGTCCAGTTAGTTTAATGTTAGTATGTCACCTTCATTACTGAGAAACTGTACTTTAAAGCATTTTTAGTGAATCCTTCCAGGATTACTGTTTTTGGCCTATAGAAACAGAAACTAGGGTTTAGAAAATTTATGTGATTTGTATAAATCACATAACAGACCACTGGATCAGAAGAATTATAGAAGAGTATATTTTATATTATTAGCTGCCAACTTTCCAGTGGTTGAAGCTCTCCATATATGTAGGTGATGTATCTAAGGAAGTTTGAAACAGTAGCAATGACCACTGTATTGTATCAGTGACTTTTAACTATCTTTGGCAAATGAAACTTATGTAGAAACCCAGTATGCTAAGCTATAGGTTCTATTCTGTTAGCATGAATTTTTCTGAAGAGTTGAGTTTTCTAATAACTACCTACTTTCAACTTAACCAGTAACTGTAACAGACTATTATGAACACAAATACTTAAAATATGAATTTATGTAGTCACTTGGAGCCTCAGTAGCTGATGTATTATGTTGTCTTATTGATTGTCCAGCATTGAGAAAAATCTTTAAGAGTTAAATTCCTTCAAATGGATGTGATTTTCTAAACAGTTAAGAATAATTTTCAATCAGATTGACATAGAAGCTTGAAAAATTATTAATAGGAAATTTTGATCCACTTCAAATCACTGTATAACTCTAACCTAAGGCAGACTCACTCTTCCCAGTCTCTCTTCAATCTAGTCCAGACCTATCTACTGAAGCTATTCTTGTCAAGGTCCCTAGACCTCTGTATCACCAGATCTATCCATAAATTCCTGGTGCTTGCCTTGTGCAACGCATCACCTGTATTTGATAACCTGATCGCTCCCTCCACTCACCTTCCAGGTCTGCACTCTCTCCTGGGTTTCCTCCTACTTCACTGGCCACTTACCACTTTACTTTCTTCTCCCTCCTCTTTTCTGCCCTATGGTTTTGTGTGTGTTCCATCACTTCAGGCTGCTCTGTCCAGGCTCCTCTGTCCATGAGAGACACTCCAGGCAAGAATATTGGAGTGGGTTGCCATGCCCTCTTCCAGGGATCTTTCTGACTCAGGGACCAAACCCATGTCTTCTGTGCCTCCTGCATTTTAGGTGGATTCTTTGTCCACTGAGCCACCTGGGAAGCCCGCTCTGTAGCTTAGAGACCCCTAACCAGCCTCTCCCAACAATAGTTTCTCATCTGAACCACACAACACAGCAAACAATGCGAAAGACTTTTTTCTCAGTTTTCTCAGCTAGTATTCTAGATGCATAGAAGGGAAGTTAATTTGTTACGTACAATAGGTGCCTTAGGGAATTGTCTTAAATTTTTCACAACCTCAGGTCAGAGGGTTTGCCAGGCTTAGTCTACACCTGTTAGGTATCTGATCCAGTTCCATGGCCTTAAATTCCATCTACATGTTGGTGATCCCCAAGTTGATACCTCCAGCCTAGACCTCTACCTAAACACTGAAGGACAGAGTCTTTGATCCAACATCTATTAAACACCTTGTCTTAAATGTCTGTTAATGAAAAAACTAGTCAATAGTCAATTCAATAAAGAAATGGAAAATCATATTTGCACCAACCTGAAAGAGGAGAGTAAAAAATTTGGCCTAAAGCTCAACATTCAGAAAACTAAGATCATGGCATTCGGTCCCATCACTTCATGGCAAATAGATGGGGAAACAGTGGAAACAGTGGCTGACTTTATTTTGGGGGACTCCAAAATCACTGCAGATGGTGACTGCAGCCATGAAATTAAAAGATGCTTACTCCTTGGAAGGAAAGTTATGACCAACCTAGACAGCATATTAAAAAGCAGAGACATTACTTTGCCAATAAAGGTCCATCTAGTCAAGGCTATGGTTTTTCCAGTAATCATGTATGGATGTAAGAGTTGGGCTATACAGAAAGATGAGCACAAAAAATGGATGCTTTTGAACTGTGGTGTTGGAGAAGACTCTTGAGAGTCCCTTGAACTGTAAGGAGATCCAACCAGTCCATGCTAAAGGAGATCAATCCTGGTTGTTCAGTGGAAGGACTGATGCTGAAGCTGAAACTCCAATACTTTGGCCACCTGATGTGAAGAGCTGACTCATTTGAAAAGACCCTGATGCTGGGAAAGATTGAGGGCAGGAGGAGAAGGGGACGACAGAGGATGAGATGGTTGGATGGTATCACCGACTCAATGGACATGAGTTTGGGTGGACTCCGGGAGTTGGTGATGGACAGGAAGGCCTGGCGTGCTACAGTTCATGGGGTCGCAAAGAGTCGGACATGAGTGAGCGACTAAACTGAACTGAACTGAGGGTTATAATCCAGGAGACAGTCTTTCAGAAAGCTCTGAGGACTGTTCCACCAGTTGGACATCAAAGCACAGTTATATATGTTTTTGAGACAAAGGGCTATATGTCAAAGCAACATAGTAACCATTTACATAATCCAACAAGAGCAGCAGGGCCCTGTGACTCCCTACAGGATCAAGAAAGGAATGTTATCTCCTAAGGAGTTACCTTGCTGGTGCCAGGAGGAAACTGCCTTTTTTCCCCCCTGGCAAGTAGGCATTCCAGTCTCTTCTAAAGGACTATAGTTAATGTATAGTGCGGATGCACAATGCACACTAAAGGGGGAGTAGGTACTGGCTCAAATGGCAGAGAAACTTTTGTGTTAAATTACTCTTGTCCTGCCTTAAAAATGCTTTTACAGAACCTCAGTTCAGAAGTGTTGCCAGGCTCAGTCCACAGGTGTCACGTATCACGACCTTAAATTCCATCTTCCTGTTGAGAAACTCCAAATTTATACCTCCAGCCTAGACCTCTACCTGAACACAAGGTAGAGTGTTCTGTCCAACATCTATTTAATACCTTGCCTTTTTAAAAATAAAATATTTATTTTTATTTGGCTGCACGGGTCTTAGTTGTGGCATGTGGGATCTTTCATTGTGGCATGGGGGTGATCTCGTTCCTTGACCAGGGATCAAACCCAGCCTCTCTGCATTGGGAATGCAGAGTCTTAGCCACTGGACCACCAGGGAAGTCCCTTAACACCTTGTCCTAAGTGTCTAACTGACACCCCAAACTTAGCATGTCCAAACATAAAATCTCATTTTCTCTCTAAAGCTGATCCATTTATAGTTATCATTTATCAGGCCCCAAATTTTAGTCATCCCTGAACTCCTTTCTGACTCTTCCACCTTCTAGCCAATCATTCTGCAAATCCTCTTGTCTCTTACTTCCAACTACATTCCCAGTCTGACCAATTTGTCCAGGTTCTACTTCGGCTACCTGGACCTCAGCCGCATCACATCCCAAGAGCTGGAAATACTTCAGGAGTCTCCTGCCTGGTCTCCCTGCTTTTGCCATGAGATGGTTGGTAAGATGGTTGGGTGGCATCACTGACTCAATGGACATGAGAACAAATAAAATAGTTTATTCTAAACAGAGCAGCCAGAATGATCCTCGTGATGTCAGTCTTCTGCTCAGAACCCTTCAGATGCTTCCCCTTTAACTCATGCCAAAAAGTTAAAGACCTTATAATGGAGGATGTGATCTGTGTTGCCCCTTCCCTCAACTCTGCCCCAGTCTTTTTGCTGTTCCTATAATATATGAGGCAACTTCCACCCTGGGGACACTTCTGTCTTTCTCGCAGGCTCTTCACCCCACCCCCTCTTGTCTCCTTGGCTTATTCTCTTGCTTCTTTCAAATCTTTGCTCAGATGACACCTTCCTGGCGAGGCCTTTCCTGACTAGTCTTCTAAAAGTTGTGAACCCCCTCATCGCTCCCGTCCCTGTTTTATTGCTTTTGCCCTCACCATTGTGTTGACCACTTTATAATATTCTGTATGGTCTCCTTGATTGTTTTTCTTGTCTGTTCCTCTACTAGTGTGTAAGCTCCTTGAAGGGGGGGATTGTATTTGTTCTGTCCTTTGCTATGTGCTGAATGTCTTGAACAGAGTCTTCACAGAGTGGATGGTCAAGAAATGGTTGCTGAATGAATGATATGAACGATGGCAAGTGTTTAATGAGAAAATATGTGGTATATGGAATTTTAATCACTCTAAATTCTCCTCGTAGTACACAAAACACCCCTTGGTGTTAAATAGAGCTTATTATCAGATGTTCAATAGTATCATTTAAAAAATCTCAAACCTCAAAGCCATCTTTTAAATATATTCAGAGATTCAGAACAGTCACTGGTTTTGTATGTTGAGGCCAAAATTGAACTTTTAATTGCATGCTGATGCTTCATCTGCAGTCCTAAGCAAGCATGCATTTCAACCCTGCATTGCCAAATGCATCTAATTGAGTATATGAAAAATATCGGCAAAAATTACAAGTATTCCTGTTTCATTCTCTCCTTTCTCCACTCGGCTCTGTGTTGTAGGGGGATTCTACTTGGGCATCTTTCTGGCTAGGTTGTGTCGGTAGGAAGCACTAGAGGATGATGGGGTGTATTCCGCCTCCCTCTCTGCTTCTTTCTTTGCACTGTTAGCATCCAATTCCACTGGGTCTGCAGCTTCCATCAAGTGGCTTGAGCCCAGGATTGCGCTGGAACCAGCTGTTACTTGCTCACGAGGGATGGTTTTTTCATTTCCCATACCTCTGTGTTTAGTGATACCACATTGATGACTTAAGCTTTGGTGGGTGCATCCACACCTCAGAAATCGCAACCTTTCTTCCAACAGGAAAGTGAAAGTGAAAAGTTGCTCAACTCTTTGCGACCCCATGGACTGCAGCCTGTCAGGATCCTCTGTCCATGGAATTCTCCAGGCAAGAATACTGGAGTAGGTTGCCACTTTCTTTTCCAGGGGATCTTCTGGACACAGGGATCGAACCTGTGTCTCCTGCATTGCAGGCAGATTCTTTACCATCTGAGCCACCAGGGAAGCCTCTGCCAACAGAGAGCCACGATAAACATTCACCAGCACATTTCTGTGGCCTCGCCGGGGCGGGGGGGGGGGGGGCCTCTGGTGGCAGCCCCTCCTCCTTTTGTTTCTCCAGTCTAGCAGTGGGCAATGTTCCAGCTGTTGCTAATCTCTGGATCACACTCTTCTGTAAGAAACTGTTTAGGACTCAGTTCCTTGATCACTTGTATAAGAAATTCCCTGCACTAAATTGCTTCCTTTGTAGAAATAGGAAATTGTTTTCTTGTACTTGGACTGATAGAATGTCTAGCGTAACCATGTTAGGTTTGTGTGAACTCATAGAATCCTTGGCAGCAATACAAAACAAAAATGGTCCCCTCTGAAATATTTGTATGGATGCTTTGCTTCGGAACAGGAAAAGATTTGGCATTCATACTCTCATTTAGTTGAACAGTAAAGATTTTAGCCTTCTTATTCATTGCATATGTTGTGTGCCCATTTTTGGATGCTGTGCACTGTGATATCTGGCCAATAGTACTGTTATTTCTGAGGCAAGGCAACCTGGTCCTCTAATACCTCACTTCTGGGTGAATAGCCCAGGATTTAATAGGGTTCATTGACTGTTTTTTCCTCACATGTGCTGCTGTGATTTGCCCTGAATGATTTTTGTTAATGTATTCTTTTATGTGGGTCATTTTAAAGTCTTTATTGAATTTGTTACAATATTGCTTCTGTTGTTTGTGTTCTGCTTTTTTGGCCTGAGGCACGTGGGACCCTAACTCCCTGACCAGGGATCAAACCTGCACCTCCTGCGCTGGAAGATGAAGTGTTAACCACTAGACTGCCAGGGAAGTCCTCTGAATGATGTTTTCAAATTCATTTTCACTCTTTGAATGCTACTGCTCCAGACCGATAAAGCACCCTTGAAAATATGTTGTAATCTCATCTGTGGTCTTGCCATCAGAGCCTGTTCCAAATTTGCCCCTGGCCATGGACTTGGACTGTATCTTCATCTTTTATCTCTATGCCCACCTGACAAAGTGTCTAAGAAGTATTCTTAACCTTTTCTTTCTGGCTAGATCAGCATATTTTATTTTGAGTGGAACAAGTAAAGAACTGCCATGGAAAAGTTACCCTGATTTTAGCATTCTCATCTGCAGATTCTGCTCAAGAGTGACGTAAACTATGTTAGGTGCAACCCGGTTTTCCCTGTCCAGGGGCCCCCTCTCCCCCGCGGGAGCCATGGGATCCCAGTGGAGGCTTCCTCTGCCTCCTCTCCCTCCCTGCTGCTGCTCTGCCTCCCTGTCCAGGGGCCCCCTCTCCCCTGCGGGAGCCATGGGATCCCAGTGGAGGCTTCCTCTGCCTCCTCTCCCTCCCTGCTGCTGCTCTGCCTCTGCTGAGCCCTGTGTTGGATGTTCGAGCATTTACTTCGTTCTCATGCGCAGTCACTATACTCTGTGCTTTATAACTGACCTTCTGATTGTCTTGATTCTGCCCTGTTGGTTCTCACTTGTCTGCCCAATCATTTGTTCCTTCCTTGTTTTTACTTCTCCTGTTACCAGAGCCTAAGGATCTGCCCCAAATTCCAACCCAAAGTCTGGGTTCTACCATCTGTTGACAGCTTCCTTGAAGCTTATGATGTGCATTCCAGATCTTCTCAGGAGTGTCTGCCAATTCTCTGCCATTGTGTTGTGCCCACCTGTTGAGTCAGTACCACTTCGTCTCTTCTGCCTTCACCACTGCTGGCTGGACCGTTATATGTCGGTTGGATGTGGTGCTTTGCCTGCCAGACTGAACCTCCTCCTGTTGCACGGGAGGATACCCATTCTCCCAGTGGCTGTGACCAGACTAGTTCTACATTGTGACCCCTCCTCCCATTTCCATCCCTCACCTGCTCAGATCTGAACAGAGTAATAGGAAACTGCCCAGGTAGTTATGCCCCAGTGATAAAGCAGACTGCATCACTAATCACTGGCCTTTTTCATTATGAGGGGTGGTGATATGAGAAGAAAGGAATTGCAAGCCTCCTATGCTGGCTTTGTGAAGTAGTACCACTGGGTCCAGCCCCTGAGAGACGCATCATGACCAGCTTTCAACTTTGCCGTATTACTTTGGGAGCATCTGGATAATACTGTTAACACAGGTCTCATATGAAGTCTTTCTATGTCTTTGGAAGGTGGACAGAAAGTTAGTTTTAAGAATCTTACAGCAGATGGGGAAACTGAGATGTGGATTAATCAAATGTTGCTCCTGAAATCACACAGAGATTTGTTGAACAGATTCTTGGTTTTGATTTTGAGGACCACCAATCCACTAAATGAGGGGCTCCCAACCTTTTGACCAAGAAAGGATGAGTTTTTGTTCTCTGGAGCCTTAACATTACTTATATTAGAGCTGGCCTGGAACTGACCTTGGATCGCCTGGTTATTTGTGTGAACCCTCAGCTTTGAGGTGCTCACGATGAAGTTCATGAGAGAGTAGAAGGTGTGCTCCATTTGCCTGCTTTCCTTTCTCACCCCATGGCACGTGATTGGAAGAAACGCAGTGACAGCAGGACTGGGGTCTGATCTATCAGGGAGGAAGGACCTCAAGATCTGTCTTCATCTGTTGTCCAGCCAAGCTTAGTGCATGGCACACATAATGGACACACAGCAGGGAGTTAAGCTAGGGGCAGTTTCCTGCCCCCGCCCCACACTGCTGCCTTCAATACTGTTATGCTCTTGCTCTTCATTTTCCCGCCTCCTGTTTGTTTTTTTCTAGAATCAGTGATAGCGGTAGGTGACTAGAAGGAAAGCAAGATCCTTTTGCTTGTCTGAGTGCTGCTTATCCGGCTCTCTCTTGGTCCTTGATGCACTCCATGTGACATGCTTACACATGTCTTCTCTCTTGTGTGCGCTGCACTTCTGGCTCCTTCTGGAAGCCTTTCCCTGGGGACCTCTCTGCTTTAGTGTTCTTTGACTCCTCGCTGGGCTCCTGTTTCTGGAGGTCAACCCCACAACCTGTTAGGGAGTCAGCCGTTTTAGACAAGGTGCCCTCAAGATGTCTCCATTCTGGCGACCCTTTGTGATGCTCACTTGAGTCCTAGGAAACTGCAGCATCTTCATGTTGAGAGTGTAGCTTGCCGCCCTTCCCCTGCACTCTGCTTTTGCCCACTGGCTCTAATCAGCCTCTTCGATGGGAAGCGAGCCCAGGCTCTGTGTCCACAGACACTCAGATTCCAGGGGACATCCATCAGTTTCTCCCACGAACTGTCCCTGGATTCAGTTCAGTGATGATTTCTTAGTGGAGTCTGCAGTCACTCCCAGCCTCAGTGAGCAATTTTCTGGGAGTCCCCCAGCTATGCCCCCATCCGCCCTTGCACTTAGTGGACGGTCGGGGTGTGTGTGGCAGTGACAGGGGAGCACCAGAGAGAGGAGTGAAGTGTTGTCCATTCTTCCTGGGTCTCTCCGGCTCCTTCCTGTGGTTGCTGAGGCTGAATGGTGAAAAGCTAGGGGCCCCTCAGGCTTCCTCTTGGCAAGACTTGGAACGGAATCCATTTCACATCCTATTAGAATTATCTGGGGAATCCTGGTCTTTATTCAGTTGAACCCATGGTGCTCAGTGGATTCAACAACCGTCTTTGCTGCCAGCTGCTATGCCAGGTATGTCATTAAGTGTCTCTCAAGTATCCATCATGTTCCCATAACTCTGGGAATCAGGGGGAGGGGAGGGAGCAGTGGGAGGAGGCCGAAGAGAAACAGAGGACATTGGTAGTGGATATCTCTGATAGCAAATAGATGTACCATTCCAAGTCACTTTATCTACCCAAGAACCGAATGGTTGGTCTCAGATGTGAACAGCTGTGTGGTCTGGTATAAGTCTCTCGATTTTCCCATCCACCAAACCAGAGTAGAAGCATAGATTTACATGGCAGAGCTGTTCTGAGAATTAAAGTACCCAAAGGCATGTAATTAAAATGACCTTAAAGTAATTTTCAAGTTTGAAGAGTTGTGGAAATGGGAAAAATACTTACCAAGAGATCCAGAGAGGGGCTGTACTTGAACTGTCAGCCATTCCTGGGGCAGTGGTCATTTTTTGGCAGGAACTAGCCTGGGAGGAGCCTTGACAGAGCCTGCACAGAGCTAGTTTAAGAAAGCCTAATTGACACATTAGTTATTATTTTATCTTTGTAAAGCTGTGATGTGAGGCCTTGGACAGCGGGGAGGAGGCTGTGAGGTAGTTCCTTGACAGCCTGCCATTGTCAACTCTTTTGGGAGGAAGATGTCAGAGCCTCGAAGGACAGGCTTAGGTTGTAAGTGGTTCACTTTTAGTTCAGCTGGAATAACTCCTGCTGGTGGTATAACACTTTGATTTTGGAATTCTCCACATATGGCTTAGTGACACACATGGTATATGTGTATGTGCGTGGGCATTTACATGAACAATTCCCACTCACTTACCTCATGATTGCTGGTGGGTCACCTTCATAGGATTCTGGGGTGTCTAATACACAAATTTTGCTAGGATGACCTGGTTTTTGGACAAAGAAGTTAACACAGTAAGTCATATAATAACTTCCATGACTCATGTTGCAAGGGTTAATTGGTAGCAAGGACAAGAATGTTCAAGCTACCATACAATTGTGCACATTTCACATGCTAGCAAGGTTATGCTCAAAGTCCTTCAAGCTAGACTTCAGCAGTACATGAACTGGGAGCTTCCAGATGTATAAGCTGGGTTTAGATGAACCAGAGATCAAATTGCTTGCATTCATTGGATCATGGAGAAAGCAAAGGAATTTTAGAAAAATAACTACTTTTGCTTCATTGACTATACCAAAGCCTTTGACTGTGTGACTCACAACAAACTGTGGAAAATTCTTAAAGAGATATGAGTACCAGACCACATTACCTGTCTCCTGAGAAACCTATATGCAGGTCAAGAAACAGCAGTTAGAACTGGACATGGAACAACAGACTGGTTCCAAATCAGGAAAGGAGTATGACAGGCTGTATATTGTCACCCTGCTTATTTAACTTACGTGCAGAGTTCAGTTCAGTTCAGTTGCTCAGTCGTGTCCGACTCTTTGCAGTCCCATGAACTGCAGCATGCCAGGCCTCCCTGTCCATCACCAACTCCCGGAGTTCACTCAGACTCACGTCCGTTGAGTCAGTGATGCCATCCAGCCATCTCATCCTCTGTCGTCCCCTTCTCCTCCTGCCCCCAATCCCTCCCAACATCAGGGTCTTTTCCAATGAGTCAACTCTTCACATGAGGTGGCTAAAGTATTGAAGTTTCAGCTTCAGCATCAGTCTTTCCAGTGAACACCCAGGACTGATCTCCTTTACGTGCAGAGTACATCACGCAAAATCCTGAGCTGGATGAATCACAAGCTGGAGTCAAGATTGGCAGGAGAAATATCAACAACCTCAGATATGCCATTCTAATGGCAGAAAGTGAAGAGGAACTAAAGAGCCTCTTGATGAGGGTGAAAGAAGAGAGTGAAAAAGCTGGCTTGAAACTCAGCATTAAAAATACTAAGATCATGGCATCTGATCCCATCACTTCATGGCAAACAAATAGAAGGGGGAAAAATGGAAGCAGTGACAGAGTTTATCTTCTTGGGCTCCCAAATTACTGTTGATGGTGACTGCAGTCATGAAATTAAAAGACGCTTGCTTCTTGGAAGAAAAGCTATGACAAACCTAGACAGTGTATTAAAAAGCAGAGATACCACTTTGCTGACAAAAGTCCGTATAGTCAAAGTTGAGGTTTTCCCAGTAGTCATGTATGGATGGTTGAGTGGCATCTCTGAATCAGTGGACATGAGTTTGAACAAACTCCAGGAGATAATGAAGGACTGGGAAGCCTGGCATGCTGCATTTCATGGGGTCATGAAGAGTCAGACATGACTTAGTGACTAAACAACAAGGGTAATGAAGGATGGGATTCTTCATCTCAATTCCTACAGTAGAATGAAGATGTAAAAATCAAGATTTTTGGTTCTGCAGCAAAGAAATATTTTGTGTCCTTCTTAGAAGAGGAACAAATTGGGCCATCCCTGTTGAGCTTTAATTCTGCCACTGTAAATTATGAAGATCCCAGGTTTCAAGCCTTAGAGATGTTTTCTCCTGTTTAACAAACCTGCTGTCAGTCCCAGCTATCAGTTGGCACTGAATAGGCTGCAGTGAAGCCCTGACCTGTGTGGCCTTCCTTTGCCTTGGATAAGTGGATACCAATGGAAGGGATGGAGGTTTTGAAAAGAAACTTTATTGCTTTTTTTTAAATCTAAAAATGTAGTGCCCCATTTTTTTTAGTCTCCCATTTAAAAATGACCTTTTATACTGAAATTCAAGGACAAGAGGTAAATTTGCCACTAGAATGTGATTTCCATGAATGCAAGGATTTTGCACATTTTATTCACACTGTGTCCTCAGGCCCTGGAACTGAGCCTGGTATATAGAAAGTTTCTTTCTCTATAGTCCCATTCAGTAGGAATGGTCTTTTCTGGCTTCCTCTGTTTCTCCCTGACCTGCCAATCCAATCTGCCCTCATTGTGTTAGTCTCTTCGATTTGCACATTTCTTAACTCTTTTCTCTTATTCCCATTTCATCTTCCACTGTTTTACAGATGCTCATTTTACCCCTGCTATTTTAATAACTTCAAACTTGTTTCCCTGACACTAAGTTCCTCAGTTTCATCTGCTGCCACCAGATGAAATCTTTCAAAAGCTGCTCGCCAACACTAACTTTAACTTTTAACCTCCACAGTATGTCAGAAAACGCCCTTCTCCTTCTGGTCTCTGCATATCTGCATATTATCAATCTTATCTTCTTCCTTCCACCCGCTCAGCTCTTCCACCACTTCTGATAACGTACTTTTATCCAAATGTGTGATAATTGCTAACTTCTGGAGCCTTACACACTGTGTAAGGGCCTATCTTCAGAATGAACCTTTTCTACCTCAGGCCACCTGGCATGGTCTTTTCTCAGCTTGGAACATGTCCCTCCATTTTGCTCTTTGGTCAGCTTAACCTGACCTTCTCATAGAAACTTCCAGTGTGCTTGCAGTTTAGTTGAGCTCCCCTGCTTTCACTCAAAAAGAGTCGTCTTCTTCTTCAAGGCACTTATCACAGTGGCAATGATATTATTCATGTGATTATTCACTTAAAGATTAGGACAAGCCTGCTTACTATTGTGATTTCAGCATCTGTGGTTGCAGCTGAAAGAATGAACACAGATGAAATCATTCAGAGAGAATTTAGAGTGAGAAAAGACAGCCAAGACAGAACCCTGGGGAACAGCAATGTTTAAGGCACTGGACATGAAAGCAGATCCCATGAAAAGTCTGTGAAGGGGCACTGCAGAAGATTAGAGAACAGGGAAGAATAGTGTCATGGAAACCAGTGATGAAGAAAATCTCATGGAAGAATGAATGGGAAAGGACCAAATGCTGCAAAAAATCACAAAAATAAATACTCAGAAGCATTAATTAGATTTGTTATCTAGAAAGTCATAGGAGGTCATAATGGAATGATTTTGATGGAGTGGTGGCACTGGAACCAGATTTCAGGGAGTCCACTTATGAGAGATGGAAAGTGGAGTAAATGAAATGCATACTGTTGTTTTTAAAAGCTTTTCTCTGAATTGAAGGAGAAAGATTCATGGAGATCGTTAGAAGAAAATATAGAATTGAAAAGGGGTTTTAAAAAATGTTTGTGAACTGCAGCAAGGAGTAAGTAAAGATGGATGAGTGGAATATATAAGCAAGAAATAGTATATTTGGAGATGGAGAGTTTCACAGAGGTCATGGAGTGTTTTGAGCACATTTACAGAAATAAACTTTGAATAAGAGGAGGAATGTCTTTGCTCGTGAGGGTAGGGTATGCAATAAATGAATAAAAAGTTTTGAAAGATTAGAGTAATACGCATGTAGATGTGTTTGTAGGTTGGGAAGCAGTTAAGATGCCAAGGGAATTATTGCACTGTGATTTCTGTAGTGTTATGAAGGAAGGAGCAAGCTTAACCTTTCTTTTCTATAGAAAGATAATTAACACCATGATCAAGTGGAATTTATTCCAAGGGTACAAGAATGGCTCAACATCCACAAGTCAATCAGTGTGATATACCACTTTAACAATATTAATGTTAAAAAGAATATGATTATTCCAATAGATAGCAGAAAAAACATTTGACAGAATTTAGCATCCATTTATAATAAAAACTCTCAACAAAATGGGCATAGAAGGAATGTAATCAAGGCTATATATAACAAGCCCACAGCTATTAATAATACCCTATTCAATGGTGAAAAGCTGAAAATCTTTTCTTTAAAATCAGGAACAAGCAAAGATGACCATGCTTGCCACTTTTATTTAACATAGTAGTGGAAGTCTGGTCTGAGCAATTAGGCAAGAAAAAGGAATCAAGAACATCTAAAGACCCTGTATTGGAGAAAGCAATGGCACCCCACTCCAGTACTCTTGCCTGGAAAATCCCATGGACAGAGGAGACTGGCAGGCTGCAGTCCATGGAGTCACAAAGAATCGGACACAACTGAGTGACTTCAGTTTCACTTTTCATCTTCATACATTGGAGAAGGAAATGGCAACCCATTCCAGTGTTCTTGCCTGGAGAATCCCAGGGATGGCGGAGCCTAGTGGGCTGCCATCTATGGGGTCGCACAGAGTCGGACACGACAAGTGACTTAGTAGCAGCAAAGACCCTGTATAACCAAAGTAATCTTGAGAAAGAACAAAGCTTGGGTTATCATGCCCTTTGATTTCAAACTGTGTCAAAAATCTATAGTAATCAAAACAGTATAGTAGTGGTATTAAATCAGGTAAATAGATCAATGGGACAGAATAGAGTCTAGAAATAAACCCAAACAATCCATGACGAAGGAACCAGGAATATATGATGGGGTAAGGACAATCTCTTCAATAAATGGTATTGAGAAAACTGGACAGCTGCTTGCAAAATAATGACACTGGACCACTATCTTACATCACACATAAAAATTAACTCAAAAATGGATTAAATACTTGAATAGAAACCTAAAACTATAAAATTCCTAGAAGAAAACATAGGTAATGAGACATTGGTCTTGGTGATAATTTTAAAAATCTGAAACCAAAAGGAAAGGCAACAAAAGCAAAATTAAACAAGAGGGACTACGTGAAACTATAAAGCTTCCAAACAGCAAAGGAAACCATCAATACCATGAAAAGGCAACCTACTAACTGGGAGACAATATTTGAAAATCATATATTTGGTAAAGACTTAATATCTGAAATAGCAAAGCAATTAAATAGCAAAAAAAAAAAAAGATTAAAAAATGGGCAGAGAATCTGAATAGACATTTTCCCAAAGAAGACATACTGATTGTCAGCAGGTACATGAAAAGATGCTCTACACCATTAATCATCAGGGAAATACAAATCAAAACCACAATGAGATATCACCTCACACTTTAGAAGGTCTGTTATGAAAAAAAGTGTTGACAAGGATGTGGAGAAAGGGAACCATTGTGCTCTGTTGTTGGGGATGTAAATTGGTACAGCCACTATGGAAAACAGCATGGAGGTTCCACAGGCAAAAGCCGAACTACCACAGGATCCAGCAATTCCACCTCTGGGTATTTGAAGAAAATGAAAACACTAACTTGAAAAGATATATACATTTTCATGTTCATTGTAGCGTTATTTGCAATAGCCAACATATGGAAACAACCCAAGTGTTCCTTGATGGATGAATATGTATTACTCAGCAATAAAAGGGAAGGAAATCTTACCATTTGCAACACCATGGATGGATCTTGAGGGCATTATGCTAAGTGGAATAAGTCAGACGAAGAGAGAAATACCGTATGATCTCAATAATATGTGGAATCTAAAAACAAAACCAAGCTCATAGATACAGATAACAGCTTGGTAGTTGCCATAAGTGGGGTTGGGGGTGGAAGAGGGTTAGGGGTTAGGGTTAGGGTTAGGTGAAGTTAAGGATCAAAAGCTACAAACTTCCAATTGTGAAAGAAGTCATGGGGATGTAATAATGTACAGCATGGTGAGTAATACTGTATTGCATCTTTGATTCTCTTACAGTTGTAAGAGAATATATCTTAGAAATTCTAATCACTAGAGAAAAAAATGTGTAACTGTGTGGTGATAGATGTTAACTAGACTTACTGTGATCAGTTTGCAGTACATACAAATATCAGATCATTACGATGTTGAAACTAATGTAAGGTTGTATGTCAATTATAGTTAAGTTGAGAAAAAGGAAGAAGGCAGGAAGGAAAGAAAAAGAAAGAATTCATGAACCCAGAACAAACTTAGATTGCAGGGTTAGTTTTATTCCTGTTTTATCCACTATCACTTCCATTCTGTTTTGAGAGTTTATGGTTTTACTTGAAAGGATTGTGGTTGTTGGAGAATTGTACCTGTGAAAAGCCAAACTTGGACTTGCAAAGTAACTCTATGATTAAGAACACAATTTTGGCTGTCATATGAATCTGGGTTTGAATTTTGGCCCTACCTCTGCAACTTCTTATGTGACCTGTACACCTTATTTAACCTAAGGCTTACAATTCAATGGACATGAATTTGAGCAAATTCTGGGAGACAGTGAAATGCCAGGAAAGCCTGGCATGCTGCAGTTCATGGGGCCACAAAGAGTCAGACGCAACTTAGCAACTGAACACCACCACCAACAAAGGCTTACTTTCCTTATCCTAAAAGTAGGAATACAGATACCTGTCTTGCAGATTCGTGACATAAGGTACATAGGTAACACATGGTACATACATAAGGTAACACATAGTCAATAGTCAATAACGAGATTTTTAAATTAGAAACTTGACGAGGGTTTCGGCTCCTTCGTGTTATCCAATTCTTTCTTTTTTTTTCAGTTTTCTATTTGGCCGCACTAGGTCTTGGTTGCTGCATGCGTGCTTTCTCTGGTTGTAGCGAGGGGGGATGACTCTCCAGTTGTGGGGTGCGGGTTTGCCATTGCAGTGGCTTCCCTTGTTGCAGAGCGTGGGCTCTCGGATCAGCAGGCTTCAGAAGTTGCAGCACCTGGGCTCTAGTGGCTGCGGCATGTGGCCTCAGCAGTTGCAATGCACAGGCTCAGTTGCTCCAAGGCACGTGGAACCTTCCCAGACCAGGGCTGGAACCAGTGTCCCCTGTAGTGGCAGGCAGATTCTTGAGGCGGTACTTCAGTATTTATGGGAAACGGAGGATAGACAGACTCCATAGTCATTAAGTTACACTGTGAACGGGCTTAGTTGTTTTCTCTCTAAAAAAGATTTCTCTTTGAGTTGGTCTGGATCCTGTATAGAATCTGTAACGTATACCAAAGCATCTCAAAAAAAATCTCTAACATCTAAAAATGCATTCCAAGTTCTAAGCAACTAGAGTTATAAAAAAAGAGTTTGTAAATTAACCTATGTGCAAGCGGGGACTAGTTGTATAGTAGTGATGGTATTGGTTTTGTTGAAGAAGGATTGTGAGGCAAAGAGGACTGGGGAGAAGAATCTCAATCTCCAATAAAAATAAAGACGTAGTGTAGAGCGTTTTCCCCCGACTATTGTGAGTCTTGAAGTTTGGAGGACTCTTTTATTTTCTAGAAAGACATCCAGTGTCATAGGCAATCCTATGTTTGGTACTCTAGTGTGAAATCTTTACATTTCAGAGAAGTGAAAACAAGCAAGCCGAGCAGAGGTTATTTGGTCAGAAAAATTTCCCAAGAGCAGAAAACATTAGGTTATTGAATACTATCAGATGAAGTGCTGGAAAAAACTGCTTATTTCCTTAAGACTAGTTATTGTATTACTCAGATACAAACCACTTTTAGATTTCTTGGCAGATTTTCGTTATATTTTGGCAGTAAAGTACCAACTCCACATTCATTTATTACATGTCCAAAGATTTTTACAATTTCTTCAAATATTGATTTATATCATTTGATTCATATCATTGATTTATATCATTTGATTTACAGGTTAGCAGTTGTATATTTGGTCCTATCTTATGCTATATGGAATTACTATACAAATAATTGATTTAAAATATATATTGGTTTTTTTCAAACAAAAGCATTTACATACCTTTCACTTCCAATCATGGAGGTGATTAGGATCCGCGCTTAATCTACCACCCAAAACAACTAGAAAATTGGACAAAATATATGTTTTCAAACATCAGACTCTAGGCATCATGACACTATGATTTCTGAGAAGTAAAGCAAATGATGTGAATCCAGTGACTGTCGTGGTCTTCTCCTTCCAGACTATTTCTGGACAGTGGTACCTGGAGTGAGAACAAAACAGAACCCTACATTTTGACGAGTTGAGACGACAGAGATTAGAATTTAGGTGGATTGAGGCAGCTAGGTGAGACACAGGAAGGAAGGGAAGGAGTTATGCTGAGAAATGTGCATATGGGTTCCCTGGAGGCTTTGGTTGAATAGAAATCTGCATAACTGTAGGGTGAGATTTCTGGCAAAAGAAGAGTTTTTCTGTACATGTGAATTGAACAATTCCTAGAGATCACAGAGGACCAGGTATAATTTAAGTTTTTACCAGTCAGAGCAGAAAGACCCCATTCCACACATGGAACATTTAGTAGAGACCTTGTAAGACTTGGGTGTTAATGGTAGGGCTAAAATAGCCGTAAAGGATAATCTAGCTGCTGCTGCTGCTGCTAAGTCGCTTCAGTCGTGTCCGACTCCGTGCGACCCCATAGATGGCAGCCCACCAGGCTCCCCGTCCCTGGAATTCTCCAGGCAAGAACACTGGAATGGGTTGCCATTTCCTTCTCCAAGGATAATCTAGACTCAGAGCAAAAGTCTTAAAAATAAGCATCAAGCAAATGAAACTAATCTGCAAGAGACTTAATCTTCTGTCAGAGCAGTGGTCAACATTTTTAAAAGGAATTAAACAAAATCTAACTCTTAACAATGAAAAACAAAATATTTCAGTTCAGTTCAGTTAGGTCGCTCAGTTGTGTCTGACTCTTTGCAACCCCATGGACCTCAGCACACCAGGCTTCCCTGTCCATCACCAACCCATGGAGCCTGCTCAAACTCATGTCCATCGAGTCAGTGATGCCATCCAGCCATCTCGTCCTATGTTGTCCCCTTCTCCTTCTGCCCCCAATCTTTCCCAGCATTAGGGTCTTTTCCAATGAGTCAGTTCTTCGCAGCAGGTGGCCAAAGTATTGGAGTTTCAGCTTCAGCATCAGTCTTTCCAATGAATATTCAGGACTGATTTCCTTTTGGTTGGATCTCCTTGCAGTCCAAGGGACTCCCAAGAGTCTTCTCCAACACCATAGTTCAAAAGCATCAATTCTTCGGTGCTCACTTTCTTTATAGTTCAGTTTTCATATCCATACCTGACTACTGGAAAAACCATATTTTTGACTAGATGGATCTTTGTTGGCAAAGTAATGTCTCTGCTTTTTAATATGCTGTCTAGGTTGGTCATAGCTTTTCTTCCAAGGAGGAAGTATCTTTTAATTTCATGGCTGCAGTCACCATCTGCAGTGATTTTGGAGTCCTCCAAAATAAAGTCTCTCTGTTTCCATTGTTTCCCCATCTATTTGCCATGAAGTGATGGGACCGGATGCCATGATCTTAGTTTTCTGAATATTGAGTTTTAAGCCAAACTTTTTCACTTTCCTCTTTCACTTTCATCAAGAGGCTCTTCAGTTCTTCTTTGCCTTCTGCCATAAGGGTTGTGTCATCTACATATCTGAGGTTATTGATATTTCTCCTGGCAGTTTTGATTCCAACTTATGCTTCATCCAGCCCAGCATTTTGTATGATGTACTCTGCATAGAAGTTAAATAAGCAGGGTGACAATATATAGCCTTGATGTTCTCCTTTCACAATATTTGGAATCTAATAAAAAGTGACTGGACATGCAAAAAAGCAGAAAACTGTAATCTAAAGCCTGGAGAACAATCAGTCAACATGAACAAGCTCCCAAATGACAGAGATTATAAAGCTAGTAGACAAAGACATGGAAACAGGTATTATAAATGCACTCAATACAATCAGTTATTGGGGCTTCTCTGGTGGCTTAGATGGTAAAAAATCCATCTATAATGCAAGAGACCTGGGTTTGATCCCTGGGTTGGGAAGATCTGGAGAAGGGAATGGCAATTCACTTCAGTATTCTTGCATGGAGAATTCCATGGACAGAGGAGCTTGGCGGACTATACAGTCCATGGGGTCACAGAGTTGAACACGACTGAGCAACTTAACACAGCAATCAGTTATTAAATGAAAAATACAGACATGATGAGAAAAGGGAAATATAAAAGGAAAGGGAACTTTTATCTGAAATGAAAAATTTGCTTGATAAAGGAATTAACAGCAGAATACATAAAATAAAAAATAAAGCTGAAGATAAAGCAATATAACCTCTTGAAGACATTGTAGTAAAATCTAACCGTAATGAAGCTTACACATAGAGATTTAAAAAATAACAGTAGCGAATTCCTTGACAGTCCAATGGTCAGTACTCCATGCTTTCTCTGCCATGGACCAGGGTTTGATCCCTGATTGGGGAACTAAGACCCCACACGGTGTGTGGCCAAAAAAAATTTTTTTTTTAACTTAAAAAACAGACTTGTGGGGAACTAGCATATTGACTAACATGTAAACTGGAGTCTTTATTTTTTTTTTTTTCATAGTTTATTTATTTATTTTTTTTTTAATTTTAGTTTTTTATTTTTTAAATTTTAAAATCTTTAATTCTTACATGCATTCCCAAACATGAACCCCCTCCCACCTCCCTCCCCATCACATCTTTCTGGGTCATCCCCATGCACCAGCCCCAAGCATGCTGCATCCCGCGTCAGACACAGACTGGCGATTCAATTCACATGATAGTATACATGTTAGAATGTCATTCTCCCACATCATCCCACCCTCTCCCTCTCCCTCTGAGTCCAAAAGTCCGTTATACACATCTGTGTCTCTTTCCCTGTCTTGCATACAGGGTCGTCATTGCCATCTTCCTAAATTCCATATATATGTGTTAGTATACTGTATTGGTGTTTTTCTTTCTGGCTTACTTCACTCTGTATAATCGGCTCCAGTTTCATCCATCTCATCAGAACTGATTCAAATGAATTCTTTTTAACGGCTGAGTAATACTCCATTGTGTATATGTACCACAGCTTTCTTATCCATTCATCTGCTGATGGACATCTAGGTTGTTTCCATGTCCTGGCTATTATAAACAGTGCTGCGATGAACATTGGGGTACATGTGTCTCTTTCAATTCTGGTTTCCTCGGTGTGTATGCCCAGAAGTGGGATTGCTGGGTCATAAGGTAGTTCTATTTGCAATTTTTAAGGAATCTCCACACTGTTCTCCATAGTGGCTCTACTAGTTTGCATTCCCACCAACAGTGTAGGAGGGTTCCCTTTTCTCCACACCCTCTCCAGCATTTATTGCTTGCAGATTTTTGGATCGCAGCCATTCTGACTGGTGTGAAGTGGTACCTCATTGTGGTTTTGATTTGCATTTCTCTAATAATGAGTGATGTTGAGCATCTTTTCATGTGTTTGTTAGCCATCCGTATGTCTTCTTTGGAGAAATGTCTATTTAGTTCTTTGGCCCATTTTTTGATTGGGTCGTTTATTTTTCTGGAATTGAGCTGCAGAAGTTGCTTGTATATTTTTGAGATTAGTTGTTTGTCAGTTGCTTCATTTGCTATTATTTTCTCCCATTCAGAAGGCTGTCTTTTCACCTTGCTTATAGTTTCCTTTGTTGTACAGAAGCTTTTAATTTTAATTAGATCCCATTTGTTTATTTTTGCTTTTATTTCCAGAATTCTGGGAGGTGGATCATAGAGGATCCTGCTGTGATTTATGTCTGAGAGTGTTTTGCCTATGTTCTCCTCTAGGAGTTTTATAGTTTCTGATCTTACATTTAGATCTTTAATCCATTTTGAGTTTATTTTTGTGTACGGTGTTAGAAAGTGATCTAGTTTCATTCTTTTACAAGTGGTTGACCAGTTTTCCCAGCACCACTTGTTAAAGAGATTGTCTTTACTCCATTGTATATTCTTGCCTCCTTTGTCAAAGATAAGGTGTCCATATGTGTGTGGATTTATCTCTGGGCTTTCTATTTTGTTCCATTGATCTATATGTCTGTCTTTGTGCCAGTACCATACTGTCTTGATGACTGTGGCTTTGTAGTAGAGCCTGAAGTCAGGCAAGTTGATTCCTCCAGTTCCATTCTTCTTTCTCAAGATAAACTGGAGTCTTTAGAAGAGAAAGAGAGAGAAAAAATAATATATGAAAGCATAATGACCAAATATTTTCCAAATTTTATGAAAAATATCAACTAAGATCTAAGGGAGTCTATGAATATACAAAAGCAGGATACATACTAAGAAAACTGCACCAATGACCTCATAATCAAGCCACAGAAAGCAACTGATTCTGAGGAAAATCTTAAAAAGTAGATATGGGGGAGACGACACATTATGTACAAAAGAACGAAAGAATTACAGCTGGCTTTTCTTCACAACCTTGCAAGTCAAAGATGGTAATATATCCCTTAAGTGTGGGGAAAAAGTAAGTTTGTCAACCTAGAATTCTAGACCTTTTCACATGTGAAATATACAATAAAAACTTTTTTCAGACAAAGAAAACCTGTGGGATTTTGCGGCCAACGAACCTGAACTACAAGATATGTAGTTCTTCGGGCAGAAGGAAAATGACACCAGATGAAAATATGCATCTATACAAAGGAATGAAGAGCTCTAAAAATGGTACATATGTGGGTAAATATTAAGAACATTTTTATCATTTAAAAATTTCTTAAAACATAATTGATCACTTAAAGCAAAAATAATAATATATATTATGGGAATTTTAACATGAAAAAGCAAACTGTGTGACAACGATAGCACAAAGAACAGGATAAGAGATGAAAATATATTCTTGTAATAGTCTTACATTATATATAAGATAGTATATGATGTTATTTCAAGGTAAACATTAATAAGGATGCATATTTTAAACCCTAGACGAGCCTTAAAAAATAAAAATATAGCCAACAGACAATAGTGGTGATAAAATAGAATTAAAAGACACTGAAGGAATGATGCTGAGGCTGAAACTCCAGTACTTTGGCCACCTCATGAGGAGAGTTGACTCATTGGAAAAGACTCTGGTGCTGGGAGGGATTGGGGGCAGGAGGAGAAGGGGACGACAGAGGATGAGATGGCTGGATGGCATCACCGACTCGATGGACGTGAGTCTGAGTGAACTCTGGGAGTTGGTGATGGACAGGGAGGCCTGGCGTGCTGCAACTCATGGGGTCGCAAGAGTCGGACACGACTGAGCGACTGAACTGAACTGAACTGAGCCAATCCAGAAGAAAGAAAAATAGGAGGAAAACTCAAAGAATAGATGAGACAAATAGCAAAATGATAGCAAAATGACAGATTTAAATAAAATCATATCAGTAATTTCATCAAATGTAAATGGTCTCAATTCTTTTTTTTTTAATTTTTATTTTTTAAATTTCAAAATCTTTAATTCTTACATGCGTTCCCAAACATGAACCCCCCTCCCACCTCCCTCCCCATAACATCTCTCTGGGTCATCCCCATGCACCAGCCCCAAGTATGCTGTATCCTGCGTCAGACATAGACTGTCGATTCGATTCTTACATGATAGTATACCTGTTAGAATGCCATTCTCCCAAATCATCCCACCCTCTCCCTCTCCCTCTGAGTCCAAAAGTCCATTATACACATCTGTGTCTTTTTTGCTGTCTTGCATACAGGGTCATCATTGCCATCTTTCTAAATTCCATATATATGTGTTAGTATACTGTATTGGTGGTCTCAATTCTATAGTAAAAAATCAGACATTGTTAGACAGGATAGTAAAAACCCCTAGTATATGTGATCTATAAGAATTATATTTAAATACAAAGACACAAAAGGAAAAGATTGGGGAAAAATAAGGCTATTTTAGCTATATTAACAGTCAAAAAATAGACTTCAGAATAAGAAATATTACTAAGGATTGACAGGGATATTTCACAATGATTAAAGGGAACAATTAATCAAGAAAGCATAATAATATTAAGTGTGTATGCACGGGATAACTGACTTCAAAATGCATGAAGAAGCAGACAAATCTGCAAAGAGAAAAAACAAATCTATTATTATAGTTGCAGATATCAGCATGCCTTTTCATAATTGACAGATCAATCAGAAAATAACAAGAGACATGGAAATTTAAACATTCTAACCAACTTGGACTAACTAACATTTATTGGACACTCCACTCAACAAATGCAAAATACACATTCTTTTCTAGTACACAAGGAACATTTACCAAGATAGACCATATGTCCAGCTGTTAAATAATTCTCTAGTAATTTAAAATGATTGAAATCATATGTAGTATGTCCTCTGACACAAGGAATTAAATCAGAAATAAGTAATGGAAAAATATCTGAAAAATCCCCAAATGTTTGGAAATTAAGCAGCATACTTCTAAAGAATACATGATTCAAAGAAGAAATAATATGGAAGTTAGAAAATATTTTGGACTAAATAAAAAGAAAATTGACATTATCATGTAAAATCTGTGAAATGTAACAAAGGGAAATATATAGGTTTAAAAGCTTACCTTCAGTTCAGTCACTCAGTTGTGTCTGACTCTTTGCGACCCCATGGACCCCAGCATGCCAGGCCTCCCTGTCCATCACCAGCTCCCAGAGCTTATTCAAACCATATCCATCGAGTCGGTGATGCCATCTAATCATCTCATTCTCTGTTATCCCCTTCTCCTGCCTTCAATCTTTCCCAGCATTAGAGTTTTTTCCAATGAGTCAGTTCTTCATTGGTGGCCAAAGTATTGGAGGTAGCCAAAGTATTGGAGTTTCAGCCTCAACATGAGTCCTTCCAATGAATATTCAGGACTGATTTCCTTTAGGATTGACTGGTTGGATCTCCTTGCAGTCCAAGGGACTCTCAAGAGTCTTCTCCAACACCACAGTTCAAAAGCATCAATTCTTCAGTGCTCAGCTTTCTTTATGGTTTAACTTTCACATCCATACCTGACCACTGGAAAAACCATAGCTTTGACTAGAGGGACCTTTGTTGGCAAAGTAACGTTTCTGCTTTTTAATATGCTGTCTAGGTTGGTTATAGCTTTTCCAAGAGGAAAGTGTCTTTTAATTTCCTGGCTGAAGTCACTATCTTCAGTGATTTTGGAGCCCAAGAAAATAAAGTCTCTCACTGTTTCCATTGCTTCCCCATCTATTTGCCATGAAGTGATGGGACCAGATGCCATGATCTTAGTTTTCTGAATGTTCAGTTTTAACCCAACTTTTTCACTCTCCTCTTTCACTTTCATCAAGAGGCTCTTTAGTTCCTCTTCACTTTCTGCCATAAGGGTGGTGTCATCCACATATCTGAGGTTACTAATATTTATCCCAGCAATCTTGATTCCAGCTTGTGCTTCATCCAGTCCAACATTTCTCATGATGTGTACTCTGCATATAAGTTAAATAAACAGGGTGACAATATACAGCCTTGACATACTCCTTTCCCAATTTGGAGGCAGTCTGTTGTTCCATGTCTGGTTCTAACTGTTGTTTCTTGACCTACATACAGATTTCTCAAGAGGCAGGTCAGGTAGTTTGGTATTCCCATCTCTTTAAGAACTTTCCACATTTTGTTGTGATCCACAGTCAAAGGCTTTGGCATAGTCAATAAAGCAGAAGTGACGTGCTGCAGTCCATGGGGTTCCAAAGAGTCGGACTGGACTGAGGGACTGAACTGAACTGACTGAGATGTTCTTCTGGCACTCTCTTCCTTTTTCGATGATCCAACAGATGTTGGCAATTTGATTTCTGGTTCCTCTGCCTTTTCTAAATCCAGCTTGAACATCTGGAAGTTCATGGTTCACGTACTGTTGAAGCCTGGCTTGGAGAATTTTGAACATTACTTTGCTAGCGTGTGAGATGAGAGCAATTCTGCAGTAGTTTGAACAGTCTTTGACATCGCCTTTCTTTGGGATGGAATGAAAACTGACCTTTTCCAGTCCTGGCGCCACTGCTGAATTATCCAAATTTACTGGCATAAGTGCAGCACTTTCACAGCATCATCTTTTAGGATTTGAAATAGCTCCACTGGAATTCCATCACCTCCACTAGCTTTGTTCATAGTGATGCTTCTTAAGGCCCACTTGACTTCGCATTTCAGGATGTCTGGCTCTAGGTGAGTGATCACACCATTGTGGTTTTCCGGGTCATGAAGATCTTTTTTGTATAGTTCTTCTGTGTATTCTTCTTAATATGTTACATTAGAAAAGGATAAAACTCTATGACAAGTAACAATGTAAGCTTCTACCTTAAGCTAGAAATATAGGAACAAATTAAACCCCTACTCAGTAGAAAACAAATAATGAATCAGTGGTGTAAAAAACAGAAAAAATAATAAAGAACATCAATTAAAACAAAGGTGATTATTTGAAAAGGTTAATATAACTAATATTGGAAAATATTGGAAAAGACCCTGATGCTGGGAAAAATTGAGGGCAGGAGAAGAAGGGTGTGACAGAGGATGAAATGGTTGGATGATATCATCAACTCAACGGACATGAATTTGAGCAAACTCTGGGAGATAGTGAAGGGCAGGGAAGCCTGACATGCTACAGTCTATGGGGTGGCAAAGAATCTGACATGACTTAATGACTGAACAACAATATTGATGAAGGAACCAAAAGGATATAAATATTACCAATATCAATAATGAAAAAGGAAATATCTTGAAGATCTTACACATAAGGGTACCTTAGAGAGTATTGTAAACAACTTGATGTTAATGAACTCAACAATCTGTATGAAATGGACAGACTCCTTGAAAGACAATAAAAATTATTTCAAAAATTGATAGAGAACCTGAATATCAATCAAAGACATTAATTCATAGTTAGTAACTTTCCTACAAAGAAACTTGTGCATTGAGATGGTTTAAATGGTGAATTGTATGAAACATTCAAGGCAGAAATACCACCAACCCATCATAAACTCACTTTGGAAATATAGCAGAAGAAACACATCTCATTTTATAGGAAAGCAGTATTCTGATATTAAAGCCAGACAAAATATTATAAGAAAAGAAAGCTACAGACATTATAATATCCTTCATGAGCATGGGTGAAAACTTTTTAGCAAAATATTAGCAAACCAAAAATGATACATATATAAAAAGCATATTATACTATGACTAAGTGGTATTTATTCCAGAACTAGAAGATTGACTAATATTAAAAATCAGTTAATGTAGTTCATCTTATTACAATGGAGGAGAAATACTATTTGGTCCTTTCAATTGCTGGAAGAAAAACATCTGAAAAAATTCAACATCTATCCATTATAATAATCTCCCAGAAAATGAAGAATTGAAGGGAACCTTCTCAATCTGATAGAAGGCCAATGATTTTACATCTCTACAAATATACTAAAACTCACTAAATTGTGCACTTTAAATGGCTTAATTTTGTAGCATGTGAATTATATCTCAATAAAGCTATTTTAAAAACCTATTAATATATCACTTAATGGTGAAACCTGAGTCCTTTTTGCTCCAAGATTATGAGTACAAAACCGGTATGGACCTAACAGAAGTAGAAGATATTAAGAAAAGGTGGCAAGAATACACAGAAGAACTATACAAAAAAGATCTTTATGATCCAGATAACCATGATGGTGTTATCACTCACCTAGAGCCAGACATCCTGGAATGTGAAGTCAAGTAGGTCTTAGGAAGGATCACTATGAACAAAACTAGTGGAGGTGATGGAATTCCAGCTGAGCTGTTTCAAGTCCTAAAGTATGATGCTGTTAAAGTGCTGCATTCAATATGGCAGCAAATTTGGAAAACTCAGCAGTGGCCACAGGACTGGAAAAGATCAGTTTTCATTCCAGTCCAAAGAAAGGCAATGCCAAACAATGCTCAAACTACCGCAATTGTACTCATCTCACACGCTAGCAAAGTAACACTCAAAATTCTCCAAGCCAGGCTTCAACAGTATGTGAACCGAGAACTTCCAGATGTTCAAACTGGATTTAGAAAAGGCAGAGGAACCATAAATCATGTTCCCAACATCTGTTGGATCATTGAATAAGCAAGAGAGTTCCAGAAAAACATCTAGTTCTGCTTTATTGACTACACGAAAACCTTTGACTGTGTGGTTGACAACAAACTGTGGAAAATTCTTCAAAAGATGGAAATACCAGACCACCTTATGCGCCTCCTGAGAAATCTGTATGCAGGTCAAGAAGAAACAGTTAGAACCGGACATGGAAAACAGACTGTTCCAAATTGGGAAAGGAGTATGTCAAGGCTGTATATTGTCACCCTGTTTATTTAACTTATATGCAGAGTACACATCATGAGAAATGTTGGACTGGATGAAGCACAAGCTGGAATCAAGATTGCTGGGATACATATTAGTAACCTCAGATATGTGGATGACACCACCCTTATGGCAGAAAGTGAAGAGGAACTAAAGAGCCTCTTGATGAAAGTGAAAGAGGAGAGTGAAAAAGTTGGGTTAAAACTGAACATTCAGAAAACTAAGATCATGGCATCTGGTCCCATCACTTCATGGCAAATAGATGGGGGAAGCAATGGAAACAGTGAGAGACTTTATTTTCTTGGGCTCCAAAATCACTGAAGATAGTGACTTCAGCCAGGAAATTAAAAGACACTTTCCTCTTGGAAAAGCTATAACCAACCTAGACAGCATATTAAAAAGCAGAAACGTTACTTTGCCAACAAAGGTCCCTCTAGTCAAAGCTATGGTTTTTCCAGTGGTCAGGTATGGATGTGAAAGTTAAACCATAAAGAAAGCTGAGCACTGAAGAATTGATGCTTTTGAACTGTGGTGTTGGAGAAGACTCTTGAGAGTCCCTTGGACTGCAAGGAGATCCAACCAGTCAATCCTAAAGGAAATCAGTCCTAAATATTCACTGGAGGGACTGATGCTGAAGCTGAAACTCCAATACTTTGGCCCCCTGATGCGAAAAACTCATTCATTTGATAAGAGCCTGATGGTGAGAAAGACTGAAGGCAGAAGGAGAAGGGGATGACAGAGGATGAGATGGTTGGATGGCATCTCTGACTCGATGCACATGAGTTTGAGCAAGCTTGGGAGTTGGTGATGGACAGGGAAGCCTGGCATGCTGTAGTCCATGGGGCCACAAGGAGTCAGACACAACTGAGCAACTGAACTGAACTGAGATGAGGATATTCACTCTTTCCCCTTATTCAGTGGTCTAGGAGAAACTCTTACCAGTGCAATAAGGAAAAGAAATAAAAAAATATCCAAATTAGCTATAAGTAAAACCACTTTTGTTTTCATAGATGACATGATTGAACATGTTGCAAATGCTCGCAAATCTACCAAAGGAAAAAAAGAAACCTGGTAGAACTAGTAAGTTATTTTAGTAAGATTTCAGGATACAAAACTAGTGTGTAAAAATAAATTGTATTTATTTGCATATTATTGCTAATTTTTATATTAGCAATAAGCGAATAGAAATTAGAATAATAACTAAGATGCCATTTGCAGTAGCATCCCCAAACATAAAATACATGAAACCTCTACTATGAAAAATAGAAATATTTTTATGAGAAATTGATGAACAAATGGATCGATTTACCTTGTTTAGGGCTTCCCTTGTGGCTCAACTCGTAAAGAATCCGCCTGCAATGCGGGAGACCTGGGTTCGATACCTGGGTTGGAAAGATCCCCTGGAGAAGGAAACAGCTACCCACTCCAGTATTCTGGTCTGGAGGAGTCTATGGAGTGTATAGTCCATGGGGTTGCAAAAGTTGGGCATGGCTGAGTGACTTTCAAAAGGAATCCACCTTGTTTATAGCTTGGAAGACCAAGTATTGTTACAATTTCAACTCTCTCCAAATAGATTTCTAGAGTCAATGAAATCTCAGCATAAGCAATATTGTTTCTGAGTCAATATTATTAAAATGTCACTTCTCTCCAAAATGATTTGTAGATTCAATTAAATCCTAATAAAAATCCCAGAAGGCTTTCTTGTAGTAAATTTCAAGCTGATTCTAAAATTTATATGGATATCTAAGTGCCTGGAATGGCTAAAAATTTTTTGAAAGAGTAAAGTTAGAAAACATACTGATCTCAACATTTACCGTAAAGCTGTAGTAATCAAGACAGTGTGTATTGGCATAAGTTTAGAAACAGAGATCAATGAAACATAATAGAGAGTCCAAAAATAGGCCCACATATGTAAGGTCAATTGATTTTCAATAAAGATGCCAGGGTAATTCAATATGGAAAGGATTACTTTTTCAACAAATGGTCTGGAACAACTTATTATCGACATAGAAAAGAAATGAACCTCAACCCTCTATCACACACTAAAATTAACGTGAGATGGATCATAGCCCTAAATGCTAAAACTATAAAGCTTCTAGAATAAATTTTGTAACTTTCAGGTAGAAAAAAATTTCCTAAGACACAAAGCATGAATATAAAATGTTTGAATTGGGCTACATTAGAATTTAAAGCTTCTGTTCATCATAATATACTAGTAAGAAAATGCAAATGCAAATGCAAACCCCAGATTGGCAGAAAATATCAATATATATCTGACAAAGGATAGCTGTCTAGAATATATATATATTTTAAAAAATACCTCTTGTGACTCATTAGTAGAACCAATAAAAAGTCTGCACAAAAATGGACAAATCTGAACAAACTCTTCACCAAAGATGATAGACAGCCAATATATTCATGAAAAGATCTCTCCTATTATTATCATTAAGGAAATGAAAATTAAAACCATCACATGATATCACTACACCATCAGAACATTAGAGGAGGTATAGTTGAAATGAGCGACAATACCAGCTGTTGGCACACGATGCACCTGGCACTCTGGTACACTGCTGATGGGAATGTAAAATTTTACGGCCACTTTGGAAAAGAGTTTTGGCAGTTTCTCATACAGTGAAACATATATTTACCATATGATCAAGCAAGTTCACTCTTAGTTATTTATCCAATAGAAATGAAGGCATATGTGCACATACAGAATTGTTCATGAATATTCTTCTCACTTTTATTTGATGGAATCCAAACTGAGAACAACACAAATGTCTATCAACAGATGAATGTACAAGTGAAAGCGTTAACAGTGGAATGGTATTCATTAAAATTAGTAAACCACTAAGACGCAACAGCGTGGATCAATCTCAAAACAAGTATAGTAAAGTGAAAGAAGTCAGACACAAAGGTGTAGATATTGTATGGCATTCAGTGTAATGAAACTCTAGAAAGGAAAAAAAGTGTCCCATGTATTTACAAAAATAAATACATGGGCTTCCTGAATACAGTGATGGGGTGAGATCAACTGGGGAGAAGACTGAGGCAATAATTTGGAGTGATGGAAGTGCTCATTATTTTGATTTTAGTGTTGATAAGCTCAGTGAAGACCTTTGTCTAAAGTCATTGACTGCACCCTTAAGGTGAGAAAAGTAAATTATACCCCATTAAAATTGTCCTGTGTGTAGCGTTTGCTCTGTTTTTGAGGGCCAGGGTCTTGGACTCAGTGCAGGGAAACTTCATAGGTGTTGACAGTTTCTTCATTGTATGAAGCCTTTTCTGTACTGGGTACTATGTCAGGCATTCTTGTGACAAAAGCATTTATATTAAAACTGTGATAGAACATAGTGGGTTGAGGGAAAAAACAAGAAATGAGGAAGGACAGGGTATCTGTGAGTTGATCTAGTCAACAAATATTTACTGACCATCTTATATGTGCCAGCATGGCCTAGGTGAGGCTTCCCAGGTGGCTCAGTGGTAAAGAATCCACCTGCCAATGAAGGAGATGCAGGAGACACAGATTCAACATCTGGGTCAGGAAGGTCCCCTGGAGGAGGAAATGGCAAGCCACTCCAGTATTCTTGCCAGGAAAAATCCCATGGACAGGGCTCCAGTCCATGGGGTCACAAGGAGTCAGACATGACCGAGCAACTGAGGATGAACATGCATGTCCTAGGTTCCCAACATATAAAGGTGAATGTAAATTGCCCTTGACCTGTAAGAACTCACAGTCTACCACAGTGCAAGCTAAAGTGCAGTCTTAGAAATGCTGTAATAGGAATACAAACAACTTACATGGGATGTGCAATCAGCTTCCCAATGGGTTTATCGCCAGGAGGTGACATTTGCATTTGTTTTTTAAATTAAATCCCCAGTAGTTAAGGTCAAATGCTTTGGAACCATACAGATATAGATGGGAATCCTGGCTCTGCTGCATACTCCTTCCATTATGGCTCATTCACGTTGTTGTACAGCAGAAACCCACACAACAAAGCAATTACCCTCCAATTATAAATAAATTTAAAAGGTAACAAAAACAGACTTACAGATATAGAGAACAGACTTGTAGTTGCCAAGGGAGAGGGGGGAGAGGAGGACTGGGAGTTTGGGATTAGCAGATGCAAACAATTACATATAAGATGGATAAACAGCAAGATTCTACTGCATAGCATAGGGGACTGTACACAGTACCCTCTGATAGGTCATATGGAAAAGAATATGAAAATGAATAACTATATATATAACTGAGTCACTTTGCTATACAGCAAAAAATAAATATAACATTATAAATCAATTATATGTCAATAAAATTTAAATAAAATAATGAAAACATGCAAATAAGTGAGACTCAAAATAGGGGGCCATGAGGTAATGGTACATATCAGGTATGATAATTACAATATCAGGCATGTATATGCTCCAGTAGGTGATTGGTGGTGTATTAGGGAGGGTGTAGGCTAGCTGCTCTAACAGAGACAAAGAAAAGGTGAGGGGAAGAAGAGTATTTTGGGCAGGAGTTGTCCATAAACAAAAGCATGAAAGCACTGTTTGGAGGATGTGAGAAGTCCAGCCATGTGAGAGAGTTGGGGAATTGGCAGGGTAGAGGGGAATGTATGACTTGTAGGTCAGGGTTCAGTCGGACCATGATGTACTTACTGTGTTAAGGACCTTGAACTCTATGTTGTAACGGTGCATTCTTATTGCAGGTTCCTAAGAAGGCCAGTGATCTAATTAGGAAGGCTAGTCTGGTGATGGTATGGAGGATGACTGGCGAGAGTTAAGGGCAGAGAGTCTAGCAACTTGGTTATTGCAGTTGTTCAACCAAGAGATTGTGAAAGTATGTATCAAGGTGGTGGCTGACACATAGAAAGTTCTGATCTGAGATGTCTTTAAAGAAGTAGTCAGTAGGACTTGGTGACTCCTTGAAGAAGGAGCTTAGTGACAGGGACCAGTTGAGGACGAGTCTGAGATTACTAGCTTGGGTATCTGGATGGATGGTGTTGAAATAAATCTCTAGACCCAAGATGGAGTCTCTCCTGCCTGGGGTGCCATGTCATCAAACCAAACGTTGGATAATTTTGCATCTTCGTAAATCCTCTGCCTGAGCAGAGGTGCAGTATAACTGTATTTAGTCATCAAGTCCCCAAACACCAAACACCAAGCTCACTCTGGGCTTTCTCACCACAAACACGGCTGGCTATATTTTCTATTTGTCTTTTCCTTGCTTCTTATTTTTTATCCTGTAACAGTTTCTTGCCTTCTGCCTTACTTTGCAGTTCTCTGAGACTGTCCACTTCCAAGATGTATTAAAGTTTGTTTGTATCCCCTAAATAAAGCTTGTATCTTGCCACTAGTGGATACAGGAAACCCACAAGCAAGAGAAGAATTCTGTAGTGAGTTAAGAAGTATGAACAGTGGATGCTGTTTTTGTGGAAAGCAGTTATTTTGCAAGTGTTTTGGTTGAATTTAAGGGGAGTGTCCTCCAGTATATGTACAATTATTTATCAATTGTATAATGCAGCAGCATTCTAACATTTATGTGTACTATAAAACATAATAGATGAGATGAAATAAACATGTAAATTGAAGCTGTAATCTACAGTCTTGGGTACCAGGTCAGGGGTGTGCAATTCATTTTAGACCCACTGGGGTATAAGAGCCATTGTCAGGCTTGTTTGAAAGATTATGACCCTTTCTTTCTTCTCCTCCTTTCTTTCTGTGTTTTTTTTTTTTTTTCCTTCTCCCTGAAATAGGTAAGCAAGTCATTATCAACTCTGAGCAATATTTGTAAAACTTTCTTTACATCTGTGGTGCATTGCCCTAGAAGTTCCTTGTAGTTAAAATGAAGCAAGATTTAACTATTTTGACATAAACTTTCACTATGTTACAAAGCATTTCCTCCCTAAAAACTGGATAAGACCAAGAGACAGAGGTTCTGGTAAAAGTCCCAAACTGGACCTAGAGCATGGTCCTTGCCTGGTTTGTCCCAGCAGAGAGGACCAACTAAGGACTTTTCATCTCACCTCACTACCTCTTCTCCCTAAGATGATGGAGAAAGGGAGAGTGAGGGAATTTGGCTCAATAGCTCAAACTAAAGCACTGGGGACACTTACATTTAAGACTAATGTCACTGCCAAAGTGCTACTCAAATGTATTGAAAGTCCTGCCTTCCTATTTCAAGATCCCTTTTTGTCTGTGTGAGACCAGTCTGTTGCACATGGAAGGCAAGTGTTGCCAGATTCTGATTTGGAGAATAAAGAACTTATTTTTGACTAATTGGTCCAGTAGGAACTGGAGTAAACCTAAACAGCTCTGGAGGTCTGTGGCAAGGAGACGGAGAAGGGAGAGGGATTTAATCAGCTTTCCTAGGCAGTCTATTGATAGACTTCCAGGCTGACTTAATGTACTTATTTCCCAGGTAAGACTTTAAAATTATTGATACTTGGACCTGATTTCATGATATTTCATTCTCTGGATGATGTTATACTTAGAAAAGCAGCTAGCTTGGAATTCCTTTTTAGGGCGCACAAGCAGATAAAAAATAAAACCCCACACTTTGTTGTGTCCAGACTAAACTGGAGAAATGGAGTAGGTGTGTAGAAGCTGTGACTCTAAGCCCACTAAAGCTGCACTAGCATTTAAGTCATTTTTCAGCCCACGATGACGTTAGTAATCATTAAAAATCTCTGGTATACCAAGCCACTGTCAGCTAAAATTGAACTGGAGCAATGAGCCTGAGCTCTGCATTCACTTGAGCTATAAATCATAAACCCATCACCCTCCTGAGCAGCGGCAGAGAGAAATCAGTGCGTACCCTAATAGGGTCCATATGTCGTTGTAAAGCAAGTCTTAAAAAATAATTAGGCTTACAGATCACCATACTTTTGTAGCAAAAATGTACATATGTGACTAAGAGGTGAGAGAACTGACAACATCAGTGTTTGGCTTCTGTTTTCTGCTATTGTTTAGAAAGAGTGGAATAACTGTTTACTGCGCTCTGGAAGGGCAGGCCTGGGGACGTTGTGACAGGCACCCGGGATTGGAGAGGAGCTGCCAGGGTGGGACATGAAGGGTGGTAGGAAGAAATAGGCTCTCGGCTTTGTAGATAAGGAAGCGTATATTTCAGATAACCCTGTTGGCCTTCTGTCTTCTACCTGAGTGCAAAGAATTAGTGTTTCTCTTTAAACATTAACGTTACAAAACCAAATTAACAGCCACAATTCTGTGAAAATTGTCATAGGCCATTGTTGTTTTCAGTTGCTAAGAAGTATCCAACTCTTTGCAACCACATGGACTGCAGCATGCCAGGCTTCCCTGCTCTTCACTGTCTCCTGGAGTTTGTTCAAACTCATGTGCCTTGAGTTGGTGATGCCATCCAACCATCTCATACCCTGTCACCCCCTTCTCCTCCTGCCCTCAATCTTTCCCAGCTTTAGGGTCTTTTCCCAATGATTCAGCTCTTCCCATCACGTGACCAGAGGTTATTATATTATGGAAAAGGATGCCTTGCTCTCAATCAGACAGATCTGTTTTCAGATTCTGCTGTCTGACCTTGGGTGATTCACTTCACTTCTCTGAGCTTCAGTGAATAGGGGATTCACACTTGACTCACAGAGCTCTCAATGTAATGCCCTTGTATATAACTATTTTCTAACACTTAACCTATTGTTTTGAAATATAACTCTCTTCAAATGATTGTGAACTTCCCAGTGGTTCAGATTAAGAACTCCCAGCATGAAGCTGCTTAGAGGACACATGCTTATTTATCTTTATTTCTTCCTGCCTCACCCATACCTGGCACAATGAGTTGGCTAAATAATTAAGATGTCGGGGACTTCCCCATCCCTCCTGTGCATCGTATCTTGCGGGGTGAGGTTTAAGCAACTTAACCATCATGTCCCTGGAAATTTGCCATCTAGTTGCAGTTAAGTCAGTTTGGCCCATTGACTCCCTCAGCTAGGAAGTCAGGGATGCTAAATCAAATATTGGCACAATTGCTCTTTGGACTAAGAGGTCTAAATCCGAGACGGACTTTCATTCAGTTTCCACTTTGGTTTATTGGAAATGCCAAGGTCAAGCTGTGGCAATGAAAAGAATGGAGAAAGTGAAAAGTCCTGTAAAAGCTGAAGGAGGAAAAAATAAAAATGAAAACGAAACCAAACACAACTTCAACCCAGTTGGAATGAAATGGTGACCTAGAATGAAATAATCCTTCTTCCCCTCAGACGGATGCCTCGGTGGGGTTCCAAAACTGAAACCTAACCGAGTGTTCAAACCTGCATTCCTCCCACCCCTCATTTCTTGGTATCAAAGTTGAGACATTTCACCAGTTCTGCTATCACTAACTGTATGTGTGTGGGAAAGGGGCAGATAAAATGGGCCAATTAGACTGCAGCCACATCTGTCAAAACTCTAACCCTTCACCTTAGTGAAAATATAATCTAGGATCAAACACAGAAGCCCTGCAGATGTACACGAGCCACGTGACGCAGCCTTTGAAAAGACTGTGACGGATGGCCGCTGCTTTCTGAAGGCCTAATGAGAAATCCAGGCTTGGCCCTGCTAGGAATCTTTGCAATCTTAAAGAAAAAAGTAGGTTCTAATTCAGTAACTATTTCATATATCCCAGCAAGATCCTCCCTCCAGACTGAGTTGAAAACATTCCTGACTCGGTTGCTATGCAAAGCAGTTTTCTAATACGTCTTGGAAACCTGCTTGAGATTTGAGAGTGGAATTTGGTTTTCAGTGGCCTCATTTAGGCTTGAGATCTTTTGGCTCACTCCAAAATAATGTGAGAGTTCTATTCTTCTTGGACTATGGAGGGTAAATTCTCATCTAAGATACATGTGAATGCAGGATGCATCCTCTATGACACACCCTTATAGAACTGATGTGAAGAGCAATAAATAAATAAATGAAGAAATAAAAGAAGTTGGAGTATCATTATAGAAAAGTTCACTAAGAGGCTCTGAGGGCTTCCCAGGTGGCACTAGTGGCAAAGAGCCCATCTGCCAATGGAGGAGACATGAGAGAAGCAGGTTCAGTCCCTGGGATGGGAAGATCCCCTGGAGGAAGGTATGGCAACCCACTCCAATATTCTTGCCTGCAGAGTTGCACGGACAAAGGAGCCTGGTGGGCTACAGTCCATGGGGTCCTAAAGAGTCAGACACAAATGAAATGACTTAACATGCACACACGCAAGAGACTTTGAAACAATTGGAAATATGGAAAATCATCGAAAATAATGATTACCTCTTTTCTAATACACATGGAACATGGCCAACATAACTGCATTTACTGATGAAAATGTCACTGTGCTATGGCAAGTGCCAGCCTCTGGGAAGGTTATGTCCAAATTCTGTAAGAAGTAGGTTTGACTTTCTGTTGTGTTCACTCTGGGTGACACAGGTCACCCGGGGATAAGCCCACAAGATCTAGGGAAGAGTCCAAGTCGAGAAGCAGCATCCCTAGTAGTTTCTCCTGTTTTGTCTTTGTGCTTCTGGGTGCACCAGGATCACTGAGTTTTTGGTGGCACCTAGGATAGGTCGGGCATGTTACATCACTGGTGCAGGCCCACGAAAGCTGAGAAGAAAGTAAAATATGTGGGCCACTGGTAGAAGTCACCCTAACACAAGGTACACAGGTCCTTCCCTCTCCCATGCTGGATGGATATTTGTTGTTCTTGTTCAGTCACTCAGTCATGTCCGACTCTTTGCGATCCCATGGACTGCAGCATGCCAGGCCTCCCTGTCCTTCACCATCTCCTGGAGTTTGCTCAAATTCATGTCCATTGAGTCGGTGATGCCATCCAACCATCACATCCTCTGTCATCCCCTTCTCCTCCTGCCTTCAGTATTTTCCAGCATCAGGGTCTTTTCTATTAAGTCGGCTCTTCGCATCAGGTGGCCAAAGTATTGGAGCTTCAGTTTCAGCATCAGTTGCAGCATTGGGATGAATACTGAGCCTGTTCATTTGGGCTTAGCCCCATTATGGGCATTTGTTTCTATTTCACAGGACAAGATCAAGGAAGGAAGAAAATAGTTAGATGGAAATGAAGATGCTACTCTGAATATAAAGTCTAGTACTTAGTCTAGCAAATTGGTGTTTGGGGTATTCAGCAGGACTAACTGGATTTAATCATTGCTTTGTGAAACTAATCAGAGTGGGGCAAGGTTATCTGATCTAATGGAAGAAGACTTGTAATTAAGAATACATGTTATATGTAAAACTCATGGTGGCCTTGCTGCTTAGAGATTGAGAAGGAGGATAAGGGTTGGTCTAGTGCCAGCTCACTGTACATTCCTCTCCCAGAAGCGTTTTCTTGAAAGAGATTTCCCCCCCGTCGGGACCTGCCATTATCCTATGGTCTAGTGAAAGTGACTGTAATTAAATAGATTAGATTTCTGTTTTTGGTAAAGTAAAAGATTGGGAACAGATCACTCTTTAACCTGAGATGTGGAAAGGCCAATCTATTTGGAAGTTAAATGATTTTTTGTTTTTTTTTTGCATTAACTGATACACTCCATGGATTTCCTTTCCTGAATCTAACGTTTCAAAATTTAACATTCCTCATGTGAGAGCTCTGTTCTGAATCTTCAAGAGCTCTGCTTCCTGGGATTTCAGATTTTTCAGCATTTACATGGTGTTACTTTGTAAGTGGGCTTCCTTTGTGGCTCAGCTGGTAAAGAATCCACCTGCAATGTGGGAGACCTGTGTTCGATCCCTGGGTTGGGAAGATCCCCTGGAGAAGGGAAAGGCTCCCCACTCCAGTATTCTGACCTGGAGAATCCCATGGACTGAGTGGAACGTTAACTATCAAGGGTCAGCGGTAGAGTAGTTAATGTTCCCAGGTAGCTTAGTGGTAAAGAATCTGCTTGCCAAGGCAGGAGACCCACGTTTGATCCCTAGGTTGGGAAGATCCCCTGGGGAAGGAAATGGCAATCCACTCCAGTATTCTTGCCTGGGAAATCCCAGGAACAGAGGAGCCTGGCGGGTTACAGTCCACCAGATTGCAAGAGTCAGACACCACTGAGCGACTGCACACCAACACAGCAGTGTAGTGCAGTGGTGAGGATACAGCTCTGGGGTCAGGACGGCTTGAGAGAAACTCCAAGACTAGTTCCTTCATCTCTCACGATCTGAGCTTCTCCGGAGTCTGGTCTGAGGATGAGCTGATGCTGACAAAGTGCAGACCCAGTGCCTGGCAGGGTGAATGCTGACTTCGGTGTGATAGTGGTGGTGGTGGGGCTTGTTAGCCTTGTTGTCATTATTGTTGGGACTTAAAAGATAGCTCTGACATGAATCAGCTCAACTTTCTTCAACTTGAAGATGAAACTTAGCCTGGGACTGTTGAACTGGGTGATACTCCCTTCATGGTGTTGTATTTTGCCCTCATTCAGCGAGTTAAAACTGGAGTCCACAGAACTGTGAAATATGCAGCCTGGGACAGTCACATGACTTACAGTTTTATCTCATTTTCAGCTTTCAAGCGACATCATCACTGAGCTTTTTATTGTTATAAAAATGCAGGCCATAAACGATTCAGTCCCTTAGACTGCTCTCTCTCTCCCTTGGAATGCTGGAGGGTTCTTTGTGATCTGAACCTCCATTCTATCTAGGTGTCCTCTCCCTCCCCCACGTCTGTCTTTGCAGATTTGTTTCTAGACTGGCCGTGCTGAATGGGGACCAGGAAGGGAGCCCAGCTGCTTTTCTTGTGTTTTCTATCCATGCTGAGCAGGAATTGCTGAGCAAAGAGCAGCATTTCTCAAGGGAAGTTCATAAGGGTAGTACAAACTCGGTCTGGGTTTTCTTTTTCTTTTTTTTTGAATTATTATTAAAAACTTCTGCCAAATACTATCAGTGAGAGGGGAAAAGTACAAAAAAAATCTGAAATGCAGTTGAACCAGCCTTTAAAAAAATATCAGTCTGAATGAAGAAGGAAGGCCTTGCACTTCTTTAATTTTCTACATTTAACAAGAGACAGTTGCTTCCAGAGAAAGTCACTCCTGACTCCACAGATGATTGTGCAACTTTGCCCAGTATTCAGTGAGATGGTCCATAATTAAAATTCCTTTGGAAATGGTTGCCCAATGATTGACATTTGTCCCAAAATACTTCATAATGGTAAATGTGTAATCTTGGACTCCAGTGAATTTTGTTTTTTTAATGGAAAGAAAAGAAAATGAACTTTTTAAAAAAATATGATTTTTTAAAAAAAATTGAGCTTTTTTTAAAACAAGTTGAAGCTGCATAACAAATTTATGTCCAGTCTTGCTGTCAAAGCACTGGCAGTCCAGCAGGGGAGACCAGATTAAGCTGAGGAAAGCAAAAGAAAGCAATATGCAGAATATAAGTGAGTTGCCTTATACAGACTAGAATGCTGCTGAGATTCCAAGAAAGAGATAACGAAGATCTGTTTACCTCCTAATACATGGGCATACACTGTCACTTCAAACTCAAATAACTTTTAGTATTGCTGTGAAATGTTTTGACATGCCCCCTTTCCCAGCCCTAGGGAGCTCTCCCTATGCCAGGGCTTCCTGGGGACCTTTCCGTCTGATGTCTGTCTGTGCCCCAGTCTCTGTTTCCCCACAGAAATCCCTGATTCCAGGCAGCTGCTGCTTTCTCTCTTTTCAAATGGCATAGACTGGTGAGACCACTGTGATCCACCCCCACAACTGGGAAGGCTGTGTCTTAATACTTTTCTTGTATCCCTCCAATTGGTAAATACCTCAATAGCAATCATGATTAGAAAAATCTACCACCGAGCCATCCTTAGATTTGGGTGCTAAACATTGGTGAGCATCCGCAAACACCAGCTTTACAAAGCCTCAGCAAACTTACAGTTGACTACATGACTGAGAATTTGACCGAGTAGTCAAGACTCAGATGTTCTATCTGTCAATGCCAGGGGGCTCTTCATGCTCTTTTTGACTTCTGAATAGCGAATGCATGCCTAATGTGGGAATAAGTGAACAATATGTGAATGACAGAAATCACAAATTTTCTGGTTTGTTTAGTAGTGTAGATCGCTCAGCTCTCCTGGAAAAGCAATTCAATGCATATTAGTTTTGCTTTCTACATTTGTGGGGAGGTGAGTGTTTTGTCTCTGTAAGCAGTCTCAGCAACCCTGTAGTCTGTCTATTCACTTTATTTTTATTTTATTTGGCTCCCTCGGTTTTCCGTTGCATCATGCGGGATCTTTCATTGGCTGTGCATGGACTCTCTAGTTGCGGCACACGGCGTCAGTAGTTGTGGTGCGCAGACTCCAGAGCACGTGGGCTTTAGTAGTTGCAGCTCATGGGCACTGTAGTTGGGGTGCGGTGGGTTTAGTTACTATGCAGCATGTGGGATCTTAGTTTCCTGACCAGGGATCAAACCCAAGTCCCCTGCATTGCAAAGCAGATTCTTAACCACTGGACCACCAGGGAAGTCCCTATCTGTTTATTTTAAAGAGGAGGAAACTGAGGCTAAGGAGTGAAATAGTTGGTCAAGGTTCATATGGAGAATTACTGTGGCTGCATGATATGAACCCAGATCTCCTGACTGGAATTTCAGTGCTGTTTGTATGACGCTATTTTAGGTCTTTGATTAAAACTAAGAGGCAGACTCTTATTGATAGATAAACTTTTTAGGTGGAAGAGTTGTAAATAGTAGGGGATGAAGATAAACTTGTCTTATCTGAACAGGACCTCAGCTCTGTAGGAAGGGGAATAAGGATGAGAGAGGGGAGGAGGAAAGACATAGCAGAAAGACAAGGGATCATGGAAGAGACTGGAGCAGGGCAAATGCCACACTTTTTCAAGATTAGAAGAAATTTGAGCTGAGTTAAAAAATCAAAATTCTTCACGGAGAAGTCTGAGTTTAAGTGTATAAAGGGAGTAAAACAGAAATACTGTATTATTGATATGAATGATGGAATCTGCAGGGGCAGAAGAAAAGCATGGCCCTAATAGGGAAAGACAAGAAACACCACACCACCCCGTAAGGTTTTGAATATCAAACACTTTTTTTTCCTTCCAAAAATATGTCAAGGGGAGAGGTAGGAGGAAAAAGAGAATGATTTAGAGAGATCTCATACATTATTTTTGGTCTTCCCTGGTGGCTCAGAGGTTAAAGCGTCTACCTGGAATGCAGGAGACCTGGGTTCAATCCCTGGGGTGGGAAGATACCCTGGAGAAGGAAATGGCAACCCACTCCAGTACTCTTGCCTGGAGAATCCCATGGACAGAGGAGTCTGGCAGGCTACAGTCCATGGGGACGCAAAGAGTTGGACACGACTGAGCGACTTCACTTTCACATACATTATTTACTATCATAGTAGGATGTCAAATAATGAAGTATTGATTGATTTATCAAACTCCAACATAGAGATTAATAAAGTAAATATAGATTTCAGTAAACTTGTACCCTAGCACTTACTTGAAACTCAACATTAAAAAAAAAAAAAAAAAGATCATGGCGTCTGGTCCCATCACTTCATGGCAAACAGAAAGGGAAAAATTGGAAGCAGTGAAAGATTTTATATTCTTGGTCTCCAAAATCATTGTGGACAGTAAATGCAGCCATGAAATTAAAAGATGTTTGCTCCTTGAATGGAGAGCTATGGCAAACCTAGATAGCATGTTAAAAAGCAGACATATCACTCTGCTGACAAAGGTCCATATAGTCAAAGCTATGGCTTTCCCAGTAGTCATGTGCAGATGTGACAGTTGGACCATAAAGAAGGTTGAAAGGGATGATTATGTGCTGTCATGTCTGACTGTTTGTGACCCCGTGGACTGGAGCCCGCCAAGCTCCTCCGTCCATGGGATTCTCCAGGAAAGAATACTGGAGTGGGTTGCCATGTCTTCCTCCGGGGGATCTTCTTGACCCAGGGACTGAGCCCGTGTCTCTTGTGTCTCCTGCGATGGCAGGCAGGTTCTTTACCACTAGTGCCACCTGGGAAGAGAACAGATGCTTTCCAACTGTGGTGATGGAGAAGATTCTTGAGAGTCCCTTGGACTTCAAGGAGATCAAACTAGTCAATCGTAAAGGAAATCAATCCTGAATGTTCATTAGAAGGACTGATGCTGAAACCAAAGCTCCAATACTTTGGCCACCTGATGCGAAGAGTCAACTTAACTGGAAAAGACCCTGATGCTAGGAAAAATTGAGAACAAGAGGAGAAGTGGGCAGCAGAGGATGAGATGGTTAGATAACATCAATGGACATGAGTTTGAGAAAACTCTGGGAGATAGTGAAGGACAGACAGGGAAGCCTGGTGTGTTGCAGTCCTTGGGGCTTCAAAGAGTTAGACAAAGCTTAGCAGTGGAACAACAGCAGCAAAGCGTTCAACCAAGTTTTGAGTCGTTCTGAGCAAAGGCCGTGTGTGACTGTATAGGTCATACCTATAAAGCCTGCCCTAGTCAGAAGTTAAGATGGGAGTTAAAGAGGGACAGAAGGGTCTATTTTTTCATATTTCCCCTCCCTCTATCTATTCCACTGTTAGCCATGATTCATCAGAGGTGACCACCTTTCAAGGAACACTGTTATGCCAATTGCCTAAGACAGTGACACTTCAACTCTAGTCCGTGGGGAAGGGGCACGAGGTCTCATTCCACCAGTGAAGGGTAGGGGCCGGGGGCTGAAGCCCTTCTGAACTGACCTAGGAGAGAGTGCATGAACTTGGGAACCCTACAACTTTCTAGCAGTGACTTAATCTCTCTGAGTCAAATGTTTCATTGCTGTGAAATGGTGTTGTTTACCCTGAGGCATTATTGTGTGGATTTGAGATACAGCAAGTCCCCAATATATGAGCGAGTTCTGTTCTGAGAATGTGTTCGATAAGTTCAATTTGCTTATAAGTCCAACAAGATTAGCCTAGGTAACAAACTAACATATCTAACACATCAGCTATATAGTATTGTACTGTAACAGGTTTATAATACTTTTTACACAAATAATATATAAAAAGCAAGCACAAAAAATAAAACATTTTTAATCTTATAGTATGGTACCTTGAAAAGTACAGTACAGTACCAGCTACATCACCACGGCTTTTACATTTGCTTCTGGACATTCTGAACTTGAAATAAAGTTACTGTTCTCTATAAAGTACATTCTTTGTACAGGAAAGTACACAAAAGCGCAGATGCCTGCAGAAGATGCACGCACATGACGATGTACCCCAGACACGGGAGCTAACTTATGTGATTGGGCATGTGAACGCAGGTTTGCATCTTTGCAAGTTCACAACTTGAAGATTTGTATGTAGGGGACATACTGTAATTTGAAAAATGCCTAGCACAGTGACTAGGAGGTAATGAGAGTGCCAATCTGTGTTATTCATATGGTGGTTTTGTGTGTGTGAGTGAGGAAATATACTGAGCCTGGTGGAAAGGCCTCGCGTCTCAGAGAGGGTAGAGGATCTCAGCGTGCTCGAAGAGCCTCATAAGAGCTGGCTGCTTCTCTGCACACATCCTCAGTTCCCAAGGACCTTGGAATGGTTTAAAACTCAAAATTGCAACTTCTTCCCAAACACGGTAAGGGACAGTCTGAAGGAAGTCAGTATGCAATAGTCAGTTCAGTCTCCCATACAGAAAACTTGCCAGCTTTCACCCACACTGTGGGGATGAGAAAGCAGCTGTGGGCAGACAGTAGGGTGAGAGCCATGGGGTCACTGGGTTGTTACATTTCCAGATGTTCCATTGTTCCCCCTGAGATCCTGCAGTCTGTCTAATTATCCAGGTACCTTTCCATGATATACAAATGGTACAGCCACAAAACCATCTGATGTAGTTTTTCCACTTTGTTCTGATTTATTATTTGTTATTTATAGTATTATCTCCAATAACAACAATGGAATTTCCTTCCCTACTAATTTGGCCTATTTCCATTTTGCCTGTTTATTTTAATTTCCTTTTTTTTGGAACTGAAACCCCCACATGACTCTCCTTTGTTTATTTCCTTGCAGGTATGTGTCAGCATCATTTATGTCCATTCAGAATAACTTTGCTCATTAATTGTCAAGGTTCTGTTTCCTGGTTCCTATTGGGAGTGTGTTGAGTGCTGCATGCTTCTAATTACTGCACAATGATTTTGGTTAAGTGTTCCTCATCATTGCTCTCTGCCAGAAGATTGCTTGCTCTCCATGGCTTACAGATGGAGCATGTGAGGCAGAGAAGTAACTTGGCTGTAGAACACCCTTCTCTTGAACCTTCCGACCTATCACCCCTGCGCAGCTTATCAATGCCATTTCTATTTACTTTTAAGTTTAGTTTTTGACTGGAGGATAATTGCTTTACAATGCTGTGTGGGTTTCTGCTGGTTTATGAATCAGTCATAATTATATATATGTCTCCCCTCCTCCTTCAGCCTCCATCGTCTCTGCCATCCCACCTTTCTACGTCCTGGCAGGGCGCAGGCTGGGTTCCCTGTGCTGTGGAGGAGCTTCCCGCTAGCAGCTAGTTCACACATGATCATGCATCAATGCTTTTCTCTTGATTCCTCCCACCCTCTCCTTCCCCCACTTTGTCCACAGGTTCATTCTCTACATCTGTGTGTCTGTTCCTTCCCTGCAAATAGCTTCATCAGTGCTATTTTTCATTTGCTTTTATTTGGGCAGTAGGTTATGTGCGCTTAAGACCTGCTTTTTGCAGGCATGCTCAATTCCTTGAAGACATTTCCAAGAAAACGACTCTGTGGTAGCTAATGAGCAATTGCTGCTTGCAGAGTTACTGCCTAGGGGTGCAGGATGAATGTTAGACTTAATTAACTCTTTCTTATGAGGAGCTTACAGCCACTAAGTGAACAGAAGTTAAAGAGCAGAGGTGACTCAACTCGTAATCTGTTATTTGACTATGTTAGATCTGCTGCCTTAATTTTACTGGATTCTCATGATTTACTGAATTAATGAATCCATCAAACATATATTTGGTACTTACTCTGTACATGACATCATCTCCAGTGTTTCGATGCTTAAAAGACCAAAAGGTAGAAATAGAATTGAAAGCAAATAATTTAAAGTGCTGTAAGTGACATGGTAGAATTCTGTCCAGAGCATATACAGAGAGATACAAAGGAGGAAGGGTCTTTATTCTCTTGTCATAGTGGGTGGAGAGGAGGTGACACAAACAAAGGCTGAAAGATCCTGGATGTTTTTGAGATCCATAAGCACTTTATTCGGGGCTTCTCACGTGGCTCAGTGGTAAAGAATCCGCCTGCCAATGCAGAAGACATGGGTTTGATCCCTGGATCGGGAAGCTCCCCTGGAGTAGGATGGCAACTCACTCCAGTATTCCTGCTTGGAGAATTCCATAAACAGAGGTGGTTGGCGGGCTACCATCCATGGGGTTGTAAAAGAGTCAGATGCATGCAAGCACTCTATTTCCTTAGCTGTGTCACTGGGCCTTAGTTGTAGCATGCAGGATCTTCATTGTCTCATGTGGGATCTTTCTAATTGTGACCCACAGGCTCAGTAGTTGCGGCACATTGCCTTAGTTGCTCTGTGGCATGTGGAATCTTCCAGGACCAAGGATCGAACTTGTGTCCCCTGCATTGCAAGGCAGATTATTTACCACTGAGCCACCAGGAAAGTCCCTGTAAGCACTTTTAAACAACAGAGACAGTGTGGTTGAGGGGGCTGCCAGACATGGTAGGAGGAGGAAGGTAGAGGAAGTCGTCTTGGATGCTATGTTACAGAATTTGGACTTTAATCTCTGGGAAAAGATTTTGGTAGGTGGAAACATCATTATCCAGTTTGCTTTTTAGAAAAATTACTCTCAGAAGGATGGGCTCAGGAATGTGAATAGAGGCAAGGCGATTCCTTAGGGCAGTATGGTGCTGGGCAGGTATAATGTGATTCTGAACAAACCAATGGCAGGTGGAATGTTGTCAGGGAAATAGACTTTATAGAATTGGTATCAATGTTTAAATATTGTCTCTAGAGTGACTGCTGATGAAACTGAGGCGCAAGAAGTTAACACAGCTAATAAATATCAAAGAGAACCTTCCTCTTTGCTTCTGCTGCAGTTTAGAAACATGATTACTGTGACATTTCATACATGGTGCTATAAGACACTGCGTGGTGATTACTTGTTTACAACCCTTTCTGTCTGGAGACAGCAAACTTCTTAAGGTTAAGAACCAAACTGCTGAATTATTTGTGTTTGCCTTGCATGGAGACTTAAACAAACAAGTATTTAATAGATGTTTAAAGAGTTAAAACTCCTGACCCCAGAGCCAGTGCTTTTCCCACATGCCCCGCATGGCATAGAAATGCGAAAACATCATTCAGGCTTGTCTTGAGTGCTCAGTTTGACTCTTTGCAACCCCATCAACTGTTGCCCACCAGACCCCTTGTCCATGGGATTCTCCAGGCAAGATTACTGAAGTAGGTTGTCATTTCCTCTTTCAGGGGATTTTCCCGACCCAGGGCTAGAGCCCTCCTCTCTTATCTCCTGCATTGGCAGGTGGATACTGAGCTACCCGGGAAGCCCAGGTGTGTCTTACATCCACCCATTTCCATCTCTTCTACTGAGGGACCAGAGGAAAGTGACAAGCAGATAGAACAGGTGAAGGATACTTTTTACTTTGCTTTAAAATTTTATCACTTTGTCCATTATCAAAATGCATCCCTTTCTCCAGAAGCCTGTATTAAAATGCCAATCATGAATAACTAAAATATAAAAAGTGTCCATAAAATTTAGTGTCTATTATGATACTATTTTTGATGGTCTCACTATCCATGAATCAGGCATGATGATTTGCTTTGCCATCTCGTTGTTGCTGTTGTTGTTACGTAATGTTTTAACCTGGATCCCACTTTATTCTTCCACACAGATCCGTAATGCCTCCTGCCTGGCTCTTTCAAGATGGAGGAGAAGCCCTTGGGAGAGCCTGCACAGGTGGTGTCTAAACTCAAACTTTCCACCAAGGTAGAAAGCACAGGACACTGGCTGGTGGAAGATCACGCTCGGATATGGGAAGTTTTAAAGACAGAGGAGGTAAGAGAATGCTAAGCGACACAGCTGGGGCACTGATAGGTTTTCTTAGATTTCAGATGCTCATTCTTAGTGCAGCTGTTACCATAGGCCAGCTTGGCAATTTTTTATTCAGGGGCCATAGGCACAACCACAGCTAGAGAATAAGAAGTCAGGGGTATGTCCCTTGGACATTAATAACTCCACAGTGATTCATTCAGCCAAGGGAAGTAGCCCTGACAGATAGGACTTAAAACATGCAAGTAGGCCTTTGTCCTTGTAGACTCCTACCAAACATACATGGGAAATCAAATTGTGGTGAGAAAATTGATTCCTCAGGATCAACTAACACATGTGGAATTATATAGATTCATTCTTTGACAGCGTGAGATTAAGTATTAGTTAGGGCTCCTTGGTTGCAAGCAATAGGAATTGACTCTAAGTTAAAGAAACTGGCAAATTATTGGAGGATATTGGGAGGTTCACAGAACTGATGGGAATTTGGAGAGCTATGTTTGGAAATAGGACAAGAACCAAGTCAGCAGGAACTAGTCAGAGCCCTACCCCTGGTATAACTTCTAAACTGGTCTCTCCTCTCTCATTCTCACATTTCTTTGCTCAAAATGCAAAACAATGGGAGAGAGGGCCTCGCTGCCAAGCTTGGTCACATGTCTTTCTGTTGGTTATTCTGTTAAGAGGGAAATAATCTTTCATGAGCAGTCATTATACCAAGGCCTCAGAGCACTTATGTTGGGTGTCCAAATCTTTAATATCTGCATGTTGTAATGATTCCAATCCAAGAAAGTAGTAAAATAGCTATAGTCTTAAATGTGTGAAATCCAGATGAAGAAACTCTAAATTCTTTCTACAGAAATACTAGCACAACAGAGTTTAGTTTTTTGTTTTTTAAAGCAGTAAAACTCTGCAGAAAGCTGTTTGAAGTCTCTGTGTATGTCACTTAATAGGGTCAAGACTAGGATCAGAAAGGGAGGTGCTGAGGGCACAAAATTTAAGGAGGTACCTACTCTCACATTTATGTCCTGCACTTGCACAAACTTGGAAGTTAATCTATCCTTGTATTTTGCATGCTAGGTGCCTTGCTTACTCACCCTAGTCCTGGCCCTGGCACCCAATTCTATTTGCTTTCCTCCTTCCGCAAAGGTAATCACTATCCTAAATTTGGAGTTTATCATCCTTATACATATTTCAGGGATTCCCAGGTGGCACTAGTGGCAAAGAACTTGGCTGCCAGTGCAGGAGACACAAGAGACTTGGGTTCAGTCCCTGGGTTGAGAAGATCCCCTGGAGGGGGGCATGGCAACCCACTCCAGTATTCTTGCCTGGATAATTCCATGGACAGAGGAGCCTGGCAGTCTACAGTCCATGGGTCGCAAAGAGTTGGACACGACTGAGTGACTGAGCACGCATGCAAAGTCGATACTAAAAAATGGGAAATAGGTGGGGGAACAGCATTAAATCAGTCAGTAATTGCAATGCGGTGTGATGAGTGTTGTATGTAATAAATATGTCCCTAGGTGTTTTCAGAACCTACAGCAGGGAGCATTAATCCCGCATGGGCGTGAGTATGCTCATGGAGGTGTGGGTGTCAGGGAAAGAAAACTCAGTGATGAAGTAAGGCTTGAGTTCATTCTTAAAGGAAAAGTAGAAGTTAACCCAACAGAAGGGATTTTAGAAGAGGAATCCAAGCAAATATTCCCATAAGAGGGAAAATTGTGTAAAGGGCAGTATTATTAATAGAATGTCCTGCAGTTGGGAGCGTCTGCAGCAGAAGAGAAATGGCAAGAGATGAAACTGAGAAGCACCAAATAATGAAAAGACTTACACGCTTCACTCAGAAATTCAGGAATTGTCTTGTGGGCCTTGGGCAGTCAGTAAAGGGTTTTAGGCAGGGGTAGTGACACAGATTTGTTTTCTAGAAATCCTGCTCTGTCAGACATGTGAAGGATGGCCTGGAACACTTCAAAACATCTTTTGGCCACTTTGATCTCCTTCTTCTCTGTATACATTCGGCTAGTCAGTGCTCAACTGGGAATTATTTGGGGGTATTCTTTTTTCATGATGGTGATTCTCTCTTTTAAGCTAGGCTGTCTGTTCTATAGACCATGTCCATTAGTTTTAATTAGACTTCACTTAGAAACCCTAAAGCACTCACATACTGCTGTACCTAGTTGAATTAAATACCTGATGGTTGATTGATGAATCATTTTCATAGCAATTACGTGACCATGTGATCATGATTTCATGGTAACCTGTTGTTTCTATAAAGGTTAACAGCAACCAAAATACTGCCATCTTGGGTACAAAGGTGATTTATTTCATTGGCTGTTGGGTCGTAGTCAGTGGCGGGGTTTTGTTTGTTTGTTTGGGTCTTTACTGATTGAAATTGCACTGACTCATTCATCATGCACTGCTTATCTGTGCTCAGTGTCTTGCATTTGTGAGGAGCCTGCCAAGATAAGCAGTATTCTCTGTGGCTGTGAAACAGAGATGCTCTCTGTGTGAACTTCAACTGGTGAATGCCTGTGTGGAGACTGGACATATGACCTCTCCCTCTCAATCCAGTTCTGGAATGGGGCCTCACATTGTAACATCACATTCTTGGAGGAGGAAATAGTATGTGTCATCACGCATACTTTGGAGATTAAATCATTCTCATCTGAGGGACAGGAAGAGAGAGAATTAAAAAAATGAGAGAGAGAGAGAGAGAGAGAAACTGGATGACTATTTGGACAAGCAGTGGGTGTGCATTTTATTCATCTCTGAAGAGCCAGCTCTTTGCTGACCTTAAAGAATGTGGTTCAAAGATAGCGCTAGGCTTCTTCTTTGTGATTCTGAATGACTTCCTTTTTCTCTCTCCCGAAAACTTTAATATGAGGCAAAGGGATAGACATGTCCTGCCTGACAACTTATTAATATATAAACATGCTTTGAGATATTTTTACTGAGATCAGTAGGGTAGACATTATCATCAGTAGTGAGGAATGGAATATTAAAACTGAATATGAATAATATTCAACTGGAGTCTATAAGGGAGGGAGAGAAAGTATCATTTGTTAAGCACCTACTCTGTGTCAGAACTGCCCTTGGCACTTTCATATTCCGCGGTATATTCAGTTGTCACAGCCATAGGGATGTTTTTAAATAGAAGCTTGCTTCTTTCCTATTCTTTTGTTTTGGGCTGCGCTGGATCTTCTTGCTGTGCCTGAGCGTTCTCTGGCTGCGGTGAGCAGGGTCTGCTCTCTAGTTGTGATGCACGGGCTTCTCACTGCGGTGGCTTCTCTTGATGCTGAGCACGGGCTTAGTTGCCCTGAGGCATACAGAATCTTCCTGGACCAAGGATTGAACCTGTGTCCCCTGCACTGGCAGGCAGACTCTTCACCCCTGGACCACCAGGGAAGTCCCATAGGAATATTTTGCATGAGGATTTTGAAGATTAGAAGTTAGGGCACATGCTCAAAGATACATAACTGGTAAGTGGCGGAGTAAGATTCAAATTCAAGCTTCTCTCTCTTCATCATCTCACTCTTATCTTCTCATGAAACTGTCTACCAAAATTATTTAAATCACCCTGATTCTACATTTGGTTTTGCTTCCCAGACTTCATCTCATTCTGGTCAGGTCGGCATCTTCAGCGTAATAAATGGTTCCAGTCTTGCTCTCTTAGAGCCTGGCTTGGCAGTGTCTCATGGGAAAAAACAACAACGTGCCCATTGAGTCATAACTTTCTTTTATTCCTCAAAATGTTTTTCCCAGTGTGTGTGGCTGGGTTTCCATCTCAGTTTTCCCACATAGTATCACAACATCTCATGGAGACTACACCCTGCCGTTAACTCCATTCCGTTTGAGTGAAGCTCTAAACCTCTGCTAAGTTTGTCCTAGCTCTTTTTACCCTGCATAACTGAATTCTGCTCCACATACTCCAAGCTATTGATAGGGGCCCAACGGTGTAAACAGTCTGATTGTTTGGAACCTGGGTATTTTCACCCATTCCCTGAATTGTTGTTGCATCCTTGGACAGTAAAGCCCACCAGAGTCACCTCAAAGTTTCCCTCTGCCCTTGAGATGCTGTTCACCAAACAGTCTGCTATCATCACGGAACACAGACCTACCATCGGGGAAGTCTCTTCAGCTCCAATCTTCCTACCTTGTATCTTCTTATTTTTAACCATTGGCTCTTGTTTCCAGAGCAAAGTGCATGCAAGGTGCTTAGAACAGTGCCGCCTACATAATAACCAATAGATGTAGACTTTTCTTATTATTGAATGAATCAGTGAAGGACAGAGGAGTATAAAATGTTACACCCTATCAGCCTGCCAGTTTTATAGCAGTCACTTTTTGACCTCTACCATCTGAATTCACGATTGCCCCCACGTTCTGGAAGGCCCATACTCCAGGATTCCTTCAGTGTTTTTTTAAACAACTAGGGGATTTGAACTGGTAGACACAGCTGCCTGACTCCAATGAGACTGCCCCCACTGAGGTTCCTGTGGGTGATCTTCCCAGGAGGAAAATAATCAACCCCAACTAAACAGCACTGTGTTGACATATACAAATGGTTCTGGGCAGTGTCCAGATAAGGGTGTTTCAGACCCACTCAGCTCCTCCTTCTCTGCCCCGAGCATGTGGTAGGGGCAACACCAGTCAGCATTGTGCTCTTCAGGGACGTCTTCCTGGAAAGGTGTGGGCAGGCTGGGTTCTCAACCTTCTGTTATCCTACCTGCTGACTTGGGTGCTCAGGTGACCATTTGCACGGGGAAATGCCAGGGACTTTTAAGAGGATAAGACTGATACATAGAGAGCTTTCTCTGGTAAAACTCTGTTAGACATTTTCAACAACTTTAGCCTGTTCTGTTTGGCTCCCGGCTTCCCAGGTGGCACTAGTGGTAAAGAATCCTCCTGCCAGGAGATGCAGGTTCAATCCCTGGGTCAGGAAGATCCCTTGGAGGAGGAAATGGCAACCCCTCTAGTGTTCTTGCCTGGGAAATCCCATGGACAGAAGAGCCTGGGTGGGCTACAGCCCATGGGGTCACAAAGAGTCTGACACGACTGAGCCTGCACATGCCTTTGGCTCCCAGTCCTAGAACGAACCCTGCCTTCGCCATATTAGATGTGAACATTTCTTTGTGCTTTACTACAGAGAGTAAAGAAAACTTCAAGTGAATTTAGGAAGGGAGGGAGGGAGTAAAAAAGAAGAGGGAGGGAGGGAGGAAGGGAGGAAGAAAGAAAAAGACCAGTTTCTTGAGGGCTTGGAAACCTTTCCCTCATGGGGCTTGTGTTCATGTGAGTCTAAGCTCCCCAGGAAAAATTGTGCGAAGCAGTTCTATTTCAGCTCATTGTTTTCCAAAATGTGCTCACTGTAAACCACAGGGTCTCTTTTTATTTGCTTGAAAACTCCATTATTGTCAGGACAAGCTTGGCATGAGGCAGTAAAGAGGCAGGGGGTTGGGGGAGAAGAGCTCACAAACTGAAATAGTGCCCATGAAAGGGAAAGAATGGTCTTTTGTGCCTTAGGCTTATCTCGCCTTCGAGGGCACACACATAAAGAAGAAACAGTATTTATTTAAATTTGTCCTTGGATTACAAATGTAGGCTATCTGGGGAGAAGCTGTATTGCTTCCCATAGCACTGAGTAGCTAGTCCAAAGCCCTGTCCTCTTTCAGGGGCCCACGAGAGGAAATAGTGGAAAACTTTTACTATAATTCCTCTCCTGTGACCCAACATTTGAGAAATTTACCTGCTTTACTTGATGAGAAACCCTGGTCTAGGAATCTCAAGACACATTATAATATTTTGTAATCTTTTTTTTGGGGGTGGGGCATGGGGTGGGATGGGCTGCACTGCCTGGATTGTGGGATCTTAGTTTAACCCCAAGCAGGGGTTGAACCTGGGCCCTCTGCAGTGAGAGTGCAGAATCCACCAGGGAACTCCCCTGGAACCTTTATAGATGGAGAAAATTTCAGAAAGGTAGAGATTTACAGGAGGTCACTGGTAGGAAAAGGTTGTTGTTGTTTAGTCACCAAGTCATAGCTGACTCTATGTGACCCCATGGACTGTAGACTGCCAGGCTCCTCTGACCAAGGGGTTCTCCAGGCAAGAATACTGGAGTGGATTGCCATTCCCTTCTCCAAGGAAAGGGTTAGCATGCTTTAAAAACTTGGATTCTGATAAGGGAATATTGGTGGCCCCAGTGCATTTGCACATGACGTTGTAGTCTCTGTTTAGGGTGCCCTTCCTTCCCCTTTGCCCAGGTAACTCCTATTCATCCTTTAGACTCTGGAAGTTTCCCTTGACCTCTATAGTCTGTGTTATATGCCCTTGTCATTTTTTTCTTAATTTTCTAAAAAGTACTCTGTTTCCTTCATGTCCATTTATCACATTATATGGCAATCATTTATTTTATTTTATTTTCCAGTATACTATGAGCTCCTAATCTGAGAAACTATGTCTGTTTTGTTCAGAGTTATTTCACTACACTCTTGAGACATTTGTTGAATGAATAAATGAATGAACAAAGGAATGGACAGAAAACCAACTATCTCACTTGCTGGTGCTTACTCTGAGAAGAGCACCCAAGTGACAGAACTTCTGGCAGTTAGTGGTATTTCCTCTGCTGTCGAGAAAGGATGGACCCAAGGACCAGAACCATATGATTTACTCTGTGGCTTGCCAGTAATGGGAACCATTAGAATTTTGCTGGATTTCTGAGAAATCAACGCCATATGTGTGTAGTAAAAGTACAGTGACGGGGAAAGCAAATAGCCTGATGAAAAGAGTCCTCAGTAAGCAAAATAACCTCTCCACCCACTCCTGCTTACCCTTATGGCCATATCATGCTTACAGACTCAAAACATTCATTTCAAGTAGGTTGGATGCTGTGCAAGGACAAATCTGAATTGTTTCAAAGTAAAAATGTTGATCAAGGAAGCTAAAAATGGCAAAAAGACTTGAAACACTGTGATGGAAGAAGCGTGCTCTATCAAAGTGGGAGGTGAAGTTATGTTTAAGGAATCGTGGAGGATAGTAGATATAGGAAAGGAAGAAAGAGCCAGGATTTCGATTGGGAGTCTAGAAGTTTTATAATATGTTAAGAGAAGTCAAAATTGCTGACAATACAGTTATAAAGCAAGTGATTGCCAAACACCCCTGGACTTACTGGAAGAAATGGAGCAAGACCCTGGATACAAAGTATCCACACAGGGACAGGCTGTCCCTTTGGGGCAGGAAACACTGTGTCATTCATTTTCTGAAAGGCAGGGACCACAAGAAAGAATGTGCAGGGGCTTAACTGAACTCTATGCTAGCTCAGACAGTAAAGAATCTGCCTGAAGTGCAGGAGACGGAAGTTCCATTCCTGGGTCAGGAAGATCCCCTGGAGAAGGACATGGCAACCCACTCCAGTATTCTTTCCTGGAGAATCCCATGGACAGAGAAGCCTGCGGGCTACAGTCCATGGGGTTGCAAAGAGTCAGACACAATTGAGTGACTTTCACTTTCTTTCATGTGAACTACAGGACCACAGACATGCTGACCGTTAAGCAACCATAAGAATTTGAACTGAGAGCCAAGAAGATATATTAAGTCAAATTCTTTACCCCTAAGTTTCATGTTTTTAATTGTTAAGACAAAAATACAGGACACTGTAGAAATCATAAGTGACAGCAAATTTTTATTTTGTTTTATTTTATTTTGTAAGGTTTTTATTGGTGGAGAGTTGATTTGCAATGTTGTATTACTTTCAGGTACACAGCAAAGTGGTCAGCGATTTTTAAATATGACCCTTAAGTATCTAGTCACCTTGCAAAGATTTTCCCCACCACAACCACAACATTCCAGTCCTTGTAGGACCAAGGTAAATTTTCAGGGGCCGGCTAATGTGAGCATAGCTTGTCATGTGTCATCCTTAACCTTTGGCAGGGACAGGAAGGTAGTCTGTTCATCCTTTTAATGCTATTTTCTCTTTGCCTAGACGGTTGCATGTTTCTTTTGCAATGGAGAAGCTTCCTTGGCATTATAGCACCACTTAATTTATTCATAGCTGAATTAACCAAAATGCTTGTGAAAGCAGTGCCCTGGTTAACTTAGTTTTCTGCTAGTTTACGAGATAACAGTACAAAATCCATAGTAGGCACTTAATTGACATTTTTTAAACGGATTGGATGAATAACATATGTAAAAGTACATTCCCTGGCTCAAAAAGTGCAAGCACCTTCCAGGTATAGATAGGACTTGAGGATCTAGACAATAAAGGACAAAGCCCCAAGGAATTTGGATTTAGTTAGTATTTGGTTGGAACATGGTAGTAACATCTACTCGGTGTATTATCTCAGTCAGTAGTTAATCTTCTTAGTGTCTTCATCCATAAAGTGTGGATAATAATATTCACAATACGCAGTGTATATAAACCTAGGGCAGTGACTGGCACATAAGTGCTTAATAATATTGTTTCCATTTCTCTCTCTCTAGTTAACTCAGGATTGATCACAAAATCATTGGAGTTTTGGCCCTTTGAAAGCAGTCTTGAATAGACTGGAATATATAAAACTGTTAACATTTGTCAATTCCAGATGGCGGTAATATGAACATGATTATATATTTGTATCTCTTGGCATCTTTTACAATTCTAAAAATTGAAAGTGTCAAAACAAAAAGGTTGAATAAAATGACAGCTATCTTAAGAAAACATCTAAAATAAATTCATTCCTCTCTTATTAAATATAAAATAGTGAATTGAATCATTTACTCAATAGATATTTGTTGAGTAACTGCCATGTGTAGGACTGATATAACCCCTGCCTCATGGAGCTTACAGTCTAGTGGGGAATATAGACTTTTTTTTCTCACAAAAGCACCATAGATGTGATCAAGGCAATTAAAACACAAGCTTGTAGAGGAGTACATGTGAGGCATATTTTAGCTAAATTTGGGAGGTTTGGAGAAGCTAAGAGTAATAAATGATGTGTAGGAGTAAGTGATTTTATACAAATGAGACATGGAAAATGGATGAGGTGGACTGTTTCATTATGGGGGTGGGGAAGGAAGTCCTTTGCTGGTGCAGAGGGAAAAGCATGTACAAAGGCGTAAAGAGTGGGGGAAAGGGGAATGACGAGTAGTTCAGTGTGGATGGAAGATAGGATTCAAGACAGAAAGTGTTGGGGGTGATGAGGCTTGAAAGGAGGGCACGAGTCAGATCACAAGGGTCTGTGAAAGTGTTGTGACTCTGGAGGAAAGTTTGTCCTCCAAACATCAAGACCCCTGCCTGACACTGTTGGTGGGGTCTCCATTTTTGTACTAATGCTTTTGATGCTTAGGAACTGATCATTCAGTACTTAAAAGACTGATGGGATGCTGTGTTTTCTGGGAAGCCTGAAATTATGTTGCTATTTTTAGTGGATAGAAACTTTTCTCCTAGTGAGTGAAATAAGTATAGAAGATCTGTCTCCTATACATGTTCAACCTAAGAATTTTCATAGATGGCTTGAAGCTGTCCTGAGCTAAAGTACACCATTTCTGCCTGCCATCAACAGGAGATGGTTAACAGCGACTTGTTCTAATGTCCTCCTAGAATGACAGTGAGACAGATGTGAAGATAGCCATTGGGAACCTGATTTATAAGTAGATGAGCTTTGTAACAAACAGTTAGTTATAATGTATTTTTCTTAGACTGCTGATGTCATCTTTCATCAGATGAATCACGTTGTGTCCCTAATCTTGAGGTTAGCCAGAATTTTTGAAACTAATAAATGATTTTACAACTTGGAAGATTTTTATCTTAACCAAACTAGCGGCATTTGTTTACTATCCTATGGAGCTAGGAAGAATGGAGTTTGGTTTGACAAATCTGGAACACAGTCGCACTGGGACAGAGATGAAGAAGGATGATTACCTTCTAATGACAGTCATTCACATGACCTGATCACATTCAGACACAAGACCATTACACATGGTTTCATAGTGGAAAGTAAATGGGCCAGACAATTCAGTATGCACAAACCAGCTGGTGACCTTGCCAATGACTCCTCAGGGAGTGAGCTGATAGGAAAACTGATGCTCTGAGATTGTGATCTGCCCAAAGTTGCAGAATAACATCATTATACGCTAATTCCCAGCTCCATGCACTTGGTTTTTCACAGCTATTTAAGAGTCTCAAAGGCTCTAAGCTTTGCAAACTCTAGTTACATGATAAAGTTCTTGATGCTCTTATTTGGGAGCATACTTTTTTTAAGGTCTCCTAGTTTTTTCTTTTTCCTTTTTTAATTGAGGTATAGTTGCTTTACAATGTTGTGTTAGTTTCTGCTATACAATGAAGTGAGTCAGCTCTGTGCAGGAGTATACTTTTTATTGTCCCTTGAATTCTTCATGAGAAAGTCTTCCCTTCCTTGAGCTCCCTGCCCTGACCTGGGCTTTCCTTTCATTACTATTGAGAGAATTGACCTTAAACTAGGGAGTGGGATGTTTGAGGGGGCAAATCATCTACTAGTTTGTTGTACATGTCCAAGAAAAATCTTTATGCTACCCCTCTGGGTAGCACTTTTCTTTGCTCTGGTTGTGTTATTTTTCTTATTTAATGTGATCAGTAGTTCAAAGCAGGATCTGTTTATTCTTGGCTCAGTTTCCACCTTGCTGGTTATGACTTTTAGATGTATATGCGGAATCTCGTTCTCAGAGGAAGACCTAAGAAGGCTCTGTTGTAAGTGTGGGTTAACCACCATCAGGCACAGCTGGTGCAAATCAGCGTGATGCAGCAATAACTTAGGGTTATGGGCAGAGCCTATGTTTAGAATTATATAGTAGAGAAGAAAAGGGGCTCTGTCTATAGGATAGAGAAGAAGGGAAAAGCTAGGGGAGGGAGAAGGGGGGATATAAAAGATAAACAGGAGAGGGAAGCCATGAAAAGAGTAGCAGCTTTCCCAGTGACCTCATAAACAAGTAGGAGGGGGAACTATACACTGTGTACAGTTTTACTGAGTACAGTGATGTTATACACTATCCTCCACAGTTTGCAGGGAATGGGGGCACCTTATTTTATATTATGTTCCTGTCCTTTGTCAGGGTGGACAGAAAAACTGTAAGGCAGCTCAATAGCCCATGGAGAACTGGGAGAGGTTCTTGAAAGAAGTTGGGAAGCATCCATGGTAAAACCACATGTCTCAGGTTTTGGATCAAGATTCACATGGCCTGGACTTCCCTGGTGGCACAGTGGATAAGAACCCTCCTGTCAACACAGGGGACATGGTTTGATTCCTGCTCCAGGAAGACTCCACATGTCAAGGAGCAGCTAAAGCCCATGTGCCATGCCTACTGGAGCCTGCCGGTTCCAGAGCTCATGAGCCATCACTACAGAGCCCACATGCGCCAGCTGCTGAAGCCGCCATGCCTAGAGCCCCCGCTCTGCAACAAGGGAAGCCCCCACTGCCCGCAACTGGAGAAGGCCTGCACACAGCAACAAAGACACAGTGTAACCATAAAAGAAAAAAGGATTTATGTGGTCAGCATAAGTCTCTCTGAGTAGGGTGACATACTTTCTCAGGTCACTACCAACCTCCACACATTTAGCTGTATTCTTTTCTTGAGGCCTGGCTTCAGTGCTCCTTTGAAGACTAATGAGCAGTGATAGATGGAGTGGTTTCTGAATGAGAAGGTTCTGTCCTGTTCCAGCTCCCTACCTCCACCCCCGGCAGGATCCTACACCTGGCACCTTGGATCTGGGAGCCGCTGTAGACTCTTTTCTCAGTCTTTCAAGGGACAACTGTAGGTGACCTGAAAGAAAATAGAGAAAGCAAGACTCCCTCTTCCTCAGAGGACAGATTCCTACAATAAGGGAGCAGTGTAGCTGCCTGTTTTTCTGGGATCAGGGATTAAAAATGGTGAATTTTATTTGTAGTATTGCAATCTTCATGGCAAATAGATGGGGAAACAGTGACAGACTTTATTTTTTGGGGCTCCAAAATCACTGCAGATGGTGACTGCAGTAATGAAATTAAAAGACACTTGCTCCTTGGAAGAAATGTTATGACCAACCTTGACAGCATATTCAAAAGCAGAGGCATTACTTTGCTAACAAAGGTCCATCCAGTCAAAGCTATGGTTTTTCCAGTAGTCATATATGGATGTGAGAGTTGGACTATAAAGAAAGCTGAGTGTTGAAGAATTGATGCTTTTGAACTGTGGTGTTGGAGAAGACTCTTGAGAGTCCCTTGGACTGCAAGGAGATCCAACCAGTCCATCCTAAAGGAAATGAGTCCTGAGTGTTCATTGGAGGGACTGATGTTGAAGCTGAAACTCCAATACTTTGGCCACCTGCTGTGAAGAACTGACTCATTAGAAAAGACCCTGATGCTGGGAAAGATTGAAGGCAGGAGGAGAAGGGGATGACAGAGGATGAGATGGTTGGATGGCATCACCAACTCAATGGACATGAGTTTGAGTGAACTCCGGGAGTTGGTGGTGAACAGGGAGCCCTGGCATGCTGCAGTCCATGGGGTCGCAAAGAGTCGGACATGACTGAGCGACTAAACTGAACTGAGTCTATTGTTATCTTGAGACCAGAGAGCTTGCAATTGTAGATGTGCTCAGATTTCAAGTTATGTAAGATGGCCCTCAATGTTAAATCTGGGTCAAGGTGAGAGTGTGAGATATGTATGTATTGATTTGACTGCATTGGGTCCTAGTGGTGGCATGTGGGATCCTTGACCTTCATTGCAGTGTGTAGGATCTTTAATTGTGGCACGTGGGATTTTTTTTTTTTCTTTTTCTTAGTTTCAGCATGTGAGATCTTTAGTTGCAGCATGAGAAATCTTAGTTGTAAAATGTAGGATCTAGTTTCCTGACCAGGGATTGAACCTGGGCCCCCCTGCATTGGGAATGCAGAGTCTTAGCCACTGGACTACCAGGGAGGTCCCAGTTCTAGGTCTTCATCTGTGTTTCAGGTACTGGCACATGTGGTATTTTAGATATTGATTATGTTTGTGGATTGTGTTGGGAACTTCAGAAGCAAGGACCTAGATAGAAGTGTGAAGAAAGATAGACTGGAAATTTGTTTCTTTTTATGAATGGCAGAAAAGCATAAGTGCTGGGTTCTGTGAACCAACTGAAAAAAAGAAGGTATTTTATCCTTAGGATATGGATAAAGAACATATTTGTGAGGAAAGAACTAGAGGAATTAGAAGAAATACCAATTTACCAAAAAAGGAATTAGCATGAAAAATGTTCAGATCAAATAATGACTGAAATGCTCAGTTTACTTTTTAACATAAAATATTTAAAGGGATATAAAAGGCATAGAGGGTTGCCCCAGTGGCTCAGTGGTAAAGAATCTGCCTGCAATGTAGGAGACACAGGAGACTTGGGTTTGATCTCTGGGTTGGGAAGATCCCGTGGAGGAGGGCATGGCAGTCCATTCCAGTATTCTTGCTGGGAAAATCCCATGAACAGAGGAGGCTGGCAGGCTACGGTACCTGGAGTCACAAGGAGTTGGACACAACTGAAGTGACTGAGTACCAAGGGCATAGAAGCTTATAAAACTCGTCTTGATTTCAGTTTCCTCCCTAAAGGAATACCTGTAAGCAAGGAGAACATTCTGTATATACTAAGTGAAATAATTTTCTCAAATTATTTTAGGGGAAAAATGGGTTTAAAGTATGATACCTTCTTCTTAAAGCAAAAGTGAGCTCTTATGAGTAAATAGCTATTTTCTTCCTGGTGACCAGTCTAGCAGTTGTGCAGATCTTTGAGGTCTGCTTGGTGTTATTTTTCCTGATTTCTTTGGAACAAATAACAGGTGATATAATTTTAATATTTTTGTTATGCTTTGTGTCATTTTTCCAGAAGCATGATGAATTTGAACTCAGACATCTGTTTTACTTTGGACCAGTCTCCCTTGTCATCAGGGGCATCCATTTTTGAAACAGATGTTTGGGTTGAGGGATACAGAATATGGCCATGAAACAGACCAAAGCTAACTGGTGCTCAGGGTAAAACAGCTCATGACCTTGGCCTTTTTAGCCCTATATGGTAACTAGCTGAAGTAACCTGGTTTGGGGGAAGTCTACTTCCCTGAAGATGCTCCAGCATTTAGAAATTATCCAATGAGGCTTATGATGATGCTGTCTGCCTTCTTCTGCCCTGGTTATGAATAATTGGATGGGAGTGACAAGAGGGGAACATTCTATGCTTACCCTGGGACTGGTGGTTCATCAGGCAGAAAATCATGTTCAAGTCATGCTTACTTTACAGGATTTATATCTAGACCAACATCATAGATATTTTACTTAGATAAATAAGGACGATCTTGCTCTGTGATGAAAGCCATGGAAGGGGTTTTGGCCCATAGAAAGCCTCCACGTATATCACAAACAAGAGTCATGTGGCAAGTGAGCCTTTCAGTGCCATGGGCTCCACTGAGTTTCAGTCTTGTTATCACTCTGTCTGGGTAGACAGTGGCATGTGCCACAGCAGCCCAGACTGTGCAGTGGATTAATGAAGCTGCGACTCTTCCCCAGGGCCAAGAACACAAAGGAATATGCTGTTCAGTAGAAAGGGAGCCACCAGCAGCTCTGGACGGTGGGGGTCCTGTGAGGCTGGTTTACAATCCTCCTACTTCAGTGTCTACTCTTTGTCAACATTCCCTCTTTCACCCTTCTGATTAGAGTGGGGAAGGGATGAGAATGTTCCTTCCAAGTCTTTCAAGGTAGTTGGGACAACATTTTGTTCCCTCCTATTCTTGGGCAAGTGCTAGTTCCTCTTATCAAAGTCCCTTTTCCAAAGTGAAATAAGTGGAAAATTAAAATTCAATTAAAAACCCAGATGAGGCAATTCTTCTTCTTCTTTCCACTTCCCCCTCCTCCCTAATACACAGTAAACAGTTTTTGCAGAGGCCAGCTTCTCCCTCTCTGTAGACCAGAATACTTCCTCTTTAGCTGAGTTGACTGAGGGCATTATCCATCTCTCGGCCAAGAGCCTCTTTTTTTTTTTTTTTTTCTTTGCTCTTTTTGGACACATACCCAATTTCTATTGAAGATACTAACTTAGAAACTGTTTCAAATAATAGAATGTTTATTAGTATTTTTAATAATGGAGAGTACAAATAAGAAGCCTACTCTGATTCCTGATCTGTCTCCCAAATGCCACCCTGCCCTGTTAAGCTGTTTCTCCAGCCCGTCTCAGGTCTTTTACTCAACGTTTACCGGGGCTAACTATTTCCCGAGATGATTTCCTGCACATGCCTGAATGTAATTATGTGCTCTTCTCCACATACGTGTGTGTATTTGAACACATAAGGGATCACACTGTACACACTGTACTGTACTTGACTTTTTCCCCCTTAGTGAAGTGTTATGGAAGTCTTTCCATATCGACACACACGGATTCATCTCATTCTTTTAACTAATCCATTATATGGATATGCTATTTTTATTTAACCAGTCCCTCTACTGATGAGTATTTTGATGTATTTTTAAAACCACGACGGAGTAATGCTTCAGTGACCATTCTCGGACATAATGTTTCGTTGAAGTGTTCCATGTATATCCACCGGGTAAATTCCTAGTGGTGACATTACTTGTTCAAAGGGGAAGTGTGTTTTTAATATTGATATTACCAAATGGTGCTTTAATAAAGGTTAGGCCCATTTACACTCTCAAGATTATACAAATCTATTCTGAGTAGAAAGAAAAATAATGTTTTCTCAGACTTGTGTAGCTGGTTCTGTTTTTATTCTTACAGTGCTTTCAGTGCCTTAGCTTCTGGAATCTGATACATAAATAATTGATGGCTCAATTGATACATAAATAAATGGCGCTCACAGCTCAGCTCCCTTGTCTGCTCTTCCCCTTGAGGATCTGTCACGCTCTAAAGCCAATCAATAGAACAATTCTTGTCCCAAGCCATTAAAGTTAATTTTCTACTTGTGTTGGGTCAGAAAAGGATGTGGGTTCTAATTACGAGGACTGTCCACACTGTGATGGTATTCTGTCCACAGGGTACCTACCACAAGGACACCAGGGCTCCAGTTCCAGGTAAAGCATCTAAAAGACATGGTCTTGACCATGTTATCTCAGGGCTTCCCTAGTAGCTCAGCTGGTAAAGAATCCACCTGCAATGCAGGAGACCCTGATTTGATTCCTGGGTCAGGAAGATCCCCTGGACAAGGGAAAGACTACCCACTCCAGTATTCTGGCCTGGAGAATTCCGTGGACTGTATAGTCCATGGAGCGGCAAAGAGTCAGAGAGATGACTGAGCGACTTTCACTTTCACTTCACATGTTATCTCAACCCAGACACATGGAGTTTTGAGAGCTTCATCATCAACATCAAAGCCATCAAATTTGTAAGGCACTAGAGAATCTTCTTTGATGCCTCTAAAGGACACTCAGCACCAATAGCTTCATCAGGGGAAAGGAGTGCATTGCTTAGACACGGAAGCAGGGAGGAATGACTAACCACTGGAAAGCCTTTGAAGCGTGTTTAGTCATTGTTAGATGCTTCTTCATAAAACCTGGCATTCTGATGTCTGTCTAGCATCTTAGGACTCCAGATCATTGGGCCTTCAGACCTCCTGGCCTGGGATTCAACACTATATCTGTTTATAGCTGAACAGGAATATTAGACAGGAAAGCCACTCAGGTGTCTAATATTGCAGGATAAATGCCGGTAGAGCAGACACTGTGGTTGGCGGATTCTGCTGATTTTTACTTGGTAATGTTCTCTGCCTCCTGTACATAGATCTGGTGAGATAGTTGTCATGTTTTATGAAGGCTCTGGAGTGCCTAAGAGGAAAGCTGGAAAGCATGTGCAAAGTACTCATGCGCAAAGTGCTTAACTCTCCCCCATCATACCGTGTCATAGACATTCGGCAAAACAGTCTCCATGTCCAGAATGGACTGGCATACAGGGAACAAGAGTCTGACTGTTATCAGAGTGCAAGAACTAACTTTGCCCATTTTAATAACAATCAGAAACACCCACTCTTGGCAGTCTAGGTTTCCTACTTGTGCTGGTGGGAGGCTCTGTGTTTCTTGGGGTCCACAAATTTCTTTCTATCCCCGGGGAAACCTGCTGTGCTGCCTTTTATTACACTTGTGGACCTAGTAGGTGCCAAGGAGGGTGCCACTGCAGGGATCTGAACTGGGTGGCTGAATTTATCCCGACTCAGTTTTAGGAACCATCAAGCCTTAAGGTGGGGGAGTGGGGGCTCCCAGATGCATTTGGGGTTGAGGGGGAGATGCAAAGAGATAACTCTAAATAGATAGGCTATATAGAATAATATTGTATTATTACTTAAGGGACTCTCAGAGAATTTCCTTAACGTCTATAGGGACAGGGGCCGTATCCCCCATGTTTCAGGAATGATATTAAGGATGCTAAGCAGGCTTTTGCGGGGAAGGCAATGGCACCCCACTGCAGTATTCTTGTCTGGAAAATTCCATGGACGGAGGAGCCTGGTGGGCTGCAGTCCATGGGGTCTCGAAGAGTCGGACACGACTGAGCGACTTCACTTTCACTTTTCACTTTCATGCATTGGAGAAGGAAATGGCAACCCACTCCAGTATTCTTGCCTGGAGAATCCCAGGGACGGGAGCCCGATGGGCTGCTGTCTATGGGGTCGCACAGAGTCGGACATGGCTGAAGCGAGTTAGCAGCAGCGGTGGCAGCAAGCAGGCACTTGACTGTGCGAGCTTGCTCAGTTATAATCCTTGGTGAACCGTTACTCATTTTGCGAAATGGAGCCAAGTCCCTCTTTCCCTCCTTCCCTCTCCCCTGGCTATTTTGCTTTGCTAAGTAATCAGACATGGATCTTATTCCCAAGCCATTTATTTATATTCTTGGGGAGATTAGACACTTGCAAGAAGGAAGAATGTAATAAAAGCCATACTGGAAATCCAGATAATGAACTGGAGGAGTTCAGAGGAGAGGGATGTCATTTCCAGTCAGGATGGGGAGGAGATTATAGATTGTCATGTTTGGGGGCTTAATATTTAGTAAGAATCCCTCAGGAAAAGGGGATAGAATGGGAGAAAGCCCTTTCCGGGCTGGGTAGTTGGATGGAGTGAATCAGGGAGGTCAGTAAGCATGGGGCATGAATGGCAAATGACAGGGAGATGATTTTGACTGGAGTAAAGGGTACACAAGCTTAGGGAGGAAGAAGTTTCAGTGGTGGGTAGGTGGAAATTTGCAGGGCCTTGATGGTTAATTGTTATAGCTCGAAACATTGTTAGAAATGGCCAGGTTCACTGCCAAAGACAGAGCAAACTGGCAGAAGCTAGATCTGCCCAGGGGACTGGGGTAGGAGCGGTGGGGCAAGTCTAGGCTGCAAACGAGGCGTTGGAAGGGAGACTCAGAGGACTACGGCAGCAGGTGACAAGGTGGTCACTCCACTTGCCTGGGGGAGTGGAGCCGGTGTTGGGAGGTGGCTGACAGATCTTGAGGCTGGGAGGTGCTGGTACTGGAAAATCTAGCACCAGGTGGCCTTGAGAAATGTTGTTCAGGAGGGAGATTCACTAAGGTCGGTCAGCAGTCAGCAGGCTCCAGCTGCTAAGCTCAGGTTCATGGGCAGACTTCCAAACTCTGGGAGGAGGAAAAAGTGGAATGGAGAGTGAAATGCAAGGCCCCCACCACAGAGGGACCAGGCAGACTTCCAAGCCAGGAGTCAGACCTGGAACACAGGGGCCTGACTCAAAGGAGGAGCGGAAGTCTGATGCTCCATTCCAGAGGACTGAGCTGAGGTCTTTTCATTCCTTCTGCGTAAGGTTATGACTGGTCTTAGAAGCTGGGTCCACAGGTGGGAGCAGAGAGGCCCATCAATGTGGATGGTAGGATTCGGATCCCGAGGAAAGGCAGCGTCTGCTGCTGGCTAAAGAGTCAGGGCTTTATCTGGGGGCTAAAGAGCAAAAATGTGGAAAAATTAAAACATGGGATATCTTAAGTAGAGCTATATTTTAGGAAGATTCGTTTGATCCTAATGAGTCAAATGAACTAAAGTAAGTTCTCACCTGTAACAAATTTCTTCTTCCAGAGTACTTCTCCCATGTGTTCACTTCTCTCCGTACCTCTTTCTAGTACTGTAGGGTTAAAGAAACTAGATTATTAAAATTAATTATTAATTTCATTAATTATTAATTTCATTATTAAAATGGCTCCTAGAAAAGTTGGAATGCCCTAAATGACTCACACATATTTATATGGTGGCCATGCTGCTCAAATCATTTCTCCATACTGCAGTCAGATCTGTTTAAGATGTGACTCTTCTCATGTCACTCTACTGTGTGATATCTTCTCATGGTTTCCACTGCTCCAGGATGAAGTCCAGATTCTTTCATGCGGCTCCCAGGCTCTTCGTAATCTGACTCTTACAGCATCTCAGCAGTGCCTTCCCACTGCGCTCACCCTTCAGGCTATCAAAGTGTGTTCAGTTGTATCTGTGAAATTACTTTCTTCTCATTGGCATCCATGCCTTTGTTCATGTCATTCCTTTTCCTGAACTAAGTATTCTCCTCCTAGATTCAGTTCAGTTCAGTCGCTCAGCCGTGTCTGACTCTTTGTGACCCCATGGACTGCAGCACGCCAGGCCTCCCTGTCCATCACTAGCTCCCAGAGTTTACTCAAACTCATGTCCATTGAGTCGGTGATGCCATCCAACCATCTCATCCTCTGTCGTCCCCTTCTCCTCCCGCCTTCAATCTTTCCCAGCATCAGAGTCTTTTCCAATGAGTCAGCTCTTTGCATCAGGTGGCCAAAGTATTGGAGTTTCAGCATCAGTCCTTCCAATGAATATTCAGGACTGATATCCTTTAGGATGGACTGGTTGGATCTCCTTGCAGTCCAAGGGACTCTCAAGAGTCTTTTCCAACACTGCAGTTCAAAAGCATCAATTCTTCGGCGCTCAGCTTTCTTTATGGTCCAACTCTCACATCCATACATAACTACTGGAAAAACCATAGCTTTGATTAGATGGACCTTTGTTGGCAAAGTAATGTCTTTGCTTTTTAATATGCTGTCTAGGCTGGCCATAACTTTTCTTCCAAGGAGCAAGCATCTTTTAACTTCATGGCTACAGTTACCATCTGCAGTGATTTTGGAGCCCAAGAAAATAAAGTCTGACACTGTTTTCACTGTTTTCCCATCTATTTGCATGAAGTGATGAGACCAGATGCCATGATCTTAGTTTTTCTGAATGTTGAGTTTTAAGTCAACTTTTTCACTCTCTTCTTTCACTTTCACCAAGAGGCTCTTTAGTTCTTTGCCTTCTGCCATAAGGGTGGTGTCATTTGCATATCTGAGGTTACCGATGTTTCTCCCAGCAATCTTGATTCCAGCTTGTGCTTCATCCAGTCCAGCATTTCTCATTATGTACTTTGCATATAAGTTAAAATAAGCAGGGTTCCTTTCCCAATTTGGAACCAGTCTGTTGTTCCATGTCCAGTTCTAACTGTTGCTTCTTGACCTGCATCCAGATTTCTCAGGAGGCAGGTCAGCTGGTCTGGTATTCCCATCTCTTGAAGAATTTTCCATAGTTTGTTGTGATCCATACAGTCAAAAGCTTTAGCATAATCAATAAAGCAGACGTAGATTTTTTTCTGGCACTCTCTTGCTTTTTCAATGAATGAATAGATGTTGGCAATTTGATCTCTGGTTCCTCTGCCTTTTCTAAATCCAGCTTGAACATCTGGAAGTTCATGGTTCTTGTACTGTTGAAAATGTTCACGCTCATTTTTGCTTCCCGTTAAAGTCTCAGCTTTAGACATCCCTGACTCCTTAACTCTGGATTAAGAGCCTCTCGACGCTAGGGGTCTCACCTTGTGCTCCCTCCAAAAAGCATTCCTGCGTTCTTTTTACAAGATCCCATATCCTAGTCTCTCTCCTTCCTAAGATGGTAAGTCCTCTGAAAGCAGGAGCTCTGTATCGATCCTCCAGTTTGCCCAGCACTTAGCACAGTACTTGGAGCATAATGGCTGCCTGCGTGATTGTATGAATGAATAAATAGGGTCCTTGTGCCAGGTCTGAGGAACCTGAGCCAGGATAGGGGCCCTGGGCATGAAAAGGATAAAACACTCATGAAAGAATCTGTAAGAACATAATTCTTGACAGCTGGCCACTGTGTGGATACACCTCTGATTGCTAATGGGCATAGGAATGGCTACTCACTAATATTCTCGCCTGGAGAATTCCATGGACAGAGAAGCCTGGAGGGCTACAGTCCACAGGGTAGCAAAAGAGTCAGGCACGTCTGAGCAGCTAACACTTAAACTTTTTTTTTTTTTTCCATGAAGAACTAATGTACTTCATGAGGTGCCGTAAGTCCTAAAAACATACAAACAAGAATGTAGACAAATGTTCTGGAAATAAAAATGTATTCTTTTGAAAGTGGCATGGTATTTGGAGTCAAAAGACTTGGCTCTAAGCATTTATATTGTTTTTGCAGTCGTGACATTTCAGTTTCTTAAGTCATAAAATGGAGATAATGATACCTCTACTTTTGGGAGTTGTGAGGATTACGGGGACTAACGTATGTAGAATCATTTCGTAAACTGCAAAATGACAGAAAGCGTTAGTGATTACCAATGCAAAGATATTTGTATCTGTAAACAGCTGAGAGTCATGCTGTAGTGACTAAATTATACATAATTCTGAACTACGTCAGGGATGTAAATCTCAAACCACCAGAGCACAGAGGAACATGGACAGCCTACACCGGCTGAAGTTACACCTTTCCATTCGTATGATTTGAGGAATGACTGCTCTGGTGAGACAGTGAGCCAGAGGGGCGATGGGTGAGTGTGCGTGTGTGGTGTGAGGGGGGCTGGGTGGCCTCCTTCCCTCTGCCTGGTCTGGGATGGCCTCACATTTGACTCCAAGCTTGAAGGTGTTAGGCGTTCGATTGTGTCTGACTCTTTGCAACCCCATGGCCTATAGCCCGCCAGGCTCCTCTGTCCATGGAATTTCCCAGGCAAGAATACTGGAGTGGGTTGCCACTTCTTTCCCCAGGGAATCTTCCTGACCCAGGAATCGAACCTAGGTCTCCTGCATTGCAGATGGACTCTTTACTGTCTGAGCCAGGGAAGTCAAGCTTAGGCTCACGTTTTTGTTTTTTCAATCTGTCGAATCAATTACATATACATTTATACTCATCTTCCTGATACATTTTCCCTTTTAGCATTATGAAATGTCTCTTTTTCTTGTGGTGTTCTGTACCTTGAAGTCTACGTTTTAAACTTTATTTATTTTTGGCTCATGCCCCAAATCCTTCTGCTCAGATTTCTCTCTCCTTTCCTGCTCTGCTTCCCTCAAACTCTTCCCCTTCCACCTAGACATTCTATTTGTCCTTCAAGTCTCTGTCAGGAGGCTCACAGCATTCACCATCTCTAAAGTTGCTTTTTCCTCCCTTGAAAGAGACCTCACTCTCCTCTCTCATTCCCTGGTCAGGGGTTGCACCAGCTCCGAGTATTCCCAAGGTGGACTTGCAAGAGGTCCTTCCAACCAGCCTGTATCCCCGCTCCCGGACAAGGACTGGACTCGCACCTGTTTGTGCTCAGATGGCTGTTCTAAGCAGAGCAAACTGTAACACTCGCATTCTGATTTGGAATTTGGAGTCTGTATGGTTTCCTGTTGTTTGCTGTTTAGTCGCTTCAGTCTTGTCTTTTTGTGACCCTGTGGACTGTAGCCCGCCAGGCTCCTCTGACCATGAGATTTTTCCAGGCAAGAATACTGGAATGGGTTGTCATTTCCTCCTCCAGGGGATCTTCCCAACCCAGCAATAGAACCCGCATCTCCTGCATTGGCAGGCGGGTTCTTTACCACTGAGCCAGCAGGGAAGCCCAGAAGCTCCCAGGCACACCATTTCCTCTTGCCTGCTGGCTTTGGTCATTCCCTTGTCTGCTTCCCTGACTTGAGACCTGGGACCAGGATGTGCAGTTGGCACCTTACGCATAGCATGTGCTCTGTTAAAGTCCTTAAAATAGTTATTTATTTACCCGACCCTTCCCAGAGAATTATTTGAGGGATTATGGGATTATATAAAATAAAACAAAAGCATACTTCATGTTTCCAAGGGACATGTGTCCAGTTACTATATTGTGCTCAGCCATGTCTGACTCTTTGTGACCCCATGGACTGTCGGCCACCAGTTTCCTCTGTCCATGGGATTTCCCAGGCAAGAATACTGGAGTGGGTTGCCGTTTCCTTTTCTAGGGGATCTTTCTGACTCAGGGATCTAACCCATGTCTCTAATATGTTATACTATTAAGCCAATTAGCACTACTTCTTTTTTAGGAAAAATGTGTAGGACCCTCATATTTGGCATGTTTGATGAACTAGGCCATGCCCAGGGTTCTATTTGATCTGTGACCCCTCTGAGTCCTGGCCCTTCCCCTGTTCTGTTCCCTCTGCCTGGACTCCTCTCTCCTCCCTCATCCACTTCTTCTCCTACTTCTAAGTCCATCTCAGCTTTCAGAGCTCACTGTGGAGATCATTTTCTCTGGGAAGCAATCCCTGAAATCCTATGGGCTCAGCCTGTGTACTCCAACAGCATCCCTTCTCTCTGCACTTAGTGTCCTGTCATGTACATGGTTTGTTCTGTTTCTCCCTCTAATCCATCAGCGCCAGGAGGCATTCACCAGGACTGTCTTGTTGACAGTTATTTCTGCAGTGCCTAGCACAGTGCCTGCTTTGTAGCGAACATGCAAATATTCATTGCACAGGAGTTCATAAATGGGTAAAAAAAATACCTTTGAGAGCCCAGAACAATTTCAGAATCAGAGTACATGAGAGTCAGTCTTAGAATATTATGATCTAGCCTTTGGCTAAGTGACTTTCTCCTGATTTCTGTTCTATTTAACAGGTATATTAATTAGAATGTAGGTCTGGCTACTTGTAACAGAGAGCCAAATTCACAACAATTTAAACAAGAAAGACTTCTAATTCTCTCCCACAAAATAGTCCAGAGACAGGCTGTCCAGCACTGGTGATGGCAGCTCTGTTCTGTGGGATGATAGTCAGAGTCGGGCTGCCTCTGTCTTTATCTGATCTCCACCACCCCAAGATGAGGTGCTTTCACATGCTTCACGGTTGCAACAAAATCCTGGGCGGTCCAGTTTAGCCCTGGAATCCTGGGAACCTGGAACTGATGCTAAGACCTCCTGGATCCTCTTTGGACAGCTCGAGTCTGATACTGATTTCTAAGACTAATCATGTTGAGGCATTTCCCACTGCTTGCCCACCCTTTGCAGGTGGCAAGGACCAAGGACTTAGTTTGAGTTGGGCATGTATGCCAGGAATGCCAGCTGGTCTTCATGCTGAGGTCATGAGCCTTCAGCCAAGGGTGGTGTGGTTTTCTGAGGCACAGGACACACTGACTTCACAGCAAGACATCCTGACTAGCTGCCGGAGAGGAATTCCTTCGAATAATGTTAAATATATTATCTATTTGACTATAAGTAAATGTATATTACTTATTTTGTTCTAAGGTTGCCATATAACTTACAGTTGTACTGTCATTTCTTTACAGTGCCTTTCTGTTGAATTTACATTATTCTGGAGAGAAATCATGAGATTTTTATGATTAAGGTTCAAGACGAAGGCCAATCTACTCTATCAATTCTCTCATCCTGTAACACATACACACTCAGTTCAGACACACACATACACCTCTCCCAATACCCTACCTCCCACTGCATGCATCCAAAACTCCCCCTTTCCACAACTCACAAACACACAACACACACACACACACACACACACACACACACACACACACGTACCCATTATCTCTGGATGGAAAGGGAAGAAAAACCAGGATAGGCAGCTTTCTAGAGCATCCGCTATTCTATCTAGAAGTTGAATCATCCAAAGGTTATGACTCCTCCCATCCTCCTGCCCTGAACTAAATACATTTTCATTCTATAGACCTCGCTTCATGTCTAGACAAAATAGGATAAGTATGAGTTAGTACCAGTTGATTCTGCCAGTTTAACAGGAAAATAACAAGAACCAAAGATCTGTCTAAAATTTGTTCCTGGCAAAGGCAGTATTTGAGATATTTTCTGGTTTTTAAAAAGACATCTAATTGATATGTGGCTCACAAGTGACTCTCTAAAACAGTGAGATTTACTTTTCTTTGTATCTTTCTGCGTGAGTAGTTACCATACTTGCAGCATTTGGGTTAATTATGATGAAAGTTAGATTTCCATCATATATGTTTTTCTTTTCTTTCCACCTTCTCCAAAGTTCTCCTTTAAGGCAGAAACTTTCCATTCTTGGTTTCATCCAAAAGACAAATATTTCTGGGAAAACACCACATTTAAGCTATTCAGCAATTCTGGTGTTATGTAACTGACCACACTAGGACTTTCAATTAACTTTGGTTACATTTTATTGAAACGTGTCACAGACTAGCATAACTAGTGATAATTAAATTAAAAAAAAACCTTTTGTATGTCTTTAAACAGGGAAAAATTCTTTTCAAAAGTGTGCAGCATCTTGTGATGATGACAGAAAGTAAATCTTTAGTCATTTGAAGTATTCTAAAGTTCACTGACTTTATTCCAAGATTGATTTTAGTGTGTTTAAGAATTTTTAGTGGCAGTAGGCTTTCCTTTCAGCATTAGTTTCCATAAAACCCAAGCTCTCCCGGTTCCCCTTCCTTCTCTCTCTTGTCTTCTGGTTACTTTTGTTTGGTTATCTTCAGTTGTCGATGCATTTTGAGATTGTTTAGACAATGTCTTCACGTGAGGGAGAATTATGTGCATTAGTGATTTCAAACAACTTCGTATATGTACTAACTTGCAACTCACTTTCTCCATTTCTAGTCTTTATCTTTCTTTCCCATCACTTCATTATCTCTATTTTCTTTCTCTCCATAACTGAACTGATCATATTTTCACCCACAACAAAATGCCCCTCCCATTTTCTCTTTGTTTTCATGTCTCTACCACAATCCCAGTGTCCCACTCTTAAAAACTTGCAGGTATTTTTTTTTTTTTTTATTCTTCCCCTCTTCATTTCCTTGCAACAAGCTGCCTATCCTCAAGTTGCAACATTTGTTTTTCCAAAATGTCATTCAGACTCTATTTCAAAATCCTTATCTTGTCTCAGGCTAGGTGTTGATTACTTGGCAAGTACATGACCGTAATAGCTTCCTATCCGATGACCCTACCACTCCACTTTCTTACCTCTAAGCCATCCTTTGGACAAGTATTAGAAACATCTTGTTCACACTCTTTAATCATTTCAGTTTCCTCTTAAATCAAACCAGAAATCTCCACCAACCAACTTCTTTATTTAAACTTCATTTCCCTGGACTACATTAGCCAGTTTTCTAAGCAATTACTATCCTCTGAAGCTTCTATTCTTCCTACTGGAAGACTTCCTTTTCTTCCTTCCAGTACATCTTGCTTTGTTTGTTTGTTTGTTTGTTTTCCTTCAAAGCTAGTGATAACACAGCCTTAATAAAAACTGTAGTTATCTGCGAGTCCTTTAAGGGCACTCGCCACCTGGCCCCTTTTCGCAGCTTCCTTTCAGAGACACACTGCTCAGTACCCTGCTCTCTAAATCTGCACCTGCTGATCTGTGGTTTTGTAAAGTCATTTTTTATTTTTTCCCTTTATGTTCTTTTTCTGCTTCTAGAGTATAAGCAACCTTAAGGTAGAGATAATATCTAAGATTTATTTATGGTCAGTTCAGTTCACTTGTTCAGTAGTGTCTAACTCTTTGCGACCCCATAGACTGTAGCATGCCAGGCTTCCCTGTCCATCACCAACTCCCGGAGCTTGCTCAAACTTATGTCCATCAAGTCAGTGATGCCATCCAACCATCTCATCCTCTGTCATCCCCTTCTCTTGCCTTAAATCTTTCCCAGCATCAGAGTCTTTTCCAAGAGTCAGTTCTTCACATCAGGTGGCCAAAGTATTGGAGTTTCAGCTTCAGCATCAGTCCTTCCAATGAATATTCAGGACTGATTTCCTTTAGGATGGACTGGTTTGATCTCCTTGCAGTCCAAGGGACTCTCAAGAGTCTTCTCCCAACGCCACAGTTCAAAAGCATCAATTCTTTGGCGCTCAGCTTTCTTTATAGTCCAACTCTCACATCCATACATGACTACTGGAAAAACCATACCTTTGACTAGACAGACCTTTGTTGGCAAAGTAATGTCTCTACTTTTTAATATGCTGTCTAGGTTGGTCCTAGCTTTTCTTCCAAGGAGCAGGTGTCTTTTAATTTCATGGCTGCAGTCACCATCTGCAGTGATTTTGGAGCACAAGAAAATTTATACTTATATTTATTTATATTAAATATATATTTATTTACTCAGCAACAATTACTAAGCGCTTGCTGAATTTATAGCATGAATTTATCTATGTATTTCTCTGTTAATAGGTCAAATAGTTATTTATTGAGCATCTACCATGTGTTAGGTACCGTGTGAGCTGCTGGAGTACAATGATGAGAAAACTGACATTACCTCTGCCTTCATAGAGTTTGGGGGAAATGGATATTTATCAAATAATCACACAATTTGATGAAAAATTACAAATGTGATAGAATTGCAAAGGGAGGAGATGCCATGAGAGCACATATTAGGGTGCTTTAGCCCAAGTGGGAGAAGAGAGGAAGGAGGAATGTCCCCCAAAGAGGGAATCACATGAGTAAAGAAGACTGTAGGTGGGGGACTTCCAGTGGCTAATACTCCATGCTTTTAATGCAGGAAGCCTGTGTTTTTTTTTCCTGGTCAGGGAACCAGATCCCACATGCCACAGTGAAGACCGAGGATCCTGCGTGCTGCAACCAGGCCCTGGCACAGTCAAGTAAATAAATAAGAAAGAAAGAAAGACTGGGGTTGCTGAGCCCAGAGAGTGTCTAGAAAGTGAAGTGGATGAAAGAGGCCAACCTGGGCAAAACTTTATGGAATATGAAAAGGATTTAGGTTTTTATTCTTAGCAATGGGGAGCTACTAGAGGGATTTAAAATAGGTAGCCAGTGGAAATTTGCTGTATGACTCAGGGAACTCAAACTGGGGCTCTGTGACCATCTAGAGGAGTGGATGAGGTGGGATGTGGGAGAGAGGTTCACGAGGGAGGGGATATATGTATACCTATGACTGATTCATGTTGCTATATACCAGAAACCAACACAATATTGTAAAGCAATCATCTTTCAACTAAAAATAAATAAATTGAGAAAAAATAAGAATAGGAGGTGATGGTATGGTGATTTAAAAAGATAACTCTGATCCCTGCATGGAGATAGTTTGAGGTAGGAGAGGACACAAAGTGTCGTATTTTTCTGTTCCATATAGAGACTTGATGTTGCTCACTGACTAACCAGTCTGGTTCTTTGTATCATTAAGTTTTTGCTTCAAGCTGCAAGATCTTGAGTGACTCAATCTATAGGTCTGATTTTTCATGTAGTCAGTCTCTTATAGCTTCTGCAACTTATTGACTTGACACCATTATCACCATCGACAACCTTAACTGAGTATTAACTATGGTGCCAGATACTGTGCCAAAGACTCATTAAATTCTCACTCTGAGCCAGTGAGGAAGGTGTTTATATCCCTGAGTTTTACAGACTTAGAGATGAGACCTTGCCTCTGAGAGAACTGGATTGATCAGGACTCAAATCTAGGTGTCTCTGACTACGTGTTCTAGCAGCTTTATTTGGGTTTTCAGTACCACTTCAATATATTATGGAAAAAAGAGGTTCCTTTAGCTCTGAAACAAGATATAATTTGGCTCATTGCCCAATAACTTCTTCCAGAGTCTTGGTCAAAGCCCATCCTCGCATTAGGTCACCCATCTCCCATTTTGTAGAATGTTTTGTTATGTATCACAGAGACCTGCCATTATGTCTGAGCTGATTGTTCTAAGTTTTGATCTTTTCAACCATGTGAACACATTTCTGGATGTCCTTTACAGAAATCTGTAATTAGATGAGCTTATAATGCTTATTAGCCCAACTTACAAACAGTATTCCAGTAACCAACTTCCTCCTCAGGAAAGCATCATCAACAATTAAGAATAACCACCCCCATCTGGTAAACTATTAGTTGAAAAGCGTTTATCATCGTGGCCAGAGGAGTCTTCTGCCTTTGGCCTGCCATCTGTCAAGTGCTATTTATGCTTCGTCTGTTTCCATTTTCTACCCCCTAAGGCAGCCTCTTCTTTGGTTGTAGTTGGTCCATCTAAAATTGACTTGTAATTTGCTTGTCTAAATAAATAACTCCCTAATAACAGAGCATAGGAAAATTTTAACTCCCACCTCATAGTATGTCCGTGATAATTAGTAAAAATAACTTTGGGCTCTCAGAAAATAGTAACAACTCTCTACTGCTTTGAGTGTTTGGAGGACTGGTCATCTTCAACTAAGCATGAGTGGTTCCTTACCTTTTGCAAAGCAGGGTTGAAAGTTCAAGCAAAGAGTTGGTGAATGGAGCAACCCCAGTTAGCAGAGCTAGAAACAGCCATAGCAAGACGCCTGGCTGATGGTGGAAGGCTGAAGAAGGAAAGTTAATGAGCAACATAGCTTATAAGCCTGAAGATTAGGGGGAAGCATTTCATAGGGATGTTGAGAGGATTAAGTGGTTTACATTTGGAAAAACCTTTGATATTGTTGGGGGAAGGAGTTAAGAAGAAGTAACAGATTTATTTGTTTATGTACCTCACCAAAAGTTTTTTTTTTTTTTTAGGGACCTATAGATAGCTAAGCTTCCCAGGTGGCTCAGTGGTAAAGAATCCGCCTGCCAAGGCAGGAGTTGTGGGTTTGATCCCTGGGTCAGGAAGATCCTCTGGAGAAGGAAATGGCAACCCACTCCAGTATTCTTGCCTGGAGAATCAATCCCATGGACAGAGCAGCCTGGCCGGCTACAGTCTATGGGGTCAAAAAGAGTCGGACACGACTGACTGAGTGTGCATGCGCGGAATGCTAAAGGTATATATAGTTTGTGAATAAAATGGTGCCAAGTGGCTATTATCAGTTCCACTCAAAAGTGGGAAAGTTTTTCAAGCTCATCTGTTTAGGTAAGGGCTTTAGGAAAGCAGAGGCAATATGCACTCAGCAGCCCTAATGCGTGGAAGGAGAGTCCTGGCCCCTCAGTTACTTAGCTTTTTTCACGTAGCTGTTGTTGTTATTACTGTTGCTGTCTTTGGACCGTTTTCCTCTATACTTTCCACTGGGTGCAAGACATCACAGTCTAGCAGTGAGTTTGAGGACAAAGCCTTGGACTTTCCATTTCTATCTTATGCTGATGTTGCCATATTTAAGACAAGTTTTTGCCTACTTATTTCCAAGTACAATGTCTATTATACTTGCAGTGCTCTGATTCTTCTGTCACACGGTAAATCTGTTACCTGAGCAGACATCAAAAGAACATGCAGATTTCAAACCAAATGCAGTAAATGAACACAGAATTGCACTAACGGGAAAGAGTGTGGGGGTAAGGAGAGAAGAAGATACATTTTTATTCAAGGCCGCGCCGCCTATGTTCCCAAAGCACTCTCTCAGGTGCTTTATTTAGCATAGTTTATTCTGTTAGCTACTTTACATAGGATAGTTTATTTAACACTCACGATAGGCATGAAAGGAAATATGAGGACAAGGCTATGAGAAGAGAGGGTCAAGCTCTAGGTTGAGATATAACAAGTGTCTCATCATTTACCTAGGCACATAAGTATTACTCCATGTCAACCTACATACATAACTATACTAGTGAATATAAAAATCGTGAATTTTTATGTTTTTTACTTTTTTCTTGCAGCCACAGATGTAGAGTAAAATCTAGAAAAGCATGATGTCACAGAAGCCAATGACTAAATAAATGAATAAATGGAATATATAAATTCTGTATTTCCATTTCTTGATAGATTCTCTTAAAGAATCTGCACACAAGCTGCTTATGTTTGCTCTTACCAGTTCTCTATTTATTGGCCCTGAGCAAGAAAAAATTTTTTTTCTTTCTCTCATTTGGAGTTCTTCCATACCTCTTCCCTTTTGCTATTATATCCTAAGAATCTTCTATTGCTCCTGACTTCCAGTGATCACCAAATATGGTGACATAAAACTATTCCTAGCAACATCCTAATGCTTTAAGAATAGATATTTTCTGATTTCCTTCCCCTCCCCTCAGCTAACAAATTTCAAGTGTACAGTACCTGTTGACTATAAACATAATACTGTACAGTAGATCTCTAGCACTTTTTCATCACTGAAGAGCAACTCCTTATTTCCCCCTCCCCTAGCTCCTGGCAACCACCCTTCTACTGTCTGCTTCTACAACTTTGATTAATTGAGATACGGCATGTAAATGGAATCATGCAGTATTTGTCCTTCTGTGACTGGCTTACTTAACTTAGCATAATGGCATCTAGGTTCCTCTGTGTAGTTCAGTTCAGTTGCTCAGTCATGTCTGACTCTTTACAACCCCATGGACTGCAGCACGCCAGGCTTCCCTGTCCATCACCAACTTCCAGAGCTTACTCAAACTCATGTCCACTGAGTCGGTGATGTCATCCAGCCATCTCATCCTATGTTGTCCCCTTCTCCTCCTGCCTTCAATCTTTCCCAGCATCAGGAATGAGTCAGCTCTTTGCAGCAGGTGGCCAAAGTATTGGAGTTTCAGCTTTAGCATCAGTCCTTCCAATGAGTATTCAGGACTGATTTCCTTTCGGATTGACTGTTTGGATCTCCTTGCAGTCCAAGGAGATCTGTGTAGTTGCATATGACAAGATGTCCTTCTTTTTCAAGGCTGGATAATATTCTGTTGTCTATATATATCACATCTTTACCCACTGATGCACTGATGTCCATTTACATTGTTTCCACATTTTGGGTATTATACATAGTTCTGCAATGAATGTGGGAGCACTCAGGTCTCTCTAAGATCTTGATTTAAATTCTTTTGGATAAATACCCAGTAATGGAATTGCTAGATCATAAGTTCTATTCTTAATTTACTGAAGAACCTCCAGATTGTTTTCTATAATGGCTGTACCAATTAACATTCTTACCAATAGTGTTCAAGGGTTTCTTTTTCTCCACATTCTGGTCAACATGTGTAGTTTTTTGTTTGTTTGTTTTTTAAGTAAAGGCCATCCTAAGAGGTGTGAGGTGATATGATATCTTATTTGGTTTTGATTTGCATTTCCCTGATGATTAGTCATGGTGAGCTTCTTTTCACAGAACTGTTGACCATTTGTACATCTTTGGAGAAATGTGTTTTTTAAAGTCCTTTGCCTATTTTAAAATTCAGTTATTATTATTTTTGCCATTGAGTTATAGGAGTTCCTTATATATTATGGATATAACTCTTTATCAGATGTTGCTTGCTAACATTTCCTCTGATACCATAGGTTGCATTTTTACTCTGTTTCCTTTGCTGTGCAGACGTGTTTTAGTTTGATGTGGCCTCACATATCTGTTTTTTATTTTGTTGCTTCTGGTTTTGGTGTCATGTCCATGAAATCAATGCAAACACCAGTGTTATGAAGCTTTTACCTTATGTAGTCTTCTATGAATTTTATAGTTTCAGGTCTTCTGCCTAAGTCTTTAATTAATTTTGAGTTGATTTTTGTGTATGATGTTAGATGTGTTCAGTTTCATTCTTTTGCGTGTGAACATCCAGTTTTCCCAGCACTATTTGTTGAAACTTATCAGAACTAACAAATGAATCGAGTAAAGTCGCAGGATATAAAATTAATATATGAAAATCAGTTGCATTTCTATACATTAATGATGAACAATCTGAAAATGAAATTAAGAAAACAGTCCTACTTAAAAAACCATTGAAAAGAATAAAATGCCTAGGAATAAACTTAACCAAGGAGATGAAAGATGAACTGCTGGTATCTTTTAAACAAAACTTGACCTGTTCTTTTAGGACTATATACGGTCATAGGTAGATTAATCTAGTAAATAAATTCAAACTTAGTTATAAATGGCTTACTGATTTATCCTCCCCAGATACTGATTAGGAGTATTTTAACCCAAAAGTATGTAATAAGGTAATACTGGCTGAGCTGCCTGCAGGTGGAATATTTTAAAATAAATATTAAAAAATTGTAAACTGCAATACTTGGTTGGTCTGTCTAGTAGAAAACCAGCCTTTTTTTGAGGAATAACATTTGGACAAAATCATGTACATTATTGGGTATAAATACAAGTAGTTATTCTTGGAAAATCTCTCTGAAATTATTTAGTGAGAAGACATCATTTTAGATTTCCACACATTGCACATGTACAACTGTTCAGTGAGTCTGGGAAAATGCAGTTTGGGAGGAAGTGCGATAATAATAAGGGAATGGAGCTTTTTTGATCATGCCCTAGGTGAGTTGTATACATATTCCACTTAATCCTCTTGCAAACTCTATGAGGTAGATGTTCGTTCCATTTTGTTATTGTTCTGGTTTAGTCACTAAGTCGTGTCCAACTCTTTTGTGACCCCATGGACTGTAGCCCACCAGGCTCCTCTGTCCATGAGATTTCCCAGTAAGCATATTGGAGTGGGTTGCCATTTCCTCCTCCAGGGAATCTTCCCGACCTAGGGATCGAACCCATGTCTCCTGAATCAGCGGGCGGATTCTGTACCAGAGCCGTCAGGGAAGCCCTTGTCCCATTTTACAGATGAGGAAATGAAAGCCCAGGGAAGTAGCACCCAAGTTCACTCTTAATGTAAAACCAGGATTTGAAGCTGCATCTGCTGGAAGCCTCTTTTCCTCTTACTCATCAGGTAGCCTGCCAGGGAGTTGGTGGAGAGGAGGCTGATGAGATCTGAAACTTGACTGGACCCTTGTGAGTTATAAGCTGCCCTGTCCAAGAAGGCTTCCTGGGAGGGGCAAGTTTGAAGAAACTTCTTAATATCCCTGAACTAGAAAATTTTAAGGGGTCATCTCCAAATTCACAGCCAAAAATCAGGTTAAAGTAGTTGTGAAATTAATCTGATGGGTTGTTTAACTGTCCCCAGGTTTATCTTGTGTTCTTCAGGATCACTGAATAGGGGTGCTCCTGGAATGGCTTAAGAGGCAGGTGGTAGGTCTTCCACACCATTTTCCGCTGGACACTGGGGACACGCTATGCTGGTGGTCATTGAAAGGTCAAGTTTACATGCTTTCGTAAAAATAGAAATAATCAAAGCTTGATAAAAAGAGCATCCCTTCTGTCCAATAGTTTGTGGTGGTTTGTGGGGAACTTTGCTGAGTGACTTCAAGAAGTTCTGAAGTGTCCAAAGATCTTTTTATTTTTCCTGGATGCACCCTCACTGTCATTTATTTTTGCTTTCCTGGGAACACCAGTACACTGAATTCTCTAGCTTTTCAGTTCATAATACATTTATTATTAACCAAAGCCCAGCCTTATGCCTCGGCATGGCAATTAGTGAGAGGCCTTTCTTTTAAAAAAAATTTAAAGGCTATTAAATTCATTTAGGGGAGAACAGTATAAAAGACATGAGCGCTAAACTTTTTTTTTTTTTTTTTTTTTGCAATTGGCATGGAATTCTGTCATGTGCCAATGTTTGATTATATTATCATCTGGAATTTCGCTGTTGATTTACTTTCTGTTAGGACAAAACTCCCTCCGGCAGTGTCCTCCGAATGGCTCTCTCCCCGAGGTTATCATCCCACGGTGTCCCTACAGTACAGACAACTCAACCCATGGTGACGACTCACAAAGACTCACGGAACCTCCGGGCCGCCGGTGGCCCAATTTCCACGCTGTCAGTCTCAGCAGAACTCTCTCCTGCTTTGCCCCTTTCCCTGCCACAGTGGCCAGTTACAGTTGATGAGCCTTAAACTATGGGGGGCTAGAAAGACGTCCAGAGGCATTTCCTGTTGGTGGTGTGCTGGTTCAGAACAAGCGCATCCTTGGGGCGTGGGTTTTGGAATACCCTCTGACCAATTCTCTCTCTCTCTCTTTTTTTTTTTTTTTTTTTGTGTGTCCTTATGAAAAGCTTGCTGGCTTCTAGTACTGCCGTTCTCACTGGGGTCGCCCTTATTGAATCTAAATTCCATAGGTAACAAGCAGATAATAGACGTTTATCCGACCCCCTCCTCCCATCCCTTTTTGCACCGCTTCCCCCTTTATTTCTTTGAGCGAAGGAAGGAAAAACACACTTAGATCCCCGATACCACACCCGGATCTTTTGGGGGCACCTGGTGGCCAATCAGGAAAACCTGATCCACTAGCAAGGGTGGCTGGCTGCCGATCGAATTCAGAGCTGGAGAAATCACGGCGTGCTAACTTTATCCGCGGGATTTCAGAAAGGGAGAGTGTGCTCCCGAGCACAAACAGGAAAGCCTGACATCACGGAGCGGCGGGGTGGCGTGGGGAGGAGTCTGCGGCGCCCTCGCTCGCCGCGCTCCCTTTGTGGCCGAGTCGCGCGCACCGGCGGCGGCGGGCGCGTGTCTGTGCTCCGTGCGCGGCGGCCGCGCGGGGCCGGGGCTTGGAGGCGCCGCGGCGGAGACGCGCGGGGATCGCGTTCGCCTGGGAGCGGGGTGCATCATGCCGCGTCCACACACCGGAGAGAAAACTGAGAATGAAATTGCTTTGGCAAGCTAAAATGGTAACGAGAACTCTTTGCCTTCTCCCGACGCTGCTCTGGTGGGGAATCTTCTCCCGCTTTCTCTGGGCGGGTTTTGGACTCCCTCGGAGTGAACGGAGCCATCCGATCCCAGACTTTGGAGCTCAGAGCTTTCTCTCTCGGCTTTCTCCGCCTTCCTCTTTGCGTGTCTTCTCCCTTTAAACCATACTTATTTTTCTCAGCAGTTGCCTTTGGTGTATCTGGGCTGATGTATGTCAGCAAAGAAAAACTTTTCAGGCAAGAGGTCTGTGAGTCTGGGTGAACCGCGGAGCGCCTCTGAGTCCCAGCGGCTCTTTAAACACAAACTTCAAGTTTAGGGAAATCCAGGGGGTCGCTGCACGCAGCCGATGTGTTGCTTTTTTTCTGCACTTGCCAGGTTATTTGACGGAAATAAAAACTTTTTCCCTCCCGCTAACTTTCTGGGTTCCCAAACAATAAGAGGAGAAAAAAGACATGCGAAGCATTTCGTTCCAAAGGAGCGAGCACTCTTAGCATTTTAAACACTTTTTTGTGGCAGAGTTTAAAATGCAGTTTGCTCCAAGAACGGAGCCACTTGTAAAGAGACAAACTTTTTCTGCCAGTGAATTCTTTTTCCTCTCATTTAAGGAGGAAAAGTGAACCAGGACTAAACTTCAGTTTCTTTAAGAAAGAAAAAAAGACTTTAAAAAGGTATTTAAGATAGTGAAGGAGCCTAGGAAAAATAACTAAATGGAAAAGTCCTGGGCTCTTGATAGCATAGCAAAGGGCTGGAGGGCCAAGAAAATCTCAGTATTCCCTCTATCACAGTGTGTCTTATGTTGCCCTGATTGTAATATTTATTTTGAACAGCCCATCTTATGCCCTGAGTGCTGCTGTAAGCAGCAAAGCAGCTGGGATAGATTGGTTAGCGGAGAGGGAAAAAACAGACAAACAAACAACTTTTTCTGTTTCTTTGTCCTGTCTCCTGGCAGAGCTCGATTCAGGACTGGGGTGAAGAGGTAGAGGAAGGAGCTGTTTACCATGTCACCCTCAAGAGAGTCCAGATTCAACAGGCTGCCAATAAAGGAGCGAGATGGCTCGGGGTGAGTAAAGCTGGGGAGACTGTGAGCCTTGGACTTGCAGGGCCTCTTGCTCTGTGAATATCATTATTATTTAGCAGAGGCAGGTTTTTTTTTTTTTTTTTTTTTTCCCTCCATTTCTTCTCTTTTGGCCTTAAAAAGGAAACTGCCAATGAGCAAGTGTTTGCACTAGCCATACCGGTCTGGTTTTGTATTTATTCTTTGCCGAAGCGTCTCCCTTAGGTTTGTCAATAATTCAGAACCTCTTAGAAACATCTTGAGGTATTTGGAGAGTAGAGTAGGGTGGAGTGGCAGAAAGTAACATAGATTAACAGGATCAGCAGATAGCACCGAGTCAGACAAGAGCCGTTTTGCCCCGCTGCCATCCTTTTCTCTTTGTCTCCCCCGCTTTTGATCCTGACAGCCCTTCTCCCACTCCTGTTCCTTGACCAAGTACCCAGAATGCTCAGGGGCGCTGATACTCCAAATCGGCCTCCTATGGGGGATGGCGCATTTCCCACGGTTACATCCTTTACACGGTATGTAGTGTCCACCACTTTATGCGTCCGGTGCGTGGAGGGATGGGGCTTTGGAGAAACACTGCTTCCATAAACAACATCCCCCACCTCCCTCTGCTGAGATTTTAAAGCATTGGGTGAGAGCATGTGAGTTATTCATTATCTGCTTAATGGATAAGCAGATTCATTATCTGATTAATTCATTATCTGATTAATGGATCCTTCAGCATATCCCAACTAAAGGGGCTGTGGGAAGCCTGGGCAGACATCATCATGTGGAAGAACGAAGGAGTTCTTCATCTGGAGGTAGAAGGAATCCTCCGAGAACAGTGAGGTGACAGAGAGCCTTGAGAAAGAAGATAGCTGTAAGCCGAACAGAGGGGACGGAGTGTGGTTTCCCTGGGCCTTATTCTGGCCATACTCAGGCCTCACAGCTGATGGGCTTGAGAACAGTGAAGATTATGCACTGGCATCCAATCTCTACTGGTTTTGGATTTCAGAAAATCCTTTTTTTTTTTTTAAATTTGATCAACAGTCAAAGGTCAGGTGCGAAAGAGGACAGGAAACAAAACTGCCCAGGGCTTTAAGACCAGAGGCAGCATGTGACTTGTAATTCCTGGAGTTTAAGGCAGGATGGCCAACAGCAATGATTTCCTCTTCCGTGGGTCTCCTGGGTTGCTGACACAGGCATTCATTGCTTTGGGCTTCCCCAGCTGCTTCAAGTCAGGCTGCGTATTTGGGGTTGAAGTACCACCCTCTAGGGCAGTCAGTTGTTAGGTGCATCTGCAGATATGGCCTAGAAAGGTAGGAGCTTTTCCTTTGAAAGCCTGAGGTCTTCACTTATTAAGCAGGTACCTTACTCGGAATATGATTTTGGAATTAATTAGGTGCATCACCAGCAGACCTGATAGGAAAAACAGAACTAGAGTTCTGACAAGTCATCACTTTATTTTTGGTGGTTGGTTGCGTGTATTGCATTTTATTTAAATGCTGTATTGATGTGGTTTGGCCCAAGTATTTCAAAATGATTCACAAGCTTCTGAAGCAGCTGCCTTCAAAAGGGTCATTACATTTTCTGATGCCAGGTTGTTCCTCTCTTTATAATGAAACTGATGTTGCTTGGATGACAGATTTAGTTTTTGGCCAAACACAATAGCCGTGAATGAGTAAGTCACGGGAAAATGGACAGGTTAACTCTGTAGGTCCCAAACACAACGAGGTACGGTTCATTTAGATGTCCTCAGTTATTTGGTAATTCTCACTGACCATTGTGCTCACGGGACTCCTCTTCTCTCTGCCCTCTCCCAGAGTCCTCACATTTATGCATAGTTCAGAGTTGGTTCATCCTGGATTTAGCAGTAGAGCTAAAATACCAAGAGGGAAATATGTGAAAAGATTGCTTCTAGTTGATGGAGGAATTTGTTCCCTCCTCCCATTTCAACAAAGTATGATTTGCTGTGATCACCCCTGGTGCTCAGGAACCAGTCCTAGGAACCCTCCCACCCCAATCCCCCTTGTTTTCTTGTCTTCGGTGTCCTGTTGGGAAGCACTGTTTTTGTCCTTGGAAATTCCAGGCTTAATTAAATGTGACTCAACCAATTGAGCCATAGCAATTACAAAGCTTTTCTCTTTAGGCCTGTGCGTGGCTTCTCTATACTTGTTTTTCCAGTCACCCTTTCAGAATTCTTCAGAGCAACCAGTTTTCTTTATTGACTTATTATTGACCTATAGCTGATGTGCACTCCGTTGTTAGTGGTCCCATATGCTACATGATGATTTGACATTTGCACACATTTATGCAATGATCACCATAATAATCCTAGTAAGCATTTGTCCCCATACAAAGTCACTGCGATGTTATCGACCGTATTCCTCATGTCGAAGCACCTGGGTTTATAGTGAACCAGAGATGGAGATGAGGTGAGCTTATGTCAAAATATGACAATGGTTCATGAGGAAAGGTGGAGTTGTGATTATCTCTTTCCACATGAGGAAACTAAAGTCCCGAGAAGTTAAATCGCTTGCCGGGGTCACACAGCTAGGAAGTGGTAGAGGCTGGATTTGAACCCAAATGTTTAGTTCCTTGCTAATGGGGGCTGCCTGGGACCTGAAGGCTGCTTCCATAGTAGTGGAAGAAGGCATTGACTTAGGAGAACAAGGATGCTTATCATATACTTTCCCCCTACGTAGTACCTGGTGCAAGACTCCAGACATACGGCTTTCTTTTCTTTATGCTTTGAGTGATAACTTGAGCTGCAAATTGAGATACTTGTTGTGAAGATGTGTTTCTTGTTGATAAGCTCTTCATCTTGAATGTGTAAAGTGTGGGGCACCAAAGACGTGCGAGCTGATGTAGCACCTGAGGGTGGGTACGACGCTCATTACAGGTCTGTAAGGCTAATTAGGAAAGACTAAGTGACTGAGTGGGCTTCCCAGGAATCTGCCTGTCAATGTAGGAGACGCAGGCTTGATCCCTAGTCCAGGAAGATCCCCTGGAGAAGGAAATGGCAGCCCACTCCAATATTCTTGGCTGGGAAATCCCATGTAGAGCCTGGCAGGCTACAGTCCACAGGGTCCCTAAAGAGGCTACAGCCCATGGAGTCCCAAAAGAGTCAGAGACGACTTAGCATCTGTACAACAGCAAAGTGACTGAGTATGATTTTTGTAGTTTCTAGTACTCTGATCACAAAACAGAATTAAGATCCAATTTGGGAAGAATAACAAAAAAATTACACATCCTTAGATGTGAAGTAGCATACAGTCCAAAACATTGAGGACATTCTTTGTTTTGTTTGTGAAATTTTGTGTTCAGTTGATCTTTTGAAGTAACACGCTCTGTCTTCAGTTGTAAGTACACACAGTCAGCTATGGCCCAGGCTGGATTTAGCGTACATGCAGCTGCAACTTCGCTCACTGACAGTGAAGTTATGCTGGGCAACTTTGAAAAACCAAATATTATTGAAATACTGACTCAATTTTCTCTTTACAATAACATCTTAGTCTGGGATAATTTTACCCAGCTATAACCCTCAAAGAAAAATGGTTCTGATTATGTCAGAGAATCATAAAATCTCAGGGCTGGAAGAGACATTAAAAATAATGTATCCAACTGTTCGATTAAGCTTGTAGAAGAATTTCCAGTAATTTTTGGAAGAGCAAATGGTGAAAAGTTGTTATTCTACTTTGGTCTCAGCGTCGTGGTCGTACACTGACAATGAGATGTAGAAACGACTTAGGAAAATATCAGTATTCTCTGGAAGCAGGAAACGTCCCATTTTAGGAGGACTATTCAAATGGACAGAGGAAAGGGAACCCACTGTTAGGGGAAGGGCTTCAGTGTCCAGAGCCTATTTTGCTGTCTTCAGACTATGACAGACAGGCTCAGGGTCCATAGAAATCTGTCAAACCCAAGGTTATCTCAGAGTGCGGAGATTTGTTTGACGGGCAGGATTGGAAGAGTGCGGTCACCTCTGCAAGGTCTGTGGGGAGTGGAATGGTCAGCAGACAGTCACATGGCTTTTCTCGGTTCTGGGCTTCTGTAGCCCGTGTGTGGGGCCCCAGTGCCTCCCTGCACTTCGTCCCATGTTTATCACACTGTCTCCCACAGAGGCCCTTGTTGGGTTGAATTGAAATATTTGATAGCTGGGAGGATGGTAAAGATAATGAAATGGGACAGGAGGAAACAGAATGCCTTTAGAAATAAGAGGAAGTAGAACTCTGTTCTGGTTCCTCGTGGGGCGTGTGAGTGCAGTGGGAAGGTAAGCACGGGTCAGTCTGGGTGGAGACGCTCACCAGAACTTGAGTCGACTGTTGGGACTGAGTCTGCCTGGTGTTTCCGAGGCCCTGCTGTCCATAGTGCCTTTAAATGGCGTACAGTTCTTTGAATTTTCAGCTCCCTTCACTTCTGGGAAGCTTCTCTGACCTCCCTGGCCTGGAGGAGGTACCCCTTCTGCCTGTTCCAGAAGCATTCTTTCTCTCTCTGTCATGTATTCACCTCCGCCTGCTGTAGCTGTTTGTTTATTTCCCATTAGACTCTAAGCCCTGTGAAGTGGGGACTGTGGCCATCTAGTTGACAGAAACTCAGTATTTGTTGAATGAATGGATCAAGCTTCATGCCTTCTGGGGAGGCAGATATTATCTTGATAAATGTGAAGGTATGGTTGCTCCTGACTCTAAACCAAATTAGCATGAAGATGTTAGCTTATAAAGAAGAAGGGTACATGGGAGTGAGAAAAACTAATTAGCTATGATTACAGCTGTCTTACATCCTTTCTATAACAAAGGCAGGGCCCAAACAAAGGTAGTGATTATTCATTTTAACAACAACAACAGAAAAAATCATGGCAGTGAATTAACTTGCCTTAAAAAGCCCAGAGGTCCAATTGTTTTGAGTGTTGAGGAAACAAAGGCGATACATAAGTTAGAAAGTGTTGGCGAATGTTACCATCCCGTGTGGTCTGTGTGGTTGGAGGGCTCAGGAGCAGGGTTTTAGAATTTTTAGGAGATAAGCCTTAGAGAGGCCCTCAGTTTATAGTTTGTCATCCTTGTTTTCATCTAGGAAAACAGGCCCTTGGGTTGTCTTATTCTGGTATATCAGAATGTTTAATTTAAGCTTTAGAAAGTAAATTCCAAAATTTAGCAACCATCTGTAAAAGAACCAACTGGTATTTTTCATTTTGACCATGGGAACATGTTTCTAAAATAATCCAATATTATGGCATGTGGCCTCCACCCATCAGGAAGATATGGTAAATTTCAGTTGCCTGAGCTCTTGTTGTTACCTTGAGTCCTTTCACTGCTTTCAGAATCTTCTGGGGTCTGTGTAAGGAATATTTAGCACGTAAGCCAAGAATATCCATTTCAGTTCAGCAATTCTGGGGACACTCAGTCAAGTTCAAGATACATGTCTGTCCCCAGCAAATACATAACACTGTAATCATGAGGCCCATTAACTCCTTGTGCTTACAGTATACGTGTGGGCTCAGTTGTGTCCGACTCTTTGTGACCCCTTGGACCATAGCCCGCCAGGCTCCTCTGTGCATAGGATTATCCTGGTAAGAATACTGGAGTGGGTTGCCATTTCCTCCTCCAGAGGATCTTCCTGACCCAGGGATGAACCTGCGTCTCCTCCGTCTGCTGTATTGGCAGGCAGATTCTCGACCACTGCGCCACCTGGGAAGCCCCATAGTATATGTGCTGTTAAATTAATATTATAAACATATTTCATTCTTATTTCTGTCAAATTTTAAAGAAAAAATTCCTGGGGTTTTAAATTTAACACGGAAAGAAGAGCAATAAAGTCAGTACCCTGCCTTTCCCCTTTAGCTCTTAGCTTGGATTTTCCGCTGCCCCATCCCACTTATTTTGGTTTCCTTTGTCCACGGAATGCATATCCTTGTATGTATCCCCTTTCTACGTAATCAGAATCCTGTAGTGACTGACCTCTACACATTTTGCTCTAAAATATGCAGTAATAGGCTAAAATAAGTAAAATGTTTAAATTTCTCCCCAAATAGACTTTTTACAGGAAAGAAAAAAAAAAAAAGATGTCTGTGAACAGAGCAAGGCAAATACTGGTGAAATGGGGGAAGATAGGGAGTAGCTTTGTTTCATGAGAGACACTCAGCAGGCTCGTGTGTGGGCTGCTGATGAGCGTGGCTGTCCCCACAGAGTTGATCTGGAATCTGGAGTCTGGGCAGTTTCTGGGTTGTTTGCTAGTGAAACACCCACTGTGAACTCCCTCGCTGCTGTTGCCGCTGTGCGATTCTGTCATCTACATTGGAGTCTGCTAACCTCCCCTTTCATAGGATCCATTGATTCACCAACAGCCTACTTTATGCCAGACACCACGTTAAACCTTGGGAATTCAAAGTGATACAAGACACACCCCTTATTCTTCAAGAGATTTCAGGTAGTAGGGGAGACAGAAACGTAAGCTAACTACCATGTCTTGTGGTCAGTGTGACCAGTGCTGTGTGAGACATCTGCATTGGGTGTTAGGGGAGCCGAGAAGGGTGGTGTGTATATCAGGTGGGTGTGGGCACTCCTGGAAGGCTGCACGGAAGAAGGGTCCTTTTGTGGTGAGTTGATGGATGGTTAGGAGTTAGGTGAGGATATGGGGGGCACTGGAAGCAGGCAGTCCAGCCGGAGAACACAGTGTGGGAGAAAGTGTGGGGGCCAGAGAGGAGAGCCCCTTGTGAGGCTCACCCTGGGGAAGAGGGAGGGGTGCCTGGGCGGGCAGTGATGGGAAAGGACCCCAGAGAGCAGGGCTGGAGCCAGGGTCTGTGCTGAGCTGTGGAATTTTCTTGGTCCTGAGCACTGGGTTGTCATCACTGAAGGGCTTTCGGCAGAGTGGCTGGGTCAGATTTACATTTTAGAGAGATGACTGACAGCTGAGGGGTGGATGCCAGGGGAAGGAGCCGGACTAGGGAAGGAGGCTGAAGTGGTCATGAACTGAGGAAAAAGATAAGGACCTGGGTGAAACTGGGGCAGTGGAGCAAAGAGGGCGGGGAGTGTAGGGAGGACTGATGTTGAAGCTGAAACTCCAATACTTTGGCCACCTGGTGTGAAGAGCTGACTCATATGAAAAGACCCTGATGCTGGGAAAGATTGAAGGCAGGAGGAGAAGGGGACGACAGAGGATGAGATGGTTAGATGGCATCACCGACTCAATAGACATGAGTTTTTGAGTAAACTCCGGAAGTTGGTGAGGGACAGGGAGGCCTGGCGTGCTGCGGTCCATGGGGTCGCAAAAGTCGGACACGACTGAGAGACTGAACTGAACTGCAGTGTAGGGAGAGTGGTGGGAGTAGGGGCAGATGAGGGAAGGCCTGGCAGGCGTGGATCTTAGCCACCTGGGGTTCAGAGAGCAGGTCAGAAGCCTTCTGGCTTTCTAGGGTCAGCGGCACCCTCTTCTCATTGGATGAAATGTCCTGGGGACTTCAAGGCAGGCTTGCTCCATGTAAACACTAGCCAATGTCCTGTCAGCATGCCCCAAAGACCAGACCCAGGAGTGCCTGCTGCGTCCTATCCAGAGACGCAGTCTCGGATCTGGCTTATGAACGGGGGGCAGCAGGCACTGCTTGTTTCTCAGATTTCAGAGTTCTTTGAAGAGCTTGTGGTTTCTGTGTGTGTGTGTGTGTGTGTGTGTGTGTGTGTGTGTGTGTGTGTTTCTTTTTCCTTCTAAAGTCTTCTGTTTCCTTACAAACTAAACAGATTGAATCTGTAGGCCACAGAGAGAGAATAAATATGGAACCCACAGGACTATGATTACAGAGTTGTATTTTAGACAACGGCAGTTAAAGTTATAATTGTGTTGTTAGAGACACAAGAAATTTTATGGTTAGGTGTTCTGGTCTCTTTCTTTCTCCCTGGTCGATGTCTTTAAACTCTTTCTATTTATTCTGGCTGTTGGCATGACCGCTCTCAGAGGCTCAGTCTGATTGCTGACTCTACTCATACAAAAGAAGAAATTTGGTAAGATCTAATGCTTCCTTTCGGGGCTTCCCTGGTGGCTCAGACTGTAAAGGATCTACCTGTAATGCAGGCGACCTGGGTTTGATCCCTGGGTAAGGAAGATCCCCTGGTGAAGGGAATGGCAACCCACTCCAGTATTCTTGCCTAGGAAATCCCATGGACAGAGGAGCCTGATGGGCTACAGTCCATGGGGTCACAAAAGAGTTGGACACGACTGAGCGACTAAATAGTGCTTCCTTAGTTTGCCACCTACCACAGTCCCAATCTTTCTCTCTTATACACACACACAGACACGCACACACCGTAAATTGAAACGTCTTTTGGTGTTGTATTTTTTTAGGATTTGGTGCATCTTTCTAGTGTCATTTCATGACCTCTATATAACTGATCAAAGCCTAACTTTGTCCTCTTTTGCTTGGTTTCTCTTGTGTTATTATTGGGATCGATTAAGTTTCTTCTATTTAGGAACTGTCTTCAGTTTAAAAAGGGTATAAATGAAAGGAGGAAGGAATAAAGGTAGGAAAAGATTACATTAGGTGGAAGACACCTCCTTGGATCAAATCCCGCTAGTCTTGTGCAGAGAGAGAGAGAGGCATGTCTTCTACTGCTGATCCTTTGGGCTTAACACTGTGGAAGTACCTGCGCCTTTTCACCGATGTGGCTGTGTCCTGTGTTTCAATGAATGGGGTTTTTGCGTGGCTTGGTTCCTCAGAGCCATCTTTATATCATGCCGTGTGCGACTGACTTCTGAGGATAATGATGGTGGTGGTTGGGAGTGGGCTGGTGTGTTGTTGGTGGCTCTGTATTTCCTTCCACCCTCACAGAATCATTACCCTACATTTTCTAGAGTTTAATTGCTTGTACCATCTGTGGTCCATTCATTTGAATTCATTTCCACACAGTTAATCTCATCCCATGTTCACTCCTCCAGACAGTCTTTGTTTGTTTGCTCTTTTCAGCAAGGAATTGAGCGATTTAACTTTTCTCCCTTTGTTTCATTTCCTGCTGATTTTAATACCCATCCTCAGCTTTTATAAAAGCAAAGCCAAGGCTGGGTCCTTCCAGCTTCATCGTTCTAAAGACCGTCTGAAGGCCACAGACAAACCGTTTCTGCTAAAAGTAGAATGTCTCTGGTCAGTAAAGCCATCAGCTGAGGCTCTTGGCAGCTCCCTTGGTAGCAACTGTTCTTTAGTCAGGTGCTGTTCTTCTGCCCGTGACTTCTGTCACTGCTGGTGACAGAGCTAGAAATCTGTGGACGATTTCTAACAAAAGTGCATGTAATGGATGTAGGTAAAGACAATTGAAACTAGATTTGACATTGGCTGAAAATGAAATGCTTCATAGTCCTGGCTCTTCTAATTAAAGTTGCAGTCCTTGAAATTCTTTATGGAGATAACGGATCCTCCCAAATAGCAAATTCAGGAAATCGGAAGCATTTGGTTAGTTTGTGAAGCATAGGAAAACATTTGCTATCTTCCATCCAAATATTGACTCCTCCTAATGACACAACACAATGAGCCTATCTGTTTTACACCCGGCTTAACCAGGAATGAACAGGGCCCAGAGCCATCAGGTCCTGGCTGGGGAATCAGTTCAGGGTTCTTTCAGCCTGGCTTGGAGCCTTTGCAGGAGACGGCACCTCCTACTTGCTCTTTCTTTGCAGGGTTTTTCTTTCCAGCAGGGGCGCCAGTTGAGGGAGGTAACTCATGCCCTGGTCATGAGTCTGTGCTTTGGCGCCAGACAGACTTGAATCCAGAGCTGGCCTCTTCCTGTGTGTGGCAATGTGAGCTTGAGCTCTGAAGTTACTTCTCTCAGCCCAAGTTCTTCGCCTGGAAAGGGAGAAAATTAGCAGTCCCCTCTGGACAGAATTACTGTGAGGAGGGAGTTGTGTAGGTGAGGTGCTTGGCCCTGAGCCTAGGGTATGGTCTGCCCTTCCTCACTGTGGGAAGTGAGGCTCCCATGAGGACCCCACTGTCTGGGAACCCTTTTGAAAACCCCACCATGGAACCGTGTAGAGGTGTGGGTCCCCCTGATGCTTGCTGCTGTATAGAAATCAGACCGCTTGACTAAGACACGGTCTTAGAGACGCTCTGTGTCCCTGACATCCCTTTCTCATTTTGCACATCTGGGAGGAAGGGCTGTGGCAGGGTTTAGTAATCCTTGTTTATTGGAAGTAGTATGCATCATTGTGTTTTCTCTGCCTGGCTGCCTGTACGGTGAAAGGCGATTATGGCCTGGGCTCCAGTATTTCGCATTTCAGATTCCTTCAGTTTTCCTCTGTAGTTAATTTGTCAGTGTTCTGACTTTTTATGCTTTAAAAATATTTTGTGACTTAACAATGGGCTATATTCTGTCTTCTGCATTTGCTGTTTCTGCCTGAAAAATGGGAAGGTAGGAAACGATTTTTTAAAAAAAATTACTTGGTAAACATGCTAATCATTCTTTATTGGACATAATGTGGAATGTGAGTAAGTTGTGCTTGCACAAATTGGAATAAAGACTAAATTTCTCATTGGGCCACATGTTGTGAAGTTAGCTAATGCAGTACTGGAGCCCCAAACTGGGGATGAACTAAATTTCTCCTGAGGTTGTGACTTTTAGAATGTCACATGACCATATAAATCGTCACTTTCCTGATCTGTGAAACGGAAATACTCCTTCTGCCCTTGGGTTTTGTGAGGATCATATGAGTTAATGCATATATGCTAAGTCACTTCAGTTGTGTCTGACTCTTTATGACCCTGTGGACTATAGCCTGCCAGGCTCCTCTGTCCATGGGATTCTCCAGGCAAGAATACTGGAGTGGGTTGCCATGCCCTCTTCCAGAGGGTCTTCCCAACCGAGGAACTGAACCTACATCTCTTATGCCTCCTGCATTGGCAGGCGGGTTCTTTATCACTGGTGCCACCTGGGAAGCCCAGTGTATATAAAAGTACTTTAAAATATGTAAATGATTATACAAATACAAGGATATTCTTATTGTTAACTCAGGCTGTTTATTTTTTTTCCTGTCTTCATCACCTAAATGCTTAACAGGCGTATGGTCTGTTGCCTTTCTTCCCTCATCCCAGAGGGAATCTTTTCTGCATTTTTCCCCTCCCATTTGCTAATAACCTAATGATATCTTTATGTTTAGCAAGTAGTAGTGTTTCCTCTCCCACAACCATTGTTCCTGCTGGTACTGGTATTCTAGGTGCTTTGAAAGTGCAGACAAGGCTTCTCTCAACAGATTGGACGTGGAAACAAATACCCCAGACTCACAAGATTCTGGCCAAATGCAGTAAATATCCTGCACATGAAAACCTACTTTCTCTTTCTTTTCTTATTTTCTCTCTAGTAGGATTTTGTTTTGAGGTAGTGGCTGTTGCTTTTCTCTCTCTCTCTCTCTCTCTCTCTCTCTGGGATACTTTTAATTTGTTGCAGAGAAGGACAGTAAAGTTAATACACCAAGGAATGGAAAGTGCTTCCAGCCTTTCAGAGCTGCTGGAAAGTCAACACTTGCTTTGAGGCCAAATCCTGATGTGGGACTTGAACTCATGACCTAATAATGCCAGAGGCGAAATGTTGCCAGCCAGCCCACGCAGGCTCTCATAAGATGCGGACATTTAAAATACTTCCTTTGAGTAGTCCCGTTGTTGCCTTCTGGGTTCTCGTCTCTCTTTTAGCCTTTTCTTGCGGCATTCCTGGCTTCCCTGTTAGGAATACAATTTTAGTTTTTAGATCTATTTTTTTTCTCACTGTCTTCCCATTTGCTTTTGACAGTCTCTTCCTTCTTGCTTTCCATTTCTCCTGGGTGAGTTCCTTGTTTTGTTCCTGTTCCTTCCTGTCCTTCCTCTGGACTAAAAATAGTCTCCAAGGTCCCTGGCTTGTTGCCCACAAACTTGACCTTCCTGCTATTCATCCAGGGTCCTCCGTGAGTATCTTAAGATCCTTTACTATGCTCTCAAGATAATCAGACTCCTGCATCCATTCTCTGTTGTTTACACCTCTTCTCAGCTGACTTATGGGGCTAACTGACCCTTGTCCCCAGGGCTGTAACTGAAAACTAAATCTCTTGTACAAAGATGCTGAATAAGCGATTTGCTCACGTTAAAGTGTTACTGACAGACACTGAATTCTCTTGGCATGTGCTGACTCTGTGGGTGGTACAGAAGGAGAAGGCATCTCACACAGTGGTTCGAGGTGCTTGTGTAACATCTGTCTCTGCGGAGCAGTGGTGTCACGACCCGCTGAGCCCAGGAACCAGCGTTTTCATCCATCATGCTGCTTGTGGATACCCCCAGGGGGACCTGCTGCCACTTGACTCCCACAGAAGTGTTTCTCAGGGAGCTAAAGTTGGTTAAAGCGTTTCTTCGTGAACATTCCTTGGTCAGAATTGAAAGGTTATGATATTCTTTACAAAGAGTGACTTTCTGTCCAGTGTTGACCTAGACAATCCACAAATGAGTGTGTCTGCTCTAGGGATAAAGGCTTGTAAAACTTTAGATGACTGGGCTGAAAAGTGCTGATCGTGGCAGCTCCGATCTCAGCACCCAGCCCTAACCTGAACTCCCTGTTTTGCTAAGAGTTACAGCAGCAGGGCGAGTGATACTTTTCTGTGTGGCAGATGAAGGCTTAAAAGGTTTCTTTCCATCTGTCTGTCCCTCCAACTCCCTACGTGGGTTATGTCACCATGAAAAGAACTAGCCCTACTCTTTGTTGAGAACACAGAGCTGTAGATTTCATCACCTGTGGTGGGGTCCACGCTTATATGCAGCGCTGTCTTCCTCCTGACCCTGCTGATGCCACTGTGTCAGCCTGCAGTGCTTTTCTGTTCAGACTGACCAATAAACGACTTATCTTTCAAGTCCCAGCTCAAATGCCACCTGTACTCTTCTACTTGCTCCCTGTTCTGGAATAATTATCCTTTTATCTGAGTCTTTTTAGCACTGTACGAAAAGCTCAATTACAGCACTTATCACACTGTATCCTTTTTTTTTTTTTTCAAATATTTTTCTTTACCCTGTTCATTTGAGTACCTCAAGGGGAGAGAGTGGGACCATATTTAATTTTTTTTCATATTTAATTAATCATCATATTCCCATCACAGGGAACCATGTCCATGCCACAGTCAGTACCACTTAGTAAGCATTCTTATAAGTCGTTTGACCTAAACTCTAATAAAACATGTGTCTTCGTGATCTTTTTTTTTGGCCATTTGATAAGGATGTAAATCTCATTCTTTGAATCAAAAAGGAAAATATTGAATAGGTAAGCTAGATCTGATTTATGTTTTATACTTCAACGAATGACACAAGAAAAAAAGAACAATGCTGATTTTGCCTAATTTTTGTCACCATTGCTTCTTCTACATATTTCATGGTCTTATGAAATTGATTGAACTATTATGGAGAACTCTCGAGGTAGAATGACATGGTATTTAAAGTTAACCCACAAGGGCTTCCCTGGTAGCTCAGATGGTAAAGAAACTGCCTGCAGTGCAGGAGACCTGGGTTTGATCCCTGGGTCAGGAAGATCCCCTGGAGAAAGGAATGACTATCCACTCCATTGTTCTTGCCTGGAGAATTCCAGGGACAAAGGAGACAGACAGACGGACAGACACACACAGACACACACACACACACACCCACACACACAGACAGACAGACAGACACACACACACACACACACACACACAGAGGCTTCTTGGTGACGTATAGGTTTGAGTCATGGGTCATGGATAAACCTCTGGGAACTCAGTTCTGCTTTGGATTCTAAAGTTATTTTACTTACATTATATTTTTACTTACAATATATTTTCCCATGTTTTATTTAATCTCTTATCTGAGGGCTGCAATTTTTTTCAAGCTTGTATTAGCCTGATATCAAACCACTTTGGCTTTGTTCTGTAGAATACATTTTTTGTAAAGGGATCTGACACCCTCCACGCTCAAAGGCACTAGGGTTACGCAGGTAATGATAAAGCTGCTTCTCTGAGATTTTGGGGGCAGGCTTGTTATGTGTGGCACTTTCTAGGGTGTGTGTCTCTTAACAGAATTCATTGACAAGAAGGGATTTAAAAGTAAGTGACGTAAATTATACTTCATTGTATAGCATGATAGTGTCTGAAGACTTTTCAGTTTTCATTAGTAAAACTCAGCTCTCTGCTCTCAAAGTTTCCTCTGCTGTGTGGTCTTAGATTCTTAACTCTTACGTTTCTACTTCAGGCAAAGCGTAAAGCCTATCCTGGGAGTTTTCAGGAGTCCAGCTGTTGTTAAGTGTTTCCTTTGGGCCATTCCAGTGCAGCTGGCTGTGCCACGCTCAGGTTTTCTGGCTGCTCCTGGTCCTTCTTGCCTTTTATACAAGCAGGTTATCCTTACCTTTGTCTTTTTAATAGGGATTCAGTGGCCTGTATGTTTGCTTTGGAGCAGAACAAAGAACCTTTTTAAAGCAATATTATTCTTGAAAGAGTGATTCCACAACATGATCCATATTATTTTTACAAGAAGAGAAAAAAAAGATCACCCATAAATTTTACGGCAGTAACCCAGTCTTTAAACTTTCACTTTTTGTCTTCTAGTCTTCAGTTCATAGGCACACAGTTCAACATAGTTGCAGTCATACTATTTATTCAGCTTTTTTAATCAGCAAGTTTTTTTTTTTTTTTTTCCAGAACAGATTCTCTAAAAGTTACTTTCTGGTTTGAATCTTATGTGACATTTGTGCTATTTCGGATGTCACAGACAAAAGAATGCATTTGGACTTTGAGGAGTTTCAGAGTGATACTGCTTATTACTGGTGAACGAGCCGCCTGTCTGTTCTTCCTTGTGAAATCTCCCATCTGTTATCAGAGCTTTCACGAGGAGCCCGTGAACACAGTGTGAGATGAGGATGCGTGAGCATCTCTACCATGAGGTTCAGCAGGTGTGGATGGCTCCCCTCCTTTCTGCTACAGGGCACCATCGTGGGTCCTGCTGCCCTGGGGGGGCGTGTGTGGCACCAGAACTCTCAGGGCATCCCTGTTCAGTGTGGTAGCTGCTAGCCTCAGGTGCCTGTACCGTCCATGGAGTTTTCCAGGCCAGAATACTGGAGTGGGTAGCCTTTCCCTTCTCCAGGGGATCTTCCCAACCCAGGGATTGAACCCAGGTCTCCTGCATTGCAGGCAGGTTCTTTAGCAGCTGAGCCACAAGGGAAGTCCAAGAATACTGGAGTGGGTAGCCTTTCCCTTCTCCAAGGGATCTTCCCAACCCAGGAATTGAACCCAGGTCTCCTGCATTGCAGGTGGATTCTTTACCAGCTGAGCCACCAGAGAAGCCCCCTGTGCCTGTGGAGCACGTGAAATGTGACTAGTCTGAACTGTTCTCTGCCTGCAAAGTCCACATCATATTTCATTTGATGAACATACTGTAAAAGAACTTAGTCATTTTCTATAGCGGTCATATGTTGAAATGATAGTATTTTGATGTAATGGGTTATATAATATATACTGTAAAAATGAATTTCACCTGTTTCTATTTACTTTTTTTTTAATGTGGCTACTAGCAACTTTAGAACTATAAATTGTGGCTGGCACTGTCTTTCTGTTGGACAGTGTTTTTCTTGGGCCTTGCGTTTCAGAATGCAGGGTGTAGTTTATGAGTGTTCTGCAGTCAGTTTAGTGGGTCAAAAATCAGTATTCTAAAATGAGAACAGAATGACATAAAAATATTAGAATGGCATTGCTGTGAAAGTTGTTTTAAATATGTATGTGTAGGTACTGAGTCATGCGTAAGGGCATCTTTCCTTTTTACTTTGAATCGTGGCTAAAAACTTTGAAGCTCATTGTCCTAGTGGGGTCCAGCTTAAATATAGTGTGTCACCAGGAGGCTTGGCCTGCCTTGTAAGAGGGCAGGTTGCAATGAGCAACACCATATGGATTTTAGGTCTGGTTGGTGGCAGCTCTTCCAGAACAATCCAAGGAAAGCAGACCCAGCAGGAGGTGGACCTGAGCGGGGGTGCACCTCAGGGGACCCCCAGAGTGAAGGGTGAGCTAAGAATGATTCCAGTTCTGTCGGCGGGCATCTGGACCTGTGTTCTAAGCACTAACATGTCCCTGGAGCCCCGGAGTGACTTTCATCTGATGAATTGTTTCTTGAAGATGTCTTCAGAATTGCCTTATGGGTGGAGTTACTTTCTAAGAAGCAGGGTGGTTTCTTAAGGACCTTGGAGCCAGGCTGGGTTAGACAAGGGATCTCTTTGACCTTTAGATCCTCCACCCACCGTGTCCTGTTGAAATCAGAAGAGGCTGTACTCTCCTGTAGCCTCACACCATCCTCTTCCCTCTTCACAGAGAGAAGTCATGTGCTTATAGTATGCAAGATGCACAGTCACCGGGACTGTGTCTTGGGCTGGGTTCTAAATAAAGGACACTTAAAGCCACAGGGACAGGAGGGAGAAAAGGCTCCAAAAATGAAGTTTATGGGATTACTTGGGCCTTGTGTTTATTCTGACAGTTGTAAAAATTCTTTGGGGCTGACCCATTTTTCCTTTCTTAATTAAAAAAAAAAAAATTTGGCAGGCAAGAGGAAGAAATGTAAAACATGTGACTAATACTTCAGCTTTTTCTCCTGGAGCCAGATTCTTTAAAATTATACCTTAGATATGCTTGATGTTTTGAAAACGATTGCCCACAAAAGCCACCAAACATTTGTTTCTGAAACTTGTAGGCTTAGATGGCATTCATTTTCAGTAAAGAGTCCAAAAGCACAATATTTAGGAGTTACTGAACTGAAATCTTTGGAGATTTCGCTCTGGTGAATCAGATTACCCCAGGAACTGGCAGAGGGCCAGGCAGCCTTTCGCCTCTTGCTTGAGTATTTCCAGCCCTGTTGGTAGTTACCCAGAGTCTGTGAGGGAGTTAGACTAAATGACCTCCAAGATCCCTTGTAGATGGAAAGTACTGTGATCGCAGTGCGGTGACGTACTGAATTGGCAAGCAGGAGCTGTGTGTATGTGGACCTCTTATTCTGTAGCCATCACAAATAGTTCATCCTTTCATCCCTTCACTTGCTCATTCAAACTTGAGCCCCAACTATGTGCCTGGTATTGTTCTTGGTCTCTCTAGGAAGCTCATGGAATTTTCGAGCACTTGTCACAGTAGATTTGAAGGTGTCTGAAGTTCAGTTCCAATCTCTCATGTTATTTCCTGTGTCTCATCTTTACACACACCACACTTAACTTCACTAGGCTACATTCCTTTCCTAGGGCCTTACCCCCGTACCCCCACCTCCAACCTCACTGTTGGCTCTATCTGAAATGCCCTCTTTTTCCCTAATCTCCAGTGCAAATCCCAGCCATCGATCAGATTCCAACTCACATGCCATTCCTTCCGCGAATCCACTTTGGTTTCCCCAGGAGTGGTAAGTTATCCTTTCCTGAGTTCTGTAGCACTTTGTACTGATCTTGTGATACCACATGTAATCATATCAGGTTGAACAGTATGAGATAGCCCTATTAGTCAGTTAAAAATGGTTGAATATTGCCATGTAAAATGGCAATTATATGGTTCTAATATTAGGAGTGTTCACGTATGGAACTTAAATTAGGTCTCTTTACACATGTACTATACTCATGATTCATGTTTAGCTAGGATTCCTTGGTCTTCTTATTTTTTGTAGTATTAAACTAAATCACGTTTGACTTGTACTTGGAGAGGAGATTTTTTTAAACCGTTTTAAATTAATTGATTACTTTATCAGTTTTGGTTGCACTGGGTCTTTGTTGCTGTGCTCATGCTTTTCTGCTAGTTGCCTTGCGTGGGGGCTGCTCTTCGATTTAGTGCGAGGGCTTCTTTCTGTGGTGGCTTCTCCTGTTGCAGAGGATGGGCTCTGGGGCTCGGACTTCAGTGTTTGTGTCTCGAGAGCTTTCGGGTGTGGGCTCAGTGGTTGTGGCACACGGGCTTAGTTGTACCGCGGCATGTGGGATCTTCCTGGACCAGTGATCAAACCTGTGTCCCCTTCGTTGGCAGGTGGATTCTTAACCACTGGATCACCCGGGAAGTCCCAAGAGTTGATTTTAAAAATATCTAATTGTAGAAAATATTTATTTTTATTAAATTTAATTTTGTTAGACTTTTAGCTGATATTTCCCAGTTGTTATGTTTTAATTTTTTTAAACAACAGGTTTATTTATTTTTCTTTTCTTTTTTCTTTTCTTTTAAAATTGTTTGGCCATGCCATGCAGCCTGTGAGATCTTAGTTCCCCGACCAGGGACTGAATCTGTACCCCCTGCAATGGAAGTGCAGTCTTAACCACTGGAGAGCCTGGGAAGTCCCATATGTTCAGTTTTTTTTTTTTTTTTAAATTAAAATTCTGATTCTGTAAGTCATAGTTATCTGGCCTTCCTCGATGGCACAGTGGTAAAAAATCTACCTCAGTGCAGGAGACACAAGAGACTCAGGTTTGATCCCTGGGTTGGGAAGACCCCTTGGAGTAGGAAAATGGCAACCCATTCCAGTATTCTTGCCAGGAGAATCCCATGGACAGAAGAGCCTGGCAGGATATAGTCCATGGAGTTGCAAAGAGTTGGACTTGACTGAGCACACAAGTAGTTATCTGCTTCATTTGTTACAATGATTTAATCAACATGTCCAAAGATAAAACTTTTGTTACGTAACTAGAGACATTCCTCACTCTTAGCTGTGTGAAGTGTGCTCAGTCAAGTCTCTTTGCAACCCCATGGACTGTAGCCCGGCAGGCTCCTCTGTCCATGGGATTTCTCAGGCAAGAATACTGGAGTGGGTTGCCCTTTCTTACTCCAGGAAATCTTCCTGACACAGGGACTGAATCTGAGTCTCTATGTCTCCTGCATTGGCAGGCGGATTCTTTAGCACTCTGTCACCTGGGAAGCCCGCTCCTAGCAGTACTAATTGACATTGCTTCACATTCAGCATTCCCTGACTGTTCGATTGGAATACAGATCTAACCAGTTCTGCAGCTGTTCGACTTGTTGGGCTCCATCATTTCCAATAGATCTAGGGAGAGAGCTGGTGGGATGGTTTTTTGAATCTGTGGGTGTCATGTTTGCAGCATTCCTTTTTTCTTGCCTTGAGTCAGAATAGGGTGGAAAGTTAGTTTGATCTGATTTTGTTTTTCTCAGTGATTTCAGGAGAAGGCAATTGCAACCGGCTCCAGGACTCTCGCCTGGAAAATCCCATGGGCGGAGGAGCCTGATAGGCTGCAGTCCATGGGGTCGCTAGGAGTCAGACACGACTGAGTGACTTCACTTTCACTTTTCACTTTCATGCATTGGAGAAGGAAATGGCAACCCACTCCAGTGTTCTTGCCTGGAGGATCCCAGGGACGGGGGAGCCTGGTGGGCTGCTGTCTGTCTATGGGGTCGCACAGAGTCGGACACGACTGAAGCGATTTAGCAGCAGCAGCAGCAGTGATTTCATGTGAGTGCCAAGTGGTCACTGCTGACTACCATGTGGGATATTGGCAACAGTGGTTTGTAGGCAGACCAGTTCTTTGTTTCTAGTCCACCTTAAATTCTCTCTGAAAAGCGGTGTTTTCTTGTTGCTGGGCTTCAGACACTTGTATCTTTCTCTGCTTCTGTGAGGATTCCATTCATCAATATTATGATCACATCTGCTGTTCTTTCAGTGCTCTTCAGGCTGTTTATCTGGCTCTGGAGACATGAAGTCTCTTAAAGGGCTAAGTGCTTTCTTAGTATCGCCTTCTCTATCGTGGGCTCTAGTTTCCTTTTCATCATGCTGGTCCTGCCCTTTTTCCAGTTAGGAGATCATTTGCCTTGATAGTGAAGATGGGGAGTGAAGTAGTTCTCTTTTCTCTCTCTTATCAGTTACAATTACCCCACCTATCAGCAATGAACTGCTCCTTCCTCATTTTACTCCTCATAGAGCTGAAAAATGCTCTTCAACTTGACCTTCACATTTTCCTAAGACTCTGTTCGTTATGACTGCTGACTTTCATGTTACCCTGCTTTTAGCTAAGTAGAGAGCCTCCATTATGTGCCCTTCTTTCTGTCTCTAATAATTTGGGAAACCCGTAAAGCCTCCTTGATTTCTTTAAATTTTTATTTCACATTTGGAGTATTTGTCCTGTTTCAGGAAGGTGGATGCTGAGAGCAGGCTCTTACCTAACACTTGGAAATGAGTTGTCGGAGGAGACACACATGCTGGCAAAGCAAGAGACTTTGTTGGGAAGGGGCACCCGGGCGGAGAGCAGGAGGGCAAGGAAACCTGGGAGAACTGTTCTGCCCAGGGCTTGCAGTCCAAGGCTTTATGGTGATGGGATTCATTTCCAGGTTGTCTCTGGCCAATTATTCTGACTCATTCTCTGTCACTCTCTTCTACTTCTGCCTTCAGTCTTTCTTTTCTGCATCAGGATCTTTTCCAGTGAGTCGGCTCTTCTCATCAGATGGCCAAAGTATTGGAGCTTCAGCATGAGTCCTTCCAATGAGTATTAGGAGTTGATTTCCTTTAAGATTGACTGGTTTGATCTCATTGCTGTCCAGGGGACTCTCAAGAGTCTTCTCCAGCACCGCAGTTTGAAAGCATCAGTTCTTGGCTGAGTGATGCTTGTGCCACCAGGAGGGCAGTAAACAGCCTTGTCATACTCCTTTCTCAGTACTGAACCAGTCAGTTGTTGCATACAAGGTTCTAACTGTTGCTTCTTGACCTGCATGCAGGTTTCTCAGGAGATATGTAAGATAGTCTGGTATTTCCATCTCCTTAAGAGTTTTCCAGTTCGTCATGATCGACCCAGTCACAGGCATTAGTGTAGTCAATGAAACAGAGGTAGATGCTTTTCTGGAATTCTCTTGCTTCCTCTATGATTCAGTGGATGTTGGCAATTTGATCTCTGGTTCCTGTGCCTCTTCTAAACCCAGTTTGGACATCTGGAAGTTCTCCATTACGTAACGTTGAAGCCTAGCATGCAGGATTTTGAGTGTAACCTTACTAGCATGGGAGATGACTGCAATTGTCCAGTGGTTTGAATGTTCTTTGGTACTGCCCTTCTTGGGAATTGGGATGAGCATTGACATTTCCAGTCCAGTGGCCACTGCTGGAAACAGTTTATAAACTGAAGCTTTAATACTTTGGCCACGTGATACGAAGAGCCGACTCATTGCAAAAGACCCTGATGCTGGGAAAGATTGAAGGGAAGAGGAAAAGGGGATGACAGAGGATGAGATGATTGGATGGCATCATGGCCTCAGTGGACATGAGTTTGAGCAGACTCCAAGGACAGTAAGGTCATATTCAGGAGACAAGAAGGCAGAGCCCAGTTGGTGTAGAGGTCAGGAAAAGTGTAGTTAGAGAGGTAAGAGGGAGAAACAGGCTAGTTCATCATCACAGAATACAAGGGAGGCCAAAGTTTTAACTTAAGAGGCTTACGTGAAAGGGCTTAGCACGTGGCTCAGAAGTAAAGAATCTGCCTGCAGTGCAGGAGACCCGGGAGACATGGTTTGATTGGTCAGGAAAATCCACTGGAGGAGGAAATTGCATTCCACTCCAGTATTCTTACCTGGGAAATCCCATGGACAGAGGAGCCCGGCAGGCTGTAGTCTCTGGGGGTCCCAAAGAGTCAGACATGGCTGAGTGACTAAGTATGCACGCACGTACTCTAGAAAATAAGCAGAATAACACTCCCTCACTTTTGGTTATTTCAACTTTCTAGAGCATACTTAAAAAGTGAAAGGTATTGAAAAAATTATCAGAGTAGCCCAAATAGCTCTCACTCCATAGGAAAGAGCATCATCTTTAATACCACATTAATTCCTAATATGTAACAGAATAGGTTATTCATGTATAGTGATAATATGGTTTTCTTTTACAGTTGGATAGATGTGGCAAATTTGAAGGGAGCGGGGCTTTTGGAGGCAGACACGTTCGTAATAACAAAAATGGACAAACCAGTGGAAAGCTATGTTCAAATGTCACTGTCCAGTGAGGGCTTCCCTAACCGCTCATTTAAATTGCAAGCCTCTCTCACCCTGGAACTCCCCCACTTTAGCTTCACCCTCCTTGTCATTTAACCACTGTCTAACCTGCTGTTTTGTTTATAATTGATTGACGGATTGATTGCCTCTCTATGTGATTTCCAAGAGGGCGTGGGTTTTGGACCTCTCCTTCCCCCACCACTGTCTTCCCAGAGCCTAGCAGCACCTTGCAGAGAAGACACAATGAGTATTTATTTGTTGAATAAATGAATGAGAGAAAGTGATGGTTAGATACCAGCCATTGAACTATGTGGGATCATTTACTTTTGGAAAAAGCACTGCTCTCTGTCAGTGTTTCTGGGGGTGCATATACAATCCCTCATAGCATCAGTGGGCTCACGGAGCTATGAATGAAAGTTTAAATCATGCTCAGTATATTCTTTTTCTGAAGGCAAAAAACCAGAGACATTTCCATTGAGTTAATACGACTTTTAGAATGTCGGTGTTTCAAAGATCTCTCATTGAGAAAACAACTCTTTTTATGTTGAACATAAAATTTCCCCATGAATGATTGCTATTACGTGATTTAAATGTACTGGTTTGTTAAAAATTTGATTTTTTTCCTCCCTTGACCTCATTCATACCCTGAACAGTTTCCTTCCAGGGCTATTGGAAGGAAATGCTAAAGGTATTGCCTCCTTCCTTTCCAGTCTCAGAGTCCTCTGACCAGAAGGTATGGAGTTAGTTAGATGTGGGGCTACAGAGAAGTATGTGATGGCTAGACTTTGTTGTTGTTTAATCTCTAAGTTGTGTCCAGCTCATTTGTGACCTCATGGACTGTAGCTTACCAGGCTGTTCTGTCCATGGGATTTCCCAGAAGAATACTGGAGTGGGTTGCCATTTCCTTTCCCAGGGGACCTTCCCTACCCAGGGATTGAACCTGCATCTCCTGCGTTGGCAGGAATATTTACTACTATGCCACCTGGGAAGCCTAGATTTAAAAATGACTGAATTAGAAACTCTCACTTATTTTGTTTCCACACTGTACTACTGCTTTATTATATGATACTGGTGGCCCGATTGTGTCTCTCATGCCTTTTTCGCAAAATGAATCAGTAAAGTTGGCCTCCTGTATTTGCCGGTTCCCTGTCTGCAGATTCAACTAACTGTGGATGTTAAGATATTGTGTGTGTCGGGGGGAACTTCAGAAAGTACCGGAAAGCAAAACTTGAATTTGCCACTTCAGCAACTATTTACATAGTATTTGCATTGTATTCAGTTCAGTTCAGTCACTCAGTCGTGTCCAACTCTTTGCGACCCCATGAATTGCAGCATGCCAGGCCTCCCTGTCCATCACCAACTCCCCAGAGTTCACTCAAACTCACGTCCATTGAGTCGGTGATGCCATCCAGCCATCTCATCCTCGGTCGTCCCCTTCTCCTCCTGTCCCCAATTCCTCCCTCCCAGCCTCAGAGTCTTTTTCAATGAGTCCACTCTTCTCATGAGGTGGCCAAAGTACTGGAGTTTCAACTTTAGCATCATTCCTTCCAAAGAACACCCAGGACTGATCTCCTTTAGAATGGACTTGTTGGATCTCCTTGCATTGTAATCAGTTTAGTTCAGTTTAGTCACTCAGTCGTGTCCGACTCTTCGCGACCCCATGAATCGCAGCACGCCAGGCCTCCCTGTCCATCACCAACTCCCGGAGTTCACTCAGATTCACGTCCATCGAGTCAGTGATGCCATCCAGCCATCTCATCCTCGGTCATCCCCTACTCCTCCTGCCCCCAATCCCTCCCAGCATCAGAGTCTTTTTAAATGAGTCAACTCTTCTCATGAGGTGGCCAAAGTACTGGAGTTTCAGCTTTAGCATCATTCCTTCCAAAGAAATTCCAGGGCTGATCTCCTTCAGAATGGATTGGTTGGATCTCCTTGCAGTCCAAGGGACTCTCAAGAGTCTTCTGCAACACCACAGTTCAAAAGCATCAATTCTTTGGCACTCAGCTTTCTCCACATTCCAACTCTCGCATCCATACGTGACCACAGGAAAAACCATAGCCTTGACTAGACTAGAAAAACCTAGCCTTGGCAAAGTAATGTCTCTGCTTTTGAATATGCTATCTAGGTTGGTCATAACTTTTCTTCCAAGGACTAAGTGTCTTTTAATTTCATGGCTGCAGTCACCATCTGCAGTGATTTTGGAGCCCCCCCAAAATAAAGTCTGACACTGTTTCCATTGTTTCCCCATCTATTTCCCATGAAGTGATGGGACCAGATGCCATGATCTTCGTTTTCTGAATGTTGAGCTTTAAGCCAACTTTTTCACTCTCCTCTTTCACTTTCATCAAGAGGCTTTTAGTTCCTCTTCACTTTCTGCCATAAGGGTGGTGTCATCTGCTTGTCTGAAGTTATTGATATTTCTCCCAGCAATCTTGATTCCAGCTTGTGTTTCTTCCAGTCCAGCATTTCTCATGATGTACTCTGCATATAAGTTGAATAAGCAGGGTGACAATATACAGCCTTGACGTACTCCTTTTCCTATTTGGAACCAGTCTGTTGTTCCATGTCCAGTTCTAACTGTTGCTTCCTGACCTGCATACAGATTTCTCAAGAGGCAGGTCAGGTGGTCTGGTATTCCCATCTCTTAAAGAATTTTCCACAGTTTATTGTGATCCACACAGTCAAAGGCTTTGGCATAGTCTATAAAACAGAAATAGATGTTTTTCTGGAACTCTCTTGCTTTTTCCATGATCCAGCAGATGTTGGCAATTTGATCTCTGGTTCCTCTGCCTTTTCTAAAACCAGCTTGAACATCAGGAAGTTCACGGTTCACATAATTGCTAAAGCCTGGCTATTTTGAGCGTTACTTTACTAGCGGGTGAGATGAGTGCAATTGTGTGGTAGTTTGAGCATTCTTTGGCATTGCCTTTCTTTGGGATTGGAATGAAAACTGACCTTTTCCAGTCCTGTGGCCACTGCTGAGTTTTCCAAATTTGCTGACATATTAAGTGCAGCACTTTCACAGCATCTTTCAGGATTTGAAATAGCTCCACTGGAATGCCATCACCTCCACTTGCTTTGTTCGTAGTGATGCTTCCTAAGGCCCACTTGACTTCACATTCCAGGATGTCTGGCTCTAGATGAGTGATCACACCATCATGATTATCCAGGTCGTGAAGATCTTTTTGTACAGTTCTGTGTATTCTTGCCACCTCTTCTTAATATCTTCTGCTTCTGTTAGGTCCATACCATTTCTGTCCTTTATCGAGCCCATCTTTGCATGAAATGTTCCCTTGGTATCTCTAATTTTCTTGAAGAGATCTCTAGTCTTTCCCATTCTGTTCTTTTCCTCTATTTCTTTGCACTGATCGCTGAAGAAGGCTTTTTTATCTCTCTTTGCTATTCTTTAGAATTCTGCATTCAGATGCTTATATCTTTCCTTTTCTCCTTTGCTTTTCGCCTTTCTTCTTTTCACAGCTATTTGTAAGGCCTCCCCAGACAGCCATTTTGTTTTTTTGCATTTCTTTTCCATGGGGATGGTCTTGATCCCTGTCTCCTATACAGTGTCACGAACCTCATTCCATAGTTCATCAGGCACTCTGTCTATCAGATCTAGGCCCTTATATCTATTTCTCACTTCCACTGTATAATCATAAGGGATTTGATTGAGGTCATACTTGAATGGTCTAGCGGTTTTCCCTACTTTCTTCAATTTGAGTCTGAATTTGGTAATAAGGAGTTCATGATCTGAGCCACAGTCATCTCCTGGTCTTGTTTTTGCTGACTGTATAGAGCTTCTCCGTCTTTGGCTGCAAAGTATATAATCAATCTGATTTCGGTGTTGACCATCTGGTGATGTCCATGTGTAGAGTCTTCTCTTGTGTTGTTGGAAGAGGGTGTTTGCTATGACCAGTGCATTCTCTTGGCAAAACTCTATCAGTCTTTGCCCTGCTTCATTCTGCATTCCAAGGCCAAATTTGCCTTTTACTCCAGGTGTTTCTTGACTTCCTACTTTTGCATTCCAGTGCCTTATAATGAAAAGGACGTCTTTTTAAGATGTTAGTTGTAAAAGGTCTTGTAGGTCTTCATAGAACTGTTCAACTTCAGCTTCTTCAGTGTTACTGGTTGGGGCATAGACTTGGATTATGGTAATATTGAATGGTTTGCCTTGGAGACAGAGAGATCTTTCTGTCGTTTTTGAGTTTGCATCCAAGTACTGCATTTCAGACTCTTTTGTTGACCATAATGGCTACTCCATTTCTTCTGAGGGATTCCTGCCCACAGTAGTAGATATGATGGTCATCTGAGTTAAATTCACCCATTCCAGTCCATTTTAGTTCGCTGAGTCCTAGAATGTCAACGTTCACTCTTGCCATCTCTTGTTTGACCACTTCCAATTTGCCTTAATTCTGGACCTGACATTCCAGGTTCCTATGCAATATTGCTCTTTACAGCATTGGACCTTGCTTCTATCACCAGTCATATCCACAGCTGGGTAATGTTTTTGCTTTGGCTCCATCCCTTTATTGTTTCTAGAGTTATTTCTCCACTGATCTCCAGTAGCATATTGGGCACCTACTGACCTGGGGAGTTCCTTTTTCAGTATCCTATCATTTTGCCTTTTCATATTGTTCATGGGGTTCTCAAGGCAAGAATACTGAAGTGGTTTGCCATTCCCTTCTCCAGTGGACCACATTCTATCAGACCTCTCCACCATGACCCACCCGTCTTGGGTTGCCGCGCAGGCATGGCTTAGTTTCATTGAGTTAGACAAGGCTGTGGTCCTAGTGTGATTAGATTGTATTACAACCATTTAAATAGTATTTGGATTGTATTAACTATTGTATATGATCTAAGGGTTACTTAAAAGTGTACAGAATGTGTGTGGGTAATGTCCCTTCTGCAAGGGACTTGAACGTCTACGGATTTTGTCATTCTCCTGGAAACCAATCCCGCATAGGTACCAAGGGATGCCTGCATTGAGTTCTAAGTGCTAGGTGTTCATCAGATTACATATATATATTTGAAAGAAGCTATTGTGTTGTCCAAAAAGTTTGTTGGGATTTTCTGTAACATGGAAAAACCCAATGAACTTTTTGGCCAACCCAATACACTTCTCCTCAATTAAGACAGCGTTGCAAAGCATAGCTCTTCAGTTCAGGCCACCTTCTGAACACACTTCACATTTTCCCCAGTTACCTTCTACTTCTTCCAGAAGCAGTTTTTTTTTCTTATTCCCCTCTTTCATGATTTCCTTTGGATGCAACAGCTGGGTACACAGTGTCCATGGCTCAGTATAATTTAAGTTTTTTAATCTTACAAGTTATAGAAGTGACTGAGGAGAACTTTTTAAAGTGATGGGAAGTCCCCTCACTTTAATTAGAGCGCCCAGGCAGAATGGAGTTATGTAATAGGTATTCATGCAGCTTCATTCATTACATAACATAATGGTCACTCACAACCAGATACTTAAATCACATTCAGAACCATTGTGTCCCCTTGCAGAGACAGTGGTTACTTTGTTTGCACCAATAAGCAGCGAGTGATGATTAGCTTAGCTATTAAGTTAAATCACATTCCTGGAAAGGGAAATGTTGCAGTTTTTTTTTTTTTTTTCATTTGTTTGTTTTTAAACGGGAGAGGAGAATGCATTTTTGAAAATCTAGACATACAATTACTACTGGCAACGTGACCATTTACACCTCTTTGACAAGAGAAGTTTATGTTTTGTTTGATTAAGACAGTTTTAATTTCCCAGAGCCCTGTAGCCTCTACTTTGTTAATTTGAAGCCTAAATATTTGTGTGCAAATAGTTTTGGTGACATGGAGCAGCTATGTCTGAATTTGCCTGTGATGATGTCTTTTCCCTCCCAGTACCCCACAGGGGGAATTTTAACTTGCTGTTAAGCACAGGACTTGAGAGTTGGTGATTCATTCACAGAACCTGATGTGGAGATTGCTCTCACTGTTTGACGTGTGTGGAGTGAGAGGCAGAGGGTGGCACATGGGGGACTGTCAAAGAGCAAATGGACATCCGACCTGCTGGAGCTATTGTGGCACTGCTTTCTGAACATGGCTTTGGAATCTGAAGGGTCTGGGCTGGACTCTGTCCTCTGTCAGTTACTATGAATGGGACAGGGTCAGCAGCTACTTAGCCCCGTGAGCCTTTAGTGTCCTCATCTATAAACTGAGATTATTGTGAGAATCAAATGAGGTTGTGTATATGCAAGAACTTTGAATATTAGGGCCACACAAAAGATAACATTATTCCCAGGCTGAACTTGTCCAGGCAGAATTGAACTTGTGTAGTAACACTGATTAACTTATGTGTTCATGTACTCTGATCTCCTTCAGTCAGGAACAAATTAAAGTAAGCGTATGTTCCTTCTCTGAATAAAACTAATATCAGTCGATGACTATGGAAAAAGAATAAAATTGATCCCTTACTACAGGTAAGGGAGAAAGGGGGCTCGAGTGGCGAATGGTACCACTAAAGTTTTAGAAGAGGAAACTGATGCCCAAGTAAAAGCAGGTGATTTTACTTCAGTCCTGGTTGATTTCATTTGATGATCATTGGAAGTGCTTGGCATTATTGCTGTGCTTCTTAATCATTAATGGTTATCATAATAATCTAGGACTAACTGCAGATTCCCCAGTTACAGGGATTTGCCCGTAGAAGGCTGGAGTTTGGGTTCATGAATCTGCTTTGGACTGGTACCTCAAGTGACTCCGATGCAGGTGGATCATGATCTATAGTATGAGAAACCCTTGGCAAAAAAGGCAAAAAACCTTTGCCTTTTCTGGTCATCTTTTAATTGAATCCTTTTCCTCGTGGCTCAGCTGGTAAAGTATTTGCCTGCAATGCAGGAGACCTGGGTTGAATCCCTGGGTTGGGTAGATCCCCTGAAGAAGGGAAAGGCTACCCACTCCAGTATTCTAGACCTGGAGAATTCCATGGACTATATAGTCCATGGGGTTGCAAAGAGTCAGACGTGACTGAGCAACTTTCACTTCACTTCATTCTTCTTGTAGCTCCGTGTTGTATTTGATCACAGTATACCTCCCTGCTTAAAATCTTTTAATGGTTTCCCACTGATAGTAGGTTCAAGATCAATATTGTCCTCCTGGCTAACTGCGTCTCTTGCCACTGTCCTCTGGCTCCTTCTCTTTGGCCACGTCAGCTTGGGGCATTGGCGTGCAGTTCCCTCACCTGAAATGTTCTCTCTCTCACCCTCTGCCTGGTGAACACCTTCTGATCACTCTGATCTCTTGTTTCCTTGGTGAAACTTCCTCTGATCACCAGGGTGGAATCTGATCTTACCATATGTCCTTTTAGCACCTTTCTATGGAGAGCAGTGATCTCTGTTGGCATTAGATCATTCACTGTTAAATTATCTATTTAATATTTGTCTTGGCTTCATGTAGATAGAGACATTTTGTGTTCACTTCTATATCTGCAGTATCTTGTAAGATAGTACCTTGAATTTCGTAAGAGCTCACTGAATATTCTGGAATAAATAAATGAACAAAAGTAGGATTTATGGTAAAGATGCACTGCTCTAGACCGCCACTGAAGAAGGTTTAATGACTGGAGTTGCATGTTAGCCTTGTTATTAAGTGGAAAGCACCCTTAGCATTCTAGAATACAGCATTAGAGCACTTACTTGTTTCAGTAATAAACACTATAAATTCAGAGACCTCAAACAGTATTCTTAGTATTTAAAGCTTAGAACCTGGCATGGGAGAAAGGGGAGGTTAAAAGGCTGCAAATAAAATCCTTACTTACTTTATAACATGTCTTTCATGCAGAAACGATTGGAAGCTTCATGGTAGTCCAACACCTCATAAGTAAACTTGTAATGTATTTATACTTACATTATGTAGCCGCTTGATTAGCTTGTGTATTCATTTCCTCAGATACTCCCACTTGGAGTTGTAAGAAGTCAAAACAAGAGCATATTCCCACTCTTTGTTTTCAAAGCAAGCAGTTGGTTCAGTGGCATTTACATCTGGTGGAACAATGAGGGCAGTGTCAGTCTCAGAGAATGAGAGATCCTTATTATGTGTGCTTGGATTCAGCATCTCAGTCTTGATGGGAAAAGAATTCTGGAGGAAAAAACCCCCATGACTCCAGTAATTTTTGTAATCATGATAGCCAAGTATGGAATTAATTGGGGTTCAAAAAAAGCCAATATAGTCATGTGGAGAAATTCACTTCAGTTTTTAACCAGTGAAGACATAGAATCAGTTAACTTTGTTTACCTAAGATGTTTAGTTCTGAGGACAGAGTTTTGTAATCTTTAGGTAATCTATGAATTTTAGTCAGCCTTTCATTCAGATTTTTAAGTAAGTTGCCATTTAATTACAGCATTAATTTGTTTTTCACTCATTACGACAAACATTTACTAAGTACTTGCTGTGTGTTAGACATTATTCTATACCCCAGGGATATAGTAGTGAGCAAGACAGATAAGAGCTCTGCTGCTACAGAATTTATAGGCAGCAAACATGCAAACAATTCAGGGCTATAAAACATTTAACCTAGATAACATGATCTGGCCTGGTGAGGGGAGATGGGTAGTGTGACCTCAGACGGATGGTACAGCAGTTTATCTGAGGAGATACCACTTGATCAAAAACAGTGAATGACGGGGAAGGACCCACCATGAGATGATCAGGCTGAGCAGCATTAGCCATGATAGGAAGAAGGAGCAAATGCGAAAAATCACTAGGTGTGAATGAGCTTGCTGTGTTTAAAGAATTGAAAGAAGACTGGTGTGGCTGGGGTTTAGAGAGGGAAGGAGATGGTTTTCGTGGTGAGGTCAAGGGAGCAGGCAGGAAGGGCCCTGTGGGCCATGGTGGAGTCTGTATATTATTCTAAGAGTCATGGGAAGTCAGTGGGAGGCTTTAAGCAGGGGAGTGACACAATCTGATTTGTGTCTTTAAAAGATTGCTGGGATTGCCATAAGAACAATTTAAAGAGGTATTTACTTTAGCAGTTCAGCTCAAAGGTGATGACCAAGCATTGTATGCTTTAATTGTACATGGACAGGCTCTTCTTGTGTATATATACAGCCTTTTTTTTTTTTAATTATTTGACTGAATTTAGAATAATCAAGAAAAAGATTACTTAGGAACATAATGTCATTGGATAGATTCGTTAGATAAAGAACTCATTTTTATCTTAAAACCATGTATTTAATATTCTTGAAGTGCTTATTGATGTGACTATAAGCTAATTTCTGGAGATATAAATATGAATATGCCTTAAACGAATTTATGGTCTAGTGGAGGATACCTATAAGTAAACAGATGCTTACAACATACTATGAAAAGTGTTTGGCTGTTATGAATGAAGCCGCTATGAATGTTTCTGTCCATGCTTTCTGGCAGACATAATACTCATATCTTGTAGGAATGGAATTGCTGAGTCAAAGGATAGGCATGTTTAGCTTTGGCAGAGACTTGGGACTTTATTCTGAAACTAGGATTTGTGCTTTAGAAAGATGATTTTTAGCAACACTAGTCTTAGTCTAAGTTGCTTCAGCTGTGTCTGTCTCTTTACAATCCTATGAACTGTAGCCCACCAGACTCCTCTGTCCTTGAAATTTTCCAGGCACAAATACTAGAGTGGATTGCCATTTCCTTCTCCAGGGAATCTTCCTGACCCAGGAATTGAACCTGAGTCTCTCGTGTCTCCTGCCTTGGCAGGCGGGTTCTTTACCACTAGCGCCACCTGGGAAGCAAGACTAGAGGCAAGTGAAACCAGTTAAATGCTTGTTACACATACCCAGTTAAGAAATGAGATCTAAATTAAGGTAAGACAGTGAAGATGGGGGAGAAGAATAGAATGGAGACATATTTAGGGAATGGGACACATTGGATTTTGGAGGTGAAGGGGGAGATAAGTTGGGAATAAAGATAATTTGTAGGTTTATGACCTGGATCATTAACAGAGTCAGAAGCTGGAGAAGAGTTGAGATTTTAGAGGAGTAAAAAGAGAGTTTCTTTAGTTCCAGGTGAACATGTGGTAACCGGAAATTCATGTCTAGAATTTAGAAGGGAAGTTAAAGTAAGAACTGGAGATAAAGATTTGGGAGTTAGTATAGTATTTGTTAGTTCCAGAAGGTCTTGTAGGTCTTCATGTATCTTTGTATTAGTTGCTCAGTTGTGTCCAACTCTTTGCAATCCCATCAACTGTAGTTCACCAGGCTCCTCTGTCCATGGAATTCTCCAAGCAAGAATACTGGAGTGGGTTGCCATTTCCTTCTCCAAGGGATCTTCCTGACCCAGGAATCAAGCCCATGTCTCCTGCATTGGCAGGTGGATTCTTTACTACTGATCTACCAGGGAAGTCCCTCAAATGTATTTAGGAAATAACAAAACAATTAAATTAGGAAGAGTTATTCTAGCTCACTGCTGACATAAGCAGAGGGCACTAAGTATTTGAAAATTAATTTGACCTGGAACCAGAAATGGAATCTAGTTCCATGCCTTCCTTATGGTTGAAGCTCAGAGTTGCAAGAGACTTTTATTCCCATTAGTTCTGAAATTCTTTCTTTAGGGCCACTGCTTATTTATCTGGCATTTATTTATTCTATGAAATATTCACTAGCATTCAGCTCTACACATCCTTTCCTTCCATGCCACTGAATGAAAAAATTCACGTTCATATTATAACCTCTACTGTTAAGTTTTTAGAGTATAGTCCTTGATTTCTTTTATGGATTCCCTTAGCCTCTCATTTGGATTCTTTACATAACGGGAGCTCCTTTAATAACCTTTTTTAACTGACCGACATCAAGAGTGAGTCATGAGCAATGGGAATGATGTTTTCTTTACCACCAACATGCCTATTTTTTTTACATATATTTTTGACACATTAAAATCTAGTGGACAAAATGATTCCATTGTCAGAAGTTTCTGTTTGCTTAGGGAAGCTGGATCTGTGTTTTTGCCAGGTATTTGTTCTTTCTATCCTCTGCCCTCTCCTCTATGTATTTGTAACAATACTATATATTTGTATTAAGTATCAGTATTTACAAAACTGCCACTTTGTCTGGCTATACCACATAATCAATCATATTGTCATTGTGCTTTTATTTCCTCTCTTTCTAAAAATATAAGGAGAGTGTCTCATGACTAGATAGATTTATAAGTTTAGCAGGCAGGAAAATTAATAATCTGGAAATCAGACTGTTAATGAATACTCCTCCCTCCCTCCTGGGATCCTACACTGTCACTTCTCATGCAACTTACCGACCTTGTTCTCCTGGCTTGTTTTGAGCCCTTGAATAAAGTCTTTCCTTTTCCTTAGACTTAATTTACTTATTTAAGAGACTATAATAATGAGAGGGGAGTTTTGTTTTCCTCCAAAGAGAGTGTTTAACACAAAACCACTTTTTTTTTTTGGTCATCTTTAGGTGTCAAAGATTTCAGTCAATGTCAGATAATATCAAGAATATCTGATGCAGTTAAGACCTAATTTTGGTGAAAGTAATTGGGTAGCTGAAGGAAAGTGAAAACAGAAGGATTTTCAGTTCAGTTCAGTTCAGTTGCTCAGTCATGTCCGACTCTTTGTGACCCCGTGAACCGCAGCACGCCAGGCCTCCCTGTCCATCACCAACTCCTAGAGTTTACCCAAACTCATGCCATCCAGCCATCTCATCCTCTGTCATCCCCTTCTCCTCCTGCCCCCAATCCCTCCCAGCATCAGAGTCTTTTCCAATGAGCCAACTCTTGGCATGAGGTGGCCCAAGTATTGGAGTTTCAGCTTTAGCATCAGTCCTCCAACACCCAGGACTGATCTCCTTTAGGATGGACTGGTTGGATCTCCTTGCAGTCCAAGGGACTTTCAAGAGTCTTCTCCAACACCACAGTTCAAAAGCATCAATTCTTCAGTGCTCAGCTTTCTCCACAGTCCAGCTCTCACATCCATACATGACCACAGGAAAAACTGTAGCCTTAGTATTATATATAAGTTGGTGCAAAAGTAATTGCTATTTTGCATTATTGAACTTTGCCATTTGATATTGGAACACATTCTTAAATAAATGTAGTTATGTTATATATCATTTTAGTGTGTATTTCTTGCTTTCTATTTTGCAATAATGAATTATTACTTGCTGTTTATATATATTTTAGACTATAGAAATGATGTTAGACAAAAAGCAGATTTGAGCGATTTTCTTATTTGAATTCAGAATGAGTCATAAAGCCTCGGAGACAACTTCAACATGAACAACACGTTTGGCCCAGAAACTGCTGATGAATTCACAGTGCAGTGGTGGTTCAAGAAGTTTTGCAAAGGAGACAAGAGCCTTGAGGATGAGGAGCTCAGTGGCCAGCCGTCAGAAGTTGACAATGGCCAACTGAGAGCATCATTGAAGCTGATCCTCGTACAGCTACGTGAGAAGTTGTGCAAGAACTCTGCGTTGACCATTCTGTCCTCCTTTGGCCTTAGAAGCAAATTGAAAAAGTGAAAAAGCTCGATAAGTAAATGCCTGAAGAACTGATCCCAAATCAAAAAATTATTGTTTTTGAAGTGTTCTCTTTTTCTACACAACAACAATGAACCATTTCTCGGTCCGACTATGATGTGCGATGGAAAGTGAATTTTATATAACCAGCGGTGACCAGTTCAGTGATTGGACCGAGAAGAAGCTCCAGAGCACTTCCCAAAGCTAAACTTGCACCCAAAAAAGGGTCACGGTCACTGTTTGGTGGTCTACTGCTAGTCTGATGCACTATAGCTTTCTGAATCCTGGCGAAACCATTATGTCTGAGAAGTACACTCAGCAAATTGATGATATGCTCTGAAAATGGCAATACCTGCAGCCGGCATTGGTCCACAGAAAGGGCCCAGTTCTTTCCCACAGCAATGCTTGACTGCACATCATATAACCAATGCTTCAAAAGTTGAATGAACTGAGCTACAAAGTTTTGCCTTATTCACCATATTCACCTGACCTCTGGTCAAGCATCTCGACTACTTTTGGAAGGGAAAATGCTTCCACAACCAGCAGGACACAGAAAATGCTTTCCAAGAGTTCGTCGAATCCCAAAGCATGATTTTTTTTTCTTTGTATAGCAATAAGCAAACTTATTTCTCATTGGCAAAAATTTGTTGATTGTAATGGTTCCTATTTTGATTAATAAAGTTGTGAGCCTAGTTATAATAATTTAAAATTCAGGGTCTGAAACTGCATTTATTTTGCACCAACCTATATAGGTGGTGTTGGTGGTAAAGAACCCACTGCCAGTGCAGGAGGCATAAGAGACTCGGGTGTGATCCCTGAGTCGGGAAGATCCCCTGGAGGAGGACATGACGACTCACTCCAGTATTCTTGCCTGGAGGATCCCATGGTCTGAAGAGCCTGGTGGGCTACAGTCCATAGCGTTGCACAGAGTCAGACGTGACTGAGTGACTTAGCACAGCACAGCACACAGCATACAAGATTTTATCTGTAGAGTCCTGAATAGTTCTTGAAACCATTCAACACACCTTCAGCTCCATTTTCTAATTTTATTTCTTGCAACAGTCCTATGAAGTATGGAGATTCTGGGCTATTTAGTGACCTTAGGTGTACAAATAAGGAGACTGAATCCATAATACTATGTCACTATCCACAATAGTGTGTTAATGCAGCACTCTGTACTAGAAAGACATGCATGCTAAATCACTTCAGTCGTGTCCCACTCTTTGCAACCCCATGTACCACAGCACACCAGGCTCCTCTGTCCATGGGATTCTTCAGGCAAGAATACTGGACTGGGTTGCTGTGTCCTCCTCCAGGGGAGCTTCCCAAACTAGGGATCGAACCTGCGCTTCTTACGTGTCCTGCTTTGTCAGGCAGGACCTTTACCACTGGCACCAACTGGGAAGCCCAATAGAAAGACAGGGCTGGTTTTATATCCGGACTCTGTCAATTATGCTAATTGGCTGACTAAAGTTGGATGAGTCATCTCAGTGCACCAGCCCTGAGCACGCTGTCTCATGCATTGGACCTGGACTGGCAATCTGTTTCACATATGATAATGTACATGTTTCAGTGCTATTCTCCCAGACTGGGATGACCCAGAGGGATGGGATGGGGAGGAAGTGGGAAGGGGGTTTCAGGATGGGGAACACATGTAAACCCATGGCTGATTCATGTCAATGTATGGCAAAAACCACTACAATATTGTAAAGTAATTAGCCTCCAATTAAATAAATTAAAAAAAATAAAGTTGGATGAGACCTCTCACTTCTCCAAACCTCGGGGTCCTCAAGTCAGGATCCTCAGAGTCATACACGACTGAGTGACTAACAGTAAGTTAAGAGATTCCTTAATGTGATCTACAGAAGAAGAATTAAATTAATGACTAAGTTGGGAAGGCAGCTGCCACCTTCTGCTCCCCCAGAGACTAGTAAAGGAACACTTTACATCTCACTAGAAGATGAAGCACCGTGGAACTGTCTGTGGGATTTATGGTGGTCTGGGAAAGCTTCTGGGCTGTGAGGAAGTGTTTCCATTCAGAGCAGGCTTCATTCACAGGGAATATTGGGTCACACAGAAGCTCACTACCCCCTGCTGACCTTTTCAGACAGAGGTTGGCCAGACTGCACAGAAACAATGAATTCCAGAAGGCTAGGGCCCCTGTTAACCTGTGACCTCAGAATAGGAGGACCTTGGACATCTGAGGTCTGAAAGTGAGAGGAAGGAGTTGTGAATTTTGCAGGTTCACTCTGGACACAAAATCCTGTGTGACGATCTGTGATGTAATTTGGCACATGCTGGAGTGACTGTTTTAGTTCAAACCTCCCTCCCCGATGTAACTCTAATTCCTTGAACTTCTCAAAACAGCATGTGATTTCTTTACTTTGCAAAGTCTTTTGACCAAGACATTGAAGCTTTAAGTTATTGCCTTAGGTCCCAAAGTAAATTGGCCTCGGAGATAAAAAATAGAAGCCAGGTTAACTCGCAACCTCTTCATTAGCATTCTGAGCTTCAAGCAGCAAAGTAGCATGTAAAAGTGAAATTATTTTATTTGAAAAATGTAGTCAGCACACTTCTTGAATCCACTTAATTTTTGAATCTGTGCTGAAGTGGGTTGCCATTTTCTTCTCCAGGGGCTCTTCCCAACTCGGAGATCGAATCCAAATCTCCCACATTGCAGGCAAACGGTTTACCCTCTGAGCACCAGGGAAGCCCATCTGCCTCCTTAAAGACTCCCTTAAATCCTTAAAGGAAGACATCAGTGAGTGTTTGCGTCAGAGAAGATCCAGTCTGTTATGGGTTAACACCGTGTGGAAGAGATTTACAGCCAGGAGGATGACCATTTTTTACGGGGATGGAAAACACAACTTCCTGTTTCCCCTCAGAGAGTTCCTGGACTCTATGGGGTGATCTAGGAAACCCCGAGGAGACAGGATGGCGGAAGGGGCTGAGATTTCTGTCGGATAAAACACTGGTCCTTGTCTGTTATTACAGCTCTCAGCGTTTTCCTGAGGATGCAGCGTACTCATCGTAGAAATCTGACCACATTCTAACATGTGGCCTCAAGTGAAGTCAGCTCTTGGGGATCTTGTAATTTTATTTGAGGGCATATTAATTTGTCAGTTGCATACTCCTCCACCTCTTCTCCCTTCACATTTCTGCTTTTTTCTTAGTTCAGAGGCATAATATTCTGTCTTCTATGAGGTCAGCCTTGATTGAAGTGGTCACAGAAAGACAAAAATGTTCCACTGGTGTGAAGTCTCTCCTGCATTTACCATTGGCATAATCTGAGCGGGAGTCCTAGGTAGTGGTACACTGGTAATCACCTCTTCAGACTCAGAGCCCCGACTTGGAGCCAGTTTGCCAGTTTCCATGGTGTAGCTGTTTCCAGCATGGCCAGATTCACAATACCAAGATGATGTCATGGAACATGGGGCTGAGGAATGTGTACGATCAGCTCCTGCAAGCGGGACAGGCTGGCTCCAGCACGCTGCTGGCTAGACCTCGATAGGTTTGTGTAATTAGGTGGAAGGTGCATGTGTTGGCATATGTAAGTCTGGCAGTGGTGTTTCTTCCGGGTTATCTGCCCAGAAGTGCTACCACAGATCAGGTGAGTGTAAACTTGCCACATGCACTTCTTTTAGTCACAGACATCTTTGCTCTTCAGTTCAGTTCAGTCACTGAGTCGTGTCCGACTCTTTGCCAACCCATGAATCGCAGCATGCCAGGCCTCCCTGTTCATCACCAACTCCCGGAGTTCACTCAGACTTACGTCCATCGAGTCAGTAATGCCATCCAGCCACCTTATCCTCTGTCGTCCCCTTTTCCTCCTGCCCCTAATCCCTCCCAGCATCAGAGTCTTTTCCAATGAGTCAACTCTTCGCATGAGGTGGCCAAAGTACTGGAGTTTCAGCTTTAGCATCATTCCTTCCAAAGAAATCCCAGGGCTGATCTCCTTCAGAATGGACTGGTTGGATCTCCTTGCAGTCCAAGGGACTCTCAAGAGTCTTCTCCAATACCACAGTTCAAAAGCATCAATTCTTCGGCACTCAGCTTTCTTCACAGTCCAACTCTCACATCCATACATGACCACAGGAAAAACCATAGCCTTGACTAGATGGACCTTAGTCAGCAAAGTAACATCTCTGCTTTTGAATATGCTATGTAGGTTGGTCATAACTTTTCTTCTTGGAACCCTCTTAATTTGGATGTCCTTCCAGAGGCCGTCCTCCATCCTCGATTCTGTTTGTTCTACACACTCTGCCTGGAGAGTGAAGCTGGTTTAATTGTTGTAACTCGTCATTGTTGTTCAGTTGCTAAGTAGTGTGTGACTCTTTGCGACCCCACGGACTGCAGAACGGCAGCCTTCCCTGTCCTTTACCTTCTCTCAGAGCTTACTCAAACTCATGTCCATTGAGTCACTGATGGCATCCAACCATCTTGTCCTCTGTTGTCCCCTTCTCCTCTTGCCTTCATTTTTTTTCAGTATCAGGGTCTTTTCTAATGAGTTAACTCTTTACATCAAGTGGCCAAGTATTGGAGCTTCAGCTTCAGCATCAATCCTTCCAATGAATATTCAGGGTTGATTTCCTATAGGATTGACTAACTTGATCTTGCAGTTCAAGGGACTCTCAGGAGTCTTCTCCAGTACCACAATTTGAAAGCATCAATTCTTTGGTTCTCAACCTTCTTTATGGTCCAACTCTCACATCCATACATGACTACTGGAAAAATCATAGCTTTGACTGTACAGAGCTTTGTTGGCAAAGTGATGTCTCTGCTTTTTAATACGCTGTCTGGGTTTTTCATAGCTTTTCTTCCAAGGAGCAAGCATCTTTTAATTTTGTGGCTGCAGTCATCATAGCTCTTACATATTTCCATCTTAGACCTCCTTACCCAGCTCTTGGATTCTGACTGCCTATTGGACTGTATACCATTGGAAAATCCCAACAATACTTCAGGTTTTACATTTCTTTGTTTTCTTTTTGGCCACAGCACACGGCATGCAGGATCTTAGTTCCCCAACCAGGGATCGAACCTATACCCCCCGAAGTGGAAGCACGGTGTGTTAACCACTGGTCCACCAGGAAATCCCCAAGTTTTACATTTCTAAAGTGGAATTCAGTGCCTCTGCCCCACAGAAGACTGGCTTCCCCCTTTCGGTTTTCTTTCTTGGGGGTGGTTCCCTTTTCTTTCCAGTCACTTTCAGATGTTGCCTCTATGCAGTCCCTCTTGGTTCCTGCACGCTATTTGCCTGTCTCCCCACCGTTTTACTTGCATTGCATTGTAATGGTTTCTCTGTGTCCATTTTCTCCATCATGTTGAACATCCTGGGTGTTAGAACCACATGCCGTTTGCCTTTGTATCTCTGCTGTCATGTACAGTGCCTGACACGTAGTACAATTTATTCAATATGTGGCTGAATAAGTAGATGAATAAATGAGAGATCCATTCTGTACCCTTTGTGTGTATATGGCATAGAGTTGCCAGACTTAGGAACTAAAAAAGTACAGGGTGCCAGGTTAGTTTGGAAATTCAGATAAACAGCAAATAAGTTTTTCAGTATGTTGTTGCTGTTGTTCAGTTGACAAGTTGTATGTCTGACTCTCTGCATGAGTAGGTGCTCAGTACTGCAGGTAACATTTATGTTCACAAATTATTCAATTATTTATTATTTTTTTCTAAAAATTTAGCTGGGCATTCTGGCAACTCTAACCTAGCAAAAAATATGTCAGCTGACACCCAGAACAGAAGTTCACGCAACACAGAAGCTCACACTGAGCTTGCTATCACATGCCTTAGGGTTTTGTATGGACTCTGCCTTACATCTCTGAATGTCCTATGTGTAAATAGTTCACTTTACTCAGATGCACTGGGCTGCTCCATAACGCTGTGCTTTATGCCATTACATACACATAGTTTTCCTTTGCATGGCAAGGACATTTAATCTCTGCGTGTTTAGGCAATGTGGACAAATGATCAGAGTTTGTGAGTCATCTTATGATATTTCCTATGCTGTGGTGGTTTCTTATTGTTTTTGGTTAGTGGTTTCAGGGCATTTGAATACGGGATACAGAACGGACCCTTGGTATTCTGAGATGCATGTACCGAGAGGAACATGCTATTAGAGTTCTGTAAAACCTTGGCTCTGGGTTTTAGATTTTCTTAGGGAGTTATGACTGGAAGAGTTCTCACTATTTACATTACTGCTCGTGCCAGGATGCCCGAGAACTGATGTACTAAAGATTAAGCATGGCTTGGAGAAAGACTTAATACTGTCTCCAGTCTAATGAGGTTGTTTACTTAACACGTTCCCTGTTAAAGTATCAGATGACTAAAGGATTATTTTGATTGAAGGGATTTTTTTTTTAAAATTAAAAACACCCAAGTTGTGAACAGTTTATGTTTTAGAAGGCAAAAGCGTATATTTCTCAATGACTGGAAACACAGTTGAAATATGGCACGTTTCATCTCTCACATTCTTTCTCCTGTCCCTCTAATGTCAAAATTGGTAATTATAGAAATTCCATGGCTACGACAGTTGGGCAGGGTTTTAGATATTTACCCCATAGGAGTCAGGCATATTCTCTGAGGAAATGCTGAATTCTAATGGCAGACGGATTGGCCAAAAAACAATCATGAAACATTTTTGTGGCCTCAGTATCGTGATCTTGTCAGTAAAGCGATGGTCTCTGATTAAATCCAGATTGGGCTGTTTCCTGTTAGCGTGCTAACCCAGAGGGCAGGCTCAGCCCTCCGTGTCTTGCTCTCTAAGTCTGAGTTATTAAACACTTGTCTGCCAAGACTTTCCTCACTGCCTCTCCCTACTATTCTTTTAAACTAGAATTTGAAGATGTTGAGTTATCACAAACAAAAACAGACCCTAAAGTCTCTTAAAAGGGTCATGTCGCTATTAAACATTTTAGCTTTTCCAATCTACCCATAGGCGTAGGATATTTCTCTGTGTTTCACTTTTTATAACTTTATTTCAATTCCAGTAACAAGCAGATAATTACAAAATTTTTATTTCATAAAAATGTACTTTATTTGCTCTTGTGTGCATGCTCAGTTGTGTCTGACTATTAGCAAACTTGTGGATCGTAGCCTGCCAGGCTCCTCTGTCCCTGGAGTCTTCCAGGCAAGGATACTGGAGTGGGTTGCCATTTCTTCCTCCAGGGGACCTTCCCGACCTTGAACTTGTGTCCTCTGCATTGGCAGGCGTATTTTTTTTTTTTTACCACTGTGCCACTTGGGAAGCATGTACTTAATTTGAATACAGGCAAATTAAAACTCATCTTCAAAAATCTGGCCTTCCCCTTGCTAGCGAAGAGATATTAGCGTACTTAGCAAACGGTCAGAAAATAATATTAAGCAAGTGCTCTGATACTGACATGTATTGTTATTTTTTGTGAGAACAACTCTAGGCATCAGAGTAATTCCTGTACTTCATTTTATGCTATTGCCGTTGATGCTCATTTGTTGCAATTAGAGAATAACTCTTAAAATCTAAATATTCAAAGCATTCTATTAGCTGTTCCGTTAGCTTGGTCATGGTTCTTCCTAATGTACAGATGCAAACACTGAGGAACAGAAACCATTAAAGGCATTTATGGGGATCAGGCATGTGTGTTGAGATTTTCTTCAGAGGAGAAGGAGTAAAAGGAAGCGACTGGGTTAATGAGTAACATGAATCCATTTCCAAGCAGAGCATTGGCTTCCTGCCAAATCTGCTTTCTGGCAGGAAAAGGGACCCACTTCATCAGGGTCTTTGACAAGCATTTTTCTCTGTGTTTGAATTTTTGGCCACATCACTGCTTAGGGAAAAATTAGTTCTCTTAAACAGTTACCGCTTTTAATAAGAAAAGATTTAGCTTTAAAGTGGTGTTTGCATTGTAAAATAGTATCATCAAATTACAAAATTTATTGATAAGGGAACCCTGACATTGTCACAAGATAAGGAAGCTTGATTTAGAATTAGAGCTTGAATATCCGTAGAAACTGAAAAGCCATTCCTTTTATTGTTGTTGTTGTTAACATTTGCCCTTGAGGTATATTTTTTAACTTCTGCTTTTTAAGTGATAATTATCTTGATCAGATCTTTTGAGGTGACAAAGTAAAAAAAAACACAAAATATCCCTACATTTTAGTGGTATTAAGAAAGAGATCAAAGGAATATAGATGTTTGAAGGTAAAAATTAATTTTATACTGTCTTGTTTTTTTTTTTTTTTAAAGTGCAAAGTGGCAAATGTGAATTAAGTTTCAACTGCATCACAGTGACTTAATAAGCTAACATTTTCCAAAATATGTTCATCCCAATGTTTTGCAGGGTGCTCTGAGACCAAAGGGAAATCCATTAGGAAATGTCAGATACCATATCCTTCTTTGGAGTTTCATAGCATGTTAGCACATTAAATACTGTGTGTAAGAAATTCTATGGAAAAGAAATATATTGGGCTTTGTTTAACTCCATAGTTCCCAAATTTGAATGCAGGATGTTTTGAAACTAGTGTTTTACAGCGCACATTTAGGCCAACACTGTACCAGGTAATTAAAAATGTAATTAGACATTGAAACCATGTATCTTCTTCATTGATTGTTTCTAGTTAAAGTTAACTGAAGCTCTTGGAAGACAGATGGGTATTATCAGGCCTGTTCTCAAACTGCTTATAGAGTGATAATGAATAATTATAAGGCCATGATCTGAGTCCATTTGGTAGTTTTGCCTGAATCACAGCCCTTTCCTTTGTAAACTAAAAGTATCTTTCGAAAATTAAATAAAGAAATCAAGGCACCCCCCGTGTATGCCAGAGTCTTATGATTAATTCCTGCTGGCAGTTAGCCATGATGACATTAAGCTGTTCTAAGCCCTTTCTAAAAGTGATGGCCTTTACTTTGGTTTTGCGGAAAGCAATTCTTGCCTGCTAATTTCCTTCCAGTGGTTTAACTTTTGACAGGACAGGTGAAGAAATAGCAAACGTGTGACTTTGTAAGCACAATGTCATCATTTAGAGATTTCAGTTCTCTCTTTTTTGCTCCCCTTTAATTGTCATGTGTCTGATTATTTCAATTTAGGAAAATCTGATCTAAAACAATTCACACTTAAAATTGAGAGACATTGCGTGGCGATTGTCTGCATCACTTAGAATGATTCTATGCTTTAGAACAAGTTCCTTTCTATAGGTCATCTTCCCCTATGCCTATGAAGGGCAGGTTGAACTCTGAAAATTGCTTCACTATATAATTTGTTCGGCACAGGTTTATTGTAGAATATGAGGCAGACTCAGATTTTTCTTCAGTTTATTTCTCTTCCCCATACTCAGTTTTAAAGCTTTACAGATTTTATTACTAATCAGTTTTTATGTATTACAGTTTATGTCTCCAGGGGGCAATTATACCTACCAATACTATTCACAGTCACTTCATTCTCAGGTGGTAGCTACTTTTCACAGGGAAATATTTCTCTTTGTTGTTGTTGTTCAGTCACCAACTGGTGTGCAACTTTTTGAGACCCCATGGACCGCGGCATGCTAGGCTTCCCTGTCCCTCACCATCTCCCAGAGTTTGCCCAAGTTCATGTCCATTGAATCGGTGGTGCCATCCAACCATCTCATCCTGTGTCACCCTCTTCTCTCTTGACCTCAATCTTTCCCAGCATCAGGGTATTTTCTAGTGAATCAGCTGTTCGCATCAAGTGGCCAAAATGTTGGAGCTTCAGCTTCAGCATCAGTCCTTCCAGTGAGCATTCAGGGTTGATTTCCTTTAGGATTGACTGGTTTGATCTCCTTGCAGTCCAAGGGACTCTCAAGAGTCTTCTCCAACACCATAGTTCAAAAGCATCAATTCTTCAGCACTCTGTCTTCTGTATGGTCCAGCTCTCACATCCTTACATGACTACTGTACTATAACATTACTAGTCTCCAAAAGGCAGGAGTCATGCACCTACCTACCATTTCTATTCCTCATCCAAGATTAGCTGAGGCCTGCTTGGTAAAACTGCTGCTTAGCCAAGTTTGTTGATTAATGATGATATTGAATGTGTTTTGCCTTCCATGGACCAAAGAACATCACATAGTCAGATTTCCCTAGATGTCTGTGCAGAACATACTCCTCCCAAGGCTGATTTTTTTTTTTTTCCTCCAAACTATCAACATAATGTCATCTGGCTCACACAAATCTAAAAGTTTAATAAGCAGTTTTGCAGAGTCTGTAGGATCAGTGCCAGCATCCCATTGTAGGCACTGTCTTTGAGGATGAGTTCGAAAGCTTAACTGTGGAACAGTGTAAAGGGAATGATTGATAGCATTTGCTCAACTTGATCCCGGAGTCACAGAAAACATTCTTGACAGAATGTGCCAGCAACGTAGGTCTTGATAGGGAAGTAAGCAGAAGCAAATGTTGAAGTAATCCCTCTGCTTGTGGGATCACAAGCAGATGCCACCCCAGTACCCCGACCACCATCCCATGCTCCTGCATTCAGTCAGGTGAGAGGAGTGAAGTCAGCCTTTCCTTACTGGTAGGGAAGTTAAATAAGAGCAGGGAAAGCATGACGGGCCACTCTTCATCCAGTTCAGTGTTTTCACTCTTACTTTAGGGAATCGTTTCTCCTGATCATAATCTTGAGTTTATTGTGCAGGTCGAAGGGGACCAGCTGCCTCCGGGACACACAGTCAGTCAGTATGAGACGTGTAAGATCAGGACCATAAAAGCTGGCACCTTAGAGAAGCTCGTGGAGAACCTGCTGACGGCTTTTGGGGACAATGACTTTACATATATCAGCATCTTCCTGTCAACATACAGAGGCTTTGCCTCCACTAAAGAAGTGCTGGAGCTGCTGCTGGACAGGTAAGAATCTGAAGCGGTGGTGCGAGGTGACAGAAATGTCAGGCTGTTTGCAGAGTGAAGGCATGAAGTTCTTTTTCTTTTGAAAAAAATTTATTTTAATTGGAGGATAATTACTTTACAATATTGTGATGGCCTCTGCCATATATCAGCATGAATCGACCATAGGCATATGTGTGCCCCCTTTCCTGGACCCCCCTCCCCCCCACCATGCTCCCCACCCCATCCCTCCAGGCTGTCACAGAGCGCCGGCTTGGGGTGCCCTGCATCATACATCAGGTTTCCACTGGCTATCTGTTTTACATATGGTAATATATGTGTTTCAGTGCTGTTCTCTTAAATCGTCTCACCCTCTCCTTCTCCCATTGTGTCAAAAGTCCTCCCCAATTAGGTAGATAGCAGATATGAATATTTTAAAAATAGAAGTAATTCATGTGTGTAGTGAAAAGTTCAAACAATGAAGAAAATTCCGAAAGAAAAGTAAAAAATAAAACGTAAAAATTTCTGTTTACCTAAGTCCCTTTCCCAGGCCCATTCTTCCTAAGTAATAACTGTAAACTGTTCCTTTTATATTATTCTCAAGCTTTTCTGGGTGTATATAAATGCATGTTTATGTATTTGTATTTATATATGATATTTATATATATTTATAGTATGAATAGAACCACAGTGCACAGTGTATTCTGCAGCTTTCTTTTTTTACTTATCTATATCTTGGAGATTTTTTTTTACTTAGTAAAGTCTTTAACATATATAAAGAGTTTAGAACAGTGGCTGGGATATTGAAAGCTCAAGAAATATAAGTTATTGTTATTAAAGTCAGCACATGTAGGTAGATACTGTATTCTTTTTAGTGACTTTATGGTATTTATTGGATAGAATGTTCTGTGTGTGTGCAAGTATTAACACTTGTCTGAGAATTCTATAGGATAATTTCACAGAAGAGTGACTGATGGGTCAAAATGTATGAGCATTTTAAAAATATATATTTATCTTTATTTATTTGGCTGCACTGGATCTTAGTAGGGGTTCCCTGGTGGTCAGATGGTAGAGAATCTGCCTATAATGCAGGAGACTTGGGTTTGATCCCTGGGTTGGGAAGATCCCCTGGAGAAAGGAATGGCCACCTACTCCAGTATTCTTGCCTGGGAATCCCATAGACAGAGGAGCCTTAGTAAGGCACTCCAGATCTTTAATCTTCATTGCACCATGCAAGATCTCTTTTAGCTGTAGCATGTGAGGTCTAGTTCCCTGACAGGGGTTGAATCCAGGCCCCAAGCATTGGCAGCCTGGAGTCTTAGCCACTGGACCATCAGGGAAGTCCCCAGAATATATGAGCACTTTGAAAAGTGAATGGTGTTGCTAGATTGCCCTGCAGAAAGTTGTGCCAGCCACTCTCCTATCCACAGAGAATGAGGGTCCCTTTGCTTTCCCTGTACTCTGGCCAGCTGTGAGTAGTATTTCCATCTCCATCATTGAAACCATCTCTGCTGTCATCTGTCTGTTGAAAAGGAGCTCATTGTTTTTATATTTATGTTTTTTAACATTATGAGTGAGGTTTAGCATGTCTTGAAATACTTATTGGTCATTTGTGGGTTTTTTGTGAACTCGTATTTTCATATCTTTTATTTTTATTTTGGATTATTGTTACCTAATTATTGATCATCTAATTATAACTCTTTGTCTAATAACAAAGTTAGGTTTCTTAAAATGTGTGTGTGTGTATATATGTGTATATATATATTCTTTTTTTGTCCAAGCTGCACAGCATGTGAGATCTTAGTTCCCCAACTAGGGACCATACCTCTGCCTCCCGCACTGGCAGCTTGGAGTCTTAACCACTGGACCACCAGGGAGGCCCCCACACTTTTTGCTTATATTTGTCGGAAATATATTTTTTTCTAATTTTTTCTTTGCTTTTAAAAGTTGTTTATAAATATTCTTTTTTGTGAAGACATTAAAAATTCTTTTCATGCAGTCATTTATCAGTCTTAAGGCCTTTAATAATCTAATTCTGTTATGATGTGAATAAGATATTGATAACAGGGAGTTTTCTCAAGATATTTTCTTCCTAGATACATCTAGAGTGAAATCACTCGGATCAATGGGTGTTCTTATGTTCACATTCAGGAAAGATCCACAGGATGTCTTAACTGGATCAGTGCATAATAAAGCCTAGACAGCTTTGGACTTTGACATCAGTGGGAAGTTCTGTAGGTTTTTTACACAGCAGTAATTAAAATATTAAGCCTGGCGTATAAACCTGTGGGATTAGTGAGTCATTTCTTTCATAGTCTCATAGTTGTTAGCCTCACACCTATCAATAGAACCTGAAGAATGATATGCATTTTCTTTCCTCTGTTCTGTATTTATGAAGAGGATGCAATATGCTGTTGGCAGGCAGTATGAGGAAATAGGTCAACACATCAAAAACTCCTACAAGTTTTCCTTGGAACTGGTAACCTCCTCTGCTTATGGGGTAACTCCACTGATAATAGACCACAGATGTCTATCGTCCGTGAAGGGGAGTGCACATGAATTCCAGCTGCTCATCATAACTAGTGGACATACACACAGGAACTAGAGTGTTTAGTCTATGACTCATGTACACCCAGCTTTTGTGTGATGATTTTTAAAAATCTTCTGTTTGTTTTCCTATTATAGTGGGTATACATTTTTGGATTGTTAAAATATTATGACAATTGTTACATAACAGAATCAACATGAATTGAAATTATATTTAATTCAAGCTATCATTTAAGGTATAACTGAATGAAGAGTTAAGATATATCTTGAACCATTTAGGTGGGCCAAGGCTTGACTTTGAATTTAATCTCATAGTCAGATCCTTTGATTCTGACATGAGTGGAATCAACACGTACTGAAATGTTTTTAAAATACCCCATGCTCTGCAAAACACCATATGGACGAAGCAGAAATAGGAGACTTGGTAGTTCTCACCCTTGTGATGAATTTACTGTGAAGCTGCTGGTGTTTAACCTCTAAGGCCCCTCACTGGGAGTACACTCTACATAATTGATATTCACAATTTTATATTCTTTTTCTTAGAGAAAACCCCTCAAATAACAAAAGGTTGCCCTGCAAAACATGGATCCACCTTGACAACTTAATATTTTACCTCAAAAGGTAATTACACTTAAAAAACAAGTAGACACCTGCTGAAGATGGCATAAAAATGAAACTCTAACATGGGCTGGTGCACTGGGATGACCCAGAGGGATGGTACGGGGAGGGAGGTGGGAGGGGGGTTCAGGATTGGGAACACGTGTACACCCATGGCGGATTCATGTTGATGTATGGCAAAACCAATACAGTATTGTAAAGTAAAAAAAAAATAATAATAATTAAAAAAAAGAGGTTCAGAGAAATATATCCTACTTATTTTGCTTCCTCTGCAGACTTTGGATTTGTCCATATATATACAAACTTCATGAATGTTTCTTCCTTACTCTATTTCCTACTCACTCATATCCTATGGCCAAATGTTAAAATCTCTGATTTTAACCAAAATGCAGATTCTGTGAAACATTGGGGTCTTAAATTGGTTGTTGGGGATTTTAATGTCTGTAATTTGGAGGTAAGCAACAAGCTACATAAATTTACCTTTTCTGAAGATAAGCTGGATAAACTGTTCTCTTATTAGTAAATTGTGGTCAACTTGTTTATGGGTCTCTGGTGTTCTGCTTTGTTTTTTTTTTTTAAATTATTTCTCTTGGATTCTTAATAGCAGATTACTTATCCTTTGTGAAATTAACACTGATAAGTTATCATAGGATGTGCTAATCCTAGCCAAGAAATTAAAAGATGCTTACTCCTTGGAAGAAAAGTACCAACCTAGATAGCATGTTGAAAAGCAGAGACATTACTTTGCCAACAAAGGTCCGTCTAGTCAAGGCTATGGTTTTTCCTGTGTTCATGTATGGATGTGAGAGTTGGGCTGTGAAGAAAGCTGAGCGCCAAAGAATTGATGCTTTTGAACTGTGGTATTGGAGAAGACTCTTGAGAGTCCCTTGGACTGCAAGGAGATCAACCCTGGGATTTCTTTGGAAGGAATGATGCTAAAGCTGAAACTCCAGCACTTTGGCCACCTCATGCGAAGAGTTGACTCATTGGAAAAGACCCTGATGCTGGGAGGGATTGAGAGCAGGAGGAGAGGGGGATGACAGAGGATGAGATGGCTGGATGGCATTACTGACTCAATGGACGTGAGTCTGAGTGAACTCTGGGAGTTGGTGATGGACAGGGAGGCCTGGCGTGGTGTGATTCATGGGGTCGCAAAGAGTCGGACATGACTGAGCGACTGAACTGAACTGAATCCTAACCAGTCCAGAATGGATTGAAGGCAGATGCTGCAATATTTATTTCCTTCCAGAGAAAAGCGTATTTGAAACCAAACTTTGATTTTTCTTAAGACTTCCAATCATGTGGCTTGTATCATATGGAACTGTTTGTTTTGTGTGATTTAAAAATATTTGTGATAGTTTTTTTGTTTCGTTCTACTAATATGAGCCTTTGTGATTGACCAGTGGAGAGTGGTTTTTAGTCATATATGGCTAATTCCTTGTGTGTGCCTTATTGCTTCCTTAGGGGTGATCAGCAGTTAACGAGAAATCCTGTTTTCTGTGCTTCTCAGTGTGGCTAAGAGTTAATTCTGAGGCTCGTTGGCTTTCTTTTAACCTAAGAAAGTTTTTGAGTGTGATTTAGCTGTTTGTGTTTGGGCTCTGTGGTGCACATGGTAAAGATTCTTCTTTCAGTGCAGGAGACATGGGTTCAGTTCCTGGATTGGGAAGATCCCCTGGAGGAGGGCATGGCAACCCACTCCAGTATTCTTGCCTGGAGAATTCCTTGGACAGAGGAGCCTGGTGGGCTACAGTCCATGGGCTCACAAAGAGTTGCACATGACTGAACGACTAACACGTTTACTTTCACTTCAACTTTAAACATATATTTCACTTAAAAATAAGTTTTCTTCCCACCATGCCATTTTAAAAAGTAAGTTAAATACTACTGAAAACACCCAACCTCAAATTTAGGGAGAAACCTACTTCAGCTAGTGATCCTCACTGAGAACCATGAAATGTCTATACAGACATCTAGATTTTTCTTGAAACAGCTGTAGCATTTGCTGCTTTTAGGTTCTTTCTTGGTCATTCTTTCTTTCCCTGATATCAGAAACGAGTTGACTGCTAAGGACCAGAGAAATGGGGTGAATTAGACCTCCAGAAACTTTTGCTAAGCCACTAATGGCACTTAGGTCACAATTTGAAAAGGATTGAGTAATAATCTGAATTGCCCCTTCATTTTGAGTGAATTCTCCCAGTCGGGGACTTCTGGAGGATAAAGGTTGAATGGCTTCAGCCTTTGAATGGCTATCCCATAAACACTATGCTTTTAAGACCAATCTGACTTGGGTTTGCTGGCTTAGGTCACCAGAGAGGAGACTAATTCAGTGGGTCTTTGAACTTATTTCTTCTTCCCATGTTTGATTGCCATGCATTTTCAGACTATCTTATCTAGTTCATTGATCGTTACCTGCATGTATATAATGAGAAAATTGAGGCTCAGAAACTTAAAGTAAGAAGCAGAGCTGGAATAAAAACCTATCTCTTTCTGACTTGGATGCTCTTTCCAAGCATACCAGATCACCTTGTATGTCATCTGAAAATGTTAATGTCATTTCTAAAGAAAGGGATGGTTTGGCTATCTAGCTCTTATCTTTTTCTCTATTATCTCAGTTGATTTTCCTTAGAAATTGCATTTCCTGAGGGATGCTTCCTTCACACAGTTGTGAGCACCTCAGTTGAACATCTATGCTCCTTTTCATTCATCCACTGAAATGAGATTTATCAGGTATTTTAATATCTACCATGTACTGTGCAAGGAGCTATGCGTATAATGGTAGACAAACCAGTCATGACTCCTGTCTTCTTCATGCTTAATGGCTGAGAGTAACTTAAATAAGCATACACATAAATGTGTATAGTTAAATTAAAATTGATACTGTCCTTGGGAGGTAAGAGCTAGGTTCTATGACAGAGACAGTAAGAGAGGATGGAATGGGAGAGGAGGGTGTTATCAAAACAAAACTTGATGTTGGGCAGTGATATTATGTTGTTAGATAGGTCATGGGCTCTCAGGGTCCCTATTGATAGGGACCGTGTATCTGGAATATTTCTGTTCGATGTACTCAGCCAAACCCCCTGACCTGAATCTACTATTTCTCAAAGATAACTCTTCTTAGAGGGTAGGGGTATAGCAAGTGCAGCGGCTCAGGAGGACTTATGCAAATATATCACTACTATGGGGATAGTAATCTGAAATCCATACTTTATGACTCATGGAGTAGTCACACCTTCCTATGTAAAAGCTCATGCACCAACAACCAGCAAGAATGGAGCTGCCCAACCAATGAAACCAGTTCCTCCACAGCAGAGAGAAAGCGATTAAATATAAGACTTGAAAACATTGCATTTATTTCCGTAGATTTCATCAGAAGTGCACATAGGTTTCCCTCTCATTTATTTTCATGCTATATGGTACCATTTACATGTGGAATCTAAAATGAACCTTTATGCAAAGCATAAACATACTCAAGGACATAGAAATCAGACTGTGGTTGCCAAGGGAGAGGAAGAGGGATCCACTGGGAGTTTGGGGTTGGTAGATGCAAACTATTACATTTAGAATGGATAGACAGCAAGGTCCCACTCTATAGCACAGGGAACGATATCCAGTCTCCTGGGCTTAACCATAAAGTAGAAAAGAATATTTTTAAAAATGTGTATATGTGTAAAACTGAGTCACTTTGCTATACAGCGGAGACTGGCACAACGTTGTAAATCAACTATACTTCAGTTAAAAAAAAATAGACTATTTCCAGAGAAGGTTTAGGTTCACAGCGGAATTAAGTGGAAAGCACAAAGATTTCCCGCATGTGTTTTGCACCCATGCATGCCCCTACTATCAACATTCTCCATCGGAATAGTACACTTACTACAATCACTGACATACTGTGTGTGCTTAGTTGCTCAGTCGTGTTCAACTCTTTGCAACACCGTGGACTATAGCCCGCCAGGCTCCTCTGTCTATGAGGATTCTCCAGGGAAGAATACTGGACTGGGTTGCCATGCCCTCCTCCAAGGGATCTTCCCAACCCAGGGATTGAACGCAGGTCTCCCACACTGCAGGTGGATTCTTTGCCATCTGAGCCACAAGGGAAGCCCCACTGACACATTATTATCACCCACAGTCCATAGTTTACATTAGAATTCACTCCTGGTGTTGTACATTTTATGGGTTTGGACAAATGTATAATGATACGTATCCATCATCATGGTATCATACAGAATAGTTTTGCTGCCTTAAAGAATCCTCTGTAGTCTATCTGTTCATCGTCCCCTCCCCCAATCCCTGTCAGTCACTGATCTTTTTACTGCCTCTGTATGTATGTGTATGTACTCAGTTCAGTTCAGTTCAGTTCAGTTGCTCAGTTGTGTCCGACTCTTTGCGACCCCATGAATCGCAGCACGCCAGGCCTCCCTGTCCATCACCAGTTCCCAGAGTTCACTCAGACTCACGTCCATCAAGTCAGTGATGCCATCCAGCCATCTCATCCTCTGTCGTCCCCTTCTCCTCCTGCCCCCAATCTCTCTCAGCATCAGAGTCTTTTCCAATGAGTCAACTCTTCTCATGAGGTGGCCAAAGTACTGGAGTTTCAGCTTTAGCATCATTCCTTCCAAAGAACACCCAGGGCTGATCTCCTTCAGAATGGACTGGTTGGATCTCCTTGCAGTCCAAGGGACTCACAAGAGTCTTCTCCAACACCACGGTTCAAAAGCATCAATTCTTCAGTAGTCAACCTTCTTCACAGTCCAACTCTCATATCCATACATGACTACTAGAAAAAACATAGCCTTGACTAGACGGACCTGTTCTTTCCCTCTATTTCATGCAAAGATGGGCTCGATAAAGGACAGAAATGTATGTGCTCAGTTGTGGCCAACACCCCATGGATGGTCCCTGCGACCCCAGGCTCTTCTGTCCATAGAAATTTCCAGGCAAGAATACTGGAGTGAGTGGCCCTTTCCTTCTCCGGGGGCTCTTCCTGACCTGGGGGTCAAACCTGCATCTCTTATATATCCTGCATTGGCAGGCACGTTCTTCACCACTAGTGCCACCTGGAGTTTTTGCTTTTTTCAGAATGTTGTATTGTTGGAGTCATACAGTGTGTAGCCTTTTCAGATTTGCTTCTTTCACTTAGTAACACACAATTAAGGGTCCTTTTATGTTTTTTCATAGCTTGATAGCTCATTTCTTTTTAGTGCTGAATAACATTCTGCTATCTGTTTGGACCTATAGTTTAATTACCCACTCTGTGATGCTGGGAAAGATTGAAGGCAGGAAGAGAAGGGAGCAACAGAGAATGGCATGACTGGATGACGTTGTCAACCCAATGGACCTGAATTTGAGCAAACTCTGGGAGATAGTGAAGGACAGGGAAGCCTAGCTTGCTGCAGCCCATGCGGTCGCAAAGAGTTGGACATGACTGAGTGAGTGAACAATAGCAGCGCTTATGAAGAACATCTTGGTTGCATCTGAGTTTTGGCAATTATGAGTAAAGGTGCTATAAACGTCCATGTGCAGGTTTTTGTGAAGACATAGGCTTTCAGCTCCTTCCCTCTACCAGGGAGCAAGAATTTTGGATCATAGGGGAAAAGTATATTTAGTTTCGTAAGAAACTGTTAAACTGTTTTCCAGAGTTTCTACACCATTTTGTATTCTCATGAGCAGTGAATGAGAATCCCTGTTGCTCCACATCCTTGAAAGCATTCGGCGTTGTCAGTGTTTTGGATTTTGGCCATTGTAATAGGTGTGTAATGGTATCTCATTGCAGTTTTAATTTGTAGTTCCCTATTGGCAAATGATAGTGAACATTTTTTCATATTTGGACTTGTCATCTGTGTATCTTCTTTGGTAAGGTGTCTTTTCAGGTCTTTTGCCCATTTTAAAAATTCTGTTGTTTGTTTTCGTATTGTTGAATTTTAAGAGTTCTTTGTGTATTTTGAATAACAGTACTTTATCAGGTGGGGCTTTTGCAAATATTTTCTTTTAAGTCTGTGGTTTGTCTTCTCATTCTCTTGATACCGTCTTTTGCAGAGCAGAGGTTTTTAATTTTAATGAAGTCTAGTTTATCAATTTTTTTTCATGATTTGTGACTTTGGTCTCATATCTGAAAGATCATTATCATACCCCAGGTCATCTAGGTTTTCTCATATTTTTTTTTCCTAGAAGTTTAATAGTTTTATGTTTTACCTTTAGGTCTATGATCTATTTTGAGTTTATTTTTTGACATGTGCAAGGTGTTTGTCTAGATTCATTGTTTTCCACATCAGTGTCTAGTTGATCCATCACCCATCATTTTCTGAAAAGACTTCGCTTGCTCCGCTGTATTACCTTAGCTCCTTTGTCAAAGACCAATTGACTGTATTTGTGCAGGTCTATTTCTGAACTTGTTATTCAGTTGGTCTATTTGTCTATGTTTTCATTAATACCCCACTGTCTTGATTACGGTAGTATTATAGCAAGTCTTGAAGTCAGATAGCAGCAGCCCTCTGACTTTGCTCTTCTCCAGTACTGAGTTGGCTATTCTGTAGTTCTTTTGTATCTCCATATAAACTTTAGAATCAGTTTGTCAAAATCCACAAAATAACTTGCTGGGACTTTGATTGTGATTGCATTGAACCCACAGATTGAGTTGGGAAGAACCGTCTTGACAATATTGAGTCTTCCTATGAACATGGAATCTCTCTCCCATTATGTAGTAGTTCTTTGATATCTTTCATCAGAGTTTCATAGTTTTCCTTATATAGACCATGTATGGAGAAAGCAATGGCACCCCACTCCAGTAGTCTTGCCTGGAAAATTCCATGGACGGAGGAGCCTGGTAGGCTGCAGTCCATTGAGGTTGCAAAGAGTCAGACACGACTGAGCGACTTCACTTCCACTTTTCACTTTCATGCGTTGGAGAAGGCAGTGGCAACCCACTCCAGTGTTCTTGCCTGGAGAATCCCAGGGACGGGGGAGCCTGGTGGGCTGCCATCTATGGGATCGCAGAGTCGGACACGACTGAAGCGACTTAGCAGCAGCAGCAGACCATGTATATATATTTTGAATTTATACCTAGTATTTTAATTTTGTGGGAGTACTGATGTAAAAGGAGTATGTTTTTAATTTCAAATTTCGCTTGTTTATTACGGGCGTATAGGAAAGTGACTGACTTTTAAAAAGATTGATTGATTGATTTTATTTATGACTATGCCGGACCTTTGTTGCTTGCTCGGGCTCTCTCTGGTTGTGGTGAGTAGGGGCTTCTCTTTGTTGCAGTGTGTGGGCTTCTCATTGAAGTGGCTTCTCTTGTTGCGGAGTACAGGCGCTAGGCACACGGGCTGAGCCACAGCCTGGCACTGAGTTAATAACGTATTAATTCGTTGTAAACCTAAGGAAACTCCTGACTTGTAAACAGATTCTGTGGTTGTCAGGGTGCTGCCTACTGCTTGCCCCCAGTCCTAACCTGTTTCTTTGGGCAAACTTCCAACCTTCCTTGTAGCTGTGGCGGCTGTAGCGTGCTAACAAGACAGATCTGCAGCTGATGGTTTAGAACTGTTACCAACCACAGGTGGAAGGAGGAGGCACTGAGGAGCCACCGGGCTCTCTGGGGGCAGTGAACGGGCCAGAGAAGAGAAATGGACAGGCCTTGGAATGGAAAAACCCCCAGAAACCTGACCACAAGGGCGCGACGGCCATCAGACTTGAGATACAACTTGATGTGTGAACGAGAATCAAGTTCTAGCAAGAGACACCTTTTCATTTTCTTCCCCTGGCTGAGTAGGGATTATAAAGTTTTTGATTTTTTTTTTTTCTTGGTCTCCCATTCAGACAATTGTGGGTCAGGGCTGGGGGTGAAGATATTATTGTCAAGGAGAATTTTTGCAGTGTTTCATAACTGTCAAGTGGATCAGAAATACTAAGTTCTTTGCGCTGTTAATGTTGCCTTAACTCTCAGGGCCTAACATGAAGATACGGTGGTGAATCGAAGGGCAAGGAAGGTGGAGGGCCCTTCACAGCAAAGGCCCGGAGGGGAGGACTGAGGCTCTTTCTGGGTCTTCTGGCTTTTTCTAATCACAGGAAAACTTTGCCTCAAGAACCGGACCTCATGTGTGAATGCACGCTGCCTGGTTCCCTGTCCAGCGCCACCGGCCTCTTCTAAGAACAAGGAGTTTTCACCTTGTTGTTTCTGACCTTTGTCTTCTTCTTGAGTAACTGGCTCCATGATGGTAACAAGACCCTTCCAAGGCAGGCTTGGTGGCCGCGACCCAGTAGTCGGGCCATGCTTGAGTGGAGAGGTGCCCACCGTGGCGGATATTATTCAGGGTGATTAGAAACACCTCCCCCCTCCCCCCACCAGCTGCTCTGTGAGGCACAGTCCACAGCCCTCACCGAGGCCTCACTTGGTGTTCCCGACATCTGCAGGCAATTTCTCCGTGTCATTATCCTGACTCAAGGTCAGCTTCTGAACATTTTCCTCATACCTGACCTGTGTTCTTGTGGGTCAGTTAAAGAAAAAAATGCCTCAGATGTTCCCAGGCTGGGCTTGATGAGAAAAGCAAAGGCCCCCGAGGTCCCTGAATCAGTGGCTTCCTGTGAGGTCTCCCCTGCCCCGACTTCCTCCTCTCTGCTCTCTCATCATCCCCAGTAAGTGGCTTCTGCCCTCTCCTGCCCTCCCCTCCCACTCTTTTCTTCGTGGTAGTCGAGGGCATGATTTAATTCACTTAGCCAGTGTTTAGAGAGTGTCCTCCAAGTCAGAGCAGGTACCAGTAAGTGAGATGAAAGGTGAAATCAAATCACTGACTGTGGCCGGCTTGGCCCTCGGGGTCTGCCCCCGCCGCCTCCATGCTCGCCTCCTTCTCTGTCTCTGCTTCATCTCTTCTGCTCCTGCCTCACTGGCCTTCTGCACGTTTCTCAAGCACGTTGTCCTGCCACTGCCCCAGGGCATTTGCATAGCCTCTCTTCTCCTCTTGGAAGGCTTCATTCCTGGAGGTCTCGGTGGCCTGCTCCCTGGCTCTTGAAAGATTTTAGTTTATTGTCACGTTCGCATGGGGCCCGCCCTGGACTCTAGGAAGCTGCCATCTCAGGCTCTCCAGTCCTGTCTGAGCACCTTTAGCTGATTTTTTTTCTCTCCATTGCACTTTTCACCATCTGACTATTTTATATTCATTAATCACTAGTTTATTATTTATCTCCCCCCCACCACTATGAAAACAGGAGCTGGGATTAGTTCACTGCTGTATCCTCAATGCCCAGAATAGTACCCAAACATAAACTTTAATAAATAATGAGGACTAAATGAGTGAAAGAAAAAGAATGATTAAATGAAAAACCCAAGAATTTATCACTCAGTGGAGGGACACATAAAAGAAATAAACAAAATAACTGTGGTTTGTGTGATAGGGTGGTGGCTCAGAGGCTGGGCTCTAGGGCCTGACTGTCAAGGTTCAAGTCCTTGCTTTACTGATTAGCTGTGTCTTCAAGGGCAAATGGCTTAAGCTCTCTGGGCCTTATTTTCTCATTCATTAAATTGGAAGAAGAAGAATTCTACCATATAGGATTATGTGCTTAGTTGCTCCGTCGTGTCCGACTCTTTGCGACCCCATGGACTCTAACCTGCCAGGCTCCTCTGTCCATGGAGATTCTCCAGGCCAGAACACTGGAGTGGGTTGCCATGCCCTCCTCCAGGGGATCTTCCCAACCCAAGGCCTGAACCCATGTCTCCCGCATTGCAGGTGGATTCTTTACTGTCTGAGCCACCAGGGAAGCCCCATATAGGATAAGCCTGAGATAATCCATCCATCCAAATGAAACAGTGCATGTAATGTGCTTAGCACAGTGCCTGGCCTGTAGTGAGCTCTCAGTAATTATTAACTGCTGAAATCAAGGGATCACTTGCCATTATCAAGTGGAGCCTGAAGTGTTCTTCAGGATTATCCCCATCCTGGTCTGATGTTGCTGAAACTCTTCTGTTAGGGAGTAGAGGTTAGAAAGCTGCCCCCCGTCCCCCCACCAGAAGGGCTGTCCCGGGGTTAACTTTATCTTAAGATTTCTCTGAACCACAGGTGTCCCTGGTCCTCCTTTCAAACACATATTAAACATTTTTTTCTGCCCAGATAGGCTGCAAACAATAATCCATTCCCCTTGGAAATAACTGTTTCCTGTTTAAATATTAGCAACCAGTTAAGCATGAGTTTTTTTTTCTTTTTCTAGTCATTTCTAGGTAACAGTAAATAATTTATATTTAGAAGACATTCACAATTCTTTCTTTTGCCTTGTGACTATAGAGAAAACCATGTCAGAAGTTATCCTGATAATTTGTATTTTAAGTTTTTTGAATTACCATTTAAAGATGGGCAGTTTCTCAATGGTAAGCCTTCTTAAGAGGTTGGAGCTTTGATCTTAAATCCTAGGGAGGTTTTGCAGAAATTGGAGGTGACATTGTTGACAGGTTTGTCTGTAGCTACTCATTAATTAAACACACACACACACACACACACTTTATTTACTCCCCTGGAGTAAAGGAATTGAACTTGACTTAGGATTTTGATGGGAAGCTATGAGAGGGTCCAGGAAACATCAAAGAAATACTCTTAATCTCATAAAATTAACTCTTAACTCTCAAATGACTTAGCTTGAATGTTAAAAAGATCTTATTTCCAGTGCTGGTCTAGTTTCTTTTCTGTAAGATTTAATTCTCCTTAATGATAAGAAAAGTACAGGGGCAAATAATTATCCCCTCCCTAGTCCTTTAAATTCCAGTGGGTTGTAGGCTTTTAAATTTTATCTTGCTTCTAAAGATCTCCTCTGTAAAACTATATATACATTATTTTGCATTTTATACTGTTTGTGCCTTCAAGATATCAGCTTTAAGATCTTATTTACTTCCTTTGCATTTTAATTTTAGATGTTTTTGTAATGATCCCAGCTATGCTGAAGCTTTTTTATCTTCTTAGATTGTTAGAAATGAAGGCACAGACAGGGAAGACATGGATATAAGTAAAAAGTCACATGATGCCTTCATAGAGACAAATTTGAACCTAGTTGGTTGTTAGGAAGTTCATTTCCATGTCTGCTTAGGGAACCTTGCTAGAAATAGTCATCAACATTCCTATTGGTGCTAGGCACTGTTGTAAGTTCTAAAGAGACAAAAGTCCTGCTCTCAAGGGGTTTATGTTCTAATGGACAGTTAACATAATAACTGTATTAATTGCACAGTATCCTGGAAGGTATTAAAGGCTGTGGGAGAGAATAAAGCAGTGGTGTTAGTGTTTCTTGTTCGTAGGATGGTCAGGGAAGGCCTCACTGGTAAAGTGACGTTGGAGTAAAGGCCTGCAGGGGCCCAGGGAGTGCGCCAAGGGAGTGGGCCTGGGAAGCAGCTGACAGCACGTGCGGAGATTCTGAGGCAAGAGGATGCCTGATGTGGGGAGGAGCCAGTGAGGTCGAAGGCGACTGAGTGAGTGCCGGGAATGTGGTCAGAGATACCAAGTGGCAGGTCACTTAGGGCCTTGGGAGACAGGTGAGACGTGGGCCTTTTCTCAGGGTGGGGAAGAGTGGAAGCCAGGGGAGGGTTTTGAGCCGAGCAGTGGCATGAACAGCATCACTTGGCAGAGGCCAGGAGAGGAGTTAAGTGGTTGTTGCATTGATCTCAGCCAAAGATGGCGGCAGTGTGAGCCAGAGTGGAAGTGATGAGAAGTGCTAGGATTCAGGATATGTTATAACGGCGGAACTGAAAGGATTTCCTGGTAGGTTGGGCAGAGGAGAGTTAGGGATGCTGCAGCCTTTGAGCCCAAGTACCTGGACCATGTGTCAACCCACGCGAGGCTTGTTATTGATGGTTCTCACTGGTCTCCGAGTTTTTACCAACCAATTGTGCTGGTCCTGATTATGAGCCTCTAGATTCTCTGCTGGCGGGGAGGAGTATCTGAGTGGCCTTCTGAGCAGATGGTTCACTAAAGAAAGAGGACTTCGCTCCCTCACCATTGTCCATGACACCATCTGACTGCACCTGTGGCATCGCCTGGGAACAGAACTGTGATGGGTGTTCATGTTATCCTAACCACCCTTTCAGTTCTGGGTCTGCAAACTGGAGAGAAAGAGCAGCTGAATATGAGACGCTTAAATAAAGACATGGGATAGGAAGGTCAGGGGATTTTTAATATAAACATCATCTCTGGAAAGAATATCAGGAGCTAGAGAATGTGTATCTTTCCCTTGTAAAGTCCTTTCTCCCCTTTTATATCTATCTCTCAGAGCTTCTAGTTGGTGCAGTGTTTCCAGGATAACCAGAAAGAGAATTAACGAAGGAACACAGAATGTGACGAAAACAAAATCCCCCATTTAGTCACTGAGGGCTGGCGGGCAAGAGTTGATGGGTCACTCTGGTCAGAGGGGTGGCGTGGCACAGTAGCCCCCCCCCCCCCATTTCACTGCACTCGTCTCATCTTTCCTACTTAAATAAACCAGAGTCTCTTGTGAGGGAACATGAGGACAGGGTTCACTATGATGGTGGCCAAAGAGAGCGAGCCAAGAAATCCTGCTCTGTTTATTTACTAGAAACCTTCCCCAGCCCTGCCTTGCTCATGGGGGGCCTGCATTAGTCTTAATGTGCCTGGTTCTTATCTCAGGGAAAGCAAGGGGTAGCCTTGGAAGCCTCTAAATAGCAGGTGCAGAATGAAGAGGAACAGGGAGGGTGGAGGCCAGTGGAAAATATCTTTGGGAGGCCAAGAAGTCCATAAGGCTGATGAGCTCGAGAAAGGAGCAGGTGGAAGGGAGGTGGGGGGAGGCTGAAGCCTAAGGGCGTACACTGGAACCTCCCGAGATAGGGTGACGGGGAGACCAGATGGACTGGCATTCGGTCAAACCAGATGGCGGGCTTTTATGTTTTAAAGGACTTGTAAATCCTCAGAACAAGGAACCATAAGGGTCCTGGGGCCCTTAATCCCATTAGTAGAAGACAAAAATGTGCTCTTTAAAAATGTAAACCCTGCCAGTTATAGAATTTCTGTTACCAAAACTTTGGGACAGATGGCCAGCTTGTGAAACTCCAAGGAATCTCTGAATGCTCCCCTGATGGGAAGAGAAACTGCAGAAATAGTCTAGGTGTTCTAAGTGAATAACATAGGCTACTCCTTAAGAATTTGAAGTGAATTTACTAAATGTATATTCTGAGCCAAATGAAACATGATATTTTCATATGAAATAGACTTGCATTACCTATGGAGTTGGAAGGACACCTAACAGTGTGACTAGGGACCGACTGATTATTGAGCAAGCTTTGAGTCTGTAATGAGAGAGATTTCAAAGTTTAAGTACTGGTTGCTTTGTGCCCCCTGTTTCCCCCTCCCCCAGTGGCTGGGGAAGCCTAGACCAGCCTCAGTATACACACTGCTTCTCTCGTGGTTGTTGAGACATGAGGATTCTGTTCTGCAGTCCTTGTCTCTATCTCAGCCTAACCTGAGGGTTCAGAGTCATTCCCATAATGCTTCTTCAAAAGAACTTATCCTCAAGGAGACCAGACTCATAAGCAGAGCATGGAGTGATCAGCTTGTGCCCACATGTGGTGCAGGCATTAAAGCTGAGCAAGCAAAGCCACATGTTCCTTCAGTGGATACACAGGGGCAGAGGTGAGGGGTTGATGCTCCAGAACTCAGGAGGAATCTCCGATCTGTGCCTCATGTAATGACTGATTCTCCTGCTAAGAGGAAAAGCCCAAGTTCATCTAAAATATTCAAAGAAATGTTGAGTAGCAAGAGAAAGTTTTAAGTAGTGTGATTCATCATTAAATCACTTTTCTGTTGGAGTAAATACATGTGTGTGTATATATGCATGCAGTTACAAATTCTGCATATATATATATGGAAAATGTATATATACACACATATATTTGTATGTATATATACACATTAAATAAATATAAAAAATACAGTATCATTTTTGGATGCTATTTCACAAATGTTATTTTCCTTAAATACCCTTGAAAAGCATCACTGTTATCTTGTAGTTGAGATGGAATAGAATTGCTTTCCAGCACCAGGAACTGTGTTTTTTGTTTACATATTTGTGTGTTTGTTTTTATCTAAAAAGGTATGGGAACCTGACAAGCCCAAACTGTGAAGAAGATGGAGGTCAAAGTTCATCAGAGTCCAAGACGGTGATCAGGAAGTGAGTGTGTCTCTCCTCTGCATTACAAGCTCTCTGTCAGGACTTATGATCTTAAAAGACTGTAATTTAGTAGAGTTTTAAAATTCCTTTGGAATGTTGTCATGGTTTTTTTCCATAATGCATAAAGTCATAGAATTATTTTTTGACCATCTAAAATGATATTCATTTATTCATCCAGTAAAAATGTATTGATCACCCACTGTTTGCCAGGCCCTGTGCTAAGGGATGCAGCTATAACAAAATAAGTAAGTCCCAGCTCTTACAAAGGTTATGTTTTAGTAGAGAGAGAGACAGAGAATCCACACAAAAATGAATGAAGTAGGGCAAGAGGGCAAGATTCCAATGGAGGTTGAGTCACATAGGGTGGCAGAAAAGGGCTTTCTTGTCTGATCCAGACACGTTGGAGCAGAAACCTGAATATGGTGCAGGCGGGGCCTTGTGAGTGTCCAGAAAGGGAAACTATGGAAGAGGCCCTGTGGCCGGAACAGTGTTCAAGAAAAAGTAGAGAGGTGGACGAGGCTGCTGCTGCGAGAAGGAAGTGGCAAGTGCTGTGGCAGGAGATCCGGAGGGTCGCGGGGCCCCTCATCACATATGGACTCGAGGGCCTGGGGAAGCATGTTGAATTTTAGTCTAAGGAATATAAGAAAGACTTATAAGGTTTTAGGAGAATAGTGCTGTGGCCTGCCTCATAGTTAAAAGACCTACTCTGGCTCTGTGTGGAAAATAGACCATGCCACTGGGGACGGGGCAAGAGTGGCAGCGAGGAGCCTGGGTAGGACCCTTTGATGGGTTCAGGCAAGGGGTGATGGCAGTGCAGGCTAGAGTAATAGCAGCAGTCGTCCTTGTTGTAGGAGTAACAACGGGTAGTAGTAACCGCCTCTGCAGAGCTCTCGAAGGTGTTGCTGACAGGATGTGCAGATGCGGTGGATATGGCATGTGAGACAGAGGAGGCACGGACCCCTCCGCGGGTTGTGTGTGAGGCCTGATAGACCTGAGCCCCGGCTTCATGAGACAAGAAAGTCTGGTGGGGAGAGCTGGCTTGGAGGGGAGTTTGTGTCAATAATTTCATCATAGATGTGTTGATTTTGGGGTAATTGATTGAGTCTAGTTTCTAGGGAGAAGTCTGGACTGGTAGACATTTGGGCATATCCTTAGTTTATACATGGCGTTTAAAGCTATGGGGCCAGATATGACCTTGTGGAGATGAAGGGTAGATAGAGAGGGGAAAAGTCCAAAGACTGAGCCTGGGTTCCTTCCAGTTAGGAAAGTGGAGGGTCCAGCAGAAGAGACTGGAAAGGAACAGGTGTGGGCATGGAGAAGAAAGAAGCTGTATTCCAGAAGATAAGTACAAAAGGGGTTTCAGAGGGAGAGTGACCAACCGTGTCTAATGCTGCCCAGACATCAAGTGAGAGGGGTCGGAAGTGACTCCTGCTTCTGCCCCACTTTGGTCTTTGGCACCCTTGACAAGTGCCGTTTTGGTGAACGGAGATGTGGGTCAAGACAGGATAGAAGGGGAGGAAGTGGGGAGGGCAAGTCTACTAACTCCCGTTGGGAGTTTTGTTGTAAAGGGGAACAGAAAAATGGGGTGGAGGAAGAGGGCAAGGCATGGTCTTTTTGTTGTATGTTTGTTTACAAAGAGAGTTTTTGCTGATGAGAATGATCCGGCAGCCACTGAAGAAAAATCCATGATGCAGGGCTACCGGCTGCTGAAGGAATAAGGTTCTTGAGTTGCTATTGTTGTGCTTAGTCGCTCAGTTGTGTCTGACTCTTTGTGACCCCATGGACTCTAGCCCACCAGGCCCCTCTGTCCATGGGGATTCTCCAGGCAAGAATACTGGAATGGGTTGCCATGCCCTTCTCCAGGGGATCCTCCCAACCCAGGGATCGAACCCAGGTCTCCCGCATTGCAGGCAGATTCTTTACCAGCTGAGCCACCAGGATTCTTGAGTAGGTGGCTATACGCCAGGGTGCTGAAATCACTTATGGTTTCATTTTAGGATCAAAAGACCAGGGAGGTAATCCGATGGAATTTTTAATTCTTCAGAGGGTTGGATGATGGACTCCTTTCTCTATAAGCCAGGGATGGAAAGATGAGAAAACTGAGTATTCTTTTAACCCTTGAGTTAGGTTTCAGGTAGTTTCTTAATTTTATTGGTTGGGCCATAACCTTCCAGAAAACCAAACACACCAGTGTAGGTGTTTGAATGCCTAGTGCAGGGTGGGTGAGTAGAACTAATACCTTATTCCTAGAAGGCTTGGGGATGCTTCTTGGAAGAGGTGACTTTTTTTTTTAATGTTTATTTTGGGCTGTGCTGGGTCTTTGTTGCTGCACGCAGGTGTTATAGTGAATGCAGGCTCCTCTCTAGTTGAGGCACATGGACTTCTTACTGTGGCAGCTTCTCTTGTTAGGACCATGGGCTCTAGAGCGTGGGCTCAGCAGTTGGGGTGCATGGGCTTAGTTGCCCCACAGCTGGGGAGATCTTCCCGGACCAGAGATTGAACCAGTGTCCCTTGCCTTGCAAGGCGGATTCTTAACCAATGGACCACCAAAGAAGCCTGAAGAGATAACATCTGAAGCAGGCTTTGAAGGGGGGTGAAAATTTGGATAGTAGAGCCGTTTAGGAAGAGGGGGCAGTGGGACCAAATCAGGGCAGTGTTGTATACATGACATTTGTGGGAGCAACACAGAATCGGGGTGGCTGCTTCACTGTGTACATGTTGGGTGAGGGTAGTTGAGCTGAAGCTATCATGAAAGGGTTGAACTCCTCACTAGGGAGTTTGGACTTGCCCTGGTTAGGTGGGCAGTTAGCCCTAAAGTTTTTGCAGGAGGGAAGCAGCATAATCAGATAGGTAAGGTGAGGGGGCGGATTAGGCTCACAATTTTCTTTCTTTTTTTTTCTCTTGTATTTCTTTTTTTTTAATTAATTAATTTTTTATTGAAGGATAATTGCTTTACAGAGTTTTGTTGTTTCCTGTGAAACCTCAACATGAATCAGCTGTAGGTACACGTATATCTCCTGTCAGAAATATAGGACACTTCACGGATTTGCGTGTCGTCCTTGGCAGGGGCCGTGCTAATCTCTGTATTATTCCAATTTTAGTGTATGTGCTGCCGAAGCGAGCACTCTTGCGTTTCTTTATTGTGTCGTTGTTGTGCCCAGTCCAAAAGCCGCTGCCTAGCCCTAAATCCTTCATGACCACGTGCTCTCCGCTTCTCATCCACACATATTTCCCTGTTCACTGATATGCATGGCAGACTCTTATTAGATTCAATGGTTAGTCCCACGTGAGACTTAACATCCTTCTTACTCAAAGTGTGGTCCATGGACCAGCCATATCAGCATCGCCCGAGAACTTGTTAGGAATGCGGAATCTCAGGCCTTGCCCCAGATCTAGATTAAAATCTATTCTAACAAGATCCTCAAGTGATTTCTGCGTCTTTTATGAAAGTTTGAGGATCACAGGATTAGAGGGGTTTTGTTACTGTTAATTTTGGTTGACCATGAAAACCTATGGAAATAATTTTTAAAAAAGGAATGTTTTTATAATGAGTGCTTTGACATAAGTGAAAGAAGAGATACTGTACAAATTGAGTGGCTGGCTTATCAGATGTAACCTTGACCTGTGACCAGATTCAGAAATAAGCATGTTGTTATCTATGTATTTTGGAATCGCGTCATGTCTAGAGCTACCGTTTAACTAGCCACCTGAACACTCTGAGGAGAGTAACAATATGACAAATATCCAGAGCTTTTCTGTTTCCCAGGGGGTGTTTTGAGATGAAATAGGTTTCTGGGAAGTAGCAGTTAAAGAAAATTGATTTGTACCCTGGATGTGAAGAGTCATGCTCAGGCTTTTAAAGGCCTATTATAAACTTCCTTCATTTGGATTCATTGTACACCAGGAACAGTAAGTGGGTGAGACTCCAGGATAAGCTGTTTTAAAGGGCTTTACAGTTTAAAGCATATGAGGCTTTAACAAAGAGCTTTCACAGAGAGCTTCCCTGAGGGGTCCATCATCTGGGGACAATGGTCTTTTCCTAAAGCCTCACAGTGAATTGGTAGAAAGTTCTTGACCCTCTTCCTCAGATTGAGTTGCCTTTAAAAAAAAGTATGCCTGACAAAAATACGCCACTTTTTCATATAATGGGTCGCTCTGTCCTGCAAATACCGGAATGTGAAAATCCCTTCTCTCTGCTGACCTCTTTCTTCTCTCCATTTCCCTTTCTTCTGTCTTTCTTATTGCTCCCTACCCCCTGCCGCCCCCGCCTGTCCACCACTTCTCCTTTCATTATTTTTCATCTCACTTCAGCATTATCTTTTTGTTCTGTTTTTCACATGCTAACCATCTGATCATTTCTGTAACTCGATAAGCTCCCTGCTTTGTCTTTCTGGGACGAATTCAGAGAAGCAGCTTCTCAATTCCGCTTGTAACACATGGAAAGTTCCTTGATTATGTCAGAGCTGCGGCAGCTGACTTGTAGCAGTGACTGAAGATGTCCCAGTGGCTGATTGATGTGCGGGAGATACAGCTGTATGGCAGTTCTCAGTGAGGGAGTTTTGCCCCCAGAGGACATTTGGCAATATCTGGAAAATTTTGGGTTGTCTCAACTTGGTGGGGAGATGCTCTGGCCTCTAGTGGGCAAAGGTCAGGACTATATCAAAACACGCTGCCATGCACAAGACAGCCCCCTCTCCCCTCTACAGCAAAGAATTACCCGACCCTAAATATCAGTATTGCCTAGATAGGAGACCCTGCTGCACGGCAAGGAGGCTGTAGTCCTCAAGTGAAAACTGTCTTTATTTATGGATATCTAAATATATATATAAATAATACCACACTTGTCTGGAAATTTACTTATTCATGTCCCTTCTTTTTTTTTTTAAAGTATGCAGTAATAAATCTATGCTATTTTTAATTTTTATTTTGGTCACATGGCATATGGGATCTTAGTTCCCTGATGAGGGATCAAACCCATGCTGCTTGTGTTGAAAGTATACAGTCTTGATTACTGGACCACGGGGGAAGTCCCTCATGTCTCTTCTTATAATTGGGTGAATCCAGTGTTGAGGTCAGCCTCACGGAAGGTGACAGGCCCTGGGGAACGAGACTGGACGACTCAGATTCAAGTCCCCATCCGTCACTCTCACCTGCCACCCATTTGACCTATTCATTTCACCTCTCTCAGTTTTAGTCTCTTTACCTGAAAAATGAGTGCTCTGAGAGTCTTTCAAATTTAATGTTGCCTAGAACCCCCACCCCCACTCCTCCAGGCTCCTCTGTCCATGGGATTTCCCAGGCAAGAATACTGGAGTGGGTTGCCATTTCCTCCTCCAGGATCTTCCCAACCCAGGGATCAAATCCAGGTCTCCTGCATTGCAGGCAAATTCTTTACCACCTGAGTCACCAGGGAAGCCCAGGATAAAATTTTTCTAGTTTTCTTCTCATCTTCTTTAAAATGAAAATGAGCTCCAGTCCAGATTCAATGCATGAAGCAGGGCACTCAAGGCTGGTGCACTGGGACAACCCTGAGGGATGGGATGGGGAGGGAGGTGAGAGGGGGGTTCAGGATGGGGGACACGTGTACACCCATGGCTGATTCATGTCAATGTATGGCAAAAACCACCACAATATTGTAATTAACCTCCAATTAAAATAAATTAATTTAAAAAATGAAAATGAGCATCAGAAACAGAGATATGATCCAGATATTATATTGATTGAGAGGTGCCCTTGACTGCTTGTTTCTGTTGGAAAGACTGTAACTTGTTTTGATAAAAATAGGAAAGAAAAAATAGACAGGTTCTTTGATTTGCTTGTTATTAATCATGACATCAGAACCGCTTGCTATGATCATGCGTAAAGAGATGGGCTAAAGCATTGTGTTGTGGGGTCAGGCAAGGAGCAGCAAAATGCCCATTGTTTTCCTTTGCTGTGAATCTGTGTTCTTGTGATTTCAGGTGGGAAACAGACGGCAGGAATTCAGTGACACTCTAAGAAGTAAACATCCTGTTTTAGAACAGATGCCTTCAGTTTTGCAGTCCAAGGGTGAGGGGTGGGGGTGGAGGGGGGGAATCACTACTGGGCTTAAATATGAGAAGGAAAATGTTCAAATATTGTTTGGTTTTCCAGTTTTTAATGTAAAGCATAGAGCAAGGCTTACGTTTGATACAGGTTCCCAAATCCCAAGATAACAGTCTTTCCTGTATTTCTGAATATGGATGGATCTAATCAACCTTTCAAAGGATGAAAGAACTTAAAAGAAGGCAAAATGTGGAAATACAGATGAAACAGTCAAGATGAAAGATTGGTGTCTGGTGTCTTGGACCACAAATGGCTAGTGTTCTTCATGAATTTCAAAAAGTATCTGAATGTGCTGTGACTCCTAATCCTGATTATGCCCGGTTTAGGCTTTGTGCAATATCAGAACCTTCTAAGTTATCTGGCTAAAATGAGAATTCCTTCAGTTGCAAGGAATTCAACTTCCAAGGCTTTTAGATGCTAGAATCTTTGCACACAGGGATTTCTGATGTTAGTACTAGAATGATATAAATAAGAAGTCATACTATGTTTATTTCTATAATCCCTAAACTTGCCACTGTTTGGGAAATGGGAAACTCACTTCCTGTGACAGAAGAAAACACGTCTGCCTATATTCATTCTCCTTCCTGCTGACATTTTTCATGATGAAATGTTATCTCTTTAGAATAATATATAAAATCTGAACCAGATGGAAAAAGGAAGCTTTCCTTAGTGCAGATTTATTATAGTCATTGAATTCAGAAGTGAGATTATGAAAAAGTAATATTAACCATATAGAGCCTTGACACCATGAATCTTCATTTTCCAAAATGTATTTGAGATTAGAATATCATACATACACATGCGTAACTTTATTTAAAGAGGTTTAAAACTCTCTCTTCAGGAATCTTACTTTTTTAATTCCTTTTTGAAATGACTAATGTAATTAATATTGAAATAGTTTCTGTTTTGTTTTCTTTAATTGACTCTCATCACTTCCCTCTTGGAATGCCATGTTTTGTTTCCTAAAACTCTGTACCACAGCAGTGGTTTAAATGGTTGAAATCATTCTACTTTCGTTTCCACACGTTCAGATATGATTGTCATTCATGTAATCGTTTCCCAGAAGTTGTAAGTAGTCACACCAGATTTTAGTTACTGGTAAAGATTTTAGTTACATATAAATAGTAGCAATCTAAGATATTGGAAATGAAAGAAAAGAGAGATGAGTTCAAGGAAGACGGCTGTGATTCTTTTACTATCTGGGAAACTTTATAGTGAAAAGTGTTACAGAATCTTCCCATTGAGTTTGCAATCAACATTCCATCAAATTCAACTAACCTAACAGGGCAATTGAAATCAATCTGAGTAATTGTAACAAAAATGGGGCAAAGGAAGAGGGGTAAAGAACAGAGCAAAAATAAGATTTAAAACTCTAATCTTGGAAGAATTAAAGACTATAATGTGAAATTAATATTTTTTAAAAGTAAAACCAAAGAAGAAATGGAGGTGCAGTACAGCAGATAAAAGAGCCCAGTATTATCTTTAAAACATCCACCCTGGACTAAGAAAAATAGAAATGATAGTTTTAGAGGTCACTGAAATCCTGAATCAAAACTGTGTGTTTAAGGGAAGACTGTAGGCTCCCAAGCAGAAGTTATTAATGCTTTTCTGACAGTGGAGGAATGAAACAACATTGATCATCACTGATTCAGAAAGAAGAAAACTTGGCTGCCTGAGAAAACGCCTGAGGTTCTCTACATGTCAGAGGAAGGTAAACAGACATCACAGCCAGACTCCGTCACTTCGTCACCCTGCAGGCTCGGAGGGGATGGAAGTGATGACACCACTGTCGCCGCCTGGCCACTGCCACTGGCCACAGTTTGAGGTGTGCTTACTTTAGTGCAAAGCCATCCGTGTTTTGTATTTTCTTATACTATTACAGACCTGCTGTGAGATACTGTCCTGATTTTATAGGTGTGTGAACTGAGGTTTCAGAACAGTGAGGCACTTCGATTAAGATCAAGCAGCTAGTCAATGACGCATCAGTTATTTGATCCCAGATCCAGCTGAGGTCCAGGACCCGGGTGTCTCACCGTTTTGCTGTCGGGGCTGCTGTTTCTAAAAGAGCGTTGGAATCTGCGGTGCACGTGAATCCTGACCCGTCCTCCCCCTCCCACGTGTTACATTTGTCTGCGTCACAGTAAAAGGGCTATGGACAGAAGTGCATGGGAGCTAGGGTGTAGCATCACCACTGGGACAAATGCTTTAGCTTGTGAGTGTTCCGAGATTGTACAATTTGGGATTATTTCCTCATTTGGCTTGGCTTTATTATTCAGTGAACACCCTGAGCAAGGGCCCCAAACAGCTGTTAGAAATGTGGAAGTTAGGCTTGTTTCCTGGGGAAGGAGATGATTTGCAGGATGTGAGGAAAGAAGAAGGACTCAATCTGAGTGCCTGTTTCCTGTTCTCGGTGCCTCATAGCATCTGTCATCCCCAACGGAAACTCCATTCTAATGGTGAAAAGTGTGGAAGGCCTCAGCAAGGTTTTTCATTAGAGGCCTATTTATAGGATAAAAACTCCGGTCTCAGACTGTGAGGAATCAGAGAATAATGAGTTACTGAGGTCCCTGAAAAATAATTTTTGGGGAGCGGCTGTATCTCTTTCTAATAATAATGGCCAGAATTCATTGGCTGCTTCGTAGGAATAGTTCCTGTGTTAAGTACTCTGTATCCTTTCAGTATCCTCCCAGTAGCTCCATGTGTTGTTCCTGTTTTACAGATGAGGAGTCGGAGACACAGAGAGACTAAGGAACATGTCCAGGGTCATACAATAAATAAGTGAGACAGGGGTTTAACCCAGGCCTTAACCTCCATACTCTGTGGCCCCTACTTCTTTCCCTGTGATATGAAAGACTATTTCTCCTAAGTACTTAGCTTGGACCCTCTTGTTCATCTCCGCTCCCCACCACCCCTGCCCCTTCGGACATTTTAAATCAGTTTTAAACAGTTTTAGATTTTATATGAAATTGAGCTGATAATACAGAGTTCCCATATACCTTCCTCACAGTTCCCCTTGTTATTAACTTCTTACATGAGTATACACATTTATTATAAACATTGAACCAATACATTGTTAATGAAAGTTCATAGTCTAGTCACAGTTCCTTTTCTTTCTTTTTACCTAATGGCCCTATTCTATTCCAAGACCATCCAGGACACCACATTACCTGCAATTGGAATATCTCCCTGGGTTCCTATCAACTATGATCATTTTTGACTTTTCTTGTTTTTGCTGACCTTGACAGATTTGAGGAGTACTGGTCCAGGTATATTTTAGGATACCTCTTTATTGTGCTTCCTAGGTGGTGCCTGTGGTAAAGAATCTGCCTGCCAATGCAAGAGACACAAGAGATGCAGGTTCTGTCCCTGGGTTGTGAAGATCCCCTGGAGAAGGGAATGGCACCCCACTCCAGCATTAATGCCTGGGAAATCCCATAGATGGAGGAACCCAGTGGGTTACAGTCCATGGGGTGACAAAGAGTTGAACACAACGGAGCATGCACACACATAGCACCTCTTTATTAGAATTTTTCTTGTAATTAAGTCGACATTTTCCCTCATAGTTAGACTGAATTTATGAGGTTTTGAGAGAAATACCACAGAGATAAAATACCATTCTCATTACCTACTATCAGCGTGATTTATAATGGTTGATGTTGTTCTTGCTCATCTGGATGAAGTAGTTATTTTTCAGGTGAAAAGAGAAAGTGAAGTCGCTCAGTCGTGTCCAACTCTTTGCGACCCCATGGACTGTAGCCTGCCAGGCTCCTCCGTCCATGGGGATTCTCCAGGCAAGAATACTGGAGTGGGTTGCCATTTCCTTCTCCAGGGGATCTTCTGAACCCAGGTCTCCTGCATTGCAGGCAGATGCTTTAACTTCAAATGTCTTTTTCTTCCCTCTTCTTTCCATTATGTGTTGGTTGGAAAGAAGTTATTATGCACAATCCTTTTGTTTTGCTCCCCTCTTTTCAGTTCAGTTCAGTCGCTCGGTTGTGTCCGACTCTGTGACCCCATGAATTGCAGCACACCAGGCCTCCCTGTCCATTACCAACTCCCGGAGTTCACTCAGATTCACATCCATCGAATCAGTGATGCCATCCAGCCATCTCATCCTCTGTCGTCCCCTTCTCCTCCTGCCCCCAATCCCTCCCAGCATCAGAGTCTTTTCCAATGAGTCAACTCTTCACATGAGGTGGCCAGAGTACTGGAGTTTCAGCTTTAGCATCAGTCCTTCCAAAGAAATCCCAGGGCTGATCTCCTTTAGAATGGACTGGTTGGATCTCCTTGCAGTCCAAGGGACTCTCAAGAGTCTTCTGCAACACCACAGTTCAAAAGCATCAATTTTTTGGCGCTCAGCTTTCTTCACAGTCCAACTCTCACATCCATACATGACCACAGGAAAAACCATAGCCTTGACTAGACGGACCTTAGTCAGCAAAGTAATGTCTCTGCTTTTGAATATGCTATCTAGGTTGCTCATAACTTTTCTTCCAAGGAGTAAGTGTCTTTTAATTTCATGGCTGCAGCCTCCATCTGCAGTGATTTTGGAGCCCCCCAAAATAAAGTCTGACACTGTTTCCACTGTTTCCCCATCTATTTCCCATGAAGTGATGGCACCAGATGCCATGATCTTCGTTTTCTGAATGTTGAGCTTTAAGCCAACTTTTTCACTCTCCTCTTTCACTTACATCAAGAGGCTTTTTAGTTCCTGTTCACTTTCTGCCATAAGGGTGGTGTCATCTGCATATCTGAGGTTATTGATATTTCTCCCGGCAATCTTGATTCCAGCTTGTGTTTCTTCCAGTCCAGTGTTTCTCATGATGTACTCTGCATATAAGTTAAATAAGCAGGGTGACAATATACAGCTTTGACATATTCCTTTTCCTGTTTAGGGTGAGGTATTTACCCACCTTATTTGGAAAACTTCTGCATGGGAGATTTGTCTCCTCCATTTATTAATTTGAACTTCTCTGGTAGCTCAGCTGGTAAAGAATCCGCCTGCAATGCAAGAAACCCTAGTTTGATTCCTGGGTTGGGAAGATCTGCTGGAGAAGGGATAAGCCACCTACTCCAGTATTCTTGGGCTTTCCTGGTGGCTCAGCTGGTAAAGAATCTGCCTGCAATGTGAGAGACCTGAGTTCGATCTCTGGGTTGGGAAGATCCCCTGGAGGAGGGCATGGCAACCCACTCCAGTATTCTTGCCTGGAGAATTCCACTTCTCCATAGTCTATGGGGTTGCAAAGAGTTGGGCACAATTGAGTGACTTTTACTTTATTAATTTATTCACTCTTTTGTTTACATTGGTATAGACTCAGACACAATTGAGCCACTTTTATTTATTTATTCAGTCTTTTGTGTACACCAGTATAGACTTGTGGATATTCATTTATACTGTGGGATACAACACAGTGCTACTTTGTGTATTTTGTTGCTCAGATTGTTTCAACTTTGATCATTGGGAGCTCTTCTGTTTGACTTCTGTGTTGCTTTCACACGCCCCTAGTATTGTGTTTGTCTGAGCCCATCTTGTAAGATGTTCTAGACTCAGCTTATATATTTCCCATCCCAGTCTTAGAATCAGCCGTTTCTTCAAGGAGACCTGTTTTGTTTTTTATTGGAGCATGACACCAGAAACCAACTCTGGGTCTGAGGTGTGCTCATTGCTCCTGGAGTGCAGCCCTCTCAGCTGACATGGCTAGGAAACATAGGTGTATATTAATTATGTGACTATATATGTCTGTACGTATCTTTATGTATAACCATCAATATATGATGTTAAACATGAATCCTTCCTGATGTCTTCAGCTCTAATCCTTACCACATGGACCATTCTAGCCTCCTCCCCTGGCTTATTTGTAAGTTTCCTCTCCAGCAGTGAAAAAGCTGGCTTCTACCCTCTTTCCGTTTACTTATTCAGTTCCACTGTATGTGTACAGCACTGTCAGAATCGTTAACTCACACCCCTGAAGAAAACAACTTCTCAGCTAGAACCCAGTGATACTCTGCAGCTCCTTTAGCCTTTAGTCCTTGATCTTACAGATGGCAATTCTTTTTTAAAATAATGAAAATAGCTCATGTTTTTGAGCATTCACTCTTCCCTAGGGACTGTTCTGAGTCCTTCATATATGTTATCTCTTGTAGGTCTCGCACCAACTCTGTGAGGAGGGATCTATTATTACATCTACTTTACAGATGAGGAAGCTGAGGCATAAAAAGGTTAGGTTAGTCTAACCAGCCAGTGGGTCAGTCTGACTTCTGGAGAGTGTGTTTAGCAACACTGGCAAACATGCACACTGCTCACGAAATATAGGCATTTAGGAGACGTCTTCGTTTTGTCTAACGGAGTGCAGTCAGTGACGTGCTGAGGAGGGTTTGGTGCTATAGGGGTAAGTCTCTGCACAGCAGTTCTCTGCAGTTTCTGCAGATTTGCCTTCAGATGCCAGGGCCTGTACGTGTAGACAGGTGTGTAAACACTTGATTTTGAGTTATTGATTTTGAGCTCATCTCCTCCTACTCTTGGCCCTTTCCCACCCATGTTTACTCTGTGTGTCCTTCCTGTCACAGGCTTTTTCTTCCTCCTCCTTTCCCTGGAGCTTTTTCTCTGCTTTGACTGCCCCATGGCCCCTCACTGGCTTTTCCGCCCTGTGCTGACTTCAGGTGCTTAGTTAGCCCTGACTCTATCTTTGTTTGCATTTGTTTCCCTGGTCTCTCTTAAGTTATCTTTTACCTTTCCTCCCAGGGTTCTAATCCCTACTCAGTACCAAAATGTACAATGAAAAATGTACAAGAAAGCTTTGCAAGATTACCTTGGTGAGTCCAGATAATTTTTCCATCCTTTACGTGCTTTTTCAGGCGAAAATTGGGGGGAAAAAACAAAAAACAAAACCTCTCTGCACCTTCCTTTGTTCTTTGTCATCAGGAAAACCATCTAGCTAGGGGTCTCAGAGGCAGACTGTAACTGGCAGCCTTCCCGGAAACAGAAGAAAACTGTTTTGTGACCGGGAAAGCCAGGTGGGAGGGTCTAGTTCAGGGTCAGTGTCAAGGTTACTTGGCTTTCATTCCATGGAGGGCAGAGTGCATTGGCTCCCACCCGAAGGGGCTGGCAATGTCCCATGCTCCACTGCTTCAGAGGCTACCCTCGGCATGGATCTTTTTACCTTTTTGTTACCTATGTTAGGGAAAGATCAAATTCTTGGAGAATATCCTAAAATAGAAAAATGTTTTGCTGCTTTTAAAAAACGTTTCCATGTCTTATTTTCTGCTGATGATTAAGGAACAATAAATTATTATCTCACATAGATTTCTGGGGAGAGAAAGCAGCTCTAAATGGACAGAGTTATTCTTTTTGTCATAATAATCCTATTTCTTGGCTTGGAAGTTTCACATCATGGGAGCAATGACTTCATGCCTAGAAGTTTTTTTTCATTAAACCTTTTGCCAATTCTAGAGTATTTTATTACCTATGGGATTTTAAAATGATTTAATGCATTTACCTTAAGATCCCCATGTGCATTAAAAACCTCTGGTTTGAGCATAATAGCAGCCTAATGCTCACCTCAGTCAGCCCTCTTATTCTGCATTGCATACCTGAAGGTCCCTGAGAGTGATTCGAAGTTTGTACTGTTTCCTTATACCTCTCACCTAAGACATTTGTCTAGTGTCTTCCAGTCAAATATTATTAAGTGTCATTTCTATTTGGCTAAGATATTGAATGAGTCTAGCAAATCTCATCATGCTCCATTTCTCCACTCTTTCCTTGTTCTTTAAACAGACCTTCCTTGCGACTCTTAGAATTGTTTTGCATTCTCTCACCTCAGGACCTTTGCCTGTGCTGTTACCCCAGAGCCTTCACCCTGCTAATCCTCCCTATCCTTAAGGTCTTGTAACATCATTTACTCAGGAAGACGCTCCCGGGAGCCCTGACCAGGTTCATCTTCTCTGAAGGTAAATGCCCTCGACTCCCCTATTGTGACATTCATTACATAAGTAGTTTTTGTGAATATGGAAAATAAAGGATACTTGACAGATATTAGTTGGATTAATGAATTCATTTTCCCGAGGGAAATTTTTACTTTTATTCGAAGTAAAATCTTAGAAGCCGCCTCCAGGCCTGGGCATGACTTCCTCCCCTGCAGACCATTGTAGGTTGGAAAAAGTTCACATACTACAAGGATTTGCTTCTTGCCAAGAATGCCTGAGGTGGAGAAAGCGACCCTGGTTGTCTGCTCTGCCATCAGATCTGGATCCCTCCCACCCCAACCCCGTCCTTCTTAAGCAGACACACACTTTCCCTCGGGCCTGAGGATCTCTGCTCTGTACCCTACCAAGACTGCTTTGGAAAGGAAGTCTTGTGCTGGGCTTTGTCTTTACTGAGTTTAGGTCATGTCAGAGTCTTTCCATCTGGCTTCCGAAGTTGCTTCTTCAGTCTGCACAGATCATTTAAGAAGCATGTCTTGTAGATCAGTGGTCCCTAACATTTTTGGCACCAGGGACCAGTTTTGTGGAAAACAATTTCTCCCTGAACAGGGGAGGAGGGGAATGGTTTTGGTATAATTCAAGCATGTTACATTTATTATGCCCTCTACTTCAGTTGGTAAAGAATCCGCCTGCAGTGCAGGAGACACCAGTTCGATTCCTGGGTCGGGAAGATCCCCTGGAGAAGGAATAGGCTACCCACTCCAGTATTCTGGCCCGGAGAATCCCACGGACTGTACAGTCTGTGGGGTTGCAAAGAGTCGGACACGACTGAGCGACTTTCACTTCACTTCACTACTTCTATTATTGTTACATCAGCTTCCCCTCAGATCATCAGGCATTAGATCCCAGAGGTCGGGGACCCCTGTTTTAGATTGTGTTATGCGTTATGTTCCTGAATTGATCTGTCCTGAGGAGGATGCCTCAGGGGCGTGTGTGTGTGTGTGTGTGTGTGTGTGTGTGTGTGTGTGTGTAGATGCCGCAGGGCTGTGTGTGTACATGTGTGTGGTAGTTGCTTACAGTGATTCTTTCAGCAAACCTGGAGCAACAAGTGTTGTAGAAGTATGGTTTGTATCCCGTGTCACACTTTCTGTTTTATGTGGCAACTTTTTTGAGTTCTTTCCATGAGCGCTGATTGATTTTCATTGAGCCACACCTTTCTTAACTCCTCCCTTTTGTGACTTATGGCTAGTAGTCTTACGACTGCTAACAGTCATGTTTCTCTCCATATATCTCAATATCCGTATTGGCATTATGTCACTTGAAACTCAACCGATCAGTGTCAGGTCGATGATGGCAGGTGTCGTTGTCTCTCCTCCAGGTAAGGGTCAGTGGAGCTAAGTGACTGGTCCAGCTCCTGTTGTTCATGGGTGGCACAGTGAGGACGGGAACCAGGTTTTTCTTCTTGAATCTCATATCCTGTGTACAGAGCCAAGTAGCTTCTCTAGTTTAATTGTTACAACTTTCCTGTAAATTTTTGATTTTTAACCAGGTCTTCTCTTTATTATTAAGGTTCTCTACATCTTTCCAACTAACCAGAATGTACATTAGATCTTAGGAGTGGAGCCAGGAAAAGTAAGGGGGAAAAGCCATTGGCCAGTAACCCTGTGGTCTCTGTCATGATATTGTGACGTTGCATTCCTTTTTGAAATTTTCAGAGTTTCACATTTTATCTGCTTCTAAGTCTATCAAGAACAGAAAGTTTCTTCCCAGGACTGGTGAACATAAGGGTACTGTGAACTTCGGGCTCATGTGCAGGCCTGTGCAGAAAGCCTGCCTCCCCGGGATGCTGATAAACGCTCTGCTGATAGGGGGGCGGGGGTCTGCCTTGTGTTGTACTGTGCTGTCTGTGTCTTTCTTTTCTTCCTCTGCCTTCATTTCTCATCTGTGTGAAAATGCTTTTTCTAGCTGATTCAGTATCTGGGTTGGTAGTTAACTTTCAAAGCCTTCTTGGGCTAAACTATGGGAAGGGTACTGTCACAAAAGGTAAAATGAGTAGATTACCAGAGTTAATAGAAAATACCAGTCTCAGAAGGATGAAACGTACATCTAAAGGCAAGTCCAGTATGGATTAGGGTCCCTCTTGGAAACACACCCAGACTTTCCGGGGCTACAACTTGCCATGGGAGTAAGTTCTAGATAACATGCCCTATAGGAATACACAAGTACACAGGCATGTAAACAAGGATTTGCATTTTTTTTAGTTGTAATTATGAGAACCTAACAATAACTTTGATGTGTGGATCACAACACTGGGAAATTCTTCAAGAGATAGGAATACCAGACCACCTTACCTGCCTCCTGAGAAATCTATATGCAGGTCAGGAAGCAACTGTTAGAACTGAACATGGATCAATGGACTGCTTCCAAATTGGGAAAGGAGTACGTCAAGGCTGTATATTATCACCCTGCTTATTTAACTTATATGCAGAGTGGTGGTGGTGGTTGGTAGTTTAGTCGCTAAGTCATGTCCGACTCTTGCGACCCCTTGGACGGTAGCCTGCCAGGCTCCTCTGTCCATGGGATTTTCCAGGCAAGAATACTGGAGTGGATTGCCATTTCCTTCTCCAAGGGATCTTCCCGACCCAGGAATCCAACCCAGGTCTCCTGCATTGCAGGCAAATTCTTTACCAACTGAGCTATGAGGGAAGCCCTGATGTGAAATGCTGGGCTGGATGAAGCCCAAGCTGGAATCAAGATTGCCAGGAAAAATATCAGTAATTTCAGATATGCAGATAACACCACCTTTATGGCAGAAAGCAAAGAGGAACTGAAGAGCCTCTTGATGAAAGTGAAAGAGGAAAGTGAAAAAGTTGGCTTACAGCTCAACATTCAGAGAACTAAGATCATGGCATCTGGTCCCATCACTTCATGGGAAATAGAGAAACAAAGGAAATAATGACAGACATTATTTTTGGGGGCTCCAAAATAACAGCAGATGGTGACTGCAGCCATGAAATTAAAAGATGCTTGCTCCTTGGAAGAAAAACTATGACCAACCTAGACATCATATTAAAAAGCAGAGACATTACTTTGCCGACAAAAGTCCGTCTAGGTAAAGCTATGGTTTTTCCTGTGGTCATGTATGGATGTGAGAGTTGGACCATAAAGAAAGCTGAAAGCCAAAGAATTGATGCTTTTGAACTGTGGTGTTGGGGAAGACTCTTGGGAGTCCCTTGGACTGCGAGGAGATCCAACCAGTCCACCCTAAAGGAAATCATTCCTGAATGTTCATTGGAAGGACTGATGCTGAAGCTGAAATTCCAATACTTTGGCCACCTGATGCGAAGAACTGACTCATTGGAAAAGACCTGATGCTGGGAAAGATTGAAGGTGGAAGGAGAAGGGGCAACAGAGGGTGAGATGGTTGGATGGCATCACTGACTCAGTGGACATTAGTTGGTGATGGACAGGGAGGCCTGGTGTGCTGCAGTCCATAGGGTCGCAAAGAGTCAGACACCACTAAGCGACTGAACTGAACATTAACTACCTGTGCACTAGTAGAATACCTATATTAATTATGGTGTGTGCATGCAGTGTGACCCTGAGAACCAGTGAGAGCTGGAGGCAGTGGATAGAGAGGCGTGTGTATGTGTATATCTATACACACATACTATTCGTGGGGAAAAATCCATGGTTCATACATATTTCATCTATTTAAATATATGTATACGTATCCATAGAAAAGCCTAGAAGGATATACTCCACACTATTAACATAAAGTCATAAGAATAGGATAGAATTAGAATGAAGGGGAGTAGATATTGTTGTTTTAGTTTATACACACTAATAATATTTTTTCAATAAGTAGTCAGTCTTGTAACTTTAACAATTATGATGGGTAAAGGAGTTAATGAAATATTGATATCTTTAATGTCTGTCTTTTACTGAAATTTTGCATTTCTGCCTGGGTTTTCTGTTAGGTTATGAACCTCTGAGGGGTCATGAGGGTCACTGAGTTGCTGGTCTCACTCTTGGTTGGATGCTGTTCTTGATTTTTAATTGTGTGAATGTGGATTATCATTCTTCCATGTCTCTTTTTCGTCAGTGTCACTGAAAGAGTATTTTCTCACTGACATATTAAAGAATAGTGAGTTGTAGTACTAATTCAGTTAAATCGCTCTTCTTTTGGGAGGTGCAGAACTGTTCTGTGAGAATCAATATAAAAGGACACAAGCATCAGGTTTTCCTAGATTCCGGCTGTCACCCCACCTATGTGCTTACCCCAGCTCTGGGCTCATTGCTTATCAGCAAAGAAGGGACATTATTCATAGAAAAAGTCATCTTCCTTATAAAAATGAAATATTAGAATGCTGCGTCATCATTTTCTTCTTCAGTTCATGATATTTGGTTTTGGTGAAGAAAGGAGAAATAATGTGTTGTGTGTGGGCTTAAAAAATTGAAGTCTGTCACTTTTTGGGGGGAGTGGTTAGGGCTTCAGCATATGAATTCAGAGGGACTCAGCATTCATACATAACAATGTATTGATAACAAGTAAACCAAATATAGAAGGTTCACTGGCTAGTAGCTCATTAATTTCATTTTACTTGTGCTTTCAATTAGCCCCAGATGCCAGATTAATTTCTTCTAGCATTTTGCAAGGGAATGAAACTTTTATTTTTCTTTTTAATTCGATCTGGACTACAGATTTAGAAAATATTGAATTATTTCTAATTTTTGAAATGCCAACTTTAATGGTTCTCTGCCATTTATTTCTTCTGTTACTGTGTGATTATACTCTTCATGTCTCTTTTAGTAAAACAGTGGTCTCCACAGCAGTGAAAAGAGTTAATTTATTTTTCTTCTGGGTTTGTACTTCAGTTCCAAAAGTTACACATTAAATTGTCTTTAGCTGCATTTATGCCTTGATCGTCGTCCAGGTCTCTACTACTAAATTGAGACTTGTGAAATTTAGGCACACCTGTGAAAGCCCAGGCTGCAGTTTCATATATATGGACCATAATGGCTTTTAGTTTCTTTACAGTTTGTTGACTAAGCAAGCAATTTGAAGTATAATTAGATGATAATTTTAAATTTGGGAAAAAACCCTACCCCTACCTCAAGAAAAACCCTACCCCTCAACCAGGGTTCAATCCCTAGGTTGGGAAGATCTTCTGGAGAAGGGAATGGCAATCCACTCCAGTATTCTTGCCTGGAGAATTCCATGGACAGAGAAGCCTGGCGGGCAACAGTCCATGGGATCGCAAAGAGTTGGACACGACTGAAGCGACTTAGCAGACACAAGTAATTTTATAGTCACCAGGTCATTTTATCTTCACCTACCTTGAGAATGTTTTTGTTCTTGTTTTAATCACTCAGTTGTGTCTGACTCTTTGCAACCCCACGGACTATAGCCCGCCAGGCTCCTCTGTCCACAGGATTTCCCAGGCAAGAATACTGGAGTGGTTGCCATTTCCTCCTCCAGGGAATCTTCCTGACCCAGGAATCAAACCCATGTCTCCTGCATCGGCAGGTGGATTCTTTACCACTGGCCACCTGGGAAACCGCTTTAAAGAAAATAATCTCGTGTAATTAGTAATATGTCTGGAGGGAACAGAGCCCCCCAAATGACTCTCTTTTTGTGCCGTGGTCCTTGTTTCACCTGGGTGGACCCTGCTGAGCCACCAGAGGAAGTCAGCTTCCTGATGAATGGCCTTGCTCTTCAAGTATTTCTCCTCTACCTTGCCCTTTACCTCACTCTGCTACTCAGACTGTTCCTCCCGCTTGAAACACGTTGTCTCCGGTCATTTGAAAAGCGAAAAGATAATGTTGTGAGGGCATTTTTGGTGCTTTGCCGAAGCCGTGGTGATCTTTGTAAAATTAAATTTACACATTTATCTTCCCTAAACCTGAGGCCTTCCTTTCATCAGATTTCTGGCCTACTGTCAGTCAGTTATTTCCTAAAATGTTAGCACAGTAGATCTTGTGGTCTCTGACTTGAGTGAATCCAGAATTGGAAACACATAATCTTGTTGTATACAGGATTACTTTGAAATTGCTTCAGGACTCACTCAATGTTCTCCTGTGTGTCTTTTTTTTTTTTTTTTTGCCCCATATTTGTTTTTCCAAATTTATGGTCCTGTTTTTTTTTTTTTTTTTTTTTTTTAATTTTTTAAACTTGCCAATCTTTTCCCCGGCTCCCCAACCATCACTTAAAATAATGAAAGGTAGTCAGGCTATTTTCAAATGCTTTAACTTCACTGACACTGGTGGAAGCTTTTAGGTGAACTGTCCTTTGATCAGTGGCCCACATTCTCCTGGGGCCTGGCCGGGGCGGGCTCTGGCGGCCAGGGCTGGCGTTGAGTCTCCGCAGCCAGTGGGGTGCAGTGACTCTGCTTCTCTTTCTCAGTGCTATCGCATCCATCCTGAGGGCCTGGCTTGACCAATGTGCAGAGGACTTCCGAGAGCCGCCTGGCTTCCCCTGCTTACAGAAACTGCTGGATTATCTCAAGCAGATGATGCCAGGCTCTGACCCAGAGAGAAGAGCTCAGAATCTTCTTGAGCAATTTCACAAGCAAGAAGTGGAAGCTGACAGTGAGTACTCATTTGATTCCAGGGCGGAAGCTAGATCCTGATCCTGCACACCTCCCACAGCGAGCAAATGCTCTCCCTTTTCTTGTTGGGTCGGAGGCCTTGGTTTCCCTCAGGACAAGCTGACCGGGGATTGGTGGCCCGTGTAAAATTCTTAAGGCTACTGAAGTCCCAGTTATGGACTGTATAGAGCTGGAGAGCGGAATCCCCCTGGAGAAGGGAATGGCAACCCACTCCAGTATTCTTGCCTGGAGAATCCCATGAATGGAGGAGCCTGGTGGGGCTGCAAGTTCATGGAGTCACAGAGTGTCAGACACAACTGAGTGGCTAACACTATAGAGCTTTAGAGCAGAGAAGGGGATATTCAAGACCACCTAGTCTGACTCCCTCCTTTTATGGCTGAGGAAACAGTGACTCCGGGAGGCGGAGTGATTTCCCAGCGTTCCTCTTAGTGCCGCACAGAGAACGATCTCCTTGATGCTCTTTCGCCTTTCGTTGCCGTTGCGCAGCGTGCTGAACTTGAATTTGTTCTTCATTATCTGCCTGATCGGTTCCTCCTCCTGTCAAATGAAAACCCGCCACAGACAACCACCCCCATTCAGCAGGCAGGGGATTAAATCCAGTCCTGCCCCTGCCCTCACAAAAGCTTGCGAAGCTCAGAAAAGAGGTTTCCCCTTCAGCTGGAAATATCCCTGCTCTCTGTCCCCTGCCTGAGGTAGATCTCGCATCTCCTATAGACTCTCCCGAAGGAAGTCTCTGTGGCTGGTTTTTTTTTTTTTTTTTTTTTCCCTATCTGAAGAACTGACTGCCTATTTTCAAGGACAGAGCAAAGGCCACCACTGCAGGTTGTGGGCTGCTTGGAACCATCAGGCTTTGAAGGAAGTCAGAAAGAGGCTAGGACAGGCTTCCAAGCGGTGACGTTTTGTCCCCTCACTGGCTGCCTGGCTATGGTTGCCATGGCGGCTGACCCACTTGGAGCTTCTGACAGGCATTTCCCTGAAGTGACGCCTGATTTCCTCAGTGAGGGAAAGGAAATGGTTCCTCAACACCGATAAGGGAAGCTGCCTCAGTGCCAAGGAAAACACCCTTAAAATTCCAAACAGGACCTGTTGACTTTTTTTTATGGACAGGGGACCAGGGAGGGAAAAAATGCCGTTGCATCATTGGAAGCTGACTGCCAAGTCCTCTGTATCTCAGATGACTTCATCTGCTGGGAATGTTTGAATACCAGAGGCACCCCTCCAGCTGTAGGGGCTCTGCTCCCCTCAGGACCTCCCCTCCTGCCTTCCTGCAGGGGTGGATACTCCGTTAGCGCCCAGCTCTCCCCATGGGGGCTGCCCCTGGCTCCCGGCCTAATTGGGGAACCGGTGGGACCAGTGGTTCGTTGTTTGTAACAGGCACTGGAAGGCCAGCTCCTTTGGCAGGCCGAGGCAGGGGAGAGCGAGTTTGCCTGACTTTAGAAAGGCTTTTAGGCAATCCCAGGAGTGAATTTTTAATCAAGAACTCTCTTTTATTAAGTACAGGAATCATTACCAAAAAAGAGTTTTAGGAGCTTGGTTCCCATATGCTTCATTTTACCCAATTTCATGCTGGCAAAAGCAAACAGGCTCTCCTCCATGTTTTTTAAAAGTGAAAACTTTGCCTCAGGTTTTTGCCTGCTTACCCCTGGAAAAGAGTTAGAAGCAGAAACAGTGAGAGCATGGAGGAGACCCCAGAGAGAAAGGACCATGTAACCTTCAGGCACAGCAGCGTTGATCCAGGGCATGCAACAGGCCACTGTGAGCGTTGGATGAATGAGAAGATCACGCCTTAGCACATATACTGCTTGCCAGCCTCTGCATTGCTGAGCAGCGAGAACAGATTTGTATCTAGTGGTTAGCAAGAGGGTTGAGAGGCCCATTCTGAACCTTTGGGATTTCAGATGTCTTATTCCTCCACCCAATGAGAGAGGGCCAGAGTTGTGTGGAGGAAAAGTGGTGAAATCATGGGGTGTTAGCTCTCTTTAGCTCATGCCTGTTTGTATCCCAGCCTCTAGGGGCAGGCAGAGGTCCCCTCCTGCTTCCCCACCTACCCTCCTTGCAACCAGCTTTGTTCACATTGGTACCTTCAGCTCCAGGGTGAGGCAGCCAAGCGTTAAATCCTGTTGTTGTTTAGTTGCTCAGCCATGTCTGACTCTTTTGCAACCCCATGGACTGTATAGCCTGCCAGGCTCCTCTGTCCATGGGATTTCCCAGGCAAGAGTGCTGAAGTGCCTGGAGATCTTCAGGAGATCTTCTCAACTTGTAGTATCAGATCCATGTCTCCTCCATTGCAGGCAGATTCTTTACCACTTGATTCACCATACCTGTCATCAAAGTTAGCAGTTTCTCATGTGATGCTCTGAGAGGGGCAGTGATGCAGGGTCCACTGAGCACCCCCTTACGCCTAGGAAACTGAGAAAGTGAAAGTGTTAGTCGCTCAGTCGTGTCTGACTCTTTGCGACCCTGTGGACTCTAGCCCTCCAGGCTTCTCTGTCCATGGGATTTCCCAGGCAAGAATACTGGAGTGGGTTGCCACCCCCTCTTCCAGGGGATCTTCCGACCCAGGAATTGAACCTGGGTCTCCCTTACTGCAGGCAGATTCTTTACCGTCTGAGCTACCAGGGAAGCACAGGAAACTAAGAAAAGACCACCCCAATTTGATCCAAGATGTCTAAAGTCTTATTCTGCAAAGGCTTACATTATAAACATCCTGGGGGAATAGTAACACCCTGATTTAAACGTCTGCTAAGATATGTGTATGTAACTAGATTTTTCCTAATGAGAACAGATCTGCCAGGCAGGAGAACGGGAAATGTGGTTGGGAAACAATCCAGGAATTGGGGAAAGTTTCCAGGATGGGAGGTTAGAGGCTCAAGGTAAACTTCTTCCAATTGCATAGTCTTTCACAGTAGAGACCCTAGGTCCTGCTGCATGTGCTGAGTGTTTATGCTTTTGGAGTCCTAGGTAGTGATTTTTTTTTTTTCGCTTCTTCATTCTGTGTCCTATTAATTTGTAATTGATAATTGATGATCTTATGTCTAATATGGCTCAGGTGAATTTAGTTTAAGGCTATTTTACTGCTTCATGCATCCTTTATTTTTATTGGAGGATAATAGCTTTACAATGTTGTGTTCGTTTCTGCTGTATGTCAGTATGAATCAGCTATATGTATACGTGTAACACCTCCCTTTGGAGCCTGCTTACCACCCCCACCCCCGCCATCCCACCCCTCTCTAGGTCATCACAGAGCCCCGAGCTGAGCTCCCTGTGTTAGACCGCGGCTTCCCAAGAGCTATTTTCCATACAGTAGCGTGTATCCGCCAGTGCTGCTCTTTCAACTTGTCCCACTCTCTCCTTACCCACCTCTGTCCACACGTCCATCTGCATCTCTATTCCATTACTCAGCAATAAAAAGGAGCGAAACTGAGTCAGTTGTAGGGAGGTGTATGAACCTAGAGCTTGTCATACAGAGTGAAGTAAGTCAGAAAGAGAAGAGCAAATATCGTGTATTAATGCATATACATGAAATCTGGAAAAAATGGTACTGATAAACCTATTTGCAGGGCAGGAATAGAGATGCAAGCATAGAGAACAGATATACGTACTTAATTTTAGGTAGAAGTTGAAAGCCACTCCTAAAGTTCTGAGAATTCTGAGGACTTCTTGAGAGTTCTGAGGACTTCATCAGTATTTCTGACACCAGAATGGCTTATTCTACTCCCCAAAGCCTGGCTTGCCTTCATGTCCTTTCCTTCCAGGCTTCTGATAATTACTGGCCCAGTAATTAAGAAATGCATAGATGGGGTTTAGGAAATAGTTGGATTAAGGCTTGAGCTGATCAGAGGGATTTGAGGGTGCCTAAATTGAGAGGGGGACCCCTGAATGTAGCCCCGCTTTGCTTTTTCTAGCCTTTGTCCTACTTTGTGCTTGACTAAAGATCCTGTGGTTTGTCAAAGTGACAACGTGGGGCCTCTGGACTCAGTAAAGCCTCTAGGGACAAGCCGTGAGAGGGAAGACCTTCATTTCACTCCATTTATTATGCTTGCTGTTCTCTCCCTGTGAGTTTTCTAAGGGTCAGCCCTCTTCTTCCTAAATTAAATAAGTCCATTTTGACTCTGTAAAGAAGGTCATATGCAGCGGCACCAAACTACTACTACTACTATTTTTTTTCCCCCACCTGTGAACAGATGGGTTTCCCAACAGCATCTCCTTCAGCCTGGAAGAAGAAGAGGAACTGGAGGGCAGCGGCTCTGCGGAGTTCACGTGCTTCTCAGAAGATCTTGTGGCTGAGCAGCTGACCTACATGGACGCAGTATGTCCTCTCTCTGTGCCTTTGACGTGCTTCTGCTTAAAACGTGGGCAGTGACAGGACTGACTGGTGGCCCCTGGGAGAGCAGTAGGGTCATGTGAGTTAAGTCTTTTCAAATCCCCAAGAGAGGCTGTGCCAGTAAATGCAGAGGGAAGATGTGATTTGAATCCATCATCTGAATAATTTAGGCCTCAGCTCTTCTTACAATTCTGAGTGAAGGTGCTTTTCACTCGGCGCTCCACACCCAGAGGGAAAGAAGAATTCTAATCCTAGGGAAACAAAATCTGTCCTGTTCCATGGGTATTTCTCTCCCTTTAGACTCATACATATTTCAGTATCTGAACTGTTTATTTGGAGGATTGTAAAGGGGTCAGAGTATAAGTTAGGACAAAATAAATTCACTGAATCCACATGCAACTCTATCTGGCAGCTCATTTCCACATGTGCTTCCTGGTCTTTTGAAGTCTGAGTATTTTTGTTAGCTGTACATATTTGGTTTCATTAGTCGCATTTCATAGCTCAGTGTTAGCTGGTTAAAGAAAATAGGGCCAGTATCAAGGATCACAGTGGTTTCAGCTCTTCCACACTTACCACTTGGGAGGAACAGCATAGAAAGCGGCTGTGAGTTTCCATCTACTTAGCATGCAAATAGACTCTCAGAAGTAAATCAGATGGTCTTTATAAAGCAAATCCTGGCACATTTGCTTTTACACAAACCCTCTTACATCTTGTATTGAATTGTTGTACAAATGAGAATCAGATTGGTTCAACAAATTTGTTGTTGTTTCAAAAACCAGTAGTGTAAAAGAACTACGGAAAACTTCATTGGCTACGACTTTTAGGCAAAGACCTGGAAAAGAAAAAAGTGAAAGTAAAAGTTGCTCAGTTGTGTTGGACTCTTTGCAGCCCCGTGGACTATGAATTCTCCAGGCCAGAATACTGGACTGGGTAGCCTTTCCTTTCTCCAGGGGATCTTCCCAACCCAGGGATCGAATCCAGGTCTCCCGCATTGCAGGTGGATTCTTTACCAGCTGAGCCACAAGGAAAGCCCAAGAATATTGGAGTGGGTAGCCTGTCCCTTCTCCAGTGGATCTTCCCAACCCAAAGACCTGGAAACCAGGCTTCAGATCCCTCTTTCCTCCTTTTCCTGTGTGACACTGAATAGTTTTTCCTTTTGTTTGTTTCTCGCTGTCTTCACTTTAAACAATGGGAAATAGTGAACTTGATGGGTATCACTCCTGTGAGTCATTTTCCAGGTGACCATTCATATTCATTATACACAGTTCATGATTGTGAGTGTCCAGAATGTACCATGGATATGATTTTGAAGTCAAAGTAATCTTAACCACTTCTTGGTCAGAAGTAGATTCTTACCTGGATTTTCTTCCAAGACAGAAAAGTCCAAATGTTTTTGGTCATTTAAATTTTCTGTTGGTCATTGTGTTCCACGTGTTCAGTTGAACAGATTTAGAAAGAACATATGGGCTTTTTCTGATCAGTTAATATATTAATTATTTACTTTTGTCTGTTGAAATGGACACCATGAGGCAAATCAAGTAGAAATGGGCAATTTGTCCATTCACAAAGTACCGAGTTACAGTAAATGGCATGCTTTGCCCTATGAAATGTGTGTATTGTCCTTAAAATCAATTCCTCTCTTGTTCTAGCAACTATTTAAGAAAGTCGTGCCTCACCACTGCCTGGGCTGCATTTGGTCTCGAAGGGATAAGAAGGAGAACAAACACTTGGCTCCTACGATCCGTGCCACCATCTCTCAGTTTAATACCCTCACCAAATGTGTGGTCAGCACCATCCTGGGGGGCAAAGAACTCAAGACGCAGCAGAGAGCCAAGATCATCGAGAAGTGGATCAACATTGCTCACGTAATTGTCTTTTTAAAAATATCCTTTGAGCTTAGCAGATATGGGAGGCCATGCCATCATGCTGATGTTCCCACCTGGCTGAAAGGCAGTCAGAAAACCATATGTGAGGGCCCACTGGGTTTTTGTTGTTCTTATTGTGGTCCTTCCAAAGTAAGGAAAAAAGTTGCCTTTCTTAACATGGGAGTTTATTTTTCCTCTTTAAAACAATGGGTCCCTTGCTCACTTCCTGCTGCTTATAGGCCCCCATACTGCTGCTGCTTCAGGATGAAACAGAATGTCTGCTTTTTCACAGACTATTGGTTCTGCCCTGTGTTCAGTACATATAAACTGATGATCTCAGTGTCAGATAGACTGCTCTTCAATGCAGAAAGCTTACCCTACGCCCTTCCAGGACCTGGACGCATTCTGTCTTCTACAAACTTGAAGAGCCAGTACCTTCTCAGGATCTCACATCCCTTTTCTAAAGGACTGAAATATACAGATTCCATATTAATCAAGGGCTTTTCTGAGAGCCTTATATCTGAAGTTGGAGGAACAGAGTCTATTCCTGTGGCTGAATTACATTCTGCTGGGTGTCAGTCCAGTGTGCTGGATCAACTGCATCCATGTCACATGACCTTGACCTTCATTTATCAACATCTTATTTCCTGATTGAGAAAAGGTGAACAGTAGTCAGTCAGTCAGTCACCACGTATTTCATGAGCCCGTAAATGCTTCTGACCTGCAGTTTTATGTACTTTGAGGATATAGATAGGCTAAACACAGTTAATTTGGTCCTACAGGAGCCTATAGTCAAACAAGGAAGCTAAGAGATACTGGAGTCATCTCAGCCTAGAAGTGGGGTCATAGAACGTAAGTGCTGCAGAAGTTGTGGGGGGGGGAGAAATCCATCCTGGCTGGGTGATCCAGGCAGGTTTTCATGGACAGGATGGTATTTGAATTTAGCTTTGAATAACTGATAGTATTTGGGGTATTTGAAGATTGGGGAAGATTTATTTATTTATTTTGTCTAGGCAGAAGAAATTACGTCAGCAAGAGCTATGTAATTAACAACAATTTTGACAAATAATTTTTATGTAAATATCCTCTGTTCTGGGCTATATGGGGTCAACTCTAACCAAAACTCTACCCCATTATTTATTTTTCTCATTGAGCCCCGATCTGTGGGCATAAGACTTAAACTTTTACATTCTCTCTCTGCCTCTTTTGTTTCACATTCCCTTTTGTGGTCTTTGGTTAAACAGCAGAGCCATAATTGTGCCAGAGAGTTTCCTTTATTTTGAGTCTGTAGGTGGTCCGATACTACAGACTTTTTAGTATATGGGAAAATGCTATATGGAAGAAACAAATGTTTTACACAACTTAGACTTCTCTTATTCTGAATTGAGCTTATTTATCAGCAAGTAAGAGCCACAAAGGACGTCCTGATAAAGTATGATAGAACATGAAATTTCTGTCTTCTTAGACTGATAGGAAAAAATTTTTTTTTGGCCGCAAATGCCAAAAGAAAATAGTCTATCTACTTTTAATGTATTCAACTGCTTCTAAAATCTGTGGTAAACGTATAGCATCTGTATACATGGCAGGGTGGCTCAACAGTGACCTTGGTCCAAATTAAATACCAAATGTACATTTATGTGATAGTAAGAAGTACAAGTTGTATAATTCCAGGTATATTCCAAATGCCGTAGCACGTGCTTAAAAGCCAGCAGTCTTTAACTCTTTGTGATGCACGAAACTGTGTCCCTTGAAATTGTGTAGGTAACTTAATAAAATAATAAGACTCACAGGTGTTTTCCAATCAAAATTTATTTTACTTTTCCTGAGTTAATCATAGGCATTTTCTATTGAGAGGATGTTTGAAAAATGATCATTTTACATGCAGAAGATATTTCTGACCTAATATGACTGTTTTGTTGGACTGGCCTTACTGCTACATTTTTGCATCAAATCTCCTCAAAGATCACTCCTTTTTTAGCAATGGGGCCAGATGCCTCTTGTATTCCTTTAAACCCTTAGCTTAAGCCTCTTTCTGGATAATGTGTTCCATATGTTTATTATAATTTGCATGAAATAGCTGGGCCCGAGTTCTTTTATTTATTGCAAGTTTCCTGATTTTTAGAACATAACTTTTGGATTCTGAACCTTTGTTGAACCATGCTCTCCTGGGCTTGGTTTCCAGACTGTAATTCGGCACTCTTGCTTTCTCTCTTTTACTTGCTCTCTTTTTAAATAAAAAGAAGGCATTGAGGCATTTCAAAAGAGTGGGCATGACTTTTGTAAAGAGCTTTGGCATTTACTTTTAAGAAAATCTTGGAGGGGTGGGTTGTTGGTTTGGCATATTAATTTTTTTTTAGTTATCTTTTTTTTTTTTTAAGTTTTATTTTGTATTGGGGTATAGCCAATTAACAATGTTGTGATAGTTTCAGGTGGACAGCAAAGGGACTCAGCCATACATATGCATGTATCCATTCTCCCCCGAACGCCCCTCCTATCCAGGCTTGGCATAGTAATTTTAAGCAGCCAGATGTGGGCGTGCTAAGTTAAAGAATGCCATTTTCCATTCACAGTCAGGACTAGCGTGACTTCGTGAAATGTTCTTTTAAGCAGTATGCATTTATGCCCAGCCACTCTGGGACCTCTTGCCTCAGATGTTCCGCATGAAGCCAAGCCCATGCTCAGTTGTCGACAGTGGAAGTTTTTCACTCCCACATGCCTGCAGATGAAGCACCTCCTTGGATACAAGGCACATTCGCGCCCCCCGCCGCCAGGGCTTCCTCCTTCCCCATCCTGGCTGTGAAGGGGACCCTCTCTCTCCCTGACTGTTTTGCTGTGCCTGCCATTCATTCAGCAGGATTTTGACTCCAAGGTCGCTGCCTGCTGATGCTACAGCCTCTGAATGGTAGCTTAAGTTTCAGGCTCTGGGAGGCTTTCTACTTCTCTAGAAAATGACATCCAGAATGTTTCCTGTTCCCTTTCTATTTTGTTTTAAAAGGCTGCCAAAATGCATTTTCTTTTAAAAGCCCAAGTTATTTTGGAAACATTGTAAGTACCAAGGTGTTTCTGAATGTTTATGATTGAGGCACAAGCCAACTGGAACTCAAATGAATGTGTATAAAAATATTCCCTCTTGGCTAAGGACGTAAGAGGCAAAGTTCAACTTGTGGTGAGTTTTTACTGCCAAGTTGTAGACCCCTTTCCAGACAAGGGTTGGTCATGAGATGTGTGATAGCATCTGACCTTGAAGCGGCTGTGACCTGGTTCGCTTTGTGGGTCTAAAGGTTACGGTCATCTTTCCTGTGTATTTTTAGGGCATCTGTATGCTTTCAGCAGAAGAAAGTTTGCTTTCTCTAGCACAGCCCTGTAGGCTCACCGCCATTCGTGTTTTTACTGGGAAAGCTGGAAGCTATAAAACTGTAACAACAACGCAAAAAAATATATTAAAGAGAGAAAAACAAGCATTCGGTGCCAAAATCTATAAAGCGTTTCGGTGACTGGGGTGGGAGTATAAAGAACCACTTTTTGATGTTCAGTATTTATACAGCTGCCTATTTAGCGGTAAGAATTCATAGCAGCTGTGATACTTCTGAAACAGGAAACCACCAACTCACTGTATTATTGATATTTAAATGCCTTGTATGTTTTAATCACTCTCTGTACAGGAATGTAGAATCCTGAAGAATTTCTCCTCCTTGAGGGCCATCGTTTCGGCGCTGCAGTCCAATTCCATCTATCGTTTAAAAAAGACTTGGGCTGCGGTCCCAAAGTAAGTTCCCAAGTGTCTGCTCTACTTTCTTTGGCCGGGCTGATTAGCTGCTTTATCAGTGGTGTGGGTCCCTCTACCTTCAAAGTGCATATTATATAACAAGAGAAACATCGTTGAAAGCCTCTGTGTGTTCCAGGCAGGGTGCGTTTTACACATCATCATTAATGAGTTTTGAGGCAGGGCTGCTGCAGAAATCAACCTCACTCTCGAAGGGTGCCAAAGCCAAGATGGTCGGCTTTGGGGGTGATTTTAAGGATGTGCATGTCATCTGGGCTTGGAAGGATCAGCTCGCGGAGAAGTGAAGTTACAGCAACTCGCCTTTACTTCCGCTTATTTGTTCAGTCACATTCCTTCAAAGCCCTAAGCCGTTCCAAGCTGTGAGGGATAATGTGTGCACAGAGGACATTAGTTCTTGCTGTTCAACATGAATCTATTTAGTTAGTTTCTGCTTCCACCCATGACAAGCTATCTTAGTGTTGTTTAAAACCCCCCAAGTATTCCTTCCTAGGAACCTGACTGAAAATGATTAACCTCCCACGTTCTGTATTGGATTTTTCTTCATATTTCTTGCTGTAACCTTTGGAAGGGCGAACGATTGAACGTCCTATCGTTTCACTGTCGCTCTTGCCCCCTGTCCAGAGCTTCGCTGGACTCTGCCTTTCGCGAAGGTGGGAAGGGGGGTAAGGAGGCAGTTCTGGTCGCCCGTGAGTACAGATTGAGAGGCTGGGTAATGTGTCATGACTACAGACCAGGCCAGTTACTTTTCTCCCTCCATTTGTACTAATTGCAAAGTCATTCCGTAACAGGCAGAAATGCCTAAACTGTTTATAAACTGCAAAAATGCCTGTACTGTACGCAGCACAGTCTATACTGTATGCGGCAGAGTCAGTTCCAGTCGGGAGAGCGGCCAGCTGGCTCCCAGGCAGGCCTGCCTTGTGGGTTTAGTAGGTTCTGTCCTTAGAGCAGAAGGTCTCAGTACTCAGTTTCATCAGCTCACTCAGAGCAGATTAAGCCTTAAGTGTTAGTCTATCAGTCATGTCCGACTGTGTGTGACCCCATGGACTGTAGCCCACCAGGCTCTTCTGTCCTTGGGATTTCCCAGGCAGGAATACTGGAGTGGGAAGCCATTCCCTTCTCCAGAGGTCTTCCTGACCCAGGAATTGAACCCAGGTCTCCTGCAATGAAGGCAGATTCTTTATCATCTGAGCCACCAGGGAAGCCCTAAGCCTTAAGGGACTGACCCTACCCAAACTCTCTAGAGACCCAGATTGATAAACCAGAGTTTCATAGATTTATGCTGAAAAAGGTGTGCCAGAGTATTCAAGCTACTGATACGCTCACATTCTCCATCAGAGGAAAGGCAGCTTAGGGGAAGTCACATTATTGGTTACATAACTCTTAGAAGCGGGTGATCGTAAAGCCTGGTGTTACAGAGCTACAGACACCCTGCCACTTGGTCTTCAGCACTCACATGCTCTGTTATCTGTCAGGAGAAAGAGTGGAGATGGGACTTTTTAAAGCCCAGTGCAATTTTCTTGATTACCACTCTTCTCTTGGGTTCTTCTCAAGGCAACACTGTGTGAGATAGATTAGTTTATTGGGATTCTCTGCACAAGAGTCTTATGAAAGATGTGGACCATATGAAATCAATAGATGGTAGGCCCAGGTGAAATATGATGGGGAAATCAGACGCATACAGAGTCCCCATCCTCAGCACCCCAACCTCTCCCTTCCCCTCATCACTGCTCCCCACTTGTGGTATCAAAAACAAAGGGATGGTCTGGGGCTAAAATGCAGCCTTGTCCTGCTTGTAGCCTTCTCTTTTAGGCAGTGAAAGGTAATCTATCTTTCCTTGGTGGTTGATAAGTAGAATACTGTGGAAGTCACTTAGCCAGCCAAAGGTTTCTTCCACAGCACATTTGAGGCTAAAACACAAGATAAAAAATGACTGGACTTGTTTCTTAATCTCCTTGGTTATCATCAGAGAAGGCCCATCCTTCCAGCTGGTTTCTGTATTTAAGAAATACCACAGAACAAACCTCAAAGCCCCATTGTGTACAGTACGGGCATCTGGTTTGTTTCTTCATTGGTTTGTTTCTTCATTCATGTTTTAGCAGGAATGCTGCAGAAGTATCACAGTTCCTAAGAGAAATCACTTTCATATCAGCTTTATATAGTTTTTATCCCGAAATGAAAGGAACAGGGTTAAGATGTTTTATTCAGTTATTACTTTTCCAGTAGCCCTTTACGTTAATGGCTTTCAGTGGACAGAGAAGACTTCTATTTACTTCTCTTTATTTCAGCCCACATGTAATTAAGTTCTTAATGATTTTTTTCCAAAATATTAATAGCTTTAATGGTTTTCTTTATTCTAGGAGTAATATTACACTCATTGTAAAACACATAAATTCTTTTTTTTTTTTTAATTGGAGGATAATTGCTTTTCAATGTTGTGTTGGTTTCTGCTGTAGAGCAACATGAATCAATCATATATATATATCTCCCCTCCTTGCGCCTCCCTGTCCCTTCCTACCCCTCTAGGTCATCACAGAGCACCGGGAGGGGCTCCCCGTGTGATACAGCAGCTTTCCGCTAGTTATGTTTTATACGTGGTACTGCATATATGTCAGTGCTACATTCTCAGTTTGTTCTACCCTCTCTTTACCCAGCTGTGTCCACTAGTCTGTTCACATAAATTCTTAATAATGGCTTCCTCATGATAATGAAAGTGTTGAGTGTATTATGACATTGCCTCTGTTAATTCTTTAGAATTATTGCCTTCAGAATCATCCACTCAGGAAGCCTGGAGGGGTGGAGAGAAAAGCTTGAGGCCTGTGGAGACATGCTGTATTAGGGAGGGGCTGGGAAGGAGTAAGCGCTTTACATGTGTGATGGTGCAAGGGGGCTGTTGTTTCCACTGTGCAGATAAGAAAACTGAAGCTCAGGAAAGTTGAGCAGCTTGTCTAAGATCACTTAGGGCGTGAGTGGCAGAGTTGGGATCAGAACCCAGCCCCTCCTGCTTGCACAATCCACTCTGACTCTGAGAGTCAGGGCACTGGCCTGTGAGTAAGGAAATCGGGGTTCTGTACTGCAGCTCTCAGCAGTTAGCAGCAGCAGCTTGGGCAAATCCCTGACCCTGACATCTTCATCTCTCAAATGAGGAGACTGGCCAAGATGAGTTCTCAGGTCCTGGGGGGCTGTGGGCGTGTTGCTAAGAGGACTTTTTTAAAACTTGCTGAAGAGAACTTGTCCCAGTTATACAATGTAATACCCCCTGTGTAGCCAGAGGTCCTCAGGAAAGATGATCCAAAGGTGTTGAGCTTTTTCTAATCTTCATTTGTTAATATTTTCTCCATCCCTTTTCTAGGGACCGAATGCTGATGTTTGAAGAGCTTTCAGATATCTTCTCAGACCATAATAACCATCTGACCAGCCGGGAGCTACTGATGAAGGTGAGGATATGGGGTTGCACTGTGCTCTGGACTTTGCTCAGGGAAGAAGAGAAGTTTGAGGGCTCTTTGGCTGCCTGCGGTCCCTTGAGAGAGCCTAAAGGAACTGAAACGCAGGACTTTGGGTTTTTATGCCAAATCAAAGAAGCCTGGGGCTGAGAAAATTCAAAGTCCTGCTCCTTGGCTTCACTGGGATGCAACCAGATTGTGAAACTTGGCATTGCTGCCTGCCTGTAGCCCCTGAACAAGCCACCCTGCAAACACCGAGTGCTGGCAGTTAGGTGGGGGAGAGGGCCTGGAATATCCTTCTCAGCAAAACATCTTCTAAAAGGGCAGGGGCCAAGCCTGCAATTCCACATCCTTTATTTGCACTAAGTTGCGCAACCTGTCCGTCAGCAGTATTTATTGAACACCAGATGAGTGCTGGCTGCTGAACAGCAGGCTAGGTAAAGCTGTAGCTCAGCTCATTTTCTTTCTCTAGATGTTTGATGAGTGCCTAATATTTGTAAAGCATTTGACTGGCCTCTGGGAGTATGAAGAAGACTAACACAGACTGTTTTCAGGAACTTACCTTCTAGTGGGTAGATGTAGACACTAAATAAGAATGAGTAGTCAAAGAAAGGTATGAATGATAGGTTGTGAGCAGTCATGAGAGGGGAGCAGATAGTATTTTCACAGCCTTTCTGTAGATTCCATCCTTCTCATTTTGCAGCTAGTCAAGACTCAGAGAGGTAAGGATACCCCTGAAGTCCCACACCTGGAGGTAGTGGAGCTAGAATGTGAATCCAGCCTGGTGAGACCCTAAAGCTGCTGCTTCCATCACTTAGGCATAAACCTGTTGCTTTTGACCACTTGGGAGTAGGAGGCAGGGGAGGTCAGGTGAAACTTCAGAGACAAGGGAAGTGTTCTTTCATTTAATATTGATTGGGCATTCACCATGTGCCCAAAGCAATCTCTGATCTTAAGGAGACTACAGTCTCATGGGGGAGGGTGGTAAAGTGTGCAGTTATTAAAAAACAAAACAATACATTACCCTTTTGCCCTGAACTGGGCAGTTAGAGGATCCTTACATAGTACTATTTAGTATACTGGTCTCATAGAATTGTTTTGAAGATTGACTGAAATCACGTATTTGAAAGCACTGCAGCTGTCCGTCAATTTTAGCATTTGGCAAGCTATCTACATGTGAAACCATAGTATGCATGACAAATGAAAAGTGTAAGCTATAGATGTAAGCTTTGCATAGACACTTGGAGTAGGAATGAGAGTCTAGTGGGGATAGGTTTACTTAGAAAAGGCCTCAGTGATAACTGTCGGGTTAGTTGTTCCTATAAAGGCATCTGTTATGATCTTCCTGTCTGTTCTTCTCCTAAGTCCTACTCTTCCTCCATGTCTCCGTGAAGACTACAGTTCAGTTCAGTTCAGTTGCTCAGTCGTGTACAACTCTTGGCGACTCCATGAATCGCAGCACGCCAGGCCTCCCTGTCCATCACCAACTCCCAGAGTTCACTCAGACTCACGTCCGTCGAGTCAGTGATGCCATCCAGCCATCTCATCCTCTGTCATCCCCTTCTCCTCCTGCCCCCAATCCCTCCCAGCATCAGAGTCTTTTCCAATGAGTCAGCTCTTTGCATGAGGTGGCCAAAGTACTGGAGCTTCAGCTTTAGCATCATTCCTTCCAAAGAACAGCCAGGGCTGATCTCCTTCAAAATGGACTGGTTGGATCTCCTTGCAGTCCAAGGGACTCTCAAGAGTCTTCTCCAATGCCAGACTACATTTCTGCTCAAATCCTTCCTCGACACACTCAGGTCTGATTAGGCCCCTTCCCGTGTGCTCTGGAAGCCCGTCATTCCTCTTGTCCTAGCTCTCATCACACGCCTCGATAAACTTGTCTGTGAATGTCACCTGTCTCCCCACTGGCCTTTATGCCTCTTGCAGGCAGGGGCTTTTCCACTGTTATCTCTTTAATGCCTAACACACTGGGCATGTCACAAGCGTTCAGAAACGATGCTGGACTACACGCATTGACGGGCCTTCTTATTCACATGAGTTTAACCACTTGCCCACTGTTAGCCCTGCTTGGCATAGACAGCGTGTGCAGGGCAGGGTGGCTGGTGTCTCTGGATTTGGCCCACCTGATGAACCGCACGCTAAACCATGCCTGGCTTACTGAGGTCATGCTCCTCCCTGCTTCATATCCCCCTGGGTTTGCAGACTTTAAATGGAAACTCATCTGGCTGGAAGGAGATGGCTTAGTCGTCTCCCTGCCAGTAATACAAAGCTAGACTTAGTGGAGCCACACAGTCAAATCCCAATAGCTCTGAGTCATCTTTCCAAAGTAGATACATTGAATACTGTGCAGCTCATTGCCCGGTGGCCCTCTTCTGGCTGAAACCATAGAAGCAGAGCTACTTCTAGACATTAAAGGTCCCATAAACCTTTCTGAAATGTCGAAGTTTACCTTGGTGCTCTAAGTTAAATTTCTTGTACATGGCTGGAATCCCAAAGAAATGAAAAACTTGGCTCTGAATTCATGTGCTCTGTGCATTATCATTAATGATAGTGGAATGTTTGGGGGCAGGTCATTCGTATGTCTGTGTGGGTCCCTTTCCAGTCATCTTTGTTTATTATTATTCATATGACGCATAGCATTCTGGATGTTAATTCTCAGCACAGTTGTAATAAAATGAAATCAAGGTACTTATGTTTTCAGAAGAACCATGCCTGGTCTCTGTTTTTAATATGCTGGACTTAACTGATTTGTGGGAGGGTAATCTTAGTCTTGAATGACCTTTCTTCTGCTTCTGGGTAAGGTGCTACTTCTATAATACTATGGCTGAGACAACATCATAATAAGCAAAAATTGATGGTTTTCCTTTTAATTGTTGGAGACAGATGTTTTTATTTTACTCTGAGATTGTTTTAAACCTGTTACTCTTATGATTTCTGAACCTTGGATCGTTCCAAGCAGCTTATCTGTGGAGTCCACACGTTTCTGTATGACAGGAAAGCAGAATATTACCAAATCTTCTTCATTCCTGGGACTCTTACAAAGAACTCTCCTGGGCTGAATTGCTTGAAACAAATGCTAGGCCCAGGCAGGCATTTGGCTCTGGTAGAGATGTCTGTTTAATGACTGAGGTCAGAGGTTGGGTAGAAGGCTATAGGGCTGGGAAGGCCTATTTCACATAATTACTATTAACTGATGAACTGTCATTAAACCAGCAGTGGAAGTGACAAATAGATTTAAGGAACTAGATCTGATAGACAGAGTGCCTGATGAACTATGGACGGAGGTTCGTGACATTGTACAGGAGACAGGGATCAAGACCATCCCCAAGGGGAAAAAAAATGCAAAAAAGCAAAATGGCTGTCTGAGGAGGCCCTACAAATAGCTGTGAAAAGAAGAGAAATGAAAAGCAAAGGAGAAAAGGAAAGATATACGCATTTGAATGCAGGGTTCCAAAGAATAGCAAGGAGAGATAAGAAAGCCTTCCTCAGTGGTCAGTGCAGAGAAATAGAGGAAAATAATAGAATAGGAAAGACTAGAGATCTCTTCAAGATGATTAGAGATACCAAGGGTGCATTTCATGCAAAGATGGGCTCAATAAAGGACAGAAATGGTATGGAACTGACAGAAGCAGAAGATATTAAGAAGAGGTGGCAAGAATAAAGATCTTCAAAAAATATCTTTACAAAGATCTGTACAAAAAAGATCTTCATGGCCCAGATAATCATGGTATGTGATCACTCATCTAGAGCCAGACATCCTGCAATGAAAAGTCAAGTGGGCCTTAGGAAGCATCACTATGAACAAAGCTAGTGGAGGTGATGGAATTCCAGTGGAGCTATTTCAAATCCTAAAAGATGATGCTGTGAAAGTGCTGCACTCAATATGCCAGCAAATTTGGAACACTCAGCAGTGGCCACAAGACTGGAAAAGGTCAGTTTTCATTCTAATCCCAAAGAAAGGCAATGCCAAAGAATGCTTAAACTACTGCACAATTGCACTCATCTCAGACACTAGTAAAATAATACTCAAAATTCTCCAAGCCAGGCTTCAGCAATATGTGAACCATGAACTTCCAGATGTTCATACTGATTTTAGAAAGGGCAGAGGAGCCAGAGATCAAATTGCCAACATCCACTGGATCATTGAAAAGCAAGAGACATCTATTTCTGCTTTATTGACTATAACAAAGCCTTTGACTACATGGATCACAATAAACTGGAAAATTCTTAAAGGGATGGGAATACCAGACCATCTGACCTGCCTCTTGAGAAATCTGTATGCAGGTCAGGAAGCAACGGTTAGAACTGGACGTGAAACAACAGACTGGTTCCAAATCAGGAAAGGAGTACGTCAAGGCTGTATATTGTCACCCTGCTTATTTAACTTATATGCAGAGTACATCATGAGAAACGCTGGACTGGATGAAGCACAAGCCGAAATCAAAATTGCCAGGAGAAATATCAATAACCTCAGATATGCAGATGACACCACCCTTATGGCAGAAAGTGAAGAAGAACTAAAAAGCCTCTTGATGAAAGTGAAAGAGGAGAGTGAAAAAGTTGGCTTAAAGCTCAACATTCAGAAAACTAAGATCATGGCATCTGGTCCAATCACTTCATGGCAAATAAATGGGGACACAGTGCAAACAGTGGCTGACTTTATTTTTTTGGGGGGGCTCTAAAATCACTGCAGATGGTGATTGCAGCCATGAGATTAAAAGACACTTAAAAGGAAAGTTATGACCAACATAGACAGCATATTAAAAAACAGAGATGTTACTTTGCCAACAAAGGTCCGTCTAGTCAAGGCTATGGTTTTTCTAGTAGTCATGTATGGATGTGAGTTTGGACTGTGAAGAAGGCTGAGCGTCGAAGAATTGATGCTTTTGAACTGTGGTGTTGGAAAAGACTCTTGAGAGTCCCTTGGACTGCAAGGAGATCCAACCAGTCCATCCTATAGGAGATCAGTCCTGGGTGTTCATTGGAAGGACTGATGTTGAAGCTGAAACTCCAATACTTTGGCCACCTGATGCAAAGAGCTGACTCTTTTGAAAAGACCCTGATGCTGGGAAAGATTGCAGGCAGAAGGAGAAGATGATGACAGAGGATGAGATGGTTGGACGGCATCACTGACCCAGTGGATATGAGTTTGGGTGAACTCTAGGAGGTGGTGATGGACAGGAAGGCCTGGCGTGCTGCATTCATGGGGTTGCAAAGAGTCAGACACAACTGAGCTACTGAACTGAATTGATGGAGAGGGGTCCGCTGCTTATGTAGCACCCAGTAGAAGAGGCCCCTTGAGGCCCAGGAACAGGATGGATGAGGGCAGCTGTCTTCTGCCAAAGATGGTGATAGGCAGTGAGACTCATCTGCCAAAGATGGTGTTAGGCAGTGAGAGAAATTTGAACTAGAGAGAGAGAAGGACAGAGAGGGGATGAAACAAGAGGAGAATGGAAGGTTGATGGAGGGCAAGATGTGGAATTCTTCCAAGCATAGTGATAATGGAGATCATGGGACAGGATGGTATATCCAGATACCTGAGTAGAGCAAAAAACAAGATGACTTTGTTGGAAAGAAGAAGCGTCATCAAGAGAGTAGAAGCAGGAGTAGGAAAAAGAGGCAGGCAGAGTAGAGATCCAGAGCGATGCAGTAACAATGCCCGTGAAGAGTCTTGAGGAGTTTCAAGGGACCGTGTCGTGAGCCTTGCAGGACAAAGGGGTAGGGCCGAGGCAGAACGCTGACACGGTGGGATGTGACGCCTAGTGGATTTCTGTTGACACCTCATCTGGAATAGCTGGCATCACTCTGATATCAGTCTTTTTAGTTACCTAGCCAGGAGTGGAGCCTCAGTCTCCTGAAGTCGTGCAATCAGCAAATCTTCCAGCTCCCAGTCCCAGATCTTTCTCCTCCCCATAAAGAGGTCGTCCTTAGTGCTCTTTTAAGCTCCTTCCTAGTTGTGTGATTCTCAGCGGCCTCTTAGCTTTTCAGAAATCCTTCTCAAGAATTTTAATGCACCTGCAGTAATGTCCATACATTACACATCTGTCAGTGATTAAGAAACTGGAAGGGAACCAGGAGGGCCTACTCCCTGGAAGGAGATGGATATTTGCATTCAAAAGTCAGGAAGAATTGATTTCCCACTCCAAGCAGATTCTCAAGAATTTGAGAGGACTCACAGTCACCCAGCAGAGGAAGTGGCACATTTTAGGACACTTTCATTCATCCCCAGCAAAAGCTATAAACAGGAGATCGTTAAACAATACCTCTTCTTATTGTCATTTGTAATAGGGGGACTGACAGTCGCTAAGGAGTCACTATGGGTTCTGTCCCTAGGGGTGTACCTGGATCCAGGTAAAGGCTGGTGAATGATATAGGATACTGATGCCTCACTGTAACTGGAAAGGCCAGGTCACTGGAAAAGGTCCCCTTATAGTCGGACAGCAGTGAAAGGTCGTATGCTCTGGTTATATGATAAACCCAGGGAAAGCTGACTGACTGAGGGAGACCAGTGTGGAGTCTGGCGCTCCTAAATTGTGAAATCTGCCTCCCATTCATGCAGTTCCTGGAAAATGAGAACTTAACAAGACCCCAAAACCCACAAAACCCAAAGTACTTTATGTTCAGTCAGCAAACTGGAGATTAGTCATTATGTGGAAGAGTTTGTTGTTACAACAGATGGGAGGAAAGAAAGGGTCGCCATCTGTCCCCAGGCGCTGGGAGGAAGGAATTGATTTTGTAGGAGTTCCAAACCTAAGAGGCAACTTGGAAGGAAAGGTTGAGGGAGAGAAGGGAGAAAAAAATGTATGAGGGTCTGGCTTTCATAGATCAGCGCGGGACTTCCTCAGAGAACTTCCGGTACAAAAGTTTCATATAGCTAAGAAATACCACAGAAATAGTCTCTTTTCTTTCACAGGATGCTGGCACATGCCTTTCAGACCAACATCAAGAAATCACAAAAAGTGCAGAGGAAGAGATGTTTGTTTCCAGACATGTGATTACTTGCAGTGAAATTCGGGACGTGTAAAAATTGTCTCCATTTCCGGGAATTCCCTGCCTTATATTCATGATTGATTTTATAAAATTGATTGGGGGCTCTTCCTGCAAACTAGGATAAGACAGGATAAGACATTCCACCAGGCCCTCTCAAGAACAGACCGCTTGCCACAGGTCAGCCAGGTGTTTGCGTAAGGCAGTCCAGCACGTGCTGGAGGCCTCTTCATTTCCCACGGTGTCCACGTAGTTGTGTGGAGGCTCTGCCCCAGAAGCTAGGCGCCCCTTCCCTTCTTTGAAGCATCTTCCTCCATCTGTCTCCTCTGTGTGTGTGTCTGTTTCTTAGGAAGGAACATCAAAATTTGCAAACCTGGACAGCAGCGTGAAAGAAAACCAGAAGCGGACCCAGAGGCGGCTTCAGCTCCAGAAGGACATGGTATGGAAAGCCCTGGGTCTCTCCAAGGGCCAGCCAGGGAGCCGCCCCATGTGGGTGGCGGGGCTCCCGCTTGGCACCAGAACCTTCCGTCTGCAGGGTGCCCCTGCTCCCAAAAAAGTTCTCATGCTTTTTACCTCATCTGTTCTCAGCAGCCCTGGGAGGTCTCAAGGCAAGCTCTTCTCACTCCCACTTGACCCAGCAGGAAATAGTTTGGACCAAGAGTCCCAGATCGAGTTTGTTTTCTGGAAATTTTTTTTTTTTTTTCTTTCTGAAAGTGAGGGCAAGTCTGTGGCAGGTAGGCTTCTGTCCCTGATGCTGTCTTATTTTATCCACTCCTATACCAAGGAGCTTGAGACCTGAGACCTCCTGCAATGCCTCCTGTAATCAGCTTTTTTGTTTTTTGGCCATGCTACACAGCATGCAAGATCTTAGTTCCCTGATCAGGGATCGAACCCGTGGCCCCTGCATTGGAAGCACAGAGTCTTAACCACTGGACCCCCAGGGAAGTCTCAACTGTTTTCAAAGTCCCAACTTTGAACACACAGTAGCTCCAGGACCTGGTTGTTAGGGAAAGAGAATGTCAGCTCCCAGAACTTGGTCCTTGTACTCAGAGATCTTTTCATTTGTTCCAAACCCTCTAGTCATTTTCTGGATCTCCTCACTGACACCAAGTGCTAACCAAATCTTTCTAGTTTTTCAGTGTTCGAAGGAGCATCATACCTCCTTCCTTAAGACTAAAAGATAACTATTGACATCACTGGCTTTATTTTTAAAACTCTCCTAACTTTGAGCATAGAAGGGGAAAACCAGAGAGAGCAGATTGGAGACTGACAATCTAAATATTTTCATCCCTGCTTGAAGAAGACTTTTCTCCTTCTTTGGAAGGCTGGTCATAAATCAGAAATGTTTTTTTGAGTGATGGGCCTCTTCTGTAACATAAAGCCTGTAGAACATTCACAGCACTTCAAACTTTTTTGGTGGTTCAAAGACAAGTTAAAAATAGCTGTTAAGAGAGAGATTATTTTGGTTCAGGATGAGACCTTGTACACATAATAGGAAAGAACAAACTGCAGCTGACAGTGAGTTCTTGAAGGGCAAAACCTGCGTTGGTGTGAACCTCATGAAGCAGCTCTGACCGAGGAAACAGCCAGCCACGTGCACATCAGGCCGCCTGGTTTCACCCTGGCGGAGACTTTTGTGTTCTTGCTAGAATTTCCGTAAGTGCCTTAATGGACTTTAGGACAAGGTGTGTCCATGGAAGCCCCTTTTTATTTTCTCTTCAAAATAGTGCCTTGGTGGCCTTATGGAGGATAGGAATGATTTCCAAGGAAATTTGGTGAAATTAATACAGTACGTATATACCTGGAGAAGGGAATGGCTACTCACTGCAGTATTCTTGCCTGGAGAATGCCGTGGACAGAGGAGCCTGACGGGCTACAGTCCGTGGGGTCTCAAAGAGTCGGACACAACTGAGTGACTAACACTTTCACAAATTCATATACCTGCAGTGGACCTGCTTCTACCTTTATTTTCGAGGGATTTTTTTTTTTTTTTTAGTTGGAGGATGATTGTTTTACAGTACTGCGGTAGTTTCTGCTGTGCAACACCATGAATCAGCTATGTGCACACACATCTCCTCCCTCTCGAGCCTCCCTCCCAGCCCCCGCCCCACCCCTCCAGAGCTTCCCAGCCGGGCTCCCTGTGCTACGCAGCAGCTTCCCAGTAGCCGTCTGTTCTGCACGTGGCACCATATGTATGTCAGTGCTACTCTCTGTCTGTCCCACCCTCTTCTTCCCTGCTGTGTCCACAGCTCCGTTCTCCACGTCTGAGTCTCTCTTCCTGCCCTGCAAATAGGTTCATCCGTACCATTTTTCTAGATTTCATACGTATGCGTTAATATATGATACTTGTTTCTCTCCTTCTGACTTAACTTCACTCATATGACAGACTCTAGGTTCATCCACATCACTACAAATTTAAATAAACTTTTAATTTTAGAATTTAGAGAGAAGTTCCAGATAATACATAGAGTTTCTCCGAACCCCTCACCCTTCCTCTACCACCCCAGTTAACATCTGTAACTGTGGCACACCTGGCAATACTAGGATATCGACATGGGCCTCCTGCCGCTCACTGAAAGCCAGACTTGACTTGGATTTCACCAGTTTCCCACCAGCATCATCTTTCTGTTCCAGGATCTAATCCAGGGCGCCCCACTGCATTTAGTTATCACCCTAGTCCCCTCTGCTCTGTGACAGTGTCTGAGTCTTTGTCTTTAGGAAGACTGTTCTAGTGTCCCGAGAATGTCCTGCAACCAGGGGTGTCTCTTGTTTTCCTAGTGATTAGACTGAGGTTAAGGGTCTGGAGAGGAGTATCACTGATGTGAAGTGTCTTCTCATCCTATTAAGGAATAAATGGCATCAGTGTGACATTGATGTCACTGGTGATTTTAGCCTTCATCACCTGGTTAAGGTAGAGTTTGGCAGGTTTTCTAGTTTAAAGGTACTGTTTTCCCCTTTCCCTCCTGTTTTCTCCAGAACCGAGTCACCAAGCCACTTTATAGTGATACCCCAGCCTCCTGTGGGCACACTCCCCCAGTGGGCTGCAGCCACTCCTCTGCCTGGTGAGGCCATACTTCCCAGGGCTGTTCTGAACTGCTGGGGGTATCCACACACTGTGAGAAAGAACAGAGGTCCTTCTGACCTTGTGTCGGCGATGTGCGAACCTCAATCCACCTGAACCATCTCCTGCCTTCGAGGCTTGGTTTTTATGACTTCAAAAGTTACCTTGGTGATGGAGTTCCCAGTCAATTCATAAAGGAATTTAAAATTTTTCATTCATAGAGGTTAGCACTAGTGGCCTTAAGAGAGGCCTTGAATGGTTCTTAATTACTCTCCAAATGCTGTTGAGGCTCACCTGGCCATTCAGAGATTGCTGCCTCCATCTGCAAATGGGCACCCTGCAGACTGCAGCAGACACAGGGCCTTTTGGTCCGCTGTGGACCAGACTTTCAGTAATGCAGAGACGGTTTTGTTGTGCTTGATCTTCAGGGTGTGATGCAGGGGACTGTGCCCTACCTGGGCACCTTCCTGACCGACCTCACCATGCTAGACACCGCCCTCCAAGACTACATCGAGGTGAGTTCCGGGCCGGTGGTGCAGGTGGGTCTGTAGCCTTCTCATTGGTTGCCCAAGAGAGATACACTTTTGTTCACATCAAGTGGGGCTTCCCAGCTGATGCAGAGGGTAAAAAATCCACCTGCAGTCCAGGTGGTGTGGGTCCCTGGGTGAGGAAGATGCCCTGGAGAAGAGAATGGCAACCCAATCCAATATTCTTGCTGGGAAAACCCCATGACGGAGGAGCCTGGCAGGCTATGGTCCATGTGGTAGCAAAGAGTCAGACATGGCTGAGCGACTGAGTGCACACACGCATGCACACACACACACACTACTGAGGGCTCTTCATGAACATGGCGTTGTGCTAGATGCCATGAGTTATACAGAGATGAGTGACTCCAGCCTCACAATCTCGTGGAAGGTGTATTTCAGAGCAGGCAGTGATGGATGGAAATAGTAACAACTCGAACAGAAATGAAGTGGGAGGAGAGGGGAAGCCTCGACTGATTCCTTAGGCACAGAGGTCATGGCCTGGCATTATGAAGGAGTGGGCTGGAGCATTGTCAGTGTTTTATCAAAAGGAAAGTCACTTCTATGTAACATCATTATCAAAGGTAAGTTTCAGTTCTCCAGCTTCTAGTCTCAGTGGGCTGAATTTAACTTTTCGGTCATTGGTCACTGCGATGGTTTTAAAAAGTTAAAGGTCAAATCCTGCCCAGTGTTGGGTAGGACTTTGGCAGGTGGAGCTGAGGGAATAATATGCCCCCACGTTCTACCTGCTGGATAGAAAGTCAGTCAAATTCATGGGTTTTCAGGTATCCTTTTTTGTTTCATATTATTACCTTCCCTCTCTGTCTTCTTCTCAAAATGGGAAATGAAGTGAAGCCTAGAAAAACCAGCTGCTTGTTAGTAACAGTAATAGAATATTACATGGAGAAGAGATTTGATATTCGGAATGACACTTGAGGATTTCTCATGTATTTCTTTTTCTCACATTCCTGGTTATCACGTGCAGTCAGCAAGCGTTTTACTCTATCATAGTGAGGAGTAGCAGCTATCTTGCAAATTCCCACCTCCAAGTTCATTAGAAATGTTGTGGACATGCTCACTCAGCAGTGTTCCGTATCTATTCACGTCCTCTGCCTCAGGAAACACTGTCAGGGTTGGGGAATTTGGCGGGAGTGACCAGTGCTTTAAAAGTTAAATGCAGCTTATGAGACTAGGAGCTGGGGGGGCTGGAGAATTGAAACTTAACTTTGGTGATGAGGTTATGTAGAAGTGACTTCCCTTTTGATAAAACATTGACACTTTGGTTTCCAGTATGAGTCAATGACCATCTGTTTTTGTTGCTTGGTCAAGAAAAAAATAAAGTGTAATGGAACATTTACCCAAGCTTTTGCCTTTACTGGCTCTGCAAGTATATTTGGATTCCGTGTTATAAGTCCTTTGTCATTACTGTTTCAGTTCATTTCAGGCATTGTAAGAGAAGGCTGTCCACCTATGTCTTGTCCTGTGATAAAGAATATTTTTCTTTAAGCAAATGGTGCTTCTCTTCTTCCAAAGTAGCCATAATTACTGTCATGAATAATCGTGACTTTATTGTCCCTGTGATCTATTTTAACAAAAACCTGGAACAAAGAGGGCTATGTTTCAAAGTAGCTTGGTTTGTCATTCTTTTCAAAAAAATTTCTTTCAGGGTGGACTGATAAACTTTGAGAAGAGGAGAAGGGTAAGTAGGAGTCTTAGCTGTGGTTTTCCATTTTACTTCATTTGGACATGAAAAAAAAAGAGAAGTGGAGACTTAAGTTTTTTGTTGAGGCAGAAAAAAAAAACAACACATATTGAAAATGTATCATATAGCATTGTACTTGGCATGCTCTTTTGTGTTATTGCCCCAGAGCCCTGGTGAGGTAAGTTTTATCATTCTCAGTTCAGGGGTGAAGAAACCAGGACTCCGATGAAGTAACTCGGCCAGAGTTACCCAGTGGCACAGTCAGGGTTCAAATCCTGTCCTGTTTCTCCTGAGCCCACATCTCTTCCTTTACCCCCTCATCATCATCTTCTTTACAATCAGCCGCAGCAATAACAGCTTTATCCCATTAAGAAGAAAGTGTTTCATAAGAGTATATGATATAGAAGGGTTACTAAAGATGGTTAACTCTGGTAGGCCTATTAGAGGAAAGGAAATGATCTTCATTGTTACATGTGCATAATTATTCTTTTCCTTTCCTATCAGCATAGGAAGGGGCGTTCAACATCAATTTGAATTTTTCTGTGGGAAGTAGAATAGTTCTGTACAGAGAGATAAAACAGAGCTTTGAAAATTTGCTATGGTTTTAGTGTTAAAATGGTATGTTTAAAGAATCCCAAGGGAAATGAGTGAGCAAAATAATAATATTACCCCATGGAACTCTCGTTGTTCTTTAGTTATTCATTCATTCTTTCATCCTGCAAGCGTTTCTTGCAGACCTGACACTGGATGGGAAAGTGGGATAGGTTCAGGGATTGCATCAGAAAAAGCGCACAGCTCCCTGCCCTCATGAAGTTACAGTGAAGGAGGTGGGTAGGCAAACAGGCAGTTACCATGCAACCTGGTAAGGGCGTATGAGCAAAAGTAGTGGGTGTTAGAAGAGCATATAGGAGGGGCATTTATCCCCAACTTGTGGGGTCCGAGAAATTTCCAGGAGTAAATGACATTGCAGTTAAAACCAAAGTTTCAGGAGCTAAGCAGGCTGAACTCATAGGTAACAGGAGACAAACACCACCTGAGACAAACGTAAGTCTTCTGTCCCTGGTAGCATGTGATGATGAATGCTTCTTGCGGATGCTGACGCCACGGTGGGAGGTCACTGCAAGGGAAGTTGACACCTATGGAATCTGCCGGTTGTTGAACTGCTCTGTCTTGTAACCATCAAAACCAATTCAGTTACTGCCTCCACAGTTACCCATTTTTGTCCTTTCTCTTCAGAATAACCCTAGAAGGGAATCTCTTTCATTTTAAGACTAGCATGCTAAACTTTTGAAAAGTTTGAGTATAAAACCTAAAGCTAAAGCTTACACTCATTGCTGACTTTAAAAAAGTCTTTATTGAAACATCTAAAGAAGGATAAATAATTTTGGACATAACTGTACACTTGCTTTTCTTATGAGCTTTAAAAGACTGAGTTAAATGATTTACTAGAGTAGTAAAACCCCAAGGATTCAGGAAATCCAAACATTCAAGTTTATGAGGCTCTGGACTATTTAGATATTCAACCCTACCAAAACTTACTTATCAAGGGCATAAGGGTTGAAGAAGATGGGAATGGAGAACTTGGGAGCTTCCTGACTCAGAGTAATTTTTTTTTCTTTTATATTTTAGAAAGTAGAATTTTAAAATACATTTTAGAAGGATTCATCCTTAAAAAAAAAAAAAAAAAAGTTTTCTGTCCCAAGAATGGAAATGGAAAAGAGAAATAGGAAGTCACTATGATTTCAGGTCATACCTAGTATGGGTCGCCTTGGGAACTTGTTTTATTCATGTAAAAGGCTTTTTCAAATAGAAAGGGTACAAAGCATAGACAAAAGCCAGTGAGTCAGAATTCAAATGTGTGAGTTATTCAGCTGTTATATTTCTAAGGCAGGCAGTTCTTTATAAGCTTCCTTGATGATTTTGTCCATTGTTTATCCTACTGCGGTATGTTTTCATGTAGAGAAGATGTATATTTCGTTGGCTTTTTAGTTCACTCTTTGGTGCTCTGAGGGTGGCTCAGATGTTAAAGAGTCTGCCTGCAGTGTGGGAGACCTGGGTTTGATCATTGGGTCGGGAAGATCCCCTGGAGAAGGAAATGGCAACCCACTCCAGTATTCTCGCCTGGAAAATCCCATGGACAGAGAAGAATGGTGGGCAGTCCATAGGATCACAAAGAGTCCGACACGACTGAGTGACTTCATGTTTACTTTCTGCTTTAGGAATTTGAAGTGATTGCACAGATCAAGCTCTTACAGTCTGCCTGCAACAGCTACTGCATGAGCCCAGATCCAAAGTTTATCCAGTGGTTCCAGAGGCAGCAGCTCCTAACAGAGGAGGAGAGGTAGGCAGACCCACTGTCCTTCTGGGTGGAGCTGCAGTGTTGGTCAGAGGAATACGGCATCTGGTTACTCACTTGGCCATTTATTCAACAGCTCTTTAGCGAGCAGCAACTAGGTTTTCAAAGGATAATGGTGTAGCAGAAAAAACTGAACTGCCAGCATCAGAAAATGTGCTTTCAGATTCTTGTGCTGTACCATTCGTTTATCTTTGTCACCTTGAACAGGTCACTTATTCCTGATCTTGAGGATGCTCTTCTGTAAGATGTCTGTTTGTGAGGATTAAATGTAATCTTTGAGACAGCATCATTGCCATCACTGTTGGCTATTATTGGTAATTGGCACTAGCTTTGAGGGAGTGTTCAAGGGGGCAGAAGAAACAGACTCATGAAGAGTTGAAATAATAATAGGTAATCAAAGTGCCGCAGGACCCACAGGCAGGCATAGTTCACTTGGCCAAGGATGGGGGAAATGGGGAAGAGCTCATAAAGGCATTAACATCTGGGCTAGGTTGTGAAGGAAAGAAAAGATTGCGCCAGGAGAACTGGAGGAGAACATTCCAGACAGAAGAATGTGAGCAAAGGTCGGGTGCCCTGACAAGCTTGACATTTGGAAGTATGGTTAGAACACTGGCGTGTCTGATTCATGAGTGGACGGGTTTCAAAACAGAGGTTGATAAGCTTGGAGAGTACACTAACTGCAGTGCCTTGAATGTTGGCCCGTCAGAGGTGTGTAGCTTTACCCTGTAGGTCAGAGGGTTAGAGTTCACAGGCCTTATCCAGCCTGTCAGCTGTCTTCACATACTTACATGGTTGAAAAAGAAACAACAGAAGAGGACCACTGTGTCATGGGATAGTTATTTGAAATTGAAATTTTAGAATCCATTGATAAAGTTATAAGGGCTTCCCGGGTGGCTAAGTGGTAAAGAGTCCTCCTGCCAATGCAGGAGACACAGGAGATGTGGGTTCGATCCCTGGGTTGTGAAGATCTCCTGGAGGAGGAAAAGGCAACCCACGCTCATATTCTTGCTAGGGAAATCCCATGGACAGAGGGGCCTGGCGGGCTACAATCCATGGGGTCACAAAAGAGTCGGACACGACTGAGTGACTGAGCAGGCACACAATGAAGTTGTATTGGAACACAGCCCATTCATTTCCCTCTTATTTATGTTTGCTTTCATGCTTTCAAGGCAGAGTCGAACAGTTGCAAGTTACCGCATGGCCTGCAAAGCCTAAAATACTTAATATCTAGTCCTGTACAGAAAACATTTTCTGACCCCTGCTGTAGAACAGGGGATTTCCTTGAAAGTTTCTCATCAGGGAGGGTGAAGTTGACTGAAAAACAAGTATTTGGCCAATGAGGAAATTGAGGTGTAGAGAAGGGCTGTAATTTGCCAGTGATAGACTTTAGATTCAAAGTCAGGTCTTCTTGGCTCTACAGCCTAAGCTCTGAAGGTGGTTGCACAATGTTATGTGGATCCTGTGAACTCCATAGGCCTGCTTCCTCATTCGAAATGCAGATGTTTTCTGAGGTCCTGTTATGTTAAAACCTTTGATTAAAAGAAAAAAAGCTCTTTGATTCAGAGTACTCATCAGTTAATGAAGGTTTTGTTTTTGCTATGTATTGAACAGAAAACAAAAAAGTGACTGCCTCTTCATTTTCTGGTCAGATGATCAGTATATAAGAACTTCCTCTCTGTGCATCATATTCACCTGTGGAACATGCACACCATGGCCAGTGATTTGAATCAGAAAGTTCAGGGTCAGAATATCAGCTGTGAAACTGACTTTTTAATGATTAAAGGAATCTTGTTAAACATATCTTATTTTTTTGTCCTTGCGATTTATAAAAACCCTGTATCTAAACTTAGTATTTGAATAATGCCTATATCAATGAATACTTGTGCTTGACCAAACTACCTGGATACACCTTTAGGTTTAAAAAAGTACACAATATTAGCAACTTATCAAGCTAATATTTACCACTTAGCTTCTTCACCTGAACTTCCCAGGAGGCACTAGTGGTAAAAAAACAAAAAACAACCCACCTGTCAATGCAGGAGACATAAAAGGATGCAGGTTTGACCCCTGGGTTGGGAAGATCCCCTGGAGGAGGGCACAGCAACCCACTCCAGTATTCTTCCATGGAGAATTCCATGGACAGAGGACCCTGGCAGACTATGGTCCATAGAGTTGCAAGAGCTGGACATGACTGAAGCAATTTAGCATGCATGCACGCTTCTTCACCTACCCAGAACCAAGTACATCTCCTAACTAGAGCTACAAGCTTTCATAAGAGACATTTCAAGGCAGACATACATTCTTCTTGTGCTTATGGAAGTTATATCTGCCTGGCATATAGATGTCTGAATCTGGACTATTTTTAATTTGGGATGTTTTGGCAACTAGAAATGATATTTATATATTTTAATTAATAAAATAACTACCTATGTCTATTTATTGAAGATTAGATCATTTACAAATGTCTCTTTCATTTCCTATAGATAAACAGTAAGTTGAGTACACACACACACACACTTGTGGGCACACACACACAGACACACAAAGTAGTGGGAGGTAGCTGGTAATGGGAGAAGAAATGATTCTTTCCCTGGCCCAACCACAGGCTGAAAACAATCAGGAAAACAAAAGGAGTCAGCTTTGGATACAGCCAGAACCAGCAAATCCATGTGTTTTGAGTCATACAGAACTAAACAGTCTCAACCTATATACCAGTGGGGGTTTGATGGGAGGAGGCATATATGTCAATTTGTAAAATCTGGTTGTTAAGTCAGTACCCTCTGACCTTTGTCATAGAACAACATAGTCCATATCTTTTTTTTTTTTTTCGTAGTCCGTATCTTAACTTTGAACAGTCAGAGCCTTCCTCTCAAAGGAAGCCAGTGAATTGTGTGGGTTTAAATCTGTTCACTTCCCAGGCTCCATCCTCACAGGCTCCCCTCTCTCCCCAGCTACGCCCTCTCGTGTGAGATCGAAGCGGCTGCCGATGCCAGCGCCACATCGCCCAAGCCTCGGAAGAGCATGGTGAAGAGGCTCAGCCTGTGAGTACTATCCTGGGGTCCTGGGGCCCAAGGGGGTCCCATCAGAGTGGGAGAGGGGGAGGATATCCAACAAAGTTCCCCTATGCCCGTTCACTCACTTGTTAAATCATTAATCTGTCCATCACGACTTCAGTACATTTCCTAGATCCATTCTTCCCCACTGTTCTCTCTGGCCTGAACCACCATCATCCCCTGCCTGGACCACACTCCAGCAACTATTTTCCACCCAGTAGTCTGGTAGTGTGTTCAAATGTACCCCAGATTGTATCACTTCCTTGCTTTAAAATGTCTACTGGTCTTGTTTTAAGGTGGTACCCGCATTCCTTATCCTGTTTCACTAGGCCCAGCGTGATCTTCCCCAGTCTTCTTGCCACCTTTCTCTGTCTGGAATCCCCCTTGTTCACCACGATCCAGCCCCACCCACCCCCCAGCCCTCCTTTAACCTCCCCAGGCTCCGTGCACACTAGACACACCAGGTGTTTGCACTAGATGTCCCCGTGACCTGGCACACGTTCTCTCCGGACTTGCTCCTTCAGATGTTGGCACAAGCATTACCTCCTTAAAGAGCATCTTGTCTAATGTTGGCATCTGCCCTGATCACTCTCAGCCATGCCCGTTGTCTCCTCCAGTGGAATGTAAGCCGCCTGAGAGCAGGAACCTTATCCATCGTGTTCATGGCTGTTTGTCCAGCTCAGGGCCAGGCGTAGCTAACTTAACAACACCTGTCTCCCTCTCAGTACAATCCAAAGTCTTCACAGTGGCTCTCAAGCCCCTTCAGGGCCTGAAGTGTCATTCCAACCCTGTCCACGTGTCTCGCCCCGCCTGTACTCACCTTTCCCCTCTCTGTGCACTGCAGTTGCCCCTGCCCAGGCCGCCCTGAGCTCACTAAGCACACCCATTTTCATTTGCTGTTTCTTCTGCCTAGAACACTGTTCCCCAGATAGTAAATGGCTCAGTCCCTCACTTACTCCAAATCTTTGTTGAAATGAGCCTTCCCTGACCACCCTATATAAAACTGTTACCTGCCCTTGGCACCCTCTCTCATCCTCACCCACTTTGAATTTCTCCACTGCATTTACCTCCAGTTGACATGCTGTATTTGGATGTATCTATTTATTAAATGGAAGGCAAACTCTATGACGGCAGACATTTATGTCTGTTTTTGGTTCATTGTTAACTCTGGAAATTGGTGTCCCATACATAGTAGGTGAACAATACATGTTTATTGAATGAACAGATTGAGTCATGTGCTAACACTATTACGAGAACAATACATGTGTTTCTCATCTGATGCATAAAATAACCTACTAGGTTCTACTATCATACCAATTTTTTTTTTTTTGGCTGCACCACGAGGCATGTAGAATTTTAGTTTCCTAACCAGGGATTGAACCTGCACCTGCTGCATTAGAAGCATGGCATCTTAACCACTGGACTGCCAGGGAAGTCCTGATAACCAGTTTTATAAACTGGGAAAATAAGGCACAGACAGGGTGAATAGAATGCTAGTGATTGTCGGATGTGGGCTCAAATCCAAGATTTGGCTCTAGAGCCAGGGTTATGACCCTTTAACTATCTGTCTAGTGGAGAAATCCCTTCTGGAGGAAGAGGAGAAGGACATAGGAAATAGGAAGTAAGAAGTGGAGGAGGGGAGAAGATGAGGTAGGAAGGAGGAAAAGGAGGAAAGAGTGAGGGGGAAGGAAGGGAAGGAAGAGAGATGTCAGTATAATTAGATCCCGTGCTTTGAATGTGGCAAATTTTATGAAAGAGTCTTAAGAGAACCTAGTCCCTGTCTTGAAGTTGATCTCATAGACATTAAACTCTGATAGACATTAGACTAATGAATCTAATGATGGCTACAGAGACTAGTTCAAGGAAGCAAGGATTCTCATTTGATTAACAAAGTTGTTCTTCCCTTCTGAAGATGTATACCTGTGTCTGATCCTTTCACTGACACAGTCTGCGTTGGCCAGGAGTTTGGCTCTTCCCGCAACAAAGCCTCAGTAGTGCTTGGAGGTCCAAGAAAGAAAGCGACATGAAAAATGGGTCAAGAGGTGGTGGGATGGAGTTGAGACAGAGCAAAGATATGCTTTTTAGGTCTTGGAAGTTAAGCTTCTAATTCCTTAAATTATTTAATTAAAAAATCAAGCCTATTCTCATTGTTTCTACTCTTGTTATTTTCCATAGAATATGTTAGTCACTCAGTAGTGTCCAGCTCTTTGTGACCGCATGGACTGTAGCCCCAGGCTCCTCTGTCCACGGGATTTCCCAGGCAAGAATACTGGAGAGGGTAGCCATTCTCTTCTCCAGGAGACCTTCCTGATATAGTCAGTGCTTATTTGGGTTTGGACCCATCTGCTAGTTTCTTTACATGCCGTTCCTGCTTGCATCTCATGCCTTCCTTCCTGTTGTTTATTAATGGTAAATAGTCATTGTCTGAAAAAGTCTTTGTTTTGCCCTCACTCTTGGAGTCATACGGTATAGAGTTTCAAGGATGACGGTTATTTTCCTGCAGCACTTCAGAGCTGTTATTCCATATCTTCTGACCTCTGTTGTTGCTTTTGAGAGGTCTGGTGTGTGTTTAATTTTTGTTTTTGTGTCTCATGCCCCCTGCCCTGTTGCTTTTAAGAATTTCTTTTGTCTTTAACACACTGCTGTGCAGGTTAAGTGGGGATTTCGTCTCATTTATCCTATTCAGGGTGTTTTTCCTGGATCTGAGGATTCATGTGGTCCATTAGTTGCGGAATCTCTTCAGACTCTTCAGATATGGTGTTTTTCCCATTCTATCATTTGTCGTCTTCTGGGACTCTCCTTACAAACATTGCAGGCATTTCTTCCATTCTCTGTGTCTTTTAACCTCTTTGGTTATTCATGCCTTTATATTTTGATGCTGATCTCTGAGGATTTTCTTCAGACTTGTCATCTAGTTGACAGTTTTTCTTTTCAGTGTCTGTTTAATCCTTCCACTGAGTTTTTAAATTTAAATCACTACCTTTTTGTCAGAGTGCCTTGCTGTTAACCACTGTTGCAGTTTTTCTCATATGTTTGTAATGTTTTTCAACGTATTTGTTTTATAGCTTGACTCGTGGTAGACACTCCAATTATTGAATGAGTGAATGAATGAATTATCAGTTTGTTTCTGACAGTTTTTCTAAAGTTCTCAGGAGTCTAGACTTGCTGTTTTGGGACTGTGGTCCAGTGGTTAAGATTTCACCTTCCACTGCATGGGGTGTGAGTTTGATCCCTGGTCAAAGAGCTAGGATCCCACATGCCTCGAGGCCAAAAAAAAAAAAAGATCATCTAGACTTTCTGTTTGTATTGCTTCTCTCTTTGGATAGTTTATTTTCTTGTGTGTATATTGTGAGTTCATCTTTATCAGGGAATTCTCTGCAACCTAAGTTGAAGATATATTCCTTCAGAAAGGTTTGTTTTTTTTTTTTTAATACTAGTTTCTTCAGAAGGATCACTGGCCAGAGAGTTCCTAGTTCTTAGATTAGCTAAGTAGCAAATCTGAATGAGGTGCTGGCTAAAATCACATATGATTTAGGGGAGACATTTTTCTCCTACCTAAGCTCAGGCCAACAGATAAATTTTCCTGCTGTCTTCCTATGTCAGTAGGAAGATTTTTTTTTTTTTTTTTAGCCCATCTTATTACTACGGGTATAGATAGCCCATTGAGGATCCTGGCTCTGTATAAAGGATGTCAGTACTAACTCTCTACCTCACATAAACAGAAGCCCTCATCTTTGGACCTTGTGTACATGTTAGAAGCCATGTGCTGAGTTTGCCAAGATTGGCACCTCCCACTCCCCATCCAGAGCAGCTGCAGAGTTAGCTTGCACGGTTCTGGTTTTCAGTTCCCTTTTCGTTTCTAGCCTGCAGGGATTTTCCTTACTGTCTTGTAAGCCCAACTTTGAAAAGAATTTGTAATGCTTCTCATCTAGTTGTTTAATGATGAAGGGGTTTAGGTTATTTTAGTTCACGGGATTGTTGGAGAAGAAATCCTCCTGCTTGGTTTCTTGTCCAGCACAGGGCCAGCCTTCTTTTTTAGCCTCTTGGAGTTCATTTTATGGTGGGAAGTGATAGGAGTATGGCCACAGTACTTTGATCCTGCCAAAGTGGTCCAGGAACTCTCAAAGAATGGAGAACGATTGACCCAGGAAGACCTCAGATTAATAAGGTCCTTCCTCCAGCTAAGCAATGTGTGTCCTTTGAGGTTAGAAATAACCTGTTGGGACAAGATGTTTACGGCAATCTATCAGAAACTGGGCAGCAAATCTTTTCCTAAGATAATAATGACAGGGCACACAAAACTGAGAAGACATCAAGGACTTATTAACACAAAAATACTTGCTTAATCATGGATTCCAGATTTTTACAAGCCCGAACGCCTGGCGTTATGTTTCCTGCAGACTGTTTCTGGGGTCGGACATTATCACCAGTAGCACTCCCACCAAAGAGCAGCCCAAGTCCACCACCAGTGGGAGCTCTGGTGAGAGCATGGACTCCGTCAGCGTGTCATCCTGTGAGTCAAACCACTCAGAAGTGGAGGAAGGCTCCATCACTCCCATGGACACACCCGATGAGCCTCAAAAAAAGGTATATCCTTAACCCTTTCCCATAATTCCTGACCTAGCGTTTGCCACATGAGGAATGTCTGTTTTCTGGTTGATCTCGCTAGAGGATTTTGCAAGTCATGTTTTGAACTAGCTGTTATAAGCAGAGTTCAGTCCAGGGACTCATTCCTTATTATAAAAAGTGTCCAGAAGTGATAAGGCTGTTGGTTCCTTCATTGAGCCTTTGAAACATCATTCTACACTCACATCCAGAGGCAGCTGAAGGACTGTGACTTGTAACGTGATCTACCCTTTATTCGGGAGATGGAGAATTGTCTTCAAAGGAGCGAAAAGTCAAGAGCCAGAGATTGTCAGTTTCTTGGTGTCATACCTCGTCTCAGCCAGGCTTGTCCCGTAGTAGTGCTGCAGAGAAAACCAGTCCAGACTCGGTGCCCTCAAGCAGCAGCCGTTGTTCTCTGTCCTGCGTTTGCAGGCTGCTTGGTTTGGCTTGGGCTTGGTCATGATTTGGCCCAGGTCTTCTCTGCCTGCCTCTTGTGGTTTTTGGAGTCATCCCCGGGCCTGCTCTTAGCGTGCTAAATTGGATGAGCAACAGGGCCTTGCACGTGCCGAACAAGCCTCCACGTGGGCTCTGTCTACCAATATTTATTTTCCAAAGCAAAGTTGTGTGGCCCAATGCCACATAAATAAATGAGGTGGGGGACTGTACTCCACTTCCAGTGGGAGGAAGTGTGGAGTCAGGACATGGGAGCAGGGGAGGGTGAGGAATGGGTAACAAGGATACAATCTGCCATGTCCCCCAAAAGGGAGAGTGTTGAGAGGTGATAAAGGAGTTCTCAGGGAGAGTCTTCATGTCCGTGGCTGTGGAAATAAGTGAAAAGAAAACAAAAAGTCCAGATGCATCTCCTATACACACCTGCTTCAGTCTGTTGATCAAGGAGCTTGGATGAGAGATGTCAACTTTGACGTGACTAGAACTTGCACCATTTGGGGGAGGATCTTGCCTGGCTAGACTTGCCGTCTAAGTGACTACTGGTGCCTTAGCTTATGCTGAGACCAGTGAGGTAGAGTGTTGGTCTCAGTCTCTTCGTTTTGGTTAGATTTGCCGTTCTGTAAGGGGGCGTGTGTGCCGCTTCACATTGTGTTATAAGCACCAGCAGCAAATTGGAAACCCTTAGATGACCTTGTCACTAAAGTAGTCAATCTAGGAAGGGCTCTTTAGGCCTGAGATGACTCAGATGCTGCCCCAGTGGGATTTCTCACCTTCCTGTTCTGAAATCTGGAGACACATCTTTAATGCTCCAAATATTGAAGGAAAGCTCTGCAAACACCCACGGACTGGCTGTTCTCTCAGGCATGTCTCCCTAACCAGGGCTGGAGTCATCCTTCACGACTTGACATTCAGCACTGAATCTGTCGGAAATCTGGGGTGAAGTGTCATCACTCACCTTGTGACAGGTTCTTGGACTTTGTAGGCCCTGTTTCCAATGGACTTTGATGATGGACGTTGTGCAGCAGTGACAGCTATTGCCCCCATTGCTGTGGGGTTTTTCCCTGTGCAGGAAGGACACGGAATCACACTTGTATCTGTTGGTGCCGTGGACGTACCCACAGGTCCTGGTCATCCCTTTAAAACTGTGCAGAAGCCCAGCATGTGTCCTGTGCACCCCCCTTGCCGTGTTCTTTTTGTCTGCTCCCTTACACGCTGGCTCTTTATAATTTCTTGTACAAGTCATGAATTTTAATTCTTTGGCTGAACCTTTCTCAGAATCACAGATTTCTCTAGGTTTAAAAATCAGTAATTGAATGGGATGCCAAGTAATTGCTGGGCTGCAGAAGCTTAGGATGTTAACCGGAAAGGCCTCAGTTCTGCTCAGGGCTTGGCTGGCCCAGGAGACCTCCGTGGCTCCTCCCTACCCTGAGGTCCGGCAGCCCTCCACACCCTGCCTTTCCCTTTGGCTACACTGTGAGGTCACTCTTTTGAGTAAAGTGTAATTTGCATTCCTTCGTCTTGGTTCCCCTGATTATGATTTCTAAACATTCACTTCACATTTGCTCCACATTACTTAGATTCCCAGGAAGAATTTGGGCTCATGAGGTGGTCTGTTTCATGGTGCTATAACCCAGGCATCTTCAAGGCTGTATCTTGAATATAAATATCTTTCAAATCATGAAAAAATCTAACAAAGGAAAAAAAATTTATGTGGAGGAAAGGGAAGGGGGAAAAACTGAACCAGTAATTGAAAAATGGACCCTCTTCGCTACTGTGTGGTACACCTGCAAGCAAAGTCAGGCTGTTAAATTATTCACCACCAGTTAGTCCTCGAATTGAGCCACTAAGGTAATTCACCTGGGAAGCTACGGGAAAAAAATAAGAAGCCATATTATGATAGAGCTTCAGTTAGACTTCTGCATACCAGAGTTGTCACGTCAGCTGACTGGCTCTAATTAAACTAGTGATGCAGTTGAATTTAATATATGGTTATGCAATAGGAAAAAGCTCATAGGAAATAAAATAGAGTAGACTTCAGTTTACTTGGAGGCCAGATAATCAGAAAACTACATTTCTGTACTTTGTTTCCATGGGAGGGTAGGTGGGTATAAAAGAAATTAGTAAGTGTTCTATTTTTTTAATGACTTCCAGATTATCTTATTGGATTAATGTGGTATAATTTAGCTTAGCTCAGTGAGAAATTATTTGTAATTTTCTATAATAAGAATTGATATTTTAAATGATTCAATTAGTGATTTTTTTTTAAATTTGGAGGGGGAATACCACCTAATGAGTTAGGGACCTTTAACTCTAGTATATCATTCCTTAATTATTCTTAATATGCAACGTGAAAATGTGTACAGTTGGTTCTAGAAACAAGTGTGGTTAAGGGTAGGCTGTGTTCCCTTGGGCAAGTCACTCTGTTTCTCTGAGTCAATTTCTCTCATATTTATAATGCTCTGAATTTTGTTCTTGAGATAAGACATCCGGAAGCTCATCACAGACCTCCCAGTGCTGAGCATCCCTGAGCCTGGCCTACTGTGTTCTTTCATCTTATCATGGACTGTAGCCGGGGCCTTGGTTCCGCCCTTGCTGGGTGAGCCTGGCCGTGGGAGCCAGGAGCCTTGAGCCACGTCCTGATGGTGCTGTCAACACCTGTGGCCTCAGGTTCCTCAGCAGCAGAAAGAGTGGGGCCAGGCGGTCTCCAGGGCCCCAGGGCTAATGTTCCATGCAGAGCTGGATAATCTGTGGTCCTTATCTTAGAAATGTCTAAAAACACAAGCCATTTCTCTCCTGCTCTGAAAGCCAATGGTGAAGTAGAATCACAGTAGGAATGATATCTGTGGGCAGGTCAAACATTCTTCTTGCTCAAGACAGGAGGATTGGGCTTTCCTCCTGCTCTGTAATCTTCCGGCTTCTTTGGGGAGTCAATGTTGCCTCTAGTTTCTGGTATCTGCTGCCATCTGCTGGTTACCTCCTTCAGAGCAGCTAAAAGCTCCTCAGGGAATGAGAGGACCGCCTTGCCTCCCAGGATGCAGAGTGATTCTGCCCTGGGTTCTGAATCATTGACAGGCCTCTGCCATGGGAGTGCTTCTGTCAGAGATGAGTTGCATGTGTGCTGTGGGCTGTTGTAGAGCAAATAACTGAAGTTTATTAGTCTCGACATTGAACTCTGCTTTGCAACTTAGCACACTGTTGGCCAAGGTTCTAACAGTTCAGTTTCCTTCTGGGGTGTGTTTACTCTTCCAGCTCTCCGAGTCCTCCTCCTCCTGTTCCTCCATCCACTCCATGGACACAGCTTCCTCAGGGATGTCGTCCTTGATGAACCCCCTCTCCTCCCCTCCGTCCTGCAACAACAACCCGAAAATCCACAAGCGCTCTGTCTCTGTGACATCCATTACCTCGACAGTGCTGCCCCCCGTTTACAACCAGCAGAACGAAGACACCTGCATAATCCGCATCAGCATAGAGGACAACAATGGCAACATGTACAAGAGCATCATGGTAAGGCTCGCAGACCACCAGCGCTGAGTACTCACCCGCCATGTCCGCATACGCACGTGCATTCGTGCCAAACGAATAGGTGCCGCATGAATCAATGCCAGAGTCTCCCCGGATATAGGCTAATAGTATGTTCTTTGAACTTTGTATTTTATATCGAAGTATGTAGCCAGTTAACAATGTTGTAATAGTTTCAGGTGCACAGCAAAGCGATTCAGTTATGTAAACACATGTATCTATTCTTTTTCAAATTCCTTTCCCATTTAGGTTGTTACAGAACATTGAGCGGAGTTCCATGTGCTGTACAGTAGGTCCTTTTTGGTTATCCATTTGACATATAGCAGTGTGTACATGTTCCTCCTAAACTCCCTAACTATCCCTTTCCCCCACCCTTCCCCACTGGTAACCATAAGTTCCTTCTCTAAGTCTGTGAGTCTGTTTCTGTTTTGTAAATAAGATCATTTGCATCATTTCTTTTTAGACTCTGCCTATAAGGGATATCATATGATGTGCTTCTTTCTCTGTTTGACTTGCTTCACTCAGCATGACAATCTCTAGGCCCATTGATGTTGCTACAAATGGCATTATTTCATTCTTTTTTAATGGCTGAGTAATATTCCATTGTATATATGGACCACATCTTCCTTATCCATTCCTCCGTCGATGGACAGGTTGCTTCCACATCTTGGCTTAGACTAATAACATGTTTATATGAAAATGTGCATATCAGCAGTGTATATAAGATACAGTTTTTTTATGTCTTAAAAGTTGCTAAGCCTTATTCATCCAAGTCATTGTCACCTTCTTCAAAATTCTCAGTCGGGGAGACTATATAAATGTATCCCAGGGAGGACGCAACTGCTGCACACCTCCTTGGACGTCTTCCCAGGGACTTACGTGTCCACATGTCTAACTGAATTGCCATGCATCCTTAGCAACATCCTTGGTGGTAGCAGTTTTCTTCTCTAGTCACTTGGAGTCACATACAGTATAAGTGGATGATCAAGCTGGATGTATAGTTTGTGTCCACAAGGAACTATACTTACAAATAAGTGAGACTGGCCTTTTTGAGCCTCTTGTAAAAATGGTGTGTTTCTGAGCATAGTTCTAAAATGTGTTTTAAATAGTGGCAGTCTTTTTGGATTACACACCATGCCTCTCCTGGTAGTAACCTTGGGTATGTAAGGTCTGATGTGTTTATTATAAGAGCAGACTCCTTATCTTAAAGGACATAATGTATTAAAGAGCAGACTTTCTCCACCTGAAACTGATACAATAGTATCATTCAAATGAAAGAAAAGCAGACTCCATGTAGTAAAATCACACAGCAACTCCTGTATCTCTCCCCAGCTTCATCACTTCCCTTCTTTGAGGGCACACTGACTACTTATGAGCTCAGCTCTGAATATGACATAAATGATCTGGAGGCACTGTCTTTGAACATATAAAGAAAAGCTTTACTAAAGCATTCACTGAATCAATAAAATGTTTCACAACCATTCAGTTCAGTTCAGTCGCTCAGTCGTGTCCGACTCTTTGCGACCCCATGAATCGCAGCACGCCAGGCCTCCCTGTCCATCACCAACTCCCGGAGTTCACTCAGACTCACGTCCATCAAGTCAGTGATGCCATCCAGCCATCTCATCCTCTGTCGTCCCCTTTTCCTTCTGCCCCCAATCCCTCCCAGCATCAAAGTCTTTTCCAATGAGTCAACTCTTCACATGAGGTGGCCAAAGTACTGGAGTTTCAGCTTTATCATCATTCCTTCCAAAGAAATCCCAGGGCTGATGTCCTTCAGAATGGATTGGTTGGATCTCCTTGCAGTCCAAGGGACTCTCAAGAGTCTTCTCCAATATCACAGTTCAAAAGCATCAATTCTTCGGCACTCAGCCTTCTTCACAGTCCAACTCTCACGTTCATACATGACCACTGGAAAAATCATAGCCTTGACTAGACAGACCTTAGCCAGCAAAGTAATGTCCCTGCTTTTGACTATGCTATCTAGGTTGGTCATAACTTTTCTTCCAAGGAGTAAGAGTCTTTTAATCTCATGGCTGCAATCACCATCTGCAGTGATTTTGGAGCTCAAAAAATAAAGTCTGACACTGTTTCCACTGTTTCCTCATCTATTTCCCATGAAGTGATGGGACCGGATGCCACGATCTTCATTTTCTGAATGTTGAGCTTTAAGCCAGCTTTTTCACTCTCCTCTTTCACTTTCATCAAGGGGCTTTTTAGTTCCTGTTCACTTTCTGCCATAAGGGTGGTGTCATCTGCATATCTGAGGTTATTGATATTTCTCCTGGCAATCTTGATTCCAGCTTGTGCTTCTTCCAGTCCAGCATTTCTCAGTCATGACCATTAGTTGTATACTAGTCACTGGACCAGGCTTTGGGAGTAGGGAGACCAATGATACATTTCTGTCTTTGAGGAATTTATAATCAAAAAGGAGATTGTAAAGCATTTTTCAAAACATATTAAATATTCTAATAGAGGTCTGATCAGATTTTCCCAGGGCCTGCGGGGCCACACGAAGGCATTTGCGTTGATCCTGCAGGCGGTCGAGTCTTATCGAAGGCTTTTAATGTAGCAGTCAGATTTGCTCGTTAGAGAAGTAACTGGCATTGCGGAGACCTCATGCTGGAACACAGGCAGGCAGATTAGAGATGAGGGAGCAAATTAGAAGCTGCTATCATATTCCATGTAGAAGGTGATAAGGGTTTGAGAGATGGTCATGTGGCTGGAGATGATACAGATTTTTGAAAGCTTTTGTAAGTTAGAATTGTAGGATCTATCCATTTAGTTATCAACTTTTTGGTTCCTTTTGTGGGGCAGTGGAAGAGGGAGATTAAGGTAGCTGGATGGTGGTGGTCCCGTCAAGTGCGATATAACTGCTGGAGGAGGAGTTTGGGTGCACTTACATTGGAGGTCACTGCAGGACATCCAGATGGTGTGGCCTTCCTGGTAGATGGTCAGAAACACAGGCTGGTGCAAGGCCGGTGCTGGGGTCCAACACTAGGGTTTGTCCAGCCCCATGGGGTGGCCGTGGTCTTGCAGGAGAGGAGGGAAGGCTGAGACGGAATGCGCGTGGTGGTGACAGAGGGGCTGATAAAGGAGTGTCGGGGCGGAAGGGGCGCCGCCAGGCAGCCAAGGGCATCGGAGTTACTGGTGTATTTTCAGGGTAGTTTTCCACATGGCTTCTCTCACATGCCATCCAGGGAAGTAAGTGCCAGCTGCGTAACCACAGTGTCTCTGCACTGGAAGGAGCAGAGAACTGAACACAAGGACACAGTCAACGTGGATGAGTCTCTAAAACACCCTGTTGAGCGAGAGAAATCAGATATACTGCATCCTGCAAGGGATCTGATCTTTCAAAAACAGGCCCAGCTTGGAGCATTAGAAAACTGACCTCAGGGGAGGGCGCAGGGAATGTTTTGGGTTCCTGTATAAGGTGTGTGAAGGGGACATCCAGGCACCGTTCAGTATTGTAACCACCAGCCATGTTTGGCGGGTGAAGGTTTGAAAAGGGCAGAGTCCAAATTGAGATATGCTATGAGTGTGAAATGCACCCAGATTTTGAAGACTTGGTACAAAAAAAAAGAATGAGGATGTGAAACATCTTATTAGCAATTTCATATTGATTATATGCTGATATAATATTTTGGGTATGTTGGATTAAATAAAATATTAAAATTAATTCCCTTTTTGAAAACAATTCAAATGTAGCCACTAGATATTTAAAATTACAAATGAGGCTCGTATAGTCTGTATCTGCGGGGTGGTGCTGGTTTAGCATATCGGCGTAGGGCCTTGTGGCTGGACTCAGTGCTACCCGTGATGATCAATTCTCCTGTAGCTTTTATGGGACAAAGTAACAAACCCTCAAGGAAAGCCTTTGGCCATCCCATCCGCATGGACACACCTGAGGAGGTTTAAGATAAAGAAAATAAGGGTAGCCTGGCTTTCTCCTTAAGTAGGTTCAAAGTTGACAGCTGAACCTAACATTAACCATGAAAGTGAAAAACAAAAGTGTTAGTTGCTCAGTCATGTCTGATGCTTTGTGACCACATGGACTGTAGCCCACCAGACTCCTCTGTCCATGGAATTCTCTAAGCAAGAATACTGGAGCGGGTCACCGTTCCCTTCTCCGGGGCTTCATCCCGGCTCAGGGATTGAACCTGGGGCTCCTGCATTGCAGGCAGATTCTTTAATAAGGATGTGCCAGATGTTTTGGTGATACACACTTGAGCAGGGTCTTTGTCACTTACGGGGACCCTATTGTAATGCCTATTATTTATTGTATCACAAATACAGCTGCTTCTCGAGACCAGAGAGGGGCCCATGGGCCCAACATCCTCAGGCTCACAATGACAGTTTTTTGGAGGAAATCAGACTTCTTCTCTTTTTGGCTCTCTCTCCTCATGCCTCCTGGGGAGAGTAGCTTTTATTCCTACGTAAGAAAAATCTGTGTTTTCTCTTGCTTTCTTTCAAATGTAAAGAAATCAGCCAAGGGATAATACGAAAGTCAGCACTCCCTTCTCCTGTTTCTCTGAGCACCCTGGAAACAGCTGACTGATGGGCAGAGATGAAGGGGAGACTTGGGCTGAGAGAAGCTTTTACTTGTACTTTTAAAAATGTTAGATTTATTGTTTGTAAACACTCAGAAGCTAATTTTTAATTGAAGCAAAGTTTACATACAATTACATAGATCTGAAGTGTTCTAGTCTTTGGATTTTTATAAGTATAATATATATATTTATTTAACTACCATATGTATGTGTATATATATGTTTATATATGTATGTAACTACCATCTATATATATGTAGCTGTCATATATATGTATTTATCTATGTAACCACTATATAATGTATGTATATGGTTATATATATGTATATGTAACCACCACTGCAAGTCTAGATAAATAACATTTTTCATCTACTCATCCCTTCTTCGTTCCCAAATTCCCCTCCAATCCTGCTTTAAGCTTAGTTGAATATGAGTTGAGCTAAAGTTAGCTTTCTAACCCCACAGGTTAACTTGGCCTGTTTGGTGAGAGCAGACTCCTGCGGCGTTGTCTTCTGTGTCTCCTTCCTCTGGCTGTCCGTGACGGGTGTGGGATTCATCCCACTGTTGTGTGTTTCAGTTCCCTTTAGCTGTTACGTCATGCGTTACATCATGCTCTGTCGTGAACACACAGCACTATCTTTATGTTCCCCTGTTCTCCTGTCGATGGAGGTTCAGGATGTTTTCAGTTTGGGGCTGTTATGACTAAATCTGCTGTGAAAGTTTGTTCATTCCTCTTGGTAAATATCTAGAGGTGGGCTTCCTGGGTTGTGGAGTCACTTGTGCTTTTTGCAATGGTCAGTGTGTGGAACTGTGGCCATTTCTAACCCAAGGTTGTCACCGGTGCTCAACAGGTGAGGGTAACCTTGGCCCAGGACTGAAAACACTGTGTGTTCCCCACAATTCCCTCGTACACATTCTTCCATTGGAGCCTCCACTGGAAGTGGCAAGGCACCCTGGGCTGCCTCTCCTGCTTGAATGGGGGAAGACATGGTGGCTTTGCGAGAGGAGCTAATGGGAAGAGTTGGTGGCCCATCCTCTGAGGGTAGAGCCGGGACTGAAACCCAGGAGGGCTGGCTCCTGGTCCTCGCTCATTTCGCTGGGCCATTTCTCCTGGGAAGGCACAAGACAGCAAGAAGAAGAAGGTCAGGAAAACCCTTCCAGGAAACACAAAGTTAAATGCTTTACACACCCTTTCATTTGGCTTTCCAGTTGACGAGCCAGGATAAAACTCCCGCTGTGATCCAGAGGGCGATGTTGAAGCACAATCTGGACTCGGACCCGGCTGAGGAGTATGAGCTAGTGCAGGTCATCTCGGAGGACAAAGGTAGGCACGTGTTCCGCTTCAAACCAGGTCTCCCCTGTGTGAGAAGACCCTAGTGGATACAGTGTCTATTTTAAATGGAACCAAGTTGGGGCGGATGGGTATTTTTATTTACTTACTTATATAATTAATTGTTTGTTAATTGTCATTGGAGTAGAGTTGCTTTACAATGTTGTATTAGTTTCTGCTCTACAACAAAGTGAATCAGCTATATGTATACCTATATCCTCTCTTTTCCAAGTGGGGGTTTTGAATTGCTCAAGAGTGGCGTTGTGTGGGGAACCATGCCGTCACCTCACTTGTTATTAATTCTCTCAGGCCGCCCCCCCTCCACAGACCTTGTTTTTTCTGCAGTTTTGCTGAGCATGCCTCCCGCGCATTCTCTGTAAATTTCTCATCAAGCATTCTTGTAGGAAGACGTCCCTCCCTGTGTGGGGTGGGGGTAGGTGGAGCCTGTCTGGTCTCTGCCAGTGGCCGTCTACCTCCGTTACCCAATAATACGTGTCCAGTTCCTGCAATGACTTCTCATTGTTTCAGTTAACCATTTATGAGAATTCAGCCTTCAGTTGCTCTTTACTCACTTGATTTTCAAGTAGCAAAAGCTTCCGATGCCAGGAGTGTGGAAGGTTCTTGACCTCACACTTATTGAAGCAAAGAACCAGTGAATATGAAATGCAGCAGTTTGCCGAGGAATCCATTAATTAAAGAAATCTCCTTCATGGAAACTCTCGGCAGATAATCCCCCAGAATGTATCAGTTTGTTAATCTGAATTGGGGTTGTCTTTGTTGAGAGGGCTTCCTTGGTAGCTCAGATGGTAAAGCGTCTGCCTACAATGTGGGAGACCTGGGTTTGATCCCTGGGTCCGGAAGATCCCCTGGAGAAGGCATTGGCAACCCACTCCAGTATTCTTGCCTGGAGAATCCCATGGACAGAGGAGCCTGGTAGGCTACAGGCCATGGGGTCGCAAAGAGTCAGACACTACTGAGAGACTTCACTTTCTTTCTTTCTTTGTTGAGAGGAGAAGGCAAACTGGTAGGTGACTTCTCTATGCCACGGCACATCCGAGAAAGTGACTCGAGCAGAATAAGTCTGCTTTCCAAGTGCAGAAGGAACAGCCAGTACTGTTGATTAAGGCCAACCCTGTTTGCTGACTGACCCAACACACTGACCAATGCAAGTGTCTCGTTGTGGGACTGTTCCCCAGCAAGCATTCCCCCTATAAAGGAAAAGAAAGAAACTCTACAAGATGGGGATTTGCAAAGGGAGCAGCTACTCGTACCCCACTTACCCAAAAAAATCACCCAGGGCTGTCATCTCGGGCCCAGACGAGAGTGGGCCAAATTAGAAAAATAACCTTTTCCAAGCGACGAAAAGCCACAGCCTCAGAGAAAACTGTTTTCCCACTGTCTCTTGGAAGTTTTCTCATTTGTCCAGCTGAGCCCGAGGTTGTGGGGCAAACCTTTCTCAGTTATATCTTTTAGTGTAGTTACTGTTAGAAACCTAAGCCTACAAAGCAGTCTCTTGGGTTTTACCACCCACATTACCCCCAAGCCAATGCAAGGTGAGACCCGGTGGGTCTGAAGATCCAGGAGTCCCGAAGCACAGCTGGGGCCCAGCTTCATTCACCACTGGGTGGTGGTGGGTGGGTGGCTTGACCTCTCTGGGCCTTGGTCTGTAATTAAACAGAGACAGTACCCTACTGGCCCCTCATGCATCATGGGGGGATGGTGGCAGGAAATAATGTACCCAAAAGTGGACAGTATTTGAAATACAGTGTGTGTATATATATAGCTGTGAGGTAAGTTTTACTGACCTCAGGAATATGTGGGCAGGAGACTGGGGACACGTGCACAATGGAGCAGAGTCCCTCAGAACCTGATTGCATCAGTCTTGGCAGTAGAACCTCAGTGTTTGAGTTAATGTTAGTTTGACTTACTCCAGTTCAGCAATCACATACCTCCCCTAGCTGCCTCCCTTACTCCACGAAGCTAGTTTCGCACATTTTACCTCTTTAATTCCCTCTTGATTTTTAAAGATATCCCTTACCCCTGAGTGCTAAAGAGTGTATACCTTCTTTTTAAATTAAAAATGAATTTAAATCACTTTGCTCGATAACTTCATATTATCCTTGGAACAGTCCTTGTTCAGAAATTACAGTTATCTAGTTGGGACTCATTGAAACAGACAGTTGTTTAAGTTTTAACAGATATGGCCTATCTTGTGTGGTTTCCCTTTAACATTAAAATGCAAGCCCTTAATGAAGCAAGCTCTCAAGTGGTATAAAATACTGACTTGGTTTGGGATTAATTTAAAAATGTTTTGATGTTCCAAGTCAAGATTTCTGGAAAGTGCTTTAGATTTTCTGCCTTTTTCCTCCATGTCATTGGATTCACTTAGTCTCTGAGAAAAATTTCATATTGGGTAGAAAGTGAACCACAGAAGGCTGGAAACCCCGGGCTCTGCTCCCAGACCTGCCATTGACTAGCTGTGCACCCAGCAATGTCTCTTAACTCCTCCAGGCTTCCGTTTCCTACTCTACGTCCTTCCAGCTAAAACATCCCACATTTGAGCATTTTGTTCATGGCTTGAATTTCCAAGATTTGATTCACACTTAAGTTTTTAAAATTGGGATTGGGAAATGGTTGGAACCAATTTGGTGTGACTGAGTGGTGGTCGTTTCCAGCTCCGTTCACATTGCAGGAACAAACGGCTATAATTCCAGCCATGAGTCTGGGCAGAATTTCCACGGTCAGCACTGCACAAGCTGACCACCTTCTCTTCCCTCATCTCTCTCTCTTTTTTTTTAGAACTCGTGATCCCAGACTCGGCAAACGTCTTCTATGCCATGAACAGCCAAGTGAACTTTGACTTCATCTTACGCAAAAAGAACTCTGTGGAAGAGCAAGTAAAACTGCGTAGCCGGACCAGCCTGACGTTGCCCAGGACAGCTAAACGGGGCTGCTGGAGCAACAGACACAGCAAAATCACCCTCTGAAGGCAGAGACCCGGGGCCCCTCGCTCGCCAAAGGCAGGGTGGGGCTGAGAATAGGCCATCGTGATCGCAGCTACCACTCAGTGTTAGAGGGTCGTTGGTGAAGTGGACTGAGGTTTGTTGAGCAACTCTGGTGTGCAGGGCACTATGATGGGCATCGTGGGGAAATCGGAGATGAGCTTGACACAGGAAGGATGACGGACTCACTGATTCTCTTTGACCCAAGATTGAAACGCAAAATTATCTGCATTTATAAATCTATATGTATGTACACATATGTGGTGTGTGTGTGTGTATATATATAAATATGAGGGACTTATGGGATATTCTGGACTACGGGAAAACAAATTTGCACAATGGCCTGGGAAGTCGAGGTCACTTTTTACAGGGAAACAAGGAACTGAGCGCCTCGTCTCACACCTCCCAAGTAGATGGAATCAACCCGAGGATTGCAGAGTGTCCTTTGTGCCAGTATTATAAGAAGTCCAAACTATTTTTATAAAGGGAGAGGATTACTTTCTCAATCAAGTGCCACCAGAAAAGAACCACTGTAGAGGTGGGAACTGCCACAGGCTGAATGAAAGGCCACGTCAGACAGGGTTTGGATGAGCCAGTGGCTTTGACGTCTGCTTGCATCGGCCAATGCATCGGCTTCCCCAGGGAGGGCGAGGAGCAGCTTCGGAGGCCCCTCTGAGCCACTGAACCGGCCGTCACGACGCCTCTGGAGGCAACGCAAGCCCATTTTGATTTCTGGTAACTGCATCATGTGTCTCCCCTCCCCTAGAGAACATATCACAAGCATTTCTTGCACACGTAGCCATGTTCTTTGGTAACTTATCAGCCAGAAAAGAAAGCTCAGCAGGATGACGACTCACTTGGACTCTGATCCGTCTCAGAATGCCACTGCTTCACTGTTTTTTTCTGATTGCCTTCTGCATGTGAAACCATATGTCTGCAGGCTTTTGCCGTCTGGATCGTAGCACCTCTATATATTACCGTGCAATTTGATCCTCAGGTGTAGAAATTCCTACTGCGGTTGACTACGTCTGATCGTTTTGAGACCTGTGAAAGATTTCTGAACAGCCGTCGCTCTGTGAATAGCCCCCTGGAGATGTTCCCAACTGAGAGCAGTGTCCTGTTTTTCCTGACGTTTGCAACCTTCCTGTGCCTAGTCGTGGGGACAGAAATGGGGCTTTGCATACTATCCAGACCATTTCTAGCGAGGTACACACATTCTTCCAGATGGAATCATTAGCTTTTCCTTTCAGGTTCCCACCCTCTATACCAGGGTCACTGTTAGTGACACTTCTGTCTCCAGTAGCACCGTGCTCCTCTCTGTTCCAGATCTGAGCTGTGCTGGGGTTTGAGCTATAAAGCCATAATATGTGGGATGTTGACCTGTGTAAGAAGCACTTTCAGAATGTTGTCCTTTTTAAGAAAAAAAAAAAAATCCTCAGAATACCAGTTTTTATTCCAAAAATAAAAAACAGACCCAAATAAGAAGTGCAGATTGTAATGTAGAGCTTTTTCTTTCTTTTCTTCACCATCCCACCCTGCCACGCACACGTCCCAACCCCCCCACTCCCCACCCCCCTGTCCTGTAAAGACAGCTCCCAAAGGTTATGTGTGACTCATGTTCTGTAAGTAGTCATTTGAAATCTTCAAGAAACACCAGGGAAAGTCTAGAGATTTGTGCCCTTGGACCAAAGAATGAGAATGAGCCAGGAAGGCCTCAGATTTCCTGTAGGTCTTTCTAGGTCAGACTGTACATTGTAAAGACTGACTGGTTTCAACTAGTTGAAAGGCATTTTTTTTTTTTTTTTCTATTTGCGAGGCCGGTCTGATTTTGTGCTTCTGTGCTTAGAGGAGGGATGGCCAGGGTGCTAGACATCATGGAGATTGAGGGAAATGTATCCTCAGCCTGAATTTCTTGGCTTGAAGGTAAAAGAAAATGTAGAATTGTCAGCCTGGTTTAGAGTGCAGCTCCCAAGACTTACAAGTTATGCCCGTGTGCTCGCCTTGTGTATTTATACTGTATATGTAGAGTCTAGATTTATATACTGCAATGTAATATATATATATATATATATTCCTTTTATAAAAGACAATGGAAGTTACAAGTAGATAAAACCTAGCTTCATTTATTTAATGCCACTTTAAATGTCTTAACTTTGTTTCCTGGTGGACTGCCGGGTAATGCTTTTAGCTGCTGACATGCTTGTCTTTCTGCCTCTCTATCATCTGTTTACCTTTTGGTTAAGTTAATAAACTGATTTGGGACTTGGTTGGCACATGCTGCCGGACTCAAAGGGATTGTATCTGGAGTGTTAACCTGGTGGATCTGGGTTTCAGATGTGTCAGTAAGCATTTTGGGAGCCCACGCTGGTCCGGCTCGAGGGAGCAGAGGGAGAGCCAGAGGGCCAGTTAGGAAGGGTCCTCGCCATCGTCAAGCATCATTTGCGTTCGGAGGCAAGAATGACATCTTAGGAAATCGCTGTCAGATGCGACGGCTTGCTGGAGGGCATCCTTAGGGGTAGCTTGGCTGGGGACATTGTATAAAATCAAACTTAGGATCCAAGGTAGGACTTGGCCTTCTTTCCAGCAGCCTTTCCTGAGTCTCCAGTTGCTACCATCGGCACAGTTCTTGAAACCATCCTTGGTGCTCCAGAAGCCGGGAGGGCCTCTCTGGAGGGAAGAAGGAAGATCTTCCCAAAATTCAATCAGATCTGGGCGAGCTTCATTCAACAAATGACCATTGGCATTCCATCATATCATTCCCTAAGAAACGGATTCCTAAAGAGATCCAGATTAGCAAGTTTTCTGGGTCCCTGTGGGATATAGGAGAGAGTCAAGTAGGAGTTATAATAATTGATAATATGGGCAAGAAAAGGGGGCTTTCTGTTTCTGGCACTAGGTGACTATATTGTCAAGATTATCTGAGAAAATGGGTTCCCTTGTTTTGTCTCCCTCCAGAAGCAGCTTGGCGACATTTTGCCTGAAGGAATAATGTTTTAAATTTTTCTTCTTTGGAGTCTTTTCAAATTTGCTGTGCAGCACAGGATCATTAGGAAGTATACAGTCTTGCTCCATGTCCTGATTTCAGTGGTCTGGAGAAGTCTCGCCAATGCCAACCCTTTTTTTCTATAGAGCTGTTGCAATGGCGCCAATTACCACCTGTATCCACAGTTCCACTCTGAGAAGTTATTTCCATTGTGTTGTGCATGGCTCTTTCCCCTAGGATCTCTACTAAAATGAAATAACTTCTGGAAGGGATGGCTAGGCTAGGCTAGTCTAAAGTAACTAAGTATGAAATCTCAGTAACTTAGGGTAGTTTAGTTCTCAGCATGTCATAGGTATTGCAAATCGGGCAACTCTCCTTAATGGCTCAAGGATCCAGGCAGCTTCCATCTTGCAACTTAGTGCCATGGTCTCAGATTTTTTTCCTTCAAAATCACAGCAATGGTAGAGAGAACTCACAACCATTCCTGACTGCCTTAGTTCAAAGGGACCATGTCACTTCCATTCACAGTCCATTGGCCAGTCAGTGGCCCCAGTCTAAGTGCAGGGGAGGCAGAAAGATGGAGGAGGATACTTGGAGTAGATGAGCATTTCCATCTCTGCCCAAAGGAGTGCGGTCTTTTCACGAGGGTACACGGCTTTGTTCATTATCCACAGTCACCAAAAAGTGTTTGGAGGAGATGGCAACGAGGACTTGAGATGGGGGCTGCACAGAGCCAAGAAGTGTTGAAGAAAGAGAGGTGCTCAGAGGAAGAAAAAATATTAAGAGTAATTTACTTCTGTTTAGAATTAGCCTTACAGAATTTATTTTTAACATGTGGTCACCACCAATTTTCATGCTTCTAATGTGGTCCCTACTCTGACTAAACTAGGAGCTCCTTTACAGATGTAGTTGTATGTCAAATCTTTTTTTTTTTAATCTAGGAAATTTAAAATGTTGACATATAAACTGTGAAATCAAATAGAAGCCAGGCAAATTTAATTAGACTCTGAATTAGAAAACCACCATTTGGTGTGGTTTCTCAGTATCTCTGCCTAGAAAACTGTGTGGAAGTAATTCACTTATTTAACAGTCTGAGGTATTTAACATTTTCTTAAGACTTGGAAGGCATGGTACAAATCATACAGTCAACGCCCTCATATTACAGCTCCCCGGGGCTGAGGCTCAGAGCAGTTAGGTCACATGCCAGAGGTTAGGGGCAGGGCTCTGAATGACCAGACTCCACTGTGTGTGTCACATGGGGCAGGGCTATCCTGACATATTCCCCAGAGCCTCCTGGAGCTGGAGAGAATGCCTGGGGTCTGCTGGCTCCATACCCAGCCTTCCAACCATGTGAAGTTCCACAAGCTGCCTTGGTTAGATGGGCATCTGGTTGGTTCTTTCAGGTCTCCAAAGAGAGACCTGCAGCTGGTCAGCTTTTATCCTGAGCATCATTCCATCTCACAGAAGGGGAAACAGGGCTGTAAGATTACATTGCAAGTTAGCTCCCACCTGGGATCCATGATGCACCCACAGAGGGGGTGAAAAGCACCAACTGAATGAGGCGTTAAAGGAGTGGACACCAGTGATCGGGACCGAGTACTCTATATCACAGGCTTCTCAGGAGAAATCACGTTTAATCCTACCATTGTTTCCTCCCAACAACAAAATTTGTTCAGACTAACATTTTGCGCTGTAGTCACAATCTCTCACAATGGTATCTGTCAAGTTGAAGAAAGAAAAAAGGATAATTGAAATTGTTTCTAGATTGCTCCAGCTGTTAAAAATAATACCAAGGCATCAGTTCAAAAGAGGAGAAGCATTCTAAATGAGACTGCTGCCTTGCCCTCAGATGTCTATTTCTGATCCTCATTTATACAACATCTGACATCCAAGCCTCAGAGAATTGGCCTGATCAGCTGAAAAAAATTCAGTATTGAGATTTACTAGGTGGGAGGTAAACATTGGCGTTGCAAGCTTCTATGTGTGTGAGAAAGAGTTGGGGAGCGAGAGAGAAAGAGTTGGGGGGAGAGAGAGCAAGAAAGCAAGCAAGAGATCGAAACATTAGATATTAATGAGAAAACAAGAAATGAGGCAGACTCTCCAGAAGCTTTGCAGGCATGCAGTTTGGTGTGGGTGGGCTCTCACTGCCTGTCTCTGACTCCCAGGCCACTTAATATTTTATCTTCAGCAAGTCTGTTAGCTATTGCCTCATCTACAAAGTGGGGATGGAAGATAGTTTCTACCTCTTGAGGTTCACATACTATTAAATTACACAGTGCACATAAAGCACTTCTCTCTCGCGCTGACCACCAGAGTTCACTGCTGGTATTCCTGGGAACCTGCCTTGCCCAGTGAGCAGCCACGTGGGGCACGCGTGACATTCAGAGGTGGGCCCGCAGATGCCTGAGCGGCACCCTGGGAAAATTGAGCCTGCGGCTGCTTTGGGGGAAAGACTGACTCGTGGAGTTGGAGGGCAGCCAGGGGGCTCCTGCAGCCTGTTCCACAGCCCTGCTCCAAAGAGGCGGGAGAAGGGAGTGTGGGCCCAGCCTTGCCCACAGCGCCTCCTGGTGGGGCTGCAGAGGCACAGGGACCCTTGCTGGACAGGCTGGAAAGGGAGCCGCTGGCCCCGGGGAAGCAGCCTGGAGCTGGAGCATTCCCCTCCCGAGCCTACAGTGACGCCCCCCCCCCCCCCCAACCATTCTTGGCTTCCCTCTGCGGTCAGGGAGGGACCATTCTCTCACTGGAAGCTGAGCCCTGCCCCCAATTCCTTTCTCCTCCCTCCTGTCTCCACCTGGACCTGGATCTTTCCCTGCAGGATGGGGCTGTCTGCTGTGACCCTCCCTCTGTCCAGGGATGACTCACATGCAGGACAGTGAGTTGTTGCTGTTCCATAGGCATCAGGGGTCCTGGGCATCCCACCTGTTCCTCTGCAGCTCACCGCCACCTCGCCTCTGCACTGTGGCTGGATCGGACGGATTAAAGAGTCATTTCAAGGGCCAGGGTTGCCACTTCCATTCCAAGCTTCTTTTCTACTATTTTGCCCCTCTGGTTCCCTGCCCTTACCACGCACCCCCTCCCCCTCCCACCCCCCCCCCAACTTCCTGGCCTGTGCGCTGGCCTTACTTCTCCACCAACAATGGGCGTGAGTCTGTTTTCTTATCCCCCCGGGCCTTGCCTTTCTCCTGGACTCGAACCCCTGTGCTGTGCCCTGCCTCTTTCCTCTTCTCATACCCTAAGGCCTGCATTCCTCTTCTGTCCCTGCCTGCTCATGCTGTGGGCATGGTTTCCTCCTAATGTCCGTTCTGAACAGTAATATCCCCTTCAAGTCTTCACAATTCATGCTGGCATTTTACAAAGTAGTTAAAACCCTTCAGACCACACCATCAACACACACATCTCAACTCCTACGTGAAGGGCTTCCCCAAACTGTCGGTTCCCTTTGGGAGAGGACGCTTTATTATGAGTTATTTTCTAAGCTCTCTGAAGAATGAGGAGAGAGGGCTGTCCAAGGCACTGAAAATCACGTTCCCCCATGAGCAAGAACCCAGACTCATCCCCCTAGAAGAGGAAGAACCCAGAGGAGCCTCGTCTGGACCAGCAGAGCCACGAAGCTGGTGTTCAGACATGGAGATTTGGTCAAAGTGCCCATTGCAGAGAAACCAAGCTGAAGAAACACCAGGGAGGGGCAGAAAAATAAACGCAGTGAATTAAAAATAGAGAGAAAACCAGTTCTCAGAGATGATTCTTCATTCTTTCCATCCTCTTTGAGGACATGCAAGAAGGTGGCTTTGGGCTGTGAGCTGCCTGCCTAGTGTAGCAGAATGATCTTAAACTAAGATCATCTCCATGTCTATACACCTGTGGGTAGAAGACAGGCCATTCTAGGCAAATTCCCAGACTGGAAAGGAAAGCCAGTTTCTGGCCCAACAACAAATTTTAATGGAGCCATTCCACCACTTGCCTTGGAATCTCATTCAGTATTTAGTAATACTGTCAAATATTCCTGAAAGCACACCTATTCTTGCTGCAATTCGAGCCATTTCCTCGTTCAGGCACATGATGAGACAAGGTACCATTTTCTCCCCCTGCCAGGAAGCCTGCACAAGCCTCTAGCCCAGCCTTACCCACAAGGGGGCAGACACCAGAAGCGAGAAAGATACAGTCCTACAGCATGTGAAAGTGAGTCTAAAAAACACAAGTCAGAACCTATCCTGAGACCTGCAGGCCCCTGGCTCTTGAGTGACAAGAGGGGAGTGTACTGCTGGGACACATAGGATATCCCATACAGAGGGCCCCTTCCCCAAGGTTGAGAAGTGTGACTAGCCTCCCACATACATAAAAATACAAATAGAAGTTTAGCCAAAATGAGACAAAAGAGGAATGTGTTCCAGACAGAGGAACAAGATTAAACCCCAGAAGAACTGAGGGATGTCCGTTCAGCCCAGTCACTCAGTTGTGTCTGACACTTTGCGACCCCATGGACTGCAGCCTCCCTGAGAAGGAGTTCAGAGCAATGATTGTAAAGATGATCCAAGAAGTCAGGAAAAGAATGGACGCACGGAGCAACAAGTTTTACGTTTTTAACAAAGAATTAGAAAAAATAAAGAATAACCAGAGTTGAAGATACAATAACTGAAGCGAAAAATACACGAGAAGCAATCGATAGCAGAATAAATGAAGTAGAAGAATGGATAAATGCACAAAGACAGAGTGGTGGAAATCACCGCCATGGAACAAAGGAAAAAGAACGAAAAGAAAGAAGGACAGTCTGAGAGACCTCTGGGACAACAACAAGCACACCGACATTCACATTATACGGGTTCCAGAAGAGGAAGAGAGAGAAAGGGCCTGGGAAGGTATTTGAAGAGATAATAGCTAAAAACCTCCCTGACATGGAAAAGATACCATGCTATGTGGGAACCAGAGGTCATAGGGAAGAACAGAAGTGTCTTCAGGGGACAGTGATTCCTTAAGCAAAATATCATAAAAGACGCTCTGCTCCGTCAACTCCAGACATTCACTAGCAGGACTGAGCAATCAAGTGTTCTCTTTAATACAACTTGAAACCTTTATCCCAGAACATCATGGAACTTCCCTTTCATCTACAGATCTTCACATCACCTATTCTGGTAAAGTTCATTTTGTAAAACTGTGGGGCATTCTTGAAAGCTAGAGGAAAATATACTGTGTGTATGTCAAGGGACGCTTTTAACTTGCTATTTAAACAAGCCCTATGCATGGGGAACAATTAATAGCTATGTTGCCCTAGGCAGAAAGAAGTGGCTAAAAATGAGGCCATTCATTTAGAAAATGCCAAATCTTGGTAGGTGGGAGGGATAAATTTTGGGATTAATATATACACACTATATAAAATAGATAACCAGAAAAGGGACCTACTGTGTAGAACAGGGAACTATATCCAATATTTTATAATGAAAAGAATGAAAGAGAAAGAAAAACCACACATATTTATGACTGAATCACTTTGCTGTACACTTGAAACTATCACAGCATTGTAAATCAACTACATTTCAATTAAAAAAACTCTTAAAAATTAAAAAAAGAGAAGGTACAATTTCTAGGTAATCTGTTGTTAACACATTGTACTAAAACCCACCATCATTATTTCTTTTCCAAGCAAGCAAAAACAAAGCCAAAAGCAATATATTGGTCACCACTGACCAGACTCTTCAGCCTTGTTTCAGCAGCGCCACCTTGACCCAGGGCCACCATCAGCCTGCTCACAAGGGAGTGCCTCCCCTGTCCACTGCTCACTCCTGGCGTCTCCCCGCCCTCTGACACATTTAATCAGAACGTCTCCAGGGGAGGGAGGTTCTCTCTGAAATAACAAACACCACCACCAAACATAAAACTCAAGGGGAATCGGTTATTTCCAAGGCTGCCTGTGCTGTGCTTTCTGACTGTATCACCCATAACATGCTATCTTATCAAATGACCAGCCTCACTTTCACTTCCACTTTGTCATTAGTTAAATCATTGGTGAATTAACTTGTCAGTCATAGAGATCACTTACTTGGAAAGAATGTCTCAAAAGCACAATGTAGAAGGCTCTTGGGAAGACTCATCTTTATTTTACAGCTACTAATTAGATGGATTTGTTCCAACTAGAAGTGAAAAGATTCCCAAGCGTGTAGCTGAATGGAAATTTTGTTTCAGACACCAACCTTTGACTGGAAGTCTCGGCATTGTCTGTCAGGAGAAAAACCAAATGTAGAATTCCTCCAGAAACAATGGCCTCTGCGTTCATGAGGACAGCCCAGTGTGGAGGGGTAGCTGCCATGCCTTGCCATCATCAATGGGTCTCAAGACTGTTACCTGTCCACAACTCCGACACATAGCTGACTCTTTCATCCTGCCCCGCTCCCCATCACTCCCTAGGAGGCCCTTTCACAGCCCTACACCATCACGGTGCCTGAGAGCATCCCCACCCTCTGCGCCCAACTCTCCTCCCTCTCCTAAACTCTCATTCATGCTCCCAAAGCCAACACAATGGTCACATTCCCAGCAAAGCTGGTCCCTCAATGGGCCCCCTTGACTGTCCCCCTCCTCAGCACAACCAGGTTCCATGGGTTCTTCAGTCACTTTTGTTTCAGCTTCTGAAAGACAACCATCCAGCTATACACGGCAGCTCTCCTGGACCATGGACCCTGCAGCAGTGGGCACCTTTCCTAGATCTCTGAGCATCTCAGCGCCCAGCCCAGGGCCTGAAACAAGGTCGTGCTCACACCTGGATTCTGAGGTCTGGGGGCCGGGGGAGGGGGGAGCTTGACCTGAAATTCAAAGGGGTCACTGAGGCCAACATGGGTTCTCCCGTTTTTGCCCCAAGATAAAGCTCTTTGGCCTGGGACATACATCTCAATATCTTTTGATGAATAGGCTGATCAACAGCACAGAAATGTGAGATGAATTCTCTCTCATCATCCTCCCACTGGGGACTCCTGTTTCTCTGTACCTTTGAATGCTCTCTGGCTTACCCACCTCTTCAGCACTCTAAAACATCCCCCAACTGGCCAGGAAGGCTGGTGACTAGTCTCTCTTCTTTGCCACGACAAAGTGATGATTATCTCTGGCCTCTGACATCCTTGGGCCAGTGCAAACCTGGAAATTCCAGCAGTGGGGGCTGTTGACCAGCACTGGAGGAACCAATGAACAGTCACAGGGTTGCACATTATTTTTTAATTTGTTTCACAGCAAGCTCTAGAAGGCAGGTCATTTATCACTTCCCCACCCTGAAACAACAGAGCGTGACAGACAGTAGAGGAGGCTGGGATGCCAGCTTTTGCTTCCCAGACTTCCTGCAGCTGGCCCCGGTGAAAAAAGCAAGGCCCGGGCAGTGTGTCCTCTGCGGATGGTGGACACTCAGTCCATGCTCAGCAGCACCAGCACCGCTGAAGTCAAGGTTGTCCATCCAGAAGATTCCACCTTGCATCGCAAAATCCAGAGAGGTTTAACTTTCAGAGGCAGACAGCAGGTGCCATGGCTGGAGGCATAGTCCTCTGACACTGCCAAGGTCAAATGTCTTGACTTAAGGCTAGATGGGAGGGAGGAAGAGTAGTGAGGTCAAGGAATCCCCGGACTGCTGAACTGGTGATTTTTTTTTTTTTTTTTAAAGAAATGCTGGATCTGCAGTTCACAATGTTCACAACAAAGGAACGTTGCTTGGGATTCTAGACCTGAGTGAAGAGAAACGAAGGCTGGGCTGACAAAGCCAGAACTTTATTCACAGTAGAACAGTCTTAAGCTAAAATTCTAGAATTTATCAACAATGTCTTTTAAGAATGAGAATTCATAACCCCACCAGACCAGCTGACAGGGAAAAAGAAAATACACCAATGTTCTCTATTAAACAAAACCATACAAAAATTAATTCAATCTGCCTTCATTTCTACTCCTAATACCTCAGCCACCTCCCACCCTCTTTATAAAAAAAAACAAAACACATAAAATTCATGCACACTTGCACGCACTCAAATATTCAAGCGAAATACAAAATACCCAAGGAAACCTTAGGAATCACCTAAGGGTTTTTCATTAGCTCCCCAGATGCTCTGTTTTTCTAGACAAAGAATCAAGTTCTGACTGCCATGTCCAAGCAGTAAAAATCAGAGTCGGCTGAGATCCCCCTCCTCTGTCTCCTGGCTCACTGGTCAATGCAGAAGAACCAACCATATGTCAAGAGGGAAGGCCAAGGCTGGCGTTCTGTGGGGGGAAGCTGCCTGGTTGTCCTGCAGCCGGGGGCCTTTATGAGGAGCAGTCAGCAGTACCCTCATGGGTACACTCAGCAAGGCTGCCCTGAGGCTCTGTTCCTAAGCATGAAGCTCAGAGTCCAACACCCAGGACACGGGGAGAGGCGCCGGTGTGGACAGGATGCTTGGGGCAGGGATTTCTGGAGACCCAGTTTTACTGCTTGTGGGCATGAGAACAGATACCTAAAGCAAACCATCATGAGATATCACAGATGGCAGCACCGGAAGAGATGATGTAGTCCAACTCTGCATTTTACATACAATCCATTTATGGAGAAAGCAGAGAGGTGGTCTGCCCAGGATTGTGACCCTAAGAGCTTCCCTGGGTGTCGGCCTACGTCAGTTGATCAGTCCACTGTTTCTGGCCAAGGTCTCTCACCTGAAGTAGAGAATCATTTGTTTCCAGACGGTTAGACTCTCCCATTCAACAGGCCTGGGAAATGCAGAAAAATCAGGTTCTGGAACCAACAAGTCTACACTGACCACTTCCCAGGAGTGATGAAAGCCGGATGCATCTGTTTCTCTGCCTTATCCTGCAGACTCTCCCCCAACCCCCAACATTTTGTAAAAATAAATAATTCAAAATAGAATGAAAATCCCAGGCAAGGACAGTTGCTGGCCTGAACATGTGCTCTGTCTCTTAACAGACTCATGAAACTCATGCCTGCAATTCACTCCCAGGCTCAGGGTGGATGGGAGAGTCTGACCTGCTGGGGCAGCACATGAACCCCGGGGACAGCAATTACAGACCAGCCCCGACCCCTTATATATTAAATTTATCTTCATAAATAGAGCATCCCAACTCAAGTGACCACGATAAAGAAAGCCAAAGCTTGAGTGTTTTCTTCAAATAGCTACACACCCCCTCAAATATCTATGAAACTATATTCAATATATCCACATGGCAAACTGGACAGCTCTTTATGAGAGCTTCAGTTGTCATGATAGTCAAAGGCCAAGTCTCAGACAGACCCAAATACCCATCCCTGTTGGATAACGGAGACTAAGATGCAAAGCTCACTTTGCAATAAGGCTCATGACAAATACCTTTAAAGAAAAAGCCTGATTAATTTGATTTTTAAATTATTTGATTCCTGCCCTCCCACCAAACTTGGAACATACTCAAAATTTTCCAGGTCACATCTATGACATAAAACTGGCCCACCAGACCACTAGATATGGTCCAGTTGGGTAGGCTGCTGGACCTACCCATTTATTGATGTGACAGGGACATGGTGATCACCTTTCCCTTGAGTGAGCATCTCTGAGCTATGCCATTCAACCTTAATGTGGGAACCAGTATCACAATGGTAATGAACTGAAGGACAAGGTGTCTGGGTTGAAGTTTATCCTAATGGTGGCCAGAAAGCCTGTCTTCTAGCCATCCTAGGAGATTTGGGTTTAGTTTCCCTATTCTCTTCCCCTGTCAAAAAATATATCAATTTTGATCAATCACATTAGACCACTTTGGTTAGGTCACCATAACCATTAAAAGAAACTGGAGCAAACAGATGATTGGCCCATTAGGAAAACCAAAGTGTAGTAACCCCTCCATGGAGCCTTCATAGCTCATCTCTTGAAGGTGCAGTGTCCAGGGAGGCTGGTGGTGGCAGGGCCTCTGTGTTCTTTGCGTTGCGATGGATGCGACTTTGCTTCCGGGACTTCCAGGCATGTGTCCTGTCCCAGTCAGTGGCCACCGTCTCATTGTCCCAGATGGTCGATGTCTCCGTGTCACTCAGATACCCCGGCTGGCCTGTGTAGTGCGTTGGGTAGATGAGCAAGGGTTCTGCAGAGAAGGCTTTCAAGTCCCTGGATTCGTAATGCTCCATGTACTCAGCCCTGAAAACAAGAGGTGGACAAGTGGGTGAGGGGGCTGGACACTTACAGAACAGGGGAAAAGGGTCTTGTTTGTTACCTCCTAAATTCTCATGGATTTGATTATTTTTTAAATTGCGTCTTTGTGGAAAACTTTAGCCTACAAACACAACAGGCTTTTTATTTTTAAGGCTTTCAGATGATTTAAACAAATACACAAAGAAAAAGGTCAGGGTATTTCTGTTAAATTTAAATGGCAGTTTAGTCACTAAGTCATGTCCAACACTTGCGACCCCATGGACTAAAGCCTGCCAGGCTCCTCCGTCCGTGGGATTTCCCAGACAAGAATACTGGAATGGGTTGCCATTTCCTCCTCCAGGGGATGTTCTTGACTCAGGAATTGAACCTGGGTCTCCTGCATTGCAGGCAGATTCTTTACCGACTAAGCTACATGGGAAGATCCAAATTTAGACAGAGTAGCTTAAAAATGAATTTCAGGTCTTATTCTAAAAATTAAGGTTTAAGCTCTGTTGGACCACAATAATAAAGTGATCACTTTGTAGAAAACGCTTGATCCTGGATCAGTGAATGAGATGCTGGGAGCTAGAGTGAAGGTGTGAGTACTGTGGTGTAGGCTTGGAGGCACACCAGCTTGGCTTTGCAGTCCAGCAACCTGTGAGTGTAAATGAAGGGACAAGGAGCCCTCCCTCCCAGGGCTCCTCTGCCGAGTACACGAGGTGACACCTGCTCAGCAGCTAGGGTTCAATTTCCTTTCTGTTAAGAGGATGATGGTTGACCTCCATGTTTCTGTCAGGTAGCAGAAATAAAAATTAGTCTCTGACACGTTGTCCATTTTTACTGAGGACAGGAGACAAAATGGGCAAGATGCAGGACAAGAACACTGAACTGCTACAAAGAAGACCATCTGGGAGGAGATCACCCAGCAACGAGAGAAGGAGCCAAGGTTAGAACCTGGTCTCCTGCTCCATTAATGAATTTAGGAAGCATCGATCAAGCAGCTAGCATGGGTAGAATGTGGACTAGACTCTAAGGACACAGAGATAAAAGATGGTCCCTGCCTCAGAGGCTCACAGGTTACTGGGGAGACTGACACATAGACCCATCATTTACCATGTTCTTGATACAAACACTAGGTCAGACTGAACTCCCGGGCTATGGGAACTCTGAGCATCACACTTTCTTCTGTGGACGTCCAGCTCAGAGGCCATCCCCACTCTCCCCGAGTCTCTAACACATCTCTGTGATCGTAGGTTTCACAATATGTCACAATGACTGTTCATGAGTCTGGGTTCCTGACTAGCTTGTGAGTCACTGCCTGGCCAACAGTATACACAGTGGACTAAGAAATGAACTGAAAAATTTGAGGTGCTTAGGAAGATGACCTTCACCTTGAGGTGTATGGGTTTATGGAAGTAAGAAAATCAAAGATGAGAGGCTCGAGCATATTATGTGCAGTTAAGCTACTCACTGGGTATTAAGGAGGATTCCTATGCAAGACTCACCGTTTCTGCCTTATATCTCCTGCTTGTAAAAGGGGGTAATCACTCGAGTTGGCCTCTCTTGTCATGATTATGGAAAGATCATTTAGGAAAGGAGTACCCCTTTAAAAAATATAAACTATTACCCCATGAATGAATTATGCTCAAGGGACAGGCAGGCAGTTCAGGGCAACTCACACAGGATGCTTGTTGTACATGATGGGCAGAAACTCATCCACTGGTAGCATCTTCCCAAAAGGATCTGCTCCAACCAGCTTCTGTGCTCCTTCCAGAGAGATGACATAGCCGAGCGTCCAGTAGGAATAGTCAGCTTCAACCAGATTTACCACATTGGGCACAGCTTTCTCTGGTTCTTTTACTTGCATCCTCTTCCTACCAATATAACTAAAAGGAAATGGGTGGAGGAGAAAATTCCAACTTGAGTATTAGACATCCATAAGAATGGAGCACAGCTTTGCAGACACTTTTGAAAGCTTGGACCAACTGTGTCTTATTCAAATGTATCACACAACAGGGCATAGCACATCAATCATGGTTGTCATCCTCTTCCATTAATTTCAGGCCATTTCTGTGGTTCCACTTATCAATAGCCCAACTATCCTTGCCTAGCGCTTCTCTGGTGGCTCAGAGGTTAAAGCATCTGCCTGCAATGCAGGAGACCTGGGTTCGATCCCCGGGTGGGGAAGATCCCCTGGAGAAGGAAATGGAAACCCACTCCAGTATTCTTGCCTGGGGAATCCCATGGACAGAGGAGCCTGGTGGGCTACAGTCCATGGGATTGCACAGAGTCAGACACGACTGAGCAACTTCACTTTCACTTGCACTTTCATCCTTGCCTGTGTGTTAGTCGCTCAGTCGTGCCCGACTCTTTGCGACCCCATGGACTGCAATCCACCAGGTTCCTCTGTCCATGAGATTTTCCAGGCAAGGATACTGGAGTGGGTTGCCATTTCCTTCTCCAGGGGATCTTCCCCACCCAGGGATCGAACCCAGGTCTCCTGCACTGCAGGCAGATTCTTTACCGACTGAGCTGCAAATCCTTGCCTAGCGGCTGTTAAGCCCTGAAAGTTGAAATGTGGGGATTGAAAGATCTTTCAGAAGTTGGAGACAAGATGGTGGACTAGAAGGACTTGAGCTCACCTCCTCTCACAGAAACACCAATATCACAACTAACTGCTGAATGACTATCGACAAAAAAAGACCAGAACCCGCCAACAAAGACATTCTAACCCAAATACAAGGAAGTCACAGTGAGATGGAAGGAGGGGCACATTTGCGATAGCATCAAATCCTGTACCCACCAGGTGCATGATTCACAAAGGGGACAAATAATTATTTCTCATAAGTTCTCCCACTGGGGTGAGAGTTCTGAACCTCATGTCAGGCTCCCCAGTATGGGGGTCTGCCATCAAGAGAAGGAGTCCCTCAGAGCACTCAGCTTTCAAGGCCAGGGGGCTTGATTGCAGGAGCTCCGCAGGAATGGGGGAAACAGAAACTCCACTCCTGGAGGGTACACACAACGTCTCGTGCACAGCAGGACCTGGGCAAAAGCAGCGACTTCAGAGGAGTGCGGGACAGAGCTACCTGATGGTCTCGGAGTGTCTCCTAGGTGGGTGGGGGAGTGGCTATGACTCACTGTGGGGGCCAGGACACTGGGGGCAGGCATACCAGGGAATACTCACTAGTGTGAGCAAGTGAGTATAAATATTACTAAAGAATAATATTTAAAGGAATAAAAACATGATCATCTCAATATATTCAGAAACAAACTTTTGACAGAATTCAACACCCTTTTTAAAAAAACAAACAAACAACAACAACAACAACAAAACTCTCCAGAAAGCAGGCACAGAGGAAACCTACCTCAACATACTAAAGGCCAAATATGACAAACCTACAGCTAGCAGCCTGGTGGGCTGCAGTCCATGGGGTCACTAAGAGTTGGACACGACTGAGCGACTTCACTTTCACTTCTCACTTTCATGCATTGGAGAAGGAAATGGCAACCCACTCCAGTGTTCTTGCCTGGAGAATCCCAGGGACGGGGGAGCCTGGTGGGCTGCAGTCTATGGGGTTGCACAGAGTCAGACACGACTAAAGTGACTTAGCAGCAGCAGCATCATTCTCAAAGGTGAAAACCTGAGAGCACTTCCTCTAAGATCGGGAACAAGACAAAAAGGTTCACTCTCACCACTTCCATTCAACATAGTTTCAGAAGTCCTCCATAGCGATTAGAGAAGAAAGAGAAATAAAGGGAATTCAAATTAGAAAATAAGTTAACCTGTCCACTGTTGCAAATGGTATGATACTATACGTAAGAAATCCTAAAGACACTACCAAAAACTACTGCTGCTGCTGCTGCTAAGTCACTTCAGTCGTGTCCGACTCTGTGCGACCCCAGAGACGGCAGCCCACCAGGCTCCCCGTCCCTGGGATTCTCCAGGCAAGAACGCTGGAGTGGGTTGCCATTTCCTTCTCCAATGCATGAAAGTGAAAAGTCAAAGTGAAGTTGCTCAGTTGTGTCTGACTCTTTAGCAACCCCATGGACGGCAGCCCACCAGGCTCCTCTGTCCATGGGCTTTTCTAGGCAAGAGTACTGGAGTGGGGTGCCATTGCCTTCTCCGACCAAAAACTACTACAACTCATCAATGAATTTAGTAAAGTTGTAGGATACAAAATTTTTCAAGTCTTTTTACTTAAAAAACTAAAACTAGAACTGCCATATGATCTTGCAACCCCACTCCTGAGCATATACCCTGAGAAAACCATAATTTGAAAAGATACACACATCCAGGGTTCATAGCAGCACTATGTATAATAGCCAGGACATGGAAGTAACCGAAATTTCCATCAACAGAGACACGGATAAAGAAGATGTGATACATATACACAACGGAACACTACTCAGCCATAAAAAAGAATGAAATAATACTATTCATAGAATCATGGATGAACTTAAAGATTACCATACTAAGCGAATTAAGCCAAAGTGAAGTGAAGTCGCTCAGTCGTGTCCGACTCTTTGCGACCCCATAGGCTGTAGCCTATCAGGCTCCTCTGTCCATGGGATTTTCCAGGCAAGAGTGCTGGAGTGGATTGCCATTTCCTTCTCCAAACAGAGAGACAAATATCATATGATATCACTAACATATGGAATCTGAAAAAATGGTGCACACAAACTTATTTAGAAAATATGTCACAGACTTAGATAACAAACTTATAGTTACCAAATGGATAAGGTGTGTGTAGGGGGGATAAATTAGGAGGTTGGGATTAGCACATACACACTATTATGTATATAACAGATAATCAACATAGACCTACTAAATAGCACAGGGAACTATACTCAAGATGTTTTGTAATAACCCCTACGGGAAAAGAATCTCAAATATAAATGAATCAATTTGCTATATACCTGAAACTAACAAAACATTGTAAATCAACTATACTCCAATATTTTTAAAAAACATCTTTAAAAAATTTCATGACAAAAAGCAAATTTTTTTTCAGATCATTTCCCAAAGGTAGTGTAGGATTTTCAGCTGTGTTTATAGAGGTTGGAAGGGGACAACAAAGACCAGATGTGAGAATCCCAAGTTTGCTTTCAAGTCCCCAGAGTTTCAGTCTGGGGACTTGATATTTTCTGCGCAGCTCTCCAAATGCTGGTGGTAAACACAAGAAAGAAAATGCTTTGGAAAAGATACAGTGCAAAGCGAAATACCTAGGAACCCAAGAGTAGCTCCAGAGTGTTTCCTCTGGGAAAGAATGGATGTAACCACTTGCGTGCTTTGCTTTCCCTCACCCATCTCTGCCCATGCTTCCTCTGGGGTTCTGCCCTCCATGAACTACTTCTGCAACACAGGATGTACCCTCAACTATTCTCACCATCCCTAGTCTACCCATGGATCTGTGATCCATTACTTTTGTCTGGCACCTAGTTGCTTCTGCTTGCCTGGGCCAAGTTGAGGAGATCTGGTTTTCTGCCAGTCAGAGAAAGCTGAATTCCTCTATTTTGCTCTAAAAACCATCTCTTTCAATATTTAAGCTATCCTCTTTGTTGAAACATCCTAGGATATATAGAATAAGTCTATGTTCACCTTCAGTTCTTCTGGAGATAAATATAGCCACCTCTTAACCACAGCCTCTTAAAAGCAAAGAGCCTGAATTTCTCTCATGTATCAAGTGAAAGAGAAAATCCTATTGAACGCCTGAATTGTGACCAGAGTGACTGAGGAACTAAGCTTATACTCAATTTGTTATACTAAATTTAAACTGCAATTTTAAAATTGAAGATGTGTAAAATATTTTTTCTCTCATTCGAAATGTATTATTTTGGTAGGGCTACAGTTTACTTCAACAGTTGAAAATTTAGCATATGGACTGAGGTGTGTTGTATGCATTAAATACATATTGGATTTTGAAGACTGAATGAAAAAAGAATATAGACTAATTCGTTAATAGTTTTAAAATACTGATTATATGTTACATGTTATATTTGGATATGTTAGATTAAATAAAATGTATTATTAAAGTTAATTTCACCTATTTTTATCTTTTTAATATGATTACTAGAAAATTTTAAATGATGTGCTTTCCCACATGGTGCAGTGGTAAAAAAGTCACCTGCCAATTCAGGAGGCACGAGAGATACAGACTTGATCCCTGGGTCAGGAAGATCCTCTGGAGGAGGAAATGGCAACCCACTCCAGTGTTCTTACGTGGAAAATCCCATGGACAGAGGAGCCTGGTGGGCTACAGTCCATGAGGTAGCAAAGAATCAGATATGACTGAGCACACACAGAAAATTTTAAATGATATGTCTCACATATTTCTATTGGACACGCTGCCCTAGATGATTTCAATGGCTTGTTCTATTTTTCCCTGCTTACTATTTCCTTTTTCTGGAGAAATTTAATATTGCTGTCACACACAGCCTATATGCTTTCATATTTTGAGTTTAAGTACAGTTGCTTTATTCATTTTATAAAGTGAGATGTGAAAAATTGGAAACAGCTATAATTCTCTGTGATTAGATAATAGATTTCAATGGAACACTTGCACTTGATCCGTCATGGAAATTTAGAAAACATCTCCCCCGCTCCATCCCCATATCCTTAGAACAATAACTCTTCTTTCTTGGATTCATTGGTATGCTTTCCTGAGAAATGCATCAACCAAACTACAAGTGAACAAGGACATATGTCAATTCTAAGCCTTAGACTCCCCAAGTCCAGTCTTCTGACTCCAAGGCTTAAGTGAAAGTTGCCTTTGTACATGTCACGTATAGCATTCAAGCTCTATGCCTGTGGGGCCTTAACCGCAGGCTGCAGGGCCACAGACTTAGCAAGCCTAAGGTGCGAGAACTCCTAGAGGATTCTGGGGACAACGATCAGAAGAGACAGTGCAGAATCTCATCACATGACTGATACCCGACAGGGAGCCAATCCCTTTATTACATAGTCCTGGGGCTAATTCCCACGGTTACTTGGGCCATTACGAGGTTTCCTCTGAGCTCAGAACAGTACATTTTCTAAGAGAACAAGTATTCCACCCGAGTGCATAGTTAAGTTTCCCTCCTAGGATGGGAGGAATGGGGACAGCTTGTGGGCTGCAGCTGCTAAAGGAACAGCCTCTGATCTGATGAAATTGCCTTTGACACACAGCTGGGAAGTGAATATGATGCTTGGGAACTTTCTGCCTCATTGGAGAGAAGTAAAAAGTGTCATCTCATTGTAAAAACAAAATGAGAGAGAGAGCGAGAGAGCGCTCAGTTCCCAGAGAGAGAGAGAGAGAGCACCCGCGAGCGTTCAGTTCCCAGAGGTAGCAGGCAACGAGCATTAACTAAATGTCAGTTCAGAGCCAGGACTCCCTTGATGAATCTGGTTTTCCTAAGACAGCCTCTGACTCTCCAAACCCAGCTGTCAGTGTTCTCCCTATTTGTACAGCTCCCCTCCCCAACAGGTGCTCTCCCACTGACCTTCCAACCCCTTCTCCCCTCCGCCCCCCACACACAATCAGAGACTGCAGAGGAAACCCATCCTCCAGGGAGCTGATGCTCAAGTGTGACACAGGACCCTTGCCCTGGCACGGGTCCTCCCTGGACACGCTCAATGCACCATGCTGCTTCATGGGTGGGTTTCTGCTGCATTCTCAGGTAAATGCTCATTCGGAAAACCCCAGATCTGCAGGCAGATTCCAAGTGTCAAAGAACTTCCCATACTTTCTCCCCTTGAAGAACATATAGATGCAAAAGTAAAAGTGTTAGTCACTCATTCACGTCTGACTCTTTGCGACCCTGCCAGCCTCCCCTGTCCATGGGATTCTCCAGGCAAGAATACTGGAGTGGGTAGCCATTCCCTTCCCCAAGGGATCTTCCCAATCCAGGGGTCAAACCCAGATCTCCTGCATTACAGGTGGGATCTTTACCATCTGAGACACCAGGGAAGCCCCCAAACCAGTGGGTATCCCCTACCTACTTCTGGTTGCTGGGAACATATATGGAGAGAAAGCCAGGTAAGTGGAAGCTTGAGCCCACCTCATATGAGTTGGGGCTCTCAGTGCTGAAAGAACTGAAAGAGTTCTCAGTACTCTTAGAAAAGCTTGCCATCTTGTCACTCACATCAGCTCCCAATCCAGCTGAACTCGATCAATGTCATCCATCAGTTTCATCAGCTTCTTTTTAAACTGATGTTCAAAACGTACATCGTCCTCAATAACAAGAGTCTTCTCCAGCTCCCGGTCAATTACCTGTAAAGGTCAGGGGGAAGATACCCTATGAAAAGTTGATACTTATTTATCTAATCAAAATAGGTATTAGAAAGTCAAAAGTATAGTAGCACAGCACATAATAGCTCATAACTGGAATCTTGGTGAAGGTTCATCAACAGTAAAATGGTCCCACTCTCCTCCCTTCTCATTACAGAACTGCACACCTGGATGAAGCGTTATTCACCTCTTTCCAGACAGAGTAGTGGCTAAGGAAGCAGCCGATTTCACCCCTGGTTAGGGGCCTGGAGGAGTAGGGATCTCGATATCCAGGCAGCATTTCAATATTCAGGGCCTTCAGCTGGCTTGTGTTCAGTGCCCTGTAAGATAGAACATGCCCCTAAATTAACACATTGAGAGGTCCCCACCGCAGAAGCCAGGAGGGAGAGGTCTGTGTATTCCCCAGGGCCTTTATGCCCACTGAGCAGGGCTCCTTAGAAGCTCCTCAGGGTTAGTGTGTTGTAGCATTATGAGCTGTGTGAAGACAAGACGAGGTCTTATATTTTATGTAGCCCTCACAACACCCAATGCAGTTCTAAGTATCATCAGTTTTTTGGCACCGTTGAAAAAGTATTTTCCTAATGAAGGAGAGTGGCTAATAGAACCATTAAACATTATTAAACACTGGAAGGAATGAGGATGGGAAAGAATCATAAGAGGGATTGTACACATGTGTACATCTTTCCTTTGGAGCCAAAAATTAAAATGCAGAGAGAGTCAGGTAAGCAAGAGAAGTGACTCACCACCAACAAAGTATTCTCAGTAAGATTAATAGCTGATTCTCATCTGAAACCATGGAGGCCAGAAGGTTGACTAATTCAAAGTGCCGACTCAGAGAGACTCAACCAAGAATGCTGTATCCAGTCCAGCTAGACCTCAAAAACGGAAAAACCAGGATGTCCCAGATAAACAAAAACAGCGTCACTAGTAGGTCTGCTCTACGAGACATGCTAAAGGGAATCCCTCAGGCTAACATGAAAGGAACCTAGAGAATAACTCAGATCCACATAAAGAAATGAAGGCATCGGTAAATGTGCAGGTGTTTGCATTCATGCTAAGTCACATCAGTTGTGTTTGGCTCTTCGTGACCCAGTGGACTGCAGGCCGCCAGGCTCTTCTGTCCACGAGATTCTCCAGGCAAGAATACTGGAGTGGGATGCCATGCCCTTCTCCAGGGGATCTTCCCAACCCAGGGACTGAACCCATGTCTCTTATGCCTCTTGCATTTTCAGACATGTTCTTTACCACTAGCGCCACCTGGGAGAGGTAAACATAAACAGTATAAGTATCCTTTTGTTCATAATTTTTTCCCTTATCTGATTTAAATTGTAGCTGCATAAAGCAGTAAGAGCAAATAATGTATAAAGACCATATAAAGAAATAATTAGTGTGACAATAGACCAAAGGAAGGGGAAGGAATACAGCTATACAGCTGTGAAGTTTTTCCTTAGTATTGAAGTTGGTATTTTTTTACTGAGATATAATTGACATAACATTAGTTTCATTGAAACTATTGAATATAATATAATGTTCATTAAAACACTGAATATAATTATATTCAATATTATATATTGAATATAAGGATTCAATATTTTGTACTTTCACATCTTAATTCCTTTGTTTATATTTCTGCATATTTTTAGTTATTAGTGATTGCCCTAGGGATTATAATTAACATCTTCATTTATAGCCATCAAGTTCATATTAATAGTAGGGTCCTAGAAGAAAACAAGGGGATAAGACTCCTTGGCACTGCTTTGGTGATGATTTTTTGGATTTGACACTGAAATTAAAGGCAACAACATCAAAATATACATTCTTCAACTGTCTGTGCAGCATTCTCTAAGAAAGACCATATGTTAGACTATATAGACCATACATAAAGCCTCAGCACATTTTAAATGGTTGAATTCATACCAAGTATGTTCTATAACCACAATGAAATTAAAAATTGATAGGAAACTTGGAAAATTTACAAATATGTGAAATTAAACAATATACTCCTTGATAGCCAATGAGTCAAAGAAACCACAGAGGAAATGAGAAAATATTTTGAGACAAATGAAAATGAAAACAGCATACCAAGCCTTACAAGATGCACCTAATGCAGTACTTAGAGGGCTAGTTACAGGTACAAATGTCTATGTTTCAAAAAAAGAATCTTAAATAATCTGCTTTTCCATTTTGAGAAACTGGAAAAAGCAAACTGCATGCAAAGCAAGCAGGAAGAAGGAAATAAACAAAACAGAGAATAGAAAAACAGACAAAAACAAGACCAAAGCTGGTTCTTTGGAAAAGAACAAAACTGATAACACTTTTAGCCACATAAAAAGAGTAGACTCAAATTATTAAAAATTAAGAATGAAAGAGGGAGCAATCCTTACTGGTCTTGTGGAAATAAAGAGGACTACAAGAAAATACTGTGAACAATTATACATCAACAAAGTAGATAACCTAGGTAAAAAGGGCACATTGCTAAAAAAAAAAAAAAAAACCAACTCAAGAAATAGAAATTCTGAATACCTGTAACAGTTAAAAAGGCTGAATTTGTAAAGTTAAAAAAAGGTTCCAAAACATGGTCCAGGACCAGATAGCTTCAGTAAAGAATTCAGAATTCTGCCAAACATTTAAAGAATTAACACAAATCTTTCAAACCCTTACCAAAAATTGAAGAGGGTGCACCCAACTTATTCTATAAAGTATCATCCTGATACACAACTAGAAAAACATCACAAGAAGATGAGAGACCAATATCCCTTAAGATAAATAGAAAAATCCCCAAGAAAACACTAGGAAACAGAATCCAGCATCACAGAAGAGGGGTGATACATCATGACCAGATGGGATTTATCCCAGGATTGTAAGGTTCATTTAACAGGTGGGGAAAAAAAGTGAGACATCATCTAAATAGACATAAAACTTGACAAAAATCCAACTGTATATGGATTAACTATTTATATTCCCCCAAGTTCACATGTTGATAAGGAGGTGGAGCTGTCGATCCTAAGGTAGAACTTTCATAAATGAGATTAGTGCCCTTATAAGAAAGCAAAAGCTTGCTTTCTCCCCTCTCTTTGCTCTCTGCCATAGGAGAGTACAGCAAGAGGACAGAGATCATGCTGAGTTGCTAAGTTGGGTCTGACTCTGTGACCCCGTGGACTGTAGCCCACCAGGCTCCTCAGTCCATGGGATTTCCCAGGCAAGAAGACTAAAGTGGGCTGCCATGTCCTTCTCCACGGGATCCTCCTGACCCAGGGAACGAACTTGCAGCTCCTGCATTGGCAGGCGGATTCTTTTACCACTGGGCCACCAGGGAAGCCCACAGGAAGAGGATCGCCATCTACAAAGCAGGACGAGGTCTCTCACCATAACCTAGCCATGCTGGCACCCTTCTCTGGAACTCCCCAGCCTCTGGAACTTTGACAGATGTTTGTTGTTTGAGCCACTTGGTCTGTGGTAATTTGTTATATCAGCAAACAAACTAAGACACCACCACCCTTCTAAGACAGAAACACTCAACCCAATCAAGGCCATCTGTGAAAACTCCAGAGCCAATTATCCTATTTAATGGTGAAGGACTAAATGTTTCTCCTTAATAACAGGAACAAGCCAAGCCTGCCCACTCTTATCATTTCTATCCACCATTGCACTTGAGGATTTAGCCAAGGATTGCCCCCATGACTTTTTGTTCCTCACCCTTATTCAACAACATCTTGGTGCTCGTGGGAGTTTCCTCAGCCTCTGGCTGGCTCAAAAACTGTTGGATTGCACCTCCCAGGACTGCAAACCTTGTAATTTAGCTAACCTTGAGACCAAAGTAAGAACCCAGAGATAGCGACAGATACATTAATGATTTATTGGATAGTGGGATCTTACCAGTCTAAAGCCAAAGATCCTGGAGCAGGTCACTCTCTTGTGTACAACAGACAAGAGGCCAGACACCGCAGCAGTCTTCACTGCTTGGGTGAGAAGGAGGCTACCATTTATAGGGGGCATTAACATCACATTGGCTCATCAGTTACCAAGGAAACCAATGACTGGGGCAGGGGCAAGCATGTAGGCAGTTACTGATCAAGCCCTATAATTAAGAGGATTGGATAGTCATGTGAGTGAAGCAAGGCCTGGTCAAGTAGAAGATGTACAGGGAACAAGAGAGGAGTCATCTTGAATGGGCTGATCATACTTACACACAATACATTATTAGAACTAATACATGAGTTCAGCAAGGTTGTAGGAACAAGATCAGTATACAAAAATCAACTGTTTCTATGTACTTAGCAATCTGCAATATAAAAATGAAATGAAGGAAACAATTCCACTTAACATCAAAAAGAGTAAAATACTTGAGAATAAATTTAACAAAATTAATGCAAGATGTGCAAGTAAAAATTACAAAACATCAATCCAAGAATTAAAGATCTAAATAAATGGAAGGATATTCATGATTATGAATCAGAAGACTTCATATTATAAGGAGAGAAGTACTTCTCTCAATTGACCTACAGAGTCAATGCAATTTCTGCTGCTGCTGCTGTTGCTAAGTCACTTCATTCGTGTCCGACTTTGTGCGACCCCATAGACGGCAGCCCATGAGGCTCCCCCGTCCCTGGGATTCTCCAGGCAAGAACACTGGAGTGGGTTGCCATTTCCTTCTCCAATGCATCAAAGTGAAAAGTGAAAGTGAAGTCACTCAGTCATGTCCGACTCTTAGCGACCCCATGGACTGCGGCCCACCAGGCTCCTCCGTCCATGGGATTTTCCAGGCAAGAGTGCTGGAGTGGGGTGCCATTGCCTTCTCCGCAATGCAATTTCTATCAAAATCCAAACTTTTTTGTGGAAAATGGTATGTTAATGCTATAATTTATACAGAAATCCCAGAGACCTAGAATAGCCTAAACAATCTTGAAAAAGAATAACTAAGTTGAAGGACTTCCTTACACATAAGAAGCTACTGTAAGGAATAAGGACTGGCATACACATCAATGGAACAGAATTGAGAATCCAGCAATAAACCCTTCTATTTAACTAATTTTTGACAAGGTTGCTAAGACAATTCAGTGAAGGAAAGAATAATCTTTTAGCAAATGGTGCAGAGACAACTAGATAACTTTGTACAAAAGAATGAATTGGAAACTAAGAATGAATTGGATCCTTACCTCACATCATATAAAAACTAGCTCAAGATAAATCAAAGATCTAATGTGTAAGAGATACATATAAAACACAAAACTATGAAACTCTTAGAAGAAAAGACAGAACCAAGTCTTTGTGGCTTTGGATTTGGTAATGGATTCTTAGATATGACACCAAAAGCCCAATCAACAACAAAAACATAAACTGGACATCATCAAATTAACTTCTGTGTTTCAATGGACATCATCATGAAAGTGAAAAGAGAGCTCATAAAACGGGAAAAAATATTTGCAGATTATACAGCTGATAAAAGACTTGTATGAAGAGTATATAAAGAACTCTCACAGCTCAACTTGTTTTCCTTGGTCCATGTGGTCTATGAAGGAGATTGGGGTTATTAGAGGTATTTGAGACTATGGTTCCCAAACTCTAGTGCATCCAAGAACAGGGTTGCCAGACTTAGCAAGTAAAACACAAAAATATCCAGTCAAATTTAGATTTTAGATAAACAGTAATTTTTTAGTATAAGACCCATGTAATGTTCAGGACAAATTTAACTAGGTGTCCTCTATTCTAAGTGGCAACCTTACCCAAGAATCACTCTGAGGCTTCTTAAGTGCCAATTCCCAGCCCAGCCCTACAGATCATCATTTAGCAGCTCTGGGACTTAGGAAGCTGCCCTCCTAACCAGCCCCCGGGGACTGTGACATGGGTGTCCAGGCCATACTTTGAGAAACACTGATGAGATTCTCTAAAAGAGTCATAAAAACTTCCACAAGAGCTTCTAGCCGTGCTCCTTAGAGTCATTCATTTTCCAAATTCATATATAACATGGAATAGGAGGTTTTGCAAATATCCCTAGTGGCTCAGGCAGTAAAGAATTTGCCTGCAGTGTGGGAGAGCAGGGTTCACTCTCTGGGTACCAAAGATCCCTTGGAAAAGGGAATGGCTACCTACTCCAGTATTCTTGCCTGAAGAATTCCGTGGACAGAGGAGCCTGGCAGGCTACAGTTCATGGGTCTCAAAGAGTCGGACATGACTGAGTGACTAACATACTCCTTGAAATAATAGAGTGTTAAAGGGCAAAGCAAAGCAAAGCAAAAGAAAACAAAATAACAACATCAATAACAAAAACTCTTGAAGGAATCCAACCAGGTACTGTATGTAAGTTTCCTGCCTTGTTCCTGGAAAAAGTGATCAGCCCCAGCAGACTGTGGCAAGCACCTCGTGCAACAGGACACACAGACTGTTATGCATTTTTTTCCACTTATTTTCTTCAGGTCAAGTCACACAAGGTAAGATGCTTTGCTCTAAATCAGGCTCTGAATGCACCTCTGAATGCATTCCTTCCAAGGCACCACAGGGCTGGAAACCACCACGACCACTGCAAGAACCCCAGAGACAGTGGAAAATCACACCAAGGACAAGCCTTCAGCATAGTGAAGACCAGAGAGCATAGGATGATGAGTGGATTTCTGCTCTACTCAGTGAGATTAACATATATAAGCTGCTATAAGTCATAAAGTTTTCCCAAAATAGGCTGCACTGTGAAAGCATGTCTATCCCGCAATGACTGCAGATTCCGCCCACTGGGACTAAACCTCAGCCGGAGAGGGTGCATCTCCACTCCAGCCACAGCGGCAAGGGTTTGAGGAGAAAACTCAACTCACTTTCCATCCACAGCCTCCACAATCTTGACCTCAATCTCCTGTTCATACAGGGTGCGTAACATCCGGTCTCGCCTGTCCTTTCTGCGCTTGAGGTTTATCATGAAAATCTAATACAAGAAGAAAAAAGGAAAAGAAATACAGATTACTCAGTTTTTATTTTAGGCTGTTGAAAAGCAAAGGAAGTATAAGGAACAAAGCTTTAGTTAGAATAAGGAGCAGAAAGGTTAGGGGAAATGGTGAAGATGTATTTATATTTCATATCGGGTCAAAAAGCTGTTCTTCAGGAGGCCAAAGGTGAATTAAACCCAAAACATATGAGACCAAGGGGAAGGAAGAAGTTTCTCAAGTGGCTAGATTTATCAAGACCTAAGTCTGCTAAGTGTTCGCGTTGGGCCAGTTCCTACACCTCAGTTTCCTCATCTGTAAAATGGAAGTAATACTGGTCCTATCACCTGGCTACAAAATATTAGCTATTCTTGTAATTTACATCCTCTGTAGAAAAATTTGAAGTCATTCCAAGAGTAAGAAAAATCTAGTCTTAACAAATTCCTTTTATTACCAAGAGTTCCAAACTGAATTATTAAGGTTTTAATTTTCGTAGCTTCTTTACCAGACCTCTTCAACTCTCTTAGGCTTTTTCTGAAACAAGTAAAGAAAAAGAACTCTGCCCTTGGGAACAGCCCTTTAGGGAGAGTCATAAATTCCATATTACATGGATCTGAGGGAAGTCTTAGAGAGAAGACATGTACTGGTCCATGAAGTCCCCAAAATGTGCGTTCAGATTGTCCCCCATGAGGGCTGGGTCTTCCTGCAGCTCCTCGCAGTGGCCCTGAAACACCCGATGACCGTAGTAACACACACCTATCATGAGGCTGCTACTGGGAGCTACACAGATAAGGAGGCCGGTCTGATTATTCCCAGATTTAAGGAGACACAGAAGAACCCAAAGCCTCATGAAAGTTGTTACAGGTAATGAAGTGCTTTAATAAGGTCCTTTTCTACCAGTAGTAATAAACTCACTTTGCACATTAAACTAGTCCTGAAAGAGAAGGAGACTTCAGTTGCCAGCGAGAAATTCTGAATAGCATAGGAAAGCAGAAGCCTGCAGGAATAAGCTGGACAACACTGGCTTCATCCTAAAGACCCATCAAAATGACTCTGAGGAAGACATCTAAAGCTACGGGATCCAGTTCCCTTGTTTGTAAAAAGAGGGAGTTGAGCAATCTTATCTTTCAAGGCCAATACAGATTGAATTTTCTATAATATGTGGTTTATTATAAAGCTTGCATTATGTCTAGAATAAAGAAGAAGTCATGTCGTATAAGCAGGCTGGAGTTTTGACTTTACTGAGGGTTAAGCCATGGTTCACACAATCATTCTGAATGGAGTATCAAGATGTTATATGTTTTACCAGATCAAAAGCTGAATTAAGTAAAATTTCAACTCTTCCTTATAAAATATTCTCACTTCCATCCACTTACACAGCTCATGGAAAAGAACGGATGGGGGAGCAAGATGTCATCTTTGAAAAAATCATCCATCTGAATCAGAACAAAGTGGATTAGGTATATATCATGATTTTATTTATATCATGAGTTTATCTAACTGTGCAATTCTTAAAAAAAAAAACAACAATTTCTGTGGTAACTCTATTTGCCCTGTTACTTAGGATTTTATAACAACGAGTCGTGTTCATTTATATGTCATTCTCTTCCTGTTTAGAATCCTACTGTGATGGGAACACGCTCCATCTCCTGATTTTAAGGCTATGGGAAGGAAAGGGCATTTCCTCATGTGTACACATGGAGCTACCTGAGGTCACGCCAGGAGAGCAAAATGAAACAAAAAATGAACAGAAATACAACAAAAAGTCCCCTCAGACCCAAGACCTCTAGTCTGGGAAGACTTTGGCAAATAATAATCCTGTCCAGGGTCCTGCCAGGACAAGTGCAATAAAAACTGCAGCTATGAAGGGAAAACACAGATGGCTTGCTCATACTTAGTGAACAGTAAACAGACAAAAAGCCACCCAGCCAAGTGCACCCAGACACCCCAACAAGGCCACAGAGTACAGGGAAGGTTGAAAAAGCCCTGAAATCCCTTTTCCTACTATCCTATCTCTGTTCCAAACAGAGAGATGACTACCAGGGCTCAGGAGAGCAGAGTCCCCATGTCTGTATCTCCGCAGAGTCGGCCTTTTTCAGAAGGCTTCTAAAAGTGACCCAGTCCTTGCAAATGGAAGACCAGAGCTAGAAGATCCTGCTTTTGTCCCATGGTATTTGCTCTGATTTGATCCTCATTGGGATGTGTTTATAAAGGGAAAAATGAATATACATAAAGACCCTTGGGTTCTTTTACCTGGAGACATGAGAGTTAGTGAGAGCTGTAAGTAATATGTGGAAGCCAGTTCAGTATCTGAGGTGGGCCAACCTTTCAGAAGCCCTGACTGTTTATAAAACTATCTACACTTTAATTCTTCTCTATTTAGTCTAATTCATCTCTATTATACTTAAAACCATCTAATCTCATCTTGCCCTCTGCAGAAATAGCATGATAGTTTCTAACTCCTTTCCAATTAATATTCATGAAATACTCCTTTCCATTTCTGAAATCTGACAACATATAAACTTTATAGAATAAACCCCAACTTCCAGTTCCAGCAGGAATTTAAGATGGCTGTACTTTGGAGACCCATATGACATAGTCCAGGGAGATAACAAGGCATTTTCATTCAGTGAATCAGTGGCAATGAGCATAGAGCACAAAGTTTGGCTTATAACATATCACAGATTCATGGAAAAGTTCCATCGTAGTTTGTGGATTCCCAAGGCACTGTCCCAGCCTCCAGATCATCCAGTTCCTGAACATGGATCAGCAGTTATGTGACATGAGGGACCCATGAAGGATTCAGTAATTTTGGAGTCACAATTCTGGTTCTGCTGAGCACATCACTAAGACAGGCATCTCGTTACATTTCTGCTCAATCGTTATACAACTAAAGTGTAATAATAAATATAGCCCTTGGAGCCTGCTACAAAAACAAATTTTAGAATGGGTTTCTTTTTTCTCTTTTCCTTTGTCCTCTAAACCCTGCCCTGCGATTTTTCCCATGGAAGAACAGCAAAGAGAAAATAAACCAAAAAACGTTTCAGAATGGGTTCCACTTACTCAGAATAAAGTTAAAGTCCTCTAATACCTAAAACATATATCTTCTTTACCCTACCCTTGAGTCTTGATAAAACATAGCAATATCTGCTCTTAGAAAATAATACTTTCATGCCTAATTAGTAACATCTTTCTGACTCAATGATTAATTCACTTTTACCATGATGCTCCTTTTTAAAGATAAGTGAATAATAACGCACAACAAAAACCGAGAACCTTTTCCAAGTTTCTTTTCAGCAGCCCACCTGATCTGGCTGACTCTTAGACATGTGCCCAGGCTTGTTGTTCTGATATAAACATATAAACATGATGTACACATGCTCACACATACAGGTGCTCACCAACACAGACACCTTGCCTACCTCATCAAATCCCATCTTGTCTGGATATTTAGGGACAACTGAGACAAACTGGGAAGGTTCCATTGGAGGACCGTCAACTGGAAGACACAAGAAACATACAGAGTGCTTTGTTAGTGAGAGTTTCAGAGAATAGCATCCTATTCACAGCCTGACCTCTGGAAACACAACCTGCATGGTCAGGGGAAGGAATAACTGCTCAGTAGTTTTCCAGAGTTAAGTGGCTACACAAGAACCCCAACGGTCACTGCGCTGGTTTTGAGAGCACTTGTTTTTATGCAGATTGCAACATTTGCTCCATTTCCCTTAAGACCTATTTTTAAGACTATATGGAGGATAGTTTTAAAGATTTTTATTGGGGTATAGCCGATTAACAATGTTGTAATAGTTTCAGGTGGACAGCAAAGAGACTCAGCCATACATATACATATATCCATTCTTCCCCCAAATCCCCTCCCATATAGCCTGCCATATAACGTTAAGCAGAGTACCATGTGCCATACGGTAGGTCCTTGTTGGTTATCCATTTTAAATATAGCATACATGTGCATTCCAAACTTGGAAGGACAGTCAGTGTAATGATTAAGGGTGAAGTCTCTTGGAGTCAGATGATCTGGGTCTAAACTTTGGTCTGTGAAGGTCTGGAGCAGATAGATGACCTCTCTACGTTTGTTTTTTTCTTTGTGTGTAAAATCAGGATAATAAAAGTGCGTATCTTGGAGTGTTATAAAATTTAAATGATACCTACATGCAAAGCACTAACCACAGTAAATCAACACAGTAAATGCTCAGTAACTCCCAGTTACTACTCACAGTGGCCCGTAATGAAAGAACTCAGAAATAGGCTAGACTTTTTCTAAAGAATGCTTTTTTTCCTATACATTTAAAGTTTTAAAACTCTGGGACTACTTTTTTTTTTTTCTTCCATCCAGGCAGGTTTAGCTATAGGTACTCAAAAGACCTTTCATTTTAACATGAACAGGCTCCTCTGTCTATGGAATTCTAGTGGGTTGCCATTTCCTTCTCCAGGGGATCTTCCTCCAGACCCAGGGATCGAACTCACGTCTGCTGCACTGCAGATGGATTCTTTGCCATCTGAGCCACCAGGGAAGCCCCTGACTAACACACACCTCCAAGGGTCAGGCCACATCCCAGAACTTGGTACAGGGCTTACAAGGAAGTTTCCAGATGGGAGGGGTGTCACATCTCAAGTGATAAAAGTTTTCTTTATTTCATATTTCAAAAAAGCTTTATTTAGAAAAGCTTATGTATATGTTTTAAAGATTAGAAATAATATTGATTAAAGAGCCCAAGAAGATCTTGAAGATTTTTGTATACACAAAGTCAAAGTCCTCACTTGGTTTTCCTTGAAGACGCAATACAAGGAAAATGCTACATGAGAGCAGGTAAATGGGTTGTTTGAGCAACTATTGCTGATGGCCATTGCTGCTGTCTAGCAATATCCATGCCCCTCTATTTCAGGTATACGAAAGGGGCTTCTTCATCTTGAAGTTAGTCACGGCCATATGAGTTGCTGCTATTCAGATCTACAAACTCTCCTCCCATGTTCCCTACTCAGCCCCACCATAATGATCTTAGTAGCCAATGTTGATATGGAGAAGGCAAAAATTTGAAGCAGCCTAGAATGGGGTCACACAGAGTCAGATATGACTGAAGCGACTTAGCAGCAGCAGCAGCAGAATGAGGTGCCAGAGAAGGCAATGGCAACCCATTCCAGTGTTCTTGCCTGGAGAATCCCAGGGACAGGGGAGCCTGGTGGGCTGCCGTCTATGGGGTCACACAGAGTCGGACACGACTGAAGCGATTTAGCAGCAGCAGCAGAATGAGGCGCCAACACGTGGAAATGAGATTTCAGCATTCTCTATGAGATATCCCAGCATAACTTCAGCTGTCCTGATTGAGATACTGTCCAAAGAATATTTTTTGTTTCACTCACCCTTTATTGGGATATTAAAGAGAAACCATGACATCCAGTTTCTCTTATGATCAAGTCATGTGAAACTGTAGAAACTAGTGAAACAGATTTCCTAAGCCAAACACAAGAGATGATCTTATTATTTCAAACCTGACCCTTACCATCACATTTCTATGAGTACACAGTGAGTGTGTATCTGTTTCCATTAGCAGCCCCCAGAACATTTTGGTTCTTCCTGCTCCACCCAACTCCATTAGTTTCTTTTAAAATCAACAAATGTTGATTGCAGGGTCACCATGTACAGGGTTAGGTTTTACAAGCAAAAAACCTTAACATAGCAACTCCTTCCCATTCATGTTGTTTGAGGAGCTGTCTAGCCCTCCCTCCCTGGGCCTTAGACTTCAGAGGAGGGTAAATTTTGGTCTCCCTGTTGGTCTCTGTTGGTCTCCATTTGGGTTGCCTGGCTTTAACGTTTCAGCTGAAGAGTCTGCTTTTAGCCACTTTGCTTCCATCAAACATGGGTAGTCATTGTGTGCACAGGACAAGTATCCCCCCAAAAGCCACAAGTGGCTGGTCCTGAAAGCCGCCACTGAGCAGAAATATGAGACACAGGCCTGGGTTTTGTAGCTGAAGGTCGAGTTAAGCCAGAGGGAAAACCAGATGATATTAATTGGACCTAAAAGGTGACTAAGTGGGGAGAAGGGATGCCTCTTTGCTGTCATCAGACATCCCAGCTTCTGTTCTGGGTCATTTCTGACTCCATCAACCATAGTTAACTCAGTCCCTCATTGAATCCCTCCCTATACGCGTCCTCAGCGTACTACCACCAGGTGGGATGTGCCTCATTGGTGCCGGAATTGTTTCAAGATTTAGGAATAACAATAATAGCTATTGGTATAGTGATCTACTACCCACTGCACTCTGGGCTACACTCTTGATATATATATTCACATTTATTTAATCTTCACAACATGTTCCACAGGCCAGGTCCCTGTTTTTACAGATAGGCAAACAAAGGGTTAAATAACATGCTTAAGGTCACAGAGCTGATAGAGCTGGTATTTGACCCTAGGGAACCCTTAACTCCCACTCTACCCTGCCCCCAAAGCTAGGCCTTGGTAGCCACTGGCCTCACGTTGGCCTTGGGCAATGGGGCTGAGCTCACAAAAGCTCAGTTGGTAAGTCCTTGCTCCTGGGTGACCACCACGTGTTGCTCTTTCTGTCATCTACCCTGGAACAAACTCCACCCAAAGAACAGAGCGCCAGCCCAGTCATGCCCAGAAAAGCATTTGCAAGATCGTGCCAGGACCAAATCCTGACACTTCTTCATAGTTTCTCCTGGACTTCTTCCATGGCTGCAGCCACCACCCTAGCTCAGGTCCTCACGCACATGTCTGGGCTGTCTTAACACCTTTCAAATGGCACCCCACTCCAGCACGCTTGCCTGGATAGTCCCATGGACGGAGGAGCCTGGTAGGCTGCAGTCCATGGGGTCGTGAAGAGTCGGACACGACTGAGTGACTTCACTTTCACTTTTCACTTTCATGCACTGGAGAAGGAAATGGCAACCCACTCCAGTGTTCTTTCCTGGAGAATCCCAGGGACGGGGGAGCCTGGTGGGCTGCCATCTACGGGGTCGCACAGAGTCGGACACGACTGAACCAACTTAACAGCAGCAGCAAACACTTGTATGCTCTTTGTCTTGCTCATTATAACTCATTATGCACACTGTGGCCAAAACAATCTTCTTCCTTAGGCACTTCTCCACTCTTGACCATACAGTCACGCTCGGCATTTAGGTGCTTTACAATTTGTTAAGTGATTTGCTAAGGATTTCCCTGTAGCTCAAACAGTATAGAATCTGCCTGCAATGCAGGAGACCAGGATTTGATCCCTGGGTCGGGAAGATCTTCTGGGGAAGAGAATGGCAATCCACTTCAGTATTCTTGCCTGGAGAATTCCATGGACAGGGAAGCCTGGTGGGCTCCAGTCCATGGGGTCGCAAAGAGTTGGACGTGACTGAAGCAACTAACACACACAAGTGATGTCCTAGTCACCAGGTCATTTTATCTTCACTTTTATTGGAGGGCAGGGTGTGCTGTTTGGGGCTTCCCAATGGCTGGTGGTAAAGAACCCGCCTGTCAATGCAGGAGATGTAAGAGACTCAGGTTTGATCCCTGGGTTGGGAAGATCCTCTGGAGGAGGGCATGGCAACCTACTCCAGTATTCTTGCCTGGAGAATTCCATGGACAGAGGAGCCTGGTGGGTTTCAGTCCATAGGGTCGCAAAGGGTCAGACACAACTGAGCAGCTGAGCATCCATGCTTGTACTCTTTGTCTTGATAGACGTAAAAACTGAGATCAGGACTCCCAGACAGAATCTTGCCCGAGTTCAAATAGTGAGTGACTGGCAGAGCTGGAACTCAGTTTTTGTATCTTTTGACTTCAGATGCAATATTTTAAACAATCTTTACATGACATTCTGTTGCCTCAAAATGTCATTACCGAGAAGAGGCACCTAAGCTAGCCCATTGCCTCATGCTGATTTGTCCAACCAACCTTCTCATGCCTCACAACCCATTTTCTACTATCCCCTTGACAAGATCAAGCCTCTGGGTATACGTCCCTCAATTTTCTATCCAACTCCTACTGTACTAAATGAGCAAATCCGTGACGGTGATGGTCAGTGCTTTTAGAAGTGTTAGCTGTTGTTTTTATATACTATCTCCACCCAACCCAAACTCTTCTACTCTGATCTCTAGAAACTCCGGTCTGAAATTCATGAACTCCCTGATATCTTCAGTCCCTTCACTTTTTCTGAATGTCTCTTTGCCTTTTTGTTTAGACCAAGACTTGGCTTTCCTTTGAGGTCACTGCCTCCCTTTCAGCTGTTGGTGTGAAAGCTGATCTTCCTCACGTCCTCCAACTCACTCCAACCGGTTTCTCTTCCATTCTTCAAAGCCCCAGCTTCTTTGAAGCCTGTTGCAGGGCTCGGTACCTCCCATTCATGCTCCCTCAGCCACCGACTCCCAGTCTCACTACCCCGCCACCACTCTTAGAAACAGCATCCACGCGGTGCTCCAACGCCAACAATCCAGCACCAGCGGTCATTCTTCCAGTGACCCACCACACTGTCCTCATCCATCTACTTCTTGTTCTCACTCCCATCAGTACCCAACCTAGATTTCATGGTCTATAGCTCTAACCATCCCTTGGAAGGACCCTTCATTCTCTTCCACTGATCTTGCTTGGTAAAACTCCAATCCTGGTTCAACCCAACTGTTCTCTTCCCACCAAGAACGCTGAAGAGAGAAATTCACACTGTTGTGCGGACTGAGGGACTTCAAAATTACAACCACAGATGTCACATTGGCACTCGATACTGCCAAATGATGCAATTATGCTTCCACAGTAAACTTACTTTCCCACTCTCTGAGTGGTCTATTTTATGCCTTGTCCTCTCTCCTGAAATCTTCAGCATCTCTCTTGAGCTGATGACTGGATCACATATGTAACGGAGAAAACGTTTAAAGCCCAGTTAGACCCATCTTTCCCTTCCACATCAAACCCAGCTGCCTCTCTGCCTACATACCCTGCCTTCCCGTCTGCTACAGCATCCCTGTTCTATCTAGAACTTGTTTTCTCAAGGGCCTTAAATTATCTTCTTTTCTACATCATTAAATTCTCCCTGTGTTTTGGACTTTTCTCATTAGCATACAAACAAGTTAAAATCTGATCTTAAAAAAAAAAACTTAAAAGACAACACATGATGAAACAAAACAGCCTCTTCCCTTGATTTTTCACTCTCTTACAGACACTACCCTATTTCTCTATCTCCCATGCCAACAAGAGTCCACTTTCTCATCTCCCCACGGCTCTCTCTTCAGCCCACTCCAATGACTTTGTCCTCATCATTGCACTGAAGTAGTTCTTATCAAGGTCATCACAGATCTCTGTCTGAGAGAACCAGTGATCAGTTCCTTATCCTCATTTTACTTGACTTCTCAAAAGCAGCTGGTTCCTTCTTGAAATGCTGGCTGTTTGTCTCCCCGCCCCCCCACTCCCCGGATCTGTCCTCTTCCTTCTCTATGCTCTCCAGCCAAGCAAGTTCACACTGTTCCATGGCTTCGAATATCTTTTTAATGCTGATGACTCTCAAGTGTCTGTTTCCAACTGGAGTCTCTTCCCTGAAGTCTAGACTCACATATTCAAATGTCTCCTAATCTCTCCATTCAGATGTCTAATATATATCTTAAGCTTACACGGCCACAACTTCCCTTCCAAGTCTTTCCCCATAAAGCCTCTCCAATTTCATTAAACGATACACTAGGCCAAACTCCTGGAGTCATCTTTGATTCCTTTCTTTCCTTCATGGGCTGCATCCAGGTCTCTGTAATTCCTGTTGGCTCTACCCTCAACATATATCCCAAATCCACCTGCTTGTCATCACCTCCTGGCTACAGTTTGCATTCCAACCACCATTATTTCTCACCAGGAGAGATGTACTGGTCCCTTTACATGCCAGTATCCACACCACAGCATGAATGATTTATCTAAATATATAAACCACATCATGTCACTCTCCCTCCCCCAACCACATGGAATCCTATTACTCTCAGAATAAAAGTCTGAATTCCTTGCTGTGGCCACAGGCTGTGCATGGTCTAGAGAGGGTCGAGGACAGATTCCAGGGACTAGAGCAAAGGGATGGTTTAGGGATGATTCAAGAGCATTACACTGATTGTGCACTTTATTTCTATTACTATTACGTCAGCTCCACTGCAGATCATCGGGCATTAGATCCTGGAGGCTGGGGGCTCCCGCTGTGGAGGAAAAGAAGAGAGGGCTCTGGCCAGCCTCTCTGAGCTGACATCTACTTGGAGTCAAGACTGATAGTCATGCAATGGGGCTGATAAGGGAAGGCACATTACCAAGCATCGAATGGAGTCCTAATAACAGGAACACTTCAGTCTTTTGGAGTTGATGTCTGTTCTTTTATGTGCTCCTCTCAACCCTGCAAAGTCAGTGTTCTTATCCTTACTCCACAGATAAAGGAACTAAAGCTTTGAGAGGTTCGGTAAAGCGTCTGTCTACAATGCGGGAGACCTGGGTTCGATCCCTGGGTCGGGAAGATCCCCTGGAGAAGGAAATGGCAATCCACTCCAGTACTATTGCCTGGAAAATCCCATGGACAGAGGAGCCAGGTAGGCTACAGTCCATAGGGTCGCAAAGAGTCGGACATGACTGAGCAACTTCACTTTCACTTTCTCTCTGCCTACATGACACAGCCTGAGTTCAAGTCTGTGAGTCTAACTTCATGATCAGAGCTCTTTGCGACACAGGTTTTATTCATTTGCTCATTGTTTCATTGTCTGGTCATGCATTCAGCAACTATTTGTCCGTTACCAAATATATATCAAGGACTGTGCTAGGTGTTTGAGATAGAAGGCAGTAAGATACTGCCCTTGGCCTCTGGGTGACTGATGTTTTGCAAACACGGTCCTGTGTAAATACAGTAGGAGACCTTGCTATTTAAAGGGATCTTCTGATGAATCTTTATTATTATTATTGCCCTTCTTACCTTCTGGTCCTAACTATGTTTCTTAAAAGAAACATTTCTGTTCTTCTCTGTGTCCCTGATTTTTAATTACTTCTCAAACACTTTAAATTCTGAGCCAGCCTTTTCTGAAACCATCCTTTTTATGGAAATTAGCTGAAAAACTCACTGGACTCCTTTTCAGTCCCTGTCTCACTTGAACTTCCTTCTATATCTCATGTTCCTATTTTCTTAAAATTCTGTGATATCACATTATCTTGTTGATGAATCCCCACTTAACATCTTTAGACTTGATAGAACTTAAGTGTCAGATTCATCTCTCCATCTATCCACTGGGCGGTTTGTTTATTTATTCAACAAAGATTTGCTGAGTGCCTCCTAGGCAGCAGGGGATGGGTTATGTCTTGAGATTAACATTAAACAATGAATTTATTGCCTGGGGTTGAGGAGCGGGAAACAGATATGCACAGGCCACTCAAGGTTTTAAAATGAACTCATGATTTTTCTTTGTAAATGTCTTCTTAAATCTACATGTGTTTAACATTCCTACAGTCATTCCAGACACGCAAGGCAGAACTTAGAAGTTTCCCTCAGTCCCTCTTCTGCTCATCCACAAACCTTTGGCTAAGTCTTTTCAAGTCTATGTCATAAGGTTCATCTCTACTCTCACTGCTCCTGTCCTAGCTCAGATCCTCACCACCTTCTGCCTAGTTTACCATGTAATATCCAAAATCTTCACCTCTGACCTGAGACCAGCATCCAGTGCCCTAGGCTGCAGCTATACTTTTCTTACCAAGAGAGTGACCTTTCTAAAGCCAGATTTTAACCTGACGTTTCACTGCTAAAATCTCTTTAGAAGCTCCCTTCCCTTCAGGAAAAGTTCAGAGGTCTTTCTGAGCTTCTGCCCACCTTCCAGCCCTGCTTTCCACCGTGCCTCCCCAGTCACACCCACTGCCCACGTACCCGCCTCCTACACGCTAGTGATGAATAACAGAGTTTCCCAGCGATGGAGTGAAGATTCAATTATGCAAATGTTCCCTCCTCTGCATAGCCATTTGGAAGATTCTCCCCCAGGCAGAGTATATTTGTTACTTTCTCTTTTAAATACCGCTGCACATTATACATAATAATTAGTGTAGCCCCTGATTATCAAGCATTTACCAGTTCTGACATCATGTCAGACCCAGAGGCAATATGATGCAGTGTTTAAGAACCTGAGTTTTGGAGATAGCAATATGGGCTCAAATCCCAATCTGTCATTTATTTAGCAGAATGATCTAGAGTAAGATACTTACATGCTTTACACCCCAATTTCTTCATCTTTAATAGGAGGATAATAAAACCCCTTTCCTTGAGTTATTATAAGGATTAATGAGACAAAGTACAAAAAATGTTTAGCATGATATCTGTTATATCATAAGCTATTATTAAGTTGAAGTTATAATTACTGTTTTTGTTAATATACTTTTTATATATATCATGGGGAATTGGCCCCCAAATCCTCGATGTTTTACCTTCATTTCACAACTAAGGAGGTCAGATTACTTGCCTAAAGTCATATACTTAGAAAGCAGCAAAATAAGAGTTTAAATCCATACCACAAAACACCACTATAGCCATTATAACATGGTATGAAATGGATTTACTGTGTACCCAGCTCTCCACCTGGATGGGAAGCTCCCAGGGGGAAAAGCTCCCTGGGGGCAAAGACACATTTCCATATTTGTATTTCACAGAAGGAGAAGTTTGAAATGAATGGACAAATGAACAGCTATGTTTCAGCCAAGGCAGACTATGAAAGTCCAGTCCTGGGAGAGCAGAGAGGCGGCTGATACGGACACGGACGCAACAGAACATGAGCCGCTACCACCAGCCTGGGTCACTCACTCATCGCTTCTGTCTGCACGTGGATGAGGTTCTCGACTTCCTCCTCCAGGGTCTGCTGGGCCTTCAGGGGGATGGGCAGGTAGCCGTAGTGTTCCCGGTTGCAGAGGTACATCTGAATGCCTGCGGACACGAGAGAGGGACAAAAGCAGCCAATCAGAAAACACACGTCTGGGGCTTCCCTGGCGGCTCAGGGGAAAAGAATCCACCTGCCAGTGCAGGAGACACGGGTTCGATCCCTGGGTGGGGAAGATCCTACATGCCACGGAACAGCTAAGTCTGTGCAACACGAATACTGAGCCCCTGCTCTACAGCCTGGGTGCTGCAACTACTGAAGCCCGCAGGCCCCAGAGCCTGTGCTCTGCAGCAAGAGAAGCCCCCACAGTGAGAAGCCTGCACACAGCAAATAAGAGCAGACGCCACTCGCCACCACTAGAGAAAAGCCCGAGCAGCAGTGAAGATCCAGCACAGCCGAAAATAAACAAGTAAATAAAATTCAAAAAAAGAAAATACACTTCTTCATTCTACGATGACCACTAAGGAAAAAGAGACCAGACTGTTTGGCACTGAAATTGAACAAGGAGTTGTTTCGGGCAGGGTGTGTAGACCTCAAAAATGCTCCTTTATTAAGAAAGTAAAACACAGTATTGGAGGCAAAATAAAAAACCTGGGCCACTCTTCAGCTCAGAGGAAATTGATATTTTCTCTCTGAAGAGAAAGCATCCTCCTGGCCTGGAAGGAACACTAAAGGCACAAAGGGATCAAAAAGGAGGCAAGGAATTCCTGTTCCAGAGAACAGAATGGAACACTGTAATCCATCTACAGGAAATAAAGAGAAGACGAGGAATAAAAGCCACATTTGATATGAAAGCAAACAGGAAAATCCCGTAAGGCTGACAGATTATTAAAGCTAACTCTAGGCATATGCAGAACAAAAAATAAAAAACAAAGGAAACTTAAAATTTTCCATGAGTCTCCATGGCTTGATTTCTCCTCTTAGCCCACATGGACTTGGAGTTGACCAACAGACATGAAACTTCTATAAAAGAGTCAGAAAGGGACAAAAGGAAGCCTGCATTTCAAGACCTGGTAAGAAGCTATAGTATGACAATACCAGAATCATGGCACAGCCCTCTCGTTTTCAACACCCATCTTCCCTGCCCCAGCTGGCTAACTCCAAGAGTTACACAGAATCTTGGTTCAACCAGGGAGCTGGGGATACTGGAATCAAAAGGGCCTCAGAGAGATCCAGGAACTGACAGTCCTGACAAACGAAAAGATTGCTTAAGTAAATAGAGGAACCTGCCAAGCTCTGGTCCATGTGTCCAAGCTTCTGATTTGTTAATTTCTATAATCACCTGTGCTATCCAGACAGAGAATTACCTGCATAGAGACTTCTCTGTTTTGTGCAGATGACATTTCCTCCAGGCACTATGTCATCTGTCAAATCAGGTGAGGCCATCTTGTAGCATTAGCAGGGAAGAACAAAAAAAGAAAAGAGCCTTTCTCCTCCCTGTGACTGAACCCGGTTCCCATCAAGGCTGGACCAGAAAGTACTGTCACGTCTCTCGCCTTCACCAGGAGAACTCACTAGTGCTACTGTTTGTTGACATAAATGCTTCTGAGAAACTTCCAACTCAAATGGACCCACTTGCAAAGTTGTGATGAATTTAGGAAACAAGAGGGAAATGATTTAATGTTTAGGTTGCCTCTCGACCCTAATTAGGGAAATAATTTTACCATTCAACTTTCCAAAGCTTTGGTTATAAAGGAGAGATGGGACCTAGCCAAGCTATCCATCAAGTGTGAGGAGACAAGAAAGGCAGTTTCAGACATGCAAGGTCATAGATAAGCACTTGCCATCACACTTCCTCAGACAGTGACTGGATGATGTGGAAGGAGAAGAAAGAGGAGTGGGAGGGGCAGGGGAAGGAGGAGGAGGATTATTAAAAAAAGAAGATGATGACGCAGGACACAGTGAACAGGAGAGTCAATAAGAGAAGTGGAGATGGTCGCAGGCCCACGGCTGTGGCTCCTCTCAGACTGGAGGACATCCGGGAGCTCCAGGAGAATCTTCACACACACACAAAGAACATCTGCTGAAATCTGACTGCTCTGAGAGGATGATTAGGGATTAGTTTTGGGTTGTATTAGCAATAATAATTGGAGAAGGCAATGGCACCCCACTCCAGGACTCTTGCCTGGAAAATCCCATGGACGGAGGAGCCTGGTGGGCTGCAGTCCATGGGGTCGCGAAGAGTCGGACATGACTGAACTATTTCACTTTCACTTTTCACTTTCATGCATTGGAGAAGGAAATGGCAACCCACTCCAGTGTTCTTGCCTAGAGAATCCAAGGGACGGAGGAGCCTGGTAGGCTGCCGTCTATGGGGTCGCACAGAGTTGGACACGACTGAAGTGACTTAGCAGCAGCAACAATAATAAAACTGAGCAAATAAAAGAGGCAATTGTTAAGTCATATATGAAAGGAAAACTACCCACAGTCTATACATGGAATTTGGTTTGCATGATTATAAGAACAAAAACACTGATCATCGCTCTATCAGTATCACACAACTGTTAAGGGAACGGGGTGGACGTCCCTCATGGTCCAGTGGTTGAGAGTCCACCTGCCAATGCAGGGAACATGAATTCAATCCCTAACCCAGAAATATCCCACGTGCCATGGGGCAACTGATCCCACGTGCCGTAACTACTGAGCCCGCACCCTAGAGCCCAAGCTCCACAACAAGAGAAGCCACGGCAATGAGAAGTCTGCAGACAGCAACTGGACAGTAGTCCCCAGCTCGCCGCAACTAGAGCAAGCCCGTGTGCAACAACAAAGACCCAGCACAGCCAAAAATAGTAAATAGTAATAATAAAAAGAGCACGGGGTGATGGGGAGAATGTTTTTGCATGGAGGGGGCAATGGGAGGGGACAGAACTAACTCTTCAGTAGTAGAGACAATTTGCATGCATGCCCAGTCATGTCTGGCTCTTTGCAACCCTATGGACTAGAGACTGGCAGGCTCCTCTGTCCGTGGAATTTTCTAGGCAAGAATACTGGAGTGAGTTTCCATTTCCTACTCCAGGGGATCTTCCTGACCCATGGATTGAACCCATGTCTCCTGTGTCTCCTGCATTGGCAGGCAATTTTTTTTTTTTTTAATTGCTGTGTCACCTGGGAAGCCCAATAGAGTCAATAGGTATGACCTAAAGCAAAACCAGAAAGTTGAGAAGTAGCATTACAGGAGCTCCCTGGTGGCCCAGTGGTTAGGACACTGGGGTCTCATCTCACTGCTGAGGGCCTGGGTTCAATCCTTAATCAGGGCAACTAAGATTCCACAAGCCATGCGGCACAGCCCCAAACCCCAGAAACTTCATTATAAGCATGCTATTCAGAAACCTGGATGTGACTCTTACACTTTTACCACCATCTGAAAGAGTGAAAAGTGTTGGGTCTTCTAAAAGGGGGAAATGGCACAGGATGATGACTGCTAATATAATAAACCAAGGGGGACTATTTGAACTTGATGTGACTATGTGACTGGATAGTTGGATAAGAACATTTGAAAAGGAAATGTGCTGATAATTACATAACATCAATAAAAGAATCTGGTATTCTCAATGAAAGCTAATTCTGGGGCAAACAACTTTCTTTCTAAAAAAGAATGGTGAAGGATACTATATACTGAAGGCCTGTACTTCTCTTAGGAAGGTGGAAAACATTTTCTTGTGCTCATATAGTATGTTAACATTGCAAGATTGATCTACCTACCTTTATCCTTGGTGATGGAAACTCAGAGTCTGAGAACCTGTGCTCTCCCCAAGGTCACCACATAAGTCATTAGTGCTAAACCTCTGTCCCTAAAAAGCCAATGCCAAGTATCTCTCCATGTGCCCAGGGTCTGGAAGCCGAGTCTCAGAATGAGTAGTCACTCTGGACTGCCATCCCTGCACACAGGAGGCACTTTTGCTCACTGCCCGTGATGTGCTGGAGCAGCTCTGCCTGCCCATCACCCACATCCTTTGCCTCTCTGACTCACAGCAGACATACGGTGGATGACTGGCTGGCGCCAAAGATGGTTACTGTGGCCACGATACACAGCCCAGCTCACTGGCCACAGAGGGAGGTGAACTCCCGACCCTGGCTTCATAGGAGCCACAGAGACTTGCCCATGACCCCTGTGTTCTCTTCTTGGGCTGGATGGGCAGCCACACCCCAGCACCCTTGGATTGCTCCTCTCATTCATCACCCACGTGTGGCAATGTCTGGAGTCGGAGGTGAAAGATTAAGGTTCAAGGTTTGTGGTTAGATGGTCCTGCCTGGGACATGCGGACCTTCTCTTTCCTTCTGGATATTTACAAAATGATAGTCCAGTGAATGATCCATAGCTGGGGAGCTTCATAAGAGTGAGAACAAAAGAATATAAATCATCTTTCATCTTATTCTTTCAAGAGAGAAGGGAAGTGTTTTGCGTTGAAATTAAGAGGGAAAGAGCTTAGAAACACTCCATGGGCTGTGCAGGACTTGAGGCTCATTGAAGTCTCATCTAAAAATACTCCAAGCTGAGTAAAAGTGCTACCTTAGAACCACATGACTGTCAGGAAAGCTCTGTCACTCTCCCAAATGACAGTCATTCTTTCTTGTCTTGACTCCTGCCCTGTTCACAGTTTATACCACTAATCTGACCCTCAGCCTTCACTGCTTCGTAACTATTACTCATATTTCCGCATGTAAAGATCTTACCTCCCTAGCTGTCACAGAGCCTAACACAATGCTAGGTGCAGCAGGAAAGCCTAGAGGACTGATCCTCTCCCCTTGCTTTTCTGCCTCTCCTCTCCCCATCTGAATCACCCAACAGCTCTGCACCTCTGCACCTGCTTTCAGTGTCCTGGGGAGGCCCACAGGAATCTGACCAATAAAGCATGAAATCTAAGCGGACAGCCAAGCAAGGGACATAGCTGAAAAATTCCTATCCAGCCTGTGTCATTCTTCCAGCTCCAAATCCAATTCTTGGTTTAAAAGATATATCATAATAATTTAGTGCCTGGGTCACAATAATGCCTTGTGCAATGTTTATCAAGGAGGCCTTTGTTAGGCATGGATGGTTATTGTAATTGTTAATAGCTCACTTTCTTGAAACATCCTTATTTCAAGCTCTTAAGCCAAGGCACTGGCACAAGTTGAAGGATTGGGAAGGCCTTGAGTTTGCTTCCATCCTGGAGAAATCAGAGCCAATTGCAGACCATGTGGAAAGAAGCAGTTACCATTAACCTTGACACAAGGATTTTCACAAAAACCTCCAATCTACATGAGGATAAGAACCTTGCTTTTGCCCTGACACAGTCCTATAAAGTGTCTATACCTGGCCAAAGAGTCTAAATGGCTCTAGCAGGCAAGGGGAAAAAAGCCAGCATTCCACATTTCCACCAAATATTCTCATTTCTACCAAATTTACAACTGATGAGTGGACACCTATGGCTTCTAGGATGGCCTGATGGGAGCTGTAACTTGAACCTATATTAATATTCTCACCTGCCAGCAGCCTGCCTCAGTCACCTACGGTCTGTAGATGATCCCATCCAATTTGACTGTATGGCCACATGAATTTATACACCATTCACCTGGTTTCTAAACTCACGGTTCCAAGTGGTTAAGTGACACATTCCTGGCTCATTGATAATGGGAGCCGCCCTCTGTCAGGGAGGTCTGAATGATCCTCAGAAAGCTTTGCTTTCAGGATATCATGTATCTTCATGTTGACTGGCTTTAGTGAACTATATCCTCTCTGATTGCTTGTGCAAGTAACACAAGGGTAATAACTTATTTTCCTACTGGCTTGTCTTCCTCCAAATTCTACAAGGGTTCACGAAAGAGTTAAGTCTGGCTTTGTTTTTCCTTCCATGAGGACTGTGGCAGAGACAGCTAGCTGCCTCCCAAAATCTGTCTTCTCCTGGTTATAGAGAGAGAATTGGGGCTCTAGACCGCACAGAATAAAGACAATATTCTGAGCCTCCCTTACAGCTAGGAGTTGTCTTATGACTAAATCTAGCTACTGGGCTATGCAAGGTAGTGATGTGTTCAATTTTTAGATGGTACCCTTTCGGGACAGGAGAGTGCCCTCCCCTCTCTTGGGTCACTTGATGACTGAAATATTACATCCATAATGATGAGACATCTCAGATCATATGATTAAGGGGTTAATACTTCAGAGAGAGTGGAGAAACAACAGAGAAGGAGCCTGGGTCTCTGACAACTTTGTGGAACACAGTCACTATACTAGCTCACTTATTTGAAAAGAAATAAACAGCCATTTTTTAAGTCTGGGTCTTTCCAGAGTGGTTCTGGACCTCTGTCACAGTTTTCTAATTAATAAAAGGACTTCTTTAATGAGCAGAGAATGCAATTGCACCATCAAGAGCCAATCACTTGCCTATGGCCACGATCACCACATTTTTTTAAAAAGAGAGACTGCATTCTTGGGTAGGGGCCAGCTCTGGCTTCTGGTCATTGGTGCTCACGGAGACAGGAACCCAGAGGGTGGTGGTATGGTTACTGCAGATAACTGAGTGCCTCCAACACTACCTCAATAGGAAGCCCATTTCCTTACTTAGAGTGTTTTATTATAAAACGCACAAAACAAAGGAGCTGGTCATTTGCAGCATCTCCATGGTGGCAATACAACATGCATACAAACAGTACCTGCTTGCCTGCTGGAGAAGGCAAAGACAATGATGTCATCAAAGGTCCAGGTGTAGTCCTGGTGGGGGGGATAGAACATCAGCTTGGCAGAGGCTTCCTTCCTGAGGTCAATTAGGAATGTGGAGTGAACCATGGGGACCGGAAAGCAGCCCAACCGCTTCCATTCTCTAATCTGAAGATAGTCCGGGGTCCGTTTATAGAAGCCCTGGAAGGAGCAGATGGGTGGGTTATTTTCTCTGATCTGAGGGCTTCCCCTTTCCCAACCTTCCATTAGGGGGACTCCTAATGGACTGCAAGGAGATCCAACCAGTCCATTCTGAAGGAGATCAGCCCTGGGTGTTCTTTGGAAGGACTGATGCTAAAGCTGAAACTCCAGTACTCTGGCCACCTCATGCAAAGAGTTGACTCATTGGAAAAGACTCTGATGCTGGGAGGGATTGGGGGCAGGAGGAGAAGGGGATGACAGAGGATGAGATGGCTGGATGGCATCACTGACTCGATGGACATGAGTTTGGGTGAACTCTGGGAGTTGGTGATGGACAGGGAGGCCTGGTGTGCTGCGATTCATGGGGTTACAAAGAGTCGGACACGACTGAGCGACTGAACTGAACTGAACTGAATGAACAGCAGTACCAATCCTGGAGCAAAGTCACCTTCTCTCTTCTTTATCTTGGCCTATGAATTTCCAACTGAGCTTAAGAAATGCTACTTACATTTAAAAAAAAATCCTAAAAGGGTCTTGTTATCAGAAACAGTTGTGGTTTCAGCACATCTCTTCATTTAACAGCTTCATAAGAATATACTTTATACGATGTCACTGAATATGTATATGACGTCATTGAATATATGTATATGACGTGTGAGCAGTCAGAGGTGGTTGAGCAGAGCAGTGGAAAGCACATGTTCTGGGATCTGGCTGCCTGAGTTCAAGTCCTGCCTCAGCTGCTTACTGCATGAAGGTGTTGGTCAGGCCACTCAGCCTTACTGGGTCTATTTCCTCATTGTGAAATAGGAATGATGGCACCATCTACTCCATGGGGTTCTCTGCCAAGTAAGGAAAAACCTGAAAAATGCTTAGAATAGGGCCCAGCACCAAGAGAGCATCAATAAATATTGGCTGTTATTAAAATTACATTACACTGGCTGATTTTTAAAATTTTTAATCCGAATATAATTGCTTTACAGTGTTGTGTTGGTTTCTGTTGTACCACAACATGAATCAGCTAGGTGTTGTGTGTTAGTCACTCAGTCGTGTCCAACTCTTTTGTGACCCCATGGACTGTAGCTGGCCAAGCTCCTCAGTCCATGGGGTTTACCAGACAAGAATACTGGAGTGGGTTGCCGTTTCCTTCTCCAGGGTGAATCAGCTATATGTATACATATATCCCCTCCCTCTTGAGCCTCCCTCCCACCCCCCATCCCACCCCTCCAGGTCATCACAGAGCCCAGAGCTGAGCTCCCTGTGTTATACAGCAGCTTCTCACTAGCCATCTATTTCACACATGGTAGTGTATATATGCAGAGAAGGCAATGGCACCCCACTCCAGTACTCTTGCCTAGAAAATCCCATGGCCGGAGGAGCCTGGTGGGCTGCAGTCCATGGGGTTGCAAAGAGTCAGACACAACTGAGCGACTTCACTTTGACTTTTCACTTTCATGCATTGGAGAAGGAAATGGCGACCCACTCCAGCGTTCTTGCCTGGAGAATCCCAAGGACGGGGGAGCCTGTTGGGCTGCCGTCTATGGGGTTGCACAGAGTTGGACACGACTGAAGCAACTTAGCAGCAGCAGCAGCAGCAGTAACAGCAGCGTATATGTGTCAATGCTACTCTCCCAATTTGCCCCCCTATTCCTTCCCATCATGTCTCCAAGCCTGTTCTTGACATCTGTGTCTCTGTTACAGCCTTGCAAATAGGTTCGTCAGTAGAATTTTTCCAGATCCCATATATATGCAATACTGAATATTAATATATGGTATTTGTTTTCCTCTTTCTGACTTGTTGTTTAGTTGCAAAGTCGTGTCCAACCCTTTTGCAACCCTATGGACTGCAGCCCACAAGGCTCCTCTGTCCATGAGATCTCCCAGGCAAGAATACTGGAATGAGTCACCATTCCCTTTTCCAGGGGATCTTCCCAACCCAGGAATCAAACCAGTGCCTCCTGCCCTGCAGGTAGATTCTTTACAGCTGAGCCACCAGGGAAGCCCTCCTTTCTGACTTAACTTCACTCTGTATTTTTAACTAAACATGCAGTACCTAAACATATTAATGGGGCCTTCTTCCAATGCAATGATTTATTCACTATTCTGGTGGAGCTGCCACTGCTACATGTTTTTTGGGGGATTCCTCTTTGAAAGTTCCCTCTGGGCAAGTACACAGGACAACCAATGCCCTTACTCTGTGGTTCTGAATACACTGGTTTGGAGTAACCCAGCTTGCTTTCCCTCCAAGCTCAACTGTTCATTCAACAAACATCTCCTGAATGCCTATTGCAATCCAAGCTGTGTGAGATGCTGGAGACAGAGCAGTAAATCGACAGTCCCAGCTTTAGCCCGTACGGGTGCAGAATCCACTGGAGCTTTATACTCCAGTGGCACCAATTACGTAACTTGACTATTGCCAAAACTCAAATCCATTCCAGAGAGGATGAAGATGAGTCTCAACAAAATATACTTTAAAGCATGTGGAAGCTTGGAAAGGCATTTTTAAATACATTTGAGGCAGCAGCAGGCTCATGGAACAAGTGTGAAACTTCACAGGGCCAGGACTCTGAAGGGCACGATACCCAGCAGTTGTACAAGTTCTCGCATATTCCTTAATCAGTCACATTACTTTGGGGTCACACTTGCTGCAGTGGTGTCCCTACCCACACTGTAGGCACTACAGCCTCTTCTCTAGCATTTCTTTTAGTGTCCAGACTAGTGTTCTAGTCTAGCTAATGCTCAAACTGACCACGTGATAAGGTACAAGGGGATCACAAAAGAAGCCTCAGAAGATATGTGCCTCAGCATCATCATAACCATCTAGCTGATCAATCTTACTCTATGCTTCACCTCTTCGAGCCTAAGTTTCTCCTCCAGAAAAGATGCGGTAAAAACTGATCTGTTGATCTCCCAGGGTTGTAGAAGGGATCACATGTGATCCAGTCTATGAACATACCTTGGAAATTGTAATGCATCAGATGAAGGATTATTATTCTCACAATTTTTTTGTATTAGCCTTTAACAAAGATTACTTAACATCTTTCAGCTTACTAGTATTCTTGCAAGGGATAGAAGAATTTTTCCAAGGGATAAAGGGAAAACTGGTTCTTTAGAGGAACTGCCTAGGAACACACGCCAAATGCAAAGTTCTAGGCTACTTCAGAAGGATATTCTCAGACTGAGGAGCTTGGAAAATTCATGAGGATGAATCACAGAATACCCTGGGGACAGGGAGGAAGGAAGCAGAGAAGGAAGGAGAGAAAGAGACCTCATATGCTTCCTGCAGAGAGGTGGAGGCAACAGATGCGTCTCTTTTTCCACATAAACTGAATATTGTCGGTAATCACTCCTACTTAGTGACCAGACATAACCGAGGTCATGTTGTTTTGAACGTGTTTAAAGGCACTGGACACCAAGGCTTGACTTACGCTTATGAAGTCACTGGCTGTTTCTGTTCCTGCCCTCGCAGAAGCCTGACTGAGGACGACAGAAAGCCAGAAACAGACATAACTAAGAATTGCCCCCCAATTGCTTAGATTTTAATTTCACTGTGCAAAGTAAGTGAGCTTTTAATATTAAAGCAAATAAGACAACAGAAACCGGAAGGCCACAGTTATGAGGATAATCCACTCTCCATGCTGGTATCAGTGCATGACTCATTAAAAACACCCTAGAGTGCTGGTGCCACGTTAAGTGCTGCAGATGATTAACTGAGAATGTATGAACTTAAATTTAATATAATATCTTCTCCTCAAGGAACTAATTGGCTTTTATAAATATGAACTTAATGCGTCCCTAGAAGAGATGTGGATACCATACATTCAAAATCCCTTGGAACTGCAGGAAATATTTGTTAACAAAAGAGCAATGCCCACTCCAGTCGAGTGCAAGAGCCAAGGACTTAAATTTTCAGGGAGTTTGCAAGCCAGTTGTCATGTTGATAGTTTAAAATCTGTACAAACAAAAGTCATGCTCACACCCACCATTCTAAGTAAACCACTAACAGCAAGCTTTGCATACGCTTAATAATTATATCAAGTGACCGCACTTCAATTGACTTAACCTTCCCCTCAGCTTAAACAACATTTGCATGGTGGGAGTACTGACACCATGAAAGCTGGCAAATGCTGCCAATCAGGGGTTTTCCCTACAGAGAGCCACCACTAAGTATTTGCCAGCACACCACTGGCCTCGTTCTTCATCCAAAACCAAACCAAATATAAAACAGGGACTGAAAATATAGCTCTTTGAGCATGAGAACACACCTAAATTACACTTTTTCCCTTAGAGCATCTTTAGCCTACATTGATATATATTACATTGAACAGTTTATCTCTCTTAATTTATTAACTAAAGAATCAGAAATACAATCAGCCATAAACATTCACTGCAACACCTCTCTAGACTTTGAAGATTTTTACAATGGAAAAGAGAGATGATGGAAATTTAAAATTTTGTTTTTAACTTAAATTTTGTAAAAACATCTACCACAGTAGTTCCAATTATTCAGTTTCTTTGGAAATAAATTTGGCAATATATCAAGGGTCATTAAAATGTTTAATACTCTTTAACTCACTAATTTCACTTCTTAGAAGCTGTCCCAAGGAAATAATACTAAATATGAAAAATTTTATGCTAATCATGATGGTTATTATAACAGTTAAAAGTTGTAAATAACTTAAATGTTTTTAAACTAAAAGAAAGGCTAAGTAAATTACATAATAGCCACTTGATGATATAGTTAAAAACATGTAATCTATTATCTATGATGTTAGAATAGGAGCAATTAACATGATTTTTTTAAAAAACTTTTTTTCTATTTCCAGTTTTTTATAGTGTTCTCACGTGAGTTTTAATGACCAAAAATATTTAATTTTTTAAAAATCTCTGAATCAGGGAGAAGAAAAGTACAAATCCCAGTAAGCTTTATTGGTTAATTTAAAGCTTCTAATCCTAAACTCATTAGAATAATGTCCTCACAATTCATTAACACAGAAGAGCTGTTTGGGTTCTGGCATTGGACATGGGTTTACCTCCTTTCCTGAAAATCCTTGCTCTAGTAACACAATGACATGCGTGTTTCAAGGGAGAAAATCAGAAAAAGATTCACGGGGCTACTGCTGACAGGTGGCTGCCTTGTTAAAACTCATAACCTTAATTTGTTAACCAACAGACTTGCCTGAGGTGTGATTCCGCACCAGAAATTAGAGTACAAGCCCCGAGACTCCAGCATGGGGGCCACAATGGTTTTGTTTTCTGCGATCAGTAGATTGAGGGTCTGTGGATTAGTCAGGAAGTTGTCAACATCTATAAACTAGGAAAAGAAAAGGACAACATCAGATGAAAAGGTACTTTTCAGTAATGGGTATAAGAGTAACCTAACACTTGCCAAAGGAACATGGAAACTTGCCCTGACCTACAGAACCAGCTCTCCATGTTTTCCTTATGGAAACCCCTTGGGGCTGGATAGCCTTCATTTAGGCAAAATGTATCCCATCTAACTTCCACGTGTTTAGCTCTGCATAAGGCACCAAGTAATGAATTGGTATTATCACTGGGCAAATACTAGACTGGAACTCAAGCTACACCTTGGTAAATATAAGATATGAATGGCTCTCAAGCCCTTAAAAGATTCATTCGCATTTATTGTGTGCTCGTTCTAAGCACAAATGAACAGACCTATTTAGGTTGTCTATAGTAATGTCAGACTGGCCCCAAATGAATCCATCTACAATTAGAATTTTTTGTTTAAAGTATATTACATACTAGTGAAGCTATTTCCCATTCTCATCAGAAATTCGTGTTAACACATTTGTTTACAGGGACAGCATAGCAGTTTCTATTATATAAAATAATCACACTGCACTTAAAAATTTAAGATGGTAGAGTTTATGTTATGTATATATCCCACACACACAGAAAGTAAAACCTCAGAAGCTTTCATTCTTTTGATAGTCAATCTCTTTACTCAAAATTTTGTGGCTCAGCACTTGTACACTTCAAAGACATTTAAACAGCTATGCAATGTTAAATATCAGCACAACTGAAACTTCTATGAAATTATTTGTATTGAAAATGGGTGTGTGATAAACTATTGTGCTGATTTCTGTTGTGATTGCGAGGCTGAGGGTGGTCAGAGAACAGACGTCCATTAGTTTTATGAAACGTCACTGGCTTTGTTTTGTTGGTGGTATTTCTAGTGTTGTACTGAAAAAGGTTTGCCAAAATAATTAAATGGATTTGTGGGGCGCACACAGAGGAAGAACTTGGTTGCCACAAACTTGTGGAGAAAGAAGACTCTGTCAGTTTTCAAATGAGAACAGGGACTGCGGCTCCTTACTGCTCAGGGACCTGTCCTTTCCAATGGAGACCCAGGTTCCTGGAGGACAAGGATGGGACAGAACATGGATTCCTAATCATCAAGGCCAGCATGTTTCTGGACCACTCTGCAAGTTCTAAGGAAAGTAAAGGGGCTTCTTCATGGAGAGAAATTCTCCAGGAGGGTCCAGCATAATTAGGGGCAACTAGGAAACCAAGCAAGAGGTACTGGTCCCCAGACACTCAGGGGCCAAAAGGAACAGCATTTCAGGGCTGCTAATTTGACTATTTTTAAGTAATTAATTTCTCATATCCCCAAAACTCTTCTAAAGAGTTTTTCTTTAAAAAAAAAAAAAAATTTTTTTTTAATGTATTTATTTGGCTGTGCCGGGTCTTAGCTGTGGTGTGTGGATCTTTGATCTTCGTTGGGGCATGCAGCCATGCAGGCTCTTTAGTGAGATCTAGTTGACCCTCATGCTGCAGTGATCAAACCCGGGCCTCCTGCACTGAGAGCTTCGAGTCTTAGCCCCTGGACCACCAGGGAAGTCCCAAGAAGTTAAGACCTTTCATATTGCTTTACCCACAGCATTCCCTCTGAACTAAAAAGATTTAGGGGTTTTCATGTTTACTACAATAAAGAGATAGAATAATTTAGGAGCTTATTTGCTTACTCACTTAAAATGCATGTGAGGAAGGGGTCTGAGATGAAATCCAGGTCTCACGATATTAAGTTCTCCAGATTTTTTCTTGTGCCTTTATTAGAACATTGAGGAGGAGAGGCCTAAAAAGGGTCATTTGATTGCTCCCACAGTCCTAGATTATCGACAATTGCTCTGGACCCATTCTAGATAACGGCTGTCAAGAAATTAAACGTCTGTTTTTACCAGAATGTAGTCTGACCATTTTTCCCTCGCAGTTCGAAGGGCTGCCTGTCGTAGTTTCATCACGTGGGCAAAACGAGAGGCAGGCCAGTGCTTTGGTCCAATTTCATCAGGGTAAGACCTATAACAATAATAATTATGATGATGATGGCTAATAATTATTGAATGCTTATATATTGCAGGCACTACGTACTAATCCATTTTATCTTCCAGTAGTAACCCTAAGAAGTCAATGCTGTTATGGTTATCATTATCCCCTTATTACATATAAGAAATTGGAGCAAGGAGAGATTAAGTAATTTGCTGCTTCCCATACACAGGAATCTTTATACGAAACACTGCTGCTGCTGCTGCTGCTGCTGCTGCTAAGTCGCTTCAGTCATGTCCGATTCTGTGCGACCCTATAGACAGCAGCCCAGCAGGCTCCGCCATCCCTGGGATTCTCCAGGCAAGAACACTGGAGTGGGTTGCCATTTCCTTCTCCAATGCATGAAAGTGAAAAGTGAAAGTGAAGTCACTGAGTCGTGTCCAACTCTCAGTGACCCCATGGACTGCAGCCTACCAGGCTCCTCCATCCATGAGACTTTCCAGGCAAGAGTACTGGAGTGGGGTGCCATTGCCTTCTTCGATACAAAACACTAGGCTGGCAAAAAAGTTTGTTTGGGTTTTTCTGTACATCTTATGGAAAGACCTGAATGAACTTTTTGGCTGACCCAATATTTCAATTCTCATTAGAATTCACTATTTTTATGATGACGTGCTACCACTCTCCTCTCTTTACAGCCGAGGAAATTGGTCAGAGTGGTTAAGTCATTTGCTTAACATTATGCCATTAATAAGGGGTATAGCCAGAATTTGAATCTAGGAATAACCCCAAAGCTCATGTTCCTAGACACTTTCTCATACATTCAGCCATCAGATACATTTGAAAATGTTACAGTATTAAATTAGGAGCTTCCTGGGAAAAACAAAGGTCTATTTTCTGTGGTCAAGTCTCAGTAAAGGACTCTACAGAGTCCAACATGTTGATCTCCCCCAGACAGAGTGAGATCACGGAGCAATACATGATGCTGGAATGTCTCTCAACACCCACAAGGCCGCCGGGACTCCTCCACGGCCACGGAGGCAGCTGGGTTCGCTCACCCTTGAGAACCCTTCTGAAAGCTCCCACCTGGTACGGACATTGATAAAGTCACAGGGGCCCCAAACTGGCCACCACTTCAAGCCCTTGTAGCTGCACACTGGCAGGACATTTGCCTCAGGAAAAGAGAAACCACAGAAATGAGACCATACCCGCACAAATAAGATGAATAAAACTGTTTATTACACAGGAAGTCTCTGAAATGTTTTCCCCAATCGTCTCTACAAAAATCAGTGGGATTCATGTCTTTTTTTTTTTTTTCTGAATATGTTGCCCCTAAAAATACCTTCTCTGATATTTCTCACACTGACCTTGGCATACAATGTATTTAGTCACAATCACATTCTAACATGCATACCATCATGTAAGAATTGAATCGCCAGTCTATGTCTGACGCAGGATGCAGCATGCTTGGGGCTGGTGCATGGGGATGACCCAGAGAGATGTTATGGGGAGGGAGGTGGGAGGGGGGTTCATGTTTGGGAACGCATGTAAGGATTAAAGATATTAAAATTTAAAAAATAAAAAACTAAAAAGAATTAAAAAAAAAAACAAACCAATGTATTTAGTCACAATCTGGCTATGGAGAAAATTACCAGGATGCGGGAGAAGTACATAGAGTTTTTCTGGGCCACTCTAACTGGGCCAAATTCCATTCTAAGTAACTCCAAACCAGTGTTCAGAATCTTTTACAGTGTCCACACTTGATTGTTAAGGTTTGCTCCATCTATAGACCATATGCTGAGATTGAGACATAGATGTAGATACATATATGTGTACATGTAATAAAAAATATTATACAGTGAGAGTCTAGAAGAACAAAAATTTGTTCTGGAACAGCATTTATTATTTTTATAATACATATTCAGCTTCCCATAAATGACTTATCCTGGGAAAAATTTCAGCAGCTCAATTCATCCCACTTCTACAGTTCCTGAATCTAGAACTCTAGTAGCCTGGGGAACATTTAGAGTAGTAAGTTTGAAATATATTTATTCATATTCTCATCCACTCATTTGTTTATTCAACAAGTATAAATTTAGTGCTTACAAGAACATAGCATGAGTGAAACATAAAGTATCTGTACATTTTAGCCCATGTGTAAAAAATAAAATAACTTAGAAAAAATGCATGAGTTGGATAGTCAATGTTCGTTAAGTTTATTGCTGGGCCGAACAAGATGATACAGGAAATGAGCAAGACAAGTGTTGAGAGAAGGTAGACATTTGTAACTGGAATGATTAGCCACAGCTTTTGGGAGCAGGTAGAATCTGGGATAAAGGTTATCACAAAGAAGGGAAGGAAAGCCTGGGCTTGAAAATAAAAGGAACATCTGGATAAGGCAGTTTTCTTTTAGGAAATATTGGTGCACAGATATGGATATTTTTAAACTATTTATGAAATATTTCAAATCAGGCATTTGAACTCCATTCTGTAGGCAGTAGAGAGTCACTGAAGTTTTTCCAACAAAGAAATGAAAGGCCATCATTAATATTTTAGGTAGACTGATTTGACAGTGTGGTATATTGTATGATTTGAAGATAAAAGCAACTAAGAAATTGCTGCAGTAAGGTCTTCCCTGGTGGTCCAGTGATTAAGACTCTGCACTGCCAATGCAGGGGCGCAGGTTCAATCCCTGGTCCAGGAACTAGAATCCCACATGCTGTGCAGTGCAGCCAAAAAAAGAAAAAAGAAAAAAAGAAATTGCTTGGGTAAAGACTGGAAATAATGTAAATGTCCATTAGTGGGAGGATGATTAAATAATTACAGTTCACCCATCAGTGGATACTCTGCCGTCACAAAAATGATGAGACACTCTTCAACTGTTGCTGTGACACAATTACCAAGATATGATGGGTGAAAAAGTAAGGTATATATACGAAGTATACAAACTTTTCACAATGATCCTTCAAGTGTAAAAGGTTAATACTCAAAGTATGAATAAGTAATATCAATGTTTTAAAATATACACTACTGTGTTAATTTACTTGAGAACTCTGAACCTGGCCGGTAGCTGCATGAGCAAAAAAGAAAAGAAATACAAAGATCTGTCAAAGGAAGAAATAGCAGGTCTTTGTAACTTACTATCAGATACAGCGGAGAAGGCAATGGCACCCCACTCCAGTACTCTTGCCTGGAAAATCCCACGGACGGATGAGCCTGGTAGGCTGCAGTCCATGGGGTCGCTAAAAATCACATGTGCCTTTAAGATTAGAAACCTAAGTGACTGGAAAACTGATTAAGGGGGGGAAGGGTAAACAACGAGTTCACAGAATGTTCTCTGCTACTCACTCAGGTTCATCCATAGGCCTCCACTCCACGTAGTGATAGCTTTGCTGTACATTTTTCAACCACTCCCTGAGTATTTCTGTTGTATTATCCACATTGTGGTCAGTGGCGGCCCTGCATGACAGAAAGCACCACACAGTTCAGTTACTATGTCATCCAAAGACAGAGGAAGGAAGCCAAAACACTCCAGATAAACTGAAAGGAGAACAGCCAGTTCTAGACACTGTGTACAAGAAAATGACTCCCTCGTGTTCCAATCTAGACAACCAATTTCTGAAGCGAGAGATATGGCTTTCAACCATCTCTGTGTCATTAGACCCTTAAGCGGGACTTGGCCAATAGTAGAATCAATCTGAAAAACAGTATATATGTAAAATGAATGGGTTAGTTAACTAATATTCTTGGAAAGTTTTCCATTTGTTTTAATTTTTAGGCATCCGATTTTTAGGTATCTACCTCTGAACTTCATAAGGGCAACTCTCAATTTAAGCAATAATTCGGTTCCATTTTCAAGTCCCACAGAATTTTTAATCAGTGGTGCTTTAATCAAATACACACAGAGGGGGAAATCACAATAGCAGTTTCCAGTATAAAATTCAAAGTCCAAGGTATCTTCACCAATGTATTTTGGATAACTCTACCATCACTTACACAAAATAGAATACCTTCAACAGTCTACAATGTATGTAAACTTGTTTCTGCTCTATCTTGAAAGTTTAACAAACTGATTCACTTAAAAAGGAGTTTAAGTCATTCATTAAACAAAAATGTTTTCACTGTCACAAAGCAAACACGTGCTATGTATAATAGAGTGCATCTAAGGCAAAGTTATTCAGAACACCTCAAAATGAACAGATATGCCAGCCAATCGGAAGAGAAAGAAGGAGAGCATGGGCTGCAACCTTGACATCAAATAAGGCAGAATTCAGGCCAAAATTATTAAACATAACAAGGCAAAATTGTAATTATAATAATAATGCTAAATAATCTCATTCACATCAACGATTTCATAAATGTGCATATCCACACACCTATATATAGAACAGGGGTTGGCAAACTTTTCTTTAAAAGCCAGACAGTGACTATTTTAGGCTTGTAGGCTATATACTCTCTGTTGTAGCTACTTAACTCTGTAGCAGTGAAGCAGTCATTCATAACACATGAATGAATGAGCATTATTGTGCTCCAGTAAAGATTTGTTTATGCAAGTAGGCAGCAGGCCTACAGGCTGTGGTTTGCCAACCCCTATACAGCAAAAAGTATAGAAAGGCAAAGCAAGCACCAATAATGAGAGGTGTTAATATACTACTTTCAGTTAAAGAAAGTGCAAAGGGGAGAAAGTAAATATGTAAAGAATTTATGGAACACAATAACAGAGATTCTACTCTTTTCTCAAGTGCACATGAAACATTCACAAAAATTGACCAACAATTACACTATGAAGAAAGCTTTACAAAATTGGAATAATACTTATAGCATTCTCTGGTCACTTCATAAAATCAAAAATTAGTAATAAAACCTCCAAAATTCAATTAAAAACTCTCTATTAAACAACTATTAAGTGAAAGAAGAAATACAAATCAACTTTAGAGCTTCTAAAGATAAATAATAAAAACACTAAAGATCAGAACTGAGGGATACAATTAAAGCAGTGGTCAGAGAAAATTCAGTTTTTTATCCTTAAATCAATAAAAAGTTAATGAGTTAAACTCCTACTCCAAAGGCTAGAGAAAGAGCAACAAAACACACAGGCATAAAGATGAAAGTAGAAAGTCATGAGGTAGAAAACAGAGAAAAAGCAGAATTAATAAACAAAAGAAATGTTACTTTTTTTAAGTAAAAAATCAACAAAAGACAATCACTAGTTAATATAACCCAGACAACACAAAAATTAAAAAAAAAGAAAAGACAAAGATGAAAGGAATATGACTGACATGAAATAATTTTTAAAAAAATCATATGCAATTAATTCATATAACTCAATGAAAAATAAATTTGAAAACTAAATATAATAGAAGATGTCCTAGCAAGATGCATGTTAGCAAAACTGATTTCAGTTGAAACATAAAACAAAGAGAACAGTTTTTTTGGAAGAAATAAAGGAAGAAACAAAAGAAAACACTAGACCCAGATGGTTTCATCGGGAAATTCTACCAGATATCTTAAGAGTATGTGTGCGCATGCGCGCACTCAGACATGTTCAACTCTGCGACCCATGGACTGCAGCTTGCCAGGCTCCTCTGTCCATGGGATTCCCAGGCAAGAATACTGGAGTGGGTTGCCATTTCCTCCTGGGGGTCTTCCCAACTCAGGGACAGAACCCGCATCTCCTTCGTCTCCTGCATTGGCAGGCGGATTCTTTACCACTGAGCCATCTGGAAAGCCCAACTTAACACAGTAGCTACTTCCATAGTTATGTGGCTTGTTCCAAGCCCTTTTAATAATGCAACTGCAACAGTGATTCCTAAACCTGATAAAGACATAGCTACAGAACAGTTATCTTTCAATGAATATGCTACAAAACTCCTAAAGCATTAGTGAAAATTCAGCACTAGTTTTGACTTTTTAAAACCACACTGAATAAAATTAAGACAGGATGGAAGGGGAGAAGGAAGGAAGAAATAGAGGACAATCAGAAAGAGTGAGTCATGGGAAAAGAGAGGCATCTGAGACACTTAAGTGAGAGTAAAAATATACTCTCACTTATACTTTATTGGCAACTTATACTTTATTGGCAATTCAGCAGTTCCTACTGGGGAGGGAAAGCTATTGGCATTATCAGCAGTGGTGGTTCCCTGGGAGCATGGCCTTGACAAGAGGAAATGAAGAGACGTGAACAGTGGTCACTTCCATTTAAAGCAATTCAATACATAGAATTTTGTTAAACCCAATCTATAATGGTTTTTATTCTTCCTACTTGAGCTTTTGGGGGTCACGGCTGCTCCAAAAGGAACAAGTGAAATCTCTAAGAGAGGATGAAAAACCTTTAAGAGAAATAATATTCAAGAGAGAGAGAAAAAAAACTGTTAAAGCAAAGCATAGTGAAAGGCCATGTTACACAGGGAATATGTTTCTGTAAAACACCAAGTAACATGATGATATGTAGCTTATGTCACAAGGTATAGAAAAATGAAGGAAAGAGGGGTATGACTAATATTTGAAAATCTTACTTCTTAAAATGGATATTTGAATGAAAACTATCCTTATTTAAAACATTATTCAAAAATAGAGGATCAGGAGGTGATGCCAATGGCCGATTCAATCTACTTTCAAATCTTTTCTGGAAATCAGATTAGAACCAGCCCCTTTCTTTGAAACAAGATGTAGGAGGGAGAGACCCACAGACCCACCTGGACATTCTATTTTCTGGAGGGAAGAGAGGTGATGTGTGCTGCTGATAGTGTTGGGGGACACGAGGTGAGCATGTTAGGACAGAGGTGGGGGAGTACAAGCAGGTGGGAAAATGGGCCAGGAAGCAACGTGGGAGGGAGGCATGGACCCCATCCAGCTTGCAGCTGTGCTGAGAAGTATAGCCTATGAGCAAAAACCACATCCACAGCCACACACGGCCGCAGCCACCAAGGCCCAGCACGACGTCCAGCATCATAGCCGGAAAGGGCATCAGGATTGTCAACCCACTGGTCTCATGGTATGAAGCACGTGTAGAGCAAGTCCTGAAACTGAGAACCCGCTAATGCACATTTTTCTTCACTCAAAGCATTATGCGTAAGAGTACATTAAAACAAAACCAACCCCAAAAACCTTGACTGCAGTGCGAGCCAAAAGTTTTAGGAATTCCATATTATTCCCAAATGCCTTACAGTGTAGGAAGCTTCAGACAGCATCTACTTCTTTCCTTGACTGTTGTTTCTGCATTACATGGGACTGACGTTCTCTTCACCCTCCCTACTCGTTGATGCATTTCCTCCTAATTATTTTAACAAAGGTCTCATCATATGAAATTTACTTTCCTGGTGTACAGACTAAACAACTCCAAACTCTGCCTAAGTATCCACTACTGCCAAGCATCCTGAGAAATTAGCTGCGTGAAATCTGCAAAGATAGATGTGCCTAATTAAAAGTAGAGGCAGAGACGGAATACTCTCCTGATTAAGTTTTAAATATTTCCTATACGGTTACTTCCCCCAATTGTTCAGATTCTCTTTGTCTTCAGCCTTCCGAGGAAATGAGCAAGTCCTCCCACTGTGGTTGCAGGTCCATCCACACCCGCCTTTGATGCACACAGCCAGTCTCCTGCCTTGTCCCAGAGGAAGATCAGAGGGGCTGGCTCCAGGCCACTGGGGGCAGTCCGCCCCCTCGAGAACACCGCCCTGCTCCTCCACTCCCCTGGTGAAGGCAAATAAACAGAAATCCAGGCAGACACTTCTAACTGCTGCTTTTTAATCCCTCTGATGAAAATGTGTTTCCGTTTGAATACATAATCATGAAAGCATGCAGGCCCTGGTGTCTTCAGAGGGTTGGAGAGAGAGAGACAGAGCAAAGGTCCAGATGCAAGCTCCCTGAGGAAACTTGGGGCCTGAGTTAAAGGTTCTGCTTTCAGAGCCCTGTAGAAAATGTAATAGTGCAGTGCCTGACCCGCCCTACAGCTCCACCAGCTGCAGGACACACAAAAATCTGCAGCTGGACAGATTTATCCATCAAGGACACAGAGTGTGCAGGAGAAGCCAAGGCTTTCTCTCAAACCCACAGCTCCTTCCAGTCCCAGGGAAGATGAGTCTGCCATCTGCTGCCAATGAGATCAAGAACGGACATCACTAGAGGATTCCTTGAAGAAAGCAAGGAATGATGTGAAGATACACCTGGAGAGGTGACCGACAAAGTGATACACAGTGATTAATGATTTCACCAATCAGATTGGAGCACCACTGTTTATGAAGCACAAACAGGTACTGGCTGGAACACCAGGCTCTTGGGAAGCTAAGCCTGTTCAATCTTGGCCTCAATTCTCCCAACCAGAGTATAGAGTCACATTAAATCATCTTAAATCATCTCTCTGGCTCCCAATGACATAGCAAGGAGAGATCAGCTCTTGAGCTGTACCAATCCTCATGTAATTAATTTTCTTTGAAGGCCTCATGGGAGAGCGACCTGGAGTCTCAGGAGTACTGGAACCTGCCAGCCACTAAGAGGTCTCCCTCCTCCACCTTCAGGAGAATTGTGGCCCTGATACTCTTGTGATGCTCATGGTTGGTCCCCTTTCTGTCCATTAGTCTTTGCTGGCTTTCTTTGGAGCTGGTGGCACCTGAAATGCAAGAGCTGGCAGATACAGGGGCAACATCCATATGGCCTCAGGAGGGAGTCTAAGTCATGTCTCACCATCAAGCTGCATGTCCGCTTCCTCTCTGCTTCTGCTTCTAGTTCCTCTTGCCTCTTCCTCTTCCCTACCTGTGCGTGTCAGCAAAGGCCCATGAGTCTTGGATTCAAAGTCAGATTAGGACAGCAGTAACACATACTGCAGGCTTCCCAGGTGGCTCAGTGGTAAAGAATTCACCTGCCAAGGCAGGAAATGTAAGAGACATGGGTTTGATCCCTGGGTCAGGAAGATTCCCTAGAGGAGGGCATGGCAGTGCACTCCAGTATTCTTGCCTGGAGAATCCCATGGACAGAGGAGCCTGGCGGGCTACAGCCCAAAGGGTCACAAAGAGTTGGACATGATTGAGCAATCTGGTACTCACGCCCATACTGAAAATTCAGTCAACAGCACGTACAGGGATTTTCTTGGCTGATGAAGTCCCTAGGCCAGCAGGTGCATGGTCACTCTTACAGGGGAAAGCAAGAGCCTCTGCAGCAGACCAGCAGACAAACAAGTCTTCAGAGTGACCTAGCCTTCCTATTTGGCTGCAGCCAGAAATAAAACTGAAGTTTCCTTGGCAACGTCTAAACACACTGACTTTCCTCCTTGTTTTAGAAGGTCAGTTTTCATTCCTCAGTCTTGGCTCCTGAACAAGTAGCCAATTTGAAATAATTGCAACTGGCTCATTTCTCTTTATAAGAACTACTGAGGTCGTGAGAGCTAAACTCACATTACTAAGTGAGGGGCCACTGGAGCCAAATTAAAGATGAGGACTGGACCACTCTGCAAGTGGAACACAGACACTGAGGACATAGTTCTCCTGATCACCTCCGTCTGCACTGACCCTCAGGAAATGTTCTTAGCTTTCCTGCCACCCCAGAAAGTCTAGACTTCCAATGCTACAGAGCAACAGGCCTGCAGTCAGGGGGGCAGAAGGAAGGCAATGCTGTGCAGTGATTGATCTTCACTGTCTTGGAACCTGCAAGAGGCTCAAGGGAGCTGTGATGGAATGAACAACAAAGTTAGTCACCACCTGGACCATTCATGCCATGACTAGCGAGCTGGCAAAAAATGAATTTTCCAACTTGAGACTTCAAAATCTGAATTTCCCTCTTAATTGCCTCATGTTTTCATCCAGCAAGGAAGACTCATTGGTGTAGAAAATAAAGAGCTCCACCTACAAATAAAATTTCACTTTTAGAAGCAACTAGTGAAATTCATTTTCAAGAAAGGGCATGTCATCAAGTCCCACCACCTCTGTCTCTGCTCTCAGGGACAGGCTCACCAGCTGCTGTCCTGCCAAGGTGGGAAGAGACATGCTTGGCCACTTGGCAAAATACGACAATGGATTCTTGCCTCCTGGCTACTGTGTAGTGCTGTTTAAAAAACTAGACTCTGTCTGCTGGGTGGACTAGCTGGGTGACTATGTTTCATATCAGGATACAGATATGAACTGGAACCTGGGAATTTCTTCCAACAAAAGTCTTCTCCTAGATCCTACCAAATCAGTTAGTAGCAATTCTTCCTAATGAACTAACAAATCAGGAAAACTCACTTCTCATGAAACCCTCCTCACCAACAAATAAATATTTCTATTTTCATGGTGTCCTTCCTTAGTGTGAACCATTCAGTCTCAGAAACAATCGTAGGCGTTACATCTAAAGACTGTGTAAGAGTGATATTAAAAGAAATGCTAATTCTGGAAATGGAATCAACCAAGTAATCAATTGCACTCCTAAAGAGCAAGAAGGAGGCATGGTTAAATTTGCAGATTGACCAGGTAATGGTGAATTCAAAAGCCCATTATCATTTTAATAAAATCAAGATGAACTTAATTAGACATATTACAAATAGACCATTTCTTGATACTTTCAATCGTGAGCTAGATTTTCCTCTCTTGGTGTTAAGAACCCCTCACCCCCGTATGTCTCATTTTGAGCTTCATGATTAGCTAAGATAGACATTCTTTTTATTTCTCCATGTTAGGGCTTCCCTGGTAGCTCAGCTGGTAAAGAATCCACCTGCAATGTAGGAAACCCCAGTTCGATACCTGGGTTGGCAAGCTCCCCTGGAGAAGGGATATGCTACCCACTCCAGTATTCTTGCCTGGAGAATCCCCATGGACAGAAGAGCCTGGTGGGCTTTAGTCCACGGGGTCACAAAGAATTGGACATGACTGAATGACTAAGCGCGCACACACACGGAGATGAGAAGGCTGAGGATGAGAGGCTATGTCTTGCTGAAGCCATAGAAATGGTGGGGGTTAGAGCCTGAACTTTTCCTTCAGGCCTTTTGATACCCCTCCCAACACCAGCTCACACACCCCACCACACACACCCACAGACAGTGATGCCCACCTGTTAAACTGGAAGGAATTCTCTGCCTGATCAAGCACATTAATCAATGGGAACATCTCAACATGAAAGGATGACAGGAAATAAAACAAGAAAAATGGGAAGATTCATTAGTTCCCTATAAGCTTTGCCGAAGTTCCCTTTGGCATAATTTTCCTTGGAGCCAAAAACCTTGGCATTTCATGAAAGCATCAGTGGCAACATCCAAGACAAGATAAATATGTCTCTCATTTATCCAAGTACCCTTTCCCCTGTTTTTCTTCTTTCTCCTTTGTTTATTCTTCTTCCCACTCCTTTCCACCTACTCTTTATTTCCTCTTTTCCTTGCTGGATTTTCCAATTCTATTAAGTTTTCTTAATTTGTGGCTATGCCCTGAAGAAATGGAGTTACTAGTGAAATGTTCTTCAATGGGTCACCAGAGAGAAGATACCATCCTATCCAGGGACACATTCTCCAGGAACCCTGAACCTCCCGCCCCAGACCTGTAGCTACATGCCGATTCCCTGCCCGTGTGCCCGACATCGCAGCTGCTCTTGCCCTGCTCCTGCCTTTCCCCATTACCTGACCCTCTTCCCTGTGGACAGGACTATTCCATCACCTAATAGAGCTTACCATGTAAAGCTGGCACTAATCATCAGTTTAATGAGTGAATAAATGGACAATTTCAGGAAGATGTTCCTCAGTCCAACCCAAATGCCTACAAAGGCTGAGCACAGGTTACATGCAGGAGTGAGACGGGCCCGGTCTGAGGGGACGGTGTGACAGGAGAACTGTAAGGCAGAGACACACGCAGACGCCCTCCGATTGCTGCCATGCTAGAATGCGTGCCCAGAAATGCTAGACTTTCCCAAGAAAAGCCAGATATTCAGGTTTAGAGATAAAAGCCTGTTTTAACCTATTAGGCTGAAATGCCATAAAAATATTCCACCACGGCAGGCGCTCTGTGGAAACCAGGGACCTAACACAAAGACCACATTATCTCAGCCTTTAATAACACTGCCCATCCATCTGCACGTGCTCAGGGCACATATTTCAGTAATTAAATATTTCAGGTATGGTTGGGAGGATAGCAGTAGTATCACTGTCCTGCTTCCTCATACTCAGAAAGCATCTTCAGGGACAAAGAAATACTGACATGCACAGGTTGGGCAAGGTCTAAATAATTCTCTCAGTCAGTCTAATAGCAATAGAGTCACTATTAGAAAAAAGAAAAAAACAGTGAAACACATCGTGAGCACACAGGTATACTTGCACAAACGCCATCTATAACATCTCTTCCCAGAGCAACTAAGGCATATTTAGTCCTGCTCCTATTTGTGAATAATAGCTTTATTGGGCTGTAATTCACACCCCTAGTATCACCCTTTGAGAGTATATAATGCAGTGGTTTTTAGTGTGCCCATAGAGCTATACAACCATTACTATGATCTAATTTCAGAACATGTTCATCACCCCAAAAGAAGCCTTGTACCCGTCAGCAGCCACTTCTCATCATCCCCTCTCTCTAGCCCCTGGTCACCACTCATTCTGTCTCTATGGATTTGCAATTTCTGGAGATTGCATAGAAATGGAATCATTCAACTGTGGCCTCCTGGTACCTGACTTCTTTCTTTAGCATGATGTTTTCAAAGTCCATCCATGTTGTAGCATGTATCAGTACTTCATTCCTTTTCACGGCTGAACAGTATTCACTGTATGGATAGACCACACTTTATTTATCAATTGACCAATTAATGGAGGTTTGTTGTTTTACTTTTTAGCTATTAGCAACAAAGCTATGAACTTTCATGTGCAAGTTTTTGTATGAACATGCATTTTCATTTCCCTTGGGATTGTTGCCCAAATTTTGATTATTATGGAAAGTGAAGAAAATAGATTTTATTTTATTCTCTCTTATTTTTGGAGAATCCACTCTGTTCTGGGCACTAAGCTGGACATTTCCTATCTATATCTCTAACTCTTACTGTAATTCTCAAGGTAGGTATTATTATCCTCATTTAGATTAGAGACTCTCTCCCAAAGCTTGCTCTCTTTTCACTTCCACTTCATCACGGATAAGCATTTTTCTTAATTTCTGAAACCCTCAGTTTTCTGTTCCAGTGCAACAAATAGAGACCCTTCACGCTGCTATATGAATGTCCTGACTGTAAATGACAGAACAGATGCAACCCAAGAAGATGGTGCAGTCACCAGCCTGCAAGGAGGGCCGGCTCTCAGCCAAGGAGCGAGGAGAGGCTGTCGATGTAAACTGTCGGTCCTCAGCCCTGGGCGGGAATGCCCTGGCCAAACACAGAGCCATGAAACATCATGTCATGAGGAACTGGAGCCAGGGTGACCACAGAGAAAGTCACAGCCCAAGGACTGGGTGGGCTCAACGAGAGAAAGTCACAGCCCAAGGACTGGGTGGGCTCAGCGAAGCATGATGGGAGAGCTCAGCATCAGGACCCAGTCTCCGTGAGAAGAGGAACACTGGCTGATCTGGGCAAAACATGTAAAGGAAAGGTGGGCATTCGAGTGGAGGATCACGAGGATGCTGAAAGAAGGGGCCGTGTTCTGTACGGAAAGGTTTACTCTGATTCATTTCTAGAGACAACTGCAGTTAAAAACAACAGTAAATATTTCAGTCACCCAGTGAGCCTGAGTTACTCGCCAGATTATATAACTAACCACATCCTTAACCAAATATAAAAGTATCAAGTCAGAAGACATGGCTCTTCTGCCAATTAGCTCTCTCATCTTTATGAATTTATTTGAGCTCTAATTTTTCCACCTGTAAAGTGGAATAATTACACCTGCTGTTCATACCTATCAGTGGGTTATTGGGAGGAGACAACAGCACCTGGAGTTTTCAATAACTTATTTTGAAATCTGGCCTCTCCCTAACCATCCCCAATACACACACACACACACACACACACACACACACACACACAGTCAAATAAGAAAGTAAAAGTGGTGGTTGTTCAGTCTTGTCCAACTCTTTGCAACCTCATGGACCATAGTCTGCCAGACTCCTCTGTCCATGAGATTCTCTAGGCAAGAATATTGGAGTGGGTTGCCATTCCCATCTCCAGGGAATCTTCCCAACCCAGAGGACTGAACCTGGGCCTCTGGCATTGTAGGCAGATTCTTAATCATCTGAGGCAACAGGGAAGCTCCAAATAAGAAATAAGACAGCATATTCAACAGGCTCTTAAGATGCATGATAAAATTCAACATTGGCATTTAAGTTAAAGAAACCAGAATTACCACAGTCTACTATTTTTTAACAATCAAAAAAGTCACTGTAAGGTTGAGTGCAGAGAAAAAGAGAGTGAGCCGGGCAGTCAGGCAAGAAAAGGGAAAGTTATTAGAGGGGGAAGATAGGGTGACTGCCTCTTAAGAACTAGCAGTCTCCCTTTCTGACAGGGACCTTCTTATATCCCACCAATGAAAAATTCTCTGAAGGGATGGTTCATTTTTAGCCTGTAGTTGAGTCCTGTGGTCACGTAGCTGGAGGTCTGGAATCTGGTGGTCTCACAGCTTTGAGAAGATAGGTGCCGGTGAGAAAACAGAGTGCCATTTGGGCAATTTGGTCAGCCTTACGGATCACTGTGATTTTACTCTTTGTTTGCCAGGTCGACATAATGAGCCATTTTATCAATGAGACCCCATGTGGGCCGATCAGTCACATGCCCATTTAAACACAGAAAAAAGGAAAGAACGGTGTGTAATTGTCTCAGTATCAGGTTTTTTTTTTTTTTTCAGTTTTTCCTCTTTTTCCCTAGTAATAGAATTTTTAGCTGAGCCCACGACCATCAATTTGAGACGAAGATTTTAAGTACCGTGACGGCAGGTCATTTGTTTGTTCCAGTCACTGCTCTATGCCTAGCATTTCAGAGAGGCCTGGCACGTAGTAGGTGCACAACAAATATTTGTTGACTGATTGGTTTCCCATTAAACTTCTAATAAGGAATATAAAAACACCTGTATAGTGCTCTCGGTGCAACAGACACCTATGTATCTCTTAAGCACCTCCTCTGTGCCAACAACACAGCACGTGCTGGAAAACAAGACAGTTTAATGAAAACCAGAGGTGCGCAGATGGTTTCTGACTGAACAATGGTGCAACTTTAGGATGGTGCTAAAGCATTTCCCATTCCCTAGAAACCATACTTCAAATTCTCAATTGTTAGTTTTTTTAAAGAACCTCCATACTGTTCTCTATACTGGCTATACCAATTTACATTCCCACCAACAATGCAAGCGGGATGCCTTTTCTCCACACCTTCTCCAGCATTTATTGTTTGTAGATTTTTCTGATGAGGGCCATTCTGACTGGTGCGAGGTGATACCTCATTGTAGTTTTGAACTTCATTTCTCTAAGAATGAGCTGTGTTGAGTATCTTTTCGTGTGTTGATCTCTTCCTGGGCTGGTGATAAGCTGTAAAATAGTCTCTAGTGATTATGGGCGGGGTGGTAGCTGCAGCTCCCAATAAGCCATGGGATCAGGAAGGTAAACAACTTACACACTGACAGCCATTCTGTAGAGATAGCCATTCTGCTTTTCACTTTCAGTAGAGCATTCAATAAGTTACAATGGTGGTGGTGGTTTAGTCACTAAGTCGTGCCCGATACTTTGCGACCCCATGGACTGTAGCCTGCTAGCATTTTCTGTCCATGGGATTCTCCAGGCAAGCATACTGGAGTGGGTTGCCATTTCCTTCTCCAGGGGATCTTCCCGACCCAGGAATTGAACCCGAGTCTCCTGTGTTGCAATGGCACCCCACTCCAGTACTCTTGCCTGGAAAATCCCATGGACGGAGGAGCCTGGTAGGCTGCAGCTCATGGGGTCGCGAAGAGTTGGACACAACTGAGCGACTTCCCTTTCACTTTTCACTTTCATGCATTGGAGAAGGAAATGGCACCCCACTCCAGTGTTCTTGCCTGGAGAATCCCAGGGACAGAGGAGCCTGGTGGGCTGCCGTCTCTGGAGTCACACAGAGTCGGACACAACTGAAGCGACTTAGCAGGAGCAGCAGCTCCTGTGTTGCAGGCAGATTCTTTACCGACTGAGCTATGAGGGAAGCTTTCAAAATTTTATTATCAAGTAGGCTTTGTGTTAGAAGATTTTGTCCAACTGTAGGTTTATGTAGGTGTTCTGAGCATGTTGAAGGTAGGCTAGGCTCAGCCACAATGGTAGGTTAAGTGTATTAACTGCATTTTCAACTTCCAATATTCGCAATTTACAGTAAGTTTACTGGGATGTAATCCCAACATAAATCAGGGATGATATGTACAAATAAATAACTGTAATTGGGCGTGACATCTGCAGTGGTGGATGGATGGCAAGGTCTTCAAGTGCCAGAGAGGAGAAAGTGGCTGGTAAGCTGTGGGAGGAGGCAAAGGATGAGAAGCCTGAACAGGGATTTGAAGAATGAGCAGGTATCTAGAGGGAGGTGGAAGGTAGACGGAACATTCCAGATGGAGGGACAGCACACGTGGAGGCAGAGAGGTATGAAACAGTATGATATGTTTGTAATTTTGGTCTAGGAGTTATAGATCAAAGGAGTGAGATGGCTGCTGAAGGTTAGGGATGACACAGCTGTCCCTCAGGAAGGGGATAAGCGTAGGAAGCAGTGAAGATGTGTGTCCCACTCTTCTGGGTCCTCAGCATCTTGCCCTGCTGGAAAAGATAAGCTGATGAATAATTAACTGAACTAATATATTTTGCTTGATTGTGACAGGTATTTCCTTTAGCAAGAGTCTATTCTTTGAATTCCCCAAAGGAAATGCTGAAAATACATACAAAGTGCTGGTTCACTTTCTTCCATTTTTATGCACAGGATGGCTGCCACCCACGATGGGTTTTCTGGAAAGGAGTGATTTCTAACATTCCGACCCATTTTCTTCATAAATTCATTTATACTTCTTAGACCACATGTACAAATTTTCTCACTCAAAATCTGCCTTCTGCATAATAAATAAATAGTTAGATGTGCTTGTTGAATGACTAAAAGAATGAATAAGCGTTCACATAAATTGGTGACAAAATAAAAGCCCCGTTTCTGTATCTGCATGTCTACCATGTCTAACACGCAAGCAAAAGCAGCAGCAAATAGAATAATATGAAACTCATATTAACCATTTTGATTTTTTCAAAGGCTTTCAACCTTTTTCCTTATTGAAACAGTTAGGCTAGAAACATGAACAGACAGAAAGTATCTGATTTGCCAGTTGACTTCAAGGCTGTTTGTTTCCCACAGAGTCACCTAGAATGAGAACTTGGCTCCTGCTGATGAAAAGTTTCTGCCCAGTCCATCGCTATTACCCAATACCTGTTGTCTTGGTTCCAGTAATAACATAGCCAGTCAGCTCAGGAGAGAGAGAGGAAATGTTTGCCTTGAATTTACCTGCTTTGCAAAGTTGTGAGTCTGGCCTCCCCACATTGCTTAGTTGGGGTTTCTTTCCAGGGGGCAGGAGGGGGCAAGAGGCAGGGACTACAGTTTGGCAGGTGTTGGATCCACGTTCATAATCTATATTCACTCATGCAAACTGAAGAGTACCAAGACACGTTTGTGAGGTGTTTCAAGTTATTTTACTCTTATTTCTGGTGTCAGAGGCAAACAGGAGGCTATTCTGATGGTATTTTTTCCAATCTCTTTTATGGAAAACTACTGTCAGAGGGGAGGAACACTCTGTGCTCCTAACATTTCCAGGATCCATATGGGTTTGTAACACAAACACATGGGGCCTCAGTGAGTCCCTGATACCTTTATTACTCCTTACACTTCTGCAGGGAAGGGGCCTACCTCAGCTGAGTGCTCACTACTACCCAGGCCCTGAACTAGAACCCATTTTACAGATCAGGAAAATCAGGTTCAGGAAGGGACATTCATGCCCCAAGTCTCAAAAGCTTAAGAGAGCCAAAGTCAGACAATAGGACTCAGATGATTGTCTGTCCCCACCCAAGTCTTATTTTGAAATTGTACGTGGAGTGAAGTTTAAAACAGAAGGAAATATTTTACAAAAGGTAGAGGGTATATTGTAGCTTTGTCTTCAAAGTACTAGATATATCAATAGACATCACGTGATTAGTCAAATGGCCGCAGCCATGGGACATTTACATCATTTTAGAGCCCCCAGGGGTCACTGCACCTCTTATCTTCAGGCCTTAGGAACAAACATATCCAACCAAGTGCTCATAATTTTGAATAAAGCCTTGAAGAGCAAGAGACACTTAACAATGATTGATTTCTTTAATGCTTCTCAAAGCTTTATGCTAACTTGTTTATCTTCTCTCTAATGGAGAGGCTTAAGGATCTTTGCCTTTCTTATGAATGGAGACACTGGATTTAAGGAGAAACAAACTTTTTTTAAAAAACTTTAATTGGTTATGGTTTATTATTCCTTTAATATAGCATTGGATTTGATTTGTTAGTATTTTATAGAGCTACATAATCCCTTACCTAAAACCCTTTGGGTGAAATGTGTTTGCAATTTATATTTTATTAGACTTGAGGAAGGTTATCTGATGCATATACTGTGAATGTTATGTAATAATCTCAGTGGAGTCTGGAGAAGTACCCTGTAATCAAACACATTAATATTTAGCAGCCACACATAAGAACGCAAAACTAAGTCAGATAAATAAATTCTAGAAATAGTCTCGGGTCAAGAATGGCTGCAAAGAAACTGAGGTCAGATTTTCTGTCTTGGGATGGATTCTCCAGCAGTGGGCCTCCAGACAAGGGGCGAGGATGATGGATTAGGAAGTGTTCCTAGGAAAAACAGATGGACCAGTGGACAGTGTGAGTATAAAGAGAAGGATGCCAGTGATGTCCTATGGAGGGTGACCTTAGCTCCATGTCTCAGGGGGGTTCTGGGAACCAAGACTCTTGAGCTGTCCCCATGGGACAGGGGAACTGCACCCACAGTCATCAGTGTGCCCCGAATGGATGAGAGTCAGACAAAGGGAGTGGAGTTTGGATAGCACTGGCCAGCACCACCAAATGAATTAAAAAAGAAAAACAAACAAACAAACAAAACAGGTTTCAGAGCTTTTTCATGTTCAGAATTCTACATTAGAAATCATGGATTTGTATTCAGTTTTGGTCTGTGTCCCTAAGTGAAGTGAAGTCACTCAGTTGTGTCCGACTTTTTGCGACCCCATGGACTGTAGCCTACCAGGCTCCTCTGTCCATGGGATTTTCCAAGCAATAGTACTGGAGTGGATTGCCATTTTGTTTTGTTGTTTCCCATCTTGGTAGCTGAGTCTTTCCAGTTCCTTAAAATGCACAGGGAAACCTCCAGTTTTCTGGGCCATGGAGTAGCTTATAAAGCACCAGAACCGTTGGTTCTATGAAGGTTATTCAGAATGAGCCTGGAAGCCAACCATCATGCCACAGGTTTGGGAGGTAAATTTTGACAAATAGTGAAGTTTTAAAATAAGGGTTACTGATTTAGTCAGACTAGTTCTTGACTTTATATTTTCCTGAAAAATAATGCCTTTCATTGTGATTTGGTTTTCTGGTGTCATTTCACAAAGCACCCTCTCATATTTTTTGTAACACACCATTGATGCAGTTACTTTTCTCTTCTCCTTTACACTGAGTTAAGTTAAAGCAGAGAGTTTGTCTAATTCATCATGGGACACAAGCTTTTTAAAAACCTGCCCGAAATTTCATCTGGTGACTTTGGAAAGCAGGATAAAAATCCCAGATTCTAGGCTTCCAAGGCCTTCCCTGACTTATCCACATGGGTCAGATCCCTGGGTTGTGAGTTCATTTGGTACCATATACCTCTTCTTTCTAGTGCTTATCAGAGCTGCAATTTTATGTGTATTTCTATGGTATTAATGTATTTCTCATGTCTGGTCTATACAGAGATGTGTCTGTCTTTGCCCATCCTTATATCAGCAAGCCCGGGACAGCACGTGCCATCGGCATTGAGTAAAGTGATGCTCACTGAATAACTGACTGCAATCCTCACCCTGTCCTCACCCTCAGTTTTAATCACTAAACATGTAAACTGTGGACACTTTGCCTGGAAAAATGAATCACACAATCAGACAAGACTGGGGAAATGTCTTTAGGAGCACTTCCGGTCTGCTTTCATTATCCTTATCTGCAAAGTCTCACTTTCAAGCGGGCCCTGGAAACAGGTTGGAGTCACGTGCTATTTGGTACTGGGCTGTGAAAGGCTCTGAAGGAGCCCAATGGCCTGTCCAGGAGGAAGTCGGGGAATGTCATCCATTGCTTTGAAGGCAGTCCCTGGAGACATTTAACCAGGGCAGAGTTCAAGCAAGTGGAATTGTGGTCATGGTAAATATGGCAACAGGTGAGTCATTCTTCCCGGCTTTCATTAGGGTGTGTTCCTTAAACCGAATTACAAAACCAGCAAAAGCACTTGGCACCCACTGTCATAAACAGAGTTCAGATCCAGTCAATCCAGGGAGAAAGCTGCAGCTTCCCTTTCGACCTAAAAGAGGGTGTGATGGCTTCCCCAGGGCCAGGGAGCCCAACAGTAGCTCTCATCGGCCTTCCTTCCCCAGCCTCGGGTCAGGGCAGGTCTAAGGCAAGCTTAAGTCTTCAGTTGGTGCCATATTCTCTTGGAGGCATCATGGGAAGGGAGCCAACAAGGTCCAGTGTTCAAGTTCACTTCCCCCAGAATCTTCTGACCAATTTTTCAGTTCAGTGTTTCTGTAAATCACCTCCCTGTCACTGGTAAAACTTTCATTCCTACATAGTTGATAGAGAAAGACTTAGGCATCACTAGAGCCAGATTTGAACTCGCTGATCCTAGTTTCTTCAGCAGAGGATCAGAGCATAGCCTGAGAAGAACCACATTTTTTTCTGGACTACTATTTGTACAAAGACATAACAGCAGCCTTTAGGTGCAAGGTAGCATTCAAGATGAGGATGTGGTAAAATGAAGCACATGTATTTTTTCATTTAATTCTCACAGCATTCTAGGAAACCTATTCTCCCCACTTTATGGATGAGAAAAGTCACAAGCTAGTAAATGATGAACCCAGGATTCAAGTCTAATTAACCTGGAAGTTAAAAGTGAATTTTCAAAAGCAATGGATGAAGAGATTTTCTTGTGGTAACATCTCAGGGGTAGGAATAACAAAATACCTGGCATAAAATAAAGAATTTTATATTTGTTCAGGTTTTAAAAAATAGGAAATAAAGTCAAGTATATCTGACTATACTATCCACAGACAGATCCCATACAGTAGGCTGTGTATTGATTGAAGTGGCTTCTGGAATCCTTCAGCTATTTAATTCTGAAGTACATAATTCTAAATTATGTACTATCTATATGCCATTGTTTCATCTGTATTGTTATAAAAACTATGAAAACCATGCTGAAAGAGTAAACCAAACAGAAAGAAGCCTAATGGAGAGAAATAATAGTACTGATACATACCTTCAACAGTCATATTTTTGAATATATAAAATTTCCAAACTTACACAGCAAGACATTGTAATTATAAGTAGCTCATCAATAAAAGAAATATAAACTGTAATCCAGTAAAAGGCATTTGGTTCTGATTCAGTGGGGGAAAAAAAAAAACCTTCCAAATATCCAAAGAATCTTAAAGAAATCTAATTTATTTGTGAAAACAATTTTTGGACCTCAACTCTATAATGAACAATTTCAAATATATATAGTTATGTCTGAGGAGAGATGAAAAAAAAAATCTTAAAACCTTAACAAAACAGAACACAATGAACTCAGAAAAAGAAGTATTGACTTGTCCTAGTGAGGAAGTGGAAGGAGTGGAGAGAAGGGCAGGAGAAATCCCCGAGCATCCTCTTCAGAATGTGAGCACCCTGAGCCTAGGGGGAGCACGTTCAGCAAGTGCTCAAAGCTTCGTGTATCACTGCCATGCTGCCTGCTGGTGTGTAGGGTTTTTTTTTTTTTCTTTTATTCTTTTGTTTATTTATTTATTTGGTTTCTCTATTTATGGGCTTCCTTGGTGGTTCAGATGGTAAAGAATCTGCCTGCAACTCAGGAGACCCGAGTTCGATTCCTGAATTGGGAAGATCCCTTGGAGAAGGGAATGGCAACACACTGTAGTATTCTTGCCTGGAGAATCCCATGGACAGAGGAGCCTGGAGGGCTACAGTCCATGGGGTCACACAGAGTTGGACATGACTGAGCAACTAACGCTTTCACTTATTTATTTATTTGGTTTGACTTTTGGGGTTTGTTTCTCTAAAGAAACCCTTTGGATTTTCCTCACAGTTGCGTTCCTGTTAATACCTCGGTTTACTTATTTGTCGTTGTTGTTTAGTCACTAAGTCATGCCCGACCCTTTGCGACCCCATGGACTGTAGTTCAGCTGGCTCCTCTATCCATGGGGATTCTGCAGGCAAGAATACTGGAGTAAACTGCCATTCCCTTCTCCCGGGGATCTTCCCAACCCAAGGATCTAACCCAGGTCTCCTGTGTTCCAGGAAGATTCTTTACCATCTGAGCCACCAGGGAAGCCCATAAATAGTCAAACCAAAATAAATAAATAAACAAAAGAAAAGAATTTAAAAAACACACACATACACACACCAGCTTCCTGAGAAATCTGTATGCAGGTCAAGAAGCAATAGTTAGAACTGGACATGGAACAATGGACTGGTTCCAAATCGGGAAAGGAGTACATCAAGGATGTATATTGTCACTCTACTTATTTAACTTATATGCAGAGTACATCATGAGAAATGCCAGTCCGGATGAAGCACAAGCTGGAATCAAGATTGCCGGGAGAAATATCAACAACCTCAGATATGCAGATGACACCACCCTTATGGCAGAAAGCGAAGAAGAACTAAAGAGCCTCTTGATGAAGGTAAAAAAGGAGACTGAAAAAGCCGGCTTAAAACTCAACATTCAAAAAACTAAGATCATTGTATCTGGTCCCATCACTTCATGGCAAATAGATAGGGAAACAATGGAAATAGTGACATAGTTTATTTTCTTGGGCTCCAAAATCACTGCAAATGGTGACTACAGCCATGAAATTAAAGGATGCTTGCTCCTTGGAAGAAAAGCTATGACAAACGTAGACAGCGTATTTAAAAAGCAGAGACATTAACTTTGCTGATAAAGGTCAGTATAGTCAAAGCTATGGTTTTTCCAGTAGTCATGTGTGGATGTGAGTTGGAACATAAAGATGGCTGGACACCAAAGAATTGATGCTTTTGAACTGTGATGTTAGAGAAGACTCTTGAGAGTCCCTTTGGACTGTGAAGAGATCAAACCAGTCAATTCTAAAGGAAGTAAATTCTGAATATTCATTGGAAGGACTGATGCTGAAGCTGAAGCTCCTATACTTTGGCCACCTGATGCCAAGAGCTGACTCATTAGAAAAGACCCTGATGCTGGGAAAGGTTGAGGGCAGGACAAGAAGCGGACAACAGGATGAGATGGTTGGATGGTATCACCATCTCAATGGAGTTTAAACAAGCACCAGGAGCTGTGAAGGACAGGGAAGTCTGGCGTGCTGCAGGCCATGGGGTGGCAAAGAGTTGGACACTACTGAACAACTGAAAAACAACAACAACAAGTTACCTGAATGCATTTAAGTGCACTGTTTCCATTTATACTCTTAACTGTACTTTTATGGGGCTTTCTAATTTGCCATCTTTCCTTAATATCTTTACGATTCTTGCATTTTTTTCTTTAAAAAGTATAGCCCTTTTATTAATTTTTATTCTTATTTCTTGTCCTTAATCTTCAATCCCAACTACAATACATGTATACGTGTTTTGCTTATTTAGCTATCTGCCATCTAATGAAACTATTGTTAGGTTTATTTTATTAATATTTTAAATCTCAGAGTATTCTTTGCAGCCCTGTCCTAACTAGCTGGACATTTCAATTCCTAATACAGTGCTGGCCTACGAAAGACATATGTGAGCCCTTCAGGGAAAGGAAAGAAAACCTACCTGAGGAACAGAATGCAGAAAATTTATGATGGTAATGTTTAGAAGCCACTAGAAGCTAAGTCCATCTAATGATAAAGTGATTTAAAGGTATAGAGAGTGACTGGGTTTCAATGTTCAGTAAAGAAATCCCCAAAATCAAGACCAATGAGGCAAGTGGAAAGAAAACTATGAAGATACAATAAGGAGACTGAGCTCAAACCACAGACTCTGGAGCTCTGAGAAAGGAAGGATATTTTCTGCCAAGTTCTCTCTCCTTAGACAAAAATAAATGTTTTGACTTTCCTGCAGGCTCACTGAATCCTTCACCTTGTGATCAAAGACTAGCCTGCCTGGAGGCCAGGACCTCTCAGCTGATGTGCTGCTTATCTGCCCTGAAACCTCAGGGCACCAGTGTTTTTTAAACAGAGAAAAGGATGTTAATTGGAGAAGACTCTAGCTCTCTCAAAAGTGAGAATACCTGTGGAGAGAAACTGGAGGATGGGTTAGGACACACAACATCTATCTGAGATCCTGAAGAAAGCAAATACATGCAGGTTGAAAGACATGATCTAGCCAAAATACACCAGCGAAGCCATCTGAACCTGGGCTTCTGTTTGTTGGGAGATTTTTGATTATTGCTTCAATCTCCTTACAGCTGCTGCTGCTGCTGCTGCTAAGTTGCTTCAGTCGTGTCCGACTCTGTGCGACCCCATAGACGGCAGCCCACCAGGCTCCCCCATCCCTGGGATTCTCCAGGCAAGAACACTGGAGTGAGGTGCCATTTCCTTCTCCAATGCATGAAAGTGAAAAGTGAAAATGAAGTCGTTCTGTCGTGTCCAACTCCCAGTGACCCCATGGACTGCAGCCCACCAGGCTCCTCCACCCATGGGATTTTCCAGGCAAGAGTACTGGAGTGGGGTGCCATTGCTTTCTCTGAATCTCCTTACTAATAATCATCAATTCAGATTTTCTGTATCTTCATGATTCAGTCTTGGAAGAGTGTATGTTCCCAGGAATTTATCCATTTCTTCTAGGTTGTCTAATTTGTTGGCATGTAATTGTTCATAGTAGTTTGTTATAATCCTTTTGTGGTATCTCTTGAAACATCTCTTTCATATTGATTTTGAGTTCTTTTTTTCATGGTGAGTCTGGCTGTAGGTTTGTTGATTTTGCTTATCTCTGCAAAGAGCCAGCTTAGTTTCTTTGATCTTTTCTATTGCTTTTAAATTCTCTATTTTGATAATTTCCACTCGGATCTTTATTATTTCCTTCCCTTTACTACTTCTGTACTTCATTTGTTCTCCTTTTTCTAATTTCTTTGGGTGTAGAGTTAGACTGTTTATTTGAAATTGTTTTTGCTTCTTGAGGTAAGCATGTATTGCTTGATAGTTCCTCTTAGAATTTCTTTTGCTACATCCCATACATTTTGCTGTGTTACAGACCACACACACACACACAAAAAAACCCCACATCAGTCTTAGCGATGATTTTGTGGATTTGACTCCAAAGGCAAGGGAAGCAAAAGCAAAAATAAATGAAACCACATCAAATGTAAAAACTTCTGCATTGCAAAGGTAACCATCATCAAAATGAAAAGGGACCTACTAGGAGAAGATATTTGCAAATCATTTATCTGACAGGTGGTTAACATTCAAAATATGTAAAGAACTCATACAACTAGACAACAACAACAAAAAAACAAACAGTCTGATAAAAAATGGGCAGAGGATCTGGACAGACATTTTTTTCAAAAAAAAAATATATATATATACAGATGTCCAACAGGCACATAAAAAGATATTCATTATCACAAATTGTTAAGGAAATGCAAATGAAAACCACAAGACATTACCTCACACTTGTCAGAACAGCTGTTATCGAAAAAACAAGAAACAAAGTTGGAGCAGATGTGAAGAAAAGGGAACTCTCATACACTGTTGATGGGAATGTAAATTGGTACAGCTACTATGGAAAACTCAAAAAATTAATAATATAATTACCATATGATCCAGCTATTCTGCTTCTGGTTACTTATCCAAAGAGCACAAAAACATTAATTTGAAAAGATATATGCACCCCTATGTTCACTGCAGCATTATTTACAATAGTCAAGGTACAGATGCGACCTGAGGGTCCATCGATGGGAGAACAGATGGAGATACGTTATATATATATATACGATGGCATACTACTCAACTACATAAAGAATGGAATCCTGCCATCTGTCCAACATGGTTGGACCTTGAAGATATACGACTAGGTGAAACAAGTTCAGTGGAGAAAGAAAAATACCATGTGATTTCACTCATATATGGAATCTTAAAAACGAAATAAAGAAACTCACAGATACAGAGTTCAGATCAGCAGTTATCATAGGTGAAGGGCATTGGGGGGCGAGCTAAATGGGCAAATGGTGGTGGTAGCGATCACTTTGTAGTATACACACATCTTGAGCTTTACTGCTATATACCTGAAACATATATATATTAAGGTGAATATGCACTCAGAGGCCACTAGCACTCAGATAATCTTCTTGAAAGAATTTTAATAATCAGTGCCTGAGTCATGAAGGCAGACAACACATATGCAGTTAATGAATGGATGAACAAGCAAGTACATGAAAAAATGAATTCATGGCATGGAGACGGTGAACTGCAGGAATATTTCCATAGAACAAGAGACTTGGATCTGGCTCCAGCCAACTTCATGTGGAATTTCAAGTAAATACATTTATATCTCTGTTTTCTGTAGAATTAATAGATGTGTTATGAAGATAAAATAAAGTTTCATTGGACAGCATTATATGAAGGTAAGAAATGACTGTCACATTTCTTATTGCAAATTACATCACACAGAAGTGAATATAATATATGCTTAAAAGAGTAGTAAATGTGCCCATGTGCCCCCTTCCTTGCTTAAGGGGTATTAAGAAGAGTTGTCAATACCTTTGAAGTACCCTATATGCCTTTCCTAGTCACTCCTCCTACATCTCAACCAGTAATCTTTAGTTTGGATTTTTGGTTATTAATTCCCTTGCTTTTCTTTATTATCTTTATATTAATAGCTTTACCACAAATGTATGTAACCCTAAACAAAGAATACTTTAGTTTGGACGATTTTTTAACTTTATAGAAACACACACTATGTGTGTTTTGTATGGCTTTATCATTGACTTTAAAATTCATGCATGTTGATGTTTATACCCCTAATTAATTCATTGTTAGTGCTGTAACTCAGTGATCTACTGACAATGCACAAGGATGTTTCTAGATTTTTGCTGTTAGAACCATGTGCTATATGACCTTTGTAACATGTATCCTCTGATACGCATGAACAATAGTGTGTTTAGGAGTGGAATTGCTGGGTCAGAGGTCTGAGAATGTTCACTTTTATTCACATTTATGTTCACATTTCCTCCCAATAAGGAAATGCCATATTGTTTTCTAAGTAGTTGCACGAATCCACACTCCTCCCCTCAGCAGTATATGTAAGCTCCTGTTACACACCCAGCAATATTTGGTATTGTCAGGCTTTAAAATTTTGACTAACCTGGCAGGTAAGGAATGATATATAATTGTGGCATGTATCTACATTTTCTTTATACTGATCAGGTAGTATTATGTTTCATATACTTAAGATCATTCATACTTCTATTTTGTGAATACCTGTTCATATTTTTCGCCCTTATTTGTAGTGGGTTCTTTGATTATTCTTATTTATAGGAAGTATTTGTTTATTCTCAATACTATAACTCTGTCCATTGTAAAAATAATTTCCCATTATTTTTAATTGCTTTTTGATTTATAAAAGGCCACCCTCACCTCAACTAGTTCTTCTGCTTTAGGAATGACATATGTCTTCTTGGTATCCTTTGCGATTTCAGATGAATTTTATAATCAGCTTCTCAAGTTCAGCTGGTAAAGAATCTGCCTGCAACATGGGAGACCTGGGTTCCATCCTGGGGCTGGAAAGATCCCCTGGCAACCCACTCTGGTATTCTTGCCTGGAAAATCCCCATGGACAGAGGAACCTGGCAGGCTACAGTTCATGGGGTCTCAAAGAGTTGGGCATGACTGAGAGACTAAGCAGACAAGGCTCATGAGAAAATCCTCTTGGGATTTTCACTAGAAGGAATTGCATTAAATCTATATAGATCAGCTTGTAGAGAATATCCTTACTGAAGTTTTCCTATGTACAAACATCTCTTGCTCCACTTTTATTTAGGTCTTTTTTGGCGTTCTTTAATAAAGTTTTAGAATTTCATTATAAAAGTGTTTTTTGTTACCTATTTTTGTTAGATTTGTTCCTCTGTATCTTACATTTTTGGTTGCTGTTATAAATAATATCTTTTCTTAAATAGATTTTCCATTAGTTGGTGGTACATATAATTCAGTTGACTTTTGTATGTGGACTTTGCTAAATTTTTCTATAAGTTCTCTTAACTTACCTGAAAATTCTATTGGGTTTTCTATGCAGTCATATCATCTTGGAATGATGTTTATTTCTTCCTTTTTAATCCTTAGCCTTTTATTTCTTCTTCTACTCATATTACTGAGGTCAGAATCTCCAGAATAATGCTAAATTAAAGTGCTGATACTGGTACCTTTGTCTCATTTCTAATGTGAAAGGAAATGCTTTAGCATTTCAACATTAAATATCATGGTTGTGACAGTCGACTTTGGTGTTTGGTTTTTCTTGTTGCTTTATTTTGGTTTATGGGTAGCATTCACTGGGTTGAGAAATTTTTCTTGCCTTCCTAGATGGTGAAATATCATAAAGTGTTTTCTGCATCTATTGAAATGAACATATAGCTTTTCTCCATTAGTATATTATGATAAAATACATTTACAGATTTTTCTTGTGTTGAAATAATTCTCCATTCTTGGTGTAAACCCAACTTAGACATGACAAAAATATCTCTTTGACATTGCTGAATTCAGTTTGCTAGTGCTTTGCCTAGAATTTTTACATCTGTGAACATGCTAAGATCTGCCAGTATCTTCCCTGCCTGTATTGCCCTTCTAAGGTTTTGGTATTCAGTTATGACTTCATAAAACAAGCTGGAAAGTACTTGCTGTTTATCTAGTAACTCAAAGAGTATACAGAATGTTGGAATTATCTGTTCATCAAATTGCTGGTAGAACTAATCTTGAAAACTCTTCCAGGCTTAATGGTTTCTTTGCAGAAACATTTTAAAGTTACTGACTAAATTTCTTTAATGGTATACAAACATAGAGGATTTTTCTTTCTTTGTGAATCAGATTGCTGCATTGTTCCTAAGAACTTTTAATATTTTACCTAATTTCTCATACTTGTTAGTATAAACTTACAGTATTTTGTACCTTTGTTCTTACCATTAGTTTTAGTATTATTTATATATCCTCTTTTTCACTTCTTATACTGTTTTCATGATCAGTCTTATCAGATTTTATTGATTTTAAAAATTCTTTTTGTTGTTTCTTAGTGGCTCAGTCAGGTGCAACTCTTTGCAGCCCCATAGAATGCAGCACACCAGGCTTTCCTGTCCTTCACTGTCTCCCAGAGGATAATTGTATATTGGATTTATCGGTTCTTTTTTTCACTGTATCTTCAGTTTTTATCTTATTAATTTCTATCTAATTTGTATTGCTTTGTTCCTTCATTTCTTGTAGGGTTTATTCTATTTTTTCCCCTAGTGACTGAATTTCACTACTTGGCTTATTTAGTAATATTCAACCTTAAATGTCTTCCAGATTTTCATTATTACTTCTTCCTTGACCTTTGAGTTATTTATAATTGTGATTTTTACTTTCAAAATACATGGCAATTTTTGACTTATCTTTTTGTTGATATCTGTCTAATTGTGCTATAATCTGAGAATGCCCAATACAAGGGTGTCTGTGTAATACCATTCTGTTAAATGTTTTGAGGCTTGCTTTTAGCCTATATTGGGTTTAATTTTTGTAACCATCCCATGTGTGCCTGAGGAAGAATATTGATTCTGCAGCTACAGTAGGTTGTTTTTTTCTATTTTTCCTCTCCTGACTTATTTTAGGATGAGATATTTTCCTCTTATTTCATTAATTTCTCCTCCATTGGTTATTAGTTATCATTGGAATACATGTATCCAACTTAACAAACTCTTAATTGAGCAACACTTTCACTCTCTGCAAACCAACACAAGGACCTTAGAATGATCTATCTGCAGTCACATCACATCCCAAACTAAATGTTATTGCTCTGCTATGCTAAGTGGCTTCAATCACATACAACTCTGTTCAACCCTATGGACCACAGCCTGCCAGGCTCCTCTGTCCATGGGATTCTCTAGGCAAAAATACTGGAGGGGGTTGCCATTTTCTCCTCCAGAAGATCTTCCTGACCCAGGGATCAACCCCTCATCTCTTATGTCTCCTGCATTCGCAGATGGTTTCTTTACCACTAGCGCCACCTGGAAAGCCATATACTATGCTTTAGTTCAGGCAGAGGAAAGTGAAAGTGAAGTCGCTCAGTCGTGTCTGACTCTTAGCGACTCCATGGACTGAAGCCCATCAGGCTCCCCCATCCCTGGGATTCTCCAGGCAAGAACACTGGAATGGGTTGCCATTTCCTTCTCCAATGCATGAAAGTGAAAAGTGAAAGTGAAGTCGCTCAGTCCTGTCTGACTCCTAGCGACCCCATGGACTGCAGCCTACCAGGCTACTCCATCCATGGGATTCTCCAGGCAAGAGTCCTGGAGTGGGGTGCCATTGCCTTCTCTGAGGAACCAGAGATCAAATTGCCAACATCTGTTGAATCATCGAGAAAGCAAGACGGTTCTAGAAAAACATCTACTTCTGCTTTATTGACTATACCAAAGCCTTTGACTGTGTGGATCACAACAAACTGTGGAAAATTCTGAAAGAGGTGGGAATACCAGACCACCTGACCTGTCTCTTGAGAAATCTGTATGTAGGTCAGGAAGCAATAGTTAGAACTGGACATGGAACAACAGACTGGTTCCAAATTGGGAAAGGAGTATGTCAAGGCTGTATATTGTCACCCTCCTTATTTAACTTAAATGCAGAGTACATCATGAGAAATGTTGGGTTGGATGAAGCATAAGCTGGAATCAAGACTGCCGGGAGAAATATCGATAACCTCAGATATAAAGATGACACCACCCTTATGGCAGAAAGCAAAGAGGAACTAAAGAGTCTCTTAATGAAAGTGAAAGGAGAGTGAAAAAGGTGGCTTAAAACTCAACATTCAGAAAAATGAAGATCATGGCATCTGGTCCTATCACTTCATGGCAAATAGATGAGGAAACAGTGGAAACAGTGACAGACTATATTTTCGGGGGCTCCAAAATCACTGCAGATGGTGATTGCAGCCATGAAATTAAAAGATGCTTGCTCCTTGGAAGAAAAGTTATGACCAACCTAGACAGCATATTAAAAAGCAGAGACATTACTTTGCCAACAAAGGTCCATCTAGTCAAAGCTGTGGTTAACCCAGTGGTCACGTGTGGATGTGAGAGTTGGACTGTAAAGAAAGCTGAGCGCCTAAGAATTGGTGCTTTTGAACTGTGGTGTTGGAGAAACTCTTGAGAGTCCCTTGGACTGCAAGGAGATCCAACCAGTCCATTCTGAAGGAGATCAGTCCTGAATATTCACTGGAAGGACTGATGCTGAAGCTGAAACTCCAACACTTTGGCCACTTGATGTGAAGAGCTGACTCATTGAAAAAGACCCTGATGCTGGGAAACATTGAAGGCAGGAGAAGGGGACAACAGAGGACAAGAAGGTTGGATGGCAACACCAACTCAATGGACAAGAGTTTGAGCAAGCTTCAGGAGATGGTGAAGGATAGAGAAGCCTGGCACGGAGAAGTCAGACACGACTGAGTGACTGGACAACAACCACCACTGTATGAGGTCAATAATTTGTCAAAATTCACCCACATGTTTAACATTTTCCTTGCTCTCTATTGCTTTCTGTATCTTAAATCTTCTGTCTGGTATCATTTTCCTTCTTCCCTAAATACAGTCATTTAGATACTTCTTTAGTAGGTATCTGCTTATAGAAAATTCTCTCAGTTTTCATCTGCAAATGCCTTCACCGACTCTCCTTGTTGAAAGGAAGTTTTGCTAGCTAAAGAATTTTAGGAAGTCAGCTTTGCTTCAGCATTTTAAAGATATTCCGGCTTTGATTGCACTCTTGAAAACTCAGCTGTATTATGTTGCTCCGTTTTAGTGATTTATCTGTTCTCTCTGTTGTTTCTAAGGTCTCAGCTTTCTAAAGAAAAAAAGATACATTTTGCAGTTTATGATGTATCACGTTGTGAATTTCTTTTTACTTATCCTTCTTGGGATTCATTGGAGTCCACATCTGAAAACTGGTGTCTTTTACAGATTCTGAAAAATTCTCAGCCATGTTCTATCCAAAGATTGCCTCTCCTCTATTCTCTTTAAAATCTACTCCTGAATTCCAACAAGCATATATTAATTTCCTCATCATTTCCTCCACATGTCTAAACCTCTGTGTCATAGTTTTCATCTCTTTGACTTTCTATGTTGAATTCAGGATAAATCTTCAACTCTATTTTCCAGTTTATGAATTTCCTATTACACTATACTTGGTCTTCATTTCTAAACTAAAGCATCGTAATTTTTTCATTTCTAGAAATGACTCATATAGCCCTATTTCACATTTCAATATATACAGAGAAGCACATTTTTTCCAAAGCACTTTCATTACAGGCCAATTCAATTTACATTATTTTTAAAACTATTACTGAACTTAGCATATGAATCTCTTTGTTATTAGGAAAATGAGTTGGAATCACATAGAAATATTCTGTCTCTTTATAAAACCCCATGAAACACTCTGCTCTAGAGCTTTCTTGCCCCTGAATCTCAAAGTCATTACCTAAATCTTTTTAGGTCAAGTCATAAGTCTAAACCCTTAGTGATAGTCGGGAACATCCCACAAGCCTACAAGTTTGAGCTTTATGCTTCCCTGGTACAAAACCTCATTTCTTTATAAGGTTCCTTCAGCTGGAGCTTTTGAATGACAAAGTTTCAACTCTCTAGGTATGCTACCCCATGCTCCTTTTTTCCTCCTCCTTCTCGCTCCCTTTTGAAGACCACGATTTTCCCATTTAGCTGCTGCAGAAAGCACGCACTCCTCCACCAGGATTTTGGGCTGGAAGCCCAGTGCTTACTGCCTGCTGGTCCCAGGCTCCACAGGTGACGCTCCTCCCACCAGCCAGTGTTTGAGAAGGTGAACCCAACAGCAGACAGTGTCCACTGGGCCTGGAGTGGACGGCTGTCAGGCGACTGCCCTGCAGGCTGCGAGGAGGAACCTGGGTTGGACTCCAGGCCTGCAAATAAACTCGTGGCCATCTGCATTCCCTTTCATGACTCAGCCGTTCCTCATGAAAGGACTCACTGTATGTGAGGAGAAGGAGGCTAGACGATCTGGAAGAAGGCACAGCAGAGGAAACTGCGGAGATGATGAAGTCACTGAAATCAAGGTGCAAGGGCAGCTGTTAGAGGCTGCTGCTGCTTTGCAGCGACAGGAAGAGAATGTTCCATTTAAAGAATAATCATTCATGAGAAAGTTCATCATTGTGTATGCAATGAAACACCACATAACGAAACAGGACCAAAGCACCTTCCTGGGATCTCAGAGAAGGCAGTAACATAGAACAGCCAGAGTAAATGTTGACTTTGTAACTGGAAGTCCTATTCTAGTTTGGAATAGCAGAAAAAAGACTTAGGTCTGAATTCTCCTTCCACACTTTCTATTTTGGGGACCACAGGCAAGAGTCTTACCATTTCTAAACTTCAGTTCCCTTATTTCAATAATGGGCATAATAATAATTGTCTCCATGAAAATCAGAGATGATACATATAAGGAAATGATAGAGAAATTGCTAGTTACCTCCTGATATCAATTCTCCCCTTCTTTCCTGGTAATAAGAACTATGATTTCATCTGGGCACACCCCTACATAGAGAAAAGGATACACTCCCACAAATCACACACCTAGGGATGTATAAGATTGGGTTATATATATATATATGACAATGATAATATACACTGATATATAAGAAGTATTGAATATGATTCCCATGAAGTGCTCTTAAAGGAAGATAACTCGGTGGCCTCTGTTCCTTCTTACTGCCTGGAACTTGGATGAGATGGCCAGCAACCATTTAGGACTAGGAACAAAAAAGATAAATTTGTCTTTAATTCAAATCAAAAGAGAGATGCAGAGTGAAGAGTTGGAAGAACACTGGGTTTCTAAAGATACTATTGAATTACCATATTGGCCTTGAGTTCTTTATCTCCAAATTCCCTTATGGGTGAAAAGGATTTTCCCATGTGTTTAAGTCAATATTATTTTGAGTTTCTGTATTAAATTACACTCAACCAAAACATAATTCTGATGCAAAAAATTATGTATTTTGTTGACCAACATTAAAATTTCGCATTTTTAACCCACCAGTCCCATGTTTAAAAATATATCCTATAAATGTACTGAGATATGTACACAAAAGATACACTCAAACCTATGTATTACAAAGAAAATCTATTGCAACAGTGCAGTACCAAAAGACTGGAAACAAACTACATATTCAACTGTAGGTGACTGGTTAAGCAAATGATTTGTATTCAAGCAATATATATTACTATGCAGCTGTTAGCTTGAGAGATCTATATGGAATAATCTTCAAATGGAGTAAATTCCCATTTAGGGGAGAAAGAAGAATATATACTATGTTTTCCAAAGATAGCTGCAGCAATATCTCCCATCTCATGACATGACTGTGAGAGTCCTCCCATCAAGATACAGGGCCTAATATTCCTCCTCTTAAATCCGGACAGCAGAAGTGACCCTTTGTGACTTCCAGGGCCAAGTCAGAAAGGTGAGGCCTTTCTCCTTGTCAACCAGAAGACTCACACCCAGAGCCCAAAGTCCCCGTGTAGAGGCCACCATGCTGCACGGGAGCCAGGCCACATGGAGGGGCCATAAGCAGATGCTGTGCTCAGCGCTCTCAGTCTCCAGCGCCACCCTGTCCAGGGACCAGACACTTGAGTGACTAAGCCTTCAGATGATTCCAGTCACCTACCCTTCAAGTCTTTTAAGCTGAGGGTCCAGGTATCATGGAGCAGAGGGAAGTCATCCCTGCTGTGCCCTTTCTGAATTTCCAAATCACAGAGTTGGAAAGCACAGCAAAATTGTTTTCTTTTCATCATGAAGCTTGGGATGGCTTGATGCACAGTAATAGCATGTTTTTTCATGTATAAAAATTTTCAGGAAGACGATACACAAAGCCATTAATCTTGATTGTTTCTGAAGAGTGGGATGGGGATCTAGTGTGGTGAAAAGACTTAGGTTTCACTCTATGCTTTTTCTTATCATTGCAAATTTTCTTTTATCATGTGCATGTATTATTGCACCTTTCAAGTATGTATAAAAAAGAACATTTGTTAGGAAGATGTGTGATAGCAGAAGTAAGCAGTTCTGCCAGCTCCTACCAGCAACAGGACTTGAAAAACCCCAATCTCCATTTAGAACATGCACTAAAAAGTCCAAAGAAGATGAAGATAATATTACAGGCATTCCAGTTTCTAAAATTAGGTGACATGTTACCAACTTTAATAGAATCTCACAATGATACAGTCCTATCACTCTTTTTCCACAACAAGTTATTAATAAAAATATTCCCCCCATCTAGCCTAGTGCCTAGGATCTAAAATGGCACTATTTTAATCACAGATTAAGGTACATGTTGAACATAACTTTCATTGCACATCTTCCAAACAGCAACCCTTTTTCCCATCTAACCACAGCAGGCACTGGGCAGTCAGATAAGAACTTAAGATGTAAAAGGTAGTCAGTCCTTCTTCTCCAGTCATTGCAGGGAAGTGTGCATTCTGAGAACTCATACAAGTGCCCTGAAATCTGGTAATGACAGAAGAAAACCAACCTTACCCATCCACTTTGCTGAGCTGTAAAGTTAAGGGAGAAAATGGGATGTAACTAGTAATTCAGAGGGCCTATTCCAGATGATACCAGGAAATAGAAATCATAAACCAAAACAACTGAAGGACTTCTCTGTGATCTGCAACAACTTCCTTAGGCATTTTAAGGTGTCCTCCTGCATCTTCAAATTTACAAAACCCTTTTAGATGGAGCTGTAGCAAGAAACAAGCAGTTCTCTATAAAAATTACTCAGCAATTAAAGAGCATACATGATACAGGATTTTCTAATTCCATAATTTCTAAATAGGAAAAATGGATGATTTGCAAATGTCCTGAGGGACAGACTGGGCCTCTGTTGACATTTAGAGATTAGTGTTCTGAGAATTTTTGTAGAAAAATCATTTTACTTTGCTCTATTACAAAACAATTTTAGTACAGAGCAACAGGAAGCCAAGCCCCCAGGAGGAGGTGGGGTGGGCAGGAGTTGTCCACTGTGACTGGGATCAGTGGTTAGTCCAGGGACTGACCCTGAAAGTCGCTTCAGTCGTGTCTGGCTCTGTGCAACCCAATGGTCTGTAGCCTGCCAGGCTCCTCCGTCCATGGGATTCTCCAGCAAGAATACTGCAGTGGGTTGCCATGCCCTTCTCCAGGGGATCTTCCCGACCCAGGAATCGAATCCGCATCTCTTATGTCTCCTGCATAGGTAGGTGGGTTCTTTATGAAAATCACTGGGAATAATCACTATTTTACACCTGAAGGAAGCTGTTTTTTCTACTAACGAGAAGGTAATCCCCATGTTGAGAGCAGGAGCCACCTGAAAAGAGAGGGCCTGATGGAATGGTGCTGGAAAGTGCAAGCAGGTGCTCAGCGCCCCCTTTGCCTGTAACCAGGGAGGACCTACGGCAAAACATAGAGTAGCACGGAGTAGGGGCTCCAGAAACACTTTCTGAATGAATGAAAGAATATCAAGGAAGCCACAAACTTCTTCAAGCTTCCCTGAAGTCACAAACCCATCAACAATAACTGTCAAGTCTTATTGACACTTGATCCTTCACCTTCCCACCAGGACCTCTAGTTCCTGCAGAGCTCCCCCTGACCCCATCACCCCATGGGAGCTGGTCGTCTTTATCTCTCCTAGCTGGTCATTTGTCACTTCCCAGGTATAAGACTTCTTTGCTGGTGGCCAAACGACCAGGATTGACATACTCAGAATTTCTACTCAGCTGCCCATCCTGCCTGGAACTAGTTTGATGGGTTAACTATATTTTATCGGAGTATAATTGCTTTACGACGTTGTGTTAGTTTCTGCTGTACAACAAGGCAAAACAGCCATAATTATACATATGTCCCCTCGCTCTTGGACCTCCCTCGCTCACCCCCATCCCCATTCCACCCCTCTAGGTCATCACAGCACACCTGGCTAAGCTCCCTGTGCCGTATAGCAGCTTCCCACTAGCTAGCTATTTCACCCATGGTAGCCTGTGTATGTCAATGTTACTCAATTCGTCCCATCCTCCCTGAGTGGGATAACTTTTCTCTGGGAAGCTTTCTTGGCATCCAGTACAGCCTCTCCACACTCTGCCTGGCCATCTCTGCCCCACACAGCCTGTGCGTGCCATGCAGATATGATCCCCGTGTGCTGATACAACTTGAATTATTTCCCAGGCAACTCTGGGTGTGAATCATCGGCTCTCTCTTGCCCCAGGCCTACTGTCATGGACAGAATGTTTGTGTTCCCCCAAAATTCATATATTGACACCCTAACCTCCAGTGTCAGAGTGTAAAAATTCTAAGTGATAAGGAAAATGCATGTTTTAGTGTATCTGGCAGTTTTTCTTTCTTTCTCTGTAATACACAAAAGTCATGGTGTAGCCTAGATTTGATAAAATATCACATCTTAAAATAACAGAAACTGAAGCAATTATTAATATAATTCATACTTCCTAATATGCTGTCACTCTTTGAAGAAGAGTAAGAATAGAAGCTCATCTACTTGGGATGGTGGCTACTCTGAGAACCAAGACCACAGCTCCATTTGGTGTGGAGTCAGGGCCACAGGGCCACAGACTCCCAGGTTCTTCCTACAAATATCTCGGAAACAGCACCACTCTGCTAATCTTTTCTGCTTTAATCTCTCCTTTACCAAAGTTAGCTCATCCTTCCCCCAAAATCTCTGAGAACTACTGAAGCAGAATATATACCCAGGTCTATTTTATCTAACAAATACTCAGCACTTGCTATTGCCAAGTCCCAGGCTCCACCCTGAAGGCACCTTGGCACACAGAGAATGCTTCCTGCTAACGAGGAACTTAAGAATCTACTGAGGCAAACTACCATCTTCCAAAGGAAAAAAATCACCATACAATGGAGACACATTAACCCAGTGATCAACTTTATCACCAGAAAGGAGCAGACAGACATTAGCCTCCAGATGGATCCTGAAGAAATCTGCCTAATGCAGTATTTCAGCCCAAATGCCTGAACAGAAGCGAATCGTGAGGAAGCATCAGAGAAACCAGACTGAAGGATATCTTATAAATGGCTGGCCTGTATAATATTTTAAAGGTCAGGGACATGAAAGATACGGAAAGGCTAGCATTAAATATTTATTCAGAGTAAAGGAGATGAAAGGGATGGAATGCAATGCAACAAATGATCCTGGGCTGGAGTCTGCTCTTAAAAAGAAAAGAAGGAGGAAAGAAAATTCTGTAAAAGTCATTATTAGAGCAATTAAAGAAATGGAAATATAGACTGTAGATTCAGGTAGCATTGTATCAATGTCAAACTTCTGAATTTGATATCTGAACTGCTGCCAACATGTAAGAAAATATTCTTGTTCCTAGGAAAAATACACTGAGTCATGAGGCATGCAAACTATCTCAAATACACAGAGAAAGAGAATGACAATGCAAATATAACAAAGGATCCATATACAAGAATTTTCTGTATTATTCTTGCAACTTTTCTGTAATGCTTTAAATTACTTCCAAATAAAAAGTAAAAAACTGATAGTCCACACGAAAGTCTTTTTTATATGCTTGTAAAATTGTCACACAATTAAAAAGAACTCTATTCTTAGTTGTCACATGATGCAGCAATCCCACTCCTGGGCATATATACAGAAAAGACTATAATTCAAATAGACACATGCATATCGATGTTCATAACAGCACTAATCACAATAGCCAAGACATGGAAAGAACCTAAAACCTGGTGGTCGAGCTGTTAAGAATCCGCATGCCAATACAGGGACCTCGGGTTCGATCCCTGGTACAGGAAGATTCCACGTGCCACGCTGCAGAGCAGTTAAGTCCACACACTGCAACCCCTGAGCCTGCACATCTAAAGCCCGTGCCCCACAACAAGAGAAGCCAGCACAATGAGAAGCCCACGCACCCCAACAAAGAGTAGCACCCACTCGCTGCAACTGGAGAAGGCCTGCCTGCAGCAACAAAGGCCCAGCACAGCCAAATAAATAAATATATACATAAACACATTTTTTAAAAAGTCCATCGACAAATGAATGGGTCAGGAAGATGTAGTACAAATATATCATGGAATACTTCTCAACTATAAAAAAAGAATGAAATAATGCCATTTGCAGCAACATGACTGGGCCTAGAGATTATCATACTAGGTGGAGTAAATTAGAAAGAGAAAGACAAATGCCATACGCTCTCACTTACACATGGAATCTAAAATGTGTAGATAAACATGAGTTTATCTACGAAACAGACATGGCTGCCAAAAAGGAGAGGGGGTGGGAGAGGAATGGGCTGCGAGTTTGGGATTAGCAGACGCAAGCTATTAAATATAGGATGGATAAACAACAAGGTCCTACTGGATAGCACAGGGAACTATAGTCAATATTCTGTGATAAACCCTAATGGAAAAGAATATGGAAAAGAATGTATGATATGTATATACAAACTGAATCACTTTGCTGTGCAGCAGAAATTAACACATTGTAAATCCACTATACTTGCATAATTTTTTTTTTAAAGAACTCTATTCCTAAGCTAAAAAAAAAAAAAAAATCCAATGAGAAGTATAGACAAGTAAGCTTGCAAACCTTGGGGTCTAGAGTTCTAACACATTAATCTTGAGAAACGACCCCCATGAAGTCAAGATCAGAGAGGGAATTGTCAGCATTAAACATGATTAACTAAATGTGAATTAAGAGCAAAAGAAATTCCCTCCTGTTTCAACATTCCTGAAATTACATTTTATTAAGAGATTGGCATTTTCATAATCAACATAATTCCCTCAAATCCGTTTTGGAAATAGGTGAAGTATAAGTAAATTAACAGATGTATGATTCTTATCTTGGTCTCTTTCTCAGCCACATGCATCGCATTAGCCAATTATTTTCAGAAACATCCAACCAGACCAAAAATGGCAACACTTCAATCTACTTGTCATACGCTCTCCCCTCCATTATGAAACCCCCTTCCTGTCTCTAAAGATCAAAACATCCATTTTTTAGTTTCTTGCAGATTTTAAATGGAAACTGAGCAGTAGGTCCTCTTGGGGATTATATTTGAACTGTCAATGGAAGATGACACGACATTTTTTCCAATCTCCCAACATCCAGAACACTGGTGATGACAATCCAAGAAGCCAATATAGTTAAAAAACAAAAAAGATTTTGGCTTAAATTTAAAATTTGTGTTTATTACAGCATTTTAAAATATGACTTCTCTCCCTGCTTTTTGGACATAATTTATGTTCATTCCACTCTTGCTCATGTCCTCTAGTTCACCAGAACAGTAGTTATTATAGACGGAAAGGAAAATGACAGGGCAACTAAAAATTTAAGCTTAGAGTTGCCAAACGCTCTGCCTTTGACCAACTGCTGGAGGAAAGAACTTCAAGATTCCTTTGGAGCTGGGTCTTCGCTCTAAAAGGGCTGGCCACCTGTCACAGAGGCACCCACAGAAGTTGTGGCCTGATTTTGGGCAACTGAAACAAAGGATAATCAGCTTCCAAGAGATGAATTGCAACTGCCAAGCAGGGAGCCAGTGGTACCCTACAGCCAGGGGAAGCAAAGACAACAGGCCAGTGGGGAGGAAGGGCTGGTTTTAATTTTCCGTGGCACCACGCAGCAGCTCAGTGAAGGGCCACAAATCGGGAGAAAGCCATGGCTTGCCATAAAATCACCAGTGGCAGCAGACCTACCGAGGAAGCCGGTGGCGAGCTAAGGGCTACTGCAGCCTTTTCAAGCAACAACTCAGAACTGCTCAGAACAATACCATCTATATTTCACTTCCCTTCTTACTGCACGTCCCCACCTAGAGCTGAACACAGAGACACTGTGAACCCTTCCAAGCGAATGTTTGCTACGCAAGTGTTGACCACATGGTTTGTTTTGAGAGCCTATTTAACTGAAAGCTGGAATCTGGGCCAGAAAAGCTTTCACTTTGGCACCCCTTCTCCAACATAGCTTCCCTGACGGCTTAACTGGGAAAGAGAAATTATCCAGAAAGAAACAGCAGACTGGAGACCATTCTGCTATTCACCATCTCCCGTCTCCTTCCAACCTCCAGTGACCTTCAAAGCTGTTTGATGCTGTCTGACCCAGGCAGCCCCCGTCTCTACAAGCAGCTCTGTTAAGATGCCAGCCAGGACGTGCAAAGCCAGCTTCCTCATTCCAATGGGCTGTCATGATTTTTGATCCATGGTGAGAGACCACTCTAATTAGTAATCCAAGGAGTCACAATCTTACACTTCCCTTTAGTTTCCAGTGTAATTATGTAGTTAGGATCCTTACAAGGTTCTCTTGTCTCACTTTTAGAACGTGTAAATCCTATGTGTAAAATCCGTGTGTCAGGCACAAGCAGGCAGCATTCTGATCTATTAGTTGATATGCTCCCAGACTTTTAAATAAACCAATAATAAAGATGAGCTGACCACTACGGTTTGGCAGGAAATGCAAAGTGAACAAATTCCCCCACTTACACTGGCTGGTGGCACAGAATCTGCCTGCCTGCCAGTGCAGGAGCCACAGATTCAACCCCTGGATCGGGCAGGAAGATCCCCTGCAGGAGGAAATGGCAACCCACTGCAGTACTCTTGACTGGGAAATCCCATGGTCGGAGGAGCCTGGAGGGCTGGGGTCAGTGAGATTGTAAAGAGTTGAACACGACTGAGCAACTGAGCGCACACACACACACACACACACACACACACACACACACACACACACACACGGGCTCTTATTATAAAACACTTTATTATAATTCAGAATATTGTCATCTCCAAGAAGGCTATAAGAGAAGGAGAAAGGCAGAAAAAGAATGGTATTTCTTTGTCCTTCCTCATGCCTGCTGAGGATACATTTCTCAGATCCTGCTTCCCCAAAAAGAATGAAAAATAGAATAAAAAAGAAAAGAAGGAGGGCAGAGATTCCCTCAAACTTCTCCTGAATCTAGTCCGTCACACCCACAGCGTACAGCATTTCTGTCGCCTCCTTCTTTAGGATGGTGAGTACACGTGTCTCTTGTTTTTGTTTGTTTCTGTTGCACTGGATCTTCCTTGTGGCACGAGGGGTTCTTGTGATGCGCAGGCTTCTCTAGCTGTGGCGCGTTGGCTTAGTGGCCCTGTGACATGTGAGGTCTTAGCTCCCTAACCAGGGATCAAACCTGTGTCCCCTGCATCGGAAGGCAGATTCTTAACCACTGGACCACCAGGGAAGTCCCACAAGTGATTTTTTAAATCCACTATTCTTACAAGCATTTTTGTGCAAGACATCTTTATAAGTGTTTGAAAATATCATAAAACGTTATCCGCTAATACAAACATAGAAAAAGAATCTGCTTCATCAGAGATTTTAGCAGTCGTTAAATCAAAAGGGAACTGTGTGTGTGGCATCCTACAATATCTAGGGTTATTAGAGGAGAAAAATGAAAACACCATCATGGATACATTTCAAAATTCTTTTTCTTAAAAGAGAGAAAAGATTGAATCTAATTTACGGAATGAAGGGGATTACTCTTTAAAACAATGAATCTGTTTTAACAGAATTTAGTATCATGACCGAAAAACTGTATGTTTTCAGTGTGGATGTGGGATTCAAAGAAATGTGAAATTCATCCTCACTGTGTACTTCAAAATGCACTCCATTTCCATCATCAAATAAGCAAAATAAGAGACAGGATCCTACAAAAGAGAGGTCTAATTCCCCTGCTTCTGGGAAAAGAACCTCAGTTCGGGTTCCAACTTTGTAACCAGACAAGGCCCAAAGGAACTGGGAAGAAACGCCTAGTTATCTTTGGGGGCCTCAGTATTATAATAAAACATAAATAGATAAAGTCAATATTGATGAAAGGATCTATTAAAATAACTTATTTACTCTTTGCTGAATATTTATTGAGCCCCTTCCCACTAGGCACCTCCAAGCCAGAAACCTAGGGTACAATCAGAAGACAGGCCCTGTTAGCAAAGAGGTCATTAAAAACCTTTACAATGGGCTTCCCTGGTGGCCTAGTGGTTAAGAATCCACCTTCCATTCCAGGGGATTTGGGTTCAATCCCTGGGTGGGGAACTAAGATCCCACACGCTGCAGGGCACTAAGCCTGCATGCTGCAACTAAGACCTGGTGCAGCCAAAAATAACAAAAGTAAGTATTAAAAAAAAGAAACCTTCGTAAGAAAGCTCTGGAAGACACATGAAACCGTACCACAGAGGTCTTGCCCAGATCACACCCGCGGAAGACCCTACTGGAAGGTGGTAAGGGCTAGTATAAGCCTTGAAAAATAGGCAAGGAAGGGTGGAGAGGAGGCAAGCTGGATCCAGCAAAGTGCATTAACCAAGACCCAGAAATCAGAGAGAGTTGCGGTTCCCTGGAAGGCAGCTCAACAAGATTACAGAGTGAGACACAAAGGTGGGGTGAGGACAAATGCGGCTGGAGAAACGAGCAGAAGCCCTGTATCTTGAAGGGCTTGGTGGGCCGTTTTGAGATATATAGACTTGACCCTCACAGGCCATTGGAAGTTCAGAAGTAGCACAGCCTGCTTTTATTTAAAGAAAGATTATACAGCTTACAGTGTGGGTCATGGATTGTTGGGGGTTGAGACTGAGGGCAGAGCAATCCGTTAGGAGATGTGAGAGGGCAGTGACTTGAACTAAGGACATGACAGAGAGGCTAGGAAAAAGCAAAAAAAAAAAAAAATCTACGGAGGATTAAGAAGCAGAGTCTGACAGAATTTAACTGACAACTTGATGTGAATGGTAGCAGAGAGGTCCACGTTTCTGTGGTGAGCAAACAGTGCATGGTGGGAGGCACATGGGAGATGGAGCTGTATGAGAAGGTAGTGAGTTCAGTGTGAGATTTACAAACTAGGGGAATCTATGGACCATCCCCATGAAGAAGACCAGGGGGATATTAGGTGTAGAGCTCTGGAAAAACGATCAGGCACAGAATTAAGTGTTGGGGGGTCATCAACAATGGCACCCCACTCTAGCACTCTTGCCTGGAAAATCCTATGGACGGAGGAGCCTGGAAGGCTGCAGTCCATGGGGTCGCTGAAGGTCGGACAGGACTGAGCGACTTCACTTTCAATTTTCACTTTCTACTTTCATGCATTGGAGAAGGAAATGGCAACCCACTCCAGTGTTCTTGCCTGGAGAATCCCAGGGACGGGGGAGCCTGGTGAGCTGCCGTCTATGGGGTCGCACAGAGTCGGACGCAACTGAAGTGACTTAAAAACTTAGCAACACACATATGGTAACCAAAGCTACAGGAATGGACAAGACCACTTAGAATGAGGTTGTCCAGCAAGAAAAAGGCCCAATCCAGATTCCCTGGGTAACACCACTTTTGGGGAATATGAGGTGAGAAAGAAGTAAGCCAAAGAGAAGACAACAAGTAAGAAGAAAATTAGGAGAGAGCAATTATGGATGCAAGAGAAGACCCTGCTATAAAAAAGGAAAGTGTGGTCCCCACGATGGGATGCAGCAAAAAGATCACTGTAGAGAAGCTGTCAAAGCGCCATTGGATTTAGTAATAACTGTATCGTTGGTGATCTTGGCAAGGAAACTTTCAACAGAGAGGAGGTAGTGAAACCAGATTACAGAAACCAGAGGGACGAATGCAGGTGAGAAGGCAGGAGTGGCAAATTAGACCATTCTCTCAAAAAACTTGAGGGTTCTAAGTCCTTGAGGACTTGACACTATGGTATCCCCAGGTCTAACACAATAGGCGAGAAATAAATATTCACTGAATTAATGTTAAGGGGAAGGAGATGAGATAAAAGGCTACTGGGAGGATAAAGTCAAGGAGGAGGCTGGAATCCAGAGCAGAAATTGAGACATTCACTTTAGGAAGATGAAATATCTCTTCTATCAAGATAGGATTAAAGGAGACAGGGAAATTGAAACTGCTGTCATTTCCAGGCAGTGCTAGTGGTAATGAACCTGCCTGCCTGCAGGAGACGTAAGAGATGCAGGTTTGATCCCTGGGTTGGGAAGATCCCCTGGAGGAGGAAATAGTAACCCACTCCAGTGTTCTTGCCTGGAGAATCCCATGGACAGAGGAGCCTAGCAGGCTACAAGTCCATAGGGTCACAAAGAGTTGGACACTACTGAAGCGATGTAACACATACGCACATCATCAAATTGCTTCCACTTTCTTGACGAATTCAGAAGCAAGGTGATGTGCTAAAAATGTCAGTGGAGATGATGAGTAAGTAGATTTAGGAAAGTGGAGAGGAGAACAAAAACCAACTGGGAAACAGAAGGATCCACTGGGCCCACTTGAGTGTGGAGAGCTCAACTCATGTGGCAAAATTAGCATGAGCGGGTGTTGGAGGGATAAGTAGAGACTGACCATAACCCCAAAGTAGAGAGTGCAGAAAGACTGATCTGGGATTGGGCTTTTTCTAAGAGAGTAAAACAAAAAGACGAGGGCATCTGAAGTATTTGCAACTGGGCCAAACTAGAAGGAAGTGACGATGGAAGGGGCAACTGGGACCAATGAGGCCTTACAGAGGACAAAGGTCAGATTGTAGAGGGCGTGGCAGAGGGAGAGTTGAAGCCTCCTTACAGGGGGAAAGTATGAGTCGCTCAGTCGTGCCCGAATCTTTGTGACCCCATGGGCTGTAGCCCGCCAGGCTCCTCTGTCCATGGACTTCTCCAGGCAAGAATACTGGAGTGGGTTGCCATGCCCTTCTCTAGGGGATCTTCCTGACCCAGGGATCAAAGCGAGGTCTCCTGTTTTGCAGGAAGATTCTTTACTGTCTTAGCTACCAAGGAAGCCCTGTGTAAGGTAAACACATATCTAATCCTGGTGCTTTTCTAAATGGCCATTAACATGGGGCCATAACCAACCTCTGCCACTTTGTCGCGTTGCCCCTCCAGGCTCTCAGAACACTGCCTTGTTCCTGAACCTCCTAGGCCTCTTTTGTGATTGCTGGGTTTCCAGAGGGTAGACAGAGGCAGTATTTTACTCACTTTCAGAGCAAAACTCTTACCACTAGAAAGATTGGTAAATTATCCACAACATTGGTAAATGAAGAGATAAAAGTATACCTCCATATCTTCTCATTTGGTGAAATGCAGAGTTTTTGTTCATTTTCCCTGCATAGGTACATGTGGAACACTCTTAGTTCCGAAATCCACACAGCAAATCCCCAGCCCTGGGCCATGAACTAATATTGAAAATTAGAAAAGAAGCCGCAGAAGAAGCCATGTGGCTGATGTGAAGAAGTGAGGCTTCAGCGGCAGATACAAGCCACAGTGTTCACAGGGCACCTCCTGAGCAAGTAGAGGATTCAGTAAATTAAATAAACAGCTATTTACGTAAAGCTGTGAAATAGCCTGAGTCCCAGCAGCAAATGTCATAGATGTGCATGAAAGTCAAACAGAAATTCTAACTCATAATTTTTTGAAGATTTTAAAATGTCAGAGATGAGGCTATGAAAATGAATGCTTACTCAAAACCTCCAACTGTCATAGGTGGCTTTATTTACAGGCACATGGTGATTTCTGAGGCCATATGCAGTTAATAAAATGTGACAAAATGGGTTTTTTATGGACTAAGTGACCCTTAGTTACTACTACTCAGAGTCAAAATGATTTAAAAATTTCCACCATGACTATTAATTATCAATTACTAAAATTTTTATCATTCCCTGAATTACACCAAAGATCCAGGAGTGAGTTGTGCTGTAAATTGTGCCGCAGTGTGGCAAAGCAGACAGACAGAATGTTTTCAAAGCATTTGACTAGGGACATGAATGTGGGTGTGGAAATACTATTTATAACTCTGAATTTGGGGATTTTTTTTTTTTCAGTAGTGAGATTTCAGTGTTAAATAAGGATAAATTTAATTAATTCAGAAAGCCCTAATATGAAATTTAATTGAAAGAACAGCTAGTTTGTGAGACAATCAAAGGAAAAACAAGGTTCGCAGGGACTATTTGTATGATTTCAGTGGCAGAGTGGTACAAAAGGGCAGGAGCTAGGTTTGAAGTCTCAGGGCTTGGGCAGGACTGAATCAAGGTTCTGTGGGGCTTGAAGCTTATATAACTTCGGGGAATCCACTTTAAGAAAAGGAATACAAGATTCCAAGTGTAAAATTAAGTACGGAAGTGAATATTTATTTAGAATGAGAAAATTACTATATAAATAATTATAACAAATAATAATACATTTGTTTTATAATTGTCATTATAACAATTTTTTATAACAAATTTTTAAAGGCTGAGAAATGCCACAGACATCCAAAATCCAGGAAAATACTTCTGACATACCCGACATACTTCTATAGACTAACTTTCTTGAGTTAGTGTTAGAATGGCTGCCACCAAAAAGCCTACAAACAATAAACGATAGAGAAGGTGTGGAGAAAAGGAGAAAAGGGAACCTTCTTACACTTTGGAGGAAAGGGAACCTTCTTACACTGCAGGTGAGAATCTAAACTGATGCAGTCACTATGGAGTACGGAGGTTCCATAAAAAACTAAAAATAGAGTCACACTATGGTCCTGCAATCCCACTCCCGGGCATATATCCAGAGGAAACTCTAATATGAAAAGATACATGCATCCCAGTGTTCATAGCAGCACTATTTACAAATAATCTAAATGTCCACTGACAGATGAATGGATGAAGAAGATGTGATGTGTATATATATATATATATATACATATATGAAAAGTGAAAGTGAAGTCACTCAGTCGTGTCTGACTCTTTGCGACCCAAGGGACTGTAGCCTACCAGCCTCCTCTGTCCATGGGATTTTCCAGGCAATAGTATTGGAGTGGATTGCCATTTCCTTCTCCAGGGGATTTTCCTGGACCAGGGATTGAACCCGGGTCTCCTGCATTGTAGACAGACACTTTACCGTTTGAGCCACCAGGGAAGCCACACACACACACACACACACACACACACACACACACACACACACACTGGAATAATACTCAAACATAAAAAATAATGAAATAATGCCATTTGCAGCAACATGGAGGGACCTAGAGATTGTCATACTAAGTGAAGTAAGTCAGAAAAAGACAAATATCATATGATATTGCTTTTATGTGCAACTTGAAAAATGCAAATGAACTTATTACAAAATAGAAATAGAGCCACAGATATAGAAAACAAACTTATGGTTACCAAAGGAGAAAGGATGGGATGGGTGAATTAGGAATTTGGGATTAATATATACACACCACTAAAATAGATAACCAACAAGGACCTGCTGTATAGCACAGAGAACTATACTCAATATTTTGTCATATCCTATAAGGAAAAAGGATCTGAAAAAGAACATATATACTAAATTTATAGATAAGAAAATACATATATATGTGTGTGTGTGTGTGTGTGTGTGTGTGTGTGTGTACACACACCGAATCACTGTGCTGTACGCCTGAGACTAACGCAACATTGTGAGTCAACTGTGTGTGCATGTGCTAAGTTGCTTCAGTCATGTCTGACCCTTTAAGACCCTGTGGACTGTTGCCCGCCAGGCTCCTCTGTCCATGGGATTCTCCAGACAAGAATACTGGAGTGGGTTTCCATGCCCTCCTCCAGGGGATCTTCCTGACCCAGGGATCGAACCCACATCTCCTGTGGCTCCTGCACTGCAGGCGGATTCTTTACCACTCACCCACTGGGGAGGCTCAGTCAGGATGCAGGGGGTGCTAAAGAGCAGTTCTGATATATTCTGTTCCATGTAATTCCCATTGAAAAAAAGAAAAGCGTCCAATAGTTTTACAATTATATTCAATTGAAGTCACTGTATTATCAAGTATGTTTCTGATAGAAGAGAAGTTTAGTTTTGACCAGGAATTAATGAGAGAAATAAATCATCAGTTTAAAATTTGTCATGCCTGATGACTGAAAGTATTTTCCAGAGATAAGTATCAATCATTGTTTCTCCTCTGCACCTCACTTACTTCTGAGATCAGCTACACAGCAGAGTCTTTGGTCCATTATCTGGGTATTACGTGGACTACAGAGTAATAAACTACATACAGAAGTGACCACGAACTACCCCGCTATCCCCAAACTAAGTGCATTCCCCTTAACTAGATTCCAGATAACCCCCCGCCATTCTATCACTGCCTGAAACAAGGGGAAGAAGGATGGAGAGCCAGTTGCCTAAGTGGTCCTTGGACCACTGCTGATGAAGTATTTTCCCTTTGTGCATTTCACCCAAACAGATGAGAACACATTGCAATGGTGCCCTGCAGGGGGAACTGAAGCTTAAGCTCAACTTCCAAGTCAATCTGCCTCTGACCAGAGTCAGGGCACTGCCCTGCCACTAAGCCCATGGCTCTGGAAAAATCTTAATTTGTCTCAACTTCAGTTTCCCCTCTGTGTCCCCTCAGATGAGGCCGCAGCTACCAGTAGGTATTTCATGGGGTTGTTGTGAGCTCTGAATGAGTTAACTCATGGAAAGTGTTACCATAATGCTCAGCGCACTGTAAGTATTTAGTAAACATTAGCTTTCAGCATTAAGTAAAGGGTAAAATACTGCAGGGTACCATATAAGATAATGGGCTTTCCAGGTGGCACTAGTGGTAAAGAACCCACCTGCCAATGCTGGAGATGCTAGAGACATGATTCCATCCCTGGAAGATCCCCTGGAGGAGGGCATGGCAACCCAATCCAGTATTCTTGCCTGGAGAATCCTATGGACAGAGGAGCCTGGAGGGCTGTGGTTCATAGGGTTTCAGAGTCGGACAAGACTGAAGCGACTTAGCATGCAAGCATATAAGATAATAAATGTGTGCTTAAAACACTTATTCGTATATCAACAATAAAGATAGTAAGCAGACACAAGCACCATATATTAATTTTAAATGATTTCTCTAAGGATAGCAATAGCATCACCCTAAATCACCATGTGTATTTGAAAACGATGAAACTATTTAAAAAAATATATTTGGGAGATTTAATTTGTACAAAACAAATGCCTCTTCTTCCTATCTCATTATCATTGAACTGGAGGATGGGTGATTTGTTCCACTACAATATTACAGGGGCAAGAAGGATGTTGCTTTTCTGGTATGAATTATTCTAAGTGGTGTGTTATATTTCCTTTCCTAGGAAGCATATAAAGAATTCCATTCCCAGAAATCAAGGTTTCAAAACATCTTTAGAAGCAAAGTAAACAAAATGGAAAACAAACTTTAACAATGATTTCATTCATAGGAAACTTCTCATTGCTAATAACATCAAGGAAGAGTATAAACCTTTCAGACTATACACATTCTTCATTTTACCTTCAAAATCTAGATATTCAATAAACTATACATAGAATTACTGTACAGATTTTCTAAGTGAAAAAGCATAAGCTATTTTAAAGTCCAATTTGACATAGAGGCCCCTATGTCACATATTTGGTTTTACAGGGGCCTCTGTGTCAAACTGGACTTTAAATACTGGACTTTAATATGCTGGAAGATGCTCCAGACAGCAAGGATCAGAACAAATTGAGAAGAAAGAAATATTTTCTGCCAGTAGCAAGCATCAAGAGTGCCAAATGTAGGGGAGATAGGGAGGCTTTTGAAAAACAGAAAAGATCTTTGTGGAATCATACATCTACTTAAAGCAAACCAGATGATAATCATTACTTATTAGAGATTAAATTTTGAACCATCTTAAATTTGAACATGTGAATTTGAATGGCTCAAGTCCCTTCTCACAGCCCCCATAAATGTGCCTCTCTCTTCTGAAATAAATAAATCATTGCTCTCTGCTCTGCTGTTTGGCTTCATAATATCAACTCACTTCATGGTTGCACTGTATGGGAGGCAGAAGAAACGTCATTGACTTAAGAAGCTAAATCGTAAGGGGTGACAGGCAGCACTTGTGAGGACTCAGGTATGAGACAGAAAAATCCTGGCAGTTATCTTATTTTTCATGAAGAAACCAGAGCTGAGCTTTGCCAAGCAGACAGCTATGAGCTCACCGGTCTGAAATAATTACTCATTGAGACTTTTCCCCAGGACAGAACTAATGGGTTTATGCAGAAAACATAACTCGAATATTGATTTACAGAGTTTTTCTTTTTAAATCAATAATCAGTAGCCTTTGCCTGTAGTTAAGCCTAACAAAGTTCTTGGGTACATGGATTGACAAAGTAGGAAATTAAAAAGGAAATCAATGTTCAACTAAAACAAATTGCTTTAAATTCACATTCTTTATGTCTAGTGGTCTCGTTCCTGTTTTAGGAGATGAAGAAACCTAAGCCTCAAACAACTGAAATGGATGAAAGCATTTTTAAGGAGTTGAATATTCCACAACTGCAACTCGGAAATTAAGCACAAACTGAAGAACACCCAAAACAAACTGCTCTGTTTAGCCTGGAGCCGGCCTGAGCAATGTTCTTTGTAATCAAGGCGAGATGTGCTGTGACTTAACAGAGGGACCAAGGACATCAAAAGTGGATTGTATTCAAACGATTTCCGTGGGAAGATAGGAGCAGAATATAAACACCGATCTGCAGTTTTGCAAAATTGTGTTTCATGCCTCAAGAAAGTCAGTTCAAGTACTGCGAAGAGTGTGTGCATGCGCTCAGCCACTCAGCCACATCCAACTCTGCGGCCCAGGGACTAAAGCCTGCCAGGTTTCTCTGTCCCTGGGATTTTCCAGGCAAGAATACTGGAGTGGGTTGCCATTCAGTGTATGTATCTAAAGCTCAGTAAGGCATGCTCTGAGGCATTCTTTCTTCTTTTTAAAGATGTATTTATTTATTTGGCTGTGGCGGGTCTTTATTGCTACACACAGGCTTTCTCTAGTTGCAGGGGTTGGGGCTACTCTCCACTTGTGGTGCGCAGGCTCTAGAGCGCAGCTTCAGTAGTTCTGGCGCACGGGCTTAGCTGCCCCACAGCATGTGGGATCTTCCCAAACCAGGGATTGAACCTGTGTCCCCTGCATTGACAGGTGGATTCTTAACCACTGGACCACCAGGGAAGCCCAGCACTTTCTTTCAACACTCCTACTCTGTGGTTTAAATAAGAGATCTATGCAGAACTGACAACATCCAGCATGCTCTTGTTTTCTAGATTCTTTGCTGGATGTGTAGAATGTCTTCACTTCTTATTTGGGTTTTATGTTGTGTTTAGTTTTACTATGTCATTTTAAAACAAAGCACTTTTTAAGAATACTGCCCCTTGAATCCTATCAGTAATGGCATTGCCATTGATGACAATACAGAAAGATGCAAAAAAGTCTTCTGAGAGCATTTCACTGTGTAATCAAGTTGTGTACATGCGGTGCGTGCTAAGTCACTTCAGTCGTGTCTGACTCTGTGCAGCCCTATGGACTGTAGCCCACCAGGCTCCTTTGTTGGTGGAATTCTCCAGGCAAGAATGCTGGAGTGGGTTTCCATGCCCTCCTCCAGGGGATCTTCCTGACCTAGGGATCGAACCCACATCTCCTGTGGCTCCTGCACTGCAGGTGGATTCTTTACCTCTCACCCACTGGGGAGGCTCAATCAGGATGCAGGGGGTGCCAAAGTAGCAGATTTGCTGACACAATACTCAAATTGGGTTAATGACACATACTTATTTCCCAACTGGCGAGGGTTTAACAGTATGTCACACAGGTTGATACGCACATGGTTGGATAGTATGAACATGAACTTGGGCAAACTTTGGGAGATAGTGAGGGACAGTGAGGCCTGGCATGTCACAGTCCATATGGTTGCAAAGAGTCGGACATGATTTAGAGAGTGAACAACATATAGGTGTTGTTATACCATTGTTGGGGATTTCCCTGGTGGCTCAGACAGTAAAAGCATCTGCCTACAATGTGGGAGACCCGGGTTCGATTCCTGGGTCAGGAAGATCCCCTGGAGAAGGAAATGGCAACCCACTCCAGTGTTCTTGCCTGGAAAATCCCATGGACAGAGGAGCCTGGTGGGTCCGTGGGGTTGCAAAGTACTATTGTTATACTATTGTTGATGATACTGAAAACTGACCATATTTTCCCCAAAAGAAGAATGGAATGCTGGTTAGACAGCAAATCTGACAAAAGTCCAAAACAGATCAACCGATCCACCTTCTTTTCCTCCAACAAGCATAACCTTTCTCTGATTTAGGAACATGACTGGCTCCCCCTTTTCTTCTCCAGCCCTATCCTCCCTTGATAAGATGGTTCATTGTCATATTCAGGGCTTGGCTCAAATAGCACCCCCTCAAAAACCCTTCTCTGACCACCTTATATATGAAGCACTCTCCTACCCAACGACTTCATCCATACCCTATTATTCTGTTTTGCTTTCTCCTTAACACATCTTTTCAAAGCATCTGGTTTGTTTTTGTTGTTGTTTATTGTTGCTCTCCCCTAGTATAGGCTCCACGGACCCGGGGTCTGTTTCTGTACACACAGCATCTCAAAGATTGACAAAGCTAATGTTCTTAGACTTGTAGGTCAGGTGTTTAGGACATTTGCACTTGGAATTTCTCATGGCCTTATAAACAGATGTCACCCAAAAGCTGGACTGGGCTGAAAAATTGACTACCTGGAGGATCCTTCACATGGCAGCAAGCCGATGCTAGCTGTTGGTTGCAGGCCTTAATTCCTCTCTACAAGGACCTCTCCTTGGGACCACTTCAATGTCCTCCTGGCACGGGGGGCAGCCCCCAGGGTAAGCAGTCCACGTGACAATAGCAGAAATTACAACGCCTTTTATGATCTGACCTCTAAAGTCACATACTCTCACTTCCACCCATGGGAGCCAGCATGGGAGGAGGCTGGTGTCAACCACAAACTGGCACTTCGCAAGAGCATCTGCCAGTGACTGAATAACAAAAACAGGGGCATTTGCCATCTGCCTCTGCAGAGACTGAACCCTGTTCTGCTGCAGCTGACAACTTTCAACACACCTGAGGGGAATTCAGGGTAGAGAATGAGGCACTCTCTGCTCCAGGGAAACTGGTGGGACAGGTCTTTAGACAGTTAGATATTTTCTGGATTCATGACCCTAATGCTTGCATCTCTTCGTAATTAGAAAAGCTCCTTGTGACTAGCAGAAAACCTTCAGTAAAGTAAATGCTTGATTGCACTGAACTCCCCCTTCACCAAAATCTTACATACTGACCTTGCCCCGCTACCTCTTTGGAGCAGTGTCTCAGAGCTATCTGAGATGCTGTCTCCTGGGCTGCAGTCCTCATTTTGCCTCCAAATAAAACGTCACTCGCAACTCACACATTGAGTATCTTTTTAGTAGACACTGGAAAGTAGGGAGCACCAGGAATGAGGTGTGGATCATGGGGAACCACCATGGAGGTCGGTTACCACACTGCTGGTTATAGTCAGTTCACCTCTGAAATAGCAGGCCTTTAAGGTAAGGCAAGCAAATATCCATCCATCTCATATTTGTACATATTGCTTCAATATTTGTGTGTGTGCGTGTGTGCATGCTCAGTCGTGACCCCATGGAGTGTGGCCCACCAAGTTCCTCCATCCATGGGATTTTCCAGGCAAGAACAATGGAATGGGTTGCCATTTCCTTTTCCAGGGGATCTTCCCAACCCAGGGAGAAAACCTGCGTTTCCTGTCTTCCTGCACTAGCAGGCGGATTCCTTACTTAAAACACTTTAAAAGAAATAAAATTTTCTACTTTTCTATGGAGCGTGGAAAAAATACTTGAATTTCTTCCAAGTGAAAGAATTAGATGTAAAGAATCATAAAATGACTACTGTTGTCTCTTTCATTTTCCGTTTAACAATAGGTTGCTGGTTTTGTTTTAGTATCTACTTGGTTGAGGATGTGCAGCACTCAAGCTCTTTGAAGTGTAGAAGTGAGATTAAAGGCCAAGTTCAAACTGAACCGGGAGTTCACACAGTATTTGAAGCAGGTCAGCAGACAGGATCTGCAGCCCATGTGTCTTTTGAGACAATGATATATGCAATTCTTACACCAAAAATGACCTCACTTGTTACCAGTTGATTTTTCAGGGGTCTGGAAACCACAGTGTATTATTTTACCACCCAGGGTGAAATTAACAATAGACTATAACCATGTTTAACCTTGATCTTCTCAGGGATCAAGGCCAAGGAAGGTAAATATAGTTGTGTATGTGTGTGCGTGTGTGTGTTTTATGTTGCTGAAAACAAGAATTACCTGTCTGGATTTTTTTAATTCATAATCATTTTTCACAAGGTGATGTGAAGAATAGCTTCTCCTAACTATTTTAGATAAGACTCTTACATTTTTAATATTGCTAATTCTATATGAATAAACTGATCAATCTATCAATAAATTAATCAAAACTACCTTGAAAAATGCTACTTAAAAAAAAAAAGTAAAGCAAAGGATTGGGAAAGAGAAAATGGAGCCAAATCCATGATGTTAATAAGAGTAATAAGTAAAAGTAGCAAGATTTAACTAGAATGAGAACCCCAAAAACCTGCTATGGAGAAATGATTTCAGAAGGTAAAACACAGATGATGTTATTTTCATCTGCTGCCCCTTTTGCCATCCAAAAGATAGAGCATTCTTTTTAGAGAAACTATTTGCTTTCAGCTCAAAGTTATAGAATGTCACTGCAACTTGTTATCTAAAACTTGACAGCTGATACACAGATTAGGTATGGGGTGGGAGTAGTCACTCAGTTGCAACTCTTTGTAACACCATGGACTGTAGCCCACCAGGCTCCCCTGTCCAGGGAATTCTCCAGGCAAGAATACTAGAGTGAGTTGCCATTCTCTTCTCCAGGGGATCTTCCCGACCCAGGGATCAAACCCGGGTCTCCCAAATTGTGGGCAGATTTTTTACCATCTGAGCCACAAAACCAAACAAATTAGGGGAAGCCACACCAAATGTCAGATACCCAGTTACAGAGAAGAGAGGAAAAACTTCAAACTCCACTTCACTTCATGGCAGAAACTGACCCTCTGTGCCTTAAGTCACATTTACTGTCCTAATAGAAGAAAAACTCACTAGCACATTTTATGCTACCATGCATGAACCCCAGTGTAACAAAGGCATCCTAGAAAATTTTCTCCAAAAACTCAAAACAGCTGGTGCTAGATGGTTGAGAATGCAGGCAGCTAGCTAACAGCTTGAGAGTATCAGCAGAGTAGCCAAGATGAGAGAGAGCTGAGAGAGGCAGCCAGAGAGCAGGGCTTTCTCAAGATCATTCTGGTTCATCAGCAGATGGACTCCTTTTTTACTCAGTTCAAAAAAGGAAGAGTTTCATTTTAGACTGAACCCCAGGAATGTAAGTCCAAGACTCACCAATGAGAACTCTCTTTGGAAAAGAAAACTATTGCCTTTCTGATTTGATCTTTCTGTAGCCCAGACATGAAAAACCAACCTCTGCTTCTGTGTTAAAGCATCAGCAAGGGTAGTCACAGCTCCAACCAGCTCCATGTTACAAGGATCTTTCACAGGCACTCATGCCTCTGGTCTCTGGAGGTGTCATCGGAGACCGATCTTCAGCATCTCCACAATAAATGACAGCGCTGTGAAGTGAAGCCTCTCTCTGGGGAGGCGCTATCACTTCAGTGCAATAGCCCATTAGCCTGGTGACACTTGCCTTCCAGTGCCAGGTTCTGCTAACCCCAAAGTGCACACGCAAGCTAATTCCCTTACACGGTAGACCAAGCAAAAGACTCAGGCCTACACACTGACCGGCAGCTTCTGCAAAGAACAAACATGTATATTGTTTCCCATCACAATGGCAAATGCCAAACTCCTACTTCTGCCTTTTCCAAAAATAAAAAAAAGGTGGGGGGGGGAGGGGGGACACCTTCTAAGGAAAACCTGCACTTACTTATTTTGCACGCATGAGAAAAGTCAGTGTATACACTCATACCACAACTATTCCACCCCAGATGTCCACAGCAATGGTTTTCCCAGCTTTCAGATCTTCTGACATAATTCTCTGGGTTTCTTTTTCTTCTCAGCACAGCCCTTCTTTCAGCGGTTGTTGTTCATGAAAGAGATGGCATTTTCTTTCAGGATAAAGGTTATATTAGTCAAGGTTCTCCAGGGAAATGGAACCAACAGATAGCTGGAGAGTCAGAGAGAGAAAGAAGCGGGGGGTTGGAGGAGACAAAATACATATAATATGTACCTCTATATAATATATTTACTTCCTCTCTATCTGTTGTGGGGGGTGGATATTTTAAGGAACTGGCTCATGCAGTCATCGATATGGGCAAATTCAAAATTTGTAGGGTAGGCCAGCAGGCTGGAGACTCAGGGAAGAGCCAGTGTTGCAGCTCAGGTCCAGAGGCAGGCTGATGGCACATTTCCTTCTTGCTGCAGGAGGTTAGTCTTTTGTGTTGTTCATGCCTTCAACTGATGGAATGGGGCCCACCAACATTATGGAAGGCTTTACTCAAAGGCCACTGATTTAAATATAAATCTCAGCTAAAAACACCCTCAAGACACATCCAGAATAATGCCTGACCACATATCCAGGCACCACTGACACATAAAATTAACCATCCCAAAGGGCAAAAAAAAATTTAGAATTTGTTACAGATATGAACCATCAGTCTATTCAGCAATGATATGAGACAAGGCTAAGTCAAAAGTACTGAAAAGTTATACCTAAGTACAAATTTTAAAAAAGGCCCCAAAAGCATCTTAAGTAATGTGGCGACAGACTAAGTTGTTTCATTTTTCATGGTATCAGTTGGGGAACTACAAACTCATAACATGCTGTGGCTAGAACGGTCTTTAAAAATCAGCCTACCTGGCCCTGGGCATGGATGAAGAGATCAAGGCAAGGTGGAGAATTCAATAAAATCTGAGGATGGGGTGGTGCATGGCATAGTTGATGCAAAAGCGCAAACAGCTAAGAAACCAGATAAAACTCATACTGGAATGCCTTATGTGGAATGTTTCTGAGATGAAAATCACTCTCTACTGTCTAAACATACAACTGGGCAACACCAAGATAGAGAGAGAGAGACAGCTGAGTAGGGTGCTGGATGATTGGACCAAGCTGACCTGTTATCAAAAGTTGGCCTCTGTGTATCCAAAAGACAGGCTATCCAGGGACGGATAACTAAGAGGTCAGTTACTGCCTTTATTTTGATAAGCTCCATGGGAAAATGAGGCTTTGGCCACCACCATGCCAATATCAGCAAAGACTGGCTAGTGGATCTGAGGTTTCTATGCTTCCCAGAGGGACCCTTAATAATCTGTCTCTCATGGGGTGGGGTGGGGTGAGATTCAGCAAATATTAGTGAGTTACTCTCTTTTCCTCCTCAGATAGATGCCAGCAGTGGGTCCCTTTAGTTTACGAGCATTTGCACAGGCCTTGAAAACAAGTTATTAAGATTCAGCACCATTATCAAAGGGGCCTTGGCAGAATCTAATCTCTGGGAGACAGCAAACTGGCCCAGAAGTGGGGCTGTGACCTTCAGTCACCTGCTGGCCTTGCTGCAATCTGATGCCTAAGAAATGGGGATTCAGTGCATCTTTGATGCCCAGTCAAGGCTTTGAAGCTGTGTCAAGACCGCAGGACAAAGGCAGCACTGTTTATGCAAATCTAGAAACAAAAGAAGCTGGACTCCAAAGCCACTAAAAGTAACATCAGAAATGCAATACCCAGGGGTGATTAGAGGCCCTGCACCAGTGTGAAACAGAATGCCCGAAAGTGAGGCTGGGCAGCACACCAAAACATACACCGGGAAGGAATCCTGAGTGGCCACAGCCTGCCTGAATGTGCTTTGAGGCCTTGATGTCCACAGTTCCTTAGCCAAGGGGCAGCCTCTGTGCCGCAGGAAGGAAGCCCGGGCCACCACTGCTCTCCACCTGGGGCACACAGGCCCGTCCTGAGAAGTTCCAATGCGTGCTCTCAAAGCCAGCCCGCTTGCTGCCACGTCCCCTTGGCAGTTCAGTCATCATGTGGCCCAGGCCTTCTGCAGGAGACAACACTTTTAGGGAACACCTTTGGGCACTATACACAACAGGCTGAACGCTGGTGGTAAAGAACCCTCCTGCCAATGCAGGAGACAGAAGAGGCAATGGCTCAGTTCCTGGGTCGGGAAGATCCCCTGGAAGACGACATGGCAACTCACTCCAGTATCCTTGCCTGGATCATCTCAGGCACAGAGGAGCTTGGCGGGCTACAGTCCATAGGATGGCAAAGAGCTGGACACAACTAAAGCAACTTTCATGCACACAACAGTGTGAAATAAAAATGAGCTTCCAAGAAAACTTGAGACTTTTTTTTTAGGCCACTCCCCCAAAGATCTAAAATTCAGCTGAGGGTCCAGGAAACATCAATCACGCAATGTTATGTTTCGTGAAAATTCTTTAGATTTCGTTACTTCCATGAAGGGGCTTCCCAGGTGGCTCAGTAATAAAGAGTACACCTGGCAATGCAAGAGACAAAAGAGACACAGGTTCAATCCCTGGGTCGGGAAGATCCCCGGGAGGAGGGCATGGCAACCCACTCCAGTATTCTTGCCTGGAGAAACCCATGGACAGAGGAGCCTGTTGGGCTAGAGTCCAAGGGGTCGCAAAGAGTCAGACACAACTGAGTGACTGAGTACTTCCATGCAGGGGCTACTGATGTCAGATCAGGAAGGGATTCCAGAGAACATCTGTCTCATCCAGGGGTTCTTACGTTTGGCCACACAGTCCCATTCTCTGGGAAGTTTTCAAAATATGTCGCTTGCCCTGATCCTATTGCAGAGATTCAGACCTAAGTGATGTCTAGGTGGGGCCTAGGTATCAGTATTGTTTTTTCTATATTTTAATCAAATGATTCTAACAAGCAGCCACATTTTAAAGCCACAGTTCTGGCACCTCTCTCTTTTGTTATGGAAGAGAAACTGAGGTCCAGAGAGAATAAGGGCTTGTTCAGAGTTACACAAGTAAACAGCACCTCCCTGTCCACTCACAGAAGTGAAGTGAAAGGTGCTCAGTCGTGTCTGACTCTTTGCAACCCCATGGACTATACCATCCATGGAATTCTCCAGGCCAGAATACTGGAGTGGGTAGCCATTCCCTTCTTCAGGGGATCTTCCCAGCTCAGGGATGGAGCCCAGGTCTTCCACATTGCAGGCGGATTCTTTACCAGCTGAGCCACCAAGGAAACCCACAAGGCAACATAAATTAGAAAACAAGGAGTTTTGCACAGTACAGGGGGCGGGGGAAATGGATGAGGCTGCTTTGGGCTGGAGGCCACAGTCCTGGAGACCCCAGTGCACTTGGCTTCACCTTCCGTCCCAGGTGATCATGATCTTCTTGGCAGGAGGCACTGAGCTGTGGAATGCAGCTCACATTTCAGAGAAGGGGAAGGACTTGAAAAGAAAATGGGACACATACCCTTGAGGACATTTACAGTGTTACCTAAAGGACACAATAAAACAAGGGTATAAACAGTAAGAGATTTAGCAACTGAGTTGTGATCGTCCCCAGAGAAGGCTGCCTGTGGGTGAGGCTGTAATAATGTTACTTTACCAACCCTGAACATACCATTGTGCAACAGTGACAAACTCAGAAAAACCTTTGGTATAGTGGACTCGAATAGCGTGAATTTCCGAAAAGTTGTATTTTGGTTTCATAACCAGTGCAGACACCAGGTTAGGGACTTGGTAATATCATAATGTTAAGGCTGAACTTCAACTCACCTGGGCTTCCCTGGTGGCTCAGATGGTAAAGAAGTTGCCTGCAATGCAGGTGACCCAGGTTCAGTCTCTGGGTCGGGAAGATTCCCTGGAGAAGGGCATGGCAACCCACTTCAGCATTCTTGCCTGGGAAATCCCATGGACAGAGGAAACTTTCGGGCTATAGTCCACGGGGTTGCAAAGAGTCAGACACGACTAAACGACTTTTCACTTTTCAACTAAACTTATTTAATAGACTGTTTATTCTTTTCACACATGATAGGAGGAGTTTTAATGGCATGCCAAAGAGAAAATCAAAGGTAAGAAAATTAAATACCAGCACAAAAGAAACAAGATAAGGGGATATGGGTCCTGAAGTGGGTCACATGACTACCACTCAGTAGAAAGAAACACACTGGTTTGATTTCCCTCTAGACTATTAGAGATGTTCATCAGTAGACAGCTTTTCTTCTATAAACCTAAATACTTCATGAGCTCATGATGTGAGATAACTGAGCAAATAAGAGGGTTGGAGGGAGTGTCATTTTACATAAAGCCCCAGTGCAAGGCTCTTCATATAATGGGCAATCTGAGGCACTCCCTTAAATTAAAAAAAAATTTTTTTTTAATAGCCACTATTGGAAGGAGGAAGGACACATGTGCTTGACTCTGTAAAAAAAAAAAAAAAAAAAAAAAAAGATGCTGCCTGGCAGAGCCTCTTCTTCATAATCCTGTACATTACAATTTCTCTTAATAAGAAAACCCCTTGGCCTTCTTGATTGCTTAAGCATCTGGAAACTGGGGTGTAGAAGATTCCAGCATGTGCCAACTTTCCAAGCTTTGAAAATCCCATGGCCTGTACTTTGGATGCATATACAGTCAGTCCTCAGTCCCTCCATGAGGGCCCCTTATTCTTCACGGGACCTTCTAGGCACTCAGCTCCTACAGTTCCCAGACCAGAGGTGCATATAAATTACTTGTGCACATGTTTAAGATACAGATTCCAGGCCTGAGGCTGGGAAAGATTGAGGGCAAGAGGAGAAGTGGGTAACAGAGGATGAGATGGTTGGATGGCATCACTGGCTCGATGGACATGAGTTTGAGCAAGCTCCAGGAGCTTGTGAAGGACAGGTGTGCTGCAGTTTATGAAATCACAAAGAGTTGGATGCAACTTGGTGACTGAACACAGTCTAACAAGATTGAGGAAAGGCAGAGGGGAGACTTGTGATTTTCTAAAATATTTTAGTATCCTGGCTGTTCTGAGCCTTACAGGCCAACTCTACAAAATCTATCTGAAATGCAAGACACGGTCTGACTGTCTGAATGCCCTTCCACCCCATCTGCTTCCAGCAGAGGGAATGCAGCTCTGGAAGAGCTGCATATAAGCTTACTGTTCTGTGGTGCAGCGATGACATGAAAAATCCTGATTCCACTTGGCAGCAACTTTCCACTATCTTGGCGGGTCTCAGCCATAATCACTGTGGTGTGTGGAGCTTGGACAAATTATGGGGCTGGCTGGAAACCAAGAGACGAAAAAGCAGTCCAGCAGTCCAGCAAGGGACTCTGTTGGAAATGCCATGGCTCCAACTGTCCATGACCATATTTCTCATGGATAACCCAGAAATTTAAGTTCCACTGTTGGAACTTGTTGGAAATCCTGCCTTTCCCAAGACCCTGAAAAGTGGCAATTTCTCACCCAATATGACTTTTAGGGAGAATGTCAATCAACACACAAGCACGCATTCCTCTTTCTCACAGAGTCATTTCTTGCCCTGTAAGAACAGGAAAGCTGGACGTGGTCCACTGCCCTCCCCACCTCCAAAATGTATACAATTGCTCTCAGAAAGCAAAGCAACTGGAGAGTAAGAGTTTTATTCTTTACCTTCTAAAATGTAGGCACTTTGGGCTACCTCCATGGTTTTCCTGGGCTTGACAGCTACCTTAGTCTATCTGGGCTGCTCTAACTAAATACTACAGACTGGGTAGCTCATATACAACAGAAATTTATTTCTCATAGTTCTGGAAGCTGGAAGTCCAAGACGAGGACGGCAGCATGGTCAGGTTCTGCCGAAGGCCATCTTCAGGGCTGTAGACTTCCTGCGGTGTGCTCATGTGGTGGAAGAGAGGAGGGAGCTCTCTGGAGACCCCGTATGACAGCACTAATCCCATTCTTGCTTCACCCCCCATAACTGAAGCACCCCCCAAAATCCCCACCACCTAACACAGTCATCTCTAGGGGTTAGGGTTTCAACATATGAACTTTGTGGTCCATACAGATGTTCAGATCATGGCAATGGCCAAAATGGGGAAAACTCCATTTAAGGAACTTCCTCTCTCTAGCCTGATATGTCCCTCCATAGACTTTGAAGTGATCCAACCTAGGAGGTGAGAAGCATGCTTCCAACATAGCCCATTTATCCCTTAAACTAAGTACTCAGAAGACTGCCTCATCAGGGCGGCCTGCTCCCCACCCCTGGCCACAGCCTTCTGCCATCTTCTTAGGGGTGTGCAGTCTAAGGATCATTACTTATGCTATCATTTATATTTTTTGAAATGTACATCTTCTAAGTGGTTTTGAAACATTAATCAAACATGTTGGGGCAAAAACGGTATAAAATCTCATCAGCTAAACCAGATAAGTCGGGGGTTGGGGGGGAAGGTATCAGCTTGCTGAACCTGACAAACAACTAAAATAACTACAATTGCTGCCTCAATTAAATGAGATGTGTTACAAAATCATAAATTTAGTCTTGGCAGGATGTCATGAAGCCATTATGGGAAGTCTGAGTTCGACAGGATTTCTGTATGGTGCTCCTAGAGAGGAAAAGAAATGCCCTCCAGCCAAATCTAAGGTTTAATTCATGCAAGAGACTTGGCTAAAGTCACCGACCACAAATGCTCTGTTTTCATGGCTCTGAATGGCAGCAAGTTCCAGGGAATTAATTACAGCCACTCCTATTTATATTCTGCATGGCTTCTCAATTACCTCCTATAACGAGATGCTTTTTCATTTTATGAACATTCACACACAGCATTCCAACCATGGGAATGGAGAGCTGAGGGAAAAGTAATGCAATTCTGATCATTTTACCACTAGGTCACTCGCTGGCAGCTTCCCAAGCCTTCTGGTTCTAGAAAGCACTCACCACTTGAGCCCTAGGGATCCTGAGAAGCCTGAGCAGAGCGCAGCGGTCACCACCCAATTGCCTACAGGGGTCAGCCAAGCCACATACGAGAGTCGGACAGCAGGAACCAATCACAAGTTCATACAGGGTGGGCCTGATGGGGACATGACTGCCTGGACAAAATCCAGGGGACAGGGGCTAGCCAGCCCCACAGTTGTTGCTGTGTACAATTTTCAGGGGGATCCCCAGTAGTCCAGTGGTTAGGACTCTGCGATTCCACTGCAGGGGGCACAGGTTCGAACCCTGGTCGGGGAACTAGGATCCTGCCTGCCATGTGGTGCAGCCAGAAAAATAAAAATATAAAAAGCAAATTTAAAAATTAAATAAAAGAGAAACAATCAGGAAAGAAAATGCTTGAAAAAATTAACTGTTAGTCGCTCAAATGTGTCCAATTCTTGCAACCCAGTGGACTGTAGCCCACCAGGCTCCTCTGTCCATGGGATTCTCCAGGCAAGAATACAGGAGTGGGTTGCCATTTCCTCCTCCAGGGGATCTTCTCGATCTAGGGATTGAACCTGGGTCTCCCACATTTCAGGCAGATTCTTTACCATCTGAGCCACCTATGAGGACTTTATCAGATTTAACTTAAAAAAAAAAACCCAGCAATTTGATATGCTGAGAATATGAATTCAATTAAATGAACAAGTCACTCCTTTGAGAATAAAAATGTCAAGACATATACAGTATACACATTTTGTAATTCCTGATGAATCATAGCCATGATTTAAACACTTACACTGCAACCTCTTCATGGTAACTGGTAACCTCAGATGGCAACTGGTGAATAGAACTAACAACCAGGCTATGCGCTGGTCATTTTCTCTCAAATTTTAACTCGACTGTATATTGTTACATGATTTGAAGAAATGTGGAGAACTGAGCCTTATAATAGTTCTACTATACTCCCTAGATAAGCCTTATAATGGACCTACTATAGTGTGTCTTAGACTTGAAGACAGTGCTCACAATCATAGGACCCATGAGGACATGTAAGTCCTGCAAAAAGGACTGAGGCACAACCAATAGCCTTTCTGATTACAAAGCTTTCATTGTTCATTCCTCTGACCACCGAGACAGTCAAGGGAGAGGGCCACAGGGAGCGTGCTTATGTACCTGGAGTCGCAAAGAAACTCAGCAATGGAATCATAGGGAGAACAGAGTTGAAGACAGAGTGAGACTAAACTCTGCTTAGAAAAACTGCATGCTCTTTTAAGCCAGGAGCAATACTGATTATAAACCACTCAGCATCATAAAATACTCAACCACTGAGCAACAAAGGGCTTAAAAATCTAGAAATCTGTTATTGCACCCCAACACTTATTCATTATATAACATACTGGGGGAGCATCCCTTAACTATCCTGTGCTTTGGTTTCTGCACCTGTGGAAGTCAATTAATAAAACAGATCCAGGACAATTTAGGCATCCGTTTTAACTCTGCAAGCAATTTGTCTGAACTTGAGCAAAATGATAGGTGACTTCACTTTTTACCCAAAGGAAACATGTAATTCTGAGGTCCCATCCTGTTTTGAAATTGTAGGATGGGAGGAGGATTCATAGTTTTCTTCAACTATATGGAAGAAAGTTGAGTTTATGTGTCAATCAAATCCAAGACCACTAATTAAAAAGGCTGAAAAGCTGACCCTCTCTCTTACCAAAAATGCTTCCATCACCATGAATATGAATAATGCTGTCGTATTCATTTGTCACTAAAAATCCTTGATAAATTTTTTCTGTTGCTAAATAGCTGAGATCCTGGGAAGTGACCTGTATATTTATGTACAACCCATATATTTAGTCTCATTCTATTCCTATAAAATCTACCAACACAGAACAGAGTTTAGTAACTATCAAGTGCCTAAGCTAACTGATGAAATTAACAAGACAGCGGAAGGGAACCACTGAGTCCTCGTGTCATTCAAGCAGAAGGGGCTATTCTTCTTTGAAAGAAACACTGGCACTCTTATCTTTCTAAGTTGGGTCAACTGACAGAAGCAAAAACTAGAACTAATTGGTCCTTTCTTGATCTTAAACAGACCATCTGTACTCAGTCTGAGACATTAACTGCCTGAATCGCATCCTGGCTCCACCATGCACTAGCCTTGTGAGCCTAGACAAGTTTTTTAAATTCTCTGTGCCTCAGTCTCCTCCTGCGTAAAGTGAAGACAGCGATGACAGTTCTCACCTGGGCTTGCTGTCAGGAGTAAATCAGTTATTATACCAAAGTGTTTAGAACAGCCCTTCCATAAATGTTAATTTCCATTAGGCTGATAATTTTTGTTGTAAGCAAGGAAATAAACAGAGCTTGAACATATTTCTTCTTTAAATTTTTCATTTTAAAATTTTAAAGAGAAGAGAAAGGAAGAGAAATGTAATGGCAATGAGACCCAAAGGAAAAGACATATAGGAAATGGCAACTATTTTCTATTTAGTAGCACATGTGTAAAAAACATTGTATTACATTATCTCATTTGCTTGTTATAATAACTCTTTGCAAACATGCTAAGTTGCTTCAATCAAGTCCAACTCTTTGGGACCCTATGGACAGTAGCCAGCCAGGTTCCTCTGTCCATGGGATTCTCCAGGCAAGAATACTGGAGTGGGTAGGCATTCCCTTCTCCAGGGGACCTTCCCAACCTAGGGATCGAACACTTGTTGCCTGCATCTCTGGCATTAGCAGGTGGGTTCTTTACCACTAGTGCCACCAGGGAAACCCAATAACTCTTTGAGGTATGTATAATTATTAGTCATTTCCAGATGAGGCAGCTAGGCTTAGAGCTTCACTGATGTGCCCATGAGCATACAGGAGAATTGAGCCCTAGTCTATCTGACTCTAATTTTCATACTCTCCCCTCCAAACTAAACTACCAGGTTTGGAGGACAAAGAGGGGAGGAGGCAAGGGTAAGGTGAGGAAAATAAAATAATGGGTAGAAGTGGACTCAAGTACCATATATGTTTTCAGCCATGAGCTGAAACTTCCATCTAGAAGTAAAACAAAAATGCTTAATGTCAAGATGGTAATGAGAAAATATGACATCATTCTCACTGCTGATGAAAACTAGCATTAGTATTAGTTTGGAACATTTTATAAACCACACTTATATTTGTATATCAAGTTAAACATTCAACAAAATGCTACTGGTTGGACATTAAAATGTAGATATAAATCCAAGCTAATCCCCAAACACTGCACAGATAAAACTGTGTGCAAACATCAGGCTCAGTACTCTGAACAAGCAGAAGTTTGTCACTGCCAGTGTTTATGTCAACAGAAACATCTCTTTATTTAAAAGCCATATGATGGTTTCCAAGTTAGCATACATATTACTTTTCAAAACTCTAGCAAATGAAATGCCCAAATTGTTCTGTAATTACAGGATGGTTACTGCCTTGTGACTGCACAGACTGTGAATCCCAACTGTCTTCCCACAGGGAACAGCAGGCTCTCCAAAACACAAACTAATGTGTCTTTCGGGTCCAATGTCTTTCCTTGGGACCAGCTCCATTTTTCATCAGCATATTACTGGGCACTGTTCCCCTTAATCATAGGTTTGGGAAGTGGGGGAGGGGTGAGGTCAGCCTTCCTTCTACTGCTAAGGCCACTATTCACGGCTCCACCGAACTGAAGAGAACCCACTCAAGTGCGCTGCTGCAGGTCACAATGCCGACCAGTTCCCTTCATCTCAGCAGTGCAGGTTTTAATTAGAACACAAGGATTATCTTAGTTCCTTATCACAACTGTGATAGCTGAAGGAAAACAGTTTGGTGGGGTTTTGAGATCAGACCGGTAAATGATGTGAGTTCTCCCTTTCGCTGGTACAAAGTTATCTCTAAAATATAAACTTTCTTTAACTCAGTTGAATACAAATAAACTTGATGCTGAAATAACTGCACTCATCCTCTGAAGAGGTTTTCAGGTCAATTTGTTGGTACTCAGTACAGATCTGGTCCAGAACTTTAGCTGAGGGAAAAACATCACACTACTGGGAAATCTGAATGTGATCACTGAACCAGGCTCTTAATTACTCATACAGGAAAGAAATCTCATCAGATACTCCTCCCGCCATTGTTAACGGTAAGCAGAAGAAGAAGAGTGAGTTTGCATAGAGTTACTAAAATAAGGTGAAATCGAAGCTGGCAACCCAGTCCCTACACTCAACATGGTTCTGTTTTATAAAGTTCTGGCCATTTTTGACACTGCCTATTTTTGACATCAGCATATGCTGGCTCTGCAGAATGGATACTAGTCAATTTGCCATCTCAGAATGTAGAGTAGAGTGTGGGGCTGAGACTGGAGTAAGTAACCGGTAGAAGCACCTCAAAGCCGCAGCATCCTAAACCGAGTTACTGCCTCTCCTGGAGGGTTATAACCCATTACCTTCCCAGTCAAATAATCTTCTAGTGCTAGTCATGAAGTCAGCAGCTCCAGAGTACAATGCAATGAGTTTGGAGATTTGCAAAACTTAGACCTGCCACTCACTTTATCTTCCCTGACAGGAAGCTCTGGTTAATGTCCCAGTGCCTTTTTCTTTTACTTGCTGCTCTTTCTTTCTGGAACCCTTCTTCCTTCCCAGGTTTTTTGTGGATTCCTATTTGTCCTTCAAAACTGAATTCAAACTAAGTGTCAACTATCCTAAAAAAACAAACAAACAATCTTCCTTGACCATACAACTGCCCTAATCTGATTTAGAACTCTTTAGTCACTCTCCCAATAGCTACAAATGCCACTCAGATCACCTTACACTGCCTAGTTAAAAAAACAAACAAACACATATTTATCTATGAGGAGCCACATCTTATTCAACCTTTTCCTGACTGAACAGGGCATAATGCCTGGTTCTCACAAAAGCAGGTGATTAGGAGCCCATACTTACATGCTTGCACAACCTCTTTGTACCTCGGTTTTCTCATCTGTAAAAAGGTATAATAAGACACGCCTGATGGGGTTATTGTGGAAATGAAACCAGAAAATGAATTGTAAAGTGCTCAGAAGAACTGTGAGCTCTTATTAAATATCTGTGAAATTAACAAGCTAATATAATCTTTACTAAGTCAGTTACTTACTATGAAATGGAGATAATCTTATTTCTCCATAGGATGATAGCAAACATCAAAGGAGATAACACAGCTGGTACTTTGAAAGCTGTAAAGGACTATTTAAAAACTGGCATTTTATTATTTTTACTTAATAAATTATATAACATTCTAAGCCAGAACTCAAAGAAGAGTCTTCAGCGGCTGGCTAATGCAGGGGTTGCCCAAGGCCTTACCCAAGCTGTGGGTTTCTTCCTTAACTTTCCAACATTGACCATAAAGGTACAGTCCCATAAACCACAAACAAGGGTAAGGGAAAAGAGATCCCTAAGGTCTATGCAGAACTGGACTGCTCTTTATCTAAAGAGAACACCAACATCCATAGAATCTGGAACATCCAGGGAACTGAGGATGTGCAGTCACTGCTCAGTGATTATGATCGTATCATACAATCTATGGAATTCAAGAGCCAGAAAATCACTGAGAAAATCTGAAATCACTTATTCTGATTCCCTCATTTCACTGAGAGGAAACTGATATCTGTGACTCCCAAGCAACTGGCCCCAAACCAAGGTCAAGCTAGTGACAAACAAATCAAGTCTCTTAATACGTAGCTTATAGGTTTATATACATTTTGCTTACATTGTGTTCCCTTTATCCTTTTGGAGGTGGTCTTTAGAAACAAACTAGGGTTAAAATTCCCATTTTAATCATTTATTAATTCTGTGAGTGAGTTACTAAACTGATCCAAGCCTCAGTGTCTTTGTTTGTAAAATAAGGATCATAGTATCTCTTAAAAGTTTGCATGCCTGTGTGCGCAGTCACTCGGTCGTGTCTGACACCCTGCGACCCCACAGACTGTAGCCCGCCAGGCTCCTCTGTTTGTGGAATTTTCCAGGCAAGAATACTAGAGTGGGTTGCCAATTCCTACTCCAGGGGATCTTCCTAACCCAGGGATCAAACCTGCATCTCTTGCATCTCCTGCACTGCGAGGCGGATTCTTTACCACCGTGCCAAGTTTACTATCTGATAAAAGGGGTACTGTCTGTGCATTGGATAGCAAAACCTGTGCCTCATACTCACTTCTGCACTCACTCATGTCCTAGTAACTACTGGGATGCTCTTCAAGATTAAACAATGCATAAAGACAGGCCATACTGTAAAGCACCTCTTTTGAAGAAAGCATCTGAGAACTGACACTTGCAAAATTTCCTTTTGGGACTGAAATGGTTAAAAAAAATCCTCTGGCTTAAAACCTGGCTGCACCAATGTTCCCACTTTCCACATAGCATGGCCTCCTGCGTGGCAGCCGGCACGTATAACGGGTATATAGTAAGGCAGTGTATAGCACAGTGCGGTACTATATCTCATGTTTGCTTTCTCACCTCTGCACTTTGCCCACCAGGTACCCTTAGGCTGCCAGTTCCAGCTACTGCTTTATCCTTTCTTCTCCCTTTCTGCCCCACCAAGGCTTTAAGGATATTTTGTCTGTGGACAGCTCCCTTTATCAACACAAGACAGAACTCCCCCGTGACAAGGGCTCTAGCTTCCTCCGGAGACCAAAGGCCTCTTGTCCATGTATCTGGTGGCTTATCTCCTCTGGTCAAGGTCCACCTTCTCCTCCACAGGCTCTTGAGCGGCTCATCTGGCCATCAAATTCTCACCCTCCGATATCTGCTTTTATACAAAGATGTGGGGACAGGACCAAGTTCTCAAGTTGAGATGGGCAGCCACCCCCACTGATGCCCTGACCCTCCCCGCAGCAAGCACCGGGACCAGGCCCGGGTCTCTATTCTAAGAGCATCAAATCTTTGCTGTTTGCCTTCCTGAGGCTGCTCAGTCCCGAGGACTTAGTACCCCAAGGGACCCGGCGATGTTTGCATCTGCGGCGGGATTGGGCCCAGGAAGGAAGGCAGGATGCGGGGACGGGACAGCTTGGAGCGCTCAGACAAGAAAGCATCCACGGTGGTGGCGTGGTTAGAACGCAGCGGGCTTCACCTAGCCTTAATCTCTGGATCCTGACCCCCTCTCCCCTTTCCCCTCACACCCGGGGAGAACCCGGAGCCACTTTTCAGCCTCTGAGATGGAAGCCTGGCACCTGGAAGCCAGGGCGGCGCACCCCAGCCACTCCGGAGTCCCCCGTTGCCAGCCGCAGTGACGGACCACGTCGCGTCCCAAGGAGCCGGCGGCGACGACGGGCACCTTTATTCCCTCACTCCCGGACGAGAAATGAGAGATGGGGGAAAAAGGAATCTTCGCGAGTGCAAAGGCGGAGAAGCTAGCACTTTTGCGGCGTCTCCCCAGCCCTATCTGGGAGAGGCACGAGGTCACCCCATTCGTACTGTCCCCGGGGGAGCTCCGGGCGGGCTGCTTATCCCCAGTAGCACCCGGGGCGCACACAGACGCGCGCGTCCTTCCCGACCGCAACCGCTGATCCGGCCAGGACCCGGGCAGGCAGCGAGGGGTGTGCGCACCACGTCTCCCGCGCGTCCTGAGCGGTCCCCCGGCCCCCCAGCCCGGCGCAGCCGGCTCACCAGATGGCCATCCTGCTCTTGGGGTAGTCCAGGCGCTCCAGGCACCCGAGGAAGTGAGGCAGCGTGTGCGCAGCGTTGCGCGCGAGGACGACCACCAGCACCGTGGGTCTCTGCAGGGGCGACTCGGGGAAAACCACCGCCTCCTCTTCGTCGTCCTCGGAGTCCGCCTCGGCGGCGAAGCGCGCCCGGCAGCCGCCGCGCAGCAGAGCCCAGGAGACGAGCAGCAGCGCCCAGGCCAGGGGGGCGGCGGGGCGCGCGGCCATGTTCCGGGCCGTGGCGGGCGGCGGGACGACCCGGCGCGGATGCCCGAGGCCGGCGGCGAGGGGCGGAGGGGAGGCGGCTGGCGCGCGCGCACTGGCACGGCCTCGGCCGCCGGGACCCTCCCGCTGCAGCCGCCGCCGCACCGCCCAGGCCCCGCCGCGGGCGCTCCGGAGTACCTGCGGCCGCCGGCGCTCGCCTGGGCTCCGGCTCGCAGACAGTCGTGTCGGTGCGGCTGTTTGTCCCGAGTCCGGCGGAAAGTTCCTCTAGTTCAGGTTCAGCTTGTACTGAGGTCTGTGGCTTTCCTCAGGGCTGTGAGGTGTGGCTGTGTCTGCCAATGGGCGTGTGAATGCGTGTGTGTATGTGTGTGTGCGCGCGCGCGCGCGAGCGAGCGTGTGTACATAACGGTACGACTCCAAGAAAATTTATTCTGCTTTTGCAAACCGCAGTCTAAAGTCCTTCACAGTGATGCAATGTATCCAGTTTTTCATAATGCACCTATTGACTAAATGGGTAGAGTTCTAAAATGAAAAGTCACCCAGTAATTCATTACTATGATAAACAGGCTTTTTTTTTTTTTTTTAACTTCCACGAAGGCAGAATATTTGTATTTCCTCACCCTCAAGCGCTCTTTAAATATATTTTTGACTGGGTAGTCTCCCCAGTAAGATCTAGTTGGAAGACCTGAAGAATTTTAGAGCCAGAGCGAACTCTTCAAATTAAAGGAAAGCTCTTCATGGGGCATGTCCTCTACCTGACAACTCAGGGTCCTGAACTTCCTGAAAGGGTGGCAGGTTAAGGACCAGATTCACTTCAGATGGTTTTCTTTTTCCTTAATGACCCAAACTGATAAATTGTAACAGACGGAAAATCTGTACATGCTGGAAGAGAAGGGAGAATAAGGGAGAAAGAAGGAAGGGTGGAAGAACGCAATTAGCAGGCAAAGTGAAAATGCTAGGAAATATACCATCAAAGGATATTTAATTTCGACCACAATGGAGGAAAGCTAGTAAAGAAGCTCTTTCAGTTCAGTTCAGTTCAGTTCAGTTGCTCCAACCTGTCTCTTTGCGACCCCATGAATCGCAGCACCCCAGGACTCCCTGTCCGTCACCACAAGAAGTTCTTTACTAGATTTCTTTTTTGTGTGGACTTCTTTTCTGGAAGTTCTTTGTGTGCGGAAGTTGGGGCTAAATTTTTGTCTCATGTGTGTTGCTTATTCTTGGTGTGAACTTGGAGACTTGACCTCTCTGGACATCAATTTCTTCCTATGTAAAAGCCTTTTAAGTTCCTGCCTTATTTTCTCATTCAACAACCATTTATGAAATTACTAAATGTCAATCATTCGGGTGTTGAGCGTTTGAATCCTCCTTCTCCAGAGAAAGGGGCAGAAGGTGTCCTGCCCTTTTTATCTGGCTGGGTCAGAGTTGGAGGAGGGAGTCTTGGCTGAATCAACAGGGCTAGTTTTTCCTGCACCAAAATACCTTTTGGGGGGCTTCCCAGGTGGCTCAGTAGTTAAGAATCTACCTGCCAGTGTTTGCCAATTGCAGGAGGCATGGGTTCAATCCTGGGTTGAGAAGATCTCCTGGAGAAGGAGATGGCAACCCACTCCAGTATTCTTACCTGGGAAATCCCAAGGACAGAAGAGCTTGGTGGGCTACAAGCCATGGGGTTGCAAAGAGTAGGACATGACTGAGCACGCACACACATTTTTTTTTCACTACTTGGATTTTTTTATTCCCTTGTCTTAGCCAGCCTAAAATCCTACAATATAAGCATTCATTCAAATTGACAAGTGTGCCAATTTTAACACTAAAACACTTGAGAGAAGAATAGTAGGCAATAGCTTTGGTATTCCTACATTTGTGTGAATTAAATCTGAGTTTCTAATCTCAATATCTAAACTGAGGTGCACTGTAAAAAGCTTTGAAGGGAATCCATATATGGAGCAAGGCACTGTTTTTGACAAAGCAAGTTCTGTGGATTTCTGATATCTGGGCTTGTGGACTCCAAGTCCAAGTAGGGAAAGGATATAGAGGGTAGCGTGAGAAAAAGAGCAGTGGCTGAAATGGGAAGGGATAAAATTAAACTGTGCCACTTTCAAAGTTTTGTCTAAGCTCTGGCCTGTATCCAAGCACTATATAATAGTTACCATAGAAAAATGTTTTTCAATTCCAAACACATTTACACAAATTTAAAATATTCTTTTTATCTTGTTTAAAAAGACTAGATATGTTTCTCAAATTGTCTTCACTTAATTGTTTCAACATTTTCTCAGTGTCTACTGTGCCAAGGCATGGGTGCTGGAAATGCATGGATAATTAAGATATATTGAATGAATGAATAAATACCATAAACTGGTAAGAAAAGAGGATAAGGAAGGGAAGTGGGGATGGTTAGGAAATGCCTCATTAAAGAAATGCCTTTGAACCGAGTATTGAAAAATGAGGGGCATATTTTAGGAAAATGATAGAGGCTTGGGAGAGGTTGGGATTTCAGGCTGATGGAACTATAAAAGCAAAAGAATGAGAGAACACAGAGCATGAGGAATGGCAATGAGAAGAGCATGACTGGAGGGCAGGGTCGGAAGGGGGAAGAGAGAAAGCTGGATTATTTTATGACTTTCATATAGTTATATATATATAACCTTTTACAGAAAAGCTAAAAACTTTGTTAAAATGGAAAAAATGAGCTAAATATCTCATGTATAGTTGGCTTACACAGTGCTTTCAAATGTCATATTGAATATATGAATATATGATTTTGAATGGTCACAACCATATGGCAGAGTTGCAGGCTCCAGGTGATTAAAGTCTCAAAAGCAAAATTTTAGTTTAAATATACAGATTGTCAAGCTCAGTAATTTTGAATTTATATGGTTAAATATCTTATTTTAAACTGATAAAAACCATTCTACTTTATAAACATATAAAAACATATTAAGGGCATATAAAAGCATATAGTTCTTCCCAGGTGGCGCTAGTGGTAAAGAACCCACTTGCCTATGCAGGAGACATAAGAGACGTGGGTTTGATCCCTGCGTCGGGAAGATCCCCTGGAGGAGGAAATGGCAGCCCACTCCAGTATCTGCTTGGAGAGCTCCATGGACAGAGGAGCCTGGTGGGCTACAGTCTGTGGGCTTGCAAAGAGTTGGACATGACTGAGTGACTAACACACACACACACGTACAACTTAATATCAAAGAAAAAAAAACCAACCTGGTTAAAAAATGGGCAGAAGACCTGAATAGACATTTTTCATAAGAAGACATACAAATGGCCAACAAGCATATGAAAAGGTACCCAACATTGCTAATTATCAGAGAAGTTCAAATCAAAATCGCAAAGAGATATCATCTCATACCTGTCAGCATGGCTATCAAAAAGTCTGCAAATTATAAATACTGGTGAGGATGTGGAGAAAAGGGAACTCCAGTACATTGTTTGTGGGAATGTAAATTGGTGTAGCCATTGTGGAAAACAGTATGGAGGTTTCTCAAAACACTAAGAACCACCAGATGATGAAGCAACCTGACTCCAGGGTATATATTTGAAGAAAATGAAAACACGAATTCAAAAACATACATTTACTCCAATGTTCACAGCAGCATTATTTACAATAGCCAAGATATGAAAGCAATATAAGCGTGCATCCACAGATGAATGGATAAAGGAGATATGGTATGTATATATACAATGGAATATTACTCAGCCATGGAAGATATATAGAAGATAATAGTTTGCCATTTGCAACAACATGGATGGACCTGGAGAGTATTATGCTTAGTGAAATAAACCAGACAGAGAAAGACAAATATTGTATGTTATCACTTATATGTGGAATATAAATGAACATAACAAAATGGAAACAGACTCACAGATAAAGAAAACTAACTATAGATTACCAGTGGGGAGAGGGAAGTGGGGAGTGCAAGATAGGGATATGAGATTAAGAGTTTCAAATGACTATGTATAAAATAAATAAGATACAAGTATATATTGTACAGAACAAGTAATTATATCCATTATTTTATAATAATTTTAATAGAGCATAATGTATAAAAATATTGAATCACTATATTGTACATCTGAAACTAATATAAAATTGTAAATCAGCTATAATATAAAAAAGGACAAAGAGAAGAAATTAGACTTTATGGTGCAATTAGCGATCCAATTTCTCTTTATACCTATGTGTGTATATGTGTACATCCATATACATATACACATACTCATTGCCTTAACTCTGCATTACATCTGTAATGTCATCTCTGTCCATATGTGCGTGACTTGCTACTTGATTCCATTGGTTTATTTATCTACCCTTGTAGAAATATCACATACTCTTAATTATAGACATTTATAGTAAGTTCTCTCAGTTTATTCATCAGAAGGGTCTTGGTTATTTTTGGCCCTTTGGGCTGCCATCTTTGGGGTCCCACAGAGTCAGACACGACTGAAGTGACTTAGCAGCAGCAGCAGCAGCATGCTAACATTTCGGAATCAGTTTATCAAGTATTAGGCAAACCCCTATTGAGACTGTGATTGAAATTGCTAGAACTTACAGATCAGTATTGTAAAGTTGGCAAGTTCCTCCAAACTGATCTATAAATGTTATCAAAGCTCATTAGAGAAGACCTAAATTAATGGATAGACATACTTCTCTAATGAGCTTCAGTAACATTTATTGTTCTCCATAAAGGGTTTGGTCATCTTTATTCTAGGTACCTTATTTTTGTTGTTGTTTTGTTCCAAATGTAAGCAGTATTTTTAAAAATTAAATATACTATAGCCTGATTCTTAAAATGGGGAATTTAGATTGCATTCTTAAATTTATGAGAAATGGAGAGAAGATATTTTGATTATTCTAAATTCTTTTCTGTATGTATGAGGTTCTTCAAACATATTCACGCATATGAGTAGTAAAATATCATAGCATCCTAAATATTTTACTAAAAGTATAAACATCTTACCTATTCTCTGTGAAACACAGAGAATGGGAAATTACATGCTTTGTGTACAAAAAAGGAACAAGATACATATGAACATTCTTACAAGCAATGAATTAAAGCTGATCCAGAATGCTAGCCTACATTTTTCAGCTTGAGATCACTGTTGTATATAACACTGTGTAAAAACGTTTTCTTTTTAACACATTAAACATTCACATCACAATCCAAAGTTCATTTTTTCCTCTGGAGACTCTAACTGAATTAATGTCTCGGCCTGGACTTTATAGACTTTTTTTTGTGGGAATACAATGGTCTGTCTCAGCTATCAAGATGGGAAATCAGTAGAGCAAGTGCCAGATTACATGGAATTTGATATCACCCAGTATACTCGGGAAGAATTTTATTTGTTGTTACTTATCTAGCTTTTTTCCTAACCACTTTGGTTCTCTGATATATTAAACCATGGGAGCATTTATAAAAGGAGAAATTCTTCAGTCTATGAGAAGTTGAAACTCTAACCTGTTCTTGGGTGTATTTTACTCTGGATTACCACACGAGACATTGTTCACTTCAGTTCAGTTAAGTCACTCAGTCGTGTCTGACTCTTTGCGACCCCATCGACTACAGCACGCCAGGCTTCTCTGTCCATCACCAACTCCCAGAGCCTACTCAAACTCATGTCCATCGCGTCGATGATGCCATCCAACCATCTCATTCTCTATCATCCCCTTCTCCTACCAGGCTGTTTAAGTAGTCCCAAATCTTTTGTTTTCCTTCTTAGCTACTCCAAGTCACCAAGATTTACTTATAAATAAGTTTCCATTGCTTAGTATGGAAGCCAAGGGACAATCTATTTTCATTCTTCAACTTTCTGTAATAGACAATGACATTAAAAGTCAGAAACATTTAATATTCATGCTAAATAGATCACATTTTTTCTAGGCAATAGAACTTCATTTATTTGCCAAAGGCTAGCATTAACCTGTTGCTTTTTTTTTTTCTTCTTTCAGTTGAAATATCTTTCTGTATACTTTTGGGATTCTCTAACCTCTCTGCCCCATACATCTTTTTTTTCTTCCCCTTAAGTTGAAAATCTTCCCCTGAAGATGTCTGGACCTGTTCACCTAGTACCTATTCCATTGGATCTCCTTATTTATAAAATTTCCCCTTTCCTCATATGAACAACAGAATGCTCCTAAATGCTTCTAAATTCCATCACGTGAACTAATTGGGATCTTTAGACCTCTAATTACTTGAATTACTGTCAATGAACCTACTGCTGCTGCTGCTAAGTCACGTCAGTCGTGTCCGACTCTGCGCGACCGCATAGACGACAGCTCACCAGGCTCCCGCATCCCTGGGATTTTCCAGGCAAGAACACTGGAGTAGATTGCCATTTCTTTCTCCAATGCAGGAAAGTGAAAAGTGAAAGTGAAGTCGCTCAGTCATGTCTGACTCTTAGTGACCCTATGGATTACAGCCTACCAGGCTCCTCTGTCCATGGGATTTTCCAGGCAAGAGTACTGGAGTGGGGTGCCATTGCCTTCTCCCAAGGAACCTACTAATTTCAGAGTTATTTGCTTCTTTAGGGCTTAGCAGCTGTTTGAAGCAGAGAAGGCAATGGCACCCCACTCCAGTACTCTTGCCTGGAAAATCCCATGGACAGAGGAGCCTGGTAGGCTAGAGTCGATGGGGTTTCAAGAGTCGGACATGCCTGAGCGACTTCACTTTCACTTTTCACTTTCATGCATTGGAGAAGGAAATGGCAACCTACTCCAGTGTTCTTGCCTGGAGAATCCCAGGGACGGGGGAGCCTGGTGGGCTGCCGTCTATGGGGTTGCACAGAGTTGGACACGACTGAAGTGACTTAGCAGCAGCAGCAGCAGCAGCAGCAGCTGTTTGAAGAGGTAAAAGTTAATAAGTTCATTCAAATTTAATACATTCTAGGGCAATTTATGAATCTTCATGTGTGGTTTTTACATCACAGGATACATTTCTCTCTATACATAATGCATTTTTTAATGCATTCAAGCTTTTTATCTGGCTTTCAACAGTTTGACTTCAGCATGGACTTCACTGTGTCTATTTTACCTGGTATTCATTTAGTATTTTATACCTGTAAATTTCTTTCATCAAACTTGGGGAATTATTAACTTCTTCATTTTTTTCTGTTCCATTCTCTTTCTTTCCTCCTTCTAGTATTTCATTTACATATATGTTGGATTGTCTGATATTATGTAGCAGTTCTCTGAGCTCTGTTTATTTTTTTAAAATCATCTTTTCTATGTTGTTCACTTTAGATGATGTCTTGGATGACTGCTGTACCTTCAATTCACTTATTTTTTCCTCTGTAATTTCCATCTGGCTGTTAAGTCCACCCAGTGAATTTTGTATCTCTGAAATTTTGATTTTTAGCTTCAGAATTTCTATTTGATCCTTTTTTTCATTTTCTCTGATGAGGTTTGTTTGTTTGTTTGTCTCCTGAGAGTTTTATTCACTGAAAACATACTTGTGTTTTACTTCATTGAGGATAGTTATAATAGTTGCTTTAAAGTTTTCCTCTGTCAGTCTCAACATCTGATTCATCTCAGGGTCAGATTCCAGAAAATGTGATCCACTTTCTTGATTTTCATATGTCACTAGCTTTGAATTGCATCTTGGACTTTTATGAATGATGAACCGTGGATGTTCTGGATTGCATTATTTTGCTAAGATGAGTATTATTTTCTTTGCATCAGCAGGTGATTCTCTTGACTACATTTAAACCATAAACTCTCTTTCTTGGGGGACAACTCTAGTCTCAGTTCAGATCTTTTGTTTTTAACCGAACTGCTGGGATTTTGTTTCAGGTGGTTCAGGATCTGTTCAGAGATGAAAGCAGAGTTTGGGGATCCTCTCTCTCTGGCTCCTACCCTTTGGGGATTTCTTGATCTCTTCAGCTTTCAATGTTTCCTGGCTTCACTTTTTTTGCTTCTACAGATAAGAAAAACTGAGAGTTTTCCCACATGTGCCCCTGCTGCTGAAGAGCCTGCCTTCCAGACTGTACTTTATTTTTGTTGTTCAGTTGCTAAGTCCTGTCGGACCCTTTGCAACCCAGTGGACTGCAGCACACTGGATTTCTCTGTCCTCCACTATCTTCCAGAGTTTGCTCAAACTCATGTCCATTGTGTTGGTGATGCTGTCTAACCAACTCATCCTCTGCAGCCCTCTTCTTCTTTTGCCTTCAATCCTTCCCAGCATCTGGGTCTTTTCCAATAACTTGGTTCTTCTGCATTTAGCTCAAGCTAACTCCAAGAAAAGTGAAACCTTCCTTGTGGTGCTTCATCGCCCTACAAGCAAGCTTGCCCTCCTGACTAGGCTCGGGTGCTTCTGTTCGCATTCCAGGGTATTCTGGAATACCTATTTTTGTATTATGTTCTTTTAGGTATTTGTCCTAATATCTAGTTTCTATTTTTGTATTATGTCCAATTTTTATAGATGTTTTCTTCTGGGGTATAATCTCAGTCTGTCATATTTGGAAGCAGAAGTTCTATCCCTGTCTGGCACTTTGACTCTTGAGAGAGTCATTTCATGCCTTGGTTAAACGCAATATCTCCTAAGCAGTCCTTGCTTCCACCCTTGACCCCTAAGATCTAGTCTCAGCACTTCAGGCAGAGGGACACAGAAAACATAACGGGAACTTCTAGCGTCCTCCTATTTCACTCACAGTAAATCCATAAATGCTTAAAATGTCTTACACTGCCTGTCTGAAACTGCTCAGCCTTCTTGACTTCCACGTCACATGCTTATGCTGGTTTCCTCCTACTTTTCTAACCACTCGTGTTTACATCCAACAACTCGTGTTTACTCTTGTTCCTCTAATCCTAAATGGTCGGTTCACCCTAAAAATAAGGTTCTTGAAACTCCGGTCTCTCTCCTTTCCGCTTTCTTTGGAGAGCTCATCCACTTCCACACTTTGAGCTGACACGTCAGGGCAAAGAGGCCTTAAGGAGCCCCCATTTTCTCAATAGAGTTGTAAACGGCGCGGATGTAAGGAGAATTAAGAGCTTCTGATCCTTCTTCACGCTAGCACCCACCCACATCTGAATAAGCTCAGACGCAGACGGGAGGGCGTTCGCTCAGGTTAAGGTTCTGTTGGTCTGAAGGTGGGGCGGATCCTCCCAGCACCTGAGCTCTCCCGCGCCGGCGCAACACACGACGCGGAGGCGGAACCCAGACGCGCGAGTCTCTGCTTCTGGCCGGGCGCGGAGAGCACGGCGCGGTGCACCACGGGCGCGCCGCACGGCCGGGCATGGAGGAGCGCGGCGAGTCCCAGCCGACCGCGGGCTGCGGCGATGAGCGCCCGGGCGACGATCGCGGCGGCGGCAGCGCCCACCCGTGGGCCCCCGAGGACGCCTGGATGGGCACGCACCCTAAGGTCAGCAGGCGCGAGAGGAGCAGGGCGCCCTGCCCAGGCCTGTACCCAAGGCGGGACCCCCGGGCCGTGCTCCCCCTTGGGCCCTTGACTCCCCACCCAATGGGATCGCAGTTTCCCCGCGAACCTCACGGAAAGGGGATTCTTTTTGCTCACCTCCTGCTGCAGTCAACATTGTTTTTGTTTGTTTCAATGAGTTAAACTATTGTTCTGACACCGCCCCCTTCCGCCTCGCCTCCCTGGGACCGTTCTTAACTGGAGGGAACATCGCCAGATTAGAGCCACACCATTAATCTCAGTTTTGCTGTTCAGGGTCGTTCTTGGGGATGGTCTCATTTAATCCTCATAGTAACCAAGCGGAACCCACGAACTTTCCCCAGTTCGTGGGCCTCGAGTAAGCTGTAGTAGTCTACTATGGTCAAAGTTTTAGGCACAGTCCTCATTTGCCTCTGTGGGCAAATTCCTGCCTTTTACCAGCTATGGCCCAAGCAATGAATGAACAGTGAATGGATATGAGTTTTGCAGAAATCTCAGAGACTACGTACTTTGGTCTAGTTGTTTGAATAGAATTGCAGTCTTCTGCTGGAGAGCAGTATTTCATAGATAATGATCTACAAACATCCCAGAAAAGGAAAAAATGGAAGATCTTTTCATCTTCTCTTGCTTGATTTTATCCTTCTGCTCTGATCCCCTTACACCGTCTCAGGGTGAGAAAAACGAACGATAACATGGAGATATTATTCAGTGCCATCAAAGAACCAAAGTATGGAGAAGGAGCATGGTGGTCAGGAGCATACATTCAGACTGCCTGAGTTTGAATTCTGGTTCTGTCATCAGCTTTGTGATTTTTCTTTTTTTTTTTTTTGGGGGGGGGGTGGTGTCGGAAAAAAAATGTTTTATCTCATTGTTCCTCAGTTTTCTCTTCTGTAAAATGGAGATAAGAATAGTACTAACTTTATCAGGTTGTTAGAGGATTAAGTCAGTTAATATTAGTAAAGCACTTAACCTATGGTAGCCACTACCTAAATATTTAAAATAAAACACCAATAATAAGTTTTAAAAGCTATTTCTAGATATGATGTTACTATTTAATTTTCATACTTGCAGGGTTTTTTTTTTCTTTAAAGTCAAACGCTCTATAGGCTCGAACCATCAAATCTTTTCTTTCATTTTTTTTTCTTGAAGGATCTAATTGAGCTTAAAAAAAAGAAAAGATATTAGTTGTTTGATTTTCAGTTCTGCATTTGCATTATTCAGTTTGAAAATTACTTCAGTTCAGTTGCTCACTCGTGTTGGATTCTTTGCAGCCCCATGAATCGCAGCACGCCAGGCCTCCCTGTCCATCACCAACTCCCATAGTTTACCCAAACTCATGTGCATCGAGTCGGTGATGCCATCCAGCCTCATCCTCTGTCGTCCCCTTCTCCTCCTGCCCCCAATCCCTCCCAGCATCAGGCTCTTTTCCAATGAGTCAGCTCTTCGCATCAGGTGGCCAAAGTATTGGAGTTTCAGCTTTCCTTCCAAAGAAATCCCAGGGCTGATCTCCTTCAGAATGGACTGGTTGGATCTCCTTGCAATCCAAGGGACTCTCAAGAGTCTTTTCCAACACCACAGTTCAAAAGCATCAATTCTTCAGCACTCAGCCTTCTTCGCAGTCCAACTCTCACATCCATACATGACTACTGGTAAAACTATAGCCTTGACTAGACAGACCTTATTCGGCAAAGAAATGTCTCTGCTTTTGAATATGCTATCTAGGTTGGTCATAACTTTTCTTCCAAGGAGTAAGTGTCTTTTAATTTCATGGCTGCAGTCACCATCTGCAGTGATTTTGGAGCCCCCCAAAACGTACTCTGACATTGTTTCCACTGTTTCCCCATCTATTTGCCATGAAGTGATGGGACCGGATGCCATGATCTTTGTTTTCTGATGTTGAGCTTTAAGCCAGTTTTTTCACTCTCTTCTTTCACTTTCATCAAGAGGCTTTATAGTTCCTCTTCACTTTCTGCCATAAGGGTGGTGTCATCTGCATATTTGAGGTTATTGATATTTCTCCCGGCAATCTTGATTCCAGCTTGTGTTTCTTCCAGTCCAGCGTTTCTCATGATGTACTCTGCATATAAGTTAAATAAGCAGGGTGACAATATACAGCCTTGACGTACTCCTTTTCCTATTTGGAACCAGTCTGTTGTTCCATGTCCAATTCTAACTGTTGCTTCCTGACCTGCATACAGATTTCTCAAAAGGCAGGTCAGGTGGTCTGGTATTCCCATCTCTCTCAGAATTTTCCACAGTTTATTGTGATCCACACAGTCAAAGGCTTAGATTTATCATCCTTAAGCAGCACTTTGGTTATATAATTCTCATATTTAGAGAATTTCCTGAAGGGTAAAATTCATACTTTTACCCTGGCCATCAAGACCTCGCCCCCTGGTCCCCAGATGCTTTTTCGGTGTCATTTCCAAACTCATGTGAGGTTGAGGAGGACAATTAGTAGCACTCCTCTTTTCCTGCATCTGTACACACTTTGGTGGAAGCTGATGGAAAGTGTGACTTTAGTACACCCAGGTGGGTCTGCAGATGCCTCCCCTCTGCATTGACCCTGCTCCGCACCCACCTAGTCATTGACAGAGCTGCAATACCTCAGGACTCTCCTGTAGGGGCAGGCTCTGAGGAATGTTCACTCTGCGCTGACCAACGAGTCTGAAAGCCACAGCAGCTTCCTTGATCCTTTCTTTGAAACTCAACAGTTAACGAATTCCCTACTCTTGAGTGAGCAGGGGTGGGGAGAGGGGCCAGGAATGCTCTTCTAGCACAGCTCCTCCACCGGCAAATGAGACCAGGGAATCAGAGGCTCCCGCTAACCTGCCCCGACAAAAGTCCTATTAAGATGTCTCTACTCCTGGCAGGTAGGTTTCTTTCTAGGCCCTTGAATCCATGTTGCTTATTTCCACTTTCATGTGATAACTCACACTGTCACTCTTTCTCTGTTTACTCAATTCATACATGTCCTTCAGGGCCCAGTTTGCATCCCACTTCTGCCAGGAAACATTTACCAGCCAAGCCACCTGAGTGCAGCTCCTTTGACCTTGTGTCATTTTTTTTTTTTCCATTCACTTGGCTTTTAGCCACTTACTGTAACATATTATTATTTATCTGCAATTGCAAGTGTGTATGTGTTTACCCTAGCAGTCCATAAATTTTTTTAAGAGATAGTTGTCAGGGCTTAATTGCCAAGTAACTCCCACTATACCTTTAAGAGAGTCTTATACATAATCTATTGACTAGTTGTTAATTGAAAGAAAATGCTAAGAGATTCTTCCTTCTCTCTTTGACAATTGCATTTTGATTTGCAGTATTTAGAAATGATGGAATTAGATATAGGAGATGCCACCCAAGTTTATATAGCGTTCTTGGTTTACCTGGACCTCATGGAGAGTAAGTAATTTATTATTTTGTTATTGGGGCTGTCGTGGGGGAATGAGTTGGGTCGGGATATAGCATTTATGCATTTGCTGTTAATTTTGTCAGTGTTGTGATTTCTTTATTCATTAACACTGGGAATTATGAGTAACAGAAAATACTAGAAAGATAAAGGGACATAGCATTATAAGTGATGTTTGCTCAGCTGAGTATTAGGTAGATGTTTAGACCTTTTATTTTTTTGACAAATATTCTTGTCCATTCGATGATACACTTTCAGGTAAAAGCTGGCATGAAGTAAACTGTGTGGGACTACCAGATCTCCAGCTCATCTGCCTTCTTGGTACTGAGATAGAAGGAGAAGGGTTACAGACTGTGGTACCTACACCCATCAGTGCTTCCCTCAGCCATAACAGGTGGGCAGCTGATTTTGATTTTTGTTTAGCAGGTTAGTTCCTTTCCTGCATAAAGCGCTGCTGCTGCTGCTGCTAAGTCACTTCAGTGGTGTCCAACTCTGTGCAACCCCATAGACGGCAGCCCACCAGGCTCCACCGTCCCTGGGATTCTCCAGGCAAGAACACTGGAGTGGGTTGCCATTTCCTTCTCCAATGCATGAAAGTGAAAAGTGAAAGTGAAGTCGCTCAGTCGTGTCCGACTCTTTGCAACCCCATGGACTACAGCCTACCAGGCTCCTCTGTCCATGGGGTTTTCCAGGCAAGAGTACTGGAGTGGGTTGCCATTGCCTTCTCCAGCATAAAGCACTGCTGCTGCTGCTGCTAAGTCACTTCAGTCGTGTCCGACTCTGTGCGACCCCATCCCTGGGATTCTCCAGGCAAGAACACTGGCGTGGGTTGCCATTTCCTTCTCCAGCATAAAGCGCTAGGAATCCTTAAATTAGAGTTAGTAATATATTTTAAAGGCTTCCCTGGTAGATCAGGGGTAAAGTATCTGCCTGCAATACAGGAGACATGGGTTCCATCCCTGGGTCAGGAAGATCCTCTGGAGAAGGAAATGGCAACCCCCTGCATTATTTTTGCCTAGAAAATCCCATGGACAGAGACAATCCTGGTAGGCTATAGTCCATGGGGTCACAAAGAGTCAGACATGACTTAGTGACTAAACAGCAGCAACAATATATTTTAAAAGGAGTTTGGGGGTATAGGAATCATGGCTTTATTCTTGGCTATTTGAGAACTAAGTTAAATATGCGTGTTGAACAAGTGTTTATTTACCGTAAAATGTTACTGTATTTTTCATGCTTGTTGGGAGTGGTTTCATTTTAGATACTTTTAACTTTATAAAAAGGCATGTAATCTTTTGAGGCTTGCTTTATTATGTTAAGGTTATATTCTGATGTCTTTTGGCCAGGAGGGTGGGCTGCTGTATAGCATTCCATCGTGTGATTATACCATAGTTTTCATGTCTCTCCTGAGGATGGAATGCTGCTCATGTTTGACTTCAGGGGATAGTTTCAAACTATCTTCCAAAGTGGTTGCCTTAGTCTACTTTCCCCTGCACAGTAAATAAGACCTTTGGAAGCTGTATGGTCCCTGACATTTAGTGTTCCCTGGCTTTTCAGTTGTTGTCAGTCGAATGGCTCGTCTAATTGTGGTCTTAATTTGCAGGTCTCTGATACTGAACATTTATGTATATATGTATTATTTCCTCTCTTGAGAAATGCATTTTCACATCCTTTACCTATTGGATTATTTGTAGTTTCCTCATTGACTCCTAGGAGTTCTTTATATATTCTTGACAGTAATCCTTTTGGTTGTGTTTCCCAGCTTTAAAAATCTGTCTTTCAGGTATCTTTTGATGAATAACAGTTTTTAATTTGAATATAATCATATTTATTAATTTTAATAATCAATATCTTTATATCTAATATATAAAGATATCTAATATATAAAGATCTAATATATTCCCTGGTGGCTCAGAGGTTAAAGCATCTGCCTGCAATGCGGGATACCTTGGTTTGATCCCTGGGTTGGGAAGCTTCCCCTGGAGAAGGAAATGGCAACCCACTCCAGTATTCTTGCCTGGAGAATCCCATGGACGGAGGAGCCTGGTGGGCTACGGGGTCGCAAAGAGTCAGACACGACTGAGTGACTTCACTTTCACTTTATATCTAATATAAGAGCTATTTCCTAAGTAAAGATTTAAAAGAAGTTCACCTGTATTTTCACTAAGAGTTTTGAAGTTGCTCATTTTAATGTTATGAGAGGAAGGCTAGGGACCCTGTTTTCAGTCGGATGACCATTTTTCTCTGCCTCCAGTTACTGAATAGTCCCTCCTTTCCTTATTATCTGACATGCCATCTTTGTGCAGCTATGCTTTAATTTGTTTCTGGCCTCTCTTTATATTCTGTTAGTCAACATATTTATTCTTATGCCAGTACCAGGTTTTCCCAATTGCTTGCTTTGTAAGAAGACCTGGTTTCCAGTTAAAAAGCCTCCTTTTCTGTTTTTCTTCTTTAGAAGCTGTGGCAGGCAGCTTCTAAGATGGCTTCTTGTAATCCAGCCTTCTGATGGTCACACTTGTGTTATTCCCTTCCCTGGAGTGTGGGCTGGAATTAGTGACTTGCCTTTTTATTGGGGAGTGGGTGTTGTGCACTGAGCAGCTTGTGGGGTCTTAGTTCCCCAACCAGCGATCAAACCCGGTCCTCGGCAGTGAAAGCATAGCGTCCTAACCCTTGGAGCACCAGGGAGTCTCCATTCCATTGTGTGATTATACCATAGTTTTCACTATTTGACTTACTGTTAATACATAAAACTTGGCAAAAGTGATGAGATGTTACTTCTAAGATCAGATTATAGAAGATGTAAGGGTATTTGGGGTCTTTTGTGTTTCCATACAAATGAAAATTTTTTGTTCTTGTTCTGTGAAAAATTGTTGCTCAGTTCCTGAGTCATTATCCAATTTTTTGTGACCCCCGTGAACTACAGCTTGCCAGGCTCCCCTGTCCTTCACTATCCCCCAGAGTTTATTCAAACTCATTTCTCTTGAATTGGTGATGCTATCTAGCCATCTCATCTTCTGCCGCCCCCTTCTTCTTTTGCTTTCACTCTTGGCCAGCGTCAGGGTCTTTTCCAATGTAAAAAATGCTCTTGATAATTTGATGGAGACTGCACTAAATCTATAAATTGCCTTGGATCATATGGTCATTTTAACAGTATTGATTTTTCCTGTCCAAGGACATGGTATATTTTTCTTTCTGTCTGTGTCATTTTCGATTTCTTTCATCAGTGTCCTATAGTTTTCAGAGTACAGGTCTTTTGCCTCCTTAGGTAGGTAGGTTTATCCCTTGGTATTCTATTCTTTTTGATGCAATGGTAATCGTGAGAAAGAAAAATGGAGCGATTCTTGAATAAATCTTGTGAAATGGAGTAAATCTTAAAAAAGAAGAATGGAGCTGGAGGAATCATGTTCCATGACTTCAGAATATACTACAAAGCTATAGAAATCAAAACAGTATGGTAGTGGCACAAAAGCAGACGTATAGATTGATGGAACAGAGTAGGGAGTGTAGAAATAAACCCACACACTTGTGGTCAATTAATCTGCCAAAAGAAGGTAAGAATATACAATGGAGGAAAGATAGTCTCTTTAATAAGTAATGTTGGGAAAACTGGACAGCTATATCTGTTAATAAAAGAAAGAAATTAGAACATTCTCTAACACTGTATACAAAAATAAATTTAAAATGAATTAAAGACCTATGTGTGAGACAGGGTATTATAAAACTCCCAGAAGAAACTTAGGCAGGCCATAATAAATCACAGCACTATTTTTTGGATCTGTCTCATAGAGCAATGGAAACAAAGGCAAAAATAAGTAAATGGGACCTAATTAAACTTAACTTTTACATAGCAAAGGAAACCATAAACAAAATGAAAAGACAACCTATGGAATAAGAGAAAATATCTGTAAGCATTCAACTGACAAGAGCATATCTATCTATATGTGTGCGTGTGTGTATGTATATATACACACATATATACATGTGTCAGAGAAGGCAATAGCACCCCACTCCAGTACTCTTGCCTGGAAAATCCCATGGGCAGAGGAGCCTGGTGGGCTGTAGTCCATGGGGTTGCAAAGAGTTGGACATGACTGAGCGTCTTCACTTTCACTTTTCACTTTCCTGCATTGGAGAAGGAAATGGCAACCCACTCCAGTGTTCTTGCCTGGAGAATCCCAGGGACGGCGGAGCCTGGTGGGCTGCTGTCTATGGGGTCGCACAGAGTCCGACATGACTGAAGTGACTTAGCATACATGTGTGCCCAGTCTCTTCAGTCATGTCTGACTCTTTGCAACCCAAAGGCTGTAGCCCGCCAGGCTCATCTGTCCATGGGATTCTCCAGGCAAGAATACTGGAGTGAGTTGCCATGCCCTCGTCCAGGGGATCTTCCTGACCCAGGGACTCACACAAACACACACATACACACACACACACACACACACAGGCTGTATACCTGAAACATTGTAAATCAATGATACTTTGGGGAAAAAAAACAGTGGCTTCTGTTGGGCACTCTCTTTCTGACTTGTTTGTTCTGAGGTAAGCCAGCTGTGCTGTGAACTGTCCTAGAGAAAGGCTGAACATTGAGGAGTGAAGGTAACGAGTAATGGAGCCAAGTTTCTTGTGAGATGGGGAGGGGAGGATTCAGGAGACTAGTTAAAGAGATTAATCCTGAGCTGGAAGAGGAGCACCTGAACCTCTGAGGCTATGGGGCAGGTAGAAAGGACAGATAAAGACCTAGGTGTATTTGGGTGGGTGTATAAGTAGGGAAGAGGGCTTGGAGCTGTTGTTCGGTCACTAAGTCATGTCCGACTCTTTGTGACCCTATGAACTGCAGCATGCCAGGCTCCTCTGTCCTCTAGGATCTCCCAGAGTTTGCTCAGATACATGTCCATTGAGACAGTGATGCCGTCTAACCATCTCATCCTCTGCTGCCCTCTTCTCCTTTGCCTTCAGTTTTTCCCAGCGTCAGGGTCTTTTCTAGTAAGTCAGCTCTTTGCATCAAGTGGCCAAAGTACTGGCGCTTCAGTGTTAGCAGCAGTCCTTCCAATGAATATTCAGGGTTGATTTTCTTTAGGATTGATTGGTTTGATCTCCTTGCAGTCCAAGGGACTCTCAAGAGTCCAGAACCATAATTCAAAAGGGAAGTAGGCAGAGCACCTTAAATTCCAACATGAAGCATTTTGATGAATACCTGCTTTTTTCCTAATTCTCTATGAATGCATAGAGAATTAATACATATTGATTTAGGAGAAAGACCGTGGACTAAAGCCAGAAGGCCTGGATTCTGGTCTTGGTGCAGATTTTTGTTTTATGGCTGGAGACACACAATTCTTGAGTTTCACTTTGTCTTTTATTGAAGGTTACAGGTTATCAGTAGATAATATGTGAGATCCCTTCCAAATCAAAGCTACCATAATTGGTTATTTTTTCATTGTGTGTATTCCTTAAAATTACATTAAGCTAATTTTTAGATTTCTATTAAATATTTTTGGTATGTATGATTTGTTACAAGAATTATCTTTCGATATTTCAGGCTATTTATACTATTCTTTGAGAGGCTTCTTACTGTGAGATTTTTCTGTGTGTTTTGAGAATCAATACACAACAATTTAACTAGCTTTATTTCCAATAATGCTTCTATCTAAGAGACATAATAATTCACTCCTTCAGACTCTCCCTTTGTGTCTTTAAATTGCTGTAACAATGTCATCCTAGCTAGTATTATTGTTATTTATTTGGACAAGGAACTACCATTTAGAATTAACATATTTAATCCTAAAAAACAAAATGAATATAGTCTGTTTGAATCAAAATCATTTCATAAATCTAGAACTATAAATTTGCCCGATTAATTTCTAGTTTTTCCGTAATTGTGATTATTGCTTTTCTAGCTTTTTAAGCTTGTTTTCTTCTTTAAGTAGAATTAGTTGGAAGGTTAACTTAGTAATCCATTTTTGCACTCTTGTATTTAATAAAGCAGAGAGCTTAGTCTGTGTGTCTTATTTTTATATAAATATTCATGATTATATTAGGCAGTGGAATGATAATATAGAAAATAGCACAAATGGGACCCAGTACACATTAGATTTATTATGCTTTCTATGGCATAAAATGTTCTCAACTCAAAGAATGCAAATAACCTTTTAACAAATAAAGATTTGTGTGTTTGATTTCATTCCTCAGGTTCTAACAGGAGTGATATTTTTAGGTAATAGGCAAACTGTAATCTATTTTTACTCCCATGTGTACTTTCTATATAAAATGTTACATATATAACAGTAATGGTGCAATTTCAGACATTTGTGGTTAATCTAGGAATTTTCCTTCATTAGTAACACAAAGAAAATTATTGACTTTGAATCTCTGGCCGTCTTGTATCGGGAGGAAGTTCACTAAGACAAGTCCTAAAAGTATTTGGGTAGGAATTTATGAAGGTAACTCACCTTAAAAAAATACATTTTTTTAAATTTAAGAGAATAAACAGCTCTTTATTTGATAATAAACCATCTATAAAAAGAAATCCCTGGGTTCACTTTAAAAATTATTATTGTCAGACAATATTGCTTGGATTTTTTAGTCTTTACCTAGCAAATATTTATTGACTTATGTCAGGAGGTGGTCTGTGTTAGAGATACTGTGCTGATCAAGACAGCCTGTTTCTTTCCTGAGGCATAATTGTTATGCAACATTGTGTTAGGTTCAGGGGTACAACATAATGATTTGATATTTGCATATATTGCAAAATAATTACCACGATAAATCTAGTTACCATTGGTCACTGTATATAATTATAGAGTTTTTTTCCTTGTGATATGAACCCTTAAGATCTACTTTCTTAGCCACTTTCAAATAATGCAATATGGTATTATTAACTATAGTCACCATGCTGTACACTACATACCCATGACTTATTTATTTTATAACTGGAAGTTTATACTTTTTAACTCTTTTCACCTGTTTTACCCACTGCCTCTGGCAACCTCCTATCTGTTTTCTGTGTCTATGAACTTTCGTATGGGTGTGCAGTTCCACGTATGCAGGTGACCATATGGTATTTAAGACTTTCTCTTGAAAGTAATGTTCTAGCTCTAATTATTGGCTTGGAAAATAAATTTTATTTCATTTTTTGGTAATTGTTAGATGAGATCTAGGAAATAAAGTTGTCCTTTGTTCAGAAATTTAATTAACAGTAATTTGGGACCACCTCCACTTAGTTTACTATTAGGTAATTGAATAACAGGGCTTCCCTATTGGCTCAGTGTTAAAGAATCCACCTGCAATGCAAGAGACTTGGGTTTGATCCCTGGGTCAGCAAGGTTCCCTGGAGAAGGAAATAGCAACCCTCTCCAGTATTCTTGCCTGGGAAATCCCATCGACAGAGGAGCCTGGTGGCCTACAGTCCATGAGGTCACAAAAAAATTGGACACAACTTAGCGACTAAACAGCAACAACAAATTGAATAACAGGAGTAGTGGGGTATACTGACAAGCACTTTACTTAAGGTTGTATCAGGGCCCAGAAGGCTGGGAAAAGCCTCCTGAAAGTGCTAAGAAACCATGTGTTAGCAAGACAAGTGGAAGTAGTGACTGCCTACCTATTATGGAATCTGGTTCAGAGTAGGTGCCTAGTGGCATGGGCTAAGGCCATTAATGAACAAATGAATAGAACGCATGGGAAAAGAGGGATGGGTGGGAAATGAGGGAGGAAGTGTTACATACATCTTCAAGGACATCACTGTTTATACTTTTTTGCTGTTACAAATTATACTGTAATGAATATCCCATGTAAGTATATCCTTGTTCTCATATATGAGAGTCTCCCTAAGGGAGAAACCTGGAGGTGAAATGGCTGGGACATACAGCATTTACAGCTTCATCTTTACTGCTTATTAGTAATCTGCTCTCCAGAAGGTTATCAGTTCATAGTCCCATTGACAATATAGAAGTTTCCATAGACTAGGAGAAGAGATTTACTGATGTATAACTGACAAAGATTCAATCAGAATATGTAAATAACTTCTGTGACTTGAGGGAAAAAGCAATCCAGATGAAAAATATGGGCAAAGAAAATGAACAGCAGTTCACAGAAGAAGAATTAACCAGGGAAATACAGACATAAGATGTGCTTGTTCATGTTTTAGCTTAATGATGCAGAATCTTTTCAGACAGTTTCTGATGTTAAATTTGACAAAAGGTAGATCTGGGAGGATGTTTGAACAGGCCTACAACCAGTCCATTCTGAAGGAGATCAGCCCTGGGAAGGAAGGAAGGATGCTAAAGCTGAAACTCCAGTACTTTGGCCACCTCATGCGAAGAGTTGACTCATTGGAAAACACTCTGATGCTGGGAGGGATTGGGGGCAGGAGGAGAAGGGGATGACAGAGGATGAGACAGCTGGATGGCATCACTGACTCCAGGCACGTGAGTCTGAGTGAACTCCGGGAGTTGGTGATGGACAGGGGAGGCCTGGCGTGCTGCGATTCATGGGGTCGCAAAGAGTTGGACACGACTGAGCAACTGAACTGAAACTGAACTGAACTGAACAGCTAGTTCATGACTTGCTTTGGAGTGAATTAGAAAAAAGGGACTTCCTTGGACATACAGAAAAAGTCTTCACCAGGATTTAGGTTTGGCAAGCTCCATCAAACAGATTTCAGACACCCTTTTACCTAGCACCTTTGTGCAAGGTCCAGTCTGTACAATATACATGATTCCCTACCCCTGAAGCACGTCTGCTGAGTCCTAGGTTTCTAGAAGTAGGTCTTAAAAAGTACTGCTGCGTGGATGGTGTTGTGGAAGGACTTTATGCAGGGGAATGACGCAGTAGCTTATTCCATGTGGTTATAAGAATATTTTGCATTGGTAGAGAATGTTACAGAATTTTAGAGTACCTTCACTTATTTCATTAGATCTAGAACCCTTAGTGGTATGCAGAGTTCTTGTTTTATCCAAATTTCATATATTAAAAGCTGAGCTTAAAAAGGTATTTTTATTTATGCTCTACTATTTCCAAAAGATAATAAAGGATTCAATGAATTGCACCAGAATCTCCTTGTAGATAACAAAGTCTCATAGCTATCATTCTTCTTACTTTGCTGGCGACTTTAAAATCTCTTATTAGAGAATAAAACCAGATACAGAAAGCAGCACAGTATAAATGCATAGGCTGCGTTACAAAGAGAACATTTTGAACACTTGTAACCACCACCTAGTCAAGAAATGAAACCTTTCCAGCCATCTCAGAACTCCTTCAGTGTGCCCTGTGCTAAGCATAACCTTTTCCTTTCCCATTATTCTTACTTTTATGATGATAACTTTTATTTTGGTATACTATTGGATGGTATACTCATGGTGCATTTTAATGTTTCCCTGTCCTCTGTATTTTCTGCAAATTGGCAGCTGGAATCAGGGCTTTGATTATTATCATATTAATAAGACTATAGCTGGTGGTCTGTTCTTTTATCAGGAGGCATATAATGCCCTTTTATTTTTTTATGTACATTTAAAAATCAATGTAATTTCTACAAATAAAGCAGTTCCTTATTTGTATCTCATAAATTTTTCCATTAAAAAATATTTGTGGTTATATCCTATAAAACTCTGTTAATCTGCCGTAGAGATCAACAAGCTATCCATAAAGCTCTAGATAGTAAATATTTTGAGATTTGCTGGCTGTTTGTTTGGTCTCTGTTGCAACTCCTTAGCTCTGTCACGTTAGGGGGAAAGCAGCCCTAGACAAATATATAAACAGATGGGTGTGGCTATGTCCCTATAGTTCATTTACAAGAACAGAGGGCATCCAGATTGATCCATAGACTGGTGGTTTACCCACTCCTGATGTGTGGGTTCTGCCTCTATCCTTCTCTTTTCCTCACAATTTTTCTGTTAAAGAACCTAGGCTGTTTAACATACATACTCTCCCGTAGTATGGGTTTGTCGATTGCTCACTCATGGTGCGTTTCAACATGTTTCCCTGTCCTCTGTATTTTCTGCAAATTGGCAGCTGAAACCAGCAGCTTGGTTAGATGCAATTGGATCACATTCTAGCTGGTAGTCCATTCTTTCATCAGGAGACGTGTAATGTCTGGTTTCCTCTCTGTGTGATCTTAGTAGCTACTGATGCTTAATGCCCAGCTCTGACTGGTGGTTTTAACCTTTATTTTAACTTTTATTTCACCTTTATTGTTGTCCTGACCCATGATTCTAGTCCACTCTCCTTGAACTGCAGTATAGATATCCTAGAGCTTTAGTTTGTATATTGTTCCCAGGACCTCTTTGTATTGACTCCCCACTCTGACTCTCACCCAAGAAAGCATAGTAGAATGTGAGTGGGTGAGAATGGTGATATATTATGGGGAATATTAATTTTATGTAAAAATATAGCCTGCCAACTTTGAAGCTTTGTTGTTAGAAATAAATTACCACACACTTGTACGATCAACCTGAGCACACCAGCTATAAACCACTATCCTAGACTGTGTTGCTTAGCTGCTTGATTGTGGTGTTTTTCTTTATTGTAAATGTTTTGTGTTCTTCACAAACTTAAAATGACATTTTTATTACTAGGGAATTTGGGTAGTATACAAAGCCCAAGAGCCAGAGGAGTTGGCAGTTGCAGTGGGTGCAACTACATGTTATCCACAAAGGGTACAGTGTACCTAAGGCTTGTTAGCTGTTACCTTTACTGAAGGCCCAAGTTTTAGAATCTTTTGTTTGTAATACTGGACCACACTCTGTCATTTTCATAGTTACTTAAACTTAGTTATGAACTATTTCCCAGTGATAATAATCTCACTGTAGTCCTTAAAACTATGGTAGTAACTGTCTTGCAGCTTGACTACTGAGTGAGAGAGTGGCATATATATTTGAAAAGCTTATTCTTTCCATTATTTATTTTATGGTGTATATGTTTTGGTTGGCCTAAAAGTTAATTCAGGTTTTTTTCAATAAAATTTAATGGAAAGCCTCCAGTGAACTTTTTGGCCAACTCAATTATTTGGTGACTCCTTAAAAGGTAACAGTTCTAGGCAACATTTAATGTTATATCTATGTCAGTTTCTCAGAATGCCCAGACAGTTTTTGTGTCCATTTCCTACTCATTTTCCCAGGGTTGGCCCCTGTTGGTTTTATGTATGTAGTTTCTGGCAAGAATACAGACAAATTCCATCACAGACCAAATGTGTGTTTGAATAGTGAAGTCGCTCACTCGTGTCCGACTCTTTGCGACCCCATGGACTGAAGCCTACCAGCCTCCTCTGTCCATGGGATTTTCCAAGCAATAGTACTGGAGTGGATTTCCTTCTCCAGGAGATCTTCCCAAACCAGGAATGGAGCCCGGGTCTCCCACACTGTAGACAGACACTTTACCGTCTGAGCCACCAGGGAAGTCTTGTGTGTTTGAATAGCAGTGAGTTAATGCAGTACTTTGAGCAAAAGTGCAGTCTGTGGTCATTGTTTTCTCTAAAGCACTTTATACATGAAATTAGTGTGTGTGTGTCCTCTGTTGCCTTCCAGGCTCCTCTGTCCATGGAATTTTCCAGGCAAGAATACTGGAGTGGGTTGCCATTTCCTACTCTAGGGGATCTTCCCAACCCAGGGATAGAACATGCATTTCTCTCTTTCTTTTTTTTTTTTTTTTACTTTAAGCTTTTTATTTTGTATTGGAGTATAGCCGATTAACAATGCTGTGGTAGTTTCAGATGAACAGGAAAGGGACTTAGCCACACATATACGTGTATCCATTCTCCCCCAGTCATGACTCTCATCCAGGCTGGCACATAACATTAAGTAGAGTTCCATGTGCTGTACAATATTGCACTTCCCTGGTGGCTCAGACGGTAAAGAATCTGCCTGCAGTGCGGAAGACCTGGGTTCCCTCCTGGGTCAGGAGATCCCCTGGAGGGGAGCATGGCAACCCTCTCCAGTATTCTTGCCATCCTGACATTGATATTTGTTGAATGTCCCTAAATGGATGAAGTCTATTACAACAAAATTAAGGTAGTTGTATAGGTTTCTGTAATAGTACTAGTATTATGGGTAGTTGTATATGGGAAAATACCTTCCTTAAGAAACTTACACAAGGACCCATAGCAAATTGTGAGGGGAAAAAAAATATTTTTGTGTTTTTTAGCTGTCAGTTTTGTTTTATTTTTCCTGGTAGAACGGTGTCATTTTCCAATTTGCATATCAATTTAATTTCCTCAGTAAAACATGAGAGATGTGCTGAAAATTCAAACCCCATTTGCCATGTTTTAAGCTTATCTGTTTTTATATATAAGTTTTTTTAAAAAGCCGAGCAGATAATTTTTTTTAAACAGCTGAGCAGAGTATTTTTTACAATTATGAGATCCAGGGACAGTTAAGATACTGTTTTTTTTTAATGCTCAGTAAATCTCTTTTGTTACAAAGGGCTATAGTTCCTTGCTGAGTAATACCAATGCATCATTCATCCTTTTAAACCTGACTAAATTATAAATGACTCTCTCCTCTCAGTGCCAGAGCAGGATAGTGGACAGCTTATGTGAGGATGGAACCTCTCCGATGACCGTTTTATCCCTCCACTTCCACAAATTAGTGGCGTTTCTTTTGATGTATGGTGATTGATAACCTCTCTAAAATGGGTACCTTCTACCAGTTTATCTGAAAGGCAGTTTTTCCAAATGTTCCCTTTCTTAGCATCTTCCTGTCTGAACATCACTCTGGAAATTAGGGGAAAAATAGCCTTTACCATTTCATATACCAGAGTGGTTATCTGCTAGTTCGGCAGCCATAAGGGTAAAAGTCTAATAACTTTTGCCATTTGATTTGATCAGAACTCTTTTGGTGAGATCTTTATATAATTTATGCTTTAAGAGAAGTGAAAAAATTCATTATACATAAAAATAGTGTCAGAGCCAAAGTTAGACTAGAAATCCTGTGAGTTTTTAATCTGATGCTTAGCTTATTAAGCTGTATCAACCTGTTTCCTGCAATGTTGTTGTCAAGGTTTTTAGTGTTTCAAAAGAATACATTCTTCCTGACTGCAATTCTTTTTACTTTGTCGGAGTTACTGTAGCTTTTAAATCTAGTTTTTAAGGCCTGTAAAGAGTAATTTTTCTTTTTTAAAGGACATAATTATTTTAAAAATATTTTATTAGCTGTTTATGTGTTCTCACAGCAGTAACCCAAATAATAAAAATGGACCAGTTGTTTATTTTTAAATCCATTGTACCCAGTGTTTTTTTTTTGAGGAAAGAGGGAAAAAACCCATATTTTAAAACACAGATGTGTAGGAAAAATTAAAATTTTATTTATTCTCCTTATACTAAAATAGTATAACTTTCAGTAAAAAATTTTATGAATATCTATAATTATACTTTCTCTTGGAGCATTAAATATGAATATAAATGAATATTAATAGAATTATAGGCCATCTAGAGCCGAAGAAGCATCTTTTTGTTTGAGGGGAAAGATAAAAAAGTAAATTGCATATTGCTGCCTCATATTTTAGGTTGCTTATTCATTTATTAGGCATCTGTTGTGTGCCGGGTTGCCTTTTCGGTTTGTTTATGATTTCCTTTGCTGTGCAAAAACTTTAGAGAATTAACCTATGGTTACCAGAGGGGAAGTGATGTGAGGCGGGATGGTCAGGGAGTTTGGGATTGACATGTACATACTGCTGTATACTTAGAATATAGCAATTGGATAACCAACAAGGACCTACTGTAAGCATGGGAAACTCTGCTCGATATTATGTAACAACCTAAATGGAAAAAGAATTTGAAAAAGAATAGATGCATGTTAAAAAAAAAAAACAACTCTTTATTTGCCTTCTTTCATAAATGGCAACACTATGCATTCTGAAGCTCAGGCCAGAAACCTTGCGGATAGTTATCGCTTTGTATCTATCTATACTTTATCTTTTAGAACAATTTTAAATTTACAGAAAACTTGAGTGGATAGTACAGAGGCTTCCCACTTAAGTTTCAGTCCAGCGCAGTGTTTATTAGTTATTATTGTCTTGCTTTAGTATGGTACATTTGTTGTAATTAATGAACCAATATTGATATAGTATTATTAAGTAAGGTCCATAGTTTTACGTTAAGGTTCACTGTTCTTATTGTACAGGTCTACTGGTTTTAACACATGCACAATGTCACATATCCACTGTTATACACAATAGTTTTATTGCCCTAAAAATCCCGTGTGCTGCACATAGTCATCCCTTTGCCCCTGCTCTGAACTGCTGGCTGCCACGGAACTTTTACCTCTCTCAGTAGCTTTGCCTTTTTTAGAATGGTGTATAGTTGAAAGTTTTGATTAGGATTGTGCTTAATTTATAGATCGCAATGGGAAGAATTGGCGTCTTAATAACATTGAGTCTTCCTATCCAAGGATATGGACTGTTTCTCCATTTATTTGGATCTCCTGTGATTTCTTTCATCAGAGTTTTATAGTTTTCTTTAAACAGATCCTGTGTATATTTTTCTTAGTTTATACCTAAAGTATTTAACTTTCTGGATGCTAACGTAAATGGTGTAGTGTTTTTCATTTGAAATTCCAGTTGTTCATTGCTGGTATATAGGAAAGCGACTGACTTTCATATATTAACCTTGCTAGATAATCTCTGATTAGTTTTAATCCACCTGTTCTCAGACCTCCAAATTAATTTGTTAACAAATTCTGTCACTTCTGCCTTAAAAGTTTACCTAAAATCTGACCGTCTCTCACCTCTTTTGCTATACCATATCATGCTGGTATAAGCTACTATCGTCTCACCCTCTGTGCTATTGCAACCTACAAAGTGGCCCTCTTTTATTACCACATTTATTGCTACCCAGTGTATTATATATTATTTACTTTCTTCTTCCTCCCACTTCCTTGATGGAAACAGGAACTCTGTTCTGTTCATTGCTATTAATACTTCCCCTGTGCCTAACCTAGTACCTGATATCTGGTGTCAAATAGGTATTTGTTGGATGAGTGAGGGAGATGACTCAATTTCTGCAAAAGAAAGTTGCTGAATAATATCTTAAAGAACATACGGTTGCTCCAAGCAACCTTACAAGAGTTTCTAAAAAACTAGAGTGTCTACAAAATTCATCTGTTTGCGAGATTTTCCCACACTTTACATGGTAACTGAAACTGTCTACATCTGTGGAGAGAACAGTCACAGATCTGGAGAGTCCCTCTGCTGATGCTATGAGTAGACTCCTTACCTTTTAGTTAAATTGTTTTCCAGCCATATCTTCACCGCTCACACGCCCTTCTTTTGCCTAAGTGCTTGGAAGAAGGACTTACAGTAATGGTGGAGTAAAGGGTTAATAGAACTAACAGATCCTCCTTTAGAACATTTTTAAAGTTGTTCTTAGTTATAAGATTTAATTCTGAAGTGCTACATATTTTTTGAAGGATACTCCATTATTATTTCCCGGTAAAAAATATTCCTTCTCTCCAAAAGTATATATTCTTTATTACAAATTCATTAAGTGATCATTATTTTATATGAGGCCTGAAGTCTAATAACTCGTGAAGTGACTTCTGGCGTTTGTCTGCCTGCATATCAGGATGCGTGTCCTCATTCAACCTCTGCTGGAAATCTGCCTCTGGTGAAACCACCCATTCTGGCAGCTTCTTTCAACTAGCATAGCATTTTTTTTTTTTTCTTACCCTCAAGAAAAAAACAAAAAACAAACTTGCAGTTTATTTTAGCAGAATGACTTCCCACTGGGGCAAATAGCCACACAGGCACTTAATTGTTGAGTAAACCCCCCTGAGACAGTAGCCGCCTTGATTTTTTATGAGGAAGGCATTGGCATGATCCCTTAGCGGGTGGTCTGTTGTTCTTGAAACTTTGAGGGTTGAGCCTGTGGATGAGTAAGGCCCCGTGGGCACCAATTTAATCTTGCATTGTGTTTCAGAGTTGCATTATGGTGTGTCCTTTCAATATATCATAATGAGGCAGATCAGGGAGTTAATGTCTTTTATCAATACTAAAGCATGTATCAATTTGGCCACACTGAAGAGGACAGAAGAACTTATTGCCTTCTGTGGGGTGAAATTAATAATAATTTTAACCCATGATGCATTAAGATTGAAGTTAAAATTAATGTTGTCTTCAACTTTTTTGCCCTTTGTGCAAATTTCCAGAGATTACTTAGTCTCTATTGTAGGGTTCTTACCAAAAAAAACTATATATATATATATATATGCTAAGATTTATCGAAAGAATTTAAATAGCTTGGAGAAATGGCAGTAGCCAAATAATGTTCTCTGTGTGTTTGCCTCAGATACGTTCTCAAGTTAGCTTTGTTAAACTTCAGAATCACTTTTTTCAGTATGCTGAGGTCCTCTCTAAACAGTTATAAGAAAGAAAAACCTGTTATAAACATCAAATTCTGTTACTGTTGATCAACAACTATGATACTGATTTATCTCTTTCTTAGGTGGGATTTTTCCCTTAAAATGTAATGAACTCAAAAATCTGAAGATCTTATTGTTAATACATAGGTTATATTTTACATATGTGAATTTCTATCAGATATGAACTATAAAGAGTTTTATTATCTAAATTATTATTTTAGATCTGTCTGATGTAACATCTCTACAATATCTTTCCAAAGAACTGAGCTTTTAAAAAATATGCATATAAGGAAACTTCGTTCTGTGGTTTCTAAATTAAGATTTCAAACTATGAGCTTGTTAGAGGTTAAATGAGACTATAGTATTTTAGTGATGCTTCATTATCCTCAGCATCTCTACAATCATGTGTGATTTTAAAAATAGAACTTTGAAACCTGTTGTTGTTGTTATATTGAGAAAGCACAGTCTATTGACTCAAATGCAAAGTAAACATCTTTAGGAGTTTATTAGTACCCCATAAGGGAACAAATAAGACAATTCTCAAATAGACAAAGATGATGGCATTACCTTAAACATGTGTTACAAATTGCCATTGACTATAAGAGATCCTGAACAAGAATCTTTGTGAGACTTCCCAAGAGTGCTTTGAATAACAGAGGCAGAGAAATGATTTAATTCTGTTATAACTGAGAAAATTCATTGGTAATTTCCCCCCCCACACACACACACACACTTCCACGGAGGATAAACAGAACTGTGAGATGGGAACTTCCATTTCATTTTTGACAGTGATTTCCCTCAACTCTGAAGACAATACCCCCTTTACAACTCTGAGCTAATTTTCAAATGTGAGGGTTTCCCACATGGGTGTTTTGAGTAAGTCTGAAAATGTTTTGCTATTTATATCAAAGAACTCTGGAAACAAATATGAATGAGATGGAAATTTCTATCCTAAATTTCAGTATTTGAGCTAGAATTCCCACGCAGTTTACATTAGGGGAAAAAACCACATTCATGCACACACACATACACGTATACATTTCTGATTTAAATCATGTTATATTGGGAGAAAAAGAAAATAGGTAAAAGTTGTCTTAAGTTGTTTTTTTTCCCCTTCCATCTGTGTCCCATCTTCGTCATACCCTGCCAGTTAGGGATATTTAAAGAAATTTACTTGTAAGTTATGTACATTGCAGTAGCTTCAGAATGTCACTTTCCATTAGTGCTGTGTAATAACACTTCTGATTAATATTTATGGTTGCTTCATCCAAATATCTCTTTATAAAGTAAACCTCTGATATGAGCAGTAAGCTAGCTAATTATCATACCATTCAATATAGGTGGATATTGTTTTTTAAGAGCAAGGTAAGGTAAGGTAAGGTAAGGTAAGGTGAAGTTGCTCAGTCGTGTCCGACTCTTTGCGACCCCGTGGACTGTAACCTACTAGGCTTCTCCGTCCATGGGATTTTCCAGGCAAGAATACTGGAGTGGATTGCCATTTCCTTCTCCAGGGGATCTTCCTGACCCAGGGATCGAACCCTGGTCTCCTGCATTGGAGGCAGACGCTTTAACCTCTGAGCCGTCCCAATTTTCAAAGAAGGAAATCTGGTGTAGATAGTTGATAAAAATACTGTATTCAGTGACTACCAGTCAGTTTGTAAAGCCTTTTCATGTATGCCACCCCACTGATTATTATAGTAATCCTATTTGTACACATCGAAGTATACTATCTTCAGATTATAGCATCATGTGTTAAAAAGACTTTCTTCATTGAATTGCCTTTGTCAAAAATCAACAGATCAGACTTATAGCGTATTAAGAAGTAATACAGATGATAATATTAACACAAAGGATGGGGCTGTAAAGAAGTAAGAAATGACAGAGAGTAACTTGAAGAAATATTAATACCAGAAATATTAAATATGTAGGTTAATATATTTTGTATCCTTTTTCCTCTTAACTTTTTTAAAGATATAAGATTATATAAAGTAATAATGTAACACTGTACTGAGTTTATAGTATATAGTCATACATGACAATAATAGCACAAAGGAGGGAGAAAAGAATGAAATTATATTGGAGTTTCTCTATTTGTTTTAAAATTGGATTAGAATTATTCTGAGTAAATTGTGATAAATTAAGGTGCATATGGTGTGATCTCTAGAACCACCACTAAGAAACTCAAAAAAGTACAGCTGACCCTTGAACAGTGCAGGGGTTAGGAATGCCAGTCCTCTGCATAGTTGAAAATCTGAGTACGACTTTATAGATGACCCTCTGTGTCTGCACTTCTGTATCCACAGATTCAGTAAACCAGGGATCATAGTACTATAGTATTGAATACATATTTATTGGAAAAAAGTCTATAGATAAGTAGACCTGCACAGTTCAAATCTGTGTTGTTCAGAGATCAACTGTATAGTTAAAAAAAGCACAAAGTAATTAAAATAGTATTCTAGAAAATATCAATACAAAAGAAGGAGGTAAAGGAGGAACAGAGGGACAAAAAAAGACATGTGATATACAGAAAGTGGAAGTGAAAATCACTCAGTCGTGTCCAACTCTTTGCGACCCCACGAACTATACAGTCCGTGGAATTCTCCAGGCCAGAATATTGGAGTGGCTAGCTGTTCCTTTCTCCAGGGGATCTTCCCACCCCAGGGATCAAACCCAGGTCTTCCTCACTGCAGGCGTATTCTTTACCAGCTGAGCCACCCAAAACAAATAGCAAAATGGCATACTAAATCCAACAATATTAATACTATTTTAAATGTGAATGGATTAAACTTTCCAATCAAAGGACAAATTATAAGACTGAATATAAGAACAAGATCCAACTACATGCTCTCTGTAAGAGAGACACTTTACATTCAGAGACAACAATTTTGGGAAAGTCTGAACTATTTCTTCTACACTGCTGTAATCTAAATGTGTCCCCTGTGTTTCATATGGTGAAATCTTTAGCTCAGAAGATGATGGTATTAGGAGGTGAGATCTTTGGAGGTGCTTAAGCAATCAATGATGGTAGAACCCTCCTAAATGGAATTAGTGCCTTTAAAGAAGACCTCACAGAGGTCTCTTACCCCTTTCACCATGTGAAGACGCAGTAGGAGGGTTCTGGCTGTGAGCCAGGAAGAGGACCTCCACTGGGAAGAGACCATGCTGGTGCCTTGATCTTGGGCTTTTCAGCTTTCAGAACCCTGAGAAATAGACTTCTGATGTTTATAAGCTGTGGTATTTTGTTATAGCAGCCTGAACAGACTAAGATACACACTATTCTCTCCTCATTTTCTTTCTGTAATTTACATGTATGTTAGACTGATATTGCACTAAAGGCCTCTGATGTTTTATTTAAAGAAAAAAAAAATGTTCTCCTTGTATTATACTTCAGTTAAGTTTTTTGTGACCTGTTTTTAGGTTCACTGAATTCTTTCTTCTGTTGTGTCTAATCTGTCATTGAGCCTAGTCAGTAATTTTGAAAATATATTTTTAGATTCTAAAATGTTCATTTTCTTTAGAATTTTCATTCTTTTGCTTAAATTTTTCATCTTATCACTCATTTTGTCTGTGTTTTTTATCAATACCATAGTATTTATTGTAGTTATTTTAGAATCTTAACTCCAGCAGCTAAGTTTTTCAACAGCCTTAGTTTTCTGATGGTCTTCTTGTATTGATTTTTTGCTGTTGATTATTAGATATATTTTCCACCTTCTTCACATAGCTCTGAGTTTTTCATGGGATGCTGGCCATTGTGTATGCAGAAGAGACTGAGGTTCATAGACTGATGTGGATGCTACCTATCTGCCCCCGACTCCGCCCCCCAAAGAGCTCATCCTTTCCTCTATCTGGCAGGTAGAGGCAGGGTCTTATTTAGTCATTCAGATCAGAAGTCAAGAGGAATCACGGTTGAGTTGCAGCTTTATAGTGATCAGTTCTGTTCTGGTTTCAAATGTCTTGAGAATGGAATCAGGCCTCTCTCGTCAGCAGGGCCTAGTGATTAGGGCTTGCCTGCCATTTTCTAGTCCCTTCCCCAGCTTTTCATGCTGCTGCTTAAACACAGCAGAAGTCCCATGAGTAAGAATTGGTGAACTGGAGGGACTGATGTCCCTCAAGATTCCAGTCCCCGACACCAGTTCAAGTGTGGCTGTTTTCTCCTGGTCCCAGGGAAGTCACTTTCCTATGACTGGCTCACTCCTCCAGCCACAGTGACCAGACTTAGCAGTTGCCCTTGAGGGTTAGAAGTGGCTGTGTCTTGGTCTCTAGTTTACCCAGGAAGGGCTTATTTCTCATTGGAATTTAGCTCCTTTATACCTCTTTGTGTTTACCTCTGTTTTATGGCATTAAAGAAAAATGGTATATTTTTAAGCAAATGAGGTATTTTCTCTTCATTCCATTCATAGGAATGGTGGTCTTTTGAGATCTTCTATATCCTACTTAGAAGTGAAATCTCCAGCTCTGACTTTTGAATATGTAATGTTGAAAAAGAGGAACACTGACTTGGTGATCGTATCTTACAATTTTTTTTTTTTTACAATTTTTATTCTTAACTTTTTTCATAGTGTAGAGTAGGGGTCAACAAACTTTTCTTAAAGGACCAGGTAGTATGTTGGGCTTCATGGGCAGGGTGGCAAAATCAAGGCTATTTTGTAGGTACTTATATGACCATTCAAAATGTACCATTTGAAGATATAAAGATCATTCTTAGCTCATGGGCTATAGAAAAATAGGTGTGCAGAGTTTGGCAGGTGTAGAGACAAATCATAGAGCAATTCGAATGTTGTGATGACATGTAAGAGAAGCAGGTTTGAACCCTGGGTTCGAAAGATCCTCTGGAGGTGGGTATGGCAACCCACTCCAGTATTCTTGCCTGGAGAATCCCACGGACAGAGGTGCTTGACAGGTTACAGTCCATAGGGTCGCAGAGTCAGACACAACTGAAGCAACTTAGCATGCATGCCGGTTAAAGAAAAAGCAAGCAACTGTCAGATATTTTGAAGAAATTGCTACAGATACTTGGAAGCATTCTACTACATATTATTAACAATTTTTTTCTTAGAAAGCTTTGACACTCAAAATTAGTACAAGCCAGTGGAAGCAGACACTTAGGTGTGTAAATACAAGGTAGGGATTATAGTAATGTAGGTTTGCACAAGGTGTCTCTGTAGGATTGGGGAAAGAAGATGATGCTTTGCTGACTCTTGAAGAGGAATTAAGATTTATTTTCAGGCAAAAATTTTACTTATCCAGTATTACCATGCTGTTGAATTGACTCTCTCAAGGTCATCTTAGAAATGGTTTGACTATGAGGTTTGACAAACTTAGAAACTCATTCTCTCCTTATGTGATTATATACTTGTGAATATTAAATGACAGGTAGTAGGTAAGCAGCCTTTTGTGACTGTTTTAAGAAACCAGTTATCACTCTGTAACATATTATGCAGTGACTAAATGGTAGTTTAGCAAGAACAATTCAGTTTCAGCTTTCCCAGAGGTTTATTGCTGTTTTAAATCACTTTTTTTTTTTTTTAGTTTTTTATTTTTTTAATTTTAAAATCTTTAATTCTTACATGTGTTCCCAAACATAAAATCTTGTCTTCTCCACAGGTTTTTAAAAAAGTATTATAATTACTGTAGGAAGACTATTTCAAAGCAGAGACTTCTTTTTAGGTGCTTTATAAATTAAAGAGCTAGTAGGATGGGTGAAGAGTCACCACAAGAATTTTTACTTAGAGTTGGGAGTAGGATTTAAGGGGACAAATCAGGCTTTTGCTAAAGAGAGTATAGTGTTATTGATGTATTCAGTTGTAGCATGTTAATATGCTAGTAAATCTTTTTCCAATTCCAGAAAATTGGTTAGCATAATGAAAAAAGCAGCTGATCATTTTTTATTTCCCTTTTAAGAAGGCTCCCCTGGAGTTTACATTTTCCTCAATTACTGAACACAGGTTTTGTTAGGTAGGTAATAAGGATTTTTAGTTCATGGTAAGCAAAAGCTAACAGTGCTTTGAAGATCTTGATATTGGATTTACTAGATTATTTTCCACAGCAAGCAAACCAAAATCCTTCATAACGTTGATACTTGACATTTAATTTTATAAAAAATTTTTTTCTCTCTGTATTTTTCTTTTTGCTTTTATTAAGTATCAGAATACATGAGAGCCACAGAAATATCTGTATTCATATCCAATAATTCTGATACTTGGAAAGATCCAGCAGAATTATTTAAAAAGAAACTACTACCTGCAGAAAGATGATTATCACAGTTTATCTTTCTTAGCACCATCCTCCTCACAAAAAAGAAACCCTGAAAGAACATTACAGCAATAGGGGAATGATTGGATAAATTGTGAATCAATAGAATATTATATAACCTTATAAAGACTGTAATTTTGAGCACCATGTAGAAATAAGGGGAAATATTTATTATAGTCTATTGAAAAAAAAAAAAACAAAACCCTGAATACCAATTGTTTTGCTGTAAGATACCAAATTGGAAACTTGGAAGATGAGTAACGGAAATTTTTAGCTAATTTAGATGCACTAAAAACTGTTAGTATTAGTAAATACTATTAGAGAAATAGATGGGGAAACAGTGGAAACAGTGTCAGACTTTATTTTGGGGGGCTCCAAAATCACTGCAGATGGTGACTGCAGCCATGAAATTAAAAGACACTTACTCCTTGGAAGAAAAGTTATGACCAACCTAGATAGCATATTCAAAAGCAGAGACATTACTTTGCTGACTAAGGTCCATCTAGTCAAGGCTATGGTTTTTCCAGTGGTCATGTATGGATGTGAGAGTTGGACTGTGAAGAAAGCTGAGTGCCAAAGAATTGATGCTTTTGAACTGTGGTGTTGGAGAAGACTCTTGAGAGTCCCTTGGACTGCAAGGAGATCCAGCCTGTCCATTCTGAAGGAGATCAACCCTGGGATTTCTTTGGAAGGAATGATGCTAAAGCTGAAACTCCAGTACTTTGGCCACCTCAAGCAAAGAGTTGACTCACTGGAAAAGACTTTGATGCTGGAAGGGACTGGGGGCAGGAGGAGAAGGGGTCGACAGAGGATGAGATGGCTGGATGGCATCACTGACTCAATGGACGTGAGTCTGGGTGAACTCCGGGAGATGGTGATGGACAGGGAGGCCTGGCGTGCTGCGATTCATGGCATCGCAAAGAGTCGGACACGGCTAAGCGACTGGACTGAACTGAACTGAACTAAAATACTGTTAGTGTCCCTTTCTGAAGGTTCCCTAGATACAGTTTGATTCTCTTAGGTATGATGATCGGGAGAGATGAGTGAATACAAAAAAGGAGGACTGAAAGACAGTAGATAATGCTTAATTTGTGGGATTTTCTGTATAAAAAGGTAACTTAAATGTTTATATTTGAGCCTTCAGACATTTCCTGAGTCAGCGTTATGGATATAATGTTATTGTGTACCTTGACTCCAAGATTTTACAGTATTTCACCTTGTTATTAACTGAGTGACTGTGAATCCTAAATGTGTTATGACTCTGTTTTCAGGATAAGGGAAATCTTGAAGGCATCGCGAAAATTGCAAGGTGATCCCGACTTGCCCATGTCGTTTACTTTGGCTATAGTGGAGTCTGACTCTACAATAGTCTACTACAAACTCACTGACGGATTTATGCTGCCGGATCCTCAGGTCAGTTTGGAGGTGACTATCAGTAAAACAGTGAAAAAAGAAGAAAATTATGACATGATTTTAAGTGTGAATCAATGCATTCACAGAACCATCGCTTCTTTTGCAATATGAAAATTCAAGGGAAAAAGGAATTGATGTCTCATACCTCAGAAAACTAGCTATGTTCTGTTCAAAGTAACATGTTCCTAGTTGTTTTCACAAAAAATTATTTGACTTCCTCACTCTACAGAAAATTTTGTAGTTTCCAAGAGTCCTTCACCAAGTCATGACGCATTTAATTATTTGATGAGTAACTGGGGTGGAATATAAAGGCTTATAATAGTTTTAACCAAAAGAACATTTAAGGAAATGTTAAATTGGTTGGCATTTTGAGAGGAACAATTTAATACATAAATGTGTTTCATATGATTTCTTCACATTGTTAGCATAATTGAGATAATCACAATAAATATCTTTCGAGTTTTGCTTTAAATTACATTATCTTTTGGGGAAAAGGTCCATCCTGATCTTTTTCTTTTTTTTATGTTGCAGAATATTTCGCTTAGAAGATGACACCTATCCTTCCTGATTAAGAATCCTTATCCTGGATTAAGAACCATCAGCCTGGTTCATCTTTTATCTCAGAGATAGTCAGGGCTGACTTAGCTGGTCCCATTCCAGAAGTTTTCTTTTTTGAAGAATAAAACTTTCCCATATAGAATTTATTTTGTTTAAAAAAAAAAATAGTAAGATAGTTGCTCTAGAACTTTCTCACCTGGAGACAGTTTGATTATAGTCATATACAAGTTTATGCCTATGGTATGTTCAGAAGGATAGGACATTCTTGAGACCACCATCTCTTTCCCTTACTGAACTCTCTCTGTGCCTTTTGGTCACTACAGCTAGTCTGCAGAAATGGAGAATTTACTTTAGTTTTCATGGTACAATTAATGTTACTTCCTTCTTTGGTTAACTTTAAATCAAAATTAAAAATATGCTCATCCAGAGTATAAAATTGCATATCTAGATTAATAGGGACCAGAGAAGTGTTAACCTACAAGAGCACTGGGCCTTTTTTTTCCCTATTCTTACTACTACCACCATACTGTATCATAGCTAGACTATTGTAGGAGAGATATTAATGGTAGCGGACAGTGTGAACCTTAAAAACATCTTTCTTCAGTAGACCTAGTTTTTCTACTTTTTCTTAATTAATTGTTGCAAAGAAACGTATTTTAAAAGTTAAAGCAAGAGTCAGGGAAGTTTTTCTGGAAAGTGCCAGAAAGGAACTATTTTAGGTTTTTCAGGCCATATAGATTTTCTCACAACTTCTCAGCTATGCTGTCTGTAGAATAAAAATAATTGTAGACAGTATGTAAATGAATGGATATGCCTGTATTCCAATAAAACTTTATTTACAAACACATGGCCATAGTTTGCCAACACCTGGTCTGGGGAAATAGTCAATAAACATACAAAGGTAATGAATTGTGTGTTATGTACCCATTAAAAATTAGAAATGAGTATGCTGTAAAACATGAGAAAATGCTTAGTAAAAATAAAAAAGCAAGATACAAAAGTGTATGAATGGGTATGATTATGGCTGTAAATAACACACCAAGTGTATAATAAAAAAGAGGACAAAATAAATTCCTAACTGTAGTTATAATAGGAGCGCAGGGCAGTAAATGGACGGCTTTGTCTTTCTTTAAGATTTTAGTTTTTCTTTGTTGGTATTACTTTTATAATAAAAATGTTTTAAAGTAAAAAAATGTATCCTGAGATCTGTATTTGTGATTTATTTTTGTATATTAATATTACCACAAATTTTGCAGCTTAAAACTACAACACGTTTAATATCTCAGCATTGGGTCCTTTGTAAGGCTGTCACGGCTGTAGTCTCATCTGAGGCTGTACTGGGGAAAGGTCTCCTTCCTCACTCCTGTGGTTGGGAGCAGCTTTCTGTTCTCTGTGGGCCCTTGTACTGAGGACCTCGGTTTAGTGGGCTGTTAGCAAGAGGCCACCCTCTTGGTCGCATGAGCCTTGCCAGCGTAACTGGTTGTTTGCTCAAAGCCAGTGACAGAGTCCGCAAGGTGGACCTTGTAATCTTACATAATGTAGTCATGGATCCTGTCACCTTTGCCATTTTCTGTTGGTTAGAAGCAAACCAGGGCTTATTACACTTGAAAACAGCAGTAACAAGAATGGGAACTTGGCCAAAAGAAGGAAAATTGTTTAAAGCATCATTCTTGAGCCACAGTAGTTCCTGACTCCTTTCCTTTGGTGTTATTTGAATTTGACTTTTCTTTTTGATGGAAGGTCTTGGTCTTTCCTTCCCCAGAAGGCCTGAATATCCGCCAATTCAGAACAAAGTGTGTTTCTGTGACCCCAGGTAGAAATGTGCAGACTTATCGGTTCGTAGGGTCTTTGCCATTTGACTCCTTTTGAGGCTTTTCATTGCAGTGTTAGAAAACAGTCTGTATTTTCAGAAAGATATGTAAGACTAAATGAACATTAAATTTATGTGTCAGGCCTGGTGACCGGTGGGCCCCTAGGTAACTACAAGATCAGAAGTGCCTTGGGGTTGACTGTGAAAGGAGCTTTCTGTGAGAAAGCTCCAAAACTAGGTTTCAATCTCCCTGTATGTTCTGGAACGTTTACTCTTTTTTTGGAATGGTCCCTATGTACTTGACAGAAGTCGCCCTGTCCCAGGACAGCCAGATACCTGCTCGTGTGAAGAATGGTCCAGAACAGGTTGAAAATGGAGACAACTTAGCTCTGTTGGTCTCATTTTAGTGAAAAATTGGTAAACTGATTTCTATAGTATGATCAAGTAATTAACCTTTTATCAGATAATTGCATTTACATCTACTTCTCTTGTTAGACAATGGGCTCTTTAAGAACAGAACAAAGAACTGTGTCCTTAAAATTTTTTAAATTAAATTGTAGTTGATTTGCAATATTAGTTTCAGATATATAGCATAATGATTCAATACTTTTCTAGATTCTACCCCGTTTAAAGTTACTGCAGCATAACGGTATATTTCCCTTTCTGTGCAGTGTATCCTTGTTGGTTTTTATTTTGCACATAGTAGTTTGTGTCTCTTAACCCCCTACCCCCGTTTTGCCCCTCCATCCTCCCTCCTCCCTACTGGTAACCTCTAATTTGTTCTCTGTATCTCTGAGTCTGTTTCTGTTTTGTTAATATTCACTAGTTTGTTTTATTTTTAGATTCCACATATAAGTGATAACAAACCATGTCTTTTTAAAAATACTTCTGTGTAGCTCATCACCTTTCACAAACTGGCATATACTGAGCACTCAAATATTTCATGAAAAAATGAATGCTAATTGTAGACTTGTTTATTTGTATAATGGTTTACTTTTTGCCCGAAGGCAAACTAAAATGATCAGTTTGGACACCAGAGGGCACTGCTAAATAAGCACAAAATTTTCAGACTTTAGAAATGAATTAACTTGAGAAGTGGTACTCCTGAAAATTTATTTTCAATCGATGAAAATAAATAAAAATATAAATAAGTTTTATGTGCTTACCTTCCCCCTCCTTTTTCTTTCTGGTATGACTCCAAAATTACACTCTCTGCTGACATTAAATATGTGACTTGATTCATGCATTACTGGAAATATAAATCTATATTTAAAAATAAAAGCTTATTTGGGGCAAGAGTGGGTGGGTGACTGTTTTTTTTTTCCTCGAATATGGTTTTGTTCATATTCGTCTGCCATGATGCATTTCATTTTTTCCATGCAGAAGCCTAATACATTAAATAAAATTTTCAAGAGCAGATCAGGTAGCAAGAGACACCAGCTCTAAAACACTCACTGAACTGGCTAATTCCTGGTGGTGAGAGATGTAAATTGCTACTGTAACACCTATAAACTTGTCCACTAAAGGGACGCCCTCTCTAGATGGGAGCAGGATGGAGGAAAGGGTGTGCGGTGGTTTCCCTCTAGTACTGTCTTTGTCTTTGTATTTTGGGGTTCCTCCTCAGTGCTCCTTCTGTGCTGGGACGGCTCAGAACACTGAGTGATCTAGGTCCTGTGACTCCAGACTGAACTTACTTTGCTTCCTTACCTGGGCTGTCTAGGAGAATGCGGTCTTAAACACTGCATATCTCTCATGAAGAACAGAGGGTGGAGGCACTTAGGAATTCTAAGCTACAACTAGAATAGAATAGTCATCCACAAAGTTCATGGAATCTGCAGTTTGAAAAAAAGCTGAAACAGCTTTACACTTTTATATGCCTGGAACCAAGTGGCTTAATCAAAACTTCATGGTGTTTCATCTTCTCTCTCCGAGCGTTTCAGTTCTGAATTCCTCACTGAGGTCACTTTTTCCATTGCAGCCCCAGCAGGAGGGCTTTCACTGCGGCAGCACTGTGGTTCCTGCCAGAGTTTATAGTTCTTCTAGACAGAAGCTCTTTATCCATCTGCAGTATGTTACCTTGACTGTTTACATGTGCGGAATAATGTCGTATTCTCTGAACAATTAGTACAATTTTCCCTCCTTCCAGACCAAGAGCTGTCCGTTCCTTACCACCCCCACTCCTGCAGCTAATCCCCTTAATGATCTTTGAATAAGAGCTTACTTAGGTTCACAAAGGAAGAAGATGGGAAAATCACATAACTTATTGGATGGGTCTACTTTTAAAATGTTTAGATGATTCTGGAAGATAAACCATTTTAACTAAAATCAAACAAAGATTGGCTTTTTAGATTTCAGGATACTAATTGGAGGTAGTATTAGGAATTTAATTAAAGTTTATTAATTTATTAACATTTAATTTATCTTCAGACATTAACTGGACTCCTCTGTGCTTAGATGACTATGGTAGGTGCTGAGGTAACAAAGATTATTGAGATATGACCTGTGCTCTTAAGGAGTGCAGATAGCATATTACGACTCTCCTGGCCAAAACTCTAAAGAGTGTTGCTGGTATGAGTGAGGAATACCTGTCACGCAGCATATGAAGTATGAAGTTTATGCTGTTTACTTAATGGTGAAGGGATTCCACAACTGAACAGTTTTCAGAAAATCATTGCATATTTATTATTTGTCCCAAACGACTGAACGTTGGACAAGATACAGAGAAATATTGCCTAGGGCACCTCTCAAAGACTTTTGTCTGACTTACAAGGAGAAAAATCTCTGTGTACAGGTAATTTGAGAATGTTACAAGCCAGTATTACATATAAATGCTAAACAATAATTGTAGTCTTTTATTCGCTACCAAGAGCTTCAGTACTGTTTATTTTGATTCTCACAGCAGAGCTGATGTTATTTACTTGCTGTGCTATGCTAAGTTGCTTCAGTCGTGTCTGACTCTTTGAGACGTGACAGACTGTAGCGCTCCAGACTCCGCTGTCCATGAGATTCTCCAGGCAAGAATACTGGAGTGGGTTGCCATGCCCTCCTCCAGGGGATCTTCCCGACCCAGGGATCGAACCCATGTCTCTTATGTCTCCTGCTTTGGCAGGTGGGTTCTTACCACTAGTGCCACCTGGGAAGCCCCGTTTACTTGCTTTTATTACTTTATGTGTAAAAGTATATGCATGTATATGTATAAAGTGATAAAAGTTGGATGACGCTTTCATTGTTGGATGGTATCACTGACTCGATAAACATGAGTTTGAGCAAGCTCCTGGAGTTGGTGATGGACAGGGAGGCCTGGCATGCTGCAGTCCTTGAGGTTGCAAAGAGTTGGACACAGCTGAGCCACTGAACTAAACAGATGCATTGGCAATGTATTGATAAAGTTTTATCCCAAAGAATAAATACATCCATGTCCATGCTTTTATGTAAGCAAACCTAAAACAATATTTAAGGTTAAATGAGAAATCAGAAAGGTTCTTTGCTTATTGGAGCTAAATTTTGTGCTGGGACAAAGTAGACTCGGGGAACTTCTAAATGATGTTTTCACCCTCAGTGAGGAAGGGTCTGGCACCCTAGACATCTCCCAAATATGCTTGCTACTGCTTGAAATCCTACCATAATTCTATTCTTGATCATAAAGCTTTGATCCAATTTGACAAGCATTTTTGCAGGACCCCATGGCAAGGCCCAATGCTAAGATTCTGGGGAACTATAAGCCCAATTATTTTATTATTAGAATCAACAGATAAAGTTAATCAATTGAACTGTTGTATGAATTTCTAAATGTTTAATTTCTATACTTACCTCAATACAGACCAGAGATATTTTGTGGATAGATTCCTGTATTTGGAACACACTTTGAGTAGCATGTGTTAGAGCTCCTGGTGGTTCAGCTGGCAAAGAATCTGCCTGCAATGCAGGAGACCCTGGCTTGATTTCTGGGTTGGGAAGAGACCTTGGTGAAGGGGTAGGCTACCCACTCCAGTATTCTTGTCTGGAGAATCCCCATGGCCAGAGGAGTCTGGCAGGCTACAGTCCATCAGGTCACAATGAGTTGAACACGACTGAGCGACTAATACTCATTGCAGACCAGAGCTGTTTTGTGAATTGATTTCTGTTTATGGACCACACTTGAGCAGCATGTGTTAGAACTCAGATGAGAAGTGATGAGAGCCAGAAAACCAACAGTAGCCCAGGTATGTCCGGATGGACAAGATTCTGATGCTGCTGATTCACAACCTTGGAAATTTCCCAGGTGAAATATGAAGCTAGCTCTTGTAGTGAGGGCAAGGAGAGACTGAGGAAAGAAGCAAGCAACTCAGATGGGTAGGTGGCAGTTTCAATAAGCAAGGAAACTGACATACAAGCCTGATCTTGGGCAGCTAGAAGAGAGGCAGATCTCTGCACCCACCCTCCAGAATGTTAAAAGTTTATATTCCAGTCCTTAACTGGATTCAGCCATGTATTCAGTGCAAATGGTCTCAACAACACATTACTATCTCAAGGCTGCATCCTTGAAACTGCCACACTGTGGGAATGGTGGGCAGAACATGCCTTTGAAGGACAGGGAAGGGGTCAGGAGCCTTCAATTGCCCTGGTCCAGCTTGTGGGTCAGCTGGGGGTCACGTGCTCTTGATAACCATTTCCAACAGATTCAGTTACAACCAGTGAGTTAGTTAAACCAATGTTTATTTCTTGCTCACATTACAAGCCTCCTGTATGTAGATGCGGCATCCTCACTCCGGGAATCAGGTCCACAGAGCCTCCCACAGCTGAAATGTTGGTTTCAACGACAGGAAGAAAGAAGCACTATAGTGTCTTGTATTGCAATGAATACTTCCAGGAGACCTTCCCTGATGGTCCAGTGGTTAAGAATCCTCTTTCCAATGCAAGGGACGCAGGTTCAATCCCTGGTCCAGCAAGATTCCACATGCCAAGGAACTATTTAGCCCATGTGCCCTAGAGCCTGTGCTCGCCACTGCAGCTGGAGAAACCCCGAGTGCAACAACAAAGACAGCGCAGCCAAAAATAAATAAATAAAAATTAAAAAGCAAAAAACTTCTAGGAGTAAACATGTGCCATCCCTGCCCACATTTTATTGGCCAAAGCAAGTCACGTGGTTGACTGATCAAGCTCAAGAAGGAGAAGGAAGTGCATGTCCACCGTGTTCCTGTACTGAGGACAGGGGATAATCAGAGAAGAGCACTCCCAGGTAATGAAAAGGAGAGGTGAGATAGCAAGGAGACAAATTTAACAACGGGTTAGCTGTCAGAGTGGAGAAGGAAAAGAATTTGAGCCTCAAGCTATTTCTGAGTCACTTTCCTTGAATGTGACTATTTCAGATTGCAATGGAGAGACAGTGCGAGGACTTTACAGGAGGGACACAGAGGTGGGAAAAGGGCTAATCTACGGGCTTTGGGGAAGAGGAGAGTTTGGAAGACAAATTTTCCCCTACTTTTGTACTCAGGTTCTGGATTTAACATCTGAGCTCAGAAGGGAGATCTTTTATGTAGCAGGAACCCAGGATCACTGTAGACCTTACTCTTCCGTCATCTGGTGTACTGTGGGCTATTACACAGACTATGTTGTCTGGTCTTCACTTCCTAATGGTGCGGGGGTGAGGGGAAGTGTTTGTGCCTGCAGTTTAGGGGAATGAGTTGAAACCTGCAAGAGTATTTCTGAAGGACGCTGGTTAAATAAGGATGCCTGGGTAAGGCTGGGTTTGTGAGGAAACTGAGGGCTTTCTTTTGGGGGGTGGATCATTATCTAGTGGGATCACAAACCTAGAGTATTCACGTAGGTCTAGGAAGCTTTCCGAGGGTAGTATTAGCTTGGGCTAGGGAGAGAAAGTTGGGGGTAGACACCAGTCCTCAGGGAGTCCCATCAGTCCCCGTTGGATTGGCTGAGCTGAGCATAGCCCTGCAGCGCCCCTGTTCCACCTGTCAGCACTGTGTCCGGCTAACTCCTGGACACGAGATCTCTCAGTACTCTCTCAGAACTCTTGGGCACTTGGAAAAATACGTGGTTCTGACCCTGGACTCCATGGTGTGTGGGGACATGTGCAGGCCATGTTGGGTCCCCTCCATCTAGATACACTTTCCTGCTGGACTTTCTTCTCTGCTGCTCAGTAAAATTCTGGACAATTAGAATACAAAAGTTCTTCAGATTTGTGGTTGCCAAGGGAGAGGTGGGGGGTGGGGAATGGATTGGGAGTTTGGGATTAGCAGATGCAAACTACTATACAGAGCATGGATAAATGACTAGGCCATGCTGTGTAGCACAAGGAGCTATATCCAATATCCTGTGATAAGCCACAATGGAACAGCATGTGTATGTAGAATGGAATCACATTGCTGTACAGTAGAAATGAACACATTGTAAATCAACTGTATTTCAACAAAATCTTTTGAAAAAGATAATAAATAAAATGCTGGGTGCGTGACCATAAGGGTCTGGGGTCTGTGAGGTTTCACCTGAGCCTGGAGGCAGCAGCAGGTGGTTGGCGGAGGGTTGAGGGGATGCAGCGCTGCTGTCCGCAGATTCTCATCGTGGAGAGAGGACTCCCCCTCAGGTGCCTGTTGTCTCTCCTCTGCAGCAGAATTGCAACAAGAGGAGCTTGGGGCAGGGGGGCCCATTCAAGCGTCTACCTCTTCTGCTTTGCTCTCACCTCTCCCCATCACCAGTTGCGTTTCCCCTAGTTTTATCTTACTTAGGGCATACTGCTGCTGCTAAGTCACTTCAGTCGTGTCCGACTCTGTGCAACCCCAGAGACGGCAGCCCACCAGGCTCCCCCGTTCCTGGGATTCTCCAGGCAAGAACACTGGAGTGGGTTGCCATTTCCTTCTCCAATGCATGAAAGTGAAAAGTGAAAGTGAAGTCGCTCAGTCGTGTCCAACTCTTCGCGACCCCATGGACTGCAGCCTACCAGGCTCCTTCGTCCATGGGATTTTCCAGGCAAGAGTACTGGAGTGGGGTACCATTGCCTTCTCCAACTTTAGGCATAGGAAAATACTATCTATTTTTCTTCCAAATATATTGTTTTTGCCAAGATTTCAGGTTTTGAAAAACTCAAAAGGCAAGAAGTTGCCTCCTTTGTTTTGTAGTATAATCCCATCCCCGAGACACTGCGCCAAGAAAGCCTGTTTGGGGAAAGGTTCACAGGTAACAGGAACTACAGAGAAGGGAAAACATTTCACTTAATACATCAAAATATTCTCCTGCTACAAACGTAAACAGAAAGTGTTAATTATCATTAACATGCATATTTATGCGCACAAGAACTATTTGATTTCTTAGTGTATATCATATCTTACCAATCAGACTCTACACTACCTATTGGTAAAACAGTACTTGACACAGAATAAGAGCTCAGTAAATGCTTTATTTGATTACCTTCAAACGTTCATAAATGGACTACTCCTTACTCAGTCCTGTCCCTGCCGCTCTAAGGGACAAAGCTGCCTCTCTACCCTGTCAGCCCTGTGTGGAAAGGGGAGCCCTATGATCCTTGTGCCACGTGAGAGATGCCACATGCTCTTCTAAATGTGCTCATGTTTAACATCCATTATATTTTGATCTTTTGCCTCAGTGGTTTTAAGGAATCAAGACAGGTTTCTAAACAAAATTTATCCACTTAATATTTTATTACACATTCTTTTCTATACTAAACCTGTACGTTTTTATTTATCCAACAGTTTTGTGGGGGGATGTAGACATGTAAATATTGCTAAATTTGGAAACTCTGCTTAGAAATGGTAATTCCCTACTCAAAATTATTAAATTATGGTGATTATACTTCTGTTGATCGCAGATGGGACAGTGTGGTTTTATAAATGGGAGAAAAATTGTTTACCTCTTCTTCCATCTCAAGTAAGACCATTAGAAAACTCGGTTGCTGTAAATGTAACCACATAAGAGTGAGCACTTTTCCTGAACTATAGGTTCTCACCCCAGTCCTTTAGGTTTAAATGAATGTAATTCACCCACGTTGGTAATTACTGTTCCACTTCTATAAAGTGAAGGAGTTGGTGCAGACAATCTGAGCTCCATTATATCTTAAATGTTGGTCCATCTGTAACTGAGAGATCTTGCTGGGACTTCCCTTGGCAGTCCAGTGGTTAGCACTCTGAGCTTCCACTGCAGGGGGCACAGGTTTGATCCCTGGTCAGGGAACTAAGATCCCACAAGCTGTGTGGTGCAGGAAAAAAGATCTTGCTGTATAAATCTTCCTTCTCAACAAAACTTTCATTTCTTTCTTCCCATGTTCATCGTCATATGAAAGAAAACATTCTTCCAATCGTGAGTTTTGATAATCAATCTTTTGAAATGCACTCATGTACTCTTTTGAATTTTTGAAGCTCAGGAGGCCTGAAAGACAGAGTTTTGACTTCTGAAGTGACATGGGAGAGGCAGGTAATCTCTTGGAGCCTCAGTTTCACATCTGTAAAATGATGGACTAAATATGTTCTTCTAGGTTGTATTTTCCTTGCAAGATGAAGTGATTGTGTGGGGAAAAGCAAAGCCTGGCACATGATAAGCTACCAGTGTCTCCTTCTTTTGCAGCCTCTAAGCCCTTCTCATTGATGTGCGAGTTGCCACCTTGAGAGGGAATACATTATAATCAGCTGAGAGCCAGGCCTCCAAGTGGGCCCTAGATGCACACTCAGGTAGGAAGAGGACACAGGAGGACACTAAAGATAAACTTGGCCCCTTGACAATTTTATCAGGCCCAACCCTGAGGCTGCTGTTGCTGCTGCTACTGCTGGTGGTGTTGATGATGATAATGATAAAATGTTTTGGTCCCATTTGGAGGAACCCTTCAAACTCAGATAAATTGCACAGGAATGAGACAACTACCAGCCATGTAGCTGGCAGCTCACATGAAGTAAGGGAAATTTCCACTGCAGAGAAGCTGTACTGGGATAATTCACTGGGATCGAAAACAACCCGGTTAAACTTAGCTCAGCACAGCATAAAAGCACATTGAAAAATTCCCTCTAAATAGAAGCTGGAATGTTCAGGGTGGGTTTAAGTCATGGGACCTGGCATGCAGCCTTCTGTTGATGGTAGGGATTGGGCCTCTTCTTGAAAAAATGAATAAGTAAAGAAACATGATATAATGACTAACAAATTGTATTTGCAGAGCATGCTTGTAGGGGACATAGAGGACTTTATTTTGTTTTTCTTTGTGTCCCCACGGCTTAGAACAGTGCCTGAAACATAGTGGGTGTTGCCTAAATATTTGTGAAAGGAGGTAAACAAATGAATACATATAATGTTGAGTGGTGATAAATGTTCTGAAGAAAGTAAAGCAGGGTGCGAGGACAGAGTGCCATAGGGATACAACTCTAGTAAGAGAGGTCAGGAATGCTTTTCTCTGCAGATAACATTGGAGCGGAGACCAGAAGACAGTGAGGGAATGAGTCTTGCAAGGATTAGTCATACAAGGATTAGCCTTGTGAACAAAGGAAGCTGCAAGTGCAAATGTCTTGAGAACATTATGGGATCTTAGATTCTACATTTTCAACAAGGTTTCAAGCAGTGCTGATGCAACTGGTCCACAGACCACACTTTGAGTAGCAAAGGTTTGGTCTAGAACCTAAACATGGAGTCTGTAGTTGATACGAGGAGGTCAAGGAGCTGAGAGGCAAGATCACTGCATGAGAAAAAGATGAAAAGCTGCCTATGCAAAATAATATTATTATGTAAAGTGGATATTAAAAATATCAGTAGTATTTTCCTCAGTGACATCCCATTTCAGCTAATTTAAATCCCTTTCTTTTTATTTAGATTGTTCCAAAATTTCCATTGTGTGTATCAGAAAAAAAACTTTATTTTAAAAAGTTAATTTTAGAATATGTTTTTACTTAAGACACTGAGTTCAAAATGTATGAAAACATTTCTAATTAAAAATTTTTACAGACATATGGAAATTGACTGGGGTTTGTTAGAAAAAGCTTCATAGAGGGGATGGTTTTGAAGTGAATCTTGATGTCTAAGTAGGTGAAATCAAGTTGGAGCTCTTAGCAACTTATTTTTTATGTTCCTGTCCTCAGGTGGCAATGGGGAGGCACAGAGGGCATGAGTGGAGTGCTAGTTATCTATTGCTATATAACAGATTATCCCAAAACTCAGTTGCTGAAAACAACAAACATTGTCTCACAGTTTCTGTGGTTCGGAAACTTGGGAGCAGCTCAGCTGGGTGACTCTGACTCATCTTTCTGCTGTATTCTATTTATTTAGTCTCTAAGTGCAGTCCATACTCCAGGAGAGGGGAATTAGAGTCTACCTTTTAAAAGGAGGAGTGTCAATGGATTTGTTCATATATTTTAAAGCCATCATAGGAGGAATGGTGTGTGATAGTTCATGGACATTCTAATTTTCACTTAAAGTGGGCTGTTACCATTATAAAATAAACACAGCTTGCTCTGTTAGACACTGAGCATACCTGATGTTTAGCAGAGTATGAGAGGGAAAAGATGAAGGGTAAGAAGATGTGATAAGTAAAACAGGGACTTTGGGTGAAATCTACAATGCAAACAGTAAGTCCCATAAAGGATTGAAGCTGAAGAGTAATAGGATCATGCCTCTGTTTAAGAAATCACTCTGACTGCCAGTGGTTAGAACCTAGAGGGATGGAGTGGGTAAGACTGCACTTAGAAAGACATCTGGAATAGTCTGTGTAAGAGATTGAACTAGGTTGGTTACACAAATGACGTAGAAAAAGAAATGTGAGAAAGATAACGTTGGGATATGCTGCACAGGCCTAGACTGTGCAGGCCTGCAAACCTGATGCTTGCCCAGCCTTATGACCAAAGAGAGAACCCAGAGTCAATGACAGAGACCTCAATGGTGTCATGGATGGGGAGCTTATCTATCTGAAGCCAGGTCCTGGAGCAGCCCCCTCCCCCAGCTCCACAGCAGAGGGTAGGCAGACCATGACACCAGTCTTCACTGATGGTGGGGGAGGGGAGATTACCAGTTACAGGGGAACTGAGTTCGGTTCTTCACTGTCAGAGAAACCAGAAGAGGGGTGTCCTCCTGACTGCTCCTTTGATAAACTATCAGAGTGGAGATAGCTCTGATCTAAAGATTTGAACAGCTGGGGCCAGGGGCAAGTACTCAGGCATTTACTGATTAGGCTCTGTGATGTAGAGGGAAGGTCAGTCAGGTGAGTATGGTGTAGGGGAGGCAGGGACTGGTTGGGCAGGGGATGTACAAAGAGCAGCCATCTTGGAAACAGCCATTGAGTGGCTTCATCTTACACACGGTGAGGAGGTGGTTTGTTCTTGGTTCAGTAATTGCTTGGATGTGGAAAAGCAGTCAGAAGAGATGAGATCGGAAGAGAGGGAAGCTAGAATGAGTCCAGGGTTTCTGGCTTAGGTGATTGAAAGGATATAAAAAGGAAATACTGGACACAGAAAATATTTTATCCCGGGAGGATGGTAAGGGAAGATTACATGTGTAGATTTGGAGAAGCTTTGACTGAGGTGATTGTGGAGACAGAGGTGCAGAGAGCTGTGGACGGGTGGATGGGTGGATCTGGAGCTTAGCAGAGAAAACCAACAGCAAGCAGAATCGTCACAGAGCTTCTTCCATGTAACACCACTGGGAAACACTGTGGAAAGTTCCAGGCTTCTCGGTTGCTTACTCTGGAAGCATAATAAGCTGAAGAGGAAGGAGCAGAGAGCCTCTTCAGAAACAGGCCTGGGGGTGCCTGCCTTCCTGGCTCAATGACCGGGTCTCTTGAGAACAAGAGAGATGCCACAGGAGCCACACCGAGTGGGCATCATAGAGGGGCAGGAACCCCTCAGCCTGAATATTGTACTGTCTCTTTGAGGGGGAGGAGGAGAAGGAAAGTGTTGGATAAGATATCAAGGTAACAGTCCCTGTCTGGAGTGTGGCGGCTATCTTGGACATCGTCTCCACCTCTGACGGCACGTATCCTGACAGTGCACTGTGTCCAGCCGCTTCTTTCCATCACTAGCTGTGATGCCTTGATGCCAGGGTTGAAACACAAAACACTTACAAGGTAGCCAATGAGCGTGAGCCAAGCCAGTGCAGAGAGTGATACATTTGGCCAAAGGAAGCGGTTGCCTCTCAGCTCCTGGACTTTTTTGTGAGGTGGCAACATGGGCCTGGTTGCCAGATATTCTTACTTTGTGTGTGTGTGTGTGTGAATTTTTTGGTGAGGTTTTCACACTTTTAAATGTTGGGTAAATTATATTTAAAAACCAAACACCAAATAAAACATGTCTGTAGGCTTTAATCAACCCCTAGTCTGCCAGCACTTGTCATTCGTCTGAATGCCTTATTTGTGTCCTATATCATGCTTAATTGTTCTTTCTATTTATCTTTCCTACTGTGACCACTAGCTTTGTGTGAGTAGCTTTTATGTGTTTGCTTTTTTGTTTTTATTTTCTAAGAAAAGGATAACGGGTCAGACCCTATATATTTATGAACCTTATTTCTGGAAACTGAACAGAATGGTGTGAGGTACTGAAACGCTTCAGGCTTTCAGGGACTTAAACAACAGACCACACAGAAAACAGCATATTCCTCTGGCAGATTCGGGCCTCACAGTTGAGGTGGGAGAGAAATAGCCAAGATGCAGTTGGCCACATCTTAGTGATGACTCTTCTAATAACCTCACAGATTATTTAAAGTAGACCCTGTATTAACAGCAGAATAAAACATCAAAGTCATTTCGTGAAGGTAGTAATTCTCATGATGAAAAAACACTCTTTCCAGTGCTCAAGGCTCTAAATATATATAAGTTTAAATTGAATGAGGAATGAGGTAAGAGAAAATAAAGGAAGAAAACTAATGAGGGAAAATAGAGAAATACATGGGATAAAATGAGTGTAATATGCATTACCCATGGATATTATGGAGCCATATGTCTTAGATTTATAGAAGAGAAGCACAGTTTCTCTCATCATATTCCGCATTCCCCTTCTTTCTTTCTTATCCCGTGGGGCAGAGTTGCTACAGATTCTAAGACACTGGACCATGTTTGCCAGTAGGTGCATTAAAAGATCATGGACTGTTCATTAAAGGATTATGGACAAGGTCCACATGAGGAATTGCATATAAATGTTCATAGCAGCTTTATTCATAATAGTCAAAACTGGAAACAGTTTAAAATGTCCATCAGTAGGTGATTGGATGGATACTCAGCATCAAAAAGGCATAAACTGCTGATATACATATATACATGTAGGCTTCCCTGATGGCTCAAATGGTACTGATTTTGTCTGCCAATTCAGAAGACTCAGATTCAATCCTTGCATCAGGAAGGTTGCCTGGAGAAGGGCATGGCAACCCACTCCAGTATTCTTTCCTGGAGAATTCCATGGACAGAAGAGCCTGATGGGTTACGGTTCATGGGATCGCAAAAGAATCAGATATGACTGAGCAACTAACACTTTCATGATTCATAAAACATTCTGTTAAACAAGAGAAGTCAGAGTCCAAAGAGTTCATACTGTATGATTCAATTCCTGTGAAACTCTAGAGGAGGAGAATCTAATGTATAGGGACAGAAACCAACCAGTGCTTGCTTGCGGATTCTGGTAGTGAAAAGTGAAAGTGAAAGTCACTCAGTCATGTCCGACTCTTTGCAACTCCATGAACTGTAGACTGCCAGGCTCCTCTGTCCGTGGAATTCTCCAAGCCATAATACTGGAGTGGGTAGCCGTTCCCTTCTCCAGGGGATCTTCCCAACCCAGGTCTCCCGTATTGCAGGTGGATTCTTTACCTTCTGAGCCACCAGGGAAGCCCGGTGCTTCTGATAGGGGGCATGGAATGCAAAAGAGCATGAAGGAATTTTCAGGAGGGATGGATTATATCTTGATATTTGCAGTGGTTACCTGTATGATTATAATTTCAAAACTCACCACACTTACACTTCAAATAGGTATGTATTATTTTATGTAAATTACACCTCCATACAGTCGACTTGAAGCAAAGGTCTTGAATAATGATTGCATCTCTGGTGCTCTCCTGTACCTCTTCACCTGTGCTGCAGAAGTGGTTGTTAAATCTAGCTCTCCTTTCTGCTTCCGTGTGGCCTGAAGGAGGGGAAACTCAGGGCCTTCCAGCTTAGGACACATCCAGCTAACCTTTTGCTCATATCCTGCATCGTGAAGCTCCATCTGTTTGGGTTTTTGTCTTTATTGATGGCAGGTTCGTGCCTGCATGTTGAGTTACTTCAATCATGTCTGACTTTACGACCCCATATACTGTAGCCTGCCAGGCTCCTCTGTCCAAGGAATTTTCCAGGCAAGAATACTGGAGTGAGTTGCCATTTTTCTCCTCCAGAAGATCTTCCTGACTCAGGGGTTGAACCTGCATCCCTTGCATCTCCTGCATTGGCAGGTGGGTTCTTTACCACTAGCACCTCCTGGGAAGCCATTATGACAGGTGAGGTGTGGTGAAATCTTGAAGTTGACTTTGGACTTTTGGCGAGAAAAAGCGTTCCCTTTCTAAGCCTTCAGACTCACGCAGGTGCCCCAGCCCAGCTTACAGAGGCCCTGCATTGGGATAAGAGCCTAGATTTAGCTGAGACTAGAACCCTTACTTTGCTTTCTTTTACCATTGTTCGGTAGGTACACAGCTCCTTCAGGGATGTTTTGGAGAAAGACAGCTGAGGTTTAGGACTTGATTTTGGTAATCCTAAAACTCTTGGATAAATACTATCTAAACATCATAACTATTTCTAAAATAAGTCTTTCTTAGGCTTCCTGTGCTCATTCAGGCCTCAATGCCTTTGTACATATCATTGCTACAAGCAGGAACATCATTCTCCAGCCTGAATACATCTCTGACTTGTCAGATACTTATTTTTCAAGAATATAGTTTGAGTCATTGTCCTTAATCTTTCCCACCCACCAGTCTGAAAGCAGGTTATTTCTTGCTCCATGGTACAAAAGAGAAAGCAGCTTGAGTGTCATACAAATCTGAGTTCAAATCTTGACCTGCCACTTAGGTTAAAGTTATTTAACATCTCTGAGTCCCAGTATGTGTGTACATACATATACATATATATGTATTTACATATATGTAGCCACTGAGGTTTACAGATTGGTATACATATTTATGGTTTCAGTGTGTCTGCCCTCTGATGCCCTCTTGCAACACCTACCGTCTTACTTGGGTTTCTTTTACCTTGGACGAGGGGTATCTCCTCACAGCCACCCCTCCTGACCTTGAACTTGGAATAGCTCCTCTCGGCCCTCCTGCACCCTCGCAGCCACCACTCCTTGGACGTGGGTTTGCTCCTCTAGGCCTTTGACTGTGTGGATCACAATAAACTGTGGAAAATTCTGAAAGAGAAGAAATACCAGACCACCTTACCTGCCTCTTGGGAAACCTGTATGCAGGTCAGGAAGCAACAGTTAGAAGTAGACATGGAACAACAGACTGGTTCCAAATAGAAAAAGGAGTGCATCAAGGCTGTATATTGTCACCCTGTTTATTTGACTTATATGCAGAGTACGTCATGAGAAATGCTGGGCTGGAAGAAGCACAAGCTGGGATCAAGATTGCCAGGAGAAATATCAGTAACCTCAAATATGCAGATGACACCACCCTTATGGCAGAAAGTGAAGAGGAACTAAAAAGCTTCTTGATAAAAGTGAAAGAGGAGAGTGAAAAAGTTGGCTTAAAGCTCAACATTCAGAAAATGAAGATCATGGCATCTGGTCCTATCACTTCATGGGAAATAGATGGGGAAACAGTGGAAACAGTGTCAGACTTTATTTGGGGGGGCTCCAAAATCACTGCAGATGGTGACTGCAGCCATGAAATTAAAAGACGCTTACTCCTTGGAAGAAAAGTTATGACCAACCTAGATAGCATATTCAAAAGCAGAGACATTACTTTGCCGACTAAGGTCCGTCTAGTCAAGGCTATGGTTTTTCCTGTGGTCATGTATGGATGTGAGAGTTGGACTGTGAAGAAGGCTGAGTGCTGAAGAATTGATGCTTTTGAACAGTGGTGTTGGAGAAGACTCTTGAGAGTCCCTTGGACTGCAAGGAGATCCAGCCAGTCCATTCTAAAGGAGATCAGTCCTGGGTGTTCTTTGGAAGGAATGATGCTAAAGCTAAAACTCCAGTGCTTTGGCCACCTCATGCAAAGAGTTGGAAAAGACTGATACTGGGAGGGATTGAGGGCAGGAGGAGCAGGGGATGACAGAGGATAAGATGGCTGGATGGCATCACCGACTTGATGGACGTGACTTTGAGTGAACTCCGGGAGTTGGTGATGGACAGGGAGGCCTGATGTGCTACGATTCGTGGGGTCACAAAGAGTCAGACACGATTGAGCGACTGAAATGAACTGAACTGATACATATTTATGTGTTTTTTTCAATTCTAAAATGGCAATAATTCCTACATGTTAGGCTGTTGTTTAGATCAATAAATTGATTGATAGACTAGATAGATGATATGAGATAAAGTACATGATTTGCCAAATGAAGATGCATAAAATATTCTAGCTATTACTATTAGATAACGGTGGCAGAAACACCAGGCTGTTCTTGCATCTGGGTGTGGACATATGGCCTGGAAACAATGAAATGTGAGTGCTGTGTGTCACTCCTGGGACAAGAATTTTAGAAGAGCACATCTCTTCTCCATCTCTTTTTCCCCTTCCGCTGGCTGGAGGCAGAAGATAAAGGGACTCTAGGAGATGGTGGGACCACAAGCTAGATGGAGCCACAAATCCTTAAATCACTACCTGGAGGAAAGCCATCTCTCACTCAGCAACATCTGCATTGGATTATATAAGGAAGAAACAAGCTTAATGTGTACTGGGTCCCTGAGACTCTGAGGATTATATATTATGGCAGCGTGTGTTAGTTACTCTTGTGAATTTAGGAATGGGCACTTTGAAGTGAAGCTGAATGTAAGAAAAAGCTAAAATATGTTGCATCAACTCAGCAGTTGGAGGGTGGGTGGCACAGGCACTGGTGTGGAAGTCTGGGAAGCTGGATACCAGGGAGGTGATGGCAAAGCATTTGGTAAATCTGCTGCTACTAATGATTTAAAAGGCAGGCCAAGTGCCTGATAAGCCTTTGTCTCCAAGGGAGAGGTTGGTTATCACTTACTGCATTTAACAAGGTATAACAAGAGAGATCTCAGATAAGAACTGGTTTGTGTATGGGAGCAGAAATGAAAGGGAGCAGATGGGGGTCCAGAAATCTGTTGCTTAATAGGGCTGGAAGAGAGAAAGCTACTCTTTGGCTCCAATGAGTAGAAGAAACAACTGAAAAAAGACTTTGAGCAAGAGATGCATTTAAAAATCTCAATTTAATAGATGCCATGCTAGATTCTATCAGTTCAGTTCAGTCGCTCAGTAGTGTCCAACTCTTTGCGACCCCATGAACCGCAGCACGCCAGGCCTCCCTGCCCATCACCTGCACCCGGAGTCCACCCAAACCCATATCCATTGAGTTGGTGATGCCATCCAACCATCTCATCCTCTGTCATCCCCTGCTCCTCCTGCCCTCAATCTTTCCAAGCATCAGGGTCTTTTCAAATGAGTCAGCTCTTCGCATAAGGTGGCCAAAGTATTGGAGTTTCAACTTCAACATCAGTCCTTCCAATGAACGCCCAGGACTGATCTCCTTTAGGGTGGACTGGTTGGATCTCCATGCAGTCCAAGGGACTCTCAAGAGTCTTCTCCAACACCACAGTTCCAAAGCATCAATTCTTTGGCACTCAGCTTTCTTTATAGTCCAACTCTCACATCTCATACATGACCACTGGAAAAACCATAGCCTTGACTAGACGGACCTTAGTTGGCAAAGTAATGTCTCTGCTTTTTAATATGCTGTCTAGGAGGATCATAACTTTCCTTCCGGAGTAAGTGTCTTTTAATTTCATGGCTGCAGTCACCACCTGCAGTGATTTTGGAGCCCAAAAAAATAAAGTCTGCCACTGTTTCCACTGTTTCCCCATCTATTTCCCACGAAGTGATGGGACCAGATGCCATGATCTTCGTTTTCTGAATGTTGAGCTTTAAGCCAACTTTTTCACTCTCCTCTTTCACTTTCATCAAGAGGCTTTGTAGTTCCTCTTCACTTTCTGCCATAAGGGTGGTGTCATCTGCATATCTGAGGTTATTGATATTTCTCCCAGCAATCTTGATTCCAGCTTGTGCTTCCTCGAGCCCAGCATTTCTCATGATGTATTCTGCATATAAGTTAAAAAGCAGGGTGACAATATACAGCCTTGACATACTCCTTTTCCTATTTGGAACCAGTCTGTTGTTCCATGTCCAGTTCTAACTGTTGCTTCCTGACCTGGGTACAGGTTTCTCAAGAGGCAGGTCAGGAGGTCTGGTATTCCCATCTCTTTCAGAATTTTCCACAGTTTATTGTGATCCACACAGTCAAGGCTTTGGTATAATCAATAAAGCAGAAATAGATGTTTTTCTGGAACTCTCTTGTTTTTTCCATGATCCAGTGAGTGCTGGCAATTTGATCTCTGGTTCCTCTGCTTTTTCTAAAACCATCTTGAACATCTGGAAGTTCACTGTTCACGTATTGCTGAAGCCTGGCTTGGAGAATTTTGAGCATTACTTTACTCAAGTGTGAGATGAGTGCAATTTTGTGGTAGTTGGAGCACTCTTTTGCATTTCCTTCCTTTGGAATTGGAATGAAAACTGACCTTTTCCAGTCCTGTGGCCACTGCTTAGTTTTCCAAATGTGCTGACATATTGAGTGCAGCACTTTCACAGCATCGTCTTTTAGGATTTGAAATAGCTCCACTGGAATTCCATTACCTCCACTAGCTCTGTTCATAGTGATGCTTTCTAAGGCCCACTTGACTTCACATTCCATGATGTCTGGCTCCAGGTGAGTGAATCACACCATTGTGATTATCTGGGTCATGAAGATCTTTTTGTACACTTCTTCTGTGTATTCTTGTCACCTCTTCTTAATACCTTCTGCTTCTGTTAGGTCCCTACCATTTCTGTCCTTTATTAAGCCCATCTTTGCATGAAATGTTCCCTTGGTATCTCTAATTTTCTTGAAGAGATCTCTAGTCTTTCCCATTCTATTGTTTTCCTCTATTTCTTTGTGTTGATCACTGATGAAGGCTTTCTTATCTCTCCTTGCTTTTCTTTGGAATTCTGCATTCTATTGGGTATATCTTTCCTTTTCTCCTTTGCTTTTTGCTTCTCTTCTTTTCACAGCTATTTGTAAGGCCTCCCCAGACAGCCATTTTGCTTTTTTGCATTTCTTTTTCTTGGGGATGGTCTTGATCATTGTCTCCTGTACAATGTCACTTACCTCCATCCATAGTTCATCAAGCACTCTGTCTATCAGATCTAGGCCCTTAAATCTATTTCTCACTACCACTGTATAGTCATAAGGGATTTTATTTAGGTCATACCTGAATGGTCTAGTGGTTTTCCCCACTTTCTTCAATTTCAGTCTTAATTTGATAATACAGAGTTCATGTTCCGAGCCACAGTCAGCTCCTGGTCTTGTTTTTGCTGACTGTTTAGAGCTTCTCCATCTTTGACTGCAAAGAATATAATCAATCTGATTTATAGATTTATAGATGGTATCAACCATCTGGTGATGTCCATGTGTAGAGCCTTCTCTTGTGTTGTTGGAAGAGGGTGTTTGCTATGACCAATGTGTTCTCTTGGCAGAACTCTATTAGCCTTTGTCCTGCTTCATTCTGTACTCCAAGGCCAAATTTGCCTGTTACTCCAGGTGTTTCTTGACTTCCTACTTTTGCATTCCAGTCCCCTATAATGAAATGGACATCTTTTTTGGGTGTTAGTTCTAGAAGGTCTTGTAGGTCTTCATAGAACTGTTCAACTTCAGCTTTTTCAGCATTACTGGTCAGGGCATAGACTTGGATCACTGTGATATTGAATGGTTTGGCCTTGGAAACGAACAGAGATCATTCTGTTGTTTTTGAGATGGCATCCAAGTACTGCATTTCAGACTGTTTTGTTGACCATGATGGCTACTCCATTTCTTCTAAGGGATTCCTGCCCACAGCAGTAGATATATTGGTCATATGAGTTAGATTCACCCATTCCAGTCCATCTTAGTTCACTGATTCCTAGAATGTTGATGTTCACTCTTGCCATCTCCTTTTTGATCGCTTCCAATTTGCCTTGATTCATGGATCTAAGATTCCAGGTTCCTATGCAATATTGCTCTTTACAGCATCGAACCTTGTTTCTATCACCAGTCCAATTCACAGCTGGGTGTTGTTTTTACTTTGGCTCCATCCCTTCATTCTTTCTGGAGTTATTTCTCCACTGATCTCCAGTAGCATATTGGGCACCTACTGACCTGGTGAGTTCCTCTTTCAGTATCCTATCATTTTGCCTTTTCATACTGTTCATGGGGTTCTCAAGGCAAGAATACTGAAGTGGTTTGCCATTCCCTTCTCCAGTGGACCACATTCTGTCAGACCTCTCCACCATGCTCGCTTCTATAGAGGCTACAAAATAACTGCTGCTAAGTCACTTCCATCGTGTCCAACTCTGTGTGACCCCATAGATGGCAGCCCACGAGGCTCCCCCATCCCTGGGATTCTCCAGGCAAGAACGCTGGAGTGGGTTGCCATTTCCTTCTCCAAGAAAATAACTAGGAACTGTTATTTACCCTCAAAGAGTGTGCAGTTTACTGAAAAGGATAAAGCATACATAAATAACTGTAGTAGACACAGTTAATCATGGGAATATCTGTGGCTATGAATAATGGGGCTTCCCACATGATGCTAGTGATAAAGAACCCGCCTGCCAATGCAGGAGACAGGAGAGATGTGGGTTCGATCCATGGATTGGGAAGATTCCTTGGAGAAGAGTATGGCAGACCACTCCAGTGTTCTGGCCTGGAGATTGCCATGGACAGAGAAGCCTGGTGGGCTACACCATCCGTAGCATTGTATAGAGACATGACTGAAGCAATTTAGCATGCATTCATAAATAATGGAGGAATTACAACCTTCTGGGGGAAGGGGTTCTCTGAGAGAAGGGGCTCTCAAGGGGGCTGGGAAGCTTGGACCTTGTTTACCCTTCAAGCCCTCAGACCCATTAATGAATGAACTTCAGTCGTCTTATTTCCCTTTTTGAAATAGCGGAGTTCAGGTTTGGTCTGTGGAGTTGCAGCTGATAGCCCTGAGGGACCCGCCGCCCCCCACCACCCCCATCCAGCCCATGACTTCCCTATTGAATTTTTCCCTGACTTCACAAGTAGTTCAGGCTGAGACCTGCTGAGGTTCTCTCCTTAGGGACTCAGTTCTGTAAAGAGAGATGAAGACCCTGCTTACCCTCCTGAGTCCTCAACTGCCCTGGGTCCATGAGGCATTCTAGACTGTAAAGCACTCTGTGTTTGCAGAGGTTGCTTGTTTTTATTGTCTCTTGTTTTTTTTAAAATAATCATCTTTGGGCAAAGAATAAGACCTTGCAAGTTCTCAGCGTTTCCTGGCATGAGCCTAGCACCCTTTTAACTTGTTTTTCTTGCCTCTTTGGCTGCCTGCGCAGAGCACTTATCTAAATATAGAGTGGTACAGTGCTATGGACAGGACTGGAATAAGATAACATTTTCTTTCCAATCAATTCCCTTACATCTTCTAGTGAATGCTGGGTACTGTTCTCTGCTCAGAGTGGCAAGAGTGGGCAGCAGAAAAGAAATGATATTGAGTCGTGGAGCTTTCCAAAGTAGAAGTTACTCGCTGCAAGGCCTTCTGAAGTAGCAAGGTCATGGTAATTGGTGCTCGGGGCTATCTCTCCGTGACCTTGGGCGAACCATACAACGCTGGTGGGCAGCACCCCCCTGTCCTTTGGCAGCAGGGTGGTGTAGTGGAAGGGCCGCAGGCCGCAACAGACCCAGACTGGATCTGCTGCTAGCTCCTTATTTTAAGGGTGACCTTGGGTAAGTTACTTAATCTCATCTACAGAATAGGTCTTACTAATAAAATCTGTCTCTCAGGGCTCTTATAGGGGTTAAATAAGATGAATATATGTAAACTACCCCATACATTTTCAAGAAATGGCAGCTATTATTTTTTGTAGGCTGCTATTTTATAGCATCATTGTTTCAAATGTGACCATATTTTCAATTTTGTTTCTGGAGAAATTATGTAAATCTATTTTTTATGATAACAAAAAGCAGCTCTCACCCACCATATCTGTATATGAATCAGATACAAGCCTCTTACTCCCTTCATTCATTCTGGTGAGAGGGTTTCATTGCTGGGACAGAACTGTGTAGTGGTTAGAGCAGAGGCTTTGGCAAGAGTGTTGGGGCTCACATCCTGAGCTGTGATCTTGAGCAAGTTGCTTGATTTCTCTGGGATGCAATCCTTTATCTGCAGTTCCAAAATGAGGCTTTTTATGAACTTTATCCCACTTAGTATAAATCTTCCTAATTTTGATGTAGAAATATTGTGACTGAGTCCAGGAGACTCCCCCAGGTCCTGAGAGGGGTTCTAAGATATATGTTCATATGCTGAATTCTGAATTTCAAAGCTTATCTGGCTCCAAGAGTTTTGGTAAGGGAGCCTTGACACCCTCCATAAGGCTGTTTTGAGCCACATTAAAGCTGAAACTCTGGCCACCAACTTTGGCAGTACTTTGGCCACCTCATGTGAAGAGTTGACTCATTGGAAAAGACGCTGATGCTGGGAGGGATTGGGGGCAGGAGGAAAAGGGGATGACAGAGGATGAGATGGCTAGATGGCATCACCGACTCGATGGACGTGAGTTTGAGTGAACTCCAGGAGTTGGTGATGGACAGAGAGGCCTGGCATGCTGTGATTCATGGGGTTGCAAAGAGTCAGACACAACTGAATGACTGAACTGAACTGAACTAACTTCATGTAAGCCTCTTAGCCAGATCAAACCAGTCAATCCTAAAGGAAATCAACCCTGAATATTCACTGGAAGGATTGATGCTGAAGCTCTAATACTTTGACCACCTGATGCGAAGAGCTGACTCATTGGAAAAGACCCTGGTGCTGGGAAAGATTGAGGCCAGGAGGAGAAGGGGATGACAGAGTGTGAGGTGTTTGGATGGCATCACTGACTTGATAGACAAAGTTTGAGCAAGCTCTGGGAGATGGTGAAGGACAAGGAAGCCTGGTGTGCTGCCATCCATGGGGTCTCAAAGAGTGAGACACAACTTAGCTACTGAACAATAAGCCTCTTGGAATGCTATTGGCTATTATTGTCATCTTTGGAAACAATACTTTGAGGCAGTTATTATCTCATTTATAGATGAGGAAAATAGGGCACAAAAACATTAAGTAGCTAGCTAGCTCACACGTGGTAGACTTAGAATCAATCCAGATAATACATTTCCAACATCAGATCCCATGCATCCTTCTGAAACAGATTTATTCCCAGTGTCTTGGGCTTCCCTGATAGCTCAGTTGGTAAAGAATCTGCCTGTAATGCAAGAGACCTGGCTTTGATTCCTGGGTTGGGAAGATCCTCTGGAGAAGGGAAAGGCTACCCACTCCAAGATTCTGGCCTGGAGAATTCCATGAACTGTATAAGTTCATGGGGTTGCAAAGAGTTGGACATGACTGATTGACTTTCACTTTCACTTCACTTTCTTGTACTGGCCTTGGAAGAATTATTTCCAAATAAGATTCTACTCAGAGAAGTCAGAAAACACCATCAGCTGGGGCTACCCTTTACAAACATCTCCCCAGGGAGACTGGCTCTGATGTGGGCTCCCCAACCTCTTCCCATGGCTGTGCAGAGGAGGGAAGAGTGGGGTGCTGGCAAGGCTCCCTACACTTCAGCTCAGTCGCTCAGTCGTGTCCGACTCTTTGCAACCCCATGAATTGCAGAACGCCAGCCCTCCCTGTCCATCACCAACTCCCAGAGTTCACTTAGACTCACGTCCATGGAGTCAGTGATGCCATCCAGCCATATCATCCTCTGTTGTCCCCTCCCCCTCCTGCCCCCAATCCCTCCCAGCATCAGGGTCTTTTCCAATGAGTCAACTCTTCGCATGAGGTGGGCAAAGTACTGGAGTTTCAGCTTTAGCATCATTCCTTCCAAAGAAATCCCAGGACTGATCTCCTTCAGAATGGACTGGTTGGATCTCCTTGCAGTCCAAGGGACTCTCAAGAGTCTTCTCCAACACCACAGTTCAAAAGCATCAATTCTTTGGTGCTCAGCCTTCTTCACAGTCCAACTCTCACATCCATACATGACCACAGGAAAAACCATAGCCTTGACTAGACGGACCTTATTCAGCAAAGAAATGTCTCTGCTATCTAGGTTGGTCATAACTTTCCTTCCAAGGAGTAAGCATCTTTTAATTTCATGGCTGCAGTCACCATCTGCAGTGATTTTGGAGCCCAAAAAATAAAGTCTGACACTGTTTCCATTGTTTCCCCATCTATTTCCCATGAAGTGATGGGACCAGATGCCATGATCTTCGTTTTCTGAATGTTGAGCTTTAAGCCAACATTTTCACTCTCCTCTTTCACTTTCATCAAGAGGCTTTGTAGTTCCTCTTCGCTTTCTGCCATAAGGGTGGTGTCATCTGCATATCTGAGGTTATTGATATTTCTCCCAGCCATCTTGATTCCAGCTTGTGTTTCTTCCAGCCCAGCGTTTCTCATGATGTACTCTGCATATAAGTTAAATAAGCAGGGTGACAGTATACAGCCTTGACATACTCCTTTTCCTATTTGGAACCAGTCTGTTGTTCCATGTCCAGTTCTAGCTGTTGCTTCCTGACCTGCATGCAGATTTCGCAAGAGGCAGGTCAGGTGGTCTGGTATTCCCATCTCTTTCAGAATTTTCCACAGTTTATTGTGATCCACACAGTCAAAGACTTTGGCATAGTCAATAAAGCAGAAATAGATGTTTTTCTGGAACTCTCTTGCTTTTTTGATGATCCAGCAGATGTTGGCAATTTGATCTCTGGTTCCTCTGCCTTTTCTAAAACCAGCTTGAACATCTGGAAGTTCACGGTTCACGTATTGTTGAAGCCTGGCTTGGAGAATTTTGAGCATTACTTTACTAGAGTGTGAGATGAGTGCAATTGTGCAATAGTTTGAGCATTCTTTGGCATTGCCTTTCTTTGGAATTGGAATGAAAACTGATCTTTTCCAGTCCTGTAGCCACTACTGAGTTTTCCAAATGTGCTGGCATATTGAGTGCAGCACTTTCACAGCATCATCTTTCAGGATTTGAAATAGCTCCACTGGAATTCCATCACCTCCACTAGCTTTGTTCGTAGTGATGCTTTCTAAGGCCCACTTGACTTCACATTCCATGATGTCTGGCTCTAGGTGAGTGAATCACACCATCGTGATTATCTGGGTCGTGAAGCTCTTTTTTGTACAGTTCTTCTGTGTATTCTTGCCATTTCTTCTTAATATCTTCTGCTTCTGTTAGGTCCGTAACATTTCTGTCCTTTATCGAGACCATCTTTGCATGAAATGTTCCCTTGGTAGCTCTAATTTTCTTGAAGAGATCTCTAGTCTTTCCCATTCTGTTCTTCTCCTCTATTTCTTTGCATTGATTGCTGAAGAAGGCTTTCTTATCTCTTCTTGCTATTCTTTGGAACTCTGCATTCAGATGCTTATATCTTTCCTTTTCTCCTTTGCTTTTCGCTTCTCTTCTTTTCACAGCTATTTGTAAGGCCTCCCCAGACAGCCATTTTGCTTTTTTGCTTTTCTTTTCCATGGAGATGATCTTGATCCGTGTCTCCTGTACAGTGTCATGAACCTCATTCCATAGTTCATCAGGCACTCTATCTATCAGATCTAGGCCCTTAAATCTATTTCTCACTTCCACTGTATAATCATAAGGGATTTGATTTAGGTCATACCTGAATGGTCTAGCAGTTTTCCCTACTTTCTTCAATTTAAGTCTGAATTTGGCAATAAGGAGTTCGTAATCTGAGCCACAGTCAGCTCCCGGTCTTGTTTTTGCTGACTGTATAGAGCTTCTCCATCTTTGGCTGCAAAGAATATAATCCATTTGATTTCGGTGTTGACCATCTGGTGATGTCCATGTATAGAGTCTTCTCTTGTGTTGTTGGAAGAGGGTGTTTGCTATGACCAGTGCATTTAAAGACGGGCATGATCAGAGAGTGCAGCCCACATGCTGTCCGGCCATTTGATGATGGGACACCCTGTCTCCTTTTGGGTCCTCCAGAAGCTGACTCTGAGAAAAGGATTTCAGTGCAAGTGGTTGATTTGTGAAGCACAGGAAACATCATTTGCCATTTGGTAGTGAAGAAGGGAAGTGGAAGCAGCCAATAAGAGGTATATTATTATCCATTTTCCACTGTGAGTCACTGAAAATCCACAGGGAAATGTGAGGTCACAGGATAAAACCCATGCGTCAGACTGATCCTGCCCAAGGGCTGAGGGAGCTGAGGTATTTATACTCCATCCCTGGAGAGTCATTGGTGGAGGGTGACTCCCAGGGATGTCCTTGGCCCGCAGCCAGAAGCAGCGTGGCCTTCTGCATCCTGGAACATGAGGTCCAGGAGATAGGAGTGGAGCACTGACAGGGGCTGGCACACACCCTTTCACCCAGTTCTGCGTAGGAGCAGGAATAGCCTCATTTGTGAAAAGCCCAGGATGGATGATGTCTTACTCACTGTGAGTCTGATATCCATTGACAGACTCACCCAACCTCATGAACATTCCCACCATACTGCCTGCTGCAGTGCCTGAAATCTGTGCCATAGTCACCAGTCTCCAGAGACCACCAATAATATGTCAGGACATTACTCAGGAGAAGGAAAAAATGCACTATGACCTTTCCTTTCCTAGCCAGAACCCAAGGGAAAGGGATTCGGAACAGAGATGTTTTAATGAAGAAATATCAAGAAATTTCTGGATTAGGTGAGGATCAGGGAAGAATAATGATGGGTGAGTCACCGCCACTGAAGACCCTGGAAATTCTGGGGTGCCAGCTGCTGGAATGGAGGTGGACATGGAGGAGGCGGACATGGAGGAGGCAGCCTCTGGGGAGAGAGGCACCAGTGGGGACTCACAAGGGTGTCTTAGAGAAGAAAAGGGTCCAGTGTTTAAGACTTCACCTTCCAATGCAGGGGGTATAGGTTTGATCCCTGGTCAGGGAACCAAGACCCCACAGGCCTCATGGCCAAAAAAACCCAAAAAACAAAAAAAAAAAACACCCCATAAAATAACAGAAGCTATATTGTAACTAATTCAATAAAAACTTTAAAAATGGTCCTCACACACACAAAAAATCTTTTTTTATTTAAAAATTAAAAAAGAGAAAGGATTCGACCCAAACAGACATTTCCTGTTTCTCAGTTTTATCCAGATCAGGCTTGGGAAAAGAAGACTTTCTTCCTTCCTTCCTTCCTTCCACTGCTGCTGGACTCTGAGCTCTTGGATGATAGTGACCATGTCTTCTGGTCTTTATATTCAGAGCTCAGCACAACGACGAGTGGCTCATCTAAATGAACTCATCTTTCTTTTTTTAAGAAATGTTTTATTTTGAAATATATTTTCTTCTTATCCTCTCTGTACCTGGACCTATGACACCCCCATGAGTGGAGGGGAAAGCAGTGGTTTGGAGTATACCCCAGTGTGGACTCTCCGGGTCTTTTGTGTTCATGTAGTTGAACCACCAGACTTTTCACGTACTTTATATTTTCCTTTCAGGCGGCAATCTGCTGGACACAAAACTCTAACCTCTTCTTCAGGCTCTGCAGCACAGGAGGGCATGTCTGGTCTTTCCTTTGGCCTAGCTTCTTGCTCTCCCTATATTCAGTGAATTCAGTGCTCTTGTTGCCAGCTGCCAGTTCCTCTCTGACCTTTCTACTAGCTACCCTACGTTCATACCCACGAGCTCCCTGTGTTTCCACTTCTCCTTCTATTAAAATAGCAATACCAACAACTTGCTGGCAGTGAAATTTCGGGCAAATTATTTTACCCTCAGTTTATTCAGCAGCAAAATGTAGAGACTGCCCTGAACTTGTGGTGGCAACTCAGGGAGGTTGCTATGAACTGAATTGTGTTCTAGCAAAGTTCATGTGTTGAAGTTCTAGTCCCCAGTGTGTCTGTATTTGGAGTTGGAGGCCCCATAAAGAAGTAATCAGGTTAAAGTGAGGTCATGGGGGAGGCCTTAATTCAATAGGGCTAATGTCCTTATCAGAGGAAGAGGGGACACCAGAGATCTTTCACTCTCTCTCTCTCATCTTGCATGCCTGGAAGAAAAGGTTTGCAAGAACACAGTGACAAAGTACCCTCTGCGAGCCAGGAGGAGAGGCCTCAGCAAAAGCCAAATTTTCTGGCACCTTGATCTTGGGCTTCTAGCTTTCAGAACTGTGAGAAGATTAATTTCTGTTGTGTAAGCTCCCCAGGCTTTAGATTTTGTTATGAATGCTCTAGAAAACAAATACAGAGGTGATTCGTATCAAGGGCTTTGCTACAGTAGCTGACACAAGGTGGAGATTCATTAAGTGTAGCAATTGCTATTATTATTGCTTGTAATAAAACACCCACCTTTCTAGGAGAGAAAGATAATTCTAGAAACCCTGTACCAAACAGTCGCAAATTCACTTTAAGCTTCTGATGAGAGATTGAGGACATCAGAAAGAAGGCAAACCATGCTCATTGAAATTTTCCAATCCTATTTTTGTGTCTCAGTCATAATGATTTGTGTCAAATAACATGACTGCGTCTTTCCTCTGAGGAACTTAATGTGCTGATGCCAACTACTTATCCATCAGGCCAATGTTTGCATCGAGGATGAGCGAGTAGGATGTCTTAGATGGCTGGGCGCCTGAGGCCAGGACTGTGCGCAGGGGAGCCCTAATGAAATATGATAATCACATTTGTTCCCCTTTATCTGTAGTTTAGATTGTGCAGTCTGGGAGCGGGCCAGAGTGGCCCATTTTAGGAATTGCAAGGTTGAGCTTACAGTACAAGGCAGGTTTTCCCTTCCGTTGGCCTTGACTAATGGCTGTTCCAGCTCTTTTAGAAGAAGTACAGTTAACTCTGACTCATGGACACATCAGGGAGAGGGACCTTCCAAAACTCCATTCTCTCCCCAGATTCCAAGGTTCTGGTTTCATTAAGCTGCTTACATTCCTCAGGACACCTCTGTCAGACCCTTGCAGGTAGACTTCTGGGCTTCGGACCTCCACTGGACAGAATGCTGAGGGGGCAGAAGAGGCCTCTTGCGTGTATATGTGCTAACTCGCTTCAGTCATGTCCAACTCTGTGCGACCCTGTGGCCTGCAGCCCATCAGGATCCCCTCTCCATGGGATTCTCCAGGCAAGAATACTGGCTTGTGTTGCCATGCCCTTCTCTGCAGCCATGTGTTAGTGACTATTTCTCTGCTCTCCCACTAAACTGGAGCCCTTTGAAGGCAGAGTCTATATCTCTTTTCCCTTAGCATCCCCATTGACTTCAAGAGGGCCTATGGACTGTAGCCTGCCAGGCTCCTCTGTCCACCAGATTCTCCAGCCAAGAATACCAGAGTGGGTTGCCATGACTTCCTCCAGGGGATCTTCCATACCCAGGGATCAAACCTGCATCTCCTGCATTGTCAGGTGGGCTCTTTACCACTAGCACCCCATGGGAATCCCCTAAGAAGCTTCTTAAGAAACTGCAGTTCTTTTTATCTTCATTTTTAACCCAAATGAATGCATTAGAGATGGTACTAAAATCTATGTGGGAACCATCTGAGAACAGAGTCATTGGTCAGAGTTCTAAGCGGTGTGGAAAGAGAAGAAAATGTGCTGAGTCCTGATAAATGGGAAGGGGATTACACTGGCTTAATTGAAACCAGTTGAAGAAGTTCTTTTTTTCTGTTCCTTTCTAAAATTTGTTTTTACATCAGAATTGCCCAGTGTTCCCCAAGCCTACATAAGGCACAGCTCAAATTTCTATTCTTTCCTGTTGCTGCCTCTCCACTGATTCTGGCTTCACAGGGAAGGACGTTGTAGCCTCTAGGATCCCTTTATTCCTCTGTCACAGATGGATGAAATGTTCCAACATGAATCACTAAGCTTATCTCTTTTTGTATCTCCCATATGCTAAGGATTTGTTCTCTGATTCAATATCATTAAATACAAACATTTACTCAATACTCACTCGTGCACCAGGCCCTCTTGAAGTCAACAGGGATGCTAAGGCAAATGAGATATAGACCCTGCCTTCAAAGGGCTCAAGTTTTGTGGGAGAGCAGAGAAATAGTCACTAACACATGGCTGCGGAGGAGGACAGAGCATGGAGAAAGGCTTTGAAGGGAGAACCAAGGGATACAGAGGTGACCTTCCAGGAGGGAAAAAAGAAGAGAAGCCAGCTGGGGAAAAATGGGGAAAAAGAAGCAGCCAGCTGATTGTTTTTGAAAGAATCAGTCTTTTGATGTATGGCCAAAGGCAGCTAAAGATGTTGGTGTAGGTTGCAGACAGCTTAAGCTTGGGTACCAGGAAGTAGCCTCACTTGGTGAAAGCCTGAGTGGAGGAAACTTTCTCACACGGAGCAGCACTGTGTAATCCTCTGGCACTGAATGGAAGGAAGGAAAGAAGGGAGGGAGGACAGGAATCACCTTATATACTTGGGAAAATATTATATATAAATGGATCTATCTGTCTCCATTCGATAATCCCAACTCCTCTTCCCAGGAGAAGCTGAGATTGGTCCATCAGAATCTTTGTTTAGATTTCATAAGATACAGTGAATAACCACCCAATTCATTGATTCCCTTATTTCTCAGAATATGAAGGAATGAATTTGTCTTGTACAAAACCTGTGAAATTTTATTGATTTTTAAGAAAAGCAATGATAATATGATGTCTTTTACTACATAGGGTGGTATTAAGATGGATAAAATTAAGTATGAATTATTATACAGTTTGAACACGATAGTTAATTAAACATGTTGGTGGCCAAAATCTGTTATGTGCTGTGCTTAGTTGCCCAGTTGTATCAGACTGTTTGTGACCCTGTGGACCGTAGCCCATCAGGCTCCTCTGTCTATGGGAATTCTCCAGGCAAGAACACTGGAGTGAGTTGCCATGCCCTCCTCCAGGGGATCGTCCCAACCCAGGGAGTGAACCCATGTCTCCCACATTGCAGGCAGATTCTTTACCATTTGAGCCACCAGGGAAGCCCCCAAATCTGTTATGAATGAGTTGGAATTCTATTCAGGTTGTATCGTTCTAAAAAAAGGTCTCCAGAAAGGTGCCCTAGCATATACCTGTAGGCAAGTCTAAAGCACAGTTTAAGGACTGCTGTAAGCTTTTCGCATGAATTGAGGCCAGTGGTGAAACCTGCACAGTGGCCATTTGGAGCAGGAGAGGCAGGGAAAGCAGGAGGTCTTCCTGAGAACACCCACAACCCCTCTGGAGTTTTCTAGCTACATTCTCTTATTTTCTAGCTACATCCCCTAATTTTCTCCCATTAACTCATTGGGCTTAACTAATAACGTTTGATTTTGACTTTATCTGCTTACCTTTTTTAAAAACACATCTACAGACCTAGATTGTGGTGGTAAGGAAATTGATTCAAACTTGCTCAGACCAGACATCAGATGACTGAAGTCATGTCTTACTCATCTCTGAACCCTGAGTACCCAGAGTAGATACTCAATATGTTCATTGTATACATTATCAGGCTTCCTTGATCCACCTATCTTTACCACTAGGAAGCCTAGGTCTTCAACAAATATGTATTAATTACCTACTCCTTGCCAGGTGATGCGTCAGGCACTAGATTTACAAGAGTGAGCAAGAGGGATATGACCCTGAATTTGTGGAGCTTGTGGCCCTTAAAGAGAGACAGCAGTTAAATCAAGAATTACAAGAAATTAAGATAACATCACAGTATGGGAAGTTGGGTGCTAAACGGGTCAATACCAGTGGGACCATATCTGTTGGGGAGGTGGATCAAACGATGTTTCCTGGTAAAAGTGACTCAGAGCAAGTTAGTCAGAGTTCTCAATTCTCCTAGGATTTATAATCTATTTAGAGAAAGAAAACTGTCGTGCATACAAAAGTAAGAAACAGAATGATGTAAGATACTCTAGACTCAGTATTAGATCATGGATTATACATGATAGAAAGGATGAGATCAGGGGGCAAAAGTAGGCATGAATACATTCAGGAGAAAGGTGCTCTTGCCTGTCCTTGAAAGAGGGGTAGCACGGTAGACAGGAATTAGGGGCGAAAAGGCTGAGATGAGAATTGCCCACAATTGGGCAGGTGAGGCCTAGATGAAAAAGAGAGGCTGAATTAGGCAAGGCCTGGAAAGTCAGGAAGAAATAGAAATACAGTAAGCACAGCTGTATTGTAGTTAGGATTTTTCATAACATGATAAGAGCTTCTGTCAAGTGCTAGTCTGGGTTAGGTGCTAGGACGGAAATGTTTAACAGTAGGCCTACAAACCATCCTCTTTCTTTACCAGGGAGAAGCACATGGGAAAGGTAACTTAATCAAATCTTCATGTGAACATGTTAATGATAGACATCTGAGTAAACAAAGTTAATCATATTAGCTAGCTGCAGGGTCCTTGTCTACGACATGCTCTTATAAGGAGAAACCTGATCTGTCTGGGTTGCTCATTTGTTACAAATCTAGAATCTAAGGATGCTTTGAGCATGGCTTCTGGGAAAAAGTAAGTTAGGTAACTATCTGAGTATAAATATGAAGGTACTTCCCAATGACTCTTTTCTGTATAGGTAATGTGGCCACACATATAGCTCAAAGGTCTTCTGTGTTCATCTGGGTAAGAGAATATCTTGATGTGTCAAAAAAGGGCCCGGAGGACTACTTTAGCCTTCAGATCACTCACTGCTTTACCTGAATTTTGCAATGACTCATTTCACCGATGTTATTAGGAAAGCTTGCGATGCAGTAAGATCTATTTTTTACGAGTCTGTTTTAACAACCTGATCCTTTGTGTTTCCTTAGGTACTTAACATATATTGGCTCACATCAACCCTCTAAAGTAGATGCTCAGAGAAATTAATGTATCCAGTATCACACAGTGAGGGAGCAGCAGGCTTAAAATTTAATCACAGATCTGACTCCTTGAACCATACTCTTCCCACTGCTCTGTATTTTTCTACCTTTTAAACTTGAATAAAACAGACCAGGTTGTAGGGGCAGAAGTGGGGCAGTCAGGCCCTAGAGGACCACTGGGAAGTCCCACAAGCCCTTTGAGAGCCACTTCCACAAATGAGTATCGTCTTAATGAGAAAAGTCTTTCTGGTATAAAACCTGATTCATCTGAGACCCTAAAGGTAGCATTGGTGTCACATTTTCCATGGACATTCATTTTCACCAGAGGCAAAACACTTACATCTCAGATGGGACTCGTGGAGAGCTTGTGTGCTATCAGGGGAATAATACCACATTCTTTGAATGCTGAGAGAATAGCCCAAAGGCTCTGCCCGTGATCACAATCAGATGACATGGGTTGGAGTTTCTAATTCCATTTTCAGCCCTAAAGCAAGCTGGGCCTTGTGGGAAAGCTTGCTAATCCCTGATGTGTTAGATCAGCCATACTTCACATGGGCTGCAGTTTTATGAGGACATTTGTGGCATTCGTTCACAGCTCTGAGTTGTGTGTGTGTGTGTGTGTGTGTGTGTAACAAAGTCCTTTGTAAACATTATGTTCAGCTTCCTTTCAGGGAACTCAAGTTCCTCTTTTTAAAAAAACTAGTGTGTGAACAATGGGAAAGGAAGTAGCCCATATGAAAGAATTCACTTTTCTGGAGAAGTAAGCGATTTAATTCTAGTTGCCTCAGGTCGAGGAGTCTTATTCTTAGGGGAAAACTGTCCAGTGCAGCAGCTTGCTGTTGTTGCTGTTCAGCGGCTAAGTTGTGTCCAGTTCTTTGCAACCCTATGGACTGCACCACACTATTTCTCTGTCCTTCACTATCTCCTGGAGTTTGCTCAAATTCATGTCTATCAAGTCGGAGATGCCATCCAACCAACTCACCCTCTGTCAATCCCTTCTCCTCCTGCCCTCAATCTGTCCCGGCATTGGAGTCTTTTCTAATGAATCGGTTCTTCACATCAGGTGGCCAAAGTATTGGAGCTTCATCTTCAGCATCAGTCCTGCCAGTGAATAGTCAGGGTTGATTTCCTTTAGGATTGACTTGGTTAGATCTCCTTGCAGTCCAAGGGACTCTCAAGAGTTTTCTCCAGCACTACAATTATGAAAGCATCAACTCTTCAGTGTTTACCTTTCTTTATGGTCCAACTCTCACAAGCTATGGAAAAACCACAGCTTGACTATATGGACCTTTGTTAGGAAAGTGATGTCTCTGCTTTTTAATATGCTGTCTAGGTTGGTCATAACTTTCCTTCTAAGGAGCAAGCATTTTTCCCTGTGGAAAGCACCACAGGATGTTCATTACTGGGATGTGATAGATTGCCCCATTTCTGGACCTCTCGCTCTGGACTGCCAGCATCTTTAATGAACAGATGAAGCCATTTTCCCTTCCTTGGCTGTGTCTGTTTAATCAGCTTTGGAAGGAACTATCATACCACCAGTTAATAAAAGTCTTAATAAATATCTAAACTGCAATACCACCAGACAGGTGTTCATGCTATTAGAAAAATCTGACACAAGAACGCCAGGATTTTTATTTCAAATCAAAGCAGACACACAGAGACTTTGTATCTATCTGTAGCAATGTGTTGTTGCTGCTGCTGCTTCTAAGTCGCTTCAGTCCAGTCAGACTCTGTGCGACCCCAAAGACCGCAGCCCACCAGGCTCCCCTGTCCCTGGGATTCTCCAGGCAAGAACACTGGAGTGGGTTGCCATTTCCTTCTCCAATGCATGAAAGTGAAAAGTGAAAGTGAAGTCGCTCAGTCGTGTCCAACTCTTCGTGACCCCATGGACTGCAGCCTACCAGGCTCCTCTGTTCATGGGATTTTCCGGGCAAGAGTACTATGTTGAGGGGTGCTTTAACTTGAGTCTTACTAAGAAAAGCAAAAAGTTTAGTCAAGAATTTCTGAAACATAGATCTGAGCTGAGAGAAAACTGGTGTGATGTAGACCTTGGGTTTGTCTTCTGGACTCTGCGGACCCACTTCTTAGGCTACACTGTTAATACTCTGCTCTGCTCTCCGCTGGGTATTGCTTTCTTGTTTCTAGACTCTTACCATTTTCAGAGTCCTTCAGTTCAGTTCAGTTCAGTCACTCAGTCGTGTCAGACTCTTTGCGACCCCATGAATCGCAGCACGCCAGGCCTCCCTGTTCATCACTAACTCCCAGAGTTCACTTAGACTCACGTCCATCGAGTCCGTGATGCCATCCAGCCATCTCATCCTCTGTCATCCCCTTCTCCTCCTGCCCCCAATCCCTCCCAGCAACAGAGTCTTTTCCAATGAGTCAACTCTTCGCGTGAGGTGGCCAAAGTACTGGAGTTTCAGCTCTAGCATCAGTCCTTCCAAAGAAATCCCAGGGCTGATCTTCTTCAGAATGGACTGGTTGGATCTCCTTGCAGTCCAAGGGACTCTCAAGAGTCTTCTCCAACACCACAGTTCAAAAGCATCAGTTCTTCGGCGCTCAGCTTTCTTCACAGCTCAACTCTCACATTCATACATGACTACTGGAAAAACCATAGCCTTGACTAGACAGACCTTAGTCGGCAAAGTAATGTCTCTGCTTTTGAATATGCTATCTAGGTTGGTCATAACTTTTCTTCCAAGGTTAGTCTTTGTTTATACTTTTATCCAATGTTCCCTTTAAATACAACCTTTCTCAGTTACAAAGGAAAATGGGATTCTTTCCAGTGCATGGCAAAACACCGGCTATTTACTTTGTTTACTGCCAGCTTATTTGCTGATTGTCCTGTGCCCTTCCAAACCCAGCACTAGCTAATCTTTTTGTCCTGCTCTTTTTGTTCTTTATTTTGCCTGTCATGTAATGGAGGAAACTGATAAAAAACACATTATTTAAGGAAAGAAGAGAACACATTTCAGCTGAATACAAATTTCCTGCAAAGAGTTGTGAGGCTGTCTTTGTAACACTGTAGTTCATTGGAACCATCTTGGCTGCAAATAAATAAGTGCTAAACTACCAGTAACTTAAACAAGGAGTAAAGCTAGTTTACGAGGGTACTTAATATGGTAACAAGGTATTAAGGATTCCAGATTAACTATCAGTCATTCTTTATTCTCTCCCTTGTGGATGTAGGTTAACTGTCTAGCACTAAGCATTATGTCTTCAGACAATATCCAAAGGAAGCCAGGGAGAAAGGGTATACTATTTGAGTTTTCTCTCTTTCTTAAATAGGGGAGAAAACTTTTCCAAAACTTTACCCCACAGAAGATTTACCCTTAGTATTAAGGGCCTATACCTATGCTTTGGGTCACATATTTATACTTTACCTGTGATGAAGCTGTGAAAGTAACTGCCCTCTTTAGCAGATAGGGTCACATGCCTATGCTTTAGATATGATAAAGCTGGGAAAGTAAATGGCCTTTATTGTGGAAGTGGACGTTTGCGAGTAAGGAAGAAGGAGGGGGAAAGCTGCTAGGTAGTCAACTACTGTCATGGACTGACTGACTGTGTCTCCCTCAAATTCATATGTTGAAAACCTTTGGAAGGTAATTCAGGTTAGATGAGATCATAAGGTTGGAGCCCTCATGAATGGGATTAGTGCCCTTTATGAGAGTTAAAAGAGAGCTTGCTTCCTCTCTGCTCTTTCTACCACATGAGGATATAAGGAAAAGTCTGAAACCAGAAGAGGACCCAACTGTGCTGGCATCCTGACCTCAGTCTTCCAGCCTCCAGAGCTGCTGGGAATGCATTTCTGTAAGCCATCCAGTCTACGGCATTCTGTTATGGCAACCTCAGGGCTTCCAAGGTGGCACTGTTCCTCACTGTGCTGTCAGTCAATTGCGTCTGACTCTTTATGACCCCATGGACTGTAGCCCACCAGACTCCTTTGTCCATGGGATTCTCCAGGCAAGAACACTGGAGAGGGTTGCCATGCCCTCCTCCAGGGAATCTTACTGACCCAGGGAATCAAACCTGTGTCTCTAATGTCTCCTGCATTGGCTAGCAGATTCTTCATCACTAGTACCACCTGCGCTAGTGGTAAAGAATCTGTCTGCCAGTGTAGGAGGTATAGGTTTGATCCCTGGGTCAGAAAGATCCCCTGGGGTAGGAAATGGTAACCCACTCCAGTATTCTTGCCTGGAAAATTCCATGGGCAGAGGAGCCTGGCAGGCTACAGTGCGTGGGGCTGCAAAGAGTCAGACACGACTGACTGACTGAATAGACACACGTAGCAACCTCAACAGACTAAGACAACCACAACCATCAAATAGTCTTGAAATGCAACAGCTTGGGGATGGATTATATTAATTAAGTTAACACTTACTATCACATGGACTACATATACAGTTATTATGGAGTTATAAAAAAGACCCCAGAAGTTCAGCATAAACCCATTCTCTCTCCTTTAAGAATAGATAATTGTCTATCTCAATTTTTTAAAATTGTGGTAAAATGCATATAACATAAAATTAATCATTTTAAGTGTGCAGTTTAGTGTCACTAAGTACACTCACATTGTTGTGCAACCACCGCCATCATCTATCTCTAGAAAGAGTTAATCTTTCCATGATGAAACTCCATACCCATTAAAGAGTAAAGTCCCCACTTCCCCTCTCCCTGGCAACTGTCATTCTACTTTTAGTCTTTTTTAAATTTGGCTATTCTAGTCTCCATAAATAAGTCAAATTATGTATTTGTTCTTCAAGCTTATTTTCAAGATATTTGGTAACCTCTCTTGAAATGTCCTGGGCTTCCCAGGGGGCTTAGTGGTAAAGAATTTGCCTGCAATGCAGGAGATGCAGGTTTGGTCCCTGGGTCAGGGAGATCCTCTGCAGGAGGAAATAGCAACCCACTCCAGTATTTTTACATGGAAAATACCATCAACAGGGGAGCCTGGAAAATCCCAATGGGACTGGGCTACCTCCCTGGGGTTGCAAAGAGTCAGACATGACTTAGCAATTGAGCACGCACAAGCACTTGAAATGCCCTTCCTGCTTCTCCTCCTTCTTTCCTCCTTTCAAAACCCATTCCATCCTCCAAGGCTCAATACCAAGATTTTCCAGTTGCTTCAGTCTCTGGGCATCTCTCCCTATGCTGACTCAGAGTACACAACTCCCCTACTCATTTGGACCTTGTCTGTACTGTCTCAGGGCATATCTTGAGTTATTATTCTATACTAACCATCATTTTCTAAGTGGTTGTCTTCTCTTGCCAACTAGACTGTGACTTCCTGAAGGGCAGAGATGGAATGTCTCTTCTTTTCTTTGCATCTTCCACTACTTAACCCTTCAATGCAACAGACACTCAGTAAATACTTGTCAAATCCCCTGCTGTTCTTTAGGAAGGCTTCTTTGAGAAAGGCTAGTGAATCTCTCTTAGCTTTTGCTTTTCCAGGCTAAGCCAGGATAATGAAGCAGAGCCATTGTATTGACACAAGACTTTGTTCTAAGAAACTTGTAACATTTCCCTCATATTAAGATCAGTTATTTTAGTAGTTAAAACAGTCAACAAAGGCCTTACAATTGGGGAAAGAATTCCTCTTCTGAAAGGCATATCTGGGAAGGCCAGAGTCTCTGGTAAGCCTCTATTTTTTTAAATCATTTTACAAAAACTCCTTTACTGATTTGGTTTAACGTCTACTAATTCCCTGAGAAGAGAATGCAAGCACTCATACACACATACCTGACTCCCTTTATGCAGCCTTGATCACAGCAATTCACATTATTGAATCATTTCTAAAAGCAGAACTAGAGTTTACCAGAAGATAATCTAAAACACTCAAGGATTATAATTTTGTATAACAAAATTGTAGATGTAACAAGGGCTTGGGTGTGGCTTTGCATCTGAGTATTCCTGATTAAGGTGACTAGGAAAAATACTATGACTCCAAGATGGCAGGGTAGAAGGACATGCACTCATCTTCTCCTGTGAGAACTCCAAAATTACAGCTCACTGCTGAACAACCGTCAACAGGAGAACGTTGGACTCCACCAAAAAAAAAAAAAAAAATACCCCAAGTCCAAGGGCAAAGGAGATGCCCCAGCAAGATGGTAGGAGGGGTGAAATTGTGTTTAGAATCAAACCCTATATTTGCCAGGGACACTCGGAGGGCTCAGACAAACCTTGTATGCACCAGGACCCAGAGACCCCAGAGAGACTGAGCCAGAACTGAGTGTGAGTGTCTCCTGCGGAAGTATAGGTTAGCAGTGGACTGCTGCAGGGGCAGGGGCTCTGGGTGCCATAGACCTGGGTATTGCATAAGCCCTCTTGGAGGAGGACGCCATTAACCCCACCATAGAGCTGTCAGAACTTACACAGGGCTGGGGAAACAGACTCTTAGGGGGCACAAACAGAACCTTGTGCACACCAGGACCCAGGAGAAAGGCGCAGTGACCCCACAAGAGACCTACCCAGACTCGCCATGAGTGTCCAGGAGTCTCTGGGGAGGCGGGGGTCGGCAGCGGCCTGCTGCAGGGTTGCGGGCACTGAATGCAGCAGTGTGTGCATGGGGCCTTTTGAAGGAGGTCACCATTATCCTCATTACCTCCACCATAGTTGGCCTCAGGTCAAACAACAGGGAGGGAACACAGCTCTGTCCATCAACAGCTGGACTAAAGATTTACTGAGCATGGCCCTGCACATCAGAAGAAGACCCAGTTTCCCCCTCAGTCAGTTCAGTTCAGTTGCTCACTCATGTCCAGCTCTTTGTGACCCCTTGGACTGCAGCATGCCAGGCCTCCTTGTCCATCACCAACTCCCGGAGCTTACTTAAACTCATGTCTTTACCGAAAATACGCTTGGTAAATACACCCAGATTCTCAACTCAGATGAGGTGTCAGAAGAGTCATGTTGGGGCGCAGATGCAGGGAGATTAATCTGCTTGCTTAAAATATCCTGAAATATCAAGAAAATAAATTTGAATCTCAGAAAGTTTGTGAGCTGGTTGAAGGTTAATTAATATTTGCTTTGTTGAAGTGGCTTGTTGAGGGGTTTCATAGAAACCACAGAAATAACAATAACAGTTGGGTGAATGGAGGGTCACCCCAGGGCACCTGAAGGGAACCTTCGTGGGACTATTTCATGAAGTTTCTCTTTGCTTCGAGATTTGTGTTTTTAAAAGTCTGAGGAAAATTAAGACATGTTAGGCCTGCTTCATATTGGTTCATAAAACACTCACAAAATTGTATAATAATGCTTAATGAAGAAATTTTCTGTATAAGCACAACAGTTTTGACAGCAGTCATAAACATGAAAGTTGGGAGGAGTGGTATGTAAGCCCTCTGGCAGTACTGAGGTTCTTCCCCAATTAGAAGAAAGAGCTGCCTGGGACACATGGCATTTAGGAATGAAGTATTTGATCCTTGAGTTTTGGGTAGTCACAATGGAAAGCTTGTGAGATCAAAAAAAAAAAAAAAATCTTCTCTAGGTAAAAAAGAGCAGAAGGGATATTTAGAACAGGTTAAAAATAGGAATGTCAAGAAAAATAGCATTCTCTCTTTGATAAGAGTAAGTAGATAGTTGCGGTCTTTTTATTTCACTTTAAAGCTCAGAACCAGTGCAATCTCCCTGGGGAACTCAGACAGCCAGGCACTTTCCTAATATTCATACATTTATCCACTCATGTATTTTTCCAGTCATCATTTATTAATCACCTGTATGATATTATTTATTAGAGACCTATTATATTTTGGGTATTGAACCTATGATGATGAATAAGAAGTTTTTCATCTGGAAAAATTTCAGTTTGCTGGAGGGAGGTATATACAATAAATGGTTAAGAGTAAATATAATGAGTGTTATGCTAGACTTAACTGCAGGTAGCTGTGTGTGCACAAGAAAAAGATCCGCTTGTTTATCTGAGGTTGCCAGAGAGGAGTTTGCAGGAAGTGATATTTGAAGTGGGTTTTGAAGGAAGAATAAGAGTTCAGGATAAGACGATCAAAGTAAGATGAAGAAAATACCACTGAGAGAAGGGGGTGTAGAGGCCAGGGAATAGCGTTAGAGCATTGAGGTAGAGAACGAGAAACAGAACACGCAGGCGCGGTGCTGAGGGAGAGCTGGAACTGAGGCCACAGTGTATGAGGAGGCCATTTGTCCTCCAACTCAGGGGCCAGAAGGCACTGGTGCAGCCCATGGGCCCTCCTGCCATTACACACACACAGCGCCACCCCTCACACAGAGGAACACCTCCACCTCCTGAGAACAGAGCTGACTCTGTCCGCTGTATCCCTCAGAGTCCAGCATTCTAGGAACAACCTTGTAGAGCACTTTGGTAGAGGACGCAACATTGGTTTTGCAACATGAGAATGATATACACACATTATCTCCAGCCTGGAGGTTCACTGAGGCAGGACAAGTTCTGATATATGCCCTGCTTGTCTCCTGGAAGACCTGGCATGTAGGCCTTAAGTATTCGCTGCATGAATAAATGAACTAAACAAATGGAGGCAGGGTGGAGAATGGAATGGCCCAGGAGGAGGCTATTGTCAGACGTTTTACAAGTCTGTTATAGAAATTCAGGTGATCAATCATGGCGGGGTTAGAGAGGAAGAGGTGGGGCTTCCCTGGTGGCTCAGACGGTAAAGAGTCTGCCTGCAATGCAGGAGACCCGGGTTCCCTTCCTGGCTCAGGAAGATCCCCTGGAGAAGGAAATGGCAATCCACTCCAGCACTCTTGCCTGGAAAATCCCTTGGACAGAGGAGCCTGATAGGCTACAGTCCATGGGGTCGCAAAGAGTTGGATACGACTGAACAACTTCACTTTCACTTTCACTTTAGAGAGGAAGGGCCGGGATTTAGATCAGCACTCCCCAATAGTACCTTCTGCAATGATGGATATGTGTTATTCTGCACTGCCCATTACACTCGCCACTAGCCACATATGATATTGAGCACTGACATGTGGCCTGTGAGATTAAGGAAATGAACTTTTCATTTAAATTTAAATAGCTACATGTGGCTATTGGCTACCACACTCAACAGCACAATTCTAGGGTTTTTTATGACAGACCCAAAGAAACTTTTAACAAATTGGATTTTTTAATAAATTTAATCAACAAATATTCATTGATCGTTTACTAGATTCTGAAGGAGAAAATGGGAGCCAATCTGCAGCAACTGTGTGTGCCATGCCAAGTGTTTAGACTTTGTAATAAACAGTGGAAGAGGCTGGACAAGCTATTTTAGCAGGACTGGTCAGTGAAATCTCTCTGAGAGGTGACATACTGAGAGTTGGATGATGAGAAAATTATGGGGTTGCCATTTCCTCCTCCAGGGGGTCTTCCCGACCCAGGGATCGAACCCAGGTTTCCTACATTGCAGGCAGATTCTTTACCATCTGAGCCACCAGGGAAGCTGAAAATTCGACATAAAGGCCCTTAGAACAAGAAGGTCCCTGTGCCATCTACAAGTCTAACTCACTGACTTCTGCTTCCAGAAAGGAAATTAAAGTCCAGAGAGGTAAACACACTTACTCATGGCCACAGAGCTAATTAATAACTTAGGAACAGACTAAATCTCCTAACTTCCGACTCCACACCCTACTGGGTAAATCTGAATCTCCTTTTCCTTGTTGGTTAAAAAGATTATAGCGAGAGACGAAAAATATAACATAGGCAAGGTGTTTAAAATGGTAGCTCTGTTTATTGTTGGATTTGTTTTAATTTAACAGTGTTCCTTTCAAGTAATTATATTATTAATAATAACTGTATTTTTTTTAGTAATACAAAAGCATAACAAAATTTTAGTAATTTAATAATGCAAAAAGCGTAAGACAGGCAATGAACATTCAACTCCTGATTTGTTTTAGGAAATAGCTGTTTGGAGTGAATCTCGGATTTGGGGCTGTGCGACCGACATCAGACACCACAGGCCACTGGTCGAGAGGCAGCCGCTGGCATTACAGATGCTATGGGGGAAGAAATGTCCGACCTCTCCACTACTGGCCTTGCAGCCCCACCTTGTTAAGTGGTGGCAAGCATCACTGTTCTAAGATTTTTTTCTCTCTTCTTCTGAGGAGAGAAAAAAAATGAAGTTATGGTTTTCCCAACAGATAGAGCTGTCATCAAGCTCCTTACAGAAAACTGCTGTAGACAGGAGTTGAAAAGAAGATGAAGGCTTTCACACAGTGTGAAAGTGGAAATGATGAAAAGGGGGCACTAACATCATGTGACCCAAGAGAAGGATTTTTCTGCCTTCAGAATTAGGCCTTCATTGGGTTACTCATCTTTTTATATCATATTCCTTCCCCTCCGCACCTCTGTCCTTTGAGCATATATTTTTGTAAATATTCAGGAAGGAAAAACAATATGATGAATAGTCATAGATTTGCCGGAGTGACAGTGTTGAAATATACATGTTGGCTCTCCTTGCCTTCTCTGTATCACCTTTCTGACCATACCTTTGGCGCTCAACCCAGAAGTCTGGACCCTGAGCCCACACTCTGTCCATTCAGTTGTGTTTGATGACTGCGGAGCCACCTGTGTAATTATTATTAATCAATAGTTTTGTGTAACCACCAGAGTAACACCGCACAGTGAAGTGCTGAATAATTGCAGATTGCATGTGAAAGGGTGACCTGAGAACCACAGCTGAGGCTCACAGCCCCGTGCCTCATCACTCCAACCCCTGCCCTCCACCCGGGGCCAGGGTTCTCTCCCCAGACTCTAGCCCTACCACCTCCCACCGTTTCCATCAGGATATTGCCTCTGCACCTTCCAGACTCTAGTGTTCCCAATGCACCTCGCAGTGGACACAGTGACATACTTGAGGCCACAGGGGTAGAGGGTCCAAGTCACCGAATCTAAGCAAGTGTGGATTCCAGACCTCTCTCTACCACTTAGTTCAGCTTGGGCCAACTATTTCATCTCCGTGAGTCTCCAATGTGAAGCTGGGATAATGTCTACCTCGTAGGATTCTGAAGAATTCTAAAATGTTATTACTATATATAAAATGCTTTGAAACTAGGAAGTACTACTCAAATGAGCACAAGGCATTTTTCAGTACTGTACACTACATATTGTTTTTTGTGGGAAAAGAAAACCTGATGAGTTTTAAATTATATTCACATCCAGCCAATATTTTATAATAAGTGTAGATGGAGTATGATTTTTAAAAATTGTGAATTACTACAATGCTGCTGCTGCTGCTGCTAAGTTGCTTCAGTTGTGTCCAACTCTGTGTGACCCCATTGACGGTAGCCCACCAGGCTCCCCCATCCCTGGGATTCTCCAGGCAAGAACAATGGAGGGGTGTAAATATGAGACTTGGTCGAGCTGACTGGTGTGAAGCAGGAAGTGCAGAAGGGAAAACCTGAAGACAGGAGAGCACTGGGCGAATTCAAGGATCCAAGAGGCCCTTGTGGTTGGAACACAGGAAAGGAGAGGGTTTGGGAAGCTGAAACCGGACAGGCAGAGGGAGAGTCATACACAACTCCTGGAATTCTCTTACGAGAAAGCTGGGAATGTGTAAGACTAGGGGAGGAAATGTAAATAGAAGTTGTAAGGCTGAGAGAATGAACTTACTAGAGAAATTGTGGATATGTGGTCCTTTTAAGCTGAAATAGGATCAATTCATAAATTCTACACTACCATGTGTAGAATAGATAGCTAGCGGGAAGCTGCTGTATAGCCCAGAGTGCTCAGCCCTGTGGCTCTCTGATGACCTGAAGGGGTAGGATGAGGAGCTGGGGTGGAGGAGGGAGGCTCAAGAGGGAGGGAAGTATGTACATGTATAGCTGATTCACATTGTTATACAGCAGAAGCTGGCACAATATTGTAAAGCAATTATATTGTAATTTTTAAAAGAAGTTTTAAAGATTCTAATATCGAAGGTTTATTGTTTCATATCCAGTTCTAACTGTTGCTTCCTGACCTGCATACAGGTTTCCAAAGAGGCAGGTCAGGTGGTTTGGTAGTCCCATTTCTTTCAGAATTTTCCACAGTTTATTGTGATCCACACAGTCAAAGGCTTTGGCATAGTCAATAAAGCAGAAATAGATGTTTTCCTGGAACTCTCTTGCTTTTTCCATGATCCAGCGGATGTTGGCAATTTGATCTCTGGTTCCTCTGCCTTTTCTAAAACCAGCTTGAACATCAGGGAGTTCACAGTTCACATATTGCTGAAGACTGGCTTGGAGAATTTTGAGCATTACTTTACTCAAGTGTGAGATGAGTGCAATTGTGCAGTAGTTTGAGCATTCTTTGGCATTGCCTTTCTTTGGAATTGGAATGAAAACTGACCTTTTCCAGTCCTGTGGCCACTGCTGAGTTTTCCAAATGTGCTGGCATATTGAGTGCAGCACTTTCACAGCATCATCTTTCAGGATTTGAAATGGCTCAACTGGAATTCCATCACTTCCACTAGCTTTGTTCATAGTGATGCTTTCTAAGGCCCGCTTGACTTCACATTCCAGGATGTCTGGCTCTAGGTGAGTGATCACACCATCGTGATTATCTTGGTCGTGAAGCTCTTTTTTGTACAGTTCTGTGTATTCTTGCCACCTCTTCTTAATATCTTCCGCTTCTGTTAGGTCCATACCATTTCTGTCCTTTATCGAGCCCATCTTTGCACGAAATGTTCCCTTGGTATCTCTCATTTTCTTGAAGAGATCTCTAGTCTTCCCCATTCTGTTGTTTTCCTCTATTTCTTTGCATTGATCGCTGAAGAAGACTTTCTTATCTCTTCTTGCTATTCTTTGGAACTCTGCATTCAGATGCCTATATCTTTCCTTTTCTCCTTTGCTTTTCGCTTCTCTCCTTTTCACAGCTATTTGTAAGGCCTCCCCAGACAGCCATTTTGCTTTTTTGCTTTTCTTTTCCATGGGGATGGTCTTGATCCCTGTCTCCTGTACAATGTCACGAACCTCATTCCATAGTTCATCAGGCACTCTATCTATCAGATCTAGGCCCTTAAATCTATTTCTCACTTCCACTGTATAATCATAAGGGATTTGATTGAGGTCATACTTGAATGGTCTAGCGGTTTTCCTACTTTCTTCAATTTGAGTCTGAATTTGGCAGTAAGGAGTTCATGATCTGAGCCACAGTCAGCTCCCGGTCTAGTTTTTGCTGACTGTATAGAGCTTCTCCATCTTTGACTGCAAAGAATATAATCAAGCTGATTTCGATGTTGACCATCTGGTGATGTCCATGTGTAGAGTCTTCTCTTGTGTTGTTGGAAGAGGGTGTTTGCTATGCGTTTGTTCGTGTTCTCTTGGCAGAACTCTATTAGCCTTTATCCTGCTTCATTCTGTACTCCAAGGCCAAATTTGCCTTTTACTCCAGATGTTTCTTGACTTTCTACTTTTGCATTCCAGTCCCCTATAATGAAAAGGACATCTTTTTTTGGCTGTTAGTTCTAACTAACATCCTGTAGGATGTTGCCTCCTTGGGGTTTTTTTTTCTGCACTCAGAATCTCCATGGCCTTTGTGTGACAGGTAGCTCATTCTCCTTCACTTCGCACTTTCCCCCAAGGGCCTTTTAAGTTCCTGGTGAGTGTTGTATGTGGAATAGAAAGATGCAAAGGTAGTGGCAATGAATTAAATTGTTGTTAGTAGGAAGTGATTGTGAAAAGAGGCGTAAGATCTCTGTGACTGTAATTAACTGAAAGTTACAATCACATCATCTAAGGCAAATGGTTTCCCAAGTGTCACCATGTTTACTTAATCCTTTATTTAATATTTCATTCTGAATTTCTAGATGTGGTTGAGAAATTAGTCAGGGACCAATTTACCAAGTCAAGCAGATATTAGGGAAACTCATCCAACAAATATATTTTCCTTGGCCTGGTCATAGTTCGCCTGCTCATCTGATCCAGCATATCTCTTTGGCATTTTTAATTTATTTTTCAATTTGTTAACTGAAGTATAGTTGATTTACAATATTGTGTTAGTTTTAGGTGTACAACATAGAGATTCAGTATTTTTGTAGATTATATTCTAAATTATCACAAGCTAATGGTCATCCTTATGCCTTGTTGCTTGTCTATTTTATATGCAATATCTTACATCTGTTAATCCCAAACCCTTAATTTGTCGCTCCCCCATCTCTGTCTCCTTTTTTGTAACCATTACAAGTTTGTTTTCTATACTTATGAGTCTGTTTGTATATGCATTCATTTGTATTATTTTTTAGATTCTACATATAAGTGATATCACTTAATATTTGTCTTTCACTGTCTGACTTATTTCACTATGCATAATATTCTCTGGGTCTATCCACATTGCTGCAAATGGTAGTATTTCATTCATTGTTATGGCTGAGTAATATTCCAGTGTGTGTGTGTGTGTGTGTGTATCATATCTTCTTACTCTGGTCAAAAATTAATGAAACAAAACAGAGTAAATCAGCTCATTTACTCATTTGATACGGGATGAAAGTAGAATTTCAGTTCAATTCTCTGTGGAAAATAAACCTCAATTCCCTGTGTTAAGAATAACATCTTATAATAATTTAGTCTAAAGTTCTTGAAAACTAGGGAATACATTCTAGAAGTTTTCTGTACTTTATCAAAGCCAAAGAACCTAAAAACCAATTTATCTTCTTTCTCAAAAAAATATGTAAGACAGGAGACATATTCTGAGATGATAGAATCTCAGCCATTTTGGCCAGAGCCACTGTCACTTACTGTCAGTAATATCTGTGGTTAATAGTGATGGCAAGGATGTTAACGTGGGGCACCTATAAGTTCTGTGCTGTACACTTTACCCTTATCTCACAACCATTTGAGGTGGGTTTTGTCAAAATCACAAAGCTAGTGAGCGGTGGACTCAAGATTCAAAGTGATGGACTCAGATTCAAAGTGATGGACTCAGATTCATCACTCTGCTCTTTTCCACCCTGAGGACATAATGGCTGGAAGCTGTGTAGGGCCCAGGACAAGACTGGGCTAGAGCATAGAGAATCACTGGTCACAACAGCCTCTGAACTGTGAAGTGAATTTAGAGACGTCGCATAAACTCCTGGAGGTTTTGCTTTCTACAAAGCAGAAGGGACTCCTGTTTTCCCTAACTCTCATTGTGAAGGCTTGCTATGTAATAGCTGTGAAAGTTTTTTGACAACCAACCATTAAGTCTTATAAAAATAGGGCTTATTATTTCGTATTGTGATCACTATGATGATGTGGCAAGATTCTCCTACGAGACATGCCATGACTGCTCTGGGGTAAGGATTCTCAGAGGAGTCCAATTTGAATGTCACCTCCAGTAAGGCTGAGGTTCAAAATGAATCATCTGATATGCTGACATGCCAGGGAATCAGATAAATCACAGCCAGGAGGCAACAGGAATCATGTATGTTGTGGATATGACTTGATTGATGTAGTGACAGACGTATTCACAGCATCTCCCAGATCCCCAAACACATCTCCTTCTAGGAAAGCTGATGTCTGTGGGAGGCTCCCTCCAGTGACTGCAGTCAGGAATGGATCATAACAGATGGTGAAGTTTAACTGTTACAAGGCTGAGAGGTGGATCAATACTCAGGTGTTCTTCAGAGTGATCTTGCCGACATGGACTCCATGACTCTGACTTGGGCTCCATCATGCCTTCGAACAATCACCACCGCTCAGGCCTTGGGTTTCTAGATGATGGAATACTTCCATAGTTACTCCAGGAAGAAGGACATGGAGGCAAGGCAGTAAGGCAGTAATGCTGTCCACACTTGATATAATCCCAGTGGATTGGTGGGTCTCAAACTCCAGGGAGACTGAAACCTCTTAGAGAACTTGTCCAAAGGCAGATTTCTGGGCCCCTTCCCCATAGATCACTATCCCATTGGTGGAAAGTGGGGCCCAGAACTCTGCATTCAGATAAACACTTGAATAACATTGCAGGCAATGGGCGCTTTCCATTTTCAGGGACGAATGAATGATGATTTAAAGAACCTTAAAGTTGGCTGATCATTACTTAAAATTTTGAAGTTCCAGGCCTACATTTCTAAGTGCCTGACTGTTTAAACACTCCATCTGGTAGTTCTGCCAGCATCCCTTTTCCAAAACATATCCCGAATCAAATCCATCATGTTCCCCACCGAGTCTCTCTTCTCCAGGTGAACCTGTCTCTGTTGCTGATGACACTGTTCTCCTCGGCCAGGCTCAAAACAGCAACCGCCTCTGGTGTGCCGTCCTTCGACAGTCATCCGTGAGAGACCCGCACGGATTCTCTGGGCTCTGCTTTTGCTCTTCCAGCGCTCTCATCACTCTCAGTGCCACAGGCCAGATCCCTTTTCACCTCGTGGCATCTGGACCACACTCTGGAAGCGAATGTTTCCCTTCTTTGCTCATCCTGTAGCTTCTTCCTACAGTGGCTCTGGAAAATTGAAACCGTATCATTCCTGAGCTCAGAATTTCTCCATGATTTTTTTAAAAATTAACTTTTATTGGAGCATAGTTGCTTTACAATGTCGTGCTAGTGTCTACTGTATAGCAAAGCGAATCAGCCGTACATACACATTCATCTCCTCTTTTTTGGCTTTCCTCCCCATTTGGGTCACCACAGACTGCTGAATAGGTTTCCCTGAGCTCTACAGTAGGTTCTTATTAGTTTTCTGTTTTATACATAGAAGTGTATATACGTCAATCCCAATCTCCCAATTCATCCCACCCCCCTCCCTCCTCTTGGTGTCTATACGTTTATTCTCTACATCCATATCTCTATTTCTGTTTTTGCTAATAAGATCATCTATACACTTTTTCTAGATTTCATGATGTTTAATTACTCATGAAAAGTTTCTGCAACCAATTCCTGTGGTTTGCGGAATGTGGCGGCTATTCCACCCATACCACCAAGCGATTCTTGGACACCAGCAGGGTATCCTACAATTCAACTTGATTTTGACTCACTATCTACCCAGAGATAGTGTCAGATTCCACAAATTAAGGGGCTCAGCCCCACAAGATGTCCCTCTACTTTGGATGTCAATTGTAAGTCCAGGTTGTCACCTATGTTTCTGCCCAGCTGGCTGTAAACCAGAGGTATCCACAACCCCTCCCTTGAATCTGATGAATTTTCACATGCAGTCCATAGGACTCAGGAAATCAGTTGACTCACTTGAACAAAAGTTCATGACAAAGGATATTAAAGGATCAGCAGCCAGATGCAAAGATACACAGGGGAGCTCCCAAACAAAGGCACTTCTATCTTCATGGAGTTTGGACTGGGCGTGATAGCATGGGGATGTGTTCTGGTTCACCATTCTGGAAGTTTGCCAAATCCTGTCCTTTTGGGTGTTTATGGGGGCATCATTACATAGGTATGATTGATTAAATCATTGGCCATTGGCCAATTGAACTCAATCTTCAGTCCATCTCACAACTTGGATGTTGATGTAGGGGTACTCTAATCACATGGTTGGCTCCTGTGGCAAAAGACCACCATCTTTAGGTTACATAAAGCTTTCCAAAGTACATCTTTATTCTCTCAATACTTAGGAATATCCAAGGGTTTCAGGAGCTCTGTGCTTGAAACAAGACAAAGGCTAAATATATATTTCTTATCATAAATCCAAATATCACACCTATTAAATAAAGTTCAAACTTACACAGTTCAAAGTCAGGTGTACATGACCTCCCATAATTTTACTCCATATTGTTTGTCTAGCTTTGCTTTCTAATAATTCTTTGAAATGCTTTGCTGTTCACAGGGCTCACTGGTCCACTGGGGACAGGAGGCATAGTGTTTAGGGCCCATCATGCTTTTGGGGATCCATAAAATGTTTTCATTTTTCATATGTTTTCATCTCTTTTAAAGTCAAAATAAAAAATGAATATTATCCAGCTTGGATTATATTCATATTTATAAAACATAATTTCAAATAATTTTTTATGGGAGAAGGAGATAATGAAAACAAAATTATCTAAGGCCCATAAAAGTCATCATGCAGCCTGGCTTTTCATACATTCAACCAATAAATATTAATTAAGCTCCCACTGTTTTTTAGACACTGAGCAAACAGATGTGATCTCTGTTATTAGAGACTTTGGATGCTATTGTTAGACAAGTAAGCAAAGATATTGACAGAATGATTATACACTGTGGCACATGTTAAGATTTAAAGGAGGAGGCACCGAGAGAGATAACATTAGCAGGAAGGAATCCTGCTTGTTGAGGTGGTGGTCTTTTTTGAGGAGTTGACACGGGCTTCCCAGGTGACGCTAGTGGTGAAGAACCCACCTGCCAATGCAGGAGACATAAGAGACACAGGTTCGATCCTTGGGTTATATAAATCCCCTGAAGGAGGGCATGGGAACCCTCTCCAGTATTCTTGCCTGGAGAATCCCCATGGACAGAGGAGCCTGATGGGCTACACAAAGAATTGGACACCACTGAAGCATACTCAAACTCAAAACTGACATAACCACAGAGCTGAAGGATAAGAAGGAGCTAGGCCTACAGAGAAGCGGGAGGAGCATTCCAGCGGAATCTCTGGCTGAGAATTGGGAATCCATGCTCTTGCTCTGTTTCCTGGGTGCTTTTAATGAAGGAGCCCCTGGTCTTGATGATGTCCTTGTCAGATGACACAACCTAAAAAATTTAGCCACAAGTTTGATGCCCTATATCCAAGGGGAGGCTCTGCACAGACCGGAGGAGGACAGTACCTCACAAGCAGGGGAGCACTCTTCCAGGGGAGCTAGGGGGAAGAGCGAGTTCTACCGAGCGTTAGAAGAAGTGGCAACAAGGCATGATTGACTAGGAGGTCCAGGATTTTCTGATAAGGCTCATATTTCCCATCTTCTAGGGTGAGGGAAGCTGGCTAAACATGAATTGGAAGGTTGTGATTGGTGTAGGTTTCCTTGACAGTGAATTTCTCATTAGTGCCGGCTGATTTAGGTTTAGATCTGTGATATGGGCCAGGCCACTGGTGTTTTGTGGGTCCCAAAGTATGAACTGACTGTAGCATCCTCAAACACAGTTTCTCTTGTTTCTGTGATTTTGTTGGTACTGCATCCTCCTGTTAAAATTCTTTCTCCTCTGCCTCCCTTCTCTGGTTTCCAAAGATTTGTTCATTCTCCAAGGCTCAGGTCAAATGCCACCATCTAGTCACTGCTTCCAGGAAACCTTCTCTGACTACACGAGTTGAAGTGATCTTGGGCTCCTTTGAAATTCCAGCTCACTAAGGGGTCTATCCTCTGCTGCCTTTGTCTTTCCTATTTCTCTTAATCCACACTACTTGCCAGTAAATTCCTTGAAGGTAAACACTATTTTATATCTCAGGATTCCTTGAAGCACCTCCATGGTGACCTTCACATATTAGCAATTTAGTGAAAAATTTCTGGACACATGAAAAATGAATGGATGATTCCAAGGCAGATCGTGTCTTAAAATTGTATTCCTTTACTTCCTTCGATAGACCAGAGACCTCAATACTGGTGATAAGACCTTGCATATTTAAAATGATGCTGAGAGAGAAGGAGAGTGATGAATGAGCTCAGGAGGATGTGATGGCTTTTGCAATGATGCTAATAAATGGAACACGGAATCCAGGTCCACTACTTAGGGCTGGAAACTAACTACAAACAAGTAGGCAAGAAAAGTGAACATCTGTTGGGGGGCAGTTGGGGGGAGCATTTGCAATAAATGAAAAGTTTAAACACTCCATATTGCTGAGGGGACAGAAATGTAGGCTTTTTATAGGAGGATTCTTTTTTTTTATTTTTGTGCCTTATTAAAAAATAATTAATGGGAAACCAATCTCCAGAAGTTTTTACATAGTCTGAGGGTCCATGAGTAAAACATACAGAGCTTGACATAGTAGGTGGTCTCCCAGCAGGCTGTGGATCTAAACCAGAGACCTTATAGTGAGCTGTCAGGCTGGGTGCAGTTGTAAACATCACATCGACGGGAGTGGGGAGGAACAACGCAGTGGACTGACTCACAGGATAGCAGGGAGACAAGGAAACTGTGCTCATACTCAAACACATGCCTTGGGTTCATGTTGATGTGTGGCAGAACTGATACAATATTGTAAAGTAATTAGCCTCCAATTAAGATAAATAAATTTAAATTAAAAAAATGTTTCCGTCGTGTCTTTGGTTGCTGGATTCTTAGAAGCATATGGCAAGTGGGAGACATTCCATTCTATCAGAAATACAAAGGAGTAGAGCAGAATCCTAAAGACAAATGAAATGTGCGATGGCAATGGCAGGAGTTAAGTGAATGCTGGAGGTCCAAGGAGATATTTTGAACAACTTGGAGGGTTTTGTGCATTTTTAAAGGATCTTTCTTTGATGTAGACCATCTTAAAAGTCTTATTGAATTTGTTAAAATACTGCTTCCATTTTGTGTTTTGGATTTTTCATTGTGAGGCATGTGGGGTCTTAGCTACCTGACCAGGTGTTGAACTGGCACACCCATCTACTGGAAGGTGAAGTCCTCTTTAAAAAAACAAAACAAAACAAAACAAAACAAAAAAAACACCTTTTTAATTTATTTCTGCTGCACCAGGTCTTAGTTGCAACATTCAGGATCTTTGCTCTTCCTTGCAGCATGCATGATCTTTAGTTGTGGCATGCAGGATCTTTTAGCTGTAGAACGGGGAGCCTCGCTATGGCATGTGGGATCTATTTCCAAAACCAGGGGTTGAACCCAGAACCCTAGCATTTTGACTGTGGAGCTCTAGGCACTGGACCATCAGGGATGTACATGGAAGGCGAAGTCTTAACCGCTGGTTGCCAGGGAAATTGTTTCAAGATTGAGCTTTAACAAGAAGTAAAAGATGGGAAGTTCCGTTCAGTTCTGTTGCTCAGGCATGTCCAACTCTTTGCGACCCCATGAATCACAGCACACCAGGCCTCCCTGTCCATCACCAGCTCCTGGAGTTCACTCAAACTCACTTCCATCGAGTTGGTGATGCCATCCAGCCATCTCATCCTCTGTCGTTCCCTTCTCCTCCTGCCCCCAATCCCTCCCAGCATCAGAGTCTTTTCCAATGAGTCAACTCTTCGCATGAGGTGGCCAAAGTACTGGAGTTTCAGCTTTAGCATCATTCTTTCCAAAGAACACCCAGGGCTGATCTCCTTTAGAATGGACTGGTTTGATCTCCTTGCAGTCCAAGGGGCTCTCAAGAGTCTTCTCCAACACCACAGTTCAAAAGCATCAATTCTTCAGCACTCAGCCTTCTTCACAGTCTAACTCTCGCATCCATACATGACCACTGGAAAAACCATAGCCTTGACTAAATGGACCTTTGTTGGCAAAGTAATGTCCCTGCTTTTGAATATGCTATCTAGGTTGGTCATAACTTTTCTTCCAAGGAGTAAGCGTCTTTTAATTTCCTGGCTGCAGTCACCATCTGCAGTGATTTTGGAGCCCAAAAAGATAAAGTCTGACACTGTTTCCACTGTTTGGTAAAGAATGGGGTAAAAATATTGCCTGATTCCCAAAGGGTCAGAGTCAGTTATCAAAACAAATTGGCATGAGATGTAGTGAAGTCTAGCTAATGGGATGGGGAGCCAATCTTCCTTGATAGAGAAAGTGATTCTTGTAAAGGCCCTAGGGTTACACTCTGAGCACCCAGGCTTGGGCTCTACCCACTGGTATTTTTCTGACTCCTGATTGTCAGCTGTTCATTCAGTGAACAAATACTTGTTGATGACATACTAGATGACAAATACTGTCACAGGGAAATAAAGTAGGCAAAAATCCCAGCCCTATGGAATTACATTCTAAAGGGTCAGTATATTCTTATATCCCAGAGATTCTAAAGGCAGCTTTTAGATAGATTATCAACTAAAAATAGACAATGAAAAAGATAAAGAGGAAAATGTGTAGCATGTCAGTCAGTGACTATACCAAGATGGTAATGGGAGCTTTGAAGAGTGAAGGGATACGGTTTTAAATAGGGTGACCAGAGAACATCTCACCAAAAGGATGATTTTTGAGTAAAAGCCTGAAGGAAATGAGAGGATCAGCATATGGATATTTGGGGGAAGAACATTCCAAGGAGGGGAAACAGTGCAGATGTCCTGAGGCTGGATGTGATTTTTCCTGTGGTCATGTATGGATGTGAGAGTTGGACTGTGAAGAAGGCTGAGTGCTGAAGAATTGATGCTTTTGAACTGTCGTGTTGGAGAAGACTCTTGAGAGCCCCTTGGACTACAAGGAGATCCAACCAGTCCATTCTGAAGGAGATCAACCCTGGGATTTCTTTGGAAGGAATGATGCTAAAGCTGAAGCTCTAGTACTTTGGCCACCTCATGCGAAGAGTTGACTCATTGGAAAAGACTCTGATGCTGGGAGGGATTGGGGGCAGGAGGAGAAGGGGACGACCCAGGATGAGATGGCTGGATGGCATCATGGACTCGATGGATGTGAGTCTGAGTGAACTCCAGGAGCTGGTGATGGACAGGGAGGCCTGCTGTGCTGCGATTCATGGGGTTGCAAAGAGTCTGACACGACTGAAAGACTGAAATGAACTGAACTGAACTGAAGAGAAGGATGTGGCTGGAGCAGAGTATTACAAGATAAGGTCAAAGAGGTCATGGAAACTGATCATGTAAGGCCCCCTGTAAGGATGTTGGCTGTCCTGCCCTTGGACAGACTGTTACCTTGTAATGACTTATAAAGTAACTTATCTTCCCCTGCCTCTCTTTTCAGAGGACTTTGGAGTTCTTCCTCTTTCAAACACTGCTTTGCACACCACCCCCTGCCCGCCCTCCTAGAGCCATCTTCTGGACTTCAGTCAAGAGTCTGAAGTCAGTTCCCACGGGAACTGACTGCTTGACTAGCAACAGCCAATTTGAGTATAGAACTGAGGACCACAGCAATAGAGGCATTCATGTTAAGGGTCTTTGTGGTATACAAAGGCAAATATTCTCCTTTTATCTTCCTGGGATTTCCTAAGAAACAGATCTGCAGTCATAGGCGATGGTAAGAAAATGAAGCACAAATATTGCTTTTATCCATATGTTGATCTATTAAGTGACTGTGATGCTTAGTTTTATGTGTTAACTTGACTAGACGAACAGATGTCCAGATAACTGGTAAAATGTTATTTCTTGGTGTGTCTGTGAGGGTGTTTCTGGAAGAGGTTAGCATTTGAATCAGTACGCTGATTAACAATTGCCCATACCTCTATGGGTGGGTATCAGCCAGTCTAGTGAGGGGCTGAATAGATCAAAAAGGAGAAGGATGGGCAAATTTGCTCTCTTTGCTTGGTAAAACCATCTTGACTTGCCCTCAGCCATCAGTGCTCCTGGCCAGACTCGGATCAGGACTTACACCACCAGTGCCCTGGGTTCTCAGACCTTCTGAGTTGGACTGAATTACAGCATTGGCTTCTCTTCTCCAACTTGCAGATAGCAGATAGTAAACCTGCCTCCTCCATAACTGTGTGAACCAATTCCTATAACAAATTTCCCCTTAAATATAAACAGATATACATATGTATCCTATTGGTCCTGTTTCTCTCTAAAGACCTTGCTGTCCCCATTTTGCCCACTCATTAGTATAATGTCTTCTAGCGACTTTTGATAGCATTTCTCATTGCCTCCTTTCTGAGACATCATAGTCCAAATCACCGTCAACTCTCTTTTTTTTTTAAAACAGATTTATTGAGATATAATTATATACTATAAAATTCACCTATTCTAAGTGTACAATTCAATGATTTTTAGTAATCATTTAGTAATTAAATTGCATTAACTCCTGCTTAAGTTATTGTAATAGCTTAGCACTCCCTGCTTAATTTTTTTTTTCAGTAGGACTTAACCATCATCTGACATAGAATATATTTTACTTACATGCTAGAATATATCCTATGATGTCAGGGATTTTGTCATTTTTTTCATTATCACCATATCCATAGTATCTGCAACAGTGCCTGATGCATATAGTCACTCAAAAATATTTGTTGGATGAATAAATATATCACTGAACAAATGGAACCTGCTATTCTCTTGGACGAGTATAAAACTCCTCACCCTACCACCTGGAGGAGATCTGTGATGGGTCAATACCAGTGGAATAATGAGATGGGGTAGTCATAGGTAGACACTCTCCTTCCCCCTTCATGTTTTTCCTTTGGGTTTCTCTCTCTCCTTACATTCTCTAGTCATCAAAGTGGTAGGACCTGAGGATCAGGACTGGATGTAGATCTTGAGGAAATTGGCTACTGCATTTGACTTTGACCCAGACTGCTTGGCTGCCTTTTCCAGGCAAAGCAATCCCCCCCTGGCATTAGTTGTCCCTGTGCTGCCAGTGGAGGTTAACGTCCGGATGTAGAGCGCAAGAGCGGGCTGAAACTTCAAAGAAACAAACAGCTTTGCCCTGTATCCATACTTTTTCCTCCTAAACCTGAAGAGGTAGTCTTAAGTGGCTGGTTCAAGATTGGGTGTTCACAATTCCAACCAAACATCACTCCAACTTAGCACAATTGACGCTGTCTACTCAGATCTACATCTTGACGTAGCTTTGAAATTTTAGGTTTATTCTGCTTTGGAGAGCTATATTATACAACAGCTTTAGGGAAAAAAGCATCTAATATTTACTGAGTGCTTTTCATATGATAGCAAGATATTTCACATGTATCCTATATATTAGATGCTTTACATACCTATATATTTAATTAGTTAAAAGACTAACTAATATTTTTCTTTTACTCATTAATAGTAGGCCTAAGTTTTATAAACCACTCTTACATGGGTGTGTATAACCAACTGGAGCTTGGAGGAGTGATCTGGGCTAGGGACAGCATTTAGAGTATCAGTTATAAAAAAATGATAATTAAAGCTATAGGAATAGATTATATGCTCTGGAGAGTGAGAAGAAGAGAGAGCCTAGCTCAAAACCTTAAGAAATTTAACTTTTAATGGCTGAGTAGAAGACAATGAGCCTGGAAAGGCAGAGAAGGAGCATCCAGAGAGGTTAGAGGTAAACAGGGAGGGTGTTAAACCCAGGAAGGTGTGTGTCAGCTTTCTGAAAGCTTGTAACTGTCATAACAGAGTTTGTTTTGGGGGAGTCTAACTCCTAGTAAAGTATTTGTCATTTAATTAAAAATCATCATTAAGTGGGTGGTTCTGAACTTGTTTTTGACACTAGATAAATAGTTCTCAGCCAGATGTACCTACAAGACTGGAAAGATGTAGATTTTTGCATTATTAAGACACTGTGTCCAGCAAAATTATTTTTTCACTCCAATCTTACCTCCCCCTCTAAGTGTGACATACCCTTTCCAGAAGCTCTATTATTCATCGATGGCTTTTTGGTATTCTAGTAGTAAATTTGAATATTTGATGTTAGTGAAACAAGATGACAAGCATTGTACAAAAAATGTGGAATTATTACTGAACCATTCTTGAGGATGAGATTATTATTCTTGTGTTTAATGCTAGTGACAGTAAATTCCCAGTGAAATTTTATTTTATAGCTTTAGACTCAGCAACAAATTTATTTTGTTCATTCACTCACTCATTTATCCATCAAATGTATGTTAAGTGCCTACTATATGCTAGACACTAGGAATGTTACGACACATCAGGTGTGATTCTCAAGCCTTGGTATGCATTGAAATTACCTGGAAGACTTGCTAAAAATACATATGCCCCAATCACCACCCCCATATTCAGTAGGTCCCAGGGTAGTTTCTGTGAATTTCTGTATGACAAGCTCTGTGTGATCCTGATGTAGTTTGGAACTATTTTCTATGTAAAGGCATTTAGTGAAAAACTTAAATATAATAAAATATAAGAGGTATCAGATACAAGTACAGACAGCATAGAGTATATATTAAATTTTGTTACATTTGTATCTCCCTACAGCAGTAGATGGTACACTCAACAATATTATTGCAATTTTAAGCTCTAATGGAATTTTTTTGTTAGGGCTTTAAAGCCTTAGCAAAATGGTTTATTTTCATTAATATTGCAGAAAATGTTAATGTCCCCATAAACGATCATAAAGGTAAGAGAATGCTGTAAATGTACACATATCATTATATCCATGCATACAGTTTCCCTTATAGGAATGAGGCAGCTTCTACTTAAACAGTGGGGAGCACATTCTGCGGTTGTTACAGGACTAGTCCTCTCGTAAATGAAAGGCTTCTTTCCTTTTCTTTTTTTTCCTTTGTCTACTAGGCGCTTTTACAGCCTGTTGATACAAACAGCATTAGAGGAGTATTAGCAGTTTCTAAACCCCCACCAATAGTGCAAAGTGCAAAACTCTATGTCTTGCATTGAGGAAAATAAGCTTTCTTTAAAAGAATAACTGGTGTTTTCTCATTAAAATGAGGCACTCATTCACTGTGCCATTCACAAAGAAACTTAGGCTGAGAAGGATGGATCAATTCCACTTTCATTGTAGGGAACCTAGGATGTTCTTTGACTACAAAATTGAGTAGGAAGAGATGTAGATTGGAAGCAACTATTTAATAAATCTGATTTATAATTGAATGAAAACAGCACAGGAAATTTGAAAAAAGTTCTAGAACTTCTTCAAAATGGTGCTTCAAAACATCTCTTCTGAAATAGATTTAAAAAGTGCAATATCATGCCTACTGACCACCAAAATTCTTGATTTTCTTCTCTTTCTTGCGACCACAGATAAGCTACACTTCCCAGACACCTTTGCATTCTATACATGGTCATATGCTAAGTTCTAATCCATCGAGTGGAAGTGGTACGACGTACACCTCTTCTAGGCTTGAGCGATAGAGAATACCCACTCTGGTTCTCCATGTACCTTCCTGGATGGTGATACCCAGGCAGATTTGAAAGTCACAGATTGAAAATTGCAGGGCTTCTGTCAGCCTGGGTTTACGAAGAACTATATGGAGCAGGGACTTCCCACCCCCACACTTCCCCATCCCAATGCAAATGAACTTTGCCTGAGAAGAAATCAGCTTTTACCCTGTTAAGCTTCTGAACTGTTGGGGGTGGGTCATAACATCAATTAGCTTACTTGAAGTAAGACAGGGTGTAAAAATGTAGGCACCTCTGTATCATGAGATGATGCGCTGCTTATTATTTCTGGGCCCAGAGCCCTAAATATAGTCCCATCATTCTCTTGCAGAAGTTGCCTTTACCACAATCCCCACTGAGAAAATTCTGTAGAAAAGACTCCTCTGGCTCCTGGGGGCAGTGCTTAGGCTGTCAGGAGTACTCTAGTCCTGCAAAGACAGTTTAAAGCCAACATTTCTCTTGGTCAGTGGGACATGGTCCTAGCAGCACACAGATTGTAAAGTGTACAACATTCTTAACTCCAGCATCTGGAGAAACCAGGACTAGATAGAGGGAACCAGAGGCATAGCCACAATGGAGCACAGCCTGCATGCAGACAACAGAGCACCGGGCCACCTTTTGGGCCCCTCAGTTGCACTTGCCACAGACCGGCAGGTACTGGCATTAAAATTTAAGAGAAAATCCTCCTGGCTTTTAAAAAGTTTTACTGCATGGAAGTTAGACACTGAATTTCACAGTATTCAAAGGCCCACTCCTTATGAAAAGAGAGATCTCCCTTCCCTTTTAAGATAATGACTGAGCCCCCTCTAGATCATCTCCCTCCCACAGAAGCCAGCCTTTCACACGCCAACACTCTGCCCACAGTGATCGCTTTCCATGGGGTAGCTATTTATGGCATCGCCTATTCCAAATACAATCTCAGTGGATATAGAAACTGCTTAAGAATTTGCAACCTGATTTTATTTTTAATTTAGGCTTGGTTTATATCCAAAATATTCCTCCAAGCCTTAAAGCTTTTCAGCCATTTTAGGTACTTCTCTCTCCCTCCTAAGTCCATTAAATAAGATAGCCACCACCCAAGCAACGGTGATTCTGTATCAGGCAGTATGCACGGCTTTTACATACATTATGCTACTTAATCTTCATATGAGATAAATATTATTCTTATCCCATTTTGTATATGCAAAAACTGAAGTAGCAAAAGGTTAAATAACTTGAGCAATCTCATATAACTGAAAGTGTATGAAAGTGTTAGTCGCTTAGTCATGTCTGACTCTTTGCAACCCCATGAACTGTAGCCCACAAGGCTCCTTTGTCCACTGGATTTCCAAAAGGCAGGAATACTGGAGTGGGCTGCCATTCCATTCTTCAAGGGATCTTCCTGACACAGGGATCGAACCTGTGTCTCCTGCACTGCAGGCAGATTCTTCACCATCTGAGCCCCCAGGGAGGCCCTCGTATAACTAACTACTAAAGAGCAAAACCAGAGTTCAAAGCATTCACTGCAGCCCAAAACCTCTACCCTTTATCAATGTACTCCACTGCCTCTGCTTCTGTTTAAATTTTGCTCCTAGAAGACACCTCTTGAAAGAGTAGTTGATCCTTCAGAAGGACCAATAAATAATTCCAGTTCATCAGTATTTATTCTCTGTACCTTTTTTTTTTTTTTCATTCCAGCACTTGTGGAATTTGGGAACCTCTTACCACGGCACCAGTGTTCATCTCTCAGGTACCTCCCTTCTCTGCATCTTAGCAGCTCTCTGGCATGGTGATCATGGGGCTGTTGCTACAGTCTTCCGGAAAGAGAAGCTTCTTGGCTCCTGCACGTTCTTAATGCTCAGGAGAAGAGCTGCGCTATGGGGCCAATCTGTCACTGGCTCTATATTTAGCACCATCTGCCAGGAATATTTCAAACTGCCTATTTTTGTATGTGCCGGTTTGTGCAAATGTGACTGCTCCACCGCTAGTTCGTGGGAAACCAGGGGCATTAAGTGGATGCTCCGGGTTTTATGTTAAGTGTTGTGAGTCAGCCCTTCAACCAACCTTCAAATGTGACTTGGGAGAGGATGGAGGCAGGGTTTTCCCAGGGTGTGAGTCCCAGGGGTCTACACTTTCAGTGACTCAAAAGCAATCCAGGGGTGGCAGCTGCAGAGGAGGCGGAGGGAAGTTCTGGGTTTGGGGAAGAAATATAAAAAGCCCAAGGCTTCTGCAGCATCCCTGAGGCAACATACTGGCTTTTCCCATCTCAGAGCTCCCCCATGCCAGATCCATAAATCATTGGGCTGACTCTTTCAGCCTTAACCAAGCCCGTACTGCCTTTGTGATCCATCTCAGTGAAAGATAAGGTCTCCCATTTACTGAGGGCTTCAGTTTCCAGTGCTGACATTTATAAGCATCAGTTCACTTCGACCATACTTCATCCTTATGAGGGAGATTCTAGTCTTAGTCCCAGCTTAGAGCCTAGGAAACTGAGGCTGAGAGAGGCTAAGGGACTCACAGAGTCAGAATCCAAGCTTGGACTTACTGAAACCAGACCGTGATCATCAGCCAGACTACGGTTATCATACTTACCAGTTCTGTATCTCCTACCCAGTCAATCTCTCTGCAACAGACACTGTAAATTTTTTTGCCTATTATTTCCATCTTCAGCTTGTTTTCCAGATTGAATGTTTGACTGCATTTGAGAGTTTCTGGCCATTGGTTTGTTATCCAGCCCCACTGTGACTGTGTTGACTGCTCTAAAAACCTCTCCCAGATTGGGCCCAGAAATGGCCCAGTGAGACAGGGGGCTCTTGGTTTTGCCCTCAGCCTTGAGTGAGATGTGTTTGATGGAAGCAGTTGAGAAGCCTTATAAGAGTCTGCCCCAGCTGCAGAGGTGCAGAGAGAAGAATGGAATTTGTCCTTGTAGATGACAAGTGTTGTTGGAATAGGAATTGCCACAAGGGATGGCATGGGACTGGAGCTGAAAAGACTGACGGGAGTGCAGTTCATTAGCTCAGCTGACCTAAGTGACTTATTAATCTTCTAAGTGACTGAATCCAGGCAGATTCCAAATTGTGATAATAGGAAAATATTGAAAGCTATATGGACTTTTTTCTGAGCACAATTCTTGAGGATGACCAAGCATCCTAGGCTGAAAGTTAGTTGTACGCATGCTCTGGTTTTGTAGGTTGGGAAGTAGAGGGACTGCCAAACATGAGTGGCACAGAAATAGAGATTAGAATTCAGACCTTTTAATAAACAATTCCATATCCCCTCTGTTTCAGTTGTTTCCTCTTATATAACAAGCCACGCTTAAACTTAGGGGCTTAAAAGAAGAACAATCATTTTCTTATGATCTGTGGATGTGGGAAAGATTGAAGGCAGGAGGAGAAAGGGATGACAGAGGATGAGATGGTTCAGAGGCATCATTGACTCAGTGGACATGAGTTTGAGCAAACTCTGGGAGACAGTGAAGGACCGGGAAGTCTGGCGTATTGCAGTTAATGGGGTTGCAAAGAATCAGACTTGACTTAGTGACTGAGCAACAATGAGGATGTGGGGGCAGCTGTCTGTCTGGTCCTCACTAGGGTCTCTCCTTCAGTTGCAGCTGGACAATGGTTGGGGCTGGAGTCATTGTAAAGTCTTCTTCACGTATCTGGAAGTTGATGCTGGTTATGAATTGGGACCTCACCTCAGCTATGTTTCAGGACATCTATACGTCATCTCTCCACATGGCCTGAATATCTGCATAGGAAGAGGGCTGTGTTCTCAGAGGGAGAGACCCAAGAGAATGAGGCAAACTCTATATCTCATCTTTTATTACCTCACCCCAGAAGTCACACAGTGTCACTCTATAGTCCCATCATGGTCCAGGCCAGGCCAGATTCAAGAGGATAGAATACAGACACATTCCTCAAAGGGAGGAGAATCAACATGAATTTTTAAGAAAGCCATGTGAGATGGGATATATACTATGGTGGACATTTTTGAAAGATGCAGTCTTCCATATCAATCACACTGGACTAGGGAAGAACTTGAATTTGGGAGAAATTAGATGAGGGACTATAGCCAGGATTATGTGCCAGAGGGCTGGAAGGGCAGGGGAGAATCAAGACTCCAAGCAATTCCTTCTTACAGTCAACAAGTGTTTACTGGGTACTTCTCATGTGCCAGAAATTGGGGATACAACAGTGAGCAAGAAGCAAGGCCCTCGCCTTCACGTAGTTTATAGTCTGGTGGGGACATGATAAACACCCGCTCAAATAATTACAGTAACTGTAAAGTTGGGTAAGAAGACTGACAATATAAGGGTGTATGTATCTATTTTAGATAAAGAGCTTAGTGATGGCCTCTCTGGGGTGGGCAGACACTTAAGTGGATGAAGTGAGGCATGCTAACATTTGGAGGAAGGACATTCCAGCCTGAGGGAAGAGCAGGTACCAAACCCCTACGAAGGATAAGTCTGAAGTGTTCAAAGTATAACAGGAAGCCCTGTGGCTAGCATGGAGGGACTGAGTTGGAGTAGGGTAGGAAATGAGGTATAAGAAGTTACCAGTGGTTGAAGCTTAATTTGCGGCAAAATCTATTTCAAAACATTTCATTTGTGAATGTTTGCTCCCCTAGAAGGACAAATCCTCCCTATTAGAAAGTATCCATCATGAATATAGGCTTCCTGTTTTTGAAATGTAAATGACCATGAGTCCCTTTGGGGCAGAGCTGACTGAATACAAATTTCAGAAAACATCTCTGACATGAATGTAGAAGCATCTGGCTCCCCTCAGGGTAACTTCCCACCACTTACCACAGCCAATCTGGTCTTTGTCAGGGCATCTTCCTTTTCAGGGTGTAACTATGACAACAGAGTGTGATGCTGATGCTGCAACTCTGCAGAAGCCCTCTTATATGCACACACGATGCTGTCGGAACATAGAATTGTGAATCAGGTTAGTGTCAGCCCCTCCCTTTGTAGTGAACAAGTTATCTGCTAGTTGATTCCATTAATGTTTTATTACTGGCTTTGTTTTTACTATGACTCTTTTATAATAAGATGATTAACATGTTCTATAATCTATGGCAGCATTTCCCAAATTAATTTGATCAAGACCCCTGTGTTAGTTTTCCATTGCTGCTGTACCAAATCACTACAAACTTAACAGCATAAACAACACAAATGCCTTATCTTACAGTCTGCAGATTAGAGGTCTCATGATGGTCTCTACAGGCTAAAATCAAGGTGTCAGCAGGGCTATGTTCCTTTCTTGAGGCTCAAAGGGAAGAAACATTACCTTGGTCATTCCAGCTCTTGGCAGAACAGAATTCCCTGTGGTTATAGGACCAAGGTCTCCAAGCTCTCCTTGCTAGCTGAGGGCTATTCCCAGCTTCTAAAGGCTGCCCAAATTCCTTGGCTCATGGCGCCTTCCTCTATCTGCAAAGCCAGCAGTGGTAGGTTGAATAACTCACATGTTGAATGTCTCCTCCATGTTCCTCTGTCTCATTTCTCTCTGACCACAGCCAGGGAAGACTTTCAACTTTTAAGAACTCATATGATGAGACTGGGCCCACCTGGGTATACCAGGATGTTCTTTTCATCTGAAGATCCATGCCGTTAGTCACATCTGCAAAGTTCCATTTACCATGTAACACAACACAGTCACAAGTACCGTGGATGAGGGTGTGAACATCTTTGGGAGAGTCATTACCTACCACAACCTTCATTCCCCAACCCCCATGGAATACAGTTTGGGAAGCACTGTGGTAGAGGACTGAATTCTAGATAGGAAAGAAACTTGTTCTTTAGAGGCTGTTAAAATAATGAAAGCACTGAGTGAGCACAAGACCAGGTGAAGCTGGAGCCAGGGGTGCAGAGGAATAGATTTCATGAAGGTTTATCTTCTTGCTTAGCCAGAGTATGAATCAGGTAGATTTTCTGATTGGGCTGGTCTATCAAGAACTTCTGCTTCTAATGCCAGAAAGGAGAGGAAGGTGTTACCAATCAGGGTTCTTGGCCTCCTTAATTGATAGAAATAGATCAGAGGCCAGGCAAGAAATTCAGGTGAGGTTTTATGGGGCCCCTGCTGCAGCAGAAGAAAGTGAGAACAAACAACAGTTTCCCTTTCTTGTTCACTCCCTGGAGGGAGGGCAAGCTTGTTCCTTATACGATTTGAGATAGGGGTGTGTCCAGGGGTCAGGGTAGAGGAGTGGCTTAGGTGGTTTGCCCACCTGTTAGGTGGTCTGCCCACCCATTAGGTGGTGTTGTGTGCAGGGGGCATGCGCAATACCCTGCTTTTGTTCCAGGCTCTTCAAAAGTGGCAGCTGGGTGTTTTGGTCTCTTTGTATCTTTCGTCCAGAATTTGACCTAACTGTACATGCATGCAGTTACTTTTTTAAAAATATAAATTTATTTATTTTAATTGGAGGTTAATTACTTTACAATATTGTATTGGTTTTGCCATACATCAACATGAATCCGCCATGGGTGTACACATGTTCCCCATCCTGAACTCCCCTCCCACCTCCCTCCCCGTACCATCCCTCTGGGTCATCCCAGTGCACCAGCCCCAAGCATCCTGTATCCTGCATCAAACCTGGACTGGCGATTAGTTTCTTATATGATATTATACATGTTTCAATGCCATTCTCCTGAATCATCCCACCCTCTCCCTCTCCCACAGAGTCCAAAGACTGTTCTATACATCTGTGTCTCTTTTGCTGTCTTGCATACAGGGTTATCGTTACCATCTTTCTAAATTCCATATATATGTGTTAATATACTGTAATGGTGTTTTTCTTTCTGGCTTACTTCACTCTGTATAATTGGCTCCAGTTTCATCCACCTCATTAGAACTGATTCAAATGTATTCTTTTTAATGGCTGAGTAATACTCCATTGTGTATATGTACCACAGCTTTCTTATCCATTCATCTGCTGATGGACATCTAGGTTGCTTCCATGTCCTGGCTATTATAAACAGTGCTGCGATAAACATTGGGGTACATGTGTCTCTTTCAGTTCTGGTTTCCTTGGTGCGTATGCCCAATAGTGGGATTGCTGGGTCATAAGGCAGTTCTATTTCCAGTATTTTAAGGAATCTCCACACTGTTCTCCATAGTGGCTGACTAGTTTGCATTCCCACCAACAGTGTAAGAGGGTTCCCTTTTCTCCACACCCTCTCCAGCATTTATTGCGTGTAGACTTTTGGATAGCAGCCATTCTGACTGGTGTGAAATGGTACCTCATTGTGGTTTTGATTTGCATTTCTCTGATAATGAGTGGTGTTGAGCATCTTTTCATGTGTTTGTTAGCCATCTGTATGTCTTCTTTGGAGAAATGTCTGTTTAGTTCTTTGGCCCATTTTTTGATTGGGTCATTTATTTTTCTGGAATTGAGCTGCAGGAGTTGCTTGTATATTTTTGAGATTAGTCCTTTGTTGGAGAAGGCGATGGCACCCCACTCCAGTACTCTTGCCTGAAAAATCCCATGGATGGAGGAACCTGGTAGGCTGCAGTCCATGGGGTTGCAAAGAGTCAGACATGATTGAGTGACTTCACTTTCACTTTTCACTTTCATGCATTGGAGAAGGAAATGGCAACCCACTCCAGTGTTCTGGAGAATCCCAGGGATGTGGGAGTCTCATGGGCTGCCATCTATGGGGTCGCACAGGGTCGGACATGACTGAAGCGACTTAGCAGCAGCAGCAGCAGTCCTTTGTCAGTTGCTTCATTTGCTATTATTTTCTCCCATTCGGGGGGCTGTCTTTTCACCTTGCTTATAGTTTCCTTTGTTGTGCAGAAGCTTTTAATTTTAATTAGGTCCCATTTGTTTATTTTTGCTTTTATTTCCAATATTCTGGGATATGGGTCATAGAGGATCCTGCTGTGATTTTTGTCGGAAAGTGTTTTGCCTTTGTTCTCCTCTAGGAGTTTTATAGTTTCTGGTCTTACGTTTAGATCTTTAATCCATTTTGAGTTTATTTTTGTGTATGGTGTTAGAAGTGTTCTAGTTTTATTCTTCTACAAGGGATTGACCAGTTTTATCAGCACCACTTGTTAAAGAGATTGTCTTTGCTCCATTGTATATTCTTTCCTACTTTGTCAAAGATAAGGTGTCCATAGGTGTGTGGATTTATCTCTGGGCTTTCTATTTTGTTCCATTGGTCTATATTTCTGTATTTGTGCCAGTACCATACTGTCTTGATGACTGTGGCTTTGTAGTAGAGCCTGAATTCAGGCAGGTTGATTCCTCCAGTTCCATTCTTCTTTCTCAAGATTGCTTTGGCTATTTGAGATTTTTTGTATTTCCATAAAAATTGTGAAATTATTTGTTCTAGCTCTGTGAAAATACCGTTGGTAGCTTGATAGGGACTGCATTGATCTATAGATTGCTTTGGGTAGTATACTCATTTTCGCTATACTGATTCTTCCAATCCATGAACATGGTATATTTCTCCATCTATTAGTATCTTCTTTGATTTCTTTCACCAGTGTTTTATAGTTTTCTATATATAGGTCTTTAGTTTCTTTCAGTTCAGTTCAGTCACTCATTCGTGTCCAACTCTTTGCAACCCCATGAATCGCAGCATGCCAGGCCTCCCTGTCCATCACCAACTCCCAGAGTTCACTCAATATTCCTAAGTATTTTATTCTTTTCATTGCAATGGTGAATGGAATTGTTTCCTTAATTTCTCTTTTCTCGTTATTAGTGTATAGGAATGCAAGGGATTTCTGTGTGTTGATTTTTTATCCTGCAACTTTACTATATTCATTGATTAATTCCAGTAATTTTCTGGTGGAATCTTTAGGGTTTTCTATGTAGAGGATCATCTCATCTCATGCAGTTACTTTCAGTCCTATATAGTTTCCTTGTATTTTGTTGCCTGAGGAGAAATGTGCCCAGGTGCAAGCTTTGCAGCCAAGGGTCTCAGGTCCCAGCCTGTCTCAAAGGGGAGAGTTACTGCTGCAGGGGCTCTTCATAATCGTCTCATATAATGGTCATGCTAACTTGTGGACATGAACCCTGCATTTGAATCTACATGGGTTGGATTCATTTGGTGCCTCACTTGGGTTTCCTTGACTGGGTTGGTGCCCCCATCCAACAGAGATGGAGAGCCCACAGTTCAGTTCAGTCGTTCAGTCATGTCCAGTTCTTTGTGACTCCATGAATCGCAGCACGCCAGGCCTCCCTGTCCATCACCAACTCCCGCAGTTCACTCAGACTCATGTCCATTGAGTCAGTGATGCCATCCAGCCATCTCATCCTCGGTCGTCCCCTTCTCCTCCTGCCCCCAATCCCTCCCAGCATCAGAATCTTTTCCAATGAGTCAACTCTTCGCATGAGGTGGCCAAAGTACTGGAGCTTCAGATTTAGCATCATTCCTTCCAAAGAAATCCCAGGGCTGATCTTCAGAATGGACTGGTTGGATCTCCTTGCAGTCCAAGGGACTCTCAAGAGTCTTGTCCAACACCACAGTTCAAAAGCATCAATTCTTTGGCGCTCAGCCTTCTTCACAGTCCAACCCTCACGTCTATACATGACCACTGGAAAACCATAGCCTTGACTAGACGGACCTTAGTCGGCAAAGTAATGTCTCTGCTTTTGAATATGCTATCTAGGTTGGTCATAACTTTTCTTCCAAGCAGTAAGCATCTTTTAATTTCATGGCTGCAATCACCATCTGCAGTGATTTTGGAGCCCAAAACCATAAAGTCTGACACTGTTTCCACTGTTTCCCATCTATTTCCCATGAAGTGATGGGACCAGATGCCATGATCTTCGTTTTCTGAATGTTGAGCTTTAAGCCAACTTTTTCACTCTCCTCTTTCACTTTCATCAAGAGGCTTTTTAGCTCCTCTTCACTTTCTGCCATAAGGGTGGTGTCATCTGCATATCTGAGGTTATTGATATTTCTCCTGGCAATCTTGATTCCAGCTTATGCTTCTTCCAGCCCAGCATTTCTCATGATGTACTCTGCATAGAAGTTAAATAAGCAGGGTGACAATATAAAGCCTTGACGTACTCCTTTTCCTATTTGGGACCAGTCTGTTGTTCCATGTCCAGTTCTAACTGTTGCTTCCTGACCTGAATACAGATTTCTCAAGAGACAGGTTAGGTGGTCTGGTATTCTCATCTCTTTCAGAATTTTCCACAGTTTATTGTGATCCACACAGTCAAAGGCTTTGGCATAGTCAATAAAGCAGAAATACATGTTTTTCTGGAACTCTCTTGCTTTTTTGATGATCCGGCAGATGTTGGCAAATTGATCTCTGGTTCCTCTGCGTTTTCTAAAACCAGCTTGAACTTCAGGGAGTTCACGGTTCACATATTGCTGAAGCCTGGCTTAGAGAATTTTGAGCATTACTTTACTAGCATGTGAGATGAGTGCAATTGTGCGGTAGTTGGAGCATTCTTTGGCATTTCCTTTCTTTGGAATTGGAATGAAAACTGACCTTTTCCAGTCCTATGGCCACTGCTGAGTTTTCCAAATTTGCTGGCATATTGAGTGCAGCACTTTCCCACAGCTCCGCCTTTATCTAGCCGTTACCCTTACAGCTGATGGGAGCTGCCTCAACTTCGAGGTTATGCCCCTGACCAAACCTTCCCTCAACACACACATCCTCCCAACCACAGAAGTCTGGCCTTCTTCCTTCATGGTAGGGACATTTCTGTGATATCTTTATACTTCAGAGTTCTCTGTGGATCAGATCTGGTCTTCTTTCATGCTTTACTCTTTTCCTTTCACTTTTCAGCATCCCTTCCTCCCTTATAAGTTTTTCCTGAATAAATCAATAAATCAAGTGTCCCTAGAACCCTGTCTCAGGCTCTGCTTCCAAAGAACATAAACTAAGATGTGATGTGTGCTGCGTGCTAAGTCGCTTCAGTCATCTCCAACTCTGTGACCCTATAGAATATAGTCCACCAGGCTCCTCTCTCCATGGGATTCTCCAGGGAAGAATACTGGAGTGGATTACTGTGCCATCCTCCAGTGGATCTTGCCAACCCAGGGATCAAACCTATGACTTTCATGTCTCCTGCATTGCCATGCAGATTCTTTACCACTAGCGCCACTTGGGAAGCTCAAGATGTGATAAAAATTAACTCAAATATCAGGACCTCCCAGATGGAGGCCTCCCTGCTGGCAGGGGCCCCTATCACAAATCTAAACATAAATAATTTCTCACTTATGGGGAATGCCTCACTGTCAAGGAAACTTAGTCTATACCAATCACAATCCTATAGCTTGTTTCCCTCAGCCTAGGAAACAGGACCTGCTAGTCTTATAAGGGGACCCTGACCTCCTAGGCAATCATGCCCTGTGTCCTGTTGCCTCTTCTAACTCTCTATCTTGGCCTAGACTCAGACATCACCAAGAAAAAGGCAGGAGAAATATCCCTGACATGACTGGTACATGCCCCTTTGCAGGTATGTGGTTGAATAAATCAAAGGATGCTTGATTATTTGTTTGTAGAAATGGGGGCGGGAATTCTGTATAAGATTCTAAAGACTAAATTTGTAGGAAATGAAAAGAAGTGAGAGTTGAATAAGTATGAATTCAGTGGTCCCTCTCAGTACAAGCTCCCTGAGGGCCTTGTACACACCCTGTATTTCTGTGCCCAGCACAGAATTTTCCACTAGGCAGATCTGCAGCAGTGAGAGAAATGGAGAGAAGGAACAGGAGGTGATGCTTCTGTGAGTCCACAGGTTAGGCCGGGAGAAAGTTGGGGAAAGGGGATCTGTTCTCTGTAGCACATGCTGCTTTGTACCCTTCCAAGCTCTTCTGTGATGACCTCACTTCTCCCCAGAACTTGCTCATAGTTTGCATGAAACTGTAGACTCAGATCCTCAACTAGAAAGCAACTCTTTCGGTTAGCCCCTTCTTCTCCTACACTTGGAATGAGCACCAGCAGCCTGCTCATTGACGCAGAACAACGCCTGCCCTTCAGGGATTTAGTGGACACCAGGTTAGACTTAAATTATTTTTATTTATGTTATTTAGGGCTTCCCTGATAGCTCAGGTGGTAAAGAATCTGCCTGCAATCCAAGAGACCTCAGTTCGATTCCTGAGTTGGGAAGATCCGCTGGAGAAGGGATAGGCTACCCACTCCAGTGTTTTTGGGCTTCCCTTGTGGCTCAGCTGGTAAAGAATCTGCCTGTAATGTGGGAGATCTGGGTTCAACCCCTGGATTGGGAAGATCCCCTGGAGAAGGGAAAGTTTACCCATTCCAGCATTCTGGTCTGGAGAATTCCATGGACTATATAGTCTGTGGGGTCACAAAGAGTCAGACAGGACTGGGCAACTTTCACTTTCACTTTATGTCATTTAAATTTGTGCAATAAAAAATAAGGTATTAACCCACTTTACTTTAGTGCTTATATAAGACTAAAACAAATATATGGTTTCAGTTCAGTTCAGTCGCTCAGTCGTGTTCAACTCTTTGCGACCCCATGAATTGCAGCACACCAGGCCTCCCTGTCCATCACCAACTCCTGGAGTTCATTCAAACTCACATCCATCGAGTCGGTGATGCCATCCTGCCATCAATATATGGTTTAAACACCAAAAAAGTCACAAAAAGCATTAATAACATTAACGAAAGGTGACATCATGTTGATTTCCTAAAACCGAGTCTCTGTTCACAACACAGTGTGGTCCTAACTGTCCAAGCCCAGCTCTTTCCCAATGAGCCCATCCCTGTAACCCTGGCCAAGTGCAGACATACTCTCTCTCGCTCAGCTTTTCTCTCTTCCACCACTTCTAAGCCTTCTTTCAGATAAAAAGCTGTTTTAACTTCCAGCAAATGAAAATACATTTATATGCTAAGTCCACCTCTATCCATTCTTCATTAGAGGAAAATAAATAAAGTTACTTTATTTGGCATTAATGTGATCCCAGACACAAACGTGGAGGCTGCAATCATGTGATGCCTGTGGATTACACACTGAATAGTCAGACAATTTAGAATCTATGCTCTTATAAGAACATATATTTATTTTACATACATTATACATATGTATGGATGCATATGCATTTATGTACGTGAAATAATCATTAAATTTCAGTTTTTAAAATAAAAGAGTAAAACATTCTTCTCTTAGAAAATTTGTGATCCTTTGCAGAAAAATACTGTTTTGGGGCATAATCTGGTCTGGAATGTCATCTCTCTGTATATGACTTTATATCTCCTACCATACCCATGCATTTTGTCATGCCCAAGTAACAAAATTAACTTTCTTTACCTCCCTTGTTTGTATATCCTGCCATCATCCTTATCTATTCATCTATTCTAGAACAACCAATCAGCCATAATAAGCATCTATCATAACTACTCCTTGACTTCACAAGAACTCTGCAAAGTGAAGGGAAGGGAAGGGAAACTGCTCAGTCATGTCTGACTCTTTGCGACCCCATGGACTGTAGCCTACCAAGCTCCTCTGTCCATGGAATTTTCCAGGCAATAGTACTGGAGTGGATTGCCATTTCCTTCTCCAGTGGATCTTCCTGACCCAGGGATCGAACCCAGGTCTCCCGCATTGTAGCCGGACGCTTTACCGTCTGAGTAGATAACATTATTAATATTATTTTTATTATGATCCCAATTTAAAAATGAAAAAATCTGGAGCTCAATTTGAGATGTGAATTGCATTGGAGGTAGGGCTTTAACTCAGTTCTGCCTGACCTCAGATCCCACATTCTTATTCTTCACTGTGTCCCCAAGGTATTGAAAAGTGTATGTACATGACCAGTACTTGATAAATATCTTTTGGATGAATATTGTGAGTCCCTTGGACAGCAAGGGGATCAAACCAGCTGATCCTGAAGGAAATCAACGCCGAATATTCATTGGAATGACTGATGCTGAAGCTGAAGCTCCGATTCTTTGGCCACCTGATGCAAAGAGCCGACTCATTGGAAAAGACCAGCTGCTGGGAAGGACTGAGGGCAGGAGGAGAAGGGGGCAACAGAGAATGAGATGGTGAAGGACAGGGAAGCCAGGAGTGCTGCGGTCCGTGGGATCTCAGAGTCAGCACGACTTAAGGACTGAACACCAATAGCAAAACAGCAAATAACAACCAGCTCTTTCTATTGTTCTAGTCAACTCTACTCACAGCCCGCAGAAGTCAGTCTGCTGTGCAGATTTTACATGGACCGTGTAAATTGTTCCTCTACAGGCAGTAAGGCCCTACAGAGTAGAAACGAAGTATCCTTACCTCAGAACCCCCATCATACCTGGCACATAGTAGGTGCCCAAATATTTATTAATCTGAATTGCCTTGACCTGTGAGGTAGTCATGGCTCAGCCTGGGATCATCCTTCAAGGTTAATTTAGAATTAGAAAAAAAAGACCTTGAGGAGGAGAGTGTATTTTTGACAACTCTAGAAATGTCCCACCAGCAGCCATGGTGAAGGAATGGGAAGTCTTGGCAACTTCTGAGGCTGAACTCCAAGCCCTGCTACGTAATGTAGGCCAAAGCGTGTGATTCAGAGCACAGCAAAACCAGGGAGCGGCCTGCCAAGTTCAGAGTCACTGAAGCAAGTGGTGTAAATGATGAAATTTAAAAGACAGAGACCTTTTTAGAAAAAGCCAAGGCGCACCAAAGTGACAGCATTGCAAAGCTGGGTTTGGGTGGAGATGACGTATCTTCCCCATCCCCCTTGCAGGAGGGCCTTGGAGAACACTTTTCCAAATGCCCTTTTTGGTTGCTGAAGGAGCTGTCAGCGGGATCAGCTAAGGCTGGGAAGTTCTCGTGACCATGTGCTGCATAACAGGCTCCCACATTCTTTCTGCCCCGGCTGCTCCTTGGGTCACATGAAATGCACTGGGGGCTCACGGTTCATTTGTGTTTCTATTTTCCCCCCTTGGCTGCCCTTGTTCTTATGCTCTTCACAAGTCACCACACTCTTGCTGCCCCTCATTGAACAGGAAACTTTCCTTCCCCCCAGACTATTTACAGCTTCCTCTCCATGCAGTTTTCCAGCTGGTGGAAGCCTGGTTTGCAGGGGGCACCCACTGAGCAGCAGGCAGCTAGACCTGTGCTCACCCGCTCACCTGGGCGAGGGATGGGGGGCATGGGGAACAAGGCAGGGCTTCCTTGGGCTTCTGGAGGACCCCCAAATATCTGCTAAATTGCAGGGTATTTTCGGCCACTGGGCACCTTTCCAAAGCTGGCATGTCTTTCTCTACCTCACTGGGATGGGAGATGGGTAGAGGGAGGGAAGGAACTGATGTTATACACAACCATCCGAGGCAAACATAGGATCAGAGGCCTGAAGGACACTAGCTGGAGCTCTCACGGCTACCTGGCAGCCTCAGGTGAGTACTCACTTGGCAGATGAGAGACCCCAGATTTGCCAGAGACACAGCTAGGACATTGAAATGTTGCTTCAGTCATGTCCAACCCTTTGCGACCCCATGGATTGTAGCCCACCAGTTCCTCTGTTTAAGGGATTCTCCAGGTGAGACTACTGGAGTGGGAAGCCATTCCTCCTCCAGGGGATCTTCCCGACTCAGGGATCAAACCCACAACTCTTATGTCTCCTGCATTGGCAGGTGGGTTCTTACCACTAGTGCCACCTGAGAAGCCCCAGGATGTTGAAGAGCCAGGGCTCAATTCTAGGTCCCAGCCAGGTCCCCAAGCACTTTTTGCTTGAACATGTGGAGGGACTTTGGCTTCTCCCCTGACATTCCAACTTGCAGAAGGGAGAGTGTTCTCCCTCCCACTCCTACCCACCCAATACCCACTGATTCATGCAGACATTATTGAAGTCAGGATTTGTAAAATTTCATCTTCCTGCTCCTCTCAGATACACTTCCGTTCTAAACACAGCATTGATTCCTGCTAGATTCTCCAGCATACTTAATTTCTTTCTTTCTAATAAGTTCATTTGGTTCCCTTTATGACTAAGTATGATCTCATTTTACACAATTTTAAGGCATCTCATGTATAGCAAGTACAGAAAACAGATAAAAGATACTTTTGTCCGATGCCATGCCCTGAGTTTTGAACCAGAAAACAGTCCCCTCCCTAAGGTATGCACCATGTCTATGTATATTCGTGGTAATCGCTGCACATTAGCTCTTACTTTAGCAGCACTTTTTTTTTTTTTTTTTTTTTAAGAAAGGAAGCTCTCTTTCAGGCACTGGAACAATCCCTCATGGCAGGCCCAGCTCTAGAATATTCTGGTCCCTTCTCCAACAGATTCTTGACCACACGGTCTCAGTCCCCGCCCTGTACTAAGAGTTAAGACACGTTCTCAGTTCTGTCGCAAATGGAATAGATGTTCCTGCATGAGGATCCTTTTCCCAACGCCTGTTCCAGGGAAATGTGGGCGAAAAACCCAAGTAGAAGATGAGGTTGCTCTGTCTTGGCACCAGAAAGAAAGGCCTGCCCTTCCTTGGTGGGTCCCCTATGGACCAGCTCCCCTCCCTCCTCAAGAATGGGGCTCCAAGTGGTACGTACCTCCAGCCCTGCAGGAGCCCACTCTTTCCAAACCATTGAGTCATTTCCTTTCAGGGACTTTCTCATTAAAACTTTCCTGTTTGCTTTAGCTCTGGACCTCCGTTCTGAGTTACTGTTTCCTTCCCCATCCCTGCTGGGCTGGAATTAATGACCTGGTACCTTCCAGCTCTCCCTCCCTTTGCAGTTTTCCTTCCCACTCTCATCTTTTGGCTGGAGTCTCCACAGTTTGTGCACATTTGTGTGAAGCCCCAGAGTTTCTAAAGCTGGGAGAGAAGTGGGGGATACAGCTCCTCTCCAGCAAGATATTGCTTGGAGAATAAATTGGAAAGATGAGTAGCCTAACTGCGAAGAGTCACCAGGGAGAAAGCCCTGTGACCAAGAGCTTGTCCCAGACCCACCTGACACAACCTTCTATTGTTTATTCACTTTGTCACATTGCCATTATGACAAGCTTCTGGAAGATTTGCTTTGGGTAATGGGTTCACCCCTCAAATCCCATCATATTGGCAGCCCCCACCCCAGTAAGTGTGAGGCTCATGCAATCTAGGGACTGCTGATGTGGCTTTGCAGAATTCCAAAACCAGCATGCTGCCACTTGGAAAACCTGCTTTCAAAGTCGGCTTGTGATTGCTCATCATCACCAACTTGGTGACTTCCATAGGTGAGATTGCACGGTTGGGGGCCTCCGCTGTTACTCGTCACCTTATTCCCTCCTCTGTGAACTTCTGCGTCCTGTGCCATAAAGGATCTCTCCTTCTCCTCTTAGATTTTCAATCTCTCCATCCCCACTGTGCTGTGTGCTGTGCTTAATCGCTCAGCCGTGTTTGACTGTTTGTGACCCCATGGACTGTAGCCGACCAGGCTCCTCTGTCCATGGGGATTCTCCAGGCAGGAACACTAGAGTGGATTGCCATGCCCTCCTCTAGGGGATCTTTCCGGTCCAGGGTTCGAACCCAGGTCCCCACTGGCCTTTTCCAGATAGTCTACAAATTGCCTAACTCCTTTTCCAAACTCTTGTCTTCTGCCTGCTTCATAAACGCTTCGCTTTATGTCCTCCAGGGGGCGCTACGCACACCATATTCTGGGTGCAGGAGTCCTGCTCCAGGAGTTTCGTTTACCCAGGACACAGCCTGGAAGCAACTCCTCTTCTTGCACCTCCTTGTGCAAAGACGGGCATCGCTGAGCTGCTTCCCTCCAGTTGGTGTCCTGTGTCCCTCCTTCCCTCTAATATTGATAACCGTTCTTAGAAGAGCCACCTCTGTTCCTTACCCCTCCACGTGCAAAAGTCTCCGCAGACTTCCTGCTGTAACTTAACATCAGTGGCCTCTCTCTCTTCCTCCTGGTCGCCTGTCTGTAGCAGATAATCCACCTGAATCTTCCCTCCTTCTGAAAACACCTTCCTCCCCTGGCTTCCCTGCTTTCTCTGTTCTTTCCTGGCTCCTCGTCAGTCCCCAAGCAGCTCTCCACCTCCAATCTTTCCTCTGAAATCTTGATATTTCTCAAGGCTATGTCCTCAGCCCTCTTTTATTCTTTATGGTTTCTTCCCTGGATAAAGTAGCTTACTCTCAGTTAATGATCTGAAACTTTCCATGTCAATACATCTTACCCAATTCCTAGTCCATATTTGATTACCTTAATCATTCCCTGAATGTCCTTTCTAGCTGATTTGTTCACTTAGGACCTATTTAAGCATGTACAATATATGGCCATTTTAAAAGTCTCCTTTAAAAAATTAAGTATAGACATGACATCATGCTTGTTAAATGGATTTGGCCAGTTATACATAGAAAATCCCATCTTCTGGATTTGCCTGGTTGCTTCTTTGCAATATCATTTAGCTTGTTTCTCTAATTAACTTAATTTTTATAAGCTGGAAGGAAAAAGCAAAGGTGTGATGAATTCAAGTTAAGCCTTATTAGCTAGATTATATCACACAGGTGGACTTTATACTGCCTTTCATCACAAGATATATATATTCTGGTTGACTCACTATTAAGGATCCTAGCATTAAACCATCAGTTAAGGCAAATGGCAGTCTCATCCTTCCATTGCAGCATGAGGTTTTCCCTGTATGACCAGCAAGTAAACTCTGTGGTATTATTTTGGCAATATACAAAATGTCCACTGCCCCATTGACCATATGCTTGATGCTTTTATCACCTGTTTATAGTCATAGTGTAAGTCAATAATGCTATTAAGAGTTTAGTGATTATCAGCCAGGGTACTTGATAGCATATGTTACACTTTAATTAATTAAAGGTTGATTAAGAACATTTTTAGGATGGAGCAGTTTCCTGAGGTGTGGGTCATCAGGGAATGGTGCAGCACCTGGGGGTGAGTGCCAGGTGGGCAGCTACTGCCAGCCCTGGTCCTGGAGGGGCTTGGGGAGGGCATGGTGTTCTCAGTGCCTGGTGAGCTGCAGCCGTGGGAGGAGAGGTGCCCACTGGGTGCTCTGGCTGCTGACAGAGGAAGGCAGGTCTAACCCAAACCACCTGGCAGGGCAAACAGATGCAGTGAAACTTTCCTGCTAACCTTGCTTTCTATTTCTTGCCTGAAGCACAGTAGCAGAGCAGGGGGTTACACTTGAGATATTGGAGAAACCATGCCATCTGAATAGCTGTTTCTGCACCAGGTTGACTGTTGGCATTGAGAGCCATCAAGAGAAACAAGGTGGGTGACGCTTGGCGGTGGGGGCAGGGGAGGTTGACCTCTGGTCCCCAAGGCACAAGATCGGGTGGGGGGATCACATTCACAACGGATGATTGTATTTGTTAGCCCATCAAGGCCGGAGCTGTCTTGTCTCCCTGCAGGAAGCATAGCTTCACTCCCGGGGCCACGTATCTTCACTCCTGAATAATTATTTGCTCCAGCCCTTGGACACCTTTCATTCTCAGGTGTAAATGCAGAGAAGAGAGAAGTTAATGACCACTTATCTTGTACCATCTTGGGAAGAGTGACTTCTGGTGCTAAGTATCAGGAAACGTCCGAGGGAATGATTTCCAGGTAAGTATCCTCAGCTTAGGAATCAAACACTTCTGCTTTCACTCACTACAGTTTAATAGAAATAGCACCAATAACATGTGTTATGTTGTTCGATCAAGCCTTGGAGCCTGGAGGCATGCTGATTTCTCTTGTCTCTGGAGGAGGGTTCATTACCAAGTTTTCTTCCAGCTGACTAGCGGTCTGGGCTGTCCCCTTATTACATGCTGACAGCTTGGGCAGAGAAGGAGAAGGTTAGATTGACAGCTGCTCTATCACTCACTAACCAGGCGGCCTCGAGTGTGTTCTTTGATCTCCCAAACCAGTGTTTACAGGCATAAAACATAATAATCATATTCCTCTGGGTACAGAGAAGTAGCTCTGATGAAGTAAGGTGGATACGAATGGATTTTGGAGTCAGAGACCAGAGTTTAAAGTCTACACGTGTACATTGGTCAGTCACCAGGCTCCTATGCCAGGTAAAAGAAAGAAAGCAACGCAATTTTCCTCATAGGTTATTTTAAAGATTAAATGCTGAAAAGCACTTAGCACGGTGCTGGTGAGAAAGACACACCCGAGAGTTCATTCTTGTTACTAATGTTTGTTATTAATACGATCAGCTACAGTGGTAGGCAGGATCCCCTGATGTGGTGCTCTGTTTGATCTCCTTGGGCAAAGCGGGGCCTGTGAATATGATGTATCATTCCCATGGCTGTGGTATGTTATATGGTGAAAGGGAGGTCATGGGATGGACCTGACCTGGTCAGTTTAAAAGCACAGAGCTTTCTCCACTGGTCACAGGGGAGAAGTCCTAGAAGAGGGCTTCTGTTGGCATGGAAGAAAGCAAACATCCATGCTGTGAACGGCCTACAGGAACCACAGGGCAAAGAATACCAGCGCCCTCTGGGAGCCAGGCACGATCCCCAGATGACGGCTAGTAGCACATGGGGGAACATATTCCTACTAGTTGACCAGAAACTGAATTTTGCCAACAATCCAGAGGCAAGAGCTTCGAAGGGGACCCAGGATGAGAACTCAGAATGGCCGGAGGCCTGACTGCAGCCTTGTGAGTGAGACCCTGAGCAGGGATCTAGGGAAGCTGTGCTCAGACTTCCGATCCGTGGAAAATGGAAGAGAATAAGTTTGTGATGCTTTAGTCCACTTAGTCTGTGATGGTTTGTTCACAGTCACAGAAGACTAATATCCTACCTAGAGTTCATCAGCACCGTTGCTGTTCTCACTGTGCCTAGTTCTGGTCCTAATTGCTGTTATCTGCAGCAGTACCTGGCTGCAGGAATCATCACACTGCAAAAATGGCAAGAGATGCTGTTTTCCGGCACAGCCCCCTTAGACTGGAAGTGGTCGCTCTGACATCTTTTGCTACTGGGTGATGGTCACGGGGAGGTGTGGTTTATCAACCTCCGTGGCTTTAGAAACGCACACAAATATCATCAAAGCTGAGGCTTTCTTGGAAGTCTTGACTCATTCTGTGAAAGCCCTTTTCTTCAGGGGCTTCCTGTTTGATACTTCAAGTCTCTCACCTACCAACACTTCTCAGCACCAGAAACCAAACTTAGCCAAATGATTGAATAGTTTTAGGTCCTCACTGAATTTGCAGCACACTGGGAAAGGCAGATGTTAAACAAGTCACTGCACAAACATAGGAGTATAAACAGTATGATGTGCCTTAAAGAAGAAGCATTGATTACCAGAGAAACTTAATCCTGGAATTTCAGGGATGGCTTTTCCCGAGAAAATGATCCTTGCCGTGAGATCAGGAAGATGCATAGGGATTGACTCTGCCAAGGCACAAGATCAGGTGGGGGATCACAGGGAGCCACTCGTGTACAGGTCCTGAGGCAGGGAAGGTCATGGCCATTTTAAGAAATGGCAAGACTGGTGAGGTAGCAAGGAGAAGGGTTATGTGTGAGTGAAGGATGGAAAGAGAGTGGAACTAGATCTTGAAGGGCTTGTTAGGTCATGCTAAGGATTTCAGCCTCAGTCGGGTTTTCCCATTCAAAAGACCATCCCTGGGATTTCTCTGGTCATCCAACAGTTGGGACTCTGTGCTTCCACTGCAAGGGACTCAAGTTCAATCCCTGGTCAAGAAACTATGATCCCTCATGCCATGTAATGTGGCCTAAAGAAATAAATTAATAAATGTGAGTTTAAAAAAAAAAAGGACCATGCCTAGCTATGATAGAGAAAAGGGGTTGTAGGGGGGAAGGACACTTGTGAAAATACTAGTTGGGAGGCAATTGCAGCCATCCAGCCAGGAGTTCAGGGAGGCTCTGACAAAGATCGTGATGTGGACAAGGAGAGAAGTTAGATAAAAACAGATCTAATTTGGGGGGCTTTAACTTTGCCAGTTTTAAAAAATTAAGAAAACATTTTCAGTCAACCCTACCATTCTTTGAAGAATTCACATTCATTCACTTACTTATTCAATGAATATGTATTGTGTTATTTTCCTGTGCCAGGCACTATTCTAAGCATGGGAATATAGTAATGAGCCTGCAAGGAATTTAGATCATAAGCAAGAAAGATAAGGAATATATAAAATGTTTTTGTTAGCAAAAAAATGCTAAGAAGAAAGTTAAAAGGGGAAATAGGAAGTGTTAGAGTAAGATTGCTTTATATATATCCAGACAAGATCTCACTAGGAAGGTGATATTTTTTTTCCTATCATGATTAAAACTTTTTTTATTGAAGTATAGCTTGATTTATAATGTCATGTTAGTCTCAGGTGTACAGTACAGGGATTTAGTCATACATGTATATACAGATATAGATGTGGATATATAGATATAGGTAGATATAATTTTTTAGATTCTTTTCCCTTCTAGGCTATTACAAAATACTGAAAAATACATTTATTCAATATTTATAAGTAATATATTTACTCATATATAAATATATTTATCCCTGTGCTATACAGTAGGTCCTTGTTGGTTATCTATTTTGTATATAGTAGTACGCATTTGTTAATCTCAACATCCTAATTTATCCCTCCCCTCTCCTTTCCCCTTTGGTAACCGTAAGTTTAGAAGGTGATATCCTACACTGTTAGTGGGAACGTAAATTGGTACAGTTCAGTTCAGTCGCTCAGTTGTGTCCGACTCTTTGTGACCCCATGAACCACAGTACACCAGGCCTCCCTGTCCATCACCAACTCCCGGAGTCCACCCAAACTCATGTCCATTGAGTTGGTGATGCCATCCAACCATCTCATCCTCTGTCATCCCCTTCTCCTCCTGCCCTTTCCCAGCATCAGGGTCTTTTCAAATGAGTCAGCTCTTTGCATCAGGTGGCCAAAGTATTGGAGTGTCAGCTTCAACATCAGTCCTTCCAATGAATACCCAGGACTGATCTCCCTCAGGATGGACTGGTTGGATCTCCTTGCAGTCCAAGAGACTCTCAAGAGTCTTCTCCAACACCACAGTTCAAAGCAAAACTCCACAGTATGGAGTTTCCTTTAAAAACTTGAAATAGAGTTACCGTGGTGGGAGTGGAGACTTCTCTGGTAGCTCAGCAGTGAAGAATCCACCTGCAATGCAGGAGCTGTGGGAAACGTGGGTTCAATCCCTGGGTCAGGAAGATCCTCTGGAGGAGGGCATGGGAACGCACTCCAGTTTTCTTGCCTAGAGAATCTCATGGACAGAGGAGCCTGGTGGGCTACAGTCCATGGGATCTCAGAGTTGGCCACGACTGAAATGACTTAGCACACATGCACGCAGAGTTACCATATAACTCAGTAATCCCACTCTAAAGTGGTTAAGAAATCCACCTGCCAATGCAGGAGACATGGGTTCAATCCCTAGTCTGCGAAGATCCCACTTGTCTTGGGACAACGAAGCCCAAGAGCCGCAACTACTGAAGCCCAGGAGCTCTAGGGCCTGTGCTCTGCAGCAAGAGGAGCCACTGCAATGAGAAGCCTGCTCACCACAACTGGAGAAAGTCTGTGCAGTAGTGAAGACCCAGGGCAGCCAAAAATGAATAGATAAATAAATAAATTTTTTTAAGAAAGGAAAGGAAAACCACATTGAGTGGCCTGGCACATAGTCATGCAGAGCCAGTAGTGGTGGCAATGTAGATAGGAGGCCTGGAGCATATGGTGTCCACATCAAGGCCACAGGAAGGGAATCATTAGGGCAGGCCAAGCATGCAAGGGCACCAAGGGATCAGGACTTCTGGGCCTGTGCCAGAACTGGGTCAGAGTACCACCAGCTGACAGGGTAGCTGCCAGAAACAGCAGAGGGCCCCTTCCTCCTGTATTCTTCCTTGAGCGCTCTCTACAGAGAAAGCTTAACAAGCTGCTGCTGCTGCTGCTGCTAAGTCACTTCAGTCGGGTCTGACTCTGTGCGACCCCATAGATGGCAACCCATCAGGCTCCACCATTCCTGGGATTCTCCAGGCAAGAACACTGGAGTGGGTTTCCATTTCCTTCTCCAATGCATGAAAGTGAAAAGCGAAAGTGAAGTCGCTCAGTCGTGTCCAACTCTTAGCAACCATGGACTGCAGCCTACCAGGCTCCTCCATCCATGGGATTTTCCAGGCAAGAGTACTCTCTGTTAAGGAGAAATGCTTAATGGAATTCCATCTACTACTGCAGAGAAGGTTGTTGCTGTTCAGTCACTCAGTCATGTCCAACTCTTTGCAACCCTGTGGATTGCAGCATACCAGGCTTTCCTGTCCTTCACTATCTCCTGGAGTTTGCTCAGACTCATGTCTATTGAATTGATGATGCCATCCAACCATCTCATTCTCTGTCGCCCCCTTCTGCCCTCAATCATTCTCAACATCAGGGTCTATTCCAATAAGTCAGCTCTTCCCATCAGGTGGCCAAAGTATTAGAGCTTCAGCTTCAGCATCAGTCTTTCCAATGACTATTTAGGGTTGTTTTCCTTTAAGACTGACTGGTTTAATCTTCTAGGGAGAGTAAAGGGACTCTCAAGTGTCTTCTCAAGTACCACAATTCGAAAGCATCAATTCTTTGGCACTCAGCCTTCTTTATGGTCCAGTTCTCACATCCCTATATGACTATTGCAAAAGCCATAGCCCTGACTATACAGTCCTTTGCCAACAAAGTTATGTCTCTGCCTTGTAATATGCTGTCTAGGTTTGTACTGCAGGGTGAATTTGGATGAAAGATGATAAATTGCTAACTGGCATGACTTTCAACAGTACCCTAGTAAGAATGATTAATTCCCAGAATAGTCAGATTTATAAAGAGAATAGTTACCAGAGGCTGGGGGAATGGAGAAATGGAGAATTACTGTTTAGTGGCTTTAGTTTCAGTTTGGGAAGATGAAAAAGTTCTGGATATGGATGGTGGTAATGGTCGTACAACAATGTGAGTGTACTTAATAACACTGAAACATTTCCTCAGAAAGGGTTAACATGTTAAGTTTGATGTTATGGATATTCTACCATGGTTTTTAAAAGAATTGATTTGTGGTTACCACCTTGGTATCTCACGTTTGCTCCTTTCCACACATCCATTTTCTTCTTCCTTTCTCTGTTTCTCAGTCCATACACTAAAAACACAGGTGCCAACAGCTTCTGACCTAGAACAGCACTCCTTTTCTCAAGAAACCAGCCAGACTGTGTCTGGACTCACAAGTCCCTCATCTACATCCTCCTGGAGATTCTGCAGCAGCTTTGGTCTGGTGCTCACTTTAGTCATTTGGATCAGTATAATTTGCTATAGACCTGTTTTCAGAAGTGTTTATGTGTGGTTTTGGGAGTAGGATGAATGAGGAGGGAACTTTACTGATAAAAGAAGAGGAAACCATTATAATCATGCAATGTAATGACTCCCCTTCTCTCCCCTCCAGAGTTTTAGCCACATAGGGAAGTCAGGCAAAAAATAATAATAAATTATATATTTATGTGTGTGTGTGTGTGTTAGTCACTCAGTTGTGTCTGACTCTTTGAGATGCCAAGGACCATAGCCCATCAGGCTCCTCTATCCATAGAATTCTCCAAGCAAGAACACTAGAGTGGGTAGCCACTCCCTTCTCCAGGGGATCTTCCCAACCCAGAAATTGAACCTGGGTCTCCCACATTGCAGGCAGATTCTTCACCATCTGAGCCAACAGAGAAGCCATATATATATGTATATGATGTTATGTATATATGGTATGTATTTGATGTTATATATATATATATATATGTTATATATTTGATATAATTCCTGTGTGTGTATGTATATATATATGTATACACAGTGTGATATATATATATATCACATTGAGTGAAATCAATAGGTAAAAGGATGCCAGATTAGTCAAATATTTTTTCTCCTTTCACCTGTGCTAGTAGTCTGACTAATATTAGAGGCATATGGCAGAATGATCAGAATTATTTATCAAGATAATTAACCATATTTAGTTTCCTAATTGGCCGTAAAACAGCAGAAATCATTTTATATACAGTGAGGTTTAAAAATTAATTGTAGTTGTTATAGTGATTGGCGTTTTTCAGTTTTGCGGGCACAACTCCTTGAAATGATATATATTCCCAACAGGTGCTGCAGAGAAGCACTGGTCTTCCTCCTAACAGACAATGTGCATTTTGGCAGCAAATTGTTGGATGGAAAAATACAGACATTTTCCAAGCACTAAACACAGAGTGTGTTATCTATTAGTTTGGATTTCTTCCTTAACTATCATCACACAAATATGTGGTGGCTTTTCTAAGAAGAAATCAATCCAACTATGCCTTTGGACTCAGAATCCAGGAAGCCTGGGTTTTATCACTGGCTTGGTCACAGATGCACTGAAAATGGGCAAGTCACTTCCATCTTTGTCTGAATTTCTCCATCTGGCAAATGTAGATTCTGACACTCACCATCAGATAATGTTTGCAAAATGTTTGACGGTCCTTGCTGGTAGACAGTATGTAATTGCAAACTGTTGGATGATTTTTTTTTTCTGTCCTAAAAATTCTTCTCTTTTCTAGAAACTATTTTTAAATTAAAAATATCACTTTTAAAATATGGCCACATGGCGATAACAGTTCAGTTGGTAATGGAGAGTAATTAGAAAAACAAAAAGTACAGGTCTTTCTCCATGGCATTCCCTAGAGGTAACAGCTTAAAATTCTTTCCTCTTTAATCCTACTGAGTCCATCCTCCACAATAATAATTCATTACCCCCGTATCTTCAGTGTATCAACTTCAAAGTATATCTGATAGGCCCCTGTATGAAAGATGAGGATTTTTCTCACACTTCAACAACCACTACCAGATATATTTCACTTTTTATTATTCTGTTAGACACTTCTATAGCTTTATACAATACATCCCTCCATTTCTTGATCCACCAATTTTAGACGGCATCTCTTGACTTCCCCAAGATTTGATCGCCTTACATTCCCCTTCTCCTTTCATGGTCACCACCAATGTCATAGCTTCAGTTCATCATATATTTATTTCTATACAGCTAGAGTTTATAGAATTTATATTTTATAATATGCTTAATTTGTCTGTATTTTGACTCTTTATTAAGTTTAAAAACAACCAAGGCTTATTTTAATTAAATGAATATTAGTTATTATCCAGTAAATTTCATTCTATTCAACAAAATATTTATTGATTATATACTCAGAGGTTAAAGCATCTGCCTGCGTCTGCCTGCAATGCAGGAGACCTGGGTTCGATTCCTGGGTCAGGAAGATCCCCTGGAGAAGGAAATGGCAACCCACTCCAGTATTCTTGCCTGGAGAATCCCATGGACAGAGGAGCCTGGTGGGCTGCAGTCCAAGGGGTCACAAAGAGTTGGACATGACTGAGCTCACTTTCACTTTCATATACTCTGTGCCAGCATTGTTCTAAGTACTAGGGTTAGATCAATGAATAAAATAGACAAAATATACCTGCCTTCATAGAGCTTACATTTTAATTTATGTTTGGACTCAGACAAGAAGTGAAGAAATTCTATGGCATATGACCTTGCCAGTAGAAAAAGAAATGTACATACCTAAGTTGCTGGTGGCTTAGAGGTTAAAGTGTCTGCCTGGAATGCGGGAGACTCAGGTTCGATCCCTGGGTCGGGAAGATCCCCTGGAGAAGGAAATGGCAACCCACTCCAGTACTCTTGCCTGGAGAATCCCATAGAAGGAGGAGCCTGGTAGGCTACAGTCCATGCAAAGAGTCGGACATGACTGAGCGACAAACTACTAAACTACTAAGTTGGGAGGAGGGTTTCCCAGGTGGCTCAGTAGGAAAGAATCCACCTGCCAAGAAGGACATTTGGGTTTGATCCCTAGGTTGGGAAGATCCCATGAAGAAGGAAATGGCTACTCCATTATTTTCACCTGGGAAATCCCATGGACAGAGGAGCCTGATAGGCTAAAGTCTATAGAATCACAAAGAGTCGGACACGACTTAGCAACTAAAGCACCACCACTACCAAATTGGGAAGAAGAGGGAAGAAGCAGAGGAAGCCAGGTGCTGAATGTTTATGAGGCATTATTGTTATATGCCTTCACTTTCTCACTAAGATAAAAATCTAGAATCGATAGCACTTTAGGGGATATTTAGTGTCTTCTTGAAGCTCTTCTTTTCAGAGCAGCCTGACTTGCTAATCTAACCTGGGCTTTCTTTTGTTCTTTTTTATAATTTTACTCATTTCTTTCTGGCTGTGCAGGGGCTTTGTAGCTATGTAAGCTTTTCTCCAGTTGCAGCGAGTGGGGCTGCTGTCCAGTCGTGGGGTGTGGGCCTCTCACCGCAGTCGCTTCTCTTGGTGAGAAGCACAGGCTGTAGGGCACCTGGGCTTCAGCAGTCACGGCTCCCAGACCTCTAGAGCACAGGCTCAACAGTTGCGGCACCCGGGCTTACTTGCTCTGGAGTATGTGGGATCTTCTCGGACCAGGGATTGAACCCGTGTCCCCTGCACTGGCAGGTGGATTCCATACCACTGAGTCACTAGGGAAGCCCTGAAGCCTGGCTTTCTATGTCATTTTGCTGGGTGGTGGGGGGTGGGGGTGGGGAATGTTGTTCTGTTTATTGCCCAGATTTTTTGTTTTTGTCTTTTCCAGTTTCACTTTATACTGAGCAGCTGAGTTTAGTCAATTATTGTTTGAATTGCTTGTCTTTCTGTGCTCTTTATCCTTCTGGAATAAATCCTCAAATCATTTTTCAAGACGCAAAATTATGAAGATAGTAAAAAGATCAATGGTTACCAGGAGTTGGGGACAAAAAAGGAGGGATGGATAGATGAAGCACAGAGGATTTGAGGGCAGTGAAAACACTCTGTATGATACTATAATGATGGATATATATTGTCATGCAATTTGTCCAGATCCATAGAATATATAACACTTCAGGTAAATGGCAACCCACTCCAGTATTCTTGCCTGGAGAATCGCATGGACGGAGGAGCTTGGTGGGCTACAGTCCACGGGTCGCAAAGAGTCGGACACGACTGTGTGACTTCACTTTCACTTTCAGGTAATGATGACTTGGGTAACTGTCCCAAGTCATCGTTTGTAGGTTCATCAACTGTAACAAATATACTCTTCTGCTGGGAGATGTTGATAATGGGGAAGGCCATGCATGTATAGGGGTTGGAGGCACCTTCTTGTTAATTTTACTCTGAACCTAAAACTACTCCAAAAAAGTCTTTCTTTAAAAATTATGCTGACTAAAAAAAAGCCAGTTACGAAAGACCAGTATTGTATGATTCCATTTATATGAATTACCCAGTATAAGCAAACCTATAGACAGAAAGAAGGATACCGATTGCCTAGGGCTGGCAGAATGGTAGGTTTAGGAGTTGATGGCAGAAGGACACACAGTGTCTATTTGGTGATGAAAATATTATAAAATTCATTGTGATGATGCTTGCACAACTGAAATATACTAGTGATAACTGAATTGTATGCTTAAAAAAGTAAGATTGAATCAGGAAGCAATATTATTTTTCAACATTTATTCATTTCTTTAATTGTCTGAGTTAGGTCTTGGATGTGGCACGCAGGATATCCAGTCTTCATCATGGTGTGTGGGATCTTTAGCTGCAGCATACAGAATCTTGGTTGTGGCATGTGGAATCTAATTCCCTGTGGCACATGGGATCTTTCATTGCAGCAGGTGAACTGTTAGTTGTGGCATATAGAATCTAGTTCCCTGACCAGGGATCGAACCCAGGCGTTGGGTGTGTGGAGTCTGAGCCATTGGACCACCAGGGAAGTCCCAGGAGGTAATACTGACTAGGATTTCAGTTCAGTTCAGTTCAGTCGCTCAGTCATGTCCAACTCTTTGCGACCCCATTAACCACAGCATGCCAGGACTCCATGTACGTCACCAACTCCCAGAGTCCACCCAAACCCATGTCCATCGAGTCGGTGATGCCATCCAACCATCCCATCCTCTGTCGTCCCCTGCTCCTCCTGCCCTCGATCTTTCCCAGCATCAGAGTCTTTTCAAATGAGTCAAATGAGGTGGCCAAAGTATTGGAGTTTCAGCTTCAACATCAGTCCTTCCAATGAACACCCAGGACTGATCTCCTTTAAGATAGACTGGTTGAATCTCCTTGCAGTTCAAGGGACTCTCAAGAGTTTTCTCCAACACCACAGTTCAAAAGCATCAGTTCTTCAGTGCTCAGCTTTCTTTATAGTCCAATTCTCACATCCATACATGACCACTGGAAAAACCATAGCCTTGGCTAGATGGACGTTTGTTAGCAAAGTAATGTCTCTGCTTTTTATTATGCTGTCTAGGTTGGTCATAACTTTCCTTCCAAGGAGTAAGTGTCTTTTAATTTCATGGCTACAGTCACCATCTGCAGAGATTTTGGAGCCCAGAAAAATAAAGTCAGCCACTGTTTCCACTGTTTCCCCATCTATTTCCCATGAAGTGATGGGACTGGATGCCATGATCTTCGTTTTCTGAATGTTGAGCTTTAAGCCAACTTTTTCACTCTCCTCTTTCACTTTCATCAAGAGGCTCTTTAGTTCTTCTTCACTTTCTGCCATGAGGGTGGTATCATCTGCATATCTGAGGTTGTTGATATTTCTCCCAGCAATCTTGATTCCAGCTTGTGCTTCCTCCAGCCCAGTGTTTCTCATGATGCACTCTGCATATAAGTTAAATAAGCAGGGTGACAATACAGATTTTGAAGTTAGGCTGACCTGGATTCAAGTCCTGGCTTCACTACATATTGGTTATGTGACTTTATTGAGGTACCCATTCTCTCTAAACTTCACTGTCCATATCTGGAAAAGACAGATAAAGGTATTTGACTCAAAACACGTATACACACCTCATCCTCAAAGAGTTTGCCAGGTGTCCTGAGAAAGATGGACAGTGGGGACCAAAGGCTCCCTGTCTCCTCTGTAGCAGCTTCACCTTACCACCTGCATGCCTTGGCACAGGGGTAGTTCTGTGCTGCCATCCTTGCCTCAAGGAGGGAAAACAGATCAAATTTAGTGAGACCTCAACTAATTGTCCGGAGAAGGCAATGGCACCCCACTCCAGTACTCTTGCCTGGAAAATCCATGGATGGAGGAGCCTGGTAGGGTCGCTAAGAGTCAAGACATGACTGAGCGACTTCACTTTCACTTTTCTCTTTCATGCATTGGAGAAGGAAATGGCAACCCACTCCAGTATTCTTGCCTGGAGAATCCCAGGGATGGCGGAGCCTGGTGGGCTGCTGTCTATGGGGTTGCACAGCGTCGGACACGACTGAAGCGACTTAGCAGCAGCAGCAGCAGCAACTAATTGTCACCCTCTCTTGGCTCTTTCTTCCCCTCTGAATTTTATCAGTTTCAGTCCCATGTCCATAATGGCCCCCTCATCTCAAAGTTTGAAAAAGAGGGATAAAAACAAGTAAGAAATTGATTTTAAAGATCTCTATCATGATGTTATACCCATGGTTCCAGGTGCACTGTAGACAAAGATTGGACATTTATCATCTACAAACTCCAGGCTAGGATGAATTACTTCATTGGAGGTGGAAATTACAAATGGTACTTAGTTGCTAGCTGACTTTGGTACTGACCAAGAAGATTAATCATTATGGCATAATATAAAGTCCAGATGAAACAAAGTCAGCCTAGCAATTTTAGTTGGAGAGGGCAGTGTAAACACTTTAAAAACAACTGGGAAAAAAAAAAAAAAAAAACAACCTGTGAAGAGCAGCCGCTTCCAAACCACAGCAAACTCAGGGACCAGTTTTCCAAGAAAATGTTTTATCTTAAGCCAAGTGGACCTAAGATTAAAGCCTGTTGTATCTACCAATCCATAATATCAATAAAAGGACCGATCATCCAAATAAAAACATTCCCAACTCCTTATTTTTTAACCTACTTTACTCTGACCTAAAATTGGCTCTTAGAAAGAAGATGACAAGGAAGCCACGACTAACGTTTGAACAGGAAGCAAATCCAATTATCATAGTAGTACAACACTAGAGCTAGCCCTCAGGGGTGGTTGGTTCTTAGTAAGATGATAGTGATGCCATAGAGTCATGAAATTTCCAAGCTGAAGTGAATTTAAGAATATTTGACATGCTGAAGAATTGATGCTTCTGAACTGTGGTGTTGGAGGAGACTCCTGAGAGTCCCTTGGACTGCAAGGGGATCCAACCAGTCCATCCTAAAGGAGATCAGTCCTGGATGTTCACTGGAAGGACTGATGCTAAAGTTGAAATTCCAGTACTTTGGCCACCTGATGCAAAGAGCTGACTCATTGGAAAAGACTCTGATGCTGGGAGGGATTGGGGGCAGGAGGAGAAGGGGACGACTGAGGATGAGATGGCTGGATGGCATCACTGACTCGATGGACGTGAGTTTGAGTGAACTCTGGGAGTTGGTGATGGACAGAGAGGCCTGGCGTGCTGCAATTCATGGGGTCACAAAGAGTTGGACACGACTGAGTGACTGAACTGAACTGAACATGATGACGATAATGCAATAATTATAGTAAATATTCATTCAGAACTTACTATGTCCAAGAAATATTCTAAATATTTCACGTGTTTTAAATCATTGAGTCCTAACCGTAATCCTGTAAGGTAGGTACAACAAATATGCCGATCATTCAGAAGAGAAAATTGAAGGTAGAGGCCACTTCTTTCTTTTGGCTCTTTTCAATTTTGAGGCCAGATGAAGTGAGGGATCCTGCGTATAATTATTGAAATTTGTTTTATTTGCCTTCAGATTTCCTTCTCCATAAATTCTTCATCTTCTTCCTCTTTATCTCATTTCAGAGGCTCAATTATCCCTTTTTAAAACAAAGAAGTCTTTTTTCATGAAAAGGTCCTTTATCAGCCTCTGACCCCTTAATCGTCGTGATCACTGATATCTAAGTGATGTTAAGCTGAGTCCAGCATTAAATTCTTCATATTCCTTCTATGTGCCTTATCATTCAGGATTCAACAGAACTGATCACTCCCTTTTTCCTTGGAAACCTTTTCTCCACTTGGCCCTTGTTACTATTCTCTTGATTTCCTCCTACTTCAGTAGCTGCTACTTCACTGTCTCTTTTACTGATTCCTTGTTTTTTTCCTGACACCACGCTGGAGGCTCGGTCAGTGGACCTCTTCTCTTCCACAACTACACTCACTCCCTTGGTGATTACTTCTAGTCACATGGCTGTAAATATGACTCCTCAATTTATACTTCCAGTCAGGACACTGTCCCAGAAATCCAGACACATATATTCAGTTACTACTTAGCATCTCCACTTGGATGTCTAAGAGGCATCTCAGACTTACTATAACCAAAATCAAAGCTGTAGTTTACCCTACCAAACCTGCTTCTCACACACTTTTCTCTCCATTGGTAAATGGTAACCCCACCCTTCTAGCTGCTTAAGTTAAGAATGGAAGTCATCTTTGACTCCTCTCTTTATCCCATATTCAAATGAACAAATCCTGTGACTCTACTATCAACAGTATCGATATAGTTGATTACCAATATATGTCTTCAATTCTCACCATCTCCACAATGTATTGCACTTGTCTGGCCCAAGCTTCCACCAGCTTGCCTGAATTGTTAAAATAGCATCCTAACCACTCTACTCCTTCACTTCTGCCCTACTACAGAAGCTAGAGAATTCTTTTAAAAGTATAATGTCCCAGTAAACACATGAAAAGATGCTCAACATCGCTCATGATTAGAGAAATGCAAATTAAAACTTACAATGAGGTATCACCTCACACCAGTAAGAATGGCCATTATGAAAAATTCTACAAACAATAAAGCTGGAGAGAACGTGGAGAAAGGGAGCCCTCTTGCTCTGTTGGTGGGAAGGTAAATTGATACACCACCATGGATGACAGTATGGATTTCTTAAAAAACTAGGAATTAAAAACTACCATATGAGCCAGCAATCCCACTACTGGGCATTTACTGAGAAAACCACAATTCAAAAAAACGCATGGGCTCCCATGTTTACTGCAGCGCTATTTACAATAGCTGGACGTGGAAGCAACCTAGATGTCCATTGACAGATGAAGGGATAAAGAAGTTGTGAAAATGAAGGTATTATTCACTCAGTCATGTCTGACTCTTTGCGACTCCATGGACTGTAGCCTGCAAGCCTCCTCTGCCCATGGAATTCTCCAAGCAAGAATGCTGGAGTGGGTTGCCATTCTCTTCTCCAGGAATCTTCCCAACCGAGGAATCGAACCCAGGTCTCCTGCATTGCAGGCAGATTCTTTAGTGTCTGAGCCACCAGAGAAGCCCCCAGAGAAGTTGTGGTACATATATATAAAATGCAATTTTGTTGTTGTTGTTTAGTCGCCCAGCCGTGTCCAACTCTTTGTGACTGCATGAACTGTAGCCCACTGGGTTTCCATGTCCATGGGATTTACCAAGCAAGAATTCTGGAGTGGGTTGCCCTTTCCTTCTCCAGGGGATCTTCCTTACTCAGGGATCAAATCTGCATTGCTTGCCTTGGCAGGCAGATTCTTTACCGCTGAGCCACTAGGCACTCAGATAAAGGAACAAACGTGAATCAGTTGAGCTGAGGTGGATGAACCTAGAGCCTGTTATAAAGAGTGAAGTGAGTCAGAAAGAGAAAAACAAATATCACATATTAACACATATATATGGATTCTAGAAAAATGGTAGTGATTAACATCTGCAGGAATGGAGACACCAACATGGAGAACGGCCCTGTGGACTCAGTGGGGGAAGAAGACGGTAGGCCAACTTGAGAGAGTAGCATTGATACGTATATACTGCATGCATGCATGCCAAGTCGCTAGTTATGTCTGACTCTTTGCAACCCAATGCACTGTAGCTTGCCAGGCTCCTCTGTCCATGGGATTCTCCACGCAAGAATACTGGAGTGGGTTGCTGTGCCCTCCTCTATGTATATTCACTACCACGTGTGAAATAGTTAGCTAGTAGGAGGCTGCTGCACAGTACAGGGAGCTCAACCCAGTGCTCTGTGATGACCTAGAAGGGTGGGATGGGACGGGTGGGAGGGAGCCCTAGAGGGAGGGGATATGTACATATATATAGTTATGGCTGATTCATGCTGTATGGCAGAAACCAATACAACATTGTAAAGCAATTATCCTCTAATTAAAAAAATAAAATTAAAAAAAGTGTAATGGCTTCATATGTCACTCAGAGCAATGACCAAATTTCTTCATTAGTTCATTGGCTCTCTGTGCTTTGCAGCATCCTAATCCCACACAAATACCTCGATCCTGTATCTTCTCTTATCTTTGCTTGCTCTTGGTTTCCTTGCTGTTCTTGAAGTATGAGTCGTGCCCCTACCTAAGTGTCTTTGCACATGCTATCTCTCAGTCTGGAACACTCTTATGTGTATGGTTAGCATACACTCTAACCTTACGTACCTTCTGTTGTAGTCAAAAGTCACCTTATTAGAGAGGCCACCGACTGTAGATAACAACCCAACACCTCTGCAGTCCTGATAACCTTTGTTTTGCTTTATTGTGAGCCTTAGCAATTATGACCAATTGATTATTATATGTTTAGATGTTTATTATTTGATCTCATCCAATAAACCATCAGCTACATGAAGGCAGGAACTTCAGTTATTTTGTTCCCTATTATATCCCCAGCACCTCAAACAGTGCTTGACACTATTGAATGAAGGAATGACGTTAAATCAGACTGTGACCTATTGCAGGAGTACTTGCGATTGAGATTTATCTCCCATTGCAAAAGTAAAGACATATCTCCTCTCAAGGAACTTTAGGATTTAGATATGGTGAGGACAAATGTATCCGTGAAATTATCTGCATGAGGTCCCTGACTCTGTCATCATATGGATGTATCCTGAGTACTGTTTTCTCTAAGAATTTGCTTCAAAATTAAAATTAATGATAAAAGGGTCACTATTTTGCACACGTTTGGGCAGGGTTTTGCAGGCATTAAAATGAGTTGATGATTATGACAGTTGGCTTGGCTTGAGTGCTTATGCCACCTATGTGCTATGGCAGAGGGTCCCCAGTCTCTGGACCATGGACTGACACTCTTAGAAACCAGGCTGCACAGCAGAAGATGAGTGACAGGTGAGTTAGAAAGCTTCCTCTGTGTTTACAGCCACTCCGCATCACTCAGATTCCCGCCTATGAGCCAACCCCTGTCAGGTCAGCAGCAGCATTAGGTTCTCACAGGAGACGAACTCTGCTGTGAACTGTACGTGCAAGGGATCTAGGTTGCACACTCCTTAAGAGAATCTAATGCCTGATGATCTGGGGTGGAGCTGAGGTGGTGATGCTAGCTCTGGGAGGTGGAAATACAGACTATGATTTAGCAGAGAGGCTTGACTGCACAGAAAGAAAGTGAAATCGCTCAGTTGTGTCCGACTCTTTGCGACCCCATGGACTGTATGTAGCCTACCAGGCTCCTCTGCCCATGAGATTTTCCAGGCAATAGTACTGGAGTGGATTGCCATTTCCTTCTCCAGGGGATCTTCCCCACCCAGGGATCGAACCCAGGTCTCCCGCGCTGTAGACAGACGCTTTACTGTCTGAGCCACCAGGGAAGCACTGACTGCACAGAGACCATAATAAATCAATTGTTTGCAGACTCATATGACAACCCTATCAGTGAGCGGCAAGTGACGGTTAAGCTGCATCGGGCATCGATTTTATAGTGGCAAGCGAGTTGATGTGCTTCAACTGTATAGCTGCATCTCCCCTCCCCCGCCCCAGTCCATGGAAAAATTATCTTCCGTGCAACCAGTCCCTAGTGCCAAGAAAAGCTTGGACTGCAGTTCTATGGGAAGCCTTTTTGCCCCCTTCGTATCCCGTGGGGGAGAACCTGAATGATTGCAAATACAATGGCCTCAGCTATTCTCTGGGAACAGACTTTGGGCTGTGTCCCTTCCTTTGAAGAGCACACCACACATACCCACTCCCAACAGAAATACAATAACTGTGAGTCTGACTGTCCTGGAGACACAGCTGCATCACAGACCTCACGCCAGATGAACAGAAGGTTAAAAGAAGGAATCTGCTGAAGAGGCCGAAAGGTTGGTTTGCTTACAGGCTGTTTTTTTAATCTTTGCACATTCAGCAACTATTAGTAACTGTTTTGTCGCTCTTCTCGCCCCTCAGTATCCTGCAGGGTCATGTTTCCATTAGAGAGCACCTGACTTGCATTGCTCTTCTTCTTTTTTGATGTTAATATGGTTGGGCTTGATTAAAGTAAACAGAAAAGGAGATTTGAATGAATGCCTGTTTCCAAGGAAAGGAGGACCTGTTGATGTCTCACCCCTATCCCCTCTGCTTATCCTAGCGGTCACCTGCCTGTGGTCCCCACACACACCCTGATGAATTCCTGTGACTGCCTAATGGCCTTGTCTAGCTGCAGGATTGAGCTCAGCCATACTCCCACAGGCTCTAAGGAGTGGAGTAGCCAATGGTGCTAATGCCCCAGGAGCAGCCATCAAAAAAATGCTTAATACTAACAATAAAGAGGAAAATTAAAAACACAATGTGATACCACTACAAATCTCCTGAAATCCTCAGTTATCAATGTGAATAACATGGTAATGCATGTTATCATTTGTATGATAATCAGATTAGTTGTTTGTTATGGTTTGTTATTAGGTGTCTGTATTAGTTATAGTATACTTTTGTTATGCATGTTTCAGAAATAATATTCATTTATTAATCTAATGTATTGATTTTAAAAAGCATGTTCAGGAAGTTCCAGAGTGAAAAAGCTTTAAAAGAAAAAAAAAAAAAACACTCCAGAAATCTCTGTTAAGATCTTTTTGAACCTTGGCCAAGTAGTGGGCTATACTTGCATAGAGTGAAATTACACAAAGCTGTTCAAAGAATGCTGGTGAATTATAAGCTTGCACAGGATGACTGTTCAAACTCTAATCATCCATGCTGTAGGATCTTTGGTGATCCCAGGGGCACATAGTGGAGATTCCTGATAGGTCACACCTTAGAAGTAAGTATGAACTGTTCCTGGAGTAAAAACTACTTTAGCACTACTTACTAAAGCTTAAAAACAGTCATCAAGATTATTTTGATCTGATAGTGACTTCAGTTCAGTTCAGTCGCTCAGTCGTGTCTGACTCTTTGCGACCCCATGAATCGCAGCACACCAGGCCTCCCTGTCTATTACCAACTCCCAGAGTTCACTCAGATTCATGTCCATCGAGTCAGTGATGCCATTCAGCCATCTCATCCTCTGTCATCCCCTTTTCCTCCTGCCCCTAATCCCTCCCAGCATCAGAGTCTTCTCCAATGAGTCAACTCTTCGCATGAGGTGGCCAAAGTACTGGAGTTTCAGCTTTAGCATCATTCCCTCCAAAGAAATCCCAGGACTGATCTTCAGAATGGACTGGTTGGATCTCCTTGCAGTCCAAGGGACTCTCAGGAGTCTTCTCCAACACCACAGTTCAAAATCTACAAATATAAAACCCAACCCTCTTTAAAAGATCACAACAAAATGTAGATGCTCAGCAATGTAAGATTTACAAAGTCCAGAACGAGTAAGTTTTTTTTTTTTTAAACTAGATGTGATAAGAAGATGGAAAATGTGTTCTCTAATCAGGAGAAAAGACGTTCAGTAAAAATAGATCCATAAATTGCAGTGATGCCAGAAGTTATAAGATGATAGCACAGTTATTAATGTAATGTTCAAGTACATAGAGAAAGGCATAAATATAGTGAGAAGAGAAATGGAATATATAAAAAAGAATCCATGAGAATGAGCTTCTGGAGAGGAAAAAAAAATATTTGAAATGAACAATTCACTGGAGGAGACTAAGAATAGATGTCACACTACAAAAGAAAAGACTAACGAATCTGAAGACGCTGCAACAGAATCTATCCAAAATAAAGCAGAGAACAAGGACTTTAAAACATGAACAAAACCTCAGTGACCTCTGAGATAATATCAAGGAATTCCAGATACATGTGATTGGAGTTCCAGAATAAGAAGAAAGGGAGTGGAGAAAGCAAACCTATTAGATGGCTCAAAGGCTGAAACATCTCAAAATTTGATTAAACTATCAATTCACAGATCCAGGGAGCTCAGCGAACATCAAATAAGATATCGCAAATACACATACAGAATGACCCAAGGCACATTCAGTTCAGTTCAGTTCAGTCTCTTAATCATGTCTAACTCTTTGTGATGCCATGGATTGCAGCATCCAGGCCTCCCTGTCCATCACCAAACCCCAGAATTTGCTGAAACTCATGTCCATTAAGTCAGTGATGTCATCCAACCATCTCATCCTCTGTCGTCCCCTGCTCCTCCTGCCCTCAATCTTTTCCAGCATCAGGGTCTTTTCAAATGAGCCAGCTCTTTGCATCAGGTGGCCAGAGTATTGGAGTATTGGTATTAGGCACATTATAGAATGCTAAAAACCAGTGATTAAAAAAAAAAAAATCTTAGCAGCCACCAAAGAATAAAGATAGTCTATAAAGAGAAAAAACATAATTACTATTTACCTGTGGTCAGAAGCTATGTAAACCAGAAGATAGTGAACATCTTTATAATACTAGAAGGGGGGAAATCTGTATGTGATTAAGATATTCTTCAAAAATATGGTAACATTTTTTTTTCAAGCAAACCAAAGCTAAGACAATTCACCAGGAGATCTACATTGTAAGAAATGGTTTTAAAAAGTTGCTTAGGCAGAAGACATGACCCAAGATGGAGATGTAGATTTATACAGAAGAATTAAATTTGTAGATAAATATAAAAATATTTTTTCATTTTTAAATTTCCTTAAATTATAATTGAAATTTTATAGTAATAATTAAATAATAATAATTATTATTATTATGTAGTCTGGGGTTTATAATAGGTGTAAAAGTGAAACAAATGACCCAAATGGCATAAAAGAAGGAGGAGATAAGTAGAAACACACTATAAACCTATAAGTGCCTTATATATGAATTGATATAATACTATGACAGTAGTTTTATTAGTTAAATATATATGTTGTAAACACTAGAGCAACCATTATAAAAAGAGCCATAGGTAATAAGATAGTAGACAGAGATAAATTGACATGTTAAAATTAATAATTGAGAAAAATTGAATGCTAAAACATAATGAATTACTACCAAAAAAAGAAAAAAAGACAGAAAGAGAGCAAATAAGTAAATAAGTAAGTGATGAATGGGGTGAAAAGAAGAGAATAACAATAACCAAAACATTCTGAATATTGCATTCAATGTAAATGGTCCAAATGCCTCATTTGATTCTCAAATTGAATAAAAACAAGATCCAACTATATGCTATCTATAAGAAATCCATTTTATATGTAAGGACACAGGTTAAAGGAAAATAATAGAAGGTTTGATACAAGAAACAGAAGAAACTATAGATAAATTGGACATTATCAAAAATTAAATCTTTAATGCTTCAAAGACCACCATCAAGAATGTGAAAAGACCACCCCATAGCATGGGGGAAATATTTGCAAACTGCCTATCTTATAAAGGACTTATATTTAGAATATGAAAAGAACTGTTACAACTCAATAATAAAAAGATAAATTACCCAATTTTTAAATGATTCAAGGATCTGAATAGATGTTTCTCCAAAAAAGATACAGAAATGGCCAATAAGCACATGAAGAGATGAGCCCCGTCATTAGCCATCAGGGAAATGCAAATCAAAACCACCATGAGACACCACATCATACCCCCCAGCACGGCTGCAATAAAAATGACATAATAACAAGTGTTGAGAACACAGAGAAACTGGAGCTCCCATACACTGCTGGTGGAAATGAAAAGTGGCTCAGCCACTTTGGAAAACAGTCAAAATGGTAAACACTGAGTTACCGTAGGACTCCACAGTTCTACTCCTGGGTGTGTATCCAAGAGAAATGAAAACACATCCACACTAGAACTTGTGCATGACTACTCGTGAGAACATTAGGTATCATAGCCAAAGTGAAACAACTCACATATCTATCAGCTAATGAATGGATAAGTAAAAGACGAGACATCCACATAGTGGAGGGTTATTTGGCAATGAAAAGGAATGAAATAGCGATATATGCTACAACACTAATGAACTTTGATAATATGCTAAAGGAGCCAGACATAAAAGCCTACATATTGTATTTTTCTATTTGTACAAAATGGAAACTCTATAGATACAGAAAGTAAATGAATACTTTCATATCATCAGACAATAGAGTTGAAAATACTATTGTCCAAGGATACCAGGAAGGGTGGGACATACTGCAGTCTGTTAAACTGGGAGAAAAAAAAAATAAAAGTCCCACCTACCAAATGGGTTAGAAAGCTTCTGCTACAAGACTGTCAGAACACATGGGAATATTGCCAAGCAATTCTGGGGGGAACAGACTTGGCACCGATTGTGGCCTTGTGTTCTGTATGAAAGAAAAAACATTAATTTATAAGTCATAACATATTACCTAGAAGCCAAATTGCCAGTTAGAATTCTATTTGCAAGCAGGGTGTAGGTCTTCAATATAGCTTTCACCTAACATCATGGAACAATGCCTCTTCGTAATCAAATGTGATGCAAGTTATCTTTGCTGCTACATCCTCAGTGTTTCCAAATGTTCAGAAACATGGCAGGTTGGGAATGTTTGTAATTATAATGGCACTTATGTGTCTGTTCCAAATGCAGCTGTTTGGTTTATACAGTACAGAGGAAATAAATCACCACATATAGAAGGGAGTGTTTGCTCTTATCCATCCCAGTGAATTGTTTCCTTTAGAAGCTAATATTTTAAACATGGGCAAGCAAAGAGAAGGGTAAAAGGTTAGTTTTTCTAATTCTGTGCTATTTGGAATATACGATGTTACCTTTTTTTAAGCCCATAACACTTTCATTGTTATTGATGTAATCCAACCTTACTGATGCTTTTTGTAGCTCTTCATATAAATTTGTTTTCTCTGAAGACTCAAAAATGTCTGCAGGCATTCATCATCACAGTTTTCATGGTGAAGACTGCAAGGGCCGGCCTAAGATTTTGATCAGTGGAAAGATAGGATGCCCTTCATGCTCTTCTCCACCACTAGAATGTTCTCAGAACTTTTCTCTCTTGCTCTCCAAATCCGAGTAAGTTCAAAGCCCGCCTCCTCCATGAATCGTCCCTTGATACCTCTGGCTGGCCCACTGTAATCTTTTGTCTTTTTCTGAAGGAAAAGTCTGTATTTCTAGTTCTCCTCAAGGTAGTGCTCAGATCCTACTGCCTTGCATTGTCCCCTAATTATCAAGCTAACCTTCTTCCCTAAACAGTGAGCTTCTTTTTTTTTATTATTTTACTGACATATAGTTGATTTACAATGTTGTGTTAATTTCTGCTGTACAGCAAAGTGATTCAGATATATAACTGTGTGTATGTGTATATATATATATGTATATATATATATAAAACCCATCTTTTTTATATTCTTTTCCCTTACATTTTATCACAGGATATTGAATATAGTTTCCTGTGCTATACAGTAGGATCTTGTTATTTATCCATGCTATATATAATAGTTTGCATCTGCTGTTCTCAAACTCCCATTCCATTCCTTCCCTACCTCCCCTCTCCCTTGGCAACCACAAGTTTGTTCTCTGTGTCTGTGAGTCTATCACTGTTTCATAGATGAGTTCATTTGTGTCATATTTAGATTGCACATATAAGTGATATATGGTATTTGTCTTCTGGCTTACTTTACCTTGTGTGACAATCTCTAGTTCCATCCATATTGCTGCAAATGGCATTATTTCATTCTTTGCTATGGCTGAGTAGTATTCCATCATGGATATACGCATCTGCTTTATCCAGTCATCTGTGGATGGATATTTAGGTTATTCCCATGTCTTGGCTATTGTGAATAGTGTTGTTATAGCATAGGGATGCATGTTTCTTTTTGAATTATTGTTTTGTCCAGATATATACCCAGGAGTTGGAGCACATGGTAACTCTATTTTTGTTTTTTGAAGAACCTCCACAGTTTTCCCTAGTGGCTTCATCAATTTACATTCCCACCAACAACGTAGGAAGGTTCTCTTTTCTCCAAACGCTCTCCAGCATTTGTTGTTTGGAGACTTCTTAATGATGGCCATTCTAACTGATGTGAAGTGGTACCTTATTGTAGTGTTGATTTGCATTTCTCTAATAATTAGCAGTGTTAAGCATCTTTTCATACACCTGTTGGCCATCTGTGTGTCTTCTTGGAGAGATGTCCATTTAGGTGTCCTGCCCATTTTTCAGTTGGGTTGTTTGTTTTTCATTGTTGTTGAGTTGTGTGAGCTGTTTGTATATTTTGGAAATTAAGCCCTTGTCAGTTGCACCATTTGCAAATATTTTCTCACACTCCACAGGTTGTCTTTTTCTTTTGTTTACGATTTCCTTTGACGTCCAAAGCTTGTAAGCTTGATTAGGTTCCATTAGTTTATTTTTGTTTTATTTCTATTGCCTTTGGGGACTGACCTAAGAAAACATTGGTGACATTCATGTCAGAGAATGTTTTGCCTATCAAACAATGAGCTTCTTGAAGTCACTTCCAGGTCCTGTATTTCTCATTCTTGCTCAGTTCAGTGATGGATTTACAGATGGTAGCCCATAAATCAATGGCACCCCACTCCAGTACTCTTGCCTGCCTTGTAGGCTGCAGTCCATGGGGTCTCAAAGAGTTGGACGCAACTGAGCAACTTCACTTTCACTTTTCACTTTCATGCATTGGAGAAGGAAATGGCAACCCACTCCAGTTTTCTTGCCTGGAGAATCCCAGGGACGGAGAAGCCTGGTGGGCTGCCGTCTATGGGGTCACACAGAGACGGACACGACTGAAGTGACTTAGCAGCGGCAGCAGCAGCCCATAAATACTTGTTAGTAAAGTGACTGAGTAAAGAACTAGGAAATTTAATTGTTTCAGTTCAGTTCAGTTGCTCAGTCGTGTCCGACTCTTTGCGACCCCATGAATCATAGCACGCCAGGCCTCCCTGTCCATTACCAACTCCCGCACTTCACTCAGACTCACGTCCATCGAGTCAGTGATGCCATCCAGCCATCTCATCCTCTATCATCCCCTCCTCCTCCTGCCCCCAATCCCTCCCAGCATCAGAGTCTTTTCCAATGAGTCAATTCTTTCCATGAGGTGGCCAAAGTACTGGAGTTTCGGCTTTAGCATCATTCCTTCTAAAGAAATCCCAGGGCTGATCTCCTTCAGAATGGACTGGTTGGATCTCCTTGCAGTCCAAGGGACTCTCAAGAGTCTTCTCCAATACCACAGTTCAAAAACATCAATTCTTCGGCGCTCAGCCTTCTTCACAGTCCAACTCTCACATCCATACATGACCACAGGAAAAGCCACAGCCTTGACTAGATGGACCTTTGTTGGCAAAGTAATGTCTCTGCTTTTGAATATGCTATCTAGGTTGGTCATAACTTCTCTTCCAAGGAGTAAGCGTCTTTTAATTTCATGACTGCAGTCACCATCTGCAGTGATTTTGGAGCCCCAAAAAATAAAGTCAGCCACTGTTTCCACTGTTTCCCCATCTATTTCCCATGAAGTGATGGGACCAGCTGCCATGATCTTCGTTTTCTGAATGTTGAGTTTTAAGCCAACTTTTCACTCTCCTCTTTCACTTTCATCAAGAGGCTTTTTAGTTCCTCTTCACTTTCTGCCATAAGGATGGTGTCATTTGCATATCTGAGGTTATTGATATTTCTCCCGGCCATCTTGATTCCAGCTTGTGTTTCTTCCAGCCCAGCATTTCTCATGATGTACTCTGCATAGAAGTTAAATAAGCAGGGTACAATATATAGCCTTGACATACTCCTTTTCCTATTTGAAACCCATCTGCTGTTCCATGTCCAGTTCTAACTGTTGCTTCCTGACCTGCATGCAGATTTCTCAAGAGGCAGGTCAGGTGGTCTGGAATTCCCATCTCTTTCAGAATTTTCCACAGTTTGTTGTGATCCACACAGTCAAAGGCTTTGGCATAGTCAATAAAGCAGAAATAGATGTTTTTCTGGAACTCTTTTGCTTTTTCCATGATCCAGTGAGTGCTGGCAATTTGATCTCTGGTTCCTTTGCCTTTTCTAAAACCAGCTTGAACATCAGGAAGTTCACGGTTCACATATTGCTGAAGCCTGGCTTGGAGAATTTTGAGTATTACTTTACTAGCATGTGAGATGAGTGCAATTGTGCGGTAGTTTGAGCATTCTTTGGCATTGCCTTTCTTTGGGATTGGAATGAAAACTGACCTTTTCCAGTCCTGTAGCCACTGCTGAGTTTTCCAAATGTGCTGACATATTGAGTGCAGCACTTTCACAGCATCATCTTTCAGGATTTGAAATAGCTCCACTGGAATTCCATCACCTCCACTAGTTTTGTTCATAGTGATGCTTTCTAAGGCCCACTTGACTTATTCAGGCTGCTCCCTGAGAGTAAGGAGGTTTGGGGTTATTGGTGGCTTGGGGATTACTTATATGTTATCATTTTTGTCATCCATTTTTAGAGAGCTTGAGAAACACTTATAGCTCCTGAGAGCACTTGCCTCTCATCTTTAGTAACAATTGAATTAGACCAAGTGCAAAATAAAGGCCTTTCCTAGGAATCCCAAGCTCTTTCTGTGACACAAATCTGCAAGGATGGAATGGTGGAAGAGGGAGGGCAGGACGGGAAGTGGGGTTGGAGACCCACCTCTGTTTTTCAGTCTCCCTCTGGCCCTTAGCCACCACACCTGGCTACACTGCTATTCTTCCATTCCCTCTCACAGACCCCTACATGTTTATGCCTTAAAGGATTGCTTTGAAGATGAGTATTTGGAAACATGTGTTTAGCACTTGTAAGCTCCTCCTCCAAGGCTTTGCAGAGTCAACAGGAGGCATTTTGATTATAGCTATTGGCTGTCAACACACAGCAAGTTGGCAGAAAATTAGAGGTCAGACCCTGCCTCTTCTTGCTGCTCAGGAGGAATCTACACAGCTAGGCTGCCTGTGACTACCGGATCAAACCGGGGAACACAGTCCTTGGAGCTGGGGCTCAGGGATGCTGTGACACCTGGGTGAGCAGCCTCCTCGGCAGTGTGGATGCAGCAGAAGCTGTGCTGAACTGTGAACCAGGAGGCTCCAGAACATGTTGCTGACTGAGGCCGAGGCCGGTCACAGAGCCTGTGGCTGTCTGATGTATTTCAGGAACAGCATTTCCACGGGGATCTTTAATTATTTACTCTCTGGTCCTTAATTGGTTTCCTTTTCCCCAAAAGGATCCCTCTTGTGATTAGAGTCCCTTTTATTAATCTGTGATTCTCTTAGTGTTCGTAACACTATGTGTATGGATTTCTTTGTCCTGACTTCAGAAGTAATCTGTGTTTCTAGCTAAAGTACACCTTGGTGTTTAAAACTGTATTCTTTAACTTCAACAAGATCTGGATTTGAGGTCAGGCTCTGCTACTTACTTGCTATTTGTGTGGGTAAGTCTTTTATCTGCTCATGAATACAAAATTAAAATTTTTGCAAATATTAGACGAGATAGCATACCTGAGGCATGATAAGGGCTCAGTATGTTAGTGAGCAATTCTTAGTCTTTTTGTTATTAGAGTGTTTACACATAAAGTTTGGTTTACCCCCATCTTGGGGTTTCCCAGGTGGTGCTAGTGGTAAAGAACCTGCATGTCAATGCAGGAGACATAAGAGACGCAGGTTTGATCCCTGGGTTGGGAAGATCCCCTGGAGGAGGGCACCGCAACCCACTCCAGTATTCTTGCCTGGAGAATACGGTGGACAGAGGAGCCTGGCAGGCTACAGTCCATAGGGTCACAAAGAGTCACACACAACTGAAGCAACTTAGCACACATGTACCCCCATCTTATTTAAATGCAGCTTTATCTGTTTCATTTAAGTGTGAAATAGAACTTTTTTTGGTGAGTCTAGTTATGGTTTATTTTTTAAATTATCATCTGTTTTTTCAAAAACATGTTGACTGAAGTATAGTTGCTTTACGATGTTGTGTTGAAATCTACCTTTATCTGTGACTTCTCTCCTTAACCATTCTGCCCATCGTCCCTCCTGCGCAGTAGTTTTGGTCCTGTGGCTCTGGGCCTCCCCGAAGGGCCAAAGCCCTTCTCTGATCCATCCATCACAGTTTGAGCTAGATCATACTGTTACTACTTCCAGATCATACTGGCATAGACTCAGAATGTGAAGCTAGATGGAGTTATTCTAAAATAATGCTTCTCAACAGTGTTGCCCATGGACCTCTCTATCAGAATCACCTATTCACTTGCAATTCCTAGGGTGCTGTGCCATTTTGGAGTAGAATCTTTTGTGGGCTTTGGGGATAGGACCCTGCAGTATAATAGGGCTTCCCTGTGGCTCAGAGGTTAAAGCATCTGCCTCCAATGCAGGAGACCCAGGTTTGATCCCTGGGTCCGGAAGATCCCCTGGAGAAGGAAATGGTAACCCACTCCAGTATTCTTGCCTGGAGAATCCCATGGACGGAGAAGCATTATAATTAGTACCCAGGCTATTCCTAAGCTAAATAAATAAAATTCTAGAACTGTTTCAGTGCAGTCTTCAAACTTGTCCAGTTACAGAGTGGCCTGGGGATACTTCATGAAAACAGAGATTCCTGGGCCTCCCCTTCCCCAGAGGTTCCAATAGAGAGAGAAGACTGATGATGTGCATTTTTAATGTTGTGTGTTTTTAATGTGTCCTCAAGTGACTGTCAAGCTGGCTAGTAGAGGAATACTGCTCTACAGTGACTGGCCAGTGATGTGACTGGTGGTGGTGATGGTGGTGGTGGTAGCTGTAATGGGGTGAGGCAGTGATTCAGGAGGTTTGAATGATCAAACCTTGGGTCAAGGGCCCTTCTTTGGCTAACATCACTTTCAGGTGTGAGAGTCTGTGTCCAGCCGTTCTCATAGTGTTTGAGAAATCGAAGCCAAGCCAGTCTGGAGAGAAGGAACAGAGCAAGAATGACCGCAAAGCTCCAGGGCAGACAGGAGCAATGCTAGGTGAATCACCATGGCACCGTGGCTGAAGGAAAGAACAGCTGCTCAGCATAACAGCAGTTTCTGGCTCTCTCTTGTAGCCTGGCTGAAGTTCCTACCAATATCTTTTCCATAATTTGCCTCTTTCCCTTAAAACTGCCTCGGTGGTGTCATAATCCAAATGGCTTTAATTCAAACACGATCCTGCACCAGGCACTGCCTGGGTAGTGACTGAGCTGCACCTCCCTACTGTCCTCTGAGCCTCTAGGCCAGCCTCTGAAGTCAGATTAGTTCTCTGAGAGCCTACTCTGCCTTCGCAAGGGGCTCATGCTGGGTCAGAGCTTCTCCTCAGCAACCCCAGTCCAGGGATGACAAGCTGTCATGCTTTGTGCACAAGTCATATCTGTGGCAAGTAGAACAAGAGTGCTTCAGCCTCATCATTTGATTGACAAACGTGGCTACCGGGTTGAAAAATCTAGTTGCAAAGATGCTCTCTTGGGAAACTCATCACCTCTCCGTGGTGGCCTCCTTCCTCCCAGCAAAGCTGGACAATACTTCTGTTGGTCTGCTCACCTCGTGATGGGAAGGCAACCTCTGGTCCGAGCAGAGGCTGCTTTCTCTCCATCTTCATGGCCGCCTGGTGTCTGCTCTGCAGTTATGCCCCCAACTACTTTGGGCCTGGCTCTACCACCCCCTCATGACAATACTGCCTTTTCCTCTCTCTTCTTGTAGGTATTAGCTGAGATCTCAGAGGGTGGTAGGGCTTTGCAATAAGGAAGACTCTGATACCACGGTAGTCTTTCATTTAGCTTGTTTTGTGACATTCCAGCCAATAGACATTTAATGATGAGGGCTTCTTTCTGGCCCACTGCAGTATTCTGGCCTGGAGAATTCCAAGGACTGTATAGTCCATGGGGTTGCAAAGAGTCAGACATGACTGAGTGACTTTCGCTCACTGTTTCTGGTGAGATATTTAGCAGGCTCAGAGGTGCATTCAAGATAAATAGGATAAAGTCCAAGCCAGAAAGAAATTCAAATGGCATTCCAGTGGATGCCATATGCAAGGGTCAACCATGCTATGAAAACATTCAGTTCAGTTCAGTTCAGTTGCTCAGTCATGTCCGACTCTTTGCAACACCATGAATCACAGACACCAGGCCTCCCTGTCTATCACCAACTCCCAGAGTTCACTCAAACTCACATCCATTGAGTCAGTGATGGCATCCAGCCATTTCATCCTCTGTTGTCCCCTTCTCCTCCTGCCCCCAATCCCTCCCAGCATCAAAGTCTTTTCCAATGAGTCAACTCTTCCCATGAGGTGGCCAAAGTACTGGAGTTTCAGCTTTAGCATCATTCCCTCCAAAGAAATCCCAGGGCTGATCTCCTTCAGAATGGACTGGTTGGATCTCCTTGCAGTCCAAGGGACTCTCAAGAGTCTTCTCCAACACCACAGTTCAAAAGCATCAATTCTTTGGCGCTCAGCCTTCTTCACAGTCCAACTCTCATATCCATACATGACTACTGGAAAAACCACAGCCTTGACAAGATGGACCTTTGTTGGCAAAGCAATGTCTCTGCTTTTGAATATGCTATCTAAGTCGGTCTTAACTTTTCTTCCAAGGAGTAAGTGTCTTTTAATTTCATGGCTGCATTAGAGACAGGCTATTAAGGAGAGAAATGCTGTGGAAATTTTTTAGTTGTAGTGTATATATTTATATCTTTACAGAAACCTGAAATATTATCAGGAAACAGCACTGATAATGTGCATTGTACTAAATGCTGTGTTGTCAGTCCATCTAAGTCAGTTTGGTCATTTACAGCTGTTGGGTTCTTTCAGCAAATAATGGTAATCTTCAATGACTAAAGGCATAGGAAGTGTCTAGGTCTCATTCCCACTCACTCACTGCCGCCAAGTGGTCCATTACAAAGAAAGCAAATCTCAGACCAAATCCTGTGACACACACACAAACCTTCAGTAGCACACTAACATAAGAAGCCATAGAATATGTTCTTACTGGCTCCCTCCCTCGGTCCCTGTGCTAGGCCCCCTGCCTGCCAATTTCACTAGAGGCAGATACAGAAATATTCTCCGGAGATGACCAGCTAGCCATCAAGTCAGAATCAGACAGTAAATCCTCTGGTTAGAGAGGACGCAGGACCAAGTGGGACTTCTAGGCTGGGGCATCACACTGAGAAGTATTAGGATGCTGTGTGGGACAGATTTACTCATAGGTGGAAGCATCTGTACCCTGTCAGTCACAATAGGATGCTATTGTCTTTGAAAATTTTGTCTGACTCCACTGATGCTGAATAACCCCTCCACTGCTGATGGAGATAGAGATCACTGAAACACTCAAAGTACTCTGGAGTGTGGACTCCTCAGTGGGACTTTTAAAATTCTAGCTAAGCACATCTGGACAGTTTATTTGGGGTTAAGATGTTAAGGATATTAAGGTACCCCTAGCATGGAGATTTAAACCAATACACACACATACACACACGCACACTTGTAACACTATTCTAAGCTAAAGTATTTTAAGGAAAGTTTTAGACATCATACCAAGTGGACAAAGCACAAATCTTCAATTTTATTGTCATGATAATTTCAATGAGATTAAATGAGAATGACTAAATTCACACTTAGTGAAAAACAAATACAGCCAATTACTAGTTAATTTGAACAAGATTATCTTAACAAAAAAAAAAAAAAGAAAAGAAAAAAAATGCACTTTGCTTCTGATATTCCGCTCTAATGCCATTAAGGAAAAATCACATCTGAACAAGGGAAAATGTCCTGCCTTAGCTCTCTCTAGTTCCTCATCCATCATCCGGCTTTGGATTCATGGTTTTCACTTGACCAGCATTTACTGAGTCTCTGCACTATGACCGGACGGGGGGTTACAAAGATGAATACAAATAGTCATTGTCCTCCAGGACCCCACAGTTCAGTGGGGAAAGCTGAATTTTAAACAGGAGCTACAAGTGGGCATTCTAGGTTGTAAATTCAGGGTAGCAAGAATTGTTAACAGTCCTTTCTATAACTGCATTAAATTTCTATCTTGATCTCTTATTATTCTAATAGTGAGAAATTGGCTAGAAAATGCCTAGTCAATTCAGACTGATAGACCTTTAGGGGTTTCTCTCTGACCCTTTGCCCAGCTCCTTTAGCTCCCTTCTCGGATGGGGAAAGTGAAGCTCTTAGGAGCTCTCCTCCCCTCCTGGGCCACCCTCACCCACCCTCAGAATTGTTTGCCAGTGACTTACTCCCTCTTGCTTCTGGCTCCCCTTTTCTCTGGTTCCAGTCCATAAGATTTTCCAAATCAGAATGAACTTTGTGTTGTAAGATCCGCTGGACCTAGGCTTTTGATCTTTTAAAATGTTCTCCTTTAAACAATGAACTGCCAGCCTGAGTCTATTTGGGGATACTTAAAAAGCTAATATTAACTGATTTCCTGCTCTTTGAATTTTTTATTTAGCAGCCTTTTACTCTGAAGGGCAATGAGGAGAGACAGCTCATCTGCTTTAAATGGTGGGAAAGGACAGTGCTATCAGAGACCCTAGGGAAAGAAGCATAGATTTCTTTTCTAAATGCTTTCTCTACATTTTGGCAGTTGCGGTAGAGTGTGCCCGATAAGGGTTTTCTTACTGGTGTAAGGTGTGTTGGAGGGTGTCGTGAGCACACATGAGAGAGGCGCTTAAAGCTGACTGTGAGGTTCAAGGAAAAGTGAAAGCGTTACTTGCTCAGTCGTGTCCAACTCTTACCAATCCCATGGACTGCAGCCTGCCAGGCTCCTCTGTCCATGGAATTCTCCAGACAAGAATACTGGAGTGGGTTGAATGATACTGGAGTGGGATCCCTTCTCCAGAGGATCTTCCCGACCCAGGGATCAAACCTAGATCCCCTGCGTTGCAGGCAGATTCTTTACAGTCTGTACCACTAGGGAGGACCATCTTCCCTGGTAAAGGGAAGTTGCATAAGTGAGTAAACAGGTTTGAGAAAATAGCACAGAAATAGCAGGGAAAATAGCACAACAGAGGGCTATGGCCATAATGGAGAATATGTCATATTAGGGGATCTGTAAGCAATTTAGTGTGGCTGGAATAAAACTTATGGTGGGATGCTGCGGCTGCTGCTGCTAAGTCGGTTCAGTCATGTCCGACTCTGGGCGACCCCATAGATGGTAGCCCATGAGGCTCCCCCGTCCCTGAGATTCTCCAGGCAAGAACCCTGGAGTGGGTTGCCATTTCCTTCTCCAATGCAGGAAAGTGAAAAGTGGAAGTGAAGTCGCTCAGTCATGGTAGGATGAGAGCCTAGTAAAATTCGGAATTGAACTGGTAAACTGGGCTCAGATAATGAAACATGCCATCTTAAAGGTAATGGAAAGTCCCAGAGGGTTTTTTGTAAAGGAGAATGACATCAAATTTACACTGTACAAAGGTCAACTTGCCACTGGTGAGAATTAAAGGAAAGGCAGGTAAACTAGCTAAAAATGCGCATTCAGGAACCAAGAGAGAGATTATGAGGCTCTGATGTGATACAATGACAAGAGAACATGAAGAGAAAGGAAGACACTGGAGACAAAATTCAGTTCAGTTCAGTTCAGTTCAGTCGCTCAGTCGTGTCTGACTCTCTGCGACCCCATGAATCGCAGCACACCAGGCCTCCCTGTCCATCACCAACTCCCGGAGTTCACTCAGACTCATGTCCATCGAGTCAGTGATGCCATCCAGCCGTCTCATCCTTTGTCATCCCCTTCTCCTCCTGCCCCCAATCCCTCCCAGCATCAGGGTCTTTTCCAACAAGTCAACTCTTTGCATGAGGTGGCCAAAGTACTGGAGTTTCAGCTTTAGCATCAGTCCTTCCAAAGAACACCCAGGACTGATCTCCTTTAGAATGGACTGGCTGGATCTCCTTGCAGTCCAAGGGACTCTCAAGAGTCCCTTGAGAATGGTGTCTCCAACACCATAGTTCAAAAGCATCAGTTCTTCGGTGCTCAGCCTCCTTCACAGTCCAACTCTCGCATCCATACATAACTACTGGAAAAACCATAGCCTCGACTAGATGGACCTTTGTTGGCAAAGTAATGTCTCTGCTTTTGAATACGCTATCTAGGTTGGTCATAACTTTCCTTCCAAGGAGTAAGCATCTTTTAATTTCATGGCTGCAGTCACCATCTGCAGTGATTTTGGAGCCCCCAAAAATAAAGTCTGATACTGTTTCTACTGTTTCCCCATCTATTTCCCATGAAGTAATGGGACCAGATGCCATGATCTTCATTTTCTGAATGTTGAGCTTTAAGCCAACTTTTTCACTCTCCTCTTTCACTTTTATCAAGAGGCTTTTTAGTTCCTCTTCACTTTCTGCCATAAGGGTGGTGTTATCTGAGGTTATTGATATTAAAACTGTTTTCAATGATGTTCAAGATCTGGTTGGAACCTAGTTTTTCTCTGTTAAACCTGTTGTCTGTGGAATGTCACAGCCCCCTGATGACTGGCACATGGGGTCTCCTACACTGGTCTGCCCTGTGGTAGGGGAGGGGAAGGGGACAGGAGGATTTCCATGGCTCTCAAACCTAAAGGCAAGGAAAATGTCTAGGTTTTGTGTTGCTAAAAAGATCTCCATCTTTTCTCAGGAGTCCTCAACTTTTTTTTTTTTTAATGTGGACCACTTTTAATGTCTTTATTGAATTTGGTACAATATTGCTTCTGTTGTTTTCATGTTTTGTTTTTTGTTTTTTTTTTTTTACTGTGAGCCATGTGGGATCTGAGCTCCCTGACCAGGGATGGAACCTGTATTCCCTCCCTTGGAAGGCCAAATCTTAACCACTGGACCACCAGGGAAGTCCCTAGTCCTCAACTCTTACACTTTCTGTGTTAGAGGAGGAAAGGTTTTGGGTCTGTAACAGAACATTTATTAAAGTTTTGATATCACAAAACCCAACTGATAATACTTTTATGCATAAGCATATGTTTTTGTAAAGACTATTTTGTTAGGACAATGAAATCCCCAGTTATCTACGGTGAAAAGTAAGTGACTTGCTCTTGAAGGGTAAGGTAATGAAATTACTTCTATACTTATCACTATTGTGGTAAAATGGTTATCATAAGACTTAAAAGTATTTTTCCATTTACCACAGTGCATTATTATTATTCACAGATTAATATTTTTCACAGAACACCAGTGTTCCATGGCATGCCATACGAGAGACACTGTCCTGGTGGTTTCATTGTGATGGTCCGCAATCCTACGTTCATCGAATGTGACCCCCGCTAACTTTAAATTTATTCATAAAAGGCAATTTCAGAAAAGTAGAAAGATGTCTCCAGAAAGCTGGTTAGTTCTGTCCTTCAGTCTCTACTGTCCTTATCCTTAGCACTTCTGGAGAAAGCAGGGCTCTGGAAGGCTGTAGACAGACCTTACAGAGACTCAGCAAAATAAGAGGCAATGCTCTGGCTGCAGCTGCAGCAGAGAGGTGTAGGAACAGTCATTAGACAGGCCACCCAGAGGGCATGTTAGCCAAGCCACTGATTGCAACTGGCTTCGTTAGCAACAGTCCCCAGCACCATACCACAGATGTGCCGGGTGGAGAAGGCTGGGGCCTTGTCCCAGCCTCACCTCCTGCTGTGCTCGCAGCCACAGCAGCCTCGTTGCAAAGCTGTGTCGCCCTCTCCCTCCTGAAGATGTATGAATGTGCAGAATATACCATTAAAGGATTTTCTTTAAAGGATAAAACCATGGTGCCCTACAAATATAACATGTGTCAAATATTGTGTTTAATTCAATACGTGGGTGAACCCACAAGACATTACAACTGGTGTAAAGAATTCCAAGAACCACACTGAAACAGGGAATAGGACTTTAGAAATGAATTTACTAGTCCACCCACAGGGCAATAATCAATTCATTTGCATTTCTATGGATATGAATAATTTGTATCATTTTCTGCATTCTACAATTTACAGGGTTAGAAAATAGCTCAAAGAATATGAAAGATGAAGAGAATCCAGACAGGTGAGTTGCTTAATCTAGTTTCTAGTTCATAGTAAGTTCAATGTAAATTTTAGCTATCATTCATCATCCCTGATAGCCCAGTTGGTAAAGAATCTGCCTGTAATGCAGGGGACCCTGGTTCAATTCCTGGATGGGGAAGATCCGCTGGAAAAGGGAAAGGCTACACACTCTAGTATTCTTGGGCTTCCCTTGTGGCTCAGCTGGTAAAGAATCCGCCTGCAATGCAGGAGACCTGGATTCTATCCCTGGGTTGGGAAGATCCCCTGGAGAAGGGAAAGGCTACCCACTCCAATAGTCTGGCCTGGAGAACTCCATGACAGTATAGACCGTGGGGTCGCATAGAGTCGGACACGGCTGAGCAACATGCACTTCACTGTTATTACCGTAATAGTATGTTTGGAATCAGACAGGCTTGGTTCTGAATCTCACCTCAGCCACTCACTAACTGGTTGACACTAAGCAAGGAAATTTATCTTTCTCAGCCCAGTTTTCTTATCAGTGTGCCATTATTTGGGGACTAGTGAGGAATAACTAGAATAATGTTTGTAAAATATTCCATATAGGGATTATCACAGAGTAAACATTCAATACTCATAGTATTATTTTTATTATTAAAGCTGGCAATTTTAACAATGCCAAAAGTTTATATAGCCATTACTGGTTCAGTTCAGTTCAGTTCAGTTCAGTCACTCAGTCGTGTCCGACTGTTTATGACCCGATGAATCGCAGCACGCCAGGCCTTCCTGTCCATCACCAACTCCCAGAGTTCACTCAGACTCACGTCCATAGAGTCAGTGATGCCATCCAGCCATCTCATCCTCTGTCATCAGCATCATTCCTTCCAAAGAAATCCCAGGGCTGACCTCCTTCAGAATGGACTGGTTGGATCTCCTTGCAGTCCAAGGGACTCTCAAGAGTCTTCTCCAACACCACAATTCAAAAGCATCAATCCTTTGGCGCTCAGCCTTCTTCACAGTCCAACTCTCACATCCATACATGACTACTGGAAAACCATAGCCTTGACTAGACGGACCTTAGTTGGCAAAGTAATATCTCTGCTTTTGAATATGCTATCTAGGCTGGTCATAACTTTTCTTCCAAGGAGTAAGCGTCTTTTAATTTCATGGCTGCAGTCACCATCTGCAGTGATTTTGGAGCCCCCCAAAATAAAGTCTGACACTGTTCCCACTGTTTCCCCATTTATTTCCCATGTAATCAGCTAAAATTCCTTTTGGATATAGCCATGAAATTAAAAGACGCTTACTACTTGGAAGGAAAGTTATGACCAACCTAGATAGCATATTGAAAAGCAGAGACATTACTTTGCCAACAAAGGTCCATCTAGTCAAGGCTATAGTTTTCCAGTAGTCATGTATGGATGTGAAAGTTGGACTGTGAAGAAAGCTGAGCACCAAAGAATTGATGCTTTTGAACTATGGTGTTGGAGAAGACTCTTGAGAGTCCCTTGGACTACAAGGAGATCCCACCAGTCCATTCTAAAGGAGATCAGTCCTGGGTGTTCTTTGAAAGGACTGATGCTAAAGCTGAAACTCCAGTACTTTGGCCACCTCATGCGAAGAATTGACTCATTGGAAAAGACCCTGATGCTGGGAGGGACTGGGGGGCAGGAGGAGAAGGGGACGAGTGAGGATGAGATGGCTGGATGGCATCACCAACTCGATGGACGTGAGTTTGAGTGAACTCTGGGGGTTGGTGATGGACAGGGAGGCCTGGCGTGCTGCAATTCATGGGGTCGCAAAGAGTCGGACACGACTGAGCAACTGAACTGAACTGAATAGTTAAAATTATAAATCATAAATTGATACATAAACAAACCTCAAATATTGAGTCTGGCAAAATGGTACTTATAATTTCTTTCCTTATTTCCAAAGGTAAGTATTGAATAGGTCTATGTTTTTGCTTTTCTTTTCTTTTTTAGTTTTCTAAAAATGAGATGCCCTCATCCCCCAGATATGGAACGGAATTCGTCAATACTCCTTACAAACAAAGCACACATAGAAACTTTTATTAAGGACCATTTATGAAACAGATCACTCAACATTATCAATTATTTACTCTTGCTCAAAGAAACTCATTGATTCGGAATATCATAAGATTGATAAGGAGCGTCAAGGTTACCAATCCATCCATCTCTTTGATTTAAGATAGGGAACTATGGATTGGCCAAATAGTTCATTCGGGTTTTTAACCCAAATGAACTTTTTTGGTCAACCCAATGTTATTCAAGAGATTAAGTACATTGTCCACACAGCTAGCCATCTGCAGAGTTGGGACCAGAAGCCAAAGCTTTTGATTCCTTGGTTAATTTCCTCTGAATGTCTCTATGTTAGAGCCTCATCTAGTTGGCAGTAGCTAAAAACAGAAGCACTAGCTTTTCTCTGCATATATTGAATTGAGAAATCAACCATAGAAATCCCCCAGCACTCAGGATGGATTGGAGATGCCAGAAAAGGAGGTTTCACTTGACTCAAGCTCAGGAAACCATTGTCCAGGGTGGAAGGAGCGACCCACTTGTCTGCAGCACCTCATGATTTATTAACTGTTACTGGTGCCCATGAAATATTCATCCATTCTCCTAGTCACTGCTCCACTGCATCAATAAACCATTGCTCCCCCATCTGTCTAGGTGTGCAGTTTGGGGAAGAAAAGCTTCACACAAAATGGAAAAGAGACTTTTCATGTTTAGTGCAGTAATAGAACACCAATGCACTTCTTCGTTTCTTGGGGTTTATTCAAAAGAATAGTCAGGCTGACTTATTGGGCTTTTGGACATATAGTAGCCCCAAAGGGAAAGGCTTCATGAGGTTGGCCGGCTGGTTGTGACACCCCCAGTTTCAGCTTGAGCTCGTTTTCCCTGAGAGGGGCACAGGGAGCCATGGCTTCTCTACTGAGGACGCTTGCTGGACCTTGAATCGGGTTCAGTGTGATGCCCTGAGTTCAGCCTCTCCCTTGTGATCAGAAGCACCAAGTAAACTGTCTGCCCCCTTCCCTGCTCTCACTTCTTTGGATGCTTCTTCATAGACTTTTTCTGCTAACCCTTAACTGTGATTGTTCCCCTTGAACCCTCTTCTCTTCTTACTGTGTATATTCCCATAGGTGTTCGCACCCACAATCATGCATTCACCCTCCATCAATAATCATTCACACCGTCTTGATCTCTCCTTCTCTCTTTTTAGATCTATATATCCAACTATATCATCTATCTCTACCAGGTAGCCCTTTGCCACTCAAACTCCACAGGTTTCAAACTAAACTTATTATCACCCTCTAATGCTCCACTTCTGGGGAAATCTTTTTGAGAGCTCTGAAGCTCCAATACTTTGGCCACCTGATGCGAAGAGCTGACTTATTGGAAAACACCATGATGCTGGGAAAGATTGAAAGCAGGAAGAGAAGGGGGTGACAGAGGATGAGGTGGTTGGATGGCATCACTGACTCAATGGACACGAATATGAGCAAACTCCAGGAGACAGTGAAGGACAGGGAAGCCTGGCGTGCTGCAGTCCATGGGGTCACAAAGAGTCGGATAGAACTTAGCGACCGAACAACACCTACAATGCTCCCCTTGCTCCCTCCATGCTCCGACCAGTTCTACCTCTAAATCTTATCTTGTGTTCTACCTCTAACTCTTTTCTTGGGAAAGGAATCTCCATCATGTTACCTGACCTGGGAGCCTGATGCTGATCCTCTTTGTCCCTCCGTGTTTCCGTTATCACTGTTAATTATTAATGTCAAACTTAGTGACTTAGTGATGATTTGTTCATGTGGCTGGCAAGATAGTGCTGGTTGTCAGTAGGGAATTCACCCAGGGAGCCTCAGTTCCTCTCCATTTGGCTCTCTCCCTGAGGCTCCCTGGGCTTCCTCATAGCATAGTGACTGAGTTCCAAGGGATAAGAAGTAGAATACACTGGTCTCTTAAGTCCAGGTCTCTGCTGAATTATATATTGGTCAGGCCAGGCTTCCCTCATAGCTCAGTTGGCAAAGAATCCACCTGCAATGGAGGTGACCCCAGTTCAATTCCTGGGTTTGAAAAATCTGCTGGAGAAGGGATAGGCTCCCCACTCCAGTATCCTTGGGCTTCCCTTGTGGCTCAGCTGGTAAAGAATCCACCTGCAATGTGGAAGATCTGGGTCTATTCCTGGGTTGGGAAGATCCCCTGGAGAAGGGAAAGGCTACCCACTCCAGTATTCTGGCCTGGAGAATTCCATGGTCTGTATAATCCATGGGGTTGCAAAGATGCAGACACTACTGAGCGACTTTCACTTTCAAGCAGAAGAGCCCACCCAGATTCCTGGGGGGAGTATCAGAGATTTCGAGACTCTCTTTAATCTATTACACTCTATGTTCAACCTTCCTCTTGCGGTCGTCTCCCTGCATCCCTTCCTTTCACATGCTGTTCCTCCGGTCTTGAAAGCTTTCTTCATCTTGTCCTATTCTTTCTTCAAGATTGTGCTTAAGAGTTATAGTATCTCCCCAAACCCTTCTTAACCCCACTCTCTCCAGGTGTAATGCAAAACACTATGTCAGCATTTGTTATTCTATATTATCACTGTTTATATCACTTTCCCATAAGACTATGAGTGCCGTGAAGGCAGGGGCTGTCTTATTCATTTTAGTGTCTCCAGAACCAAGTATTGAGCTGGGCAGAGTAAAGGACCTCAGCAAACATTTGCTGGATGGGTAAATATTTCCTTTTTTTTAACCTCTCAATGATCATGTAAAGTGGCAGAAATTGAGTATTATTTCTGTGTTACTGCCTGACTTCCTTATCTTAGGTTAAAACAAACAAACAAACATGGCAAAGAATAATGGCATGACCCAAGGTCACACAGTCAGGAAGATAATTCAGTATAGTTAATAGGAATTCAGTTCCCCAAAGTAAGTTGAAATCATAGACCCAGGGACAAGGTTGGGAAGGTAAAGAAAGAACTCTGCCATGAATGGACTCCGTTGTAGCAGAAAATACCCCTGAGGTTTCCCGCTCTATTCTATGTTTGCAAGGGACTGCAAAAGACCTCTGCCCTTGCCAGGAAACTGAAAATACCAAAAGAGATGGAAGATAGCCTCAGAATCTTAAAAAAGAGAGAATGGACATTGTTCAGTGCTTTGTGCAAATAGGAAAGGTAGATTTAATGTAGATTCTCAAAATGATGGTGGAGAGTGAGAGTTTGCTTCTAATTCTCGAGTGACTCTTCAGAACACACAGAGAGACAGCTATTATCAGAAAGAGAGGCTGTGTCTGATCCCAAATGTTAGGGTCAATTGGATAATTCATTGGAGTTAAAACCTCAGCTAAGATAAAACATTCCTCAAGGACATCTGACTTTCTGTGCTCCGATTTCATGCTTAACATGTCTTTGTTCACTAATTTGGCTTATTACTTTTTTTTTCAACTAGGAAAATATCCTCTTGATAGCAGATACTGATATTCCAGTCACTAGAAAGAAACCTTCTTCCTTGTAAATACACACATTGGTATTGCAACTTTCAAGCTCTTGAGTCAGTTTCTTAAAGTTAGAAAAAAATTCCATGTATACAATGCATTTTTAAAAAATAGCATAAATAATTCATATATACTTTCTTATTATAAGAGATTCAAACAATTGAAATAAATATACATGAAAGCCCCTTTCACCACCAGGCACCCATCCCACTTCCAGTCTCAGAGATAATCATTATTAGGAGTCCAATATGCAGCCTTTGGTCCCTTTTCTATACATTTATACAGAGACATGTGTATTTATATGCACACGTGAATGTGTCCTTTTTGATTTCTATAGAAATTAGATCATACTATATATTTCCCTGGAGAAGGCAATGACAACCCACTCCAGTACTCTTGCCTGGCCAATCCCAGGGACAGAGGAGCCTGGTAGGCTGCAGTCCATGGGGTCGTGAAGAGTCGGACATGACTGAACAACTTCACTTTCACTTTTCACTTTCATGCATTGGAGAAGGAAATGGCAACCCACTCCAGTGTTCTTGCCTGGAGAATCCCAGGGATGGGGAAGCCTGGTGGGCTGCTGTCTATGGGGTCTCACAGAGTCAGACACAACTGAAGTGACTTAGCAGCAGCAGCATACATTTCCCTAGGGCTTCTCAAGTGGCACTACGCTAGTAGTAAAGAACCCACCCGCCAACGCAGGAGACAATAAGAGACACGGATTTGATCCCTTGATCAGGAAGATCCCTGGGAGGAGGGCATGGTAACCCACTCCAGTATTCTTGCCTGAAGAATCCCATGGACAGAAGAGCCTGGTGGGCTACAGTCCATGGGGTTGCAAAGAGTTGGACACGTCTGAAGCCACCTAGCACAGCATGCATGCACGTCCCTATTTCACATAACTCTACCCCGTGAGTATTCTTCTTCCTTGGTCCACAAAGCTCTGTCTTCTTGTCTCTAATGGCCATACATTTTTATAGGATGTATTAGTGTCCTCCAGAGAAACAGAACCAATAGGATGTATATATTAGAGAGAGAGAAAGAGAGAAATTTACTCTAGGAAATCAGTTCATGTGATCATGAAGGCTGACAAGTCCTAAAGCGTTCAGGCTGAGTCACAGCAAGAGGCCCAGGGAAGCCACTGGTTTAGTTCTAACCTGAAGGCCTAGAGGCTTGAGACTCAAGAAGATCTGATGTTTCAGTTTGAGTCCAGAGGTAGAAAAAATCAAAACACCAGTTAGAAGGCCGTCAGGCAAGAAGAATTCTCTCTTATCAAAGGAAGTGATAGCCTGTTTATTTTATTCAAGCCCTCAGCTGATCAGATGAGGTCCACCCATGTCAGGAAGGGTAACTTGCTTTGCTCAGTCTACTAATTCAAGTCTTAATTGCATCCAAAAACACTCTTACAGAGACCCCTAGAAAAATGTTAGATCAAATATCAGGGTACCTCATGACCCAGTCAAATGGACATATTAATTAACCATTACATGGAATTATGTAATTATTCTACTTTTCCTGGGCCCTAGGGATACATATTTAAAATTTGATGAATAATAAAAATGGCTTTCACCCAGAATAGCATTTTCATTTGACAATTCTATCACCAATGTAAGAGAAAGCTCATTTCCTAATACCTTTACCATCACTAAATTTTATCAACCGTTTGTATTTTTAGTAGTTTGTGTGAAAAATTATTATTATTTTGTTGAGATTGACATTCTTTTTACATGCTTGCTTCCCTCTTAACAAATAAGAGTATTTATCTTTCCTATTTTTAAACAAGGTTGATTATATTTTTCCTTATTGACTCATATGTGCATTTTTTAGATATTATGGCTTTTAATCCTTTGCCTGTTATCTATGTTTTAATATTTTCTCTCAATTCTTCACATCTATATTAACTCCAAAAATGGTATCTGGTCATGTAGACAAACATTTCCTTCATGACTATGGGTTTTGCGTCTTGTTTAGGAAAAAGAGTTTTCTAACTTAACCAGAAAAATTGTCAAATGCCTGTCTGACCCAAGCAATAAATATCTTGAGTGACCTTGAGTCAGTCCAACACTCCTTTGGAGCATTAATTTTCTTATTAAAATAACAAATGTATTCATTCAAATACTATTTACTGTGAACCACTTTATGCCCTGGGCTTTCCTGCTGGCTCAGACAGTAAAGAATCAACTTTCAAATCAGACTTGGGTTCGATCACTGGGTTAGGAAGATGCCCTGGAGAAGGGAATGACTATTCACTCCAGTATTCTTGCCTAGATGATTCCATGGATAGAGAAGCCTGGCAGGCTACAGTCCATGGGGTCACAAAGAGTCAGACACGACTGAGTGACTAACATTTTCACTTACGCTATGCTATGCCTAAATGCTAGAGCTGTGTGCCATGCTTAGTCACTTAGTTGTCTGACTCTTTGCAACACCGTAGACTGTAGACCACCAGGCTTCTCTGTCCATGGGGATTCTCCAGGCAAGAATATTGGACTGTGTTGCCATGCCCTCCTCCAGGGGATCTTCCCAACCCAGTGATCAAACCCAGGTCTCCCCACATTGCAGGCGGATTCTTTACCGAGTGAGCCAGCAGGGAAGCCCAAGTAAATGGAATATTTAAGAACATACAGTCTATCAGGGGAAATGGATGATAAAACAACCATCCAAATAATGACCGAGAATAACGTGGCCTGTAACCGAGATTTGTGCAGAATCCCATGGCAGTCTTTGGGAGGAGCCCACATCCAGACCAGGAGGTGTTGTAGGGCTGGTCCATGTGAGGTAGAGGAAGATGCTGGGCAGACAAAGCTGCAGGTTCAGAGGCTTGGGGGTGAGCAGGACATACAAACAGTTCACAGAATAAGGGGGAGGATGGTGATGAGTTGTGAGTCTGGAGAGATAAGCAGAGACTGTCGCTGCCAATGTCATTCAGTTTAGCCTTCTTTCTGCCTGAGGATACTAGGAGGCCTTTGAAGTGTGAAGCAGGGGAGTGTGATGTGGACCAGCCTTTATTTATTTTGTTTCTTTAAACTTCAAATTTTTTATTTTGTATTGGGGTGTAACCAATTAATGTTGTGGTAGTTTCAGATGAACAAGGGACCCAGCCATACATACACATGTATCTGTTCTCCCTTAATCCCCTTCCCATCCAGGCTGCCAGGTAACATGGAGCAGAGTGCCATGTACTATACAATAGGTCCCTGTTGGTTATCCATTTTGAACAGAGCAGTGTGTACATGACCTTCCCAAACCCCCTAACTATCCCTTTCCCCAAGCAACCGTGCTTGTTTTTAAGTCTGTGAGTCTCTCTTTCTGTGTTGTAAGTTCATTTGAATCATTTCTTTTTAGATTCCACATGTAAGGGATGTCATATGATATTTTCTCCTTCTCTGTCTCACTTACTTCACTCAGTGTGACACTGAGTCTCTAGTGGACCAGGCTTTCATAGAGACCATTTTGGCTGTTCAGTGGAGACGGGGCTTAAAGGGTAGTGAGCAGAGGCAGGGAGGCCAATGAGGAAAGAGGCCATCGTTCCAGCCTTGGGAGGAGTTGGCAAGGGTGAAAATGAGGTGGCAGCAGAGGATATGCACACGCTGGGCAGACTGAGAGATCTGGGTCCAACTTTTCCACCATGCATACTTGTTATGGGTCAAGAATAATATATAGCATTTTTCCAAGTTGAAGTTCTTTGTAAACTAAAATAAAGAAAACAGCTTAATAATGGAACTGTAGGCAATAGAGATATTTTGGAACAGAGAAGAGTCTACAGGGAGAAACAAAAATCACCATATTTAAAGTACCAAGTTATTATATATTTGGACCATGCATATTTTTTCCTTCATATATTGATTGTCTTCATGTGACCATGAACGTATAACGCAAGCTCAGCCTGTCTGCCCTCCCCTCTTATTCTTTGCTAGTTATCTTCTTATGGGTGGGTCAGGAAAGAAAAGGGCTTTTATCTATCTTTCCTGAGATTTGTACCACTCTCAGCCCTGCTACTGGCAAACATTCACCTCTCTGCCATTCACTACCTAGAAATCCTGGACCCATGGATAAGGGTTGGCTTCCAGAGAGCCATGAAGGTGTGACTAGGGGAGGAAAAAAATTATCTGATATTTTCCCATCCCTTTATTCTACATGATATCACTTCTCAAAGTGATATACAGCCTTCAAACTTTAGCAATAAACTAGTCAAAGGCAATTACAGTAGAAGAGCAAAACTTTAAGCCTATAAACTAGTGTTTACCTTGTTTTAAGGGACAAGAGTTTCCCTCCGCTCCACCCTCATCCCCAGCTCTGCTTGTTTCCTCTTCCCAAGTAAGTGACCAGACAACATGGAGGACAGGACACACCTTTTGCTGGAAGTAAGGCTTCCCTTAGCACACAGAATTATTCTCCCAGCTCTCTGTTTCCCTCAGAAATGGGGAAAAAAATATTGAAAAGCATTTCCCAGCCTACTGCTGGCTAATAGCATCAACTGCTAATGTTTTATGAAATCGATCTCAGTCAATGTATGCATTAAGCAGAACCCACTGGGTGAACACTTGCCCCCCTCCTGCTCTCTCCACATTGTCGGGCTTGTCCCACTATGTGAAGAGGTTCTGCAGCATCCAAGGCTCTGTGTCTGCCTGGCAACAGTGGTGGGAAGTGAATGCCATCTTGAAGCTGCAAACTGCCCTTTGGGGCTGACGTATCATGGGCCTTTGAAAGAAAGCTGAGTTTGCCAACACTGTGAGTTCAGTATCACCCATTTTTCTAGGACAAAGGCCTGGGGCAGGCTCTAGTACCATTTGGCTGATATTAATTTCATCTATTTCTATTTCTCATGGTTAAAAACAGAAGCTGAGTCATTGGTGCTTTGGCATAAAGATGTCCAGTTTCACCCATGAGACATCTGGTCCTAATAAATGGCAACACGTAAAGGGTGGGGAGGGAGCCAACTGCAAATCCATTCAGAAACTTGTAAAAATAGTCATAATAAATTCACATGTGCTGTCTTAATGGATTCTTAAGTGAGGTGGGTATTTTTATCCTTATTTAAAGATAAGAAAACAGAGGCTCGAAGACTTCAGAAGCTTGCCCAAGTCATACATCTTGCTGTATAGAGTCCCATGATTCTAGGCCTAGATGTTCCAGTATCTTAGGCTGGATCCTGTTTCCTCCCTCGCCCAGGCCAATGGATGCCATAATCCAGGAGAGTCAGAGACCAGGTCCAGGTGAATATGAAGCTTGTTTTTGAAGAAGGAGAGATGTGGGATTTTGCAAACAGGGAAGAGTGATATTTGTTTTGGGGATGGGGTGTGGCTTTATTAAATCCTGGGTACTAAATGCATCTGAGCTGGAGGTAATATTAACACTAAAGCTCCTACCAAGGGGGGAGGTCCTGCATCACCATTGTTCTCAGGAAACTTTTATGTTTCACCTGTCACCAGCTTAGCCTTATAGACAGTCAACCTCAGGCTCTGAACAGGACACAGCCTCAAGTACCATTGTCTCCAGTAATGTTAGGAACTGGGACCTAAGGAAATCCAGGACTGAAATGGGCTGGATGATGGAAATCTAACCCTTCCTCTTAGAGCTTGAAAGAGTAGCCAATGTCAAAACCAGGAGCCTCAGCTGGGCACCAAGGGGCTATTTGCAGCTTGACAGCCTCTGTTGAATTATTGATACCCTCCCTACCTCGGGACCTCCCCCTTGTTAACAAATCGCATTCTGTATGAAAATTTAAAGAGGCAAATGAGTGGAATCTCTTGTCCCATTATTGCCCTCTTCTTTGCCATCTGAGCTCTAATTTTTAAGTCAATCAGCCTGAGAGGCATCTCTGGGAAAAAGGCACAGTGCACAGAGCCAAGCCCAGGACAGAAAAACTGAAGGCCGTGATTGAGACCATGACCTGAGTCCTGAGTCATTTAATGGAGCCTGAGTGTCCCTGGGCTGGGTGAGCACTGACCCTCTGAGTTATTGAAACACAATGGGGGAAAAATAAATCTGTTCCTTCCTAACTGGGACAACAATGTCTCCACCCCATTTGCCACGTCTCTCAAATTTTCCTAAAGTAAAGGATAAAAAATTTTAAGTTAAAATTCAGATTTGGATTTGGGATACTTTGTTTGGTCTGCAGGGTGGTGTTTTTTTTTGTTTTTTGTTTTTAATGAAGATGTCAACATTTTTCAAAGTAGGAGGTTTACATAAATATGCAATTTTCTGACTTCTCTTGAGAAATCAGAGGACTTGGGCTTATCATTTGCTCATTGCAACACTTCCTGGGGCCTGTAGTAGCTGTTCCTTAAGTGAGGGATGGCTTCTTTGCTTTGCCAAGGGTCCTACCATTTCCTTGAGGGCTTGCACCTGTGAAACTTGGTTTCAAGCAAGATGGCGAGTAAATTTTCTATGTGCTGCCTCCAGCCTGCTAGGAGGACTGCCTGGAGGACCATGATGGTCTGGCCAGTTATGGTAGAGTGCCTTGTTGGCAATTATCTATTTCCCCTTTCCTATAAGAGGGGATTCCCTGGTGGCTCAGATGGTAAAGGATTTGCCGGCAATGCAGGATTTTCAACCCCTGGATCAGGAAGATCCCCTGGAGAAGAGAAGAATGGCAATCTACTCGAGTATTCTTGCCTGTCCAAGGAGAAGGCCATGGACAGAGGAGCCTGGCGGGCTATAGTCCACGGGGTCACAAAGAGTCCGACAGGACTGAGCCACTAACACTTTCACTTTCCCTGTAAGAGGATTATACACAACACCTCTGACCACTGCCTTATGACTGCGTGCAGATCCTTCAAGCAGTGGCTAAGACGCATCGTGGATTATCACCAGCTCTCTGGCTCCATCCCTCCGCTGTGAGAGTCACACACCGCATGATCTTTCAGCCTGGATCCCAGCAGGACCGGAATGCACGGTGCAGACCGGCAGGTGGCTTCCAGCTTGGAGAGGCCACACACTGCAACAGAGCTGCAGCCAGCCCTCAGCCTTCAGCAGTGTGAGTGAACAGTCAACGTCACTGTCGAGCCGCTGAGCGTCGGGCGTTACCTGTTACTGCTGTGGAACTGACCAATGCAGCAAGACTCGGCTTGCTATGAAAGGGTACTGTGGTGAATAAACAATGTTTTCCCATTTTCCGAGGAAAGGAAAAGGTGGCATTTAGGGAATTCTTAAATATTAATTTTAATTGTCTTTGATTTTAAAAACAACTTTATGGAGGGGTGGGAAGGAGGTTCAAGAGAGAGGGTATATAGGGATACATATATCTGATTCACTTTGCTGTACAGTAGACATTAATACAACATTGTAAAGCAATCTTACTCCAATCGAATAGCCAAAGCAATCTTGAGAAAGAAGAATGGAACTGGAGGAATCAACTTGCCTGACTTCAGGCTCTACTACAAAGCCACAGTCATCAAGACAGTATGGTACTGGCACAAAGACAGACATATAGATCAATGGAACAAAATAGAAAGCCCAGAGATAAATCCACACACATATGGACACCTTATCTTTGACAAAGGAGGCAAGAATATACAATGGAGTAAAGACAATCTCTTTAACAAGTGGTGCTGGGAAAACTGGTCAACCACTTGTAAAAGAATGAAACTAGATCACTTCCTAACACCGCACACAAAAATAAACTCAAAATGGATTAAAGATCTAAATGTAAGATCAGAAACTATAAAACTCCTAGAGGAGAATATAGGCAAAACACTCTCAGACATAAATCACAGCAGGATCCTCTATGATCCACCTCCCAGAATTCTGGAAATAAAAGCAAAAATAAACAAATGGGATCTAATTAAAATTAAAAGCTTCTGCACAACAAAGGAAAATATAAGCAAGGTGAAAAGACAGCCTTCTGAATGGGAGAAAATAATAGCAAATGAAGCAACTGACAAACAACTAATCTCAAAAATATACAAGCAACTTATGCAGCTCAATTCCAGAAAAATAAACGACCCAATCAAAAAATGGGCCAAAGAACTAAATAGACATTTCTCCAAAGAAGACATACGGATGGCTAACAAACACATGAAAAGATGCTCAACATCACTCATTATTAGAGAAATGCAAATCAAAACCACAATGAGGTACCACTTCACACCAGTCAGAATGGCTGCGATCCAAAAATCTGCAAGCAATAAATGCTGGAGAGGGTGTGGAGAAAAGGGAACCCTCCTACACTGTTGGTGGGAATGCAAACTAGTACAGCCACTTTGGAGAACAGTGTGGAGATTCCTTAAAAATTGCAAATAGAACTACCTTATGACCCAGCAATCCCACTTCTGGGCATACACACTGAGGAAACCAGAATTGAAAGAGACACATGTACCCCAGTGTTCATCGCAGCACTGTTTATAATAGCCAGGACATGGAAACAACCTAGATGTCCATCAGCAGATGAATGGATAAGAAAGCTGTGGTACATATACACAATGGAGTATTACTCAGCCGTTAAAAAGAATTCATTTGAATCAGTTCTGATGAGATGGATGAAACTGGAGCCGATTATACAGAGTGAAGTAAGCCAGAAAGAAAAACACCAATACAGTATACTAACACATATATATGGAATTTAGGAAGATGGCAATGACGACCCTGTATGCAGGACAGGGAAAGAGACACAGATGTGTATAACGGACTTTTGGACTAAGAGGGAGAGGGAGAGGGTGGGATGATTTGGGAGAATGACATTCTAACATGTATACTATCTTGTGAAATGAATCGCCAGTCTATGTCTGACGCAGGATGCAGCATGCTTGGGGCTGGTGCATGGGGATGACCCAGAAAGATGTTATGGGGAGGGAGGTGGGAGGGGGTTCATGTTTGGGAACGCATGTAAGAATTAAAGATTTTAAAATTATTAAAAAAATAAAATTAAATTAAATTAAAAAATTTTAGAGGATTCTGGAAATATTATGAACGTGCAAGTCACTCAATCATGTCCAACTCTGTAACCCCACAGACTATACAGTCCATGAAATTCTCTAGGCCAGAATTCTAGAGTGGGTAGCCTTTCCCTTCTCCAGGGAATCTTTCCAACCCAGGGGTCAAACCCAGGTCTCCCCCATTACTGCTGCTGCTGCTGCTAAGTCGCTTCAGTCATGTCTGACTCTGTGCGACCCCATAGATGGCAGCCCACCAGACTCCCCTGTCCCTGGGATTCTCCAGGCAAGAACACTGGAGTGGGTTGCCGTTTCCTTCTCCAATGCATGAAAGTGAAAAGTGAGAGTGAAGCCGCTCAGTTGTGTCTGACTCTTAGCGACCCCATGGACTGCAGCCTACCAGGCTCCTCTCCCATGGGATTTTCCAGGCAAGAGTACTGGAGTGGGGTGCCTTTGTCTTCTCTGCTCCCGCATTATAGGCGGATTCTTTACCAGCTGAGCTATCAGGGAAGCCCTGGTAAGATCATAGCAGTGATGTAAGATTAACTGGGTTGACTCCCTGAACCCACGTTTAATAACCATGCTAAAAATTTTTAACAACTTTCCTTTTATATAGAGAATTATCTTTTAAAATCTACATGTACTGAAGTTATATTTGCAGTTAAAGTTATATTTGTGATAGAAGGTAATTTTACAAAATATTTCTTCTATGAGTGCCTAGCATCTGACAGATGCTCTTATTGTGAAGATCCAGAGAAGGCACTGGCACCCCACTCCAGCACTCTTGCCTGGAAAATCCCATGGACAGAGCAGCCTGGTAGGCTGCAGTCCATGGGGTTGCTAAGAGTCAGACACGATTGAGTGACTTTGCTTTCACTTTTCACATTCATGCATTGGAGAAGGAAATGGCAACCCACTCCAGTGTTCTTGCCTGGAGAATCCCAGGGACGGCAGAGCCTGGTGGGCTGCCATCTATGGGGTTGCACAGAGTTGGACATGATTGATGCAACTTAGCAGCAGCAGCAGCAGCAGCAGCATTGTGAAGATCAAAGGGCCTAATCTGAAAATTCTTTGTCAGTATTGAGTGATAACAAATTCTCATTCTTACTAGGTTTCTGGTGATGTGACATCTGTTTCTCATTTTCTCCATTAGGAGGCAGGTCAAGCATTACTATCCCCATATAACAGATGTAAATACTGAGGCAGTAAGCAGGGAAGAGACTTGAGCTATTTAAGGGGAGAACTGAGGGAGAGTCAGTTTATCACCCATTCTCCAGTCTGCCAGGAGTCTGTCCTGTGCCTTACACAAAACAGGGGTGAACCTGGGGCTTTTGAACAATGATGCTAATATACAGATTTCTAATCTAATGTCAATTGCAATGAGATTTGGTTGGGGCTGATTTCTTAGAAGTAGTGAAAACCTAGTTATTGTCAAGATACTTCCATATCTCCCTTCTGCATCCTTATAATGTTGCTTTCCTTGACTTCAGCCACTTCTGGAGTAGGAAGGACTACCCACAGCTGGGGTGTGAGGAAGCAAAGGCACCCACTACTTTCAGCACCTGCCCAAGGCCTCGCTGCCGGGAAACAGCAGGGATAGAAGACTGAAGTCAGGCCTTTCACCTTGGGTCTTGCTTCCCTTCCCTTGATTAGCTTTCTCAGAACTGCGAAGTCCAGTCTCTTCTGCTGCAGGGACCACCCTTCCAGTTGCTTCCGCTCCTCCTGTTTTCCCTCCTCACTCATTCACTGGTTTCCCCTACCAGCCCCTCCACCTCTGTGCAGCCTCAGACATGCCAAGAATCCTTCTATAGCTGTATCCTCTCCTTGCCCTAGACTTACAAAGTCTATCTTTTAAAAATGCAGTTGCTTTTAGAGTCTTCTCTGATAGAGAATAAGGGAAGTGATGGTTTTCTGTCTCCCCTAATCCCTCAGCAGAGATGCTATAATTATGTGACTTCTCATCCTCCAGACTTTTCAGTGACCTACCTGCTAAACTCAGACTCTTTAACCCAGCATGGAAGCCCTCCCCCCAGCTTATTTCTGTTCTTTCTTCTCTTCCATATGAATCTGATTTTCTAGTCATTTTTCTTTGGCCTGGGTCCCTCCTTTCAACTCTGAATCCTCTCTTTTCAGGGCTTAAAGGCCCACTTTTTTTGCAGGTGCCTCCCCTGCCCCTTTCTTCTTCAGGGCCAGAGCACTTGGTCTGTGACACATATAAGACACCACATCCTACGGTTATTTATTTGTGTGTGTGTGTGTGTGTGTGTGTGTGTGTGTGTGTGCGTAATGCATGAGTGAGCTCCACTACCAGTGAGGGAAGGAAGCCCACCTCGCACATCTTTGTGTCTTGCTTTACAGTGCTCCTTGCACAGAACATATGCTGAATAATTCCTGGCTAGATGATTGAGGGAGTAAATCATATTCATGACCTTGCCTTTGGCTGCTGCTCTGGCTCCTGGCAACCTGTCAACCTGTCATGTGGCTGCAGCTCCCACTATGAGCAGAGCTCAAAGAACATCAGCCCAGTGCCTAGTGCTCTAGAAGGATTCCCCTCTCTTTGTGTGTATCTAGGGTGTATGCAGCTGGTTGTGGAACCCACAGGTCCAGGTGGTCTCAGTTGCTTATAGATTATCCAGAAGAGCAGGATACATATAAGAAAGGTTTAAAACTTCCCTTTTGGTAGGGATTGTATTGAATCTGTAGAATTGCCTTGGGTAGAATTGTCATTTAAACAATATTAACGATATTAGTTCTTCTAATCTAAGAACATGGTATATCTCTCCATCATTTTGTGTCATCTTCAATTTCTTTCATTGGGGTCTCATAGTTTTCTGAGTACAGGTCTTTTACCTCCTTGGGTAAGCTTTTTTTTTTTTCCTAGGCATATTATTCTTTTTGAAGTGATGGTAAGTGGGAAGAATATCTGAGTAGGTTGTCAGGAAATGCTACTATTAGTAGCTACTATAATGTTGAATAAGACTGTAAATATCAAGACCAGAGATAAAGTTAGAAGTCCAAGCCAAAGTTAAAGAGAGGAAAACCTTTCTCCCCCACCCCCACCCCCACCCCCCGCTTCTTTTAATCCCCTCTGCTAAAGGAAGGTAGGGGCAGAGGGGACCACATTGCTTAGGGAAGAAATGCAGAGAGGCTGAGGCATAGGTGGATAAACACGTACAGTAATTACCTCATTAATAACAAAACCAGTTGGAAACAGGCTCATTCCAGAGGGCAGGACTGAGCCAGCCTCCTTCCCAAGGCCCCCAGCCAGCACTGCAGCTCCTCTGAGGCACGGAGCCGGCTTGCAACCTTTCTCCAGCTGCTGCAGCTGTGGAGGAGGAAGAGGCAAGACCACCTGAAAGCCCCCATCTAATCCCTCCTCCAGTCCTCACCTTTCTCTAATCACCTTAGGTGCTGACTTAATAGAGCCTCATATTAGCCTTAACAGCTGTTGCCCCATTTCAGGACCAGTAGGCCTATAACCCTATCTTAGAAAGGAATGGCTTAACATGGGAAATTATGTGATTTGGCAAAGCTTCTTTTTTTTTGCAATACAAGACAGTGAAAGGAAAAAAGAGGGAGGAGATCGAGCTTTCAGGCATACCTACTCTCCCTGGAGGAATCCAGAGTACACTTGGTTTATTTTGTGACTCTTCACTGCCCTCCTCACCTCCTTATGTCCAGCCTTCAGGAAGTGTAGGTGTCCCCAGACCCCTAGGAGGGTAAGAGTCCTCTGGTAGGCTTGTGCCATTTCTTCCAGACCACACTGATTCTCTTCTCTTAGTAAAAGCCCCTGTGCACCTCTTCTCATGCAGAACGGAGCAGAGATCCCCCCTGGCTGCAAGGAGTGACGCTCAAAGTCACCAAGGACATTGATGCCCAAATCAAGATTGATGCCAGAATTGCTGATGAGAGAGTCTGTCCAACCACAGGCCTGGCTTGATGAGAGTATTTTTAGAACATGCTTCACTCTTTGGCTCCCTTGACAACTCCTCACCAATGTTTTCTTATTTAATTACTTTCCATGTAATCTGCTCCTGCAGACTTGCCCTCAGTATTGCCTGCATGGATAGCTTCTGTCTTGCATTTCCTAGAAAATATGCATGCTCTGTCATTTGGCAAACACCTCCAGAGGTAGGAGAGAGATCTCTGTTGTGTCAATCTTCACTCCCATGTCACTATTAGTTTTTCCAAATGAAATGGAAGTGCTGCTAAACATCCCCCAAACCAGAGGCTAAAGGTGCTATTTTATCTTAAGAGCTGCTTTTCACTTGCTCAGTGCCAGGGCCCCTGAGGGCCAAGGAGCATTCAGTGGAGACCAGGACTTCACTGTGACCTCTTGATTGACCTTCCAGTCATCTGATCTGGAAGGGCACAGGGGCAAGAGTTGTGGGCAGAGGTGAGGGTGGGAGTGAAAGAAGGGATTTTGGACAGGAAAGGTCAAGGGGTTTAATGGACATTGATTGAATAGGATGTTACCTAAATCATGTACCTTGACTTTGCATTAATTTATTCTTTGGTAAAATAAAGAGGGGGCTTCCCTGGTGGCTCAGTGGTAAAGAATCTGCCTGCCAATGCAGGAGATGCAGGAGACACAAGTTTGATCCCTGGATCCAGGAGAGCCCCTGGAGGAGGAATTGGCAATCCACTCCAGTACCCTTGCCTGGGAAATCCCATGGACAAAGCAGGAGAAGCCTGGGGCATTGGTTATCCATATGGAGAAGTATAAAAACATATCAGACACCAAAGAATCAGATCCAAGTGCATGATAAAGCTCTTCATAAAATCAAAAACTTAATCCTTTCTTTTTGAGAAAGAACCATAATTTATACAAGCACTCTTTGTTTTGAACATTTCAATTACAACATTTATAAAAATACCATGGTGTAGTAGCTTGATCAGCTACTATAGTGTTAATCGGTGTAGCTTGATCTTTGCATAAATCTGGAATTATTTTTTTAGGATTAGTTCCTTGAAGTTTCACAGATGGTTCTAAGCTAGCACCTGGCTTGATTCTTACTGATTGTCTACATGTTCTTGACAGTAAATACCACATTTTCTTTTTAAATGGAAATATAGTTAATTTACAATTTTCTGTTAATTTCTGCTGTACAGCAAAGTAATTTAGTTATATATATATATATATAACTGGAGAAGGAAATGGCAACCCACTCCAGTATTCTTCCCTGGGAAATCCCATGGACAGATGAGCCTGGCGGGCTACAGTCCATGGGGTCGCAAAGAGTTGGACACGACTGAATGACTAACACTTTAGTATTTATATTAACACTAACACATTATTATATACATTCTTTATTTTTTCTTCTTTTCCAAATGATGATTTATCACAGAATAATGAATACAGCTTCCTGAGCTATGTAACAGAAACTTGTTTGTCCTTTCCACGCACAGTGGTTTGCATCTGCAAACTCCAAACTCATGCTCTGTCCCTCTCCCCGCCCCCCTCCCCTGGCAACCCCAAGTCTGTTCTCTATGTTTGTGAGCTTGTTTTTATTTCATAAAAGTTCATTTGTGTCATATTTTAGATTCCACATATGAGTGATATTACGTGGAATTTGTCTTTCTCTTTCTGATTTCAACTTAGTATGACAATCCATCTACGTGGCTGCAAATGGCATTGTTTGGGGTTTTTTTATGGCTACGTAGTATCCCATTGCTTATACGTATCACATCTTCATTCATCTGTCGATGAGTATTTAGACTATTTCCATGTCTTGGCTATTGTGAATAGTGCTTCTATGAACATAGGGGTGAATGCATATTTTTGAATTATGTGTTTTTTTGTCTGTATATATACCCAGAAATGGGATTGCTAGACCATATGGAAACTCTATTTTTAATTTTTTGAGGAAGCTCCACATTGTTTTGGAGCTTATTTTGGTACATAGTGGCTGCACCAATTTACCTTCCCACTAACAGTGTAGGAGGGTTCCCTTGTCTCCACACCTTCTTCAGCATTTGTTATTTGTAGGCTTCTTGTTTGTTTGTTTAAGTAAAACAGTTTATTTGTTTTTTAAATTAATCAATTAATTTTAATTGGAGGCTAATTACTTTACAATATTGTAGTGGTTTTTGCCATACATTGACATGAATCAGCCATGGGTGTACATGTGTTCCCCATCCTGAACCTCCCTCCCACCTCCCTCCCCATCCCATATCTCAGGATCATCCCAGTGCACCAGCCCTGAGCACCCTCTCTCATTTGTAGGCGTCTTAATGATGGCCATTCTGACCGGAGTGAAGTGCTACCTCATTGTAGTTTGGATTTCCTTTTCTCCCAAATCACTGCAGATGGTGACTGCAGCCATGAAATTAAAAGACGCTTACTCCTTGGAAGAAAAGTTATGATCAACCTAGACAGCATATTCAAAAGCAGAGACATTATTTTGCCAACAAAGGTCCGTCTAGTCAAAGCTATGGTTTTTCCAGTGGTCATGTATGGATGTGAGAGTTGGACTGTGAAGAAAGCTGAGCACCAAAGAATTGATGCTTTTGAACTGTGGTGCTGGAGAAGACTCTTGAGAGTTCCTTGGACTGCAAGGAGATCCCACCAGTCCATCCTAAAGGAGATCAGCCCTGGGTGTTCTTTGGAAGGAATGATGCTAAAGCTGAAACTCCAGTACTTTGGCCACCTCATGGGAAGAGTTGACTCATTGGAAAAGACTCTGATGCTGGGAGGGACTGGGGGCAGGAGGAGAAGGGGACGACAGAGGATGAGATGGCTGGATGGCATCACCGACTCGATGGACACGAGTTTGAGTGAACTCTGGGAGTTGGTGATGGACAGGGAGGCCTGGCGTGCTGCGATTTATGGGGTCTCAAAGAGTCGGACACAACTGAGCGATTGAAATGAACTGAACTGAACTGAAAAATTAGCAATATTGTATCTGTTGCTAAATATTAGCTTATGTCTGTTGTTGGCTATCTGAATGTCTTCTTTGGAGAAATGTCTGTTTAGGTCTTCAACCCTTTCTTCAGTTGGATTATCTGTTTTTTGTTGTTGTTGTTGCTGTTGAGTTGTATGAGCTTTTCCACATTTTGGAAATTCAGTTCAGTTCAGTTCAGTTGCTCAGTTGTGTCCGATTCTTTGCAACCCCATGAATTGCAGCACGCCAGGCCTCCCTGTCCATCACCAACTCCCAGAGTCTACCCAAACTCATGTGCATTGAGTTGGTGATGCCATCCAGCCATCTCATTCTCGGTCGTCCCCTTGTCCTCCTGCCCCCAGTCCCTCCCAGCATCAGGGTCTTTTCCAATGAGTCAACTCTTTGCATGAGGTGGCCAAAGTATTAGAGTTTCAGCCTCAGCATCATTCCTTCCAAAGAACACCCAGAACTGGTCTCCTTTAGGATGGACTGGTTGGATCTCTTTGCAGTCCAAGGGACTCTCAAGAGTCTTCTCCAACACCGCAGTTCAAATGCATTCAATCCTTGTCAATTGCTTCATTTGCAAGTATTTTCTCCCAATCTCTATGTTATCTTTCCATTTTGTTTATGGTTTCCTTTGCTGTATAAAAGCTTATAAGTTTGATTAGGTCCCACTTATTTATTTTTGCTTTTATTTCTATTGCCTTGGGAGACTGACCTAAGAAAACATTGTTACGATTTATGTCAGAGACTGTTTTGCCTACATTTTTTCCTAGGAGTTTTATGGTGTCATGTTTTACAAAAACATAATACTTCTAGAAGGAAGTGTAGGGTTAGACATAAAATTAAAAAGAAACAGTATAGGAATATAGTGACACATTTGACTATATTAATATTAAATCTAAATCTTCTTTTTAATAAAGAACACCATAAACAAAGATTCAAGGTAAGCTTGAGACATGGAGAAAATATTGGAAACACAGATAATTGTTAAAGGCTTAGTATCCAAAGTTTACAAATAGGTACAATAAGAAAAAAAGTAGAAAACAAGCAAAACATAAGATGATAGTCATTACTTGTGAATAAACACATGAAAAGATGCTCAAAGTTCCCCCTAACTAATAAACTACAAATTAAAACAACTCATATACACCATTACTCACTCAACAGGTTGACCAAAATTTTAGAACTCTTGTCATAAAAAGTATAAGCATGGATAGATGGTTAGATGAAAATTCTCCCCACACTGCTTTGTTTCTTGTTTCAATCACTTTGAGCTGGAGATTTCATATAATCTAATGAAACAGTAAAAGCACATAAAGAAATGGGAGATTTACAGAAGAGCGTTGATTGCAACATTATTATAATAGAATAAAATAAGAGGAAACTACCTAACTGACCATCAGCAGTGGATTAAGAAGTTATAGGATAAAATACAATAAAATATTACATAAAATTTACAATGAATAGACTAGAATTACATGTATTAACATGGGTACATCTCAAAGACATAATGTTGAATAAAAAAACCACAAATTACAGAATAGGTATGATAAGATACCATTTACATAAAGTTTGGAAGAATATAAAACAGTCCTACTTATTTGTAGATTCACATATGAGACGCATATTGTAAAGCAGTATAAAACACAAATGGGAATGACAAGCATCAAATTTATGATGATGGCCGCTTGTAGGGAAGGTTTCAATTATAGTTATAATCTTTTACTTATTTATTTATTTATTTTAATATTTTATTTAAAAAAAAACTAAAGCAAATAACTCGCAAGATTTGATAGAGGTAGGTAGTGGGCAGACAAGTGTTCATTGTGTTATTTTCTCTCCAATTGTACATCTTTACAGAATTTTGTAATCCATTTTGAATGGTTTGAAGCTGGCTTTTACTTCCAATAGGAAGGAAGATGAAAGTAGAACAGGCCACTGTTGAGTGGTGCTGTATGATCTGCCATATCCTCCCAACAGCCTAGGACAGCTGCTCCTAGTGCCCAGCCCAGTGCCCGGCTCCAGAAGAGCAGGCAATAAACAAAGATGGAAAGAATGAATGGCTGAATGGGCTCGCGTTTGGAAATGGAATATGCCTGGTCATATGTACGCTGTGCCCTCTCTGTCATTAAATCACACTCGGAGGATCGTTTCCTTCCCATCCATCTCACTCAGCCAGACTGGCCATCTAGTATAATAACTCAGGGGAATTATATTTAGGGACTTTTTTTTTTTTTTTGCAGGACAGCAAGGAGCTGCAATTCATTCAGTCCTGGCTGTGCTCCGAATTCATTAGTGTTTTTTTTTTTTTTTTTTCGGCAACGTGTGATGCTCGGAAGTAGAATCCTCTCTCAAAGCAGGGCACTGCTGTCTTTCTCGTATTATAGTCATAATAATAACCAAAAACAAACCCGAGGAAGTAAAACCACCAGGGAGGTCTTCCTCTTTAATTAAGGCTTTCTAATGAGCCTCAATCTCTCCATGCATGGGACTCAGTTCTCCTTTATAAACAGAAGATTATCGACGTGGGGTGTGTTTTCCTTTGCAGCCCTTGTTTGCAGCTGCTGTTTCTTCTTCATTTCCTTCTCCTGGTGCTGCTGCCCCTCTCTTTGCATGCGGACGCACACGGGCGAAGGGTAGGACATCAGGAGGATCCAAACCTCTTTATTCACTCGGCCAGCTTGCAATTCTAAGATTCTTTGGGTGTCATCCAAGGAAATGTAATGTGGACCAGGTAGCTTAATTGGTTGGTAATTAAGGTAAAGTCTTAGGTTCCAGCCCCCAAAAGACAGAATAATGAGCTCTGTTCATCATTTGAGACAGAGCATCTCAAATATTGGCATATGTATCATTGTTTATATGAAGGGCGAGGGTCAAATAGGGCAGGATGGCATGAATCATGGCAAAGTACCACTACCAGTGGAACTCAAACCTAGCCCCAGTCTGGTGGGTCTGTGGATTCCTTTTATGAGAAAATGAGAATACCTTATGTGGGTAAAAATTATTAGTCATGTCCTCCTAGCTCACTTACAAATGTGGGACTGGAAAAGTGACCATGGTCAAGATTTCCGTCTTTATTGCTAAAGAGTAGAAGAGAGAGATGTGGTCTTTCTCACTGTCATTTTTGTGATTTTTTTTTCTATGAATCTGAGGGTACATTATAAGGAAAAATGTGACAAACTCAAGCAAAGAGAAATTTGGGCTGCATCTCTGGGAAAAAGAAAATAATCATGGTGAGATCCATTAGACTGTGTAATAGTTTCCCAGGGGAAATGATGTGAACCTCGGAGTCACAGTCATTTAAATTTGACCAAACCATGCATTTGCGAGCAGACCCCAGGGAACAATCCTGCACTGAAGAGGGGATGGGAAGGTGATAGGCCAGATGATCTAATAGATCTTTTTCAATGTAATTTCTAGGATTGTAGGATCCTAATTAAAATGAACTATATTGCCTATTATGAGCTTGTTACATTAATATTCTGTAAGGTCTCCAAACAGGTCAAGGGGGTTTCAGCCTTTTCTTCTTTCTGTGAAGCCAGTGTCCACTAACTCTCTTAACCATGTACCTGCCAATCACACACTTGACTTCTTCCTAACAATACTTGACAAAGTCTTTAAAAGAAATTAGAGCGTATATTATGAATTGAATATTTTATTCATAGTAGTCCAGCGGAATGAGAAACATGCTTTAATATCTTTGAGATGAGCTGTGACAACAAATATTCTTCTGGCAAAGAGCACAATGGTGAGCTGGTTCTGCAATAGTGGAGTTGTCTCCACGTAAGTTCCAGGGCTGGGCTTCCCCCATGGCTCAGTGGTAAGGAGTCTACCTGTAGCGCAGGAGATGCAAGAGACGATCCCAGGGCTTGATCCCTGGGTCCAGAAGATCCCCTGAAGGAGGGCATGCAACCCACTCTAGTATTCTTGCCTGGAGAATCCCATGAACAGAGGAGCCTGGTGTGTTACCGTCCATGGGGTCGCAAAAAGTTGAATACCACTTAAGTGACTGAGCGTGCATGCATGCAAAATCCAAGACTAAAATCTGATTGCTCACTTATGCTCCTGACTTTTCCCTTTAGCTTTAACTGATGATTGAAAGGGGATGTTGGTCACTGGAGAAAGCTTAGCAGAGGTCCTGCTGTCACAGACCAACCCAGTTTTCCACTAATGTTAGCCTCTCTTCCTTGACTATCCTCTCGAAATGGACTCCAGTAAAAGCTCGGATACGACCATGGGTGGGCTGGCCAGAACTGGTCTGAGAACCACCGCTGAAGGTGCACAGGTCACTGTAGCCCCCAAAGTAGTGACGGTTTAGGGCAGGTGGAAGAGCCAGTGGTTCCATTGCCCATGTGCTGTTTCAGGTGGATGTACCTGCAGAATAAGAAGAGAGAGTGGTAACTTGATTCATCCTGAGAATCCCCCAAAAGGTTCTTTAAGAAAAAAAAAAAGGGGGAGCATAATTGCTCTACCCCGTTGTGTTCATTCCTGCTCTACAACAAAGTGAGTCGGCTATACGTGTGCACATGTCCCCTCCCTCTGGAACCTCCCTCCCACCCCCAGCCCCCCTCCACTCCTCCAGGTGATCACAGAGCACCCAGCTGAGCTCCCTCTGCTATATCGCAGGTTCCCACTAGCTCTCTATTTTACACACAGTAGTACTCTTGCCTGGAAAATCCCATGGATGGAGGAGCCTGGTAGGCTACAGTCCATGGGGTCATGAAGAGTTGGACACGACTGAGTGACTTCACTTTCACTTTTCACTTTCATGCATTGGAGAAGGAAATGGCAACCCACTCCAGGGTTCTTGCCTGGAGAATCTCAGGGACGGGGGAGCTTGGTGGGCTGCCATCTCTGGGGTTGCACAAAGTTGGCCACGACTGAAGTGATGCAGCAGCAGCAGTATAAATATATATATATATCAATGCTATTCTCCCAATTCATCCCATCCTCCCTTTCCCCTGCTATGTTCACATGTCCATTCTGGACGTCTGTGTCTCTATTCCTGCCCTGCAAATAGGTTCATCTCCTTTGTGGATGTCCCCAAAATGTCCCCCACAGTACCCTAGACACTAGACACTAGCAGCAGAGAATATCAAGCTCTACCGAATTTAAATTCAGAAACTGGGCTTTTATTAGCCTGCAGACAGTTTCCGTGGAAATTAGAGAGATCACCTTGCAAGATCGCAGGGGTGTGCCGTTGGGTAAGTAGGAGGACTGGGAAGGCCTTGTTCCTTCAGGAATCAGCGAGGATCATCTCACTATGCAGTTGTCCCTGGCTCCTTCAGGCAGATCCTGGGAGCTCCCATTTCCATTACAGTATTTCTAATACATAATTGTCAGTGTGCATAGCAAATCCTATAGGCAAGGGAGAGACCGTTATGTCATCTGTTTTCCCCCAGAGTTTCCCTGTTTTCCCTGCTAAATCGCTTCAGTCATGGCCAACTCTGTGCAACCCCAGAGATGGCAGCCCACCAGGCTCCCCCATCCCTGGGATGCTCAGTTCCTGACATAGAAGGCACTTAATGAAAACTTGTTAGGTTATTACAGTGCTATCTTAGAACCTTGGCTTCTTCGTCTGTGAAGGGGTATAATACTACTAACTCAAATGGCTGTTCTCAGGATTAAATGCCAGAATAGATGAAGTTCTTAGGACAGTAGCCAGCACTTAAATAACATAGTTCATCTCCCCCACTGTTTTGGGTGTGGGAAGGTTATCTCTGGTTCTGATAGATAACAGGCAAAAAATGCTTTTAAAAACTGTAAATAAACCAGAAATGTTGCATACTCGAGTTTTGTGTTTCAGTTCTACCAGGTTTCCAGAATAAGTCAGCATTTGTACTCCACTTAGCATGGTAGAGGTGATACCAGCTCCGGTGATAAGTTCCAACTCATTCAATCTTCTCTTCATCATATACCATAAATAAATGAGGGAGACTTCTGAGATGTTCAGGCTTGATTCTGTTTCAGACATCCATGAGATAAACTTGGAGAGTGAGTAAGCACTTCTCATCAGTAATGATAAAAATGACTATTGGGAAGTGGCCCTGTTGATTGATGGTCAGAATTTCACTTTTGTTGTCCTAGAATATCTTCACAGTCTCCCTCTAAATGCCTCTAGAAGCATCTTCTTTGCTTTATTTCTACAAAACGAGGAGTTCCAAGGGGGTGACTTGTCAAGGAGGTTTATGTGGTCGAATAAACCAGAGTGTGATGCTGGGTTTTCAAGGCCATCCGTGGACTGTGGGCCTTAGGAAGCATCACTATGAGCAAAGCTAGTGATGGAATTCCAGTTGAGCTCTTTCAAATCCTAAAAGATGATGCTGTGAAAGTGTTGCACTCAGTATGCCAGCAAATGTGGAAAACTTAGCAGTGCCACAGGATTGGCCACAGTTTTCGTTCCAGTCCCAAAGAAAGGCAATGCCAAAGAATGCTCAAACTACCGCACAATTGCACTCATCTCACATGCTAGTAAAGTAATGCACAAAATTCTCCAAGCCAGGCTTCAGCAATACGTGAACCGTGAACTCCCTGATGTTCAAGCTGGTCTTAGAAAAGGCAGAGGAACCAGAGATCAAATTGCCAACATCTGCTGGATCATCGAAAAGCAAGAGAATTCCAGAAAAAAAATTTCTGCTTTCTTGACTATGCCAAAACCTTTGACTGTGTGGATCACAATAAACTGTGGAAAATTCTGAAAGAGATGGGAATACCAGACCACCTGACCTGCCTCTTGAGAAACCTGTATGCAGGTCAGGAAGCAACAGTTAGAACTGGACATGAAACAACAGACTGGTTCCAAACAGGAAAAGGAGTATGTCAAGGCTGTATAATGTCACTCTGCTTATTTAACTTATATGCAGAGTACATCATGAGAAATGCTGGACTGGAAGAAGTACAAGCTGGAATCAAGATGGCCAGGAGAAATATCAATAACCTCAGATTTTCAGATGACACCACCCTTATGGCAGAAAGTGAAGAAGAACTAAAGAGCCTCTTGATGAAAGTGAAAGAGGAGAGTGAAAAAGCTCAACATTCAGAAAACTAAGATCATGGCACCCAGTCCCATCAATTCATGGCAAATAGATGTGGAAACGGTGTCAGACTTTATTTTTGGGGGCTCCAAAATCACTGCAGATGGTGATTGTAGCCGTGAAATTAAAAGATGCTTACTTCTTGAAAGGAAAGTTATGACCAACCTAGACAGCATATTCAAAAGCAGAGACATTACTTTGCCAGCAAAGGTCCGTCTAGTCAGGGCTATGGTTTTTCCAGTGGTCATGTATGGATGTGAGAGTTGGACTATAAAGAAAGCTGAGCACTGAAGAACTGATGCTTTTGAACTGTGATGTTGGAGAAGACTGTTGAGAGTCCCTTGGACTGCAAGGAGATCCAACCAGTCCGTCTTAAAGGAGATGAGTCCTAAGTGTTATTTGGAGGGACTGATTCTGAAGTTGAAACTCCAATCCTTTGGCCACCTGGTGTGAAGAGCTGGCTCATTTGGAAAGACCCTGATGCTGAGAAAGATTGAAGGCAGGAAGAGAAGGGGACGACAGAGGATGAGATGGTTGGATGGCATCACTAACTTGATGGACATGAGTTTGGGTGGACTCCGGGAGTTGGTGATGGACAGGGAAGCCTGGCGTGCTGTGGTCCATGGGGTCGCGAAGAGTTGGACACGACTGAGCGACTGAACTGAACTGAACTGAACTGAACCAAAGCCAGGTTTCCACTTTCCTACCAGCTCTGCATTTTACCTGTTACATCACTGCAACCCCACGGCTCAATCCTTGCAGCTGCCCTCAGATTGCTATACCAGGCAATGGAGCCGTAAGAAGCAAAGTGGAGGCCGAGAAGAGGAGAAGGTGAACATCACCAGCACTCAGTTGTCACTTGAAGGCATTTCCGAGGCTGATCCCCTCCCGCTCTGCTGTAGGCCCAGTACCTGGCAATGCATCTGGTTCTCCACCCCCAAGCCCCATGCCCACCCTTGTCTATCGCCCCTGGGTTCCCAGTTCTTCCATGGTCTAATCTCTCAGCCATGTGAAATCTGTGTTGTTCTGGAGGCAGTGAGCTACTGCCTTCTCTTTTTCCTGGTTTTAATTCCAGCTGAACTCTGGATTTCTGATATTAATCGTCATGGGAATTGCCCCCTCGAAGGGCAGACATTCCCCTACTCCTGCTCTGTTGCCGCAGCTGCCCTCTGTTGGCCATCCATGGGTACTATGGTCAACCCTTTGTCACCCCTGGCACGGAACAGGAAATCTGTCTTTGCTCTTTCCTCATTCTCATGCTTTCCTAACCTTCTTTTTAAAAAATTTGGTTGTACACTCTAAGGATTTTTCAAGCAACACTGAAACACCTTGTATCCCCATGCTCCCAATGACCATCTCCTGGATCTGCCATAAAGCATTCCCCACGGCATCCAACACTGGCCAGGCCTGTGGTTGAGCTGATCTGTAGTGACCTTGCCGAAATGGTTATGGAGCACTGCCTGGGGCTGGTGGGTGTGGGCTTTAAAAATTGAAGGATTTTATGTTAGAGCAGGGTTTCTCCAAATTGCAGCATTGACATTTGAGACCAGACCATTCTTTGTGGTGTGGCTCTCTCCTATGCCTTAAGGATTGTTTAGCATCGTCACTGGTCTCCACCCTCCAGATGTCAGTAGTGTCTGTCCCAAGTTGGCTGACCTCCCAGACAACCAAAAACGTCTTCTCCAGACACTGCCAAGTGTCCCCTGGGGAGCAAAATCCTCACTGCTGAGAATTGCTGCATTAGGGGGGATAGAGCAGGAGGCCCGCCTTCCTCAGAGGGACTTCTAAATGCTTCAAGCGCAGGTCTGGTCTCTGGGCTATTCAGGGCTTTGCAGGACACCGAGTTTTCTGCAGAGACGGACACTCAGCTGCTGAATGTGCTGTGGGGAGTGGGGTGGTCGCACGGAGAGTCTTTCTCATAAAGGTTGTTGATGGCTCCTCCTGGTTCCTGCCTCCTGTCCCACTGGAGCACTCAACTCTCTCAGGCCTGAGCGCTACCTTCTCAGCCTACCTGAGCCTCACCGCTCAGTTGTAGCCTGCCTTCGCGTCCCTCTCTCAGCCGCCACCTCTGGTGCTCTGGGCAGTTGTGACCCCCAGCCTTCATATGTCTTCTCCATCCAGACAAAAACCTCTTGTCTGAAGAAACTTCTCCCCTCTTCTACATCACTATGGGTTTATAACAAGATAGTCCCTTACGACACTAGTTATAATCTCTTAAGAGAGAAGTTAACCATGCGGTGCTGACCGGTTTATCTTTAACCGGAAGTCATTCCTCCTGTTATGCCCAGAGTCCGAGTCCCCAAAACTGAGAGAATAAGACGTCCACAGCAATGCAAAAGCATAAAACGGTTTATTGCTAGCTCGAGTTAGGGCCCAGGTCTCATCCAGCACAGTGGAATCCGACAAGAGCCCCGAGCTCTGAATCACATATACTTTTATACAGACGGTTCTTTGTTTCTGTAACAGCATAGCTGATTGGTTAAACCGTACGCATGCACGGGACTTTTAAACCTCGCATCCCTCTCTGGATTGGCTCGGGTCTGGCGCAGGCGGGGGTCTACGGGGATTTTTCTGATTGGTCTAGCTACACTGCTTGCGGGAGTTCCCAGTGCCTCAGCTTTCCTAGAGACTAAACCTCAGGCCTAGCCTGCCCCTTAGAGCCTGTCCTGGCTCCAGTTTGGTCCTAACACCTCCCACTTGCCTTCTCCTCCTAGAAGCCCCTTGTCTGTCTCCCTGGGTCCAAGCAGCACTCTGGACTCACAGCTCCACTGCAGGTGCTTAGATTGTCTATCTTTTGTCAGCCTTCCTGACTGGACAATAGCTCTTTAATTCAAACATCCTGTCTTTTTCATCCCTAACATCTCCAGTGCTGAGGCCAGGGGTGCTCACAGTGCAGAGGATGTGCTTAGCAAAGGTCACTGAATGCACAGATATCTTCAGCCTTGGGAAAAAAAATCCCCTAATTGAAATTCAGCAGCTGTAGACTTTCCTGAACTTTAAGAAAGCTGAAGACAAAAGACTTTGGATTTTTTTTGTCCGTGTTTCTCCTCCTGTCTCTGCTTTAATTTGTCAGAAGCTGCATTCAGCCTCTGGGGTTGCGCAGAAGCTCAGACTGGAAATCTCCTGATGTTTGTGATCCGCTGCATTCTACACTGGGATGAAGTCCACTCATCTGACGTCCCAGCTGGCATACCCTGCTGATATTGCCGCAGCACTAATGCTGCAGATTAATGACATACCCTGACGGAGAGACACCTTTTTCCCAGTTGTGACTAATGCGATATTGATGGCGTCCCCTTAGACAGCCATCTAAATATAGATACAGCAGGATGAGCTAAGAGAAGAAAATGCAAATATCAGTTTCTTTGTGTAACAGTTCCATAATATTTTCTGGGAGCCAGCCCAACATTATGAAAATCACTGAGAAGAATCAGACAAGCTTTTCTTCCGAGGGCACTTTTATATTTGCAAAACCACCATCATTGTCAGCTTTGATTAATATTTATCAGTACGGATCACGGTTCATTTTATTAACTCTTCCCCAGGACTATTAAACTCCAGAACAGTTATGTTACAATTGAGGAAGCAGAGGTCTAAAGAGGTTGGCAACTTGCTTAAGGCCATGTGGTAAATCTGGTATCAGATTGAGACCGGGAGGCACAGATCTTTAGTATTCAGTTATGGGCGCTAGTGGTAAAGAACCTGCCTGCCAGTTCAGGCAGATGTAAGAGACACAGGTTTGATCCATGGGTTGGGAAGATTCCCTGGAGGATAAAATGGCAACCCACTCCAGTATTCTTCTGGAGAATCCTGTGGACAGAGGAGCTTGGCAGACTGCAGTCCATAGGATTGCACAGAGTTGAATATGACTGAAGCAACTTAGCACACATGCACACCTCTCTGAGAAGGGCTGCGGCTCTGGGTAAGCTCTGGGGGTGGGGGGTTGCCTCACCTTGGTTCACCCACCAGACAAAGAGATGCTGCCTGGTAGCTCTCCCAGACTCTCACAAGGAGCAAGCTTTTGAAAAGAAGAGGAAGCCAGTTCTTTTTCCTGACATGCATCACGTCTCTCACTGAAGGAAGAGACCCTCTGCTGCCTGGATTGTGCACTGGGGCATGTCACAGTCTAGACAGCATATGAGAGACAAAAGGCTCACTTGTCATCCGCCTTTCACTGGATGGAGAGACAGCCTGAAAGCTCTGTGAGACGCCGCCCCACATGTGAACTGAGAGGAGCATACGTAACAGTTCTAAGCCAGGGGCCATATGTGACTATGGCACGAAAGGTTGGGCTAAATGGAGATTTGCTCAAGGTTTAGGAGACAGGTTCTAGGGTCAGATGCCAAGACTGAATCCATAAGATCATCTTGCCTGCCTCCATCCAGCCTGGTCCCCTGCTCCTTGGTGCTTCCCTTTGCATCCTGGCTGGGTCCCTATCCCATCAGAAGCTTCCTGTGGGGAATTCACCTTCTTATCCTCTGCTCATAGCCCTTGAGACAGGCCGGGGAGGAAGCGCACCTGCCTCCTGGGGAGCAAGGACACATGTGCAGAGCAGTCTGGGATTGTGATGCGCCCACCTGGAGCCACTGCTCAATGGTGAGACAAATCACACACCTGTTTCCCATCCCCACTCTGCCTCCTCCCCTCTATGGATATGGCTTTCTGTGAGTGCTCAGGAAAGGAACGTTATCCAAAGCCAGGGACAGAAGCTGAAGCCTGCTTGCAGCCTGCCCCTAGCTAGCTGTGTGACCTTAGGCAAGCTCCTTAACCTCTCTGAGTCTCTGAGTCCTCATTAAAATGAGAATGATAGCACCCATCTCATCTGTGATGCAGCGTCAAATGAGATACTGAACACTGTATGGAAAGAATGCTCCTCGAACATGAATGATGGTGATGATACCTTTACATCAGCTATGTCAGGTATACCCTTACTGTCTTAAGCTGAGGTTAAGAGACACAGAACCCCTTAGGCAACCCCCCTTAGAAAAAGAGCTGACTTCCTTTTCATTTCAAAAGCTTGCTCCTTGTGAGAGTCTGGGAGAGAGTCTGTGATTATGGATAATTATCATAACTATGAGGATTTGCTGCCCTTCTTGTATCATTATGGTCTGTCAGATAGAAAGACTAGGATGTGCCAATCTATCACCCTGGCAATAATTAAGCACTTATAGCATTTAGGTAGACCTTGTGGAGCATAGAAAAACAGACCTCACACCATCCCTTCTCCTAAAGAATAAACTAGAAAAACAAGGCAAGAGTTGAAAATATAATATCTTCTGGGGCCAGCAGTATTCAGCCTTTAAAAATGCCACAGTCTCTTGGGCACCGAAGTGTCTAGAAAGTACATTTTATGTTGCTCTGCAGTGCTGCCCCCTGAATATCACCCCTTAACAAAGGCTCTCTTTTTTCCTTAACAGAGGTAAGGACCAAAAGCAAACCTCTGATTTAACTCAAGAGACCTCCTGCCCTCTTGCTCAAGACTCTCCTTGCGGATCCTCCTTTAATCCTGAGTTTGAATGGAATGAGTCCTTTCTCTTCCTAAGCCCATCGTCCAGAGGCTCATGACACTCACTAGCTGTGGCCCTTGTCTCCTGTTCACTCGTCCCCTGTCCCCAGCTCCTGAAGCTGGTGGCCCACAACACACGTGCCTTTTCTCCACTCTGCTTCGTAGGTGGCCTGGTTGTTCTCTAGCCCTATTAATAGCTTTTGGCCTGCAAAAGCTGAGACCAGTTCAAGATTTGCATAACAGTCCAAAGCAACAGAGGATTTGTCATAAGGCAGCGGGTGATTAATCGCCAAATGAACTGCACACACAGCCTCCTTGTTACAGGAGTGGAGCCTCCTTGGGTCCTTTTTGGGGAGAAAGCAGAGCATGCATCATAAAGAAGCACAAATGAACAAGCTGACTCAGAGGAAAGAGGTCAGAATGGGCAGAGGAAATCTGAGGAACTGGCCCCGGAGGGGTCAGTGACCAACTGTACCATACAGGAAGTATCGGGCCATGAAAAGTTACTGCCATTTTCATAAGTCAAAAGCAGTTGAATATTGATTATCTCACATGATTAAACTTAAACTTATTTTGGGATTTAGTAAGCATTTTTTATTGTATTTTTAATTGGAGGGTAATTGCTTTACAATATTGTGTTAGTTTCTAGTACATATCCACATGAGTCAGCCATTTGTGTACACATGTCCCCTGCGTCTGAGCCTTCCTCCCACCTCCCACTCCATCTCACCCCTCTAGCTTGTCACAGAGCCCTGGGTTTGGTCTCCCTACAGCAAATTCCCACTAGCTATCTATTTTGCATACGGTAACGCACACGCTTCGATGTCACTGTTTCAATTCATCCCTCCCTCTCCTTCTCCCTTTGTGTCCAAGTCTGTTCTCTGTGTCTGCATCTCCATTGCTGCCCTGCCTCGTTCCATGAAAAGTTAACGTGGCTCTTTCTGTCAATTAGAAGATAAGTCTGGAGCATAGTTTAGCTTTCTTATTTGGCCATTAGTACTGATAGCTAACATTTGTTGCTTCCTTTCTATGTACCTTACACAATACATGGTTTGCCTTATTTCAAACTCATGAAATCTGTCAATTAGATCATTTTTATTCTTATTTTACTGAGGAACTGAGGCTCAGAAAAGTTAGTTAACTGGCCCAAAGTTATACAGTTGGAAAGTGGTGGGACTGAGAATGGGACTTGAACCCAGGACTCTTCTAGCTTCAGAGTCCATGTCTTTAAGACAATAGAGCTTCCCGAGGATACATCATGGACGCTTTGTTGCTCAAACCTTAGCTGCTCAATCAGCTTTCCTATTTATAGTTGATGTTCAAGAAACATTTACTGAATCAAACTAAACACACACATCCAAAGGTTCAGTCACTATATCTTCTTCCAAAGCACAAGTATATGAACTGCTTATGCAGCCCATCCAAAACATTTCCCTTTCCTGTACACAGTTACTAGGTATCTCTGAGCCACATTTTCTCTTCCAGTAAATATTTAGTGACTATATACCATGTGAAAAGCCTCATTCTTCCTGCTCTCATGCCCTTAATTTCCTCAATTAAAAATATACGCATGCACGCACATCTTTGCCAGCCTCTGTACTCTGAAAGCACAAAGTTAAATGAATGAGGTCTCCTGCTTCCCATGAACTCAGAGTCAAGTAGAGGAAGTAAACCATAAACCTAAGCCAGTCACTGTCCAACAGTGTGAACTGGAGCAAAATAATAGAGGAAGGGATGCGGTACACAGGGTAAGATGTCAGGAGACAGGATGAACCACAGGGGCATCCAGGGGACTTCACAGAGAGCTACGCTTGACAGCTCTCCAAGCCCCGATGCAGTGCCAGGCATGTAAGTAGACGTGCAGTACATTTTGATAAAAAGAATCACATTGAATAAACCTAAAGTTTGAGAGGGATGTGACATGGAATGTGGCTTGAGAGTTTATACTGTGGATTTTTCTCTGCTGAGCACTGGGGCGTCCTGAAGAAGTTTAAAGAGAAGAGCTCAGGCTCAGATTTGCTGGGTATGTGGCTGGTATGCGTGACATAGAAGATGAGGTGGAAGGCGATGAACGTGCTGAATGAGACCGCTGCTTGTCACCCCAAAAGCAGGGACAGGATGGAGGAGGGGTGCATGTCTTGCAGGAGATGAGGAAAGAGAGGTTCCAGTGCCACTAGCCCATGGTATCTGGTGTTCTCTAGAACTTCTCTGGTTGCTTTCTTTATTTCAATGTTTATATTTATATCCTACTTTCTAAATTTGAGATGGTTTGTATTACAAGAAACATGTATTATAAGTTTATTATTTTTGTTTTATTCTTAAATTTTATTTTTTTATTGAAGTATAGCTGGTTTACAACACTGTTAGTTTCAGGTGTACAGAAAAGTGATTCAATTATACATATTTTTTTCGGATTCTTTTCCATTATAGATTATCACAAGTTACTGAGTATAGTTTACTGCGCTATACAGTAAATCCTTGCTATTTGTTTTATATATAGTAGTGTGTATCTGTTAGTCCCATATTCCTAATTTATCCCTCTCATCTCTCTTTCCCCTTTAGTAATCGTAAGTTTGTTTTCTCTGTGAATCTGTTGCTGTTTTGTAAATAAATTCATTTGTATTGTTTTTTAGATTCCATATATAAGTAATAACATAATATTTGTCTTTTTGTTTCTGACTTACTTCCCTTAGTATGATAATTTCTAGGTCCATCTACGTTGCTGCAAATGGCAATATTTCATTATTTTTATGGCTGAGTAAAATTCCATTGTGTGTGTATATAGATGAATATATATTGCTTCTTGTAATAAATATATTAAAATAGAAACAGTTTAGGTATATCTCAGAAAGATACAGTATATTGTATATATGCATATATAAATAATATATCAGAAAGAGAGAGAGAGAGAGTCTGAAACTGTAGTCTAGGCCAACTCTCTACCATTACTGAGTATTAAGTTCGGTTCTAAGCTTCCAAGCAGCCAAAGTGAAAAGCACAGACTAGAGTTATTTAGTCCGTTTTACTTTTTTCACTTTTCACTCTCATGCATTGGAGAAGGAAATGGCAACCCACTCCAGTGTTCTTGCCTGGAGAATCCCAGGGATGGAGCCTGGTGGGCTGCCGTCTATGGGGTCGCACAGAGTCGGACACGACTGAAGCGACTTAGCAGCAGCAGCTTTTTAGGAGAGACAACGTTTTCCTTGGTACTAAATTCTGAAAGGGATTCTCAAGCTGGACCTTATTCGCGGTGCTAACAACAACTGCGGCCACAGTTCCTTCCCACCTGTCCTCAGACGTCGCCTCCTCTGAGAGCTCGCCCGTCTGAAGCTGCACTCTGCTTTCAAGCGCTGAAGGAAATACACCCTCTGCTTGCGCACCGCATCTAGGTCTGCACGGTGTCTGCTTTGGCTTAGTTACGACTTAAGGTTACATTTTCAGTTCCTGTCAGGAGTGGGTGCAGCACAGGCAACTCTGCTTAACGCGCTGTGGTGACCTGAATGGGAAGGAAGCCCAAGAGGGAGGGGACCCAAGTACAAGGATGGCTGATTCACTTCACTGTACAGTACAAACTTACGTAACCTGGGAAAGCAACTAGACTCCTATAGAAATTAATTGGAAAAAACAAATGAGTATGGATGCTAACACAGGAAAAGCCCTTCTGTATTTACTGGAAAGCTAGACATTGTCAAGTCTTCATTCCGCAAGTACTTACGGAGAACCCACTCTCGGCAGCACGTATTTAGGCAAAGATTGTGCACCAGGGAACCACACAGGTAAAGTTCTCGCACTATGGAGGCTGTATTTTTGTGAGAGGGCAGACAACACATAAACCAATAAATATATTCCATCAGGTGGGGACAGGTACTGACTGGGAAGACACGGAGCAGGCTACAGGGACCGTGTGTGCTACTTTGGGGCTGGCTTGCTCAGGAAGCCTCCTTTACACGGCTCAGCTTTCATCCCATGACTTTCTATCAGACTACATCACCTTTTCCTTAGCAACAGAACACAGAATAAACATTACGGAATCAAATACCTTTCACCAAGCTGACCGCTAAGGATGGCAGGAAAATGTTCTGCTACTATTTGAGGCACAGGTTTTTGCCAAATTGCTTGTAACAAAAATAACCATTCATACCAGTCTGGTCATTTCAATGGTAAATCTAATCTGAACCTAAGCTGCTCAATCCACGCTGTTTCTGAATTCCCTTCCAGGGTGCCAGAATAGAGTTATTTATGCAGCACTTATATGGGTCATGCCCTCAACATATGTTAGCTTGTGGAAAGTGATTCTTAGTAATCATGAAAGAAAGAGGCAGTAGAGCAGATGGTTAAGAAGCTGGGTTTTAGGGCCAGACTGCCTGAGTCTACACCTGAACCCTAAGAATTCTTAGCTGGTGATCTTAGGCAAGTTATTTGACCTGAGATTGGTCTTCTTACTTGTAATAATAATAAATACCTCAGAAGGTTGTTGTGAGAATAAAGTAGTTAACATATAGGTAAATGACATTTAGAATGTATCTGGCATAAAACCCTTAACAAGTGTTTATGATTATAGCTTCAATTCACAGATGGGAATATTGAGGCTCTGAGAGATTAAGTAACCTGAGTTCATACAGGTAATGAATGGCAGATTTAGAAATTAAACCTAGGCTTTTCTGACTCTAAATTCATGCTCTGTCTGCTATGACTGCCTCTGTCACCATCAGTGGGGATTAAAATAATGTTTCCAATAAGAGATTTAGATCCAAATAACAGTAGCAAAACAGAGGCACTCATGAGAAACTGAGGTCATGTTTTACTGGAGATGATCAACCAGCAATATTGATCAAGTGCTACTATGCCCCTAGGCCTCCCACTCAATAAACAGTGGCAACTCAAAGCAAGTGGATTTAGCCTTTGCCTGAGTTTTCCTCTTCATTCCTTCATCTGTTTGTTTGTATAACATTCATTGAGCTGTGGGGGGTTCACAGGAACAGATGAAATGATCCCACTCTCAGTCTCGGGGAGAAAGGGCAGAAAACACAAATGACAAACCAGCAGAGGAAATGGTCCAGTCACGACAGGACTGGAACGAGAAGGATGAACAATTTGTCCCCGTTGGGACTAGTCTCAAACAGTTTGGTCTAGCCCGTGCAGGAAGTGACCAACATAAACTAGCTTGGGTTCTCTGAAACTCTCATGTCATGTTGAAGTCCCAGAGAATGAAAGGATAGTGAATAAACTTACGGGTAAAAGCATTACAAATTCAGTGCATGTTTTAGAAATTAGGTTTTATGTGATGACTCCACATTTGTAACATGTTTTTAATCCATCAGTGTTTGTATGGGAAAAAATCTGAATTAGAAACCTTCATGCTGAAAAAGCTCTTTGGTTCAGCAGCTTATATCAGTCAGGGTGAGGTCAGAAAATTTTAACAGGATAAATTTAACAAAAAAGAGTTGTTAACCAGATACGTTGTTAACTAGGCAACTAAAGCTGTAAAAAGAAAACTCTACAGTACCACGGGGACTTCCCAGGTGGCACTAGTGGTAAAGAACCCACTTGCCGATGCAGGAGACCTAAGAGACATGGGTTTGATCCCTGGCTTGGAAAGATGCCCTGGAGGGGGAAAATGACAACCCGCTCCAGTATTCTTTCCTGGAGAATTCCACGGACAGAGGAGCCTGGTGGGCTACAGTGCGCGGAGCTGCAGAGAGTCAGACATGACTGAGTGACTAAGCACACAGCACAGCAGGGTAAAATGGAGGCAGTGACTCCAGGAAGGCGTTCCCACCTCTATGGGGCTTGGGAGGGGACAAGGGAAGAGGTTGGAGTTATTAAAACTTAGAAGCTGGGAATGGGGTTTTCTAGGTACTGGGACCCACACCTCTGAGGAGGGGGTGCTGGTCCAGGCTGGCATCTCCCTGGAGACGCAAAGAGGCTGGTTCTGTAAGGGTTAGCGAAACTGCAAGCTGGACTCAGCTGCTACAGTAGAAAAGTGAAGAAGCATTTCTGGACTGTTCCTCACTGGAATAGAAAGCAGCAGATAGGAAGCAGCAAGTCCCTTCTTCCTCCTCCAGTGTTCTTCCACGTTCTAGCACTCCCTTTGGTAGAGCCTAATGTGGAGCTAGTTGGCAATATGAATATGAACAAAACACAAGGGCGAACATGGAGTCAGCCCTCGTTTTCAGCCTAGAAGGGAAGACAGACAAGGAAACCAGAAGGTACAGTACAGAATACGTGACACGAGAAGGCTGTACAAGTCTGAAGGGAGCGTTGAATTGAAATGATTATTTTCAAGGGAGCAGACAGGAAAGATTTCACGGCTACTTCCTGAACTGAGCCTTTAAAGGTGAGTCAGGCAGTACTGGTCACTCACGAGAGCATTCCATATAAGAGCAACCTGGACAAAGATATATGAGCAGGAAGGAGTGGGGTGCATTCACAGTTCATGAAAATAATGCTGCCTGGCTGGACTGTGGGATAAGAAATGATGGATGTGGTAAGAGAGACAGTTCACGCAGTAGGCAGGGGTCAGATCATGAAGACTTTCCTGTGCAGGCTGAATCGCTTGAATCCTGTTTTACAAGTAGTAGAAGATTTCAGCTAGGGGAGGAATGTGAACAGAAGTGTGTATGAATGACAATGCTCATTTATTAGTATCATGGGGAAGAGTTATAGGAGAGCAAAGGAGGACAGTGAGGAGGTCGCTGTGATACTCCAGATGTGTAGTGGTGAGAAGCTTACCGATGGAAATAGCAGTAGGGATGGAGTGGAAGGGATGGACAGGAGAAATGCTGAGTGGGCAGAAATGACAGCAGCAGGAACTGCGGAGAGAAAACGACACCGGAGTCTGGGTTATTGGCTGAGGTCACTGGATAGATGGCAGCACCGTTCTCCAAAATGGGAGGTTAGTGGATGTTGCTCTATGGGTGAGGGATGATGATGACTTAAGTGTTGTGCACATGGATATTTCAAATGATGAGGAGAGTTCCTTAAAAGGCAGTTGAGTTGATGCTGAACTCACCTTTAATAGGACTCTACAAACTGATGACATCAACTACTGCCTTCCTGAGAAAGTGTTGCTCATCAAGAGGATGGAAACCATTCAGTGATTCCAGAAAAGATCTCCAGGATCTTTGACACTTACAGAAGATGTAGTCATCATTTCCCATATTATCATATTTTCCTTCTGTCCACATGATGATAGCAAGTTCTGTGTTAGCAATACGGCAGGTAACCACAAAGATTGACATGTGAATGGTTTTGTCCTGGTGCTTAGTGACTAACTCCTTAATGTAACTTCTGAACTGAAACTTCCCAAGTAGATGTCCAGAAAATTCTTTTAACAATATACTATCTTGTGCCTGATGTCAATTCAAATCTCAGGTGATGATGTTACTGCCATTTTTAAATTCTTGGAAGGAACTGCTGTTAATGCTGCTTTAGTCAGCTACTATTATTATTAGAGCCTGTGTTTTCATTTTTCCAAGTCTTCTTCATTGACATAACAAAGATACAAATAGAAGTCATTGAAAGACAGCCCTGCAATACAGTTGTTCTTTATAAGGAGTTCTAGAAGACTGGCTCTTGGTCTTATTTTTATTTTCATTCAAATCATCTTCCTTTACACACAACATTGTCACTTGAAAGGAAGAGGAGGGAATAACTTGTGGACACTTAGAGGGCCAGAGATGTCCCAGAATCAGCAGGGGCCACCTTATCTGTCTTGTCCCTTCACTTCTGTGACTTCTTTTAATACACATCCTTATTCACCATTCAGTCACAACCATTCAGCACTACTTTGCAAAGCTCACTCAAAACCACCTCTTTGGGACTTGCCTGGTGGTCCAGTGGTTAAGACTTTGCCTTCCAATGCAGGGGGGGCAGGCGATCCCACATGCCTCGTGGCCAAAAAACCAAAATATAACATAGAAGCAATAAGGTAACAAAGTCAATAAAGACTTTACAAAATTGCTTTAAAACAGAACAAAAACCACCTCTTCCTCCCCAGCTACTCAAACCCATAGCAACTCTGAGTTCCTGTAACATCAGGACTGTAGAGCTTTGCTAGCCCTGAAGTGTCAGTATGGAGCATGCTATAGCAACTTTCCATGGGTATAATCTGTCCTCCTAAATAAAGTGCAAATCTCAGGAGGGCAGAGACTCTCTCAGCTATCCTGTTTATGTAACTTGTGCATACATTACTTCAATGATAGCCTTGACCCAAGGTCTCCTGGGCTAAGCCCTAGGGGTCACCAATATTTACTTAGTGGCTGATCTCTGTCCTCTGCTGTTTACACTCATGCCTCCTGTAACACAGCACACGAGTGTTGAGTAAGCTGCTTCCTTTCCTTAATCACCCCGTTTGTCTTATTTATTCCTCCCCACAGGTGAGCCACTTTTTAAAATTTGCACCGTACTTTATTAACTCTCTGTCTCCCAGTAACATAAAACACATACCTCAAGATACACACCGCTTGATAAATGGAATATTCCACAGCTCTCGGAAGGAAATCAGCCACCATAAAAGTTAATGTGTTTAGTTCATAAAGAAAAACTCTCCCCACGCACAAGGGTAGCTTGGAAATTGGCGTATTCACTTTATGACCTCGTTTATTAGCCAGAATGATGCCTTGTTTGGCCTCAGAAATTTGTTTAGGATCATTAGGAAAGGGCTGCTGGGTGTCCCTCACTGTCAATTTATACACTGGCCTTGCACACAAACTCTGGAAATGAAGACTAAGAAAAATGCAGTTTTTATTTCTTCTAGGCTGCAATTTCTTCCCTCTGACCAGTTATAGTTACAGATATTCTGAGCATCTTTGCAAGACTGTGTTGGTTTATGATTCCCACTTTGGAAAGGGGAGCATTTTTACCAATAGTAGAAAGAGACTATTTAGGATACAATGGCTCCTTAGAAAAGTCAATATCAGAACTGGGCTCTAAGGATTTCCTTGATGTCCAGTAGTTATTCTTTGCCTTCCAATGCAGGGGTGCAGGTTCAATCCCTGGACAGGGAGCTAGGATCCCACATGCCTTCAATCAGAAAACCAAAACATAAAACAGAAGAAATTTTATAACAAATTCAATAAAGACTCTAAAAAATGGTCCACATTAAAAAGTCCTTTTTTAAAAAGCATTGAGCTCTAATATTACACTATGGAATATTATTTTCCCTTTTAAGTAGTTAGTTCCCTTTGCCCTGAAAAATTAGAAGTATACTACCTTCCCCCTCTGGTGAGATGCTGGCTGTCAGAAATAGAATTTGAAGGAGCACTTGAGAAAATATAAGAACTGCTTCTATCTCTTCAGGTGATTTATCTCTGTCACAGAGGATGAGTAGGAGAAAAACACCCATATTACTTCTTACTTCAACTCTTCGCCACTGATGGCCATGCTACCTCCTGTCCCCAAACCACCACTCTGCAAACACAAACATGTCATATCTTACCTTTGCTTCTAACCTTGATTTTGTAGCAACAATATGTGTTGGATACAATGAAGTTTTCCCTCCATCCTGTATTTTAATTGAGTATAGTCTCTGTGCAAGGGGATATGATAGGAGAGCCTTTTCTAAGAAGTGGGTAAATTTGCAGTATTAGCTCTGCTAGCAAGACTTTCTGGGCTACCCCAACCCCATTATCAATTTGTAACTATTTACTAATGAGGCCAAATGTGCTGATTCTGGGGATTGTTTAAACTTCAAAGGAGACTAATCCAGGGGCTCTGTGTTATCCTTGACGGTCTAATTTTTCAGCCTTCCATGGGTAAGCATCATGACAAGACTGTTTTCTCTCACGGCATCAACAAGGTTGCTGCGGTTCCAAGCTTCAAATCTAAAGCACACCGTCTAGGAAAGAGTCCTTTTCTTTCCAATTATTTCAATAAAGGTCATGTGGCCATCTCTGAACCAGTGACTGTGGCTAGAGTTATGTGCTGCCCTGGTCAGTTTCTGCTAAGGAAAGCCCACCCCTGGCGCTGTGAGTCTGATCAGCTTCTCCTCAGATATTTACCTGTCTCTAGTACTCATCTCTCATTCAATCATATTCTATCATTTCAGGCCAGGCCTTTTTGTATCATGCCTGGTCACTTTCTGAGAATTTCCCAGCTGAATTCAGTGATATATTTTCTCCATTCAGTTTATTTAGGTGTTGCTCAAATGTCTCTCACCTACTGTTATCTGCTCTTCATCTTTGCTTCCTCTTCTTTGACATGTTCTAGGATTCTGTTTATTTCCCCCGACTCATTTCTGCTTGATTGACTATGCCAAAGCCTTTGACTGTGTGGATCACAATAAACTGTGCAAAATTCTGAAAGAGATGGGAATACCAGACCACCTGATCTGCCTCTTGAGAAACCTATATGCAGGTCAGGAAGCAACAGTTAGAACTGGACATGGAACAACAGGCTGGTTCCAAATAGGAAAAAGAGTACATCAAGGCTGTATATTGTCACCCTGCTTATTTAACTTCTATGCAGAGTACATCATGAGAAATGCTGGGATGGAAGAAGCACAAGCTAGAATCAAGATTGCCAGGAGAAATATCAATAAACTCAGATATGCAGATGACACCACCCTTATGGCAGAAAGTGAAGAGGAACTAAAAAGCCTCTTGATGAGAGTGAAAGAGGAGAGTGAAAAAGTTGGCTTAAAACTCAACATTCAGAAAACGAAGATCATGGCAGCTGGTCCCATCACCTCATGAGAAATAGACGGGGAAACAGTGGAAACAGTGTCAGACTTTATTTGGGGGGGCTCCAAAATCACTGCAGATGGTGACTGCAGCCAGGAAATTAAAAGACGCTTACTCCTTGGAAGAAAAGTTATGACCAACCTAGATAGCATATTGAAAAGCAGAGACATTACTTTGCCAACAAAGGTCCATCTAGTCAAGGCTATGGTTTTTCCAGTGGTCATGTATGGATGTGAGAGTTGGACTATGAAGAAGGCTGAGCACTGAAGAATTGATGCTTTTGAACTGTGGTGTTGGAGAAGACTCTTGAGAGTCCCTTGGACTGCAAGGAGATCCAACCAGTCCATTCTGAAGGAGATCAGTCCTGGGTGTTCACTGGAAGGACTGATGCTAAAGCTGAAACTCCAGTACTTTGGCCACCTCATGCGAAGAGTTGACTCATTGGAAAAGACTTTGATGCTGGGAGGGATTGGGGGCAGGAGGAAAAGGGGACGACAGAGGATGAGATGGCTGGATGGCATCACCGACTCGATGGACATGAGTTTGGGTGGACTCCAGGAGTTGGTGATGGACAAGGAGGCCTGGCGTGCTGCAATTCATGGGGTCGCAAAGAGTTGGACGCGACTGAGCGACTGAACTGACTGACTGACTGACTCTTTATAGTACCTATTAGACCTCTCTCCTCCTGGCATGATTATTCCTCAGTCTCTCTCTGTTGTTGTTTTTTTCTTTTCAGCCTGTTTTCCCCAGCTACCTGGTAATCCCTCCTTCCCTAGGACTCTCAAAACACACACTTCCATCCTCAGAAGTAAAATCTCATGCCAGAACACAGACAAATGGCACCAACAGTGGATGTTCCACATTTTAGAGTTGCACGTAAACTGTCTTTACACTTCCAAAATGGCTATGGATGCTTCTTCTACTTCATTACCTTTGCACCTAAAATTTAACCAGCACTGGCTCAGTATCTCTTTTCAACAAGTAAGCAAATCAATGAGAACCTTGATGCCCAAATCTTGAGTTCAGGACCTTGAACCAGAACCATAAATCTCACAATGAAATCTCATCAGTAATAAGGGAATGCAACTTGGGATATATAAATTACCTTGGTATTCAAATAACCCTCAAGAATTGAGATGCTTATCCTATTCTCAAGATGGAAAGTATCCTTCTTAGGGTCTTAGTCTCCTCCAAGATTTGATCATCAATGTTATTATCCCTCTGATAATTGTGAGACAGATTTTGTACATTTTCCAAAATCTATCAATATTATCTTTTAGGAAATGTCCTGTCCACATATTTCTTTAGTTTGGGTCACTTCAGTCAGTGAATTTTCCTTACGAACTCTTCCCCATCATTCCAAAAACAATTCTCTGGAAAATCTATTTTAGAGACATAGTTATAAATGATAGGACTCAAGGAACCTATCAGAAAGAACAGATGGTTACTTTTTTGTGAGAAACAAATCCTTTTAAAAAAACCTCTTCTATTCAAAAAATTAACCGAGAGAGGCTGGCTCAACTCCAGTGGTTGTTGAGATCTCTGTCAGTTGTCTCTTTGTTAACACTGATGTCAAATCTTTAGGTTCATTGTAAAAATAAAATAGTGTTAATCCATTAAGGTGCAATGTTGTCAAACAGGGGCTTGCATAAATACATGAGTGGATAGATGGATGGATATGTATACCATAAACCAAATAACCTAAATTAAGAATGGTAAAATATGGATGATGTTTTTACAGGCGTGCACTGTCTACTTCAATTTTTCTATATGTTTTAAATTTTAAAATCGAAACGTGGAGAAACACAGGGCCTTCAACATTGAGATGAACCAGATGAGAGAGGTAGTACACAGACTGTTAGCAGCCTACATCAGTGGTTGGGGTGAGAATCTATACAGGCACAGGGATTATGGGGTAAGGGGTGGCAGTCGCTAGGCAGGACAGGGGGAGGTAAACACCGAAGGTTCCTGCAAGAGATGATCAGAAGGCAGACCATAGAAACAGCTAGTGGAGGATGGGAAGTGAAAGTCGTTCAGTCATGTCTGACTCTTTGTGACCCTATGGACTGTAACTCACCAGGCTCCTCTGTCCCTGGAGTTCTCCAGGCAAGAATACTGGAGTGGCTAGCCATTCCCTTCTTTAGGAGATCCTCCCAACCCAGGGATTGAACCCAGGTCTCACTCTTTCTTGGCAGATTCTTTACATACTGAGCCACCAAAATCCCCTCTAATATACTCCGGTTACTACCATAAATTCCTCTTTTCTGAATGCTCAGGCAGAATGGAAGAGAAAGCTCTACCCACCCTGTGTCAAGAGATCTGCCTAAATTATCACCTTTACTTTTTGCTGCACGCATGAAAGTGGGTTTTATAGGGTTTATTCATTTGCTTTTTTGCCGTCACAGCATCCCTTACCTCCTTTTCAAGTAAAATCACACTGATCTTCCTTGGGAGACCAACCCTTGAACACTGAGCAGAGACCTGGTGCCCTATCTTATCTGGTTAAAGGTGTGGACATAAGACAAACAAGTGAGGTCAGGGAGGCTCCTTCTCCAGGGAATTTGAGTCTTAAGCACAGTCAGCCATGAGTGGAAGATGGTTGGAGCTGACAACACAGAAGCCTTGAACAATACATTCATTAGTTGCTGCTACCTGAACCCATTAGAGTTCTCTGGATTCCTGTCATTTTGTTTGGGTGGTGGTGTTTCTGTTGCTTGCAAACAAAGAACTCTAACTGGCAGAGGCAGTGTCGTTTCCATTTCAGGAACAAGGAAACCTAAGATCAGAGGGATTAAGTGTTTTGGCTCAGGTCACCGTGTGCTATCTTTAGGCAAGTCTCTTTGACTTCAAAACCTGTCTTCTTTACTTATTTTGCTCTGTTCCCTCAAATGCTACGGACTGGAGTTGAAACTCATCTCAGCCGCTTACTAGCTGAGTAAATTTGGGAACGCTATGTGCTAATTGGTAAATGTCAATTTCCTGATCAAAGTAGTCATACATCTGATATAGTTGTGATAAAGATAAAATGAACAAATTCATGTATTAAGGTACCTGGGACGTAAGAAGAGCTTGATCAATGTTAATTACTATGATGATGATGATAACATTGATAATGATGATGGTATCAGTCAGGGTTCAGGAAAGAAAAAGGGTATATTTGAAGAGAATTAAATGATATGTCTATTTAGAAAAGTGAGGGCAGGGCAGATTTAGGGGAAATCAAAAAGGGTTAGGTGAAGGACCCCAGCAAGCCACGGAGGAGGGCTGCCTAGGATGGACTGGCGTCTCTAGCCATGTTTCTAAAATAGTGGCTGTGTTAGACACAGTCAACTGTAGCCTCACAAGGAGGGAGCCAGGAAAATAAATACCTGCCCTTTCCCTCTCAGCTTACCCTCTAGTCTCTTGCCAGTGCCTCGAATTGGCAAAAGCCAGCTAGAAGCCAGAGGATGAGAAAGTCTGGTCGATGTGGTCCATAGAGGTCAATGTCTCAGGATATAAAGCAGGGTGGAAAAAGGTGGAGACACACTTCACCTTCGCATTCTTTTATCTGTGAGAAAAAACACGTGTCCCCAACACAGAGCACCCTCAGCTACCATTCATGGCAAGTGATATAAATTCAGTCAAAATCCCCCCGATATCTAAAATGTTAGCCACCGCCAGTGCCTTTTATGAAGTGTAACATGGAAATAAAGTTGAAAAAAGAAATGATCAATATGAAGCTTAGCTGCCCAGGCCTGTTTCTGAGGCTGAGGACTAAGGTGATAAACATAGCTTCCTTCATCTACAACCAATCTGTGTTCTCCAGCCCTTCTACTGGGTTGGGGTACTTATATGTGAGAACATTTTAAGAGAATTACAGGGTTCAGAGTTCATGGTCTTGCCTGGGTCTGGTAAACATTCCAATCCCACACCCCAAGTTTCCCTGTTCTGCTCCTTAGCAAATTAGACTTTGATGTTGCAATTCTTAGATTCTAGATTGATCAAACATAGGTTGAAGAGGATAAGCAATGTTTTTCAAGCTGCCATAGAGGTTTTATACTTAGCCCTGAGTGAACCTTAATAACTTTTCATTAGTACTTTTATCCATGCACATTATTTAAAACTGACAGAAACAGCCAGCTCACGCCACTATCTTAATAGTTACCATTGTCACCATAGCAACTAAGAAAGATTGCTAATTGGTCTTGCAACTCCTTACACTCCACTTGCACTGCATCCAAAGCTTTGTTATTGGTAGTAATTTGAATAGCATACCATGGGTTATACATATTTCATTTTCCCTCATCAAGAAGGTTCTCTGTTCTCACCAAATATGTTAGTAATCTGTGTAAGTTTCTTATTACTGCTACAACAAATTACCACAAACTTACTGGCTTAAACAACACATTTATTATCTTACAACTGTGTAAGTCAAAAGTCTGATATGAGTCTCACTAGGCTAAAATCATGGAGAAGGCAATGGCACCCCACTCCAGTACTCTTGCCTGGAAAATCCCATGGACGGAGGAGCCTGGAAGGCTGCAGTCCAGAGGGTTGCTGAGGGTCAGACACGACTGAGCAACTTCACTTTCACTTTTCACTTTCATGCATTGGAGAAGGAAATGGCAACCCACTCCAGGGTTCTCGCCTGGAGAATCCCAGGGATGGGGGAGCCTGGTGGGCTGCCGTCTATGGGGTTGCACAGAGTCGGACATGACTGAAGTGACTTAGCAGCAGCAACAGGCTAAAATCAAGGTGTCGGAAGGGCTACATTCTACCTGGAGACTCCAGGAGAGAGCTTGTTTCCTTGACTTTTCCGTTTGTAGAGGCTCCATGCATTCTGTGGCTCAGGTGCCCTTCCATGTTCAAAGTCAGAAACGGTTGGTTTGTCTCACGTCACGCCACTCTGACACTGCTCCTTCTGCCTTTCTCTTGTACTTTCCAGGGCCCTTGTGGTTACACGGGGCTGACTCAGATCCAGTTCAGGATAACCTCCCTGTCTTTAGGTCAGTTGATGAGCAAACTTAATTCCATCTGCAGCCTTAATTATTTTTTCTCACGTAACATAGCATATTCAAGGATTCCAGGGATCAAGGTGTGGACATTTTGGGGAAGTCACTGTTCTGCCTACCAGTCAGTAAAACCCTAATATACAATTTTAGAGGTCCATTTCCGGGAGGCCATTCATAGCAATATTACTGTATTATTCTGGGTCCTCTCAGAAAACAAACAGTGCATTCAAAAGGGATTATTGGAGACCTTTAATGGAAGGACAACTTAACAATGTTGTGGGCAGGATTAAAGGAAATCAACAAAGGGTGAGAAAGCACACTAAAGATAGTAACAGCAGAAAGGAGCAACGATCGAGGGAAGCAGTTACCAGAACCAGGCGAGGGCCGTGATATTAGGTAGAGAAAAACAGCCAGTGTCAAACCAGGGTCCAGCAGGAAAGGAACTAGGAGAATAAATACCTTGGCCTCTCTCTCCTCCCACACTTTGATCTCTCCCCTGTGCTTCCTGTTGGCCAAACCAGCCCAAGCCAGAAGGCAACAGACCTGGGTTGATTTGGCCAATAAAGTCAGCATCTCAGGACACAAAGCAGGTGAGACGGTTGAATAACTGGTGTTGCAGGGGCAGACAGACTGCAATGTACATACTATAGTTACATAATTCTTACAAAAGGTTGAATGGGACCTACCCTCCAGTGGTGCATTTGTGTTTTAAAATAGCCAGCTAAGCCCAAATTAATCAACAACTGAAATTACAGGGAAATAATTTTCTTTTATTTTATCAAATATAGTTGATTTACAATGTTGTATTAATTTCTAGTGTACAGCAAAGTAATTCAGTCACACACACACACACACGTATTCTTTTCCATTATGGTTTATCACAAGATATTGACTATAGTTCCCTGTGCTATCCAGTAGGACCTTACTGTTTATCCATCCTGTATATAATAGTTTTCACCTGCTAATCTTAAACTCTAAATCCATCCCTCCCTCGTCCCCTCTCCCCACTGGCAACCACAAGTCCCTTCTCTATATTGGTATGTTTCTGTTTCAAGAGAAGTTTATTTGTGTCATATGTTAGATTCCACACGTAAGTAACTATCATACAGTATCTGCCTTTCTCTTTCTGACTTCACTTAGTATGATAATCTCTAGGTCTATCCATTTTGCTGCAAATGGCATTATTTCATTCTTTTTGTGGCTGAGTAATATTCCTTTATATATATGCCATATCTTCTTTATGTATCCATCTATTGTTGGACATTTAGGTTGTTTACAAGTCTTGGCTATTATAAATGGTGTTGCAATGAACATAAGGATGCATGTAACTTTTTGAATTAAAGTTTTGCCCAGATATATGCCCAGGAGTGGGATTGCTGGATCATATGACAGCTCTATTCTTAGTCTTTTGAGCAAATTACATACTGTTTCCCATAGCAGCTGCACCAATTTGCATTCTATGGGGAAATATTTTTGAGCTGCAAGCGTAAACAAGTCCTGCTTATTAAGCCACACTGCATAATGTGTACATCTCCAACTAAAATAAAATAAATAAAAATTTAAAATATAAAATAAAATAAAGAAGTACCATATAGACCGCAGAAGTATATGAACCTGGAAGAATTTCATTCCATCATAGTGATGACAGCAGTGATTCAAAGGGTGTAGCCATGAAGGAACCATAATTTTCCTGCCATTTCACCAGGCCTTTATAAATAAACATAACAGTGGTCATCACATTCAGGACAAAATTCTAGTCTGTCAAAGCATACAAGTTATATATCACTATTTCATCTTCCTGTGGTTACCACAGACACATCAAGCCATATTTTCCAATAACTACAACGCAAATACAGGTCCAAAAAGCAGGGGATGCAAGAAAATAAATGAGTGTTAGTCACTCACATGCCATGTGCATAAAAACATTACAAACCCAAACCAAAAAGTACCAACTTGGATAAATACTGTTGAGCAAAAAGAATTTTCTTCACAGTTGAATTTTCCAGTGAGGGACAGACACTGTGGTCTGTCAGAGAGCATCTTGGTAAATGTAAAAATTTTCCAGGGAAAACTCAATGCAGAAGAAATTCGTTTTCCTTCCTCAAACCACAGAGGCCTCCAAAGTGTCTAGAAGGAGCAGCTGCTCTCTTATTCCAAGTGAAGTTCAGGAAAGAATCACGTTCCAAGGCTCTGCACTGCATATACCTACAGAACAATTTCATTGGTGAAGATGTAGTGAGAGCATTTAGACGTACAGTAACTAAGGACTGGGTAACTGAAGCCAAAGTAAACTCCTGCCCTTTATTTTCTTAAAACAATGTTAAGAACAATGTGTGCTTACTCTAAAACATTTAAGCCGTATGTGTATGTGTGTGTGAGTTGCTCAGTCGTTTCTGACTCTGTGAACATATGGACTATAGCCCACCAGGCTCCTCTGTCCATGGGATTTCTCAGGCAAGAAGACTGGAGTGCATTGCCATTTTCTTCTCCAGGGGATCTGCCCGACCCAGGGATAGAACCCAAACAGATTCTTCCACATTGCAGGCAGATTCTTTACCGTCTGAGCCACCAGGGAATTCTGGTATAAGAAAAATACAAATAAATAAATACAAATAAAACTGTATCTTATACATATAAATAAAGCAGTATAGAAAAATATAAATTTCCAAGCGAAAGTTTCCTTCTTTTCTTTCTTTTTCTCTTTCCCTCCCTCCATCTCTCCCTTCTAGTCTCTCTCTCACTCCATATTAATATTTATCAATATCTATCTCTATGTATGCATATACACAAATGTATATATACACACAAAGAGACACCTACACACACATTTTGGAAGACACCTAACAGTCTGCCTAAAAAACTTAAGAAAAAAAAACACAAAGGAATTTATAGAAGGGTATAGGTTAGCCTACATGATTTTTAGGAGGGCCTGAGAGGCAGGAAGAGAAAATAAGCAACACTTAAGGGTTCCCAAACTGCTGCGAACCCAGCCTCAGAAACAGTCCAGTGGAAGATGCTGCTGCTGGTGCCACCAGGATACTCACTGCAAGCTGTCTGAACCTGCCATAACTGGACACTTACTGCTCTCATTGCATCTTCTAGGCCACTGCTGTTGCCCAAACCACCGCTACTCTTTCTGCATCTTCACATGACAGCATTCATGTCTGAAAGGAGAGTCGGATTGATGAGATTCAGTCTGATTGGCTGAGTCCTAGCTTCCAGAGGGTAAGGAGAGAGAATGTTTGGCTACTAGAGTGGGTAACAGGACGCTGCTTCCTGCTGAGGGTCCCACAATAGAGATCTCAAACTGGAAGAAGGTTTTTAGCTGCTGAGCAGCCCAAGAGAGACAGACACCTACTAGCTACACTCTGTCCTTTTGGTGGGCAAGGTGTCTGTCAAGAGACCCAGTTCATATCTTTCCAGTTAGCAACCCCAACCAAAAGTTAATGTCTCTCTAAAAATATTCATTTGTTAAGCCCAGGGAAGACTCTGATTGACACTGTTGGGTGCTCATTCCTGCACCAATCACTGAGGTCAGTAGCATGGAACATTTTGGGTTTTTGTTCATTTGTTTTAATTTGGATTTATTTGGCTGCACTGGGTCTTAGTTGTGGCATGTGAGATCTTCGATCTTCATTGTGGCACATGGCATCTTTAGTTGCAGCGTGTGAAGCCTTGGTTGCTGCATGTGGGATCCAGTTCCCTGATCAGAAATTGAACACGGGCCCCTTGCATTGGGAGTGTGAAGTCTTAGCCCCTGGATCACAAGGGAAGTCCCAGCATGGAGCATTTTGATTGGCTCCACCTGGGCAAACAGGCCTATATGTGTGACTGTGAGTGGTTGGGCAGGCACTGTAATTGAAAATCATTTATAACCCAGAAAGTGGGAAGAGGTTGATGGTCCCAAGGAAGATAAACTGGAAAACAAACACATAATGTACATTTTAGGAGGGCTATATTTTGACTTAAATTTTCTTTTTTAAAATTTAGTTATTATACTGTCCTTTCTCAGTCACCTGACTATCACCATAAACACTCAGATGTCAGTATTAATGGGTCTCAGATTTCATTCAGTGTTTCTCCAAAACTGTAGATAATACTTCAGCTAAGATAGACTGACTGGTACGGGTTTAACCCTCCTTCCATAAATAGGTATAAAACTGTGTAAAATGCATGAGGCAACTGTTTTCAGACACTGAACAATGTCACATGAACTGTGATCCTTGAGAAAAGAAAACTCACAAGATGATTCCCACAGCTGCCATCTCTCTCTGCCTGGGGCTGACTTCAGAGTTTGGAGATACTGAGGAGGTTAGAACCCTTAGGGCAAAGAAGACTCAAAAGTCTGGGTAAGGGCTTTTTATGAGACCTTGTCTAAGGACTGGGCTGTGTATGTTCCAGGTAAGACCACGTGCTAGGTGTTCCAGAGAGTGGCTACTATGGGGTTGAGAGGAGAAAGGGATAATAGAGATCAAGCAGTCCTGGGGAATATTAGAGGTCTGGCCCAGCCAGAGGGTAGAGACCTCACTAATACAACGGATATCCAGCTGAGACACCACGAAGGCCAAGCTTTAGGAATATGGACCATGCTACAGAAAGGCCTACAACAGACCTACCCTGCTGCTGCTGCTGCTGCTGCTAAGTCGCTTCAGTCATGTCCGACTCTGTGCGACCCCATAGACGGCAGCCCACCAGGCTCCCCCATCCCTGGGATTCTCCAGGCAAGAACACTGGAGTGGGTTGCCATTTCCTTCTCCAATGCATGAAACTGAAAAGTGAAAGTGAAGTTGCTCAGTCGTGTCCGACTTCTAGCGAACCCATGGACAGCAGCCTACCAGGCTCCTCTGTCCATGGGATTTTCCAGGTAAGAGTACTGGAGTGGGGTGCCATCGCCTTCTCCAGACCTACCCTAACAAAACCTAAAAATAAGACTTTAAAAAAAAATCTGTAGGGGCATCAGAATTTGGAAGCTGACTCTACCCAGGTTAGAGAGTCTTAGAAAAACTTCACATTTTCCTCATATCTGCCATAACAAAGTGTAAAACAAGTCCATATAGGTTCCAGGTGTTCAGCCAATAATTAAACTACCTCCTGGAACAAAAATCAACAGTCTTTAGAAGAATACTATGGAATCCCAAGAGCCTGTAATACATTACTCACAATGTCTATTATACAGTTAAAAATTACTAAAAATTTAACAAAACAGGAAAATGTAATTTATAGTCAAGAAAAAAACAGTCAATAAAAACTGATTACAGTGTGATTCAAATATTTGATTTGTAGCAAAGACCTAAAGCAGCAATCATAAATATTTTCAAAGATTTGAAATAAACTATAGATGCAATGAGCAATCAATTAGGGACTCTAAACAGAAAAGTGAAAATTAATTAGAAAAGATAAAAACTCTAGAACTAAAGTGTACAATACCTGAAATGAAAGTTCATTGGAAAAGATTCATAACTGAGTGGAGATGGCAGAAGAATTAATCAGTAAACTTGAAGACATATTAAGAGCAGTTATCAAATATTAAGAATACTAAGTGAAATATTAAAAAAATCTAGTCTTAGGTGTACGTAGGATAATTTAAAACAGTTTGACATACTGTCATTGAAATTGCAGGAGAAGAAAGTGAGAAACGTGCATAAAAAATAATTTATAGAAGGTCTGAATTTTCCCAGATTTGATGACTAACATTAACGTATATATCCCAGAAGCACAATTGATTCCAAGCAGGATGACTATAAAGAAAACCACACTTTAACACATCATGATCAAACCACTGGGTATGATATGTGAAAAAAATCTAATGAATAGTGTTAGAAAACAGATCAATGCTTCCCTGGAGCTGGGAGTGGTGGGAGCAGATTGAATGGAAAGCAGTACAAGGGAACTTTTGTAACAATAGAAATACTTGCATTTGTCAAAACTCACTTGAGATGTGTATATTTTATTTTATGGGAATTATTTCCATATAAAGTTGACTAACAACACTAGGGGTAATATTAATACTTTTGATAACACTTCAAACACTTTCACTTATTATTTTCTGTCCTATTTTCATGGCTTTTGTCTATATTTTTATTCATTTAAATACAGATTTTGTTGTTTTCTGTAAAAAAAATGAACTGAACCACAAATAAAAATTGTCAACACTCAGATGACTGACATATGCTGTTTGCCATTTTCTCCTTATTAAGTAGCAGGCCTCAGCCTATTCAAGTTTACTCACCCAAAATCCACTTGTCACTGAATACTGAATCTCTTAATAGGATGCCTCGGTTTCTGCATGTGCTCATTTGGACATTATATAATACTGTTACTATATGTTAAAATGCAGATTAAATAAAATTTCACTTTTAAAATAGTCATACCTTATAAATGAATGTGAAAGTGCAATAAAAACAGCATGTGTTTATAATTTGCCATTTTGTTTCTCATGGAATTATTTTAAAAATTAAAACCAGTATTTTGAATGTGATGTAATCTTTCATCTTATTTTTTAAATGTGTGCTAAGAATTTTATCCAATGTAGATAAATTTAAGATAATTCATGTGGGAGTAAAATGTTTTAAATTATTTAACAGTCATGATTGTTTGGAATTAGTCCTTCCTTTCCAAACGAATGGTTTAGTTATAGATAAAGGCAAACTCTGGTTGAGGTTCTGCGACATGAAATTAATGATTAGCAATATGCTGGGAAAAAACAGAGGAGATACAGTCTCAATACATGAAACAATGGTAGCAAATATGCCTGTGAAGCTATTTTGGTCAGTTCTACTAAAATTTCTTCGAGAGGATGAGACTATAGGAATAAAACAAGGTGATATAAATAGAGAAAAAATAGTACATTTGATAAAGTATCTGCTGAAGTAGAGATATTTTCTGTTAAATAATACAAAGCAGGAGAGGAATGATGGTAAACTCAAGCTGCAAGGCTTACAGTAAACTGGATAGACGCTTTCAGAATTTGGAACCGGGCTGATAGGCTTAAATCTAGTTTTTATTGCTTAATACCTATTTGACTTCTCCAAGTCGCAACATCTTGTTTGAAAAATAGATCTAATAATAGCTCTTGCCTCCTAGAATTATTGTGAAAATTAAAAGAGATAATACATGCAAATTGCCTAATGTAATGCATGGCACATAGATCCATCCCTCTAAACAGACTAAAAGGAACTGATCCGTATCCTTTTAATAGTTTAACTCTTGGTACTGGGTGTGGCACAGGACTTTCTTTCTGGCTTCTACAGACTTGTAAAACTCAAGATATATGGAAAAGATTTCTGTCATTGGGCTTGTTAAGCTTCAAGAAGCCCAAATGTCCCAGAGGGAAGCTTATATTCTAGATTTTCTGGGACCAAACCATTTATGCTATAAAAGGAAGGGGAAGCAAGGTGAATTTCTTCTGAATAAGAGGAAAGCTCGTTTTATGTGCTATGATGATGGTAACAATGACAGCCATTTCCCTAACCAACTTGACTATTAACTCAGACGTGAGATTAAAAACTACACAAGTTTTTCCCCTGAGTCCTGAAAACCTTGAACTGAGGACTAAGGAAAGGAATGGGCTTGAGACCCGAATGTCTACAGAATCCTCTTCTAGTTGTTATGTCGCTACAAACTTAATGCTCACAATGTGTGCACATTTCTATTTCAGACATGAAATAATAATTTATTAATTTAATTATGGTAAGCAATTAAAAATGGTGACTACCATTTTCTGTTCAGAAATCTGAATTGACCAGCTGCTAGTAAGGAGATTGAATCTGCAGTCAACAACTTCCCAACAAACAAAAATCCAGAACCAGACCACTTTACTGGTAAATTCTACCAACTATTCAAAGAACGTATAATACCAATCTTTCTCAAACTCTTCTAAAAAATAGAAGAAAGAAACTCCTGCAAACTCATTCTCTAAGGCCAGGAGTACCCTAATACCAAAGCCACATTAGGACACCGTAAGCAAATAAAAGTACAGTCCAGTATCCCTGATAAACATAGATGCAGAATTGTCAACAAAATATTAGCAAACTGAATTCAACAATACATTAACAGGATCATACATCATGATCAGGTGGGAATCATTCCAAGGACGCAAAGATCTTCAACATCCACCAATCATTGTGATACACCACAGTAACAAAACGAAGGATGAAAATCCCATGATCATCTCAACAGATGCAGAAGTAGCATCTGACAAAATAACATCCAGTTATGATAAAACCTCAATGAAGCAGGTGTCACGCGAGTGTATGTTCCTCGGTTCTTTGTCTCGTCACAACAAAGATTTGGATTGACGGACATTAAATTAGCCCTCTCGGCGTGTCACAGCTCTCAGGTCTTGGATAGACTGTGTTACAGTTCTCAGGTCTCGAATGGACCATGTTATAGCTCTTAGACAAATCAGTGTTACAGCTTTATTTTATTTAGAAGATAGCAGGAAACTCCATCTTCGAGGCGCGAGGGCATGTCAATCCAAAGACACGAGGAGAAGAGTGCCCCAGCGCGCGGGAGGCGGGGGAGAGAGAGAGAGAGAGAGAGAGAGAGAGAGAGAGCAAGCTGGCTTTGGCTCCTCTATTTACATGTTTTTCTCTCTCTGGGCCTGTCCTATGTAAATTGGGCCAGCCAGGAGTGTTGTTTGTTTTGCCCGAGGTCCTCACTCCGGTCCTCGGACCTTCTTTTGTTCCATTTTCGCGGGCTTTTCCCTTCCTTGTCTTGTAGCCACCGCCATTTTGGACTCCTTTTCCCTGTTCTACCTACCTAACACAGGTATAGAAGGAACATAACATAATAAAGGCCATATATGACAAGACCACAGCTAATGTCATTCTCAACAGTGAAAAACTGAAATCTTTTCCTCTAAGATCAGAAACAAGACAAAGATATTTTGCCTACTCTCTCCAATTTTACTGAACATGGTATTGGAAATCCTATTTGGAGCAACTGACCTCCCTGGTTATTACTTTACTTTAAAATTGAATTTTTAATGTAATAAACCAAGGAGAATACAAAGAAAAAAAATAAACAACACATGTAGTACAACGATATAAAAAACACATACATGGAAATAAGCAACAGTGGTAAAAATAGTTACCTAGCTAAATATGAGAATCAGTATAACACACTGTCTAATATAACTTCATATTATATAATAGTATGTAGAATAATAACGGGCTTTCCTGATGGCTCAGATGGTAAAGAATCTGCCTTCAATGCTGGCAGGCATTAATCCCTGGGTTGGGAACATCCTCTGGAGAAGGGAATGGCTACCCAATCCAATATTCTTGTTGTGGCTGTCCTTTTAGTACTATATGATTTTTTTTACAATATGCATAATATATATAATCTAGTTTAATAAATACAAAATGTATAAATATGCACTTGAGACAATAACAACATGAAGGAGGTGAGAAGCTCTAAATGTGCTGAGATTTAGCATCCAATTTAAATTAAGTTGGAATGTGAAAAAAGTGGTGACTACTATATTTGTGTCTCCTTAAGAAACTTGCCAGTTTTCTTATCCATTCTGGCATATTGTGTATGTGTGAGAGAGAGAGAGAGAAAGAAAGAGACAGATAGACAGATTGAAAGAGAGAGAGACAGAGGAGGAGGGTGCAGCAGGGGAAGAACTGAACGTGAGTCAGGCAACCTTCTGCCACACTAAGGGGCCAGAGAACATAAAAGAACTTAAAATATACTCTTCTAGGAACGATATGTTTTAAAATTTCCATAGCAACCCCTATTGCCTTAAACAATACAAGTTTAAGGCTTTTCTTTTGTTTTTAATTTTAACTCTTCTTTTTATCAAAATAATACTTGTGCTTGGTAAAAAAAAATCAAATAATACAGAAAAACTCACAAGCACTGATTGTTTCCCAGCCAGCTCTGGATATATTGTAATTTCTTTTAATTGTTTCTGTACTCAGTTCTTTGGCTAGTAATTTCCATAAGTATTGTTACTATAACTATATATCCTGATTATCATTTATATTTGTCAGTTAACTCATGAGAAATGAGAAGTTAACTCACATTAACTTCTTCTTTCCCATCATCTTGCCAATATGTAGTATTTGCATTATTTTAAATTCTTCTATTAGTCACTTTGTAATATTAAATAATACAATTACATATTCGTTTCCATCAACTTTCGGTGGTGTCATTCCAACTTGGAAAATGAGCCTACCCATCCTCTACATACTTCCTCTAACCCCACAGGCCACCTTCCACTAGGTGTAAAATTATTTTACATTACCAAATGTTTTTTGACAATTACATGTTGTCCTAAAATTTCAACAATATTCCTCCTGTGTCCTTGAATTGACTCAAATTTGAAAATTAAAAAAATAATGTTTAAATTAGTTTAACAATGCAAATATTGTTTACTTCTTGGCTAGGTAACATATTAGGATTGCTTCTCTATAGGTTCTGTAGTTCCAGGGTTGAGCCACTATCAAGAGGCTGTCCCTAGCATCAAAGCCAAATAGATTTTCCTTTTTTCCTCTAGGTCATTTGCTTAAATTGACACCATATTTGGTTTGCCTCTTATTTCACCGCACTTTTCTTACAGTTTTTGTTCTTCCCAGAGTCCTTTCTGCCCCTATTTTATTTGATGGGAAGGGGAATTTCAGTCTCTTATTATTCCTTGATTATTTCGATCACATGTTTTATTTCAATGCCTCTTTTCTCCTGGTCCTGTCTGGTCTCTTTCCAGTCAGGACTGGAGCTCTCTAGATCTGCTGCAAATATCCGGAAGTTCCCATCTTGTTTTATTTGGTTGAATTGACTGTTTCTTGAATCCTCTATCTTCCCTTTTCTTTTTTATTCTAATTGTGCTGGAGTGCATCCTCCAGTAACTAAGACAAGTTGCTTACAAATTACATTTTCTGAGTGCTTTCATGGTTTAATCTTCTCCCATTATTGGCCAGATAGAGAGTTTTAGGGTGAAAATAATTTTTTTCAACATCCTCAAAGCACTGCAGCTTTTGTTTTCTAGCATCCAGCTGCTTTTAGAAGACTGATGACAGAGTGATTCTCATTCCTTTGCACACAAACCGTTGTATCTTTCTGAAAGCTTTGGGGGAATCTTCTCTTTTTAGTGTTCAATGATTTTATGAGGATGTATCCAGGTGTAGGTCTTTTTAAATTCATTGTGCTGAACACGCTACCCAGTTTTCAGTTTCAGGAATTTCTCCTCTATTTATAATATAATTTCCTTCTTTATCTCTCCTCCTCTTTTCTGAAGTTCTTACTAACAGGACAATGGCTTTCTTGGATTCCTCTTCTAATGTTTCACTTTAAAATTTCGTATATTTTATATCTCTTTGACTTACTCTACATTTTAAGATACTTTCTCAATTTTGTGGATCCTTCAGTTGAATGTCAGTCCCTTTTAATATCTCAGGGTTCTTTCTTCTCTGAGTGTTCCATTTTGTAGACCATCTGTGTCAACTATGGAGGTGCCCTGTTCAAATCTCCTTTCAAGAAGAATCTGCTGGAAAGAGTGCCGTTTACTAACAGCCTCCGGGTGCAGTACTGATGGAGCCCACTGCAGCATTCGACCCCAGCCCCCCTTCCTGGGAAGCTCCCAGGCAATGCCTGAGCACAGTGGGGTGGTCACTCACCCCAGTGGGCTGGCTGAGACCTTCTTAGATTGCACCGCAGTCTGGAAAAGGAGCTCTTTCTCTCCAATCCTCTATTCTCCCCCCTTTCCTTTCAAAGCTGGTGAAGGTCCTACATCACAAACTGAAGGTTCTCTCAGCTTATTCCCTCTCCCCTTTATCTCTCATAGGTGTTACCCCACGACTTATTTAACATCAATATTTCTTGCTTCATCTTGGCTTCTGCTTCCCTGAGGACTGAGGTTGGCAGAGCATCCTATTCTTGCTTTATGGGTATATTATCTTCTCACAACTCTCTGAATATACTTTACTTATTCTTATAATGTCCAATACAGCTCACAGAATGCATTTTAGCTCGTAGGCTCGAATCATATGTAGTAAACTGAAATTAGGAAAAAAGAAGCCATTAACACATCAAAAAAAAAAAAGTAAAGAAGGGGTTTAGGTGCACACACACCCCAAGTTTCCAGAGGAGGCAAAATTTTTAATAAGCCTAAGAGATGAAATAAAATAGCAATAGTATGTGAAAGTATGATCCTGTTTCATCTGCTACTACATACAATTTCCAGATTTTGTGGCAAGATGTGCTGGTACCTCATTCAGATAATTTTCAGCAGGAATCACGCAGTGCCTTGTGCTTCTAGTTATTGCAGTCCTTGCCCATGTCTTGTCTTGCTCCCCGGACCTTTGCTCTCAGTCACATCCATGCAGTGAGTCTGCCTGTGCCCAGCACGTAGAGAACACTCAATAGCTTCACCCATACATATAAACAGGTCATCAAAACCTCATTGAAAGCCCAGAAATAAACCCACACACCTATGGGTACCTTATTTTTGACAAAGGAGGCAAGAGTATACAATGGGGCAAAGACAGCCTCTTCAATAAAGGTGCTGGGAAAACTAGACAACGACATGTAAAAGGATGAAATTAGAACACTTCCTAACACCATGCACAAAGATAAACTCAAAATGGATTACAGACCTAAATGTAAGATCAGAAACTGTAAAACTCTTAGAGGAAAACATAGGCAGAACACTCAATGACATAAGTCAAAGCAAGATCCTCTCTGACCCTCCTCCTGGAGTAACGGACATATAAACAAAAGTAAACAAGTGGGACCTGATTAAACTTAAAACCTTTTGCATGGCAAAGGAAACTATAAGCAAGGTGAAAAGACAACCCTCAGAATGGGAGAAAATAATAGCAAATGAAACAACTGACAAAGGATTAATTTCCAAAATATACAAGCAGCTCATAGAACTCAATACCAGAAAAACAAACAACCCAGTCAAGAAGTGGGAAAAAGGCCTAAACAGACATTTCTCCAAAGAAGACATACAGATGGCTAACAAACACATGAAAAGATGCTCAACATCACTCATTATTAGAGAAATGCAAATCAAAACTACAATGAAATATCACCTCACTCCAGTCAGAATGGCCATCATCAAAAAGTCTACAAACAATGAATGTGGGAATGTAAATTGATACAGCCGCTATGGAAGACTGTGTAGAGACTCCTTTAAAAACTAGGAATAAAACTACCATATGACCCAGCAAGCTCACTGCTAGGCATATACCCTGAGGAGACCAAAACTGAAAGAGACACATGTATCCCATTGTTCACTGCAGCACTATTTACAATAGCTAGAACATGCAAGCAACCTAGATGTCCATCAGGAGATGAATGGATAAAGAAGTTGTGGTACACATACACAAAGAAATATTACTCAGCCATAAAAAAGGAACACATTTGAATCAGTTCTAATGAAGTGGATGAACCTAGAACCTACTATACAAAGTGAAGTAAGTCAGAAAGAGAAAGATAAATACTGTATTCTAACACATATATACGGAATCTAGAAAAATGATACTGAAGAATTTACTTACAGGGCAGCAATGGAGAAACAGACATAGAGAATAAACTTATGGACATGGGGAGTGGGGAGGAGAGGGTGAGATGTACGGAAAGAGTAACATGGAATTCAGTTCAGTTCAGTTCATTTCAGTCGCTCAGTCGTGTCCGACTCTTTGCGACCCCATGAATCGCAGCACGCCAGGCCTCCCTGTCCATCACCATCTCCTGGAGTTCACTCAGACTCACGTCCATCGAGTCCGTGATGCCATCCAGCCCTCTCATCCTGGGTCGCCCCCTTCTCCTCCTGCCCCTAGTCTCTCCCAGCATCAGAGTCTTTTCCAATGAGTCAACTCTTCTCATGAGGTATCCAAAATACTGGAGCTTCAGCTTTAGCATCATTCCTTCCCAAGAAACCCCAGAGTTGATCTCCTTCAGAATGGACTGGTTGGATCTCCTTGCAGTCTGAGGGACCCTCAAGAGCCCATATGTAAAATAGATAGCCAACGGGAATTTGCTGTATGGCTTCGGAAACTCAAACAGGGTCTCTGGATCAACCTAGAGGGACGGGATGCGGAGGGAGATGGGACGGAGCTTCAAAGGGAGGCGATATATGTATACCTATGGCTGATTCATGTTGAGATTTGACAGAAAATGACAAATCTCTGTAAAGCAATTATCCTTCAATTAACAAATAAAAACAAAACCTCATTGAATGTCAAGCAACACATCCTCAATAGATTTGTGATGGGGTGGGAATACATGAGTAGGGCTAAGGAAGCCACATACATTTTGAAATGATCTTCCCAAGAAGCACACTGTTTATCAATATCGATCTTATCTCATTTGAAGTTTCCTGACCCCGTGGAGCTTGAATAATGAGTTATTTTTTAATCTTTGAAATGCAGTTGCAGATTAGATAGCAGAACATAACAAGTCTTTTATTTTCCCTCTTCTGTCGTGTCGGGCCTTGGTGAGAGAAGAGGTAATATGTTAACATTCACATAACATATTCTCTTATAGAAAACCGTCTCTTTATTTATCTGAGCTTCTCCCCATTTCCCTGGAGAAGTAATTAGACCAAATCATTAACCTCTTCTGGAGCTGTTAATGAGTCAGTTTTCTTTATATGAAAGAAAGGTTTTGGGAAAAAGAAAATGTCACTGGTTCAGAATCAGAATAAATAAGTTCATAAAGAAAATATGCACAGGAGATTTGGCAGCAACGTTTGTGATCTTTTCCCCCAATATTCACAAGTATGAGCATTTATAGAAATAAATGTTTTCCTTTTTGTTCTTGGAATTCCTTTGTGCAGCATACATAGCTCACCAAGCGTTGCTTGTCATGACAGTTACAACTTTGCATCTGCCATTTATTAAAAGTTAGGATTTGCCCAGGAATTGAATGTGTCTCCTCTCTCCTAGAGTTGTATAATTATCTGGAGGCAAAATTGCTTTTGTTTTTCCTCCTAATCTTTGTTACTACCAACCCATAGTACCATAACATGTGTATTCAGCTCCCTTAACTCATCCCTTCAGAAATTATCAGAGATTAGTAGTCATAACTCCAGAATATGAAGTGGTGATTCCAGTCTTTAGAACTGAGCCGTAACTTGGACAAGGGACTGGTATGCACGGAGTGCTTGGAAACTAAGGCAGGGTAGTGCCAGGGTACTATTTCAGTTGTGACCAACCTAAGGGTCCATGAAAAACATATATACCAATGCTGTCTTGACTCCAATTGCTGATGTTTAGCTTGTCTGTTTGAAAGTATCACATGCCTAATATGGAGCCAATCAAGAGTGCTTTTTCCCCAAACTGATTTAATGCCAACAAAACTTTCAAAATTTGAACATTTTAAAAAATTATTTCTTTACTTTATTTTTGGCTGCGCTGGGTCTTTGTTGCTGGGAGGGCTTTTCTCTAGCTGTGCACAGGCTTCTCATGGCGGTGGCTTCTCTTCTTGCAGAGCACAGGCTCTAGGCACGCAGGCTTCAGTAGCTGCAGCACATGGGCTTAGTAGCTGCCGTGTTTGGGCTCGATGGCACACAAGCTTCAGTGGTTGTGGCAATACAGACTCAGCTGTGGCTCGTGGGCTTATTTGCTCCATGGCATATAGAATCTTCCTGGACAACTGTATCTCCTGCATTGGCTACAGACTGGGAGAAAATATTTGCAAAAGACACATCTGATAAAGGACTATTGTCCAGAATATACAAGGAACTTTAAAAAGCCAGCAGTAAGAAAATGAGCAGTTCAATCAAAAATGGGCAAAAGATCGGAACAAGCAATATCACCAACATAGATACACAGATGGCAACATAGCCTATGAAAAGATTTTCAATGTCATCAGATTGTTTTCTTTGCAAATTAAAACAATAATTAACAACATCACATAAAAAGTAGAGATGCTAAAGGGAAAAGGAGTATTAATAGACTTCTACAAGGAGAAGCAAGATTTTGTAGTACACAACATATTTTGAGATATGCTATAAATATATTCCCTATAGAAGTCCTTTCTCTTTGCTGTTCTCCCTAGGCGTCTGACTAATTAAAGTGTAACTAAATCAATAAAACAATAATGAGATACCACTACACACCTATTAGGATGGCTAAACCCTGAAACACTGGCAACACCAAATGTTGGCAAGGATATGGAGCAATAACAATCTTCATCCTGGTGGTTAATACTAAAATGGAGCAGCTACTTTGGAACTTTGGAAAGTAATTTGGCAGCTTCTTTCAAAGCTAGACATACTCTCGCAATATGATTCAACAATTTCACTCTTTGGCATTTACCCAAATGAGTTGAAAACTAATGTCCATACAAAAATCTGCATACAGATGTTTATAGCAGCTTATCATAATTAACAAAAGATGAAAGCAACCAAGATGTCTTTCAGTAGGCGAATATATAAATAAACGTGTGGTATATCCAGACATTGGAATGTTATTCAGCACTAAAAATAAACGAGGGCTTCCCTTGTGGCTCAGATGGTAAAGACTCTGCCTGCAATGCAGGAGACACAGGTTCGATCCCTGGGTCCGGAAGATCCTTTGGAAAAGGAAACGGCAACCCACTCTGGGATTCTTGCTTGGGAAATCCCATGGACAGAGGAGCCTGGCGGGCTACAGTCCACGGGGTCACAAAGAGTTGGACACAACTCAGTGACTTAACAACAAAATAAATAAATAAATAAAAGAGCTCTCAAGCCATGAAAAGACACGGAGAAAAAAGCCAGTATGAAAAGGCTGCATACCATATGATCCCAAAGATATGAAATCCTAGAATAAGGAAAACTGCAAAGATGCTACAAATATCATTTATCAATGGACATTTAAGTTGTTCCCACATGTTGCTATGACAAATAGCATTAATGCTGCAATGAAAATGAGAATGCAAATATTTGCACTTGATGTCAAGATCCTGATTTTAATTATTTTAGATAAATATTTAGAAATGCCACTGCTGGATCATATAGCACTTTTACTTTTTTAAGGGGCGTCCGTACTGTCTTCCATAGGGACTGCACCATTTCACAGTCCCACCACCAACAACAAGGGTTAACTTTTCTCAACATACTCATCAATACTTGTTTACTTCATTTTTAAAACATACTAAGTTGCTTCACTCATGTCCAATTCTTTGCAACCCTACCGATTTTAGCCTGCCGGGCTCCCCTGTCCATGGGATTCTCCAGGCAAGAATATTGAAGTGGGTTACCATGCCCTCCTCCAGGGCATCTTCCTGACCCAGGGATCCAACCTGCATCTCTTAAGTCTCCTGCATTGAGAGGCATGTTCTTGACCACGAACACGACCTGGGAAGCCCCATTTTTAAAATAGGATTGCTTTTATGCCTTTGAATGGAAGAACTTCCTTGTATATTTTGGATCACAACCGCTTATCAGCTATATGGCTTGTATATATATTCTCCCATTCCGTAGGTTGCCTTCTCATTTTGTTGTTTTGTGTGTTATACAGAAACATTCTAGTTTGATGTAGTCTCACTTGACTATTTTTGCTTTTATTGTCTGTGTTTTTGGTGTCATGTCCAAGAAATCATTCACAGGAGCATTGTTTAACATTTTCCCCATATATTTTCTTCAAAGAGTAACTTTTTCAGGAGTTCTGTTTGTCTTTAAGCAATTTGTGTAATGTTCAATAAATATCTTTATTAAACAACTACAAACTGTCCCTTCTCTATCTTAAACACTGTCCTGTTTCTGTGGCAGTGAAACCTCTGCCCTGATTCTGGCCTTTTTAGATATGCTGACTCACTTTACACCCTTTTTCCTTGATTCACTCTTGTTCCCATATAAATCCTACTCCTGGCTTTAGGATCCTAACTTCAACCCTACCTCTGACCTTTAGGACGAATGTTTGCATTTACTATTTGAACTTTTATGGTGCTTAAATTTGAGTATGAATCCCACCCTAGCTTTGTCCCAGGAAATCACCCCTAACAAAGTATACTTGCCTGTCATAAGGGCTATACCAACACTGGCTATCCCATAAATTAGGGGTGGGAGTGGCCGGTGGGAAGTTAAGATGGTGCACATTTTATGCAGAAAATGTATTTATTGGCACTTTAAGAGAGTTGGCATCTGCGCATGATTTCCAACCAAAGTATGGAATTTATAAAAGAGCCATTTGACTTTCTAATGTGATATGATAAGCATGTCTCCTTGTAAAAGCATTTTACAGAAAAACAGAATGGCACAACACCAGGATGACAGTAAGACAGTTCTGTCAATAAGCACTGGAGCTGTTCCATGCAGCATTTAAGAACTGCTTGGTTCAAACATGCTAATTATATATATCCACATATGTATATATACGGATGCAAAAGCCATATGATTGGTTGGAACACTGAGGAAAGAAAGGCATTAGAGGTGCATTTCCAGCCCAAGGGGCACATGGATTTGACAACCAGAAGTAACTCGTCCTGATGTTTGGTCCTATCCAAGGTTTCCGCATTCTGTGCATTCTCAATGTTTCCAACAGGCAGGGAAAATGAGGTGTCATTACTGTGTTTTATATTAACAAGCAGAATTTGTGCACCCAGACATGCTTAGCATTCGAAATAATTCACTTTACATTGACATAGGAAAGAGAAAAGAAAAGGTTTCTAAAAAGTGAGTATGTCCCTTGACTTGAAAACTCTATAACCTGGCATTGCTAGCCATTAGCATGGAAATATGTACCTTCGTATCCCTCAATATCATAGCTCTGCTTATTATTCTAGAAAATGCTTAACTTTAGACTGGTAATGTAATGTTCTTTTCTTACAAGTATATTTCCCCCTGGAATATATGTAAATCCATATACTATGAAAGCAATAAACATTTTTATTTCTTTTCCTCCTCCTCTTCTTCCTCCTACTTCTTCTTTCTAATGAGTTGTAGAAAAATCAGCAGAAAGTGTGCTTAATATAGAGAATCAAGATCAAGAGAATACAAAGTCACACAAATTCAGTTCTGATACTCAGCTGATGATCGTAGTAATAATTAATCAACAGTTTCAAAATGCCCTGTAAATGTCCCTATGTTACTCTTATATGTGGACTGGGTAATTTATTTTGCTTCACAGCTATGTCTTAAGGGTCCTCCAAGTGTGGGGTTCAAGGTGCTATTTTAAATCAGATGTTGGTTGTGGTGGTGGGCTTACTAAGACCACGACATTTGAAGCAGCTGAAGAGGCTGGCCATGTGAGTAAAAGAGAACTCATGCAGGGGAACAGCCAGTAGAAAGAGGGTTTAGAATGTCCAGTGAACTGCAAGGAGGCTAGTCTGTCTGGGCAGAGAAGAGCAGTCCCATAGGCTAGATCCTATAGGGCCTTGCAGGCCAGCACGAGGAATTTGACTTTTACTATGAATGAACTGATACATCACTGGAAATTTCTGAGCAGACAAGTGACGTGGCCGAATAGAAATTTTGGCAGAATCGTTAAAGTGGTCATGCTGAGAATACTCCTCTACTTTACAATAGTTCTCTGAGGTTTCTAGAATTCCCACTTTACAAATGCTAAGTTGAGAAGTGGAAAAATCAACTAACCTTTGAGTGAGTGACAGAGCCAAGGATCAAATCCAAATCAAGCATTGGCTCTCTTCCAGACCTGGGCTCAGTTTAGGACCACCCTGAAAGAAGAGCTTCTAGGTTCATGTCAGTTCAAGTTCATGATGACTGAAATACAGGTTTCAGGTATAGGAACAGGCTGTCTGGCCTGGTAGACTGAAGGCAAAAAAAAAAAAAAAAAGTATTTTTTCAGCAAATGACTACTGAGTTCCCATGTTTTAGTCACCATGTGAAGGATCGGAGACACAGACTTAGCCCTTAGGTAGATTTTGGTCTGAAAGGGGAGAGATGGATATTAACAAATACATGCAAAAAAGTATTAGAGGAATCATTTTAAAAGAATCTACAAGCTGTAGTTGAGACCAGGCTGGAAGACTAAGACTAAGTGGGTAGGCATAGTGTGTGGCTCTTGGCAGTTGTCAAAACCCTTTCTCATATTTAATGTTTTGTATTGTCTCATTGTCCACTGGCTCTGAGTTTGGTTTGAATAGTTTGAGAAGAAAGATTTCTTTTCTCTTGGGGGACTTTCCAGGGGAAAAAAAAGTGGAGATTTTCTCATTTAAAGCTTCCTCTCTGGGTGCTGCCACTTACTAGGTTTTCAATTTCAGTCTGTTGAATTCTTCTGTCTGGGATACATTGGAGACTGCTGGAAATCGAGAAAACAGAAGGGAACACAAGCCTGTCTGAGCCTTTGATGTCAGTGAACTCTATTTCATGGTGTGTGTGTGTGTGTGTGTGTATGTGTGCATGCACATACATCTCAGATTCTTAGAGAGTCTGCCAGGGCCGAGCAGTCCATCTATGGGATTCCCCGAGGAAATTTCTTGGTTTAAGAAGCTTAATTGGTGTTACATCACCTTGTTGGAGCTGGTGCTCTGTTGGGGAAAGCATTCATGTTACCTTTCCAATTACCTGCGAGTGAATTCTTGACCCTACGCTGCTTTTCCATCCTGCTGCCTTGGTGATGCCTTCAGACATAATTCTTCCAAGATTCCCAGCCAAGGCAGCACCATGAAATGGAAAGAGGATGGCTTGTGGACCCCTGGCCTATGCTGGGGTAGAATTCCCAATCATGAAATTTATTAAATTTGGTGACAGGGAAACCCATTCTCATTTGTAATTCAGACATGAAAGTACCTGCTTCACAGGTGGTCTTGAATAAGATAACCCATGTAGTGGGCAGGCTCAATGAGTGTTAGCTAGTTGTAGGATCATTTCAGGGACAATGTCTTCTCACATATGAACTGGCAACAATTCTGAGCACTGGATCATACTTAGCCTTGGCTGACAATAATAGTAAGCCGTCCCCCTGTGCAGGACTTCCAAAGGGCTGGCCGCTGGCTTGACCTGCCGGAAGGGAGCAGGCAGAAGGCGGAGGAACCGCAAACCCCCGCTGAGCTTTCACCTCGGCTGCTTCCATCAGTAGCTTCACCCCAGGGATTGTGGAAATATTTTGTGTTCCCGGAACCTCGTTCTGGGCACCATCCCAAGAGAGCTCAGTGTCTAGAATGCTGTAGAGCTCAGACATTACAAGGCAAGAGAATTGCGCAGTGGATGGGAGCCTTCCTTGGAGAGTTTCTAGGGAGGGTGTGAGGAGATCATGGCCACAATCACTGACACACACTGCCTGAACGTGTCCTTTCTCTGTGTCAGTTTACTGGGTGCCCAAATCGTCCAATCCTTGGAGTCAGCTTAGTGCTTACTTATTCCCTGCTCCACCCTGCGATAACAGTTGCTTAGACAGCATCCCTTTGACATGAGACAGCAGAGACAGACGTCAACCCCAAATGTCTGCGATGGCTGCTCCCTGGAAGAATCAATCACCGATTCATGGGCTTGAGGATGAAGCAGAATCCAAACTCCTCAGGAGAACCCACAAGCTCCATACAGGGAGTGCTTTCTGTCTTCCTAGAATGACCCTTGGGAAAGCAGAGCCGAGGTACCCAGAGGTGGGGGTGGGGACCCGCAGAGGGGGCTCTCTGGAGCATGCATTCATTCCACAAACAAGCATAAAGTGGACCATCCCCATTTCCAGCAAGCTATGGAACTTCTAGCCTGGAGCCTGGAGTGGGGAAGAGGAGCGCAGCAGGTGAGGCAGGTAACTGGGTACAAGACAATGAGATACACACAGCGACGATAAATAAGATGCTCAGGGAACACAGTGGAGGGCCGTATAGGAAGATAGCTTGATAGGATCTAGAAAATAAACAGGTTCCCCCATTGATTTAAAAATTGCCGACTCACAAACTCCTTCAAGGGCAAAGCTCAAGCATCTTGAATATGCTTCGTATGTTATCTGCTGTGGAGTTGAAAGCATGTGAGCAATGAACATGAAGGAATCGCCTCAACAGTGAAGAAGGAGGCATTGGCTGTTAGTTGTGAGCAGAGCAGGGGAGGGGTACCCTAGGTATGGAGTGATTGACTTGGTGCCGACTAGGGATAAAGTGCCTTCTCTGCCCTCCAGAATAATTTTCATCCATCTTCATAGATGATTTAGGCTAACTCAATTTAACTTTGAATTTTAATCTCTCTAACCACAGAGTTGGAATTTGGAGGCCTCCCCTCCCCTCTAGAATTATCAAGGAGGCTTAGAATGGTTCTTAGAAAGGTGCTTTGTGTTTCCAGAAAGAAAGATGTTTTGAGCATCTGAGGCGTTACCCTCTGCAAGGCATGCTCACTAAAGGCATCATTACACTTGGGGAAGAAAATCAGACCTAAGACACGTGAGTCAGGAAAGCAGGTTCCAGCATGTCAGAAATAGACCAGAAGGTCATCCTCAGAAATAACCCCCTGGAGCAAGTGGAGCACTGGAATGGATACCTAGAATGTGGGAACACTAAAGCAATCTTCTGTTTATGCTCAGATAACATCGGGCCCCTCTGGGGTCATGTGTCTAATCCCAGGAGCTTCAGAGAAAGGGCAGCAGAAATTGGATGGGCTTCAGAGCAAAGTTGTCAAGATGATTGAAGGGCTGGAAAAGAAGACCTAGCAGAAAGGTTAAAGGAGGTGGAGCTGGTACCACCCAGCTGTGCCACTTCCAAGTCACTTCAGTTCTGAGGAGCTCTGTTCCCTCTTCTGCGAAATGAGGACGCTGGACTGGCTGAGCGCTCCGGACCTCCTAGGTTTCACAATACTTTTGTAGTCCAGAAGGAGAGAGAGAGAAAGCTAGGCAGTAACTTTACCATTCATTTGAATTGTATGCTACCTGTTACACATCTCTGTCTTCCTTACTGAAACCGAATAGCAGAACAAAGTCTGAGAGGGCAGGAAGAGAGATGCAAACATAGGGAACAAACTTGTGGACACAGGGCAGGAAGCAGGGGGTGAGACAAGCTGAAAAAGTGTCATTGATGTATATACATGACCATGCGTCAAACAGCTAGTGGGAAGCTGCTGTATAGGACAGGGAACTCAGCTTAGTGTTCTGTGATGACCTAGAGGGGTGAGAGGGCGGCTTAAGAGGAAGGGGCTACATGTATACATATAGCTGATTCTGTGGTACAGCCGAAACTAACACAACATTACAAGCAGTTATACTCCAATTAAATAAATGAATATTTTTAAAAGATACTTTGTTGAAACAAAAGCAATGCAGCAGAGGGCTTTTCCCAAAGGTAGCAGAATTCAGAAAAATGAATGGAGCTAAGCTTTGAAGTTTTTGTTTAAAATAACCTTTCAGTTCTCACGTCTTCAGAAATTATAAGCCAATTTTCTCACATGGAGCCCTTTCCCCTTGCCCTAACCACGCTACCATGAGCGCTTCCAGTTACCTCCGCATGGATCAGGTGAGACAGGAATCGATCTTTTATTTATTCCCAAAGAGATGTCAGTCTTCTGTGCCCACAGGCAGAGACCATAGGTCACCTTAGGGCAGGAAATCCGTGTAAAAGCAAGAGGGGAAAAGCTTCTACAGGAAAGCCTTGCCCTTCCTTTAATGGTGCTCCCACAGTCAGAGGCCGCCCGCTCCCTGCAGTCAGCATGCCTCATGGCACCAGCCTTAGAATTCTACCCGCAATCTCTCCCCCAATCTCTCCTTCTCTCTGGAGGAGCCGTGGATTGGGAGGGAGGGCAGGAGACATGAGGAAAAATCTGAGATTCAGTGGAAAACTAAACTTCAGGGCCTACGGTCCTACTCACCACTGCCTTGGGTGAGTGACTCACCCTGATGCAAAGGCCCAGGGTCATGTTGCCTGGAGCCCAGACCAGGCTGACTGGGGCCAACACCCTGGGTCCCACTGTCTACCTACCGGTCGTGCTCTAGGTCAGAACAGTGTTCAATCTTGGCTGTATTCTGCAATCAGCTGAGGAGCTTTTAAAAAATACTGATGCCCAGGCCTATTCGGAGATTAATCAAATCAGGATCTCTTGGATTCCAGGAGGAATTGCCTTACACTATAGACTGGACCATGAACCACTATATGCTTCCTGCGGCAAATGGACTTAAAACACAAAAAAACATCGGAAGAATCACAAAGGAATAGAAAACCCCCAGTTTATAATGTCCTGTTCCTAACATATGTAACACTCCTTTAAAATTCCTCTTCTGGAGAGGTTATGGATGAAAGGGAACTTTCTTACACTGTTGATAGGAATGTAAATTGATAGAGCCACTATGGAGAACAGTGGAGAACAGAGATTCCTTAAAAAACTAGGAATAAGGCTACCATAGGACACAGCAATCCCACTTCTGGGCATATACTCTGAGAAAACCATAATTTTAAATGACGCATGTACTTCAGTGTTCAGTGCAGCACTATTTACAATAGCCAGGACAAAGATGTGGTACATATATACACTGGTATATTACTCGGTCGTAAAAAGGAATGAAATTGGATCATTTGCAGTGATGTGGATGGACCTAGAGTCTATCATACAGAGTGAAGTAAGTCAGAAAGAGAAAAACAAATATCATACAGTAATGCATACATATGGAATCTAGAAAAATGGAGCTGATGAACCTATTTGCAGGACAGAAACAGCGATGCAAATGTAGAGAACAGAACTTTGGACACAGAGTAGCATGGAGAGGAGGGGAATTGAGACAGTAGATATACACACCGTGTGTGGGAAGCTGCTGTATAACACCGGGAGCCCAGCTCAGTGCTCTGTGATAACCTAGAGGGGTGGGGTGGGGTAGGGGGTGGGAGGGAGGGGATATATGTATACATATACTTGACTCACATTGCTGTATAGCAGAAACTAATACCAGAGTGTAAAACAATTATCCTCCAATTAAAAAGCCTCTTCTTGTGGAGATGCTACAGTTGTTACGCCTACGACAAGCATGCTTTTTACACAGTATCCCTTTATTAGCTTTATCTGATGTACCTGAGGAACACGTGCTCTCAATGAATTGTCTGCAAAAATAATTGGTTGCAGACCAGTCTTGATACCACTAACTTTGTTGCTTTCTCCCAATGAATGTGATTTTGTCACAGAGCCTGGCACTTAGTAGGAACTCAGTAATGTTCTTGGTAACTGAAGAGCAGTTTTTGATCTTGTCCCTGAAAATCTCAGCTCTCTAGACGCTTAGATGCTATTAGGGTAATTTATTCAGAACTTAGAATGGTTGTAGCACTAAATCAATATTTCATATCCATAGGGGCTACTGGCTGTAGTGTAGATTTACAGAGTTTCATTTCCATCTACAGTTTTCCTGCCCTATCTCATCTATCAGACAAAGGGCTTGCATTTGTATTCTCACTGCAGGATGTTTTCACCTTGTCTGTATATGCATCATTAAATAGTTCAAGATCAATTGCAGGAGAGGTAAATAGCAATCTTTTTCTCTGTTTATGGCAAATTTCAGAGCTGCAGTCTTTGATTCCACTCAAACCTGTTTTTGGTTGTTGTTGTTGTTGTTGTTAAACATTCCTTTTCAGCCCTCCTATAGGTGCTAGATGATGGATGGAGCCAGAGTACCATCTATCAAAGCATCCTCCTGGCATACAGATTGTAAAACCTATTACGCCCATCATCGGTACCCACTTGGAACTCCTGTTTCTCAGCTCTATTCATCTTTGTTCAAGCTTCTATCTCTTGAAAGGCTTCATTCACAACCACCCTCTTTGCCCCACCATCTCCTGATCATTCATCTTGGTACCTCCTTTCAGAAAGCCGCCTTTAGGAGGTTTTATCCTGGTAACATGCACTGTTGCTCCCTAAGACCAACCTACCACTGATTTTGAACTCATTGAGGACAGAAATTGTGCTTATTCACTGCTAGATTCACAGCACTTAGCAGATTCTAGACATTTGATAAGTTTTTGGTTAATACGTACACCCCATATATAATTATTCAGCCATTGTGCAAAATACTATCTTCTCAGAAAAAAGCACTTTCTGTCTCCTAAAGATAGAAACAAGTCTCTATTCTTTGTGATGAAAGTCCCCAGGCTGAAATGGTGGTTCCTGTCTGACTCCCTTCTCTCCCCATAGTGAGTCCATCCTTCTTTCGGAATGCCTAGGAGTTGTCCCCAGCTCACTACACACTTCCCCACCAGCCTAGCCTCACCTTCCTCTTACAGCTCTGTTCAGGATTAACTTCCTCACTTGCCTTCACTGTTGGTAGTCTCTCTCACCACCCAATTTTGCAACCAGCTTTCAGCTAATCTTCTAAAGGAAAAGGCTTGCTTTTGCTTTGCACTTGCTCAGGAACCTATAATGGCTCCCAGTTTGTGTTTGTTTTTCTCTAGAATTCTTCTTTTATTCATTGTCTGATTTCATTCAAACCACTCATCCTAAATCTGTGTGCTCCTCTCCCCCTTGCTTTTCCCACCCAACACAGACCATCCACTGTCCCCTCCCGTCAGCAGGCCCTCCACTCACTCTGACTTGCATCCTGTGAAGCTCTGTTCTTTTCCTCCCTCGATGTACCATGGCCTCACCTCCGCTGTGTGCCTGAGAGCCCACCTACCCTGAAGGCTCATCCCAAGTCCATCTCTTACAGGACACCTACCCTCACCACTCCAGTCTCCACTCATCTCCTCTTCCCCTGGTTTCCTTTTGCTTTATTAGGTGGTACCATGGCTGTTTAGGGTTCCCTAAATATTACACAGGTTTTAGTATCTTTCCCTTCATTGCACTGTAAACTTCTGAAATCATGTATAACATTTCTTTTGTGTTCTTTGCTTTGCCTGTCCTGGTGGATCCAGCAAATTTGTTGATGCTCATCATCTCTTGGTCAGTGTGATTGATGGGAATTTTAGGAAAGGTCGAGCTGAAAAGGGATCAAACACCAAGAAACAAACTCTGAATTTGTGTGGGGAAAATGAAATTGGTCCATGTAGGTTATTTTTTATATAATTTAGATACTTATTAGGCCAATTATTTTGATGGTGCTAATCGTCATCCTAGAAGCCAAAGTTCCAATACTTTGGCCACCTGATGCAAAGAACTGACTCCTTGGAAAAGACCCTGATGCTGGGAAAGATTGAAGGCAGGAGGAGAAGGGGACGACAGAGGGTGATATGGTTGGATGGCATCACCGACTCTACGGACATGAGTTTGAGTAAGCTCTGAGTGTTGGTGATAGACAAGGAAGCCTGGCATGCTTCAGTCCATGGGGTCACAAAGAGTTGGACATGACTGAGTGACTGAACTGAGTAAGCTGTAACCATTATTTCAGTTTAATTGAACACCCATGACAGTATTTAGTGTGAATATACCATGTGCCAGCCTTGTGGTGGGGGAGAGATAGAGGATCCCCAAGTGAATAAACTGTGAGCAGATAACAAGTACGCTGGGTAAACTGTGGATAAAATTATAATAGGGGTAAATAAAAGTTTAAACATATTTTGGCTTATAGTTTATGGAAAACCTCAAGGACTTAGGGCATGGATATAGGATGTAGGAATTTCAAGGGAAGAGGGTAACATAGTTGGGGACTGAGGGAGGAGCAAACTGCATAGAATTTGACATATCAGGATACTTTTAGAAAATTGTTGGTTAAATGCCATTTCGTTGGAGCATAAGGTGTTGGAAAAGAGATGGAGTGGCAGAAAATTTGAAGAGTAAAAATGTTCATTGGTACCAGGTTGCATGGGCTTCAAGGATTTGGACTTTTCGTGAAAGAAAAAAAGAAGCCACTGAAAGATTTTGAGCAAAGTCCTGATTGCAAATTCTTATAGAATTCTGTGGCATAATCCCTTTAGGATGTTGGAGAAGTAAAAGCTTGGCCTAAGGCAATGAATTTCCTTTTTACTTGAAATGCTAGACTTGAGAGAAATATGTCATATGAAGCTGGAAACTGTCAAACATCTCAAACAGCCAGGAGTTTGCTCTCTAATGTGTGGGATTTTGCTAAATGTATAATATTTGCATGTTTCCAGGGTTGTCATAGAAGCAAATGGCATGTTTTTGAGAATGTAGCTCTCCTGTGGTGTTTCCTGGCTCGGACAGGATGTACTTTCACTTGGAGGGTTGGATATCTGGAGCCCAAACTGGAGTGTACTTTTACCTTCCAGAGTTGAAGTGATTGCGTTGAAAGGCAGCCACCATCTCCAACATGAACCATTCTTTCAATCTTTAGCAAGAGGGCCCCACTAATGGAAAAGTACATCGGGGAAGCTGAAGTCAAAAGGACTTCATTTTCACCAGCAATTTTGTTTGGATTCATTTGTTCAGAATTAATATTTGCTGGAAGTGGAAACTTGTGCTCATTTTCTTTGGATCGTTAAAATGTGCTCATCTGAGCCATAAACAAAGCCAGCCGTGCCCAGATATCAACTAGAACAACTCGATTAGTGATAATTGCCTCACAGCTCTCCTGTGTATTTCACAGAGGCTCGTTTGACTACAGTTACTAAACACAGTCTTGGCAGGTGGAGGGGGTGAGACAAGTAGTTGCCACCTTCAGACAGATTTGACCAGGAAAGGGTGCAGCCGTACCACTGATCTCCCTCAAAAGCATTTCAATACCTCTGCTAGGCTGACAAGCAGAATACAGTATTAGTTTAATCATGGTAAATTTTTAAAATTTGTATTTTAGCTATTGTTTATGGAAATACCCCCTAATAAAGATCAGAGCCTTTGAGACAAGACACAAAATTTTGAGGAAAGAGATAGGATGCTGTGGATTATCGGGGAATGCAGAAAATGGTGGAATAGATTAATAATGTCATGACTCAAGGAGCAATGACACAGGATTTGAAAGCATAGGATCAAATAAGCAAACAGAAAATATATAGTTGTTGTCCAGCTTTAAGCATGAACACTTTAAACAGGGAACTGGTGTCACCAATCGGAGCCCCACGAATTGTATTATGAGAGACATTTCTCACGTAACTGATACACGAAAACCAAATTGGAGAACTCTAATAAGCCCAGGAGAGGTGAAAGGATGGGTGAGAGATGACCCATGGGCTCGTTTTGGAGAGAACAAGCCCAAAAAGTCTGGGCACTCGGCGTTTCTTGGAATGAAGCAGTGTTGATCTTGACTTTCAGATTCTGGGCTGTAGATGCTGAGACATATCGTCTTTCTGTGATCACTGAACCCTTCAAGGTCATGCGCATAGCATGTGCTCAAAGATCCTTTGCTCAACCAATCCCCACAAACACTTCAACCTCACCCATTTAAGTAAATCTGACTGAAGGCAGGAGGAGAAGGGGACGACAGAAGATGAGATGATTGGATGGCATCACCGACTCAATGGACTGGACTTGAGTTTGAGCAAGCTCGGGGAGTTGGTGATGGACAGGAAAGTCTGGAGTGCTGCAGTCCATGGGGTCACAAATAGTGGGACTCGACTGAGTGACTGCACTGAATCTTAGTGAAGAGCTCTCCCTGTCTGCTTAGGGTCCCTGCTCTGTTTTCAAAAGGCACAAGTGGTGAATTTCTCTCTCTTGCTTTGTTCATAGTTGTTATTTGTTTTTTGAATGTTTGTTTTCCGATGTTTTTGATAAAGCTGAATTGATTGCAAAGGTAAGATTAGAACTTCCTTTCCCCAGGGCTATGTTCATTCTTCCCAGTTGAGCTGGAAAACACTATTATTAGTTTTACCAAACCTTGAAAGAACTTCTCCCTAATATATTGTTTCTAGGAGACATTGGGAAATTCTTAAGCCAGGGTAACCACTGTGAAAGATCTGGAAAGAATCAAGAATAATGAGAATGTCTGAAAGAATTTGGTCTCTTGAGCAAATTTCTATTTCTAATAATTTCATTATTTTTACTAACATGTTTCTAAAATAAATGTGTAGCATAGTCATCTCCTCTCCTTGGGGCTTTAGAAATAATATCCACCATTTATGGAGCATTCATTATGTTCTGGTCACTCAGTTCAGTTCAGTTTAGTCGCTCAGTCTTGTCCGACTCTTTGTGACCCCATGAATTGCAGCATGCCAGGCCTCCCTGTCCATCACCAACTCCCGGAGTTCACCCAAACTCATGTCCATTGAGTCAGTGATGCCATCCAGCCATCTCATCCTCGGTCGTCCCCTTCTCCTCCTGCCCCCAATCCCTCCCAGCATCAAAGTCTTTTCCAATGAGTCAACTCTTAGCATGAGATGGCCAAAGTACTGGAGTTTCAGCTTTAGCATCATTCCTTCCAAAGAGCACCCAGGGCTGATCTCCTTTAGGATGGACTGGTTGGATCTCCTTGCAATCCAAGGGACTCTCAAGAGTCTTCTCCAACACCACAGTTCAAAAGCATCAATTCTTTGGCGCTCAGCTTTCATTCTTTGGTGCTCAGCTTTCTTCACCATCCAACTTTCACATCCATACATGACCACAGGAAAAACCATAGCCTAGACTAGATGGACTTGTTGGCAAAGTAATGTCTCTGCTTTTGAATATGCTATCTAGGTTGGTCCTAATTTTCCTTCCAAGGAGTAAGCGTCTTTTAATTTCATGGCTGCAGTCACCATCTGCAGTGATTTTGGAGCCCCCCAAAAATAAAGTCTGACACTGTTTCCCCATCTATTTCCCATGAAGTGATGGGACCAGATGCCAACTCAACACAGACCTAATTTGACCTTTACAATAATTCTGTGAGAAACATGCCAGAAACAGGATCAGAAAAATTAAATGATTTGGTCACATCTACTAACGGATGGATGGAGAAGGGATTTGAACTCAAGGCAAAATGAAGCTAAAGCTCATTTTCCCACCCTACTGGGCTACTTCCCTAAGACATGAGTACACCGTTCTATAGCCCAACAGAAATTGTACTCAGTTAAAAATAAGCGCACAGGCCAAAGACTTATCTCTCCCAGGGTAGATTGCTCGGTGCCTCTCAGAAAATTTCAGCTTAACACCCTGAGATTAGTTAGCCTTGCATCTGTGATCCATGGAGGTCTGTTTAATTCAAGTCACATGTGGGCATTTTGACTCCAATTATAACGTCAGTTCTAAATCTGTTGGTATGTCACAGAGGTGCAAGTTAAAACCCAGGAAAGAACTTGAACCGTTACTGTTCCCAAGCAGAAACATCCTTGGAAGCTTATCTGAACAGAAGGCCTATCTAAAACCTTGGAGGTTTGCCCAGCCTTGGTTTCCTGTCTAACTGAAAGCAGAGAGACCCAGACTTGGAGCCAAGAAGTTTGCACTTGTGGGATCAGCAACCTAAATTTGAGGATTTGGACTCGTAAGTCCAGAGGCAGCCTGCAGCCAGGACCTTGACGGCATCACCATTGCAATGCACCCAACAGTACAAGGAAAAACTTGCAGAAGAAGATGTCATAAATGAATAACAATACAGCAATGCGAACCAACCTCCCAACTGGCAGAGAAGGGAAATCACATCCCCCTGCTCGGGATTATATTTATAGATTATTCCGCTATCCTTGGCATCCAGAAAACATCTTTTGCTATCTGTGATCATGTTGGGAACTAACATGTACTGAGCACTCGCTGTGTTTGTGATGCTCTACTTAGCACTTTGCACATATCATTTCAGTGGTGAGGGATTAGAAAGAAAGTGGCTGAAAAGCCAAGTATCAAGGGCAAGGGTTTCTACAGAGGGTATGTTTTTGGCACTATCTTTGCTAAGAAGGAGCCAGCTGTTTTTAGAGCTGCACCACCTCACCTGCCTGCACTGTCTTCTAGACCCCAGCCAAAGGTCACCTTGAGTCAAGACGCTTCATTGTCGGGCCACGGTCATGACTGCAGGAATGACCCCATCACCTACTTTGGGAAGCAGAACCTCTGAGGCATCCAAGGTCCTTCAGCAAACATTTCCGGCCGCCTCCCAGTGATACTTCCTGCTTTGGCTACACTTAATCCCACAATCAAACATCTTTTCCCTGCGGAACACCCTCCCTTGGATTAGAGGAGACGTGGCAACGTCTGTGGGAGAAAAGGGAACCTTTTCTCATGTGTTGTTTTCTTAGGAGGGAGGAAATTTCCTGGATATTTCACAGGAGACTTCCTGTCTCATTGACCAGAATTTATCATGACCTGTTTCTAAATCCAGCCTTCACAAGAATGTGATTATCTTAGACTCATTGGGATCTACCAATGAGCTGGGGATGGGGGTGACGTCTCCAGAGTCATGTGAGCAGAGGTAAACACCACAATAAGTGGAGGTCGGGAAGGGAGAGCCAAAGGGAAGAGACCCTGCATAGCAGCCACCTGCGTCCTACACAGGCCTCCATATTTCACTCCTGGGGCTGTCCTTCCCACCTCTGGCCCAGACGAAGTCTTACGTTCCTTCAAGTATCACCACTCCAGAGACTAAGAATAGAGTTATCATATGATCCAGCAATCCCCGTACTGGGCATATACCCTGAGAAAACCATGTTCCCACTATTTTCAAGGAACAGAATCTGTCCCTCTTTATATTTCTATGCCACTCTGTACCCTCGTGGGTTTTCCTCATGGCTCAGCTGGTAAAGAATCCACCCGCAATGAGGGAGACCTGAGTTTGATCCCTGGGTTGGGAAGATCCACTGGAGAAGAGAAAGGCTACCCACTCCGGCATTCTGGCCTGGAGAATTCCATGGCCTGCACAGGCCACGGGGTTGCAAAGAGTCGGACAAGACTGAGTGACTTTCACTTTCACTGTACCCACCTCTATCACGGCACTTACATCTTCTTCTTCTTTTTTATAGATCCCTTCTTTTTTCCCACTCATTCATTTTTTTAAATTTATTAATTTTTAATTGAAGGATAATTGCTGTACAGTATTGTATTGGTTTCTACCAAACAGCAACATGAATCACCCATGTCCCCTCCCACTTGAACATGCCTCCTACTTCCCTCCCCATCCCACCCTTCTAGGTTATTTACCAAGCCCCAGTTTGAGTTCCCGAGTCATACAGCAGGTTCCTATTGGCCAGATACCTTCTTTTTACACATATCTCTTCCAGATGGACTAGGAGCTCTCTGATCAAAAAAGCCATATATTAGTCAATGTTGTATTTCCAGCATCTAGTTGAAATTAAATAGGTGCTCAATAAATGTTGGCTTGAAAAGATTTCTGAATCTTCTCTGTGAAAGTCTATTTCATCATTACTTAGAATGGAGGGTGGGGGTGCAGGTTTCATTTAAAAAGTGGAAGAGAATAAAGGATGACTCTGTTATTGGTTTGTTTGAAATAACTTTTAACCTGCTTAATTAAAAAAAAAAAAAAAAGAGGTAAGGGAGCAGGGGTGCCGGGTATCATGCATTGTGCCTTGCGTCACTGTGCCTGTATTCCCCACAGCACACAGGAGAGGGTGGGCTGCAGCGATTCAGGCCTCATCCGCCTATGCTCAGATTCAAAGACTGACACATTTCCTAACCTGCCCAAGGCTCTGGCAGGGAAAACTCGGCTCCCCAAACTCAGGTCATTCTAGTGCAGCAATAACCAGCTGGGTTTTCAGCAACTTGGATGGAGCCATCTGTTTTCCCAGCCTGCATAAAAATATGCACAAGAAAGGTGCAAATCAGCAAATCTACAGCTTCCAGGGGACCCAGCTGGGATGTGCCCTCCCTTTGGGGACCGCTGTAAGGTAAATCAGGTGCTGGAAGACAGAGGGCCAGCAACAAGGGTAAGGGGGCTAAGCCAATCCAGACTGCAGGGTCGTCCCTTTCCTGCCCATGCCTAGAACAGAGCCCATCTGGCTCCCTGGCCACGTGGCCACTGTGCCTGTGTGAGGGGCACCGCTGAGCTTGCTGAGAGCCCGGAAAATTACCAGCGGCCTCACGCAGTTCCCACCGGGCCGCCGGGAACTGGCCACAGAGGAACTCCCTTCTCTGACACTCCTGGGTCCTCTGACTGTCTGGTCAACCCTCGCATTCCCACATAACCAGTGTGGTGAGCCCAGGTGGTCGCGAACAGAGGGGCTTTTTGTGTCCTGGTCTTAGAGAAGAGAGTGCCTTAGCTTTTCCCATGTATCTCCCTTCTGTGGCTGTGGCTTCTCCTTTCTGACCATGCCACATCACAGAAGGGGATTTAGAGCTGTCTTGGCTCCCTGGCAAAGCCACAGAGAACAGTAGATTCCACATGAAAAACAGAATAAAATGGGGGTGCTGTTAGCCAGCCACCCAGGTGCAGGCAGCTTTTGGCAGCCCAGGACCCAGCAGTGATTTAGAAGGGTCTTTCTCCAAGTCATTACAGTTAATTGTCACCGAGCTACAGATTCATCAGCAGGCAAAGAGCCAGCTCCAAATCCCCAGGGAATTTCAGATGGATTAATAAGCAAAGTGGCATGCATGTAAGGCATCCGATCCTCTATAAAGAAATGATTTCATTATTTCTTTATGCCTCACTCCAGGATCCCGTGCTTATTATATTGCTCTCCTCCACATCGTGGACGGCATCTGTCCAGCAAGGCTCCGGGTCAGGGGAAATTACTGTGCTCCTTGTTTCTAATTTAGCAACACACTTTCACCACGGGATTTAGTGCGCTTTTTCACGACTCCTGACTCATCTCAGAAAGATGCATTTCAACCTGATCACCTTGTAGACTCAGTGGTATTTCGTTGTTGAACCAAAATTCTGCGTAGAGACACTGATGCAGTCCTAACAGATAACATGAATGGCATCACCACAATTTGCGTATAGAAAGCCGTGTGCACAGTTGGGAGCCAGAACAGTAGTTTAATTGACATCATACGCAAAAACAGGGGATTTGTTAATTAGAGCTGGTGCTGAACAAAAAGACATGTACTGAGCTTTGAACATAACTTCCTTTTACAGTTTCTTTTTCTTTGATTTTTGTGCTAAGGTCTCTATCATTACTCCTGAGAAGAAGGAATCTCAGAATTATCCAGAAAGTAAGTATACTGCTGTTTGGCATAAACTCCTCCTGGCTCACTCTGCCCCACAAACCCTGCTAGTCCAGAGGTGAGGGGGAGAGTTGCGTTTTGGCTAAATTCCATGTCATGGCAAATGATTGGTGCCTGGACTCGTCTTTCTTTGCTGCTTGTGAATTTTCACTCTAAGCCTTCTCTCTGTCACATTAACCCAAGAAGCACAGGTTAATGAAAAAATGAAGAGCTTTACTTTATAAATGAAACATTCTCTAAAAAAGCAGAAACAAAGAGAACTAATATCTGTACTGGAAAAAGAAAAGTTTGTCTGAATTGTTTAAGAGTAATGATTTAAATGGCCGTGTTGCTACTTGAAGATATTCATCTTTTGCTCATTATTGCCATTTCCTTTTTAAATTTTTCAACGTGACTGAGGAGTCTATCACACCAAGCCCAGTCTTCCAGTATTTAAAAACTGCACGATAATAATGCGAGTAGATGATAATCTACTTGTTCCCAGCTCATAAACTAGTCAGGCAAGACTGGTGGACTAATACCTCATGGCAGGAGTTGGCAGACTTTTTCTGTATAGAGGGCCAGAGAGTAAATATTGTATGTTTCATGGGCCATGCAGGTTCCGTTTCGGCTGTTCCACTCTGTCCTTGTTAATACAGAAGCAGTGATACCCAATACATGAATGAATGAATGTGTCTGTGTTGCAATAAAACTAGTACAAAAAAAACCACAGACCAGATTTAGCTCCTAGGTCGTAGTTCACCAACCTCTGCTTCATAATGAGGCCCTAATATATCTTCTTCTTTGGCTAAACAATGAGTGGGAGCTTGCAAAATCGAAACCATTCTGAGGGGATAATACATCCGCACATGAGGTGGTAGCCAGCACACAACAAAAAACTGGATTTCTTCCTCCTGCTTTCTAACAATAACAATAACTGACAATTTAGCAGCTGTTTTCAGCATAAAAAGTACATATTATCTACTTGGAATGCAATTTCTGTGAGATATTAGTTTTGCATCATCATGAGATATTAGTAGTATCATCGTAATACAGATTGGTTATTGTCTTGGACTTCCAGTTTCTGGGACTAGCAGGTAGGTTAGCCAAACCAATTATCCTATGGAAAAAAACTATGGAAATGCTGACTATAATACAAAAAGCATCCATCTAAAAGCCTCCAAGAGCTAACAAGGTAGGAAGCAACTACCAGGCCTAAATGGAGACAAAATATTAAACTAGTATGAAAGCAACTTTTGCCCTAATAATGTTTGCTGATCCTGGCAAAGCTGAACTTTTCTTTTGGTGACTTTATCAGATGATCAGGACAGAAATCAAAGCTTAGGTCCCATAAAGCTAGAAAGTTTACTGAGAAATCACCGCTACAGTAAACATGAACTTCAAAGGAATAATCCCTGGGGTAAAAGACCCAGAAGTGAAGCACCCTTCCTGAAAATTAACAGATTTCGCATCCCCAGGTAGATCAAAGACCCTGAAGCCGTGAACTTAGTTTAAGGTGATAGTTCCTCCAGCCATCTTTCCAAAGCAAATGTAAATTATATCTGGAAGAAGACACATATAATTTATCCTAGGCCTCAAATTACTCCAACAATTTTCCAAGTACCAGGATCTAGCACATGTCAAGCTAATAGTTAAAGCATCAGCACATCAGCTAAAAATAGATTTGCCAATACTTCAGCTATGAGAGTTACCAGAGACAGTTTAGAGAGCAAGAGTATTCACTATTCTTAAAGGGAAAAAAAAGAGCAGGCCTGATAGCCGAACTATAAAAATGACAGTGTATATTTTTCTTTAAAAAACCAATTGAACATCTAAAAAGGGAGAGAGAAATGAAACTTATTAGAAGTTTTTAATAGCGGACTAGACATACTAAGAAAGAAAATCAGATGTTAGTAGCCTCATATTTGAAGGAGAGGTACCCCAATATCCCACAATTAGCAAGTGTTCAAAAGTGATGTTGATTTCTTTGGGTCAGAAATCCCACTAGCTTTCCAGCGTAGCACCAACTTTGTTGTATGTATTTATATCACTAAGGGAGAGAGAGAGTACTTTGCCGACTAAGGTCCGTCTAGTCAAGGCTATGGTTTTTCCTGTGGTCATGTATGGATGTGAGAGTTGGACTGTGGAGAAGGCTGAGCGCCAAAGAATTGATGCTTTTGAACTGTGGTGTTGGAGAAGACTCCTGAGAGTCCCTTGGACTGCAAGGAGATCCAGCCAGTCCATTCTGAAGGAGATCAGCCCTGGGATTTCTTTTGGAAGGAATGATGCTAAAGCTGAAGCTCCAGTACTTTGGCCACCTCATGCGAAGAGTTGACTCATTGGAAAAGACTTTGATGCTGAGAGGGATTGAGGGCAGCAGGAGAAGGGGATGACCGAGGGTGAGATGGCTGGATGGCATCACGGACTCGATGGACGTGAGTCTGAGTCAACTTCAACTCCAGGAGTTGGTGATGGACAGGGAGGCCTGGTGTGCTGCAATTCATTGGGTCGCGAAGAGTCAGACACGACTGAGTGACTGAACTGAACTGAACTGAACTGAACTAAGGGAGAGAGAAAAACTTACCTTCTTCTCTTGCCACCTCAAGCTGATAATTTTCAATCCAGCTTTGGAGCCCCATTCTGCCCCCTAACAACAAACTCTCCGTCGGGTCACCAAGACATTGATCCTTCTGTCCTATCTAAGAATTCTGGTCTTGTGAGCAAATTCACTTGATCTACCACAAAGGAATTCAACTTCTTACTTTTAGTTTTAATTTGTTCTAAATAATGAAATGAAAAAGAAGAGCCTGCTTCTCATCAGAAAGCCCTCGTGTTTAATAGCGTGCATGCTCACATGCATCTGACTCTGCGACCCACCAGGCTCCTCTGTCCATGGGATTTCCCAGGCAAGAATACTGGATTGGGTTGCCATTTCTTCCTCCTGGGGATCTTCCTGACCCAGGGATTGAACCTGCATCTCCTGTGGCTCCTGTATTGGCAGGCGGATTCTTTACCACTGAGCCACCTGGGAAGTCCGCTTGTATTTAATAACCAAACATTTAAAAGTTGGGAATTGAGGGAAAAGCAATGAAAGAAATGTTAATAAAGTATTTCTTCATCTAAAATTATTTAAAATTCTATCAATGAGAGTATTAGATCTACTGGTACTCCCATGGCTGAGAGAGAGAGGGCTTTGGAATCTTGTAGTCAAACAGCTCTTAACACCGCCCTTAGCCTGATGCTCCAAAGATACCTTGACCCCTTTTGTAACTAGCTTTACTGTGACTGAACTCTGCCCAAATGACTTCACAGGGGTCACAAAGTCTTGGCCAAATTAATAAGATTGAGGATTTTTTTTTTTTTTTTTTTGGCTTCCAATAACAGATGATGGCTTCCCTGGTGGCTCAAAGGTAAAGCATCTGCCTGCAATGCGGGAGACCTGGGTTCGATCCCTGGGTTGGGAAGATCTTCTGGAGAAGGAAATGGCAACCCACTCCAGTATTCTTGCCTGGAAACTCCCATGGATAGAGAAGCCTGGAAGGCTACAGTCCATGGGGTTGCAAAGAGCTGGACACAACTGAGCGACTTCACTTCACTTCACTTCAACAGATGATAGTCCAAACAACATCCCTGCTCTAATTTTGTGTTATAGTTTTCATGAATTTTAAGCCCCACTAAACCAACAATATGCATTGTATTTATTGTCTACTCTTTCTACGGCTCCTCATTCCTTTTGGGATTTCTGGGATAACTTTCCTCCTGTCCAAAGAGTTCCCTTTAGCATTTCTTTTAGTGCAGGTCTTCTGGTGGTGAATTCCATGTTTTTATTTGTCTAGGAAAACACTTATTTCACTTTCACATTTGAAAAGTATTTTCACTGGGTAATCAATTCCTGGTTGAATCTTCGTTTTTTTCTTTTGCACTTTGGAGGCATCATTGCATTGTCTCCTGGCTTTCAGTTCTCTTTTGAGAAAATAACTATCCGTCTGATTGATGCTTCTTTAAAGGTAATGAGTCAGTTTTTTCTGGATGCTCTTAAGACTTTTGTTTGCAGAAATTTTACAATCACAAGCCTAATCGATTGTGACTTCTTCTGTTCTTATCCAGCTTGGAGTTTGTAGCACTTCTTTGATATATTTAATCAGTTTTCATTTCTTCTGTGACTCCAATTTTATGTACATTGAACTATGTCCTATGTATCTCTTATGTGACTTTGTGCATTCTTCAACCTTTTGCTCTCCTTCAATCTGAATACTTTATCATATGATTAAACACTAAATCATCTGATAAATACTGATTTATCACCCAGTTAACAAGTACTCTTTTTCATTGTTCAGTTCAGTTCAACTCAGTTGCTCAGTCGTATCCGACTGCGACCCCATGCTGCAGCACGCCAGGCCTCCCTGTCCATCACCAACTCCTGGAGTCCACCCAAACCCATGTCCACTGAGTCAGTGATGCCATCCAAACATCTTGTCCTCTGTCATCCCCTTCTCCTCCTGCCCTCAATCTTTCCCAGCATCAGGGTCTTTTCCAGTGAGTCAGCTCTTCGCATCAAGTGGCCAAAGTATTGGAGTTTCAGCTTCAACATCAGTCCTTCCAATGAACACTCAGGACTGATCTCCTTTAGGATGGACTGGTTGGACCTTCTTGCAGTCCAAGAGACTCTCAAGAGTCTTCAACACCACACTTCAAAAGCATCAATTCTTTGGCACTCAGCTTTCTTTATAGTCCAACTCTCACATCCATACATGACCACTGGAAAACCATAGCCTTGACTAGATGGACCTTTGTTGGCAAAGTAATATCTCTGCTTTTTAATATGCTGTCCAGGATGGTCATAACTTTCCTTCCCAGGAGTAAGTGTCTTATAATTTCATGGCTGCAATCACCATCTACAATGATTTTGTAGCCCAGAAAAATAAAGTCAACCACTGTTTCCGCATCTATTTCCCATGAAGTGATGGGACCAGATGCCATGATCTTCATTTTCTGAATGTTGAGCTTTAGGCCAACTTTTTCACTCTCCTCTTTCACTTTCATCAAGAGGCTCTTTAGTTCTTCACTTTCTGCCATAAGGGTGGTGTCATCTGCATATCTGAGGTTATTGATATTTCTCCCAGCAATCTTGATTCCAGCTTGTACTTCCTCCAGCCCAGCGTTTCTCATAATGTACTCTGCATATAAGTTAAATAAAGCAGGGTGACAATATACAGCCTTGACGTACTCCTTTCCCAATTTGGAACCAGTCTGTTGTTCCATGTCCAGTTCTAACTGTTGCTTCCTGACCTAAATACAGGTTTCTCAAGAGGCAGGTCAGGTGGTCTGGTATTCCCATCTCTTTCAGAATTTTCATGTTCAAATATGATTAAATCTTCTATTTTCATCCTAATTTCAGTTACTAGTTTTTTCAGTTGTAGACATTCCATTTGATGTTTTTACAGACTTTAGTCCTCTAGTGAAATTCACCGTTTGACATCTATTTTTCTCAAATATATTAATAGAGTTTTTTTTAAATCCATGTCTCATAATCCTGATATTTAGGGCCTTCTCTGGTGGCTCAGATCGTAAAGAATCTGCCTACAATTCAGGAGACCTGGGTCAGACCCCTGGGTCAGGAAGATCCCCTGGAGAAGAGAATGGCAACCCATTCCAGTATTCTTGCCTGGAGAGTTCCATGGACAGAAGAGCCTGATTAATATATTAATCAGGTTTAAAAAAAAATACATGTCTCATCATCCTGATATCTATATTAACTATGGATCTGTTTCGATTATGAGATTTTGTTTAGCATTCTGTTTCTTTGTATGTCTAGTAATATTTTATTGACCATACAACATTGTTTATGAAAAACTACAGATTTTAGGATGATGTTATCTTTCTCCAAAAGTGATTTATCCTATCCTTTGGCAGACAGCCATAGTAAACAAGAAACTGGGCTGATTCACACAGCTTGTTGTCTCTATAGGTCTTTATACACCTCTGGCATGTAAACTGAGAATCTGGGGTATTTACTAGTGAAACCAACAGTACTCATCAGTTGGATCCATTAAACTATTAACAATAATTAAGTTGTTATTAATAAATAACAAGCTGTTACCTGCCTTCAATGATCAAGCTCACTGCAGTTGTTTTTGCAAAAAACATATCCTCCAAGCGTCATATGGTGTAATAAGATGTTTGCCTGTTATTTTTCAGGAACTCGGAGTCAGCAGTGTCCAGGTCAAGCTCCAGCCTATAAAACTGGCTGGAACCACCAACTTACCACGTGGGCATGTGTGAATGTGTGATTCATGACCTTTTGGTGTTGAGGGCCCAAAACTACATCCTCAAGACATGCTAACACTACCATTTTCTGAATATGCATCCCACAAAGAAGCATGTATCTTAGCTGTGTCTGCACGGAACGATTGCCTCATCTTTCTCTCACCTCCAATCACCTTTCCCTGCCACGCCTCAGACCACCCTGCTTCTTTATCCCAGAAATGTCCCAAGCCCCTCACCTACAGGGACATAGATTCGAGGTTGATTCTCCTGTTTCACTGGGATGCCACGTGAATAAACCTTTTCTCTGCTGCAAACCTCAGCCTCTCAGCATTTGGTGTGCAGCACGCCAGACAAACAAGCCTGGTTCTGGAACACAGGAAGTCCCCCCAAGCAGACCTTAACCTCCAGGTTTTATCTTCTCACCCTCCCCAAACTGCTCCAAACTCCCTTTTGCTTTTAACCTGCCTGCTTGATGTTTTAGTCTCTTGCCGGTACCTCGTAAGAATTTAACAAATGCCTCTAGATGAACACCAGAGTACCCTCTACATCTCTCTTATCTCAGGAGATCTTGGTCTCAGGTCCCATCTTCCTAGGCAGTCCCGAACTCCAATTTTTGTCTCCCTAACTGTGTGAGACTGCTGGAAGCTCTGATGGATTCTCTGCCTCTTAGTATCTACCTTCTGCCCAATTCCCAGCTTTTCCTTCTATGCCCCAAATTGGCAGATTTCCTGAATGTGACCAGAGAATATTGTGCATGCTAGTCTCTCAGTCGTGCCTGACTCTGCAACCCCATGGGGTGTAGCCCACCAGGCTCCTCCATCCATGGGACTTTCCAGGCAAGAATACTGGAGTGGATCGCCATTCCTTCTCCAGGGGACCTTCCTGACCCAGTGATCAAACCCAGGTCTCCTGCATTGTAGGTGGATTCTTTACCAGCTGAGCTACCAGGGAAGCCCAGAAAATATTGGATTTATCTTAATAATTTCTCTCCTTCTGGGATCTTGACTCCTCAAGTCTTGGATATTTTGGTTGCCTTCGATGTCTTATAAAAAAATGTGTACTTTGTGTTTTTATATGGATTTTCTAGGTCTTTTCAACAGGAGACTTGATCAGCTGTGAGTTACTTCATTATAGTCAGAAGTAGGATAAGCTTCTTGTAATAGAAACATTAAAATTTTTCTCTCTCTGTTTCATCTTTCTGCTTATATCAGATACAAGAAATCAGGCTCTAGATCCCTTTTCAGATATATTAGAATCTTCTTCCAACACCGCTTAAATGTCTTATGGTCTCATTACTTTAGGGCTAAACCTACTTGGTTCATGCTTCTGAATACACCCAGACCTTCAAGAGACTGTATCTATCATTTGTTTCCTGAGGTGTAGGCTTCTAGTTCAATGTCAGGGCAGTCATAATTCCCTGATCTTTGTTTTCAAGCTTTAGGCTAATCTCTACTAACTTCCAAATTTCTCTAGTTTAGTGAGGTTCTTCTTAATGTCTAGAGACGGGGTTTCCTTATTTGTTCTGCCAAAATTTGCTTGGCCCTGATAACTTCTTGGTCCTTTGCTTGTTGAGCCTATACATTCATTACAAATTACTTCAGAAGGAGGAAAATATGAGGCAATTCTATGTAAATCTGTTCATATGCCCATTGCTGTTCTTTCACTTCTTTTGTGACTCTTTTTTATAAAATATCAGAATCCATCCGGTGAGGCTCGTTTATTACAATCTCATTAGTCATTATTAAACCAATTAAAATACATCCTTCAGTAGACACTGTATTGAGCCTCATTTCAAATGCATATGTTGGAACCATAATGGGTCACTGTGTTGTCAGATATGGTGGTTTTTCATCTGTTGCTGATAAAGATGAAACTGTTTTTTGAAAAGTAAAAGCCATCTGCAGCTGCTTTGAAAGTCAATTGACATTTTGTTAATTAGCTTTTATTTACAGTAGTTGAATAACAATATCAAACTACAATAAGAAATGAGCAGTTAACATTAAAAAGAAAAAAAGCTGGTGACATTAAGTTTCGTCATTTGGCATCAAGTTAAAAGCACGAGTTCTTTCAGAGACTAAAAGGGGTGTCGCTGAAGTCTGTTTAAATGTAAAATAAACTAGAAAGGGAAGGGGAGATCTCACAGAGGTGGGGTTAAGGTGTAGCTCTTGGGTTTTCAAATGAAACAGATGAGCAAACCACTGGTTGAGTAGCCAGTTAATCCAAGGGGGAGGATAAGAAGTGGACAAAATTATTTCCTTGTTTAGTGGCTTTTAAACACAAGCCAAATTATCACTGGAATTTTGGCCGAGAGCAGATTCCAAATGACTTGATGATCAAATTAAGATGTCACACTCCACTCAGGTCCTGAACTGTTACCATCAGCCTCTGGACATGAAGCAGTTAGAGAGTGAGAGGAAAAGAGAGGGGCTGGTTTTGTCAGGAACACTTTGACATGTTAAAATTAGGCGTCAGGAAAAAAAATGCCCACAGTTTTTTTGACTTCTTGCTTGTTTTGTTCCCTCCCTACGACAGAGTATGGAAGTATGAAGATCAAAACTGAAAGCAAGTAGATATTTCATAAGAGATAGCCAGTGCTATGTTATCAACAAACAAATCACAAACCAATAATCCATAGAGACGGACATTTGCCTCATCTATAGTCATCCCCATAACTGGCACCGATACTAAATGTTCATTGAAAAAGGAGAAAAAATAAATTATTCTGCTGCTTTATCTTTTAGGAATGATAATGTACTTTCTAACACAGGTCCAAAGTGTCTAAACTTTTGTATTGATAAACAGGGCTGTTCGCTACCTTTTCTTTCTTAAAAATGCTGGCTTTGCCTCACAATTTCAATACTCTGCAGCATTATTTTTTTCCTAGGAGGCCAACAAAATAAAGCGTATTTTCAGTTAATGATTTCTATGATTGTAAGCATGCAAATGGCTATGCATTTATGGATCTAGACATCTATTCTCTCCTACCTCTGCAAGTTTTGAATAATTCTTCTCCCCAACCATGATTCCAACTCCATGAAATAGGATGGATAATTAGTGATTTGGGAGACTGCCTGTCAGTACTGGGCAGAACCTGTGATTCTGTCTATCTTAATGGTCATGTACCAGTTAGGAATACCAATATAGAACATTTTAACAGAAAGAAAAAAGGCATCAACTTTTCCACTCCCCAGCTCACTCCAACCAAGTGACACTGATGGATGAGCTCTGATCAGGAGTTCAAAACTAGTTTTTTAAACCACCCTCATTTACTGACAAGCAACTGATGAGAGACCGTAAAGGCCAGTTACTCAGAGAATTTTCACACCAGTGAAGGCAATAAGTGTAGCTTAAAAAGTAGTGGTGGCTTTATGCTTTAATTATTAATCTCACTTTCAGCAGATGTGTTCTAAATCTGGCCACCTACCTGCTGGCTTCAGCCAAGTGAATTATTTCCCATTTTATGCGTGCAGAATGCTAGTAAATAAAATATTGGTACTGTGAAGTATTTCTCTTATAAATATGACTAGCTAAGATCCATTAGTTTTCCTAAAGATGTGAGGTAGGAGATTAAAAGAAAAAAAAGCCTGAAGTGTGCTTTGATGACAGGTGCACCATCTTATTTCATTCACTGGCTCTCCACTTAGTATTAATATTATTCCTGTTACCTTTTCACTCCAAAACATGGAAAGATTTGATTTTTTTTTATTCAACATTTCCCTTTCTTATCATAACTTTATTTGAGATCTAGATAGCCCTGAACTTGCTTGCCCGTGTTGTCTCACAGGAAACCAGTTACATGAAAAATAAAGCATCTTAGGACATCCCTAGTGATCCAGTGGTTAAGAATTTGCTTTGCAATGCAGGAGGTGTGCATTCAACCCCTGGTCAGGAAACTAAGATCTCTCCACATGCCACGGGGCAACTAAGCCTGCACCCACTAGAGCCCTTATGCCAACTAGAGAAAACCTGTGTGCCAAAATGATGAGGTTGCCAAAAATTAAAAAGCATCTTTTTTGTAGTATATTACCAACAGTTTCATATTAAATTAAAGTGTGCCATGCCAGGCACTCTAATATACACCTTCTTCTTTAATGTAATTCAGTTCTTCAATAATCTTATACATTAGGCATTATTATTCCCATTTTATGTGTTAGGAAACTGAGGCTCAAAAATGTTAAGAGAGGAGTTCAAAGTGACACAGTTGAAAGCAGCTAATGACAAGTCAAACCTCATTCCAGGGCTTCATCTATCTTAGAACATTTGGCTCATTTCATGAAGACAATCAGAAAGATAGTTGATGCTATTAAGATGATGCCCTTATCCCTAAGTTTTTAGCACAATTTTGAGCTATCCTATCTTTATTTCAATTAGATCGCTTTTCTATTAAAACTCAGAACTAATGCCAAATGCTCCATTATCATTAGAACATCCAGAAAAGGCTGGCAGAAAAGGCTTCACCTTTTGCCAGTTTAGGAATAAATTAGGCATATCTGCTACTGAGCTTTCAAATTCAGAAGTCAAAGTAAGAAACCCAAAATGATCTGTGGAAGTTAACAGAAATTTCTTATCCTTGAGCTTCCCTGGTGGCTCAGACTGTAAAGAATCTGCCTGCAGTGCGGGAGGTCTGGGTCCGATCCTTGGGTTGGGAAGATCCCCTTGAGAAGGGAATGGCTACCCACTCCAGTATTCGTGCCTAGAAAATTCTATGGAGGAGCCTCCTCGCCAGAGGAGCCTGACGAGCTAAAGTCCATGGGGTCTCAAAGAGTCAGACATGACAGAGTGACTAACACTTCACTTTCTTATCCTGCACTAGCTCATCCATCTCTCTTGTTTTGTTTTAGGGACCATTTCCTCCTGCTTTCTCTTCCCACAGCTGAGTAGTATCTGCTTTTTCTTAGATGTTCCTCTGTCTCGAGTTATGAGTATTTCAAACTCAGTGAAAACTGGCCCTTTAAAGAAAGTATTGTGTGGAAGAGAAGACAGGCTTTGTCACAGACAGACTCGGCATCAAATTCTTTATGTGATGATGAAGAATAGACTGTAAGGATAGGCAAGATAGTGACCACTGAGCCTTGGTTTCCTGATGTTATTTGACCTACAGAGTTTTTGTGGAATGAGTTAACATTAACTTAATATCTGAGATAGCAGGAACCCTTTACTGTCAAAATTACTCCATTTCCCTGTGTTAGTTCATCTAAGGCAGCTCATTTTTTTAACAGCCATTTTCTCCATTGCTGCTCTTTCTAGCCAGGACAGGTAATTTGATTATTATCACTGTGGAGTTGCTGGTGGTGGTGAAACATGCATAACACATACAGTTTTCTACTGGGGCTTCCCGGATAGTCCTGTGATGAAGACCCTGTGCTTCCACTGTAGGAGAGTGTGGGTTCAACCCCTGGTTGGGGAAGTAAGATCCCACATGCCACGCAGCATGCCCCCCGCCCCCCGCAAATTACTCTTTTAACACTTTTTAAGTCCACAGTTCCGTGGTATTAAGTACATTCACACTGTTGTACAACCATCACCTCCGCCCATCCCCTGAACTTCTTTGTCTTCCCACACTGAACCTCTGTACCCACTCAACAGTGACTCCCCGGTGGCCATGATTCTATCAGTACTTTCTGTCTCGACGAGTCTGACAACTCTAGGTACCTCAGGTAAGCGGAATGTCACAACATTTGTCCTTATTTCTCTCAGCACAGGGTCCTCAAGCTTCGTTCATGCTGTAGCATGTGTGAGGATTTCTTTCTTAGGGTTAAATAATATTCCGTTGTATGTACAGGCCACATTCTCCACACACTTTCATCTGGACTGGTCGTTTTGATCGCAGGGACACCTGGGCAGAAATGTGATGGAGACCATCTTCCTTCAGAAAGGATGGGTAGCTCATTCCAGGGTTGGAGAATTCGAGAGAGAAAGGACCCCCCAGAAAGACTAGCGTGAGGTGGGTTGTCCTCAGCACCTCCCCCTCCCTTTCTCCTCTTATTATTCGGCACTTTTTGCTTAGTATCCTTCCCTGCCTCTGTATTTGTTGCATCGTTTAAATAGCAATAGCCTAAATTAGGAGGATGAGATTAACATACACACACTACTGAATATAAAATAGATAACCAACAAGGACCTACTGTATAGCACAGGGAACTCAACTCAATATTTTATAATAACCCACATGGTGAAAGTGAAAGTGAAGTTGCTCAGTCCGACTCTTTGCGACCCCGTAGACTGTAGCCCACCAAGCTCCTCTGTCCATGGGATTCTTCAGGCAAGAGTACTGGAGTGGGTTGCCATTTCCTTCTCCAGGGGATCTTCCCGACCCAGGGATTGAACCCAGGTCTCCCGCATTGCAGGCAGATGCTTTAACCTCTGAGCCACCAGGGAAGCAGGAAGAGGAAAGAGTCTGAAAAAAGAATATACATATATGTGTATGTATGTGTACATATATACACGTGTCTGTATATATATGTGTGTGTGTGTATCTGTATATATAGATACATACATACATATATATATACAGACACACATATATATATACTGAATCACTGTGCTGTACATCTGAAACTAGCATGACATTGTAAATCAACTATACTTCAATTAAAAAAAAAAAAACCCGTGGTCTAACCCAAGCCCTAAACCCATCCTGTCGTTTCAATAATAATTTAAGAAGCCACCCATTGTGAGGACAAGGTAAATAATATTTTCTTTGAATTTGAAAATCTCCCAAAACAAAGCTTGAATATCTATGACTCAGGATTTTTATGGCTGTGAGATTAGCAAAGAATCCATGTTCAAGCATCTCTTTCTCTGTCCCCCTTCTCTCCTGCCTCTCTATCTTTCTCTCCTTGAACCCTCTTTCATTTCCTTCAAGATATTTCTTTTGTTTTTGTGATACATTTGAGTCTATGTTCTTTCCCTGAAAAGAAGCATAGTACTAGCCTAATTAAATATTTGTCCAGCTCAAGAAATTCTCCCTCTTCTGTTCATTTCATTTTGTATCTCTGGACCTCCAAATCAGAGGAGGAAGAGAAAAGTGAAACGCTAAATACCACAGCACAATATTGAGTAGTTTAATGGGAATTTAAAATAAAGGAAAATCTGGTACAAATACAATTTGCTATATCAAACTTCCAGGTTTGTCCTCAAGACATATATCTTTTTAAAGAACTGTTTCTGCCTCAAACCCTCTGTGAGTAAAAAGAGCACATGGAGCATCATCTTCCTCTTTAGAAAATGAAGAAATATAAATCAATCTTAGTTTCTTGCCTTCAGAACACTGTGAAAAATCACTGTGGGGAATGTGTGTCCTTCCCAACCTTTCCAGCTCTCTAATTCTCTCCTCATTAAAGGGAAAGAGTGATTTTGATCAGAAGCTCTTTAAAGACCAACTTGCAAAGCAAAAATGTTTTAGATCAAACTATCTCTAGAAGCACATCTGCCAGAAACACTGGATGGTTTGGTGCCACAAAAAGAACTGTAGGATTTTAGAGTCGAAAGTGTCTTGGTCCAAACCTCTAGATGGATGCTTCTTTTCTAGTCCACAAAGTGGAGGAGACGGCACCACAGGAGTAGGGACTATGGCTTGTGTGTCCCGTGATCACTGTAGAATGCTGGAAGCAGGATCAGTGTATTTGTGCAATGTGAAGGTGGAAGAAAGAGAGGAGAGAGGGAGGGGGAAGGAGGGTAAAAACAGAGAAAACAAGGCAGGGAGGAAGGAAGCAGAGAGGGACAGCAGGGTCAGTAGGTAAGTAGTATTTATTACACACACATATACATACATATATATATTACACATATGTATTATATATATGTGTGTGTGTGTAATATATATATAATTTTTGGCCAAGAGCTTTTACTGCTTAGATTAACTAATTGAATTATCTCAGTAAACCACTAATAAAGATATTAATATCCCACATTTAGTGTTGAAGAAGTTTAAGTTCAAAGAATGTAAACGCATATATTTCTAGCTCATTGCAGAAAGGAAGCATTGATGAAAGAGGCAGAATTCCTCTTGAAGGGGACACAGGGTGAGAGAAAGGCAGAGAAGATGTGTGTGGTAGATCCATACTTATGAAATGCTTCCTTATGCTTCCCATAAATCCATACTTAAGAAATAATACTGTAATGAAGAGATTGCAGCCAGACCCATGAGTTACATAGACCCTGAGTTAATATTGACGGTAATTAATCTCCTCCTTCTTTGTCAGATATGACAAAGGAAAAGGTGACAGTAGGGTTTGCAACATTTTCCTTTCTTCAGTTTCTGCTGCTGCTAAGTCGCTTCAGTCGTGTCCGACCCTGTGCGACCCCAGAGAGAGCCGCCCACCAGGCTCCACCACCAATGTCTCCATGAACCTCTTGCCAACTGCTGTGTATGCACGGGTGCTCAGTTGCCCAGTCACGGCTGACTCTTTGCAACCCCATGGACTGTGGCCCACCAGGCTCCTCTGTCCATGGGATTCTCCAGGCAAGAATACTGGAATGGGTTGCCATTTCCTACTCCAGGGTATCTTCCTGACCCAGGGATCGAACCCAAGGCTCTTTTGTATCCTGCATTGGCAGGTGGATTATTTACCACTGCGCCACCTGGAAGCCCACTTGTAGTGCATAGTACATTATAGAAACCCAGGAGGAAATGGCCTAATACCAATATGTAATGCTAAAAAGGAGGAAAACATCACTTTGATCCAAGCAGTTTGTGCTCCAGATGTGGGTTTTGGTTATTCTGATTTCAGCTTCTAGAACAAAGGGTGCTACAACCAACTGGGCTAATAACTCATTTCAGGAGTAGAGAGAAGACCCTTGAAGCGCACTGCATCTGATTTGTAAGCAGGCCTTTGCTGACACATTACTTAAATAATTTAGGGGAAGTATAGGGCTCTCAAATTCACCCATGACTCCGGCCTCAAGGTACACAAATCTCTTTTCAGTGTCTTAAATGCAATGCTCTAAGGCTTCAGGCAGATTTCTCTGGCAAATAATTTAACTTCTGTACGTCTGTTTCCTCCACAATAAAACAAGAAAGAGAGGCTGGTCTCCAGGGCACATGCCAGCTCCGGCTTTCTGGACACCTGTGATTCCCTATGCATGGAGTGTTGTCTGTGTACAGAGTATTGGATTCACTCTTGAATATTTTGTACCAGAGGAAAGACACAAATTGTCATCACCACCATTGTCATCCCAGTAATCTCCACAGAGTATGCTAAGAATTATTTCTATTTCTGATTCTTACTGTAAAATCCTTAAAATAGGAATTATTACCTGCAATATAATGATGAAGAAATTGCATTCGCTCAGGAGTTATCCTATATTAGTGATTAATTCAGGGTTGCTGCAGAAGTACTGTAAGATGTTTTCAAAGTTGATTTGTCAAAACAGATTTCTGTTTGTTTGCGTTGCTTTGTTTATTTTGCTTAATTCTTTTTCTTTATTTAAGATTATTCCTCAGGCTAGCCTCACAAGAGAATAATTGCATTTTCAAAGGTACAAAGGTCAACTCCTCTTCAAGGCAGCAGAAATCTCACTCTATCAGATAGCTCTTGAATTTAGCTTACCACAAACCAAATGGACCCCCTCTTCCTTGATGTCCTTTCTGGACGCTGAACATATTTCTGTCACAGCACCTGTAACACTTTATCAAATTTAATCACTACATGCCCATCTCTCCTTATCAGATTCTACCTGTGAGTCACTAAGCCGATTACTTTTAGCCTCATCGGAAGAGAATTTTTTTATCTTTACTGTTCCATCAGTTCAGTAGTACCTGAGACATAATAAACACATAAAAAATATTAACTGACTGAATGAAATGTTAATAAATTAGTTTTCACAGTATTTGTAAATTTAAAATACCAGCAAAAAATATCTCTGTTTACCTTTTCCCTATTTACATCAGCATGGTGGGCAGGCAGGGAAAATGCCCCCTAGGCACTCTTTCCCTTCCTGAACCCCACCCTCTCTATAAAAGTTTCTTGTAATTACTCTCCCTTCGAGTTCAGAACCCTGGAAATTCTCTCCGATCTTCTTAACTTTAAACCAGACGATGTCCAGAGTTTCTGCTTCATCCCTGTCCTGTGTCCGCCCTCTTCACCTGTCACCGCGCTATTGACAGCTAGTTGGATGGCTCCACAGTTTTTTCACGTATTTGTTTGTATTTTAGAGGTTGCATTTTTAAAGACTTTTTGGTAATGTAGACCATTTTAAAGTCTTTATTGAATTTGTTACGGTATTGTCTCTGTTTTAGTTTTTTGGCCAATCTTAGCTCCCGACCAGGGATTGAACCCTCACCCACTGCAACAGAGGGCCAGGTCTTAACCACTGGACTTCAAAGGATGATCCTGCTCTACAGTTTCCAGTTTGTCTTGTCTATGACAAGATCATAAACATTGAAGATGGAGATGGTTAACACAGTTCTTTGATTTATACTGTTAATTCTTGATTGATCAACATTAACAATAGATCAGTTATTGGCTCTCTGCTGAAGCAGGCCTACAATGTACCTCGTGTCCCTCCTTTTCTCTCCGTGCTTGTGATTGTTAATTTCACATGTCAACTTGAGTGGGCCATGGGACATCCAGATATCTCATTAAACATTATTTCTGGGTTTGTCTTGGAGGGTGTTTCTGGAAGATATTAGCATTTGAGATGGTGGCTTTAGTAAAGCAGATGGTCCTCCGCAATGTGGGTGGCCATCAGTCAATTTGTTGAGGGCCGAAACAGTACTCTTGCCTGGAAAATCCCTTGGACAGAGGAGCCTGGTGGGCTGCAGTCCATCGGGTTGAGAAGAGTCAGACACGACTGAGCGACTTCACTTTCCCTTTTCACTTTCATGCGTTGGAGAAGGAAATGGCAACCCACTCCAGTGTTCTTGCCTGGAGAATCCCAGGGATGGCAGAGCCTAGTGGGCTGCCGTCTATGGGGTCGCACAGAGTCGGACACGACTGAAGCGGCTTAGCAGCAGCAGCAGCAAACAGAACCAAAACGCAGAGGAAGATTGGATTGCCCCTCCCCCAACCTGAGGGGTGATTCTCTCCTGCTCTCAGGGTTCCTGGTTCTCACGCCTTCGGACTACATCGCCAGGTTTCCTGGGTCTCCTACTTGCAGACAGTAGCTCATGGGATGTCTCAGTCTCCATAACCACATGAGCCAGTACCTCACAATAAATCTCTCTCTAGGATATATATATTCTGTTCATTCTGTTTCTCTGGGGAACCCTAGTACAGTACTTATTTTTATTTCCTCTATTGGATACATCTAAATTTATTTTTCCATCAGTACCCTTTCTTAGTTTATACCCTCAATCTGTTAAGGAGCATATCTTCAAGTAAATTCCTAAGAAGGGTGCATAGGACGTAGATGTTCAATATACTGATATATTTGAATATGTTTTATTATTGGAATGACCATTTGGTTGAACAATCTGCTCTTGATTGAAAATTATTTCCCTCATACTTTAAAGATATTCTTTTAGCATCACTGTTATTGTTTAAAAAGTTTGATGTCAGTCTGGATCTATCCATTTGTATGTGACCACTCTCCTACCCTTGTGGTCTTGCCCCCACTGGCTGGAAACTTCATGATCTCACGTCCAGAATTTCACACAGGTATGTCTAGGTATGTAATCATTCACTAACCTTTCTTGGTATCTCATAGACTCTTTTTAAATAGGAAATTTATGATTCTCTAGGGTCTCAAATGTCACCATCTGACCACCCAACTCTTTTTGTCAATAGCACATATCAATCTCCAAAATATGGGATAATTCCCTTACCTTTTTTCCCTCTACTATCACTAGAATGTAAGCAACAAGAATTTTGGTCTTTTTTTTTTTTCTTAATCACTGTTGCATCAAGAATTGTGCCCAGCATCTCGTGGGTATTTAATAAATACTTGTTAAATAAATCTTTGTTTCATATTTAAGAAAGAAGCAATGAAAGTTGCATCTGCTTACGTAGGCCTCGTCAACAGGCAGACTTCGCTTTAGACTGAGTGTATGGTAGCTGTCCACCAGGAGAGCCAGCATTGCATTGGGAACTCTCGGGGAATAGATTGGAGAGGAATTTATACTGGGGTGTAAATACCCAAGTTCTTTTCAGAGACTTAATTCTGAAAAGTAATTGTGATACAAAATTTTATTTGGAGTATTAAATAGAAGATATCTTTAATAAGGATGGAGGCTGCAGAGAGAAAAAGAGAATAGAAATCAGAAGTAATTCCACTTAATAGATGGTAGGATTATTGATGATCATTTTTACCTCTGTATTTCCAAAAATTGCTGTTTTTTCTGTGTGTTAGAGAAATTAACAAAAATCAACACAATATGTTTACAAGATGCTCTAGTGAGGATTATCTGATTTCTGTATGATGTGAACTGTTCATGTGAGTATCTATACAGTACTTCCTCTTCATCCCAAGTTACCACCTGATTCTTCTCTTTAGTTTTCCCCACATCCTTTTAACTCTTTAGCCATTTGGAAATATCACTTTAATTTAGGCACAGGTTTATTTAGAAATCTTCTATCTGATAAAGTTGTTAGCATTTCTGCTACCTAGGCAACAAAGCATGGTTCTGTCACCAACGTCTTTTCATTTTTAGCAAAGTGAAATCTTAAACTTTTCTAACAAACTTGTAGGAATCAAAGCCAAACTTAAATATATTCCTCTCTCTCTTAAAGAAAAAAATGGGGAGTAGAAATAAGTGTAAAGAACTGCATATATGACTGTGTTTCATGGAGAAAGCAGAATGAGTTTGGAAAAAGAGAGAAGGGTATATGTTTCAAAACAGAGGAAAAAAACTTGTAGAAATATCAGAAAATCCACTTCTAATTTCCAAAGTGTGATTAATGTCTTAAAAAGCATATTGAATCACTGCATATTTTGTACCTTAAATACATAGACCCACATACACTATTCTTTCATTGTGGAAGTGATGCATTTTATTATAGAAAAAAAGAAGTATTAAAAATGCAAGTAAAGATTTGAGTTGAAATACCCTACCCTAAATTCTAGAGCTAAGTTCTTGAGGATGCACTTTTGAATTCTATACTTTTATTTTAAAATTGTGAACATTTGCATGTCATTAAGTTCTTCACAAATCAGAATTTTTCAGAACCTTCAATGTATGATAATCCACCACTCCAGTACAATTTTTCATTTAACTTAGTTCCAGTTTTTTTATATCATAAATAGAAAGTAAAGAACACCCTTGTGCAAAAAGTGTTGTCCACATCACTTTCTAATTTCTAATGACAGAATTCTAGAAGAAGAATCCCTGGGCTAAATAACCAGAAGTTTTTAGGCGTCTGAAATATATAGCCAAATACCTCCCAGGAAGTGGTAATACTAAACATTCCTTCCAGGTTACTTGACAGGATCCATCACCTGACCATCTCTCACCCCGAGCTGGCAATTAAATAAGTTTGAAATGATGTTTAATAAGATAGATAACTAATAAAGACCTACTGTATAACACAGGCAGCTTTACCCTGCAATTACCTATATGGGAAAAGAACCTAGAAAAAAATGGGTATATTTATAACTGATTCACTTTGCTGTAGACCTGAAACTAACACATTATAAATCGACTATACTCCAATAAAATTTTCTAATAAAATAAAATGGTATTTAGATTTGTGAGATTATCAGGAAAGCTGAACTTTCCCCCATTTTTGTTGAACATCTATAATTCCTCTTTCCTGTATCTTTTAATCCAGTTTTTTTTTTTCTATAGACACGCTTGTATTTTACAGATTTATAAAAACTCTTAGAAAAAAACGTTACCTCTTTGCCTATCATCAGTGGTAGACATTTTTCCAGCATGGTCATTTCAATGTGTCCATGGTATTTTTTGTTTGTTTAAGAAATGATAGTTTTAATATACAGTGTCTAAGACTTTATGTCACCAATTCTATTGCTCTTGCTGAAAGGTTTCTTCATCTGTGAGTCATTTATTTGCTTCTAATATTTGTGTTGTTTGATTTACTATATACATTGTTTTATACAGACATCTCTAGAACTGATTACTGTGTATGACATATCGGATACGGTAAAGACCTAGTCTAATGTCTTCCATATGTCATTTATTGAGTAATCTATCCCTTACTTTGTTCTGATGTCACCGGTATAGCGTCTCAAGCCATTGTAGGGTGCTTTCTCTTTGAGGGCTAGTCTCTCTTATTGATCCATACTTGTACAGACACCACTAGTATAGCTCAGCAATGTATCTTCTACCTGGTAGAACAAGTTCAACTTTCCTCATTAGCTTTCTTTTCCAACTTTTCTTTTGCTATTCTTATGTGATGCTGAAGCTGACGTTTCAATACGTTGGCCACCTGATGTGAAGAGCTGACCCATCAGAAAGACTGGGAAATCTTTCCCTGCTGGAAAAGATTGAAGGCAGGGAGAGAAGGGGATGACAGAAGATGAGACGGTTGGATGGCATCACCAATTCAATAGACATGAATTTGGGCAAACTCTGGGAGATGGTGAAGGACAGGGAAGCCTGGCATGCTGCGGTCCTTGGGGAGGCAGAATTGGTCATGACTGAGCTACTAAACAACACCAGCAACAAATTCTTACATACCTATTCCTCCAGAAAAACTACTGAAGAAAAAAATCCCATTGAGAATGTGTTGGGTTACATTAAACTTAAAAATTAATGTGGATAAAACTGATATATTTATAATAGTCCACACAGACACACTGCAAGGCTTCCTATTTATTTAAGCCTTATTTTACGCTTCTTGGTATAATTCTATGGCATTTTTCACAAAGGTCTGACATATATTTTATTAAGCTTGTATTTCTAGGTGTTTTATATTCCTGTTACTATTGTGAAAGAGTTTCGTTCCTCATTATACTTTCTGATTGTGCCTGGTGTGTTTGAAATCCATTGACACTTATATTTATTCATCTTGCCAAAGTCTCTTATAATTATTTTTTAGCTGGTTCTCTAGGGTTTTCTAGGTATATGATGATATCAGCTGCAAACAATGATAACTTTGTTTTTCTTTTTCTGGTAATCACACTTCTTATTTTTGTTCCTCTGCTACAACAAAACTTATAAAATAATAATTAACTGTAGGTAGGAGAGCAGACATTGTTGGCTTGTTCCTGATGTTAATAGAAATGTCTCCATTTGTATTTTCCTAATAAGTTAAATGAGTTGTCAATATGCAAATGTTCCTTAATGTGTTAAGGAATTATCCTTATATAGATAACAAAAAGATTTTTCTCGTTAGAAATGATTGTAGGGCAGTTGGTCATACAGTGAAGGTGGGGTAAAGGGAGCCGCTCTAGCCTGTGGCCTCAGTCTATGGCTGGGCTGGTACCGGCCAGCGGCCCAGGACGGACCTGAAATGTATGGTGCTGCCGAAACCAGCTCCAGGATCCAGATAACCTGCCACCCGAGTAGCTCCCGACCTCCAGAGATGCACAAGAGCCTCCTGTGGTCTGAGAATGGCTACCCCTCCATACGAGCCAATGGCTGAATTGGTGTCAGGGCCAATGGGACAGCGTACAAGGCCCGTGATCCCCACGGTGGCCATTTTGTGGCCCTCAAGAGCGTAAGAGTCCCCAGTGGAGGAGTGCTGGAGGAGGCCTGCCCATCAGCACAGCTGGTAAGGTGGGCTTACTGCCGTGTCTGGAGGCTCTTGAGCGTCCCAGTGTTGTCCGGCTGATGGAGTCAGTGCCACCACCTAAGATGACCAGGAGGCCAACGTGACCCTGGCATGTGAGCATGTGAGCCAAGACCTAAGGACGTATCTGGACAAGGCACCCCACCAGGCTTGCCAGTGGAGACCATCAGGACCCGGACGCCCTGGTTTCTAAGAGGCCTGGATTTCCTTCCTGCCAGCGGCATCGTTCACCGGGACCTGAAGCCAGAGAACAATCAGGTGACAAGTGGTGGGACAGTCAGGCTGGCTGACTTTGGCCTGGCCAGAATCTACAGCTACCAGGCAGCTCTACACCTGTGGTTGTTAACACTCTGGTACCGTGAATCCAAAAGTCCTTTTCAAATCTACCTAGGCAACACCTGTGGACGTGAGGTGCATTGGCTGTATCTTCGCAGAGACACTCTGAAGCTGACCAGATAGGCAGAATCTTTGACCTGATTGAATGGCCCCCAAAGAATGACTGGCCTCGAAACGTGTCTCTATCCCTGGGAGCCTTTCCCCCCTCTTTCCTCCCAGTTGTACCTGAGACAGAGGAGTGTGGAGCACAGCTGCTGCTGGAAATGCGGACTCTGAGTCCCGAGCCTCAGGGCACTCTTATCTACGCAAGGCAGAAGGTGACCCTGAGTGAACAACAAAATGGCTGCAACAGAACCAAGAGGAGAGACACCGACATTTCCCTTCCTTTGAACACTTGAGTGAAGAGACCCCCACTGAGAAGGTGACCTCTGTCTTCATCTCTGAGGCTGTGGAGACTCCGTCTCCAACTTTTTACAGACTATTCTGCTGCCTTAATGACATTCCCCTCCGGCCCCTCCTTTTGAGGCTTATCCTTCTCCTGCCCCACTGTGTTCTTACACAAAGGGGTATGTCCCTTGTTCTCCTCTTCCCTAAACCTTGATATTGGGATCCTTTTTCATACAGGAAAAACAACAAAAAATGGTATGACTGCAATATTTTATCAATGCCTTTCAAAAACTAATGATCTTATGAATTTTTTTTTAATTTGACCTCTCAATATGATAAGAATTTTCTAATATTAAGCCAAACTGGGGCTTCTCTGGTGGCTCAGTGGTAAAGAATCTACCTGCCAATGCAGGAGACACGAGTTCGATCCGTGATCCGGGAAGTTCCCACATGCCTCAGGGCAACTAGCCCTTGCCGCAACTGTTGAGCCTCTGCTCTAGAGCCTGGGAGCCACAACTACAGAAGCCCACACACACTAGAGCACGTGCTCTTCAACAAGAGAAGCCACCGCAATGAGAAGACTGTACCCTGAAACTAGAGAGTAGCCTGTGCTTGCTGCAACTAGAGAAAAGTACTCGCAGCAACAAAGACCCAGCACAGCCATAAATAAATAAGATTATTACAAAAAAAAAAAAACAAACAAACTGATAGTGTCTACTTGGTTGTGGTAGATTATTCTTTCCCATTAGTTTTTTGAGTCCCATTGGCTATTACATTATTTAGAGTTTTGAAATATATGGGTCCTTTTCTTCTTATCCTATCTTTGTTAGGCTTTAATAATAGTAATAGCAGTTGTGATCATTTGGTACACTCATACGATGTTTCAAATACCACATTTTCTCCTGTATTTTCTTACAACATTTACAAATGAAATACAGCATTTCATATATTTTGCAGATAAGGAACTGAGGCTAAGATTACACAGCTTGAGGGAGGAGCCTGTATCTCTAGGCTCTGCTACGTAGTTTTGAAGAGTTAAAAGTGAGTTAAGTAGCTTTCCATGTTCTGGAATAGATTATATAGAATAGAAAAAATCTGTTTCTTGAAAGAATGAAAAGACTGATTCATGTATGCACAGGAGACAAAATGACGCTGTGAAAGTACATGGGGTTTAAAGCCAGACAAATGCTGGTTTGAATTCCAGCTCTGTCCATTACTTAGTAACCCTGAATAAGTAGAAATGATGGTCATTATAAAAACATCCTGTCCTGAAGACTTCTGTGACAATATTTTCCAGTTGTGCCTGGGTCTTTTTCTAATATTTTTTTCCTTAACACCTTGTTGCTCCAGGAAATCATGTTATTTCTTCTAGATAATGACATATATAATTTCATAGTCATATGTACTATTCTCTTATATTTTAGGAGGCCAATGCCTTATCTATTAGGTGACCAAGGTTGATACTCTCTTATGATTTAAAATCTCCATATAAAGATATTGTATATCTTTTGTTATATTTCCTATTAGTCTTTGATATTTAATTGTGTGCTCACTTTTGTTTCTAAATATTTGTTGTTTTTTGAAAATAAGCTTTTAATTTTAGAGTAGTGTGCATGTATGTGTGCTAAGTCACTTCAGTCATGTCTGACTCCGCAACCTTATAAACTGTAGCCCACAAGGCTCCTCTGCACATGAGATTCTCCAGGAAAGAATACTGGAGCAGGTTGCTGTGCCCTCCTCCAGAGGATCTTTCCAACCCAGCAATCGAACCCATGTCTCTTCTGTTCCCTGCATTGGCAGGCAGGTTCTATACCACTAGTTCAATTCAGTTCAGTTCAGTCACTCAGTCGTGTCCGGCTCTTTGCGACCCCATGAATCGCAGCACACCAGGCCTCCCTGTCCATCACCACCTCCCGGAGTTCACTTAGACTCGTGTTCATCAAGTAAGTGATGCCATCCAGCCATCTCATCCTCGGTCGTCCCCTTCTCCTCCTGCCCTCAATCCCTCCCAGCATCAGAGTCTTTTCCAATGAGTCAACTCTTCCCATGAGGTGGCCAAAGTACTGGAGTTTCAGCTTTAGCATCATTCCTTCCAAAGAAATCCCAGGGCTGATCTCCTTCAGAATGGACTGGTTGGATCTCCTTGCAGTCCAAGGGACTCTCAAGAGTCTTCTCCAACACCACAGTTCAAAAGCATCAATTCTTCGGCTCTCAGTTTTCTTCACAGTCCAACTCTCACATCCATACATGACTACTGGAAAAACCGTAGCCTTGACTAGATGGACCTTAGTCGGCAAAGTAATGTCTCTGCTTTTGAATATGCTATTACCACTAGTACCACCTGGGAAACTCTTAGATAAGTAGCAGAGTAAGCTGAATAATAACCCCACAAAACGTCAATGTCCTAACCTCCAGAACCTGTGAATATTATATGGTCATAGGTACTTTTCAAGTGTGGTTAAATTAAGGATTTTTATGATGGGGAGATTATTCTGGATTATCCCAGTGGGCCCTGTATAATCACAGGGTCCTTATAAGAGGGGTCCAAGAAAGTCAGAAAGAGGAGAAAGTGATATGACAACATAAGAAGAGATTGGAGTGATGTGGCCACAAGTCAATGAATGCTCGCAGTCTATAGAAGCTGGAAAAGACAAGGAATGGAGTTGCCTCTCGAGCCTCCAGAAGGAACCAGCCCTGCCAGCTCCTTGATTTTCACCCCTCTAAGATTCCCTGGTGTCTCAGTGATAAAGAATTCACCTGCCGATGCAGGAGACATGGGTTTGATCCCTATGTCGGGAAGATCCTCTGAAGAAGGAAACTGGAGAATTCCACGGACAGAGGAACCTGGTGGGCTATAGTCCATGGAGTCACTAGAAGCTAAACAATAAGACTCATTTTAGACTTCTGACCTCCAAAACTTTTTTTTTTTTTAGTTTTTTTATTTTTTTAATTTTAAAATCTATAATTCTTACATGCGTTCCCAAACATGAACCCCCCTCCCCCCTCCCTCCCCATAACATCTCTCTGGGTCATCCCCATGCACCAGCCCCAAGCATGCTGCATCCTGCGTCAGACATAGACTGGCGATTCAATTCTTACATGATAGTATACATGTTAGAATGTCATTCTCCCAAATCATCCCACCCTCTCCCTCTCCCTCTGAGTCCAAAAGTCCGTTATACACATCTGTGTCTCTTTCCCTGTCTTGCATACAGGGTCGTCATTAAAGTTTGCATTATTTTAAGCCAATAGGTCTGTGATAATTTGTTACAGCAGCAATAGGACATAAGCATAGTTTTAGACTGACAGGAAAGTGACAAAGACACTATAGAATTTCCATATGCCCCATCCTGTTTTCCCCTGTTGTTACTATCTTACATTAGGATGGTATATGTGTCGCAATTAATGAACCTATAAGACACCTTATTATTAACTAAAGTCCATACTTTCTTTTTTCAGATTTCCTTAATTTTCATTGTGTGCCCTCTATCTGTTCCAGAAGGGCATCCAGCTTCCCATATTACATTTAGTTGTCCTGTCTCCCTTGGCGCCTCCTGGCTGTGACGATTTCTCAGACCGTGTTTTGGATGACCTTGACTGTCTGAAGAATACAGCTCAGATAGTATTTTACACACCCCTCAGTTGGGATTTTTCTCATGACCAGGCTGAGATGATGAGTTTAAGTGACGAGGACCACAGAGATCAAGTGTCACTCTCATCACTTCATTCGTGGTTATATATTGTCAACATGACATCATGGTTACTGTTGAGTTAGATCACCTGGCTTAGGTAGTGTTTGTCAGTTTCTGTACCATGAAGTTACTCTTTTCCCTTCCTTTGTCTCAATTCAGTTCAGTTCAGTTCAGGTCAGTCGTTCAGTCCTTTCTGACTGTTTGTGACCCCATGGACTGCAGCACGCTAGGCTTCCCTGTCCATCACCAACTCCCAGAGCTTGCTCCAACTCATGCCCATCGAGTTGGTGATATCTAATGTTTTTCAGATAAGAAACTTTTAAAATTTGTCTGTTCCACTATTTTTTTTGTTTGTTTTATAAGTGATTAATGTCTCCTGGTGGCTCAGATGGTAAAGCGTCTGCCCGCAATGCAGGGTTCCATCCCTGGGTCAGGAGGATCCCCTGGAGAAGGCAGTGGCAATCCACCCCAGCACTCTTGCCTGGAAAATCTCATGGATGGAGGAGCCTGATAGGGCTGATACAGTCTATGGGGTCGCAAAGAGTCAGACACGACTAAGCGACTTCACTTTCACTTTTATGTTAATTACTTCTGTCATGCTTATGGTTCCTTTTATATTCTTTTTCTAATTTCTTAAGTCTTAGGTTGACTTATTTGTATCCTTTTTTTAAAAAATACATAAATCATAAGGATTCATGATCTCCAGCTGGCAAGGAGTTGCTTGTTTCGTTAAATATTTAAATATTTTTATATTGATTTCTGTGTTCATAGCATAGTGGTAAAAGAATATATGTTATATAAATTTTGCCTTTTTGAATTTTGTCAGTTTTTAGTTTGTTCTCTTATATGATCACTTTCTGTGCTTTCTGAATTTCCATAAAGACTTCGAAAGGAATTCTATTTTCTGTTTGCAAGGTATAAACTAAACTCTAAATTTTGCAGTGGGTAGGAACATATTTGTTTTGATTACCTCTGGATACACAGCTTCTCAAACAGGACCTAATACACGGTAGGAGTTCACTAAATAATTTTTAGCAAACAACTACAAAAATTTCATGCTCTCAGTTGGGACCAATAAAAATGTCTCCAGACATGGCCAACTGTCCCCTTGTGAACAAAATCACCAAGTGAACCACTTTAAAATGATAAAGTTATTTACATAGAACATCTGAGAGAATCTGCTCAAAAAGTATCAAAATTAATATTTGGATTCAGCAAAGTTAGTTGATAGATGAAAAAAGTCAATATTAATATAAATTACATTCCTATAGTATAGCAGTAATAAACCTTTAGCGAATATAGTCTTAAAGTCAGTATCATCAATGATAGCAATACAAATTAAAAGACTAAATCTAATAAAAGGTGTGCAAGAGCTTTAGGAAGAATATTATAAAATATAATAAAGATATTAAAGACATAAGAACAGAGAAATTTATAAGAATCACTTTTTTCCTTCTCAAAGTGAAAGTGAAGTCAGTCAGTCAGGTCCGACTCTTTGCGACCCCATGGACTGTAGCCTACCAGGCTCCTCGGTCCATGGAATTTTCCAGGCAAGAGTCCTGCAGTGGGTTGCCATTTCCTTCTCCAGGGGATCTTCCCAACCAAGGGATAGAACCCAGGTCTCCCTCATTGCAGGCAGACGCTTCTATAAATTTAATGCAAGTCCAATCAAAAGCCAATAGGGAGTTTTCATGGGATTTGACAAATTGATTCTAAAATTTATACTGGAATATGGAATGAAGCTAGCTAAGGCACTTTTGCAAAAAATTAATTTGGGAGGCTTGCTGTATCATGTATCAAAGTTTACTCTAAATCTACAGCCAGCAAACACATGAAAAATTGCTGATTTTTAGAGAAAAGCAAATCAAAACTACAGTGAGGTATGGTGACCTCACATTGGTCAGAATGGCTGTAATAAAAAAATCTACAATCAATAAATGCTGGAGAGGATATGGAGAAAGGGGAATCCTCTTACACTGTTGGTGGGAATGTAAATTGCTACAGCCACTATGGAGAACAGTATGGAGGTTCCTCAAAAAACTAAAAATAAAACTACCACATGACCCAGTAATCCAATTCCTAGGCATACACCTGGAGAAAACCATAATTCAAAAAGATACATGCATCCCAATGTTCACTGCAGCACTATTTACAATAGCCAGGATGTGGAAGCAGCCTAAATGTTCACCAGCAGAGGAATGGTTAAGAAGATGTGATACATATTGGGTTGGCCAAAAAATTGGTTTAAGTTCTTCCATGAGTTGTTACAGAAAAACCTGAATTACACACACACACACACACACACACACACACACACGTATATGTATGTACCTATACATACATGCATATATATTATATATATATATATATATATATATATATATAATGGAATATTATTCAGCCACTAAAAGGAATGAAACTACCATTTGCAGAGATGTGGCTAGACCTAGAGATGTCATACAGAATGAAGTAAGTCAGAAAGAGAAAAACAAATATAATGTATTAACACTCATATGTAGAATCTAGAAAAATGGTACAGATGAACTTATTTGCAAAGCAGAAATAGAGACACAGATGTAGAGAACAAACATATGGATACCGCGGGGAGTAGGGGGAGTGAATTAGGAGATTGCGATTGACATATATACACTACTGTGTATAATACAGATGACTAATGAGAATCTACTATGTAGCACAGGGGACTCTACCCAGTGCTCTGTAGTGACCTAAATGGGAAGGAGATCTTGAAAAGAAAAGATATACATATACATATAACTCGGAGAAGGCAATGGCACCCCACTCCAGTACTCTTGCCTGGACAATGCCATGGACGGAGGAGCCTGGTAGGCTACAGTCCATGGGGTCGCGTAGAGTCAGACACGACTGAGCAACTTCACGTTCAATTTTCACTTTCATGCATTGGAGAAGGAAATGGCAACCCACTCCAGTGTTCTTGCCTGGAGAATCCCAGGGACAGGGGAGCCAGGTGGGCTGCCATCCATGGGGTCGCACAGAGTCAGACACGACTGAAGCGACTTAGCAGCAGCAGCAGCATACATATAACTGATTCACTTTGCTGCACAGCAAACACAACATTGTAAAGCAACTGTACTCTATAAAAATTAATTTAAAATAAAAAATTGTAGTAATCAAGAATGTAGGCAAAACTAAGCAAATAGAAATAGGAAACAGAATATTGTTTGTAGAACTACAGATACATGGAAAGTTAATATATGACAGAGGAGGCTTTCAAAACCATTAGCAAAGGATATAATATGCTAAGATAAACTGACCTTGTATTTTGAAAAATCATTTTTATTTATTATCTGTCTTTTTCCACTACAGAGGAAGCTCCATGAGCTCAGGGACTTGATCTGTTTACTTCACAGTTGTATTTCAATGTTGCCTCAGATAACCATCAACATGGTTGATGGGGACGACAGTTGTTCAGTTACATCAACATAAATATTTTGTTTTTGCTTTTGAATCTTTGTGGCTTCTAGTCTCAAACATTCCCTCGCATGGTGGTAGTCCCAAAGAACAAGCTGGTCCACATTTAGTTCTCCTCCACTGCCTTCTGATGGGGTAACCATGGTTCCTATCATTCTTAAACAGTGGCACTTTATGCTACTGAGCAGTTATGGGATTCGCCTCTTGAGAAACCTATATGCAGGTCAGGAAGCAACAGTTAGAACTGGACATCGAACAACAGACTGGTTCCAAATAGGAAAAGGAGTACGTCAAGGCTGTATATTGTCACCCTGCTTATTTAACTTCTATGCAGAGTACATCATGAGAAACGCTGAGCTGGAAGAAGCACAAGCTGGAATCTATATTCCCGGGAGAAATATCAGTAACCTCAGATACGCAGATGATACCACCCTTATGGCAGAAAGTGAAGAGGAACTCAAAAGCCTCTTGATGAAAGTGACAGTGGAGAGTGAAAAAGTTGGCTTAAAGCTCAAGATTTAGAAAATGAAGATCATGGCATCCGGTCCCATCACTTCATGGGAAATAGATGGGAAACAGTGGAAACAGTGTCAGACTTTATTTTGGGGGGCTCCAAAATCACTGCAGATGGTGATTGCAGCCATGAAATTAAAAGATGCTTACTCCTTGGAAGAAAAGTTATGACCAACCTAGATAGCATATTCAAAAGCAGAGACATTACTTTGCCGACTAAGGTCCATCTAGTCAAGGCTATGGTTTTTCCAGTGGTCATGTCTGGATGTGAGAGTTGGACTGTGAAGAAAACTGAGAGCCGAAGAATTGATGCTTTTGATCTGTGGTGTTGGAGAAGACTCTTGAGAGTCCCTTGGACTGCAAGGAGATCCAACCAGTCCATTCTGAAGGAGATCAGCCCTGGGATTTCTTTGGAAGGAATGATGCTAAAGCTGAAACTCCAGTACTTTGGTCACCTCATGTGAAGAGTTGACTCATTGGAAAAGACTCTGATGCTGGGAGGGATTGAGGGCAGGAGGAGAAGGGGACAACAGAGGATGAGATGGCTGGATGGCATCACGGACTCGATGGACGTGAGTCTGAGTGAACTCTGGGAGTTGGAGATGGACAGGGAAGCCTGGCGTGCTGCAATTCATGGGGTCGCAAAGAGTCGGACACGACTGAGCTTCTGAACTGACTGACTGACTGACAGGTCCTTTGGCCAGGCTGGCTAGAGCCTGGCTGTTATCAGTCCTGCCCCAGATTGAGCCTCTAAATGGCCAGTCACTTAACACAGAGGAAAGATATCCACAGTCACACAAAGTGCCTCATCCAGGCCCCTCTCTCACATGTAGGAGTCTCAGAGTTTGCCTAAGAGAACCAAGTGATATAGGTAGCTCTGGATTAACCCTCCAGGAAAATTAAATAAATCTGCCTGTCTCTCAGACATCATTCATTCCTTTACCATGAATTTGCGAGCCCTATTACTTGCTACGCACTAGCAAATAATTAATACTTCTGATTTCGGGTTTTTTCCATTACAGAATCTGAACTCCTCAGCCAACTGACTTATCATGTTCAAGATCTGAAGCAGTAAGTAGTGGCACAGGGATTTGCCAAAGTCTAGAAACTGTTCTCTGAGCCTTTCCAGTGGAGAACAACACCTAGTATTCAAGGGCCTTCTTCATCTTGACCCAACAAATCCCCTCCCCAACACACACTGCACAATAGGCCCCTCACATGCCAATCTCTCCATCCCATCACTATCCAGCAAACAGGCCAGCATGCCTCCTGGCTCTGGCTCCTTACTTTTACCCTGATTTGCTCTCAGTCTGCAAAACCCTCTGCATCCTCTCTACCCATCCAAATCCTACTTTTCTTCAGGGCCCAACTGCTCCAATCAGTGTATCTCTCATTGAACATAGGACACTCTGATGGTCCAAGGGTGGAAGTTAGCAAGCTCACCTAGACCTCTGTGTGGGATTGCTCTTTCAGCACCTCATAGGTTGGTCTCAAGATGATATAGAATGGAAGTCCAGGAAAGAAACCTCTGCATTTTATAGTCTAAGAAACTAAAGCATGGGATGACTGAGTGACTTATTCTAGGAAACAGATTAATACACTAGAAATACGAGGTGGTGGAGCACAGTGGAAATCACTTGGTTCTCTAAAGTTAGAAACATCTGACTGTGAATCCTGCCTAGGCAATTTACTGGCTGAGTGACCCCAGGCAAATTACTTCACCTTCCTGAACCGCTGCTTCCTTACGTATATTAGGTTCACCAAAAAGTGCAGGTTTTTCCAGAAGCTCCTATGGAAAAACCCAAACAAACTTTTGGCCAAGCCAATACATTGGGGAAGATTAATATCCTGTTTGCAAGATTGTTGTGAATATAAGAGATAAAGTGCATAAAATACCTGACATCATAAATCAAATTGCAGGTTTCCATTCTTTCTTAATTTTATTATGCTGCCTCTTTCTACAAGACCAGCCTCCTTGAAAGTAGATTCTATGCTGTGTCAGAGCCCATATTCCCCATAAGGCCAGCACAATTCAGAGCATACAGCGGGGGTTTCAGAAATAATTTTTTAAGTTTTAAAAAAAAACACTTTTTTCTGAAAGATCGATATTCATTTAAATGAACAATGAATTTAAATCTAGATCTCTTGTGTTTTCCATTCTTATTACTCTGGTATGCTCTTATCTTTCACATATATTCCCATATGTGACAAAATATTGCATAAACAATGAAATTGTTAGTAGTAAATGAGATTTATAGCGTGTAAGAGAGTAGTGTTCTACAAGATTTTGTTTTAGTCCATGAAAAATAATGAATTATTCCCAATGTTAATTTATATTATAGTATAAAAACTCCAGATGTCAGAACTGAAAAGATTTCCAGAACCATGGCAGAGGGTAGTTTCTAAGTTTATTCTGGCTTGGTGCCACTTAAAGGGTGAGAAAAAGTTCATGATTTCCCATTGTGTGAAGTCACACGTACAAAGTCCTTTTGTCCAAGTGGCCTTGTCTTGTGACATTGTTAAGTATTTTTCACTTGGCCTTCTAATCACATCCAAAATGTCATACCCCTAGAAGCAATGTGATGTATGAATAAATGGAAATTTGAGGTGCGGCTCGGCGGGATCACCAGAATCGGACTGTGACTAGCAAACCAAACACAGACATCTCTGAGTTTACTTAGAACATGTACAAGGTGAAGAAAATTCAAATCAAGAGTTGAAGTATTATCAGGGCTAAGAGATGAAAAATAGTAGATGGGTCAGGTTATTGGAGGACAAAGAGACAGTGAGTTTCTTTTGTTTGAGAATAGAGTTTGCATCAGGATGGAGTTCACAGCATTTGAGGACTTGTTCACTCTACCAAAAGGAAACAAAAGGAAACTGATGACTTGGCAGAAAATAGAAGACAAATGAATTGGGATTTAATTTCTCAGATGGCATGAATACAAACATGTTACATTTTTCTTGTTTTGAAAAATCACCAACGGGTTCTTTGGCAGGAATATTATTTTTAAATTCCTGATTTGAACTATTCATTTTTACCTTCTGAAGCAGCCTTTGTCTCTTACGCCAGACCCAGTTCCCCTATCGCTGTTAAATCACAGGCACCCACAAAAGCCTGTGTCTGCTTGTTTCATTCTGTGGATTCTCAATCAGCCCTCATGAATGCTTGTTTTGACACTGTCCTGTTAGCAATTCTGTGTGCACTCTCTGCACTCCTCCTTTCCTTCAATAACAATTCTTCATTACACATCAGTTTTTCAGCCATTTAAACCCTGACTACACATTTTAGAATATTATCTAGCTCATCTATTTGCCAAAATTATATGGTAACTTTTTCAATAAAAGATCCAATTGTTGTGACATATCTCTACCATTTATACATGTTAAAACAATATTCTTCTAATGACAATATTAGCATGCATTTATAAGATTATTGGGCGGGAGGAGTGTTATTTTCTTTAAGGATTTCTTGAGAAGGAGCCATGTGCCAAGTCTATATTACACTCTCTAACAGAAATAAGTGAGATGAAAAGAAATTGTAGGTGGATGGGATATTCTTCTAGAGGTGTTAGTTAAGGAAATGAATTCTGGAGCCCCTGATAAAACCTGCTTTTTTAAATTTGCTTTCCTGGCTAGAAGGGTCAATAGGTCTAAGACCACTTTAATGGAATATTACCCAGCTATTAAAAAGAATGCATTTGAATCAGTTCTAATGAGAAGGATGAAACTGGAGCCTATTATACAGAGTGAAGTAAGTCAGAAAGAAAAACACCAATACAGTACATTAACCCATATATATGGAATTTAGAAAGATGGTAACAATGACCCTATATGCAAGACAGCAAAAGAGAGATGTAAAGAACAGACTTTTGGACTCTGTGGGAGAATGCAAGGGTGGAATGATCTGACAGAATAGCATTGAAACATGTATATTACCATATGTGAAATAGGTCGACAGTCCAGGTTCAATGCATGAGACAGGGCGCTCAGGGTTGGTGCACTGGGATGACCTTGAGGGATGGGATGGGGAGGGAGGAGGAAGGGGGTTCAGGATGGGGAACACATGTACACCCATGGCTGATTCATGTCAATGTATGGCTAAAACCACTACAATATTGTAAAGTAATTAGCCTCCAATTAAAATAAATTAATTAATTTGAAAAAAAAAAAGAATTGAGCAAAGAAAACACAATATAGGTCTTCTACAAATCTCCAAAAGGGCTTCCAGCATCCCAAATCATCTAGTTCTTTGTCATTACTCAGGAGTCTTAGGGAACCCTGATTCTCCTTTCATGGTGCCCTTGTGAATATTGGTCTTACTGATTTTAAAATGATGGCACTGGAATTCCTAGAGTGGTGGTCTGGGGACTTCCCTGGTAGTCTGGTGGTTGACTCCAGACTTCCAATGTAGGGGACACAGGTTCCATCCCTGATCAGGGAACTAAGATCTTGCATGCCATGCAGCACAGCCCCCCTACCAAAGAGACTTTTTTTTTTTTTTAAAGAAAGCAGTGCTCTAGATGGAGAAACTGACATTTTTTGAAGCTGCACAAATGTACAATAGATAACATGTTTATCCTTTTACCAAACTAAACTTAGCTTAGACAACTAAAGCTTGGGAGGTTTAGAAATTCTCCAGATCACTTTCCCACTTTCTACTTGACAAAGCCCTTTCTGACTGCTTCTCCATGTGAGACTTTCGTTTACAATGGTTTCCCTGCTGTGGCAGGCTGAATAATAGCCTTCTAAAAACATCCACATCCCAACCCCCAGAACCTGTGAACACCTTAACTTACATGGCAAAAGGGTTTTGCAGCTGGGATTAACTTTAGCATTTGGGGATGGGAAAATGATCTTGGATGGCCCACGTGAGCCCAGTGTAATCACAGCGTCCTTATAAGAGAGCAGGAGGATCAGAGTCAGAGGAAGGAGATGTAAAAATGGAGAGGGTCAGAGAGGAGAGGAAATGCTACCCTGCTAGCTTTGAATACAGGGAAGAGTCTAGGAATGCTGACAATCTCTAGAAGCTGAAGGAGAGAAGGAAGTAAAGACAAGAAAGCAGATTCTCCCTGGAGCCTCCAGAGTGGAACGCAGCCTTATCAACATCTTGATTTTAGCAAGGTAGGACCCATTTTTTACTTTGACCTCCAGAGAACAATTTTCTGTTGGGTGAAGCCTTTAAGTTTGTAGTAGTTTGTTACAGCAGCAAGGAAATGAATATACCTAGTAAGGCTCTAACAGTCCCCAAACTTTATTAACGATATCAAATTGTGGTTTTGTTTTCATACTGTTGATCTATCACAGTGCTACCTATACATCATTTTTAGTTCTACTGAGAGCTCCGTAAATTTTTAGTTTCATCCAAAGACAAATGGACAAGCGTGGATGAGAATGTGGAGACACTGGAACACTTGCACACTGCTGGCTGGAATATAAAATGGTGTAACCACTGTGGAAAACAGTTTGGTGGGTTTGCATTGTTAAAAACGGAGTTGCTCATGACCCAGGAATTGTACTCCTGGGTACACACCCCAAACAACTGAAAACAGGTAGTCAACAAAAACTCCACACAGATGTTTATAGCAGGGCTATTCACAACAGCTAAAAGGCAGAAACAATTCAAATGTTCATCAACTGATGAGTGGAAAAACAAAATGTGGTCTATTCACCAATGGAATATTATTCAGTCACAGGAAAAAGTGAAGTACCAGGACTTGCCACAGGGTGGGTGGACCTTAAAAACGTGCTAAGTGAAAGAAGACACTTACCAAAGCCCACATATTATTCGATTCCATTTATAGGAAATATCCAGAATCAGCAAATTCATGAAGACAGAAAGCAGATCGATGGTTGCCAGGCAATGGAAGGAGAGGAGATGGGGTGACTTTTTAAGAGGCAGATTTCCTTTGGATCAAAGAAAATATTCAGAGACTGACATAGTGGTGAGGGTTACACAACCTTGTGAGCAAACTGAGTGTCTTTAATGGTAAGTTTTATGCTACATATATTTTACTACAATATTTTTTTCACAAAGAGACAAAGGGAACTAAATAAAATTTAAATCCAAGTGGAATAAGCTTCCGGATCCATGCCCCGCTGATTTCTAACTTCTAGTTCTTCAGTCCAGAGCCTTCCAGTTAAAACTATTTCATTTGAGGGTAACTAATTATTTGGATACTTGCTACACATTTCCAAATAACATGCTTATTGTGTACTGCACCTATTGATTTATACATTTTGATATCATCTATTGACTTCCAACTAGAGTGGATGAGTATTTAGCTCTGTTTTCAGTAATTGTATATTTAATATCCAAGGGGTCTTTCTCATTCTCTGATTTTGTGTTTTTACAGTACACTGTTCTTCCTAATCAAGGCAATATCTTTCTTCTCTCTCTGAGAATGTATACTATAACTATTTTACATTCTATTCTGCCCCCTGCTTTGCCATTTTCATTCAAGTTCTTTCTTCCTATTTATTTGTTTTCTTCTCTGTCCTTTATATTGAAGACTTTCTTCAAATGTCTGTGATCCTGAACTGACTAATCACGTTTAGGAGTGAGGCACTAAAAAGTCGGCTGGCAGTTGATATCATTGCAGAGTAGAAGGCCACATGAAACTTATTAGGGAAACTCATCTGTTAAAGTCTTTTCTCTGGGAACACTTGGTTTCTGCTGGGAAAAATTCTTTCAGTTCCAACCTGGTTTCTATCCCTGTATGTGGAAGGAGTCGGGCAATGTATCTATTTGCTGAGCCTCCAGTGTTCCACCATGAATTATTTCCTTTGCCCTCCACTGTGCACCTTTTTTGGTTCAGTTTCTCCAAATAATGAACTGCTGGCCTCCTGTAGTCATCTAGCCGCTCCCAGGCCAGAGCAGGGCCAGGAGTTTAACAGGCTTTCCCCCTGTCCCTAACTCCAGCCTAGGGCTCTATCCCCACCTTCCCTTCCCCAGCCCCTGGTGCCTCTCAGCCTTCCCCTTCCCGGACGTCTGCCAGGCAACGGAGTGTCTTTCTCAGTGACAGTGACGTTCCCTCTGCTAGAACTTAGTCACCACTTCACTGTTCCGTTTATCCTCTGCTTCAGCAATTTGCTGGCTTTTTTCTGGCGGGGCGGGGGTGGGGGGTCACATTTTCATTCTTTTACTTTAGTGGAGTTTCTCTAGCGAGGTAAGATAACTTTATACATTTAATTCACCATTTTAGCTGGAAATCAGATGTGTTTGCTTCAGGTGGGATATATAGCACTTTTACTTATCCTGTCTTATGCATTCCTCACAAAAATTCTGTAAAGGTGGGTCATGTGATTGTCAGTAATTCTGTAGCTAAGCAAATGGAAATTCAGAAAGGAAATTAACTTGCCCAATACCACATGGCTGTGACAAACCAGGATTTGAATGCAAGCCTTTTAACTCTGCAAGTCTTTAACTCTTTAACTCAAGTCTTAGTAATAATAATACAAAGAAAGGCTAATTTTCTATGTGTGGTAGGCAGAATAATGGCTTTCAAAGATGCTCATGTCCTAATCCCTGGAAGGTGTGAATATGTTATGATACATGGAGAAGAATTAGATTGCAGATGGAATTAAGTTTGATAATCATATAATCATCTAGGAAGATTATTTCAGGTTATTTGGGTGGGCCCAATGTACTCACAGGATTCCTTAAAAGTGGAAGAGGAGGATACAAAAGGGGAGAGTGTCAAATAGAGACCTGACAGCGAAAGAAAGACAGAGAGATCATTGTTTTTGGCTTTGAAGACAGAGGAAGGGGGCCCACAAGCCAAGAAATGTGAATGTCCTTTAGAAGCTAGAAAAATTCCCTCCACCCAGAGTCTCCGGAAAAGAGCACAGTCTCAACAGCAATTTAGGTTTAACCCAGTGGACCTGTGTCAAATATTTGTCCTACAAAACCGTATGATAATAAATTTTATTGTTTATACTTTTAAGTTTCTGGTAATTTGTTATAGCTACAATAATAAATTAATATACTATATTCCAGGATTTGTTTAGCTGCTTTTACATATATTAGTTTATTTAATCCTTACAAAGATGCCATGTGGTATGTATAATTATCCCATTTTTTTTCCAATTATTTTTCTGATGAGCAGACTGAAGCATGTAAAGAATTAAAAAACATGTCCCCCAAACTTGAATAGACTCTGTACAAAAGATTAAAGTGTTAGTGGCATATAAAAAGTTCCTCAGCATCACTGCTCATGGGGAAGTGCACATTAAAATAATAATGCGTTACCCACATATCTATGCATTTGAGTGGTTAAAGATAATATTAAGTGTTGATAAGGTTATTGAGCAACTGCTGCTCTCATATTGGTATGGGGTGCAGTATGATAAAAATCACTATGAAAACATCTTCACAATTTAAGGTAAGCCTATATTTAGTGACACCCAGCATTCTCACTCATAGGAACTTGCTGAAGAGAAATAAAAACATATGTCTACACAAATACTTATACACAAAAGTTCCTAGCAGGTTTTTTCACAATAGCCTAAATTGGAAATAACTCATAAGTCCATTAATAGATGAATGAACAAATTCTAGTATATCTATATAATGGAATACATCTAGAAAATGAAAAGGAATAGTGAAATGTGCAAAAAAAAGCATGAATCTCAAAACCATGCCAAGTGAAATAAGTTAGATATAAGAGTACATACTATATGATTCCATTTACATAAAACTCTAGAAGAGACAAATCTAATCTATAGTGATAGAAAGTAGATCACGGATTGCTTGGATTAGAGGTTTCAGGTTAGCTGAAAAGTAGTACAAGGAAGCATTTTAGGGTGATGGAAATGCTCTTTATCTTGATAGTATTGGTAGTTATACAGGTATATAAATTTGACAAAATTTATAGAAATTCACGCTTAAAGTGAATACATGTCACTGCATATGAATTATATCTTAATAAATTTGATTTTTTTTTAACATACAAAGTCACATAGCTAAAATCGTAAGGCTTGGATTTGAACCCAGGCAGTTCAACTGTAGAGGCTATGTTCTCACCACTAGAAAGTACTGTCCATCAGTGCTATTTGGGTACTGTAACAGCACAAATAATTGTCCCCTATCATGTGGGTTAAAATTCCTTGACACTCCTCCCACTAGGAGGTGGAGTCTAATTCCCCTTCCGCCTATGATTTTGGGCTGGCCTGTGAGCACCTTGACCAATATAGTAAAGCAGAAATGGCATTACTCCAATTCTGGGATATTCTTTGAGAGGCTGGCAACTTCTCCATTGGTCTCTTGGAGTCCTGGGATGCCAAAAGGCTCAAGTACACTGCTTGAGAGACCACAAGAAGAAGCCCTGAGACTTCAGAGAGGGGAAGAGGAATTCAACAGAGCCCAGCTTCCTGCCATTTTCCAGAAGACACCAAAATGAGAGTGAAAATGCCTTAGACCCTCCAGACCAGACAACCCCTGCTCGAATATTATTGAATGACCCCACATGACACCATATGGTATAGTAGAATTGCCCAGCTGAGCTCTCCCTGCATTCCTGACTCATAAAATCATGAGGTTTGATGTAGAAGCTGAAAGTTAAACACAGTTTTGGAGTAGTCTGTTGTGCAGCACTTTACTGGAAAACTGATCAAAGGGATTGTTCCCATTTCTGTCGCTGCAGAGGTTTTTCTGTGCTTCATGGAAACTTCTCTTTCCAGGATTCCAGATGTGATTCTATAATTGTCCCACTCATGGGCTTAAAATGAACATTCGGGTGAAAGAATTACGAGGCCCATCATCACTTGTTACAGCAAGTTTATAAATAAAGAGAAATGTGAAATTAGAACCACCAGGATCCTCTCCTCATCTTTCACAGCTGGGCCGCTGGAGGTACTTCATTGTATTCACGATGAGGTGTAGGTGATCCATGGGCTTCCCATGTGGTGCAGTGGTAAAGAATATGCCTGCCACTTCAGGAGACATGGGCTCAATCCCTGGGCCGGGAAGATCCCCTGGAGAAGGAAATGGCAACCCATTCCAGTATTTCTGCTTGGAGAATCCCATGGACAGAGGAGCCTGGCAGGGCTGCTGTTTGTGGAGTCATAAATAGTCAGATACAACTTGGCAATTAAACAACAATAGGTGATCCATAGCACTCCAAAATTAAACAACCTCAAGATTTTGCTCAATAACTAGATATTTACATAATTCTTCTAAGAAAGGTAACCTTTTCTGGGACACTGCGTCCTCTACTGGATACAGAGACTCCATTGAATGCAGCAGAATGAAGATTATTTTCTGAAATATTAGGCAACATGTGGCTTCAGCATCTGTGTTAATGTAGTCTGATAAATATAAAGCACTGAGGCGTCCCTCTGTGCTGTCCCTCTGTCCAGCTGTCCCTAGGCTCCAATCGCTTACTACTCAAGAAAAGTCAATGTACAGAAAAGAACTATGCCCAAACTGGCAGAGAAACCCTTGATGATACTGCAGACTCCAGAATCAGCAGGACTATCCTAATGCCATTCAGCTAAAAATGCTTCTACTTCTTTTAATTTCTGAGCACATTCTCATAGAATCAAAGTTCTACATGTGTTTGTTTGGTCTTATGTGTGTGTGTGTCTTCACAACATTTCAGAGTCTTATCTATAGTCTGAAAAAAACAATCTTGAATGCTAATGCTTAAATGATCTGCCAATACTATTAGTAATGCCAGGTCACATCTCCCACCTCTGGCATAAAAGCCCCTAAGAGCCGCTAACTGAAAGCTATTCGTATTTACCTGAAATAAATATTCATATTTAACTGAAAGCTATTCATATTTAAGCTGGATTTAGAAAAGGCGGAGGAACCAGAGATCAAATTGCCAACATCCGTTGGATCATCGAAAAAGCAAGAGAGTTCCAGAAAATCATCTACTTCTGCTATACTGACTAAACCAAAGACTTTGACTGTGTGAATCACAACAAATTGTGGAAATGTTTAAGGAGATGGGAATACCAGACCACCTTACCTGCCTCCTAAGAAATCTGTATGCAAGTCAAGAAGCAACAGTTAGAACTGGACATGGAACTGCAGACTGGTTCCAAATTGGGAAAGGAGTATGTCAAGGCTGCATATTGTCACCCTGCTTATTTGACTTATGTGCAGAGTTCAATTCAGTTCAGTCGCTCAGTCGTGTCCGACTCTTTGCAACCCCATGAATAGCAGCACACCGGGCCTCCCTGTCCATCACCAACTCCCGGATCATGAGAAATGTTGGACTAGATGAAGCACAAGCTGGAATCAAGATTGTTGGGAGAAATATCAATAACCTCAGATATGCAGATGACCCTTATGTCAGAAAGAGAAGAAAAACTAAAGACCCTCTTGATGAAAGTGAAAGAGGAGAGTGAAAAATTGGCCTAAAACTCAACATTCGGAAAACTAAGATCATGGCATCTTGTCCCATCACTTCATGGCAAATAGATGGGGAAACAGTGACAGACTTTATTTTGTTGCGCTCCAAAACCACTGCAGATGGTGACTACAGCCATGAAATTAAAAGACACTTGCTCCTTGGAAGAAAAAGTTATGACCAAACTAGACAGCATATTAAAAAGCAGAGACATTACTTTACCAACAAACGTCCGTCTAGTCAAGGCTATGGTTTTTCCAGTGGTCATCGTATGGATGTGAGAGTAGGACTATAAAGAAAGCTGAACACTGAAGAATTGATGCTTTTGAACTGTGGTGTTGGAAAAGACTCTTGAGAGTCCCTTGGACTGCAAGGAGGTCCAACCAGTCCATCCTAAAGGAAATAAGTCCTGAATATTCGTTGGAAGGACGGATGCTGTAGCTGAAACTCCAATCCTTTGGCCACCTGATGGGAAGAACTGACTCATTGGAAAAGACCCTGATGCTGGGAGGGATTGGGGACAGGAGGAGAAGGGAACGACAGAGGATGAGATGGTTGGATGGCATCACCGACTCAGTGAACATGAGTTTGAGTAAACTCCAGGAATTGGTGATGAACGGGGAGGCCTGGCGTGCTGCAGTCCATGAGATCACAAAGAGCAGGACTCGACTGAGCGACTAAACTGACTGATTCATACTTATTACAGCTGAAAAATTCTGACATGATCTTCAGTGCCAACCTCTTTTACCTGTTGTCTTTCCCTTCACTGCTTTCCAGTCACAGCGTCCCTGCTGATATAGGCACATCCTGCTTTCTGAATTTCATCACTCAAATGGTAGAAAGTTTATGATAGCTAATGACTTTGAGCGTCTTTTATTTGTCATAGCACTTAAGGTCTCCCCTTCTGGAAATTACCTGTTGATGGCATTTGCCTAGTTTTTCCACGATGATTATTCCACTTGCTGATTTTTGCAAAAGCTCCCTTCTAGTGCTGGATATAGTTGCTCGATTCGTGTTAGACAATGAAAATCTTTTCTCCCAAACTATTATCTGTCTGTTAACTTTATCAATGTTATATCTTGTTGAACAGCAATTTTTACCTTGACAGAATTGAATTCAGTTTTTTCCTTTATGATTTATGCTTTTGATTTTTTTTAGGAAGTCATTTATCACTACCAATGGATAGGTAATAAGGCTTTTTGTTTTTCCCTTCCTATACTTAACAGCTCTTTTCCCCCGTCTCTTATTGCTTGAAAAAAACTTCCAATTTATGTTACATAGTAGCAATGATAGTATTTTTTTCTTGTTCCCAATTAGAAAGGAACTGCATCTTCAGTTTTTCCATAAGTATAGTTTTTGTTGTGAGTTTTCAGTTAAAGTGAGTCCCTGCAGTTCCTTGTTTCCTGATAGACTTATAAATAGATATTGACTTATTTATGTTTTCTCAAATAATTTTTCTACATCAATTGAGATTAATAATATTTTAATAAATAAAAATATTTTATGCTAGTCTACTCATTGGTGAATTATGTTGACAAACTTTTCTCCTGTTAAACCATCCCTTCATTCCAGGGTTAAAAGGGATAATTAATTTTTTACATAGTTTGGCATTTTTGATCATAAGTGAAACAGACCTATCATTTCCTATTGTGTATTTTTTGTTTTATTCCTATCTCCTTATGAAGTCATTACACTGGCCTCACATAATAACCTGGGCAATTCATTTCCTACGTTCTTTAAGTACTGTTATAAAACAGAAATTGATCCTTCCTTGAAATGTTAGTAATGCTAATGTAAAAAACCATCTGTACTTGAGATCTGAGGGGATGGTTTGCATTTTAGACACCCTTTCAGCTAGCAATAATTGATATTTAAGTACTCTTGGTATTTAACTGGTGTATCTAAGCTATCTATATCATTTTGTGTCAGTTTTGACATCTTGTAATTTCTTGGTGTTTGTCTGTTATACATAGGTTTTCAAATGCTATAATCTTTTATTATTTTTTAAAATCTTTCTTGAGACTGGCCTTATTTCTTCTTAATTTTGATTCTTATTTACATTCTCTTTTATCTTTTACTAAGTTAACATGTTACTGAAGTGTAACATACATACAATAAATCATAGAGTGCTCGCTTTGGCAGCACATATACTAAAAATTGGAATGATACAGAGAAGATTAGCATGGCCCCTGCGCAAGGATGACATGCAAATTCGTGAAGTATTCCATATTTTTAGACATACAGATGGCTGACAAACTCATGAAAAGATGCTCAACATCACTCATTATCAGAGAAATGCAAATCAAAACCACAATGAGGTACCATTTCACACCAGTCAGAATGGCTGCTATCCAAAAGTCTACATGCAATAAATGCTGGAGAGGGTGTGGAGAAAAGGGAACCCTCTTACACTGTTGGTGGGAACGAAAACTAGTACAACCACTATGGAGAACAGTGTGGAGATTCCTTAAAAAAACTGGAAATAGAACTGCCTTATGACCCAGCAATCCCACTGCTGGGCATACATACCGAGGAAACCAGAATTGAAAGAGACGTGTGTACCCCAATGTTCATTGCAGCACTGTTTATAATAGCCAGGACATGGAAGCAACCTAGATGTCCATCAGCAGATGAATGGATAAGAAAGCTGTGGTACATATACACAATGGAGTATTATTCAGCCATTAAAAAGAAAACATTTGAATCAGTTCTAATGAGGTAGATGAAACTGGAGCCTATTATACAGAGTGAAGTAAGCCAGAAAGAAAAACACCAATACAGTATACTAACACATATATATGGAATTTAGAAAGATGGTAATGATAACCCTGTATGCAAGATAGCATAAGAGACACAGATGTATAGAACAGTCTTTGGACTCTGTGGGAGAGGGAGAGGGTGGGATGATTTGGGAGAATGGTATTGAAATATGTATAATATCATATATGAAATGAATCGCCAGTCCAGGTTCGATGCAGGATACAGGATGCCTGGGGCTGGTGCACTGGGATGACCCTGAGGAATGGTACGGGGAGGGAAGTGGGAGGGGGGTTCAGGATGGGGAACACTTGTACACCTGTGGTGGATTCATGTTGATGTATGGCAAAACCAATAGAATATTGTAAAGTAATTAGCCTCCAATTAAAATAAATAAATTTATATTTTTTAAAAAATCACAGATGTATAGGTCTATGAATTTTTGTGAAGTATATATCTGGGAAAAGAAATTATGGATCAAGCAAATATACACAGAAATACATGTACAAAAAATATTATAGTAATATAATTTGTAATTGCCAAAAGTGAAAATAACTTAAATGTTCATCAGTGATAGACTAGATAAAGAAACATTGGTATATTTATATCATGGAATACTATGCATCAATAAAAACATAATCTGCTACCACACACAAGAACATGGGAAAAATGCACAAACATAACTTTGGCAAAAGAAATGACACAAAAAGTGGGGGTATACGGTATGACATTGGGCTTCCCAGGTGGTTCTAGTGGTAAAGAACCCACCTGCCAGTGCAGGAGACATAAGAGGCACGGGTTCAATCCCCGGATCGGGAGGATCCCTTGCAAAAGGGAATGGCAACCCACTTCAGTATTCTTTCCTGGAGAATACCATGGACAAAGGAGCCTGGAGGGCTACAGTCTGTGGGGTCACAAAGAATCAGACGTGACTGAAGCAACTTAGCACACACACACATACTGTATAACATCTTTTATATAAAATTCAAAATAGGAAAAACTAAATTATCCTTATGGGGGTCAGAACAGTGGTTAAGTTTGGGGGGTCAGGGACTGGGAGCAGCTTCAGGGAGGGTTCTGAGGTGCTGATATTGTTCTATATATTGATCTGGGTAGTAGTCACAGACGTGTTCACTTTGTAAAAATTCTGTGAACTATATGCACTTTTCTCTGTGTCAGTTCAGTCGCTCAGTCGTGTCTGACTCTTTGTGGCCCCATGAATCGCAGCACGCCAGGCCTCCCTGTCCATCACCATCTCCTAGAGTTCACTCAGACTCACGTTCATCGACTCAGTGATGCCATCTAGCCATCTCATCCTCTGTCATCCCCTTCTCCTCCTGCCCCCAATCCCTCCCAGCATCAGAGTCTTTTCCAGTGAGTCAACTCTTCCCATGAGGTAGCCAAAGTACTGGAGTTTCAGCTTTAGCATCATGCCTTCCAAAGAAATCCCAGGGCTGATCTCCTTCAGAATGGACTGGTTGGATCTCCTTGCAGTCCAAGGGACTCTCAAGAGTCTTCTCCAAGACCACAGTTCAAAAGCATCAATTCTTCAGGGTTCAGCTTTCTTTATAGTCCTACTCTCACATCCATACGATGACCACTGGAAAAACCATAGCCTTGACTAGACGGACCTCAGTCAGCAAAGTAATGTCTCTGCTTTTGAATATGCTATCTAGGTTGGTCCTAATTTTCCTTCCAAGGAGTAAGCGTCTTTTAATTTCATGGCTGCAGTCACCATCTGCAGTGATTTTGGAGCCCCAAAAAATAAAGTCTGACACTGTTTCCACTGTTTCCCCATCTATTTCCCATGAAGTGATGGGACCGGATGCCATGATCTTCGTTTTCTGAATGTTGAGCTTTAAGCCAACTTTTTCGCTTTCCTCTTCACTTTCATCAAGAGGCTTTTTAGTTCCTCTTCACTTTCTGCCATAAGGGTGGTGTCATCTGCATATCTGAGGTTATTGATATTTCTCCCAGCAATCTTGATTCCAGCTTGTGTTTCTTCCAGTCCAGCGTTTCTCATGATGTACTCTGCATAGAAGTTAAATAAGCAGGGTAACAATATACAGCCTTGACGTACTCCTTTTCCTATTTGGAACCAGTCTGTTGTTCCATGTCCAGTTCTAACTGTTGCTTCCTGACCTGCATATAGGTTTCTCAAGAGGCAGGTCAGGTGGCCTGTATTCCCATCTCTTTCAGAATTTTCCACAGTTTATTGTGCTCCACACAGTCAAAGGCTTTGGCATAGTCAATAAAGCAGAAATAGATGTTTTCTGGAACTCTCTTGCTTTTTCCATGATCCAGAGGATGTTGGCAATTTGATCTCTGGTTCCTCTGCCTTTTCTAAGACCAGCTTGAACATCAGGGAGTTCATGGTTCACGTATTGCTGAAGCCTGCCTTGGAGAATTTTGAGCATTACTTTACTAGCGAGTTTGATGACTGCAATTGTGCAGTAGTTTGAGCATTCTTTGGCATTGCCTTTCTTTGGGATTGGAATGAAAACTGACCTTTTCCAGTCCTCTGGCCACTGCTGAGTTTTCCAAATTTGCTGGCATATTGAGTGTGCAGCACTTTCACAGCATCATCTTTCAGGATTTGAAATAGCTCCACTGGAATTCCACTAGCTTTGTTCGAAGTGATGCTTTCTAAGGCCCACTTGACTTCACATTCCAAGATGTCTGGCTCTAGATTAGTGATCACATCATCATCATTATCTGGGTCGTGACTCCATAAAAAGAGTGCTTGCTAGAATTTAATGTGAGTATATAAGTAAAAAATTTGTCATGGCGGCAACTCTAAACATAACTTTATCTAGAAGAAAGCAAAAGTTTTATAATTAAGCTAACTTTTTTTATAAACCACCCTTAAATGAATAATTAGTTAAGAATAGTTAAAGGAAAAATAGAAAGTTCTTGTCTTTGCTTTTTAAGAAAATGCTTTTGAAGCACTCTTTTTATTGGAGTGTAATTGCAATGTTGTGTTAGTCTCTGCCGTACAGCAGGGTGAATCAGCTATATATATGCATTGTCCCCTCCCTCTAACCCCTCCCACCCCTAATCCTTTCCACCCATTTGGTCATCACGGGGGCTTCCTAGGTGGCTCAGAGGTAAAGAATCCACCTGCCAATGCAGGAGGTGCAGGAGGTGTAGTTTCCATCCCTGGGTCAGGAAGATCCCTGGAGGACGAAATGGCAAACCACTCCAGTAACCTTGCCTGGAAAATCATACGGACAGAGGAGCCTGACGAGCTACAGTCCATAGGGTCGCAAAGAGCTGGATGCAACTGAGCATGCAGGCCATCCGAGGGCACCAGGCCGGGCCCCCTATGCTACACAGCAGGTTCCCACTAGCCGCTTTACACATGACAGTATGCGCTATGTCAGTGCTATCTCCCAGTTAGTCCCACCTCTCTCTCTTCCCCACCAGCGTCCTTGGGTCCATTTTCCACATCTGCATTTTTACTCTTGACCTGCAAATAGATTTGCCTGTACCACTTTTCTAGAGATTTCACAGAAAACAAGTAATTTTAATCTCTATTGAGCCTTTTAGGGCAAATTTAAGATGTGTTATTAGAATGAATCTCAGGTCTTTCAAGGGGGGTTCCCTAGTGGCTGAGTTGGTAAAGAATCCATCCGCAATGCAGGAGACCTAGGTTCCATCCCTAGGTTGGGAAGATGCCCTGGAGAAGGGAATGGCTACCCACTCAGGAGAGCTCAACAAAGAAGGCTGAATAACTGTAAACTTGGTGAAATCTAATTATATTTCTGTTTTGCTAAATAAATTATTTGCTCCCCTCCCCCAGAAATAAAGACATTGACAGGTACAAAACTAATATGTGCAAACAAAAGTAGTGGTAATATTAAAATTAGGCAAAGAGGAAAGTAAGGTTAAAAGTACTGATAAATGTAACACAATGATGCAGGTACAGATGAATATGATGTGATTATTAAAAAGCACAATATTTATGAGGTTATAATAGCTATATGCTTTCTTCACCTGAAAAATAAGAGCTTGATACACAGAGCAAACCTCCTAGAATGTACTTATAATGCAATCAGAGAGGGAGAAGTCAGTTCACTTCTTTCAGAATCAGAGAATCTGATACTTAGACATAAAGAAAATGAGAGATTGAGTAGTATATCAACAAATTCAATTTAATAAATCTTTAGAATAGTTTTGGAAACCTCTAGTGGAAAATATATAGTCTTCATATACCATCAGATATTTGTAGAAATCATTAATATACATGTCCCAAAAGAAAACAGTACAAATTAAGATTATTAATAACCTAATAAAATTTAGGATAAATAATAAAAATATTGACCCAAAGTAGAAAATATTAACTACTTGGAAAGTAAAAATACATACCTCTAAATAGCCATTAGATCAAGGAGATCTCAAAACTAATATGATAAACTCTACAAAAAGCAATGGAAAAGGAAAACACTTCATACATGAACTTACCGTACACAGAGATGTCCTCAGAGTTAAAAAACGATAATACATGGTCATAATGCCTTTATTATTTTAAATAAGAAAGATAAAAAAGAAGAAATTTTCTGCCTGTGCCTGTATAGGAATTTTTTTTTTTTTGCAATATAAGAAAAGAGAATGTATAGAGATAAAAACTGAACCTAACAAAATGAGAAAATTTAGTAGAATGCTTAATGAATCCAAATGCTGGTATTTCAAAAGAACCAATAAAATACATAACCTACTACAAACTTGATTAAGAAAATAAGAGAAAGCAAAAATATGGAAAACTGGGGATGGAAAGAGACAAATTACAATGTAAAAGAGTTTTTTTAAATGTATAAGACAATTATATGAAACTCAGTGGCAAGAAATTTGCAAATCTAGAGGACATGGATAATTTCTCAGATAAATATAAATGGCCAAAATTAACTCAAGAAGAAGACATGAAAATTTTTGAATAGACCAATTACCAGAGAAGACAATGGAAAGGTCAAAAGATTTTCCGCTGAAAATGTTACCTACTGGTTTCATAGCTGAAGTCTATCTAACCTTTAAAGAACACCTGGTTCCTATGTAATTTAAATGATTCTAAGCCATAGAAAAAAATACAGAAGTTCCTGATTCATTCTACAAAGCCTCAACAACTTTTATACCAAAACTTTGTGAATAAAAAATAAATGACTGTAATCTCACTTATGTGTACAATTGCAAAAAAAAAAAAATTTTTTTTAAAGCAAATAGAATCTAGCTGGATAACTAAAGAATAAAACAACATGAATAGGATTTATTCAAGGAATGTACATAGGAAGTCTATCAGAGTAATTTGTTGGAGCAAAAAGGGAAAATTTTGATCATATCAAAGATGCTAAAAAGGCATTTAATAAATTCAATAATCATTCTTATAGCACTCCAGGGGTGGGGGAGGGAGATGTGGAATTTTCAGAAGGCCTGAATGAGGAGCTCAGAAGATATGCCCTCCAAAGCAATGATAAAACTTAACAAAGTTGTCAAAAACAGTCATTTCAAACAAATTTAATACTATTATTAACTCCGAGTTATATCCCTTGTTGTGAAATCTTTTTTGTGTGATGTTGATATAATCACTCTAGCATTCTTCAAATCAGTGTTTTTAGCTTTCCTATTTTTATCCTATTTATATCTTTATATATAATGTGGACTTCCTATAGAAATCTCTATGTCCTTTACATAGAATGCAATTAGTAACATGGTTGGGTTTAAATATATCCTTTTGCTATTTGTTTTCTATCTGTCCCATCTATCCTTTGCTTCTTTTTTCTCCATTTCCTACTTCTTAAAGTTAAAAAAAAATTAGTATTCTATTTTATCAATGAGATTGACTTATTGATTTACCTTTTTTTGTGCGTGGCAGTTGCCCTACATTTCATAGCATATACCTTTCTCTTATTGTCATCTACCTTCAAATGATTTTCTAACACTTCCTACATATTTTGAGGACCTTACAACAGTGTACTCCTACTTCTTCTCCCCTCAAACAAACACATTGTTGTCATATATTTTTAGTTCTGTATGTTACAAACCTCTACATACATGGTTATTTTCTTTAGTCAATTATCTTCTAAAGAGATTTTAAAAGTAAAAAATAAAGTATCTTTGTTTAAACACATACCATGTTCAGTGTTCTTTATCCCTTTGTGTAGATCCAAAGTTCTTCCAGTATCATATTCTTCTATCTGAAGAACTTCTTTCAACATTATTTGTAGCATAAGCCTGCTGGAAATAAACATTCTAAGCTTTTATTCACCTTTTTAAAATCTGTGAAAAAAATCATAATAGAAAATAAAAATTGACAATTAACTTTCGTATTTGAAAGAGATGTTTGTAGTTTATAGAATTCTTGGTTGACACTTTTCTTTTGATACTTTGAAGATGTCGCTTTACTGTGCTCTGGCTCTGATAAAAGTCGGCTGTCTTCCTTATCTTTGCTCTTCTCTCTATATTGTAGTCTCCTCTCCGCCTAGCCCCTGCCTGCCTTTACAATTAATTTTCTACTTATCACTAGTACTTTTCAACAATTTGATTGTGATGTATCCAGATGTGACTTTCTTTGTATTTCATCTGTGGTTCGTTGGGCTTCTTGTGTTTTCAGGTTTATAGTATTTATCAAATTTAGACATTTTCCAGCCATTACGACCTCAAATTTTTTTTTGTCTCCTTCCTCATTCTTGGATTCCAACCACCTATATTTTAGACTGCTTGGAACTGTCTCATTACAGTGGTGTTTTGCTCAAGTTGTCCTCAGATTTTTTCGCTTTATGCATTTTATCTGAACTTATATCTTTTTCCTGTGGTGTCTAAGATACTGATAATTCTATTCAGTGTAAACTTCGGGTATTGCCTGGAGGAAAATAAAGTAGGGAAGGGAGACAGAATCCAGGTGGATATTTTAAATATGGACATCAGGGAAAACCTTACTGATAAAGTGAAATTTGAGTAAAGTCCTAAAGATAGTGAGGTCAGGAGATTCAAGTCTTCATTATCCTCCAAAACTTTTTCTATTATACCTTTTGCACCTTTTCCTATTTAACCTATTCTTTTCTTCTAATAGAGTAAGGATAGTTTTCCATTATCTTCTGTATGTTCCTTCTTGTCTCAGAGTCTATTTATTTATTTTTTTTACATTTGTCTCTCTCCTGTCTTTTCTCATTGATTTTTGCTGAGTCTCTTGAGGCTTCTGAGGCTATAATGTTTTATTTTACTCTTTCATCTTTCCCAAATCTTTGACTACTCACTCTTCGCCTCCTTTCACCACATATTTGAATACTTTTATCTCCTCTTTAGTTTCTTATTTCTAGGGGCCACATTTTTTAATTAATTGTGATCAGGGGGAAACATTCTGCGGTACAAGTTTTCATCTGGTGAATATCATTTACCTGATTTTTGTTTGCTGTGTACTTTTTTTCTATGTGACTGCTTTTTGATTATTACTCAACTTTGAATGAGACCAGTTCCTTGTGGATCAATTATTTATGAAAGATTGTGCAGGAAGGGTTCATGAACTGAGTAGAGACAGAAGGCACCTTGGGCTTAGGGCTTTCTCACACTCTCCCACCACGTACATCTGCACTGCATGTTCTCAGTCTAATGTTCTGGTGCCACTTTTGGGGTAAGTAATAAGTTCACTTGCCTCTAGCATGCAATGTTTCTTTCTTAATGGTGATTTAGTAACTATTATTCCTCATTTTCTGATTTAAGTTTTTATTAAAGATATATTTCTACATTGCATTTGGATTTGGACACAATGTATCATTATATATTCTGTATAGTTTTCAGAGCATGTCACTTAAATGTTTATTAATATATCAACTTAGAAACACAACAAAGCATTCTTCAGAAAACTTGCAATAGACTAGATTACCTGAGACTACTTCCTTATCTGGATTTGCTAAAGAGCATACCTATCTGTGAATGTAAAATGTTCCTCATTATCTTCTTCATCAGCAGCAGCAGCTGAACTGATCGTCACATGTTTGTTCACTCATCTCCCCCATCAATCTGACAGCCTTTCCTTGTAGAAATGGTAGGTCCATTCAGGTTATCATTCAGCTCCTCATCTCCTTTCTCTCTCTGGTGTTAAACCAGGTATGGGATACTCGCACAACCACACCTGTACCCTGCCAAATCTACTAATACAACAAAGTAAAAACTGACTTGGTTCTTAGCATGGCCAGCTACTTTGAAGAAATGCTTTTGCTTTTCAAGTCTGTCAAGCCATGTGCCCATCCTTGGCTGTGTCCTTGTATTTGGTACACAAATTACTATACTTGACAACTATTCATCATAGACTGTTGTTCCCTAGCTTTGCTTCTTCCTTATTTCATATTCTTTTCTGTGGTTGCTATTGTTGTTTTGGTATTGCTGTTGGCATTGTTGGTTTCACAGAGTAGAGTGAAAAAGAAGCTTTGATTCTAGTCTATAACTGGAAGTCTCAAGAGTTTATTTTAATTCAATTCAACTCAATAAATATTTATTGCATGACACAAGAAATAAAGGGCTGTGTTTAATGCCAGAAAGAGTAAAAAGATAGAGGTAGAAAATCATAACAAGTATCTGAAAGAACACAAGTAACGTCATTCTTTGGAACATCAGTATAAAGAGAGGAATCTATGTCTGTCACTATAGTGGCAATGGGAGTGCTATTTCAGCAAAAAAGTCTTTGCAACTTTACCTCAAGTGGAATAGTCCTATTTATGTTCTGGGAACCCTCGGGACTAGTTTAATAATAACAGTCCTTGGCATTATTAATAAATGATGCTGAACCATCCCAATAATTATGGTAACTGATATTCAGTATGTTTTTTGGGCGGTACTTTCAGAATCATGCGGGCCACTTAACAAAATAGAATTTTAGGAAAAAAAGATCAAATTTAGGGTAAAGAGTTCTCTGAAGTGGCTGCTTGCCTAGCTGAAAGTGTGGCTGTGCCCTGCAGACTTAAAGCAATTGTTCTGTGGTAATTAAGCCAAAAAAGACTTTGTGTCGCTTCAGGAGGCCAGGTAAAAAATAAATGGGATCAAGGGCTTTGGGGACCCTGATGATGCTGCAGGCAAGGAAGTGAATTTAAATACAACAAAGCAGGGATGGGAGTTGGTGGCCACTTTTTATTCTCCTTAAATCTGGGGATATTGAAACCAAAAATTAAACTGCAAGATTTCATGAGGTTAAATTTCTTCTCCCTTCTGCCCCAAATCATGACAAAAAGCTTTCACCTCAATGACCCTCAAAGCATTTTCTCATTCTTCTGCCCCCCGCCCCCGCCCCGCCGACCTCCTTGTTCATCCCTTTTTCTCTAACTTTTCTGTATTCCTCAACAATCATATTTTTCTCAACCTCTGAATTCTGGTAAGGAGCCAAACAAACTCTGATCTACTGTTTGTAAGCCAGATCTTATTAGATAAACAATGGACTCTTTTTCTCCTTTTGAATCTTGTAGGATGTCCTACAGATGGACTAGCCTTGGGAGCCCTTGAATTGGAGAGGAATCTGGGATGAAAAAGATTAAGCCCTGCTGGCCTAACATCAGCTCTTGGCTTTCAAAAACATTAGCATATGCCCTTGTCAAATCTGTGAGAGATGGTTTTGGATCAGAAATAACCACATGTAAGTAGATTCCTAGAGAATATATTTGGTTACTTTAGCAATAATAACTAGATGGATCTTACTGGGAGAGACGGGAAAAATAATTCACAATTATGGACCTAAAACTTCTTCATGGAGCAAGGGTTCTCTGAAATGTGGTCCCCAGAAGAGCAGCATCAGCATCACCTGGAAATTTGTTAGAAATGCAAGGTCTCAGGACTCTCTTCAGCTTAATGAATCAGAAATTTTGCAGGTGGACCCGACAATCTGTTTTAACGAGCCATCCAGAGATTCTGATGTATGTTAAAATCTGAGAACCAATGCACCAGGGGAAGAAACAGAAATCATGGAATAGATCAGTATTTTTCAAAGTTTATCTAGCATCAGAGTCAACTGGAGAGCTTATTAAAACAAAGATCAGTAAACCTTACTCTAAGAGTTTCTGATTAAGTAGCGCTGGGTAGAGGGGAAGACGCTTTGCATGTTAACAAGTTCCTGGGTGACATTGATGCCGCCGGTCCAGGGACCACACTTTGAGAACCACTGTTTTAATTTTTGAGAACATTAAAAAAATTATGAATAAATGCAAGACTTCTTTGGCTCCAGGTTAGAAAAGCGTTCTCTGGCCTGAGGAGTTAGGAGTCAGTGGGGGAGGGAAGAAGCGATGACTGCATACATGGCTCAGTGATTTATACAGAGAAAGGCTCTTCAAGATTTGGGCTCTGGGGGAGCAGCGGGGCCTAGGAAGTCAGGGATACAGTTTCATTCACCAAGTTCCCTGCTCTCTGAGTATGAGAGAGGTAAGAATATCATAGAAAGCACCAGCAGTCCAGAAAGGACCAGGAATTTTCAAAGTGGCTTTAAGAACCAAGGCCCAAGGATCAATCATGGTGGTGACAGGTCAGTAGATACCCACCAGAAGAGAAAAGTTTGTAGTGGAGAAGCCTCAACTCAGACCCTGACAACTTAGCACCTCCAGGACCCTCCAGAACTCATTCGTGAACTGAGGAAAAGTAGTGAGATTTCCAAATGGACTTAGATTGTCTTCATCACCATATAGGAACAGGGCCACAGCCATCCCTGAGAAGGTGAAGGGTCGAGGAGAGTACAGCCAAGACAGTATATTTGAAAGGGTCCATAATATCAGCATCTTTCATAGGCTCTCTGAGATACTCCTCTTAACAATAGAGATTTTGAAGTTTCATCCCAATGATACTTAGTCAACAGGGGTAAGGTACAGTGCCTAATGATAAAGCCTTCAAGCTTGGACCTGAAATGACTGCCTTAGTTCCCCTACCCAAGAGACTGGCCTGTTGGAGGCATAAAATAGAAATAGAGTTCTAAAACATAAAATGACTAATTATGAGGAAACAACTGGTAAAACTCACATTGAGGGACCTTCTACCTAACAGCTGGCTCATACATTCAAATTATATACTGCATTTTAGATTATGGAATGGTAGCTACAGTTTCCTAAATTTGAACAAAAATGAACATGTCTTTGTCAATGGATATGGCAGGTATAAATCTCAATCCACAGACTAGAAGAGTGAATTTCATAATTCATCACAAAGAACTTACACAGCATGAATAGAAATTCTTTGCTTTTTCAGTTTTAAACTATTTTAGAACTTTCAAGAGTCCATAATTTATTTCCTTCTCTGGATGGTGAATATGCTGTTCTCAGAGTGCGATGTGCTGGAATGGTCCAGGGCAGGTGTGGAATATCACATAATGTTGATTTCGGTCTTTCCCAGGGTGGTTAAGAGCTAGAGTTTACTGCTGACATCTGAGACAGGAAGAGTGGCTTCTTGCAATCCCTTTCAAAGTGACTGCTCTTTGATTTCTCTCCTCCTGTGATCTTTCTTGCTTCTGAATTTCTATAGTGCTTGCAACCTGAACCTAGGACCCTAACACTTGATTTTATCCCCCCAGTATTTTCCCCCAGTTGTTTCATGTACCAATCACTCATCTCCCAACCCAGATGTAACCTTGTCAGTTCCTGTGTCTTCCATTACTTTTGCATCCTGAATAGCATTGCCCTGTACCAGACCCATGCAAGCACAGAAGGAACATGGAGCAATTTATTCACAGAATGCAGTGAATAAATAAATACATGAGCAGTACTGTCCATTTTTTTTTCCTGTTATGCCAATTAAAACACCAGCTCCTCTCAGAAATATGTCTGTTGGGTTTGAGAGAAGTTGAATAACAAATTATCTACTAGAAATTTAAGAATTCTCCATCCACATATAAGTTGGTATTTGATCATTAAGGGTTGCCTGTATATTCCTTTTAACTCCTTGTTAGAGAATTATCACATTCCTCATTATTTAGGGCTAATAATGATGTGTCTATAAACTTACTCTTTGCTTAACTCGAGTGAGCTGCTGGACTAAGCCGGGCAAGACTGTGAAATAAGCAAAGTCTAGCTCCTCCATCACCCGTTTCTTCTAGCTTCTCATACCCTCCTAGTATCCCATTATCCCCACTCTCCAGCTTCTTCTAAACTACCAATCAAACAACTAATTCTCTGGTAAAAGCTAAAGTGTTACTCTTCTGTAGCAGCAGTCCCCAGCCTTTTTGGCACCAGGGACCAATTTTTGTGGAAGACAATTTGTCCACAGATCAGAGGTGGGGGGATGGATTGGGGATGATTCAAGTGCATTACATTTATTATGTATTTTATATTTATGATTATGACATCAGCTCTAACTCACATCATTAGGCATTAGATCCCAGAGGCTGGGGACCCCTGCTGTATAGGACTACTTGTCTTTCAGTTTAAGAGTCAATAACGGCTACCTTTTAGAATCTAAAGAAATGTATCTCTAATTGCACACTTTCATAAATTGAAAAGCCAGTGGGAGAGAGATTTAGGGGCCAGATTCTTTAGATTGAGAAAGAATCCTATTTTACCTATTCTTGAAGCCAGTGCTAGTCAGATTTATGAAAAGGAGCCCATGAAGCTTAGAACTCAATTTTTTTCATTTAACATAGGTATGGTCATGCTTTGGGGAATGGATGTGGGCTAATGAAACTTACAAATCACTGATTTATAAATCAGAAAGCCATTTATTATCTTGTTTATGCTTGCTTGTTATCAGAATAGTCATGTATTCTGTTTAAGACATAAATATCAAATACGTGATGGAAGGGCCAACAGTTTCTCCTACCAAGCTCGTGGCGGACATTGCTAATTGAGTTATCGTCCTTTCCCTCTTCACACAGGGCCCCAGGCAACCATTGCCATTGCTGTGTGCTGGCATGCAAGCTAAAACTTTTCTGCCATTGCTTTTCTTCTTAATACCAGAACACCTAGGGAGATGTGGAATATAAGACATAAAACAAACTAGTGAATATAACACAAAAGAAACAGACTCACAGATATAGAGAACAAAATAGTCATTACCAGTGGAAAGAGAGAAAGGAGGAAGGGCAAGACAAGAGGAAAAGACTAGACCTCAGAACTACTATGCATAAAATGAATACACCGCAAGGAAATATAGCCAATACTTCATAATAACCATAAATGGAGCATGACCTTTAAAAATGGAATCACTATGTTGTACACCTTAAACTCCTATAATATTGTAAACCAACTATACACCAGTAAAAGTAAATAAAATCAAGATATATGAAAACCTTTTAAAAATACCTAGGAAGTAATCATTTATCAGAATATCATTTTGTAAGAACGGAATCAGAACAAATGACCTATTACCAAAAGAAATACAAATAGGAAATAAAACAACACAAGTGAAAATAAATTAAAACTAAGGAATTATAAAAATAATAGGAAGCCCAGACCAGGAGACGGGCCTGGCTTTCTGTAGTTAATGTCATTAGAACTTAATGTAAATTAACTGGATTCAGAAGCTTAAACAAAGAAAATGAAAGAAGGGAGGAGGGAAGGGAGGAAGGGAGAGAGGAAGTTTTTGGATGGAATGTCACGTGAAAGATGAGTAAGTTGTTAGACAATGTCCTTACTTCTGTGACACACGCAGCAGTGAACTTCATAAGGCTATATCCCTCAGTAAACGCCAAGGGCACAGGCCTCAGGCATAATTCAATCAAGGCTATTTCACAGTGGGTCAAGATAATGTGTTCTAATTTGATACCAAAAAAAGAATCTCGACAACTAAGAAGTGTGGGTGGATAATCCCAAAAGGAATTTGATGGCTTTGCAGAATATTTTCTACATTTGGGAAATTATTGCCAAGCCATTATATAACACAACTTTGCCAACTCACTACCTAGTATCACTTTCTAGTGACTGTAATACCAAAATCTATTATCATCCTTGGGTAAGCCTTGATAAAATATTATTCTTCTCCTCTCTCTTTTTAGGTAATTTTTTTAGTTTGCCAGAAACTTCAGTCATTGCATTCCCTCATAACATTGCTATGTTCTATAATAAGGCATTTCTGAATTAGCTATATTTTAGAAGAATTGCATCTTGCAAACATATGAAACATATTGAGTTGACAATGCTTTACTATTCCATAGTTTCACTTTTCACTTTCATGCACTGGAGAAGGAAATGGCAACCCACTCCAGTGTCCTTGCCTGGAGAATCCCAGGGATGGGGGAGCCTGGTGGGCTGCCGTCTATGGGGTCACACAGACTCGGACATGACTGAAGTGACTTGGCAGCAGCAGCAGCAGCAGTGTAGCATATACAGGTGCAATGTCTTCAGGCATAGCAGTTGTAATTCCAGTCACTTCCCAATCAAGAACAGTTCCTGGTTCATGGAGGTGATCAATAAATTTGCATTGAATAAATAAATATCAAGGGCCCTCTTATTTTTTTCCATATAGTCTATGTTTTGAAGCAGTTTATCTAGTAAACAATTTGCATTTGACTAATAATGAATTTGCATTTTCAGATCAGTATAACTTTGGCTATTAAATCTGATTTTTTGTGCTATTTGATTCTTCCTTGCAGGTGGGACCCGACAATCTGAGTTTTGCTTACAGAAAGTGAACAGCACTTCCCAAACTTGGAACGCTGCCTTCTTTTTGAATCTTCTCTCAACAATATGTGCATGATCCTTACTGCAAACCATAAACTAAACTAAATTCTAAAGGGATTTAAGAGGTAAATGTAGAAGATGAAAAAAAAATTTTTTAACTAAAATAAAATTTAGATGAATAGCATTTATCTTGCCCGCACTTAAGAAAGGAATCTAAACATAAAAACATTAAGAAAAAAAATATAGACTTTATTGTATAGAAGTTATTTTATTGTGTAAAAGTTCTGCACATAAAACAATCTAAACCCAAAAAGCCAGACTATTTTCATTAGTATGTAAAGATTTAATAGCCTTCATTTGTAAAACACTTATATAATCAATGAGAAAAGTGATTTCTCAACAGAAAGATTAGCAAAAGACACTGACACTTTTAAGAATAAAAAGTAAACATATCTATGAAAAACATTTTATAATGGTCAGCACTACAGTAATAAATGGAAATTAAAATGAGATATTCAATCTGACCTGTTACTTTTGTACGTATTTCAAGAATTATAATACTTAATACTGGCAAATGTACAGATTTTCTGGAAAGCATTTTATCAATATGTGCCAAAAAAACTTTAAAGTTTCCAGGCAAACCAGGATAAGGTTGTATGTATAATATTATTTTTTATCATGCTATTTACAATGGCTAAAAACTAGGGGAAAATTTAGATGTCTAAAAAAGAAAAGTATGGTTAATGTAATTAAACCTTGTCATGGAAAAGATTTTTTATGAAATTGTGAAATCATTAAAAAATGCATGTGAAATAATATAGAATGATCAGAAAGAAACTGTGCATAGATGTATATAGTGTCATTTCAATGATCTGAACCTGTATATCTGTGTGTATAGGGCTTCCCTGGTAGCTCAGCTGGTAAAGAATCAGCCTACAATGCAGGAGACCCTGGGTTGATTCCTGAATCTGGAAGATACCCTGGAGAAAGGATAGACTACCTACTCCAGTATTCTTGGGCTTCCCTGGTGGCTCAGATGATAAAGAATCCACCTGCAATGAAGGTGACCTGGGTTCAGTCCCTGAGTTGGGAAGATCTTCTGGAGGAGGTAGTGGCAACCCACTCCAGTATTCTTGCCTGAAGAATCCCCAAGGATAGAGGAGCCTGGCGGGCTACAGTCCATGGGGTCTCAAAGAGTCAGATAGGACTGAGACTAAGCACAGCATATATCTGTATATGCACAGAAAAAGTTTAGAAGCAAATATAACAAAAGATTAAATTCTCTGTGGTACTAATACAACTGATTTTTTCTTCTTCATACTTCTTTATTTTCCAAAAATTTTGAGAATGAACACATATTGTTCTCCCAAATTTTAAAAGGTACCATATGGAATAAAAAATGGAATGCTTGATCTAAGTGGAAAATTCTAGAATGCTTTCATATAACCCCTCACCTCCTTCTAGATGAGTTATCTTCCAGTACATTCCCTTAGCTCTGCATTCTTATGATTCAGGCTCTGACGTTGTTCTCAACTTATTTCCCCGGGGTAAGTGCACTTCAATGATAGATGATAAAATTTCTCCAAGACTATATACCTAAGTTACTAAAGGTCAGGTCAGATCTCATTAGTCAGATGTGTTGTTTGCAGTAAGAAAAGTAGACAGTCTGTCCCAAAGAAATAGTCAAAGGGTTCCTCCACAGGCTTTAGAGATAAACTTTCGGCCCAGTACAGTCCCGCCCAGGAGCCTTTTAAAATCCTGATGGATGGTTAGCGGTTCCTTTTCTAGCTTCTCCTTCCTTGACATCAGCATTCACTTCCCTGTACTGAGATAATCTCTTCATGTGCCCTCCCCTCCCTCCCAAGGCTGTGAATTCCTAGTGCACAAATCTCTGTATTATTCATCTCCATAGCCTCAGGTGGCTCAGTGGTAAAGAATTCACGCCTGTGATGCCTGAGATGTGGGTTTGATCCCTGGGTCAGGACAATCCCCTGGAGGAGAAAATGGCAACCTGCTCCAGTATTCTTGCCTGGGAAATCCCATGGACAGAGGAGCCTGGCAGCTACAGTCCATAGGGTCCCAAAGAGTTATACATGACTGAGCACACACACGGTAAAACCTCAGAACACAGTAGTGGTCAATTAGAAAAGCGTTTCTTACCTAGTGCTTCCATCTGCACTCGGCTTTTAAAAACAGATTCAAATGAGAAATGAAACTGTTAGTCTCTTGAAACTGAGATCAAGGAACAAAGCTGAATCTTGCTTGCTTCTTCAGCTCAGCATGGCAAATCACACATGCAATAAAATTGGTGGTTTCAGACTGTTCTGGCCAAAAGTGGCTGCAGGAAACCCAATCCTTGGATCATAACCACATGTTCACTTATAAGTCTCCTCATCCAACAGACTAATCATTAATTTTAAAAAAAAAAACCTTCTTTTAATAACTTTGCTTGGAAATGACTGCCTAAAACCATGAAATAGAGTTGAAAGTTTCTCGTTTTGCTGAAATTGGACCAATATTTCCTGTCACACACTAACCGCTGTGGTCAGTGGCTGTTCCTAGCCTGTTGAGCCGGGGGCCTCTTCTCTGTTAGTTGCCCAGTTTTGTCTCGTTCACACAGCCAGAGGCTAAGGCGACAGTAAGCTCTGTGGTCTGCAGGAGGATTCTGCAAGCTAGTAAAATCGTTCCATCTGGGACTTGCCTATACTGGATGCTCAGTGCTGTCTGCTCTGCTCGGAAACTTTCCCGGGCCTTGTCCATCTGGGGCACAAGCATCCTTAAAGGACCTCTACTCTGTGAAGCTGGCCTGACGGCTCTGTTCTTTAAATCCTTTTCTGACTTTCCATGGGGTTTCATCCCATGTCTGTTTCTCTCATTAGACTGTAAGTTCCTTGAGGGCAGAGATAATGGAGCATGTATTTTTGTAGCACAGTGCCTAAAACACAGTCAGTAACAAATTGAATTGACCCACTGAAGAAAAAAATAGATGTTTTTGGTGCTTATTTTATTTTTAGAGCTTGGTCTGGCATGCTGCGGTTCATGGGGTCGCAGTCAGACACGACTGAACAACTGAACTGAACTGAACTGAACTGGGTTGGTGGCTCAGTGGTAAAGAACACACCTGCCAATATAGGAGATGCGGGTTCACTCCTTGGGTTGGGAAGATCTCCTGGAGAAAGAGATGGTAACCCACTCCAGCATTCTTGCCTGGGAAATTCCATGGACAGAGGAGCCTGGCGGGCTGCAGTCCATGGGGTCTCAAAGAGTAGGACACGACTTAGCAATTAAACAACAACAAAAAAATGTTTATAGAGTCACTCTGGGAAACATCCATTTCTAATCAGAATCCTAAGCTTTTTCTAGGACATAATGTAGTTGACAGAAATCTTTGATTCATATTTCTATCATCTACTGACTTTGTATACTAGTAAGTTAGTATCTCTTGAGTTTCAATGTCCTGATCTATAAAACAACAGTGATAATAGCATTGTTGTTAGGATAAATGACATTCTCACATTCTCCTGGCACAGTAGGGGGTTAATAATCTTTCAGCTGTTCAGAGTTTCCCCCACGCCTCTACCATTTCTCCCATCAAAGTGTTTCTCTTGTCTTTTAGGGGTCTTGCTTTTTTCCGTCAGAGTCCAAGATCCTCTAGAGTAGGAATCAGAAAACATATTCTGTGAAAGTCCAAATATTGAATATTTTAGGCTATGCAGGCCACATTGTGGCATATTCCTTTTTGTTTTTATTGTTGCTATTTTGTTTTTGCTTCTTTACAACTCTTTTAATAATGTAAAACCATTCTTAGCTCATGGGCCACACAAAAACAAACTTCCAGCCAGATCATCTAAATGGACTTATGACCTATATGAATTTATGGGTTTGCTGAATAGTGCTCTAGAGTGAGGGGTCTTAAAGTGTGCCCCTCTAAGCAGAGGTGTCAGCATCTTCTGGGAACTTATTAAAGCAAAACTTGGGGTCCCACCCCAAACCTGCTGGATCAGAAACTCTGAAGTTTGCTCCAGCAATCTGTGGTGGTTTTTTTTGTTTTGTTTTTTTTTTAAAAAAAAAAACCTCCAGGTGATTTTGATGTAGTAGTTTAAACTTGGCTGCACATTAGAGTCACTTGGAGAGCTTTAAAATATTAAAAAGTCAGTACCTGGGTTTCCTATCAAATCAAAAACTCTGGGAATGGGACTGAGACATACCAGTTGAAAGCCCTGCAACTGATTCAGTGTGTAACCAGAGCTGGAAACCCCTGGCATAAACTTGAGGGATAGCTTTTGCATCTTGGAAGTAAGCTTTAATGCTAATGTTATCACCAAGGTAGCCAGTACTCAGGTCTCTTCCTATTTTGATAACTTCATAGAGGAAACTCATAGTAATCCACTGATCAAAACACAGTTATTCATACTATACATGAAGCAATAAGTTCAGGACAGTAGGGGTATTTTTTAGTGTATTAATTCATCTACCTTTGAAAATTTTGTGTATAAAAAGCAAATGCGTCCATTTCAAAGAAGCTCAAAATTTCAGTTTTACAAAGAAGGAGCAGCTCGAGAAACACCTCTCATATTTCCTTTTTCTCTGAGTTTAAACCTAGTCACTCCCCTCACCATAACTGCAAGGGACTGGATCTGTTATTCTACTATTCCACATGGAGTAAGTTCTAGGGTATTTCATCCTTATTTCAAAAAGCACATTTTCCTATAAATATTCTGTGGGAAAGCTTTTGCCTGGTTTTACATTGGTAAGATAATTCTAGAGTGCCACATTTGACAAATGACATCAGCTAGCCTACCCTAGCCATAAACCATTTTAGAACTCTCATGCATAATTTGGCTTCAGGTCAAGGTGGTGTAATATGAACCAGCAGAATATACGGCACAGGATGTCCTTAGCAGCTCTCCTCAAGATCAGCAAAACTCATTCCTGGAAGAGAAGCTCATCTGTGAAGCAAGGTCGAGCCCAGTGGCCATCAGAGCAGGTCCTTGATGGAACTGCTCCTTGCCTGGAGGTACTTCTGCTTTGAAACCCTGCTGTAGTGGTCCTTCCAGTTGCTTACCTTATGTCCATTCCATCCTACCACCAGCTACTGCCTTGTCTTCTTTGCTGTAGGTATTTCCATTTTGTTCAGGAATCAGAGAGTCATATTTTTCAGAGGATGCTGGCTTCCTCTCCAGCCCCTGGGGTTCAATCTTGATGGCTTAGATAAACTGTGATAATTCAGTTTCCTTTGCCAATGATTGGTTTAGGAACAAGCATATGATAAAATGCTGGCCAATTATGAGAGTAGAGGGAGCTTTGGGGAAGATCTTGCTGTTCAAAAGTGTTGATGCTTCTTGTTAGGCCACTGGATGGTGATTTGTGAAGCTATGAAACTTAGAGCTACTGTAACCATCTTGGAACCGTGAGAGAGTATGTCTGGAGCCAAATGCCAACACAGTGAAAATGGCATGATAGGAAGAAGGGAAGAATCTGTATCCCCCCATGAACTCCCTGAGTTGCTGAATTGAAGACCTGGGTACCACATGACCTCCATATTTCATTGTTACATGAGATTATGAACATCCTCCTTATATAAACCACTTTGGTTGGAATATCTGTTCTTATAGCCAAAAAGATCCCAACAAATACATCTGTGTTAACCATATAATCAGATGTGAAAGAATCTCATACTAAGTACTTGCTTACTCCAGAAACATGTATCTTAGTTCTGGGGATTTTTCTGTTGGGAGGAAAGACTTTTTACTCATTCCTTTCGTAGTTTCTTCCCTTACAGACATAACTATCTCCAGCTCCAGGCTATGTCTCCCTGAGAACTTAGCCGCTCATTCATGAAGGCGTGAGTGAGCCATTGACTTTGATATTTCATCAGCCTAAAGAAAAGTGGTAGTGCCGTTCACGCCAGACACAGATACAAGGAAAGATGGTCCTTAATAAGCCACTGCTGGCAATTTTTAAGCTTTTGTCGTTGTTAACACTGACACTGGGCATTACCATAACCACCAGTTTGAGCTCCTCAAAACCTTCTCTATATACTCTACACATCCTGCTCCTGCTGCTAAGTCACTTCAGTCCTGTCTGACCCTGTGCGACCCCATAGACATCAGCCCACCAGGCTGCCCCATCCCTGGGATTCTCCAGGCAAGAACACTGGAGTGGGTTGCCATTTCCTTCTCCAATGCGTGAAACTAAAAAGTGAAAGTGAAGTCACTCAGTCATGTCTGACTCTTAGCGACCCCATCCCCTGCAGCCCACCAGGCTCCTCCGTCCATGGGATTTTCCAGGCAAGAGTACTGGAGTGGGTTGCCATTGCTTTCTCCAACTCTACACATAGCAGACTTTCAATACATGTTTGTTGGATAAATGCATGAATAAACTCTAATTATTTGCCAACGGCATGTCATGGAGCATTTAGAGACTTGAAGATATTTGAGGCTCCATTTTTGAGATAGAAACTCAAGTCCTAACAAGTCTTTTTCTGCCACATCTAGTTAAAACCAGAGAGTATAAGTAGTGTAGCTCCCTTTTTAGGAATGAGGTGCCTCCTCTCTCCTCTCTTGCTCAGATTCTCATGCTTGTTCTCCCTGGAAATTTCAGAGTTTAAGTGGTCAGATTCTGTGAATATATTTTAAAAAGCAGATATTTTCATGTCTGCAAGCAGATCTTTCTTTGAAGCCCAAAGAACTCCATCATTGCTCATTAAGAGTTTCTGACACATAGGGCTGTGTGTGTGTGCATTTTAAGAGGACTCTCCAGTCCTGTCAGTTCTGCAGTAATTAGTTTATTGGATGACTTCAAAGGCAAGGGACTGTGTAGAACAGTGCTTTGAAGAAGAGCCTTCGCTGGAAATGTTGCATTCGGCAGACTGACTTTGGGATCTGGGGTAAAGATGGACTTTGTTTGACATCCAGTGTACTTTCCTCCGGGGAAGGGCAGATTCATGACATTCAGGGTGAGCCTCAAGGAAGAAAAAGTCCTCCTAAATCCTCGTGGAAACATCATCATCTGTCTCAAAGAAGGGAGTCACTTCATGCTAAAATGAAATGTCTCCAGGGGCTTCCCTGGTGGCTCAGAGGTAAAGAATCTGCCTGCCAAGGCAGAAGGCACGGGTTTGGTCTCTGGTCCAGGAAAATCCCACAGGCCACGGAGCAACTAACCCCGAGTACCACAACTTCTGAGCCTGTGCTCTAGAGCCCGGGAGCCTTGGCTACTGAAGACGTGCCCTAGAACTCGAGCTCCTCAAGAGAAACCACAGCAGTGAGAAGCCTGCACACCCCAACTTGAGAGTGACCCCCGCTCCCAGAAACTAGAGAAAAGCAGCCACAAAGACCTAGCAAGCCAAAATAAGTAAATTAAATAAAATGCTTAATTCTCTCCGGAACCAGATCCTCTCCCTGAGACAGACTGAATAACCTCAATGGAGAAAGAAGAGCATCATGCTAGGATCAGTCTTCTCTGACGTTCATGCTGCTTCCTAAGTTAATTCCTCAGTGGATAACACTTCTCCAATAGTCCCGTGAAGGAGGAGGATGTGCTGAGGCAAAGGAAAGCTGCAGGTTAAATGTGCTTCCTGCAGTCCCTTGTCACCTGTGCAATGATAGCAAAATTATTAGCTGAATCCCACGGTTAGTGCTAATCCCCCCACAGCAGAGTTGCTTGGATCTCTACCTAACACTTGATATCTCCCTATGAAATAGTGACTGGCTTATGTGTCTGTCTCTCCCATTAAATTTTAAGTGCCTTGAACCCTGGTCTATGTTTCAAGTCATCTTTGAACCCAGTGCCTGTAATACTTACAGGAGTAGGTACTGAGTAAATATTTGGAAATGGAACTAACTTATTACATAACAGTGAAAAGGCCCATGCTCAATAAGTTGACAGGTATTTACTGAGCCTAAAAGAAATAAGGTAGAGACTTGTAAATAGAGGTCTTTCGCTTATATGATGAGAAAGAACTGGAATTTGGAATCAAACAGACCATGTTTTGAATCTCAGCTTTGCAAACCCACTGGTTGCCCTACTTTGAGTTTGTTGCTTAAGTTCCCCACCCTCAATTTCATCCTCTGGGAAATGACAATTTTTAAAAAGATGTATTTATTTATTTGGTTGTTTTGGGTGTTAATCGCAACACGTGAACTTAGTTGCCCCTTACCATGTGGGATCTTAGTTCCCCCACCAGGGATCAAACCCGAGTCCCCTGCATTGGCAGATGGATTCTTAACAAGGGGACCACCAGGGAAGTCTTAACAAATTTTTTAATGAGTTATTGGGAAGGTTAAAGGAAGTGGTATTTGGGGTTGAATTGTGACGCCAAAATTCATATTTGAAGTCCTAACCCACAGTGCCTCAAAATGTGACCTGATTTGGAAATAGAGTACTTACAGATGTAATTAGTTATGGCTGAAGTGAAGTAAAGTCACTCAGTCGTGTCTGACTCCTTGTGACCCCATGGACTGTAGTCTACCAGGCTCCTCTGTCCATGGGATTTTCCAGGCAAGGGTACTGGAGTGGGTTGCCAGATTAGTTTGTACTAAAGTAGGGTGGGCCCCTAAAGCAACATGATCGGTGTTATAATATAAAGGGGAAATTTGGGAATTCCTTGGTGGTCTGGTGGTTTCAGGACTCTGCCCTTACACTGCAGGGGACCTGAGTTCAATCTCCGGTTGGGGACTAAGAGCCCCAAAGCTGCATGGTGAGGCTAAAATTAAATAAATAAATAAAAGGATCTTTTAAAAAAATAAATAGATAAAAAGGGGAAGTCTGAAGGCAGACACACTCAGCAAGAACACCATGTGAAGATGAAGATGGCGATCAGGGCAAAGGTTTGAGATGCTGAGAAATACCAAACAATGCCAGGAAACCACCAAACAATGGAGGAGATGCTTCTCACAGCTCTCAGGAGGAGACAGCCCAGTCAACACCTTGATCCTGGACTTCTTCGCCTCCACAACTGTAAGACAACAGTTTTGTTGTTTAGACCGCTCTAATGGTAGACCTTTGTTTTCAGCAGCCCTTGCAGACTAATACAGGTGGATAAAATAGTGCAGAGGGCAGTGCCTGGTGTGATAGCTATTTGGAATCTGTATTTACTTATTATTCTCTCCATATTAGACCTTCATGGAAGTCTCTTTTGAAAAATGACTTTGGCTAAAGGTAAATGTTTGATTCTGGTAGGGACAACTGAAAACAGTAGTGAGTGATAACATAACAATTTCTATTAGGAAGGCTGCTGCTGCTGCTGCTAAGTCGCTTCAGTCGTGTCCGACTCTGTGTGCCCCTATAGACGGCAGCCAACCAGGCTCCCCCGTCCCTGGGATTCTCCAGGCAAGAACACTGGAGTGGGTTGCCATCTCCTTCTCCAATGCATGAAAGTGAAAAGGGAAAGTGAAGTCGCTCAGTCGTGTCTGACTCTTGGCGACCCCATGGACTGCAGCCTACCAGGCTCCTCCATTCATGGGATTTTCCAGGCAAGAGTACTGGAGTGGGGTGCCATTGCCTTCCCCAATTAGGGAGACAGAGATGGGCTAATAGCAGTCAGTGTAAAAATGTGAAAAATGGCTTTATGTAGGCCTATGTTACATGGTTTGAGCAAAATAAATATCCCTCTTTACTTTTTAATAACAAATTATAATTTTTATTTTATTATTTGGCAGTGCCACTTGGTATGTGGGATCTTAGTTCCTCAACCAAGAATCGAACCCGCATCCCCTGCAGTGGATGTGCAGAGTCCAAATGACTGGATCACCAGGGAAGCCCCCAAGTATCCCTCTTTAAATAACCACATATTCTAGAAGTTATTAAAAATTGTCTTTCATTTTTTAAAAAATTTCCCTAGTATTTTCTTATTTGTAAAGCTAGAAGTAATGATAACTTCCAGTCTTCGTGGTATATCCTTAGGGCTACAGAGACTCAACCAACCAAAACCAAAATCAAACAAAGCCAGGATGTCTTAAAGAGTGTATGTTCTTATAGGTTGAAAATGAGACCTTCTGTGTCTTTGATGGGAAAAGTACAGAAAATCTTTCCTCTCTTTCCCCAGAGAACAAATGCCTTTTCTTCCTAAGTCCAAAACCAAAAGCAGTGGACTTCTTCCATTTACAGAACTTTTCATCATCCCAAACAGAAACTTTTCTCATTAAACATATATTCCACCACTTTCCCTACCCAGCCCCAGCCTCTGTTCTACTTTCAACCACTACTCTATTTTCAATCTCTATGAAGTTACCTATTCTAGGAAACTCATATAGGTGGAATCATGCACGATTTGTCCTTTTGTGCTAGTTCACACAGCATAATATTTTAAAATTTCATCCATTTCTGGCATGTATCAGAGTTTCATTTTAATGAAACTCTGAATTTTACATGTCTATATCTGTATATCTCTCTACATATACACACAGATACTCTTTTTAATGCATTCATCTTTTGATGGCAAATGGGTTGTTTGGGGGCTTCCCTGATAGCTCAGTTAGTAAAGAATCCACCTGCAGTGCAGGAGACCCTGGACCCCAGGAGATTCCTGGGTCGGGAAGATCTCCTGGAGAAGGGATAGGCTACTCACTCCAGTATTCTTGGGCTTCCCTTGTGGTTGAGCTGGTAAAGAATCTGCCCTCATTGCAGGAGACCTGGGTTCAGTCCCTGGGTTGGGAAGATCTCCTGGAGAAGGGAAAGGTTACTCACTCCAGTATTCTGGTCTGGAGAATTCTATGGACTGTATGGTCCATGGGGTCGCAAAGAGTCGGACACAACTGAGTGGCTTGCACTGCCCTTTCCACCTTTTGACTGTTATGAAGAATGCTACTCTAAACAGCGATATGCAAGTGTTTCAGTTCTTGCTTTTAATCTGTGGGGTATGTGGCTGCTGTTGTTTAGTTGCTATGCTGTGTCTGACTTTTGCAACTCTATGGACTGTAGCCTGCGAGGCTCCTCTACCCATGGAATTTCCCAGGCAAGGATACTGGAGTGGATTGCCATTTCCTTTCTCCAGGGGATCTTTCTGACCCAGGGAAGAAGAGACTCATATCTTTTGAATCTCCTGCATTGGCAGGTGGATTCTTACCACTAGCACCACCTGGGAAGACCCAAATTTCTGGATCATGTGGTAATTCTATGTTGAACTTTTTCAGGGCTCATCAGACTATTTTTCACAGCAGCTATACAATTTACATTCTTAACAGCAATTTGAGTTTCCCCATATCTTCCCCTTTGTTTTTGTTTTTTGATAATAGCCATCCTGAAGGGTGTGAAGTGGTGTCTCACTGTGATTTTGAGTTGCTTTTCCCTAAGGATAGGTGATGTTGAGCATCTTTTCATGTGCTTGTGGGCTATTTGCATATAATCTTTGGAGAAATGTCATTCAAATCCTTTGCCTATTTTTTAATTGATCTGTTTGCTTTTTTGTTGTAGGATTATAGGAGCTCTTTATGAATTCTGCATGCAATTGATATAGAATCTAGGCAATGTTATCTATATGCAATGTTAAATGCTTGTCAGATATGTGGTTTACAAATATTTTCCCTCATTCTGTGAGTTGCCTTTTCACTTTTTTGATAATATCCTTTGATGCGCCAAAAGGCAGTAAATAATTTCATGCAGAGAATCGATATCTTTCAGTTGGTATGTGGAGGGTGGGTTGAAGTAGAGTGAGGTCAAGAAACAGGGAGACAGGTTACATGGCCACACTCTCCAGGGTAGGGTCTGAGCTGGAACAGAGAAGAAACTGAAAAGAAGACATTTAGGAAGTGAAAGCAACAGAATTCTGGTGACAGTGTAGAGAAAAAACAGACAGACAGAGGAAGAAGTGTTGAGTCAGTGGAGCCACTGGGGGACCTCTGGGGGGTATGTACCTAGAAGTGAAGTTGCTGAATCAAATGGTAATTCTAATTTTAACTTCTTCAGGATTCATCAGACTATTTTTCACAGCGGCTATACCATTTTGCATTCTCACCAGCAATGTACAGGATTCTAGTTTCCTATGTCCTTACTGAATATCGTACTTCCATATCCAGCAAGAGATGATGAGGACCTGATGAGGGGAACAGCGATGAGAGCAGAGAAGGAGGACAAATTTGAGGAGACAGAGTTCTTATTGGACAGGTGTGAGGAAGGGAGGAGTGATGGATGACCCAAGCAGGGGTAATCCAGTAAAACATTACCCTAGTTTACAGTTAACAATCTAGATTAGATTAGCCTCTGACACAAGACTAGCCCTCGATGCATTGGCTCCTGTGGTGAGAGGGTTTAGTGGAGCCTGAACCACCCCTCCTTCGCGAGGATCATTTCTCCTTATAAAAGTATCTTCTATGATTTACCACTGTTGACAATGTCAACCTCCAATCCTATCTGGAAGAATATGGGATAGTAAAAAAATGTAAAAAAACTTAAGCCCAAGTTGAAATCTGGAGCTTTATGACTTTGAATAAGGACCTAAACTTCATGAGCTTCCACATGCTTCCCTATACTCTGTTAAGTGAGTATAATGTATTGGCACCCTCCCCATGGAAATGCAGTGAGGATCAAATGGAAATAATTCAGATCAAACCCTCAGAACTGGTCCTGGACCCAGGAAGCCTCAATACATGCAAACTGTGGCAGTCTTTGCTATTCGACCTCCATACCAATGGCCAAGTCTGGTTGAATCTAAATCAGCTTGAAGGCTGTTGGGGAAACAGATGGCAGAGTAGTGAGCAGCACAGGCAATCTTTGCAGGCCAGGAACTTCCCTGTAGCTCATACGGTAAAGAATCTGCTTGCAATGCAGGAAACCAGGGTTCGATCCCTGGGTCGGGAAGATCCTCTGAAGAAGGGAATGACAACCTACTCCAGTATTCTCGCCTGGGAAATCCCATGGAGAGAGGAGCCTGGTGGGCTACAGTCCATGGGCTCACAAAGAGTTGGACACGACTGAGCAACTAAGCACAGCCTCTGGGTTCTCATCCAGTGAAGACTGTGGTAGAATCATAGCCCTAGAATCAGAAGATCTTGGGTTAGGGACTTCCCTGGTGGTCTAGTAATTAAGAATCTGCCTTTCAAAGCACGGGATGCAGGTTCAATCCCTGGTTAGGGAACTAAGTTTCATGTGGGCATGCAACTAAGCCCACGCTGCAACTGGAGAAGCCCATGTGCTGTGACAAAGACCTAGCATGGGAAAAGTTTTTAAAAAATAAAAGAAAGAAAAGAAAACCCTGGCTCAAAATCTTGAATCTTCTGTTCATTAGTTTTATGGCATCTTCTGCTTAGGACCTGAGAGAGGGTGGCAGCAAGTCAATCCCAGGGGTGAAGGGGACACTGGTGCCTTCTCATGGAAAGCTGGCACTGTGTTGTGTCTGTCTTCAGAGGCATGACACCCAGTGGCAATGGCAGCTCCACTCACTTGGAGCCCAGATCTACAGAGTCAGCACCGAATCGCCTGCCTGCAGCAGTGTGGTGGTCCACCGGGACGGCACACGGGATTGCACTGCAGAATGTTTACGGTGCTGGTAAGGGAACTAGCAGGTAACATGTGTCAAAGCCCACTGATCACAGTCGCCTACAAGATGCAGCCTCCTCTACCCTCACAGGAAGTGACTCTGCGGAGGGCTCATCCCCAGCTTGTTGGCCACTTCTGAACCTCAGGGGTGTGGGTTACAGCTGTCTAACTGTAACAGTGCATTGCTAGGAGATTTCCTGATAGGCCGACTCTGCCAACAAAAGGCTGAAGCTCTATTGCGGTTGAGAGTGAGAAGGACTTTGACGTGACCACATTTAAATAAGCATTTTCTGCCCCATGGATCCTGTTAGCAATGGTGATGTCAAGCCTTTAAAGGTGTTGTGCCCCGTCTAGCTCTGTTTCCACAGGAAAATGTTAAGGAACAATGCAACTCTAAGTGCTCAAAGAGAGAGACATGAAGGAACCATGGTCTGAAACCTCATGATTTTAATATTTCTAAAACAGGCTAATCCAAGCTTTGAAGAACATATGACACCACCCCTCCCCTTACAAAAAAAAAAAAAAAAAGACAGCATGGCAGCTTTTATTATTTTATTGTTTAATTCTCTTTCTAATGCTAATTAACTTGTCACTGTATTTTGTCTGCCTGTAAAGGAGTTAAATACAGTGGAGAGTGCTATTTACAAACGTGTATATTCCACAAGCTAATACTGACCTGTACATGTTTTAAATTTGAATTAATTGCTGACATTCAAAATTGAAGCGGGCAGCAAGATTTAGGATTTCCAAAGTTATGTTTGCTTGAGTCCTCTGAGAAAGCAAATGCCAAGATGGGATTAAATATGCAAAATTTTATTAGGGAGAATGCTTGTGTGAGGAAAAAGCAGGGAGAAACCCAGAGGAGGCTGGGAGGGCAAGTCTGAGCAGCAGTGAAGGAGGGAAGGAGAGAAAATTGGGTAGAAGTGTTCTAAGCTGAAGACTTCTCTGGGGGTCCACTGGTTAAGACTCCACACTCCCGATGCAGGGGGCACAGGTTTGATCCCCGGTTGGGGAAGTAGGATCCCACATGCCACACGGGGCTGCCAAAAAAAAAAAAACAAAACAAAAAACCAGGGGGGTTCTAGGTTGCCAAACAGTTTGAGGAAGATTCAGCAAAGAGCAGAGAGTCCTGGGGACAAAGCTGGCTGTCGGAGGAGCAGAAGAGCCCTGTGTCTCCTAGGAAAGGGTCGCCAGTCACCTTGCTGCACTAGCCATTGACTGGGGGCAGCACTGGGAAGTATAACCTCTGTACAAACATAGCCATGGGTTATGACTGCAGCAGCTCAGGACTTGGGCCACTGAGTTCTCTCTAGCTGGGAGTCTGCAAGGGCATTCTCATGGCTGCCAGAGAAGCCATCTCCTGGTAGAGGATGTTTAACAGGCTGTTAATCAACCTAAAAAAGCACGGCCAGATTTCTCTGCCAGGGAGCAGACTTAAAATAGCCAGCCACTCCTTTCTCTCATCCTTAGAACACTGTGTCTTTACCTGTCCAGACAGGCCTTATATTTGTGTGACTCTCTTCTGGAAACGCTAGAAAAATAACTATATATATATATAAATAAGTTATATATATAGTTATATATATATATAAAAGAGCAATCTGAAAACATATTAATTATACTATAAGTAGAAGTGCTGAATGAGCTTCCAGTGAGCAGAATGGGAGTTTGAACTAAAAATCTTAAAGGTCACTTTCAGTCCCAATAACTGTTCTTCTTTAATTGTTCTCAGGGAAATATTCTTAAAGGAGTAGACTCCATTTTCAATACTCTTTTTCTCTAACTATAAAAGTAAACTGTGCTTTTTGAAACATGGAGAAAATATATAGAAATTTCCATTAACATTTTAATATGTTTCAAAGCACCTGTGTATATCTTTCAACTTGTTTATGTCCATGCTAGCATATAATTTTGATATCTTCTTTTATAGTATGAGGTATCATAAATATTTCCCCATTTGATTAAAAATTCTTTGGTATGGTGTATATTAGCATACATCTCTGAATAGTTCCTTATGATAAAGGGCTAGTAATTGCTAAGGTACAGGGCATATAACCTTCTAGTGATTTGATATGTATTGATTACATTACTTTATCAGTAGCATATAAGGGTGCCTGTTTCCCTAAAACTTCCTTAACTCTAGAGACAGTATTTTTTTAAAAATCCTTTGCCAATTAGGGAGAAAATGGCATCATATTTTTTTTATTTTCTTAAAACACTAGTTGAACTGAACATTTAACTTATTATTTATTTATTTATTTATTTTTGGTTTAACCTTTTTTTTTTAATTTTCATTTTTACTTTATTTTACTTTTACAATACTGTATTGGTTTTGCCATACATTGACATGAATCCACCATGGGTGTACATGCGTTCCCAAACTTGAACCCCCTCCCACCTCCCTCCCATAACATCTCTCTGGGTCATCACCGTGCACCAGCCCCAAGCATCCTATATCCTGCGTCAGACATAGACTGGCGATTCAATTCTTACATGATAGTATACCTGTTACAATGCCATTCTCCCAAATCATCCCACCCTCTCCCTCTCCCATTTATAGTTCATCTTTGATGAATTATTTCTTCACATTCTTGACCAGTTTTCTATTGAATTTTTCTCTTTTTGTTATTGGTTTACAGGACTCTTTACATATTAATGACCTAACTAGTCATCTATCAAACATAATACAAATATTACCCCAGTGTGTCATTTACTTTTTAATTTTGCTTAAGATGTTTTTCTGATGTACAATTGTTTTATGCATTCAAAACTAGTAATCTTTTCATTTATATTATCTGCTTAGATAAGCCTTGCCTATTTCAAGATTATATACAGTTTTACCTATGATTTATTTATTTTTCTATTGAAAGAAAACAAAAGTGGCTTTACCTTTCACATTTAAAAATGTCAACCACCTGGGATTTGTTTTTGTATATTTCTCAAGGTAGGGAATCTAATTTTGTCATTGCAAATTGTTACCAGTGGGTTCCAGCACTATTTATAGCATGATCCATTTATTTGAATTTTCATCTTTTTCACACACAAGGATAGTATTTCTTAAATTTTTTGTGAGTTTTAAAAATCTCCTTTTGATTCATTTTCAATTTTATTGCATTGCCATCAAAGAATGTGGCCTATACATTTCTCTACTTTGGAAAAAATATCCATCTTTGTCTGTTGCCGATCACAAGGGATTTCAGCCATGTGAAATACTGTGTGGTATTTTGCAAAGTAAATTGCTGCTACTACTCATAAAATATTTAAATTTGTGACTGGTGTACATACAAATTGGGGCTTCCCAGGTGGCTCAGTGGTAAAGAATCTGCCTGCCAATGCAGGAGACACAAGAAATGCTGGTTTGACCCCTGGGTCTTGGAGATCCCCTGGAGAAGAAAATGGCAACCTGCTCCAGAATTCTTACCTGGAAAATTCCATGGACAGAGGAACCTTGCGGGCTATTGTCTATGGGGTCGCAAAGAGGTCAGACATGACCGAGCACACACACATGCACATACATGTGAATTCAAATCTATTTGATATGTCACCAATAATAATATCATTCTAATTCACTAGCATTACAATTTGTTCTTCCCCAGTTTTATTGAGATACAACAGTGTGGAAGTTTGTTACACTGTAATGACTTCACTACGTATATCGTCAAATGTCCTCAAAAATTTTGGTTAACATCCACCATCTAATCCAAAGAAAAAATATTTTCTTCCTTGTGATGAGAACTCCTAGGAGACAGTACAATTCTTCACAGTGGGACAGACAGCTGGGGGCAATACGGAACCCTGTCAGTACTGGGTCACTGCTATGAGTCCTTACATTGGTGTCCACGAGGCCCCATCATTATAGGGTCCCCATTCTTGAATTTCCAGAGGGGCTCTGCTTCCTCTGATGCTTTCAGGAATCTTAGAGTAATTCTTCCTGGTCCCTCCAACTCAAGCTAGTATGATTAAGCTTCCATTCCTTATGATGAAAAGAAAACCCTAAGTAAAACAGCAGCACATTCTTCAGCACAGAAGAAGGGACCAGTTTACATCAATCAGAGCAGTAGCCTGACATGGTGGAACCGGGATCGCTAGGGAAGGCAGGCAACCCTGGTGAGTGGGAGCTTCTGCAGAGGGTTGCCTGCTGTGGGAAACCCCCCGCCATTGCCTGGGCTAGGCTGTCTCTCCCACAGTCTCCCTTCGCAGCTGGGCCTGAGCACTGCAGTGGGCTCTGACTCTGCACTTTGCTGTCTGCTGCACTTCCAGGCGGTTCGTAGGGATGACTCACTCCTCCCTGGCAACTCCAGCTCCTGCCTCTCTGCGTAGGTGACAGTGAGATTCCATCACAAACTCCTTCTTCTAGCTCCTTGGGGCTTGCTTTTGCATTTAGTGAATTGAGGGTTGCCTTTATTTTTTTTCAGATGAATCTTACTTTACTTAAAGAAGGCATCTAACAAATATTTTTTAGATTTTCTGAATTGTGATAGCATCTTCATTGAATTTCTCAGATACTTACAGATTTCCTTCTATTAAAAAAAATTGCTTTGGAGGAACATGAAGGAGTTAAGTTGTGCTCAAGTATTATCATGAGTTGAAAATGACATTTTCCAGTTTAACTATTTTTCTTCCCTCATCTAAAACCAAAAAGTCTTAATTTTGACATAATACCTCCTTACTGAATCTACCCTAGTAATGAAGGAAAAAATGTAATGAAGGCAGATCACCTGGTAGAAATATCAGGACATCTTTAACAGCTATAAAACATTATTCAGTATATAATTTGGATACTCTCAGAATAATAAACACTGTATTCTTTGGGGGTTTTTGCTCTATTCTTTTGTCCACACTTTCTTTGTTCTCTCTCTTCTCTCCATACTTCATATCAGCATACCTCCTGGGTGATATTAAAAATAAATAGCTCATTCATGAAACATGTTTCAAGCCCCACAGTTTACAGACGTTTGAGCAAAGGGTTATAGGAAGTGTAAAGAGTAAACAGGTGCTGGCTATAGCAACTGCCATCATAAAATTACAAGCAAACTTCAAGAGAAGAACACATGAAAAGATGTTCAACATGATTAGTCAGTAGGGAAATGTAAATCAAGGCTACAATGAGATCAAGCCTACAGTCAAGCCTATGAAGCCACTTCACATCCACTAGGACAGCTAGAGCAAAAAAGACAGGCAATAACAAGCGTCTGTGAAGATGTGGTCAGATTGGAACCCTCCTCTTCCTTGAGGTGATAAAAATGTTCCAGAATTACAGAGTGGTGATGGTTGCCCAGTCATGTAAATATTCTAAAACTGACTGAATGGTACAATTTGCAAAGTATATATTTGCAGGACGTCTTTTTTATTTCTAATGCTTTAATATGTGTGGTCACTAAGTCGTGTCTGACTCCTTGCAACCCCATGGACTGTAGCCCACCAGGGGCCTCTGTTTGTGAGATTTCCCAGGCAAGAATACTGGAGTGGGTTGTCATTTCCTTCGTCAAGGGATCTTCTTGACCCAGGGATCGAACCTGCAGCTCCTGCCACATCTCCTTTATTGGCAGGCGGAGTCTTTACTGCTGTGCTATTGGGGAAGCCCTTTAAACCATGAGATTTTGAATCAGTTAGATTTAGACGCTATGCATTGTAAGGTAAAGATAATAACCTATGCTTTTTCCTTGGTACTTTACTCAGTTGTCTTAATACCATTTACTCGATGAGCTAATTTTTCGGTGGTAATTTTAAGGTGACACTTAAAATCACCACGTACATGTAGGTCTATTTCTTTTTTTAATACAGCATGTGGAAAAATTTGAATGAACTTTTTGGCCAAGCTGATATTAGTGAGACTTAGTTAACTAACAAATAAACCTAATCTCAAAGGCTTTTAAAACAACCCCAAAACTGCAATAGGAAGAGCTCAATTCTGATAAGGGGGACTGTGGAAAGCTTCTCAGAACAAACGACATCTAAGCCAGACCACAAAGCACAAGTGATAATATAATAGCCACTTACAACACATCCATATCTGATCTCTAACAGTGCCGAACACCAGGCCTTTATTTCTAGTTGTTTATGTACGTATGTATGTATGCATTTTACTTGGAGGATAATTGCTTTACAATGTTATGTTAGTTTCTGGTGTTCAGTGAAGTGGATCAGTTCTCTGTATACATATATCCCCTCCTGCATGAACCTCCCTCCCACCCACCCCCAATCCCACCCCTCTAGGTCATCACAGAGCATCAGGCTGAGCTTGCTGTGCTATACAGCAGCTTCCCTCTAGCTATTTTATATATGGTAATATATATATGTCAGTTTTACACATGGTCGTGTATGGATGTCAACTTTACCCACGGTGTATATTTCACAATTCGCCCCACCGCCTCCTTCCTCCGCTGTGTTCACAAGTCCATTCTCTACGTCTGTGTCTCTATTCCTGCCTTGCAAATAGGTCCATTGGCACCATTTTTCTAGATTCCACATCTCTATATACACAATATGGTCCCTCTGCTGCAGATGAAGAACCTGAGGCTCAACCAACGGTCAAGATGGTTTGTCCACAGTCACAGAGCTAGTGAGTGGCAGAGAAAACTACAGGTACTACATGTACGTCGGCTAAGAGACAAGCTCTTGAGATGTGTAGGGGTTTGAGTAGTCTACACAGAGGGACAGGTGCAAGGTAACAGGGGTTGAAAATAGCAGAAATCAATGGGGAACAGCAAGTCAGCCAGGGCCTTCATCTGTACAGTTTGCAACTAGAACTGGGAATCAATCTGAAAAGGTAAGCACAGGCCAAATTATGGAAGGTTTTGTGTCATGATGGAGACGTTTAGAATTCATTCTGGACTCATCAAAGAGCTGGAAGCATGCTCGATAAATGGATCTGTGCTTTAGAGAAGGGATCCTGCAACCACAAAGACAGTGCTCAACCAAAGAGACAGAAGTCAAGGTGACTGAGAGAGGGAGAGAGGGACTGAGGCCTGGACTGGGGTTCAGAACTAAGCAAGGAGGAGAGGAAGAGGTGAATAAAGCCACTATTTCAAACTGGTGGAAGCATTTTAAATGTTCATGCTAATGCTTACCTTACATTGCCACTGAACATTCTGAATAAGGCAAAGCCGTTTACTGACAGTTATTTTGGAACCAATTTAATTAAAACGAGTGCTGAAGCATGGAACTGTCATCATGTTTCAAGCCTTCTAGCCACCTTTGCTCTGTAATCTCCTACCTCCATCAGTAGTCTTCTGGCTAGAAGAGCTACTGGAAGCATCTGATTAGCCAGCAGATGTCACGTCTGACAGTGCTAACCCTTTTGCTCTCATTGTGGCTCCTCACAAGCGATAAAGACCATTCTGGAGATGATGGAAAGTGTACTGAGGCTCCCTACCATTCAGCAGATTCCAGAAGATAAAACTGTACTTTTCTGTGCCCAATGGCCACCATCAATGTGCTTGGCGTAGTCTAAGCACCAGGTATAAGAGCAAATCCCAGCTCTGTCACCTACTGGACAACCTTGGTGTTGGCTGTGTTACTTAAGCTTGCTGTTCCTCAGATCTCACCTCTAGAAAATGGAGATATTAATAACAATTCCGTCATAGCATTGCTGGGGGACTTAAAACAGTTAAAACATGCAGGGGAGGTTAGAATGGTTTGACATATGCTAACACGCCAAAACCTCTTCAAACACTTACTTTGGAATTTTCCGATTCCTTCCTTTCCTTTTAAGAGTATGATCTGAAAACAGGTTGTTTACATCTCAACGGCAATAATATTTTCCATTAGCTTTTAAAAACTTCAGCTGTCAATAATCGTATCTGAAGTCAGTCCATAACATCAGAAACAATACAACTTTTGAACTGTAGTATAATGAGAGATAATGACTTATTAGCTATTTTTTTTAGGGATTCTTGCTTAATTAGGGTGAAGGAAGCGGCAACTTTTTATGTTCACCTTCTCAGTATTGTTTCACTTTCTGAAAGAGAGTAAGGAAAGAGAGGGGGTTTTCAAAGAGGTAAAGCCGTGATAGAGATGAAAACATTTTTTTGTTTGTTTCTCTTTCTCTCTCTCTCTCTCTCTCTCTCTCTCTCTCTCTCTCTCTCTCTCTCTCTCTCACACACACACACACACACACAATTTCCTTCACCACATTCTTTTGGTTATATGACAGTTTCTGAAGTTTCTGGATTTCAATATTTGCTTTCCATTATCACTAAGTTTAGTTCACTTCAGTTCAGTCGCTCAGTCGTGTCCGACTCTTTGCTACCCCCATGAACAGCAGCACCCCAGGCCTCCCTGTCCATCACCAACTCCCAGAGTTTACCCAGACTCATGTCCATTGAGTCGGTGATGCCATCCAACCATCTCATCCTCTGTCATCCCCTTCTCCTCCTGCCCTCAATCTTTCCCAGCATCAGGGTCTTTTCAAATGAGTTAGCTCTTTCGCAGAATGAGTCAACTCTTCGCTGACCATGAGGAAGCCACATAGTGACTTAATAGCTACTTAATTAATTGCAACACTTACCTCTAAGGCTGTATAGAATTCCCACTGTTCGGCTCCATTGTGATAGGAATAACAGTCTTCAGTTCTCATAGACCTCACAGTTGACTCAAGAGACTAACAAACATGTGAACAATACTGTTAGCACAAGTAATGAGTGTAAGTTGGAAGGAAGATCGGACTCTAAGCAGATACCAATGAGAACCAATGACTTCAGCATTTGGAGATCCATCTGCTACACCCACGGTGGTGGAGCTGTTCTATGACCTGGGAAAAGGGGGTCCATGCTGGAAAGCTAACTACCACTCTCTGGAGAAGGCCATGAAACAAGGAGAGAAAGCAGACAGCCTGGGGGGCTTGGCTGACCCCTCCCTCCAGGGTACCTGGAATTCCTCTCCCTCTGCTCCATTCTTCTCTTTGACCTGTGGCTGAATCTCACTCCTTGGTTATGGATTCCTAACATTTCTTCCTCCTAGTGACTATGTTCCACGTTTTTATCTTCTAACTACCCCAATTTTGAAAATGAAGTAAAGGAAATACATAGCCTAAGTGGAAACCCGAGGAAGGAAAAAAAAAATAGATGTACTAATTGTGCATCCAGAAAAGCGGGTTATCAGAGTAACTCACACATAATTGAGAGACTGATTAGAACAATTGGCAGGTTGTCAGCACTGACTTTAAACTCTCTTCTCCGAGGTGGCCTCAACCATTAAGAATGAGCAGGGTAATGTGACTAATATTAACCACTATGAACAAATAATAAAAACAACACTCAATCCGCAACTGCTTATTGGGTGTGTTACCTGTGTGTGCCTTGTGGTACCCAAATAAGACTTAAACACACACATGCACACAACTGTCCAGTCTCAGATCCATAGCTACTGATCTTGATGGCACCGTAAATACATAGAAGGACCCCCAATAGTGTAAGGCTGTAAAATTTCAGCAAATGAGGGAAACTATGGATTCTCTATAAACTGAGAAACTCAGAGGCTAGGGTTGCTCAGACAAGCTTCACTGTAAGAGTTAGACTGAAGTAGGAAAGTTGAAGAGAAAATATACTTCCAGCAGTTAAGAATGTGGGCTCTGGCATGTGACTAGTGAGAACTGATCTTGGACTTGAACTAATTATTTCATTCCTCTGTGTTTCCATTTCCACATCTGCATCGGAATGGGGAAAGTATCTATCTGATTGCTTTGCTGGGAAGATGAAGTGAGTGAGCTCACGTACCTCATGAATGACATAATGCTGTGCTTTCCATACAGCAGACAATCGGTGTTAGCCGTTCTTCCATGGAGCAAACAACAAAGAAAGCACTCTTCAGAGTAGGACTCATTTTAGGATCACTGGTTTCTGAATAATCCTGCCAAAGCTACTTGTGACTTGATTATCCAGAAAAATTAACCCGATTGGAAGCTTTATAAAAGTAAATCACATAAAATGAATTCATTTAGGTTCATATGTACAGTTCAGTATACAGTTTTCACCATCTAGTATTCAGTCATTCTGTACTTCCATTGGTTTCAGTTTTACAGTCAATGGTAAAGGGAACCTATATGTCATAGTGGGTTTGGGCTGCTGTGACAAAATACCACAGGCTGGGTAACTTAAACATGTATATATATAGTTGACTCAAAAAATAGTCACAACCTAAAAGTTGAGAGGTATGTTTTATTTGGCAGAAATTTTTAAGACTTAAGCCTGGGAGGCAGTATCTCAAGTAGCCCTGAGAGAACTGCCCCGAGGAGAGGGAGGGAGGAGGAAGCAGTCAGGTTATATAGAAGTTTGGAACAAAGAGCAGGTTCAGTTCAGTTCAGTTCAGTCGCTCAGTCGTGTCCGACTCTTTGCAACCCCATGAATTGCAGCACGCCAGGCCTCCCTGTCCATCACCAACTCCCAGAGTTCACTCAAACTCATGTCCATCGAGTTGGTGATGCCATCCAGCCATCTCATCCTCTGTTGTCCGCTTCTCCTCCTGCCCCCAATCCCTCCCAGCATCAGAGTCTTTTCCAATGAGTCAAGTCTTTGCATGAAGTGGCCAAAGTATTGGAGTTTTAGCTTTAGCATCAGTCCTTTCAATGAACACCCAGGACTGATCTCCTTTAGGATGGACTGGTTGGATTTCTTTGCAGTCCAAGGGACTCTCAAGTGTCTTTTCCAACACCACAGTTCAAAAGCATCAATTCTTCAGCACTCAGCTTTCTTCACAGTCCAACTCTCACATCCATACATGACCACTGGAAAAACCATAGCCTTGACTAGACGGACCTTTGTTGGCAAAATAATGTCTCTGCTTTTCAATATGCTATCTAGGTTGGTCACAACTTTCCTTTCAAGGAGTTAGCGTCTTTTAATTTCATGGCTGCAGTCACCATCTGCAGTGATTTTGAGCCCCCCCAAAATAAAGTCTGACACTGTTTCCACTGTTTCCCCATCTATTTCCCATGAAATGATGGGACCGGATGCCATGATCTTCGTTTTCTGAATGTTGAGCTTTAAGCCAACTTTTTCACTCTCCTCTTTCACTTTCATCAAGAGGCTTTTAGTTCCTCTTCACTTTCTGCCATAAGGGTGGTGTCATCTGCATATCTGAGTTTATTGATATTTCTCCCAGCAATCTTGATTCCAGCTTGTGCTTCTTCCAGCCCAGCGTTTCTCATGATGTACTCTGCATATAAGTTAAATAAGCAGGGTGACAATATACAGCCTTGATGTACTCCTTTTTCGATCTGGAACCAGTCTTTTGTTCCATGTCCAGTTCTAACTGTTGCTTCCTGACCTGCGTATAGGTTTCTCAAGAGGCAGATCAGGTGGTCTGGTATTCCCATCTCTTTTAGAATTTTCCACAGTTTATTGCGATCCACACAGTCAAAGCTAGTCTGAACATCAAAAGTATTTTTGTGAATTAAAGAAAACCCGAATTCCCAAGTTAAGAAATTTAACTCTTGTCTATGTATGGGAAGATGCAAGTGTCTGGGGTCACTGAACTCTTCTGTTTCGTGTGCATCTCAGCCGTCCTGGAGCCTCTATCTTGTGTTTTTAACATCCTGAGTTCCTCAGTGCTCACTGTAGGGAGTGGCTGCAGCCTGATAGCTACCAGACCACACAGGTATTCTTCTCTTTCCTGAGTGCCCTAAAGGGTAGGAATCGCTGATGACTGTAACACCATTGTTTACTGACATGGCAGGAAATACTCCATTTCTCAATATATATTTATTTCTCACTTTTCTGGAGTCTGGAAGTCTGAGATCAAAGTGCCAGGATGGTCAAGTTCTTGGGAAGGCCACTTTCCAAGGCCACCTTGTGTTCTGGGTAGGGAGAGATGGAGTAGAGGAGAACTCTCTGGTCTCTCTTATAAGGGCACTAACCGCATCATGAGGACTCCACCTCCCCCAACCCCAACTCATGACCTCATCTCTCAAAGGCCTACCTCTTCCCAATACCATTGGCATTAGGGATTAAGCCTTGAACATATGAACTTTGGGATACAAACACATTCAATACTCAATGTCTAACACAATGACTACTCAAAAGAAATGTAAGAAACAAAGAATTCAAACATGTTATAAATGGTTCTATAGAGCCAAATTTTATGAGTTAAAGCTTTAGGAATAAAAAAGAAAACCAGTTTTCAATGAAGTGACTTTGAAGGTTAAACCATAACTATTCTGGGCAATAAAGATATCTTTTTTAAAAAAAATTATACTTAAGAGTGTTTGAAGACATGGAACACTCAGATTCTGGTGGTGGAATGGCAAAGAGAGGATGGTTTTATTAGTTGTGATGGGGATGTGATTCATGTTTTTCATTTTCAAAAAGTATGCTTAGAATTGCATTGAAACATGTATAATATCATACAAGAAATGAATCGCCAGTTTAGGTTCGATGCAGGATACAGGATGCTTGGGGCTGGTGCACTGGGATGACCCAGAGAGATGGTATGGGGAAGGAGGTGGGAGGTGGGTTCAGGATTGGGAACACATGTACACCCGTGGCAGATTCATGTTGTTGTATGGCAAAACCAATACAATATTGTAAAGTAAATAAAATAAAATAAAGTGTGAAAAAAAGTCATCTTAATAGTTAATAGTCATCTTAATAGCAAGGAGGCTTACCAGGTGGCTCAGTGGTAAAGAATCTGCCTGCCATTGCAGGAGATGCTGGTTCAATCCCTGGGTCAGGAAGATCCCCTGGAGAAGAAAATGGCAAGCCACTGCAGTATTCTTGCCTGGGAAATTCCATGCACAGAAGAGCCAGGTGGGCTAGAGTTCATGGGGTCACAAAAGCGTCGAATGTGACTAAGCATGCAACAGCAAGAGCTATTATTCTGTTTTTAAATGTATAGTAGATTTAGCTTGTGCTGGCCAAACAGATGCGCAGGCAACTCGTGCTGTGTGGTTTGCTGTGTGCTATTGTAACCAAGGAGCCTCTCTAGCACCTCAGTGCCCCATCCTGTCTGCCCCTCCCCTCTCACTGGACCCTACCTACTCTCTCTTCTGCAGCCCTTACCCAGCACCCGTGGTACGACTGCCCCTGATGTGGCTATGTTAAGTATGTGTGTGTGCACGGTGATCGTGGTGCTGATGGGCATCTCCATTCCCATCTCATCCAGATTTGGGGGAAAAATGAGAGGTACCCCAGGACCAAGTAAATGAGATATGAACTTTCACATTAAAACAGTGTTATCGGGAATTTCCTAGCAGTCCAGTGGTCAGGACTCTGCATTTTCACTGCCAAGGGTGTGCATTCAATTCCTGGTTGGGGAACTAAGATCTCATAAGCTGTGTGGTATGGCAAAGAAAAGAAAACCCCAAAACCAATGTTTATTGAAGCAGTTAATTTGTACAGAAATTCCAGTGCAGAAGAGGGTTTACTGCGTGAGTGCATGCTCAATCGTAGCTGACTCTTTTGTAACCCTGTGGACTGTGGCCCACCAGGCTCCTCTGTCCATGGGATTTCCCAGGCAAGAATACTGGAGTGGGTGGCCATTTCTTCCTCCAGGGGATCTTCCCGACCCAGCGATGGAACCTGCATCTCCTGTGCCTCATGCAGTAGCAGGGAGATTCTTTACTTTTTATCACTGTGCCACCTGGGAAGCCCTAGGATTTGCTGAAAGGCAAAAGGGGCTTAGTTTCCATGACACTTTATTCATATGAGCCCTTCCCAGGGGCTTTTACACTTTTATCTTCCTTATCTGAAAGGTGGCTCCCCAAATTGTAAGTGATTCAAGCCCTACAAAACCTGGATTGTTTCTGGCCAGCTGTGCAGTTTCATTATGGAATTCTTTTCACAGACTTTTGGTAGACTATCCTGAGAACCTTACTACCATATAAAGTGTTGCCTCTCAGGAGTAGTTTCTAGAGAAAAACAAATACCACTAAGAACATACAATGTATTCTCATCCCTGGGAAGTTGTCCAGCCCCTATACTAGGTTCTTAACAAACATTTGCTGATTGAATAATCATGAAACAAATGAAGGGTAAATGGGTATACTTGAAGCACTTATTGAGTTCTTCTCTCTGGAGTGTAGGATTATGGTGATTTTTATTTTCTTCATACTTGGCTGAGTTTCTACAAGGAATATGTATTTATTTTGAATAATTAAAAATTTGCTTTAAAAGTTCATAGTATGGATTTTTAAAACTCATACATGTCTGAAGTGCTTGCTCTGTGACCTTCTGTTACTTCTGAGGATATCAATTCAGAGGGGACCCTCATTGCTTTGCCCTCAAGAAGTCTGCGTTGCCAGTCACTGTTCTGACCCGTGAAAGAGATGATAACACAGGCCAACATTTATAGAGCCTAGTCTATTCAGGGTAGCTTAGTGAGGGAAAGAGAGAACTAGGGGAAACAAAATCTTGTTATCCTCAAGGATCCTTTTATACAGAATTCTATGTAAATAAACTCACACACATCTTAGTTATATACTTCTTTCATCTTACCATAACCCACCAGCCTCCTCTGTCCATGAGATGGTTTCAGGAATGACCTAAAAACACCAGAGAAATATTGGCTGCATTTGGATAAATCCAGCAGATGGATTTGCACTCCCAACTTTAAGACGGAATGCAAAGAGGAAAAAAAAATAAATGCCTACCAAATTTGAGATTTAGCTATAATTTGAAAGAACAGCTCATACCATGTGTCAGGCTTTACACAAAGTTTTTTATGTACACTGCCGCCTCATTTCATTTTTCTTTTATTTTGACAGCATGCCTATGAGATAGAAACTCCTATCATCAATCCCATTTTACAGATGAGGGAAGGAAGGCTGAAAGAAATGAAAGAAGTCATTTAAGGTAACAGATGATGGCTGGTAGTGCCTCCTTGGAATCCTAGTTAGCCTACCACCCCTTCTAAACTACTCCTCTTCAGGAGGCTAGACTAGAAAGAGTTCTGGTTCCAAAGACAAAATATGGATACATTTTAAAATGGAATACAAGGGGGTTTCAAAAACAATGTGATACCAGCCTTTTAAATCAGAAAAGTGAGAACACAGGGAAACCTTTTTTTTTTTTTTTTTTTTTTCCTTCCCCAAAAGACTGACTTCCTCGCTATTATGGGTGGGTTATTAACTCATGCCATTAAATCATGAATCTGTTTTTCAGTTAGGTGTCTCATCACTGCCACAGCTCTAGTGTGTCCTTTTCCGGTTTTCAACTTCATCTTGGCCCAAAGAGAGAAATGATTCCGTTGTGTGTGTGTAATCCACGGGGCCGAGGGAGGGTCTTTGTGCCCCTTTTGTTTTCCTGGGTGTCCTCACTCCGGAGGCCTGGCATTCCTCACGCGTCTAGGGCAATGCAAGAGCAGCGAAGCGCGGGGAAGCCACACAAAAGACCGCTATCAATGTTGAAAGATCGATTCAGTGCGCACACGAAACACCCAATATGACCAGGAAAAGGAGAAAACAACTTTTTCCCAGAGGGTGAGATTGGTTGACCTCTTGTGGGTGTCCACAAAAAAACCCCAGCAGGTTAAGAGGTGGGCGGCGATCTTTGTAGATTTCCCAATCATCCCCAACGCGCCAGTAGGCGCGGCCTCCGCCCTTTAGTCCCAAGAGGCCGGGAGGGGCAAAGAGGGGGCGCCGGGCACGAAGTCTCAGGCGATGTCTCCTTCCCTCCCCAGTGCAGCTTCTGTCCAGTGGCCGACGCTTCATTCATCTTGCAGGCGCCGCGGCTCCCGGGCAGGGTGGAGGCGGGTTGGTGGCCACGCCGGGCCGGGGAAACTGGGCAGCGCCCACCGGTCCAGCGAAGGGAGGGGCTGCGCGGCGCGGATGCCCGGCCTCGCCTTCCCCTGCTTCCAGCAGGCGCAGCCCCTCGGCTGGACCCAAGGTCTGGCTTGGGTCTCCAGCAGAGCTGGGCCGTCCGGGGCTCCGAGCGGTCCAGCGGCTCCTCCCAGGCCATCGCCCGGGTGTCAGGCCCAGGACGCAGCTTTCCCGCCGGGGTCTCCCCTCCAGCGGCGGGGTGCGCGCGCGCGCACACACACACACACACACACACACACACACACACACACACACACACACGCCCGTCCTCGCCCTCGATTCCTCTCTGCAGCCCTGGCAGTCGCGCAATCCCCGTCCCTTCCTCCGGGGTGCGCGGCCCCCGCAGGCCCCTCCCGGGGGCGAGGCGGGGGGCAGGACGCGCGCGGGAGCCGGGCGCGGGGAGGGGCCGGCGCTGGGGGAGTGTCTGGCTGCCCCCGCCCCTCGAGTGAGTGACTGGGCGACGAGGTCCCCTCCCTCCGTCCCCCTCCCTCCTTCCCGGTCCCCTCCCTCGCTCGCTCGCCGCCAGCCCCGGCTCGCTCCCTGCCCACTCCCGGGGGGGACGTTCCGTGCCGCGGCCGCCGCTTCTTTCACACTTTAGTTGGGAGCCGCGCGCCGCGCTCAGTTACTGGAGAGAGCTGGCCGCGCGCCGCCGCCTCCAGCACGCACGCACCCGGGCCGGGCTTCGGGGGCTTCGGGGCTCTTACCCCCGGCCTCTGGGAGGAGGGGGAGACCGGGACTCACCGTGGGGAGGAGGAGGAAGACGAGGAGGGAGGAAGAAAACCCGCCAGGAGGACCGGGGCGGGGGGCGGGAGGCTTGCCACCTTCAGCCCCCCCGCGAGCGCCCAAGGTAAGCGGGAGCCCCCCGCCGGCCCCGGGGAGAGGGGAGTTGGCGGCGCGGCTCGGCCCGGCTCCGCTCCGGGGCGCACCCGGGTGGGCTGGGAGGCAGGCCTGCGGGTGCCTGCCGCGCGGCGGGGATGGAGCCGCGGTCGTGGCGCTGCCGGCGTGCGGCCCGAGCCGGGGCTGCTGCTGCTGCTGCTGCTGCTGCGGGGCTGGCGGGGAAGGAAGCTGGGGTGGGGGAGCCGCTGGGGGCGTCTGCTGGCCGGGACGCAGGGGCTGGGATGCGGTTGGGGCTGCTGACGACTTTCGTCACATTGAGGCCTGGGTGGTTGGGGTTCGACACCCCTGCTTTCCTACCCATACCGCCCCCCCCACCCCCAGCACCGCCGCCCTCAGCCTTTCCTGCTCCTCTCGAGCTTTGCCCGTAGCCGCCGTACTTTTTTGCAAACCAGAGCTTTAAAGCAAAAACCAAAATGCAGAACCTTTGCTCAATCTCTGAGTCTCTCCGCTCCAACGGATCTATGTGTTTGTGTGGGTGCTGTGATCCCCCGAATTTCTGAAGTTTTGACCTTTCGGGGATGGGGGCTGACTTGTCTCGGTGCAGCGGTTTGTCCACCTCGATATATTTATTATTCGTGCCCAGGCGAGGCAGCCGGGGAGTGGGGCGCTCCGTTATTGTACCGGGCGAAGATTTCACTCCCCTCTGCGGGCAGTTCGCGAAGTGCGGCCGCCTGCAGCTGCCTCTGGTCGGCGGCTGGGTGTCCTTCCCCTGCCTTCCACCCTGCCCCCCACCCTCTCCTCCGACGGATTTTTTTTTTTTTTTTTCCCTCCTCTCGCTTACTGTTTGTGAGAGAGAAGCCCTCTCATCTCTCATTCATCTGTCTTTCTAAGGCTCTGGATTGGCTCAGGCACGATGATTAATATTGGGGTGGCTTTTCTCCGCTCCAACAGTTGCACGGTCAAAGGTAAAAATATATCCACATAATCACGCATTAATCCTGGGAGATGACAGGCACCGTTCGAGATAGAAGTGTTCGGTTTCCGGTAGGACGTTGACTACCTATGTATAAGGTAGCTCCAGTCGCGTGTGGGTTAGGAAAATTGTTTTAAAATAGATAGCTGCTTCTGTTGTGGCTGGAAGACAGCCTTAAGTTCAGCTCTCGGAGCAAGTCTGAAAGGGAGCCAGCTTGGTCACCCAGAACTTCAGGAAAGACACACATGCTCTGACTCAGACTTTGGGAGGGGGACTGACACACCATAGATTCCATGTAGCACTTTTTTTTTTTTTTTTTAAATTTTAAGGAAACAGTTGGGCTGTTCGGGGAAGTGACACGTTCATTACACAGACAGATATTAGGAACACTTCCTTACTTCATGGGCTGGGCTCACCTTCTACCTAATGAGAATAATCTTTCTGTTGGTAGAATTGGGATGTATCAGGATAGAAAAAAAAAATCATGGGTAGAGTTGGTCTGGGGTGCTCTAGCTTTCATCCATTCAAGTACTAACTAGGCCCAACCCTGCTTAGCTTCCCAGATCAAAGAAGATTGGGCGCATTCAGGGCAGTATAGCCCTAGACACTATAGCTTTCTTAGGGGGAGAAGGTAATGTTTCTTAAGGGTCTTTAAGTCCAAGGTGCTCAAGTTGGGGGATTTCTCCCCTTTTTCATACTTCTAGAGCTGGATTGTAGAATCAATAGAACATGTTCTGTGTTGGCTGTTTGGAAATGCAATTGATCAGATGTGGAAATTAATTTAGACTTGGTTATTTTTCTTTTGCTGCCTATAAAGTAGGAAGTGCTGGTGATGGGACAGCTGAGTGTATTTGTCTCTGCATTAAGCCAGTGCTGGGACTAGCACTTCACAGATCAGAATGCAGTGTGGAAATCCTCCCCTAGTGTTTCCTGCTGTGCAGACTGGGTTCTTTTTTTTTTTTTTTTTAACATGTTGACTTAAAAAAAATTATTTGTTTTAATTGGAGGCTAATTACTTTACACTATTGTATTGGTTCTGCCACACATCAACATGAATCTGCCACGCGTGTACATGTGTTCTCCATCCCGAAACCCCCTCCCACTTCCCTCCCCATACCATCCCTCCAGGTCATCCCAGTGCACTAGCCCCAAGGATCCTATCTCGAACCTAGGCTGGCGATTTCTGACAACAGCTCAAGATGGCTGTTTGGAAAAGCTTTGAAGACAAGCAGACTCAGCACTTGGATGAACAGAGGGCTTCAAGAAGGAGTGGGGTGTTTCTGTTGTCAAGTTTATCTCCTTTAGGGCATTTTCCCCAAGGAAAGTTGGCCCTGGTTGGTAGGGTGGTCTTATAGCCAATGCTGATATTTCATCCTTGAAGGACCCTAAGGTTTTGGTTCCCTCTTCAGCTGACTTAATTACACTGGTCAAGTTCTTTGGGTTCTTTGCTAGTGTTTTTTGTGTGCTTTATCCTCTCACTTTATCCCTGATAAAGTGTGCTTTATCCCTGATCTCGCTTTATCATCTAGCATGGATTTCTGGGGGGGCTTCCCAGGTGGCCCTAGTGATAAAGAACCTGCCTGCCAGTGTAGGAAACATAATGAGACACCAGTTCAATCCCTGGGTCAGAAAGATCCCCTGGAGGAGGGCATGACAACCCACTCCAGTACTCTTGCCTGGAGAATCCCTGGGACAGAGGAGCCTGGCGGACGGACACGACTGAAGTGACTTAGCATGCACGCACACATGGGTTTCTGGGAATTGATAGACTACTGTCTGCAGTGGTTTGAGCTTCTTGAAGCATCACAGGCTATAAATCAAAAGCCTTTTCATTAATTGGTACTATTTGCTGTGACTCTACTCTACCCAAGAGGAAGGTGATGTCCCCCATTGTGAGTATCATTTCCAGGTTGAGGGTGCCTCAGTGCTGTGTTGATTTTTGACCAGGCAAGACTTGACTGTCACTTACTTAGTGACTTACTCCAGGCTCCTAGTAAACCACTCCCTCTTTTTTTTTTTTTTTAAGGGGAATTTGTGCTTCTTTTTTAAAATTAATTAATTTTATTTTTGGTTGCATTGGGTCTTCATTGCTGCAAGCGGAGTTTTTCTGGTTGCCGCGAGCAGGGCCTAGTCTTCAAACTCTTCATTACACATGGGCTTCTCATTGCTTTGGCTTCTGTCATTGGGAGCACAGGTTCTAGGGTGAGAGTGCTCAGTAGTTGCAGTTCGCACAGGCTCAGTACTTGTGACTCACAGGCTTAGGTGTCCCCTGGCATATGGAATCTTCTCACACCAGGGACTGAACCCGTGTCCCCTGCATTGGCAGGCAGCTCCTTATCCACTGGTCCTCCAGGGGAGTCCTGGCCCCTTTCTAGTAGCTGTTTTCTGTCAGGGAACGAAACACCCCAGGTTGGAGAAGGAGAAGTTTGGCATCTCCCTTTAGAACAGGAGTGGGCAGGATATCATTCACCGAGGGTCCTGCATGTGGTGTCACCAACTTCACGGGAACTTATCAGTAGAACCTGAAGCCCTAAGAGGCACCAGCAAGTGCATTTTGGGCCATCTTAGATTCCTTCTTTGGAATTATAGAAGTCTCAAGAGCTTGAGAGAAGTAAAAGTTGTGATTAATTAGGTTCTCGTTAAAACATGAAAAGCACATTGCAATAAATCAATGTAAAATACTTGGAAAACTGAGAAGAGGAGAGAAGGTCTCAGGGAGAAGGTGTGCATGCAGGGAGAACTGCTATCCTGAAACTGTATTTTTAAATTGGTGACAGTTGTGACTTTAAGAGATCATAATTCAAGAGCTTATCTGAAGTGACATGTAAATTATATACATACATATTTTTAAAGTAGGCAATTATTTAGCTTGACTCCCTCAGTTCTGAAGTTTAATTTTACAACTTACACTGGCAACAAGAAGCAACTTGACATGCTGTGGTTATGCAATCAGGACAAGAGTGGTTGCACGTCAACTGGGCAAGGATGAACCTGGAAATGAACACACAGCAGTGTCTGCAGTCAGCAGGTAGTGAGTGCCTTTCCCTCCTTTATTATTATTATTTTTTTAATTCACTGTGTTCCTGGAAAATGCATTTCCTTGGTTGCAGGCTTCTCGCATAATGTCAAAGACTGCTTTCTCTTTATACTTATGAAAGGAGATGCAGCTGCCCCAATCTGAATGGAAGCTAAGATGAACTGACCAAACTAGGTAGTTCGAGGCAGACTGTCTTGCTCATCTCTGCAGCCTCCTTGGCAGCTGATGGATTACGTTGCACTTACTTGCAAGTCACTCAGTGAGTGATTGGATTGAATGGAATTCACCTAATTAGTTAAGATCTGTAATGTGTCAAAAACCTCCTTGGAAATACATTAGATGCAGATTTCCATTTTCATAAATCAGTACGGTAGTTTATCAAGAGCTCCATATTACGCCACAGGTAGGATTTTTCAATGTGGAAGAATATTGGACAGAAAAGTAAACATATCAAGCATAATGTCTTCTCAAACTACTGGAATTTCTACTTAGGATCATTTTCATTTGGAATATATATAATATCCATATTTGACCAATATTTCTTCACTCCTGATTGTGACTGGTCTTCATCTTTTTTTGTCCCAGGCATTCATTGAATAACAATGCTTCATATTTAAAGGGTGCTTTATAGTTTTCAAAATGCTTTCATGTACCCTTGTCTTACTTGACACCGTGCTGTGGTCATAGCACACAAGGTTTTCCTCCTGGGATCGCTCCCAGAATGTGCTTACATCAAGGAGTGGAGACAGGTCCTGGTGAAGCTCAGGAGGCCCCTACCTCTTGGTTTACTGGATTTTCCCAAGGGAGGCCATCATGGATATTCACTGCTGTTCCCTCTAAAATAATGTAAAACAAGCAAAGGTGAGACCTGCCTCATGCAGCGAGCACTCTCAGCCTGCCAGCATTCATTCTGCGCCTCTGCCCCGGCATCTGTCTGTTCACTCTCCCTGGGCTGCCTTATACGTTGCTTCGCCAGACGTCCCTTTTACCTACATCCCCTTTCTGAAGCGTTTCTGTCCCATAGATGTTCATCCATAGGTCTCCTGCTTCTTCTCCCACCACCTTACTTTTGCTGCAAGACTTGGCTGCTGTGTGTCGCAGTGATCTTGTCCAGTCCTTTCACTGTGTCTCCGGGCCCACTGTCCCTCTGACGGCTCCCACCTCTCTGCGCAAGGGTAGGCTTTCTGCTTCCAGCTGCTTCTCCTGTCTGCCCTCAGGGCCCCTCTTCCTTGTCCTACTTTGCCCCACATGCCTCCCTTATTACCTCCGCCCACTTCTCTCCATCAAGCTCTCAGATCTCCCAGCCCATGCCTGCCTCTGCCTGTTTCACAGGCTCACGCCATATCAGCAGACGTGTTTACAGCATTCATGAGTTGAAGTCCTCATGCTCTATACCTTGTAGAAAAATGGAGTTAGAACATTCTCAAGTTTGGGAATCTTTCTGCCTTTGTTTTCACTTTTTTCCCAAAGATATATATATATATATATATATGTGCTGTGGTTAGTCGCTCAGTCGTGTAGTGGGTTGCCATGCCCTCTTCCAGAAGATCTTCCCAACCCAGGTCTCCCGCATTTACCATCTGAGCCACCAGGGAAAGGGATTCTGCTGGGCCAAATTCTGAAACTCATCAGGACAAGGAACTCCTTTCTATGTTTGTTCCATTTTCTTCCTTCTGGAATAGGAATGTCTATAACTATTACCATATGCCTATCCCATCACTGCATATATATATTGATATACATATATATATATGCATATATATATATATATAGATGTGGACCATTTTTAAAGTCTTTATTGAACCAGTTACAGTACTGCTTCTGATTTATGTTTTGGTTTTTTTGGCTATAAGGCATGTGGGATCTTAGTTCCCTGGCCAGGGATCGAACCCGTACCCCCTGCATTCAAAGGCAAAGTCTTAACCTCTGGGCTACCAGGGAAGTCCTTGTTTTCACTTTTGATTCCACAATGTTTTTGACTTTTACAGACCCTTAAAACCCTTTAATAATAGCTGAAGCACTTTGCCTCATCATTTTACTTAGCTTTTACATCTTATGTTAGATAATAGATAAAGAAATATCTTGGCGATTCTTGTTATGTTTAAAGATTGGATAAACATACGTTGAGCAGCATTTCAGAAATTTTCATAATGACACCCCCGAAAGGCTCTCCTATACACCAGAACCTACTTTCTGGTCTTCCTTGGTGGTCAGTGGTAAAGGATCCACCCACAACGCAGGAGATATGGGTTCCATCCCTGGGTCGGGAAGATCCCCTGGAATAGGAAATGGCAACCCACTCCAGTATCCTTGCCTGGAGAATCCCATGGAACCTGACAGGCTACAGTCCATGGAGTCGCAAAGAGTCAGACACAACTGAGTAACTGAACACACAGATACATTTTTACTAAGCAAGGATTCTTTAGCTAAGACCTAACATTGTTGTTTTCCCTTATCAGCTTATCACCTGTGTGGCCCTATTAGTAAGTAGGGTCATTGGGAGAAAAAGTATTAAACTGAGGACTACTACTGGAAAAACACAGCCTATTGACTCATTACATATGACGAACTTGGATTGGTCTTTTTATAAAACTACTTCAAAAGTAGATCCAGCACTAGTTACGCAATATCCTGAGGGCTCCAGGGCTTTTGGAAGAAGGTGCTTTAAAGCAGAGCAGGGAGAATGGTTTTTAAGTAAGAATTCCTCCCTGTCTTAGATGGATCTGTGTTTTATTTGAGTGCCGTGGACATTGTAGTAGTTTCAGTTCCATATATTAGGTCATTTTCCACCTTCCTTGATGACATACGATTTTCCCTGCCAGGGTAGGGTAAGGAAGGAGAAGGAGGGGTTGGTAGTCTTTGCTGGGGTGTGGGGACATTTTTTCATACCCATCACCATAGATTCTGGTGGAGTAGGGTTCGATCCCTGAGTCCAGAAGATCCCCTGGAGGAGGGAATGGCAACCCACTCCAGTATTCTTGCCTGGAGAATCCCATGGACGGAGGAGCCTGGTGGGCTATAATCTACAGGGTTGCAAAGAGTCGGTGACAGCTTAAGCAACTGAACGCACACATAGGCGAGACCCACTCAGCAGTCCAGGAGATGCAGTATTTATCATCACAGGCACTCCGAAAAGCTTATCCCTGAACCCCAAGGTTGGCATGGAGGCCTGTACTGGTTGTTTACAATCTAGGGGAACCCCTGTGTTAATCCTGTGATTTCTTTCAGGAGAGGATTGAAAGGCCAGATGTGAACTAAGGAGATGCTGCAAGGCTGCCCTGCTGAGATTTGCAGAGAACTTTTCAAAGACACAGATAATTAATACATGCCAAAGGGTGACTTCAGCAGTTCTATCTGAAAGTTCTGCCAACAGCAATTTTCCTAAGATAATTTTGTAACAGTTCTTCCAATTAAAAGGTTATAAAGGAGCCAGCCACACATATCTCTGTGTCTCAGGCAGATACTATTACTATTTTGAGGAAGGAGGTGAGAATCCAGGAACCTCTTTGTTTCGTGTTTACTGAAAATTCAGATATTCTGGTCTCCATGCCAGGAATCCATGACAGTCTAGAGACAACTCCCAAAACAAAGTTTCTTCTTACTTTGGTGGCTGCCCCAACACGCCCCCTGACCTGGCCTTGGGCTTCCCTCCCTCTGCCGCTTCTTTTCAGGTCCAATCCCTTCTCCTCCAAAGAGCGTCTTCTCTGACCATCTGAGTGGTGTCTCCCTTAGCGTCCATGAACTCCTGCAGCACTTGCTAAGTCACTTCATTTGTGTCTGCCTCTTTTGTGACCCCATGGTGTGTAGTCAGCCAGGCTCCTCTGTCCATAGGATTTTCCAGGCAAAAATACTGGATTGGTTAGCCATTTCCTTCTTCAAGGGGTCCTCCCAACCCAGGGATAGAACCTATGTCTCCTGCATTGGCAGGCGGATTCTTAGCCACTGAGCCACCAGGGAAAAGGTCCTGCAACACTTATTTGATGTTTGTTTCTTTCATTATTGGTTTTGATCTTGATTTATGATTTTTTGGTCACCCCAGAGAATCATCAGCTCTGTCGTGGCCACTGGGTCTTAAGGGTACAACGTGCAGAGTAAATAGCTGTTGGTTGATTGACAACTGGTTATTGGTCTGAGGCTTAGAATTTTTCTCTGTGAAGACCTTGCTCCCATTTAAAACTTTTGAACCAAATGAGGAAGTGGAGTTTCTCAGGGATGAGAAAAGATAATGGGAATTTTTTGATTCCTTTGTTGGCCAAGGTTAAAGCGTCTAATCTGTCTTACTCATAATGTACTAAACAAACATTTGTTGATGATACTTTGTGTCATCTCTGTGCCTGGCACAGGAGAGATGTTGGAGATAGGGATAGAAAGGCCTGGCCCTGACTTTGTGGACTTCTCAGAAAAGCATGGGAAGTGTCAGGCAAGCACATGGTGTGTGGGGAAGAATCAAGGTGCTCTGGAAGCTGGGGGAGAAAGCAGCTGACTCTGTCTAGAGGTAGGCTGACTGGGTACCCTGTTTCCCTGGGACAGTCCAGGTCTGTGCCCATTGTTCAACATAGTTCTTAATGGACACCCTTTGCCCTCAGAAGTCTCCCAGTTTGAACAATAAATATTGATATAAGATCCCTCAACATAGAGAAGTCACATAAGGGTTCACAGAGAAGGAGATATTTAGGATGACGCTGAAAAGCCACACAAGGGTCCCCTAGGGTATTGTTTACATTTCCTAAAGCATTGGTTTGCTAACCATTTTTCCTCATTTTACTGTGGATTTGCATACTAGTTCACAGACTGGCATTTGGGGATGAAGGGATTTGAGGGTCGATGGAAGGTGAAGTGGCTTCCCAGGTGGCACAGTGATAAAGAATCCGCCTGCCAAGTAGGACATGTGGCTTCGATCCCCGGGTCAGAAAGATCCCCTGGAGAAGGAAATGGCCACCCACTTCAGTATACTTGCCTAGGAAATCCCATCGACAGAGGAGCCTGGGGCGCTACAGTCTATGGGGTCGCAAAGAGTCAGGTAGGACGGAGGGACTGAGCGACTGAGCCTTCACGCAAGGAAGCTGAAGTTGGGCATTCCAGCAGAGTTCACACGCTAATGTGGAGACAGGTGGATGTAGGTCATTGTGGAGACGAGACTGATGAACTATGCAAGGTTTCATAGCGCAAGAGTTTGGACTCATAGCCCAGAATAAGATGCACTGAGAGACAATGAGAGATTGTAAGCAGGGGGTGACATAATTTGCATGATAGATGGTTCCCCTGTGAGTGTGGGTAAAAGACTGGAGGGGGACTGAGAGTGACCCCAGGACACCTACCGCACAATTGGGCCCCAGCACATTTATGTTGAATAAATGAATGAGAGAGTTTTTGAATATGTGGTAGTTGAAGCTACATAGCTTTATATGAGATTGCTCGGGGAAAGTAAATAGAAGGAAAACACTGAACCCTGAGTTCCAGGGAACACCAACTTTCATGGGCTGGGGATGGAAAGGATAGTGGATACTAAAACTGCAGGTTCTCATATCGTGGCAAGAAGACCAGGCAAGTGGTGTCAGGAAGAGAGGATGGGTGTGTGCTTCACACTGTCACACGAAGGAGTGACAAATAGCATTGAAGAGTTTTTCTCAGAATTTGCAATTCTGTTATAGAAATAGAAGTGGAAGTATTTACCTTATGGCAGATATCGAGACATAGGTAATTGGTTGGCCAAAAAGTTCATTTGGATTTTTCTGCAAGCTAGTATGGAAAAACCCAAATGAACTTTTTGGCCAGCCCATTACTTAGCATTATAGAATTACTATATTCATGCTGCATGCAAGATTTGGAGTTTTATACATTGGGATTCTGAGGTTTACCTTATACAGTTTATGCCAGTACCGGGTGTAATAAAAGTCTGAGGCCATGTTCTTGGAGGATGATGGAATTACACAATGTTTAATCATTGTGAATTTACAAGTGTGCATAGTGATATATAAAGGGGTTAAAATACATGGGTGTTTACTTTCTACTAGATGTGGAGCCATCCATGGGGGAGGGATGCAGTAAGTTACAACGTTGTTATGAAGGATGGCCAGTTGTAGAAGCCAGGCTGAGTAGCAGTGTCGCTGCAGGTTTGTGGTAAAAAAGAGACAGTTGTTGCAGAATAGATTGTTACTTGTCCTCGGTCTCTACTGAGAGACCCCAGGTAGAGCTGGAGGGTGGCATTATAACATATTGGAGGGAACGTGGGCTTTGGGTTCAGCAAAAATTATCCCATTTTCACCATTTCCTAACTCTAGCTTCCTGGTCTTGAATAATTATGGTAATACTTGACAGTAGTAATAATAAAAGCTGACATATATTGAGTGCTTACCCTGCATCCAGGTGCTGTGCTAAGTACATTACATGCATTGTCTTTCATGCTTGAAACAAATGACTATTACCTCTATAGATAAAGCAGAATGGAGGTTTAGGGGTCTCTCGGACCTTGACCAAGATCTTATAGCGGATAAGTGGTGGAATCCAGGCTCTCTGACTCTTGAGCAAGAGTCAAGCTTTCAATTATCAACTCCTGGGCAGTTCTGTTTTCTGCCTTTCCCACTACACATACACATTCCCTTCTCTTCACCTACTGGTTCTTTTTGAAGCAAATTGGAGACATTATGTCATCTTGTCTGTGCATACTAGATTATATTTCTAAATGATAACAGCTTTTTTTTCTTTTAATATAGCCAAACATTATTCCTTAAAAATACTAACAATAATTTCTTATCTAGTCAGTAATCAAATTTTCCTGGTGGGCCCATATATTTTTTAATGATTAATGTATTTTATTCAGAATCCAAACAATATTCACACTTGAAAGATGCATCCATCTTTCTTTATAGACGTCCTTTCTCTATTTTGATCTTCCCTTGTGGCTCAGCTGGTAAAGAATCCACCTGCAGTGTGGGAGACCTGAGTTCAGTCCCTGGGTTGGGAAGATCCCCTGGAGAAGGGAAAGGCTACCCACTCCAGTGTTCTGGCCTGGAGAGTTCCATGGGCTGTATAGTCCATGGGGTTGCAAAGAGGTGGACACAGCTGAGCGGCTTTCATTTTCTCTAATTTCCCGCTTTTTATTCTTCCCTAGCAGTTTATTTGTTAAACAGATTTATCCTGTGGGGTTCTCTACAGTCTGTAGTTTTCATCTTCATTTTAGTATTCTTCACTGTATTCTTCAGTTTCCAATATTTCCTGTAGTTTGATCGAGACTGCAAGCTTGATTAGGTAGTTTCTATGAGTACCTCATAGAAAGTGCTCTGGGGGAGGCACATGTGCCTTTTTGTTTATTTGTGTGGTTAAGACTCACTGGACTAACTGAGTGGTGATGGGGGCTTCCCTAGTGGCTCAGTGGATAAGAATCCACCTGCCAATGCAGGAGACATGGGTTCAATTCCTGATCCAGGAAAATCCCACATGCCCCAGAGCAGCTAAACCCATGAGCCACAAATAGAGGCTGCACTCTTGAGCCCATGCTCTGCAACAAGAGAGGCTGCAGCAATGAGAAGCTTGTGCCCTGTAACAAGAGAGTGGCCCCCGCATGGCACAAGTAGAGGGAAGACATGCAGCAATGAAGAACCAGCACAAAATAAATAGAAAAATATTTTTTTAAAGAAAGACTAACTGGTGGATTTAGGTGTTGTCAGCCTGATCTTTCCATTGGGAAGCTTCCCGAAGCCCTTCAAAAACCACTTTGGTTATTGCTTAGATATATTATTTCAGAAATGGTTGGAAAATGATAATATTCTGTCATCTCTTCTGCATTTGGTTGCTGGAGTTTTTCTATCAAGAAGAGACTTACCACATCAATTATTTGGTCACTTCAGGGTGTGGTCCGTCTAGGACAATTAATGCTCAGTTTTCTTCCCTCTATTTTAAATAATGTTCAGAATTGTGAGTTGATTTTCTAACATCTTTCAAAGAAGACCAATGAGAGTGTCATTATGAACTCATGGATTTTAACACAATTCATGTGTTTATAGTCCTTTGCAGTTATTTCTTTTGAAATTCAAGTTATCTTTGGCCCAGAGGAGAATCTTTAAATCGGCTTCTGAATCCTTTTGACATAACTATACTGGTGTTTGAGGATGTCCTTACTTTGTGGTATGACAAAGATATTTCAGAATTCTCTAGTACGTTTCCTCTCCCAGATCTTTTTATTTCTAACTGATATTTAGAGACCACAATATAGGTGTTAGGAATTCTCTTTGCCTTTGGACTGGTCATTGTTCCTAGGTCTGTTCAAGTGGACAAAGTTTAAAAATATAGATATGTATGTATATCTAGCTACTGAGACATGGATATATATATATATGTTTGTGTATGGATATGTTTTTGTAAAAATGTGTGTATGTATGATGTGTGTATATGTGTGTATATGTGTGTATATGTGTGTGTGTGTGTGTGTGTGCGTGCGTGCATATTGTTTCTGTTTAATATAAGCAAGGGCTTCTCCAGTGGCTCTGCAGAAAAGAACCTGCCTGCCAGTGCAGGAGATGCAGGAGACACAGGTTAGATCCCTGGGTTAGGGAGATCCTTTAGAGCAGGATATGGCAACCCACTCCAGTATTCATGCCTGGAGAATTCCATGGACAGAGGAGCCATAGGGTTGCAAAGAGTCAGACATGATTGAAGTGACTGAGCATGCAATGTAAGCAAATGTATCTATTTTTTCCCTTTTTTTTCTAAAAGGTAGTATACTGTAATTACCCACCTTGCGTTTTGCACTTACTGGTATTTTTCAGAGATCACTCTGAAACCATATATTTAATATAAACATTTTTCAGTACCTTTTACAACTGCAGAGACTCCATTGTGTAAATATATCAAACTTTATTTGTTTGGCTACCTGGCTATTTTCAGTCTTTTGCTTTTACATTGTAATGGGAATGGTTTGTTTTTGGTGATGGGGGTTTATTTGCAAATCAAACATAAAGCCTGAATGGTTAAGTTTTTCCTTAACTAAATGGACAGCTGAATGAACAGTGCTGCAGTGAATAGCCTTGTGAATATTTATGTGTGTATTCTTGCCAGTTTATTTTCCTAGAAATGAAGTGGGGTTGCTGGGTCAAAGGATAAATGGATTTACAGTTTTGTTTGATACCACCAAGGTTCTTTCTGTGGGTACTGTACAATTTTGCATTCCCACCAGCAGGTAATGAGAGTTCCCTCTTACCCCACAGTCTTACCAGTAGACATGTTGTAAAAAACCTTTGGGTCTTTGCCATTCAAATGGTGAGAGATGATACTTCAGTGTAATTTTAATTTGCATCTCTTATTATGAGCTAGCTTGAGTTCCTTTTCTTACGTTTTGGGGCCATTTGCATTTCTTTTTCTGTGAACTGTCTCTTCATATTTTTTGGCCATTGTTATAGGATTTTAGGTCTTTTTCCCCTTTATTTATGAAGCTTTTTATACATTAGGGCATTATATACTAGGCATATCATCCCTAATATTTGACAGTTTTCCCTACTTTATCATTTGTCTTTTTCCTCTGATTATGGTTTTTCTAATGTAATTTTTTCCCTTGACTTACTCAGTTGTATTAGTCTTTCTTTATTCCCTCTTGGATTTGAATCGTGATGTAGAAAAAATTCTAGATTGGAGAGCAGCACTGTCCAATAAAAACATAGTAGAAACCACGTATGGAAATTTTTAGCAGCCGCAATAAAGCAAATAAAGAGAAAGGTGCAATTAATTTAATAATATATTTCATTTAATCTAATATGTCAAAAATATTGTTATTTCAACAAGTAATCAGCATTTTAAAATTAGTAATGAGATATTTTACAATTTTTTCATACTGAATTTTTCAGAACTGGTGTGTATTTTATACTATAGCACATCTCAATGTAGTTGTTCCAAGTGTACATAAAAGTCTTTCAATAGCTGTGCTATTTTGTGTCAGTTTTGTGGCAGTGTCAGTTTTGTGGCACCCCACTCCAGTGTTCTTGCCTGGAGAATCCCAGGGACGGCGGAGCCTGGTGTGCTGCCGTCTATGGGCTCGCACAGAGTCAGACACGACTGAAGCGACTTAGCAGCAGTAGCAGCAAAAGAAATTAAAACTGCAAATTCAGTTCTTAGCACGTTTCAGGTGCTTGGTAGCCCTGTGTGGATAATGACTACCATCTTGGACAGCACAGTTATAGGATAGTCACCTGTATTTTCTTTTAGTATTTGTGTGGTTTAATCATTAACATTTAAATCTGTGACCATTGCAATTTATGTGGGTGTATGGTATGGGGAATGGATCCAGTTTTCTTTTTCTTTTTTCTAACATGTTAATTTGGAAATCACAAACCACTTATTTATTAAAAAATTCATCTTTTCCCCACTAATTTGAGATGTACCCCTATCATATAAGCTTCCCTGGTGGCTCAGATGGCAAAGAATCCACCTGCAGTGTGGGAGACCTAGGTTTGATCGCTGAGTTGGGAAGATCCCCTGGAGAAGGAAATGGCAACCCACTCCAGTATTCTTGCCTGGAGAATCCCATGGACAGAGGAGCCTGGCGGGCTACAGTCCACGGGGTTGCAAAGAGTCAGACGGGATGGAAGTGACTAAGGACAGTACAGCACACTTACCATATACTTAATTGTAATAAGTAATCAATAAGCTATATTTCTGCATTTTCTATTCTTTTCTGTTGGTTTGTCCCTGCATATTCCAATACCCTACTATTTTCATCATAGAGAACAGATATATATATATTTTAATATTAAAACCATGTTGGGATACTGTTTCATACCAAGCGGGTTAGTAAATGTCTGTCAGCATTAAGCATTGGGCAAGAATGTGGAGCAGAGGGAATATGCACATACGTTGGTGGTGGCAGTATAATTTGATATATGATTTTGGAAAGAAGTTTGGAATGCCTTGTGGAATGGTCATCCCCTGACCTTCACCTTCAGGATAGCAGAGCAGATCCAAACCTGGCGTGGGAGCAGTTTTGTCTAATAACTTCAGTTTGCCATTCTAATATTATCAATTTTCGTGGGAGTTGGATTATGAAAAAGGTTGGGAAGCAGTGCCTTAGAGAAACTTACACATGTGCAAGAATGCTCAGAGATAGCAACCCTATTCATAACAGTTGAACACTGAAAACAACTTTTATGGCAATCAACAGTATACTGAATACAGAAACTGTGATGTGTTTATAATAGTCCTGAGAGTAACCTGCAACTGTGTGTAACAGTATGGATGAATCTCACAAGTATAACGTTGAGAGGAAAAGGAATGTACAAAAATGATACAGTGTGATCCCATTTATGTAAAATTCGAAAAATACTAAACCAAAGCAATACATTGTTTAAGGACTGACTCCTATATGAGATGACTAAAGAAAAGCGAGAGAACTGTTAATATAAAGTGCTGGAAGATAGTGACTACTTCTGAGGGCAGAGAGGAGGGGCAAAGTCACATGGAACTTTGAAGGTGTTTATAAGGTTCTGCCAGCAGGTTCTATATGTAGGTAGGTACATAAACATTTTTGTTTTTATACATTAAATTGTATGTGTGTTATGTGACTACTATTTTATAATAAAACAGAAGCAAAACAACAGCAAAATTCCAGACTCAGGAATAGGCTAACCAAAATTCAAATAATTAAATGTATGCTTGAGGAAAACTTTAGATGTGAAACACTTTGCTCTTTCCGTCTCTTAGTCAGTGGCAGTGACTTTTTAATTGGCTGGCAGAACAGTTGAAGACAGATTTGCTTTTATTGTCTGGGTCAGGCAGCAAGAAATATATCGTTGTGTTCTACACACAAGAGTGACTGTCACGTCACCAGGTACAGCTACAGGTAGAAGGTTCTTTGACACTGAGGCAATTTGTTTTGGTACCAAGCAATTAATTTTGGAACCATTTTTTGCATTTTAAACCATGGCCAGCTTTAAACTTTATTCAGAGAGAAGATTTTTGAAGAGACAGCATCATAAATAGCAAATGTTTATCAAGTAAATGCTATACAGCAGATGCACTGTGTACATTAAGTCATTTAATCCAGATAACAGTCTCCTATTAAGCCATACAGGTTATACATATTGCCAGAGAGTCAGCACAGGAAAAACATGATGAGATTTTCATGAAAGCTTGTCTCACCCCAAATCCCATATTCCATAACAGCTTTTTAAGAGCTTCAAGAACTAATACATCCTTTACTGAGTGCAATGCATCCAACTCATTCCAGAAAGAGTATTTCTAGCCTTAACATTTCAGAGAGGGAAGTGCAGGTCTTCAGAATGTCTGTGGTTTTTAACATCTGTTTAAGTTTGCTGTCTTCAGTAGCATTAAGCCGCTGCTCTTTACCCCTCTGTTTGATGATCCTTTCATAGGCTTGGTGGCCTTAAAGAATTTGATTAACTGGGCAGTGGAAGACCTGCCAGGGTTTCTGTTGGTTTTCTGATATGAACTCTTTCTTAATTTTGCATCCCCAGGATTAGCCCAAACCTCAAAACCTCTCTTCACCATGCCTGTGCAAAGCCTTTGCAGCCTATTGCACCTTCTGGCATTAAGATTACATGTATCTCTTTCTCCAACTTGTCAAAATTTTAAAACCGTTTTTTTTTTTTCCTTTGGTTCTTCAAGAGTTGCCTTATGTATCCCAAATTGTGCTTTCAGCAAGTGAAACTTATTCCTGATCTTTTATCTGAGTCGTTATTTGGCATATTATTATCAGACCCAGCACTGATAACTGTCATTATGCTTTGAAGTTACATCATGTTTAGCTTCAGAGTTCCCCCATTCTTAGCCCTTCTTTCAACTGGTATTTTCTGGAGAGAACACAGCTGAGGAAGGCGATAGGGTGGGAAGGAGTATTCAAATGAGCATTTGGTTGCTAGGTAACTTGGCTTACTCAGGATTTGTGACTTCCTAAAGTTATGTAGAAATTAACTGCAGAGCTATTTGGAATCTCTGTCCAATGGCACATTCCTCTTTAGATTAGTGTGCATTCACTGTGGAGCTGACAGTAGCTTCTAAATCTACACAGCCGCTTTCTCTAGGAGCTATTATACTTACTCTTTCAAGAGAGTGAATATGGAAAAAAAAAAAACTACCGCGCTTTTTTTATATAAATAAAAATGAGGTCAGTGTACAAGTGAAGATGGTGAATCCCCATCACATCCTGTGATCTGTGGATGTGTGAGTGCCTTTCCAAGCCCTGGGAAGATAGTTTTCATAGTGATACTGAAGCCAGCCTTGTATCTTCCTTCTGTCTTCATTATATTTGAGTTTCTGCCAAGTTTGCTTTAGGTTCTAGTGTCAAGAAATATACTTGTCCTTTGTATAATCGCCAATGAGAGTTATATGGTGTTCTGTGTGAAGGTAAAATAGCTTGCATGTATTTAAATATTTCACTTTTTAAAAAGCATAATATCTAAGATTAACAAACTTTAAAAGGAACCAAATATAATTAAATAAGTGCCTATGATTTGCACGGAAGTAAAGTGAGTATGTCCAGAAAATGAAATGCATGTGAGATTTATACTGGTTTTCTACTACTTGATTAGATCCTATAATGATATGTTTTGAGGGCTCTTTCTTGGAACTTAGATGTTGTCAGCCACAAAGGTGGGATCAGAGTTTGGGTGAGGGAGTAATGGCCTTGAAAGGAAATAAAAAGAAGCAGTGGTATTTACGATCATGTGTTGCTCTTTGGAAAATAACATTTATTTTCGAACTTGTAGCAGGTTATTTGTTAAGTGGCAGAGAGGATCCGAATTCTGAAGGAAATTCAGTTCAGATAGCACTGCTTATCCTCTGCAAGCAGCCTGAAGATAACTTTGTAATTTACAGCAGCACATTCAGACTGTATCGTCCTGATTGCTCCTTTAAAGGCCTGTTCCGGAAGGACTTGAGCCTCTCTCTGTGCGTAAATGGGCCAGCTGCATGCATGTGAAAGCAGTAAGGGAAACTTGGAGAGGCTGTTGTCTTTTGGATGCTTCCTTGAGATTGAGTGGGTTTTTTCCTCCTTTCTACGACGCCCTCCTTCCCCTTACTCTATGTAGTTGAATTTTCGATGTGGCTCTAACGTTTTATACGTTTAAAATGAGTGGGAAAAAATTAAATACATGCCTAAATGGTATTTCCCATAATTGAATGAACTGCAGCTTCGTTTGGTAACATTTAATATGAAAAACTCCAAGAATCTCTCAGGTTAAGATTTTCTCTCTAAGCTAAACAGAACTTTCTCCAGGTCACAGCCTGTGTCCCGCCACCTCCACCTAGCGCCATGATTGCATCTATTAAACAAATGCGTTCAGAAATCCACAAACACCGTTTTCTTTCCCTAAGTAAATAAAACACCGCATTGGCCAAAAGGGACATTTGGGAACCGAAAACCCGAACGAACATTTTGGCCACCTCAGTGCGTCATCTTGGGTTATTTTGATAGCTCTAAGCTCAGAGGGTAACTGGAGAAGGAAATGGCAACCCACTCCAATATTCTTGCCTGGAAAATCCCATGGATGGAGAAGCCTGGTATGCTACAGTCCATGGGGTCGCAAAGAATCGGACACGACTGAGCGACTTCACTTCACTTCACTTCAAGCAATCTCTTACCTGCTTACCTTTGAAGTGTCTTGCCTTTTTTAGGGCAGATGGTGGGACTGGGGCACTTAATGTGGCAGGTCTCTAGCAAATCATTCATGATGCCAAATGAACATTGTATTTGACATGGCTATTTTTTTTTTAATCAAGTGTAAAGAAGTCTTAAAATAAAAAGTTATGTCTCTTCTTTGCATTGATAAGTCATGATGAGGCCGTGAGAAACTCAAGATGAAGAGGACTTGGTCTTGTTTGTGCTGCGTGGGTACAGGAATTCCATAGCAAATGTGCTGATGGGTGTCAGGTGAGGAAAAGAGCCATGACCTCCCAAGATGAGGGTTTAGAAACCATGGAGTGGGCCACGGGGAGCTGGAATTCTCTTTCTCACTTTTCACTAGACTGGCTCTCTCTTTGTTACCTATGGTCAGCATAAGAAAGAGCAGTTGGAGAATTAATAACTCAGTGATCGTTATTAATACTGTGACAGGGCAGCTAAGAAGGAGAAACATGTCCTAAATCGAACTTTGACAGTTCAGTATTTCCTTGCTGAGTGGGTAGATGACTCAATGCCCTTGGTATAATACTTTAGAATTGCTCTATTAAAACTGGAAAATGTGTCTTAATATTGTAACATCGCAGTCAGGAATGGTTTATTTTTGTTGGTGGTAGTTTATTTCCAAATCAGACATAAAGCCTGAACGGAAGCATTACTTGTCATTTACTGGACAGACAGCTGAATGAACAGAGAAAGTAACTGAATTTATTCTACAGCCGCCGAAGCCCTGGGTATGGCGGCTTTGTGCTTGTTGGCAAACCCTGCTGCCAAAGAGACTTCAGAGAGACTTCAGTGTCTCAACAGTGGGACCCACTCTGTTGGTGAGAAAATACTGCTCTACTGGGCTTTTGATTAACTTGAAATTTTAAATTCATCATTCCTTATTTTGAATCCAGTTCAACAAAGGGTTATTATTTGGGTCCTTTGCTAGGGCCTGGAGCTTTGCTAAATTGAGCTATAGGTTAAAATGTTTATCATCAAAGAGGAAATTTTGTCTATGTTAGGTATTTGTGAGGAATGAAAAATCCTTGATAAGTGCTGAGAAATAGAGATAGTCACTCAGCTGCTAAAGAGATAGAATGAGAAGGCACATCCCCCTGAAAGCTTTACCCATCCTTTGGGGATAGTCTGACCTTTGAAAAAGCTTTAGTGGTCAGATTTCACCACCGTTTCTCTTGCATCCCAATCTGATGAAGTCTCATGCATAACAAAAATGGCACATTAGGGTCCTTTTATTTAATTCTGACAATGCCCCACTAGAAAATTGTAGGACAAAGTCTGTTCCTTAGCCACGGGGCTATTCTTCCAGCGACCTAATGGGTTTGAATGTCAGTGCTCTTTCAGTACTAGACTGCTAAGAGTTATTTCGGCTGAGAAGGTGAAATATGGGTAGTTTCCATCTATTCAGCACTCTTTTTTTCCATTCTTACACAACTTTCAAAGAAAGTTTCCTTTGGTGTTTGTAGTGTTGGGATGACCCAAGGCCAGCAGTTGGCTAAACTGTTTGCTGTAGTTTCGCCTTGGGCCAGGTGAATCACAGCTGGGGGGAGGGGGGGCGGCCAGGAATCTGCTGTTTGTATTTTTCAGAGAGTGGGCTCTTGTGTTGGAATACACTAAGGTCAGCATTGATTCTGACCTTCAGCCTTTGTAGAAAGAATTATCTCACAGTATTAGGAAAAAGCAAATGAAATAGGTTAGTGGTGGAGTGTATGTGGGCTCTGGAATGTGGACTTGAGATGGGGGCTAGAAAATGACCTGCAGATGGGTTTTTAACACAACACCTTTTCAGGCCTCTGCTCAGTCGCTTCAGCTGTGTCCGATTCTTTGCGACCCCATGGACTGGAGTCATCTGTCCACTGGGCTTCTCCAGGCAAGAATACTGGAGTGGGTTGCCATGATCTCCTCTACCCAGGGATTGAACCCATGTCTCTTGCATCTCCTGCATTGCAGGCAGATCCTTTACCGACTGAGCCACCGGGGAAGCCCCGCTATTGGAATAAAGGGATTCATAGTGGATTTTGGTGAATTGAAACAGAAAGAGCAAGAAAGTGGTCTGTACCAAAGTAAAATGATCCTCTTAATCATGAATTAGTAGCTCTTTTGTTGTTTAGTTGCTAAGTCATGTCCAGCTCTTTGTGGCCCCATGGACTGTAGCCTGCCAGGCTCCTCCGTTCATGGGATTTTCCAGGCAAGAATACTGGAGTGGGTTGCCATTTCCTCCGCCAGGGGATCATCTCGACCCAGGGATCGAACCTGCATCTCCTGCATTGGCAGGCAGATTCTTTACCGCTGAGCCACCACTTTGCAGAGAGAGGATTTCAGTCCACCTGGCCAACCTCACGGAGAAGGCAATGGCACCCCACTCCAGTACTCTTGCCTGGAAAATCCTGGTAGGCTGCAGTCCATGGGGTCGCTAAGATTCGGATATGACTGAACAAATTCACTTTCACTTTTCACTTTCATGCATTGGAGAAGGAAATGGCAACCCACTCCAGTGTTCTTGCCTAGAGAATCCCAGGGACGGGGAAGCCTGGTGGGCTGCCGTCTATGGGGTCACACAGAGTTGGACATGACTGAAGTGACTTAGCAGCAACAGCATGCCTACCTCAACTTTGAAGCTGACTGTCTTCCTAGCACACTGCCTGGTTCACCGCAGGCCTCAAAAAAATTGAATTAAATGTTATGGTGACTCCAGGGCCTCTGGGTATTCATTGTTTCATTTCCGTTCTCTGTGGGTTTCTGAGTAATGTCTTACTGTTCTAAACTGTCCTCTCAGTTGGCTTTACTTTTATTTATGCCCTTTCTCAAGCAGCACTGAAGAGTAGCTATCAACAGAGGAGAATCAAGACATCTATATAAATGTGTATAATGGCAGGCAAAGACATATAGCAGAATAGAAATAAAGTATAAAAATTGTCAAACTTATAAAACATAAAATGATGGGGAAGAAAGTGTAAGGACAGTAGGAAATGTATTTTTTTCAATATAATGGAACTAAAGCATCTGTTTGTAAATTTTAAAATAATATCTAATAAATATGCTGCAAGAGTCTTCTTTGTAAAGAGGTATTGTTCTGGTCAGGAAAAGAAAAAAAAGAACTGTAATAGTTAAAAGGTCTGTGAATAGTGTGTTTATATAGGAAATATGGCTTTGGAAGCAACGGTCAGATAATTATGCTTGTACCTGAATGGGTAAAGATGTTTCAGGCCATTAGAATTTGTCTTCGGAGGAAGAGTTATACTAAGGTCAAGGAGGTTTTTCAGGTGGATATATTGGATTTCATACTTTAGTCATAACTCTTGAACATGTTGAATAATTTAGACTAAATTTGTAATAGCACAAGAAATGTCTTAGATTCAACCCTGTGGTTTGATGTGCAGTATTTAAACAACCAATAAAAGCCAGTCCATTTCCAAATGAACATTTTTCTGTGAATTAAAATGAATTACAGTGTACTTAAGTAGATAAGGTGGCTAGTGGTATACGTCCATATTGAATGAGAAGCTGTGGTCAGTGTTCCAATCTTCTAATATACATTTTGGATTAATTTTATCTGAGATTATGAAAGGTTAATTTACCAAAACTGTTTTTTTCCCTTATGTCCCTTCATCAACTAGAGTTGCTTTTCTCAGGCAATTCTAAAATCCTACAGAAAAAATATAAATGAAATATTTCCAACCAGAGAAAGTGCCTCATTGATTCTCTAATTTTATTTCCATTAAAACAATTTCAAAATATATGAAGCCCTAAACATGAATATACGTGGCTTCTGGGGAAGTTTCTGAGCAAATACACAATCAGCGGGGTCCTATGTAGTTTTCAGGGTTGGTGTTAAGCAGGCTTAGGACAACTACTGGCTTCTCTAGTCTTCAGAGATCTCTTCTGCAAATGGGCTAGAGGCTGTAACTCCCATACTCATGATTACAAATGAATTGTATTTATCTGTGTTTTGTGTGTGTGTGTGTGTGTGTGTGTGTGCACGCGCAGTAAATTATGGCTATTGGGCAGCTGCTTACAAACTAGGGTGTGGAGAGTTCAATGTTATCTTTTTCTTAAAGCCAACATAACTAAAAGTTATTGGTTATGTTTCTTTTGAAATGACTCATACTGAGTTTATTATGAGACATTAGTAGGTTCTGTGTTATTTCTGTCATAACCTAAAATTTGTCTTCAGTCCACTAAGCTTGCCTCACTGTGCCAGACCTGGTTGCAGGATTCAAAACTTATTTGATGCCCTCCTGGTGCTAATCATATAGTTGAGAAGATACCTAAAATTATGCAGAGATGACTATTTAGAGACTATTTGGTATGGCTGATCATCACTGAATTAAATTTCCCAGAGAACTGGAATGTCCAAGCGTTCCTCTTGTTCCTGTTGCACAAGTACAGATAGCTTTTTAGTGGGATGGATACTATGGCAAAGATAATATCATTGGGTGCTTTTTATATTTCTTTGTTTTTAGTTTAGTTATTTTACTTCCCTAACCCCTGTTTTTCAGTCCCTGTCAGATAAAGCAAGGGTTTTCCTAGGAAATAATGCAGCCAGGTTTAATTGCCACTCAAATGAAGACAGCACACAACCCACAGTTAAGGCGGGAGTGTCACCCTGGGGATTGTCAGCAGACCAGCCATGGGTTTTCCTGCGTAAGGAATGTATACTTGATGATACAGTATAAATTATAGACTCTGGGTAATGTGAACACATCTCCCTTGGATGGGTGCTTGCAAACATCCTCACTATTGGAGAACACTTAGAAGCCTCATACAGAGGTAAATAATGCTCGGGTACTCATTTGTCTACTTTTTAAAGAAACACGTTAGTAAAAACAAAGATATCAGAATGAAGATGGCAAAGGGATCAAACCGATGAAGCTAGATGAGAGTTAAAGTCCAGAAAAGCATCCTGGAAGGCTCTGCCTAATTACATTACAGGTAGTCTGCAGATTTAGCCCTGGCTTTCCCTGTAGCCACGGGAGAGGAAACATGATCATATAAAATAAAAATATGTCATTTCTTTGCACAAGCACAATTGTTGCAGCTACTCATACAGAAGAAATTCCTCCTCGTGAAGGGTCAGCTGGGTGATGACAGTTTAACTTTGCTTTGGAAAATCCAGATTTCTTCCTGAGCCTTTTCTAGAAATAGTTCTGTTGATTATTGAAGGTGGGGAGCCTTGTAAGACATCACACTTTACACATCTAGAGGGATTTCCTGGCTTTCCTCCTGGGAGTCAGTCGTCTAAAACCCCAAGAGCAAGTGAAAGAAACATAATCTCTGCTGTTTGCCTGTTATCTTTTTGGTGGATTTGTGTTACTGGGTGACCCTGCCGTGTCCACCGTGAGTCATTTCTTAAATTCTTTAAGGAAAAGAATGAGGGACTTCCCTGGTAGTCCTATGGTTTAAGAATCTGCCTGCTTAATGTAGGGGACACAGGTTTGAGCCCTGGTTTTCAGCTAAGATCCCACATGCCTTGGGGCAACTAAGCCCGTGGGCCACCACTACTGAGGGCTGCAACAAGAGACGCTGCCAAATGAGAAGCCCCCACTCACCACAACTAGTGGAAACCCAGGTGCAGCAACGAAGACCTGGTAAAGCCAAAAATAAATAAATAAATGGGAAAAAAGTTGTTTGTTTTTTTTAAAGAAAGAATGATTGTGGCTTTGTGCATGTTGAGATGTACGGGTATGACAAAATCTATGTAGGAGAAATTCTTAAAAACCCTGAACTGGTCATCAAACTCCAGAGGTGAAGCTCATCCTCACATCCTGATAAAAATTATACAGTCTCTGTAGGCAGTTATTGAATTTATCTGAACTAAATCTCACAGTGTTAATGATGACTGAGGTAAGGGAGTGAGTCGTTGCTTTGGATCAGGATAGATGTCCTGTCTGAACATCTTAATGATGCCAGAGTTGATTTTCTTTTTAGGTTCATAAAAGTATTTGAAACCTATAGGATGTTTTTGGATTCTTTCTGGTTTTAATCAGTTGCAGAGCTTGCCAGTCCATCTCTGAAGGAGCTCTGGTCAGACCTGAGTTACCAGAGGAGTATGTTTCTGAAAAACGCCCAGTAACCCGAGGCATTGAATCTGTAGCCAGAGTTGGCTGTCTCACCACCCACTGGTTTCCAGAGAAGACTGCGGGGAATCTTGGAGAGGGGTGTAGGAAATGGAGTGTGTATCAGGTCTGCCCTGACTCCCAGAGCCTTGTGAAGAATTCTCCCTGCCCTTGAAGTATGGCCTGTGTGTATGAGTGTACATGTGATGAGGACAGCTTCACACCTCTTTTTTCATCTATATACTTTGACAGAGAAGTCAAAAGGAAAGAGGAGCCTCAAAGTCAGAGAGGAGTGGCACGGGAAAGTCACTCTGCCTCACATTTGAATATTACCCTGGATAAAAAAAAGGTCCCTTTGTGTACATATCACAGCTGCTTCCTCCTTCCTCTCAGGTAAATCCATTGGCCATTGTGGAGTTGCTTGTGTGATTATTAATAATAACCTTCCACTTACACAGACACTGGGAAATCTTTGCAGTAGAATATGTGACCTGAGAACTATAGAGTCTGGTTGTATCTCCTCCCACTCCCCAGTAACCTAACACTAGACCCAGAACTTGGGAGAAGGCGATGGCACCCCACTCCAGTACTCTTGCCTAGAAAATCCCATGGGCGGAGGAGCCTGGTAGGCTATAGTCACTTTCACTTTTCACTTTCATGCATCGGAGAAGGCAATGGCAACCCACTCCAGTGTTCTTGCCTGGAGAATCCCAGGGATGGGGGAGCCTGGTGGGCTGCCGTCTATGGGGTCACACAGAGTCGGACACGACTGAAGTGACTTAGCAGCAGCAGCAGCAGACCCAGAACTTAACAGTTGCTCCGTAACTGTTAAGGGAAGTTAATACTCGGTAATGTGTATTGGATTGATTTTAGACACTGGGAAAACAGTCCTTGGGCTGTTTTTGGAAGAGGGGGCAAACATCACTCAGTGGAATCCTCCGAGAGTGCTGGTCATGCCTAGGTATCCCAGTGACTGTGACTAAAGCTTGACACGCGTGAACCTGAACTAACTGGAGGAGCCAAACAGATAGACAATTTGATTTTGGTAAAACGAAATCAGAAAACCTAACCAAACCATGGATCTGGGAGTAAACATCCTAATTAAATAGTCTAGTTTTTATTTTCTTACATAAGACCCAAATTCAATCCCTGGATCGGGAAGATCCCATGGAGAAGGCAGTGGCTACCCACTCCACTTTTCTGGCCTGGAGACTTCCATGGACAGAGGAGCCTGGTGGATCACAGTCCATGGGGTCGCAAAGAGTCGGACATAATTGAGCAACTAACACTGTCATTTTCACTTACTTAGTATGCTAGATTGACTTGCTTTTTGTTGATATTGTTCTTTGATTAAAATCTGAGAAAACCATTTGTAAGTTTGCTGACTTAGGAAGGAAAAGGGATGCTTTTCATTACTGGTCTAGATGCATTTAATGAAGATCAGTGCTTATTAAACAATGTGCTGATTGTGGGATTGGCCATATGTGTGATTTTGCACTCTTGTGTTCTTGGAGCTTTACTTTTCCAAATGGCAAGACATACATTTCTGTGGTTCTTCCTTATTTCCACCCAAACCTGGTACTGTGCTGGGCATTGGAAGTACAGCAGTGAGCGTGACATTGAGTAAGGTTGTGGGATACATGCGTGCATGCTCAGTCACTCAGTCATGTCCGACTCTTTGCTGCCCTCTGGACTGCAGCCCGCCAGGTTCCTGCATCTATGCAGTTTTTATGGCAAGAATCCTGGAGTGGGTTGCCATTTCCCCCTCCAGAGGACCCTCCCAATCCAGGGATTGAAACCGAGACTCTTGTGTCTCCAGCATTGCAGGCAGATTCTTTACCTCTGAGCCACCAGGGAAGCCCAAAGTTGTGGGACACTGGATCACATATGTGTACAAGTGGTCTTTGGGTATTTAAAGAACACTACCCAGGAATACCCTGGAGAAGCAAATGGCTACCCACTCCAGTATTCTGGCCTGGAGAATTCCATGGACAGAGGAGCCTGACGGGCTGCAGTCCATGGAGTTGCAAAGAGTCAGACATGACTGAGCAACTAACACACCCAGGAATACAGAAGGCAAGGCTCCACACTGCTGGCTCCACTACCAGTTAGCAATGTGATCTTGAAAACATGAAGCCTCTTTGGACCTGTTTGCCTTATGACTCATGACTGGATTGGGGTCTAGATGAGTTTCCAAACTTCAGTGCATGTCAGAATCAGCTAGAAAACTTATTTAAATAACATTTCCTGGTCTTTACCAACAGATCTGTTGCAGTAGGTCTGGGATGGAGCCCAGAATTTTTTTTTTTTTTTTTTGCATGTTCTGTTCTGGTGGAAGTGGTCTGTGGGCCACACTGTCAGAAACACCTGGTGTAGGTCAATGATTTTCAAGCCATGGGAGGTGTCCCACCAATGAGTCATGTAATCAATTTACTAAATTTTGAAGAGGCTTTAAAAATGAAATAGAAGAGTAGAAAAATTATCCAAGGTAGCTTCCCTGGTGGCTCAGACAGTAAAGAATCTGCCTGCAATGCAGGAGATCTGGGTTCACTTCCTGGGTGGGGAAGATCCCCTGGAGAAGGGGATGGCAACTCACTCTGCTATTCTTGCCTGGAGAATCCCATGGACAGAGGAGGTTGGCGGGCTACAGTATAGGGGGTTGCAAAGAGCTGGACACAACTGATCAACTAACACTTTCATTGAGCAAAGATAAATAAAATTAGAAAGCCGTTATCTACATTTTGAACAGTGTTAAAGCAGAACCCAATTCTAGGAATCTAGAAAACTATTCAGCCTATTCTCTGCTGATTGATTTGAATGTGCAAATAGATCTGGAATTCATCTCATTCCTGGAGCACTGAATATTTCAAGAAGATGAATTTATCTGGGTTTTAATATGCACAGTGCCACCTAACCTGCCTTTGGATAGAAGTACTGATCTCATCCTTGCAGGGGAAACTTTTCGGTATCATACATTAAGGTAAGAAGGTCTTTCCTAAGTCTTGTCCTCATAAATATAAGAAGAAGCCCTGATCCCTTCCACCTGTTGAAAATGACTTGGATAACATGGAAATTACAGTCCCAGGCCAAAAATAACACCAGAGGCAAACTCACAGCCACAAGATCTTCTTCCTAAAGAGAGGATTTATTGAGAGGAGCTGTAGATGGTTACTCTGGAAAACTGAACATCTCTCTTTGCTAGTATTTGCCCAGTGTGTGCCTTTTGGATGAATGTTTTGTTGGACCACTTCAAGTCTAAGATGCTAAGTAAGACCTTTCTTTCATTCATTTGATCACTTATTCCTTGGAGGAATCATAGCCTTTAATTTTTAATTTTTTCCCATCAGTGAATGATTTTAACTGATGAGAGTGATAATAGGAAGAGAGTAAAGTTTTGTGAAAATAAGATGTTAGATTTGGAGGCAATTGGCAGAAATCAATCATTTAATTTATTATAGATACTCATATATGTGTGTCCAAACGGGAAATACTGTCTTCAAAGTAACTTTGCTGATTTTGTACCCATTGCAAAGATCATGTCATAGCTTAAAAACCAGAATGTCTATAGCCAAACACAATTTGAACTCTTTTTTTTTTTTTTTGTATTTGCCTGCAGTCTAGTTATGAGCCTGCTAGGAAAACCAGTTTCATTACTTTTGTGGTCACACCTCGTTTTTATGAAAAACAGTATTACTCAACATGATTACGTGCCTTGCCTTACTTGTCAAGCGTGGCTCTGAATGTCTGTTGATTGCATCCCGGGATCAAAGACAGCTTCAAAGAAGGACAGTGTACTGTCACTGAGCTATTGAAATAGGAGTTCAGAAAGAGGAGCTTCAAATGTACATGAGCAACCCTCTTCATTGTGTCACTGGAAGAAGTACAAGTTTCTAAAGACGACCATTCCAAAAGGCTGGTACTCTTAAATATAACATTTCTCAAGCATTTGTTTTAAAACAAAACTTAGTCACACTTTCTCCATTTTGACTGACAAGTGGCCAACGATGGTCCAAAAAAGACCCAAGAAATGGTAGGAATTTAGGCCAGTTTCACCAGTGACAGAAACCCGAACAGGCTTTGTCCATGATTCCTCCAAGGAATGAATGCTTGGTGAATAAAAATCACCTTTTTCTTTTGCTGGTGAATGCTGGTATACTGGCTGATCTATTCTGTAGCTGCATGTTTGTGGCTCAGCTAAAATCATGGTGCCTGAACAGTAAGAGGGAAGGGGGACTGCCTAGGCAAGACAGGGCTTGCTTACAAACTAGGGAGATTACCATCAGAGCCCTTTCCAGTCAACAGAAAAGATGCATATAATGAATATGGCCTTTGCTAGCATTAGAAAAAACAGTCAAAATTCATAGCTGCTTCCATAGCGACAATGCTATTTTTCAAGTATTGTTAGATCCTAAGTACACCCTTCCCCCAAAGACATCCATGTGTCAAGACAGCTCTCAGAGTAGTTATGGAATACTTGTGAAGGTTTTTAATTAAAAATTTTCCCTAGAGATAGCCTGTTTGATTTACATTATTAATAAAGTAAAAATGTCTGCAAATAAGAGGTCTCAAAAATTAAGGCTTTAGGATATCACTTGTATGTGGAATCGAAAAAGAAATAAAAATAAAACAAAGCAGTACAAATGAACTTATTTACAAAACAGAATCACAGGTGTAGAAAACAAACTTATGGTTACCAGGGGGAAAAGCGGTGGGGAGGTGGGGTGGAAAGAGGGTTGCAAGGGACTGATAAATTGGGAGACTGAGATTGACATATATGTACTACTATATATCGAACAAATAAGGACCTGCTGTATAGCACAGTACTCTATAATGACCTAGATGAGAAAAGAATCTAGGTATTTATATGTATATGTGTAACTGATACACTTTGCTGTACAGCAGAAACTAACACAGCATTGTAAATCAGCTATACACCAATAAAAGTTAATTTAAAAAAATAAAACTTATAGGATTGCCATCTTAATTGAAACAGTTTAAGCAGGGATTTTCAACTGGGGATTTTCAACAATTCACTAAAGGGATTCTTGGCATTTATATGTGTGCTCTAATTTTAGACCTTTGAGCTCGCAATTTAGAATGATCAAGTAAAAGAAAAACTTCAGTTATCCTTTCAGTTACCTATGGGATACACTGAAGTTTCTTGTGAGAGAGGCCATTTCCAACGTCACCATCTGCTAGATCCTCATTTACATCTGTCCCTAGCCCTTGATGTTGCCACCTCCCATCTAGGAAGGATGAAAGAAGATACTTTGTTAGGCAAAGTCTGAATTTGGGTAGGTCTAATGAGCTGTGCTAGAATAAGGCCAAGTCTGACTGGGGACAAAACATTGTCGTGCTCTGTGTATGGGAGACCTCAGTTGGTCTTTCTCCCCGTCCCCCCCAGAGTCTGTAGTTCAGGAGTTGATTAAGGTGGTGACGGTAGCTTTGGCCTTGCCTAACCACACAGCCTATTCTGAGCCATAGCAGTGGGTTTGGACTGTTCCCCCATGGTCTGAAGAGAAGCGGACCCTTCCAGAAACTTTTGCTCACAACCCTGTCTTCTTTGTGGTGTGGTAGCAACTGAGACTTTGGTCCACCACTGAGATGATTCAGGGAAAACAGCCTCCATTGGAGTTACTGTTTCTCTGCCATTCTCCGGGGACTGCTGGACTTAGCTGTCTGAGTTTGACTTAGGTTTTGCTTTGTTGGGTTTGGGTAATGGCCCTCAGACTTCTCCTACCCACCTCGGAAACGGTGATCAGGAGGTAATTGAACTTATCCAGTGCTTTTCTTCTGTAAATTCATTCATTCTGTAGATACGAATTTTCTCATTTCGTTTCAAGATCTGCAGGCAGTACCTGGGCTGGGATGACTTCATGCCAGTTGGTGGAGGATCAGTGAAGGGGCTGGGTCGTCCTGGTTGCACAGCTAGTCCTCAGGGAAACAAGTGGTGAAGTTACTTGGTCACGTCATCTCCCTTTCTTATTCTGTTATTTCTGGTTTGATTGTAACAGTAAGAGAATGATTTCATTCGAATGACTCTGTTTTATTATAAAACTACAGCTCCTTTTATTTTATTGTGTGTGTGTTTTTTCAATAGTCCAAGTTTTCTGTCTATAATTAACTGCACTTTGGATTCTTTCCATAACACTTCCATGGGGGCCTCTTTGTTATCTGGTGCTGTCAAAGTGGTGAATCCATTTTAAATATTATTTATTTATTTTTAAATTTATTTATTTATTATAATTGGAGGATCAATATTGTGTTGGTTTCTGCCATATATCAACCTGAATCAGCCACAGGTATACTATGTCCCCTCCCTCTTGAACCTCCCTCCTGCCTCCCACCCCATCCCACCCCTCTAGTTTATCACAGAGCACCGGACTTGAGCTCCCTGCATCATACAATAAATTTCCACTGGCTATCTAATCTTACATATGGTAATGTACGCATTTCAGTGCTGCTCTCTCAATGCATACCTCCCTGTCCTTCCCACCCTGTGTCCACAGGTCTGTTCCCTATGTCTGTGTCTCCACTGCTACCCTGCAAATAGGTTCATCAGTACTGTCTTTCTAGATTCCATATATACACATTCATATACGATATTTATCATTCTCTTTCTGACTTAGTTTACTCTGTGTAATAGGCTCTAGGTTCATCCAACTCATTAGAACTGAGTCAAGCGCAATCCTTTTTATGGCTAAGTAACATTCCATTGTGTATATGTTACCAGAATTTCTTTATCCATTCATCTGTCAGTGAACATCTTGGTTGCTTCCATGTCCTAGCTATTGCAAATAGTGCTGCAATGAACACTGGAGAAAGGACACTATAAACAAGTTTAAAAGACAACCCTCAGAATGGGAAAAAATAAAATAGCACATGAAACAATTGACAAAGGATTAATCTCCAAAATATACAATCAATCATTCAGCATAATACCAGAAAAATGAACAACCCAATCAAAAAGTAGGCAGAAGACCTAAACAGACATTTCTCCAAAGAAGGCACACAGGTGGCTAATAAACATAGAAAGATGCTTAGTGTTGCTCATTATTAGAGAAATGCAAATCAAAACTACAATGAGGTATCCCTTCACCCTGGTCTGAATGGCCATCATCAAAAAAATCTACAAACCATAAACGTGGGAGAGAATGTGATGAAAAGGGAACCCTCTTGCACTGTCGGTGGAAATGCAAATTGATAACAACTACTATGGAGAGCAGTATGGGGATTCCTTAAAAAAACAAGGAACAAAACTAACTTAAGACCCAACAGTCCCCCTACTGGGCTTATACCCTGCTGCTAAGTCACTTCAGCTGTGTCCGACTCTGTGCGACCCCATAGGCGGCAGCCCACCAGGCTCCCCGGTCCCTGGGATTCTCCAGGTAAGAATACTGGAGTGGGTTGCCATTTCCTTCTCCAGTGCATGAAAGTGAAAAGTGAAAGTGAAGTTGCTCAGTCGTGTCTGACTCTTAGTGACCCTATGGACTGCAGCCCACCAGGCTCCTCCATCCATGGGATTTTCCAGGCAAGAGTGCTGGAGTAGGGTGCCATTTCCTTCTCCGCATATACACTGAGGAAACCCTAATTGAAAAAGCTAAATTTTATTTATTTTGCTGTGCTGGGTCTTTGCTGCTATGCAGACTTTTCTCTAGTTACGGCAAGTGGGGGGTGCTCTTGAGTTGTGGAGTGCGGGCTTCTCACTGCCGTGACTTCTCTTGTTGTGGAGCGCGGGCTCTAGGCACACAGGCTTCAGTAGTTGGGGAGTGTGGGCTTTGTAGTTGCTGCTCCCAGGTTCTAGAGCACAGGCTCAGTACTTGTGGTGTACAGGCTTAGTTGCTCCACAGCATGTGTGATCTTTCTGGACCAGGGATCAAACCCATGTCCTCTGCACTGGCAGGCAGATTCTTTACCACTAAGCCACCAGGGAAGCCCAGGTGAATCCATTTTAAAACAAAGGAAGCAGAATGGAACATCAGACAGTCCTGGGTCTACAGAGAGGGCAGCACAGGCACTCATAGCAGTTTGGTCTTGGATTACTTAATCTTTTTGAATCTGAATTTCCTTAGGCACTCTAAGACAATAGGGAGGAATGGAATGCCTTACTAACTGGCTTTAGGTGAAGATTAAATGAGAAAATACATGTCAAAAACAGTATCTGGCCAGTAGCAAATTCTCAATGCATGGTACAATTAATCCAGTGTTTAAATTTAGACTGTTAAATCAGTTTCTTGAGTTGATCTCTGTGGGGGAAATAACTGTTTACCAGCTTACCAAGCAGGAAGTACTGAATATTCATGGAATCACACGAAATTAGAGCAAGAAAAGATTTTATTCATTCTGCAATTATCTGTTTAAGATCTGCTACATACTAGGCTCATGAGATATGTCATTGAACAATACAGATGAATTCCTACCCTCAACGAGTATTTACTCCAGCTGAGGGAAACAGACAATAAGTAAGAAACACTTTAGTAAATAAGTCAATTATGTCATTTGTTGGAAAGTGTTGTGCCATCGAGAAAAGGGGAAAAAAAAATAGAGCTTAAAGGACATGTGATTTTACATCTAATTGATAAGAATACGTTTATTCAAATATTTGAATAAATATGCATGGTTAGCCATACAGATATTTTGGGGAAGAGTGTTCCAGGTCGGAGAGGGGGGACAACCAGTGCAGAGAGAGACCAGTGTGTCCAGAGGAGGTGAGCAAAGGGAGGAGCAGGAGGTGGGGACACAGGGGCCCGAATATGTAGCTGCCTGGAAGCCGTAGTTGTTGCTGTTTGGTAAGTCGTGTCTGACTCTGCAACCCCATAGACAGCAGCATGCCTGGCTTCCCTGTCCTTCACTATTTTCCAGAGTTTGCTCAAACTCATGTCCATTAAGTCAGTGATGCTATCAAACCGTCTCATCCTCTGTCGTCCGTTTCTCCTCCTGCCCTCAGTCTTTCCTAGCTTCAGGGTCTTTTCCAATGAGTCAGTTCTTGGCAGCAGGTGGTCAACGTTTTGCAAGTTCAGCTTGAGCACCTTTCAATGAGTATTCAGGGCTGGTTTCCTTTAGGATGGACTGGTTGGATCCCCTTGCTGTCCAAGGTCTTACTCTGATAGGGGAGGCGAAGGGAGAGTTTTGAGAACAGGACTTAACAGGATCTGACTTACTTTTAATAGGATCACTCTGGCAGATGCTCAGAGAGCAGCAGAGATGAAGAGAGAGCATAGATCTTGGAGAGTATCACCTTTAACCCCTTCATGTTAGAAGAGAATTTGAACTCAGGCTTTCAATCTGGGTCTGCAACTGTGCCCATCTCATGGGTATCAGAGAGCCCCCAGGTAAGGACTGGGGTATCCACGTATCCTATTCTTTGAGAGCCAGGATTAAGGCTTTGCAAGAAGGGTAAAAAAAATGCTGATTTCATTTATTTTACTAACAATGTATCTTTGGGGTTAAAAAGCTGAGGAAATTTTTGTAACCTAAAATTACTTTGGGGGCATTGGTCCATAGAGCTTTGGGTTGATGGATATTTCAAATAAGAGATGAGATTTCATTAGGTTGGCTGCGACATTTTATTAGACTCAAATGCTCTAGGTCTAGTTAGCTGTGAAGTTAGTTGTCAAGAGGTTGTAGAATCAAAATACTTCAGTGGTGTTAAAAAGGGAAGTTTGTGATAATATATTGTTTTTACCTAAAGAAAGAAAACCTTGCTAAGGTATCTAATTTTAGACTGTTAGGAGGAAAAAATAATGTAGTTTGGTAGACTTGACTTCCTGTTAAGCCCTGCTATTTTTAACCTTGGTCAATATTCCATCCTCCCAGTCTTCTGCTTTGGAGAACCCCAAAATGTCTTATTTTGCGCCAAAATGTACTTTTGTCTTCTCTTTTGCTTAACAAGAAGTTGTTAAAAATAAGCTAATGTCTTTTTAAAAAAACCCAAAAGCAAAAAAAAAATAAAATTTCTCCTTCAGTTCTAATAAGCCCATGATTTTTTAAAATAAGGAAAACTGTAATAAATAAAGATTAATCAGTGCTCAGAGGCCAAGTTAAAGGAGGGCTGATTATCTAATTTTGGATCTTCTTGATCTTTCTACTTCTTTTCTGTCATTTTGACTACATTGTGACCACAAATCTGCCTGCCCCTTCTATAATTAGATTGAAAGCAGGAAAGAAATGGGATTTATATTTGTCCATTTCATCCATTAATACAGTTTCACCATTTTGGGTGCATTTTCCCTCTGACTGGCTATTACATTTTAGCTTGATTGCATTCTTTCAGTGTTTGATCAAAAGTTGGCCATGAGAAAAACAAAATTCCTTCAGTCTTTAAAATAAAGCAACAGTTGACATAGGTTGTCATTAGGAAATTTTTATTATGCTTCTGATAATTTTTAATATAAAATTCCTTCCCGGTTTTTTTCCACCCCAGCTTACAAGGAAGCCAAGAAAGTAAATATGACAATTTCAGATAAACATGTATTGGAGAAGATAGAAGTTTCTTTAGTTTCAAGTTTTCCTTGTCCACTTTTTAACTATTTAGATGGAGTAGCAGTTTTAAATAATAAATCAGAATTTGCCTCCCTCATCAGTGGGAGATATTCATGATAAGTTTAGATGAGGAGGCAATATTGTTTACAGAGGAGCTGTCTGCAGTTTGAGAATGGTTTCTAAATTCAGCTCTGGAATGGTAATTACTGTAACAAATATCTCTGAACTTGAGCTGATGAGTGTTATCTGTGGGGCTTTAGGAAGTATCTGCTCCATGAGTGTGAGGCATTCTGGAGGCCTGGAAGGTGTCTGTTCATATACATGCATGTATGTGCATACTTGTATCGGTGAAGTGTGTAACTATCAACTGCATACCCAAGACTAACCCTGACCAGAGAGGTATCAACCAAGTGCAGGGGGAGGAGATCAGAGGCACGTTCATGGAAGAAGTTCAATAGGATGGCTTCGTTGGCTGATGGGTAGGATCTCAGGGGGTCAAGATTGCTGGAGAAGGAACGTCGGGCAGAGGAAAGAATGAGCAGAAGTGCAACAGTGAGGTGTGGGGAATATTGGTTGTTCCCATAGCTGATCATACCCTCCTTGCTCTTATCCCTTCAGTGGCCCTTCAAAGCCCAGCTCAAGCATCACCATGTCTTAGGTGTGTTCTGAAGGAAGGCTCTTGTGGATGGATGTGGGTACTGGAATCAGGCATTTACTGGCAATGTTCTTGGTCAAGTTATTTAATAATAAGTGAAATTTATGTAACACTGTATACCAGGCAGCATTTTTAGTGCCTTGCATAAGTTTAGTCTTTAAAAATGACAGCATCCCTTTGAGGTAGGAACTACTATTATTCTCATTTTACAGATGGGGAAATTAAGGGGCAAAAAGTGTGAGTAACTTGCTCAAGGGCTCACAGCTAGAAGAGAGCAAAACTTGGACGTAAGAAAGTACTGTCTGAACCACCAATTGCACTGTAACCTTGATCAGCCTAATTTGTAACCTTGATCACAGCTTATTTGTAAAGCCTTGTGATTGGATTTTCAGCACACTTCTTTAGCATGCAGTGAGCACTTGCTAATTGGAAATCATTGCTATAATTAATAGTTCTTATCTCAATTTGATTGATACCTACCTTTCTTATGGACTTCCCATGTGGCTCAGTGGTAAAGAACCCACCTTTCAATGCAGGAGACATAAGAGACATGGGTTCAGTCCCTCGGTTGGGAAGATCCTCTGGAGAAGGGCATGACAACTCACTCCAGTATTCTTGTCTGGAGAATCCCATGGACAGAGGAGCCTGGCGGGCCACAGTCCATAGGGTCACAAAGAGTTCGACACGACTGACTTAGCATGCATGCACGTACCTCTGTTATAGCCTGCTTGCACTGCACTATCATTGTTGATTTGTCTGTTTCACACAGTGAATTGCAAGCTTCTTGAAGGTGGGATCTCTGTGTGCAGGACCTGTCCCTTAATGGCTCAGTAAATGCTTGCTGAACGAGTGAATGGACAACATGTTTGGCCTGTCATGGATGGTCCTGCTGCCCAGAAAGCAGCACTGTAGAGCAGTTCCCATCCAGGACTTTACAGTGTGCAGTACAGAATTTGAATCCAGCCCCTACCATCTACTTGACTGTGTCTTGTGCAAATTATTTCTCTTCCTTTCAGTCTTCATTTCCCTCTTTATTTAATGGAGACCACAGAGTTGTTATAAAGATCCAAGTAGATAGTACATATCAGGAATTTAACAGAATGCCTGGCTTCAGATAAATAAGAAGTAATTCCTATTTCATTACTATTGAATAACTGCTGAAAGGCAGGTGCTCTGCTATTCACTGGAAGCACAGAGGTAAAGATTCCTCCCCCATGCAAGGGCTTCACAGCTTCACAAAAGAGAAGAACTTTCACCAAATGCATTATAATGGGGTGTAATAATATACAACAGTGACACGGTTCAGATAAACTGTGGGGGAAAGGAGAAGAGTGGTTGTTTGCTTGATGGTGGATATAGCCAGGTTGGGTTTTGAAAAATGAATAAAAGTCCTTAAGGCAAAGCCAAATAGGGCCCTCAGACATCAGGTTTGTGGACTTAATTGAATAGGCAATGGAGAACTAGTAAATTTTTTGAGTAGGAGGGTAACATCCAAAGAACTGTCCTTTAGGAAGAGTATTCTGACAAAATTATGTAGGATGAGTTAGTGGGGAGAAAATGAGGAAATAACTATCACATAGACTTTTAGTGGAACCTCCTACACGGGATAGAAAGCCATTCTGTAGCACCCCTTACAGATGGTCGTCTAGCTGTCTATGTCTGAACACACCCAGCAAAGGGAGGTTCACTACCTCTTAAGGCAGCTCCTTCTTTCCTCTTCATCCTCTTCTTCCTTCCTCTCCTTCCATGCATTCATCCACTTATCCACCCAATATTCACCTACCCTTCCATCTATCTGTCCACACATCTACTCACTCATCTACTCTCCCATCCACCCACCCAGCTACCCACCCATCTACTCTTCCATGGACCCACCCATCCATCTCTCCATCATTTCTTCAGTGTTTCCTTTGTGCCACTTCCTGGACTTAACAAGAATACAAGGTGAATACAGTATTGTCCTGCCCTTGAGGATCTTAGAATCTTGAATGATCACATGTCCATTATTGAATAATTTTTGTTGTTGAAAATTCCTTTTTCCTTAGCTTAAGCCAAAATCTGCTTTCCTTTGAGCTTCTCTCCTGCTGGGCCTACTTTTCTCATTGTTTCTTCTAAAACACTTTAAGTGTTCTCTTCTTTTATGTGACTGCTTTTCTTATTTTAAAAACTGTGTCGTGGAGCTTCTGAATTCTGTCTCCCTTTGGATAATCTACTTCCTTTAAAAGGTTCTCATTAGGCAGGATTCATAATATTTAAAGACTTTTGGAAATGAATGATACTTTCGAAGTCAATTAGAATTTATATCTTAACCCTCATCACTTTACAGGTATAAGCTAAATCACAGGTAAGTTGTGCCTTGCCTAAGATCACAGAGCTAGGCAGTGACAAAACTGGGAGGACTCAGACTTCAGGTGTCCATACTCACGAAACTACTGCCTTCTCAAACCTTGTCTCCTAATAACCCTTCCCAAACATTTTATAAAATTTCCCTATCTCTCACAAAATGTGGAACCAGAAGTTGAGTGTGGTGTCTAGAATAACAGTGTTCTGACCTTGGGAGAGAGCTGTAACAAGAGTTAATAAAGCCCAGCATTAACAGAGTGTGCCAGGCTTTGTGCCAGCCTCAATACCTGCATTTTCCCATTCAGTCTCCCAGCAGGCCTTCCAGGATGAGTTTACTGCTGCAGTTGGAAGATGGGGAAACTGCACTGGAGAGGGAAGTAATTTCCAGTCCATGGCCATGCAGCTAGTAAATGGACGTGCTAGAAATGGAACTGAGGTCTTTCTGACTTCATGGTCATAGAAGGGCCATTACTGACCATAGTTTCTTAATTATATATTCATCTTCTTTTAACTTTTTATTTTGTATTGGGGTATAGCCAATTAACAATGCTGTGATAGTTTCAGGTGAACAATGAAGGGACTCTGCCACACTATAAATATATGCATTCTCCCCCAATCTCCCCTCCCATCCAGGCTGCTACATGACATTGAGTAGAGTTCCCTGGGCTATACAGTAGGTCCTTGTTGGCTATCCATTTTAAGTATAGCAGGGTATACATATCCATCCCAAACTTCCTAACTATCCCTTCTCCCCATCCCTCCCACCAGCAACCTTAAGTTCATTCTCTACGTCTATGAGTCTCTTTCTGTTTTGTAAGTTCATCAGTATCGTTTCTTTTTAGATTCTACATATGGGGGATGTCATACAATATTTCTCCTCTATCTTTGACTTACTTCATTCAGTATAACAGTCCATCTGTGTTGCTGCTGATGGCATTGTTATTTCATTCTTTTTAATGGCTGAGTAATACTTCATTGTATGTACATACCACATCTTTATCCATCCCTTTGTCCGTGGACATTTAGCTTGCTTCCGTGTCTTGGCTATTGTAAACAGTGCTGCAGTGAACATTCAGGTTTGTGTATCTTTTGGGGTCATGTTTCTCTCTGAATATATACCCAGAAGTGGGATTGCAGGGTCGTATGGTAGCTCTATCTTTAGTTTTTTAAGGACCCTCCATACTATTCTCCATAGTGGCTGTACCAATTTACCTTCCCACCAACATGTAGGAGTCCCTTCTCTCCGCATCCTCTCCAGCATTTATTATTTGTGGATTTTTTGATGAGAGCTGTGCTGGCTGATGTGAGGTGATATCTCATTGCAATTTTGATTTGTGTTTCTCCAACAGCAGTGTTGAACAACTTTGCATGTGACCTTTGGCCGTCTGTACGCCTTTTAACTAAATCTGTATCTTAAAGAAGCACTGGCTGAAGCATAGTGTTTGTGAGCACGTGTTGAACTTACGGTCATCTCGCATTTCTAAAATTAAAAAAAAAAAATGTATCATAGTCGTTACTTTTTTCTCCTAAGTGTTGCGCTGTTGTTTTCATCTGGTCTCATTGAGTGGAACAAGGCTCATGCGTGCGTCCTGAACACTTACTGTGACTGCTCGCTCCATCCCATGTGATTGGGTCGCATGTTCTCAGATGTCAATCCCGGTCAGTCCTACTGACCTCACTGTGGATGTGAGATTAAATTGGACAATATATGAGGGAAGGGCATTGTAAAGGGGCAAGTTAATGCTAATCCTGATCTTTTAAAATATGGATTGGGGCCTGCCTTGCCCCCGAGCTCTAGCAAGCTTGCTCCTCTCTGTTCTAACCTTATTCAGGTTTTTCCCCCTCCCAGGAATACCTCTTCCCTGCCCTCCTCCACCCCTCCAAATAGGACTGGGTTGTCCAAGTTTATATCCTGGCTCAGTGTGTGACCTCTGGCAAGATACTTCACCTCCTCTAAGTCTCAGTTTCCTAATCTGTAAAATGAGGATGATAATAGATCCCACCCACTCCAGTGGGTGTTGTGAGGTGTCAGTACCCCCACTGAACACAGTAATTTACAAGTGATGAGCATGCCTTAAAAGCTGTTTTTAGTATTTGTGACTCTTTTTGTGCTTTAGTCATTAGAATTTCCCCAACAAACTTACACTGAATTCTCTAGCTGTCCCATATGGTATATCACTGTAGAAGATTGTATAAAATCCTACAAATTTGCTGCATGAAGCAGCATTTAAAATCAGGGCTTTAATGCAATGAGTAGTGTTGAGAAGGAAGAGGATAGGAGGTTAAAAGGGACCAGGAGAAATGATTCTTTTTCTAAATGCTGTGGGAGATGATCGACCAGATAAGTTACATTAGAATAGCTTCAGATGGGAAGGAGAAGGTAACATGGACAGGGCTGGTCATACTTTGTGAAGTGAAATGGAGTGTTAGTCGCTCAGTTGAGTCTAACTCTTTGCGACCCTATGGACTATATTTCTTTGGGCTGCTCTGTCCCTGGAATTCTCCAGGCAAGAATACTGGAGTGGGTAGCTATTCCCTTCTCCAAGAGATCTTTCCGACCCAGAGATCATACCCAGGTCTCCTGAATTGCAGACAGATTCTTTACCATCTGAGCCACCAGGGAAGCCTGGTCATACTTCTTGGTGTATGATAATTAACAAAATGTACCCTTATCTTTGCAAAGAGTTGGTCACGACTGAGCAACCAACACAATACCCTTATCTTATGGAGCTTCCCAGGTGGCGCTAGTGGTAAACAACCCGCCTGCCAGTGCAGGTAGATTTAAGAGACGCGGGTTCGATCCCTGGGTTGTGAAGATCCCCTGGAGGAGGGCATGGCAAGCCACTCCAGTATTCTTGCTTGGAGAATCTCATGAGCAGAGAAGCCTGGTGGGCTGCAGTTCATTGGGTTGCAAAGAGTCGAACATGACTGAAGTGACTTAGCACTCATGCATGTCCCCTTATCTTATATTCAACCTGATTTATACTTAACCATGTGAGCATTGGACTGCATTTTTTTGTTGACTTAAAGTAATATTTTGTAGACATTTAGGCAAACATTTGCCAATTTGGTAGTTCTCATTTCTTTTTGTGTTCTGTTCATTTCCCACCGCACCCCCCTACCCCACCCCCACACACACTCAGTTTGCAGTTGTTTCTGTAGGTCAGTGAGACCTATGGGCTACTTACTACCCATGCCTGTGATGGGTAAGGAGAACCTAGAGAAGGCAAGCAGCTGGGGCTGAGCAGACACTGGGCTGAGATCAGGTTGCCTTCTTGAAAACCCACAGGCAGGGAGTGTGGAGATCTTCGCATCACTACTGGGGGACCAGATGCACAAAAGGAAAGGGGACCTGGGGCAGGAGCTGTGATGATCCTGCCTCCTCCCATCCCCCTGCCCTCAGGTCTCCCTGCCTTTTGCTTTTCCCTATCTCTCTCTCCCCAGCCAGCACACATTTGGTATCAGTGACTTAAGACTATATACACCATCACTCATTCATTCATTAAACATTCACTGAGTGCCCACCAAATGCCAAACTCTTGGGTTACACAGATGAATTTAATACCCATTCTGTCCTCAAGGAGCTCACAGTCCAGTTCTCCTTTGCTTATATCACCACTTGGGAAAAGGGCCCTGAACACATTGCTAACACTGAGAAAATAAAAATTCTGGGACTGGAGGGGCCCTGGAATCTTCTTGGCTCTTCTGTGGTTAAATGTGGTGCCTGCATCACTCTTCTCACTCCCACGTTGGTAATTGGTTGTAGGAAAGTTCTTTGCGCTGAGGATGACATAATTTTTTTTCTTAAAAAAAAAAAAAAAAGAAGGAATCTATGCAAGTCTCCAATTCTAAAATTCTATGATTGTATGATTCCAACTTAAATTAGGAAAGCAGGCAGACAGTTTCTGAACGTGTTGCCATGGACACTGTGGATGTTGGGTTGAGGTGTCTGCTTAGTCATATTTAGTGCCATCTGGCATGAAAGAGTTTCTGGATTTTGGTCTGAGGGCAACTCAAGGTACCTAGAGGGATTTGCTATTCTTCCAGTATTCGTTTGAAATGTCCTAGCGACTTAGCAGACCACCTGCCAGATAGAATACAATACAGTATATTAAAAATATGAATGATTTTTTTAGTGTAAGTATATTATGTGGAATGGGATGCACTTATACTAAAAAATGATCTATTGTTTATCTGGAATGCATATTTAACTGGTGATTTTTGGCGGAGGGGTGAGTGCTAACTCTGGCAGCATCCACCTTTAATCTGTGACCTTGGGAACCTTTTGGTACAGGTAATACTGCACAAAAGTGTCTATCAGAAAATAAGAAAGTTTCCAGTCAATCAAGTCTGCCTCCTGTTCCACTGAATGTTCTGCACTCTGAGTTCCTCTTCACATTTTACTGTTTGCGGAACTTTGATTAATGTTTCTCTTTCCTGCACAGCTAATGAAGTGACGTACAACCATTCTATTACAATCCTTAAAGTGTCCATAAATGTAATTTATATTTCAATTAGCAGCCAGTTACTTACGTTTTGAAAAACAGGCTTCTTTTGACTAAAAAATATTTGGTGAAGTTTGAATGTACAGTAATTTATGAGTACTTTGTGGCTTTCATTTTCTTATCTGATAAAATAGCTCTGGAATTTACATGAGGTCAGGACCTGTTAACTCCAGCACATGGCAGCAGCTCTCCCCAAATACCAGATTTTTCTACAGTTCATCTTTGGTTCTTATTAGCCTTGGAGTATTTATAACTCTACCCATTCATCATTCTTTCTTTTGAGAGCTGGTGCATCTGCAAGGAAAAAGGGAAAATAGAGCCCTACATTCTTGCAAAATTTATAGGCTTTTGGTGAGTTAAGATATTTGGTGAAGATAAATGGAGAATATGAGAGTTTTGCAAAATCTTTTAAAATTATTAGGAACTCTTCTGCATTGCTTTTCCTGGTTTTCATGAAGGAAAATAGAGTATGGAATAATGAACTTGCTGGTTTTCATGATTGTGCTGCTACTGCTAAGTCGCTTCAGTCGTGTCCGACTCTATGCGACCCCAGAGACGGCAGCCCACCAGGCTCCCCTGTCCCTGGGATTCTCCAGGCAAGAACACTGGAGTGGGTTGCCATTTCCTTCTCCAATGCGTCAAAGTGAAAAGTGAACGTGAAGTCGCTCAGTTGTGTCTGACTCTTAGTGACCCCATGGACTGCAGCCCACCAGGCTCCTCCATCTGTGGGATTTTCCAGGCAAGAGTACTGGAGTGGGGGTGCCATTGCCTTCTCCGTTTCATGATTGTGTTTGATATCAAAAGACAAGTCTCAGAATATTTTTTTTTACACCTTAATTCAGTCGTGGAATTTTGGCACTGAAGCTCAGGATCAGTGGTATCCAAGTCAGACCCAAGAGCCACATGCTTTTGTCCGCTCTAGTCTGTAGAGTGAGGAACCATATGTAATGCTTTATTTCTGATCTGTCCCCAAACACAGTGGGTGAACTTTTTCCACAGCCCTGGACCCACCCTTTCTCTGGCCATTCATTAAGCAGGTAGCTGTCTGCCACAGCCCAAGACAGCAGTGCCTGCCCACCTCCTCCTGGCCTCTAGAGGAATGGCAGAGGTGGCAGCCCTTCTGGTTGCAGGGGAAGGTGGGATGGGATGGGAGGTGTGTGCACACGGTAATCCTCTTTGCCCTGGATCTTCCCTAGATGTTAGTCACTTCAGTTATGTCTGACTCTTTGTGACCCCATGGACTGTAGCCTGCCAGGCTCCTCTGTCCATGGAATTCTCCAGGCAAGAGTACTGGAGTGGGTAGCTAGTCCCTTCTCCAGGGGATCAACCCAGGGAATGATGCAGGCAGATTCTCTGCCATCTGAGCCACTAGGGAAGCCCCTGCTCTGGTCCAAAACCATAGCCAAGGAAAACCCTTTTCCCCCTGCTCAGGTGCCAAGAGAAGTGCTCACTGCTTTCTAGTGGGCTGGCAGAGAGAAAGTAGGTATGCAGAAGACTTTCTTTTCCAGTTCTGCCTTTCCAAGGGACTGAGAAAGGACTGATTTAAAACATATAGTGCATACGTGGTGTCCCTTGTCTTTGTAAAGTGCAGATCTGAACGTACTGCTTGCCTACAAAGATGCTCCCGATGACTCCCATTACCTATGGGAAGAATTCAGAAAATCTAAGGATAGCGGTGTGGTGGGAACCAAAGCCCAACAGGGCTACAAGGGAAAAAAAATAGGATGTGAATGATCCAACAGAAAGGGAGGTGCTGATTATGCAGGAAAAAAGAGAATGATGCAGGAGAGACAGCGTTGGTAGATGAGAAGGAGTGGGGAAATAGGCCTTAGCAGAAGGAATACTGTTGGCATTGTAACCAGCTGGAAGGCAGAGTGTGTGGAATAGATACAGCTAAGTTGGTGGAGTTATTGTAAAGATAGGGTAATTCTTTCATCATGGCACCTCTTTTCTTTATTATGTAGGTAATAACTATCAGTTGAGAGTAAAGGTTGAATCTGAGAAGTGAAGAAATGGGAGTGGTCAGCGGGGAGATTTGGAAGGTGCACACACATGGGGAGCGTGGCAGTGTGTGTGGCAAAGTTGACTGCCCAATAAAAATACTCAGCATAAAGAGAAGTCATCACTTGTGTGGTCTGAGGCAGAGTGGCTTCGAACCCTGTCCTGCCCACCTGCTAGGAGCCCATGACTTAGCAACAGGCTTCGGTGAAGGTTGAAAGATCAACCTGACCTGTGCCACCCTGCTCCGTTGCCCTGTTGACTCATTGTTAACCGCTTTTTACCTTTGCCTCCCCTCTGCCTTCCTGGGCCTTGTCCCGCTCCCTTACCCCTCTAGCTGTCTCTCTCCCTTGGTCGTTTATTGATCATTCAACAGTGGCAGGCACCGGTCTGTGTGCTGGGAATGCAGCTGTGATGAAGCAGACGAGGCTCCTGGAACATCTGTTCTAAGAAGGGGCAGCAGCCGTAATCAAGGAAAAAGAAACTGCCCACAAGATACCAAGTTCTGTGAAGTCAAGAAAGTGAGGCAGTGAGATTGAGTGACTGGGGTGTGGAAGGAGAAGGAACCTCAGAAGGTCACTCCCACGACAGAACCTCTGAGTTGAGACCCGAAGGGTAGGAAAAAGCCAGCCGTGGGGCATCTGTCCTTTGTAGGGAAGAGGAGATGAGATGAAAGAGCAGTCCTGTGGGATGGCTGTTAGCATGGGCTGAAGAAATCCTCTGGCCATTTTTGTTTAGGCGATATTAAAATGTTTCAAGACTTCCCTGGTGGTCTAGTGGCTAAGAATCTGCCTGCCAGTACAGGGAACATGGGTTCGATCTCTGGTCCTGGAAGATACCACATGCCTCAGGGCACCTGAACCCGGGAGCCACAGCTACTGCAGCCCACGCTCCTGGAGCCCAGACTCCGCAACAAGAGAAGCCACCAGAATGAGAAGCCCGCGCATCGCAGCTAGAGAGTAGCCTCCACTCGCCACTAGAGACAGCCTGAGACAGCAGCAAACACCTAGCACAGCCAGAAATAAAAAAATAAATAAGTGAAATTTTAAAAAAAATGCTTTAAAAAATGTGTCGGTCTCATCCTGGAAGGAATCTCTCTCTTCTCCCTCCTCTCTCTCCCTCCCTCCTCTACATTTCAACAACTATTCATTTCAGGAAGCAAAATCACCCTGGTAGCACAAAAAGGGGGTTGGTCTTCGGATCAAGCCCACTCCAGGCTGAACTCAGAAAGTGGACCAGCGACACACAACCAAGGCTCTTGTTTCAGTAACACAAATGAACACTAAGGAGCTACTTTCTCAAGTAAGAAGTTGCACCCAAACCTTCTCCTGGCTCTTGTTTCCCGTCCTCTTTTAACTTAGTATGTTGGTTCCTATCATGCCTAAGGATCTTTTTCATTTTTTCCTCCTGGTGTCACACCCCAAATGTAAAGACAGAAAACGGCTGTGGGTGAAGGTGGGTTGGAGGGCTGGAGGTATCAGGTTGTCTGTGTGCTTGTTGGGTGGAGCCCAGAGGAACTTAGGTTTAATTTGCAGCCATAATACCATTTTATGGGCTTTTCACAGTAGAGGGGGGAAAAGAACAAGCTAAGAAGGCTAAAAAAGGTCACATTCGTAGGTGCTGTCAGAAATAGACTCTCTTCCTCATTGCTGATGCGTGTCACATAGAACTTAGCTTTAATTCCAAACTCTGGGTTACCCTGGGAATCCTGAGCAGGTACCATCCTGAGAAAAATTTCATCTATCAATTATATTTCACCTTCAGGGATTTGGGAGCCAGAAGGGATTTCGGGACTTGTCTAGGTCACCCAGAGAAGTCCCTCGGTTCTCCTTGGCGGTGCTTTGTCTGGATGACTTGGTGTGGGCAGAGCAGACCAACCCCTCTTTCTGGCAGCCCCTCCGTTACCATAGTGCACTTCTCATCCTTTGCTCACTTCACAGGACCTGTAGAAAATGATCACCTTGGCTAGGCACATTGGGGTTCATAGACAAGCTTGCTCAATACTAGCGATGGCAGGGGAGCTTGGATTGGCATGGCTGCACAGAGCAGAGGGTTTGTATCTTGGCACATGTAGAATCCATTGGTAGTCTCCGGTCGGGAAGCACTCCTGATAGACTGCTCCTTTACGTGGGCCCCTTGAGAGTAGGTAGGCTGTGTTTGGTTGTTCTTGAATACTTTAGGCCCTTAAAAAGTTCTTTACAACTGGGAGAGAACCTAGGGAATATGGTTGCTTTCAATGCAACAAGGATGTCTTCAGTGAGAAATATTCAACAACTTCAGAGAATTCTTGCCAAGCTTCATTGGTAAGCTACATCTTTGGGCTGCCTGGAGTCGCACTGCTCAGGTTCGAGTTCTCATTGGCTGTTCCATCCTAAGCAGATTGCTTCATCTCTCGAGGGCATTTCCTCATCTTGGCCATGAGGATAAAACTGTTTGGTATGTGACAGAGTCCAGACCCTACCCCAGAGCTATCTGACTTCAAAAGCCTTTTTCTACGTCACTCCATTGAAAATCTCTGTGTAGAAGCCTTTTATTAACACAAACACATGTATAAGACGCTGGAAAAGTCATAGGTTGCATTTTTTAGAGGAAAGATTTTGTGATTTAGTTAAAATAGATGTTAGCCGATAATGCCTAGATTTTTAAAGTGTTTGAGATTCATCATATCAGTACCTTATTGGGCTTAAGAGTTACAAAGATGATCAAAATAAAGATAGTATGAAAAAGCAGAAGTGAGCCTGATGCTTTCTTAAGGTTTATGTGGTTGTTAACTTAGCAGAAATTTAAATGAAGTATATTAACACGTATGTGTGGAATGTAGAAAAATGGTATAGATGATCTTATTTGCAGAGCAGAAATAGAAATACAGACGTAAAGAACAAATATACGGATATCAAGGGAAGAGGGGGTAGAATGGATTGGAAGGTTGGAATTGACACACATATACTATTGGCGCTGCGTGCATGCTAAGCCACTTCAGTGTTATCCAGCTCTTTGCAACCCCGTGGATTATAACCCGTCTGGCTCCTCTGTCCATGGGATTTTCCAGGCAAGAATACTGGAGTGGTTTGCCATGCCTTCCTCCAGGGGATTTTCCTGACCCAGGGATCAAACCAGGGATCTCTTACGTCTCCTGCATTGGCAGGCGGGTTCTTTATCACTAGCGCCACCTGGGAAGGTATAAAACAGATGACTGAGAACATTCTGTGTAGTACAGGGACCTCTAGTTAATGCTGTGTGGTGACCTGAATGGGAAGGAAGTCCAAAAGGAAGAGGATATACGTATATATGTGGCTGCTTCATTTTGCTATGCAGAAGAAACTAACACAGCATTGTAAAGCAACTATATGCCAATAAAAATTAATTAAAAAAATGAATTCAGCTTGGTTACAAATCAGTTTATCTAAAGAAACCACTACCCCTCCCAAATAATGTGAAACTTGTTTTTCACTTCTGATTGGGGCTGAGTCTCATAAGAATGAGGGTCTACTATGTTGGATTTTAAAATGATTGTTGGGAGGAAGTGATAACTAATTTCTCCTCAGTGGATATTGTTTGCCTTGGTAGAAATGAGCATAACTGAGACTTGCCTTAAGATGATTAGCACCCAGAAAATATGTCAATTTCATTATTTTCTTTTTTTAAGTATTAGAGAAAACCGTCCGAATATTTGCCTTGAGGAAATCTGATAGATTCAAAAAGCTTCTTTGAAAGAAGTTTACTAAGAAATTGAACAAACATATTCTAATATAATTAGTTTGGGAAAACATTTCTGACCCTTTAAAGGCTATCCCATGAATGACAAATATCTATATATGAGGGAGAGAGGAGTGCTTTATAAAGTTTGTGAAGTGTACATCCCTTATAAGTATGTATTAAGTTATGCATTAAACATTTATGTTAAAAAAAACTTACCTTTCCCAATTAAAGGAACCTGTCTGAGAGGCCGGCCAGATTCTACATTTTCCAAGAAAATCAAGTCCTAGAAATGTTGCATTTCCTTTTGAATGCTGATGGCAGAGATACATCAGAGATACCAGGGGAAAACCTTACCAAGTTCTCCCTATAATTTGAACTGAAGGGTCCTATTTGATGTTTTTTGTTCTTGTTCTTGTTGGACCCAACACCCTGGGTAAACTGAAATTCCACCCACTCCTTTTGGAGAGGCATCAGGGGAGATGTACCTCCTTAAAATTCTAAGTCTTCTAATAGAAGAAAGCTTCCTCTTTCGGTTGGTGGAAATTTCCATTCCCAGGATACATATGCATTTTTACCTCAATGCAGCTTCCTCTTGGTTTTGTGATTGAGTTATTTTTAGTGAGTTACCATGCTTCTCCTCATTCCCTGCTTAACTGTGCTGCATCTTGTACTTCTCTTTCTCCATTAATTAATTCCCACAGTGCTTTTCTTAAATTCTTCCTTCATACACTGAGGAATATTTTAATTTTTTTTATGCATGTGTGCTTAAAAAAAAAAAGTCACATCCGACTCTGCAACCCCATGGACTGTAGCCTGCCACGCCCCTCTGTCCATGGGATTCTCCAGGCAAGAATACTGGAGTGTGTTGCCTTGCCCTCCTCCAGAGGATCTTCCTGACCTAGGTATCGAACCCACGTCTCTTGTGTCTCCTGTGTCTCCTGCATTGGCGGGCAGGTTCTTATACCACTAGCGCCACCTGGGGATATATCTGGTTTGTCTAGAAATCAGGTATCAGACCTGCCCCAAATCAGATGTTTGATTCCAGGCTTCTATTTCTGTGTCTTATGACACAATTTTAATTAGTTCATTAGTTTCTTAGATTTTTATTCTTGCTTGATCTGAAAGACCCGATTCCAAAAGAAGAGGGCAGTAGCAGTGTTGTATGCCGATTATGTGTCAGTGCTGTGCCCATTTATAAGTGATGTCATCCCCATTTTATAGGTGAGTAGACAGAGCTAGTCATGTTAACCATCCTGCTTATACTGCCTGGTAACACTGTTTCGGCTTTCCAGGTGGCTCAGCGGTAAAAAATCCACCTGTGATGCAGGAAACACCAGAGAGACAGGTTTGATCCCTGGGTCCAGAAGCTCCCCTGGAGAAGGAAATGGCAATCCACTCCAGGATTCTTGCTGGAAAAATCCCATGGACAGAGGAGCCTGATAGGCTATACAGTCCATAGGGTAGCAAAGATTCGGACACAACTGAGCATACATGAGCAACGCTGTCTAGTAATAGTACAATTCTGAGCTGGTTGGAAATTTATTTGTGTAGTTAAAGCTGCGGTAAATCCAAGATAACATTCAATCTTTTGTCCTGGTTTAGAAGATGTTAAAGAATTTGACAATAATAAAAGAAATGGATAGGGTGCATTCTGCAATGCTTCATGTGCAGCAGGTGTTTATTGGGATTGATATTCATTAGTAATCTTATGAGTGGATATCAGCGAATGACACAGCCAAACCCTTGGACTCCATTCAGTTATATTGTGGTCAGTGGATGGAACAGTCCTAGTAGAGGGCACCAGGGATTTTTAGGTCAAAGAGAACTTGATTTGAATCCCAACTTTTCCCCTACTCTTTGGATGACCTTGCAAGCTGCTTAACCCTTCTAACCTCAATATATTCATGTGTAAATGGGAATATTAACACCTCATATTGCTATGGTAATGATTAAATTAAATGAGAAGATGTTTGTAAATTGCTTAGCGCCTTACACACAATATTCAGTAGAATGGCAGGTGTGAATTAACAGTTGTAATCACAGAATCTCTGAGTAGAGAAGGATCTTAGGGTCAGATGGACTGAGGACCAGTTCTGAGTCTGTGAGCAGTGGCATTAGCCGAGTCATCAGCCTCTCTGAGTTTCTATTTCCTCATGTGCACAACGGAGATAATATTTAACAGGAGATTATGATAAAGATTATATGAAATGTTACATCTGTAAAGTGCTTAGCACTAATTAACCCTCATAAATGGTGATGACCCCCTCCCTTTGTGCTGACAACGTGAGGGGATAGGGTAGCTCTAGTTAGAATTGTTACAGCTTTGCTTACACTGAACCTTAGTTTCCCTATGACGTTTACAAGTTTGGCTCTAATCCCGTGACCTGATTGGGAAAGTTAATTTTGCTCTCAGGGTCATGATTTTGATTAGATCTAGAAATATTGTTAGGACCCTAGCCCACTTGTTTGATTGTTAAGATTAAAATTCTTATTCTTCTACAGTTGATCTTTATCTCCATCTTCCTGGATACATTCTGTGCTGAACAAAAATATTTGTGTACATGAAAAAAAAAAGTTCTAAATCAGAGGAATGTGACAGGCAGCCTTATCAGTGGATTGGATGGCTCAGTGCTCTGTGCGCGTGTTCCCAGTGATTCAGAATGTAATATAGAGATCAATGTTTTAAATAATTTAATGCTAAGTGTGGCATTTTAATTTATTTGGTCTCTGCTCCATTCTCCCTTTCTGTCTACCTTCCTGTGAAACACTACAGTTCGAAGTCAGTAAATAACAGTAGTATTATGGTGGGCTTTAAATGTGAAGACAACATGGATAAAGCAGCTGAATAAAGCATTTTCCTGAAAGGAGGGCCCCTTCCTGCAGGGTCTTCCCTGCGGTTTAGGTGCAAAATCCCTTAATCATATACTTAGCGTTTCTATACTCCTTACGTGCAGAGTTATTTGATTTCTGTGGGCCGTTCTTGTGCACCCTGCATAAATAGCTCTGGGTGAGATTATTATGTGTACTGCTAGATCTTACCTAACCTGCTTTTTAGGGTTTTGGAACTGAGTACAGTAGCTGTTCTGATGTGAATAGTCACCTGGTTTTAACATCCAAAGTTGTGTTTGCCACTGGATGCCAGATTTTATATTCCACCAGCTTACAAGTCTATAAATACCACGTTAACTTTCCTTCCTTCCCTCTCAGAAGGAGACTTCATCTCCAGTAGCGATCACCATGGGCATATGCCCAAGGGTGAACTCCTGGAGCCCTCGAAGCAAGATTTCCTTTATAAACACTGTGCCTGTTAAAGAGAGTTTGCCTGCTTGGTGTTCTTTCAGGATCACCGGGAAAGCGTTTTACCGCAAGTTCTTTTCTCTGCTAATGATACAGGTGATTCCTCTGGGGTCCACATCTCTCCTTCCCAAACCCCATGTTTCTGTGGAGGGACAGTACTTAAGTCCTTGCTACTTGATTGTTATTCCATTCAGTCCCTTTCACTTGCCCCCTTTTCCAGAACTGCAGAAGGGATGGTAAGACAGGGGTGGCGTCCCATTGGTCTGGAGTCCCTGAAACAAGGGTATCAGGCCCAGAAATCCAATTAGAGCCTGAAGTGCTGGGGTTCCACTGTGTTTAGAGCCTTTGGGTGGGAGGGGACAAGGCCCAGTCCTGAGAAGTAGGCAGCATTTCCCAGAGTGATCAGATATAAGTCACAGCCTTCTCAGATAAGTTGGTAACTGAAAATTCTTTCGATTATAAAAATACGGCTTTTCTCTTTCTGACTTACTTCATTCTGTATAACAGGCTCTAGGTTCATCCATCTCACTAGAACTGACTCAAATTCACTCTTTTTTATGGCCGAGTAATACTCCACTGTATATACGCACCACATCTTTATCCATTCATCTCTCAATGGTCATCTTAGTTGTTTCCATGTCCTAACTATTGTAAACAGTGCTGCTATGGAAGTGCATGGCAGAAACCAACACACCATCGTAAAAATTAAAGAAAAAAAATAGATACTGCTCTGGGGTGGGTGCAGGGAATTACAGCCTCCAACAATTTGGAGTGTACAGCCTACTATCCCGCTTTAACTTGTGTCTCTTTGGAGGGCTCTGCCTCTCAAAATGGACTGCGTTCCAGGTATCCACTTACTAGCTGTGAGACTTCAGGGAAGTCACAGTACTTTGAACCTGATTTCCTCACATGAAAATGAATATGTAGTATTCCTACTCTCCACCTTGCCGGTTGTTATGAGGAAATTGAGACTAATTGTGCTTCATCTAAGCATTTGACAAACACGTAACAAAACCCCAAGAAGGACTTATGCTAGGACAAAGACACGACGCGGTCCCCTATCTAGGGAGAGAAAGAAAGCAGTCTTCTAAGCAGAGAAGATTCTGTCTCGCCTGTCATAATCTCAGTGTGTGGATATGTGTGGATACAGTATTTGTTCAGCGGTCACGTGTGTGTGTTTTGTGTTGTAATGCTACATGTGATTCCATAGGGGACGATAGAAAGACGGCGGATGAGTACTTCCATAATAAATGCGGAAAGACCTCCTCACAGAGATAATGTTTGAGTTGGACCGTAATGGATGAGTAAAGTTTTATGAAAAATTTAATATGTTGCCCGTGTTTGTTTTTCTTTCTTTTTTTTTTTTTTTTTTTTTGCATTTCACAGTGGGCTGTCACTGGTCAACAGACTGGCATCTGAGAAACACTCTTTGATTTTTAACTTGTCCATTCATCCTCATAAACTCACCTCACTAATGTGTTTATAGATGTTTTTTAGCAGGCTTGTTTTTAGATGAATGTTTTAAGAATATAAAATTTTATAATGAAAAGCCTTCTAATTTATCTGAGCCCTTTTAAAAAAACCTGATACTGCTGCACTTTAAATTAAGCCCTGCTTTGTTTCTAGGGCTGGCGTTTGTTCCTAATGGCAGGGTAATTATAGTGCACGGGAACACTCAGTGAATCGGAACATACTTCCTATAGATGTTGGAATAGAATTTGTTCTTTTGAGGCGGGGACAGGAGAAAAGTCACAGACAATGAGACAGATTTTTCCAGAGGGCAGGTTGACAGAAAGAATGTGTCCCTTAGGGGGCATTGGTTAATGGACTCTGTTTCTTACAGTTGCATTTTGTAAAAAGTTCTGGTCCTTAGAAAAAAAATGTCATGTGAGGAAAATGGCAAAAAATAATTCAAAGGGCATACATAACCTTAGATCTTGCTCCTTATTACTGTTTTATGTCAATGTTGTATTATTGGCTAAATATTTCCCTTGTAGTGTTGAAGGGTGTGATTATATGGACTTTGTGTTTCTAAGACAAAATAGTCACTCATATGAGTTATATGGTAGAGACCCCTCTTCAATGAATTTTCTTGGGAGATTAATTCTTCAAGAACAGAAGCTTCTAATTCTGAACATTCTAATAATAGACACTTTAAAAATCAGGAAATGCCTCACATTTTTGATCAAAGTAAATGCAAAATAATTTAGTCTTCTTGGTGCCTTTAGGATTATTGTGATGGGTGTCAGTTACCACCTCGAATGCTCTGGAGAGACACTCAGGCTTGCTTGAAGTGGTCCAAGAGAGTGTGGTGGTTTATGAGTAGAGGAAATGGTTGGTTTTTATATTTTTCTGTTTCTCTTTTCATCATCCAGTGTCTTTTATGCCATGCTTTTTCCTGTTCCTCAACCTTGCTTTTTCCACTGACTTCTTTTCCACAGCAGATAAGCATGATTTGTCAGCCCGATCTTTTACAAAACCCTGCTTGTATGTCTCCTGATGGAATCAACACTCCCTAGGAAGTATTCTTTCTAAAATATTGGCCCTGAATCTAATCAAATCTCTGCATCCAAGTACCAAGATACAGGATGCAGAGGAATAAAATAAATTTAAAATGATACTTCAAGGATGCAGTCAGTAAAATTAAACAAAATGAAACAACTTTACAGAATAAATAAGTAAGGGAGTTTAAAGGAGAAAAAAGACAGACATGCAAGGGGAACCTGTAGATTAAGAGTCTATAGAGCCTCATCAGCCAGTACAATGTGTGCACCTTGTTTGGATCCTGATTTAACCGAACTGAAAATAAAATGAAAAACTATGAGGTAATTGGGGCAAGTTGAACACTAACTGGATACTTGATGCTTTTAAGGATTGATTATTATGTTTTAAGATGTGATGATGCTGTCATGGCTATGTATTTTTTAGTATAGTCCTTTTATAGGTAGATACTGATATTTAAGAGAGCACTGAAGAATTGATGCTTTTGAACTGTGGTGTTGGAGAAGATTCTTGAGAGTCCCTTGGACTGCAAGAAGATCCCACCAGTCCATCCTAAAGGAGATCAGTCCTGGGTGTTCATTGGAAGGACTGATGTTGAAGCTGAAACTCCAATACTTTGGACACCTGATGCGAAGAGCTGACTCATTTGAAAAGATCCTGATGCTGGGAAAGATTGAGGGCAGAAGAAGGGGACGACAGAGGATGAAATGGTTGGATGGCACTACCGACTCAATGGACATGGGTTTGGGTGGACTCCAGAAGTTGGTGATGGGCAGGGAGGCCTGGCGTGCTGTGGTTCATGGGGTCGTGGAGAGTCGGACATGACTGAGCGACTGAACTGAACTGAAATTATGTGAGTTTACAATTCTTGAAGTTCAGACACAGATTACAAGGGGCTCCATTATACTGTTCCCTCTACTTTGAATATGTTAGAAATTTTCCATAAAATTAAAAAAAAAAAAGCCAAACTAAAACTAAACTAAAACTCTGCTTTGTAGCCCTGTGCTGTCGATCTGTACTACCCACAGTTGCACGTACATTTATAGAAGGGGTGATATGCAGGCACTGTGGAGGCATAGTTTATCTCGGCAGTTCTTGCAGTTTCTTTTGGACCCTATTTTGTAATCATCTCCTTCCTAAGCCCTCTTCTCTTCTTACTTTATACTGGGAACACTTCATCTGTGAGTTCACAGATGAATTTCCTCTAAATCATGCCTTTTCTGTATTTGCAAATGTGCATTTTTAGGGATTAGGCTCATGGCATCGATCAGCGTTTGAAGGGTCCATGATTGTAGAAAGTCAAACACCCGCTACTATCCGCGTTGCTCAACAGTCACATTCGTGGCATTTTCTTCTACTTGCACATTTCCTGGCTTATGTTGTTCTCTGGGCCGCAACTTTGTTCTGTGCTTCAGGCCTGTCCATTCATCCGTCTCCTCTTTTTCTCCACTAACACCTCAAAGATAACAATTGCTCTTCATGCCAAATACCTCTCAATTAGCCTAGATTTCACTTTCTTCCTTAATGAACATCTGCACGTAAGTAGTCATCAAACTCCTATTATTTTACCTCCTAAATCATATTTTGTGTGTCCTTTTTCTACTTGGTTCAGTGTTTGGATGTGGATGCTCACCATCTCTCATCTGGCTGTTAAACTACCACTGGAATCCTTCATACCAACCTCCTTGCCCTTAGCCCAGCCCCTTCTGTTCCCAGAAATGACATTGCTAACACAAAAATCTGATCCTTTCACCCCTGTGCTGACATCAGTGATCCAGCCCCTGTCTCCCTAAGCAGTCTCATTTCCTGACACTCCCTCATCAGACCTCTTTATTTAGAGCAGGACATCCTTGTCAAATCTGCTAAACTTTGCTCATATCTTCACTCTCATGGAGGTCAGCACCCCTTCCACCACCCTACCTTGCTCATCTTGTCAACATGAGAAATGCTTCTTTACCCTTCCAGTCCTCAGGGGGACTCTTCTCTGAGAGGTGTCCTGAATGGTCCTCTTAGAGTACTTGGGACCTTCTCAAATGCTCACTGCCATTTGCACAAATTGCCAATAAGTGGTGTTGCTTTGTAATTGTTTACAGGGTATACGCTAACCTTTTAGTACCTTCATAGCATCTATTTTTAGGAATATGGTTGGTTTACAATGCTGTGTTAGTTTCTGCTGTATAATGAAGTGACTCAGCTATCTGTATACGTATATCCCATCTCTCTTGGACCTCTCTCGCCCGTCCCACTCCTCTAGGTCATCACAGTGCACTGAGCTGAGCTCCCGGTGCTATACAGCAGCTTCCTGCTTGCTACCTGTTTATGCATGGTAGTGTATGTGTGTCTCTCCCAATCTCCGAATTCCTCCAACCACCACCCCCCCCCCCCCCCCACTGCCGCTGCATCCACGTGGCCGTTTTCTGCATCTGTGTCTCTATTTCTGCCTTGGAAATAGGTTGATCTGTACCATTTTTCTACATTCCGCATATATCTGTTAATATACCATGTTTGTTTTTCTCTTTCTGACTTAACTTCACTCTGTATTAGATACCCTGTGGCTTTTGCCCAGTCCTGGGGGCATGAGTGTTGAATAAAGTGCTTGCTGAATGTGTGCTGACCTGGGTCTCCAGAGACCGTCTTCCGTTCACGTGGCTACCACCTTGAGCTCTTTTGAGATTTTGAGAGGGAAACCTCAGGCCTCCTTTTCTCTTGGATCCCATTTCCTGAAGAGAGAGGTGTCCTGAGTGGCCGCTGGGAGGGGTAAACTTTCCAAGGAAGTGTTCTCTTTGGTGACTTGATTGTTTCCCTATCTTTCTAGGTTCCTCTGTTCCCTCCCACTTGTCTCTTTTTTTAAAAAAAAAAAACAAAACAAAAGTGAAGTGTAGTTGATGTACAACGTTATATAAGTTTTAGATATACAGTATAATGATTGACAATTTTTAAAGGTTATACTCCATTGATAGTTGTTATAATATATTGGCTCTACTTCTGTTCTTTCCCATTTCTTAGTGACCTGTTTGAAATATGTGACCATTGGGTCTGAATTAAGACTACTCTCTTCCTAAACTTCCTACCTACATATATGTATTTTTTAAATGAATTAAGGTGATTGAATTTTATTTTTAACCTATTTGGTAGTATTTTTAGGGTTTAACTCTCTTACTACCCAGGAGCCATTGAACTCAATATTGGGGTGTATGTGTGTGTTTGTTGCTCAGTCATGTTCGACTCTTTGAGATCTCATGATTGTAGCCCACCAGGCTCCTCTGTCCATGGAATTCTCCAGGCAAGAATACTGGGGTGGATTGCCATTCCCTTCTCCAAGGAATCTTCCTGACCCAGGGATTGAACCCGAGTCCCCTGGATTGCTGGCAGATTATTAACCATCTGAGCCACCAGGGAAGCCTCAATATTGATAATGGAGCCTTTTTCCGAGAAAATTGTGATTTGAATTTTCTGAGAACAGTTTCAGTCAGAAAGCTTTGCCAATGACCACAACATCATCTCGAAATTAAGATTTCTATTGCTAATATATTTATAAGCCAAATACTAGCTGCTGTGAGTTTGTATCTAACTGTGACTCTCCATACACTTTTCCTCCAGTGTTTAGTAACCTCATTCAGCCAGGTCCATGGTGGAAAAGACAGGGTCTGCTAGCCCTTAGGCATGAAAATAGGAAAGCAAGGCTTCCATGGGATCTGGGGCATCACAGAAGAGTCTTCCTGCCTGGTGTACAGGGTGAGGTGAAAGGGAGAAGACAAGATGGAGGGAGATTATCTTTATGGTGGAATTGGAGTGTGTGGTGGCTTCATTCCAGGCATGTGAGTCAGCTGTGCAGTGAGGCTGTAGGTGGGTACCTGGTACAGTCATGGAGAAGATGGTGCAGAGAGGTTGCATGGAAGGTTTATCACTCAGGGTTCCATCAGAGAAGCACCACTTTACTAGATTCCCTGGGGTCAGTGAAATGGAGAGCGCAGTCTACACTGCGCAGGCCTCTCTGGGGCCCTCCAAGCCCAGTGCTCCTCCAGGTAGGGTGCTCATCACTGCCCTTTCCTGGGTTCCCCCTGATCCCAAACAGAACTTGCTTGGTCTCTAGCCAGGTAATGCGGAACACTAAATCAGGGAAAGGTATTAATAATGGTAGAGTATGTTGTCTGTCCAAAAAAATATGTGCATTTAGTGGTTGTCAGCAGTGCTTTAGGGACTTCCCTGGCGGTTCAGTGGCTCAGACCCTGCATTCCCAATGCAGGGGGCCCAGGTTTGATCCCTGGTTAGGGAACTAAATCCCACATGCTGCAACTAAAGCCCAGTGTAGCCGAATAGATTAATTATTTTTAAAAGATTAAGATAAAACAAAACAATGCTTTAATGCAATGTATGAGAAATCTGGAGTTTAATGGTGATAAGCAGCAGAGGTGAAATTTCCAGTGAGGTACCCACCTTGTATTTTGTGACATGCTCAAAAGGTGTATACACACACACACACACACACACACACACACACACACACACAGAGCTAGATAAAGGTTACCAAAATAAACATATAACCAAATTGCCTGTCCTTTTGCTTTAACTTTCCTGTCCTCTGCTATGTCCATATCAATATTAAACTTAATTAAATTTCATCTGGATGAAAGGCTTTATAAAGGTCAGGAAGAAAACCTAACTCAGTTTTCTGTGCTAATGAGTTCTTTTATTCTTTAAAATGAGAATTGAGGATGAAGAGAAAAGAAGTGTCAGTTGATCTCTGAATTCACCAGCAGAAAAATTGCATGTTAAAGCTCTGATTTGAAAAAAAAAAAAAGAATTACACAAAAATAATCACCATGCCTTTTTCTTTTTAAAATTATATATTTTTACTCAATTTTGGAACTCAGGTTTTAATCTCAATCTACTCGTCCAGAGTTGTAATATTGTGATTTGTGGCTCTAAAAAGCTCTACACACACACATACACACAAAAACTTAGGCATAGATACACAGTATATTCAAAAACAAATGAATTAAAAGTTAGCAGCTGTATTTACCTTCAAGTTCTTGCACACTGGAGGCCTATTCTGCTCCAAGTTCACCAAAAGGGCATTAGCAAATGATAAGCATCTGAAAGCTAAAGTTTTCCATGATTATAAACTTCAAGAGCAAATGCTCTATTGGGTGATTTCATGCTTTATAAATAATTTTGGTTTTAGAAATAAATGTTACTGTTAGTCTGTTATTGGAGATGAATAAAAGCACCAGTCAATCCCCACGTGATCTTTGGCTGTCCTTGGAAGGTGAAATATTTTGTGACATTGACATCAGAAGTTGAAGCCAACTCCTTATATGAAATTTCCCTCTGGATCGTGTATAGAATGCATCTTAAACTCCTAGATGTGCGTGTGTGCGATGCAAGTGTTCCTGGTGAAAATTTTATGGAATGCTTCTTGGATGGAGCTTACTTCTTGATAACAATATAGACGGTTTGGTTGGCAAGAGTGACTGTGTCTCCGTGCGTGCGTGCTTAGTTGCTTCAGTCGTGTCCAACTCTTTGTGACCCTCTGGACTGTAGCCTGCGAGGATCCTATATCCATGGGATTCTCCAGACAAGAATACTGGAGTAGGTTGCCATGCCCTCCTCAAGGCGAGCTTCCTGACACTATCTCCTATGAAAGGCTCATTCCCTTGAAAAAGATTTTGGTTTCTGGACTCCCCAAAGCCTAGAGCAGAGCAAAATTCCTCCTCTTTGCAACTGTGGGAGTGAGACCAGCTGTCTTAGCAGTCCAAAGGGAAAACTCACTTCTCACGTCATTGGTGGGGTCACCATCAGGTATGGGTCATTGGATAGCATTGTATTTGTCCCAAGCAGCAAAATTAAGGGTTGCCCCCAGATTAAGTTCTGTGGTTTTCTGCTTGTGAAATCAGATCATATTGCCTTGTGTATTCTTAGTCTGACCCCAGCATAGCCAGGTGGCAGGAGAGGGTGTGCCCACCATGTGTGTTGTTGGCATGTAGGCAGGCTGTGATCTGTGTACCTTTTCATGGTCACGTCAGTGGGGTAGCTGATGGTTCAGAACAAACTTTGATTGGCCTTTTTGTAGCTAAATAATACATGAGAAGTTCTGTGAGTCACTTTATTTATGGTGTCACACAGGATCGGTGGGATTATTCAGGTTATACAAAGTAGGAACAAAATCTGTACCTTGCTTGTTGATTCTGCCTGTCCTTTCTTGAGCTCTCTCTGTCTTTCTTGTGACCCAGAACAGTTTTCTTTTAAACTGCTCTAGCTGATGAGCAATTTTGAAGGCCTTTAAAACATTTAGTAGCTTTGCCGCACCTCTATTGTTTGTGTCTTAAAAGCTTTCCACGGCCTCATGAGTGGAAAACTTTCCATTAAAAGGAAGCATAAAGCCCTTTGCTGAGAGGATTTGCTGTGTTCCAGGGGCCACTGGTCCCTACTCAGCTAGGATCATTTCCCTCCTCAATGGTAAACCAGCTGCATTAGGAGCCACAGCCTGTTTCTAGAAAAATCTTAGCCCTGGGAAATATGCTCTGAAATGTTTCTTAAGTGGTGAGGACCACAGCCCACATCACTTTGGGGCAAAGAAGCCCAAGTTGTGTTGTAGCCAAATTCATCTGGAAGAACTGAGCCCCATTCAGGCTTCCAGCAATTCTACCAGCACAGATGAGAACTTTGTATTAACTGATGTTTGCCCTTGTGGAGCCCCAGGTAAACACAACATTGCCTGGAGTGCAGGTAGAACGCAAAGCCATGCTTCTACCTGTGTTTTGCTTTTGTTTTGAGATTCTTTCTTTGCTTTCCATAAGATTTTAAAGTATTGACTTATAGTTCAGTAACACATTTTTGCTAGGTCTGCCTTTTTCAGAAAGCTAGTATTTCCTTTTCCTAAAGGAAACAACCCAGGGTAAACATGGGCCCGCCTTTCAGTGTTTTTGTCTTTTCCTTCGTTTGCTGAACCTTTGTTAATATCCTCTTTTGTTCCAAAGCCTTGGCATTTCTTGACATTGCCACCTAGTTTACTTTTTAATCTCTGAAGAAATCTCAGCCCAAACTGGTTTTTTATTAGGTTATTTGTTCATAACTGCAGTGTTTGACTTGCTCTTCAAGAAATAGCTGTTCGTTTTATGTGTGAAACTTCAGGGATTAAGGGACAGCGAGTGCCAGGTACTCTGCAGTTTTTGTCTACCTAAGTTAGACTTTAAGGAAGCTGCTCTCCTGGTTTCCTCAGAATGTGCTTTTAAATTGCAATTTTGAAAAGTCTCAACTCTGAAAGAGAAGAGAGATTATATTTAATTTTTCCAGCAGTTGGAGAAAGATTGAGTTTCTTTTGAAACTTGAAAACAAGAAACAAGTATTGTATCCATACAAGTATTGTATCCATACAAGTATTGTATGGATAGAAGGTTAAGATGCATCATGTCAGGACTCCAAGTGCTTTATACTAAATAATATACCATGAGCAGCAGATCCATGAGGAAAACTCTAAAAGTTGTGTATAGGGTGAATTTCTTTCATTTTATTTATGTTTGGAAAGACAGTAAGTGGGGAATAGCATGTACTTAAAACTCAATACTTATCCAGTCATTGAAGCTGAGAATCAAAGAAAAGTCTAGGAATATTTCAAGTTTTTATATATTTGATACACGTCATTCAGTAAGATATGGTTGAGTAGATCAGAAGCTTTCAGTTTTGTATTGTTGTTGTTCAGTTGCTAAGTCGTGTCTGACTCATTGTGACCCCATGGACTATAGCATGCCAGGCTTCTCTGTCCTTCACTGTCTCCCAAAGTTTGCTCAATCTCATGTCCATTGAGTCAATGATGCCTCTGAACCATCTCATCCTCTGTCACCCCCTTCTCCTCCTGCTTTCATTTTTCCCGGTATCAGGGTCTTTTCCAGTGAGCCAGCTCTTTGCATCAGGTGGCCAAAGTATTGGAGTTTCAGCTTCAGCATCAGTCCTTCCAATGAGATAATCTGTTATCAGAGTTGATGTAAATCTAATCAGTAACTACAGTCACAGATACTTAGAGGTCAGTGTAATGGTAAGTCCAACAGCAGTGGGCAACATAACCCATGTGAAAGAGACAGGATCTCTCAAAGTGGTCTGTATCATGGTGTGGTTTCTCTAAATTCCTTAGAATTATAAATTATTGATCCCAAGCAAGTGCAAACTGTCTTCAGATACTTGCATTCTTTGAAGGAATTAGGGGGTAGTAAATATATTTCTTTTATATAGGCTCTTTTTAGTTAGTTAGTTATATCCTTATTCCAGAACAGTCTAGCATCTGAAAGTGGGAATTAGAATTTAATGGAGTGTGATATATTGTGTATGCCTATTATTCTATCCTGTGATCTGAATTTTGAATTCCTCAAAGTTCCAGTGTTAAAGAGCATATGAGTATTTGTAGGTTTGCCCCTAAGCTGACATTTTAAAAGACCAAGAGATCCCTCTCCTTGGTGTCAGTGTCATTGTGCTGCCTCAAAATTTGGAAGGAACAACCTCTAAGGTAACATTCAGCCACAAATATAAGGCGACCTGTCTTGTAATTCAGCTTTTAAATAATATCTGTTAGACTAGCACTTCTGAAACTTCTACGTGCATAGGAGTCACTGGGGATTTTGTTAGAACTGCACATACTGAGATCCAGGGTAGAGCCTGAGATTCTATTTTCCTAAAAAGATCCCCAGTGGATCCCAATCCTGTTGGTCCCTAGGTCACATTTTGAGAAACAAAGTCTTAGAAAGTAGCTGTGAGGTGGTCAGCTTCCCTCCCCCACCCCCAAATTGAAAACTTTATTTATTTATTTATATTGAAGTATAGTTGGTTTACAATATTGTTTGGTTTCAGGTGTATAGCAAAGTGATTTGGTTTTATATATATGTATGTATGTGTGTGTGTGTGTGTGTATTCTTTTTATGCATTCGGCCTATGGTATTTTGTTGGCTCCAGTATTTTCCGTCTTTGGAGAAGGCAATGACAATACAACTATAAATGGTTATCTTTGGGGATTGCTGATATTAAGATTTACCATAAACTCTTTTTCACAGTGACCACTTAAAGCTCCATGTCATTCTTGTTCCCATCAGATCTTATACACCTAGAATGACTCCTGACCCATGATGGGCCTTGAATAAATAACCACTGAATGAGGTCATCATTTGATGAATGCAGAACATTCAGAATTGGGGATAATGAATACTCTTCATTTTGGATTTTCACTGTTGAATTTTCACTAGACCCTGAGAACACATCAAGAAGCTATGTAATTCTCTGATGTGTGTAGAGTGTTTAGATACTCAAGTTCTCTTTCCCTCTTTTACAGCCTTCTGTCCCCTTTGGCTATTTACCTTTACAGATTGAAGAAGACTTATTTTATCAACCTTTCCAAAACTCTCAGCCTTTTCATTTTGTTCTTTTTTTTTTTTCTATTTATACATTCATCATGTCATTTGTGTTTTGATCAGTGGAACTGATAATGCTGTATCACGAATATGACAGTACTATGGCTTGTACACGATGAGGTCAAAGCATAAGAAACCCTTTATGCTGAGTTTCCAATAAACTTTCTTTTTTTTGGTGATAACCAAAAAAAAACAGCTACATAATTCTGTGTGTATATGCTAGTGTGTGTGTGTGTGTGTGTGTGTGTGTGTGTGTGTGTGTACATACTTTGGAACTTGGTTCTTACTTGCTGTGAGTTGTCAGGTTGACACCTGATCTTTTTTCATAGCTTCCTGCTTAAATTAACTTCCTCTTTTATTAACACAGTTAGGTAATTTCATTATCATAGCTAACAACTTGAAGGCAATATTGGGAGTTTACTTCTGCAATAGAAACTTGATGATCTTCAGAAAGGTTATGATATGTTTACACTTTTTCATAATAAAATATGGGGCTTCCCCAGTGGTTCAGTCAGTAAAGAATCTGATTGCAGGAGACTGCCTACAATGTAGGAGACACAGGTTCAGTTCCTGGGTCGGGAAGATGCCCCAGAGAAGGAAATGGTAACCCACTCCAGTATTCTTGCCTGGGAATCCCATGGACAGAGGAGTCTGGCAGGCTATGACTGCATGGGGTTGCAAAGAGTCAGACATGACTGAGTGACTAAACTAAGCATCACCACCATAATAAAATATTCCCACTCTTACCCATTAGAAATGATGATGATAACGCAAGTCCCAGATTTGATATTTTTATGTTAAAATTCTCTAAGAATCCACTCAGAAGCCGCCTTCTGCATAGTCTTCCTTGAATCCATCCAGGCTTCCCTTGTAACTTGGTTTAATGCTAGCCATATCAACTGTCTTATAGTATAGCAGTTTCTTACTCATCTATTATTCTCAGTCACTCCATTGGAGACAAATACTTTTATCCAGATGTGCCCAATCTAGTGCTGGCCCACAGCACCAGTAAATGTTGACTGAAAAATTGGATGAATGGTCACAGTGTTTAGAAAGAGAGAGAAGACTAAACCAAGCAGAAACTATCTGGGACAACTTTCTGTAGAGGTGATGATGATCATTTGGTTTAATGTTATCCCTTTCCTTATTGTTATGATAACATTGCTGCCGGTATGTTAAGAGTTGTTAAGTAAGTACTCCACAAGAAAATGGGGTTGCTGTATAAATCAGTAAGCTGCCGATATTTACAGTGTGTTCTGAATTTAGTTCTTACTCATAACCCTAACCCTAACCTGTTGGGGACACAGAAGTGACTAAAATTGTATCTGTCATTTTGAGAGGAAAGTTGGCACATTCAACAAATACTTACTGGGCAAAGGTAAATAACACTACTTACCTGCTTTTAAGAGGCTTATGCTCTTGTGCCGTGGAGACTAACACCAAATAGGCTGTAAGGGGCTCTGTGTTGGAGAAGCAAGCAAAATGCTGCAAGAACCCAAAGGAAAGACATGGATTCCAGCTGCGGGGAGCAGAGGCCAACTAGTAGAATAGAGATATGTTTTGGCATAGATTCTGTCTCTCTTGCTTTCTGAAGTGGGATCAATATGGCACAGGCAGTCTGGCCTCTCTGTGATCATCCACGTGAACACTGGTTTGGGGGCTGTCCCTGTAGTGCGTTACTCAGACTCTTCTGGACTCTTGCATCTGCTCATAGTTCTTTTGTGCCTCTTTCATGGGAATCTTGCCAGTTGTCAGCATACTTACTTCCCCATCTTCAGTATGATTTGTTATGGGCTGTAACAGATAAAGGGAAAGTGGGGTTGCATCAGTTTTGAGTGTCCTGAAGCAATTTTATGGGAGTGAAGCTTAGTGTAAATATTCTTTAGGCAGTCATAGCCATGTTTATTGTCTAATGGCATGTATACTTCCTGATACGTATTCCCTTATTTATAATGAGAGTTATCTAGTCAGTGCTTGGTAACATGGTGGTTGCTTTGCAGATATTGCTTTGAATGTTCAGAGCTACCCTACAAGGTAGATGGTGTTTATATTCATTTTATAGAAGAGGAGACTGAAATTTAAAAGGTTAATTAACTTTCCCTGGGTCCCATAGCTGGCAAATAGCAGATCCTATTTGTTTCCTAATCTGACTCCAGTGCATAGGTTCTTTTAACTGCTCCATCCTGCCTCTGATGGAGTTGAGTGTCCTGTGCTAGGCGAGGGGAATAGTTGGACTCAAGGAGACTCAAGGATCTGCCCTCATGGAGCTTTGACTGGGGACCAAAGTATGGTGACTCATATGGTTAAGAATTTGCCTGCAATGCAGGAGACCCACGTTCAACATCTGGGTTGGGAAGATCCCAGGGGGCAGGGAATGACAACCCACTCCAGTGTTCTTGCCTGGAGAATTCCATGCATAGAGGAGTCAGTGGGCTCACAAATAGTCAGACTGGACTAAGCAACAAATACTTTCACTTTCAGAGTATTTGAAGCCTAGATAACTGATCCCAGCAGAAGAACTATTACTGTTTTGTGGTGATTACAGCAGAGTCAAAACCGTATCCATTTACAAATCAGTACAGATTGTTCCAGTGGTGTTTGTCCTTTTGTCGGTCTTCTGCTAATATTTGCTTCTCTTTGGGAATTTACGCAAAGATTGATGGGGGAAAGGGTTTGTTACAACCTTCTAATCACTCAATCATCTGTGTTGGTCCCACTGAGCAAAGACACAAAAGGAATCTTCTCTCAAGGAGTTAACATACTGCTAGATCTCGAGTATTTGAAGCAATAAAAAAACTATATAGTATGCTTTGCACGTGTTCACTGAATAGTAAATGGATATGGTTTTGACTCTGCTGTAATTAGAAACAACTCCAAGTATTCCAGTTTAACATCTTCATTTATTTACACCAACTCTGGCTTTTACAACAGTCTGGCTTGTTGCCAGTTATCGCAAGAGATTGGAAATTTCTCATAGCAAAATTAATTTTAATTCATGACTAAATATATGCCATGAAGAGAATTTTAAAAGAATCCAAATTAGACTAATTCAGAATTTAAAGGGCCTGAAAGTTTGTGTCAGGAAACAAAATCATGATAGAATTTTGGAACTTCAGAAAGAGTGAGAAATTAGCTCTTGCATAAATGAGTCTGCATCAAATAAATAAGAGGCGGGACTTCACTAGTGGTTCAGTGGTTAAGACTTTGCCTTCCAGTGCAGGAGGCATGAGTTTGATCTATGGGTTGGGGAGCTAAGACCCCACAGGCCTCGTCAAAAAAAACCAAAACTTAAAACAGGAGAAATATTGTAACAGATTCAATAAATACTTGAAAAATAGTCCACACCAAAAAAAGAAATCTTTAAAAAAGTGTTAGAGTAGTATTTGTATTTTTATTACGTTTCTCTGTTTTAGAGGGAAATTCTATCAAAGATTTTGCCATTCCTTAGATAAAGTTAAGCATATGTTTGAAAAAAAAAACCAAAGAATCTTATTAATAATCATATCTACTTAAACATTATTTGACAGCATTCTATAGCTGTTACATTGTGTTGGTTGTTATGAAATACTTCCGTTTCAGTATCTTGATACCTTTTAGGGGAATGTTGACATGACAAACTTTTCCAGGGTCCTAATTTTTCCTGCCAGCTTAGACAATCTTCATTAGAAGGGTAGATCAGGAAATGGACTGGGAGTAATTTGTTTTAGTGAATAGCTTGACATTTAAGAAATTCATTACCTTAACAGAATGGGCTATATTTTTTCAACAAATGAGTTGTTCCTGGAGCAAGTGAAGGGCAAGTCAGACTCTTTTAAGGTTTGCCTTAACACTTTTAGGTCAAAGACTACAACACGTGAAACCTATACCCGTAGAGAATTGATGCCAGTTATAAAAATGCCTCATTTGGACTGTGGAATACTAAAGAAACTGCACACAGCTTTCCTTGTTTATTTCCCAGCAACTGAATGACTTTCCTTTCTCATTGGAGGGTTTTATAACTGTTTGTTGTGCTCTGTATAGGTCTAAGATCCCAAAGCTGCTCTAGGATTGTTATAGCCATTGTCTACATCTTCTCCACTTTTAAGATTCATGCTACTTGGCAAACATGTGTGGTACACCTTCCATGTATCAGTCATTGGAGGAGAGTTTTTTGTTTTTTTTTTTTTTTTTAGTGAATCAGAGTCCCTCGTGGATAGTTCAGGAGACCAACATAGCAGGCAGTGCGGACATGGTGTGGAAAGTACAGGAATTGCTGAGAGAGCACGTGGGCAGAGATCACAGAGGATTCCTAGGAACTGGACACCCCGAGTGGAGTCTAGAGATTGAGCGGACCTTGCAAGAAAAGCGGTCATAAAAACTTTCGCATCCTTCCCCTTCTCTTTCCTTTTCCCTTTTCCTCTGGCCGCTGCCAGTCTCCATCCCCACAGCTGCTCAGCCTGTCTGTTCCTTGCACCCCATCTCTCTCCGGCTCTTTCGGTGATCCTTCAGGACTTTTCCATACTGGGACTCCCCAAGCAGCTCCCTCCACAACTGGGAGAGCAGAATGTGCAAGGGAGCAGGAGAGGGCCACGCATTTCCTCTCTTGTGATGCTGGAAGCTGTCACTGCTTTTCTCTAGATGTCTTAGCCACACATTTCATTTCAGATCATCTTGGTAAGGTAGGGATAGAAATAGATTAGGGGTGGGGGACTGGCAAGCCGTGGAGGGAAGTCACTCAGTGTGACCCCCAATCCCAGTGTTCGCTCTGCTCCTTCGAGCGGCTGATACCATTGTCAGGAGAAGCAGGCTCCTTTGTGGGTGTTTACATCCCCAGTAAAACACAGCTTCAGTAGACATTCAATAGAAATTGAGTTGCGGAGGTGCCAGCAAGAGGTAATAAGGTCAGCGATGCTATAAATGCCGTTGAATATGCTCTGATGCCCTTATTGATTTTTTTTTCTTCACTAAAATCCTATTACTCTCAAGCAGAGGAAATAAAAATGGGGTGACTATCACTTTATCTAAAGGAGTATGCCCCCTTTTTCACCTCTCCAGATGTGCCCAAATCTGGATTAACTTTATTGGCATCTAGAGGTGTGTTGGGAGAAGGCAATGGCAACCCACTCCAGTACTCTTGCCTGGGAAATCCCATGGATGGAGGAGCTTGGTGGGCTACAGTCCATGGGGTCACGAGGAGTTTGACACCACTGAGCGACTTCACTTTCGTTTTTCACTTTCATGCATTGGAGAAGGAGATGGCAACCCACTCCAGTTCTTGCCTGGAGAATCCCAGGGACGGAGGAGCCAGTGGGCTGCCGTCTATGGGGTTGCACAGAGTCGGACACAACTGACGCAACTTAGTAGCAGCAGCAGAGGTATGTTGTCAGAGTTTTCCAAATCATCTCCTGAAGACCCTGGCAGATTGACAGAGCCCAGTCTGTGTGTGAAAGGCTTCACAAATGGTGACGAGGTATACGAGCATCAGCTGTTTTTCTGTCTGTGATGCCAGGAAGGACACTGAATTCCGTAGCTCTCCATCACCGTTTGACATTGAAGAGGAGTTTCCTTCCTGTCTCCAGCTTGTCTACATTTTCCTTGTCTTTTCTTAAAAAAAAAAAAAAATTATTCGACTGTACCAGGTCTTAATTGCAGCACATGGGATCCTTGGTTGCATTGTGCAGAGTCTTTGATTGCAGCATGTGGGATATAGTTCCCTGACCAGGGATCGACCCCAGGTCCTCTTCATTGGGAGCCCAGAGTCTTAACTGCTGGACCACCAGAGAAGTCACATCATCCTTGTCTTCTTTGTCTTCATTTTCTCCCCAGAAAATGCTGATGCTTGCATGCCTGCTGTCATCTGAACATCACTGCTAGAGGTAGTATTTTCAACATTGGCACATCACCCTACTCCCATGACCCAGGAGCACTCACATCACCCATTCTGTTGACCAGACCTCTTGTTTAGGACCCCAGAGCTCTCATTCAATCAAGGCTTGGATTGGTGTTCTTTGTATGCCACTGTGATGGCCTTGTCCGTCTAACCAACTGTCCGAATGCTAGTGGACAGGGCTCCCCTATGGCTAACCTACTCTGGTCTTCTTGACAGAATGTTCTTGGTGTCCACCTTCTAGTAATAGGTGGTAGAGTTGGAGGGGAGAAAAGCATCCCTGAGTATTCCTTATTGGATCCAGTGAGTCTAAGATTTTTGACCATAAGCACACAGCATAGGCAGGCTTCCCAGATGGCTTACTGGTAAAGAACCCACTTGCCAAGGCAGGGGCCGCAGGAGATGTAAATTCTGTCCTTGGGACAAGAAGATGCCCTGAAGAAAGAAATGGCAACCCACACCAGTATTCTTGCCTGGGAAATCCCATGGACAGAGGAGTCCGGCAGGCTACAGTCCGTGGCGTCGCAGAGAGGCAGACATGACTTAGCAACTAATCAACAGCAACAACACAACACAGGCAGCCACCTGGTGTCCAGAACCTTGGCAGGTTTGGGTCTCCCTGTCCTCAGCCACTGGTGCCATTAAATCCTCCTGATCGTTGCTACTGCCCAGAGACATGTCTTATCGGTGAGCCCATTTCCTGCACAGCAGACCCAGAGGCCCCAGCCAGGAGTCAGCTAATGTTTAAAAGGACACAAGTCTGGCTGCTGCATTTCCTGTCTTTTTGGATTGATGCTCTTCGGCTCTTTTGCTGATGTCATTGTACATCTGTTTTTTGGGAGTGAGTGTAACAAGGAAGGAGAATGGTTAATCTAGCAAAGAACTCATTACACCATGAATAAGAAAGGGTAGGCTCCTGTTTTATTCCTGTTTGATTTGTTTGCTTCATTGGGGAAAACAAATGATCATCTCACCCTATGGAGAATTTCGCTTTCTCTTTGACATACAAATAAACAGCCTCCCACGTTTCATTTATTTTTGCCACTGCTGGAATTGTTGATTAAAAAAAAAAAAGCCACATTGTTATGCTGCTTTTCTGTATCATGACCTTCACTACTGGATAGGGAAAGAAAATCAATAAAATATGTATATATTTTTTTAAGATATGGAGGATGCTTCACTACAGATGCCCTTATAAATCCAGGTTCATTAAAGCAAGATAGATGAGGTGAAACAGCAGCGAGGAGGGCATGAGTCTTCATTTTCTTTCTCGTAATATGTCTCAGAGATGAGGATTCAGTTTTCATTAATTTATTGAAAAAAATTAAAGCATCCCTTTCTCTTCTTGTCTTCATCTAGGAGAACATTCCTGGTAGTGGAACTAAAATTCATTTTCTTGATGTTTGCGTTCAGTCTTTGGCATATAAATCACATGGGAGGTGTGGGTTATTAGAGAGCTCTAGATGCTAACTAACTTGGATTTTCCCAGCACCAAATACTAGCTCTGTGGCCTCTATTTCCTAGTAGTGTGTTTGTTTTCTGTTTATATTCCTTTGCATGTATGCTACGTTATTCAGTCGTATCCGACTCTTTGCGACCCTGTGGATTGTAGCCCGCCAGGCTCCTCTCTCCATGGGATTCTCCAGGCAAGAATACTGGAGTGGATTGCCGCGCCCTCCTCCAGGGGATCTTCCTGGCCCAGGGATAGAACCCGTGCCTCTCGTGTCTCCTGCATTGGCAGGCAGGTTCTTACCACTAGTGCCACCTGGGAAGCTCTTCTATTCCTTTATTCTCTGGCTTTTGGAGCCCAACAAAAAGGCTCCTCTGTTTTGTGATGTTTCCATTGCTGGCCGCTATCAATCTGTGTTCAGCCAGACCTGATTCGAACAGTGGGTTTGCAGACCCGTCTCTTGAGGGTGTGTGGATATTTAGCAGTTGAGGGTGCAGATTAGGAGGTCTTGACATTCTGTTGCTAGGTTACTGAACCCTGAATTACTGATCCCTCAACAGAGTGTTTGTGTTCTAAAATTGCTATTTGTGGTTGAAAGCAGCAGCTGTATACATTGGTGGGGGAGGGTGGGGTGGGCTATAGTGAGATAAAATGAATAGTTAGACATAGTCCATCAAAAAATAATTACTGTAAAGAAATATTTGTGGCAAACTAGGAAAAAGAGATTGCTACTCCTCCCTCCTCCTGCTGCAACGCTGGAAGAGCTATTTTATTCATGTTCAGGGAGTTTCTGGGCAAGCATTTATAGAAGGCTATGATGATAACTCAGTCATGAACTAGACCTTGTAATAAACATCAACGGATACCATTGTGGAAGCTGCAGCCAGCCCTCCTGATCTAGGGGTGGGGATAGGGGATGTCAATCTTGGGTATATGTTTTTCTTTCTTTCCATTTTTATTCCTTTTCTGTTAAGTTTTCTCTTCTATTTATAGTTTCTTTTTTATCTTATGGACAAAAGTTTCTATTTAAAACTAACCTTTATTCAGAGAGTAATTTTACCAAATTATGGTGTAATTATACTATCACCATTTGACCTTTCTAAACAGCCTCTAATAATCAGAAATTTCAACTGCGCTTTTGGCAAAAGTAATTTTTTGTAATTCCCATAATTCTCTCCTCCTATACACTTTTGCTTCTTAGCTAGCATGTCAAGTAACAAATATTTATTAATCTCCTACTTTGTGTAAATAATTGCATTGGATCAAAGACATGGAAAGCATGACTTTCCTTGAAAAATTTATAAATGGGCTAGGATACCAAGACAAAAATGCACAAAAGTTAGCAATATAAAACAGCAGCACAGGAGATGATCTAAGACCATGTATGTAATTATGTCTTAAGAGGAGAGGTAAGTGCTGACTTCAGAAGAAAGGGGATTCCCAGAGGCCGGGTTACACTAAGATGGAAAGATAAGTGTGGACTCGTAGGAACATAGCCAGGTGATGAATAGGCCATGTGGTTACTTGCTGATGAATTTAGAACAGAAGATCTGTGTGGCCTGGAGCAAGGTTTCCTAGAGGTGATAAGGCTTGTTCTTCTGGACCTTGAAGGATGGGTAGAATTTGAATAACAGCCGGAGATGAATAACAGGAGGGCTTTCTATCAAAGGTGAGACTATGAGCAGAGGCATTTTGGGTTAGAATATGAAAATATGTTCAGGGATTAGTAGCTAGAGACTAGACTGGCTAGAGCGATATGCCTGGAGGAAGCTGGATGAAATTGGAGATGTGGATGGAAAGCCTTGATTTCCATGAGGAGTTCAAACTTTCTTCTGGAGGACAACTCCATTCCTTATTTATCGCCTAAACACATATCCTCAGCTAAGCACTGTTGGAAGCTAGGGATACAGTAGGAAGTAAGAAACACATCATCTGTATCCCCCATGGAGTTACGCTCTAGACTTATGGGACCAATAGACAGACAGTTAGGAATTAAGAATATTCTGCCCTTTATGACAGCTATGAAGGGGGCTGTGGGGTCTTCTGAGACCTTTGGGCAATGACAGCTCATGCAAACCAGAGTTTAGCCAGGCAAAGGTGAGGAGAGAGAACCTTCTAGGCAAAGGATAGCCAGTGCAGAGATGGGGAGAAAAGGCCAGCCTGCTGGTCACTGTTTTGAAGCGGGTTTATTGAGTTCCTACTCTGTGTCTAGCCGGGCTTTCGCTATAACAGGGGAGACAAATACAGGGGATGGTTTCTGCCTCAAAGCACTTAGTGTCTGTTTAGAGAGAGAGGCCTAAGAAATGCTAAATAGTTGATTCTATGAGTAAGAGTTTAGGAAAGAGAAAATTGATGGAAGGTGTGAAATGGTATGAAGCTTCTTCCTGGAAAAGTAAAGGCTGAAGCAGAAGTAGAGAGGTGGGCTTGTGAGCAGAGTATTGAAGGAGAAGGGTGGTCTATGAGACCCCCCTGAAGTGATGAAGAGGATGTTACCTTGGAGCAGTAGGAAGAGGAAACAGTCAGTCAATGCCTCTGGGTCCTAAGGGACCCTGAGTTAGTCACCTAAACTCCTCAGTCTTCAGTCTTCTCATCTGCAAAGTTCAGAACCTTGACCTCAGTATCTAGCTTGAAAGTCTGGGTATCTCAGTCTTTACCCTAGAGGCATTAATGAGTCTTGGAGGGTTTGGGGCCAGGGGAAGGACTCGATGGAATCAATGCGGTAAGAATCTTAATTTGTCTTTATTGTAGAAAACTAATTGATGGATAATTACTAACTTATGAGAAGTACAATTTTTTTTTACTAAAATTTTTAATCATGTTCTGATGTTTTTAAAACTGCCAATAGGACTGTCCTAATGTCACTGGACATGGCTTTTTCAATGTTTTCCTTTCTCAGAACAGCAAGTAAAGTGAAGCAAAGTGCAAATCGCTTAGTCGTGTCCGACTCTTTGCGACCCCATGGACTATACAGTCCATGAGATTCTCTAGGCCAGAATACTGGAGAGGATAGCCTTTCCCTTCTCCAGGGGATCTTTCCAATCCAGGGATCGAACTCAGGTCTCCCTCATTGCAGGTAGATTCTTTACCAACTGAGCCACAAGGGAAGCCCTTGAACAGCAAAGACACAAACAAAAACTATGGCCTAGAAAATGCTGATGAATAGTGAAAAGCTGAGTCCAGAACATGGTTTACAAATACAAATTTGAATTTGAATCCTAAAAATTCTTTAAAATTTTCAGGGAGATCTTGGAATGAGAAAATGTTTTTTACACACTAGAGTATTTTTGCCTGGAGAATCCCATGGACACAGGAGCCTGGCGGGCTATAGTCCACAGGCAAGGAGTCAGACACCACTGAAATGACTTAGCGTGCACATGCATTTTTGTAGTACCATTCCTGGGGTGGTGATGGCAGTGATGTAATATAGGTGATGTGGGGGTGACATCTCCTCCAACACAGGGATATCAAGCAGCCTATCAGATACGCCTTTGTCATATCCAGGACTAAAACCCCCTCAGCCTGGACCCCCCCAGAGATCCCAGCCTGACCATCCCTAGAGATGACAGCTGAGTAAAGGCCTTGTTAGAATAGAATGTGGTCAGTTTCTAAATGTAGTATTTCTGCCATATCTCTCTCCAGTAGAAGAGTTTATCATCAAGCCATGCATTTAGTTCTTTATTCAGATGAAGACTTGAAACCTTCATGTGTCAGGCTGGAACCGAAGGTGGATCTCTGGAGAGTGTTAGTGCCCAGAGGTGCCGGCTGGGGCAACTGGATGCTGAGCCTTGGTCTCCTGTGGGCAGGTCCCAGTTTGGTGGCTCCTCTGTTGTCTGGTCCTACTGAGCTTGTAGCTCTGGTCTCTTTTTTTAAGTTCATTTTTCTAGATAAGTGGGAAGGAACATCGTGTTCACTAATTATGCTACTTCAAATGGGCTGATTTCAAATAATTTTTAGAGTAGACTGCAAATTTTGGTAATATTTGCAAGGTCATCATAGCTCGTAACCTGTGACCCTAGATGTTCCTTTATTAAGGCACATTTCAGTGACTGAAGATGAGCGTCAGGGCTAGGGAAGAGCTCCTTGTCCCCTCTTTATGTGTTTGTGGTCTCAAACCCCACTAAACATCACTGAAATGATGGTAGGTGCATGGAAAGACCCCCCCAGTGCAGAGTCAGGAGCCAGAGAATAGTATCCGCTGCTACATCCGGGAGCAGTGGCTATTTCTCCCACGACTGTCCTCCTGGGTCTGTTCTCTCAGCTTCTTACCTTTTGTTTTCTTTAAGTGGATGATCACACGGAATGTAATTTTTGGCCAAGCTCTACACAATCGATGAAGTTCCCAAAGTCTTGTGCCTTTCTTGAGAGCAGCATGAGAACTGAAGTGTTTTTGTTTGTTTTTTTGTTTGTTTGTTTTTGTTTTTGTTTTTTTTTTAACTCAGTAGGTTAAAGGGGCATTGATTTGTGCTACCTGAAATGGTATTTATACTTTCAATTTGTTTGGCCCTCTGAGAACATCTTCTGTAAATAGTTCTTTGTCATGAAAAACTCAGGAGAGATTTAAATTACAGCAAAAGCAAAAACAAACCTTTGATTTTTCAGATGGTTGAGTTTTAAAAGCGCTGCTCAACATCTTTGGATTCTAGTTGACAGTCAGGAAATGCACATCAAGGTCTGGCTGACTTATCCATTTTGGAATCTCCAGTCCCTAGTGAAATGTTGAAAACTAAACAAGTTACCAAAAAAAAAAAAAAAAAAAGATTGTTGAAATAAATAAGCGGCCCAATTTTCTGGGGCAGATTAGGGACAACTGTGGGTGTGTGTGCTTAGTCATTCAGTCATGTCTGACTCTTTGCAATCCCATGGACTATAGCCCACCAGGCCCCTCTGTCCTTGGGGATTCTCCAGACAAGAATACTGGAGTAGGTTGCCATGCCCTCCTCCCAACCCAGGAATTGGACTGGGGTCTCCTGCTTTGCAGAAGGAGTCTTCACCAGCTGGGCTACCAGGAAAGCCCAGGGACAACTACACAAATGCCAAATGCTTCCAGAATTCCATTCTACTAGTATGTGTTACATATAACTCTCTGTCTTTTTAGGGATCAGATACTGAACATAATTTTAAGTGGTCTATAATAGCTCAGATGAACACTTTTAACTGTAGCTATTGGCGATATATGCTAAAGAGGTCACTGTCCATGCAGGTGACCTAGGACCTGGGGCGGAGGAGAGCTCCCTCCCTTAAAAGTCCCCCATATCTCTTTGTGAAAAGAAGTTTCCAAGAGAATTTATCTGCTCAGCATCTATTGCAGACCTACTGTGTGCCTGACCTGTGCTGGAAGGAATATAGAGAGGAATAATTAGGACACGGTCGCGACCTTGGAAGCCTGTCTGGTAAAGGAGAGAGGCGCATAAACACATAAGCGGGGAAGATGTGAGCGGCAGTCATCCAGCTGTGACCAAGCTTAGGGGAGCTCACTGGCCTTCAGCTTGTCTGCACCCAGCGGCCTCTGCCCTCAGAGCCCTGGGACGTCCCCACGGGGGCTGGCCTGCCCACCCCCAGTGCTGCAGAGGTGCGGGCACTGCTGCAGTGAAGCCATGAGTCTCTCCTGCTGCAGAGCTGCTGTCTCTTGGTCTCCATCTGCATTCCGTCAGCCTGGTTGGGTTTTGTTCCTAAGAAGAGCTAAGCTGCCGCAGTCGACCTCTCATCTCTCTCTGTCTCTTCTCTCTACTCTCTTTTGCCCCTGCCCTGTTCTTTACAAAGGTCATCACCATCACAGTCATGACCATGATGGTGAGAATGACAGTAACTGTCATGTATTGATTACTTGCTGATTGCCAGATGCTGTGCTAAGCTGTTTACATATATCATCTCATCTACTCCCTCAAAATTTATGTGGTCTTATCCATCTCATAAATGAGATCTCAAGGCCCTCTGAAGTCAATAACTTGCTCAAAGCCACCCAACTCCTTACCTTTACAAAATCACAAAATACTGGAGGTGATCTTTGCATCACTAGAATTTTTATTGTGTATGTATAAGAGAGAAATTGAGCCCTTCACCAACAAGGAGTTTTTATCTATTTGCCTTCTTAAGGTTTTCAGGGCATTTCCAGAAATGGAGCTGTTCTGAATAGAACTGGAACGTTCTAGCAGGCAGCCAAAGCTTTCTCTTAGGGACACTCATTTCAGTGAATAGCCGTCTGCCCAGCAGGAAAGTGATGGATTTACTCAATCACTAGATCATTGCTGGCTTCTCCTCAGACCTGGGATTGTGTGGCCTGAGGCAAAGCACAAGGAAAGAGATCTTAGGCCAGAGTTTATAGTGGTCTCTGATGGATGGGTTCACTTATTGTGGCAGGGAGGGAAAAAAGAGAGGAAAGAAGTTGTTGTGGGAGGAAAGAGGGATGTGCCTTTAGATTCTGAGAGAAATACTTTTTCCATTTTAAGCATTCAGATCTTATCAAAGTGTTGCTACATTACGTTGCTAAAAGTTTTTATAGTTCTGAGGATATGAAACATACACATACTCAAATATTAGAACCAAAATCCACAAATGAAATATCAGCTGGCTTTATTTTTAAAGGATTCTCACATTTTCTCCTAATGGTTAGTTTAGATAATTCATATCTTATATGTTGCTTGGTCATATTTCTTTTTTATCTACCACAGTAATCTGTTTAAGGCTGAAGTTTAGAGATTAAATTGAATCAGAAATGTGGAACACACTAGCCTTGTATAAAAGTTGTCTTTGTAATTCAGTGTGGAAAAAACCCCATGTGCTTTCCCAGTGTGTGTATCAAAGAAGAGTGGCATTCAACTCTTGTCTTCAGCACTACAGAAGTGAGACTCAGATTTCCAAGGAATGCTTCCCTGGTGGCTCAGCTGGTAAAGAATCTGCTTGCAATGTGGGAGACCCAGGTTCAATCCCTAGGTCGGGATGATCCCCTGGAGAAGGGAACAGCAACCCGCTCCAGTATTCTTCCCTGGAGAATTCCATGGAGAGAGGAGCCTGGCGGGCTGCAGCCCATGGCATCACAAAGAGGAGGACACGACTGAGCGACTATCACACAATCCAGCTGAAGTTCTGTTGTAGCTTATGGTGTTAGAGGATCAGCAGCTCATGTGTTTAACTGTCTTCTTCATCAGTAAATGAAGGTCTCTCACCCAAGGTCTGCTAAGGGTAGCACATGATGCTGGGTGTTTCTACATCTCTTGTTGCATTAAACAAAGCTGAGAACTTCCCTGGTGGTCCAGGAGACCCCGGGTTCAATCCCTAGCCTAGGAAGATCCCACATGCTGGAGTGCAGCTAAGCCTGAGAGAGCCACAGCTACCAAGCCCACATGGCCTAGAACCCACGCTCCACAACAAGAGAAGCCACCGCAGTGAGATGCCCGCACTCCACAGCTAGAGAGTAGCCCCTGCTGGCTGCCACTAGAGAAGGCCCACACACAGTAACAAAGGCCCAGCGCAGCCAGAAATAGATAAATAGCTGAGACAAGCACTAACTTAATTAGCTTGAAATACGCTATGACTTCAAAGAACATCTCCCATCATTTCTTCCCCTGCAGTGTACATTAGTAGTTGGAATTTTAGTTTACTTTATTGTGTTGTTGATCCGTTAGCCCTGTCTGAATGCTAGCCCTTCAAAGGCAGGAATCATGTCTGTTCTTCTATAATATGTCTCAACACACAGGTCACCCAGTTCGTCCTTCACTGGCCATTTGGGAAGAACCAATTTTTGTGCTTAGATTAAAATCAGATTTGCCCTTGTAGTACTTCATACTTAGAACTTACATGTTCTAGTCATTTTTTTGATCTTTATTCTTTCCTTTCCATCTGTTTTTCTCTCATTTTCTCCAGGGCCACATATGGGATCCCTCTGGGCAAACTGACTCCACCTAAAGCTCCTGAAAAGCCATGAGGCTGATAAGTAATGGCAGGCACGTGGCAGAGCACAGTACATGCAACAGAAGATTACCTTGCATTTCTAAGAGCCTTGCAAAGCATGTCACAATCTACCTAGGTTTCAAAAAAATCCATAAAAGAGGGAGAACAGCTGTTATTATTAGGATACTGACAAGGAAGCCACATAGATTTGTCCCAGGTGACATGATGAACCAGGAATCACAGCTGGCAAAAGATGCCAGTCATGAGTGTCTGGGTAAGAAGGTTCCTCACTGACACAGGTTGGCAACTTCCTGGAAATCCCTTTGATATTCCAAGTCTTGAGAGTGGGAAAGGGCTTCCCAGGTGATGCAGTGGTAAAGAATCTGCCTGCCAATGCAGGAGACTCAAGAGACGTGGGTTTAATCCCTGGGTCGGGAAGATCCCTTGGAGTAGAAAGTGGCAACCTGCTTTAGTATTCTTGCCTGGAAAATTCCGTGAACAGAGGAGCCTGATGGGCTGCAATCCATGGGGTTGCAAAGGGTCAGACACGACTGAGCATACATGAACAAAGAAGGGGGGAAAGGTAGAATTCAAAGTCCAGGAATATCTGCCATTGGCCTTGATCACAGAGGAAAAATCTAGAAACAGCATAGTTCTTCTGCATAGCTTCACCCTGGTGTGGGTGTGGAGTCTTTATCGGGATCAGGTGTTTTCCTCTCTTGCCTTCCCAGAAATAGTGTCAGCCATGCATGAACTAGACTTCCCTGGTGGTGCAGACGGTAAAGTGTCTGTGTACAATGCAGGAGACCCGGGTTCGATCCGTGGGTTGGGAAGATCCCCTGGAGAAGGAAATGGCAGCCCACTCCAGGACTATTGCCTGGAAAATCCCATGGACAGAGGAGCCTGGTAGGCTACAGTCCACGGGGTCGCAAAGAGTCGGACACGACTGAGCGACTTCACTACACTATATGTATGAACTTGTGTGAACACATATAGTCAATACAGGAATAGAGTTTTTAGCTACAGGGTAAAGGCACCAAACTCTACAACCCTTAGCTGAAGAACAGTTATACCACAAGCTTTTTCCATCCAACTCTCTGTAGGAAACATTTTAAAAAATATATTTTTGTCTATGAAAGGCAGAATAGAAAAGGAAAAATAAGATGGCCAAGCCTTGTTCATTTTTTCACTGGATATGTAATTGAAATCAACACCCTTGGGCCAAAACATAATTGGCAATAATCTTTAGACTTCAAAGGGCTTCCTGAAATATTTTGGGTGAAAAAAATTGCAAGTATATCTTAACTGGGTAAGTGTTGAAACAAAGTTTGTAAATAAATTGAGTCTAGGTAAGAAATGGCCTTTTTACAAGTGGTAATTTCATTCTTCAGCATCACTTGGATTTATGTTCAGGTAGATCATAGAATCAAAGGAAAAGGCTCAGAGAGAGGAAGCCCAGCCTTGGTACTGAGAGGGGTGTGTGATGCCTGAGATCAGAGCTCAGCATCCTCACTCCCCTTCTAATTCTCTTTCCACTTGTCACCTTGCCATCCCCCACTGCAGAAATCCATCAGAAATGTATAGGACTTACTATTGTTATGTTTCTGAGAGATATCCCTGTACAATTATTATTTGAAAAAGTGAGAGTTTTCCTATAGAGAAAGCTGAAGCAGATATTCCTATTTCTTTGGCATTAATAGCATGTTGTCAATTGCCATGTCACCAAATGAGTGTGAGGCGAGGAATGAATATCTTTTGTGATGCCAGCAAATGCTGGGCAATAGGGAGGTTTGACTTTTCCAGACTACCCACATGTCAAATGTGGCATCTCTTTGTGAATTATCTTTAACATGCACAATGAAATGTGAAATGGTGTTAACAGTGGCCCAAGGATACCAGAGCTTCAAAATGAGAAATCCCTTTTAGCAGTCTTTCTTCTTCCCCCCAGTGGGCTGCTGTATTAACACTCATTACAGCGAAGCAGAACAGATGGGCACACAGACTGATTAGTTATTTATATATATATTTTTTTCTTTGTGGAGCTTGGATGTTGGCTCTTTCTTCAATAAAAGAAAGGAGTTTTTAGATGTTGCCTTGTCTTGATTTCCCTTTTTAATCAAAGGAAGAAAGAGGGGACACTTTGCTCCTGATCTATTAATAATGTGCCTATTATCTTTTTCTTAACTGCTAACTTCATAGCTCTCTGTGTGCCCATTGCAATCAGAATTCAATTTTTCTCCAATCCTCCAAGCTCCATGTGGTGCCTTCGCGTTCTTTCTGGCCTAGGGTTTCTTTATGAAGTTTATCATTTTTAATTCATTTTTTAGAAGTATCTCTTTTAACAAGAGAACTGTCTACAATATTTTTGACTTTTCCATCCAAAATGAAAAAAAATCCGTGATTAATTGGTGAGAAGTGAAATTATCCATAATATTATGTAAGCAGAAATATTTTGCATAACCTTTGTTTAAAAACAGTTCAGATATTTCTCTGATTTTTATTAAAACAGATTTTGCATATTTTATTCCTTCCCAATTTTATGGAAGTAGGTTTTTTTCTGATAAAGTTATGCTTCCAGTACATAAAGTTAAGGTAAAGAAAAAAGTCATCCATAGTCACAATTCTGAACATCTATGTACTTATTATCTTGAAGGGATATCTGCATTTCCATTCATTGCAGCGTTATTCACAATAGTCAAGGTATGGAAGCAACCTAAGTGTCCTTCAGTGAATGAATCAAGAAAATGTCTCACACACACACACACACACAAAGGAATATGATTCAGCCCAATTATGAAGGAAATCCTACCATTTGCAACTATATGGATGAACCTGGAAGAAATTATGCTGAGTGAAGTAAGCCAGACAGAGAAGTACAGCTACTGCATGGTATTACTTTTGTGCAGGATCTTTTTTTTAAATCTATTTATTTTGGCTGTGCTGAATCTTCCTTGCTGTGCAGGTTTTTCTCTAGTTGTGATGAACGGGGGCTGCTCTTTATTGCAGTGTGCAGGCTTCTCGTGGTAGCTTCTCTTGTTGCAGAGCACGAGCTCTGGGGAATGTGGGCTTCAGTAGTTGTGGCTCCCAAGCTCTGGAGCACAGTCTCGATAGTTGTGGTGCCCAAGCTTAGTTGCTCCGCGACATATGGGACCTTTCCAGACCAGGGATTGAACCTGTGTCTCCTCCATTGGCAGGCAGATTCTTTACCACTGAGCCAGGGAAGCCTGCGGATAATCTTAAAATTTAAAAAGTCAAACTCATACAAATGGAGGGTAGAATTGTGGTTGCCAGAGGCTGGGAGAAATAAGTTGAGACTGATAAAAGGGTACAAACTTTCAGTCGTAAGATGAATAAGGTCTAGGGTGTAACATGGTGACTGTAGTTGATAACACCATATTGGATGATTGGAAGTTGCTGAGAGAGTAGAACTGTGTTCTCATTTTAAAAGAGTAAATACATGAAGTGATAAACGTGTTAATTAACTTGGTGGGAATCCCTTCACAAATATAGTATATTGAAGTATTCCCTTGAATACTTTCAGTAAATTGTAGGTTTGTCAATTGTTCTGCCATAAAGCTGGAAAAAAATTTAAAAAATAGAGATATCATCTGCATTGAAAAAAAGAAAAAAGTCATCATAAATCCATAATTTTTTCTTATAAAAGGGCCAAACGTATCACATTAAAAAGTGCATAAAAATTTAGGACTTATGTACAGGAAAGAACTTCCTCATGTTACAATGTGAAGTGTCCTGGAACAATAATTCCCCTATGGATATCTAAAGTAGTACCTGAGGAGCCTTGAGGCATAGTGTAAGGAGGGGAGGGGTAAACATGCACGGTTACAGATTGGTGAGTTCTTTTGAAAACTTTTGAATTGGATTTACAGATTGTATCAAAGCATGAAAAATATCCTGTAAAGATGGCGAGAGGGCTTCCTTGGTGGCTCAGTGGTAAAGAATCCGCCTGCCAAAGCAGGAGACACAGGTTCAATCCCTGGTCTGGGAAGATCCCACATGCCAAGGAGCAACTAGGCCCATGTGCTACAACTATTGAGCCTGTTCTCTGGAGCCTACAAACCACAGTTACTGAGCCCAGGTGCCACAACTACTGAAGCCCACAAGCTCTAGAGCCTGTGCTCCGAAATAAGAAACACCACCACAATGAGAGGCCCTCACACCACATCTGAAGAGTAGCCCCCGCTCACTGCAACTAGAGAAAAGCCAGCGCAGCAAGGGAGACCCAGCACAGCCAAAAATAAATGAAAGTAAATGAAAAGACGGTGCGGTATTAATTTAGTGTGTAACATTGTGGATAGGGATCTGCAGCTTCTAATTTCATGATATAGGATAATATAGCCATTCAGCCCCTTTGGGGAGATTTTTACACAAAGTTTTTGCCTAAAGAATTCCATGGACAGAGGAGCCTGGTGGGCTACAGTCCATGGGGTTGCAAAGAATCAGTCACAACTGAGCAACTAACACACACTCGTGTGGGCTATTAATTGGACCCCATGTTTTTGAACTGCTGATGATCTTACATCTGAAAGGCAGGAGGAGAAGGGGATGACAGAGGACGAGATGGTTGGATGGCATCACCGACTCAATGGACATGAGTTTGACTAAGCTCTGGGAGTTGGTGATGGACAGGGAAGCCTTGCGTGCTGCAGTCCATGGGGTTGCAAAGAGTCGAACACGACTGAACTGATGATCTTACATATAGATTATTTAGTTTTTAAAAAATCATCCTCAGTGAGACTTGGTATTAGAAGATCCCATCAAAGAGATGCTTCAGTTGAATTCTCAGCCTGTGATCTGTGACTTCAGAAATAAATAACATGCTCTTAATGACAATATGTGAGAACGAGACTGCTCGGTACTCAGGTCTCTCCACGCTCATTCGCACCCTAAGCCTTCCCTAAGTGGGGTAGTTTCAGGGGCGTGAATGAATAGATGATGTGGGAGCTGGGAGAGATAAGCTGAAGAAAACTGATGGAAAAGTGGAAACTAAAAAAATATGCTTGGATTTATGTGAAAGGTAGTAAGTAGAAACTAAAGGGAAGCTTTCTTTTATTAAAAAAAATTTATTTCTTTCTTTAGTTTTGGTTGCACTGGGTCTTGGTTGCTGCCCTCAGGTTTTCTGTAGCTCAGGTGATTGGGCGCTATTCTAGTTTTACTCTCTAGTTGTGGTTCACAGGCTTTTCTTTGCAGTGGCTTCTCTTGTGACCAAGCACAGGCTGTAGGGTGCATGGGCTTCAGTAGTTGCAATTCCCGGGCTCTCGGGCACAGGCTGAGTAGTTGGGGCACACAGACTTAGCTGCTCCATGGCACATGGGATCTTCCCAGACCAGGGATGGAACGCACGTCTCCTGCATTCACAGGTGGATTCTCATCCCCTGGACCACAAGGGAAGCCCCAGGGAAACCTTGAGCAGATGATGGTGGCAGTTGGTAGGGGTTCATTTCTGAAGGTCTCCTCAATTTGAGGTCGCAGTTGGATTCACGTAAGTAAGAGAATTTTCAGTAGAAATGAAACCTTGGCATTACATCAGACTATAAAAGAAATGTCGGAGAAGGCAATGGCACCCCCACTCCAGTATTCTTGCCTGGAAAATCCCATGGACGGAGGAGCCTGGAAGGCTGCAGTCTATGGGGTCGCTGAGGGTCGGACACGACTGAGCGACTTCACTTTCACTTTTCCCTTTCATGCATTGGAGAAGGAAATGGCAACCCACTCCAGTGTTCTTGCCTGGAGAATCCCAGGGATGGGGGAGCCTGGTGGGCTGCCGTCTATGGGGTTGCACAGAGTCGGACACGACGGAAGTGACTTAGCATAGCATAGCATAGCATAAAAGAAATGTAGTTTGTAGGGGAGGTGGGTGGTTTAGTGATGTTTATTCAGCTGTGATCAGATCTCAAGTCCAACTTTTCTTGACATTCATGATTTCAAGGCTGAATCAGGCCCTGTGGGGTGAATTCCCCTGTCATTCTCTATTTGACTGGCAGTTGCTGTACCACATTGTGAAACTGGTCTTTCTCATGATCTCCTTTCTCTGAGTGTTCATGTTATAGGGACAGGGAGGAGACTGGTCCTGTTTATGTTTCTATACGTAGGGTCTTCCAAAAAACGTGTCTGTCACTTAGTATTTTTCAGTAAATATCTGTTGAATGAATGAACGCACAATGCTTTATGTGCGGAGGACTGATGACATAGTAAAAATAACTCCCAGTACTCCATGGTTCATTCTGAGACTTGTGGATCTTCTGCCTCTCAGATAATTTCATAATTATCTCCTTTGACATGGACAAAATATTAAAATATATTCCTGATGAAGTTGTAAAATTGGAAAACTTCACTCTTTAAATTACTGTAATAAAATACGTGGTGTGTGTGTTCCAGAAACAAAATCTGCACCTAGCTGTGATTTGGAGAGAACTCATTTTGATTGATCGTGCTTTTTAAAAAATACAATTAAATGAAGACTTCCCAAGTCATCACTTGAATTTTAAGTGTCTAATTAGAATCATATCTAATGTGCTTGTTAACATGCCCCTCACTTCCACGCCTGCGTAACAGAGAAGTCCTTTGACAAGTTTTAAAATATGTTTTATTTTTGTTTGCCCTCCGCAATGTGATTTTTCATGTGACTTCAACTTTTCAAATTCAAGTAAGATTTGTTGCTACAAACAAACACAGCTTTTAAAAACAGAAGAAACAGCGCACAATGCTTTTGGGGAGAAGCAAAGAATAATTCACATCTTAGATTCTTACATTAATTTCTTGGGTAACTTGTGAAGCTGTTCACACGAAATAGGAATGAGGAAAAGAAAGGCCAGAGGAGTCCCAGAGAGGAGGGTTGTAAACTGTCTCTGAATTCCTATTGTCCTTCAGGATTTCGCTAGGGTTTCCCACTCTCCTTCCTGTTTTCACTTTGTTTGTTATGAGGAGGTGGCAACAGACTGGAAGGGGAGGTAAGGTTTCCTCTCCACTTCAGGTTGCTCTCTTGTGTATGCGTGAAGTTGTTTTCCCATGTTCCGTTTTGGAAAGTGAGGAATTCATTCTGGGAACCCACCCTGTCACCTTACCTGATGATGCAGAATGACGGGGAGGTGGACCCTGAGAAAGTGCTGCCCTGTAGGGCAAAGCTGGAGCCCTTGGCAGCCACCTGCTTGGAGAGGAGTTTTCTCCCTTCTGTCTCTGGAACTGAGTCCTGTCTCTGCTTCTTCTTGTCTCATATTTCAGTACTGTTTCTTTAAACACTGTAGTAGGTTGACAGAATGGATTTGAATGCTACTAATTCAGTATCTCTCAAAGTCTTCTCAGATTTGGATCAAATGGATTTCCTCTATCTTGCGACATCTTATATTTATCTTTATTAAAGTGGATAAAGTTAGCAAGGCTTCCTCCAGGCCCTTCACAAGCCTCAGCAGTGCAGTCCTCTTCCCTCCCCCACCCCCACTTGACCCCTCTGAACATACATGTGCTTGCACGCACGCGTGCACACACACACATACACACACCATGGTCTTCCACACTCCGGTGTCTTAGCTCAGGGAGTTCTTTACATTTGGATGATGCTACTATCCTTTCAAGCCTGGCAAGTTTCTACCAAACTTTAAGATGCTACAAAATATCACTTCCTCTTTTAATTCCTGCCTTTGCCCGATCACAATTTAATCTATTTTTTTGAATTCTGCATTGCCATAGATTCCTATGATATGTTTATCATGGTACTTAATACATTGTATTGTATAGGAGGTTTTAAAAATGTCTCCCATCTCCTTCCTTCCCAAACAGTGTCACCTCAGTGATAAAATATTGAATCACTTTTTAGAACCTACCAGAAATGCATAAACTAGCCCATGTTCCAGCTCACTCCCTCCGGGTGAAATTGGAGTTGCTGGAAAGAGCTGGCTACAGGGCCAGATGAGAAAGATGGAGGACTTTCCCCAGCCTTCTGAACTCAGTGGATCTCATCCATGTGCTTCCCTTTCTCTGAAGGTTTCTGAGATTCCCGAACATTAACAAACCTAGATGACCCTTCAAGTTTGTATGTGGCAAGTAGGAAGGCTCAAATATTTATTAGAATAAATAAAAAGAAATGTTTTATCTCCTCAAAATGTCCAGCCCTGTGTTGCACAGGGTGCAAGCCTTCCAACCCTGCTTTCCGAGCACAGGGTGCGATGAGAATGACCCATGCTGTGTTTCCCCTGCGGTGCCTGGTCGCACCCCCATCCAGTGGACTCAGGCAAGAAACCCTGCAGACGCGGAGACACGGGCTTTCTGTTATGCATTCTGATCTAGCGCTGTCTTCTTCCAGGTGCACCCATCTTGACTGACTCAGCAAGAAGGTGGATTTTCCCTGTGTCTAAAGAAAAAAAACATGTCCCCGTGTCTGTAGAGATGATTTGCAGTTCAGCCCGGCTGAAGCTGACCGAATGAGACTATGGGCTGTGCCTCCGCCAAGCATGTTGCCACTGTTCAAAATGAAGAGGAAGCCCAGAAAGGGAAGAACTACCAGAATGGAGATGTGTTTGGCGGTAAGTGCCACTGAACTTCATTCTTGGCCCCCTTGATCTAGGCCTTTCGTGTTCGCAGGAGTGAGTAACTGCAATGTCATGGTGGTGTTCCATTTGACAGGGGGAGCGGGTAAAGGGCCGATGAGATATGATAAAAATTGATTCAGATCTTTTACACTGGACAGTTTCATCATAATTTATACCTGGAAGACTTTGAGGAGGACCATGGAGGTTTTATACAGAGCTCATATTTAAATCAAGCTTTGCAGAACTCATAGGACTTAGGTGCATCGGACCTAAGTGGCCACGGATGTTCTGGTCCAGAATTGTGGGACTGAAACATGAAGGTCGAGAAATGGGTGAAGATTTATAACTGAGGGAATGTGGTGTTACTTGGAGTTTATTGTAAGTTTATGTGAATTGTAAATCCTTAGATCCAAAAATACAATTGCAGTGCATTTAGAAACCATCTTGTAACCATCTCTGATGATTCATAGTGAGTTGAGACTGTGCAATGCAAAGGTCACAAAGTGCCAACCCATGGCCTCATCTGGATTTTCTTTGGCCCCCAGAGAATTTTTAAAATAAAAAGAAAGACAGCCTTTTAAAAATCAGGATGTTCCACACAAAACCCCAGATTTCTTGAGAAGATCTGGCCCCACAGATTTTCCATTTCCTGAAGCAGCAGTTGGTGGGATAGGGTACAAATTGCCAACTCAGTCAGGCAATGTCTCTGCTAAGCTTTCCCTGTTAACGCACAGCAGCCCCAGTTCACTTGCCGATGTTCCATGCCTGGCCATTCACAGGTTTTGAGTTTGCCTAATCTTGAGTTTGTCAAGATCAGTGATACCCTGACGATTAGTAGCTGTGTTTGTACCAGATTCCAGTTAGTCAGAGAAGATGAAACCGTTTTTGCTGAATCACTATAACAATAATTCTCATTGACATTTGCATGACATTTGCTCTTTTATTCATAAGAGCACTTCTTCATCTCTTATTCATTAAAGAATCTTCTAGAAATAATGTTTACGTGAACAACTCAAGTTGCACCATTCAGTCTCTATCCAGAGCTTCTGTGGCATTTTAGTCTCTCACCTTTGGTCCATTGCAATGGCTGCTTCAGTTCCCTGGGGAAGGGTTGGGAACACTGTGGAAGGGATAACGCTCTACTACAAGTAGGCTCATGCTTATGGAGGAAGAAGGGTTCCCTTTGGTTTGTTTCAAGATGTATTGTTGCCTGGAACAAACTTGCCTCTAGTGGTCTCTACCTATAGAGCCAAGAACTGTGGAGTAATATATGAGCATCTTAACACATTATTGACTGGGGATATATCACTGCGTTTTTAGACGATAATACAATAAACATCACTGTGCAAAGTTGTTAGAGCTTAAAATTGATCAAGCGTTCTTAAACAACTTGCCTGTCATTATCATACACATGTTGCTCCATTAGGTTTTTGTTCCAACCTTGTGTATATCATAAACATAAAATTTTCACTAGATCAGATAGACAGAATGCCTGATGAACTATGGATGGAGGTTCGTGACATTGTACAGGAGACAGGAATCAAGATCATTCCTAAGGGGAAAAAAAATGCAAAAAACCAAAATGGCTGTCTGAGAAGGCCTTACAAATAGCTGTGAAAAGAAGGGAAGTGAAAAGCAAAGGAGAAAAGGAAAGATATACCCATCTGAATGCAGAGTTCCAAAGAATAGCAAGAAGAGATAAGAAAGCCTTCCTCAGCGATCAATGGAAAGAAATAGAGGAAAACAATAGAATGGGAAAGACTAGAGATCTCTTCAAGAAAATTAGAGATACCAAGGGAACATATCATGCAAAAATGGGCTCAATAAAGGACAGAAATGATAGGGACCTAACAGAAGCAGAAGATATTAAGAAGAGCGGGCAAGAATACACAGAAGAACTGTACAAAAAAGATCTTCACAACCCAGATAATCATGATGGTATGATCACTCACCTAGAGCCAGACATCCTGGAGTGTGAAGTCAAGTGGGCCTTAGGAAGCAACACTATGAACAAAGCTAGTGGAGGTGATGGAATTCCAGTTGAGCTATTTCAAATCCTGAAAGATGATGCTGTGAAAGTGCTGCACTCAATATGCCAGCAAATTTGGAAAACTCAACAGTAGCCACAGGACTGGAAAAGGTCAGTTTTCATTCCAATCCCAAAGAAAGGCAATGCCAAAGAATGCTCAAATTACCACACAATTGCACTCATCTCACACACTAGTAAAGCAACGCTTAAAATTCTCCAAGCTAGGCTTCAGCAATACGTGAACTTCCAGATGTTCAAGCTGGTTTTAGAAAAGGCAGAGGAACCAGAGATCAAATTGCCAGCATCCACTGGATCATCAAAAAAGCGAGTGAGAGCCAGAAAAAACATCTATTTCTGCTTTATTGACTATGCCAAAGCCTTTGACTGTGTGGATCACAATAAACTGTGGAAAATTCTGAAAGAGGTGGGAATATCAGACCACCTGACCTGACTCTTGAGAAACCTGTATGCAGGTCAGGAAGCAACAGTTAGAACTGGACATGGGACAACAGACTGGTTCCAAGTAGGAAAAGGAGTACGTCAAGGCTGTATATTGTCACCCTGCTTATTTAACTTATATGCAGAGTACATCATGAGAAACACTGGGCTGGAAGAAGCACAAGCTGGAATCAAGATTGCCGGGAGAAATATCAATAACCTCAGATATGTAGATGACACCACCCTTATGGCAGAAAGTGAAGAGGAACTAAGGAGCCTCTCGATGAAAGTGAAAGAGGAGAGTGAAAAAGTTGGCTTAAAGCTCAACATTCAGAAAACTAAGGTCATGACATCTGGTCCCATCACTTCATGGCAGATAGATGGGGAAACAGTGGAAACAGTGGCTGACTTTATTTTGGGGGGCTCCAAAATCACTGCAGATGGTGACTGCAGCCATGAAATTACAAGACACTTACTCCTTGGAAGGAAAGTTATGACCAACCTAGACAGCATGTTAAAAAGCAGAGACATTACTTTGCCAACAAAGGCCCGTCTGTCTAGTCAAGGTTATGGTTTTTCCAGTGATCATGTGTGGATATGAGAGTTGGACTCTAAAGAAAGCTGAGCGCCAAAGAATTGATGCTTTTGAACTGTGGTTTTGGAGAAGACTCTTGAGAGTCTCTTGGACTTCAAGGAGATCCAACCAGTCTATTCTGAGGGAGATCAGTCCTGGTTATTCATTGGAGGGACTGATGTTGAAGCTGAAACTTCAATACTTTGGCCACATGATGTGAAGAGCTGATTCATTGGAAAAGACCCTGATGCTGGGAAAGATTGAGGGCAGGAGGAGCAGGGGACAACAGAGGATGAGATGGTTGGATGGCATCACCGACCTGATGGACATGGGTTTGGGTGGACTCCAGGAGTTGGTGATGGGCAGGGATGCCTGGCGTGCTACGGTTCATGGGCTCGCAAAGAGTCAGACATGACTGAGCGACTGAACTGAAAATTTTCAGAAATGACACACTGAAAAATTTTGAGCGAAGAGGATTTTTTCGGTGAATTTTATGCAGATACTTTCTCCGATTATGTGAGTGACACATGTACTAAGTGTCTCAGAAGATCATAGTTCTTCAGAATATGGTTCTGATTCAAATGGTGTAAATATTAGACCAACAAAACAACAAAAAATACTTAGTGATTCATTCTGATACAGAAAGTGAAAAATGAAACCCATGGTGCTGGAGAATGTTCCTTTGCTTCTACAGAAAAGTGGATTGAAGACAACATTTCACAAAAGTTAGTAGACTTTACAGGTGTGTCATTTCTAACTATTTAATGAAATAACCTGTAAAGTGTTAGTGAGAAAAACTTTCGACCAGCACCCCTCCCCCCAAAAAAAGACTGCCAGCTGCAGTGTTAGTTTCTGCAAAAATCTCCTGGTCGATAATGAGTTAATAAAACTAGAATCCAGATCTTTGAAACCACACCTTCAGGGAAAACTGCTAATAGGAACTAGAGTTATTACTGTCACTCTCAAAATTGAACTTTTAAGAGGAAATAATTGAATATCAGAGATTTGTTTAAACCAACTTCTATGTGAGATTCTGTGTCATTGTTGTTTTTGTAATTAGAGCTACCACTTATGGAGCTTCCACCATATGTCAGACAGTGAAAAGCATTTGCATTCAGTTTCATGTTGAATTTTCACAACAATCCTGTGAAATCTGTGCCATCCCAATTTTACACATTTGAGGGCTGGGGCACAGTGAGACTAACCGGTCCAAAGCTGCTCAGCTACTAAGTAATACAATCAGATATCTCTGACTCCAAAGTCCACGAACCCTTCTCAGTGTCGTGGCTACTTCCCATCCGTCTTCCATTCTTTAATGCGAAAAATTATTGACTAGCTGGTACATGATGTGTCAGACCCTTTGCTAAATGCTGTGGAGGATACAGAGATAAGCCTTGCTGTCTAGAACTTTGTAAGAGGATGAGGAAGCGTTATGAGGCAGAATAAGCCAAATACCAGAAGAGGAAAAGACATACATATCATGATAAGAGTCAGAGGGTTGGAGAGACTGCCTTAAAAGATGGGATCAGAACAGATTTCTTACGGAGGTGACAGCTGAAACTGGCCTTAAGGGATGGAGAATCTAAATCTGCTGGATAAAGGGTATAGGAAGGAATGGGACGAGGAAAGGCTAAAGGTGATGTAACATATTTAAAAATTACAAGTTATCCAAAAAAAAATTACAGAATCAAGTAATCTAGTTTTTTTTTTAATTGAAGTATAATTGCTTTACAAAGTTGTGTCTGTTTCTGCTGTACAACAGTGAATCAGCCATATGTGTGTGTATATATATCCCCTCCCTCTTGAGCCTCACCCCGTCCCCTCAAGTAATACAGTTTGAATGGAATATAAGTGAGAGGAAATTGGTTAGAAAACTAAGTTAGGATTATATTATGGAGAACTTTGAATACCAAATCATAACCTGTAGAAAGATAATCTTAGACTTGTAAGAGCAAAAATTTAATGATAGTCTATATATACATATACATATATATATATATATATATAAAACCTTTTTATTTTGTATTGGGGTGTAACCAATTAACAAACAAGGTTGTGTAGCTTCAGGTGATCAGCAAAAGGACTCAGCCATACATATATATGTATCCATTCTCCCCAAATTCCCCTCCCATCCAGGCTGCCACATGACATTGAGCAGAGTTCCATGTGCTCTACAGTAGGTCATTGTTGGTTATCCATTTTAAATATAGCATTGTGTACATGTCAGTCCCAAACTCCCTAACTATCCCTTATCCCTGTCTTTCCTCCCAGCAGCCATAAGTTTGTTCTCTAAGCCTGTGAATCTCTTTCTGTTTTGTAAGTTCATTTGGTAATACTCAATATATTGTATTTTATTTTGCTTGGCAATGAAACCATCTAACCATTCATTTGCTAATATGGTTGCAACTTTTATAACCAAGAAGACTTTCTGTTGTTCTAAAGTATCGTGTGTAGTTTGCAAATGTTGGCATCTAATAAAGAAGCCTTGTATTAGTCAACTATTGCTGGGTAATAGACAGCCTCAGGATCTCAGTGGCATTCAACAATAAGCGTATCTTTCTTGATCACAAGGCAGTTGGTCAGCTGGAGTGGCTCTGTTCCATGTCTCAACTTCCTCCTGGGATCCAGGAGCCAAGGGGAACATGCTCTTCTTTTTCAGGAGGGTAAAAGTGCAAGCAATACACATGATGCCTCTTAAGCTTGAACTTGGACTTGGCACACTGTTGTTTGCACCCACATTTTATTAGCCAAATTGAGTCACATAAGAGAGTTCAAAGACAGAAGGCAAAGAAGTTCATCTGACCATAGCACATTGATAGCAAGGGTGTGATTGTAGAAAAGGGTCAAGAATTGGGGCTAATAATTCAGTCTGCCCCATGCCTGCCTAGTCTTTGCTGTCTGTGTGACTCACAGTCCACACCACCAAGTGCATTTAAGGTCTATGCCAGCTTCTCTTCATCCCCCCAGTGCTCACAGTGAAGTTTTATTCACTCCAGCATTTATCATCTTATTACTCTTTCTGATGTCAACATTTGTAGGTTTGTGGCATGGTGTTCCAGAAAGGAAGAATACAGGGAGAGAGAGAGAGAGCTTTGTGTACTAGTCAAGGGAGACAGTTTTCCTAGTCCTTCTGGGCTCTGGGAGTAGAAGTGTCAGAATCCAGTGTGAACATCAGTACTGGTAACCTAGATGTTACTGAATGCTAGAGTCTGAATATGAGAAGAGAAGGTCCTATCCGTTTCTCCACTTGAATTAGCTTGCAAGCAGAAGTCTACAAAATCCCAGTAGAATCACAAATGGTCACAAGTGAATGGTAGATCAGACTCACTTTCAGCCACTTGATATCTTTCATCACCCATTGTTTCACTAATCTGTTATCACCCACAAAGGACCCCAAACTTAGCAGCACTGATTTATTATTTCTCCTGATTCTGTGGGGTGGCTGGGGTTCATCTGCTGTTTATCTGCCAGGGCTCCAGACATTCTTCCCTTATGGCCCAGATGGTAAAGAATCTGCCTGCAATGCAAGAGACCCAGGTTCAGGCCCTGGGTTGGGAAGATCCCCTGGAGAAGGGAGTGGCTGCCCACTCCAGTATTCTTGCCTGGGAAATCCCATGGACAGAGGAGCCTGGCAGTCTACAGTCCACGGGGTCACAAAGAGTCAGACATGACTGAGCAGCTAACACTTTCCGTCATGTGGTTTCATTCAGCTGGGAGCTCAGCTGGGCTCAGCTGACCGGGATGGCTTCAGATCTCTCTTTCCATCAGGTAGTCACATTTTCATGAGGCAGCTAGCTGCCTGGAGAAGAAGTAGAAGCTGCTAGCCCTCTTAAGGCCTAGGCTTGAAAGTCCAAGAATGTTAATTGTGCTGCATTCTGTTGAGCAAAAGCAAGTCACAAGACCAACCTAGAGTCAATCAAGGGAGCACAAAGGCTCTCCATCTCTTGAGTCTGACCCTATAGGCAGGGGAAGAATTGTTGGGAGCCATTTTTGGAGACCAGTTACAACACCCATTACCAGAGGGCATGAGAACTCATGACTGGACTGTATTCCATTCTGGACAGTTCCATTCTGCTTTCTAAATCATGCCTTTATTTTCCACTGAATAAAGAGGCCTCATCCACTTTTTAAAAGCTTAATGTTTTGAAATGTTTGAAAATATTATTACCACATGTTGTGGGAGATTTGACAAAGTCTGTGAAAGGTGGCGTATTTGGGGATGGCTCTGAAGTATGTGTACATACACACATTCGATCCTTTTCCTAAAAGTGTTAATTGAATTTTATAGCCTCTAAGGACATACTGGGGAGCATTGATAAGCCTTGTGTTTTTACAAATGTTTCAATTCAGTCGTTCAGTCATCTCCGACTCTTTGTGACCCCATGGACTGCAGCACGCCAGGCCTCCCTCCACCACCAACTCCCGGAGTTTACTCAAACTCACATCCACTGAGTCAGCCATCAAACCATCTCATCCTCTGTTGCCCCCTTCTCCTCCCACCTTCAATCTTTCCCAGCATCACGGTCTTTTCAAATGAGTCAATTCTTTGCATCAGGTAGCCAAACTATTGGAGTTTCAACTTCAGCATCAGTCCTTCCAATGAATATTCAGGACTGATTTCCTTTAGGATGGACTGGTTGGACCTCCTTGCTGTCCAAGGGACTCTCAAGACTCTTTTCCAACACTACAGTTCAAAAGCATCACTTCTTTGGTGCCCAGCTTTCCTTATGGTCCAGCTCTCACATTCGTACATGACTACTGGAAAAACCATAGCTTTGACTAGACGGACCTTTGTTGGCGAAGTAATGTCTCTGCTTTTTAATATGTTGTCTACGTTGGTCATAACTTTTCTTCCAAGGAGCAAGCATCTTTTAATTTCATGGCTGCAGTCACCATCTGCAGTGATTTTGAGCCCCCAAAATAAAGTCTGTCACTGTTTCCACTGTTTCCCCATCTATTTGCCATGAAGTGATAGGACCAGATGCCATCTTAGTTTTCTGAATGTTGAGTTTTAAGCCAACTTTGTAATTTTCATTTATATGAAGCTGTTTGCTCTCTGTGATGTTTTGGTTATTAGAGACTGACAATATAGAATATTCCACTATTGAGGATCAAGTGATGGATGGGCATCTTGCCTTGTAGATTTAAAACAAGTGTTTGTTGACAAAGAACTTTATTACTGACATATACCTGTAGACTTTCCTTCACTTTAAATATGGAGGTATGTGCGTGCATTCGTGCTGAGTAGTGTCCAACTTTTTGTGACCCCCATGGACTGCAGCCTGTCAGGCGCCTCTATCCATGGAATTTTCAGGCAAGAATACTAGAGAGTGGGTTGCCATTTCCTGCTCCAGGGGATCTTCCCGACCCAGGGATCAAATCCATGTCTTGCATCTTCTGCATTGGCAGGCGATTCTTAACCACTGTTCCACCAAGTTTTAAATCTGAAGTTGTGTCTCAATACCATGGCCCTTTCAGAAGTAACATCCAGACCAGGAAGTTCCATGTCCAGATTGTAAATGTTCTTCCCTCAGTGGTCGGGTCAGACATGAAGAATGGTCAGCAGATCTTCTGAGGTCATTCAGAGGACAGCTGAGCAGATTGCCAAGACCAGCTTGCAGAAAGCAAGTGACCAGTGGGCTCAAGTTATCAGAAACTAGTTAAACAAGTTCTGAGGAAAGCCAAGTGCTTATTGGATTTCTTTCAACTGTCATTCACTTAAACTATTAAAGTAGGGGCACAGAACAGATTCAGGCCTTATTAGGGAAATTTACATGTTAAAATTGAGATCATTATCTCTTCCAAAGCCCACCCACCATGGGGAAAGCTGTTTAGTTATATTGACTTTCCTATTTGCATGAAGGTCACTGTCATTCTTTCAGTAAAGTAGGCTTTAATCTTGAGGCCCTTGTCTCTTCCCGTTCCAGATCTGTAAATCTCATTCTCCTAACCTCACTTTTCCTACCACCAGCATCGTTTAGGTTGTTGTAATCCATAACCCAGGATAATGCAGGGTCCTCTGAATTTATGCTCCATTAGCTCTCTTTGTTTGCCCGCTTCTTTGCTTTGTTTTTAACTCTCCATTTTTTTTTTTTGCACCTGTAAATTGTCAGACTTTACCGGATTTTTCTAAAGTAGTCCTTTGTCCTTGTTAATTCTCCCACTCTAGAACTTTCTGTTGCACTCAGTTCTTAGACTGTAAAATCCCAAAACCTTAGTGAACATTCAAGACCTCTGAAGATGGCTTTTACCCTTTTACTCACTTTGGCAAACTTGTTCCATACTCTGTCCCTCATGTTCTATAGCCGGAGGGGACAACTTACCCTGTAACCACTTTGCACACCTCTGTGCCCCAGGTCAAGTACTCTGTGATCTCTGCTTGGCATGGGCCCTTTGCCCACTTTCATCTGTTTAGATCTTGCTCTTTTTCCAAACTTGCGTGAAGCTTTTCTGATACCTTCAGAAAGAATCTCTTTCCTGCCATCCCAGAATACATTTTATATACTTTTGTATTTGGTTTACTTGTTTATATGTCTGATCTCATTATTTGTGTATGTGTCTTCTCTCTTATAAGCTTCTCTCTTATGAATCCCTGGAGGCAAGGACTTTTTGACCTTGAGAAGATGTGGGGTTCCAGAAGGCCCGGAGCTGGAGGCAGAGAGACTGTTCAGGAACTGGGTTGGGCCCTGAACATGCCAGCTCCCTCCTTATGATGAGGTGGCCTTGACTGATTAAGGACCAAGATGGTCCTGATTATTATATATGTTCCCTTAAGTGAAAGTGCTTAGATTATAAGAGTAAATTCTTCTGGAATGGTGGTATATAAAAGAGCATCAATAAAGCAAGAATCTGGCCACTTTCTTTTACATGGGCTCCATACTGCTGTGGGGCTTCAGTTCTGGTCTGGTCCTTGGCTACATAAATTGAGAACATAGAACAGGTGTGTGCATATGTGTGTGTGTATGTGTGTGTGTGTATGTGTGTGTGAGAGAGAAAGGGCAATCTTGTTATGTCAATCTGTTACCTATCTAAAATACTGTTGGGTCCGACTTCACGGGTTATGGTGAAGATTAAATGGGGAAATAGATTTTTTGCAGAAATTTAAAGCGATTTAGAACAGGTAATAATTTGCTGTTCCTTCCTGTAATAATTTCTGGTTGCATGAGGTGAAGATCAACTAAAGATTCATTGATCTGTGATTGTTTGTGAGACAAATGGAGAGAATCATGTTTTAAGTCTGTGCCATCTAATATAATAGCCACTGGCCACATGTGATAATTAAGCTTATTAAATAAGATTAGCCCTAATTGAAATATACTAAAAGTATGAATTGGGAGTTGGTGATGGACCGGGAAGCCTGGCATGCTGCAGTCCATGGGGTCACAAAGAGTCAGACACAACTGAGTGACTGAACTGAACTAAGTATGAATTACACATGAGATTTTGAGGATTTAGTATGAAAAAAAGTATAAAATAGCTCACCAGTTTTCTTTGGATTACATGTTGAAATGATAATATACAGAGTTAAATAAAATTTACTATTAAAATTAATGCCACTGTTTTCTTTTTATTTATTTAATGGCTGCTGGCAGTGTTTAGCTCACTGACATCACTCACGTTATTTCTATTGGATAGTGCTAGTTTAGGTCACTAGAAGGTGGTGTTGGTGTTTACAGTTTCCTTCCCACTGAAGTTTCAGTTTTGAAGTTGATTTATTATTGAATCGAAGAGGAAAGGGGTTCGACTGAGGAAGCAGCCCTCATTTTCTGCTTTGACTCTCCAGATAGGAGAGACACACAGGCAAGGGCCCAGGAAAATCAGAGAGACGAGACTGGGAGACAGCCTGGCAGACGAGGAAGAGCAAATTCTAACTTGTTCATCTCTTGGTGCTCACTTGCAGTAGTCCTTAGCTGCATCCCTGACACTTTGCTGCTGGCCTACAGAAGCTTCTTTTGCCTTCTGAAGTTATTTCTCAAAGATCAGAGAGGACATCTTCCCCTCAACACACACCCACCTTTTTTTCTTCAGTGAATGGGTAAAGAACCTTAAAAGCAAAAACGTTTGATGAATGTATGATAGAGCTGGGTCACGGTCATAAAAGCTGAAAAAAAAATTGAAAAAAATTTAAGTCAGGAAAGCAAGCAACCTGATCCTGGCTTTAACCACTGAAGATTCCAGAATGTCTTGTGCTGAGCCTCAGAAAGGTCTTAAAGGTGTTCAGTGCACCTGGGGCTGTTGAAATGCTAGAAGTCAGCCCACCTCAGCCAGGAGTTTCCACCTCACACTTCTGAAGGGAAAGGGGTTAGGCCAGTGTCTGACTCAGAGAAGGTAGCTTAGTTTCATTTTCTGCTGTTTCTGGGCCCTTCTGATAGGTGTTTATCACTTTGACAGGAGAGAGGAAACAAGCCCAAACCTTGAACATGTAAAGGATTGTGAGTTCCCACCTGCCAGCCGGGTTTCTTCCAGCTACCCCACTTCCAGCGTCATCTTTGACAAGGAGCCTCATCAGTGCCTGAGTTTCCTCATCTGCAGTATAGAGATAGCAGTGGTCTCCTTCACTCGGAGTTATGTGGAGGGGCAGTGAGCTACCGACGGAAAGCACTTATAAAGACGCCAGGTGTCATTAGCAGTCGAGCATCGGCTGTACACGGGAGTAGACTGACCCAGCCTCTTCACTTTGGCCCCTCGCCCACCTCAGAACAGACCGCACTGGAATACCACGTGATGCAGAATTTAATTTAGCCAAAGAACAGTCAGTCTAAATTTCTGCTTGGAAAACATTTTTTATGACAGAAAGTCTTGAAATGTGCTATACTTTCTATATTAAAAAAAAGAAAGAAAAATCCAAGTGGTATTTTTCCTTCCCTTGCCAACCACATCATGGGCCCGTTCTTTTAATATTAGAAATAGAGGTAAGCTGACAAGTAGGACCGTTTGTCACTTATTGCCACGAAGCAGCCTGATTGCAAGATGAGACAGCCTCTGAGTTCTCAGATGCCTTCAGCAGGGACATGCTGGCAAGGGCCCTTGGAGGTGTCCTTTCAGTTTTGCGTCTGGAGGGTTTCCTTTAGTTGCTCGCTTGCCCCTCCACGTGCCTGGTCTTCTCTGTAACTGCCGGGAGCCCTTCCTCAGGTAGGAAATAAGACTGGATGTGGCCCCGGAGAAGGCAGTGGAGATGCTGCCCGGCCTCCTGGTACCATCCAGTGGAAGCACAGAGACCGGAGCTGTCGGCAAGGCCTGTTCTCTGCCGGGGGAAGTTCTAAAACAGTGACTCAGCCACAGAGAGAAGGTGGGAGGGTTTCTGTGCCCATAGCACTTCTCAGAGTTATTTTCTCCTGAATGACGTCACGGAATTCAAAAATTCAAAACAATAGCCTCTTCCTGGAATCCTGGCTGATGTGGCGGAAAGGACCTGTTTTGCCATCAGCATCTGCCAGGTAGCACTCACCTAGCAGCACCTGTCTGGCAGTGGCTACCCGCAGGGCACGCCTGGCCATCCCTGTCTGGGGCTTAGACTTCCCTTAGGCCCTGGCTTTTTACGGAGCAGCGTGGTACCTACCTTCTTCACCTGGAGACTTACAGGTGGCTGTTTCCTTTGCCCCTGAACTGTTACTTGGCATCAAAAGCACTGACTCACACTTCACAGTTTAGAAGACCTTTTCGTGAGTAGTTATTATTGTAATCCCTACTTGATATAAAAGGAAAACTGAAGAGCCCTGCCAGTTCGCTGAAGTAAAGAAGTGGAACTGTGGTTTAGAATTGAGGATGCCAGCTCTTGACAAAGGGTGATTCCCTCTCAGGAACAATGTATCGTTTTTGTCCTTAAATCCGAACCCACTTGTGCTCAAGAGTCTTTGTGAAGTGATTGTTAACTGGCTGCCTGAGCTCAGTCTCGGTGGGTTTTTTTTTGTTTTGTTTTTTGTTACAAGAGGATGTCAGGAGAGTCTATGGTGGTTATTAAGGCTATTTTCATTGGACTTGAAGTTCACCGTGCACAGGCTTAAAACCTGGCTAATTGGCTAAGACATGTAGTCTTAGCAAATCACTCAGGCTCTCCTTGCCTCAGTTTCTGTATAGTATAGAGAATACAATACTAGTACTTACTGCCTTCAGAGGGCTTAAATGTATCAAAGTACGGAAAGCCGTTAGATTAGGACTTGCCACATGATATGCACTGAGGGAAGCCCATTTATTACCACCATCATCTGAGCAGTCTTCGTTTCCCTTGACTATGCTGGGGAAAAGAATGAGTTTATTGCAGATCAATTAATTATGATTTTCTACATGATCCTTAGCTCTTTACCTTGTATTTTAGAATATTTGTATTCCTATGATTTATTCTTTCTCTGTTTTGACCTAGACTAGCTTCTGTTCTGTATAACATATGAGTGTGTGTCTCTACATCAAAAGACTATATGATTTAAGAGTGGTGGATATAATGTTATACCTTATTGCTATAAGTCGTTGCTGTTGTTCAGTGGCTCAGTTGTGTCTGACTCTTTGCAACCCCATGGACTGCAGCACACCAGGGTTCCCTGTCCTTCACCATCTCCCAGAGCTTACTCAAACCCATGTCCATCGAGTCTGTGATGCCATCCAACCATCTCATCCTCTGTCATCCCCTTCTCCTCCTGCCTTCAATTTTTCCAAGCATCAGGGTCTTTTCTAATCTGTCGGCTCTTTGCATCGGGTGACTAGAGTACTGGAGCTTCAGTTTCAGCATTAGTCCTTCTAATGAATATTCAGGATTGTTAGCAAATATATTTTCATTTATTAAACATAAATCTGTGTGTGTTGTATTTGTGTGTGTGATGTAATCCAGCATTTTCCTACTCTTGGATTTATCAGTTACAGTGAGGATGTTTACAGAAGGAAGGACATTTCTTTGTGAAGCCCTGTAGAGAAGCCAGGAGGCAAAAAACACAGGTTATAATTGGACAAATGCATTCAGAGCTGACAGAACTAAAAAAATGCACAAATTGGATACTATTTCAGTTCATATTTTATTCTTTATCCATATTCAATTCTATTTTATTCTTTAAAATATGAATCATTTAATGGAATTTATATGAAATTATATTCATAAGTATATTATTACATTGAATTTCTAACTCATCCATTCATACTCAAGTTTTCCAGATGAATCTAAAGCGCAAACTATGAAATATGGAACCATAGAAGTATTATAGAAAATATGGATATTTTTATAATCTTAGGTTGCAAAATGTCTTCTTTGTAATGCCACACAATTCAGCGCCCTAAAAGAAAAAGTTGGCTACATAAAAATTTTAAATCTCTGAGCATTGAAACAAACATACCAAATGCCGTGAACTAAGTTAAAAGACAAATTTCAAAGTGACTGAGGCTAATATTTGCAATACAAATAGGGTTAAAATGACTAGTATAAAAAGACTAAAATTTATTAAATTTTTTTTTCTTAAAATCTATAAACAAAGAACTAATACTCCAGTTGAAAAATGGATGACGTTTGTGACCAGGCAATTGAAAAGGCAAAAATTCAAAAGGCCAATAACCATGCAGAAAGATATTCAAATTAGAAATCAAATAAATCACACCTAAAACAAAACAAGACATTTATCGCCACTCAAATTGGCAGGAACAGGCATCTGTGTTATGCCACAACTGGGAATGTCAAGGCAGAACAATTTGGGGGGGGCACCAAGTGGTAATATATACTATATAAAATTGAAATAAGCATGAGCTTTGCCCCAGCAGCCCCACTTCTAGGAATTTATCATAAGGAGATAATTGGAGAAATGTGCAAACGTGTATGCCCAAGTGTCTTTCTCACTGATGAAACAAGTGTTGAATACAGCCGTTAAAGATTAAGGTATTCTATATTTATTGAGATGGAAGGACGTTCATAACGTATTGATAAAGGATTTTACAGAGCATACCTTGTTTATAAATTTTACAGGTTTAAAATATACATAAAATTCTGTGCAAGTACATAAAAGACATCTTTGGATGACTATTCACCAAAGCCTTACCAATGGCAAACTCTACTGTGGAGTTTCAGGTGACTACTAGTTACTCTTTTTCTTTTTTCCTGTGTGGCTTAAATCTTTTATTGGTTAACATTTATCATTCAATACAACCATTCATTTTGATAAATAGAATTTTATGTTTCCATCTTCTGAAGGCCTTCAATTGTGCTTTAAGGGTAATGTGAAATCTGTCCCAGAGGAGAAAGTTCTGTCACTGGAAACAGCCCCAGGGCAACAGGGATTCCTCTGATAGACTTGTTTGTCCAGGTAAATAGATGGAGTCTGATCACTGGTGCTTTTAGGTTTCATTTAAAACCTACCAGTTTGTTCATTCTGCTAAGCATGTACTATCTCACGTGGCTTAGGCACTGTGCTAGCCACTGAGACTAGAAAGCTGGATTAAAGGTCAGTCAGTCAATCAATCAGTTCAGTTGTTCAGTCGTGTCTGACTCTTTGTGACCCCATGAACCGTAGCACGCCAGGCATCCCTATCCATCACCAACTCCCGGAGTCCACCCAAACCCATGTCCATCAGGTCGGTGATGCCATCCAACCATCTCATCCTCTGTCATCCCCTTCTTCTCCTGCCCTCAATCTTTCCCAGCATCAGGGTCTTTTCCAATGAGTCAGCTCTTCACATCAGGTGGCCAAAGTATTGGAGTTTCCGCTTCAGCATCAGTCCCTCCAATGAATACCCAGGACTGATCTCCTTTAGGATGGACTGGTTGGATCTCCTTGCAGTCCAAGGGACTCTCAAGAGTCTTCTCCAACACCACAGTTGAAAAGCATCAATTCTTTGGCGCTCAGCTTTCTTTATAGTCCAACTCTCACATCCATACATGACCACTGGATAAACCATAGCCTTGTCCCTTGGACTGCAAGGAGGTCCAACCAGTCCATTCTGAAGGAGATCAGCCCTGGTATTTCTTTGGAAGGAATGATGCTAAAGCTGAAACTCCAGTACTTTGGCCACCTCATGTGAAGAGTTGACTCACTGGAAAAGACTCTGATGCTGGGAGGGACTGGGGGCAGGAGGAGAAGGGAACGACAGAGGATGAGATGGCTGAATGGCATCAGTGACTCAAAGGATGTGAGTCTGAGTGAACTCTGGGAGTTGGTGATGGACAGGGAAGCCTGGCATGCTGCAATTTATGGGGTCGCAAAGAGTCGGACGTGACTGAGTGACTGAACTGAACTGAACTGACTAGGCGGACCTTTGTTGGCAAACTAATGTCTCTGCTTTTTAATATGCTATCTAGGTTGCTCATCACTTTCCTTCCAAGGAGTAAGCGTCTTTTAATTTCATGGTTGCAATCACCATCTGCAGTGATTTTGGAGCCCAGAAAAATAAAGTCTGCCACTGTTTCCACTGTTTCCCCATCTATTTGCCATGAAGCGATGGGACCAGATGCCATGATCTTCATTTTCTGAATGTTGAGCTTTAGGCCAACTTTTTCACTCTCCTCTTTCACTTTCATCAAGAGGCTCTTTAGTTCTTTTTCACTTTCTGCCATAAGGGTGGTGTCATCTGCATACCTGAGATTATTGATATTTCTCCCAGCAATCTTGATTCCAGCTTGTGCTTTCTCATTAAATGTGGTCCCTGCCTTTTAGGAACTGATACTGATGCAACAGATGAGCATCTCAATAAAAAGTATTAGTATCCTATGATGATAATGCAGAACAGTCTTATCCTAGGAGTAGGAAGAGACTCATAAAAAAGATGATTAAGGCTTCAGCTGAGTCTTACGAGATAAAAAACAAACAAAGATGTGGCAGGAGTTTCAGGCTGAGAGACAGTGAAAAGGCTCAGAGATACATGATGCATTAGGCATGTCAAGGAGAGACTGCACTTCTTTACCAAACCAGTGGGGAAATAACTTTAGAAAGTATCCTATTAGGGCAAGTATCTTCAATATTTGGAAATATTTTAACTGTAATTTTTTTTCAAAATAGCAAATAGCTCACACAGGCAGTATAGGAGTCATCATTATGTTACCTGGAAATTGACTGATCATTTAGAAAACACTGGACAGATAGTATAGAAGATTTGACACTAATTCCTTAAGCTGTTGAAATGGTCAGCCTCACTCACCTCAGGTTAGATAATTATAGGCCTTGAGATACTAATGCTAGTACATGGCCTTGCATACATGTTAAGACTGTATTATCATTAAAGCATCATAGAACTGGCCAAGTATGATGGTTCCATCATACTGATTGTCCCATGTGGGGATCAGAACATGATAGTTATTTATTATTGCACACTGGTGATGTCTCCAAAATCACTGCAGATGGTGACTGCAGCCATGAAATTAAAAGACGCTTACTCCTTGGAAGAAAAGTTATGACCAACCTAGACAGCATATTGAAAAACAGAGACAATACTTTGCCGACTAAGGTCCGTCTAGTCAAGGCTGTGGTTTTTCCCGTAGTCATGTATGGATTGAAAAGTAGGACTGTGAAGAAGGCTGAGCACCGAAGAATTGATGCTTTTGAACTATGGTGTTGGAGAAGACTCTTGAGAGTCCCTTGGACTGCAAGGAGGTCCAACCAGTCCATTCTGAAGATCAGCCCTGGGATTTCTTTGGAAGGAATGAAAGCTGAAACTCTAGTACTTTGGCCACCTCATGCAAAGAGTTGACTCACTGGAAAAAAAACTCTCATGCTGGGAGGAACTGCGGGCAGGAGGAAAAGGGGACAACCGAGGATGAAATGGCTGGATGGCATCACTGATTCGATGGACATGAGTCTGAGTGAACTCTGGGAGTTGGTGATAGACAGGGAGGCCTGGCGTGCTGCGATTCATGGGGTTGCAAAGAGTCGGACACGGCTGAGCAACTGAACTGAACTGATGTCTCCAAAGTTGATTTTATATACGTCATAAGTGAAATGTGAAAGTGTTAGTCGCTCAGTCATGTCTGACTCTTTGTGACCCCATGGACTGTAGCTCACCAGGCTCCTCTGTCCATGGGATTTTCCAGGCAAGAGTACTGGAGTGGGTTGCCATTTCCTTCTCCAGGGGATCTTCTCAACCCAGGGATCAAACCCAGGTCTCCCGCTTTGCAGGCAGTTTTCTTTACCATTTGAGCTACCTGGGAAGCCAAACATATATGCATATATATGCATCATATGTCTTTTGCAAATTCTTCATATCTGGTGAAATAAGAAAGACAAAATGATGGCAATAGTTACTGCCTTGAGAGACATATAGGATGTCATTGTTGCACATGAGTCCTGAGTCTGCCCCAGATTTTAGAGGAGAAGATTGGGACATGGTGGGGGGTAGCAATGGCGGGTCCATCCCCGTGAGACAGAGCAGAAGTAGGTGTACCATTCTTTTAGCCACCAGATCTTCCTGAGCGTTCAGCTGTGAAATATTTCCAGTTGAGTAGTTTGTGATCACAAATCAGTGTCACAGTTTAATTGCGTTTCTGATAACACATTCTAAACAGTGAGGAAAATTGCTTCAATCTATTAAGTACTCCCAAGGTAGTAATCCTCATTCAGTGGATTAGGCAGTTACAAGGTCAGAATGGCTCCAGTCGAATCAATGTTTATAAACAGGCCCTGTGTACTCCTGGGTGATGGATACACAAGAAACAAAATCAGGTGACCTTGCCATCAAAGAGTTTACCTTATTTTAGAAAAGACACCATTTATTCATGGGAAAAATTCAGCAAGAAAAAGAAACTTGAAAACATGTAGCAAAGTGCTACTCCGAGTGTCTGTTGGCAGAAAATGCCCTGGTATTTACAATACCATGGGTAATGGGAAAAATTAATGTAGGCCAGCATTAGGGGTAGAGAGAAGAGTGGAATGTGATGGGAAAATGAAGACTTTTCCCTCTTAGAGAAAAGTCTAATCACTCCAGTAAATCGTTATTATTTTATGATCGTTGACTTTGAGCTCCTTGAAGATTATGCTTATAATTTAATCATACAACACACTTGCCTAAGATAACATAGTATCCAATATGTAAGTTATTCAGTAATAATGAACTGATATTAATGATAGCTGTCATTTATCAGAGGCTGCTTTGCCCTTTCATAGGGGAGGAGTTGGAGACCACCATGGGACATTAAGCAATTTCCCTAAGTTTACACAGGTTATCTTAGGGAACTTGGCTGTGTCTGGTTTCAGAACTTAAGTGAACAAATGTGTGCTTTAGGAAGGGGAAGCAAGGGAGGCACTCCGTTAGGCCTACAAAGGGATTTTTTTAATGTACGAAATACAGTGCCTCTGTTCCAGGAACTTTCAGTCTAGTGGAAGAACAAAGCCTTAAATCACCTGCCTCTTCCTTTCTCAGCCCAGCTGTCCATCCACCAGGCCCTGGTTGGTGGGGACCTAATACACTTGGGGCCCTTTGGTCCTGCCCCCACCCTGTGATCTGATGGCAGTCCCCTGGCCCCGTCCGCTCAGCGCCGTCCTCACCTCCATGATCTTCCCATGACAGTGAACTTTGGGGTTCTGTAGGAAGAGCACACAGATGTGATGGGCCACGGTGTGCATTGAGTTTCTTTTTGCTCTTGGCAAACAATCACTGAGTACTGGTAGGAAAACAGCCCCTCCTACCGCCGCCTGCTCCTCAGCCAGGGCCTGTTGACTAGGGTCTGGGAGACTTACGTCTGAGCCAAAGGACGGTCAAGGGCACCTCTGTTTTAGAGGCTGGGAACTCATCTGCATGTCTGACTCTGCAGTTCCTTGAACCAAATGAAAACCTAAGTGTATCAAATAATCCTCAACTCTCTAATTTAGGGATAGGAAGACTACGGAGTTTATGATAGTTGATGTCGAACTTCCTTGTTTGGATATTTCTATTTGTTTGTTTCATTGTGTTAAGATGCTCTAATATTAAATGGGAGGAAAAAAAAACTGGTTGTAACACTTGTATGTATAGAATGCCATTTATCAGATGACGAAATATGTATATGTGCATGGACTGAAAACAAGCCTCTGGGTATTTACCAGGAAGGGTGAATAATGATCTCTAGGTGGTGCTTTGTATTTCTGTTGTATTTCTAAATATCTACATCTTCTTTTCTTCTAAAAGAAGTTATTTAAAAAATTAAATAAATTTTTTTTCAAAGTGCACTAGGATGGCAGACTTCCCTGGCAGTCAGTGGTTACAATGCCACGCTTCCACTGCAGGAACTATGATATCATTCATCTCTGAAGTTTATTTTTAGCTAATGGGCCTTGTCTTGAGACATCATGTGGGGACTGACAGATTACTAATGCGAAATTGAGCCATCTTCATCCTTTGTGACTTGAGTCTCAGCCTCTCACTTCCTCTCACATTTTCTACTCTAATTATTTACAGAAGTTACTCTCTTAGCACCGTGGGCTACATACCTCATAAGGTTTTATTAAACAGAACAAATGACTGTGGCCTAGAAAGCCCAGTTTATAGAGAAGCCCTTGACTCATTGGCTGGAGATCCTGGGTGTGTTCAGGTTTTGCTGCAGAGCTGCTGCTACAAGGCCATCGCTGTCATCCTCAGTTCCACATCTTGGGAGCAAGTGGGTTGAACTTAAGTGATTTCTGTTGGAGAGTATTGAACACTCATGTTCAAAGGTTCTACTTTACCAGTTTCCCAGCCTGTGGACAGTTCACATGACTCTCTGGTCTCCAGAGAAACCGTGGTTTCTGTCAAGCCATGGGGCCATTGGAAAGATTATACATAATAGTATTTGATGATTTTTTTTTTTTTTAAGAAAAATGATGGTGGTGATAGTGGTCAACAAATGTTGATTGCTTTATACTTTTTTCCTTCTAAAAAGTTAGAAGTATCCCGCCACACCTTCTGTCGCTTCAAAGCAGTATAGGAGTGTGTGTGTGCTTAGTTGCTCAGTCGGGTCCGACTCTTGGCGACCCCATGGACTGTGGCCCTCAGGCTCCTCTGTCCATGGGGATTCTCTAGGCTAGAATACTGGAGTGGGTAGCCACTTCCTTCTCCAGGATTACAGGAGTAGAAGACGAGACAGGTGCCAGTGTGAGAGTCACTCCCCCCTTTCCATTGCAGCTGTCTGCTTTTGAGTTTTTCTTTCATGTATCAGTGCTTGAATTGGTGCAGTTTAGTTGCTGGACAGTGTGAGATTTGTGTTGCTGACTTTCTGTTTTAAAGTTTTGTTAGAAGTGGTAGTGGGATATGTTAGTTCTGTTATTTGAAAAGGATAATAAAATGCATGATAAGGCCTAGTTTTAAACAAAATTTAGACAAAAAGGGAACATTTAATTGTCCAGATTGAGGATTTTATACTGTACTATATTCTAACCTGGTCACTTTCAGAGTGTGATTTTTTTTTTTTTTTTGGACTTATGGTAGCTATAATATGTTTGCCCTGCCAGATTCTAAAAGAGCAAGAAAAAGTCACAACTTAAAGTCAGATTCTGAGGAATAATAGAGAGATAAGCATCTCATGGCTATTGTATTAAACTTTTATGTAAATACTATTCTACTCACATATAATTAACCATACAGTTTTAAATAGTGAATGAAAATGGCCTTTGGTTTAGAAAGATTGAATAATCAAATTTTTTATTGAAGTACAGGTTTTACAATATTGTCTTAGTTTCAGGTATATAGCACAGTGATTCAGATAACGTATACATCTTTTCAGATTCTTTCTCTATTTTAGGTTTTTACAACATACTAATTAAATTTTTTTTAAGAAAAAAAGGGACACTGCTGGGAAAGGTAGTTGGTTGAGAGAGAAGTCCAGGAGGGACAAAGGTATACAGTTCACCTCCTTAAAAGTAATAGTCCACGCTTAAGTCTTAATGTAAATAGATTTTACTTTTCCACTTAAAATATATTTTCAAAAGCTATGTGCATGGCTATTAAGAATTGAAAGTAAATGATTAGGGGTGAAGTGAAAAAGCATGGTGGTAAAATACCAATCTGTGAAACTAATGAATTCTTTCAGATTGTAAAACAAAGCCAAACTGGTACTAATCTCTATTCAGGTTATGTTTTATTTCCATTTTGAGCACCACACTCAAGACAAGCTAAATTGTATTTAAATTTCCTTCTAGCTACAGGCACCCATGCTTCACTGTATGAATGTCACTGTTGATTTTGATCTATAACCAAAGAAGACATACAGTGATCAAACTACATATGAAATAAGATTTTATTTTTAATGTTGCACCCAGCATTTTGGTCTGCATTGTGTCAGCTGTTGAACACAACATTTTTTCATTAATCATTTATTTCCCATTGCCTTCTTTCACTCCAGAAATGTCTCTATATTTAAAATGGATAGTCAGTGAGGACCTATTGGATAGCACAGGGAACTCGGCTCAGTGTTACACAGCAGCCTGGATGGGAGGGGAGTCTGGGGAGAATGTTATATGTATATGTATGGCTGAGTCCCTTCACTGTACACCTAAAACTGTCACAACATTGTTTTTTAATTGGCTATACCCCAATACAAAATAAAAAGTTAAAAAAAAATAGAAATGTTTAGATGTTGAATTTTGACCATGGCTTTCCTCCATTGTTCTTGTCTTGTTTCTGCTAAGGCAGTTGTTCACTTGCCAAATGTTAAAATGAAAAACAATATGCTTTTAGCTCAGACAGAACTCTGAACATCACAATTATTCTTTCAAGAAGTATTTATTGAGCAATTGCAAGAAACTGGTTTTACTAGAGGATGTAACAGGTAAAAAGACAATGTTTTTTTGTTTTGTTTACATTCTAGGGAGGGACCCAAGTAAAGCAAGAGGCATGTAATACACTGTCAGGTGGCGATGAGCACAGTGAGAAAAGTAACCAACAGGAGAGAGAGTGGCGCAATGTCTTCTGTAGACTCGCAGGTCAGAGGTGTGCCTGAGCAGTTGACCTTTTGGAGCAGAGACCTGAAAGAAGGAGCAGGCCAAGAGAACGACCAGGAGCAGTCTTTCAGGCAGGGGAACTCCAGACCCAAATCCCTGGGAAAAGACCCTTAGGTTGGGAGAGTGGTGGGTGATGAGCTCAGAGAGGCAGGCTGGACTTAGACTGTGTGTTGTCCTGTAGCTCAAGTGTAGACTCTGGATTCTATTTTAAATGTAACAGAAACCAGAAGAGGATCTGGGGAGTGATTACAAACCAAACTGACGTCGGTTTTAATTTAAAAGCTGACTCTGGCTGCTACATAGGGAATAGACACTTAGACACAAGAGGAGAAGCAGGTGACCAGTTAGAAGCTGGCGGAGACAAGAGGTGCCAGGGGTCTGGACCGAGGGGCTAGCAGTAAAGAGGGATGTGGTCAGGTTCAGGGAGTGATTAAATGTGAGCTTCCGTAGAGCACATCTTATCCTCGAGCTTCTTAGTGAGGCACTGGGAGCGGTGAGGTGAGTGGAATTTTATACCAACAGAGGCTTCTCGTCGTTAGTGGTTTTCAAGTTCTGAAACCAGACCGTGCTTTGAGGCTTAGCACCGTGGGGTGAAAAGTAAAGACTTTCTCAGATGGGGATGTAGGGATTAACAGGGTTCAAATTTTACAGTAATGTGTTTTACCTTGTTTTTTTTCTGTTTGTGTTTTCTATTTTTTAACCTTCTCGTGGCATATTCATTGATGCAAGCTGGGATGCAGGGAGCAGTGACTCTAGTTTGCAGTTCATGGGGCATGGCCCTTGTGAAAGGAGTCACTTCAGGGCTTCAAAACCTCCTGGGCTGAAGTGCATCCGTTCAGCATTTCCTCTGCTCGAAGAGAAACCACTGTTTTGTTTCACTCAACCTGAGTAAAAAGGGATCTTCAGACATGACTTGTTTTTATTTTGTAGCATGTTGGTGGAAGGCTGGAGGGGCCCTGAAGGCACATTTTTGGTCCCCTCTCTCCCTTCCCCTGATAACCACAGGTCCCCTTTCACAAAGCTCTTCCCTTTCCCCAACCCAGACTCTTCTCATTCCAGCACTCTTTGTTCCTCATAGAACTCTGGGCTCCAGTTTCTTCTTTCCCTGATCTTCTCTGAGCTCTGGGCCCTCTGCTTCAGACCTAAGCATCACCCCACTTCAGCTACCTTTTTACATCTTCCCAGAATAGGAGCCATGTGCTATGAGATGCAACAACCGACACACAAATGAAACACAGATTTCTGTGGGGGCAAACGCAGGTCCCAGGAAATTTCCCATTATGAATTTCCATTCCAGTTTTCATTGTTAACTTTTAGGGAAAAAATAGCGTCACGCTTACTCACCTTCCTGCCCTCCCCTCACCTCCTCCACCACCGTGTGAATGCATCGGTGTTCTCCAGGATGCTGCACAAGCGACTTCCTTTTGTGCTCGGGAGACTCTTACAGAGGAAGAAATCATCTGTGAAAAGTTACGGTAAATGTGTAACCTTTTTGAGAGGTTCAGTTCAGTTCAGTCGCTCAGTCGTGTCTGACTCTTCTGCAACCCCATGAATTGCAGCACGCCAGGCCTCCCTGTCCCTCACCATCTCCCGGAGTTCACTCAGACTCACGTCCATCGAGTCAGTGATGCCATCCAGCCATCTCATCCTCGGTTGTCCCCTTCTCCTCCTTCCCCCAATCCCTCCCAGCATCAGAGTCTTTTCCAATGAGTCAACTCTTCGCATGAGGTGGCCAAAGTACTGGAGTTTCAGCTTTAGCATCATTCCTTCCAAAGAAATCCCAGGGCTGATCTCCTTTAGAATGGACTGGTTGGATCTCCTTGCAGTCCAAGGGACTCTCAAGAGTCTCCTCCAACACCACAGTTCAAAAGCATCAATTCTTCATCGCTCAGCTTTCTTCACAGTCCAACTCTTTGAGAGGTACCCTTGCTTTTCCTAGAAAGTTGGGCTTTGGCAGGTTTGATTTGCCTCCAGAGATGGTGGTGAGAAGAGAAGCTGACGATATGAAAGGTGAGGTTATAAAGAGAGTCAAATGGCTGAAAGAGGTAGACAAGGGAACAGGTAACAGGGGGTGAGCAGAGTGGGGTTTGGTAAGCCAAGGCCAAGTCCACCCACAGAGCATCCCAAAGGAGCCAGCTGAGTCATCTTTACGCCCTCCCCAGTTAAGGAGTGGTCAGAAGGACTTCGAGATCTGAAACCCACACCTTGGAGTGGGTGATGTGGCTTGCCACATGGGGAACAGGTGATGGCGGCTGTTTCTGGAAACCAACATGGTGGTGATATAAGGGGGGTGAGCCTGAAATCCGTGCCCTTCCTGTTTGGCAGATATTTTGCTGGGTATACGCTGCCAAGACCCCAGACCTTGGGTGTACCTCTGCCAGACTCTGCAGGAGCAGTTTGGAACCTTATCACTCATGACCTGATCAGGTGAAAGTTCTCTTTACACCATGTAAAAGAAACTTTGGAACACATCAAGGTCATGCATTATACTTGAAGATTTTTGAACTCTTGATGTTTTATGTAACTTGGGCCTTTGAGTGCAAGCAGCATCCCTGAAAAGAAACTAAGAGAGAACAGTACAAAAGATCTGCCAAGGAATTATGGCTGTTCTGTGTCTCTATATGAACCATCCTCCCAAATTCTCCTTTGGTCTGTTTGTATAGAATTGAGTGGGACGTTCATACTTTGCTGTGTGTTGAAAATGCCTGATTTAAATCATTTGAAGTCTCAGAAATTACAGCAGCTCTTTTTTATATTAGGTATAAGTTTAAGGTATACCGTGTGGTGATTTGATATACATTGAAAAATGATTATCACAATAAGATCAGCTAACATATTACTGCACATAATGACTGTGTGTGTGTGCATATGTGTGCATTGAGAACATGTAAGATTTACTGTTAGCAACTTTCAAGTACGTAATACAGTAGTGTTATCGGTAGTCACCATGCTGTACATTACATCCCCAGAACTTAACTCATAGCTGGAAGTTTCTAGTCTTTGACCAGCATCTCCTCATAGTCTCTCACCCTACAACTGCTGGCAGCCACCATTCCACTCTCTGCTTCTGTGAGTGTAACTTTCTTAGATTCCGTATGTAAGTAATATACAGTGTTTGTCTCTCTCTGACTTATCTCGCTTATCACAGTGCCCTCAAAATCCATCCACATTGTCACAAATGGCAGGATTCCTTCTTTCTCATGGCTGAATACTATTTCATTGGGTATATATACCACATTTTCTTTATCCATAACTCCATCAATGGACAGTTAGGTCATTTCTGTACTTTGGCTCTTCTGAATTAGTGAGAGTGTGGCAGTGCAAATATCTCTTTGAGATCCTGAGAGCATGTTTTTCGGCTGTATACCCAGAAGTGGGATTGCTGGATCATATATATGGTAGTTCTGTTTTTAATTTTTTGAGGAACCACCATACTGGTTTCCATAGCGACTGTGTTAATTCCCACCAACAGTGCAAGAGGGTCCCCTTTTCTCTACATCTCCGCCAGCACATCTGATCTCTTGTCTTTTTGATGACAACCACTCTAACAGGTGTGAAATGATTTAGCAGTTCCTTTTTCTACTATACATCCCTTTTTAAGATATCTATTTGGCTGCACCAGGTCTTAGTTGCGGCATGCAGGATCTTTCGTTGCAGCCTTCGAACTCTTGGTTGTGGCCTGTGGGATATAGTTCCCTTACCAGGGACTGAACCCAGGCCACCTGCCCTGGGAGTGCAGAGTCAATAGTCTTAGCCAACAAGGAAGTCCCTGTACATCTCTCTTGAGGAAGCAAAATGGACCCTTAAGAACATTCACTGTCTTTCAATTCAGTTCAGTTGCTCAGTTGTGTCTAACTCTTTCCGGCCCCATGGACTGCAGCACACCAGGCTTCCCTGTCCATCACCAACTCCCAGAGCTTACTCAAACTCATGTCCATCGAGTCAGTGACGCCATCCAACCATCTCATCCTCTGTCGTCCCCTTCTTTTCCTGCCTTCAATCTTTACCAGCATCAGGGTCTTTTCTAGTGAGTCAGTTCCGTGCAACAGGTAGTTAAAGTATTGGAGTTTCAGCTTCAGCATCAGTCCTTCCAATGAATATTCAGGACTGTTTCCTTTAGGATGGACTGGTTTGATCTCCTTGCAGTATAAGAGACTCTCAAGAGTCTTCTCCAACACCACAGTTGAAAAGCATCAATTCTTCGGCACTCAGCTTTCTTTGTAGTCCAACTCTCACATGACTACTGGAAAAACCATAGCTTTGAGTAGACGGACCTTTGTTGGCAAAGTAATGTCTCTGCTTTTTAATGTGCTGCCTAGGTTGATCATAGCTTTTCTTCCAAGGAGCAAGCATCTTTTAATTTCATGGCTGCAGTTACCATCTGCAGGGATTTGGGGTGAGTGTCACTGAGGACCACTTCCCCATCATCTCTGTGTCCTCCCGCAGGCTCTCACTACTGAGCCTGTCTCACAATTGCTAAACCACACAATTTGAATTTAATCGAACCATTCAATTGCCCTTATGCATCCTCCCCCAAAAGATGATAATACAAACAGCTCTTGCAAACAAATTGAGCAAAATGTATTACTAAAATAGGCTCATTCAGACTGACCAGGTTGTGGAGGATGGTGTGTTCTTATTTACCATGCTGCTCACCATTAAAATGTCATCGAACATGCTGTTGCTTCAACTCACCCAGACACTTTATTCCTAAAGAGCTATTCGCTGTCGCTCTCAGAGCACACTTTCGTCTCTAAGGGGAAGATAACTTGGTGATTCATTGCAAGTAGAAATGATCTTTTGCTTTATGTGAAAGAAGCTCTTGTGAGAAGAAATACAGACTTGTCAGAAGGAGAGAGAGTGTGCAAGAGCCCTCTTCACCCCTCACATAAACATGTGAGTGAGCTCTCTCGCCTCCCCTTCTGGGACCTTTCTTCATGACGTCGGTAGTGAAAGTCAAGTCATGAATATTTTTTGCAAGTGGGGAAGCTGTACTCTTTTATTACAAATTGTATTTTAGCTGTGTTTTTCCATTTAAAAAATTCAGTGGCAGTGCTTGTAGCCTTGGGAATTGCTTCAAATGAAAACGGCTCTATCTAGTTCTTTCCTATTCTTGCTAATGATTTTGCTGCCACTAAATTATTTCTAATGGTTATAGAACACAGAAGCCAGCTCAGTCCAGAGGCATAGTAGAAGAATCACCAAAGATGACTGAATAGCAATTTAAATTTTTACTGAATAACCTCAAAAAATCCCAAAGAAACATCTCATTATGAAACCTACTTCACCATGTACTGAAATCTATTCCCATGAATAGAGCTCTCTGCCACTCCAGTGACTTTCCGTCTGCCTTTCTTTGGACTGCCTGAAAGATCTGCCCCCTCTGACTCTCTAATCTTCTGCAAAACTTTCCTTTCCAGCCCAATTCATCTCTTTAGCTCTGCTCTTTCTGGTATAAATTCAGGCTGCTGCAGTTTCCCCATTGCCAGACTGCATCACAAAAGAGCACAAGCCAGGCCTGCTAGTCAGGTACCTGGAGAGAGAAGGAGGGAACTGGGATGCTTAGGCATCTGGATTATAATCTAAGAATCTTTTCTTTAATAGAAATCCACTTAAGTCAGAACCCAATTAAAGGAATTAAATCAGATCAACATTAAGATGTCTCCACACATACATGTGCATGAATGCACCATTGGTCAAATTGTTCAGTGTTTCAGATGACTCTGTGGCAGCCACACTAAATGGGGAAGAATTCCTGGAATGGTCCTGAATGTCCTAATTCTGACCAGCCATCTAGCAAGTTCACAACCATTGACCCTGGACGATAGTGAAGGACTGACCATGGATGGATGAATCAGCAGAAATTTATTACCAGTTTTAGAAAAGCAACTCTTGATGACAGTGGAATTTTATGAACTCCATGTCCAAAGGAAAGCATGTGAGCCATTCTGTTAGTATCTGTTTGTATTTGTTGTTGCTATTTAGTTGCTAAGTCATATCCAACTTTTTTGAGACCTCATGGCCTGTAGCCGGCAAAGCTCCTCTGTCCATGTGATTTCCCAGGCAAGAATACTGGAGTGGGTTGCCATTTCTTTCTCCAGGGGATCTTCTCAGCCCAGAGATGGAACCCCCGTCTCCTGCATTGGCAAGTGAATTCTTTCCAACTGAGCCACCAGCATTTGCTGTTACCTAAAAAGAAAATCACTGTTTGCATTTATTTTAGATCTTATTTTATCATAATATATATTTTAATGTCTGAACTGAAAAGCTTCATCTTAGAGATGATTTCCACTGAGGAAGAGGATACACATTGTGATAACATGTTGTAATAGTTCTGTAACAGAGACCAGCAAAGAGAATTTTCATTTTTATCAGAAATTCAGTTTACGACACACTTGTAAGAAAGCTGAATAAGAACCTGGAGTGTCTGAGTCAGACTGCCTGGGTTCAAGGGCTGGCCCCAGTCCCACCACATATTCGATAGTACAGCTGGATGAGTGAACGTTTCCTTGTGATGGAGACATGGTTCTCTTTCTTAGAGCCCGGGGAGTATTAAATGGGTTGTGGTATAACAGAATTTCCAAACTGCATCTGGGACTCGATAAATGATAGCTCTCATCCTCCTTCTCTCACTCCTCCTCCTCCCCAATTCTCCTGCTTTCAGTCCCTCCTCCTCCTCCTTACTCCACTGAAGGAAGAGATCCTTGCTTGATCTTATTGCTAAGATCATATATCAAAGTCATAGTGTACAACAGAAGCCTTAAAATGAAGTTATCTTTCAAAATACAAAGTTTTTTGCAAAGAGACTGCAGTATTTACTGCATATTGGAGAAGAGCTTCGGTTTTCATCTGTTGGATGCAGTGGCAGTCAAATCGCCATTGTAATGAAAGGTCTCACAGCCCTTACTTTGGATGGCATATTGATTCCTAACTTAAGGAGCACAGGGGTAATATCTTCCACCAACAAAGACTCCTGACACCCGATGAGGGAGGGTCTGCTAGTTTCCCTGATGTTACCCATGAACTTTTGGTTAGATATCTGTATAGCTTTTATTTATATCGCTGTGATTTCCAAATGTGTTCAGATCCTTTCTGAGTCTGTTCATACTTTATGCCTGTATCATTTCCCAAAGTGATTGTTTCCTGTGCTTTGTGGTTTAAAAAAAAAAGAACTGGCTTAGTGGTTAGGAGCCTGGCCCTGGATTCCAAGCAACCTGGGTTAGAACTAGCATTGCAACTTGACCAGCCAATCAAGGACTACTGATCTCTGCAGCTGTGGAAAGGAGCTTGTAGTACCAGCCTCATCGGACTGGCATGAGGATTAGGGAAGAGGAGAGATGGCTGGACAGACTTTCTTTTGAACGGTTATCAAGGATAGCAGGAACCTCATCAAGAAGAGCAGAGAGGACTTAGCTGGCCTCCAGCTTTTCCGTGGTTGGTGGAGAACCAGCACTCCTGAAGAGAGAGAGCAGGGCTCTTGAGAAGCTGAGTGAATGGCTCTCAGAACCACCACGCCTGCCTTTCCTCTCTGCGAGGGACTCGCCACTCTTTCTTGGTTTGGAATTATTATCGTATGTTGACTGGTGTGTGTCTTTAGTCAGAGTATGTCAAAAGATGAATGTTCCCAGACCTTTAATGACTGGTTAATAATTCCCTGGTCACTGAATGTGTGCTCAGTTGCTCAGTTGTGTCCAACTCTTTGTGACCCCATGGACTGTAGCCGGCCAGGCTCCTCTGTCCATAGGGTTTTACAGGCAAGAATACTGGAGTAGGTTGACATTCCCTTCCCCAGGGGATCTTCCCAACCCAGGGATTGAATCCAAGTCTCCTGCATCCCCTGAATTGGCAGGCAGATATTTTACCACTAGCGCCACCTGGGAAACTCCATCACTGAATAACAAGCCCCAAATGAATGGAGGAGACTTGCTGTCTGGCCTCTGAAATGATGAAATGATTCAGGAATGGGACCTGCAGGTCCAGTCTTAATTATTTAAGGCGTTATAGTGAGGGAAGCTTTACCACTTTCATATCCTTGCAGCTGTGGGCACCTTCAAAGACGTGAACAAGACCCTAAGAATGCAGAGAGGCCGTAGCACCCTCGCACATGTATCTCAACACACTCAGCTCACTCTCTCCCCTGCCTCCATGGCACACAGCTGGGCAGTCACCAGGCCAGGTCCAGAAGAGAGGGCCCTTTGAGCCGGCTCTGTCCCTTCTGATTCACTGCCGTCCCGCCAAAGGGGAAGCAGCTGGGCTCAGGTTCACTGGCAGCTCCTTTGCCCCAGGATAGCTCACAGCCCATCCCAAGCACTCCCTGTTCTGCAAGCTTCGATACCTCCCCATCCCCAGGTGAAGGCATGACTCTCCAGGAAGCAGCAAACAGGTTCTGGCAGATGTTGTACCTAAGCTCCAGTCCCACCAGCTGACTCCAGGGAAAGACTCCACCCTCCTGAGACTCCTAGTGGCCACTGGCTCTTGGCCTGTCTTCTCCTCCAAGTGTCGTTCTTCCTCACCTTCCTCAGCTGACTGGCCCATCTCCCCTGGCTCATGTGTGTTCCACTTTCACTGAGTCTTCTTTCAGAGAGGCAGAAAGCCTTGGATTATGATGATTGGGGTCTCTCCAGAGGAGATGGCTGAGGACAGAAGCTTAGGCTGTAATGGCAGCTTCAGTCTGGCACCTGGTGGGGGAAGTCAATACACCCTTGGTTCGGAGCCTGATTCCAGTGGGGTTTGCATCCCAGTTCTTCCTGCACTTGCGCTATAGCCTCCCTTCTGTACATTTCTCTAGGCAGCAACCCCTGCCTGCCTCCTGCCCCGAATTCTGCGTATTGGCTGTACTAGAACTCTCTCTGTTGTTCCTGTCGGTCATGTTCTCTCTGGCTGTTGAACTCACTGTCCCCTTACCTAGATCTGTCCTTCCCACACACCTTAGCGTTCCTTAGTACTCCTCTGAGTTATGTCACCTCCTCCAAGACTCTCCCTAACCTTTCTTAAGGGGTCCCTCCTTCTGTTCTTATTACAACGACTCTGTGTGTTCATACTAAGCCTCTTCAGTGGTGTCCAACTCTTTGCGACCCCATGGACCATAGCCCCCCAGGCTCCTCTGTCCATGGGATTCTCCAGGCAAGATTACTGGAGTGTGTTGCTATGCCCTTCTCCAGGGGATCTTCCTGACCCAGGGGTCGAGCCTGTGTCTCCTGTCACTCCTGCATTGCAGGCAGATTCTTTACCACTGAGCCACTGGGGAAGCCCCCCACTTGTGCGTTATGACTGCAGATGGACTGCACTCTCATTTGTTCATTTTCTTAAATCTCCCCTCACTGGCTGTGAGCTCCCTGAGAACAGCGTCTGCCTCTTTTCCCCAGGTGTAACCCCAGGACTGAGTACTCTGTTCTCTGGCATGTAGTGGGTGCTCAGTGAATGCTGCTGAAGTAAGGAAGGAAAAGAACACTGAAAAGACAGTGCAGCATTTGACTGAAGAACAGAAAGCAGTTAGTTCTTTCTGCCTCCTCCTGTCTGAATGAAACTCAAGAGGTGCTTTTTCACAGACCTTTTGGGGCCAGAAGTATATCCATAAATTGGTATAGTTTGCAGAGAGCTCATAGCAGTCAATAAGAAAAATATTACAACTCCAACTAGAGAAAAAGGGCAAAGGATATCAGAAAGAAGGGAGTACATGTGAATTGAATGATCCAAACAGGGAAAAGGTATTCGGTATCACTAGTAAATTTTGAAACATCAAACTAAAATGAAAACTAGATACTGTTTGCACCCCTCAGTTGATTGCATATTTTTTTAAGAAGGATAGCACCCTTTATTAGTGAGGGTGTGCTGAAATGAGTTTTGAAGCAAGACTATATCTTTTGTCTATCTCTGGTTTTCAAATATGCCCCAGCATTAGGTTTCACTAGTGAGTAAGAATAAAGTAGGCATGTAAAACTTCCTCTCTGAGTGACATTAATTTTCAATTATGAGGTATCATAAAGGGGGATGTGAACAAATATATGTAGCTTCCCTTGTAGCTCAATTGGTAAAGAATCTGCCTGCAATTCAGGAGACCTGGGTTTAATCCTGGGTCAGGAAGATCCCCTGGAGAAGGGAATGGCAACCCACTCCAGTATTCCTGCCTGGAGAATCCCATGGACAGAGGAGCCTAGAAGGCTACGGTCCATGGGGTACAAATGTATACAATCTGCCTAATTCCCCTAGTGGAAACCCAGCGGCCAGGGTTTAATCTTCCATAAATATGAAGTCTGAAAGCATAATTTCCCTTTTGTAATGTTTTAACAGTTTATATTCTTAGACCGTGAGCACTTAATGTATCAAACAATCATATTTTGAAGTTAGTTTTCCTTTATTAGGTTGATTTGAGTCACATTTTGAAAAGAACCAAGAGCATTTAGTATTAAATGCACCAAAACCTTATTTTAGAAATGTTCAAAACGTTTAGAATGGGCACTTCATAATTATCATAGAAATTGCTTAATGATAACTATTACACTGGAAAGGGCAAAATCGTTTTCTGCAAGTGAGGATATAGTAATGATTGTGAAGGGACTGCCTGACTCAGAATTGCTAGTGGTCTGTGAGGTCCTTCAGTTGAGTCTCTGCTTTGTGTATAAGATTTTCCAGATTTAGTCCATCCTGGTGGACTGCAGCCAAGTGGAATGTGGTCAGCCTAGTTATGTGGTCAGTCTAGGGTCAGTCTAACCTGAGGAATATGCTCCAGGTAGTAGAAAGTTTCCCAGAGCACAAGCCTTCTCCCAGGACGGTGGTTTCTCTCAGGCACTGTTTCCTAGCCTCTTCTGTTCCCTCCTTTCAACACCGTCTGGCATTGCTCAGCTCAGAGCCAGCCCAGGGTAAGTTTTCAGACTGTCCTGAATAAGAGCCTTCCAGGTGAGGAGGGTTTAGAAGTGAATCAGGGTTAGATATGCTGTGGGCATCAAAGCCTTCAATGCTTCTGTGACAAAATTCTCTTCAATCCAACAGCTATTAGGCACTGACCTGTTGTTATAAAACTAAGAACCACAAAGCTGTATCTCGGAGATTAGGATGATGGGAGAGGTGAGATAAGTTCCAAAGCATATCCCAAAGATGTAACAGTGAAGAGTGGGTTCTGAAGTCAGGCAGCTCCCCATTTACAAGCTGTGTAAAGACAGGAAGGGAGGCATGGAGAATATTAGCCGAAAAATTCCCAAATACAATCAACAGCAGCAACCCACAGATTCAAAAGCTCAGGAGCTCCAAAAAAGATAAAGGATGGATGAGACTGGATTGCCAGCAGTGACTTTCCTAACCTAAGAAACCATAGCCCCTTACCCAACTCCCGGCCAGAACACACGTCAAGCCTCAAATTTTTTCCTTTATGTTGAATGTCTTAGAAGTACGCCAATTAGTGATTGCTGATTTAACACAAATCATCTTTATTGGGGCACCAGAAAAAAAAAAAAGGTTAAGGTGTAAGTTTGAAAAATAGGCTTTAAGGCATGCCTTAGTGTAATGCTACAGGAGAAGTGGGTAGAGGCAGTAGGGCTGAGAAAACTGCAGAATGGGGAGGCTTGGGGAGAGGTTTACATGGAAATGCAAGTTGGGTTCAGAAGAGGAGGTTCTTTGACATCAGAGACAAACTGCCCATTTAAAGCTTTGGTTCAAGTCAAGCTTTACATCAAAGAAAAGAGAAGAAAGTGTTTCCTTTCTCCTTCATCTCCTTGGATCACATGACCACCCTACTACTGAGGTTGCTGGTGCCTATATTGAATGGTTCAGCTACATGAAATTAACTGGGTTTTCCATGCAGTAGCCTGGAAATGAAATCATCTCTTCGCTTGGAGAAGTTTACAATTAGTTGAAATCACTTCACGTGTGAAGGAAATAACACTAAGGGTGTTTGGGGCAAATTTTTAAAGTGAAAAGTAAGAACTTAGAAATTTGGAGGCAGAAGAGATACTTGTAGTCCAAAGAGATTGAAGATTTCATAAAGATAATGAAACTTGGACTCAAACAGTCTTTGAATCAACTGAGAGACTAGGAAAGAAATTCTAGATGGGGGAATAATACAAGTTTTAGCTCAAAAACCTACATATAAGTCAGCCAAGACTTCCACACTGAGGACATCACAGCGAAAAGGTCAAGGTGAAATAGCAGTTTCACACCCATTGCACTTGTTTACAAAAGTGTAAAGAATGGCATTTTTTTTTTAATTAGATATCTTTTTTCTTCATTGGAGAATCCAGCAAGGGGAAAAAGGGACACCTCAGACAAACAAAACTGAAGCACTGATTGGGGTAAATTTTATTCATCTGTGAACTGAAGTCAGGTCTTTAGGTTTTAGCTCTTAAAAATAAGTTTTATTAAACACCAGTGTGCCAGACACTTTGAGTGTAAAAACAGATACCTCGTCCACCCAGACAGCATCCACTGAACCCCTGAGAAAGACCGCGGCTTAGACACAGCAGACTTTAGGTGAGTGTGGAATGAATAAGCAAATGGAGGCATGACCAGCTGTTGGGTGGAGTCCTCCAAAGTAGGAGGCCGCATTTCCCGGTGTATTTGACCAGGCTTGCCATCCGTCTTTATTTTATAGTGCCATAGAGTTCTGCCTTCTTGGCCTTCCAGAAAAGGGTTTTCTTTCCAAAGTGGCTTTTTTTTTTTTTTTTTTTTTAAGCAACCTTTGTCCTTCTTTTTTTAAAGCAATCATCCTGCCTGTTCTGAATTGGGACCTCACCCGTTCACTCTTGTGCTCTCGAGAAAGCCTGAGACAAGGAGCTGTGCTAGTGGCAATAACTGAGTTAGGATATACAGGAAGATGGAGGAGCATTATTTCATTGTAACCCCAGTCTCACTCAAATAATGATCACTCTTCTTTTTCCTATCATAAAAGTTATTGTTCTTTGAAAATCATGTTATATTTTAATTAAAGCACTATATGTACATAGTTAAAAAAATACTGAAGGCTTATCATGGACAATTATACCCCCTTATCACTTCCCCTCTTATTTGTCAACGTAGTTAAGTCACCATTTTGATTAATTCCTGATGTTGTTGTTTTTATGTGCTTGTTGTTTTTATGTGCTGTGTGCTAAGTTGTTTCGGTTGTATCCGACTCTTTGTGACCCTATGGACTGTAACACACCAGACTCCTCTGTCCATGGGCTTCTCCAGGCAAGGATACTGGAGTGGGTTGCCATTTTTGATGGATTTTGTACATTAGAAATAGTATTCCCTGCAGAACCAGCTGAGTTTTTCTAAAGCAGCAGCCAGTATTTTTTGAGCATTTGTTATGGGGAGACCCGGGTTCAATCCCTGGGTTGGGAAGATCCCCTGGAGAAGGAAATGGCAATCCACTCCAGGACTATTGCCTGGAAAATCCCATGGACAGAGGAGCCTGGTAGGCTACAGCCCATGGGGTCGCAAAGAGTTGGACATGACTGAACGAATTCACTTCACTTCACTATGGGTGAGGCACTGTTTTAAGTGTATTCATGTTAATTCATGTGGCTCCATGTGTGAGATTAAGTACTGTAAATATTCCCATTTTACAAAAGAAAAAACCAAAGCACAGAAAGCACCGAGGAAGTTGCCCAAGATCATATGGCCAGTCATTCTATTAATAGCTCTTGAGGCTAAGCTTTTAGCTGCCATGAGTACCCATCTCTTGAAAGAATGTATGTGTGTGTATATATACACGCTGGTGGTGGTGGTGCTCAGTTGCTCAGTTGTGTCCAACTCTTGGCAATCCCATGAACTGTAGCCTGCCAGGCTCCTCTGTCCATGGGATTTTCCAGGCACAAATACTGGAGTGGGTTGCCATTTCTTTCTCCAAGCTACCATGTGTAAAATAGTTGGTGGGAAACTGCTGAATAGCAGACTGAGCTTAGCTCCATACTCTGTGATGACCTAGATGGATAGAATGAGGGGGATGGGGTGGGAGTGGGAAGGAGGCTCAAGAGGGAGGGGATATATGTATAAATATAGCTGATTCACTTCATTGTACAGCAGAAACTAACACAACATTGCAAAGCAATTATACTCCAATAAATTTTTTTTTAAGTTTTTTGTAAAAGATCTTAGGGAAGAATCAGAAGTTGTGCCAGGATTTGGGGACTTGAATTTAGTTAGTTTGGTAGACAGGATGCTCAGTGGGAGAAACCTACGGGGAGTGAGTTTATATCAAGAAGCAGAATAGTTTAGTCTTTTAATTGGTTTGTTTATTTTTGTAAATACTTCTTTTACCTCTTTTCCTAAGTCCTCGTGTTTTCCTGAGCATATAATAATAATTAGTCTACTAGAGAATCTTCAGGCAAATTCTGAATGAAGAAGCAATCCAGAGCATTCAGAGAAGATGCCCAGACAGATGTTAGATTTTGATATGAAGACTTTAGCACAGAGTTTTTGAAATTGAAACAGCCCTGGAAAAGATTACGGTTTATTTTGGTACATATGTCATTGATGAGAAGACAGTAAGGTGTGAAAGTAGATGCAAATTTCACCATTCTAGGAAACAACTGTAAGAGCCTTTCTTACCTGAAAGAGCAGCATTTCTAGAACTCTTGCCTTTCTCCTTCCTTACCTAATATGTACTTTTATGAGAAATGTTAACTGTTTAATAATTTTGGCATTATAAACTCACTCCAGCACTCACCTCCATCTAATTGTCTCATGTTAAAGTCAGTTCCCTTGATTATAAATGTAACCTTGTAGCAGATCTTTGTCTGCAAAGCTTGAGAGAACCAGTTATGGGCCGGTGAGTTATTAACAATGGAAGAATTGATAGGATCTAGAAAGTGGTGATGATTCCATACCATCTAAAGCCAAGTCAAACCATTTTATTCCCTTCCAGCTCTAAAAACTTGATTCTATACACATATTTGTTGTTGTTCAGTTGCTAAGTTGTGTCCGACTCTTTGTGACCCCATGGACTGCAGCACGCCAGGCTTCCCCATCCTTCACTGTTTCCCAGAATTTGCTCAGATTCATGTTCATTGAGTTGATGATGCTATCCAACCATCTCGTCTTCTGTTGTCCCCTTCCCCTGCCTTCAATCTTCCCCAGCATTAGGGTCTTTTCCAGTGAGTCGACTCTTTGCATTAGGTGGCCAAAATACTGGAGCTTCAGCTTCAGCATTAGTCCTTCCAATGAATATTCAGGGTTGATTTCCTTGAGGATTCATTGATTTGATCTCCTTGCATTTTATGTCAAAAGTGAGGTCCAAAGATTTGGTGGGAAACAGTTGTCTTTAGTTTGATGGAGCTGCCCCTCTCTGGTATGGTCTGAGGAATAAGATCCTATCACCACAGCAGTGCTTCTACCCCAGATATATTTTGACTGGCACAGCCTGCAACTATTTACACAGAGAGAAGGGGGAGCAGGTTTGAAATGGGGTGTCAGCCTACTGTTTCTGACGTGCATTTTAACAAGCCACTTGACAAGATCAACAAGAAGAAAAGGAACATCGTGAACAGGTGTGAGGGAGCCGGAGGAGGACGGTCTGCTGTTCACTCCTCTTAATCAAGTTGGCACATTGTCCTGTCACCAGGACTCTGGCTGTTAACAGTGGCTCTGCTAATTCCCTCCAGTGTGGGATCTGATGAAGGGGGCATAAAACCCCCCATGATTTCCCCTGTGCCCTAAATAAAAGGAAAAATGGATTTCTGAGGTGGTCATGTCACGGCCACAGCCTGAAATGTTCTGTTCATCCACCCAGAGTGTCATTCATGAAGGCGGCATTGCCATGGAAATGTGTGACACGTTGGTTGACAAGTTGTCTATTTCCAGATGGGCATCTTCATCCCCAGCATGAGCCTTTGAGAGATTTGACAGCCTGTTTTTAAGTCTTGGCTTTGTACAGGCTGTGGTTTATCTAAGGGCCTTGCTGGCTTTTTTTGTTTCACACTGTGATGGATTTTGTGCAGTGTGTTGTGTAAGTAATAATGATAGGTCTGGCTTTGCAGACGTGGCTGTTTGTTTTTTTTTTCTTTCTTTTTTATCCAATCAAAGCGTGTTCCATGAAATTGGCATTGGCTAGCCAGCCGTGTTTGTTAATGACACACTAAAACCTATCCTCTTTCTAAACTGGTGATGTTATAGAAAGTCTGTATGTGGGATAATTCTGCCTTGAAAGTCATGTAGCCCGCAGCTTTTCTTCATCGAAGAGAAGTACTACAAAAATATTAATAGTTTTTCTACTACTTTCAATTAAGTTTTGTTTCCTGGATGGATAAAAAGAGAATGAAGTTTGAATATCACTCCCCTTTAGAGAGTGTCTGCTATGAGCTGTTGCTTGATATGGGAAGGGACAGCTGACAAGGCCAGGGTAGGTCCCCTCTAAGGAGAGACCTTTTACTATGCTGCAGGTGAAGGGCCATCTTTCAGAAGGTTCTGCTTGGGACCTAAAACGTGCTTTCCCCATCTTATCACATGAGGTTGTGTGTCCTCCAGACAAAATCATAGAGTCTGCTGGAATTGTGTTTTAAAAAAATAAATATGTGTATGTGTAATTTAAGTAATCAGAGACACCGTAAGTCATTAACATCATAATTTAGTTAAGTTAAATGTTAGTAATTATCCCAGTGAACTATCATTTATAAATATTAATGTTCCAAACTGAAGTTAGGGAGTCCCTCTTTAGCTATTTTTTCCCCTTTATTTTTATCTCTATATAATTGTACTGGAGGCATAATTAGTCAGTGTCTTTTCTTTTCAATTAGCAAGAGCTTTTCCTACTTCTGAGTAAATAATTCCTAATTAAATGCACCAATTTTATTGATTTACTTTTATTTTTTTTCTCTTCTGCATACCAAATTGAAATGTGAAATTCTTACACATTGTAATTGTGGATCAGAACCCACTGATTAACTTGTTAATACATTCAGGATGTGGTATTCCTAAAGGACTCATTACTGTAGACTTGTACCAGTCTTTCTAATTTCTTTAGAAAGAAGCAGGATCAATAACTACCTTGAATTGTCAGAAGGAAAAAACAATTGGCCTCGTGAATAAGGAGTCTTGATTCAGAAATGTGCAAATATATTAATTTCATAAGGATGATAATTTTGAGAAACATTGGAACAGCATAATTACTAAAGAAACATTACCATAACAAACATCTTTGGGGTGTAGCATATTGAGGGATAGTATGAGGAAGCCTGAAACTATTTTGGAAATGGTATTATAAATAAGGTAAGAAATTATGTAAGAATATAGACGTTGTAGCAAATTAACTGCAGACAATAAGAAACTATATTGCAGCTTCCTAGTGATAGATATCTATCTACCTGTTCTGTACATTATTCCATGCCCTTTGCTAGGCAATCATCATTTTATTGGTTGATGAAATTTTCTAGTTCCATAATGTCTGTGATTTTTCTCCCCACATACTAAAGATGACTCAAAGTCACGCCTGTTCTTGACCTTAGTGTACCCAAGTCAGTTCCTGGTGACAGAAATCTGGTGAAAATGTCAGCATTGTCATCACCAAACCTCTCTCCTGGAAAAGAACTTTAATTGCAAGTTTTCCCAAGTTTGACCTACGCTGTGTTTCGATGTTGGAATTTGTTGTACTGTCTTTCTCTGGCTGTTGCAAAGTCCAGGTCCCGTCCATGGCCCACTCTACTCTCCAGCCTTGACTGATACACCTACCAATTAGAGCCATGCTCCTCTCGTGTGTGACTTTACAGAGAGGTTAAGAAAACGTCTGTATATATCATATGAAATTGTTGCAGACTGTTGCACATTTAATATGTGAATCATCAATAGGAAAATTTCAACTTCCAATTGTTTACATCTATTTGTTGATCAGTCAAGCTCGTTGCTTTTACTTTGTTTTTTCCAAAGAGAAAAATTTAGGTGTGAATGTACTGTATAACACTGCTGCCACAGGTATTTTGAACTAATGTTCTCATGGAGGAAAATCTCCGTAGATCATTATGGGATATGCCCTATTACGTATAAATTCCAAATATTGTTTGGAGATGGAACAACCTCCATTTCCAGTGACACCATCTGCTCTCTGTAAAAGAACCAGGCAGTGCCACTTTTGTTAGCGGCCTTCATGATGCTGAATTTTTCCCAGTGGACAGAGGAGAGCACTTCATAAAAAGAGGCTAGTTAAGCATCTTCCAGATTGTTTCAAATGAACCATATATAAAGGCCACAGGGAAAAAGGCTCTAACAAATTGTGTTGTTTGGCTTTTCTTACTGACACTTTCTACCGTTGTGAAAAAAGTTATAGAATGTCTTCTCTTTTTTGGCACTCAGATGAGTATAGGATCAAACCGGTGGAAGAGGTCAAATACATGAAAAATGGGGCAGAAGAGGAGCAGAAAATAGCAGCCAGGAACCAAGAAAACTTGGTAAGAACTGCATTTCTTGTATAACAATGAATTTTGGTGACACCTTTATAATAAAATCTGCACTGCATGTTTAAACTGCAACATAACGCTCCAGCGCAAGATTTCTTGAAAATGCCATTGCTATTTATAGCTTGCTTGGAGGCTGCACCATTTACTCCTGTATCCTGTTTGTTTTCAAACAAACCCTTCTTTAATCTTGATAGAGGATGCTCCAGGAGAAACAGCAGGTTTTTTAATGTTTCAAAATGATTAAATTTAAAGGAAAAATCATGACATAGGATTGAGTTTTATGGGGCGAGAACCTTCTTTTTTTCTTTCTTTGCATCCTTTAACTCAATGCAGATCAGAGTGAATGGCTAAGTTTTATTATTGTTGATATGTAGTATTTTAAGGAAGTTGCTTTTCAAAGGAAAATAAGGTACTTAGAAGGTAAGTCTTTATCAAATAGTACTTCACATTCACCGTGTTAAGGTATTATGGGTTTTGAGTTAATGTGAGAATTCTAATGATCTGAAACAGATAGTTAGAAACCTCTTCCTCTAAAACAAATCAATAATCATATTCCACCTTAATATTTCATATCTGAAAAAACATTTAGTAAATTATCATATTAGCTGATTTAAGACATTACAGATTGTTAAGAATATGCATTTATTCAGTTGTGTTGGAGCAACACTGTTTTTCTCTTTTATTTTGGGATTAATTACTGCTATTTTTTCATGTTTCAGTGAATACATTTTTAAGAAGCTTACAATGTCATAAATATTTTCACTTGACTTAAACTCCTTTTTCCGTGTTATGCTTTGTTTTTATGATTTCTGCTACAGCAGAAGGAGTTGGCAGAATGTTAACCAGTGCTCAGGAGTATTTAAGGCTGTCATTTTCCATGATACTCTAATGAACATAACAGGCTCATTCTTTTTCCTCTGTTCTTTTCTGAATATATAACCTATGACTTGCAGTGCTCAAATATCAACAGCTGAATATTTTAGATCATTTTAAAGGAGCCAAAATACTTTGATGGAATTTTACTTCATAAACGGAATTTGGATTTTAAGGTATCCTTTAAGTCACAGAGGTTCATCATACCTTAGGTTTTAACATCAACACTTTAATTAGTCCTGGGTGTTCACTGGAAAGACTGATGTTGAAGCTGAAACTCCAATATTTTGGCCACTTGATGCAAAGGGTTGACTCATTTGAAAAGACCCTGATGCTGGGAAAGATTGAGGGCAGGAGGAGAAGGGGATGATAGAGAATGAGATGGTTGGATGGCATCACGGACTCAATGGACATGGGTTTGGGTAGACTCCAGCATTTGGTGATGGACAGGGAGGCCTGGTGTGCTGCGGTTCATGGGGTCGCAAAGAGTTGGACACGACTGAGCGACTGAATTAAACTGAACTTAAATCCAGAAAAAGGTAGCTATGACTGAACAGTGAAATTCATATTATCAGGCTTTTTATATAGAAATTGTTGTGCTTTGAATAGATACATAGAATATTTGAGTAGCTGAAACATCAGTGGTCATTTTTTCCACTCTGTTTTACTGAAAATCAGAGTTTGTCTTGCTTGATATAATTTCATCTTAAGTTATAAATCTCATCGTGAGTAACAGTATTTCCATTGAATGCTAAAGACACACTGGTGACCAGTTAGCCAGTAACTGTTTCTTAGATGTAACTGTCTACTTTCCATGTTTGTATCTCTGAAATCCTAAAGAAAGCAATGACTTTTATCTTACAGCTTGTGAGTCCTTCCTCAGTGTTGTTAGGGCCAATACAACTTTTTTCCGTTTTCTCCCAGTTTCATAATCTATAGACTCCTTGAGGCTAGTATTCTTTTTCAGCACTGTGGCCAAAGTTGATGCTAGTGCTTTTCCATGCAGACTGAATGGGGAGATTCAGACAGAGAGAAATCTCTGGCCCTATTTATTCACGGATTATCTATGCCAACCCCACACTTTTTCACTCTGCCCTTCAATCAGAGTCCAGACTAATAAGAAGAGTTTTCAAGTATCTAAAGATTTAGAAGGAAATGGGGAACTAAACGGTTGTTTCTGGTTCTGAGATTTCTAGATTGCTTCACAAAATTAAATGATTTTCAGTTATCTGGAGGTATGTTACCCTTATCACCTCCATGTTGGGGGATGCATAATTAAGTACTAACCATGCATATCATTTGAGAAAACAAATAGCCTCCTAAATTTGAAACTTACATTGGAAAGTGGATAAGAAAGACTTAGCAATTCTTTATTTTCACACCCATTAAAATAATCTGAGAGTCAAGATGTTCTCATGTTTCAAAAATGATTTTAAGATGTAGCTTGAAGTATTTTTTTAAAAGATTTTTTGTTTACCCAAATTATTGAAACTAAGGGGAGTTGGCAAACATAACCAAGGCATATGGCATGATGGTGACAACCATGGGCTCTGGAAGCAGAAATTGCTTTGGTTCAAATTTCAGCTCTGCCACTGACTCGTTGCAGAATCCAGTCACTTCACTTGTGTAAATCTCTGCCCATCCATTGAGGGAAAAGACAGTGCTTCACGGTGTTCTTGGCAGGATTACACAAGATGACTGTTATAAAATTTTGAGTGCAGTGTCTGGGACAGGTGAGAGGTGATTAAGTGAATATTTTAGGCTAATGCCAGTGTTACATGTGTTTTTGAAATCTCTTGCTCTGGAACTATGAAATTACTTAAATGAATTAAGTTTTGAACACCTGTTATGCACAAGGCCCCTTACATGTATTGAGAGACACTGTGCCCTTAAGGTCATTGTTCTTAAGGAGATTACAGTAAAGTTGAGAGGAATGTTCAGGTCGACCAGTAGGTTATTGAGTGCCCCTGTGTACAAGGCTTTGTACCAAACTCTTCAAACAATCACAAAAATAAGGAAACCACTGACCCTCACCATGAGGACCTTGTACTGCAATACACAAGGTAAGTACCAAATCAGTATAAATAAAGCAGGGTTAGATAAATAAAACAAGACTGACTTGAAAAAGGCAACACAAAGACCTGCTGATATCCAAGGAAGTAGCTGTCTTGTCTGTGTGGTATCAGGACCTACTTCATGAAAGAGCTGGCCTTTAAAAATGGGCCTCAAAGGATAGAATGAGGAAGAGTGCTCAGGTGGAAGTAACAGAGATGGAAAATGCAAGATGTATTTAATAAAAAGTACAACGTCCTATTTGACTGTGAAGTGGGAAGAGGCAGGAGAAGGCATCAGTAGATGCTGCTGCTGCTAAGTCACTTCAGTCGTGTCCGACTCTGTGCGACCCCATAGACGGCAGCCTACCAGGCTCCCCCGTCCCTGGGATTCTCCAGGCAAGAACCCTGGAGTGGATTGCCATTTCCTTCTCGATGAGCAGTGGTGAATTAGAATCAAAATGTAGATGGGGTCATACATAAAGCTTTGATGTCCAGTTAAGAGATCCAGAATAATTCAGTGGATTCATGGGAGCCTTTGAAGGTTTGAAGGAAGAGATGGGCCACATGAGATTATGGTTCTGGAAAGTTATGTGACTTCAGCAGGTATAATATGGATCAGTGTGGGAGATCATTCATAATAGTTTTTGTAAGAGATGATGTGCCTGAACCAAGGTGGTAACAGGGAGAATAGAAAAGATTTAACAAGGTTGTAATAGAAGCAACAGAATTTGACAGCTCATTGCCAGCATTAAAAGAAGGCAGAAGAATCAAGAGATAATGATAATAACAAGACCGTGAAATCTGGAAAGATGACCAGTGGTGATGAGAATAACTGGTGACCTCAAGGAAATGATAAAATTACTAGGAAGACCGTGTTTGATGAAAATACAAAGTGTTCATTCTTTCATTATTCATTACTCAGTCTTGCTCACCCTTGAAAGATCAGATATGGTTCACAAGACAGAAAGGGAAGCCTCCACACATATGACACTGTAATAATGGCAGTCACAGAGCACCTGTAGTGCTACCAGGGTCTTATAAGCTCTGCGCTTTGGGGGCTTCAGAGGCACATGATGTAAATCTCATCCTAAGGATCTCACTTTCTGGTAGCAGATAGAAGACATGTGACCTCAGTGACCACAACTCAAGGTACCTTGCAAATGTAGAGGTTGGTTTTGAGCTAGCAAAGATTAAGGAACTTTCAGAATATCCATGCAAAGGAGTCTAGCAAAGTCCACACCTATGAGTGTGTGGAATTTGTCGCCAGGGACATGTTAGGTATTCAGTATATTTTTGTTTGCTTCAATGGATGGAGGAATATATGAATATGAATATGAATATATGTACCTAGTAGTTGCTCGATAGTATTTAGATTTCCAGGTCACTTGGGCACTTTGACCACATTTTCTATGGATGGCAGAGATCATGCAAGTTTTCTGCAGCTGATGATGAATCATTTGTTTATCAGTAACTTATGTAATCAGTACAAAGATGTGCATTCATGCAATTTTCACCATTGTTGAGCACCCATGTATTTCACTTTAATTCTCTCAGATTTTAATTCCTTCTTCAGGAAGGTGGTATAAAGTAGTAACATTGGCTTTGGAGATTATATATAAACATATATCAATTGGATCTTAGGTTATTTCTAGCTTTGGAATTTTGGTCAAATATCTGAGTCTTCTGAACTTCAAGTTCCTCATCTGGAATCTGGGAGTTATGAAATTATTGAAGTATTAGAAGAGAACCTAGGTGAATATGTTTAGAATAGGGGGCTTTCTTAAAACATAGAAAGTAAAAGCTATGAAGAAAGAAAAATAGTTTATTTCATTAGATCAAAATTAAGTACTTTGTATGACAGTCTAACTACAAAAAAAAGTAGTTAATAGGTTAGCAATAGTCTGGGAGAAAATATTTATGACATAAAAGACAAAGGACTAGTACAGAGATTTCTAAAGAACACTTGTAAATAATTAAGAAAAAGTTAATCCACTAGAAAAATAGGTGAATGAAATGAACAGATGGTTCACAGTAGTGGATATTAGGCAATAACATATGAAAAGATATTCCACCTTGCTAGTGGAGACACTACTTACTCCCTTACCCAACTGGCTGCATTAGAAGACTCTGAGAAATGCTGACTTCAATCCAGAGTGGGCTCACTGGATGGCTGCTGGGGTACTGTCTAGGACACCTCTGTGCTTTTGCTCTCTGAGTTCAATATGTGCTTTCCAAGAGCCAATGTGATGCTTTCCAAACCTGTTCATACTGGTTGAATGTCATTGTAATTATGTAATTCAGTTAAGTAATGTGTAAACCAATGAAACACAAGTGTGGAAAGAGAGCTCTTTTATAAAAATTAGAGCTCTATTAGAGCTCTAAAAACTTTTTTTAAAAATTAAATGCTTTAGAAAATCTTGATGAAGGTACATTACTAAAAACCTGTGGCTAAATTAAATTAAATTCTGCACTCAGAGTATTTCACAAGGCTTTTACATTTCGCTTCACTTAAGATACCAAACCATGGAGTCTTCGATGTACATTCTAAGGGTATGGCTAATGCAGAAAGTATATGTATGGCCCCTGACAGTGATCCCTTACTTGAGAAACTTTGTTCCTGTATCAGAAGTTGGGAGGGAAATGCACAACTGTGTATTTTAAAGCAAAGAGCATGCTTACTGTATATATACTTTTTTTTTTTATATTGCCCTACTTTAGCTCACTTTATCATTGAATTGCCAGCCCAGATGGTGTAGCCTAATACAATTTGTATTATAATGAGGGGAATGCGTACTAAAACATGATTCCTTAGCTTGGAAAAACTTTGAGATTGATAATATCAGATTTTGGCGTAGCTGTAGGAAAGTATTTATTCACATACTAGTGGTAAACATCTTAGAGGACAAGTTAGCAGTACCTATTCAAACTTAAACATGCGCTCAGCGTCACGCAGCACTTCCATATCTTGATAGCCACCCAAGCAGCTGCCCTTGTGAATAAGAAAGCTTGCACAAGACTTTCACCACATCATTTTTATTAGTGAAAAATTGAAAATAACTTTCATACTATCCCTAGAAGAATACTACAGGTATAGTACGTCTTCATGCATGCTTAGTCATGTCCTACTCTTTGTGACCCCATGGACTGTAGCCCACCAGGCTCTTCTGTCCATGAGATTTCCTGGGCAAGAATACTGGAATGGGTTGCCATTTCCTTCTCCAGGGGATCTTCCCAACCCAAACCTGCATCTCTTGCATCTCCTGTATTAAAAGGCAGATTCTTTACCACTGTGTCACCTGGGAAGCCCAAAGCTATAGTACATTAGACAGCAATTTAAAAGAATGAGTTAGAACTTATGAACTGTCAGGGAGAAATACAAATGGTAAATTGGGTATGTATAATATGGTACCGTTCACTTTTTTGTTTAAGTGAAGTACAATAGCAACACTCTACATTTTCTATAAGTGCTCATAAATGTATAGGGATCCATAGAAAAACCTGCATGGATATGTCCCTAACTACTGTTAGTGGGCCTCTGAGTTAATAGGGGATATAAGTATGGCCAGGCTCAGTATCCTCCTCTATAAAATAGGGATAATAACGGAACCCACTTTAGCAGGAAGTTGTGAAAATTTAAGTAAGATATTCCAATAATCTCTTAGCACAGTTTCTGGCATAGAAAACACCACTGTTGGCTGTTGTCAGCAGTGGAGTTGGATTGGGTGGGAAGAATGAGAAAGGATTGGGCATGTTGGAAAAGGGGATTTTTATCTTTCTATTTAATATTTTAATTTTTAAAAGGAAATTGTTGTTGTTGTTCAGTCACTCAAACATGTCTGACTCTTTGTGACCCCCAAGGACTGCAGCACACCAAGCTTCCCTATCCTTCACCATCTCCCAGAGCTTGCTCAAACTCATGTCCATTGAGTTGGTGATGCCATCCAACTATCTCATCCTCTATTGTCCCCTTCTCCTCCTGCCTTCAGTCTTTCTCAGCATCAGGGTCTTTTCTAATAAGTTGGCTTTTCACATCCAAAGTATTGGAGCTTCAGCTTATAAAAGAAAATATATTATTTGTGTGATTTGAAATTTATTTTGAGGGGGATAATAATAAGAAAACTTCAGTAACAATTTGGATATTTGGAATCTGTAATGTGTCATTTTCTCACTATCTTAAATATCCTCAGTTTTTTACCATTCCCTGATATCTGATTAATAACAGACAAGCTCAAAGAGCTCAAGGAAACTCAAGGACTATCCAGCTTCCTTTTATGTAGGTTAATAGTTTTGCATATAAATAATTTAAGAGTAAATTATGCCAGTCCTGACAGTATTCAGTCCACTTGCATCTCTAAAAACAAATAAAAAACATTCTAGTTTTAGTTTTGAGGATTTCTCTCTCACTGTATACTAAAACATGCTCATATTTTCCTTGATTAACATTTGTCATTCTTGAGCTGTTCTCCCTTCAGTTGAGTTCAGTCACTCAGTCATATCCAATTCTTTGTGACCCCATGAACTACAGCATGCCAGGCTTCTCTGTCCATCGCCAATTCCCGGAGCTTGCTCAAACTCATGTCCATCGAGTCAGTGATGCCATCCAGCCATCTCATCCATATCGTCCCCTTCTCCTCCTGCCTTCAAGCTTCCCCAGCATCATGGTCTTTTCAAATGAGTCAGTTCTTCACATCAGGTTGCCAAAGTATTGGAGTTTCAGCTTCAGCATCAGTCCTTCCAATGAATATTCAGGATTGATTTCCTTTAGGATGTACTGGTTGGATCTCCTTGCAATCAAGCATCAGTTCTTCGGTGCTCAGCTTTCTTTATAGTCCCAACTCTCACATCCATAATGGAAAAACCATAGCTTTCACTAGGCAGACCTTTGTTGGCAAAGTAATGCCTCTGCTTTTTAATATGCTGTCTGACTTGGTCATAACTTTTCTTCCAAGGAGCAACCGTCTTTTAATTTCATGGCTGCAATCACCATCTGCAGTGATTTTGGAGCCCCCCCCCCATAATAAAGTCTGTCACTGTTTCCACTGTTTCCCCATTTATTTGCCCTGAAGTGATAGGACCAGATACCATGATCTTAGTTTTCTGAATATTGAGTTTTAAGCCAACCTTTTCACTCTCCTTCCCTGGTGGCTCAGAGGTCTGCCTCCAGTGTGGGAGACCCAGGTTCGATCCCTGGGTCGGGAAGATCCCCTGGAGAAGGAAATGGTAACCCACTCCAGTATTCTTGCCTGGAGAATCCCATGGACGGAGAAGCCTGGTAGGCTACAGTCCATGGGGTCCCAAAGAGTTGGATACAACTGAGCGACTTCACTTTCACTTTCTTTCACTTTCATCAAGAGGCTCTTTAGTTCTTCTTCGCTTTCTGCCATAAGGGTGGTGTCATCTGCCTATCTGAGGTTATTGATATTTCTCCTGGCAATCTTGATTCCAGCTTGTGCTTCATCCAACCCGGCATTTTGCATATAAGTTAAGTAAGCAGGGTGACAATATACAGCCTTGATGTGCTTCTTTCCCAATTTGGAACCAGTCCGTTGTTCCATGTCCAGTTCTAACTGTTGCTTCTTGACCTGCATACAGATTTCTCAGGAGGCAGGTCAGGTGGTCTGGTATTCCCATCTCTTTAAGAATTTTCCACAGTTTGTTGTGATTCACACAGTCAAAGGCTTTGGCATAGTCAGTAAAGCAGTAGATGTTTTTCTGGAACTTTATTGCTTTTTCAATGATCCAACGGATATTGGCAATTTGATCTCTGGTTCCTCTGCCTTTTCTAAATCCAGCTTGAACATCTGGAGTTCACAGTTCACATACTGTTGAAACCTGGCTTGGAGAATTTTGAGCATTACTTTACTAGCGTGTGAGATGAGTGCAATTGTGCGGTAGTTTGAACATTCTTTGGCATAGCCTTTCTTTGGGATTAGAATGAAAACTGACCTTTTCCAGTCCTGTGGCCACTGCTGAGTTTTCCAAATCTGTTGGCATATTGAGTGTAGCACTTTCACAGCATCATCTTTTAGGATTTGAAAGAGCTCAACTAGAATTCCATCGCCGCCACTAGCTTTGTTCGTAGTGATGCTTCCTAAGTAAGGCCCACTTGACTTCACATTCCAGGATGTCTGGCTCTAGGTGAGTGATCACACCATCATGGTTGTCTGGATCATGAAGATCTGTTTTGTATAGCTCTTCTGTGTGTTGTTGCCATCTCTTCTTAATATCTTCTGCTTCTGTTAGGTCCATACCATTCCTGTCCTTTACCATGCCCATCTTTGCATGAAATGTTCCCTTGGTATCTCTAATTTTCTTGAAAAGATCTCTAGTCTTTCCCATTGTATTTTCCCCCCTATTTCTTTGCATTGATCTTTGAGGAAGGCTTTCTTATCTCTCCTTGCTCTTCTTAGAACTCTGCATTCAACCATTTGATGCTGGTTTTTCGGGGTTTGTTTATTGGGGGAGGTTGGGTTTGGAGTTTTGGTATGTATTTCCTAGATTTATATGTATAATAGTTTTAGACTCACTATTTCCAGATATCTTTGTATAAATAAGAACACTCTTTTCTATCAAGTGACACAGGTCATGGGTGGGTAAATTTTGATCTTAGTCTTATCCATAGAATTAAAGACTGAGTTGAAACATGCTTTTCTAAGTCACCAATTCCTGAGTACAATCAAGTAGCAAGATAAAAAATAGAGCATTGTAATAGGCTTTAGTGGAAAAGGAGAATGGAATCAAGTTTTAGGTGTGCCCTCTTCTTGCCTATTGAGTTGTTAGAGCTTCTATACCTGTCTCCAGTGCATTACATTTCCAGTAAACGTCAGGACATCCGGTGGCAGGAATGAAGGCCCAGAGGTTAGGAGACATCTTTGATAAGAGCAAATGTTCCAGAAACCAACCAGAGCTTTCTTTGGAGCACTGGCATTCGGCTGGTGAGAATTGGGAAGTGGCCCTGACCCACAGAATTTGCCATGGTTGGAGCAGTCCCCTGGAGGAGGCTGCTGTTCTCCAAAGCATTGGACTGATTGACAGCCTGAAGCAAACCAGAGCAGTCTGCAGTTTCTTCAGTACCTATAGGTCGACAAGAAAACTAAGTGCTCAAGACCACCGTCACTCTACGCCTGTGAGGAACAAAAAGCATGTGAATGAACATTGTAAACTTTGCCTCAATAAGTAGTCTCTGACTGTTTTATGATCTCAGGGATGGTAGCCTGCCATGCTTCTCTGTCCATGGGATTTTCCAGGCAAGAGTACTGGAGTGAGTTGCCATTTCCTACTCCAGGGGATCTTCCCGACCCAGGGATTGAACCTGCATCTCTTGCATCTCCTGCACTGGCAGGCAACTTCTTTACCACTGAGCCACCTGAGAAGCACAATAAAATATATACCTCTCATCTAGACACTCATAGTTGGGAACCCTCAAAGTGTTGATTTAAAGTCGTCTTTTTAACAAGTACGACATTTACTTATCATCCCATGACTCTGTAGAACAGCTAATATAATAGCAAACTGACTTTTCTGTTTAAAGGTTGTTCTTGGTGATCTTAGGAATAATTGTTTATCTTTTGAGTGCTTGTCTCAAATGGAAGGTCAAGTAATTATTTTTGGAAACCAAATAATGCAAAAGACCATGACTTTGAATTGAACCAATCTCCCAAGTCATTTAAACATTCCTAGCACTCTGGAGAATAAGGCAAAATAAACTGACAAGAGTCAAGCTAGTATTATAGACATAGAGTCAAGCTTTACAAAGCACCTTGCTTCCCCTACCACCCTCCCCTTTCCCCTCCTTCCTTCAAGGTGCCTATTGGATTTGAGCTCAGGCTGGGGCTGGAAAGGGTTGTGAAGGTGGGGCATTGGACTTGAAGGAATCCTGGTTCCCAAACCAGAGTGAGGATAGGGGGTGGTCCTGAGAACATCTGACTTAGACAAGAGAGACCTTGCCCTCAAGCAGCCTCATTAGTGTCGCTTTAGCACAAGACTCATCCCCAAAGATTCCCAGCTTCTAGCTCAGTGAGTGGTCTCATTCTCACTTCCTGTTCTCTCATGTCTGTGACATTGACACCAGCCTCATGTTCCTCCAGATAACAAGAGACAGCATCAAGACCTCAGACGTTTCTGAAGGGAATAGCCTCTCACGTGAACTTCAGTTCTGGGGACTCCATCCTCTTTCGTGTGTTGTGACACAGAGGGAATGGGAAAGACGAATGCTGTCTCTTCGCTGATCTTAGAAATCATCCTTTGTCCAGCTAGTATTTTTGTGTTACCTGAGCCAGGCACATTAAGGGTCCTAAAGATTCTCCTGGCACTGTGGTTAATTTACTTTATAGTAGAATGGGAGTAGAAGGGATGAGGGATTTGTTAAATTGACCTTCTAAGATTGAAGTGTTGAACAGAAGCAAAGTTCCTGATTATGGAAAAGAATATTATGAGAACAAAGGAAGGCCCACAAAGTGCTTTGTAAACATAAAGTCCAACACAAATTATAGTGATTATTGATGTCCCTACTTAAAAGGACACCTGGATTTGTTTCTGAGATTAGTTGCTGCTTCAGGTGGAAACAAGTTAACAAAAGAGTTAATACCTATTCCCCTTGAAGAAAGACATATTATCGTGTGTGTGTGTGTGTGTGTGTGTGTGTGTGTGTGTGTGTTAGTTGCTCAGTTGTGTCTGACTCCTTGTGACCCCATGGACTGTAGCCCACTAGGCTCCTCTGTCCAAGGAATTCTCCAGGCAAGAATACTGGAGTGGTAGGAAATGGCAACCCACTCCAGCATTCTTGCCTGGAGAATCCCAGGGATGGCAGAGCCTGGTGGGCTGCCGGTCTATGGGGTCACGCAGAATCGGACATGACTGAAGCGACTTAGCAGCAACAGCAGCAGCAGCAACCATTCCCTTCTTCAGGGGATCTTCCCTACCCAGGAACTGAACCTGGGTCTCCTGCATTGCAGGTGGATTTTTTACCCTCTGAGCCACCGGGGCAGCCCTATGTCATCATAGTACACTTAAAGGATAGTATTAAAGTGCACAATTTCCCCCTGCTATCTGAAAGTAGTGCTGCTATGAAGCCTGTAAGCTGAAATGGTGTAAAGGGAAAAAGCAGTTACCTTAGGACACATCTTGCTAATGGAGGCACACAATAAGCTGAGATACAGCACAGATGTTCACAGACATGGTACAAAACTACAGCAGCTTCATGCTGAGATGCTGAGCGTAGTTCCCAGGAAAGGAGCTTGGTGGTGCCACTCTCGCTGTGTGGGGGACCCACTGCCTTTCTAACAAAACTGGAGCAAAACAAATGCTGAATGTTCTTTTCCTATTTTCGCCTTTTCCCCTAATAACAAAAATCCTCTTCGGATTTCTTTCAGCATCCAAAACAGGTACTAACGTAGTTCTTTTATAAAGGCAAAGTGGTATAAAGCAAACTTTGAAAAAGCAAGGGATACCTGTACCCAAGAGATATAGAAACCCATGAACTGAAGGTGGTTTCTGGAGCAGCTTCAATTGTCATTCCAACAGCTAAGCATAGCAGAACATGACTGAAACCCTCTTTCAAATAGCCTTTCTTCTTTTCCATATTAATACACTGACCTGACCATAGGCAGGTAAAAATGGTGTTAGGGGTTTGGTACAACATATCACTTTTTTTATAACCAGTTTTTAAATTGAAATATAGTTCATTTACAATGTTGTGTTAGTTTAAAGTGTACAGAAAAGTGATTCAGTTGTATAGACATGTATTTTTTCAGACTTTTTTGCATTATAAGTTATTATAAGATTGAATATATCTCCCAGTACTGTACAGTAGGCCCTTATTGTTTATCTTTTTTATAAATAGTGTGTATACATTAATCCCAGACTTTAGATTTATTCCTCACTCTCTCTTTCCTTTGGCAACCCATACAATTGTTTTCTATGCCTGTAAGTCTATTTTTGTTCTGTAAATAAGTTCATTTGTGTCATTTTAAAATTAATTTTTATATAATTTTTTATAATTTCTATAATATCAAGTGATATCATATATTTATATTTCTCTGGTTTTCTTCGCTTAGTATTATTTTCTCTGGGTCCATCCATGGTGCTGCAAATGGCATCTTTTTTATGGCTCAGTAATATTCCACTGTATGTATGTGCTACATCTTTATCCCTTCATCTGTCATTGGACATTGAGGTTGCTTCCATGCCTTGGCTATTGTGAATAGGGCTGCTATAAACATTGGCGTGCATGTATCTTTTTGAATTATAGCTTTGTCCAGGTATATGCCCAGGAGTGGGATTATAGGATCTTATGTTAACTCTATTTTTAGTTTTTTACAGCATATCTCTTGGATAAATTCCTATTTCGATGTACTCAGTTCTTACTGTCAGCTAGATATTATCTGGGCGCTGATGGAAAAAAGAATTAATGAGATACTGATATAACTCGGGAAACTTAAGGGGCGACAGACACATACACCAAGTCTCTAATAGCGGCCCTAATGAAGTCTTTTGGGAAAATGGGAGTGGAACAGTAGACCCTGGTGGGGAGATCTGAGGAGATTCACAGAGAGCTGGCATTGCAGCAGGGTCTTGAATGAAAGCAGTTTTCACTGATATATGAGGAGGGGAAAGGGGTTTCGAGCAGAAGGAATCGTATGAGCCAAGCACAGGGACGTGACATGAATAGTGAGTGGATCAGGAGACTGATGGAGCACATTGTGAAGTGTTTATTGGGTAGTTAATGTGTGTTAGCTGTTTTTTAAATAAACCAGCACATTAATTTCTGGTTTACAGACAGCCACATTCTTTAGCCAGTTTGCAGCTACAGAATAAATAGAACAGACCTCTGCTCACCTGATCTGAAGATTGAGGGTGTTGATAATAACTTCCCTTTTCCCAGCATTGTTGCAAAATGTGATCGTTTTTAAATATGCCTTCCTTGGATGCAAAGTGTTGTCTTGACCTTCTCTGCCCAGTAAAGCATAGCTTCTGATTTATCCTTTAAAACCTTCCTTGTTTAACTTTGGGAAGTACAACAAACTTTACTTTTCTATTTAAAATTTTGGCCTCTTTTCCAAGAACCATACCATGATTTTTAAATACAGAATGGAAAGATGCCGTCTTCAAACTCTGATTCTGTTTAATCCACATGGTCATTTTAGACAGTGGATTTATTTGTCTCACTGTTTTAGAATGGGCATTTTTTACTCAAAGGGTCCAGATACAATAGTGGAGTAGGAGGAAATGAGTGACAAGTGAGAGGACCCCCTGCAGCTCACACCAATGACAGTATGTAGAGCAATAACACAGGCATGTCTTTTCTGCAGGTTGTTTGCGTTTCTTTCTTATCTCCCCTGTGATGCTAAAAATAAAACCAAAGCATATAAGTTTCACTCCTCGGTTGGCAAACTCAGTGAGGTAGCTTCACCCAAAATTAATAATATATGCCCTAGAGGTGAGAGTATCAAAAGAAACTGTGATAATGTTTCCAGGAGTCTGGGCTTTGAGTAGTGTCTCTTCTGATAGACTTTGTAATTAATGCTTGATATTAACAGAGATATAGGACTCACCTATACCTGTCGTTCAGAAAAGATAGAAATAAACAACCAGGAATAACAAACTCATGCATCTTCTTTGGCAAGGAGAGAATGCATTGTTTAGCCTGTCAACATTATAATAGATACATGACGATGCTATTGTTACCCCCTGCTTCATGTTCACAATGCATCTAATTTATTTACTCTGTATAATAGATGCCAGATTTCCTCCTTCTTTGAAAATTAAAATAACTGATAATGACAGATATATTTTCTAAAACTTAATGAGCTGGCTTCATTTGTTTGTTCATGTCAGAGTGTGATGTTATACTGCATATTTTTATTTACTGACAAACTTCTGCTCATAACTAGATCATTTGAGGGCATGCTTGATTGGAGGCAAACCTTTTCCTTTTTTTAATACGTTATGGATTTGTACAGTTGAGGGCACTTCAGCCAGAAACAAGACAGGAATCTGGTGACTAAAACTAGAAGATGAGGCTTAAAGGTTGGTCTCAGAAACAAGGCAGAAGAGAGTCAAATATCACTCGACATCGCCTATCTATGGAATCTAAAAACTTGATAAACATGAACTTATTTACAAAATGGAAACGCAGACTCACGGACAGAAAGCAAACCTACAGTTACTAAAGGGGAAAGTTGCAGAGGGATAAATTAGGATTTGGGATTAAAATATACATGCTACTATATATAAAATAGATAAGCAACAGGACCTACTGTATAGCACAGAGAACTATATTCAATATCTCATAACAACTATAAGGGAAAAGTATCTAAAAAGGTATAAATATGTGTATGTGTGGGCTTCCCTGGTGGCTCAGAGGGTGAAGCATCTACCCACAATACGGGAGACCTGGGTTCGATCCCCAGGTTGGGAAGATCCCCTGGAGAAGGAAATGGCAACCCACTCTAGTACTCTTGTCTGGAAAATGCCATGGACAGAGGAGCTTGGTAGGCTGCAGTCAATGGGATTGCAAGGAGTCGTACACGACTGAGCAACTTCACTTCTCATATATATATGTACACATATATATTAATATATCTGAATATATCTGAATAACTTTCCCATATACCTAAAACTAACAAAACATTATAAATCAACTACATTTCAATTTTTAAAAATTTAAAAAAAAAATAGGAACAAGGCAGAAGGTTCCTTATTAGAAGTGGAGTGCAGGCGCAGTGATGGGAATCTGAATCTCCCAAATGCTGACCAGGGTTCCTTTCCTTCTCCTGAGTCTGAGTTACGTAGAGCCTGAAATGAAAGGCAGGAAACACCAGCTGTAGGCAAAGAATAGGGAATCTCATTACGGTGAAATGCCTTACAGTCCGTGTGGCGCCTTCACACTCACAGTATGTACGTCACATCAGAGCATCCCCGCTGGCCAGGAGTGGGGGTCTAGTGAAACAAGATGAAACAACATGGAGCCATTGCATTTGGTTCCCTCCTGTTACTCTCTTACTTAATTGTACTTTTTAAATGAATTTTTCCCTGATTAGAAATGTACTGCTTGCTTGAATTACCTCAAAACATCTTGGAAAAAATATTAAAATGAATAAAAACATAAATAAAATTGGTCATAAATCCTATCACAACTGTTTGTTTTATGCTAAATACATAGAAGTATAGTCTTCTTCTGAACAAAAATGGACCTGAATTTCTTACAAAGCTATACATAGTCTTGCCATATGTCCAACACCCATGCTTCTAGGATATTTGAAAAACTATAATCCCACAAAAATCTTCATGTGAGTGTTGATAGTAGCTTTGCTCAGAATCACCAAAAAACTGGAAGCATGTAAGATGCCCTTGAGTGATGAGTGAACAACCCGTAGTACATCTACACAATAAGGTATTATTTAGTGAGAAAAAGAAATAAGCTACTAAGCCATGAAAAACATACATGAGTCTTAAGTGTACGTTGCTCAGTGAAAGAATATAGTCAAAAGGGTACAATACATATGATACCATTCTATCTATGTGACATCTGAAAAAGGCTAAAGCATTGAATCAGTGGTTTCCATGGGTGTGAGGGAAAAGGAGGGCTGGGTAGGTGAAACACAAGGGAATTTAAGGGGAGTGAAACTATGCTGTATGGTAATGTAATGGTAATAGATACACGACACTATGCATTTATTAAAACTCATAGAACTTTACAACCAGAAAAGTGAACTTTAATGTTTGCAAATTTAAAAAAAAATTTTTTTAAGTGGTCAGGGGATCCCAAGATGGAATATAGATTGACAAAAGAATCTAACAGTATCATAAGTATATAAAACAACCTCACTGAAGGGGGAAGGGATAGGCTGACCTAAGTAACTTTGGAATGGATGGATGGAGACGGTAGGACTAAAAGTAAAAGAAACTTTATGTAAGCATAGTACCGTGGAGCAAAGAATTAACAGTTCTGCACACACTGTTGTTAGAGAATCTATGGATGCTGGGTGGTGGAGACAGGTTTCTCACTACTGGAGTGAGAGATTGCTAGAAGGGAGGTAGCTAGAAGCATCCAGTAGCCCTGGATTACAGCTGGAGACATCAGTGTGAATTAACGTTTAGCCAAATATAGATTTAGATTGATGCGTGTGGAAATATTGATGGATATGTGTATGCATGAATGCTACTTTGCTTCAGTCGTATCCAACTCTTTGCAACCCCATGGACTGTAGCCTGCCAAGTTTCTCTGTCCATGGAATTCTCCAGGCAAGAACATTGGAGTGGGTTGCCATGCCCTCCTCCAAGATATGTGTTCAGTTCAGTTCAGTTCATTTCAGTTGCTCAGTTGTGTCTGACTCTTTGCGACCCCATGAATCGCAGCACGCCAGGCCTCCCTGTTCATCACCAACTCCCAGAGTTCACTCAAACTTACATCCATTGAGTCAGAGATACCATCCAGCCATCTCATCCTCTTTCATCCCCTTTTCCTCCTGCCCCCAATCCCTCCCATCATCAGAGTCTTTTCCAATGGTTCAGCTCTTCACATGAGGTGGCCAAAGTACTGGAGTTTCAGCTTCAGCATCATTCCTTCCAAAGAACACCCAGGGCTGATCTCTTTTAGAATGGACTGGTTGGACCTCCTTGCAGTTCAAGGGACTCTCAAGAGTCTTCTCCAACACCACAGTTCAAAAGCATCAATTCTTCGGCGCTCAGCTTTCTTCGCAGTCCAACTCTCACATCCATACATGACCACTGGAAAACCGTAGCCTTGACTAGATGGACCTTTGTTGGCAGGGTATGTGTATACTCACTTAAAAACATACACACACAATGTATGGACATGCATGTATTTGTATACATATATGTATATACATATATTATTGATATGTATGTGTGTGGAGGTATAGATATGCATGTGTACACACACACACGCACAATTTTCTTGCTCTCTCAGCTGAGGAGACAGAGACAGTGACACTCCAGATGCAACAAGCATAGCCAGTACCCTGATCTTACTTCTAGCACCATTCTCCAGAAAAAGGAACCAAGACTTTTTGAACAAATGGTTGATTATAGGGCTGGGCGATACGTAAGATGATCCTGGAGCATTTTGTGGTACCCAAATTGGAAAGTACTAACAATATATACACACGATGGTGGGGGTGTGTCAAAGGGACACAGGAGCCAACTGAAAGAGTTCCCGGTGGCCAAAGCTGAAACAATTTAAGCAGCAAAATTAATCACGTAGTTTTAGATTGTGCTGTTAATCTGGAGTTGTCCGCAACACGTTTACTGTATACAAATTATAAAAATAAAGATCCATGAGTTAGTACTAACATATATAAGTAATTGAGTAAATAAATGGAGAAGAGTTGATAAATTTCATATGCAGAATAATTCCAAATCATTTAAGTATTACTCTGCCCTTCAGGAGGCAGAGCGTAACTTCCTACTTCTTAAGTGTGGGCTGCGCATAGTGACTTCTTTAGAGAGAATACATTGTGGATATGGAGGAAGAAAGGTAACATTACTCTGGAGAAAACTGACAACCACTACCCTGGCCAGGTGATCAAAATTAACATCCACAGTTTTAAGTTTATGTTCATAACATGTACCCTTGATATGATGTGATGAAAATGACCTCTGTGGTTTTCTTCCTCAAAACCCACAACCTCAGTATTATCATGAGAAAAAAAATCAAACAAATCCCAGTGGAGGGACAGTCTACAGATTACCAGTACTCCTCAAAACTCTCAGGGTCATCAAAACCAGAGAGAAACGGTCACAGCCAAGAGGAGTCTAAGGAGACGTGACAGCTAAATGTATTGTCCTGGTTGCACTCCTGGAGCAGGAAAAGGACACTAATGAAAACGGAAATCTGAATATCATGTCAAGGTTGGTTCATTAATTGTGACAGATTGTCTTAATGTAAGATGTTACTAATAGAGGAAACCGAACGTAGGTTATATGGGAACACTTTACTGTTCTCAGCACTTGTCTGTAAGTGTTAAACGATTCTCCATCATAAAATTTAAGTATAAAAACTGGACCTGTCCTAGACACACTGTGAATATACCATTTGAATATGCTGTAATTTAACTAATACTTTCAGTTCAGTTCAGTTCAGTCGCTCAGTTGTGTCCGACTCTTTGCGACCCCATGAATCACAGCACGTCAGGCCTCCCTGTCCATCACCAACTCCCGGAGTTCACTCAGACTCAAGTCCATCGAGTCGGTGATGCCATCCGGCCATCTCATCATCTTTCATCCCCTTCTCCTCCTGCCCCCAATCCTTCCCAGCATTAGGGTCTTTTCCAATGAATCAACTCTTCGCATGAGGTGGCCAAAGTATTGGAGTTTCAGCTTTAGCATCAGTCCTTCCAATGAACACCCAGGACTGATCTCTTTTAGGATGGACTGGTTGGATCTCCTTGCAGTCCAAGGGACTCTCAAGAGTCTTCTCCAACACGACAGTTCAAAAGCATCAATTCTTCGGTGCTCAGCTTTCTTCACAGTCCAGCTCTCACATCCATACATGACCACTGGAAAAACCATAGCCTTGACTAGATGGACCTTTGTGGGCAAAGTAATGTCTCTGCTTTTGAATATGCTATCTAGGTTGGTCATAACTATCCTTCCAAGGAGTAAGCGTCTTTTAATTTCATGGCTGCAATCACCATCTGCAGTGATTTTGGAGCCCAGAAAAATAAAGTCTGACATTGTTTCCACTGTTTCCTCATCTATTTCCCATGAAGTGATGGGACCAGATGCCATGATCTTCGTTTTCTGAATGTGGAGCTTTAAGCCAACTTTTTCACTCTCCTCTTTCACTTTCATCAAGAGGCTGTTTAGTTCCTCTTCACTTTCTGCCATAAGGGTGGTGTCATCTGCATATCTGAGGTTATTGATATTTCTCCCAGCGATCTTGATTCCAACTTGTGCTTCTTCCAGCCCAGCATTTCTCATGATGTACTCTGCATAGAAGTTAAATAAGCAGGGTGACAATATACAGCCTTGACGTACTCCTTTTCCTATTTGGAACCAGTTTGTTGTTCCATGTCCAGTTCTAACTGTTGCTTCCTGACCTGCATATAGGTTTCTCAAGAGGCAGGTCAGGTGGTCTGTATTCCCATCTCTTTCAGAATTTTCCACAGTTTATTGTGATCCACACAGTCAAAGACTTTGGCATAGTCAGTAAAGCAGAAATAGATATTTTTCTGGAACTCTCTTGCTTTTTCGATGATCCAGCGAATGCTGGCAATTTGATCTCTGGTTCCTCTGCCTTTTCTAAAACCAGCCTGAACATCTGGAAGTTCATGGTTCACATATTGCTGAAGCCTGGCTTGGAGAATTTTGAGCTTTAGTGAATAATTTTTCATGATACTTAGTATCACTAATCATTTTCTACACATAACCCTATGTGTCAGATTACTGAGACAGAGATTTTTTTTTTAATATATATGTTCACCAAATTACCCTATCTCCCAAAAAAATCTTTCACCAACTTATCTTCCCACCACCAAAGTATGATTGTCCATTTCTCTTGACCCTTTACCACATGGGGAACTTTATAACTTTTATTTGTTGCTACTATGTATCTTTCGTTGTTATTGTTGTTGTTGTTGTTATTACTGAGTTTACACTTTAAAAAATGTGTTTATACCTTAGAATGTAAGGTCCACAAGGATGAGATCCTGTTTGTTTTATTCAGGACCTAACACTAATAATACTAATAAATTTTTAATGAATAAATCATATTTAATATGCTTCATTTTTGCCGGAATTTGATGTTCTGCTTTCCTTGGGACTTCCTTCATAGCTCAGTTGGTAAAGAATCTGCCTGCAATGCAGGAGACCCCAGTTCGAGTCCTGCATTAGGAAGATCCCCCAGAGAACTGATAGGTTACCCAGTATCCTTGGGCTTCCCTCATGGCTCAGCGGGTAAAGAATCTGCCTGCAATGCAAGAGATCTGTGTTCGATCCCTAGGTTGGGAAGATACCCTGGAGAAGGGAAAAGCTACTCACTCCAGTATTCTGGCCTGGAGAATTTGGTGGACTGTATAGTCCATGGGGTCACAAAGAGCTGGACACGACTGAGTGACTTTCACATTCACTTTTCCTTGGATCCTAGGGAGATGGCAATGGCACCCTACTCCAGTACTCTTGCCTGGAAAATTCCATGGTCGGAGGAGCCTGGTGGGCTGCAGTCCATGGGGTCGCTAAGAGTCGGACACGACTGACCGACTTCCCTTTCACTTTTTACTTTCATGCATTGGAGAAGGAAATGGCAACCCACTCCAGTGTTCTTGCCTGGAGAATCCCAGGGATGGGGGAGCCTGGTGGGCTGCTGTCTATGGGGTCACACAGAGTCGGACACGACTGCAGTGACTTAGCAGCGGCAGCAGCAGGGGGAGGAAAAGCAGGACAAAAGAATTTGTTAATTCTATTCTCATGCATGAATATAAAACTATAAAACTGGATATCTTCATGAGGAATTCCTAAATAATGGCCTCCTTGGATCTTATTCAGATAAGCCAGCCCATCCTTTATTTCACTGGATTTGAATTTGACCCAAGGTATTGGCCCACAAGAACATTGCATAAGATGGGAAGAATTGTGACCTTTGAGGAATCAGAACATTAGGTGAAATTAATCCCAGATTACTACTCAGTCATCCACCCATCCATCTGTGCCTCTTTCCAGTTAATTAGGATACAGAATTGGGATAACAATATTTTTTAAACAGTTTTGAAGTATTCATCCAACAGTGCTGAATTAAAGATATAAATATGGTTGAGCAGCATCTCTTCACTGGCTGCAGGGAGATTTAGGTCATTCGATAGGTTTCAAACTCCTGAAGAAGAGCACTCTTAACCCTGTGTTGGGAACTGAGAACATCCAAACTTTCATGATTCCTGCTTTAATTTCAGGATGATGAGATAACTGAACTGAGATGAAACGCTTTGAACTGGATATTACTGGTCCCACTTTTTGTCATAGAAAGTGTTCTCAGAAGTTACTTCTTAAGGTATCTATCAATCTGGGGAGTGCATCGAGATTACCTACTAACGAAACCAGTATTTTCTGAGTGGAACCATGGTGAACATTTTTTACTCCTTAAATAGTTAGACTCTCCTGCTTCTACATTTCTGTAGTACAGTGATATTTTGCTTTATATTAAGGCAAAGATAAATGGACCTGCCAGGATAAATGGGGAAAAATAGCTTTTATTTTAAACTTAACATTAGCTATTAACACCTCCTTGGTCTTATTTTTGTATAAATTATGGTTATTATAATAATTATTTTCATATCATTGGTTTCCATGGAAAATTAACTTTCAGTTGTAACATCTTAATTTGTCATCAAATTATCATAAAATGTATACACTGTACTCTTCCTACTTTATTTCAGTGTGATTTAATCATAAGCTTCCAGTTTTAGCTATTCATTTTAATTTTATCCCTCTGTTTCATGACATCTTTCTATTCTATCATTGGTTTTGTGGGTTTTTGTAAACCAAGAAATCATATCAGCATTAGGAAAGATGGGCGTAGGATCCTGATTGTGTAAGCAGAAGTCATATCAGTGTTGTGACATACGCAGGAGTTTTGTGATCAGATCATGAAATGCATTTAAAGAATCCACAAGAGAAATCTGCTAGTGTTAACTGAACCTCCGTCCCCAACAAAAATGAGTATGGTGGCAGGGTATTTCTGTGTTGCAGGGTTACAGAAGATTATTATTCTTTCTTAAAAATTCCTTTCTGCATTTAACGTGTTTTCCTCCTTAATGAATATTTGTCTCTTTGGCGGAAAGGAGATTCTACAAAAAGCATTTAAAATACAAGGATTTACGGCAGAACAGCAATATCAGTGCTACCTCAAATATTAGTTGCTTTTTTTCAGGAAATGCACATCTCTGAGAGGAGGGAAAAGGACTGTTCCCCGAATGTCCATCTCAGTTGAGAACCAGGGGAAACATCTTTCTGCTGTAGGCAGTGAGGTAAATGGATGAGCGCAGCCCAGTTGCTTTTCAGGCCTTTGTAAACTGGGAAAATAAAAACATTCGCCATGTGGACAGATTGCCTTGCTTTTTAGGAGTTCTTTAAAAGATACAATGAAAGTACTGTTGTGAAACTATTCCCATTATTTAGCAAAGTGGCAGTAATTTAAAATCTTTATTATTGGAGTTAATGACAGAAAATCTGAGTTAACCAAATTGCCCAGAATATGGAATATATTGATCAAGCACCATCATTCACTTATTCTTGCCTTGTTATTGAAAGGTTTTTGACATATATTTTATTTTCCCCTTTTTTGTTACTAAGTACAAGATTTTGAGCATTAGTAAAATTTTTTTTTCATGATTCACTGTCTTGCCTGGCCTTAAGGTCATTGTTCAAAACACTGAAAACTAAACAGAAGATCCAAAAGCTGAAGGGTTTGGCTGAAATCTGGGCTAGCCTTCTGACATCTCCTAGAAAAGAGTTTATTTTTTATCTAAACATTATTTCCTCCTGTACCTAACCTACAAGTACTTTTGGAGTATCCTTCTGTTTCCAACATTTGATTTTTTTTTTTTTAACTTTAGAATCATTAGTGCTGAATTCTCTCTTTGCTCAGGTGGAGTCTGGTAAGTAATGCAAACATGAATCAGTTTATCAGCATCTGAAGCTGTATAGAAACTAAATTGTGTTTGGTTACTGCTTTAGAAAATGAGAATTGGAGATATCCATGGTGGTCCAGTGGCCAAGACTCCACGCTCCCAATGTAAGGGGCCTGAGTTCAGCCCTGGGTCAGGGAATTAGATCCCACATTGCTGCAACTAACAAGACCCCACGTGCTGCAATGAAGATGGAAGATTGTAAGTGCTTGCATAGCAAAATAAATATTTTTAAAAATAAAAATTGTTTGACAGCCTTATGACAAACTAGCTCCAAATATATCTAATCATTCTGCTGAGAACCCACTCTGTTTTAGAATGTTTCAGTCAGTTCAGTCACTCAGTTGTGTCCGACTCTTTACAACCCCATGGACTGCAGCACACCAGGCTTCCCTGTCCATCACCAGCACCTGGAGCTTGCTCGAACTCATATTCATCAAGTCAGTGATGCCATCCAACCATCTCATCTTCTGTCGTCCCCTTCTCCTCCTGCCTTCAATCTTTCCAAGCAGCAGGGTCTTTTCTAAGGAGTCAGTTCTTCCCATCAGGTGACCAAAGTATTGTAGTTTCAGCTTCAGCATCAGTCCTTCCAATGAATATTCAGGACTGATCTCCTTTAGGATTGACCGGTTTGATCTCCTTGCAGTCTAAGGGACTCTCAAGAGTCTTCTCCAACACCACAGTTGAAAAGCATCAATTCTTCAGCACTCAGCATTCTTTGTCCAGCTCTCACATCTGTATATAACTACTGGAAAGGATGGCAAAAATTACATGATATACTTGAAAGTGCCTTAGAACTGTGAAAGTTGATGCTGGTATCAGATATTTTCAATGTTTGTAGTATAGATATTTTAGAATGTTTATATAGGTACATTTTCATAGTCTCTCAGTTCTTTAAAGGAATAACCCTGCAAAAGTAAATTTGCTTACTGCCATGTCAGGGATATATAGTATTTCAATATATCCCCCCAAAATATCTACTCCCAGTTGCTTGAAAGAAATAGTTACTTCACTCCACTGAAGAAAACCAACACTGCCACTGTTCTGATTATCTATTGATGCTGTATAATAAACTATGGGGCAAAATGTAGTGCTGTCTAATAGCAAGTTATTATTCTCTCATGGTTCTGTGGATCACCTGGGTTTAGCTAAATAGTAGATGGCTGGCAGTTTTGGCCATGAGGTCAGCTGGGACTATCCACAAGTGCCTACATCTGACTCTTCCACATTGCTTGGGCTTCTCACAGCATGGAGGTCTGAGGGTAGTCGGCCTCTCACCTGACAGCTGGCTTCCTAGAGGAAGAGATTTTCTTCCAGTTCTGTTTGTCAGGGCAGTCACAGAGCCTGCCCAGATTCGAGGCTCTTCCTCTTGATGGGGGAGCAGCAAGTTTACATCTCACAGCACAGGGGGTGGGAGATACCACCAGCCTGTTCAGATGTGAGGGTGAGTAGGGACCACTTTACGTGAAAAGCCCTTGTGGGCAATTCCGCTGGCTTCAGAAACCTAGCTTGTGTCCTGGGATCTAATTTCGATTTTAAAAGAAAAACTGACAGAGAAGCACAACTACCTCATGCTTGTATCGTGAACAAAACACTTCTGTAAGTACCAGATACCCAAAAGGCTCAATGGATCTAATTATGTTATTCATAAGTCTTCCCAGATACAGGATGACATCTAAATGAGCCTACGAAAAGCTGTCTTTGGCATTAAACCTAGCTGAACTACTTTCTAACTGAATGACCTTACTCATGATCATAGACCATGGCCCTGTCTCTCATCTATAAAGTAGGAATAATGATAATAATTCTACTTCCCCTAATTTGAGGAGTTAGATGATTTTTATAAAACATCTAGTGTACTGCAGCATATACTTAGTACTTAATGAAATATAGTTTGTTTTCCTCTTTATTTTCTTAATTTCTGTCTGTCTCATATGCCAAAGCCAGCTACTAGAGAGTTCCAGGTGCTTCCGTGTTTACTAACAGGTTTTACTATTTTGTTGAATGTCATCCATAGAATTTTTAATGGAGTTTTCTAACTTCAATTTCAGGTTTTTTCATAGTATCAAAATCGACATTAATAATTTTTTACTTTCCTAAAAATGTTTCCAATGTAGCAGCTAATGTTAGATCATTGTGTTTAAAGTGAAAGGTCTCCATTTTAGTCTTCATGTCTGATTTTCAAGTTTAAATTAGCTCATGTTATTGGAATTTAGGAAAGAACAAAAAAAGCAAATTTATAATGGGTGTTTAACTAGAATTTGTCATCACTCATAATGAGGAAAAACTGTCTATCTCTAGGCAGCTCTCTTGTCTCAAGAGCCTGCTAATTAGCTAAATGTTTGGCATATCTCAGTAACCCTAGTAGCCTGTCTAATTAAAATTAGCTTTGAACACAGAGTATCCCACATCTTATTTCCCTTCTTGAAGGCCTCTTCTTCAACTGGGAGTTTTCTAATAATAGTTCCTCAGCACTGAACTGATCTCAGGATAAGGAGGGAACATGTCCATGAAATGAATCTTTTTATTTTGTGTGTCTTTAAAGAAGGCTGAAGTGGGAGCATTTTTAGTTTCTCAGAAGGTTCTGTTTTCAGAGAAAAAATAAATCCTTTATAGAGTTAGCACTCACAGCGAGTATTGAAGAAAGTACAGAAAAATTCAACATAGATGGTCAAGGAGTTTATCCTTTTTAGTTGCTCATTTGTTTTTCATAAAATTCTAGAAATGCCATGAAATTGAAAGTTTCTTTTTTGTCACACTGCTATAGTAGAGCTTGCTACAAGTTGAAATATCTTGTCAAGACTGTAAGGAAAGAAAATGTCTCAACCCCATTCATTCAATCAATCAATCAACAAATATTCCTTAATCAGTTACATGACACTTACTGTCCTTGGTTTTGAAGATTATGAGGGATAACTACATTTCCATCCTCAAGGAGCTTACTGTTTAGAAGGATTCAGTAAGCCAGTGAGCAGAAATTTCCAATGTGTAGGCTCACAGGCCTAATGAGTAAACACATGGTACTATACACGCTTAACCCAAACTCACTGCGTCCAGGAAGTTTTCCTGATAGAGTGATCCCTTGTATGTTCTCATTTAACTAAACTACCTTTACCATCAAAGTTCTGTGAAAAAGAAATATGGGCTCTTGATTCTTCATCCCTTGTACATAGCAAATGATGCTTTGATGTAACAAGTGATTCTTGGGAATATTCTCTGGCTGCAAGTGTGTGTTAGCAAGTGGTTGTTCAGTCCTTGTCATGTCCTGGAAATTGTTCTGAGAGCCAGGAATACACCATATACAAAACTGTATAGAACATGGTCTTTGTTGTTGTGAAACTCATCACTTGTGAGAGACAAGCTGGTAAAGACATGTAAAAACAATATGGTACACGGTGACTCGTAAGCACAAATTCCTAACTAAAAGAGCAGCAGATATGAGAACAATTACTTGTGCCTCTGGAGGTATGAGAAGGTGGAGCCAGGAGGGATGAGTGAGCTGTGAGGAGGACCAGTTGAGGAACAGTAGGAGCAGAGGCCAGTGGCCTGAAAGGGCTTGGTGCCCTCAGAATTCTCCCAGATCTGGAGTGAGGTGAGTATGTCAGGGTTCAAGGTTTGAAAGGCTGTGTGCGCCATCCTAACAAATGGGGCAAACTGTCCTGTGGTAGTAGAGCCACTGGCTCTGCATTCTGACAGCCTCATGTTCAGACCTTGACTGTCTCCCTCACAAGCGTGTTACACAACCTCTCTGAGCCTGACTATCCTAAGGCCACAATTATAGTACCTACCTAAGGGATTGTTATGGGCTTCCTAGGTCACTCAGTGGGTAAAGAATCCACCTGCAATGCAGGAGACACAGTTCGATCCCTGGGTCGGGAAGATCCCCTGGAGCAGGACATGGCAACCCTCTCCAGTATTCTTGCCTGGAGAATCCCATGGACAGAGGAGCCTGGCAGTTGGACACAACTAAAGCAACTGAGCACACACACAAAGGATTGTTGTAAGGGCTACAGAAGATTAAGCAAGGAAAGCACTTAGCACAATGCATGCCATGTTGGCAAACAGTAAATGTTAGCAGTGGTTTTTAATGCTAGATTTGATCCTATGGACATTGGAAAGCTATTGAAAATTATTGTTACTTGCTGTTATCACTATAGATTACCAAACCTCTTTCTCCTTCATCTTTAAATAGTTTGATGATTAAACAAGGTAGTTTTTGTAAAGTGGTTAAAAGAGTGCCAGATACATAGTGATTGCTATTTAAGTGTTTATCACGTAATTTAATTTAATCTCCTAAGGGATAGAAAGATGGTTTTCTCATTTTATAGATGAGTAAGCTAATTTCAGGGAAGTTCAGTTTCTTGCCTAAGGTAGTATAGCTGATAGAGTGGGGAAGCTGTGTTTCATTTCATATTCAACCCATGTTTTGTTTCACGTTATAGTGGTTGCATCTTATAATTTGATTGAAAAAGATATAAAGTCCAACCGTCACAACACGTTTTTTATTTTTGTGAATTCTTGTCAGATGCTTTCTGCCTTTGCTCAGGTACAAGTAATAGTTTTTTACAGAGCAGGAGTCATAGCCACATGTAACTTTGCATTCCAGTTTTTTCTTAGCATCATATCATTTGACATTTTTCTTTGTAGTCATCATGTTAAATTGTAATGGATGTGTAAAAGTACTTTGGGCTTCCCTGGTATCTCAGTTGGTAAAGAATCTGCCTGCAATGCAGGAGACCCCAGTTCAATTCTTGAGTTGGGAAGATCCCCTGGAGGAGGGATTGGGTACCCACTCCAGTATTCATGGGCTTCCCTGGTGGCTCAGACAGTAAAGAATCTGCCTGTAATGTAGGAGACCTGTGTTTGATCCCTGGGTTGGGAAGATCCCCTGGAGGAGGGCATGGAAACCCACTCCAGTATTCTTGCCTGGAGAATCCTCACGGACAAGGAGCCTGGAGGGCTACAATCCATGGGATCACAAAGAGTCAGACGTGACTGAGCGACTAAGGACACACTCAGGTATTTTAGATTGATTTTCCTTAGCTTTAATCTTGATGTTGGGTATTAGTCCATTTCTGTTTATCATCATTAAGTGGTACTTGATGGCACTGTAAGCATATCCCCAAATACAGCCATTTTCTTCTGTTGCTTTATTTCCTTACATCCGTTTCCAGGATTATTGAGTTGACTGTTATTCATAGTTTTCTTGTTTTTGACATACATGGCCTGGTATCTTCCAATAGCAGTGTGTGGAGACTGCCAATTTCAATACCACAATAAAGGGGGAGAATTGATAGCCCCTCTAGCAATCAGTGCTGAATATTTTTAAACTCATGCAAATTTAACTAAGAATAAAAAATGATACCCCAAGGCCATTTTATCCTTTGCATATTTTGATTATTTATATATTTTTTGAAATGAATTGTCACCTAATGGAATGCCGTCTTCTCTTCCCTTCTTTTTTTAACATCTAATTATTTTTCAACCCTCCATATACGTCTCTTGTGTCAGTTTCTAATGGACTAACCCAATTTTCTGCAGCATTGATTTTAATATTTACTCTATGCAATGACGACCTTATTGCTTCTGCCATAAGTGAGCGGATCTTGCTGTTTCTGTTTCTTTGTGGGGATATTTCTTTTTCTTTCCCTGAGAAACAATAACAGCTATTTCCCAAAAATGTCTCACGTGGTGTGCAAGGCTTATTTCAGGAGGGGTGATAATTGTTTCTAAGATTTTCCTAGGTTTTCATTTTTCTTCTGGAGAATTTTTTTTTTTTTTTCTGTTCTCTTCTACTTCCTCTCTGATTTTTGGAATGTTTAGATTAAGGAATCTGACTTTAAATTCCATTTCTACCTGTTGGGTGGTTGGAATCAGGCCCATCCGTGATGCTTTTTTTTTCTCCACTGTCCCCCGCTTTCGGTAAGCAGTGTTGCAGTTCTTCTAGTTGAGATTGTAGATCAGACCATTTGAAGGGCCTTGTTTCATCTTGTTCCAGCCCATATGATTATGATCAATAAGTATCTCCTGAAACAGGCTGGTGGAGCATTTTTAAAATGTTGTGCCATTGATGTGGTAGATTAAAATTTTTCTTCTGAAGTTTTTCAAGTCTTACTACTTGTGGCTGTATATATTTGATTTATTTGTGCATTTATTTAGTTAACTTTCCAGAATATTTTATATAGTGTTTTTTCTTTAAATTTATAGCAGGAAAACTTTTCCTTCCCATTCTGATTTTTCCCAGAAGACCAGAATTGGGCATTTGATAATGATAAAATCTAGAGCCCGTGTGGCATCCTGGCAAGGTTTGGAGCCCGAGAAAAATAGACATAGGTCTTCATCACACTTAACTAGCTGTGTGACCTTGGCAATTTAAAAAATATTTCTGAGCCTCGAGTTTAGTTTTTTTCAGGTGAAACAGTAAAAAGTCATACCTACCTTACAAGATGGTTGTAAAGATTAAATATGGAAAGCACCTAACAGGTTGCCTGGTATGTGGCAGGTTTCTAATACACAATTGTTGCTATTATTAGTAGCAGTTGAAGTTTCAAGGCGAGAAAGCAGTCAGTTCTGTCATTACACAGTTGTGAGTCTTAGGGTGGGGAAGCTGTGACTGCAGATTCGCAGGTAAAGGGTAGAGGTTGCTCTTATAGAACAAAACAAAGAAAAATCCCACTGGACCAAGAGTCATGAAAAGGAGGTTCTTCCACTATCACTCTCTCTGTGTTCTTGATCAAGTGACTTCACGTTTGAGGCATCGTCTTTATCCATCAAATGAAGGGATCCTGCCACCAAGATGGCCCCCCACTCCCGCCTCTGTCCAAATTCTCTGTGCGTCTTACCACCGTCCAAAGCATTAAAGTTGCCTTTGTTTTTGCTTTTTACTGCATATCTGATCATCTTACTCCCCTGTTTGAAAGCCCTTCCTGCAATGACTTTGTGTTGCTCTCAGGTTTTGACCTGAGGAGGGGTTGATCGCCCCTCTGCCTCTCTGGGCTCCTCCGCCCCCGCCCATATAGTCTGGCCCAGGTCCTTCCTGCCTGGAGCCTGCATTCCTTCAGTTCCACTCCCCACCTACCCCCTTGACTGCTTTCTGTCCTTCCTCTTCCCCTTGACCAGCTCTACCTACCCTTCTATCAGTCCTGAGGTTCTTGCCTCAGGAAAGCATTCTCTCACCCTGCCAAGATCCTTCCTTGCTCCATACAGTTTTCCCTGACAAACTGTAACTAACTGACAGTTTTCGCTGTAGCTTGAAACCCTCTACTGCCCCTTTGTCTCCCTTACCACAATGGCAGTTAAAGTTACTTATGTAATATTTGTTGCAGGTCACCTCTGCTTGTTCATGGCTGTTTCCCCAGCACCTGACTTACTGCCTACCGTGTCACAGAGCTAATTGGTAGGATGAGTGAATAAATAAATGAATGAACATAATCTTGAACATAATGATAAAAGAGGTACAGGCTTTGATTTTTTATGATGGATGCACAGGAAGAATGACTGCTTCCAAAACAATTTTAAAAATAAATGTTCTAGCAGGATATTTACAGCTGTTTGTTCTTTCACATAAGAAAGATGCAAAATTAAATTCTCTTGCAGTCCTTGTTTCCCGTAAGGAAGGGAGGATGCTTGGTGGTGGTTAATGGTTGAGCCTTTTCGTCTGTATTTGGAGTCTGTCTTGGCCTTGGAGATGCATCTGTTGCTTTGCTGTATCCAGACCTGCCCTCAGACCATGATCCTCAGACCCATGGGAACTGAACTGGTTGCCGAGTGAGTCCGTCTGAGAGCAGTCCTCTGGGGGATTACCTGCCAGAGCCGTCCTGAGTCTCCGTGTTTTCCTTGAATCCCTAATACTTGCTACCTTTCCTGGTCCACAGTGACCAATCTGAAGAGGATTGTTGAGTAAAAGTCACTTGCTTCCTTTTTTTTAACTTCTGTAATAATGATGCCTTGTTGACTTAGAAAATAGTCACAACCTCAAAGTTGAGAGTTATGTTCTATTCAGCAGAAATTTTTTGGAGTTAAGCCTGGACAGCATCTCAAGTAACCCTGAGAGAACTGCTCCGAAGAGGTGCGGGGAGCAGTCAGGTTATATAGAAGTTTGCAACAAAAGGCAGGTAGTCTGAGCATCAAAAATATTTTGTGAATTAGAGAAAACCAGATATCCCAAGTTAAGGGATTTTAATGCTTTTCTATATATGGGAAGATGGCAAGAGTCCAGGCTCACTGAAATCATTCCTTTCATTTGCATCTCAGTGGTCACAGGGACCACTAACCTGTGACTTGTCACTGAGTTCTTCAGTGCTCACCATAGGGAGTGGCTGCAGCCTGATGGCTACCAGACCACGCAGGCATTCTTCTTCCTGAGTGCCCTAGAGGGCTGGAATCACTGATGACTGCGACACCATTGTCTAGCGAGGCAACAGGAAATACTCCACTTCTCACCTTCCGTTTACATGTCGTTCTATAGTTTACAGAACACTTTGATGGCCACCAACTCATTGGAATCTCACTACATGGAAGGTACAGAGGGATTTTCATCTCCCTTCTAAACTGACTTTTAAAAGGAAAAGAAAACCTCAGAGGAGTATTCCTTGCCAACAACCGCCTGAGACTTACTTTGGAGTGAGGTGGGATTTAGATTTTAATTTTATAAATGTAAACTGCCTAGATTTAAGGAGGCAGAAAGCTCAAAGCTGAAATTCAAATCTGGGTCTTCTAATTCCTAGGATAAAGATATCCATTGCCTCTTATGCAGCTTTTCTGCTCCATAAATGTTTTGCCTTTTTCTGTCTAAACTTAAAAGACGGGATAAAGAGACACTATTATAAATTATAAATTATAATTTCTTTTACATGTTTAGGTTTTATTTTAATGACTTACAGTCTACAGTTTCGGATCCTTTCTTTTTTCTTTTATTGCCACTGATCTATTGATTCAGCAAGCATATATTGAATATCTTCAGTGTGCTAAGAACTGTACCAGATATTCAGAGTAAACTTAGGATATAGGGGAAAAAAAAACCAACTTAGGATATGATTCATCTCTGAGATGCTCACAACTTAGCAGGGGTTGTGGATACATAAATAATTAGAATACAGTTAAACCAGTGATATTGTAGAGATAGGAAAGACTAGGAGAGAGGCCAAGCAAAAAAAAAATAACTTTTCAAAAAAAAAAAAATCGAGGTGGTGGGGGCAGAGGAGATTACCCCAGGCAGAAAGTGCAGAAGGATGGGTCCTTGATGTAGAGAATAGTCCAAGATAATTGTTGCAAAGAGGAGCAATAGGAGAAGACCAGGCTTGAGAGGCAAGATGGGTAGACTTGAATGTCTTTTGATGGTAAAGCTCAGACACTCTCTAGGCAACAGGGAGCACCTGAAGCAGATACGTGACATCAGATTTAAAAACATAACTTTAAGCCCAGCATAGGGTGACACTGATATTAAGGTGTTCCCTTCTAGCAATTCTGAGTTCCAAATTGGAGATTTTGAAAGCTAGAAGTGAAGTGAAGCAGCAATTTGTTGTGGACAAGTGAGCCCCACTGACACAAGCTGTCATTTCTGCTGACAGTGAAAATGACTCAGGACAGCTGTGGGGTAGATCAGAAAGAGGGGTGGATAAAATCAAACCAAATGGCCTTGCATTCTGATGGCTGGTCCCCTGAGGTCTTGGTTCTGATGTTAGGCCTTGCTATCAGCCATCCAAACACAAGGACAACTAAAATAAATGTTTCCAAAGTATATTCCAAAGGAGAGAAAGAATTCTCGTTTTCCATAAACTACCCAAAGCTTAAACCAACAAGGTCAGATGTTTTTGCTCTTTGAAACAGTTCCCAGCCATTTCACAACTCTTTATAGCATCAGATGCTCAAACCACGTCAAACAGTCTAATTCCTATTGAATGGCACATGAACACAGCCAATGAGGATGTCCAGAAAGTGGAGAATTGAGAACCGTTTTTTCCCTCCTTTCCTATGAAAAAATTAACTTAGAGCAAGTGTGGTTCAATGGGTGAACTTTGTTTTACTTATTTAAGCTTGTGGTTTCGTATATGTGTACTGAAAGCTGGGTGCTTACACCATCAGGGCCAAATTTCAGTCGCATCTGAAGGCTCACTGTTCCTTCTCAGAAAGAAGTACAAATACAATACAACCCACTGATTGTCTCCATGTAGATTCTGGGAAATGTATTTCAAGAATATCTTCCCAGAATTTGACTGCTTCCTCAATCAAAACCTTCAGAATTTCCCATTAGATTTGAACCCTGGCAATCTACATTGAATTAAGTAATTTCTATTAATAGGACATGTTGATTATCCTAGGAAACGGAGTGATATAGTTCTTAGCATTAAGTTCTGTTGTTCCTTCCACTGAGTATGACATTAAATCATTAAAAAAGAAATTGTAAGAAACTTTACTTTTGTGGCCATTAACGTGAGAGATGAGTGATTTTCCATCCTTTTAATGTGTGACCTACAGAGAGGATAGCTGTATGACCATAGACAGACACATCTTGTAGTCTCTCTGGCCTTAGTTTCTTCATCAGAAAATTAAGAGATTTGAACCAGCTGACATGAAAATAGTTGACACTTTTATTTATTTTTTTAAACTTGATTTTTAACTGTAGGTGCTTTTGTTCCCAGTGTATTATAAACATGTATTTCTCTTACATACAATCCTTGCATACACCCTCCAGGGCTGCCATGGAAGCTTCATAGTTCCAGAAACCCAGATTCCTTCTATCCTGTTGCTGCCCTCTGTTCAACACAGAGCTTCCATTTGGTGCTTAAAAATGCTGCCCTAGCACCCACCATCAGCCAATGAGAGACAGGAAAGGGTCAAGGGAAAGACGCATCCATTCCTTAAAAGGCATGACCTAAAAGTAACACACAACTTGCATTCAGACAGCCAGCTAGTCATGTGATCACAGCTAGCTGTGAGGGGTGTGAGGTGGCTGTCAGACCATGTAGTTGTCATCTACACTGTTCCGGGCAGCAGGAGGGGAGGCAGATGTCTGAGGACAACTAGAGGTCTCTTGTCATGACATCTGAGATCCTTTCCAGTTTTAAAATAAATGATAACCAGATCTAATTTCTCATCTGCCTATGAAAAAAATTCAGACCATATCTGTCTCCCGCATGTCCCTGTTTGAAAGAGCAGGTGACAGAGGAGGCAGGTAGGAAAGAGCCCAGCATAGGGTACCACTGTAAACCCCTTGGAGAGTAGCCTGATGGAGTACACTTTTTGTGTGAAAGAAGAATTACTTTCCCTCAAAAAGGGAAAACAGTAAGACATATATTTGTTCCTCTCTATGCTTACCTTGGACTTCCCTGGTTGCTCAGTGGTAAAGAATCTTCCTGCCAATGCAAGAGATCTTGGTTCAATCCCTGGGTCAGGAAGATGTCCTGGGGAAGGAAATGGCAACCCACTCCAGTATTCTTGCCTGGGAAATCCCATGGACAGAGGAGCCTGGTGGGATATGGCCCATGGGATTGCAAAAGAATTGGACACAATTTAGTGGTTAAACAACGACAATACTTACCATATCACTTAACAAGAAACAAATTAACCAAGATCTTAATTTCTTCTTACTGCTTTCATATCCAAGTTTTGTTTCCACTTAGAAGGCAGAATCAAGTTAGTTTCTGTTGGATACAAATTATTAATTCCCTCCCCTGCACAGCCCAGGATATGGCTGTGTAGACCAAAGTGGCATTGCAAAAGATCTGACTGATGTTTGAATTAGCCACAGCTGCATGCTTAACCTTTAAAAGTGAAAGGATCCTGCACAGGTCCCTTTAACAGTGTGTATGTTTAACACTGAGGGTGTTCACTAAATCTACCCACTCTGAGTCCATTCTTTGCCCATGGGACCATGTGACTTGCTTTTCCTGATGGAATGTGAATAGATAAGCCTTGTGTTATGTTTAAGGGAATACCTTAAAAGCCAGTGTAGAATTCTACATATTTCATTCTGCCTGCATGATGACCGGGAATGTTCTTGCCTACTGATCTCTTTGTATCCGCATCCCTGAGTGAAGACCTGACCTGGTGACGCGGAACAGCTTCCCTGCTGACCTGTGATGGGCATGTAGCATGAGTAGGAAAGAAACTTTGTTTATGAGCCACTGAGTTAGGGGATGTTTGTTACTACAGCACAACCTCCTGGCTGATACAAACAGAAATAAAAATGCCCTGCCTATGGATGACAAGCAATGGGAATGGGGGTCAGTTACAGCTCTGTTCATGAAAGTCGTTAAACAGAAATGCATTATTGTTAATAAGTGCCAAAGAAATTTAATGTATAATGCACACATCTTTTTGTCTCTTGTAAAAGCTTTTACCCGAATACTCAAAAAGTAGTGCTCAAATTATTGTCAATGTGGTTGTCTTTTCATAATAATAACAATATTTTAAGTAAATGCCAGTTCCTAAACTCTCATCTTAACATAATTTTTAGGGTATAACTATACCACAGTTTTAAAAGAAATTGACAGACTTACAGTATATCCTTGTGTCTGGCAGTTTTCAGGATAAGTTATAGAAACTTGTAATCTAGTTTGGGAAAAAATTTACTTTGCCTTAAAGTTCTGTTTTGTAGTTCAGAAGTCCTATAATTTGGAGATAAAATGGTGACTTTTTGATCTCTAAACTTGTGAATGGCATTGCCACAATGTAAATGCCATCATACCAGTTTTCCCCCCAAATATTTATCATTTTTTAACCATTTAAAAGAAGTATCAAAGGAAACTTGTAAGTTTTCAAGTAACTTTAAAAAGAGTACTTCGTTTATTTGAAAGCCAGCTCCAAAAACAATAATAGCTAACATTCATTGTATGCTTACTATTCACCAGGTATGCTAAGTGACTCCATAAATTATGTCATTAAATCTTCATAACAATCCTCTTGCACATGAAAAAATTGAGGCACAGAAAACCTAAGGGATTTACTGAAGCCCGTGTTACAAGTAGTTGTGAGTGAAGGAATTGGTTTGAATCCATGTTGTTTGCCCTCCTGAACCTCTATTTATATCCACAGTGCCATCCTGGCTCCTTGTGGGTGGGGGTGTTGAGGATCCCCGAAGTCCTCCTGTCTATTGTTGACTTTGCCCACCTGTGTAAGAAGCAGGGCAGATGAAATATTGATTACACCTCTTTCCTCATTTTCCAGTTGCAACTAGTATGTGATCCCTACCCCCCACCTCCCAGAAATACTAGTTTTATTTGTTTGGTTTTTGTTTACTTAAATATAGCTCTCTAAAGGACTAACTTGCAGAAGCATCCTAAGTGATTATGCTTGCATCATCATTGGAATAAGCCTTGACCTGGTGATCTGCTGTGCATATGACCAGCTGTTCTCATCCCAGCAGATAGAATCATGACTTCACTCCCTTAGGTCCTAGACTAGGACATTTACAGGTGGCCTGCCTGGATATCATCAGGTGACAGTAAGGATGTTAGTCTTATGCTTAGGACTCTCCTGGTGGTACAACGGATAAGAATCCACCTGCCAGTGCAGACGACATAGGTCCGACCCCTCATCTGGGAAGATTCCACATGCCACGGAGAAACTGAGCCCTTACACCACAACTACTGAGCCCTTGCACCTAGAGCTAATCCTCTGCAACAAGAGAAACCACCCCAATGAGAAGTCCGTGCGCCAAAACGAAGGGTAGCCCTCACTCACCACAACTAAGGAAAGCCTGTGAGCAGGAATGAAGACCATAAGCAAAAATAAATAAATAATTTTTTAAAAAAAGATCTTGTGCTTAGACCCTAGCAGAAATGATAGAAAGAAAATATCAGATCCTTAAATATTTAGTTCAAGATCTCATTATGGTCCCCTGATGATGCTGCAGATGCAGAGAGCCTAAACTGCCCTTGGCATTCTCCAGTTAAAACTTTAAAAACAGGAGCCTGGCTTCTTTCTTTTGTATGATAAGCAGAGCAGATTTGGCAGTCCAGATGAGAAGTGCATGATCTTGGTTGAGCTCTTTGAGAAAGGTGTGTCAAGGAGTGCGTCTAATGATCTGGAAGCCAGGGAGGGGTCACAGGCTGGTGTGCAGAGCTACTAAGTCAGAACCGTCAGAGCCTGAGGAGGAGGGTAACAACACTCCACGTGGCGACCATCAGGTGTGGCATGTCCGCATGGCCAGCGATCCTTTTACAGTTTCTTAATTGCAGAAATTGCTGAATTTGCTGAAGTTGAATGTTCTGGGGGGAAGGAATGAGGGTGATTAATTGCCTGAACTGTGCTCTTGTTTTTGCTTTCAGGCAAATTCCTTCTCCACACTGCGTGGAGTGTGTCAGCATGTTATTGTCACAACATGTTGGGAGACTCATCTGCTTAGCCACTTAGAGCTAGGCAAGTGGGGGAGTGAGAACGCCAGCCCTTCTGCAGGATCTCACCTGCAGATCTCCCCAGATGTGGGGATGCTGAAGTGTGTATAGGACAGGGTGATTCATATAGTAATGCCGAGAGCAAATACTGTGTGCCAGGCCCAGTTCTAGATGCTTGACATGCCTTCATTCATTTTTTAGTAATAACAAGCTACGGAGAAGATCCTTTTAATAGCTCTTCTTTACAGATAAGAGGATTTTAAGCACTTAAGTAACTTGCCTGGGATCATGTAACCAGTAAAAGTCGGACCTGGACTCAAACCCAGAAAGTCTGGCTCTAGTAGCTGAAATAATCCAATCGCAGTTCACAGAAGCGTTCACTAGATGATGGGAAAGTACTGGATTGATAGTGATGCAGAGGGGGACTTCCCTCATGGTCCAGTGGTTAAGAATTTGCTTACCAATTCAGGGGACATGGGTTCGATCCCCAGTCTAGGAAGATCCCACATGCCACGGGGCATCTAAGCCAATGGGCAACAGCTATTGAGCCTGTGCTCTAGAGCCCGGGAACTGCAGCTACTGAGCCCACATGCCTCAGCTACTGAAGCTCACTCTCCTCAACAAGAGAAGCCCCTGCAATGAGAGACGTGTGCACCACAACAAAGAGTAGCTCCCGCTAGCTGCAACTAGAGAAAGCCCTAACCCAAAAATGAAGGCCCAGTACAACCATAAATGACAGATAGATAGTAATACAGAGGAAGGAAGTATTTTAGCAAGACATGTAACTTTGAATCAGCAGAAAGTTGTAGATGATTACCTGAAAAGCAGGTCAGGATTCTGAGCTGCTGTTGGATAAGATCGTTTCACATAGGAGAAGCTTTTATTTCCTCTCCATGCAGAGTCATGGAGTTTGTGATATAGTAACAGATAATGCTTATACAGAGAGAGTCCATTAGAAAATCTCTACAGAGTACATGTCTGTGGGTCATGCAGCAATGACGGGACAGGAGTGATAGTTCTCCATGTTTGCCTGAGGATGCAGCAGAGCTTTGGGGAGAAGGAGTCAAGTCTGCTGTAATGGACCCCGAGTTCCTGAAGAGCTCCTGCAACTTCCCAAGAGAGAGAAGAAAGAGTTGCAGTTCCATAGTCTTAACTGAAACTCTCTTAGACCATGATCAGGGAGGAATGCTGTAAGGATGACACTGTGTATTATGATTCGAATGTTCTCCCACCCAAACTATGGCGGACTGAGAGCATGGTGTCTGCCTTACTGTAGGAGCCAAAGAAGAGAGCTGAGGGTCCCTGAAGGAGCGAGGTCCCATTGGGCAGTGGCCCACTGCTGGGGAGGGAGCCCCCACTTGCCTCAGGAAGAACATACTTCAGTGCTGACAGAGGGGGTGGTATATGGGGGGAAGGCTGGAGCCTGTCATAGGAGCCCAGGTCCATGTCAGGAAGAGCTAAGCTGGCCCGAGTCAGGGCCAACCGGGAAGGAGGCTGCCCATTAGAGGTGACTCTGGGGCAGGGCAGGGCAGCGAGAAAACCTTGGCACCCTAATACCCACCTTGGGTTTCCCTGCCAGGAGAACTGGGGGGAGTCCTGCAGGCCCCAGAACCTCTCCTGAGAGGAAGCCATGTTTTACCCACATCCTTTGGTTTTGCTTCTTCAGAGCAGTGTAGCCTGATAAGCAGCAATGATAATTAAATTATATTGTCACTTATTTGTCATGTACTAGGTGAGGAGTCAACTGGTTGGTTTAATAACCATTCAGGACCTTCTGAGTTGCACATTTAAAGAGATCGTTTGATCTGCAACCAATTTGTCTTGATTTTCCACTCTTAGACACCTGAATACTTAGGAAGGCTTTCTAGAGTTTCTCTGGTACAGTATATCCACTGTATTGTTGACCAGTAGATTTTTTTTTCTTAAAATGTTTTTTTATGATTTCTGGCAGTAGAAACAGATAGATGTATTTAATAATTTGGTGAAATGTCATCAAGAATAGTATTTATTGTAAAAGATAACTAAATACATTTGTCTACATTTTCTTGAAACTCAAAGTATGCTGGTGGTAAGAGACCTATAGTGATTTCAGATGCTCTTTTCCTTGGTAAGAAACATTGTTTTTACTTATCTCAAACATCACTGAATTCCAGTCCTCTTTATAGGTTTTTATAAAAGATAAGAATTTTTTTTCCAGAACCATTTGTTCTCCCCAGGAATTGAAGCCAAATAAGGAATTAGTTGAGTTCATATTTGTCTTGAGACAATTATGATGTTTATTTTACATAGTTTTGGAAAATACAGACATTCAGTTCCCATCTGATCCCAATCACTCACTCTATTTTTGTTTATAAGCTTCTGGTTCAGCAACATTAAAAGGAATTAATATTTGAATTTATATCACTTCTGACTTAGGGCTGATAGCTTTAAAGTTCAAGGTCATGCCTCTTATTGAAATCATTTAATGTTCTGAGTATTTTTGAGAAAATAGTCAAAACAAGATGTTGACTTATCCTGCCAGACTCAGATTTCAGTGGTTATTTTATAAAATTAATAATTTAATAGAAACTTTAAATGATAAGGTAGTGGCTTAGAGCTTGAGGCATGGCGGCTCACTCTGTCATTTTAAAAATCATTTAGAACTCTGCAATGCATCTTTTTCCTTTCATTTCTGGTGATGCATGGCATGTGTCCAGAAAAAATTGAAATTCAAGAAACAAAGCAACCAGATGCCATGTGCTGCCCATTAATTTAGTAAAACTTGTTTTAAGTTTGATCATACCTGAAGATGTCGAGGTGTGAAGAAACCCATCTCTCTTGTGCTTTGTTGGTGTGATTATAAATTGCCACCCCTCTTTGGTAGACAATTTGGCAACATCTTTCACGTTTTTGAAGGCATGTACCTTTGTTGTAAGTAGTCCACGGCCGGGATTTTACTGTATGTGGTGTATTGGTCATCTATTGCTGTTAGTCACTCAGGCATGCCTACCTCTTTGAGACCCCATGGACTGTAGCCCCCCAGGCTCCTCTGTCCATGGGATTCTCCAGGCAAGAATACTGGAGTGGGTTGCCATTTCCTTCTCCAGGGGATCTTCCTGACCCAGGGATCGAACCTGTGTCTCCTGCATTGCAGACAGATTCTTTACCACTGAGCCACCTGAGAAGCCCAGTCATCTGTTACTGCATAACGAATTACCTCAAAATCCAGTGGGTTAAAACAAATACCTCAATTAAAATAAATAAATTTATATTAAAAAATAAAACAAATACCTCTAGTTTCAGTGTGTAGGAATTGAGGGCAATTTAGTTGTGTGGTTGTGGCTCAGGGTCTCTCATGAGGTTTCCATCAAACTGTCAGCAGGGGCTGCAGAGTCACCTGGGCTGGAGAGTTCCACTCCAAGTTCACCCCCTGGTTGTTGGAGGCCTTGGTTCCTCACCACATGGATCGCCTCCCTACAGGCTGCCTGAGTGTCTTCATACCATAGCTGCTGACCTCCTCCAGGACATATGAACCAAGAGAGATAGGGTGAGCATGTGAGAGAAACCCAAGAGGGAGGCCACAGTTTTCTTAAACCTAACCTTGGGAGTGACAGTGTGTCCTTTCTACCATAGGCACTGGGTCACACAGAGCAACACAGGTCCAGTGTGGGAGGGAAAGCACAGGTATGAAAACCAGCGGAGCTGGAGATTCTCGCCCCCTTCCTTGGAGGCTGCCAAGCACATGTGGCTACTTTGAAACAGACAAAAACCTAAACTATAACACCAACCTGAATGCCCAACTCTATGTTATATAAATTATAATATACATCATTCTATGGCGTGTGTTGCAGCTGTTAACAAAGGAAAAAGATCTATATGTGTAGATATGAAAACCTTTAAAATACACTATTAGGTAAATAAAGAATTCTAGTACAGAAGGCTGTGTAGGATGTTTTCTATAAATATTTTCAAAGTATACATGTAATCCCAAACCTTTTTGGCCCCAGGGACCAGTTTTGTGGAAGATAACTTTTCCCAGACCCGGGTAGGGGTGAAGGATGGATAGTTTAGAGACAATTTAAATGCACTTTGTTTATTGTGCACTTTATTTCTGTTTATTTCTGTTTCATGGCAATCTCAGGCTATTCCACCTTGACCCTAGGGTTAGGGATCAAGCTCCTATGAGAGTCTAAGGCCACCGCTGATCTGACGGGAGGTGGAGCTCAGTAATGAGAGCGATGGGGAGTTCACCCACTGCTCACCACCTCCTGTGCAGCCCGCTTCCTAACAAGGGGTGGGGACCCCTCTGGTAGAGCATCCTTTTGTTTTGCTAGAATGAAAACCTGTTACCAGTGATGGATTTTTCATCTTTTCCCTTCTCTCCATTTCCCCAATGAGTAATTTTTTAAATTTTGGAATTGGGGCACGGGTGCCTACAGACACTCCTGCTGTCCTGCCCGTTCACCATCAGCACCTCAGCCCTCCCCCGCTCTGACCTTTCTTTTCCAATTGCCCGAGGTCTGCAGGAGCTGCTGGGCTGTGACCGTTCTTACACTGGCCTCAGCTGTTCATTTGCAGCCCGCTTTACTGCGGTGCGTGGACTGGGGGGCACGTAGATGCTTTCTGCTTCAGTGTCTTCAGCCAGCTGGGCAAGAATTAGTGTTTGAACAAGTTTTGCAAGTTCCGAGATGCCTGGTCTACCTGGAATCTCATGAATCATTAGATTTCTGTCTCGCTGAGGTTTCCTCCCAGCTAGCTGTCTTGCCTAAAAACTCCTTTTCTTCCGTGGCAGTCTCTTGAGGCACAAGTGGCCTGACTCTGCTTTCTTCTAGAAGTAGCTTGTTCCTTTCTAGCCCTGGGGTGAAATGCTTCAGTGAAAATTCTGCTTTCAGTTGTGAAGTTACAAAATCAGTCTCTTGGTCTGCCAGCTTCTGCTTCTTGCTGTCTTTTGAATCCTCGTTTACTCAGTAAGAGGAAGTAAATTTGCTAGATACCTCCATCCTGTCCTGGGTCTGGTTATTTCTTCCATTACCCATCTCCATGAGCCTCCTTATAAATTCATTCCATAAGTATGCAGTTAGCCTTGACTCTACGCCAGACACAGTGTTAGGGACTGGGGAGAGAACTGTAAACAGAAAGTCACGGCCCCTCCCCTTACAGACCTTACTGTCTAGTTCAAATGACTGATACTATTATACCTAATTAAGTGTTTGAATAATTGACTATAGACGACAAGTGCTGCAAATGAGAAAGCCAGATGTATATGTCAAGCAGGCAGACTTGCGGGGCCAATGATAGGATATACATTGTGTCTGTGCAAGTTAGAAAAAGCCATCCCCTCTCTGTGGACAAATTAAAAGGCAGCCCTTCCAGGTTTATGCAAACCTGTAGGCACAGAATTTGGCAACCGATGGAGCCTTTTTTTTAGTTCACACAAAGGGATCACCTTTTCCATGCAGGTAGAGTCCGGTATCAGGGTATGTGACTTGGCCAGTATAGCAGCCTTCTTCCTGCCCACCTTGATTAGAGCCCTTGTTTCAAGCACAGTCTGCCCAACCCAAGGGGAGCTGGCTAATCTGGAGGACTGGGTAAACCTAAAGGCTAAGTTATGCAGACAATGGGGGGCGGGGGAGATGATGAGGAAGATGATCAAGAGCCTTCCAGGCAGAGAGAATTGCATGCTAAGGTCCCCAAAATACAAAACAGCCTAGGATATTCCAGGAACAGAGACTAGAGAAGTGTGGACGGACAGGTAGGCTGAGCTGAAGCCGGAACAGCCAGAAAAGACCAGACCACACAGGGCAGGGTCTCCCTAGACCAGTCAGCAGGTCCCAGTTGAGGATGGCCTCAAATGCTGAGCTAAAGAATTTGAACTGGAACACCATTCTTTTATTTATGGAGGGTCTGAATTATTCTGCTTCCTTTTTGTCTTTAAGTATAGTCATTCTTTTCTGGTTTAAGTTTGTTTATCATCTTCTTTCCTTGCCACTGGAAGGCACATCAATACTCATTTCTCCCTCTCTGAAAGAACTGCAAATGGCAGGCATATTCAAGGCAAGTTCTTGGGCTTGCTTCTGGGTACATGGTTTCTGAGAACCACATGGAGGAAATCAAAGGAAACCGTAAGGAAGCTCTGTGTCCTTGCCGGTGACCAGCACCCACACACATATACACACTTGCACACAACTGCAGGAGTGTTCTCGACCACGTATCACATCAAGAAAAGGAAGCCAAGTGTTTCACTCTGGCAGCACTTCGCATATTTAAATTTTTAGCTAATATCTTAAGTTAATTAAACTTGAATGCATGAAGCGAACATATCCCATCAGTGATGAGGAGAACAATCCAAATGAATACGCTATTCTCTGGGAAGATGGTGTGGATGAATATCAGACATTGTTTGACATTCACAACCATCTGAAATGTTGACCTAGGGCATCAGAACATGTAGGTGCAGGGTAGGCAAGTCAGGTGGATAGAAAAAGACACCTGCCTCCTGCTGCCTCATCAGCACCCAGTCTGCTGGCTCCTGCCCCTCTTAACCAACTGCCACGGCTGGGAGGTTGCTGCAGCCCTGTGAAGGCTGTTAACTCTCTGCTGAGTCTCGCCTCCTCCTTCTCCTCCTTCTCCTCCTCCAGGTATTTTTCCCAAAGACCTGCTGACCCCTCCTGGTGGTACCTTACTGCATGCTCTGAAGGAGAGAGTCAGCAGGTATCAGATAATGGCCAGGCAGGATAATGAAAGTGCCTTTCAAAAGTGTATCCATTCACATTTCCCATTTTGAACTCTCCAACACACACACACACAAACATACAGGCAGGCATGCACACATACATATACACATAGATACGCTTGTACACGCACAAACCCACACTATTTGGCAAGGGGAGGCTGGTTAAATTGGCCCTGCAAGAAGTAAACCATCAACCCTATAGTGCCTGACTCCATTCAGTGTTTTAATGGGAACTTCCGTTTGTTCATTTGTTCATTTGACTCACCTTCATCACAGTTTCACTGTAGGAGTCTACTGTGTATACATGGAATCTACCAGTTCAGTACTTAACCAGCCCCTGAGGGGTCTATAGACAGAATTCTGAAGCTCCAATACTTTGGCCACCTGATGCCAAGAGTTCACTCATTGGAAAAGACCCTGATGCTGGGATAGATTGAGGGCAAGAGGAGAAATGGATGACAGAGGATGAGATGGTTGGATCGCATCATTGACTCAATGGACATGAGTTTGAGCAACTCTGGGAGACAGTGAAGGACAGGGAAGCCTGGAGTGCTATAGTCCAGGCGGTCACAAAGAATCAAACACAACTTAGCGACTGAATGACAACAACTACAGACAGAATTCAGAGTGTCCATGAACTTGACTGAGAAAAAACATTAACACCTTTATTTTCACTAAACTTGAGCTAAAATTCAGTCTTCTGAGTAGAACAAGGAAGAAGGAAATAAGGTGTCTAGGAAAACAATACAATAATTATGAATGTGGGATATAAACCAGTAGTGGTACCTGTGACTTCTCAATAGTAATCAGATGTTTTTATAGTATGGTTAAGTCATTGTAGATGTTATTTGTTAAAGTTGTTGAAATGTTAATGCTCTTCACTGCTTCAAAATTACTATAGTTATCAGAACCTATAGTATATCTTCTTATTTAGTATATAATAAAGAATATACATTCTATATCACACATTTTTTTCCTAAAAATATTTTGATAATTTGTTTTGTTATAATTTTTGTGCTTTATACCTCCATGTGTTTATTTGAGAATGTTAAAACACAGTTCTGAGGAAAGGTACATTGGCTTTTCCAGACTACCAGAGGGGTTCCCAATACAAAAAGATTCTGAACTCCTGGGCTGGAAAGCACTCAAGCTCTAGGCTCAGATCCTGCTCAGTCCCCTGGCTGCACAACCTTAGAATAGTAACTTCTGAGCCTCAGTTTCATCATCTGCAAAATGGTTTAATAATAGTGATGAAGCAGGTGAACATCTTAGTTAAGAAAAAGACTTTTTCTTTTCCCTCTTGTTATACTAACAGATGTGAGGTCTTGTTTAGAGTGCTTGTAAATTGATAAAAAGTAGAATCATTTAGAAATCACTTATACAACCCTTAACTTTGTTTTCTTTGCTTTTTGTTTCTTGTTAACAGCAGTCATTTAAAATATAATAAATATAAGTACAGTGTTAAATATATAAAGTCAGGGAAAGTATTGTATACACTAACATTTTTACCTTTTTAGCTGTTGCATTGTAAAATATTTCAGTCTGTCTCTCAGACTAAAGGGACTAACATTGGAATAACATGCATTCCCCACCCATTCTCTGCATGTGAGATAATCTTTGTCGGCCTTTTTGTTTGATTGCTTTTGTGATGTGTAAAGATTCAAGTGAGGAGCTGTAGGGAAAGTACTGCCAAGGAGGCAGTTCTGGGACATTCCTGGCAGGTGTTTTTTCCCTAGTCCATCATTTTCCTTTCTAATGAAAAATTAATCAGTGAAGTCCCCAAATTATTCTATTTATTTTTCTGTATTCCTATACTACATTGAGAAAGCTAATTATTAATATATAGAGAGAGTGCTTTTAGAATGATGGTTAAAAAACAAAATGTATTATTAGGTGATTAGAGATGTTAATGGTTATTTTTCCCTAAGGTACTAGTACCAATTGTATATTGTTATATAAAAATAAATAATATAAATAGATGTTTAAATATTAAAAAGATTTAATATCAAGGAAAGCGTACTGTGCTAGATCAGATTGTAAGACTGTTAATGTCTATTTTTAAAAGCCATTTGAGAGAAAGTACATTAATTTGTTTTCATTGTTCAGGCTTCCCTGGTGGCTCAGATGGCAAAGAAATCTGCCTGCAGTGCAGGAAACCTGGGTTCCATCCCTGGGTCAGGAAGATCCCCTGGAGAAGGGAATGGCAACCCACTCCAGTATTCTTGCCTGGAGAATCCCATGGACAGAGGAGCCTGGTGGGCTACAGTCCATGGGTTTCAAAGATTCAGACATGACTGCATGACTAACATTTTCCCTTCATATTAGTTTGTTTTAATTGTGCAGACTACCCAATTTTCTTCACTCAGTTTTTTAGAAAGAGGCAAATTATCATGCCGCCCACAGCATGTTTGCTAAATTTCTCTTAGCTGCTGCTGCTGCTAAGTCACTTCAGTCGTGTCCAACTCTGTGTGACCCCATAGATGGCAGCCCACCAGCCTCCCCTGTCCCTGGGATTCTCCAGACAAGAACACTGGAGTGGGTTGCCATCTCCTTCTCCAATGCATCAAAGTGAAAACTGAAAGTGAAGTCTCTCAGTCGTGTCTGACCCTCAGTGACCCCATGGCCTGCAGCCTTCCAGGCTCCTCCGTCCATGGGATTTTCCAGGCAAGAGTACTGGAGTGAGGTGCCATTGCCTTCTCCAAATTTCTGTTAGCTACCTTCTGGATTTACAGAAGGGCTGATGAACAGAATTCATGGCATTAATCAGGCCATCCAGAAGTCAGGTGTCTTCTAGTTTTGTCACTTGGTGAAAACATAACTGGCTGTTGAGAGCTTGAGATAGTCTAGTTAGTGACATGATGAAAGACAAGCACATCTATTTTTAATAGGTTTTCTCAGCTCTGTTGAGGTGTATGTGATAAAATGTGTCTATACTCAAGCATACAAACTGATTTGATAGGTTTTTGTGCTCAATCTCTCAGTCGTGTCCGACTCTTTGCGACCCCATGCCCCACCAGGCTCCTCTGTTCACGGGATCTCCCAGGCAAGAATACTGGAGTGGGCTCACATTTCCTCTTCCAGGCGATCTTCCTGACCCAGGGATCAAACCCCAGTCTCTTGAGTCTCCTGCACTGGCAGGCAGATTCTTTACCACTGTGCCACCTGGGAAGCCCTCATGTATGTATTGATTGTGAAATACCACAGTCAAGTTAATTAACACATCCTTCACCTCACAGTAACCTTTTTTCTGTAGTGGGAGCACTTAGGAACTATTCTCTTAGCAAATTTCAAGTATGCAATACAGTATAATTCACGATAGTCACCATGCTGAACAGTAGATTCCCAGAACTTATTCATCTTATAACTAGAATTTGTCCCCTTGACCAACATCTCCCCACCCTCCCCAGCCCACAGCCCCTCCCTCTCAAAATATCTTCTGGTGACAAAATAGTTTAGGATAGGGTTGCTATGAAACAGTTTGAAAAAGTGATGAAGAAGAATTTAGGATCTCAAGTATCAAAATATTTAATAAATCGACAATAAATAAAACTGTTTTACAGGCATAAGAATTAATGCAACAGAATGAATAGCTCTGAAATACACACAAAGACACACACACACACATATACACACTCACATGCATTTTTGATCATGTGGAACACAGCAAACCAGTAAGGGAAGAAATGGATTATTCAGCAAACCACATACCAAAATATACTCTAGGGAACCAGGGAATTACGTGGGGTTTAAAAAAAAATTTTTTTTTTAATCTAGGAGGAAAAAGTAGGTGACCAACCAATACTGGGATGGGAAAGGATTTTGAAATTTAAAAGCAGTGTAAGAAACCGCAAGGGAAAGTATTACTTTACTTCACCATTGTTTGATTAAAGATAGTTAGGAGTGTGAGGAATTAAACCAACTTAAAATATCCCAAATAAATGGAGGGTTTACTGGAAAGGGATCTTGGATTAATCCATAATCCACAAGGACTGTGATTGGGATGGGCCTTCCTAAGGCTAAGTTAGAGAAGCTACTTTAGCTTCTGAAAGGACCAGGGATCTGAGCACTGGACCTGAGTTCTGCTATACAACCTATTGCCATTGCTTCTTTCTGTCTAGCTGTTTCAGCCTGAACCAGCTGGCCTTGATTAGTAGGAGGGAGGACCCACTGCCTTCTCTTATTTTTGGGGGTTTAGTTGATAAGTCCTGTCCAGCTCTTTGCAACCCCATGGGCTGTAGCCCGCCAGGCTCCTCAGTCCAAGGAATTCTCCAGGCAAGGATACTAGAGCGGGTTGCCATTTTCTTCTACAAGGGAACTTCCCTACCCAGGGATCGAACCTGCATCTCCGCATCTCCTGCGTTGCAGGCGGGTTCTTTACCGCACCGCCAGGAAGGCCGATTTCTCTGGACAGGAGCAAGTTCTCTGAGAAGAGGATATGAGTTGAACAGAAAAGGGCAGGGCAGGCATGATTCATGACTAATATATGCAAATTTGAAACTCCTTAGAACAAAAAGACAGTAAACATTTAAAAGATAAATACCACCCAGTTAAAAAAAATTGCAACAAATATTACTCCAAAAGATTTAATATCCTTAACATAGAAAAGGGTTTGTCAGATAGTAGGAGTATCCCGAACAACCCAGTTTTTCAAATGGACAGAGGACATGAATAGACAGTTGCAGAAAAAGAAAATACTATATATAGAAAAAGAAGATTAACCTTATTAGTGGCAAAAGCAGGGACAAATTTGAGAAAACAATAAGATACATTTTTTGGTCTAAGAAACTGACATTTTTTGCATTTTTAAAATCATACTGTCATTTCTGGCAAGGGTAGAATGGGTTAGACATTCATATCCTTCTGTTGACGTTCAAATTGTTACCTTTCTGGATGAAAATATTTTGAGCCATGAAGACGGATGCTCATGTTCATATTGATCAAGTAATTTTTCTAAGAAGAAAGCAGTTAAAGATATGTATAAAGATAGCTTTGTAGCATTATATGTAATGGTAGAAATCTGAAAATAACCTAAATCTCCAATATTACCTAATTGTTACTTAATTGTTTATCCATAGATGAAATAAATGAAATAGTGTAAGCCATTAAAAATCATTTGTTCCAAGAATATTTATGTACATAATTCCAGTTTTGTAAGTAAACAGCAGAGAGAGAGAAAAAAATGAAACAAAGACATGTAAAACTAACATAAAATATTCTAAACTGTTAATGGCACTTGGTAGGACAATATATTTATTTTCTACAATGAAAATATTACTGTGCTTATCAGAAAAACAACAGCAGCGACATATTTGACATCTGTATTGAAGTAAAATAGACATTTTTATCATATGACCTAGAGAAGGTCCAGGAGAGCTGTCTTGTCCAGGAGAGCTGTTTCCATATATTTCTGAATATTGTCTTAAAAGGATTAAATTCAGAAATCCATCTCTAAGGATCTTGGTCCATACCTGCTGTTCATCATGGTACTTAGTAATCATCCACTGCACCTTCAGATCTCAAATCTCTGTCTGTACATGTGCAGAGGACTTAAACCCTACTGTGTGCATCTCCTTGATTCTCCATGCAGGCTGGTTGTCACTTTGTACAGGTACCAGGATGAAAGAAGATGTGTTTAATTATTTTAGATTGGGAAAAAAAACAGATTTAAACTCTATTAATCAATCCAGGAGAAATAAACTAAGTCCATCTTTTTCTTGAGACTCTCTGCTGGATTTCTACCAATGATCCTAGACTCAGTGGTTTTTTCACCATCTGTCTTTTGGGGCGTGTGCGTGCTCAGTCACGTCCAGCTCTTTGCGACCCTTGCACTGTTGCCCACCAGGCTTCTCTATCCAGGGAATTTTCCAGGCAAGAATACCGGAGTGGGTTGATGTTTTCTACTCCAAGGGATCTTCCCGACCCAAGGATCGAACCTGCATTTCTTTCATCTCCTTCATTAGCAGGCAGACTCTTTAGCAACTGTGCTACCTGGGAAGCCATTTTATTTACATTTCTAGCTCAGAATTCACAAAAATTACATCTCGCTGTTTATCCTTAAATCAAAAAATGTCAATGGCTGTTTACTCTTTGCCTAGCTCTGTACTACACACTCTGAAGTCACTGTCTTATCCTCACAAGTCTATGCTATGGTTTTTACTCTCATTTTACAGAAATAGCAGCTTCAAAGTCAAGTTAATAAGCGATGGCTTTAAATCTGTCTGCTTAACCAAGCTATCATGCCTCATTCGTTCATTCATTTATTCACTCATTCAATGGATAAAACACATCATCTTAAGGAAGTCTATGTACAGGAAAGATTTGTAAACTTTATGATCTACTTCCTTTGTATCAACTTACAAAATAAAATCTAAGGACAATAAAAAACTATGAACAGTCCTTTAAAGATTCCTTATAACTTAAATTGGCCTATAATAAGATTTTTTAAATTGTAATGGTTGGACATGGAAACAAAAAGAAGCTTTTTTATTATTTACTGTAAATTTCAAAAACATAGATAGGCGTGTGTGTCTAACAACATAAACATTTTTTTAATTCTGGAGACCTGGACCTCTAGCTATAGAGTAGTCTTTTCCACTGGCCCCCACTCTCTATTATCCAGTTGTATTAAAATTGTCTTCTTACTGCTTCTCACTACCTGACTTGATATTATCTGTGTGTTTGCTCATTTTTATTGCTCTTTGCTTTACAATGAAAGTTTTCTATTGCTGTTGTTCAGTCACTCAGTCGTGTCCAACTCTTTGTGACCCCATGGACTGCAGCACGCCAGGCTTCCTTGTCCTTCACTGTCTCCCAGAGGTTGCTCAAGCTCATGTCCATTGTGTCAATGATGCCATCCAACCATCTCATCCTCTGTCACCCCCTTCTCCCCCTGCCCTCAATCTTTCCCAGCATCAGGGTCTTTTCCAATGAGTCAGTTCTTCGCATCAGGTAACCAAAGTATTGGAGCTTCAATTTCAGCATCAGTCCTTCCAATTAATATTCAGAGTTGATTTCCTTTAGGATTGACTGGTTTGATCTCATTGCTGTCCAAGGAACTCTCAAAAGCTCTATTAGGCCACGTGGTTTTTTGTCTATTTTTTTCCCTCCTCAGGACTTCTCTTTAGTTCCATTTATGCAGAATGAATGAACTGATAGGTGAATAAGTTTCTCTATCTCTATCTGCTACGTGAGAGCAGAGACCACACACACCCCCATTTTTGAGGTTCCTAAGCTGTTCCGAGGCTTCCCAGGAGATATCTGATGCATGACTTGTCCCAGACCTACCAAGTGGCACACTCCCCTGACCCCTCACCCTGCTCTGACTTCCTGTGGTACTTGCCACTGTAGCCCTACACCAGAAAGTCCTTGGTGCCAGGCAGAGCCCCCATGAGCTGCTGCTGCTGATGCCTCCACGTGCATAGCCCCTCCGAGCCCAAGCGGAGGGCACTGACGTCCATGGCCAGAGACTGCTTGTTTCTGTTGTGGAAGAATCCTCACCGGAGGCCACCGTTTCATGGAACTGCGCTCCGCGTCTCCGAGTCCTCTCTGCCAATGTGGGATGAACACACAGACTCTTCCGCCCCCACGCAGACACACCTGTTAGCTTTCTGGGCCAGGGCTACCTTGCGCTTGCACATTCTTCTCAGGTTTTGGGGAAAACCCTCCTTTCTATTTTTACCTCTAGAGCAGGGATTGGACTGAGGGGAGAGATGATTGTAAGGTGGGGTGGGAGGCTTGGGTAAATCAGAAGTTCTACGTGAGAAAAAATGCATCACAGCTCCATGTCAGCACTGAAGCATTAGCTAACAATGCTTCCTCCAGGAAGAATAAGTTCCCTGCGGGCAACCTGGTACCTCCTGCAGACAGGGAGCACCCTGCTGGCCCTCCAGGCCATCTGGATACCATGGACCCCTGAGGTGAACTCACTTTAGCCCCAGGCTGGGATGGCTGCTAGCTGGAGATAAAGCTTGGCTGTTTCCTTTCTGGTTTGTGGTGGACTGTATGCTAGAAAGATATGTAAGAAATGGTATCCTAATTAGTAATGGCTCACTCCACACAGACACGTACACATGATCACACACTTACTAACACCACTCACACTTACACCACACACACTCAGAAGAGAATTCACAGTGTTCACCACCGCAGTCTATATTCTGACAGAGTTTTATTTGGCTTCTTGGACAAATAAACCAAGGCAGATGAGAGCTGGGTAAGCCGTGGGGTATGGCAGCCTGAGAAAAGGAATGTGCAGTGCCTGTTGACATGCAGGGCCTTGTTCTATGCACGCTTCATGCAACTTAACAAAGCACATCCAGAAACCCGTTCTGGCTTTCAGAGCAGTCACAGAGCCTCTGCTGGTAACAGAGGCCTTGTCCTAAGAAGGCCCATGCCTCTCATGGATCTGGGCAGAGAAGAGGGGCAAGGGGCTTCTGCCAGAGGTCAGGCCAACCAAAAGAAAGGGAATGGGGGGCTGCCCCCTATTGATTTATTAAAAAAATAACAAGAAGGAAGGAACCTTCCATCATCACTACCGCTGTGACCTCTGCTCACTACTTTTTCAGGCTGTGTACTCATATAATGTTCCTGGGCTTCCCCGGTGGCTCAGCTAGTAGAGAACCTGCCTGCGATGCAGGAGACCCAGGTTCAGTCCCTGGGCTGGAAAGGTCCCAAGGAAGAGGAAATGGCAACCCACTCCAGTATTCTTGCCTGGAGAATTCCATGGACAGAGAAACCTCTCAGGCTACAGTCCATAGGGTTGCAAAGTATCAGACATGACTGAGCGACTAACCCTTTCACTTGCTTTGCTTCATAATGTTTTTAACCAGAAAAAGCTAGTATGTTTTATTTTGAAACAATTTAGTGTGTTGTAGAGGAAGGAAGGGAAAACAGAACCCGCCTTAGAAATCCTGGGCAAGTGATGTCTGCTTAGTGATAGGGCACGGTCACCCTTTCCTGGGGGGGAAAGCCATACTCCACACTTTGCAAAACGTGGTCCTTCCTGTTAAGAAGGCTGGCTGTAATATTAGAGAGGAGAAGATGAATGGAGGACTGTCTTGGCTTAGGAAATCCATTTCTATTTTTTGTCCAACTGAGTCACTGTGATAAAAGTGGCCCGAGCATCACAAGACTTGTAACCTTTATGTCATCTCCCCTCCCACTCTGTTCCCGAAAATGCTCGTTTTTGTTCTATCGGCTTTTCTCTTGCTTCAAACAGTAAAGAGTTTTTCTTCATTGGCAGACGTTCTATTTATGAATTGTCACTGATCTTTTTTTTCTTTTTTGCGTGCACATGATCTGCCCTCTGCTCCTGTCTTTGCACCTTGTTGTTCAGTCTCTCAGTCGTGTTCACTCTTTGCAACCCCACGGACTGCAGAATGCCAGGCTTCCCTGTCTCCCGGAGTTTGCTTAAACTCGTGTCCATTGAGTCAGAGATGCCATCCAACCATCTCATCCTCTGCCACCCCACTTCTCCTTTTGCCCTTCAATCTTTCCCAGCATCAGTGTCTTTTCCAGTGAGTCAGCTCTTCTCATCAGGTGGCCAAAGTATTGGAACTTCAGCTTCAGCGTCAATTCTTCCAATGAATATTCAGGGTTGATTTCCTTTAGCATTGACTGGTTTGATTTTTGTACTATCCAGTTGGAATTCTTAACTGTATATGCCTTGGCCTCCTGATTCTCAAGAATACCAGTGTGGGGGTCATGAACTGATCCAACATTGTTCTTGTAGTATTGAGTTAGCCTGAGATGCCCCATTGACGACATCATTCCCATACAGTTTTAATTTCCATTTAGGAAGTATTTAGATTCATACTGGTTCTCTTTGATTATACATCATTAAGGTACTCTTTGATTATACGTTAATTTGGATTATTGTTAAGTAATTTTGTTTCAACTGTAAAAAATCACCACCAGTAGCTTGGCAGTACTACCCCAGACTGTAGCTGATGGACCCTTATGTGTTCAATAACCCCACTGTGATCTGGGCACAGCCATTCACTCGTGAAGTGGGGATTCTAGTGGGACTTCACCAGCATGCAGTTGTCCTAAAGGACATCAGGCTAAGCCCCTGTGTGTTAACTGAATTCAGGCGCAAGTCTATATACAAAGTCTAACATGTGTCCTGCTTTACCTGCTTGGTTTTCAGAATGCAGAGTTTAGGGCCACTGGCTGCAGTTTCTGTCTCTTCTTCCTTCCCTTTGCACTAATTCATGAGCAGCTGTTAAAGTGGAAAGTTAGTTACTGTTTTCCCTGAGCTTTCTGCTTTCCTCTTCAGCTACCACTTTTCACATCTTCCCCAACACTCACTAATAAGAAGCTTCCAGCACCTGTATCACTGGACATACACTCTTTAAAGGTCATTTGTAGTTGACTTCTGTGGCCCTGACTTGTGAGTGATGACTGCTTATTTCACTCGGGCTGTCTGAATCTTGGCAAGGTGACAAATTGTGCGGTTTTTTTTTTTTCCCCTTTATTTCCTGGGATAATTGCTAGAATTTCTTTTTTTTTTTTAACATCCATTTTCTGTGCCAGGAATTCCAAAGTCAAAATATACATAAACCATTAGGTTGTAAACAAAAGCATCTAGGAGTTTCTAGCTAGAAGACGGTCTGAGGTCAAGGGCAACCATCTACTCCAGTACAAGGATGTCTTTCCAGTGCCTCCAGCTCAGTGTCCTCAGCAGCCACCGCCCCCTGCCCCTGGCCCCTGGTTGTTGGGTTGGCAGATGCTTTCTGTGAGCAGAGGTCAGACTCTTATGCTCCCTTGTTTCTTCATGTGAAACGGTGACTGTGATAAGAGCAGTACTTCCTCATGGAGTTGTTGAGAGTGTCAGATCAGTTAATACACCTAACAGCACTTGTGCTCAATCGTGTCTGACTCTTTGCGACCCCGTGGACTGTAGCCCAAAAGCCTTCTCAGTCTGTGGGATTTTTCAGACACGAATACTGGCATGGGTTGCCATGCCCTCCTTCAGGGATCTTCCTGACCCAAGGATCAAACTTACATCTGCATTGCAGGAAGTTTCTTTACCTGCTGAGCCATCAGAGAAGCCCCTGATGTACATTAAAATGGTGGACAATACCTGGCAAGAGCTAAGTGGGGGCTCGCTGCTCCTGGGTAATGCCGCCTCTGTAGCTGGAACCCAGGAGTAGCAGAGAGAGGACAGATGAGATTCAGGCTGACTGGTCCGAGTTCAGACCCTGCCAGCACCTAGCTTTGTGAACCTGCTTAATACATTCTGAGCTTCGATTTCCTTCTGTGTAACATTTGGATAAGGAGTCTCCTGTATGTACTTGCTGTTGCAGGCAGTCAGTAAAATGCCAAGCGATTTAAAGGGTTAGTGAGAATTCATGTAAGTCGCCCGATACAGAGTAGACATGCATTAAACAATCATGATTAATCACATTTCCTGCTTGGCTGAAGAGACCAAAAGAGAAGGTTCTGTTTGCCTCGCCTTAGGAGACAGTATAGCACTGTGCTTGTCACATGAGTGCCTAATAGATATTGGGTTGTTTTACTCAAAGGGGAGTAAAGATGAAACTGAAGAGTAATTCAGGTTTGGAGCTTCTAATAGAAGCACCAAAGAAAAGGTGTGATAGATATTTGCAAACCTAGAAATGAAAAGCCTTTTACATTAACCTACTAGAATGTATAAGGTTCTCTGATGTGTATAAACTCAGAATTTCTAGTAATGTTTCTCTTCAATGCTAGCAAAACTATACTGGTTCATCTGAGCCAAAGAAAAGGCAACTTATAGGCTTTTTTCCTTTCAAGTATTCTAGTAAACCCTTTTCATGGAGACTCAAGCTGCAAGAATCTTTGTTAGGTGTCTTTTTTGCAGTAAAGGAGCTCCTAACTGAGGCTACCAGGCTTCCCTGGTGGCTCAGACAGTAAAGAATCTGCCTGCAATGCAGGAGACCTGGGTTCGATCCCTGGATTGGGAAGATCTCCTGGAGAAGGACATCACAACCCACTCCAGGATTCTTGCCTGGGGAATCCCATGGACAGAAGAGCCTAGTAGACTACAGCCGATGGGGTTGCAAAGAGTTGGACACGACTGAGCAACTAACACACACACTCAGAGCTGGGGCTACCAGCCTCTTTTCCACCCCTGCCAAGTCTCCTCTCCCATCAACTCCAGATGTCCCAGACCAGCAAGTCATGACCCCCAGGGGCAGACTCTCCAGAATCCTCAACTATAAACAGGATGATCCCTGGCTCACCACCTCTGAAAGGAGCCAGTTCCTGGCAGAGACCTCCATGACATTAATTCTTCTCTTTACCTTGAATGATCTTTGATTACAGATTAAAGAGATGGTGACTAATAGCAGTTTTTACATTGCTGGTTTAATGACTGCTACTGCTAAGTCGCTTCAATTGTGTCCAACTCTGTGCGACCCCATAGATGGCAGCCCACCAGGCTCCCCCATCCCTGGGATTCTCCAGGCAAGAACACTGGAGTGGGTTGCCATTTCCTTCTCCAATGCATGAAAGTGAAAAGTGAAAGTGAAGTCTCTCAGTCGTGTCCGACCCTCAGTGACCCCATGGACTGCAGCCTACCAGGCTCCTCCATCCATGGAATTTTCCAGGCAAGAGTACTGGAATGGGGTGCCATTGGTTTAATGACTAGATGGGACTTATTTTTAATTAGTGCTTTAGTTGTCTATATGTAAACGATGCCCAGTGATGTGCTTAAGGGCCTTTTGAAAAGCAATTATTTTCTTAATTTCATTAAACATCGCTTGTTTGCAATGCTATTTGTGTTCTCTATGAGAAATCTTTTAAGTAGAGATCATTTCCAGCCTTTGTGGACTAATTCAGTTTTAGTGGAGATCATCTTGACAAGACCATTTACCATATTTAGAATAAATTGCAGGGCAGTGGGTTTGCCTAGTCCAAGGAGAGTTTACCAGTGCAGAACACAAAGGCACTTTCATGAAATTCAGAGCTGGTTCCCTCACCCAACCCACTGCCATCCTCAGAGATACACAAGTGTGCCCCCCAGTTTCCATGGCAGCCGGTATTGGGGGTGCAGACATCTGGTAAACCTTGGCAGATTACCTTGAGCAGGGCTAGAGGCCCTTGGCCTGATAAAATCAGGTAGATATTACCCAGGTAACAGCATGCATTCAGTGACAGGATGAAACCACAGTTTGGCATGTTGGAATCAACAGATGTGTTAGTTACAGGACATAAGCTGATTACTTGCCTCAGCTCCAATATCATATTCAAAGTGTGTGCTCTCCTAAATCCTTGAAATTGCTCCCTGAAAAGTAACTTTGGGTTCCAAAAATCTGACGTTGCCAATTAATAGATATATTTTTAGGATGTTTTTAGATAATACATTTTGGGAATTTTCACCCAGTTTCTTTTTTAAAAGAATCATCTTAGAATCAGTTTTCACCCACTGCAAGGCTTTTAGAGTTTTCTTTTTTCAGTCTGTATCTCAGAATAGTAGCTTCAGAGTTGCCAGCTGAAAAAGGACCTATGCGTTCGTTGTGTATGTTGCTGCACGCTATTCCCAAGCACACCCTAAATAGTTTTAGGAAACTAGTACACGGAGTATGTCACGTGGTTTTAGCAGGAAAAACCCCTTGACCTCAGTCCTTAGAAGCTGTCACGTGTTCTGATTGTGAGCAGTCGTTTCCTTGGACTTGCGAACTGAAAGGAGAAGAGTTATATTTGACTTAGTCATTTCCAAGAAGGTAAATAAATGGTTCTTTTAGCAGAGTGGTGTTAGGCTGTTCACTGCCACCTTTAAATGGCAGTGATAGACTAATGGCTCTCCCCGAAGTCTAGGAATGGTCCCATCAACCCGGATAAGCTCCGTAGGAGCTAGCGCACATTGCTGTCCATTCAGTTGGTCCAGCAGCAAGTGTTTGCGCAGCACTGCACTAGCAGCTGCATAACATATCAGAGCAAGTCCATGTGGGAGAGCAGTCGCTGAAGCAATAAGAGAATAATCAAGGTCACATGGCCATAAACGGGTTAAACTGTCATTCATCACATTGTAGCTTTTGGCATACACAGATGACTTTTCTTCATTTCCTTTTAAAAAGCAAATATGAAAATGCCACAAACGTATAACTGCTGAGGTTAGAAGATAATTTTTATTCATTCAAAAAAATTAAACATCCACTACTAAAATTATTTTATGTAGAACTAGGAACAGTTTCAGAATAAATAATGTTTTAGACCACTATTAGAAGTTCAGAGAAGGGTGTCTGTTTATACAAATGCTTAATTCCTGATTGGGTGGCCTCTGGGGGTGGTTCTGCATGTTGTTTGGCCTTTCATGTGTTTTAACTATATCACACTTTCTATTTTGGACTGAGCTCATGTGGCCAAAATTGTGTCGGTTCAGCATAAGCACTGCTGTGCTTTCTCACCATCCTAATCTTATGTATTTCCTGCATCATGACTTATTTAACAAGTATTTAGCTAATTTAGCTTAATTGTGGAGCAAGGGAGTTAGAACTAAGATTTCCTGATTGCTAATGTTTTGGTTCCACTAATTTGATTTTGTGCTTCCTTTAGCTCACAGTTTCCATTCACTACCCCAGGACACAAGCCTTTATACCATCAATAATGCTCCAGAGACATTTCCACCTTCTTTGGGTTTAACACCTACATCTCATTATCTTTTAACTGAGTTCTGGGACATGCAAGTGGAAAAGAAAATAATGGGTGATTAATGCTTCTGCCATGAGTAAGAACTAACTGTACCTATAATGAATATAACTTATTCTTCAATTTCTTCTGCAGTGAAATATTGTGTTGGTTAACAGTTACCAGACTGAGGTTAAACAGACTTTAATTGAAAACTACAAGCCCATGGCACTGCCACATGCAAATCTAACACCAAAAGGAAGCAAACCCTAAAATTGTTCAATAGCACCCCCTAGCATACGTAACTTTAGGCTTTCAGACTAGGAAGCAAATTCCAGTTCTCATTTCCTGTCTAAAAAGTATATGTTTTTCACATGTCTAGTTATATTTGCACATTCTTCACATTATTCCTGACTTGAATGTCCGAAGGTAACTATAAACAGGGGTAGAGTAATCTAGTGGGCTTTCCTGATGGCTCACTGGGTAAAGTATCCTCCTGCAATGCAGGAGACGCTAGATACTCAGGTTTGATCCCTGGATCAGGAAGATCCCCTGGAGGAGGAAAGGGCAACCCACTCCAGTATTCTCGCCTATAAAAATCATCCCATGGATAGAGGAGACTGGTGGGCTACAGTGCACGGGGTCGCAAAGAGTCAGACACGACTGAGTAACTAAGCACAAACAAGCACATAGATTATACTAGCGGAATAATTCCTTGTGCAAATGTTTTTGAAACGATTTTCCTCTAACTGTGGCTGTCTTCTAGTCATTGTCTGTGCTTTAGTTCGCTAGTTTAAAGGGATTTTTGTTTTCTTTTGGAGTAAGTCATCTAGGAAAGAGGAAAAGCACAGCTGGGTGACTGTGGAAGTCCACAGGGTGGACGTAGTATGTTTAACTGCCTTTGGTACATGTTAAGAACACAGCCTCTGAAGCCAGACTCTGTGAGCTTTGTGATCTTGGGCAGGCTCTTAACCGCCCTGTGACTTAGTTTTCTTTTCTGTAAAACAGGTTAATAGTTACAGTACCTGTGTCAGGGAGCTGTCACAGTTAATGCAAGCATCTTGGAAACGTAACACATAATGAAAGCTCAGTGATGATCAGTGGTCATTGTTATCATTATTTCACGGTGAATGCTTGGATGTGGTCATGATCTATAGTTTGGGATCTGACATCAGAAATTCCTGAGTTCAAATCCTCTGAGAGACCTTGGGCAACTTGCTGAAACTCATTTTGTCACCTCTGGATGGGAATACTAATAACAACCACTGCATAGTATTGTCTAATTAGACAATGTATGCAAGATGCTTAGGTTAGACTGGGTAGGGCAGGCGGATCATAGCTGTTACCTTTTATTTCTTCTGAAACACTGATTTAAAAAAAACAATTAAAGATTCTGCAGAGCAATAATAATAATCCTCTATGACTAAGAACAGAAAAGAGATAGCGGAAATTGACTTAGCAAACCCAAGAAAGTCAGTCACACTGCAGAATGAGCAACAGGAATTGCTAGCACAGATGTCTCTGGAAATGGAGGGAAAAGCGGAGCTGAAAACAAGAGGAGTCATTGCAAGTCTGTGTGAAAATCAGACTCTTGGGCCTCCTTCTACGCTCTTTCCAGCTGGGCATTATTGAGGGCTAGCATGCCAAGATGAACTCAGGGCTTTTAAGTGGAAGTCTGCATCCTGAATACCAAGGTCCTTGGCATTGTTGCTTTTCCCTGTCTGGCTCCCAGAGTGCTGGCAAGGAGGATTGGACTCTCCACGATGAGATGACATGTGCCTTTCTCTGGGATCCCTACCAGCCCAAGTAAATAGATCCAAGTATGCTGCCCTTCAAAGTTATTGAACTAAAAAGCCCTGTTGCATCCCTGAAGCCTGCAGTCCACGCACCCATCCTGTGTGCGCAGAGCTTCCAGTCAGCTGCCTAGTGTCCCACGCTTCATTAGGACAGACAGCCAGGGATCCTAGACTATGGTCCCCTGAGGCTGTATCTTAGTGGGGTGCACATGAACCAGATCATTTGCTCCTGCTCTTCAGGCCTCTTAGGTATGTTTGTTAAAGTTTGGGATTCATTCGTTGGGTCTGCTGCATTGCAAGTGGATTCTTTACCAACTGAGCTATCAGGGAAGCCCAATTCAATGCTAGTATATTCCAAATATACCCCTAGATTCGTCCTCAGATATAGATCCAACCAGTCAAGCTTAAGGGAAGTCGATCCTGAATACTCATTGGAGGGACTGATACTGAAGCTCCAGTATTTTGGTCATCTAATTCGAATAGCCAACTCAATGGAAAAGTCCCTAAGGCTGGGAAAGACTGGAGGCAGAAGGAGAAGAGGGCATCAGAGGATGAGATGGCTGGATGGCATTACCAATACAATGAACATGAATTTGGGCAAGCTTTAGGAGATGGTGAAGGACAGGGAGGCCTAGCATGCTGCAGTCTATGGGGTCGCAAGGAGTCGGACACGAATGGGCAACTGAACAACAACATACCTGGCACCTAGCTGACACTCTAGGTGCTGGCATCATCACTCATTCAACCATCTCAGGACAGAGCAAGTCACCTTCCCCATGTTTCACCTACTTCCAGAAGTAGAAGATACGGTTTAAACATCCAGCTGCTTTTATAACTCTGCCACTTGTGAAGGTTCTACAGCAGAGGGGGAAGTCCTGGATTAAAGGATAGGGTTTTTTGGGGGGGGGTTTTCCCTTTTTTAAAAAAAATTTATTGAAGGATAATTGCTTTACAGAACTTCATTGTTTTCTGTCAAACTTCAACAATGATAGGTTTTTAATTCTGCCTCTTAGAGTATGACATCCACCACATCCTCTGATCTCTCTAGACAGTGGTTGCTACCGATGTAAACGAGAGAGACTAGACCATCTTTAGAGATGGCTTCCTTGATCCAAAATACCCCAAAACATCCCAACAAAAAGTCTTTCTGAACAAGTCTTTGAGGCTGCATGTTGGAAGATTTCATGTGAATAAAATGTCCAGAACAGGCAAATCCACAGAGATGGAGGATAGATTAGTGGTTGCCAAGGGTCAGGAAGATTTAGGGGAAAATAAGGAGTAAGTGCTAATGAGTACAGAGGTTTATTTGGGGATGATAGAAAATGTTCTGGGCTTCCCTGGTGGCTCAGAGGTTAAAGCGTCTGCCTGCAATGCGGGAGACCTGGGTTCGATCCCTGGGTTGGGAAGATCCATCCCCTGGAGAAGGAAATGGCAACCCACTCCAGTATTCTTGCCTGGAGAATCCCATGGACAGAGGAGCCTGGTGAGCTACAGTCCACGGGGTCGTGAAGAGTCGGACACAACTGAGCTATGGGGATGGTTGCACATATCTGTGAAAATAACTAAAAATCACTGAGTTGCGTACTTTAAGTGAGTAAATTGTATGGTACAGTATGTGAAAAAAAAAAGACCAAATCTTTGAGGTTGACTTGGTTACTTTTCAGAAGTGTACATACGTACTACTATAATCCTAAAAAATGTAATCATAGTAATAAATAACTCTTATATCATGAAGATAAGTAATAATAATATCTAAGAATGATTAAAAATCTACCACGTTCCAGATGCTTGCATCATCGTATTTAATCTCATTTCATGAGCTGCTAGTACTTTATGGAAGACATTCTGTTACCATCATTTTGTAGAGAAAGTAACTGAGGCTTTGAGAATTTTCGTGTGCAAAATTTATGGACACTAAATGGCAGAGTCTGATTTTTGAAGATCTGGCTGTGTCTAGAGCCCCAGTTCTCTAGACCTCACCATGCACTTCTTTTCTGAACTCTGGTTGTTCCCCAATAAGATCATTACTCTCATTCTAGTTTCCTCTCAGCTGCTGTCAGTTTTTAGTCTGGCTTTATTGCCTTCTGCTGGAAAATTATATTTTTCCCTGTAAAGTTAATTGGCATTGGAGTCATAAACAAACTGAGACCTACCAGCTTTAATTTGCACTGAGTTCCCAAAGTCCAAGGGCATTTAAAGTATTCTGCATGTGTGACATAAAACAGTGTAAAAGTTCCCGCCTAGCTGGACTGTTAACAGGATGTGTAGTTTTTCCCAGTGCAGCCAAACTTGCAGATCACTGTGTTTCAGTGGATGATGTAACATACCAATTGTCCTTTAGGACTGCAGACTATATAAACATATAAGGATATGTTTTAACAGATATTTGTATATAAATCTCTTTTCTGTTTAATATTGATTTTGAAGTGTATAAAAATAAAGAAAGAACATAAAATAGATTTGACAGAGCAAGCAAGAAAATCTTTTTGAGGCTGGAGATGAGAACTGCTTCCAAATTTTGCTATGTACTTTTTTACAATTGGGTGGAAAACTTGAATGATTTTCACCGCTGTACATAACTTAAGTTTGCCGTTTTAAGTAGCCAGTTCATTGGCATTAAACATATTCACATGTTTGGGCAGCATTGCCATCATGCATCTCCAGAACTTTTTTCATCTTGCAAAACCAAAACTCTGTACCCATTAAACACTTAACTCCCCTTTCTCCCCTCCTCCCAGTCCCTGGCAACAACCAGCTGCTTTCTGTCTCCATTAATTTGATGACTCTACTTTGCTCTACATATTGTAGATGGTCTTAACATGTCGTGATCAGTATTATAATTAAGAGTAACAGCTGACATGGATTACTGTTAGTACCCAAAAGGTTTATGGTGAAAATATCTCAAAGGTATTTAGAGTAAAATGACATGTGCTAAGCTCTTTATCCTCCTTTGAAATAAGTAAAGATCTATTTTTTTAAACTCCTGAGGTTCTTGTAATTTAGCTTCTTAAATGGGACAATGCCCATGTGCTCAGACAGATGTTTCTCCTCACTCTTTACTCCCATGGGGACCCAATCACAATTTTAGTGAAAACTGCAATAAAAGCACCATTCCTTCTTCCCTTTGGTGCCCCCAGCCCTATGCCCCAGCTCCAGAGTTCATTCCCAAGATCCTCCTGCCCTTTCACTGCTCAGCCTGATGTTCTGCTGTGCTTAGTTGCTCAGTCGTGTCTGTTTGTGACCCTATGGACTGTGTAGCCCACTAGGCTCCTCTGTCCATGAGATTCTCCAGGCAAGAATACTGGAATGGGTTGCCTTGCCCTCCTCCAGGGGATCTTCCCAACCCAGAGATTGAACCCAGGTCTCCTGCATTGCAGGCGGATTCTTTACCAGCTGAACCACCATGGAAGCCCAATAATACTGGAGTGGGTAGCCTATCCCTTCTCCAGCGGGTCTTGCCAACCCAGAGATCGAACCCAGGTCTCCCACATTGCAGGTGGAGTCTTTGCCATCTGAGCCACCAGGGAGGCTCATGTTCTGAGGGGGAATTCTTGTGGCCAAACAGTGTAGCACTCGAATAAAGGAGGACAAATATTCACTGATTATTTCCTCAAACAAACCTTTGTTGAACACCTACCACTGTCACCTGGCTTACATTCTATTAGACTAAAGCGTGTGGAACAGCATGTGGCAAAAAGAGAGAGCTGTGTAAACAGATAAGCTGAGGTGCCGTGACTGAAGTCTGTGCCAGCAACAGTGAAGGAGGAAGTGCCTTCACCCAGAAGGGTGAGGGTGTCGTCCTGGTGTTTCTTTGGCCTTTTTTCACAAGGCTGATGAGGTATACCACGATGCCTTGACTTGCTTCTGCAGCCCCTGTTCATAGTCTCTGGGTGGACTTGAAGTTGGCAGGAAGACGGCGAAGCTGAAGAGCAGCTGGCAGTTCATTCATTTGGACAGGAAAGCAGCAGTTCCCATTGCCACTTGTCTCACATTTCCGTCTTCCAGCCACTGAATGGAAGTGTAAGAATTTTCCAGAGCAGGGTTGAAAGTCCTGTTGTACACACATTAGCTAAATTGTCATCGGCCTCACATTTTGTTGGAGGTTTAACTTTTCTTCAGAAGGCTAAACAAGGAAACACATTTGTATCCAGGTTACAGTGTTCTTTCAAAGAACATTCCTAAATAGACAGCTGCCTGATTTAGAGGAGGAAAACGAGAGCTTTCTACAAGACATAAGGATGCTAGAAATGGGTCTTGGCTAGGTGGTAATCTGAAGATGGGGACCCAAGGGGACAGAACGGTGAGTTAAGGATGGAGAAGGATCTCACTGGCATTGGCACAGAAAGGTCGCTATGCTGTGGAGAGGGCCTTGGCATCATCCAAGCACCGAAGATGAGGAAAGCCAACAATTTAGGTCCCCTTAATCCAAATTTTTTAAGTGTCATGATGATACTCCAGTCTGGTTCATCCAAAATATTTCCCTGGACTGTGGTTTCTTCTCGACCACATATAAACAGTATTTATTTTGAGGGGAGGATACACACACACACACACACAGAATCATGTATGCGTACATGCATATGTACATACATACACACAGAGGGTTAATAAACCAGGTCTCTGTAGAGAAAAGTCCTGACTTATACCATTTGCCAATTTCCATAGTGTAACTAGTCCCACAAAAACTGATTTTAAGTCTCCAGCAGTTTACTCACAGAATTCCTGAATGACAATTGACTTGCCCTAGTAAGAGCCAGCTTCAGCATACCACTGGATATGTGTATTATTTCCCCAGCATAAATGTGAGTATTAGTCATTCAGTTGTGTCCGACTCTTTGCGGACACAACTGAATGGACTGTAGCCCACCAGACTCCTCTGTCCATGGAATTCTCTAGGCAAGAATACTGGAGTGGGTAGCCTTGCCCTCCTCCAGGGAATCTTCCTGACCGAGCTATCAAACCCAAGCCTCCCACGTTGCAGGCAGATTCTTTACCATCTGAGCCACCAAGACAACCACATACAAAAATTCAAAATGCATTCTGTTTCAAACAAATTAGAAGTGAAGATGAAAACATTAGAAGACTCAAAAAGTTAGTGACTCTGTGTACTAAAGCTTATTTTACCCCATTGCTATTCTTTGCTGCTGTTTAGTCACTAAGTCCTGTCCATATCTTTGCAACCTTATGGGCTGTGGCCCACCCGGCTCCTCCATCCAAGGGGTTTCCTAGGCAAGAATACTGGAGCAGGTTGCCATTTTTCCTTCTCCTGAGGATCTTCCCAACCCAGGGATTGAACCCACATCTCCTGCATTGGCAGGTGGATTCTTTACCACTGAGCCACCGAGAGGCCCCTAATTTGAAAGCCTCCAAAGATAGCCCTAAGTCATGTCTGACCTTGTGATCTCATGAACTGTAGCTCGCCAGGCTCCTCTGTCCATGGGATTCTCCAGTCAAGAATACTAGAGTAGGTTGCCATTTCCTTCTCCAGGGGAACTTCCTGACCCAGGTATTGAGCCCAGGTCTCTCCCACACTGCAGGCAGATGCTTTACTGACTGAGCTGCGTGGGAAGCCCCCTTATAAAGGAACCTTGAAGAAATAAGAAATGACCAGACCTGGGGACATAGTTCACTTGTTCTTCCCTTGTCTCCCCAGCTTGGTGGCATTGCCAAAGGGCGCCCACTCCAGTTCCATCATGGTCCCACATCAGTGGCAAGCGCTCAGCTTGCATGTTTGTTGGGAATGAACACCCAAGTTGAGGATCGGTATGGACAGAAAAATCAGAAAGAAGGCATTTCTAGAAAGCTTCCAAAAGACTGAGGAGATAAAGACAGTCATGGTTAAACACACCCCCTTTAAAACATTTCAGAGTCCATTCTACGTGTGATGTTTCGAATGAAGATATTTCTAGCAGCACATTTCTCTAAAAGGAGAAAATAAAAGAGATGTGCTTACTCTCTTGCCCTAAGTGCCATATTTCAATTTTAAAGAGATTGTTCAACCTGATTGCGAGCTGCAACCAACCAACCTTCCTCGCCCTGGGCTAAAAGGACATCAATAATGAAACAACACCAGATTTGATTATTGACTGTCAAGTCTGTGTATAAAAATCTAGTGACTGAGTCCACATTGTAAAATAATTGTACCGTGACAACACTAATGCTTGTATTAACTAGACAGCCTGGGGGTTACTATTAAAGCAGCAACTTCCCCTCATTTACTCTGACTTCTGGTAGGAAGAGGTTACAGAAGAGTATCGGAGAGAGCCTAAGGGTTGGGAGCTAAATTTAGAATTAGCTAGGATTCATTGTAGAAATGAAGGAAGAGATGATAAATGAAAAAAGAAGTCAGTTCTTTTCCACCAGTCATCAAATTAAAAGCTGCTATATGGGAAAACATAAAAAGATTTTTAAGCACACTTTAAAAAATTACAATAGATGCAGCAGAATTTATTTTTTTATAAAAATATGTATAGTGTTAGAAAATTTTTTTTCATATGAAGAGTTCCTAGGCAGGAGAATGAAAGATGTTGTGTTCGCTCTGTCTTCCACCAGCAAGCTCCCTGATTTACAATGCTGTGTTAGTTTCTGCTGTGGTGCAAAGTGAATCCGTTATACATATATCCACTCTTTTTTAGATTCTTTTCCCGTCTAGGTCATTACAGAGTGCCATAGGGTCTTTAAAAATGAAATCAAGATGATAAGCAAATATGAGAACCAGAGAGAGGGGGGCCATTGCTTGACCACCTCAATCCCTTTGGCCCAAGGTCAGATTCAAGCCAATAAAGGCTGGGCCTGCAGACAGGTGTTCTCTCTATCGGTAGTGCATTCCTGCCATCGCTCTGACACAGGGACCCCCCTCTCACTGCCTCGCTCCTACATGAATGTTGGTTAGGCTTCATATGGCTTGTTGTTGTTCAGTCACTCAGTCGTGTCCAGCTCTTTGTGACCTGATGGACTGCAGCACACCAGGCTTCCCTGTCCTTCACTGTCTCCTGGAGTTTGCTTAAACCTATGTCCATTGAGTCGATGATGCCATCCAACCATCTCATCCTCTGTCACCGCTTCTCCTCCTGCCCTCATTTTTCTCAGCCCCAGGGTCTTTTCCAGTGAGATGACTCTTTGCATCAGGTGGCCAAAGTATTGAGCTTCAGCTTCAGCATCAGTCCTTCCAATGAATATTCAGGGTTGATTTCCTTTAGGATCGACTGCTTTGATCTTTTTGTAGTCCAAGGGACTCTCAAGAGTCTTCTCCAGCACCACAGTTCAAAAGCATCCGTTCTTTAGTGCTCGGCCTTCTTTATGGCCCAACTCTCACATCCATACCTGACTACTGGAAAAACCATAGCTTTGACTGTATGGACCTTTTGTCAGCAAAGTGCCATCTCTGCTTTTTAATATGCTGTCTAGGCTTGTTATTTCTTCCAAGGAGCAAGCACTTTTTAAAATCCATATGTTTACTTATCCATAATAAGTAAAGGATGTGTCTAAAAAATAGTTGCGTTCTACTGTATCCATTCAGAAAGACATTTTCTCCTAATTTATTCTGATTCTTTAGGACATCATGGTCCAGGCTCTCAAGTTTCAGTTTCATTCCCTTCAAGAAGAGTGCACCACTGCCTAGCCCATGTCTGCATTAATAGCTATATCAGCTTTCCTTTGCTTGCGGAGAAAGATACCTTTATTTTGGAATGTCAACCCATCCATTATTTGCAGCAAAAAAGTAAAAGCGCTTATTTATATCCATAGTCCATCCTTTTAATTAGTAACCCTAAACCTTCTTTATTTTCCATTTAGTCACCGCCATTTCCTACTGTCAGCTAAGCCAAAGATCTGGCTGTCATCCTTCACGATACTTTTCCGTCTCCTGTATTCTTTCCGAGAGCCTCCAGAAGGAAAAGGACTCAAACACCAATTTTAGACTTTGACCTCCAAATTTATATTTTATTGAATAGGTCTGTGGTAATTTGTTAAGCAGTGGTAGGAAATCTATGTATATTTTGGTACCTTGAAACATGGCAGTGCTGTAATAAATACCTAAAAATGTGGAAGTGACTGAAATTGGGAAGTGGACAGAGACTAGAAGAATTTTGAAGAGCTAATAGAAAAAGCCTAGATTGCCTTGAACACCTAACAGAAGTGTGGATATTAAAGACTGCTAGTGAGGGTTCAGAAGGAAATAAGGTATATATTATTTGAAACTGGAGAAAAGGAAACCACTGTTATATAGTAGCAAAAAGCTTAGCTGAATTGTGTCCTACAGGACTGTGGCAAGCAGAATTTGTAAACAGTGAACTTGATTATTTAGCTGAGAAGATTTCCAAGCAGAGTGTTGAAGTCACAGCCTGCTTTATTCTTGCTGATTATCGTAAAATGGAAAAGAAAAGAGATAAATTGAGGGGAAAGCTGTTCCTTAATCAAAAAACCAAGATTTGATGATTTGGGAAATTCTCAGCCTATCCATATTGCAAAAGACACTAAAACTTGGAGATTCACTAGCAGGAAAGCTTGCTCTGGAGAGAAAGCCAAGAATGTAACTGAACAATATTGTGCTCGTTTCTGGAAAGGATTAAAAAGTCAGAGTATTTAATCACACAGATGTCTCTTTGAATAGACTTGGCATGTGATTTAGGCATGAATTCCCTCAGCCATCTCAGCCAAAGCCAGGAATAGAGGTGAGATTATCCAGGAAAGATCTGTGCAGGAATATCCTGCATTATGGAGTGAATACCATGATATACACAGGAGACCCATGAGGATCTCAAGGAAGTTATACCAACAGAAATACTGCTCCTTTGAACTAAAATGAACAGAGAGTGAACTGGAAGAAGGTTGTTGCACTCCCAACCTTCTATAGGCAGGAAACAATCTGATAAGAAAAACTCAGCTGCAACCCTGTGCTCCCTTCAAGAAAAAAAGGAAGACTACAAGCTAGGAGCCACAGGCCCAGAGGGAAAAGTCTTAAACCACAGAGGATTATTCCAGCACCTTAAAACCTAGTGGGGTTTGCACAGATTTTGAAATTGCTCGGGACTGATGAATCCCTTTTCCCTTCCATTTTCTCCTTTTTTTGAATGGGATCACCTATAGCTGTTATTTTCTGTCTATACCATCATTTGTTTTATATAACTTGTTTCTAGTTCCACAGGTTCACAGATGGAAAGGAATTCTGCCATAGCATAGATTATAGCCAGAGCCTCATTTGTATGTAATTTAGATCATTTAGGTAGTGAGATAATTATATAATGGAAGTTTTAAGATGATGAAATTTAAATAAGACTTGAGACTTGAACTGATACTGTAGAGAGTTGAGATTTAGGCACCATGGGATGAAGTGCAGGTATTTTGCATGTGGGATAGGTGTAAATCTTTGGGGGCCAGAGGGGCACTGTGGTAGGCTGAACAAAGGCCCCCTCCAAAAGTGTCTACATCCTAATCCATGGAACCTGTAAATATGTTATCTTCATGGGAAAGAGGATTGAATTAAGAATCTTGACCTGGAAAAATTGTCTTGAATTGTGTGAGTGGGCACGATATAATTACAAGGATCCTTGTAAGGGTGAGGAAGGAGAATCTGAGTTAGAAAAAGAAGGTTTAAGAAGTGGAGGTCAGAGAGGAGAGAAGATTCTAGGCTGCTGCTTTGAAGATGGAGGGAGTGACCATGAGCCAAGGAATGTAGGTGAAATCTAGAAACCAGAAAAGCAAAGGGAACAGGTTCTATCCTAGAGCCTCGAAAGGAAGGCAGCCTGTAGACTGTTTTTAGACTTCTGCCCTCCAGAAATGTAAGATAATGAATTTGTGTTCTTTTAGGTCACTAATTTGTGTTCATTTGCTGTAGCAGCGATAGGGAATTAATGCACCAGATTTTCTGGACACTGACAAATTTGGAATTAATGAGAGTTGTGGGTATGTCAGTTAGATCAGGAATGCTGGAGTCTGATTTTTGGCTGGCTTGTACACCACAGTGAGTGCCAGAAAAAAGATCATGCCTCTAAGAAAAACTAGATCATTTAAGTTTTTGTTTTTAGCTTTGACATTTACAGTTTCTTAACTTAGTGAGGAAAACCTGTCAAGATTTTGGTTCATCACAGGCAAAGTTTAGCAATTCTGCGCAAATGGTGGTTTTTTATTTGTTAAAGTATTAAAGATGTGATGGATGATATGTTTCTTTGTTCTAATATTTTGTTAACTTTGACGAAATACACTTTGAATTTTTTGCCTGTGTTTCTACCCACCATAAAAATCTAGCAAAAAAGATGATTGTTTGTGGCTACTCAGCTCTTAAATACCATCTTTTAGGGACCATAGTTCATTAATAGTTGGATTCTTAAAATCTTTGGTCTTTTTATTATGGATCACAATGGCTATGATTCACATCCCTATGTGTTTTGTTGTATTTGATGATTGGAAAGGAGAAGTGAAAATAGAAAAATTAAGGGGTGTGTGGGTGTGGGTGCAGTTTTCTGAGTGGGGAATAAACCACGTATTTTTGCCTTTATTCTGTCTTACTGTGTCCGGGTAGCATTTAACATAATATACTAATGTCAGCTAACCATAGTTTCAGCTTTGTTTTGAAATCTAAGCTCTGGCATTTTGGACCAATTTAAACTTTCAATAACTTTTTTTTCACGTTGAGTAAAATTAAGATGTTTAATGGATTTACCCATCAGACTGTCTGGAAAGGAAGATCACAGTGATTAATATTAGGTAGTTCTTGATAAAAAATAATAATAAAACTGTAAAAAATAGCATTATGGTCATTATTAGGACTATTTTTTAAGTGTTTTATTGGAATATAATTTTTTTACAATGTTGTGTTAGTTTCTGCTCATAACGAAGTGAATCAGCTGTATATCCCATCTCTCTTGGACCTCCCTCCCTCCACCATCCCACGCCTCTGGGTCATCACAGAGCGCTGAGCTGAGCTCCCTGTGCTGGGCAGCAGCTTCCCACGAGCTTTCTGTTTTACGCTTGGTCGTGTATTTATGTCAATGCTACTCTCCCAGTTCAGCTCACTCTCCACTCCCCTCCACGTCCACTGGTCTGTTCCCTATGTCTGTGTCTGTTCCTGCCCTGCTAATCAGTTCATCGGGACCGTTTTTCTAGATTCCACATACATGCCTTTGTTTCTCTGACTTCACAACATTCCAGTTTTTCTCCTTCCAAGCAAGTAGTAGGATTATTCATTCCCCAGTCTCTTGAATTTCAGTGTGGTCCCGTGACATGCTTTGGTGGAGTAAATATGAACACTTAACTGGTATTCACCTGTGTTCTCCCCTCCCCTGTCATGTTGATTATGAGAGCACATGTTGACATGGGGCCTCCACTAGCCTGAGTCCCTGAGTGATTAGAATGAGCTGAGCCCCTCTGCCAGCTTGCACTGGATGTGCAGCAGGTGTAATTCATAAACTTATATATTATTAAACTACTGATACAAGGAGGTGTTGTTTTATTGCAGCAAAACCTACCCTGTCCTAACTGAAACAAGCATCTAGGTCAAAAACTAAATATGGCCCCCTCGCCACAAAAACCTGGAGATACATCATCTTGTTGAAAACATCCTTAACTTATAATTCTCAGTGTGATTTATAACAACATTATAGCTTGTTTCTTTTAATTCCTGACATAGTAACTGATGTGAAGAGCCAACTCATTGGAAAAGACCCTCATGCTGGGAAAGATTGAAGGCAAAAGGAGAAGGGGGTGGCAGAAGATAAGAAGGTTAGATAGCATCACCAATTCAATGGACATGAGTTTGAGCAAACTCTGGGAGACAGTGAAGGACAGGGAAGCCTTGCATGTTGCCATCCACGGGTTCACAAAGAGTCAGACAAGACTTAGTGAATAAACAACAAAATAGTAATTTAGTGACTTGGTTCTAGGTTTATTGGTAAACAAAGAAATCTGAGCAATTTCTTACAACTCTATTTACTTTTTAAAGATTATTTTAAATGTTTCTATATACCTTGTGAAACAACTACGTGAAATATATTAGGTGCTTTAAAACTTATTTGCTCCACTTAACATTTACTTGATATAAAATGAGGTCCATGGTAATATTTTAATTTATAGAAAAAGAATTTCCATAAATCTGAGACTTGCCATGCCAATTTTATCAGTACTAAGTAATTCTAACGAAATACTAATAATTCTAATAATCTCTGTGGACATGTAATTTATTACATTGACCTCACGTAATTATGATACAAGTGGGCCCATATCAACAGTTGCATTGGTTCACCTCGGCCTTGTCATTTGCTAACATCCAGAAATTCTGTTGGTATCAATGTGGCTCAGCTGATCACCATCACTAAAAAGATGGAAGATAAAATTCCTTTTTATTTGAAGGAGGTGGTGTCCTGTCTCATGCTAATATCACTGAAGAAATCACACATAAAGCATCAAATGAGGTTGTATTCTCAAAGAGTATATCCTATAGGATACTCCCCCAAAGCTGGAATGATCGTTCATTATTCACAGTTGAACATGTTCTCATTTTTAAAATGTAGGTGTATCCCACCCCTCTCCCCCCAAAAAACCCCTCTGAATTCTTGTTAACGTATTGGGTTGGCCAAAAAGTTCGTTCATAGTTTTCTGCACCATCCTATGGACAAACCCGAACAAGATTTTTGGCTAACCCAATACTTACCTTTTCTAGTTTTCAGGTACTTTCTGAAATGCAGTGGTTGAAATGTACACACACACTGAGTCTGTGTGGAGAGAGAAACCCGCTGAGTTTGTATATATAGTGCTTTTGTATCTTTTCTCTGAGGCAGCCCCTCATTAGCAGTCCCAGAAGCTAGTACTCCAACCTCCATTATTTTTCTCCAGCCCATCAGCTTCCTCCATCTATCAGGCCCCTGGGATTTCTTTATAAAACAGAATTTCCCGCTGTTGGGCCCAGAAAAAAAGAAAATGAAATCCCTCCTCACACTTCCAACCCAGACCAACTCTGGAAACTTCCCTGCAGTCAGACTCAGGCAAAGAAGTAACAGGAGCAAAGAAGCTCCTTCCCTTACCAGCAGGAGGCGGGGTACTGTCTCCCACTGCCCAAAGGCACTGTGCTGCTTTCTTTAGAATTAAGGAGCTAAAGGTTGAGAGGATTTTTTAAAGAAGCTGTCTGTTTCTCTTGGTATTCTGGCTTTCCCTTTGGGAGATACCCCCCAGGGGTTGAGAGCAGCAGGATAAATATATTTCGGTTTCAGTTCAGTTCAGTCGCTCAGTCGTGTCTAACTCTTTGCAACCCCATGGACCGCAGCATGCCAGGCTTCCCTGTCCATCACCAGCTCCCTAAGTCCGCTCAAACTCATGTCCATTGAGTTGGTGATGTCATCCAAACACCTCATCCTCTGTCATCCCCTTCTCCTTCCGCCTTTGATCTTTCCCAGAATCAGGGTCTTTTCAGATGAGTCAGCTCTTTGCATCAGGTGGTCAAAGTATTGGAGTTTCAGCTTCAGCATCCGTCCTTCCAATGAACACCCAGGACTGATCTCCTTTAGGATGGACTGGTTGGATCTCCTTGCAGTCCTTATTTCGGTTTGATGGTCTCCAAGTAGGGCTTCCTAGGTGGCACGGTGGTAAAGACTCTGCCTGCCAATGAAGGAGATGCAGGTCACATGGGTTTGATTCCTGGGTCAAAAAGGTCTCCTGGAGAAGGAAATGGCAACCCACTCGAGTATTCTTGCTGGAGAATTCCACAGACAGAGGAGCCTGGAGGGCTATAGCCCATAGGATCACAAAGAGTCAAACATAGCTGAGCATGCCTGCACACAACGTGAGAGAAGCTAAGAAGAGAGTTTACCTAGACACTGACAAGTGTGTTCTGTTCATAAAGAAGTAAAATTATTCAAAGCAAAGGAGAAATTGTTTGATTCGCTGTTTAAATAAACCTGTCACTACCTGATGTTAGTTTGCAAGCATTTTTGAGAAATGGATGCTTTTTTGAAGCATCAGTCAAAAGCCCCCAAATGTAGAGTTCAAAGGATTGCTGCTCTGGGAGGCCTTGCTATTGACCCCTGAGGCAACTCTGCAGAAACCCAAGGCCCAGTTTGAAAACTGCTCTGTGGAAGGCCAAGAGGGGGAATTCCGAGCATAGAAGTTTCGTTTCTCTGGAATACAAGTCCTCCAACTTTTTTGAGCTAACAATCTTCTAGGATTCTTGTTTAAAATGGAAATTCCTGGGTCCAATCCCAGAGAGGCACACCCAGGAGGTAGTGCATAGCATCTGGCAATCTGTATTTTAACAAGCATTCCAGATGATTCTGATACCAGTATCGATAGATCATAAAAACAGAGCTCTACCAACTGCCTGCTGAAAGGAAAGAAAGAAAAGAAAGGGATTCCCTGGTGGCTCAGATGGTAAAGTGTCTGCCCGCAATACGGGAGACCCGGATTTGATCCCTGGGTCAGGAAGATTCTCCTGGAGAAGGAAATGGCAACCCACTCCAGTACTCTTGCCTAGAAAATTCCATGGATGGAGGAGCCTGGTGAGCTACAGTCCCTGGCATCACAAAGAGTGGGATAGGACTGAGCAACTTGCCTGCTGAGGGCCCCTTTCATAGCTTCATCTTAACCCCACTTGGTCCCAGTTTATTTTAGGTACTTAGTTTATGAATGTCAAATGCCATTAAAATGGTTTTTTCCTTGCCACGGGAAGTAATATCTTAGTTACCTCTTCCATCATCTCCCAGTTTAACTCTCTGCTCCTATTCCTGGAGCACCCCCGAGGTGGCATGGCTCTCCGCCCTCCCAGTCGGATCTGCTCCACCTGAGACTCTCTGAGCCTCAGCCTTCCTCCAGCCCTTCTTGGTTTTGTTTGGTTCTTTTTTCAAAGGCAGATCTCTCTAAACATCTCCTCCAACAAACAAACCCGAAGTGGAAGTCAAATGCAAATATAAAATGGACTTTTTAAAAGATGTATTTATTTATTTTTTGGCTGTGCTGGGTCTTCATTGCCGTCCACCGGCGTGGTAAGCAGGAGCTACTCTCTGGCTGCGGCACTCACGCTTCTCACGGCGGTTGTTCCTCTTGTTGCGGAGAACCGGGTCTAGGCACGTGGGCTTCAGCAGTTGCGGCACACAGGCTCAGTAGTTGTGGCACAGGCCCCGTTGCTCCGAAGCGTATGAGATCCTCCTGGACCAGGAGTGGAACCAGTGTCTCCTGCACTGGGAGGCAGATTCTTCACTCCTAGACCACCAGGGAAGCCCTAAGACGGACTTTTGGTGCAAATACAGCGAATCTGTAAGCCCATAAATGTAGCAAGGTGTAGGTGTTCTGATAGATACAAAGAACAAATCCAAATAAGTCACATTTGTAAAATAAATAAAGCCCACAATGAAACACCCACTTGAATGACTATATAATCCAAAGGCAATACCAAGTGTTGGTGGGGAGGTGGAGAAACTGGAACCATGAAAATGGTGCAGTCATTTTGGAAAACAGTTTGCTAGTATCTTAAATTGTCAAATATAAACTTACCATATAATCTAGCAATTCCACTCCTTGAAATCCACCCAAGAGAAATGAAAATATATGTCCACACAAAGACTTGTGTATGAATGTTCATAGCAGCATTACTCATAATAGCCACAAACTGGAACCAATCCATATGTTCATTAATTTTGCGTGCATAAACAAAACACAGTATATCCATATGTTGGAATATTATTTAGCAATTAAAGTAAATGATATACTGATATGCTAAAGTATAAAGTGATAATGCCAGATGCAAAAGCTTATATATTATATGATTCCTTTTATATGAATCTAGACAAAGCAAGTTTGTAGAGACAGAAAGTAGATCTGGGTTTGCTGAGATCATAAATGTATGATGAAACTTTGGGAGCTGATAGAACTGTTCTAAAACTGAATTGTGGTGATAATTACACACCTCTAAAAACTGACTAAATTATTTAAAGTGAAAATGTTAATCACTCAGCCGTGTCTGGCTCTTTGCAACCCCATGGACTGTAGCCAGTCAATCTTCTTTGTGCATGGAATTCTCCAGGCAAGAATACTGGAGTGGGTAGCCATTCCATTCTCCAGGGAATCTTCCTGACACAGGGATTGAACCCAGGTCTCCTGCATTGCAGGCAGATTCTTTACCATATGAGCCACCAGGGAGGCCCCCACTAAATCATTTAATCATACATTTATGCTAAGTCACTTCAGTCGTGTCCGACTCTGTGCAACCCCATAGACAGCAGCCCACCTGGCTCCCCTGTCCCTGGGATTCTCCAGGCAAGAACACTGGAGTGGGTTGCCATTTCCCTCTCCAATGCATGAAAGTGAAAAGTGAAAGTGAAGTCGCTCAGTCGTGTCCAACGCTCAGCAACCCCATGGACTGCAGCCCTCCAGGCTCCTCCGTCCATGGGATTCTCCAGGCAAGAGTACTGGAGTGGAGTGCCATTGCCTTCTCCTATACATTTATAATGGGGAAATTTTATTGAATATAGATTTTATCTCAATAAAGAAGGTAAATATTTTTTCTTAAGGTATATACCATAATTAAATAATCGACAATTCTTTGCTATACAAAAGAAATAGAAAGACCCTATAGTTCAAGTGTGGCCTGCAGACCCCTGGAGGTTCCTGAGACATTCTCAGGGAGTCTTCAAGGTCATTTTCCTAATAATAAAGAAGCTATTTGCCTTTTTCACTCTGTTGACATTGGCACTGACGGGGCAAAAGCAGTGATGGGCAAAACTGCTTGTGCCTTAGCACAAATCCAGGCACATCTTATTAGTAATCATAGTAGTACTATTATTATTTTTTATTGGAGTATAATTGCTTTATACTGCTGTGTTAGTTTCTGCTGTACAATGAAGTGAATTAGCTATCTGTATACATATATCCCCTCTCTCTTGAACCTCCCTCTCGCCAGCCTTCCTGCCACCCCTTTAGGTCATCACAGAGCACAGAGCTGAGCTCCCTGTGCAATACAGCAGCTTCCCGCTAACTGTCTTATACATGGTGGAGTATGTATGTCAGTCCTAATCACCAATTTATCCCACCCCCCTTCCCCTCCAGCGTCCACATGTCCATTCTATGCATTTGCGTCTCTATTCCTGCCCTGCAGATCGGTTCATCTGTACTATTTTTTCAGATTCCACATGCATCTGTTAAAATGTGGTGTTTGTTTTCCTGTTGCTGACTGACTTCCCTCTGTATGACAGACTCTAGGTCCATCCATATGCCTACCAATGACCGTACTTCATTTCTTTTAGAAATGACTCAGTAGAAATTAATTTTGTTAACTCTTATGCCGTAGATGCATATCTTTTTATTTTTGAATAAATAAGATGGTTATCTCAGGAAAAGCACTTCTGCAGTTGATTGAGCTGCAAGCTGAACTAGCAGTTGTTTTTTTTTGAGTCACCATCTCTACTGAAGAATACTGGATATTCAGACTTGGGTATCTGGCAAATGTTGTCTCAGAAACAAATGAAGAGAGCCTGTTACTCCAAAGAAAACCATTGTCCGTTATCGTTGCTGCTTATGAAATTCAAATGTTAAACCAGAACTAGAAGTCTGGAGAACTTGTGTCCACCACCATAAGCCTGACAGCTTTTGTCAAGATTTTTCTTATGAGATTGATGCTGATTTTAACAAATGTGATTTTTTCTCATATTGTATAATGAAATGTGTCAAAATTTGGAGAATATAGGTAAGGGGTCTCGATACTAAAAAGTCTGAGGACTACCGACCTAGTGACTAATGGCATGAACCCTGGGCCCATTCTAGAGTCAATCCCAGTGCTATTACTTGTTAGTTATAGAATCCCAGTAAGTGCTTCACCTGTCCATATCTCAGCTTCCTCATCTATAAAATGGGGATAATAATGGTACGCATCTCAGAGAGGTGTGTGGGCATATAAATGAATTAATATGTGTATCCTTGTGAACATCAAAATGAGTTGATGTATGCAAACCAGTTAAGACCTGACTTATAGTAAATGCTCCATGATTTGTTATTGATTTCTTGGTGAGTGGTAACTTGTAAAAAAAACAAATACATTTTAAATACAAAATCTCTATATAATTATATATATATATTTGTAACTGGGAAATCTCCAGCTTCTTTGCCCCTCGCCCTTGCCTCTGCCTCACCTTTGGTCCTCTCACTTCCTGGGAAGGCATGTCTGTACCTGATATCCTAAAGTATCTTTCCCATCTATTAAGTCTTTGTTATATTTGATGGGTGATCTTTCTTTTTAGCAACCACAGAATACATTTTTAAGGAAGATTTGGTGAGACATATAATTATGGAGGGTAGTCTAATAAACTGAATAGAAATCGGATACAAGTATATGTCATTCTTAGAAGTCCCTTTCCTGCCTTAGCAGTGTTTAAAATTATGATGCATCATTTAAGTTCAAAAGAGTTTAGGAAATTATATGAATAGAGAAAAAGTATAAGGTTCTGTCTGTCATATCAAATAGATATTTTTTTCAAACAGAAAAAATCCATTTTCAATGCTTAATCCAAGCAGACATAAAGTTTAGGGAGAAAATGACTCATTTGGAGGGAACCTACATCTTCAGTTCTTCAGAGAGACTACAGTTGAGCTATTTTTACCTCTAACTGTTTAAAAAAGTTAATGATGTGCTGACATCATTCATTTGTTCGACCAATATTTGATGAATGCCTCCTATGAAGTGCCAGGCTCCTAACCAGGCCCATAAAGAAGAGTTGTGTGTCCCGCCCTCCTGGAGTCAGTGCATTCAAGTTTCCTAATTGCTCTCCCACTTTCTCAGTAAAAAAATAGATAGTTCTTCTGTTGTTCTCTGACTGTATCAGCAGAGGGAATAGTATATATTTTATACTGTTCAAATGTTCATGAAAACAGTTTTGAGTTTAGTGTGAGGTAGAGAAGGTAAGCTAGACTGCAAAAGGATTGTAATGACTTTTTCTTCTCCTGGAGGATCACAGACAGAATTACCCTGTATTTTGGAGGACTGACATTATACAGATATGCTCGTGTTTGATGGTAAATAGCAAACAGCCTAGCATGCAAGTCAGTGTAGTTTCTCTGACTCTACATTTCACATGTAGTTTTTCTTACATGGCTTCTGCTATCCTAGGGGAAGCAGAAACTCTTGAAAGAGCTCATTTGAGGACCATCTGTTCTGTGTGCCCTCCCACATCACTCTGCCGCTGGTGAGAATGGTGGGTTGGCCCACAGAACTTTTTACTCCTTGCCCTAGCCCAGGTCTTTAATTACTGCCACACCTCAGGCTGCTTGAGTGTATGTAGTCACCTGTTAAATGGGTTTAACATTTCATTTTGGTAGGTATATTTAGAGAACAAATTTTAAAGCCTTAAAATTTTTTACTGGACTATAACTGCTTTACAGTGCTGTGTTTCTGCTGTATAACAACGTGAATCAGCCTTATGTATGTATGTATATATCTCCCCTCCCTCCTGAGTCTCCCTCCCACCCCCACCATCTCACTCATCTAGGTCATCACAGAGCCCCCAGCTGAGCTTGCTCTGTTATACAGCAGCTTCCCACTGGTTATCTGTTTTACACAGGGGAGTGTATGCAATATTTGTTTTTCTCTTTCTAGCTTACTTGACTCTGTATAACAGGCTCTAGGTCCATCCACATCACTGCAGAGCAGTGGTATTATTGAGATAGCGTGCTTGCTGATAATATTTGCATTTTAAGATTTGAAAGTATTCCTTTCCTATGTGGCTGGTTGACAGGGAATAAGAGATCAGATCAGGCTAAAAGCCAAAGTACTTCCGGAATACAGGCTAGGTTGAGTTTTATTAATTTAATTGAATTCAATCTCAATATTCATCATTCGTAGAAAATATTAGCTATTTTTAGTCATGTCGCTGTCGCTGCAAGGACCTTGTGCAAACTCTGTAACTTCAGTTGTCTTTCACAAACAAAATGCACAAAATTACTTATCCTGAGCAAGCAACCAATGACTGTGATTATAACCGCTGTTGCTTTTTTTCACACTAGGATCTTCTGATCTTTGATTCTCTTTCTATTTTTAGCAACTCCACCTAAAATTCAAATACTACTCACATGTAATTTTCTAAAAGGAGCCATTTTATAGTGTTATGAAAGTTCATTCTTCTTTTCACGATAGTGTTCCCTGTTAAAATACCTGGCAGTTCTACCTGTTCTGTGTGACATCTTTAAGGACTTCTGTCTGCATGAGATAACCGGCTGTAAAGGCTCCCAAACAAATTTCACATTTTGGTAATGAAAATTCATGCTCCTGTTTAATTGCTGATTCTTACCTTGTCTTTTCCATGTGTGTTTATGTGTTTCAGGAAAAAAGTGCCAGTTCAAATGTAAGACTTAAAACTAATAAAGAGATCCCAGGATTAGTTCATCAACCCAGAGCAAAGTAAGTTCCAGTTCCTCTTTGCCTATTTTGTTTTGAGAGATAAAAACGTTTTTAAAGTGAGCTCCATTTTGCCTGCTGGATAACCAAGACTTAAGAAAAGGCCTCAGTAATTGAGACACATGATTTAGTCTAAAAGAACATAATAGAGAGCCAAAGCAGACCCAGAGTATATAACGGAGCTAACACTTCACATCAGCTTCACTTCACAATGATGGGAAGTATCTTCATGACCGTGGGGTAGTGAACAACTTTGAATAAGTCACAAAGGATACAAATTGTAAGAAAAATGATTATTTTTTATGACTACGATAAAATTAAGAACTTCTACTTCTCAAAATACACTATAGGAGAGTAAAAGGCCACAAAATGGTGGAATATATTTATAAAACATATAATTAGCAGTAGTGGATTCTTTACCAGCTGAGCCGCAAGGGAAGCCCAGGAATACTGGAGTGGGTTGTCATGCCCTCCTCCAGGAGATCTTCCCAACCCAGGGATTGAACGCAGATCTCCTGCATTGCAGGCCAGTTCTTTACTGACTGAGCTACCAGGGGAGCCCAAGAATGCTGGAGTGGGCAGCCTGTCCCTTCTCCAGGGGATCTTCTCAACCCAGGAATCAAACCAGGGTCTCCTGCATTGCAGATCGATTCTTTACCAACTGAGCTATCAGGGAAGCCCAGTGAGATTTCCAGGATATATGAATTAACTATGTGAGTCAAGAAGTAAAAGATAGAACTTACAGAAAAATAGGCTAAAGACATAAACAACCACTGACCGAAGAGGAAAATGAATAGCTGATGTGTCAGGAAAAACTACTATGTCACACCACAAGACTGGCAAAACATAGTCTGTAGATAGAAAATGTTTACCAGGATGTGGGACAACCAGCACACTTAACTCCTGGTGGTGGGAATATAAGCTGGTACAATTACTTTGGAAAACACTTTGCATTGTCTAGTAAAATTGTACCTGGGCATACCTGGCTGCCTAGCGACTCCACTCTCAGGTATATACCCTAGAGAAACTCTTATGGAGGTGTGCCAGTAGGCATACTTTGAAATATCCATAGCAGCACTGTTTATATGAACTCTTAAAGTTCTTGAAAGGATGGGACTTCCCAGTGTCCCAGTGGTTAAGACTGCATTTCTGCTGCAGCAGACACAGGTTTGACCCCTGGTGGAGGAATTAAGATCCCACATGCCATGCAGCATGGCCAAAAAAAAACCAAAAAAAAACCTTTGAGATAAAACCCAAATGTCCATCAAACATAAAATGAATAACAGAAAGTAGTATAGTCTCATGATGGAAATACTATATATCAGTGAAAATAAATGACCTATAGCTACACAGATCAAGATGGAGGGATCTCATGAAATGTCAGACTGTCTTATGTACAGTTTCACACATATAAAAAATTCAAAAACAGGCAGAACTAAGAAATACTTGTGTATACATATATTAAACATATGTATATACACATATTGCTCAGTCAACTGAGCCACTCTCAGTTGGTAAAGAATTATCTGCCTACGATGCGGGAGACCTGGGTTCAATCCCTGGGCTGGGAATATCCCCTGGAGGAGGGCATGGCAACCCACTCCAGTATTCTTGCCTAGAGAATCTCCATGGACAGAGGAGGCTGGCAGGCTACAGTCCATGAGGTCGCAAAGAGTCGGGACACAGTGAGCGATTAAGCACATATAATAAAACAATAAAGACAAACAAGGCAATGAAAAGGCATTAAATTCAGGATAGTGCTTCTTTCTCCTGGATAGAAGACAATGGAACCAGAGGTTCTATCTCTTAATCCAAGTTGTGGTTACATGCATGTTCCTTTAATTATTATTATTTAAAAATGTATAAATAGCATTATGTTTCCTTTTCTGTGTGTTAAATATTGCACAATTAAAATATTAGAGAATAATGAGTAGTTTTCTATATTATTCTGAAGCTGAGTCTATCATTGGTGATAAAATGCACTTTCTGTGACTTTGAAACTGCTTGTCCTTTCTTCAAAAAGGCTATTATCCCAAAGGCTGCAAATCTCTTTTGTGCTCTTCTGCCTAACTATGAACAAATTCCCTCAGGGTGCTGATCACATGAGTGAATCTGATACAGTCACTCCCACCCCCAATAAGTTTAATGAGGACATATGTGTAAATAAACATCATAAGTGGAAAGAGTTGTGTTCTCTGATTCTTCCTGGGAAGGTGAGACAAAAATAACATCATCACTTTAACCTGGGTGACTGTCTGTAGAACTGCTGCTGCAATGGCCACTGTGAGGTGGTGGTCAGGACTCTTCAGGGGGCTGTCCACCAGCTCAGGGATTTAATTTCTTACTTCCAATGAGAACCAGACATTTTAAACTTCATTTATCATTTACAATGTCAGCCAATTTTTCTTCCCAATAATGGGAGAGCCAATTTTTTCACCCTCAGGTAAGTGTTACGCTATGATCACAACCTCCCTAATCAACTTCACTAGTAACCACTTTTATCTACACTAATTTTTTCTGCCTCTGGGGACAACAGATATCTGAAGACATCTATCGAATCATCTTTTCATCAAGCTGTTATATGTGTACTGTTTTTAAATGCTTCTCTTATCTCTGAGTTCTAAAGAAAAGACTCTATTAAGGAGAACTAAGGAGAGTTTCTTTTCTCCTTTAGAGCAAACACTTATTTACTTAATTTTGACACACTGAAATAGCATGCTTTGCAGTCTGGCATGTGCTAAAGCTTCCAGAGACGTTGATTAAATTGGCTCATGTGTTTACACTAAAATTATGAAGAGAATCCCATTTTTCACACAGCATAATGCCCGTGTGTGTGTGTGTGTGTTTTAAACTGAATCAGATCATTGGGTTTCCAGAATTCAGCTAAGAAATCTTTCTGCAGGTCTGAGAGGTTTACTTTTCCTACATACTGACCCATAGGAATCAGGAAATTATTATTTATTATGCAGTTTTATGGGCTTCCCTGGTGGCTCAGACAGTAAAGAATCCGCCTGCAATGAGGGAGACCTGTTCGAACCCTGGGTTGGGAAGATCCCCTGGAGGAAGGTATAGCAACCCACTCTAGTATTCTTGCCTAGCGAATCCTTATGGACAAAGGAGCCTGGTGGGCTACAGTCCATGGGGTCACAAAGAGCTGGACACGACTGAAGCACAGCACATGCAGTTGTATAAAATGAATTTGTTTCCCCCTTGAGTGGAAGGACAATCCCATACCTGCTAACAGCAGATTTATTAAGAATGAAGGCGAGCAGTGCTACACCTTCGGTTGATGCGCCACATAGAGTGCATTCTTACTGCCTTTGTAATCTCAGTCCAGTGAACTAATGTCTTGGAACTTTACTTTTCTCCGAAAAAAAATAGAGGTGAAAAATTCTATCTTATAGGACTGGGGCTTAGGTGAAATAATGTATCCCTGGTGCTTATCACAGTGTCTGATGCTTGGAAAGAACACCTTAGCAATTAGAAACAACCCAAAAATGCCCTTGGACAGGAAATTGGGTAAATGAACCACACTATGTTCATACAGTGGAGTATTAGCAGCTGAAACGAATGCACTGAAGCAATACACAATGCTGGATGCCCCCCAGCAGAACTAGTTCCTACTTCTAGCAACTAGAACAAAGAGTAAGTCCTGAAACATTGCACGGAGCATGATACACACTATAAAGTTAACAACAAAAAAAATAGGGACTTCTCTGGGGGTCCAATGGTTAAAAATCTGCAAGGGACACAGGTTCGATCCCTAGTCGGGGAACTAAGATCCTGCGTCCCACAACTACTGAGCGCACGTGCTCTAGAACCTATACATCACAGCCCACATGCTGCAACTGAGACCTGGCACAGCCAAATAGATAAATTAATTTTTTTTAGTCTAAAATAAATCTTCTGCTTTTTAAGCACATAGAGAGATGGAATAAAGGAAAGTGGGGACATGATGTTTGAGGTGGAGGAACACATGCATGGGTGGGAAGTAAGTAACCTCTAGGTTGTTGTTAAGATCCTAGCTTTGTTTTCTTTGTTTTGATTTCATGGGTGCTTATTATTACTATTTTTTAAAAAATAATCAACTGAAGAAATGCAAGTCATGAACTACTAGCAACGGTGTGGCCTGCTGTGAGAGTTAGGATTGCCCCACTTCCCTGAGGTTTCATGCTCAGATTGTATAGACAATCTGAGGTCCTTCACCTTTGATCTCAAGCACGTGATAAGGACCCCTGAGCCTGTGTGTCCTCCTTCGCAGGGATGGCAGACACATTTGCAGAGTCGCTTTTCCTAGAGAATTCTCTTGTCCATGCAATGTGCATATGTCTGAGTACTAACCAAACATCCTCGTTTCCATGCTTTGATATTTCCAATAATGGAGTTAATGAAAGTTAGTAACAATCACAGAACGTTAGTGCCAAAAGGACCTTAGAGACCTGTTCGCTGTTTTAAAATGAGGAATCTGAGGCCTGCACCTCACCCATGCTAACAAATGGTGCTGTCTCTATGAGGATCACGAATCACATGAATTTAAATAGAGACCGCTTGATTAACTAATTAAATATTCATTACTCTCCTGTTGTATCCCAGGCGATAAATGCTAAAAATTCTAACCCAAAAATTTCCACAGGGAACACAAAACCCTAATAGTGCCATCTTTATGAAGTATCTTGGAGTTTCCTAGGGAAACTCATGGTGCTAATGATAAAGAACCCACCTACCAATGCAGGAGACATAAGAGATGTGGGTTCCATCCCTGGGTTAGGAAGATCCCCTGGAGAAGGAAATGGCAACCCACTCCAGTATTCTTGCCTGGAGAATCCTAAAGACAGAGGAGACTGGTGGGCTACAGTCTGTAGGGTCACAAAGAGTCAGACACGACTGAAGTGACTCAGCAGGCAGGCAGGCATTACATAAATGTGTTGTTTGCTCAGTCATGTCTGACTCTGTGTGACCCCATGGGTTGTAGCCTACCAGGCTCTTCTGTCCATGAGATCTTCCAGGCAAGAATACTGGAGTGAATAGCCATTCCCTTCTCCAGGAGATCTTCCCAACCCAAGGATCGAACTTGGGTCTAAGATTTATATATAAATATCTTCATGCCTTTCCTGTCTGGGACCCAGAGCTGTTCAACAAACTCATCACTGAAAACTTGGCTAAGAACAGGAAGGATGCCCCCAAAAGTGTCTGAGCAGCCATGGTGGGTACCAGAATATTCATGTTTCCCACTAACAAGAACCCTCTCGGGCTCTCCTTTGGAGCCTGTTTATGCTAACTTTAGACCCAACTCTAACAAGTGTGCCTGTGCTGCTTCTAAAGTGAAGTCACACAGTCGTGTCCAACTCTTTGCAGCCCCATGGACTGTAGCCTGCCAGGCTTCTCTGTCCATGGGGTTTTCCAGGCAAGAGGACTGGAGTGGGTTGCCATTATGGAGTCAAAGCAGAAACTGAGAAGAAAGTGGAAAGAGGACTGATACCTTCTCTGACAAGGAGAAATGAAAGGAAGAGCTCAAAAGCAGACAGAGCACAAAAGCCTGGAGTTCAAGGTCATTTTACTTAAAGAGAGCCAGCTCTAGCCTTCTTAGAGACTCCGGGGCTATCCCAGTATTACAGAAGAGCGTTGTGATTTAAGGTGAGGAGAGTGGCTGCTGGTCGTCAAGTGAAAGCTAAGTAATGTTTGAGATAGACAGCTATTCAAGAGTATACAGTTTAGAAGACTTGCACCCAGAGTGGCTCAAATGAATGACGTTTTGGCCCTTAAAGAAGGAAAGCTGTAAGAAATCTGGAAAAACTCAACTTTGTAAAATGGCTTTTCTGTCCAGCCAGAGAAAGAGAGGAGACTGTTTAACCTCTGTCATCATCCAAGATTCTGCCCTGCCTGTGTAAAATGCAGTGAGAGGGGACCTGTTTCTGAAACAGGACGTCTGCCTTATTTGAATAATCATATCTGTTGTTGTTCAGTCGTGTCCAACTCTCTGCAGCTCCATGGACTGGAGCACGCCAGGCTTCCCTGTCCTTCACCATCTCCCGGAGCTTGCTCAAACTCATGTCCATTGAACCAGTGATGCTATCCAAACATCTTGCCCTCCATCGTCCCCTTCTCCTTCCTGCCTTCAATCTTTCCCAGCATCAGAGTCTTTTCTAATGAGTCGGCTCTGTGCATCAGGTGGCCAGAGTATTAGAGCTTCAGCTTCAGCATCAGCCCTTCCAATGACTATTCAGGACTGATTTCCTTTAGGGTGGACTGGTTGGATCTCCTTGCAGTCCAAGGAACTCTCAAGAATCTTCTCTAACACCACAGTTCAAAAGCATCAATTCTTCGCCGTTCAGCCTTCTTTATGGTCCAACTCTCACATCCATACATGACTACTAGAAAGGATGGCAAAAATTAGATTATATACATGAAAGTGCCTTAGAACTGTGAAAGTTGATGCTGGTATCAGATATTTTCATTCTTTTTCTTTTCTATCAGAGCTGATATTATTTTAAATCTAGATCTTACCCACAGGGGAAACCTCCTTTAAGCCTTATTATCTGTCATGGGAGGCCTGAAGGGTTTCCAGTCACTCGTGCCCCTCTCCGTGGCCCCTGCAGGGAATGTCAGGTAAGGTTGCCTACCACACCTAGACGAAAGCGGAAGAGGCTCTTCCAAAGCCACTCCCCCCCACCCCCGCCCCCAGCCACTAAACCAGTAGGCACTAATGTCAAGTGAGAGAAATTCTGGATCATGTGTCTCTTACCCCAGCATCCTGAACCCCCTGGGAACACCCACAACTCTTTGCCAGGTAGAAACTACTGTCATTAAGACCACATTGCCCCCAAGTCCTTCCCCTCACATCCATGATCTTCTCTGCTCTCCTTACCTTCTTAGTTTTGCCCTACAAACCACACCCATCTCATTGAGGATACTGTTAAATAGCAAATAATAGGGAATCAGGGCAAGGGCTGCTCAGACATGCCTCCCCACTTACTCCACATTACAGTGGAATTTCAGTTCCAAAAAGTCACATTTGCTGTCACCAGTATCAAAGATGTTTAGGGGCAAGGTCAAGTTCTTGGCTCGTCTACAGCCAGCACACAGCCATACAGTCAGCTGAATACCGTGCTCACACCTTTGTAAAATATACATTTTAATATCATAATTAGGATATGTTTTTTAAAGAAACTTCTAAAAAATATTTATTTATTTTATTTTTGGCTGCAGTGGGTCTTAGTTGTGGCATGCGGGCTCTTCCTTGTGGAGCACAGACTTAGTTGCCCCATGGCATATGGGATCTTAGTTCCCCGACCAGGGATTGAACCCACGTCCCCTGCATTGGAAGGCGGATTCTTAACCACTGGACTGCCAACGAAATCCCAGGATATATTTTCTTGTTATACTTACACACAGCATTGAAATGTGCCATGTGCTGCTTACCTGTGCTTTTTGTTTTAATTATAGATGTGTATCCAAAGGAAAAACAATGAGCACACACCTCCCAGTAACACCAACATAAATAATATGTACACTGAAAGGAAATTGTGTTCCTTAAGTTGTAGAAACTGATAGGCTATTATGAAACACATCTGTAGGATTACTCTCATGACATTTAGCCTTAGTATGATTTCAGAGCACTTCAGTGGAAAAGTCTGCAAAAAATAAAAGACTGCCCCAAAGTTTAGACGCTCGGCATTTTTCACCTGAGGGAACTGGGAAACACTGAAAATATATACTTAACTACTCTTTGTTTTTCAGCATGCACATCTCTGAAAGCCAACAAGAATTCTTCAGAATGCTGGATGAAAAAATTGAAAAGGTAAGAAGTGAAGCAACTGCATATTTCAAGGGGAATGTTGCCTCATGAGTTAAGAGTAACAATGTTCTGGTGTCTGTGATACAAAGCTGTTCTTGCAAGGGGGTGGTTAGAATTAACAGCAGTCACCCCACACACGCAACTCGGAAGGTGGCTGTGAGAAGGGTCAATGTATGACTGAGCTTGCCAGGATCCTGGGCTACCGCTGATCTTTCACTGAAGCGTGGAAACTCAGTGAGACTGTCGAGAGCCTTTGCCTAAACAGTGTTGCTATCATTGTGTATTGTCCACCCCGATCCCCTGCTCCGTTCTCAGGTTGCAGGCAAGGAGGTCCTTAGTGCCTGCTTACTACATGCCCAGGGCTTCTCTGACTTCTTTACAAATGTCACAAACATGTTGCAGTCAATACCTGCTTGAGGGAGCTGGCCATGAGATGAGTAACACGTGCATTTTACAGACAAAGAAACTGAGGCTTAGAATGCCTCAGTATAACTTAGCCAGGTTTGCAAAGCTAATAGTGGTAGAGTTAGAATTCCAGCCCATGTCTGTCTGACTCCAAAGCAGAACCTCCAAGTCACTTCTCCATACGGGTGTGGATTTTACAATGACGTGAAGATTCAAAGTTGATCCATGTGGAAATTTAACCCATATTTACGCTCTCAGAGTGCCATATGCAAATCAACTGAATGGAGAGTAGAGTATGGTAATCATTAAAGGTTTGCATGCTCATAGAATTTCAGTTTATCACTGCAGGGAGTGAATTTTAAATGCTAAAGTCATACATTTGAGAACTGTAATTTGAAAGCCTTATTCTAAAGAAGAGTTAAGTTCTAAATTCAGAACATATCCCAACTATGGTTAAGGCATCACCGACCAAGTTAACTTTTGAAATGTTTTCCATTTTAATTTTTATTTCTTTTTTATGGTTTGTAGTCCTTGAGTATTTCTTCATGAATTCCTAGGTTGTGTATATATCAGTCAGTGGAAGAGAGTGAAGGTCTTAAATTCATCTGTATTTCAGTAGCAGACTCCACTCTGAGGTAGACCCCTGCCCCAAAAGAATCATTATAAAATTTTCTAATGCACCATTAAAAGACCAGCATATATTATCAATGTAAAAACTAGAAATGGGTAATGAATTAAAATAATAATTTAATCTATAGTGTTCATTGGCTGTGCTCACATACTTATTTGAGTATATATTTTTCTTTTTTACTTTTAGTGAAATTTTAGCTTATGTATAACTTTTTAGATTGAAAACATCATCTAAGAATAATTAGCAATTTTTACATATTGATTCAAAAGCTGACTAACTTGCCAATAACCTTTTGTTTTCAGTAAAGAGAAACCTAAAAAGAAATATTTTGTTCCCACTCTAATGGTGAAGATTTTTTTTCTCTGTTTGGATTATTTCTCCTGCACTAACATTTTGGCAATAAAAATATATGCTTATTAGTTAGAGGTAATCTGCAAAAATTGAAACCTGAATTGTAAGTTATCTTTTTAAGCAACATTTACAAACCCTGACAAAGTGTTGAAAATGATCTAATCTCTTTCCAGTGTGTCTCCATAACTGAAATTCTACCTCTTGTTACTCAAAACTGAAATTCATTGTTCTCTTCTGGAATTCGATTTCCTGTCTTACTTTGCATCTAAGGTGTAGGCAATCATGTGTTTAATGCAACAAAAGCGAAGTTTATAACTTGATCATTTGTTTGGTGCAACTTTCCTTGGACAAAGGAGCATTTGTAGATTCAGCATAAACAGTGTTCCCACTATATATTGAACACATTCATATTCAAAAAAGGAGCAGTTATATAATCTGTGATAATTGCCCAGTTACAGGATTCTAAGGGAGTTTTCTATCAACTCCGAGCCAAACTTTCCTGTTTCTCCTCCCTTACCTAAAGTTCATCCTTCTGAATTTTGTGAATATGCTATCCTTTGTATCATCTAAACATTAAGCCTCCCTCAAATTAAAATTTTTCATCATAATATATATGTTTGGCTTAATATAATCTTCACAATAGTTTATATAACCAAAATTGGAAATTACATTCTTGTGAACTATTTTGCTGACTCTTTACCATTGCTGAATATTTCTTTGCTCCAACTAGCATGTGGACAACCATAAATGCAATTCAAAACTATTCTTTAGGTTTTGTGGTGGTGTTCAGTCACTAAGTTGTATTCAGTTCTTTGCAACCCCATGAACTTCCGCGTCCCTGTCCTTCACTATCTCCCAGCATTTGCTCAGACTCATGTCCATTGAGTCGGTGATGCCATCCAACCATCTCATCCTCTGTCACTCCCTTCTCCTTTTGCCTTGAATCTTTCCCAGCATCAGGCTCTTTTCCAGTAAATCAGCTCAGCTCATCAGATGGCCAAAGCACTGGAGCCTCAGCTGTAGCCATGGTCCTTCTAATAAATATTCAGGGTTGATTTCCTTTAGGATTGACTGGTTGGATCTCCTTGCAGTCCAAGGACTCTAAAGAGTCTTCTCCAGCACCACAGTTCAAAAGCATCAATTCTTCCGCACTCAGTCTTCTTTATGGTCCAACTCTCACATCCATACATGACCACTGGAAAAACCATAGCTTTGACAAGATGGACCTTGTCAGCAAAGTAATGTCTCTGCTTTTTAATACATTATCTAGGTTTGCCATGGCTTTTCTTCCAAGGAGCAAGCGTCTTGTAATTTCAAGTCTGCTGTCACCATCTGCAGTGATTTTGGAGCCCAAGAAAATAAAACTTGTCATTGCTTGTACTTTTTCCAAATTTATTTGCCCAGAAGTGATGGGCCCAGATGCCATGATCTTAGTTTTTTGAATATTGATTTTCTAGCCAGCTTTTTCACTCACCTCTTTCACCCTCATCAAGATGCTCTTCAGTTCAGTTCCTCTTCACTTTCTGCCATTAGAGTGGTGGTATCTTCATATCTGAGGTTGATATTTCTCCCGGCAATCTTGATTCCAGCTTGTGATTCATCCAGCCCAGCATTTCACATGATGTATTCTGCATAGAAGTTAAATAAACAGGGTGACAATATACCACCTTGAGGTACTCCTTTCCCAGTTTTGAACCAGTCAGTTGTTCCATGTCCAGTTCTAACTGTTGCTTCTTGACACACATACAGGTTTCTCAGGAGACAGGTAAGGTGGTCTAGTATTCCCATCACTTTAAGAATCTTCCGCAGTTTGTTGTGATCTACATAGTCAAAGATTTTAGTGTAGTCAATGAAGCAGAAGTAAATGTTTTTCTGGAATTCCCTTGCTTTCTCTATGATCCAACAAATGTTGGCAATTTGATCTTTGGTTCCTCTGCCTTTTCTAAATCCAGCTTGTACATTTGGGAGTTCTCAGTTCACATAGTATTGAAGCCTAGCTTGAAGGATTTTGAGCATAACCTTACTAGCATGGGAAATGAGTGCGATTATCCAGTAGTTTGAACATTCTTTGTCATTGCCCTTCTTTGAGATTGGAATGAAAACTGACCTTTTCCAGTCCTGTGGTCCCTGCTGAGTTTTCCAAATTTGCTGACATATTGAGTGCAGCACTTTAACCGCATCATCTTTTTGGATTTTAAATAGTTCAGCTGGAATTCCATCATCTTCACTAGCACTACCGTTGTTTGTTTTATAGGGTTGACTTAAAAAATTAAACTCATCCTGAAAATTGGAGTCATTCTGAAAGGCCTTGATTTTTGAGACTTAATTTTTCTCTGGATTCCTTTTTTCTTCCTTAAATTGTTCAGAAGCAAAGCTGAGTGAATCTGTAGTGATTTAAACCTGCCCTTCCTTGATTCATCCTTTGTATTTATTGAATGTCTCCAGGGCATGATACCTTTGAGCTCTCCTCTCCATACCAAAAGAAATCTCTGCTCTGTCTCCTCAAGGTATATGCAAAAGTACCATTGATATAAGATAATATTTATTGTGAAATTTAGTATGGATGACTCTACTTCCCGAGTGGCATAGTGGTAAAGTATCCACCTGCCAATGCAGGAGATGCAAGAGACGTGGATCAGGCAGATGCCCTGGAGGAGGAAATGGCAACCCACTCCAGTATTCTCGCCCAGAAAATCCCATGGACAAGGACCCTGGCAGGCTACATGGGGTCGCAGAGTCGGACACAACTGAGCGCGCGTGCGCACGCGCGCACGCACGCACACACACACAAACACACACACACACACTACTTCAGAAAGAATCATGGTGCTGAGCTGCAGTTTACTTTTGCACCCCAACTGGGCAAGCAGTGTTGTAAGAAGTTACCGGTGGCAAAGAAAAGCAAGTAGCAAAAATGAATTAATTATTTAGCACTTATGAGTACCAGGCATTATGCGATGACTCAGGACAGAAAAACAGGAAACGGGGGATACAAAATAAGTAGGAAGCAGTCCCTTGCCTTGAGGAGCTCAGTTCTAAAAGTAAATGTCTTTGAAAAGGTAATTACTTTAACCCTGGAGGAGTCCTTCATCCAGCACCCCCACCTCCAGTATCACCATGAATCAGATGTTCCTTTATTGAATGCAGACGTTTCAGGAGTCAAGTGCTGAAACTTGAGGTCTGTGAAGCAGGCAGTTGGGACATCTTTGGCCACTTGACACCATTTCACTCTGCTGGCATGAGGAAAGCGAAGGCACTGAGCTGCATCTGAAGATGACCACGGGAGAGATTTTTATCAGGGGAGCAATGAGAGTTCTGCTGCTGCTAAGTCGCTTCAGTCATGTCCGACTCTGTGCGACCCCAGAGACGGCAGCCCACCAGGCTCCCCCGTCCCTGGGATTCTCCAGGCAAGAACACTGGAGCGGGGTGCCATTTCCTTCTCCAATGCATGAAAGTGAAAAGTGAAAGTGAAGTCGCTCAGTCATGTCCGACTCTTCGAGACCCCATGGACTGCAGCCTACCAGGCTCCTCCATCCATGGGATCTTCAGGCAAGAGTACTGGAGTGGGTTGCCATTGCCTTCTCCATTGAGAGTTCACAGGAGCATTATAACCTCTGATCTACATTTCCTTTTCCTTTTGGAAAGTAAAAATCCTGTGAAAAATGAGAGCACCTCATTTATCTTTACCTCATTATTTTTTACAAGTACTTACCTGTTATTCTGTGACAAACTGTAGTTGTGCCTGACAATTCGCAGGCTCCTGAATCTTATGTAAAGTGATGACATTTGCCTAGTATTGCATCTTAAAGAAAATGACGGTTCACTGCAGAGGAAGATAATATTTTAAACTTGTCTTTCAGTATAATCAGAGGAGAAAGAAGAGATCTAGATTATTAAAATGTGGCCCTGTGGAGGAGATTTTGAATATGATACCAAAGACAGATCACATCAGATTTTAATATACGCTTTCTAAAATACATTTAAATTTACTTGTAAGAAGAAGAAAAAGTAAATACATTTTTAAAGTATCTGCCTTAAGAGTATCTTTTCCAGGCAAACACAGGGATTTATATTTTGCTTTAGGAAGATTTAAGAACAGCAGCCAATGACTGGGAAATCTTTTGCCTTCTGAAAGAGAACCCTGAATATTAAATAAAGAATGTCTCCTCGGCACAGAGCTATTTCCATCTCGTTAGTTTTCCGCATGCAAGGCATCTTAAGCTTTGCATCATGGGCATCTTTTGGGAATTTTGTTAAAGTTATAAAAACACTCCCTATAAAAAGGCACATGCTATCATATACACAACATTCTGAAGTAAAACTTTAGAATTTATACCTCGCTGGAGCCTGTCCTTGGTCCCCAAGCAAAAAACCTGTGCATTTTACTGGTATGCTTTGCTCAGATCCAGGGCCCAATGACACGCATGAGCACCCATGAGTCTCATCAGCATCTCGTCTTATTCATGTGTATCTCTGACTTAAAATTAGGAAACCAAGCACAGATCAACTCCAACACAACCCTGTCTGCTTCCTCTCTCATCTCCCTTCTCTTTGAAAATAGCTCATAGTACTTCACCACCCCCGCACATGCGTGAGCCATCCGTGTGCCACTGTACTTCACGTATTCCTGTACAATTTTAAGACTCTGCCTCTGTTGACCAGAATTATTCAATGTGACATTTTGAGGAAATGTCTAAGAAAGAGCAGCGGGTGGATTTTAAATCAGCTGATTTTTAAAGATGTTTATCTGTAGACCTCTACATTTATTGCAAAATCATTTATACTCAGAAAATGTTTGGGTTCCGGAAATGGCCTGAGTGCCTTGACCTCAGAACTAGTTGGTGAGAAAGATCATGATAAGTCTGCATTTCTAAATTTATTTCAAGGGCTCCTTTTCTTAATATGTCAGAACTCCGTTATGAATCAGTGTGTCGCAGATCAAAAGGTGTTTGCTTTCCATCTGGTGAAGAGACTGACTTGTGTGTAATTATGAACTGTGATTTGGGGTTCTATGTATAAACTCTTCCTGTAGTAGAGAGTTTAACCTCAGAGCTGCTATAGATCGAAGATAATGCCTGGCACCTGCAGGTGATGATAGGTTTTACTTTCAGCTGGTGCATTTAAAGGTTTCCTCAGGGCCAACAGTGATGAGAAACATTGGGACTGTTTTATCAAATCCTCAACAATGTCACCCGGCCTGGCCCATGTGTACAGATGAAGTCATAGCTTGTCCCTCCCACCCAGCTTGCCAATTTTGCTAACAACCTGGACCTTCAGCACTGGCGAAGAGATGGCTCTTGGCGGCCTGAATATTTTAGAAGTGGGCTGGGCTATCGATATCGTTGCATTAAACAGTTCCTTGCTCCACAGGAAACACAACAGGGCCCTGCTCTTGCTAATTACCAAACCATTCCTATGTCTCCTTTCCCTTCATCCCCCGCCTCGCCTACTCTCTGCCCTGTATGCATCTTGCCTCATTCATCGGCCAAATTAAAGCTGTGACTACGACGGTAAGGACGTGGCTCAGCCCTGTTTTGTTTCTCTCCCTACTGCATAGCTTAATGCAGGTGACTTCTTACTTGAATTCAACTTGAAATGTACCACATACGTGCCTGTGTGCTGTCGCTTCAGTCGTGTCTGACTCTTTGCGACCCCATGGACTATAGCCCGCCAGGCTCCTCTGTCCGTGGGATTCTCCAGGCAAGATTCTCGAGTGGGTTGCCATTTCCTCCTCCAGGGGATCTTCCCCACCCAGGGATCGACCTGCGTCTCTTCCATCTCCTGCACTGGCAGCGGGTTCTTTACCACTCACGCCACCCGCTTAGTCACGGTGGTAACATGGCGCAGGAACCACTGGTGATGTGTATACACACCGTGGGCTTTGAGGACCCCCTTGTTCCCCAGCATCCCAGGTAGCTACTAGTCATGAGGGACGCGGCCAAGGAAAATAAAGCGGGCAGCGAGCCTAGAAGAAATACGGCACAACCAGTCTCCACTCTCTCTCTTTTTTTCTGGAGGGCTTGATTTTCAGAGACTTCTCGAGGTTCTATCAGCCTGAAACCTGAGGGAGTAGCAAAGGAGAGATGAGTGCAGGTTCCAGAACAAGGGAGTACAAGAATGCAGACAAAACCCATGCCTTTTTTATGAATGCGGTGAGGCTGACGGTGCTCTGAACTCAGCGGCAACATGGGGCACAGCTGGTGAACGGTGCCATGTTGCTGGGCGTGCAAGGGAAGACCGCCCGAGAAGCCACTCAGCAGGGAGACAGTGACACAGGCTTGAGTCATTTTCTTGCCTTGTTCCCTTTTGGCTTCTCCTTCCCATCCTCTTCCTCGGCTGTCTGTTTCCCTTCCTCCCCATGGCTTTTCCACTCTTCACCTTTAGCAGCCAGGGGACATTGCTTTCACCATGCAGAGAACACTCGGGGACTGCTGATGTTTTATTTAAGAATCTCGAAAAGGACTCGAAGCATTACATAGATGGTACCCTAAGGATGAACACTGGACCTCGTTCATCTTTGTTTCCCTCAAACCTAGCAGAAGGCCTAACAGAAGGTTAGAACGTGTTCTCCCCAGCCGTGGGCCCAGGACACCCACTCCTCGCTGCGCTCTGGGCCTTCTCTCCCTCGTATCTGGCTCGTTCACTGCCCTGTGCCTTCTGCGGGCAGGGACCTCCCATTCGTAGCTGCAGTCCTCTTCCTGGCCAAATGCATGTGCTTCCTATGCCTTTCCTCACCCCTCTGTGTAGGGAGGAAGGAAAGGAACCAGATTATCACACTCTCCTGTCTCTGGTTGGCTAGCCCATGGAGCAGGAAGAGGGTCAAACCCAACATTCTCCACTCTCTCCATCTGTGACTGGGTGGGCCAGTCATCATCCATTAGGCCTCGGTGGGGGATGGGAGGTAGGTGAGGGGATAAGGAGAGGTTGCTGGGTTCTCTAATCCAGCAAGAACTCTGATTCTCATTGACCAACTGCTCTCAGTTAAAAACTGTAAGGAAAGGAGGTATGTGCTTAGCTCCCCAAACCTCTAGCCATGTTCAAAACAAATTCTAGGGTATAAGCAATTTTTTCAGAACAAAGAGCTCTAAAGTTTGTCTGGAAGGCACATGTTTTTCAAGAGATATATCGGGGCCCAGTGGCTAAGGCTCTGCTCCTGATGCAGGGAGGTTCTATCCCTGGTCAGGAACTAGATTCCACATGCCATGCCACAACTAAAGATTCTGCATGCCTCAACGAAGACAGAAGACCCCATGTGCTGCAGCTAAGACCCAGTACAGTCAAATAAATAAAATTTAAAAAAATTTAAGGCATATGGGTTGAAATCCCAGACTTGCTAAAGCCATTGTCCTGAAGGAAGTGAGTCTTAAAGGAGATGTATGAGGCTTCGTGTCCTACAGGAAGTGAATCCTAGGGGGAACCCATGAGGCTCCAGTCCACCAAGTACCTTCCCCTGGCGAGGGGCGAGGGGGTGGTATTGAAATCTTAACTCTTAATACCTGCTGCTGCTGCTGCTAAGTCACATCAGCCATGTCCGACTCTGTGCAACCCCTTAGACAGCAGCCCACCAGGCCCCTATCCCTGGGATTCTCTAGGCAAGAATACTGTGAATAAACTAATTGAAGACATCTCTTTGAATTAAATCCATCAAGTGACCTGGAAATCTTCTGCAAAAATACCACAAATTTTTATAGTGTTTCTTTTTATCATTGTGAGGAATCTAGTATAACCGGGGAAATTGTTATAATATTAGGTGAAAAAAAATTTTAGTTGTGTCTTATCATAGGACTGAAACTATATAAAAATGGCACACATATGGTCAGAGATTTAAGTGAAACTTTGAAGGCGTTCTGATTTATTAGGAAGATAGGTTTCCAACAAAATTTTTTAATTTAATTTCAATTTTGATTGATGGTTTTCTTATAAAATAAGAACAATTTTATAAAATGGCCTTTTGGAGAAGTCTGGCCCCATCTGGAGAGAAATCTTTCTTAAAATGAAAATCGTATCTGCTGTTTGAGCTCTTAGGAAGAGGGCCTCTGAACCCACTGATGATAATTGTATTTTCTGTGACAAGAGTGGGCAGAATACAGCCTATGGGCCAAATCTAGCCCACCAGACAAGCGTGGGTTTATGTGTTTAAATGGATGAGGGGAACAAAATGCAGAATAATGTTTTCTGATATGTGAAACATTATGTGAAGTTCCAACTTCAGTGTCTACAAATAAAGTTTTATTGGAACACAACCATGCTGTTTCTTTTACTTTTATCTTCTTTTGCATTTATGGCTGCCTTCATGCTTATAGCTGCTGTAGAGTTGCATCAGAGACCCTTTGGAATGCAAAGCCTAGAATATTTACTGTTTGGCCCTTCACAGAGAAAGTCTCCAATCCCTGGCTTAAGACACGGCCGAGGGACATGGCATCCCGAGTCCTGTATCCTTGCTTTTCTCTGTCCTCAGCCTTGCTCACCTCCTCATGGGGAAAAGAACGTCATTGACGTCACCTGAGTGCCAACATCCAACAAAACTTGAGAAATAGGTCCCTTACAGTTTCTAAAATATCCTCCTTTTTGCCAGTAGAATGAAGATCTGGGTTTAAGAAACACTTCACGTGTGCTTGCTCAGTCGCTCAGTCGTGTCCAACTCTTCGTAACTCCATGGACTGTAACCCACCAGGCTCCTCTGATCCTAGGATTTCCCAGACAGGAATTCTGGAGTGGGTTGCCATTTCAGGGGATCTTCCTGACCCAGGGATCAAACCCGAGTCTCCTGAGACTTCTGCATTGGCAGGTGGATTCTTTACCACTGAGCCTCTTGGGAAGCCCAATAAACACTTCATGGGGGTTTTAAAGCTGTTTAGTTAATACATTCTCTCTTGGAAATGAAAAGGTCAGTCTGCTAGGATTCTTGTCACTGTGCTTGTTATCATGGTAATCATTCCTATATATGGTCAAAGAAGCAGTCAGAGGCTGTCATACTCCTCCCATTCATTACTAACGAGATCTTTTTCCAACTGAAATAATAACGCGCAAGTCTAATTAGAATAAAGCTCATTAGAGACAGGCATGGCCATTAATGCCTCGATTGATTTTTCTAATGAAATAAGCCGGGGGAGGAGACTTGAACAGCGCAGCTAATTATGTCTGCTTTTCTTCGGCATTACCTCAAAACTTGTTATAAATTGCTGTTGGGCTGTAAACGAAAATGCTGCTGAAACACTCCCTGGTTGAAGAGGCTCTGACACTTGCAGCCCCAAGAAAGAGGTGGGGGGTTGTGGGGGCATCTGCTCCTGGCCCACAGCCCTACAGGAGGAGGAGTGAACAGCAGCCCCTGGGGGTGGCCCGCGTTTCACTTTTCCACCCTTTTCCCGTCTCCTCCACATCATCTTTGTTCTGGATTCTGGCTGGTAGTTCACAGATGCTCAAGCTGTGGAATGCAGCTTTCATGGCCCTGCATTCTTGGTTCAAGGACGGAGCTTAGATGTCAAGATTCCCACAGAAACTTAGATTCAAAGTTGCTGCTAGATGGTGATACATGGGAAAATGTTGGTGGGAAAAGGTATTTGATGGACAGAGAATCAGGATGGCCCATTAAATTCTGCACCACAATACAGCTGGGGCAATTGTGTTTCATTAATCAAGACATTCTTTAGTGCCCAGAAAGCCAGACCATCCCCCAGTGCAGGGTAGAAGGCTCCCCAAGAAGGATGACTGAGTCAAGGAACAGAAACTCAGTAAGCCCACGATTAGGAAGAGAGAGGAGGAAGATGAATCACATAAAGGGAGCAGGCAGGAGGTAAGAGAGTTAACATAGTGCACAGGCCAGAAACCTACAGAGGTTCCCAGAGTCCTTCAGAGAGGCATGGGGAGAGGAGGAGGAATTCTTCCGTTGTCAGGTAGCCTGCTTTATGATGAGCTCAGCAACGCATGTGCGGTGCTATGCCAAGTTGCTACAATCATGTCCAACTCTTTGTGACCCCCATGGACTGTAGCCCGCCAGGCTCCTCTGTCCATGGGATTCTCCAGGCAAGAATACTGGAGTGGGCTGCCATGCCCTCCTCCAGGGGATCTTCCCAACCCAAGAATCAAACCAGGGTTTCCTGCTCTGCGGGCGGATTCTTTACCATAGGAGCTACCAGGGAAGCCCTAACAACGCATGTTTCTACACAAAACTGAGCCTTGTTAAAGCAGACTCCTCTGAACTGCACAAGGATTCCGTGAACTGTTCAAAAGGACGAAGATGAGAGTGCAGTTCTCCTAGGTTCCCGTACTCTGCTGCTCTCCCCAGGCGCCGCTTCCCAGTGAAGTCTGTTACTTTATCAGCAAGATAAAAATCAAAGATGAATAAGGGACATGCACTGTTCTGCAGCCTGTAGTAAGGGAAACAAACATTTGGGCTACAATAACTATAAGGCGTGGTGGTGGGATGGAAGGACCACCGAGAGGGGAAAAGACTAAGTCTCCCTAGAGCTCTTACTTGATGATGTTGGAACATGATCGTAAGACTAAGTAGCTACTAAGTGAAGGCAGGGGCTTCGCTCTCATACTCCCTCCTCCTCAGCCTTCTCTTGCTGTGCTGTGCTTAGTGGCTCAGTCGTGTCGACTCTGCGACCACATGGACTGCAGCCCATCAGGCTTCTTTGTCCATGGGGATTCTCCAGACAAGAATAGTGGAATGGGTTGCCATGCCGTCCTCCAAGGGACCTTCCCAACCGAGGGATCGAACCCAGGTCTCCTGAACTGCAGGCAGACTACCGTCTGAGCTGCTAGGGAAGCCCTTTGAGTTTTAGTAAATTTACTAAACTGTGTGACCATCAGTACAACTCAGTTTTAGAACATTTCCTTCACATCAGTAAGATCCCTCCTGCCTGCTTACAGCCAGTCCTCTGTCCTACCTCCAGCCCCAGGGAACCAATCTGTATATATATTTTTTTTAATGTGTCTAGGTTTTATCATTGCTATTAATTAACAATAGCAATGATTGCTGTAATAAGGGTTTGAATAATTTTATGAATCATAACACATATTACAAACTACTTTCCAAAGCAGCCATACCATTTTACAAGGCTATAGAGTTGCATTTCATTGTGCGCTCTCAAGAATTTTTAAATAGTAGCTATCTATGTTTTCCTTTGTATTTTTTGATGACAGAAACAGACCATTCTTTTATTTGTGTGTTTACGGACTTAATTTGTTCTGAATGGATTTCCACTTTGTGCCCTTCCCTCTAACTGAGATCCTCTTAGGTTAATTTTTTATTGGTATGAGTTTCTCATATAACTTGTCATTTACATATTGTATGCTGCTGGTATTTTCCCCACTGAGGTTTGCCTTCTTATTTTATTCTTTTTTGATATATGCAAAGGTTCGTTTTTACATGATCAAATATGTCCATCTTTTTGTTTTTCTTTGTGATCTTTGTCCATGCCTTTGAGGCTGAGAGTTATTTCCCTCTCAAGAGCTTTGACAGAAGTTCAGTTTCATGTTCTGTTTTGTCTTGTTAAGAATTAACACATTGTTTCTCTTGGAATCTGTCACTTCTGGTGACCTCCTTTGTCAAATGCTTAATTCTTACCTATTTTAGGCTGTATAACTAGGATATCTGATTCTGGGCCAGTGGTTTTTTTGATGGGTGCACTAAGAGAAAGAGAAAGCTGACACATACGCAGGAGAGGGAGACCTGGGAGGAAGCCTTGTTACTTTCTGGTAATGGACCAGGGGATGCTCTCAGTCTGGGAGGACCCAGCCTCCCGTTGCTAAGGCCCCGAGTCCGCCATTCTGTGGGAGTTACAGGGAGGCAGCGTTTGGGCTCAGCTCTTGAACACTTTCATGGGCAGCTTGGGAAAGTATCTGACATATTCCAGTGAAAAAGAGGAGGCTCCCTGCCCATAATGTGGTCATTGGAGATCTGTTCCATGTTAGGTGCGAGGTCAGAGAGGAAGACCTCCAGGTCCTTTTCCAACTCCAGAATCTCAGATCTCTCTAGATACTATTCCTGCTTTCATTTATTCAACAAATATTTATTGAGCATCTAATATGTCACTGGCGCTTATCTAAGCCCTGGGGATGCAGCAGGGCAGAAAACAGATACTTCTCTTCAAGGGGAAGACAGTCAGTAAAGAAACAAATTCATTTATTCCTAACGTCAGGTAAAGATAGGTAATATAAGTAAAAATGAAGCAGAGTAAGAAGAGCTGTTTTATGTTACAAGCTCAGTGAAGACAATGAGGTGACATTTGAGCAGAGGTCTAAACAAAGCAGGGGCTTCTCTGATAGCTCAGTTGGTGAAGAATCTGCCTGCAATGCAGGAGACCCTGGTTCGATTCCTGGGTCAGGAAGATCTACTGGAGAAGGGATAGGCTACCCACTCCAGTATTCTTGGGCTTCCCTTGTGGCTCAGCTGGTAAAGAATCTGCCTGTAATGTGGGAGACCTGGGTTTGATCCCTGGGTTGGGAAGATCCCCTGGAAAAGGGAAAGGCTACCCAGTCCAGTATTCTGGCCTGGAGAATTCCATGGACTGTATAGCCCATGGGGTCGCAAAGAGTTGGACACCACCGAGCAACTTTCACTAAACAAAGCAAAGTAACGGATGGAGTCTGAGGGCAGGAGGAATCAGCCAGAAAGGAGAAGAAAGGAATAGCACCCAGGCCCTGAGGCGCCACTTGTGTGAGGCCCTGAATGCTGAGAAGCAATCCAACGGTGAGCCCAGTTTCTCACATACTCAGTTTATTAACAGTTGGATCTGCTGATCTCATTTTTCAGTATCATCATAAGAGCTATAATTTAATTCCCATGTGCCAAGCTTTGCTGATCACCTATGTGTAATGACTGCTAAGTCTCACAACAGCACTGCAAGCTAGGTCCTCCTGTTCCCGTGTTACAGATGGGAAAACGAGCTCACTGCTTCCTCTTGGGAACTTTCATCTTGGTCCAGACTGCCCCACTGGGGAAATACTCAGTTCACAGCTATCTGTTACATGCTCAGTGTGTACAGATTAGACCAAATGCACACACGTCTATAGAGAAGAACTAGAGGCTTCTGGGATAAACTCATACTGGAAACTTGACAGCCAGCCCTAGCCTATTTGCCTACTTAACTTGAGGAGAAAAAGTACAGTAGACACTTAGGAGGAATAATTCCTTTATTTGAAGTCAGTCTCTGAGCTGGTCCTCTTTAAACTAGCAGAATATAGCATCATGACAATGCCCTTTCCTTCACTACACTGTAATATTGCTAATTGAAAGCCTAGACCTTTCAACAAGTAGAAAATCCTTATCCTAGAACCTTAGGAATGTAGGAGTTGACATAAACTTCCAGTTTCCAAGAAAATCATGCAGACAATTGAAGAGGACATGGAAAATACACAGAGTAAGGGTGTGGTCAGGGAAAGTGTTAGTTGCTCAGTCGTGTCTGACTCTGCAACCCTGTGGACTGTAGCCCACCAGGCTCCTCTGCCCATGGAATTCTGCAGGCAAGAATACTGCAGTGGGTAGCCACATCCACTTCTGCATGGGATCCTCCCGACCCAGGGATCGAACCTGGGTCTCCTGCAACTGAAGGCAGATTCTTTACCATCTGAGCCATGGTAGGCAAAACCTCCTTAAGATTTTTTTGAATCTGCACCACATGCCCCTCTGCTTTTTCAAACAACCCCTCCTTGTCAGCATCATCGTGAGCTTCCATTCTTCACGCTGTGGGGGCCTCGTGGGGACCTGACTCTGTAGCTTTCACTGTATCCTTTGCACAAGGGCAGAATTGTGTCTACCAGCCCCTAATTCTGGCTGCATAAAGTGTCTCTACAAAGACTTCCATTTTTGAGGGGAAACGGCATGCTTTGGGCTGAGAGAATTGCTGTATAGCTCACACACCCAGCTCACTCCTGCTTCCTGTCTCCGACAGCTGAAGGTTTTAAGGTTCTCTTTTTAGCACAGTTCTTTAAAACTTTAAGTGAGATGTGAAGTCACATTACAGTAACAAGCTCCCTATCTTGCCCGGTAAAGCCGGTGTGCAGGTGGGGTCCCATGTGATGCTGAGATGGGGCTGCCTCCATAAGTTTTCTCAGGTTCCCCTTAAAATGACACTTGGCCATATGGGAGCGCTTACTCTCCATGTTTTTGATTTCCAAGTTTTCTATTCATAAAATAATTGGTTCTCAGAACTGCTGACAGGTGAAAATAACAAAAATAAAACTGATTTGAATTTAACTGAGTCATCCACTCACTACAGTCATTAACGAAAGAGGCAAGGATTCTGGGCTTCGCTGAGATTTCCCCACAAGTAACAGCGTGCAGGACTCCTACTTACTTTGCAGGGTTGGTGTGAATCACCAATGAAATAGTGTCTGCAAAGCAGCTGATGCCATTTTCTTTCTCCTTCTCATAGTCATAATAATAATTTCAGAGGAGCAAATGCTAGGAAAATGAAAGTTGCTGCTCGGGGTTGACACAGAGGGTTTACAGAGATTTGTCTCTCCAAAGGGGGCACATTCTTTTTTGCATAGAATGATAGATTCTTTAAATTCTAAAGTGCTTTGCAATTTTCAAAATGTCACATACATGATTTCATATAACGTCATAATAATCCTTTTTTCCCTCTACCCCTTAAAAGAGGGCACTTTCTTATGGTAACAGTATTCTTGGAGGGTCTGAAACACTCCGTCTGCGTAACCCTGTAACTCATGTACAGAGCTGGAGACTGCTTTATCATTGAGTACACTAGTTCATGTGTGTGTGTGTGTGTCTGTCTGTCTGCCTATCATTGCATCCAAGTCCTTCCTTGTGGATGAGGTGCCCTCTGAACCCCACATTGCCCAGCTGGGCCTTTGCTCTGATCGAGGCTTCATAAGAAGGGAACAGACCTAGGTGTCTGCCATAGAAGCTTTATTGGAGCGCATGAGTTCTCGTCCATCTGGGGTGCAAGGCTGAGGTGGGAGGAAGGGTTCCCCGACACCTGGCAGATTACCATTTGTGATGACAGTTCACACCCCCCATCAGCCACAGGGAAGGTGGTCCCTAATCTCCTGCCACAGCCTGAACAAACACGGGGTTCAGCAGCAACAGTAGTAATAACAGAAGCAGCCGATAGTTATTGACCACCTGCTAGATACTATATTTTTCCCCTTTGATCCTGATCACAACGCAGTGAGACAGAGACCATGATTATCCCCAGGATGTCGGCCCAGCGATGTGCCCAGTGTCACATAACAGCGTGCGTGTCCACATACACGTGGGGAGAGTCATCTTTCCTTCCCTCAGAAAACCTCCATGGAAACTCCGCGAGTCCACTTTCCCCTCCACCCACCCAGCACCCACCCACAGGCCTGCTCTCTGTGCCCAGTGAGTTGTTTCTGATAGCTGTGGGTGTGTCCCATTTCCCACAATGGAGACTAAACCTCCCATGCTCTGGGTCCATGAGGACCCCCTAGCTCCCCATCGTGCGGCTCAGGGAGCGTCTCCGGGGTGGTCAAGGCCAACAACAGCTGGCATCTGCTGGGGCAGCGTCACCAGGGAGGGGTCTGGAAGAAGACCGCTGAGTGCACGCTTCTTTTGTCAGGATTGGTCACCCTGCCCAGGAGACATTTTCATACAACAAGTGGAGCAAGCCTAGAGATGACACCAGGTTCAAAAACTCTGCCAGGAGCAAGGGTGAGAATTGGTAGTGTGATAGAAGAAGCCAGAAGCATGCTCAGTGATGACTCATCCAACGAGAACAAGCCATCTGTGGCCGGTTAGCATGGGGACAGACCACCCTCATGCTTTCACAGGCCCTGAAGACTTCATCATGTGGCAACATGTTACTTATCAAATACATGTATTTGTGTGTGACACGTACAACATGTATAAAGTTATGTGCCAGGCAGGACCGAATCACTCTATTATTAACTCATTTAATCTTTAGCAGCCAGGTGAAGTTGGAACCGTTGTTATCTTTGTTTTACAAATGAGGAAATTGAGATGCAGGGAGATAACGTACTCAGAGTTAATGTCACAAAGCCAGGGTGACCACCCAGCCAAGTGGTACAGCCATGCACTCTGATGATGCTGAAATATTAAGAGAATGTGAGCTACTTCCTGAACAGTATTGTGACAAAGAAACAAACCATGCATTTGAGAAATAGTTGTATGCCAACTTATTATTTTCTGTATGTTTTAGGTATGTTTAGGAATAAGCCTATTTATTTAGACTTATTTAGAAATAAGTATTTAGAAAATTTTATAATTTTTTAGAAAATTTAGAAAATTTTATTTTTTGTAGGTATTTAGAAAGTTTCATTTTTAAAGGAACTTGTTTCCCCCACAAATTGAAAAATGTAGTGTATATTTAAAAAGAAAGAGGTTGGGACTTCCTTGATGGTCCAGTGGTTAAGATTCTGAGTTCCCAATGCAGGGGGCGTGGGTTTGATCCTTAGTTAGGGAACTAAGATCATATATACCACACAGTACAGCCAAAATAATAATAGTAATTTAATTTAATTAAAGAGCTCCATCTCTCCCCACTGCTGCTAAGCCAGTTGTTTTTGCCCTGCCCCTAGCCATGGTCAACCCCTCCCCATACGCTTCTCCCATCCTTGTCTAGGTCATAGGGAGGCTTGGATGAGAAGTACTTTAGACAGTCAGGACATGGCTCCCACTTCTGTTGAGAAGACGTGGCCTATGGTCACTTATACAAAACCCTAAGATATTAGCACAGGATGTTTGCAGAGACCAAACCCCAGATACCACCCATAAGAAAGTTAAAGATGTGTGCATGACCACATGTGTGCCAAAGACTGGATGTTGTGTAAAAGCTTTATGACTTTAGAAAACTTCTGGGACATTCTGGGCTTTGCTTTTCTCATCTGAGAAATGGGAGATGGGACCGTGCATGACACCTAGGGCTGTGGTGGCAGAATAAGCTGCCACAATAGTACTTGAAAAGTGCTAAACATGGTACCCAACACGTACTCACCAAACTTCAGCATCGCCTGATGGTCACTGTTCACTCTGTGATCCAGGGGTCAAGGGCTAAGTCCTGTTGAGTCAGTGTGATTGTCACTCCAGGAAATCAGAAACAACAGACACAGACTGAAAGTAATGAACTCGGTCACATTAGCCTCCCTCAGGAGGCAAGGCCCCTGTCATCCTGCATGTACCCTTTCCAACCTCGGTTACTGAGCCTCTTGTTCTTCGGATACCCTTGTATCTTTCCAATACATTCCTCTTTTTTTTTTTTTTTCTTAAAGAAAGAAAGGAAGTGGTTAAAGATATAAATAGTATGGATACGTGACTTTATTCAAAACCCTTATCAGTGACACTGTGAGACAAGCAGGGCAGAGACTTGTTTCCATGCTCTGAGGGATTACAGATCACAGAACTGTGTGCTTTGACCAAGACACTCAGTGACGGGACATGTGGAACTTAAATCCCAGACCTAACTGTGCCTTCATAGACTATATACCCTGCTGGAGAGAGGACAATATATGTTCAAAAGCAGCAACTGGATGTCGTTCTTAAACCTTCAAGTAACCTGTTTTATATAAGTTCTGGGCTTGGAGATGCAGCTGTGGAATGCTAGCAGCCCTGGCCCTGGGAGAAAGGGTCTTGCTCACTGTTCTCTGTGTTTTCTCCTGTTCATGACAAACTGGTCTCCTGCATGGATCATCCATTTGGTGATTATGTGGTGAAAGGCTGAGTCTTGTCTGTGCCTAGAATAATATAAATCCTTACCAATACAAAGTGAAGTGAGTGAAAGTGGCTCAGTCATGTCCAACTCTTTGCAACCCCATGGACTATACAGTCCACAGAATCCTCCAGGCCAGAATACTGGAGGGGTTATCCTATCCCTTCTCCAGGGGATCTTTCCAACCCAGGAATCGAACCAGGGTCTCTTGCATTGCAGGTGGATTCTTTACCAACTGAGCTATCAGGGAAGCCCTACCAATACAAAACAAAGGCTTATTAGAAGTTTGGTAAAACTTTGAAGCGACGATGTATATACAGTTTACAAGTTGGTCAATGTGTATTTATGACTTACATACCTGATGCCCAGCAGTCACTGCTGGAGCCTGGGTTTCATTGCAGGGAGACATAAACTGAGAAGATGGATTGCAGATAACTATCTCAAGCTCTACTTTGAATTTCTCATTCACATCTTATTCTTTTCTTTTCCTCTCAAGGGTCGAGATTATTGTTCGGAAGAAGAAGATATCACATAGCACCAATCCTACCAGTCAAACCGGGAGCTACTACTGTGTAAATAGGTTACACCCCAGTTGAAATCTTTGCAAAGGTTGGTTCTCTTCAGCGAACAGCACTATAGCAAAAGAAGATCGTTCCATATCGTATGCCCCATTAAATTACAGTGTTTCTTAATGAACTTGCAAAGGAATATTGCTAAAAACAAACAAAAACTGTTATCGAACTTTCTTTGTTGCTGCTAGTTAAAACTTGTTGCAACTTTTCACTTCTCTCAGTGTCCAGGTCTGCAGCAAAATTCTGCAATTTCACCTTAAAGATACTGTTGGTTTTACAGATGCTCTCCAACCTATTTTCTAAAAGATGAGGTAGTGGTGAACTCAGATGTCCAACTTCTATTCTAGACTGGTTCCGCTTCTAAGACAAGCGCCTCCTTCCCCCTCCCTCCTCCCTGCCTCCCCCAGCAGTCCAGAGCCTTGCTTCTCACTGGCAGTGTTGCGCTTTGGAGATGGGATGGTTGCTATGGCAAGCCTAGTTTCTCTGCTAAGAAGAAGTAGAGATGCTATTGTCAATTCCAAGCATGTCGTGACATGACTCCTGGAAGTGACATAGGAGCGAGCAGCAGGTGGTTTCATTTCCTGGGTCTCTTAATCAAAGATCAAGCTTGCAACATCAGTTTTGCTCAGATGCAGACGGAAGTGTGATCACAATCATTTTGAATCCCTCTTGCCCACTTTTTTTTCTAAGAAAATAAACATTTTACTGTTTTTATGTATCCTTGTCTTCTCCCATTCATCCAGCTCAGTGTTTTATGATGATCCTGGGTGCGGAAGCTGAGTCCTCCTAGCAATGGCACCTTCATGGCTCCCTACCACCCCATGTACAACCCACCACGCAAGCTCAGTGCTGGCAGTGGTCAGAGGTGATGAGGGGGACACCCCACAGCTTGTTAGGAGGGCCTGAAACCACCCCGTTACCTTTCACTTTGTCAGCAAATAAACCACCCTACTTCCTAATCCTCTCCCTTCAAGATGTCATGTGAGCCTTGCCACTTCCATTCTCTCGTTGGCAGCACTGGATGGTGCTGTGAAAAGCGTTTGCCGCCTGGAAAATGTGGTATTCCATTGACACTGGTGATGATTTCCAGAGATGCAAAAGCCAAAGCCCTGGGCCGTAGTGGGGAACGTGAACTGTGGGTTTGGTAGAGTTTATTTTTCCATATTCTATGAAGAGAATGATCTCTTCTCAAAGACAGAAGTAATATTTTTAACATATGTTGTCACAAGTAAATAGCAATCAAAAGGAGAAAATAACTTTTGTATTTTTTTAACACATCCAACAGCTTTGACGAGAGTTCTCTTTGTTACTTTTGGGGGAGGGCACCCTGTTCAATGCCACGCCAGCAGTCCAGGATTGGATTTGTTGCACACACACACACACGCACACAGACACACACACACACAAATAAAACACAGGAAAAGCACTGTATGTTTCTCTTTGTGGGGTTATGAACACAAAAGGCCTCACTATCAGCCACTCTACTGCCCTCCGAAGGTGGGTAGTTAATACGTTCTGGGTGGTCAAGAGGTTACCTGCCACCGAATAGACTAGGAAGCTTAGTGTAGTCTTGCTGCGAAGACGAGCCTTGACTTGAAAATCCATCCATATAGCTGATGGCACCACTAACGTGTCCGGGGAGAAATTCCTTCTCTCCTTTTGGACCCAGCAGCACACCCCAAACATGAGGGGAAGGAAACTCAGTCAGGCACTAGAGAAAACGGACTCAAACGTTAGCAACAAAAGCCCTTCCTTCTTTCAGCCGGCAGCGGCAGCTATTTTGGGGAGCAGCTGTGGTTGTTACATAAACAGAGACGCAGCCAAAATTTCATGCTCTTTATCCTGCTTCAAGCAGAAAAAAATGCAGGGAGAGTTCAAGTCGCCTAGGGTTTTACATCCCCTCCCTTTGTATGGTTTTTTTGGCCAAGTGACTAAAATAGTTTTCCTCAACTGTAAACGGACTGCTGAGCCCCACCTCAGACTTGTGCCCCACCTCAGACTTGTTCACTGTTCCAAGAATGACCTTTTCCCGAGATCCCTTGCTCTTATCAAGCAAGAATGAAGCAGACACTGAACACCTTCCATGTGGTGTCTCAGATAGCGTCTTCCCAGAAAGACGCTTCACCTTCAACCGAGATAAAACATGCTCACGTCATTTTTCTTACGGTCATGTTTAACATTTTGACATGATACACATACACAGAACCACATGTCCCTTGGAATCTGATTTTTGAGGGTTTCAAGTGTCATTTCTGTGAACCAGTGGCTTTTCACCTGGGTTCTGTCCTCTGGGTTTAACACTGGCTACCTCGCTGATGTGCAAAAGTCATTTCACCTGCAGACATGCGTGGTACACTTAGATCTGAGAAACGGGGTGGCCGAGCCGGTTGGCACGAAATGCTTGATTATGTTAGCAACACTCAAAACTGTCTGTTTTCCATTTGTCGGTTTTAATCATAAAATTGTCAAGTGATTTGTGTTTGTATTTGATTTTTTTATGCCTTCTGAAAAGGTCTAACGCAAAAACCTGTTGCCTTTCTCCCCCCTTGCCCCGAGTATGTGAACTTTAAGCACACTGTCTCAGATACAATGAAAAAATAATCTGGAAGCTGGTGCTTCTGCTGGCTGTTATCTCTGAGGCTTCAGGGAGATGGAAGGAGGGAGGGAGGGAAAGGGCGTGGCGGAGGGAGGTAAAAAAAAGGATGAGAGATGGACCCAGGAGCATTTAGGACAGAGCAGGTCGAGGGAATGGCCGTGGGCCGGGTGAGATGCAGGATCCAGCTGTTTAGCGGCCAGCGGGCAGGGCGGACTGTCGGCAAGATTTACTGCGCGATTACTCACGCCTTGTGCGCTCTGAGTTGTCGAATTGTAAAAGTTCAGCAGTCTGTGCGTAGCTTTCTTTTGGTTGGCGGAGATTCGGGATCATGGAGTACTGCTGTCATAATTGAATGCGTGTTTGTTACTGGCTGAGAAGCTTAAAAAGAGGCTTTTTAACCTCAGTGATGCCTCCAAGCCCCGGGCTGGAGCGCAGGGCGGTGTTATGGTCTATTTAGGGACAAAGAAGGTACAAAGTCTGGGGACAGAAAACTAGGTCAGCCCTCAGACACAGCAGCGGCCGCCCCCTGGCCTGCTGGGAGACAGGTCTCTCTCTCGGCGTCTGCAGCGCCCAGGGTCTGAGGTCGGGCTCTGATGCCCAGACTGAGGAGGAACCTCGGGTTCTTCAGTCCTCTGTGCGGTGCCAGCCTCCTCCACCTCGGTGTCGGAGGCTCCCCCAGGCTCCAGGGCTGCGACAGGAGCAGGCCCAGGGATGATGGCGCCCCCTTTCGGTAACAGTTTGTTATAACTTTGTCCTCCCAATTTCACTGAGACTCGCCTCTTAGGGCCAGCCTCTCCCCTAAGCCTGCTAAGAGCAGAAATTATACCTTTTATGCAGTTTACATCAGTAGCCTATGAGGCCCCTTGGCATATTGATGGCAAGCCCTGCTTAGACATCGGCAAGAATTTAAAAGAGCATTTCCACGTCTACTGGCTTTAGAAAAGAAACTCAGTTAAGTATGTCAGTTTGATGGGAAGAAAAATTATCAAATTACTAATCTAGGAAAATACTGACTCTAAATCTTGGACTCTGGGACTCATAAATTTTTTATGAAAGGCAAAACAATTGGCTTTCTCCTTCCTCCTCCCAACTCCATCATAAAAAAAAAATGTATCAGATTACAATGTATAATTTTACATAAAATCTGCTTTCCCCTGGAAGCTGTGCTCACAGCTTTCTTTCTTTGTACCTCTCAGAAATTAAACTTTTGGCTAAGTTGCTTAAAATCCTAGTAGAAGAATAAGGCCTGGTCATGGAGAGGGGAGATATATTTAAAGGCATAATGAAAAGGTGGCTCAAAGCTGGAAGGTGGCTTCTCAGTGGCACAGGTGGATGACTGAACACGCCTCCCTGCCCAGGTGCTTGTGTGAAGCCGGGTGAGGCAGTCAGCTTCCACACAGCTCAAGTCCCTGCCATCAACCTTTGGAATCTCATGGATGAGGTGTACGAATTGCCTTTGACAATGAATGGACATGTTTTTCCAAGGGGGGAAAAATGCCCTTGACTTCAGTCACTTTTTTGTATGTCTCTGGAAGAGAGTCAAGTGCCATGGAAGAATATGAGGTTTGTGGGTAAATAGATTTACTTTTGTGAGGGACCTTAGGATGGGCTCACTAGTTATGCCGTGCTTTTCAGGAGACTCTTGTACCTTACCTGGGATCTAATCTAATCTTAGGGAAAGACGAAAAGGAATTAACTTTTATTATTTAAGCTCACTCTGTGCCAGATATTATGCTAGGCATTTTTATAACTGTCTTGTCACAATAATCCTGGGAAGTCAATCAGTTAGCCCCATGTTCTGAGTAGTGTATCTTAAGTGTAGAATGCATCTATCCAACATAAATGCCCATGTTGAAAGAAGGAAAGATGTCATTCAAGTGCTTTTCAAAAATTATTATTATTATTATTATGCCCTTTGCAACATAACACTGTGAAAACAACCCTTTGGGGGCATCTCCCTCTTCCAGAGTCTCCTGGGCTCATCACCAGCATCGTTTCCCCGTGGGGAGTGTTTTCTTGGCCTTCCCATATCTGATGAGCGACGCACAAACCAGGAGAGGCTAGCAGGGTGTTAGTGCTTGGAAGGAAAAGGCTTTGGGGTTTTAGACACATCTCTCTCTCCTTGGAATACTTTCAGCATCTGGAAAAGAAGGCTGCCGTCTACAGTTAGGCATCCAACATGGCCAGAATGGGCTTTTGAGTGCTCTGATTTCTTTCCTAGGTCCCAAGTCTTGTTTCATCCCAGAATGCATCCTTTGAGGAAAGTGAAAAGCCTTAACCTTCTGAGAAGTTTAAGAGAACCTGATCTCCAAAGGTGGAGGAAGGGCAATGCCTAGACCATTAACTTGAAATTCTTTCTTGTGGGCTAGGGTTTGGCGTCTCTTTTTGATCTTTGGACTGGGGGCTCTGTGTTTCCCAGGCTAATGTAAGCATTGAAACTAGATGCAAATCTCTTTCAAGACCTTAAATGTTTTAGATGGTCATGTAGTAGGCATTTAAATAATTTGTTCGAAGGTCAAAAGAGTCTGAGAATTCCCCAGAGTTCCTCTCCTTGCTTCTAAGGCACAACAACCTCTGAAGAAGATGATTCATGTCTCCATAGCAACTGTTAAAGGTGCTGCCTAGAGGGGACCTGCCTCCACCCTCACTTTCTTAGCTTGAAAGAATCAAAAGAGTTTCCTTGTGTCAAGGGGGTGCTATGTCCAGTTTTCTCATGAAAACTGTCCCCAAGATCCCTGCTTCTTTCTAACATGGTAGCTGTCAAAATCCTTTAAGATGGTGTTGGAACTGACTCGAATCTCTTGGAAGCCAGAGAAAAATTGCTTTAATTTAGCAAGATTCACCTCTAAACCAAGGCCCCATTCTAATACTGTCTTCCCTCTCTTCTCTGAATGCTCCCTTCTTTGCTTTCCAGGGGTTATTTTTAGCCCAAGCCTTTGCATCTGATTGAGTAAGACTTAGAGGCAGTAAAAATGAACGCCACAAACTCGAACTTGGCCAAAACTGCCATAGGGTCCCTCAGGTTAGAAAATAGCTCTAGAATATTGGAGACTGCTGGGCTTGGACCCAAAAGTGATTGAACAGCCCCTGGTTTCTGCCTTTTCAGTCCAGATCTTCAGAGACCCTTCTCCCTTGACAGTGAAATGAGCAAGGGAAGTTTTGAGGTAGATTGCAAGCCAGCTTTTCCATTCAGAGCAAGATGCAAATTCATTTTTGAATTTTTGTATCGATTTTCCTGGAGCATAACCAGGCAGCTGCTTTATTAGGACTCTAAATTTGGATCAATTTCCTAACACACTCATATACACACCACAGAAAGATACATGGAGAAAAAAACATACTTTATCATTTAAGTACTTCAAGAAGAGCTGCATTTTGCTTTGTATAATCTTTAAGACAACGTCTAAGAAATCATGAGTGTAATTATAATAATACCCAACTAGGAAAAGCTAGTGATCACGTTCTCCAAAGTCTGAGTGAGACCGAAATAGGAGGATGGAAATCTGCTGGTCGTCTGGCCTCTCACCCGCTCTGTGCCCAGATGCCTGCCATTAGCATCTTTCACTCACCTGGGCTCCCCCACCTGGACTCTGTGGTTAGCAGTCTTTCCAACTTTGGGCAATATAGGACACGAGCCAGGTCCAGGCGTACCCCCCAGCGCATCTCACACTCTCCCACTCAGCCAGTGTGGTCCCAATTGCAGCATTTCACCAGCTCTACTGGGACACAACAGCCCTAGGGAGTGGGGTTGGGCCCCTTCATCCAGGTTGGCCCAGATGTAGCATTTTTAGCATTGCCTTCCCTGATGGGCTTCCCTGGTGGCTTAGCTGGTAAAGAATCCTCCTGCAGTGGGGGAGACCTGGGTTCGATCCTTGGGTTGAGAAGATCCCCTGGAGAAGGGAAAGGCTACCCACTCCAGTATTCCGGCCTAGAGAATTCCATGGACTGTATAGTCTGGGGGGGTCTCAAAAAGTCAGACACGACTGAGCGACTTTCACTCACTCACTCCCTAGGGTCTAGGACTCAGTTATTTAACAGATCATTTGGAGCATCTTGTTATTAGCTCCAGGCACTGAGCTAACGGCCAGCAGTACACAGATGACCCAAACCTAGCTCCTGCCCGCGAGGAGCCCACTGTTAGCGGGGAAGACAATGTGGGAAGCGGTGCTGCAGGAAATTCCTTCGGGGTGCCGAGGGAGAATCTCAGGGGGGCAGCCGCCCAGCTTTGTAAACCGGGGGCTTCCCAAAAGAGGGGACTTCAAAGCCCGAGTGTGTCAGAGGCCTGAGGGAAAGCAACGCAGAGGGCCTTCAGGCTGAGGGGACAGCATGGGACACAGGTGAAAGGGCCAGCATGGGTGGCAGGGCCGCAGGCACAGACGCGGCTGGAGTGGGAGCTGATGGAGGAGAAGAGATGCAGGCAAGGCAGCCAGGGACCCGCCCCGGCGCATAAGGGGGCTGTGGGTGCTCGGCTCTCTGAAGCCCACTTCTGAGGCCTCCAGAGAGGTAAGTGTGGTCCCCGTCGGGACCAGGAGTCCCGTCCTCACCATGGAAGGGCACAGATGCTTCCTGAGACAGTTTGTTCCTGTGTATCCTCCACCCGTGCCCCAGCTCCTGGTCCTCTCCCCCAGAGCTGTTTGCTCTCAAGGGCTTTACCCCAGGCTGGATTTAGAGACATACAGGGGACAGCTCTGGGTCACCCTGACCTGTCTGTAGAGCCACCCAGACTAAAAATACCTCCTGGGAACTGGCTGGCCTAGAGCTCGGGATGAGGGTACACCCAAAGATAAATATGTGGGAAGCCGCCAAGGATTTCCCCACCCAGGGTATGAGGCCTTCATTCATTCTACCCACAGGCAGCCTCCCTTGGACAGCCTTTCCCTGGGTTGGGTCCCACCTGGTGGCCGAGCCTCCGCTCTGTCTGTGGTGTGCACCTGTGTCCTGCCAAAGAAAGGGAAATTCAAACAAAATACAAAAGCGCAGATGGACTGTATGCACGTGGGAAACACCTGCCAGCCTGGACAGCGGCTGAGCCTCGTGGGGACAGGGAGGCCCCCCGGGGGCTCGGAGACAGCAGGATCTCTCTGTGCAGACAACTCCAGGTGCCTTTTAGGCTTTCCAAAAACTTCTTCGGAGCTCAGAGCATTGGGTTTCTCTTCCCCTTGCCCCCCCCAGATAAATTGTTAGAAGGAGAAGAAAAAGAATTAGATGCATCCAAACACTAGCTGTGAGAGTGCATGGTTTCTAGAAACTCAAGAAAAGGTCACAGCAGGTAGCATCATTTCCTTGAGAAGCTGAAGGCTTTGGGGGCTGAAAGCAGTTTTCCCAGCTGAGTGGCTCAGGTCTTCTGCCCGGGGATCCCCAAGAGCCCCGAGGGCTGCTTAGGACTCACCTTCTTCACACAAACTCCACAGCTGCCATCCTGGCTGCAGGCTGGCATGTTCACCAGCCTTCTGGACTCAGAAAGACTGTAGCTCACACACCTACTCTTTTTCCCAGATATTCCTCTGGCTCCTTGCAGAGGAATTTTCTAATTCTGTGTCTTGTGGTTCCCACGCGAATTTCACAGCCGCCTAGGCTTTTTGATGAGAATTCAGCCTGTGGTCATCACGACGCTGGAAACTGACAGAGCATGTGGCCTCAAATACACCTGCTTTAAAGTGAAGGCCTAGAAGGTCACCAAGCAGGGGTGTGGTCATGGAATCTGGCCAGGACTGCCTTCGGGCAGCATCTCCCCATTGTCTGCCCTGGTCCAGCTCCCTCTCCATCACCGGGAAGAGATCAAAAGGCTTCCTTGTCAGGGTCAAAGGCTGTGTCTGTGCTCTTCCCAGGGGCATGTGTGTTTTCTTGAGGATAAGGCCCTAACATTTAAGGGAAATCGAGCAGCGGGACCAGGAGGCTTCAGCTCTTATTCAGGTCTGGGAGGTAATCTTGAGGCTTCGCTTTTCTGAGCACCTGCAAAAGCTTCTCAGAGGGGCTTGAGCGCCCAGCAGGGCAGCCTCCCCAGGGCTTCACGTGCACACGGATTCTGTGCAGCAGTGGGTGCCCATCTCTTTGGGCCACACATGCCTATCAGCAAAAAACCTTGCAAGATGTACCCCTCCATAGGTTTATCAATTTATTTAAAGTATATATTCATATACTCCTCTACTATTAGGCACATTTTTTTGAAAGTACACAGCATAGAAATTTTTAAAGAATAAGATGAAAAATACTATAGACAAGAGGTTCTAGTATTTTCTCTCTGAACCCCTGAGGGTTTGGGTGCCCCCTCGTAGGTGCACAGCCACTTTCGACACCACTATTTTAAGAGCAAATCAGCACACCTTGATGGCTTGCTTTCCCAAACCCTGTGCTGGTACTCGGCCTGCAGAATAGGAAGGTCTTGAAGCAACCTCCCCCACCCCCACCCAGGAGCTTCTAGTCTGGGAGATAGGGCAAGCAAGCTCTCAAACCACAGAAGCTTCGAGAGTTCAAAACCCGATCCAATAGGAAAGCTGTTCCTAGATAGTAGTGGCTGTAGGTGCTAAAAGAAGATCAGATACACTGTACAGAGCAGTGGGGTTGCTCATCTTCCCTCTCTGGGTCTCCAGAAAAGGACATTTGGCAATATCCCCAACTCGCTCATGACTGACATTCTTTGACCCCTCCAAGTGCTTCAGCAGTACTATTACTCCCCACAGCGCCAGTGGGTCCACGTCGCTTGAATATTATTTTTGATTTGACCACACAGATGTGATGATGATTCTGTTTAATTTGAAAAGGGTCTGAGAAAGTGTACAGGTCTAATTATATATACATATTTATACATGTGTATTTTTGTTTATTGTTACATTTTGACATTGGACTTTCTATTAAATAATTTTTAACAGTTGACCTGACTCGGTTCTTTTCCGCGCCTTTCTGTTTTCCTGGATCTCAGGGACAAGGCTGTGGTCTGCAAAAGAGCTCGGGGTCCTGTCCCTCCACTCTTCTGTCTTCTTCTCTATTGTATGCACAGAAGTTCAGGTGCTTCTGTTTTACAGGGAACGTGCCACGCCAGGCACCCACTTGGAAAGCCCCCAACCTTGTTTCCATCACTTTCAGCTTTCAGGGACAGTCAGCTTCTGCAGATTCAGAGCCTCACTGTCCCCTCAGCTTCTGCAAATTCAGAATGTCATAGATTTGATGAAGCTGTGAAAATGAACAAGGATAAAAAATGATGCCCTGAGCCTTTCAAATCTCTTGTGCCTCACTCCCCCTCCACCACACACACACTCCTAGATGTGAGACCTTGGACAAGTTACTTAACCTTCCTGAACATGCTTACCTTACAGTTTTCTCATAGGTTTGATCTGAGATCGCATAGTAAATGCTTAGTAAACAACCATTCACTTTCTGAAGGCACTCATTCAGCTGATATCTGCCATTTACATTATGTATGCCAGGCTCTGGGGTCACCCAAGAAGAGAACAGAGATGGGAAGATGTAAGGAACAGTATGAAAATGAGGTATGTACCTCATGAGGTGTGAGTCTCTCTCGTGGCCCACTCTCAAACTCCATGGCTATCTAGCACATTCTGGAGGCTGAAAACAATTGATTCTCCCATACGCTCACCTTCCAGGATCTACCAGAGAGAAATGTACATGTACACACAGTCTCAAAGTGTGAAGCCTGTGGCATCAGCCTGTTCACCCCTGACAAGCACTGATCGGGTCAGCCAGCCCTGCCAGCCTCTCTCCACGCTTCTCCCTGGCTCTAGAGAACAGATTTTCTCCAGGATTTCCTGATGGTTTGGTGGTGAGAATAAGGGTGGGAATGGTGAAGGGAGAGGGAGTGGGGGTCTGCCAGCCAAGGGGTAGAAGTTAATAACCATACCAGACCTTCTCCTGACAGCAAGTGGGGCTGGGAGCTCAGATTCACTGCTGAGTTTTACGGGCTGTCAAACACCACAAAAGCCCAAGCTTCTGCCCAGAGTAAACCTGGGACCCAAGCTTGTTCTTTGAAAAACAATCAGCCTGTCTCTCCCATCTCAACCGTCTGATCCTCTGTCACCCCCCTTCTCATCCTGCCCTCAGTCTTTCCCAGCATCAAGGTCTTTTCCAAGCTTGAGGGGCTTCCTAACCTCATCCCCATCCCCACTGCACCCCACACACATATACCTGCTGGTTCCCGGTACCCTTGATGGGGAACTTTGGGAGCTTCCAATAAGCTCAAGCCACAGAGGCATCAAGCTGCAGAGAAGACACTGGACCTCCCCTCGCATCTGTTCCCCCAGGCTCTTGTAGGTGGTGTCAGGGTCTAGCCCGCCGGTCACAGCTGGACTGAAGCCTGTGCGTGGTTTGCCTGGAGTTCGCCTGCTTGGAAGCAGGAAAGGCGGGACGTGCCACGTGAGTGATGGAGGGGAGAGGAAGACTAATTTGATAGTGCCTCAGCGCTCAGCAATTTGGAGGGAAATGAGACCACGAGTCCCAGCTGCGAGCGCTGCGTACACTCAAGCCTGGCCCGGGGATGGCCCTAGGGGATAACGTTTCTCCTCATGACATGGTCTCCCAGCCACAATCACCTGTCACTGCCCACTCACCCTTCCCATCCCAAAAGCTCAAAGTCATTTGGTGGGGAGCGTGAAGCTTTACCTTTCTAGATTCACGTCATGTTACCCACTCTCTGACAGAACCCAGCTTCCATCAGCCACTGCTCTTAGCCCAGTCCTCACGCTATACGTCCCAGGTGGCGCTAACAGTAAAGAACCTGCCTGCCAGCACAGGAGACATAAGAGATGCAGGTTCAATCCCTGGGTCAGGAAGATCCCCTGAAGAGGGCACAACAACCCACTGCAGTATTCTTGCCTGGAGAATGCCATGGACAGAGGAGCCTGGAGGGCTGCCGTCCACGGGGTCGCAGAGTCGGACGGGACTGAAGGGACTGAGCGTGAGCGCGCACACCTGCAGTGCTCTGCCGTGTTTATTTTCCTACTCCGGCTCCTGACTGCCCTCAGGAAACGCTCCCTTTTCTTATTACAGAAATCTGCACTTCTTTTGAGGTCCAGTTAAAGCTGACCACATGTATGAGATCTCATCTTAGGACCCAAGATATGCCAAGCTTTCCTGCCAAAGAACGTCCCTTTCAGCAGGGGCCAGGTGGGGGTGGGGGGCAAAAGCCCTGAGAGGCTTGAGGCACAGAGAGTTCCGGTGTCAGACTAGGTCTCCAAGTGCAAGCTGGAGCCCAGAAACCAGGTCAAGTTCAGAGTCTCACTAAGGGCCAAGTTGCCAGTACTAAAGAAGGTTGAGCCCATGGCAGAGCCCTGTGCAGGCTGCTCACAGGTCTGGAAGCTGTGATGGTCATAGAGGCAGCATTTAAGGAGAGAGCGAAGCATCTGTGTACAAGGAGAGGCGTGAAATAAATAAGCAACAAGAAGACAGTGTGCAGCATGGGGAATTATGCCCATTATCCTGTGATAACCTACAACGGAGCGTAATCTGTAAAACTACTGAATCACTATGCTGTACACCTGGAACTAATATAATATTGTGAATGAACTGTACTTCAAAAGGAAGAGAAGGAAGGCAGGGAAGAAGGAAAAGAAACGGATATGTGTGCCAAAATACACATTACAAACAAGGTTGTAGCATTATTTCTAACCAGGAAAAATGGAATGCACTCTTAAAGCCCATCAGAAAGAGAATGGATGAATAAATAGTAGTTTCATTAATCCTGGGTGAGCATGGATAAACCTCAAAAGCAGGGAAGTGAACGAACATCATGCAGAGGGTGCAGTGTGACACCATTTATATAAAGTTTGAAAGCTGGTAACACCGTATCATGTACTGTGGGTGGACGCCCATGTGTATAGTAATATGCATAGGGAAACATACTTGGGAAAGACAAATACCAATTTCAAGAAAGGAGGGAGGGGGACATCCCTGGTGGTCCAGTGGCTGAGACTCTGCATTCCCAACGCAGGGCACCCCAGGTTCAGTTTTGGTCAAGGCACTAGATTCCACCTGCTGTAACTAAGAATTTGCATGCCACAAGTAAGACCCCACACAGCCAAATAAATAAAACTAAATATTAAAAATGAATTTTAAAAAATGATTAGGCATACATAAGATGTAAATTATAGAAGCTCATTCTTAAAAAAAAAAAAGGAGGGGGGAAGGGGAAATGGCACAGGGGTGAGTTAACAACGTTTCAGTGTTTTAAAAAATTAACTTGAGCAAGGACATCCCTGGCAGTCCAGTGGTTAAGACTCAAACTTTCAATGCAGGGGGATGTGGTTCAATCCTTGGTCAGGGAACTAAGATCCCACGTTGCCTCTGCAGAGCAACTAAGCCTGCACCCCACAACTAGAGAGCCTGCATGCTGCAACCAAGATCTGACACACAGTAAAAAAAAAATTTTTTAAGTAACTGGAGCAAATATGGGAAATACAGTACCTGTGAATTTGCAATATATTCCCTGTGCTCTTTTCGTATGTTCAAAAAGAGACCTCGTCCCAGGGACCAGCTGCCGCTGATTTAGGCTCAGGGGCTGTTGTCAGCCACAGCTGAGACACCAAAGCTCTGACAGGGAATGGACATCACCCCTTTTGGAGCTCTGGGAGCTTTGGAAATCTGTGCTTCAGCTCATATTTTGAGGTCCTCTTCTCTCGCTTTCCCACACAGAGGGCAGGCACCCTGAAGTCCCACAGCACCTAGCAGTGAGCTGCACACAGAACTGGACTCAGCAAACTCTTTTTTTAATTTAGTGAAGGTTGTGCTAATATCTGCTGTTACAGTAAAATGATTCAGTTATATGTATATGCATTCTTTTTCATATTCTTTTCCATCAGGGTTTATCACTATTGAATTTAGTTCCCTGTTATACACAGTAGGGCTTTATTGTTTATCCATCCTGTATGTAATAGTTTGCATCTGCTAATCCCAAATGCCCAATCCTTCCCTCCCCCACCCCCCACCGACAAACACAAGTCTGTTCTCTGAGTCTGTGAGTCTGATTATCTTGCATAGATAGGTTCATTTGTGTGGTGGTTTAGGTGCCACATGTAAGCAATATCATATGGTATTTCAGCAAATGTTTTGTGATCTGACTCTCTCATTTTTGCTGTGAATGAAACTCAATCACCTCATGTGTGTTCCCATTTGGCATAACACACCCTGTCCACATGCATCTCCCTGCAGGCTGCTCAACCCACCTGGGGGCTCACACGTGGCCCCTCAGACCTGCCCATGACTACTTTCCACACGGCTCAGAAACATGGTCTCCCATCGAGGAAACGTTAAAGAAGAGGCTTGGCAGATGTGAAGTGATGCTGGAGAATGAGAGAGAATTCCACTTGCTAGAGAAGGAACTTCCTAAGACTTAGTGAGCTGTTCAATGCTGTTTTAAACATCAGAGTTGAAATGCCTGCCAGTAGCTCTCCTTCCAGAACTTTTTTTTTTTAATTGGAGCACAACTGCTTCACAATGCTGTGTTAGTTGCTGCTACACAATGAAGTGAATCAGCTTATGTAGAAACATATCCCCTCCCTCTTGAGCTTCCCTCCCACCGCCTCTAGGTCATCAAGGAGCCCTGAGCTGAGCTTCCTCTGCTGTATAGCAGCTTCCCACTAGCCATCCATTCTACACACGAGAGTGTATAAACACCAATCCCAAGAGTTGTATGGCTCAAACTAATGGTGTTAAGAGTGAATAAATGCTAGGGGTGAGTAGGGCTTGAGAATCACACACATACACACACACAATAAAAGAGAAGGTGTCACTTAGACAAAGCTCATTGGTTCATCCTAAGACAAGCTTTCATTAACGGTCTACTCTGGGGGAATGGTTCTCAACCATGGCTGCAGGTTAGGTCACATGGGGAGGTTTTCAGACCACAACCAACGTCCAGACCTCAGGTCACTCAAGTCAGGATCTCCAGGAGCAGGGCTGGGTATTTTTAGGTATCTCCCCAGGCCACTGTGAGGCACAGGGAGGGTCCCCAAGCCACTTGTGCACCCAGTATGCCACTGAGATGGTCACCAGCAAACAAAGATGGACAGAATGAACCCTGCCCCCAGGGAGCTATGGAATAGTAGTGCATGCTGGACCGTCCACACACTCCAAGGGGCTGTAAGAGCCTGGAAAAGGAAACACCCAACTCTGCTACCAATCGTGATGATAAGAATGAACCGGGAAAGGTGAGGAATAAGGAGGACTCCGGGTGACGCGTGAAGGTGAGTCCCTCTTGGTGGTGGACAAGAGAACGAATCAACCCCCAGAAGATGAAGAGCTCAGGCTAGCGAAAGGCCTCAGGGTTCATCGGGTGTCCAGGCAGGATTTTGCTTAAGCCATTCTGAAGGAAGAGAATTTCGTGAACTCCCCCATCCTGAACGGGAGACTTACCCCTCATAACTGACCCCAGGTTATCGCTGACCTCAAGCTGCAGCCTAAGCCTACTCCTGCTAGCAGTGTTCCTCACCCCACTGCTTGTCAGCTCTCAGGATGCCCCTGGCCCTGGGAGATACGTTCAGGCTAACACACAGCATCTTGGAAAGGAGCCTCTTCCCATCAAATTGACAAACCTCAGGGAAGGCAGCTCCCATCCCCAAGAGAGCTGGGTCCCCTTGGCAAGGGGGCTGGGAGCAGTGGCTGCTCATCTTCCTGCAGCATCTCTCAACTGAACACACAGAACAGGACCTTGTCTGGGGCAGAGCCAAAGTGTGGGGTGAGGGTTATGGTGGTTATAACTGGGGCTGCCGTGGTTGAACTCCTGGTGAGTTCGGGAATTGCCAGCTGGGATGTTACCCGAGACATAAGCATCCCCTCACGTGGGGCAGCCAGGCTCGCGGCTGGAATTTCAAGCACTTGCTCCAATTGTTCCCAGAGCTGTGGTCATTGGTATGCTCGGCACTTGGTCATTGACCTGACACTGGGTTCTCATGGTTTGCTCTCCTATCTGGGACTGAGAGCCCTGAATATAACCAAGACAGACAGTATCCTATAAAAAGCAGTTGTAAAGACTGGTCTGCCTCCTCCCTGCTTCCCAGGGCCCCAGCTGTGGGGTGAGCCTGGGGCTGGCTAGTTTCCCCACAGTCCTTTTGTGTTGGCTGAAGCCTCCCCTGAACACTTCTCATCAGCTACAAACCAAGGCTGGGGCCCACAGGGATATGAGTCTCCCATGGTCAGACTGGAATACAAATGGAGTTGCCGATTTAAAGATCAGGTTAGATGGCGTGGGATGGGCGGGCCACGCAGAGCAGAAACTCCCTTCCGAAGCTCCATCATTCTACATGTGAAAATTCAAGTCACTAACAAGGCTCTGTCTGTTTTCAGCTCCCACCCCCTCTTCCCAGGCCCTTGGCCGAAAAAGGAGAAAGGAAGCTTTAAATCGTCACCCTAAATCCTCTTTTATCCTTGACATAATCTTCAGGATTTGTGCTCCTAGGGACTCTGGAATTCTGGTGCCCCGGGGTCCCCTCTGACTCCTGCCAGGGGCCACAAACATCTCCTCATTCCCACCCCTCCTCCCCCACACAAAATTGGAAGGAAAAAGCTTGAAGATTTTCCAAACTAAAAGTAAACAGGGTCATTGGTATTAAGTAGGAAGACCCAGGTAAACTGAAGTCTCTTGGTCATGATCAGAGCTGATTTGCATCCTCAGGTCCCAGGTGAATGGACTTCTTAGCAGAAGCCGAGTCTACCAAACACTGATAGTCACTGGGGGACAGTGTGACATCAAGGCCATCAACTGGTCCCCAACTGGTCCACCCTCATAACAGTCACTGCCACATACCAAACAGAGACGAAATGTTCTCTCACATAATCCTTCAGATAACCCCTATGAAGCTTTATAGTTGGGGAGACTGAGCCACAGAGAGATTGAGTAACTTGCCCAAGGTCACACTGCATGCATGCAGACCCAGGATTAGGTCATCTGACTCAGAGGCCTAGCTTGTAACCACTCAGCCTTAGGGCCACTCACATGTGTGCCTTGGGTCAGCACGCCACGTCCTCTCTGCTTGATCACATTCTTTGCCTGGGCCACCTCTGAGCCACCTTCTCCAGCTTCCCTCCAGTATTCTCATCCTTCCTTCCGTCTCATCTTCCCTTCCTCCAGTTGAAACAGCTCCCCTAAATGTGTCCCTCCTCAACCAAACCCACCATGTACTCCTCATACACATAGGCCGCTGTGAGACGTGGAAGGGACCCCAGGCAGCCCTTCCTGCACAGCACCTACACCTGGGGGTTCCTTACTTTTCTTTTCTCCCTCCTCCTTTCTTCTCTCCCCCTCCCTCTCTCGCCCTGTTTCCCTCTCCCCTTCTCTGCCTTCCCAAGCTTTCCACTTACCTTCCCAGCTTTTCTGCATGCTGGGATAGATAATCTGGAGTCAGCAGCTCATTCCAAGGAGTTCGTACGAGTTCCATAATCTTCCAAGACCAGTCCTGAGAGACCTGTCCTCGTGACAGGGTCAGCCCAGCATTCTCAGGCCCTACCAGCAGAGGGGGCCCTGCTGCTCTCAGCAGGAGGCACTTTGAGAACTTATTCATAATGTGTTGTCCCTGAATTTGTTTACCATTGTTACTTGACATACTGGGCTAAGACCCAGTGAAGACGGACCTCCCATCTACCCACACAGCCACCTCCACGGGTCACCTCAGAAGTAATCAATCCTTGCTGCCAACTGGCTGACCCAGGCAGCCGCTGAGTGCACGTGAAAACTAGTAGCCAATCAGCACTCCCCATAGCTTTTTTGAAAGATTCACACGTGTTTAACATGTATAAAGCCAAAGAAAAACAGTCCTGAATTCTATAGCAGTATTCCATACAATTCATATGGCCATAGAACCTACAACTCAGCATGTATAAAAATAATGCGTATAGCAAACCCCGCTTGTAAGCACGACATACTCTCTTTTTAGCTGCCAGGTTTGGGGATTGGGGGACTATCACGCACACACACACACACACACACACACACACACACACACACACAGAACCAGCACAATGGAGCTAACCCATAGGGGCCCAAGGTGCAGGTGAGGGCGAGGAGGGGCACAAGTCCCAGGGGAGGAGCTGTGAGGAGGTCCTGAGGCGGTTAGAGGCCAAGCCAGAGCTCAGTAGCTTGTCCACCATGGAAGGACATGGTGGAGCTGACCGGTCAGACCCTTGGAGCAGCTGCGCTACTCCAGGAGGTTCAAGCAGTTCTTGGGAAACCCAGCTTCTAGTTGCTGTAGTGACAGCTGCCACGCTGGACACAGGATGAGTTTGCTATGGTCCTGGGAGATGCCAATTTGCACCCAGCCATTACTGAGTGCAGGATGATGGTGCTGTGTGCACAAAATCAGGTACACGGGTAGCTGGACTAGTCCAACACCTTCCCAACGGTGCCCACCTTCAGCAAGTGTCCACTCATGGAGTTCTGGGAATATGTGGAGCATGGTCTTCATGGGGGAGTTGGGATGGGAACTCAACGGTGTGGTGGAGCACTGCGCCATCACACTCGGTTTACTGCAGACAGATACCAACAGGCTGGAGGATGAGATGAGTCCTGTCATTGGAGAACACCCCCACACTCGGCCACACAGCTGACTCCCAAGGCTGCACTTGTCCAAGTAGTCCCCCCACTTTGCTGACTCAGAAGATGGTGATGCTGGCAGAATCCTCAGCCTCCTCCTGCCTGACCTCTCAGAGGGCTTGGAGGCGTGCACATTACACTGCCAATACAACATGTCACCAAGGTGGCACTTGACTGCTTCTCTGATCTCCTGGACCACTGGTTCCTCTTTTTCCCAGAGAGTCTTAGGCGTAGGGTTCTCCAGGCCTTTACTGAGGACTCTTGAGAGGCTTCCTGTTCCCGGGATCCAGTCTGCTGGAAGTGATTGAAAATCTTCATGGAATAGTGGGGCAGGTAATGGGGGATGGGCTGGGATGTAGCCAGAAAAACTGATGTTGAGCTGCTCGTGAACCATCAGGTGAGCGGTGGGGTCTGTCTACAGCATCTTCTGGAAGAGGCAGTTACACGCTTGGGAATATTGCATTCATTCTTCTTGATCCAGAAGTCAGTAAGTTTTAGGCAAGAGATCTCAAAGGTGAGCTGCACCCATGATGCACCCAGTGAAGGCCACGACCATCTGGAAACGCTGCCTTTTGTTGCTTAACACCTCAGAGATCGCTTGTTGTCGTTTAGTCGCTAAGCAGCATCCTACTCTTTGGCTCCTCTGTCCATGGGATTTCCCAGGGAAGAATACTGGAGTAGGTTGCCATTTCCTTCTCTAGGGGATCTGCCCAACCCAGGGATCAAACTCAGGTCTCCTGCACTGAGAGGCAAATTCTTTACCACAGAGCTGCTAGGGAAGCACTAGGTATTTAGATAGGCTCTTCTGCTCCCCAACATATTCCCCGTTGGTCCAAATCTCCTATTTTCACCTCCAGATCCTCATTCAGGAAGACTCTGCCCAGCTTGAGATCCTGGTGAACAACCCAGTTTGGGTGCAGTCAAGGACTATCTGCCGCAGGTAGCAGCGGGTTTTGTCCTGGCTCGTGGATTTCCTCCACTGTTGTGGATCCAAGAGAGATCTCCAGCAGCAGAGCCCCAACACGACCAACATGAAGTTCACATCCTCAAAAAAGCTGTGGAAGCCTCAGACTACATGCTGGCAGGCAAGGGGCAGTGAATAGACCTCTCCCAGGTCATCGTCACCCTCTGGTGCAGCCTGAGCTCCAGCGACTTGGGTAGATCGTGCTTGCAAATGCCTCCTTGGGGTCTTCATCAAGATAGAGATGCCAAAACACTTGGCGAAGCTGCTCTTCCCCCAGAAAGCAGCCTGGGAGAATGTGTGGCCCACTGAATGGGTCCACTAGGCCTTCTGGGATCTCTTTTGCCCACTGGATGTCTGTAAGGGCCTTGGGAGCCTCAACTCCAAGGATCCAGTCTTTCCCGGGTGGGCTGGTGCCCCAGCCAGCCTCTCTGCAGTGCCACCTCTCTTGTGTTCCTGGGAGCTGTTCCTCCGACTACACAGGGTCTGAGCAGCAGTTTGGTGCTATTAGCCTTCTCTCTGAATCAAATGCTGCTGTGAGAATGTTACAAAAGCTCTTCTCACTCTTTCTCTCTCTCCTTTTTTTTTTTTTTTCCTCCTCCCACAATTGGGGAGGAAGACACCAGGCAGCAGTGGCTTGGGTTCTCCAGGTACCCTGGGCAGCCTGGTCCCATGCCCCACACCCCATGCCCCACACACAGCATCCAGCCCCCAGACGGGTTTGTTTCCTCCAGCAGAGGGGAAGTCAAGGGAAGGTGGTTTTATCAGATTAACTCCGACTGGTAAAAACGCTGTCTCCCAGCCTCTGGGAGCAAGCCGACCCAGCTGCCTGTGTACCCAGTGGTTTCCAGGCTGGTGGGCGGTTGTTTTTCCTCCAAAGCCTTGGCTAGCTCTGCGTCTCACCCAAGGTCTGCGGTTTGGGGAATGTTTTGAGTTGAAACATTCAGGCCCCTCGTGGTATTTGGAGTTCTAAGACCCTTCTGTGCTAAAAGGAAAAATGAATGGTCTATTTAGAAACTGCTAACAATTCACAGTGTAAAGAGAAGGCCACAATGCGGCAGCTGACGGGCTGGTGTTCTAAGGGTGGTCCCAGGGAAGCTGGCTGCATGGCAGTCGTGGCCCCCACTCTGGATATTCCATCTAGAAGACCCCCTACTAGTGGGGGCAGTGCTTCCAGAAAGCCTCTCCCTGGCTTTTTCTGGGCCCTTCCCCGAACATGCTCCTCCTGGAGCCTGTGGTATGCTTGGGCCATGAATGAGACCACTTTTCCTAAATCAGATGAGCTTTGCTCTTGACAAAGGAAGGAAAGGTGACTATCTATACCTGAAACAGCTTCTCTTGGGTTTGAGTTGTGAGGTTTTCAGCTATCACAGACATAGACACAGTTCTCCTGAAGAAGGAAACGGCCTTTCCTCTAAAGGACAAAATACACCCTGGGTGTTTTTTTGCCACCAGAGGTGCCCACTTCAGCACAGTAGTGCACCGCTACCCAGCAGAGCCACGAAGCGAAGGACACAGCCTCTCTCCTCACATTCCTCAGTCTAGTCGGAAACACAGGTAAGAAAGAGCTATTGAGACAGATGGAAATAAATGACTGGAGAACACTTCCCACTCCTTAATGAATTCTGCCTTTTATCTCCCAGTATAATCTAAGCTCCGCAAGGGCAGGGACTTCATCTTACTCACCACTGGATTTCCTGCACCTAACACTGCCACTGGCACATCATAGACCTTCAAGAAATACCTGCTGGGTGAATGAATGAATGAAAGTCATGTTCCTTGTCATAGCCCCAGCTCCCAGCATAGCATTTGGTTCAGTAAATTCTTGATAAAAGAACAAATGAACAAGAGTGTCAGAGCAGGGCTTTAAAGTATAAGCGAGTTAACCAAAAAAGGACTGAAAAGGAAAGGGGCAGGAGATTCCAGGGGCAGAAAGGATGGCATTGACAAAGGCAAGCACAGATGTGCACTTTTTGGGGAACTTGTTGGAAGTAGCCCAACATTTTACCTGAAAATAAATTTAAACAAAAGTTTGCAGAAAAGCAGCAGAAGATGGTTTCCCTTGTGGCTCAGTGGTAAAGAATCCACCTACCAGTGGAGGAGATACAGCTTTGATCCTGGAGAGGGAAATGGCAACCTACTGCAATATACTTGCCATGGAGAATCCCATGGACAGAGGAGCCTGGCAGGCTAGTGTCCACGATGTCTCAAAGAGGCGACACGACTTAGCAACTAAACAACAAAAAAGCAGAAGACCACCTAGGTGTTCTTTTTTAAAAATATTGAACATTTAATAAACTGCCATATAACATGGACGAGTGTTGTACAGCCGTTACCACAATGAAGATGGCCATTTTTTGTGTTTCTAAACAATGAGTAAAGTGAGCAGCAGAACGCAATAAAGGCTATGCATCATCACTGTCTTGTGGCCAAATCAACAGTTGCATTTGGCTGCTGGATTCTGTAACTTTTCAAAATGTTTCTATATTTTTAATAGATTGTCTTGTCAATGTTTTTAAATAGACAAAAGAAGGATGTGGTCAACAGTAAAGGCCCCCAGTCTTCTCCTAGTGCCAAGTCCCAGGGAAGACATTCTAGGTGAGGAAAGGGATTCTATTTACATTTCTTTATTTTCTTGGGCTCCAAAATCACTGTGGATGGTGACTGCAGCCATGAAATTAAAAGACACTTGCTCCTTGGAAGAAAAGCTATGAAAAACCTGGACAGCATGTTAAAAAGCAGAGACATTACTTTGCCAACGAAGGTCCATCTAGTCAAAGTCATGTATGAATGTGAGAGTTGGACAAAGAAGGCTGAGAACTGATGCTTTCGAACTGTGGTGTTGGAGAAGACTCTTTAGAGTCCCTTAATCCACAAGGAGATCAAAACAGTCAATCCTAAACGAAATTAGCCCTGAATATTCATTGAAAGGACTGATACTGAAATTGAAGCTCCAATATTTTAGCCGCCTGATGTGAAGAGCCAATTCATTCGAAAAGACCCTGATACTGGGAAAGATTGAAGGTAGGAAGAGAAGGGGATGACAAAGGATGAGATGAAGTCACAGGGCCAGCTGATTCATGCTGATGTTTGGCAGAAAACAACAAAATTCTGTAAAGCAAATTATCCTTCAATTAAAAAATAAATAATTTTTTTCAAAAAGTCACAGGGCTGTGTGTTTCTACTGTATTGATTACAAGATTTTTGTTTGCATGTGACAGAAGCTTAATGTAAATGAGCTCAAGTAGGGATTCCCCTGCGGTCCAGTGGTTGGGACTCTGTGCTTTCACTGCAGGGGGTACAGGTTCTATCCCTGGTCTGGGAACTAAGGTCCTGCAAACCAGGTAGCACGGCCAAAATAAATAATAACAATAATAACAAACTAGCTCAAGCAAAAGAACTATCAAGGGCAGGAGCTGGTTCTTTCTAGGTTTCTGTGTGTGTGTGTGTGTGTGTGTGTGTGTGTGTGTGCATACACTTAGGTATGTATCTATCATCTATCAACCATCTGCCTATCTAATTTTAGGTTTTCTTCCTCCCAGAGTAACCTTATTCTCTCCTACTTCATATACTTCCTCTTTGCAGTCAGGGAAGCTTGCTTACATGGCCTCTGCAGCTTTGGGTCAATCCATATAAAAATCCCAAGAAAAGACTTTCGTGAGTTCTGCTTTGGATCACATGCCCACTCCAGAACAATCTCTGTCACTGTTGACCAGCCCGAATCAAGGGCCTTCCCATGACGAACAGCACCTTGACTGCCAGATCCAGAAGAAGAGGAGTGTCCTCCCAAAGGAAGAGATGCAGAGGAAAATCAAACCACACATCACCCCATGGCAGCCTTGCAGGTGTCCCAGGCAGCCAGGTGCCAGGTATGGACACGCTGACATCACATCTACAATCAGCACAGGAGAAGGTAAACTTTGAATACACATTTTTCGTGTCTTACTGTAGCCTCTCTTCTGGGATTTGGTTTCTTACCTGTCAAGTGTGTATGTTGGGCTAAGTTCACCTTTAAAAGTCTCTTGTGGGAATTCCCTGGTAATCCAGTGGTCAGAACTCTGCCTTTTCACTGCTGAGGGCATGGGTTCAATCTCTGGTCAGGGAACTAAGATCCTACCAGGCTTATGGCTTGACCAAAAGAGAAAAAAAGTTCCTTGAAAATATGACATTCTAGTATTTCTGAGATATTCATGCTTACAAGTCTTGCTATCATCATAATAATGGAAATGTCAGCTTCCTTGGTTGATTAATTTAAGAGGTAGTTTTGGAATTTTTAACTTTCTAGTTGTCATTCATTTTAAAAACACTTAATCTATTGTTCTGCAAAGAAATCTTATCTTTTTCCCATAGAACATTTTTCAGTCTCACTCAGAATCTCAATTATTGGAATCATCGTCTTTGAAAGAATAAGATATTTGGGAGCAAAGTATTTTAGATCCATCCCAATTTTTAATTCTTCGGCCCAAGCCTTTTATTATTTCTAATCTATCCAAGAAGCTGTGGAAAGGGAAATCATTACTCCCTTAGGTTATTTGGGGACCCCTTGACCTTGGTAGAGAATAGAATTCCAGAAGGGGGGAATCTCTGAGCCAGAAATTGTTACTGTGCTGTTTCTGTTGAGTATCCATGATACACTTATGAAGTGCAAGGAAATCCGAATCACTGACACTTAGCCCTTCAGTGGGTGTGGGACTCTGTGCCTCTTGAAGCATGACCAGCTGCCCCACCCCTACCCCACCCCCACCCACCCTGGGCCAGCGCAGCACAGGTGCAGAAAAGAGGACACAAAGAAGGAAAACGTCTTAGGCAAGGTCAAGGGCTAGATGGCAAAACTTGAATGTTTTTAATTGGAGAATAATTGCTTTACAACTTTGTATTAGTTTCTGCTGTACAGCAACATGAATCAGCTGTATGCATGCATATAACCCCGCCCTCCCACTCACCATCTCACCCCCCAGGCCATCACAGAGGACAGAGCTGAGCTCCCCTCTAGTTCTCCTTCAACAAGATCTTCCTCTGCGTCCCCTTCACCTCCAGCCACCTTCACAGCCTCCTTCTCTAAGCCCTGAAACCAAGCCCAACCCTTCCTCACCCTCAGCTCCCAATACCTGCTTGGCAGCGCTGTGGCTCTGACCACCAGCCACGCTGGGCCTTTCAGTCTTGCCTCCCACAAGTATCTGGAGCGGGCACGTCACTTCCAGGCATCTGTTGTGCTTGCAGAGAAAGCCCTTTCCTTAACCCAAGCCTCACAATCCAAATGCCTGACTCGGGGAGGGATCTCCTAACAGCCGAGCCTTTGTTTCATTAGGGAGACTCTCCCCCACCACATGCTCTGTCTGAGGCTCCCCACCCACAGCCGCACTCCCCTGCACACAATGGAAGACCTGTGTCTTTCTTTCACAGCCCTGGGGATGTGGCAGTGGATGCTGGGGCCGCCTGCCAGTCCCTGGGGGCTGTGGGAGTCTCCCCAGGCTGGCAAGGGTGACTGGCAAGGTCAGCAGCCAGGTCAACCCTGGGCCACAGGGCCTGCCACCTGCTTGGTGTTTTCTTGATCACTGGTCCAGGGAAGGGCTGACTTGACTTCTGGAACTCCCACCCCTCATAGCCAGCATGTGGAGCCCTGTACCAAGGTCACAGGTGCGGAGCCTTAGACTAAGGTCACAGGTGTGGAGCCTTAGACCAAGGTCACAGGTGCAGAAACTTACACCAAGGTCACAGGTGTGGAGCCTTAGACCAAGGTCACAGGACAAAAATTTCTGGAATTAACCAGGCCCCATAGCAGCTGTTACCATGAGCCTCCTGATCTAAACCAGCCAGTTCCCCCACCCTATATTAAGTAAAATACCTGCCCTATTACCCACCCTATAGCATCCTTACCAATAACCTAATGCCACCCTTCCAGTAGAAATTTTCTGTCATGAGGCTATAAAAATTGGCTACTAGGCCTCAAGAGGGGACAGCTCTCCTTTGAGCTGGCCCACCGTTCTAGCAGCGTCTCCCGCTCTAATAAACTCTATTTTCCTCTCGTTATTCTTCATGCCTGGAAATTCCTTTACAGCTCATGCACAGACTACATGGCACAACAGAATCTTATTCCTCAAAGATCAATGGGCTTCCTTCAATGGGCTTGAGTGGCCAAGGCATGATACAGCAACAAAAGCTTCCCAACTTGAGAAGAACCCCTAGTCATTCTTCCGGAAAGACTAGTACAAACCATAGCTATCTGCCCATTTCTTAATTTTCATTCACAAAAATATTTATTAGACTCTTGCTAGGTTCTTGGCAAATTAACAAAACTCACGTGCATTTTCAGAACCTTCATTTTCTGATTATCTCAAAGCCCATCGTAGATGCTCCCTCATCCAGGAAGCCTCCCCTAGAATTTCTATTTTAATTCAATTTCATAGGACACAGAACCCTGAAGGGTTTGCTGCTCACTGCTGTCTCCTCCACTCAGGCCCTGCGTTAGTGACAGGCACCTCAGCTAAGCCTGTTAACTCTAGACTAGGAAAGAAACAGAAATCCAGAAGCGGGAGTTTCCAGTTCTCCGCTCCCTGTGCAGACACCTCCAACCCATCAGCCTTTTGAAGCCCATCCCTTCCCACAGGCCATCTCTGCCCTCCATCACAGAGCACTTCCCCATGAAACCCATGCTGTCTTTAGCCTGCTGATTCTGGCCTTCTGAACGTGATAACAAGATTAGTCTGCCTTTTCTCTTTGGTTCCACTGCATGTGGAACATCTCCAACTGAGGGACCAGGGAACAAACCCATGCCCCTCTGCAGTGGAAGAATGGAGTCTTAGCCACTGAACCATCAGGGAAGTCCCAGATTAGTCCTCTTGTTCTTGTTGTTGTTGTTGCGTCCCTAAGTCATGTCTGACTCCTTTGCGAACCTGTGAACTGTTGCCCGTTCCTTTTCCTAGGATTTTCCAGGCAAGGACACTGGAGTGGGTTGCCATACCTTCCTCCAGGGCCAGATTAGTCTTCTTAACAAAGCACCCTGATGGTTCCTAGCACTGACTCAGAAGGATGCATTAATTATCCACTGATCACAGGATTTTTTTTCAGTCATTCATCAAGGATTTGTTGAGCACCTACTCTACTATTAATAATTACTCTGCAAGACCCTGGGGATATAAAAGTGAGCAAAACAGAATTGCAGTCTAGATGGGAAGACAAAAATAGACAAAGAAAATAAACACGTGCAATCGGCGTTGCGCCAGGCACCTAGGAGAGGAGCACTTAGGCTGGCCTGAGAGGCGTGTGCCAGGCAAGTGGAGGTAAGACAGATAACCTGGATGAAACCTCCCGTGCCTGCGTTCAAGGTCTGTGGGCTTCTGTCCTCCAAGCTGTCCCCACTATGTGTGTCTGCTCTGAGGATGCCACCCCTCCACCAACTTCAACACCTTGGCCCACCTGTCTTCCTCCTTTCTCCTCTAGGCTGAATGGTTTCCCCAGCTGTTTAACTTAAATCTACAACTAAACAGGGAATTCCAGCAGGGCCGGGCTGGCAGTCTTCGAGTCAAGTTCAGCATCATGGTCTGCAGGGGACTGATCTATGTGTCATACTTTAAGTGCCTGGGGTAAGTACACTGGCAGAGATGGTCAGTGGTACAGCCATGCAACAGCTGCCCAGCTAAAAATGACATTTCCCCACCAAGCAGAGGTCATATACACGTGGAACAGAGGAGGAGTTGGGCCTTCCAGATCTGGGTCTTCATGTTGCTGCTCATATTCTCCTCCATGCCCTTGTCCCTCTGCTCCTGCCACACAAGACTGTCGCTCTGCTTTGATCATGACCTGCAAAAGAAATCCACATCCAGGTCCCTTAAGCCATTGTGTGGTTGGCTTTCTTTGTTAGAGCAACCCAGTCTTACCTAGCCTTTATATGACGGACAGCACGTCAGGTTTCTAGCTTCCACTGCGAACATGGAAAATCTAGTAACACTATGCCTGCAACCCTGTGGGGCCACAGTCAGTAGGCACAGACCCTGAGTGTCTCTGCCAGTGCCAGGAGCCAGTGCCCCTGCCAAGGCCCTTGAACTCTTGTTTTTCTGCTTCTTTACTCTTTCCCGTGAACTGCCCGATCCTTGCAGGCACTTTCGTTTGCAGAAACATTTTAGCCTCCGAAAAGAACACAAGATTCAGGAAGTCCCATGGCTGATGATCCATCTGCCTGGCTTGTCTCTCAGAAGTCTGTCCTGTTTTAAAGCCTAAATCAGACATTTCACCCCAGGTTTAGGACCTGGAGCAGACCCAATGTCTTCCCCACAACAAATATTCTGCAATATCCCCTCTACATTCCTGAAATTAAACTAATGTTAAATTAAATAGTAATCAGCTAGTTAATTAATGATAAAAATTAATAATTAAATTTGATATTAATTAAACTACTACTACATACCATTTTAAAAACCAGTATAATGCCCTAATGTAATACAAAGGCAAAATAAAACCAGAGTCACTTAGAATAACATCATGTGTTTCAGTATTTAGAGGTTTGGTGCAATTCCGTCAGGAGCCAACAGGAAGTACTCAGATCCTCTGGCGGGGAAATCTGGCAGCTACAGATGCAGACTGCCACAGGTATGTGGTTTTGGTAACAAACACCACAAGTGTCACTGCCATCAGGGATCTGATTCCAAAAGGAGGTGAACAGCTCTTGGTAAAGGTGAACAATTCTTGGTAAAGCCCCAAACAAAACAAAATTCTGTCTTTCCTTGATTTCCCACAGCCATTACGATCAAGTTTTCCTGGGGGACTCCCTGGGGGGGTCCAGTGGCTAAGACTCTGTGCTCCCAACACAGGAGGCCCAGGTTCAGTCCCTGATCAGGGAACTAGGTCCCACCTGCCGCAACTGAAGATCGCATAAGCAGCAATTAAGACCCGACACGGCCAAATAAATAAAAATAAAATTTTTAAAGAGCATTGGAAATGGTAAATATAAAAGACATATCTGAGTAAATATAAAAGACATTTTTTTAAAAATCAAGTTTTCCTAGAAAATGTCATGCTTCAAGTTTGAAAACTTGAAACAAATACTTTGTGCTGATGAGTGAAATGGAATTCGGATGTACTGTGAGACCATTCCAAATACATCCTCCACGGAGAATGCATAGTGGGCCCCCAGCAGTCATGCAGGGCAGGGGCAGTTCTTGGTTGGGGACACCAGCCAGAGAATTTCAATCTGTTTAGCATCTCTGCCCTATCCCCAGTAAATGCTGAGATCACCCCCAGCCCACTGCTAAGACAATCAAACATACCTGGGCATTTCCAAAGCCCTCCTTTCAGCAGGTGTTTCCTGCATCAGAATCCCTTCTCCCAACCACACGGATGCACAGAGAGGCAACGGCAATGTTGAAGCGAATATGAATATGAATCAAGGCGTCACCTCCTCTTGCTGTTCTGTGACTGTCTGGACCTGGGAGGCTTGTGTTCAACAAAGGCCTGAGCAGGGGTCGGAAAGGATTGTGATGGGACCCTCGGTGATTGTGCTGCTGGGAGAGGAGTGGGAGGTGGCCACCTTCTCCCTGTGCCTCTGGGCTTCATTTCTGTGTTTGAAAAAGAGGTATGCACAAAACGAGAGTCCAAAACGGAATGAAATTCAGTTCTCCCATCCCTCTCATCGCCTGCCTATTAATAGTCTCTTGGAACAAGCCACATTGAGATGTTTATTCACTGCCTGTGAGAGTGTGTTCACCTGAAATAGTTCCTGGGCCTTTTCTCATCTTCTGTGCTGCTGGGCAGGCAAGAGAGATGCCATTTCTCAAAGAAAGATGTGTGCGGCCAGGTTCCACCTGGGTTGGGGTAAAGCCTGGAATCAAAACACCAGTCAGGTCCTCACAAACTTAGAAAACCAGGAGCATGAACACTTCATCGTCTGGACCCTTCCCCAGGGACCACCCTCTTGGCTTCTCCTCATTGAAGAAATGGCCTACTTTCTCCCCAGGCCTAGGTGTTGTCTAAGCTCTTACAGGACTCCCTGTGGCCTCTGGACAAAGGCTGCATTGCTACGAGGTGTGTCGTGGAGGGACAGAGACAAAGAAAGCAAGGTGCCCTTCTTCTCGGGACCTTCCTTGGTCCTTAGATCTGATCCCCTGTGAGCAAATGCCTCCCTTTCCTCATTTCACGCCATTCCACCACCTCATTTCCTCCCCTGTCTAAAGTCATTTTTAACTGTCTGACCAGGAAGGATCTGACCTGACAGGACAATTAAATATTCATACCCTGATTGAAGAGTCTGTACAAAAATCAATTAAAAATAGGACATGTGGAGGTGAGACATTTTCAACCTTTTTTTTTTTTTCTTTCTGTCAGGAAAGCTATGGAGCACAGACGCCAATGCCCTGGGGCTGGGGTGGGTCCCAGAAGGCATCCACACCTTCTGTCAGCTGGGTACACAGTCTCCACCCTCCTCGCCTGGGGCAGCTGAAGGGGCTGGAACGACCTTTGTCCCTCCAAGAGGAAGAGCAGGCACCTGAGCACAAACCTGCCCCCTGCAGCCGTCTTCACCAGGATGAGCTACCGCCCTCTCTGGGCTTCCATTGAGTGCCCCCTTTTCATCAGGTGTTTGTCATTATTTGCTAGATTGGTTTGCACCTTGTTCTAGAGTATGAGAGAAGGGAATGGCAACCCACTCCAGTATTCTTGCCTAGAGAATCCCATGGATAGAGGAGCCTGGCTGGCTACAGCCCATGGGGTCGCAAATAGTCGGACACGACTGAGCGACTGACACACACTAGAGAATGAGGGAACAACACATTGAGGGCATCTTTCCACTTTCCTCTCCATCCTTCCACACAGATCCCCAGCCAGTCCCTGGAATCTGGAGTGCAACTAACAAATGTTTGCACAAAGAATCAGGAGGGCAGAAATCTGCCATTTCATTACCACTTCCTGTTTCCAATGGTAAATCAGTTGAATAACAAAAGTTCAATTCTTCCACTTCCTTCCAGGTCAACTTGAGGTGGCATAGGAGTGACTCCAAGAAAAATCCAGAACAAGTGAGGATTTATTTCTATAAAGAAGCAGAGAGGGCAGCTCATCCCAGATCCCTGACATGATGTGGCTCTTAGGTAGATGGACCCCAAGATAAATTCATTGCCAAATAAGTGCAGAAAAAGCATCAAGATTAGCCAGCAAAATAAAAGCTCTGGGACATTCTGTGGTCAAGAAATCCACTTCAGTTCAGTTCAATCACTCACTCGTGTCCGACTCTTTGCGACCCCATGAATCACAGCACACCAGGCCTCCCTGTTCATCACCAACTCCCGGAGTTCATTCAGATTCACATCCACCGAGTCAGTGGCACCATCCAGCCATCTCATCCTCTGTCGTCCCCTTCTCCTCCTGCCCCAATCCCTCCCAGCATCAGAGTCTTTTCCAATGAGTCAACTCTTCGCATGAGGTGGCCAAAGTACTAGAGTTTCAGCTTCAGCATCATTCCTTCCAAAGAAATCCCAGGGCTGATCTCCTTCAGAATGGACTGGTTGGATCTCCTTGCAGTCCAAGGGACTCTCAAGAGTCTTCTCCAACACCACAGTTCAAAAGCATCAATTCTTTGGCACTCAGCCTTCTCCACAGTCCAACTCTCACATCCATACATGACTACTGGAAAAACCATAGCCTTGACTAGATGGACCTTAGTCGGCAAAGTGATGTCTCTGCTTTTTAATATGCTATCTAGTTTGATCCACTTAACAACCTTTAATTTGGCATTTCCCAAATGTTGTCTTGTGGAAATGTATTTAACATCCTTCAGAATCAGGCAAAAGCTGGCCAGCAGTTCTCTAAGTTCCCTTTCAGCTCAAGAATCCCATGGTTTTAGATCCTTAAAAGGCCTGGCAGGAACAAGGAATTTGAAGTCAGAACAAGCTTGATTTCAAATATTGCCTCTCGTTAACTGAAAAAGCTGGATGATGTCAGTGTCTCAGAGTTTCAGTCTTCCTATCTGTGAAACGGGGATGATATTAGCGTCTCTATCATTATGCTGCTTTGAGGGTCAAATTAGGAAACCAGTGTATGCTAAGGCAATTTATAAACTGGACATGGCATTATTATATTAGCTATTACTAGTGTAAATTAATAACAAAATTAAAATTTGAACCTGAAAAATCTTTTATCTCCTAGTCATTTGCTGGGAACTGGTTTCCCACAGCCCTGCCTGCTCTATAGATACATTTTTTAAATAAGGCAAATCCCTTGACTTCTTTCTCTTTTTTTTTCAGATCGATACTTTCAGTGTCATTTCAATTTAGTATTTGGGCTGGGAAAGGAAATACATTAAAAACAAACAAATGATTTGTTCTATGCCGTGAGCCTCTGGTTGAATGAGTTTGGGGCTTTTCATTCAATGCCAAAGGCTGGTGGTCAAATTAAAAGCAGAGTGCAAGACACAGGAGACTCTGATGGAGAAGAAATTCACTGCAGAGAGCCAAATTCCACTACAGCGAATCCAACACTGACAGTTCTAAGACACAGTTCTTCAGGGGGAAAATAATTGTCCTGCTCTCCTGAACATCTCTTCCCAGTTAGAAAGAATGTTGCTTTTTCACACCTCATGCTGGTACTTGGTGAAATATACAGTTATGCCATGAAAATAATCACATCCCAAATCCTTCCACATTGTTTGTTTATTCTCCTTCTTGGTCTTTACTCAAACCATGACTTTTGGCCAATTTAAAATAGTACCTTCTATTTGTACCCTGTTTTTAGTTTGTTTTTTTTTTTTAATTGTTTCTATAATGATACAGTGAAGCTGAAGATCCAGTATCAAGTCTGCACAATGCAACTTTCTAATTGATTTTTTTCTGTAAGACTATTTCAGGTTCTGATCGAGTCACTGACTTCACATTGAAGGATATACTCAGACAGGCTGGTCCTCAGCAGCAGCTGGGATTCCACAGAGAAATCGTTATGATTGTTAAGAAATGAAGTAGCTCTCCTCCCAGGGATTTCCCAGGTGGCACTAGTGGTAAAGAACCCACCTGCCAACACAGGAGACAAAATTGACGAAGGTTTGATCCCTGGGTCAGGAAAATACCCTGGAGGAGGGCACGGCAACCCACTCCTGGAGAAATCCCCATGAACAGAGAAGCCTGGCGGACTGCAGTCCATGAGGTTGCAAAGAGTCGGACACGACTGAAGGGACTTAGCATGCACGCACTCCTCCCAGGGCAAAATGTGTACCTGCAGGTAGAAAATGATGGCAGCGGCATTTCGAGAAGATGGTTTCCTACATTTTACTAGATTTATGGTGTAAAATCAAAAGCCCAGGTTCTGTATTTCTAAAATGTTCTGGTTGATAAAATTCTGCTCACAACTTTTTTTCCTTTCAATTTTATGAAAAATGTGATGCATTAGCACAGGGGAAAATAAAAACCTCTCAGTTTTTCTGAACCCAGGAAAATTTCATTCAGCAGAACCTGTTTGCAAGAACTTGGACAAATCTCTCCAAAATAAAATAGTCCCCATAGTAAATTGTTCAAAAATGAGCTCTCTGAAAAAAGAAAAAAAAAACTGCAAAGATAGTCTGTTGTTTCATCATCAGCTAATTTTACCCCACTGAGTTTCATATCCTATTTTTAAATGGTTTCACCTTAAGGTGACAAAGCAGAGCTTTGTAATTAATATGGAGTACGTTATTTTGTGTATTAAAAGTTTGTCTCTTAATTAGTATCAGACGAAAAAGTGCTAGTACGTATGCTTAGTCCTTTAAGTTTTTTTTCCAATCAATTCTTATGTTTTTATTATGTCATTTTTATTTTCCCATTTCCCAAATGGGAACTAGTGGAAACCTCATTTTTAGAGAGTTTAACTCTTTAGCCCAAAGCTGTATGGTAACAACAGCCTTGGTATTGAGTCCAGCACTGTCTGATTCTAGGACCTGCGTCCTCCCTTTGTACCTCACCCTGACTTTCTCACAGCTAACAATTCAGGAACATCAAATTCTGAAACAGAAAGGAACCTCAGATTATTTGCAGAAAACTCCACTTTATGTGAGAAATTGGAGCCCAGAGACATGAAATAGATTCATTTGAATTGTTTATTTATTTATTCAAATTTATTCAAATTCACATCATTATTTAGGTAATAAGAGCCATCACTTCTCGGCAACTTCTGATTTTTCTGTCAGAACTTTTCTGGCACAACAAGCACTCAGTGCGAGCTTTTGCTGGGATTTCCCTTCCCAAATGAAACTAGCTTTATCACATTATGTAATATACATGTATAATACACATATATGTATATATGCACACATATATTAATATATGAATAATAAAATAGCATTCATGCTACGAGGATCTGTTTCACACATAACACTTTGACACCAAATGTGTGGGTTTTCCCTACCAGGCAATTCTCCAGTTCTCTGTGGAAACCAAACAGGTATCCTACAATCTACTTCAATTCTGACACTACCTACCTGGAGTGAGTACAGACCCCAGAGTTTAAAGGCTCAGTCCCCTAAGACTCCCCTTTCCCCCACTTTAATGCCTCACAACTAGTATGTCCCCAGGTTACCCACACTTCTGTCTGACTTGGCTACAAATCACAGGTTCCCATGACCCCTTCCTTCTCAGGATTGAAAATTTGCCATCAATAAATGGCTCTCAGAACTCAGGGGAATCTTTTACTTACTACTACAAGTTTATTATAAAGGATACAAATGAACATCCAAATGAAGAAATATAGAAGGCAAGGTCTGGAAGTATCCAGAATACAGGAGCTTCTTCTGACCCCAAGTATTTTGCAGTATACCACCCTCCTGGCATATGGATACAGTCTCCAACCCAGAAGCTCTCTGAATCCCAGTTTTTGGTTTTTGCTGTGCCATGCGGTTTGTGGGATCTTAGTTCCCTGACCATAGATTGAACCCATGACCCCTGTAGTGAAAATCAAATCCTAACCACTGGACTGCCAGGGAATTCCCCTAGACTCCATTGTTTAGAATTTTTATGGAAGTTTTATTACTTATGCACACTTGATTACATCATTGGCAATTAGTGATTAATTCAATTCCCAGCCCCTGTCTCCTCGGAGGTTAGAGGGGAGCCAGGAATCTGTGAACCCTTCCAGCACCCAGACCCTATGCCTCTGATCCTGGTGACATGTTGGAAGCAAGCCTGCTGTGTGTACCCATTCTTTGACTCCTTCCCACAGCCTTCTCCTTGAGCAAGCATTTCTCTCCAACTGTGCATTTCTTAACCACTTCCCACTGAGAGGTCCTAGTCACTCCAGGGGACAGTGCCCCCAACTCCTGCACTTTAATCCTCTAATCCAGTCATTTCTGTTTTAGGAGCACAAACAAAACTCTTCTGTTTGCCCTTTTGGTTCTGCATTGCTTCTATTTCCCTACTCCTCTTTCCAGCTAAAGCAGGAGAAATCAGCCCAGGATCTCAGCCGCTGCTCATCTGTTTCTGTTTTTGCAAAATCGACTAAGGCTACACAAGACCTCAGAAGCATCTTCTGCAGGACTCCACCACTTTGAGAAGCAGCAAAGCTTGTCTTTGGGTTGTTCCTACCAGTGGTGTGCTGCCGGGGTCCAGCCCCGGTGGATCCAGGGTGATTTGAAGGTGGGGACGGAGTCGGCGTCCTAGAAAAAACTTATTTAATTACAGATATAGAGGGAGATTAGAAACAGATAGTGTAGTAGGAGAATTAGTGGAGAAAAAAGGCTGAATAACTGGTTTACATGGAATACCAATCACCACCTACGTAGGCCACAGACGTCTTTCCATTCTCCCAAAGGAGAGCAGGCACTGAGGCCTCCCCGGTCCGATCTCAGAAGCCCAGGCAGAATTAGCAGGCTTGGTGAGTACCCACATTTCAGATGGGAATTCAGCCAGGAAAACGGGGAGTGAGAAAGAAACGACACGGGGGAATCAGTCTTTCCAGAAACTGATCCAATTTCTTTATTTTTCAGGTTTGTTTATATACCTTTTTGTTATACATAGGGATGAATACAGAGTCACGCAGGGGTCAGCAGACCTGACCCTTGTCACAATCAGGTGCTTCATATAAAATTATACCAAGGTCTTATGAGTTTCATCATCTTCTAACCATGAGGTCTGCTGACATTTTATGGCCCTTTCTGATACCGGTCAGTTAACCAGAAAACTTATTTTTCCAGGGGTGATTTTTTCTTAAATCAGGCGCCACCCTCCAAATAAAGCTGCATTCCTATAGGGTGAGGGTGTAGTGAGTTACAATCAAGAAAGGAATTTACTTAACCTAAGGTTTAACATGATTAATCTTAAAGGTTAATACTTATTTTTCCTGTATGCTAGTTATATTCATTATAAGGGCAGGAATATGAAGTTTTAGCAGCAAATATTGGCTCAACAAATGTAAACCCTTCACCAATGTTCCCCTTAAGATCCATTTTGTTTTAAGATAGTGATAAAGTTACATTTTTGCATAGCAAGGACACAGTGATTTATAGTGATTTATAACAAAGTACAGTGATCTATAACAAAAGAGAAGATTCATTAACTCAAAAAGTCTAGTATTGCTAACATCAAAAAACTACTATATTTCCTTTTCTATATTCCAAATACATTGATTAATATATTCCCAGTTGCCTAAGGATATGGAGGCCTGATGGCAATCATTGACTCATCAATGAAAAAAGCCCTATGCTAATACTCCAAACTCTCTGTGCTGTTTATGGTTGAGAGGTTGTCACACAAGCTAGTCTGTCAGCAGAGAGGTTTGACCTGAGACATCCTTGTCACACCCAGGGCAGGGAATTAGCAGTAATTATTGGCAGGACAAATGAAAAAACCTTTCACCAATATAATTCCTAATCAACCTACTAATACTCTACTAATGATCTTCTAACTTCTCAAAAGAGTCTGTATTTAGAAAGTTTTAAAACATCCTGTGCCTCTCACAGTTGAGAGGCTGTAAACAAGCACATGCGGCCAGATGAGCCTGATCAGGCAGGCCAGAGAACCTCCAGAGTTCGTAATTTGAAACACTCTTGTCATGCCCAGGAACTTTTATTAACTTGGAGCTGCAAGTTAACTCCTTCTCCAAGAGAAATGGTTATGGGGGAGAGCTCCCCGTAAAGTACTCTGGTTTTGGGGGTAGATGCTCGGGAACAGGGGGTTTCCTGAGGCTTGATCACAGCTTTGCGTATGCCAAGCTTTCTTCCTCATGACCTTTGCCCTGGGGGGAGTTCCTCACGCTGGCTCCCAACAGTGTGCTGAGAAAATATATACATAAACAAACAAACAGCCCTGATTTGTACCTTTTGCTGATTTCCAATTTCTGTGGTATAAATGTTTCTACTATGACAGATTTCAAGCTACAACCTTTACCACCAGTATGCAAAATTCTTGAGTATTTAACAGTTGCTTTTCAGAGCCTACAAGAGCTGGCTCCAGCACATCCCTAGCAGGGCTACTCCCCAGTTCTCAGGGCACCCCGTGTGAACGCCCATCGTGCATTGTCATTGGCTGACACAATTCTGTCATTACCTAGCATTCACTGTGGTCCACACTCTCCTGGGGACATTGCATAACCGATCTAATTTAAGCCTCACAAAATCCACTATCTCTAGCTCCATTTCATATGTCATGGTTACTGCTGGGGGATTATCCCCCTCCAATTGGCCTGAGCAAGATGTAAAATACAGGACACTAAACCCATTGGGTAAAACAGTGCACCCCTCCCAAAAATATATTTTAACATAGCGAGTGATTTTAAGCATATTTTTTTTTTCATTATGAAAGTAATGAACTGCTTTGTAAAGAAAATTGAAAAGTAAATATTCATTCTCATATATTTTAAGATTTATTTGGTGTCACGGTAAAGTGTCCATGATACATTGTGTTTTAAATGTGTTATCAGTACAGTAGGAGAAGGAAATGGCAACCCACTCCAGTGTTCTTGCCTGGAGAATCCCAGGGACCGGGGAGCCTGGTGGGCTGCCATCTATGGGGTCACACAGAGTCAGACACGACTGAAGCGACTTAGCAGCATAGTACAGTAGCATGCAATATGACGCCAGTTCTATTTTTTTTTAACATATATATTAAGGAAATACTGGAAATAAAGAAAAAAAAGAAAACAGTAGTCATCTCTGAGCAGTGGGAAATAAAGATATTTCTACTTTTTTACAGTTTCTGCTTTCCATAATTAATGCATCAACATGTATTAGAGCTTTAATGAGAAAACTATAATACCTGTGATTTTAATTTGGAAAAATATAAAATGAAATGAATTCAGACTCCACAATTGTTCTATTCTGACTCGAAAATTATTCCATTCTGATTTGAGGTAATGTTTTTTAAAGAGATTTAATTTAAAAGAAATAGCAGTAATAAGCATGGGCTCTGAAGTTCTCTTGTCGAAGGAAGTCTCTTAACCTTCAAGGAACTCTACCATGTGCCTTTTTATAGTCTCTCTAATTTTCACAAAAACCCTGAAAAATGCATATTGTTAATTCCATGTTAGAGATAATGAAGCTAAGAAACTCATTCTCAGTGAGGACAGGTGTCTCAAATATTGTGTCCCCACAGAAAGCATCTTTGTGTAGGAGTCTAACGGTCAAGAGCATGGCCTCCCTCCAGGCAGCATCAAGTTCTAGGTGCAGCAGTGGTCCTCTCAGGTACATCTCCAAGGGCAAGGAGTTGAACTAAGTTTCCATTTCTCATAAAATAAAAAGATAATTTCCCTTAAAGTGTTGTTGTGAGTATTAAAGGCCTACCGTTCAAAGCCCTTTCGTGATGCTTAGCTAGGTTAGCTACAGGCTGCCGCAGCGCTAAGGTTCAAACACAGATATATCTAGTCACAACGTTCACACTGTTTCTACTCTGCAAAACTTCTCTTCTCCACCAGGACTCCTCTGTGAGTGAGTGAAAGTTGCTCAGTCATGTCCAACTCTTTGCAACCCCATGGACTATACAGTCCATGGAATTCTCCAGGCCAGAGTACTGGAGTGGGTAGCCTTTCCCTTCTTCAAGGGATCTTCCCAACCCAGGGATTGAACCCAGGTCTCCTGCATTGCAGGTAGATTCTTTACCAGCTGAGCCACCAGGAAAGCCCTCTCCTCTGTGAGGGTTTCCTTTATTCCTTCCAGCTCAAGGAACTCTGCCTTCAGATCTAGCCCCCAACCGTCACCAGGCTCCAATTTTGTTTATGTAAGGTAAGGTGTTACTTTGCATTGATCACTGAGGAAGGCTTTCTTATCTCTCCTTGCTATTCTTTGGAACTCTGCATTCAGATGCTTATATCTTTCCTTTTCTCCTTTGCTTTTTCTTTTCTTCTTTTCACAGCTATTTGTAAGGCCTCCCCAGACAGCCATTTTGCTTTTTTGCATTTCTTTTCCGTGGGGATGGTCTTGATCCCTGTCTCCTGTACAATGTCATGAACCTCAGTCCATAGTTCATCAGGCACTCTATCTATCAGATCTAGGCCCTTAAATCTATTTCTCACTTCCACTGTATAATCATAAGGAATTTGATTTAGGTCATACCTGAATGGTCTAGCAGTTTTCCCTACTTTCTTCAATTTAAGTCTGAATTTGGCAATAAGGAGTTCATGATCTGAGCCACAGTCAGCTCCCAGTCTTGTGTTTGCTGACTGTATAGAGCTTCTCCATCTTTGGCTGCAAAGAATATAATCAATCTGATTTCAGTGTTGACCATCTGGTGATGTCCATGTGTAGTCTTTTCTTGTGTTGTTGGAAGAGGGTGTTTGCTACGACCAGTGAGTTCTCTTGGCAAAATTCTATTAGCCTTCCCCTGTTTCATTCCGTATTCCAAGGCCAAATTTACCTGTTATTCCAGGTGTTTCTTGACTTCCTACCTTTGCATTCCAGTCCCCTATAATGAAAAGGACATCTTTTGGGGGTGTTAGTTCTAAAAGGTCTTGTAGGTCTTCATAGAACCATTCAACTTCAGCTTCTTCAGCATTACTGGTTGGGGCATAGACTTGGATTACTGTGATATTGAATGGTTTGCCTTGGAAATGAACAGAGATCATTCTGTTGTTTTGAGATTGCATCCAAGTACTGCATTTTGGACTCTTTTGTTGACCATGATGGCTACTCCATTTCTTCTAAGGGATTCCTGCCTGCAGTAGTAGATATAATGGTCATCTGAGTTAGATGAGTTAGGTCTTCAAGAAAATTAGAGATACCAAGGGAACATTTCATGCAAAGATGGGCTCCATAAAGGACAGAAATGGTAGGGACCTAACAGAAGCAGAAGATATTAAGAAGAGGTGGCAAGAATACACAGAAGAACTGTACAAAAAAGATCTTCATGACCCAGATAATCACAATGGCGTGATCACTCACCTAGAGCCAGACATCCTGGAATGTGAAGTCAAGTGGGCCTTAGAAAGCATTACTACGAACAAAGCTAGTGGACATGATGGAATTCCAGTTGAGCTATTTCAAATCCTGAAAGATGATGCTGTGAAAGTCCTGCACTCAATATGCCAGCAAATTTAGAAAACTCAGCAGTGGCCACAGGACTGGAAAAGGTCAGTTTTCATCCCAATCCCAAAGAAAGGCAATGCCAAAGAATGCTCAAACTACCGCACAGTTGCACTCATCTCACATGCTAGTAAAGTAATGCTCAAAATTCTCAAAGCCAGGCTTCAGCAATATGTGAACCGTGAACGTTTAGAAGTTCAAGCTGGTTTTTGAAAAGGCAGAGGAACCAGAGATCAAATTACCAACATCCGCTGGATCATGGAAAAGCAAGAGTTCCAGAAAAACATCTATTTCTGCTTTATTGACTATGCCAAAGCCTTTGACTGTGTGGATCACAATAAACTGCAAATTTCTGAAAGTGATGGGAATACCAGACCACCTGACCTTCCTCTTGAGAAACCTATATGCAGGTCAGGAAGCAACAGTTAGAACTGGACATGGAACAACAGACTGGTTCCAAATAGGAAAAGGAGTACATCAGGGCTGTATATTGTCACCCTGCTTATTTAACTTATATGCAGAGTATATCATGAGAAATGCTGGGCTGGAAGAAACACAAGCTGGAATCAAGATTGCCAGGAGAAATATCAATAACCTCAGATACACAGAGGACACCACCCTTATGGCAGAAAGTGAAGAGGAACTAAAAAGCCTCTTGATGAAAGTGAAAGAGGAGAGTGAAAAAGTTGGCTTAAAGCTCAGCATTCAGAAAACAAAGATCATGGCATCTGGTCCCATTACTTCATGGGAAATAGATGGGGAAACACGGGAAATAGTGTCAGACTTTATCTTTTTGGGCTCCAAAATCACTGCAGATGGTGACTGAAGCCATGAAATTAAAAGACGCCTACTCCTTGGAAGGAAAGTTATGACCAACCTAGATAGCATATTGAAAAGCAGAGACACTACTTTGCCAACAAAGGTCCATCTAGTCAAGGCTGTGGTTTTTCCAGTGGTCATGTATGGATGCGAGAGCTGGACTGTGAAGAAGGCTGAGCACTGAAGAACTGATGCTTTTGAACTGTGGTGTTGGAGAAGACTCTTGAGCGTCCCTTGGACTGCAAGGAGATCCAGCCAGTCCATTCTAAAGGATCAGTCCTGGGTAGTTCATTGGAAGGACTGATGCTAAAGCTGAAACTCCAGTACTTTGGCCACCTCATGTGAAGAGTTGCCTCATTGGAAAAGACTCTGATGCTGGGAGGGATTAGGGGCAGGAGGAGATGGGGACGACAGAGGATGAGATGGCTGGATGGCATCACCGACTCGATGGACGTGAGTTTGAGTGAACTCCGGGAGATGGTGATGGACAGGGAGGCCTGGAATGCTGCAATTCATGGGGTCGCAAAGAGTCAGACAAGACTGAGCGACTGAACTGAACTGAACTGAAGGTGTTACTGGGGGGCTGAGTAACTGAGAGACTGGGGAACTGGGGGCTGGAAGCTGGGGGACTGGTGCTGGGGGCTAGGGTTTAGGAGCTGGGATCTGGGGCCTTGGAGCTGGGCATGGGGGGCTGGGAAGCTGGGGCCCGGGGCCAGGAGCTAAGGACTGGGGGCTGGGAACTGGGGCTGGGAGTAAGGAGCTGCCCCTCTTCAGCCCAGTGCCCTCCCAGGAAGCTGGTTCCCAGGCTCTTTCATTCTGGCAGGTGCATGGAGGTGAGGATTGTCTTTCTCTCTCCCGGTAGGAACTATGTTCACTCCCCAGGTTGAGTCTCCTCCTTGCTGACCAAGCATCTTGAGCAGCTGGCTTCAGCTGCATCTCTTTCTCTGGGGTGTCTGCAGAGTTGTCAGGACCTGAATTTCCATGTTTACCCTTTCCCAGTTACACCTTCCTCAGGCAGGTGGCCTCTCCCGGGCACCAGAAAATGGCAGTGCGCTGGCCGGGAACACGGCCCTCCCGCTGGCGAACCGGCAGCTCCCGTGTGCTGTAGTCTCTGGAGCAGCCCCTGCCAATTAGCTTGTACTCTCCCCACACGCCCGGGGCTAGAAGGGAACCGGGCCAGACTGAACCAAACCAGACAAGGGCTCCCAGGACACCCGAGGGCGGCGGTAGGAGCACCGGCTATTCTCTCTACTCTGGGCTGATGTAGGGGTGGGGTCAAAGTGGGGAGGTGGCAGGGAGGGAGGGGTCGGGAAGTTCTTCCTCCCATCCCGGGGCGGGGGTGGGGTGGGGTGGGGGTGTCGGTGGGGGGGGGGGGGGGGGGGTTTCCGAGGAGGCATGGCAGGGGAAGGGGAGGGGTGTTAGCACTCACACCCAGGGCAGTCACATATCTGTTCAGCCAGGAAGAAGGCCTTTAGGACCCTCCAGCGCTGTGGCTTCTCCATCTCTGTGTCCTGCAGAGTCCTCGAGATTGTCGTGACCACTCAGATCACCAGGGCGGAGGGCCGCGTATGCAGGGGCTGAGGATGAAGACAGGGAGGGAGGCAGACAGGCGCTGTTCCCCCACCTCCTTTGCTGACCCTCCCTGGAACCTCAGCCACTTGGCTTCTCGGTTAAGGTTTCTTCCCCTAAAAAGCAGGCAGAAGAAAAATGTCTACCTCTTAGCTTTACTGTGAGGATAAAAAGTAATGAAATGCGCAACACTTGGCATGTAGAAGGCACTCAATAAATTGTGGCCATTTTATTTACAGAATCCATGCAGTCTCGGTTTGCACATTTACTGGACTCTCTTCTGGGATGAAGAAAATCGTAAGCCTTACCCAGGTAACATTTCATCTCCAAGGCTAACTAAAAGCAGCAGAAGGACAGAAAGCAGAGATGAGCAGGGAGATGTAATGAACATTCTCAGAGACTCCTCGGGTGCCAAACACTGGGCAAGGTGCCTTACGTCTGGTATCTCATTTTACACTGCACGTAACCTTTCTGAAAGATCAGGCTGCTAAAAGTCAGACAGCTTGCTGGCACATTAAAGAAACAAAAGAAATGTTCAAGACTGGAATGCCTGCTGTGTCAAGACACCTAATTAGAAAACAACGTCACAGTGAATTAGTAGAGCAAGCTCCCTCTCTGCCAGCAGAGCTAAAATAAATGTGCCAACAGGGGAATCACAGAGCAAAGTCGATTATCATCCCGGTGATTCCACTGATTCCACATGCACGACCCAGAGGTTTGACAGAACCGGGCATGTGTTGTGTCTTGGTGTCATGCTAAACGGTAGGGCTTCCAGACACACTTGTCATATCGCCGAGAGAATCCTATTCCAATCAGAGATCTTCATGTCAGTTGAACTTGTCTAGATACAATAAGGAGACATCAAGGTAACTCCAATCACCCAATTAAAACACTCTGACAATGACTGAGCAACAGCAGGATGTTGGATTTATAGAGATTTTTATTTCTAACTCATCAAGACTTTTACAAGGGAAAGACAATCATTTCGCAAAGATTATCTTCACCTGCCATACTGGGACACAGAAACCCATTCCTACAGTCAGTGCTGGTATCATTCATTCATTCATTCATTCCATCTCTTACTTATTTTTCCATTCATTCAGCCATGTGAGTTGAGTGCTGTTTCGTAACGCGTAGAGGCAGGGAGCATCAAATGCCAAATAAGAGATGGTGCATTCCTTTAAGGGGCAAGTCTGTCAGAGAATAACCCAGTGACAAAGACTGGCAGTTATATAAATAACTGTAAGCCAGGTTTAGGCTAGGATGGGATGTTCTGTGCTAAGTTTGACATTTATTGTGTAGGTTATAAGGGTGCTATTGAAGGATTATGGGCCTGAGTGTGTACATTTGAGAAGCAAGTGTGTAGGTGTGCAGGATGGAGGAGAAGCAAGGACGTAAATTAGGAGGTGAGTGCCATCATGCTTCATGGAGTCTACCCCGACTCCAGCAGCCTCGTTATCAGTTTCCCCCTCCACTCATGGCATCTAGGCCTTTTCTCCACCTCTTGGCTGAAACTATTCTTTCGTATGTCATAAGCGAACTTCTGGCTAAAGTCCAAAAAGTGCTTTCCATGTTTTATCTTATCTGATCTCTCTACTCCACTTGCATGGTTAGCCACTAACTAGCTGGAAACTTTTCTCTGGCCTCTTGATGCTCTGATTCAGATTTCTCATGACCTACCCGTCAACAAGTCCTGGTGTTTATAAGGCGCATGTAAAACTCTCCCTGGGAAATGTCTTGCTTATTGGCAACTTCTGCAGCTAAAATTTCTCCTCTGTAGAACATCTATTAATGAAGAGAATCTGAAAATGGGGATTCTCTGAGGGAAAAATTTAATCACACAGTTGGTCTCAGCATTATATTATCATGAATCCATCTCTACTTATCTAACTTAAGAATGAAGATTTGGGGTCAGAATAAATATAATGTCTTCCTCTGGTTTGCCTTTGCCAAGCTGCACTGGGGCCTATCTGGGCTAATAATTGAACTTGTTAAGGAGAACAAGAGGCAGAAAGGGGCTCTCTGAAAGTCCTTAGAGAAAGATCTTATCTTCTAGATGACTTTTTGCTGAAGGAAGGTCATTTAAACATCATCTCTGGTGTTTTAAAACTATGTCTGCTGCTGCTGCTGCTGGTGCTGCTGCTAAGTTGCTTCAGTCATGTTCGACTCTGTGCGACCCCATAGATGGCAGCCCATCAGGCTCCCCTGTCCCTGGGATTCTCCAGGCAAGAACACTGGAGTGGGTTGCCATTTCCTTTTCTAATGCATGAAAGGGAAAAGTGAAATGAAGTCGCTCAGTCGTGTCCAAGTCTTAGCGACCCCATGGACTGCAGCCTACCAGGCTCCTCCATCCATGGGATCTTCCAGGCAAGAGTACTGGAGTGGGGTGCCATTGCCTTCTCCTAAAACTATGTCTAGTCCCTCAATACATGTTCTGCTTCTCTCTGGTCTCCAGTGAATTGTTGACTAAAAAACTTGAAGGGACGCTCCATGGGGGTTAAAGCCTCAGTTCGTACACTGCTGCTTCCCCGGGACCTAGAAGAGTACCTGGGACAGACTAGGGACTCATAATTAGGTACAGAGTGAATGAGAAGTTCTGTTTCGAGTTGGTAGGGGATGCAGTTTGTCCCCACGCATTGCTGGTTTGTTGGCATGAGGGAAACGACCGCAAAACTGGCTAAGCTGATGAAATCATGGATGAAGAGAATTTAGAAGAGGTCACTTAAGGATTTATCAATTTCAATTCTTATATAAATTTGTTCTGTTCTCCAGAAGCCTCACATCTTTGTGGGAGGCCCAGGATTTGGCAGTTACCACCACGAATGAGGGAAGACCTGAGGACGTAACCAACCAGGCATGAACTGGCTGAGTTTACAAACAAGGAAGTGCAAATCGAGACTGACACCTTTCTTTTTTGCAGCTCTTCGACTTCAGAACAAATGTCTGAAAATTTGCAGATTACAGGCACCTCTCTGGTTGGATTTTGAGCATGTCTTCTCATATAATTTAGTTTATTTAAAGCCTCAAAAAAATAATTAAAGACTTTTCTTCTGAGACTGGGGTCTTCTCCGATGGGTAGGGTTCAAGGCCATCTCCTCACCAATCTGAACCCACTGGCTAGTAAACCAAGGGAGTTTATTGCCTTCTAATTAGTGCCCTAACGGTTTGCTAAATATGTTACCCAAATGCTGTGCTTGTTTCCTTCCTGGTGAGAGTCAGCTGAAATTTCCAAGGCTGCTTGGCCTGATTCCAAGCCCATGGAGAATTGATACCTTCTTGATCAACTTGTGCAGGACTCTCTCATGAACAGTAGTAAGATGGTCTGTTGTCTCCAAGTTGAACTTTCCTCAACCTTTCATTCTGTATCTTGAAGTCAATTTTGGGATTTAGCTTTTTGAATTCAAAATAGAAGCTTGATAACTGATCCTTATAATGAACCAGCATGTTATACCGCCTTCAGAGTTGGAGTCAGTTAAGTATGGTTTCTGGAAAATACACACAATTTTCTTTTTTTAGTCAAAGAGCATTGCCAAATAGAGCAACATTTTGTTTTATGCCCTTTGTTAAAAATATGTGATTCATGGCCCCTTTTTGATCCTGGCAAAGGATCCCTGCATTCCCACCTGCTGTTGAGAGCAGAAAAGAGAACGTTCCCTCGAGCACTGGTGATTTCAGATGATGATCAGGGACCAGCTGAAGCTTCTACTTCTCTACCTTCTGATAGAATGGCTTAGCATTGGGCTTCCCTGGTAGCTCAGTGGTAAGAGAATATGCCTGCTCAACGCAGGAGACACAGGTTCAATCCCTGGTCTGGGAGGATCCCACATGCCAAGGAGCAGCTAGGCCCATGCGCCACAACTATTGAGCCTGTGCCTTAGAGCCTGGGCGGTACAATTACTAAGCCCACGTGCGCAACTACTGACGCCCACATACCCTGGCTCCTGTGTCCCACAACGAGAAGCCACCATAATAAAATGCCTGCATATCACAATGAAGAATAGCTCCTGCTTACTGCAGCTAGAGAAAGGCCTGAGCAGCAACGAAGACCCAGCATAGCCAAAAGTTAATTAATTAATTTTTAAAAGAAAGAATGGCTTAGTATCAATTGCTGCTTAGTCCAAATCACTTTTTGGCATATGTTCTTAGGAACACGATTTATCTGTTTACAATTCCAGATATCAGGTGAGTTCATTCAATTTCTTAGAGGTTTGTTTTGTCACAGGGAAAAGTCTTTCAACTCTATTACAAGTTACTCACTAAAGTGATGTTGCCTCTAAGCTTAAGTTATACATAAATGGCCGATCTCTGGGAACTCTACCTCCCAGGTAATGAACATTAAGCTAAAATACCTCTGTTTAGCTCACAGAAAACATCCTGACAAGGCCCACCTGTGAATGACTGCAGTCAGAAAGAAATTAACACATCCTCCCCAAAGGCTGCTGGGAACCCGGAAGTGTTTGACTTTACTCCCTCCTGTTTTAAAGAAACTTGAGCTCCAACTCAGGCGAGATGGTTCTCTGGGATGTGAGGTCACCATCTTTTTGGTCTGCTGGCTTTCCGAATAAAATCGCTATTCCTTGCCCCAACATGCTGCCTCTCGATTTATTGGCACATTGTATGGTGAGCAGTATGAGCTTGGACTCAGTACAGATTTTTGGTGACCCAAAAATGTGACCCCACTCGGAGAATTTCAGGTACGTTTTTAGCAGCTGTCAGGACCACTTGTCCTGAGGACCTACCGTTCAAATTTCCCCAAAGTGGCACCCCCTGCCCTAGTAACAGGCAGTTGGATCAGAGAATCAACATTTGGGAACCAGTGTGCTCCACGCAGAAGGGTAAGTCACTCCAGTGTGTACAGCTGGAAACTTTATTTTCCCTCTGTTTGGGGCTTTTGCTTTAGAATAAGCCAGTTTGTTCTGTATTTGAGTGAGGTATTCTGTTGGAGAGAGGAAAGGGCTATTGGACTTTCACCCGATGTGTGAACTTGTTCATTTCTTTGGATGCTGGTATTTGTGTGCACTGAGTCTTGTTTGTATTTCTGCCTCTTCAAAAATGGGGAATATTTCAGCTATCTCTAAAAAGCTCTCTGAGTTGCATTTTGGATAAGTGCTCTGATTATAGCCTTGAACCTGTAAGTGAGAAGAAGCTAATTTATTGTAGGTGCAAAATCACAGATTCTCACATCTGTCTGGTGTTCTGCATCACAACATAGGTTACTACAAAGTGACAGTGATAGAAACTAGGACTCAGTTTTGAAAGGAGAGGCAACCAGGGTGCCACTGTTGAAACAGGCTGTCCAATTCTTTTTTTATAATTAGAGGATAATTGCTTTACAAAGTTGTGTTGGTTTCTGCTGTACAACAACATGAATCAGCCATAACTTTGTGTGTGTGTGTAAATATATATAAATATATATTCCCTCCCTGTTGAGCCTCCCTCCCACCCTCCAGTCACACCCTCCAATTGTTATGGTTTTGAGTTTCTCATTCTCTGCATTGCTTGTTCAGGGAACCCCTCACCCCACTTGGTGTAACTGGCCGCTTTTTACTCAAGGAAAAAAAAATGCATTCAATAAGCAGGTCAGTTCTCTGATATTTGCAAAGAGAATTGCAAGGAAAGTATTTTAGGAACATAGTGCAGAGAATAAAAAATGATGTATCTGGTCCAGTGTTCGTATTCCAGGAGAGAAAGGAGAGACACAGAGAACAAGAATAAGAGGCTTCTAGTTCAAACCTACAGAATAGTTTCACCCTCTGCTGGAAAGAGTCCCCATGACACACAATTCTGCAGGTTTCCTACTTCTCACACCCCCGCGCTGTTCCCAATTCATTACTGGAAGAGGGTTTCTAGAGCTAGAGGATTTTGCAAAGCTGCTGGGGGAGGAATAGTTTTATGTATCACCACCTGTGCCTTGAATCTTTCCTGGAGTTTGGGGAAAAGGAGGGCAAGGAGTTTTGGTTCTGTTCTTGGTTTGTTTTACAAACATTCTTCTTTTCCTGAGTATAAAAGCAATACATCAGGCTTCCCTGGTGGCTCAGTGGTAAGGTATCTGCCTGCTAATGCAGGAGGCCTGGGTTCAATCCCTGGGTTAGGAAGATCCCACATGTAGTGGAGCAGCTAAGCCCATACACCACAACTATTGAGCCTGTGCTCTCGAGCCTGGGAGCCACAACCGCTGAGCCCACAATCCGCAGCTCCTGAAGCCCACGTGCTCTAGAGCCCCTGCTCCGCAACAAGAGAAGTCGCTGCAGAGAGAAGCCCCCACGCTGCAATGAGGAGTCACCGCTGCTCACTGCAATTAGAGAAATGCCCGTGCAGCCCTGAAGACTCAGCCAAACCGAAATAAATAAATACAATTGTTTAAAAAGAAAAAAGCAAGATATCCGGCAATACCAAATGCAAGGATACAGATTCACAGAATCTCACACTGCTGGTGAGAATATGTATAGACTGAGGCAACCACTTTGGAAAAACAGTTCCACACTGCTGTTTAAACTTTCACTCACCCTATGACAAACTTCTCCACTCCCAAGTTTATATCCAAATTGGTATATAGGGACAATGGGAATTTATGTACAAGAATATTTATAGTACTGTTCTTAACAGGGAATGTCTGGAAATAGCCTAAAATACAGAGTCAACAGTAATACGGGTCACACAATAGAATATTATATAGTAATAAAAATAAGCTACCATGGCCTATGCATCAATAGAGATGAATCTCAGCAATATTAAGTGAATGAAGTCTTAGAAGACAATTTATAGCATACTACCTTAAATTTAAAGCCACCAAGATAAAAATATATAGTTCAGATAGCTTTATAAAAGCACGTATCAATTACATGCAACTTTATTAAAAGGAAAAGGAAGGAATTATGAGATTTGGGAAGGTGGTTATCTTGAATAAAGAAAAGTGATGCGTGGGATAGGAGAGGATTCATGCCTAGATGCAAATTTTTATTTTAATCTGAGCTTTTATATTGAGCATTGGGCATATGAGTACTTACTACATTCTAATAAACAAATTAATAAATAATGGCTATGTGTGGACTAATGAGGTGACTCTTTACTGAGTTAAGGTCAACCCAGTTCCGAGTGTCTCTGGATCCAAACAAGAAACTGAAAGCAAAAATCATACATTCATTGTGGACAATTTAGAGCCTCAGACAAAGCATGTGAAGAAACAACCATCCCTAACTGTTATCACTCTAGAGATGATCATTCAGGTGTATTTCCTTATAGCTACTTTTTTCTGATTCCTATTTTGAACAAAATTGTAATCATGATGTTTAAACAGTAATCTTATTCTTTACACTTAATATTATATACCTTTTCCCATGGGATGAAACAGTCTGAATGTTTTTAACAGCTGAATAGTATTATATTATATGTATGCATCATAATTTAACAAATCCTTTATACACATTTATTTTGGTTTGACTTTTTTTTTGTTGTGGGTTAGACTGAAATAAACAATTTGCACATATCTGGGTGCTTTCTCTGATTTCATTAAGATTTTTAAGAGAATCAAGGTGGGAAAATTTTTTTAGTTATTACATATTGCTAAATTGGAGGGCATTATTATGTGAGAAATGAAGTGAATAAAATACTGCACATAAAAATGCCTAATATATACATGATAGACATTCAATATCAGTTGATGATGAAGCTGCATATAATTATAAGTTTAGCTAGAATATATTGGAAAGGATAAAGGAATATCTTCCTCATCTACCAGGCTATGAAAATTAGATGACTTAGAACTGCATCTTAAGTTTTGGTGGAAATATCAGTACAAGTACATGACATAGGTGTATATAATTATATTAACTTTATGTTGCATTAATGACACTAAATATAATTTTTATGCCATGCTTGTTCTTTCAAAAACATTTTCATATGCATCATCTCATTTGCTTTCCATGACAGTCTAAGATACGTTAAATTATCTCCGCATAACAGATGAGGAAGTTGACACGGGTTACTATACTTACCCAAGATTTTGAAGCTTAAAACTGAGTTCTAGTCTCAGCAATGGTGGAAGGGCTTATACTGAATGATTGTCCTGCAGATAACACTTATAAACGATGGACAATAGCTGTTTTAAAGGTTCCAGAGAAAAACTAAAAGCAGGCAGACACTGAAAGGGAAATGGTTAAAACCAATAACCTAAGTTTCCACCTTAAGGAACTAGAAAAATAAAAACTCACAAGATGTAGAAGAGAGGAGACCAAAATAAGAACAGAAATCACTGGAACAGAAAACAGGCTGTAGAAAAATGTAACAAAACCCAAAATTTGTTTTATTGAAAAAATGGCTAAGCCCCTAGCTAGACTAATAAGGAAAAAAAGCAATTTATCATATTGGGAATGAAAGAGGGAGCATCAGTACAGATCTGACAGACAGTAAAAAAGGGGTTATTGTGAACAACTATCAATAAACTCAACAACTTAAAATGCACAAATTCATTGAAAAACATCTCATCAAAAATGAAAAGAGAAAAAAATGGAAACTGAATATCCATGTATCTGTTATTTTAACTAAATTTGTTATCAAAACTTTTCCACAAAAAGGATTCCAGGTAAATTCTATCAAATAGTTAAGGAAGGCTTAACACTAATCTTAAATTCTTTCCAAAAATAATAGAAGAGGGAAAATATTCCTAACTTTTCTGAGGCCAAAAATATCCTAATACAAAAGCTTGATAAATACAAAAAAGAATAAAGCATATCTCTTATGAATAGTGACATACAAATTCTTACCAAAATATTAGTAAGTCAAATTGAAAAATACATCATTATCATATCAGGTTTAACCCAGGTATGCAAGATTGGTTTAATATTTGAAAATTAATTCACCATTAATAATATAATAAAATCACATCATTTCAATGGCATTACAAGCATTTGACAAAATTCAACAGCTATTCACAATTCTCAGCAAATTAGGAATAGAGAGAAATTTCTCAACCTGAAAAAGGGCCTCTCTTAAAAACATATAGCTAACATTATATGTAATAATGAAATATTATTGGTGGTGGAAGCACAAAAGGAACAAAAACAGGACTTTCCTGGTGGTTCAGTGGTTAGGAGTCCACCTACCAATGCAGGTGATATAGGTTTGATCTTCCCAAGGGAAGATCCCAGGAAGATCACATTCCGTGGAGCAGCTAAGCCCAGGGGCCACAACTACTGAAGCCCACGTGCCCTCGAGCCCATGACTCACAACGGAAGCCACCCCAATAAGAAGCCTGTGCATCCCAATAGAGAGTAACCCCTGCTAGCCACAACTAGAGAATAACCTCTTCTCAGGGCAACTCGAGAGTAACCCCTGCTCCCCATGAGAGAGAAAGTCTGAGCACAGCAATGAAGACCCAGAACAGCCAAATAAGTAAAAAAAATATATTTTTTAAAAGCGCAAAAACAAAAAGGAGGCAGTTCTCATGAAAGGAAAAATGATGTCCCAGTTTGAATCTGTAAGGCCTGAGGCTATGCCAGGGAAATGACTTCCCCCACCTTTTCCAGAAATATGAGTTGTGCAAAGTCCTTATATGATGGTGAGATTAGAATTCCCAGGAAAGTATTTTTGTTTTTTTCCCCTTGTAAAGCTTATGCTTTATTGGAACAATTACCTATTTTTTAAAAATCTCTTCTTCCTCTGTTCCCATATAGCTCTCTGACAAGTTTGGGCTCTTTCTCTGGTTTTAGAATTTGTGCAGAGGCCGGCACTCCGTAGCACAGACCCTTTGGCAATGGGCACACCCCCCATGGCGGAGGTTCTCCCCTACAATGTGTCTGCCTGGGCCCATTACCCTGCTTCTCTCTGCCAGCCTTATTAGGAGGCAGCTTTAGAGAATGCATTCGAGAGCTAGTGAGAATCCCCACTGGACAGGCCTGCTCCTGGGGATTCTTGGTATAGTAACTACCTGCTAGGTTGTTCAGTCATGTCTGATTCTTTGTGACCCCATGGACTATACTCCGTCAGGCTCCTCCATCCATGGAATTTTTCAGACAGGAATACTGGAGAGGGTTGCCATTTCCTCCTCCAGGGGATCTTCTTGACCCAGGGATTGAACCCACGTCTCTTGCATCTCCTGCATTGGCAGGTGGATTCTTTACCACTGTGCCACCTGGGAAGCCCCAGAAAACAAAAACCCTCCCTATGTGTTTCATCCTGGGATTCAGTTTATTACCCACCCTGGTCTCCAGTCACACAAGATCTTTTAAAACAATCCAGGTCATTCCTTATTGTTTCTCCTCAAATACTTGGTTTTTGAAAACTCCTTATGATTTCATGGGATCCTTTCTGCTGTTTTTTGAGAGACTGAAATGATTAGGTCTGTCTCCATTGGTGGGATACTCCCCCTGCATCTCAGCCTGGACCAGTAAGAGGTTGAAGGGCATATAACTGAACCACAGCTGGCACTAATGGTGACCAGCACTGATTAATTCAGTTAGAGTTTCTACGTGAAAATCAAAGACACCAATTTGATAAAAGGGCAGCACACACAAGGAGAGGACTTGAAAGCACATCTACATAGCACTGTATTTAATTATCTCTTTTTTAAAAATTAACTTTTATTGGTGTAGAGTTGCTTTACAATATTGTGTTAGTTTCTACTGTACAGCAAAAGGAATCAGCCATATGTATACACGTGTGTACGCTAAGTCGGTTCAGTTGTATCTGACTCTTTGCGACCCTAATGAACTATAGCCCACCAAGCTCCTCTGTCCATGGGATTCTTCAGGCAAAAATGCTGGATTGGGTTGCCATTTCCTCCTTCAGGGGATCTTCCTGACTCAGGGATCAAACCCACATCTCTTCTCTCCTGCATTGAGGCAGATTCTTTACCACTAGTGCCACATATACCCCTTTATACATTAGCTAATGATAGCTATTGTACTGAGATCCCACCTTGATTATGGCACTGAGCTGTTTTTAAACACAGCTATTCTTTGAGATAGGTCCTATTATTATCCCCATGTTACAGATAGGCAAACCAAGAGACCCAGTGCAAGGTCACTTAGAGTAAGGGGTGGAGCCAGGATTCTAATCTCAGCAGCCTGGCTCCAGAGTCTGTACTCTACTTCCACATCCTACATACTAAAGATTGAGAAAATCTTCCCTCCCTCAGCTCCCCTTTGTGTCACCACTAAAACCCTTCAAGAGATCTCTCCTCTCCAGTACCTGTTCATCCCAACTCCACTTTATTTGGCCAGAGGGAGTTTCTTTGAGTTAAGAACCCTTACTACTAAGCCTTAATTTTCTCATCAGTAAAATGGGAATAATGGTGGTAGCTGTCTCATGTGATTATGTATGTTCTAAAGCTCAACATTCAGAAAACGAAGATCGTGGCATCTGGCCCCATCACTTCATGGGAAATAGATGGGGAAACACTGGAAATAGTGTCAGACTTTATTTTGGGGGGCTCGAAAATCACTGCAGTTGGTGATTGCAGCCATGAAATTAAAAGACGCTTACTCCTTGGAAGGAAAGTTATGACCAACCTAGATAGTATATTCAAAAGCAGAGACATTACTTTGCCAACAAAGGTCCTTCTAGTCAAGGCTATGGTTTTTCCAGTGGTCATGTATGGATGCAAGAGTTGGACTGTGAAGAAAGCTGAGCACCAATGAATTGATGCTTTTGAACTGTGGTTTTGGAGAAGACTCTTGAGAGTCCCTTGGACTGCAAGGAGATCCAACCAGTCCATTCTGAAGGAGATCAGCCCTGGGTGTTCATTGGAAGGACTGATGCTAAAGCTGAAACTCCAGTACTTTGGCCACTTCATGCGAAGAGTTGACTCATTGGAAAAGACTCTGATGCTGGGAGGGATTGGGGGCAGGAGAAGAAGGGGACGACAGAGGATGAGATGGCTGGGTGGACTGACTCGATGGACGTGAGTCTGAGTGAACTCCGGGAGATGGTGATGGACAGGGAGGCCTGGTGTGCTGCGATTCATGGGGTCGCAAAGAGTCCGACATGACTGAGTGACTGAACTGAAGCATAGGGTAAATATCCAATAAATGAGCCTTATTATTGCAAGCTATTAGGACGTTTTACTCTATACTCTACCAGTATAGAGTAAGCAGGTTGTTTATCATTCTTTTCTGCAGTTTCTATCTTACTCAGAATTTCAGACTTAGAAATCTCAGTTTCAGCAATTCAGTTCTCAAGAGCACCATTTTTGACATCACTGCAAAGCAAGCTTGGGCACCCTTGGGTTTGAGACCCTGAAGACGGCCCGCCCAGCACAGGATCTCAGTCTCACCGCTTGAGCTCTGCCCACGCACATGTTAATTCAGATTAATCATAGCACCAAAGAAAGTACATAGCACATTCTTTCATTAATGGGTTTATTCATCAGGAAATGAAGAGAAGAATAAATGCTGCCAATGAGAATACCCAGTTTTCAGGGAATTAAAAGACATTTTTGCTTGAATGTGCTAGAAGTTTAAATAACGAGCAATAAGTTATCTGAGTCAGTAGTTTTCAAACTGTGTTCAGTGGAGCCCTGGAGTTTTGCAAATGCACCTCCGGGGCAGCGCAGGAGTTAGTAATTATCTTACCAGCTGAATGTCAACTTGCAAAGGAATGAATACACTGAGGCTATAAAGTGGGTGGAATGTCTTTGAAACAGGAGGAACAGAACCTTCCTGCATCCCAAGGGCATGATCAATACTGGATATATGTGACCTTGGTTAAGTCACTTCCCATCTGTGGCTTCTGTTCTGTCCAATGAGAAGATTCAGGGCTATGATGATCACAAAAATCTTTCAGCTCTAAAGCTCTGAGATCACCTCTTGTTCTCGTCAATGACTACTTTCAGCAGAAAATATTTTTAGAATTATCTTTATACAGCTTCAGTTTCATCATTTCTTTGATGTTTCTCAGTGATTGCACATCCTAACTCTCTCTAGATAAATGTGACTTTTGGACCTAACAAAAACAAAAGTGAGCAAACAAAAACATCCCCTGGTTCAGAACCAGACTGTGAAATGAAATTCATATTTTACAGCAAGAAACATTTAAACATAAAAAAATTTCTCTGGGGACTTCCCTGGTAGTCCAGTGGATAAGACTCTGGGCTCGCAATGCAGGGGTCCTGGGTTCAATCCCTGGTCAGAGAACTATATCCCACATGCCACGACTAAGATCCAGAACAGCCAAATAAATAAATATTTTTTTAAAAAATTACTTTGCCTTTGGCCTCCTCTCTCCCCACACTGTACACTGGGTACCCTTTTTGTGCATCAACCAAACCTCCCCACAGGCAGAAATTCCTGCTCAACTATCGACAGCAAAATTTTCCCAGCATCAGCAAGACAACTCCTTAAAAGATAACATTCCTTCTTAATCTAGTAAGGGGCCACAATGACCCCTGACCTACTGCTTGCTAGATTGTGTAAGCTGTCAATAATACATCACTTAATGTATAGCCCTCTGTCTCAAAAAACTTCAGTGACTGTGCTTGACTTCTGATGGGCAGAACAGTTCTCCAAGCTTTCTGAGATGCTATTCCCTGGCTTAGATAATCTTCAATTGGGCTGAAAAAAATTTTTTCCATTTCTTTCTTAGATCAACTGATTAATTTTTCATTGACGAGGTATTTCATTTAGTTCTCCATAAGTGTTTAATGAGTGCCTTTCAAGAGTCAGGTACTGATGTGGGGGGAGACAAAGATGAATAGGCCAAACTTTTCTGTTTTCTCAAGGGGCTCCCAGTCCCTTGAGCTGGTAAAACACATTTGTATGAATTTCTTTTGTGCTTCATAGAAGTCACCTAGTTCTGGCCATTCTAGCTGGAGAAGATAAAATGTTTGACCCAGTGATCAGAAAACTAGTAGGTGCCTTGGAAAGAGAGAGACCTATTTCTCTGACACATGTCTACCATTTTCAAGGTTTCTGACACATATCCTCTAGCTCAGAGGCCATAAGGCCTGAATCTATAAACAAATTACCTTCAATTCCCAGATCCCTTTGGTGGCTGGCTGGCTGGCAGTAAAACTTTGTTTACTAGGATCTCTAAATCAGCTTTGTTTGGCAGCCATATTACACTTGGCCCAAGCAGATAACTGTACGTAGACAGGAAAGGCTGCTTGTGTGGCAGACATCTGATTCATTTAGGCCCAAGTCCCAGATCCATCTAACTAGCTTTGGGACTTTGGGCAGGTCCCTCAACTTTGTTGAAATATATATTCCCTTATCTATAAAATGAAATTACAGACATTTCCCAATGTTGCCAAATGGATAAGGAATCACCTATATAGAGTTCCCAGTATATGTTAATACCTAGTGATGATTCCAAAAGTGTCAGTTCTTTTTATTACCAGGTCTGCAAAGGGGAGCCCCAGACGGTAAAGAGTCTGCCTGCAGTGCGGGAGATCCAGGTTCGATCTCTGGGTAGGGAAGATCCCCTGGAGAAGGAAATGGCAACCCACTCCAATATTCTCACCTGGAGAATCCCATGGACAGAGGAGCCTGGCAGGCTACAGTCCATGGGGTTGCAAAGAGTCGGACACAACTGAGTGGCTTCATACTTTCACTGCAAAGAGGGCATGAGTTATCACACTACCTATGAGAGGAAAACTGACCTGGACTAGTCCTCTTGGGAGTGTTGCTAGAACTTGAAGGAATCACCACTGAACTGAGCAGAGGCTTGTAAATGTATCCTAGGTGGTGTGTGGCTTTGATAGGGCTTCTTGGAGAGAGCAAACTGCCAGGAACCAAGAAGGAAGACGTTGTGAAACTGAGTCAGCCGTCTGGCCAAAGCAGCTGATGGAGGCGAGGTCTGACCTGATGTCTCCTGGTTGAGATTAGAATTGTAGGAAGGTGAATGGATGAGGCATGTTTTTCCATTGACCTACTTGATTAAGCCAAGGATCTCTATTTGGAAAGCCACATAATCACCATCTGAGGTGTTAAGCCATCAGAAAGTCTCAACAGTTGGAGGAGGTCTTCAGTTCAGTTCAGTTGCTCAGTTGTGTCCGACTCTTTGCGACCCCATGAATCGCAGCACGCCAGGCCTCCTTGTCCATCACCAACACCCGGAGTTCACACAAACTCGTGTCCATCGAGTCGGTGATGCCATCCAGCCATCTCACCCTCTGTCGTCCCCTTCTCCTCCTGCCTTCAATCTTTCCCAGCATCAGGGTCTTTGCCAAGGAGTCAGTTCTTCACATCAGATGGCCAAAGTATTGGAGTTTCAGCTTTAGCATCAGTCCTTCCAATGAATATTCAGGACTGATTTCCTCTAGGATTGACTGGTTGGATCTCCTGGCAGTCCAAGGGACTCTCAAGAGTCTTCTCCAACACCACAGTTCAAAAGCATCAGTTCTTCGGTGCTCAGTTTTCTTCACAGTCCAACTCTCACATCCATACATGACCACTGGAAAACCATAGCCTTGACTAGACGGACCTTTGTTGGCAAAGTAATGTCTCTGCTTTTTAATATGCTTTCTAGCAGGAGGCCTTCGGTCCTTCGGTGCCTGTAATAGGTCTAGGATACTGGAAAATGGTCCCTTGAAAATAAAGAAGTCTTTCAACCTCTACATGTGGAGGTAAGGGTCTGCCAGCTCTGAGGTTGCAAACTGGAGGCTTTTGTTATACCTTTTTTGACTTGAACCATGTTTACAATGAGATTTCACCAAAATTTCTGACTTTTCTCAAGTGTTAGAAATACCTAACCTGCATTCTGATACAGAATGGTACACTGACACCAGCTCTTTAGGGATTTCAGGTTATTCACAACTCCTTCCTTGAAATGATATTTATTGTGGTTTTAATCACACTGCTCAATCCTCATCTTCCTCTGCCCTCTTCAACTTTTCCATTCCATCAATCCCTTCCTCCTCTGCCAATCCTTACATGCAAGCAAACTCAGGGCTCTGTTTTCCATCCTCTTCTCTTTTCCCCAGTACACGTTCTCTTTTCTTTCTTTCTTTCTTTTTTAAATTTTTTGGCATGCCATGTGTCTTGTGGAATCTTAGTTCCCCGGACAAGGGATCAAACCCATCACTCCCTGCTGAGGAAGCACAGAGTCTTAACCACTGGACCACCAGGGAAGTACCCCACATGCTCTTCTTAATAAACCTCATCTCCTCCCAGGGTTTTGAATCCCAGCTATATGATGCTACAGGCAAGGAAAACTTGTCCCTTCTTCCCTTCTAGATTCTTTAGCTACTCTATTAATTAAACTGACACAAGAAAAGTTAACAGGAGAGAAAACAAATTTAATTTCATATGTACAGTTCAGTTCAGTCGCTCAGTCATGTCCAACTCTTTGCGACCCCATGAATCGCAGGACGCCAGGCCTCCCTGTCCATCACCAACTCCTGGAGTTCACCCAAACTCATATGCATCGAGTCGGTGATGCCATCCAGCCATCTCATCCTCTGTTATCCCCTTCTCCTGGCCCCAATCCCTCCCAGCATCAGGGTCTTTTCCAATGACTCAACACTTTGCATGAGGTTGGGAGCTCATAAAAATGTGAGAATCAAAAGAGTTACCAAAGTAGACAGCTTTTATACCTTTTAGACAAGGAAACAATAAATTTGTGAAGAATTGACAAGACAAAGGGGTTTGGGCTTAGAGTTAACAAATGGGTGGCGAAGTAACAAGGTTTGTTTATATAGCCTTCCATGTCCCTAAATTGCCTGTCTCTGGTGATAAGGATGCCTCCTGGAAGAGGCAGGGTACCTTTGACATGGGAGATTGATTTCCTGCTTTCAGGAGGACAAAGGAGAGTCAGGGTGTTCTTGCACTGACTTTTCTTTTAGTTAATTTATTCTTGGTTGCACTAGGTCTTCATTGCTGCATGCAGTCTTTCTCGAGTTGCGGGGAGCGGGGGCTACTCATCATTGCAGTGCACAGGCTTCTCATTGTGGTTTCTCTTGCTGCGGAGCGCAGGCTCTAGGTCCATGGGCTTCAGTAGTTGCAGCACGCAGGCTCAGTGGTTGTGGTGCACAGGCTTGGTTGCTCTGTGGCATGTGGAATCTTCCCCAACCAGGGATCGAACCTGTGTCCCTGGCGCTGGCAGGTGGATTCTTATCCCTAGACCACCAGCTAAGTCCTGACTGTTTCTTCAGTTCAGTTCAGTCGCTCAGTCGTGTCCGACTACTCTTTGCGACCCCATGAATCGCAGCATGCCAGGCCTCCCTGTCTATCACCAACTCCCAGAGTTCACTCAGACTCACATCCATCGAGTCAGTGATACCATCCAGTCATCTCATCCTCTGTCATCCCCTTCTCCTCCTGCCCCCAATCCCTCCCAGCATCAGAGTCTTTTCCAATGAGTCAACTCTTCGCATGAGGTGGCCAAAGTACTGGAGTTTCAGCTTTAGCATCAGTCCTTCCAAAGAAATCCCAGGGCTGATCTTCAGAATGGACTGGTTGGATCTTCTTACAGTCCAAGGGACTCTCAAGAGTCTTCTCCAACACCACAGTTCAAAAGCATCAATTCATTGGTGCTCAGCTTTCTTCACAGTCCAACTCTCGCATCCATACATGACCACTGGAAAAACCATAGCCTTGACTAGATGAACCTTTGTTGGCAAAGTAATGTCTCTGCTTTTCAATATGCTATCTAGGTTGGTCATAACTTTTCTTCCAAGGAGTAAGCATCTTTTAATTTCATGGCTGCAGTCACCATCTGCAGTGATTTTGGAGCCCAAAAAGATAAAGTCTGACCCTGTTTCCACTGTTTCCCCATCTATTTCCCATGAAGTGATGGGACCAGATGCCATGATCTTAGTTTTCTGAATGTGGAGCTTGAAGCCAACTTTTTCACTCTTCTCTTTTACTTTCATCAAGAGGCTTTTTAGTTCCTCTTCACTTTCTGCCATAAGGGTGGTGTCATCTGCATATCTGAGGTTACTGAGATTTCTCCTGGCAATCTTGATTCCAGCTTGTGCTTCTTCCAGCCCAGCATTTCTCATGATGTACTCTGCATATAAGTTAAATAAGCAGGATGACAATATACAGCCTTGATGTACTCCTTTTCCTATTTGGAACCAGTCTGTTGTTCCATGTCCAGTTCTAACTGTTGCTTCCTGACTTGCATATAGGTTTCTCAAGAGGAAGGTCAGGTGGTCTGGTATTCCCATCTCTTTCAGAATTTTGCACAGTTTATTGTGATCCACACAGTCAAAGGCTTTGGCATAGTCAATAAAGCAGAAATAGATGTTTTTCTGGAACTCTCTTGCTTTTCCATGATCCAGCGGATGTTGGCAATTTGATCTCTGGTTCCTCTGCCTTTTCAAAAACCAGCTTGAACTTCTAAACGTTCACGGTTCACATATTGCTGAAGCCTGGCTTTGAGAATTTTGAGCATTACTTTACTAGCATGTGAGATGAGTGCAACTGTGCGGTAGTTTGAGCATTCTTTGGCATTGCCTTTCTTTGGGATTGGAATGAAAACTGACCTTTTCCAGTCCTGTGGCCACTGCTGAGTTTTCTAAATTTGCTGGCATATTGAGTGCAGGACTTTCACAGCATCATCTTTCAGGATTTGAAATAGCTCAACTGGAATTCCATCACTTCCACTTGCTTTGTTTGTAGTGATGCTCTCTAAGGCCCACTTGACTTCACATTCCAGGATGTCTGGCTCTAGGTGAGTGATCACACCATCGTGATTATCTTGGTCTGGAAGATCTTTTTTGTATAGTTCTTCTGTGTATTCTTGCCACCTCTTCTTAATATCTTCTGCTTCTGTTAGGTCCCTACCATTTCTGTCCTTGATGGAGCCCATCTTTGCATGAAATGTTCCCTTGGTATCTCTAATTTTCTTGAAAAGATTTCTAGTCTTTCCCATTCTGTTGTTTTCCTCTATTTCTTTGCATTGATCTCTGAGGAAGGCTTTCTTATCTCTCCTTGCTATTCTTTGGAACTCTGCATTCAAATGGGTATATCTTTCCTTTTCTTCTTTGGCATTCACTTCTCTTCTATTCACAGCTATTTGTAAGGCCTCCTCAGACAACTATTTTGCCTTTTTGCATTTCTTTTTCTTGGGGATGGTCTTGATCACTGCCTCCTGTACAATGTCACAAACGTCCATCCATAGGTCTTCAGGCACTCTGTCTATCAGATCTAATCCCTTGAATCTATTTCTCACTTCCACTGTATAATCGTAAGGGATTTGATTTAGGTCATACCTGAATGGTCTAGTGGTTTTTCCTACTTTCTTGAATTTAAGTCTGAATTTGGCAATAAGGAGTTCATGATCTGAGCCACAGTCAGCTCCCGGTCTTGTGTTTGCTGACTGTATAGAGCTTCTCCATCTTTGGCTGCAAAGAATATAATCAATCTGATTTTGGTATTGACCATCTGGTGATGTCCATGTGTAGAGTCTTCTCTTGTGTTGTTGGAAGAGGGTGTTTGTTATGACCAGTATGTTCTCTTGGCAAAACTCTATTAGCCTTTGCCTTGCTTCATTCTGTATAGTCCACAGAGTCGCAAAGAGTCGGACACGACTGAGCGACCTTCAGTTCGCTTAAGATTGCTGGATTATATAGCAATTCTTTTTTAGTTCTTTGAGCAACCTCCATAGTGTTTTCCATAGTGGCTTCACCAGTTTATATTCACACCAATAGTGTGGGAGGACTTCTTTTCTCCACATCCACTCCAGCATTTGTTATTTGTAGACTTTTAATGATGGCCATTCTGACAGTTGTGAGATTGTTCTTGTTGTTTAGTCATGTCTGACTCTGCAACCACATGGACTGCAGCATGCCAGGCTTCCCTGTCCTTCACCGTCTCCTAACAGTTTGTTCAAACTCACATCCAGTGAGTTGGTGATGCCATCCAACCGTCTCATCCTCCTTCGTCCCCTTCTCCTCCTGCCTTCAATCTTTCCCAGCATCAGGGTCTTTTCCAATGAGTTGGCTCTTCGCATAGTTTGGCTCTTCACCAAAGTATGTCAGCTTCAGCATCAGTCCTTCCAATGAATATTCAGGATTGATTTCCTTTAGGATTTACTGGTTTGATCTCCTTGCTGTCCAAAGGACTCTCAAGAGTCTTCTGCAGCACCACAGTGTGAAGGCATCAATTCTTCAGTGCTCAGCCTTTTTTATTGTCCAACTGTCACATCCATACATTACTACTGGAAAAATTATAGCATTGACTATACAGACCTTTGTAAGCAAAGTAATGTCTCTGTTTTTTAATATGCTGTCTAGGTTTGTCATTGCTTTTCTTCCAAGGAGCAAGCATCTTTTAATTTCATGGCTGCAGTCACCGTCCACAGTGATTTTGGAGCCCAGGAAAATAAAGTCTGTCACTGTTTCCATTGTTTCCCCATCTATTTGCCATGAAGTGATGGGACCACATGACATGATCTTTGTTCTGTGTGTGTGTGTGTTCACTTACTTTAATAACACTACATGTACCATGTTATCACCATGGAATTCAGGTTACACAAGAGAATTTCGCAAGTATAGCAAAGCATTCTGTGATATACCAAAGTTTGTATAATATGTGACCAAACCAGCTTGGTCATCAATCATTTCCATTATAGGCATTTTATTTAGTTGATGATTCTTTTGGAGAAAATAAACATACTGTGCACATTTAAAAAGTTTTTTTTTTTTAACCTTTGCATTAGCACCTAAAACACACATTTGTTTCCAAATAACATTTAAAATTATTCTATTATAACAGCAGCAAAATCTAATTCTGCAACTACAAAAGAGCTAACAGGGATATACAGTTAAGTTATTCTCATGTTTACAACTATGATCTAAAATAAATACTACTTCAAAGTGGCTCTGTTACCAACTTTTTACTTGCAGGGAAGTTTATAATGTTGTATTCCATGCACTGTTCTGAAAGTGTTCCTCAAGAGCCCACCAGCCCTTAAAACAGTACTCAGTCCACAAGACAGTCAGAAAGTTAAATTAACAGCAGTAAATAGGACTCCTACCTTACATCAAAAGCATATGATTTTCTGCAGCAACTGGGAGCATTTTCAGGATTGGCATGTTGTCTTCTTTAGAACTAATTTCAACAGAAGAGTTTAAGAAGGTGGACAGGTACCTCTATCAAATGTATTTAAAAGTGACACGTTTCTTTTGTGCTGATCTGAATCTGACTCCCCCGAATGACCTAGCTAGTGAAGTAGTGACCAGTAATTTGGTCAGCAGGCAAATCAAGCCTGCAAGAAAATAAGCCAATATTCAAATTACCATGTTCTTGTCTGACCCAAAAAATTTATTTTCAGCATAAATATATAACCTCAGTATGAGATGTCTAATTAAAGCAAGCACCACCACCAAGACCAAGACGGCATCTCCTCTTCTAAGGTTTAGGTTTTGCCCAGAATTCTTGATACAGGGAATAGCCCGTACCAAGAGTCACTGCTCCCACAACAAAGCCTTGGGCTGCCACACACATGTGGATCAGGGGAACAGAACTTTTAGTATTTCCCCTCTATATAATCCATATTCCACAATTGCTGCAAAACCTGCCATTCCAACGGGGACAAATGGTGCCTCTCTTAGCTTTTCGGATAAGCTAACATCCCTGATCTTCATCATACGAGGAAAGAGAAACATCTGTGTCGCTTGACACAGTAATTGAAGAATCTTCAGACAACTACAAGATGTTTCAGGTTCCTATTGGCTAGTGACCGCACTCCCGCACCTGCCGTCCAGCTGGCTTCTCCCAGATGAATATTTTTTGAATACTGAGCTTTTTCACTCTTATTTCACCTTCGTCAAGAGACTCTTTAATTCCTCTTTGCTTTCTGCCATAAGGGTGGTGTCATCTGCATATCTGAGGTGATTGATATTTCTCTCAGAGATCTTGATTCCAGCTTGTGCTTCATCCAGACTGGCATTTCTCATGATGTACTCTGCATATAAGTTAAATAAGCTGGATGACAATATACAGCCTTGACGTATTCCTTTCCCAATTTGGAACCAGTCTGTTGTTTCAGTTCTAACTGTTGCTTCTGGACCTGCATACAGGTCTCACAGGAGGTCGGTCAGGTGGTCTGTATCCCATCTCTTTAAGAATTTTCCACAGTTTGTTGTGATCCACACAAAGGCTTTAGCGTAGTCAATGAAGCATAAGTAGATGTTTTCTGAAATTCTCTAGCTTTTCTATGATACAATGGATTCTGGCAATTTGATCTGTGGTTCTTCTGCCTTTTCTAAATCCAGTTTGTACATCTGGAAGTTCTCAGTTCACAAACCGTTGAAGCCTAGCTTGAAGGATTTTGAGCATTACTTTGCTAGCATGTGAAATGAGTGCAATTGTGTGGTAGTTTGAACATTCTTTGGCATTGCCTTTCTTTGGGATTGGAATGAAAACTGACCTTATCCAGTCTTGTGGCCACTTACTGCTGAGTTAATCAAATTTGCTAGCATACTGAGTGCTGCACTTTAACAGCATTATCTTTTAGGGTTTTAAATAGCTCAACTGGAATTCCATCACCTTCACTAGCTTTGTTTGTAGTGATGCTTCCTAAGGCCCACTTGAATTCATATTCCAGGATGTTTGGCTCTAGGTGAGTGATCACACTGTTGTGGTTATCTGGGTCATTGAGGTCTTTTTGTATAGTTCTTCTGTGTATTCTCGCCACCTCTTAATATCTTCAACCTCATTATAGTTTTGATTTTCATTTCTCTAATAATTAGCGATGATGAGCATCTTTTCATGTGTCTATCAGTCATCTGTATGTATGTCTTCTTTGGAGATATATCTATTTAGGTCTTCTGCCCATTTTTGATTGGGTTGTTTATTGTTGTTATTCAGTTGTATTTGTTTGTACATTTTGGAAATTGATTCCTTGTAGTTGCTTCATTTGCAAATATTTTCTCCCATTCTGTAAGCTGTCATTTGATTTTGCTGTGGTTTCCTTTACTGAACAAAACCTTGTATGTTTGATTAGACCTCATTCATTTTTGCTTTTATTTCTATTGCTTTGGGAGATTTACTTAAAATTCTGGTATAAGTCAGCCAGTCAGACAGTTCAGTCACTCAGTCATGTCCTGCTCTTTGCAACCCCATGAATCGCAGCACGCCAGGCCTCCCTGTCCATCACCAACTCCCAGAGTTCACTCAAACTCATGTCCATCGAGTCAGTGATGCCATCCAGCCATCTCATCCTCTGTCATCCCCTTCTCCTTCTGCCCCCAATCCCTCCCAGCGTCAGAATCTTTTCCAATGAGTCAACTCTTCACAAGAGGTGGCCAAAGTATTGGAGTTTCAGCTTTAGCATCAGTCCTTCCAATGAACACCCAGGACTGATTTCCTTTAGAATGGACTGGCTGGATCTCCTTGCAGTCCAAGGGACTCTCAAGAGTCTTCTCCAACACCACAGTTCAAAAGCATCAGTTCTTCGGTGCTCAGCTTTCTTCACAGTCCAACTCTCACATCCATACATGACCACTGGAAAAACCATGGCCTTGACTAGACGGACCTTTGTTGGCAAAGTAATGTCTCTGCTTTTGAATATGCTGTCTAGGTTGGTCATAACTTTCCTTCCAAGGAGTAAGTGTCTTTCAATTTCATGGCTGCAATCACCATCTGCAGTGATTTTGGAGCCCCCCAAAAATAAAGTCTGACACTGTTTCCACTGTTTCCCATCTATTTCCATGAAGTGATGGGACCAGATGCCATGATCTTCATTTTCTGAATGTGGAGCTTGAAGCCAACTTTTTCACTCTCCTCTTTCACTTTCATCAAGAGGCTCTTTAGTTCCTCTTCACTTTCTGCCATAAGGGTGGTGTCATCTGCATATCTGAGGTTATTGATATTTCTCCCAGCAATCTTGATTCCAGCTTGTTTCTTCCAGTCCAGCGTTTCTCATGATGTACTCTGCATAGAAGTTAGATAAGCAGGGTGACAATATACAGCCTTGATGTATACTCCTTTTCCTATTTGGAACCAGTTTGTTGTTCCATGTCCAGTTTTAACTGCTGCTTTCTCACCTGCATATAGGTTTCTCAAGAGGCAGGTCAGGTGGTCTGGTATTCCCATCTCTTTCAGAATTTTCCACAGTTTATTGTGGTCCACACAGTCAGACTTTGGCATAGTCAACAAAGCAGAAATAGATGTTTTTCTGGAACTCTCTTGCTTTTTCAATGATCCAGTGGATGTTGGCAATTTCTCTGGTTCCTCTGCCTTATCTAAAACCAGCTTGAACATCTGGAAGTTCATGGTTCACGTATTGCTGTAGCCTGGCTTGGAGAACTTTGAGCATTACTTTACTAGCGTGTGAGATGAGTGCAATTGAGCGGTAGTTTGAGCCTTCTTTGGCATTTATGTCAATTTATGCTTTTTCTATATTCTCTTCAAGGAGCTCTCTGCTGTCGTGTCTTAAGCCATTTCGAGTTGTTTTGCCTGCAGCCTAAGCGTGTCTGGCTTTGCTGACTTGCGTATGGTTGTCTCCCTCTCCTGCCCCACTTGCCGGTGGTGCACTGTCCTCTCCATTGCATCTTCTTGCCTCCTTCGTGGAAGATTAATTGACCATACCTGAGTGGTTTATTTCTGGGCTTTTTATTCTGTTCCATTGGTCCACATGTCTATTTACCATGCCGTTTGGATTACTGTAGCTTTCTAGTATTGTCTGAAGTCTGGAAGGGATATACTTCCTCCTTTGTTCTTTTTCCTCAAGATTGCACTGGCGATTCTGGGTCTTTTACAATTCCATATACATTTCAGGACTGTTTGTTCTAGTTTTGTGAAAAAAATGCCATGGGTAATTTGATAAGGATTGCATTAAGTGTGTAAATTGTTTTGGGTAGTATTGCCATTTTAACAATATTACTATTTTCAATCTAAGAGGATATCTTTCCATTTCTTTGAATCATAATTTCCTCTATTAATGCTGTATAGTTCTCAGCATGTCTTTCACCTTTGACCTAGGCTGTTTTTATTTTTAAAATCATAATGTTCATTTTGGAAATATACCCAAACAGATAAATAGAAATTGACTGTAATCCAGAGATAATCATTGTTAATGTTTTGGTTACTTAAAGTAGAATTCTTTGTTGATATCCATCACTATCCTCTCACCATAAGTTCTTCTCTTTCATAAGCCTATTATTGTATTTATTAATACTGTTTTATTTTCTATCTTGTTTATGTTTGACCCAGTGTTGCAACCTCCAGGCCCCATAATGCCTGGCATACAGGAGATGCTCAGTAAGTTTTTGTTGAATAAATGAGTTTTTATTATTATAGAATAGGGCTGTTCTAGATTTTTATTCATTTAGCATTACACTTCACTATGCTAATTTAAAACCCTTTAGTGATTTCTCATTACCCTTAGAACAAAGTCTAAAATCCTTACTAAATCCTGCAAGCTGTGAATCTTTGGAAAGACCCACAAACCTCATCTTTGAATCCTCAGAATCCGCCATAGCCCAGTTCCAGGCTCTTCTCTCCATTTTCTCCCTTCCTAGATTTATATTCATGATTTAAAGTGCCAGTGAGCACTTTAAATAACTACTTACACTTAGGTGCTAAATCATGAGTAGTTGGACTTAACAAGATTTAAAGTTTTGCCAAGTTTGCTCAAAAGAGCAAGAGACATTAATGGTGGGTAAATTGGGAAGTGAGGCCATGGGGAAGGGTGATGGATTCTAAGAAAGTAGAAGGACCAATTGATTGGAGGTTCTGAAGAATCACCCAAGTGAATGGACAAGACTGAGTTAAAAGTAATGATTGGAGAATGAGATAATAGGGCTTTAAAAATATTTACCTATTTTATTAATATAACAAGACAGTTAAAGCTGGGATTCAGTTGGCATAAGACCTCAGGTAAGACAAGAGTGTGGCCGACTAAATAGATCTGTTCTTCTAAAGATAGCAGCTCTCTGGGATTGCCTTGAGAACGCCACCTACTCTACAGGGAGAAAGCTGGATAGGAGAGTGGGGAAAGGGCCTTTAGGACAAGCTAGCTTGCAGTGTTTGTCAGACTGCCTCTTGACCCAAGATCAATGGCTTTTCTCAGAAATTTGGAACAGATAAAGTAGGGGTTTGCTGTGTAAGCTGTGCCTCTAATTTCTGCAACTCCAACAGCAGGGTGGTGGTGGTGATGGTGGTAGGAAGTGAACAGCCAGGCCCCAGGTGTTAGGTTCCTCTGTCTCTGACTGGCCTATTTAAGGACTTTGGTTCTCTCCTTAACCCTCAGAGGAAGGTTTTCAATCTTCTCTATGAAATTCCATCCTACTGTTACATCCAAAGTATTTTTTCAGTATTACCTGTAGCTGCTATGTCTCAAGACAGCACTACTTCTTAGACAGCTGGGGCTGAAACAAGGGTAGAAATGTGCTCTAACACACCACAGGACTTCTGAACTATTTCTCCCACAGTCATCTGGGATGATGAGTCCATTCTTTATGAATTCATAAGCTCTGGAAATAAACCAAGGCTCCCATTCCATGAACCAGGCACCTAAGCATAAGATGCTTAGAACTTGTTCAACTTTCAGTTTGCTTATCTTTAAAGAAAATGATTATTAATATCAACAGATAATAGTGATATTATCAGATCTTTCAACATATCTTGTGTTCACAAACCCTGTAACAGTAAAGATGAAAAGCATCATAGTATCTGAAAGTGGCTGTTAAACAGATGGTCTCGATGGAATTAACAGGAGAGGTCAGTATTACTTTTGATGATAATATTAAAAGGATAACTGATTTTATTAAATATTAGAAAACTCAAAACATATGGGCTTCCCTGGTGTCTCATTGTTAAAGAACACTCCTGCCAATGCAGGCGATGCCAGTTCAACCCTTGAATCAGGAAGATCTCCTACAGAAGGAAATGGCAATCCACTCCAATATTCATGCCTGGGAAATTCCTTAGACAGCGGAGCCTGGTGGACTACAGTCCATGGAGTCCCAAAAGAGTCAGACATGACTTAGTGACAAAACCACCACCACAACAAAACTCAGAACACACATGCTACCAATATTGACGTTGTAAATTAATAACTCTAGCTCTACCCTGAGGATACTAGTTGAGTTGTGGAACTATTCAGTGTGTGTTTGCATGTCTATATTCTAAGGCATCCCCCAAACCTACTCTTCTAGGGTAAATGAAAATGAAAGGGAAAACAGTGGTGAAAAAAAATTTAGAGATATCAAAGTATAAAGATATGCAAAGTATGCTAAAAATAAAAATTAAAACTAACCCAGGATATTTACATATTTTATTAAATCTTTACAATCAGTAATTATAATCAAATACACAACTATATACAAGGATTATATACATTTTGCCCAGACTTTTACATCACAGTACATAGTTTCCCTTAGAAATATTGTATACATTTATCACCAAACAATAAAATCCAACAACAGTAGTGTTACAGCACCTGTTAGTACAGACATCTTTTTCATAAATTACATCATAAGAAAATATACGGCTGTAAATTGGGCTTTTAAAAATGTCTTTTATAAAATCTGAACATACAATATTTCATTCACAGAATGTTTTTTTTCTATGTTCTGACTGAAGCCTTGTGCATAAAACGACCAGATGGGATATTTACTAAATGCCCCCTCCTCTAAATTGATAAGCACTACTGGAATTATGGATGCTGAGCTTTCTTTATGATGAATTTGGCATGGGGTTTGGTGAGGGAACAAATGCTGGTTTTACTACTGAAAGGGCCATGTGATGGTAATTTAAATTAAAGCAAAAATCTCAAGAGTATATTAGAGAAGTTAAAATCACAGAGTGCACAGTTTTTCATTTTACTCTCTAAACACTGTGAAGAGAAAGGGAAAAGTATAATGTTAAAGAAATTTGTTCTGAAACAACTGTACTCTTGTTGGAAGCCTATTAAACGTTAAAAAGAAAAAGGAAAACCTACCCAACAAAATATCCCATCCCAAACATATCTAGTAAATTACAATTCTTTCACACCCAAAACTTTATGAGAAAAGCACTGCAAATTAGGGTATATCATTTTAATGGACTTTCCTAAGCAGAAAAAACTAGAACTATTTTTAGTAGGTAAACAAGTGAAGTTTTAAAACTTGAAAATACCTGAATTAAATACTTTCTCTAATATCTAACTTTTAACTTTCAGATAAAATCCATACTTGATTCCAGGTTTGTAAACATTGTATAAATCCTTCTTAGTCAATCAGTTTTATGGCTGTGGTGATCACTTCAGCTCTATCTCTATGCAGCCAACATCTAACTGAGGTAGACCAGATGTTTCTAAAATTCAGGGTCACAGAATCTAAAATTCAGATTCCCTGAATCTTTAGGAAGTAAATAAAATGCTATAAAAGGTACTTAAAAAACAAAACATTAAAAAAAAATGCCTAATGCTGTTGAAACTTTTCATGAACTCAAAAACAACTTCGTGGCAGTATGTCAGTTAAGAATAGAGAGTCAGTGACAATGTTGGAGTTTTGAAGCTGAACACTATACCTTCTTTTCTTAGCTAGGGAAAAATCAAGTATAATTCCTTCTGCTATTAATCTTTATAGTTTGTTAATTTTATAGTTAAATTTTTTTCTTTACGTATTCATTTTTCTAAACAAGCTGGTGGTTTAGTCACTAAGTTGTGTCTGACTCTTGTGACCCCGTGGACTGTAGCCTGCCAGGCTCCTCCGTCCATGGGATTCTCCAGGCAAGAATACTGGAGTGGGTTGCCATTTCCTTCTCCAAGTTGCTTCTAGACCTCAATGAATGGCAACAACTCCCTCTAATGGCCAAAGAAAGGTTAAGTGGCAGTAAGCTGGCTTTTCTGTGTATGCCACAAGATCTCTGCTGGAAATAAAATTATGTTGTTTTGATAAATTAGAAAAGCTGGATTTAAAAAACAATGGCTTTGAGCTACAAAAAGAAAACCAAATCAACATATATAAGACTTCTGTAATCCAAGTCTTAAAGGAACATCTGCTCCTTTTCTCCAAGCCCCAGTCCTTTAAATCAAGGCAAGTCAAGTAATTATGCTTCAGCTATTTTGGCAGCTTTGCAATCAAAATGAACAAAGCACTATGTCTATCCTTCCATATACTCTATGTATTATAGTTCTATCTTCTTACACCAAATTTCACATGCAGAGAGACTAAAAATATCCATTTTGGTGTCAGGTTTAATTAAGGGCCAATAAAAGTCTTGTATACTACTCTTTCCCCCCCCCCGCCTCAAAGTGAATTCTCTATTAGATTTATTACTCACTGACCCAATTAACTTTAGCTGGAATTTTTGAAAGCAGCTATTCATCCCCCTTATAAAAGATATGTTTACCTGGGATCTAAGACATACTGTACATGAATATACATAACTACAATACAGCACTGCCGTTCTTTTAACAGCTCCATATACAGTTTAAGTCCATCAGTACCTCCAAAAGTGTGTTTTAAGAAAAAAAAGTTATTATATAATGACACGGTAAAGAAAAAGAAAATTAAGTCTCAAATATTCCTTTAGAACTGATTCACGTTAAGTTTAAAAAAATAAATAGAGTAAAGCCATGATTTCAATTACAGGGCTGTCTACAGATATCAACAAAAAAATTTTAAAAACTTAAATGTGGCCAGCACCAGACTGCCACACACACACACACACACACACCAAAAATAAACCAACAAAAAATAAAAATATAGGGGAAAAGGTTCCATTAAGCTATATGGCTATATGTTAGTTGCTACTGTGTTTTTTACAAAGGTTACCATAGACTAATTTTCAAGTCCATATTGGAAGGAATACTCATTACAAAACAAAACAAAACTTAAAAACCATGATTCAACAGAAAATGTGACAGATTCCTTAGGTGCAACTTTAGCAACTATAGTTTCAAAGGAGGAAAAAATAGTAGTTACTCCAGAATTTTTAGATCACTACCACAGTTTTATCATGGCTAAGACAGAAAAATGGAACAAAATGTATTCAGCTATTGGCGACACAGGTCTTGTGGCTCAAAATGCATACTACACATGGGATGGAGTAAGGCTGATGGCTAGAGGTAATCACCTCCAAAGAAATGAACTGGAAAAGATTTATAATTTACCCTACAAAGATATAACCTTAAGTTCCATTTCAGAGTAGTCACAGCTTTCCTTATGGAAGGCCCAATGGCAAGTTCATATTGCAACATTATAGTTTCTCCCTTGCTCCATTTTTCAAGAGTATTAAGTAACCAATTTCCACATTACATGACCTTTTTACCTGGTCCCAATGATTAGTCTTTACGCAAAGAACTCACTGAGAAAGTACACTGGCTTCAGCTTTGGTTTAAATGAAAAGGACACCATTAAGAGGGAAAAGAAATCAAGTCATCTTGATCATGTTACACAATGAAGCAAGTGAAAATGATGAGCAAAGACTGTTTTCACCATGAATGCATTTGCTTCACAACCACTTAGGTCACTTTGAGTGTTTCCGTGAAGGCAGCATAACCAGAATGCCCACAAAACTCCTATGCATTTCCCCCAAAGAACCTCTAACCCCCAAACCAAGAAAACAGAGAGCTTCCTTTAATTAGAAAGCTGTACAAATCTGTATTCCCCATCTCATAGTTAACTGGATATGTTTCTTAGCTACTATCCAGAGACTGCAGAAATCTGGTTCCAAGGAATGCCCAGTAATCTTTTCCTGGCCCAAGGAGTGCAGCAGGATGGTACAATCCTGTCACCTGGGGGGTGGGGGAGGACTGTGAGTTTGCATTTTTTGATGGGACAGTTTTAAACAAGGTCAGTTCTAACACAGCATGTTCCAGATTCCTATGATAACTAACTCTCCCAGTCAGAACGTGGTTGCTCATCACCATACTTAAAGCCTCCCATGAAGAGAGCCTGCTTAGTATCAGGGCGTCTATTAACCACAGTTTACCTTTTCTTTTGAAATACCTACCACCAGGTAGACTTTTGTGAGTCAGAGCTCATCCTTATCCATCATTTCAAATGCTTCTATGTCTTCATTCCAGTCTGCTAATATGGAGTCTATAGGCTGGGCCTTTTGACCCCAGCTAACATTAGGGTTGGAATCCTCCTCAGTTTCTGACTGTTCTTGAAGCTGGTTATCTAAATCTGTACATTCACCATCAAGACTTGTAGTCTCGAGGTTTTCCACGGGGTTAGAATCCTGTTCAGAAGAAGAAACGCTTGCAGCACTGTCTGTATCTACTGGAGATAAAGATTCTGGATGAGAGTTCACAGAACTTTCCTCAGGAGACTCTTGATCAACCAGATCAATCTCCTGAGACCTTGATGCAATCTGCTCAGCACTCTGAGAGTCATTTTCGGAGGATGGTTGTTCTTCATTTTCCATCTCAGGATCTGTACAGGAAAGAAACAAACTTCATGCTACTTTCCTCCTCAAAACATGTACTATCATATTCTCAAAACCATACTGGTTTTAGTACTCAAGGAAAAAACTGAGAGTTAAAAGAAAACCATGTTAATGCAGGATGACTCTAATAAAGACTGCTGTCAATGGGTGTCAATAAATGCCAAGAAACACAGTAAACAAAAATACTATTAAAATGCATAAAAATTTATATGTCTCAAATTTATTAAACACCTAGATTCAGGAAAGCCCACATGTGAGAACATATTAAACCAAATAAAATTTAAGCAGTGCTTGCCACTGCTATAATTTTAATATTCTTTGAAAAGTGAAATCCCCACTCAGTAAACCATGAAAATGCAGATAATACAAAATTAAATGACTCAGGGGTATTAATGTGATTAAGTATTTCCATAAATACAAAAACAGACTATTTACAAAACTTCATTATTGGAAGTCTATGAATTATAATCATAAAATCCACTGGAAGGTGGAAAAGCAGGCTAAACCGCTGGTAATGAATATACGGTAAAACCACTAGAGGCATTTTATTTAGGGTTCCTACAAGAAAGTGCTGAGGCAGCAGCACCTATAATCACAGGATGCACAATTCTCAGACTCTGCAGTCAGTTGGTGAAGGTAAAGGTCTCCTGAGCGTCTTACTGTGTGGCAGGCACCGTGCGAGGTGCTAGGGATAAAACTAGGTGAAAACAAACACTTAACCTGCCCTTCTGAATCTTATAGTCCAGCTGAGGAAAACGTTTACAAATAAACACAAATAAATAGAAGACTCTGTGATGCATGCTATGGTGTTAGGAAAGAATAATGAGATTTGAGGACTTCTTTCAGAATGTGCTTCCCTGGTGGCTCAGAGGGTAAAGTGTCTGCCTGCAATGCAAGAGACCTGGGTTCAATCCCTGGGTTGGGGAGATCCCCTGGAAAAGGAAATAGCAACCCTCTCCAGTACTCTTGCCTGGAAAATCCCATGGATGGAGAAACCTGGTAGGCTACAGTCCATGGGATCGCAAAGAGTCGGACACAACTGAGCGGCTTCACTTTCACTTTCAGAATGTGACACTTGAACTGAGATTTCAAAGATAAGCAGAATTAGTCCAAGAAGAAAGAGAAGATGAACTTATTATAAAACCAGAAAAATGGAAGGAAATAAAGGCACACAGGGAGGGACAGAAGGATACGTATGCATACACCGACCAGGCAGGATTACCTGACATGGGAAGCTTTGGATAGTTTGTGCTGGGGCTGTGCCAGGGGGAAGGTGGGCAAGGGGGAGGAGTTCCCATACGTTCTCTCAGCTGTGGAAAAGGTACATTTTAATTTGACATTTAGGGAAACTAAAGAACAGAAAGCAGTCTGGAGCTTGGAGGCTACCCTAAGTTTGAGCAAAACCAAAAAGAACCTTCATTTCTAGACTGCATTAATCTAGTTTAGAATACGAAAAGGTGTGGGGCTATTTTATACAGTAATAAAGACTGTGCTTTTGACAAAGAATCACTCTAGGGCTACATACATAATATTCTTTTGGAAACCTAGCTAAGGATAAGGAAACAGAGTGGGGTAGGCTCCAATCGAGATGTGGAGTAGAAGGACGGGAGCTCCCCTCCTCCCACAAATAACAGGAAAGATACATCTACAAACAGAACAAATCTCACAGAACACATACTGGACACAAGCAGGAGACCTCAAACACCTGAAAGGACAAGAAAAATCTCTATCAGGTAGGAGGAAGGAAAAAAAAAAGAGGATGGAGGGGTGGGACATGCACCCCTGGGAGGGAGCTAAAAAGAGGAGCGGTTCCCGCATCCTGGGAAGCCCCCTCGGATCAGCAGGGACAGAAAGGGAGGCTCAGAGGAGAGCACAATCCCCATTTGCGGCAGGCAGAAGAGACATCTGCACAGACTGGAGTACTGCTACCCTGCGCGCCCCGGCCTGAGACATGTGTCCGCTGGTACGGGCAGGGCCTGAATCTCAGGGTTGAGCGCACAGTCCACAGGAAGAGGACTGCTGTTGGCTGTGTGGACAAGGCCTGAAGGGGGTTGGAGTGTGCTATGGCCGCAACTGGGGGTGTTTGCAGAAGCACCCAGGCCACCATAGAAGCCAAGCACCATTGTTAAGCGGCACACAAAGGGAGCCCCTTTCTCCACTACCAGCCTCTACCTATGCAGGCTCCAGGATAGTAGACCTTAGTCGCTGCCTCAGTGGCTTAACAAATGCAAATCAGTATACACAGGCTGGACAAACAACAAGGTCCTACTGCATAGCACAGGGAACTATATTCAGTACGCTGTGATAAACCATAATTCAAAAAGATACACGCACCCCAATGCTTACTGCAGCACTGTTCACCAAGAGCCAGGACACGGAAGCAACCTAGATGTCCGCTGACAGAGGAATGGATAAAGATACGGTACACATATACAATAGAATATGAGTCAGCCATAAAAAAGAATGAAATAATGCCATTTGCAGCAGCAAGGATGGACCTAGAGATTATCACACTAAGTGGTCTGAACGAGACAAGTGCCATAAGATATCACTTATATGTGCAATTTAAAATACGACACTTGGCATCAGCGATTCAATGGACATGAGTTTGAACAGGCTCTGGGAGTTGGTGATGGACAGGGAAGCCTGGGGTGCTGCAGTCCTTGGGGTCTCAAAGAGTTGGACGTGCCTGAGCGACTGAACTGAACTAAACTGAACAGAAATGTTTTTTCGGGATTACATATATGGCATGAGAGCATGTATACAAATTTTTTAAAACTCAGAGCAATCATGTATGCTTCATGGATTCATTTTAATATAGTAAAAAACTAAAGCTTGAGTTCAAAGAAAAAAAAAAAATACGACACAAATCAACATATCTACAAAACAGAAACAGACTCACAGAGAGCAGACTTATGGTTGCCAAGGGCGAGGAAAAGTGATGGAGGGAAGGACTGGGAGTTTGGGATTAACATATCCAAATTAGTGTATATACAGGGTGGATAAACAACAAGGTCCTAATGTTTAACACAGGGAACTATATTCAATATGCTGTGATAAACCATAATGGAAAGGAACATAACTGAATTACTTTGCTGTACAACAGACATTTACACAACACATCAACTGCACTTCAATTAAAAAGAATAGTGTGAATATAGAAAAAGACCAAATTGTATTTTGAGATTCTGTTTTACACTTGAAGTAACTCAATTTTTAACTACACTAGCAAGATGATTAAAGAATTTGATACAGGGTAAAAATAAGTAGGCAAATACAAATAACCCCTCTGTAGTAGCAATAACTGGTTAGAAATAAACTAAGTAACCTTTTTATAATTAAAAACAAAATCTACAAGACACAGAATTAAATTTATTATGAAATCTTATTGCTTAATATTATAAAATCTCAATGAAAAAATAAGATCTGATTCAATTTACAGGTAAGTACCTGTATGTACCTGGATGGAAAGTCAATATTTAACAAAACTTTCCTGTTTATATGTAACATATGCAGTTATACAATTCCAAAATGAATCCCAATTCTACTCCTTTACTTTCTGGACTGGATAGGATTATCTTTAAATTCCTATGGAAGGATATACATCACAGAGAAGTCAAGAAATTCTGAAAAGAATTAGTGAGATGGGAGCTGCATTAAGAGATATTAAAATGTATTCAAAACAGCAAACTATTCAATCAGCTAAATAAAAACAACAGCTGGATAAGTACAAAAAGGAAGACTCGACCACACCACTACAAACCTTCATTCTATGGGGCCTGTTGTCACAGTATGGAATATCACAGTACTAATGATTACATCATTAAATTCAGGGATGGTGAATCAGACTTGCAGAAGCAAAAAAGAATGAAGAAAATCTCAAGATACAAAAAAGAGAGAGAGAGAAAGAAAAGAAAGTTTCAGTAATGAAAGGACAAAGAAACTTGGCAAAGACTTCGAGACTGGATGTTCTACAACCATTCATTCACCCATGCTACCAGCATTTACTGACAACAAGAAATACAGAGCTGAGACACAGGTCAAGAAGTACAATGTAATACAAATGTCAAAAGTACAACTATATTAAGAAGATGTTGGGACTTTCCCCGGTGGCCCAGTGGTTAAGAATCTACTTGCCAATGCAGGGGACACAGATTCAATCCCTGGTCCAGGAAGACCTAGCAACTAAGCCTGTGTGCCACAGGCACTGAGTCTACACTCCAAACCCCATGCTCTGTAACAAGAGAAGCCACGACAGTGAGAAGCCTGTGGCACCACAAGTAGAGCGTAGACCCTATTTGTCCTAACTAGAGAATGCCTGCGCACACAATAAAGACCCAGCACAGCCAAAACTAAATGAGTACAGACTGTTAAAGAAGATGTCCAAACATTTTATCTATGAGAATAAGAGAAAAATTCAGAGAGAGGATAGCACTAAACTTGGTGTTTAGAATGACGAAACATTTTTAAAGAGGAAAAGGCTGTGGGAGTGGAATCGGGATAGACGAGGCACTTGTGCAAAGAGGGAAGGTGTGCAAATGCAAAAGTGCAAGAGAAAACACATGGTGACTGAGGAAGAGAGGCTGGAGTCCTTCCGTGTTAATTCTATTAACATTTCAGCTGCCCCTTTCCAAGCAAAGACACCATCTGTTTACACACTAGATTCACCTCCTCAGAACCAAACCCTTTCCAACAGAGACCTAATCTCTACAGATCAACTGAAGGACAGATTCACCCCAATCACATCCAGTGAAGGATAATCTTAGGAAAAGGAACACTACCACAGTTAAATCTTAGGCAGTTCAAACCACTGGCCCTTTCTTTTGTTTCCCCTGTTCTACCTGCCTCTTCACCAGACAGACACAAATATAAAAGTAGTTCTGAATCTGTGTGTCCACACAGCTCTTAAGGCACTGGAAGCCTACACTATAAACTACAAAATGACAATGTATTCAAACTTTTAAATGCTGATTTTTTTCCCCCCTCTTGAGAAATACTACTGAGAAAAGTCAACTGAATCTTAATTGTAAATTGTTTCAATTCGGATCTCTTGTCTTTTGTTTGCGGACACAGGGTGGGAATTATTATTTAGCACTTTTACAAATTCTAGAAATTCTGGAACCGGACACATGACAGACACAATATTAACACTTCTGTGGATAACTTAACTTTTAGAAGTGTGACTGGTTTAACCTGAGGAAAGCAGCATTTCTACTTAATAAATTACTAATGCTTTATTCTGAAGAAAAATGTATAATATTTATCTGGACATTTTTGCTAGGATATAGGACTGTTGCAGATATTTCTCTTATCAATGGCTGGGATTTATCAGAATTAGAAGGTGGGAGTAGGGGCTTGTTCTGGAGTCTCTGTTTTCTGTATTGATATGTGGGAAGACCGGCACCATCAAAACTGACTTTTTAAGGGAAATATGTATCTGTGGAATGAGATCTTTAGAGAAAACAATCTGGAGGACATTTTAAATCATTCAGATTTTATGGCTGCTATTATTTGGTGTACTTATAGAATCCTACTTAGTATCCTTGTGTGTGTTGTGTGCTAAGTTGCTTCAGTCATGTCTGAGTACCCTTGATGGCACAATAAGGCCAGATAGAGAGCTGGGAGATTTTTTTTTTTTTTAAGGATAGTGCCTTCATGGCCTTGTTCAGTGTTTCTCAAAGTATAGATGAGTGCAATTAACTGGAATGCTTATAAAATTTCAGATTCTGATCCCCTGCTTTCAGAGAGTCTGATTCAATATTCTGGAGTAGGCCTCAGGAATCTACACTTCTACCTGCCACATCAGCTAATTCTGAAGCAGAAGAGAAACACTGATGCATACAGCAACAGCACAGATTAATGGTGCCCACTACAGAGGTTAACCTGGAATATCCTAAGTAAATAAAGCAGTTGATTTAATAAAACTATTATCATTGACTTCTGTTACACTGACAAATATTAATAATTATACTATAACTCATTGCTTACAGTTAATAACGCCCTACAGTTCTTCAAAAAGCTATACAAAAAGGGGAATTTTTCAAGGCTTTTTGTCAAAATATCACACTATAACAGAATCGCAGTCAAAAAATGGACAGACTATCAAAACTTTAAAAAATACATAATTTAAATAAAGCCCTTTTACTGCAAGGTCCTCAAGGGAACACTCTTATGCTGTTCAGACTTTTTTTTTTAAATAGCATAACTGATCTCTCTTCATATCCCATCTCTGATACAGGAAGCACATGCTCTACCACAATCTCACAGTCCAAACCCTCACACATTTCCCTACAGATACATGGGTTTTAAAAACAAGTCGATACTTTAGTTTATACTGCATTCCAATAAAAAGTGACCAAAAGTAGCACATGCTATACAACAATGTCTTCATTAGAGTAACTCTTGCATGGATATGGACTAGCGAATTCACCTATTATTTAATTTACAGAATTTGTTATGACAGGATCAATAAAGAATCATCATTATGGGACAGCTGACTAGACATGAAAATAATCTAATTACTTTAAATGATGTATTATCATGGTAGCCACTGAAACAATATATATATGCACACACGTGTGTATATACACGTATATACACATGCATATACATATATATCATTTAAGGCTTATTAAGGATACTTACTACTATTAATAATGTAGCTTGGAATCATTTTACCTTTTAATATTGCTGCTGAAATTCCAATGGTAGCACAAAATAGGGGGAAAAAAAGCAAAGGCATTAAAGAGTTACATGGAATAATAATTTGCCTGTGTTTGATGCCAAAATGCATATAAAGATCTACCTGAAAAAAGGGCTCAGGAAGAAAAAAAAAAAAAAACAGGCACATAGGAGGATTTAAGAAGATTAGGAATCCTTTCTATTCTGTTCTATTTATACATCCTTAAGTATATACACCCTACTCACGCCATACTGCTTAAATAGTTAACAACTGAATGAACCTCAAAGAAGAATAAAGCAATACAAGGAGACAACACAAAACACTGATTCGGCTAGCACTAGATTATTGCTAACCTTTTTTTTTTTTTTTAATTGTTCCACTTGGAGGTTATACTGAATTGGGTAAGTTTCCTACATATCTGCCAAACAAATATCCCAAACATCAACAACTGTGTACAAATTACACAACTTTATCTGTTGAAGGCGAGGTAGGAGGACTAGTGCTCTCGCTCTAGAGTCTCCAGTGGCTAAGAAAACGGCTATTAAAAGCAGGATTACAGACTACGTCTGATGGTTCACTTTCCCTCATTTGCCCTCTATTCCTAGATGTGAAATTGTAAAAGAATACTAGTGAGACCTTGCATTTATACAATAATTTGGGTTTCAAAGAGCTTTCAATTTACTAACAAAAATTTTGGCCCAGAGAGGGATATATATACACTCTCATGAATTAAGGCATGCTACCTTGTTCTTCAGGCACTAGCCAGTCATGTGTAACTCTTGTAACTTTTAAGCATCTATGTGATGAAATTATCTCAGTGAAGAGAAGCTGCTAGATTTCTACGCCTTCACCAAGACACTGGTTATTTGATTACAGGTGGCTTGGTGAAACCCAATTACTATTATATCATATATAACACCGTTCTATATAATCTCTTTTTACTTCTTATTCTAAAAAAGCCCCAGAGGATATAGTATCTGTGAAATTGAATGGTAAGCCTCAATGGTGGATGTTAAAAATGACTCTTAATGTAATCTCTTCTGTTTTTATCATTGGCAGAATCATAGCAAAAATTATACATTACATATAAAAATATAATTCTAATGACATTCTAAATCAGTGAACAAAGTGAAATAAACATTTCATTACTCCTCTTTCCAAAAGAAAAACGTATTTTGAAATCACCGAAAAATTTTTACTTCTTTTACCAGTGAACCATAAATAATCATTTTGTAACTCATTTTTGTCAAGTTAAAAAAATTAATGCAAAGTGGAAAACAAAGGATTTTTTTACCCTTACCTCGATCTTTTGCTTTGTCAGAAAGGAGCACTTCCACCTCCTCATACTCCCGGATGGCGTCCAGTATGATACTTCCTTCTTTACTGAATAAAAACAGCATGGGGATCTTAATGTCATCTGTGTCCTTCCCATCCCCCGCCATCTGGAACAGAGGGGCAGTATCACTGCTGCTCCCCTCATTGTCATCTAGCCAGAGAATGAATAAAAGCAAAGATCAAAACGTTCATCCATTAGAAAGGTCCAGCTGCCCATCTTTACTATTTTTCACCTGTCGACATTAATTTCCTACATTAAGAACCACAAAACACTCATACTTGTGGGGTCCACTAATTCTACTCCTAGACATTTACCCTGAGGAAATAATTCAAAAGAAGCGAAATGATTTATGCCTGAAAAAGTTTACTGGAGTGCTTTATACTTGTCAACAACTGTAAACTGTAAGTAAATTATAATGAACTACCTGAGGGAACACACAGAAAAACAAAATGTTATTATATATATATATATATATAAAAAGTAAAGTACAAAGTTCTATGCTTGTGACTATAAAAATTTCAGATGCTTATGAAAAAGCCTAAAAAGGGAAAAATTCAGAGACTTGAATTACAATGACAGAATAATGAAAATTTTATTGCTATTTACGATTTTCTCTAATGGCATTATATTATGTATTTTTAAAACACTCTTCACAAGGAATAATTACTAGACTGTTTTTTTCCTCTGTAAGTTGAATGAAACACTATTCTGACTTTACACTGGATAAAAAATAATAGTATGGTTGCTAATTACTACTCTACTGGAGATGTCAGTTATGTCCAGTCCTAATCTCACATGCCAGTCTCCCTGGAGAACCTGTCTGTCACCTCTCAGAGAGCTTGCATGGACAAGCCCTGCGAAGTAGAAAATACCAGGCAGAATCACACCCTTCAACAGCAACTGACCAGACAAAGGATGGCTACCTGACACCCAGTGTCTCTGGGAGATTTGGAAGTGGCACATTTTCAAAAATAGAAAGACTTTCGGTTAGCAGTGGGTAGAAGTCCAGTATTCTTGCCTGGAGAATCCCAGGGACAGAGGAGCCTAGTGGGCTGCCGTCTATGGGGTTGCACAGAGTCGGACATGACTGAAGCGACTTAGCAGCAGTAGCAGCAGAAGTCCAGTTAAGTGACACAGACTGATGGCTTAGGTTGCAATTTTGGAAAAGGCCATTTTGGAACTTCTAGGTAAAAAGAGAGCAGGCTGGTGAGAGACTGCAGATTGAAGCAGAATACCAAAGAGCTGCAGAGAAGAATCCAGGAGGACCCACAGGTAGAGACAAGAAAAATGCTAGCCGTCATGGTTCCTGATGATTTTTAGTTTCCACTTCTAATTCCGTAGAGCATTCAGTAGTATTTCTTACTCTTAGGTTCAACAAAAATAATCCATTTCCATATAGTAAACAAACCTCCCTTACACTAAATAAATTGTCTCTTGTAGGCAAATGATTTTTAAGATAATCTATACTTCTGGTATTTGGGACAAAAAACAACCAAGTCCTAATCTGCTCATTTATATACAATTAAAAGCACTCATGACCCAGATAATCATGATGGTGTGATCAACCACCTAGAGCCAGACATCCTGGAATGTAAAGTCAAGTGGGCCTTAGGAAGTATCACCATGAACAAAGCTAGTGGAGGTGATGGAATTCTAGTTGAGCTATTTCAAATCCTGAAAGATGATGCTGTGAAAGTGCGGCATTCAATATGACAGCAAATTTGGAAAACTCAGCAGTGGCCACAGGACTGGAAAAGGTCAGTTTTCATCCCAATCCCAAAGAAAGGCAATGCCAAAGAATGCTCAAACTACTGCACAATTGCACTCATCTCACATGCTAGTAAAGTAATGCTCAAAATTCTCCAAGCCAGGCTTTAGCAATATGGGAACCATGAATGTTTAGAAGTTCAAGCTGGTTTTAGAAAAGGCAGAGGAACCAGAGATCAAATTGCCAACATCCGCTGGATCATGGAAAAAGCAAGAGAGTTCCAGAAAAACATCTATTTCTGCTTTATTGACTATGCCAAAGTCTTTACCTGTGTGGATCACAATAAACTGTGGAAAATTCTGAAAGAGATGGGAATACCAGACCACCTAACCTGCCTCTTGAGAAACCTGTATGCAGGTCAGGAAGCAACAGTTAGAACTGGACATGGAACAACAGACTGGTTCCAAATAGGAAAAGGAGTACGTCAAGGCTGTATATTGTCACCCTGCTTATTTAACTTCTATGCAGAGTACATCATGAGAAACACTGGGCTGGAGGAAGCATGAACTGGAATCAAGATTGCCGGGAGAAATATCAATAACCTCAGATATGCAGATGACACCACCCTTACAGCAGAAAGTGAAGAAGAACTAAAGAGCCTCTTGATGAAGGTGAACGAGGAGAGTGAAAAAGTTGGCTTGAAGCTCAACATTCAAAAAACAAAGATCATGGCATCTGGTCCCATTACTTCATGGCAAATAGATAGGGAAACAGTGGAAACAGTGTCAAACTTTATTTTGGGGGGGGCTCCAAAATCACTGCAGATGGTGACTGCAGCCATGAAATTAAAAAACACTTACTCTTTGGAAGGAAAGTTATGATCAACCTAGATAGCATATTAAAAAGCAGAAACATTACTTTGCCAACAAAGGTCCGTCTAGTCAAGGCTATGATTTTTCCAGTGGTCATGTATGGATGTGAGAGTTGGACTGTGAAGAAAGCTGAGCACCGAAGAATTGATGCTTTTGAACTGCGGTGTTGGAGAAGATTCTTGAGAGTCCCTTGGACTGCAAGGATATCCAACCAGTCCATCCTAAAGGAAATCAGTCCTGGGTGTTCATTGGAATGACTGAGGTTGAAGCTGAAACTCCAATATTTTGGCCACCTGATGTGAAGAGCTGACTCACTGGAAAAGACCCTGATGTTGGGAAAGATTGAAGGCAGGAGGAGAAGGAGACGAAGAGGATGAGATGGTTGGATGGCATCACCAACTCAATGGACATGAGTTTGGGTAAACTCCGGGAGTTGGTGAAGGACAAGGAGGCCTGGTATGCTGTGGTTCACGGGGTTGCAAAGAGTCAGACATGGCTGAGCGACTGAAGTGAACTGAAAACCACGGTAGATGGTGACTGCAGCCAAGAAATTAAAAGACACTTGCTCCTTGGAAGGAAAGCTATGACAAATCTAGACAGCACATTAAAAAGCAGAGATGTTACTTTGCTGATAAAGGTCCATATAGTCAAAGCTATGGTTTTTCCAGTAGTCACGTATGGGACGTGGTCTTTTCAGTAGTCATGTGAGAGTTGGACCATAAAGAAAGCTGAGCGCTGAAGAACTGATGCTTTTGAACTGTGGTGCTGGAGAAGACTCTTGAGAGTTCCTTGGACAGCAAGGTGATCAAATAAGTCAATCCTAAAGGAAATTAGTCCTGAACATTCATACGAAGGACTGATGCTGAAGCTGAAACTCCAATACTTTGGCCACCAGATGCAAAGAACTGACTCATTGGAAAAGAGACTGATGCTGAGAAAGATCGAAGGTAGGAGGAGAAGGAGACAACCGAAGATGAGATGGTTGGATGGCATCACCGACTGGATGGACATGACTTTGAGCAAGCTCTGGGAGATGGTTAAGGACAGGGAAGCCTGGCGTGCTGCAGTCCACAGGACTGCAAAGCATCAGACATAATTGAGCGACTGAACTGAACTGAAAACCATTAGAAACTAAACAAAATGCTTCACCAGAAGCAAAAAAACCTTCAGGGAAAGGAGTTACAACATAAGGAAGTTTCCACTTAGACATTAATTTTTTTAAAAATTAAGGACCACTTCTTTTAATTATTTACTTACAGATCTCAAGATAGCATTCTATAACTACTAGCTACTAATGAAAGCATTTGATTTGACAAAGCTTGCAGAGTACAGAATACCACAAAAATTAGACTTTACCAAAAAATGGGGAAAATCTAAAATACTCCACATATGTTCCCAACTTCATTTTTTCATATTTTTTAAAACCCAGTAAGATATCTAAAATAATAGTGGCAGCAAGCTATTAAATTCTTTAATAAAAGTAATCTCGGAGTGGAAAATAACCAAGGATTAAGAGGTGATTTAAGTCAGCCATCAGCAAACTCTTTTTGTAACTGGTCAGATAGAGAGTATTTTAGGCTTTGTTACCGTTACCACCACTCAATTCCAGCACTGTTCTTGAAAGCAGTTACTGAAGATAGGTAAACAAACTGATGAGCTGTGTTCTAATAAAACTTTTACATACAAAAAAAGCAGTGAGCCAAACTTGGCTTGCAGGCTATAGTTCGCTAACCACTAATTTAAGTTATTAGGCAGAACTTTTCCTAATGTTAATATTTAACTATGCAATTCATGCATTCATTACATCAACACTGTAGTGCCCATATAGGATAAGCAAAAGGAATAGTAAAAACTTTTCCAATGAAATAAACCCTTCTATTTTATTTTTACCCATGTCAGTAATTTTAGGAAATTTTATTTCCATTATCTTCAAACCTCACAACCACCTAAAAGATGTTTATTACCATTTTCACTGGAGCTAAAAAAAATTATAATGAATAAACAGGTAAACAATCTAAAGGTTACAGCATGATTTTGTGGAAGAGCCAGGAGCTGCACCCCCATGTGTCTGACTCCAAAGCTTGCGTCTGTGTGGAGGAATGGATATTTTCAGTGACTTTCCACTTAAGGTGGCAGGTGTAATTCTTGCCCCTAGGGGTTTTGGAACTCATGGGCACATTTCTGATCCATGGTATCAGGTGTTTTTACCATCACTCCTGCTGCACCTTCACATCTGACTCAAGTACATTTATTGGCATTACTATACAGAAACCCAGATTTAGGTGTTCAAACAAGGTATGAGACATATACAAATTATTAAGACAGTCACTGGATTACCTATCCAATATGCTGGCTAGTGAAGTAAAAACAATATGACAAACTCTGATAAAATTCTGGAAAATGAAAGCAAACCCTAAAAACGATGTTTTAGTTATTAATACAATGACACGGAGGATTACTTACCAATAACAATGCCACCAATGGCGCCAGCATTCTGTATGTTGCGTGCCTTTTCTGCAAACATGCACTGCCCTCTTTGTATCAAAGCAATTTTCCCCATCACTGCTTCAGGGTTAGTAAGTTCTGAACAGCCATTGTATGGTTTACTGCTTGCAACAAATCCTCTTGTCTGTCAGAAATAAAAAGTTACTTGAATAACTTTTATCTTCTCAAATCACTACCATGTCATTAAAATTCAAAATCTAGAGCTTTAGGGAGATCTCATTTCTTTTCTAACAATAACACATCCAATATACATTTAGCATAAATTTTTGCTTTCAACATTTTGCATATCATAGTCCCAAACCATTTCTACTGTACTTTGCAGTTTATAAAAGCATTTTTACATAAATCACTAAACCTGATCTTTATAATGACTCTGAGTTAAATACAGATAACATATACACTTTACACATGGGGAACTGAGATTCAGCTTTCATAATTTGCTCAAGATCATGATGTTAGAAAGTGGTAAAGCTGGAGCCTGCTGGCAGACTCACTACATACCCAAACCCATAATTCAACAGCTGGGAACCATTTTTAAACCATCACTGGTAACCAGAAAAATGTTCGAAAGAGGGGGAAAAAAATGGATTTAGTGTACATAAATGTGCAAGCAATTCTTCCTAGAAAAATTAAATCCACCAGAGAACTGATTTTAAAGATGTGAGTGTAAATATGTTTTAAGACCCTTCTTGCTCTTAGAATGTAAACTTCATGAGGGCATAAACCTTCACTGGTTTTTATAAACATGACATATAGCAAAAATCTAAAATAGTGCCTAGAATAAGAGTTGTTGAACAAGTCAATCTACTATAAACCTACATAGCTTTAAAGTATATACTAGAAAAAGTTTAAATTAGTGGTAATAGAGTTCAAAGACCATTGGTTTTAGATGATCAGGATATTTGGGTTCTGGTCTAGTAGCTAGCTAGCTTTGCTACCAGTCAGTCAGATAGTTGAACTGTGAGCTTTGTTTCCTATATTAAACTAAACCTATAGGATAAACTAGCTTAGTGGTCTTCCAGGTTTGCTTAGTGGAACTTCAGCATCTGATACTCTTCACAGCCACTTGTCCAGAGCGCTTTCGCTTTAGCTGTTCTCTACATTAAGCCTCTGAGTTAGATTTTTGTTCAAAGAAAGGTTCCAGTAGTTTAAAAGCTTGAAAACCATTTTTAGATAAGCTAAAGGCTTTGAATTAAGAGAACAGTATCTGAACAACATTTTAAGTAAAATTCTATAACCATATTGCAAACATAAATTATGACTCAATATTTTCAAGATATGCTTTTAAATTTAATCTCCTTTCATCTAGGAGATTAAATATTTAGGTGTTTTAATTAAGTAAAAAATACTAAATTAGAAAAGAGATTAAGAAATTAACAACACTTAAGTACTATCCAAGTTCAACCTCAACAATATTATAAGTGCACACACCTCTTTATGTTTAGACAGGTCTGGCCCAAACTGTGCTGGACCAGCAGTTAATACTACCCGGCCAAAAAACGGGTGGGAAACAATTTGTACAGCTCGTGGAGGGAGCTGCTGTTCTTTTTGTTGCTGACTTGACAATTCAATCATCTCCTGCATAAACCTCAACCCATCTTCCGCGTCAATCGAACTAGCAGCCTAGGAAAGAAACAAGATTAATTTTATCCTTTCTAGAAACTTTCAACTTTTTTATTCCTTAAATACTTCTGCAAATTTACTACAAAATTTCTCCTTTCAGTTTTGGTCTCTACCAAATATTTACGGCCTTATTTCTTCTCAAAAATATTGCTTCTGGAAATATTTTCTGAATGTAACATCTGAAATTTTTATTAATGTCTCTTTCACTGTTTTATAAACCACTTTTGATACAAATTGAGAACTGGACTTCCGACCAAATGCTCACTTTGCTTGTTTTCTCCCCTGGTTACCCCTTTAAGAAATAAACCTCATACCTGACCTATACTCCCCTTCTTTGAAATTATGAACCAACAACCAGATTATATTCAAGGAATAAGTATCAGTCACCTATTACATCCTAGAACTTGACTAGGCACTGGGGACACAGTCTTTTACTTTAAGAAGTTTGTATCTAGAGAAGAGATGTAAAATTAGCTACAGTAAAATTTCTCAAGAGGGAAAGTAGACTAGGAACATAGACAAGGGAATGAATGACTGATTTTGCCAGTGTGTATCTGGGAAATATTTGGAATGACTCTAATTGCATCTTAATAGAGGAAAAGTTGAAGAGTGCCTGACTATAGTAGGAAAAAGATGAACTCCTAACACTTTACAGAAAAAGTCAATGGAACTTGATAGGTGATAGAAGATAGAGGAGAACAGAGAGGAGCTGGCAGACAGAAATTAAAGCCTATCCTGAGATTTCTAGTTTTGGTGACTTAGAGAATAATGGCAGGGCTGACTAAGATGGAGAACAAAAAGGCAGAGAGAGACAGACTGTGGTGGAAACAGGGAGAGAGAATTAATTCAGGTTTGGACAGACTGAAATCTGAGATGCAAAAATGTATGACAGGTAGATTAAAACTGGGTTTAAGAAGTAAAGTTCACAATCAGGATTACATACAGATGATCCACTGGAGAAAGAAGTAGCAACCCACTCCAATATTCTTGCCTGAGAAATCCCGTGGACAGAGGAGCCTGGAGGGCTATAGTCCATGGGGTCGCAAAGAGTTGGACACGACTGAGCATACACGCATACACATGTATCTAAGAAATCACATGTACAAAGATGATGACGATACCACTGAGGAAGAGTACAGAAAGAAAAAGATGTGGGCCAGATTCTTTGACAGTGCCTATACTGAGTGACTGTGCCAAGAAAGAAGAGTTGCAAAGGAATCTACAAAACACTGAACAGAGTATTTGGAAAGATGTTGGGATGCCCTGGAAGACAAGAAAGGGCTATGTTCTAAAAAGAGAACAGTCAATAGTTCATGAAAGTTCAGTCATATGAGGATGAAGGGGCCACTAGCTGGCAACCAGGTCACTGGTGACCCAAGTGAAAGCAGTGTCATTAGAGATGTCATTCCCTCAGCTGGGGTGAGTGAAACATTAAGGAAGCAGACAGAAGATTCTTTAAGGAAGGATAGATGTGGCAAGAATAGAGATGAGACAGAAACCCGAGGGAAGATGAGGTGGTGAGAAGGCTGAATTAGAGATTAAGGGATATCTGAATATGATTCTACTTCATTGAAATTATTTCTCAAATTGTACTTTTCTCAGAATTAAGGTAGGAATAAGGTAGATAAATTAAAGATCTCAGGTTATGAAAACTTCTAAATAAAAAATCAATAAAAATTTCCCAAAGACACGTGTTATGTTGCCTAGGCATAGATAAATAAATGTGTATTTTGATTAATGAATGAAATACTTAATACTCCTTGGAAACTAAAACAGTGTAAAATAGAGATATAAATATTAAAACTAATTATTAGTTTTTAAGACTATGTCCTAAATAGTGGAAAGACAAGAGACTGAGAAACAGAAAACTTAGATCTGAGTCAGTGTCTGACCTTATCAACACAGGCAAACCAGCAACCTATTTGTGATTTAGCTGATTTATACTATAAATCAGGTTGAATTAGATGGCTTTCCAAGATACTTCCAAGTACTAAAATTCTGATCCTCTTACTTTAAACCATACATTTACATTTTTAAAAAGTCAAATGTCATTATGTCATTAAAGCTAGTGAGACCAAACAGGATAGAGACCACAGCTAATTAGTGCAGCAATGTCTTACTTGGATTGCATGTTGAACCAACTGGACTCTCCCATCTTTGAGGTGAATCAAACTCACCCCCATCTTCTTCAAGATTTCTAAATGCTCAGGGTTAGTGGCCATGAAATCTCTGGCTCTCAGAGGGGGTTTAGCTCCACTCCTCAAACTCTCCTCTCTGCTAAAAGTAATTATAGACAAGGCTTAAAAAACTACAAATCAGAATTTGGAAAAAACATAAGGCAAAATAAAAATAATGTTAGATATTTGTAGAATTGCTAGTTTTAAACTACTGAAAAATGGAATAAATAGAAAGTTATTTACCTACATACAACTTAGGTTTTTAATAATTGTTATAGCTTTCAAATATATTTTACAGTTATCAAAAGCTTGTATATTATCTGTAAGGCAGTATTAACAGCATTATAACAATCTGAAGGTACAGAACAGCTTGGCTTGGGGATTTATTACTATTTATTTCCCCCTCAAAAAAAAAAAACCAGACATTTCCCTCAATATTTGAAAAGCAAAACAATGCTTATATCACTGAATAATATTCACTTAAATTTTCTTTTAATTTTCTAGTAATAGCTTTTTTAATTATTTTGAAGAAAACAAACTCATTAAGTTAAAAATTTTAATTCAGCAATGAAGAATAAGTATCTCATCAAAAAATCAAAACACTACATTTTTCTTATACAGAAACTACAGATAAAAGGAAAAATATTTTCTATATAAGCAAGATGTGGAAATATTTGATGAAACTATCATGTGTAAAAATGTGCTGTGGAAGTTACAAACTATTATATGCTGTCAAAATTACTTGGTTCATTAACCAAAAGATATACAGAAATTTCCACAATAATAGACATTATTGCTGAATAAACTTTGCTATCTATTCACCAATAATTTTAATTTTAATCCATTAACGTACATACCTCACCTACTCAATATTTTGGTTTTAAATGAATGTATTCCTGGCTACTCCTCACATTCTCTGTCATTTACCAAGAATTAATTTTGGTACTAACAAATATAAAATAAGACATCTTACACTCTGATGATGCCTCTAGGACAGCTCTTGTCCACCACATTTTTCAAGGGTTCACGGATGCTCTGAGCATATAGTGGATCGTTAGGGAAGAGGATCTGAGTGTTTGGACAAGTCCAGTCAAAGTTACTGTCATCCAGTTCTGTATATTCTGAAGTCTAAAAAGAGAAAAGAATGTTATATAAGTACAAATAATTATTTTACTTAATATTATGTTGGTGCAAAAGAAACATTAAGTGGAATGTAAGTATACACAGGACGCAACATAAGAAAACATCAAAGGTACTTCTCCAACCACACTATATTTATCGAATGGTAGTCACGGATTAGTCTCCACTTAGAAAAACAAAACAGACAGGAGTAAAAAAGAGAATGAGATATTTAATGCAAAAACATAACCTACTGTGTTCTTCTTAGAGACTCTTTGATTTGTAGTAGAGAGCCAAAGAGGTAACAGATGAGCTTCTGTTGTAAAAATGTAATCTTCTATGTCAAAAATAATGTCTTCTTTATCCGCAAATAACAGGTAAAGATATTTAAACATTTCCGCCAAGAAGAAGGAATCCATTCTAAAATAAAAGATTATAGACAAATCTAAGTATGTAAAAATATCCAAATGCCAGCTATCTGAAAGCCACAGAATCAAGGTCAATAAGCCTGTCTACACCAGCATAGACATCCAAAAAACTACAGAATGTATCTGTTCCCCAGTGGTAACAATCTTGACTCCAAGCATATTCCAAGGAAGTAAAAAAGACCAGAGGGGCTGCCTACCACACAAGTACACTAAATCTTGTCAGTAATGCAGACCAGATTTGCCTACGGGCCTTCTGAGAAAAGAGTTTGGCATTTCTTTGGCATTTCTTCTACAGAGAACCAACATCAGGGAGGTAATGCTGATGAGCTTTACTACTGAGAACCTTGTAAGAATCTTCAATTAATATTAACTGAACTGGATCAAGTAATACAATTTTGATGTAGCTCATTACACAGCCATTTAAGTGATAAACAAGAAGGCTTTAAAAGTAATCATTTATGAAAAGTTACATGAAAAAAGTACAACACAAAATCATATGGACTATGATCATAACTTTGTACTAAATACTTCTCAAGAAGGGAATATGAAGAAATAAAGGAAATTAAAAACATGTGACTTTACAAATGATTTAATGTTATAATGTTTTAATAAACATTTTAAAGAAAAGCTTTAATAAAAAGTGGTAGAAAAAGAGCATAGTTAGATGGAGTTACAGTAACAAGGAATTTAAGTAAACGTGCTACATTCCAAAGCATCTGAGCTTTTAGCAGTTACTAGACAGGCTGCATAGTTTCATAAATCTGGGCAAGCACAATTCCTGGCATACAGTAGGCACTCAATAAATGTTTTCATATGCAAGTTTAAACAGCATTACTAAAGAATGAAATGGAGAAGAAGCTGGACATGGTGGTAAGGATCTAGGGATTTCAGAATAGAAAAAACCTTCCAATGGCTAGCTATGACACCAAGGGGATACTATATAAGGACCATGAGCTCCAGTTTATTCTGAAAGGACATAATACATGCTTAATAGTGGTGTAAAGACCAAATGAGATTCTATAATGTCAACTATCTAGCATAGCACTTGGCATGCATATGAGCTCAAAGATAGAGCTATCATAATTTTCCCATATATAAATGATGTTTTATTTTAGAACAACTCATCTATAATGTTTCAAAACTTTTTTGAACATTTTGGATGTTAATCATTATAGAATAGATAAAATACTTCACTGTCAACCGGCAATACACTTATGGTAATTTAACTTTTTCTGGAGGGCTGATAGTTACTATCATGAGCAAATGCTAGTTTGAGAACTGTAAACTAATGTGCAAGATGTTGATTAAAAAAAACTTTTTTTAATTGGTGGGAAATTATAATTTTGTGTTGGTTTCTGCCATAAAACAATGTGAATCAGTCATAATTATATACATACCCTCCCCACCCCCCATCTCATCCCTCTAGGTCATCACAGAGCACAGGGCTAGGCTCCCTGTGTCATTTAGCAACTTCCCACTATCTATTTTACCCATGATAGTGTATATGTGGCAAGATATTGATTTTTGGCAAATTCCACAGATGATTGTGAAACAGATGATTTGTAAATGCTCAGAAAAGTATAGACACAGTAAGATCACTGCAGTATGAGTAGGGTAAAGCTAGTGAGTTTGAGTATTCTATCACATAATCTATTTTGTACTTAAAAACCATAACTATACACATAAATGCAAACACACAGCCATTAAAATTATCTGGAAGACTGTTTATAAAACTGCCAACAGTGATAATCTTAGGGTGGCAAGGAGGAAAGTATTGCAGGAAAATTTTCATATTCTTTTTTGCCATTTAAATCCTTTAAAGATCATTATTAGAAAGATACAGGTTTTCAAAACTGGGAGGGAGGGCAGGGAGGAGAGACATAGGTGAGCCAGACAATAAGGTAGATCTGCAGGGGAATAAGCAACCAAATGCAGAGTATTAGATGGAAATTTTTACAGCATATTTACCTAAACCCCAAATCACTAAAAACAGTTGTTTAGCTAATACATTTTTAGATGACTGAGATGATATTTAAGCCTTCCTTTGGTCTGCTGCTAAGTCGCTTCAGTCGTGTCCAAGTCTGTGCGACCCCATAGACGGAAGCCCACCAGATTCCCTCGTCCCTGGGATTCTCCAGGCAAGAACACTGGAGTGGGTTGCCATTTCCTTCTCCAATGCAAGACAGTGAAAAGTGAAAGGGAAGTCGCTCAGTCGTGTCCGACTCTTCGCGACCCCGTGGACTGCAGCCTACCAGGCTTCTCCGTCCATGGAATTTTCCAGGCAAGAGTACTGGAGTGGGGTGCCATTGCCTTCTCCGTTCCTTTTGGTCTAGATACACACAAAAAAACCCCAACAAAATGAAATTTTGCTGGGATAAGTGTTAAGTCCCAAGTTTACAATTAAAAAAGAAAAAATCAGCTTCTTAAGAGCAGAATAGAGAGTACCCATTTGTTAATTCTGGATGTGACATTTTAAGAGACACTCTACGATACAATCAGAATGGGACAAAGGCAACAATAAGAGATCCAGAAATGTCATATAAGGAATATTCAGCAGGAGGAAAAAAAGGATGCTAAATTTTGAAAAAATGGAACTCTGTAGACATAGCAAATCACGTCTTCCTCTGTAACTCCTCCACCTGCTACTTTTCTTTCTACTCTAGCACACATCGGGCTTCCTGCGGCTCCACAGTAAAGAATCTGCCTGCAACACAGGAGACTTGCAGGAGGTGTGGGTTCCCTGGGCCAGGAAGATCCCCTGGAGGAGGAAATGGCAACCCACTTCAGTATTGTTGCCTGCAAAACCCCATGGAGAGGAGCCTGGTAGGCTACATAGGTTCACATAGAGTTGGACACAACTGAGACTTCTGATTCTTTTATACCCACCTTCCTTACTTATTACAAGTCACAGGAGGGCAGGGACTAGTTCTAACTGGTCTTTTCATCCTCTTACCTAAGAGCAGCATCTGGTATATGGTAGACAGTTAATTACTGTTCTTTCAATGAGTTGCCAGCAGAGCATATAGTCAAAAGCCTATCTGCCTTGATTAGAATTAATCTAACTAATTCTGAGACCTCGGACAAGTTCCCTAATCTTTCTGTGCCTTGGTTTCTTCATCTATAAAATGATGATAACAGAAATTATACTTCAGAGGGCTGTTGTAAGGATCAAAGGAATTAAACATAGAAAGTGTTTAATTAGAAGAGTGCTCGGAATGTAGGAAGCAGCCAATAAATGTTACAGATAAATACACAAGCCATCTGCTTTCATTTCTTGCTGTTTTCTGAATGCCTGCTTCCAGAAACCTATCCATTTCTTACCAGCTGTGGTCAAGGAAGGAGATCTCAAGTCTAATCAACTATTACCTGAATACTCTAAGAGAAGGACTGAGCGACAACTCTGTGATTAGATGAGTGTTGTGTTTCCCCTGTTCCTAGTTCCTCTGCTGGGAACTCCTTTTACCACTTTCCTTTTTCTAGTCCTGATCCTTCAGGACACGAGATGCTCTAGAAACCCTTAAGTGACTATCACATTCCACTCAGCATTTCACATCCCTTTAATATGCTCCACAGCACGAACACAATACTTTAAAGCCTGTTTATCTGCCTACCCCAATGATTCAAAGATAGAAAGGACATGTTTGTTTATCTGTAATCTTCAAAAACTAGTATAACTCTGGCACATAAGACATTTTAGTAAATATTTGTGGGATGAACATTTGCTAACCAAATGAACAAATTTTAATGTTCATTTAGACATGTGTTGCTATGTTCTGAACAGTTAAAACAACCAAATCGAATGATCCTGGAATAATTGGAATTTTACTGACTTTCACATTAACCAGAGCATGCTTTTTGTATCTTGAACGCTCCATGTCATCTACATCTATCCAGCATCCAACAAAATATAACCTGCCAACAATCCTCCACAGCCCTCCAAATCAACAACAGAATAAGAATATACACAGTAACCACCACAATGCTTTTGACTGAACAGGGACCATCATTCAGATCATTCATCATCACCTTGATGATTTCTAACATTTTACATAATAGAAAAAACTATTAACAAAGAAGAAAACTCCAACTTTCCTAATACTCCAAAGACCAAGGTTCTGATGTTTAACAATCATTTATTCATCTATTTAAAAATCATTTGAGCACTTACTATATGCCAGTCACTATGGCAAAAATACAACTTTCAAACAATTTAAAATAAGCCTACTTAAGAGAGTTTTTAAAAAAAAGTAAGCACAATGAACTAAGATTTACATCTTACAAGGGTATTTGAAGACTTATATTTTCAAATACCCTTGTAAAAGCATTAAGCTTATCTGAAGGCTACCTAAGAATCATATTTTCGTTGTTAGTTGTTACCCTGTTTCGTTGTTTCAGAGTTACCCTGAGGAAAGGGGAGGTTAGGAATTGTTTTACCTGTCCTCATGACTTCCAGTACGAACATCCTTCATGGCAGCAAATCCGCAAGGCACTCTAGCATATTTATTTAAATTTTCAATAAGTGTTTTCCCTACTTCAAGGTAGTAAGGATCTCCTGTAGCCTATTAAAAAGGAGAATATATGTATACATATACACAGCTTATATAGTACCATATAACCATTCATTTATCAAATATTTATTGAGCACCTGCAGGGTGCCAGGCACTGTATCAGGCACTGGAACATATGTTACGTGGAACCTGGTTCTGAAAATAAGCCGTGAATCTGCTTTATGAATTTCTTAAACACACAACTGGAAAGCAGCACAACTGTATATCTTAGGCTTTAAGTGAAATTTCTAATGCCCAGAAGGGCTGCCTGACTGAAAGAAGGCAAGAGACACGCTTTAGAAAGCAGCTCTAGAATATAAAATTTCTCCTTAATGCAATGTTTAACAAATGTTTTGAAAAGGCATCAAGCTTAGAAGTCAATTCTTGCATCTTTCAATATTCTATGAACTAGATGAATAAGAACCATGATCTATCCAACCATTATAACATTAAATAAGAACTTTGAAAACCCAATACTATTATTATAAGATAGTGAGTTATCCAACAGAGAATAAGGGCTAAATGGCAAAAAGAGAGTTAAATTAGCTTACTTTATACAAGAAGTAGGTGCTTTCTGCAAATTCTGGCCTTAACGGATGTTGAGCCCAATGTACCCTGAAATCTGTGGTAAATGCCTAGACAAAACAACATACAAATATTCATAAAAGTGTGATTTAAAAAAATAGTTCTAGAATATATTGCAATATGTAAATTAGATCACAGACAAGTAAAAATAGTTAAAATATTGATAACAATCTATGAAATGAAAATTTTCATTGCTTAAAATCACAATTCATTTTTGTAAGGCTGTTATTTTTGCCAATTAAATAGGATTGCTTTTTTAAATGATCACTTTGGCTATTAGGAAGCTTAGGAAAAACTATGACTCAGTAATGCTACTACACAGGTCCTGATGGCCTACATAATTGTGTTTTCTTTTATTTTCCTTATCACCACTTTTTCCTCTTAATTATTAAGTCCCTCACCCTCCTATTTCTATTTTAGCATATGCACTCTTTTTCTTTTTTTTAAATAAGAATCTCAAATCCTCTGTGGCTTGAAACAAACACTTCAGGAAGCCTTCTGTATTGGTGAGATGCTTAGGTATCTCAAAGAGGGTATGGTCATATACAAATTGGGAAAATTTTTATGGCACATTTCTGGAAAGCCAAAAAGGCATGCTATTAAAATCCTGCAGTATCAAGCTAGCAAGAATATTTATTATTAACATATAAAAACCAGGGAGAACAATTCTTCAACAGCATGAAGAGCCTGAAAAGTACAAAATTCTCCCTAGCTGGCAGGTATGTGTCAAAGCCAGAATGAGACAATATGCAACGGTATAGATTAGACAAGGCTGAGAAATACCAATCTGGAATATTTTTTAATATTAAATTAATAAGCTGTCAGCATTATCCTAAAGTGGACTTCTCTTAATACATAAGGAAAAGGAAAAACATACACTGTATAAACCCAAAATATATTAAGTAAACTATTTAACCAGGAAAAATAAAAAAGAACCAATCTTGAAAATGACATTTTCTACCTTTAAATTATCAATCTATAGACTGAAGTAGAATTCCAAAGATGATCTGCTTACCTCTGGTAGAAAATTGTGTTTTTTAATCACTTGATATAACATTTCATGAGTTTCAATAGCAGGTCTAATATCTCCCTTTAAGACCTAAAAACCAACAATAACAACAAAATAGCCTAGTAAAGCATGAGTTGATGTTATTTGCAATCATTATATACACAGAAAAATCCAGGTTAACACAAATTTGAGTGACTCTGTTTTGATAATTCAGTTTGGAGATCACAAATACACTTAAATCATTCTACTTCAGTATTAAGAGAATTCAGAGTTTTGTTTGTTTTGTTTTTTTACCTGCAAGCCTGGAAAAAAGGCAAGCAAAGCATCCATCCAAGTCCGAGCATTCAGCATTGGCTTGTGGATATGCACATCAAGTAGTAGAGGTGGCTGGCTTATATACCTCATGATGGCATCATAGTGCTAAAAAAGGTCACAATATGTGTTCATGAAAGTCGATGAGAAAAGATGTACTGTTCTAAATACAGCATAGCATTAAACAGCACTGTGAAGAAATGAAACCTGAATTTATATATGAATAAATTTACCAAGGAATTGTTACCTAAACTAATGCATCTCATCGGTGCTGCCACTCTTACGGTCCACTACCTCTGTCTTTTACGGTCTTAAAAATTCTTCTCCCCTTCTTTCATCTTCTCCTAGAATTTCTCAGCCTTGACAACAACAGGTTGAGCTGTCAGAGTCAATGAATGACAACAAACCAACAAAAAAAATAATATCTGTCCTCATGCAACTCAAGAAACTCTTGTTATAATCTAAAAATGATATATGTAATAGTGTTTCTAAAAGTATTCAACTGATGACTTATCAGGACTTTTACTAGGTTCTCCCCCTAACTCATCTATTATTTGTTAACTATTATTGAGTACCAACTAGATCTTAAAGCACAGTTCTATCATTTCATATGTATTAGTTCATTAATCTTCCCAATAAACAGTACTGGGAAAAAAATTAAATAAATAATTCTCATTCTGTGGATAAGGAATAGAGGAAAATATCTAAGTTACTTGCCCAAAATCACAAAACCAGTGGTACAACCAGGATTTAAACCCAGATAGGACAGCTCCCATACTATATTGTACTATGCCACAGTAACGTGAGTAAACTCATGAGAGGGAAAAGAAATGGTAAATTATTTTGAAAAGAATGTGGTGACACAGTTGATGAGTTTACTCTAATTAATTTCAGTTTGACTTAATTATAGACAAAGGCAATCCAATTAGGTTCAATAATCTCCTCCTTCACCCCTAAGAATATGCCTGTGAGTCTGATCCAGACTTAAAGACTTACAGACTTGCTTTTGAAACAAATACTCACTGGTTTGTTCAAGACTCCAAAGCCCCAATACTTGGCGTGGTCAAGGACCAAGTCAAACTTCCTAACTATTCCAAAAAGAATTAGAATACAAAGGAGAAAGCTAACTAGTAACTAGCTTCAATAAATTCTCTTCCTGTATAAAAGATCAGGTAAACCTCGTATCTACGTATTTTATTACTTACTGGAAAATCTTGAAAACTTCTGAAGATAGGTGAAAATAAAAACTACTTTGCAAACTAGTTTTTGAAATGTACGTAGCTTTTTACCCTGTCCCTGTCCAACATCAGAGAATACTGACCAAAAAACTACTATATATTTTAAAATAATTTTTCAAAGTATCACTCAAATGACTGAATTTCTATCAAAATCTCACAAATTATAAAATGGCTCTAAAATTCATACATAATTGGAACAACTTACTGTATTAAATCTTTCCAGAAAGCTGTCATCTCCAAGCAAGACATAGGCTTTCAACAGGTACTCATAATATGAATCAATCCCTGCTCCAACTCCACTATCTACGGAAAATACATATAAATGTGATCTTTTATTAAACAAGTCTTTAAAATTCTTTACAGAGTATAAGGTACTAACATACTAAGAATGAAAAATTAGTCTAAATATGAAACTGTCAAAAGTAAAAATTATACATTTATAGAAACATTAACCCTACTATATGCCTAATAGGTTCCTTTACTGATAATAGTTTATATGTTTTAAAAAAATTCTTGCCTTGTAAAACTGGCTACAGAAGAAGTCTTATTTAAAAGCCAGAGATACTAGTTTTAAGAATATTTTTAAAGCTGATTTTCTAATGAGGAACTTCAAAGAGGAAGCAATAGAGGGTATTATAATGCAATTTAACTGGATCCTTTATCAGTTAGCCATCAATCTTTAGTTATAACAGATATGAAAACAACACTGCTGCTGTTTGGAGGTGACAGTTACATTGCTGAAGCTAGATAATGGCTGGCTTTTTCCTGCAAGATCATCACAGAAGACCAAAGAAAGAAAATAACAAGAAGAAAACTGTACGAACTTGGTGGGTTATGGAGAGGGGAGCGACTTAGTTCTGAAGCAGAAGGCAGCCAGACATAGCTATAGAAGGATCAAACAGCAGAAAACCTGCTGGAATTTTGCTCTGGTTTCTCTCTTACCACTGCCTTAAGATAGCACGTCTCCTCCCAACCCTGCTACAACTCAGACATAGGCTCTAGGTAGCCTCAGGAATAAAATCAGGGCAGCACAGAAGTCCTATGTAAGGAACTGAAATAAAAAAAGAGATGGGAAGTAATTTTAGATACTCTCTTCCCAACCTTTTCTCCTTCAAACTCTTAAGGGTAGTGAATGACAATCTAAGCTATAATTACAATTATAATCTTAGAAATCCCTATAACCAGGGCATACTCCAGGCTAATCAAATCATTATTTCTAGGAGTCCAGGCACTGGTATTTCTTAAAACTTCCTAGAATCCATCCCCCTATGATAACTAGGGCTGATAGGAATTGGAATCTTTCCCACAAAGTAGATGACAAGTCAACATGAACTTATAGAACAAAAACATTTAAGATGCATGACTTTTAAAAAATAAGAAGGTACTGGAGTAAGAGTTTATCAGACGTACAAATATTAAAACAGGCAAATCAAGATTTAAAATTAGTCTAATAAACACATTAAAGAGACAGGAAAAAGATTAGCAATACAAAACAAGAAACTTTTAACTGAGAAGAAATTATAGAATAAAAACATAAGAAAATTCCATAATGGATAGGATACACAGCATCTAGGATATAGCTGAGGAACAAATCAGCAAACCCAGAAGACTACATGTAATAACAAGAATTGGAAAAACAGATGAAAATTAAAGAGATAAAATATCTTTAAAAAAATCAAATTTCAGCAACGAAAAACACAGATTTTAAATTGAAAGGGCCCACAGAATACCAAAAGGAGAAATAAAGAAAATTCTACACCTAAAATTATTGTTACATTTCCAGAAACTTCTCTGCCTTTGCTACTGTTAATTTTCTGGAGAAAAAGCAGATCACAAATAAGAACATAAAAATCAGAATAACAGGTTTTTTAAAAAAAAATTCAAGAAGACAATGGCTTCCCTTTGACAAGGGAACCCGCTTGCCAATGCAGGAGGCACGCATTTGATCCCTAGGTTGAGACAATCCGCTGGAGAAGGAAATGGCAACCCACTCCAGTATTCTTGCCTGGGAAATCCTAAGCCTAAGGACAGAGGAGCCTGGTAGGCTACAGTCCAGGGGGTTGCAAAAGAGTTGGACACGACTTAGCGACTAAACAACAAGAAGACAATAGAGTTGTATTTTCAAAGATTTGAAAAGAAAGAACTTGAACAGAAGATTATTTACAGCCAAACTTTCTCAAATATGAAAGCATAATAAAATTATTTTGGGGCATCTAAGGCCTCAGAAGCTATTAACAGCTACTGAAGATCACTAGCTGATCTGGGATAAATATTTATACAAGAAGAAAGGCAAAACTAAGAGATATTGCAAGAAATATACAAAGTACAAGTGACAAAATACCTTGTTAGAGTTGAATACTTTTAATGAAAGAGGGAGGAGGGGCAGCACTAAGACCAAAAGAAAAAAGAGAAAACATTTACAACCAAAAATAACTAAATATCTATATAATACTAAGAGTGGATGAGGGCTGGAACCGAGGGAGACAAAAGAATGGCAGAGCAGGCTGAAGTTCCTGTCTCACTAGGAGATAAATACAGGTTTCAATTAAAAACAAAAGGGTTAAAAGGAACCAGAAAAGGTGAGATACACTGAAATAATAATTAACATAGTATAAATAAATCCAAATATATTAAAAATGCCAATAAACATAAATGAACTAAATTCACCAATTAAAAGACAAAGACTGACTTTAAATCTATAAATTTTACAGGAGTAACACTTATAGCATGAGCATCTGCAAAGATTGAAAGTAAAAGAGCAGGAAAAGACCTATTAAGGAAATATCCAGGAAAATAAAGCTGACATAGCTGTATTACTAACAGACTAAAAAGACTTTAACAGAGTATTATTAGAGATGATCACTACATAATGATGAAAGGTTCAACTATGAAGAGATAGCAATTTTAAATTAATGCAGCCAACAAAATATATAAAGCAAAAAATACAACTACAGGGAGATACTAATAGGTGCACATAGTCAGAAATTTTATCAACCTTTCTTAATATGTCAAGCAAACAAAATTAGCAAGGAACTGCACAACATTATTCACTCAGAAAATTGACATATATAGAAATCTATATCCAACAATTAGAAAATACACATTTTTTTCTTAAGCACAAGTGAAAGCTGACCATGTTCTAGGCCAAAAGAAAACCTTAATAAATTTCAAAGGATAGATACCACATAGATCATAAGTATCATATAAGCATCAATATTAATTATTTAAAAGAACAAGTAACTGAGTAGAAAATAGACAAAAATTTAAGAATATCCACATTTTTTTAAAAAAGGAAACACATAGCCAATAAATATGAGGCCATGTTCAACATCATCAGTGTTCAAAGAAATATAAATCGAGTCACCATGGGAAATCATCTATACCCTCATTTGATTGGCAAATCTTTGAGTGTGACAATACAAAGTGCGGGAGAGGATGCTGATCCACAGGATCTCATCTATGTTGCTGGTGAAAGTATAAAGTGGTGTAAAGTGGAAACAACTTTAGCAGACAATCTGACATATCTCCTATCACTGAACTTTAACTTAGTCTATGATCTAAAAATTCTACCTAGATATACAGACAAGAAAAACTTATATATGTACAACAGAAGAAACACAAAAATACTCACAGCACTAGGGTTCACAAGAGTAAAATCCTAGAAACAACCTAAATGCCTACAAATCCATGGTTTATTCACACAGTAAAGTATTATGCAGCAGTCAAAACAGAATGAACTATATCATGCAACAGTGTGCAAGAATTTTAGTAATAGAATCTTAGGTGAAAAGTCTCAAAAGGTCTCATATGACATGATACCCTTTTATAAGTTAAAAATAAAACAAAAATATGTACATCAAGGAATACATGTGGACACATAAAAATGTATAAAAGGAAAGCAAGGGATTGAGCGATACAAGATCATAATGATGGGTATTTCAGTTAGAGGCAGACATATGGGATTATAAAGGTATGAGATTACAAAGGTATGGAGAGTTGAGGACCATAAGGAGAAGTAGTATATTGTCAAGTTAGCTATTTTTATAACGGATGGCCGGTCTATCTGTGAGTACTTAATATATTATTAAAAATGAACGAAATAAAATGAGCCATGCATGGACCAATGATGAGAGTGAATTAAGAAAAGAAACTGCAAAATTCTGAAGCCAAGATTAAGATCAGTTTCAGGAAAGGACCATTTAGATAACACTTTGAAAATTTTCAGACAGTATTGAATAGAGGCAACAATTTTAATATGTTCAAATTAATATTTATATTTCATTTATTTAAATATAGGCAATTATTTTTTATTTTATACATGTTTTTAGAAATAGAGAAATGTATAAATAAGATAAACAAATCTCATTAGTAATAGTCCAGTGTATTTCCATTGTTTATGCCTGTATTATAGAGTTGTCTTATAAAGATCATATTTTTATATGATTCTACATCCTGTTTATTCATAAAACATTGTTATATGTTTTGTCTCCTGATCCAATTCAATTTAATAACTTACTACTCCAACACTGATGTTAAATAATTCTCAATACTGATGCTACTCTTTACTGATGATCACTCAGACTGTTTCCAAGTTTTCCACCACTACAAATAATTTTATGCGATAAACATCTTCAGGAACAAACGATTTTCTACCTTTCATACTGTTTCCTCAGGCAGATTCCTAAAAGTGAAATTTTTAATTAAAGGAATTAAAATCACATTAGTGAACATTTGCTTCATGGTAAGCATAGCATATGCCAGGCCCTGTTCTAAGTGCTTATGCTTGTGTGTGTGTGCGTGCACTCAGCTGCATCCGACTCTTTGTGACCCTATGGCCTGTAGCCCAGCAGGCTCCTCCATCCATGGGATTTCCCAGCCAAGAATACCGAAGTGAAGTGAGTCGTGTCCAGCTCTTTGCAACCCCGTGGACTGTAACCTACCAGGCTTCTCCGTCCATGGGATTCTCCAGGCACGAATACTGGAGTGGGAAATACCATTTCCTTCTCAAGGGGATCTTCCTGAACCAGGGATCGAACCCGGGTCTCCCACAATGGAGGCAGACGCTTTAACCTCTGAGCCTATTCCTACTCCAGGGGATCTTCCCAAGATTAACTCATTTAATCGTAATAACTCTAACTGACCACTGTACTGCAGAAACACAACACTGTAAATCAACTATACAATAAAAATTTTGCTCCAATAAAAATTATTAAAAAAACACAAAAAAACCAAAAATCAACACAACAAAATCATAATAACTCTATGAAGTAAGTACTATTATTCTCATTCTCACAGATGCAGAGGCACATAAAGGTTAAATATTTTGCCCAAGATCACATGACTTGAATTCCAAAAATATGGCTCCAGGGTCTATGCTCTTAGTTACCATGCTATACACAATTTCTGGTGGTAGGGAAAAAAAAAAAGATTGACAATAGTATTATTAAACATAGATTTCCACTTAATTACACTCTGATGTGAGATGGTTAAGGTATTCTGTTCCTCTGGTTCTCAAAGAAATTAGTTCTATTGTTTCATCTATAATGCTATAAGGTATGAAATAGGATATTAAGCTATCTGAAATAAGTGTGCTATTATTTGGCACCAAGGAAGAAAATTTGGCTACATTTCTTAAAATTCCAGCAATCTTGTGAGAAATTATGCTTTATACTGTCATAAAGACTATTTTAACAAATAAAAATCCTTTATTTCCCAACCATTTTTAGAATGTGAAGGCTTAATTTGAAAAGTCCAACTTACATACCTTTTCGTACCCAGTCTCCAGTATGAATATTTATAGTCACACCCACTAAATTACTACTTCTCTGTCTTTTCTCCCAGAGAAAATCAAGAGCTTTTCTTGCATATTCCTGTAATAAAAAAAGAAAAGCATACTTGAAGAATTGCATATCTGCCAAACTAAAATCAAAGGCCCATAGTATACTTTTAGGATTAAGTAAATTCCAAAGATGATCACTTATACATTAAATTTCTTTACAAGTCAAAAATACTGGCTCTTTCAGCTAACTGAGTCTAGTTAGAAAGAATGACTCTAAAAATGCTATTTAGTGCCAATGATCTCACTTTGAGACCATCCTTGTTCATCTACTCTTGTAGTATAGGTCCACATTTATACGCAAGAATTACTGAAATAAAAACAGTTGGCATATATTAAAATAATTTCTATCTTTTAATACAAAGTGAAAATCTCCTTAAATACTCTTATTCACAAAACTGAAAAAGAATTTCAAAATTAGTATGCCATCTCTGAAACAGAATAGGCATTTCAAATCCTACATTTTAAATAGCAGGCAACTTCATTAGTGAAGAGTAAGTAAAGCAACTAGCATTCATTTAACAGTACCAAAATTACAACCTTATAATAACATTTTTCTCTTCTTTTTTCATTTATTATTATCCCTTGGACACTAAATTATTTGATTAAATTCTTGGCTTTGGATGAAAAGATGTTAAAAAAACAAAAGCAAAGAACATGTACAAAAGAATTAAGTTAAAATTAATTTCAGAGCATGAATGTACTCAGCATTGCAGAAGCACTTCTATAAAAGAAATCATTAAACCAATTTGTCACTCTGCAGATTTAAGAACAGGGTATAAAATAGTTTTCATTCTTGACTCAATCTATTTATGCTGAATTTTTAAAACAAAGCAGATTGCAACTTTACTTAATCATGTAATTTCAGAGCTGAAAAAATTTCATCAAGATTACATTTCCCTATTACTATTTTATAGCTAAAGAAACAGGACCAGTGAAATCAACAATTTAGTGAAAGTTTAAAACTAGACTACAGGACAGCTATTAATGATATGAGAATTCAGATCTCTTCATATACATCAGACCAAAGGTCAACAGACTTTTTCTGACAGGGGCCAGACAGGCATTATGGGTTAGACAGTCATTGTCACAATTACTCAACTCAGTCACTGTAGCACAAATACAGCCATAGACAAAAATCAATAGATGAGCTGGCTCTGTTACAATAAAACTTTGTGTCGAAAACCAGGCAGTGGCTTGATTTGGCCTCAGACTGTAGTTTACCAGACATGTATTAGTTTGAGTCTCTGTCAACTGCATGAGGTTGCTTCTTCCATAATAAATCACATTCAAGAAGTTAAAGAAAAAGCATGGTTTTAAAATATAAAATAACCCAGTGGAAAGAGGCTGGGCTTTGAATTCAGAAAGTAATGGATTCTAATTCTGGTTCCACTCCTTCACCCACTAGTCAAGCATCTTTGAGCCTCACTTTCCTCAAGTGTAAATGCATCTCAGAGTTTATAAGTCAAATTAAATTAGAAAGGATGTAAAGAATGACATTTTTTTAAATGAAGGAAAAATATTACCCAGCAAGTTAAAGAATAAAAATTAAACAAAATAAGATTAACCTGTTCTTAAGATACTTTGAACATACATCCACACAAAGACCATTAAACTTGTTTTACGTTTGGTGGTTTAGTCGCTAAGTCGTGTCCGACTCTTGTGACCCCTTGGATGGTAGCCTGCCAGGCTCCTCTGTCCATGGGATTTTCCAGGCAAAAGTAATGGAGTGGATTGCCATTTCCTTCTCCAAGGGATCTTCTCGACCCACGAATCGAACCCAGGTCTCCTGCATTGCAGACAAATTCTTTACCAACTGAGCTATGAGGGATGCCCTGGTTTATGTATACTCAGACCCAATGTCTCTAAATGCTAGTATTATACAGTTCCTATTTCTGCTTATTCTATGTGCACCATTTGCTGAATCTGAAATAATTCTAAGTCATATGTTTGAACACAGGCTGTTACTATTGCACTCCAATGACATGGTTAAACAATTAGCTAAAATAAAAAAGTGTGAGACATAGCTAGTTCACAACAAACTATTTAGAGGCTATTAAGTCTTTGGATAATGAATGATATTTCCACTGAAGTAAACAAACTTACAGATAAGACTCTCAATGAAGGAAAGTGCAAAAATTTCACTATGTTTTAGAAGATTAGTGAAGTTTTCAGCAATGCAATAGACCACACAGAAGTCTAACAATAAAACAAAGCAACACAGTATTTCATACAAGACATCTTTAACATCAAATTTCATACAAGTAATACAGCTAAGGCATTTTCTAAGAACAAAACTAAAAAGTTAAAATTTGTGAACGAAAGTTGTACTTAATTGTGCTTTTGACAATTAAAAACTATGTGCTGTAACTTAGACAAAATGTTCACTAAAATAACAGAAATCCTCCAATTGATTCTCTTAATACTTGATCAATGAAGAAAAGCTATAAAGTAGTTATTTATGCCCAATACCCAGGAGACCAAACTATGAAAAGCAAACCTCAAATATCGTTGCTCCTGTGAATCGACTTAGAGCAGCAAACTCAAGGATCAAGGTGCCTGCACAAGCTGTACAGGTATCAGTCTCAGTACCTGTCCGAGCTTCTGGTTTTCTGATACCAAACTTCAAATTGATCTAAAATCAGAAGATTATCATTAGTGGTTATCAAGAAACAATGATTTCTGGATAAGAAACCATTTTTCAATTGAGACTCTAATCAGATCATGAGAATAACTGATAAAATAACACTGAAATTTTATCTGCTGATCTTTGTGACTTTCCAATTAGCATCTAGGGAAGTACATTCTAAGCACATACTATTCATGGGATAAGTAAGTTTTCACTTAACTTCTTCAAGAATATTAAAATTCAGTATCAATATAATAATTATACAAAGCAAACACCTGCTATAACAATTGTGTTCTCTGGACAGTTTGAACTAGTCAGTACCAAATTAGGAAACTATTCCAGTCCTAAAAGAAACTGAGGTATAACTGAGAATCTGTGGAAAAGTATTAGTCTTTCATAGAGAAAAAACTAAGTATAGTATATATTTAAAAGAAAAGTAAACTTTTATTCACAGGTCTTAAAATTCTGAAATATAGAGTATGTTACCTTGCTAACAGACTAACAAATAACACAAAGAAAAATGTTTCAACCAGCCAAATACCACCACAATATAAACTTGAACCAAGCTGACCAGAAATAAGCTCTAGGGTTTTATGTGGGTATAAAAAAAATAACCATTAACTATTTAAGAGCATTTCTGTCCAGCAAATACTTCTATGTTAAAACCATTGTTGCAAATATTATCAATTATGTTTTCATATCCAAGAGAGATTGTACTAATTTTCATAAGCAAAAGCAGTATTTACTAAGTATACTTCAGAAGGATGGGAAGGTAGTTATTTTCTACCTATAGTCCTCTTCTAAAAAAAAAATTTTTTAATTATATTGATACTTCTGAGGATAAGTAAGTAATATGACTGTCTGTTTTATGATAATGACCTTAGTAGCTTCTGTTTCAATTTCTTATCTGCTTCTCATGTTATGACAAAAGTGAAGAACTGCTAGATTCTTCACAATTCAGCACCTCCATTTATAATAAAAACTAAAAATATTTACTAAAAGTAAATTTAATTAACTAAACATTTAGATGGTTTAAAATAATTATTTCAATTTTAATATTCTAAGGAAACAAAAATATTAATAAGAAAGTTTAAGCCACACTAATAAGCAAAGAGATTTCAAATTTTAAACCACACAAGCCAAAGAAATTTCAAATTAGAACATGCTTCCATTTTTTCCTCATTAAATTGGCTAAAAGTGAAACTGAAAGTCGTGTCCGGCTCTTTGCAACACCATGGACTATACAGTCCATGAAATTCTTCAGTCAGGAATACTGGAGTGGGTTGCCATGCCCTCCCCTCCAGGGGATCTTCCCAACCCAGGTTTCGAACCCAGGTCGTCCGCACTGGAGGCGGATTCTTTACCAGCTGAGCCACAAGGGAAGCCTAAGAATACTGGAGTGGGTAGCCTACCCCTTCTCCAGCGTATCTTCCCAACCCAGGAATCGAACCGGGATCTCCTGCATTACAGGAGGATTCTTTACCAGCTGAGCTATCAGGGAAGCACTAATTGGCTGAAGAGATAATACACAGTGTGGGCAGCAGTATGACCCATGCAATTTTACATAACATAGGAAGTGTAAAGTAGAACCTTTCTGAAGAACAACTGGTCAATAAGCACACAAAGCCTTAAAAAGCATTCCCTATTTTATGGCTTTTTTGTTTTTTTTTTCTAGTAATTCATCCTTAGGAAGAAATAAGTAAAAAAGACGTGTATAAGGATATTCACAGACGAGCTATTTAAAGATATCACAGACTAGATAGAAATTTAAATACGAAATTCAATACTAGTCTGTTTCTTAAACAAAAACAATAAAAATGATGTCTTCACGATCCACGAAATCAATGGGTAAATGAACGGGCTGCGACCTCCAGTTTGAAAAGCATATAATATCAGGCTGGATCTCCAGAGATTTCTTGATGGAGGAAATGAGCCTTATTTATATTGGTAGAGAAGTTATTATGGCAAGCCTAAAGGTTTGGAAATGACAAACAAAACCAAAAACTCCCTGCTGCTGCTGCTGCTGCTAAGTCGTGTCAGTCATGTCCGACTCTGTGCAACCCCACAGACGGCAGCCTACTAGGCTCCTCTGTCCCTGGGATTCTCCAGGCAAGAATGGGTTGCCATTTCCTTCTCCAATGCATGAAAGTGAAAAGTGAAAGTGAAGTCACTCAGTCATGGCGGACTTTTCGAGACCCCATGGACTGTAGCCTACCAGGCTTCTCCGTCCATGGGATTTCCCAGGCAACAGTACTGGAGTGGGGTGCCGTTGCCTTCTCCAAAAAACTCCCTAGGTGTTTTGAAAAACACAAACAGATTATTTTGTCTGAAACAGAACATGCATTTCATTGGGGTACGGGTATGAAAGAACCTCAGAAAGTCGATTGCCAAACCAGAAAGAAACCTGGAAGTTAAAGAATATTCAGTACAAAAGGCAGAGTCAGTAAATTTCTGAGGGCAATTTGATAAAAATCATGCTTTAGTAAGATTAATTTTTAAGTCTCTGAAGCAAAAACTAGAGAGAAAAGAGTAAAATATACATTTATAATAGTTTATGAATACAATTATATTAGTTTCAACAATAAAGCAACGGTAAGAAATAAAATAAACAGAGCTTGGTAATGGCTGAGATGTCTGGCCCAGGTAAGAAGGAAAGAGTAACACTGTTATTAATAATAAAGAATGCAATATATCAGGGGAGAGTTCTTCCCATCTTCAATAGCTCCTTTCCCTCTGCCTTAAATATAAAATTTTCTTGGGCAGGGGTGGGGGGGGGCGGGTAGGGATAACTCCTAGGACTTCCCTGGTGGTCCAGTGGTTAAGAATCGACCTTGCAATTGCAATGCAGGGAACAAGGGTTCAATCCATGGTTGAGGAACCCATGCTGCGGAGCAACTAAGCCTGAAAGCTGTTAACTACTGAGTCCTCCGGCCACAACTAAAGAGAAGCCAACCTGCCACACCGAAGAGCCCATGGACTGCAATCAAAGACCCAACACAGCCAAATAAATAATAATAATAATAAAAGCTCCCTCAACTGACTGTGCTTGTGCTGCCAGCTCTCCTTAACTACAAACACAGAGGAAATCTTAAAATGAATGTCCCTATTCTTTCACCTACGTCGAATCCTTCTTCCCCTTTATTCTGCCACATTACACCCTTCAAGGCTCTGTTTACCCCTAATTATCCTAATGTTTGCTGGAACGTCTCCTTCTGAAACTCTTTTTTTAGTATTTTTAATACCATACGCTACGTTGTGGTTCTCCTCCTAGGTCTCCGCACAACCTCCTTTTCACTGCTGTACTTCCTCATTCCCCTCTGTCCTGTATTCTCTCAATACCCTCTCCTCTGGAGAGTGAACACCTACTCTACTGCTTCTACCACATAATCTGCACAAATAATTCTGGGCCCAAATTCTAGTCTGGCATTTGTTTCTTCCTTCTGCATCATAACCTTATGCAATGACGCAAAAAGTTTTAACGAATCTAAATTCTCACACCATTCAAATGCAAATTCACCAAAATGTTCATATAAATTTGTTACGGAGCTTGAAGCAACTTTTTTTCCAGCCTCAAGCAGGTAAGCAATGATGACTGGATCACAAAAATTGATTCCTTCAAAACAGCAAAGAAGTATACAAAGGCTGCCACATTTTTCAGAATTACTTACTCTTGGATAAGGAAGGCCACTGGTAGTATTGAAAGCTGGTAAAAGTTTGTAGCCCAATTGCTTTGCCATTTGGAGAAGCTCATCATTGTACCACTGCATGTACTCGCCTTTTTCTTTCAGCATGATTGCCAGCGAGTGTCCACCCAAAAGACCCCTACAACCAGAGAGATGAAACATTAGTCACATTATACACATACTTACACATCATCACCTAAACAGATGTGACTATCTTGCTACCAACAATTTAGAGTAAGGGACAATCACAGAAGAACACAATTTCCTAACTCTGGCTACTCAGCTTGTGGCAAACCATTTTAAAAACCATTATTAAATCACGACCAGTATGAAAAAAAAAAAAAAAAGAATCAAATGTTGTAACTGTTGTAAAAGGTTTGGCCCTTGGAGAAGGGAATGGCAACCCACTCCAGTGTTCTTATCTGGAAAATCCCACGGAGGGAGGAGCCTGGTGGGCTACAGTCCACAGGGTTGCAAAAGGGTCAGACACGTCTGAGCAACTGAATGACAATGACAAAAGGGTTTGGCATTCTTAAATACCGTACATTTTCTTAAATTAAAAAACAACCTAGAAATCATTTATCTTAATAAGTTTATCACATTTGATTTTAACAAATTTTAAATTTAATTATAGCACCATGAAATCTCTTGACTTTTAGTATAACATTAACAAAAATTCCCCACTCTTTATTAAATGTAATAGATTAATAAACTCTGTGAAAAGCTAAAAAACTATTTTTAAAATTTAACTGATGAATAGACTCACTTTGCCTGTGTAACAAAAGGAAATGAGTTACAGTAACACAAAAATAATCTTTAAATATAAAAATGTAATCATGTTGAAACGTGAATTAATAAATCCTGTACTTCCTGTGTTCCAAGAATATTTCAAACTGTTAGTCCAAAGGTAATCCTATAAATTCAGTTTGGCTTGAAAAAGTGCTAAGGTTAGTAAAATAGATAAGCTGACAAAAAAAAACTGTGATGTAGCTAATATGCAAATACTTGACCTGTTGTCAGTCTTTTTGTAACAACATACAAGGATTACCTTTGATTTGAGTCTGCAACTATTTCCAAAGCTTGTTGCTGACCGTGCCTCACATATAGCAGGGTCATTCCGCAGTCTCTGTGTTTTACAGTATCACACCTTTTATTTTTTAAACATAACAAATTTCTTGCTTTATTACCACCAAGAAATAAAGAGTATACCCTTATTCTTCTGTTATTAAAATCAGAGTTTAGTATCTCACATACTTACCCAAGAACTCTGATGTTTGTTTCAAAGACTGATACAACTACATCATTATCTAAGTTAACATCTCTTAAAACTTTTCTCACTGCATCTTCAAATTCTTTAGTTTTATTTAATACCTAGGAGAAGAAAATTATTGAAAGTAAAGTTATTTTCAATCAAGACCTAGAGTAATATCCTCAGAATGAGCTACTAATAGCAAGTTAATACCTTAAGATTATAAAAAATAACACAGAAAAAATGTTTCCCTTAAGCATATTATAAAAATGTGATACTATCTAAAACTGAAAAAGATTAAATACCTATTTATATTGCAAGGAATCTTTATACACTTCTTTTTTTTAAACAAACTGAAAAATCATTAGGGCTTTAAAACAATCATCATCAGAACTGTTAGCTGGTGTGTATAACCCATGACCTAGAGCTGCAAGAGGTAAACTCTACTGGGATTTGGTTCCCAAGTCAAACAACACAAAACCCACCCTATTCGTCAAATATCATTTTAAAACTTGCTTAGTCTCAGAAGAAAGCACATCCTCCAGGGAATGATCAATTGATCCTAAACCATACAATGCTTGCCATCTTCACCCCTTGGACATCAAGGCCCCTAACTGAGGAGGCAGTGCAATGTTGGGCTAAAGAACAAGCTCTGATTTGAATTCTGGTCCCTTAGTCTCATCTCTGAGCCTGTTCTTTCATCTACAAAAAGAGGAAATACCTATCCTCAGAGGTTTATTTTCCTAAATGAGGTAATGCATGTAAAGTACTTTTAGCAGAGCCCCTGACTTAGTAAGTGCTTGATACCATTACTATCTATTATTACCATTATTACCATGAGGGTCTATAATCCTGACGAAGCTAAGAACTCCGGATGCTTGCAATGAGTTCCAGAAGAGGCTCACTGTCACTGTGACAGTGTGTCGATTTTTCAGTCTAAATTAAGGTTGCACAAGTAGATGTTATTTAGATCTCAGGTCCATTAAAAGTAGTTTTCCTTTGCTTGACTGTTTAATCTTTTTGTTTTATAGTATTTTATAGTGTTTTCTCATCTGATACTTCACTAAAAATCCTAATCTAGGGACTTCCCTGGTGGTCCAGAGGTTAAGAATCTGCCTGCGAATGTAGGGTTGATCCCTGGTCTGGGAAGATCCCACATGCCAAGGAGCAACTAAACTGATGCACCCCAACTACTAAGCCAGTGTTCAAGTGTCTGGGAGCCACAACCAATGAGCTGTTTCCCCCCAACCACTGCAGCCCAAGAGCTTGAAGTCTGCACTCTGCAATAAGAGAAGGCACAGCAATGAGAAGTCTGTGCCCCGCAACAAAGAGTAGCCCCGACTCGCCGCAACTAAAGCAGAGAAAGCTCGTGCACAGCAATGAAAACCTAGCACAGCCAAAAGGAAATAAAAATTTTTTAAATTCTAATTTAGGCATAAAACATAAGAGTGTGACTAAAGTTTAAGTAAAATTTAGGGTAAGCCTTGAGTATAATATAAAACCTGATTTTAAATTGAGTGCTTTTCTTTCTCAGTCTCAAAATCCATGTAAATTCTGAAGCTGCAAATGTGAATGTACAAAGACCTGGATCACTTCTGCGAGACACAACTGTTCTAGTCACTCCTCACACACACACACATCTTTTTAATATAATTCTGTTCACCTTATTCTTTCAAAGTCTATCTCCTGAGAATTTCTCCCAAGAACAGTACCTATACTATCTGTTTCAAAGAAGAATAAAAATGAGAGTTTTGTCCATAATTAGCTAAAAATTCATTCTAACAGCTCCATTAGTTGACGGGTTTCTTAAGCTCCTAATTGATAACAAAGAACAAATTCAGGTCTCTTCCCTTCCCCCCTTTAATTTGCTCAGTATCTGTAGATTTCATGGTAACGTTGACCTTAGTGGTAAATTTAGTATTTGATTTCATTACAGTCAATAGAAACTAGATGTCTAGAATTATGAACCAGAGTTTAAATTGAAAGATCAAACTCTGACAACAGAAGTTCTACTTCACATATTATGGTATGACCAAAATAAAAACAATAGGGTTGCATCCTGTCCTAAGTGATATGGCCTCTAATATTTTCAGATAAAGAAACCACAAATCAAAAAGCGATCACAGGGTAAATTAGAAATATTAAATACTTATACTGATAAAATGTACATTCCTTCTAAATGTAGGAAAAACTTTCAAACTAATTTCTTTTAATCCTTCTGTTTAAGTAGATATTAATAGTTATCTTAGATATCCAATCTAGGCCCTTCTGAAGTGAAAACAGGGGTCCAGAGAAGCTAAATAATTTGGCCAACGTCACATATTAATATTATATGATCACTTCCTGGTACTCCCTGCCACAGGGAGCAAGAACTCAGGTTATAGCAAACAGTACTCTAAGTGTCGGAGAAGGCAATGGCACCCCACTCCAGTACTCTTGCCTGGAAACTCTCATGGACAGGGGAGCCTGGTAGGCTGCAGTCCATGGGGTTGCTAAGAGTGGCACACAACTGAGTGACTTCACTTTCACTTTTATGCACTGGAGAAGGAAATGGCAACCCACTCCAGTGTTCCTGCCTGGAGAATCCCAGGGACGGGGGAACCTGGTGGGCTGCTGTCTATGGGGTTGCACAGAGTCAGACACGACTGAAGCAACTTAGCAGCAGCAGCAGCAGCACTCTAAGTGTGGTCTGCTGACCAGCGGCAACAGCACCACCAAGTGGCAGTTTGTTAGAAAAACATCTCCTTGGGCCCACGTCTGCTCCATCACAATCTGCATTTTATTTTAGCAGATCCCCAGGTGATTTGTAGCAAACAAGTCTAAAAAGCACTGCATCATTACATGTGGTTCTCAAACGTTAGCATATATTAGAATCATCTGGAAGCTTGTTTAAAAAAAACACTCCTGGGCATTATTCCCAGACTTTCTGATTCAACAGGCCTGGGATGAGGCTCTACAATCTGCATCTCTAACAAGTTGCCAGGTGATGCTGATGCTGGTGGTGCTGGAATCATATTTTGAGAACCACTGCCAAAGTGGTTCAATTTCAAAGCAGAACAGAACCTATTTATAATAATGGCTGCTCAATTAGAGATAAGTAGATTTCTAAATATAGGGAAGTTTTGCAGCCTAGAAACACATTTTCTCCTTCATTTCTGATAAAAAATTTTTAAAACACATTGAATATCTGAGGTCCAGGTTCATAAAAATCAGTCAGAGCTTAGAGAGAGATGATGCAGAGCTTCCAGTACATAAGGATAAAGCCAAGATGGCAGAATGAGAAACAAACGTACACCCACCTTTGGTCTTTCCTGATCCACAGCTACTCCCCTCACTCACTTCCCTGTATCAAGACAGACACGAGGTGTACCACCCAGCTACACTTATAAATAAGTAACACCACTTAGCTTCTCCCAGGGGGGCAATTTGTGTCTCCTGGGATACCTGTTAATCTTTTTCTCTTCTCCTATCATAGCAGAACACATAGGACTACTAAACCAAAAATAAGGTACACAAGAGTCTCTCTTATAGTCATTATAATATGGTCCACACATTCCTTTTATTTCTGAACAATGAAATCACAACTTTCAAAACTCTGATACAGCTAAAAAGGTCTAAACAATCATGGGCTTTTCAACAAAAAATGTCTCAACTGTGGCTAAATTTTATAAACAAAGAGTAGCTTTAGAGAAATACATAATAATGCCAGGTCCCACTTCAGGAAAATTAAATCAGAATATCTTAGGAGAGAAGGATATTTTTTTAAACTTCCTAAGTAATATTCCTAAGGTGCTGATATAGTTGAGAGTCTCTGATTCAAAAAGAGAAGAAAAAGAGAAAAGAATCACCCAGTGAAATAAAAATATAGAAATAGTACTGGGAAGAAAAGCCAGGCTCTGAAAATCTTCTGCCACCACAAAGATATTTTGCTGTGTTTTTAAAAATATTAATCAATACTTTAGACGTTAATTCAACTTTGAGAGTTATGCCTTAAGGAAAATTCTGAAACAAGCCTATTTTTATACCATAAATGATCTGCGAGTAAAAAACTAGAAAGATACTACATTCAGAAATCATGACAGCTGGAACTGAGCCATTCCCCTCTGCCATCACAAACCACCCCCAATGAGAATTAATTTAAATAACTTTGCCTCCCATCAGGTTTAAAAGGAGTGCCAAGTAGTGATCACTTGGTATTAAAAATCACTTTTGAGAAAGAAGTAAATTTTCAATGGACCTAATATATAAAAATTTTAATTTAACAATTTCAGTATCATTGCAGCATGTCTTTCTGGAACAAGAATATCAAGAGCATTTTTTAGAATTACCTTCTTCCAATAGCTTCAATCTACTCGTCCAAAAGGAAACAACTTTTCTGATTAAGGGGCCATCATGTAAGCTAACATACCTATAAATTTTGAGTATCTCCATGATTCTACATAATTTCACTTGACATTCACATGACATTATCAACTCAATAGTACGAAAGATTTATTTTGAAGCAAAGATCAAATTATCTTAAATTCTGAAAGCTTCTATTTCAGACTTACTGTACTACAATTATATTCATAGCAGTTGAGCACACATAGTATGAAATTCATAAAATAATGTAAGGAGAATCAAACCTACCACAAGAGTATCCAAAGAATCAATCAGTGTCAGGGAAAATCTATGAAACAAGTATAGTGAGATACAAAACATTAGAATTCTGAATATTTGTATCCATGAACATATAAGACATTATCTGCATCCTACTAACTGACCGGAAGTTTCCATTATTCCATTAACTGGGACTTTCATGCATCTACAGTACCATGTAATCTATGAAACACTAAAGGAACCTGAAAAGCCTTAACATCACATTTACATTAGGCATAACTACAAATCTTTCAAAGTGAACAGAAATATTCATTAGCTCTTTTAAAAGCAAGTAAAAGTTATTAATGCAACGACACCTTGTGTCAACAACTATATACATTCTAAAAGTCAAGTTCATCTTAATAAACGACTCAACTTTTCACTGATCTAAGAAGTAAACTGATTAATACTGTACAAAAGATAACTAAAAGGAATAAAGGAATTTAATGTAACACTTAAAGCAGTCTTTGAAATTTAACCAATTCCCAGATACACAATTACACACTGCCTCTAAGATGCCTTCAGACTTGAGAACTTTGAGATGACATGTTATGCCCTTTGTTAATACTCACTTTCCCAAGGCATCATCAACATCACCCCGACTTGGCTCCTGGCCTCTAACCCGACCTCTGCAGGTCAAAGGCATAAGTTCATCCGCTGGGTAAGCATGTTCCTGCAAGGAAAGTCTTAGTGAGTCACTAAGGAAAGCAAAAAGAAAGTTCACATCTTTTAGAGAACATAACTTTTCAGTTTTTTTTTAACAAAAATTAACCAAAAGTTTTACTATTCTTACAGTCCACGAAACCTTAAAAGAAAACTTTTTAGCTATAAATATGTACTTGTAAATACAAGAAAATATTTCCTTAAAACTGTAATAACAATCCATTTCCCCTCCACCCAATCTCACTTCCCAGAGAGATAACTGCTGTTACAACTGGCATTTATCGTTTCAGACCTATCCACACTCATAGAAATACATGCACATACATCATTTAAATAGGTACTCATGCAATTTGTACACACTGTCCTAAAATGTGTTCACTTAAATCATACTGGGGTTTTTCATGCTGCAATTCTACAGATGTATTTTATTCTTTTTAATAACTGCATAGTGATAGTTTAATATTAACTAATATTATTGAGTACTTATGTTCTAAGCACTGTTCTATATATTTTAGTTTATTTATCACATAACCCTCTGAAACAAATTCCATTATTTCTGTTTTATAGATGAGAAAACTGAGGCCGGAGAAATTAACTAAGCCTATGTCATGCAACCAGTAAATGATGGATCCAGAATGCAAAAGTGGCAACCTGATTCCAGAGCCCACACACTTGATAGGACCTGCTCCTCATGGTATTCCAAAGTATGGGTACCGATGAACATGTAGGCTGAACTCAATTTTTTACTGTATAAACAATGCTTCAATAAACAGCTATATGTCCATATCTCTGGTACATATGCTTGTATTCTTTGGATTAAATCTCTGAAACCAGACCCAGTGGGTCAAAGGTATGGATATTTCATTTTTTCTGTGTTGTGCTTATCCAACTTATCAGTCATATCCAACTCTTTTTGACCTCATGGACTACAGCCCGCCAGGCTCCTCTGTCCATGGGGATTCTCCAGGCAAGAATACTGGAGCGGGTTGCCACACCCTCCTCCACAGGATCTTCCCAACCCAGGGACTGAACCCAGGTCTCCCACATTGCCGGCAGATTCTTTACCGTCTGAGCCACCAGGGAAGCCCAAGAACACTAGAGTGGGTAGCCTATCCCTCTTCCAGGGGATCTTCCTGACCCAGGAAATCGTACCGGGGTCTCCTACACTGCAGGCAGACTCCTTATCAGCTGAGGTACCAGGGAAGCCCCTTCATTTTTGCTAGCTACTATCAAACTGAAGACAAAGATATACACTCTTAACAACACTCTCAGGCAATGATCAACAGTTTACATTTTGCCAATCTTCTGGATAAAAAATGGTATCTCAAGTTTCACTACAAATGAGGATAAATATCTTTTTGCATTAGCCACTGCTATTTCTTTTTAGAAATGTCTATTTATATCTTTGTTTATTTTCTATTGGTTGTCTGACTCCTTATACATTGCTATGTAAACATTTTTTCTATCTTTCCTTTGGCTTTTAACTTTGTTTACGGTACTTTTTACTTTAATCTTTAAATATGTAGCTAAATCTATTAGTCGCTTCATGGTTTCTAAATTTGGGGCACGGTTAACAAGGCTATCTTGGGTCTCTGAAAACAGCACTCTTATAATTTTATTTTTTATATGTCTAGATATTTACTCCGTCTGGAATCTAATTTTGCTTATAAAGTGAAGTGGGGATGTACTTGTATTTGCTCCCCCAAATAGCTAATTTCCTAAATACCACTTTTTAAACAATTCATCCTTTCCCTAACAGCTTGAAATATAGCTTATAAAGTGTCTACATGAACACACGCTTTCATAGCCTCTACTTTGTTCTACAGACCTAGTTCCTACTCCTATTGCCCTACAGACCTATTTGTTTTACAAACCTACTTCCTGCTTCAAAACCATTGTCTTAATCAGTCTTTGCAACATGCCTTGCTACTTGGTTAAGCAATTCACTCCCACCAGTTATTTTGTTCTAAATTTTCTTAATGAGTTTTTCAAGTTTACTCTTCTGGATAACTTTAAAATTTCCTTAAAATTCCACTGAAATTTTAATTGAAAGACTCTAAATTGGGGAGAATTGATATTTTTTTACCAACTGAATCTTCCTATCTAGGACTACTGTATCAATATACTAGTTCAAATCTTCTTTTATGAATTCAGTTTCCACCACAGGTCGCATATATTTCTTAATATTTATTAATAGGTACTTTTTACTGAAATAGGTTGATGTACAAAATTATGTTAGTTTCGGGGGTACAACACAATGACTCAACTAATAGGCATTTTATAGTTTGGCATACTATTGAGTAGATTTTTTTTTGGATGAACCACCATGACAGCGTATGTCTAGCCTAAATGATAATGAAGCACATGCAAGAATCCTCCCTCTCGTCTACTACACAGTGAAATGTTATATAATTTTTAAAATTATTTTTAATACATAGCTAACCTAGATAGCATATTAAAAAGCAGAGACATCACTTTGCCAACAAAGGTCCATCTAGTCAAGGCTATGGTTTTTTCCAGTGGTCATGTATGGATGTGAGAACTGGACTATAAAGAAAGCTGAGCGCCAAAGAATGGATGCTTTTGAACTGTGGTTTTGGAGAAGACTCTTGAGAGTCCGTTGGACTGCAAGGAGATCCAACCAGTCCATTCTAAAGGAGATCAGTCTTGGGTGTTTATTGGAAGGACTGATGCTAAAGCTGAAACTCCAGTACTTTGGCCACCTCATGCGAAGAGCTGACTCACTGGAAAAAAACCCGATACTGGGAGGGATTGGGAGCAGGAGGAGAAGGGGACGACAGAGGATGAGATGGCTGGAAGGCATCACCAACTCAATGGACGTTGAGTTTGAGTGAACTCTGGGAATTGGTGATGGACAGGGACGCCTGACGTGCTGCAGTTCATGGGGTCGCAAAGAGTCGGACACGACTGAGCAACTGAACTGAAATGAAGCTTGAAAATAAGAAACTTTCCAGTACCAAAACTGAAGAGTGGAGTGAGAAGATGAAGCTGTATTGACCACAACATGGGCATTAGGAATAAAGACAGGCTTTAAAGGGAAATATGTTGACACCTAACATGTCGGAGAGTTGATGTTGTTGGCCCTCCATGCATGGCCGTAGCCCATGAAGTAGGTTCTATAAGTTGAATAGTTGCTTCAATGAAATTGGACAAGAACATCTCCAATTACTTGGCTGCACATCTTAGGAAAGGAGAGAAACAAGAAAAGCTTGCTAAACTTTATACTCTTTAACCAGAGGACTGTCCCTAAAAGAGTCCCCCCAAAATAATAAAATGTGACTATAAGAAACATTTAGAAGTGAGAATCACTGTATTACATATTTCAATTTTAGATAATACTTACTGACTACCTGACAAGGATAACAGGATTAATATACTCACCCTTTTCCCTAACTTGGGATTTTTATCAATTATATTATTATAAACAGTTTTCACTTTGCATGTTTTCACTATACCCACACAAATTGAGATTCACAATTTAAACTTTCAGCAACATGGTTCAAATTCCAGGTACCATTGCATTTTTAAATAATTGCACAGAATGCAAACTGAAGTGCCAGTTCTTCAATCCACAAATCACTACATAAATATCAGATGCTTCTTGTGATCAGTGATCAACCACATAACTTCTTTCGAAGTGGAACTAGTGATTGATCACTGTGTATTTTTTAGTTCAGACAGCAAGCATGAAGTCATATGTCTCCTTGTCACCTAGTGATTATCCTACATGACAGTTTGACAGTTTATAAAAATAGATAATCAAGAGGAAATTAACCAATGAGGGTGAAAGCTCACAAAGAAATGAAAAGTGGAAACACTGAAGGTGAAATTCACATTGAACATGAAAGATATTACAGAAGAAACAGCTGCCCATGGAACGTTGATACTGCTGTCACTGAAGCAGTATCTAGATATGCAGCCAGAGGAATTCGGTAAAGGCCAAATTATCCACATAGATGAAAAAAAGTGGTTCTGACATAAAAATGCCTGCAGAAATTTCATGACACAGAGGGAAAAGGATAAAATTTTTGAAGTGGGCCCAAATTTCAGAAATTTCTGAATCTACCACACCGGATATAGCAGAGATTTATGTTGTGTCTTAAGTCATACAACAAGAAGGTAGAAAGCAAGGCGAGTCCTGTTCTAACATCTCTTAGTGAGGTTTTTACAAAGAAATAATACTTCAATTCCAAAGTCTGTAATGTTTTGAATAATAGTACACTAAATATTAGTTTTAGCTATTTCAAAAATTTCTCTGTACATTTATAACTATCAGAAAGAAAATTTTAAATGCTTTGACAAAGATTTTTTTTAAGGTTTATAACATTTATAGTCTGGTCTGGAATCATAATTTCCCCAGTTGCTAGCGTTAGAATTCTACTTAACTGGAGTCAACGCACACCACTTTTCTTTGGTGTCTCCATTCCTGTTTTTATCTCTTGGGTGCCTGGACTTTGTCCTCAGGTAAGTTATTTTTGTTTACTTTAAAATAGCATCATCGGTACTGTTATTTCTGGATTAAGCTGGCTCTTGCCTTACACTTGAAGAACAATTCAAAAAATTATAAAATGCCTGAAACATATTTTCTCTCCTTTAGAAGTTTGAAAATACTATTCCACTCTTCTTGCATTCATGAAATATCACCATGGCAAAGTTTCTAAGACTACTCTGATCCTTCATACCTTGAATATGACTTGCTCCTCCTATACCTGTATGCCCATATGATTCTTAATCCTAAAAATTCAGCAAAAATATTCCTGATCCCCAATGTCCAACTCTATCCTCCTGCCTCTCACTTAATTATCTAGATTCCAAACTCATTACCATGTTTGCAGCAAAAAAAAAAAAAAAAAAAGAGGTCAGGAACACTACACAGATGGTCACACAAAAGGAAAGACCAAAACAAAAAAATTAGACTAAATACAAAAAGACTCGCAGCCTGCAATCCTTCAGGTTATTTTAAAAACTTCGGTGTTCTACAATGATTTATTTCCTGAGGAAAGGATTCCAGGTAACAAATGCTTTGATATAATTAGAATCCACATGCAGCTACCAAATTCTGAATTCAATATTTTATAATTTTAATATGATATATATATTAGTAAAATTCCTAACTACTTTTACATGTGGCTTTAAGATGTCAAGTTTCTAACTACTTTTTAATTCAAACAGAACCATGAGTTACCAAAATGCACAACATTTTTAAAGCTTTATAGTTTTATATTTAACACATATAAAAAACTTAGAAGTAACTCAAGTAACATGTTTTAAAACTTGCTTATGTATTTTGAAAGATACTACATAAGAGATCAATCAAATGTTAATTTGACTGTAAAGAGGTCTTTTTAAATGGCTGCTTAGAAAGCTTAATAATACTATTTTTAGGGTTCTGCAAAACACATACACAATCACCTGTTATCTGAAATTAAATATGAAACTCAAACCCTAAGCTTATCCAGGTAAGAAAAATATTATTAGTAACTGAAAACCAGAATAATCAAATAAGAGAGCTTTGAACCAGGTGTAAAAATACTTTATGTCCCCCAGTTTCAACATTAAGGTTAGAAACAAAACCACAGCCTTTTCTTCTGGTTGACCACAGAGCAGACTACAGTTGGTTTGCGTAAGTTCAGAGCAATGCAAGTGCCCATGTGCTTAGTCACTCGGCCATGTCCAACTCCTGGCCACCCTGCCGGGCTCCTCTGTCCACGGGATTCTCCAGGCAAGAACACTGGAGTGGGTTGCTGTGCCCTCCTCCAGGGGATCTTCCCAACCCAGGGATCAAACCCAGGTCTCCCCAGTTGCAGGCAGATTCTTTACCGCCTGAGCCACCAGGGAATCATAAAGCAAACTACAGGTGATTTGCATAATTTCACAGCAATGCATACATGGCAAATAAACAGCATGCACGGCACTACACTTCAAACACTCTGGCTAACTGAGGTTACAGTGATTCTTTCTCTTCAATGTATTGTCAGAACAAAGGATAAGGATTTTCATACTGCTATGACTAACAGCCAGAAAAAAAAAAAAACCTTTAAAAATTATCACTAAAAATAAAACTCAGGTGATAAAAGTCCTATATCAATTAAGTATTGATGGAACATGTGCTTAGCTAAAAGCAAGAGCAAAACAAAACAAAACACAGTAGACTCTCCACATCAAATTCTAAATTTACCAGCATTTTGATACAACTGCTTCAAAACACTCCAATCAGGGATTTCCTTTGTGACTCAGTGGTAAAGAATCCACCTGTCAATGCAGGAGGCATGGGTTTAATCCCTGATCTGGGAAAGATCCCACATCCCATGGAGCAACTCAGCCTGTAGGCCACCACTATCGGGCTATAGCCCGGAAATCGCAACTGCTGAAGCCTGCGAGCCCTAGAGCCTGTGCTCCACAACGAGAGGCCACCGCAGTGAGAGGCCCAAGCACTGCAACTAGAGTGTAGCCTCTGCTCTTCACAGCTAGAGAAAAGCCCGAGTGGTACCAAGGACCCAGTGCAGCGAAAAAATAAACAAACACGCACGATTTTAAAACACTCAAATCAGGACTTTTCTGCTGGTCGAGTGGTTGAGAATCCGCCTGCCAATGCAGGGAACGTGGGTTCGATCCCTGGTCCGGGAAGATTCCACCTGCCTCAGGACAACTAAGCTCGTGCGCCACAACCACTAAGCCCACGTGCTGCAACTATGGAGCCTGTGCCCTAGAGCCTGTGCTCTGCAACAAGAGAAGCCACCAGAATGAGAAGCCCTCAGACTGAAATGAAGAGCAGCCCCACTCACTGCAACTAGAGACAGCCTGCACAGCAACAAAGACCCAGCACAGCCAGAAATAAATACATAATTAAAAAAAAAAAAAAACACTCAAACCAAAGCAGCATCCAAACTGACTTTTCGGTAAAGCCAATTCCAGAAACTAGCCAAAGGGAAGAGACTTTACTAAAATCAGTAATAAGACAAAAGTACTGTTTATTTATAATAGTGAGCTACTGAAGACACCAAATCTATTTAATTTCCCATAAAATTACATACATTTAAAATTTTTTACTCCAGATCCTTATTGTTAAACACCTCACCTCCCTTCTTGAGGCAGGTTTAAGATATTCCTTCCTAAAACAAAAACTAAATTATATCTAATGAACCATCTATTATATACAGATAGCATATGCTAGTTACTGACTGAACTTACATAATTTTTCAGTTCTCTTTTCATCCCAAATCAAATATTCCTTTTCCCTTTTGTTCACTAATTATACTCACTAAGCCATGTTTCAGGTGTTTAGGATTCCATTTATCTAAACTATTAAATTATTAATTCTTCTACCCTGAACATATGGTCCTTTGAATACTATATTTTATGAAATGTGTCTCAGCACTGAGGAGAAACAATAAGTAACAAAACTGCAGTTATCTGATAAGATTTTAAATTAAGCACAGAGTAGAACGCTGGCAAGCTTTAGAAGTCCGTACTGAAAATAAGAACAAAAGTTTCCAAACTCTTCAATATATGTTAATCAATTTGGTTTGATCAATGATAAAATAAACTGAACTTAAGAAATAATATTACATGGAATAAATGATAATAAATAATAATGTTGTAATGAAATAAAGTCCTGCTACCAACAGATATTTTTAGCAAGATTATTATCAATAATGCAGAAAAAGTATTTGACAAAATTTAATAAATAACCTGTGATGATGAAAATTCTCAGCAAGGTAGAAACAGAAAGGAACTGAATATAGAGCATCTATGAAAAACCCACAGCTAATATCATACTTAACAAGGAAAGGCTAACTGCTTTTCTCACAAGATTAGGAGTAAGACAAGGATCTCACACTTCTTTTCAACATCATACAAGAAGTCCTAGATACTGCTCTAAGAAGAAATAAAAGGTATTTAGTTTGGAGGAAGAAGGAAAAATCTTTTTTTGCAGATCACATGACTGACCATGTAGGAAACCTTACAGAATCTACCAAAAAAGCTACTAGAAATCATATGGGTGAATTTAGCAAGGATCTCAAGTTATCAGAAAAGTTGTATTTCTGTATGACATCAATGGACAACTGGGAATTAAAATTTGAAAGACTATAATTTACAAGAGCATTAAAAATATGAAATACTTATGAATAAATTTAACGAGATGTGCAAGACCTGTACACTGCAAAGTACAAAACACTGCTAACGTTAAGAACTAAATAAATGTACAAAGACACAATTTTTATGGATTAAAAGACTCGATACTATTAAGAAGTCAAACGCTCCAAACTGATGTATAGATTTCAACATAATCCCAATCAGTATCTCCATAGGCTATTATTTTTAGAAATTGACAATATGATTCCAAAATTTACATGAAAATGCAAAATATCTAAAATATTCAAAATAATTTTGAAAAAACAAAGCTGAAAGACTTACACTGCCTGATTTCAGGGCTTAATATGACTTAATTCAAGACTGATACAGATGGACTAACAGATATTTAGATCAGTGGGAAAAAAGATACAGAGTTTAGAAATAGACCCAAGCATATAAAGTTAACTGATTTTACAAAGGTGCCAAAGTAATTCCGTGGGACAAGGATACTCTTTTCAACAAACAGTGCTAGAATAATGGGGATAACCACAAAGAAAAAAATATAAACAAAGCTTTACCTCACACCACATATACAAACATTAACTCAGAATGAGTAGTAGATCTCACTGAAAAAGCTAAAATCAGTAAAACACCTAGAAGAAAATAGGAAAATCTTTGTGACTCTGGGCTAGGCAAATATTTTTTTAGGTAGGGTATAAAAGACTTAAGTCATAAAAGAAAAAGAATAAATTGGACTTGGTCACAAGTTAAAACATTTATACTTCAAAAGACATTAAGAAAATTAAAAGGCAAAGTACATTGGGAAGAAAATATTTGTTAAAACATACATATGATAAAGGATTAATATCCAGAAAATAATATATCTCTTATGACTCAGTTATAATAGGACAAATGACCTGATTTTAAAATAGCAAGAGATTTGAACAGATGTTTCACCAAAAAAAGATATACTAAACATATGGAAAGATTTTCAACATCATTAGTCATCAGGAAAAATAAAACTAAAATCACAACAAAATACCACTACACACCCACTAGAATAGCTAAAATTAAAAAGACTGAAAATACCAAGTGTTGGAGAAGATGTGGAGTAACTAAAACTCTTAAATTGCTCATGAGGAATGCAATATGTTACAGCCACTTTAGAAAAGTCTGGCAGTTTCCTATAAAAAGTTAAATTTACCCTTCCCATACAACCTAGCAATCCCACTCCTAAGTATGAAAATGAATGTCCACATAAAAATCTGCATTCTCAAATTCACAGCAATCTTTTAATAAGAGCCAAAGACTAGAATCATTCTAAATATTTATCAACTGGTGAATGGTGTTTTGCCAAATCAACAAATACTACTGAGCAATAAGTAGGAACTATAATATCTCCAACAACATGGACAAATCTCAAAAGCATCACACTATGGGAAAGAATGTGAACCAAAATACTACATACATATTCTAAGATGCCACTAATATTGAAGTCCTAGAAAAGGGAAAACTGGTGACAAAGACCAGATCACAACGGTTGCCAGAGGTCAGAGGTGGAGAAAAGGAACTGGTTACATAGGAGCATGAGAAAGCTTGGGGGGGATGGGGGGGACGGAAATGTTCTGTATCATAAATGTGGTGGCAGTTAAATAACTGTGTACAACACAGAACCATGCATTTGAAATCGGAAATTCTTTTGTCTGTAAATTCTACCTAAATATATAGGAAGATGTGGTTCTATTGAGTCAAAATCCTACAGAGTATCACAGTATGATATAAGAAACAAACAAAAAAACCTATGAGAAGACACTATAGAATTTAAGTCACTTTGGCAGTTTTTTTAGAATGTTCTAAAAGTAGAGGCCAAGGAACAATGATTAATAAAAGGTAGTCCTAGAATCGTTTACACACAAAAATTGCACATACACATGTATTTGTGTCTTCCCTCCTCCTGACCATTAATGCCACTTTTAAACTTATTTATTTATAGAATTACTCTTTTTGATTAAGAAACTATCAAAAAGAAACACTGGTACATATTTTCAAATGAAAATATGAAAAAGTTCTGAAGATGGATGGTGATATTTGCAGAACAATGTGAACATAATTAACGCTGTACACTTAAAAAGGGTTTAAATGGCAAAATTTTATGTATATCTTAACACAATGAAAAATGTTTTTTAAAAATCAGGAAAAAATATTTCTAAGAAAGCTTACACAAATCTGGAAATTCGTAAGAAGTTACATTTTAAAACAGTTCCTTTTGTTTAAAGGATAAATACTGATTTTTCTTTGAACTGTGCACTCACGAAGATGAAGTAAAGTGAAGTCACTCAGTCATGTCTGACTCTTTGCGATCCCACGGACTGAAGCCTACCAGGCTCCTCCATCCATGGGATTTTCTGGTCAAGAGTACTGGAGTGGGATGCCATTTCCTTCTCCAGAAGATCTTCCTGACCTAGGGACTGAACCTGGGTCTCCCACATTGCAGGCAGATGCTTTACCAACTGAGCTATCAGGGAAGCTCATGCCCTCACCAAAGCAAGCTTTAAAGTGAATAGGTATGATGCTCCTAGCTAAAGGAAACTGTGCTACTGTGCTTAACTCTTTCAGAATTGATTTATAATGTTTAGGTCTCTACCAAGGTAGTTTCTGTTTATAAAAGTTGATAACTGAGTTGTCTATAGTCAACAGGAAAAACATTAGAAGACAGAGATCATCAGATCAGGGAGCTCAGATCCAAAACAGTTCTGTATTTGGTGGCCTAAATACATGTATTTTGTCATCTAATTTAGTCTGCAGACTGGCCTCAGCACAAATACTAAAAACAAGCTAATAGAAGCCCTAAAGTGGCTGTGGTCTAAGGTTAAATAAGGTAGCGCAAGAACTGCCAAAAAACACATCTAATTTCATTTTATTTGGGGAAAAAAGGAAGTCATCTGTGCAATTCACTGTGGATAAACTGCAGTTTGACTGAGGCTAGAGATCTGTCAAGTACATTCGTTATAATTGTTAGTATTTATGCTACTGTGTGCTTAGTTGCTGAGTTGTGTCCTACTCTTTGTGACCCCATGGACTGCAGCCCACCAGGCTTCTCTGTCCATGGAATTCTCAAGGCAAGAACACTGGAGTGGGTAGTCATTTCCTTCTCCAGGGAAATCTTCCCAACCCAAGGACTGAATCCAGGTCTCCTGCATTGCAGGCAGATTCTTTACTATCTGAGTCACCAGGGAAGCTCCTTATGATGCTGAGATAGCCCCAAATAATATTCTTAGTTGATAGAATGCATGTGTTCAAAGCCTCTTGAGTCGTGTCTCTTTGTGACCTTATGGACTGTAGCCCGCCAGACTCCTCTCTGTCCATGGAATTCTCAAGGCAAGAATACTGGAGTGGGTTGCCATGCCCTCCTCCACAGGATCTTCTCAACCCAGGGATCAAACCCAAGTCTCCTGCATTGTGGATTCTTTACCATCTGAGCCACCAGGAAAGTCCAAGAATACTGGAGTAGGTAGCCTATTCCCTCTCCAAAGGATCTTTCCGAGTCAGGCAACCAAACCAGGGTCTTCTGTGTTGCAGATGGATTCTTTACCAGCTGCGCTACCAATTGATAAAATCAGAAAAGCCTTGGATGTAACACCAGAAAAGTCTTGGATGTAACACAAAGATTTAGTAATCTACCTAAGGCTGGCAGGGCATTGTTATTGAAAAATAACATTACTAGAACCTGGGGAATCATAAAGAAAAACAAAGTTCAAAGACGGCATGCCTCAAACAGGAAAGAATGAGTGTGTTTGAAGAAAGTTCTATGTACCATCTAGGGAAGAAGTTCTGAGTTAAAGCCTCGATAAATTTTAGGAGGGCCATTTCAATCTCAGGTAGACAATGAATTGCTAGCAGCCACGATGACAGCGGCAGTAGCTGGTAGCAGTAAACACGAAGTGCTTCCTGTCTGCTGGACACAAATTCCAAGTACTTTAATTATATTAAGTTGCTTAATCTTTAAAACATTCTAAGGCAGGCAAACCATTTGAGAGAGATGAAGAAACAGGTTCAAGGAGATGAGGTAACTTTCCCATTGTAACCCAGCTGGTGGGCGGCAGAGCTACCGCAGGGTATCCTGCTCCATTTCCAGAGTTTATGCTCTTAATATTATTCTGCTTGTCTTTGGAAAATAACATTGTTTTCCCAGAACCAAGAAAGTTAAAAGAATTGCTGTAATTGTGTACTAGACTGGAGAGTAATATTTTTTAAATCTAGTAAGAAATGAAAAGTTTTCAACATTTATTAAAAGCCATTTTAGCACAGAAGGCAACTGACTACAGCAAACAGAGTTGTACATCCCCAAATTTACCATTAGCGTATACTTTTAATAAAATTTATTAAACAATTTCTGATTTTAAAAGGTAAAGATATATCACAGTAATCAAATGCCAAAAAAAATCATTTGATTATACCTTCGTAAGAATTCAAGTCAGTGCTTTCAAGAACAAAAAAACAAAAAAACATTTATGTACCAGGTATGATGCTAGCTGGGCTTCCCTGGTAGCTCTGCCTGCAATGCAACAGACCTAAGTTTGATCCCTGGGTCGGGAAGTTCCTTAGAGAAGAGAATGGCTACCCACTCAAGTATTCCTGCCTGGAGAATTCCACAGACAGAGGAGGCTGGCACACTACAGTCCACGGGGTCACAGAGTTGGACACAACTAAGCAACTAACATTTTCACTTCATTTTTTCATGATGCTAGTTAAATATAGGCCATATAGAAGATCAATTTATTAAAAAGTAAAGAAAATGGCCCTGTGATCTCAAAAATCTTATCCTCTACAATAACCCTTTGTACTCATCCCCATTCTTCATAGGAAGACACTGCTCAAGGGGGTTAAATGATCTGTTTAAGGTCCAAGCTAAATAACTGACATAGGATTTGAACTCAAACCCATCTAACTCCAAAATCTATATATACTTTTACTTTATAACAAGCTAATAGTGTTTCTGAGTATAGGAACCAGAAAAAAATTACAACTGACTTCATATAACCAGTACAAAGTACCTGGTCTCTGTTTAACATTTTAGAACCATTTCATGTTAGCTGAGAGCTTGAAAAGGGGAAGTGTGAATTCTAGACCAAATCTTGGGTTACAGACCTCACACAGTTTGAGCACAGCACAAGTACACTGCAAGAGTTACTCATGTCGTAAAATAGTTGAACATTTTAAAACACATATTGCAGTGGACTGCAGATGGGTGTGACTCCACTGGAAAAATGGAGGGCGAGGGGTGTTAATTCCAAGAGTTTCTTTGGTCTTTGGAACTGAAATCCCTTTCCTTTAGATCTTGCAGGCAGATGACTATAATAAAAGTTATCCAGTAAGGGTCCATAAATAAGAACTGGATCAGGAAGTCTTCTGAGGGCTGCCATTGCTAGCTGCTCTGTCAGAAACTCATTTCTACGATAGGAAAAAATGTACTGATGTAACTTTCAGCTGTTTACCTAATAAGGAACAAAATGTTAAAGATACTGTGCTTCACAAAAGACGACCCTATTCACAGTGAGATGTACTGAACTAATCCAGCTGTATAACATCTTATTCAACTTTGGAACTAAAGTTGACATGGCTTGGGTTTGAAGATATAACCTAGATCCACCTGGCCACCCTAAAACTATTAGCTTAGAGAAAATTATGCTTTGCCCAAACTGAATTAACCAGGGATAAATGATTTTGAAAGAAATGTTAAGGGAATGGCTGAGTTTTGAGAAATGAATTCAAAACTGTGTTTTCAACATGGTTAAAAACACCCAGAACTTCATGACCATTATATCCTAAAAACATTTAAGAACTCAGTATGTACTCTTAAAAGCTGTACAATATAGAAGGGAATAAGAATTATCAAATGTAAGACAAGCTTAAAAAATTTTTTTAATGTATAAAAGCGTATGTACTTACATGTTCATAAAGATAATGTAAACATATAAAGATATTTGGGTAACAGAAAAATGGATTCAGAATCAGTTGAAAAACACAGCAGAATCAATTAAACTTAGTTCTTTGCCAAACTTTCCCCAACTACATTTACAGGCCTTAATCATAGAAGATATGCTGACATAACAATTACTTCATAAGAAGTAATTCTCAGAATAATCTGATTAAACTCATCAAAATTACACAAATTTACTTGTAAAATTGTATTTCAAACTCTAAAATTTGCTGGCTAGTTATCTTTTAAAAATTATTATGATTCTTTTTTTTCTTTTGCATTTTAAGATCATCTTATTGTGGGGGGGGGGGCAAGACGTCACGGGGGTGGGGGCAGCTACAAATGCCCTTCCCCACCTCCTAGCCCTGTACTATTTAATTAAAATTAAATTTTTAATTGTGGTAGAAATCATGGAACATAAACTCTACAGTTTTTTAAGCATAAGTTTAGCAACATTAAGTATATCCACTACTGTGCAACAGGTCTCCAGAACATGTTTTGCTTTGCAAAACTAAACTTGTTATTTCACTCAAGTGAGCACTAAGGCATTTTAAAATAATATGGGCCAGCATATCTAGAAGGCAAAATATGTTCAAATCAAGGCCCACTGTGAGGATATCATTTGGACAGAAACTAGACGATAGTCTGACTCTCTGAAAGTAATGGTTTTCTTCGTAACGTGAATATAGTAATTCTCTAAACACTTTTTTGTTTAGTTAAGAGAAGCATTTCCCTTAAGGCAAAGATAACACCTTACTCATGTTTATATTTACCATATCTAACTATACAAACTATTTAATACACACCATTGATAGCACCAAAGGAAACTATCTAAATATAGTTTCATAATCTAATTAAATTTATTCTTACCTATTCAATATATTGGTTCTCTAAGAACCACTATCAGGAATACACTGTTATCCTACGTTCACACTATTTTTCAAAATTTCCTTTAAAAATGAAGAAAACTAAATTTATTAATTCAAGTTGTAAAATTCCCAGTTGACTGCGCTCACATAATAATCAGCTCACATAAATGGTATATAAAGATAAGCTTTCTACTTACCATATAGTTACCATAAGCATGATCAAACATTTCCAGTACTTGATTCCTAATTTTAAAAGAGCAGAAATGGGAAAAAGTTAAATATATTCTACTTAATGTCTTTCAAAAAGTTAATGCTCCTTCATAAACATATACCAACAAAAAACAAAAGAAATATTTAGTTAGGAAGGAATATAAACAGAGTCAGGAAATAGACCAGTGTTAGCAGACAAGCTTTCATGAATCACACAGAGCTAGGCCAACCTTTCACTATTCCAGAAATTCATATAAAATTCATCTTACACTCTTCCCTAAGAAAACTGTTGAAGGATGCATGCCATGAAGAGAGAAGAAAATCTGATGATGAAAAACAACTACCTCTTAACAAAATTATTTAATATAAATGTCTCAAAAGGAGAAAACAATAAAGAGTCCCCAAAGAAATAATTATTGTTAACATTTATTGCTTATACTAAACATTCGACCAAAAAAAAAGAGGTGGGAATGTGTATTACTATAAAATAACAATACTCTATCAAGCCTCTGCCTTTCCCCTTAAATTAAATAAGATCACTAATGCCTAGTTTAACACATATTTGTTAATATGTTGGTCACATTTCCAAAAGCTATATTTTATGATTCTATTGTGTACCTTTTGCTCCTTTAAAAAACTGTCAAAAGTCAATAAACAGTATTCATTCCTGAAGAAAACTAATCCTCAAAAAGAAATTTGTGTATTTGGCTCCGTTTCTCAAAATTCCAAAATGACTGTTTAAAGTGGAGATTTCTGATCCCCACACCAGATTTTGCCTTTGTCATTCATGACCTGCTTAATTATGTGCCTGCCGCCTAACAAGGGGGAAATGCACTGGCAGTTTTGGCTCTCAGAGCATGACAGAACTGCTCAGAAACTCATGGTTTCACTGACATACAGCAGGACAGACCACAGCATTGTCAAATATTGGAGAAGCAATAATGATATTTACTTTGTAATATTTAATATATGCTGGTTACTGTTTTACATGCTTTCCATATATGAACTCATTTAATTATTACAACAACCCTTATGTAATGGTATTACTATATTATAGATGTGGAATATGAGAAACCAAGAAGTTAAGTAACTTAGACAAGGTCATCCTGCCTTGACTGAAAATGGCAAGGCCAGGAGTCAACTCCCTGTAACTTTGTTTGTTCAGTCACACAGTCGTGTCCAAATCTGCAACCCCAGACTGCAGCACGCCAGGCTTCCCTGTCCTTCACCATCTCCCAGAACTTGCTCAAACTCAAGTCCATTGAGTCAGTGATACTATCCAACCATCTCATCCTCTGTGTGTCCCCTTCTCCTCCTGCCTTCAATCCTTCCCAGAATCAGAGTCTTTTCCAATGAGTCAGTTCTTCGCATCAGGTGGCCCTAGTATTGGTGCTTAAGCTTCAGGATCAGTCCTTCCAATGAATATTCAGGAATGATTTCCTTTAGGATGGACTGGTTGGATCTCCTTGCAGTCCAAGGGACTCTCAAGAGTCTTCCTCAACACCACAGTTCAAAACTCAGCCTTCTTTATAGTCCAATTCTCACATCCATACATGACTGCTGGAAAAACCATAGGCTTGACTATACAGACCTTTGTTGGCAAAGTAATGTCTCTGCTTTTTAATATGCTGTCTAGGTTGGTCATAACTTTTCTTCCAAGGAGAAAGCATCTTTTAATTTCATGGCTGCAGTCACAGTCTGCAGTGATTCTGGAGCCCAACAAAAAAAAGTCTGTCACTGTTTCCATTGTTTCGCCAACTATTTGCCATGAAGTGATGGGACTGCATGCCATGATCTTTGTTTTTTGAATGTTGAGCCTTAAGTCAGCTTTTCTACTTTCCTCTTTCATCTTCATCAAGAGGATCTTTAATTCCTCTTCTCTTTCTGCCATAAGGTGGTGTTATCTGCATATCTGAGGTATTTGATATTTCTCCCAGCAATCTTCATTCCAACCTGTGCTTCATCCAACCCAGCATTTTCCATGATGTACTCTGCATAGAAGTTAAATAAGCAGGGTGACAATATACAGCCTTGACGTATTCCTTTCCCAGTTTGGAACATGGAAACAGGTCCATTGTTCCATGTCCAGTTCTAACTGTTGCTTCTTTACCTGTATATAGATTTCTCAGAAGGCAGATAAGGTGATCTGGTATTCCCATCTCTTGAAGACTTTTCCACAGCTTGTTGTGATCCACACAGTCAAAGGTTTTAGCGTAATCAATGAAACAGAAATTAGATTTTTTCTGGGATTCTCTTGCTTTTTCTATGATCCAACGGGATGTTGGCAATTTGATCTGTGGTTCCTCTGCCTTTTCTAAATCCAGCTTGAACATCTGGAGTTTCGATTCACATACTGTTGAAGTCTAGCTTGGAGAATTTTGGACATTACTTTGCTAGTATATGAAGTGAGCGTAACTGGGCAGTAGCTTGAACATTCTTTGGCTTCGCCCTTTGTTGGGACTGGAATGAAAACGACCTTTTTCAGTCCTGTGGCCACTGCTGAGTTTTCCAAATTTGCTGGTATATTGAGTGCAGCACTTTCACAGCATCATCTTTTAGGATCTGAAAGAGCTCAGGAGGAATTCCATTACCTACACTAGCTTTGTTCGTAGTGATGTTTCCTAAGGCCCGCTTGACTTCGCACTCCAAAATGTCTGGCTCTAGGTGAGTGATCACACCATCATGGTTATCTGGGTCATTAAGATCTTTTTTGCATAGTTTTTCTTCATATTCTTTTCTTTTTTCTTCGTCGTCTGTGTATTCTTGCCACCTCTTGTTAATAGCTTCTGCTTCTGTTAGGTCCATATTGTTTCTGCCCTTTATTGTGCCTATCTTTGCATGAAATGTTCCCTTGGTATCTCTAATTTTCTTGAAGAGATCTCTAGTCTCTCCCATTCTATTGTTTTCCGAATCTGCACCTCCACTGTAAGGGGCACAAGTTCCATCCCTGGTCTAGAAACTAAGATCCCCCATGTTGTGCAGTGTGGCAAAATAAATAAATAAATAAAAGAACAGAAATTTTAAAAAAGAGGGGAGAGGGAGCGGCGGTCAAATAAAACTACTTGCTCTCCTTAACAGACTTGAAATATCTCTTCCGAAGTCTTATGGAACTAACTACAGCAAAGTGCAGGGAGCACAGGCTCTGAAGCACTTGGGAGCACTTGGGTTTGAATACTGGCTCCACCATTTACTTAGCTCTGTCACTTTGAACACATCAACCTTGAGTTTCAATTTCCTCATCTGCAATATGGCGATTGCATTCACCTCATTAAATAACAGGATTACAGAGACAGTATATATAAAGTGCCTGGCACTGAACACTGAGTATTCAGTTAAGCAGTTATCACTGTTACATTAAATCTATAAAGAGAAAATTTAAGACCCTTATTAGAGTTTATTAGTCAATTTTGTTTGGATAGCTGATACTTTTTTTCCAACAAGTGTCTTTTCCTGCTATTTAAAAACTAATACAAGACTGAGCAACAATTTCATTTAAGTGGAAGTCTGTATCTAAAACAAATCCTGATGGTTTCACGTCATCTCCATCATAACTCCAGGAGGTAATTATCTTTCCATGTTTTTCTGAGCTTAGACAATTTATTCTTAAAAAAAAAAAAAAAAAGTGGGGGATGGTACCACAGATATTATTCTATAACTTACACCTTTTTTGTCTTGAGAATATATTCTGGGCAGCCTTCTGATGGCCTAACTCCTCTGATGACTGAGTTTTATTCCATAACATGAACATTCCGAGGGACAGCTCTGCTATTTCAAAATGCACATCCTTGCACACCTATCTCTACTTTAATAGTGCTTTTATTTCTGTAGGATAGATTCTCTGAGATGGGATTACTGAATCAGTGGATGCAGACAATTTAAATTTCAGGAAACTGTAAGTAAAGTACAGCAATTTACACTCCCACCAAGTTTTTTCTCAATGCTCAGCTATCCAGGCAGTACTCTATTCATGCACTCTGCTTTGTATTTACTAACTTGATGGCAAAACCCCAGCTATTTCATTGTTTTAATCTGCATCTCTCACATTTATGAGGTTGAGTAGCTTCATGTTGATTAAGTATTTGCATTTCCTCTTGTGTGAGTTAACTCTTTATGCCCTTTGCCCATTTTCTACCGATTCTTGCCTTTTCCCTTATTCATCTGTGGGACCTGGCCTATATTAGGAATACTGACTCTAAATGAAATGCTATACATACAGCTTGATGATTTTATGCCTTTTAAGACTGATAAAACTACTTTGAGTAAAGTGTATAGGTACACTTAATCTGGGCTACGAAACACTACCATCCAATATCGTTCTACTATGAAGATGCAGTGCAAGAAAACACTGTAAAGGAAATGGTAAAATGCGTGAAGTTCAAGTTCCAATGAACGCCCCCTAGTCCGTAACAGGTGTAAACAAGATTTCCTTAACTAGGGAGATCAGTCGTATTTTTCCCACCTGGGAGCTCACTGCTGCAAGAAACGTAACCACATCTCTGAATGAAGCGCGCCCGCAGAAATCTCGCGCGCAGGGACCCCGGCCGGAGCCCCCTTCCCGGGCCACTGACATGGCAGCTGCGTTGACACACGGCGGCTGGTCTCGAGGAGCCTACACAGGTCACAGACAGCCGGGCGACACCCCCGAGACAGCCCCCCGAGGTCGCCTCGCGGGCCGGCGGGCCCCGTCTTCCCGCACCCTGTCCACCCCGCCAGGGTCCTCTCGAGGAAACAGCCGTCCCCAATCGCGACAGGAGAGGCCACTGCGCGCCCGGGTCGCAATGACAGGCACCCTCGCCCGTGGTCAGCCTCACGAGGAAACCCACCCCCAGGCTGTCAGGCACCCTTACCCAAGCTTCTGCTTCTCCTCGCGACTCATGGGCGCGGCCCCCACCGGCCACACGGACGTGGCCGACACCAGGCACAGCGCGGCCGTCGCCGCCACCAGGCTCCATGGCGCTCGCTGGGGGACCGAGGACCCAGAGCCCCGGCCGCCGCCGGCTTCGCTCATGGCCCCGCGGTTCCGCGCACGCGCAGCTGCTACGCCCTGCCGGTGGGACACATTGCCGGACGCCAGTGGCGAAGGGGCTGCGAGCCGTGCTGAGGGCGGGATGCGGAGGGACGCGAACGGCCGCCGTCGCCGAGCAGTTTCCCGAAGCCACCAAGCCAGTCCCCAGCGCCAGCGCTGCCACCGCCCTCAGCCCTCAGCAGCCCGGAGCGCCTCCCCCAGCTTTCCGGTGTCGTAGTCTAGGAAACCGCCTTCCCAAACGCTACTTCCGGGTAGAGCCCGGGCACGCTGCGCCTCAGGACCAATGAGGACTGGATCGGAGAAGGGCTGGCTCCCGGGGACAGGAGAGAACGTTGGTCGGCAGAAGTGAGACGTGGACAAAAGGCGGGACTGGGGAGGGACCTCTCCGCTCGGCCGTCCTCCGACCGCTGCACTTGAGACCTGAAAACTACCGGTCCCAGCGTGCACCGCTTCCTCCCCGGCTCGCTCGCAGTCCGACCCCACCCGGGCCAAATTGCCACCCTGGGTGGGTGCGCTGCACCCTGGGACGTGTGGTCCTTCGAGAGGCTGGAGTGGGTCCTGCGATCCCGCTTGCCCGGGCGCCCGGCAGCCAGCGGCCCCCTCCGTAGTCTGCAGAGTCCACGGGAAAACCCGTCAGCTCTTTATCCATCTTCCTGCGAATACCTTTCGCTACGGGCTGGCAGGAATGAGGCTCACACGGCCTCAGGTCAGTGCTGCACGACTTAGGGAATAATAGTCTCTCTGAGGGCTTCCCTGGTGGTTCAGATGGTCAAAAATCTAACTGCAGTGCAGGAGACCAGGCCTCTTCTTCAGGGAAATTTCAATACTGTAACAGCAAAAATGAATTGAGCCTTTGACGGCAAAGTGCTGAGAGTTTTTACTTACATTCTCTCATACACTCTTCTCAGCTTGAATAGGTAAGTACCACCGCCCCCAGGAAACCGAAGTCAGAGAAATTAGGTTACAAGCCTCGCCACGCTGCTGAGTTAGATTCCAACCAACCTCCGTGACTCGAAAGCCCTAACGTGTAACCAGAGTGAAGGAGGGCACGGGAGGCCTGGTACTTGATTAATAACGATCATCTGAAAAGCTCAACGTCAGGAAACTAGTGTGAGCTGCGAAGAAAGTTTAATGAAGACTAGAACTTGCAGTTTATTTTGATGACCAAGTCCCAGGTTAACCATTGGCAAAATGAGAAGATAAGTTCCTCTTGAAAAACCACATTGTTTTTCTTGTGTGATAATTCAGTAGGTAGGTGCGGAGCTTAGGAGGGAGGGCATGACCTGTGTGACCACAGGAAATCAGTTAGTCCTCCCCTCAGCAGCTCAGCCCTTAGTCCTTGATTGCTATCCCTTGCATCATCTGCTTCCCCCTCAGACCATCTGTTCAGGTGACACCGATGACTCTTCTGCTTTCACTGTCCATCTCTGTCTTAAAATGCAGGTGTCTCCTGCATCTTAAGGTTTTCTTTTCGTACTCTATTTTGTATTCTATAAAACTCTGTCAGTTTTCTCTTTCTACTCTATTCCTTGGTGATTTCTTGCCCTCTTGTGGATTCAGCCATCATATCGCTGTGGTTGATTTGTAACTCAGTAGCTCTCCTGATCTGTGTGTGTGTGTTTAGTCAGTTGTGTCTGACTCATTACGAACCCACGGACTGCAGCCCGCAGGCTCCTCGGTCCATGGGGATCCTTGAGGCAAGAATATTGGAGTGGGTTGCCATGTCCTCCTCCAGGGGATCTTCCCAACCCAGGGATCGAACCCAGGTCTCCCACGTTGCAGGCAGATTCGTTACCATCTGAGCCACCAGGGAAGCCCATCCTGATCTCTGGACCTCCCTAGTAGAAATCCCCTTCTGTCTAGTCCAAGGGTAAGCACAAATGTAATGTGTTCAGTGATTCAAATTAATCTGTCAGAATCATCTTCAGCTCATTGCCCTCCTTCACAATCTATGTCCAATCACTTGCTAATTATAGAGTCTGCTTCTGCCATCACTACCTTTCTTTAAAGGGCTACTTCTGCTCAGTTCAAGCCTCCAGTACTTCTTTCCTGAACCATCACAGTGGCGGCCTAAATTACTTCCTTGCCACCCTAACTTTTCTCTACGCTGCTACCAGAGTTGTCATTCAAGAATATCCACAAATCCTCTGAACACATTATCTCCGTTCTGCCCCTGCCCTGCACTCAAGTCCTATGAGATAATTGACAGAGTCTCATGTTATAGCCTTTCTATGCCTTTGATTTTAACTGGCCCCTCTGCCGTCCCACCATCTTTGTCTGTAGAATACTGCCTAACCATTAAGTCTCAGCTCAGATTACATCACCACAGAATCCTTCCAAAACCTTCCAGCCATCAGATGTCATCCTCCCATTGTATTCTGTGTCTGTATTATTGTTGTTTTTTCACACTCAGCCATGTCCACTAGATTGTGACTACTTGGAGGGTGTTGACTTCAGCTTATTCATGTGTATGCTCCAGAACTCAATACTGTGCCTGTCCTATTACAGAGTCTCAGTAAATGTCAGATGTCTTTATTTGTTTCCTTATCCCTTTAGTTTCCGTATCTATCGAGTGGTAATAATACAATTTTTATCTACTTACGTGGAGGCTGTAAAAACACATGAGGTCATTTCTGTGCAATATTTAATTTTATCCTTTGTACAGACCTGCAACCCTATGTTAGTTCCATCCTGGATCCTCTTTGGCAGCTTTAGTGATGAAGTTAGCTGAGTAAATAATACCTGGGAATTGTTCTTGGCTCTGACACAAAGAACATGGCAAGCTAAAGGTCAAGACCAATCATTCAGAATTTGAAAACTAGAACAAAGGAAATGGAAAAATAGTCAGTGACCTGCAGTTATATTGAAATGTGCTCAGGTCAGTTATTTGTAGTGAATTATTGGAAGTAACTTAGTTTTCTTTGCCTTCCTGATGTTCCAGGCATTTATAAGAAATCAAAATTGACTAGTAACTGTCACTGAGAACTGACTCATTGGAAAAGACCCTGATGCTGGAAAAGATTGAAGGCGGGAGGAGAAGGGGACAACAGAGGATAAGATGGTTGGATGGCATCACCGACTCCATGGACATGGGTCTGAACAAGCTCCAGGAGTTGGTGATAGACAGGGAAGCTCGGCGTGCTGCAGTCCATGGGGTCACAAATAGTCAGGCACGACTGAGTGACTGAACTGACTGATCACTGAGAAACAGTGTCCTCAGGAAGAAGTACTGGCTTTTAATGTGTAGCGTTTTCTGTTTGTTTTTTCCCCTTGGCTTATTTGTTTTTAAGCTAACACTGCATTTTGAAAGTGTATAATGAGAATATAGAACATATCTTTGTTGACTTGCTAAATAGTAAGCAACTTTTTCTCCCTCACTGAAATTCCATTTCTAGCCAGTTGTTGAGTCCATTTTTCTCTAATCTCTGCAAAACCCGTAAGGATGAAAGCTGTGGCCTGAAAGGCAATGTAACCTAACAGATCTAAAGTGGAGCCCATGGAAGTGAAAGAAAAATATATTCACAAAAAAGAACCCATTTCAACCCCTTACTAGAAATAATAGAAATTCTTAGCTAATTGGCAATTTGTGAACACAAGGAAACTTTGACATTCATTATTTCAAAACCTACACACATTATTTTAGAACTTATATACTTAGTAATAAAAAGGATATAGTTAAATAAGCCTTCCCTCATAGCTCAGTTGGTAAGGAATTTGCCTGCAATGCAGGAGACCAGGGTTCGATTCCTGGGTTGGGAAGACCCCTTGGAGAAGGAAAGGGCAACCTATTCCAGTATTCTTTCCTGGAGAATTCCATGACAGAGGAGCCTAGTGGGCTACAGTCCATGGGGTTGCAGGAGCAAGATACAACTTAGCGACTACACCACCACCACCAAGAGTTAAATGAGAGAGACCTTGGTGTGTTGTACAGAAGGAAAAACACTGGTGGGAAGAGAACAGGGATAAGGACTTTTAAAAGACTAAGGAAAAGATTTTAGATGTGTAAAGCCCATTAAAAATGGTAAGAAGAGCCATTTATATACTGCCCTTTACCCGGGTGAGAGTTTGTTTGCTCAGCCTTGAAGCTTATGTAAATATGTATGCTCACCCGGTGTTCTTACTTGCTTGTGTGGATGAATCAGAAAGTAAGGAGGGGTTGGAGCCCTGGTTGGAATCACAAACATATGGAGTCACAAACATAAAGGAAAGTCTCCACTTTAATATGATGGCTCAGAACTTGTCCCAGGAGGCTGCAACCAGCTGTGTGAGACTGACCTACAGCAGCAGTTGCCTCTAAATGACTTGAATTCTTGCGTATGACGGATCTAATTTCTCCTAAAACTGTAGTGTAGAATTTGGGAGTGGTGATTTTGTCATTCTTCAAATCACTTTTCCTATTGTTTGAGAATGTGTGGAATTTGCAGAGCATTTTTGTTCCTGAGAACCCAATCTTGCAAACATTAAATAAATAAAGACAGTACTTATTCTGTGTTTACAGAGATTAGAGATTCTGAGGGCCCTACAAAGAGTATTTCATGGAAACACTACTCGGTGAATGATGTGGACTGACTCTGTGCTTGGCTCTCGAACTGAGGTTTCCAAATTCCAAGAAAAAGAATGGAAAATTTGAATGATTCACTACCCTGCAGAGATGTCCCCAGGGCTTCTTCCTCCTCTCAATCAGAGTTGAGATCTTAAACATCACTTCAACTTCAGATTATAATCTCACTTCTCTCTGTGACACCCGCACCAGCTCTCTCAGGCAAGAGGCTTTCCTCCCATGTCAAGTTTCATGTTGATCTCACCCTCGTGGCTGGGTCTCGAGTTCATTTGCCATTTTTCATTTACTTCATGTATCAGCAACAACTCCAAATCACATGGTTCTTCACAAGTGAGTACATCTTGCCTCTGGCCCTCTCTCCTAAATCCACATTTTGTACTGCCAGCATAGTTTCTACTTCACATGTTAGACTGGCCACAAAGTTTTAAGTCAGCACCATTCAACAACATTCTGCACAGCTTGCATAGGTAGCTTAATGGCCAAGAACAGTGACTCTGAGCCAACTGTGCTGCTTATTAGCCATATTATCTTAGGAAAATCACAGAACGTTTTTGTGCCTTTGTTTCCTCATTTGTAAAATGGGAATAATATTGAGTTGGCCAAAAAGTTTCCTCGTTTGTGTGAGGTTTTTCTGTAACATCATATGGAAAAACCCAAAGGAACTTTTTGGCCAACCCGATAGTACCTATTCCAGTGGGGTTTTTTTTAGGAGGATCAAATTGTTTAATTGTTGTAATACTTTCACTGTAGAGGTGTTGTGAAGATGATAAGATGATGTGTGTAAGATTTAGCACTACTTGAAAGAGCTCAGTAAATAATAGCCATTGATATTATTATGAAGATCAAAAGAGAAAATTTGCCCTTTTTGAGAGTAGGATTCAAGGGTGCAAATGTACTGTTCTTAGTCCACTGCTAAAGACTAATGGACTTGGTTATTTTTTTAATTTTTATTTCATATTACAGTATAGTTGATTTACAGTATTGTTAGTTTCAGGTGTACAACAAAGTGATTCAGATATACATATACATGTAACTATTCTTTTTCAGATTCTTTCCCATTATAGGTTATTACAGAGTACCGAGTAGAGTTCCCTGTGCTATACAGTAGATCCTTATTGATTATCTGTTTTATATATAGCAGTGTGTATATGTTAATCCCAAACTCTTAATTTAGCCCTCCCCCCCTTCCCTTTTGGTAACCATAAGTTTGTTTTCTAACAGACTATTATTTTACTATTATTTTTGGAACTAGAGCTAGCTCTTGAACAAATATCTTCCGAGATTTTCTATTCCTTTTTTAGGGCCCTACACTTAATTTTAATGTCTGATTTTCACATGGTTTTTCTCCATGCCGCCTCGCATTGCTTCCCTTTGCTTCCTATTCCTCCTCTTCATCTGACATGGATGTGTGCGTGTGCGCATGCACACACACACGTGCACATACACACACATTTGCTTTGTGCCAAGCATTGAGCTTCAAATCACATGTCTTGAGCTCTCAACCTGGATCTACCATTTACCATTCTATGCGAGTCAATTTATTTAAGCCTCAGTTTTTCATTTTTGTTTTGTTTGTTTTTTCATTCCATATGGCCCCCAAGGATGGGCTGAAGTTCTAGATGTGGAATTACATTACTGATCAGTGGGTAAGAAGCGGCAGCTAACTTGCAAATAATTTAATTATGCAAAACTGCTGGCTTATTTTTGTAGATGGTGATAACAGCCAAACTTTAGGAACTGGGATGAAAATGGACTATTCTCCAACAACCTCATAACCAGTTTATAATTAAACCAAGTCTTAGGCCAGTTTCTGTCATACAGATATTTTTTAAACAAACATTTGTTTAGCAAGCAGACATGGTAACATATAGCACCTGTTCTGGGAATCTGATGAAGTGCCATATCTTGGTCCTTTTGGATTCTGCAGTCATGACCTTACATGGAAGATTCGCTGGAGGCCTATGAATGATATTCCAGAGCCAAGATTCTATCACCCTTTTAGTAAGCATCTACCCACTGGAAGCCCTCCTTCCCACACACCATTTCTAAAGGTTCAGCTTTTTACAACTTGTTCATGCTGGAGTGGAGTACCTCTAATATGTCTCAGCTAGTCCATCTATCTTGGAAATCACAATTTCTATCAATGAGAACTATTTCTAACATCCATTATGACTAACCACTAATTTCAACAATGAAAATTCACTTTTGACACTTGTTAAACAGAACTTGAGCAAACTCCAGGAGGTAGTGGAGGACAAGGAAGCCTGGTGTGCTGCAGTCCATGGGGTTACAAAGAGTCGGACATGACTTGGCAACTGAACTACAAATATTAAATAGAATGATCTTTAGAAATGTACTTGTAGTGTGTGTTAGTCACTCAGTCATATCCAACTCTGCAATCGCATGGTCTGTAGCCCACCAGGCTCCTCTGTCCATGTGATTCTCCAGGCAAGAATACTAGAGTGGGTCACCGCTGACTTCTCCAGGAGATCTTCCTGACCTAGGGATGGAACCCGGGTCTCCTGCACTGCAGACAGATTCTTTACAGACTGAGGCACCAGGGAAATCTATACCTACCTCTATAGGAAGTCCCTACCTCTATAAGGAGTCTTCCTGATGACCTCTCCAGCTGCCATGCTGGAGTAGGGATTTGTGATGAGACAACTGACTGCACCTCAAGTGCAGTTTAACCTAATCCATTCATAATATCATGCTGTCTATGGTGAAGAACTTTGGATACACATGCAGACATCATCAGGATAATACTTACAAAGGATATATACTACACCAGGTCCCTCTCCCCTCTCTTAACATGTGAGGATTATTATCCCTGTTATACTAACGAAGATGAAGTTCACAGAGATTATATCACTTTGCACCGGTCAAAAACAAGGAAATGGTACGGTCGAGATTTGGTTATAAGTCCAGACCATTTCCACCATATTAGGATGACCATAAATTCTCATTTGCCTCTTGATTTACAGCATTGTCCTATTATCTTATCTGATTAGTGCTCTCTTTCATTTTCAAAGCTGTCCCAATTTAAATAAAAACTTATGTAATCACCGAAACTCTATTACATGGTCTCTGAAGTCCAAGGATCTCCTTCCCCCAGCTCTGTCAGATTCTCTCAGATCATATGAACATAGAACAGTAAGTGCTCCTGGCCTGGCTTTTTCTTTCCCCATCACGTTATTTTGAGTAAAAAGGAGGAAAAAAAAACACAACAGTATAATTAGGTTGCACAAATTCAGGAAAGGAAAATCCTGCTAATGGGAGATATAGGTCTTCTCCTTTGCTAAGAAAGATGTAATAATGAGTCGCCAAAAAATTGGGCAGACTGCGGTAACTGATTATAAAATGTGATAAAAATTATGGGAAGAAGAATTTTTTAAGTTAAGCTATATTTTCAACAATGTTTGCCCAGAAACATTCATATTGATTAATTTGGTGTCTTTTTCGTCTGTTTCCATTTGTCTTGCAAAGAGAGGAAAAAAGCTTGCACCCAATTTTTACCACTTTAGGTATAATATAAAAATCACACTTTTGGTTACAAGCTATTAAATAAATGTCATGGGGATATAATGTTCAACATGGCGACCATAGTTAATATCACTATTTCATCTTTGAAAGTTGCCAAGAGAGTAGATCTTAAAAGTTTTCAACACAGGGAAAAATTTTTTTAACTGTGTGGTGATAGATGTTACCTAGATTTATCATGGTAATTATTTTGTAATACACACAAATATTGAAGCATTATGTTATTGCCTGAAACTAGTATAATGCCATGTGCCAATTGTACCTCAACCCCACCCCTCAACACACATGTCTTTGACATAGAATTAGATGTTAGATTTACCAGTCAATTGTAGGAATTATAAAACAGTTCTCTAGGATTCTTTGAAAATTTACTCAGAAAGCATTCCTTCTCTAAGCAATGCTAAAATCCCTTACCCTGCCATGACCTTTTCTTAGAATGATAAATACAGTGTCTGTGGATGTATATGGCTTGAGGAATGCTGGCCTTTGCTCATCTGTGGGTTCCCCATGGCAGAGACATATGTCCCTGTGACGCATGAGCGAGCCTCCAGAACCTTATAAGAAGTTCTCTTGTATGAAAGGCAGCCCTCTGTCACTCATCATCCCATGACTGGGTTGACTATCAGAGGCTATTGTTCTATTGTGTCTCATGGTCCTCTCTCTGAAGTGTACTATTCTTTGTAGCTTCTGCTCCAGTTTTAAGCCGCAGCCACACCCTCTTCTACCTCTTCTGACATTGCCTGAAGTCTTGCCAATAGTGGGCTGACAGTAATGGCAGATTGAGAACGTTGTAGGAGGTCAGCAAGGTCAACTAGCCAGCCTGGAATTCCTGATTAATTCTTTGCATAGTGCCCTAGATTTGGTTAGATAACAGTGCCTTTCTTTAAATTCTTGGAAGCTTTTTGGGTGAAGAGTGGGGAAAATTAGAGAAGAGGACAACCACACAGAAAAATCTGTTACCTTGGTTTGGGAGGGGAAATAAGTTTTTTGAGTAGGGAATGCTAAAAAGGATAGAACATGGTTTGTATGGAATCTATACCTATTTAATTTAAAATACAATGTGTTTCAACTCTTACCTACATCTTAAAAATACCTGTTACCAAGTCCAAACTTTGTCTTCTCACCACATGACAGGCCACTTAACCAAGGGAGGAGGTGTTGAGGCAAAGAATACGACTTTATTCAGAAAGCCAGAAGACTGAGAAGATGATAGACAAATGTCTCAAAATAACCATCTTCTTAGGGAGTCTGGATGCTGGGTTCTTTTATAGGACAGAGAAATACTGTCTAGGCATTTGTAATGTCATGGTTAAGTTGGGGATCCTGGGAATATTTTGAGCTGGGAAGATAGGAGAGATGTTGTCCATACCATATTTTCTGAAGAAGAAAATCTCATTCTTTCCTAATTTAATAAATGATCATGATCACCACCACCCCCCCCTTCTTCTTCTTGGGGTTATAAGAAAATGCTGGCTGATGTCCAATGAATTCAACCGCCATTCTGTGTGCATTGTGTGTATACATTTTTATCCTTTTAACGATTCTGTGAGTACTATTACAATTCTCATTTTCCAGATGAGGAAAGTGATATACCAAGAGTCCCTCAACCTGCCAGTCATTAAGTTGGCAAAGCCAAGTTTCATAAACACACAGTCTGCCCCTGGAGGCAGCATTTAACCAGCCAATACCTTGCCTCATGAATAACTTTCTAAAATGGGCTAACATGTTCCTTGCTGCCTTGAAGTACTAAAACATCTGTAATTTGTTTAATTATTGGGAAGCATGACGAACTCTATAAAACCAATTGTAACAATTTCTTTGATTTATAGGACCTTTGATATTTTCTTTAAATGAGATTGCTGATATTGAACGGAGAAGGCAATGGCACCCCACTCCAGTACTGTTGACTGGAAAATCCCATGGACGGAGGAGCCTGGTAGGCTGCAGTCCATGGGGTTGCTACTAGTCGGACACGACTGAGCGACTTCACTTTCAATTTTCACTTTCATGCATTGGAGAAGGACATGGCAACCCACTCCAGTGTTCTTGCCTGGAGAATCCCAGGGATGGGGGAGCCTGGTGGGCTGCCATCCACGGGGTCGCACAGAGTCGGACATGACTGAAGTGACTTAGCAGCAGCAGCAGCTGATGTTGAAAAACATTCATTGACAATATTTACTGTTCCCCTTCCAGATATAAAATATTTACTGTTCTTTACCTGAAACTATCACAACATTATTAATTGGCTATACCCCAATACAGCATAAAAAGTTAAAAAAAATTTTTTCCCCTTTAAGGTATAAGGTACACAATTGGGTATGCACAGTCTTTGGGAGGGGCTAGGAGTGAGAGGAAAAACCTCTCTGAGGTGGATAAAAGCTGCACACAGATCAGTATAAAATAAAACAGAAAATAAGTGCCATCAGAGAAAGGCAAAGAAAGAGCTAAGGGAGTTCAGGGAGGCAAAGCTGCCAAGTTTCATGATCTTAACCTCCAAAATGTGTCCCATTTTCTTGAGTGTCCACTGTAACAGCTACTGTGTATAAACTATGATGAAATCTTTGAAGGTACAATAAAAAGGACCTGGAGAAGCTATTAATAGTTGAGCATTTATTGGTCATGCAGTAAGATTAATTAAATTTAAATAATATTTATCTCACTTGAAATACTGTTGCTACTCCTTTCTGACAAACCATGTTTGTCGTTTCTTTGAAAACATTGTTAAAGTCTAATCCTTAATGAAATCAGTGCCTCCCACAGTACCTTGTCCTAATGGGTGCTTAAGAATATATATTCCTGTGGGTGAAGACTTTGCTTAGTTAAGCAAGCCTTTAGCATTCATGTACCTTTGAACCTAAGCTTCATTGTATCATTCTTAATAGCTATTTTCTGTCGTCTTCATCATACTTAATCTGTCCTTCCATTCATTTGTTCACTTAATCATTCGACAAATACTGTTTTAGAAGTAGTAATCTGGGTTGATGCTTTTCTTTCTTTATAACTTGAGCAATTTATTGGATGGTGGTGTGACTCACCAAAATGGAAACCATAGGATGAGGGGTAACTGGAGAGCAAATGATTGATAAGTTCAAATATTGAGTTTGAGTTTGAGGTGCCTGTTTGATATCCAAGTGAAGGGGTGCATCAAGAAGCTGGATATATGGGTCTGGAGAGAGAAGGATGGGACAGGGCAAGGGTTGGGGAGGGGAGCCCAGCTAGTTTAAAAGATTTGAGCGTCATCAGGCACCAAGGTGGTAGTTAAAGCCATGGAAAGGTGTTCTTCCTGAGGGGTAAGGACCCACCGGGAGTCACCAGCTGCTTCAGGATGTCCAGAGAATTCTAGAATTACACACAACAAGCCCTCCCCACAGGGTGCATTTTATCACATTCTCCAAGGGGTTGGTGACTCCAAAAAACCTAAGAACGAAGGGTGAAAAGAGAAAGTTCAGAAAGGAACAATGGGGCTCTCCAACATTTAAGAAGTGGAAAAAATAGCAAAAAAAAGATGAGAAAAGCGTCGCGAAAGTCAAAGGATTAGAACGTTTCATGGAGGGAGTGTCCTGTAGCGTCCCACGTGGCAGAAAGGTGAAATGAGATAAAGGACATTTCGGTCCTTATCTTTCTTGACAGTCCCTTAGGAGTGTTCTGTGTACAGTGGACACTTAGTAAATGTTGACAGAAAAGTTACATTGAATCATTTGAAAGCAGTGAAAGAAAAATTAATAGAATGATATGCCAGTGGCAGGTTTAATTAGGTTTGCTGTCACGTTAACACATAAGAAATTAGATAGCTAACATATTATGAGACCGTTTTATAAAGTCTCTTTTAAGTGGTGAATTGAATCAGTCTCCCAAAAAACTAGAGCCAGCTTTATATACAGATAAACAACCCCTTCCATGGAGTGAATGAAAAAATAGTGTCTCCGTATACTTCATTGTCCCTCCTGCTATATTACAGTGCCTGAAAAACCAATTATTCTGGAAGCAGGTGAATGTCTGCTGTATTATGTTACCTTGGAGGTGAGCTAAAAACATTAGTTGGCTAAAATGTTTGCATAACCACTATTAGCACACTACTATTGTGGATTGTTAGCTCGAGGTTAACATAATGACTTTTCACTTGCAACCGTTTTGAGTTTATGAAGACTTCATAAACACTGTATCATGTCATTTAATACTGAGTCTCCGCCCTAACAAATAGTTATAGAACCCTTTCTTCTAAGATTAAAAAAAAAAATTCCCTATGTTTTTTAAGGATATAGTCTCATATAGTATGCTGCTAAATCGCTTCAGTCGTGTCCGACTCTGTGCGACCCCATAGATGGCAGCCCATCAGGCTCCCCATCCCTGGGATTCTCCAGGCCAAGAACACTGGAGTGGGTAGCCATTTCCTTCTCCAATGCATGAAAATGAAAAGTGAAAGTGAAGTCGCTCAGTCGTGCCTGACTCTTAGCCACCCCATGGATTGCAGCCTACCAGGCTCCTCCGTCCATGGGATTTTCCAGGCAAGAGTGCTGGAGTGGGGTGCCATTGCCTTCTCCGCTCATATAGTATAAAGATGGTTAAAAATAATATACAAATAGTTCAAATGACAGTGATGTTGATGCTAAACTCTTTTATTAATTAGGATATAAGCCAAGGGGCTGAGAGAATGAGATCCCAAATCCAATGATTTATACAAGATAGAAAGTTGTTGAAGACTTGAGAGAGTAGTGTCGAAGCATATATTACCATATGTAAAATAGATAGCCAGTGGGAATTTGCTGTTTGTGTCAGGAAAGCCAAAGCCCTGCTCTGTGACAACATGGAGGGGTGGGATGGGATGGAAGTGGGGAGAGAGGTTTAAGAGGGAAAGGGACATGTGTATGCCTGGGGCTGAGTCATCTTTATGTATGGCAGAAACTGTCACTATATTTTAAAGCACTTATCCTCCAATTAAAAATAAGACTTTTTTATAAAAGACATAAAATTTTCCACTTTCTCACACTTTGAGTATGTACTCATCTGTAACCAAGTGAATTAATAGTACTGTAATATTTTGGAGAAAAATACAAAGTGAATAAAATCTAAAGTAGCATGTTAAAAAAAAAAAAAAAGAAAAGAAAGTTACCCAGGTAATATTCAGGAGCAGGTGGGTAATTCAGGGCACCTGATGGGCAGTTCTACTCTGTGAAGCATTCTGGAACTCAGGTTGCTATTCTATCCCTGATAGGCATATCTATGGTAAAAGCTGGTTTACCAGAATCACATAAGCCTTCCAGCCCTCTGAAGGAGAAAGAGAGAGAGGAGGGCAAGCAGTTTCTTTCCTAAAGGATGTGACCAGGAAGGTGAACTTACCACTTATATTCACATCTCATTGAGAAGGAGTTATTCAATTGGTCACACCGAGCTGCAAGGAAGGCTGAGATTTTTAGCCTCTAACTGAGCAGCTGTGTGTTCAGCTTAAACTCAGGAGACTCTCTTACTAGACAGAAGAAGAGAATATCAAATATTATGAGACACTTGACCATCTGTGTCAAGTTCTTGCTTTGGTGTTCTTACAGTCATTATTATACTTATAGATGCCAAGTGTAAGTTCGTGGATTCCTAAAATGGGTTAACGCTGGAAAAATCCTGCTTTTAGTTTTAATTTTGCTTATTGTATATAGTTTATTAAATCCTCAAGTACTGTAAATAAATTATAGAATCTCCTTGGAGAAGTGTTAAAAAAATATTATTTTGACTGAGCCCTGAAGGAATTTTGCTTACAGATTTAGCCCAGTTTATCTTTCAGTTCAGTTCAGTCGCTCAGTCTTGTCCGACTCTTTGAGACCCCATGGACTGCAGCACACCAGGCCTCCCTGTCCATCCCCGATTCCTGGAGTTTACTCAGACTCATGTCCATTGAGTCCATGATGCCATCCAACCATCTCATCCTCTGTTGTTGACTTCTCCTCCAGGCTTCAATCTTTCCCAGCATCAGGGTCTGTTCAAATGAGTCAGTTCTTCACATCAGATGGCCAAAGTATTAGAGTTTCAGCTTCAACGTCAGTCCTAGCAATGAGTATTCAGGACTGATTTCCTTTAAGATGGACTGGCTGGATCTCCTTGCAATCCAAGGGTCTCTCAAGAGTCTTCTCCAACACCATGGTTCAAAAGCATCAATTATTTGGCACTCAGCTTTCTTTACGGTCCAACTGTCACATCCATACATGACTACTGGAAAAACCATAGCTTTTACTAGATGGACCTTTGCTGGCAAAGTAATGTCTCTGCTTTTTAATATGCTGTCTGCTGCTGCTGCTCCTAAGTCACTTCAGTTGTGTCCGATTCTGTGCAACCCCATAAACAGCAGCCCACCAGCCTCCCCCATCGCTGGGATTCTCCAGGCAAGAACACTGGGGTGGGTTGCCATGTCCTTCTCCAATGCATGCAAGTGAAAGGTGAAAGTGAAGTTGCTCAGTCATGTCCGACTCTCAGCGACCCCATAGACTGTAGCCCACCAGGCTCCTCCATCCATGGGATTTTCCAGGCAAGAGTACTGGAGTGGGGTGCCATTGCCTTCTCTGAATATGCTGTCTAGGTTGCTCCTTCTTCCAAGGAGCAAGCGAGTTTATGATTTTCCTTATCCTGTCTCATCTGCATAAGATCCATAGACATGGTGTGTTACTGGAAATACTGCAAGGCAACTTCCCTTGAGAGTACTTAAATCCCATGGTGAGAAGAGACACAGCTAGCTAGTAAACAGTAAAAGCTACCATATCTGTAATTGCAGTTGCTCCTGGAATAAAAGAATTAAATACGGTAGGATTAACATGAAAGCACTGGACGGCTGTTATTTACTGCTTTACTTTTGGAGGGTGGGTCCTGTTGGAAGTTGATTTTTTAAAAGTTGGTGGTTTGCAAAATTATTTACTTAATACTAAGTTTTGGTGAGAAAGCAGGGAAATTATGAGAGTAGTCACCCAAGGACATGTGAATGTACACCAGTCAATCAGAAGTGTTTTCCCAACACTTCCATTTACCAACACATGCATTTATGAAGTTTCTTTTTCTAGCTGCCAGAAATCTGACTGGTGATTTCATTAACAGCAAATTCTAGAACTATGATGTTCAATGTGGTAGTCAGTAGCCACATGTGGGTGTTGAGCACTCAAAATGTGGTTAGTCCATAAATGTATACATTGGATTTCAAAGACCTGTTATGAAAAAATAGTGTAGACTATCTGATGACTTTTTAATATTGTAGACTATCTGATGACTTTTTAATATTGTAGACTATCTGATGACTTTTTAATATTTAACATGGTTAAGCAATGGTATTTTAAATATATTGGGTTAAATAAAATATAATAAAATAAAATATTACAAACACTGATTTGACCTGTTTTCATGTTTTTAATGTGACTAATAGAAAGATTTTAATTATGATTTATATCATATTTCTATTGAACAATGATGATTTAGAAGCTAAGGGAGAGGATAGCTAATCTCTTTTTCTGGTCTTGAATTGACCTATTCTGTGGCACATTGTCTCAATCCAAAGGTTATAGAGTTTTAAACCAACAGCCTCTCCACCCTATAATCTCTCATACTCCAAATCACTGATACTCCAAGGACACTGATGATATATCCCAGGGTCATTGGCCGTGGGTTGAACATTTCTAACAGCGGCTGTGTTACTGCTCTGCATGATGACCCTTTCTGCTTATGGACAATTCTAACTATCAGAAACTCTTTCTTCACACTGAGAAGAATGTTAGCTCTCTGTACTTTCAGCTGCTTCTAAGATTTTCTCTTTTAGAGTAATTAAAATAAGTCTAATCTTTCTTGCCATATGAGTCTTCCCATTTAATTAATTTAAAAGGTATGAAGTACTGTATGCATGCCTGCATGCTCAGTCACTAAGTCATGTCTGACTGTTGTGACCCTGGAGACTGCAGCTCACCAGACTCCTCTGTCCATGGAATTTTCCAGGCAAGAATACTGGAATTGGTTGCCATTTCCTCCTCCACAGGATCTTCCCAACCCAGGAATTGAACTCACAACTTTGGTGTCTCCTGCATTGGCAAGTAGATTCCTTACTGCTGAGCCACCTTGGAAGCCCAAGGTATTGTGTAAGTAATGTACACAATATCTTGTGCCCTTCATCTGCCCCAGCTCAAGTCGACTCCTCCCCAGGGCAAACAGAGCAATTCCTGTTTCCTGTACTTGTTTGACACATTCTCATTTGTTAATAGAAGTTCTTTTATCAGAACAGGCAATCTCTACAGATATAAGTTTGTGCAGGAAAGCAAGAGTCTTTATAAGATAAAAATATGAACTGACCTCTAAAAAAGTTAGCCTACACCAACTTCATTTTCAATTTAACACTCCGGTCTCTAGTACACAATAGTTTCTTCCAAAACAAGTGATTTAAATACCAAAAGGATGTGAAGCACCAGGGGGAAATTGATGAAGCCTTCAAAGAATTTTTATGATGGTGCAGCAAAATTCATATAATCTGAATTGTCTCTCATACTAGCAAACAATTTTTGGGGTCAGGAAAGTTTTTTTCTTAAAAAAAAAAACAAAAAAACACAACACCGAGCTTGTGTGATAGTTTAAAAAACATGGCCTAAATGTTAGATTAATGAATGAATTAGGAAATATCTAGGAACATAAATTTTCATCCTGGAAAATATAATACTATATTTTCTTGAAATCCTGCATTTTTTCCTCAACTCTACATCCTTTATTTTTGAGAAGAAAAATCCCAAATTATTATTACCCTTTTATCCCTTCCCTTTTGCAGCCCTCTATGTTTTTAAGTACTATATGATACCTTACAAGGCCTTTGTAGTGGTTTGAATGGTGGCCCCCTAGAGATATCTGCAAAGACCTTTATCCAAATAAACTCACATTCATAGGTTACAGGGGTGAGGATATGGAAGTATCTCTTGGGGTCCACCATTCAAGTGACTACAGAGGCCTTGTAAGATATCATACGATACTTAAAAACATCAAGAGGGCTGCAAAAGGGAAAGGATGAAAGGGTAATATTTTGGGATTTTTCTTCTCAAAAATAAAGGATACAGAGTTAAGGGGGGAAAATGTAGGATTTCAAGAAAATACAGTATTCTATTTTCCAAGATGAAAATTTCCCTTCCTGGATATCTTTGGTAGGTCCTAAAGCCAATGACAAGAGTTCTTAGAATAAACAGAAGAGAAGACACAGAGAAAGCCACGTGAAGACTGAAACAGAGATTGGAGTTGTACAGCCACAAGCCAAAGAATGCCTGGAGCCAGCAGAAGCTGGGAGAGGCAGAGGAGGCTTTGCCCTTAGAAGCCTCAGAGTAGGCATCGCCTGTGGGCACCTTGGTTTTGCATTTCTTGGGTGCATTCCACAACCGAGAGAAGATACATTTTGTCACTTTAAGCCACCTAGTTAGTGGTAACTAATTACATCAGCGTTAGGACCCTATTCGGAGAAGGCAGTGGTGACCCACTCCAGTACTCTTGCCTGGAAAATCCCATGGGCAGAGGCGCCTGGTGGGCTGCAGTCCATGGGGTCGCTAAGACTCGGCGACGACTGAGCAATTTCACTTTCACTTTTCACTTTCGTGCATTGAAGAAGGAAATGGCAACCCACTCCAGGGTTCTTGCCTGGAGAATCCCAGGGACGGGGGAGCCTAGTGGGCTGCTGTCTATGGGGTCGCACAGAGTTGGACACGACTGAAGCGACGCAGCAGCAGTACGACCCTATTTCCAGGTGGCGCAGTGGTAAAGAATCCACCTGCCAACACAGGAGATGCAGAGATGTGGATTCGATCCCTGGGTTGAGAAAATCCCCTGGAGGAGGGCATGGCAACCCACTCCAGTATTATTGCCTGGAGAATCCCACAGACAGAGGAGTCTGGTGGGCTACAGTCCATGGGGGCACATAGAGTCGTACGTGACTGAGCTGCTATATACACTACTACACATGACCTTGCTTGTGATTGCTGTTGTTCAGTCGCTCAGCCGTATCCGACCCTTTCCGACCCCATGGACTGCAGCACACCAGGCATCCCTGTCCTGCATCTCCCGGAGCCTACTCAAACTCATGTCCATCAAGTCAGACATGCGATCCAACCACTCATCCTCTGTCGTCCCCTTCTCCTCCTGCCTTCAGTCTTTCCCAGCATCAGGGTCTTTTCTGATGAGTCGGCTGTTTGCATCAGGTGGCCAAAATATTGGAGCTTCAAAATCAGTCCTTCCAATGAATATTCAGTATTGATTTCCTTTAGGATTGACTGATTTGATCTCCTTGCAGTCCAAGGGACTCTCAAGGGTCTTCTCCAACACCACAGTTCAAAAGCATCAATTCTTTGGCACTCAACCTTCTTTATGGTCCAACTCTCACATCCAGTTCTGGAGAAGGGAATGGCAAGCCACTCCAGATTCCTGCCTGGAAAATCCATAATTCCTGCCTGGAAAATCCACTGGACAGAGGAGCCTGGTGGGACAGAGGAGTCCATGGGATCGCGGAGTCGGACATGACTAAGCAGCTAACACTTTCACTTTCACATCCATACTTGACTACTGGAAAAACCATAGCCTTGACTATGCAGAACTTTGTCAGCAAAGTAATGCCTCTGCTTTTTAATAACACTATCTAGGTTTGTCATAGCTTTTCTTCCAAGGAGCAAGCATCTTTTAATTTCATGGCTGCAGTCACAGTCAGCAGTGATTTTGGAGCCCAACAAAATAAAGTCTGTCACTGTTTCCATTATTTCCCCATCTATTTGCCATGAAGTGATGGAACCAGATGCCATGATCTTAGTTTTTTGAATGTGGAGTTTTAAGCCAGCTTTTTCACTCTCCTCTTTCACCTTCATCAAGAGGCTCTATAGTTCCTCTTCGCTTTCTGCCATAAGGGTGGTGTCATCTGCATATCTGAGGTTATCAATATTTCTCCCGGCAATCTTGATTCCAGCTTTTGCTTCATCCAGCCTGGCACTTCGCAGGATGTACTCAGCATATAAGTTAAATAAGCAGGGTGACAATATAGAGCCTTGAGGTACTCCTTTCCCAATTTTGAACCAGTCCATTGTTCCATGTCCAATTCTAACTGTTGCTTCTTGACCTGCATACAGATTTCTCAGGAGGCAGGTCAGGTGGTCTGGTATTCCCATCTCTTTAAGAATTTTCCACAGTTTGTTGTGATCTACACAGTCAAAGACTTCAGCTAGTCAATGGATTGAAGTAGATTTTTTCTGGAATTCTCTTGCTTTTTCTACGATCCAACAGATGTTCTAAAGGCCTAGGGATGGGAGTTAAAATCCCAAATAAATAGAGAGGAAAAGAAAGCAAACTTTACATATGTCTCCATTAGCTTCATCACTTACATCTTAGCACTAATTTAGTTAGCAAACGGTAAGCATAAAATTTAATGCATAATCCCTTTCCCAGGGATTTTACTAACATACTGCTGATTCCAAACTAATGTTAATCACAATAGATTCTCAGTTGAGTCTTGCTCAGTTGATAAAGGGTCACCAGTTTTTATTAAATGGAAGAAGGTTACTGCTTCCCTGATAACATCATATAACTAGAAGTGAAAAAATATTTCATTTAAAGGAGTGTCTCCAAATTTTATGAGTTTACTAAATTTTAAAGAATGATTAATAGATTATCTTTTTCATGGAGATCTATTTAAAATGCTTCGTGTCCATGTGTTTAATCTCATCTCTTTAATAGAGTCTAGCAACTTTATCTTCAGGTGATTTTTACCCACTAAGAGAAAGTTTCCATCTGCGGTTTTGATCTCAAAATGCTCATTTTTCAAAGAATCAGAAAGGACACGGTTATACATCAAAGGATATTCAGATGAAAAATTTAAAACTCAGCAGGATTCTCAGACTTCAAATGACCATATGTTGTGTTTTTCATAACATGTCATGTTGTGCTTTAATGAGTGTGACCTCTTTCGTATTTGTCATTTCTTAAGGCATATCAAGCAAGCAGTAGTGGGCTTAAATATATTGTCTTTCATGTAAGACCTCTCGGGGGATTCCTCAGTAATCCATGAGCAAAAATAAAGCTAGGAGTTCCTAACTTCCCACTGCGCAGTCTGTCGGATCTTGCCATGCCCAGGCGCCCGGCTTTTCATGGTGGGAAGAAAGTGCTGGCAAGGTGGTCTGGCAGATGCTGGGGCGTCACCTTAGGAATTCTGATGAAGCAGCTTTGAGTCAAGATCAGAACTTCAAAAGAAGCAACAGAGCCCTTTAGAAGAGTTCTCACCAAACAGTTATCCTAAGGGCTAATTTTAACTTGGCAAGGTTTCTAGTGACCTTTTCCCTTTTGCTTATATATCATTCCCCGTTATGGGGGTCAACGGGCTTAAGGCAAGGAGTAAATGCTCCCAAAGAGTCCTTTATTGTATGGGAGTCTAGGAAAAAAGAGGGCATTTTTTGCTGAATATAAGTGCAAACTTGAGATATTTCAAAACATTCACGTTTTTCTGAGTTTGACAGATTATCTTTATTTTAGAACATGGAGGAAGAGAAGGGAAGTGGATACAAAGGACAGTAATAACTATTTAAAAACTCACCTGCCCAAGCTCCTGTATCCATTTGAGCAAATTTTCTTCCAGGCTTATTTTGCCTATACGTACATATTTAATTATTTAACCTCCCTGTGTGTGTGTGTGTGTGTGTGTTTAATAAACTCAAAGCTGTAGTTAAGCCTTTCCTACATTGTTGCAAGCTCCATGTTAACAGTTCTTTTCAAGGATGGTACACCTCGATATATTGAAAATCAAATAGCTCAGCAGAAACATTTAAATGGCTCTTCTTAATGTTCTGAATTTCAGTGCAGCTATGAGTTTGGAAACCTGCAGGTGAAGACCGTCCTTTCTCTTCTGTCTTCCTGCTGTTTAAACGGAGACTTGGAACCCATTTTTAGATGAGTGATGTAGGCTGTACCTTGTTGTAGAGCTTCTTGCCAGAAATGACAGCACTCACCTCCTACATGTGCTCATGGTGTGGAAGTCATTGCCAGGCACAAGTCCCATTTTTCCATGATGATATAAGCCGCCATATCCATGATGTAGTCTGAGCTCATGTTGGTAAGGCTCTGGTTATAAACATAATTTTTAATGACTGTTCTATCCACTCTAGGTTCCTGGTTGCAAACAACAACATGAATGGCTAATTAATTAACTTAAATTTTAAATTAATGGAAAGGTGTTAATCTCTTGGAGGGCACAAGAGCCAGGCCTGAGGAATATACAGCTCAATTTGTAGCCCCAGGATGCTTCAGGAACTTAACCGCACCTCTGACTTTGGGGGTAGAACGCTGCTGCTCAACCCTCTGTCACTGCCCTTCTGGAAATCTCTCTGTGCCACAACACACCACCCTCAGCAGAATGGATGACTTTGTAGACACCTCTTTCTTCTCACCACGATTTTGAATTGGAATTTTGTTAAGAGTGAATCTGACACAAGAGGAACATTTGACACTCCCCCATGCCCTAGCTGTAAGGGAATGTGGAAAAACAAGTCGGTGACTTCTAACTTAGGAACAGAGACATTTTGCCCCTATGTAAAGGCTCTTTTCTAAATAATTTAGTATTAGTTATTTTTGGCTGTGCTGTGTCTTTCTTGCTACCTGTGGGCTTTCTCTAGTTGTGGTGAGCAGGGGGATAGTCTTCATTGTGGTGCACGGGCTACTCACTGCTGTAACTTCTCTGGGTGTCCGGGCTTCAGTAGCTGTGGTGCATGAAATCTTCCCAGACCAGGGATGGAACCTGTGTTTCCCGCATTGACAGGCAGATTCTTATCTGCTGTACCACTTATCCACTGTATCTACTTCCCTTTAAAGGAAGTCCCTGTAAAGATTCTTCATAAGCTACTGGGCACAGAAAAAGTCTCACAAAGTCCAAAACAACTGTGTAATGCTTTATTGTATAAACATTTCATAATATAATTAATCATTACTGTTGAAAGTTTGGGCTACTAAAGGAAATATACTCTTTAGTCATGTTTATTGAGTTGTAATTTACATATGGGGCTTCCCAAGTGGCTCTTGGTAAAGAATCTGCCTGCGGCACAGGAAATGCGGGTTCGATCCCTGGGTCAGGAAGATGCCCTGAAGAAGGAAATGGCTACCCATTCCAGTATTCTTGCCTTCGAAATCCCATGGACAGAGGAACTTGGCAGGCTATATATAGTCCATGGGGTTGAAAAGAGTCAGACACGACTTAGCAACTAAATAACAACAATTTGCATATGACTAAAATCTTCTGTTTTCTGTGTACAGTTTTATGAGTGTTGATAAATGCATAAAGTCATTGAGCAAGCACCACAATCAAGATGCAGAATGGTTACATCACCTTCCAAAATCCCATTACGTGCCTCTTCATAGTCAGTTTCACCTACTGCTCCCACCTGTAGGTAACCAATGATTTATTTTTATCCCTATAGTTTTTCCTTTCCTAGATTGTAATATAAAAGGAATCATACAGTATATATCCTTTTTCACTCTGCCTAATAATTTTGAGATTCATTCATGTTATTGTATATGTCAGTAGAGCATTCCTTTTTATTGTTGAGTAGTAGTCTATTATCGGAGAAGGCAATGGCACCCCACTCCAGTACTCTTGCCTGGAAAATCCCATGGGCGGAGGAGCCTGGAAGGCTGCAGTCCATGGGGTCACTGAGGGTCGGACACAACGGAGCGACTTCACTTTCACTTTTCACTTTCATGCATTGGAGAAGGAAATGGCAACCCACTCCAGGGTTCTTGCCTGGAGAATCCTAGGGACGGGGGAGCCTGGTGGGCTGCCGTCTATGGAGTCACACAGAGTCGGACACGACTGAAGTGACTTAGCAGTAGCAGCAGTAGTCTATTATATGGATATACCAATTTGTTTATCTATTCACCACCTGAAGAAATTTAGGTTGTTTTGCAGTTTTTGCCAATTATTAATACAGCAACTATAGACATTGGTGTAAAGGTTTCTGTGTGAACAAAATTTTAACTTTGCTTCGATAAATACCTACGAATGGAATTACTGGGTCATGTGGAATTACTGAGCTTCCCAGGTGGTACTAGTGGTAAAGAACCCACCTGCCACTTTAGGAGACATGAGAGACTTGGCTTCGATCCCTGGGTCAGAAAGATCCCCTGGAGAAGGGCATGGCAACCCACTCCAGTTTTCTTGCCTGGAGAATCCCATGGACAGAAGAGCCTGGCCAACTACAGTCCATAGAGTTGCTCAGAGTCAGACACAACTGAAGCCACTTAGCATGTATGTGTGATAAGGATATGTTTAACTCTATAAGAAACTGCCCATCTGTTTTCTAAAGTGGACATCCTGTTTTGCATTCCCACCAGCAATGTATGAGAGTTCTAGCCGCGTCCTCCCCAGCATTCAGTCTTGTTTTCATTTTAGCTATGCTAACATGTGTTAAAAATAATATTGATACTAATCTTTGATGAAGTTTCAGGACAGAAAATAAATAAAACATAGGAATCCCAGTGAAAAGTCATTTTCTATGTTCCCCCTTCTTCCCCTTCGCTTGACTATTCTTGCTCCCTATTAACATTCCTTATAAAGTCTCACCTCCTTGGGAACAAGAAGAGAAATACGGAGTAGACACAGTAGAGTTAGGAGAATTCGTCGTAGCTGGTTACTTGGCCAGTCCAAAAAAATGTTCCATGTGAGAAAAGCTCCTTGGGAAAGAGCCAGAAGACCTGTCTTGTACCATATTTTTATTTATCAAAAGCCCTTAATTTTAAAGGACACACACCCTTGCATGTGGAAAAGAAGAAATAAAACCCACCTGGAAGTCCAAAAATTAGTGTCTGTATATGCACTCTCTCTCTTGAGCCTGTTGTTGACTTTGGATATTGTTTTAATTTCTCCAGCTTCTAGATCTGTCCTTTATATTGAATCTGCTCATCTAGGTTGTGGTTTGGCTCAGTTCCTGGTTTCTGCCCCATTACTTATCCATTGTCTTTCCGGCCTTGAACAACCCTTAATACCATACTCACTGACTCTGCTGGCTTCAGACCTGCTAGTGTCAGCATTTAGACACTTGTTGTTGGCTTCAGACCCAGCCATATCTTCAAGTTTCCACCCAACCCTTGCCTGAATGCTTGGGACTTGACATTATTGATGACTTGGTTGGAAACACCAGTGTAAATCAAATTTATGGATGCCGTTAAAGCCAGAAGTATAGCTAATATGTAGGATGACAGAATTAGGACAAAGAATGTTCCCATAGGTTGGAACAAAGAACTGAAACTAATAAGGTAAACTGTAGCTGGATGAGGTTCTGAACTTAGTTTTATAACTCAGCTGCACAAGCGCGAGATGGGAAGTCATGTATTAGTTCTGCCATGTATGGAAATGACATAAGGTTTAAACAGACTACTTTCATGTGAGTCATTGGAGTGGTGCAGTAAGTGAGGCTGCCGAAAATAACTGAATGTGGGCTGAAGCTTCATTACCAAACAGAGTGAACTGGTCAAAGTGGACATGATCTCACCTTACACCACCTGTCAGACCACACTTGGACTATATAGGGTCAGTTTGGGGTCACACAGGCTAAGGCAGATAAAGACAAACTGGAGTGCATCCACTTTGATTTCCCATCACAGTCTGGTTTCTGTCTCACCAAGGTACTAGTGACATTTTTGTGAGCTGGTGGACACACTTCCTGCCTTTTCCTGTTTGACCTCGCTGCAGCATTTGAGTCCCGGACCACTCCTGCCTTCCTCAAGTTATCTTCTCTTTGTTTTTTTCTCATTTATATCCTTTTCCTCTCCCCCCACCTACTTATCTCACTGTGACTTTTTCTCCACCTTTGATACAAACATGGGTGTTCCTTGAGTTTCCCAGCCCACTTTCCTTCTTTAGATTCCCCAAAGGAGATCCTATCCATTGCTGGAGCTTCAATTACCAAATGGATGCCATTGACTGACTCCCAGATCCCTATTTCTAGCCTTGATATTCTTTGCACTCTTGTTCTATGTTTTTTTTTTTTTTTCCCCTTTGGTGAGAACATTTGATCAATAAGTGCCAAAAAGTCAACAAAAAGTCTCTAGGAGAATGATAAAATGCCAAAAGTAGGAAAGTAGGACAAATCTAGTGGAGATTATTTGCAGTCTGGGAGCCTTTTAGATGTTTAACCACTGAAGTATTTGCTTTGCCGGAATCACATTCTGGAAAGAGGTGCTTTCTTGCAGGAATTAGGGAAGTGTTAGTAAGTGGTGAGGGAATGTTGGTGAGTCCCACTTCTAGAAATAAGGCAGGGCTGACAATGAACCAGACTTCCTTTTACTTTCTTAAAAGGAGTAAAAAATGGTAGACCTGGAAACTTACATCTAAGGACTTAACTTTTAGGTAACTTTTAGAGTTTTTACTTTTTTATTTCAATGTATCTTCCCCACAGTGCTTGAAAGCAAAAACTTTACTATAAAAAATGCTCCTTGCTTCCCTTTGAAGATAACAAGAAAAGGCGAAAGGGACAAAAATGTGCCTTCCTCTGGGCTGGGGAGAGAAGATTTTCAAGAGAAAGGGTGCTAGGCTAAGTGCCTGTGTGTGTGCTAAGTCATTGCAGTTGTGTTCAGTTCTTTGCAACCCCTTAGACTGAAGCCCACCAGGCTCCTCTGTCCATGGGATTCTCCAGGCCAGAATACTAGAGTGGGTGGCCATGCCCTCCTCCAGAGGATCCAAACCCAGGGATCAAACCCACATCTCTGCGTCTCCTGCATTGGCAGGTGGATTCTTACCACTAGCGCCACCTGGGAAGCTCATTAGGTTATGAGGTAGACAGAGGCCATTGAGGGAGAAAGGAAAAAAAGGAAAACACAAGGAACTAGCTTGTAATTGAGCTGCCAAAAGACTCAACAGAGGAGCTCAAAGCCGTATTACATAAAAAGAGGTGAACTGGGGGATATTTAGTCTGGAAAAGACATCTCAGTTATTTGGAGATGTTTGAAATCTGTCAGGAGGAAAAGAGGTTAGAATGTTGTATATTTCCCTGATGGAAAAAATTGGACCCATGAGATGGAAATTATAGTTGAGGATGGTGGCAGAGGAGGAGTGGAACATGAGAGTAATATTTTTGCTCTCCAACCATCAGAGTCATCTGAAAACAAAATAATTTCCTTTGGGAGATAGTGATTTTCCCATCCCTGGAGGATGACCAAAAGCAGGACGTTTTAAAGGGGAAATGCAAGCACTGTGGATGCATTTGCATTCAGTGAACATTTAGGGTGTCTTCCAACCCTGAGTCTATGCTTATATGAACATATTGAGTCTCTAGGCATACAGAGAAAACTCCCTCTCTTTTAAAAGTCATGAGTCAAAACATGAGAAATCACTAAAAATTTCTTCATGGTACATGTTTAAAGTACCAAAATCAATGTTGTCAGCATAAAAGCCAAAGGCATTCGGAGGAAGAAGGCTTGAAATGATGGCAGGGAGCACAGAGTGAGTCCTGATGTGGTCCTTTGTGTTGGACAGACAATTAAAGAAAGGACATTCTTGGTGAGGTGGCATGCTACCAGATGTAAGCCCTGAAACCTTTTATTCAACCTTCATGAAAATTTTAAAAGAAACCCATGGGTCACCAGGTACAACAATATTCTAGCAAGAAAGCTGGAAGTGCAAAATCTGATACAAGTGCTCTTAAAATGTTATATCCTGAGGATCATCCTTTTCCAGGGAAAAGGAGAGGGATTAGGAATATTTACAAATCAGCTATCATAGAGTTATGAAGAATACAGAATATTAACCAGGTGGGATAAATTTTCTAGTAAAATTTATCTTTACTTGTTTTGTGGTTGGTTTTAAAATGTGTTTATTTTTCTTTTGAGGAGGACTGTAACGTTTCTGAAGACTACCATTATTTTCTATAGAAAATAATGTTATTGACATGTTTGTTGGAGAGAATGGTGCTTGTTTATATGAAGCTAAATATGCTTGTCACGGGTTAAATTTTCTCACTCTCCTGGCATAATTAACATGTTCATCATGACCAATGACCTTGTTATAATTAAGCAGTATGCTGCTAAGTTGCTTCAGTTGTGTCCAACTCTGTGTGACCCCATAGATGGCAGCCCATCAGGCTTCACCGTCCCTGGGATTCTCCAGGCAAGAACACTGGAGCCGGTTGCCATTTCTTTCTCCAATGCATGACAGTGAAAAGTGAAAGTGAAGCTGCTCAGTCATGTCCGACTCTTAGCGACCCCATGGACTGCAGCCCACCAGGCTCCTCTGTCCATGGGATTTTCCAGGCAAGCATAGTGGAGTGGGGTGCCATTGCCTTCTCCGAATTAAGCAGTATATTAAGTATATATTGCTAAGATGGGAAGGAATCTCTTTTAGACATTTCTTCTTACAAGGCTTATAAATTAAAAAAACAAAAACAAAAAAAAAACACTTTTAGGGCCTTCCCTGGTGGTCAAGTGGTTAAAACTCTGCCTGCCAACGCAGGGGACATGGGTTTGATCCCTGCTCTGGGACGATCCCACATGCCCTGGGGCAACGAAGCCCGGGAGCCGTAACTGCTGAGCCCACAAGCCCAAATTACTGAAGCCCAGGTGCCTAGAGCCCATGCTCCACAAGAAGAAAAGCCATCACAATGGGAAGCCCGTGCACTGCAATGAGGAGTAGCTCCCACTCCCTGCAAGCCGAGAAAGCCCGCATGCAGCCACGAAGACCCAGCACAGCCAAAAATGAATTTAAAAGTAAATCTTTAAAAAAAGTACTTTTAAATAAGAGACTCATTTTCCAAACGAATGCAAAAGCCAAAATTCTTTGATAGGTCAAAGTTAGAGTTGGGAACGATGGTGTTTTGTTCATCTAGTAGAGAATGGGGCTAAAGCAGGACACAGACATTGGGGAAGAATGTGGGGGGGTCAGCACTGGCTGTGTAAGTGTTTATAGACAGTGTCCTATGGAGACAAGAGCATGGTTTGAGAATCAAACAGGAGTCATGTGAATGCTGCTGAGGCAGGTTGATTGCATCGTTGCCCCAGCTAATGGCTTCCTTGAACTCAGGTGCAATGCAGTGTGTGACTGCAGCAATTCCATCCCTGGATCTCACCCCGCCTTGTGACTGGCTTTGGTCAGTGGAACATAGCAGAAGTGATGTTGCACCATTTCTGACCTTTTTGCCTCTTCTCTCTCTCCCCTTTTCTCCTCCTGGCTTCTGCAACAGGAATGAGCCTGCACCAGCCTGCTGAAAGATGGGAGACCACATGGAGAAGAGCCCAGCCGCCCAGCAATGGACAGGCCACGCCAGAGGCCAGCCAGCCACCTCCCACACCTGTTGGGGGAGTCAGACAGGATGATACAAGCTGTCTCCCTGGTGCTTGACCCGTAGCCTTCTGAGCAGTAATAAATGCTTCCTATTTTAACCACTGACTTTTGGAGTGATTTCAGTTTTGTAGTGATTGCTAAATGATACTCTTGGATCAACTAGCTACTAGCTGTGTAACCCTCAGAAATTGCTTCACTCCTTTGAGCCTCATTTTACTCAGTGTGGACAACAGCCTTTCAATGTGGGGACTGTTTTTGCCATTTTACAAACAACTTGTTTTAAAGGTTAAGTGGTTAGCCCCAGTTCAGACAATAAATTGACACCCATACAATTTTCTCATAAAGGACCTCAGAGCAAACCAAGTTCCAAGTCTATAGGTAAACTTGGTGTAGAATTCTGAATCATGACCTGAAAGGTGGAAAGGCTCATTAACATTAACAGTATTTCCTTAAACTGAATAATTGAAAATGTCAGTGGGGAAAAGATAACCCACAAACTGAACGTAATGCTGGCAAGGACTGATTGTTTTATCACTCTGTTCCCAGGGTCTGGCAGAGTCTGTGGTACATTAGTAGATATTGATAAGTATTTTGTGGAAAAAAAAAAAAAATCCACGAATGAATCTGGACATTACATGAAAAACAATTTTTCCTGCTGCTGCTGCTAAGTCACTTCAATCATGTCCGACTCTGTGCGACCCCATAGACGGCAGCCCACCAGGCACCCCTGTCCCTGGGATTCTCCAGGCAAGAACACTGGAGTGGGTTGCCATTTCCTTCTCCAATGCCTGAAAGTGAAAAGTGAAAGTGAAGTCGCTCAGTCGTGCCCAACCCTCAGCGACCCCATGGACTGCAGCCTTCCAGGCTCCTCCTTCCATGGGATTCTCCAGGCAAGAGTACTGGAGTGGGGTGCCATTGCCTTCTCCGAATTTATCCTAAACTTTGGATAAAAAGTCAAAGTTCAAAACTTGAAGGCTCCAACACACAGAAATGAAGATGCCTTCATTTTCCCCTCACAACATCCCTCTCAAGCCAGTGTACAGAAAGAACTGTCTCCCCTGTGACTCAGGCAGCAACACAGAACAGGGTCGGGCAGGGAGCAGGGTGTTGAAGGCCTTAGCTTCAAAATCACCTCAATGTCTTGTAGACTTTCTCCAAAACATAAGCCCCACCTGGTTCCTACCCCAACAATTCCACTTGGAATTGCTAATACAAAGCCAACTCTTCCCAATACATATACATATCCCTCTGTATAGGGACCAGATGGGTAGGGCAGGAAAGGATCTTGATAAAAAATTTCTTCAGAGTATCTGGAGGCAGCCGGATTATTTTAGGGTTTCATTTGTTTATGTTTTAACTAAGAGGTCCAACTGCTGTTACAAGTTACCACAAATTTAGTGGTCAAAAACAGCACACATTTAATATCTTGCAGTTGTGGAGGTTAGAGCTATAACATAGGTCTCACTGAGCTAGTATCAGTGAGCAGGCAGGCCTGCATTCCCTTCTTGAGGCTCTCTGGGAAAATCCATCTCTTTGCCTTTTCCAGTTTCTTGCGGTCGACTCATTCCTTAGATTGCTCCCCTCTCCCATCAAGTGAGTCATGATTAAATCAATAGAGCCCACTGATTCCCTTCCATTGTCATAGATCTGACTGTAATTCCTTCTGACCACAGCTCCCTCTAATGGTTCTGGCTGCTGAATTTTGGATTTTAGTTCATGAAGAAATCAGAAAGGCAAGAAACAAAGGGCAAACTTAATAGGTTCAACAATCAAACCTGCCCTTTCTTGAGCAGAGTCCTCAGTTGCCACTTCTTCTGCCAGAACCCTTCTTCCTCTTCTCACAGAACCACCATTTGCATCTCAGCTTTCCCAACTGGACTGAATTTCCTAAAATCAGGGACCACATCTTCTTCCCTGCTCCTTATCCAACCTCAAGAGGAGGGCTTTCTAGAAGGAAGATGCTGCCCATTAATTCTCAAGCATGTGCTCATACATCACAGACTCGGGTACCATTCAGGGGTAAATTTCTTGACCTTTCTGCATTGTTAACCTCTTAAGGACCTCAGGAAAACCCAGTGGAGGCCGCTGTCCCCAAAACTAGGAGGTGGCTCATAGTAGCTTGATTTGGAGGAAATTTGGCTCTGACTTGCCCTCCCAGAGGGATGAGTGTTCAAAAACCCGTGATCAAGTCTCATCACTAAAACAGAACTATCTATGTAGACTGAGGGTGGCTAAACTTCCCAGAATCACAGATTCTTAATAGGGGCTAAGGGATCACTGACTGTTATCTTCACTTGTTTCTTCACCTGTGATTGAGGATATTTATTCAACATTTCTTGAGCACTTGCTATCTTCAGGGACCTATGCTTTGCTAAGAATACAAAGAGTAAAGGCAGGATCCCTGCCCCAAGGCACAGGTCAGGTGGATGACTGCAGCAGAGAGAGAGGATGACTAGAAGCAGACAAGTACATTTGGCTGGGAGAGTTTAGCAAAGCATCATTGGAGGTAGGAGCCAGGTAGGGAAACTGGCCTGATTTGTCTTCTCACAGGAAAAATGGGAATTGGCCAGATGGGGTAGGGAGGGACAGATATTCTTGATAATGGATATGGCAAAGGATGAGAGACGCTCAAGCTGGAGTGGCTCCAGGCTTGTGAGGAGAGAAGAGCTGTTAGTTGACTCCTCCGGAGACCTCCATCACTTCCATCCTGGCCACATCGGATGAACATACCATCTAAGAAAAAGACATGCAATAGTGGTTTCATGATCCCCCTCACCTCCAATTCCAATCTGATTGTTGGCCCAAAGTAGAAATTCTGGAGGCGCCACCAGAAGTTTGCTATGGAAGGAGGAGATGGAGGGAAGCTTATGCCACGCCAAGTGTCCCCATCACTGCCGGACACGATTTCTCCAACACGCCTCCTCTCTTGCCTGAAGCTGTTGGTGTAAAGTTAAAGCTGAGATCACAGAAAAGGCTTCTGCCAAGTGAAGAAGCAAACACCCATTCTGAGCTCTCCCTGGCTGTGTCCACCCTGAGAATTTGAGTTTCGTCATATGAGATCATGTCCATCGTATATACTTCTGTGTCTTCTACACCCACTAGAGCACCTCATACAACAGATGCACAATCATTGTTTTTCAGATGAATGAATTTATGGATGAATGAGCAACTGTGGATACTGGTGAGTAAATATTGCTTTGTTTATAATTACAGAAAGAATGGATATATTGCTCAGTGTTGCCCACTGAAAACAAATTTGTTTGAACAGCAATTCAATTACATCAAGAGTAATTGCCCATTACTGTATTATAGACCTAATCCGATTCCCACAGAAATTAGCATATGCATTTAAAAGCATGATTACAACTGACATTAAGTGACTTCCCTGTGGATTCCTTCCTCATGGCAGAAAAGTAAAATTCTGTACTATACTGACTCACTTTTCCATCTCTGAGGAGTTCCTCCCAATTCAAGTTTGACATTTGCTTAAAAGATGAAAACAGCCCCATTCCAAATAAATATGACATCTGGACACTTTTTCAAGGACAAACATTTTATTGCAATATAGGCACTTGGCAGGGTAAATATGTGGTTACAAAGTGGTTTAAGTTTATTTGCTTTATATAGTGACCAGAAAAATCAATCCACAGTGTAGATCTCCTTATTGAGGTTGCAGACTTCAGAAGCAAATTGTAAAACCCACTTGCTTATGGTAAAGAAGGTACATGTAACTGACTTTTTCACCGAGTGAAACTGTATTATTTATTTTAGTCAGTGATGTCTTTCTCTTCCCCAAATTAAACTTGCTAGGTTAGCATACATCATTTAGCACTTTTTATAAAGAAATAAAATCACTTATCTGAGAGAATCGTGGAACCCACTGAAATCACTACCTCTAATCTGAAAGCTATGAAACCAGACTTGAGAATCTTTGTAGTAAAATGCAGAAGACAGAGGATGAAGACCCATAGTTCTTCATACTCAGTCTCTTTCTAAAAATTTTGAACAAGCTGGAATCTTGTCCTTGTTGTCTCCAAAATGCATTTTTTTTTTTTTGAAATGAGTTTACTCTGAATAACGCAAGACACTACTGACTCTGCTCTAAGCTGCAAAGGAAAAACTGACAAGCGAATTCTTTTTTAAGGAAAATATTCTTTCTTTGTGAAAGGTCAATAAAACATAACTAGTCATGGAATTTTTGCCAAAAACCACGTCTTGAGGTTTTATGCATTTCAAAGAAATTTGTCCATAGGAGAGAGCCTCTGAGCAGCTTGCCGAGGCTTTTCCTGCTGCTTACTTAAATCACAATAACCTTGCTCCAACGTGGAAACCACTGAAGCAATCTAGACAAGTCTGTATCAAAAGCAAGAGAAACCCAGTAATAGGAAACTATTCCACTCAACATGTGAAAACAAATAAGGAAATTTTAATGCACTTTAATTTCCTGTTCCATTGTCAAATGGAACAGTCACCTGACTTAATCTAGTGGTTGTGTCTTTTGTGAAATACGTACAGAAAACCTGCGTTCTCAGCTCCTCTACCTGCAGATGGGTAGACACTGATGTTCATCCATCCAATGAAATGACAGGTACTGTCGTTTAGGGTTGGAAAAATCTCTCAGCTTTCCAAGTGGGGCCAGGAGCCCTGAGGTGAGCAAAAGGGAGGAAGCTAGAAGCTTCTACTTGGGCTTAGCCTGCTCCAGGACCTCCTTGCTTGCTGATCACCATTCTCCTGGAGAGAAGGGCAGTCCTTGGGGAGGCTGGGCACTGCTCCTTTGGCTCTCGGTCTCACCGGGCAGCGCATCAGACCATTTGGCCACTTGCCTTTTGGACTTTGGACTTGATTTAAGGGAAGACTCCCAAGGGCAAAAAGCCCAAGTAAAATATATCTCCTGCCTGACAGCAAGCCCCAAATAGCCCCAGCACAGCAGTGTGGTTGGTGATCAGTTCTCACATTTCCTGAGGAGCCTGACACAAGCAGTTCCTTGTTAGGCACTAGGGATATTAAAGTGACTTGAGAAGCCAGGGAGCCATTATTCAAGGCTACGTGTGCAGGAAGTACACAGGATGACTAAACCCTAGCATCTGTCCTTGAAGGAAAGGGCCCCTGGAAGAGACAGGAAGTAAACATAATTGCAATATTTTGTGCCAAATGCAAGGATATGAGTGAACATAGGCACGATGAGGACCAGGGAGGGGAGTGACCTCTGCCTTCCACCCATAATGCTGCTGCTGCTGCTAAGTCACTTCAGTCGTGTCCAACTCTGTGAGACCCCATAGACAGCAGCCCACCAGGCTCTGCCACCCCTGGGATTCTCCAGGCAAGAACACTGGAGTGGGTTGACATTTCCTTCTCCAATGCATGAAAGTGAAAAGTGAAAAGTGAAAGTGAAGCTGCTCAGTTATGTCCAACTCTTCATGACCCCATGGACTGCAGCCTACCAGGCTCCTCTGTCCATGAGATTTTCCAGGCAAGAGTACTGGAGTGGGTTGCTGTTGCCTTCTCCACCTATAATGAGAGGATCTAAACACTCTAAGTGTTAGTCACTTGGTCATGTCAGACTCTTTACCACCTCATGGACTACAGCCTGCCAGGTTCCTCTGTCCTGGAATTCTCCAGGCAAGAATACTGGAGTGGGTAGCTATTCCTTTGGCCAGGGGATCTTCCTGAACCCAGGGATTGAACCCAGGTCTCCTGCTTTGCAGACAGATTCTTTACCTTATGAGTCAAGGTTGAAACAATTCAATATGAGAGTATACTGATTATTTTTCATCCCCTATGACCCAGAAATCCAAGCAATTCTTCATAGCGAGGTGGAGAGAGAGATATTTTAATTCCTGGTTAATTAGTCAAACTATGGACAAATTCTTTAAAAAAAAACCAAACTGATATTAACTACTTGCTGATGGTAATCAAAACAAGCTCTTAGGACAATATGTTGAGATCTAATTTTAAAATTTGTAGAAGGAAATTTCAAGATGTAGACCTGGGACTAAAGCTTTTAGAAAATCATCTGGTATTCTTCTGAAGGACAAGAGAATATATCTTTTTAATCTTTGGCAAGAAAGTTCATTCCACCTTAACACTCACAGGTAAAGGTCATGATCCATTCAGAAGATGTATTGCCATCTATTTCCATTAAAGTAAGTTCTAAGAGAAAGGAAGAGAGCCATTTTCACCACAGTATCAGTGCCTGGGACATAACAAGACTCAATTTGCTAAACAACTGAGCAAATAATTTCCATTGTTGGTAATATCTTTGGAACTTAATGATTTATAGCTTGATTTCTCTCTTTCTTCCTTTCTCTCTCCCTTTTACTTCCCTCTTTTCTTTCTTCTTTTATTCATTTATTCACTTTATTCCCTCCTGGGAATAAATCAGGACTGTTTCAATGCAAAGAAAGAAAGTTGTCATATTTTGAAAATCAGTATATATTTTTTTTCTTTCAGATTAAATTCCTTTGGATCCTTTCATTTATGCTAGACAAGCACCTAATCTTTCTTTTTTTTCTTTTGTTCTTTTTTGTTACTATGCCTAACACAGCATGTGTTGTAGAATAGCTGTTCAAATAATGTTTAATTGGTCGGCTTTATGCTTGATAATTTAGCTAAGCTCTTTCTCTGCACAGTCTAAGGCTAATTTGGAAGGCTTTCAGCCTTAAACATGCCAAAGAAATTTCCTTGCCTCATCTGATGTTCTCCAAAAAGTGATTAATTAATAAGAATTAACAAGATTAATTAGTAGGAAATTGATCGCAGCATTAGTAAGAGTCCCAGCCAGCCCCCCAGACCACAGTCTTGCTCTGTTTCCGCTCAGCCTTCCTGAGATGTCTCAGGCTGATCGCTCAGGCTCTGTGGGCTGCACACAGCAGGCGGGAGGGGCCGGAGCTCACCATCTCCCTTTCCTGCAGCCGGGCATGAAGAAGCCTTAAAGTGCATTAGAAGAGAATGTGCAGGGTGCCCAGCTGTCTCCTCTGCCTTCCCTGCAGCCCCGTCCCACCCTGGGCTCCTCAGCTGCCTCTCACCCCACCCCGACACACGCCATTACCTTTGTAATTCTTACTTAAATGCTAAAGCCATAATTCATGGGAGGACAGTTCCATTCCACAAAGGCTGGCCTCAGTGCTCCTGCCCCGTGTGCATTTCCCTCTAGTTCATGATACAAATTAAAGAAGTACTTCATGCTTTTTTTTTTTTTTTTTTTTGGTAACAACTCACAGGCACCCGCCCCCCTCCCCCTTTGGGCTGAGTTTGTTCCAAGAAGGACTTTGGCCACGTTGTCCCTTTCACTCCTCTGAAGGGGGCTCTGGGGGGTCTTCTCTCTGTGTATCTAGGGTATCAATGTTGGCGACGTTCTCCACCACCCACTGACACTCGTGAACGGGGTCGGCCTTCCTCTCCTGGGCATCCTCACTGGTGGCAGGCTGGGCTGCGCTGCAGCTCCCGCCCACCGCCTCTTCTTCCACAGAAACCTGGCTCTCCCTGGGGCTGATGGGGTCAGAACGGAACACGCAAGCTTCTAGGGGCACAGCCTCAGCCTCCACAGAGCACACGGGCCCTCCTCCTTCCAGGGCGCCCAGTCCGGAAGCACCCTCTGTGAGCTTGCTCTCAGCGGGCTCTCCCGGCTCCTCTGTGGGGTCTGGGCCCTGGGCCCCCTCACTGAGCCCCCCGCAGGCTGGCTGAGCGTCTGGAAATTCTCCCAGCTCCACCCCGCTGGCCTCGGCCTTGGGAGCTGGACCACGGGCCTCCCCCTCACTGACTTCACTTTCTTCACAGTTGTCCTGACCCGAGGCAGATGCTTGACTGGCCTCTGTGTCAATTTGGGTTGCTTCCTCTTCTTTTTCAGTATCTTGGGGAACATGGGCCTCCTCATGTGTATCTTTCTCAACCTCGAGCACAGCGGACTCCTCTGGTACTTCGGCAGTCACCATCAGCAAATTTCTGAGCTCCTTCAAGGAGCCTGCGGCAGAGCTGGGCTCTGTGTCTTCCTGGGTGGTTCCCCGGCCCTCAGGAGTCTCTTCCAACTCCAGCTGTGACAAGTGTGTGCCCAGGGCGCCTGCTGTCACCTCTGTAGCCACCAGATTCACAACCGGGCCATCTATACTTGAATCGATGACCTGCGTGTCCCCATCTGGGGGAGGGCTGGACACAGGGAGGGAAAGGCCTTCTTCTCTGGCCAATGGACTAGGGACCTCTGGCTGTTTCATCTCCCCTGCCTCCTGGAACACCTCATTACTCAGGATCTCACTCTCTGAAACTCCGGGGAGAACGGCTGAGGCTCTCCTGGCGGGGCTGGCCTGGTTTGACCCCGCAGTTTTTAGATCAGTGAGGCTGGACACGCTTTCACTGGGCAAGGCCATGTTGTCTTCAAACAAATTGTGTTTCTTCAGGATAGCAGCCTCCTTTATCACTGAGAGATACCAGAAAGCAAAACATAATGTTAAAACCTTGCCCTGATTAATCTGGAATTTCTGATTCTATCCAGAAGCTAAACTTCCCTCTCAGCTTTTCTAACCGTCTGAATTTCCCAATTTCAAATTACAGCTTACATCTAACCCTCTTTCAGGAAGCCTTCCCTGATGACCAGAGCTTACAGGCTCATTCCAAACCCTGGACCTCTGTAATGTCCACTTATTCATTTATTCAAACAGCACAATCCAAAGATGAATGAATAAAACATGGTCTTGACTTTCAAAGAGGTCAAATCTACTACCATCATTGGTATCACCCTTGGAGCACCCCCCACATCTCATTAGCTGCTAGTATGTGCGGCTGCAGTGTGTCTACTTCGACTGACACTCCTTTAGGGCGCGACAGGCCCTTATTTTCTCTGCTTTTACACTCAGAACAGTCCTGAATGGGTCCTTAGCACTGAGCCTGCAGAGAGAACCTTATGACCTGCAGTGTCCAAACTAAAGGCCTCTGTCCATCCAGCTCAGTCCTAGAGGCCCCGAGAGGAGTAAAATCAATAATAACAACCATTTCCTCCACATCCTCTCCAGAATTTATTGTTTGTAGGTTTTTTTTAATGATGGCCATTCAGGTCAGAGTGAGGATACCTTATTGTAGCTTTGATTTGGAGTTCTCTAATAATTAGCATAATTAACATAGCAATTGAGCATCTTATCTTTTGTTTGTTGGCCAACTGTATGGCACAGGGAATTCTACTTACCCGTGCTGCGGTGACCTGAATGGGAAGGAACTCTAAAAGGGAGGGAATGCGTGTAAATACACGGCTGATTCATTTTGCTGTACAGCAGGAACTAACACACACTGCAAAGCAACCATCCTCCAGTAAAAATTAATTTTAAAAAATAACGACAACCAGCAGCTGACGTTTTTGACAGTCAGCCTCTACCTCTGGCTGTGTAGGCTGTACAGTGCCCAACAATCTCACACCCAAGGGGATACCATTCACATCACAGATTTGTGTATTCAGCAGAGTGATTTTCCAGCAGGCTGCAGCAGCATGTGCTGCTCAAACCAAACCAGTATATCGTGACAATTTTTTGACAGAGAGCAGTCTGCCAACTGGAGGAAGAGAGCTTTTTCCCTAATTCGCCCAAGGGTGCTGTGGTGGCCTGGCAGCGGCCCTGACTGAGCGCCTCTTTCTGTGCAGATACTGAGATGACATCTTTGTATTCCTCGTCTCATTGGATGAGCTACTTTGACCTGGGGCTTGTGCTTGGCCAGCTTTCTTTGTGGAGACCAGATATGTTTCAAGTCTATAGTTTTAGGGACAGCCCTCTCCTGTGCATTTCTATCAAAGTTTTCCTATCAACACTCCTATCCTGAGCAGGGCCTGATTCCACGGGATACTGGGAGTCAGAGTCTTAATGGGACTCGCCAAGGATGGAGTCACAGCCCAGTGTATTCTGTCTGGCTGAGTGGAGGTGAGGAATGTGCTGAGAGGGCAGAGCAGCTGGGAAGCCCCGCTGCTGAATCACCTGCTCCAGGCTGGGGAGGCGTTGTAAGCCTGTGGCCAAGAAGAGCTCTTTTTCCTTTGTTCTGTCTGGAACAGCCGGAAGAGGCCAGCTGTTCATGAGACATCCTAGGTTAATCTCTCTAACCTTAGTTTTCTCATCTGAAAAATGAAGCTTAAAATTCCCAGTTCACAGAGGTCTTATTTGGATTGAAAGCAAAATAATATCTAATGGGCCAGTGGAGTGTGAGCCAAATCGCGACCGCTCAGTGGAGGTCAGCAGCCCTCGCTTCTTTGGTCCCTTGTCCTGTCTTCCCAGCTCTTGGTGTCAATTTCCTCTTCCCCTTTCATTCCTGTGGACAAAACCTAGCTGGCCCTGTGGGTCCCCGTCAGGGGTGTGCCCCTCTATCTAGAGCTTTCTCCAGCACCAGGGAAACCTTCCATACCTTTCAGACTTTCGTCTAGGAGGATCTGATGTAAAATCTCCTCGTAGACATTTTCAACATGGATCATATTGGTGTGATCTGCAAAGATGTACTGCTCATATTTCTGAAGCTCCTGGAGAAGGAGAGATAAGAAGATAAAGGGACAACACATGAGACACCAGTTTGCAGAGGAGCTCCGGAAAGGATAGCTGTCCCTCTTGTTCCCCTTGGAGTGTGAAGCATTGGTCACCCGCTTCCTCTCGCCCTGACACCATGCCCTGGACTGGATTCACGCGCTATGCCCTTTGAGGGGGCAGACACCAGAGACCCTGATGATCTCAAGGCCTTGTCAGTGGGTCTGGACATTTCCTTTTTTTTCTTCTTTTTTAATGCCATCAGTACTTTACTAAGGTGTAAGAAATACCGAGAAAAATGCACACGTTTTAAAAGTAGAGCTCAACAACTTTAAACATATAAATATACTCAGATAACCATAACCCAGATCAAGGTGAACATTCCCATCACCCCTATACCTTTTTCCAGTCTAGACTGCTCACCAAGAGATTAAGCTCTGATGTTGTGTCTATCACACTAGATTAGTTTTTCTTGTTATTTAACTTTATGTAAATGGAACCCTGTACTCTTGTTTTGTGTTTGTGTTTGGAGATTCATCCATGTGCTGCATGCATCAGTAGTTCATTCGTTTTTATTGATGAATGGCACTCATCATATGGACAAGCTAGAACTGTTTATCTATATTCCCACTGCTGGATATTGACTGTTATGAACATAATTGTTATTGATATTCTTGTGTATGATTTTGCAGGTTTAGGGGCTACTTGAGGGTATACCTAGAAGTGAGATTGCTGTGTCCTAGAGTAGATATATGTTTAACTCTTAGGATGCATCCCATTCTCAGGTGTGGAGAATCCCTAGTCACAGACTCTTGAGAAACAGTCTCCCCTTGCCCTCCAACTGGCCCTGAAACTCCGTGATTCTAAGACAATCCAGGCATCACACAAAATCCCGTAACACTTCCTGCTTTCCAAGGGTCTCCAGGTGGCTTGCCTTTTATCGGCATGAGGTCAAGGAAGGGATCAAAATGAGCCAAGTCATATCCTTGGGATTAACTCCATAATGCTTGCACCTGATAGTGCAGGATGGGGGCTCCTGACCCCTGGTTCTTAGAAAGCCAGGGTCTTAGCAGTGGGATTCGATGGCTTTTGCCTGGAGGGAGGAGATTTACAGCAGGCCATCAGAAGCCACCCCATTCAGACTCTCAGAGCCAGGACAGGGGCGTCTGTAGCCCAGGACCGGATCCCAGTGGATAATAATGGGACCCCTCTCTACCCACCGTAGGGAAAGCCACAGGATTAAAGAGACATGCGCTTCCATGACCCTGAGAGGGTCTGTGAGATAAGACGGACACACAGGTAAGTGCCACATGGGCAGAGCACAGCTCAGGGACTGCACACTGCCCTGCACTGGCTGTGGGACCCTGGGCAAGCCAGCTCACGGCTCTATGCCTCTCTCTTCCTCTGCAAAACGAGGTTTGTGGTTTTCATCTCCCCACGTGATCTTCCACTCCTTAGTTCCCTGTTATTCATCCCTCAGGACGGGGAGAAAACATGGCGCTGGGAAGTCCTCCCCGTCCCCATAGGCAGAGCTGGGCACCCTCTTCCAAACTCAGCCACCTCTCTTCCCCACAAAGCTCAGTGCGCGCTGAGCCTGTCTGCTGTCTCTAGGCTGTGAAGCCTAGGACAAAACAGGGACACTGGCTGGGCACGTGCCTGGATCATGCTTATACATGTTTGCGAATAAACAGCAGGCCTTTGAACTTTCAACCAGCTAAGTAATTGTGTGGAAAAGAATCATTCTGAGGGGCACTTATCCTGTTGTGACATGCACAACTTTACAAAACAGGTTTTCTATATTGAATTGACTGAATTGTGACACATATTAATTCCCTGGATCTGTTAAGTTGGAATTAAAAAAAAAAAAATCTCCCTAGGCAATTCTAATGTGCAGCCTGGGTTAAGTACCGCAGATCTCAGAACCAAGGGAAATACACTCTAGTAAACTAAAGAATCTTTGCCTGAAGCAAATGCTCCCCTAGTTCACCTACTCTGTAAATCCAGATGTTTTTAAATTTCTTGATACTGATACAATATTCCTCATTACTGAAAATGCCAGGCCTCAATTTCTCTCCAAACCGGTCTCTCTTGATTAAAAATCACAAGCGCCTCTGAGAGATTTGGTATAACTGCAGATGGCTGGAGAGAGAGGAGCAGACAGAAAGAGAGGCTTTTTTGTTTTTTTTTTTAACTCTTTTCCTCTCTTGGGAGGACGTGGCTCCAAGGCCCCCACATTGCCTTTGAGATTCGAAAACAAAAATACCTTACACAGGACGTTTGCATGCAGACATGTCCAAGTGGACCGAGTCATTCTTTGAACGGCTGGACTTTTCCAGCCATAAGATGGAAAATCATATAGGCAAGAGACAATCATATAGGTAGATTCTTTACTGCCCTGACTTGATCAAACATTTTCTAAGAAATTAACCCTCAGAAGTAAGTGCCAGGTACTTGGTATGCCTCTGGCTTTCTGAAGAAAAACAATATGTACAGAATATAAACATGATCAAGGAAATTTCTGCAATAAAATAACTCATGCACTGGACTTTAATGTTCCATGTTTGGAGACTCTCTAAGCTGCAAAAAAGCCCTTTTTAAATTCTAAAAAGCTCTTTAATATTTGTGCCAAGAGGGAGCCAGCCTTGCAAAGGTCCCAGCTTGCAGATCATGAAGCAGCAGAAAAACTAGTAGTAAATACCATTTATTGAGGGCATCCCATGTTACCAATGAGTGCGAGCTGACTTCAAACTCTGGTGGATGCCAGCTCTGTGACCTTGGTCCCATTACTTAACCCCTCAGGTTTCCTCATTTGTGCAATGAGGACATACACAGTACCTGCTCACAGGGTTTTCATGAGGATCAACAAGACAATCCATACAAAGTGCTGAGCATGTGGCAAGCACTCATCAAATGGTCACCGTGTCACCCTGGTCTTCTCAGTCTTAAGAAGGATACTGCAAAGGATTATTACCTCCATTTTCTAGATGAAATCTAGGCCGAGAGAGAGGACAAGGGTCTTGCCCAAGGCCCCAGAGCTGGTATGTGGAGGAGCTGGGACTTGAACCCAGGTCTTGACCTGGGCTCCTTAGTTGGCTCACTTACGACCCTGTGCTGAAGGTGTAACCTAGTCACACCTTCACAAGCGTGGCTGTCACTAGCTGCCTAGTGTTCATAGAAGCTTTAGATGGTTTTAGTTTCTTTGACTTCAGTAAGCAAATATTACTGAAATTACAAATATCCTTCTGAAATTTTGTGACTTAAGGTCTTTTCCTGGATGGAGTGGTCAAGTTTCAGAGGCTGTGTTGGGCCTATGGTGGGTGGGTGGGGGTGGGGGGGTGTCATACCATAATGAGGAATAATCCGTAGGCACTCTATTCTAACCCTTAACTTGTTTCAAACTCAGATCATTACTCTTTGAGATTCTGTCTTGTCCAAGGGTTGGCAAATCCAGACAGCTGCTTGCCTTTGTAAATAAAGTTTTATTGGAACACAGACTGCACATCTGTTTATGGGTCATCTATGGCTGCATTTGTGCTATCACGGCAGAACTGTGTGCTTGCAACAGAAATAATACGGCCGTGAAGCCTAAAATATTTGCCACCTGACCACTTATAGGAAAAGTGTGTTGACCCCTCCCTGGTCATCTACTGCTTGTAAGTGCATCATGACCAAAAAAATTTACTTGAACTTCAAAGGCAACAAAAGCAGGTTCTGGAGTAACCTATCTCCTTACTGGTTTGCACACGGATGCCAGTGCCTTCTGCAGGGTAGGAAGTGTAATTTGAACCAGCGCCTCTTGAAATATCCTCTTCCGGATGGTGCTGCTGTCATAATCATATTGCTGTCGGTACAGAGACAGAAACGTACGCTAAATACAACATTACAACCTGTTAAATTTTGTGTAAACAAAAAACTCAGCAACTCACTTCGTCTCCCTTCCCACCTCCACCCTCCTGTCCTAATTTCTGAGGACCCCAGTGGTGTTGCAAGGTTTCAGAGATCTTTCTATGCAGTTCTCTCACATTGCAGGTAGAGGTTACGACTGATAATGACCCATCTCCGCCATCCCTCTTACAGATACGAAAACTGAGCTAAGATCAAAGCAGAGTGTTATAAAATTGAAGACAAAACTAGGGGATGGGTTAAAACTTCATCACCCCTGTCTTGGGTTGGTGCCTGGGAGCCCTGATCACCTCCTTCCTTCACTCTACATCCTGAAGGCAGGATTGGTAGGTTGCAATGATTTCTGCCAAAGAAGACAGTGTCTGGCTCACAGCTACATTAGCACTGCGGTATGTTCAACAAAGAAGTTCAGTATCTAGAATAGGAAAGAGGATGTCCTATTGACTCATGGAACAGCCAAGTCTAGAGACTCAGGTTTGATTAAAAGGGGTTCAGGGAGAGGGCACAGACAAACTGGAGCATAGTCACAGGGATGTGTGCAGAATGGTCAGGCCAAACAAAGGATGGTTAAAGAGATTTATGCCAGAGATAACTTGGGATAGAATCATAGCTCTATTCAAACAACCAAAGACTACCATGTGGAAGAAGGGCATGAGAAAAGAGTGTAGAACTAGAATTCTCAGTGGTGAGAAATTTGACTTAGCAGTGGGAAGGATGTTCTTGTGGTTTAAAGTGTCCAGAGAAGAGATGGACTGTCCTGAGAGTTAAAAATTGTGTTGCCATGGTGGGGGGCGGCATTGACCTTGATACTATCTTTTCTTTCTCAATGCCAAGTTCATTATTTTGTGTGTTACCATGGCAATTATTGCTTTTAATCTCAATGATTTGGTTGCCAGAGTTTCCTACTGCCTGTGAGGTATTAAGACCAGGTCTGAAATTCAGGGACTACCTCCTAGGCTCTGTGAAACTTTGATCTTCCGTTCCAAAGCTCTGCTTAGGGAAACTAGGTCATAAAAAATTAGTGGACTAAGTTTAGGGATAGTTTTAGCTCAAAGCTCAAGTAGCCTGTTAAGCTTACGTAAGTCAAGTTCTTGTGAGGATCAAATGAAACAGGATAAGTTTAAAGATATGCCCTCTATATATGCAAGCTCCTATTATTACAACTATTTTGATATACACTGATGCATGAAGCACATTTAAAACAGTTTCACACAGCAGCTGTCCTTTCTTTGAAGTAGTTCGTTTGCCATGAGGTTTTGATTTTTCTAAAAACTGTTAATTTAAATGGGTTTTACTGTATTGCAAACTCGGAAGAAAGAGACTGTGTGTTTTATAGTTTCATACTCCATGCAATACCTATCACAATTCTTTGCTTATAGTGGAGAATCAGTATCAAGTCCAATTGCTATGTAAGTAAGCACATGGCACTTCTGGCTGGTGACCAGATGCTGAGGACCTGTGGTCCCTAAAGTAGCCACTAGATGGCAGAATAGGCACGACAGTCGAAGGGGAACTGGTGTGAGTTGATTGTCCCCGGTTATCAGGGAGAAAGGACCCAGCACTATTTTTAAAGGGGGAGGCAAGTCAAAGAGAGAACTTGATATTTTCCACATAACAAAAGAAATGAGTCACGGTCTTGCTTCATGCTTCCCGCAAGTGAGAGAACAATTTTACCTTTAAGACTCGGAGCTTAACCTTCTCAATGGCGACTGTGGTTTTGGAGGCCTCTCCTTGGAGATGTGGGGAAAGCAACTGCTCAAAAGTGAATACTGCATTCTCCATCAGCTACAAGCCAAAGCAACACAGAAGCAGAGGGCAGTCAGAAGCTGGGATCGCCACCCTCGGGTCAAAGTCAGGTTGGAGAGAAAGAAGGGCATGACCATCAGAGATGGACCCTGGGGGTGACCCAGGGCAACAAGTCCTCAATCCACTGTGTGGTCTGTGAAATGCATAAGCCCACAACCACAGTGAGGTCAGTAGGAAGCTGGGAAACACACACACCTGTACCTGTATGTGTACATGTATGTACAGATGTATGGATCTTTTCTTCTCATCTCTCTTTCCACCCTGCACTGGAAAACCCAAGACCATGGGATATCATCATTTCCTGTGGTCATTCCCATCCCCTGCAGCCAGGGCTCAGTGAAATGAGGTGGGAGGCTTCTCCAATTATTTTTTGGCTCCTTAGCTCTGCACCTCTCCTTTCAAATGGATGTAAACCATCCCAGCACATCGCTCACTCCACTTTTCACCCTGCCACCCTACTTCTCTCCCTTTCTCTGCCAGGCTGGGAAAGGAGACAGGGTCAAGGCTCAGTGGAGCCCGTGACTGTCACACGCATAGGTTAGGAAATGGAAGTGGTTCTGATTTCTTATTCTCCGCGCTTATGCCTGTATCCATTTCACCATAGTCCAGTGCTGTCAAAGGAACTTCAGTTAAGCCATTGGCCAATTTTGCTCCTCATTCATCTTTAATCCTTCACAACTCAGAGGTTAGATAATAAATAAAATGTGCCATTTAATCCTGCCTATAACTTTTAAGGAAAAAAAAAAATGCTCCTTTCTTCCCCAAGCCTGTGATCTGAACACAATAGCTTTCCTCTCAGCACTTTCAACGCCAAAGTGAATTTATCTAAGAGTCTATCTCACTACTAGCTCCTGAAGTGGGGTCTGGCACAATATCCAGCCCACAGGAAGCTCCCCAGGAATATTTGTGAAGTAGAATTGTGCTCTAATGGCTTCAGTGATCCCACCCTTCCTTCACTTAGAAAGCGTTAGAATATGGAACGAATCTGTTACTATTCATCCCTGTTTCTAAAGAAAAAGTTCTTTATTGGAAGGAAAAGGAATCTATGAAGTAGACTCAAGAAATCCAAATTTAAAATTGTGATTGAGTGACTGATTTACTTTTAACTAGATTACGGAATTGATTCAAGCTAGTGGTTCTCCATTCTGGCTGCAAATTAAATGCAGTAGGAATGGGAGTGGGAGAAGTTTTTTTAATTACAAAAAATAGATATCAAAATCACTGGGAGTGTGGCCCAGACCTCAGTATTTCTTAAAAGTGCCCCAGATGATTCCAACGTGAAGCCAACATTAATAGCACTGACTTGAAAAATCAGGTAATTATCAGTTAATGCTACTCTATTTCCCTGAGACATTTCTTCTCTATGATGCTCATCAACGTGGAAAAAATGGAGCCAGCTGGAACAGGACAAAAGATGTCATCACTCAACATGATGGCTAAAGAAACGGGCCCCATTTCCCCAGCTACGCCAGCACACCTGTCTCATTTGCTGCGCTTGCTTCTCTGCAGCCCCATCCTCTTCCACCACAGATGACCCCGCCGCCCCTACCTCTTGCATGTAGTTCTGTGTCCTCTGGACCACCAGATCGATGTGGGGGAACCTGAAGCGGCTCTTGAGATCCTGAAGGTGCTCCTGAAGCAGGTTGACTTTATTATAACAAGGCTCCATCTTCACGGAATCCAGTGGAAGATTCATAAGCTGCTCTAGATGCTGAATTTTGATGGAGGGGAAAATGACACACCTTCAGACCTAGGAACTATATTACATCACTATTGTGTATGTGTGTGCTGAATTGCTCAGTCATATCTGATTCCTAGCAGCTCCATGGACTGTAGCTCACCAGGCTCCTCTGTCCATGGAATTTTCCAGGCAAGAATACTGCAGTGGGTTGCCATTTCCTCCTTCAGGGGATCTTCCTGACCCAGGGATTGAACCTGCATCTCTTGTGCCTCCTGCATTGGCAGGCAGATTCTTTACCACTGTACCACCTGGGAAGCCCATTACATGACTATTACATAAATTCTAAACAAACCTATGTTATTAGAATTAATCACTTCTCAGATCCCTGTATCTGTGATATCTTCATTGTCTTATTTCCCTCCTTTGATGGGTCCCTAGGACAGCTCTCTTGCTAGGATGGAGACAGGTGGAAGAACCAACTGGACAACGGACACACCCAGGGATGCATTCCATGGGACTCCAGTCTTGTCAAGCTCTTGATGGACTCCAAGTACCCACTTCCAGAGCTCAAGAGTTCAGGAAGTCTCTTTGGCATGTAGAACTGCTGTTGGGCTCACAAGCCTCCAGAGCCTTGTTTCATGAGAGACATCCCTCTCAGAAAATCCCAGGGAAGTCAAGATGCCCCCTGGACTCCTGGACTCTAAGAGTAAAGCCAGAGTCCCTGGAGCTCTCTGAGGCTCTGTCTGTGCCCAGGGGCTTCCCTCTGCTAGTAGATGGGGGGTGGGGGTATGGGGAGGGAGTGAGATAGAAAGAAGCATGGCCTAGGAGAGGTATCCAGTTTTAAAAACTGGGGTTCCCCATCCTCCAGTCTATACAAGAGATAGCTTGATCAATCAGGCCATGCAATTTCCAGCAAGAGGACAGCAATAGACCTCACCTGCTAAAGACTTTAAGTATTATCAACACATACTTAAACTATGAGTGATTTCACCAACTAAGTGCATCCTATTTTCCAAGCCTATTTAAAAGCGATTTAAAAAACTGAATTTTGGAGTTCTAGAATAAACAAGAGGGTGGGTGGAGAAAGAGAAAACAGAATGAAGCATGCTGAAAACACGGGCCTAGGGAGAACCAGGGACTAACGGGATAACTGTGAACAGACAGGATGTACTTGCTGTCTGAGTTTCAGGTCACAGAAAAGAGATAAATCTAAATTTGTAGATTTCTCTAATGAAAAATTTAACAAGGGCCCACTTTCATGGTGCTTGTAAGAGGAAAATATTACTCCCTTAAGAAATGAGTTCTAGAGAACTCCACTGAAGTAGAATTAATAACCAAAACCATGCTGTCAAACTTGCCCCTTGTCACATAATTTGCAATGTGTCTATTTTTTAAAATAGCAATTAAACAGACAGGAGAGGAAAAATCAGTTACCACTTTGCTCCTCTAAGACTGGCAAAAAGTTGAACAAGTGATTCCCTAAGGCTGATGAAAAGAAAGTCCTTTATCATGTACAATTGGTGGAAATGTAAAATCTAAATCCTTTTTGGGGGATGTCAATGGAAACATCAGTTAACATGAGAAAAATTCCCACCTTTCAATCTAGCAATCCTGTCCTAGGAATCAGATCCCATATAAATAAAAGCTTCAAAGTAAATGAATATATGTTACAAGGTTATTTATTGCAGCTTTGTTCCTGGTGCTAGCAGCATTTGGAGGGTTGAATAAATCATGGTGTATTGGTACATGAAGTATTATGCAGCTGTTACAAAAAATGAACTAGAACTAGAACATTAACTTAAAAAGTTTCATGAGGCATTTTTGAATAAGAAAACAGAAAAGCAAAGCAATATATACATAATATAATCCCATTTTTCTAAGAGCAAACAACCTAAAAAAACATATCGCACAAAATATGTGTTTTATATGCTCTATGAACATGGAGAAAAGCACAGAATAGCATATGCTGAGTTATTCACACTAGTTGCTTGAGTGGGAGGAGGGGATGTGGGGAAGGAGGGAAAGTTAAGTTTTAGAAAGGCTACCATGAGAAACCTCAAAATACTAACAAATGATCTTGTTTACATATAATTTCGTGTATGTATGCATAAAAAAATAAAGGTTTTTTTTTTTTTTTTTTTTGGTTTTATCCACTGGCTTGACTTGTAGGGATGTTCATCATGATACAGCAAGTGTAAAATAAAGCTGCCCAGTTATGTCTGTCATTGTAGGATACAGAGAGTCCTCTGGAGGTCTTGTTGAACCAGACTGCTGCTGGGCCCTACCCCAGGATTTCTGATCTGATAGTTCATGGGTGAGGCCTGAGAATCTGCATTTTTAGCAGTCATATAAGGAGGATGATGATACTAGTCCCAGGAACATACTTTGAGAAACACTGGTTTTTGTCATGCTTTTGGAAGCAAATCAATCAAAACACAAAATGTATATAAATGAGGATATATGTGTATATATTTGTACAGGCAAGGACAAAGCATGTGAGAACACATACTAAGCTATTTATATGGGTTAATTCAAGGAGTTAGAAGTGGAGATACTTTAGGAGTTGGGGGTGGGCTAGAATTAGGTGGGTATGAGCGATGGCGATTAATTTTGCCTTTATGTAAGTATCTTTGTATACTGTTTAAGTTATACAAGCATGTTATTATTTTTGTAACTTGAAAACCATTAATAAAGGAAATCAAGTAGATGGATGGATGAATGAATAATGTGGATGAATGAATGACAGAAAGACTAGATGAGCAGATGGAAAGGCAGATGAATGGAAGGCAGGGAAGAAGAAAAGACAGGAGAGAGATAGGAGAGAAAAAAGAAAGATGAATGGAGACAAAGACTCACAAAAAGACCATTCACACTCCACTCCTTCGCTTCACACCCTACCTCCTTTAGCTGGGCACTGTCTTTGGTGGTCTGAAAGCTCTGGCTAAGTTCATCCACTTCTTTTTCAAAGAGTGAGCGCAGTTCACTGAATCCCGAGCTTACAGGTCCCATCAGCTCCTCCAGAATGGACCCCAGGAACGGCTGCACACTCTCTGCACAGCTTCTCTCCGCTGGCTGAGCCACCATCGCTGAGGTGGGAAATAGCCAGGAAACTGTGAGTGATGGCAAGACTGGATTCAGAGGCACTGGAGCCAGGCCAGGCTGGACAGTGCCCCACGGAGACACTCAACAGCAATGCCAGCTCAAGCAGGCAACACAGTGTGTCCTGTGCCAGCACTCACCAGAATGGAAAACCATCAAAGAGAATCTCTCCTTGAGAACTCGAACAAAGAGAAACCCCTCCCCAAGATCACCTCTGCCCTAGGATTAAATACATTTTTCCGCTTAGTCCTTATGAATAGATAATGCTTAATACAAAAAAGTGAAAATGTTAATGACTCATCTACTTCCTATCAATCATCACCATTATAAATTCATAGTTTGTCTTCTGAAAACACATTTATTAGGTTTTTAATTCATTTTTCTAAGAGTTAATCAGTTGATCTAATTCAATTTTCCTCCCTTCTCCTCAAGGGCCTTTTAAAAAATTCAAGTATGGTTTCTTTTTAGGCAAAATGGAAACAAATTCCAATCGGTTTGACACACCACCTCCCATCCCCACCCCCAATTTTTAAAAACATGCTATTATTCCTGATAATCAAGGATGAAAAACTAAGTGACAAAAATATAAAGAGTACAGAAAATCATAAAAAGGGACTAAAAGGTTCAGTTGGTGATGGACAGGGAGGCCTGGCGTGCTGCGATTCACGGGGTTGCAAAGAGTCGGACACGACTGAGCGACTGAACTGAGTGAAAAGGTTCAGGAGGGAGGGGACACATGTATGCCCATGGCTGATTCATGCTGATGTATGGCAAAAGCCATCACAATATTGTAAAGTAATTCCCTGCCAATTAAAATAAATTTAGAAAAGGATTTAAACAATGTAACCATACTCTTACTTCCCAGAGGAAACACTGCTCTTCGATTTAGAAGAGGACCATAGTAAAGATCCTGATCCAGGACGTCTGGATAGGCCGTGGAAATCTGGTTTTTTGTTTGTTTGTTTGTTTTAAGTGTTGAAACAGTTCTCATGATTAGCCAGGTTGGGAAGCACTGCGGCAGTAAAGGATATCTGAACTGGAAAAGGCTTGAGCTCGCTCTGTGGATGAAAGGCTAGTTTTGTGGAGCTTGGTAAGCCACCGAGCCTTGTCACAGGACCATACAACTGAGAAGGGAAGTACAGATTCATCTTGATGTCCAGGTCCTCATCCTACAGATGGGGAAGGGGGCCAGGAGATGTCAGATGACTCCACCAAGGCCACACCCTAACTTTCAGACCCAGATTTACAATTCAAATAGACTTCTTATTTTCTATTGGCAAATAACTTGCTTATGGTGAGAAGAATGGCCACATTCTCACTTCAATTTGCAGAAATCTTTCACAGGGTTACAAAGGATCAGATTGCCTCTTACTCTGAAAATCTGATATGACCAATACTATTGATATTATGTACTTATAAATATTTGAGATAGAAGATATTAAACAGGTCATAGAATTACTAGGGGGGGGGAAACCTTTCTATTGTATAATTCAATGAAACAATCTATGACTCCTAAAAATAACTAACTTACTTGATACCAAAATGCAAAATTGTTTGCTAGGAGGATAAATGAACTATTTATAAATTAACTCTGGGAGAAGAACTATGTGAAAAGTGTCTAATTGAAATTTCAGAGCAATCATGGTCATAGCTAATATATAGTAAAGATTTAGTAGTTGGCTGGCATGCCCTGCTGGGTGGGGGCAGAGATGGGCACGGGGAGGGGTCGTGGGTGGCTATGCTCCTCTCTGCCAGACCTCCCCTTGCCTATGTACCACCGTGGGCTCCAGCCCCCTTCTCTGTGCCTTTATCCAGCGTTCCTTCCACCTCTGCCCTCCTTCCTCCACTTCTGTTTATAAACATCCTACTCACCTCTTCAAGGCCAAGTTCAAATTCACCCACTCGGAATACCTAATGCCCTGAACCACCACCCAGCTTCCTGAACTACAGTCTACTGGTGTTTCCCTATGATCAAATAAATTTTACATCCCACACAAGTATGCTCTGCTATTTTTCAGGGATGCAGAGATGAATCATGTGTTGTGACACGATAATTCATGAGCTGTACATTAATTCAGTTGAGCAGAGTGATGAAGAGAGAAACCCTGGAGGTGTGGGGTGGGGTTGGTCTGACTGTTTCCTACTCTACCTTTGGAATCTCAGGCAAATTACTTCATCTCTACTTCAGTTTTCTTATCTGTAAAATGGGGCTCATAATAGTAATTACTCTGAAGGTTATGGTGTGGATTAAATGAGTTCACTGTGTTCAAAATGCTCAGAACTGTGTGTGATCCTCTGGAAGGACTCAGAAACTGTCAGTTCTTACTGTACCTGTGAGTAATATCATCCTTTTCAATTAACTGACATTAAAACATTCCTCTCATTTTGAGGGGCCCACATGACTTTTTTTGAAGCTGAAATGGTTCCTGCCTGGGAATCATTGTGCCCTCTGTTCTTGCCTCTTTTGTGGCATTTACCATATTTTTTTCCGCCTGTTTTGGTGTCTGTGATGTGACTTTTATTCTCTTCTCTTCTTCCTAGGTGCCTCATAGCCCTTGTATTCAGCAGGGGCAGGATAAATGCTTATTAAATGATTCGGTATTTGTGCAGCAGAATTTAAGCCAAGAATCATATGGGAGGAAATGGAGAGAAAGCTACTTTAATACTCCCGAAGTTTTTTTGAAATCCAAAGCCCTTTATCAATGCAGTCCGACGTGCACTTTCTTGTTTTAAAGGGGAAGAACAAGAGGCCTGGTGAAAATGTGTTTCTGATATTCCATTTTTAAAAGACCTGATCATGACTTCCTTTCAAGGCTTCCTTTAGGAAACTAAAACCAGTCCAGAGCAGAATATTTTTCCATCTTATGTGAAGGGATTTAGGCAAGAGAGAAAGAGAGACTCATTTAATTCAGGCCAAGAGAATGGCCGCCATTAGGCTCAGCTCAGCTCCAGTCAACAGGAATGTCTTTGGCCGTGGCAGTTTAGTGTTGGCCATTTTAAGTTGTATAAAGCATTTCAACATACAGTCAACTCCAGATCAGTCGTGCTAATAAAGGAATAAGAGACCTGGGTAATAGGAACCAGAAAACAGTCTGAAGTTAATTTATATCTGGCTGGAGAAGACATCGCATGAACAGATAAACAATAGATTCAGACGCACACGCCTTGGCTCTAGTTATGCCTCCTGCAACCTCCTCTCAGGAGGACTTGTTAGAAGAGCTCAGAGTGAGCTAGGCTGCAGTATGAACAGAGCCTGAAGTGTAGAGGATAATCCTCCAAGCGGAAAATCCCATTAGGTTCCACGTCTTTTGAACACAGGAACTAGATCTTCCCTGTTCGCTGCTAAAGCTGCATCGCCCTGCTCAGAAAGCACTTAGTGAATGTCTTTTGAATGAATGACTGAGTGAATAATTTGAAAACTGACTACCTAGAAAACTTCTGATAAACAATCACAGAAAAGCCAGCATGCTTCCCTCTGAAATGATGTTCAGTGTGGTGTGCTTTGGGGTATGTAGGAGGCAGAACCATAGAATTTTATTCTGTAGAATTTTTTAGAGGCCATCTAAAGCCTCCTGTGAGGAAAGAGGCAAGCTTTTCTCTGTCAAGGGCCAGGTCAGGAACATTTTCAGCTTTGCTGCCCGTAAGATCTCAGTTCTAACAACTCAGCTATGCTCCTGCAGTGCCAAAGCAGCCACAGACAATACAGAAAGGAGTGGGCACAGCCATCTTCCAGTAAAATGTAATTTATAAAAATAGTGGCAGGCTGGATTTGACCCAAGAGCCTCAGCATGCAGACCCTGATCTCACGGGCCCTTGCGATTTCAAGAGGAGGGCACCAAGGCACACAGAAGTTGAGTGACCTCCCTGAACCCACATACCCAGCTGACATTAGAGCTGGGGCCACAGATGGTCCCTGATTCAACTTTCAAGCTTTCAAGTTTACAATGAGGCGAAGAAAGCATTACCCGTTCAGCAGAAGTGTTAGTTGCTCAGTTGTATCTGACTCGTTGTCACCCCACGTACTGTAGCCCACCAGGCTCCTTTATCTACGGGATTTCCCAGGCAAGAATACTGGAGTGGGTTGCCATTCCTTTCTCTAGGGGATCTTCCTCACCCAGGGATCAAACCTGGGTCTCTTGCATTGCAGGCAGATTCTTTCCTGTCTGGGCCACCAGGGAAACTACTTCAGATTTTGAAATCTGATCTTTTCTGAAGCAGGTGAGATGCAGTATGATGCTCTTTTTGGGATGCTGGGCAGGGTTAACAGCCACAGCTCCCATCAGGCACAGGATCACAGGCATAAACAACCAACCCACTGACAGCCATTCTGTACCCAGACAAACCTTTTTGTTTTTCCCCTTCAATACACTATTCAATAAATTACATGAGCTATTCAATACTTTATAATAAAACAGACCTTGTGTTAGGTGATTTTTCCCAACTATATGCTGATATAAGTGTTCTGAGCATGTTTAAGGTAACTAGGCTAAGCTATGATATTGGGTGGGTCAACTGCATTAAATGCATGCATTTCAATTATGATGAGTTTATTGGCTTGTAACCCCATGATAAGTGGAGGAAGATCTAGATTTATTGACTGCAACCCCAAAGCTTTTTTTCTTATTAAAGGAAAATCCATCCATTATTCACTGATTTGGATATTCACTGTGAGTCTGCATATACCAGACACGGTACTAAGCACAGGGAATGCCTGAGTGAACTGGGGCAGCATGGCCCTACTCTTTAAGAGCTTACAGCAGGTGGAGGGCAGGGCAGAGCCATTACAATTTGGTGTAAGAGGTACAGGATCAGGACATACAGGCATCAGTACAGGCAAGAGGCACTGTTTCCTCCAGCCCGTGTCACTGAAGTTTCCATGGGGAGGTCCAGACCCTTAACAGCACCACTAGTATGCTCCTATTACAAGTACTACCACTTTCTCCCAAAGTCCCTCAGTTTAATTCTCCTCTGAAGCTATGAATTCTCACCATGTACATTCTAAGTCACTTCAGCAGTGTCCGACTCTGTGCAATCCTATGGATTGTAGCCCGCCAGGCTCCCCTGTCCATGGGCTTCTCAAGGCAAGAATGCTAGAGTGGGTTGCTGTGCCCTCCTGGCAGAAGGGTTCTTTACCACTAGTGCCACCTGGGACGTCTCACCCTGTGGAAGAGCTTTAAATGCACAGCTTATCTAGCTCATAGGAGTAGGCATTATCTCCACTGACCTTTGATCTTTCCAATTAAGAAGTTCTTTGAGTTCACAATCTGATCCATGTCTGAACGGATGGTTCCTTCCAGGCCCTTCGTCAGAGCCCTGCACTCCTCCTTCAAGGCACTTAATCCTTCTGAAACTCGATGCTGAACCAGGTGGTAGGCCTCTTCGAGGAGCTGCAACAGAGAACAGCACACAAATTGGGGCTCTGTCATGTGTCAGAGCCTGACGGAGTCAAGCACGGGAGGGCAGGTTAATCACAGATGATCGCAACATAAACAAAACTGTGTGCACATTCTAATTTTTCTTTCAAAGTTTGAGTTTGTTTGGATTAGTCCTGATGTATATGAGACTGAGCAGACTGGGCAGTTCTCCACCCAGGGAAGGGATTACGTCTTTAAAAAAAAAGAAAAGAAAAACAAGACCTTAAAAAGAGAAGGGAAGGGAATGTGCATTTTGAGCAGCAGAGCTGGCAGAGCAGAAACATTGCTCACCCCAAACCAGGCCCTCTTCCTGTCGTTCTTCTTCCCCTTCATTCTAGGCAGGATGTCTGTCTGAAGGGTGGGCATGAGCTCCTCCATCACCAGGTTACTCAGGATCTGTCGAGAGGAAGACAGCCACTCTATCTGTGTCTCTATTCCTGCTTGCCAAGGTGGAAGTGAGGGGTGGGATGAACTGGGAGATTGGGACTGACAATATATATACCACTACATATGAAATCGATTACTAATGAGAACCTACTGTAGAGCATGGGGAACTCTGCTCAATACTCTGTGGTAACCTATAAACCTATATGGGAAGGAAATCTAAAAAAGAGGAGATATATGTATAGAAATAGCTGATTCACTCTGCTGTACGGCAGAAAATAACACAATGTTGTAAAGCAGCTATACTCGAATTAAAAAAAATGCTTAAGTGAGAAAACAAAAAAAAAAAGAGGAAGAAGAAAGCCTCAGAGCTAGTTTAGCTGGTAACACTTAAATCTGCACATCAGGCCAACTGAAGGTGTCATAACTGGCCACCCCTGTCCTGAATATTCATTGGCAGGACGGATGCTGAAGCTCCAATATTTTGGCCACCTGATACATAAAAACGAACTCATTGGAAAAGACCCTGATGCTGGGAAAGACTGAAGGCAGGAGGAGAAGGGGATGACAGAGGATGAGATGATTGCATGGCATCACTGACTCAATGGACATGAGTTTGAGCAAACTCTGGGAGTTGGTAATGGACAGAGAAGCCTGGCGTGCTGCCGTCCATGGGGTCTCAAAGGGTCGGACACGACTGAGTGACTGAACTGACTGACTGTCCAGGCTACCTAAGATTGTCCTGCACTCCATGAAATCTGTTAAGTTAATAGTTTAACTCTGGGTCTGAGACCTCAGAAATCTCTAGGAAGAGTCATAGAGGGTAAATGTTCTAAATATCTGCAGGGAACAGTCACGCCTGCTGATGTTTTCCTGCTGGAAAGGACAAATCCTCAACTTGAACTTCTACTATTTGAAATAGAACAATCGAATGCATTTAGGATAAGAGGGGAAACATCAATTATGGATAAGGGTATCCTTAGCAAAATTGTGAAGGGAGTAAGGCTTGGTTTTGGCAGCTCGAATCCTTGTCTGTATCCCGAGACCATTGTTTCCTCTTGAACTTTTCTGGGATCTAAGTGTCTTCATGCTCTTTGCCCCTACTGCACCCTGAATCCCATCTCCATCTTCTTTAAAGTTTAGAAAAAGAAGGGAGTAACAAATACTTTGGAACAACTGGACACTGGTGGGATGAGAATATGGGAGACGGGGTGTCTACAGTTTTCAGAGTATTTTTTTAAAAATTGTTCCCAAGTCTTTCCTAAAACTTTGCTTGGCTCAATGGAAGTGTTTCTTTTCAATGTGAACAGTGATTTACCTGTCTGCAGATAAGGCCCCACGTAACACTGGCCTTTCTTCTTTATATTCCCCCACGGAATTGGAACAGTTCTGTTGTTTAGATTTAGGTCTGCCATGAGTTTTGGGGCTCACAGCTCAGCTTTCAATACCAGGCTGCAGCCCAAGATTCAGAACAAGAGTGACTTGGGAAAAGGAGGCAAGCAGAATCATGGCAGAGAATCATTTGACATCTGCTCTGTGAATTGAAAAAAATATTTGTCCAAAATAATTGACCTGCTCATAAACACTCAAATTAAGATTTGAGGAAGACTTTCTTTAAGGTCACTGGTCAGCCTCATGCTAGTAGAAATACTCATGAGCTCACCAAAGTTTGCCTTTCAAAATAGCTCTGTTTACACGGGCTGTAACAGTCTAGATGTGCTGAACAGGAACACTCCCAGGGGGGAAGTGGGTGAGCCGCTCAGTCTGCCTAGGTCTGTGAGTTCCTAGGAGAGAAGGCTGGGAGTCAGTGCAACCAGGGGAGCTCCATCATCTGTGACCATGATTGTAACAGGGGTAGGATTTCCACTAGTCCTAGGAATTCACTGCCGGGGATGTTTCGACCTTTCTTAACCATTATCTGGGGAGCAGTCAAGAGGTCAGTTCAGTTCAGTCACTCAGTCATGTCTGACTCTTTGGGACCCCATGGGCTACAGCATGCCAGGCTTCCCTGTTCATCACCAATCCCCGGAGTTTGCTCAAACTCATGTCCATCGAGTCAGTGATGCCATTTGTGAGGATTTTTGAGGAGTTAAAGAGAATCCTGACATGCGTAAATCCCATAGAAATCAGCAAGTGCCCAAACTGGGTTCAAGTACATAATTAATAATTCATGAACCTTATCTTGCCCAGTGGAGTAAACTCTTGTTGGAACACACCTGCCCAAGAGTGACGAAAGTATTGGCATTGGGAGCGTGAGCTAAGAGCCTAAGGAGACTAAAGCCAGAACTTAAAATCAATGGGAAATATTGTCTTAGTTCAAAAGCATTAAATTCAAGAATCATAATAATTATCCAAATCCATCCTTTCGCAGAGATTGGCTCGAATCTGAGCATAAGTGTGAAGATTTGAAGATGAAAATGTTACACAGTCCAAAGACAAAAAATGCTCCATTTGGGTGGGCTTGTAGTTTGCTTTTAGTCTTTCCCATACAATGTTCCAAGAAATGTGGTTCTATTTTATAACTTAAGGGATTGGAAAGGAAATATGTCTGGAACAAAAAGAAGGGGGATGAGAGTGGGTTGATGGAGAAGGAGGGGCGGGGAGTGTGAGATTAGGGAATAGCCCTTGGGCAGGCAACAGCCAACTCTGTCTCCTCCCAACAGTTCATCTTTTTTCTGTGTCTGTCAGCCCCAGCCCTCTCTGACTGTGAACTGCTCCTCCCCAGCCCAGGACCTGCTCTGGATTCCCTACCTTGGTCAGCCCTCCATGAGCAGGGTCCAGAGCCCTGGGGCTAGCAGGGAGAAAGCAGTTAATTTAATAAAAACGAATCATATTAATGAAGGGGTTCCCCAACCTGCTTTCTTCAGAATAGAACCCACTGAGTTTTACCATAAGGAACCTAAAAATATTTCCTGTGCTTTTAAAAAAAAGGGCGTGTGTGTACATTTAACTGCTGGAATTTAACTGGGAGACTTTAAAATTCCATCATACATATAAGAAACCAAACACACCATTAGGTTGACGGAAACCAGCAATTCCAGGCTCACTCCCTGAGCAGTTGCCGTGCAGTCTGCTCAGTCGTGTCTGACTTTTTAAGACCTCATGGACTGCAGCACGCCAGGCTTCGCTGTTCTTCACCATCTCCTGGAGCTTGCTCAAACTCATGTCCATTGAGCCAATGATGCCATCCAACCATCTCATCCTCTGTCACCCTCTTCTCTTCATGTCCTCCATCCTTCCCAGCATCAGGGTCTTTTCTAAGGAGTCAGTTCTTCACATCAGGTGGCCAAAGTGTTGGAGCTTCAGCTGCATTCCCTGAAGGCCACACTACATTTACCTTCCATATGCTGCAGCTGTGCGGAAGGTGTGAGGCCCAGCAATACTGCCCTCTTTACTGAGGCTGACTCCATGGTCTGACCAGGCTGTTGGCCTCGTGCCTTTCATGTTACTGAGCAACCAAGTGTGAAATAATCCATTTAAAGTGGGTCACATTCGAGGTCACCAGAAAAAGACAACGTGAACGTATGGACAAGGGAAAAATGTGGATAGCTTTCTGGTCTTGAAACCACCCTGATGTGTGGGAATTTTGAGCTGTTCTCTTAGCCCATCTGGTTAATTTAAAAGCAAATAAAAAATAAATCACATAACTTGTATTTACATTTTCCAAAATGCTTTCCCTCATGACTTCATTTGATACATTTTTAATTGACAAGTAGAAAATATACTGATGCTTTTACTGGGGTACAAATATTTTCACCCTAATAATCTGTCAGGCAAATTATTCTAAGATATTTGCTTTGCCTGGACACTTGCCTAAAATAACCATCAGCACGAGGGCATGCCATACTTGCTGTATGAGTCATTACTATGAAGATAATAACGTAGCATTGCTGAAAATCTTCTGAATACAGTCTCCAAGGGTAGAAGGGGTTAGGATAATGTTATGAGTAAGTTCTTAGCAGACATGAAAACAATGCAAATAAATTCAGTGCTTTAAGCAAAAGATGTCATATTCTCAAACTCAGTCATGCTATGCCCTTCTCTTTAACTACTTGGTAGCTTCTTTGGGACCTTGACCTGTTTTTTCTGTGAGTCTTAGGATAGACGTTGCTTCGGTTCCATGCGTAACGGTTAAGATGAAGTTTACCCTCACCAGGCCTCACACAGGAAAAGTCTTGAAAGTTATTTCCTTTCAGCAGCTTCTTCAAGGTTCACCTAACATGGCTCAAAATGCATTTCGGTCACAGACTGGTTTTGTGACTTGGGCCAACTTCTCTGAACGTTCTTTCTCCCGCCTGGAGGGTATTGGACGAATAATCCTGAAATGCCCTTCCAGTGCTCACATTTTATGAGGTTGTGACTTTACGAAAGAAACTCAGATTCCTGGAGGAGCAAAAGCATTTACTGATTTCTTCTGTTTCTTTTTCCCCTTTAAGGTATTTTTTAATTAATTGGAAGATAATTACTTTACAATACCGTGTTGGTTCCTGCCATACATCAACATGAATCAGCCATAAGTATACGTATGTCCCCTCCCTCTCTTCCACCTCCTACCCCTTCCCACCCCCTAGGTTGCCACAGAGCACCAGTTTGAGCTCCCTGAGTCATACAGCAAATTCCCACTGTCTCTCTATTTTACATATGTTAGTGTGTATGTTTCAAGGCTACTCTCTCAAGTCATCCACCCTATTCTTTCCCCACTGTGTTGAAAAGTCTGTTCTTTATGTCTGTGTCTCCTTTGCTGACCTGCAAATAGGATCATCGGTACCATGCTTCTAGATTCCATATAGCACCTTCCTATGACTGCTGCTAATGTTTTATGATGTCCATATACGTACAGACCACACATGGTCCCACATACACCTCTAAGGCTGCCTTGCTCTCTGGATGCTTCTAGGTATGTCTTGCCTCACCAGAATGGCAAGGCATGAGTCATTTCACTCTCTCGCACCTTAAAGCAATTCACACTTATCAGCCCAAGGCAAAGAGCAGAAAGTCAATCCCGCCCACCCCCACCACCCTCCCCCCTGCAAAAAAAAAAAAAACAAAAAACAAAAAAACAAAAACCCCAAACTCAATACTCAACTCTCAGAAAAGAATTATTAGGTACCTGCTTTCCATGGGATAGTGAAGGAATGTGAGCTGATATAAGATTTCAAATGAAAGAAAAAACAGATTAAACAAGTACCTTAGCTTAACTCAAGGAGCTAAATAACTATTTAACTTGAATCTATAAACGGATGTGCTTCCTCCAAATATGAGAAATCAATAATTGACTGAAGTTCTTGAGTAAGTCTCAGAATGGGAAATAAATGAGTTTAAAATCTACCGAAGAAAAAGAAGAGGGAGGAGGAAGAGGGAAGAAAGAGAAGGAGACAGAAGAGGAGGAGATTCTGCGTCATATGTTAAAACAATAAAGAAAATGTTTCTAGCTTTAGATATTTAATGACCATATAAAAGCAAGATACCATCTGGCATCTTCCAAATACTGTTCCCTAATAACAAATTTCACTGGCCCCCAAAAGAGGCATTCTGGGCTATGAGGGGAAGTTAAAAAACAGCATCCTTGGACCCTCTGCGCTTCTAACTAAATAATGTCCACACCCAGCCTCTTCTTCCTGGCTGAATCAGCCTGTGATTGGTGTCCTCATGGGGGATGGGGTCACATCATGAAACATAGTTTCCTTGGAGATCTATAACAATGTACCTGGTACCAAACCAACCTACCACTCAGCCCCTGATTGACATTTAATCAAGGTCATGGGAAACTACGGACCTGGACCACAGGAGATAGAGCACCAGAAAAGGTGACTGAAACATCTAGAAAACTAATGCTTTCAAATTTGGTATCCTTTCATTACTTCATTTATAAATCATTCCATAGATGAAGACAGCTATTTGCCAACTACTTTTCCAACAACATCTTACTTAATTCTCACAACTCTGTCAGGCAAACATTATCATTCCTATTTTTTCAGAGGAGTAACCTAAAACAGAGAAGTTAAATAACTTGGCAGGCTTTAACCCAAATCTGCTGACTTAAAGTCCCACCACAAACTTTGCACTATGCCACACTGCTCACATTTGCTGCTAGTCTCGAAGCACAGGTCACTTGAGAGAATATGCTTTTTCTGGAAAGAAATTGGAAGTGGCTCTTCCACTGCAGTTGCAGTTGTCTGGGCTGCCCTGCTGCGGGTCTGGAGATCTGGAGTGCCCAGTCTGGAGGTCTTTAGAGTGCCCAACAGCTTGCTGATCAAATGCTTCTAGACAATGAGAGAAATGGCCTATGGAACCACATCTTCCATGCCTGCAATTTTTTTTTTGTTTGATAGTTTATTATGATCCTGACCTCCTACCACTTAGAGAACAGGATCCAAAATTCTGAGCCCCATGTTACCTGGACTTCATCCCCAGTGACCATTTCCCACGAGCCATAGTGTCCTTTCTCCTGTCGAAAGAATTGAACAGCTTCCAAAAAGGCTTGGGCTTCAAATGTCGTCTGCTTCATGTAATCTAAAAGAAAGAGGCAAGGGCATTTAGCAAAGAAAAAATTCTTAATTTAATATTCTTCCGTGGTTCAGAGACCATTACCTGAACATTACAAGGAATAGAATCATGAGACACAAAAAAGTTAAGTACTGAATTCAAAGTTCATTTGCAGGTAGGGACATGCCTGGTGGTCTAGTGGCTAAGACTCTATGCTCAATACAGGGGGTCGGGGTACCATCCCTGGTCAGGGAACTAGATCCCATGTGCTGCAACTCAGACCCAGCACAGTCAAATAAATAAATCAATATTTAAAAAAAGAGAAAACAACAACAACCAAAAACTCAAAAGGTCATTTGCATAAATGAAAACAAGCTCTCAGGTGTATATCACATGACTTCCTCATTATACCAGCTGATTAACTCTATCAGTGACTAGACATGCTGGTTATGACCATTTATCCATCCCCATTTATCTCTTGTAAATGTTTCCTTCAGACATCCAGGCTCTAGTGGCTTTATGCCACCAACTATAACACCTCAGTAAAGCAGACTATCCCTTAAAGTGCCTCATGTATCCAAGGTACACCCTCCTAGTTCCCCAAACAAAGTATCAACTGATATCAACTTTTTGTCAAAAGGACATTAATATAAGGGGCTGATTTTTGCAAATGAAGGATAGTAATTGTTAAAACATGTGGTAAGAAAGTGTTACTGCTAGGTATGTTACATATGTCAGTGAAATCTCACAAAACCCTCTGAGGTGAGTGTTACTATCATCTCTAGTTTGCAGATGAGGAGACTGAAAGCATAGAGGTCAGTGAATGGCCTAAGATCATACACCAATAAGGAAATGAACTTGGGCAGGCTGATTCAAGAACCTACTTCAAAGCACCATAATACTCTACCTCACGTATTAGTTTTGGGGTTTGCCTTTCAAAACATATTGGATTTTTAAAAGGTATTATATCTGAGAGGTAATATCCTACCACAAAGGAATGGATACCTAATGGTACAGGGTTTTTAAGTGTGATGAATGGCCTTCCCAGAATTCCACAAATCACTCCATGCATGCAAATATGCTCAATTTCTGCTATGGACTGAATGCTTGTGTCTCCTAAAATTCATATATTAAAATCCTAATCCCCAAAATGTGATAGTTAGAGATGGAGGCTTTGGGAGGTAATTAGGTCACAAAGGGGTAGATCCCTTATGGTGGACGTAGAACCCATATACATAATATACAATGGAATATTACTCAGCCATAAAAAGGAACAAAATTGGGTCATTTGCAGAGACCTGGATGGACCTAGAGTCTGCCACACAGAGTGAAGTCAGAAAGAGAAAAACAAATATCATATATTAACACATTTTTGTGGAATCTAGAAAAACGATTGTTGTTGTTTAGTTGCTAAGTTGTATCCAATTCCTTGCAACCCCATGGAGTGTAGCCTTCCAGGCTCCTCTATCCAGGGCATTTCCCAGGTAAGCATATGGAGTGGGTTGCCATCTCCTTATTGGCAGGGCAGAAATAGAGACACAGACATGGAAAACAGACATGTGGGCATGAGGCAAGGGGGAAGAGGGGTTGGATGCACTGGGAGATTGAGATTGACATATATACACTACCATATGTCAAAAGATAGCTAGTGGGGGCCTGCTGTATACCTCAGGGAGCTCAGGTCAGTGCTCTATGGTGGCCTAGAGGCGTGGGATGTGGGTGGGCAGGGAGGTTCAAGTGGGAGGGGATATACGCATATGTATGGCTGATTTGCTTTGTTGTACAGCAGAAACTAACACAGTACTATAAGGCAACTACATTCCAATTTAAAAAAAAGAAAAGTCTTACTCCTTCGCTCTCCTTCCTTTGTCTCTCTCTTTCACCAGACACCAGATCTACCCCTGCCTTGGTCTTGGACTTCCAAGAGTATGATATTTGTTAGAGCAGCCCAAACTAACCCAGAGAATTTTCAACACACAAAACTAGCTCATGGAGGATACAGTGATAACCAAATTATAGGAATATTAGCAAGGAAGTGAATTTTAGAAATAATCTAACAATAAAGAAATCAAAACTTAGGAAAGGGAAATAAAGTAAGCAAAGTGAAGTGACTGAAAGGGCCAAGTATCCTATCTTCTGCTTCTCCCCAGTAGGGCACAAAGTTCTTTTGCCCAGAGCACAGGATCTGTATTCATAGAGTGATGTTAGATTGGTCAGCTGAAGGCAGCTGATTTGCTGGGGGGACCTTCAAAGGTTTAGCCAATGGGACTGCTCAGTCAGTGACTCAGTGGTTGATTCGGGGACTGAGCAGAAAGAACCTAAATTTAGAGGATCAATCTGCTTCAAAGGGGGAAAATCAATTAATAGATTGTAGATAACTCTTTCAAGACTGGCTTACCAGGTCATAAGCCTCAGGAACTTGGAAAAGAGAAACTACAACTCAAGGAATAGCCTCTATAAGAGGATGAGCAAAATTCTTCACAATGAGGATACCATGATACCCAGAAGGTCCACATTCAAAAATGTGGAACAGTAACTGACATTTTAATATCAACAGAAAGACTGGTTAAAATCTAATTCAGAAAAAGGGCATGTCCCAAGAATCAGGTTTTTAAATGGAAGCATTTTCTTCTTTGTTATTATTTTTTCTTGGTTTGGCAATTGATTCAGTGTTTAACCGAGGTTTGGAAAACACAAATTAAGATTTTGGTATAAAATTGACAACAAGGGGCTGTGATATGGGACTCAGTACACTGGGAGGAACTATACCAACTGAGATGGAAACTGTAATTACTACATTGAGATTCAAAACTGACTCATGAGCTCTTATTTTTAACAGCTGTTTTCATTTCCAGCCTAAGGAAACAAAGAGATGGAAGAAAATGTGGTACTTAGATGAATTGCCAGAACTGTGAGCCTATGAATGAGGTTTAAGTTCTTCAGGTCCTTACAAGAAGCATATATTTACTTATTTCTTCTCAAACTGATCCAAGTAACCGAAGGAAGAATCTGAAATCCTGTAAATACCATGTATATCTATATATATTAAAAAAAAAAACTATGACACTCCCACTGATGGTTGATTTTTCAAAGATCTTCGGAAAACATAACTGAAGAAATGAGATTTGAAGGCAAGATGTGGAGTAAGAGAGAAGTCAAAGAAGAACCAGAAGAGCTAGAATGTCGTAATGGTGTAGGATGGAGCACCTTAATACAGGCAGAGAAGAAAAGTATTAGTAATCAAATGGACCATAAAGGAAATTATAGTCATTGAACAGCAGTAATAAAATTTAAAAGAATAAGGACATGAATCTCCATTTTGGACTCTACCATTAAGCCAGACTTAGATCGGATTTTAACTACTCTTTTTCCATATGGTAAAAAGGGTCTAATTACTGATTTCATCATTAGATTTTTAGCTTATAAAGTGATTAAATTAATTTATATAAAACTTTTAAAATAGTACCTGCCGCATAATAAATTGCTCTATGGATACTGGTTCTCATGATTATAAACAAAGTTCAACAGAAACTGCCAGATCATTAAGGAAATAAAGAACAAAGGTTTGCTTTGTAAAGGACAGAGCTACATTGCAAGAGTCATATGATATTCATTTCTTCTAAGCTGCTTGCTGAGGCATTGCTGAACTCAGCCAGAATGTACAGGTGTTTGAAAGAAACCAGATTATCAGTTATTTAATCAACTTCCTGCCACAGATCCCATGGGAACAAATTCCAGGATCACAATCACCCACTCTCCTGCCAACAAGAAATTGAGAGTTAGTTCAATGGCCCCCAGGATCAACAATGGCTTTTGGTCTTTCAGCCTTCTTCCTGCAAGATGACTCACAAAGATGGCAGGCATCAACTCAAACTCAACTTTTCCAGCATGCTGCAGTTAAGAGGATGCTGATCAATGACACAGATGTGCTGAGAAGAACTTAAGCTCCTTCATTTTATGGACAAGGAAACTGGAAGAAGAAATGGTTAATTTCTTAGCTGAAGGTCACACAGCTGGTCAGAATCAGAGCCAAGAGTTGAAAAAGTGCCTCTGGCATGTCACAAGCAGCCTTGGCATTCATGCTCACTTAAATCATAGACTAAGAGAGTTAGAAGTGATCTCAAAGGTCACCCACCCCAAGCTCTTGTTCAATGCTGGGAGCCTTCAGAATTCATGACAGACACTCATCCAGCCTTAGCTTGACTATTTCCAGTGACAGGAAGCTCACAATGTAATGAAATAGTCCTCTTTTTTTGTCACTGAACTGTTGTAATTATTTGAAAATTTTTCCTTCTGCTGAGCCAAAATCTGTTTCCACGAACTCTCATTAATCCTGCTTCTGCCTTTCAGAGAAAAATAGACAAGTTTACTCTTCTTCCACATGGTAGCTAAAAGATAGCTGAGTATTCTCATTTTCCTGCAACCGTCTTTTAAACAATATAACTTAGGGATTCTTTTTAGAAGTTGGCCCTCCTTTTTCCTTCCTTCCCTTAGTGACCATTTTGAATCTATCAATATAGTTCTTAAATTTAGACCGTGATTGAATACACCGCAAAGAATATTGTCTAACCAACGCAAATTATGTAAAGTAGAAAGATTATGTTCCTTTTTCTGGTCCCTAACCTCTTTTTTCATCAATCACACCATACTTTTGGCTCATACCTTTTTTGTAGTCCAATAAAATCCCTACAACTTTTTCATATAACACCCTTGTCAATCTAAGCCTTTTCTAACCTGTATTTCTGCTTTTGATTTTGGAGTGCAGGCTTTAACACTACCCTGATTAAATCACAACTTGCTATGATGAGTTAGTGCCCCAGAGCCTGCCAAAATCATTTAAAAAAAATTGTAATTCTGTCCCTCGACTCCCATTTACCCCAGTATCATCTGAAAACTTGATGGGCTTACCTTCTACGTTTCTATCCAACTCACTGACAAAAACATTCATCAGATCAAGGGTGAGGACAGAGGCCTGCGAGACTCTCAGCATTTTAGGAGACAGATGGGAGACACATCTTGGCCATTCAGTCAACAATCACATCCTCAGGGCTAAGATATGGTTATTTTCCTTAGTCTCTTCCTAGTTCTCATCTGTGCAGCTGCATGGAAAACTCATATTTGGGAGACATGATTATGAATTTTTGCAAGGGAAAGAAAGCTCCTCTAGGCCCTGTGGGGACAATTATTCAAGGGGCCAGCCAGAGAGAAATCGCTTTTGTTTTTTCCACTTACACAGATTTACTGCACGTCTGAGTCCACTGAAACGCCAAAGCTCCAAGGCCTATGCAGTCATTCTGGATTTTGACTCTGGCTGCTATGTCGGGACTCCCTGACTCGGGCTGGGTTTGGAAGCTGCCTTGTTATTTTATTTCATCAGTAAACTGTGCCAAGCCATGTTAGCCAATCTGCCTGGTGATTTGTGCGAGTTATGTAACGGCATTACTCACTCCACTGCTATGGGGCTCATCTCACTAATGTATACTTCTAAACTGTCTTCAGCTCCAGGTCATATGTCGTCTTTTTTTAGGAGAGCTGCAGCAAAGCTGTTTTGTCCTAGTTTCTTTTCCAGAGCAGAGAAGCAGCACAGGGGGAAAGGAACCAACATGTCTTGAATTCTGTCATGGAGTATGAACCATAGGAGATGTTTACACACACTATCTCCTATAATTCTTCCAATAATCCCATTAGGTAGAAATTCATATTTCCACTTTAAGGCTGACAAAGAAACTGAGTTTCACAAAGGTTAGCTAATCTATTTAAACTAGTAGATAGACAAGCAAGGCCTCTTTGCTTCCAATATCCTGTTATAACACTCTCTGGTTTTATTTTTTAAACTTTTTATTTTGATATAATCATAGATTCACATTTTTATAAGAAACAATACAGAGAGATTCAATATATCCTCACCCAGTTTTCCCTAATGGAATATCTTGTAAGAACTATGTTGCAACATCACAGGCAGGAAATTGACATTGATGCAATCTAGCCACCTTACTCAGATTTCATCAGCTTTACTTGCACAGGTTGTGTATGTGTGTGTGTATGCGTGTGTGTGTGTGTGTTGTGGCTTAACTTAAGAATTATTTAAAATTTTATTTCCATCTCAAAGTTTAGAATCATATAATTCTAGAGTTTGACTATACCTTAGGGATCAGTTAGTCCAAAACATTCATTTAATTAGTGAATGGATTGAGGGCTATAATGTGATATGCATTATTAAAACAGAATAAAACCCCCTCATTGGAATTAAAAATGAATGATATCTGTCCCAATAAAATAGTAATAAAAGTCTTTATTTTTATTAAAAAACTTATTTATTCATGACCAACTTAAGCAAATATTTATTACCAAATTGTAAATAATAACTCTTATGAGACCTAGCCCCGGGATTAATCAGAAATCCCTAAATCATATTTTGTAAACTGCCAGACTAAAATGTTCATCTACATCTACTGGCCAAATCATACCTGTGTTAGTGAGCACAGACCTCCTAGAACGAGAAGAGGAATAAGCCAAGAAGGAGTGCATGTATCCTGAAGAAACAGGGACCCCAGGATGAATTATAACGGTGTTACTCTAGGTGAAACTACTGTACAAAAGATATTAATACAAGAACTCACTCTGAGGATATAAAAGTGAAGTCGCTCAGTCGCATCCGACTCTTTGCGACCCCATGGACTGTAGCTTACCAGGCTCCTCTGTCCATGGGATTTTCCAGGCAATAGTACTGGAGTGGATTGCCATTTCCTTCTCCAGGGGATCTTCCCAACCCAGGGATCGAACCTGGGTCTCCTGCGTTGTAGACAGATGCTTTACCATCTGAGCCACCAGGGAAGTCCTGAGGATATAAAAGACCTCTTAAACTAAGGAAAGAAAGAAGGCGTTTCCTTTGTTTTGATAGAATATCTTAACCACACAGAAAAACTGCATTCCTCATCCAGCTAAAAGGGGTGCATCTCATGAATTTTTGACTTGTTAATTAATATTATAAGACTATTAACACAGAAAAGGAAGTGGTGATTACTAAAACAAGCGAAGACAAACTAACCTCATTTCCTTTAGATAGACATATTACTTTGGTACAATACCTACCATTGGCTTTGGAGACATCCTGTATCTAGATTTTAGCAAGGCAAATATTAAGAGTTTTGCATAATTTTGACTGACACACTGAAGAAACTTGGATTAGTTGATAATGCAAAAAAATATAATGAGTCAGTGAAACAGCCTAAATGATGGGTGCTGGTTAAAGGGCTGATGTTATTGACACCCTAGAGGAAAAGATTTTCAATTACTTGGAAAAGGTAATATATAGACAGACAGCTAGAGATAGTTAGGTAACCCTAGGGTTTCACTTAACTGTGAGCTCAGTGCAAGTCAGTGGTGTGATTCAGTGAAACACAGAGCAGGTGAGGCTGGACAACAGGACTGTGGAATATGTCAAAGACAATGACGGTTACAGATAGACTCTAAGATACACTCCTACTTCCAGCTCATGCTGAACAATACAATATCTTTTAAAAATGTTAAAAATAAAGAAAAAAAGGTGGAGTACTTCTAAAGAAGACCAAGTAAATGAGGAATCTCACAGCCTTGGCAAGAAAAAGCCTAGAAGGATGAAATCATGTTCTGTAAGATCTGCAGTGTACAAGAAGGCTGGATTTGTTCTGTGTAGATTCCAGATACTACAGTCAGGATAGCATGGTCCAAAGTAGAGTGTGGCAGAGTTTGACTCAGTACTCTGAGTCAAAATTTCCAACATTTAGATTTATCTTAGAGTGAAATAGGCTCCAATAAGTTGTCAAAAGTTTCAAGATGAAGTGCTCAATTGGGGCTGAGTTACCCTGCAGATGGTGTACTGCTGCTGCTGCTGCTAAGTCGCTTCAGTCGTGTCTGACTCTGTGTGACCTCAGAGATGGCAGCCCACCAGGCTCGCCCATCCCTGGGATTCTCCAGGCAAGAACACTGGAGTGGGTTGCCATTTCCTTCTCCAATGCAGATGGTGTACAGACTTGCTTAAATCTCTCAACGTGAACCTCCTCACCACAGCACTTAGAACAATTAAAATTTCATAGTTGTTAGTGTAATTATTTAAATAGGCCTTTTTTCCAAGACTGTGAACTCTAAGAGGACAAGAGACTTCTATTTGCATTCACCACTGCACCCTCAATACCTGGTCGAGTGTTTGGCACATCAAAGAGGAAAAGAAAGAGGGAAAAGAAATGAGGGAAGGAAGGAAGAGAGGAAGGGAGAAAAGGAGGGAGAGAGGGTTTCAAATACCAGAGAGAGGGCTGGACCAAGTCTCTTTATAAAGTTCCTTCTAAACTGAGATTTCTTGATTACAAACAAAAACCAAGCATTGCAAATGAATCAGATTCTCTTAATAAGTCTTTCCCCTACTATTGTAAAGAGCTTCTGAAGGAAATGGATATATTCATCTCAGTGCTTCTCAGACTTTGTTGAGCATCAGAATCCCCTGGAGAGCTTGTTGAACTGACTGTTGGGCCCCACCCCAGAGTCTCTGATTCAGCAGGTCTGCTCTAGGGCCCCAGAATTTGCGTTTCTCATGAGCTCCCTTTTCATACTGTGAAATCAGTTCTGAATACTCATTGAAAGGACTGATGCTGAAGCTGAAACTCCAATACTTTGGCCACTGATGCGAAGAACTGGCTCACTGGAAAACATCCTGATGCTGGGAAAGGTTGAAGGCAGGAGAAGGGGACAACAGAGGATGAGATGGTTGGATGGCATCACCAACTCGATGGACATGAGTTTGAGCAAGCTCCGGAAATTGGTGAGGGACAGGGAAGCCTAGCGCGCTGCAATCCATGGGGTCGCAAAGAGTCAGACACAACTGAGTGACTGAACTGACTGAATGAGCTCCCAGATGAGGCTGCTGCTGCAGGTCCAGGGCACACTTTCTTGAGAACCATTTCTTTACCCAACATGAAGGGAGTGTTCTCAAACAGAAGAATCACCTCAGGTGCTTATTAAAAATATGATTCTTGACCTTGCCCCAGAGATTCCAACTTAGCAGGTGTGGGATTGTACCCAGGAATCTGAATTTAAACAAGCTCTTCAGGTGATTCTGTTGCAGGTGGGTTGCCAACCAGATTTTGAGAAAGCGAATTACAGAGAAGCAAGAGATACAGTGGAAGGTTGTGGCTCCTGAATGCTCAGTATTTTGATGATGGCTTTCTCTCATTGTCAGGTTAAGAAATGTCCCTGTTGGTCATGGGTAAACCTATGGCTGATTCATGCTGATGTTTTGTACAAACCAACACAATACTGTAAAGCAATCATCCTTCGATTAAAAATAAATAAAACAAAAAAAAATAATCCCCTTTGTCAACTGCTTGCTCACTTAATACAAATGAAACCTTTCTACTTACTCAAGGTGATGTATAAAAACAGTACTATGATGAAGATTTACCAAAGGTATGTGGATAAGGAGCCACTTTAGGTTCGTAAGGACATCATCTCACATGACTGGAACTCTACCCATGGAGGGGAACCCCCATTCACTTCAGAAGCAGTTATCATTGTCTGGACATAAATCATCAGATGTAATCCTAGCTGAACCTCATTTTCCTTTTTTTTTAATACTCAGTGGCTATGTGGGCTATATCTTCTGTGGCAGCCTTCTTTAGCATATATGATCTCACTTTCTTTATCTTAATTTTTTAAGACTTAAAGAAATAAAAATGACCTATGCTCTCATCATGAGAAACGCTGGACTGGAAGAAACACAAGCTGGAATCAAGATTGCCGGGAGAAATATCAATAACCTCAGATATGCAGATGACACCACCCTTATGGCAGAAAGTGAAGAGGAGCTAAAAAACCTCTTGATGAAAGTGAAAGAGGAGAGTGAAAAAGTTGGCTTAAAGCTCAACACTCAGAAAACAAAGATCGTGGCATCCGGTCCCATCACTTCGTGGGAAATAGATGGGGAAACAGTGGAAACAGTGTCAGACTTTATTTTTTGGGCTCCAAAATCACTGCAGATGGTGACTGCAGCCATGAAATTAAAAGACGCTTACTTTTTGGAAGAAAAGTTATGACCAACCTAGATAGCATATTCAAAAGCAGAGACATTACTTTGTCGACTAAGGTCCATCTAGTCAAGGCTATGGTTTCTCCTGCGGTCATGTATGGATGTGAGAGTTGGACTGTGAAGAAGGCTGAGTGCCGAAGAATTGATGCTTTTGAACTGTGGTGTTGGAGAAGGCTCTTGAGAGTCCCTTGGACTGCAAGGAGATCCAACCAGTCCATTCTGAAGGAGATCAACCCTGGGATTTCTTTGGAAGGAATGATGGTGAAGCTGAAACTCCAGTACTTTGGCCACCTCATGAGAAGAGTTGACTCATTGGAAAAGACTCTGATGCTGGGAGGGATTGGGGGCAGGAGGAGAAGGGGATGACAGAGGATGAGATGGCTGGATGGCATCAGGGACTCGATGGACGTGAGTCTGAGTGAACTCCGGGAGATGGTGATGAACAGGGAGGCCTCGCGTGCTGCGATTCACGGGGTCGCAAAGAGTCGGACACGACTGAGTGATTGAACTGAACTGAACTGAACTGATGCTCTCATCTCTTCCCAAGATGAGGATGGTAAAATTAAACTCCTGATAAGGGAGGAGACAACAGTTCATTCTTTGCAAAAGGGAAGATACTCTACGCCTTGAAGCTAGGTTCATTGAATATGCCTCCCATGGCCCTGAAAGAGTTCGTCTATCACCCTGTGTATCTAAGACAGCTGAACAGAATCAGACCAAGAGAACAAAGACAAAATCAGTCATTTCCTCTCTGCCCAGGGCAAACATCTACGGCTTTATACGGGTGAGAGCTGTAGTTCTAAAACAGTGAGTGCGGAACTGTTTCCCAATCTTCTAATGACTGTTTGTGGAGATGATGCTGAAATGCCTTAGGAGGAAACAATAATTACATCCCCCAAAATCTAAGCAAAACAAATGAAACCTAATTTCCTCTTTAAAATGTGAATTTTAAAAAAGTACACCATATAATGCTTGCTTACAGGCTGTTCTGACTGTGCACACACTCAGGTAATCTTTCAGCTCAGACCATGGAAACGGGGTCAGGTGCCCCTCACTGATACTGTGGGGAGTTGTATGGCTTAATCCCTGCAGGCAAAACCTAAACTCAAGTATTCAGATGCTTGGGGAAGATGCTTCTCTAGCCACAAACTTGTCTTTCATTTTTGATGACACTTTCTCTTACTCCTGGAAACAGCTGTTTATACGGGCTTCCCTGTCGGCACGGTGTAAAAAATCACCTACCAATGCAGGAGATGCAGGTTCAGTCCCTGGGTCGGGAAGAGCCCTTGGATAAGGAAATGGCAACTCACTCCAGTATTCTTGCCTGGGAAATCCCATGGACAGAGGAGTTCTGGCAGTCCACGGGGTCGCAGAAGAGTCAGACACGACTTAGTGACTAGATAACAGTAAACTGTTTACACCTGGGTCTTGGTACACTTTGGCACTGCAGCACCCCAAAATACTAGAGGAATTCTTCCTGGCTGATTCTATGGATGACACTGTGGGTTCAGAACACCTTGCCTAGTCTTACATCTGTAGAAGCATCTTTCTACAGATAAAGGAAGAGCTTTACATTAGGGAACAAATCACTGGTGTTAGCTAGGATCCTAGCTTGACACATCCACAGAGTGTAATGCTGCCTAATGATGTTATCTGGGGAATTTCATCATCATCATTAATCATCACCAGTGATTAATAACAGCTTCCACCTGCACTTGTCAGAAGATGTTATGGTTTACATCTCATTTGATTCTCACAGCAATTTCATGAGACAGACAAGCCAGATGTAATCATTTCCAGGTAGAAAATGGAAAAAACTGGAAATTAAAGAAGTTTAAGTCATTGCCCAAGGTCAGATGAATACATAACTCATTTTATCAGGTCATCAAATGAAAGCTAAAATAATAGGCAGAAAAAAATTCTTTGCTCCCATACAGACTCAGTATCAAAAGGGACCTAACCTTACTTAAAAGTTCTAATAGAAGTTGTAACTACTTTTATGGAGGCTAAAATATAACATTTTCCCAAAGACCTAAAAAACGAAGTTGACCCATGCTTCATTTCCTTCCTAAGAAGTACGGATGGCAGTCACAGACTTCTGGAACCCAGTATCTGGTCCTGATTAAGAAGTTGAGCCCAACAAGGAGCTCCACTTGGGGCTTTGTGACAACCTAGCGGGGTGGGGGGAGGTAGGAGGGAGGTTCCAGAGGGGAAATGGTAGATTTACATTATTGCATAGCAGACACCAGCACAACATTGTAAAGCAATTACCCTCCATTTAAAAATTAAAGAAGGGGAGCCTAGCTAATCCATGGTCTCCTCCTCATGTTTGGTGAGGGTCAGTATATAATTTAGTCCTCAGATTCTTAGGGACCAGATTATTTTATGAAAACTAAGAACTTCAGCAGTCGTGTACCAATAAAAACAGTGTCCACATTCCTGACCTATTACAAGAAGGGACAGTGCTGCCAACAGAGTTCTTTTTCATTTCTGGGTTAGCTGAGCCCATGATACGTATCAATTTTGCAAAATTAAACCAAGAAACCCTTTGAAAACATCTTGCTACTGGGGAGGCTGAAGGCCTATGACTCTACAGCAGCATATACCATCCCACTAAATGACCCACTGAATGTGGCTTTATACTTAGGGTAAATGTGTTTTGGGGCTTTCCTGGTGGCTCAGTGGTACAGAATCTGCTTGCCAATGCAGGAGACATGGGTTCGATCCCTGGGTTGGGAAGATTCCCTGGAGTAGGAAACTGGCAACCCACTTTAGCTTTCTTGCCTGGGAAATCCCGTGGACAGAGGAGCCTGGCAGGCTACAGTCCATGGGGTCACAAAAGAGTTGGGTCCAACTTAGCGACAAGCCACACAAATACATGTTTTTATTATGAAAACTCTTACACGTTCTCAATAATTATCAGTAAATACCAAGGAGCAGCTTGTTTAATAACTTGGCTAATGATGAGTTTAAGCAAAACATGATAGGATTAGTGAATGGAATATTATGCAGTCACTAAAATAACAATTACGATGACTTAGACACATTGTAGAAAAGCAGTTTGGGGAAAATTTTAATTGCTAAACCCAGATTATAAAAATCACATACACAGCCTGATTAGGCAATATACACACCCATAGGAGCAATGACCAGAAAGGGATGCGTAGGAAATGGGAAATGAGTTATGGGAACTTTGTGACTCAAACTTCACGAAATGTTGTATTATTAGCCTTAGGAAGATGCCTGCTGATCGAGTGACTTTTTTGATTGTTTGTTTGCTTGTTTTACCAGTCCTCTCTTGACCATGAACAATGTGGCCTCTCCAGAGTCCAGAGAGTCCTGCGGCAGTTTGTTTCTTAAATTCTCAGAGCAGCTGCCAAATCGTGGTGCGTTCCATGATCCCAACATTCAGGGTCCATAATGAAGTGTCTGTAGAGAAAATTTAACTGACATGCGTGGAACAGCCTTTCTCTCCCTCAGGATGGGTGGAACTCGAGCCTGGCTCCTCAGGCAGCCCATCGAGCAGTTTTCAGTGTGATTTCAGCAGAAGAGATCATGCTTTTTGTCCTCTCCTGAATCATACTGTTTAGTGTGGTTCACTCGGGTCTCTGCTGACTCCTTCAAGCGTTTACTCTTCATAAATGGAGAGAAAACTCTTACCTCTCAGAGCCCTTTGAGCTTGTCACAAACACCCTTTAGAGTGTTGTTACCATCCTCTGTTTGCCATGAAAGCTGAACAGCATCACAGGATGACATACTGTCCTTGAGGACGAGGACTGGCACATTCGTCACCGTACCCTAACAGCACAGTGCCTGGCCCCACATGCTCTTTTGAACAGACCAAGGGACAAAGAACCGAAGGACTCAATAATTCAGAGGCAGCATAGAATAGTGGGGACAACTCCCTAAAGGGAATCCAAACCGGGTGGCTATTTCTACTTCTGCCAGTTTGGCTACGGGGCTTGAGGTGAGTTATGTTTTGCTCCTTTCAGCCTAATTCATCTCACTTGAAATGAGAGGCTGTCGGGTCTCCTTTTTCAGCTACAAAACAGTGTAATCCTATGATAAACCACAAGTACAGTTAGTTTATCAACATTCGGAGAGTGCTTTCCATGACAGTGTTCCAACCTGGGGATATACAGTTCCAGCTGTGAGACCACTTTATCCTCATCTTCCCATTACACCTTCTCTCTGTCTCGCAAGTAATGCACCTTTCTCTGAGCTATTAGAAGATATTAAATTACATGTGCGGCTTTCACTACATTCTCTATTGGCTAGTTCTGGTCTAAGTTTCTGGATCCTCCCCTTCCCCCTTTCACTAACCTAAATAACAGTTCAGTGTTTGGTTATTACCACTGAGCTCACCACCTGGGCTATTTAATTAAGCCAATAAAACAGTGAAAATACTGGTTTGCCATTTCATGATCTATAACAAGATTATAGTTAAACTGATTTGTCTCATGTAGAATCATTAGCTTAAGTCATAATGGGCTTGGTCTCTAAAACATCCTTCTTCTTCCTTGAGAAAGTAGAACCTGCCTGATATCTCTGAACTTTTAACAAAAGCATCTCGATTTACAAAATCTTCCAGCTCTCCAAGAACACTATGCTAGTTTGGGTATTTATTTAAGTATAAACTATAAGATCATTAAAAGATTCTGTCTCAGCCAGAAATTTCTTTCATGAAATGCTACCGAACAAAACATTATATCCTTTATCCAAATCAGAACAATCAATTGGGATATAGGTCAGTTCTTGATTATCTTTGTTGATTAAGGAAAGCAATGACAATGATAATTCCTAAAACTGTGTTTGCTTCTGCACTTTGTATATCTACATTTGAATTCAGAAGAGTTTGTTGTCCCAGTGCTTCAACTTCTGTTAAAACAAAGAACAGATTTAAAAAGCAAAAAGAGTAGTCCCAAGACGGCAGAAGAGCAGGTGGACGTGGAGTGCATCTCTTTCCGTAGATGCATCAGAAATATATCTACAGGACTTAAACCTGGTGGCACAGTGGATAAGAATCTGCCTGCTAATGCAGGGGACAGGGGTTCAATCCCAGGTCCGGAAAGATTCCACAAGCCAAGGAGCAACTAAGCCCATTTACGGTAACTACTGAATCCCTAGAGCCCACGAGCTGTGTACCACAACTACTGAAACCCGTGCACCTAGAGCCTCTGCTCTGCAACAAGTGAAGCCACAGCAATGAGAAGCCCATGCACCACACCGAGGAGTAGCCCCCATCAATGCAACTAGAGGAAGACCATGCAAAGCAGCAAAGACCCAGTGCAGCCAAAAATGAATAAATTGTTTTTTAAAGAAATAGCATTACAGATGCAACAGTTCTCACAGAACACAGGCTGAACACTAGGAGAAGACCTTGACCACCAGAAAGGGCCATGAAACAGAGAACAAAGTTGCCTGGCGGGGAACTAAACTGTGCTCTGCTAGTCTCCCTTCCTCACTTGGGCTTCCCTCGTGGCTGCGGCTCAGCTGGTAGAGAATTCCCCTGCAATGCAGGGGACCTGGGTCGATCCCTGGGTGGGGAAGATCCCCTGGAGAAGGGAAAGGCCATCCACTCCATTATTCTGGCCTGGAGAATTCCTTGGACTGTACAGTCCATGGGGTCCCAGAGGGTAGGACACGACCGAGCAACTTTCACTTTCACTTTAAGTGATGGCATCTCAAACTGATGTTGGTTCAAACAGCTTCCTTCTCTTTCCTTCCTTTTCCTTTGTTCCTTATCCAGCCCTACCACCCCCCCCCCACACACACACACTCACATGTATGCACACACGTGTACACACACCAAGCAGCTAATCTTTCCCTGGGCTGCAGAAAGTAATCAATACTGGTTTTAAAGCCTCAAGAGAAGGTAAGAGAAAGGAAAGTGGGAGGGCAAAGAGACTAGACCAACGCTGCGCAGCAGAAATATAATAAAAGCCACATATGCAATTTAAAAATTTTATAGTAGCCATATCATAAAAGTAAAAAGAAAGGGGGGCTAAGATTAATAATATATTTTATTTAAACCAATATATCCAAAACATGTAATCAATATAAAAATTATTTTTAAAATTATTAATGATATAACTTGCATTCTTTTTTTCTCATACTTAGTTTTTGAAATGTAGTGAGTATTTCACACTTTCAGCACATTTTATTTCAGACTATCAATATTTCAAGTGATCAGTAGCCATATGCGACCAGTGGTCATGATGTTAGACTGCAGGGCTTCGCATGTTCATGGTTTAAGTTCTATTATTTATCTGAATGGGGACAGAGGAAGGAGGCAATAAAAGGGAGCAGACCATGGCACATGCAAACTGTATTCAAGCAGCATCAGTACAAAGGAGATATACTCAGATATATTCCTATTCTAAATCAACAAAGAAGGAAGAAACCTGACTTTATAATTTCTCGTTACATACATAGACAGTTCATCCTAGGAGCACAATGATGCACAAAAATAAGAAATAAGATGACTTACAACAAGTCTCATATGGATTAAGATTAGAGTTGAAGACCCTTGACAATATATCTCACTCATAATCCCTGCTCTATGGGCAGTGAGGAATCCTTGCGGCTTTAACTTGAAGGGTTCTCTAACAACAGAGCCATATCATAATACTTCTGCTTAGCGTGGCTAACCACCAACGGACATATTAGATGAGATCATTTCCAAACAGGATACAGCCTTGCAACGATCTGCTATATTTGTAGCAGCAAATTGTTCACCCTTCTCTTATGTTGCACCAAAAAAGAAAAAACAGCTAAAATGCTTGACGGATTTAGGTGTCTCCAGTTCCTATTGTAGACAATCTCAGGAGTTGCTATAGACTTCAATTACGTGATCTAATTAACTCATTTCATGGAACATATTTGGAAGAATTGACCCGATGATGTAATTCCCTTATGGTAAAACAGAGAAAGAGGAAATAAAAAGAAAGCCTCGGTTCCTGTGTTGGAAGTACCAAAGCTTCTGAATGCATGAGAGAGAGAGAAACACGTGTGCCTGTTCCTTACGTTGACGTGCTGTTGCTGTTGCTCACTCGCTAAGTTGTGTCTGGCTCTTTGTGACCCCATGGACTGCAGCACACCAGGCTTCCCTGTCTTTCACTATCTCCAGGAGTTTGGTCGTCATGTCCATTGACCTGGGGATGCCATCCAACCATCTCATCCTCTGTCACCTCCCCCTCCTCCTGCCTTCAATCTTTCCCAGCATCAGGGTCTTTTGATGTGTTACTTATAAGCAAATACATCTTGAGTATTCACAGTTCTTAATGGTATTTTTACCACCACTAAGGAAGACATGATGGAATCACAGAACTAGAGTGGACTTTTAATGCCTAGTTCATTTCTTTACTAGGAGGGTAGCATTGTTTATTGAATAACTGAAACATCACATAAATTATTCCAGATCTATGATCATTATTAATCATAGTAAAGGCTAATATTTATTAATTAGTACATTTCATGCGTGGGTTTACAAGTCAAAATTAATCAAGTTTCAGTCATTCAGAAGAGATTCTCTCAGTCTTTCTACATATCACACTTGAGAACACAAGAGTCCTTGTTCTCAGGCAGTTCTCTCTCACGGGTGACCTGCATTCCTCATGTCACAATTGAGAACATTTCTGTAAGTAGCATCTCCAGTGGAGTTGGAAATACCATCGGAAGGTCATTATTGTGTCTCCCCAGACCTTTTCTTTTAAGCTGAGTAATACAACTATCTCTAATACTCTTTTCAGTTTTTATTTTTCAGCCCCACACTTACATTTTGAATCTCCTCTGATGGCACTCTACAGCTCGACATTTCTTAAGTTTAGGCTAGATGTAGTTCTCCTTGTTTAATTCTGTGCATATTTAATATAACTGTATTTTATACTGCAGCCTGCCCTCACTCCTTCACTTTCAGCACTCTTAAACGCTCTTAATCATTCCTATTTTTCCATAGCACCTATTACCTATTATCATATTTTGTAACTTGCTTATTTACTGTATTTATGGATTCTTTCCTGTCTCCACCATTGGTCCCTAGCTAGAACATAAGTGTCACAGAACAGAAATCTTTGTTTTGCTCATTGCTGTATCTTGAGTCACTAGAAGAGTGCTTGGCACCTAGTATGTGCTCAAGAAATATTTTTCAAATAAATAAATATCAACATAAATTCACAGTTTCTAAATAAATTAATGTATAAGTATTCATCTAGACACATGCTTCTAGTTGACCGGTAAGTAATTGGGCAGGACAATTAAAGGTCTAAATTTAAAATACATGTTTGTGTGTGTGCTAAGTTGCTTCAGTTGTGTTCTACTCTTTGCAACCCTATGGACCACAGCCCACCCAGGCTCCTCTGTCCATGGGATTCTCCTGGCAAGAATACTGGAGGGGGTTGCCATGCCTTCCTCCAGGGGATCTTCCCAACCCAGAAGAACCCATGTCTCTTATGTCTCCTGCACTGGCAGGCAGGCTCTTTACCACTAGTACCACCTGGGAAGCCCAAAATACATGTTTATTTTATTACAATAGAAAAGAAAATTGGGTTATATTGGAAGTACTGACTCTTCAAGAAGTTTGTTACTCCTCAGGATCAAGGATTGGGAATACTGATCATTTCTGATTTATTCCTGTATTTTTTCTAATTATGACCACTGAGTCCACAAATCAAGAATATTCAGTTATGCTCATTCACTTGTCAATTTAAATATAGGTATCAAACATTAAATGTATTTTACCTGTTTTACAAGTTAGAGCTCATAATTCTAGATTAACAATTACTGTGCCTACATGCTATCTTGAGAAAATAGACCCAACTTCCATTTTTAAACAGCAATTATAATGATGTAAGTTTATTTATAATCCCTATTTTATCCCCAGTGGTTATTATGGCACCTAAAATATAGTATGGGATGTTTATTTATTTAATGAAAAATGACCCTGCAAAGGGCTTCCCTGGTGGCTCAGATGGTAAAGAATCTTCCTGCAATGCGGGAGACCTGGACCCAATCCCTGGGTTGGGAAGATCCCCTGGGGAAGGGAATGGCCACCCATTCTAACATTCTAACTAGAGAATTCCATGAACAGAAGAGCCTGGAGGGCTACAGTCCATGGGGTCACAATGAGTCGGACATGACTGAAGTGACTAAAATACTTTTCAATCGTAGCAAATGAGGGAAAATTTGACCAAGGACATTTGGGAGGGAAAGCAACAAATACAGCATATTCTAAAAAATTTTAAAGTAGGAAAAAAAGTGGTAACTGATGGATGCAGAACCAAGAAAAATCATATTTCAACCAGAATCACGGCACCCATGGCCTAATCCCTATTCACTCTCTCACCAAACACTGGTTGAACATGTTCTATGTATGAGTCACTGTGAAGAATTCTCTGAATAGAAAGGAACAAGATTTGGTTTAGTGTAGGAAATAATGATAGTTCCAGCATCTGTTCACCACTCTATCCCCAGCACCCCAAACAGCCACAAGGCCGATGCTTAATTTGGTAAAAGTGGTACAAAGAAAAGAATTATCCATAAGGCAACAAAGGGTGTGATAAATGCTATCAGAGAAAGCAAAGGGCCCTCGGAGTTAAGAAGGGAAAGGAGTCTCTCTGGTTTGGGATGGGACTGTTTTCCTGGAACAGGGAGCTAAATAGACGAGGACAGGTTAAGGAGTGTCCGGTGGCAAGGTGTTCAAGGCAAAGAGAGGAGCATGACCCAAAGCAAAGAGGCGACACATAGAGCCCATACAACCTGTCCTCCCCAAACAGCGTTTCCTGTTTTAAAATATCCGAGTTACAGAATCTTCAAACCAACCTGCAGAAAGGGCTTTAGATTTCTGTTAGGTGCAGATATAAAATTAAGGGGTTATAAAGGCTTCTGAGAGAGTACAAAGTAGTGGCCTTTGAAGTCCAAGAGCCTGCTGGGTTTTCAGACTGTGACCAAGATGCTGTTGTGCTGTACGAGGTCCGTGCAAAGGACTGAGGCCAGAGTCTGGCACTCAGTGGCTTGTCTATGGCAGCTAGCGGCTTTCCTTCCTGTCCTTCACTCAGGATCCTAAGCGCTGCCTCAAGTCGGCAGGAAAAGCACCCATTACAGGCATACCTTGGAGATACTGTGGCTCAGTTTCAGACCACTGCAATAAAGCAAATACCCCATTAAAGGAGTCACATGAATGCTTTGGTTTCCCAGTGCATATAAAAGGTATGTTTACAATATACTGTAGTCTATGAAGTGTGCAATAATTGTATGTCTTAAAAAATGTATATACCTTGATTAAAAAATATTTTACTGCTAAGAAATCCTAACCATCATCTGAGACTTTCATAAGTTGTAATCTTTTTGCAATAGTAACATCAAAGATCACCATAACCATAATAATAAAGAAGCTTGAAATTCTGCAAGAATAACTCAAATGTGAGTCAGAGACATGAAGTGAGCAAATGCTGTTGGAAAAATGGGGCCGACAGACTTGCTTGACACGGTGCAGCCACAAACCTTGAAGGTGTAAAAAATGCAGTAGGTGCAAAGAGCAACAAAGCAAAGCGCAACAAAACAAGGTTCAGCTGTACAGCACTCTAGTCTACCCCCATCAGTGTGAATCCGGTGTTTAAAAATGAGTTTTTAAACTCCTCCACTGAACACGACATGTAACAAATTAACACTTTCTAAAGTAATTTATAATTTAATGTGATTCCAATTGGAATCCCAGTAGGCATTAGGGGATAATTAGCTACAATGAATGTGAATTCACAAATAAGACGATATGCCTAAAGTAATCAAGAAAAATATAATACAAATGAACTGTAAGGGGAAACATTTCATTAGATATAAGAACATACAAGAAAAATCTACTGTAATAGAATCAAAATTGCATTAACACGGGAATGAATAGATCAATGGGAAATAAAAGAGGATACTTAAATAACCTAAAGATTATTTTATATATCTATATGTATATATAGATATTTAATTTTATATAACAGAGATAGTAGCTTATTCAGTTATTTAGTGGGGAAGGTTAGATTTAATAAATGGTGCTAGCCTGATTGATTATCCACCAATATACATACATATACATGATTTTCAAACAGCTAGAGACTCAAACGGGCTTCCTAAGTGGTGCTATGGTAAAGAACCCATCTGCCAGGGCAGGAGACATAAGAGAGACAAGTTCGATCCCTGGGTTGGGAAGATCCCCTGGAGAAGGAAATGGCTACTTGCTCTGGTATTCCTGCCTGGAGAATCCCATGGACAGAGGACCCTGGAGGGAACAGTCCATAGGGCGGCAAATAGAGTTGGACACAACTGAAATAACTTAGTACACACAGAGACTTAAACATTAAAAATAAAACAATATAAAAACTTTAAGATATATCAAGGAAAATTACACGTCCAATCCAGGGACAGAGGAAATCTCAACCAAGGTAGAAAATCCAAAAGCCATTTAAAAAAAAAGGTAGATGTATCTGACTGCATAAAAATAAGATATCTTTGTATGGCAAAGTATATCATAATTAAAGCTTAATGACAATATGATCAGTTAATGACAACAGATAAATGATGAATTTAAGGCAAATGTTTTAAATGACGAGACAGAAAAGAGTTAATATATATACAGAGCTCTTATAAGAAAATAAGAAAAATAGAGAGTGGAGGGTAGAGAACAAAAGAATGCATGAATGAATGAAAGTGGTCAAAGGGCATCTATGGGTGATTCACATAAAAGTAAATCAAGAAGGCCAATAAATACTGGATAACAAGCCTGGACTCACTGGTAGTCAAAGGAAGGGCAGTCAACTACTACTGCTGCTAAGTCGTTTCAGTCGTGTCCAACTCTGTGTGACCCCATAGACGGCAGCCCACCAGGCTCCCCTGTCCCTGGGATTCTCCAGGCAAGAACACTGGGGTGGGTTGCCATTTCCTTCTCCAATGCATGAAAGTGAAAGGTGTAAGTGAAGTTGCTCAGTCGTGTCCGACTCTCAGCGAGAAGGGCAGTCTAGGTTTCAAGGAGATTCCCTCCTCCCCTATCAGCTTGACACAGCAGGAAAAGAGCAAAAAGGCCTTTTGGAGACAGGGATGCAGGAAAAAGAGTGCTCTCATGCACTGTAGAAATGTGAATTTTTATAATTCATCTTAAGATTAAACTGGCAGTATTTACTAAATTAAAAATACATTTAGCATTAAACCTAGCAATCCTACTTCCTGGACACTGCCTCAGAGAAAAAAGAACATGAGGATCCATGCACAAGGATATCTATTTAACCATAGATCATAGTGGTCAAGGAAGCAAAGTTAAGGCCATCAGTAAAAGAACGGTTCAATACCACACCATAACATATCATATGGCCCTTAACAAATGAATCATAACTATGTCAAGTAACTTGAATAGATTTCCATGAGGCCTTATTGAGTAAAAAAAAGGCAGATAAGAATGTATGACATAGTCTTATTTTAAAAAACCTCTGACCACAAAAACCCTATAATGTATGTATGCATATGAAAAATATATGGAATGATACAGCGTTTTTAATATGGTTTACAGAGAAATGAAGAGGATAGGAAGAAGAGAGCAAACAAAAAAGCCTAGAACTTATGATATGACCCAATTTATGCATTTATAAAAAATGTATGTATATATACATATTATATATGGGTAGACAAATAGATGAGAGAATTTTAAAATAAAACAAAAAGGGGGAAACATTTGTCCCCCAAAATCATGTAGTTCACTAAAACTGCCTGCTGCCTGCAAATCGGTCCTCTGCCCACCCACGTTTATCAATGCTGCTTTTCCTCCACGTGATCCTGGGGTAGGCACCCAGCCTCTGTGTGTCCTTCTCTATCAAACAACGGCAGTGGAGCACATGATCACCAAGGTTCTCTCCAGCCCTGGCATCATCATCTGATGCCTCTAAGAACACAAGTCTATGTTTCCATTTCCCTGGTAACCATGTAGCCTATAGAAATAAACCAATGACGGTCAGAAAGCAGAAGCTGGCTACATCCCACTACCCTATTTCTGTTTTACCCGTTCTCTTTTTAAAAATGTTTCCTTGACTAAGTTATCAGGCCAAAGCTTATTTTTATGATGCTATGAAACCATCACCATGGTGGGTAAGCACGCTCACTTGTGGTACATTTGCTGGTTTACTTTGCCACGTTCACTAAATTTCTGTTGGACGAGTGCTGGTCACCAAATAGGCATGTAAGGGAAGGGCTGGGTGCCAGCCTCCTGAAGAGCATGGTGAGAACTCCAGCACTGCTCATCTGGGAACTAAGGCCCGGAGCAGGTGAAGGGACAGCTGAGCAGGGTGTACACAAGGCAATCAGCCTTCACTGCTGCACCCTCATCACCTCACGGCTTTTCAGAGGATCATTGATCAGCACCCACGTGCCCCTACACATCAGAGGCATGAGGAATTGCAACCAAAGCTAGAAAGTTAGGGCAGAATGGATTAGGGTGAGATGGGGGTGAGGGCAGTGGACAGGTCAGAACAAGGACTGTAGATAACAAAGAGAGAAAGAGAAAATAAGAAAAGGTTACAAGAACAGGCCCTTTCTAGAACAGTTGAAATTAAACCTAAGAACTGTGGTGTCGGGCGGGGTTGGAATTATAGCTACAGGAATAATACAGGCTGGAATTGTGGGCAGAGGGAACAAAAAGGATGATACGCCTTGATGGGCATTCACAGATGTGAAAAGCTGCAGGCAGTTGGCAATAAGCAGGGGAGCTCAGCAGGAAGTGGTGTGGTAGGTGAGTCACTAAGCCGTGTCTGACTCTTGTGACCCCGTAGGCTGTAGCCCACCAGGCTCCTCTGTTCATGAGATTCTCCAGGCAAGAATACTGGAGTGGGTTGCCATTTTCTTCTTCAAGGGAATCTTCCTGACCCAGGGGTCAGAGCTGGGTGGAGGTTCTTTACTGACTGAACCACCAGTAGGAAGTCACCAGTAGGAAGTCCCAGTAGGAAGTCCCAGTAGGAAGTCCCCGTAGGAAGGACACATGCCCTAAATGTACCACTGGGAGAGGGAGGTGGGGATGCCAGAGTAGGTAACTCCCTCAGATTCCCAGAGTTTTAAAAAAAATTAATTTTGTAGACTTGCTGAAAATTTCAAAATATTGTAATATCAACTTTAAACATTGCAAAATTGTGACTTAAATGTCACCACTTTCATTTATCCTCAGTCATCATGACAAAAAATTGTTTTATTAGAAGAAAAAATAAAATGATGAAAAGCTGTGAACACTGTTTATGGGATGATATTACAAACACTGACATGTTATTTTATGAAAATATTTTTCTCTTAAAAACAGTTATAATGTATGACATGTATTCAGCATTTGCTGTATGTCATTGTACTAAGTACTCTCTTACATTATTATCTCATGTGATTTTCACACTCAATACATGAGGTCAGCACTATAAGTACCTCTCTCTTACTGATGGAAAATTGAAGAGTAATAAAAGTAAGTAACACAGCTCCTAAGAGGGGCTCCTAAAAGATGAAGCTAGTATTTGAATTCAAAATAATATGATTCCATATCACCATGTCATAACACTCTCCATGAAGAGAAAATCCACTTGAATTATGCAGTTTCAAAAAAAGTTTTTTGCTGAAAGCCTGCTTCATGAAGAGACATACACCATCATGTTCCCCCCCAAAAAGTGTGCCCACAAATGTTTCAGTCATGCAAGGCCTGTGGCCCATGTTGCTTGAAAATGCATGGGTCAAACTAAATATCAGAGCTCTTATTTTCAAGTATTTTGTAGACAAGTGGTCAGCAAGCTTTTTCTGTAAAAGACAAAATAGTAAATGTTTTAGGCTTTGAAGGCCATATAGTCTCTGCCACAACTACCAGAGCATTGCGAAAGCAGCCACAGGATACCTAGGCGAACAGTGCGGCTCTGTTTTTACATGAAAACAGATGGTGGCCCAAGGTGGCCTATAGGTCACAGCTTGCCAAATCTTGCTCTAGACCACGTGTTTGTTCTTCGAGGCTAATTTGCCATGTTACTCCTTCAGAGAATCTTTCCCTCTGGACCAAGCTAAATCAAGTCCTTCTCTTATAATGTTCTGGTGCACCTTTTTATACACACATATCTCAATTTTTTTCTTTATTATTACTTGCTTATAACACCTAGGAAGGTGGGGGTCATGTCTATTTCGTATCCCACTGGATTCTCAGAACCTAGCAAATGCTCAAGACATAAAAAGATGCTCGGTGAGTATTTGTTGGCAGAAGGAAGGGAAGGAGAAAGAGGGGCAGGGAGGAAGGGAAGGAGGAAGGAAGGGAGGGAAGAAAGGGGCAAGAAAGGGAAGAAGGATGAAAGAAAGGGAGGGGGGGGGGCTACAGCAGCTTCTCACACTTCACCTGCTTGTGTGTTCCAGGGCAGAATTAGCAGGCTTCAGAAAGCCTCCTTCCCCAGCACCACTGTGACAAGCATTGTGCAGTCTTACGGTACCATTAGAAATCAAACTGTCCCAGCATGCTTTTTACATGATAGAAAAACAAATTCTTACCTTTTTTTAATCTGTAGGTGCAAGGACACCCATTTTGAAAGGTCATTCTACCATCTGAGGAGTGGAAAGAATGATAAGACCCACCTGGTCTTTCCTTGTACCACACCAACATTTGGCCATGTCAAAGTACACAATATCAGAAAATCTGACCTTCCCCTGGTGCTGCCTGTTTAGCCTTAAATTCTCCCTCTGCCTGGTTAACAACAGCCACTATATTGTGATAGAAAGTGATTAGTCAACCTACCAGTCTGGCTAACACTCTCTCTCTCTCTCTCTCTTTTTTTTTTTTTTATCACTTTATTATTTTATTTTTAATTTTTATTTTATATTGGCATACAGCTGATGAACAATGTTATGACAGTTTCAGGTGGGCAGCAAAGGGACTTAGCCATACATATACAAGTATCCATTCTCTTCCAAACTCCCCTCCCACCTAGGCTGCCAAATAACATCGAGCAGAGTTCCCTGTGCTATAACAGTAGGTACTTGTTGGTTATCCATTTTAATCTATAGCAGTGTGTATACATGTCCATCCCAAACTCCCTAACTATCCCTTCTCCCTATCCTTCCCTCCTGGGGACCATAAATTCATTCCCTAAGTCTGAAACACTGCATCTCTTGATCTTCTTCACACCACTTCCTAGTTGGTATGCAAACTCTCACCAGGTTTTATCATGTTAATATTATAAGCCTCCTCTAAGGAGCTCCAAGAACTTCATGTCTAGGGGCTGACCCTCACCTATCACCACAATACTGTAGGTGTTATTGGTTGACTTGCCCAAAGCCCTCTGCCTCATAAAGACTTGGAGCACTAAGCCAATTCCCCTTTCCTGCAACCTAGATAGCATATTCAAAAGCAGAGACATTGACTTTGCCGACTAAGGTCCGTCTAGTCAAGGCTATGGTTTTTCCAGTAGTCATGTATGGATGTGAGAGTTGGACTGTGAAGAAGGCTGAGCGCTGAAGAATTGATGCTTTTGAACTGTGGTGTTGGAGAAGACTCTTGAGAATCCCTTGGACTGCAAGGAGATCCAACCAGTCCATTCTGGAGGAGATCAGCCCTGGGATTTCTTTGGAAGGAATGATGCTGAAGCTGAAGCTCCAGTATTTTGGCCACCTCATGAGAAGAGTTGACTCATTGGAAAAGACTCTGATGCTGGGAGGGATTGGGGGCAGGAGGAGAAGGGGACGACAGAGGATGAGATGGCTGGATGGCATCACGGACTCGATGGATGTGAGACTGAGTGAACTCCAGGAGATGGTGATGGACAGGCAGGCCTGGCATGCTGCGATTCATGGGGTCGCAAAGAGTCGGACATAACTGAGCGACTGAACTGAACTGAACTGAACCCCATCGTTTGGAACAACTGCCACCTTATTTTTAGAAGGATAAAAAGAAGAAAGATGAGATTATTTTTGTTTTCATTCTGGCAGATATGAGACAAACTTGAGGATTCACCTCAATCATTCTGGAAGATCATTCCAGATCATTCCTTCTAATAGAAGAATAATGTGACGGCAAACTTAGAAATGCATGTAATAGATGCTACTCAGGGGCTTTCACTGAGCTCAAGTTTAATTTTTAGTAATTTTGAATTATAGATTCAACGTCTATTTTTAATTAAATAAAACTACTAGAAGCAAGTAACTGCAATTGCATTTCAGAATCTGGACTGCCGACATTTATAAGAAACACATGTCTTTTGGAGCAAAACAAAATATGTTTGATCCTTCTCCTATATGAAAGAAGATAGTTGAAGACTTTTCCCCTTTCCTCAATCACTGCGAGGCCACCTGTCCAGTTTTCTTATCCTACAGCCTAGTTTCCTGACCTTGTCTTTTCATCACTTGTCTGAACACACTCTAGTACACTGCCACAGCAAGAACACAGATCTGTGCGTGAATCAGGGTGAGTTATTTAATAACTTTGTGACCTTAAACGAGTTTCTTATTTTCCATGAATTTCTTCATCTGCAAAATGCAGCTAAAAAGTAATTCTTCTTAGTATCAACATGGGGACTGAAAGATCATATATCAACCACCCAGTACACTGCTTGGTATAGCAGGCATTATTCCAGTTATTCCATTATTCCAGGATGGGATAAGGGTTCAGAAGCCAATTCAATGTGAGAGGGAAAGTCTATGAAGGTGAAGAAATATTCTTTGTGTTCTTCTTTTGTTAAGTTACTCATTTAAAAGTGAAGGTAAAAAAAAAAAAGTGAAGGTAAATTTACAATTACTAATATGACTGTAAAGGATTATATGCAAAATAACAACAGGTGTACAAAAATAATAACATATTTTTTAAACAAAAAGGAGGGATATTTAATGGGGCACAACCAGCAAAACCATTAATTTAAATAATAACATAATGCAACAAATTTCACTTTGCCTGGCCAGTTGTAGTAGTCAGAAATGTGACTAGTAAGATAGATTTTCACCAATTATCCAAATAACAAGCCAAAAGTACTCTTCTATACCAAGAATAAAGACTAAACAGGAATGATACGAAGTGATAAGGAGTATGAGAAAAAGCTGCAAAGGTGATGCACTTTTGGAGAAATGGAAAATAAGCAAATAACACACAGTCAAGTGGAAAGTCAAGGAAGAAAGCTGAGGCTTCCAAGGAAATTGCCTTTGCTGTTAATACAAACAAAATGGACCCTCCTCCCAATATTCTGTATAGCTTTAATAGCTACTCTTATCATTTCAAACACTTCAACTAATGACCTCCTCCCTAAGATCATTCATTCAGTTAAAAAAAAAAAAAAAGGAAGAAAGAAAATGTGTGCCTACTTAATATACCCCAGGCCCAGGGCTGGAACTGAGATGCATTAGTGGATAGGCACTGGCCTAGCCTCCAGGAGTTTCTAATTTTTTAAGTCTGACAAGTAAGCAGTCAATGATGTTATAATGTTGTTATACTGGGAGGAAAGAAGGAAGGACAGATGGATGGACAGACAGAAAGAAGGAAATCAGAAGGGTTTTCATCTGGCCCTGATAGATCAAGGAAGGCTTTCCAGGGAAAACACAAAAACTAAAGATCCTCAATGGAGCTACTAGTGTGGGATTTATTTCTAAGGCAGAAAGAAGCAAGAGACAGTGAGAACAGTGTTGTAATTCTAGGATATGTTCTTTGGAGGAAAGTTAAGAAGACAAGAAATAAAATTTCAAGATTATAATGTATAATGGTCCATTTATTTCCAATTGTTAGCTCCTTATTATAATATTTCAATTTCAAATCTGTCCCCTTCTCTTCAGTTATGAAACTCACATTTCTAGGAACATCTGAATTATAGCACAGTGACTTAGAGCCCTAACCTGGTAAAAGGAAAAATGTTTGAGTAGAGTAGTACCCTGTTCATTTAAAATCACCAAATATGGATCTAGAAATCAGAAGAGGAACCAAAAATGGGATAACTTTAGACCACCTTCTCTGTCTACTCATCTATGTTGGGAATTTCCATATACTTATTTCATAATGACCAAACCCAACTATAAACACCCATCAACCTAACACAAAATGAATGATATTAATTATTAGAACTTTCTGGCAATCCTATGAAGATTTTGTTTGCAAGATCTGTTATAGAAGAAATAATAGAAGTTTTGCACTTGTTTCTGTCGACAAGAATTCAATTTCTTTTTCATTTTAATGTTGCTCATTGGCCAGCACAGATGTAGGTAAATTGATTTATTTTATAGTCAAACACTAAATATGATGACATGCATCTGCATAAAAGATACACAATTCAGCACCTACACTAAGAGAGCAATGCCAGCAAGGCCAACCAGAACGCTGGGATGTAGTCCCCACGACACAACACACAACACACAACACACACACACACACACACACACACACACACACACACACTACACTAGTCAAAAGTGGCCCAGCTGCAAGAGTGCATGCCCTTAATGAATGGCCTTGTTGCACAATGTTGTGGTTTCAGACTAGGGCACATAGTGCCAGGAAGTACAGCTCACTCTGTGTGTGTTAAGCTTCTTCTGATAAGAAGAGCGAGGCGGATGCAAGCCACCTATGTTCTTGGCAAGAATGACTCATTACAATTACCCAAAGGAGTCTATAACTTTCTGGAGAGGATTTTGCTTCTTACAACTTGAAAATATCTCATTAGATGTCTTAAACTGTGGGAAATAACAGAAGAGGGGAGACCTTCAGCTATCACCCTCCTCACAGGAAGGAAAGGACAATGGCTAAGATGCCTGAGAGAAGCACATGTGGGTGCTTCTATCCGCCACATTCTCAGGAGCCAAACCACTTCAAGTTGGGCAAGCATTGACTTGAGATGAGATGGAATGAAGTAAAATGATGTTCCTGGTCTACTTCCCAGTTCCGTTATTCCACCTATCCTTGACAGTCGGAAGAAAACAATTAATTCCCAAACTCTCTACTATCAATTAAATGGACTAGCCCTACAATGGAGTCTTGTTTACAAGCAGCGGCTGTATGTTTGAGGTTGGTTTCCTCCCACCCAGCATCTAAGACAATGCTCTGGATATGGTAGTTACTTAATAAGGGGTCTTTTGTTCCAAGTTTTGCCTACCTTGTCATTTAAGGTGTCATTTATGCCTGGCATAGATGCAAAAAACTAGAAGAAAATTGGTTATCGCCAGACCAGGCATTTGTGCCACCCTCTGCCTTCTATGGAAAACTGGGGAAGGAATAGGGAAGTACAAATGAAGAGAAGTTTCAGTTCTTTTCTTAGTTTTCTTTTCTCAGTTGGTACTTGCATAGACTGTATCCTGATCTCCCACAGGAAAGGGAACTTTGACCAAGCTAGTAGCTTGGTCAAAAATGGCTATTATGATGTCAACGCTCCTCCCCAACTTCCTTCTCTTTCACTCCCTTTCTAAGCCCCTTAAAATAGGAAGGTCCTACTAACAGGCAGATGGTGGTCACTTGAAGCATAATTTGTGGTCTCCAACAGAAAACACTAAAAAATAAAAAATCAGGTCAAGTCAGGACTTCCCTTCAGCAAAACCAATACAGGAATCCAGCTAGTGTAAGAAAATGTTAAAAGAAAAAAAAATATATATATATATACAGGCTATGTACTTAAAGCATACAGATATGGTAACACAGAAGTACCATGAATTTTCATTTTCACCCCTGCAATATATCCCAGTATACCCCCAAATTATTCTCAGCTGTATATTTGCATAAGCCAAGAAAACTGATTTTGGAAGAGCATTTTTATAGTACACAGTTTGCTACAAGAACACCCATCTCAGTCAGGGCACAATTTCTCATTTAAAAAGGAGAAAAGAGCAATTATCCTTCAATTAAAAGTAAATCATGTTTTTTAAAAGGCAGAGAAGAGACTGAATTTCTGTATCTTAATTGTCACCTGAGTTTCAACAAATGTACAGCAGCTCACTTCCCTCTCAGATAGATAATACAAAATTAACTATGCTGGCATGGATCAGTGAGAAGGGACTATCCTCAAATCATTTGGGCCTGAATAAAGAATTGGACTAGATTTTTCAAACAGCAGCTAGTCAAATAATGAGCACACAACAGATGCTTAATAAGTGCTTGCTCACTGAGAAGGCACAATGGCCCAGCAGGTGTGATAGAGCAAAACTTTGGAGTCAGATTGCCTGAGTTTAAAATCTTGTCTTCCTGGCTGCCTCAGAAACCTCATCTATAAAATGAAGGTCTGCTGGTAATGGTGTTCACCTCACAAGACCCTTCTAAGAGTCAAATGAGTTAATACGGTGGTTTTCCAAGTCTGATCGACCAGAAATATCAGTATCATCCAGGAACATGGTAGAAAAGAAAATTCTTAGGACTCAGTTCTTAGACCTGCTAATTCATAAACTTTGGAGCTAGGGCCCAGCAATCCGTGCTTTAACAGGCCTTCCAGGGGATTCTGATGCCACCAAAGTTGGAGGATCACTGGGTTTACGCCTGTAAGCAAACATCTTGGTTCATTTTGCTCCCAAACTCACTCAGGGAGCCCTCAACATTAAAAGGCAGTACCAAGTTAACTCAAGTTTTCAAAACCCAAGATTCCTCTGCTACTGTGAGAGGTGCCCTCCCTATACACGGAGGAAGGAGTCTCCTCAACCCAAAGACAGAGGGACACCAAGAAGAATTCATACAAACAGACCTTGCTTAGGTCCCCCAGTGCGCTGCATGCAAGCGTGCTCAGCTGTGTCCGACTCTCTGTGACTCTATGCACTATAGCCCACCAGGCTTCTCTGTCCCTGGGATTCTCCAGGCAAGAACACTGGATTGGGTTGCTGTTTCCTCCTCCAGGGGATCTTCCCAACCCAGGGATTGAACCTGCGTCTCCAGTGTCTCCTGTACTGCAGGTAGATCCTGTACTGCTGAGCCATCGAGGAAGCCTCAGTTTACTGCACTTAGCTCATACTCTTTGACCTATCACATCTTTCCATGACTTTCCATTCTTCATCACACTCAGCATAAAAACACTCAGGTTTAACCATTTCTTCAGGTCTTCATTTCCTTGTGAAGGCTCCCATGTCATCTAAAACTTACCTTAGAGAAATGTATAAGCTTCTCCTGTTGATCTGTCTTTGTTAGCCTAATATTCAGACCCAGCCAGGGACCGTAAGAGGGGGGAGAAAAGTTTTTTCCTCCCATGCAACAGTTAGAAGAGGACACAGGCGGAAGGGGAAAAAGTCCGTCTTTTAAAGGAGATCATCCATCTATACATACTTAAGGTACAAGCTTGGCAGAGGGAGCTGTTACATAAAATTAGATAATTCAATAGAAAAGAAAAAGATTCACACTAGGAATGCAAAACTGGGTAAATAAATAAAGTACATCACAGCTGTACTTGCTGTTAGATTGAAGATAATTTTCAGAAAGGAAATTCTATGAAGTTGTAGTGCCCGAGCTAAAATACCATGTAAATTGTTCAGTGTTGTCTCAGAAATGTTAAGCACACTGTGGTCATGCCCTGGTTTTTAACAGCTTGTTGAATATCACTTCAAACACTGATTCCATATTATAAAATCCTAACTCTCTACCAGGAGTGTAATTTAAGAAAAATAAACACTGAGTTGCTTACAGCAAAATACCTTACATTCTAGAGGAAAACCCTGGGCAGTAACCATTCTCTAACTTTGAAGGGATGCTGGTTTAGAATACAGACTTCCGGGCTCCTTTTCTCAGAGAGTCTCATTTAGTAGGTGTGGGAGTCAAGCCAGGGAATCTGAAATGTTAAGTCTGCTCACCACCCTGACCCCACACATCAGGTCATTCAAGGGCAAGTGGACATTCAGGGACCACATTTTGAAAAACATGGTTTAAAGTCCTTGTCTCTGGATAACCCTAAACCAATAAGTGCTTCTGATTAAGTTTTCAGAGAGCTGAGACTTTTTGATCCTTTATATACAGAAATGGTTGGAACTATTTTTAATGGAAGGCTTCCTCAGATGTAGTTCACATTTCTCTGTCATCTTACCTGAAGCATGTAAGGTATAATTAAATCATGCTGACTGAAGACTTTATGATTATTATCATGGCTGATATGTACTATAGTTGCAGACAGCATTCAACCTAGAGTTGACCAAAACACTGATTCCTGAAGTGGCCCCAGAACTTGAAAATATTCCAAATGTCAGAGTTAGCTTTTGAGTCTCTTTTCCAAGAGCAAAGAAGGGAATGTGCAGTTGTAGAACCTTAAGGGCAATACAACATGGCTGCAGAATGAACGGAAAATATGGAAGCTGCCTTTGTAAAACTAGTGACAATTACCTTTGAAGGTCATTCAGATTTTATCTATTGGTATCTAGCAATACGGTAGGCTCTCTATTGTAACCATTCCTCTGATTGAAAATAAAAATACGTTGGATAAAGTACACTGTAAATAATATTTTTAAATGCCTTGATGAGCTGGCAATAAGTAAGGAATCTGTTATGAGTTACACTCTTATCCCTCCAAATTCGTATGTTGAAGTTCTGACCCTCAGTATTTTAAAAAGTGACCTTGTTTGGAAAGAAGGTCATTGTAGAACAAGTAAGTTAAGATGAAGCCATTCTGGGGTCAGTTGAGCCCTCATACAATGATGTGCGTGTGTTTAGTTACTCCGACTCTCTGCGACCCCATGGACTGTAGCCCACCAGGCTCCTCTGTCCACGGGATTCTCCAGGCAAGAATAATACAGTGATGTCCTTACATAAAGGGGATATTTGGACACAGACATGTACATAGGGAGGATGCCACGTGAAGATAAAGGCAGAGATAGAGGCAATGCTTCTCTAAGCCAAGGAGAGAAGCCTGGCTTCTCTCACAGATCCTTCCCTCACAGCACTCAGAAGAAATGAACACTTCCAACATCTTCCTGCCTCCAGAATGATAAGACAATCAACTGATCGTGTTTTAGACCACCCAGTCAGTGGTACTCTGTTATATCAGCCTTAGCAAACTAATACAAAACCCAACAACAGCCCTAGGAAACTAATATAAAACACCAAAATGTAAGTCCAGACTTGAAGCCACTTTTAGAAAAGTGAAGACATTGGTAGACCTAATGCCTTCACAATCTTTGAGCTAATGACATTTAGCTACTCTCTTTGCAGCCTCAGGATGCTGGGTACCAGAAACAAAGGCCCAATCTGTCACTGGCAAAGCCCACTGGGGTCCTTGAGATAAATGAGATGGAATCTAGCCAGTAAGTTAAGGTTTAACGTCTTCTTTTGTGCTTAGTCTAATGTCACTTGCCAACAGGGGTCTGGGTGCAGACACCTCGCGCCTAACTCCTGGGATTAGAGTTCCCAGTGCAGAACTGCTGAGCCCGACACCTCAGCTTGGCAGGCTGTGTGCAGAAGCTCTGTACAAGACACTGCAATCCAGGATAGCGGAGGCAAGCCTGGTGTGGAAACGCTCTGCCTGGCACTTCAGTCTGGCATTTGCTATCGTTGTTCAGTCACTGTGTCGTGTCCAACTCTTCGCAACCCCATGCACTGCAGCACTCCAGGCTCCCCTGACCCTCACTATCTCCCAGAGCTCGCTCAAACTCATGTCCATCGAGTTGGGGATGCCATCCAACCATCTCATTCTCTGCTGCTCCCTTCTCCTCTTACCCTTAATCTTCCCCAGCATCAGGGTCTTTTCCTATGAGTCAGCTCTTCGCATCAGGTGGCCAAAGTATTGGATCTTCAACTTCAACATCAGTCCTTTCAATGAATTTTCAGGGTTGCTTCCCTATAGGATTGACTGGTTTGATCTCCTTGCAGTATCCTGGGATTCTCAAGAGTCTTCTCTAGCACCACAGTGTGAAAGTATCAACTCTTTATCTCTCAGCCTTCTTTATGGTCCAATACATATCTGTGCATGCTACTGGAAAAACCATAGCTTTGACTGTATGGACCTCTGTCAGTAAAGTGATATCTCTGCTTTCTAACATGCTATCAAGGTTTAATGCTGTTTTTTTTTTTAATATGCTGTCATAGCTTTCCTTCTATGAAGCAAGCATCTTTTAATTTCATGGCTGCAGTCGCTGTCTGCAGTGACTTTGGAGCCCAAGAAAATTGTCTGTCACTGCTTTCACTCTTTCCCCTTCTATTTGCCATGAAGCGGTGGGACTAGACCCCATGATCTTCATTTTTTAATGCTGAGTTTCAAGTTAGCTTTTTCACTCTCCTCTTTCACCCTCATCAAGAGGATCTTTAGTTGCTCTTCACTTTCTGCCATTAGAGTGTTATCATCTGCATATCTGAGGTTGTTGATATTTCTCCTGGCAGTCTTAATTCCAGCTTGTATTTCATTCAGCCCAGAATTTCGCATGATGTACTCTGCACATAAGTTAAATAATCAGGGTGACAATATATAGCCTCCTCATACTCCTTTCCCAGTTTTGAACCAGTCTGATGTTTCATGTCTGGTTCTAACTGTTGTTTCTTGACTGACATACAGGTTTCTCAGGAGACAGGCAAGGTGGCCTGGTATTCTCATCTCCTTGACAATTTTCCACAGTTGGCTATGATCCACAAAGTCAAAGGCTTTAGCACAGTCAATGAAACAGAAGTAGATGCTTTTCTGGGATTCCCTTGCTTTCTCCATGATCCAACAAATGTTAGAAATTTTGGTCTCTGGTTCCTCTGCCTTTTCTAAATCCAGCTTATACACCTAGATGTTCTCACCTCATGTAGTGCTGAAGCCTAACCAGCTTAAAGAATTTTTAGCATAACCTTGCTAGCATGTGAAATGAGCACAATTACATGGAAGTTTGAACATTCTTTGGCCTTGTCCTTCTTTGGGGCTGGAATGAAAACTGACCTCTTCCAGTCCTGTGGCCATTGCTGAGTTTTCCATACTTGCTGACATATTGAGTGCACCCCTTTAACAGCATCATCTTTTAGGATTTTAAATAGCTCAGCTGGAATTGTTATCTCCACTGTCTCTGTCTGTAGTAATGCTTCCTAAGGCCCACTTGAGTTTACACTCCAGGATGTCTGGCTCTAGGTGGGTGACCACACTGTTATGGTTATCTGAGTCACTAAGACTTCTTTAATTTTTTAGGTATAGTTTTTCTGTGTATTCTTGCCAGCTCTTCATAATCTCTTTTGCTTCTGTTAGGTCCTTATCATTTCTGCCCTTTATTGTGCCCATCTTTGCATGACATGTTCACTTCATATAGCCAGTGTTCTTGACAGGATCTCTAGTCTTTCCCATTCTGCTGGTTTCCCCTCTTTCTTTGCATTGTTCATTTAAGAACACCTTATCTCTCCTTGCTATTCTCTGGAACTCTGCATTTAGTTAGGTATATTTTTCTCATTCGCGCTTGCCTTTCTCTGTCTGGCATAATATTTGAAAAACACCTGCATAGCCAACTGGCAAGAACTCCACCTCCTCCCTCTACAGACAGAACCGTGTAAGGCAACTCGGCCAAGAGACTGCCCAGGAAAGTGAATTCTAGAGCACAAGCTTTTCCATTCTTCACTCAAAGAATAAGTTTTCTTTTGCTTCTGAACTGAACTCAATATCATTCTATTGCCACAAACACAAACAACACCAAGCAGGAGGACCCTCACTGGGCCCCAACTCAAAAGAATTGGTAACAAATCCATATAAGGTACTAAATTAAATTGCAGACAAATGGTCTTAGACCAGTACAAGAAAAATTGCCTGTTTTAAAACCAGGGCATTAAGTGAAGGAGATAAATATTCCTCATGAAAAATCACATTCATAAGCATGTCTCTACAGCCTTTAGAGCCTAAATTCACATTAGCTGAGTGGTCCAAATACGTGCAGTGCCCTCAAGCATCTGGTAAGAGGTAACACAGATCCTCTCTAGAGGATTTCACCTTCAGTTGGCCTCAATGCAGTATGAGCTTATCATCAAAAATCACAAAGCACATGAGTTAACAAGGTGCCATAAGCAAGAACGAAGAGAAATGAGGTAGCAGAATGCAACCCATAAAGATCTTAGATCTTAGATTCTGGAACTAGCGACCACAGAATACAAAATATACCAAGTATAACATATTTAAGAATAAAAGAAGCAATTGACAATGTGAGTGAACAGAAGGAAATTCAGATTAGAAAAAGAATCAAACTGAAAATTAAAAACATGGGCTTCCCTGGTAGCTCAGACAGTAAAGAATCCACCTGCAATGTGGGAGACCTGCATTCAGTTCCTGGGTTGAGAAGATCCCCTGGAGGAGGGCATGGCAACCCACTCCAGTATTCTTGCTTGGAGAATCCCCATGGGTCGCAAAGAGTCACATACAACTGAATGACTAAGCACAGCACAAAAGCTGATTAAATATACCTGAGAACAGAGATTTGTAGAAACTGTTCAGAAAAAAGAGATGGAAAATATTGAATAAAAGGTTAAGAGAATAAGAATAAGAATATATATTCTATATTTAATCAGATTTCTCAAAGGAGAATAAACAGAGAATGAGAGAGAAGAAGAGATAATGGCTAAGAGTTTTCCAAAATTGATTAAATAATAACCCACAGATTCAGGAAGACCAACAAATCTCGTGCAATATAAATAAACAAGAAATTACAGCTAAGACACATTCTTATAAATCTACAGAATACCAAAGAGATGGTTTCTTTTTTTAAAAAAAAAAAAAAAGAAAGGAACCAAATTACTCTCAAAAGAACAACAATCAGGCTGATAGCAAATTTCTCAACTTAAGCGATAGAAACCAGAAGATAGTGGAAAAAATACTCAGTGTGGTAATAGAAGCATAACTGCCACAGCAGAATTTCATTATGTAGTGAAAACATCTTTTAAGAACAAGGATAAGATAATGATATTTTCTGATAAACAAAATCTAAGAAAATGTGATCCCAAACTGAAGAAATTTCTGGAGGATAAACTTTAGGAAGAAAGAAAATGCTCCCTGATGAAAGGTCTGAGATAGAAAAAGAAATTATGAGCAAACAGTGATAAAGATAAACATTAAAGTAGTAATGTAAAAAGTAGTATCAATAATATATTGGAAGGTTAAAATAAAAAAGATAGAATTAAAATTCAAGTCAACAATATCTGCCTATCAGTGAGTAGGGAGTGGGGGGAGCGCTAATGGAGGTAAAATGTTTTAAATTCTCTATTTTTTGAGCCAGAATTAAGGATATTGATTAATTTTTGACTTTGAGAAGTTATGCAGCTAACAAAATATAAATAGAATATACGCATCTACTGTATAGTGACAATAATTCAGAAGAAGGCCAGCATGTAGAGAAAAGGCAATTGAAAAGGTGGGCTATCTAGAAAAGACAAAATAAGATAGGTCTGTATGAGTAATTACAGTAGATATAAGTAGAATGAGTGCTCCATTTAAAATGTTGGTATTTTTACTAACTGGATATCCAGGCAAGCACTAAAGAGAAAGAAAGTTGGTGTAGCTACCTTAATATCAGCCAAAATAAAATCGAAGGCAAAAAAGCATTAATAAAGATAAAATGAGTCATTTCATAAAGATAAAAGACACTAGGAAGATAGAACAATGTCAAACATGTATTCATCTAGTTGTGTGTATATACACAAATATATGTATAACATATATATATATTATAAAATACATAACAAAATATAATTCAACAGTTAATAGAGATGAAAACCATCTATCACCATAGAGGCAGATTTTAACACACCTCTCCTAGTAATTGATAAATTTAGCATAAAAAACAATGAGGAAAAATACAGATTTGAACGACGTAATTGACACACTTCAGCTAATGGGTGTATACAACTGTTAAATATATATTCTTTTCAATTATCTATGCAGCTTTCATAAAAATTGACCACATACAGAGCCATAGAGTAAGGTGCAACAAATTTTAAGGGATTATATCGTATATTTTCTGCTACAGTGCAGTTAAACTAGAAATAAATAATAAATATACACTAATACACTTCACAGGGGAAGCCAATGGCACCCACTCCAGTACTCTTGCCTGGAAAATTCCATGGATGGAGGAGCCTGGTGGGCTGCAGTCCATGGGGTCTCAAAGAGTCAGACACAACTGAGCGACTTCACTTTCACTTTTCCCTTTCCTGCATTGGAGAAGGAAATGGCAACCCACTCCACTGTTCTTGCCTGGAGAATTCCAGGGACGGTGGAGCCTGGTAGACTGCCTTCTATGGAGCTGCACAGAGTCAGACACGACTGAAGTGACTTAGCAGAAGCATACACTAATATATATTTGGAAATTAAGAAATGTAATTTTAAGTAACTCATAAGTCAAAGAAGAAATGATAATGGAAATTAGAAAATATTTAAGTCTTAATTTTAATGAAAAACACTGTCTATCCAAATTTGTGGGATTTAGTTAAAACAATATATAGAGGGGAATTTATAGCGTTTAAATGCTTATGTCAGGGTAGAAGGGCTGGTGATTAATGAGTATTTTATAATAGTTTCTACTGTTGCAAGACAAATTATCCCAGGAGCTAATGGCGTAAGCCAAAGCAATAAATATCTATCCTCTCTCATAGCTTTTGTGGGTCAGGATTTTGAAAGCATGGCTACGTGGTTCTGGCTTGAGGTGTCTCACAAGGTTGCAGTCACATCATCTGAAGGCCACAATGCATCCACTTGCAAGGTCTTGGCCGGCAAATTGGTGCTGGCTGTTGGGAGGAGGCTTCAGTTTCTCCCCACGTGGCCCTTCACAGAAGGCTGCTTGTGTGTTCTCACTGCATGGTGACTAGGTTCTCCCAAGTGGGTGATCCGGAAGAGAAAAAGCCAGGCAGAAGCTATTCTTTCTTGTGACCTATTCTTGGAAGTCACATACTATCATTTTTGCCACTTTCTATTTGTGAGAAATGAGTCACTAAGTCTGGCTCACAAGAGAAGGAAAATTTGGTCCCCCTCTACCTTTTTTTTTTTTTTTTAAAGGAAAGAGTCTCACAGCATTTTAAAACAATCCCAATGAACTGAGCATCTACTCATTGTAGAGGTGAGGAAAAAACTCCAGCAAAATAAATCCCAAGGAAACAGAAGAAGGCAGTTTTAAATGATAACATCAGAGATTTAAAAAAAGAGTAAACAGATACAGAATAATCTGCAAAGTCCAAATTTGGTTTTTTGACAAAGTTGACAACCTTCTAGTAAGATTGGACAAGAAAAAAGAGGGGAGCTATAACTAAGCAATATGAGAAGTAAGGAGGCAACAAGTATAGATGGCACAGAGAATAAAGGAGGCATTGTGAGTGTGTTCTTTCAAAATATGATGACACTATATACAACTATATGCCACTAGTTTTTTAAAATCATTAAAAAAATGGATACATTCCTAGGAAACTGTAATCTACTAAAACTGACTTAACAAATAGAAAAACTGAATAATCCTCCAACAATTGAAAAAGCTAAGTCAGTAGTTTAAAACCCTCCCTCAAAAAGAACACTAAATTTAAAAAGTTTTACGGGCAAGCTATACCAAGTAGAAAAATACATTAGTAATTCCAGTCTTAAACTATTCCAGAATATAGAAAAGGAAAAAAGAAGAGATAGAAACAGTCTCTAACTCCTTTCCTGAAGCAAGAATAACCTTGGCAGAAAAATCTAAAACTGTCATTGCAAAATAGGAAGATTACAGGTCAAATACACCTAACACAGACGTGAACATTCTTTAAGACATTAGTAAATCAAATCAAAAGTAAATTTCTACAAACGAGCAGCAGAGAGTGTTCACAGTCGCACTGTTAATAATAAATAATGGGAGCAACTCAAATGCCTATCAATAGCAAAATGGATACTAGAAATTATGGCATATTAATTCAGCATGTAATTGAAATGTATTCAGCAATGAAAATGAAATATAGCTACAAGCAATAACATGGGTGAATCACTGGAGTTTAATATTGAAAAGAAGCCATGAAAGAAGATGTCATAAAATGTCATGGGATTAAGTCTAAAAACATGCAAAATGATTAAACATATGCAATAAAACTACAAAATCCAGGATGGTGCTTTCTCAAAGGGAAAAGAAGGTAACAGGATTAGAGAGAGGCACCTAAGAAATAAGAGGTAACTGTATGTTCTTTATATTTTTCTGCAAGTTTCATAAGCATTCTTTTATAGCTACTCAATGTTGAGTTAATAAATTTGAAACACCTAATAGAATGAACAATAGCTCCTGGCATCGTTCTCTTCCATTTCATATGCTCTAAGTTTGTTTACAGGGTGGGAAGGACAACTGTCGCTCACCACTCTGTAACAATAGGTGAGGATTTTCTCCAAGCTCTCCTGAATGTTGATTTGTTAAAGTTATCTGGGGACTTCCCTGGAGGTCCAGTGGTCAAGAATCTGCCTGCCAATGCAGGGGACCAGTTTGATCCCTGGTCCAGGAAGATTCTACGGGGCCTAAGTGCTCCTGGGCCACAACTACTGAGCCCGAGCTTTTGGGCCCACAAACAGCAACAAGAGAAACCACCACAATGAGACGCCCGTGCACTGCATCTAGAGAACAGTCCCCACTCGCTGCAACTAGAGAAAGCCCGAGCACAGGAACAAAGAGCCTGCGAAGCCATAAAAACATAATAAAAGCAATTTGAAATAAATGCCAGTCAGAGTTCTTTGGTAATGTTGATGATCTATTGAAAGTGAAAGTCGCTCAGTTGTGTCTGACTCTGCGACCCCATGGACTACATAGTCCATGGAATTCTCCAGGCCAGAATACTGGAGTGGGTAGCCCGTTCCCTTCTCCATGGGATCTTCCCAACCCAGGGATCGAACCCAGGTCTCCCAACACTGCAAGCTGATTCATTACCAGCTGAGCCACCAGGGAAGCTCTAGCCACATATTAAAACAATCATACCATTTGCTCTGTCATTTTAAGAAGTCTGTTTCAATCTTAACCACATTCCATCTACAAGTTAAAAAACGGGAAGGCTATTTAAGCTTTCAGTTATAATAACATCAAAAACTGCCCTGTGATTTTGGAATTTATCCAATCCAAATAGCACAGACAAAAAATTTTTGCTTGAGTTCACTTTACCTCTCTGATTGCTTAATCTTTTTGATTATTCTTCCAACTTGTCGCCTTTAACAATCATAATAGCACAATTTTTAGACTTTCATACCAAAATAACTACTTAGTTCACTGGAAGTGAAGGGGGAAGGTAGGCAAGAATCTGTGGTTTCACTGAAACTATAGTGTGTGTTTGACAGGCCAAAAAAAATATTCAACAGTAGTTCAATGGCAACATAGCTTTAGACAGCAAATGAACCAAAGACTATATATATATATATATATATATATATATATATATATGGGTGGTGATAAATGCTCAGTGGCTGAGAGGAGAAGTTCTGTTTATTCTGGTCTCTGATGGAGACCTGTTTTTTCAGGTCCAGCTCTTAAATCTGAACTAATTCCAAGCAGCTCAGACGGTAAAGAATCTGCCTGCAATGCAGGAGATCTGGGTTTGATTCCTAGGTTAGAAAGATCCCCTGGAGAAGGAAATGGTTACCCACTCCAGTATTACTGCCTGGAGAGATCTGTCGACGGAGGAGCCTGGCAGGCTACAGTCTATGGGGTCGCAAAGAGTTGGACACTACAAGTTAGTTGGCTCCAGCTCTTTGAGAAGTTCAAGTAATTTAACCAAATCTCTTAAGTATACATAATATGAATAAAACATGTTGAGACCTAGTATTTCAGTTTTATTGAGATAGAGTTGACATAAAATTATGAGACATTGAAAATGTACATCATGGTGATTTAATGTACATAGACATTGTGAAAGGATTACACTCATCTTGTTAATTAACACATTCATCACCTCATGTATTTATCCTGGGGGGGGGCAGTGAGAACATTTAAATTTTACTCTTTTAGCAAATTTCGTTACACAGCGTAGTGTTATCACTACAGTCACCGCATTTTCATTACGTCCTCAGACCCGTTTGATCTTATAACTGAAACTTTGTACCCTATTACCAACATCTCCTTATTTCCCCTAACCCTGGCAACCACTTTTCTCCTCTGTTTCTATCCTTTGACTTTTTTTAGATTTCACATATAAGTGATACTATGCAGTATTTGTCTTTCTCTGTCTGGCTTATTTTAGATTTATTATATTTAAAGTATTCCAACCTATGTCCTCACTGCTGCTGCTAAGTCACTTCAGTCGTGTCTGACTCTGTGCGACCCCAGAGATGGCAGCCCACCAGGCTCCCCCATCCCAGGGATTCTCCAGGCAAGAACACTGGAGTGGGTTGCCATTTCCTTCTCCAATGCATGAAAGTGAAAAGTGAAAGTGAAGTCACACAGTCATGTCTGACTCTTCACAACCCCATGGACTGCAGCCCACCAGGTTCCTCCACCCATGGGATTTTCCAGGCAAGAGTACTAGAGTGGGGTGCCATTGCCTTCTCTGAAACAAGAGTCAGAAAGGGGAAAACGATAACTTCTTAAGAAAAAATGACATTCACATATGAATGTCACATACTTAGAATATGCTGAGTATTACCTGTGTGAGGCAAAGAGCACACACTAACACAAGGAGAGACTAAACTAACTCAAGGAGAGACCAGTCTCCAAGCGGAGAGAATCCTTTAAAAACTTTTGTTGGGGACAGTCTATGAAAACTGGAAATTGATGTCTACAGTAATTAGCAAACATTTTTACTTATAACACATAGAGGTTTTAATGCATTGAAACAAATGTGGACAATGAAATTCTTTTTGTAAGTAAAAGCATTCAAAGAGGTCTTTATAAAAAATGTACTTTTATTTATGTCCAGTCAAACATCATTCATTTGTAGTAAAGTGTCCGAAAGAGTGCCAGCACCGTTGCGTGTATGCGTACTCAGCCGCTCAGTCATGCCCAACTCTTTACGACCCTATAGACTATAGCATGCCAGGCTCCTCTGTCTGTGGGATTTCCCAGACAAGAACACTGGAGTGGGTTGCCATTTCCTTCTCTAGGAGATCTTTCTGACCCAGGGCTGGAACCCTCGTCTCCAGCATCTCTTATACTGGCAGGCAGATTCTTGACCACTGAGCCACTTAGGATCCCCAAGCACAGTTAGAATTCTCTAATTCATAGATATGTGTGTATATAAAAACAACCATGTGCCATAAATCCAGAAATATGTTTTCAAACATTACAAAGAAAATTCAGTGTATATTGTCAGTTGAAATTGATTGATGCCCATGTCAGACACTTAGTCCCTCAAGTAATAAACTTGTTTCATAAGTGGTGATGGGTGTTCAAATAAACACACCGAAAAGGATTTGCTCTAGCTAATTTGAATTATATGACTCTTCTGTTTTAAAATTCAATTTAATTCAGCAGCATTAATTGAACACTGAAAATGTGCAAGTGTCAAAATCCAATCTAACACAGGCATTTGATTTGGCATGGGATTTCTGGGATAAGAGCTCAAGGCATACAACCCTGACAGCAACTGATTCCAAAGTTTAATCACAATTACAGCTCCACATTCAGCCTAACTCACTCCGTTACACACACCCTTGGATGACATAAATGTAATAGGTGATTGAATTAGTCTGAGTTAAAGCAGAAGTTTGCGAAGTGTCTCTACATTATTGTGTTCTCTTCATTAAGAAAGAACCTTTTTATATATTAATACTATCTTTTCCAATGCAGGGGCCCTTAAGCTTCCCAGATATTCCACTGTGCCCTCTTTATGATGACAGCAACTGGTGTTTATTTAGTGGCAGTCCTGGCTGTCCTTCAAGCCAGCAGAGGACTGTTGAACCAAACTTTGCCAGCATTGCACCTTGGTTCCAGCATCACCTTCTTCTGCTGATGATGCCCTAATGTGTGATTCTTTTATTACTCAAATCTGTTATGCTTTATACTGACAATTCTTTCACTTACTCATGCCAGTATATTCATGAATTATTCAAACCACATTTATAATTGTCATCTCTAAAATCATACAAATTCTGAAATCAGATTTACTTTCATTATTAATTCATTGGTGTCTTTGAACCATTTTATGAAACAAGATATTTACCTGAGCACTTCAGGACACAAGGGCTGGAGGAGGTAGTGTTAAAGAACCCACCTACCAATGCAGGAGACATAAGAGACATGGGTTCAATCCTTGGGTTGGGAAGATCCCCTGGAGGAGGGCATGGCAACCCACTCCAGTATTCTTGCCTGCAGAATCCCATGGACAGAGGAGCCTGGCAGGCTACAGTCCAAAGGGTTGCACAGAGTCAGACATAACTGAAGCAACTTAGCATGCATGCACACAGTGGGGCACAGGATGATACAAGATTTACCTTAGGAATTTATAATAGAGTTAGAGAACGGGGACACCCAGACATGAAAATGAACGCCATAAGCATCCAATCACTGGAACAGATAATAGACACAGGTGAAGTTATTCTTGGGGCTTTCATGGCAGGGGTCAGTCTGAAGCTTGTTCTTAAAGGACCAAGAGAGAATGTGAAGAGGTGAGGAGTGAATGTTTCAGGTGTATAAGAAGGTCCAAAATGTCTGAGTCAAGCTTCCATTAAAAGCAGGTGGGTGAGGCAGGGCAGCAGGGTTAGGGGAGAGGAAGCTTGTACTTGAGGAGGAAATCAGGCATACACAACCAGTTTCTTTGGAATGAAGTGTTTCATTTTTTCAAAAATGGCAGTGCTGCTGAAGGCTTTTAATAAAAACAATTGTGTTTAAATATGATTCATCTGACCATTACACATGAAAGGAGATGGAGGTAATTGAAAATCAACTGAAAGCCTCTTAGAATGTTTTTTTATGAGTCCAAAGCAGGTTGGTAGCAGTGAACTTGAAGTAAACTACAGACGAGACATTGGCAATTGAGTGGGTGAGTCAGAGAACCTAAATGAGTTACTGAATTTCACATGGCTTGGTATTCCTAATGAACATGTTGCTTAAATGTTCAACAGTAAAATCACAGATCCATGTAGTGAGTGAAGTTAGTATTTAACACAAGATCACCCATCTATTCTGCATTAATGTTTACAGATTTGGGGTGCAAACATCTGTAGGCTACCTGAACACGCTCCCCATAGTTTGCCCCCCATGGGCATATTTGCAACTATTCCTGAGGATGGAGGGTGGATATATTTGCAGAGCCTGTACCAGATGCCAGGCCTTCAGCCAACGGCTTCTCCTCTGTCTTCTAGGAGCTTAAAAGTTATATCCTCTCTCCAAGGTTAGTCGTGGCTTTGATGACCACATGCAGGCTGCTGACTTCCCCCGTGTCTGCACTCCTGCTGTCCAGCTCTGTCTGGGCATCCGTCTACAAGACTCTCTCACCTGGATGTCCCTAGACTTCCCCAGCTCAACACCTGCAGCACTGAAAACAAACTTTCCCTGGAAACTGCTCCTCCTTTTTTTTTCAAATTAACTAATTAATTTGGCTGTGCCGTGTCTTAGCTGCAGCACACAGGATCTTTGATCTTAGTTGTAAGATTTGGGATCTTTTAGTCGGGGCATGTGGGATCTAATCGCCTAACCAGGCGTTGAACCCAGGCCCCCTGCACTGGGAGCGTGGAGTCTTAGCCACTGGCTGACCAGGGAAGTCACTAAAGCCTGCTCCTCTTTCACACAAGGTGCCCGTCTCAGAGAAAGGCAGAAACCTGGAGCTCTTCCTTGGGTTCTCCCACCGCCTCACTCTGCACATGATCTATCCTTAAGTTCTGTTGATTCTGCTTCTGGATATCTCTCTTATTCAGCCACCTCTTGCCACCTAAACTGTCACCTCGTTGGTGCAAGCTACCACTATCTTTTGCCTGCCAAAGCTGCCTAAGTGGCCTCCTGGCATCCCAGTGGCTACCCTCCATCCACTGCCCACACAGCAGCCAGTGTGTGTGACCTTTCTAGCATGAAAATATGACTGACCTGCTTCTGTGCTTGGAACCTTTCAATGGTTTCCAATTGGTGCTCGAATCAAGTGCAAATTCCTTAATATGCTTCACACAGCCCTTTATAGACTGGCTCCATCTCTCCATCCTCACTTGGCATCTCTCTCCTCTCTGAGCATCAGCCACATGAAATTCTTTTAGTTCCTCTAATAGTCTATGCTTTGACTCTTTTCCAGTCCCAACAAATCCTATTCCTCCTGCCAGGAACACTTTTCCCCCTTCCTGAAAATTCTTATGCCAAGGAATGATTTTCCTGAGCTGGAAGGACAGACTCACATTGATAATGATCATTATTCCACATTGCATGTGTACAGCCCTTTATATATGCTAATAGTTTTAACTACATCTCTGTAACTACAAGACCCTGATGCTGAGAAAGATAGAAGGCAGATAGAAGATAGAAGGCAGAAGGAGAAGGGAACGATAGAGGATGAGATGGTTGGATGGCATCACCAACTCAATGGACATGAGTTTGAGCAAGCTCTGGAAGATGGTGAAGGACAGGGAAGACTGGTGTGCCGCAATCCATGGGATCACAAAGAGTCAGACACAATTGAGTGACTGAACAATAACAACACCTCTGTAACTACAAGGATCATATTTTGCAAACTACAATTATGAATAGAATTTTGGACAACAGGACTGTCTTAGATCATCTTGGCTTTATGTAAGACCCATTTTTGTAGCAGTGGACATTAAGAACCCTAGAATTCTCCCATCTGGGAAAAGGCCCTGCAGTAAAATTCCAAAAGGACAGAGGACAGCAATTGCTCTAGGCACGTGTCACGTAATGGGACTGATTACGTAGTGGCACCCCAAATTGTGCCACTCTAGTATGAGGACTATTTTGAGCTGAAAACAATCAAAGCCCCGAAAGACTCAGGAAGAGCCTCTTAACTTCCCCTTTGCTGACTAAAAGAATTAAGGTATGAGGACTGTCCTAGAAAGAAGACATCACCATAGATAAGTATAGCAAAGTATTAAGTGTGGTAGACAGGGGAACCTAGCAAAGCCTTTTGATCAAAGTCCTCTGTGTCCCACGGTCGTTTTTAACTTCTTATTTTGTATTGGAGTACAGCTGATTTCCAGAAAAACATCTATTTCTGCTTTATTGACTATGCCAAAGCCTTTGACTGTGTGGATCACAATAAACTGTGGAAAATTCTGAAAGAGATGGGAATACAGACCACCTGACCTGCCTCTTAAGAAACCTATATGCAGGTCAGGAAGCAGCAGTTAGAACTGGACATGGAACAACAGACTGGTTCCAAATAGGAAAAGGAGTACATCAAGGCTGTATATTGTCACCCTGCTTATTGACCTGCCTCTTAAGAAACCTATATGCAGGTCAGGAAGCAGCAGTTAGAACTGGACATGGAACAACAGACTGGTTCCAAATAGGAAAAGGAGTACATCAAGGCTGTATATTGTCACCCTGCTTATTTAACTTCTATGCAGAGTACATCATGAGAAACGCTGGGCTGGAGGAAGCACAAGCTGGAATCAAAATTGCCGGGAGAAATATCAATAACCTCAGCTATGCAGATGACACCACCCTTATGGCAGAAAGTGAACAGGAACTAAAAAGCCTCTTGATGAAAGTAATAGAGGAGAGTGAAAAAGTTGGCTTAAAGCTCAACATTCAGAAAATGAAGATCATGGCATCTGGTCCCATCACTTCATGGGAAGTAGATGGGGAAAACAGTGGAAACAGTGGCAGACTATTTTGGGGGGCTCCAAAACCACCGCAGATGGTGACTGCAGCCATGAAATTAAAAGATGCTTACTCCTTGGAAGAAAAGTTATGACCAACCTAGATAGCATATGCAAAAGCAGAGACATTACTTTACCAACAAAGGTCCATCTAGTCAAGGCTATGGTTTTTCCAGCGGTCATGTATGGATGTGAGAGTTGGACTGTGAAGAAGGCTGAGTGCCGAAGAATTGATGCGTTTGAACTGTGGTGTTGGAGAAGACTCTTGAGGGTCCCTTGGACTGCAAGGAGATCCAGCCAGTCCATTCTGAAGGAGATCAGCCCTGGGATTTCTTTGGAAGGAATGATGCTGAAGCTGAAACTCCAGTACTTTGGCCACCTCATGCGAAGAGTTGATTCATTAGAAAAGACCCTGATGCTGGGAAGGATTGGGGGCAGGAGAAGAAGGGGACGACAGAGGATGAGATGGCTGGATGGCATCACTGACTCAATGGACGTGAGTCTGAGTGAACTCCGGGAGTTGGTGATGGACAGGGAGGCCTGGCGTGCTGTGATTCATGGGGTCGCAAAGAGTCAAACACGACTGAGCGACTGAACTGAACTGAACTGATAGCTGATTAACACTGTTGTGATAGTTTTAGGTGGAGAGCAAAAAGACTCAGCCATATATATCCATGTATCCTTTCTCCCCCAAACTCCCCTCCCATCCAGGCTGCCACACAACACTGAGCAGTTCCTCGCACTGCACAGTAGGTCTTTGTGGCTATCCATTTTGAATACAGCAGTGTGTGTACACATCCATCTCAAGCTCTCTAACTGTCCCTTCTCCCCTTCCTTGCCCCTGGCAACCATAAGTTTGATTTCTGTGAGTCTGTTTGTTTCTATTTTGTAAATAAGTCCATCTGTTCATGTCCTTTTAGATTCTGCATATAAAGGGATATCATACCACGTTTCTGCTTCTCTGACTTACTCAGTATGACAATCTCTAGTCCATGTTGCTGCAAATGGTGTTATTTCACTTTTTGATGGCTGCATGATATTCTATTATATGTATGTACCATGTCCTCTTTATCTATTCCTCTGTTGATGGATGTGTCTCACTGTCTTTGGATGGCCCAGCAAACATTTGTTCACCAAACATTAACGCTTCTATCTTCCTATGAATGTAGAACCCTGAATTACCTTACTTCCCTTTGAAGCCTCAGACCCCCGACTTCCTTCTCCATAGTCCAGAATATATATAAATCTCACCATATCCTGCTGTCTTTGAAATTCTTCATACTTAAGTGAATTCCCCATCCACAGGTTATAAATTTGGTTTTCTACCGTTAATCGATCTTGTGTTAACTACCAGCCAAAAAAACTAAAGGGGAAGTTTCTCCTTCCCTTCCCCGCTCCCACAATGGGCTTCGTATTTAGTCCAGTGTGTTGGAGGGGGATGCTAAAGATCACTCTTGTGGAATCTTCTTATGCCTGCTCAATGAAAGAGTGTCAAAAATAAAAACAACAGAGGCTTCCCTGGTGATCCAGATGTTAAGAATCTGCTTTTCAATGCAGGGGCTGTGGGTTCAATCCCTGGACTGAGAACTAATATCCCACATGCTGTGGGACAACTAAGCCTGTACTCCACAGCTAGAGAGAAACTCGCGCGCTGCAACTAAGACCTGAAGTAGCCAAAAATAAACAAACAAACATGTAAATATCTAAATAAATAAAAATTTTAAAAAATAACAACAACCACACACACATACACACACATCTCTGTGCTCCTTAGGAATGTAAATAATCTTTGAGGCACACAAAGGAAGCGCCGTCTCTTGAAGGAAAGAGGAGCAGAGAGCTCTCTACTTGTCCTTACCTGCCTTGGAATATAGCCTTATTGTCCAAGAGCAGGGTGTAATCAGGCCCTTTGTCAGGGTTAAATATGGACAAACCCCTTCCATAAGGAGGAACAGAAGACGTGGTTCCAGATTCAGAATGAATGGACATGGGTACTTAGACCAGTTTGAACCCAGAACTCCTAGGGTAAGTGGCTTGGGCTGTGTGGTGGGATTTGAACATAGCAGGAGGTATCCTGGGATGCCCCCCCACCCCAACGCCCACGTCAAGTGACAGAAACCCTGGGTGGAACTTACCATGAAGGTAATGAGATGATCTTCCCTGAAAGATCTCCTGAGGGCATTATGCTAAGTGAAATAAGTCAGACAGAGAGAAACAAATACTGTACGATCTCACTTACATGTGGAATCGTAAAAAAAAACCCAAACTGAATTTAGAAACAGAGACCAGATTGGTTGTTGCCAGAGGAGACGGGGGTAGGATGAATGAAGGGGGTCAAATGTATGAACCTCCAGCTATAAAATAAAATCAGGGGATGTACTGTACAGCGTGGTGACTATCGTTAACAATACTGTATTATATATTACAAAGTTGATAAGAGAAGAGATCTTAAAAGATCTCATAAGAAAAAAATGCTATTAACCTCTTGAGGTGACAGGTGTTAACTAAACTTGTGCTGATCATTTTACAATGATCATGTATTAAATCATTACGTTGTACACCTGAAACTAATAACAATGCTATATGTCAATTATATCTCAATAAAACTAGGGAAGAAAGATCCCTAAGGACCTGTGAATGGATGGATCAATAGCAGCTCAGCGTCAGATGCTAGGATATCTCAGACCTAATTCTCAGCGGTGGCACACGCTGGCCTGAGCGCCCATCAACAATACAAGCATACAGCCCAGAGCCCAGTCACCTAGGGATGGAGGGCTGTAGGCTCTCCGCAGCCCCCTCAGGGTTTCTGGTCCTATTACAGCATTCATTTGACACCTATTTCTAAACACTTCGGGTAATTATGGAAAAAAATAATGGTTAACTGGGAGTTTGTGAAATCTCTTAATGGTTTACTCCAGATCCTACAATGAATAACAGGGAGAGATTGAAACCCAAAAAAAGTGACTCAGTAAAGATGAGTGGTACATTGTGTAGTCAAAAACAAAGAAACAGAGGCAGGAAAGGAGAGATCCATGGGCTCATTGGCCCATGGCCATCCAGAACAGTTCTCTATAATGTTCTGATGGTCTCTGGTTCTGACGGGAGCCACGGGAAAGTTCTGCCAAGTCATGCCAAGTCTGCAGAAAACCTCAGTGAGCTTTCTGGACAGAGGAATGTGACACAGAAGAACTAGGGCCACGTGACTGGACCTCATTATCTCAGTGCCTTTGATAACATACTGGAGAGCAGAGTGGGGTTTTGAATCGACTGATATCTTCCATAAATGGACTCTAAATGCAGGCTTACAATGCTTCCAAAACCTCCCCAGAGAAATTCCTATTATGTACATGAAGGGAGAATGAAGCCAGCCCCATTTGGCGGGGTAGAGAACATGCTCTGCCGAGTGAAACTTCGCGGCTTCTGTGTTCAGTGCCCATGGCATGTTCCTACTAGACCACGGCCCTGCACACAGAGGGGCAGGTGAACTGAAAAGATGAGTCAGATGGTGCTGGCAGTGCTGGGAAAGTCTCTGCTCTCTAAAATATCAAAACCACAAGGCGAGATATCAATAAGGGTAACATTTCTACAAAGTCCCTAATGAGTTATGAGCCAATGTTATGACAAATGCTACTCAGAGTTGCTATAGCAAAATAGAGTGACATTATCTTTTTCCATTAGCCTCCTATCACTACACCAGCTAAAATCGAGAACGGGTTGAGAAGCATCACTAGCAACTTTTGCTCTGTGGAACTGACACTCTCAGGGAAACCTCAGAACTTTAAGTGTACAATACGTGTTTGTGTTTAGTTGTTCAGTCATGTCTGACTCTTTGTGATCCCATGGACTGTAGCCCACCAGGTTCCTCCGTCCATGGAATTCTCCAGTGGGTAGCCAAATGGCAACCCACTTTAGTACTCTTCTCTGGAAAATCCCACGGACAGAGGAGCCTGGTGGGCTGCAGTCCATGGGGTCGTGAAGAGTCGGACACGACTGAGCGACTTCACTTTCACTTTTCCCTTTCATGCCTTGGAGAAGGAAATGGCAACCCACTCCAGTGTTCTTGCCTGGAGAATCCCAGGGATGGGGGAGCCTGGTGGGCTGCCGTCTATGGGGTCGCACAGAGTCAGGCACTACTGAAGCAACTTAGCAGCAGCAGCAGCCATTTCCTTCTCCAAAGTGTACAATACAATTCACTTTATTAGGAAATAAAGGCACAGAAGAATGAGGTGACTCAACTCAAATGTCACCTGCCCAGAGGGGCCTCCTCTGACCAGCCTTCTCCATTCTTCCCTGTGCAACAACTTCTAGTTACCCTTTAACACATATCTTTGACAACAATCAAGTTGTCCTCTGAATTGGTGCAAGTGTTTGTTCCTCCTTCCAGTCTGAATGTAGACCCCAGAGAAAGGGAATTTGCATGGTTCATTACTCTGTCCCTAATACCTTGAGAGAGGCTGGCACAGAGTAAGCTTGCAATAACATTTGACTGGTTAGCTTTCCAACTGCCAAATGACAAACAGCTCAATCATCTGTAACAGAAGGCTTCGTGGAGTCCAGAAAAACCAGTATTCATATCAACTTTTCAAGAATACCACTTACAAGAATGAGCAGTCTTTTTTATTATAGACATAACAGTTAAATCAGCATATACAGGCAACACAATCTGAAGCAATGCCATGCCAAGTGTGGTCTGTGGACCAACAGCATCAGTATCCCTTGGCAGTTTGTTAGAAATGCAAAATCAGGGCCCTACCACAGACCCAGTAAATATCTGTAGGTGGAGCCAAAAAAATCTGTTCAGCAAGTTTTCCAGGTGATTCTTATGTATCCTAAAGTTTTGAGTAACTAATTCGGAAATAAAAGTGAGAAAATGAAATGTCATAAGGCTAGGATTTTCTTAGGGACAACTGGTTCATTCTTGATGTCACTGAGATTTTTTAAACGTCAGGACAGGGCCCTCCCTGGTGGTCCAGTGGTTAAGGATCCACCTTGCAATTCAGGGGACACCAGTCCAATCCCAGGTCCGGGAAGATGCCACATGCCACAGAGCATCTAAGTCCAAGCACTGAAACTCCTGAAGCCCACGTGCCTAGAGTCTGTGCTCTGCGTCAAGAGGAGACACCGCAGTGAGAAGCTGCTCACCACAACTAGAGAAAGCCCACGTGCAGTAACAAAGACACAGCCAAAAATAAATATAATGAAAATAAATATTAAAAAGCCAATCAGGACGGAAGAGGAGGAGGAGGCATTATACTCAAAATCGTATGCATGAATACGGTGCTCTGCCTACATGGGCCCTCAGACACCTACTCCACATCCTGCTGCACTGAGGCTCTGCTGCCCTGGGCTTCCCAGATGGCACTAGTGGTAAAGAACCTGCCTGCCAACGCAGGAGACATAAGAGACGAGGGTTCAATTCCTGGGTCCGGAAGATCCCCTGGAGGAGGAAATGGCAACCTACTGCAGTATTCTTGCCTGGAGAATCCCATGGACAGAAGAACCTGGTGGGCTAGAGTCCCTGCTGACGCAGAGTCGGACACAACTAACGATCTACACACACACATACAGCATATCCTGCCTAGACTAAGCAGCTAGCAAATCGACTGCGCTCTTTGTGCACAAAACTCACACCTCACTCAGCTTCCCTCTCCTTCCCCAAGGCAACACCATCTGTGGCTCTCTCAAGAAATCATTCTATAGGTGACTGATCAGGCCAGTCGAGAAAAGGCAGCCCAGCGGGGCCCAGCGGGCAGCCTGCCATACCGTGATTCAGATGTCTGATGCAGTCACTCAGGACAGCGCTGAGCTTCTTCTGGCCAGCGGCATCCTGGAAGCAGAAGTAGCCGTGTCTGAGGAAGGGCTGCCACAGGTACACCGGGAATTCCTTGGGCAGGACCACAAAGGGCTGTGTGTTCTCCTTCTCATTGGCTGCTGAAGAAACACGGAAAACACCAAGATATCTTAACATGTTTATGTCTTATTTTAAATTCCTATTTCAGGCTGTGAGAGCTTACTTCAGGCTGTGGTATGAAATGTCTTCACAGGGTCGGGGAAAAGGAGAGTCCAGGCTCCCCTTTGCATGCCGCCACCAGCTTCACCTGCCTCACTCGAGCAGGTGGCCTCATCTCCTATCCACAGGGATGGCTGAGGCCATCAGACACAATCGAGCTCAGCTTCCTCATCTGGAATGAGCTACAGTCAGAGTGGGGTCTTTCCTTGGCTGCCACTGTGTCCACCTGTTGGACACTCACCCTACCAGCTCCCGATTCACCAGCTCTGCTCTCTGCTCTCCACTCTCTTCCCACCCCCACCCCTCAATCACTGCCAAACCAGCATTTGCAGCTTTGATGCCATCAACCCTTATTCTTACCCTAAACTTGTTCCTTCTTCACCAGTCCCCAAACCAAACTGCCTGGGTCACTGATGTCATCCTTACTGCCGGCTTATGGCTTCTTCTTTATTACCCACCCTTTCAACCTGATCAGGGATTATCTGTTGCACCCAGTTACCCCTTCCTTTGAAAACATTCTCTTCCCTTGACTTCCAGGAGGGTGACCTTCTCCTTGCTTTTTAAACATCACTGCCCCTTTTCACTTTTATTGGTTCCTCTGCCCTTCTCTCCATCTCTTTCTTTAAGTGTTGGTGTTTACCCTGTTCTGCGCTGGTTTCTGCCCCACTCTCTTCTCTACTCTCCCGAGGGAGGTATCGTCATCCTTCCTATGACTTTGCGTATTGCTTCTGCAGTTCATGCTTCTTTTTTTCTCCTTTCCCTCTATCATACTTTTGCAGAGAAAACTCTCATTCATCCTTCGAAACTCAGTTCAAAAGCCACCTCCTCTGGGATGCCTTTGTTGGCACCACCCTCTGCCACCAGAGACAGTAGGGTGCTCCCTACCTTGTCTTCTCAAAATGTAATGATCTGTGTTTGTGTCTGGTTCTCACACTCAGAGTGAGTGACATAAAGTGAGGTAAACATCCCCCACCTCCAATTAGGGCTTCCCTGGTGGCTCAGAGCTAAAGAATCCACCTGCCAATGCAGGAGATGCAGGTTTGATCCCCGGGTTGGGAAGATCCCCAAGAGAAGGAAATGGCAATCCACTCCAGTATTCTTGCCTGGAGAATCCCATGGACAGAGGAACCTGGCAGGCTAGAGTTGGACACGACTGAGCGACTAAACAACAACCACCTCCAATTAATTATCCCCAGAAGCAGAACCACTGCCCTGGAGCTCCTTGAGGGTGGAGGCTCCACTGTACATATCTCTGCGTGCTCAACTCATAGCATACAAACCCAGTAGACGTTGTACTACAGTTTGTTAAATGAATAAATATGTTATGTGGTCCTAGGAAATTTTTAAAGCCTGAAACAATAGAACTTTCAGCCCTTTCTTCAAAATCAATTCCAAGAAACTCAAGTTGAGCCATACAATTACTCAGATGTCCTGTCTAAACTTTATTCCTCTCCATGCATTCCATTTCTATGATATTGCATTCATTTAAATGAGCCCCAGCTTGTTTCTAGAGTCGTGGAAAACAAGCAGAAGGAAAAATGAATTCTGGGCTCCCTGCCCACATAATGGGCACTATCTCAAGGGAAGCAAGAGGAGAGGGACCTACTAAGAGGCAACTGAAAGCACTGGGCATACCAAGAAATGGATCATAACCATGAGGAAAGCTGCAGAACAGACTCCTGCTACCGGCAAGCTGAGATTGGTTTAGATATAGAATAGATTTCTTGGGGCATACATGGGAGTTCCATTTCTGAACTTAATAAAGCTGAACATGTTGTGAGCACAATCTTGAGCTCACCAGTCCCAAGCAAAATACCAAGGAATGAATCAGCATACGAATGCCAACAAATGAATAAATGATTAAATACTGTAGCAGAGACCTCTGGCTGTAACACATTTCTATCCTCTCCTCTTTCTAATAAAATCCCTGATTTTTAGTTTAGCAAGTGCCATTATAGACTAAAGACTACATTTCCAGCCTCCACTGCAGTTTGGTTTGCCAACGCCACTAAGTTTTGGCCAACTACTGTGTAAAGAAGACCTATATTGATAAACCCGTTAGTGTTTTTGCTCAAGTGAAGTTAATTCCTCCAATCTTTACAGTGCCTTTATTCTTTTCAATAAAATTAGAATCACATAGCAATCACAGTTTGTGAAACAACACTCCTTGCCCTTTCCAAGATGTCACAATATTGTATAAACAATTGAAAGCAATATTCACCCTTTACGTTTCAAAGCTTTGGCAAGCCCCATAAAATTCATTTCTATTGTTCTCTAGTTATAACTCACTTAACCTCTTACAATAATTTTCCAGATGCCATTTTTTCCAGTCTGCATTTTTTCTGAGTTGAGTTACAAGGATATCGCAAATGATCTCCTATAGAATATTCTGTTTTTAAAACTGAGAAGGCCACAACATACAATTTAAAGAGTCACTGAAATCCCCAGTCTGAAGTTCTGGGTCAAGTGGCAGTAGTCATCCAGGCCTTGTGTTTTTTATTCCTTTTCATTCCTTCTGACTTGATCTCATCAATAAATCAATTAATGTATTATCTGCTCTGACGGATTTCATTGGAAAGTTCTTTTAAGAGGTTCTAAAGAGCCAACATGTTGGTATCCCCATTTCTAGGGGCAGCTCCAAAGCCAAGAAAACACATGAGTAGACATTAAAATATAATAAAACACATAGTACACATAAAGTGTTGTTTTAGCTTGAATTACTTAGTAAGAGTTTGTTAATCTAGGTTTACGGTTCATGTACTAATCCTATAATAGCGTTATTAAAAACAATACCCTAAGCATTCTGCACTGAAATAACAATTGATAAAATTATTTTACATTTTCCCCCATAAATTCCAGTGAAATGATTACACCTATTAATAAGAACCAGGACTCTCTTCAAGAAACTAAGTAATTATTGTGTGCTTTGATTTACACAAAGCCAAATGGAGTTATTACATTATCCACAGTTTATGAATCTCTATGAAACGCTCTATTTGGTCTGTATATTATCCCTTACACTCTCGGCATGGAGAAAGTGAAATGAATGAAAATGAAAGTATGTTAGAGTTGGTAATAACCTTCTAGATTTTCAATTTCAAGTCCCTAGAGTCAGGAGAAACAGAATTCAAAAAGGTTCAGCAATGGCTAAGGAAAATGCTTGATAAGCATCACAGAACGAGATGAAAATTCAGTCTTCGAATTCTCAGTTCAATGTTCTTTCTATAGCAGTATTCAGCTATTATTTATAGATATGCTAATTAATGCAATGGTTTTTTACACAGTACCTAAGAGTTACTCTAATGCCTAATGCCTACAAAAAGTATTTTGTTGATTTAGGATATTTTATTGCAAATCATCCTAAAATTAGAAAAATAATGTTTTCTGACAGGTTTTACTGAAAGATGGGATTGTACATTTCACAGACTGGGCCCGAAACATTTATTTTTGCTGCCCTGTGTAAAGCTTGCAATTATTCCAAAGCCTCAAGATATCTGACCAACAGTATATTTTCTATATGCTAGAAACACAGTGACTGACTTGTGTATTACCAAATATGATTTAAAGTAATAGAAGTGGTACAAGGTTTACCTGAATTACAGAAATTATATCTTCCACTTGCCTATGGAGAATGTGTGTCTAGCCGAGGGTTCCTCAACCTTGGCCTGTTGATATTTAATGCCAGATGATTCTTCAGCGTCAAAGACAGTTCAGTGCATTGTCGGATATTTAGCAATAATTACTGGCTTCTATTCACTAAATGTCTATTGCACCATCCTCTCATGTTGTGATGACCAAAAATATCTCCAGATACAGCCAAATGTCCCTGGAGAGTGAAATCCCCCCACCCTCACCCTTGAGAAGAACTGGTCTAACCAAACAGAACATGTTTAGGAATTTTGTCTTGGGAAGGAATGCTCAGTAACTCACCAATAGGGTCTGGGAAATGCCGATCAGATAATAAATTGTATTCATCTTCTGAGGTTAGCACCTTGCCACCAGCTGGAAGAATTCGGCTTTTAGGGGGAGCTCCTTTCTGATAGGCCTAAGAAAGGAAAGGCAAAAATGAGTGGACTTTTTCCTCATTGGGTTTTTGGGAAATATCAGGAATACTAGAAATAGACAACCCAGACACTATACACTCAGAGATAGAAATTCCCACACTATATCATTGAGTAAGAGCCATTTATACAAAAATTATATTTTGCACCAGAAGCCTCTGTCATAGCAAACATCAGGACTTGCTCTAGGACCAAAAAAGAAAGAAAGGCTCTTATACTTTTCACTGGCTATGTTCTGGCTGTAGTGATTGGGACAGGGAAGGGCACATGACCTCAGGATGTCCAATCAGAGTGAGTGTTAGGGTCAGCAAGAAAGGTTCTTACAGTTTCCACTGGTTATATCCTGGATGCAGCAATTGGGTCAGGAATGATCACATGACCTGATTCAAGCCAATCATAGTGAGCTTCAGGACTTGCAAGCAAGGCTGACAGAAAGCCTCAACTCTGAGAGAAGGTGAGGACAGGACACTGGGCTGCCATCTTGTTACTGTGGAGAAGTCTGAAGGTGTCTTGCCATGGAGATTTGGGCCTGGTAAGGAAGCTGGGCTGAATGAAGGCAAAGATTTCAGATGGAAGAAAGAGCAAACTGAGTTCTGATATCACTGGAGCCATGAATCCAACTGCACCTGAAGCTGGGCCTGTGCCCTGGGCATTTTAGGTCAGGAGTCAACCAATCCCAGCCCTTTTTTTAAAATTTAAATCTTAAAATTTCCCTCCCCCCCTTTTTTGAAAACTGAAGGATAGTTGATTTCATGGATCACAGCCTTGTCATGGAAAAGAGGCTTACATAACTCAATAAAGCTAAGAGCCATGCCATGCAAGGCCACCCAAGATGGACAGGTCATAGTGGAGAGCTCTAACAAGATGTGGTTCACTGGAGAAGGGAATGGCAAACCACTCCAGTATTCTTGCCATGAGAACCCCATGAACAGTATGAAAAGGCAAAAAACCGTGACACTGGAAGATGAAGCCCCAGGTCCGAAGGTGTCCAATATGCTACTGGAGAAGAGTGGAGAAATAACTCCAGAAAGAATTAAGTAGCTGGGCCAAAGCAGAAAGGACACTCAGTGTTGGATGCATCTGATAGTGAAAGTGAAATCCAATGCTGTAAAGAACAATATTGCATAGGAACCTGGAATGTTAGGTCCATGAATTAAGGTAAATTGGACATGGTCAAGCAGGAGATAGCAAAAGCGAACACTGATATATTAGGAATCAGTGAACTAAATTGGACTGGAATAGGTGAATTTAACTCAGATGACCATTATATCTACTACTGTGGGCAAGAATCCCTTAGAAGAAATGGAGTAGCCATCGTAGTCAACAAGAGTCCAAAATGCAGTACTTCAGTGCAATCTCAAAAATGACAGAATGATCTCAGTTTGTTTCCAAGGCAAACCATTCAACAACACAGTAATCCAAGCCTATGCCCCAACCACTAATGCTGGAGAAGATAAATGGTTCTATGAAGACCTACAAACCTTGTAAATAACAAAAAAGATTTCCTTTTCATCATAGGGGATTGGGATGCAAAAAGGGAAGTCAAGAGATACCTGGAGTAACAGGCAAGTGTTGCTCTGGAGTACAAAATGAAGCATGGAAAAGGCTAACAGTTTTGTCGAGAGAACACACTGGTCACAGCAAACACCCTCTTCCAACGACAAAAGAGACAACTCTACACATGGACATCACCAGATGGTCAATACCAAAATCAGGCTGATTATATTCTTTGCAGCTGAAGATGGAGAAGCTCTATACAGTCAGCAAAAAGCAAGACCTGGAGCTGACTGTGGCTTAGGTCATAAACTCCTTACTGCAAAATTGAGGGTTAAATTGAAGAAACAAGGGAAATTCAGGTATGACTACTAGACCATTCAGGTATGAGCTAAATCAAATCCTTTATGATCATACAGTGGAGGTGACAAATAGATTCAAGGGATTGAATCTGGCAGACAGAGTGCCTGAAGAACCATAGAGAGAGGTTCATGACATTGTACAGGAGGCAGTGACTAAAGACATTCCAAAGAAAGAGAAATGTCAGAAGACAAAACGGTTGTCTGTGGAGGCCTTACAAATAGCTGAGAAAAGAAGAGAAGTGAAAGGCAAGGGAAAATGGGAAAAACATACCCAACTGAATGCAGAGTTCCAGAGAATAACAAGGAGAGATAAGAAGGCCTTCTTAAGTGAACAATGCAAAGAAATAGATGAAAACAATAGAATGGGAAAGACTAGAGATCTTGTCAAGAAAACTGCAGTTATCAAGGGATCATTTCAAGCAAGGGTGGACATGATAAAGGACAGAAATGGCAAGGACCTAACAGAATCAGAAGATATTAAGAAGCAGTGGCAGGAATACACAGAACTACACAGTAACAATCTTAATGACCTGGATAAGCATGATGGTATGGCCACTCACCTAGAGCCAGACATCCTGGAGTATGAAGTAATGTGGGCCTTAAGAAGCATTACTAATAACAACGCTAGTGGAGGTGATGGAATTCCAGCTGAGCTATTTCAAATCCTAAAAGATGATGCTGTTAAAGTGCTGCACTCAGTATGTCAGCAAATATGGAAAACTCAGCAGTGGCCACAGGACTGGAAAAGGACAGATTTCATTCCAACCCGAAAGAATGGCAATGCCAAAGAATGTTCAAATTACCGCCCAATTGTGCTCATTTCACAAGCTAGTAAGGTTATGCTCAAAAGCCTTCAAGTTCGGCTTCAGCAATAAATGAACTGAGAACTTCCAGATTTACAAGGTGGGTTTAAAAAGGCAGAGGAACCAAAGATCAAATTACTAACATTCACTGGATAATAGAAAAAGCAAGAAAATTCCAGAAAAATATCTACTTCTGCTTCATTGACTATGCTAAAGCCTTTGGTTGTATGGATCACAACAAACTATGGAAAATTCTTCAAGAAATGGGAATACCAGACCACCTGACCTGCTTCCTGAGAAATCTGTACAGCAGGTCAAGAAGCAACACTTAGAACCAGACACGGAACAATGGACTGGTTCCAAATTGGGAAAGGAGTACAAGAAAGTTGTATATTGTCACTCTGCTTATTTAACTTATATGCAGAGTACACCCTGTGAAATGCCAAGCTGGTTGAAGCACAAGCTGGAATCAAGATTGCTGGGAGAAATATCAGTAATCTCAGATATACAGATGATGCCACTCTATGGCAGGAAGTGAAGAGGAACTAAAGAGCCTTTTAATGAAGGTGAAAGAAAAGAGTGAAAAAGTGGGTTTGAAACTCAACATTCAAAAAACTAAGATCATGGCATCTGGTCTCATCACTTCATGGCAAATATTAATAAAGAGGGGTAAGTGGAAGCAGTGACTGATTTTATTTTCTTGAGCTCCAAAATCACTGCAGACTGTGACTGCAACCATGAAATTCAGACACTTGCTCCTTCGAAGGAAAGTTATGATAAACCTAGACAGCATATTAAAAAAGCAGAGACACCACTTGGCCAACAAAAGTCTGTATAGTCAAAGCTATGGTTTTTCCAGTAGTAATGCACAGATGTGAGAGTTGGATCATAAAGAAGGCTGAACACTGAAGAATTCATGCTTTCAAATTATGGTGCTGGAGAAGACTCTTGAGAGTGCCTTGAGCTGCAAGCAGATCAAACCAGTCAATCTTAAAGGAAATTAACCCTGAATATTCATTGGAAGGACTGATACTGACGCTGAAGCTCCAATACCTTGGCCATCTGATACTAAGAGTCAACTCATCTGAAAAGACCTTGAGACTGGGAAAGATGAGAAGACTGGGAAAGAATACTGGCAAAATGAGAAGGGGGAGGCAGAGGATGAGATAGTTAGATAGCATCACCAACTCAGTGGACATGAATTTGAGACAACTCTGGGAGACAGTAGAGAACAGAGGAGCCTGGCATGCTACAGTCCATGGGGTCACAAAGAATTGAAGAAACATCTTTTCTCCACTGTACATTCTTTCCTCCTTTGTTGAAGATTAATTGATTGTAGTGTGGGGGGTTATTTCTGGCCTCTCTATTCTATTCCATTGACCCATATGTCTGGTTTTGTGCCAATAATATGCTGTTTTGATTAATGTAGCTTTTTTTTTTTTTTTTTTGCAAGATCATATGACCAGCTCTAGACTAGAGCAATTGCTTCAGTCAGGGTAGAGCTTTACTTGACCTGACATGGGTCACAGTGCCTCCTGGAGCTAAGGTGAAAAAAATGTTTACGTACTTGCTACTGGTGGGTACTTCAGTACTTTTGTGTAATGGTCACAAGATGATAAATCAGAGTCTCTAATCTCAGGGAGATTCACTGTAGATATGTCTCTCAAAGGAGAGAAACGTAATCTCAGTAACTTCTAGAAATTCTGCACTACACTTATCATTTCAGATGCTAGCACCTGAATCACTCCAATAACCACAAAAATGACGACACATACAGATATTTACAGCACAAAATACTTGGAGACTGATGACTAACGAGACTGTGGGACACGCAAGTGCAGTTATGGCTGCTAAGGATTTTTACCAAAAGCATAAAAATGTAACAATGATAAAATATGCCACCACTTGCCCTCATACATGAGGCTGTTTTTCAGTAAAATGGTCTAGGGTGGAATTATAATATCATGACATCTGAACAATTCTGGTCAGCAGACAAAACACTCTGCTGTTTGGGAAACATAACAGGATTGCAAAGCATCATGAAAGCAGTGAAGTATTTGGTTAAACAGATATACTCATGCAGACATACAGATAAGATAAAATGTGAGTATGTGCTCTGAAGGGAGGGCATAAGTTAAGGGAAAATTGTGAGACTAACAAGCACAAGCAAGTTGAGAACTGAAACCATAAAACTGTGGGACCTAAAGTCTGGCACGGTGGTTCTCTTGGGAATACCTAAAATAATGTTAATAATGGCCACAAAATTGGAGCAGCAATAACATATTCTGCATCAATAAGATAGTGATTGAAGAAACCCAAACAAAACAAACTCCTGTATGTCTAAGAAGGCTGTTTTCATTCTTGTAAGAACCACTAATCAACTGCTCAAGCATATCAGGACCCACAGCAAAAGAGAGAAGAACTGAAAATGGCGTGATTTGGAGAAAGTTTAGGAACAGTTTGATTCAGACTGGCCTCAGATCTAAACTGTGTTATCTAATCTAGGCTTTTAAAAACATTATATATTATTTAATCCTCAAAACAGCATTGTCAATTAGACATTATTTCCATTTTATCAATGAGAAAAGTGAAACTCAAAGAGGTTAAATAACTTGTCAATGACCCAGTGGTGAGAAGGTGACGAATCCAGCCCCAGGAAGCAGGAATTGAGAATGAAGATAAGAATGCTCATTTTTTCCCCTATTCAATTACCAGCCAAAACTGGATTCTTGATAAAAGAATTGGTAATTTATAGATATTTAATGTATAACTTTTAGGTGTAAGTTTTTTTTTTTTTGGCTGTACTGTGTGACATACGGGATCTTAGTTCCCTGAACAGGGATTAAACCCGTGGCCCCTGCAGTCCTACAGTGGAAGCCTGGAGTCCTAACCACTGGACCGCTCAGGACTTCCATCTTAGGCGTAATTTAAAAAAAAATCCTTTTGTAATTAATAAACAGGCTATCATTAAAACTTTGAGGAACTATGGCACACTGCATGAGCATTTTTTTCCAAGTTAAAAAAAAAAATTGGTTATTACCAAACTCAGTGACCATATCTTAGCAACCAGAACAAGTTCACTTGAAAATGATGAGCAAAGCAAAGAAAGCAATATAGTTCATAAATTGTAAGCCAAGGGGGCAAGTTTTAACCTTAAAATGAAAAGGGGAAAAAAAAATTTGATTCAAAATGAAACTTCAGTTAGTGCCAAATGTGATGAAAACTTTAATAAATACAAGAGTGAGTTCATGAGTGTTTCCTCCACATCAGCTAGTTGTCATACCAACAACTGCTCTATATTGGGCTCTGCTAGCACTTGGCCATATGCTAAGGGCTTCCGTGCATTCATGTGTTCAATCCTCACAACATCGTGATGAAAGAACCATGCTTACCATTTTACAGATGAGAAAACTGAGGTTCACAGAGATTAATAACTTATGCAAGGACACATATATCTAGAAACTGGCAAAGGTGTGGTTCAAAGTGCAAAATATCAACCATTACACTACACTGCCTCTTCTTAAGCTTCCCCGAGGGGATGAAGTAGTGGGACACATGAAATATAAAGTGATTTATTGTAATTATCATTATTATTTGCACTGTGTTGATCATTTGCTTCAAGGAGCAAATCAAATGTTGAATAAAATCCTAAAATAGAGAAACCAAAGAAGCTATTAACTTATTGAAGGTTAGAAAGAATAAGACTACCCAAGAAAGTGGTATAAGTATGCCTGGGAAGTGGTATAATACATCTGCATTCTATGTTATTTCTGTTTTCCATCAGAAATGGGAAGGAAACATTGTCAGCCTGAAGCCTCTTCCTAATGGTTTAGCATCAGAGGTGATTACTCAGAGTATCTGTAGAGGATGTCTTGACTAGTTTTGAACTTAGAGTCAAGAAAGTAGAGTTTTAAATTGGTTACTACCTTTAATCCATAAATAGTCACTATCCATTTCAAAGGGTACTTGAGAATCTATCTACTGATTCTCTGAATATGTGTACCGTATGAGATCTAGAAGGAATCAGTGTGATCATTCAGTCTCACACTCTAGTTTAACGGAGGCCAGAGCTCACCTTTAGTTTTCCAAATTCTCTGCCCGATGTTCTTTCATCTATACCACATTACCACCTTTGATGGGGAAAGACATGGGAGCCAATAAAATCTGAGGTTCTCTCAGGTGCTAGGCACTTTACATAAGTTACCTCTCTTTCTCCACATTTTACAAACAAGGAAAAGAATGAGATAAGCAGGGAAAAGCTAATGAAAAAAATCCATAAGTATAAATGGAATAAAGTGTGTGAAATGTTCTGAATTTTTAAGAACCCATGCAAATCCAAACACAATCTTAATAAATAATTCTTCAGCGACACAGGAGGCTTAAGACTGGGAAGATGCAGAGACACAGTGCAGAGAGGGAGAGCTGTCGGAGGTGGCTGGGACAGACCTCAAAGCCCAGTGATTACAGGAAAAGGTTCCTGCACTGGTCACTCAGTAGAACCTTCCATGTTCATACTCACTTGTAATTACTTGTACAAAGTCTATCTCGCCCACCAGACTGCAAGCATCTGTGTGCTCTACAGCGATACGCCTAGAACCTACTATAACCCACAGTAAGGATCTGTTGATGGAAATGAATACCTGAATCCGTTAGTACTCGTTGAATCAGTCAGTCTCAAAGAACAGGGCATGCCAATCGACCCAGACAACATTTAAGAGTACTGCAAGAGCCAGCAGCAATGACGCATGTCTTACCTCTCTGTTCTCGTAGCTTTCCACAGCAAAGTCATTTTTAACCACAACGTATCTCTCTTTCCATTTCTTTATGTCTTCAGCAAACTGTGACAGTTCTCCTTCATACAAAACAGTTCCAGGCTCCAGTGGCGGCTTAAAGAAGATGAATACAATTAACCATGACGACAAAAGAGGGCATATATCTTGCTATCACTGTCTATTCATGGTATTTCAAGGAATATTTTTGGAAACTATCTTGTGCTGAGATCCTCGGGAAATTGTTGTTTCCCTCACTTCCCTCTACACTTCCCATTCCTACTTCTCCTGACCAAATGCAAATATTTGTCTTCTTGATAACTTTGTAATCTGCATTCCCTCCATTATCCTCCAAGAACAGAAGCATATGGGAGAAGGGATTATAGTAGCAAGGTTATGCCTTGCATATGTGTGGTACTTAAATTCTTCATACACTCTGTGGAAGAGAGGGAGAGAGGTGGATAGCTGTAAGTTGTAAACATCTATCCCAGCATCCTGAATATGGGTTAATTCCTGAAAAAACAGGGGCATTCACAGGCTGTTCCCCTATTGGTCAGCCTTCCGTGGCTGCCTCAATAGTTCATGCTCAGCGGTTTTCCCAAACGTAAAGCTCTGGGGACCCAGGCTATAAAACTTAACCTACCTCCAAGCTCCTCAAAGAGATAACGCTTGCTCTCTGGTTAAAGAACAAGCAGGCAAGTCAGCAAACCTTCATTCTACCTCTTCAATTTAAAGATTTGTGGATTTCATATTAATTATGCTGGTGATAACGGAGAAGGCAATGGCACCCTACTCCAGTACTCCTGCCTGGAAAATCCCATGGATGGAGGAGCCTGGAAGGCTGCAGTCCATGGGGTCGATGAGGGCCGGACATGACTGAACGACTTCACTTTCACTTTTTACTTTCATACACTGGAGAAGGAAATGGCAACCCACTCCAGTGTTCTTGCCTGGAGAATCCCAGGGACGGGGGAGCCTGGTGGGCTGCTGTCTATGGGGTCGCACAGAGTCGGACACGACTGAAGTGACTTAGCAGCAGCAGCAGCATGCTGGTGATAAATATGCTTTAGGGAAGTCCCTGTTAGGTTCCTAGACAGGTCTCTATTGGGCTAACTGTGTAAGGGATAATTCTCATCCTGCCTCATGTATTATCTCAAAATATAGGAATGGGCTTCTTGTCTTTCACATGTCACTGACTTTATAATTATGTTATTCATAAACTATAGCACCTCTCTTTCTGACTTACTTCACTCTGTAAAACAGGCTTTGGGTTCATCCACCTCACTAGAACTGACTCAAATTCATTCTTTCATGGAATTTAGAAAAGTTGATGACCAGATTTTCAGGGAAGGAATGGAGACACAGATGTAGAGAATGGACTTGCGGGCACAATGGGGGAGGGAGAGAGTGAGACGAATGGAGAAAGTAGCGTCGACATATATTCACTATCGTGTGTAAAGGGGATCTTCCCGACCCAGGGATTGACAGGGTCGCCTGCACTGCAGGCAGATTCTTTACCATATGAGCCACCAGGGAAGCCCCAGACAGAGAGCTGGTGAGAAGCTGCTGTATAACACAAGGAGCTCAACCTGGTGCTCTGTGATGACTCAGACAGGTGGGATGAGGGGAAGGGGAGGAGGTTCAAGACGAACGGGATATATGTGTAATTATGGCTGATTCACATTGTTGTAAGGCAGAAACCAACAAAACATTGTAAAGCAATTTTCTTCCAATTAAAACATGAATTAAGAAAGAGAAAAAACAGTAGTGCCTTTAATACAATATTGTAAGCCAACTGTATCTTTATGAAAGAAAATCATATTCCCTTTAGAAACGTCTCTCCACTTTCAATCAAAATTTACACGAAGCATACAGAGAAGATAGATATACTCATCTTTTTAAAAATCCACTCAGGGATGGAATTTCTAAGGTAAATTTCAGGATATTGAGACAGATGATGAGGTACTCTCCTACCTGGACTCCTTAACATGTAAAAGGGGCCCTCACTCTCCTCTTTAAATGAGACTGAAACCATATATAAGTATAACTTTATAGTTGTTACACACAGCACTTCTTAAAACTGGGCCACTTAAATCAACTGATATGCTTGTTAAAACTATGGCTCACCCTAGATTTATTATATAAGAATCTCTGGGGATGTGGACCAGAATATTCACTTTTATCAAACTCCCTAAATTTTTTCAATAACTGTTTTATGGCGATGACAATCAGTTATCTCTGCAAACCCATGTCACTAAATCTGTTGGTCGACTTGCAGCAGTATTGGACCCATTTATCATTCAACCTTTCTTGAAATCCTTTCTTTATTTGTCTCAGGAACATTGCACTTCGCTGATTTTTTTTTTTTCCTACTCCACAGGCTATTTTTTTTTCAGTCCATCTTGCTGGAATCTTCTCCTTTTTCTGATCTCCAAATGTTGAAGGGGCCAGGACTTGGTCATAGAACCTCTCCTTTTCTGTTTACACTTTCCCTTGACTATGTCCCATGACTTTAATACCAGTTCAGTTCAGTTCAGTCGCTCAGTCATGTCTGACTCTTTGCGACCCCATGAATCGCAGCATGCCAGGCCTCCCTGTCCATCACCAACTCCCGGAGTTCACTCAGACTCACGTCCATTGAGTCTGTGATGTCATCCAGCCATCTCATCCTCTGTCGGCCCCTTCTTCTCCTGCCCCCAATCCCTCCCAGCATCAGAGTCTTTTCCAATGAGTCAACTTTTTGCATGAGGTGGCCAAAGTACTGGAGTTTCAGCTTTAGCATCAGTCCTTCCAAAGAAATCCCAGGGCTGATCTCCTTCAGAATGGATTGGTTGGATTTCCTTGCAGTCCAAGGGACTCTCAAGAGTCTTCTCCAACACCACAGTTCAAAAGCATCAATTCTTCGGTGCTCAGCCTTCTTCACAGTCCAACTCTCACATCCATACATGACCACAGGAAAACCATATCCTTGGCTAGACGGACCTTAGTCGGCAAAGTAATGTCTCTGCTTTCGAATATGCTATCTAGGTTGGTCATAACTTTTCTTCCAAGGAGTCAGCATCTTTTAATTTCATGGCTGCAGTCACCATCTGCAGTGATTTTGGAGCCCCAAAAAATAAAGTCTGACACTGTTTCCACTGTTTCCCCATCTGTTTCCCATGAAGTGATGGGACCGGATGCCATGATCCTTGTTTTCTGAATGTTGAGCTTTAAGCCAACTTTTTCACTCTCCACTTTCACTTTCATCAAGAGGCTTTTAGTTCCTCTTCACTTTCTGCCATAAGGGTGGTGTCATCTGCATAGCTGAGGTTATTGATATTTCTCCCGGCAATCTCAATTCCAGCTTGTATTTCTTCCAGCCCAGCGTTTCTCATGATGTACTCTGCATAGAAGTTAGATAAGCAGGGTGACAATATACAGCCTTGACGTACTCCTTCTCCTATTTGAAACCAGTCTGTTGTTCCATGTCCAATTCTAACTGTTGCTTCCTGACCTGCATACAGATTTCTCAAGAGGCAGGTCAGATGTTAGAAGCAAAGAAATCCCAAATTTCTATTCTCTAGCCTCAACCTCTCTACTGAGCTCTAAATCAGAGCATTTAACTATCTATTTCAATATTTCCACAGGTGCATGTCAAAAAAGTATCTTAAACATAACATGGACAAAAGTGAACTCAGGACCCCCGTTCACCTCTGACTCTCCTGAGTAAAAGACAAGTCCAACTGCTGATTTGCTCAGGCTGAAAGCTGTCATCACTAATTTCTCTCTTCTTCTGTTCTCTCATATCCAACCCATCTGTAAGTTCAGTCAGCTCTGACTTGTAGTCTTCTCAGAACTCCCATCACCACCCTAGCCCAATTTGCCATCATCCTTCTCTTGGACTGCTACAGTGTCTTGCTTGCCAGTTTCCAGTTCCCTCTCATGTCCCGCCCTGTAGTCTATCTCTACAGAAAACCCAGGGAGATCCCTTAAAATTATAAGTCACTCTGTATTCCATACCCTCCAATAACTTCCCATCGCACTTAAAATAAAAACCCTTATTGTGGTCTATGGCCCTATATGATCTGGCTTCTATCAGTCACTCTGTATTCCTTTTTCAACTCTCCTCCCTTGCTCACATGGCTCTCGACACACCAGCCTTCCTGCTGCGCTTTTAACTGCAGCAAAATCTTTGCAATTTTGTTCTATGTGCTTAGAACACTCTTTCCACAGATACTCACACAGCCTATTCTTGTATTTCACTCTAGTTTCTGCTCAAATGTCATCTCCACAAAAGGCTTCTCTGAAATATTCATGACTCCTGCTTTATCTTACTTGATAGCATTTCTTATTACCTGATATCACCTGATATTCATTTATTTATTTATTGTCTTTCTTCTATTTGAATATTAACAGGAAAGCAGAAAATTTCTCTTGCTCTCCAGTACTTAGGATAGGGCTTGGCGAGCAAACATACGTGCTAAGTTGCTTCAGTCATGTCTGACTCTTTGCGACCCTATGGACTGTAGCCTGCCAGGCTCTTCTGTCCATGAGATTCTCCAGGCAAAAATATTGAAGTGGGCTGCCATGCCCTCCTCCAGAGCATCTTCCCGAACCCATGTCTCTTGTTTCCTGCGTTGGCAGGCAGGCTCTTTACCACTAGCGCCACCTGGGAAGCCCCAGGGCCTGGCACATAGTATTAATAAATATCTGTTTAGGCTGTGGATAATTATTATAATGGAGCAAAGGAGAAAGAATAAACTACAGTTTAGAAGATAAAATCACATATGATCAATGACCAAAATAAAAATGCCAGAAGTATGAGGCATTGAAATTATGACTTTTTTTGTACTGAACTTCATCAGAGCAAGCCAGATTTCCTGACATCAAAGCATCAGTGTGGAAAAAGATGATAAAATTGAAATCATGCTTGTTTTCTTTTTCATATGGATTGCACCATCAACAAGAAATCATATGTTCTAACTTCCAGGCAAATAGTTTTTTGAGCATGATTTGAGAACAGATTTTTAAAACTGTCACACAAATTATTGTTTATTTCAGAAATATCATGAGCTATAAACCATTCTTAGTGGGAGAAATATGGAAACCAAATGTCCATGGGTTACCTTGGTCTTCAAAAACTGTGATGTTAAATCTCTTTGCTGTTCTACTTCACTGCGTACATGGTTGCAGAAAGCCACAGAGTACTGGCGACTGTAGTAGGGACTGAAGTTTTTGATGGCTGCCTCAGTTTTCCCTGAAAAAATATGAAAATTAGAATTAGAAATTTATCATCTGTCACAGAATAGACATCTCTCCATAATTCTATAAATACCCCCTAAAGGTTCCCCACATCTCTGCTTTCTAGGGATTTGTTATTTCCACACAGTTCCTGAGAACTTGGATGCCTTTATTGATTCCTCCCTTCTGGCATCACCCTGAGTGACTTCAAGGTCCCTGAGGACCATCTATCCAGTAAGCAACTTGCTCCACTTTATATAACAGTCCATCGTCATGACCATAAATGCAACCATCCTCCTAGTTCTACAAGCACCCTGCCACCTCACCCTGTCCTCACCTTCACCTTGCTCTTCATTATCCTCTACTTTAAGTCATTCAACGTCTCCTGCACAGCAATGCCACGGTCCCAGGGTCCACCATTTCAGCTCTGGACACACATCACTCCCATTTTTTCCCCCCAGATCCTGAGGCTCCACTTGTAGTCCTGCGGATCCACAGCCCTGGATAAAATCAACAAACTATTTCTTCTAGTTTTGCTCCTATGTCTCTGGTCTAAAAGTTTTTTTGTGATTCAAAGAATTATAAAATTACCATGGGGCAGCTTTTGGCTTAGGAATCTCGAGAGCTGAATTCTGGTCCCAATTCTAGAAGACAGAGAAGTGAACCAGTGGTATGACCTTGGGTGTCACTCATTCTCTCTGGGCTCCAGTGTTCTAACTATAAAAGAAGGCGCTCACTAGTCCCCACTTTTCTTGGAATCTACGTGACAGTGAAATATAACCGTGGAAGTACAGCTGCCTGACAACTAAGACTGATAACTGCAATATGATCTCTCAGCACCAGAAGAAAATAAAGCTGAAGATTAATCATGTCGGGGGCACCGGGGGGAGGTTGAGGACTGGAGATGGAGGGAGAGGCAGAGTTAGGCACTGGAATGCTCTTGAGCTTTTCCAACCTGGGCAACCAAACTGCAGGAAAGGAGAAGGAAAAATAGGGGAGGAAGGCCAAAGGAGCATTCTGAAGCAGATGAGAAATCCTCACAACGTTTCAAGCACTTCCCACTGAGAACAGAAATAAATACAGGTCCCACTGACTGTGTTCACCAGCTGTTAGTCCTTGGAATGAAATGTTAGTTTGAGAAAAGTAAATCTGATATAATATTCCAAAATATTTTAAAATGTTTTCATGGGAACTTGGTATAATTTTTGTTTTCAAATTTGATATAGTCAACAGAGAAATATTAAAACATACAGGCAACATTTGTTTAGAGCTATTATGCATGTAAAATTTCAAAACTAAGTGAAGGGTTATAACCACATAGATAAAGATACTCAATATGAGAACTGTGAATCCACCCTTGCCAACTTCTATGCCTATGGAATCATTGCCCCAAACACCCACAAGTGTATGAGTTGTTCAGTCGCTCAGTCATGTCCAACTCTGTGACCCCATGATGGCAGGACACTAGACTTCTCTTGTCCTTCACCATCTCCCGGAGCTTGCTCAAACTCATTCTCTCTATATGGAAAGGCCTACTGTAGCCCAGGCATTTAGGTCTCATAATATATATGAGGTAAAGGGGAATTCTCACTTATTCCCTCAATAAAATGACATTTTCTGGTTGTATTCATGAGTTTTAATAATTACTACTTGTAAGGTGCTTTGAGACCTACTAATAATAGGTTCTGTAGAAATGCAAATAAAAGCTCCTATAATTTGAATCAGGCATGCTTTTCCTTGCTCTGTGAGTTTATGGTATTACTATTAATCAGTATTTGCATAATACTCTCATATGCTCAGGCTTTTAAGTATCTAATTGGTCATTATTTTATTAGCTTTTATGCAGTACATAAGAAGGAAAATTCTATATACTTGTCTATAATTTCCTTGTATAGGCGTGGGGCATCTTTGAGAATTCCCACAATGAGGATGTCTCACCTCACTGAAACGTATAAATGAATAACAAAAGCTGCCCATTAGGTCCAAGTAACCACTGTTTAGTCTAGCAGAAGAACAGCTGGTTAATTTCTGATGTGAATTTTTGTACGCTTGCAAGCACTTGGATTTAAATAAAAGGAGATGGATGTCATTGTATGATGAGTTCTACAGAACCTTGAAACCTGATATCCTGCCACATCACCAAACCTCCCTCAAGGATGTTCTGTTTCTACAGAGATGCTACAATGCCTCTGCTCCCTTCCAACACAGGAGAAAAACACTTCTGCGACTTGAATATCTACAGATGAAGGAGGGAGTACTCATAAAAAAGGGATCACAGCTTTCGAGGGTAATTAACCTAATGATTCTCCAAATGTGAACAAAACAGCTAATAACATCACAAATTCTAGGAGGAAAATATAAGCTATTCCCAAAATGTATCTAGATTTTAGATTCAGCTGATCTAAACCCAAATAAAAGAATGCCTGGTGTAGGGATCTTGACAATTTGGGAAAAGCCTAGAGTTGGGGCAAAATGACACTGTAGTTAGGAGGATGGATTCTGGAGTTAGATAAGGGATGAATCGCATCTCTGCTACTTACTAGTAGTAAGAATTCATACCAGTTTCTTCCCCTCGTATAAAATGAAGCCGGTAAGAGTAGCATTCTCATGAATTGAGGTGTTATATTACTCAACCATTAAACATGAAATATTGCCATTTGTAAGAATGCATCTGGAACTAGAGAATATTATGCTTAGTGAAATGTCAGGCTGACAAATACTGTATGATACCACTTATATGTGGAATCTAAAAAGTAAACAGATGAATGTATATGCAAAACAGAAATAGACTCACAGATATAAAACACAAGCTTGTGGTTGTCAAAGGAGAGAGGGAAAGGGAAATGACAAATTAGGGGTATGGAATTAATAGCTACAAACCACTATATGTAAAATAGATAAGCAACAAGGATATACTGTATAGCAGAGTGAATTATACCCATTATCTTATAATAACCTATAATGGAATATAATCTGCAAAAATACTGAATCACTTTACTGCACACCTGAAACTAATATAACATTGTAAATCAGCTATACTTCGATTTAAAAACAAGAGTAACAATCTCACGGTGTGGTTGTAATTACATGAAATAACACAGTGAAGTGCTCAGCACTGCATCTGGCACATAGAAAGGGCTCAGTAATCCCTAGTAATTATATTGATGATGAAGAACTCAAGCTAACCACCCGGGGAAGGTCCTTAAGCCGAACCAAGGAATGAAGAAGTCAAAAGCAAGTTGTCTACCGTAACTCTTTCACTAGGACCTGCCCTGTTGCTTACAAAACCACTATCCTACTCACTGAAAGCTCAGGACAAACATAACCTACATTTTCACAGATGTTTTAGGAACACTTCCTAGCATGTAAGAGGCTCTCAGTACAACCTGAATTAAAATCAACTAAATCAAACATTAGCCTTAAGGAGCCAAAGTGAAAAGGCAAGTTAGTATATGTATTACACTGAGTTCCCCGCTCTGAGCCTAAATTTTTTAAGTTGAAATTTAGTTTATTTACAATGTCGATTATTGCTGTACAGAAAAGTGATTCAGTTATACATATACTGTTGTTGGGCTGTTCAGTCACTAAGTCATGTCCAACTTTTTGCAATCTCATGGACTGCAGCATGCCAGGCTTCCCAGTGTTTCATTATCTTCCGGAGTTTGCTCAAATTCATGTCCGAGTCACTAATGCCATCTAGCCATCTCATCCTCTGCCACCTTCTTCACCTTTTGCCTTCAATCTTTCCCAGCATCAGGGTCTTTTCCAATGAGTTGGCTCTTGACATCAGGTGGCCACAGTGTTGGAGCTTCAACTTCAGCATCAGTCCTTTCAGTGAATGTTCAGGACTGATTTCACTTAGGACTGACCAGTGTGATCTCCTTCCTGTCCAAGGGACTCTCAAGAGTCCTCTCCATCACCACAACTGGAAAGCATCAATTCTTTGGTGCTCAGCCTTCTTTATGTCCAACTCTCACTTCTGTACATGACTACTGGAAAAACCATAGCTTTGACTATATGGGCCTTTGTCGGCAAAGTGATGTCTTTGTTTTTAAATACACTGTCTGGGTTTGTCATAGCTTTCCTTCCAAGGAGCATCTTTTAATTTCATGGCTGCATACATTCTTTTTATTTTTTTTTTCCATTATGGTTTATCATAGGATATTGAACATAGTTCTCTCTGCCCTACAGTAGGACCTTACAGCTTATTCATTCCATATATAAAAGTCTACATCTATTAACCCCGACCTCCCACTCCATCCCTTTCCCAAGCACCTTCCCCTTGGCAACCACCAATCACTACTCTATGTCTGTGATTCTGCTTCCATTTCATAAATAGGTTCACTTGTCTTATTTTAGATTTCACATATAAGTGATATTGTATGTTATTTGTCTTCCTCTTTCTGATTTATTTCACCTAGCATGATAATCTCTAGGTCCATCCACTTTGCAGCAAATGACATTATTTCATTCTTTTTAATGGCTGAGTAATACTCCATCATATAGCCGTACTGTATTTTTATCCATTCATCTGTCAATTATATTCCCACCAACAGTATATAGGAGGGTTCCCTTTATCTCCACATCCTCTCAAGCATTTGTTATTTGTAGACTGTTTAACAATGGTCATTCTGACTGGTGTGAGGTGGCACCTCTTTGTAGTTTTGACTTGCATTTCTCTAATAATTAGAGAAATGTTGAGTATCTTCATGTGTCTATTGGCCATCTGTATGTCTTCTTTAGAGAAATGCTTATTTAGGTCTTCTGCCCATTTTGGGGTAAGACTGTCTATTTTCTCATTGTTGAATTGTATGAGCTATTTGTATATTTTGGAAATTAAACACTTGTCAGTGGCATCGTTTGAAATATTTTCTCCCATTCTGTAGGTTGTCTTTTTGCTTTGTTTATGGTTTGCTTTGCTGTGCAAAGGTTTGCAACTTTGATTAGGTCCTGTTTGTTTATTTTTGGTTTTATTTGTATTGCTTTGGGGCTTCCCAGGTGGCACAGTGGTAAAGAATCTGCCTGCCAATGCAGGAGACACAAGAGACACTGGTTCAATCCCTGGGTCCAGAAGATCCCCTGGAGAAGAAATTAGCAACCCACTCCAGTATTCTTGCCTAGAAAATTCCATGGACAGAGGAGCCTGGTGGGCTACAGTCGGACTTGCAGAGTCGGACACAACTGAGCAACTGAGCGCAAGAAAACATTGGTATGATTTATGTCAGAGAAGGTTTTGCCTATGTCCTCTTCCAGTAGTTTTAGGGTATCATGTCTTATATTTAAGTCTTCAGCTATTTTGAGTTTGATTTTTGTGAATGGTGAGAGGGTGTGTTCTAACTCCGTTGATTTACATGCAGCAGTCCAATTGTCCCAGCAGCACCTGATGAAGAAACTATCTTTTCCCTAGTGTATCTTCTTGCCTCCTTTGTTAAAACTTAACTGACCATAGGTGTGTGGGTTTCTTTCTGGACTCTATATTCTGCTCCATTGATTCATTTGTCTGTTTCTGTTCTAATACCACACTGTTTTGATTACTGTAGCTTAGTAGTATTTTCTGAAGTCTGGGAGGGTTATGCCTCCTGATTTTTCCTTTTTTGTCGAGGATTGCCTTGGCAATTCTGGGTCTTTTATGGTTCCATATGAATTTTAGGATTATTTCTTCTAGTTCTGTGAAAAATGTGTGAGCCTCAATTTTGTCACCTATAAAATGGGGATTATAAGACACTCATTTTCACAGTGCTTTATAAGTATTCAATGGGATGTTCTGCAGGTTAAAAAGTACCTAGAGCAGTATCAGACACTTTAGATACTCAATAAATTTTGACTATTATTACTATTAATTAATATCCCATCATAAGGGCATTCAAATAAGTGGATCAGCCCACAGGTACCACACAAAATAATTTCTGCTTAACCCAGGTTGTTTCCACAGTTCTCAAGATTCTTGAGTATTGAATTACCTTTCTCTCCACCCTCTGCAATTTAGTATCATATTCTCTCGCCTAAATTGTTTTTGAAACACACTGCCAGGTATTTCTCTAAAAGGAAGTTACTCAATAATATAAAGACTATAACCACAAAGGGTTTCTTCCACATTTTCTTGTACCAGCATTTTGGGCACAGGCATATTTCTTTTAATCCTACTTAAGTATTACAGCCTGTGCTGGGTCTTGGGCTGGTACAATTTACTTGACCAGGCTGGTCTTAATACCCTTCAGGGTAATCATCACTGAAGTTAAAAGAAACCTCCATGAGAGCTCTGTCCACAACACTTAGCTTCAGTTCAACTTTGTAAAAGTAAGAAAAGTATCTTCTGGCCCTTTTAAAAGCATCTGAATTCATACAGGTTCAAAACTCAGCACTATTATTTGATTCCTTTTCCTTGCTCCCATATTCAGTCATCAGATCTTGTCACTTCTATTTTCATAATATTTCTTGAATCCACCTCCTTTTCCCCATCCCAACCACCACACCTTCAATCAAGTCTTTATTATATTGCAAAAAACACTGTACAAGTGTCTTAATCTGCTCTATCTCAAGATCTCAGCACAGCAAAAAACAAACAGACAAAAAAACTTTTGTAGCTCTTAGTTCTAAAAGAGGAACAAAAAAGTCAAAACCAGAGTGGGGTGGGGGGAAATGCCACTGCTAATACATAGATCCTGGAGGATTACAGGAAATAGCCAAAGCTTGGTCCCTATTGCAAAAGGCAAGATGCTGGGAAGTGGCCAGAATGAGTCTGGAGTCGATGGAACAGAACAGGAGAGGCTGAATCCTATCTGGCCTCCATGGTCCCATTCAAGAGAAAGCTGACATGAGTTGTCAAGGCCCAAATATTAAAGTAGGGAACTGTCCTTCAGAACCAAGTCTTGCCTTTAATTTTCCCAGGCAACTCTTTTGAAAGCCTTAAGGGGCACACCTCATAGTCATAGGCCATAATCCTCTGTATCCTGGCTTGACAAGTTTCATTTGACATGTTGTTGCAAGACCGTGTTAATTCCTTCGTAAAAACCTTCAACAGTTCCCCATTGCCTAGAAGAGTAACCACCGAGACTGGCACCAAAGGCCCTGTGATCTGGCTCCAGCTCTCTTTTACTTCCCACCTCTCCTACTCAAACTAACGCTTCTCAACCCCAGTACATGGCCATGCCTTCACCCCTCCTTTCTCCCTTACTTCAAGCCCAGGTGGCAAGCCCAACCCAAGAAGAAAAATTTCTGGCTCTCCCCAGCTGGAAACACTCACCTTCTTTTGTATTGTCCCCAAAATACACCACTTTTGCTACAGCTGTTTAAATATAGCTTATCTCTCCTCCAAGTATATACTTTTATTTGTGCACTCAGCAGATATTTGCTGAATGAATGAAAGAATAGCGAAGTAAATATTTGAGAAAAGTAAATTACAGTGCACCATAGTCATGAAATCCATGCCAGTACCCTGAGAAAGGAGTAAGGTCCAGTCCTCAGTTTGACTACTTATTATTAAAAATATGTATTCTCACACAAGCTTCCTGGGTCAGGAAGGTTACCTGGAGTAGGAAACAGCCACCTATTCCAGTGTTCTTGCCTAGGAAATCTCATGGACAGAGGAGCCTGGCAGGGCTCCATGGGACTGCAAAGAGTTGGACATGACTGAACACACACACATGCATGCACACACACACAAACACACACGTACTCTTACACAGCATGCAATCCATGAGGGGCCCTCGGTTAGCCAGCAGCAACCTTTTCCAGTTGTTGGGTCTGGTCAACGGAGTGAGTCACAGAGGAAAAGGACACACGTGAAGAATTGCTGAAACAGAAAGAGCAGAAGCAGGAGCAGGGGGAGGATTATGGAGATGTCAACACTGACCAGGAAAGCGTTGACGAGGAAGGTGATTAAACAAAGGCTCAGACACGTCCCCTCCTGAAGAGGCCCGCAAGGCACTACCTGAGGAGTCTCAAGCAGCTGAGCAGTCTACACCATCTTCGTCTTGGAAAAAATGACTGAAGAGAAAGATAGTGCTTGTGACTTCAGTGCAGATCACGTTTAATAAATCCTGTCCTTCTGTAAGGGATTTTTTTGTTGGTGATATATTCATTATATCAACCATATATAATGATATATTCGTTTAAAAGAATCAAGCGACTTTTAAAAACTGCACTCTTATAGCATAATTCTTTTGTTTAAAATCTGGCTCTTATGGGTTAATTCTGTTTAAGCTTTTAAATCAGTTTTGTCCCTGAAATTATATACGGGGAATTACGTGAAAACAAAAGCTCTTCTTGGTTTTTGTGTTTTTATTGACCAGTTTATAGAAATGGGAAATATACAAGGGCCTAGATAAGACTTTTATGAAGTCTGAGGAGCCTGACAGATTTGTATATATTCTCATTCTAGAAGGTTCTTTATCAACATTCTAGTCTTGAAGTAGTTTATCTCAATTCTACCCTTTATCAATAGCTTTCTTCCTTGAAAGATAATTATTTCTTGTGGATTATTCCTAGTTCCTCCATCATTCCCAGGATCAAAACAACTATGGCATATTAAAATATCTTCTCTGAAATATTCATATTCCATCCTGTTTCAATTACTTTGAGAAAAGTAGCTCAGGAGTTACAGTAAGATACAGAAATTCCAAACATTACTTTTGCTATATCTCCTTCTTACCTTTTTTCAATTATTTTTTAAATAGTTGAGATTATAACGTTTTACATTTAGTTTTATTTACTTAACATTTCACCTTTGGTTTTTTTCTATATTACCCTCCCAAATCACAATTTTCAGTGTTACATTTCTATTGTTACTTGAAACAGAAAAATACAGAAATTTAAAAAAATAATAATAAGTTCCTATGAACAAGGTGGCTATATCCTGGAAACTGAGGCAAATTCAGGAATGAGAAAAGGGTTAACTAGGTCTTTGGCAAACTTTTGTAAGATCTGTTGAGGTTTCAGGTGAAGATTAATTTGGGAGAATGAGAAAAGTCCCTCTGAAAATAAAATATTTTTAATATTTATAAAACAGAGTATAATAATATCTAGTATTTGCCCCAGAGTTTCTCAGATTATAAAAGTTTAAAATACTAATGAGTTATAACATCTGCTTTAGTTTCAGGTTTCAAAGCACCATCACTTTGCACCGTAGGGTGAAGAAATCAGAAATCCCAATTCACAATGCAAGGTGCAAAAAGCTAATTACACAGAATAATGCCCAAGGACTCTCTCTTTCTTCTAGGAAATGCCTTAGAGAATTGGGATAAATTGGATTCTCCATAATGGAACTAAATGACGTTTTATCTTTTAAGCACATTTATTATTGGAACTTGAGTGAAAGGTTTTCTTAGACTCGAATACAAAAATTCTTCACGGGCAGCGTTGATGCCAGCAGGTCCCTGTACCCTACCTGGCAGAAACTCTACTCTGAGTTAGAAATGAGACGCATAAACTAACTTAAGTTCTCTGTGATTCGCTGCAGGTATTCAGAAGAGAAACATATTTGCATTCTCAAGAGCTTATATTAAACATATGATTCTTGCTAGGACCCTCCCCAGACTATGGATAGAAAGCAGATGTACTTAGGAACAAATAACAGAATAGTTTCCTCATTTCCAAAACTGACACTCATAGAAATTCTAAATTCTGAGTGTACTTGCCCTTGGATTGTTAAAGACTCTCACCTTTTTTTTTTCCAATCCCTATTCTAAAAGCCCTCACCATTTCTTTAATATGGCCACAAAGCTTAGCCCATTAAGGGCATTCAATGAATCCACATGTATAAACAGATGCTGGATAAGGGGTCAGGCACCAACACCAGTTGGTGAGGCAGAAGTGAAAGCAGTATTTTTTACAAATGATCACAGCCACTGAACTAAATTAAGGTTTCCACGTGCACTGTATAGTTAGTAGAACAATACTATTTAGTAGAACAATACCTCAACAGGTTAGTATGAGAGAAATGAGAGGGGCTATCTATGGGAGGAAAGTGAAAGTGAAGTCGCTCAGTCATGTCTGACTCTTTGCGACCTCATGGACTCTAGCCCACCAGGTTCCTCTGTCCATGGAATTTTTCAGGCAAGAATACTGGAGTGGGTTGCCATTTCCTTCTCCAGAGTATCTTTCTAACTCAGGGATTGAACCTGGGTCTCCTGCATTGCAGGCAGATGCTTTACCATCTGAGCCACCATGGAAGCCCTTAACACTACCATTTTAAAAGTTACAATCGCCCACTACCTTACTCTATGGAAAAATAAAGCCCTACTGTAGTCAGCTATTCCAGAGAATAGCTTTTGAGAACTGTAGGATCTTAAGTCTGGTCTCCTCTTTTTTAGAGAAAGAAACCAATCATAGTGTTAGAAAAATAAATATATGCCCATACTTGTAAGCACACATTTTTTTTTTAACCATAATTAGATGGACGATAACTTTAAATTTTCTTCCATTTCATTTGGGAAAAGCGCTTGGAAATTTTCAAGATTATTTTCCCATTACTTCACAGCATGCCTCCAATTTCTTCATGACACATTTGATGAGAACAAATCTTGTTTATTTTGCCACTTCTCTAAACTATCTAATCTCCCCTAAGGAAGTTGCAGATTGGCCATTTTTTTTTTTTTTAACAAAAAGGAGAGGAAAGAGTGTGAAAAAGAATACTAAGCCAATCTGACCCAGCTACTTTTTCAGAAAGCATCACAAAATTATGAATTTAGGAAGAATACTAATATTTCACCCATTAAACAACCCTAAAGAAAATATAAAATAAAAATGCAGAAACCAAAAAAATGAAAATTCCCTTTGCTCCTTTTGAGTCTAATTATGGTTATTAATTTTATGCACATATTTTATCAGAGGCTCTCAGATTATTCCCAAATCCTAAAAATAATAGTTTCTTTGAGACTTCAACCATACAAATAAACACAGCATGCACATTAAAAAAAGTCAGGCAACAAGCTTAGGAATCACTAAGTGATTCCCCTTCCACAAGGTTCTCTGGTGTCTTGTCCAGATTCTGTTTTATTTTCCTAACTATATCCTTTATTTTTTATTTTATTCCACTTTTCTTCTTCCTGCACAGAATGATTTTTGCCTGAAATGCCTTCTGTTACAGATTTAACTTCTCTTCAAGAATCTATGCCAATAATGTAAAATAAGATGGTAGAAAACTATGTCTGAGACACAGATACACTTGCGTTTTGTTAGTCTGAAAAGATAGGTAACAATAAGGAGTGGACTCTGCTAGGAAATTAAAGGTGGCCTTGGTAGGTTTGGGAAAGTTCGGCAAAACTTTGCAAACTCTTCAACATTTTCAACATTCATGACTTTTTGAAACTATTTACAAGGCAGATAAAGTACTCATTAGGGAAAATTATTTTACCATGCTCTTTCTTAACCTCACATGAATTTCAAAACTGCCAAAATGGTTCTGACTCCTGTCCACTTGATTCAGTCAAGCATTGGGTCCTCGGAATACAATTTTCTTGATGATAGCTCAAACACTTCCAATTTTGCTTTTTTGCCAACCTAACGATTGCCAGCCAGTGTATCAGTTAATCACTAAATTTGTACATCAGTGAAAAATTAACTGAAAGCTATTGCATGTGATACTCTAAAAACAGAAACAGAAAAACTCCACCAAAAACCCCAACAGTACTATTGAGATTGCACCAGGTTATATCTTTTTAGTACTAGGTTATTTAAATCACCCATTTTTCTATGGGAATTGCTCTTCCATAAAGTGAGTTCTCATGGTGCTTAATAAACATGGTTCAGTTCAGTTCAGTTCAGTCGCTCAGTCGTGTCCGACTCTTTGCGACCCCATGAATCGCAGCACGCCAGGCCTCACTGTCCATCACCAACTCCCAGAGTTCACTCAGATTCACGTCCATCGAGTCAGTGATGCCATCCAGCCATCTCATCCTCTGTCGCCCCCTTCTTCTCCTGTCCCCAATCCCTCCCAGCCAATGAGTCAACTCTTCTCATGAGGTGGCCAAAGTACTGGAGTTTCAGCTTTAGCATCATTCCTTCCAAAGAAATCCCAGGGTTGATCTCCTCCAGAATGGACTGGTTGGATCTCCTTGCAGTCCAAGGGACTCTCAAGAGCCTTCTCCAACACCACAGTTCAAAAGCATCAATTCTTCAGCACTCAGTCTTCTTCACAGTCCAACTCTCACATCCATACATGACTACTGGAAAAACCATAGCATTGGCTAGACGGACCTTAGTCGGCAAAGTAATGTCTCTGCTTTTGAATATGCTATCTAGGTTGGTCATAACTTTTCTTCCAAGGAGTAAGCGTCTTTTAATTTCATGGCTGTTGTCACCATCTGCAGTGATTTTGGAGCCCCCAAAAATAAAGTCTGACACTGTTTCCACTGTCTCCCCATCCATTTCCCATGAGGTGATGGGACCAGATGCCATGATCTTTGTTTTCTGAATGTTGAGCTTTAAGCCAACTTTTTCACTCTCTTTCACTTTCATCAAGAGGCTTTTTAGTTCCTCTTCACTTTCTGCCATAAGGGTGGTATTATCTGCATATCTGAGGTTATTGATATTTCTCCCGGAAATCTTGATTCCAGATTGTGTTTCTTCCAGTCCAGCGTTTCTCAATAAACATGGTAGAACCTTATAAAATTAGTTCTGCTTGGAGGCCAAGCCTCACAGGTAATTCACTTGTTCTAAACTAGCATTACATGCACCAATGGGATGAAATATAACATAAAACTGTAGATTAACTGAGACTACCTTTCACCCAACAAAAGGGATTTGAGTTCATCTGGACAGTAGTACAGACATGCCAAGGTCAAGCACATTTTGACTTCCATACATTGATGAAAAGACCAAAGGTTACAGACTTCTAGAGGTGCATGGGATCATAACGGTCATTTCCAACCTTTTCCTATTTTCAGATCAAGAAATTAATTGACCCATGATCACAAAACTAGTAAGTAATAGAACACATGAAAATTTACAAAAATCTTTGTCAATGTTCTTAGCAGAGTTTTTCTCTCTAATAATACTACATTGATTTTTATGGAGGAATTCAAGCATTTCATTGTGACTAATGGAGGAATGTTTGTACTCTTTTGTATTAAAAACCACATTGTCATGAAGCTTTGTGAAATGATCTTAAATTGAGGTAAAAAGATGTGGTTATGGTTAACTTTATGTGTCAGCTTTAGCGGGCTGTAAGATGTCCAGGTATATGTTCAAACATCATTCAGGAGGGTGCCTTTGAGAGTGCTTCTGGGTGAGGTTAGTATTTGTATAAATACTAAACTGAGTCATGCGCACTGTCCTCCCCAATGTGAGTGGGCCTCATCCATTCAGTTAAAGACCTAAATAGAACAAAAAGGCTGAGTAAGAGGCAATTTCCTCCAGCCTGATGGTCTTGAGCTGGGACACTGGTCTTTGCCAGCCCCTGGCCTTACACTGAAACATCACCTCTTCCTGGCTCTCAAGACTGACTTTCAGACTGGAGCTCCACCATCAGCTCTGGTTCTCTGACCTCAGACCTTGGGACCTGTCAGCCTCCAGAATCGCAGTGAGTCAAATTCCTTTTTTAAAACATCTCTCCTGTCTCTCTCTCTCACCCTGACTAATATAGATATAATCGATTGAAATACATTATTGAGTCATAGCACAATTATCAATTTATTTCATTTAATGTATATTAAACTGTTGGGTCAACATGTTAAAAGCAATGCAAATATCTAGGGCTTCAGTGTAATGAGTTCTTAATTTATCAGTAGAATCTGCATGCCAATGTGTTTCAGAATACTCTCTGAAATATATGGAGTCTGTATTTAAAATATTCCCTCAAGTGATTTACGAAGGACAGTAAAAGCATTTGGCTCAGCTATATCCAATTGGCAGGGGTTGCCAGCCAGATGGCAGAGATCCAACAAAGCTCTGGGCACAGGGAAAACAAGTTGACCTTATCTGAGTACCCCTTAATCTCATTAAGGTGTTCCAATTAAGTGGTATCACTGTCTCAATTAAAGCTGCTGTCTCTGCTGGCTAATACCATAGAGCTTCCTGGGAAATGCACTAATTAGGTAGATCTTCTTGTCTACTGACTAAGAATCTGTTTTGTACCAAATCAAGGTTAAAAGGTACAGCTATGGACCAACCTCATCATCTATAGGACATTTGAAAAGTCTTCAACAAAGTTTCTCTTGTTCCTCTTGTCTCTTCTCTATTTGCTGTTATTGTTTAGTTGTGTCAGATTCTTTGCGACCCCATGGACTATAGCCCACCAGGCTCCTCTGTCCATGGGATTTACTAGGCCTAATACTGGAGTACTCACTGGAGTATCCACTCCAGTATTCTAGCCATCTCCTTCGCCAGGGGATCTTCCCGACCGGGGATCGAACCCGAGTCTCCTGCATTGCAGGTGGATTCTTTACCGACTAAGCCACCAGGGAAGGCCCTAGTATCCCTACAAGAAAGCTGTTCTTTCCTGGGATGCAGGACCTTGACTAGACACCTCATATTGTGACTATCCTAGGCAGAAGCTCTGTTCCCACTCATTAGCATGGCATAATTCTTCATTTATTCAAGTCTTCTTTAATGTTCTTTGATAATATTTTGTCACTTTTATTTATAAATTTTTTGCACATCTTTGTTAGATTTATTTCTAAATCCCAATTTCATATAGATTTTTCTTGCTATTTAATGAATAGAATCTTTTTTCTTGTACATTTTCTAATTGGTTATTACTAGCTCAACTTTTATATGTTTGACCTATATCCAGGAACTATTTTAAACTCTTTAATTAATTTATCTTTAAATTATCTTGGATTTTCTATATACTCAATCATATCTTCTGCCAAAAGTTTAAAAATTCTCATTCACACTTCACATACAGTTCACAATCTAAAGTTGATTAAATCCCAACATGAAGTCACATTTAAATTCTATGTGGGAATTAAATCAAATGAGCTATATCAGTTTAGAAAATGTTTTTATGTTCCTGTTCAACAGATCTGGAAAATATATGGATACAGTAAATTGGGTTTGTTTGCATTTTCACCCCACCTATAATTAGTTCATTATCAAATTAAAACCCTAAGATTTGTGATGCATTAAGAGTTCATTAAATTAGTGTTATTCAGTTTGAATCCCTGTACATTTTCTCAAAACTCTTCATTTTAAAATAATTTTTGCAGCCACTGCAATGTATTCTTTTCTTAATTAAGAGATCTAGAAAAATTTGGGGTTGAAAGCAGTTTCCATGGAAATAAATAGGTATTCAATACAATAGAAATATCAATACTACAATATACAGTGCTTTCTCCTAATTTTTCCATTTTAATAGAATAATATGATATGGGGGGCTGGCAGATAATAGATGAAAACAAAATCTGAAAAGCAGAGTAACTTCAAAAAAAGGGGGCAGATGTTGTGGTGCTAATGCCAAAGCAGGCTAAAGAGTAATTGCATTTTATTCTCGCAATTGCCTCTCCAATGCAATCCAACAAATAATTAGCCCCTTTTACATTTAAGGTCCTTTCCAAGTTCAACAACTCTTAAGGTCAAGCAAGAGTCCATGAGGTCAAGGAGCATACAACCTAGAAGAAAGAAATGACAGGTGTTGTTGCTGTTGTTGTTGTGTAGACATTAAGCCGTGCCCAACTCTTGCAACTCCATGGACTGCAACCCACCACGCTCCTCTGTCCATGGGATTTCCCAGCCAAGAATACTGGAGTAGGAGCTATTTCCTTCTCCAGGAGCTGCTGCTTCTGCTAAGGAGCACCCATAGTTATATTCAAATGACTACCACATTAGGCAATGAGGAGCATTAAAAGAAAAGCATCAAAAACATGGTTTCTAGCTTCATGAAGGAGGAATAGTTGATTGGACCCTTTAAGAGTTTTTAGGTTTTCGGTGAGTAGAGATGGTGAGAATTTATCAGCTACAAACTTTCCACTACCTTAGACACTATATGGAGGTGTAGGGCCCTGCTGTTGTACAGCTAGATATCTCCCAAAATGAGATCCTTGAGCCTGGAGAGACCCACAAGTGAAGTGAAGTCGCTCAGTCGTGTCCGACTCTTTGTGACCCCATGGACTGCAGCCTACCAGGCTCCTCCATCCATGGGATTCTCCAGGCAAGAATACTGGAGTGGGGTGCCCTTGCCTTCTCCAGGGAATCTTCCCAACCCAGGGATCGAACCCAGGTCTCCTACATTGCAGGCAAACGCTTTAACCTATGAGTCACCAGGGAAGCCCCATAGAAGGGATCTTTGCTTCCCCTCCTAAGGGCAGAATGTATGATAGCAAGGTTCTGATGGAAGTGTACGGGAAGAGCTAAAGCCATGTTTCAAAGAAGTATACTAGCACTAAGGAAATAATAATAGTTAGCATCCTAAACCCTTTATGTTATTGAATTATATACCTATGTTATTAACTTATATACCTATTTTACAGATGAGGACGTTAGGGCAGAGAAGAAATGCTTATATTTCAGGAGAAAGTAGAAACTGAGTTGTTTTGAATCCTGCACCTCTCAGAAATAGAATTCTAAGAATCAAAGGAATAATTCATGTGAAACACCTGGCAAAGTGCCTGGTACATTATAAGCCCTCAATAATTAGTAGCAAATATTTGAAAAAATGCCATTAAAAATTGTGAAATGGCTCTTCTAGCCCCTGCTGGGAATCACTGGCCTTGAATGATTTCTTTATCTTTCATTCTTTTTATTTTTAACTGTGTTTAATTAAATAGGTAATATTCAAGTATTCAAAATGGGAAAGATTAAGGGCAAGAGGAAAAAGGGGGCGGCAGAGGATGAGATGGTTAGATAGCATCACCGACTCAATGGACATGAGTTTGAGCAAACTCCGGGAGGTAGCGAAGGATAAGGAAGCCTGATGTGCTGCAGTCCATGGGGTCTCAAAGAGTCAGATATAACTTAGCAACTGAACAATGAATGACAATATTCAAGTAGTTCAAAAACAAAATAAAAAGAGGTATACTTTGAGATATATTCCTCCCACCTCATTCTTGTCCATTCCATTTCTGCCTATCTCCTAAATGCAATAACTTTTACTAGTTTCTAATACATCTTTCCTGTGCATGTATGTATGTATATATTTTTATTTTTAACTATTTATTACACAAAGGTTATAAATATGCAGTGTAGCATATTTATACACTGCTTTGAAACTTGCTTTTCATTTAACAGCATATACTAAAAACTTTTCAATACTGGTACCCAGAAAGTGTCTTCATTCCTTATTCCTTTTTTAAACCTGTGCATGGGCTTTTCTGGAAGCTCAGATGGTAAAGCATCTGCCTGCAATGTGGGAGACCTGGGTTCGATCCCTGGGTTAGGAAGATCCCCTGGAGAAGGAAAAGGCTACCTACTCCAATATTCTGGCCTGGAGAATTCCATCAACAGAGACGCTTGGCAGGCTACAGCCCATGGGGTCATGAAGAGTCAGACACGACTGAGCAACTAAGCACAGCACAGCACACGGTATTCCATTATATGGATGAACCATTATGTGGATGAACCAGTTTAGTTCGATGGTTCTTGAAGTGTGGGCCCTAAACCAGCCTCATCAGCATCACTAAAAACTCGTTAGAAATCCAGATCTCAGGACCAGCCCAGACCTACTGAATCAGCAATTCTGGAAGTGGGGCTCAGCAATCTGTGTTTTGGGAAGTCCTCCAGGTAAATCTGATGCACAGTGAAGTTTAGATCCGTGGGTTTATTCAGTCCTCTACTGTTGATACTTAGTTTCCTCTGTCTAGTATACGCAATGTGCTGAAGAATCATTGCATATGCGCCTTTTGTGCAAGAATGTATATCAGAGGGTGGAAGGTGGGAGGGAGGGTCAAGAGGGAGGGAATATCTGTATACCCATGCCTGATTTGTGTTGATGTATGGCAGAAACCAGCACGACATTGTAAAACAATTAACCTTCAATTAAAAATAAGTAAATTTTAAAAGAAAGACTGTATATTAGAATGTACATTGTATAATCTCACAAAAGAAGAGTGGTAAATGGCAGTCATATACAACTAACAATGTTTCTACTTCCTTATTACTATTTAGGTGCATCATTTCTTTGCATCATTGCAGATTTTTGTTGGCCAGCTAGTAACTAAGCTAACAGTTATAACATTGTTTCTACAAAAAGAACAAACAATCCAAATCATTTCCTAAATCCAAATCACTGACTTATAACTGAAGCATGTGGAGTACATGAAGGACTGTCTAGATATGAGAAGAGAAACTGTTACTTCCACTTGGCAAAAGGGAAACATTTTAAAAGGAGATTCTCTCTTGGACAAGATGGACTTCTGTGGTTGACTGAGTGTAGATCAGAGGTGGACTGCTCCCATGGATGCAAATTTGACTTACTGTGCAATCATATTAGTGGCTGTCATCTGTCTGCAGTCCCCCAACTATGCCATCATTTGAGGTTTTACACCAAGCACTCAGAGGGCTCATTTGGTTTCAGAACCAACACCCAAAATGAGAAACTTCTGGGGTTTCAGATACCTCTGGAGAAAGCTGGCTCAGTCTCCACATTGAGCAGATCCTCAAACCTCTCCCTTGAGCAGATCCTCCTGAACGAGGCTGGACTTACAGTGGTCAGTGGTCAAAAATTCTGAGAGATGTGCCTCCAAATACCCATTAATTTGGTTGTATAACTTATTCATTATATGATCGTAGGCAAGTTACTTTATCTCTGGGGCAGTCTCATTGAATAGACAATATTGCCATGATGAAGATATCCTACCTCTGCTCTAGGTAGTACAATAGCTACTAGTCACATGAGGCTGTTGATTACTTGAAATGTGTGGCTAGTGTGATGGAGAAACTGAATAATATTTTAGTGACTTATAGTTAACTTTAACAACCATGGCTAGTGACTACCATGCGGAGTAGCGTAACTCTAGAAAACCTTCATATCTTCATCTCAAAAGGGGGATAAAAACCACCTATCTCAGTGTTTTCCTTCATCTCTCTGATCATAGGATTCTCTTCGGCTGCCTGATTTAAAAAAAAAAAATTCCATTTCCTACCTCAGACCTACTGAATCGGAATGTACTCAAGAAAAAGCTAGAGATTTTGTACTTTCAATCACAAATCCAGCCGCTGGATTTGTAGAGGGAAGTTGTTTTTTTCCCCCCTCTCCTACAGTCCCCAGTTCAAAGCTCTCTGACATATGGTAAGACAGTGCAGTGCTTCTAGGGGTGGGGGATATTCCAGAAGGCTGAGGGCACTTTATCAGTTTTCCTTTGTTTGTTGTAATGGAAAGGAACAGATTATACAAGGTACCTAGAATAGCCAAATTCATGAGTCAGAAAGTACATTGGGAGATGCCTGGGGGCAGGTGTTGCGGAAGGGTAATCAAGACCGGGTGTTTAATGGGGATGGAGTGTCAGTTTAGAAAGGTAAGATTCGGGAGAGGGATGATCGTGGGAGTTGCACAGCCACGTGAATGTACTTGGTGCCACTGAACTGCACAGTTAAACATGGTTAAAATAGCATGTTTTATATTATGTAACTCTTAACCACCGTTTTTTTTTTTTTTAAGTAGTCACATGCAATTTTCTCTACTAAAAAAATAAAAAGAAAGGACTAGAACAACATAAGCCAAAGATCTCTTAATGGATTGCTTTAAGGCTGGATAATCTTGATTTTATTTGATGAGATAAATTATTTTGGAAGTTGGTGGAGGAAGTTGGAATAGGGAGGTAAGAGAAAACTATTAATGTGTCATTATCACACCCAGATAACTTGCAAAACAGATGCAAAAAAAGGGATGGGGAGAGAAGCAGAAAGAAAAATCTTTTATAACAAAAAGTTTCTTTAATGTCAAAGCTGTTAACTTCATGAAATAGAGAAAAGAAGGATCTCAGTAGGATTAAAAGACGGCTTTTTGGCAAATGGGTTGCATTCTAGTTCAGTCCTAGATCTGCTGCCACTTCAAGGAGTACATTATATAACCACCACAGGGAATTCTGAAATTTCAATATAGTTCCAGAAATCTGTGAGCATTCCCAAGTTGCATATGTGGAATTAATCTGCTCATTTACATTCCTTAAGAGAACATAATGACATTCTTTTAGAGTACTTGAAGCTCTCCTAATAGAAGATACAAACAGTACAGAAAAGTTTGGTACTTGTAGAAGCAGAAACATCATAAGCTAATAAACGTGTCTGTACTGACTCTGTGGGTTCTTCTCATCAAGCAAACTGATCTGGAATCTCATAAATAGATTCCTTTGTGTCTGCTTTACAGTGGAGACATGGAAACGGGAATAAAAGATGGTAATTAGGGAAAGAAGAAAGCTACGACGAGGTAAATAAATATATATGTGTAAAACTAAAAGAAACTCAGGTTGGGAACTTCACTTGAACTTCCGTTTTAAATTTCATTTTATTGTAATGTGTATATTACAGCATTGGGCTAACTGCAAATTTCAACTTTTACGACTACAGTAGATGGAAGAAAACCTAGCTATGACAAAAAGTGTAGAACAATTCATTAATTCTTCTTTATCCCTTTTAAATGATTTATGTTAAAAACCAAATAAAGTAGATATAATTTGGTCTAAAACTTTAAAATAAGGAATTTTTTTAAGCAAAATGTTTACTTTCCAAGGTTGGAGGTTTTTTGTTCCATCTAATATAATAAAATATAAATATTTTGTATAATAATAACAAAAATAAATATTTTTCCCAAATGAATGAACATACAAATGAACTGGGTAAGGGTGAAAACACTGCACTTTTGCCCACAACAGCCTCTCCTCCTTCTTCCTCATTCATGCTCTTCTCTCTCTCTCTCTTTTATTTCTTGATGTGGACCATTTTTAGAATCTTTATTGACTGTACTATAATATTGCTTATGTGTTATGGGATTGGGCTTTTCTTGTTTTTGGTTTTTTGGGCCTCAAAGCATGTGGGATCTTAGCTCCCAACAAAAGACTAAACCCACGCTCCCCCTGCATTGGAAGGTGAAATCTTAACCACTGGACTGCCAGGGAAGTCCTTCTCTTTTTTTCCTTTAAACAGAATATTTTACTATTCACCTCTGGCCCCTCAGGCTCTTGCCCCTCTGGATTCTCCCAACCTCTAGCTGCCTCCAAGCTCAGCTTCCTGCACCTGTCCTGGAGCTCTGGAATACCACTCTAATCCCACAGTCAAGAGTATCTTTCATTTCCTTACCCCTAACTAACTTCAACAGTCTGCCTCATCCATGTGCAGCCCTGGATCAACTCTTCTGCCCATTTTCCTGGCTGCTTCTTGCAGGCTTCCCAGCAGTACAGAGGACATCACAAAGCCGTGCACATTCAGCTTCAGCACACAAAAAAATGAGCTCCAGTCTGGTTTGGACCCATTACTATTCAGCAAACCTTTTCTTATCAGTGGTATTGCCTCTTCAGGGCCTCCCTCATATCTCAGTTGGTAAAGAATCTGCCTGCGATGCAGGAGACTCAGGGTCAATCCCTGGGTCAGGGAGATCCCCTGGAGAAGGAAATGGCAACCCACTCCAGCATTCTTGCCTGGAGAATTCCACAGCAGAGGAGCCTGGCAGGCTACAGTCCACAGGGTCGCAAGAGTCAGACACGACTGAGCAACTAAACCACCACCACCACCACCACCATTGCCTCGTCTGCTCTCCACAGCAGCTGTTGCCTCTTCATCAGTAATCCTTACTCCCTCCTCCTATTTCCCTTACTCTCAGACTTCCTCTTTTAAGAAAACAGAGATAACACGTGTTAATTCTCTCCTATCCACTTTCAAGTTCATCTCATTGTCAAATATACTTTCTTCCTGCCTGCCTGTCTCAAAGGAAGACATTCCCAACTTCTTCCTTCAAACTCTTACCCCATAAACTTTTTCTTGGATTGTCATTATCTTCCCCTCCACTGGTTTTTACCTCTAAGCCCACAAATGTGCTCAAGTCCTGAAACAAAAACAAACCAAAGCAAAAAAATCCGCTTCCAGATCTATCACCTCTTATGTCCTTCTCAATCAGCCACTTCCCCCCTTAGAAACACAACCCCAACCCACAGGCTACATACACATCTTGATGACTCCCATGTGCGTGTCCATCTTCCCACCCTCTCCTGAACACTGCTATATATTTCCAGTTGTCTCCTCCTAACATACCACGTGGATGTTGGCAGAGGCACTTCAAATTTGCTTCCTCTCTCACTTAACAGATCCGCCACAACCTGGGTGCCTGCTGTAGAAATCTCAGTCATCTTTTCCCTCTATGGTGTCACAGACATCAAATCCTGCCCATTTGATCTCAGAAATTGCTCTCAGTTTCAGCCCTCCTATCAAGAATTATCCAGACTCTCATCTCTGGCAAGGACAATTCCTGGTTTCCTATCTTATTTCCTCCCTCTGCCCTCTCTCCCTTTTCAGATCTGTGCTTCACACCACCAGCAAAGGCAACATCAGGAAAAGCGCATGACTGATCAGATCCCTCCCCTGCTATAAACTATCTTGGGCTCTTCAGGCTCTTCTCAAGTTGTCCCCAGCCCACCTCTCCAGGCTGTCTTCTATCCACAGAGCACGGCATGCCCTGGCCACGCCATGCTCTGCACTGTTGCTGGGGCATGCGTATCTCTGACCCTGTATCTCGACCATTTGCTCTTACCCGTAGGTCCACACTCCCAAACATCCTCAAAGTCAAACTGGAAACATACCCTGAAGTTTCTCCTGACTTCCCTTCATCTACTACTTCAGTCGGAATTAATTTCTCCCTCTTGCATATTTACAGCCCAAGCTGAACCCCAGTTTGCCCTTTGCCACTGTAGCACACTGTAGTGTAGTTATCCCCTCTCTCACCAGGCTTCCCTCATTAGCTCAGTTGGTAAAGAATCCACCTGCAATGCAGGAGACCTGGGTTTGATCCCTGGGTTGGGAAGATCCCCTGGAGAAGGGAAAGGCTACCGCCTCCAGTATTCTGGCCTGGAGAATTCGATGGACTGTATAATCCATGGGGTCCCAAAGAGCTGGACACAACTGAACAACTTTCACTTTCATTTTTTCCTCTCTCACCAGCACAGCAGCTCAGTGAAAAGCCCTGAGAACCTAGAGAAGTTACTACCAGGCATGTAGTATGCCTCAACAAATATCTGGGGAATTGATACTGTAAATATTAGCTTTATATTGAATGCACTTTCTGCCCATCTTCCCAACACCCACCACCATAACACGAAGGAAAAAGCAGGTAGAAAATTAATTTGGCAAACAAATGGAATATTCACACCAACATTTAGACTTGTAAGTACCTCTAGAATTCTTTAGAAAGTGCCATTCCAAAACTGTTCTCTTTCTTACATACTATGGGCTTATTTTTCCTTCATTAGAGAACCAGGAAGCCTTCACTAAATAATAATTTGTCAGAAAGAGTCATCTGAAAGCAAACTGTTTAGCTATGTAAGGATTTAGTATGAGACAAATTGTAAAAAAAATCAGTAATCTTAAGTGTTTAGATAGCTGGTACATACTGAACTGTGGTGACCTCCTGATGAATTCATCTCATTTGCTCCCAGCAGCCTGGGGCTCCAGAAGAGGAACTCACAGAGGAGCATTTTATTCTTTTTCCCCAAATCTGATCTGAAGACTGCTGTTCCACTGGGAACAAATCATCAAAGAAAGCTACACATTTACAAAGAAAGTTGTGACGCGGAAATTTACATTAAGACTATGCTTGGGTGGCACCAAAATATTGGGATGGCCAAAAAGTTCGTTGGGGTTTTTTTGAAAGTTCTTAGAGAAAAACACGAATGAACTTTTTGGCTAGTCCTAAAGACCCCTGATGCTGGGAAAGACTGAGGGTAGGAGGAGAAGGAGGCAACAGAGGATGAGATGGTTGGATGGTATCATTGACTCAGTGGACATGAGTTTGAGCAAACTCCAGGAGATAGTGAAGGTCAGGGAAGACTGGCGTGCGGCAGTCCATGGGGTCACAAAGAGCCAGACACGACTGAGTGACTAAACTGAACTGAACTGAGTATGAAAGAGAGGGGGGAGGGGGATCAAGTTTAAACAGTATGAATATTAGAAATTCACAGCTTCTTGGAAAAACAAACTCAAATTTATTGTGGAAATAATTTTAAAAGAGAGACCTTTAGGAAGAAAAGAAGCGAGTTCCTCTGACATCTGCCCTGCTGTTTTCCATGAAGGGTTTCTATGGTGCTTTGGGCTTGTCTATATTTGGGCAATGGCAACAGGTGAGAAATAAAGAACAGCTGCATATTGACTCCCTGGGGAGGGGGAAATTCTACAAACATCCTAGGTAATGAGTACAAAATATATCTGTACACACAATGTTGTCTATGAGTCTCAGGCCCTTTCAAAATCTCCAGATAAACAAACAAATAAAACACGCCTAAACAATAACCCCCCAAAAAGTTTTTCAACCAAATATAATCAAAATAATTTCCAGATTGAAGGAACTTCCTTTAGGAGGGAAAGAGATGAAAGTCTTGTCTCAGTTACCCAGGGCCAGAAAAAAAAAATCTATATATATTTGTTGTTACGGTTTTAAATAAATAACACCTGCCAACCAAAGCCAGGGAAATGAATGGACAGGAAATGAGGCAAACTTCAAAGAGGAAGTGGTTTTGAGCTGTCAACTGGAGTGGACTAAGGAGTAGGAAACCCACAAGATGTGTAAAAATGGTAAATCAAGGGCCTCATCTTAAGAGAGAATCTCAAAGCCCAAGGCTAGATTATCACAAACAATACAACATATTAGATTTTTATGGCCACTTAAAATAAGAAGCAAATCAAGAGACATCAAGAAGATAGAAGGTGTATTATACATAAGACCTTCTAAGTTTGCCACTAAAATGTATGCAAATCATTAAAAATCTAAAGGAAATATTTTAAAAGTGTAATGAAGAACACTTCTTTTTGATTATATAATCATCTGGGATTATTTAAAATTCAGTTGTTTGAACTTAAATCTTAATTGTTATACAGTTTGGTAGCTTATCTGCTGCTTTAAAGTTATAATATAAAAGTTGAAGCAAATAAAAATTCCTTCCATCAAAAAGCAATGTGGCACTTTCCTAGCCATTCAGTGGTTGGGACTTCACCTTCAGTAGCGGGGTGAGGGTTCCATCCCTGGTTGGGGAGCTAAGATCTCACATGCCTGAGAGCCGAAAAACCAAAACATGGAACAGAAGCAATGCTGCAACAAATTTAATGAAAGCTTTAAAATGGTCCACATCAAAAAAAAAATCTTAAAAAAAAAAGCAATGGATTTATCAAACTAATTATGCATAATACAGTTTAAGAAAGTGGAACCATCAGGGAAGTAAAGTATGTGAAGTGAAAGTCGCTCAGTCATGTCTGACTCTTTGTGACCCCCATGGACTATACAACCCATGGAATTCTGCAGGCCAGAATACTGGAATAGGTAGCCCTTCTTTTCTTCAGAGGATCTTCCCAACCCAGGGATTGAACCCAGGTCTCCCAAATTGCAGGCGGATTATTTACCAGCTGAGCCACAAGGGAAGCCCAAAGTATAGCATATTTTAAATTGAATGTAACCACTAAAAATACATTTGTGAACAGAACTAGCGTGCAAAAATGCATGTTATAAAAGTAAACAATCACCAGAAAATGAACATAGAGTTTTACATAGAGAGTTCACAGAGAAGTAAAAACTCGAAACCAAAACAAATAAAAATTCCGGCTGGGCAGAGGGGGACAAAAGACTGAAAGAAATGACTAAAACAATAGCAGCAATTATCACTGAATAATAAGCCCATGGATGAATTGTTTTCCATCTATTTTTATAAAGGGCCATGCTTGGTAGGTATATTTTATTTTTAAAGGGTAAGAAAGAAAACTTCCTCCAGAGAGACAGTACAAAGCAATAACCTGCTTCAGTTCAGTTCAGTCGCTCAGTCGTGTCCGACTCTTTGCGACCCCATGAACCACAGCACACCAGGCCTCCCTGTCCATCCTGCTTAGTTAAGGTCTAAATAAAAACAGATTAGAGAGCACACAATTGCCCAAATAAAACCATTACATATTATTAAATTAGTAGTTGAAAATTAAGGTAAATGGGTGTTCCATTAATTGACAAAGCATGGCATAATCAATTCAATCACCTTAAGAGGGGTAGTAATCAATAGTGATCTCTCAAACAGCATCAATTCAGCCATCATTGTCAAGAGCACTTATACAGCTGAAATAAGCGATTGATTTAGCTAAGCTATGATTTTGCACTCAGGTTATTTTAAGCACGTAGAACCAATTTTAAAGAACCAGTAGTTATATAATAATAGCAATTTTTGCTTAACTGTTTCTTCAATATTACAATTTTAACACATGATTCTTTCAAAATATATCAAATGTTTATTATATACACATAATAACAGTAAGTGAATTGAAAGAAGCAGAAGGAATAATTGTCCCCAATTTCTACCGAATTACCTTCTTCATTCTTTTTCCTTTTCTGTGAGGCACACCTACCACCCACTCTCTCATTCCCATTCACCTCTAGACATACAGATGATTACAATGTCACTGGGGAAAGAACTCAAGCATACTGGGAAATATAATAAATATGTAAAATCATTTTTCTTACTAGTTTCATTACATTTGACTTCTGATTAAAATAAATCATTTCTGTTGCCATCTATGACCTTGGTGTCATAGTTTATCCATAGAAACTCCCTTTCTTGAAATCACCAAAATATTTTTTTGGTCAGCACTTTTGAAACATAATTTACATACCATAAAAGTCATCAAGTTTAAGAGTACAATTCAGTGAGTTTTGACAAATGTTTATAATCATACAACTACCACATGATATAAAATATTTTTATCACCCCCAAAGACCCAATTTAAAAAAAATTCAGGGCATCTACCTAACAAATAATAACATTTATTCCCATTAAAATGTTCAAGTACTCTAAAATCAAAATTTTAAATGATTCCAAACAGTGTTGTCCTTTGACTTACTGGGATTTAGTAAATGTGGCTTCTAAAAGTTTGAAAAGAGAGTCTATGCCAATATTGTTTGTAAACAGCAACTTCCTCGAAGATTTCTTTTCAAAGAAGAAATATTAAAGTTTTAAAGCACTCATTTTGTTTCTAAGAAATCTCACTGACTTAAGAATTTCCTTCTGAAAGTAAGTCTTTTTCTCTACCAAATAGCTTTTACACTTAAATTTACATTTTGGGAGTTTTCTTAATATAAAAAAAGCAAAGGCTGGTTAATCGTATCAGCTCCATGAACGTTTAGTCAAAAATGTGAGAGTGTACTGGATAGATTAGATTATCATGAAATGTAAGTATTAGGAAGATTTGTCTAACTTTTGTTGTGCATTGCACTTGGTGCTTTAAACATGATCACGTCATCATCTAATCAGCCATAAGCCCACATGCAGCAAGCAGATGAGAACAGAAACACCCTCCAGAGATAGTAACAGACATAAGATCAAAAACAGGAATCCAGGACCCTTCCACCCCAAGAGAACGTGCACAGGATCAGTGTATCCAGTTCTAAGCTGCAGTCGTCTGCTTTGTGCTTCGGTGACCTTGGCTGCCAGGAAGCAAAGCTACCACTGTGTTTTCCTTACACATCATCTCTCACAGACTTTTTAGGACTTTCTGTTTACTAGGCTTTTCTTGATCCTCTTTCACAACTTCCTACTCAGTAACTCTTTTACCAGTAAGAGACTGGAGAAAAATGACTAGGGTAAAACTCAGATCTATTCATCTTTCAAATAATCAGCAATGAAATCATCATTTTCAGAGGTTAAACTCGAGGGAGAGTACTAAGAGGGAAGTTTGGAATCTGTTCAATTCAAAGGGAAGCTGCTAAAACAGCTGTATCTATCAACCTTCAGCCTGGATGATAGAGAGGCTGACAGATTGATTTCTTTGGGTTCTTCGGGCAGGTTTCCCACTTATCTATTGTGGGGTGTGATCCATAGTACAGTGATGCCTGAAATGAGCATGTTCAGAGTAGTATGAATTAAACTGACCCAAGGAGAGCAAATTACATGATTTCAACACATGCTTTCCTGTGTGTCTATGAAAAGACATGCTTTAGTAAATAAGACCATCAAGAAGTTAATCATGAGATATCACCTCACGTCAGTCAGAATGGCCATCATCAAAAAGTCTACAAACAATAAATGCTGGAGAGAAATGTGGAGAAAAGGGAACCCTCTTGCACTGTTGGTGAGAATGTAAATTGATAGAGCCACTACGGAAGACGGTAGGGAGAATCCTCAGAAAAACTAGCAATAAAACCACCATGACCCAGCAATCCCACTCCTAGACATATACCCTGAGGAAACCAAAATTGAAAAAGACACATGTACCCCAATGTTCACTGCAGCACTATTTACAGTAGCTAGAACATGGAAGCAATCTAGATGTCCATCGACAGATGAATGGATAAAGAAGTTGTGGTACATATACACGATGGAATATTACTCAGCCATAAAAAGAACACATTTGATGTAGTTTTAATGAGGTGGATGAACCTAGAGCCTATTATACAGAGTGAAGTAAGTCAGAAAGAGAAAGAGAAATATCCTATACTAACACATATATATGGAATCTAGAAAGACAGTACCAAGGAATTTATTTTCAGGGCAGCAGTGGAGAAACAGACATAGAGAACAGACTAATGGACATGGGGAGAGGGGAGGAGAGGGTGAGACATATGGAGAGAGTAACGTGGAAACTTACATTACTCTCTGTAAAATAGATAGCCAATGGGAATTTGCTGTATGTCTCAGGGAACTCAAACAGGGGCTCTGTATCAACCAGGAGGGGTGGGATGGGGAAGGAGATGGGAGGGAGGTTCCAAAGGGAGGGGATATATGTATAGCTATGGCTGATTCATGTTGAGGTTTGACAGAAAACAACAACATTCTGTAAAGCAATTATCCTTCAATTAAAAAAATAAAAAGAAGAAGAAAAAAGAAGTAAATCAGATGAGAAGTCAGACAGAAGCATGAAATCATCCATTAAACAAACTCCTAACTGGTGCATAATATGGGTTGGAGAGAACAAATGCAAACATGCCTATCAGCTTGGGAAAGAGAGTTCAGGAGCATGGGTACTCAGGGCTTCAGCCTCCCTCCTGGAAGAGCCTTTGGTAAGATGACTGCAGTCACCAAATGCACATTATAGTTGGGACATGTGTTAGTACATTTCAAGAAACCAGAACCACAAAGGATGTGGCTTAACTAATTTAGTCTTTAGTGATAAAGGCAATACTTCAGTAAGAGATAGACTGGGCCCCGGCATGTTTTAAAGTAAGTGTATTTCATTACTCCTAAAATATACAGTCTCTTTGTATTTTAACATCTCTAAATTGAGACTGTGTTTTATAATCAACGGGGTCTTATGATTGCCTTCCATGAAGACGCTATCATGGCATGATTGCATGTGCACAAACTTGGTCATACCTGTTCACACCGCTATGACTGTCCCTTTAACTGAACTTTGTTGATAGTTGGCATTGAATTTAATAGGCATTTTTATTGGCATTTTTAACAGATTATATTGATTTGACATCAAAACAAAAAAGTCATTGTATAAAAAGAAAGGTATGGAAATGGAGTTGGAGGATAAATTTTATGTCAGTGAAATAAATATTTATCTTTGGGAAAGTGACCATAATTCCTTATCTTATTGCAAAGCAATGCTCAGATTTTTAAATGAGATTTAAACAAGAGGTGAAGGAAGCTGAATTGCATGTTATTACAAAGACTCGGGCAAAGGACTGTCCACCACATGCCAAGCAATACAACTGAAAGCAGGAGGAAGTGCCAAATATTTCAAAAGAGATGCAAGAAATGTCCAAGCAATGATAACTCAGTTTGGCCAAATCATGTGTAGTACACAATGACCACTAACCATAATGGGCAGCACCTTCTTTCATGATGGTACCCACAATAGTTCTGCACTTACAAGTGAGATCAGATGCAAAGCAATGAGATAACATAGTCAGGTCTGTCTTCAGCACCCGCTCCATGGTGCTCCCCTCCTTCGGGGACCTCAGTACACTCCCAGCTGCTTCTGTGCATCAATACTACCTCTCTGGGAGACACTACTATTTGAAACATAACATCTAATTATGAAATAAGCTATGGACATGGCTGACGCAAGCTATAAACTGCTTTACTTAATTCCTTGAAACAACCTAGAATATCAGGAAAATCATAGGTTTATATACATTTGATTCCTTGATTGCTGGTTATAAGCAGAGTGCCAATTCATCCAAACATCATGAATTCTTCCATGTAGGGGAAAGAATTTGGCTTCTCTGATTTGAATTTATGATTTTTTTAAAAGCTTTAAAGTTATTAAAGTTTAGCAGGGTATTTAAGAAAAGACAAAGTTTGAACATAATAAAAAAAATCTTAACTGCTTCTCTATTCCTTTCTCATACCGGTCTCTTTATATCTGTTTTCTTTAACATACAGAAATTGTTTCCCTTTATCTCTACGAAAGACTACTTATAACCCTGCCAACAAAAAGCAGAAGCACAACAGTTGACAATTATAATGGTGAATTTTCAATAACCAAGAAAGCGTGACAAAAAAATATCCCTTCCCCCAAATTTGACTGGAGACAGAGAGGTTAAAGAGTAACTAGAGTGAATGTGGGACGTCCCTGGTGGTCCAGTGGTTAAGAACCCACCTGCCAATGCAGGGGACATGGGTTCCATCTCTGGTCCAGGAAGACCCCACAATCCGCAGAGCAGCTGAACCCATGCACCACAGCTACTGAAGCCCACGATTTAGAGCCCATGAGCCACAGCTGTTGAAGCTTGAGCTCTAGAGCCCATGCTCTGCAGCAAGAGAAGCCGCCACAATGAGAAGCCCCTGGACCACGACAAAGACTCGCTCCAGCTCGCTGCAGCTAGAGAAAGCCCATGGGCAGCAACAGAGACCCCGTGCAGCCCAAAATAAACAATTTTAAAAAATGTTTTGTTTAAAAAAAAGTGACTGAATTAAGTACAAACTCCCCGCTCTAACACTGTTAGTTGCTCAGTTGTATCTGACTCTTTGTGATCCCAAGAACTGTAGTCCGCCAGGCTCTTCTGTCCCTGAGATTCTCCAGGCAAGAATACTGGAGTGGGTTGCCATTCCCTTCTCCAGGGGATCTTCCCGACCCTGAGATCGAACCCGGGTCTCCAAGAACACTGGAAACCCTTTAAAGACCCACATAATGTTCCCAGCTTGCATTTTCCTCTACTTCTGCTACTTTCCTACACTCTGATCAAATTATTGCTCTTTCAGCAAGAGCTGCACCTGCTTACGTCCATGCTGTGCCCTCGGTCTGGAATGTCCTTTCTCCAAGTGGAACTCAACCCTCCAGATTCCTGCCCACCCTTCAGAATCCATTCATTCAATATATATGAAGCACAGTCTAATTGTAGAATGCTAAGGATAAAAAGAGTAATTTGGAAGGTTCTTCCCCTGCAGAATCACCATTCTGACCTATAGTAAATGCTACATCTTCCACAAAGCCCTTTTGGGTCCACTCAAATACCTCTCTAAGTCCTCTTCTCTAGTATTATTTCAATTCAACAATCTCTTATTGAGCTCCTGCTCTGTACCAGGGATAATACTGGGCACTGACACATGCATTTACATCATGTAATACATGTAACAGACTCACTAAATAGAGTCACCACAGACCTACTGGTCATGTGAAAAAAAACTGATGCTCATAAACTCACATTCATGGCAAGGGTCCTATTAGGTTCTATTGACTTTTGTATCTGGCACTATTTCAATCAATATTTCAGTAGCAGTCACTTGATATTATTTTTGAGTCAGCTCACCTTTTCTATTACAATAAAATCTTAAAACAAAAATTGAATCTCATTCTAATTTACAACTTGACACTATATGAAATATCTGGCTTGCAGCTGCTCAAAGTGTGTTTACAAAGACAATTGTGTTCCAAAATTCCTGGTGAATGATGATTCATAATAATGCAAAGATGAAGGTCTGAGACCAACTGACATTGTGCAAAGTAAAGAAGTACCAAACCCTTAAAAGAAGTTGGAATGAGAGGATAGATGAGAATTGTGGAGAATCTCAGAGCGCGTGTGGGGAAATCATTCATTCACAAAAGGGAAGATAATCTATGTGGACCTGACTGAGACTGGAAGGTCTAATGTAACAACATGTTAGAAAAGTATTAAAAGAAAAAAGTGTGAATAAGAGAAGAAAGTTTTCAAGAAATCAGACTGGCCTCATTAAGCTCTGTTCACAGATGCTAAGTTAAAGGTAGATTCTGGGGACCAAAGAGATTAGTTGAATAAATTCCAAGGTGTGAATCCAAGGACATCAAATTAGTCAAGAGCTAAGGGGTTTTCAAGCCTTGACTAGGACTTGAGATCCAGAAAGAAAAATAATCTTCCTTCTCTAGGGACGTTAAGTAGTTGAGAGATATCTTAAGTTACTCTGAGAGCTCATCTTGGGTCAAGAGGTAGAAGAAGCTACACAGTGAGAAACACCTACAGGCTCATGGTTAAAAGCAAATGTAGACAAGGGAGAGACCGGCAGCATTTTACAGCCGGAAGGAACCGTAGCGGTAATCAAATCAAATTATCTAATCAAACCTAGTCTTGTGACAGACACAAAAGCAAGGCAAAGTTGAGTCCCTTTAAAGATTTATGCTTATGCTAAACTAATTAAGTAATATGAGCTTGCCCACTTGTAACAGACCTCATCTAAATATAGTTTTGTGCCCACATTCCATCACCAGGCAGTGAAAGCCATATATGCACTCCAAAGAAATACATATATGCCTTGCTGGAACTGTGATGGATAGTGGGATCAGAGAATCATGGGAGACAAAGGAACTACTAGAGGGTTCACCAAGTCCAGAAGCTCTGGAGGCAGACCCTCTTCACTTTAGATCCCCTGGAAGTGAAAGTAGAATGCTTTCCAATGGAAGCACGATGGAGAGTGATGCAAGGGCGCTCTCCGTTTATGGGGTCTCATGTTTATTACACTTCCCAGTGTATACTAGTTTCCTAGTTTTCCTATGGCTTCTGTAAAAGCAAACTTTTACAAACTTAAAAAATTTTTTAAATGACCTATTATTAGCCAGTGGAATATGCTGGATGATGCAGGGAGCTCAAACTTAGTGCTCTGTGACAACCTAGAGGGTGATATGGGATGGAAGGTTGGAGGGTGTTCAAGAGGGAGGGGACATAATATATATACACCTATGGCTGATTAACATTGTTGTATGGCAGAAACCAACACAACACTGTAAAGCAATTATCCTCCAATTACAAATAAATAAGTTAATAAAACAAGAAAAAACAACAAAAAAGATCACAAGAGACAACTCTACACATGGACATCACCAGATGGTCAATACCAAAATCAGACTGATTATATTCTTTGCAGTTAAAGATGGAGAAGCTCTATACTGCCAGCAAAAACAAGACCAGGAGCTGACTGTGGCTCAGATCATGAACTCCTTATTGCCAAATTCAGATTCAAATTGAAGAAAGTAGGAAAAACCACTAGGCCATTCAGGTATGACCTAAATCAAATCCCTTATGAGTATATAGTGAAAGTGACAAATAGATTCAAGGGATTAGATCTGATAGACAGAATTCCTGAAGAACTATGGATGGAGGCTTATTACGTTGTACAGGAGGCAGTGATCAAAACCACCCCCAAGAAAAAGAAATGCCAAATGGCAAAATGGTTGTCTGAAGAGGCCTTACAAATAGCTGAGAAAAGAAGAGAAGCAAAAGGCAAAGGAGAAAAGGAAGATATACCCATCTGAATGCAGAGTTCCCAAAGAATAGCAAGGAGAGATAAGAAAGCCTTCCTAAGTGAACAGTGCAAAGAAAAAGAGGAAAACAATAGAATGGGAAAGACTAAGAAAGCGACATCAGAGAACATTTCATGCAAAGATGGGCACAATAAAGGACAGAAACAGTATGGACCTAACAAAAGCATAAGATATTAAAAAGAGGTGGCAAGAATATACAGAAGAACTATACAAAAAAAAGATCTTCCTAACCCAGATAACCACAATGGTGTGATCACTCACCTAGAGACAAAGTGCAAAGTCAAGTGGGCCTTAGGAAGCAGCACTACGAACAAAGCTAGTGGAGGTGATGGAATTCCAGTTGAACTATTTCAAGTCCTAAAAGATGATGCTGTGAAAGTGCTGCACTCAACATGCTAGCAAATTTGGAAAACTCAGCAGTGGCCACAGGACTGGAAAAGATCAGTTTTCATTCCAATCTCAAAGAAAGGCAATGCCAAAGAATGTTCAAACTACTGCACAATTGCACTCATCTCACACGCTAGCAAAGTAATTATCAAAATTCTCCAAGCTAGGTTTCAACAGTATGTGAATGAAGAACTTCCAGATATTCAAGCTGGATTTAGAAACAGCAGAGAGAACCAGAGATCAAATTGCCAACATCCACTGGATCATGGAAAAGGCAAGAGAATTCCAGAATAACATCTGCGTCACAGGCAACTCTAAAGCCTTTGACTGTGTGGATCACAATAAACTGTGGAAAATTCTGAAAGAGATGGAAATACCACACCACCTGACCTGCCTCTTGAGAAACCTATATGCAGGTCAGGAGGCAACCGTTAGAATTGGACATGAAACAATAGACTGGTTCAAAATAGGGAAAGGAGTACATCAAGGCTGTATATTGTCACCCTGCTTATTTAACTTATATGCAGAGTATGTCATGTGAAATTCTGGGCTGGATGAAGCACAAACTGGAATCAAGATTGCCGGGAGAAATATCAATAACCTCAGATATGCAGATGACACTACCCTTATGGCAGAAAGTGAAGAAGAACTAAAGAGCCTCTTGAAGAAGGTAAAGGAGGAGAGTGAAAAAGTAGGCTTAAAACTCAACATTCAAAAAACTAACATAATGGCATGTGGTCCCATCATTTCATGGCAAATAGATGGGGAAACAAAGGAAACAGTGACAGACTTTATTTTTGGGTCTCCAGACTCACTGCAGATGGTGACTGCAGCCATGAAATTAAAAGACACTTGCTCTTTGGAAGAAAAGGTATGACAAATCTAGACAACATGTTAAAAAGCTGAGACATTACTTTGCTGACAAAGGTCCACACAGTCAGAGCTATGGTTTTTCCAGCAGTCATGTATGGATGTGAGAGTTGGACCATAAAGAAGGCTGAGTGCCAAAGAATTGATGCTTTTGAACTGTGGTGTTGGAGAAGACTCTTGAGAGTTCCATGTACTGCAAAGAGATTAAACCAGTCAATCCTACAGGAAATCAACCTGAATATTCATTGGAAGGACTCATGCAGAAGCTGAAGCTTCAATACTTCGGCTACCTGATGCAAAGAACCAACTCATTAGAAAAGGCCCTGATGCTGGGAAAGATCGAGGGCAGAAGGAGAAGGGGACAACAGAGGATGAGATGGCTGCATAGCATCACCGGCTCAATGAACGTGAGTTTGTTCCAAGAGATGGTGAAAGACAGGGGAGCCTGGCATGCTGCAGTCCACGGGATTGCAAAGTATTGGACATGACTGAGCAACTGAACAACAACAATTAAACCAATGAAAGCAATTTAGTCATAGAAACCTAGTATGGCAACCAACTCCACTATTTTTGCCAGGTCGGAAATCCCACCTGGAAAATCCCATGGATGGAGGAGCCTGGTAGGCTGCAGTCCATGGGGTCGCTAAGAGACTGAACGACTTCACTTTTTCGTTTCACTTTCTTGCATTGGAGAAGGAAATGGCAACCCACTCCAGTATTCTTGCCTGGAGAATCCCAGGGACGGCGGAGCCCGGTAGGCTGCCATCTATGGGGTCACACAGAGTTGGACACGACTGAAGTGACTTAGCAGCTTAGCAGAGACTTGTTCTTAGAATTCAACATGTGGCAAGTCAATATAAATCCTGTGTAAAACCTGGTACCCACGCTGGGTCAACCCCTTAAATTACCACACACTTTAAATAACAGAAGAGTATTCTTTGCTCAAAACAACCGAAACTTGTTCTCTCACAGTTCTAGAGGCCGGAAGCCTAAAACCAGCACTGGGCCAAAATGAAGCTGCAATAGCCCCCCTCGCTTGGCAATGCCACGCTCTCTCTCAGGCTCTCAGGGAGAATTTGATCCAGCCTCTACCAGATTCTGGTAGCTGCCGGCATTCCTCAGTTTGTGGCTTCATCACTTAGAACACTGCCTCAGGGGCTTCCCTGGTGGCTCACTGGTAAAGAATCCAGCCAGTTCAGGACACACAGGTTTGATCCCTGGTCTGGGAAGATTCCACATGCCATGGAGAAACTAAGCCCCACCGTGCACCACAACTATTGAGCCTGTGCTTTACAGCCTGGGAGCTGCAACTGCTGAGCCCACACGCCACAACTCCTGAAGCCCACGTGCCCTAGAGCCTGTGCTCCACAAGAGAGGCCACCACAACGAAAAGCCCGCATGCCGCAACTAGAGGGTAGCCCCTGCTTGCCACAACTAGAGAAAGCCTGCGCACAGCAATGAAAACCCAATGCAGCCAAAAATTAATTACTTTTAAAAGATATTATTTTTTAAAAACTCTGGTTCAATATTCACATTGCCTTCATGTGTATATGTAATCGCCCTCTGCTTCTCTCATTAAGATACATGTGATTGCATTTAATCACCTCATCTTAAGACCTTTAATCACATCTGGCAAAGACTCCTTTACTAAATAAATGAACATTTACAGATTTCAGGAGTTAGGACCTGATACCTTCTCGGAGGGATATTCTTCAGTCTACTATACCATGTTACCAAAAGTCAGTCACTCCCACAGTTAACATAAAAATATTTTCAAATAAAGAAACCAATGGTCTCATATGATGCCACACGGCAGGACTCTTATCTACCCCATTTCTAATCCTCCTACACCCCTGTGTTACTTGCAGAGGCACATTTTTCTGTAAGAATTAATTGTAAGTTCATCTAAGGAAGCATGTTAGGCAGTAAAAACATTCAAAAAATCTAATAAAATCATCTAGGTATTCATTCCTGACTTCTTTTAGCAACTGATTCTTAAATCCTTCCTAAGATGGTTCTGGACATTGCACAACCCTTCTGTTGGCCTCCAGTAACCCTTCTACTCTAGTGACTGGCCCTTATCAGCCTTCCCTTTCTTCTGCTTCTCCACATACAGAAAAGACCAAGTCATGCTTTCTTTCACAGATAGTTGAAATTTATATATCGGTTTTTCATGTTGTTTGTTTCATTCATTCTCTCAATAAATATTTCTTAACTACCTACCATGATCCAGACACTGTGCTTATCCTTGGAGATACAAAGATGAAAGATGGGCTGGTGCCCCCAGTGAACATAGCAGATATAGAGAATTGTCAACATAGTAAACGTGATGAATGCCAGAACGAAAATAGATACAGGTGCCAGGGGAAGCTACAGTAACTGAGCAACACACTGCAGAAAGAGCTCAGGTTCTGGAAACAGAAAGAACTGGCTTCAAATCTCAGCTCACCACTGACTGCCTTACTCTGGGACCTTAGGCAAATTACATAAGCTTTTTGAGCCTCACTTTTTTTACCTGTAAGATGGAAACAAAGACTGCTCACTTTAAACAGCTGTTGTGAGAACTAAATAGTAATACACACACACACACACACACACACACACACACACACACACACACATATATATGGCAAGGTGCAAGGAGCATCTAAGTGGCCTGAGGGAACTGCGGAAGCCTGACAGAGAGGTAAGACTTGAAATGAAACAGCATGCACATAAAGCTTTGTCAGGTCAGTCCAGACAGAGGCTAACAAAATTTTTTAAGTTCAAGGTAACTAAAAAGAAGGTCACAAGAGGGTGGGCAGGAGTCAGTCATGAGGTTCACAAGGGGCCACTGGAGACCTTCAAAGGGGGAAGGGACATGCTCGGATTTCTGCAGACATGTCAAGGGTGGTTTGGGGTACACAAAAATGAGCTGGGAAGATCAGTTACAACTTGGTGTGATAATCCTGGCAAAAGTTCATAAAGACTTGAAGCTGGGCAGTAACATGGAAGAGGGTAAGAGAGGAGGACTATTAAGACCTTTTGGAGGTAGAGTTTTAGGGGACTGTCTGTGACAAGTAACAGCAAGGCAGGAGATAAGGATGGCTCCAAGATTCTCAAGTGACATCTGCATCTCTGTCTCCACCTCTTTTTCTTTGTAATAAAATCAAATGAAATCTTTCTTTTGAATCAAAGAAGAAATTCAGTCTGAGATATAAATACAAAAGTATGTTGAACATACTTTTCAGCTTTGAAGTGGTTGTTTTGACAGCATGAAGCCACTATAAATGTATTTTTAAAACCCATTAAGCTTTCTCTTCAGAAAATGTTATTATTCTGATGGAATTCTCCAGTTAAAGCATTCTTTTCACTGATGGGAATTACAGAGTGCTGAGAAGCTATAGATGCCAAATGTAAACACAGAATTATAGGTAGAATTTTAGAGTTCACCCCAGGATTCATGACCAACATCTCACAGCCAGTGGTTAAACTGTATCCTTAAAAGCTAGCTTCAGCAGCTAAACCAAGTTACTGGGAGTAGGTTACATCATCAAACATCCATTGGCTAATTCACTCCTGAACTAAACTGATTACCATTACACCTGGCAAGGATTATGGATTATTTTTACTTCTCTAGTAATTTTACTTTTCTTCGCTTATCAACATTCATTCAATGTTCAGTTGTGGTGTACTGAGTGGCTATGATATGCAAGCGTATGAGAAGCCCCAGAACTAATGGAAAACGCAATCCAGTGCTGAGGGAAAGGTGAGATACAGCATGTTCTGTACAAGGCAGAACACACTGAGCAGCCCACAAGTGCCATAGACGGGGCTCTCAAAGTTCAAAAGAGAGTTATCCTTTCGGAGCAAATAACTGAAGGCCGAGATGAAGGGAGAAAAAAACTCTCTGGCTGAGAGAGCCACATAAACAAAGAGGCCGAATGTAAGAAGCCCAGGGTTTCTCCCCTCATTCTTTCAGTTCCCCCGAGACAGCCTGTTCTTTCCCACTGAGGCGACTTTGCCTTAAAATGCCTTCCTTCCTTCCTTTCTCCTTCTGCTGGTCTCATTCAAATGTTACTTCCACTAGGAAGCCTTCTCTGACAGTTTTAGCTAGAATTTAAAATTTCCTTTTTAACTCAGAAGGACCCTCCAAACACATTTTAAGTGCATGTATCAGGTATTATTTAAGAATGACTGCCTGGTTTTATGTTTTGTTTTTAATGGGAGAAAATCAGATTTAATTTTATTTATACAAGAACTGCACATACGTAACTGTGCCAGAGACCCCAAAGACACGGGATGTTAAAAGGCAGAGACGTACAATGAGATCCCTATGGCATGCTGAGCTAAGGGTTTAGAGAAGAGGCTGGGTCTCGGAAGACTGCCTGTTTTTAAGTTCCCCAGTTTTGCCACTTGACATTCAAAGGACTTTGGGTAAATTCCTCAAGTTTTCTGTGCTTGTGAAATGGAGATCACTATAGAATTGGTTAGCATTACACGGGATAATCCAACCAGTCCATTCTGAAGGAGATCAGCCCTGGGATTTCTTTGGAAGGAATGATGCTAAAGCTGAAACTCCAGTACTTTGGCCACCTCATGCGAAGAGTTGACTCATTGGAAAAGACTCTAATGCTGGGAGGGATTGGGGGCAGGAGGAGAATGGGACGTCAGAGGATGAGATGGCTGGATGTCATCACCGACTTGATGGACGTAAGTCTGAGTGAACTCCGGGAGTTGGTGATGGACAGGGAGGCCTGGCATGCTGCAATTCATGGGGTCGCAAAGAGTCAGACACGACTGAGCGACTGAACTGAACTGAACTGAACTGACATGGGATAAATTATATCAAGGGCTTAGCGCCAAACCTACCAAGGTCAATGCTCAATAAGTGCTTTTATCACATGCTTAGACCTGTCTCTGCCTCTAGAGTATAAATCTCTGATGGGAAGGGATATATCCTATTTATCTCTGTAGTTCCAGACTCTCGCATAGCACTTGGAAAATGCTAAATAAATTAAAATTTTCTGTGGCTGTTATCTGATTCAGGGAGTGTCTCGAGAAGATCTTCAGGAGAAAATATCACATAAGCTGATGGTGATTCAGATTAGCACTCAGAAGAAAATCAGTTTACAAGTTGTGTACACAGAGTGATATCAAGAGGTAGAAGACAACAAAGAACAGAAAAAGACACACTAGAGCCTGGAATAATCTCGTATGTTCCAATTTAGAGAAGAAAGAAAAAACGAGGATGGTGCAAGATGGGAACTGGCTAGGGAGGGAAGAAAACCATACGACAGCCTTGTTCATGGCAACCAAGGAGAAAAAGATTCCTATGAAAGCAATTATCTCAACAGTGGAGAACAAGAAAAGGAAGACCAACAAAATGGATTTCATGAATAGAGGTCACTGATAACGTGAAAGTAGTAGTTTTAGTAGACAAGTGAAGGTGGGGAGAGGAATACAGGGTGAAAAAGATCGTATTAACTTACTACTGCAGCAAGCATTTGGCAACTGAAAGAATCAGGGGAGAAACCTTAGGGTGAATAAGAAAGTAATGAATACAAAAATCCTACACTTGGAACAAAAAGGTGGATGGTGAAGGAAAAGAGAGAAACGGGCTGGCAGCTCAAGATATAACAACTCAAAAGGTCAAAGGAAGGAGTTCCTGGTTGTGAGGGTAAAGATGGCGATAACAGTATCTGAGACACAGGAAGGGCTTTCGCCGTTTCCAAGACAAGAAGAAACCAGTGTGGAGGCAAAGGCTCCAGGTAGAGAGGAAGAGAGAATGGATGAGAAGATCTGGTCCTAGGTGACTTGGGGTGAAAAGCAGACTCCCCTTGCCCTGAAAAAGGACAGTGTAGCTAAGTGGCCATTCAGAGACCATTATGATGACAGATCCCAGAAGCCAAAGACCCTGGATTACTAGAACAGCCCTTCTTTTTGCTGGCCCAACAGAACTGTGGCTGGACCTCAGAGATGAAACAAGAATTCCCCCATCCACTGCAGAACACCTGGTTTTGAAGAAATCAGCAATTGCGAATGGTGGCAAGGAAGCATTGTAGTGAATACATTTTTCCAAATTTACCTTTTCAGACTCGGCAGTGACTTGGAACTTTGAAAGTTCCTCAAGTCACATAATACCACAGAACCCTCACCATACTAACTCAGCACCAAGAAGCTTAAAAATATGGGGAAAAAAAAATAACAATGTATAATGTATTGCTTTCCAATTGTTTCCTGATGAAAACACAGTGAAAGCTATACAGGATCCTAATTAGTATAAATTTGGTATCCTCTAGTTTATTTTAGTTGGAGAAGGCAATGACACCCCACTCCAGTACTCTTGCTGTCCCATGGACAGAGGAGCCTGGTAGGCTGCAGTTCACAGGGTCATGAAGAGTCGGACACGACTGAGCGATTTCCCTTTCACTTTTCACTTTCATGCATTGGAGAAGGAAATGGCAACCCACTCCAGTGTTCTTGCCTGGAGAATCCCAGGGATGGGGGAGCCTGGTGGGCTGCCATCTCTGGGGTCGCACAGAGTCGGACACGACTGAAGCGACTTAGCAGCAGCAGCAGCAGTTTATTTTAGTAGTGGGCTAGCAAGAGGACTGAGGAGGACATGGCAAGCCACTCCAGTATTCTTGCCTGGAGAGTTCCCATAGACAGAGGAGCCTGGTGGGCTACAGTCCATGGGGTCTCAAAGAGTCGGACTCGACTGAAGTGACCCATGCAGCAAGAGGGCTACTATTGTCTTAAGGCCCTGTGACAGTAATAAGGATCATATTAGCTTATTATTGCAGCAGGCATTTGGCAAGCAAGTTTAGCAAAATATTTGTACAATAATTTTTTTTAACTTGTCCTCGTTAGTTCTATGAGTAAATATACTCAAGGACATTCTGCATTCTCAGTTAACAGACAAAATAAATGATCTTTGCAAAAATGTGAGAAGGCTCTATTTCAATGGAAAATACAGTGAAATCATCAACATTTTGTCACTCACTCCGCTTGAGATGAGTTGAGTGGGTTACTTCCTACATTGCCTGCTGCTGTACAACAGAAAAGGGACCCTCTTCAGTCTACCCTTTCTGTGTTCCAATTATTTATTTCCTAGTTCACATTATGGAAAATGTGGTAAACATTTTATTGACTCTGGACATCACTGACAATAATACTCAAGCTACTCTGGGATTTGGCAAACAGAAGTAGGGAAAAGAAAAAGGAGAATTTAAAGAAAAGAAGAAATCGAGGCAAGTAAACTAAAACCAACTGAAGCTTTTTGGCATTCCTTTCCCTCTCAGTGCCAACAAGTCTTGTTCTAGATTAGGAAAAGTAAGCATCTAAAATGTCAACACTCTTATTTAAAGAATCTGGGAGAGAGTCCATGGACCTCCTGAATTCAGATGGGGGTGGGGATGTAACACATATATCTTATAGTAGTTACTTTATTGTAGTTACTGAAAACCAATTAGAAGTGCTTCCCTATGTCCCAGGCCAAAATCATAGATTCGTGTCTATTATCATGTTCTTGCAACATTCTCAGAGAGGCATCTATAATTTGGCTTCAGATCTACTGCTGGGAGATGGAGGAGACTATACTTGCCCTAATTTGTAGCAAATCTTCAACCATTCATTTTGTAGCTCTCTGACCTCCTCACACCTTATTCAGGTCTTGTCTTCCCAATTCTCTTTAAGAAAGAGGCTGTGTAAAGATATTAGTCCCTCCGTGAATTGTGTCTCTAAGACCTAGAAAGATTTAAACTAGTGTATGTGATGGCAGTCACATCTGTAATTAAAGTATCAGCTGCTTGAACAGGGAAGTACAGAGAGCATGGGAGTCTTCTTTAAGAACAATGTTCACAGTTCTCAGGAGAAATGGGAAGTTTTTAACTTAAATTTTTTAATAGGGAAAGATACAGACAGAGACAGCTGAGACATAATGATGTTGAAATAGAGGACCAATCTTGACTCAGCTTCCCACAGTTCACAGCCCAATTACGGAAACTACACGTAAACAATGCATAGTATAAAACAGAGCCTGAAGTTCACAAAAACAAATTAAGTAGTACAATTTCAAGTTCCCCGAGGTCCCTGAGTTGTCACTGATTCAAATACACAAAAATTATTGATCTGTAGAATACTTTCTCAGGGAGCCAATGGAGTTCATCATGAAAGCTGTGTAGGCCAAGAAATGAAATAGTAAACTATCATAAATAGAACATAGTAATCACTGTCTCTTTCCACTTCCTGTGTGCATGAAAGTTATGCTCTTTAAAGTCCACTTGGCTGTTTTCAGCTTTAAAAAGGAGATATATTTTGCAGGTTATAAAATATAACACTTAGCTTTAGAGAAAATCTGTAGCACAGCAGGAAAAAGACAAATGAAAGAGACAGAAGCCTTAAAATCTTTACAAATTATGGGTAAGTTTTTTTTTTTTTTTAATTGGAGGATGACCTCTTTACAATGTTGTGTTACTTTCTGCCATACAACAACGAGAATCAACCATAATTATACATATATCCCCCCTTCTCGGGCCTCCCTCCCGTCTTGGGAAAGCTTTAATCTCATACATATGTGGAGTGAAAGTATGTTTAAAAGTGCCATTTTAAAAGGAATCATGTTTCTCCTGGACGCTGTCCACTGACATGGCTGACTAGCTGTCCACATGTAGCACAAAGGCAATGACTGGTGGGAGCCAACTCTCACACGCCAACGTTGCAACTCAACACACTAACAAAACAACCAGGCCTTGTGATTTGCCACACCAAACATGAAAAAGGCTCCTCCGTGGGACTTGAAAATCTGATGTTTTAGAAAAATCCTCAACTCAGAACAGGAAAAAGAAACATGTGAAGATAAGGACATCAATGAGAATGTGAGCTGTTTTGCTTCTTTTGGAGAGAAAGTGATACTTTCTGTTGTCATCTAACAGTCTAGAAAAATGGTTACGCTTTGGGGGTCATAGGCCCCTTTAACAGAATGCTGTAGGTTTTGGATACCAGAATAAAGGTATATGGACACAAAATCCTGAATCTCCAAATTCCCCGGCTTCAAGTCAAGGCATTTTGATTTAGATGTCTGAGAAGAATCCTTCTGAAGCTAGCAAGATGAATAGTCTCAGTTATAAAATTAGATCAGAATGAGTTTTATGGGAAGCCTGCGTTGGCCCGCAAATGCAAAAATAATAGTCTTGTCCTGAAAGAGTAAAGCAAAAGAGGAGATTACATCTAAATTTTATTAATATTTTAGTTCAGACTTAAATTCAATTTTAAGTCTTCAAATTTAAATTTAAGGGAGGAGAAGAGGACGACAGAGTATGAGATGGCTGGATGGAATCTCCAACTCGATGCACATGAGTTTGAGCAAGCTCTGGGAGTTGCTGATGGACAGGGAAGCCTAGCATGCTGCAGTCCATGGGATCACAAAGAGTCGGACATGACTGAGCAATGAACTGAACTGAAATTCAATTTTTAAATGGTGAGGGAATTAATACAGGCACCCCATCATTGCAACTTTAATATACCAGATGCATCAACACCATTCTTAATAAAAAGAAAGAGGTTGTAGTTGAAGTTTATTAATGAAGCTAGCAAATGTTAATGGTGAATTACACAGAAAAAAAAAAATCATCCATACTGTTTAGAGTTGACCAGATATCTTAAGACTTGAATATCTGCAACGTGCTAAGGAAATACAACATAGCAAGTCAAAACAAATAACCTAGCAACTGCAAATTACTGTTCAAATGTGGATTCCAAAATCTTTGCTCATATAATTAATGAGATCTTTATTTGTTAATTACCTTTAAAACTCTTGATTAAATGCTGAATCATCTAGCACACTATATTAAGCACTGTGGGTGATAAAAGAGTATAGTTCATTGTGGAAGACTATACCCCAAATGGAAAAAGAAAGCTCAAGATTTTAAATTTATCACAGAAAAAAGAGAGGTAGAGAGGGTAGGATGAAATTCCAAAAAGAAATACGGAAAAATCATATACTACATTTATGCCTGCCACATTGTATAGCAACCTCTATATAATTACCTCTACAGACACTGCTTATTTTTTTCTTTGTGTACATGGAGAATCAAGGAGTCACATCCAGAAGATACCCAAGCAGCACTAGAGTAAAGAAATCTGGGAGGAAAAGGGTGAGTGACGGTCACCACTCCTTGTCAGCGGTATTAAGGGCTCTGTGCAGATAAGACATCAGCAGTCTTGCTTGCTGTCCATCTCTCTGGTGACTAGTTCTGAAAATATAATAGTCTACTGAAACATGTTTAACCCCACTAATCGGGATTCAGTCCTTGGATCTTCATGGGAATGAAAGCTAGAAGACAGAAGGAGCATCTTTAGCATCTAAGAAGTCCCAGGCTGCAGACTAGAAGACACAGGAGCACAATGTGGGATTTCCACACCCCTTCCTCTCAATGATTAGGACTTTGGAAAAGTGGGAACATTGAGGAAGTGAACTTACTAGGAAGAGATTATTGGCAAACAATATGTCATTTTCTGTTTGATGACTTCATGTAGTACCATGATGATCTATGGGTAGGGTTGGAGTACACTTCAAGGAAGAAAGTTTTGGAGACTATTCAGTTCAGTTCAGTCGCTCAGTCGTGTCCGACTCTTTGCGGCCCCATGAGTCGCAGCACGCCAGGCCTCCCTGTCCATCACCAATGCCCGGAGTTCACTCAGACTCATGTCCATCGAGTCCGTGATGCCATCCAGCCATCCCATCCTCGGTTGTCCCCTTCTCCTACTGCCCCCAATCCCTCCCAGCATCAGAGTCTTTTCCAATGAGTCAACTCTTCGCATGAGGTGGCCAAAGTGCTGGAGCTTCAGCTTTAGCATCATTCCCTCCAAAGAAATCCCAGGGCTGATCTCCTTCAGAATGGACTGGTTGGATCTCCTTGCAGTCCAAGGGACTCTCAAGAGTCTTCTCCAACACCACAGTTCAAAAGCATCAGTTCTTCGGCACTCAGCCTTCTTCACAGTCCAACTCTCACATCCATACATGACCACAGGAAAAACCACAGCCTTGACTAGACAGACCTTAGTCGGCAAAGTAATGTCTCTGCTTTTGAATATGCTATCTAGCTTGGTCAAAACTTTTCTTCCAAGGAGTAAGTCTCTTTTAATTTCGTGGCTGCAGTCAGCATCTGCGGTGATTTTGGAGCCCAAAAAAGTAAAGTCTGACACGTTTCCACTGTTTCCCCATCTATTTCCCATGAAGGGATAGGACCGGATGCCATGATCTTTGTTTTCTGAATGTTGAGCTTTAAGCCAACTTTTTCACTCTCCTCTTTCACTTTCATCAAGAGGCTTTTTAGTTCCTGTTCACTTTCTGCCATAAGGGTGGTATCATCTGCATATCTGAGGTGATTGATATTTCTCCCAGCAATCTTGATTCCAGCCTATGTTTCTTCCAGTCCAGCATTTCTCATGATGTACTTTGCATATAAGTTAAATAAGCAAGGTGACAATATACAGCCTTGACGTACTCCTTTTCCTATTTGGAACCAGTCTGTTGTTCCATGTCCAGTTCTAACTGTTGCTTCCTGACCTGCATACAGATTTCTCAAGAGGCAGGTTAGGTGGTATTAGGTGGCCTTTAAATTGAATATGAAAGAAAGAAGAAAGCAACATTCATGCAAAATCATAAAACCAGTAACCAGAGGTCTGTAATCATGTCATGGGAAAATGCAGAATAGTTCAGGAGGCGCCATGAGACTCCTATAGGAAAATAATTGGGAAAAACTTCCAAAATAACACTGTCAAGGGTCTCGTAGTTTTAAAGGACCAGTACAGAGCTTGACAACTGAAAAATAAGATGGTAAATACTACTTTATAAAAATTACTGGGAGTTGGTATTTCAAGGAAATATTTGCAAGGAAGGGTGCCAAAAAAATCACCTATCATCTGTGTGAAAATTCATCCATATAGGTGGTAAGGATAATGAAGAAGCATTTGAATGAGGGTTAAATGAGATGAAAAGATATCTTGCTGATGAAATTCATATTAACAGATTATCTGGCCAAATGGAAGAAATGGATGATATGTTCCTAATTTAGTTTACAATGCTGGCAACAGAGGCACAAAACAGTTGTGATGGGAAACGTCAACTTCCCAAACATTTGACTGATGACTCTAAACTGAAAACAGAATGTCTGACAAGTTGCTGCCTGTACTGAATAGTAGCTTAATTTTTCTATAAAGAGAAGCAGCAACCAGGGACATTGCTATGCGTGCTTAGTCCCTTGAGTCATGTCTGACTGTGTGACCCCATGGACTATAGCCCATCATGCTCTTCTGTCTGTGGGATTTTCCAGGCAAGAATACTGGAGTGGATTGTCATGCCCTTCTCCAGGGGAATCTTCCTGACCCAGGAATCGAACCCACATCTCCTGCAGCTCCTGCACTGCAAGCAGATTTTTTACCACTGAGCAACCTGGGAAGCTACTTGAATCTAATTCTAAACAACCAAGATATCAGCTAGTGAAGTGAAATAATGAGCCTAGGGTGAAAGCTATGATGCCATTGTAGCACATGGTAAAGCCCTCTTAACTGTCCTTTACTCACCCAAGATTCTTCACTATCTTTGTAAAACACACTTGCTGATACAAAGAGTCTCAAGGCTCAGGTTTGACAGACCACCCTCTAGTACCTCCACTCACCTGCCAAGCCATGTACTTATCAAACATCTGTTGTATTTCCTACCAAACCTATTGTGCCAGTTGTACTGGATATTGTGGACAAATTAATTAAATATTATACAAACTGACTACATATTAGCACAAAAAGAATTGTTAACAAAGTTAAATGTTCTGGTAAATTCTGATAGAGTTCTAAACAGAATTGTTGTTAAATTAAGTTAAAGCAATTCAACAGTAAACATTATTTGAAAACTTAAAAACCACACACAAAAAAAACGGACTTAGATAGATTTTGTGATCAGATTTCTTTATAAGACTTTGAGTTCAGTTCAGTTCAGTTCAGTTGCTTAGTCGTGTCCGACTCTCTGCGACCCATGAACCACAGCATGCCAGGCCTCCCTGTCCATCACCAATTTCTGGAGTCCACCCAAACCCATGTCCATTGAGTCAGTGATGCCATCCAACCCCTTCATCCTCTGTCATCCCCTTCTCCTCCTGCCCTTAATATTTCCCAGCATAAGGGTCTTTTCAAATGAGTCAGCTCTTCACATCAAGTGGCCAAAGTATTGGAGTTTCAGCTTCAGCATCAGTCCTTCCAATGAACACCCAGGACTGATCTCCTTTAGGATAGACTGGTTGGATCTCCTTGCAGTCCAAGGGACTCTCAAGAGTCTTCTCCAACACCACAGTTCAAAAGGGTCAATTCTTTGGCACTCAGCTTTCTTTATAGTCCAACTCTCACATCCATACATGACTACTAGAAAAACCATAGCACTGACTAGACGGACCTTTGTTGACAAAGTAATGTCTCTTGCTTTTGAATATGCTGTCTAGGTTGGTCATAACTTTCCTTCCAAGGAGTAAGCATCTTTTAATTTCATAGCTGCAATCACCATCTGCACTTTACCCAACTCAAAAAAAAAAATCAAAACTGAAAATTACAAAAATAGTAAATGACACAGAATTATAGATGGTACAAAAAAACCCTTTGCCCTACGTCAAAGATTGGTGACTGAATATATTTGTTTAATTAATGTATTTTAAGTTAAAATGCTATTCAAATTACATGTATCTTTTTATGATTTTCTATTTTAACCGTCTTTTTGATTAACAGTCCAACTCCATTCCAACAGCAACAGATAAAAGCTCTTGTCCTGGCCCTTTTGATAGCCAGGTAGTGGGTGGTTGAAAATATGATGATAAAAACTAGCCTTCAGGAAGGCAGACTCCAAAAGACTCAAAAGAAATTAGAGCCAAGACACTGGGGTGAGAGACTCTGAAAGAGGGTTGAGTAGCACCTTCCAGTCCACACAGTCTGTAATTCTGTCTACACAATCACAGATAGTGATTCCAAGGGAGAAATGATAGGAGTTCCTACATAGTTCTATCACGACCTCTGATTTTAACAGGTTAGGATAAAACATAGACAGATTGAGACCTAAATTTAAATATTCAGGTGTTAGGATGCTCACTAAAATTATGTTTAATAATAAAAATTTGAAAATGATAAAAAACAAAAATAATAAAAAGTTGAACATTCAATACGAGGAGAATGGTTAAATAAATTATAGGCTATAATTTACAGAAGCTGGTATCATCCACAGCCAACAAAACAAGCTTTAGAAGAACATTTAGAAGAACATTTGGTGATAAGAGAATTGTTTGTGACATAATATGGACTAGCAGTATACAGATTTGCATACAAAATACAATCTAGAGAGATGGCACACTGTACTTCCTCTCAAAACAAAGCAGTTCTCACTCTTGTGATAATGCTGTCCTTCAGAGTAACTATCAAAACTGAACCAGAGGGATGAATTGGGAGGCTGGGATGGACATATATCACACTATTGAAACGATGAATAAATAACTAGTGAGAACCTACTGGATAGCTCAGAACCCTACTTAGTGCTCTGTGGTGACCTAAATGCGAAGGAAATCCAAAAAAGAGGGGATATATGTGTACATACAGCTGATTCACTTGCCATACAGTAGAAACTAACACAACTCTGCACAGCAACTGTACACCAATAAAGATAAATTTTAAAAAAATGAACTAGGATGATTCTAAGGGGCATGAATTGTACATATTCAAGTATAAAATCACAAGTTAGAATTTTAGCCTCAGTTCCTAATCTGGAAATTGGCGATGATCATATTTACAGAAAATTATGTATAACTGAGCTTGGATCTCTGCTCCGCCACAGACCAGCCCATATGTAAGGCTCTTGCAACCAACAAACAGCAACCATCGCCATCTCGACTGCCATCATCATAACAGAGTAGAGGCCAAAAAAGAAGCAATAAGAGATAATTCAATGGAGTGATTACTTAAAACAACTCATTGAAGACAATCATTTTTCCACCTGCTTGATTTCCCAGATAGTTATTTTAAATCAATGGTTATAAAGGTAAGGGACCTCACCCCCAACTCGAGGGAGTATATTAGATCCATCTTGAGTGCAGAGGAGTCTTCCCTGATTTAAAGTTGATGGTCTCATGATTGACCATCAGTTAGCTTGATGCTAAATGAGGAATCTGAGCCTGTTGGTGAAAAAGTGCACAAATTTTTTTTTAGGTCATCTAGCATTGGCCTGGCGTGCTGCGATTCATGGGGTCGCAAAGAGTCGGACACGACTGAGCGACTGAACTGAACTGAAGCATTGTTTAGCCTAATAAGATGAAATTTGCAAAAGATAACTGAATAATGAGAAAGAGCTAATGTAATTTATCCACCACTATAATTTACTCCACATCCTTAAGAAGGCAGGCCGTGGACACACTGACTTTTCACTCCATCTTTCTCCCGATATATACTAGGGGCCATTAAACTAGGTAAGAAGATGAATTACTAGAGATGATTATGCATGCCTTCAGCAGTCCATGAAATGTACCCGAGAACAAGAAAGATATCTGATGACCTGTCAGGGAGATGCTTATGCAAATGAGAACATCATGATTATATGTCTGCTTGTTCATCTAAAGGCTATCATGATATATAGACAGAAAAACTTCACTTGCTCCGTAGCATCACAAATAAGAAGCTGGTTTCAGATTAGGATATGCCAGAAAGGAAAATTCATGGCCAAATTCCGAGTTCAGCTGTAAAAGAGGACAATAATGGACGTAGATCACCATCCAAGCTTATTTCCTTTGAAAACAATAATTACATTAGATGACAGTTCTTATTGCTCTCCTGAAATTATAGTATTTGGCACTAAAAATTATTTGTAATCCTCAGAGGTAAAATACATTGCAAATACATATCATCAGCATCTTTCTGCTCCTAAATAATAAATGATATTTCTGACCAGAGTTCAACAACCTTCAAGGTATCCATGAGAATTAAGACAAAAAGATGAGGCAACTGATGGAACTCAGCTAGGTTACTCTGAAGCCCAGCCTCTTCCTCACATGGCAATACAGTGACGGTGTTAACAGCAGGGCCTTGATTTCAGAGGGAATACCATCCGCTACTTAATATACATGTGGCCATAACCACAGTCATAATCTCCCTGAGTCTTTGCAGTCTTACCATCTGCAAAGGAAGCATGATAATAGTACCTATCTCAGAAAGCTACTTTGAGGATTTAAATGAGATAACTTGTGAAGGTTCCTAACACAGAGGCTGTCAGGTAATTAAAGGTTTACAAAACAGAAACAGAGTCATAGATGTAGAAAATAAATTTATGGTTACCATGGGCATAAGGGACAGGGAGGAATAAATTAGGAGATTGGGATTAACATATACACATTATTATATATAAAAAGATACCTAATATGGACCAACTATATAGCACAGGGAACACTAGTCCCTATATAATGACCCATATGGGAAAAGAATCTAAAATAGAGTGGAGATATATTCATGGGCTTCCCTGATAGCTCAGTTGGTAAAGAATCCGCCTGCAATGCAGGAGACCCTGGTTCGATTCTTGGGTTGGGAAGATCCGCTGGAGAAGGGACAGGCTACCCACTCAAGTACTCTTCGGCTTCCTTGGTGGCTCAGCTGGTAAAGAATCTGCCTGCAATGCGGGAGACATGGGTTTGATCCGTGGGTTGGGAAGATCCCCTGAAGAAGGGAAAGGCTACCCACTCCAGTATTCTGGCCTGGAGAATTCCATGAACTGTATAGTCCATTGGGTCACAAAGAGTTGGACACAACTGAGTGACTTTCACTTTCACATATATACATGTATATAACTGATTCCCTCACCTAAAACTGACACACACTATAAATCCACTATACTCCATTAAAAATTTTTAAATAAATGAACAGCAGTTATTATTAGAGATGTCAATTGTCTGATATCTCCACTTGGATCTCAAACTTATCATGTCTAAAAACTAACCCTTCACTCTCAAAATGTGTTTTCCCCAAACTTCTCTGTTTCAGTAAGTTGCAACTCCATTCTCTATGTCACTCAGGTCAGAATACTTGGAGTTGTCCTTGAAGCACTTTTCTTCCCTCTGATTCCATAGACCTGATCAGCAAATCCTAGCAGCTCTATCTCCAATATGTATTTATAATCCAACCACTTCTCACAACCTCCAGCTACCCCCTGGTCCAAGCTTCCCTGACCTGGATCACAGATCTAGCCTCCTAAGTAACCTCCAGCTTTCTCCCACTTCCTTCTTACAATCTGTTCTCTACAAAGCAGTCAGAGAAATCAGGTTATTTCATTCTTCTGCTCAAAACTCCCCATGGTTTCTCTTTTCTTTCAGAGTAAAAGCCCAAATCCTTAGCAGAGCCTCTAAGTCCCTCTGTGATATGACCCTCCCCACCTCTCTGCCCCCACCTTCCGTTGCTCTTTCCTCTCTAACCACACTGGCTTTCCTGCTGTTCCTAGGAAAGGATAAGCTCCTTTCCACATTCAGAGCTTTCCAACTTTCTCTTCCCCTGCCCAAGATGTACCTGCCCCCAGACCTTCCTGTATCCCGCTCTAGCACTTCATGCAAATGTCGTAGAGGCCGTCCCTGACCCCTTATCTGAAGTAGCAGCCCTCATCACAATCTCCTCTTTTCTGCTCTTCTATTTCTTCAAAATACTCATTACCACATGCCATCTTACTATTTATTAGATTTATTTTTCCACCAATACTTTCATGATAAAGTCCCTCAAGGAGGAAGAAAGTCTGTGTTCTAGGTATGAGGCAATGAGGCTCTAATTGGGAGGATGGCAGGGAGAATGGAAAAGAAGAGGTATTTGGAAGAGGCCTTATCTGAGAAGAGTCTATAAGACTCCACTGTTGATTATATGAATCAGAGAAACTAGCCAACGTGATTCTGAGCTTATTATTCTCACAGCAGTAATAACCTTAGAGATATAAAGGCATTGTATATAACAGGTGTTCTCTCTGAGATGCTAGAAATGCCCATTTTGATGAGTTATGTTTACAAAGATGTCTAAGCAAAAACTCATCAAGCTACACCCTTAAAGTCTGTGCATTTCACTTTATGTAAGTACTCAGGAAAAGTATACAGAGAAAATGATATATTAAAAAGTCAGAAAGTTAATTAATAAAAATATTCTTCTAAGTTTAATTAAATAAATAAAGTCCCTCAAGAGCAGTTTAGTTTGTTTCATTCATCTCAACTCATGAAGCAGGGTACATTTTATTTGATGACTAAAAGGAAAGATACGTAATGAATGCCTCACCATAAAAAATAGATCTGTGCAATGACATTTTATAAGTTCATCCTAAGTAAGGTTCTATAGAGAGACAATCAATTAAATGACTTGTTTCACTAATAAGAAAACTGAGGCCTAAAGACAAGGCCAAAGTCAGATGGTAAGTGTTAGAACCAGGGCTTGCTTAAGCAAGTTTTTCTGTGCCGAGCATCACGCACTTATCCCTAAAGCCCATGCTCTCTACCAAGTTTGGAACATGCTGTAGTCTCGACTCCACGAACAGTAGAAAATGTGTATCAGTTCAGTTATGGTTCAAACCAACTAAGAATTTTAAGAGAAAGGGGTGGGAGCGGGGTTCAGGATGGGGAACACATGTACACCCGTGGTGGATTCATGTCAATGTATGGCAAAACCACTACAATACTGTAAAGTAATTAGCCTCCAATTAAAATAAATAAATTTATATTTTTTAAAAAAAGGGAAAGGACTTTATATAATGTACAATTTACCTAAAATCTTTTACTTTGGTTTTAGAATAAATAAAACTATTGTAAGTGAATGAACAGCTAACAGTTGAGAGCCCAAGTCCCTAGCAAGGTGAAGTACTTCACAAGGATCAGTACAGGAAATCCTTACGACCACCACCTGAGGCACTACTATGATCCCCATTTTACAGGTGAAGACACGAGGGTCAGCGGAGGTTGTGTGCGTGCATGCTCAGTTATGTCTGACTCTTTGCAACATTCGAGAACTTTAAAAGCTGTGGTACATATACAAAATGGAGTATTACTCAGCCATTAAGAAGAATACATTTGAATCAGTTCTAACGAGGTGGATGAAACTGGAGCCTATTATACAAAGTGAAGTAAGCCAGAAAGAAAAACACCAATACAGTATACTAAGGCATATATATGGAATTTAGAAAGATGGTAACAATAACCCTGTATGCGAGATAGCAAAAGAGACACAGGTGTATAGAACAGTCTTTTGGACTCTGTGGGAGAGGGAGAGGGTGGGATGATTTGGGAGAATGGCATTGAAACATGTATAATATCATATAAGAAACGAATCACCAGTCCAGGTTCAATGCAGGATATAGGATGCTCAGGGCTGGTGCACTGGGATGACCCAGAGGGATGGTATGGGGAGGGAGGTGGGAGGGGGGTTCAGGATGGGGAACATGTGTATACCCGTGGTGGATTCATGTTGATGTATAGCAAAACTAATACAATATTGTAAAGTAATTAGCCTGCAATTAAAATAAATAAATTTATATTTTAAAAAAATGAAAGCTTGCACAGCTAGCAAGTGATGGGTCAGTACCTGAACTTGAGCAGTCAACCTACAGAGCCAATGTTCTGTTGAATCAAGAAAGCTGCAGAGGTAACATGTATGATGAAAGTTTTAAAAGGATTTATCTGCTCTGTAGATTCTTTTTATTTTATCCACTTTTCTGAAAATGGGACAGATACATATTATAAATCCCATTTTGAAATGTTTTATTACAAACTCAAACATCTTACACTCATTTGCAATATATATACATATTTCTCCTTTTAATTCACAATGCAAAATTGAAAAAAATATCCTTAGAGAAGTGATGAGTTTAGTCCTCAACAGATCTCAAGACATCAAATATTTTCACGAAAACCATAAAGAGACACTAAGTGTTTGTGCTCTCTTTTTCAGACATCCATTGATGTCAATAACTGTAATGATCTGAAATAAGCAAAGTAGTTATGGTATGCCTCAAGCGTTTCTCATGGAAGTGCCAAAGAACAATACTGAAGAGAAGAAATGCCAAAACAGGAGACATGCTGGTAAACGGGTCACAAAGTTGTCATGGGTCAAGAGGAGGCATTCTTTATGGCTCTTCTGGAACTTAGAATTCTAGAGATTACTGAAAATGCAGAAAAATGTAACTAAACTCCAGAGAAAATGGGACATCCCAGAGTCTAGGTGACATATAACACTTTCCAAAGAGTGTTGAGTAAGGCAACTATGTTATTTCAACTGCAATGACAAATTATATGCTTCAAGAAGCACTTACAGGACTTGCCCAGTGGTCCAATGGTAAAGAATCCACTTGCTAATGCAGGGACATGGGTTTGATCCCTGGTCCAGGAAGATCCCACACGCCACAGAGCAACTAAGCCCATAAGTCAGAGGTACTGAAACCTTGCGCCCAGAGCCCATGCTGCGCAACAAGAGAGGCCACCATGATGAAAAGCCTGGACACCACAGCTAGAGAAAGTTCATGCAGCAATGAGGACCCAGAGCAGCCAATATAAACAAAGAATTTTTTTTAAGAAGCACTTACATTATTTAAAACTCCTAAAAGGGGGAAAAATGATGTATTGGCAATACATCATTTAAGATAAGGGTTTTTTGTCTAACCTTTTATCTTAAATATTATTTAAATACATAATAGCCTAAATGTGATCCTATGAAACTTGGTGCATCATAGAGGAAGAGTGAGTTGGAGGAGAGAAAGAAATCCATGGGAAGGAATATTCTGGAACGAAAAAGTCAGTAAAGATTCCAGACATCCTCTTAAATTTGGCTCTAGAGTCCATAGCAGGAGCCAAGAAGAGAAGATGAGAGAAAAGAAAACGAAGCCCACCGTTTCGTTCTTTTAATTGCTCTCCACTGTGCTCCTCCTGGCTGGGAGAAAGGGGTGATCATGTTAAGCATTAGGGTTCCACATGTTTCCACTTCTTTAAGATAAAATCCAGAAGATACAAGAGTGTAGCATTTTTTTATAAGCTTAAACATTCAAGAGACAGACGTACAGGGGGAGGATTGATCTCACAGCCTCTTTTATCTGAGTTCATGAAGGAGGAAGTCATTCTATCTGCCCACCTGTGTCTGTGATTCTTCAGTAGCAGGAGGAAGTTGTACTTAAGTTTTGAACCTGAGGCTGAATAATACATCAGGTTCAAAGGAAAAACTTGCCATTTTCAGGATTTTATGTATAACTCTGAATTACAGTGTTTTCTGGTATGGTCTTCAAACTTAAAGCTTAGAGTTTGGGGTTTGGTTCAGTTTGATAGAAATAACATGGACTTGATGAAAACAGCTCTGTACCAGGAGTGTGGAGACCTGAGTTCCAGTCCTACATCTGTCATTGCTAGCTATACAAACAGGAGCAACAGTCTCTCAAATCACAATGAGGTGACTGGATTAGATGTTTATCTCTAAGGTCCCTTGCAGCTCTATGAATCTTCTACCAGTCTTTATTCAAGAGCAGGTGCCTAAAAGAATTATATGAGCCATAGACATGAGCCTCAAACATAATTTAAAGTTTCCTAGAAGCACATTAAAATTTTTAAACAGACTGCATTAATTTTGTTTTATTTGTAGTTAATGTGGAGATCAGTCCTGAGTGTTCTTTGGAAGGAATGACGCTAAAGCTGAAACTCCAGTACTTTGGCCACCTCATCTGAAGAACTGACTCATTGGAAAAGACTCTGATGCTGGGAGGGATTAGGGGCAGGAGGAGAAGGGGACGACAGAAGATGAGATGGCTGGATGGCATCACCAACTCGATGGACGTGAGTTTGAGTGAACTCTGGGAGTTGGTGATGGACAGGGAGGCCTGGCATGCTGTGATTCATGGGGTCGCAAAGAATCAGACACGACTGAGCGACTGAACTGAACTGAATGTGTTTTATTTACATATGTATTTAATCCAACAGGATCAAAATCATATTACTTCAATGTGTAATTGCTATTAAATAACATTAATGAGATATTTTACATTTTTCCTTTTTCTACTAAATCTTCAAAACTTGATACATATTTTATACTTGCATCATATCTTTATTTGGATTAGAGGTATTTCAAGTAGTCAATAATCAAGTTTAGAGGGCTTGAATTTTTCTTACCTTTAAGATATAGCTTACCTTCAAAGTGAGATTACATCTAAAGTAGAAAAACTATTCATTAAAACCTTAGGGTCAACATATTAAGGAGATGTTAGGGAAGAGATGATTAACAAAGTGATAAGACTTTTTATGGTAATTGCCAAATGGAAGGATACAGAAGGAAGCCGTGTCACGTGGAAATTCAAGGGTTGGACAGAAATGATGTATGCCACCTCCAGGCCTAGTCAATAAAATGTTTGCCCCTAATTCAGCACTGTCTCTTTTCTCTTATATACAGACATATGCAGTGTGTTTAGTTAAGGTCTCTGTGGTCGTAAGAATAGAGGAGTCACTAGATCAGGGGTTCCTAATCTGAGGTCTATGGATCTTTATGGGATCTTCGGATAGAATTCAGGAAGTCCAAAAGTGGAATGGGGGGAAATAACATCTTTACTTTTATTAACTTCCAACTCGAATTCATCATTTCCTTCAATTATGAATGTAGGCAAACCACAGCAGAATTTAACAGAGCTTGTAACCTCACCCTCACCAGAGATCACACATTCTTCCTGGCACATTTCATTAACTGCACATCGTACAATAGCACTTCATCAATGTGACAGTGGTTATCAGACCCTCACGGGACCTTATCATTGAATGCATTAATAAAGAAGCACATATATTATTATGTCACAGGTTTTTAATATATTTTGATATCTGCGTTTCAATAAAATTGGTTTCCCTTGTAACCCTATGTATTTTTTTTTAATTTAAAAATGTCACTATGAGAAGGAGGTCCACAGATTTCAACAGACTGCCAAAAGGCTCCATGGGACAATGCACTAAAGGGAGAGAGTCTGGGTCCTTGAATGACCCTAACTCCCTTCTCTATCCCACACTGAATCATATTGGATTGTGTAATGAGTGAGAAATAAATCATTATCATGTCAAGTCACTGATAATGTGAGGAGAACTCAGCAATTAGCCTACTGTAGTGTACAACTGAAACGTGGCTTCAGGCCAATGCCAGTTGGTTACAACTGCAACCAGATTCCATGCCCTGAAGAGACGGGCACTGGCAATGATGTGCTGGTAAACTGAGTCTCAAAAAAAAAAAAAGACCTACCATGGCTGATTTTCAACTACCGATACAATAGCATTGAACTCTGAATTAGAAGGGCTGCCCAGACTCAGGCTTGCAGCCAGTGTGAACTGACTCCTGGCCTGTCGTTGGAACTGCTCTCCCCATAACAGTTCCTAGAAAGGTGTCTTGCTATTGACATCCCCTGGCTGGAGGAGAAGAATGTATGCAGAATCTTGAGAATAATTGCTTGAAGGCTTCTATTTAAACCATCGAGTCTGACTTTTTCATAACGAATAAATAAAGCAGAATACCTTAGGTGCAGCAATTTGTACATTCCACAAGCTGTTGAAAAGAATCTAATTAGTACTAATTACAATACTAGAGTGTCCCAACAAATTATAATGCCATTGCTTCTGTAGAGGCATTGTGTTTAAACACTCTGAAACATTAATTAGTCTACAGAACAAATGTGTGAGATAGGTATTATTCAGCAGTGTCTGAAAGCCAATTATTTACGCTGGGAAAGCCTGATACTGTTTCTGACAGTAAAAGCAAATTGACAGTAGGACGGGGAAATCCCAGAATTATATGAACTTCATGTCTGAACTCCTTCTATTTCACTGAGCATTGCTGCTGTCCCCACATGAGAAACGGAGCACAGCCAGTTATCAGACCCAAAATGCACAGAGAATCCAGCCTCGGACTCCGCAAATCCTCAGGAGATTATCATGCTCGTTTTTCTAATTTAAAATCTTCCTTTATGAGTCTTTTGTGTCTTATTTTCCAAATGTTATTTTATAATGAAGAAGTTGTTTAAAAGTGCCATTTTATTAAAGTGACCTACTATGCCTACTTTCACTTATTTATAAATTCCCTATTATGTTTGCTAACATGCAGACAACTTTTACTTCCTGGATTAAGCTAGTTAAAATCTCATCTACTGAAAATATTCACTTCAAAATACAATCAAATCATTTAGAATTAAGCTATGGAATCAAGGGTTTAGTAAATGTTTCAATCTCATTTTAAAATAAGTAAGTTGGGCTTCCTTGGTGGCTTGGTGGTAGAAGCCACTGGCCAGTGAAGGAGACATGGGTTCAATCCCTGGTCCAGGAAGATCCCACTTGCTGAAGAGTAACTAAGCCCGTGTGCCATGATCACTGAGCCTGTGCTCTAGAGCCTGGGAGCCATTAACTACTGAGCCTAAGTACCACCACTGCTGAAGCCCAAGAGTCCTAGAGCCCCCGCTCTGCAGCCAGAGAAGACGCCACAATGAGAAGTCCGTGCACCATAGCCAGGGAGTAGCCTCCTATCACCACAACCAGAAGAAAGTCCACATAGCAATGAAGACCGAGCACAATCAAAAATAAGCAACTAAATAAAAATAAAACTATAAATGAATAAAGTGAATAACTCACTGTTCAAATCTTATCAAGCTGATGCTCCTTTTCATCAGAAAGGAGCTATGTGGACAAGAAAAAGCTATGTGGACCAGGACTGCAGTTTCTGGAAGAACATTTGATATTCTGTTGCTTATTCTCTGAGAAATTCACCTGCCTGTCAAAGAGTAGGCACTCAATACATGTTAGTGTTTAATGTTGCTGTTATCGTTATTATCACTCCTCAGGCCAGGAGTTATCATTTTTAGTTAAGAATTGATATCCCAATTGAATGCACAGGTCTTACTTATGCTCCAAAATTCTTAGCTGCTTTAAATCTAAATTGTTGCTGTTGGTTAGTCGCTCAGCCATGTCCAACTCTTTGCATCTCCCTAGACTGTAGCCTGCCAGGCTCCTCTGTCCATGAGATCTCCCAGGCAAAATTACTGGAGTGGGTTGCCACTTCCTTCTCCAAGGGATCTTCCCGAGCTAGGGATCAAACCCACAACTCCTGCATTGGCAGGCAGATTCTTTACCACTGAGTACATTTCAATTAATATTACTAATTTAATCCCTCTTTATAATGAAACAGTTGGAAATATTTATACTCCAGATATTCAATTCAGTCCCTCAATCATGTCCCACTCTTTGCGACCCCATGGACTGTAGCACACCAGGTTTCCCTGTCCATCACCAACTCCCAGAGCTTGCTCAAACTCATGTCCATCAAGTTGGTGATGTCATCCAACCATCTCATCCTCTGTCTGTCCCCTTCTCCTGCCTTCAATCTTTCCCAGCATCAGGATCTTTTCCAAGAGTCAGTTCTTCTCATCAAGCGGCCAAAGTATTGAAGCTTCAGCTTCAGTATCAGTCCTTCCAATGAATATTCAGAACCAGTTTCCTTTAGGATTGACTAGTGTGATCACTTACTCCAGATATTGTACAATATTATTAATGTTGTGAGTGAAATTTACCTTTATTCTAACTATGTCTGTTTTGTTTAGACCATTATTCAGGCTTCCCTGGTGGGTCTGCAGTAAAAGAATCCACCTGCAAGGCAGGAGACCCAGGAGATGCAGATTTGATCCCTGGGTCGGGAAGATCCCCTCGAGGAGGCAATGGCAACCCACTCCAGCATTCTTGCCTGGAGAATCCCACGGACAGAGGCTACAGTCATGGAGCTGCAAAGAATCGGACACAAATGAAGCAACTGAGCACAGACAAATTATTCAGACATACCTATCTAACTCACTCAGCATGACCTACGTAGGAAATAATCTTAAAAACAAGAATCTTCAATCCAAATTGGGAAAACTTCCGAATTCTTAAGCTAATCCTAGAAACTGTGAGTTGTCCTCTATGAACCCCCAAGGTAATGGTACAAGACTGACACTAACAATGGCCTTTTTGAAAGAACATCCACAGTTTCATTTCTCAGTCAATCCTGCTCATCTGTCCTGGCCCCAGACCAGCCCCATCTCAGCAATTCTTCATGAAGATCTGCTCCACTCTTCTCCCAAACCTACTGAGAATGTTGGTAGCAGGTAGTACAACTACATTCTCCAACAGCTGTTCCAACAGACCCAGAAATGCAGTATTGATATTGCTCTTTCCTAGAAACCTGGAGACAAGAATTATTTCTGTGTTCCATTTCTCTCCTCATTGTGTTCATATTTTTCTCTACTTTAGCACATGGAACATATTTACTAAAAAACTGTCTTAACACCATTGTCTGCTGATTTCATCATGTCTGTAATTCCTAAATCTGTTTCTATTGAAAAATTTTTTTTCCCTTTGAGTTATGATCTTTTCATGTTTTTTCATTTGCCTGGTAATTTTTTATCAGATGCTGGGTATTGTGAATTTTACATTGTTGAATATATATTTTACTGTATTCCTATCAGGAATATTGGACTTTGCTCAGGCATGCAGTTAAGTTACTTAGGATCAGTTTGATCCTTCTGAGGTTTGCTTTCACATTTTTTTTTAATTAGAGCAGATTCAGACCAGTGTTAGAGCTTAAAGTTAATTTCTGTTCACTACTAAAGACTTGCAGAAGGAAATGGCAACCCACTCCAGTATGTTTGCCTGGAGAATTCCCATGGGCAGAGGATCCTGGCGGGCTACAGTCTATGGGGGACATGACTAAGTGACTAACACACACACACACACACACACACACACACACACTACTGAGGACCCCAAACAATGCTCTATGATCTACAAGATCTTTCTCTTATATTTTGTTGCTGTTGTTGTTTTTCTAATGTCCTTCTATTTGGGATGATGGGGATGTAAACTACTTCTAGATCTGGATGACCTCCAGGAACTGTTTGACTCTATAAAATCAGATACATGTGATCGTCTGTTCTAGAAAATGGTCTTATATTACTTCTCTGCTAATTTTCTCTTCTGCATTTTCTTTGTTCTCTATTTCTGAGAACTTCAGAGTCAGACACTGAAATTTTTTAATTGACTCTTTAAGTTTTAAATATTTTTTAACATGGGGTCACAAAGAGTCAGACACGACTAAGAGACTGAACTGAACTGAACATTGCCTCTCCTATTTCCTATCTTTTGATCTTTTTGTTCTATTTTTGCAAGACTTTCTCAACTTTGTTTTCCAAAGCAACAACTGGATTTCTGAATTTCTTGATCATTAGATTTTTAATTTCCAAGAGATATTTCTTATTCTACTATCGCCATTTCTTGCATTGCCTTGCAACCTGAACTTGTTTTCCAAACTCAATACTTCTCGTATTTTTTAGGATATCCACTATAGTTTAAATATTTTTCTCCTTTCATTCATTTATTAAGCAAATATTTATTGGTAACAAACCATGTATCAGACACTGATCTCTCAAAACAAAGACCCTGCTCTCATGAAGGTGAAAGTCGGTGATAGGCAGGCATTAAAAAACTAGCAAACACATTTTATTAAAATGTTGGTTGGTAATGAGTGCTATGAGGACCCCCTCCACCAAACACTTTCTCACTTGCTCACTACACTCCACCCATGCCAGGCTTTCTTCAGTTTGTTCAAGTTTCTTTTTCTCCTTCCCTTTCTATACACTGTTTTCTATGCTCAAAATATTCTTCCTTATCCTGCTGAGCACTATATCTTCAGAGTATCTCATCTCCTTGCCCTACCATCAGTTTTCCAATCTCACTACACTTTCTATTCCATTCATAACATTTATCAAAACTTGTAATGTTGTTTACTTACCACATAATAGCCATTCATGCTTCTTCCTTGCCAAGTGAGCCTGATTTTGTTCAGGTGTCGCTATAGCCACAGGGTTCAGAGAAGATAGGGCCTGGCCCCAGCCAGGGGTGATTCTGGATTACTCTATCAAAATCATGATAGTTCCATACTATTGCCAGTGATGGCTTAGGAAAGAATGCGTGACCCAGTTCTGATCAGTGGGTCACATATCAAGGGACGTCTGCTATGGGAAGCTGGAGAAAGTTTGCTCTTATAAAGCGACTAAAAGAATAGATAGTCCTATTCTCAGCCTCTGGGACATTGATTTACTTAAGAATGTGGTATCTTTGACTACTCTAGTCATCTTTCAACAGTAGGAGTGCTATCCCACAGAGAGCAGAAAGACAAAAATAGCTGACTTTTGATGATATCACGGAGCCACTAAATTAGTCCTATCTTCATGCTTCTTTATGTTCCAATGAGCTCTACTTGAGAAATCTACCAGATAATGAGCTTCAAATACCAAACAGACATCAGCATAAGGAGTGATGAATTAAGTAACATTTACTTGGAAAACAAGAAGTAAATAAGAAAAAAGAATATAATGTAATGGTTATATGTTCTGACACAGCAAAATAATAAAATAAAATTGGAGAATTGTGATGGCACGTATAAAACTTTTGTTACTAATTCTTTTCAATTTATTTTTTAATTGGAGAAAAATTGCTTTACAATGTTGTATTTGTTTCTGCCATACAACAACGCAAATCAGCCATAATTATACATCTATCACCTCCCTCTTGTGCCTCCCTACTAATTCGTAAAACAGTTTGTTCAACAGTTTTCTGCAATCATAGTTGATGGTGGTAATAGTCACATTATTGTCTCATACAGTTGCATGTATTAAGTGGGATAATGTAGAATTTGAAGGTATTTAATTCCATTATCTATTGTGACTTTGAGAACCAAGAAAAAGGAGACAAAAATATAATGTAGGGAGATACAAATTTTTTTCATAGTTCTATTAAAATGGTCCAGAAACAACAGCCAACCTAGTTGGCCTCCATAGGCCCAAAAACTGTCTTCTTAAATACCGTTTTCCACTAAGAGAAATCAGGGATTCTTTTAGACATTGCCTATTGCAAGTATGGGATAGGAAATAAACATGATGAACCAAGAACATTTTGACCTACCAGAAGACAAGAAAGCTATCAAACACTAGGAAGGTAATTTCAAAAGGACTCAGGAGCCAACCTGAAAAGGCTTTCATTGCCAGTGATGGGAATTTTCAATGAGGATAAGAATTTTCAGTAAGAATAAGAATTACAACAAGCTCATGAGTTCATAATATTTTTCAAATTAATTAATAATCTTCAGAGGATGATAAGAAACCCAAAATTATTTTGAAAACTGTTAAATAAGATGAAAGGGTAAAGTTTTTTATTCTGCCTTTCCTATGTGAACTATCATATGAGGTCACCAAATAGTAAATAAGAAAAGTAGCACTACATAAAATTGGTCAAGCCAATAAATGAAAACAAAATTACATAATTAGAATATCACCATTCTTCAATCCCAGAGATATTAATGGGTCTCAGCAATGAGCATCAATAACTGCTAAGTGAAAATGAAAGTGACTCAGTCATGTTCGACTCTTTGCAACCCCGCGGACTATGCAGTCCATGGAATTCTCCAGGCCAGAATACTGCAGGGGGTAGCCTTTCCCTTCTCCAGGGGATCTTCCCAACCCAGGGATCAAACACAGGTCTCCCGCATTGCGGGTAGATTCTTTACCCGCTGAACCACAAGGGAAGTCCAAGAATACTGGAGTGGGTAGCCTTTCCCTTCTCCAGAGGATCTTCCCAACCCAAGAATCGAACCAGAGTCTCCTGCATTGCAGGCGGATTCTTTACCAGCTGAGTCTGCTAACATCACCATAAGAGACAGCCAAATGTTAGGCGCCTCCAAATGAAGAACACAGCACCACCTACAGCCTTGACAAAAGTATTAATTCTCAACCTGATCACATCTCAATATCCCTCTGTCAATTTGCGGAAAATATAGGAGAAATTAATGGAACGGCACCATGAACAATTTCCAGACTGCGGGAAAAGTACATGTCCAATAGTCCAGATCTGTCAATACATTATTTGCAAGTAAAAATTAGAGATGTAAGGGAAACCTGCAGATTAAAGTAAACTTCAGTTCAGTTCAGTTCAGCCACTCAGTCGTGTCTGACTCTCTGTGACCCCATGAATCGCAGCACACCAGGCCTCCCTGTCCATCACCATCTCGAGGAGTTCACTCAGGCTCACGTCCATTGAGCCCGTGATGCCATGATGCCATCCAGCCATCTCATCCTCTGTCGTCCCCTTCTCCTCCTGCCCCCAATCCCTCCCAGCATCAGAGTCTTTTCCAATGAGTCAACTCTTCGCATGAGGTGGCCAAAGTACTGGAGCTTCAGCTTTAGCATCATTCCTTCCAAAGAAATCCCAGGGTTGATCTCCTTCAGAATGGACTGGTTGGATCTCCTTGCAGTCCAAGGGACTCTCAAGAGTCTTCTCCCAACACCACAGTTCAAAAGCATCAATTCTTCGGCGCTCAGCCTTCTTCACAGTCCAACTCTCACATCCATACATGACCACAGGAGAGATTTTTATAATGGGCAAGACTAAACTATAGTGTTTAAAAATACATTGTTGGGTGATAAAACTACATGAAATGTCAGGAAGTCATTACTATACAATCTTGGATGACTAGTGTGGTCGTTTGTTATATTGGCAGCCCCTAAGGAATCACAACTCATGGTATTCATGACTTTGTGAAGTTCCTTCCTCTACATCTGAACTAGCCCTGAGATTTGCTTTAGCCAATAGAATATGGCAGAGTAATACTGTGCTGTTCCAAGGCTAAGCCATAAAAAGCTCTGGTCTTTGCTTTCTTGCAAACTGTGACCTAGCACTTAATTTTTTTAGTAAAGAAAAACTAGCTAGTTCTATTCAATTTTATTTGGCACTAGGGGCAGAATATATCCTTAGACCATAAAGGAGAATGATTCTCTGTTCCACAATTTGGAAACTTTTAAATAGTATTTTCAATCATGAGATCTATTCATTTGTCTCTCAGATGAGGTATGTAAATAATTTAAAAAAAAAAAATTTGTCTACCCTCCTGAAAAATCAACCTTGATTTTTCTTCTGTTGAAGGAACTGTGCTGTCAACAGTCAGCTGTCAATCCATGAGGCAGCTGTAATTAGGATGGAGAATCTGACCATGGAGAATGACTTCATTTTTTTTTTAAATTTGAAGATAATTGCTTTACAGAGTCACGTTGTATTGGTTTCTGCTGTACAACAACATGAATCAGTCATAACTATACATATATATCCCCTCACTCTGGAGCCTCCCTCCTCCCCACCCCATCCTGTCCCTCTAGGTCATCACAGAGCGCCAGGCTGGGCTCCCTGTGTTATACAGCAGCTTCCCACTAGCTATCTATTTTACATACTGACCTAGCATTTTAAAATTCAGGACCCTGCTGGTGAGACCAACAGCAGGGTTGAACAACAATCTCTGGGAGTAGTTGTTTTTTTTTTTTTTTTTTTTGAGATTACAGAGGGGAGGCTTCTGGGATGGCTACTGAAGCTCTTTCCATTTCTTAACCTGGGTGATGGCTACAGGATATTCACCTTATAATGATGTACTAAGCTATGCATTTGTTTACATGGTTTTGGAGCCTATGTTTTATTTTTAAATAAAAATGGTTTTAAGAAAAAGAAAAAAATCCCCATGGTTTGGCAGAGAGACCTTTACTCTTCTTCCAAAATTTCTTTGGACTGTGGACTTTTATTTATTTATTTATTTATTTTTAGACCATGGACTTTTTTAAAAGCACTCAAGGCTCCTAGTTTAAAACTTTGATTTATTCTAATCTATCCACAGCAACATCCAAACACATCAAGCAGAGAAATATAAACTTCTTTGGATCTTAGGTCTTACAATTTGTAAAACCGAATTAATTTCTTTCATACATAAATCTTTTCTTCACTCCTGTGAGAAAAAAACATATAGCGCAAAAAAAAAGAGGCACTTTTATAAACTGGCTTGCATTTTCTTACTGGCAGCAACTTGCTGGTCTCTTTTTAAAATGAGTTTTCCAGCTTCAAAGGAGAAAATGTGTATTATATTTGGGATTGTGTGTGTGTGTGTGTTTTAGTTTGGAACTGTTAGAATTTTAGGCCTTGTGTCACATTTTACTAAAGTGCTTTAAAACAGATTGTAGCAGATGAATTGCGCTCTTTTGTTCTCTTGTCTTCCTTTTCATTATTATCCTTACCTCTGATTTCATTTTCCATTTCACAAGGCAAATTGTTGTAGGTATCTTTTTTCTTAAAATGGTGTTAGCTAGCTTCACTGACAAAAGAAAATAAAATTTCTGGTTAAGGGATCAAATTTCACTGCCATACAGCACATAAAATATTCTGTAAAACTTTCACAGTCCATTTACTTTGATTGAATTAGAAACTACTGTCACAAATTGTGCTCCTGCTATTGTGCTTCTTACCTGGGAATCCAGTTCAGATAATAATCCCAAAGAATAACAGAGTAAAACCATAATCAGTTCAATAGTCCACAGCAAGATAAATAAATGAAAATCACTATGGTCATCATAGGAATTACTATTACAAAAAATAAATAAAATTTTAAAATCATTATCGTCATTCTAGGAGTTTCTATTACTAAAGCCCTCTTGAGGAAGAGGTTCTCTCGTAGCAAATGTCCACAGGAGAAAACTGTGTTTCATCAAGACCAGATCTTGATTTAGCATATGACTCTATGAATTCATCAAAGCGTGAATTGGGACTCAAGAGGCAAGACCACTCTTTCTTCCACAAGTACAGCAGAAAACAGTTTGTCTGAGCCAAGTGTCCTTATTTTTAATGAGATTTCTTAGATTAAGAAACTTAATTCACATTAAATTCTTAAAGTCTTGATTTCCATTCACAAAGACTAAAGGTAGCAGAAAGTAATCGTTGCCACCAGAAATTCCCAATCTGCAATAGTTTTCTTAATGCAAAACTCCTGCTAGCTTCATTCAGTTCAGTTGCTTCATTAGTAGATTGGTATTTTTAAAATTAAGATATAATTTAGATGTATATAATCAATACACATTTTTGCATTATTTATACTGGGTCCTCCCTTTGCTCCCATCCCTGCTATTTCCACCTGAGGCACTGCAATTCCTCACTTCTTAGGCAAACTCATTCATTTCTACAAATTAGGTCTGAGACAAATACTCATGCTATAATTCTTACCTACTTCCTACTCTATTTGGATTATTTTTTCTCACAGAGGATCTAGGAAGGTGCTATACTTAGAAAGAGTTTGACTGGGAATAACATCAATAGCACAGGGAACACTGGTTTAAGTAAGACAGAAGTTTCTCTCTCCCTTATTATGGTCCAGAGGTAAGTAGTCCAAGGCTGGTATGGAAGTTCTACTACATGAAATCCTCAGGACCTGGGCTCCTTTTGTCCACTTCACTTTGCATGAATTCCTTCTTAAAGAACACCCCATAGTCCAAGACGGCTTCTCCAGTCACGTTCACAATCTAGCCAGCAGCATGAAGGACAACAGAAAGAAAGGCACACCCTTTACTTTTAAGATCCCCCTTTCTGGGGATCACATACAACACTTCCTACCTACATCCCATTAGCCAGAACTCAGCTACATGACCCTATCTAGTTGTAAAGCAGACGCCAACTAGGTGTCTTTATTCTAGGAGTTCATGTGGTCAGCTAATACTTGGAGCTTCCATCATTTTAAAAAGCAAGAGAATATTATGTTAGGGGATAACTAGCAGTCTCTACCAGCCCAACTTGTATCTCTCATAACAAGAAGTACCCAAAAGTAGGGCAGGCAGTCAGTGAGGTTTGCTGGGCTCCAACTTCTCCTCTCTGAGGCTGCCTCGGCCTGGCACAGCTCCACGTGTCGCGCTCTGTCTTAAGCTAGCTCCCTTCCTGCTCCTCAAGACACAAACAGCAGTTCTAGGCATCATATTTCAGATGCAACAAAATCCAAAAGAAGAGGAGGAAGGATGTATCTCTTCCCTCTGTCCCCTTTTGAAAAGGGAAGAAAATTTTCTTAGAAGCAGCTGGCAAAGTTCCCTTCAAGTCTCAGTGGCCAGATTTCATCACAATCCCATGCTTTGTACACAGCTGACCCTTGAATATCATGGTGGTGGTGGGGGAATGGGTGTGAGAGGTGCCCACCCTCCACACAGTTGGCCCTCCGTATATGCATTCCTTGGTATCAGCAGTTCCTCCATACCTCTGGTTCCACATGCTCAGATTCAACCAACTGTGAATCACGGAGTACTGTAGCATTTACTATGGAAAACAAATCTTACCCATGAGTTCAAACCCGTGTTGTACAAGGGTCAACTGCAGTCACTGACAAGAAGACACAGAATGATAGGCAGGGACCCATCAGCACCCACCTCTCAGAAGCCATAAGTGGGGCTAACCTCTCTGAAACAGAGGGCTGCACAGAGATTCAGTACCCCAACAAAAGTGGGGTTCTGTTATTGAAGAGGAATGGGGAAAGGATGTTGGGGTGGCACCTAATGGTGTCTACCACATTCTGTATCCTAAAGTTCCATATAGTTGACCTTTGAACAACACAGGTTTGAACTCTGTGGGTCCACCTACTTTTTTCAATAGTAAATACTATAGCTCTACACGATCCACAGTTGACTGAATCTAGGGATGTGGATCCACGCTCAGTGAGGAACTGCAGTTATTAAGGACCTACTATAAGTTATATGCAGATTTTCAACAGCACAGAGGGTCTGCACCCTTAACCTTCATGTTGTTCAAGGGTCAGCTGTACTATTACTAGAGATAAACTGATCTCTAAGATCAGATCAGTTCTTATACCCATCTCCTACCAACAAATTACAAGTGAAGAAAAAGCAAATGTGTAGACTAGTAACTACAAATCTAGGTTGCATAGACCACAGACTTCCTAGTGTCCATTCATTCCAGACACTACAATCAGCGTGTATTTCCCATTTCAGCCAAGTTAGCCCTTATGGTATAAATAGGAGAAAATTTCCCTGAGAGAAATACATGTTGTTTTTAAGTTGAAACTCACTTCTTACTTTATAAGCATCAGATCCTTTATGAGCATTTCAGAAGAAGCCACTTTACAGGTTCAGTGTGGCTGACGACGCAATAATAAGTCAGTTTTCCTGACTATCTGCTGCTGCCAGGCCTGGAAGTGCCCTCCCCCACCAAGAACCCATGTAGCCTTCAGTTCTCAGCTACAGTACTGAATTTCCAGTGCCTTTCTGGCCCTCCACGGGACATATGTGGGAGAGTTTTCAAGTTTGTTTTCTTTTGATTCATTAACAATTCAACAGCAATTTTTTTAAGGAAACAAAATTATTGCCTTAACAGGAAAACACTGTTTTTGGAGTGGTAGTTCACTTTTAGGCATACCAAAAGTTTGAAAGGAAAAGAAAACAAGCCAGTAAAAGAAAAAAGTGCCCTAAAATGATCACTGATGCCTGCATTATATGAGCTTTCTTTTTCCTTAAAGAAAAACCCATTTAGGTCACTACTAAAAAGCATCTCTGAAGGCTAACAGATGATACCACCCATGTGATTACAAATTGATCTTAGTATTATTTATGAATAGCATCATTTTATCAAGAGACGTTACTCAAAGACTTATAGACACTATCCTCAAAATGTATTCTGTCCTTAAGAAACATGAGCCAATCAGTAATTTTCAAAACTAACATCTTTAGAGACAAAGTAACACCTTTAACACTTCTGACTTCCCTTTACCTAGAGATTGACTAAATCCTAAGAAATAAATTACTTTTGAAATATCTGTGTGACAGAGATCACTATTAACACAAAGTTTTGAGGCACACAAACGAAATGGCAGCTGTAAAATGATTTGCTGAAAAGCTAGTGCTGATTCAGAATCATCAGCCTACTAAAATACAGCTGCTCTCAACAGGTACAAGATTAAGTTCACAAAATTCACTGCAAATGTATTGACTAGTTATCCTCCATGCTGGCAAAGTTTATTAAGCTTGAAGGAAAGTTATTGTCTCAGCTACAGGAGCTTTCAAATCCATACTATTTCACTGGCAGCTACCTTATGAGAAACAGGTCATAAAATTGTGTTTAAACTTTACCGTCATATTTTCAATTGTTCTGCTTACAATTAAATCAAACCTTGAGAATATTTATGGGCTAAAGGATGGGCAAAGCAGTGAAGACAGGGTTATGGTTTTTTTTTTTCAGGGATCTGGGGCTTCAAAACTGTCAGGAAATCACAGCCTCATGACCTTCTTTTGCTCATGCACTAACAATTCACAACACCATGCATTTTTCCAGTGCTGTTTTCTCTTTTTGGCAAGACCAGTATTCTCGAATGAGGAGACTTCTCATTTTCTCTGGAGGTATTCTAACTTTAACTCTTCTCTTGCCTCCACCCCTACATATTTTGAAAGTGCCCTCCCAAACAAATAATGAGGAGATGTAAGAGAACAAACAAGACCAGAGGATGTAATGACCGTCACGCATCTGTTATAGTTTTAATATATTCAGAACACATTTATTACCAATCCTTCCTGTGCACAAGCTATCTCATATTTTTGTATGTGTAATAATTTGATTTCAGAATGAAAAAGGTAACACATCTTATCACATGAGTACAATGCTAGCATCAGCAACAATAACCGTGGTAACCATGAAGTCTTCTTCAAGCAAGTTAACCCCTCATATGGCTGGACTTCCAATGATTGCTATAGATGGCCATGCTACAACTTTATGTGTTTCTAAGCTTTTCAGTGAAATACGGTGTTATAAAATAAACGCCATAAACCTATTTTGCTAATAACTAAATGCAAGCCCCTTCTCACAATGTTCTATTACATTGTTCTTTCAGTCCCCTACACACTGATATCAACAATAAGCCTATAGCCAAATTTTAAGACTAAGGCACACTTAGTTTAGCTTTTTTTTTCTAATATAAATAAATCATCCATCTTTTCCCGCATGTTAAATAAACAGCAAAGGAATACTTGACCAAGTTTAGCTCCCTGACAGTATGGGCTGTTGGTGATCATCCACCTCGGAAAGCAGCAGAGCAGAAGTCTGGAAAATCAATTAAATTGCTCTCACGTGCCCTGATTTGATATCCGTTTTAAGCGGTTTTCAATGTTGTGGTAACTGCAAGCAAATACGGAATAAGCATACTAACTAAATCCTTCCCTCTTAGGAAATGGTTCAGGGGCCAGAAAGAGGTTATCAGAAAGAACTTAATTTTTTTTTAACAGAATTAGGATAAAACCTAGAGTATAATACTAGTTTAGCAGGTATTTCTAAAGCCAGAAAAACATAAATTCACGAGCTAACCAACTGTTAGGTAGTGGTGGTCGGCAAGGTTTGTGGGGGAGGGAAGAGAAAGAGGCCAATTTCACCCAGGAGATAAAGAGTCATGATTTCCTGCAGTTTCAGCTCAGTTTGGGTTTTATTTTCTTCTGCCTCACATTCTACTGTATCACTGTTTCCCTGAAAGTCGCTCAAGTGAGTTTCTCTCCGTCTACAACTTCAGTCACGGTTACACAACACGCGTGTTCCTCTTTCGCCTGCCCGCCCCCCTCGTCCCTCGCCCCTCGCCTCCCCTCCGGGAAGGGAACAACCTGGGAGGGGAATGACACTGGCTCGCTGCCTCTGATGAAACCATCCCGCAAGTGACATTATGAAGCTCAAGTGAAGCTGTGGCCGACGCTGCGTTTTGCAAAACCCGGCCAATATCACCAGGAGGGGAATTCAGCGCAAGAGGCCGGGAATCCCCAGGGAAATCTCTAGAAGCTAGGGGTATCCCCCCTGTTCTCTTTTCGGCAAGTTCACAAAGGGCTCAGAACTGTGTGCCACGCCAGGTACAGGGGGGCGAGGTGTTGCTGCGCGGGGGGCGGGGGTTGGGGTGTGCAGAACTGACACGGAAGACCGCAGTGTGGCGGAAACAAGGGGGGTGGTCCCCCTCTCCGCAGCCGGCACCTGCGTTTCCCAACCGTCCGGCGGCGCGTCCGAAGCATCCCGAGCCTATGCGCCCTGGACCCGCGCACCCCACCCCGACCTGGGCGCTGCGGCGAGCTGCCCTCCGGCGCTGGGACCCGCCTGGCTGGGGGGACCCGCCTGGCTGGGGAGGGGCTGTGCGCCCGGGTCATCCGCGCGCCCGCAGCTTTTGAGCCGGCCGTGGAGGGCGGGAGCGCGGCGGGTACTGCGCGAGTTACCCGCTCCCGGACCTGTGCCCGGGCGCCCAGCCTGGCCCCAGGCTCCGGGCGGACCCGTCGCGCTCCCGGGAAGCCCCGGGCGGGCGTACCTCGGATGTAGGCGCACTTGCTCTCGTCCAGCTGGCTGGAGGCCGAGCCGCCCATGGTGACGGTGCCGGAGGATGCGGAGCGCCGCGGCTGCCCGGGCGGGAAAGACGGACACTCCCGTCGGCGCCCGCTGCCAGCTCCTGGAAGTTGGTGCGACGGCGATCCGGGCTCTGCAATTAAAGGGCAAACTTCCTCCGAGAGGCGCGGCCTGCCGGGGCGCCTCCTCCGGGTCCGCGCCCTCTAAGGATCTGTGGGCCGGCCCGGAGCTGTCTTCCCGCCCTCGCTCCACTGGTGAGCTCGAAGGGATGTCGGGTCTGGAAGGACTTTTCTTCTCTTCGCTGGCTTCTTATTTTCACCTTGGGGTCAGAGGACAGTTTCCCTGGTGACCGGACACCTCTGAAGGTGGAACCTTCCTCCTCACCTCTCAGGAGGTGGAGGTCAAGGGCCCCTTGCTTTGCACGCCCTGCTCTTTGGTACCAGAAGCAACAGTTCTGGAGCATCACCCAAGAACTTGTTAGACATGCAAAATCTAGGAGGCAGCTAATTCAATTTAAAGGGTTTATATGGACGTATTTACAAAACAGAAGTAGAATCCCAAATGAAGTCAACAAACATAAGGTCACCAGGGGATAGGGGATGGATCCTTTCAGGGGATGGATCCAGGGGAGAATTCCATGGACTGTACAGTCCATGGGGCTGCAAAGAGTCAGACACAACTGAGCGACTTTCACTCACACACACACACACACACACACACACAGCAGATGGATGGGGGAGGGGGTTGGGAGATTGGCACTGACACACACACAGGACTATATACTTAAAAGGTAACTAACAAGAACCTACTGTATAGCACAGGGAACTCTACTCAGTGCTCTATATGAGAAAAGAATCTATAAACAATAGTGAATACATGTACCTGAAACTAACACAACATTGTAAATCAACTACATGGCCAATAAAAATTTTAAAAAAAGAAGTTGAGCCAAGGAGGGAGTGGAGGATGAAAGGAAAAAAGAGAGAAACTAAAAAAAAAAAAAATAGAGAGAACCTAAGTTTGGATCCTACAATAGGCTCACAGTCCAGCAACTTCTTGAGATTTGATCAAAATCTGCTGTTGGATCTTTAGATTCCCTTCCTTTCCTTGACAAACTAGAAATAGTTCATTAGAAAGGGCACTTGTTCTTTTCCCACAAGCACTGTTTAGCTTGGCAGCTCCTCCCAAACAAGAACCAGCTTGGTAGAAGGGTCACCACTCATCTCTCCCTATTCTTAGCAATCAGAGTTTAGTGACTCCTGCTGACTTAACCTTCAAGGTCAAACGATCTGTTCACACAAGAACCAGGCCTGAGGGGGACATTTTTCTCTCCAAAGTTACTTATCTAGCATTCTAACGCAAAGATTTCTCATACCTCACCCCCAGTCTCTCACGTCTTACGTTCCAGTTCCAGTTCGTCAGTAAATCCTTTCAAATCGACTTCCAAAATAAATCCAGTGTCCAACCATTTCTCATCCTCTCCACAGCTATCAACCCCATCATTTCTCACCTGGATAATTACACATGCCTCCTAACTGGTCTGTCTCCTTCAGAGAAAAGCCACAAAGTCTGTCACTGACACAAGCCCCGACTTCCTCTCTGCCCTCACCTACCACCCACTCTCCCTCCCCTTCCAGCCCTACTGGCCTTTTTGCTCTGCTAGGGCACACCAAGCTCAGGGTCTTTTTTGCACATGCTCGCTCTTCACCTAGCTTTCTCTTCCCTCAGATAATTCGCATGGCTTCCCTTCCAACTGTCTCACTTCATTCAATCTCTGCTTAAATCCTAATATATCAGAGATGCTTTCCTTAACCCCCTGTTTAAACACCGGGCTTCATCCCTCTGCCTCTTCCCCTATTCATATCAACCAGCATCATCTGACATATGTTTCTTTCTGGCTTTCCCCACTGAAATGGAAATTCCATGAGGTCAGAGATTGTCTTTGTTGATGCTGTTGTTGCAGTTTTTCCTTTCTTAAGGGCAGGGATTTTTATGTTCTCTGATAATATGTTCGATGCCTAGAACAGCACCTAGCACATAGCAGGTGCTCAATGGATAACTCTTGAATAAGTGAAGGAATGAGATATAAAATATAAGAATCTGCAATCAATGGAAGCTGTGATCTCAGTGGATCAAGAGCATTTCCAGCTATTCAGTGATTTGACCTATTCAGTCTTCAACTCTTTTCTCAATATTCTAGTCAGCTCTCAGTATTAAGGGTATCATACGATACACTTTAAATGTATCATATGATACACAGTAAGTGTATCATATCATATCATTCTTCTCAGAAAAGTAATTCCTTTCATTATACAAATTGATATAATTATACTTCAGAATGCTGTTATTCTTATTAAAGAGAACTAGTTTGGATCTCCTGTTAGAGTAGAGTTTTAGCTTGTCACCTCTTGTTTGGGAATACACTGAGAAAAGACTGATTATAGTAATTTATCATTCTTTGCTCATTTGTAGCATTCACAAAATGAACAAGGTACACAGAAGGATTTTGTATGGTGTAGTTATTAAGATTTATAACCAGGCAGTTCCAGCCTGGAACCCGACCTGAACATGTGACCGGGTCAAGTTTCTTAACTTACCTGTCTTAGTCTCCTTATTTGTTAAACAGAGTTAATAACACTTACCTCATAGTGTAGACAAAATTAAATTTTATTGGGTTTGTGAAGCACTTAACCTATCCCTAGGAACACAGTAAGTGTTCAGTAAATGGAAATTAGGATTTTTATTATTAGTAAGGACAACAGTGGTCAGAGAGGCAATTTTCTAGAGAAAGTAGATTTTAATTGGACCTTGAAAATCATTGATGTTATATTAAGCAAGAACTTCTGTTCCCTTTTTTCCCAAAACAAATAAAGCTCTTTTTCCCTGATCAGTTTACAGAAAAAAATTAAGGAATTCATTATTTTAATCATAGTATTTAATATTTGCAAATCCTAAGTGGGAATCATTTTATTAATCACACACTAAAAATGAGTCTCCAAGCAATTTGATAGCTTTTTGAACCAGATTCAATTTCATGTGATTCAAATCAGCTAGTTTAGGAAATTTCCTTTGAAATGTTAGTTTTTGTACTGCATCAATATTTGGGGGCTTGAAATACTCTTAAAGATCATTTCTTTCAAGTAAATTTCACATACTAAAAATGGTTACCTTTTTTAACATCTTTATTGGGATATAATTCACTCAAAGTATCTTTTTTTTTTAAAGGGACAATTAGTTTAATAGACATTTCGCACCTTGAAAATGTATGTATGTTTTGGGATTCCTTTGCATGTCATAGAATTATGAACCTCTTGTTTGTCACATTCTCATTTGACCAATATACTGTAACACACACTGCATATTAAATACATTTTGCTTCAGTAGTTCAGTTCAGTTCTCTCACTCTTTGAGACCTCATGGACTGCAGCACGCCAGGCTTCCCTGTCCATCACCAGCTCCCAGAGCTTGCTCAAACTCATGCCCATCAACTCAGTGATGCCATCCAACCATCTCATCCTCTGTCGTCCCATTCTCCTCCCACCTTCAATCTTTCCCAGCATCAAGGTTTTTTCAAATGAGTCAGCTCCCCGCATCAGGTGGCCCAAGTATTGGGAGTTTCAGCTTCAGCATCAGTCCTTCCAATGAATATTCAGGACTGATTTCCTTTAGGATGGACTGGTTGGATCTCCTTGCAGTCCAAGGGACTCTCAAGAGTCTTCTCCAACACCACAGTTCAAAAGCATCAATTCTTTGGCACTCAGCTTTCTGTATAGTCCAACTCTCACATGCATACGACTACTGGAAAAGTCATAGCTTTGACAGATGGACTTTTCTTGGCAAAGTAATGTTTCTGCTTTTTAATGTGGTGTCTAGGTTGGTCACAGCTTTTCTCCCAAGGAACAAGCATTTTTTAATTTCATGGCTACAGACACCATCTGCAGTGATTTTGGAGCCCCTCAAAATAAAGTCTGTTATTGTTTCCCAGTCTATTTGCCATGAGGTGATGGGACCAGATGCCATAATCTTAATTTTCTGAATGTTGAGTTTTTAACCAACTTTTTCACTCTCCTCTTTCACTTTCATCAAGAGGCAAATTCTTCGCTTTCAGCCATAAGGGTGGTGTCATCTGCGTATATGCGGTTATTGATATTTCTCCTGGCAGTCTTCATTCCAGCTTGTGTTTTATCCTGCCTGGCATTTTGCATGATGTATTCTGCATATAGGAGAAGGCAATGGCAACCCACTCCAGTACTCTTGCCTGGACAATCCCATGGATGGAGGAGCCTGGTAGGCTGCAATTCATGGGGTTGCTATGAGTCAGACACGACTGAGCGACTTCACTTTCACTTTTCACTTTGACTCATTGGAGAAGGAAATGGCAACCCACTCCAGTGTTCTTGCCTGGAGAATCCCAGGGATGGGGAAGCCTGGTGGGCTGCCTTCTATGGGGTCACACAGAGTCAGACACAACTGAAGCCACTTAGCAGCAGTAGCAGCAGCAGCATTCTGCATATAAGTTATATAAGCAGGGTGACAATATACAGCCTTGAGGTACTCCTTTCCCTATTTGGAACCAGTCTGCTGTTCCATGTCCAGTTCTAACTGTTGCTTCTTGACCTACATACAGATTTTTCAGGAAGCAGGTAAGGTGGTCTGGTATTCCCATCTCTGTAAGAATTTTCCAGTTTGTTGTGACCCATACAGTCAAAGGCTTTGGCATTAGTCAATAAAGCAGAAAGTGAAGTCACTCAGTCGTGTCCAACTCTTTGTGACCCCATGGACTGTAACCTACCAGGCTCTTCTGTCCATGGGGTTCTCCAGGCAAGAGTACTGGAATGAGTTGCCATTTCCTTCTCCACAATAAAGCAGAGGCAGATGTCTTTCTGGAACTCTCTTGCTTTTTCAATGATACAGCAGATGTTGGCAATTTGATCTGTGATTCCTCTGCCTTTTCTAAACCCAGCTTGAACATCTGGAAGTTCACAGTTCACATATTGCTGAAGCCTGGCTTGGAGAATTTGAGCATTACTTTGTTAGCATGTGAGATGAGTGCAATTGTGTGGTAGTTTGAGCATTCTTTGGCATTGCCTTTCTTTGCAATTGGAATGAAAACATCTTTTCCAGTTCTGTGGCCACTGCTGAATTTTCCAAATTTGCTGGCATATTGAGTGCAGCACATTCACAGCATCATCTTTTAGGATTTGAAATAGCTCAACTGGAATTCCATCCCTTCCACTAACTTTGTTCATACTGATGCTACCTAAGGCCCATTTGACTTCACATTCCAGGATGTCCAGCTCTAGGTGAGTGATCACACCATCGTGATTATCTGGGTCGTGAACATCTTTTTTGTATAGTTCTTCTGTGTATTCTTGCTACCTCTTCTTAATATATTCTGCTTCTGTTAGGTCCATAGCATCTGTTCTTTATTGTGCCCATCTTTGCATGAAAAGTTCCCTTGGTATCTCTAATTTTCTTGAAGAGATCTCTAGTCTTTCCCATTCTATTGCTTTCCTATATTTCTTTGCAATGATCACTGAGGAAGGGTTTCTTATTTCTCCTTGATATTCTTTGGAATTCTGCATTCAAATAGGTATATATTTCCTTTTCTCCTTTGCCTTTAGCTTCCCTTCTCTTCTCAGCTATTTGAAAGGCTTCCTCAGACAGCCATTTTGCCTTTTTGCATTTCTTTTTCTTGGGGATAGTCTTGATCCCTGTCTCCTGTACAATGTCACAAACTTCCATCCATAGTTCTTCAGGCACTCTGTCTGTCAGATCTAGTCCCTTAAATCTATTTCTCACTTCCACTGTATAATCATAAAGGATTTGATTTAGGTCATACCTGAATGGTCTAGTGGTTTTCCTTACTTTCTTCAATTTAAGTCTGAATTTGGCAATAAGGAGTTTATGATCTGAGCCACAGTCAGCTCCTAGTCTTGTGTTTGCTGACTGTATAGAGCTTCTCCATCGTTGGCTGCAAAGACTATACCAATCTGATTTCGGTGTTGACCATCTGGTGACATCCATGTATAGAGTCTTCTCTTGTGTTGTTAGAAGAGGATGTTTGCTATGACCAGTGCATTCTCTTGGCAAAACTCTATTAGCCTTTGCCCTGCTTCATTCCGTACTCCAAGTCCAAACTTGCCTGTTACTCCAGGTATCTCTTGACTTCCTACTTTTACATTCCAGTCCCTTATAATGAAGAGGACATCTTTTTGAGTGTTACTTCTAGAAGATCTTGTAGGTCTTCATAGAGCTGTTCAACTTCAGCTTCTTCAGCACTACTGGTCAGGGCATAGACCTGGATTACTGTGATATTGAATGGTTTGCCTTGGAAACGAACAGAGGTCATTCTGTAGTTTTTGAGATTGCATCCAAGTACTGCATTTCAGACTCTTTTGTTGACTATGATGGCTACTTCGTTTCTTCTAAGGGATTCTTCCCCACAGTAAAACACATTTCCTTATATTCTCCCTTGAATAATCTTTGAAGGTTGTGCTAACTGTAGGCAAACTGTAAAATTAATTAAATTTGTCTCTGAACCTCTCCTATCTTTCCTTAGCACTCTTTTCTCCTCTTTTCTTTGTATAATTTCTAAAGAATATCCAACTTTATCAACAAAACTCTCATAGGTTGTTGTACAAAATAGAGTTAACTACTGAAAGTCATTTTATGAACAATTTTTTGTTTCTTTTTTAAATGAAGCTCCTACACTTACTAGCAAGATTGTTTCAGTACTCTAATATGATCTGTCTTTTCCAGAGGTACAAGGTTTAGAATCTCCAGTCACCATTCTGACATTGACTTGCCTCATGATTTGGGGAAATAACTTAAATTTTCTAATCTTTATATTTCTTTTCTTCAAAATGAGTATCTGTGAAAATTAAATGAGATCAGACTATATACATAATACACAATACTAACATGTTCAGCATATATTTCACAATCTCTAAATGAATGAAGCAAGCATGAAAAAAGGTAATAAATGAAAATGGGCTTTATTAACATAATAATGTTAATTCTTTTTATTCTTGTGCTTATTTTAGCACCTTTGATTTGTGTACAATAAATCACACTTTCCAGGAGGCAGGGCATCAGGACACATTTTGAAAGGGAAAGCAATGTGCCTATTATATTTTAGTTGTATATTTGAAAAAAAAAAAAAAGGTTTTCATGGTACAAACTGTAGAAAATGGAGCTGGTTGGAATAGAGAGCATATGTAGAAGATGGAATCCAACTTCTCCTCATCAGTGATTCTTGAGGGGAAGTTTCAAAAGGTCCAAGGATGTGTGGAATTTTTATTAGAAAAGTCTTCTTTTTTTAAGTTTATAAAGATTCCTTCAGTTCAATGTGCTTTTCAAATATGAATCATCTCAACTGTATGTATATCTCCAGCACAGTGTGAGACCTTAGACATAGAGTAGAAGTCAAAGTATTTTAACAGAAACTGACAAAGGTTTGAAACTAAGGATGACAAACTCTAGACCCAATAGGGCAATTAGACGTGTATGTACCAGTCTTCAAATCTAACAAAGACCAAAAGCAACCAAGGCCGCAAGTGAGATGCTCCTGGCCTCGGATCCCTGAGCACAGTTCCAGCCATGTTACTTCCACCTCATGAAGATGGGTTTTGTGAAGGGTTGAGCTGTGGGCGTGGTGGTTGGGGTACTCTTCGACATCTTTTCCCTTCTCAGGGTTAGAATATGGGGTCAGAAGCTGATGGGTGGTATCAGGAAAACCATGATGCAATGTGGTGGCACCTTTAGCACATTCATAGCTATCAGGATGGACATACAATGCTCATCAGGGCAGTGTTGCCCACTACATCCACCCTCTCCCGTCAGTCCCAGTCCATGCACTATAATAAAACAAGTCTTTGATTTCAGCCCCTTCATGGATCACAGCCTTGTTGTGGTTGAAGGGACTTGCATAACTCAGTGAGGCTATGAGCCATGCTGGGCAGGGTCACCAAAGATGAAGAGGTCATAATGAAGAGTTCTGACAAAGGGAGGAGGGAATGGCAAACCAATCCAGTATTCTCTCTGTGACAATGCCATGAACAGTTTGCAAAGGTAAAAAGGTATGACATTGAAAGATGAGTGCCCCAGGTTAGAAGGTGTCTAATATGCTACTGGGGAAGAGCAGATTGATTTAAGAAAGACAAAGAATAGACCAGCATAGTTACTCTTGCAAAAATCTATGACTGTATTATTGCCATAGATAAACAGATTATAGGGTTCTTCTGAAGGCAAGACTACCTTGTACTTGGACAAATGGTTAGTTTAGTACAAGTGCACAAAGAGAAGAGTGCCACCTGCTGGACCAGCTATGATACTCCGTGCTGGGCTGGGGCTATATGAAAATGAAGGAAATGACAGAGACTCTGGTCCAAATCAAATTCACATGCTTGCCTTTAAATTAGTTTAACAGTCATTTGGCATTATTCAGCTATTGCTTCTAAGCTTCTTTTGCTCAGCTGACAAATGAATTACTCTTCCAGAACAGACTTTTCTGTTGAATTTATTTGGGGGACTAATTCAATTATTTTATATTACGAGCTTATACTAACTGCTTATAACACACAGTTTGACATTAATTATAATCCATTTTGTAAAGCATAATCTCTTGATTATTTCCTTTTGCAGTCTCAGTTCCCTCTTTTCTATACAATGCATTAATTCTCCTAGTCGGGTAGCAATAGTTGTGAAAAGTAATATGCCAGCGCTCTGACTTCCATTGCAGCGTGCTTAAATCGGGAGATGGGAGGAGGTGTTGACAAGCAACTCCAGGGAGTTGCAGTAACAGTGGGGCTGCTCCATCAAGGTGGGGATGGATATTACATCACTGAAATTGTTTAGAATTCCTATACATGATAATATGAAAATGCAAGCTGACTTAGTGTTAGTCACTCAGTCATGTCCCACTGTTTGCAACCCCATGGACTGTAAGCCTGCCAGCCTCCTCTGTCCATGGGATTGTCCAGGCAAGAATAGTGGGTTGCATGCCCTCCTCCAGGGGCTCTTCCCGACCCAGGGATCGAACCCAGGTCTTCTGCATTACAGGCAGGTTCTTTACCATCTGAGCCACCAGGGAAGACCAAAATGACTTAGCCATTTTTTTTTTTAATGTGGTATTATCTTTAACTAAGTATAAAGACTTTTCCAGTCATGTCACCCAGGGATCATTTTATCCACTGCTCTATTTGGCTTCTAGTCTCTTGCCTCTCTCCTCAGCAGTGGTAAGGCAGATACCCTTACCATAGGGAAGGGAGTCCCATGGTTTGTTGCCTTTGCCAATAATGAAAATTTTTGAGAACCAGGTGGCAAAGCTGTGGTCACTGGCATCTTTCACACGAACTACGTTGAAAGAACCAGGATGTCTCTCCTGATTGGTGACCACACCAGTTCTTCTCAGGTTAGCACCTCCAGTCACCATGCACCAGTGTCAAATTTGATTAAATCAGTACTCTTTCCAGTCTCCAAGTCAGTTTGAATGATGTCATTCACCTTGATGAGGGAATCGAGGGTAGTGGATGGTGCAAGCATTATGGGTCACCAGACAAGGGATTCCCTTTGTCCCCAGAAAGATCTTTCCCACTTTGCCTAGCTTGTACCTTGCCTCCTCAGGTGTAATACAATGAACAGCAAAGCAACCACTGGTGTCATAGATCAGGTGAAAATTCTCTCCAGTTTTATCAGCGCTGATGACATCCATAAAACCAGCAGGGTAAGTTATATTGGTGCAGACCTTGCTATCACTCTTAATGAAATTCTGCATACGGATCTTCTCTATTTCATCTCCTATTGGGGCATACTTGAGTCTGTTCCTTAGGAAAATGATTAGGGGCAAACATTCCCTAGTTTGTGGGGACTGGTAGATGGACGAGGAGCAAACACACCACTCAGTTTATCCGGCATCGAAAGCTTTGGAGCTGATGTGGGCTTCAGGTGCTTCTCGGGAGCACAAGCTGTGGCTGCTCTAGGCACTGGGCAGGAAAAAGAGCTGACTTAGTTTTATTATTGCTTTTTTGTTCTCTGCAGACAATGTATCCTTTATTGCCTGAACCAAGGACAGATCCTTCTCACAGCATCTTCCCAATACTCTTTGCACTCACAAATAGTGTGAGTAGGACAGAGATGTCCAGATTTCTATGCCTTATGTTTGAAAGAAGTATTCTTCCACACTGGCATAATTTTTTGAGCCCAGTTAAAACTGTCTTCATCCACACTGCCTTAAATTCCTTTTCTTATTTTGACATTGCACCAATTATCATTTCATTTAAGTTGTAAATGAAAAAGCTATCACTTTTAAACACCTTAAGGTAGATCAATTTAATCAGATTACATTCTCCTAAAATTTAGCCAACATTAGCTCACTGTAAGAATAACAGTTCTGAAGAAGAAAGAGTGTGAGGTCCTTTGAAATACATTTTGTTAGTCTGCTTCCAAGCTGGGCCAGTTAGAATCTTGCCCAGGATTTCTCTATTGTAGCTACTGAAAAAGAACTGTTGGGTTGCCCCAGTGGCTCAGTGGTGGAGAATCCACCTACCAGTGCAGGAGAGACAGGTTCGATCCCTGATCCAGGGAGATCCAACGTTCTGTGGAGCAACTAAGCTCATGCACCACAAACACTGAGCCTGGACCCTAGAGCCCAGGAGCTGCCACTGCTGAAGTCCGCATGCCCTGGAGCCTGTGCTCTGCAACAAGAGAAGCTATAGAGACCCAGGCAATGCGACCAGAGAGCAGCCCGGGCAGCCACGAGGAGCCAATGCATTAATAAAACATTTTTAAAGGAAAACAACTGCTCCCTTTCCCCTTGGGCTGATAAACTGGTAAGTCATGAATCTTGAGCTGCTCTGTTCAGTTCAGTTCAGTCACTCAGTTGTGTCCGACTCTTTGTGACCCCATGAATCGCAGCACAACCAGGCCTCCCTGTCCATCACCAACTCCCAGAGTCCACCCGAACCCATGTCCATAGAGTCGATGATGCCATCCAACCATCTCGTCCTCTGTCATCCCTTTCTCCTCCTGCCCTCAATCTTTCCCAGAATCAGGGTCTTTTCAAATGAGTCAGCTCTTCACATCAAGTGGCCAAAGTATTGGAGTTTCAGCTTCAGCATCAGTCCTTCCAATGAACACCCAGGACTGATCTCCTTTAGGATGGACTGGTTGGATCTCCTTGAAGTCCAAGGGACTGTCAAGAGTCTTCTCCAACACCACAGTTCAAAAGCATCAATTCTTTGGCACTCAGCTTTCTTTATAGTCAAACTCTCATATCCATACATGACCACTGGAAAAACCATAGCCTTGACTAGACGGGCCTTTGTTGGCAAAGTAATGTCTCTGCTTTTGAATATGCTATCTAGGTTGGTCATAACTTTCCTTCCAAGGAGTAAGCGTCTTTTAATTTCATGGCTGCTGTCACCATCTGCAGTGATTTTTGAAGCCCAGAAAAATAAAGTCAGCCACTGTTTCCACTGTTTCCCCATCTATTTGCCATGAAGTGATGGGACCAGATGCCATGATCTTCATTTTCTGAATATTGAGCTTTAAGCCAACTTTTTCACTCTTCTCTTTCACTTTCATCAAGAGGCTCTTTAGCTCTTCTTCACTTTCTGCCATAAGGGTGGTGTCATCTGCATATCTGAGGTTATTGATATTTCTCCCAGCAATCTTGATTCCAGCTTGTGCTTCCTCCAGCCCAGTGTTTCTCATGATGTACTCTGCATATAAGTTAAATAAGCAGAGTGACAATATACGGTCTTGATGTACTCCTTTTCCTATTTGGAACCAGTCTGTTGTTCCATGTCCAGTTCTAACTGTTGCTTCCTGACCTGCATACGGGTTTCTCAAAAGGCAGGTCAGGTGATCTGAATTCCCATCTCTTTCAGAATTTCCACAGTTTATTGTGATCCACAGAGTCAAAGGCTTTGGCATAGTCAATAAAGCAGCTAGTGAACATTTGTTCACCAGAAGGAGAGCCTCTGATTGAAACAAAAGAGTTCTCTGATGACATTCTATTAGTTGAGTTCTGGCTTTCCCAGTTACATGAAACAGTAAATAATCCCCCCCCCCCACCTTTTTTGTTAAGTTTGAATTGGGTTTCTGTCTTCCTTTCCAACCAAAAACATTTTGACCAATATATATTGCTTTACATATAGTACTTGTATGCAAGATTAAAACATTCTGTAGCTATACTAAATCTCTTTATATAAATGATTAAAGCAAATATAAATAGACATTGCTTTCTATGAGTGATTTGTAGCCTATGCCAACAAATGGCAGTTAGCACAATATATAATAATTTGCTTTACTTTTCTTAATCATTTTTCATTCTCTACAGTCATGTTTAAAAGTGATTTATTTTCATTCTAGACACTTGATTAATGATTGGCTCTCTATGTACACTAATTCCAATTCAAATTTAAAGTCATCTGTCTCAAATATTGGCAAGAGAATTAGCAGTCCTGTACGTGTTACTACCTGAATGTTTACAATTTTAGTTCCTTATTGATCTCATTTTTTTAAAAATTAGATTCATAAAATTTTAAATTTTAGTGTAAGTCGGGCTGCAATTAAATTTGGAAGTATGGCAGAGTTTGGATTAGAGCTAAATCAGATTGGCAGGAGTTCTGCAGCCTTAATGGCTATGTTTTACATGGTGCTATTAAAGTTATAGCCACATAAATTATGTCACTTAATCCTAGAAGTCTTGGAAATTAACCATGGTAAGAGGGAGCCCAGTGTTGATAAACTAAGCAGTACCAAGAAGACTGTTGTGAAAATATCAGTAGAAAAGCAAATGGAAAACAAGGATAGCATTAATGTTATAGGTTTTCTGTTTGTCTGTTGAGACTTATGTGCTAGAACCTTGATGGCTATGACTTGGCCTCCGATGCCTGGAACAGTCCCAGGCTTATGGTCAGCACTCAAAAAGAGCTTGTTGAATGAATGAATGATGCTCTTCAGTAGATACAAATCTTTGATGCAACAAGATTTTTCCTGTAATTACTGTAGGTTATCAGACTGATCCAGAAGGAATTTCAGGTATTCTCTTCTCCAGTCTTCCTCATTTTAATGCTGAAGGAACTGAGATCAGGAGAGGTAAATGTTTGTTCAGAACCAACATGGGGTAATGAATCAGTTAACAAACATTTATGGAGTATTCACTACTGATGAATATTTGGAACTGTTTCAGATAATGGGAATACAGCAGAGCATAAGACAGCCTGAGGCTCTGACATCAAGAGTTTACATTCAGAGTGATGACTGAGTGATCAGTGAGTAAATAAGATTTCCGTTCCTTATAAGTGATGCTATAAAATGCTAGTATAGAATATTGTGGTGGAGAATAACAGAACATGGGGAAAGACACAGCTGATTTAGTAGATTACTGAGCACAGAATCTCTAAGAATTCTCATTTGAGCCAAGCCATGAGTGATGAGGACACATGTATGCAAAATAGAGGAAAAGGATTCCAAGCGCAGGTGCAAAGGTTCTAACATGGAAACAAGCTTGGTGTGCCTGATGGAAAGAAAAATAGCCATAGTGCTTCTGCTGGAATGAAAAGGGCAGGAAATGAACAGAGATGAGGTTTGGTGGGCAAATACCACACCCTGTAGAACCCTGTGTATCAGGAAGAGAAGAAGTTGGGTTTTATTACAGAGGGTGATGAGACCCCAATATAAGTTTTGCGGAGAGAAGTCACATAATCTAATTTTCATTTTAGCCATTTGCAGTGACATGGATGGAACCTAAACATTGTCATACGGAGTGAAGTTAGTCAGAAAGAGAAAAACAAATACCGTATATTAACATATACATGCAGAATCTAGAAAAATGGTGGAGATGAACCTGTTTGTAAAGCACAAATAGAGACACAGGCATAGACAGCAAATGTATGGACAACTAGGGGGGTGAACTGAGAGGTTGGGATTGACCTATATACACTATTGAGACTGTGTATAAAGTAGATAACTCATGAGAACCTACTATATAGCTCAGGGAACTCTACTCAGTGCTTTGTGGTGACCTAAATGGGAAGGAAATCCAAAAAAAGAGGGGATATATGTATATGTATAGGGGATTCATTTTGCTGTACAGTAGAAACTAAAGCAACATTGTAAAGCAACTAGACTCCAATTTTTAAAAATTAATTAAAATTTAAAAAACAAAAATTGAAGGAAAAAAATAAGATTAATGAAAAAAAGAAAAATCACTGAGACTGCTATATGGAGAAAGGATCAGACTGAAGAAGACAGGAAGCTGGGACTGATTGGAACATTGTCTTAGTAGTTCAGGCTAGATGGTGGTCACTTGGGCAAGGGTGTAGCAGTGAAGAAGGGAGCAGTAGCCAGACTCAAGACACACTTTGTAAGTACTGCAGGACTTGTTGATAATTGCTTGTGGGCAGTTGGACAAATGAAGATGAAGATGGTAAATGGCCATGATGGGGAAGACCGTGGGAAGAATAAACTGGGAGGAAGGGAGAAATAATTAGTTCTGCTTTAGATATGTCAAGGGCTTCCCTGGTGGCTCAGACCGTAAAGAATACGCCTGCAATACAGAAAACCCAGGAGATGTGGGTTCAATCCCTGGGTCTGGACGATCGCCTGAAGTAGGAAATGGCAACCCACTCTAGTATTCTTGCCTGGAAAATTCCATGGATAGAGGAGCCTGGCAGGCTACAGTCCATGGGGTCGCAAAGAATCAGGCACGACTGAACAATGAACAGACATGTGAAGTTTGACATTTTTATTAAACACTTATAAGGAAATGCTGAAAGGTAGTTGGATAAATAAGTCTAGAACTCAAGACAGAGGTCAGGAAAAGAGGTATGGATTTGAAAGTCGTTTGTGAAGAGATGATACTTAAAGCCATGGCAATAGGGAAGAGTACAGGCTGAAAACACAGAGGCTTGCAAGAGGTCTGCTGGAGGAGGAGGAGCCAGAAAAGATGCTAAGAAAGAGCTCTCAGACCAGTCAGGGTAAAATCAGATGAGTTTGGCTTCATGGACAGCTACACAACCAACCTTAACAGGAACTGTCTCTTATAGATGTGGGGTTGGAAGAATGGAGGAATGAAAGCCTGACTGAAGTGCATTATGGCAAGAATGAGAGGCAGGACAAAAAGGAAGCAAGCTAAACATGGCTTTCAGAAATTTTTCTGTTGAGTGGGGAAGATAAATGGAGTGGTGATTGGTGGGGGATGGAGGAGAGAGAGAGAGATTAGACGGCTAGTGCAGACAAGGCAGTAGAAAGAATCTGATGATACATAAGTGCAAGGGGATAACTGAAGATACACAGCTGTGTGGAAGAATTGGCCTTTGCGCTTGACTGGGGCAAGGATGCTTTACCCACTATGACTCAAGGGAAGCACAGATGCTGAGTTTCAGGTGCCGGTGGGCTGCAGGATTTGGTAAGGAGTTGAGGCAGTTCTTGGCCAGTTCTATCAGAGCTGTATTCAATTTTCTCAAATCCCATTCTGGAGTATAACCACATAGCCTCCAATAGAAAATAATGTCATATTTCTTGTATTGGACGCAATAGCTGAAACTGTTGATAGAGGTGATTCCTACTTCAGTTAATTTGCAGCATGAAAAATATTCTGCAAATCTGTTATGTTCAGTGGTACAAACATGTCTTTTATCTAATTAAATGGGATTCTTATAGCACTAAGCTTGTCTTGAGGACAATATAGAAGAGACAAAGCCCTCAATTTTTTGTTTGAATAAAGGAGGAAAGTCAGTCAACACATGGAAAATGTGAAGGGAATCTGGGTCCTAGAAATCACGTCGAACCACTGATACCGTCAACTCTGGAACAGCCCTACCTCAGATTTCTTGTTGTGTAAGTGTAAGTGTGCTGACTGTTGCAGATGTTTTTTAGTATTTTATTGGAGCAACAGGTAGCCATCTGGAAAAAATAAAATAAAGCTCAAACTTTATGCAAAATCAACTTCATATAAATGAAACTGTAATTTTAAAAGTACTGGACAAAGCATCAGACAGAGGAGCCTGGCGGGCTATAGTCCACAGGGTGGCAAAGAGTCAGACAGAACTTAGCAACTAAACACACATGAGCTCACATGGGACGTTTATGCCATAGAAAACTAGGCAAAGGTTAAAAGAGAAACAGAAAGCAATTTATGTTTGAAAAAAGAGAAAGATCTCTAGGATACATTTTTAAGGGGGGGAAGAAAGATATGAAATGGGTCACATAGTAGCCTACCATTTATGTAAAAAGAGAGAAAATATATATACAATATATATACAAGTTTGATATATATAAGTTTGATAATATATACAAGTTTGTTGGTTGTCTTTCGGAGCAGGGGGAGTAGGTAGTTGGCAGATGAGATCTGGAGAGAGCTTTTTTACTACATATCCTTTTCAGTTCAGTTCAATTCAGTTGCTCAGTCTTGTCCGACTCTTTGCAAACCCATGGACTGCAGCATGCCAGGCCTCCCTGTCAGTCACCAGCTCCCAGAGTTTACTCAAACTCATGTCCATTGAGTCAGTGATGCCATCCCACCATCTCATCCTCTGTCAGCCTCTTCTCCTCCCACCTTCAATCTTTCCCAGCATCAGGGTCTTTTCTGATGAGTCAGTTCTTTGCATCACGTGGCCAAACTATTGGAGTTTCAGCTTCAACATCAGTCCTTCCAATGAATATTTAGGACTGATTTCCTTTAGGATGGACTGGTTGGATCTTCTTGCTGTCCAAGGGACTCTCAAGAGTCTTCTCCAACACCACAGTTCAAAAGCATCAGTTCTTTAACACTAAGCTTTCTTTATAGTGCAACTCACATCCATACATGACTACTGGAAAAACCAGAGCCTTGACTAGACACAGACCTTGGTTGGCAAAGTAATGTCTCTGCTTTTTGATATCCTTTTATGCCTTTAAATTTTTGAATCATGTAAGAGCATTGCCTACTTTTTTAATAAAATAAAATATGACTCCATATATATTCATAGTAATGTCTCAGCGTTTTAGGACTTTTTTTTTTTTTTTTTTTTTTGATTCCCTATAAGATAGGTAGTTCAGAGAGTTCTGAAGTCAGGCTTTCTGGGTTCAAACTCTGATTCCACCAGCAACCTTAAGTAATCTACTTAACTTCTCTGTGCTTTAGCTTTCCTATTTTCCAAGATGCGGATCATCTTGAGAACTGAAGGACAGAATGCTTGCACTGCTTAGCCCAATGCTGGACCCAGAATAAGGCCACACCAAAGGGTAATGAGCATCATTTCTAATTTGCTGTGAATATCAAAGCAGCAGAAATTTTAAAGCAAAAGCTGTTCTCCTAAGTCTTAATTTTGTTATTCTGTGAAATGTAAGTAATTTAAACTGGTCCATTTAACAAATGGAACATGATGGATGGATAATAAAAATGCCAACACTAATAGCTGGCAAATATTTTCTCATTAAGACATTTTTTTCATCATCTATTGTTCTCATTTTCTCTCTTTCACTACATTGTGTTTTTCTTAAGCTGTAAAATATTATTTACAAAATGCTTGCTGGCAACATCATTGTCCTTTCCACAATCAAATATGAAACTATCAGTAGAACCCTGAACCTACCTCTTTGCATGCTGTTTTTTGCGTGTCAGCAGTTCTGGTCACCCTATCATCTCCTGTGAGCCCCTGAAGAACAAAGACCACAGTAAGTGATCACTGTCATATCCCCGGTACCTGCCACGATGCCTGGAGCATAAAGGCATTCAGTAAAGAGTTGTTGAATGAATGGACAAATGAATGAATTCATACTTGTGTTCATGAGAGAAAATGGAGGGAAAGTAATCCTCTTTCTACTTCTGCAGCCTTGCACAGTCAAAAGAAAGCGAGTGAGATACTAAGGTTCATGGAAAGTTCAGCAACAAAGAAAGAGGTTTCATCTTCTTATCCAGTTCCTGGGCTCAATGAGTTCACGTTGCTTAGAGATTCTCTCTGGTTGCAGTTCTGAAAACTATTGTAGGACAAGTGAAGAAAACATTTATGGAATACCTACTGTGTATGAGGTACTGCATTAGACACTTCAATACATTGTTTAAACCTCTCAACAATAAAAAGAGGTAAATGTTATTCCTACTTTGTAGATAAGAAAGGGGTTATCTTCTAAACGAGGTACACAAACTATTCAATCGTAGAAATTAGCCAATCCTAAAACATTCCATCTATAGCTCAATAGCCTGAACTCTGCCTATCTAATTTCAGAATTAACTACAGTATCTTTCTCAAGCAAATGTTCTAACTTGGAAGCCAAACTGTAGGGTAAGATAAAAATAATACAGCCATACCTCTATACATATTTCTGATCACTTTTAAAGTAAAAATATATAGCTCTAAGATAGCTGCTCAAAAGGTACTTGCAACGAAGTAGTCTGGAATTCCATTAGGACTTATCTTGGTAGATTTCTCTTTGACTTACTATCTAGACACTTTGTGGGGGAAATTAAGAGACACAGTGAATGATTATACTATTGCTTTTTATCATCCCTTGCTGATGAATATAACCACTAGGGTAGCTGATGATTAAATTTTAAGTGTCAATTTGGCTAGGCTATGGTATCCAGCTGTTTGGTCAAATGGTCTAAATATTGCTGTGGAGGTATTCTGTAAATGTAATTAACATCTATAATCAGTGCACGCGTGCGTGTAAGTTGCCTCACTTGTGTCCAGCTCTGTGACTATGGACTATAGCCCGCCAGGCTTCTCTGTCCATGGGATTCTCCAGGCAAGAATACTGGAGTGGGTTGCCATGCCCTCTTCCAGCAGATCTTCCCCACCCAGGGATAAAGTAAAGGAGATTACTCTCAATGAAGTGGATGGGCCTCATTCAAATAACTAAAAGCCATAACAGCAAAAATTAAGGATTTCTGGGAAGGAAGGAATTCTGAGTCAAGACTAATATAGAAATCTTTTCAGGATTACCAAGCTGCTGGCCTGCCCTGTGAGTTTTAGACATACCAGTCCCCATAATCAATTCCTTAAAATTAAATATCTTTATATTTATTTACATAAATGTAAAGTAATTTGGGAGAAGAGCATTCATAATGCTCAGCTGTAAGAATCAAAACATTCAAAATTTTATTTGCATTTTAGCAGCACCATGAGGCTTATGGGATTTTAGTTCCCCAACCAGGGATTGAACCCTGGCCACATAGTAAAAGCACCAAATCCTAACCACTGGACAGCCAGGGAATTCCCCAAATACTTTCTGTTTAATCCGAAGTTACACTGATATCTTTTAAGCTTTGGGAGTAAAATATTCATATGGGGGCTGTGGCATTGTGAATTATAATAAGAAATATATATTTGGTCTTCATCCCCGTTTCTGGTACAGAGTTCCTAAAACCCCTGAAATTTCATAAATGTGAGAACGATAAAATGTCTTTTTATGTTAATGAGTGGAGAGGGTGCGAGGCAAGGGGGGTTGGTTGCCAGGGAAAGTCAACCACAAAGGGAGAGGGGCTGGAGGTTGAACCAGTTGCCATTGGCCAACGATTTAATTAGCCATGCCTATGTAACGAAGTTTCCATGAAAACCCAAATAGACCAGGTTCAGAGAGTTTGCAGGGGCTGGAAGACTGGTGCTCGAACAGGGCAGGGAAGATTTGTGCCCTTTCCACATGCCTGCCTTCTGGCTATTCCTGATTGGTACCCTTTTATCATCTACCAATGATCTGGTAAGTAAATTGTTTCTGTGAGACACTCTGGCAAACTAATTCAACCCAAGAAGAGAGTAGGGGGAACCTTTGATTTTCAGCTAGTTGGTCAGAAGTACAGGTAACAACCTAGACTTGAGATGGGCATCTAAACTAGGGGGTGGGGACAGATAGTCTTGTCAGATTGACCCCTAACCTACAGACTCTATCTCCAGGTAGATCGGTTCAGTTCAGTTCAGTTGCTCAGTCTTGTTCAACTCTTTGCAACCCCATGGACTGCAGCACCCCAGGCTTCCCTGTTCATCACCAGCTCCTAGAGCTTGCTCAAACTCATGTCCATCGAGTCAGTGATGCCATCCAACCATCTCATCCTTTGTCATCCCCTTCTCCTCCTGCCCTCAATCTTTCCCAGCATCAGGGTCTTTTCAAATGAGTCAGCTCTTCTCATCATGTGGCCAAAGTATTGAAGTTTCAGCTTCAACATCAGTCCTTCGAATGAACACTCAGGACTGATATCCTTTAGGATGGACTGGTTGGACCTCCTTGCAGTGCAAGGGACTCTGAAGAGTCTTCTCCAGCACCACAGTTCAAAAGCATCAAATCTTCGGTGCTCAGCTTTCTTTATAGTCCAATTCTCACATCCATACATGACTACTGGAAAAACATATGGGTTTTAATATATAATTCATTTCCAGTTCTAATATATATTTATAAGTTGTGTTTCTCTGGAGGATTGTGACTAATATAGAAGCTATGCTATTTGCAACAGATCAAAAATAAACTAGTATTAAGAAGACTGAAATAATGAGGAGTCTGAGTCTCTTACTGGCTAACATTTATTCAGAATCGTTAATTCCAAATCTGCTTTGAAGTCCTACAGTCTCTAACTATAGTATAAAAAGACCCATCATTTTTAAAAAGTAAAATTAACTGCAGGTCATTTTAATTTCTAAAACACATGTGATTTATTTAAACACTCTGAAGCACTACTTTTAGGGATACCATAGGATTTTTCTTTCACTCGTTGGGTTTTATCCAGGTTGTATTACGATATCCATCTTTAGATGTGCCCCTAAGCTTTTAAACTTTACTAAGTTTAAAATCACTAAAATATGAAATAAGAACTATCAGGAAAGTAACTGGAGCAGCCACACACACCAAAAAAAAACAAAAAAAAAAATTGGAGGAAAACACCGCAATGCTCTGAGCAATTAGGGGACAGTCACTTAGCAATATTGAACAGAAAAGAGAGAATAAAGCACAAAGTGAACAGACTTTTCTGAAAAGTGTTTGAATCTCAAGTGTTGAAAACATGCATTTGGGACTTCCCTGGCAGTTCAGTGGTTGGGACTTCATCTTCCGGTGTGGGGAATGTAGGTTCAGTCCCTGGTTGGGGAGCTGTGGTCCCATCTGTCTCGAAGCCAAGGAGTCAAGGCATGGGGTGAAGCGGTGTTATGGCAAATTCAGTGGATACTTTAAGAATGGTCCATATTGAAAGAATTTTTTTTTTTTTAACAAAAGCATGTTGAAAAGTAAAAGAAAAAATGTCTAATTCTCTCAAGTTTATATAGGGAGACACCGTAGGTCTTTAAGGAGCACCTATCATGGACCAGAGTCCTGGCTGGGAGTTGGACACAGCTCTCCCATCAACAAACATTAGAGTCTAGTGGAGGAGACTGTCAGACATGTAAACAAACAATTGCAATGTATTGCAACATGCTTTGTAGAATGATTTCATTTACGCTGATTTGGGAGAAAACTTTCCGTAGGCAGGAAGGACAGAAGAATGACTGCACTAAAGAAAGAGAGATTGCAAAGAGAAGGTAAGAGCCTTTCAAAGAAGGTGAACTTTCACCCAGCTCTTGAGGTAGACAGGGCGCGTCATTTGAGAGTGAAGAGAAAAGGATCAAATCTCTCCAGGCAGGAGATTTCCAAAGACACAGAATTCAAGTTAGGGCCAGACTAGCAGCCTAACTTTGCTGTAGGGTATGTGGTGGGGCATTGCACAAGGTAAAGTAAGAAAGATAGGAGTTACTGAGAGCCCGGAAATGGGGGAAGGGGGAAGACAGCTGGATGTTTGGTTTGGGAAACATGGCTGTAGAAAACAGAAGGCTGGAGACAGACAGGATGAACTGCTTTGGGAGGAAGAAGATGAGCTGAGTAGGGGAATGATGAGATTGAAGAGCTATTGGAATGTCCAGGTGGAAATTTCGAGTAATCACAATAACCCAGGTCTGCCACTTGGGAGAGAGATTAGGCTAAAAATATAGGTTTAGTCCTCATTAGCAAACTAAATGAGATTCCCCAGAGGAAGAGGGCCGGATGATGATAGGCGAGAACCAAGGACCAAAACTGCTGAATCCTAATATTTCAGAGGCAGACGAAAAGAACAGCCCAGCAGGATGCTGCAAAAGGTCAAGGAGCTATTATTGTGCTGTTTGGTTTTAATGTGGCAAATTATATATGACACGAAACACACCATATTAACCACTGTTAAGTGCACAGTTTAGTGGCATTAATTACGTCTACCACACTACGCAAACCATTACAGCTATTTCTGAAACTTTTCCATTACTCCAAACAGAAACCCTATAACCTTTATGTAATAATTCTCCATTGCCCCTAACCCAAGCCCCTGATAACTTCTAGATGACTTTCTGTCTCTAAATTTAACTGCTCTATGTACCACATATAACTGGAATCATACAATATTGTCCCTTTGTGTCTTATTTATTTCACTTAGCATTGTCTCGTTTCATTCATGCTTCATTCCTTTTTATATATTTTGAGTTTATATGCGCACTTATGTCTGACTCTTTAGCCCACCAGGTTCCTCTATCCATGGGATTTTCCATGCAAGAATACTGGAGTGGGTTGCCATTTCCTTCTCCAGGGGATATTCCCGATCCAGGAATCGAACCTGTGTCTCCTGTGTCTCCTGCATCAGAGGAGCTGATTCTTTACCCACTGAGACATTTTATATGTTGTGCCTTTTTAAAAATCAGGAAATAGAGGCAGAGAGAGTAGTCATTAAGGGCATACTAGGGTTATTATTAAGGCTTACCCACTGGGGCTTGTCAGAGGGAGAAAGAAAGGAGATAAATCAACTGAGAGGCCAGAACTGAAAGTCAAGTGCAAAAACCATGATGAACTATGAACTCTGTGGTAGGGCAGACAGACATATGGAAGTTGGAGGTTGCTGGGGATATCTTCATCCGAGAACCAGGGAGCAAAGTGTATCTGGACTGATGCATGAACCCAACACAATATTCCCCTCTTCTGATGGGAAGGCCTGGTGGGAATTAGTTCTGTCTGAACAGTTCCACAGGCCCTGGGTGGAGGGGTAAGGGGTCGGGTGGGAGCTGTGACTCACAGTTCAGTTCAGTTCAGTCGCTCAGTCATGTCTGACTCTTTGCGACCCCATGAATTGCAGCATGCCAGGCCTCCCTGTCCATCACCAACTCCCGGAGTTCACTCAGACTCACGTCCATCAAGTCAGTGATGACATCCAGCCATCTCATCCTCTGACGTCCCATTCTCCTCCTGCCCCCAATCCCTCCCAGCATCAGTCTTTTCCAATGAGTCAGCTCTTCGCATGAGGTGGCCAAAGTACTGGAGTTTCAGCTTTAGCATCATTCCTTCCAAAGAAATCCCAGGGTTGATCTCCTTCAGAATGGACTGGTTGGATCTCCCTGAAGTCCAAGGGACTCTCAAGAGTCTTCTCCAACACCACAGTCCAAAAGCATCAATTCTTCAGTGCTCAGCTTTCTTCACAGTCCAACTCTCACATCCATACATGACCACTGGAAAAACCATAGCCTTGACTAGATGGACCTTTGTTGGCAAAGTAATGTCTCTGCTTTTGAATATGCTATCTATGTTGGTCACAACTCTTCTTCCAAGGACTAAGTGTCTTTTAATTTCATGGCTGCAATCACCATCTGCAGTGATTTTGGAGCCCAAAAAAATAAAGTCTGACACTGTTTCCACTGTATCCCCATCTATTTCCCATGAAGGGATGGGACCGGATGCCATGATCTTCGTTTTCTGAATGTTGAGCTATAAGCCAACGTTTTCACTCTCCCCTTTCACTTTCATCAAGAGGCTTTTTAGTTCCTGTTCGCTTTCTGCCATAAGGGTGGTGTCATCTACGTATATGAGGTTTTTGATATTTCTCCCGGCAATCTTGATTCCAGCTTGTGTTTCTTCCAGCCCAACGTTTCTCATGATGTACTCTGCATATAAGTTAAATAAGCAGGGTGACAATATATGGCCTTGACATACTCCTTTTCCTATTTGGAACCAGTCTGTTGTTCCATGTCCAGTTCTAACTGTTGCTTCCTGACCTGCACATAGGTTTCTCAAGAGGCAGGTCAGGTGGTCTGGTATTCCGATCTCTTTCAGAATTTTCCACAGTTTATTGTGATCCACACAGTTAAAGGCTTTGGCATAGTCAATAAAGCAGAAATAGATGTTTTTCTGGAACTCTCTTGCTTTTTCCATGATCCAACAGAGGTTGGCAATTTGATCCCTGGTTCCTCTGCCTTTTCTAAAACCAGCTTGAACATTTGGAAATTCACGGTTCACGTATTGCTGAAGCCTGGCTTGGAGAATTTTGAGCATTACTTTACTAGCATGTGAGATGAGTACAATTGTGCGGTAGTTTGAGCATTCTTTGGCGTTGCCTTTCTCTGGGATTGGAATGAAAACTGACCTTTTCCAGTCCTGTGGCCACTGCTGAGTTTTCCAAATTTGCTGGCATATTGAGTGCAGCACATTCACAGCATCATCTTTCAGGATTTGAAATAGTTCAACTGGAATTCCATCACCTCCACTAGCTTTGTTCATAGTGATACTTTCTAAGTCCCACTTGACTTCACATTCCAGGATGTCTGACTCACAGTTGCTATCTAAAGAAAAGTAAAGTGCATGAGTCAGAGAAGAACATCAAAAACACAGGTCATCAAGCAAAGTTAGAGAGAGGAGCTGAAGGGCAGCTCAAGCCAGGTGAAAGAGGAATATGCAGATGGAATGAGTGAGATACTCAGAAGCTAACATCAGAGGCTAAGTTCTATTAACAGAAGCTTTGTATGAGTAGGGCAGCTTCATTAAAAAGTGCTAAGACTGGAAAGATACAATGAGAGTGAATTCAAATGAAATAAATAATTGAAGAAAAATAAATCAGAATGTACAGGGCCATATTCTCCAAATATCTGCGCCAGATAATTGGGGCACGTATATATCACTCCTGGTTACCCCCCTGTTAATATTTTTGTCCCCAAAGCTTAAAAGTTAGCAATGCAATTTCTAATACTCCAAAAAAGTTATTCTGCTGCTGCTGCTAAGTCACTTCAGTCGTGTCCGATTCTGTGTGACCCCATAGATGGCACCCCACCAGGCTCCCCCATCCCTGGGATTCTCCAGGCAAGAACACTGGAGTGGGTTGCCATTTCCTTCTCCAATGCATGAAAGTGAAAAGTGAAAGGGAAGTCACTCAGTTCGCGATCCCATGGACCGCAGCCTACCAGGCTCCTCTGTCCATGGGATTTTCCAGGCAAGAGTACTGGAGTGGGGTGCCATCGCCTTCTCCGTTTAATTCTTATAGATGAACATTATAAATATTTCATCACTCATATTATTACATTATTGGTTGAGAGTTAAATTTCTTCTTAAATAACATTTATGTCAATGTAAATTTGTCACACAGCAAATGTGATCACTGAGCTTCTGAATCCACAAATTTACCAATTTTGCTGGGAAATGAAGCCAAAGAATTATAGTAGACTATAAAAAGGAATACCGTCCCTGGTGGCTCAGATAGTAAAGCCTCTGCCTACAATGCAGGAGACCCAGGTTCAATCCCTGGGTTGGGAAGATTGCCTGGAGAAGGAAATGGCCACCCACGCCAGTATTCTTGCCTGGAAAATCCCTTGGACGGAAGAACCTGGTAGGCTATAGTCCATGGGGTTGCAAAGAGTCGAACACGACTGAGGGACTTCACTTTCACTTTCATAGAAGGACTGACCCAGACTTGCCTGTGAGTGTCCGGGAGTCTCCAGTGGAGGTGTGGGTCAGTGGTGGCCTGCTGCAGGGCTGGGGGCACTGAGTGTAGCAGTACATGCATGGGATCTTTTGAAGGAGGTCGCCATTATTTTCATTACCTCCACCATAGTTTGGCCCCAGGTAAACAGCAGGGAGGGAACACAGCCACACCCATCAACAGAAAATTGGATTAAAGATTTACTGAACATGGCCCCACCCAACAGAACCAGATCCAGTTTCCCCCTCAGTCAGTCTGTCCCATCAGGAAGCTTCTATAAGCATCTTAACCTTCTCCATCAGAGGGCAGACAGACTGGAAACCACCATCACAGGAAACTAACCAATCTAATCACATGGACCACAACCTTGTCTAACTCAATGAAACTATGAGCCATGCCGTGTAGGGCCACCCAAGATGGACAGGTCATGGTGGAGAGTTCTGACAAAATGTGATCCACTGGGGAAGGGAATGGCAAACCACTTCAGTATTCTTGCCTTGAGAACTCCATGAACAGTATGAAAAGGCAAAAAGATATGACACTGAAAGATGAACTCCGCAGATCAGTAGTTGCCCAATATGCTACTGGAGATCAGTGGAGAAAGAACTCCAGAAAGAATGAGGAGATGGAGCCAAAGCAAAAACAACACCCAGTTGTGGATGTGACTGGTGATGGAAGCAAGGTCCAAAGCTATAAAGAGCAATATTGCATAGGAACCTGGAATGTTAGGTCCATGAATTAAGGTAAATTGGAAGTGGTCAAACAGGAGATGGCAAGAGTGAACGTCGACATTCTAGGAATTAGCGAACTAAAATGGACTGGGATGGGTGAATTTAACTCAGATGACCATTCTATCTACTACTGCGGGCAGGAATCCCTTAGGAGAAATGGAGTAGCCATCATGGTCAACAATAGAGTCTGAAATGCAGTACTTGGATGCAATCTCAAAAACAACAGAATGATCTCTGTTCATTTCCAAGACAAACCATTCAATATCACGGGAATCCGTTTATGCCCTCATGAGTAATGCTAAAGAAGCTGAGGTTGAATGGTTCTATGAAGACCTACAAGGCCTTCTAGAACTAATATCCCAAAAAAGATGTCCTTTTCATTATAGGGGACTGGAATGCAAAAGTAGGAAGTCAAGAAACACCTGGAATAACAGGCAAATTTGGCCTTGAAGTACAGAATGAAGCAGAGCAAAGGCTAATAGAGTTTTCTGAAGAGAACACACTTGGTCATAGCAAGCACCCTCTTCCAACAACACAAGAGAAGACTGTGTACATGGACATCACCAGATGGTCAACACCGAAATCAGATTGATTATACCCTTTGCAGTCAAAGGTGGAGAAGCTCTATACAGTCAGCAAAAAACAAGACCAGGAGCTGACTGTGGCTCAGATCATGAACTCCTTTTTGCCAAATTCAGACTTAAATTGAAGAAAGTAGGGAAAACCACTAGACCATTCAGGTATGACATAAATCAAATCCTTTATGATTGTACAGTAGAAGTGAGAAATAGATTCAAGGGATTAGATCTGATAGACAGAGTGCCTGAAGAACTATGGACAGAGGTTTGCGACATTGTACAGGAGGCAGTGATCAAGACCATCCCCAAGAAAAAGAAATGCAAAAAGGCAAAATGGTTGTCTGAAGAGGCCTTATAAATACTAAGAAAAGAAGGGAAGCTAAAGGCAAAGGAGAAAAGGAAATATATATTTATTTGAATGTGGAATTCCAAAGAATATCAAGGAGAGATAAGAAAGCATTCCTCAGTGATCATTGCAAAGAAATAGAGGAAAACAATATAATGGGAAAGACTAGAGATATCTTCAAGAAAGTTAGAGATACCAAGGGAACATTTCATGCAAAGATGGGGTTAATAAAGGACAGCAATGCTATGGACCTAACAGAAGCAGAAGATATTAAAAAGAGGTGGCAAGAAGATCTTGATGACCCAATAACCATGATGGTGTGATCACTCACCTAGAGCCAGACATCCTGGAATGTGAAGTCAAGCAGGCCTTAGGAAGAATCACTACAAACAAAGTTAGTGGAGGTGATGGAATTCCAGTTGAGCTGTTTCAAATCCTAAAAGATGATGCTGTGAAAGTGCCACATTCAGTATGCCAGCAAACTTGGAAAACTCAGCTGTGGCCACAGGACTGGAAAAGGTTAATTTCACTCCAATCCCAAAGAAAGGCAATGCCAAAGAATGCTCAAACAACCACACAATTGCACTCATCTCACATGCTAGCAAAGTAATGATCAAAATTCTCCAAGCCAGGCTTAACAGTACATGAATCGTGAACTTCCAGATGTTCAAGCTGGTTTTAGAAAAGGCAGAGGAACCAGAGATCAAATTGCCAACATCTGTTGGATCATTGAAAAAGCAAGAGAGTTCCAGAAAGACATCTACTTCTGCTTTATTGACTATGCCAAAGCCTTTGACTGTGTGGATCACAATAAACTGGAAAATTCTGAAAGAGATGGGAATACCAGACCACCCGACCTGCCTCTTGAGAAATCTGTATTCAGGTCAAGAAGCAACAGTTAGAACTGGACATGGAACAACAGACTGCTTCCAAATAGGGAAAGGAGTATGTCAAGGCTGTATATTGTCACCCTGCTTATTCAACTTATATGCAGAGTACATCATGAGAAATGCTAGGCTGGAAGAAGCACAAGCTGGAATCAATATTGCCAGGAGAAATATCAATAACCTCAGATATGCAGATGACACCACCCTTATGGCAGAAAGTGAAGAAGAACTAAAGAGCCTCTTGATGAAAATGAAAGAGGAGAATGAAAAAGTTGGCTTAAAGCTCAACATTCAGAAAAGGAAGATCATGGCATCTGGTCCCATCACTTCATGGGAAATAGATGGGGAAACAGTGGAAACAGTGACGGACTTTATTTTTTTGGGCTCCAAAATCACTGCAGATGGTGACTGCAGCCATGAAATTAAAAGATGTTTACTCCTTGGAAGAAAAGTTATGACCAACCTAGAGAGCATATTAAAAAGCAAAGACATTACTTTGCCAACCAAGGTCTGTCTAATCCAGGCCGTGGTTTTTCCAGTAGCCATGTATGGATGTGAGAATTGGACTATAAAGAACGCTGAGCACCAAAGAATTGATGCTTTTGAACTGTGGTGTTGGAGAAGACTCTTGAGTGGCCCTTGAATAGCAAGGATATCCAAGCAGTCAATCCTAAAGGAAATCAGTCCTGAATATTCATTGGAAGGACTGATGCTGAAGCAGAAACTCCAATACTTTGGCGATCTGATGCAAAGAACTGACTCATTGGAAAAGACCCTGATGCTGGGAAAGATTGAAGGCGGGAGGAGAAGGGGACGACAGAGGATGAGATGTTTGGATGGCATCACCAACTCAAGGGATGTGAGTTTGAGTAAACTCCAGGGGTTGGTGATGGACATGGAAGCCTGGCCTGCTGCAGTCCATGGGGTCACAAAGAGTCGGACACAGCTGAACAACTGAACTGAACTGATGGAAGATCTGAATAATATTAACAAATAAAGTGTAATTGCCATGTACAGAACACTGGACCCAACAACCATCGACTACCTGTTATTGGGTTCACCAAAAAGTGCGTTCGGGTTTTTCCATACTATGTTATGGTGAAAAACCAGAACACACTTTTAGGCTAACCCAATATTTTTCTAAGACACAGAAACATTTACAAATATTCTCCGTATACTGGGCCATAAAGCAAGTCATCATGGCTTCCCTGGTGGCTCAGAGGTTAAAGCGTCTGCCTCCAATGCAGGAGACCTGGGTTCGATCCCTGGGTTGGGAAGATCCCCTGGAGAAGGAAATGGCAACCCACTCCAGTATTCTTGCCTGGAGAATCCCATGGACGGAGGAGCCTGGTAGGCCACAGTCCACGGGGTCGCAAACAATTGGACACGACTGAGAGACTTCACTTTACTTCATGAATTTCAAAAGACTAAAATCATATATGGCTATGCTAGAAATCAATAATTTAAAAATGATAACTAGCAATTAAGAAATATACTTCTAAATGACTCATGGGTCAAAAAAGAAATAGATATGGAAACTTTTAAATGCCATGAATCGAAACTTAGAGGATACTTCTAAGTTTCCAAAAGAAAATTTATAGATTTAATTGCAAAAATTATAAAATTTAAATTGCTGAAAATGTATGAACTAAGCAGACTTCTCAAGATGTTTGAAAAAATTTCAGCAAAATAAACCCAAACAAGGAGAAGGGAGAACATAATAAAGTAAATTATAAGGAAAAAAATAAGGAAATACAAAATAAAATATAATAGTATCAACAAAGCCATATATTTGTTTGAAAAAAATTAAACATTGATACACATCTATTGATATGGGTTAAGAAAGAACAAATAAGCATATCAGGATGGAAAAGCAGACACAATTATGGTTACTACAGACATTAGAAAGTTAATAAAATTATTCTACCAGAGCAAGGCAACAGATAATTCAGAAACTCACTTTGGTGTAATATGTATCCAACCAAATGGGAAAATCCAAGTTCAGGCGATATGAGTGTACTCTTGGGACTTCCCTGGTGGTTCAAAGGCTAAGACTGCACTCCCAATGCAAGGGCCCTGGGTTCAATCCCTGGTTGGAGAACTAGATCCCACCTGCTGCAACTAAAAGAACCTGCAAGCTACAACGAAGACAGACTGTTTCCACGTGCCACATCTGAGACATTGTACAGCCAAATAAGTAAGTATTTAATAAATATATACATAAATAAATGTAGTCCTCAGGCTCTGGAACTAATACTTTTCTACCTTTTCATTTCCTCAAAGTTAAAGAAGTAGCTTAAAGGACATAATTTGTGCATTTGTCTATTTTCTCTTTAAATAGCATCATGTAGCAAAATTGTACAAAAAAACTCTTCTAAAGGATAGAAACTTTGTGAAATAAAGGCCAACTGTGAATTTGTAAATAATAAAAATTAATAAGGTAATATTATGAAGAACTTTATGCCAAAAACTTGAAAGTTTAAAAGACATGGGCAAATTCATAAAATACTGCAGAGAATTAAGGCAAAATTTAATTGTGTAAGCATGCTAATTTAAGAGGATTCTTTCTCCCAATAACTCTTCAGATACGCTGAAGTGTTAACTATGAAGTTTAATCAAAGGTAGGAATGCTTTACATACATAAGATATGTCAGCTAGGGTCATCCTGCCCTGAGATAGGGATTGTTGTTGTTGTTGTTTAGTCACTAAGCCGTGTTCAACTCTTTTGCGACCCCATGGACTGTAGCCTGCCAGGCTCCTCTGTCCATGGGGTTTCCCAGGCAAGAATACCGGAGTGGGTAGCTATTCCTTCTTCAAGGGCTATTCCTGACCCAGGGATCAAATGCAAGTCTCCTGCGTGGCAGGCGGATTCTTTACCACTGAGCCACCCGTTGTCGTTCAGTCCCTCAGTCGTGTCCTACTCTTCGCAGCCCCATAGGCTGCAGCACTCCAGGCTTTCCTGTCCTCCACCGTCTCCTGGAGCTTGCTCAAACTCGTGTCCATTGAGTTGGCGATGCCACTCATCATCCTCTGTCATCCCCTTCTCCTCCTGCCTTCAATCTTTCCCAGCATCAAGGTCTTCTCCAGTGAGTGGGCTCTTTTTACTTTTTTTTCTTTCATTTTTACAGTGTTGTGATTTCTGCCATAGAGCATTTACTTTTTAAAGGACTTGCAACAGAGGAGCCTGGTAGGCTACAGCGCATGGGGTCGCAAAGAGTCGGACACGACTGAGCGACTTCACTTTAAAAAAAAAAAAAAAAGGACTTGCAATGTAAATTCTTTCCCTGTCTCTTTGAGATCTGTCTTCTACACTCAAGAATGTGTCTTTCATGGACCTGGGAGCCATCTCTCTGAAATGAAGTCATCAGAAAAGATACAACCCCTATTTCCCAGTCTCTGGAGGATAGGAGCCCAAGTTCAATAAGCATCACTTAGCAAACAGATGACTTATCTTGGCAAGCCATCCGCTTGCCTTCCTCAGCCTCTCTTCTCCTAGCTTCTCTGGACATCATCTTTCCCATACTAAGCAGTATTGTACCTCTTTTGTTCTCATGTCTTCTGCTGACTCTGCTGAGATTCTCATATTTTACACTAAGCAGTTGATTGAAGTATTTCTTAAAGTAAGACAATTCCCTCCATAAGAAAAATTCAAGTGCCACCTATAAAGAGGATTTTTTACCTGATACAGCTCGTATAAATCTCCATATATATCTATTTGCCTGTCATTCTTGAATCCCTTATCACCGTGCTTATAAAAGATGATGACCAGCAAGAAAATAAATATTCTCTGCTCTATCAAAGAGCAAAATTATCAACAGACAGGGGAGAGATTTCACTAAATTAAGGACACTTACTAGTGGCAATTAAAAAGTCCATTACTTCACACATCAAAAAGAACTTGAATGGCGATTTATTTTGCTGCGTAAAATATGTAAAAATAAAATTCATATAGCTTTTTAAGAGATTACGAGGCTATTAAAATACATTAAAGGGTTTAGTGCTAAACCGTGTCCACCCAAAGCACAAAATTCCCTGCCTGTATCTAAATGTCAACCTTGAAACAATTAATTTCCTGAAAATTCTCTAAAAGTTATTTTTTATTCTACTGCCCATTCTACTGCCTTCACCTTTAGTCTCTGTTTTCTTTTTCCTTCTCTGGAGACTAGCTTGTATTACTATTAGCTGAAAACCACAAACTACAGATTGTTTACTTCACACCTAATTAGTACCCTCAGTGAAAATGACAACTTGTTGTAAGTAAGCAAATTATGATGAGTCTGGAATGACTAGTCTATCTATCAAGAACATGCTGGATGATAAAGTAGGTAACACTTATTAGCTATGTATTATGTGTAGTCATTTTAGATGTATATTTTCCTCTAAGTCTTATGATCCAGTGGCAGGTGAATATAAGCATCCCTATTTTATAATTTAGGAAATGACACTGAAGGAGGTTAAGCAACTGCCCCCTCACCCTCAAATTAAATAGCTAGGAAGTGACAGAACTTGTTATAAATTCAATATTGTTTTTTCTGACTCAAAAACCTATGCCCTTAGTATAATAAAATTTTGTCCTGTACTACTAATTTTCACATTCTACACACATTTGTTCTTTGGGTGTTTTTATCCGAAATTAGGAATTCAGGTAGCTCTCTCGTAGATACTGTGCCTCAGTGTGTTGAACAGATACAGTTAAGGTAGCATTGCACTATTAACCAAAAAAGTGCCACTAGTTTCAAGTAATTTTAATACATCCAAGAAACATTTAAATTGCTTTTCACCTAATAAACTTACTTCTTTATTGTGAGCTATACCTATTATCTAGACGTTATTTACTAAATCCTGGCAGGTTTTTATTTCTCTGAAACCATAAATAAATACACAAAATATTTTTAAAATTTTATTTGTTAACAATTATTATTAAGAAAAATCACATTTTTGCTTTGTTGTATACTTTTTTTTTTTTTTACTTTATTTTACTTTACAATACTGTATTGGTTTTGCCATACATCAACATGAATCCGCCACAGGTGTATCTGAGTTCCCAATCCTGAACACTGTTTACCAGAGGCAGGGGGTGAGGGGAGGGGAGATTGGCAGAAGGTGGTCAAAGGGTAAAAACTCCCATTCATAAGATAAATAAGTACTAGAGATATAATGTACAACATGACTTTGACAGCTATCGCTAGCACTGCTGTATGTTATGAAGGAACATTGTCAAGAGAGTAATTCTATGAATTCTCATCACAAGGAGAAACTTTTTTTCCTTTTCATCTTTTTCCTTCTTTCTCTCCTTTTTATTGTATCTGTACGAGAAGATGAATGTTAGCTGACTCTATTGTGGTAATTATCTCATTATATATATATAAATAGAACTATCCTGCTGAGTGCCTTAAACTTATACAGTGAACTTATAAGTTTACTTATAAGTAAACTTATACAGTATGTCAATGGTTTCTCAATAAAACTGGGCGGAAAAGAATTTTAAATAAATATGCAAGAGAGTCAGTTTACATTAAAAAATTCCATGTACAGTCTCATCAAAAAGAATAAAATACCTAGGAATAAACCTAACTGAAAAGGTAAAAATCCTGTATTCCAAAAACTATAAGACACTGATGAAGGAAATTTAAGATGAAGCAAATAGTTGGAGAGAGCATTTCCATGCTCTTGGGTTAGAAGAACTAATATTGTTAAAAAGACCATATTACCCAAAGAAATCTACAGGTTCAATGCAAAATCTATCAAAACACCAATGAAACTTTTCACAGAACTAGAACAAATAATTCTAAAATTTGTATGGAAACACAAAAGACCTGAATAGCCAAAACAAACAAGAAAGGAGAACAAAGCTGGAAGTATCATGCTTCTTTATATCAAGCTATAGTACAAAGCTAGTCACCAAAACAGTATGATACTGTTACAAAAACAGACACAAAGATCAGTGGAATAGGATAGAGAGCCCAGAAATGCACCCACATTTATATAAGCAATTTACAACAAAGGAGGCAAGAATATACAGTGTGGAAAAGATAGTCTCTTCAATAAATAGTGTTGGGAAATGTGACAGCTATATGCAAAATAATCAAAGTGGACTACTCTCTCACACCATGCACAGAAATAAATTCAAATGGATTAAAGACTTAAATCATAAAACTCCTAAAATAAAAAATAGCACAATCTCTGACATTGATCTTGATATCTTAATAATATTCAGGGGGAAAATGTATTTGGGGGGATATGTCTCCTTAGGCAAGAAAAACAAAAGCAAAAATAAACAAATGGGATTACATCAAACTAAAAGGCTTTTGCACAACAAAAAGAAACTGTCAACAAAACAGAAAGGCCATCTACTGAATGGAAGAAGATATTTGCAAATAATATATCTGATATGGGATTAATCTCCAAAATATACAAAGAATCATACAACTCAACATCAGGAAAACAAAAGACCCCATTAAAAAGTATGCAGAGCTACATGGGAAAAGAATGTTAAAAAGAGTGGATATATATATATGTATAATTGATTCACCTTACAGCTGTAATGAACACAATATCATAAATCAACTCTACTCCAATAAAAGTTTTTTAATAAATAAAAGTGATATATCATTGCTTTAAAAAAAAGTAAGCAGAAGATGTGAATAGACGTTTTTCCAAAAACAGACACGCAAATGGCCAACAGGCACATGAAAAAATGCTTCACATCACTAACCACCAGAAAAATGCAAATCAAAACCATGGTGAGATGCTCCCTCTCACCTGTCAGAATGGCTCTTATCAAAGAGTAATAAATAAATTAAAAGTGTTGGCAAGAAGGTGAAAAAAGGGGAACCTTTGTGCATTGTTGGTGCAGCCACTGTGGCAAACAATACACAGTTTCCTCAAAAAATTAAAAATAGAACTACCATAAAATCCAACAACTCTGCTCCTAGATTTTCCCAAAAACAATGAAAACACTAATTCAAAAAGATATACGCATCCTTATGTTTATTACAGCCTTATTTATCACAGCCAAGATGTGGAAGCAACCCAAGTGCCCATCAGGAGATGAATAGATAAAGAAGATATGGTATATACATATACAGAGGAATATTGTGGGTGCCTGCAGGCTCAGTTGCTTCAGTCATGTGTGACTCTTTGCGACCCCATGATCTGTACCCGTCAGGCTCCTCTATCCATGGGATTCTCCAGGCAAGAATACTGGAGTGGGTTGCCATGCCCTTTTCCAGGGAATCTTCCCCACTCAGGAATCAAACTCGTGTCTCCCACATCTCCTGCATTGCAGGCAGATTCTTTACCCATTGAGCCACCTGGGAAGCCTATGGTGGAATATTACTCACCCATTAAAAAACAATGAAATGTTGCCATTTGAGAAAACACGGAAGGACCTAGGGGGCTTCCCTGGTAGCTCAGCCGCTAAAGATTCCGCCGGCAATGCAGGAGGCCCCAGTTTGATTCCTTGGTCGGGAAGATTCCCTGGAGAAGAGATAGACTACCCACTCCAGTATTCTTGGGCTTCCCTGGTGGCTCAGATGATAAAGAATCTGTCTGCAGTGCAGGAAACCTGGATTTCAGCTTCCTGCTCCAAGCTCATGAAGAATTGGACACAATTCTAAGATTTGATGGTGACTCAAGCAGATACTTGCTGTGTGACTTTTATATCTTCTAGCCTCATATTTTTCGTATGTTCAGTTCAGTTCAGTTCAGTCGCTCAGTCGTGTCTGACTCTTTGTGATCCCATAAATCACAGCATGCCAGGCCTCCCTGTCCATCACCAACTCCCGGAGTTCACTCAGACTCATGGCCATCGAGTCAGTGATGCCATCCAGCCATCTCATCCTCTGTCGTCCCCTTCTCCTCCTGCCCCCAGTCCCTCCCAGCATCAGAGTCTTTTCCAATGAGTCAACTCTTTGCATGAGGTGGCCAAAGTACTGGAGTTTCAGCTTCAGTATCATTCCTTCCAAAGAAATCCCAGGGCTGATCTCCTTTAGGATGGACTGGTTGGATTTCCTTGCAATCCAAGGGACTCTCGAGAGTCTTCTCCAACACCACAGTTCAAAAGCATCAAATCTTCGGCACTCAGCCTTCTTCACAGTCCAACTCTCACATCCATACATGACCACAGGAAAAACCATAGCCTTGACTAGAAGGACCTTAGTCGGCAAAGTAATGTCTCTGCTTTTGAATATACTATCTAGGTTGGTCATAACTTTCCTTCCAAGGAGTAAGCGTCTTTTAATTTCATGGCTGCAGTCACCATCTGCAGTGATTTTGGAGCCAAAAAAAATAAAGTCTGACACTGTTTCCACTGTTTCCCCATCTATTTCCCATGAAGTGATGGGACCGGATGCCATGATCTTCCTTTTCTGAATGTTGAGCTTTAAGCCAACGTTTTCACTCTCCTCTTTCACTTTCATCAAGAGGCTTTTTAGTTCCTCTTCACTTTCTGCCATAAGGGTGGTGTCATCTGCATATCTGAGGTTATTGATATTTCTCCCAGCAATCTTGGTTCCAGCTTGTGTTTCTTCCAGTCCAGCATTTCTCATGATGTACTTTGCATATAAGTTAAATAAGCAGGGTGACAATATACAGCCTTGACATACTCCTTTTCCTATTTGGAACCAGTCTGTTGTTCCATGTCCAGTTCTAACTGTTGCTTCCTGACCTGCATACAGATTTCGTATGTTAAGTGGTGATAAAGTTGGCTTCCCTGGTGGCTAAGAGGGTAAAGAATCTGCCTGCAATGCTGGAAACCTGGATTTGATCCCCATGTTGAGAAGATCTCTTGGAGGAGGGCATGGCAACACACTCCAGTATTCTTGCCTGGAGAATCCCCAGGGACAGAGGAGCCTGGTAGGCTATAGTCGGACAAGACTGACTAAGCACAGCAAAGCACATGTAGATATAAAAATTAAATGAAAGAATGTATGCTTCTCAACAGCACATTATCTAACACTTGAGAAATATTTTTTCTGTCCATTACAAATATTTAAAGTATTATTTCAGAATATGGCGAAATGCTTACAACATAGCATTAAAATTTGAACTATATGCAGAAAATGATTGCAATTGTACTATAATCTAAAGATTGCTATAATCTACTGATATGCTATATTAATGTGCAACTTTTTTCTCACTAGCCCCTCTCTAGGCAAGACCTCAGCTCTGTCTCCCCAGTCTTCCTCTGGATTTCTGGGAAGCTTCAGGGTATATCACATGTGCATTACATTCCCACAACATACAAGCTACTTCTGATGTAATCTAGCCTCCAAGGCCAGTTTTGTAATTAAAAGTGATCTGAAATTCTTTGTACATCCTGGCTTTGGTACCTGAACTTAAACTGAAATATTCTTTAACTGTCCATGAAGAATTAATGCTGCCTGACTTCTACTAACTTTCCTAGTAATTATTCTCTCCTTTTTTGTCATTCGTACCTCTAAAACAATCTTACTATATGCTGCCCTATTTTTATTTCTAAAATATTTTTAGTGGAAAATTATTTAAATTCTATAGTGCTTTCCAGTCTTCGAAAGTTTCATACACATGATTTCATATAATCCCATTAATAACCCTTTTTCTAAAAGTTCTCCAGCCCTACGTTGACCCTTCTCTTTCTCTTTCTCCTGCTTCCTTCTCCCCACTGGTAACCACTAGTTTCCTCTCTATATCTTTGAGTCTTATGTTGCCCTAACTGAAAACTGTCTTTCTTTCATAGGTATAGTTTTGCCTTTTATTGAGTTGACTTTTTTTTTTTTACTGATAGTGAATTAATCTCCTAGATTATAAATTCCTTATGAGAAGAGACTAGAATTTCTTTTTCTTTAGCATCCCCCCATAACATCCACTATAATTCTACCTTAGACAAAGTATGAACTTGGAAAATTTTTATTAATGCAATCTCAAAGATACAGTAGGGAATAAATTATGTAATAGGCAATGATAACTCAGTATTAAATCCCTCTGTGCTAACAGAGTGGACCTTTACTTGTTAACTTGTCCCAACACTCCTCACATCACCACAGTCCAGCCCATCCTGAAACAGTGGAGAGGTAGCAAAACCTCTATTCTGGGCTCTTCTGACCTGGCAAATTCCTCCCCAACCCGGGCTGCTGAGACATGAGCTGAACGTGAGACATGCTTTCATAAGGAACAAGGCAGATGGAGGCACTGGGTTGCTACATTCAACATGTGCTACCCTGTATTCTTGATCAATTTCTAGTGTATGCTTTTTTCTGCTTCTTTGTTGGTTACAGGTAAAAATGAAAATAATCTCAACCCACTCGTCATTCAAACCAAGCTTTAAACCTGAGTCAGCCTGTGTGGTCTGACCTGCCTCTTCAGGTACAACTGTAAATCCTTCATATACATTATTTCATCTAATCCTCACAAAACAGGGTGATGTGGCAAAGACAGTGCTCACCAATGATTCCATAGCCTTTGCATTTCCCTTCCTCCCTTGCAGATAGGTTAGGGCCATGTGACTAGTTCTAGCCAATACACTAAGTAGAAAAAACGTATGTCTCTTTAGGGCCAATGGAGGGTCTCCATTCCTCTTCTGCTATAAAATCCTTGGATTGAAAGCTGTTAGTCATAAGAGGGAGGGCTGCCACATCCATACTGGAATCAATGAGAGCAAAAAATATAATTTAATTGTGTTAAACCACTTAGATTCAAAAATTTGTAGCTGCAGCATAGTCTTCCCTGTCCTGACTAACATAGATGACATTCAGAATATTTAATAACTAATTAAATATTAGTACAGAATGGACCCTATCAGAATGAATGAAATGACCAATCAGAACAGACATTGGCTGTACACAGCTATATGAGTCCATACCAGATGAACAGCTCAGAAAATCACTCTACAAATTTATCCCAATTTCATAGTTGCTTAAATTGATAAAGTTCAAAGAAGGTCAAGTGGCCTGCCAAAAATCTGTTCTCTTTCTGTTTCAACATTCTGCTTCCTACTTGTTGAATGATGTGTAAATTACTTCAGCAACTCATGAAAAGTAGTTTTTGATGCTGCAATAGAACCATTCAAATAGTTTGTTTATCTAAACCATGTTCATTTGCTCAGTTGTCCAACTCTTTGCAACCCTATGGACTATAGCCCGCTAGGCTCCTCTGTCCATGGGATTTTCCAAGCAAGAATGCTGAAGTGGTTGCCATTTTCTCCTCCATGGGATCTTCCTGACCCAGGGATCAAAACCACGTCTTCTGGGTCTCATGCATTGGCAGGAGGATTCTCTACCACTTGGGAAGCCCAATAGTATATGGTTATTATTTCAAGTTTGCTTTAACTTGAACACCTTCTAGCCTCTGTGTAACATGTCAGCATTATATTTTGCCTTTTTTAAAATTTTCCTTCTGTCATTATTCATAATTAATCCCGAAACTGTAGTATTTCAGTTGATATATCCAACTTTATGATATAATATATATTTAAAAGGCAAGAGAAAATTAAATTGGATGAAATGCTAGCTTTTGGCATAGTTCTTTTGCTCCTGCTGCTCATTCTTCATTTAAATTCATAAGTCTCTTTTCTCCATGACAGGATAATCATCTCCACAGCAACTAACTATTATACCACAAAGGAAGATGCGTATGAGTGAGAACTGATCAGCAGGAGCTGAGCAACACTTAGGCAACAGAGATTCTATTTTCACACAAATATCTCTAATTATAATAAGCTAAGGAGGAACTATATCATTCCCTTCATCCCCCCAAATACAAGCCCAGCTGTTGCTACATAGTTCCCCACAAAAAGATGGTACTTTCAACAACAGAGAACTTTCATAAAAGCGTATGCCTATGAAGAGATGGTATCACCTATTATTGTGAGGTAAACGTGTATCTAGACTGAAAAGCTGCTGCTGCTGCTGAGTCGCTTCAGTCGTGTCCGACTCTGTGCGACCCCATAGACTGCAGCCCACCAGGCTCCTCCGTCCCTGGGATTCTCCAGGCAAGAACACTGGAGTGGGTTGCCATTTAATGGTTAAATTAAAATCACATCACAGCATGATTCAAGAGTCAAAATTAAAGCAGGGTCTGTTTCACAGATTGTTAATAATATTCAAACAACAAGCCAAAACCTATTTAAAGGTGAAAGAAAAGGTACAGAAATGGTTACTGGCCAAATGATAATTATTACCAGAGCTGCTTTTTCCAAAGAGGAAATTTGGAATGGGAGTGGTGGTGGTCAGGAGCTTGTAGGGGTGTAATCACAGCAATAATAACATGTATTACATTTGAAATGGGTCTGAATACTTTACAATGCAATTTCAAGACAGCACTTTCGCTGACAGGATTCTCTAGGGAATCTGAAACCATACTGCATACTCACGATGGACTTCTCTGGTGGTCCCGTGGATGAAACTATGTGCTTCCACTGCAGGGGGCTTCTCTGGTCGGGAACTATGACCCCACATGCCAAGACCCCACATACCAAGTTCAGTTCAGTTGCTCAGTCATGTCTGACTCTTTGCGACCCCTTGGACTGCAGCAGGCCAGGCCTCCCTGTCCATCACCAACTCCCGGAGTTCACTCAAACTCACATCCATCAAGGTGGTGATGCCATCCAGCCATCTCATCCTCTGTTGTCCCCTTCTCCTCCTGCCCGAAACCCCTCCCAGCATCAGAGAGTCTTTTCCAAGGAGTCAAATCTTTGCATGAGGTGGCCAAAGTACTGGAGTTTCAGCTTTAGCATCATTCCTTACAAAGAATACCCAGGACTGATCTCCTTTAGAGTGGACTGGTTGGATCTCCTTGCAGTCCAAGGGACTCTCAAGAGTCTTCAAAAGCATCAGTTCTTCAGCGCTCAGCTTTCTTCACAGTCCGACACTCACGTCCATACATGACTACTGGAAAAACCATAGCCTTGACTAGATGGACCTTTGTTGGCAAAGTAATACCTCTGCTTTTGAATATGCTGTCTAGGTTGGTCAAAACTTTTCTTCCAAGGAGTAACCGTCTTTTAATTTCATGGCTGCAGTCACCATCTGCAGTGATTTTGGAGCCCAAAAAAATCAAAATCAGCCACTGTTTCCACTGTTTACCCATCTATTTGCCATGAAGTGATGGGAACAGATGCCATGATCTTCATTTTCTGAATGTTGAGCTTTAAGCCAAATTTTTCATTCTCCTCTTTCACTTTCATCAAGAGGATTTTTAGTTCCTCTTCACTTTCTGCCATAATGGTGTCATCCGCATATCTGATGTTATTGATATTTCTCCCGGCAATCTTGATTCCAGCTTGTGCTTCATCCAGCCCAGTGTTTCTCATGATGTACTCTGCATATAAGTTAAACAAGCAGAGTGACAATATACAGCCTTGACATACTCCTTTTCCTATTTGGAACCAGTCTGTTGTTCCATGTCCAGTTCTAACTGTTGCTTCCTGACCTGCATACAGGTTTCTCAAGAGGCAGGTCAGGTGGTCTGGTATTCCCATCTCTTTCAGAATTTTCCACAGTTTATTGTGATCCACACAGTCAAAGGCTTGGGCATAGTCAATGAAGCAGAAATAGATGAGTGGTGCGGGTCAAAAAAAAAAAAACACCTACTTTGTCAACAAAGTTCCATCTAGTCAAGGCTATGGTTTTTCCAGTAGTCATGTATGGATGTGAGAGTTGGACTATAAACAAAGCTGAGCACCGAAGAAATTGATGCTTTTGAACTGTGGTGTTGGAGAAGACTCTTGAGAGTCCCTTGGACTGCAAGGAGATACAACCAGTCCATCCATATGTTCATTGGAAGGACTGATGTTGAAGCTGAAACTCCAATACTTCGGCCACCTGATGCGAAGACCTGACTCATTTGAAAAGACCCTGATGCTGGGAAAGATTGAGGGCAGGAGGAGAAGGGGATGACAGAGGATGAGATGGTTGGATGGCATCACCGACTCAATGGACATGGGTTTGGGTGAACTCTGGGAGTTGGTGATGGACAGGGAGGCCTGGCATGCTGTGATTTATGGGATCACAAAGAGTCAGACACGACTGAGCGACTGAACTGAACTGAACTGAATTGGTGATGGAACACAAGAAAACGATGGCTGATCACTAGATGCTGCCTATTACCCACCATTTTTACTTTGGTTTCATAGAATTTTAAGCCAAATCAATCATCTACAATCTTACAAGTGACATGCATTGTTTGAAGAATATCAATCTCTTCTCTCCCACTAGATGATAAGCATTTTGAGGGCAGGCATCATGTCATATGATTATGTTATTTCCTATAATGCTCAAGACAATCCACGATAAAGAGGTTCTGTCTCAATATAATACTGAAATGGCAATGTCCTCATCTGTGTTACAGCAAGAAAAGTATAGACTTAGGTCTATCAGAGATGATTAATGTAGGACAATTTTTTGAACCCTTTATTGCAGTGATGGGTATTCTCCTGTCTGCCCATTTTCTTCCAACCTAGTAAGTAGACAGAAAACAGAATGAAATCAGAAAGCAAGCTAGAAAAAGAAATACAGATTGGGAAGTCTTGGTCAGACATTGAGAGTTAGAGTTGCTGAAGATCCCAGCAGACAGAGGATATGCCTTCAGATCCTTTTTTTCTTTTAAACAAGCAATCACCTTAATTGTTACTGTGACCTGGTAAGAATCTCCTTCCTGCCTAATTAAATTCTGTACTATTTTTTTGTTTTTCTTTTGGCCTCCCTTTAGACAAACCCTTTAAACTTAAAAAACTTTAACCAATATAGATTGTCACCCTCTTTTTTTGGAAGAAGGTGTTTCCCTTGCTTTCATGAGGCTACATGCATTGTGCTAAGTTGCTTCAGTCGTGTCTGACCCTTTGCCACACTATGGACTGTAGCCCACTAGGTTTCTCTGTCCATGGGATTCTCCAGGCAAGAATACTGAAATGGGTTTTCATGCCCTTCTCCAGAAGATCTTCCCAACCAGGGATCGAAACCACAGTCTCTTGGATTTTCTTTCATCTGTCTTCACCTCCTCTTTTGCTCTTGGATCCATTCACTCTTCCTTCCTCTCCACACTGCATGAAAGTGACCAAGCTCCAAGTTACAGAGCAGAGCCCTCTGACTCTCAGTATATCCACTCTCCATTGGAACCTTCAGCAAGTTTAACTCTCAGCTCTTGACCAGGGCTTTCTATCTGTACCTCTATTTCCAATTTCCATTTTGAGCTCAGATCTGTGTTTTTTACCTACTGCTGGAAATTTGCAATTAGTTTTCTTGCCTTTAATTCACACTCAACTCATCTGAGATAAAATTCTTGATCTTTTTTCACAAATTATTACCCCCTCTGACCTTCACTTTTTGATACTAGTATTCCTCCAGGCTGAAGATGTGAAAAATGGTAGTCTTATAAAAAAAGAGAATTGGTGATTTTAAGGACAAAATCAACATCTAAATCAACATCAAATCAACATCAAAATCTAGGGTAGAATCTTCTGGGGGGACGAAACTAAACACTAAGGCTCCCAAGTGGTGCTACAGGTAAAGAACCGGCCTGCCAATGCAGAAGGCAGAAGAGATGTGAGTTTGAATCCTAGTTTGGGAAAATACTTTGGAGTAGGAAATGGCTACACACTTCAGTATTCTTGTCTGGAAAATTCCATGGGCAGTGGAGTCTGGCAGGCTACAGTCCATGGGGCCACAAAGAGTCAGACATGACTGAGTGCTCACACACAGACCTTAAGGGTTACATTCCAGGTTCAAGTCAAGTTTATGGTTATGCGTCTTGCTCGGTTTAATTGCTGTAGAAGAGGGTTGGCCCCAGAACAAGTTCAAGCTTTACAACTCCATCTGTTGAGGAAAGACAAGCTTCCTGGAGAATCAAATAATTCCCCACTTCCCCACTAGTTTTTTTTTTTTTTTTTTTAAGCTGTTTTAGTAAAACAGAGCTCAACAGATTTTCTTTTCAGAAGTATCCAAGTGAATCCAGTGACTTCAGGCCCACAGCTCTTCCTGAACTTTGAGGATTCTGCTGTACTCAAGATCCTAGAGAATTTTTGGACTCCTTTCTCTCACTCTCATGTTCAGTTTGACACTAATACAGGCTTTCTTTCTCTAATATGCCTCTCAAATGTCTGTATTCTTTTCCACTCCCTTTATTGCCACCAGGTCCAGGTTCTTATTACCTTATTCCTGAAGTACTTTTTGTCACTCTTTGCTATCTCCTTGCCTTTCTGTCTCCAGTGATCAAGTCCTGTAGTCAGAAAGCACCTTGGAATAAGCTAGTCCAAAGTCCATATAACTCTTGAATCACTTCCCCAGAGTCTCTTAGTACTCCTCTAATCTAGGATAATTAATCCATCTCAAGCACAGTGATGAAGTTGAGTACCATATTACTTCTTGCTTTTCAAAACCTTCCAATGGGTTTCCAGAGTGAAAATTGAACTCTGGAGCTCATATTCAAGTAAGGCTCACAGGCTATAATAGTCATCTACCTCTTCAGCCTCCCATCTCACCACACAGCCTCTCCACCACTCATAGCAAACACTTAAGAATTCCTTGGGCTTCCCCTGTGGCTCAGCTGGTAAAGAATCTGCCTGCAATGTGGGAGACCTGGGTTTGATCCCTGGGTTGGGAAGATCCCCTGGTGAAGGGAACAGTTACCATACTCCTGTATTCTGGTCTGGAGAATTCCATGGACTGTATATTCCATGGGGTCGCAAAGAGTCACGACTGAATGATTTTGACTTTCACAGAGTTTCTCAAATACACTGTGTAGTTGAACTTGGCTTATTTTGGTTCCCTCTATCCTAGAATGTGTCATTTTCTGCTAACCAAAATCCTGCTTCTTCTTCAAGATCTAAGACTCAAACACTCCTTGTTTGAAATTGTCTTTTCCTCTCTTCTCCCACAGCATTTCATTTGTATTAAAGAGAATGGCTTCACTAGTAGCTGTGAATATGTTTCTCTTTCAGAAAACTGAGCTTCTTGAGTGCATGTATTATGCAATATTTTTTTTCCTTGAGGAATTCTCAAGAAATGGAAAATTCCCTATTCTCACTTTCTGCTTTTCAGACCTTTTGGTTGGTCTTATATGTGACAAAGTGTTTTTACATAATTATTGATGAAACATTCAACCTCTCACTCTGGACTAGCAGTACAGGGGCTGCAAGATTGAATTCTTGGCACAAATAATACACTGGGGCTAATGACTAGAGCAATAGCAGGGTAACTGCTTTCCTGGCATAGAATTCCAGTGGGGTAAACTGTAACTTCTAGTGCTTAGTGGTGGCAATATTTTCCTCATTAGACCTGCTCATGGAATGTGGTTTTGGGCATTCTTCCTAAAAGTTTAGCCTTGAGTCTAATGTTCCAATCATTCCAACCATTCTGTGAACTACCTCATACCCTTTCATAAAACTTCTTTTCCACTCAGTCAGCCAAAGTCAGCTTCTGTTGCTTGCAACCAAGAACCCTGACTGATAAAGACATTTTCCTTCATTCCCCATAGACCAACTAAGTCAGGATCTCAATATTTACAAGACTTTACTGCAGGGTCAGGGATACCATGAGGAAAATACTGTATTAAAAGTAACCTGTCACAGGCTATCAGAAAAGTGATGCTTTCAGGGGCTGCAAGCCCAGCCTGTGCTCACAGAGAAATTTCACAGGCCCCTGTGCTTCATTCCTGGCATGGCTACAGGTGCTAGCTTTATCCCCACCACAACCAATTATTCTCAGGCACAGTACACACTGCCCAAGGCCCACAGTGCTTTTATGGACCCATTAAAATGTTTTTGTTTCAGGTTTTTTTTTAATTGAATTTTAAAATTGGATAAATTATAATAAAAATATAATAAGAAATTCAGCCTGGATTACACAACACAGTCATAAGATGTGTGTGTCTGTGTGTAAAACAGTATAGTGAAATAAAAAATAGACCCACACATATACATTTAATTGAATATTTACAATGGTGCCAAGTCAATTCAGTGGGATAGGAAAGTTAGTTAAACAAATAGTGTTGCAACACTTGGAAAAAATGTATGGAAAAAAAGAAATCTTGAGCACTCATTTCAATGTCTTGTATGCTGACATTAGAATGATACAGAGAAGACTAGCACAGCCTTCACACAAGGATAACGTGTGAATTCAAGAAGTGGTCCATATTTTTAAGACAGTTGCTTTTAAGTATTCTTACCACACACAAGAAAAAACAGTAAGTGATCGATATGTTAATTAGCTTGATAGTGTTAATTTATTCACAATGTGTACATACATTTACCAAATTCTTTTAATTAGAACAATCTAATTAAATAAAGGACAAAAACCTAAACCGACCACTATCTCATCCAAGAAGATATACACATGGCAAATAAGCATATGAAAAATATGATCAATCCCACTCCAGTGTTCTTGCCTGGAGAATCCCAGGGACGGGTGAGCCTGGTGGGCTACCATCTGGGGTCACACAGAGTCGGACACGACTGAAGCGACTTAGCAGCAGCAACATGTCATTCAGCTCAGTTCAGTTGCTCAGTTGTGTCCAACTCTTTGGGACCCCATGGACTGCGGCACACCAGGCCTCCCTGTCCATTACTAACTCCTGGAGTATATGACGTTGTTAGCCAACTGCAGATTAAAACAACAATGAGATATCACTACACATCCGTTAGAATGGCCACCACAACATTGTAAAGCAATTATCTTCCAATTCAAAAAAAAATAAAAGAATGGCCCAAACATAACACACTAACAGCAACCAAAGGCTGGTGAGCATGAGGAGCAACAGAAACTCTCATTCATTGTTGGTGGGAATACAAAATGATGCAGACTTTGGAAGATAGTTTAGCAGTTTCTCATGAAACTAAACATATCTTCTCAGGTGGCTCAGTACTAAAGAATCTGCCTGCCAATGCTGGAGACACAGAAGATGTGGGTTCAAACCCTGGGTCAGGAAGATCCTGGAGGGGGAAATGGCAACCCACTCCAGTATTCTTGCCTGGAAAATTCCATGGACATGGAGATTGATGGGCTGCAGGCTATAGTGTTGCAAAGAGCTGGATAAGACTGAACATGCAAGTACCCGCCCAAACATATTTTTACTGTGTGACTGAACGATTGCACTCCTTGGTGTTCACCCAAATATGTTGAAAAGTTACGTATATGGATGTATATGGATGTTTATAGAAGCTTTATTCATAATTGCCAAAACTTGGAGGCAACCAAGATTTCCTTTGGTAGATGAATGGATAAATTGTGGAATATTACTCAGCACTAAAAATATGAGCTTTCAAGCCATGAAAAGACACAGAGGAATCTTAAATGCATATTACTAAGTGAAAGTAGCCAGTCTGAAAAGGCTACATACTAAATGATTCCAACTATATGACATTCTGGAAAAGCCAAAACTCCAAAAACAGTAGGAAGATCAGTGGTTGTCAGGAGTTCAGGGGAGAGAGGGATGAATAGACAGAGCATAGAGGAGTTTTTGGAGAAGGAAATGGCAACCCACTCCAGAGTTCTTGCCTGGAGAATCCCAGGGACAGGGGAGCCTGTTAGGCTGCTGTCTATGGGGTCGCACAGAGTCGGACATGACTGAAGTGACTTAGCACCAGCAGAGGAGTTTTAGAGCTTTGAAACTACTCTGTAAGACATTATAGTGGTGGCTGCATGTCTAAACCCCTTGCATGTACAACACCAAGAGAAAACCCTAATGTAAACCACGGACTTGGGGTGCAGAATGTTGATAGTGAGGGAGGCTGTGCATATGTAGTGACATGAGGTATAATTCTCTATACTTTCTGCTCAGTTTTGTTACTAATCTAAACTGTTCTAAAAAATAAAGTCTTAAAAATTCAAGCCATAAACTGAGAGAGAATATTCTTATACATATATCCAATAAAGAATGTATATAATTATACCATTATATGTAAAGGCCTCCTACAAAAAAAAATTAAAGGATTAAAAAAACCAATTTAACATGGGCAAAAGACTTGAATAGACATTTCACAAAAGTAGGCATACAAGTGGCCAGTAAGCTTGTGAAAAGATATCTAATATCATTAATCATCAGGGAAATATTAATTAAAATTGCATTGAAATTCTACATCACACCCACTAAAACGGCTAAATCTAAAGACTGACAACACCAGTTGTTGGCAAGTGTGTGGTAGAAGTGTAACTCTCATACATTACTCAAAGGAGTATAAAGTGATATAGCTTTGGAAAACTATTTCAGTTCAGTTCAGTTCAGTCCCTCAGTAGTGTCCAACTCTTTACAACCCCATGAACCGCAGCATGCCAGGCCTTCCTGTCCATCACCAACTCCTGGAGTCCATCCAAACCCATGTCCATCGAGTCGGTGATGCCATCCAACCATCTCATCCTCTGTCGTCCCCTTCTCCTCCTGCCCTCAATCTTTCCCAGCATCAGGGTCTTTTCAAATGAGTCAGCTCTTCGCATCAGGTGGCCAAAGTATTGGAGTTTCAGCTTCAACATCAGTCCCTCCAATGAACACCCAGGACTGATCTGCTTTAGGATGGACTGGTTGGATCTCCTTGCAGTCCAAGGGACTCTCAAGAGTCTCAACACCACAGTTCAAAAGCATCAGTTTCTTCAGTGCTCAGCTTTCTTTATAGTCCAACTCTCACATCCATACATGACTACTGGAAAAACCATAGCCTTGACTAGACAGATCTTTGTTGGCAAAGTAATGTCTCTGCTTTTCAATATGCTGTCTAGGTTGGTCATAACTTTCCTTCCAAGGAGTAAGCGTCTTAATTTCATGGCTGCAATCATCATCTACAGTGATTTTGGATCCCCCCAAAAATAAAGTCAGCCACTGTTTCCACTGTTTCCCCATCTATTTCTCATGAAGTGATGGGACCGGACCAGGGATTGAACCCAGGTGTCCCCAAGTACAGGCAGATTCTTTACCAGCTGAGCCACCAGGGACACCCCAAAAGAATACATATTGTATAATTCTTTATTTTAGTGGGTGTGATGTGTAATTCCATTTATGTGACTTTAAAACCATGGTGATAGAAATGAGAATGCTGCTACTGCTGCTGCTAAGTCACTTCAGTTGTGTCTGACTCTGTGCGACCCCATAGACAGCATCCCATCAGGCTCCCCTGTCCCTGGGATTCTCCAGGCAAGAATACTGGAGCGGGTTGCCATTTCCCTCTCCAATGCATGCATATGCTAAGTCCCTTCAGTTGTGTCCAACTCTACGCCACTGTATGGACAGCGGCCCACCAGGCTTCTGTCCATCGGATTCTCTAGGCAAGAATACTGGAGTGGGTTGCCATTTCCTTCTCTAAGAAATGAGAATATGATTGTTTATTTGGGAAGGGAAATAGACTGAAGGAGGACATAAAGGAATTTTTTAGGGGCAGTGAAATTATCTTATAACCTGATTTGAGTGCTGGTTAAGCTCCCTCATAAGTCAGATGGTAAAGAATCTGTCTGTAATGCAGAGACCTGGGTTCAATCCCTGGGTCGGGAAGATCCCCTGGAGAAGGAAAAGGCAACCCACTCCAGTGTTCTTGCCTGGAGAATCCCATGGACAGCGGAACGTGGCAGGCTACGGTCCATGGGGTCACAATAGTTGGACGTGTTCAATTCAATCCAATTACTTAGTCGTGTCCGACTCTTTGCAACCCCATGAACTGCAGCACTCCAGGCCTCCCTGTCCATCAACAACTCCCGGAGTTTACCCAAACTCATGTCCATTGAGTTGGTGATGCCATCCAACCATCTCATCCTCTGTCGTTCCCTTCTCCTGCTCTCAATCTTTCCCAGCATCAGGGTTTTTTCAAATGAGTCATTTCTTCACAACAGGTGGCCAAAGTATTGGAGCTTCAGCTTCAACATCAGTCCTTCCAGTGAACACCCAGGACTGATTTCCTTTAGGATGGACTGGTTGGATCTCCTTGCACTCCAAGGGCCTCTCAAGAGTCTTCTCCAACACCATGTTCAAAAGCATCAAATCTTCTACGCTCAGCTTTCTTTATAGACTTAGCAACTAGACCACCACCACCACCTACATTTGTTAAAACTCATCCAGTTGTACACTTAATGAATATTGTATTTCATTGCCTGTCACTTTTACCTCCTTAAGAAAGAAATGTGGCCTTAGGCTTGTTAAGCAAGACATATCATATACACATCTTTTTCATCTTCTTTCCCGTTGAAGAGTATACAGAACACAGTGAGGGCTCAGTACACATGTGAGGAAAGTTAAATGAAGAAATTGTTTTAAAAGTTTATAGCCATACAATTAGACATTCAAGTAGCTTCTTCTAGGCATGTGTTTGGTTTCCTACCATAACTTTTTACAGAGAGGGACCTTCCTTCTCTGCTTTTCTTCAACTCTCAATGAGCACTCTAACTTTGAGCAAATTATCTCTCGTTAGTGGTCAATATCGGAGAAGGCAATGGCACCCCACTCCAGTGTTCTTGCCTGGAGAATCCCAGGGATGGGGGAGCCTAGAAGGCTGCAGTCCATGAGGTTACAAAGAGTCGGACACGACTGAGCGACTTCCCTTTCACTTTTCACTTTCATGCATTGGAGAAGGAAATGGCAACCCACTCCAGTGTTCTTGCCTGGAGAATCCCAGGGACAGGGGAGCCTGGTGGGCTGCTGTCTATGGGGTCACACAGAGTCAGACACGACTGAAGCGACGCAGCAGCAGCAGCAGCAGCAGCAGCAGCAGCAGCAGCAGTGGTCAATATAAATGTATGAGGTGCATGTGTGGATGTCTCTCCAGTATGATCAATTGTCCTGTGATAGAAACTAAGTTCTAAATTGATTAATTACTTTTAAAACTTTTATCTGATCACCTAAACGAATAGTAAAAATAAACTGAAAACTAGATCACAAGTGTTTTTGAGAAAAGCTCCTTTGCTTAACTAATGATTTTCAAGATAATTTCCCCTCACACTAGAGCAATGACTGCAAAATTATTTTCTATTAAGTATTTTTTGTTCTAAGACTGTTTCCAAACTCAAACACTTATTATGAGAAACCTTTTCTTTACTAATAATTTTAAAGTTTTGAAAAATAGGAAGATTGTATAACTTTTTAAATATGTTACGCTAATGTAGAAAATAATCTTTTTCCCTTAGATACAGATCCTTAAAATGAAATTACTTTCAGTACTTAAATGTGACTTGAAAGAATAGACTTTTTTTTAATAACTTCAGTTAAAAAAAGCAGATGTCAGACAAAGATGCGTTATTGAATTCTAGCTATTGAAATGTGATATCTGAAATTCAAGATGGAAAAAGAGACAATGGGGATCAGTAAATATTCATATTTACATACCAGAGCTGTATTTTTCAAGGATGTTTTGCTTTAGATTAAGTAAAAGTTACTCAGAAAATCTTGGATCTTTGAAATATTTTTCAAATATAATTGCATTTCAATGAAAATAACTGCATTTCAAAAGCCAGAAGTTTCAACAACTTCCAGATTAAGAAGTGAAGTCGCAGTTAATTTGAAAAGATGATTGGAGAGCTTTTATTCTATTATATGACTAGCATAAAAGGAAACTTCTGAATCACCTATAAGTTCTGATTCTATACTTTTAAGCTGAAGTCACATTCCTCTCCTCTGTCCGTCATGGGATGGCCTTCTCCATGAAGTACACATCTGGTTTAAATTCCTGCCATATGTGATAAATCAATGCCTAACAGATAATAAATTTGGAAGATTGTATTCCCAAAGGGCTTTGGCTTCTATTCTTTTAGCCTTTGCAAGTCTGATGATTTTTCCATTCTTAGCTCATACAGAATGTGCTTTAGAACTAAGAACTTGTCTCCAAATGCAATCAGTGGGAAACTTGAAATGAGCCATTATTGCTGCTGCTGTGTCTTTACGAGCTTTGAAAAACTGAACCCACCCTTTCACAACTTCCTATGCTATAGTCCTTTTTATCCAATACCATTTAGTAATTCAGGATTACTACTAAAGTGTAATGGATATTCACTGTTTGGATTATTCATGCATCTATTCTCTTATTTTAATACACAATTTTTTAAAAAGTATCCCCATTTTTATTAGTTAAAGCAGGACTACCAGTTGTGACAGGGCAGTTTAAAATAGTGGGTAAGGGCATGAATTTGCCCACCGTATTGCTTAAGATGACTTAGGCAAGTATTAAAATGCTTTAACTTCTATTTTCTTTCTTTTTTTTTTTTTTTCTGCCATGCTGTGTCATTTGCAGGATCTTAGTTCCCTGACCAAGGATTGAACCTGGGCCATGGCAGTGAAAGCCTGGAACCTAAGCCACAAGAGAACTTCCTAAATTTCTATTTTCTGATCCATAAAATGGTAGTAATGATGGTAGTAACTTCCTCATAGGGTTGTTGTAAAGATTAACTGAGATGATGCTTATAAAATGCTTAGCACAGTGCATGCATGCTAAATCACCTCAGTTGTGTTGGACTCTTTGTGACCCCATGGACTGTAGCCCCCTAGACTCCTTGATCCATGGGACTCTCCAGGCAAGAATACTGGAGCGGGTTGACAGGCCCTCCTCCAGGGGATCTTCCAGACCCAGGTGTCAAATCCCTGGCTCCTGCATTGCAGGAGGATTCCTTACTGCTGAGCCACCTTACTTAGCACAGTATCTATTATTATTATATGCTCAGTTGCATCTGACTCTTTGAAGCCCTGTGGACTGTGGCCCGCTAGGCTCCTCTTTCCATAGAATTTTCCAGGCAAGAATACTAGAGTGGGTTGCCATCTTCTACTTCAGGAGATCTTTCTGACCCAGGGATTGAACTCGCATCTCTTGCCTTTCCTGTATTGGCAGGTGGGATTCTTTACCACTAAAGCCACCTGGGAAGCCCTAGTGTGTCTGAGTGTGAAATTCGTTCAGTTGTGTCTGACTCTTTGCGACCCCATGGACTATACAGTCCATGAAATTCTCCAGGCCAGAATACTGTTGTGGGTGGCCTTTCCCTTCTCCAGGGGGATCTTCCCAACCCAGGGATCAAACCCAGGTGTCCTGCATTGCAGGTGAATTCTTTATCAGCTGAGCCACAAGGGAAGCCCTAGCACGGTATCTAACATGTACAAATTTTGATGAGGTTGTTGTTTATTAGCACAGTTGTGACTTTACCTACACGTCTTCTAATTTCTAGAACTAAAGCTAACATTGCCAAGAATGGAGCCTTATGAGAGATGCTGTTCCATAGTGTGTAATTAATGATGACTGTCAGGGAAGAATTTTTTCTGTGGGGTTTATCAGTCTCACCACGTTTGGTATGTGTCCATCTCCCCCACTAGATGCTGGGTTCTTTAAGGATAGGGTCTATGTCTCATGTCTCTTAGAATTACTGAGTCTGGTTAACTGTAGGCTATTGCTAAGGGAATGTATAAATGAACATATGTGTACATATATGGGAAACATTCATTTCAAATTTGAGTTATTTAGATGATATTAAGTAACTAGAGAGAAGAATTTCATTTAACTGAGTCTAGTAGAGCAACATAGACATTACAGCTACAAAAAAAAGGACAGTTAACAATCACATGTTTTTCTTTGTTTACCATTTCAAAGATGAAGTCACAGTTCAGGTGTTTTATATTTGAGATGACCATTAGACATCCAAGTGGAGAGGCTGAAGTGGGGTCAGGGGTGGACATAAACTTGGAGAGGTTCCTTAATTTCTGGAAACTGACACAAATTTATAAGTTTGGAGAAAACTGGGAATTGTCAGTATGGGTACCACTTAGAGCCATGTGACTGAATAGGAATCACCCAGGGAGGGGATACAAATTAACAGGAAACAAGGTCCTAAGACTAAAGCCTGGGACATTCCAAAACTTAGTTTGGGGTGATGATTAGAAGCCGCAAGAAAGACTGATCTAGAGAGGGTCAGAACACAGAGAAAATCAATCATCATATGCTCAGCTCTCGTTGTCCCTGGCTCTTTTCAACTTACTCTCTGATTCTTCTCGTCTATCTCCTGAGGTTTTTCCAGTTTCAGTGCACTGCTTGGGTCCACGTGTCTAAATTTCCTAACTGCCCCCCTGCTTCTCATGACCCTTACTCAACGATTCTGTTGTGCATGTGTCTTCAGAGACCCAATTTCAACCTGAGGACATGGGGTCAGGGTGTCCCTTTCCAGCCTCAATCTCATGTAAGCCATGTTGTACCTTGCCCTTATTTCTCGCCTCACTTGTCATCTTCTCCACTGAAAGAGACAAAGAGATAGCTATTCTTGACATTCTTGAATTCAGACAGTGTGATTCAACTTTTAGATGGGTGCCTTGCACCCCTTCAAACTTATCCTAAGCCCTGCTTTCCTGGACTTCTTCCTTCTTGCGTACTATTTCTTGCTCCAGTTCTGGGCATTCAACCACTTTGGAGAAACAACCTGTAACTTCCAGTCTGTCTCTGAGTCCTGTTTCTGCACAACCCCATCCTCATTTTACCCCAACTTCAGTGGCTAGAATTTTTGCTATGACCTCTTGGGTCATCTGAGCCATAGTTGGAGGAAGGTCAAGTCTCCTGAACCCACCCTAACATACTGCCCAAACTTTTTACTATAGGGTGATCTTCTATTTCACTAATCCTATCTTCTGCCTCCGTTATTCTACTATTTGTTGCCTCCAGAGTGTTTCTGATCTCATTTATTGCGTTATTCATTATATTTTGACTCTTTTTTAATTTCTTCTAGGTCCTTGTTAAATCTTTCTTGCATCTTCTCAATCCTTGTCTCTAGGCTATTTATCTGTGATTCCATTTTGAATTCAAGATTTTGGATCATTTTCACTATCAATATTCGGAATTCCTTCTCAGGTAGATTCCCTACTTCTTCCTCTTTTGTTTGGTTTGGTGGGCAACTCTCCTGTTCCTTTACCTGCTGAGTATTCCTCTGTCTCTTCATCTTGGTTATATTGCTGCATTTGGGGTGGCCTTTTTATATTATAGGGTGATCTTACAAAGTCTGAGGGAGAAGGAAATGGCAACCCACTCTAGTATTCTTGCCTGGAGAATCCTACAAACTGAGGAGCTTTGCAGGCTATGGTCCACAGGGTCACAAAGAGTCAGACACGACTGAAGTAACTTAGCACAGCACAAAGAGTTTGGGGTGAAATTTTCCTGGAATAGAGACACATGAGATGGAAAATTCAAATATTTTATTTTCAGCTTATAATTTGTAATTGCTTCCTGAAATCACATGCTAAATCAGTCGGAATCTCTTAAGGGGGCACTACAGATTCTAATCAGCAAACAACACCTGATATTTGCCCTAGAGACCATGGGATATAATTTAGCAGGAGGAGAAGAGAATCCCAAGATAATCAGGTCCTAAACTCTTTTAAAGAGTTGCTATTTGAGGGCTCTATAAGCCTTGAGTGGTCTCTGTTTAGCTTAAATTATTACCAGGAAGGGTTAGGCATGTTTAAGGAACTAGAGACTGAGGTGTAGTAATAAGCCATTTGAAACCCTGAGTTTCAAGGCTACTGTACTACTAGATGGGACTTTCCAGGTGGCAGAGTGATAAAGAATCTGTCTGCCAACGCAGGAGACGCAGGTTCAATACCTGGGTAGGGAAGATCCCCTGGAGAAGGAAATGGCAACTCACTCCAGTTTTTTAGCTTGGGGAATCCATGGACAGAGGAGGCTAGCCGGCTACAGTCCACAGGGGTCGCAAAAGAATCAGACATGACTGAGACTGATACTACTAGATCTCTAGAAACAAAGTAAAGAATTTCCAAGTTCTGTTTTCCTGTTTGTTGATGATGCCTGATCTAGAGCAATTATTTTCTTTACCTCATTGCTTCCTGGTGGCCCAGATGGTAAAGAATCTGGCAGCAAAGCAGGAGTGAGGGAGTGAGTGATAGTTGCTCAGTCGTGTCCAACTCTTTGTGACCCCGTGGACTGTAGCCCAACAGGCTCCTCTGTCCATGGGATTCTCCCAGGCAAGAATACTGGAGTGGGTTGCCATTTCCTTACTCTGGGAGAAGGAAATGCAGGATACCAGGGTTCAATCCCTGGGTTGGGAAGATCCCCTGGAGAAAAAAAGAACAGCTACACACTCGAGTACTCTTGCCTGGAGAATCCCATGGACAGAGGAGGCTGGCGGGTTACGGTCCATGGGGTCACAAAGAGTCGGACATGACTGAGTGACCGAGCTTGAGCACAATATATATATTACATTGTGTCAAGTGTGAATAATGACTGGTGCTGAAAGATGAATAATGACATTTTGCCCTCCTACTACTTTCACTCTGCAGTGTGGGAGAGGACATACGTGCACACTGCTAATCTAAGCAAGTAAATGGGAGAGAGAGACACTAAACGTGGTTTGAGAACTAGTTGGACTTCACAAACTTCCAATACTTTGGCCACCTGACGCGAAGAGCCGACTCATTGGAAGACCCTGGTGCTCGGAAAGATTGAGGGCAGGAGAAGAAGGGGATGACAAAGGATGAGACGGTTGGATGGCATCACTGACTCGATGGACTTGAATTTGAGCAAACTCTGGGAGATAGTGAAGGAGGACAGGGAAGCCTGGCGTGCTGCAGTCCATGGGGTTGCAAAGATTTGGACATGACTTAGCAACTGAATAGAACAGCAAACTTCGTGTTCCAGTGGGAATTTAGGATTAAAATATAGCATTTAAAATTTTTACTCTTGGTATGGAATGTTACTATGTTTTGACAAGACGTTAAAATCTACATCCTAATGCAGTTTGACTTGAAAGGCCACCAATAACAAGCTTTCCTGTTGGCCATCATTTTTCTTTGAATAGTTGCAACAATATCATGACATTCCTACTCAAGATCATTCCTGGGGTATTCAGTTCCAATGATAGAAAACTCATTGCTTCTCTGTTCTTTTCCACTAAAGAGCTCTCTATCTTCTGTATCTGTTGACAGAGATGGCCTTTTTTTCCACACTATGAATGACATAGTGTCTATAGGCTATATTCGTGACATCTTCCTGTAATGTCATTTGTATTCACTATGTGTCAAGCCACATGCTAAAGGCTGGGATGAGAATATGGCCAAGTCTAATTAAAGAGACAAGTCAAGAAATGAATAGGCTGACATATAGCTAGGAACTAGATCAGGTAGAAGAAAGGACAGCTGTCCTTTGAGCTGTACTTTGAGCTCAGGCCCAGAGTAGTCTTTCAGATTTTAGGAAGTGAAGTGAAATTGCTCAGTCGTGTCCGACTCTTTGCGACCCCATAGACTGTAGCCTACCAGGCTCTTCTGTCCATGGGATTTTCCCAAGCAATAGTACTGGAGTATGCCATTTCCTTCTCCAGGGGATCTTCCCAACCCAGGGATCAAACCCAGGTCTCCCGCATTGTAGACAGACGCTTTACCGTCTGAGCCACCAGGGAAGTAACAGACTCACAGAGAGAGCAAAGTAGGGGTTTCCAGAGAGGTAGGGGTGGGGAATGGGCAGAACAAGTAAAAGAATTAAGAGGTACAAGCTAGTAGTTATAAATAAGTCACAGAGATGCATTGTACAACACCGGGAATACAGTCAATATTTTATAATATTTATGGTATGCAGTCTATAAAAACATCAAAACACCATGTTGTACACCTGAAATGAAAATAATACTGTAAGTTAACGGTTCTCCAATACACTGTTTATGAAACATAAAACAAATATTTTTCTATAGACTAAAATCTTTAGAAAATATCTCTTCCTGAATAAAACCCTGGTATTCTTGGTTGACCAGAATGGTTTTCATATTTACCTGAATTATAACCTACTTCAGTATGTTCTTTTATGCATATGTAAATGGTTTACTTTTGCGGAGTATAAAATCTTAATGATTCAGCAGATGGGTACTGCAGAGTTTTCTACATCTTGAAGTGGTCGAAAATAAAAAGACATTTTCTTTGTCTGCTTGGGATTTAGCAGTTCTTTTAAATTCTTTACTAAAAAACATTTCCAAGAAATGTGTTAGATAAGAGGGGTCTTTACCCTTCACTCTCTCACCCCACAAAAACTATTCTTCCGTGGCTTGTTTTAAGTGGGAAAAATTAAAATGTCCACAAGGGCAGTTTGAACAAGCTGTAACTTGATTTAAATATTTCGCACTTTTCATCTGTACTTTTCCCCTTGGGCTCTTTCAGCCTTCTTTTCCAGAGAAATATCCATTTTAGTTCTAAGTTTTGATCTTAATATCTATTCCTTGTTCGTTTCCAGGATTATTCTTGGTGTTCCTAGATCAACGTCAAGGCACAGTTTTCACCACTTTCAGTAAACATTTTGAAAGGAAAAAAACTTACAAAGTTTGTTTGATAGAATAAACTTACTTCATATTAGAAAACTAAAGCCAGTAATTATTAAATCACACTTTATTTTACATATCAAGTTGGATATCACAAAATTACCCTCCATTATTAACTACAAAGAAACAGTTGGCTAGTGAAGCTGCATCAGAATGAAAACTTTTATTCATTCTTTTTACTTTTCAAACACATGCTAGTTCATTATTTTAATAAAATGCACTAACAGATGTTAGGCAGAATGTGGCCACATCTGGGACATATAAAATACCATTCCAAGTCTCCATAGGAGGGAAATAGCAATAGTATTTAGTTCTCCCCCAAAGCTTAACTAGCCCATCTCATTTAATCTGTTTAACTCTAAGCTGAACAGTTAAGAGTAGCACCAATTATTTTGATTGTCTTGGGAATATAAAAAGGAACAATGAACTAAAACACCAAGGGAAGTGTCACAAAAAGAAATGCACTATGTTGAAATACAAATAAAACTTCACTAAAGCTTGTGGCTAGAGCTATATTTTTTCAGCTGAAGAGGTAGTAAATCTTGAGTTGCCTGCTTCCTGAAGCCACCTTGAATTACAGGTCTCTTTAGGCCTTCCTACAACGTTCCTACTTAATGTCACCCTTTCAAAGAAAGCACAACAAATCGAAAAGATGACAAATAAAGATGCTGGTAGATGTAGTTTGACAATTATGGTGGTGGTGGTGGTGGTGTCCATGGGATTTCTCAGCCAAGAATACTGGAGTGCGTTGCCATTTCCTTCTCCAGAGGATCTAACCAACTCAGGGACTGAACAGGCGTTTCTTGCATTAGCAGGCTAATTCTTTGCTTCTAAGCCACCAGGGAATCCCTTGAAAATTATATTATAAATGTGTATGTGTGTGTGTGCACTGAGTTGCTCAGTTGTGTCTGAGTCTTTGAGCCCCATGGACTGTTGCCGGGAGAAGGCAATGGCACCCCACTCTAGTACTCTTGCCAGGAGAATCACATGGACGGAGGAGCCTGGTAGGCTACAGTCCATGGGGTCTCGAAGAGTTGGACACGACTGAGCGACTTCACTTTCACTTTTCACTTCTATGCACTGGAAAAGGAACTGGCAACCCACTCCAGTGTTCTTGCCTGGAGAATCCCAGGGACGAGGAGCCTGGTGTGCTGCCGTCTATGGGGTCGCACAGAGTCGGACATGTCTGAAGCGACTTAGCAGCAGCAGCAGCAGGACTGTTGTCTGCCAAGTTCCTCTGTCCATGGGATTCTTCAGGTAAGAATACTGGAGTAGGTTGCCATGCCCTCCTCCAGGGGATCTTCCTGACCCAGGGATCCAAGCAGTATCTCTTGCATATCCTGCACTGGCAAGCAGATTCAGGTTTTGTTTTTGTTTTCTTATAGTGATTAAATCCAATATATTCCAGTCCTTTAACCTACCTTTCAGTTTTGTTTTCTTATGTAACTTTTCTAAGAAAACAGAAACAAAACCTGATGATTTTCTGTCAACAGGTCAGGTTCATACATATATAGCATCTATTATATATAGCATTGTCTCTAGCTTCTTTAAAATGAACCACACTGATGATTAAACACTAGGAATAAACACTAGCATTGAGAGCACATCTGTGGAGGTGTTTGTCTCAGCCTGCTTACCTGTTAGAAAGAAGAAAAATGCTGGAGCTGCATACGTAGCACAGAGAGGGAAGGCATAGGTGGCATCAGGGAGTGTAGCCTGGACTTGGAGTCAGATGCCCAGCTTTGAGTCTCAGCTCTGCTATGAGCTCAATGTTTGGGAGAGTTAGTTAACCACAGAAGTGACATTTCCCTCTTCCGTGAAGTAGGAATACCTTAGAGAATTGTTCAGAAGAGTCAGTGAAATAATGACTGTAAAAGTGTTTGATAAACTGTGATATATATATATCAGAGCTTATATATATATACAATCTTCTTTTAAAAAACATGTGCAATCAAGCACATATTTTTTATAAGAATTTACTTATCTGCATGTGTTAGGTCTTTGTTGCACCATGTGGGATCTTTGTTGCATTCAGACTCTAGTTGTGACACCTGGGCTCAGTACTGCAGCTCAGGGGCTTAGTTGCTCTGCAGCATGTGCAGTCTTAGTTCCCTGACCAGGGATTGAACCCACATCTCCTGCAATGCAAGGTGTATTCTTAACCACTGGACCACCAGGGAAGTCCCTATAGCTTCTTATTAAAGTGCTGATGGACTGCAATCTTCATCTCAGATAAGCAGGTAACAATTAGATACCTGGAGCACAGCTGAAAAGAAATCCATGGGGTAGATATAGAATAGGCAGGCATGAATTTCCATTTAAGACAAACTGTCTAAGTAGAGAAAGGCTCTAGGGGACTAAATGCAATTCTGATAAAAAAAAATCTGCTCTTATGCAGTAAAGTGAGACATACCAAGATCATATGAACTATTCTACTTCATATACACACCGGGATCAAAGATTCCCAGTCTTTCATTCTCTTAATGCCTATTTATTCAGCATCTACTATATGCCAAACATTGTGCTAGGTATACACTTTTTTTCTTATAAACAAGATTTCTGCTCCCAAGGAACTTGTATCCTAGTTATATTAGGATAACTAGGATACAAGAACTTTGCAAAGTATTAGCACATAGTATATGCTCAACAAAAGTTGACCAAGCTGAACTAATCTCATTTTGTAGTATCATCATAACAGAAAACCAGGAAAGAGGTGATTTTTGTGATCAGAGATGTCTACCCAATTCACCATGTGATTAACAGGGTACTACTTTTAAAGTTTTGAGGGAAAAGGAACTTTCTAACTAGAAATCCTCTAGTCATCCACCTCAAATACTTGTATTATATAGTATTAATTTAGTGTCTTCCTGGTTAAAACATAATTACTACTTTAACAAGAGGGTAGAGTGTTAATAGGAAATGTTTTAGAGAGTGGTGACCCTCACGTTGTGTCAAAAAATAGCAAAAAGAATGTAGGCTGGATATGTCAAATCACTATTGATAGACTGACTGTGGACTTGACATTGATTTAATGTACAATACAATTTAAAAAGGGGGGAGAAAGATGAAAAGTGCATTCTGTCTATATGATAGTCGACTCTTAACAAGCACAGTGAGGTTTTTTTTCTTTTTTTGAAAACATACCTTTCTTGAAGGCATTCAAGAGAGCCAGTGTTATGAAATAAAACGTAGAGCTTTTTCATAATATCTAGAAACAGAACTGGTAGGCTATCACCACCTTTCCTGAACTCGGTTCAGCCTCAGTTTAAGGACTCAGGCCCTGTGAAGATGGAGAAGGCGATGTAACTAGTCTTGGCCATGATGTTTGCTTCCCAACCTAAGGATGTGAAAAGTTCATAGGGATTCTTCAGTCACTTTCTTCCTCTGTCGCAGAGACTCAGTTGCTGTGTTCTGGGTGACCCCTCTGCCAATCTGGTTTCTGGAGTGACTGGAATAGAATAAGCCCCATTCACAAGAAGCATGAACAAGCAATAAACTTTTGGTGTGCTAAGGCATGAAGATTTGGGAGATGAGATGTCTGCTGCTGTACCATAACATAGCCTTTCCTGATTAATGTAGTCAGGGGACATCCATAACACTCTCAGTCCAAGTTTTTGAGGAAGAGATAAAATAGATAATACAAGCTCCATTAATCTGTCAGTAGTGTCTTTCAAATTAAGGATGCTAGCCTGAGGTCTATAGCTTGTTAATCACATTTAATCCAGATATCCCATAACTTTTCCATTTTTCTGCTAATTCTCTTGTCAATCTTTTAAAAGTACTGTTTTAGCTTTTATCCATAAAATTCCTGTGCTTTTTAAAAAGTTCTTTCTTAAAATCATACCTCCCCACGTTATTTTCATATGCATTTTCACTAGAGTAAAATGTTCTGAATTATGAACAGCATTAATGCGATGTCACATGCAGTTGTGAACAAAGAAGGGAGACACTTCTGCAACTGCATTCTCTCTAGAAAGTGGACCCTTACAGGAAGGGAGAGGCAGGAGCATTCCTGATTTTCTTTTCTTTTTTTTTTTTTTTGTTCCACATTGGAAAAACAGCTTAACCTTGAAGGGCTTGTAGAGTCTGAGAATTGTCATTTCTTATTTAAAGCCTTAGATAGTAAGTGAAAGTTTTAAGTCTCTGGTTTTGCTCTTGTTTATCTTAATGGATTGTTAGGTAGGGCAAATGACGCTGTTGTCTTAAATATTTTAACGCCTGTCTTCTTTCTACCTATCCAAAGCTATCCCTCACAGTCTTACTCAACTCCAAGCTCCTCAGGAAATCTCCACTAACACACTAGCTAGAATCGATCCTTTTCTTTCCCAAAATCTTATGTAAATTCATATCATTTATTTGGCATTGCTTGTAGAGTTTAGAGAGTTCAAAAGCTAGCAGGGACCTAAGAATCATTCAACACAATCCTCTCATTCTGCAAATGAGGAAAGTAAAGTCCAGCACAATTATGTACTTTAGTTAAGTCACACAGTTAAGAGACACACTGGAGGCTAAAACCTAGTTTGCCCAATTCTCAGTGCACTCCCTTCCTTTGTGTCCCAAGTGCCTTCAGTTTACTACCTGAAATTGTTGGTTATTTTTCAAGAGAACAGATCACCTCACCAATAGTACCTCTTGCGATCAGGAACTCTTTCAGTTATTTCAGTTTGTAGCTTAATCTATTCACATTTTATACACTTGGTGGTAGACTAATTGGTTGTGTTTTAGGTAGCGACCACATCTATTACATCTATCACTTATTCTCAAACTCAAAAGCTCATACTGGGAGGGGCTGAGGAAGGATGGAAACAGCCGCAAGGTAAGTAAGCCGATGAGAACCAGAACGCTTACAGACGTCCAAGAATATACGCTTAGCATTGAAGGTCGTTTTCCCTAGAATTGGGTCTTGCTGGTTCACTCTGCAAGGACGGAAAGTGTGTGTCAGCGTGGCTGTGGGGTGGGGGAAGGCAGAGTGCCGAAGTTCAGGTGAAGTTCTAGAGGTGAAAGCCTGACGAGGACGTCTACCGGGTGGGATGGGGGTAAGAACAGGAGGCAGTCACGGGCGAGAGCAGGAGTCCGAGCGCGAACCCCAGCAGCGGGCCAGGGAGGCGCAGTGAGGGGCGCAGGCAGGGGCAGGAGAGCTCAAGGAGAGAGAACGCCGAGAACGAGGTGGCGCCGCCGTCATCCGGGCGTTGCCCGGGGGCCGCGTCGCCCCGCGGAGGGCGCCGGGGGGCGGGGCCGGGCGGCCCGGGGCGGGGCGGCGGCTCGGGCGCTCCCGGCAGCACGCGGCGGCGCCCCCTCCCCTCGCGCCGCGGGCCTTCCCGCGCCGTGCACGTCCCCGTCCCGCGCCTCCGCCCCCTCGCCCGCCCGCCCGCTCCTTCCCGCCCTCCCCGCCGTGCCGGCCAAGCCGGCTTCCCCTCGGTCTCTCATGAATATTGAGCGGCCCCTGTTGTATTTCCCGAGCTCCATTGCGGAAGCCGAGGCTCGCCATATTGTGCGGCGGCGCCGGCGGCTTGTGCCCGAGTCTCGCTCCGGCCGCGGCGCGCGGAGCCCCGGGTTGGGGCAGGAGCCGGTGAGGCGAGGGACGCGCGGGGAGGCGAGGGGGCGCGGGCGCGGCGGGCCCGGCCGCGCGTCAGCTCGGCGGGGCTGCGGGCCGCTGACGGCCGCGCCGGGGCCGGGGCTGAGGGGGGGCGGGTGTGTGTATCCGCGGGGGTGTGAGAGGAGATGGCGCCGCCGCCCCCGGCCGCTCTCGGGGCGGGGATGGCGGGGGAAGGCGGCTTCTCATTGTTCCCGTTTCTTCGAGGGTCTTGGCGGGGGTGGGAGTCCGACTTGAGGAGGACCCCCCGTGGGCGAAGCTCGGGGATTCCTTCCTTCGTGCGAACCGCCCGCCGCTCGCTCTGCGCGGAGGCCGGGGCTGCGCTGCGGCACCCCGTCGGCTCCCCGGGCCGGGGGCCCCCCAGCCTCTCCGCGGCCCCTCTCCGGAGACGAACCGCGCGGAATGCAGGGTTTTCCCCCCTCGGGCTTCCCCCTCGCGGCCGGGGGTGTGTGTGGTGTGTGTGTCCGCGCAGTGAGGGTGGGGTAGGGGCGCTTTGTGTGCCGAGCCCGCTCTCCCCCCGGGGTGCTAGAGTCGGGGTTGGCGTGTCGAGGCGCTCCTGGGCGTCGGGGTTCCCTGTAGGCGGCGGGGAGACCCCTCCTGGTGAAAACATTCCTGGAGTGCTGCGTGCTGCTCGGGAGTATCTGTTGCTGCGCTCTCAAACCTGCGAGGGTGCCCCGGAGGAGTCGTGGGGGGAGGGGGTGTCTGGGTTTGTTCCTGATGGAAGCTTCGCATTTTGAACCCGGTCGTGCACACCGAGGGCTTTGGCCCCGAGTGTCGCCGGGGAGCCCTCGTCCGGGTTGTCAGGATCGTTTCCCTCCTAGTGAAGCCGTCTCCCTGCGCCCAGAGCTACTGTTAGTAAAAAAATTGAGCTAAAACTTTGAGGTTCATTCCGATTATTTTGGGGGGACCCGAAGACCAGTTACAGGCTTATCTCCTTGAAACCTTTTTTGGGTTTCTACTGCCTGGGTCTCCGAAGTTTTTGAGAATGTGTGCCTTTAACGTGGTTAAATGGTTTGAGAATGTCAGCTTCCTCGGAGGTATGTAAAGATAGGTTTGCTTTGAGCAAGATAGGTTTGCATTCGGCCTTTTCGTAATATGCTTTATTTCTTTTAAAAATTAAAAACACTGAGACATGATTTCAGTGTTTCAGACTGAGAATTATGTTGAAAACTAATTATGTGTGATTTGCATTGCATAATCTACTTTTGGTAGTTCCACGATGATCGGCTAGAATACTTAGTGTAATTGGCAGAGAATCTACTTTCCTCACTTGCAAAAGAGTGTAGTTTTTGAATATTTTAATAACTCAGATTGGTAGTAGAACTTGTGTTTTTAAAGTGGTTATTTCATCCTTTGATTTATCAAGAATTTAAATGGCAGCAATATGACTCTTAGTTATTGGCTTTTCCCCCTAAAATTTCTACTTGTCACAATCAACAGGTATTTTTAAAAAATCGTTTGTACGTTTAACATAATTTTTAATAAAACAGTGGGTATGTAAGACTTCATTTTCCAAGGCTAGTGCAGCAAATATGGCCCCTTACTTTTTCTAAGGATTGGTGATATTTCTTTCAGGTACCTTTGTGGAATACACATTTGAGGTTAATTATAGTAGGTGTGAGAGTGAAATGAAGAATTTATGAAGGACAGCTGCCAGAATAGGCTGGCTAGTGGGCTTGAGTATTAGAAAAATATGCTGATGGTTCTCAAATGTGCTGCATAGAAAAATTTTAAATTAGAACCATTAACATAATGTAGACAATGCAGACATTCAACATACTGAGAATTTTGAGTTTTTCCTCTGCCTGTTGGAACTCTCAGACTGCTAGCTCCCAGGTTTGTGAGGAGAGAAATATGGGGCAGGTCAGCAAACATCTTTGGAATTTCATTTGTCTATCACTGACCTTCAGCATGTGGTGTCAGGTCTATCTCTTTAACTTGATTTATTCGTGGTTTGTGTTTATATTATGCAGTCTTTGGAGTAAAGGTGATATATGTCTAATGAATAATATATAACCAGATGTTTCAGTGACAGTTTCATTTCTATACATTAGCACAGAAGCATAATTCCTTCCAGCGAGAGAAGTGAGCTAACATTAAAAAGCACTTTATTAAAATCATGGCTGTGTTTCTGATATGATTTAAAGCATTCAGAATTTTGTATCCACTTGCTTGTTAAATCTGGGGAAACTAGACAGTGCATCACAGTTTACAGTTTTTAAAAAAGGGAAAACACTATGATTATATAGACTGCCGGTATACAGATCTACATTTGATTTTTAATTGGTGTTATTTGTTAGACATGTTGTGGAAGACATTGTTGTCAGACACTAGTTATTTAATTTTCTAATTTTTTTTTAATCTCTGAAACCTTACATCGGTAAGTTATTATAGTAATGTATTGAATGACTATTTGCCTTGAAATGAGTAGATCCTGATATAATTTGAGTACAGAGGTACAGTAAAATTTACCCTGCTCATTCTCTGTAGGTTGAGATATCCTGTCTGTTCCCCTGTCACATTTTTCATATTTTCTACCAAATGTGTCAAACAGGTCCTCTGGTGTCCCTTGTTAGGCATAGAGCTTGGTTGATTTTACATAGACTGACTGACTGTGGTAACAAAACTTTTGGCAGTTAAGTAGCAACTAGTGTTATTATGTCCATAGGCAGGAGCTAGGTGCTAAGTGAGCAGGTGGCCCACTGTATGCTGTGTGGAGGAATTCCAGTGGAACTTTCAAGTTGAAAATTTTTTTCACTTCTCTGTTGTCTTATGGTTATTAGGCAGCTGAGGTGGACTAATATGTCTGGGCCTAGTGATACTTTTTTTGGATGCTCAGGAGCTATATAAATACATTACTAAGAATTCTGAGAAAGATTCTTATTGCTTGACTTTGCCTTTTTTCTACTATCTGCCATTTTGTCCTAATTTTAAAAATTCGGTTTATTAAGTACAGTAATGAAAAATTATTTTGAAATTAATCTCAGATTAAATTATCTAGTGAGGACATCTTATTAAATTAAGTAACAAACCATATAAAAATATCAAAGCATTTTGGTCATTTGTTTTCAACAGTTGTGTTGATTTGGGGCTCTCCTGCAGGACTGATTTCTTTCTGTGTCTGCTGTAGCATGGAGTTGTATTTTATGAAAAAGTTTGCTTCTAAAGCCAATGTGTAAAATGAAAATCACATATAATAAAAAATTATGCTTGAAATCTCTCAGGATGGGAAGAACATACCAGTAAGTTCAGTTCAGCTTTAGTTTTGGAACAGATTGCTGTTTCTTTTGTTGAACACTAGATGAAGTAGTCAGCTTGAACTATGGGCCATGTTGAATACAGCAAAAAAAAAGAAAATCCTTAAATTTAAGCGTCACATTCAGCATGTCGTCATGCTCATAACTAGGAGAGACTTTTAGGAACTGAGACCACTGAGGAGTCGCAGAGCCGCTGTATTCTCATTTTTTCTAGGATGCCTGTGTTCTACTGAGAGAACGTAGGGGGTGTGCTTGGAATAGCCTGAACTGTTTAAATATTTCTCATTTCCTCTCTCTCTCTTTTTTTGTGTTTCTTTGCATGCTGGATAGTTTAAATTGCAAAAGTTAAGTGATTTGTGTGTTGCAATGTAACAGACACAAATTTAAGGGGGTTGGCATTATTCTTTCTAAACTATATTTTATCTGTAGGAATAATTTCAAAATTCCTTCACTTTCCTCTTTAATAAAGCAGCAAGATATCTCAGAGGAGAGCCGTTAGAACAGGATATTAGTGTCCAATAGGCAAAATAGAAAGTTCAATAGGAGTTTGAACAGAAGGCCTTTAATACAGGGAGATGGTTAGATGAATGTAAGAGCAGAAAGAGAACATCATAGTAATCAGTCAAAGAGCTCGGAAAAGAGGTTCTGTTGGCTTAGTTCTGAACTTCTGAGGTCAGCCTTGTGGAGCTGCTGATTAGGCTAGTTCTGGGGAATACCGAAAGAAGCTGGAGGCTGGAACCAGTTTTTGCTGCCAGTGACTAGAAGGAGGTCCCCTCAGCCCTTTTATTGCTTTCTTACCTCCATTGGCAAAGCCTAACACGGACCTCCCATGGCAGAAGAGTTGGTGAAATACAGTTGCACAGTCTCAGCCCAGCACCACAGAGCAGTCTAGAGTGGTGATTTTGGAGTTGAGAGACAAGGAGTAAATGGCCTGCACAAGTAATAGAGATTAAAACAATTTAGATAGGGAATCCTGTCCTTACCTCGCCTGTTTAAAAAACATTTACTGATTATCTTCTGTGTGCCAGATCCTCTGCTAGGGGTTAGGAATATAAAAGTGAACTGAATAAAGTCTCTGTCCTTGAGGAATTTATAGTCTAAGCGGAGATGACAAACTACTGTACAGAGTGTTAAATGCAGTAATACATAAATGATGTGCTTTGGGAATCCAGAGGACAAGCAGCCTTCTTGCCTCTTCCCCAGCTAAACCTAATGACCACTGTTTTTGTTTGGTGTCTTGATCAAACCCAAGTTCATTCTGTTTGATGTCCTGTGAAAGCCATTTCTCTGAGATGCCTTAATTTTATCATGCAGTTATTGTCTTTAGTTAAGTATTTCTCTTTGCTTTATTTTTTTAGATTATAAAGACCAACATTTTCTCTGCACTTTTAGCCTAGCTTAGTACTTGTGTTTGAGAAATAGTCATTTTTGCAGTGGATAATGGGGATTAAAGTATTGCTCATTACCTTTGTAGACATTGTTTCCTCTTTCCAAGGTCATGAGCAAATAGTTTGGCTAGAGTATTATGATTTTATAGATGTGAGAATTGAAAGCTTAAAATAATTGGTTCATATAAGCTGTATACTACCAGTAACTGAACTAGAAATAGGACTTTGGATTTTGATGTGTTATATTCCAGAGCCAGCCATTTTGGTAGGGATTTCATTTGATGGCTACTAAATAAAATCCTCTACTTCTCTTACTACTTTATAGCCTAATATATGTTCTAAAATTTCCATTATTTTGGGATGGAGGGAGGAAGAAAAGGCAAGCTCCGCATTTTATTTCCTAAAAATAAAAGCATCATGCAGTTTCTTTTTACATTATTCTTTTTAGTTGTCCACTGTTTTTTTTATCTGCTCCCTGTGTTGATTATGCTGCTTCTGTTAGCTGTTGTAAGATGTGCAGATCTGTATACTTCATTTTGACTTGTTTTTAGGAGTATTCTTGTTTCCCCCACCATACACAGACTATGTTGATTTAACTTAAAACCAACTGATTTTTCACTTATAAAAAGATGTATGCCTCTATGCCAGTAATTGCATTAAACCCTCACTATTTATACTATTTACTATATAGAGTTTAATTCAGCCTGGGACGGCTGTCTTGGAAGCCAGCCAAATGTTTTATGGAAGGCTTTCCTGTATTACAGAGGGGTAGTGTTATGCATGGAAGAAGGGGCTTTAGAATTGAAGGCAGGAGACTTGGTTTCTAGGTCTGTTTCCACTACTAGCAAGCTTCTTGGCCTATTTCCTTTTCTATAAAAATAATAAAAAAGTTGCATTCCCATTGAACTTGGAGGTTATTTGTAAAGATATAAGAGGTAATGTAGGTAAAAAGGGGTAAACAGCAAAGAGCATTGTAAATATAAAAGGATGTATGTTAAGAAAGAGACAGGATTGATCTGTGGCATGGATCTTGAAAGAGAGAGAGAGTGATTGATCTGTGACATGGGTCTTGGGAATAGTTGTGTGTCTCCTTTCAAGTTTTTGAGTCTCCATATTTAAAAGAAGGTTGTTAGAGTGAAAATATGGGGTGTAGGAAGAATTGTGGATGTCCTGTAACCCTACTTTCCCCAAGTCTGGTCGATTGTGTAGTATTCTCAATCTCAAGTAACTGTCCGTTAAGGTCAATGTGCTTCATTAATTTCTTTTCAGCAGGACTAAATATCTTATGAGACGATACCCGAAATTTATACACCTAGACCAAAACTACCACTTCACAGATTGTTTAAATGACGGGCCTGAGGGAGTAGAAGAAATAGATGCTATTACTATTTTTACTGGAAACTACCTATTTTTATTTTATTTATGCTGTTTTATAATATCACTTAGAGAAAAATCTGTACTTTAAAAAATACATTTAGCAGGATTAGAAATTATATCTGTTGTTCAGTTTTAATGAACTTACCCTCTTATCCTTGGTCTTAAAAGTTTTAATTGACATATTTGTGAGGAAAACATGCCTTGTTGAATTAGTGGAAAGATTTTTTTTATAGCTTTTAAATTTTTTGTGAGGTGCTGTCCTCTAGGAATATTTCCTCTTCCAAATTGTAAAGTAATGGTGACATGTTGAAGACTCTAGGATATTGATGGTTGAGTATTGTCTAAAATATCAAGACTAAATTTCTCTTTTACTAATGTTGTAATCGATTTCATTTGTCTTTAGAGGTGGGTCTCATTTACTAATTTGAGTTAACTAGTCATAATTTATCATAGTTTAAAAAAAAAGTGAAGTTGCTCAGGCGTGTCCGACTTTTGCGATCCCATGGACTGTAGCCCACGAGGCCCCTCTGTCCATGGAATTGTTCAGGCAAGAGAACTGGAGTGGGTTGCCGTTGCCTTCTCCAGGGGATCTTCCTAACCCGGGGATTGAACCTGGGTCTCCTGCATTGCAAGCAAATGCTTTACCATCTGAGCCACCATGGAACCATAGTTTAGTCTCCTGTAATATTTTTTCCCCAGAAGTCTCTATAACTTTTGAAAAGCTAATGTTACAGTTTTGTAATTTAAGTAACATGATTATTAATGTCAATTAATTTTATTCTGAAACCTTTAAAGTTTCACAGAGTACATAAGCTGTCATTCACTTCTTAAATGGATTGTTTTTAGTTTTAATTCCTATGTGCAATATGTAGCTCCGTCCTTTTGAAAGTAATTAAGAGCTGACAATGGGGAAAAATCGATGTTATTAAGTTGTCTTTTTAACCGATATAGTAATTTTCAGTTGCCAGTTTATTAAAAAAAATTTTTTAATATTGGATAATTTAAGAACTAGAAAAATCATGCTTTCAGTATTCAATTTTAATTGCTGTTAAAATTTGATGTATTTCCCCTTGGAAATAAATTTTAGCTTTGGGCTTTTTCGCTTTTCTTTTTTTCACAGTAAGGCCTCCTCAGACAGCCATTTTGCTTTTTTGGATTTCTTTCCCTTGGGGATGATCTTGATCCCTGTCTCCTGTACAATGTCAGTAACCTCCGTCCGTAGTTCATCAGGCACTCTGTCTATCAGATCTAGTCCCTTAAATCTATTTCTCACTTCCACTGTATAATCTTAAGGGATTTGATTTAGGTCATGCTGGAATGGTATAGTGGTGTTCCCTGCTTTCTTCAGTTTAAGTCTGAATTTGGCAATAAGGTGTTCATGATCTGAGCCACAGTCAGCTCCTGGTCTTGTTTTTGCTAACTGTATAGAGCTTCTCCACCTTTGGCTGCAAAGAATATAATCAATCTGATTTCGGTGTTGAGTATCTGGTGATGCCCATGTGTAGAGTCTTCTCTTGTGTTGTTGGAAGAGGATGTTTGCTGTGACTGGTGCATTCTCTTGGGAAAACTCTATTAGCCTTTGCCCTGCTTCATTCTGCATTCCAAGGCCAAATTTGCCTGTTACTTCCAGGTGTTTCTTGACTTCCTACTTTTGCATTCCAGTCCCCTATAATGAAAAGGACATCTTTTTTGGGTGTTAGTTCTAAAAGGTCTTGTAGGTCTTCATAGAACCATTCAACCTCAGCTTCTTCAGCATTACTGGTTGGGGCATAGGCTTGGATCACTGTGATATTGAATGGTTTGCCTTGGAAACGAACAGAGATCATTCTGTCGTTTTTGAGATTGCATCCAAGTACTGCATTTTGGACTCTTTTGTTGACCATGATGGCTACTCCATTTCTCCTAAGGGATTCCTGCCCGCAGTAGTAGATATAATGGTCATCTGAGTTAAATTCACCCATTCCAGTCCATTTTAGTTCGCTAATTCCTAGAGTGTCGACGTTCACTCTTGCCATCTCCTGTTTGACCACTTCCAATTTGCCTTGATTCATGGACTTAACGTTCTGGGTTCCCATGCAATATTGCTCTTTACAGCATCGGACCTTGCTTTTATCACCAGTCGCGTCCACAGCTGGGTGTTGTTTTTGCTTTGGCTCCATCCCTTCATTCTTTCTGGAGTTCTTTCTCCACTCATCTCCAGTAGCATATTGGGCACCTACTGACCTGGGGAGTTCCTCTTTCAGTATCCTGTCATTTTGCCTTTTCCTACTGTTCATGGGGTTCTCAAGGCAAGAATACTGAAGTGGTTTGCCATTCCCTTCTCCGGTGGACCACATTCTGTCAGACCTCTCCACCATGACCCATCGGTCTTGGGTGGCCCCACATGGCATGGCTTAGTTTCATTGACTTAGACAAGGCTGTGGTCTGTGTGATATTGACTAGTTTTCTGTGATTATAGTTTCAGTGTGTCTGCCCTCTGATGCCCTCTTGCAACACTTACCGTCGTACTTGGGTTTCTATTACCTTGGACGTGGGGTAACTCTTCACGGCTGCTCCAGGAAAGCACAGCGCTGCTCCTTACCTTGGACGAGGTCGCCCCTCCTGACCTTGAATGTGGAGTAGCTCCTCTCAGCCCTCCTGTGCCCACGCAGCCGCTGCTCCTTGGACATGGGGTTGCTCCTCTCGGCCGCCGCCCCTGACCTCGGGCGTGGGGTAGCTCGTCTAGGCCGCTGCCTTTGACCTTGGACATGGGGTAGCTCGTCTTGGCTGCCGCCCCTGACCTCGGACATGGGGTAGCTCATCTCAGCTGCCACCCCTGACCTTGGACGTGGGGTAGCTTCTCTTGGCTGCTGTCCCTGACCTCAGATGTCCTCTTGCCACTCCTGGTCCGTTGCAGCCTGCCGCTCTCAGTTGCCGCCCCTGACCTTGGGCGTGGGGTAGCTCCTCTTGGCTGCCGCGCTTCTGTGCAAAGCAGAGAAGTGAAAAGCAAAGGAGAAGAGGAAAGATATAAGCGTCTGAATGCAGAGTTCCAAAGAATAGCAAGGAGAGATAAGAAAGCCTTCCTCAGCTATCAGTGCAAAGAAATAGAGGAAAACAACAGAATGGAAAAGACTAGAGATCTCTTCAAGAAAAGCAGAGATACCAAGGGAACATTTCATGCAAAGATGGGCTCATAAAAGATAAGAAATGGTATGGACCTAACAGAAGCAGAAGATATTAAAAAGATGTGGCAAGAATACACAGAAGAACTGTACAAAAAAGGTCTTCATGCCCCAGATAATAACGATGGTGTGATCACTCACCTAGAGCCAGACATCCTGGAATTTGAGGTCAAGTGGGCCTTAGGAAGCATCACTACGAACAAAGTTTGTGGAGGTGATGAAATTCTGGTTGAGCTATTTCAAATCCTAAATGATGATGCTGTGAATGTGCTGCACTCAATATGCCAGCAGATTTGGAAAACTCAGCAGTGGCCACAGGACTGGAAAAGGTCAGTTTTCTTCCCAATCCCAAAGAAAGGCAATGCCAAAGAATGCTCAAACTACCGCACAATTGCACTCATCTCACACGCTAGTAAAGTAATGCTCAAAATTCTCCAAGCCAGGCTTCAGCAATACGTGAACCGTGAACTTCCAGGTGTTCAAGCTGGTTTTAGAAAAGGCAGAGGAACCAGAGATCAAATTGCTAACATCTGCTGGATAGCTGAAAAAGCAAGAGAGTTCCAGAAAACCATCTATTTCTGCTTTATTGACTATGCCAAAGCCTTTGACTGTGTGGAGCACAATAAACTGTGGAAATTCTGAAAGAGATGGGAATACCAGACCACCTGACATGCCTCTTGAGAAACCTATATGCAGGTCAGGAAGCAACAGTTAGAACTGGACATGGAACAACAGACTGGTTCCAAATAGGAAAAGGAGTATATCAAGGCTGTATATTGTCACCCTGCTTATTTAACTTCTATGCAGAGTACATCATGAGAAACGCTGGCCTGGAGGAAGCACAAGCTGGAATCAAGATTGCTGGGAGAAATATCAGTAACCTCAGATATGCAGATGACACCACCCTTATGGCAGAAAGTGAAGAGGAACTAAAAATCCTCTTGATGAAAGTGAAGGAGGAGAGTGAAAAAGTTGGCTTAAAGTTCAACATTCAGAAAAGGAAGATCATGGCATCTGGTCCCATCACTTCATGGGAAATAGATGGGGAAACAGTGGAAACAGTGTCAGACTTTATTTTTTTGGGCTCCAGAATCACTGCAGATGGTGATTGCAGCCATGAAATTAAAAGACGCTTACTCCTTAGAAGAAAAGTTATGACCAACCTAGATAGCATATTCGAAAGCAGAGACATAACTTTGCCAACAAGGGTCCATCTAGTCAAGGCTATGGTTTTTCCTGTGGTCATATATAGATGTGAGAGTTGGACTGTGAAGAAAGCTGAGTGCTGAAGAATTGATGCTTTTGAACTGTGGTGTTGGAGAAGACTCTTGAGGGTCTTCTTGGACTGCAAGGAGATCCAGCCAGTCCATCCTAAAGGGATCAGTCCTGGGCGTTCAGTGGAAGGACTGATGTTGAAGCTGAAACGTCAGTACTTTGGCTACCTGATAGGAAGAGTTGACTCATTGGAAAAGACTCTGATGCTGGGAGGGATTGGGGGCAGGAGGAGAAGGGGACGTCAGAGGATGAGATGGCTGGATGGCATCACCGACTTGATGGGCATGAGTTTGGGTGAACTCCGGGAGTTGGTGATGGACAGGGAGGCCTGGCGTGCTATGATTCATGGGGTCGCAAAGAGTCGGACAGGACTGCGCGACTGAACTGACTGACTGACTGATCTGACTGACTTGGGCTTTTTAAAACATAGTTTTAACTTTTTTATATAAGTCTAAATTTATGTGTATTTTAAAATCTAACTTTAGATATGACTAACATTTTCTAATCCACAATCAGCTTCATAACATTTTTGATGATTGTGTGATATTTCAGGTGTATATACCATGGTGTAATTTATTCATTTCCTTGTGGTTGGATTCTAAGATTCCTTTTAGCTTTGTACTGATGTTGATGGTACGGAAGTACAGTGTTCATTGTGGCAGCCAGATGGATGTATTTAACAAGTAGCACCTAGTGTCTCCATAGTTCATCTTTGTAAGAACAAACCTGTCTTTTTTTTTTTTTTTTTTAATTGAAGTATAGTTGATTAAGGGCTTTCCTGGTAGTGCAGTGGTAAAGAATTTGCCTGCCAGTGCAGGAGACCCAGAAGACACAGGTTCGATCCCTGGATCAGGAAGATCCCCTGGGGTAGGAAATGGGAACCCACACCAGCATACTTGCCTGAAAGATTCCATGGACAGAGGAGCCTGGCTGGCTACAGTCCATGGGTTCGCAAAAAATTGGACACGACTGAGCAACTGAGTACAGCACACAGCAACACACAGTTGATTTACAGTGTTGTGTTATTTTCTGCTGTACAGCAAAGTGATTCCGTTAATGTGTGTACATTCCTTACCATATGGTGTATCACAGGATATTGAATATAGTTCCCTGTGCCTTGCAGTAGGACCTTGTTTATCCATGCTATATATACTAGTTTGCATGCGCAAATCCCAAATTCCTAGTCCTTCCCTCCCTTACACCCCTCCCCCTTGGCAACCACAGGTCTCTTTGTCACACCTGTTTCTGTATTACCGATAGGTGCATTTGTGTCATATTGTAGATTACACATATAAGTGATACCGTATGGATCTGTCTTTGTCTTTCTGACTTGCCTTCGTTTAGTACGAGTCTCTAGGTCTATCCGTGTTGCTGCAAATGGCATTATTTAGGTCCTTTTTATGGCTGAGTAGTAGTCAACTGCATATATGCACCGCATCTTCTTTATCCATTCACCTGTTATAGACAGTTTGCTTCCATGTCTTGGCTATTGTAAGCAATGCTGCTGTGAATTTAGGGGTGCATGTGTCATTTCAAATTACAGTTTTGTCTGGATACGTGCCCAGAACAGGGATTGCTGGATCATATGGCAACTCAATTTTAAGTTTTTTGAGGAACCACCATCCCGTTCTCCATGATGGCTGCACCAGCCTGCATTCCTACCAAGAGTGTAGGAAAGTTCCCCTTTCTCTATCTACATCCTCTTCAGCATTTGTTATGAGTTTACTTCGATCATGGCCGTTCTGGCTGGAGTAACACAGTGCCTTACGTAGTTTTGATTTGCGTTTCTCTAATAATATGTGATGTTGAACAGCTTTCTATATGGTTGTTGGCCATCTGTATATCTTCTTTGGAAAAATGTATTTCAGTAATTTTCCTATTTTTCAATTGGGTTGTTTGGTTTTTGTTGTGGTTTAGCTGTATGAGCTATTTGTATGTTTTGGAATGTCATCCCTTGTCAGTCGCATCATTTGGAAATATTTTCTGCCATTCTGTAGATTGTCTTTTCATTTTGTTTATGGTTTCTTTTGCTGTGCAAAAGCTTGTAAGTTTGATTAGGTCCTGTTTGTTTATTTTTGCTTAGAATAAATGCGTCATTGTTGGCAACAGCTTGTTGTGTAGTACAGCTGAAGAAAGCTGAGAGAGACGGTAACCTCTGTTTCCTTGTGTCAGATTTGGAGCTCTTAGACAGTGTGGAGCAAGTGTTTCTGGTCTTCAGTCTAGGTATCTCTTAAGGATCCATGAATACTCTGAAATTTTGTATGTTTTTTTTTTTTTAATCTTTGTCTTCCCTCCCGCAAGATAAGAATTCCTAGCTTTCATCAGATTCTCAAGGGGCATATAGACTTAGGAAAATTAAGCAAGGCCATGAACTTACAGGATTTTGTTTAAAAAGTAGAGGTAGAGGGAAAGCTATTTTTAAAAAGTGCCCTAAAACAGTGTCTGTTATATCAAATTAATGTTAGTTTTCCTTTCCATTTATTGTTTAATATAGGATAAACTTTCCTTAGGAGACAATGAGTTTTGCTGCTTTAGCTACTTAAGTTCTTCTTTTTTATAGTAGTATTATGGTTTTCTCTTCTTAATATTGGTTATTTGAAGAATCCACATAAAGATTTTTGAAGGCTAATTGCTAATAAGTAGCTTTACCCTAGTAGACATATGTGTCTATACATTTTTAATATATACACATTTGAGTATATTTTTTAATTGCAAATAAACTCTGCCCTAATGGACATTGAAAATAAGTATGTATTTCCTAAAACATGCTCATTTTATAGATAAAGAGATTAAAAGCTGTATATTGACTTGTTCAAAGTCATGTTGATTTCTGGTATATTTGAGCTATGCCAAATTTTTGCTGCTTTCATGAATCTAGGGATTATGCTAATCTTTATTAGAGCTGTAACACAGCTTTCTATCCTTAAAATTTCTGGTTTCTTTTTTCTTCTAAGACTCCAGCCTTTGAAACTGCAGGCTCTGCTTTTTGCCAGTTTTAAACTTTTTTTTTTTTTTTTATGCAAGTTGCAGAAACCAGGAGATAAGGGCAGAAGAGAGATCAGTTTACATTTTGAAGTTGTATCAAGAACCCACAATGAGAATTGAGGTCTCCTAAATCCCAGTCTGCCTGCCGCTGTTTTCCATAATAGTTGCTTTTCTGCAAGAGAAAGTCTACCCTGTGTGCCAAAGCGACACCAGAAATGCATTCTTTACTCCTCTAATCTATTGTTTTAAAACTGTTCAAACCTATGCCTGTTGTATTTTGGTCATAATAGTAGTAGGAGTTGGAAAATGGAGGGAAACCCTCTCCACAGACTCCTGACAACTCCATGCTGCCTTCTAAAAGGTTAACTTTTACATAGCTGTAATTGGAGCACAGGGCTTCCCTGATGGCGCAGTAGTAAAGAATCCACCTGCCAATACAGGAGATGCAGGAGACCCAGGTTCCATCCCTGGGTTGGGAAGGTCCCCTGGAGAAGGAAATGGCCACCCACTCCAGTATTCTTGCCTGGAAAATCCCATGGACAGAGAAGCCTGGCGGACTAGTCTGTGGGGTTGCAAAAAAGTCAGACACGACTAATCAACTCAACAACGAATTGTAGCACAGCTACCAGTTATTTGTCTCTTTCATCTCTTTGCCTTATAAGTATTACTGATCATTTCATAGAGTAGGACTAATTGTTATTTTTAATGATCGAAAAAATTTCCCATTGTTGATGATGCAGCATGTGTCTGTGCTGACGGCGTTTTTACTGTTGCAGTAGGAATAATAATTGGTGTGGTAGTTAAGGGCATGGCCTTCTTAGTCAGGCAAACCTGAATTTTGAGTGTTTACTCTGACACTGCAGACTTTAAGCTAGGTGCTTGCTTGTTTATTTAATTGTTTATATTTCGGCTTGATTTATTAAATGAAGGAATTAATAGTACATGTTTCATAGGGTTGTTAGGATGAAGAAAGATTTCATATAGGGTGATAAATATAAATGTTATCTGTTATTATTAATAGTGTTATTTTCTCCGACTAGGATTACTGGGTGAAAGATTATGAATGTTTTGTATCTCTGGAAATGAATTGCCTAGCTGTTTTCTGAAAGGGTTATTCCAGTTGCTGTTGGGAGAATGTGGAGGCATCAGCCTTCGGCTTTCTCTCTTCTCTTTCTCAATGTGATTTTTAAGTTTCTGTGTCAGTCCCTTTCTGCAGCTTAATTTTTCAACAAAGTATGCCCTTGTGAGAAATGTAGACCCTGTTGGTCTATTTCCTGTGACGTAGGGAATGTTGCTGTTACCTCGTGTGTTGTCACTTGCTGAAGTGTGTTCAGCAGCATCTCTGCTCCTTCCGGCAGGAATCTGCACTTGATGGGCAATTCTCCCAAGAAAAGGAGGTATACCACTTTTCAAAAGTTGTTAAACATCTATTCTGGCACGTGGGGTTTTGGACTAAAAGGCATTAGTTTTTAGAAGTCTCTTTTTAGCTTTGCCATTATTGATAAGCATCTATAAATCTTCAAGCTTTGCTTTATGCTTTCCTTGTGTTTCACATCTTCCTCTCAGAGATAGAAATACTGATCTGTTTCTGCCATTAAACCTGCAGGCTTTTATTGAGAGCCAGTCATGTATGCTGACGGCATAGAGCATAGTCCACAGTCAGTAGTGAGCTGTTCACACACGTCAATATGTTGCTCGTTTACAGTTTCTTGTAATCTGGGTGGGGATGTGAAATGAAGTTGGCAGCTCCTCTTGCTCAACTTAAGAACTCAGAATTTTTCTGCTCTGCTCAGGAAATTAACAGTGTACGGTGTGTCTCTTGATCTTGAAGCATGGGGAGAATGAAAATTAATCCTTCTCTATGAATGTGGTCAGTTTGTGGTAGAGTTGGTGCATGTTCGGGGCTGAGAACCTAGATTGTGTCTGAGTTTGAGAGCTAAGTAAACAGTAGTTTGCCAGTAGTTCACTAGATTCAATAATTGGATGAAGCAGCTGACTGGGAACCCCTTAGGCAAGCAGAGGTTGATACAATTTTGGAAAGGTTACAAAATCTAGATGGGCAGATGAGAACCAGGAGCTGAAGTGCAAGTGCAGGGAATGTCTTGTCAGAGGGCAGACAACTAAGAATTCAGGAAATAACAAAATGGAAGGTTTTGACCAAATGGAGCAAAGAAGAAAAGAAATAATATGAGGGAAAAAGCAAAGAAACCCCTCCAGATGTACAACTTCTAGCACAGATACCAGTTCAGAGGAAAATCTATAGCTAGCTCATTGTTTGAAATACGTGTGCAAGCATGCCAGATGGATGTGGAGAAGCATATAGGAGGAAGTGCAGAAAGCCTTGCATGTGATCTGGAATGTTAGATGTGTGAACTTTAATACACAACACACCTCTTTTTGTCAGCTTTGAAAACAAAGATTGGAGGAAATGACTGGTTTTGGTTGGTGACATTTTCAAGTTGAAAGAAGTTGCTGGAAGTAGAATACCTTCTTAGCCCAAGAGGACATACTTAGTTGCTCAGTTGAGTCTGACTCTTCACGACCCTCTGGACTGTAGCCCTCCAGGCTTCTCTGTCCATGGGATTTCGTAGGCAAGAATACTGGATGGGTTGCCATTTCCTCCTCCAGGGGATCTTCCCGACTCGGGGATCAAACCTGCATCTCCTGTGTCTCCTGCATAGGCAGGCAGATTCTTTACTGCTGAGCCATTGGGGAAAGGACATTTAGGAAAGCCTTTGATCTATAAAATATTAGGGCTAAGGGGGCTCTTGGTATTACTTAATATAAATTTTTAAATTTACAAATAGGGAAACTGGATCCTCAGTTAAAATGACTAGTTTTAGTTTACCCAAAAATTGAAAGCTGACCTTCTTTACTATTTGTGTATATTTGTAGAAAATTTATGGCTACTCTGGTTTCAGTAGCCAATCTTCCTATTATAAAATTGTCTCCACCTAGTGGCAACAAGTATTTTGCAAGAATGAGGACAACCACAGGAAAGAACCGCTGGGGGCCTTTATTCCTCAAGGCTTGTGAGGAAGTCAGCTGGGTGACAGTTGTGTTGCTTTGGAGAGGGGAAAGGAATCGACACTGTGCCCAATGCTTGCTTTCATTTTCCGTAACCTCACGGGAGTTTGTAAACTCTCTGTACCTGAATTAGGCGTTATATTTATTGTTGACTATGTAAAAAGTGTGTTAAGCTTTTACGTCAGTTTTTCATGTACACACACATACATATTACATATTACATTATATATTACATTACATTCCCCCCCCTCCCTTTTCCATCTTTAAGTTAAAAGCATGATAACTTCCATCAATGGAAGTTATGGAGAAGAGATGAACTAAACTGTAAATGATACCTGGACAGTGAGGGGCGAGTGGAGGGGAAAAGGTCCCAACCTTTGTAAAATATGAAATTCTGGAAGTATTAGAATAAAGTATGGGTGTATGGTTGATGTTGTTTATAATCTTAGAGGATGGATTAGCTTTCCAAAGAAGCCATAGAGGGAAAGAGAAATACATTAAAGATATAAAAAATAAAATCTGTGGCTTAAAGAAGCCGAAGGCAAAAGACAACAAACTGGGGGGAAATATTTAACAGTCGTGACAGGCAAAAGGTCGATTTCCTTAGCAGAAAAGGTTCTTACAAATTACCTTTTAAAAAAACTGATAGAAATGAATATGAATAAATAATTGACAGAGCCCCCAAAATGGCCAGTAAAGCTATGAAAATGTACTCAGTTTCACTCATGGTTGAAGCTTGCAAATGAAAACAACAATGAAATATTATTTTCCATCTATCAAATTGGGCAGGCTTTTAAACAAAGTGTTGCTGATTCTTAATTGGTAGAAGGGTACGGTGGTCGAGCAATTTAGCAGTATTTGTCCGAATAAAAAAAAATTACCTGCCATTTGAGCAAGTAATTTTGCCTTTAGGAATTTGCCTAGGCAACTTCTTACTGTCAGATATAAAGTCAACAGAACATATATTTAATGAATGGTGAGCCACATCTTTATGGGGGACAATTTCAGGAACTTGTACCGTTTGGAAACCTCAGAAGTTTCCTTGGATCACTAAAAACTAATCTTTAGCTAGAACAGTGGGTTCTCCACCCTGGCTATTCATAAAAACCTTGTGGCTGTCTTTCTAACTACACCAAGAGCCCCAGAGGTGATAATTCAGGTCATCTGAAATGGAACCTTGGTATCAGAATTGTGTTAAAGCTCTCCAGGTGGTTCCTGTATGGAGCCAGATTTGAGAACTGCATCTCTAGATTATTTTTAGAGATAAAAATAAAAGATTATTTTTCCTGTGAGTGCATTAATTTTCTTCTGGCAGAAGATAAGACTGTTGGACAAGTTAACTAAAATTCATATTTTTTTTCACTTTATCCCACTCTCCCTTTGGCTTTCTCTTGATAATTTGGGTTCAGGTGGTATATTACTTCCCTACTGCTGTGATGATAAATTACCACAATATGGTGGCTTAAAAAATAACACAAGTTTGTTAGCTTACAGTTCTGACAGCCAGAAGTTCACAGTGGGTCTTGTGGAATCAAGGTGTTGACAGGGCTGTGTTCCTTCTGGAGGCTTTAGGGGAGAATTCATGTTCCTTTTCTTCTTTAGCTTCTGCTGCTGCTGCTAAGTCGCTTCAGTCGTGTCCGACTCTGTGCGACCCTATAGACAGCAGCCCACCAGGCTCCGCCATCCCTGGGATTCTCCAGGCAAGAACACTGGAGTGGGTTGCCATTTCCTTCTCCAATGCATGAAAGTGGAAAGTGAAGTCACTGAGTCGTGTCCAACTCTCAGCGACCCCACGGACTGCAGCCTACCAGAGGCTACTGTACCTACAGCCCTTGGGCTCACAAATTCTTCCTCCATTGTCAAGCCAGCAGTATAGCATCTTCAGACTTCTTTCTTTGATTTATATCTCTGCTTCCATCACATTGCCTTCTCTTTTTTTAAGGATGCTTCTGATTCTTGTTTAGTTGCTCAGTCGTATCTCACTCTTTTATGACCCTATGGACTGTAGCCCACCAGGCTCTTCTGTCCATGGGATTTCCCATGCAAGGATACTGTAGTGGGTTGCCGTTTCCTTCTCCAGGGGGTCTTCCTGACTTAGGGATCGAATCTGTGTCTCTTACATTGGCATGTGGACTCTTTACTGCTGAGTCACCTGGGAAGCCCACCCCTGTGATTAGTTAAGTTCAGTTGCTGAGTTGTGTCCGACTCTTTGTGACCCCATGGACTGCAGCATGCCAGGCTTCCCTGTCCATCACAAACTCCTGGAGCTTACTTATACTCATGTCCATTGAGTTGGTGATGCCATCCAACCATCTCATCTGTTGTCCCCTTCGACTGCCTTCAATCTTTCCTAGCATCAGCGTCTCTTCTAACGAATTGGCTCTTTGCATCAGGTGGCCAACGTATTGGAGCTTCAGCATCAGTCCTTCCAATGAATATTCAGGGTTGATTTCCTTTAGAATTGACAGGTTTGATCTCCTTGCTGTTGATGGGACTCCCAGGTGTCTTCTCTAATATCACAGCTCAAAATGTCTCAGATGGATACACAAAGGGACAGAATGAAAACAAGGCTGCTGCTCATATAACTGGTGTTGGCTGATAATAACCCTTGATGCATTCTGAAGTCTTGGGGAAAGACTGACTTGGGCAAAGACTGACTTGGGCTATTAAGAAAGTATCTGTAGGGGCGCAGAAACTAAAGGAGTAATGTTAGAGGAGGTGAGATAGTAATGAGAAGTATCATAGGAGGGCACAGATTACACTAAATTATCTAGATCTGCATTTTAAATGCTTTAAAAATATCTTAAAGCATTTATTTTTCCTGTGACAATAAGTTAGTTTTACATAGAGACCAAAAAATGTTAAGTCTGTTATCAACAGTACTCAGAAACTTAAATTAAGACTGGATAATGAAGATTTGGTAAATCACCTTTGAAAGGTTCCTGCTCTATGTTCCATAGTGTGAGAAGATATAATCCAAATAGGAATTGATTATTTTTTCTTTTTAAATATAGCTGTTGGGTTACTGAAAGTAATTTAGCTTTTTATTCCAGATGTTGAATCCAAAAACAACTTTTCCAATAAAGAACACTTTCTTTGCATTTTTAGAAGCTTACAGAAATCAGTATCTGTCTTACAGCTGTAGCTTTAGATTAAAATGCTGTGAGTGGTTTTTATGAGGTGATGGCTTACTGCAGGCAGTGTTATGATGGCAGTTGGATTGCTTACTCAGAATTTATTATTGCTCCATGGTTTGCCTAGTCTTGAATAAATTTCTAAATTCTTTTAACACCTGTATCCTTTGAGCAAGCAGTGTTTTAATTAAGAAACAAATTGTTTGTTCATTCCCATGTTGTATAATGAAATGCAAGAGGAAGAGAAAAATGCTAAAGATTGGGAGAGTTAATTTTGATGTGACCTTTATTTACTTTATGTTCAAAGATGGCAATAACCATGGAAGAAAAAGATAAGTTTCTTAATATAGGGGGAAAAAGAGTTTCATAGTTTTGTTTCATACTGGTAGGGATCTCAAGCAAATGAAGAAAGAAAGATGCTTTCTAGGAACATGGGATAATCTAAGTGAGAGTTGGACTGTGAAGAAGGCTGAGCGCCGAAGAATTGATGCTTTTGAACTGTGGTGTTGGAGAAGACTCTTGAGAGTCCCTTGGACTGCAAGGAGATCCAACCAGCCCATTCTGAAGGAGATCAACCCTGGGATTTCTTTGGAAGGAATGATGCTAAAGCTGAAGCTCCAGTACTTTGGCCACCTCATGCGAAGAGTTGACTTGTTGGAAAAGACTTTGATGCTGGGAGGGACTGGGGGCAGGAGGAGAAGGGGACGACAGAGGATGAGATGGCTGGATGGCATCACGTACTCGATGGATGTGAGTCTGAGTGAACTCTGGGAGTTGGGGATTTGGTGATGGACAGGGAGGCCTGGCGTGCTATGATTCATGAGGTTGCAAAGAGTCGGACAGGACTGAGCGACTGAACTGAACTGAACTGAAGTACTTTAAAAGTGATTGTGTTTACTGATATATGGTTCACCGTTTTTTTTTTTTTTAAAAAAAACCTTAAATCACATACAGAATAAAGATATAAGTGTTGTCTGTGAGGGGTTGATTATATAGTAACTTTTACCTTTGGCAGTCCTGGTAGGCTAAAAAATGGACCCCTCCCCCCCCCCCAAAAAAAAAAGATATCTACATCCAAACCCCTGAAATCTGTGATGTTACTTTTTTAGAGGGGAGGAGTCTTTGTAGATGTCATTAAGTTAAAGATTTTGATACAAGGAGATTACCCTGGGTTGTCTGAGTGGGTTCTAAATGTTAATTACATGTGTCTTTATAAGAGAGCAACAGAGAGTTTACATTTAGAAGAGGAGGCGGTATGACCACAGAGGCAAAGATTGGAATGATGTGGCCACAGGTTAAGAAACACCAGCAGTTACTCCAAGCTGGAAGAGGCAAGGAGCAGAATCTTTCATAAAATCTCTGGAAGAAGCACAGCCTGCCAACACCTTGATTTTGGCCCTGTGATACCGGTTTAGGATTTGTGGCCTCCAGGACAGAGAGAGAAATTTCTGTTGTTTTAAACCACCAAACGTGATAATTTGTTACAGCAGTCACAGGAAACTAATACATCAACCATTCTTCAGATTATAAATGGATTCCCTATATATATACATATAAAGTATATGGAGTATAAATAACTCCATATACTTTAACTCTTCATCCTTTTGGGGGGGTATACTTACAGCTCAAACTCCTTAGACTAGTTCTATTTCAGATACTCTGAAAAGACCAGGCAATTTTTATGATTAAAGCAACTGGTAAGCATTTTTAGGCACAAAACTCTGAGGTTTAGCTCAAAATATGTTATATTTGAAGCTCCTTTTGGGGAGAAGAGTTTTTATTCATTCTGGAATCTCCCTGGTGGCTATTCTATAGCTCCACTTTGGTAAGAGTACACTTTAGACTCCTAAAATTTTGACATAATGTCAGCCCTTTTGCCTGTGCATCTGCTATTTAATAAGAATTCTTTCACCCATGCTACAGAAAATGTGCACTTGAGACTCTTATTGAGAATGGAGTTAGGAGTTTTTATGACCCAGCTGTGCTAGGGAGTCTTCGAGACTTGAGACTGGTTTACTGGGAGTCTGCCCAAGCATGAAGATTGTATCGGTTCTCTGCACTTTAGCCCTATATCATTAATGATCAGACACCAGTATACCTGGCCTATAGTATCTTCACCTTCTCAAAGATTATATATGTGTTTGGGGAAAGAAGGATAATTCAGGAAACATGCATTTGAATGTCTATATGTTATTCAAAGCTGCGGTTTAAGATGCTCTTTTTTTATGCCATCTAGTGCCCCCCTTCTATAAAAAAATCCACAAGTTTCTAGTGGGATTTGAGCCAGAAATGTTTCTAATAACTTCTTTTTTTCCGTTAAGCTTCCAGAAACTACTCTTAGTATTCATCTACATACAGGTTACTAGCAATAGACAACGACACATCTGCCCTTTTTGGTAACTTCTGTTTGTTATAGAAAAGGCCTTAAATTCTTGAGAGCAAATAAGCCTGTCAGTTGATTAAAAAATTTTTTTAATCACACAAGGCACATGTTGAAGCATTGTTACATTCCTTTGTTGTTGTTCAGTTGCTAAGTTGGTCCGACTCTTTGTGACCCCATGGACTGCAGAACGCCAGGCTCCCCTGTCCTTCACTGTCTTCCAGAGTTTGCTCAAAATTCATGTCCATTGAATCAGTGATGCTATCTAATCATCTTATCCTCTGCCGCCCCCTTTCTCCGTGCCTTCTAGCTTTCCCAGCATCCAGGTCTTTTCCAACAAGTTAGCTGTTTGCATCAGGTGGCCAAAGTATTGGCGCTTCAGCATCAGTCCTTCCAATGAATATTCAAGGTTGATTGATTTCCTTTAGGATTGACTGGTTTGATCTCCTTGCAGTCCGAAGGGACTCTCGGTAGTCTTCTCCAGCAAAAGCATCAGTTCTTTGGTGCTCAGCCTTTTTTATGGTCCAACTCGAATATTTGTACATGACTACCGGAAAAACCATAGCTTTGACTCAGTGGACCTTTGTCAACAAAGTGACATCTCTGCTTCTTAATACACTGTGTAGGTTAGTCATAGCTTTCCTTCCAAGGAGTGTCTTTTTAATTTTGTGGCTGCAGTCACCATCCACAGTGATTTTTGAGCCCAAGAAAATAAAATCTATCACTGCTTCCACTTTTTCTATTTGCCATGAAGTGATGGGAATGAGAACCCCATGAAATGTCTTTTCAAAAATAATGATTATTTTTAAAGGGGGCTATGTAAAATTTTTGGTTTTTAATGTTAGCATCTAAATCATTTTTTCCCCTTGTACTTCACCTATTGGGAGCCTAAGAAATAATATTTATTTATTAAAACAAAATTATCTCTTTTCAGTTTTATGACATCATTTATAAAATGCCACACATTTTATTATGACCATCTCATTCAGCTTTACCAATGACCCTGAAAAGATCTGTCACTTTGCAGATTAAAAGATAAAGCCTTGAGTGTTTGCCCATGGGTCCATAGCCAGTAACTGCTAGCATTAGGATGGAAACTCAAGCTGATCCAGTTCCAAAGAACACTGTGCTTTCTAGGTGTCTCATTTATTTTACTATAACAAGGATATCCCTAAAATATGAAGTTCGCTGCCTTTATGCTTGAGGAATTTTTGGTTTAGTGGATTTGTTTTTCCTTCTAGGGGAGCCAGAGAATGATCTTAGGAGCAAATATGTAGCCTAGTCAAGGAATTTAAGGGTTTTGGAAGTCTCAAAGAATTGAATGGAACCTGTATTAGTATTGTCCTCTGTTTTTTTTCATATGAAACCTTCTCTTTGCCACATTTAATGTCTATAGGGGCTTCCCAGGTGGCTCAGTGGTAAAGAATCCACCTGCACTGTGGGAGATGCAGGGAATGTGGGTACAGTCCCTGGGTCAGGAAGATCCTCTGAAGGAGAAAAATGGCAACCCACTCCAGTATTTCTTGCCTAGGAAATCCCATGGACAGAGAACCTGGCAGGCTATAGTTCATGGACCGTAAAAGAGTCGGAAATGACTCAGCGACTAAACGATAACAATGTCTATATATTTTTTTTTATATGGTTTTTTAATACTCCCCTCAACCAGTTTGAGGGTTACAGATGGGGTGGAATAAAAAGACACTTTGGAGAGCCTTTACATTACTTTGTTTGCCAGGTACTACTAAGTGAATATGTGCAGCCTTGTTAACACACATGTTATACACACGTGTGTGTTCGTGTGTATTTAGTTGCTCAAGTCGTGTCTGACTCTTTGCGACCCCGTGGACTGTAGCCTGCCAGGCTCCTCTGTCCATGGGATTTCCCAGGCAAGAATATTGGAGTGGCTTGCTGTTTCCTTCTCCAGGGGATCTTCCTGACCCAGGGATTGAACTCGCATTCCTGCGTTGCAGGTGGATTCTTTACCACTGAGCTACCAGGGAAACTCAACGATGTTATGATTAGTGTCTGAAGTCCCTAGATGAGTCTCCGAAAGACACATCCATAATGTAATTGAATTAGTACACAAGTACACATTTTCCAGTAATATAGACACATAACTTAAGTATAATATATTTTTAATGGAAAAAACTTTAAGTAGTAATTTTTAATTTCTAAGTTGGGGATTAATATACTTTTGTCCTGAAAACTAATTTTTGTATTCATTAAAAAAAAATTTGTCACTTTTCCTAAAGCCTGAATTGCAAGACATGTTTTAGCAACCAAATTCTTTGTGTCAGAATGATAAAAATTTAATAGCCAGATTATTCTGTCCCCAGAACCATGCCACTGTACACTTCCAGTGATTTGAGAACTCCTGTTTCTGCACACCTTTTCTAACGGTATTATCAATCATCTTAATTTTTGTCAGCATCACAGCCAAAAAATAGAGCATATATAGATAACATTGTCTTGATTTGCAGTTTAATGATTTGTAGTGAAGTTAAGCATGATTTAATTTTGTTGGCCACTCGTAATCCCGTTAATTACCCATTCATCATTTTGCCTATATTGAGTTGTCTTTTAAATTGACTTAGGGCAGGATCTGTTATATATTATGGATTTTGACCTTTGTTTGTTATGTATGTTGCAAATATTTTCTTTGTTGGCTTATCTTTTAAATTTTCTTATGTCTTTTTTTTTTCTGGTCTGATAATTCCAGTATCCTTGCCATGTCTGGTTCTGATGCTTTGTTTCTCAGATTATGTTTTTGTCATTTGGTATGCCTTGTAATTTTTTCTATTGCCAGCATGCTTAAATGTTGTACTGGGTAAAAGCAGCTGTTGGAAAAAGGCCTTTAGAAGTGTGCTGATGAGGTGTTGGGGGAAAGTGATGGTTCTGTACTCTTATAATTGGTCTCAGAATCTATTCCTCTGGACTGTGAACTTCACTAATGGGTGTTTTTTTTTTTAACCCCTTTTAGGTGGGACAGGATGACTAGAATGAACTGGAGTTGGTTATTTCCCTTCCCCAGGTCACTTAGGTTCTTATAATAGCCCAGCAGGTTAGGTTCTGGTTACCTAGTTTTCTCTGAGGGCAGGCTTTGTTAAGAACTAGAGTGCTCTGGCATATTTTAAAATGGTTTCCTTTCCCTCTCTCTCTGCTGGAAGCATGAGGGGAATTTTCTCTGATAATTGCTGTGGGAATCTGTTTGGCGTTCTAGAGGCAAATGTGACATTATTTGGGGGGCTCCCCTCCCTGTGACTAGGTCCTCCTGAAGTTTTTAACTCTCAGACTTGTCTGCACTTGGCATACTGCAAGGCTTTTTCAGGTACAGTTCAGCGTTTCCCCCCAACACTGGTTCCTCCTGCAGGTGCGTTGTTGAGATTCCCCAGTCTCTGTCTCTCCAGTTTGGGGACAGTCGGGATCCGTCTGTCCTCCCCTTACTTATGGGTCCTGGAAGAGTAGTCGATTTTTCAGTTTGTTCAGCTTTACATGCAGAACTGGAGATGAAAGTCTTAGCCTTTTTTCTTATTTTTTTGAAAAGAGAAAGATAAGCTAGTAAACCTCTTTGTGTAGAATGCATAGGAGTTTTCATCTCTTTTCCCTTCTCTGCCCTTTTCTTTATGCGGTAGTCACTTGTTGCAAAAAGGCATTTAGTAGTGGCCTCTGAGAAAAACTACTTTTAGTGTTGAGAAAAACTCAACATGCAAAAAAACTAAGGTCATGGCATCCAGTCCCATCCCTTCATGGCAAATAGATGGGGAAACAGTGAAACAGTGACAGCCTTTATTTGCTTGGGCTCCAGAACCACTGCAGATGGTGCCTGCAGCCATGAAATTAAAGACGCTTGCTCCTTGGAAGAAAAGCTATGACCAACCCAGACAGCGTATTAAAAAGCAGAGATGTTACTGACAAAGGTCCATCTAGTCAAAGCTATGGTTTTTCCAGTGGTCATGTATGGATGTGAGAGTTGGACTATACAGAAAGCTGAGCACTAAAGAATTGATGCTTTTGAACTGTGGTGTTGGAGAAGACTCTTGAGAGTTCTTGGACTGCAAGGAAATCCAACCAGTCCATCCTAAAGGAAATCGGTCCTGAATATTTATTGGAAGGACTGATGCTGAAGCTGAAACTCCCAATACTTGGGCCACCTGGTGCAAAGAACTGACTCATTTGAAAAGACCCTGGTGCTGGGAAAGATTGAAGGTGGGAGGAGAAGGGGACAGCAGAGGATCAGATGGTTGGATGGCATTACCAACCTGATGGATGTGAGTTTGAGCAAGCTCTGGGGCTCGGTAAAGGACAGGGAAGCCTGGCGTGCTGCAGTCCATGGAGTCACAAGAGAGTCGGACATGACTGAGCTGAGTCACATGTTGAGTGGTGGTTTTCAGTCGCTCAGTCGTGTCCAACTCTGCCACCCCATGGACTGCAGCACACTAGGTTCCCTGTCCTTCTCCATCTACCAGAGTTTGCTGAAACTCTTGTGCATGGAGTTGGTGATGCCATCCAATCATCTTGAGGTTGTATTGAAAAAGCTTTTGAAACCACATTGAGTGTCCACAAAAGTACTTTGTGATCTGCCGTATGTGACAGTGTGGAAAGTCAGCATGAAAGCCAGATACTCGTGGTCCTTCAAAGAACGTTCTGAATATACTATTGACATTTTCCCTTTGGTTATTGAAGCTGTGAACTCCCAACATTTAACTGTGACTAGATCTTTTCTCAGGATTTGTTTTGTTTCTGTCGCTGCTACTGAAATTATCTTGTCTGAACTGTAATGCTAATATTCGCATCACAACTTTGAGTATCTACTTTGTGCAAGAAACATTTCTGTTTTGGGTCTCTCTTTTTTTATTCAGAAGTGTCATTTAGGTGGGGGTTGGGCCATGGGTAGACCTAGATCTTCAGTTTTGTGGTAAGGATCTTCGGGCAGTAGTCATCTCCTATCGCTGGAAAGAATCTACTTTGTCCGACACCTCGCTTCCCTCCTTCACGGGCTTCAGCTCTGCTTTCCAGTCTTTCAGATTGTAGTTTTTATCTAGGCTATCCCTTCTTACTCCTTTTCTCTTTCTTTGCTCTGTGTATATGTCAGTAGTATGAATACCTAGATGACTCCCAAATACCAGTCGTCAAAGTCACAATTCATTCTCACCTGAAAAGCAAGCTAAATGTTGTTCCTGGCTTGGGCAGGAATGAGCTGCAGACAGAAATGCAACTTGTCACTAAACCGAGAAGGGGAAAGTTTGTATATGATTTGGGGAAGGATAGAATTTAGGTTAAACTTAAGTGAAAAAATATATATTGACCTAAAAGCAAAGAGGAACTAGTTCTGGGGAGCTTATCTGTTTGGTAACTGCCAAAGGTGGAAATTTGAGCTTCCTGAATACATGTAGTTCATGTGCTTTAGGCCAAAGTAGAATTTATAGCTACCCTCTGTATATGTGGATTGTTTTGAGTCAAAGGAAGTTTTCATCTCAGATCCCCTTTTGACCCTCCTTGGCCAGATCACAGGAGATGTGAGTAAACATTGTTGATATCTGCACTGCTGACATGTTCGCAAAAATTGAGATACACCCTCTGTGTTTTCTTGGACTTCTAACTTTTATTGAGGCTTTCAGTGGCAAAGTCAAAGATCTCTCTTGGTAAATGTCACATTGCACTTGGAAATATGTGGGTTATTTTCAAACGTCTTTCAATACTGATTTCTAACATAATTCCACAGTGATAAGAGAACAGACTCTGTTTCAGTACCTTTAGACCATGAAATTTTTGCACTTTGTTTTATGTCCATGGGTATCTTCCAATGTCTCCTAGTTTATTGTCTGGGAACTTAAATAGAACTTGTATCCCACTGTTGTGTGCGAACTGTAGAAATCTTAATTATGTTGGATTGGTTCTCATAGTGATTTTCAGGTCTACTGTATCCTTCTACTTCTCTCTATATTCGTTCTGTTAATTTTGAGAGTTTGATATTGAAACTCCAACTAAAAAATCTTAATCTACTTAAAAAATAATTTAATATATAGTGGAACCATATGTAACCTTGTTCTGTATTTTCCAAATCTCCTGTAATTGTGATACTTTCATAATTTAAAAAAGAAAAAAAAATGAGATAGTGGTTTTGGTAATCAGCAAGATTGTATCCTTTTCTTTTTCTTTTTTTTTGTAACACCTGCTGTGTTATCTGGTAAGATGGTATCCATGCCATAGCATTTAAGACTAGTTACCAGGGAACTTATGATTGATTGTAATACAGATTCAAACAGAAAGACTGGAAACTTTTCAAAAGTCATATTGATCCTGGTTTTCTAAATGATACTGTGATGTTTTGGAACTACAACTAACTTGTGGTTTACTTTCTAAATCTTAGTTGCCACAGGTATACAAATACCCAAATCAGATAAAATTTGGCTATGTTCAGCAGAACTGATATCTCTAGAAAAAGGCCTTAGGAGAATATTTTATTTGACAGTTCCTATTAGTTTGCTGGGGGAGCATTTTACAGACAGATGAAAGGAGTGTTCTGTTTGTAGTTGACCCCAGGGTAACAGTGTTGGGACATGCATTGGGATTTAGAGTTCTGAGAAATTCCTCCTGTCTTAGTAGTTTTCGTTCTCTGACAGATTCATTGTGTTATTATAGAGTTTATGGTAGAAACGTGGCACATGTGTTTACAGGGAAGCTGTATTTAAAGGCAGTTTACCTTGAGTTCAGTGAATTCCAGAGTCAGCTTCAGAGCTGCATCCTTGGTAGGTTTGAGACTGTTGTTCTTTACACACACACATCCCACCCGACCCCACCCCACATACACCCTTTATTTGCTAATATGGAGCAGTGCCTCTTCCACTAATTTTTTCTGATTGCTGTATCTGTCAGTATCTTTACGAATAGGTCCTTGAAACTTAGAGGCTAAAGGATCTTTGGTTTTTTAATCTGAAATATCATATGTTTGTTTTAGTTTGTACTTTGTCAGTTTTCTAAAGGTCTTCTCACATTTTCAACTGCTGTGTTGGAAATTATCCAAATTTGCAAATTTCCAATCCTTTTTTTTTTTTTAATCCTGTACTTTAGATGTTAGCCTGTTAAGAAAAAGAAGGACAGATTCTTTTTACATTATCTGTTGAGCCTGTCGCACAATACAGGTTGCACACCTTGATGCCAGTTTCTTTTGTTTCCTATTTATTGTTCCATTCCTTACTCACAACCTTGAATTTTAGTCTGACTTTTAAAGGAAAGGCATCAGAAAAGGCCTGTGTATCACTCTTGTTTTCTTGCTTTTTCTAGTCCCTTGCATTCCCTAGTCTCCTATGGAGTGTTTTGTACTTCATTTTTTTCTGTTTTTCCAGCCAGTTTTCAACACTTTTATTCATCTGAGAGGCTACAAGTAAATGGAGTCATTAATATAAGCCTGGGATTCCTGGACAAACGGTGTCTTAACAGAATGAAATCCAGTAGCAGCCATTAGTCTCTCTGCCTTACGGTTTTGGAAAGTTTTTCATTATGACTGTTAACCTGAACTGTACCTTACTTCAGTTTCCATTGGTTTATCTACCATTGTAGCAGTCTTAAGTGGGTATGGGTCATTGGTTGTTTTCTTGGGGAAGACCTTGAGGAAAAGATAGTTCATTTGGAATTTCAGGGGAGGCAGTAAAGGGGAACAGAGAGTATAAAAGGTGGTGATGCCAAAACATAATGTTGGGTGCATAAGGACGGCAGCTTTCAGATAATCTGAATGCTTTTTTCTTTGCTGGAGAGTCTTTAAAGCCATGCTGCTTTGAAGTCCAAGTTTAATTTTAAGGCTTCAGCATACCAGTCAGAAAGACTGGCCGTCGTATATTTGGTACTTTTTCTCCTTTCTTTTCTAGAGCTTGTTTTAGTTGTATTGATAACACACACTGCATATAGTAAGATCAAGCAATGCTCATAAAGTGGTGGGTTCTTATTGTTTAGTTGCTAAGTCGTGTCCCACTCTTGGTGACGCTGTGGACTGTAGCCCACCAGGCTCTCTGTCCATGGGACTTCCCAGGCAGGAATACCGGAGTGGGCTGCTGTTTTCTTCTCCAGAGGTTCTTCCCGACCCAGGGAACAAACCTTTGTCTCTTGCGTTGACAAGTGGATTCTTTACCACTGAGCCGCCTGGGAAGCCCATAAAGTGGTGGCTAGAAACCATGATTTAGTCCCTAAAGTACAGAAATGTTAACCTTAGTCCCCAAGTACAGAAATGAAGAAAGGCCTCCTCCATTAAACAAAGTGATGTCTCTTAGATATCTCCTATGAAAGATTTTAGAGAGGCTTATAGCAAAGTTTGTTGCTCCAGAGAGCAGACACTGGTCTCTTGGGTCTCTTGTATCCGTTGGCTGCTAAAGTTTAACTACATAGCAGTTAGTAGAGCCTGTGCCATCATTTGATCGTCTGAAGATTGAATGATACAGAAAAGACAGTATTTCATCAAGGAGAAGTTTCTTTCACAAAATTCTTTCAATTTATGATTCTCAGAGAATGGAGTTAAAGCATTCAGGGAGATACTTAAAGAACCACAGGATACTAATAATAGAATTAACAAACTCAGCTAGTGTAGTGACTGTGCAACTCAGCTATAATAGCTGAGAAAAATTGCTGAGATTTCAGATTACTGTTGGGGACACTGATCAGGGATCATACAGGACCTGAATGATAATTTTAGTTCAAGGACAAAAGGCTTTTGCTTGTTTGGGAGTCCACTAGTTCCAGTAAGCCAAATGAACAAGTCTTTAGGGTAGACTCAGTGGACAGCCTCAAAATTATAAACAAAATCCATGATTCACTCAAATTTGAAAATTTTGAACATTTCACATTTTTGCTTGGACAAAGGAGAAACTTCATGTGGAAATGTGGCTTTCTGTCAATGAGACAGTGTGTATTGAATTTTAGAGGGGACTAGAATGGCACCCCACTCCAGTACTCTTGCCTGGAAAATCCCATGGACAGAGGAGCCTGGTGGGGCTGCAGTCCATGGGGTCGCTAAGAGTCGGACACGACTGAGCAACTTCACTTTCACTTTTCCCTTTCGTGCATTGGAGAAGGCAATGGCAATCCACTCCAGTGTTCTTGCCTGGAGAATCCCAGGGACGGGGGAGCCTGGTGGGCTGCCATCAATGGGGTCGCACAGAGTCGGACATGACTGAAGCGACTTAGCAGCAGCAGCAGAATTTAGGTTAAAGTTCAGTGAAGTGCTTTTACTTAAAAAAACAAAGTTGAGTTAATTGCTCATTAGGTGGAGTCTTGAGCAGATATTTTAAAATGGTATCTGTTAAAAGTGGGAAATTCAGCATCCTGGATACAGATAGATCATGTCCTTCATTGTTTATGTGCCAGTGTAGAGTAACGTACTGTGATAAAGTTGTGTCTTTAGGCAAGTGTGATATTTTTCCTTCTCACTGTCTACTGGACCACTCTCCCTCCCTTAGTGTTCCATTAAATAATTAGAACTCAAGGAGACCTTGAAATTGTATCAGATGGTGAGCACTAGGAGGAACTAGGACATTCAGCCAGAAGTAAAGAAAAATCAGGTGGGATGTGATAACAGTATCCAAATGTTTGAAAGACTGTTGTGTGGAAAAATGGCTCGACTTAAATCAGCTTGCCTCTAGAGGGCAAGCTGTAGGGGTGGGTAGCTAGCAGTTTTGGACTCACCACTAGGAGGAGCTTTCTGAAGTATAAGCTGACGGGAGTTTCCATGAGTGGAGCTGTGAGAGCAGAGGCAGGATGGCCGGGGCTTAAAGCGCTTAGAAGGCAGATTCTGTGTCTTTGGGAAAAATTGAACCAGGTGGCCATGCTGAAAAGTCTTGACATTTTCCTGACTTAGTTCTAAATTCCCTGACCACTAGTTTCAGAAAGATACTTGCTATCTTGGGTGAAGAGGACTTTCTATACATGAGTAATAATGAAGCATTCTCTGTATGCGGGCTGTTAGATGTTCAGAGATCAGTGATAGCCTCTTGCTGTCAAGTATCTTGTATTTATAAATGGAAATATTTTTGAGCTTTTCTTCATTTCCATTCTTGAACCAGTGTGTAACTTTTTTTTTTTTTTTACTATTATTGACAGGATTTAAATGTCTAAAAATTAGTTTTGAGGTTTACTTCCCTTTCAGATACTAAAATTATTTTTCTCTCCTCTTTATTCCCAGCAATGTCTCAGGCTGTGCAGACAAATGGAACTCAGCCATTAAGCAAAACATGGGAGCTCAGTTTATATGAACTACAACGAACACCTCAGGTAATGTAGACCAAGATAATTTAGGGAAAATATGAGACATATGAAAACTGGAATATATTTTTAGAAAATGAAAATTTGAAAGACCATAACCGTAATAATATATACAAAGTAGTCCTAATTTTTGTGTATGTTGGTTGACCATTCGTTGAAGAAATAATTTGAGTGCCTATTGTGTACCAGGTCTTAAATTAGGGACTAGGTAAAGTGGTGAATAAAACAGATGTGGCATCAGCTCAGGAAGTTTAGACATCAAGCAAGTAAATTACACATATGAGAGGTTGTATATAGGAAAGTTCCTCAATGCTGTAATAATAACAGGGTAACTAGGGAAGACTGTTTTGAGAAGGTGAAGACGGGAAAGACTGGGAGAGGAACAAGCTTGAAGGAGATAAACATCCTTAAAACTGAAGTCCGAAAGTTTGAAATGCCTGTAAGACAAGCAGAAATGCTACCTAGGGGTCTGGGCTAAATATAAAGTTTCAGGACTTGTCAGTGCATTTTGAGCACAGGAATGCCAGATTACCTAGAGAGAGATGAGCAGAAGGCTCAGAACTTCATCCAGAGGAGCTTCAGCATTTAGAAATTAAGTAATAGGAAAGGAGGCTGAGAAGGAACAGCCAGAGAAATGGAAGGAAAAATGGGAGATGAGGAGAGGAGATAAAAAAGAGGACAGAGTGTTTCAAGGAGGATGCAGCTACTGTGTTCAGTACTACTGAGAGGATGAGTAAGATGAGGATTACAAGAGTGAACATTCGAGTTGGCAGTATACAGCTGGTAACCCTTGAGAAGAATAAATTCCCTTGAGTAGTTTGTGCTGTGTTAAAGAGGGAGGAGGGGAGGTGAAGGTGAATAGGTAATGCTTTAGAGAAGTTTGGCTGTGCAGAGATGCCGAAATGAGTGAAAACTTGAGGGGAACGAAGAATCAGGGAGTTTTAAATTTTGTTAGTGAGAAGTGGAACTCCTCTCACCCCAGCTCCCTCTGTACACAGCTCTAAGGTTCACGTTTCACTGCAGCAAGCCTATGTTAATCCAGATTGATTTAGTGAGGAGGAAGAGATTGCTGAAGTCTGAGAGCAGACAGAATAATTGAAAGGGGAGTATGCTTGAGAAGGTAGAAAGGAACGTAGATTTGATAGGAAGTGATGTACTTTCTCCCTGTAATAAGAACGAGGAAGATGCCTTATAAAGATCAGGTAGAGAGAAAATGAGAGCTCTCTTTTAATGAAGTAAGGTGATCTGTTTAACGTTTACATGCTAGAAGGTCTGCAGATAGAAGAAAAGGTGTGAAAAACACTGTAGTGAAAAGAAAAGTGAGTTTTCACTGATACCAGTCTGGTTGTGTGATCCCTCCCCCTTTCCCCTCTGCATTGCTACACAGATACACAGGTATAGAAATGCAAACCTAGATGGATGGTTTATCCAGGCTTGGGATTTTGCTAGGCAAGTTTTCAAGAGGCCAAGGGGGACAGGCTTGATTACTAGCTGGGTCATCATCATACCCTGTGTGATTCATAAAATGGAGGTTATAATTCCTAAGTCAAAAGTTTGTGTACATATTAAAGGTTGAAATAGATACTTGATAAGGGACAGTATCTACAGTTTCATTGTCTTTTCTTGTGGAGTCATCAATCTTTGACCCTAAAGAGAAAACACAAATATGATGGAGAGCCAGTGGAAATAGGAAGTGTCAGTAACCCTGTTGGAAGCCCTCATTTCTACCTGCATCCTCCTCTTCATAGCCACTACCTCCCTCTTCCCTCAGTCCACAGGAGCCTGTATTGGTGCCTTTGTTCTCAGTGCCGCCTTGTGGGAAGGGTAGGTAGTGGTAGTGATGCAGAAAGTAGGAGTCGCTGATTTGTGCCTTTGGGAGATGTGGCCTGAATTCTACATTGGAACTCCAAGTGCATTTCTCACTGATAACAGTTTTAGTCATGACAGTTAGAAATACTAATACTTGTTACTTCAGACAGATATGCTATAGTTTAAATCAGTTTGTAGGTTAGCCTGACAACCTGACCACGTGGTATAAAACTGCTCTGTGGATCAAGATTTTTTAAGGTTTAAAAAGTGATTTTAAAGCAAAATCCCGTTGAACTGTGCATAGAGAATATTTAAATTCATATTTTAAAATCTTTTAAAGGATGGCATGAAGTATATAGTTTATTATCAAAATGGTACACTTTCGCAGATGGAAGAATTTTTAGGGTTCCTTTAGCCTCAGTGTCCTCATTTTGCAGGTAAGAAGATAATGTTAAAATATTTAGAGTTGCAGAGCTAGTTGTTGAACTAGAACCTAAGCCATCTGACTCCATATTTAGTGCTATTTTAAAATTACGCCAGGCTAATTTACCATTAGTTATCTTTTAAATATATGATAAGCTATCTTTGACATTATGATAACAGATTTATATAATGCTTTGGTGCTGGGGCTGAGGGAAGTTGAAGGAGATTATAGATAAAACAAGATTGGTTGTAAACTGACAGTGATGTTGACTGGATGATGGCTACACAGGTGTTCATTTTTGTCTCTTCTGTATTCTTATATGTTTGAACTTGTCCATAACTTTTTTAAAAAAATTAGGATTTAATTTTAAAGTGATGTTTTTACAGGAGGCAATAACAGATGGCTTAGAAATTGTGGTTTCACCTCGAAGTCTACACAGTGAATTAATGTGCCCAATTTGTTTGGATATGTTGAAGAACACCATGACTACAAAAGAGTGCTTACATCGTTTTTGTGCAGACTGCATTATCACAGCCCTCAGAAGTGGGTATGTTAAAATGAGTGACACCTAGGCATTTACATTATGTGAGGACCATATTTCTAGTGCTTTATCTAAAGTCTAGGTTGTAATTGCTAGAGAATCTTTGTTTTGAAATAGTTGGTTTTATATAATTTTAGAAGCTTTTCAGGATGAGTTTTTATTTTGAGGAAACTACAAAGTTTGAAACCATGGTTTTTCTACTTCTTAAATATATAAAATAATATCCTGATGAAAGCTATTTCAATAAAATAATTGATAACATGAATATATATTAATGGATAGTTTTCTCCTTATATGGCATGGATATCAGAAAGGGGAACTTTATATTAGGAAAGACTAGATTTTCATTTCTAAAATGGTTATATATAAATTATTATAAGGAAGTATTTAGATTTTTCTCTGTTGGCAAGTAGTAGAGAGTATCTCAGGTTTCAAAGACCGTGCTTATAGCCACTAGTCAGATATTCAAGGAAAGTCAGGTTAATCAGTTTAAATTTCTGTGACTTAGTAAAGGTATTGGGGAAAAGATGATACTAATCTGGAAGCTGGCTATTTTTGTCTTCAGCCCAAAGATACTGGCATTACTTATATTTTCTTTTCCCTCTTTTTATTTAGCAATAAAGAATGCCCTACCTGTCGGAAAAAGCTAGTTTCCAAAAGATCACTAAGACCAGACCCAAACTTCGATGCACTCATCAGCAAAATTTATCCAAGTCGTGATGAGTATGAAGCTCATCAAGAAAGAGTATTAGCCAGGATCAACAAGCACAATAATCAGCAGGCACTCAGCCACAGTATTGAGGAGGGACTGAAGATTCAGGCTATGAACAGGTACGGGCGAGAAGGCAGAGAGGGTGGCCGCTCTTCTGAGTGTTTTATTAAAGACTGAATTTACTTACCGCCTTCCATTTTGAAAAAGATAAAATGCAGTAACCAACAGTAGTTCTGTGTAATTAGTTTTTCATGCAGGTATAATATATGTCTCCTGGGGTAATAGGGGATTCCTTTTAAAGTAGAATCATAAAAACAAAACAAAAACCTCTCATATACCCACTTCTGTCTCCACTCACCACTGTACTTCTCCTCTTCTCTTCATAAGAGTTGTCTGTGCTCACCACCTCCAATTTCTTCCCATTTTGAACTCCCCCAGTCAGGGTTTACCCCCATTCCTCATATCACCCTTGTCAAGGTTATCATTGGCCTCCACGTGGAAAAATCTAGTCGCTGATTCTGAGATCTCATCTTACTTAATATTTTACACAGTTAATTTCTCTTTTCTCTTTGATTGGTTTTCTTTCCTTGTCTCTCAAGAGATCATATTCTCCTGGTTCCCTTTGTATGTTGTTAGCTGTTTCTTGTCTCCAAACCTAACATGTTCAGTACTGCATTATCGCTTTTCACCCCCTACTTCTCTTCTTTCTTGCCTGTTTCAGTTGATGGCAACACCATCATCACACTTGCTTTAGCCAAACATTTTGGGGTTACTTTTAATCTCTCCTTTTTTCCCAGTCTGTATACCAGTCTGCGAGTAAATATATTTTTAGCTTTTCCCATAATACATCCACGTTGGTATAAGCAGCCACTGTCTTTCGTTTGAAGTATTGAAGTAGCCTCCTGATTGGTCTTTCTACTTTCCATGCTTATCACCATACCATCTGTTCAAAGCACAGCAGACAGAATGATGAGGTGAAAGTCAGGTCCAAGTTCTCCTTTGCTTTGAGGCCTCCAATATCTTCTCTTCATAGTCAGGCTAAAAGACCTTAATGGTAGGGTAGCTTCCAAAGCCCTATACATTCTGAGCACTTTCCTCACCCCCATTCTTTTTTCTGCTCTGACATCTCCTTATATGTTTAGGCCTCAGGGAGAGTCAGGACTTTCCAAAGCCACGTCCCAGTCTAGCGGCTTTCACCTTGGCTGAACATCAGAATCACTTGGGAAGTTTTTGAATCCTAGAGCCTCAAAGTTATCACTTCAGACTAAGTAAATCAAAATCTTTGATTGGGGAATAGGCATTCATATTTAAAGGTACTAGAAGTGATTCTGAAATGCAGACCTTCAGTCTTCTACTTGGAGAAAGAATCCCCTTTGTGAAATCCTTTATGGATAGACTTTCGATTTTGCTGAACGTTTCTAGTGGTGGGAGTATGTGACAGAAGCTTTGTTCAATTGTTAACAACATTATTAAAGCTTCTTCGGTGTTTTTCAGACTTAGCAAGCTTGTTTCTGCCTTGGCGCCTTTATACTTACTGTTCTGTCTTTCAGGAACCTCTTCTAGATAATCTGCATGGCACACACTATTTTTTCAGGTGTCAGCTAAGTTTGCATTTTCCACCCCAATTATAAAATGAGTATTGTTAACTGCCTTGACGGTTGTTTTGATGAATAAATAAGGTGTACATGAAGCGCCTTGCCCAATTACTGGTTTATAGTATTTGAGCTTGTTAGAGAGACGCTTCTCTATTCATGCTCTGTATTTAGATATCTCATCTTTTGTATTAGAATAATTTTGCATTGCATTAGCTGACTTTGGGTGAGGTCAGCAGGCAGAGAGTGCTTACATATCTGAATTATACCTTTCTTTTGATTTAAAATCTCATAAGAAAAGTCTCCAAATGTAAGTAAGTATTTGCCAGTAGTCCCTATAATCAAAAAAGAAATTTTTTCAGTGAATGTAGATATTTGTTAAATTTGTTCAAATGTTTGCCTGTGTATGTTTCCCTAAACTTTTCAAGGACATGTGGGAAATAGATGCCGTTATTCAACTTGGAACAAATTCAGTTACTAAGATGTTTTTAGAATTTAGGTGTTTGTTGTTTTTTTTTTTGGTCCACGTGGCTTCAAGATCTCAATTCCCCAATTCCAAGGGTTGAACCCAGGCCACAGCAATAAAAATCTGGAACCCTAACCTCTAGGCTACCAGGGAACTTAGAATTTAGTAACTTCAATAAATATACTTCTAACTTGATGCATGGAGAAGGCCTACATGTAAATTTCATGCAACCTGTTTTTGTGTTATTTTCCTCTTAACTAGATTACAGCGAGGTAAGAAACAACAGATTGAGAATGGTAGTGGAGCAGAAGACAATGGAGACAGTTCTCACTGTAGTAATGCGTCCACGCATAGCAATCAGGAAGCAGGACCTAGTAACAAACGGACCAAAACATCTGACGATTCCGGGCTTGAGCTTGATAATAATAATGCAACAGTGGCAATTGACCCAGTAATGGACGGCGCTAGTGAAATTGAATTAGTGTTCAGGCCTCATCCCACACTTATGGAAAAAGATGACAGTGCACAGACAAGGTAAGTGTGGGTTAGTTTCAGATTATCTGAATTTAGAATGTTTACTTTGGAGTTAGAAAGCAATTTCAGGTAAGAAGTAAGGGTGATATTTGTCATCCCATTGTTGCCAGCTGGATAGTTTAGCTGCCTGCATTGTTGTTTTTATTCCTCATGTGCTTGCCATCTACAGATGCATATCTGAAAGGAAGGACCCTCCTAGGCAGAGGAGGACAAAGGATCATTTAAATGTCTTAACAATAATGCTCTAAAATTTTTGGCTGGCCAGCATGGCTGCTTTATTATCTCTCTTCAGAGAGCACACTACCTGCCATTAAGAACAGATACGCATCAGGTTGAGTGAGTGAGTGAATGATACACTATGCTTTAAAAAACATCTGAAAATTAGCCCTTAACGCTCATTCTGAAAAACCTAAAATTAATTCTTAGACAAGAAGAAATTTGCTTATATTCTTAGTAGTATTTTTGCTGCTGTAGATTCAGAACTGATGGTTGGGGTTGAGTGGTATGTTCTTTTTTTCCTCTTTGTACAGTGTGTATTTCTATTTGATTTTTGTTATTTTATGTCATATATTATGGATGGTGAGGTAGGTAGAGCTTTCATGGCCTGGTTGATGTGAGCTTGTACCTTTCTCTCTTCTGTACCTTTCAGTAGGAAATTTTTAGATAATAGAGGAATTAATTTCTGATATTATTTTGTCAATAATTGAGATATTTGCATTTTGTATGGCTTTTTGGAAATGTGTTTTATAATTTACATACATTTTTATCATTAATCTAGAAATTAAGGTTTTAATGATTTGTTTTTCCAGATACATAAAGACTTCAGGTAATGCCACTGTTGATCACTTATCCAAGTATCTGGCTGTGAGGTTAGCTTTAGAAGAACTTCGAAGCAAAGGAGAATCAAACCAGATGAACCTTGATACGGCCAGTGAGAAGCAGTATACCATTTACATAGCAACAGCCAGTGGCCAGTTCACTGTAAGTATTTAAAATAATAGGCTGTTGATATTGGGGGCACATTGAGCATCTGAGTGGCAAGTTGTGGGGTGGGGCCTAATAAAATGGTGCATACACTGAAGAGAAATTGCAGCAGGGTAGTTAACTTGATATATCCATTTTTCTTTTATGAATGGTATAAATGACAACAAGTTTATCCTAAGTTTTTTTTCAGATGGACTTTAATGTAGTTCCATCTCACTATTTTGTACTTGGAGTAGTTTTCATAATTGTTTCTTTTTTGTTTTAGGTGTTAAATGGCTCTTTTTCTTTGGAATTGGTCAGTGAGAAATACTGGAAGGTGAACAAACCCATGGAACTTTATTATGCACCCACAAAGGAGCACAAATGAGATTTTACTAAAACCAGTTCTGAGAATGAACTTTTTTATAGCCTATTTCTTTAATATTAAAGATGTACCGTCATTACTTTTATGGACAGAACATTGGATATGTTATTCAGTTTTCTTTCTGAGCCAGATTCGTTTACACTATTAGAATCTTTTCCCCTTAATTTAAGATCTCCTTTTTGGAAGAAACTGCAATTATTCAGTACTTTTTCTTTCCTTTAAAAAGTATATCTAAATTGTATGTTTTCACAAAGTGTGGTTCCATTTGGAGCATCTTGGAGCTTTTGACCCAGGAATTTTTCATAGTTCTGTATTCTTGAGTGAAGATTCAGTTGGCCATCTTTCTCCCTCCCTTCAAAAGTTTTTTAGGCCTACAGAATGTTAAATATGTATTTTGACTTTTTTTCCTGGAGTCTTGTATATTTATAGTTTTCTATATAAGCTGTAGTATCTTCATGAAGACCAAGGCTCAAATTTACTGTGCTTAAAAAACAATTCTCATAGGATTATTATTTTCATGGTATTTTCTTCCATAATATCTCATTTTTAAAGAAAAGTTCTTTATGAACTTAGTGTCCATTGTCATGCAATGTTATTTTCTTCCATTTTTGTCCCTCTAAATTTGGAATTTCTGATCCTGGGAAAGAGAACCAAACAAGGTCTCAAGTTCTGTGAGAACTTGGTTCATTCACAGATGTCATTGAAGAAAGAAAATTTTAATTGTTCTTATGTAGTTTTGCAAGTGTGTATTTTAAGAAGTCTTTTTCTTTGTATTTTATTGTCACCTCATTTCCTTTATTATGTGTATGTTTTTTCCTATTAAAATACCAGAGACATGGAGATATTTTGCACTTTAGCCTTGATGAAAAGTACAAGATATGTTCAAAGCTTCCCTAATTCTTTTCTTATTGGTAGCTGCATAAGTTTCAAAAATAACATGGCACATAGAACTAACAATAGGGAAAATTTGCTTCTGTTTGAAAAGTGTGTTTAGCATTTTGGGTTGCCATATCAGTTTATAAATTTGGTGCTCTGCTAATTACACTGTATCTAGAGAAGCAAGCTAATGGAGCTTGAACCCTGCCTTGATGTGTAGTAAAAGATAATTCTGTAGAAGAATGTCAGCCAGAATGGTAAAAGTCATTCTACTCTTCTTAATTTAGTTTTATAATGAAGGACAGTGTGTGGTGTTTGGACCCAAAAGGCTTTATGATTACAGGTCAGAAATAAGATTGACTTGTGTTGTGTTTTTTTGTCCCTGTCCTGATTTCAAGTATGTTTCCAAGTTTATATTATCACAGTATTTATGAAAACATGTTTGCATTGGGAAATTAACCATAAAAAGTTTTTACCAGGGGAAAGTTACCCTCCAATACCATTGTAACTGAAAGCCTATCTAGTCGTTGTAAATATTTACCTGTCATTTTTGACAGATCGGGGCCAGCTTGATGTTTTAAATATTCACCCCAATATGAAAACTTAAAGGCTTGTTCAATTTTTTACCATTTTTTGGAAAATATTTAAAATCTGTTTTTACAATTTTTGTTTTTTTTTTGGTAATCTGTGCCATGAAGTTTGAAAACCACCAAATATCAAGGAAAATTTTGTATTCAGTTCCTTTTCTGGTGTAATGTTAAATTGTATAGATTATTAATGCATGTCCACTGAATATAACCCTGGTTTTGTGATATAACTGCTTAGATTTTATTGGTGATATTAGATTAGTGATTGCATTAAACAACTAAATTTCCATTGTGATTATTAATTGACATTTGTCTTTAAGCAAAAAGTTATTTGTGAATATAAGCTTTGTGCTTAGAGAATGTATGTGTTTTTATCCATCAGTATGGGAGGATATAAATTCTTTGCATCATTAGTGAATTTACTGGATGTGTAATCCTTTGCAAAATATAATTACAGGTGTTTGATAGAGCACTGAGTGTATAGTGGCGTGTGTGTGTGTGTGTATGTATATGTATGTTTGTGTGTGCTGGAGGGTGGGTACTGTTAAACATACTATTAACTATGAGTGTTTCATAAAGTATTATCCAAGTAACTTCTATAACCACCTTCTCAACTGAGAAATGAGACTTTGGATTGTACATTATCATTTTAAAATTTATTAATATTATGCTAAACTATATATAACCTAATTTATCACTGTAACCGTACAATTGAATGACATTAAGATACATTCAGAGTGTTGTTTAACCATCACCACTATCTGTTTCTGGAACTATCTTCCCAATCAGAAACTGTACCTGATAAGTGATACACCCAGGTAAACTCTATTTTTCTTTGAATTTGACTATTTTAGGCATGTTATATATGTGGAATCATGCAGCATTTGCAGCATTTGTCCTTTGTGTCTTAATGTTTCATAACATAATGGTTTTAAGGTTCATCCAGGTTGTAGCATATATCAGAATTCCATTCCTTTTTATGGCTGAATAATATTCCACTGTATCCCATGTGTTGATGGGTACTTAGATTGATGGAAACTTTTTGCTATTGTGAATGCTGCTGCTGTGACCATTTTTGTACAAGTATGTTTGAGTTCTTTCAGTTCTTTTGGGTATGCACTTAAGAGTGAAGTTGCTGAATCACATGTTAATTCTATATTTAATGTTTTGAGGAACCTCAGGCTTTTCCACAATGGCTGCACCCTTTTACAATCCCACCAGCAATACAGAAGGATTCTACTCTCTCCACTTCTTCACTAACACTTGCTGTTTTTGCTTTCAGTAGCTGTGCTTATGGGTATAAAGTGTTATTTCATTGTGTTTTTGAGTTGCATTTCCCTAATGGCTTGTGATGCTAAGCATATTTTCACATGCTTACTGACCATTTGTATATCCTCTATGGAGAAATACCCATTTAAGTCTTTTGCCCATTTTTAATTGGATTGTTTGTGTGTGTTGTAGAAGTTCTTAATATAGTCTGGATATTAATCTGTCATCAGATACATGATTTACTCATATATTTTCTCCCATTCTGTGGGCTGGCTTTTCACTCTTTCAGAAGTGTCCTGTGATATACAAAAGTTTTTAATTTTGATAAGTTCCAATTTTTCTATTTCTTGCCTGTGCTTTGGTATCATGTATAAGAATGCATTGCCAAATCTAATATCATGAAGATATTCCTCCAAGAGTTTCGGTCTTTTTTTCCATCTTGAGTTTTGTATATGGCAAAAGATAAGAAATCAGCTTTGTTTGCATTTGGATATGAAGTTTCCCCAGCACCATTTGTTGAAAAGATTGCCCTTTCTCCACTGAATTGTCTTGGCAGCCTTAATTAATTTTCAGTTAATGAAAATCAATTGACCATACATACAGCATGGTTTATTTATGGGCTTGTATTCCATTGGTCTGTATGACTTTTCTTTTGCCAGTACCACTCTGTTTTGATTATTGTACCTTTGTAATTAGTTTTACATTATCGTTTTAAGTCTTCTGAACACTGGGAATGACAATATTTCACTTGTACCTTAGGACTCTCAACTTGGAGAACTAAACATGAAATAATTGAAATGCCAAATGAGAAAAGATCTCTTTTAAATTCCCACCACATTTCTACTTAGAAATACTTGGTTTACTAAATCTTAGAAACATAATTATTAGAAAGGAAAAGTAACTAGTGTTCCAGCGTGGTAACTATAAAAATGGCTTCCTTGATAACTTTTCTGAATTAATGGAGTAAGGACTGCTGAAAATCTGTTGTTCATAAAAACAATGTTAACACTAAAAGTTGTCAAAATCAACTTTGTCAGAACTCTTAAAAAAAAAAAACAAACTAAAAGCTTCCAGTAGTCTAAAAAGCATTTATTCAACAGAAACTGTAACAACATGGTTTGTAACATTTTAAATTTCCCTGTCCATCTTTCCTCAGTTCCAGGTCAGCTTTGAAAACGAGCAACCTTGCAACTGTTAAAACCAGCAGCCTCTTAAACCACTGGAGGGAACTTGAAGCACTACAAAAAGCCCACTCTAGAGAATTGTCACTATTTGACCTACCTCACTGAAAAGCTCTGTGTTCTTAAAGAGTTTTGTCTTTATTTGACCTGACTCCACTCACTCTGTGCAAACATCTGTATCTTTAGCCTGTTTACCATAGAAGCTGCTTGAGGCTGTGATAACAGTTGAGGCTAAACAGATGCTGACCAAAAAAAAAAAAAAAAAAAAAGTCGTGCCTGTAGAGGGCTTTGAAAAGTTCCAGCATATTCCTGGGAATCTAGAAGGCTGCATGTATAAGATGTTATGCATACCCAAAAGAAAAATGAAGGCATTAATCTAATCTGTGACAGAACTTGAGGCTCTGTAAGTAAGAAGTGAAAGCTAAGGCAGAGTTGTAAACTGCATGTTGAAGTGTTGAAGGCATAGCCCAACAGTTTCAAAGAGCACTTCTTCAAGATTGGGAGAGTTAACTGTTTAAAGGCATTAAAGAACATTGCTGTCCAGTCATTAGCTGACCTCTAAGCTAACAAAATGGAGAAAGAAATGGCAACCCACTCCAGTTTTCTTGCCTGGAGAATTTCATGAACGGAGGAGCCTGGCAGGCTATCGTCGTTGGGGTCGCAAAGAGTTGGACACGACTGAGCAAAGATTATTCACATTTAAGCTAGCAAAACAGAATAAAACAGTCACACACAGCAAAAAAATGCAGGCTTTACAGAGTCAGTCCAAGAAGTTCTAACCCAGCAAAACCTGAGGAGGAGAAGGGATTCTGGGTTCAGAGTTGGCATGTTATATTATTTTAAATGTTTAGTTCTCAAAAAAATTTACAAGACTTGCAAAGAAAGTGGGACAAAGCCCAGGTGTTGAATTTATTAAGTAAAATTTTGTTAGCCTTTAAAAGCTTGTTCAGAGAACTAGAAGAAACCATGTCTTAAAAGCTAAATTTGAGAATAATCTTGCTCCAAATAAATAACAATAAAAAGAAATTATGATAAAAGAAGCAAATAGAAATCCTGGATTGGAAAACTATAACAGGTGAAATAAATTCTACAGAGTCCCTCAAAAGCAGATTTGAACTGCTAGAAATATTTAACAAATTTGAACAGAGGTATTACTTGAGAGTAGCCAAATCAGAAAAAAAGGAATAGAAACACGGTATTGTAAATCAGCTATATTGAAATAAAATTTAAAGGAATAAAGGGGGAAAACTGCAGAGATCCCAGGGACACTTATCAAGTATAATAGCATAATGGGGGTCCTAGAAGGAGAGAAGGAAATGGCAACCCACTCCAATATTCTTGCCTGGAGAATCCCAGGGACGGGGGAGCCTGGTGGGCTGCCGTCTATGGGGTCGCATAGAGTCTGACACGACTGAAGTGACTTAGCAGAAGGATAGAAGAAAAGAGGTTACCGTATATTTGGAGAAATAATTGCCCCAAACTTCAGAATTTTACAAAAAAGAATTGGATATCTGAGAAGCCTCAGTTTAGTTCAGTCCAGTCGCTCAGTCGTGTCCGACTCTTTGCGATCCCATGAGAAGCCTAACTAGTGCTAAATAAGACAGGGTTTGAGAAACAGCAAGAGAAAAGTGATCACATATGAGGACTCTTTAATAAGATTAACAGCTTGCTTCTCATGGGAAAGTCATGGAGGCCCAGAGGCTCTGCAAGAAAAGAGTCAACCTAGAATTCTCTATGCAGCAAAATTACTCCTGAAAAATGAAAGAAACTAAGATGGTCACACACAAAAACAGAGCAAATCTGTCAGTAGCAGACCTGCCTACCTTATAGGAAATACTGAAGAATCCTTCAGGCAGAAATGAAAGGACGTTAGTAAGTTGAATCCACATAAATAGCGCTGGTAAAGTTAACTACGTAATGAAACATGAAGGACGGTAGGGACTTTTTGATTGTTCAGTGGCTAAGACTCCATGTTCCCAATGCAGGGGGCCCAGGTTTGATCACTACTCAGGGTTGATTTCCTTTAAGATTGACTGGTTTGAGCTCCTTGCTGGACGGCTCCTCTCAAGAGCCTTCTCCAGCACCACAGTTTGAAAGCATTAATTCTTCCGTCTCGGCCTGCCTTATGGTCCAGCTCTCACATCCGTACATGACTGCTGGAAAGACCTCATACCCTTGACTATACATATCTTTGTCGGCAAAGTGATGTCTTTGTTTTGTAACACACTGTCTAGGTTTGTCAGGTTTTCTGCTAAGAGGCAATCATCTAATTTCATGGCTTCAGTCACCATCTGCAATTATTTTAGGGCCTAAGAGGAAATCTGTCACTGCTTTCTTTCCCTTCTATTTGCAATGAAGTGATGGGAAATTACTTTTTGCTTATTCTGTGGTTCTTCCCTGTCCCTTTTTTGTTTCTTCCATTGTGGTTTGACGATTTTCCTTCGTGGTGTATTTGTGGTCGTCCTTGTTTTTGTGTATCTATTGTAGGTGTTTTGTGGTTACCATGGGGTTCCATGATTCTGTATTGATTCATTTTAAACAGATAGTCCTTTAGGTTCAAACACATTTTAAAGGATCTATGTTTTTACTACCTTTTCCTCTACTTAGTTATTTCTTGTTATATTTTACATCTTCATGTTTATTCCTTTCGGAGAAGGCAGTGGCGCCCCACTCCAGTACTCTTGCCTGGAAAATCCTATGGATGGAGGAGTCTGGTAGGCTGCAGTCCATGGGGTCGCTAAGAGTCAGACACAACTGTGCGACTTCACTTTCACTTTTCACTTTCACGCACTGGAGAAAGAAATGGCAACCCACTCCAGTGTTCTTGCCTGGAGAATCCCAGGGACGGGGGAGCCTGGTGGGCTGCCATCTATGGGGTCGCACAGAGTTGGACACGACTGAAGCGACTGAGCAGCAGCAGTTTATTCCTTTACTAAAGTGAAAGTCACTCAGTCATGTCCGACTCTTTGTGACCCCATGGACTGTAGACTGCCAGGCTCCTTTGTCTATGGAATTCTCCAGGCCAGAGTACTGGAGTGGGTAGCCTCTCCCTTCTCCAAGGGATCTTCTAACCCAGGCATCAAACCCAGGTCTCCCACATTGCAGGTGAATTTTTTACCATCTGAGCCACTAGGGAAGCCACCCAAAATCTCTTCCTTCCCACACCAGGAGTCAAACCCACGCCACCTGAGTGAAAGCCAGGAATCCTAACTGTTGGACCATGTGGAAGAGGACAACTCCCTTAGTAATTACAATTATAATTGATTTATAAATTTTTTGTCTTTTAACCTTTGTGCTAGCTTATTTGAGTGGTTGATACTTGGCTTTACTACATATTTGCCTTTACTAATGGGACTGTCTTTTCCTATAATTTCTTGTTAGAGCCTTTTCCATTTACAGAAGAACCTTCAGCATTTGCTTTTAGGGTTGGCTTGGTATTGAGGAACACTTTCCATTTTTGCTTATCTGAGTTCTTTATCTCGCCTTCAATTCTAAATGATAATCTTGCTGGGTAGAGGTATCCTAGGTTGCATGTTTTTCCCTTTCATCACTTTGAGCCATAATTTCATTAAATACATTTTTGACCCCCATCTCTCTTCTGGGACCCCTATAATGTGAATGTTGATACACGTTATCCTAGAGATCCCTAGAAGTGTGATCTTAACATTTAAAAAAGTTTTTCTTTTTGTTGTGTGATTGGGTAGTTTCCCTTGTTCTGTCTTCCAGGTTACTTATGTGTTCTGTATTACCCAGTGAGCTGGTCATTCTTTCTAGTGCTTGTCATTTCAGTTATTGTGTTCAGTTTTGACTGGTTCTCTCTTATATTTTCTAGTTCCTTTAAAAGTTTCTCACTGTATTCATCTATCCCTTTTCCTAGTTCAGGTAGCATTCTTATTACTAATGCTTTGAATTCTTTTACCTGGTAAATATTTATTTCATCAGTTCCCCCGCTGTAACCATTTTCTCTTGCTCTTTCAACTGAAATTCCTCTGTCATCTTATTTGGCTTATTTTTCTCTGTCCCTATGCAATCAGGTGAAACAGTTCGCTCTGGCATGCTTGAAGGAGTCCTTATGTGGGAGTAGCCCTTGTAGTCTGCGTGTTCTTTGGTGGGAGAGCTGGATCGGACATGAACACGGGTCACGTCTTTCTTCAGAGGAGCGAGCTGGCAGCTGTCACTTGGTGGGAGGCGGGGTTGGAGGTGGAGGGGCTGGAGTCGGGTGTGAGGCAGGGCTTCCCCTCTTCTCAGTTGCCCGCAGGGGTGGGGTCAGGTCTCACGCTGCTGGAGCAGAAGCCCCGAGGGTCAGGTCCAGGCTGGCTCAGGTAGCTTTCAGTGTGTGCTGTTGTTCCTCCCAGTACTCACCTTCACACCAGCGGGGAGCAGTGCTGGAGTAAGAGGTGCACAGTGGGCGTTAGGCGAGGGCTGAGGTGACCTTCCTGACTGACTCTGCTGTGCCATCACCGGAAACGGCTGCTCCTCACCTTGCTAAGACAACACGTAGGGTTTGAGCTGCCTTTAGCATCTCATAGCCAGCTGAGCTTTTCCACAGTTGTGGCAACCCTTGCTTCATGGTGAATATGCAGCGCAAGGCCCGCAGTGCTGGAGCATCTGCTCAGCGCAGGCTGGGGGTGGTGGCGGGCATACCAGAGTGGTCATGGAGAATGTCTGTGAGGTTTCCATTTCAATTGCCCTTTCCACCCAGCTTTGGGGCCACGTGAGTATCCAGGGGCTCCTCATGAGTAGAATACAGCCTTCCCAGAGCCCCCGTTATTCTCATTGGCCCTCCAACCAGCCAAGGGCCTCATCTTCCCTTTGTTGGACCCCAGGCTGAGGCACCCAATGTGTGGCTTGAACCACTTGCCCTCCAGGGAGGGTAATCTCCCTTTTCCTCCAAGCTCCCTCCCAGGGTCACAGGTCCCTACCTGATTGCTTGTTTTTCCTTACCTGTTTCTGTGTGGATCTTTTATACAGCCTTGGTTGTATATCTGACAGGTTCCAGTTTGTTTTCAGTGAAAATTGTTCCACATGTAGATGTATTTTTCATATGTTAGTAGGGGGAGATGGGTTCTATATCCTCCTATTCCTTCACCTTATTTCCTCTCCCCATACACATACATTTAAAATAATCAGATAGTCCAAATGCTGATTTTGTCTCATGGATTTACAGAAACTTTTCTTAACTATACAAAAAAATAACAACTTTTATTTCTTTTCGTGTTTGTGAATTAACTGGCAAGAATAATAAAGGTTTTCTTTTAATGGTCATAGAAACTAACATGTACTTTATCTATTCCTTTATTTTACTAAAATTCCATTAATTGGAGACAAGAAAAAGCATCCTTCTAAGATTATGCTGTAATAACATGAAGATTTTTTCTTATATTTCTTCTAAATTAATACTCTTATGTTGATGCAACCCCAACTCCCTGAATTTCTGTGTATGTCATGGGAGTGGTTTTTTTACATGATATACTTAAACCTTTCAGTCATTTCTCTTCCTCCATTTCCCAAGCTTAATACTTGTAAAAAAGTTAGTTTTTCTAAGAAACACTTAGGTAAAGGTGTATTAAATCCTTGGGACAAAAATCTAAATTTTTGGTATACCTTTTCACACAAAATTATATTCAGATGAAGCAAGAACCAACCATATTTATTAATGGAAACAAGATATTTTTTTCCAACTAATTTCCATAGTCATGTTAGCCTGGGCTACTTGTACAAAAAATTAGCACATACACAAACCAAAAAAACAAGCAAAACAAAACAAAAAAACCCACCCCCAAAAGCAAGAAAATCCTCACTTCATAAATTCATAAGGTGACAAGTTTTACCCCTGAGAGGTAGCATAACCAAGCGAATGAATATTGTACGTGCATTAACTGAGGCACTTGAGATCACCCAGTTTGTTTAATTCATAACGAAATCTCTCCTCAGAATTTCGTGCTTGTAAACAATTATATTAGAACAGTAGTCTCAATTTATTTCAACAAAATCTAACTCTAAAGTGTAATCATCAGACTTTAAACTTATCAGAGAGAGAAATACATTTTCTTATAAGTATTTAGTTGGAGAAATAAGATTTCTTGAACTTGGGAATATATTTTAGCCTGTATTTGTGAAATAATATTTGTAATCAGAAAGGACACTATTCCTATTTAGGGTCACTTTAATAAAAGGATTTTGGATTCATCTTACACATTACAAAACAGAAAAGATAAACATCGTGAATCACTTTAAGTAGAGCTGAGATTAAGTAATGTGTTATTTTCATAACATAAAATTCCATACACTCTGCATGTGAACATTTTCTTAGTTATTCAACAGTAGGGTGATCTCAGTCACAAACTTGGCTTCATATGAAATGTTTTCATTAAAATTTTAAGTTTTCTTTAAAATAAGAAAAACTTGGAAAGCATAGCTCCCAAACCAGCTAAATTAGAAACTGCTAATTTTCTGAATGAAAAGAGCACTGTGTTTTTTGTTTGTTTTTTTTTTTTTTTTTTTTTTTTTTACACAACTGAATTGAAAGGATAGAAAAAGCACTATAGTTGTTATAGAGAACTATTAGGTCACCAACACAGACATCTGAGAAACTTTCCTTTACATTACCATCTTCTGCAACCACCTGCTTCTGCTTTGTCATTCACTGACATTTCAACCCTGTCAGCTACTGTATCTTCAGATGCTGGTTGGACATGGCCCTCTGACTGTCCTCCAGTGTAAGTAGGGGTGCTGTACTTCAAAAGGATGGATTTAAACTGCATTAGAGGTGCATCTGTACGAACTCCCATTGGATCAAAATGAGTTCGGCTTACTCGAAAGCCTGCTTGAGAAAGATAGCACAAAAACTTTTTTAACCTGCAACAAGGAAAGGCAAAAAAAAATGAGGTTCTTGTTTTAAATCATAATGTCATAAAAATACTAAATATATACAGTTTGTCATTCACGGTCTGTCTTACTTTGGCATATTCATTCCTTTAATGCTGTGTCTGTGGATGTTGTAATAAAAGGGAGGATGTTCAGTATTGACATCAGTCTTTTGCCTCTTGACTAAATTTGCAGTTGTTTCATTACTTTTTCTCTTTCCTGAAATGTACAGATATAAACACAGAAAGTTAGCATTCTCTTAAAAATTACAAGCCAGATATTTTAATAACTACATACTATCTTCAAGTCTAAATCCTTTGACACAACATTTTGACCTATCTATCCAATCTTAATTCTTACAGTAACATAGCTTTTATTGTAATATTTATTCTTTATATTTTCACTATCCTTTACTCATGTAATTTTACTGTTTAACTGTTTGCTGAATCAGAACTTTTCTACCTTCTTCAGTTTTAAGCCTCAAGCCTACCTCCATCTTCTGTAGAAAGCCATTTTTGAAACCTGGGCCAGTCATTCCACAGATTTCACTGCTCTCAACACTACTCTGAGTTTGATTAAGTTCTGTTATTATATGTTTTCTTGTTTCATGTATTTAGGTCTTTAATAATGTGTATAAATCCTTCCGAAATTATATTCTAAGTTCCTGGAGAATAAGGTCCTTTATTTCTATTTATATTCTAAGTTCCTGGAGAATAAGGTCCTTTATTTCTATACTTGTATTCTCTACTGAACACCAGTAGAACTGGCCCTTGTGAACAATGCGGTTTTGAATTGTGTGGGTCTACTTCAACATGGATATTTTTCAACAGGGAGAAACTACAGTAACACATGGTTCAGTTTGTTGAATCTGTGGATGAAGGACTGACTTTAAGTTACACATGGATTAATCCCAGGGCTGTTCAAGACTTAACTGTGTTTGATATACGGTAGTCTTCATTGAACACAAAACGAACACAAAGTCAGTCTCAGGGGCTTGCATATAGGAATTTATGAGTACACTTTATGATCTCATTGCCTACTTTTTATCGCAGTACTTAGCCTTTACATTTTCAGTGAAAGGAAGCTAGCAAGTAAGTTTCTAGCAATGTATCCCTTCAAAAATCACAAAAGGAAGACAACTGAGATATCCAAGTTACCATATGGAGATTTTTTTCTGAATGTTCAGCTCTATATTTCTATATGAATGTTACTATGGCCAAATTTAAAATTTTCATGAACATTCATTTAAGCAAAAGTGTTCAGAAGACAAATTTGATGCATGAAAATGAATGACAAACTGCATTCAGAGATAAATATTTTGAAGTATTGACTCATGGCTTCCCCATTAAATCAGATAATTAAAACCTGATTATACTGTCACATTAAATCTAAGAAGGCATATGTACCCCAAGAGTTAGGAAAGTCTGAGACTAAAAATCTAATACCTTCCAATTACTATCATCAGCAGTCCACAGATTTCTTTTGCCTGATATTTTCTATCATGTAAGATTTTATATGTTGTTATACTAGTTTAGAACAATCATAATTTTAGAGCTATAAAAGAATCCAGAGAGATTAGTCTAATTACCTTAATTTATACATGAGAAAGGCTCAGAGATTTTCAATATTTTAAAAACTTATGTTTTTACCTTATTCTAAAAAGGTTTTATGACAACTCTTAAAGGTGGGGGACCTGGCTGAGGTTATATAACAAATGACACAAAGAAGTAGAATGATACTCTTAAATTTAATGTATTTTACAGTATACTGGAATGCCTTTCTCTTCCCTCCAACAGAGAAATTAAGGAGAATAAATCATTTTTAAGTGATTTGAATCCTAACAAATTAGTTGAAGATGCTAAATGAACATGACTGTTGGGAACAGTATGTAGTTATTAAACCATAAGCTATTAGCAGGAGTTGAAATTTTCTTCTCTTTGAAAATCAACACTAAAATGTTATGCAACTAATACAAAATTACAGCTTGTAACTATAGTCCTTGGTTCTTTCAGTCTCAACACTGTTTTTGCCTGTATACAAAACAGATTTAGAATCTAACATTGCCTTCTAAAAACCTTAGACATTAAGCATCGCCATTATAAATCTTAAAATCCTTTGATATGAATTTATAATGCCTAATACAAGTATATTTTAAAGTATGTACACACCTCAAATTATAAGAAAGGCTATGTAATAAAATTCTTATGGCCAGTGTATAGGGTCTTCTGGTTAATCAATGACATTTCTTTTAACATCTTGTATAGCTCTTACAAGGGGATCACCATATACCAGAGATGTGAACAAAGTACACATTAACAGAAGTTTTGAACTATGCAAATGCCAGATAAACAAGGTCTACTGTAATTTGGTTGCTGATATAATAAGATGAAAATGAATTTGAAGTAGGCTACCAAAGCAACCTCTTCTCTTTCAGTTACCCTGCTGCTGCGTGCTCTTACACAGATGTGTTCATACACACACACACGTACCTTGTGCACTGTGACTGTCCGTTGTGGTATCATCTGTAGTTTTAATAAATACACCGCATTCTTCTAAAATTAGAACAAATGGAAGCAAAATAGTTTACAGGATATTAAGCAACAATTTGAAGTTTACATAAAAGCTTACTAAATCTATGCACTGCTTCTATGAATATATGAGATTCTGTGACCAAAACAAATTCCAAGAATTCATTTTTTGACCCTCTAAGATACCTAACAGGCCCACCCTTCTATCAATAGCCAGATAAAACTACAAAAGCCTATTTATACTAAAGAGAAAACAAAGGAGAAAAAACTTAACTTTCCTGAGTGGTAAGTGTAAACCTAGCTTCCATGTCTCGATGGATATTACAAAATTTTTGGCCACACTGTTAGAATGACCTAAAGTTTCTCTTTCCAGAAAGCAGATACAGGGTAATAAAATCAGAATAGACTTTTCAGTTCAGTTCAGTTGCTCAGTCGTGTCCAACTCTTTGCGACCCCATGAATCCCAGCACGCCAGGCCTCCCTGTTCATCACCATCTCCCGGAGTCCACTCAGAATTACGTCCATTGAGTCCGTGATGCCATCCAGCCATCTCATCCTCTGTCATCCCCTTCTCCTGCCCCCAATCCCTCCCAGCATCAGAGACTTTTAGTTCTTTCAATATACTAAAGTTTAAAAAATACATCTATAAAACAAAACCATCATTCCTTTCAGGCCCCTAATATAAACTTGAAGAAAACAACGCAATTAAAAAAAAAAGCTAATTGGGACTCATTACAGAGAATTTACTTAAAGCGTACTACTTATATTGCTTTTAATTATAACATTAAAGATGGAGTATTTTTGATAAACAGTTCGTAACCTAGTAAATTAGTGTTAAGTCACCTTGCTTGTTGAGATTTGAAGGTGCATGAACTGAAAACTGACTTTGAGGAGTACACTCTGACTCAAAGATGAGTGTCTTTATTAGGGTCTGAATGTCATCTAAGCCATGGTGAAGAGATTCAGACAGCATTCTTTTGAGGAATCCAGTATTGAAAAGGGAACTTGACCTGAAAAAAGAATATAGAATTAGATTCAAGAAGTGTTTTCTTTAATAAAGTCTTCATAATTAAACAACGACTAAGATAATTTGCCCACTTTATCATGTCAATTCTCTAAGCTAGTGGGATTAGTAAAGGAAATTTTATTCACAGTAGGTCAACTTACGGAGCCCTCATAAGGTGTATGTTCTGTTGTACATAGAGGCATAAGATACAGCGAAGTATAAAATTGACTGTTTACCCTATGAAAGCCTATAAATGTAGACAGCATCTAGACTGGGACACACAGTAATGCAGAGGTTTTCACAATGCATATTCCTATCAGTAACAGTAATCCTTAGTTCCAGGGCATATATGGCGGGGCAGGGTGACATCCATAAGAATTACATGTGCTGGTGGTGATGTAGTTAAAAAGTAGCCCAGGGCTCAGTCTGATATGTTTCCCATTTAATTTGAGAATCACAAGTATAACGGACAGAATATGAATTCCAGGTCAGACAAGCCTTTCCACCACTTATTAGCTACGTAATCTTGAGTAACTATTGTTTTGAGTCTCACATTCCTTATAATATGGAAAATAAAACTTCTCACAGACGTAGGGGAATTAAATGAGATAATACACCTACAATCCCTAATACAAGGTATATCCTCAAGAAACAGTAGCTATTACTAGGGTTAGCAAATATATATGAAATGATATGTGATTTTAAGTGTCAAATGAGTGATCAATGTAAGATTTACTAAAAGACAATTCAAAGATTATTTTGGATTTAAGCATTAAGGAGTGACACTTCAAAAAGGATGCAGAATTTGAACTAGAGGAAGGGAAGGGAGAAGAGACTGGACGAGTGTAAAGACATGAACAATGGCTTTAAGTGAGAAAACCTTAAGTTACTGTTCAGTCTTGGAGGTCAAAAAAAAAATTCTGGCTGTGTGTGTGCAACTAATTAAATCCTGAGGGATCAGTTTTATCCAACACTTAAATACTCTGTGCCATCATTTTTTCATTTGGTAAAATGAGGGAAGAGTTGGGCTAGGAGATCTTTCTGGATCTAGCAACCTGTTACTCTGAACTTCTCCAGTTCCAAGAGTGAGTAGGGTCAATATACTGCAGGTGACTGAGAGTTCTAGAAGACAAGGCTGGCCAGGTCATTTCTTAATCTAAAAGTATTTACTTGAAAATAAAATAATGGGCATCAGTACAAATATGTTTACCATTAAGTTAATTTTTAGATTTCAGTTGCTCAGTCGTGTCTGACTCTGCGACTCCATGAATCGCAGCACGCCAGGCCTCCCTGTCCATCACTAACTCCCGGAGTACACTCAGAATAACATCCATCGAGTCAGTGATGCCATCCAGCCATCTCATCCTCTGTCGTCCCCTTCTCCTGCCCCAGATCCCTCCCAGCATCAAAGTCTTTTCCAGTGAGTCAACTCTTTGCATAAGGTGGCCAAAGTATTGGAGTTTCAGCTTTAGCATCAGTCCTTCCAAAGAAATCCCAGGGTTGATCTCCTCCAGAATGGACTGGTTGGATCTCCTTGCAGTGCAAGGGACTCTCAAGAGTCTTCTCCAACACCACAGTTCAAAAGCATCAATTCTTCGGTGCTCAGCCTTCTTCACAGTCCAACTCTCACATCCATACACGACTACCGGAAAAGCCATAGCCTTGACTAGACGGACCTTAGTCAGCAAAGTAATGTCTCTGCTTTTGAATATGCTATCTAGGTTGGTCATAACTTTTCTTCCAAGGAGTAAGCGTCTTTTAATTTCATGGCTACAGTCACCGTCTGCAGTGATTTTGGAGCCCCCCAAAATAAAGTCTGACACTGTTTCCACTGTTTCCCCATCTATTTCCCATGAAGTGATGGGACCAGGTGCCATGATCTTCCTTTTCTGAATGTTGAACTTTAAGCCAACTTTTTCACTCTCCTCTTTCATCAAGAGGCTTTTTAGTTCCTCTTCACTTTCTGCCATAAGGGTGGTGTCATCTGCATATCTGAGGTGATTGATATTTCTCCCGGCAATCTCGATTCCAGCTTGTACTTCTTCCAGTCCAGCGTTTCCCATGATGTACTCTGCATATAAGTTAAATAAGCAGGGTGACAATATACAGCCTTGACACACTCCTTCTCCTATTTGGAACCAGTCTGTTGTTCCATGTCCAGTTCTAACTGTTGCTTCCTGGCCTGCATACAGATTTCTCAAGAGGCAGGTCGAGGTGGTCTGGTATTCCCATCTCTTTCAGAATTTTCCACAGTTTATTGTGATCCACAGTCAAAGGCTTTGGCATAGTCAATAAAGCTGAAGTAGATGTTTTTCTGGAACTCTCTTGCTTTTTCCATGATCCAGCGGATGTTGGCAATTTGATCTCTGGTTCCTCTGCCTTTTCTAAAACCAGCTTGCAATGACTAAACCTTGGCCTTATAAAGTAATGAGGCTGAAGTTTGCAATGATTCTTATTACAATGCTATTAGCAATCTCAAATTTCTCCAAGAATCTCTATTAACAAACAGCTTATGGGAAGGATTGTGAGTAAAAGCAATTCAACTTTCAAACATGAAAAACACCATAACTAGTTATCAAGGATGCAAAGAGCACACAGATACAGTAAATATTTGCAGCTGTGTCACATAGCTTTACCTAATACAAAAGCAGACATTTACTTTAACATGCCCTTCTTCCTTAAAATTAATTCCACAAAGAACTTTTACATTAGTTGACTGGTCTATAAAAAGTTATAGTGATCACTTTAAAATCATACCCTAGTTCTATAATTATCAGCTAAAAAAAGCCTCATCCTTACTACGCAGGAATGAGTTATTTAGTTTGCAGATCAGCTTGGCTTTTCTTTGATCCAACTTCATCTTAACTCTGACAAACTTGGAAGAATAATGGTATAGAAAAATGTGAAAAGAAATTGGAGAAGGAAATGGCAACCCACTCCAGTCAGTACTCTTGCCTAGAAAATCCCACGGATAGAGGAGCCTGGTGTCCATGGGGTTGCAAAGAGTCGGAGGGGAAAAGAATTATATTTACCTATATTTATTGAACCTAAATTTGTCTTCTACCACAGTAATCAAAAGTCAGCAACCAGGTCAATACATGCATAAACTCTGAATACATTACTACGCTTAGGCACATACCATAGAGGTCCAAGTTCTATTGCTGTCTTTCCAGGCATGCTTCCATGACAATTACAGGGTAGCTGTCTATATGGGTTTTCTGTGAAAAGGTAATAAAAAGAAATCAAAGGAGAAATGACAACATAAACAGTAGTAATTGTTATATAAGTAATAATTTGCAGCTACAACACTGAGGATCTACTATGTGCCAGGTATTGTGCATTTATATGCATTAAAAAATTTAATCCTTAAAACTCTCTGAAGCAGGTATTAAGATCTCAGTTATGTAGATTAGATGATTAAAGCTTAAGAAAGATACAGAAATCCATGTCAAAATTAGAGGCATAGTTTTTAGTCACTATACTACCTGAAATAATTTCAGCAGGAGTCTTATAAATTCCACAAGCTATCCATATTTTAAAATCAACTGATTAGGGTATAATTTACATGCAGTAAAATGTATGTTTTATGTGAAAAGGTTGATGAGCTTTAACAAATGTACATACCCATATAACCAACATCCATCAAAATAACGACATTTCCCATAAGTTAACTCTTCTGTAATTGGGAAGAGAAAATGAATTACTCTATTCCCTAGGCTTGATGCATATTCAGTCCCAGACATGTAGGCTAGAAGAAACTAATTCAGTTTAAAGAGCAATGAGGGCCCTGATGTAATCAGAAGATGACTGGGGAGATACAAGACCTAGTCTTAGTTTCCAAAATGGCATGATATTCTACCATGGACTTTCCTCTTCACTTAAGACTCAGAATAGTCATTTTAAATCAGATTCTCTCCAACTGAGTTCCCCCGGTCCATTTCTGGGTTGATCATTCACTTTCTCCGAATGGCCTGATCTGATCAATGGGTCCTAGATATATCCAGAACCCAGGATTATGGCAGTAGGGGCATGGGTCTATAGCCTCTTGCTATCTGATACCACTCTGTCATTCAATGCAATTAAGTGGCATAATTCACAGTTGTATATATACTTAATGGCCGCCTTCATTGTTTGTTCCTAGGTCTACCTTTCAGCCTTAGAAAGTGTGGTTATCACTGACCTTAGCTTTGTTGAGAATGATGCTGCTCAAATGCTATACGAATATATTCAAGACATCTTCCCTGAAACCATTAAATAATTAAATTACATGTACTACAGGCAGAATTACCCAAAGTAGGGTGATTCACATTTATGGTTCTGTCAGTTGTACCAACTTACCGCAGGCAGCACACAAATATTTGTCAGTTTGTTTCCTGATGTATTTTGCAAAATGATCCCGTCATATAAACCTATGTCTTTTTTGAAGACCCTTGCCTAGGATTTCTTAGTGCCTGATGAGCATCAGCATCTTCAAGGATCAAGGTTATCATTTTAAGTTACGAAGTAGAAAAAAATGAAGGTGTCAAGAAAGAAAGAACTACTATTTCTATATCACTGGTAAATAGGCCATGAAGGTAATTCCAGATGAGGAATTCAAACTATTTAGAGACTTTAAATAAAATGGACTGAACACATACTTTAATTTCTTCTGTTTCTTAAAGCATTATTAAGATGAGAACAAAGGAATAAAATTCAAACCCCAAAGATAAATAAAATGTGAGAAGAGATAAGATGATGAGAAATGTCAATAAAATTTTAGAAGTGAGAAGCAGATATACAAGGGGTTAACTGATTTAGCAGGTCATAGAAAGCTAAAGCCCGAGCCTGAAATGGGTAGACAGGCTACCAATAAACAGCAAGCCCACTGGCATTGTGGGACCTGAAAAGGCTTGAGAATTGAAAGTACTGATTGTCTCTGAAGATGGAAATAGGGTGGTAATGTGGAAAAAAAAAAAAAAAAGACTTCATTTTAAAATTTCAAGACTTGTAGATCTTCTCTAAGATCAACAGGCTTCTGTGTCTTCTCCATCCAAAAGAGGAAGTTAATCTTGGGTGAGGCTGAACCACAGAGGATCTGGAATCAGGGGCATTAGTGACAGTTAAGAGTGAGGAGATATATGAAAAGAACAGTTAGAACTGGACATGGAACAACAGACTGGTTCCAAATAGGAAAAGGAGTGTGTCAAGGCTGTATATTGTCATCCTGCTTATTTAACTTCTATGCAGAGTACATCATGAGAAATGCTGGACTGGAAGAAACACAAGCTGGAATCAAGATTGCCAGGAGAAATATCAATCACCTCAGATATGCAGATGACACCACCCTTATGGCAGAAAGTGAAGAGGAACTAAAAGCCTCTTGATGAAAGTGAAATAGGAAAGTGAAAAAGTTGGCTTAAAGCTTAACATTCAGAAAACAGATCATGGCATCCGGTCCCATCACTTCATGGGAAATAGATGGGAAACAGTGGAAACAGTGTCAGACTTTACTTTTTGGGGGTTCCAAAATCACTGCAGACGGTGACTGTAGCCATGAAATTAAAAGACGCTTACTCCTTGGAAGAAAAGTTATGACCAACCTAGATAGCATATTTAAAAGCAGAGACATTACTTTGCCGACTAAGGTCCGTCTAGTCAAGGCTATGGTTTTCCAGTGGTCATGTATGGATGTGAGAGTTGGACTGTGAAGAAGGCTGAGCGCCGAAGAATTGATGCTTTTGAACTGTGGTGTTGGAGAAGACTCTTGAGAGTCCCTTGGACTGCAAGGAGATCCAACCAGTCCATTCTGAAGAAGATCAACCCTGGGATTTCTTTGGAAGGACTGATGCTAAAGCTGAAACTCCAATACTTTGGCCACCTCATGGGAAGAGTTGACTCATTGGAAAAGACTTTGATGCTGGGAGGGATTGGGGGCAGGAGAAGAAGAGGACAACAGAGGATGAGATGGCTGGATGGCATCACTGACTCGATGGACGTGAGTCTGATTGAACTCCGGAAGTTGGTGATGGACAGGGAGGCCTGGCGTGCTGCGATTCATGGGTTTCGCAAAGAGTCAGACGCGACTGAGCGACTGAACTGAACTGAAGTAAAAGTCTGTACAAATGCTAAGACCTTCCAGTCTCCTTCCCCAACATGGTTCCTAGAAAGCTGATAAAAGACTGCAAAGTTCCTCTGCCTAAGTACTTACCAATCCAGGAGAAAAAACACACACACAGATTGGCTGACTGTCTTTTGGGAGTTCTTGTAGTGAAAAGGCAGACTGCCTTCTTATTACTTATCAGTTTATAAGCCCTGCCCCAAGAACTTCAACATAACTAGACATTTGAGATACACTATGACAAGAACAGAATTGCAAACCAGAAATAGGAAAGAATAAAACAACAAAATAATAGCAACAATACAAAAATAAGCAAAATGAAAAACCTATCCTCCCCTAAATATGAAATATACCCAACTATAATCAATAGTATCATAGAGGTAAGATTAGATTTCACATCTCTGAGACAAGAATAGGATACTATTAAAAAGAGACCAATAAAAGTATGAAATAACTCTTGAAAATGAGCAAAGTATGACAAATTTAAGCAGGAAAGTTGGAAAATAAGGAAATTTATAAAGAAGAACTAAATGCTAAGAAATAGAGATGTAAAAAAATTAGAGGATTAATCAAGAAGATCCATCATATAACTAAAATGAGTTCTGGGAGGACAGAATAAATAATTTGAGAGAAAAAAATTATCAAAGAGAAAATAGAAAAAAAATTATCAGAACTGAAGAACTCAAGTTTAACGGCTCATAGACTGCAGCCCAATGAATTAAAAAAGATGAATTCATAAACATCCTGAAGTTATTTTAGAATAGTGGGTTAAGAAGAGAGATTTCAAGAGCACTCAGAGAAAAAAACACAAAGGAGTATTCCTAAGAACAACAGCAAACTTGTCAATATTGAAGGCTAAAAGACAAAGGAATAACATCTTAAACATTCTGAGGAAAAACAACTTCTAACCTAGACTTCTATATTTGCCCCTGCAATCCTTCTAAGGAAATCCTTCTAAGGGAAAAAGTGTAGCTTCAAAAGGAGAAAGTAAAGAAGGAAAGGTGAAAAATACATAAGATTTAAGATATAGGAAGTACATCACAAGGAGAAAGCTAAAGAAAATTTCCATTATGAGTCTAAAACGGAGACCTAGGGCAACAGCTTTTGGCCAGACTTAGAAACAAACAACCCAAACTAGAAGAAGAGGACTATCTCCAGCGGAATTAAATGAAACCCAAAGGTTGTTTTTAACCAAAATCACAGAAGCACTGAAACTGTATTATGGATTGTGAAAAGGATATACACACCCAAAAGGTGACAAATATATAGTAATGATTAATTCGAGTAATTGAACAAGTGTATAAAAAAGTTATTACAGCACTGTAACTGGTTCATCTCTGTGGAGCAGCCTTCTAAGAAAGCCAGCAATGATCCCTGTATCCTGGTATTCATACCCTTCTATAATCTCCACCCCTTGAATGTGAGATCACTGGATCTGGAGACTCATATCTAGTGACTAGAATACAACAATATTCTCTCTTTCTCTCTCCCTTTCTCTCTTTGGTTCTTTCTGATGAAGTGAGCTGCTATTCTGTGAAGAAGACTACTTGACAATGAACTGAGAACACCTCTTAGCAGCCAACAAGTGCTCAGGTCTTCAGTCTAACAACCTACATCCAGCTCATAACCATGTGAATGAGCTTGTAAACAGGTCCTTGCCCAGTCAGGCCTTGATGACTGCAGCCCCAGCCAACACCTTGACGGCAGCCTTGTGGGCAACCCTTAGCTAGTGGACCCAGCTGAGCTATGCCCAGATTCTTGACTCAGGAGAAACTGAGAAAATAAACACTGTTTTAAACCACTAAGTTTTGAGGTAATTTGTTACACACAGATAGATAACTAATACAACTTCTAAACAAAGTTTTTATATTTATAAAAATATGAACACGGAATATTGATTAAGCCAACACTGGAGAGGAGAAGTACATGCATGTGACTGAGCTGGTCTGAGATGCTGAATAGTTGTCTTCATGAAAGGAAGATATAGGCAATATAACTTAGAAATAAGGAAGATATCAAACATTAGAGACTTTAAACATTAGAAGAAACAGCTGTAAGATTTTTATTAATAGCTGGTTACTTTAGGGAGTGGGGCAGATATCATTACTTTATTAATAAGATGCAGAACTATTTGATTTTTTAAATTATATACTACATATTGATGAACAAAAAATTCTAAGTGATCTGACTTTTTGGAAAGAAACACTCATTTATACTCTGTAAGTCCTATATGATTACAAACAATGAGAAAACAATTCATATTACTTAATAGTAATTTATTAAGTAAAAAATCCTTTAAAATGTTTGATTAAAAAAACACTCTAGTGACAAATTCCATATAATACCAGTTATATGTGGAATCTAAAATATGGCACAAATGAACCTATCTACAAAACAGAAACAGACTCAGACATTGAGGCTTGTGGCAGGAAAGGGATGAACTGGAAGTTTGGATTAGTAGATGTAAACTATTACATTTAGAATGGATAGAAAACAAGGTCCTACTGTTTAGCACAAGGAACTATATCAAGTCTCCTGGGATAAACCACAATGGAAAAAAATATGAAAAAGGGTGTATATACATGTATAACTGAGCCACTTTGCTGTACAGCAGAAATTAACACAACAGTGTAAATCAAATATTCTTCAATTTTTAAAACAAAACAAAACAAAAAAACCCATGTAGTAACAGTCCAAAATTATAAAGCAACATGAAGGACTCCTGAAGGAGAAGGAAAGATGTTAAGTTTTTACAGATTCAGGATCAAATTTGAGCAGAGTGTATTTGAGTTTAGTTACTCACTGATATTGTAAAACACTCATGGTGAGAAATGAAAGGATAAAAATCTCCATGTAAGAACTGGTTCATAATTTTAAAGGTAGGAATACCATCAGTAACACTGGGGTACGAGGTAAAAAGAAACACTGAGGTTTTTTTTTTTTTTTAATTGACGTGAAACTCACATTAATGATATCCTTTTAAACACTGAAGATGTCTATTATTTCTTACATAAAAGAAAATTAAATTAGGAAAAAATAGAAAAGAAACCACAGGGCACTATACCATTTATCTAGGAGGACCAAAACTCTCCCAAGTTTCATCAAAGATATTTATGAAATTTATATTTTAAAAAGCCAAGTGGATTCTATAACCTTTCTGACTCTGTTGCATTTAAACCAAGATTAGGATGGTGGCCTGGGCATTTAGAGTTGGCTTCTCTTATTCCAAATCTTTAGAAATGACAGAAAAATATATTTTTGTGAATAATTCCTAAATACTGCTAGAAAATAAGATAAGTCATCATACGTCCCAATCATTCAGTACTTGCTAAAAGCTTATAAGCTGAGAGAGTACTACTGGAAGAAAACCATTCTGGAGGGAATAGCTATTAAAGGCAGAAATAGCCTAGGGGCTATATGAAGCTAAAAAGCAAAGATGAATGCTACTAGAGTAGCTCTAGGACAACTGTTAAAGGGATTGGTTAGAAAACTGTACTTGAAAAGGCTGATTACATGACTCCTTTAATCCATGATTAGCAGGTTACAGAAGATATCTGTATCCAGTTTGAAGTGATAAAGATTTAGGTTGGAGAAGCAAAATAGTGCCCCAAATCTGATTAAAAAAAAAAAAAAAACAAAACAAAACAATTACCTCTGGCCCTAAGAAGTTCTGAATTCCAAGGAGGATGAACACAAAGAGACTCACTGAGACATATTATAACCAAACTGCTGAAAGCTACAAAAAGAATCTTGAAAACACTAAGTATCAAGTACAAGGGAACAACAATACAACTAACTTTTAATCAGAAATAATAGAAGCCAAAAAGCACTGTAACGATACAGTCAAAGTGCTGATTGGTACTTTGACTGATAAGTGATAGGTATCCCAGCTTCATGCACAAATCTGAAAGCACCAGAGAGAACTCAAACAAAGGAATATAACGGCATGCCCTCCATTCCTACTATCAGTTAACACTAGCAGAAGTACTCGGACAGAAGAGCATGGTGGGTTCAAAACCACATCTCCTCCTTAATTCAATGTGGTCAAGATAAACTACCAACTGGTTTATTTATTTATCTTGCATTAAGCAATAAAAGGATCCAGTGTCAGAACACTCTGAAAATAGAGCTCTGAGAAGTGACTGCCTTAACAGATATTAAACAACACTAAAAGGAGTAGAAGTGAATGAATGCATGAACTTCCAACCACTGGAACAGAACAGAAAATCCAAAAAGAAATTCAAATCCATGTGGAATTTTAGTATAAGATAAACATGGTATTCTCAAATAAGTGGACAAGAGGTGACCTAGTCAATAAAACATAACCTCTGAATAATTTAGGATTGGAAAGCTTTTTCCAACTACAGACAAAATACAGAGTACATTAAGCGTCTGATTAATTTTACAACAGAAACAATAAAAAATGTCTGCATGAAAAAATAAAAAAAGATGCAAACACAAGTGACAAAATGAGAAAAAATATCTGCAACTATTGTATCATACCACGAGGGTTAAATTCTACTATATAAAGAGTTCCTAAAAATCCACATTTCAAAAATGCTAAGAAGCTAACAGAAAACAACGGGCAACTGTTTCCATGTCCCAGAAAAGCAAATTAGAAACAGCTTGATGAGGGCACATGCCACATCTTTTTCCTTTGAGTCCCCAGGCCTGGCATATAGTAGAGGCTCAATAAATATTTACTGGATGAGTTTTATAACTGATGGCTTTTATATTCAGTCAGAAACATGACCATTATTTTTATAAAATTAATAATTTGAAACATCCCAAACAAAGAAGTAATCTGACTTAATGTTCCTAAAATTAGTGACAGTGGAAACTAAGTTATTTCTAGACGTTTCAACAGAAGGCATGGCTAGAGAGCATAAATTATAATGAGTAAATGACTTTAATGAACTCACACGAATGTCTTGTCTGTTGATGAAAGGAAATCCAGTATAGGAAATAAAGTTAGCACTGTAATCTTTAAAATCAAAGGACAACAATATGTATAAATTAGGGATGTGATAAAGGCTTATTCATTGGAGGCTTACACACAAATTCAACACAATATTCAGTCAGAAGAAACTTGCATTTACCTTCTACCATATTACCATCCTTCTGAAAAATTCTCTCTTCACACCACTGACAATGGATTAGGTACTGAATCTTCTTGGCTGTTTCATCTGCAGAAGTTGGCCCCCTCAAAACTCTCACAACAACCAACACAAAATGTTCCAGAGCCACTGCAAACAGTACTTCTATGCCTTTGTTACATCGGGCTGCAGCTCTGGAAAAAAATTTTTTAAGTTGTTTTGGGAGCTTATCATTTTACTTTGTTTGGCATTATATTGACCATATTAACTTGGACAGTACATACACTATGGAAGGGTTATGGGAAAATAAGAAAAATTTAACTCTTTGTAGCAGTGGTTTTAAAAGATATATAAAAAAGTGGCTATAAAAGATATATACTATATACTATACCTTTTATACAAACTGAAACACAGGAAATTACAGGATGCTTGGCAGGCTTCTAGGAATTACACATGTTCCTTTCTGATATCTTCTCAATATTCTTTGGTTTCTAATGTCACTTTGTTTCTTGTCATCACAACCATCTTTCTTTCTTTTTACCTACTTTTTTCTACAAAAGCTTCTTCCAATCAATGTATGCTTACTGAGTACTAAATACATGCAGGGAAGTATGCTAGCTGCTGAACAGCTGGTTAAAAATGAATAAGCAAAGTCCTTGCCATTATTACATTTATATACTTTTGTATTAAATTCTACTTGATACACCATTTATGTACTCAGTTTTCCCTCTACAGTTGTACACTAACTTAGTCTGTATGTACTGCTTTGAATTTGCTGTTACATTATAAACATTTTAAAGTATGTACAGTAGGTCCTTGGCATGTATCAAGTGAACATCAGAGGTTTTAGTTATAAAGGTCTATGAAGTCTAATAATCTGTATTTTTGCTGAGGTAAGAATTTCAGTCTAAATGCTGTGAAACTGGTGCTGGCTTTGGTGACAGCGCGGCTGTAAGGATCTGTAATCTTAATATTCATTGAGATTGTATATTACTATTCCTCTAGCATAACTTTATGCATAAAATGGGTGCTCAAAGTCTTCCTTGCTTCAATTGTTTAGAAAGTCTGATGAGAAACAGAACTTTTTGTTTTACAGGTGAGATCATTTCACAGAATCAAATTTATAAGCCATCATTTTTTTCAAACTATATAAATAAAGATAAGATGAAATGGACATTAATAATGATCATTTCTAAATCTAAGATCAATTTTTGCTTTCTCTTTTTGTGGTGCTACTACCCTATATCTACCCTATGTTTGTTGAAACAAAATGATTTGAAGTTAACTTTCATTTTTTCTTTCTTACTACTTTATTTAAATAACATTTTAAAATGGAGATTAAACTATTTTAGGCACAAGCTTTTAAATAAAATTCTAGCATACAACATAAGAGTTCCAAAAAAATCAAGATCACATATACAAAATACAGAATTTGTATTTTGTGCATATTTTGAAGAATGAAATAAGCACTTCTTGTAATATTATTTCTTTCTATCATATACTCAGACATACAAAGGTTGGCCATTTGGTACCTTGCCACTGCAGCTACAACAATTCTTGCAGCTAGCTCCTTGTAATATTCAGTTCGGACAATATTACAGCCGTAGTGACGCCGGGCAACGTGTTGTGCCTTGGCATATAAAGAACTGATATCTGTAGAAGTCACTGACACTATGCCAAGGTTTCTTATATTTCTGAATGCCGAATCAAGATAGTTCACAGATGTTCCAAAAGGATCTAGGTGTCTAAAATCAGAAAGAATATGGATATATTTAAAATCATACTAGTATCCAAAATCATACCATTGCCGTATTTCTAATGATAAAGTTCCATGGATTCAAAAGTACTTCATAAATCTATTTTAAAAACATTAACTATGGTTTTAAAGTAAGCAATAAAAGGATCACATTCCATCTTAGACATGTGAAAATAAAACATTCTTAGAGAAAAGTTATCATGCCCAGGCATTTTACTTCAAATGCTAGAAAGTGCTCTCATGGCATTCCTTAAGCCAATGCCAAAATAGTGTATTAATTTAAATAAATAAACAATGACAAACTACCTTAATTTTTAACAGCCCCCTCTCTACCCCACCTCTCATCAAATCCAAGTCAGTTTAGAAAGTGACAAAAAATTTTTCACTTACATGAAATCAAAAGATCTCAAATGCATTAGTACATTGGCATCCATTTTGGTCACCTTAATATTACCAAGGTTTTCCTCTCCTTCTTCCAGAATATCTTCCCTTTCTTCCTTTTCCTTACTGTCCACAACCACTTTCAATTTGTTTAAATGGCAGTTCTCCTGAATCAACGTCACAGAGTTTTCATTCAAATCATTAATTGTAACCTTGACTGCATTTCCAAGATGTTTTGCCCATTGTAATCCCATTATCCCTTAGGAGAAATTGGAAGAAAAATGGGTTTTTAAATTATAAAGAGTAAAAACTATAATAAAAATAAAGAATATAATTTTTTAAATAACAGAAATAAATGTTTCAAAATCTTAGTATTTTCAAAAGTAATTCTTATTCAACTTTCTCACTGAAATGCCTCTTAAGAAGATTTACCACAAGAAAATGTATCCTGCAGATTTCCATTAATAGTTCTTAAAAAACTGTTCTGTAGTCCATGTTCAAATAAAATACCTATGTATATTCTTTATTTAGGGTTTAATAGGATTTTTTTTTTCCTTTCTTCTTACAATGGAATACTTTTTTTTCAAACAAAATCTTACAGAGAAATCCAATGTACAGTGTGAGTAAGAGTGGGGTTTCTCTACTTGAAAAGAAATTGAGAAGCTGGAATTCGTCCTGCTGCAGCTTATTTTAATACACGAAAATATGAAAACAACTTTCCTGGACGAATGCTTTTCAAATACTGCACGATAGCATCATTGTGAATGAAAAACAACCTTGTATGTGTAAGCAAATGATCAAGAGGAATTGAGACCAAGAGGGCGCTCTCACAGGTTTTCTATACCTGCTGGATTTGAGTCATAAGGGACATTCACTGCAAAATGGAAGATGGTGACACAAGCCTAGCCAACACGGAGTAAAAAAGCCCCGATTTACTGGAAGTGCTGACCATCTGCATACATGTGCCTCCTTAATGTAAAAAATTAACATCTACTATGTGCCATTGTCTTTACATTTATTTTCCTATCCTTAAGATAAGCTTGTGAAGTTCTAATATCTACATTTTAGAGATGGGGAAACAAGCAAAATGACTGCTATGAGCTTTATTTAAGTTTACAAAGGCACATTAAAAAGAAAAGATCTTCCTAAACAATAATTTTAATGTTTCAGGTTAAAAAAGAGGAGTCGTTCATTGCAGTATTATTTATAAGAGCCAAGACATGGACATAACTGAAGTATCCATCGATGGATGAATGAAGAAAGAACATGTGGTATATATACACCCAACAGAATACTATTCAGCCATAAACAGAAGGCAGTCCTGCCATTTCAGACAACACAATGGACCTTGAAAGTATTACACTAAGTGAAATAAGTCAGAGAAAGACAAATACCATATGATTTAAATTAAACATGGAATCTGAAAAAAAAAAAAACAAAAAAAACCCAAATCACAGAAATGGAGATCATATTTGAGGCTGCCAGAGGAGACTGGAGGCATGGGAGAACTGAGTGAATGTAGTCAAAGGGGACAAACTTGCAGTTATAACAGAAAGATGTTCTGGGGATAAAATGTACAGGAGGGAAATTACAGTTCACAATACTATTTATTTGAAACTGTCTAAGCGAGCAGATCTCATCAGAAAGGGGAAAAAAATCTATAACCATGTGAAGAGATGGATTTAAACTTTTTTGATCGTTTTACAATACATGCATATAGCTGATCATTATGTTGTATACCTAAAGCATATACAGTGTTATATATGTTGACTATATCTCAACAAAACTAGAGGGGGGAAAAAGGAAAATAAAATGACTCCACTGTTAAGAAACATATATAGTATCCAGCGTAGGTATGCTGCTGCATGCTAAGTCACTTCAGTCATGTCTGACTCCATGAGACTGTGGACTGTAGCCCACTAGGCTCCTCTGTCCATGGGATTTTCCAGGCAAGAATACTGGAGTGGGTTCAAATCTCTCCTCCAAGGGATCTTCCTGACCCAGGAATTGAACCCACATCTCTTATGTCTCTTGCACTGGCAGGTGCGTTCTTTACCACTAAAGCCACCTGGGATAGACATTTAATAAACATTACTGAATGTAAAACACAAGGGTGGGGGAAGATTGTGTGAGGGAAAATGGTGGGAAATAAATCTGGAAAAGTAGACTGTTATCAGATTATGGAGGATATTAAATTGCAATCTGAGAAGTCGAACTCTAGGCAATTAAGATGCATGACTTTTCTGACTGAAAAGCAACATGATCAATTCAGTGTTTCAGAGCAAAAGCTGTTTGGCAATGGCATGCAAGACAGATTAGACAGATATAATTGCTAAAAATCACTCTATTGGTGGATATGGAATGAAAAAGAGTATGAGTCACAATACAAATGAAAAATTAGAACAGATCCATAGTTGAGTGTGGGGATAGTGGTGGGAAAAGGAGTAATAAAAAAATGATTCATATTTAAAATTTGACTGGCTCAGAGGATGTGATCACCTTAGAATCATTACTTCATCACTTTTACCATTTCTACACTGAGACATTACTAATGATGATGATAGTAGTAGTAGTAATAATACAACGATGATACTGAATACTTTTACAGCATTTGCTATATACCAGATACTGTTCTAATTTCTTTACATGTATTAATTTCCTTAATCTTTACATTATTTTAAGGTAGGTACCTTCTTTTGGATAGATAAAGCAAATTAAAGCATAATTTTCTGTGGCTAGACAGCTGGCATGTTATAAAGCTGGGGTTTGAATGCAGTCAGTCTGACTCCACAGTCCATGCTTCCAACCACTACTTCTCTCTGAGGTGAGGAACTTAAGCAGAGCTAGGTCGTGCTTTCATCCTATCGGTACAAACTTCGCAAGAATACACTCCTATAACTTTTAAGAAGAAAAACTTGGATAGGGTACAAGCGGCTTTTTAGAAATTTTCTACATTTTCCAATCTTTTCTATACTGTTATGTCCTTTGGGAAAAATGTTCTCAGTCTTTAAAATTTCACCATAATATCTCATTGCCTAATACGTAGGCAATGGTTACTGCAACACACACACACACACACACACACACACACACACACACACACACACATCAACCAAACACCAAGTGCTTACTGACTGCTGCAAACAAGTATTCTTGCAAAAAAAAAAAAAAAAATCCTGTCTGAATATGACCAAACCTGAACATACAACTACCAATTCACAGAAACACAGGAATATCTTATATGAACCATGACGACACAATCAGCAAAAATCTAGACTGTGGGAAACTCTAAAGGACAAATGACCTCTTATATCAACAAATAATTATCACACATACACAAAAAATGATGAAAAGGAATATAGGTTAAAAAGAGTCTTGAGATCTATCAAACAACTGAAATATATAGTCTTTAGATTCTGACTTAAATTTTTAAAAAATTATGAAATAATTAGGTCTATCTAAACATTTGATGACATTAAAGAATTATTCTTAATTTTTTAGGTGTGATATGGTATATGGGTTTTAATTTTGAAAAAGTCCTTATCTTTTACAAGTTTCCCTCACGGCTCAGTTGGTAAACAATCCACCTACAATGCAGGAGACCCCAGTTTGATTCCTGGGTCGGGAAGATCTGCTGGAGAAGGGAGGTTACCCACTCCAGTATTCTTGGGCTTCCCTTATGGCTCAGCTGGTAAAGAATCTGCCCACAATGCAGGAGACCTGGGTTCTACCCCTGGGTTGGGAAGATCCCCTGGAGAAGGGAAAGGCTACCCACTCCCTTATTCTGGCCTAGAGAATTCCATGGACTCAGTCCATGGGGTCGCAAAGAGTTGGACATAACTGAGCGACTTTCACTTCACTATCTTTTACAGATCCCATGGAAATATTTACAGATCAAATGATGTATCTGTTATTTGCTTCAAAATAAAGGAGACAGAAGAGTACAGGGCAATGAGTTATGAGGGAAAGTGCACAGGAAAACAGATATAAGACTGAGTGATGGAATATAAAGGAATTCACTTATACACTCTAGTTTTGTATATATTTGAAAATTTTCCACAATAAAAAATTTGCCTTGCATTTTTTTAATATAAAAATACTTTGTTTGATATGATATCCATATACATTTCCTAAGAAAAGATACTGTACAGGAAGTCTAGCAAGTATGCACAAACTTCCAATTATAAGATAAATAAGTACTAGGGATGAAATGTACAACATGATGATTAAATATAGGTAATACTTGTATAGAGGAAAGTTAAGAAGATAAATTCTAAGAGTTCTCATCACAAGGAGAAACTTTTTTTCTTCTTACTTATCTATATGAGATGATGGATATTAGCTGAACCTATTGTATATGTAAACCAAACCATCCTGCTCCGCATCTTAATTAGACTTGTACACCCATACGGTAATGTATGCCAATTCCTTCTCAATAAAACTGGAAAAAAAACCTCTTGAGGTGCATATGATATAAACAAACCCTTAGTTCTCAAAGTGGCTAAACAACAACAAGGAAAAAATAAAGGGAAAGAAAAGATACTGTACAGATTTGATAAAGTGAGGTTCCAAAAAAAGCTTTATCACTTACCAGTTGCTCCAAAGGCATCTAGACATTCCAAAGGTTTTCGCTCCTTAGCCAGAGCAGCCAGTGTACAGAATATCAGCTGCCTAGAAGAAGGATAATAATCTGAAATAATTTTACTGTACCATGGTTTCATCATTGTGGATTTTAAGAACAGTGAGAAAGTGTTCCTATTTACTGTACAAACTACTTCGAAAAGAGAAACATATTCCTTACTTAATACTATAAGAACTAAAAACCTGTGAAATTAAACTATTAGTCAAATTGCATTCTATTAACAAGTATTTACTATGAACAATGATTTTATTTAAAAAACTTGGCACAGGCCCATCAGTCTGTTCCTTTAATTTTATATAAAGTTAGACCTACTTTACTCCGAGAAAAAAATCGGTTTGGCAGAAAAATACAACAATCATTCTGAGAAAATGCTAAAATAAACCATTTTCATTCCATATCTACTTTTAAATTTCAATATATTAGAACAAAAAGATTAAGAGAAGGTACATTGTAATGAATTGAAGCATCTGAAGCATTCTATAACCCTTTTTTAAATTTATCTTACCGATTCAGTTTCATTTTGGGATTAAAATAAGAATCTGTTTTCTGAGGTACAGAATAGTTAGGACAAACTTGTACATCTGTGTCTGCCTCTTTCAGAATTTCTTTAGGTGGTTTAGCAGCAGAAGCTAAAATTAAGGAAAAAAAAAAAAAGACTTCCAGTGAAATAGAAAATAATTATAAATATCAAGAACAACATAAAAAATAACCTTCCTTTATAATAGTTTCATGCTAATGAAATCAATTGAGTAGATGTCAAAAAAATCACCGAAAATTGATCTACAGAGCACTGACTATGGAAAAGAGCAGCATTTCATTAAGTATTTGGTGAATTAAAGTTTATCAGCTTAAAATCTTAACTGTCTGGCACATCAATGTATCTGTACACCTAAGTATGGACGATTACCCTAAGATCATGCCAAATGCTAAAATAACCTTTATTCATCAAACGCTATATTGTGTTTATAGAGGCTGGTTGCTAAACACATATTTTATTATGGTTTAAATGTTAGAAAATTAACCTGTGTGGTTACGTTCCATTAGCTAGCATGGATGACTAAGAGTCACTCTATTTCCTGAACATGCTTGACTTCAGAATATTTTTGTGATTTTAAATCACAAATTATATTCCAACAGCTATAAGCTAATGTATAAAACAATTATTCTACTTTTAATATACATTAGAATCATTCTCCTATAAACTCATGAAATATTGATATATTTGTGTGAATATATTTTAATTATTTAAGAAAAGAGATATAATATGTGGAGGGGAATAATTGAGATTATTTATGTTTGGATTTCTTGATCAAATTATAATCAGAATGTTAACTAAATGAAAACTATATTTCTCTTTCTACAATGCCACATAAAAGTAATCTTTCCTACTGTTATGTTACATATCTTTCTGTATTCACCTAAGTGTCAAGTCACATATCTCACAAGATTAGCCTTTCTCAAACCAGGTTCTGTGAGAAAATTAAGCCCTTTAAATAATTATTTCACTACTTTTTTCAATACTTAAAAGAATGGTCCAGAGTACCATTCTAGATGTATTCAATACACATAATGGATGAATTAGGGCAGAAAGGCTTAATTCTTGAGAAGGAACAGCCTCAGTATTAATAAGCTACTAATAACTTGATATCACTCAGGACTATAAATAGTCTTTATGTATCACTCTGCCTCCTTTTTCCAGTGTTTTTCAACAACAAGTATAACACAGTTACTGGTACAGGAGCCATCAGTAATAAAATTCTATTATCTTTCATTAAGATAACTACATTTACTGGGCATCAGCTGTTTTTTTCTACCATGTATTAAATACATCTGTTAAACTGAGACCAGTTTATACTGTTGGGAGTCTCACAGAAAGAAAACAACACTGGATGGATTAGCAGTTAACTAAATGATTTGGTTAAGTCACAGTGTTCTATCTGTCTGATGTCTAAAAATAATAATTAGACCACTGTTTAAGGATTTACTTATTAACATGTTAATGAGATTGCTTAACTCACCAGCAATATACCTGGATTTAGTCTCTCCTTTGTTCACATGGCGCCTGACATGTCCTAGCATATCTGTCCTTCTGGTGATTGTTGCTGAACAAATGATACAATGATAATGGGCGCCCATTTTACTGGATATCTATCAAACAGAGTATTTAATTTAAATACATAAAAAAGTTACTAAGACAATGAAATAAAAGTTTATTTAAGGTTGTGAATTTAAGTATGTTAGAAGATAGTATTCATTTTGCCACGGGACTCTGAAAGGATCTTTACTTCCTTACCTATATTTAGATCTGCTTTTTAATGTTACAATAGGTCACAAGTTAAATTTGTTAGTTTTTTCTCATTCATTCAATCCACAAGTAACTGTACCCTTATTTTCTATAAGCAACACTTATAAATGGTACGATACTAGCAGCAGTGTGTTGGCAGACGTATAACTGTCTCTCCAGGAAAATAAGGCCCTTATTTGTAGCATCTGCAGGTCTGTGATCTAAACACTCTACCACAGCCAATGTCAAGCTCCAAATGTGACATTTCAAGCTACCCATGTGACATCACTGAATGTGAATTAGGGAAGAGATGTGCAGTATCACAGCAGAGAACACTGCCACCATGCAGATACAGTACATATACACAAATAACGCATGAGCACAGATGTAGTAAAACAACTGGGAAGCAGTGAGTTGTGAGTATTCATTATCTTTGTTTTTAATATAATTTATTTACTTGTAAGTTCACATTTTTAAATTTTTGATGATGGCCACATTTAACAATTGGCCCTTCAGATTTCTGGAAATCTGAGCTAGTGCTAGCACACTCCTAAGTGTTAAAGACAGAATAAAAATTATTTTTCCAAGTAAAAAGTTCTCACTTTTTAGTTTCTTATTTAGTTATGAACAAGAAAACTTCCAGTAGCTCTTTCCTGCTTATGATGACGTCTTACTCTTTACTCGCGATCACAGGGCAAGGACAGAACAGTCAAGACCATTCCACAATTTATGGCATTGTGGTTATCATACTCTAAATACCTTAGATAGGGTTAGTGGACCAAGCATTATCCTGACAAAGTATACTTAAGAAATGTTTTTCTCCCCCAGTACTTTACTTTTTGTGTGTGGCCTGAAAGGAAAATTTACTAATGATTTATTAAGCTAATATGCATTCAAGATAATGTTACTATAAAATATTTTATAATTTGTATTCCCCAAAGGTTAAATGTATCCTAATACAAACACATGTACTTTTTAAAGTTACTGAGATTTCAGAAGTGTCTTCATTCTGTCCTTTGACAAATTAAGAGAGCACAGGGAGGATGAGTATGAATCAACACATGTTATGACACTTAGTAAACCACAGAAATTAAAAGTTCTTATTCCATGACCAAAATTTATTTTGAAAGAAAAAAAGTGCTTTCTATTTAAATTCTCCATTTCAAAATTAGTATGTGGGTTAATTTTCCTTTCGAACATATGATAGCAGGTGATCTGACTGAAATTAAAAACTATAAAATGAAAAGTTCAATACAGTAACAATTTTCATACATTTCTTATTTTTCCTACTATGGTAATCTGAAAGCCCTTGAAAACAAAATCTTAAAGTAAGTCTCATTGCTGAATATACACATTTTAGTCTTAAAGCAAGTAAAAACCGTACTTCCTTTAGAGATAGCTAAATCTAAAAATAACAAATCTAACGTGTGATTACCTGTTCTCCAATAATGTTTGGTTTCACCGGTCGACAAGGTAAGTGACAGATGCACATCCGGTAACCTAGAATGAAGAACTGCTGCTTGTCTTATCACTGCTCATCAAAAGTTCAATTATTATTAAAATTACTACCAAATTTTATAAGAATAATGGGGATTATTCTTGTATTTGTAATGTCATAATTTATCTGAATGAGACCACCTTAGTTTTATACATTTGTTATATATGACACGGTATAAAAACATATACAAGAGATCTAGGTTCAGAATATGGTTGTTCCAAAAACATCTGCTATCTTGCATTCGTCATGTAGCTTCTTTGGAATTCAGTTTTATCATCTACTTTTTGCCATCTTGACTTTGTCTCAGCTTCATCTTCTTGCCTTATGCTGCATTTACTATTACACAGCCTCTTCTTCATCAATGATACGGCACTTAGTTCTCTTCGTGTCCTTGCTACTTAATCTTTACAGATCCTCTTCCCTCTCTCATACTCTAAAATGTAGGTTTTCTGTATGATGGATCTGCTACATAAATTTTTTCTCACTTCCTGACTAACTTGAATGCCTTTCATGATTGCGACTATCTCCCCTATGAGAAGGAATTCCAAATTATAGCTCTACTATCAACTCATTCCTGAGGGCCAGATCTCTACTTCCAATTGCCCATTCAAGACATGTAAGTGGTTATTTCAAAACCTATTGTCAAGGACTTCCCTACTGATGTAAAGGATAAGAACCTGCCCACGGATCCACGGAAAACGGGTTCAATCCCTGGCCCAGTAAGATTGCACATGCTACAGAGCAACTAAGTCTGTGCACTACAATTTCTTAGCCTAAGCTCTAGAGCCCAGGTGCCGCAACTCCTGAAGCCCATGCTTCTAGACCCTGGGCTCCACAACAAGAGAAGCCACGGAACGGCAACAAGAAGCCCACACATTGCAACAGAGTGGCCCTGCGCACAGCAATGAAGACCCAGTGTAACCAAAAAACGTTAAAAAACAAAACCTACTGTCAAGGACTAAACTTTTCACTTGACTCTTGAACCAGGTTTCTTTTTTCACTTTTTTAATGAATAATAAAGCCTTCCAGTTACTCCTAACTCAAAAACTGTATACTTATCTCTAACTTCCTTCTTCTCATACTTCTAGTTCGGTTCACTTTACATCCAATCATTTTTCTTAGCTGTATATGTTGAAGTGTCTCAGGACTCAGACCTTGGACCATTTCCTTTTCTACCTATATGTACTCTTAAGGTCATTCCATCCAGACTTTCAGCTTTAAATACCATCTATATTCTGATAACTCCCAAATATGTATCTCTAGCCCAAACCTTTCCAGGTTTATGTGCCCTCCAGGCTGCCTCCACTAGGTGCATCTCAACAGCAGTATGGCTAAATCTGAAGACATGTTCTTCTTTCTCACATCTAATGCAGTCTTCTCCAGTTAGGTAAGGCATTCTTATTTTGTCCTTCATCTCATTTCTATTCCTTCAGCAGATCTTATTCAACATATTTGCCAACTACTTTGAAGCCTGTTCACAAAGACAAAAGCTATCATATTCCCGATCTACCAGATCACCATCATGTGAAAGAACGCAACAGCCTAAAGAACATGACAGTAAAGAAATACCATGAACCATCAAACAGAAGAGAATAACTTGGAGGAGAGAGACCAAAGATTAAACAATGGCTTAAACCATGCAATTACTTGGTTTAATTATCTTTGTAATTAAAATGAGATCTTTTTTTGTTAAGAAGTCAATATGGTTTACTATACATTCAGTATAAATAATAAAACATAAGATAGTATGACTTCTGAATTAGTTTCTAATTCACTTTTTCTCTAAGTAACTAGTGATAACCTTTTACCAATACTATAACACTAAGAAAATAGCTCTGGTCTAGTTCTGGGTTCTTTTTGGGGTGTCTTATAATGACTATTTTATTCAGTCTGGTTTAAACTCCAGATAACCACATTTCAGTAAGTATACTTGCATAATGATATACAAATTTAAGTATATACATGTTTAGGGTTTTTTGGGGGGAGGGGAGTATTTTTGTTTTTATCATATATATTGCTATTTTCGGGCTTCCCTGGTGGCTCAGACAGTAAAGCGTCTGTCTGCAATGCAGGAGACCTGGGTTCAATCCCTGGGTTGGGAAGATCCCCTGGAAAAGGAAATGGCAGCCCACTCCAGTATTCTTGCCTGGAAAATTCCATGGATCGTGGAGCCTGGTAGGCTACCATCCATGGGGTCCCAAAGAGTCGGACACGACTGAGTGGCTTCACTTTCATTGCTATTTTCAGTTTTCCATGAAAATCCTTCCAAGCAAGCTAGTATAGATCTAATACACTCTTCTCAATGGCTGCATAATATTTCATGGTCTGTACCATAATTTATTCAATCATCTCTGATTTTTAGTTCCAAGTTTTTGTTTCTAAGCACATGCTGCAGTGAACATTCTTGCACATCTCTGTCTATTGCTTCCTTGACTCTGAGCAGAGGGAGTGCCTGGTGGAAAAATATTTAAAATTTCTTAAATGTTGCTAAATTTCTTTCTTAAAAAAAGGCTATAATATATCATCCATTGGGGAAGGAAATGGCAACCCACTCCAGTATTCTTGCCTGGGAAGTCCCATGGACCAAGGAGCCTGGCAGGTTACAGTCCATGGGGTCACAAAGAATCGGACATGACTAAGTAACTAAACACATATAATCCATAATTCACTACCTCGGATCTAACAATAAATCACTCTTCCTAGGAAGTCTTTTAACTTGGTAAAATCGTGTTTTTTGTCCTACAACTTCATTCATTTCTTCATTTGAATCCTCTTGTTAAACTTACTCCCTCAGATTGTGCCATTTTTGTCACTGTTGTAACTGCTTTTTCCCTCATTTCCATTTATCCAGAGTAGAGAAAGGCTCTGATTTTATTTTGAATATTTATATCTCACCATTATTCCAAAAACTCTCATTAACTCTGCTTATTTTTAAGTCAGCAGCAGGGAAAAAAAGAGATGTTATCTTCTCTTTTCCAATATTTATACCAATTATTTTCTTGTTTTATTTTTATTATACCTTCAAAACTATTACTGGAGTTAATATTAATCATAGTTAATTAAAAACTGTAGTTGTTCTAATAAAAAAAGGAAAAGTAAAACTTATGGAAACATGGTTCAGTAAGTAATGTGGACCTTCAGGGCCAAGCCAAGTACCCAGCACAGAACAGATACTTAATAATGGTTTGCCAAACTAAACACTGGCATCATAAATATCTACTGCCTATAGAACTATGTGGTCTTTTATTAATAAATACATTAAAAGATGGGCATTATATCCTTCATAATTTTAAACTGAAGATACTTGATTATGTTGTCAGTAAAATTCCAAAACTAGTACAAAATCCTGAATTTCATTTACATCACTTTTTAGTAAGCACAAAAATACAAACCTTCAAATTCAACGGAGACTTTCCAGTGTAAATTCTGAAGGTGACGATGAAGCTTATGACTATTACAAGCTCTGAATTTCTCCTTGGGGCACAATGGACAAGCCTGTTTGTTTCCTGTTAATGAAAAAAGAACCAATAAAGCAGAGAATATACCAGCTATTCATGCTTAAATTTGGCTACAAAAGAAGTTAACAGGGGACCCTTTCTCACCCTTGCCTCTCAAAACACACACACACCCCTTAGATAACATCTTTCTTAACATTTATTAAGGTGAAGTCATTCTTGCCTCAGCAGGTACTTAACAATAATTGTTTTAGGACACGGTCAGTCACTGATTTTTACCCCAAAACTCTCCTCTCTGTGGCGAGCTGATATCCCTATTACCACCGGATATGGAGAGGATGAGGAAATGATAAACTACATGATATCACCCCAGGCAAAATGCCTTCCAGAAAGAATGTCGTTCTGCACTTTGGGCAGGGGAAAAGGCAGCTGTTGTCACACTTATAGAGGGAGAGGAGCTAGACAGACAAAAGTATCAGCTCTGATATTCTACTCTAGCAGCAACTAAAACGGCTAACATGTGGAATTAGAAAAATGAAAGAAGGAAGGGGTAGACTGGATGCAATACTCTGTATCCTGTTACAGTGGCTTTGGGCTTCCCTGGTGGCTTAGATGGTGAAGAATCCACCTGCAATGTGGGAGATGTGGGTTTGATCTCTGGGTTGGGAAGAGTCCCTGGAGGAAGGCCTGGCAATCCATTTCAATATTCTTGCCTGAAGAATCCCATGGACAGAGGAGCCTGGCAGGCTCCAGTCCATGGGGTCACAAAAGGTCGGATATGACTGACTAAACACACAGCACACACTCTATTACTGAATTTGTTAAATTCTTCCTTATTAACATATTCTTAAAAAGACTATGGATCATCAAATGGAAGTTTCATTTAATTAGAAATGTAATGTATCTTAATAAAAACTTTAGTAGTACTAAAAAAACTCAAATCAGGTTCAAATCAATAAAACATACAGAAACAGTAACTGAATTTTTAAAAAATTTATTTGACTGTACCAGGGTGTTTTTGTTTTGATCATCCTGTGTGGCATGTGGGATCTTAGTTCCCTGACCAGGAATCCAACCCATGCCCCCCTGCATTAGAAACACGAAGGCTTAGCCACTGGACCACCAGGGAAGTCCTAATAAATCAGTTTTTAATCCAGCAAATATCTTTCACATATAGCACATAGCAAGTATAAGCACAATTTTTAAAATATATTCTCTACTTCAAAAAACCATGAGGAGATCTTGAGGATGGAATCCAAGCACTAAGGACGGTAAAGTGTAGAATGACAGGAACTCAGGGCACTAACAACACTGTGAAACTGTACCAGCTCTACCTTGCCAGTCTTGAGATTTCTTTCTCATGAGAGAATAAAAGCCCCAACCTGGGTTCAATCCCTGGGTCGGGAAGATCCCCTGGAGAAGGAAATGGCAACCCACTCCGGTATTCTTGCCTGGAGAATCTGGAGAATCCCATGGGCGGAGGAGCCTGGTGGGCTACAGTCCACGGGGTCACAGAGTCGGACACAACTGAGCGACTTCACTCACTCATACGATTTTTTGGATTTCTGTTACTCATAGTAAAACGTTAATTCCTAACAAAGCCCTTATATATCCATGAGACTGTAATTTCCTTGAGGGGTTGTGAAATAACTTATCTCACAGTGCCCTTACATGTAGACGGGTACCATTTCCTAAGTTTGGAAATAAACAAGTTCATGCTTACCAAAATTTTCATGAGTAGAAAGATGACAAATCATTAGAAACTGACCAAAAAAAAAAAACAAACAAACCAGAAACCCTCCAAAGATGGAAATACCTGCATCAAGATTATCTGAGTTCAGTGAATTGGCAGAGTCACAATCCCCTTCAGTTACAAAAGCTAACTTCTCTAAATCAGCAAGCTGCCTTTGAATTGAGATGTGTCTCTCTGAAAGGAAAGTTGAAGAGTTAGAAAATTATGCTTTAACAATATGTATTCCATCTTCAGTTTCATTTTATCACATCACACAGAATTTTACACTTTCATTTCCTATAGCACAGTGCTTTAGTACCTAGGCAGAAAACTCAAGTTTATAAAATGGCAAGTGTGTCTCAGAAGTCAGAGTTGCCACTGCATAACCTCACAGCTTTCAAATTTTATTCAATATAGTTTCACAGAAAATGTTTCTAGTCTGTATAAAACACTGAAGCCAGGTTTCCTGTTTTCAAAGAACTTTCAATAGGGTGAGAGATAAACGTTAACTACTAACTGTAACACAAGGCAAGATGAATGAACACTTAGGGGTAAAGGTAATATGATGTGGGTATACAGAGGAAGGAATAACTCATTCCAACAAGTGCTGCTAAGAAGCCTTCACTGAAGTGGCGTTTGACCAAGACTTAAGGTATAAACAGATTTTCAGTAAGTAGAGATTTGGTGTCTGGCCTTATAAACTGAAATAATCTTATAACTGAAATAAACAAAGGCATGTGGTGTAAAATTATATAGCCACTTCCCTACCACTGCTGGCTGGAAAGTAGTACATTTGGGGGATAGAGCTGGTAGAAAGATAATGCAGCCAAAAATGTAGTATAGATCATGGGAGGCATAAATTTTATATGTCAGTCTGAACTATACTCTTTAGGTAATGTTAAGTCTTTTCAGATTTTTGAGTAAATAAATGATATGATTTGAATGCATTTCAGAAACTGTAGTTGTAGTACCAACGATCAATAATTGAGGTGAGAAATTAGTAATGGAAAGGTACTAGAAAATAGAAGGTAAAAAGAAAAACAGCAGAGGACTTGGGATGTGAAAGAGTGAAGGTTAAAGAATGACTGAGATTTTGATACAAGTACTATTAACCAATAAAAAGGAAGAGGAAAACAGTTTTGGCAGAAAGGAAGAGGAAAGAGAATGGGAATTTAGTTTTTTACACAATGTGTTTGATTACTACTGGAATTAGGTACTCAAGTCCAGTAGGCAGCTGAACTGTAGTGGAAGGTCAGGAGGGATTCTGAATAGATATAACTCATAAATACGCATGTTAGGTGAAACTAAGAGCATCAGTAAGAAAGCCTAGGGGGAAATGTTTTGAAACTGAGGATAAAAAAGCCAAAACTCAGTCCCAATAAAACATTTTCAGGTTATTCAAATATTATACATTTTTCAAATTACATATTTGTAAATTTTGGAATGAATAAATCATTCCAAAATATATTTAATATATTCTTAAGTATGTGGAATGCATTCCCCAATGCCACTTAATCTACTACTGATTAACAAAAATGGATACAATTTTGAAGTGAGGTGTGGAGGGATGAATATATGTATAGGAGATGCTGAGGAAAAGGAATCAAGAGGGTAGCTTCAAAAAGAAAAAATGGTATGGAGAATCAAGATAATACACAAGCCAGGAGAGAAGGGACTGTAAAAGAGTAGTGCTTAACAGTAAATATCATAAATAGTTGTAGAGATCAAGAAAAAACTACTGGATTTAGTATTTAGTAAGTTTCTAGAATCCTTTAAGAAGGTTCAGTGAGGAGTTTTTAGAGTACAAATAGAACTGGAAAGAGAAATGAAGTACAGAAAATCAGCACAGATTACTTTTTTCAAGAAATCTGCTAGTATTAAAAAAAAAAAAGAGAGAGATGGGATTTTAACTTGCTTCTTTTTTTTTAAGGATGGAGAGACCTGAATATTGTAGCCCTATGGAAAGAAATGTTAACAATAGAATTCTGAATATATAAGACTCAAGAGATGGTAACTGATAGGAAACCACAAGGCTCTTCAATATTACATAATTAGATTATATAATTTCTCCACACTGCTCTTCCTGCCTATTGCTCTCCAAGCTTCACTCCCAGTTGCTTTGTTTCTCTTCTGTGTAATTTATATTCTTGTTTGTCTCATCTACAAATAAGCAGTAAGAAGCCAAGGGCTATGTTAAATGCCTAGTGCAGTAACTTGCCCACAGTAGGCACTAGTTTTAAAATACATTAAAAAAAAAAAAATCATTAGTCTTTTTGGGTGCAGTAGCACACTGAGTCAAAACTTTGGAATTCAATTCAGCCCTATCAGACATTCCTGTTAAAATTTATTAAAATATATTTTAACTAAATCCAAAATGAGAAACACAAACAGCAACAAATGCTATTGGTTAATTTCTTATAGCAGGTATTGTTCAGTCACTTTCTATAAACAGATAAACTTTTAATTACTGGGTCAGACAGTAAGATTCAGGCAATGAATCCATATGTACAAACCAACCTATTTAATCTGAAATCACTGGCTTCCATACTTCAAAGATCTGTGTGTGTCAAACAAGATATATAACGATGTGTTTATTGCAATCATTCTAACTACTGAGTAGTACAGAGTAAGTGAAAGGGGCCCATTTTTAAGTTAGAAAACTGAAAATCCTATAGTCCACTACTGAAGAAAACTCTAAAGATCTGTCTAAAGATTCATGAAAATGCCTGTGTACATCTCTAAAGTCACTTTCTGGTTCAAGACAGTAGATATCAATCTGTACTTAAAATCACTCAATCTTTTTGTAACACACTAATAATCTATAAGTCAATAGGCAAACCTCTTATTAAATCAGTTGATTCCAAGATGCTAGGCGGTTCTTTTAAAACTTCTTTTTCTTCCTCAATTTTCAATTCTACTTCAGTTATGCCATCTTCATCTTGCCTATATGAGACTGATTTCAAAGGGCTAACTAGACCATCTAAAAGTAATTTTTTAAATGTGATTAATACATTTCTAATGCATTTCCAATTTCTTAATCACTTTGTTCCAGAAATGCATTTTCAGGTTTTTCAAACATCACACATTCTTCAAATTAAATACTCATAAATTTGGGAATATCTGAATAAATCTTCCCAAACTATGTTTAACATATTCATGATGGTAGGGAAGCGGAGAAAGCCTACATCCCCTAAAGCTGCTCAATCACATCTGATTAACATAAAAAGATCACTTCTAGAGGTGAGTTGAGGAGGATATCTTACTCTGGAGTGTATCTGCTCTTCCCCCATTGCAGTTGGGGAAGAAACAACTGGCCTTATTTAGCACTTAACTAGCTGTGATCTTCCCTGATGAGGAGAGGCCTATCTAAGGAATTCTGACCTTTGTCTTTTCCGTCCGTGATCCACCCTACTCTTTACTATAGCAATCTGTATGTTGTTTAAAAATTGCAGAAATAATTCTATTAGATTATAACTATCCAAATGTTTTTTACACATTAACCTCAAAACTGGCTTAGAAGTAGAAAAGACAACAAATTAAGATTTTTGTTATTGTTATGATTCAGAAAAAGCATAAAGGTCAATCTGGGGACAAAATTTTTAAAGAAAAGTTTCTCAGAGCTTACGTTTTAAAACGTTCAGACGATTCTTGATAAACTGTTACTTATCAACCTTTTAAATTCCTTTATGGCCCAATAAACCATCACTTATAAAACATGCAAGCACAATTAATACAGGCTATTAATTCTCGACAGCCGACTTGGAGAAACGTACAAAACTGAATGGTTATTTACGTCTGAGGGAAAACATCTATAATTTAGTCACTCTATCTTATACTACTCGTCAGCCTCAAATTCTTTTTGGAGGCAAGCTGCTAAAAAAAAAAAATGAGAAAAACCCCATCTCGTGTCTATTTCGAGACATAAAACCTAATTGACAGCAACGGTTTCTAAATCTTGGCAGTTAGCACCTACTACAGTAAACTCGGTTACTCTATTATATTTTAAAGGACACAGGGAAATATAGCAGACGAGGCTGAGGGAAACTACCAAATGAGGTGTAACTTCTAATTTCTGTACCAGAAAAAGACCCCCTTTAACGAAGACGTCCACGATCCCATTATTTCCCTCCACCTGCAGCACCACTGGCCTCCACAGATCCTTCCCTGTGAGATCCCCGAGGTGTGGAGATGCCGTCCCCCACCCTGTACCCGTTTTTACCGCTATACGGGTCCCTCGTTCCTCCCCTCATTTCGCTAAAACTGCTTTTTCCCCCGTAAAAACCATTCCAGTGAAGAAGGGCCTCCCCTACTCCCCAACAAGGCGCACTTTCTTGCTTCTCCTGCGGCAGAAAGATCTGGGCCTCCCTGCACTTACTGCTTTCAGCCTCATCAGGGGCAGAGGCTAGGGACGGGGACAGGGCCGGAGCCTGGGCCAGGGCAGGGGCTGGGACTGGAGCCGAGGCCGGAGTCGGAGCCGAGGCCGGGGCCGGGGTCGAGGCCGAGACCGGAGCCGAATCCGGGGCCGGCGCTGGGACCCGAGCCGAGTCCAGGGTCGGGGTCGGGACCGGGACCTGGACCACCTCCACCTTCTCCCGGGGCAGCAGCTCCTCCTCCGCCATGTTCTCCATAGTTACCGCCTCCTTGCCAGGCCCGCCCGGGGACCAGCAGGGGCTCACGGCGGAGTGAGAGAACTGGCGTGAAAGCCCCGAGGGCCGGATCCGAGAAGTGGGGAAGCAAATGGGGAGGGCGAGATGCGTGCAACAGACAAAAGATGAAGAATCAGTGACCAAATCCAGTCAGCAGAAAAATTAAAAGCCACAGGCAGCAATTCGCGGTCCCGTCCGCTTCCTTTTCCCCGAGGCGTTACGACGCCAGCCCCGCCTGCGCAGGAGCATGCTGGGGGACAGCGTCCAATGAGGTCAGAGAGTTCCGTTTCCACCGCGCGTCTCCGTTCTAGCCGTCAACCACCGAACCCAACCAAAACTACAATACCCAGCGTGCACCGCGCCGCTCGGAGCGGAGCGGAGCAGGGGGTGGTTCCAAGGCCTTGGAGGAAGTAAATGTTAAAGCTAAACAAACGCTCCTGGAAAATCCCATGGACAGAGGAGCCTGGTAGGCTACAGTCCATGGGGTCGCAAAGAGTCGGACACGACTGAGCGACTTCACTTCACTTCAAACAAACGCTCCGGAGCGTTCGAGCACCAGCTACCTTCCGAGCGCAGAACTACATTTCCCATCGGGCGTCGCGCTCGGGGTCCCTTTCCCATGGTTTGGGCGTCCCAAATCGCAACCGGCTCGGGCTCTGGTAAGGAACGTAGGGAAGTCGAGGGGTTAGTTGACGTTTCGGTGGGTACTCTCTCTGCCTCACTCTGGGACCGAAAGGGGGCTGCCAGCGGGACGGACGGAGGATTCGGCGGCCCCTCGAGCCTGGGCGGGGCGACTCTGTGGGCGGACCCGGGGTTGAGCCTGCTCTGTGAAGGGTGTGGTTCTGGCCCGGCTCTGCCTTCCGGGCAGCCTCTTGCCACGGGTTGGGCGCAGTGTGTTTCTACCCGAGTCCGCGGGGCTAGGCGGTTTCTGGGCCGCTTGTCAGTCAGGTGGACTTCGAGATAGGGGTCTGCTCTTCGTTTCCCGCCTTCACCCACACCATGATCTGAACACTGTTTTCCTTTTAATTTTGTTTTAACCTGAGTGAGTGAAGTGAGTGAAGCCTAAATGTTAGCATAGGCTCTTCTCCCCACTCCTGTTGCTGCTAAGTCGCTTCAGTCGTCTCCGACTCTGCGACCCCATGGACTGTAGCCTACCGGCATGGGATTTTCCAGGCAATAGTCCTGGAGTGGGCTGCCATTTCCTTCTCCAGGGGATCTTCCCAACCCAGGGATCGAACCCGGGTCTCTGGCATTGTAGACAGACGCTTTGCCCTCTGAGCCACCAGGGAAGCTACGTGTTGTTTTAACCTACGTATTCCCAATAGCAGCGCCACGCTGTGGCTGTAAGATTCCTGTGGATGGTGAATTGCTGGGGCCCAGGAGTGGGGTGGAAATGGCAATCTACTCCAGTGTTCTTGCCTGGAGAATCCCAGAGACGGGGGAGCCTGGTGGGCTGCCGTCCATGGGGTCGCACAGAGTCGGACACGATTGAAGCGACTTAGCAGCAGCAGCAGCAGAAGTCGGGAGAAGAGCCTATTCTTACACTTAGGCTTTTAATATCCAAGGCTCCTGAATGTGTGGAGCTTCAGGGCACTTGACTGATGCGATTCAGATTCCTCAAGGCGTCTGTTAAGTTTCCAGGCCTCCGTACTTCTCTTTACTCTCCGAGCCTGCTTTAGTTTAAGGCGCGCTCCTTCAAGGCCACTGCGGGAGGCAAGAGGAGTGCCTTGCTTTCTGACTGCTCTGCCTACGCTGGTCCGAAAGTTACAGGAAGCAGGAAGGGAGAGGGAGTCCTCTTTTAGTTTCAGGTATTCCCACTTCCCGTTCGGTTTTCCTAGTTAATAAAGGTGATACATAATGGTTTTCTTCTTGGTCTGTTTATTTTCTATTTGTTTTCAGTACCCAGGGGAGAGCGAGTGTGATAGTTTTGGCACTTCGAAACTCAAAACAGGAATGTGGTCCTCCCTCCCAGTACTTAGAAAGTATACGTGGAGGGGTTTCCCCCTTCTCTCCCCAGTTAAACAATTTATCGCATGGAAGTTTTTGTGAATTGTGATTCTAAAGCCCTCTTAGTGGCCCCATCCACAACTTTTAACTAGTATTCCTGGATGTATATACTGCCTCACTGGTCTTAAGTTAATTAAAAATGGGATAATACCATTATAGTTTGCAGGCATGAGTAGTGGATATTTATGCATCATCTAGGAACCAGGGATGTTTTAATTTGTGAAAGAATGGATGGTTAATTGAAAGCTTGATTTAGGATGTCAGTTTCATTAATGCCAGTTGAAAACCAGAAGATGAAAAGGGCTAGATTTTTAGTCTGCGTTTTCTGTGGAAATTTTAATCAGAAGTCCCAAGCACAGTCCCTGCTCTTGAGCCATCCTAAAGAAGGCATCTTCAAAGTTTGAAAAATTATATTGAGTATATTACTCATCTATTGCTGCGTAAGTTCTTCAAAACTTTATGGCTTAAGACAACCAATACACTTCTTACCCCACAGTGGATTATGAGTCAGGAATTCAGAAATGGCTTGCTGGGTGTATCTGCCTTTGGGTCTCTCGTAACATTGCAGTGAGATACTTGCAAGGGATGCTGCCTAGTGGATGCTTGATTAAGGCTGCAGGATCAGCTTCAAGGGTGGCCCACTCACATGCCTATAAGTCCATTTTTGGCAGAAGGTTTCAGCTCTTCCTTGGTGGGCTTTTCCTAGGGTTACTTGAATGTCTTCATGACATGGTGGCTGGCTTTTCCTAGGGTAAACAATTCAAGACAGAGAAAGGCAGAAGCCACAGTGTGTTATTTGACCTAGGCACATATTGTATAAATAAATATATCCTGTTGGTTACACAGGTCATCTCTACTTATTGTGAGAGAAAACATCATAAGAGATGGTGGCAGCAGAGATCAGGAGCCAATTGGGAAGCAGGCCAGCACAGGAAATCTCCACTCATTTAGTTTATATTTTGATTTCCATAAAATTGGTATGAATGGTACACTAGTATAGTTTGTCACAGTACATATATAGGTGTTTTTCTTTTGATAATCTACTCTCTGCAGTATTTTTTTTCTGATTTGTCTTATGGATAATAGATTCCAATTTTGTGTGTGTGTGTGTGTGTGTGTGTGTGTGTGTGTGTTCAAAGCACAACATGAAAGGGTTTAAATTGTAAAAGGTAAAAAACCCAGCCCATTACCTCTAAGCAATTTATTTCATGAAAGTTATTGTTTTTCCTTATGCCTTTCTCCCCATGGAATGGGATCCTTGGAACAAGAAGGAAAAAATGAAGATTATTCCTGTAATCTGGAAGCTCAACTGTGAATTTAATTATTGCCATGAATTATCTTAAAAGGCAAAATTTCTGGGTAATTTAGAATCTGTCCTTAGAAGTATATGTTGACTGTTTTATTAATTTTTATCATTATTATTAGATCTCTGGTCTCAGTATTTTCTTTCTTCCATATTCTTCAAAACATTCTACAAGTTTGATTTAGTGTAACTGATCATTCTTTTATAGAACTTCACTTACTGTGATCATGTTTGACCAGGAGTACTTGTAATTGCTTGGTTTCTAGTCTTTATTATGTTCTTAGCATCAATACTTAATCACTCTGTGTGTGTGTGTGTGCGTTAGTTGTTCAGTCATGTCTGACTCTGCAACCCCATGGACTGTAGCCTGCCAGACTCCTCTTTCCGTGGGATTATCAGTCAAGAATAGAGTGAGTTGCCATTCCCTCTTCAGGGGATCCTCCTGACCCAGGGATCGAACTCTGGTCTCCTGCATCACAGGCTGGTTCTTTACCATCTCTGTGTCACATGGAAGACATAGCACTAGCAGCAATAAACTCTCCTTTGGACTTTGCTTGTGGACCCCTTTATATGTTCTTGCCCCAGCAAATCTGGTAATGTTCCCAATCTCTGGCCTCTGTGTTCCAGTACAGGATGATTATATATACTATCTTTAAAGTGTTTATGACCATTGGGGTTGACTGTGTATAGTTTTCTTTCTTCCTTTTTCTTTTTGTCAGTAACAGCAATATAGACTTGATCTAGACCCGGGCTGGAAAAGGGAGACTGGGATGAGAAATGGACAGAGGGACTGCAGTGAGCAAGAGTTGGAAGTGACTCAGAATGAACAATCACTATTCTGGGAAAGAAAAATTCACCTACTCATTTACTCAGAGGGCATTTATGAACACCCCCTAAATTTTCAATATAGCGTACTCTTCAAGAAGCTTAGGGGCTAGCAAAAAGACAATTAATGAAGCCAGTATTTTTTTAGACTCTACTGTGTACTATCTTGTACAAGGTGCTTTTACATCCATAGTTTCATTTGAGTTTTTGAAAAACCCTCTCGGATGAGTTATCTCTGTTTTACACATAGTGGAACTAGGACTCAAAAAATGTATGTGTTTTGCCCGATGTCTCACTCAGTGAGAGATGGAGGGTGTATTGAGAAAATGAAGACTTAATGACTAATTGGTTTTGAGGTGTGGGTGGGGCAAAATATAATAATCCTGCAGGCAATTGAAAATGGGAATGCAATGCTAGAGAGAGGTTTGCCTTAAGGGCATACTTTTGAGAGTTTTTCTTAAAAGGTAACCATCCCCACCCTGATGGAAGGGAACAGGTCATGAGGCAGAATATAAATAAAGTGGAAAAATGAGACAATCCTATCATGTTGAGAATGAGTAAAATACAAAAATTATTTTATAAAACTCCAATCTTTAAGAAACTGAAATAAGTATGATTTCTAATGTTTTTGTTGTAGCAATGGTTTAAAAAAAAAAAACCCACACACACATAATGTGTTTTTGATGTTTCTTTTAGCTTTGCAAAATGTCCAACAAAGAATCTTGTGAAAAAAAGGAGACGTCTTGGAGAAAAGGCACCACCCTATCATCCAATATTGAAGTAAGAATTTTGACTTATTAACCTAAAGATACCCTGTTTTACAGTTTTATTTTTGTATGATGAAAAAAATACACCTCAGTTTTAAAACAAGTTATGTAAATATTTTGTTCTTCTGACCGAGAAAGAGTCATTTATTTGTCTTTACTTGCATTATTTTATTTATTCCTCTCAACTCTATGAGGTAGGTACTATTATTATCCCAGTTATACAAATGAAGAAACTAAGGCTTGGCAGCATCCTTTTTGGCTCTTTCTCCTCTTAAACTATACCCTCGCAAGTGCCCAGCCTGTTTTCTCAATGTGGTAAATTGCAGTTACATTCTTTAAGTTGCTTGGACCAAAACCCTGGGCATCATGCTCTGCCTGCATCCCATCTATCAGCAAATTCTGTCAGCTGAGTGTGACTACCACCCCCACTGCTATCACCATGATCCAGGCAAACAGCTTGCTTTCTGCCTTTGCTTTCTTGTGTTCTCAACATAACAGGCAGAGTGATCCTATTAAAATGTTAAATCATGTCACTCTTCTGCTCAATATTTTCTAGTGATTTTCCACTTCAGAGAAAAAGCTAATGTCTTTGCTGGGACAGAAAACACATTACTGTCACCATCTCGTCTCCATCTCATTCTCCCTTTGCTTTCTCCACTCCTTGGCTTCCTTACTGCTGCTCCAGTAAGCCAGGCACAGTCCTGCTTTGTGCTTGCTGTTACTCCCTTTAACTTGGAAACTTTCCCTAGATACTCGCAGGGTTTGTTCCATCATTTCATTAGGTCTCCGTTCAGATGTCAAATTACCAGTGGGGACCCATTTTGACTACTTTGTTTAAAATTGCAAAAGCCTCACCCTTGCCTCCCAGCCCTTCCTGACCCCTTTCTCTGCTTTATTATTATTATTTTTTTAATAGCATCATCTGACACCCTAAATATATTACTTATTTGTAAGTTAAACCTGCAGTAGGTATAACCTCTATGACAGCAGGGACTTTTATTGTTTTTTCACTAATCTGTTCTCACTGTCTAGAAAAGTGTCTCTGATACATGGTAGGTACTTGAAATACTTTTCTCCTGGGTCTGTTGAATTCAGGAGTCACTGAAAAAATAACTGGGTATATGGTTTTGCTTTGTAGAAGACTAAGTATCACTATCGGAGAAGGCAATGGCACCCCACTCCAGTACTCTTGCCTGGAAAATCCCATGGATGGAGGAGCCTGGTAGGCTGCAGTCCATGGGGTCACTAAGAGTCTGACATGACTGAGCGACTTCACTTTCCCTTTTCCCTTTCATGCATTGGAGAAGGAAATGGCAACCCACTCCAGTGTTCTTGCCTGGAGAATCCCAGGGATGGGGGAGCCTGGTGAGCTGCTGTGTAGGGGGTCGCACAGTGTCGGACACGACTGACGCGACTTAGCAGCAGCAGCAGCAAGTATCACTATGGCAGTACCATTTCCCAATGTCCTTATGTGAGCTGTCTGCAACTTTCTGCTATATTACCTCTAATCCAAGTGAAAGTGAAAAAGTGAAAGTGTTAGTCACTCAGTCACGTCCAACTCTTGCAAGTCCATGGACTGTAGCCCACCGGCCTCCTCTGTCCATGGAATTCTCTAGGCAAGAATACTGGAGTTGGTAGCCATTCCCTTTTTCAAGGGATCTTCCTGACTCAGGGATTGAACCCAGGTCTCCTGGATTGCAAGCAGATTCTTTAACATGTGAGCCACCAGAGAAGCCCACTTCTATCCCATCTCATTCCTAATTCAAGACCACTTAGATCTTCTGATTTCTAGTTAAGTCTCCTTTCCTCTTACCGATGTTTGTATGCCTTTAAACATTGTTCCCGGACTTCCCTGGTGGTATGGTGGATAAGAACCCAACTGCCAATGGAGGGGACACAGTTCTGATCCCTGGTCTGGGAAGATTCCACATGCCAAAGAGCAGCTAAGCCTGTAAGCCGCAGCTACTGAGCCCACTTGCATCAGAGCCTGAGAGCCGTAACTGCTGCCTGTGCACCACAACTGCTGAGCCTAGGTGTTGCGGCTACTGAAGCCCTCACACCTGGAGCCTGTTCTCTGCAACAGGAGAAGCCATCGCAATGAGAAGGCTCTCCTACCACAACTAGAGAATAGTCCCTGCTCTCCGCAACTAGAGAAAGCCTGTGCACAGCAACAAAGACCCAATACAGCTAAATAAATAAATAAACATTGTTCTCCTCTGAAACTTATTATTAATGCAGAAGGAATCTTGATTTATAACAACATTGATAAAAGAATGCTCTCTTACACTGTGCTTTATTTTGTGTTTTTCTTTCATTTTTTTTCCAAATGACATTCTTAGGATAAGAGAGAGAGAAAAACATCAGTAAGTTCTCCTTGTTCAACTTGCTCTATAAGATCAGTGTCATCAGAGAAGAGAAAACTGGTGAGTATTTAGATACTGTAACTATAAAAATGATATTAAAGTTTTAATGTACAATTGAAGGCTTTATGATATAAATTTCCCTACTACTTTTCCATTCATTTTTTCTTGATATTATACTTGCTTTTTGATAGCCGATAGATGGAAAAGCAGCTTTCAGCTTTTTCCTGCTACTCACCGAAAAGCATATATCAAATTCTTCCTTTGTGCTAATAGATCCTATCATGTGGAATTAGACAACGTGAATATAAATTTAGACAATTTTTAAGTCTTTTCCTGTATGTGGTTAAATTTGTCTTTACAGTTTCATTTTGAAGTCACCAGAGCAGAGATAGTGTTTGCATTTTCAGATTCAGAAATTGAGATCCAGAAAGTTAAGTGACTTGTAAAAGGACACAAAATTGTTTGCAGCAACCAAGTGAAGTCCAGACTTTTTTCCACTGTCTGCCAGATAACATGGAACAGTGACAGCAGACTAAACGCATCAGCCTGGTACATGGATGGTTGCGAAGTGCTCACCATGTTCAAGAGAAGAGTTAGGAGTATATGAAGATCGCTGCACAGTTGTTGTAGATAATAAGAGAAAATAGTTGTGAAAGTTCCATGAATGCAGATTTGGGTTTTCACGAGTTTGTTTTCACATAATGGAACTGCTGTTGCAATTCTTGCTGTATTAACCTTCTTTAAACACGGATCTCATCATATTTCTCCTCTGTTGACAAATCTTCATTTACTTTTATAGTTTATCATTTGGGCTTCCCTAGTGGCTCAGCTGGTAAGAATCTGCCTGCAGTACGGGAGACCTGAGTTCAGTCCCTGCTTTGGGACGATCCTCTGGAGAAGGAAATACCTACCCACTCCAGTATTCTGGCTTGGAGAATTCCATGGACTGTTTAGTCCATGGGGTCACAAAGAGTCAGGACCCTTTTAAATTTGGTCATACCTTAAGTATCCAGTTTTCATTTTTCTTCTTCCTCAAAACAGCCCTTCTAATTAGGCTGATTTATTTTCTCTCTGCTGAATTTATATCAGTCATCTCCAGCTTCTTAGAATGCCTAAGCATTTTTAATGGAGAATGCCTTTTTCTTTTACGTGTTCATCTTTATTCAATATATGTTCAATCTTTAGCATATTTTTGGCCTACTTTTTTTCCTTGGCACATCCCAACTTTGGGTTTTGATCTTTTAAACTCTTTTACAACTTATTGTTTATTGTTCTGGTTTATTTTATTGTCTATTGTATATATCCTTGTACTTTTTTCTACGTTATCCCTTTGCTTTACTCTGAGCTCGTTAGGACAGGGACTGCTTTACTCTGAGTTCTTTAGGACAGGGACTATATCCTCTTTCTCTGTTATTTTTATTGTGTGTAGCCCTCTGCCCCTAGAGAGACAGGGTGGTAGAATAGAAAGGGTAGAGAAATCTGGTTTCAGATCATGGCTCTGCGACTAACTTGCTCTGTAATGTTGAGGATATTTTGCTCTATTTGAGCCTTGGGTGCTTTGTAAAATGAGATACTAATAATATCTGTCTCATGAGATTATTGCAAGGATTAAAAAAATTATTGTGTCAACCTGATACTGACCAGGGTTTTTGGCCTGCCCATAGTCAATAGAAAGTGATCAGATGCCAGATAAGAAGTTCAGGTAAGATTTCAATTGAGTGCCTGCTGCAGCAGGGAGAGCGAGAACAAGGAACAGTTTCCTTTGCTTTCTCAGTCACTGAGGTGGGAGCTGCCTTGTTTCTTTTTTAAGTTTATTTTTTCAAAATTGGAGTAAAATTGCTTTACAATGTTGTATTAGTTTCTGCTGAATAACAACGTGAATCGGGTATATGTATACATATATCCCCTCCCTCTGGAGCCTCCCTCCCACCCCAACCCCAGTCCCACCCCTCTAGGTCATCACAGAGCATGGAGTTCAGTTCCCTGTACTATATAGCAGCCTCCCACTAGATATCTGTTTTACATATGATGCAGTTCAATTCAGTTCAGTCACTCAGTCGTGTCCCACTCTTAGTTACCCCATGGACTATAGCACACCAGGCCTCCCTGTCCATCGCTAAGTGCCAGAGTTTATTCAGATTCATGTCCATTGAGTCGGTGATGCCATCCAACCATCTCATCATCTGTCGTCCCCTTCTCCTCCTACCCTCCATCTTTCCCAGCATCAGGGTCTTTTCCAATGAGTCAGCTCTTCGCACCAGGTGGCCAAAGTATTGGAGCTTCAGCTTCAACATCAGTCCTTCCAATAAACATTCAGGACTGATTTCCTTTTGGATGGACTGATTGGATCTCCTTGCTGTCCATGGGACTCTCAAGAGTCTTCTCCAACACCACAGTTTAAAAGCATCAATTCTTCAGCGCTCAGCTTTCTTTATAGTCCAACTCTTACATCCATACATGACCACTAGAAAAACCATAGTCTTGACTAGACAGACCTTTGTTGGCAAAGTAATGTCTCTGCTTTTTAATATGCTGTCTCGGTTGGTCATAACTTTTCTTCCAAGGGATAAGCGACTTTTAATTTCATGGCTGCAGTCACCAACTGCAGTGATTTTGGAGCCCAGAAAAATAAAGTCTGACACTGTTTCCCCATCTATTTGCCATAAAGTGATGGGACCAGATGCCATGATCTTAGTTTTCTGAATGTTGAGCTTTAAGCTGTTTTCACTCTCCTCTTTCACTTTCATCAAGAGGCTCTTTAGTTCTTCTTCACTTTTGTATATATATATATATCAATGTTACTTTCTCAGTGTGCCCCACCCTGTCCTTCTCTCACTATGTCCTTAAGTCCGTGCTCTGTGTCTGCATCCTTATTCCTGCTCTGCAGATGGTTTCATCAGTACCATTTTTCTAGATTCCATATATATGCCTTGGTGTACATTTTTTGTTTTTCTCTTTCTGATATATTTTATTATGTTTGACAGACTCTAGGTTCGCCCACATCACTGCATACGACTCAATCTAGTTCCTTTTTATGGCTGAGTAATATTCCATTGTGTATATGTACCACATCTTCTTTATCTGTTCATCTGTTGATGGACATCTAGGTTGCTTTTATGTCCTGGCTATTGTAAATGGTGCTGTACTGTGCTTAGTTGCTCAGTCCTGTCTGACTTTTTGCGACCTCATAGACTGTACCCCACCAGGCTCCTCTGTCCATGGGGATTCTCCAGGTAAGAATGCTAGAGTGGGTAGCAGTTGTTTTGGATTTGCTTTTGTGGGTCATCTTCTTCTGTTTTGTTTCCTGCCTAGAGAATTTACTTTAGCACCTTTTGCAGGCTGGCTTTGTTTAGTCCCTAAGTTGAGTCCAATTCTTGTGATCCCATGCACTGTAGCCCACCAGGCTCCACTGTCTGTGGAATTTCCCAGGCAAGAATACCGGAGTAGGTTGCCATTTCCTTCTCCAGGGGATCTTCCTGACCCAGGGATCGAACCTGCATCTCTTGCATTGCAGATTCTTTACCATTGAACCAAGGACACTAACTTAATTAGAAGGCTAAAATCCTTGAGTAAGTAAGGCTGGCTTGGTGGTGCTGAATTCTCTTAGCTTTTGCTTGTCTGTGTTTAATTTCTCCATCAAATCTGAATGAGATCCTTGCTGGCTGTAATCTTAGTTGTAGATTTTTCTCTTTCATCTCGGTAACTATATCCTGCCGCTTTGACCTGGCCTGCAGAGTTTCTGCTGAAAAATCAACTGAGAGATCGATTCCCTTATGGAAATTCCCTTGTATGTTACTTTTTGCTGTTTTAAATATTTTTTTCTTTTATTTGGTTTTTGTTAGTGTGATTTGTGTGTGTCTTGGTGTGTTTCTCCTAGGGTTTATCCTGCATGGGTCTCTCTGTACTTCCCAGACTTGGGTGGCTATCTCCTTTCCCATGTTAGGAAAGTTTCTGACTATAATCTCTTCGAATATTTTCTCAGACCATTTCTTTTCCCTTCTTTTTCTAGGACCCAGTATTTTGAATGTTAGTGTATTTAGTGTTGTTGCAGAGTTCTCTGGGTCTGTCTTTAATTTTTTTCAAATTATTTTTTTTAATCCTGTTCCTTGGCCGTTATTTCCACATTCTGTCTTCGTTTTTCATTCTTCTGCTTTAGTTATTCTGCTATTGATTCCTTCTAGTGTATTTTTCATTTCAGTTATTGTGTTCATCTCTGTTTGTTTATTCTTTAGTTCTTCTAAGTCTTTGTTAAACATTTCTTGTATTTTCTTGATCGGTGCCTCCATTCGTTTTCTGAGTTTTTGGATCATTTTTACTATCATAAATTTTTTTTTTTCAGGTAAGTTGTCTATTTCCTCTTCGTTTGTTTGGTCTTGTAGCTTTTTATTGTGTCTGTTTGTTTGTAACTTGGGTTTTTGTCATCACATATTTTTGGTGGGTGGGACTGTGTGTCTGTCTTCCTAGTTGTTTGCTCTGAGATTTGGGTTTCCCTGGTGGCTCAGAGGTAAAGAATCTGCCTACAATGGAAGAGACCGAGATTTGATCTCTGGGTTGGGAAGATCCCTAAAGAAGGGAATGGCTACCCACTCCAGTATTCTTGTCTGGAGAGTCCAGTGGAGCCTGGTAGGCTACAGTCCATGGAGTCACAAATAGTCAGACATGACTGAGCGACTTTTACTTCACTTCCAGCACTGGAGTTTGCAGGCAGTTAGGTAGAGCTATTTCTTGGTGTTGAGATGTGGACTTCCAAGAGACTTTATATTAATATAAAGTCCTTACCCCTACAAGAGACTCAAATTAATATTCCCTGGAGTCTGTGGTTCTTTGTTAGAACCACCAGGTTCAGCCCTCCTACCATAGGAGCTCAAGCCCATCCTCTGGCCCATGAACTGAGATCCTACAAGCCACAAAGCCACACAGAGTAACAACAACAGTGACAAAAAGTGAAATTTTAAAAACTAACACATATATTAGGAAAAATAAAGATAGAAGTGAAACAACCACTGGAAGCTAAAACAGAACTGCAATAGGAAAAAAAGAGAAAAGAGAACGAAATCTGGAAAAAGTCTTGGCTGTTGGGGGGCAGGGCTTAGGTGGGGGTGGGCCCATGCTGCAGATAAAGGCCCTGGGTGGGGGTGGGGTGCAGGTTGCCTGAGCCTAGCCGGGCCTGGAGGGGCTCTGGAATGCTTCTGGCCTCAGAGTACAGAGGATCAGGCCCCCAGCCTCAGCAGGCTTCCCAGGGTTGAGTAGGTTCCAGGTACGTGCCCCTGATCTTCTGACCTCCGAGGGTCTCTCCCTGTCCCTACTGATCCCCTTGAGGTAAGTGTGCCTCTCAAAGCCTGGGAATTCCTCTCCCCGAGCTGCTCCTCAGGGATACTGGTCCTGCTAGCCTCTGCTTCTTCCCACTTGCTCCCCACTATATTCTACCCCTTAGTATATTGCTCAGAGGTTCCTCCTGTCCACCTGGGTGTCATGGTTGCCACCAGCATCTGGTAAGGGCACTATTTGTGGCACCTTCCCTCTCTGCCATCTTGGCTCTCTCTTGTTATATGGGGTGAAGTTAGGGGTGTGCACAGACTTAGGGCTGGAAGGATGAGGTGTTTTGCCCACCCTTCTGGTGGTGGTGACTGCAGGGGGCATGCTTAGTACCCTGCTTTTTGCTCCTGGCTCTTCATGAGTAGCAGTTTTTTGGTCTTAATTTGCCCCAACTGAGCATGCAGACAGTTATTTTTAGTCTCATATAGTTTCTTTGTATTCTGTTGCTAGAGAAGAGGTGTGTCCAGGTACAAGTGTTGCAGCAGTTACAGTAAAGGGTCCCAGGTCCCAGGCTGTCTCTAACGTATTCACTAACATATAGGTATGGAAAAATACTGTCTCCCAATCTCTTTCCTCAGTTCACAATTTGTATTTCCTAAGTAATACCTTTTTTCTTTCAGAAATCAGATCCTGCAGATATTCTGTACTGTAATATGAAAAGAAGACAAGAACTGAAAAGGTAAATTTTCCCTTTTTCTTGGTATATTTTTTAGCTTTGAATTGTGAGACTGAATATTTAGATTTGCAGAATCCTTTATTTTGTTTAATACTGTTTTGTAGGCACATATTTATAGCTAAATCACAGATATGATTTTCTTAATATTTGTATAAATTTAAGAAAAAGTTGAGTGAAATAAAAAATCTTATCAGAATTCTATACTATGTAAATACTACTTTCAACAAAAATGTTAATTTGCTTCTCAAATAATTTGATTTTGACACACCCTTGCAAGATACATAACTTCATGACATAACAGTAATAGAAGACGTTATGAGGCTGATTTAATCATTTTGGATAAATTATCTTTGCATATTACCCATGAAGAGAATATGTAGCTTATTGAATTGATATGGCTCTGAAACCATGTTAATTTAACAGATTGTGGCTACAACTAGGGAACTTGGGAAATAGTAGGAATAATTAAAGGTATTATAATGCTGAGTTTTCATTGTTTAATGACCTTATGGACCATGGTGTATAGATTGCTATGAAATATGCCACATAGGACTGTTGTGAAGAACAAATATGAATTTCAAAATGCTCAGAAAACTAGAGGGTCCTATTAAAATTTTCTTTCGTTTGTTGTTTTCCTGATTTTTCTTTACTACATTTAATATCTTATATGATATGCTAATAAGTGCCAAACAGGGTCCTATTAAAGTTTTGTCTCATTGCTAGTTATTAACAGGTAAATAATGATAGGCAATCTTTTTGTAGAAAGAGCAAAGAAAATAAAACCGGGTGAAGACTCAGGTGAAACTCCTATGGAAACTCTGAGATGTTTATAGTTTGCTCTTGCCATAGTTAATTCTTTGAGAAGTCACTTATTCATGGTCTCTCTGTCCCCTGCTGGACAGTAAAGTAATGAGGGGAAAGGGCTGTATTTGCTGTGTTCTCCACTGCCTCCCAGTGTCCAGAAGGACAGGTGCTTAAAAGGCATTCAGGGCTTTACTGATATAAATTAATAGATTGTGGCTCATCAAATTTTTTCCCCTTTTTTTCTGACTACAGAGTAATATCTAGTATTATTGTGCAGGAAAATATTATCACCTCTAGCTATTGTTGCTTCTAGCATTCTAGTATGTTTTTTTCTGACTTGTTTACTATGCTTATTTAAATTGTTGAGATGGTCTTATGTATACAGATTTATGCCATGCTTGTTTTCTGCTTAATAGTATACCAGTATATTTTGTATGTCTTTGAAAATTTTGCATAAACATCCTTTGAAATGACTTTGATAGTTTATTGTATTCAGTAGAATGACATGTTTCTTAGTCATTTCCAAAATTTTAGCATTTACCTTGTACCTGACTTTTTGCTCTTACAGATAATCCTGAATTGAATATCTTACTATTTTCAGTCTATTTTTAGCTTTTTTCTCTAAAGTGGGAATTACTAAGAAGTTAAAAGATAAGAACATTTTCAGAATTCTTAATTATATCATCCAATTCCTTTGTGGAACTGTTATATCATTTTGCATTTCCACTGGCAACATATGAGAGGGTCCATTTAACAACCTCTTGCCAGTATTTAGTGTTATTTAACAATCTTGACTAATTTGATAGAAGAAAATGGTACATCACAATTAGCACATCTGTGACTGCTAGGGAAGTCAAACATTTCTCCCAAAAATGTCTATTAACCATTTCCTTTTTCTAATTCATTGGTTTTCTGTTCATGTCTTTTTCTAGAGCCTTAGTACTGTTCGATGAGATTTTAATTTACTAAGGCTAATAAACTGTCACATTTGTAGCATATGCCATTTCCCAGTTCTTTAATTTTATTATTTTTTAATATACTACTGTAGTCATTTACATTTACTGTTTTCCTCTGTGATATTTTTCCCATTGCTATTAAGTTTAGGAAGTTCTTTATTAGGAAATCTGATAAATGTTCCCTTTTTATTTTATGGTTTTAAGTATTTAATATGAAGTATAGCAATTACAGAAATAATAATTATTTAGCACTTGAATGTTTAATCTGTTTGGGATGACATCATCTGATGTTGTATAAAGCTGTACATTTGTTTTTTCCAAATAACAAACCAGTTATTCCAATACCATTTATTAAGTAATCCTTTCCACTTTATTAATAATGTAGTTCTTACTTTTAATGAAGTTCATATCAGGCCAGTTCTTTCATTTCCTAACTAAAATGATACAGTGCAATATTATGTATTATGTTTAATTGTAATGTCTACCTAATTTTCTGTGCTGCTTTACAGACTGAATGTAGAAACTGACCCTCCAAGAAAGAGACCAAAAATTGATTCTTCATCCCAAGGACTTGTTACACTCCAGGAAACATCATATTCAGATAATAATCAGATTATTACACAGAGTCCTTCTTCAAATGAAACTAAGAAAGATATAAGTAAATGTGTAGATTTTCAAGTTAAAGATATTAAATTGGCAAATGTTAAGAGTAAGCTGGACCATGGAATTAAAAACTTTAGCTGTCCTAAGGTGGCCAAAGATGTGAAACCAAAAGCTGAAGGCCAGGCAAGTGAAAAAAAATGGCCTCATTTACTTGCTCAGAGGGAGAAGATGAAGGAATTCAAGAAAGAAAGGTACAATAAATTTAGAGACAGTTCTGAAAAATGTGCTTCGGAGAAATGCAAGAGAATCCAACTTTCTCAGGATTGTAATTCCAGCAAGATAATTAAGGAACCCTTTGAATCTAGAAGGAGAAGGATTAATTTCAAAATCCCGGTAAAATCCCGCAATACCCTCCAGAATCTTGTACAAGAAAATGTCTTCAGTTTAGGTTCTAACAAGTTAAAGACTAAACAGGAGAAAAAAGAATGCCCAGAAGCCTCCCAGTTTTCATTAAAGTTTACAAGGCACAGAAGTGAATATTTATTTTCAGATTCCACATATAAGCAGACTGTTCATGAGTGGGAAGGAGAATATCATGAGCATCAAGATATTAATGATTTAAGTTCTGGTGAAAACCTAACCCAGGTAAGGTAGTGCAAAATGAATACAGACCTTAGTAAAGAGTTTAAATACACTTAGGTTTGAGTTGTTTCTGTTATAGATAGTGATTGTAAAAGGCAGATTCTGTTTAGTCAGGAAGGTATGTTGGTTCTTTTATCTTACTCTGTAAATTCCAACTTCCTTAAGAAACTATCCTGGCAACTATCAGGGACCCAAAATTGAAGGGACTGTGTAAAAATACAGAGGAAGCAGTTATAGATAATCCTATCAGAGAAGTACTATGACAGTTTTCTCTTAACTCCAGGTACAATTCCAGGGTTAATATTCCAAATAGCTGTTCCTTTAACAAATTATTCTTTTGAGTGCCCTGTATGCCAGGTACCACAATCACAGTCATTGTTTTCAAAGGCTTTCTTATATGAGGAGGTACAGAAACAGCCACCTCAAGTCTGACAAGTACTTAATCACCTTACATGGGAACACATAGCAGGGGATTAACATGGCCTTGGATGGATTAATTCAGTAAGATTTACTGGAGGGGATAACATGTAAGTGAAGGCACTCAGTCGTGTCTGACTCTTTGTGACCCCATGAACTGTAGCCTACCAGGCTCCTCCATGCATGGGATTTTCCAGGCAAGAGTACTGGAGTGGGTTGCCATTGCCTTCTCCAGAGGATCTTCCTGACCAGGGATTGAACCTGGGTCTCCCACATTGTAGGCAGACGCTTTACTGTCTGAGCCACCAGGGACCTGTGGTTGAACAGGAGTTACTCAAGTGAAGACAAGGTGGAGTGAGATGGGAGAAGCAGGAATGTTCCAGACAGAGGAATTATATATACAGAGATCTAGGCTAGAAAGCTTGGCACATCTGTTTTTGCTTCTAAATTATACAGTAAATCAGCATATGTGGACTAATTTGAAAACCTAATTGTGATAGTCTTGTTTCTATGGCAAATAAAATTATTTATCTTTAGGAGAACTTTTAGACCTTTGGAATTTTAGAAGCTCTGAAATTTAGAGACTGCCTATAAACAGCAGTGGTTACCTCTTTTTAGGAATCAAGACTATAGAGTGTTGTATAAGATACTTCCTTTGAAAAATGGAGGGATTGTAACCAAGGGGGCCAGAAGAGCTTGAGAAAGAGTACTCTTTTTCACTGAACTTGAAGAGGTCCAAAGAAGGAAAGAATTGAGTTTGTTCTTTTTATTGCTTTCTTAAAGGAAAGCTTCAGTTTTATTCTTGTGCTGTATAACCAATTCTCTAGAGTAGAATGCAAGAAAGGAATCTGAGTTTTCCAGTATGTTCACTGAACATATTTGTATCATTGTTTGGTATTCCCCTGGTGCTGTATATCTAAGGAACAGTATGAGATGTATCTTACACACTTTTTTGCTCTCTGTTTAGAGTTATTATAAAAACTGAATGAGGTACATAGCATGAATATTAAGTTGTAGGGGAAGCAATTTTTGCATGATTACTTTTCAATTATTGGAATTAAAACTCTTTATATTCCTTTGATAGCAGTCTTATCTGACTGAAAGTCATTTAGATGCAGGAGCAGCAAGTAAATATTGTTCTTATCTTGAATATGTTATCGTTAACATTATTAGTGACAGTAGCTAATCATTTAAATATTATATTTGTTTTCCTCATAAATTCCTCAGTGGATAATTGTCTTCCTAAAATAATGAGTTTACAAAGAAGTAATTGTGTTTTTTTGTATTCAGTGATCCTGTTATGCTTTCCTAGGAGAAAGTGACTTCTTTTTTTCCCTAGGCTTATAGTTCTTTGTTATCCTTTTCAGTTTGTATTCTCCCCTCACCATTGTGAACTAATATTCTAGAGATTTATTGTTTACAGGCCACTTTTTTTTTTTTTTTTAGCAAGCAATAGAATCCAACTTTTTTTTTTTAAGTTTTTTATTTTTTTTAATTTTAAAATCTTTAATTCTTACAGGCCACTTTTATAAATGGTATCCCACTTAATTCTTATAAATCTCTGGGGATAGAAATTCATCAGTTTATCTAAATGTTATTATGTATTAGCATTTAGAGTTTGAATAAGATGCTTTTACCCTCAAGAAGTTCCCAGAGAGGTAGATTAGTAAACAAATGCAATTTCAGATACAGTGAAGAAAATATTAGAGCCCTGGGAATTTGGCTGGTGTTAGAATAAATTTGGAAGTGAGTTAAGGAAGGGCTCATTAAGAGATTCTTAAGAGATTCTCTTAAGCTTGGAGATTCTTAAGCTTGGTGTTGAAAAATGTGTAGAGCAAAGAATAGAAGTGTTGTGCTGCCAGGGGAAATGATCAGTTGTGTAGTGGCCCAGAGTTGTGAAACTGCATGGCACGAGCATACATGAGCACTGTGTTGTTCAGTTTGACTTGAGATGTGCTGAGAATCTATATGAGAGGAAGTTGGAGAGGAAGCCAGGGTCTAGGCAATGGATCCCTTTATCTCTTCTGGGAAAGACTGCTTTTTATCTTGTAGATAGGACAGAGCCAGTGAATAATCAGGTTTTTAGTTTGGAATCATTTCAGCAAATAAAGCCATTTATACTGTCATTGTTGTTACTCCCTTTTGTCATCTCCAGGGAAGGCTTTATCCCAATCCATGGACTTAATAAAACATGGAAGGGGGAAGGCAAAGTTTAAATGCCCTCTAAGACTTTCTTTTATAATAAGGATTTGAAGTTGATAGAAAGTTTTTTGAAATCACTGAAAGTGACTTGTCAAAGAGAGTGAAGGGTAGTAGTGACCCAAGTAAAAGAATGAAAAGACTTTCAATGTCAGAAGTTGCAGGAAGTTCTATAATGATCTCTAGCTTGGTTGGCACTCCTTAGCGAAAGAGAATCTAAAGTTCCAGTGAGATTTAAAGTCAGGTGGAGAAAGCATTTTAGAGCCCACGGTCATGGGAGAGTGCGGCTGTAACAGGCCTACGTGTGTGACGTGTGTGGTGTTGTATTGTGTGAAGATTGGTACTGGAAAGTTAGGGTAGAAGCTCAATTCCCGAAGCAACATAGGATACACTTTCTGAAAGAGTCTGCAGTTTATATCCAGCTTCTTATAAAATACATGTGTGTTTGATGTTATCTTGGCGAATTCTTAGAGGATGATTTGTTTCAGTAGAGGCTTAGTTAAGTTCCTTCTCACCTGTATGTAGGATTGGGTAAGTCTCAGCCACTCACCGAAAGTGCCAGGGAAGAACTGAAATTAGAGAGATCTTCAGTCTTTGCTGGGAGACAAAAAATAAAACACCGATATATTTTCAGTCTTTCTCTCCCTCAGCCATATAATAATCTTCAAGTTTCTTTTGTTGTTTTGTCATGTCACTTTTAGGAATGGTTCATTTACTCATGGATGAAAATTTCCCACCACCAAGGCCCAGTATTCTTTTTATCCTTGCCATGGTTATTTCTGTTTCTTAAGGTGGCGTGTTTTGTTCTTAGAATATGAGTATTTTTAGGGAGGCATGTATATGAATGAGTAAATCTTAAAGAATTTCTACTATGTTTCATGACTTGATAGAATGAGGCTTTTCTATTCTGGGGACAGTTTTTCATGTGGGGGCAATTTTGCCTCTTAGTGGGTATTTGGCAACTGATTTGATGGAGACTTTTTTTTTTTTTTTCAGTTCATTGTTTTTCTTTCTATTGCATTTATTGAAGTATTCGCCCCCAAACAGTATAACTTACCGGAATGTAAACTGAAGTATAGATAATTTTCTCTTCAACTCCATTTACATCAAATTCTGTCTCTGTTATAACACTGAAATTGTTTTGGCAAAGGGATGGAGACATTTTTGATTGTCAAGGATGGGAGGGAGGTACATATCTAGTGGGTAAAGGGAAGAGATACTTCTAAACATCCTACAAAGCTTGGAACAACCCCAAACGCTTTGTGTTTTTCTATTTAAAGAAGACTTTAAAACCATGTTGATTGCTTTTTATTTGTGACAGTCAGTTATACTTTTGTGTCTTCTGGGTCAGTGCCCCTTGATAGAAGAAAGATTTCTCACCTCTACTCTAATGTTAGATTCTACTTTAATTTCTTTACATTATGATACATCAGGGAACTACTTCCCTGAAGTGAGAAGAGTATTAACCCCCAAAACAAAGAATCGTCTGATCCTGAATGTCAGTAGTTCCATAGCTGAAAAACCTTATTCTTGGTGTATGCTTCTTAACTAATTAATAAAATTACTTTTCATTTCAGAGTTTTGAAGCACCATGTTCTTCAGTGTCAGTTGAAAGTATTCAAGATGCAGATCAAGAGGTTACTGATATATTTGTTTACTTTGAATATTTTTAATGAAATTAAGACAGTGGATTCCTATTTTAACAAAAAAAAATGATAAAAACTTTTATATCATGAAAATAACAGTGATGTCTCTACTTAATTCAGTATATAAGTATTTATGAAGTGCTGAAAAATTCTTTGGAAAAGTATTTCCATTTATTCAATCACCTTTTGGCCTTTTTTTCCTAATAAGCTCTAATTTGTTTTGAATAAAAAGCGTGGAGCCTATGCTTACAATATTAATTTTAATTTAATGTTATGTTTTTGCATGCTTACACCTCAGCTTGCCAAAATACAGTATAATATTAATGTTTTTGCCTCATTTTTCTAATTAGCAACAAGATGAAAGTGAAAACACATACATATTTATTTTTTACCTGTTGCTTCATTTCTCAGCTAGAATCTTCTGGTCAAACCTATTAGAAGTACTGCATGTAATTTTATGTTCTCTGCTTCTAAATTAAAATTAGATTCAGAGAACACTTTGGGTTTTTCTATTTAAAGGAAACTTTAAAACCATGCTGATTGCTTTTTATTTGTGATAGTCAGTTATATTTTTATGTCTTCTGGGTCAGTGCCCCTTGATAGAAGAAAGATTTCTCACCTCTGCTCTAAAATTAGGTTATACTTTAATTTCTTTACATTATAATACATCAGGGAACTACTTCCCTGAAATGAAAATCGTATAAAGATCTGGATTTCAGTTTTTCATAGTTAATTAACAATCTTAGAAATTAGGAAGAGTGCTGATCATCCAGACAAAAACATATTAGGCTCCTAAAGTACTTTGAAGTGAGAATGGAAATGATAATTAACTTATTTTGGAGAATTAACTTATTATCTCTTATGTATTAGACCCTATGTGAGGTTTTTCATGTTATTTCACTTAATCCTTACAAAAAGTACCAAAAGGATACAAATATTTACCATTCCTATTGTGCAGATAAACTGAGACCCATGGTGTTTAAATGATTTGCCTAAGGTTGTAATAAGAATAAGAGAAGAGCCATTTTATTTTTTTTAAAGAGCTTAAAAAAATTTTTTTTTTACTATGGTTGATTTGCAATGTTATGTTAGTTTCAGCTGTATAGCAAAGTTGATTTGAGTTATAGATATACATATATCTTCTATTTCAAATTCTGTTCCTGTAAACCTTGTATATGTTTATAAATCTGTGGGTTTTTTTTTTTTTGCCATATTTTTGTAAAGTTTTTGCTTTCCACAGACTATCTGATATTAAGCGAATTAAGAATTAATTGCTTTCTTACTAATCTGAAGAGAAAATAATTAAAATATTGTTTTGCGGGTCTTTTGCAATTTAGATGCAGATAGTAGAAGAGCTTCATGCTGCTCGTGTGGGAAAAAGTGTGGATTTACCTGAGGTTCCACCTTCAGGAGAGTTAATGAGTATGGAAATTGACGTGGTAGAACATGATATACATTCCTCTGCTGGTATGTATATGACTTTATGTATATGACTGTGTTTGCAATCTCCTGTGTTTTCTCAGTGTTCAATTTTTATAATATTTAGGTGAAATGTTAAAATGTGCTCATTTGAAATAATAAAATATGGTATATTTCTTTCAGCTGTAGGAATCAGGTCTAAGATTTGTGTTATCATTTGCTTTATATATCTCACATTATTAGGCAGTTAGAAGTATTTTCTTTCTTTTTTTTGCCTAAGGACAGTAATCAGAATTATGACTAGTCTGTTAGTCTTGTTCTTAATCATAAATTTTAACAGTTTCAAGTTTGTAAAGCACTGATCAGAAACACTGCAATTTCCTCAAAGGTATTCATGAATTTCTTACTTATATAGTAAAACTGTGATTATTCTTACTCCTAGGAGAAGAAAACCTGAGATTATTCTTACTCTTGTGATTATTCTTACTCCTCCAGAGTATGCTAGTATACAGTTTTGAATGGCATTTACAAAAATAGTAATGCTGCTACATTATATTCATGTTGCATTTTCCAATTTATTATCTGTGAATCAGTTCACCTGTTCCTAATATGACCCTAAGAAGAAATAATACTAGTATTATTAGTTTTCTTTCTTTTTATACATATTTATCTTTTCAGTGTTATTTCACAATATATTAAGATTAGGTTCTCATTCCTAACTGGATAACTACCAGTGATAGAGTACAGGGTTTGACAACATAATTACTGCTGTCATAAGTTAGTTTATGATTTAAAAATCTACCCATAAGTAATATGCAATATTCTACTGGTGGATGATTAAACACTGATTGCTGTTCTTTCTCTTAAGAATTGGAGTAAATGTGTTTTTGTTGTTTAAAGGATTGCCTTAAGAATGCTGTCAGAGTTCTATGATAACAAAGTTTTATTTATTATATAAGTGTGTTACAAATGTCAGTTCTCACTTTGCTTTTTTTCCCTAGCAAATGCTGCTTCAGACAAAAAGCTTCTAATTGTTATTGACACAAATATTCTAATGAATCATCTCAAATTTGTTAGGCTTTTGAAGACAAGAGAAATCCCAGGTATTTATAAAACATACTGACTGATTCTGATTTTCTTATTTAACATTTTATATTAACAGTGATGTGAGGTTTTTACTCCCTGTAAACTTACTTTCATTTGGATATGTTGTTAAGCACAAGCGCGCACAGCATAATCAGCTTAAGTAAAAAGGGGAAGAGCCTTTACTGGTTAATCTAGCTTCTAAACTTCCTTTTCTTTGATCTCCGGTTGTATTAGTATTTATTTTTGTAATGTTCTCTTGACACTGTATCTGTTTTAAGTTCCTATTTTTATGTATTGTTTCTTTATTTAGATTGTGAATTTCTTTAAAACTTTTAATTCTCCTACAGCAGTTTGATTTAGTAGCTTAATACATATTTGTTGACTTATAAGAAATCTTTTTATTTTTTAGGCTTTGAGAGACTTGTGTTAATAATTCCCTGGGTGGTTGTACAAGAGCTGGATCGTATGAAGGCAGGAAAATTACTGAAACATGCCCAGCACAAAGCTATACCTGCAGTTCATTTCATCAATGACAGTCTCAGAAATCAAGATAGAAAGCTATGGGGTCAGTCAATACAACTTGCATCTCAAAAACTTTGTAAGTATTGTCCTCTCAGGGTGTTTCCTGATTAAGATTCGTTTGGATGCTGACTCATTATTGCAGGGAAACGGTGCAAAAATAATACTATAAGTATTGCATTATGAAATGGCAGGACACAGTGATGCTTTGAAGTGTTCTATTAGGCTTGTTTTGGACATCTTTGATAATTTATTTTCTGTTTCTCCTAGACCTTATTGGGAAGGTCTGTGATTTCACAGATAGTGGCTATATAGTTCTGTACGCATAGTTGTCTGTATTACAATACTTGAATTCTTTTTTTAAAATACCTTGCTGAGTGATGAGGCCCGTAAGTGATCTGTGTTTCTAATCATCTGCGTGCTCACATGATGCAGTCGTGTCTGGCTCCGTGCGACCCTGTGAACTGTAGCCTGCTGTGGGATTCTCCAGGCAAGGATACTGGAGTGAGTCGCCATGCCCTCCTCCAGGGGATCTTCCTGACCCAGGAATTGAACCTGTGTCTCCTGCCCTGCAGGTGGATTCGTTTAACTGCTGAGCTACCAGGGAAGCCCCTAGTCACCACTACATGCAGTTAATATAATACAGAGATAGGTGTTGTTTTCCTTTGGTTTGTCAGAACCTATAATAAGGAGGTTTTTTTATAATAGAGATCTATAGATTTTTTCTTGATTTTTTTTCTATATTAGTTTTTTTGGGTTTGTTTTTTTAGACATTTAAAAATTAGTCTTAGAACCAAAGTGTGTTCTTCATGTTTTGTATAACTATTTGGTAAAAAAATCTTTGTAAAGCAACACAGTTACCTCTGAAGAGTTTATATTTACATTTAAAGGATATATTTCATTCTTTAAAAATTTGTTCATTCCCAACTCAGAATTATTTATATATGTAGATTTGTATTATTTTAAATATCATGAATTTATGTTGTTTGCTGTATCCATATTCACCATAAGATATGAAAGAATTTATCCTAAGATGAGTCTAATTATGATATTAATCCTGAGAAGGCTTTTGGCACAGCTGTTTAGTCTTAAATCTTTGAAGAAAAAGGGCCTCTACCATTAATTCCCTTATTTATTCCCTTTACAAATAATTATTAGCTCTTAGTATATTCCAGTACAGTGCATATGCATTTTGAGTAGGAACGTCATGTGACGTTTAAGAGCTTTTAAAGGAAACCACTAAAAAAAAAATAATTTATTAGACTTAAGAAAATACTAAAATATTTTAACGTATTATATTAAATTGAATGTTTTAGGTTTTTTTTTTTTTTTTTTTTTACTTTCTATTATAAAAACCTTCAAATACAGAATTAGGTAGAATAATACAATGAATCCCTGTGTGCTTTTCACTCATTTTCAGTGATTCTCAACATTTTGGTGAGAATTTCTTTCATTCTGTCATTTCCTTTTCACCTTCTCTCCCAACTCCTGAAACTCCTATAGTACTTGGTATATAATGCTAACAAATAGGACTTTTAAAAAAAAACAACCACACTATAACAAAACCAATGTCTAAACCATCATTTCAATAAACCTCCAATCCTTAAGAAGAGGTGAGAACTTTTCTCACTCGTAATTTTTTTCCTTGTTAGGTGATAAAAAGTATATTTTAGTGTATAATTGTATAGATGATGATAGTAATAGACAACACTGGTATGGCCATTATTCTCCAGACCCTTTTCTAAGTACTTTACAGCTACTGTCTCATTCAAAACTTACGGTACTTGTGGAACATATTCTTATTAGACCTATTCTGCTGATGAGGAAATTGAGACATAGAGATGTTAAGAACTTGTCCTGGATGGAATACCTATTCCTTCAATAGATTGACTTTGAGACTTATTTTAGACAAACTAATAGATATTTTGGCCACATTTAATATTTATAGATACTTTATATGTGTCTTTTGACTTTTCAATTTTTATGTGCTTTTTTTGATGCTTTTACTTCTTCAGTCTATGCTTTTAGGATTATTAAGGAGGATGAATCATAGTAGTAGTCTCACACTTCTGTGCTGCTTCAGTTCTGGGCCTTCCTGGAAAAACACACTTCCCTTTAATGCTTCAATTTGACATTATCTGGTCTTAATTTTGCTAAATTGTGCTTTTAGTTACAAGGTTGTAGATTAGTCTTTATAGATTATTTGTGTAATTGTCTTTGTTAGATAAATCCTTTATATATCATTGTTATCTGTCAAACTGATTGTTTGAAACATTGTTTATATAAAATCTAATGTACTTAATATATTTATTCTATTGGTAATTATTTTATGATCTCCTTTACAAATATCCTTAGTCATTTTTATCATAGTAAAATTATATTTTACATTCTAATGATGAATTGAAATGTATAAAAAATTTAATTCAGGATTTTTGAATAAAATTAAAATACTTGTTTGGAAAAAAGCAAGAACAAAACAGTCTTTAATTACGCTTTACATCTGTCAAGCACATTTGCCACTAACTCTAATAATTGCTTATATAGATGTATTATTTTGTTTTATGTAATCATTGAGTATTATAAATGTATTTTTCTTAGACAGGAATTTCCCATTAAAAAAAGAAACATGCCACAAATTGAATGAAAATAGTCTATGTTATTAATAGACTTAGTTGAACATAATTTTAGTGTTGTCCTTACTCTTTTCAAAATTGTACTTATTTCATGTAGTATGCATTACGATGAGGATAGGATTTGAAATCTGATTGACGTGAGTATTTTGAGCTGACCTGGAGAAAATTAAAGGTGAGGAAACTGAGTAAATAAAATGGGGGGAAATGACCTCTGGCTGAAATATGGTTTTGAAGATTGGTTGACCTAATTGTATTAAAGTGCTTAATGCTTTAATGTTTGGAATAGGTGATAAGTCTTTTGTGTCCTCTTACATGAGAAAGTTATACAGATGGATTAGAAAAACTAAATATTTCCCTAAATGGACAAAGATTATTAATAGGTAATTCACAAAAGAAGAAATACATCTAGTCAGCCTTTTTTGTTAAAGGTAAATATTTTCCTGTTTGCTGTTCTAAATATTGTTAACTGCTTATCACGATGGTGTGATCACTCACCTAGAGCCAGATAGCCTGGAATGTGAAGTCAAGTGGACCTTAGAAAGCATCACTACGAACAAAGCTAGTGGAGGTGATGGAATTCCAGTTGAGCTATTTCAAATCCTGAAAGGTGATGCTTTGAAAGTGCTGCACTCAATTGCCAGCAGATTTGGAAAACTCAGCAGTGGACACAGGACTGGAAAAGGTCAGTTTTCATTCCAGTCCCAAAGAAAGGCAATACCAAAGAATGCTCAAACAATACAATTGCACTCTTCTCACACACTAGTAATGTTCAAAATTCTCCAAGCCAGGCTTCAGCAATACGTGGACCGTGAATTTCCAGATGTTCAAACTGGTTTTAGAAAAGGCAGGAGAACCAAAGACTAAATTGCCAACATCCGCTGGAGCATCAAAAAAGCAAGAGAGTTCCAGAAAAACATCTATTTCTGCTTTATTGACTATGCCAAAGCCTTTGACTGTGTGGAGCACAATAAACTGTGGAAAATTCTGAAAGAGATGGGTATACCAGACCACCTGACCTGCCTCTTGAGAAACCTATATGCAGGTCAGGAAGCAACAGTTAGAACTGGACATGGAACAACAGACTGGTTCCGGATAGGAAAAGGAGTATGTCAAGGCTGTATATTGTCACCCTGCTTCTTTAACTTCTATGCAGAGTACATCATGAGAATCGCTAGGCTGGAAGAAGCACAAGCTGGAATCAAGATTGCCAGGAGAAATATGCAGATGATACCACTCTTATGGCAGAAAGTGAAGAGGAACTAAAAGCCTCTTGATGAAAGTGAAAGGGGAGAGTGAAAAAGTAGGCTTAAAGCTCAACATTCAGAAAACTAAGATCATGGCATCCGGTCCCATCACTTCATGGGAAATAGATGGGGAAACAGTGGAAACAGTGTCAGACTTTATTTTGGGGGGCTCTAAAATCACTGCAGATGGTGACTGCAGCCATGAAATTAAAAGACGCCTACTCCTTGCAAGAAAAGTTATGACCAACCTAGATAGCATATTGAAAAGCAGAGACATTACTTTGCCAACCAAGGTCTGTCTAGTCAAGGCTATGGTTTTTCCAGTGGTTATTTATGGATGTGAGACTTGGACTGTGAAGAAAGCTGAGCACCAAAGAATTGATGCTTTTGAACTGTGGTGTTGGAGAAGACTCTTGAGAGTCCCTTGGACTGCAAGGAGATCCAACCAGTCCATTCTGAAGGAGATCAGCCCTGGGATTTCTTTGGAGGGAATGATGCTGAAGCTGAAACTCCAGTACTTTGGCCACCTCATGTGAAGAGTTGACTCATTGGAAAAGACTCTGATGCTGGGAGGGATTGGGGGCAGGAGGAAAAGGGGATGACAGAGGATGAGATGGCTGGATGGCATCACTGACTCAATGGAGGTGAATCTGAGAGAACTCCGGGAGTTGGTGATGGACAGGGAGGCCTGACGTGCCGTGATTCATGGGGTCGCAAAGAGTTGGACACGACTGAGGGACTGAACTGAACTGAACTGAACTGAACTATGTGTAAAAATTTTTAGCATATATTTTTTGCATTTTCCTTTTTTATTTTTATTGCTCCTAAGTTTAGAATGATACTTCTTCCTAGCACTTGATAGGAACACAGTGCATAGGGAATATGAATTAGTAACTTTTCAGGAGAGCAATTTATCAGTGTTTATTACAAAGCCTAAAGAGATGATTTGTCTTTCTTGCAATTATTCTAAAGAAATAATCAGAGATTCAGTGATTGATATATTTAATGTTCCTCACAGCATGATTTATACAGGAAGAAATTGGAAACAGTCTGTCAGTTGGAGATGTTACATATAATGCTATAGCCAAATGAGAGAATACTAATTTTGAAAAATGTTAATGATGTGATATTAAACAGAATAATATTTAAAAGAATATAAACTACAATCCTAAATTTCTTAGATTAATTCAGGCAAAGAAAGACAAATATCATGTCACTTATATATGGAAGCTAAAAAGTAATGCCAAAAATCATCCAGATATCTGTCTCACAATTCTGAAGACTGAAGTCTAGAATCAGGGTGTTAGCAGGATTATTTCCTTCTGACATCTATCAGAGAAACATCTGTTCCAGACTGCCTTCTTGGCTTGTAAATGGCTACTTTCTCCTTATGTCTCTTTATATCCTCTTCTCTCTCCCCATGTCTGGTTCCAAATTTCCCCTTTTTAGTTAGAATATCAGTCCTATTGGGTTAGTTCAGTTCAGTCACTCAGTCATGTCCAACTCTTTGCGACCCCATGAACCGCAGGCCTCCCCATCCATCATCGACTCCCAGAGACCACCCAAACCCATGTCCATTGAGTCGGTGATGCCATCCAACCATCTCATCCTCTGTCGTCCCCTTCTCCTCCTGCCCTCAATCATTCCCAGTATCAGGGTCTTTTCCATTGAGTCAGCTCTTCACCTCAGGTGGCCAAAGTATTGGAGTTTCAGCTTCAACAGCAGTCCTTCCAATGAACACCCAGGACCGATCTCCTTTAGGATAGACCGGTTGGATCTCCTTGCAGTCCAAGGGGCTCTCAAGAGTCTTCTCCAACACCACAGTTCAAAAGCATCAATTCTTCGACACTCAGCTTTCTTTATAGTCCAGCTCTCACATCCATACATGACCACTGGAAAAACCATAGCCTTGACTAGACGGACCTTTGTTGGCAAAGTAATGTCTCTGCTTTTGAATATGCTATGTAGGTTGGTCATAACTTTCCTTCCAAGGAGTAAGCGTCTTTTAATTTCATGGCTGCAGTCACCATATGTGGTGATTTTGGAGCCCAGAAAAATAAAGTCAGTCACTGATTCCGCTGTTTCCCCATCTATTTCCCATGAAGTGATGGGGCCAGATGCCATGATAATAGTTTTCTGAATGTTGAGCTTTAAGCTGTTTTCACTCTCCTCTTTCACTTTCATCAAGAGGCTCTTTAGTTCTTCACTTTCTGCCATAAGGGTGGTGTCATCTGCATATCCGAGGTTATTGATATTTCTCCCAGCAATCTTGATTCCAGCTTGTGCTTCCTCCAGCCCAGCGTTTATCATGATGTACTCTGCATCAGTTCAGTTGCTCAGTCGTGTCCAACTCTTTGCGACCACATGAATTGTAGCACGCCAGGCCTCCCTGTCCATCACCAACTACCGGAGTTCACTCAAACTCATGTCCATTGAGTCGGTGTTGCCATCCAGCCATCTCATCCTCTATCGTCCCCTTCTCCTCCTGCCCCCAATCCCTACTCTACATATATAAGTTAAATAAGCAGGGTGACAATATACAGCTTTGACATACTCCTTTTGCTATTTGGAACCAGTCCGTTTTTCCATGTCCAGTTCTAACTGTTGCTTCCTGATCTGCATACAGATTTCTCAAGAGGCAGGTCAGGCGGTCTGGTATTCCCATCTCTTTCAGAATTTTCCACAGTTTATTGTGCTCCACACAGTCACAGGCTTTGGCATAGTCAATAAAGCAGAAATAGATGTTTTTCTGGAACTCTCTTGCTTTTTCGATGATCCAGCGGATGCTGGCAATTTAGTCTTTGGTTCTTCTGCCTTTTCTAAAACCAGCTTGAACATCTGGAAGTTCACAGTTCACGTTTTGCTGAAGCTTGGCTTGGAGAATTTTAAGCATCACTTTACTAGCATATGAGATGAGTGCAATTGTGCGGTCATTTGAGCATTCTTTGGCATTGCCTTTCTTTGGGACTGGAATGAAAACTGACCTTTTCCAGTCCTGTGGCCACTGCTGAGTTTTCCAAATTTGCTGATATATTGAGTGCAACACTTTCACAGAATCATCTTTTAGGATTTGAAATAGCTCAACTGGAATTCCATCACCTCCACCAGCTTTGTTCGTAGTGATGCTTTCTAAGGCCCACTTGACTTCACATTCCAGGATGTCTGGCTCTAGGTGAGTGATCATACCATCATGATTATCTTGGTCATGAAGATCTTTTTTGTACAGTTCTTCTGTGTATTCTTGCTACCTCTTCTTAATATCTTCAGCTTCTGTTAGGTCCATACCATTTTGTCCTTTATTGAGCCCATCTTTGCATGAAATGTTCCCTTGGTATCTCTAATTTTCTTGAAGAGATCTCTAGTCTTTCCCATTCTCTTATTTTCCTCTATTTCTTTGCATTGATCACAGACACTAATGAACTCATTTTAACTTGCAAAAAACCTAAACTAGGATTTAAAAGAATATAGATTACAATCCCAAGTCCCTTAGATTCTGTGTATATATTTAGAGAAATATTGAGCTGATAAAATTATGAGATATTTTAGTTTTCTTTATCTTTTAAGAGTTTTTCAGATTTTCCATAATTATTTATTTTTATAATTAGGTAAAAATAACGTTATCTGACACCTGCTACACCAGGCATTTGTTTCATCATTTTTATATTTTCTTTTATTACATTTTTGTTGAATCATTTACTTGCAAGATATTTGTATTAGACACTGTTCTAACTGTTGAGGCTGCAGGAGTGAATGAGACATACAAAGCCTGCTGTTGAGAAGCTTTAATTCTACTAATATGCTAAATATCATATTAACTATAATTTATACAGTAGTTATTTTGATGTCAAATGTGAATAGAGGTCATTGCTGTTGAGATACAATTAAGCTGAGTCTTAAGTAATCAACATATTACTTAAGCACTTGGTATCACCACATATTGGGCCAAGTGTTTTATATACATTTTCTCATTTAATCTTCCTTCTTAAGCAATTTGCCCATTATTGCATGTCCAGTAAATGGGAAAGGAAGAATTCAAACCCAGATCATCTGTTTCCAGAGTCTTTGTTCATTTTTGAACAGTTCCTGAGCAAGTACTCAAAAATATTTGTTGGTAAAAATATTTCATGAATATTCTTATAATTTTAGGTATACCTTCTGGGCCTGTGTATTCTAGAAAAAAGTGACAGAACAAGTAATCATGAACTTTGATACCTTTAGAGCAGTGTACTTACTGTATGCTCTAAACCTCCTTTGATTGGTCAAATTGAGTTGCTAAAGTTAACCACTGATTTTGAGCTGCCCATTTTGCATTATTGTGATATTTACTTTGTGAGCTAAAAGTAGGAAAATTGGCTGTTGTAACATATGTCTGTCTGGCTTACTGGTTGTCTGATTAAAGAACTGAGTCATATGTCTCTCAGGTTCATGCTATGAGATCAGTTGAGTTTTGTCTAGACTTCGCCATGAGATGGTGAGGCCCCAAAGAGCTTGTCTTTTGACAAGCGTAGGGACCTGTTGCAGCTTAGACCTTAGAAAAACATTTATTGCATGCATGAATGAGTTTTCTAATTTGAAAGTTTAGAGGACTCGGTGATATTGGCTAAAAGTTGAGGGGAGAAAAATGTTATAATCTGGGAAAAAAGTTAAGGCTCACTGGCCAGCATATCTTGACTTTCAGTGTGTAAGAGACTTGGCAAGGGCTTAAATCAGTCTTTGGATCCAGGCTTCAAAGATTCTTATCCATAAATGGGTCTGGGGTGTAGTGCTTCTTTCTATATTATTAATAAGTACCCCAGGGAATTTTGAGGCAGATAGTGTAAGGACTTATAAAAATGATATCTTTGGTCCTCTTTCTACATGTTACATTCTTTTCATATATACACACAACTTATTACATACTTTAAGACTTAGAGAATATCAGCTACATACTAACATTTGTTAGAAATTGCTTTTTGTATTCTCTTCCTAGTGCCCATGTTGTCTTCTTCTGTACATCTCTCTCTAAATGTTATTGCTTAGAAGAAAATCCCATGGACGGAGGAGCCTGGTAGGCTGCAGTCCATGGGGTCGCTAAGAGTCAGACATGACTGAGTGATTTCACTTTCACTTTTCACTTTCCTGCATTGGAGAAAGAAATGGCAACCCACTCCAGTGTTCTTGTCTGGAGAATCCCAGGGAGGGGGAAGCCTGGTGGGCTGCCGTCTCTGGGGTCGCACAGAGTCGGACACGACTGAAGAGACTTGGCAGCGGCAGCAGCAGCAGAGGTTAAGAAGAAGCAGGCACATGAAACTGGTTCTGTTGCTGGTAGAACCATTGCTCATTATTTTGCTGACCTCTTTTAAGTTAATATGAAACAAAATATAATCATATAATTTGCTTATAGTCTCTTAAGTGACTGAACTGAGACTAGAATTCATAGCTTTTGGTTTCTAGTATGGTATTTTAACCTACTGATCACATTTCTTTCCTTTGGGTTTATTAATAGGCATATTCTCTTTTGTCTTAGTAAACTATCAATTTAATAAACTATCAGTTAATTAAACCCATAAATATATGAATCGTAAATCCAGAATTTTCAGGTCATTGTTTTTGTTGTGTTTTATCTTCCTCCTCTTATTTAATAAGTTTTCTTTGTTTTAGATGATTCAATTTGTAAATATGGCCTAAATTGTTTATACAGTTCTCAGATTTTGAGTGTGCTTATTGATTGTTGCTTTTGCTGAATTCGCAGATGGATTGAGTGATGAGAACAATGATGATCGTGTATTAAAATGCTGTCTTCAGTACCAAGAACTATTCCCTTGTTCTCTTGTTATTTTGTGCACGTGAGTTTCACAATCATTTTACTTTTTTAAAAACTAGCAATTTCTATTAAAGAATTTTAAAAAAGCATACTGTAATGACCATACCAAGGATCAAAAACATATATACTATTCTAAATTTCCCAGTAAATATATTCAGTTATAACTCACATTCTTATAATGTACAAACTATAGAGGAATGAGATTTGAATCTCATGAAGTTTCATTTCGGCTTAAGTTATATGATATTCAGAAAACTTTTGAAAAAGCAAGGGAGAGTCAATTTAATATCCAAGTAAAATAGTTAGAAATGAAAATCTACATTTTGGTCATGAGGCAAGAGGGTTAATTAATCTATTTGTTGGGAAAGGCTAATGTATGTTGTAGTTATATCCTGAGTGCTTATAACAGAGTAAGAGTTGAAATTCTGGGTCTACCACTTACCGGCTTTGTGACCTTGGAAAGCTGCTTAATGTTTCTTTATGTGTTTCCTTATGTGTGAAGCATAGGGAGAATAATAATACCTGCATTTATGAGGATATTGTGAGTATTTAGTCAGAAAAAGTATGCATATATGACTTGGAAGAGTGCCTCATACATAAAATTATCTCAGTAAGAGTTTTTCCTCCTTCTCCTGTCCTCTTTCCATTCCATTCCTGCATTCCAAACTAATATATTCATAAGTTAGTTCTAAGGTAAAAGTAGCAAATTTTATTTGCCAAATTGTATTTATCATGTATGAGAAAAGGCTCTATAGTAACTGATAAGAGCAATTTTAGTTTGTAGTTTTAGTCTGAATTGTGTTCACTTCAGAACGGGGTTTTTACAGTTTCATGATCATGCCTAAATTCTCTGAAATGGAGTGATTATGGAAATGACTGGCTCTTAGATTTTTCTTGTAAGAGGCTTGCCAATTACCATTTTAGCTGTGTTCAAAGATAAAGTTTTTTTTTTATTATTTAAAAAGAAACAGATTTCCGTCTCTACCTTCAAATTATTTATTAATCTAGGACATAATATATCATCCTGGAGTTTGTTGAAGGCTGAAATAGATTTAGTAATATGTTAATCATTTTGAATTTGAGATAAGCTAAAATTGAGAGAACTGTTATTTTTTTGTTCCACTTAGAATGAAAATTAAATTGGTGAGATTTAATCAATTCTCCATTATTTCTGCAGTCACTGTTTTGGAATGAACAGATCTAACAGTTTTCAATGAAATGAAATTTTGTGGTCAAACTTTACTTTTACCTCTGGCATTGTCATGTTCCAGACAAGCCTTTTTTGTTTTTTCCCTGTTAAGTGTGATAATCATACTTACTGTGTAAGTCAGACATACTTAATGTGAGGATATATTTTTACTACTTTAAGGGATGATGAGATGATAGTTAACATTAATATTAATAATGGCAGTGACAGGAGAAACCGTCTATAAATACTACGTACTTATCTATTTTTAAACTTAAGTATGTGCCAGCAACCTCCAGTTAGTATTTCCAGTCCACATCTCTCTTCTAAACTCTAGACTAATATATTCATCTACTTATTTGATATCTGTTTGGATGTCTCATAGACATCTGAAGCCTGCCCTCTCCAAAAATGAACTCCTAATCTTTCCTTCTAAACTGTTCTCCATTTGAATAAAAAAGGCCATCTTCTACCCATTTTGCTGAAGCCAGAAACCTTGGAGACATTTTTTATTTCTGCCTTTCCTTCATAATCTTTAGTCAGGCAAATAGCAGGTCTTGTGTGGTCTTCTTTTCTTTACCTACTCTGCCACCATCCTATGTCAAGTGATGTTATTTTTCCTCTTCCTTTTCTTCTCTAAGATCCATTATGCTTTCTACTTCCATATTCTCCTTCATTTCCAAAAAAAAGAATGGTATTTTTAACTTTTAAAAAGTTTTGTTATAAAGAATTTCAACAACGTTCAAAGTGAAGAAGAGTTAATAAACTCCTAAGTACCCAGCTACAATAATTATCAAGTTTCTACACTTCTATTACCTTATATTTCCATCTATTCCCTGTCCTACGATATGATAATTTTTATATAGCTCTTTTGATATTGAGGGAAGCTGTACAATGTTAAAATGCCCAAATATTAACTGTACAGTGTGACAGTGGATACCCTGGTTGTAGCCCCTCATCCCTCTTGATACATAGAACACTTCCATTATCCCAGAAAATGTGCTCATCCCGTTTTGTGCCCTTTTTCTAGTTTCTTGAGGTGGAAGCTAAGATGATTTATTTGAGACTTCTGTAAATGTCCCTTTAAGCACTGCCTTAGCTGCATTTCACAAATTTTGATACACTATTTTTTTAAATTCAATTTTATATGCTTTATAATTTGAATTCCTGGTGGTCAAGTCTAGTGGTTAAGACTCAGTGCTCTCCCTGTTGGGGCTGGGGTTTGATCCCTGGTAGGGGAGCTAAGCCTGCAAGCCGTGGTGCAGCCAAAAAATAAATTAAAGAAAATATGTTTTATAATTTCCCTCATGATTTTCTTTTGACCCACAGGTTTTTTAGATATTTGGTGCAATTAACTCCAAATATTTGCAAATTTTCCAGTTATCTTCTTGTTATTGATTATACTTTAATTCTGTTATATGACTTGAGAACATAATTTATATGATTTCTGTTCCTTTAGATTTGTTAAACTTGGTTTTATGCCCATGAATAAAATCTTAACTTGGTGAATGTTTTATGTGCTCTTAAGAAGAATTTATTCTGCTTTTGTGGGTCGCGTATTCTATAAATTCCATATAGGTCAAGTTTGTTGATAGTGTTGTTTAGGTCTTCTGTAACCTTAGTATTAATGATTATCTGTCTACTTATTTTGTGATTACTGACAGAGGAGTCTTGACTTTCCAAGCTGTAATTTATTGGTTTGCTTCTCCTTTCCATTCTGTTTGTTTTACTTCATGAATTTTGAAGCTCTGTTGTCAGAGGCATACACATTTAGGATAGTCTTCTTGGAGAATTGACACTTTTCTCATTGTCTAATTGCTGTCTTTGTTCCTGATAATATTCCTGATTCTGAAGTTTCCTTTGTTTAATATTAATATTACTATTCCAGTGTTGTTTGCTTTGTATTTATAATATATATATTTTCATCCATTTACTTTTAACCTATCTATATCTTTATATTAAAGTATTTTGTAGATAGCATATAATTGATACTATTCTTTTTTCCATTTTGACAATTTCTGTCTAATTGATGAGTTTCTACTATTCACATTTGATTGGTTGGATCAGAATCTACCATTTTACTAATTATTTTTTATTTGTTCAGCTATTCTTTTCTTCCTTTTTTTTTCTTCTTGGATTAACTGTGGTGCCATTTTATCTCCATTATTGACTTTGTACCTTTTTGAAAAGAACTTTATAATGGTTGCCTTAGTGTTTATAATATACATCTTTACTTGATCAAAGTCTGTCTTTAAATAACACTATGTTGCTTCATGTGTAGTATAAGTATTTTAATATGCTTTGAATTTCTCCCCCCATCCGTTTTGCTATCATTATTACATATTTTACTTTTACAGAAACAATAGCACAGTACTTTGTAATGTTTTTGCTTCACTCATTTGTCATTTAAAGGAATTAAAAATAAGAAAGTGAATGCTTTTATCTTGCATTCCATTTTTAGCATTCTTTATTTCTTTATTTGAATCCAAGTTTCTGTCTGGTGCCAGATTTCTGGTCATATTCCTTTTGCCTAAACAACTTTGACATGTGTGAGTATGTTGGCAGTGAATTTTCTGGTTTTGTTTTTCTGATAGTGTGTTTATTTCTCATTTATTTCTGAAGTATATTTTTACTGGATATGCAATTCTGGGTTGATTTGTTTTTTCTCTTTCTCTGAGTATTTTAAAGGTATCACTGCATTTTCTTCTAACTTGTTTGATTTCTGATGAGAAGTCTAGATAAATATTTTCTTTCTCTGTGTGTAATGTTCTTTTGGTCTTTTTTTTTTTTCCCCTCTCATTGCTTTCAAGATTTTTTCTTTGTCTTTTTTTTTTAGCAGTTTGTTTTTAGCAGTCTTTAGCAGATGTACCCAGTCCAGTGTTCTTGCCTGGAAAATCCCAGGGACAGAGCAGCCTGGTAGGCTGCCGTCTATGGGGTTGCACAGAGTTGGACACGACTGAAGCCACTTAGCAGCAGCAGCAGCAGATGTACCACGTTTGTGTGTATGTTTGTGATCCAAGCATGCATGCTTAGTTGCTCAGACATGTCCAACCCCTCGTGACACCATGGATTGTAGCCTGTCTGGTTCCTCTGAATACTGGAGTGAGTTGCCATTTCCTCCTCCAGGGTATCTTCCGAACCCAGGTGTTGAACCTGTGTCTCCTGCATTGACAGGTGGATTCTTTACCTGAGCCACCTGGGAAACCTGTATGCTTGTGGTAGAGGAGAGGAAATTATCCTGCTTGATGTTCTCTGAGCTTCTTGGATCTGTGGTTTGGTGTTCATTTTTTAGTTTTGGAAAATTCTCAGCCGTTATTTATTTAAATATTTAATATTTCTTCTGCCCCATTCCCTCTTTTCTCCTGGTATTACAGAATTATTAATACATTGTAGTAGTCAGCCTCCAAGATGATTCCAGTGATTCCTTGCCTCTTGGTATCTTTTTGTTTTTGTTTCTTGGCTGCACTGTACCACTTGCAGGATCTTAGTTACCCAATCAGGAATCAAACCCAAGCCCTCTGCAATGGAAGTGCAGAGTCCGCACCACTGGACCACCAGGGGATTCCTGTGCCTCTTAGTATTAATTCCCTTGTGTAGTCCTCTCCTGCGTTGTACCAGGGTTGATCGTCTGTGTGACAGATAGTAGGCATCAGAAGTGATGGTATGTCACTGGCACTTCCTTTTGGGGCACACTCTTGTTTCTTTTTCTTGGATCAGTTGTTCTGGGGAAGCAAACTCCATGCTGTGAATAGCTCTGTGGAGATGCCCACATGGTGAGAAACTGAAGCCACAAGCCAAAAGCCAGTGAAGGGCTAAGCCCTACCAATAGCTACATGAATGAGCACCAATTAAATCACGAGGTGACTGTAACACTGGGGAATAGTATGTTTCAACTTTGTGAGATAGCCTGAGCCAGAACCATTCAGTCAAGCTGTTCACAGATCCCTCACTTTTAGAAATTGTGTGAGATAATAAATGTTTTTTTCACACTACTAAGTTTTGGGGATAAATTGTTACACACTCAATAGACAACTAATATATGCCTATATATTTGACTATTTGATATTGTCCAACAGCTCTTATACATATATATTTTTAACATTTTCTTCATTTTTGTTTCAGTTTGGATAATTTCTTTTGACCTGTCTTAATGTTTGGTCTTTCTTCACCTGTGTTGGGTCTACTGAGGAGCTTGTTGAAGGCATTTTTAATTTCTGTCTGGTTTTACATGTTGTTCACCTTTTCTGTTGGGCTTCCCAGGTGGCACTAATGGTAAAGAACCTGCATGCCAAAGCAGGAGCTGTAAGAGATGTGGGTTCGATCCCTGGGTGGGGAAGATCCCTTGAAGAAGGCCTTGGCAACCTGCTCCAGTATTCTTGCCTGGAGAGTCCCAAGGACAGAGGAGCCTGGTGGGCTACAGTGCGTAAGGTGACAAAGAGTCGGACACGACTGAAGAGACTTAGCACACATGCATGCACCTTTTCCATTAGAGCCTTTAACACATTAATCTAAATTCTTTAAAATTTCCTGTCAGATTCAATGTCTGTCTCATATCTGAGTCTGGTTCTATTGATTGATGTGTCTCTTGGAAGTATATTGCTTTTTTCCTGGGTTAAATTTATATGCAGATTTTAGGACTCAACTCTGTGATTTCCACCCTTCTTCAGTTTCCCCTTAACTGTCCATATGTTTTGGCCTGTGCTACCTAACATTGCCTTCTGACATTTCAAGCCACAAAGGCTCTGACTTTCTGTCCTAAAGTATTGATAAGTTGGGAAATGCCCTCAGGCAAAAAGATAGAAAAGTGTGCTTTTAACCTTTGCAGTGTCTGTGTCTTAAGTGTACATTCCCTTCCACCTTCTACTTTCATTTTATTGCTCTTTAGTGCCTTCAAATAGATTTTGCCTTTGTTGTTGTTTTTGGTCTAGATTTTCTAATTCTCTCTATGGGAACTTAGTCTGACCAAGCTACTCTGCCATTAACAGAAGCTGGAAGCCTGCTAGTCTCAAGAACAGCAGTTTGGTAAACACAGATCTGATGTCGTTTCTGCACTGAAGCCCTTTAATCTCTTTCCATTTATTAATGTTCTTGACTTTCTCTGTAGCCAGGTAAACTGGTCTTATATCCACTATTTCTAATCATCCTGGCTTCTTACAGCATATAGCAAATTCATATCATTTGTCTTCAGTCATCAGTTCAGTCACTCAGTCATGACCGACTCTTTGCGACCCCATGAACCGCAGCACGCCAGGCCTCCCTGTCCATCATCAATTCCCGGAGTCTACCCAAACCCATGTCCATTGAGTCGGTAATGCCATCCAACCATCTCATCCTCTGTCGTCCCCTTCTCCTCTTGCCCTCCATCTTTCCCAGCATCAGGGTCTTTTCCAATGAGTCAGCTCTTCGCATCAGGTGGCCAAAGTATTGGAGTTTCAGCTTCAACATCAGTCCTTCCAATGAACACCCAGGACTGATCTCCTTTAGGATGGACTGGTTGAATCTCCTTGCAGTCCAAGGGACTCTCAAGAGTCTTCTCCAACACCACAGATCAAAAGCATCAATTCTTCGGTGCTCAGCTTTCTTTATAGTCCAACTCTCACATCCATACATGACCACTGGTAAAACCATAGCCTTGACTAGACGGACCTTTGTTGGCAAAGTAATGTCTCTGCTTTTTAATATGCTGTCTAGGTTGGTCATAACCTTTCTTCCAAGGAGTAAGCGTCTTTTAATTTCATGGCTGCAGTCACTAACTGCAGTGACTTTGGAGCCCAGAAAAATAAAGTCATCCACTGTTTCCACTATTTCCCCATCTGTTATGCCATGAAGTGATGGGACTGGATGTCATGATCTTAGTTTTCTGAATGTTGAGCTTTTAAGCCAACTTTTTCACTGTCCTCTTTCACTTTCATCAAGAGGCTCTTTAGCTCTTCTTCACTTTCTGCCATAAGCGTGGTATCCTCTGCATATCTGAGGTTATTGATATTTCTCCTGGCAATCTTGATTCCAGCTTGTGTTTCTTCCAGTCCAGCGTTTCTCATGATGTACTCTGCATATAAGTTAAATAAGCAGAGTGACAATATACAGCCTTGACATACTCCTTTCCTATTTGGAACCAGTCTGTTGTTCCATGTCCAGTTCTAACTGTTGCTTCCTGACCTGCATACAGGTTTCTCAAGAGGCAGGTCATTTGTTTTAGGCCCACTCTAAATAAATTTGTAATTGCCTACCCTTTGTAAATCATTTATTTTATTATGGCTCTTAATGCTTATTTTTCCTAGGATGATCATATTCTTGTGTTCAAATCCTCCTCCCACTTACCGGGTATAACTTTGGACAAGTTACTTAACCTTTTTATACTTCAGTTTCTTATGTGTGAAATGGGGATAAAAATTAGTACCACTCCTACCTAAGAAGCTTGTTGTGAGAATTAAATGGATTGCTATATATAAAGTGCTTAGCATAGTTCCTGATACCAGGAAAACATTCAATATGTAGCAATAATAATTATTCTCAAAAACTAAGATGATATGCCTCTAGTGTGTGATAATTTATCTTCTGCATTAAAAAATTATCCTTTGTTAATATATGTACTGAGAATCACCAGCCTCTGATTAGATTCCATGTGATTTTAGTTGCCATACGATTTGTCTTATAAAAAATAAAATATTTTTTCCTCCTAATCCAACCTAGGGATGATAGAAATTTAAGAAACAAAGGCCTAATAAGTGGTGTGAAGTCACTCAGTAAAGAAGAATTGAGTGCAGAGTTATTAAACTTATCTCTGAACACAGATGTATGTCATCAGCCTTGTATATCTAAACAACAATTGAAAGCAGGTAGTATTCTTACTACAAATAATTAGAAGTATATCTTATTTTGTGTACTAAGAATATTGACAACAGTTGGAATTAATGGTAGATTTTTATTTTGTACATTTAAAGAAACATTGTGTGGAGTATTTGCTGGCACATAAATGGTAGAAATGAATGAATATTATAATGGTGATCCAAAAAAAGCATACATGATTGCCTTCTATATATACTGTTACAAATTAATTTGTATTTTTGTCTGTACACTCATATACATTTTTATATATTTGTAATCACCATGTGAATCCTATTTGTTCTTTCTCAGAGGATACCTTTTAAATTAATGGTAGCTATAAGAAATACCCATTTGAGGTAGGGAAAAATAGTTTATTCTTAACATTACTTTCATATTCTTAACTTTCTATTAACATAGTAAAACAGTAATGGACTTGAAGGACTCTAGGGGTAATGTTTTTAAATTTAAACTAATATACACATTATTTAAAAACATATCTCACCATTTCCTTCTGAGGGAAAAATAATTATTGAAGTTCTTAGTAGCATATGCATATGCTTCATATATTCATTTGAATATATGCTACTTATTTGTTGCTTATTTGACCTTTTTGGTAATAAAGTTTCCTTTGTCATAATACTCTAAATGGCCTTTAGAGACAGTTACAGAATATTCTACTTTATAGTTTTTCAAGGGAAATATGCTTTTGATTTGCTCATTTTATTACTGACATTTTAAATTTTTACTTCATATTCAAAGAGGTAATCCCCTTAATATTTTTAATTTTGCCATAAAGAAATTGCAGTTGTTTGCAGGTGTCAAAATAGTAATTATAATGAAATAATATAAATGAAAATAATCAAAACTAATATTAGAAGGTGAAGGTGTATAGGTAGTTAAGTCAGAGAGTCTAGTCTTTTCAAGACAAGTTACTGATGTGAGTTATGTTTATGATTTTTGGAAGTAAACACATTTTGTCCATAGTTCTTGGTTTTCTATTATAAATATTAATAGATGTAAAGAATTTTTTTAATTTTTAATTTTTTAAATAATGTAAGGTTAAAATATACACATTTCTCAAATTCCTTTTTTTCTTTCAAATTTCTATTTTAGTAAAAACATTTCATTGCCTTTTGTCAAAAAGATAAAGCGTTTACTAATGTAATATGTTTTGCATCTAAAAACAGCTATACTAAATATTTCTAAATACTCTTTATTTATTTATTTTTGGCCATGCCACATGGCTTGCAAGAGTTCCCCCGAACAGGGATTGAACCAGGGCCAGGACAAGTGAAAGCCTGGATCCTAACCATAGCCCACCAGCGAACTCCCCAAAATCTTGTTTTAAAAATATTCATTTCTTCTCTAGATTCAAATACTAATTATATCCATTAAATATTTATTATTTATGGCCAAATACTAATTATATGTGTAAAATATTTACTATTAATGTCCTAAATAAAGCTTGTAACTTTGTTTTGAAGAAACAACACCTTTGGAGGAGAGCTATGAGGAAGAATCTACAAACTCTGGACTACCCCTTCTACTTGAAAAGATTGTATCTGATCTCGAAAGATCTCTTGGAACAGCTTTATCTTCCATATTAGAAACAGAAATGAAAATTGCTTTTGGAAACCTCTGGATGGAGGTGATTATTTGAATGCTTAGTTAAAGGTTTCTTTTTTATTGCTAAAGATTTGTTGCCTTATTTTAAGAAATACACTTTGTATAAAATATATGTTTTATTGTAATAATTGATATCACAATAATATTTTTCTTGAAGTTTTTAGAATAACTTTAAAAACTAACTGATGGACATTTCTTAATGATTAGGACTATTTTTTATCATTCATTTTCTCAGTGAACAAATATTTATTGGGTGTCTACCATTTGTTAGACATTTCCTCCATGGAGCTTAAATTGAAAGAAAATGTCTCATTTTTAGTTTATTTGAGTCAAAATGTCTATATTGTGGCTTATGTGATATAAGTTTGAGAATCAGAGTGTATATTTGGTATTAGTAAAATATTTTGAATTTTCTTTAGATTCACATCTTTTCTGTAATAAGTAAACATGACATTTGGAAATAGTGGCCTTCTTAGTTTAATGTTTGTTTGCTATTCACGTTTATCATTAAGAGAAAGTTTATTCCCTATCAATTGTATCTATCCCAGATATTCAGTGAGATTCTAATATTTGTCAGTGTGGCTTGATTATACTATCAAGTGTTAAACCAAGATGTTGAAGAATGATCAGATTCTAGGAAGGTTGACATAAATTAGATTTCATAATAGAGTCTAATAAAGTGATTGCATATGAATGATTGAAGAAAGGATGTACTGATCTTATAGTACTTAATTATGAGTTTTCTTTATAAACATGCCTTTATAGGAAAATTCTTTTCTGTATAGATGTTTTTCTCTAGTTTTAGGAAATTAGATTGATTTTGTTGTAGAAATGACCATGTTGAAAGGTAGATGACGACTTTTGCTGACTAAAACTGTAGTTTTTCTGATTAAAACTATGCTTTCTTTTGGTACACATGGTTTCTGAAACTATAAGTATTATTACTAATGTGAATTTTATAAAAGCAGTTTCCAGTGGAATAGGCATTTTAAGATTGTGACTGGCTTTTAATAAAACATCTTTTAGTTTAAGAAGAATTCAATTATGTTTTGCCTAGAAATCTATGTAGGAATTCCTAAATAGGTACTTTAAAATAAATACATCAATAATGCTGTTTTTCTCTAGATGCTGTACTTGAAACCTCCATGGACTCTAATACATTTATTACAGTGCTTTAGAAAACATTGGTTGGCTGTATTTGGATTAGTTATGGAAAAGAACTTGCTCTTAACCATTGAGAGTCTATATGAAAATCTCCGTAAAGGTATGAATCTTTCATTTTGTCTTTGGAAGTGTTGTATTAAAGTCAGAATTCATGGAATGTGAAGATGAATTAATAAAAAATTTTTCAAACAGTTCTTAACCATTTGCACTTTTAATTTCTTAAGGAAATTTATAGCAGCTAGATGAATGGATGGAGTTCATAGAGATTGTGACTGTTCATAGTATCATTTTTGATGTTCAAATAGTTAATCAAGATTTCTACTTAAAATACATGGATAAGGAGTAGGAATCCTTTGGATTTGGTGCATAATGAATTTTAGAACCACAAGAGACTAGAATCAACATTTAGTTGGTAGTTTCTTAAACTGTATCACACAGAACCTTCTTGAAGTGTTTCTGGAGTTGCCAGAGATTAGGGGTAGAAAGGTTGATGGGGAGCCTGATAATAGTGTGCTTTTGGCCTTCAACCCCAACTTTAGCCATTCAGCTTTCTTTTATTTATGTAGAGAGATTCCGTGTGTGATTAAAAAAGAAAAAGTTTTTCTGCCAGAAAACAAAAGATGTGAAAAGCACTGATCTAATGGTGGGCTACAGTTTAAGTTCAGTTCACTCAGTTGTGTCTGACTCTTTGAGACCCCATGGACTGCAGCACGCCAGGCCTCCCTGTCCATCATCTACTCCCAGAGTCCACCCAAACCCATGTCCATTGAGTTGGTGATGCCATCCAACCATCTCATCCTCTGTCGTCCCCTTCTCCACCTGCCCTCAATCTTTCGCAGCATCAGGGTCTTTTCAAGTGAGTTAGCTCTTTGCATCAGGTGGCCAAAGTATTGGAGTTTCAGCTTCAACAGCAGTCCTTCCAATGAACACCCAGGACTGATCTCCTTTAGGATGGACTGGTTGAATCTCCTTGCAGTCCAAGGGACTCTCAAGAGTCTTCTCCAACACCACAGTTCGAAAACATCGATTCTTTGGTGCTCAGCTTTCTTTATATATAAGTCCAACTCTCACATCCATATATGACTACTGGAAAAACCATAGCCTTGACTAGATGGACCTTTGTTGACAAAGTAATGTCTCTGCTTTTGAATATGCTGTCTAGGTTAGTCATAACTTTCCTTCCAAGGAGTAAGCATCTTTGAATTTCATGGCTGCAGTCACCATCTGCAGTGATTTTGGAGCCTAAAAAAATAAAGTCAGCCACTGTTTCCCCATCTATTTCCCATGAAGTGATGGGACCAGGTGCCATGATCTTAGTTTTCTGAATGTTGAGCTTTAAGCCAACTTTTTCCATTCTCCTCTTTCACTTTCATCAAGAGGCTCTTTAGTTCTTCTTCACTTTCTGTCATAAGGGTGGTATCATCTGCATATCTGAGGTTATTGATATTCCTCCCGGCAATCTTGATTCCAGCTGTGCTTCCTTCAGCCCAGCATTTCTCATGATGTACTCTGCATGTAAGTTAAATAAGGAGGGTGACAATATACAGCTTTGACGTCCTCCTTTTCCTATTTGGAACCAGTCTGTTGTTCCATGTCCAGTTCTAACTATTGCTTCCTGACCCGCATACAGGTTTCTCAAGAGGCAGGTCAGGTAGTCTAGTATTCCCATCTCTTTCAGAATTTTCCACAGTTGGTTGTGCTCCACACAGTCAAAGTCTTTGGCATAGTCAATAAAGCAGAAATAGGTGTTTTTCTGGAACTCCTCCTTTTTCCATGATCCAGCAGATGTTAGCAATTTGATCTCTGGTTCCTCTGCCTTTTCTAAAACCAGCTTGAACATCTGGAATTTCACGGTTCACGTATTGCTGAAGCCTGGCTTGGAGAATTTTGAGCATTACTTTGCTAGTGTGTTTATGTGCTACAGTTTATGGAGTCGCAAAAGAGTCCAACATGACTTAGCAACTAAATAAATGTTATTAAAGTCTGTGTTTTGTCATTAAGGAAACTAGCTTTGAGAGAGTAAGTGATTTGTCCATAGTGAACAGCTCCGTTTCTTTTGCTGTATAAACCATTATTAGGATGTTCAGTTAGTTCTTGACTTTTCTCAAACTCCTCATGAAGTGATCTATTTTATGTATTAGTTATATCCTGTCTACTTTTTAAAAATAACTGAGTATAGATGGGCCTTTAAAGGACCACCTGAGTACAAGAGAGTTTAAGTTAGGCTTAAAGGTGCAAGAGCCAGGTAGCGAAGAAGAACCAAAGAGATATTTTTACTATAAAACATGTGCAAACAATTATTGCAATACTTGAACACAGATTTTAGCACTAAGCTTCCTAACAGCTAAGATAAAACAAAAACATTCTATGCCAGATATACCACTTCTCTTTTCCCCTGAAGTGTAAACTCTGAAAATGTTTTATATCTTTATAAATTTCCCCAGGGAACTTAAACTTCCTAATCAATACTTTATGACATATATGTAGTTGATGTTGCATGAATATTTAGTTTTTAAAGTTACTGATTTTTAAAATAAAAATACACTTTCCAGGCATTGACCTTTAACTAGAAAATATTTATTAGGGGTATTATTATTAAGGAATGACATATTGGACATGTCCTCAAAGTATCTTGAAAGATATATAGAAACAGTGTTCATATCTTTTACTAGGGACATAATTTTGTTGCTTCTGTCAAAAGAGGAAGTCCATAAACCATGTGTGATCTTAAGTAAGACTTGGTTTCAGAAATGGGATATCTAGTTGCCATCTTCCATTTGTCTGTTTTCCAGGGCTGGGCAGTTTTGTTGTGCTTATATGGAACTTTAGAGGTAGTAGTCAGTAGTTCTATTTTTCTCTAATAACAAGAGAAGTGAAAAGATATGACCGTTCCTTTCATTAAAAACTCATTTGGAGGATTATTGTGTAATCATAATTTATTGATCTTTGATCTAGAAGAATCCAATGCCTAATGTTTACTGACTTGTGAATGATATGTAATAGAATTATAAAAATGCCTTCTGCTCTAAAATAATTTTGAATTAGAAAAAATTACAGGTAATTCTGTTTATAATCTTTTAATAGTATCTGCAGCTGTTGAATTATACATGTTTAACTTACTGTATCAAGCATGTCACTTTAGATCAATTCATAGAAAATTACATAGAAAATGAGTAGTAGCTTTTTCTGACTTCATTGTCTGTATTATTTTTAACCTAAATAATTATTGACCTTATATAAACATTAAATTATTTCAGCCTTGTAGATTTTTTTTATGCTTTGTCTGAGTACTGAATTGATCATTGACATTATACTTTTGCCTTAATCTTTAGTAAAAAATTCTTTTAAGATGAAATAAAATGATTAATTCAAGGATTTCAGCCCTATGAAACAGACTATACTGGAGAAGCATCATTAAAAGAAGTTGTGCCCAACTGCCTCCTCTGAGGAGATTTACCTCCTTTCTGTCCTCTGTAGCATCTCTTATCCCTAATTTTCCCACAGGAATTTGAACTAGTCTTTGATTTTAAAAATAACTGAAAGTGTTTTGTAAGGAGATGCACTGTTTGCTTAATAAAAGGGTAGCCAGAAACTTGGCTGTAACCATCACATTAGATCAGAATTTCAGAATATTGAGTAATTGATTATGAAAATCCACTTTTTATTTTCATTTAACCTTTCAGTATTATGTAAGTTACACAGAAAAACTATTTTTTTTTAACTCATAGTGCCAGTGTTTCAGAATAAAATAGAATTTCTGAAGCTGTGAACCTAAAAGAAAACAAGCAAACACATTGCACTGTGGTTATTTTAAATGCCTTTGAAAACTGTCATGCAGTATTCTATCTTAATAATAGAGATAATTTTTTCTATTCTGAATTTTGGTAACATTAGAAAGTTGTTTAACTTCATTTTTCATAACTTTGAATCTTTTATTGTCACCACTTCTCTTAATTGGTTTGAGAATTTATTGTAAGCAAGTTTAGTTCCTTGAGACAAAAATGTTACATCTTTAAATTATTACCTGTAGATTAACTCACTTCGCTAATTTAAGGGGGAAAAGTTCTATTAGCTTCTTTTGCCCATAGCTCACTGTTAACCCAAGTTGTTTATTTTTCGCTGAAATTGTATTGCATCCAGAGAGAACACGTTTTCAATAAATCTGGTATTATATTTCATGTGATGGGATTTGAAGATAAATCACTACATGATAACTGAGTTGATTATGACAGGTACTGCATATAATTTAAGGGCTCACCACCAAAATGTGACACTGTGATGTCTCGAGTAATCTGTATACAAACAACCTCAGTTTTGAAAATCTGTAGTTTAACTCAGATTTGTTTGGTGATTATCTCTTCTGAAGAGTATAACATTCTTTCATTTTACTGTTAATTTTAAAAATTGAAGTATAATTGGAGTATAGTTGATTTACAATGTTGTGTTAGTTTCTGGTATACAGCATAATGATTCAGATACATATATATGCATATTCTTTACTTTGTGGTTTTTTGAAGAGTATTGAATATAGTTCCCTATCCTATTCAGTAGGGCCTTGTTATTTGTCAATTTTGTATGTAGTAACTTGTGCATTTCACGTTTACTTTGAAGTTGACTGTTTTGAGGGAAATTTTGGAATCTGAGTAGAGACTCAGTATCCACAGGAAATTGGTTCCAGGACCCCTGAGGATAGAAGAATTCTCCATGCTCAAGTCCCTTGTATAAAATGGCATAGTATTTGTATATAACTTACACATATTTTCCTATAAACTTTGAATCATCTCTAGATTACTTGTAATACCTAATACAATATAAATGCTCTGTGAATAGGTGCCAGTACATAGCAAATTCATGTTTTGCTGTTTGGAACATGATAGAACTTTTTCCCCCCAAATACTTTTGATCTATAGTTGACGGAAACTGTACATGTGAAAACTTACAGATATGGAAGGCCAGCTTCACAGAATGCCAGAATCAGCTCCAAGAACTTTGTCTAAAACTAAGGCTCATCATGGCTTTTTACACCAGAGAGATAAATTGGGAGCCTGTAGATATAAATGTGTACTCTCCTTAAATTTCTTAGTTATTATTAGATTGATTTTTCAAAAGCATTTTTGTGTTGTATACTCATTCTTACATATTTTTTCCTTCTTAATTTTCTGTTACCAGCTAACAAAGCAGTGGATTTTACAACAGTGAAATTCCTGCTTCAGGATTCTGAAAGTTTGCTACATGCTTTCAGTACAAGGTCAAATTATGATGGTATTCTTCCACAGGCCTTTGCTCAAGTAAACAAACTACTCCAAACATTTGCAGAGGTAAGATACCTTTAGAATGCCATTTAGAGTAATCATATATGTTATAAGAATGTATTTATCGGACAGTAGGTAAGAAATTTAATTTACTCTAACATACTAAAAGCATTAAGTAAATATTAAGTGAATTGAATGGAGACTGAACAATCCTTATTACAGGTTATAAAATATTCATACTCCTATGGAAGCAGTGTCACAGCAGTTGTTGGGATTTCATATTGTTTCATTTATGAATAGAAGAGAACTATGCGTTGTTGCCTGACTACTCATTTTTCAGTGCTCCTGACCAATGGATCACAGCCTGCATCAAAATACTTCAAAAAAATTTTTAAGCGTGCAGATGCCATGCCCCTTACTGAGTAAAATTTCTGTCAGTGGTGCCCAGAAGTGTTTTTGTTCTTGATTCATGTTTTATTTTCGAATAATTTCAAACTTATAAGAAAATTACAAGAGTAACAAAGAATTCTCATATGTGTCCTTTACCCCCATTTCCCAGTGTTAACCTTTTATCACATTTTCTTTTATTATTTTCTGTCTTCTACCTACCAGTCTACTTATCTATCCAGAATATTTTTTCTAAATTAAGAGTATGTTGCAGATATTATCCCCTTTTACCCCTAAATATTTCCATATATATATATTTCCTAATGAATAAGGATATCTTATATAACTAGTATAATTAGTCAGGAAATTATTATTGACATAATCCAATTATCTAACCTACAGACTGTATTCAAACTTTGCCAGTTGACCTACCAATTTTTTAACAGGTCTCCTCATGTGATTCTTATACAGTCTGCCTAGCACTGATGCCTTTTTGCCCCTTTAAAATAACTATGTGAGTTTTGTCCTTAGTAATACTGTATTTCTAGAGTCTTCTGATTTCAAATCTATAAAATTCAGGTCATTTTATATGCCTGAAACAGTTAAAAAAACTCAGCATCACAATTACATTGTTAGATATCAATGATACTTTCATCTAATATATATATGTGTGTGTGTGTATGTGTGTGTCATATCTTTTTTCCTTTGAACTATTGAATTGGCCATGTTTTCCTCTGTGGTTTTTTTTTTCTGGTAACATAGGCCCTGGTACCTATGAAGTAGTAAAAGGATTAGATGATACTAAACTTAGTCATAGTTACTGAGGAAAGAATTTAACTTTCTTAAGACTAAAAGAAGCATCTTTTTGATAAACTAACAGGAAATATATGTTATTTCTTGAGGAAAGAATTGATTTAAGCAGTAAATAATCTTTTGGTTTAAGATAACCAAAACATTGGTACTTATTCTTTTTTTTTTTTTTGCAGCCCCAGAGGGGCGGTACTTATTCTTTTAAATGGCAAGTGTGACTTTTAGAGTCTTCAGTAGGGAAGAATGGACCTGCAAATTTAGGAGTTGCAGCTTGAATATTTTAATTGAATTGTATAGGGAAGAGCTCATTATCCTGTCTTTCACAGAACTGAGCCCTAAAACCCCATCTTTAGTGAAACAACCATGGTGAACAAGATGGAAAGTTTAGGATACTTACAGTCTTAGCAGCCTTTGAATGAAAATTATTGAGAATAAAAAAAATTAGGAATGATTGAGATAAAAATGATATCAAGATTCTTTTATCAGTTGGAAACCTAGCCATGGGAGTTTTCTTCCATGAAGAGTTTGATATTAAAATCTAGTGTTGTTTGTCGCATAATTGTATGCCTGTTATATATTGCCCACTTGTAAACATATTGGCTTATTATTTAGTAAGTTATTTATTCTTGGATCCTGATTTTCTAGTTGTCACATTAGCAAGAGATTTAAGAAGACAAGGGACAAAAAATCTAGTATTCTCTTTAGTGCTTTTCCCTCAACATTAAGCATTAGTCTGATTGTTTGAAACAACTTGTGTTTTTTCCACAATTAGCGCGCTTTCAAGTATTGCTTATACAACAATTCATTGTCTAAGTCAGTCAAGAACATTGTGATTTAGCTTGGGCTTTTAAAATGCACTTTCAATAGCAGTTATTTTGTAGAGTACATCTGGTTTATGACCTGAATACTTAGTTATGTGTCACTAACTTGAACAATGAAAAGAAAGAGATTACCTCCAGGAATAGAATATCTAAGTACAGTAACTGTAAAAAAAAAAAAATGCCCCTTATCTTAATTTACCAAGTGTAGAAAATCAGGAAAAGAGAAATATTCGTTATTCATTTGTTTCTGAGAAACCAAAATGGAAAGTTAAGTAATGTCATTTTCCAGATTTTTATATAAATGGGGTAGAGGAAAGGATATATATTTTTTCTCTTACAAACCTTTAACATCATAAAAAAAGAAAGACTTGCTCTTCCAGAATGATAGACTATTTAAAATAAGTCTTTTTAATAAACTTAGACTTACGTGCCTCAGACTTCCCATCCTGACTAGTTGTGTTTTTAATTTCTGGTTATTTAACCTCTCAGAGCCTTAATCCCTTCTTTTATAAGAAAGAGTATAATAATCTCTGCCTTAGAACTGTCATGAGAATTAAATTAATATTTGTAGAGCCTAGCACACAGTAAGTGCTGTGTAAGTGTTTGATAAAGCAGCCTATTGGTATGTTTTGTTGCATACACTTCTGTTTGAAAGCTGAGAAAAAGCATTATGTGATGATTAAACACATTATCTCAAAACAAAATTCATATTTCCATTCATGTGTATTTATTAAATTCATAGTTAATGTAAACAGGCAGTTTTGTTCCTTCCTAAAAAGAAATAAAAGGGTAATAATTACCTTTATGAGCTGGAGAGAGAATATAACCACATTCATATCTACTTATTCATATATACTTCATTCACTTTCACTAAAGGTCAGATTCTGTTCATGCCTCTTACCAGCTGTGTGACCCTGCATAACTTATTCATCCTTTCTTTGCCTCAATAAAATGTAGATAATCATAGTTTCTCCTTCATAGAGTAATTGTGAGGATTAAATGAGCTAAATAGATATAAAGTTCTTAGAAAATTCCTATACATAAGAACTGCTCAGTAACTATGAACTGTTGTTACAGTTTTGGAAATTTCCTTTTTTTTTAATTTGATAAGCATGAAGCTAATGTTTGAAATCATACTTTTATCAACAAAGGAAACCTAGAGAAACGGAGTGATTTTAAATTCACAAAGATGTTATAGATGAGCCAAGTCAACAAACTCAATAAACTCATAGTTAAAAACTTTTTTCCATTCTATCTATTTTTCACCTAAGTTAATATTTTCACCCAGGGTGATTTTTTTAAGAAAATGTCATTTGAATCAATGGTATTGCTTTTTCACACTGTTTAGAAATATGCTCAGATCTGTTCTTAAATATTTTTAATTGGTCGTGCTATTTACTATACCATCATCTTCCATCAGCTACCAAACTTCTTAAAAGAGCAGTATAGAACCATTGTTCCTATTTCTATGTTCACTTATTTCTTAATCCCTTACAAGTAGAATTCTACTTCTATACTCTGTAATAAATAAATGGGAAATACTGTTTCTTATAAGTGGAGAAGAAAAAAATTTTTAGCTCTGATTCTATTCTGATAATATTCTGTACATAATCAAGGACAAAGAATAAATAGCACTTCCACGAAAGGCAGAACATTTGTGATCTACAATTGGCGTTCTTTCTCTCTCACTTACTAGTGAAGGACTAGCTGCATATTATGTAATTCTTATTTCCCCAGGGCAAGGCAAAACTTAAGCAAAATTCTTCGAAAAATATCCCGGGTAAAAGCCAGGAGGATAATTCTCTGATGAAATCTGATAACCAAGAAATCACCGTTTTCCCCGGTTCTTATCCTCCCCAACCCAGCAGGCATCAAGAAATCTGGTCTATCCTAGAGAATGTTTGGATTACACTGTATCAAAACAGGTACTAAATTAACAAGAATTTTTGAGTTTCAGGGTTTTCCATTATTGCTAGTGTTCATTAAATAGTGTTTGGGGTGTGATTTTTTTTTTTTTTTAACTACCAAGTGTCTTAGTCTTTTAAAAATTTTGTTTGTTTGTATTCGCTTTTGGTTGTGCTGGGTCTTGTTGCTACTCGGGCTTTTCTGTAGTTGGGACGAGCAGAGCTCAAGCAGGGCTTACTCTAGTTGCGATGGACAGGCTTCTCACTGCTTCTTTTTTTGCAGAGCACAGGATGTGGGGTGCATGGGCTTCCCTAGTTGTGGCTCCCAGGCTCTGGAGCACAGGCTCAATAGTTGTGGTGCACGGGCATAGTTGCTCCACAGCATGTGGGATTCTCCTGGATTAAGGATGGAACCTGTGTCTGCTGCATTGGGAAGTGGGTTCTTTACTACTGAGCCACCAGGGAAGCCCTGGTTTGTGACTTTAGCAATATAGTTTGTACTAGATTATCTTATGAGGGCCTTTTGTCAAATTATACCTTAGAGGTAGTGCTGCTTAAATAGGGGCTCAGAATTATCTGGAGAGGGTAAAAAATACATATGGTTAGGTTCTCTTGTTAGAAATTCTAATTCAGTAGCACAGGGCTTCCATGGTGGCTCAGCTGGTAAAGAATCCACCTGAAATGTGTGAGACCTGGATTCGGTCCCTGGGTTGGAAAGATGCCCTGTAGAAGGGACAGTTACCCACTCCAGTATTCTGGCCTGGAGAATTCCATGGACAGAGGAGCCTGGCAGGCTATATAGTCCATGAGTCGCAAAGAGTCAGACAAGACTAAGCAACTTTCACTTCACTTTAGGACTGAAGCTGAACTAGTGCTTCTGTCTAGTGATTCAGATGTGAAACTTTGATGAGAATCATTGCCAGATACGTCAGATCATTTGCCAACATGTCAAAACCAATGACTAGTCACCAGGAGTGGCTAAGAAATTAGCAGGATCCAAAGGCTTCTAAGAAATAAGATGCAAAATAATATAAATAAAACATTGGTCTAGATTAGGAAAAATTCATGCAAAAATTTTTTTAAAGATAAATACTTAAGTGGAGTAATACTTTTGTTACTTTCATACACATAAAGTATTCTTGTCTTAGTGAAATGAAAAGATAGAGACCATTTGCGAGCAGGCCTTTAAATAGGTTGCTGGAGTAACTTAAAAAATAATAGAAAACAACTGATTTTAAAGTAGGCCAAAAAATAAATAAAGTAGGCCAACACTCCCTTCCATATTTTTCCTCAAGCCCATAGTCTTTATATAACTAATATGCCGATCATACTGTATGCCTTGTAATATGATTTTGGTTTGAGAGCCCATTTTGTTATTTTGGATTAAGAGCCTCTATCCATTCTAGTTGTTTACAAGATCAGTAAAGTGGTCTTAGCACTCCATTTAAACGTCTGTTCTCATTCAATTATAGATTTAGGACTGATTTTTTAGTCCTTGACAATAGTTGAAAATTTTTTCAAACAAATTGTAGTCTTTTATACTAAAGAAATAACTATATCTGACATGTGAGGTAAAGAAAACAATATTTAAAATTTTGTAATCTCATATAAAGCAAAGATTTTGTTTGTCCAGTCTTAATGTATTTTTAATGTTGTGGCTTATCATATATTCTTGTTAGCAGAATGTTGTATATACCAGACAGAGATAATCATTTTGAAACTGAAATAGTTTAAAACAATAGTTCAGTTCAGTTGAGTCATTCAGTTGTGTCTGACTCTTTGCGATCCCATGGACTACAGCACGTGAGGCTTCCCTGTCCATCACCAACTCCCAAAGCCTGCTTATCAAGTCAGTGATGCTATCTAACCATCTCATCCTCTGTTGTCCCCTTCTCCTTCTGCCTTCAATCTTTCCCAGCATCAGGGTCATTTCCAATGAGTTAGTTCTTTGCATCAGGTGGCCAAAATGCTGGAGTTTCAGCTTCAGGATCAGTCTTTCCAAAGGATATTCAAGACTGATTTCCTTTAGGATTAACTAGTTGGATCTCCTTGCAGTCCAAGGGACTCTCAAAAGAGTCTTGTCCAACACCACAGTTCAAAAACATCAGTTCTTTGGTGCTCAGCTTTTTTTATGGTCCAACTCTTACATCCATACAGAACTATTGAAAAAACCATAGCTTTAACTAGACGGACCCTTGAGGGCAAAGTAATGTCTCTGCTTTTTAATATGCTGTCTAGATTGGTCATAGCCTTTCTTCCAAGGAGCAAGCATCTTTTAATTTCATGGCTGCAGTCACTATCTGCAGTGATTTTGGAGCCCCAAGAAAATAAAAGTCTGTCACTGTTTCCATTGTCTACCCATCTATTTGCCATGAGGTGCCAACTAAGGCCTGTCTAGTCAAGGCTATGGTTTTTCCTGTGGTCATGTATGGATGTGAGAGTTGGACTGTGAAGAAGGCTGAGAGCTGAAGAATTGATGCTTTTGATCTGTGGTGTTGGAGAAGACTCTTGAGAGTCCCTTGGACTGCAAGGAGATCCAACCAGTCCATTCTGAAGGAGATCCGCCCTGGGATTTCTTTGGAGGGAATGATGCTGAAGCTGAAACTCCAGTACTTCGGCCACCTCATGTGAAGAGATGATTCATTGGAAAAGACTCTGATGCTGGGAGGGACTGAGGGCAGGAGGAGAAGGGGACGACAGAGGATGAGATGGCTGAATGGCATCACTGACTCGATGGACGTGAGTCTGAGTGAACTCTGGGAGTTGGTGATGGACAGGGAGGCCTGGCATGCTGCGATTCATGGGGTCGCAAAGAGTCGGACACGACTGAGCGACTGAACTGAACTGAACTGAACTGAACTGATGGGACTGGATGCCATGATCTTAGTTTTCTGAATGTTGAGCTTTGAGCAAACTTTTTCTACTCTCCTCTTTCACTTTCATCAAGAGGCTCTTTATTTCTTTTTTGCTTTCTGCCATAAGGGTGGTGTCATCTGCATATCTCTCCTGGCAATGTTGATTCCAGCTTGTGCTTCATTCAACCCAGCATTTCACTTGATATACTCTGCAATTAGCAGGGTGACAATATGCAACCTTAATGTATACCTTTCCCGATTTGGAATCAGTCTGTTGTTCCATGTCCAGTTCTAACTGTTGCTTCTTGACCTGCATACAGATTTCTCAGGAGGCAGGTCGGGTGGTCTGGTATTCCCCTCTCTTATTCCCATCTCTTTAAGAATTTTCCACAGTTTGTTGTGATCTACACAGTCAAAGGCTTTGGCGTAGTCAATAAAGCAGAAATAGGTGTTTTTCTGGAATTCTCTTGCTTTTTTGATGATCTAGCGGATGCTAGCAATTTGATCTCTGGTTCCTCTGTCTTTTTTAAATCCAGCTTGAATGTCTGGAAGTTCTCAGTTCACATATTGTTGAAGCCTGGCTTGGGGAATTTTGAGCATTACTTTTCTTGCATGTGAGATGAGTGCAGTTGTGCAGTAGTTTGAACATTCTTTGGCATTGCCTTTCTTTGGGATTGGGATGAAAACTGACCTTTCCCAGTCCCATGGCCACTGCTGAGTTTCCCAAATTTGCTGGCATATTGAGTGCGCACTTTCACAGCATCGTCTTTAAGGATTTGAAATAGCTCAGATGGAATTCTGTCATCTCCACTAGCTTTGTTTGTCGTGATGCTTCCTAAGGTCCACTTGACTTGCACTCCAGGATATCTGGCTCTAGGTTAGTGATCACACCATTGTGGTTATGTGTTTCATCAAGATCTTTTTTGTATAGTTCTGTGTATTCTTGCCACCTTGTCTTAATATCTTCTTCTTCTGTTAGGTCCATACCATTTCTGTCCCTTATTGTGCCCATCTTTGCATGAAGTGTTCCCTTTGTATCTCTAATTTTCTTGAAGAGGTCTCTAGTCTTTTCCATTCTATTGTTTTCCTCTATCTCTCTGCACTGATCACTGAGGAAGGCTTTCTTTTCTCTCTGTGCTATTATTTGGAATCTATATTCAAATAGGTATATCTTTCCTTTTCTCCTTTGCCTTTCACTAAGCGAAAGAATATTAGAGCAAAAACAATATTTAAGGGGGAAGTCCTAAGATGGCGGAGGAATAGGACAGGAAGACCACTTTCTCCCCCATGAATTCATCAAAAGAAGATTTGAACACTGAGTAAATTCCACAGAACAGCTTCTGAATGCTGGCAGAGGACATCAGGCACCCAGAAAAGCAGCCCATTGTCTTTGAAAGGAGGTAGGAAAAAATATAAAAGACAAAAAGAGAGACAAAAGAGGTAAGGACGGAGATCCATCCCGGGAAGGGAGTCTTAAAAAAGAGAGGTTTCCAAACACGAGGAAACACTCTCACTGGAGAGTCTGTGGCGAGCCTTGGAACCTCAGAGGGCAACATAACCAGGAGGAAAAATAAATAAATAAATAAATAAATAAATAAACCCCACAGATTACGTGTCCAATGGTAACTCCCCGTGGAGAAGCAGTGCAGAGGCCTGATCCACCACTGGCAAGCGGGGGCTGGGCAGGGAGGCGGGGGCTGTGTTGCTTAGAGTAAGGACTGGACCTGAATGCCCCGAGGGCAATCTTGAGGGAACTAACTTGAGATAGCAAACCAGACTGTGGGATAGCTATCCTGAGAAAAGCCCTATCGTAAGACACCACCAGGCCCGCTCACAGAACAAAGAATTGAGCAGAGCTAGCCAGCTGCAGACCTGTCCATCCCTCACCAGAGACAGGCAGGTGAGGGCAGCCAGAGCCGGAAGGGGGCAATTGCAGCCCCAGAGAGGCATCACCTACCAAACTGCAAGCAGGCTTCGTTGCTAACCAAGACTTCTTGGGATTCGGGACGATTGACATCTGCCGGGAGAGTCGCAGCCAGAGATCAGCCCCCAGAAGAGAGACACAGCACACCTGAGAAGGTGCACGAGTTGTACACTCAGAAAACTGAGTAGCAGGGATGGGGGAGGCAATAAATTGCAGCGACTGTGCTCACCAAACACCTGGTCACCTGAGCTGCTCGGGCATGGGAAGGGCACAAAATGTGAGCACAACCAAGTCTGTGCCTTTGTGGAGTACCCGAGTACCCTGAACCTGAGTGCTTAGACCTGGGAAGTGCATACAACCCAGGGCCGGCCTCACACAGTTCCCAGCAGAGCAACCGAGAGCCTAAGCAGTGTAGACAGGGAAAGCACACACGCAGTGAGTGGGGGCAAACCCAGTGTGGCTGAGACACTGTGAGCACACGCCAGTGTTATTTGTTTGCAGTGTTCCTCCCTCCCACAGCACGACTGAACAAGTGAGCCTTAAAAAGTGTCCACCACTGCCCCCTTGTGTCAGGGTGGAAATTAGACACTGAAGAGGCCAGCAAACAAAAGAAGCTAAAAACAGAGGGAACCACCTTGGAAGTGACAGGTACAATAGATTAAAACCCTGTAGTTAGCACCGACTACATGGGAAGGGGCCTATAGATCTTGAGAAGTATAAGCCGAATCAAGGAACTATCTGAAAATGAACTGACCCCACATTGCCCACAACACTACCAGAGAAAGTCCTAGATATATTTTGACTATTAAACTAAAAATTTTTTTTTTAATTTTCATTTTTATAACCTATTACTTTGTAAAAAAAAAAAAAAGACCCTATTTTTAAAAGCAAACTTCATATATATATATATTTTATAATTTTTGTGACTTTGTTTTTTTCTTTAATATTGTATTTTTGAGAATCCAACCTCTACTCTAGATTTTTAATCTTTGCTTTTTGGTATTTGTTATCAATTTTGTACCCTTAAGAATACAATCTTCAGTACCCATTTTTACTTGGGAGAGAGATTTCTGGCTTGACTGCTCTCTCCCCCTTTGGACTCTCCTTTTTCTCCACCAGGTCACCTCTGTCTCCTGCCTCCCCCTTCTCTTCTCTACCCAACTCTGTGAATCCTGTTGTATGCTCTGGACTGTGGAGAAGACAGGGAACTGATTGCTGGCTGGATCTGTCTCTCTCCTTTTGATCCCCCCCACCTTTATCCTCTCAGCCACCTCTGTCTCCTTCCTCCCTCTTTTCTGTATAACTCCATGAACATCTCTGAGTGGTCCAGACTGTGGAAAGCACATAGGGAAGTGATTACTGACTAGCTTGCTCTCGCCTCTTTTGATTCCCCCTTTTCTCCTCCTGGTCACCTCTGTCTCCTTCCTCCCTCTTCTCCATGTAACTCTGTGAACCTGTCTGGGCGTCCCTCACTGTAGAGAAACTTTTTATCTTTAACCTAGATGTTTTATCATCGGTGCTGTGTAGATGGAGAAGTCTTGAGGCTAATGTAAGAATAAGGCTGAAAACCAGAGGCAGGAGGCTCAAGTCCAAATCCTGAGAACACCAGAGAACTCCTGATTCCAGGGAACTTTAATCGATAGGAGCTTATCAAATGCCTCCATACCTACACTGAAACCAAGCACCACCCAAGGGCCAACAAGTTCCAGAGCAAGACATACCATGCAAATTCTCCAGCAACATAGGAACATAGCCCTGAGCGTCAATATACAAGCTGCTCATAGTCACACCAAACCCACTGACATCTCATAACACATTACTGGATACTTCACTGCACTCTAGAGAGAAGAAATCCAGCTCCACCCACCAGAACACCGACACAAACTTCTCTAACCAGGAAACTTTGACAAGCCACCCGCCCAACCCCACCCATGGCGAGGAAACTCCATAATAAAGAGAACTGCACAAACTGCCAGAATACAGAAAGACCACCCCAAACACAGCAATATAAACAAGATGAAAAGGCAGAGAAATACCCAGCAGGTAAAGGAACAGGATAAATGCCCACCAAACCAAACAAAAGAGGAAGAGATAGGGAATCTACCTGGTAAAGAATTCCGAATAATTATAGTAAAAATGATCCAAAGTCTTGGAAACAAAATAGAGTTACAGATAAATAGCCTGGAGACAGGGATTGAGAAGATGCAAGAAAGGTTTAACAAGGGCCTAGAAGAAATAAAAAAGCGTCAATATATAATGAATAATGCATAAGTGAGATCAAAAACACTCTGGAGGGAACCAACAGTAGAATAAGAGGCAGAAGATAGGATAAGTGAGGTAGAAGATATAATGGTAGAAATAAATGAAACAGAGAGGAAAAAAATGAATTAAAAGATGAGGACAATCTTAGAGACCTCTGGGACAATGTTAAATGCCCCAACATTCGAATCATAGGAGTCCCAGAAGAAGAAGACAAAAAGAAAGACCATGAGAAAATACTTGAGGAGGTAATAGTTGAAAACTTCCCTAAAATGGGGAAGGAAATAATCACCCAAGTCCAAGAAACCCAGAGAGTCCCAAATAGGATAAACTCAAGACAAAACACCCCAAGACACATATTAATCAGATTAACAAAGATCAAACACAAAGACAAGATATTAAAAGCAGCAAGGGAAAACAACAAATAACACACAAGGGGATTCCCATAAGGATAACAGCTGATCTTTCGATAGAAACTGTTCAGGCCAGGAGGGAATGGCAGGACATACATAAAGTGATGAGATAAAATAACCTACAGCCCAGATTACTCTACCCAGCAAGGATCTCATTCAAATATGAAGGAGAAATCAAAAGCTTTACAGACAAGCTAAAGCTGAGAGAATTCAGCACCACCAAACCAGCTCTCCAACAAATGCTAAAGGATCTTCTCTAGACAGGAAACACAGAAAGGGTGTATAAACTCAAACCCAAAACAATAAAGTAAATGGCAATGGGATCATACTTATCAATAATTACCTTAAATGTAAAAAATGGGTTGAATGCCCCAACCAAAAGACAAAGACTGGCTGAATGGATATAAAAACAAGACCCCTATATATGTTGTCTACAAGACCACCTTGAAAAAAGGGACACATACAGACTGAAAGTGAAGGGCCGGAAAAAAATATTCCATACAAATAGAGACCTAAAGAAAGCAGGAGTAGCAATACTCGTATCAGATAAAATAGACTTTAAAACAAAGGTTGTGAAAAGAGACAAAGATGGACACTACATAATGATCAAAGGATCGATCCAAGAAGAAGATATAACAATCATAAATATATATGCACCCAACATAGGAGCACTGCAATATGTAAGACAAATGCTAACAAGTATGAGAGGGGAAATTAACAGTAACACAATAATAGTGGGAAACTTTAATACCCCAATCACACCTATGGATAGATCAACTAAACAGAAAATTAACAAGGAAACACAAACTTTAAATGATACAATAGACCAGTTAGACCTAATTGATATCTATAGGACATTTCACCTCAAAACGATGAATTTCACCTTTTTCTCAAGTGCACATGGAACCTTCTCCAGGATAGATCACATCCTGGGCCATAAATCTAGCCTTGGTAAATTAAAAAAAAATGAAATCATTCCAAGCATCTTTTCTGACCCCAATACAGTAGGATTAGATCTCAAGTACAGGAGAAAAACTATTAAAAATTCCAACATATGGAGGCTGAACAACACACTGCTGAATAACCAACAAATCACAGAAGAAATCAAAAAGAAATCAAAATATGCATAGAAATGAATAAAATGAAAACAACCCAAAACCTGTGGGACACTGTAAAAGTAGTGCTAAGGGGAAGGTTCATAACAATATAAGGCATACCTCAGGAAACAAGAAAAAAGTCAAATCATCTAACTGTACACCTAAAGCAACTAGAAAAGGAAGAAATGAAGAACCCCAGGGTTAGTAGAAGGAAAGAAATCTTAAAAATTAGGGCAGAAATAAATGCAAAAGAAACAAAAGAGACCATACCAAAAATCAACAAAGCCAAAAGCTGATTCTTTTAGAAGATAAATAAAATTGACAAACCATTAGCCAGACTCATCAAGAAACAAAGGGAGAAAAATCAAATCAATAAAATTAGAAATGAAAATGGAGAGATCACAACAGACAACACAGAAATACAAAGGATCAGAAGAGATTGTTATCAGCAACTATATGCCAATAAAATGGACAACTTGGAAGAAATGGACAAACTCTTAGAAAAGTACAACTTTCCAAAACTGAACCAGGAAGAAATAGAGAATCTTAACAGACCCATCACAAGCACAGAAATTGAAACTGTAATCAGAAATCTTCCAGCAAACAAAAGCCCAGGTCCAGATGGCTTCACAACTGAATTCTACCAAAAATTTAGAGAAGAGCTAACACCTATCCTACTGAAACTCTTCCAGAAAATTGCAGAGGAAGGTAAACTTCCAAACTCACTCTATGAGGCCACCATCACCCTAATACCAAAACCTGACAAAGATACTACAAAAAAGGAAAATTACAGGCCAATATCACTGATAAACATAGATGCAAAAATCCTTAACAAAATTCTAGCAAACAGAATCCAACAACACATTAAAAAGATCACACGTCATTACCAAGTGGGCTTTATCCCAGGGATGCAAGAATTCTTCAATATCAGCAAATCAATCAATGTAATACACCACATTAACAAATTGAAAAATAAAAACCATATGATTATCTCAATAGAAAGTGAGGTTGCTCAGTCGTGTCCAACTCTTTGTGACCCCATGGACTGTAGCCTACCAGGCTCTGAGGAGCCTCTCAGTCCTTGGAATTTTCCAGGCAAGAGTACCAGAGTGGGTTGCCATTTCCTTCTCCACGGGATCTTCCCAACCCAGGGACTGAACCCGGGTCTCCCACACTGCAGGCAGATGCTTTACCGTCTGAGCCACCAGGGAAGCCTAAGAAAGCCTTTGAAAAAATTCAACATCCATTTATGATAAAAACCCTCCAGAAAACAAGAATAGAAGGAACATACCTCAACATAATAAAAGCTATATATGACAAACGCACAGCAAACATTATCCTCAGTGGTGAAAAATTGAAAGGATTTCCCCTAAAGTCAGGAACAAGACAAGGGTGCCCACTGTCACCACTACTATTCAACATAGTTTTGGAAGTTTTGGCCACAGCAAGCAGAGCAGAAAAAGAAAAGGAATCCAAATTGGAAAGGAAGAAGTAAAACTCTCACTGTTTGCAGATGACATGATCCTCTACATGGAAAACCCTAAAGACTCTACCAAAAAATTACTAGTGCTAATCAATGAATATGGTAAAGTTGCAGGATATAAAATCAACACACAGAAATCCCTTGCATTCCTATACACGAATAATGAGAAAATAGAAAGAGAAATTAAGGAAACAATTCCATTCAGCATTGCAATGAAAAGAATAAAATACGTAGGAATATATCTACCTAAAGAAACAAAAATCCTATATATAGAAAATGATAAAACACTGGTGAAAGAATCAAAGAGGACACTAATAGATGGAGAGATATACCATGTTCATGGATTGGAAGAATCAATATAGTGAAAATGCGTATACTACCCAAAGCAATCTATAGATTCAATGGAATCCCTATCAAGCTACCAACGGTATTTTCACAGAGCTAGAACAAATAATTTCACAGTTTGTATGGAAATACAGAAAACCTCGAATAGCCAAAGCAATCTTGAGAAAGAAGAATGGAACTGGATGAATCAACCTGCCTGACTTCAGGTTCTACTACAAAGCCACAGTCGTCAAGACTGTATGGTACTGGCACAAAGAGAGAAATATAGTCAGTGGAACAAAGTAGAAAGCCCAGAGATAAATCCATACACCTATGGATACCTTATCTTTGACAAAGGAGGTAAGAATATACAATGGAGAAAAGACAATCTCTTTAACAAGTGATGCTGGGAAAACTGGTCAACCACTTGTAAAGGAATGAAACTAGAACACTTTCTAACACCATACACAAAAATAAACTCAAAATGGATTAAAGATCTAAATGTAAGACCAGAAACTGTAAAACTCCTAGAGGAGAACATAGGCAAAACACTCTCTGACATAAATCACAGCAGGATCCTCTATGACCCACCTCCCAGAATATTGGAAATAAAAGAAAAAATAAACAAATGGGACCTAATTAAAATTAAAAGCTTCTGCACAATAGAGGAAACTATAAGCAAGGTGAAAAGACAGCCTTCAGAATGGGAGTTCAGTTCAGTCACTCAGTCGTGTCCAACTCTGTTCGACCCCATGAATCGCAGCACGCCAGGCCTCCCTGTCCATCACCAACTCCTGGAGTTCACTCAGAGTCATGTCCATCGAGTCAGTGATGCCATCCAACCATCTAGTAGCAAATGAAGCAACTGACAGAGAGTTAATCTCAAAAATATACAAGCAACTCCTGCAGCTCAATTCCAGGAAAATAAATGACCCAATCAAAAATGGGCCAAAGAACTAAACAGACATTTCTCCAGAGAAGACATACAGATGGCTAACAAACACATGAAAAGATGCCCAACATCGCTCATTATCAGAGAAATGCAAATCAAAGCCACAATGAAGTACCATTTCACGCCAGTCAGAATGGCTGCTATCCAAAAGTCTACAAGCAATAAATGCTGGAGAGGATGTGGAGAAAAGGGAACCCTCATACACTGTTGGTGGGAACGCAAACTAGTATAGCCATTATGGAGAACAGTGTGGAGATTCCTTAAAAAACTGGAAATAGAACTGCCATATGACCCAACAATCCCACTGCTGGGCATACACACCGAGGAAACCAGAATTGAAAGAGACACGTGTACCCCAGTGTTCATTGCAGCACTGTTTATAATAGCCAGGACATGGAAGCAACCTAGATGTCCATCAGCAGATGATGGATAAGAAAGCTGTGGTACATATACACAGTGGAGTATTATCACTCAACCATTAAAAAGAATACATTTGAATCAGTTCTAATGAGGTGGATGAAACTGGAGCCTATTGTACAGAGTGAAGTAAGCCAGAAAGAAAAACACCAATATAGTGTAATAACACATATAGATGGAATTTAGAACGATGGTAATGATAATTCTCTAAGCCAGGCTTCAGCAAAACGTGAACCGTGAACTTCCAGATGTTCAGGCTGGTTTTAGAAAAGGCAGAGGAACCAGAGATCAATTGACAACATCCGATGGATCATGGAAAAAGCAAGAGAGTTCCAGAAAAACATCTATTTCTGCTTTATTGACTATGCCAAAGCCTTTGACTGTGTGGATCACAAGAAACTGTGGAAAATTCTGAAAGAGTTGGGAATACCAGACCACCTGACCTGCCTCTTGAGAAATCTGTATGCAGGTCAGGAAGCAACAGTTAGAACTGGACATGGAACAACAGACTGGTTCCAAATAGGAAGAGGAGTACATCAAGGCTCTATATTGTCACCCTGCTTATTTAACTTCTATGCAGAGTACATCATGAGAAACGCTGGGCTGGAAGAAGCACAAGCTGGAATCTAGATTACCGGGTGAAATATCAATAACCTCATATATGCAGATGACACCACCCTTATGGCAGAAAGTGAAGAGGAACTAAAAAGCCTCTTGATGAAAGAGAGGAGAATAAAAAAGTTGGCTTAAAGCTGAGCATTCAGAAAAGTAAGATCATGGCACCTGGTCCCATCACTTCATGGGAAATAGATGGGGAAACAGTGGAAACAGGGTCAGACTTTCTTTTTTTGGGCTCCAGAATCACTGCAGATGGTGACTGCAGCTATGAAATTAAAAGATGCTTAGTCCTTGGAAGGAAAGTTATGGCCAACCTAGATAGCATATTGAAAAGCAGATACATTACTTTGCCAACAGAGGTTGGTCTAGTCAAGGCTATGGTTTTTCCAGTGGTCATGTATGGATGTGAGAGTTGGACTGTGAAGAAAGCTGAGTGCTAAAGAATTGATGCTTTTGAACTGTGGTGTTGGAGAAGACTCTTGAGAGTCCCTTGGAGTTCAAGGAGATCCAACCAGTCCCTTCTAAAGGATATTAGCCCTGGTTGTTCTTTGGAAGGAATGATGCTAAAGCTGAAACTCCAGTACTTTGGCCACCTCATGTGAAGAGTTGACTCATTGGAAAAGACTCTGATGCTGGGAGGGACTGGGGGTAGGAGGAGAGGGGACGACAGAGGATGAGATGGTTGGATGGCATCACTGACTCGATGGACGTGAGTCTGAGTGAACTCGGGGAGTTGGTGATGGACAGGGAGGCCTGGCGTGCTGTGATTCATGGGGTCGCAAAGAGTCGGAGACAACTGAGCGACTGAACTGAACGATAACCCTGTATGTGAGACAGCAAAAGAGACACAGATGTATAGAACAGTCTTTTAGACTCTGTGGGAGAGGGCGAGAGTGGGATGATTTGGGAGAATGGCATTGAAACATGTATATTATCATATATGAAACAGATCACCAGTCCAGGTTTGATGCATGATACAGGTTGCTCAGGCTGGTGCACTGGGATTACCCAGAGGGATGGGATGGAGAGGGAAGTAGGAGGGGGGTTCAGGATGGGGAACACATGTATACCCATGGCGAATTCATGTCAATGTATGGCAAAACCAATACAATATTGTAAAGTGAAAAAATAAAAAATAAACAATATTTAAGTTATTTTAATCTTTAATGGCACCCCACTCCAGTACTCTTGCCTGGAGGATCCCATGGATGGGGGAGCCTGGTGGGCTGCAGTCCATGGGGTCGCTGAGAGTTGGACACGACTCAGTGACTTCACTTTCACTTTCATGCATTGGAGAAGGAAATGGCAACCCACTCCAATGTTCTTGCCTGGAGAATCCCAGGGATGGTGGAGCCTGGTGGGCTGCCGTGTATGGGGTCGCACAGAGTCGGACATGACTGAAGCGACTTAGCAGCAGCAGCAGCAGCAATCTTTCTTTTATTTAGAAAATATTTTGAATAGTTTATGTGATGTAGAAGTGACCTATAATATACATGCGTTTGTGTTGAATGTTACAGAGCTCTTGTTAATTTCTTGATATTACACTTTATATTAAAGTCCTTCAGTAAGTGAAAAATGCTTATAATTACTTTATCATTGTATAGTTTTTAAAGCCTACTTCATTGTTTGTTGTGCCTGAATGTGTACCAGAGTCACTGCAGAACTTCTCAATATATTCATGTTTGAGCCTTTCACATAGAGATGTTTATTTGAAAATCTGGTGGACCATGCACTGTTTTTCATATAAAACTATTCTGAGTACTAGTCGCTAAGTCGTATCTGACTCTTTGCAGCCCTTTGCACTGTAGCCTGCTAGGCTCTTCTGTCCATGGGATTTCCCAGGCTAGAATATTGGAGTGGGTTGCCATTTCCTCCTCCAGGGGATCTTCCTGACTCAGGGATCAAACCCTTGTCTCCTGCTTGGCAGGTAGATTCTTTACCACCGAGCCAGCTGGGAAGTCCTAGAGCACTTATGCACAACCCTAAGAGGCTGAGATTAGCAGCTGCAAGCTTTTATATAAGGAAAGGATAAACAACGTGGTCCTACTATATAGCACAGTGGACTATTGTTTAGTATGTAATCATAAATCATAATGGAAAAGAATATTTAAAAAGAATGTACATATATATGTATAACTGGATCACTTTGCTGTACAGCAGAAATACACACAGCATTCTAAATTAACTACACTTCAATAAAAATATTGGAAAATGACGGAAATTTATTCAGTCACAGTCTGAAGACTAGAAAGTCTGAAATCCAGGTGTCTGCAGAGTTGGTTCCTTTAGGAGGTTCTGAAGGAGAATCTATTCCATGACTGTCTCCAGCTTCTAGTAGCTGCCAGCAGTATTTGTAGATATATCACTCCAGTCCAGTCTCTACCTTTGTCTTCACATAGGGTAGTGTCTACCCTAATCCAGCATGACCTCATTTTAACTTAACTTACATGTGCAAAAATCCTATTTTAAATAAGGTCACATTCTGAGGTTGTGGGTGAACATGAATTTGGGGGGAACAGTGTTCAACCCATACAACATATGTTTTGAGTTTTTATATGATTTTTTTATGTTATATGAGTACATTTTGTTTACCTTAATTTTTCTGTTTCATAGATGGCATAAGCCTCATCTTAACAGTTATTTGGTATTTCATCAGGTAGCTAATTTACTACTTCACACTTTTTAAAAATATTGTTGGACACTGCGGTAGTTATTAATTATGCCTGTTTCTAAAGTTGGAATTATCAGAACAAAGTGTATGAACATTTATAACATCCAGTTTCAGCAAACTAAGTCTGATGTGTGATTTTTTTTTCTTCATCGTTGTATATGAGAGTATGGTCGTTACTACGTACTGACTTGAATATGGATTGATAGCATTACTTCCCTTCTGTCTCTTATGGTCTCTTAGAGTGAAACATTATTCACACAGTTTTTACAGTATTACTTTCTATTAGACCTATATAGTTGTTGACCCCTATTCTTTGCATGAATGGATGTCTGGACATTTCTTTTATTTCTCATTTAAACAGATCAACATTATGAGCTATAAGTTATAAACATTATTTTATACATTCGAAGTTGAAACACTTGAATTACAGTAAATATGCGTGTGTACCTATGAGCATTTTTTTTCTTACTATTTTAGCATGGATGTGTTTCAAAGGTTGGATTCAAATTCAACTCTGACGTCTTCAAAGATAGCATCATTTGAAGAAGCATTTGTATATCTTCAAAAGTTAATGGCAGCTGTTAAAGATATTCTGGAAGGAATTCAGAGGTAAATACTACTTAGTTTTAAGATTTCATTTATTTCTTACTTTACTGTTTCTTTTAGGCTTATCGGCTTTTTCAGAGTTGGTGGGAGTCTTCCAGCAAGTTTTATAAACTAGTAGCTTTTAGACTGAGCTTGTCTCCCTCTGTTGCAGAGAATGCCTGCTTCAGCTGATCATCTGGACCACAAAATGTATCTACTTTTTTCCTTTCTAGAAAAAAATTGGCTAGATTGTAGGCTTCATAAGGAGCTTGTCTTTACTGCATAACTGTAGCTCCAAGAACAGTGCCTGACACGTGATGTTCAGTTCAGTTCAGTTCAGTTTCTCAGTCATGTCTGACTCTTTGCAACCCCATGGACTTCTGCTCACCAGGCTTTCCTCTCCATCACCAACTCCCGGAGCTTGCTCAAACTCATGTCCATCAAGTTGGTGATACTATCCAACCACCTTATCTTCTGTCATCCCCTTCTCCTCCTGCCTTCAGTCTTCCCCAGGATCAGGGTCTTTTCTAATGAGTCAGTTCTTCACATCAGGTGGCCAAAGTATTGAAGTTTCAGCTTCAGCATCAGTCCTTCCAATGAATATTCAGAACTGATTTCCTTTAGGAGGAACTGGTTGGATCTCCTTGTAGTTCCAGGGACTCCTAAGAGTCTTCACCAGCATATAATGGGCACTCAGCAATTACGTGTTGAATGTGTGTGAGTGCTCAGTTGCTCAGTCGTGTTGACTCTTTGCAACCCCTTGTACTGTACACCAGGCTCCTCTGTCCATGGAATTTTCCAGGCAAAGAATACTGGCATGGTTTGCCATTTCCTCCTCCAGAATAAAAAGTAGTATATGCTAAGGTAATTATCACTGCCCTTTAAAAGAAAAAACATGCTAATATTTGTTAATATGGTTGATTTCATCCAATACAGTCTCACAGTACCACAAACTGAGAAAGTTTGAGGAGCAACTTAGTCTTTCAGTGCTTTGAGACTTAATTCGTATGTGATTATTAAATATTTATGAAGTATATAGAAAACATAGTTCTGGAAAGGTATAGAAGTGACCATGCCATCTTTCTAGTGTGAAGTCAGATATTTTCTTTTGTGGCATTAAAGGAGATTACTTGCAGTTGTTTTTTCTTTATGCCAAAATTGCTTGATCTGAATTAGACATACAGCTTGCTCTGAGAAGAATGCTGTTCTTTACCAATTAAAAAACAAAACCAAAAGCTGATGTGATTTTAACAAGTCAAAGTTTTAAAAACTTGGATTTTTAAAACAACAGCAATTTTTGATTTTGCTTATTTCTTTTTAAGAGTTTTTGGAAACATCATCTCATTAATGTGTGAAGCATTTGTACCTCTTTTTGGATCACTTGGCTAATATAATTCTTAGAATGAAAGGTTACCAAAGCTTTTTGCTACTCTTAAGTTACTGACTGAAGAGGGGACAGATCCTAAGTTAAATTTCATCTCCAAGTGCACATAGGTTGTTTTTTTTTTTTAATTTAAGGCAATAATATTCCATAAAAGTAGCTGTATGAAGAAGAAATACTCGGTTCTTATTTTAGCTGTGTAAAAGATGTTTCACATGCTACACTGCATAAAAGCCATGCTTGACATATTACCTTTTCTATAGAAAGTAGAGATATTAATCTGACTTCAATTACTAAACAAATGTTTGTTGAGCACCACCTATGCTTGGCATCATGTTAGGCTCTGGGGAATCAAAGATACATGAGAAGCAATCTCTGACTCCAGTGAGCTTGCAGAAATAGTGCTAACAGTCACATTAAAACAGATAATTATAATAGAGAGTTACTAATATTTTAATAGGAACACAGGCAGTGGAGGGAGGGAGGGTTTGGCAAAAGATGAGACTGGATGGGGGTTGGAGGGAAATGTCTTTTCAGCTTCATAAAGCAGTTTCCACTTTATCCTGTGGGCTAGTATTTCACACATCCAGAGCTGTTCTGTGCCATGACAGACGTGTTTCTAGTCCAAAAAGCTATGGAAATTCTGTGTACTATATTACCCACTGAGAAAATCACTATACATCCTTTGGTAGGTTTTATGGACTTTGCTGTAGAGAACCCTTCTTAATTTTAGAAGCTTTAAACATATTGTCCCCTGGACCCCACCCCAGAGATTCTGATTCTGAGGGTGTGCCTGGCTATCACAATTATAAAAATTTCTCCAAGTGATTCTAATGTGTAGGCAGATGTTGAGGACCACTAGCCAGTGTGCTTAACCACTTGTTGTCAGAGTGTGGACACAGAACCAGCCTCATCATAGCCACCTGGAACTTGTTAAAAATGTAGATTCTCAAACCCTGCCCTGCCTACTGAATTAAAAACTCTGGGGGTAGGGCCTGGTGGTCTGTGCCCTGATTCTGTGCACACTAAAGGTTGAGCACCAATGGGCCTAAGTGGTGCTCAGCCCTAGTGGCCAATTATAATCACCTGGGAGCTTAAAAAAAGAAAAAAAGGCTGGGCACTAACCCTAAACCTATTCCATCTGAATCGCTAGGAGTGGGACCTGTGTGTAAGCATTTTTGTTCACTCCCATGATGATTCTTATGTGGAGTCATGTTTGAGAAGGTGTAGCATGTACTGTTTTCAAAAACGGTACCTAAAGAAATAAACACTAGAATTTTAAAGCTGGTTGAGTTTTGTTACTCTTTGCTTTAAGTGTACATCAGTTCAGTGCAGTTCAGTCGCTCAGTTGTGTCCGACTCTTTGCGACCCCATGAATCTCAGCACGCCAGGCCTCCCTGTCTATCACCAACTCCCGGAGTTCACTCAGACTCATGTCCATCGAGTCGGTGATGCCATCCAGCCATCTCATCCTCTGTCGTCCCCTTCTCCTCCTGCCCCCAATCCCTCCCAGCATCAGAGTCTTCCAATGAGTCAACTCTTCACATGAGGTGGCCAAAGTACTGGAGCTTCAGCTTTAGCATCATTCCTTCCAAAGAAATCCCAGGGCTGATCTCCTTCAGAATGGACTGGTTGGATCTCCTTGCAGTCCAAGGGACTCTCAAGAGTCTTCTCCAACACCATAGTTCAAAAGCATCAATTCTTTGGCGCTCAGCCTTCTTCACAGTCCAACTCTCACATCCATACATGACTACAGGAAAAACCATAGCCTTGACTAGACAGACCTTAGTCGGCAAAGTAATGTCTCTGCTTTTGAATATGCTGTCTAGGTTGGTCATAACTTTTCTTCCAAGGAGTAAGCGTCTTTTAATTTCATGGCTGCAGTCAGCATCTGCAGTGATCGGACACAACTGAGTGACTTCACTTCACCTCAAGGAATAAGGAAGTATTGGTTACTCTGCTGGTTTTCAGCATGTGACCTGGGGAAAATTGTCTTGAGCCTCAGTCTCTGTCTATAAAAGAAGCATAGAGCTTTTCATTAAGTTACTGCGCTTCAAAAATTGAGTATTGGTATAACTAATCAAGCCAATGATTCTCTGCTTATTAATGCAGAGTTCTAGATCCTATCTAAGACTTACTGAAATCACTTCAATATCTGTAGATATTTTGTAGAGAAGAACAGTTGTATTTTTAACAAACTTTCCAAGAGATTTATATGCAATTTGTACAGGAACACATTTAAAAAAATTAATCCAACCTCCTGTAGTAAGTATATCAGAACTTCTTGAGCTACCAGTAGAGGGCATTATGATTAAAAAGTTTGCCGATTTAAATATTTATTAATCAATAGAAACTACTAAAATTGCAAGTTTTTTTTTAACTGTTCAGACAATGGACATTTGAATCAAAATGTATTAAAAGTTAATAATTATATTATTTTGTCAAGTGTTATGTGATCTTAAAATCTTTTAAAGTAGTTCAGTGTAAACATTGAAAAATACACTCAAATTTGTAATGACTGCAAATTCATTAACATTTTGGATGCTTGCTAAAATGAAATAGTTTCCTTTTTTGAGCTATATGCTCAGTGAATATATGTCAGCTCTGTTTCTTTTTATTGTGCTGTGCTAAGTCACTTCAGTTGTGTCCAACTCTTTGCAACCCTATATAGAATATAGCTTGCCAGGCTTCTCTGTCCATGGGATTCTCGAGGGAAGAATATTGGACTGGGTTGCCATTTCCTACTCCAGGGGATCTTCTTGACCCAGAGATTGAACCCATGTCTCTTATTAGAGCAGATCATTTATGGTGTTATTTTAGGAACTGGCAATAAATAACCTGTTAATCAAGTCCTTCAGTTAAAGAAGTGAATGAAAATGTGTGTGTTGAACTGAGTTTGTAGCTGCCTTCACTAATGTCATCTGCTCTAGCTAAGCTGCTATTTCTTTTCTTAGAATAACTTATGCCTTCTTTACATGATGTATGTGAAAATCTTTTTAAACTGTAACATATTTATAAGTGTTAGTCTTTATTTTCTCTTTAAAGTTGAGATGTTTAATTTGAAATATTAACTGTATATTTTAATTTTGATAGAATTCTAAGCATCATTATGGTGAGTTAAGATTAAAAATATTGGTGTTAGTGGTTGTCCACACAGTTACATAGTTGGATGCGGAATACCTAATTTGGTAAAAGTTGAAGGAATGGGAATATTGCTGATTTCTGCACTTTCTGCACACTTTTTTCTTGGGTAGGAGAGTGAACTTAACTAACTTATTTGGTTTAGAAATTGCTTCTTTCTTATCTTTCCTTTTATATGTATATAGGGCAGTAGCAGCAGCAGGGTTAATTTCAGCACTTTTGTTAATATTTTCTCATATAAACACTAGTGAACCAGTCAGTATTCTTTCCATGTAGACAAAAGTGTTGTAAGATTTATTTTTTAGGTCAGTACTATGTAGTCTCATTTTATACTTTAGTGAATTTATGTCTAGATTGGTCAAGTCATTCTCAAGATAAGAAAAACCTTTTGCTTAGGATATGAAAATTATAAAGCTTCACTTAGAGTAAAAAATTAATTAGAGTCACATGGCAAATACTAGAACTAAGAAAACTTCTGAAAGTGAAAGTGAAGTCGCTCAATCGTGTCCGACTCTTTGCGACCCCGTGAACTGTAGCCTACCAGGCTCCTCTGTCCATGGGATTCCCTAGGCAAGAGTACTGGAGTGGGTTGCCATTTCCTTCTCCAAGGGATCTTCCCAACCCAGGGGTCGAGCCCAGGTCTCCCGCATTGTAGACAGACGCTTTAACCTCTGAGCCACCAGGGAAGCCCATACATTAATTAAAAAAAACATTACATGTCCTGTGCTTAAATCGACATCTCTACAAAGTCAACTAAACCAGTCATGTAATGCAAATCTGAGGCATACTATAAATGTGTGCAGCTTCAACCTGAAAGATAATACTCAAAACAACAAAGAATGTGTGTTTTTGTGTTTGTGGAGTAGGTGGTGATCTGCCTAGTTTAGAAGCTGAGGAGAGGACAGAGGGAGAGTGAGGCTAGGAAATTGTAATCTGCCTGGATTTTTAATCATATAATCTACCTTATTTATAAAATAAGGTTGAAATTATTAAAAAGAAAAAAAACCGAACTGTAGCATTTGAATTCAAAACTATAACTAGATCATGCTCAAGTGTGAATATTCATTTTATCACTTGGTTTAATATGTAAAATTCTGTATTTCTATGTCAATTTCATGAACTCTGGATTTCTAGCGCATGTATCCATGGATGAAGTGGTTGAAATAATGAATGTTTTCTCAGTCTCATATTTGGAGTCTTATGGGAGAGAGTTATAAATAACTTGGCACTTTCTGCAGAGGAGGGAATTTTTTTCTGTGATGGGGTATCCAAAGTTTAATTAATTTTTATCTCTTAAGCTTAGATTTTTTTTTCTAGTTGTCATATTTGGTTTGGTGGTTTTTAAATATAGACTGAGTACCAAATGGTGTCTTGGACATAATCTTATCTTGTATGGGCATTCATTTGTGATCACAGAATATGATTTTGGAAAAAGAGACTTCTGCTTGAATTTAGGAAAGGAAGATGATTAATTTTTATCATCTTCAAATGCTTAATAATCTTCAAAACCTTTGTAACATCCATTACATTCCTGTGGCTTTGGTTTGAAATACTTTATTTGAATACTTTATACTGGTTTTCCAAAACAATTACAATCCAGTCACAAAGCTTGGGGTTGTGTATGTGTTATTTACATATATATTTTCTTATTAAGTCTCAAAATAAATAATTTTCCTATTACTCTCTTACCCCATTTTAACATAAGAACAAAACATACACTGATATAGCCATGCATAATTCCAGGGATAAAGAATCCTACAATTACAGCAGTTTTTTATATCTATCAGAGAAGGAAATGGCAGCCCTCTCCAGTATTCTTGCCTGCAGAATCCCATGGACAGAGGAGCCTGGTGGGCTGCAGTTCATGGGGTTTCAAAGAGTCAAACACAACTGAGTGAGTAACACTTTATATCTATCATTCCTGCTGATTGATAATGATAGTAGCTTCAAAGAGTATGGAGTTGTATTTGAGGGAAAATTTTATTAACTTACTATTATCTGTTTTGATAGCCAACCTGAGATTTTAGAAGGGTTATTTAGAAAAGATCCTTCATTTGACACAAAGACAACATTCTTTAGGCTGTTCTATAGGTTAAGTTAATTGCTGAAACAAAAGTTTATTGAAAGACATGTGGAAAATAAAGACCTAAAAATTAGTGACTTTTCAACATCTCAACTAATTGCTGTGGGCAAGATGTTCAGTTCACTTCAGATCAGTCGCTCAGTTATGTCCAACTCTTTGTGATCCCATGGACTGCAGCATGTCAGGCCTCCCTGTCCATCACCAACTTTCAGAGTTTACTCAAACTCATGTCTGTTGAGTCAGTGATGCCATCCAACCACCTCAACCTCTGTCGTCTCCTTCTCCTCCCACCTACAATCTTTCCCAGCATCAGGGTCTTTTCAAATGAGTCAGATATTCACATCAAGTGGCCAAAATATTCAGCTTTAACATCAGTCCTTCCAGTGAACACCCAGGACCGATTTCCCTTAGGATGGACTGGTTGGATCTCCTTGCAGTCCAAGGGACTCTCAAGAGTCTTTTCCAACACCACATTTCTTCTCCAATACCACAACACAGTTCAAAAGCATCAATTCTTCTGCGCTCAGCCCTGTTTATAGTCCAACTCTCACATCCATACGTGACCACTGGAAAACCATAGCCTTGACTAGACGGACCTTTGTTGACAAAGTAATGTCTCTGCTTTTTAATGTGTTATCTAGGTTGGTCATAGCTTTTCTTCCAAGGAGTAAGCATCTTTTAATTTCATGGCTGCAGTCACCATCTGCAGTGATTTTGGAGCCCCAAAATTAAAGTCAGCCACTGTTTCCCCATCTATTTCCCATGAAGTGATGGGACCAGATGCCATGATCTTTGTTTTCTGAATGTTGAGCTTTAAGCCAACTTCTTCACTCTCCTCTTTCACTTTCATCAAGAGGGTCTTTAGTTCCTCTTCACTTTCTGCCATAAGGGTGGTGTCATCTGCATATCTGAGGTTATTGATATTTCTTCTGGCAGTCTTGATTCCAGCTCGTGTTTCCTCCAGCCCAGCATTTCTCATGATGTACTCTGCATAAAGGTTAAATAAGCAGAGTGACAATATACAGCCTTGACGTACTCCTTTTCCTATTTGGAACCAGTCTGTTGTTCCATGTCCATCCACATATCAGTCTGACTGAATTATCCAGCACTAGCTGGTATTTAGTTAACCTTTCTCTTTAATGCTATTGAAGGTAATAGATCATTCATGACTTATGTTTTAAAATAACTAATTTCATTTTAAATATCTGAAGCTCTTATGTGTGCTTCCTAGCATTTGTAATTCAAGAATAGGCAATAAGAACCTCTATTTTTATCCTAAATATCAACACTGTAATGCCAGTTATTCCTGTTACCCTTAAAGCATTTCTCGGTGTTAATGTTCTTTTGTTTTAGTCAATAAAATCCAGTGATGGAGCTAAATGTTTCCCATTATAAACTTTTTGATCACACCAGAATCAGAGTCAAATATAAAAGAAGATGACTTCTTGGAGATAAATAATTTGTTTATAGAGTTGTTTTTATTTAAAATCAATACTTTAACATTTTCCTTTTGTTTTGTAACTGGTTATTTATACCTAATGACTTACTGATCTGATATTTACTGAAAATTCCCTGCTATCAAGTCTTCTAAGAAGTGCTAAAACTACCAACCATTCCAGTTTTCAGAGAAGCAGATGGGATAAATGTCCGATTAAATCAGTGGGATTAAACATAAGTAAAATAAATGAAATGGTGGGGTTTAAGGGGAATCAAAGGTACTCAGTAAGGGAGATCATAATAATTTTAACTTAAATAGTAAGTATATAGTGAATGTATGGATAAAGGCAGATGATTAGTTCTAATTCTTCCCTATAAAGTTGTACAAAAGGTTTAAAGTTAGAGTGTACCCTAGACTCTAGGATTAGTCTCAATCTATTTTGAGAAATATCCTCTTGTGCCTCTAAAGAACTTTTAACACTGTACTCGGCCAAACCATCTACCCATTGTGAGAAGTGATGCAATCAGTAAAACTGTTTCCAGTAATATAAGAGGTTGAGTCCAACTCAGGACAATGTTTTTTACATAGAAGATAATAAATATTTATTATACACTGGAAACCCCTGGAATTATGTTACATTCTGATGGTCCAGTCCTTGTGACTAAGGCATAAATCTTTAAGAATCAACATATGATTACCTGTAATAATAATGAAACTGGAAGTATAAGTTATAAATTTTCCAATTAATGTTTCTTTTTTGCTAACATTAAGCTAGTTTAGTTTTTGACAACCACGTAGCTATATATTTTCCCCAACTTAATTGTTGAGCTAAAACAAGTAGAATCATCAAAATATATTTTTATATTAAAGATTGTATTTTATGCATATTTTATTTAAACTTTTGGTAACTAGCTGAAAAAGTGTGAGTACTTTGTACAGCATTGGAGTATGTGCATGCATGCATGCTAAGTCAACTTCAGTCATGTCCAAGTCTTTGTGACCCTATGGACTGTGGCCTGCCAGGCTCCTCTGTCTGTGGGATTCTCCAGGCAAGAATACTGGAGTGGGTTGCCGTGCCCCCCTTCAGAGAATCTTACTGACTCAGAATCGAACCCACGTCTCATGTCTCCTGCATTGGCAGGCGGGTACTTTACCACTAGCACCGCCTGATAAGCCCCACATTGGAGTACAAGGTAGTATCTTCTGTAAAAGGATTTGCATTCGTTTATCAGGGTGACTCTATCCTAGAAGAAGTGAAATAAACCTTTTAGGAAGTTACTAGATCTGAGTTAATACTAATCCCTGCTGCTGCTGCTGCTGTTGCTGCTGTCACTTCAGTCGTGTCCGACTCTGTGCGACCCCATAGACGACAGCCCACCAGGCTTCCCCGTCCCTGGGATTCTCCAGGCAAGAACACTGGAGTAGGTTGCCATTTCCCTAGAGACTTAAAATTTCACTGTTGCAATTGTGCACTGTTGGAGAAATGACCAGGGAAATAAATCAACATTGATCAATAAACAGTGACTACTGGTTTGTTTGGAAACTTGGAAAGTACAAAGTTGGAGAGTTAGTGACAGAAAAATCTGGAAAAGAGATGTGTAATGGGCACATAGAGGTATAATGGGCATAGAGTATGAGAGTATTTGTTTCCCATGTGAATGCTCATCAAAAGCTACCCACTGCAGAGGAGATTGTCAGTAATCAAATGGACAGGATCGGCTGTCCTATGGATATCAATCAGCCTTTTCACCTACCCACCCGAGTATTTGGTCAGTGAGCTGTTATGCAAAGGGACAGTGGCAGCCTGGGCTCTCAGCCAACTTGAGCTCAAATGTGGGACTTCTTCTCATTAAGGCTGCTCTGGCTACTACCACTGTTGAGAGCCCAAATTTCCAACAGAAGAGGCAAATGCTAAGCATCCTATAAGGCACTATTCCCTAAGGAATCATCAAACCACAGTGGCAGTGATTCAGATCCCTTCCATCATGAAGGCGGCAGTGATTTGTCTTCACTGGAGTAGACACTTCTTTAAAATATGGAATTAACTTCTCTCACTGCAGTATTTGGGGAAGGCAATGGCAACCCACTCCAGGACTCTTGCCTGGAAACTCCCCACGGACGGAGGAGCCTGGTAGGCTGCAGTCCCTGGGTCGTTAAGAGTCGGACACGACTGAGCGACTTCATTTTCACTTTTCACTTTCATGCATTGGAGAAGGAAATAGCAACCCACTCCAGTGTTCTTGCCTGGAGAATCCCAGGGACGGGGGAGCCTGGTGGGCTGCCGTCTACGGGGTCGCAAGAGTCTGACATGACTGAAGCGACTTAGCAGCAGCAGCAGCAGCACTGCAGTATTTCTATCCGCAACCCCATCTGTTGATTTAAGGAATTTGTTGGCCACTGTCTTGATAGCCAGTACAACTAAGAAACTAGTTTTGCAGCGAAAGAGGTACAGCTCTAGCTACATGGAATTCACTGACTTTATCATATACTCATCTAAGGAACTAGCTTGGTAAACACTGTAAAAGACTTATTTCACATACCAGTTGTAATCCATGAAGTTAGGGTGCTGTCCTAGCTAATGTATGAAACACAGAGAGGGACAAACAGCTATGTATGATGCTGTTTCTCCCTTAGAATATGTAGATCCAAGAATAAAGGAAATAAGTGGTGCTGGTTTCTCCACTATTAAACTGAATAACTCTTCTCCTGGTAACAAAGTACTGTTTCAGGCATTGCTCAGTAAGGAAAACAGGAGCCACTTTAGCCATTTCAGACAGAATTTAATATACACAGTTTAATTTCAGTGCTATTAGAAGGACTAGAAGAGCAGAGGAGAGAAAATGGGAATATCTGGCGAAGCAAAAAAGGATTTTTAATGTTTTGAAATTTCCTGTATCATGCTGTGCCTCTGTACCATAGGACCATCATACTACATGATTGCTATGGTTTTTTTTTTTTTTTTTTTTTTTTGGCCATGCCTTGTGGCATGAGGGATCTCAGTTGGCTGGCCAGGGACTAAACCCATGCCCCCTGCAGTGGAAACGTGGAGTTCTAAACACTGGACTGTCAGGGAAGTCCTGTGATTACTGTCCTTATTTTTAAACATTCAGCAGTTCCTCCAGATTGCTTGGAAATAATTGTAAAAGATTACAAGAAGTGGATGTGATCCTATAAAATAGTTTGTATGAAGTAGAAACATTCTTCAGTCCAGTGTGTTCCATTCAATTAAGGTGTATTTGTTATGCTTCCTTTATATATATAGGCTCAGGGCCTAATGTGGAAGTAACCATCTGTCCTCAAACAAAGCAAAGAAAGTCCAACTTATTTTCAGAACCTTTAATCAGGAATTAAATTTCTTTCATAAATGTGTAATTTTTAAGGAAGTTGCAGACATATTTTATTATAACCTAGGCCAATCCATTTTTCATACCTATGCATTTTCAACTTTCTACTGAAAAGTCACTTAAAATAGAATTCCATGTCTCGAAATTTAATTGCCAATTCTTCAACTTAGGTACTTCTGTACCTAGACAGAATGACTCATGTAGGAAGGTCCCATTGTTTATACACCTATCCCTTGTGGATTTCTACATTCCACCTCAGGTCTACATCTTACCTGGTCTTTCGGGTGGTCAGTTCCTGCTGCGACGATCATTATCTGTCTATACCAACAGAGGTACTAATCTCTCTTCTCGTGCTGAAATATGGAAAATATTCTCTCTTGATTCAACTGAGATACCATTGGACTTTACAGGAGGAACTTCACTCTAAAGCTAATGAACATATGACTAAACAAAAAGAAAAAATTGGCAAAAGGAGTTCAAGAATTCCTTGTTTTAAACCAACCAGAAGATTAGCTTAAAAGAAATTCTGTACTTTGCTGTTTATCTAGTTGATGGTTATTTCCCTTACCTCAGCCCTCATTTCTGGGTCCATTATTTCTAAATCCCAAAACTTACTGGCATACAGAATAATAGTCAATTACTTATTTTGTCTCATGGTTTTAGGGCTTGACTAGACATATGAGGGCAGTTCTTACTGGAGACCTCTTGTGTGGTTGTGGTCAAATAGTGTTTGGAGTCATCTCTAAGGCTGTCTAATCCTGGCTGTCAGCTAGAACACGAACATGTAGCATCTCCATGTAGCCTCAGCTTCCTCCCAAACAGAAGGCTGGTTTCCAAGATCATCCCAAAATATCAGGTGGTCAGTATATTGCTTTTAATGACATTGCCTCAAATTATATGTTACCCTTATTGTCGTAGACCTGGAGGGGGCACCACCATAGACCCTACCTATTGATAGGAAGAGAAACGTCAATGTTAGCGTTATAAGAAGAAACATAAGGGATGAAGCAAAATTTTCAGCAGTTCTTTTACCAAAGATCTGTTAGTGGTAAATGCTCTCATTCTGACTGAAAGTGTTGTTTCGCTTTCGTTATTGATTACTGTTTAACTGTGTGTAGGTTGTAGGTTGACAGTTATTTTCCCTAGGCACTTTGAAGATATAATTTCATTATCTTATATCTTCTTGAAAATAGGTTGTCAGCTGTCAGCAGAAGGGTTTTTAAGAAGCTGTTACCTTATCTGTTCCTCTGCAAGATAAGCTCAAGAACTTGTTAGTCTGTTACAACAGTTTCTGTTATAACCTATGGGTTCAGGGAGGGTTTCACTATCACACCCACTTTATACATTGGAAAGTAGGATCACAGGGATAATGTCATTGCCATAGGGATAATGTCATATGCCTAATGTCATATGGTTTATACTTAGCAGAATGACCTATTGAAATTGGTCTTGGTCTAGAGAACTCACTTCTAAATACCCTAAACTTTCTGACTGAAAAACTTAAAGTCAGTTATATTCAAGGGATATTTTTTTAGTTGGTTTCATAAAACTTTAAAAAATTTCTAAATTTAATTGAAAAGAATGTTGGGACTTCCCTGATGGTCCAGTGGTTAAGACTCAGTTCTCCCAAAGCATGGGGCCCCAGTTCGATCCCTGGTGAGGGAACCAAGATTGTATATGCCTCACAAGGTGGCCTAAAAAAGAATATTAAATGACTGACAAAAGTACAAAATATCTTTGCCTTAGAAGTCAATTCACTTTCTTCCTCTGTTTTTCTAAATTTGCCTTTTTCTACCTTTTATTTTTCTGAGAGGAGAATGAATCTGCTTGGTTGAAATGAGTATCCCCAAAAGATTTCTATTGGTAGATGGTCTTGTCCCAAGAGACAATTTTTAACAAATGAAACAACTGGGGTAATAAAAGCAGGAAAGAAAACTGTGTCTGAGGTGATACTGCTGACAGTCAACATCACGTAATTTGGAAGAGTGAAGACCTGTCTTAAAGCTTGAATAAAAATTTCCGTCTTATGGACTGGACTAGGTCAAGATGAACTTAGCATCCATGTACCAATACATTGGGGCTTCCCTGGTGCTCAGACAGTGAAGAATCTGCCTGCTGATGCAGGAGATCAAGGAAACCTGGGTTTGATCCTTGGGTCGGGAAGATCCCTAGAGAAGGAAATGGCTCCCCACTCCAGTATTCTTGCCTGGAGAATTCCATGGACAGAGGAGCCTGGTGGGCTATAGTCCATGGGGTCCCAAAGAGTTGGACATGACTGAGCAACTAACACACACACATAAACACACACACACACACACACACACACACACAGACCCAATGTGTTGGGTCATTCATAGGGGAAAAAATAGATAAACTGGTTGTTTTGATGCATTTAAAAATAAATGATTTGCTTAAGATTTTACTTTCTAATGGATTGATTGTGTAACTTGGAAATGCCTTAGAATTTACAAAGCATAGTTGGATTGGAAACAGTATTTCTAAGATTGAGAGGAGAAAGGAAAACAATGACTGTTTATTTTAGAGGATGAGTACACATGGTACCTTAGGTAGTACCAGAGGGATAATAGAGATATATGAAACTATCTTTAAGCCCAAGGGGCAAATGTGACGCTAGAAATTTAAGGTGAACACCCACAAGAAAGAAGCCTGGGACACACTGGAAATTAGTAGGAAACAAAGGACAAAGGAAGAAACAGGATGAGAAGATCTAAGACATTTTTCTTTAAACAGTGTTAGAGTGCTTATGCTTTTTTAATTTGGCTAGTGCCTGTGTAGCCAGCATGGATTAACCCAGGTTAATATGCAGATCTGTAAAAGCAGACTGAAGGTGAATTACCAGAAAGACTGAAAAGTTTAAGAGACTTGGCAGCACAGATATCTGGGAATTCCCTGGTGGTTCAGTGGTTAGGACTCAGCACTTGCACTGCCACAACCCAGGTTTGATCCCTGGTAGGGGAACTTATATTCTTGGAGCCATTTGGTGCAGCCAAATTAAAAGAAAAAGAAGAAAGGAGTTTCAAAAGAGAAGGAATCTTTAATAATCTCGTGTTTTACCAATAGGCCAAAAAAAAAACCTGTCCATTAGATTGAGCAACATAGAAGTCATTGGTGAATTTATTGGTGTTAATTTCATAAAAGTGTAGGGGCAGATTTTAATTATCAGTCGACCAAGGGGACTTTGAGATAAAGACTAGAAACAGCAGAAGGACATCATGTAACTGTAGGAGATCACAAAGCCAAGGGAAGAGATTGTGTTTGAAATTTCCTTGAGAAAACAATGGGTCAAGTGAGTATAAAAGTTAGATAATGTCAGTATAAATGTTTCTTAGATAATATGTGAAAAGATAAAGCCATTCATAATAAATAAACTCAGAGTTACAGCAAAAAAAGTAATTTTGTAATAATAATACATGAAGTTATTCTTAACCCTTTCACTACAGTAATTCTTAAATCTTCCAGTTTCTCAGAAAGGCCTTTTTGCTAAAGTTTCCCTTCTTAAAAGTAAAATCATGCAGTTTTTGTCCTTTTGTGACAGGCTTATTTCACTTACTGCAATGTTTTCAAAGTTCATCCTTGTTGGTCGCCTGTGTCAGAATTTCCTTCTTAAAGCTCAGTAAGTGTTAGTTGCTCAGTCGTGTCCGACTCTGCAACCCCATGGACTGTAGCCCACCAGGCTCCTCTGTCGTGGAATTCTCCAGGCAAGAATACTGGAGTGGATAGCCATTCCCTCCTCCAGGGGATCCTCCCAACACCCAGGGATAGGGCCTGGGTCTCCTGCGTTGCAGGCAGATTCTTTACTGTCTGAGCACCAGGAAAGTGTATATACCACATTTTGTTTATCCATTGATTTTTAAATTTATGTATTTTAATTGGAGGTTAATTATTATACCGTATTGTGATGGCTTTGCCACACATCAGCATGAGTCAGCCACAGGTACACATGCGTCCCTTCATCCTGGATCCCCCTCCCACCTCCCTCCGCATCCCATCCCTCTGGGTGGTCCCAGAGCACTGACTTCCGGTGCCCTGCTTCTTGCATCAAACTTGACACCGGTCATCTATTTTACATATGGTAATGCTCATGTTTGATGAGCACTTAGGTTGCTTTTGCTGTTTGGCCCTTATGAGTATTACTGCTGTGAACGTGGACATACAGATATCTCTGTGAGTCCCTGCTTTTGATTCTTTTGGAGGTATATCTAGAAGTTGAATTGCTGGATTATGTGTTAATTCTATTTTTAATTTTGTTGAGGAACCACATACTGTTTTCCATAGCAGTTATACCATTTTACATTCTCACCAGTGGTGGGTGCGCTAGGATTCCGTTTTCTCCACATCCTCATCAATTCCTGTTATTTTCTGTTTGTTTTTTTTAATTTTTTTAGTAGTCATCCTAATGGGTGTGAGGTGTTATCTTGTGATTTGGTTTGTCTTCTTTTCATAAAAAGTCTAATGCATTTTAAAAGCTCTTTCAATCTTGATTAGTTAAATGTATGTATTACAACTTTTTTACTCTTCACATATTTTCCTCAGAATTATTCCAAATAGAACATTTCTCTCATATTTTTGATCTTTTATAAACAATCTCTTTATTATAGGGAGATGTGCTTATAGTAAGGCAGTAGTAAAACTGTGTCACAGCCCTGATTGCACATATTGAAATCGTCCAGCAGTAAATGGAACCTCAGGCATATCTTTCTTTCCCTCTTGGCTCTTATCTTGGCTCTCCTCCTTCCTTTTGATCTAGAGAGATCTTATTTGCCATGTTACAATGGAAAGATAGTAAGTACCTGGTAATGAGGTGGGATTAATCAGCTAGGAAATAACATTCATAAGATATTAGGAGTAATTATGATTGTTATACAGATTTAACTGCAGTATCTGGTCTTATAGTGGGCATCATACTCTTCAAAGACTTAGTTGTGAAGACTTAGTTAAGCCTGATAGGGGTCTCAGCACTAACTAGAAGAGGAATGAGCTAGTTTGTCATACTTCTGGCCCCTTGTAGTATGTTGTTAGAGCTAAGCCTAGAATTGGCCTCCAGCAACACCATCTCAAGTAGTAAGATTACTTTTTAGCAGGAAATACAATGCCATGAAGCAAAGCAAATAAAGTAGTTGTTTTGCAATAAACTACTCAGTCAGTTCCACATCAGTCTCACATTCTGGGAAGTGGTCCATCTTGCTCCTAATCTTGAGATCTGTGGCTCCTCAAAGCTGAGCCAACAGTATTTAGGATGTCAGCTGTATTCATTTGCTAGGGCTGCCATAAGGAAATGTACAGACTTGGGTAGCATAAACAACTGGAATTTGCTTCCTTATAGTTTTGAAGGCTGAATCAAGCAATGCTGGCTGGGTTAGTATCCTCAGAGGCCTCTTTCCTTGTCTTGCAAATGACTCTAAAGGAAAAACAGAATATAATTTATTTTGTTTAAATTTGTTTAAGTTGTTTAACTTTATTTATTTTTTATCATTTTTAACTACATATGGTGTTCTTTTAAAACCTGAGACTGATGTATATCTCCTACTTACATAGATGATTTCACCAAATTAACTATAGAAAAAATGATTTTAATTTTGCTTATAGTAAAGGACTCCAAAAAACATACTCTTTTAAGATCCAAGACTTTTTTCCCCTGGTGAGTATGTCCTCATTGTTGATTTGATAAATTTTCACTCAGTTTATCAGTGATACTGCTTAAATTCATCAGCAGCAAAATTCAGTTTGCATGTCTCTGTATCAAAATAAGAGGAACATGGCTGGAGCTAGAGATTATCATACTAAGTGAAACAAGTCAGACAGATAAAGGCAATTATTTTGAAGAAAAAGAACAGAGCTCAAGGATCAAAATAATCTGAAGTTGAATCCTCATTCCATCCGTTTACTAACTCTGTCACCTAGATAGGTTAATTAACCTTTTTATATTTGTTTCCTAATCTAGAAAATGGAGTTGATAATAGTTGCTTTGTTAAATTGCAGAAGTTAAAGGAGATAGCATTTGTTCCCTTTCTGGCACTGGTTAGATGCTCAGTAGTATCCTCAATAATAATGTTGATTCACAGTAAAAAATAAGCCTAAAGTTGGTTATTAGCTTTGGAGAATGTACAATGAGTTTTTAAAATAATGCTATAAACAAACATTTCTACTTTGTTTTAATTAACTTTTTTATTGTGGTAAAATACACATAGCGTTACCATTGTTAAGTGTTCTTAAAAATGTATTAGGGCTTGCCTGGTGGCTCAGTGGTAACCAGTCTGCCTGCAGTGCAGGAAATGAGGGTTCAATACCTGGGTGGGGAAGATCCCCTGGAAATGGAAATGGCAACCCACTCCAGTCGGTATCCTTTCTTGGGAGATCCCATGGACAGAGAAGCCTGGCGGGCTACAGTCCATGGGGTCGGGAAGGGTTAGACACAACTGGGTGCACATGTGCATGAACGTGTTAATGGAGTATTAAATGCATCCATATTGTTGTGTAACCAGCACCACATCCATAACCATAACTCTTTTCATCTTGTATAACTGAAACTGTTTCCATTAAATATAGTAACTTCTCATTTCTTCTTCCTCCCAGCCCTTGGCAGCACCTGATGCCTGTCTATAATTTTGATTGCTCTAGGTATATACACAAAAGAATTGAAAATAATGTCTGGTTATCAAGCAAAGGGCTTGCTGCCCAAATTTGCATATAAGCCAATACTATTGCACCAGCTTTTGAGAAGAGAAAGGGCTTTATTGTGAGGTTTAACTGTCAAGGAAACAAGGAGGCGTGGCTCTCAATTCTGTCTCTTCATTCTGGGGTTTGGTTGAATGTTCATGAAGTAGAAGAAGAGGGTTGGTTTGCAGAAGCCCTGGAGGGGCAGGTATCCAAGGCAGGGATGTGGAGCCTGTCCATTTGTGGTGAGGTTAGGTTCAGCAGCTTCAGAACCAGATCTTCCTGCACCATGGACCCTGCACAGGGCTCTGGTCACATCTGGCCCTTTCGTTCCGGGGAGGGGGGAAACTTTGGTTCTGGGTGTTACTTGAGGTCAAATTTTTCTCTTCTGAGCATGCTTTGGGTGCATGACTTGTGGTTTTGTTCTGTTTGTCTCTGAAAAACAGCTCAGTATCTTGTTAGAAACAGGATAGGGCCAGTTTGGGCTGGTTCTGCAATTATAGTCTCAAAGAGATATTTACATACCTATGTTCATAGCAGCATGAGCCACAGTAAGTAAAAAGTGAAAGTAATTCTTATCCGTCAACAGATAAATAGATAAGCAAAATGAGGTATGTACATACAATGGAATATTATTTAGCCTTACAAAGGAAAGGAATTCTGACAGATGCTACGACATGGATAAACCCTGAGTAGCATGGATGAACAGTGAGCTGAGTAAAATAAGTCATATAATTACTTTTTAAGCTTATTTTTAATGTTCTTCAAACATGAAAAAACTATTTAGAATATTATATCAATGTTAAACTGCCTTGCCAGCAGGGAACATAATTTATTCAGTTCTGTGGGATGTAAGTTTTGATCTATAAATATCCATGAATATGCTGCGTCTTCTTTTGAATTTCTAGAGTTAGATATTAAACTTGAATATTCTAGACTTATTTCCCCACTCCTGAGTCTGATGCTTTACTTTTTCTATCTAGGAGGAAAGTTTTATTTGAATTTTAAAAATCCTTATTTAAAAATTAGTCCATTTTAATACATTATTTGATTTTTAATTTTAGTCAGATTATTTTATTAACTTTTAAAAATTTTTGAGTGGCATACTCTTTTTTTCTTTAATGAGATGGGTAGATATTTATCTACTATTGGATGAGATGGAAATGAAGTTTGTTTAATTCAGATGAGCATGCTGCTTACTTAATGTTAATTGCTCATCGATAGAGAACTCAAAGTGCTTATGTGGTTAAGAGTTAGAACTTCTAGTGAATGTTGGTTCTGCTACTGACTTCCTTTGTGGCTTTGAGAAAGATCTAACAACTACAAAGATTTAGTGTTGGAAAGTACACAAAATAGTTTGCCAGAAGCATTTGTTAAAAGGCAAATTAACCGGGTGACTATTTCATACAGAGTCTTTTGGACTCTGTGGGAGAGGGAGAGGGTAGGATGATTTGGGAGAATGGCATTGAAACATGTATAATATCATATATGAAACCAATCACCAGTCCAGGTTCGATGCATGATACTGGATGCTTGGGGCTGGTGCGCTGGGACGACCCAGAGGGATGGTATGGGGAGGGAGGAGGGAGTGGGGTTCAGGATGGGGAACATGTGTACATCTGTGGCAGATTCATGTTGATATATGGCAAAACCAATACAATATTGTAAAGTAATTAAGCTCCAATTAAATAAATTTATATTAAAAACTAATAAAATAAAAGACTATTTCATTTGATTTCATAAAATCACTTAATACAAGAAATTGTAAGGGTTATTTATTAGTGGATAAAAACATGGGGTCCAGAGTCAAACTAATAGAGATTTAGGTACCTACCAACACTCTGTCTTGGGCAAGTGTTTTACAACCCTAAACCTTGGTTTCTACATCTGAAAACTGGTTTTCATAGTAGCAGCAGCAGCAGCAATATTTGTTTACATGTGCCAGGAATTCTGCTAAACATCTCAATTTTAGACATATTATTTTATTTGCTTCATATAATAACCTTATTCAGTAAGTGCTACTTTCTCCTCATTTCACAGATGGGGAGCTGGGGTACAGAAAAGTAGGTAACGTGATTAACTTGGTTTGTAAATAATCTTCTAGCTGCAGATTAAATCCTGCTTCAATCTGTTCCCCAATTCTGATTCCAAAATTCTAAAGTAAAATTTTGTGATTATAACAACTTGAGGATAGGCAGCCATGTCTTCTAATTTTTTTATATTATGTAGCTCTTAGTATCATATACATTTGAGAGTATAGTATATATTTGATATGTATTTATTGATTGTTAGGAATTTCTCTTAGAAAACATGTAGATATATTTATAAAAAAAGAATGGCCACTTTCTCTAAGGGCTAGTTCTTTCTATTATTCTTTTTAAAAGTTGCCATTGAAGGGTAATTTTAGGACTTTCATTCTAAGACTCTTTTGTCTTCATGCTGGTATTTTTTAAAAACAAATAAGAAAGCTATAGAGAAGGCTGACCTCTCAAGAATTTGTGTGTGGGGAATTACTTAAGACATGAAAGTCCATAAACCATTTTTCTCCATTTCATTTTTTTGTGTATTTTCAACAAACTGTACTTCCAGTTAGTAAAAGATGGCAATTTTTGTTTATACCAGGCCAAATTCCATTCTCATAAACTCAGAGTTCATTGGCCTTATGAAAGTCTAAAAGCCCTAATTGAGTATATTTTAATAAAGATTATCTGCTCAATTTGGGGCTCAGTTTACCTCAGAACATTTTTTAAGAGTAGCATTTAAGAGTGGTAGGTTTCATAATAAATCCTACAACGTATATCCTTGTTTTTAAAAATAGCATTATAATTTTATTCTAATTATATCAGTAATACATCTGTGAATGATGCTGACATCTCAGTAACCCTTTCCTCGTTACAAGGTAATTCTGTGATATTTTGTCAAATAGTCAAGTATTTAAGTTTGTACAATGTAGATCATTGTACATTTCAGTAAATTCATTTATAAAATCATTGAATTGTTAAAGTGAGTGAATTTTATGGTATGTAAACTGTACCTCAGTAAAACTGTTAAAAAATAAAACCATGCCAGGAGTTGACAATTTTTTCAATTTTTTGCTAATTGGAAAACTAGGATGATGTAATTATTTTCTTTATTTCATACTGTGGCTATGCTTTGTTGCTATAGGTAAATAACTGATTTACCTAAAACTAATTTTTTTGTGAAGTATTTCAGGACAGAGAAATGTTTACTTTATTCTCTGGCAAAGAGAAAATATAAGCTTGAAATTTATAAGATTCTTTTATAAAACATTGTTTCATTTATTTTTTTAACTCGCTTTTATGGACAGTTTGGATTATTTCCAAAATTATAAAAAAGAATGGGTGTAAATTATTCCACATTACTGATTGTTTGTTTACACTAGGTTACAAAATTGGAACACATTATTTTTTCCATTGCTTTTATAAAACATTGGTTTAACTTATCTATATAGCTTTGTTCTCATTTTAAAAAACAAAGTACTTATGGACCCTTTCCAATGTATTTATTGTCTGCTTTTTCTTTCTTTGGGGTTTTGATATCATTTCTATTTTAAAATTACTTATTGGGAGAGTAACTTTTTCCATGAAACTTATTTTTAGGAAGATTTTTGTATGTTCTTAAAGATATTCTGTATGTGTCTTCTCCAAAGGAGTATGATCCATTTAAAAATTTGACTATATCCTGAAAAATTATTTTATGTAAGCTATCTTGCAAGTCTAATAAGGGCCAACTTTTTTAAAGATCTAATTAAGATGTTATTGAGGTCAGTTAACTAATATTTGACAACATCGAGCATTGGTGAGGATGTGAGGACCTAGAGACATTGTTGTTGTAATTAAAAGGCACTTGGAATTTAAGAATTAATTGGGGTGGCTTGATTTCTCATTAGTTAAATCATCATGCACTTTATTCTGTGGCTTGAAACTATTAGACATTAGATGATCATAGTTGTCATTGTTACTGTTTTGTATGTACCAATATATAGTGCTTGCTGTTCTATCAGACACTGTCATCAAGACTTTACTTATAGTAACTTGTTTAATTCTCACTATGATCCTATGAAGTAAAGACTACTACTTTGCTTGTTTAACAGATAAGGAAAATAAGTCACACAGAACTCACTCAAAAACACAGATCGCCAGGTAGACATTGCTCTTAACCATTTTACCATAATATGAGGACTGCTTTCCTTTTCTTTTTTAAAAGAAACAAAAGATTCTTCATCTTGAAAGAATTAAAAAGTACTTAGTGTAAAAAAATGAGAATTAATACTTTACTGCTAGAAGGATGAGTGTTATTTCCAATGACTGACAGAGCCTGATTACTGATGCTTTTTCTTAGATTGTTAGGCAGTTAGTTCAAACAGTATCATTTGAATTTAGTCACATAATCTTTATTAGTATTTTTTAATGTGTATGGTAGTTTATATCACTTGTCTATTTGCATTGGTTGCACATTTTTGTGGGAAATCTTTATCTGCTGCTTAAAAGATATGGAGTGTAAATATACTTTGCATTTCCATCTAACTTTTGAAAAATCTGTGTCATTGTAACTCAAAATGTGAACTATAATTTCACATAAGAATTCTAATAGTTGTTGATTAACTGATGACATATTAATATAAGTAAATAAAAATATTTTAATAAATTGATATTTCATATCAATAGATATTTGTTGAAGTAAGTGCATGGTTTATAACTTTAGTTGATAAATAAAACCCAAAAAAGGTTGTAAACATTTTAATAAGCTTATTATACATACTGAGAATAAGGTATCTCTCAGTATGAATATGTTTTGGGAGAAAAGTTCAAGCTATAGTTTTGTTTTTTTCTTAAATCAATTCATTCCCCCTCCTTTGTTTATATTTTATTTTTTAGGATTTTGGCCCCCAACAGTAATTATCAGGATATTGAGACCCTCTATAACTTCCTAATCAAGTATGAGGTAGGAAAAATATTTTTAAATGTTTATCATATTTCCATTATAATCAAGTTTTAGTATAAACAGAGGTGTTCTAAAATGGAATGCTATTTGATTACTGTTTACTTTAAATTCTTAAATGCCACCAAAGTTTGCCAGCGACATTCATTTTTTGTCTTTCATTCTCTTAAGGAAGCACATGTAGTAGAGCCCTATACTAATGCCACATGGAATTGTCTCCCATCAAGGATGCTGTTGGTATGCTGGATAGGTCATTTCTTCAGTGTGGAACGTTGCAGGATTTTTCAACATCTCTTATTCTCAGATACTAAATGCCAGTACTCTCTCAGTCATTGTGACAACCAAAAATACCCTCCCACCGCACCCAACTCGTATACCCAGATGGCCCGTATGGAGGAAGAACCACCTCCGGTTGAGCACCACTGATTACTGAAAACGAAAGCTATAATTTAGTTTTCTCCATAGCAGCAGCATAGACCCTGGAATTAAAGCTCTGATGAGGCTCCAGTGTATTTTGTAAATTAATCTGCATGCTTTTCTTATCCTTGTTGATCCAAGGAAAGTATTCTGTTGATCTTCAGTTTTGTTTGCCTACAGTTCTTTGCCCATGTGCCCATATATTCTTTCTTTTTGAGGGTGTGTGTGTTGAATTTTTAAAAACACTCTAAATATAGGAATATGACATATTCAGGTGTCACTTTTCTTGTGAAGTTGAACATCTTTATAGGTACTCCTTTGCTTTTATACCTGATTAGCTCTTCAACTTTTTTTTTTTTAATTTAAAAATTCTTTTAGTTTGGCTCTGCTGGATCTTTGGTGATGTGCAAGGGCTTTCTCTAGTTGTGATGCCCAGGCTTCTCATTGCGGTGGCTTCTCTTGTTACAGAGCATGGGCTGTAGAGCACAGGCTCAGTAGTTGAGGCTCATGGGCTTAGTTGCTCCAAAGCATGTGGAATCTTCCTGGAGCAGGGATCAAACCCGTGTACCCTGCACTGGCAGATGGATTCTTAACCACTGGACCACCAAGGAAGTCCTCTGTAACTTTTTTATGCCACATCTTATATTAAGAATCTAGTGTTGAAGAACACGGACTCTGAAGTCAAACTAGTCATGTTCAAATGTTGGTTCTGCCGCCAGTTAAGTGTATAATCTTAGAAGAGTTATCTGATTGTCCTTGTCTCAGTTGCCTCATCTTATAATGGGAATAACATAAGTAGATAAACTACAGCTATTCTTTAAATAAGACTAAATAACTTAATATATGTAAAGTGCTCCAAACAGTACCAGGCACAAAGTAAGTGTTCAGTAAGTGTTACTTCTCTTATTTAAGGAATGAATGGTGTTTATATGTACCTTTTAAAAGTTACCCTTAATATGTTCAGTTCAGTTCAGTTGCTCAGTTGTGTCCATCTCTGTGACCCCATGGACTGCAGCACGCTAGGCTTTGCTATCCAGAAACTCCCAGAGCTTATTCAGACTCATGGCCATTGAGTCGGTGATGCCATCCAACCATCTCATCCTCTGTTGTCCCCTTCTCCTCCTGCCTTCAGTCTTTTCCAGTATCAGGGTCTTTTCCAAGGAGGCTGAAGTATTAGAGTTTCAGTTTCCAGCATCAGTCCTTCCAAAGAATATTCAGGACTGATTTCCTTTACGATTGACTGGTTGGATCTCCTTGCAGTCCAAGGGACTCTCAAGAGTCTTCTCCAACACCACAGTTCTCAACGCTGTATAACCACATTATGTGATTATTAAGATAATTTCCTCTTTTGAGATGATGTGATGAAATAATAATTTCATCATACTTTCTGAATTTCAATCCAATAAAAATTTATTTGGAAAAACAATGGGACAATTTTAAAATCACATCCTGGAAAAATCTGATATATAGGTCTTTGGGGGGTTTAGTGCTTTCTGTTGCTGAGAGCATTGGGAGAAAATACCCAATTTGTTATTTATAAGAATATGTGGATCTGAGTCCCAGATTTTTAAAGTTATTTCTATTAGCAGGACTTCATCCCCAATACCAATTATTACATTGGATGTATTTGTCTCATAAGCAGTGATAGGGACAATCTAAAATTTTTAAGATGTTTGGCTGTCACTATACTTAAACCTTTGCTTCCTGATCTTGATTTTTTTAAGAATTAAGAATAATATGACCGTTTCTCATATTTGGCACTCACTGTTAATAGTACAACTAGGAATTGATGACACCAATTCCATTTTACAACCATAACTCTTAATGTTTACTGACAGGGGTATCTTTCAGTTGTTTTCTGGGAATTAAAATTGTACACTTAAGCACAGAAATGATACTTAATAGTGTAATTTAAACATCCCAATATGACTAATTTAAAATATCTTGTACCAAAACTAATGAAGATAGTGAAATGACATATTTCCAGCTAGAGCCTGTGAGTATGTCATGAATCTGTGCTTTAGTGTTCCTTTGTTAGTAGATTCACTGCCGACTTTAGAAGTCATCTGCTATAACCTGGAGCCACATCACCCCAGCCACGTTCTGGGAGAAGGGTCTAAATAGATGTGGGTGATTGTTTTCAAAACTACAGATAAATCAGATAGTTGGTTTTTTTGTTTCCTAAAAATCTGCTAATGGCTTCAAGAACTTTTTTGTATTTATATTATGTCAAGTTCAAAATCAGTTCTTCAGCTGATTTTTCTCAACAGTTGATAGAGAATAGATTATTCCTCTTATCTTATGATCAAAGATCTGCAGTGTTGACTGCCGACATTTGCTGGCCTAAGTCTGGAAACATTTATAGGTCCCAGCATGTTGGGGCAATAGTGAAAATATCAAAGGCCCTTGAGATCATCAGGGCAGAACATATAGAAAAATAGGAATTGAACTGGTTGATAAGTTAGCTCTAAATGTATATCTTAAAACATTTTTAGAAGATTATTTTAATAAAAATTATAAAGTACCTAAAAATTAATCATGGTAAATCATATACCACTTTCTTAAATCATTAAATAGTAAATATTATGTATAATTAAATGACATTTTCAGCAAAAATTGAGGATTATATATATTTCAAATTTATGTTTAAAAACTATGTGTTTTTAACTTGTAGTGAATGCAACATTTTCTATACAGATATGTTGAATTTGTTGTGAAAATACTGAAAGAAGCTCATGGAACTTTTGCAAATAAGCAATACCCTAAACTCTACAGGAGACTTTCATGATATAAATCTTTAAAGTAGTGTTAATTAAGTCAATGTAGGAACAAAAATTTTTCCTCATCAAAAATGCATATGCTAATAATAACACAAGTATTTTTAAAAGTAAAGTGAATAGAAGATAGTTTCATTTAGTTTCCCTTCACTAATTCATAATTTCTAGAAAGTTAGACACCATGTTATTTCTTGACTAATCCAGGGCTAAGGGCTTAGTCGCTTCAGTCATGTCTGACTCTTTGCGACCCTATGGACTATAGCCCCCCTCAGGCTCCTCTGTCCATGGGATTTTCCAGGCAAGAATACTGGAGTTGGTAGGCATTTCCTTCTCCAGAGGGTCTTCCTGACTGAAGGATTGAACACCTGGCTCTTATGTTTCCTGCATTGGCAGACGGGTTCTTTACCACTAGTGCCATCTGGGAAGCCCCCCTTGAGTCATCTGATAAAAAGAATTTACTTCTACAAATTTCCAGAGTCTTCCTTGCAACATAAATAAAATACTGCCTAAATCAGTGGTAAGCCTCAAGAAATACAGGAAATACAGGATTCCTTCACTGTGTTCTCCACATGTGCCACAAAAAGTTTTTGTATGATGAAGGACTTTTATTTTTACAGTATTATAAATTATGAATTATAATAGATATTTATAAACTTAAACATATTCATTTAAATATGTAGACATTGATAGTCGGAAAAACACATTTATTTAGAAAGTGTCTATAAATCATCCATTTCCCAAAACAGATTTTTCCACACAGTTCATTACCTTAGTGTTTAAAGTTATTCAGTAATAACTTTCAGAAGGGTCAACCATAGTATTCAAATGTTGTTAGATTTGACTACTTTTTCTTTCAGCTTGAATTATTTCTAATGTTCATGAAATAAACAAGATGTGGCTGATTCTGCTTACAACAGTCTACCTGTATGACCCAAATCTACTATAGCTTTAGGTATAGGTGTTAAATGTTAACAATTTATATACTTTTCCAAGAAAATAAATATTAAGTATATTAGAGCTAGGCTAATTGATGCATGAAATCTGCTGATAAGAGCCAGCATAGTAGAATTTAGTGTTGCATGTATTATACATGTTTTTTTTCTGTCCATTTGATCTCTAAAGTGATCATCTGCTTTGTTGGGAGTCCCACAGATCCCAGGACGATCTCACTTCTTTTGGTTCTGTTAACAGATTAAGTTGTAACAATAGGACTAATATTTTTACACATAGTTCAGTGTTAAGTGTTATGTTCACTGAACTTCTAATTATTATTATTTAGTCCTTTTTATGCAAAAGCTAAAAACTTGACATTCTCCTCCTTCAGAATATGAGCCATTCTAATTGTTCTCTCACCTTTCATTTGACTTAATATGCATTTTTAATAGCTATATCTTGATTCTTTTCAGGTAAATAAAAATGTCAAATTTACTGCCCAGGAACTATATGATTGTGTTTCACAGGCTGAGTATCGGTAAGTCATATATGTATGTGTAGTCATATATATATATGTATGTAGATACATCAGAGTAACATGCTCTTGCCATGTGTAGCACTAACTTGGTGGTGGTGAAGGGTTCTTTTTATGTCTTCACTATACTATGATTTCTTTTTAGCTTTTATAAATATGAAATAGTTCATACATATAAAAAAACTGTGTGTATATATATATGCACATAGCAAGTTTAATTTTTAAAGTAAATTCTCAAGTTTAGATGTGTCAAGGCTCTTTTATATTTTTCAAAAATATTGAAGACCCACCCCTAAGAGCTTTTGCTTATGTGGGTTTTATCTATCTATAGAAATTAGAATTGAGAAATTTCTAATATTTATTCATTTAAATAGGCCGTGTACAGTTTTCTCTGTTCATCTGGCATTTTCCACTAATGAAATCATATATAAGAAAATAGGAAATTTTTGTTGTGCTCAGATTGTTCTTTAATGTTTCAATGCTGTTACAATAAATTGTGTTCAAAACAAGAACTGTAGCAGAACGGACTGGATTCTCACTGCTGTGTAATATGCCACTGTATCACTTAACCAGTTTATTTGCCATTTATAATTTGCAGATATATTTGTATAGCTACAGAACTGTATGAGTAGACACAATGACAAAGTTAACTATCAAGGTGGCTCTACTGGTAAAACTCTAGATTGATAAATATGTTTGATGATATCAAGACACTAGAACTGATACACAAATGTTATCAGGCAGCATAACTGAAAATTCACTCATTCACTAGATTAACATAATTTTTCTAAGAAAATCTGAAGCCAGTTAGGCATGCATCATCTGTCATAGCTAAGGATGAAAATGATTTCTTACCCTAATCTTCAGACTACCAATTAATCAGTTTATGTTCTTATTCATGGGCTTCCGTGGTGGCTCAGTGGTAAAGAATCCATCAGCCATTGTAGGAGACATGGGTTCAATCCCTGGGTCGGGAAAATCCCCTGGAGAAGGAAATGGCAAACTACTCCAGTATTCTTGCCTGGAGAACTCCATGGACAGAGGAGTCTGGTGGGCTACAGTCCATGGGATAACAAAAGAGTCAGACATGACTCAGCAGCTAAACAACAATCAACAACTCTTACTTACAGATTGTTACAGATAATCTGCATTTAAAGGTTTGTATACTTGAGATTTGGATCAAAAATATAATGTCTTCCAGTCTTGGCAATATTTTTGAAGGTGTATAAAGCTCTGTATATAACTTGGAAGGCAGAGTCCCTTATAGGATGGTTCCATTCAAATGTCTAAAATTATTTTGACTTCAGCTTACTGTTTAAATATTTGGGAAGTTTTTTTGGTTTATTTTGTTTTGGAGAGGGAAAGGATGCAAGTGTCAAACTTAAATGTTCAAAGTTAAAGTAGTTGTACCTATTTTTCTCTTTGTTTTCGTTGCACTTACAATGCCAAGAATTTGAACTATGATAGTAATTAATAAGCTCCCTCTTATTAATCCTGAAAGGATGATTTTAAAGAGAAGTCCAATATGTCTAATATCTTGAATGCATTGGAAAATGACAGTTGCTGTTCAAGTGGGCTTTTAAAGTTAATAGCTTTTAGATTTGTTACTCTGTTGTTTTTTTAAAATTATTTGCTATATTTTCAGTGAATGGTACCTCCCATATGAACCTCTGGTATACTCCACAGCTCACAGTTTTCAAGTAAGTTGCCAGAAGACAGAGGTTCTTTTTGTTTCAATAGTTCATACTAGACGCAGAGCCAAACGCAATAGATGAGAGGTAGCGAAGCTTCCCTGTGACTCAGAAGTGAAAACGGAAGAATGATTTAACTTCACTATATTAAGAAAAACAATTACTTAGAATGTCTGACTTTGGTAATCTTTGTTTTTGATTTGTGATGTGTTAGTTGTGAAGGAAGAGGCTGTTGATGTGTCAACATCAAATTTATTGCAATACGGAAGAAATTAAGTAGCTCAAGAAGAAAACTATTTTATAGGTTCTGATAAGGCAGGTAATTAAGGTTTCATATTGAAAGTGGCTTGGACCAAAATTTGAATTCCATGACATAGCAGAACCTTGGTGTTTCTGTGTATACATCAGTTAGTGTTTGCTCTCTTCTGTAGTGTGTAGATTCTTTGTCCTAGCTTTTGCTCTTGCCAGTGGGGTCTGAGCACTGCTTACCCTGAGCAGATGAGGAGTTTGCTCAGAAAATCCAGGATGGTAAATTAATAAGATTATCAAATAAATTACTAAATAAATATCTTGTGTGATATCCTCTATTGATACATATATGAAAAATAAATTAGGAATAGTGTTTAATTAACTTTGCTTGACCTATAAATTCTTGACAGAATGTTCTGGCATGTTTACAAGACAATGCACAATTGTGCATTTTTTCTGTGTGAAATGCACATTAGTTTGTGACATCAGCTCCTTCAAGTACCTGGTATATCTAAATAATATGCTGCCTAAGGCACGAGCAACTGAACTGAACTGAACTGAAGGCACGAATATCAGGAACAACTTTGTTTTCCTTATGGCAAGAGCTTTCCGGAATTACTGCTTTCTGAACTCCAGGGATCAGCTCTGTGGTAGGATCACATTAGAGCTCTGGTTCTCTGAAGTGTGGTTCCTGGAGCTGAGTGTTAGCACCATCTGGGAACTTGCAAGAAATGTACTCTAATACTCCAGCCCAGACCTTCTGAATCAAAAACTGTTTATATACTGTTGTTATATGTACTACATTGTATTCCATTTTCCCTTTACTTGAGATGCACATTGCAAGTGTTTAAAAACATTAAGAGAGCTGTAAAGCAATATCCATTGTACTCTTTTTCTTGTACCTAGAAAGGATTTTGGAAAAAATATTAGAGGTAGGGCACTTCAATTTACCACTGCCATGCCACTTTGACAAAATTAGCTATTGAAATGAATCAGATAACTGCTGCAGTTATTTTTTTATTGATTTGATCAAATTTCTGCTTATTTTGACCCATCTGAGATTTGGTCAAAGTTAGTTTCAGATTCATAATAGGATGATTTAGAAAATCAGTGGCAGTTCTGTAGAAATTTCATGAACAGTACAGAATTGCAGAACTAGAAGCAATCTCCGGTCTTTAGCTTTGTTCCAGAAAGGATTAGGAGTTGGGATTGTTTAGTTTGGCAAAGAAATAGGACCACCTGTAAGGGACATAAAATATCTGTACTGTTGGAGGAAACAGGGATAACAACTTCTTGTTTTGTTTTAATTTAGGCAAACAGCTTATAGATTTTTTTTTAAGCCCAATGTAAAGAAAGAACTTTCTAGCAATTAAGAGATATCAGAATAGGTAATAGGCTTTCTCTCAGTTGTAAATGTCTCATCAGCGAGAGGTGAAAGCCAAGGTGAGATAAGTCATTGGAGATGCTACAGAGCAGTAGGCAAAGGTGTTAAGGTAAGCAGTGTCTAATATTCTGCTATTCTGCTTCTAATCCATTGGGGAAAGGAACTCAGAAATTCCTATCATCATAGTCTGGTATTGGCCAAACACGATACTAGAAAAACATCTGATACTTTCCTCAGCAGCAATGACAACTTGATGCAGGAGAGCAAAATCTGTGGCTGATAATCCATTGTCAGAATGCTGCCTCACACAAAGGAACCACATGCCACCAGGATGAAAAGAGGGCATAGAGCTCACCTCTTAACTAGGAGAGGAGGGGAAAAGAGAAGAAATAAGAAAACACACTGAAACAGATGTAAAGTCTAGTTACTAAAAGAGTTTTTTTCCACATGTAGAATAAGTAATCAAGAACAGGAATAGGGACCTACCCTTTTAATTTCATTTTTAAGTTTATAGGAAAACATTTTACATCTCTCCTATTTTGGATCTCTTAGAGTCTTCCAAAAATCATTTTCTGAGTAGTTGTAAAGAACTGGCAAGAACATAACACTGATTTTAAGCACTCTAAATATAGGAAATAGGTCTAGAGTAATAGAATCAAAAGTCAGGTTTGAATCAGCCTCACTACATGTTTTCAGGAAGTGAGGTCTCTCCAAAAATACAGTGTATTTACTTTGCTGCCATTGTTAGCTCTCATCCTATTCCTTCAGTTCTGATTCACTTCTTTTCCCTTTGTGCCCTGCCTCGGGGGATTCATGGGTGAGGGAGGAAGGGTAGTGTGCAAAGGTAGCAAGGAGTCCTTCCCAATACCCTGGAGGTGGCTCAGAGCAGTCTTAGAAACCAGAGAAGTAATAGCAGTGTCCATGCTGCTTAGTTGCTCAGTTGTGCCTGACTCTTTGTGGCCATTTGGACAGACTCCTCTGTCCGTGGGATTTTTCAGGCAAGAATACTAAAGTGGATCGCCATTTCCTCCTCCAGGGGATCTTCCCAACCCAGGGATCGAACCTGCATCTCCTGAGTCTTCTGCATTCAGGCAGATTGTTTACCCACTGAGCCACTGGAGGCTTCCCAATAACCGTGTAACTTGCATAATAAAAATAACTGCTGTTTTCTGACGCAGTACTGGATACTGGGTATTCTTTGTGAACTTATGCAGACGACCTCTCAGTAGATTTAAATCGGTTTTCAGGGGATTTGAACTCCCGACACCATGTATAATGAGTTGGTGCTCTAACTGATGACTCAGTGATCCCACAGTTAATAGGCCTCTTGTCAGCTTTTGAGATTCACCTAAGCTTAATGTTAGATACAGTTGTGAGTAGTTGGGACAAATATCAGGCATTTACTACCCCTTCCTCACTTCTGGTTGAGAGTAGTTAACTAGTATTCATTTGTTAATGGCTAAGTGATCGATTCTCTTTAAGAGTCGAAGCTGTCAACTTCCTGCTCCCTGTCCAGTGTCTGTTCCTGCCTGGAGGTGTGTCCTATTAGAATCCACTAGTCTTGCTGTCCTTTAACTCCCAAACCAAATAAAACAAAAATATGTGATCTACTCTACAGTGTCCTTATTGGCAGCAGGTCTTCCTTGGAAACCTTTATTCATGAACTCAGTAATATCCTCAAGATTGTCTCCATGATGACTAAGAATTGTGTTACTAAGTTATTTATCCTGCCAAGTTATTTGGTTCATTGGAAGGACTGATGCTGAAGCTGAAACTCCAATACTTTGGCCAGCCACCTGATGCAAAGAACAAACTCATTTGAAAAGACCCTGATGCTGGGAAAGATTGAAGGTGGGAGGAGAAGGGAACAACAGAGGATGAGATAGTTGGATGGCATCACCGACTCAGTGGACATGAGTTTGAGCAAACTCCAGGAGTTGGTGATGGACAGGGAGGCCTGGCATGCTGCAGTCCATGGGGTCACAAAGAGTCAGACACGACTGAACGACTGAAGAAACCATTTCTCTAGGCATTTTTACTCTCAAATATCAAATAATATATTCCCAATCCCAGTGTTCTCCTTTTGTAGTGAGATTTTTTCATTTATCTGGCTGACTGTCTTGTAGTCGTGTAACGTCTCTTTATCCTCTAGGGAAAAGTTAACCGTTGGATGCCGCCAGCTGACTGAGATGGAATACACCATGCAGCAGTGCAATGCCTCTGTCTATATGGAGGCCAGAAACAGGGGATGGCGTGAAGACATGCTCAACGATAGGACCTAAGTGCCGATTTGTAACTTAGAAGGAACTGCATTTGTCTTCAGGAACAACAGAGTACTTTTCAACCTTTTGCGCCAAACCTGAGAGACTTAGAAGAAATCTCATAGGTATAGAAAGATGATTGCCTAATACTGACAATCTCATTGAGCTTCTATTGCATCCATTGTGGAATAAATCGTGGACTCGACTCTTCAGAAGTTGACCTTACCTCCCTACCTCTACTCCTAATACTGAGCCAATGTGACTAACGAAAGGAGAGCCATCTTTTTGGACGTCTTAGGGCAAAAGCCACTGTGGCATCTGAGGAAGGCCAGGGACCCAGCATTAGCATCTCCCTCAACCCAAATACGGGTTGGTGACCAGAGACACTTTGAAACCTCAAGAAAGAATTAGGACATGGCCATGCGCATCGTATTCCACAGGAGAAATCTACCCTGGGCTGTTTCTGATCAGACTGTCTTCCATGCAGACCTGGTGAAGTGATCACATCCCTTTAACTTCCCCCAAGGTAAGGGAAGTAGAACTTTTAGTTCAGCTCCACCTTGCTACAGTAGCCTCTTCTCTTCCCTGGGCGTGTCGCTCTTCAGAAAGTTTCCAATGGGAAGAACAGGGAGATCTCTCTACTCAGTTTTCAGATGTGAAGCAGCGTGGATTTATGGGATCAGGTGGCAGTGGCTGATGTTTGCCCCTAGTTAAACCAAGTGTTTAATTGACTTATTTCGTTATACCGTAAGTTGGAAATCCTTGTTTACTAAAGTATAGTATGCTGTTGTTAATACATTTGAGAAAATCTGATTTAGTATTCTATTATAAATGTTAATTTATTTTTTAAAGCAATAAATTATTTTTAGTGATTTTGCTTTTCACCTTCCAAATTTTGTTTCTGAATTATGTACAGGTATGACTATAAAAGGGACCCTCTGATAGAAGAGAATTATGTGGAGTGCTCACTACCAGGAAGAAGGATCTGATGAGCTTTGTTTGCATAGAAAGCCACACCTCCTCCCAGGAGCTCAAAGTGCCCTCAGGGAAATGAGCCCTTGTAGAAGCAGCTTCCAAAGCATCTCTGCTGTCTGCCTCTTTCCTTTTCCTTTCTCAGGAGCCAAGAAAGCATCCCCTCCTCTTAACAAAAGAACTTTCATCAGATTTTTCTTCCTCAACTACTTCTAGTTATTATTGGGTTTTACTCTGTTTGGGGTTTTTTTTTGGTGGTGGTGGCTCTCAGTTTGCAGGATCTTAGTTCCCCAACCAGGATTAAACCCAGGGTCATGCCATGGACTCCGTGGAACTCCCTGCTCTGCTTCATTACCTCCCTTTTTTCCTTTTATCTTATTAATATGTTATACTTTTTAGGAAGTTTCTTTTCACTCTGATTGACTTATTTCACCCTATACATGTGGATTTTAATTTTATCCTAGTCTTTGTGTCTTACACTTTCTGCATTGTCAGTTTCCAGCCTTTTATTATAAGATGTGTTTTCTTCTTTCTAGTCTTATTTTTATCTTTGGCTACATTCTTTAAAAAATTTTTAGTGTTTGTTTCTTTGAAATGTCAGATCTTTTTTTTGTTGTTGCCTTTTCCTGATTTTAAACTTCCTGCTTTTTTTCCCTAATAGTCCATTGCAGGAGTTGAGGGTTTCTTTTCCTTCTGTCCCCCCTTTTTTTTTTTCTGGGTCTCCTCTCTGGATTGGAATAAGTTAGTTGACGTAATTAATGATCATTTAAGCACTCCCTTGCACAGAACATAAATTTGTTTTGATAGGAGATTATCAGATCTTTAGAGCTTCAGGTTTTAAAATCTCCATTCAGTATGGATAGCTATTGTATTTTGTTTGAGGGGACTGATGAAGAAAATCCCATGAGGGGAAGAGCTCTCTGCGTAATGCCTTGCCTTAAGAGAGGAGCTGTGTTAACTTCCTGAGACGCAATACTCAAGGATTATTCCAGTAGAGTTCATGGAACCATTTTACACCAACCTTTCCTAGCTTACTTCCACAAGATCATCTATTTCCTTCTAGGAAGGACCTGGTTTGAATCCTCTGGTTTGCAGCTGCCGTAGCTCTTCCAGCATCCTGAGCCAAAGAAAAGTTGGCTCAAGAACGTTGTGTCCTACTGGGTCTTCTTGTTAGGACCTGCAGTGGGCAATTGGAACTGTACAGGGTGGAACCTCTCAGATGGGTTCATTTCACTTTCCTGTCATTGTCTTTGCCTGTCATATGAAAGACAGGGGACACAAGACCAACCTGAAACTTTATTTCCTTGATCTTTTGGCCATCATCTTAAAAACAGAAGTCCTTTCACCCTTTCAAGGTTGACCCACTATTTAGTGTCTTGGTCTCCCTTAGACCTCCCTGGTGGCTCAGATGGTAAAGCATCTGCTTACAGTGTGGGAGACCCAGGTTCGATCCCTGGGTTGAGAAGATCCTCTGGAGAAGGAAATGGCAACCCACTCTAGTACTCTTGCCTGGAAAATCCCATGGACAGAGGAGCCTGGTAGGCTACAGTCCGTGGGGTCACAGAGTCAGACACGAATGAGTTCGTATTCCTGATGTGACATCTCCTCAAGTTCACCTACCTTTTGGAGCCTTTTAGCTCCTACTGACTCATCCCATGAGTTGGAATGCATTTACCTTTTTTTCTAAGAGGGAATGTACCTGACTATTGAATAATGAAATGCATCTTCCAGTGAGGGATGCTGCCACCCATACTCCTTTTCTGATTCAGATTGGATCAGATCGGACTGACAGCCCATTCTCTACCTAGTTAGTGGCTCCTTAGGCTATTCGGCCAAAAAAACCAAAAAAACCCACTCCAGGGAAAACAAGCAGCTGCATGAGCATGAGCAGAATCTATAGCTGTGAACCAAGAAAAGAAGGTGGTAAGACATTCAGATCTCAGGTACCACCAAGGCTCAGTATTCCTAACTACAATCTAAACTTGTCTCCTAGCCTGTGCAACTCATTGTAGACTAAAGGTTGTAGGCAAAACTACATTAATTCGGGACATAACCCTTGCATGGCCAGAGAGAATGAATGGTTCCATGATGTGATTTCTAGTCAGGTAAAATACTAACATGTCCTAGCCTTTTGTAAGAAGCCCTTTCTTTTAAAGGTTTGGTTAAGCTAGAAAGACAGAACCTTTCCAAGTGTACAATTTTTAGTTTTGTCAGACACTATCACACAGCAGCTCACCTGTTTTAGGAGTATCAACTGCTCCTTAAAATTCCGTGGTGCCTTTTTGTAGCCAACTCCCATCCCCACCTCAGGAAGCCTCTGATGTCTCCTGTCCATGTAGTTCTTTTCTGGAATGCTCTGTAAATGGAGGCTTTTCACTTAGCATGAGGCTTCTGAGGATTTGTTCGTGTTTTATCTTGTTTTTATTCCTTAGTATTTCATTGTATGGATGTACCTGTCTATCCATTCACCAACTGGAAGGATATTTGAGTTTTCAGATTTTGGTGATTATGAATAAAACTATTATACTCATACATAGGTTTCTCTAAGAACATGTTTTCATTTCACTTGGATAAATACTTAGGAATAGGGCTACTGTCTCATAGAATATTTAACTTTATAAGAAACTCTCAAACTTTCCAAAGTATATCATTTCGCTTTTTACATTTTCCTAATGATCAATGGTAGTAAGCACATTTTCATGTTATTATTAGATTCCATTTATCAGTGTCTTTTTCCAAACCTTTTGTAGGATGTTTCCGTTTGTCTCTTAAATTTTTCTGATTCATTAAAATTTGGTATTCTGTGTTCATCTTTTTCTAAGCTAAAATTATATTAGTCCCATTATTCTAAGCAATGTTTTGCCGTCTATTCAGACATATGCCCTTTTTAGATTCTTATATTCCTACAAGATATCAACCCTAGATATACCCAGCTTAATAACTGAACTTTGCTTCTCACCCTTATTCAAACCCTTAATAGAGTACTGAGCTTCTAATAGAGAAGCCTAAATCTTTTGTTAGCTATTGTGCTAGTACAAGAAGCCGTGACACACACTTGAGCACATCCCGCTCTGTATCTCCTGTACTTACTGTTCAGTTATCAGTATTACTCGTCTTTAAGACTCTTGAGAAACTTCTGGTCTTTTATGAAGAAAACTGGTACTTTAGTTATTTAACCTTCAGATGATTTATTCAGTGGGTCTCCTGCTAACAGGCCCAAATTTGTGTGGCCTGGCCTTACTTAAGTATATGAGATTCATATATTGATATTTCCTTGTTTTCTCAGTGAGAGACTCTTCAAATTTTTTGAAACAAAGCAAGATACAAAAAATACTAATACTATGGAGACTGTTTTCTGTGACTCACAGTCTTGTAACTATAAGTGTGGAGATGGTGGTAATGTCCTATGTCTCCTTTGCCTACCCCCTTAAAACTTGATAGGATTTTTACAGATTATAGGGTATACTTGCCGTTCAATCACTAAGTCGTGTCTGACTCTTTGTGACCCCCATGAACTGCAGCATGCCGGGCCTCCCTGTCCCTCGCTAGCAAGGATTCTTGCACTAATCACATTCCTAAATTCTCTTCCCTAATAAAATATGATTATGTAAGGAATTCTACATGTTGAAAATGGTAAAATATGTAAAACTGTATACCTAGAGGCCAAATATCAAAGCCCTATCCTTGAAAATCACAATAAAAGAAAATTCATACTTGAGTATAATCAATTGTTTTGTTAATTCAAACAGGTATTTTATAGTTTTTGCTACTGTTTTAGGAATCGGGTATGTTTCATACATTATTACGATTGAGACTGGTTATTAACCAATATCATTTCTAAACTACTCGGAAACCGACACTGGCAAAAAACAAAAACAAATTCTTTAACTTACACTGAAGCTATGCCATTTTCTCCTTATCTTAAAAACAAAACAAAACAAAACAAAAACCACCTTTTAAGTGCAGATAAACAGGAACAACTGGTCAATGAGCACTTTTTTTTCCCCTTTATGGAAACTTCTTATATTCAAAATATACTTAAAGAACATAATTTTAGCTACAGTGGCATCAATGGTAATATGATAAAACTTTGACCAAAATATTCCCACATATTATTTGCATTAAGCATGTTACCTAGGAATTGAGAAGTGATTTCAAGGATTTCATAGTGACCCCCTCCAGTAAAATTTTATTTCCTTGTGCTAAATAAATAAAACATACACAGAACTATTTTAAAAAGTCATCATATTAGACAGATTCAAATATGCCAACCTAGTTTTAGTCTGGAATGAAACTAGTAATAATCAGGAACTACAGAGCCACCAGGCAAACTCATTTCCTTTCTTGGTGGTTCTTCATGGAAAAGAGTGAAACAAGGTGTCAAAGCACCAGTGGAACACTTGGGGAAAAAACCTAATTTTCTTCTTAACCCAACTTAGACACTGGATAGTCATATTGTCCCAATTGTCCCATGTGCCTCTTTGCCTTCTCAGAGAGAAGCAAAAAACAAACAAAAAAAACCCCCAAACAACAGTCCTTATTTCAGATGTAAGAAACCAGGTAAGTATTTTCCCACAAATACCTTAAGCTCATTGTTACTGGGAAAAATTTCTTTAAAATCTCCCCCCAAAACTTTTAGTAATGAAAAAGAACACAAACAACTTTTGGATAGTAATCCCATGGTGCAAGGATTTCCTGCAAAGTACCTTTAATATGTTTGCATCAACAGCAAGCATTAGGATGTTCTAATTTTGGCACCATAAGTTATATGTGTAGCATTACATAATACCAAGTCACCACTCCAACCAGTATTTATCCATATGAATAGAAAAACTGAACAAAAACATAGTTCTGATAAGGCTGCATTCATAAACCCAATACAGTTTAAGGTTAATTTTTTTCCCACAATCAAGGACTGCTATTTTAGGATTGTTTTGTTAATGATAAAAAATAGGAATTATTTAGAAGATAAAATACTTCACTGTTCTTTACTGTTATATATAATATTGAGTGTTTTGCTATATAAAATATACCCCCAAAGAAGTCAAAGTATTTAAAAACAGTGTATCAAATAAAAATCACAGCCATGTTACTGTTCAGCAACCCCATTCAAATAAACATTGGTATTGCATTCTCGGGAAAAAAAAAAACAAAACAAAAAAACACCTGTAGCTAAGGCAAAAGTTCTTAAGTTTGTATTCTGGGAGTATAAAACACTTCACTGCATACTTTTAAGACTGCCACTCTGCTTCAGTAATTTGAACCTGTGACATGTTAACTTCAACAGGTAAAGAAAGTACTCTGCTAAGAATACAAAAAGTTATAAAAAGGCAATCATAAAAGATTAAACCTTGGTAGGCATGTAAGCTTCCTTTTAATAAAAACAAAAATAGTCACTGTCATCTAGTTAAATAAGTCTCTTTGTTGTAGAGTGTTCCAGTTACTGAAAAAGGGCCTTTTAAAAACTGCCTATATCTTACCCTACCCCTCTTGCCCCATAATACACATTTGAGGAGAAAGAGTCATTTAATGTGCAAACTGGCAAAACAAATGTGGAGGAGAGGGGACTTCTTGAAATGAACGTGCCCAATCAATTCTTGGTTTATTCTTTTACAATATCAACTTCCAAAAAGTAACCAAAGTAGTCCTAAAAATACACAAAACAGACCTTCATCTTTGCATTCCTTTCCCAATAAACACAAAAAGTATGTACAGCATGTTTAATAATATGCAATATGCAAAAGCTTTGTGTTGCTGTTAGCAACATCTATACCCACCCACCCTCCTTATTCACAAAGTGTACCTCTACTAAACACAATTACATCACTAAGCCTGTTAGTTTGAAAGGGTCTTCAATTTGTTAAAACTGGAAAATCTTGGTATAGGGGCTCCACTCATTTGACTCAAGGTTATAGACTTCCACCGTATTCAGAAATTCATTGCCATCAAATCCTCCCACTGCATAAATTGTGTTCCCTACAGTTGTAATCCCAGCATTGCTCCGTGGTGAAGTCATGTTTCCCATCATCTTCCATTCATTTCTAGCTGGATCATACATCTCCACACAACTGATGGCATGAGAACCATCAAAGCCACCACCTACAAACAGTTTTCCTAAGAGAGAGAGAGAGACAAGGTTAATCTGGAGAGGCTAAGGAAGAAACCCTTAAATCTGTCTTTTGCTAAAATCAGTGGTTCTCAGTAGAAAAGCCCATTCATCCTAACTAAATGTGGCAAGCATTCCCTAGAAGCTGGGAATACAACAGAGTAAAATTGATAAAAACCCATTTGCACATGTAAGTCAGGCAATTTAAAGGAAGTATAATTCTCACAACAGTTCTATGAGGTTGTTTCTATTACTGTCATTTCACAGATGAAGAAATGAAGAACCAAGAAGTTAGACAACTTGCCTAGAGTGCACTGGAAGTTTCCTATTAGTCCAGTGCACAAGAATGAAGATTACAGGAAAGAAGGCTTAAATAACTGAACATTTTCTAGACCTTTCCAATGATATAAAATGGTTTTGCTCAAGAAATTTCTTCTTGGAAACAGGCAATGAAATGAACTATTTTCAAATATACATAGGCAGTTAATTGTTAAATTACTTTCAAATAAAATGTTAGCATTAAATATTCTCTGTAGCTTAGGGAAAAAACTTTATTAGGGATTCTCAAAATCCTTATTTTCTTATCTGATTGTCACTTAGCCTATCTGTGTCCATGTACTTATGAAAGAACTGACAAGGCTCCCTAGGCCCAAGGCTGCAGGCCAGTGGGCTACTTACTGGTGTGCCTACACACTTAGGCTCTTACCAGTAGAGCCACAAGCTTTGTTCCAAAATAAATATGTAAATCAATAAAATGGATGTGAAAAGAAAGCTATCTATATAAAATGATTTGGAAAGACTTGTTTTGCTTTCAATTAGGCATGGAGTAAACTAGATGATTTGTATTTCCTTTGTTTTACAAATTCTTGCTCTAAAGAAACAAACTCAAACTCCAAGATGAGGCATCAGGAGTGTGATTTATGGAAGAAGGTGAATATATTTATGCTCTATACCCAGTACCAAATCTCTGATTATTAGAAACTTCTAAAAGACAAACCACCAACCCTCACTGCGTCAGAAACGATGGCTGCTTCTGAACTCTTCGTTACAACAGTGCATATTACTGACATTCTCTTGGAATTTTAGAACAAACTCTTGCCACTACCCATTCCTCAACTCTCCAAATCCCAACACTCACCGTCAAGAACAGCCACTCCAGCTCCTCGCCTAGCCACGTTCATGGATGCAATTAAAGTCCAGGTGTTGTTTTCAGGGTTGTAACGCTCTACTGTGTTCAGACAATTCCAAGACTCTGCGCCTCCAATTATGTACAAATAACCACCAAGCTCACAGACTGCAGACTGGTGTCTACCTATAAGATCAAGTCAAACCAAAATTATTACTGTATCTCCCAAAACTATGAGTGTGCACTGCACATACCGCTGACTCAGAGGTCTTAAAAAAAATACTTAAAATCAACTTACGAATGTTAAGAGGTGCACAGCTCGTCCAGGACTTTGTTATAGGATCAAATACATCACAATTTTTCAGTCCTTTTTGACCATATGGATCTGATCCACCAACGATGTATAATTTCCCATTCAGAGCACACACTCCTACGTGATTATAAAGTAAGGTTAAAAATTGATAACTTAATCATCATACTTAAGTATGGTTTAAGTATTTGATTATCTCAGCAGAAAAGTATTACCTGCATTACAACGGTTAGTTCTCAATTCTGGAACAGGAGTCCAATCATCTATGTTTGGATCATACATCTCTCCACAACTCAGGTCATCTGAGTGACCATTTGATCCACCTACCACATAGAGTTGGCCCTAAGCCAAAAGCAAGAAATTAGCATTTCTGCCATTGTGAAGTTAGCAGAAAGCGCTAAATGTGGGCTGCTTCTTCCTACAAAATAATATACTTACCATGAGTACGGCCATTTGAAATCGTGCTCTTGGTGTCCTCATGGGAGCAAGAAAGGACCAGTGATCTGTGTGTGGATCATAGCATTCAACTGTTCGAAGACATTCCTCTCGGTTATAGCCACCTGGTATAAGAACCACAAACAGTTATGTTTAAAATATTAAACTGGCCCAGGGTTTCTGGTCTAGAATGTTTCAAGTAATCTGTACAAAATCAGAAAAAGAATTTTCATCCACAAACTTAGTAAGGCCCCATTTTAACTAAGTGCCTGTTATTGCTGAATGACAAAATTATCAGTGTAAGTAAACTGCTTTGTCTTGGCTTGAAAATTAGGAGACAATTACTTACTTTATAGTTTTTAAGGAATTAGAGACAGACATTAACTTGAAGACAAGGCGCTACAACAGTACTGACTCTCTGTCATCTTAGAATGTGATAAAGTGGAATGCTAGAGAAGAAGGCATATTAAACCCTGTCTTCCGAAATTTGCACGTCATAAGCAAGGGTAAACATTTGCTTAAAAGACTTAGCCAGTTAAAGCTTTTGGCTAAGTCACTCATTCTTCTGTTCTTACCTGCAGCTATGAGTTTGCCATTCATCTCTGCTGTCCCCAGACCAGATCGTGCATACTGCATAGGAGACATGGGCTTCTCTATGAGCTCATCTGGGTGCATCTCAAAACTTAAACTTTTAATAAGTTTTGGAGTACTTGTTGGTGAGCTCTGTGGGCTGTTTCGCCCATGAAGGAAAATGACACAGAAAATACCGTCCAGTACAGCCAGGCACAAGTAAGTGTTATCTGTAAGCACAAGAGTTCTGTGTTTTTAAAGATGCAATTTTTATTACTTTTGGTTGCTGTGGTGATCCTGCATTGGACTTCAGACTCCAGACAGGGATGACCTGTTACTCTTTTCCAAATTTAGTTGCTTCTGAGTTTTTTCCTCAATCAACTTGATATGGTTCTAACTTAAAACTCCTTCTTAAAAAGAAATAAACCAAAGGCAATCTGACAAGTGTAATACACTTACTTGAAGTCTTCTCCGAAGCAACGATTTTCCACTCATGCTTAGGGCTTTGTATTGTAGCATTTGGAGAAGACAGACATCCAATGGAACTGCTACTTATCTGCTTATGGCCATTCTCACGTGGTGGCTTTTTCTGCAAAATCAAAAGGCAGCTACAGAAACCTAGCCAAAGACCATGCCTGGTGCACCTGTGCTCCTGAGCTAGTCCACAGCACTGGATACTCAGTGCCCTCCACTCACGCATGACGTTCACTGCACACCTAGACTGAACACAAATCAGCACTTCCTGACTGACATGCACCACTGGCATTCTTCCACCTCCACTTAGTAAGGAAACAACTGTACCTACCCTGGTCAAGAAAAAGCTCAAGTTCAACAATTAAGAAAACACTGCAGATCAAGTAGCAAAATACTCAAGGGAAGAACAAAAGGAACCTCCTCCCTCATAATCCACATAAGCTCACAGTCTATATTAAGTATAGAATCTCCCAAAATATGTTATAAATCTAAAATAGCAACAATTAACTGAGAGAATACATTTAACTCACTATCTCCATGAAACTGCTAAACTTAACTAAATCATATGTACTGGTGTCATCCTTCATACAATGTTAGCAAAACAGTGAGCAGACATATCCATCCAATCTCTGAAAGTTATTTTATAGGAAAAAAGTGGCAACTACAAGAAACATTTACAACTATATTTCTTTAGGATTGCCCTAAAGGTATTATAGAGTGGTTTTTCAGACAAGTAAAAGTGTGAGTCGTTCAGTTGTGTCCAACTCTTTGTGACCCCATGGACTGTAGCCCATCAGGCTCCTCTGTCCATGGAATTTTCCAGCAAGAATACTGGAGTGGGTTGCCATTCCCTTCTCCAGGGGATCTTCCAACCCAGGGATTGAACCCAGGTCTCCCACATTACAGGCAGATTCTTTACCATCTGAGCTACCAGGGAAGCCCAGATAAGTAAAACTACATAAAAACACAAAAGTAAAAAATGGTACTCAGAAATTAATAAAGCAGTAACACTAACAGAATCAAACATTCATAAAAGAATACACAGGAACATAAAAGAGGGAGAAACAAGCAAAGCTGCAAATTTCCAAATGACTGTGATTACACTGTGCCCTCGTGTACTAGTTTCCTTTGATGGTTTTCTTCCAATTCCTTGAGCCCTAAATACTTCTAAGGAATATGATCACAAGGCATCAGAAGAATCAAGACTACCCTGGCAGGAAGTGCCTGCTGAATGAACAACCACCATCTTCAGTACCTGGCCAAGTTTGCTCGTCTATCTTGCTCCCCCGGGCCAGAGCCACATGGGTAGGTAGGATCTCTAAAGGAAATTTCTCTTTAGAGTGGAAGAAGGAGGACATGTGACAATAGAGAAAAAGATTCTGGTAGCTACTTGAAGCTGGGAAAAAACTACCAAGGTTGGTGTGGGCAATTCAGCAAATGTGGTTGCAGTATAAGAGGCTATTTTGAGAGAAGACAGAATGTATCATGGTAATGGTTTTTATCAAATTCCATTTACACATTATATACCTAGGTATTATTGGGTACTTTATTCACATCATCTCTTTTAATTCAGGAAGGGCAATACACTTATCCATCTGAGAGACAAAAATACTGAAAATCAGAAGATATACAATGTGTAAGGCAATAAAACAATAAAAATTAGGAATTCTGAGTATAAAGCCACTCTTTTATACTATGATAGTCTTGTTTGTATCCTCTGCTAATAGCAATTACAAGGTACATAAAACCCTATCCCAATCTGTGGGAAAAAGGAAGCCAAAGTAACACAAGATGATGATGGCTTTTACTGCAGTTAAGAAAACTGTTCTAATGTACGGCTTTGAGAGAAAAATCAATGTGAAAGAAAAAAGCATGGTAACAAGGATGACTACTTAGTGTTATTAACTACAAGCCTTATACAGAAATGCTGGTCAACTCTTTTATATTTCTTCCAGAACATTTTCAAACCGAATTCTTTCCTTTATCTTCAAACTTTCCCATATCAACTCTTCCCATCAGCACACCCACTGGCCTACACTTTGCTTCTGAACTCCCCTCCCCAGGGGGTGGTCCCTGCTGGCTCTTTCAGCCACCAGCACTTCTCAAGCTATGGGTTTCTTAACCTTAGTAACTTTTGGGAAATTACAACCATTAAAGGTTACAGAGTGGCTTCCTTAAAACCAGTATAGATGAGAAACCCCTGACCTTTACACATCCCCTCTAAGTATGATTTAACATAGTCAACAATTCAGTCTTTCAGACTTTTTTTCTCCTATGTTAGCTAGCTTGACCACCACTCTGAGGCTACTGGCTACTTCTCAACCTCACTTCCTATTTCTGAAGCCTAGTGTCTCCTCTTCCTTCTTACTTCATTTCCTCTATTCATGGCACCTCCTTTGAATGAGTCACACTTGTCAGGATCTTGCTCACCCTCAAATTCTTCCTTTTCCTTGATTTTCCCAAACAGTCACTAAGGACCTTTGCAACTAGAAACATCTAATCTACCCTTTTCCCTTCTCAAATCAAGGCTCATCATCTTTTTTTTTTTTTAACCTGAACTACTACTACTGCTTGTAATAGTCTACAGAGTAGTCTCACAAGCTTTCCTCTATCCTCTGTACCTGGTCATAAAAATAGGATTTGATGCTTTTAGTAAGTAAAAAACAAACCACCGCCCCCTCCCCCAAATCAGCTGGAATTCCACAATCCAGAGAATGCCACCTAACAGTTCACTGTCTAAAATACGACTAATGAGCTTCTAGATCTTGGCAGTATGGAAACAACCATAATTTGACCAGTCCCCCTGCTGCTGGACTGTTGCCCAGTTTTTCACTATTATTAAAGTTGTGAAATGTGTTTGTTCAGATCACTCTACTCCCTTGTCTAAAATTCTTTGAAAGCCCCCCACTACTTGTAGAATAAAGTACGAAGCCCCAATCAGACTATATTTACTGACTTTTTCCAGTTGTGAGACCTGCAACTCCAAGAGAATCTCCTTGTCCAGCTATCCTTTGCTGCCTGACACACCTCTATCTGCCATGCAAACTCTTCTATGTCCTTAGACTGCTCAAATGTTGCCTTCAGTGTGAAATTTCCCTGGTTTTTCCTCTCTTGTTCTACCCTCCCTGAATGTCTTTTGTAGGTAATGCTTATTAGTCTGTTCTGATTTACCTCCTCCTGTAAGGTCCTAGAAGCAGAAACTGTCTCTTACACATTTGGGGGCCCTCTTAGGTAACATCATGGCCTTCTACTTAGTAGGCACTCAACCACTGCCTGATCAAAGAGTACTTAAAAAAAAAAGTCAACCTATGATGTTTGGAGACAAGGGGAAAGATAGCCTCAACGTTCAGAATGCACAAATTTACACCCAAAAACTTCTGTGAAAATAAAAATATTCAGCCACTACTGACTGACACAGAACACCTAATAATATCACCATATAGGTTGTTTTTTGAGTCTACCATTTACCTTTTAATTACTAAAGGGAAACATCCATTAATTTGGGTCAACTCAGCCTACTTTATAGCTCATCCCTCACAAATACAATGCTGAGCTGAAGGCCAAACAAAACCAATACATACTGTATAACCATTTACATAAATTTCAAACATGGGCAAACTAAGGTAATATTTCAGAAGTTCAGATAATGGCTCCCCTTGGGGTAGTGTAGGGCAAATGACTGGGAAGGGGGCAAGAAGAAGGCTTACAGAATGCTTGAAATCTTCTCTTCTTCATCCAAGAAGTTTCTAAACCAAGGGTTTTACCACTTGACACTTATGATCTGTACTCTTTCTCTATGTTATTTACCCATAAACGAAAAAAGTTTATACCTGGATTTATAAAACTTAGGTTTAACAGTCATTCCTCTGACAACTATTTTTTATAGTCCAACCAAAAAACCAAAGAATTTCTATGTTGCTTCATCTTATTGGCCCTTTTTCTTACTATTTGCAAATCCTATTTGATCGAGACAAAAAAAAAAAAAATTTAACTGGGGTTTCCTAGTTTGCTGTGTTAATTTCTTTTTATGTGGCAAAACTGGTAGTAATGCTAAGAAAGATAGGCTGGTTTTTCTCCCGCAAATGTTTCTGTCCAGTTATACCAATGAGGTTCTTTCACTTTCCTTCATTAAAGGAAAATTTCCGTACACTGTAAAATGCGCTAATTGAACTTTACCCTGAGGTTACCTCAGATGTGCACTGTGTACCTGCACAAACTGAATGTGGTCATCATCACTGCCAAACACCTCAGCCTGTCCATCTAGTAGGTTCCCATCAAGCAGCTTGTGATCAGCTGAGTAGTACAAGGTTTGAACCTGCAAAACAGCAACAGAACACCCATGTGGCTACTGTCTCCATGGCTACTCCACTACTATGCAGATCACACCACGCCTCACGGTAACCTCCAGTGTGCTTCTTGAATTCTTGACATCTTACTCTGGCAGGATCCCCAAAGTAAAGAAAACATGTCATGGTGGTAAAAATTTAAAAAATAAAAATAAAAAATACGATACAGAATCTTCTAATACTGGCTGAAGAGTCCTTGGCTTGGTTGGCTTGAAAGAAATCTTCATTTTTTTTATAGCTTCCATGATACGGCATTAAGAAAAAACAAGGGACCAGTACAATATATATACTCTTAAAGAATGTACATATTTACAGTAAAATACTGAGTATGGTTTACACCTTCGAAGATAAGTGGTTTAATATGTATAAACATATTTCTGTCCTGCAGGCAATGTCAAAAAAAGAGATAAAAAAACACAAATGCAAGAGTTCAAACAACCTGCACAGCTACTTCCCTTAACAGATGCAAACACATGACTAATGCATCTGATTTTCAAGTGGGAAACCGGACAGAATTTAAAGATCACCTCTTCGCCTTTTTAGAGTATAATGATAACTGGGTTTCTAAAGGCCTAACCGATTTGGTAATAAGCCTTTCGTATATCTGAAAGGCTTAAGTGGAGGGATAAACTTAAGGTCAATTCCACTGTTTCACCTGCATGTTTAACTCCCATCATTTCTCCGTCGATTTTTCCTTGTGTATTTTTTAAAAAGTAGCCCAAGTTAAGTGAGTGACTCTATGTATGAACAACACCATTGCAAGACACAAAGCTTTAAAGATAAGAATCCTGTAAAGGAGTAAACACCATTAAATCATCATCGTTCTCTGCCCACAGCGGATTTTTCTTAGGAGAACTGGGGCAGGACTGCTGCTTCTTTACGTGTCAATACACTTGAGGATTCTTCTTGTTTCTTCAGTCTTGGGTATCCTAGTTTTGTTAATAAACCTATGGGGAGATAAATCAATGGGGAGGAACAACCATTAGAAGCTTTTACCTACTTGTCAAATTTAAAGCAAAAACCTGTGAAGAAAAATTAAGAATCTACAGAAAATTTCAGTACCACCTCCCATGTCTAAAGCAAATTACATGCTACTTTAAAGAAAGTTAACAGCACATAATAAGCAAAGAAATAAAAAAAAAAGAAAAGCAGAAGACCAAACTGAACAGTTCATTCAGCTCACCTGGACACCCCCCCTGTTTCTCAGCTTAGGGGTACCTATAGCAAAATTTAAATTCTTTAGGGTCATTGTTATAAAATAAAAGTGAAAGGGAATCCTTCATGTTACAGCAAAATCATTTTTAATAACTGTTGAGTCCCATTTACTTTAAAACTAACCTCTTCCATCAGCTCTTCCAGACTGTCTCCATTCTCCCAGATGCTACGCTGCACCCAGTTGATTACCTTTGTATACAGTTTGCCATTACTGGGCAAGCAAACATTATCTTCAAGCATTACCTCCAGCTAGAGTGGGGAAAAAACAAAGACACATGGATCAGGGTTGAGCCCCTTAATTCTCTATTTCATAACAAAGCTGTCACAGACGCCCAATTACACTCCACACATTTATTCTAATTTATAAGAATTATAAACCAGTAGCCAAAAAAAGAAAAGTAAACAAGCTTCTAGGCAGGAAACCATTACACTGCTAAATATAACATCACTTCAATGAACTGTCATTTTCTTGGTCATTACTCACTTGCTTGAAACAAGAACAAAGACTACATTCTTGGAACTAAATAGTATATATCTCTGTATAGATTTACCTTCACATCTTTATTCTTTATAGATTTTACCTTTAGCCGTGGAAGTTTAAGAAACTCTTCCTCTTCTGAAATTTGTAACAAATGTTCCTGAATGTAAGCGTCAACCTTATTCAACAAACGTGAGTCTCCCATACAACTCGCAAAATTTCGGTAAGAGATGCAGCTGGTAACATCCATTCTAGATAGTAAATAATCACCACAAACCTTGGGGAAAAAAATATACAAGGGTCAACATTTACACACACTTTATTTAACAAATATTTAATATTCCTTGTAAGTACTGTGCGACAATATAAAAATTAATCAAAAAAATTCACTGCCTTAACAGAACAAGTTAAACTGCAGGAAGAATGAAGTGAAGTGAAAGTCAATCAGTCATGTCTGACTCTTAGTGACCCCATGGACTGTAGCCTGCCAAGATCCTCTGTCCATGGAATTCTTCAAACCAGAAAACTGGAGTGGGTAGCCGTTCCCTTCTCCAGGGGATCTTCCCAACCCAGGGATCGAACCCAGGTCTCCCACATTGCAGGTGTTATTTTTTACTGTCTGAGCTACCAGGGATACATGTATACAAACAATAACAGCAAAGAAGAACATACAAATACAAATAAGCATACAAATAAGCCATTTAAAATGCAACAAATTGAAATGCTATGAAAATGTACATGAAATGTTCAGACAAGTATCTCCCACTAGAATGACAGACAAGGCTTCATAAAGGCAATTATCTGAACTTGCCTCTAGAGGGGAAATGATGTTGAATGCAGATAGGTACTAGGCAGGATGCTCCAACAATTTAGTTTGGCTAGAAGGCAATGGCACCCCACTCCAGTACTCTTGCCTGGAGAATCCCGGGGATGGGGGAGCCTGGTGGGCTGCCGTCTCTGGGGTTGCACAGAGTCGGACATGACTGAAGCGACTTAGCAATAGCAGCAGCAGAACAAAAGGTAAGAAAATCAGGAAATATTTTGGAGGAATAGCAATTAAATTAGGGAGAGCCTGGAATGCTAACCTGAAGGACATGTGCTACAAGCACAGAAGGGTTTTTAAGCAGAGTGACATGAGAGGAGGGGAACAGGAAAACTTCTTCCTAAGGGACCAGATGGTAAGCAGCTTAGGCTTGTGGGCCATACTTTCTCACAACTCTTCAACTCTGTCACTGCAGGTAGAAAGCAGCCGTAGACCACCTGTGCTTGAGAGCCACGTTCCAACAAGACTTGATAAAACCAGGCAGCTGGCCTAAAGCTTGGTTTACTGACCCCTACATTACAGGATTAAAACCTTTTTTTCTTCTACAAATTATTAATGCCACTTCTCAGTGGCATTAAATTCTAGAAAGAAAGAAGAACTGAGAAATGTAGAAGAATCAAGAATTAAGGGTATGAGTTATAGGATTAACTAAGAACAATCAAGACTAATTATCTAAGACGAAGTGTGACCGTTACTATAGCTAAACAGTTAAAATTATATACATACTCACATCTCTAGGGAGGAAAAGGGGACATTTTCAAGTTCTTGAGACCAACAGATGTCTTATGACAAATTATACAAACTAATTCTATAAAGTAAGACCCCCAATAACATTACTCCTTGTATATTACTTCTGTTACTCTACCTGCTTTACACGGTCCATCTTCAGCTTTTTTGCTGCAGAATAAACATCTTTGACTAATTCCTTATCAGCTTTCAACCTATTGGAAAAAAAAGGTTCTATATCATTTATCATACTATGGCCTTAAAACACAGATTCTTAAATAAATTTAGAGGGACTTGGAATTTCATTTCCTAGTTATATGATGTACTTCAGAGAACTTACTGAGCAGTGTAGGCATAATTCAACAAGACTTCAACAGCTTCCGGATTGAGATCATCAAACTTAACATGAGAAACTCGGTGAGGATCACTGTCACTATTAAAGATTTCAAATAAATAGGGACTGCAGCAGGCCAGGACTGCTCTGTGTGCTAACATCTCATGGCCACAGACCTGCAACATCAGGCATTAAAATTAGAAGCACTGTGGACTATGTATTTCTCTAGCTAATTACTACATCGTACCCTTCCTCTTACATTTCTAGGTAAATCACCGTCTTTTAAATTTATTTCATTAAATGCCTCTCATGAGAGAGAAAATAAGCCAATCCAGGAACATACGGTTTTCAGTAATGAAAGATCAGTTTTGTAAGTTTCCAATTAAGTTTTAAATACCTGAAGTCGAACATCACAGAACTGCCCACTTTTCCTCAGGGCATTCAATTTGGCAACAGAAGATTCAATGAAATTTTCATCTTCAAACATTAAATATCCATTGGGAATCATTTTTCCTTTTAAATTTAGCTAAAGGGCAGAAATAAAGCCAAGTTATTTTTACTTATAAACGGTGATTTTTATAACATTTTGAAAAGTAATACAGTATCTTTAATTTTCAAATTCCATCCTATCCACAATACAGAAAAATTTTATCACACAAAGAACATTGCTAAAACAACACTGGCACTGAATGTCCAAGCCTTTGCCACCCCTATACTTTGGTCCTAAGTCTTTTTAGGAATTTGTACAGTAGTGGTATGATATCCTAGCAGTTTTGGCCAGGTTTCTATTAGTACACACACTGTGAAGGGGAAGAAAATGGAAACCCAGCCCTCCCCAAATCCATACAACAAGGAACTGAAAAGTCTAGAAGGATGTGAAGTGGTCATTACATACAGATTCCTTGGATTGGGGCTACAGTCACTCCTTTACTCACAAATGAGAAAAACTGATAAAAGACTCACTTAAATTCTGTTCCCTTGCTCTACTCAATATCCTAGGATAACCCATAGGAGAAAAGAATTACACCTATATGTGTAACTGAATCACTTTGCTGTACACCTGAAACTAACACAACATTGTAAATTGACTATATGGCAATAAAATTAAAATAGTTTAAAAAATTCTCTTCCCTTTCCAAGTTTCATTTATTCTAAACTACTTGTCTCATAACAATACATGTTAGAAATGTATGTTCTTTAAAAAATTTTTCATTTCACTTTTTCCTGTGAACAAATGGACTACTGGCTACACAAAATGGTACGAAAAGTGGTAAAAGAAGGTTTCAGGTTGAAGTAAGTGATTTATTTAAATTCAAAACAGTTTACAAAAATGAAAACAGGAAAAAAGTTTTGTTTTTCTTTTTTCTACGAATACTATTGACTTCTCCGCCTTTTAAAAAAATTATGAAAGGATGCTGGTGTACTTGGCACAGTCTTTAGGGAAAAAAAGTGTGCACTGATCACTGAATACTCACTTACCTGCTATACTGGTGAGAACAGTATTTCTGGGATGCTTTAAATAATCCAAGAACAAAGGAAACTCAGCACTTCGGCGAGGTATGAAGACAGGTGGTTGAAGTGAAGGCAGAGGAGTCTTAACCTCTAATGGTGATGCCAAAACTATCAGGCTTGAAAATGATGTAATCAAGTCCTTTAAAGCTATAGACACGAATTTCTTCTGTGATAATCATGCATCATAATCTGTAATAATGAAAATTTTTGGATATTCAGAATGATCAAAGAATGTAATTGATCTAGGTAGATCATGCTGATCTTAAAGACATTTCAAGATAAATGGCACAATACAGAAAATAATACAAATGTAACTATACCTAAATATTTTCATTTAACTTGCAACCACTCAGGTGATTTAAAAAAAAAAAAAACACAAACTCTCCCCAGAGAGCAGGAGCTAGTAACTTATCATTTAAGTGAGATATATAAGAACAAATGTGAGTGAGTGAGTGAGTGAGCGAAGCTGCTCAGTTGTGTCCGACTATTTGTGACCCCGTGGACTGTAGCCCACCAGGCTCCTCCGTCCATGGGATTCTCCAGGCAAGAATACTGGAGTGGGTTGCCATTTCCTTCTCCAGGGGATCTTCCCAACCCAGGGATGAACCCAGGTCTCCCTCAATGCAGGCAGACACTTTAACCTCTGAGCCAATATTGGTTAATTCTAATATTTGTTACTGTGAGATTGTAATTAATACACAAACGTGGTCTGTCGGCTTTCACCAGCCAGCAGCAACCTTCATTATTTCCAGACGTGTATACAATGTTACAGTCAAACCAGATACACTGTTTCCCAAACATGCTCTGCATACTTCCTCATCTCTGTACCTTTGTTCAAGTTTTGTTTTCTTGGAATACCCTTACCACAGCCTCTGCAGATGACATTTTACCTTCATAGAGCCCCCACCAAATCCCCCCAGCTGAGAACAGTTTCTCTCCATCCTTCACATACTGTACCCTCTCTGAAAGTGTGTTTGTGTGATCTTCCAGCTGGTCTATTCTGGGCTGTGTACCTGCTTATCTTCCATGATTCAAGGTCCCTTGAAAGCAGAGCCTCTGTCTTGTTTATCTTTGTATCCTTCCCACTACCACCCCACCCGCTCCCGCAAACAAGTAGCCTAGAAACCTGAATATAAAGATAAGTAATTTGTTGAAACAAAATAAACAAAATGGAAAATATTAATGTCTGTGCTTTATGTGATCATTTTTTCTCATGTTCAGTAATAAACTACCAAAATCAAATCTGCAAGGAAATCACACTCAATCCTCCTACCTTGTCTTTCCCCCTTATTTTCACATCATTAACTAAAGTGTCAAAGTCAGCTGGTTCTTTTTTTGATTACCTGAACTGCTATTATACCAGTGTCTAATTCTGCAAACCAGAACTAAATACGAAATTATTTGAAAGATGTGCATACTTTTAAAAATGGAAATCTTAAAATTACCTGGATTCTTATACATCAATCAAGCCCACAACCCTGACAATTATGTTAATATGAATGGTTTCTTACCCAGAACCCACTTAAAGGCTAATCCAATTCTATTTCAACAAATTACCGTATTAAGTTCAACAGTAGCACAACCTGAATCCTGTATGCCTTCACTGGTTTCTCCATAGCTTAGATTTTATCTCAAAGAAACCTGAGTATTCGGACTCCAGTTGGGACTGTTGTCAGTGCTTATACCTGCAATGAAACTATTTCATACCATCGTGTAATACTGACTTCCTCTGCTGTTCACTTGCATCTAGATTAGCTAATTCAGCTCTTCTTAATTCTATGTACAGAGAGAACACACTATCTAAAAGAAACCCTAAACATTTCCAGCCAATACCTAACCCAAGTTAGGAAAATCTATGCAAGGGTGAAAGGGAGGAACCATTCTATGCAAATTATGTTAGAAATGATTTAAGTGTATGCCCTCTGAGAAACAAAACACAAATGGAGATTTGTAAGTATTTTAAGCCTTGACCAGTTTTATTCAGTACTTCTTTGTAAACTAACCTTGATTTAATCAAGAATTAAAAAATGGCATCTACACACAAACATCTTGCTTTACTGCACTTCACTGTACTGTATTTTGGGCTTCCGTTGTAGCTCAGATGGTAAAGAATCTGCCTATAAGGCAGGAGACTGGGGTTCAATTCCTGGGTCAGGAAGATCTCCTGGAGGCAGGCATAGCAACCCACTTTAGTATTCTTGCCTGGAGACTCCCATGGACAGAAAAGCCTGGTGGGCTACAGCGCATGGGGTTGCAAAGAGTCGGACACGACTGAGTGACTAAACCACCAAAGTACTGTACTTGACAAACACTGCTCCCCGTCCCCCCTCCAAATTGAAGGTTTGGGGCAACCCTGCATTGTCAGATAATGGCCAGCATTTTTCAGCAATGAAGTATTTTTAAATTAAGGTATATAAGTTGTTTTTAAAGACAATGCTTTGGACACTTAACAGACCCAAGTATCGTGTAAACATAACTTTTATATACACTGAGAAACCAAAAAATTCATGTGACTGCTTTATCACAGTGCTGTGGAATCACACTCACAGGATCTCTGAGGGTATATTTGATAACGTCAAAGTTCTACCTCAAATTTATCTTGGAAAACAACAACAGAAACCCAGATGGTTAAAAATCACTTTAGTCCTTTGGGAGAAAATAGCTCAGTTGGTAAAGAATCAGCCTGCTATGTGGGAGACCCCGATTCAATTCCTGGGTTGGGAAGATCCCCTGGAGAAAGGAAAGGCTACCCACTCCAGTGTTCTTGAGCTTCCCTTGTGACTGAGCTGGTAAAGAATCCACGAGCAATGCAGGAGACCCCGGTTTGATTCCTGGGTTGGGAAGATCCACTGGAGAAGAGATAGGCTACCCACTCCAGTATTCTGGCCTAGAGAGTTCCATGGCCAAGTCTATAGGGTCGCAAACAGTCAGGCGTGGCTGAGCAACGTTCACTTCACTGGAGAAAATCTGGAGCAACTCCTGCCATACACATTTGCACAACGTTATTAGTTTTGCAATAGAGTGCTACTACATTAGTGTGTGTTTAGTCGTTCAGTCGTGTCCGACTCTTTGTGACCCCATGATGGACTGTAGTCCGCCAGGTTCTTCTGTCCAGAGGGTTCTCCAGGCAAGAATACTGGAGTAGGTTGCTATTCCCTCCTCCAGGAGATCTTCCCAACCCAGGGATCAAACCCAGGTCTCCCACATTGCATGTGGGTTCTTTACCATCCGAGCCACCAGGGTAGGACTAGGTGATTTTCTAGTAAAGCAAGGTCTCAATATGAACCTCATCTCTTTGATGTCTGCTGATTAGTACAACCCTACTTGATTTCAAAAGCTAACTCAAGTTCACCTGACATTTAAATTAATGCAACAAACTTAATTACTGCGGCCTCACTTACTGTGTGCCCCTTCTTTCACCCACCTCCAAATTGGAGGAGGTCATATCAACTTCTGCCTACAAAAAACCATGTCTTTCAAAGTTCACATTCACTCTCACTGAAGTCAGCAAGGGCAAATTAAGTTTTAAGCCTTTCCAAAAATTCATAGATCTTCATCTGGTCTATGAAACTCGATGGAACAAATATGTGGGGAGAATTTTTTTTTTTTTTAATATTTGAAAAGCCAAGGCAAAAGCTCCAACATCCCAGGCTTATAGAAAAGTATAAAAGTTAGAATTTTATTTGATATTTTAAAAATACATTTGACAAATCCACTTTTAAAATGAAAACTGAAGTCAAGTACAATATATTCTGGTAAATACACTTCACTTTTTTAATTTGGTCAGTGCAAGGAAAGAGAGACAGACGACTCATATATAAATAATTAAACTACTTTAGTAAAACCCAGGAGTTCACATGTTACCAAAGCTCCCCAATGATTAGCTTAACCCAAATACAATTCGGTAAGTCTTATCAAAGAGATGTTAAAAAAAAAAAAGCCATAGATCTCCCTCAACATTCTTGGGCTTTCAGTAAGAGTGAAATAAAATGTTATCATCAAACTTTTAAAGCATCCTAAAAAAACCTCAAGGCAAATTACAAGCTTATTTAAGAATTACAAGCTTGTTCTTTAAGTTGGGTAGCCAACTTAAAGAACAGACTTTTGAATACAAAGAAAATCTACAAATATTTTTAAAACTACAAGTTATAGAGTCCCAATATCTGAAATGATCCATCTATATACAACAAAACTCACCAAACTCACTCACCCACTCCATGCCATTAACCCTGTTGTTCTGTAGTTCTTACATCCCACATACACTTATGGCTCCAAACAGATGGCAGACACAGTTTGGAATGTGATGCTCATGACACAACGGACCAATCAGAAAGACAGACAAGCCAAGCAGTGAAAACACTTCACACAAAAGGGGGGAAAGATAGGAAAAGCACAAATATTCCAGAAACTGCAATAATTTCTGTTTCAACAGACTGCAGTTTGCAGGATGCATATGGTCAATAGTAGGAGAGGAAGTAAGAGATCAACATTAAGATGATTTAAACAGAGCAGAATTTTTAGCAGAGGCAAGAGACACTAGCAGAAATGTGGAGGTGGTCTGGAGGAATGGGTAAAACATGGGAAATTATTATACCCTTGCTTATCCTAACTAAGGCATCAATGATATTTTAGAGAAGATATCTGGCATCATTATAAAACTCAATATAAAACTTAGAACTCAAAAAGCATAACAGACATTTCTAGTTTGCTGCATGCTTAAAGTCGGGGAGGAAAAGAGGAATTTGCTTAGGGATATTTATACGGCTGATGTACCTGTTGGGCATCCAGGTTGATGCCAAAAGTGTTAAGGATAGTGAGGTGTAGGTTTTGAAATCATTTACAAGGTGGTAATTAAAATTTCTACTTGAAGGTGGCAGAGAATGAGATGGTTAGACAGTGTCACTGACTCAATGGACATGAGTCTGAGCAAACTCCAGGAGATACTGAAGGACAGGGAAGCCTGGCATGCTGCAGTCCATGGGGTCGCAGAATCAGACAAGACTTGGCGACTCAAGAGCAACAACAAATTAAAGTTCACCGGTGAATACAAGAATGTATTTTCTGTGGTTCTGACAGGAAACAGAAATCACTCTCTTATTCATTAATTCTTCCATTTACACTCCCAAGCACAAGGTAGAGGGAGATTCCCAATCTTCTTGTAGATTTGAGTATACAACCATAACGTTGAAAAGTCAGTGAAATGATTTTTAGGGGTACTTCGTCTAACATCAATGATTAAGACAGTTCCCCAACAGAAAAACATTTTAAAATAAAAAACCAAAACACTTATTTGCAAAACATATTCAACTGCCACCTAACATTCTTCAAGCAAGAAAAAACAAAACCCCACTCCAAAGCAAGTAGCAAAAAGACACTAATTTGAAAACAAAACCTGGAATGCTGTTTTGAGGGCAAGAGGTGGAAAAACAGAACTACAAGATAAATTAAGAAATTAATATGTATTAATGACAGAGATTTCAAATATTAGGAAAACATAGAGGAAAATTATTCTGGGTCTCTTTTAGGTCAGTGATGCTAGTTCAGTTTTTTCTCTCACTACAAATTACAGACATTTGACAAGTAGCCTGCCAGCTGGTATTAAATTATGGTATTCTCAACCCAATTCTAAATAGTGTACGCCTCACCTTCTGATATACAAATAACGACTGCTCCTTCAGCATCTTTCAGGAGAAGTTTCAGCATGATTATGCCTAAAGCTATTCAATATTTTCTTTTCCTTAACCACCAGTGCTAGAATAATTGGAAGAAAATATTGTCTCAGTCTAGTCCCTGCTACACTTGAACTGTTTATAGTAGTACTACGCTTGCCGAGTTGTTATTTACTAGTGGACAGAAGGTCACCACACACACAGTCCTCAAAGAACAGCTTGATGCCAGCGTGTTCCAGCCCTCCATCACTGACAACAGATATTGGGTAACAAAATAAATCCTTTAATAGGCCTCAAAGTTTTTGAAACGGCAGCGGCCTCAAACAATAGATCTAATTTGTATTGGGGAAAAAGTAAAATTTCTAAAGTATCTGTGGTTCAAGTTTCCCTAGGGCTAACCCTCAATCTGATCCTACTGCCTGATACCTTCTTACCATCATCATGAGCTTACAACCAGTCGCTACGCAAAAAGCGCAGAACGACGGAAAAAGAACAAACCTCTCTGCTGATATTTTTTTTGGCGAGGGGGCGGGGGTTGCGGGGGTGCGGCGGAGATGGGAAACAAAGCGGCGAGGGCCCCAGAGTGACTGTCTGGAGAGCCCTGCAGTCCCAGGCCTTCATCCTCGCGCGGCCCGGCCGGAGACCACTCCGAAGGCCGGGAGGCAAGGCGCCCAGCGTCTGCACACTCCCGCCCGGGATTGGCCCGGCCCGCAGTCATTCAGCGCCGACACGTCAGGGCAGCAGCTCCCTCCCTCCTCCCGCCCCCTTCTCCCCGCGCTTGGCAAGAAAAGCGGGCAACGTGGAGCGGGAACAAAGGACCCCGCGGCCCACGGCGATCGGGAGCGCGGTGCCACCCTACCCCAGACCCGGGAGCACCGACTGGGCCCTGGGCCGGCTCCCCGCCCACAGTCGCCGGGTCCTGCGAGGGCTCACGGGAGAGAATCCAGACCCCGGGCAGACACCCCACACACACACACTAGGCGGGGTTCCTGACAGCAGAAACGGAGATTCCCGCGCCCTCCTTCCGGAAGGTCTTGACCCAGGCCCCCCGAGGACCCTCTCAACCCAAAACTTCCCGTCCCTCCCGCCCTGCTTCTTCGGCCGCAGCGCTCTCCGAGGCGGCCAGCCACCCGCCTTTGGCCGCTGACGCGACCGGACAACCACGGCAGCGCCGCGCGGCGCCGGCTCGTCTTCCACAGAGAGCAGCGGCTGCGGCGACTTGCGGACTTGCACCCTGGGGACCCCGCACCGCTCCGCGCTTCCCACCCTAAAACCCCAGCCGCCCGCTCCATCCGTCAGCTCGGAGTCTGGCTGCACCCTGCCCTTCCTCCCCCGCTGCGTCAGTGGGATCAGCGCAGATTACCTGGTTCATCTCTGAAGAGATGAAAAAACTCATCTCTGGATCTTCAACAGGGAGCAGGAGGAAGCGGGCGGGAATCGGCCCAACCGAAAGCGCCTCGAGGCCGCGAAGGAGGGAGCGACCGAGCGAGGAGGGGACGAGCGCACAGCCCCGCGGAGTACGTGAGGCCGGGAGCGCACCGGGAATTCGCCGAGACCCGCTCGCTCGCTCGCTCGCTCGCTGGCACAGCCGCGCTGGAACCGAAGGCAGCGAAACTCTGCACAGCAGCCCCGAACGACCGACCTCCACGCGCTTCCCGGAGACACTGCCGCCGCGGCGGCCCGCGCGCGCCGCACCCCCCTAGCACGTCACCACGTGAACCGCCTTCGCCGCGGTCTTCACAGCCGCCAACGCCTCCCCGACGCTTCCGGCTGGAGAGCCGGCAAATGACCTGCGAGCGCAGCAATATCGCCCTCGAGGCCCCGCCCACCTATAGCCCCGCCCCCTCCGCCCCGCCCTTCTCCCCGGCCCTATGCGGTTCCGTCCTGCGCAGCTCAACTAGGTCAGCGCAAGGTGATCCCTGAAAGGGGGGCGCTACGGCCGCGCCGCCTCCCTTATCGCGCCGTCGGCCCTCCTTTCCCTCAGCCCCGCACCCTCTCTTCGCCGCTTCAGACAGTTGGGGAACTGGTTCCCTCCAGGCGCCCTCACCTGTTCTGCAGTCCCTGGAGGCACAATAGCTTGACAGATCAGACGTGGGAGATTAGGTTTTTTCGGCGTCAAATGTCCTTATAGGCAACCGCCCTAGACCGGAGCTGGCCACAGTGGACCTAAGAGTCTGTAGCAGCCAGTCCGCGTCACCTTTGTGGGTGGTGGTGTGCGGGGAGAGAACGTGGTGATTGTGAGGAACAACAGAAGCTCGCTGACAAAGAGGGGCGAGAGGATTCGGTCACTTTTGAGAAAACCATTGGAGAGGTCAGAGAAGACATAGTATTGTATCAGCGTTGCTGTGAAAATCTGTTTACATCTGCTTTTCGTCCCTGAGATCTTTTTTTGTCTGAGTGCAGCTCTTCTCTCAGAGATACTGAGTCAGTTCTTTGCTGGACTTGCCCTCTTGGAGAAAGAGAGTAACCTTGAGAACAGATAGCAGCCTTATTTCCACCACCCCATCTTGCCCCCAGGAGGCGAACCTGTTAAGGGGAAGGGAGACGCTTGACAGCAACTTCATGTGACTCTGAAGGGCACACTGGAAAGTTTCCTAGATTGAAGGTGAGGGGATTTTGTGAGGTAAACTTGTATAAGAGTTTGGCAAAGGCTTCCAGGTTAATGTGTTAGCTTATCCTGATTTGGCGAGGGCACTTAAGCCATCTAGGCCTAGCCTTGTTTGTATCTGATCCCTGAGCTTAGAGGATATTTCTAGGAGCTCTTCGTCATCAGTCATCACTTCCTACTACTGGTTATCATTAACTATTTCATGTACGCTTATGGGAGCAGAAAAATATAGGGGCCCTTCATCTGCAATAGAAGCTTTACAACTTTTATTGCTAAAATATTGAAGCAAGGAGACTTTTGTTTCCAATTCAATTGTGGGTGGAAACGAGGACCTAAGGTATCTATTAGTATGGTTCTTATGTTTCTAGAGGAGAAAAAGACTGACATTTGCCACTGGGCTCTTGTTTTTGTCTTCAGATAATTGTCAGCAGTGTTCACTTTTATTGCAAATGAAACAGAGTACATACTTTTACCTTCTTTTAATACCATAGACTTCATCCTTCCAGAGAGAGTATGAACTGCCCTCTTCAGGTAGGCACATGACTCTGTGGCCTGCTGTACACATGGTCCCTCTCGCTTTACTCTAAATAGTGCCTTTGTGACCTGAAACAGCCAACACTTTCTTAAAGCTACAGTGTGATCAATCAATGCGTTTTTGCCTCATGTGGAATTTCACATTTGTGTAGTACCTTCTGTATGAATAATAACATAATTTATGCATTCCATTTGTTCTCCAGGCAACTCCAGGTTTAAACCTATCTATCCAGTTACTGTATAATCCAGATGAAAATTTAGCAGTGGGCAATTTCAGCCTGGTAAAGTAACCAATTATAAGATTTCACTCAATATTTTAATTACACAAGATATATTTTAAGTGTTTAATATAAAGGAAAACTATTGACTTCTATTTTATGTCATGCACTGAGAACGATAAATTAGGAATTGGTGGCTCCCTGCAGTCTTTCTACTCCTCTCTGATCCTGCTGTAAATGTTGCACTTGTGTTTTGTTCCTTATGTGTTAGTTTGCTAGGGCTTCTATAACAAAGTACCACAAGCTGAATGCTTAAGCAACAGAAATTTATTGTCTCACAGTCTGTACTTCTAAAGTCACAGTGTTTGTAGGGTCCTGGTTCCCCTGTAGGCACCTGAGAAGGATCTGTTCCAAGCCCTTCTCCTGGCTTCTGGTAATTCCTTGATTTGTGGCAAAAGAGCTCTAGTCTTTGCATGGCCTTTCCCCCATGTGCCTGTCTCTGTGTCCAAATGTCCTCTTTTTATAAGGATTAGAGGCCCACCCTAACCTGGTATGGCCTCATCTTAACTAAGTCACCAGTTCCAAAAAAGATCATACTTTGAGATATTAAAGTTTAGGACTTTAACACAAATTTTGGAGGGGACATAATTCAACTCATACCACTTCAATTCAGCGTTTCTCCAGATTTGGTCCACACACACCACATTTTATCAAAATAACCTGGATGTTTTAATAGAAATGCAGGTTCCTAAGCTTTACCCTAAGCAAGTGATTCTCAAAGGCCAGGAATGATTTTTTTTCCTCCCCCTCAGGGGACATTTGGCAGTGTCTGGAAACGGGACAGGAGAGAGGTATCTGATATCTAACAGACTCAGAATGCTGCTAAACACCCTGCAATGCACAGGACAGTCCAGCACGACAAGAAAATGATCCCACTCCAAATGTTAATAAAGCCTGGGCTTCCCAGATCACAGTGGTAAAGAATCCACCTGCCAATGCAGGAAACACAAAAATGCAGGTTCAGTCCCTGGGTCAGGTAGATCCTCTGGAGGAGGAAATGACAACCCACTCCAGTATTATTGCCTGGAAAATTCCATGGACAGAGGAACCTGGTAGGCTACAGTCCCAGAGGTCACAGAGATTTGGCCACGACTGATCACCACCAAGAAGCTATATCCTAAAACTGCTAAACCAGACTCTCTGGGATAGAGGCCTGGAAGTCAACATTTGACAAGCATCTCAACTACTTTTACCCACACTAAAGTTTGGGAAGCACTTCAGATACAAAATCCTTTTCTTGGAATATATACATGCTCCATTTTGTTCCAGATATTAGTTACCTCTCTTATTTATTAGCCATGCTAATTATAAGATGTTAATCTAACTAAATATGACAACTTAGCAATTGCCTGAATTTCTGAGTCTTACTGTAACATTCATTTTAGATTGGAAAGCTGTTTCTATTTTAAAATTTCTGTTCCACATTACATTATTTTGGATCAGCTATCTACATTTTCTAGATGCCCTTTGTCTAATCAAAATTGTTTTGAACAGGAAACTATTGCTAGTTTCTGGCTTGGCAAAGCAGTGCTTTGTTCGCTCCAGTCCACTGGTCTCTCCTGTAGCCAGAGTGACTGACTTGTCTATTTCATATATTTCTCTCATCCCTTGAAGTAATGCTGCTCTTCTCTCAAATTCTTTCTCTTCTTTACTTTTGGCATTTGAAAATATTTTTAGGGTATATTAGTGGTGTCTTAAGAGCAGAAACAAGAAAATGGTAGTGTCATAAAAGCCACCAGAAGCACAAGGGAAAATCTTAAAACTTCCATTAAAAAAGGTCATTGGAAATTATTATGTGTTTCCATGTATAACAAATTGAGAACTTGCCTCTCTAAAAAACTGCTTTAAGTATTCCATTTTAGAGAATGCTTAGTTGCTCAGTCATGTCTGTTCTTTGAGAACCTTTGGACTGTAGCCTGCCTACCAGGCTCCTCTGTCCATGGGATTTTTCAGGCAAGAAATATACATATGTGTGTCTGTGTGTGTGTGAAATATATATAATCCAGAGATTATAAAATCAAAATATTTTGGCTCTGCATTATCCTTATTGACCATTACATTTTCCAAGCTGTTTTGCTAATGACCTTTTGCTAGTTTTCTGAAGTCATCGCTGGTAAAATTTTGAGAACAACTCTAGCCTCCTCTTCCAATGACCAGAATCCCTGAATAGTTTCTTTCTCTTTCAACAGTTTCTTAGGAATTAAAACTTCTCATGTCATTCAAACATATTTTCTGTGACAAACTGATCACTTTACCTCTTTGGACTATGTGGCCAACAATCGTATGTTCAACTCTTGAATTACAAAGTGCAACCTAAGCTTTGGACTTCTCTGCTGATTCGGACGGTAAAGGGTCTGCCTACAATGTGGGAGACCCAGGTTTGATCCCTGGGTCAGGAAGATCCCCTGGAGAAGGAAATGGCAACCCACTCCAGTATTCTTGCCTGGAAAATCCCATGGATGGAGGAACCTGGTAGGCTACAGTGCATGGGGTTGCAAAGAATCAGACATGACTGAGCAACTTCACAAGCTCTCTGAGTCTTCATTCAAAACACCCTAAAAAAAAAAAAAAATGAGATTGCTGAAAATAAGCAAGGTGTAGAGTAAGTAGCCTTTATACTAAGCTGAGTTTTTAATACAAATGTTAAAATCAAATGTATAAACAAAAGAGTGGTAACATACAGCAAAATCTGTACAGTTTGATCCAGAAGATCTTTTGTTGTGTTTGGATACAAAACTTGACACCTGATGGCTGAAAGTCATACAACACAGTTCAGCTGGACTAGCCAGCCAACTGTTGCCAGTGTAAACTGATCACTTAACACATGAAGTTAAGAGGCTTCTACAAAAAAAAAGGCAGGAAGGATAGAGAAGTGAGGATATAACATCAGCTCTCCCCTTTTCTATCATGTTTTCTACTGTCTGGAGACCAGAGTGAAGTACAATAAGAAAATGATGGAATTTTACAAAATTCTTGTGAACTAAGCTTTCTAAATTACTGAAGAGTCATAAAGTTGTTATCTAAAAATTCCTCCCCCGAGAGTAATTCCTCATAGCCATGCTTCAAAATTGGCACCCTAGCAAACAGAATGAACAGATAAAGTAAAATGTTATCTTCCCCAATCATCTCTAATGTCCTGCTACAGAGGAAAATGTGAGGGAAAAGAGATGATGGCAACATAATCTACCAATGACCTCAAAGGTCACCATGTCTGATACTGAGTGAAGTAAATCAGAGTATTCTTGCCTGGAGAAGTCCATAGACAGAGTAGCCCGATGGGCTACAGTCCATGGCATTGCAGAGTGGGACATGACTCAGTGACTGACACACACAATTCAGAGAAGCAGAAACATTGTATTATATCCTTTATATGCAGACTCTAAAAAGACATGATACAAATGAACTTATTTACAAAATAGAAACAGGCTTACAAACTGAGAGAAGGAATTTATGGTTGCCAGAGTGGGGAAGAAGGGAGGGAAGGGGTAGTTAGGGAGTTTGGGATGGACATGTACACACTGCTATATTTAAAATGGATAACCAACAAGAATCTACTGTATAGCACAGAGAACTCTGCTTAATGTTATGTGGCAGTCTGGATGGGAGGGGAGTTTTGGGGAGAATGGATACATGTATATGTGCGGCCAGTTGCTGCTGCTACCTGAAACTATAGCAACATTGTTAATTAGCTATGAAGTGAAGTGAAAGTCAGCTCAGTCCTGTTTGACCTTTGCAGCCGCATGTATTGTAGCCCGCTAGGCCCCTCTGTCCATTGGGACTCTCCAAGCAAGAATACTGGAGCGGGTTGCCATTCCTTTCTCCAAGGGATCTTCCCGACCCAGGGATGGAACCCAGATCTCTGGCATTGCTGGCAGATTCTTTACCATCTTGAGCCACCAGGGAGGCCCAATACCCCAATATAAAAGAAAAAGTTTACAAAGAAAAGGTCACCCTGCCTCTGAGATATGCTTTCTCTGCAAAGTTTCTCTCTCAATAGCTTACTCCCACCAATCTTTCTTTCTTTTTTTTTTTTTTCTTTCACCATCCATCATTTTTATTATTGGTCCTTTTAGTGGATTTAGACAAAGCAGACAATTGCAAATCAACTCTTCCATCAGCAAATTTAGTACTTATCTAGATTACCTTAATTACTATAGTTTGTATTGAATATTTAAAAACAAGATATTTATTATTAGTTTTTGAAGCCTCAATATAGATATGACTTCTGACAGGACAGGCTTTCACAAGTATTGAAAATAGTTTCCAGATCTTCTGTCTTCTTTTGAAGATCTTAGGAGATTCATAAGGACAACAGATTTGATGACTTGAGTTACCATCCAAGAGGAAAATTAACGTGAAATTACAAATCTTTTTTTTTTTTTTTTTTTGCTTGGTAGTGTTCTGTTCATGAGATCTGAGTTTCCTGACCAGGGATTGAGCCTGGGCCGTGGCAGTGAAAGTGCTCAGTCCTAACCACTGGACTGCCAGGGAACTCTCTAAATTGCAAGTCTTGATTGTTCTTACTTTTTAACAAAATGCTCAACAGAATTTTTAAAAGACAAAAAAATGTTGCATTTACATAAAAGTGAAAGTTGCTCAAAAGTGTTTGACTCTTTGTGACCCCATGGACTACACAGTCCATGGAATTCTCTAGACCGGAATATTGGAGTGGGTTGCTGCTGCTGCTACTACTGCTAAGTCGCTTCAGTTGTGTCCGACTCTGTGCGATCCCAGAGACAGCAGCCAACCAGGCTCCCCCATCCCTGGGATTCTTCAGGCAAGAACACTGGAGTGGGTTGCCATTTCCTTCTCCACCACCAATCTTTCAAGACCCAATCAGCACTTTGTCACTTCCAAGAAGTAGGTTCGTATAAATGAAAGAATACTGGACTTGAAGGCCTAGGTCCAAAATCTTGGCTTTGTTGCTTAACTATTTAAGGAAAATCTCTTGTCTTCTCGGCGACTCTGTTTTCTAATCTTCAAAATGAGAACTAATACTTGCCTTACAGAATTTTCTATACTTAGTACATGGAGGGTGATGAGTAAATCTTTATTTCTTTATTTGAAGGCCTCCTCCAATTACTCCAACATACATAACTTCTGTCCCATTTCTCTGAACCCTGGCACATCATTTATAAAATTCACTTGTTTCTTAATCTACCTTCAGTACTTTGATGCTTGTGGGGCTGAGAGGTGAGTGGTTTGAAGCATATCAGCAACCCAGACCATAGGCATCTCTTAATTTTCTAGAAAATGTGGAGCAAAAAAATCAGGATTAATTTTGTTATATCAAAAAATAATTTTATATAAAAAATCTGAGCAACAGCTATACACTGACACTTAAGGTGGCTGTTCCTCTGCCCTTGGACACCTTGAAGTGTTGGGTGAATGAATGTCTAAACCACAGGTGTCTCTCGTGCTTCTTTCTGTCAGACTGATGTTTCCATAGTGAACGTAAGTGGTAGAGGAAGCAGGAGAGATGGAGGGCTAGGGGAATAAGAAAGGAAGTGGTTATGGAGGCATATCACAAGCCAGAGAGGGTAAAGGCACCTCGGATGACAGATGAGGATGGTGGATCTCCCTGGCTAATTTTCTTTCTCCTTCTCAAAGAGGTCTCCATTGTGCAGAAGGGAATGTAGGATTCTCAACTCCTTTCACTTAGAAAAGTCTGTGAACAAACATCCTAAATACTGCTTTGTCTGTGTCTTCCATGTGCAAGTGTCCTTATGTAGCTGTTTCTCAGATTTCTTTTCTGTAAAATTATTCTTCACCATAACAAAATGAATCCTAAGTTTTTGTTCTGCATTTCCTAGAAAGCTAGGGAAAGCCTAGGATTTGAAATGATGGGGGTCAAGGTTCTTCCCTTTATGTATCTATGCCATGATGCAAGATCTGGCCTTAGCAAGTCTCATTGCTCATGTTGCTTTTCAGCCACATGGAACCCCTCCCTTCCTTGGTACACCATGCCTTTTGGATGTACTCTGGCACTGACTGAAGCACCCTTTTGTTGTTGTTTAGTCTCTAAGTCATGTCCAACTCTGTGACCATAAGGACTGTGGACTCCCAGACTCCTATGTCCATGGGATTTCCCAGGTGAGAATATTAGAGTGGATTGCCATTTCCTACTCCAAGGCATCTTCCTGACCCAGGGATCGTTAATTTCTACTCATCCTCCAAACTTTGGTGTTGAACTGAAGAACTCACTTCTTCTCCGCAGCTTTCCTGGATGGGCCTGGGCTGGGCTGCTGTCCCTCCTATGAGCTCACATAGTGCTCTGGGACATCTCCCCTCTTTGTAACATTAATTGCATGAGTAATGACAGAGGATGAGCTGGTTGGATGGCATCACTGACTCAATGGACATGAGTTTGAGCAAGCTCGGTGAGATGGTAAAGGACAGGGAAGCCTGGCATGCTGCAGTCCATAGGGTCTCAAAGAACTGGAAATGACTGAGTGACTGAACAACAACAATGCAGGTATCACTTGTCTGCATCCCCTCTGCACGTTGCACTCTGGGAGGACAGATGCCGTCCTGTTCATCGTCACATCCTCACTACCTGCCCTGAGGCCAAGCACATAGAGATCCTCAAAACACATCACTGCAACAAGCAAAGAAGGGAATGATATGCATTACTGTTATCGCCTTGAGCTTTAAAAATGTGAAGATGTACAAGATAAGAAGTTGGCTTTTGCCTGAGTTTTTGTAGTGCGTTGATCAATTTGTTTTAGCTTTAAAATTCTAACCTAAAGTAATATGTAATCTTCACAAAGCTTGTAGGTAATTCTCTTTTGTGTGCGAATGCTAAGTCACTTCAGTCATATCCGATTCTTTGTGAGCCTATGTACCACAGCCTGCCAGGCTCCTCTGTTCATGGGATCCTCCGGGCAAGAATCCTGGAGTGAGTTGCCATGCCATCCTCCAGAGGATCTTCCCGACCCAGGAATCAAACCCATATCTCCTGTGTCTCCTGCACTGCAGGTGGAAATTCTTTACTGCTGAGCCACCTGGGAAACCCACTTGTCTGTCACTTTTCTGAAAAATCAATCAGCAGGGCCATTGCAAGCCTTTGGTGTGACTTTATTTACCTACTTGTTATGGCCTATATGTCAACAGCAAGTCAAACACACAAATTCTTAACAGATTGAATCATTTCATTTTCCAGAAGGTAATGTATCCACAATTTTTATATCAGTTAAGGGAGAGCCGCATTATTCTAATGTTGCACATACAGGAAGCCTCTCCTATACTGTAGAGCCTGTTTTGGGGTTTCTTAAGCTCATCCACTGCATTACAACCTTCTTGCTTGCTTGTTTGGATTTTCAGTGCTACATATGGTTCCAGGCACAGAGCTGATGCTTGAGGGAATTCTGGAATAGCAGTTTTGAGTGTTATAGGGACATACAGTCACTTTTCATTTTACTTTCTTCTCACATAAGTCTCAAGAAGATTTATCATCATTATCTTATGGATAAGGAAATGGGAATTTAGAGATGTTAGGATGCTTGCCTGAAGTCATGTTTCTTGAATGGTGATGACAAGAGTTTAATCCAGGAGAGTCTGATCTGAGGCCACCGGTGTTTCTACCACCACACCCTGCCCTTCAGTACATGTTTACTAAATCATTTAGTGCTAATTTCCATAGGAGACAAATAAATAGTTGATGCTTCTAGGAGAAGGGTGAACATAGGATATTGATAGGTTATATAACTAAACTTTTGTCTTTAGTGTCAGTGAAATTACCCATTAAGGATAATCAGAAGCGCAATATAACCAGTATGTAGAGCTGTGAACACACCACTTTGGCAGGCAGATCTAAGAAATAGAACTCTTCTTGGTAAACAACATCAACTTAACTTCATGAACAGGTCTCCAAGAGAAACGAGGTGAGGCAGAGTTGGCTGCTTGCCTATGCTGTCCATACATTTTCCTTTTCCTCCTTAGAAACACAATATCAAAGGCCACAGTTCCTAGTCTCCCTTGCAGCTAGATATGGTAAGCTTGAAATACTGTGAGAACGTCATAAAATTGTTCTTCAAAGAAAAAAGGAGTACCCTTTTGCCTTTCCTTTTCCTGCTGATTAGGATGCAGATGTGATGGGTTGAAATCGAGTAGCCATTTGGGATCATGAGGTGATGGGCTAAGGATGACCAGAACAGTGTGCCAGAGGAAATCTAGGGTCATCTTGATCTGGCCTGCCAAACTCTAGACCTCCTCTATGTGAAAGAATAATAAACTTTCATTTTGTTTAAGCCAAACATGGAAGCGGAAAAAGCCAGTTTAGTGATTTCTGTCATTTGCACAAGTGTCCCTCCTCCGGTTTGCCATCCTGTTTCTGTCCGGTTTTATTTCATCTTACAATACTGCAGTTGTTTATATTTCCTAGAACCTGCACTGCACATTTGAAACTAGCAAGCAGCAAACATCATTTCTTTGTCATAGACTGGTTATTGGCACTATCTAACACATTCACGCTAAGTCCTTTGTAGGTGACTCTGATTAAAGATCAGGAGACCACATGTAAGCTCTACAAATAACCTCAAGTTTTGAATTATATGATTTAGAAGGTTAGGCCCCACCTCAGCTTTCTCTTATCTGACCATTGATCTAATACCACATCATTTTTATTTTTCCAAATGGTATATTATCCCACTTGATGGGTCACTGCAGATATCTACTGAATTTATGCATAATAACATGTAAAACATTCTGCTGTATACAATGAGTTCACAGATGAATCATAAAGGTTTTGTTCTTTAAGAAAGTAATCAGTTGATTGAATGGAGATAAACTCTGTGGGGGTACAAATAGGGAATGGATTTATTTTCTTTAACCTTCAAACATTCCTCTGGTGGTCCAGTGGCTAATACTTTGTGCTCCCAGTGCAGGAGGCCTGGGTTTTGATCCCTGGCCGGGGAACTAAAATCCACAAGCTGCAGCTAAGACTCAGTGCAGCTAAATACATAAAGAAATGACCTTCAAACATGGATTTTCTCATTACAAATAACTTCAGATAGTCCCTATGGTTCTTTAGTCACTTGGGGGTATTTAAGGCTTACTTTCAGGTATTAAAAAGACAAATACAGTTCAGTCTAACTTAAAACCTTACATCTAATTCACTAACCCAGTTGCATCTAATCTCGCATGTAATTCAGTTTCCCATGGCCTACCCCAAACCCAGCCCAGACCTGATCCAAGGCTCAGGCATCCACAGTGGGCATGAGCAGGGGGGTGTGTTCTTTTTATCACTGTCTTTACTCTCTACCCATTAAGTACAGAGTAATCTCAGCCCATTCTAATCTCTGTCCTTGTTTCCTGCCATTTGCCCTCTTCAGGCCCATTGGCCTTCTTTCCATCCCTATTAAACATGTTTCTGCCAAGGGCCTCTGAGTTTCCTGTTTCTCTGCTTCACTCTTCCCCCAGCCATCTGCACGGCTTGCTCCACGACTCTCAGGCCCTTCCTTAAATGTCTGCTTATCAGTGAGGCGTCCCTGACTCCTCTATCCCTCACCCATCACTTCCACTCATCTCACGATCTGATAAATTCCACTTCCGCTGGAAAGTGAGGTGCATGTCTCCTGTCCTGCAGACACCTCCCGTCTTTATATGGCAGGTCAGGAGGTCGAGTACCTGTCTCTGAGTATGAGAAGAGGAGGAAGAAAAGCCAAAACAATCTCTCCTCCTTTGAATTTCTGTTCTCCTTGACTTTCTTCAACCAACTTTCACAATTTGGTCTTGTCGTTTAGAAGCTGGAAGTGAGAGTTCCCTAGATACTGGATCGATCTGTCTTTTTTTTAACTGAGTCTGCATGGATATGGCAGGCAGTCTCTTTAGAATGCAGGGGCAGTTGTCTCATTATTCTTAGCTTTGGGGCTTCAGCTCAGGTATAGAGATGAAAAGTAAAACTTCATTCAATGTGCTGTTAACTAAGAACCATCTCACAATCTAATGCGTAGTGATTGTCACAAAGAGAACATTTGAATTTGAGGTAACCATTGTGATATGAGTAGATGACTTCAGGGTTCAGGATGTCCGATTTTTTGGAAATAGGAACCTAGGTGTTTGCACATTTCTGAAACAATTCAAACTGGTTATACAGTGAGATTGCCCCTGGATCCAGCCCTTCCTGGACTTTATATGAGTCAGTTATTTTCCTTTTTTTCCCTCTTAAGCCAGGTGACTTTGCTTTTCATCACTTGCCACCCAGCAGTCCTGGCTGTTGCCATGCCATTTCTTGCCTTAAACTGCTGCCTGTGTGTTGTCATCAGAGTTGCTACACTCCTGGCATATTTTCTCAAGTTGCACTTTTCCTTTTCCCAGGGACTACTGATAATTGAAAGGATTTATTTCCTTCCAATAATCCCACTCTGGGATTCTCCTAGCCACTGAGCCAAACAGAAGAAACATTGTTAGTAACTATTTTGACAAATCCAGTAATGTTATGTTTGGATGCATAGTTGTGTTTGCAGTTCTGAATGCTATTGCTCTACATATGCCTGAAGAAAATATTTTCTTATTGACTTTCCATAATAATCCAACATAGTAGGCTCGTATTCTTTGTAATTATCATTTGCATTAGTTAGTCTTTAGGTGAAGTATCCAAACATCTGTAAGTTATTAATCTTTTGTATTCAAATGTTATATGAGGGCTTCCCTGGTGGCTCAATGATAAAGAATCAGCCTGTAATGCAGGAGATGTAGGTTCTATCCCTGGGTCAGGAAGATCCCCTAAAGAAGGAAATGGCAACCCACTCCAGTATTCTTGCCTGTGAAATCCCACGGGTGGAGAAGCTACAGTCCATGGAGTCACAAAAGAGTTGGACACAACTTAGTATCTAAACAACAATGAGTTATATACCTAATTCCAAAGGTACTAAAATCCATTAATGAGCCTGAAGTCCTTTAACATTCATTCATTCTCCCTAGTGCCAGAGACATATTCCTCTAATAAAGAGACTTATAAAGTAATATATAACACAATCAACGTGGTTTACATCTTTGAGAAGTTTTAGCAGTGTTACTGTTGGGAGAATTAATTTTCTGAAAGAAATCTGAAATTAGAAATAATTTCAGATTTTAGCCATAATTCAGAATGTGATAAAATCAGGGTGTGATTTTATACACCCACCAAAGTCCTAACTTTAATTTCCTGTTCTTGGTATGAAAATAGAATGTTTATGAGAAGAAATACCAACAATTGAGAGGGAATTTGAAATCAAATTCATCATAGATTCACCCAAAAGAAAGAACTTCGAGCTCCAGATAACATAAACTACTATACAGGGTTTGGTTATGCTTCCTTCTTCTGATAGGGATGTGGAGACAATAGAGAGATTCCTAAAAAAGAAAAAGAAAAAAAAAAAAGGAAACTACTAGGGGGTAGGATTGATAAAATAAGGCCCTGTACCTTTTTACTATAAAAGAAAAGCTGATCTCAAATTCTTATGTCTGCTTGTTTATAAATTAATTCATTAAACAAATGTTTATTACAAGTTTACTACATACCAGGTGCTATGGTGAGTTTTCATCCCACAGGTTAGGAGACAGATAATGAAACAGATGACGAGAGTCACTGCGATGATGGTGAGGGAGTTGGGGAGGCTCTCAGTGCTGTGGGACTCTGGAATAAGTGCAATGATCAGAGAAACCTCATGAGGTGTAGTTTGACCTGAGACTTGAAGCCTGAGTATGAGTTTTCCTGGTGGATAGGGAAGGGTGTTTTAGAAAACACATGCAAACTAGAAAGTGTGTCTGAGGATTCCCAGGTAGGTTATGATGGAGGGTGTGTAAGATGGGAGAGGCCTGAACAATGAAACAAAGGTGGGTGTCTTACTTGTTATTCTTTAGGGTTTGGAATTGTCTTAAAGGCGCTGGGGATTGGCCAAGGGATATTAATCTAGGGAGGAACATTACCATGGTTGCATTTAAAAAGGCTAAGGAGAAAGCTAATGAGTTCCGCATACCTACAAGAGAGAGGATAAGAGGGGAAAAACTGAGATGAAAGGATTGAATCCTCGCAAGAAAGAGTTTGATCAGAGAACTTGACCCTGTAGATGATTAGACAGATGTTGTGAAGACCTGAAGATCTTCTATAAAGATGGTCATCTTTCACATTTTATTTTTTAGTTTTTACATTTTTATTTATATGTTTTTGGCCACACTGCACAGCATGTGGGATCTTAGTTCCCCAACCAGGGTGGGAACCTGTGCCCCTGGAAGTGGAAGCATAGAGTCTTAACCACTGGACCACCAGGGAATTCTCTACATTTTAAAATGTGTCTGGTTGAGGCAAGAGGTTAGATATGCTGAGATTTCCTAAAATATGTTCTTTAGAAGAGTTGTTGATAGATGTTTCATGAACAGAAAACAGAATTTTCGTGCTTTCTAAAAGTTTGGCTTGGTCAAACTAAAGAGGCCTATCTATTTCCTGTGGGACTTTTACAGCCTTTAACATGCTATGTGTCTTTGACTGGGACTTGGATTCAGGGTTTCCAGACTTTATTGATCACAGGACCCCTATGATCTTCTGTTCTAAAGAGCAGACTTGGTAAAATACTGAACCAGACACATTTGATTCTGTTACTAAGATTTTCCTCTTAGGCTCTGAAATCCTAAAAAGTATTTAAGACCTGGAATTACTTTTCCAGAGTGTTTATCCATTACAAATGAGTGATCTTACAGTTGTCAAGCAAGTCTGTCAAAATTGAATAATAACTAGTCAATGACTGCTTTTTAGATTCCTTATTTTATGATATAATTGGATAAAATATGAACATAACTAGAATCCTAAGAGCCAACTTAGACAATTCAGGAAACCAAAAATATACTCATTTCAAATAATTAAAAGAAGACAGGGGATAAGCTGTCCCTTATCTCTCTACATGAAGATATTCTCTGATAATTTAAACCTCAGAAAGGGAGTTAAATTTCTAATGTGCAGTTTAAAGAAAGAGAGATGGAATTTTGGAGTCATCTACAGAATGACGGGCTTCCCTGGTGACTCAGTGGTAAAAGAATCCACCTGCAATGCAGGAGACACAAGTTCCATCCCTGAGTCGAGAAGATTCTCTGGAGAAGGTGATGGCAACCCACTCCAGTTTCCTTGCCTGGGAGGAGCCTGGTGGGCTGTAGTCCGTGGGATTGCAAGGAATTGGACATGACTTAATGACTAAATAACAACAACAGAACGTTTCCACTGGGAAAGTGACATTAGGTTGGCGGGTGTAAGATTAGGGCTATTCAAAAAATACCTCTGAAAAATAGATATTCTAGTGATTTAATCTAACCCTTGAATTGCGAACAGACTTTAATTTAGATGTCAGTTCCAATTAGTTGCAGTGTTGTTTGAAGTATTAGATTCTGAAGAGTTGAGAGTCTCTGTATAGTTGAACAAACATGATGACTGATGAGCAGTATATGCCTTGTGTAGGGAAAGAGAGAGTGAAGCTCCCCATCCTTGCAGTTGCCATTCCCCTTTGAAGTCATGCTGGGAGGTATGTAAGTCATAAAGTGTTCTGGTGAGGTGGATTGGGTAAGAAACAACTATTTGAGATATTTAGGTTATTTTAAAATGATTTAGAAGATCTTGTCAGGTCACTCAGAACGTACGTGACCCTAGAGGTCTGAAAGAAGCTGGTGTCCAAGAGAACCATATTACGTTGATTTAGGTTAGAAAAGTGAACTTTGCGGAAATGCAGTACAACAATGGACCCCCGTAGAAAGGAGTCCTTGACAAGGAAGTTCAGATCTCTTTCAGCACATAAAGTGTAAGGATTCAAATTTAGTATAGTGTCAATATGAGAATTTCTGTTGGAGCCTGCATGATTAATCTTTTCTGTGAGTACGTTGAGTTCATATTCATTATTATCTTTTGCCAAGCAAGACTGTAAATCCTTCATGAAACTCTCAATATAAAGAACTTTCTTTCCTTTAGCAAATGAGGCCTCTGTTTCCCATAGGAATCCCAGAGTCCCTGCAATGGACAACACTGTCAAAGGGAAGGATACTTCCCTGGGAATAGAGAAGGAAAAGAGTAGTATGTCCTTGTTGATTGTGCAGTCCCAACAAATCCTGGCCCAGTCTCCCATGGTGGGGGGCCCTTGGCCTGTTGGCGGACAAACTGCCGCCCAAGTAGAGTGACGCACCCTGTGAGTCAGGGCCACTTGCAACTTCACACCCGGCTTCCAGCCCAAATCCCTGCTGATTCTATTAGCCAAATGACTTCAGGAACAACTTGAGGAAAATATAAAGAAAGTTATGCCCTTTTGAGACAGTTTATTTCCAATAGTGTCTAGCCTGTGGCTTAAATTCTGGACTTGAAATTAGGAAAATGGAGTACAGATTAGACAAAATTAGAAACGGAAACTTCTCTATGCCATTCCCATCGTGAACAGGCACTGCTGCAGAACTCTGACGATTCAGCTTCCCTGGGTCTCAGTGTCCTCATATTCTCAATTGGGATGATAAGAAGCCTGGAGATGGAGACAGTGAAGAAAGCAATTTTCATATTTCATAAATCCTAGATAATTTACCTAAAGAGTTTCCTGCTGTCTTCAGACAACAGCCAATCCCATCATGAGATCAGCAGTGAGATGACCCCACAAATTAGATGGAATAGAGGGAACCCCCACCACCCCACCCATCCCAGCTGCTGCAGGAAATCTCCAAGGTTTGTCAAACAAGTGATTTGAAATTTCTGTGATCTCTCTGGCTACATTATGTTTTCAGATATTGCCAGTGCCTGTGGCTCTTGAGATGGGTATCATCATGAGTTGGTATCTCACTCCGCACGGTATCATAGTCCACTTTACAACAGTGCCCACAGGGGTCTGGATCATGTGGCCCCAGGTGACTGTTTACTGGTGCTACTGCATGTCCTTTCCCTAGGAATAGACAGAAGTTTCTGAGAATCAGGCTGTAAACAATCCAATTGCATTCAAAATCACCTTTTCCTTCAGAAGACTTGTGTATAGGGTTGTGTCTAGACTGGCATAGGCTTCCCAGGTGGCTCAGTGGTAAAAATCCTCCTGCCAATGACTTGGATTCAATTCCTGGGTTGGGAAGATCCCTTGGAGAAAGGAATGGCAACCCACTCCAGTATTCTTGCCTGGAAGATTCCATGGACAGAGGAGCCTGGTGGGCTACAGTCCATGGGGTTGCAAAGAGTTGGACACAACTGAGTGATTGAGCACACACATGCACATAGATTGGCATAGCACTTCTTTTGTGATTGTTGTTGAGTCGCTAAGTCATGTCCGACTCTTTGGAAAACTCAGCAGTAGCCACAGGACTGCAAAAGATCAATTTTCATTCCAATCCCAAAGATAGGCCATGCCAAAGAGTGTTCAAACTACCATACAAAATCAGGCTACTTTGGTCAGATATCGTTCATTATAAGGTGAGAGAACAAAATATCTGACCAAAGTAGCCTGATTTTTTTTGTCAGGAGAAGGTTGACTTCATTTTTTTTTTTTAATTGCAATGAAAGGGGCTTCCCAGGTGGCACTAGTGGTAAAGAACCTGCTTGCTGATACAGGAAACAAGAGATGTGTGTTAGATCCCTGAGTCAGGAAGATCCCCTGGAGAAGGTAATGGCAACCCACTCCAGTACTCTTGCCTGGAAAATTCCATGGGGTCGCAAAGAGTTGGACATGACTGAAGCAACTTAGCACATTGCAATTAAGTGTGGTTAAATGCATGTCTGTGCAATGTGACTCCTTAATTCAAGTTGCGGTTAAGTTGAGAGAGAAGGCTTGGAGCCTTCTAGTATCTTTCTTCCCTTTGTTCTGTCTCTCCAGAAATCTGTGGACCACAGGTGTTTACCCCTGGAGCAGACACACCAAGGTTATATGCCCAGTGAGGCTTTGCTTTCAATTTATTTTGTAAAGTAGTTGAAGGGTCTCTGGTTGGGAAAGAGAATGTGGGAAAACAGCCAACAACCAAGGGCCATGCCACTGCAGCATTCTCTTCAGTAAACCGGGGTTATGAGAGGACACATTGGAGTTCAGGATTTGAACATTGATTCTGTTCAAACAATCCCTGTTTAGGAACCCCTCTAAAGTCTTTATACATATACAGATACACACACACACACACACACACACACGCACAACAATTAAGTTATGGGCACCCTGGTTGAAGACCACTGCCTTAACCCCCCATATTCACCCCAACTGGAAAGTCTGGTTGCTCTTCTAAACTTAGGACTGCAAGTTTGTTGACTGTTTGCAATGTACCAGTCAACTTAGTTACCAAAGTTTATCTTCTTGAAAACCTTGCCATGGATAATTAATTGTGCCATCCAAAGTCATGTAGCAAAAGACACAGGAAGCAGATTGAGGTTCTCTTAGTGCTTCCTTCCTCCCCCAGCTGCTCTGAAGTCATTCTTATTAAACAAGACTTGGTCAGCTGAGTATTTGAATTAAGGGAAGGATTAAAAGGGAATCCTCAACCTTTGTAGACTATTTCTGATCAAAGTCCTCATATTCCACCAGCCCCCAGGTAATGTCTGGTCTCCTGGTTTTGCCTTCAGCAAGAATCCTGTTTAGCCAGAACCCATTGTATTTGCTCTTAGTACTTTTTCCATTCACCAATCTTCCCTCAACCCCCACCCCAACTCTGTTCCTTGGCTTTTCCTTGTGATTCGAGCCCATCTCTCTTCCCTACTTAAAAAAAAAAAAAACTTATATTTTTAGTAGTAGCCCTCCTTGAATAAAGTCTTCTTTACTGTCTTTAAAGAGGGTCAAGAATAACTTTTAACACTTCAGTAGGGCTTTAGATAACCTTTTGAAGCAGTTTGATTTACTTAGAGAATTCTACATAATAATATGGGCTGGTAAAGAGCCCTCCTGCCAGTGCAGGAGACACAAGAGACATGAGTTTGATCCCTGGGTCTGGAAGATCCTCTGGAGAAGAAAATGTGTATTAATTAGATATTATAATTCATTAGAAAATGACTTGTTAATTCATAAAACAAGTTTCTAATGTCTTTTTGAAATTTACCAAGTAATAATATAAAAGATTTAACAGCTCTTAAATAGTTTTTATTGACAAAAAAGATAAACTATCTCCAAATTACTCCTAAATATTATAAAAATAATTTCCCTTTAAAAATAACTGGCCAAGAATCCAGAAAAAGCTCTTTTTCCCCCCAGACTTTAAATTTTTTATTCTGTATGAGGGTATAGTCAATTAACAATGTTGTGGTAGTTTTAGGTGAATAGGGAAGGACTCAGCCACACATATATGTGTATCCATTTTCCACTAAACCCCCCTCCCCTCCAGGCTGCCACATAACATTGAGCAGAGTTCCATGTACTGTACACTAGGTCCTTGTTGGTTATCCATTTTAAATATAGCACTGTGTACACGTTCATCCCAAACTCCCTAACTATCCCTTCCCCTACCCCACAGCAACCGTAAGTTTGTTTTCCAAATCTGTGAGTCTTTTCTATTTTGTAAGTTTGTTTGTATCATTTCTTTTTAGATTCCACACATAAGGGATGTCATACACTATTTCTCCTCTGCCTGACTTCACTCAGTACCACACCTAGAGAGGTCCATCCATGTTGCTGCAAATGGCATTATTTCGTTCTTTTTAAAGGCTGAGTAATAGTCTGTTGTATATACGTACCGCATCTTCTTTTCCATTTGCCTGTAGACGGGCATTTAGGTTGCTTCTGTGTCTTGGCTGTTGTAAACAGTGCTGCAGTGAACGTTGGGGTGCGTTTATCCTTTTGGATCATGTTTCAGAAAAACTTTTCATTTTAGACTCTCCCTACCTTTTACTTTTCTTTATCTTTTATTGGTTATTTTATTTGTTTAACTTGGGCAGTAAGAAATCAGTTTTTACTTTGAAATTAAAGACACTCATTTTTGTCTTTGAATTTTTTAACAATATAGTTATGTAGAAGTATAGCTTATTTTTGATGTCTTAGGCTAACTTGACAATTTATAGTTTTTTGTTAATTAAAAATGATTAGTTTTACTGCCTCTATCCTGTTGGATATAAAAGCAACAGTATCTAATTATAGTCTAATTTCCCCCTTTTAAAATGCTTATTTTTTTCCAACCAAAAATTGAGATATAACTCACAGAGACATAACCATTTTAAAGTGTACAATTCAGTAGCTTTTAGCATACTAACTTTCCTTTAAGATAGTCACCACTTTTTTTCTCTTTAGTTTTTTTGGCACACTGAGCAGCACATTGGATCTTAGTTTCCAGACCAGGGATCAAACCCACATATCCTGCGCTGGAAGCACAGAAGTCTTAACTACTGGACCACCAGGGAAGTCCAGGGTCACCTGTTTAAAGCGTAGACTTCTACCCTGGTTCTTCCAGTTTACATATGAATGGCTTTTCTGTTCTTGAAATGCAGAGCCCAGCATGGTGCTGGGCAATTTACTGTTCCTCAACATTTGTTGAGTGAATAAAAGAACTGAAATGTCTGCCTTTGGTTACTGAGCTACTCTTGAGTAAGCTTAGAAATGAAAAGCGTTGAAAGATTTCAACATCCCCTTGAACATAATGATTCACTGCTGTCGATTCTTCATCTTGACCCCTTTTTGTGAACCCCACTTACAAACAGAGTACAGACAAAGGTTACTACCCTCACTAAAGTTACATGCAAATCTGGGTGTTGAAAATGTCCATAGTAAAATGGTGGCTGTCACTCATGTTTCTTTAGTCATATTTCTGTTACACATCTCTTTACAGGTTTAAAACAATTTCTTTGCCATTATAGATGTATCTGATCATGGAACTTGGGCCTGCAAAACACCAAGCAGCTTTCAGTGTGGAGTCTGTCAATCCACTTTGAGAATGTGTATGTGTGTTTGCAACTGCTTGCTCCTTCCTCTCCCGGGACAGCTCCCGGAAGTCAGAGCCTGTGGACAGTGGGGTCTTCAGTGTTTACTGAAGAGAGATCAAAGCCATGGAATTCAGTTTATCGTGTATAATGGATGAGGCAGACAGGTGCCCTGAAAGAAGAAAATATTTTGTATTTTGAAATAGTTTCGATATGTTGGATTTATTTTTATTTTGTTTTCATTGGTTTATTTTTAAAAGCCAAATCAAGAGTCTATATGGAAAATGTGTGTGGTTTAAAAAACACTTCCTGAAAGAAAGTTATATCAGCAATAAGGACTTTCAGTTTTCATCTTCATGTCAAGTTCAACACAGTAAACATGGTCTCTTGAAGCGAAGATGCACATAGAACTTTCTTCCCACAGTTAAGTCCCTTTAGGACAGCCTGGCTCAGCAGTAAAGAATCTGCTGGGAGATGTGGGTTCGATCCTTAGGTTGGGAAGATCCCCTGGAGAAGGAAATGGCAACCCACTCCAGTATTATTGCCTGGGAAATCCCACAAACTGAGGAGCGTGGCAGACTACAGTACCTGGGGTTGCTAAGAGTTGGACACTGAGCAGCTGAGCGCATACACAGCACAGATGGGTGTTAGCTCTTAACTCCCTCTCTAGGGGTAAGGTTTCTGTGAGATCCTGCAGCCCCCAGCTGAGTCACAGCAGAAGGTGGGACCCTCATGAATCAGAGCACACAGGTACATATCCTGACCCTGAGGGAGGGGTACCTCTATAGGAAATCGTTAAAGCTTCTAATTAATTGAAATTAATTGATTTAATTTTGCAGTTTAAAAATTGCATTTATAATCCACCTGCCAATACAGGAGATACAGGAGACCCAGATTTGATTTCTGGGTCCAGAAGATCCCCTGGAGGAGGAAATGGCAACCCAGTCCAGTATTCCTGCCTGGGAAATCCCATGGACAGAGGAACCTGGTGGTCCATGGGGTCGCAAAAGAGTTGGGCACAACTTAGTGACTGAGCACACATACCAATCAAGCAAAGAAGCCCTTGTGAAACTCTGATTTTAGGGCTACCTCACCTTTTGCCTCTTGGATTATTGTCACTGTATCCTAACTGGTGTATCTACCTCTGTTCTCAGGGTGCTTGAATACAAATTAAAATTGCCAGATAAAATACAGAGTGCCAAGTTAAATATGAATTCCAGACAAACGGAAGGAATTTTTAGTCTAGGTTTGTCCCCAAATATTTTGTATATTTTGCCTCCAAATATTACATGGAGTGACTGTAACATGTGATGGAATGACATCATGAAATCTTTTAAAAATTCTTTCTATTAGTACTGACTGTAGCATATGATGGAATGATTTAAAATGAAAATTTTAAAAAATTCTTTCCATCTGTCAGTGCTGACTGCTTCAGATCTCAGCACCCAGCCTCATCATGTGCTCTTCTCTGCTTTATAGTAATTTATTTTGCAATTTATTTTCCTTATTATCTATATCTCTCCACTAGGAGGGAAGACTTTTGGTGATAGGGAATTTTTTCACAGCTAAGTTCCCAGGATCTACAATAGTGCTTGGTAGGTGCTCAATGCATTTATTTGCTGACTAAATGAATATATCAGTACATACATCTTGTATGAAAAAAGTGAAAGTGTCACTCAGTTGTGTCTGGCTCTTTGTGACCCCATGGACTGTAGCCCACCAGTCTCCTCTTGTCCATGGAGATTCTCCAGGCAAGAATACTAGAAAGGGTTTCCATTCCTTTCTCCAGGGGATATTCCCAACCCAAGGATCCAACCCCAGGTCTCCTACATTGTAGGAAGATTTTTACTGTCTGAGCCACCAGGAAATCCCATACATCCTGTATATCCACATTCAAACCCATTGTCTTCTTATAGGAGAAGATGCACATTCTGTTCATCAGTGTACCAACTGTATTGCCTGGAGCATAGTAGAGATTCAAAAGTGATAGCAATGGAGAAGGAATAATGTGTGTTGCTTTAAAACTGATTTTGTTTGTATTCATCAAGTTTATAACCGTGACATTACCATTCTGCACAAGAAAAATGACCAGTCATTGTATTCACTTGTTTACTGGAACAAATGTTAGGCTTACATTGTTTGCAAACACTAAAAAATTGGAGGGGCCTGTTATGTGGGAGCATTGTGGGAAAAGAATTTTGTTGGTTTCAGAGTAGTGACTTTGCTGCACACAGTCCGCCTTTTTGCTTTCATCATAATCAGAATGTTGGTCCACAGTACCTTATTGAAAACCTTTCAGACCAGCTGTATTCAAGATTCAGACTTTCCATCCCAGGTTTTATTAAGAGAAGATAGAATGTGATTCCTTATTGATTACATACTCAGCAGACTCAGGCAGACTTGACCAACCATGTCAATACTTCTGCAGAGAGATGTCTGGATAGTTACGCGGGATAGGAGACAGACAATGAACAGCCCACATATGTTCCGTTCAGGTTTCTCTACAAAAACGACTGATGCCAAAAGCCTGGAAAAAGTTGGTGTTCGTAGCTTTCAAGTTGTTTTTCTGCCTTGGAGGTGTTATTGATGCTGGGTGGTAATCCTCATGTTTGTATGACCCTAAGGACTGCCGGCTTCAGGAAAGTTCCTCTTCCTGTTCTGAGCTCCAGCTTCAGTGATAGAACAAATGATACACGCTTCTAATTGAATGGCAATTCAGTGTCACCCAATAAACCAATCATTTAATTTTGAGTGATTTAATCTATATTGTTGTTGCTGTTTAGTCGTTAAGCTGTGTCTGACTCTTTTGCAACTCCGTGGACTGTGGTCTGCTGTGCTCCTCTGTCCATGGGATTTTCTAGGCAAGAACACTGGATTGGGTTGCCATTTCCTCCTCCAGGGGATCTTCCTGACCCAGGGATCAAACCTGTGTCTTCTGCATGGGCAGATGGATTCTTTACCACAGAGCCGCCAGGGAAGATGATTTAATCTATAAATACAAATAACTCCAGCAAATAGATACAATAAAGAAAATGTCCTTTTATATTCAATACCGTAGAAACATGGCTAAAACAACATGGTTACATCATTAGTTGTGCAGAAATCAGAGTTTTCATTTAATTGCTTCTAATTTGAAATCCTTAAGGCAGAGATTCTCAAAGTTTAGTGTTTAGGCTCTATAGCAGGAGTAGGCAAATTTTTTCCATAAAGGGTCAGATAGTAGTAGACACTTTCGACTTTGTGCATTGCATATCTTCTCTGTATGTGAGTGTGTTATTTTTCACACCTCCTCTACCCCACCAACTCCATTTTCTGCCCAGAGAAAACTGCCTGACCCTGAACTGCCTGACCCTGAAATTGTCAACACGTTAGAATAAAACTGTCAAAGAAAAATCCTGTTGTCATTTGAATTTATAAAATGTTTTGTAGGAGTTACCCTTGATCACACAACCACTTTTCTCACTCTCATGGATGATAACGAAATCATTTATTGCTGGTGAGAAAACAGCTTCTCAAAATAAAGGCACTCCTTGAAAGAGGTTCATCTCCGGAAGGAGATGGCCCGCATGAAGACGGTGCGGGCAGTGAGGGGCTGGGTGATGTCAAGCCTGCCTCCTGAGTTCCAGATGAACTTCTCTAGGACACTGTTTAGGTATCCTCTGTTGGATCCCTAGCATCTACCTAAACAAACAAAATTCTGATTTTTTTTCACTTATTAAAAGTTAACTGCTAGCCTGGGATACTTGGAAGGGAAGTTTTAAAAATAAAAAATACTTCCATTAAAGAAGTTAAATGTTGCTCAGGAACAACAGCTAACATTGTACCATCTGCTGTTTTAAAACACTTTACATCAGTTCTTTAGGGTAATCCTCACCACAACCCTGTAAAACATGCATTATTAGAAAACTGAGCCTTAGAGCAAATGGCTTGACCAAGGTTGCGTAGACAGTGTCAGAACTGAGCTTCTAACCCAGATCTATAGTCAGCATTATACTCTAGAGTGTTATAGATATGGCCTTGTAAATATATCTAAAATTTTTTGTGTGAAAAGAGCAAAGGCCTGCTGCTTATGCCTTGATGTCTTTTTTCTTTTTATATTAATTTTAATTGGAGTATAATTGCTTTACAGTGTTTTGTTAGTTTCTACTGTACAGCAAAAGCCTTGATGTCTTTTGTAGATCATTTTATGAGAAAACTTTTAAGAATTGGTTTTGCATGTAGTACAATTGATGCCATTCATTTTGTCTAAGGAATGATGGATGACATAACTTTTTCTTTTTTTAGGGACACTGGCTCTTTTCTTTATAGCATAATCTTCTAGCAGATGGTTGCTGACTTTTCTCACACGTGGTTTTAAAAAAATTAACTCGAATTTTGTCACAAAGGTGCTTTTTCTAAGAGATAACTTTCTCTTCTGATCATTTTTCCCATCCTAAGCCTTTAAGACAGTTGTAAGAAGGTTTGAAGCTTCCTTAATATGCATGAAAAGCAGTAAGGAAATAGAAAATAGTTGTTAATTTAGTACCTGTGGTATGACTAGTAGTCTTTTCTCAGTCCCAGGTGGCACTAGTGATAAAAAACCCACCTGCCAATGCAGGAGAGGCAAAAGACCTGGGTTTGATCCCTGGGTCACGAAGATCCCCAGGAGGAGGGCATGGCAACACACTCCAGTATTCTTGCCTGGAGAGTCCCATAGACAGAGGCGCCTGGTGGGGTGGCCATAGTGCATGGAGTCGCATGACTCCACGACTGAAGCGACTTAGCAAAGGCTTTACATTTCTTATTCTCTAGGTTTTCTGTATCTAGAGTAGAGAATAGATATTAGTCCCAATTATTTTAAGCTCATTGAAATCTTTGAGAGTCTGTATTTTATCATTAGTGCATGGGCTAACACCTATTTTTCTCATTCTTGAACTAAAGAATAGACCCTAGAATAGGGCTCACCCTAGAATAGAAAAGTAATAAACATCCCTATGGAGACTTTTCCCTGGGAGAGGAGGTAAGAGGCTACATCATAAAGGTAATACAGTAATAAATACCTTGTTGGAGAAAGTGATGAAAGAGAAAGAAAGATCAGCTCTGTTCCTTTTGCCTTTTGTGCCTAATACAGGGGATTCCGGGTATCAAACCCAGCAGAAGGTATTCTCTAGCCAGACCTCCTTTTGCAGAGACAAATGGCTTAAGTTTTGCTGCTGATTTCTACTTCTTGATTTATCAATTCTGGGCAATGTGTACTGACTTCTTGCTGTAAAGGATGAGAAAAATTCTTGTAGAAACTTCTATCTAAATTAATGTGTTTTGTCTCCTGATATTTGTAACCTCTAGTATTATATTCAGTTTTAATGGTTGCCTTTAATGACTAGACGATATAGTTGACTTCTGTTTTCAGACTGGCTTTTAGATGTACCTGTTGACTTCTTTCCTAGGAAAGCTGAGGAAATTAGCACAGGTATTCATTTTCTACTTTTCCCTCCCAAGTTTCCTTAGTTACATTTTTATCTTTTAATTCTTACATGCATATCTCATCAGAACTGATTCAAATGAATTGCTTTTGCTTATCCATTCATCTGCTGATGGACATTTAGGTTGTTTCCATGTCCTGGCTATTATAAACAGTGCTGCGATGAACATTGGGGTACATGTGTCTCTTTCAATTCTATTTTCCCACCAGCAGTGTAGGAGGGTTCGCAGCCATTCTGACTGGTGTGAAGTGGTACCTCATTGTGGTTTTGATTTGCATTTAGCCATCCGTATGTCTTCTTTGGAGAAATGTCTATTTTAGTTCTTTGGCCCATTTTTGACTTCATTTGCTATTATTTTTCTCCCATTCAGAAGGCTGTCTTTTCACCTTGCTTATATTTTTCCTTTGTTGTGCAGAAGCTTTTAATTTTAATTAGATCCCATTTGTTTATTTTTGCTTTGATTTCCAGAATTCTGGAGGTGGATCATAGAGGATCCTGCTGTGATTTATGTCTGAGAGTGTTTGCCTATGTTCTCCTCTAGGAGTTTTATAGTTTCTGATCTTACATTAATAACATGTTTCATTGTCTGCTGGCATGTCTATCAGCTCCTGATTACCTTCAGGAAAAAGTCCAAATTCTCTCCTATAGTGAATAGTCTTTACTCACCTGGCCCCATCCTATCTCCTCATCTGAGTACAGGAGTTCTCACCATCCTCAAGGCACCATAGCTTTTTATATCTCTGGGACTTTGCACATGTTATTGACTCTAACTTGGAAACTCCAACTGCTTTTCTTTCTGACAAATTGCTACTCATGCTTCAAGACCCAGCTCCCATGGACCCTTTCTTAGAAGTCTTCCTGCTTCCCATTTTCTGGAGTGGTCAATCCTATGGGTCCCTGTAGCTCTCTTCAGCCCCATTCCAGCACTTTGATATTAATCTGTGGTTTGGGGTTCATGCATCTGCTTTCTCTTCCTGAATATATGAACATCAGTTTTGTATATTCCATTTCTATGTCTCTGGCATCTAGGGTGGTTTTCTCACACAGAATGAATTAATATACAGAAAAGCAAAAGGTTTAACCCTAAAACAAATACATCTGGGATATTTCTGCTTTCCTAAATCAGTTTTATTCAGCAAAGTGGTCCTTTCCTGATCTCATGTGTATTTTCCCTTGTTTGAAAATCTTATCTACCTCCCTGGAGAGGGCATAATTGAAGGAGAAAATAATTTCTGCCTGTATTGCTGATAAATACTGATCTTTGCTACACTGAGTTCAAAAGTGAGGAAGGACAAGGGAAACATGCACCAGAACATGGCTTTTCATCGGCATAGACCATGCTAGAAACTTGAATGGCAGAACAAAGGGAGGCTAATATTGCTTTGAAAGAGTGTTTGTTATCAAGGGCTGTAAATAAAAATAATTTGTCTTTCATCCTTACTTTTTTTTCTTATATTAATACTAAGTTAAGTGAAAAAAATCATTAAATGTACATGTGAGAAGAGAATTAATTCCCAGAAGTGTTATTTATTAATAACAATTCCTTAGAAACTACTACAACTGTATGATCTGTTTTGAGTAAACACAGCATGTGGCCACAGGTTCAGTTAAATTGGCACAATTTCAGCTCTCTGTTGACTAGAATTAGCTCACTGATTCTCATCTCTTGTTAGACTTTTGTTATGCTCCTAACTCCTACTGACATAAAATCAATTAAAGCCAATGGTGAAAACATGCTAATGAATTGAGCACCTAGATATACTTATAGTTCTGTATGTCCAGAAACAATATGATTTTATTTAGAGGAAGGTATTTATTTAAGCAATACATGAACATACACCAGTGAATATAAAGCTTGTAAAAGGAAGAATAGTGAAATGTGAAGACCTGGAGCTTTCCTGCCTGAGTTCAAACTCTGGCTCTCTCTTGCTTTCTGTATGCATAACTTTGAGCAAGTTACACAACTTCTCTGAGATTCTTCTGTTATCTGTCAAATGGAAAATGCTAATATGACTTAACACATATGACCTTCGAACAGTCTAGCACTTTATAAACGCACAGCAACTACTAGTAATTTTTATTTTTATTGTAAAGAATACAGAGGAAAAAGCAAACAGTCATTTCCCTATGGTGGTCACTACTAACCACTTGGGGTGTGTCCTCCCAGGGCATTAAATGTGTAGTTATAACCAAGAAAATAGTATCGCACGAGGAGTGTGAGTACTATGTTAGCAATGACTCGGTTCAACAAAACCTAAGTATGTACTTCACCGAGAATTTTTCTAAGGAAATTTGCTGCAGAAGCCTAGTTTCTTTCTATACTACTTGCTGATTTTTCAGTAATGAAGATGCTAGAAGGTAATACAAGGTGATATAGTTCACGGATCAAATGTATTTGGAATTCACGCACTGTCATTATGAATTCATTATTCATGACAAGTGTTCTGGGAAAACAGACAAACTGTGAGTCTGGGTCTCTCTTTAACTTCATATGTATGTATATAATATGTTAAAAATTGGCCTTCTATGATGTCTGTTTCTGCTCATTGAGAGGAAACTGTTGCTTAGCAACCAGTTGTTTCTGCTTGACTGATGTGTAAAATGGAAAGCTGTGCAAATCAGAAGGCAAATAACTCTGTCTATTAGGAGTGAAGAGTTACTGGTTTTAGCAACTAAGTTGGCTCCCAACTTAGTTTATATTTCTTTGTGTGGAAAAATGAAATATGAGATAGAAGCTGTATCATAGTATTTACTTTTAGAGAGCACATTATTTTATAAGATATAAATTAGTATATATGAAAAAGGAATATTTGAAGACTATTAAAAATTACTTACATTTTGAAGTATATGGTTAAAATTTCAGAAAGATAATATTTATATCAGGACAAAAAGGGAGAAAACTAGAATCCATACACTGAATTCTCAAGTTATAGCCAACAAAAAATTGTGTTAATATCCCATGAAACTTTGAAACATGATTTTACATATATTTTCTTCATTCAGTTAGGTTTTAAACAAAAATTATTCACTAGGAAAAGAGAGATTAGGTCATGTGGTGGTAAGATATTTTGTGGCAAGGAGAGTACCTTGGCCGCTGCTAACAAAAACTGACCCTGGCCAAGTGAAACTAAGGAGTATTTATTGAAGCAAAGTGGTGGTGCTCAGAACTGATGCGGTATTGGAGAGCAGGACTTGGAAACAGGTTGGGCACTCCGCAAAGCTTCCTGTGATCAGAACCATTGCTGTGTCCTTTGTTTCTCAAGTTTCAAAAGCCCGGGGGTGGGGTTGTGAGGGTGGAGGTGGTGAGCAGCTGCCTGATTGACTCTTCACTCCTTGGCTGACTGACTCTTCACTCCTTGGCTGACTGACTCCTGCTCCTTGTCTGACTAACTCCTGCTCCTTGGCTGAGATGACTGAGTGGGATGGGGACAGGGAAGGGTCTGGTCTTCTCAACTTCCTTGGAGGTGTATTTCTGGATTTATGGGATGGATCACTGCTCAGTGGTTTTTTTCCCCAAAAGGAAATCTGGGTGCTGTTAGGAAGAAAGAAATGGATACTAAAGATGTATATGTGGATGGATACACACCTACCCAGCCACCCACCCACCCACACACACACACACACACACACACACACGTGCGTATATTTAGTATAAAACTTACAGTGAGTATCTTGAGTCTTAACTAAACTCATCTGTGACAAACTGCTTCTTTACCTCTAAAGTGCATATAGAAATATAATACTTTATGTATTTACTAGGTGAAATAAAATTTATTGTTTAGCTGGTGGTATCTAGATCATTTTGCAAAGGTACTATGTAAAAGCACAGTTATTTATAAAAACTGAGTGTTTATATATCTTCATCTGCAATTTATATAGAGTTAAAATTTTTAATTTAAGTGCTTTATTCCTCTTTTTTTCATCTTTATACAAGCTGTGAACATCAAGGAAGAAATCTATATAATCATAAAGTCTACATAATCATGAAGGTTAAGAAAGATATAAAATTAAACCAAAGTCACTGAGTCTAACTTTTTTTATACAGTGTGGAAGCAAGTCAAAAAGGCAAGAAGCCAAGTGATTCTTTTTACGTAACTGGGTTTTTGACCTAAAGAAAAAGTTCATCAGATAGTGAAAGAGTTCATACATATTTCTGTGGGAGCGTATTTTGGCTCTCATTTACTTGACTGTCAACACATTGTTTGTCCTTTAACCTAAAACGTCCCTGTTACTATTTGAATCTGCCACTTGGACTGTTTCGGTAGTGATCAGTGAAAATAAATGACCAAGTTTCCCAAATCTTCACTCTCTGTTAGGCTACTAGGTCAGCTCCTGAAACAAAGGTCAAAATAAGCAAGATAGAAGTTTCTTTCTCACAGAATAGTCAAATTTAAATAGACGATGGCTGATTAGGTAGTTTAATGGTGCAAGTTTAAACTATTGAATGGTAGTTTAATAGTTTAACACTTTTTCTCTCTAGGTCCTCTGCCACCCTCAGCATGAAGTTTCCATCTGGTGGTCTCACATGACTGCTCCCACAGCTGCTACATGTCTGCTTCCCAGCCAGTGGAAAGCGGAGAAGGGCAGAGGGTAGGGCATACATCCCTCCAGCTTACTTGTATTGTCTAGAACACCTCACATGACCACACTTCCCTGCAAAAAAAGTGGGCAGCATAGCTCTTTGTTGGGTGACTAAGTTATATTTTTATGGAAGGGTAAAGTGGAAGTTTTTTGCCATACCATCTCATGACAAACTCATTACTGCCTTGTGCTAAAACAGAAAATGTCTGTATTAAAAAATAACAGTAGCAACCCAAATGTCTATCCAAAGAAATAAACCCTGGAGCAAATTAAGTAATACTGCAAAGTAATGAGTAAAATTCCTAGAGTGTGCATTCTCCACATATAAATTAAATTATTGTCTTTCAAATCATCAGTTAATATATATTGTACTACAAAAGTAAGTAACCTAATGGCACCTCAGAGTTCTGATGTCCTTAGAAGGTGGGTGATTAAGGGCACCTGTAAGTGTAGCTCTGCTACTTTCAGACTCTTGTATCATTGGCACGTTGCTGAAATCCTATACAAGCTTTCCAAATGATTCTCAGAGAACTATGTGGCCTTATAATGAAACCCTTAAATATATACATTCCCTTTGACTCAGGAATTTTACTTTTGGGAGTTTGTCCTAAAGAGAACAATGAGGGTGCAGAAGAAGATTCGTCTATAAGGATATTTATTGCAAATTTTTTTGTTGTACAGAAAATTAGAAATAACCTAAATGTCCTCAGAAAGGGACATATATCATATCCATACAAGAGAATAACAGGCTGCCTTCAGAAAAGATAGATGGACAAATTTATTTAATGACATGGAAAGTTGCTCACACATATTGTTAAATGAAATATACAGATTAGAACACAGTATACACAGTGTTATCCAAAGTTTATAAATTAAAACTATAAATCTTCTTTAAGAAGCCACTCCAAAATATGAAAAGTGATTACATGTTTCTGGGTGGTGGTACTAGAGGTCATTATTGTTTTATTCTTTATGCTTCTTTGTAGTTTTGAAGTTAGGAAAGAAAAGAACAGTTATCATTTGTATAATCACAGGGTTTTTGTTTTTGTTTTTAACATAGGAAGAAATGAAAAGCTGTGTTCTCTTAATTCTGAGCTAGACTGAGAATGGTGTGGGAAGACAGAGGTTCTCCCAGCCTGACCTCCAGGGAGACTTTTACTCTGGAGACAGTCTTCCCTAAACCCCCTATGAAAGTTTCATCACCCGGGCAGGAGTCACATTTACCACAGACAGGGTCAGATTTTAGATGACCTTTGATACTAAGAGCATGGACTGTGCTCTATAAGTAATGAAAGAGGCTGTAGGTTTTTAAGGAGTAATAAGGATAATTTCTCTTGGTCTTTCATTCCTGGTCCCTGAGCACAAAATCCAGAGTTATCTTTGACACCACCCCTTCCATCCAATCTTTGGCCATATCCTGACAATTTACTTCCACAGATCTGCACTCTAGGGCATCATAAACATTTCCCTTTTCTTTACCAGCTGAGCCACCAGGGAAGCAAATGAACCGCCTGCAATGCAGAAGGCCTGGGTTCGATCCCTGGGTTGGGATGATCCTCTGGAGAAGGGAAGGGCTACCCACTCCAGTATTCTGGCCTGGAGAATTCCATGGACTCTATAGTCCATGGGGTCGCAAAAAGCTGGACACGACTGAACGACTTTCACTTCACTTTTCACTTTCAAATGAAAAGGATGTTTTTCTTCCATCAGTCCATCTCAAGATTTTGTATGTTAATAGATGCTTGGAAAACCATTGTGGAATGAATACAAGAATGGCCAGGTGGATAAGATAATAAAGAAAAGGGAAATGTTTATGATGCCCTAGAGTGCAGATCTGTGGAAGTAAAGTGACAGTTTAGTTCAGTTCAGTCGCTGAGTCGTGTCCAACTCTTTGCGACCCCATGAATCATAGCACAACAGGCCTCCCTGTCCATCACCAACTCCCAGAGTTCACTCAGACACATGTCCGTTGAGGCGGTGATGCCATCCAGCCATCTCATCCTCTGTCGTCCCCTTCTCCTCCTGCCCCCAATTCCTCTCAGCATCAGAGTCTTTTCCAATGAGTCAACTCTTTGCACGAGGTGGCCAAAGTACTGGAGCTTCAGCTTCAGCATCATTCCTTCCAAAGAAATCCCAGGGCTGATCTCCTTCAGAATGGACTGGTTGGATCTCCTTGCAGTCCAAGGGACTCTCAAGAGTCTTCTCCAACACCACAGTTCAAAAGCATCAATTCCCATTAAAAAGAATACATTCGAATCAGTTCTAATGAGATGGATGAAACTGGAGCCGATTATACAGAGTGAAGTAAGCCAGAAAGAAAAACACCAATACAGTATACTAACACATATATATGGAATTTAGAAAGATGGTAATGATGACCCTGTATGCGAGACAGCAAAAGAGACACAGATGTGTAGAATGGACTTTTGGACTCTGAGGGAGAGGGAGAGGGTGGGATGATTTTGGAGAATGGCACTGAAACATGTATACTATCATGTAAGAAATGAATCGCCAGTCTATGTTCGATACAGGATACAGGATGCTTGGGGATGGTGCACGGGGATGATCCAGAGAGATGATATGGGGTGGGAAGTGGGAGGGGGTGGTTCATGATTGGGAACTCATATACACCCGTGGCAGATTCATGTCAATGTATGGCAAAACCAATACAGTATTATAAAGTAAAATAAAGTAAAAATAAAAATTAAAAAATAAAATAAAGTGCATGAAGCATTAAAAAGACATCAAAATTTAAAAAAAAAAAGCATCAATTCTTCGGCGCTCAGCCTTCTTCACAGTCCAACTCTCACATCCATACATGACCACAGGAAAAACCATAGCCTTGACTAGACGGACCTTAGTTGGCAAAGTAATGTCTCTGCTTTTGAATATGCTATCTAGGTTGGTCATAACTTTTCTTCCAAGGAGTAAGCGTCTTTTAATTTCATGGCTGCAGTCACCATCTGCAGTGATTTTGGAGCCCCCAAAAATAAAGTCTGACACTATTTCCCCATCTATTTCCCATGAAGTGATGGGACCAGATGCCATGATCTTTGACAGGATATGGCCAAAGATTGGATGGAAGAGGTGTGGTGTCAAAGATAACTGGATTTTGTGCTCAGGGACCAGGAATGAAAGACCAAGAGAAATTGGAAGTTAGAAGGATTAGCTTTTAGTTTTAAAATGTAATGTTAATTTTTAGATGATGGTGTGTGCTGTGCTTAGTCACTGTGTCGGACTCTTTGCAACCCCATGGACTGTAGCTGCCAGGCTCCTCTGTCCATGGGATTCTCCAGGCAAGAATACTGGAGTGGGTTTCCATGCCCTCCTCCTGGGGATCTTCTCCACCCAGGGATTGAATCCAGGTCTCCCACATTGCAGGTGGATTCTTTACCGTCTGAGCCATCAGGGAAGCCAATGCATATTGAGACTAAATGTTGGTAGTCCATGAACAATGAGACACCTAACATGAAGTTGGAAATGAGAGTTTGGAAATCCCGAAAGAGATCAGAGATATTTATAGAGAATTAATAATTATGCATAGGATGGTTGAAATTTGGGGGCATGTGCTTAGGAAGAAGGATTAAAAGGATTAAACTGGCCTACCTTTGGGAGGAATGAGCACAAAAGAGAGCTAGGAAAGCAAGCAGAGACTATGAGGAGGGAACTTCTGCTCAAACTTCACATGCTGGAGTTGGCTCCACTCAGGTGATTCCACAACATCTTATTCACACTCTATTGCCAAACTCTTCCATAGTGAACTGAAATTAAGTGCTAATGGGGAAAATGTCAAACATATCCACCCTCTGTATCAGTCAGTGCTCAAAAAGTTAAGCGGAACTACTAGGACATGTGTGAATGTGAGTATATGTGTCTAAATATACATATATGTGTGTCTGCTTGTGCATATGCACTTGAGCCTTTGTGGAACCTAGCTTATCAGTCACTATAAGACTGTTACCCTTGAATTGATTGCTGGAATTTGAACTGCACAGAGCAGGTGATCGCAAGGGAAAGATGAGTCCAAAGTGGGAGAGGGTAAGAACCTGCTGGAGTTGGAAACTTCGAGGACAGGCTGAAACTCATCTTGCCTCAGACCTTGGTTTGTCGTGTCCAACAGAAGTCAGGGCCCTTCAACATAGAGCTAGGCACACACACCTTGCTGTGGAGTTGGAGAGGCTCAAGGAAGTTCTAGGAGTAGGCGGTACAGTTTTAGGCCATGCCAGGGTGGTGCACTGATAGAGAAAGACAATATGCTTGGCTATAAAAGTGGCTGTAGCTTTACTTTCAGTCCCCAAATTCCAGACAAGAATGTCTTTTATGGCCCACCCTAACCAGAAACATAGAGGAATGGAATTCTGGGACATGTAGGCCAGCCTGGTCAAGTTATCGCATTGCAAAGCCACTGTACCTAATTTCAACCATTTTTATCCCATGGCAAGGCTTTTTTCATCTATTCCTCCACCCACTTCCTGTCCCCTATCCATCTTTTTTTTTTTTTCTTTTGGAAAAAAATCCTAGGCACTATATAATTTTATCTTCTAACCATGTTGTACTTTAAAAGTTCAGATTTTTTTTGTCTCACTGTATGAGCCTCTTGAGGAAAGAATCCTTACCTTATTTAACTTGCACTTCATATATATAGTTGCTAGTTGCTAAGTCACTTCAGTCGTGTCCGACTCTGTGTGACCCCATAGACAGCAGCCCACCAGGCTCCCACGTCCCTGGGACTCTCCAGGCAAGAACACTGAAGTGGGTTGCCATTTCCTTCTCCAGTGCATGAAAGTGAAAAGTGAAAGTGAAGTCGTTCAGTCGTGTCCGACCCTCAGTGACCGCATGGACTGCAGCCCACCAGGCTCCTCCATCCATGGGATTTTCCAGGCAAGAGTACTGGAGTGGGGTGCCATTGCCTTTTCCGTCATATATATAGGTATCTTGTAAATATAGGTATCTTGTAAATACTTATTGACTGCATGATTTATGATTTTTTTGTGACTGAGTAGAGGACTAGAAAGAGCTGATATTTTAAGGCAGTCTTTGTCCTGAGGAACTCGGTTCAAGAGCAGCCACTCCCTAATGTTTTCAAGCCCTTTCTCTCATGGCTCTAGGTAGAAATACCCACTCCTCCTTTGTCCCCCTGGTGTATTGTGTGCACACTTCTACCACAGTACCCACACATCTTATTTTTAATGCATTAACATGTCTTTCCCCTTCCATTAGCTTTTTAAATGACAGAACTGGGCTATTTGACCTTTCTGGACTTTATCTTTTTAAACTATCAAAAGTGAAACTAATAATATTGGCCTCCTTCATCAAGATTCCTGTGAAAATTTCTCCTGAAAAGTTGAACTCTTCTCTTATTATTGTTTTACTATTTTAGGTTCATAACAATGAGTTATATATAATTTTCCATTATACCCAGAATCTTCAAGGACAGTGCGTGGTCTAATATACACAGGGGGTTAGAAATTCTCATCAGGACAATGGAGGTTCCACTTTTCTTACAAGAGTTATTAAAGGAGTACGTGTCCTTCTACCATTCACATAGGTTGTTAGTCAGGACCCTTGACTACAAGAGACAGAATCTAACTTGAAGCAGAGTCGGCAAAAACGGCAACCATATTAGCTCATATAATGTAACTGCCGGGAAGGGAGGAACCACAGACTGTGGAAGTCTCTTGGAAGAAATGTTCAAAGGGGTTTGGGGAGCTGCAAAGAATCTAGCTGGGATCTATCGGCATGAGTTAAAATCATATGTTGGAGGCCCTTGAGTGGCAGGCTGAGGAATATGCACTAATATATTCTATATTTTCTCTTGCTGAAACCAATGGGAGCGTCAAATGAGTCCATGGCAGAAAACTTTTGTTCTCTGGAAATGTCTAACTACAGAGCTCTAATACAGAGAAGAAAGCACAGCAGACTCTATAAGAGAAAGAGGTGTCAGTTGCACTGTTTCTGTCAACGTATCCAATGTTAGAATGTGCCTAGTTCAGTTCAGTCACTCAGTCGTGTCCAACTCTTTGCGACCCCATGGACTGCAAAATGCCAGGCCTCCCTGTCCATCAACAACTCCTGGAGCTTGCTCAAACTCATGTCCATAGAGTTGGTGATGCCATCCAACCATCTCATCCTCTGTTGTCCCCTTCTCTTCCTGCCTTCAATCTTTCCCAGCATCAGGGTCTTTTCCAATGAGTCACTTCTTTGCATCAGGTGGCCAACGTATTGGAGTTTCAGCTTCAGCATCTGTCCTTCCAATGAATATTCAGGACTGATTTCCTTTAGGATGAACTGGTTGGATCTCCTTGCAGTTCAAGGGACTCTCAAGAGTCTTCTCCAACACTGCAGTTCAAAAATATCAGTTCTTCCATGCTCAGCTTTCTGTATAGAATGTGCACAAAAGACATATAAAAAGTTGACAACAAAAATGGGAAAATTGAACATGAATATAATTTTGAAAACATTAGAGAACATAAGTTAGTAATTCTCAAAGTGTGAGCTTCAGACCAGCAGCATCAGCACTACCTGGGCATCTGTTAATACTTCAAAACCTGGACCCCACTCTAGACTTACTGAATCAGAAACTCTGGGAGTGGGTCCCAGTACTTTGTTATAACAAACTTCCTTGGTGATTCTGATGACTGGTAAAGGTTGAGAACAACTGTGTGGTAGGCTAAAAATGACACCCGAAGAGATTCATGTTCTAATCTCTAGAAGGGCTTCCCAGGTGGCTCTAGTGGTAAAGAATCCGCTTGCCGATGCAGGAGTTGCAAGAGATGCCAGTTCAATCCCTGGGTCAGGAAGATCCCCTGGAGAAAAAAAATGGCAGCCCACTCCAGTATTCTTGCCTGTAAAATGCCATAGGCAGAGGAGCCTGGCGTGCTACAGTCCATGAGGTCACAAAGAATCAGACAGCACACAACACTATAACCCCGGAAGCCAGAAGAGAAGTCTGACCATGGAGGCAGAGATCCAAGGGATGTGGCCTTGAACCAGGGAATGCTGCCAACTATACAGAAGCTGGAGTAAGCAGGGAATGGATTCTCCCCCAGAGCCTGTGGAAGGCGTGCAGAGTGGCCTGGCCAATACCTTGATTTCAGTTTAATGAAACTGATTTCAGATGTCTGTTCTCTAAAACTGCTGTTTTAATTAATAAAGTCTGTGGTAATTTGTTATAGCAGTCATAGGAAACTAATACACACTGAAATAAAGAAAGAAGAATTATAGGCTAAAGTACCTAAAAATTCATTAGATTCTTATGATAAAAATATGCTTGATATTAGTTCAGTTCAGTTCAGTCGCTCAGTCGTGTCCAACTCTTTGCAACCCCATGAATCGCAGCACGCCAGGCCTCCCTGTCCATCACCAACTCCCAGAGCTCACCCAGACTCACGTCCATCGAGTCAGTGATGCCATCCAGCCATCTCATTCTCTGTTGTCCCCTTCTCCTCCTGCCCCCAATCCCTCCCAGCATCAGAGTCTTTTCCAGTGAGTCAACTCTTAAACAACTCTAAAGTAGTCTTTTGTATTAAATAAATTTGCTGCATCTAAAAGCATTTTCCTAACATGGATGGACGTGAGTTTGAGTGAACTCCAGGAGTTGGTGATGGACAGGGAGGCCTGGCGTGCTGCAATTCCTGGAGTCGGAAAGAATCGGACATGACTGAGCAACTGAACTGAACTGAACATAGTTTAGTAGTGAGTGTTAGAGTATAATAATTTTCATAATGTTAGCATCAAAGATGGCTTTTATTTACCTTGATTTTCCTATGATAGCTAATCCTGCAGGAAATGAAACAAATATTGTTGGTTAGAAGAGAAAAAAACGAGACACTTTGCTTATAGGTAAGATTTGCATAGGTCAGAGAGCGGTCTTACATCTTCCTTTATGGATGAGAAATTGCTTTTGGAGAATAATAGTGGCATTTATTTATAGGAAAATGCTTCATAATAAATATGAGAAGAGTTTTAATCTATAATCTATGCTACTTCATAAAATATTCAAGTTCTTTTTAAGCTCTGGAACATCTTAATACTTACAATAATTTGTCTTGTGCACAGTGCTTCTCAGATCGCTTTCAAATATGTATATTCCCACTTAATCCTTACAACTACGACATGAGTTGAGCAGGGTAGGTGTTTTTATTTTTCTTATTTTACATATTTAAAAAATGATTCTTAGAAAAGTTAAGTAACTGGCCCAAGGTTACAAAAAAAGTAGATAATAGATTTGAAAATTAGAACCTACCCAAATCTGCTGAACGCATCATTTCCAGGGACCCACATTTCCTTAGCTGCCCTCTAGAAGGTGTATTAATGTTAATGTTTGTGGTTAATTACGCTATGGATAATTACACTGAGGTTCAGAGGTCCTGTGATCTGTTTAATTTAACCCTGTAGGTAATTGCTGAGCATCTATTGCATGTCTTAATCTGTGCTAGTTACTGTGAGGAACACAAAGAAAGGGCACACAGTCCTTGCTCTCAAGTGAATTTCCATCACTATCAGGGAGGAAATGTCTACATGAATGAAATGAATAAGTAGAAGAAATGAAGAATGAAAAGAATAAAATCAAATGCCACAATCTGGGTGACTCCATACAAAAGAAAAAAAAAAAACTCTGAAGGATAGATCTGATTCAGAGCATTCTAGGTGGCAAAGGGTGTGTTTGTGAGTGGCAGGCAGAATGAATAAAAATGTAGAGGCTGAAACAGCTGCAACCTACAGAGAGAGAAGGATCAGCTGAACTACTAGAAGCACCATGGATATGTCCTAAGGAACAGGAGCTGGGCTTCTTGGTGCCCCTGGTCTCAGACAATTAAACAGCAGTGAGAATCTCTAATATTTCCAGTGAACACTGTATCCTTGAAAAGTAAGGGAGAAGCACGCAACTTGACAATCCTCCCATTCTGTCCAATTTTTCTATTCCAGACCTATGGACACTGCTCCTGAGAACTTACAGCTCTGTCTCTGCCTGTGTTTTCTGAGAGTCCTAGTTGTATGTGTGTGCGTGTGCGTGTGCGTGTATGTATGCTCATCTGTGTGTGTAGGAGTGTGTAAATATAGTGTTTGAACACCTGTCATAAAGTTCCTCTTAGGAAAAGAGGTATGTTTGTTAGGAAAATGTTTTGAGAGTGCATGGTGAGGACGCTGTTTGTAAGGAAACAGGGAAATCAAAGCAGTGTTTACATAATAAAGTGGCAGGAATTTGGGAGAGGGGCTTACCTAGAGAAAGAGGGGAGGTTATGGCCAGAGGAGGCCAGAGCTTGAGGAAAAGGACAATGGGTAAGAAAGAGATTTCTGGGGCCAGGATGGTTGAAAGGCTTTTAAGAACAGGGATCTTTAATTTTTCCTTTTTTTGTAAATATTTTTATTTTTAGGCTCTCCCCCCATCCCCACTCCCACTGGTGGCGGCTCAAATGGTAGAAGAATTTGCCTGTAATGTAGGAGACCCAGGATCAATCCCTGGGTTGGGAAGATTCCCTGGAGAAGGAAATGGCAACCCACTCCAGTGTTTTTGGCTGAAAAATGCTATGGACAGAGCAGCCTAGCAGGCTACAGTCCATGGGGCTGTAAAAGAACTGGACACAACTTAGTGACTGAACAAAAAGAACAATAGTATTCCATTGTCTATACGTACCACATCTTCTTATTTTTATTGCTTCCATGTAAATTTTCTCCATTGCCTTGACTCTTCCATAAAAGTAGTTAACACCCAGAACTTTGAGTCAGTGGTATTTGGGGAAGTGCATAAAGTGAGGTGTATGTGCAGGGAGCAGGGCCATGTGCAAGAAGGGGCAACAGCAATGGTCGTTCTCATGCACCGGCAAGGTGATCATAGACCAAACTAAGTTAGAGCCATAGGTGGCAAGGAAAAATCTAGGTGCATTGTCTTCCTCCCCTCCAATCCCTGATTAAAGTGAGAAGGATATTGAGTTTTCTATTTCATGTAGCCTGGGGTTCTAGCCAGTTTCATTTGAATAATCTAGGACATGGTGACCCCTCCATGTGCCTGGGCTTCACCAGCTTGTGGTCAGTCACTCACAGTGACATTTCAGTCTCTGCTTCACTGGGCTCCTCTGTCACCACAGAAAGACCTTTCTGTTTGCTGAAAATCGCCAGCTCCTGGAGGAGGAGGTAGACTTAGATCGGCTGAGGGTAGAGTCTCCAGAGAGTGACTCAGGTTTGGCTTCTCCTGGCATAAGAGCCTATTTTCTGTTTACCAGGGGATTAATCATGGTTTCCAAATTGGTCCATCAGGACGCCAGCGGGACTGGTGAAAAAAAAAAAAAAGCAGAGGTGCTGGGTTTGGGGTTTTTCCATGCCCTGGTCAGTGATGTTCAGCAAGAAGAGGAAGGGATGTGATTCTTCCTTTAGAGTCTTGTAATAAATTATCAAGCACTCTGTAACTCATCCGATTCTGATCCTTGTCCCTGTGTAAACACAGATTTATAGCAGCTAAGGTGAGATGCCTCTGTTCTTTCTTTTCCAATCAGCAGAAGAGGGAATTCAGTGTTTGATTAGCCAGGTGTGGTGGGTATTTGATTTAATTGGATGCAACATCTATTTAATGTATAACCAGCATGTGCTAAGGTACAGAAACCTAAATTTGATATGTACAGGAAATATGACGATCAGGAAGGACTTGGAAATAGGTAGAAAATAAATAAGTAAATAAATAAATAAATGTTTTTTAGTCCTCAAAATAGAGGTTTGAGCTTTTTCGCTGGATTCATTACAGCCCTGTTAGGATATACATTATCCAATATAATCATATACAAGCAATGAATCAACCCAATACATTTTTTAACTTGTCAGTGGTATCATACAGAAGTCTTTTTAGAAGCTGAAGCAGTAATGGTTTTGTTTTGGGTTTTGGGTTGTTTACCATAGAAGGTGGTTTGATGTTTTGAATTGTAACTATTTCTGCAAATACCCAGACAAATCATATTTTCCCAGTGAGGGAAAAGAAGCTCTTGAAAACATCACAGATCATTTTAAAATGGAGAACTTGTTTTTCAGTTAGCTGAAATTGCTTTAGGTAATTTGTGATACTTTAGAGTTTAATTTATGGATGATTATATTCTTATATTAATAAGCATAGTATTCAGTTGGGGAAAGTTGTATTAATCTCACAAAAAAAGATTTTGTGAAGCAGATTGGTAAAAAAAAAGGTGACAGGTCTGTTATGGTATTTGTTTTCCTTTATCAATCTTTCTTTTGGAGTCACAAAATAATTAGAATAGAAACAGCTTACCATATTGTAACATAGTGGTCTTTAGGTCCTGATTAATTTCCATCACTTCAATTGTTTGCTGTACATAAATTTGCATTTGCAGCAAATAGGAAGTAGCATTATTATGATATATGATATGATTAGAAGATGGACAGAGAATGAAACACTCTCCCTAACTTAGTCTTATGATATATGATATGATTAGAAGATGGACAAACAGACAACAATGAAACACTCTTCCTAACTTAATCTCCAAACCCACTGATGCCTGAAATCATACTTACTCTGTATAGTGGTTTAGTTGCTCAGTCGTGTTCTATTCTTGCTACCCGATGGACTGTAGCCTGCCAGGCTCCTCTGTCCATGGGATTCTCCAGGCAAAAACAATGGAGTGGGTTGTCATGTCCTTTTTCAGGGGCTCTTCCTGACCTAGGAATTGAACCCGGATCTCCTGCGCTGCAGTCAGGTTCTTTACCTGTATAGTATTAGGCATCATCAGCTTCAGCAGTGTTTTGTTCCTATGCCTCAGAGAAAGATGACACTGCCTTAAGGAACATCGATAATCAGGAAGTATGACATATTCAAGGAGCATGTTTTCAACTTTTCTGACACAGTTTTCTTTTCTGTGCCATTAATCTGGCACTTAAAATTATTGGGAAAGAATGGCAGTGCCCCAAAGTCCATTCAGTATTCCCTATAGACGACAAAGAGAAGACGGAGCAACAGTGACGACTATTAGAACAATCATCCTCAGACTCTCTTCTGGATCTGGTTTACGCTTGGAGAGATCAAGCCCACAGAACAGAGTACAAACCTGTCACGTGAACTTCTGAATCTGGTGTTGGGAGTTGAGATTCCAGGTGCTAATTCTGTGGACTTGGCTTGAGCCATGGGCCTCCATGTTGACTACGTAAAGTGAAGGCGGGATTACATCAAAGTTAGATGGCTTCTGTGGTGCATTCCTTAGAAGCTATAAACTGAGGAGGTTTTAGTCAAGTGGTTTGGAGAAAAATCTAGAGTTGCTAGCTATAGGGGCAGAGTCTGTGGAGACAGTAGTACAACAAGATTATTCACCTAAGGTAAAACAATCTAAAATTCATTCCAAAATTTACAGTTGGAAAAAGCTTTAGGGGCATCTGATCTACCTCCTTACCTGCTATATAAATTCCTCTACAGCTTCTCTAAGTTTTATTACCCACTTTCTGCTTAAACACCCACAGTGACATGGAATGCATTTAAATATCCATTTAGGTAGTAACCTTTCTAGGCCTTTTTACATAGCCCCACTGTTGTCTGTTGGGAGGCTTCCCTGGTGGCTCAGATGGTGAAGAATCTGCCTGCAATGTGGGAGACCTGGGTTCAATCCCTGGGTTGGGACGATCCCCTGGCGAAGGAACTGGCAACCCACTCCAGCACTCTTGCCTGGAGAAACCCATGAACAGAGGAGTCTGGTGGGCTACAGTCCATGGAGTTGCAAAGAGTCGGACACGGCCGAGCAACTAACACATACACACTCTTGTTAATAATCTTCCAGGAACAGCCCCTTTGGTGTGCTTGCCAAGTCACCTTTTATTTCTAGCAATAATTATCTGAGATTTCTCTATTTTTATACAAAAGTGCCATGTTGGGTGCCAGAGAGAGAATACAGGATTGAGTGACATAGAGTAGAATCCTTGGTTGTCTTTTAATGACATTTCAGTCTAATGGAGGAATGTAAGTACCACACACACACACACACACACACACACACACACACACACACACACTGCCTGGGAGGAACAATCAGAGAAATTTCAGGAAAGAAATAGGTTGTGAGCTTGGCCTTATATTGTGAGTAGAATTTGGAAAGACTTTTCCAAGAATTGCCTAAAAAATTAGCAAAGTTCTATCATGTGGGAAAATAATTCAGTAGGGGTCAGGTCACTTGCTTAAAGCCCCTGCTTCCCAGAAGGCAGCAGTGGGGAACTTTCCATTAAGGGCCTTGCTAGGGAGTTTAGATTATTATACTCTATGATTTTTCAAAGATGAGATTAGTAGTTCTCCTTTTTCACAGAATGTTCCTACTAAACCATATTTCCTGTCCCCAGAATAATCTTATACTAAATAGAATAAGGGAAGTAAATAGAGTTCCAGAAAGCAATCTTAAACCATACCCACTTTGAAAAAAAAATACCAAAAGAGATATTTTTAAAGGTACTTTTATTTAGAAATTTTAAAAAAGAGTGAACAAAAAGGTGAGCAACCCAGATTTTGTCCTGTAGAATACAAATGCTAAGAGTTTTCAAAAACCTTGGCAAACTGGAACAGCAGAGGTTTGAAGGCTGAGGTTCTTTGATTTGCACTTCCTGGATGCGCTGTGTAGGTTACTACTGCCCGAATGTAAGCTCCCTTGTTCATCTCCCTGCTACCCTGGGCTAGTCCAGACCCAGATCTGCTCTGTTTCCCTGGGTTTGCTTACCAGACACGGAGGAGGGATATGGGCAGTGGCTAAACCACAGGCTAGCATGCAGCCTCTTTCCACTTCTGACTCACAGGATGACAGGGCCAGATCGCTTCCCCTTCTGATGTTTCTGTTCATTTGTGTTTACAGGAGCCCTAGCAATTCTTCATTCCACAGAAATAAATGCGTATATTTGTGAGTGTGCTTTGGGACAAGGATCGAAAGAAGATTCTTTCTTGTTCTCTCCAGGCGAAGCACAGAATCACTTTCCCTCTTACTGTTGCACCACAACCACCCATGGGATATTCCATCAGGGATACATAGTAGCTTTCTCAGTGTTGCTTGTTTATTACAGGGTAAAGACAAAAATCTTGGGCTAACCAAGCTACACCCCTGTGTTGACTCACATCCTTACCTTCCTCCAGCTGCTGGAGTAACAGGGTCTGCTGCCAGAGGGCTTATTTTACCTTCCCTTGATGTTTCATCCTTGTATTTAGTACACAGGATGGATTCTTATTCTTCTCTAGACACAGAAGTGCATTGCTTTATGCTGCAAGCTGTCTATTGGATGAGCTTTGTGGATATCAAATATTTGTACACAGATCAGATTTCTCCCCCCGCAGAAATCATTATCTCATAAGGGTTTTTTGTTTGTTTGTTTTGAGTTGACTTCTCAATGGGATACAGTGGAAAGAGCATCGGAATAAGAAATAGGAGATTAAGCTTCCTATTCTGGCTTTGCTCCTGATTAGTCATGTGACTCCGGGCAAATTACACTCTAAAGTCCCACTAGTCTTCGATTTTGTCATCTCTATTTTGAAGTCAGGTTAGATGATTTTTATGATCCAGTTTTGGAATTCTTTAGGCAGTCTCAGTAATCCATGATACTGTTGCTTTAAATATCTTATTTTTCACCTTTCCTTAAGGACTTTGTAGTAATAATTATCCACTCTCAAGAATGTATGTGAAAGATGAATATATGAAGGGTAAACAGCATTTTAGGAGCAGATTTCCAGTTTATAATTATAGCTAATCTTTTCTAGCAAAATATTTGACCATATAATTTAAGCAGTTTGATAAACATCCTGCACACCTCTGGACCCACACTGCTTAGCTTTCCAGTCCTTAGATATACGTCCTTAGTGAGTTTTACACCTATGGCTTTAGATATCATCTACATATTCAGCTCAGACTTCTCTCCTCAACCTCCAAACTCACATTCTGCAGTCTGTGATATCTCCATTTAGATTTCTAGTAGTTGTCTCAAACTCAGCATGTCCCACGTAGAATGCCTGATCTCTGCTGCCTCCCAATCTGTTTTTCCCATCATTCTCCCCATCTCCATGTACAGCAACTCACACTTTTCACTTCTTCCAGAAACTTGATTATCATCCTCACCAACTCACTTCCTCTCACCATCCACTTAAATGTCACTTAATTGGTTTCCCTGCTTTCTGTCCTCATCCTTGCTTTCTGTCCTCATTCACTTATGGATCATTTCCCAAACAGCAGCCAGAGTAATCCCTTTAAAAGTAAAGTTAGAAGTTGTGTCTGACCAAACTTTTTAAACTGATCTGAATCAGTAATTGATTCCTGATAACTCAGAGCAAAAGCCAAAACTCACAGCCCCTGTGACCTTTTTATTTTCATCTCTGCTCCTCTCCTTTTTGCTCACTCTGCCCTTGCCACATGGTTCTCCTTGCTCTCCTGGGTCTTGCAAACATGCTCATTACTAAGACCTTTGTACTTGCTATTCCCTGTCTTACTATGTTCTTCCTATAAATACCACATGACTACTGATTCCCTTGCCTCTTTCAGGTTTTTGTTCAAATGTTCATATTCCTACTGCATTCTTCCCTGAACCAGCCCTCACCCTCTGATGCCCTGCCCCTGGGATTTCCTTTCATCTTTCTTTGTTTTTCCTCTATAACTCTCATCATCTAATACAAGGTTTCTTGACTTTGGCATTACTGACATTTTGGATTAACTCTTTCTTTTGGGGATTGCCCTGGGCCGTGCAGGATGTTTAGCAACATAGGGATGTTGCCACTTTCTACCCACCAAATACTAGCTACCCACTTCTTCCTCCCCAGTTGTGACAATCAAAAATAACTCCAGATGTTACCAAATGTCTCCTGAGGGGCAAAATAATTCCTGATGGAGAACCACCATCTAATATAATATGTGTTTTACCTATTTATTTGTTTATTGTTCCTCTCCTCCCCACTACTAGAATAAAACCTCCATGAGAACAGGAAGTTTTGTCTCTATCATTCACTGCTATAATGCAACCATCCAGAACTGAGCCTAGTGCATAGTAGGTGCTCAACAAATAGTTAATGAGTGAGTGAATAAATGAAATGGACTCCTCCCTTTCCCCTCTGAGCTCATTAAGCTCCAGTCACACAGCCCTTTTAACTTTCTCTTATACATCCTGAGCTCATTCTCACCTTTCCGCCTTTTTCTTTTAGAGCCTGTTCTGGAAGGCTCTATTCACAGGTCATCACATGGTGGATCTCAGCTTGTTACTCGGGTCTCTACTTAAATGTCAAAGAGGTCTTCCTTCCTGATCACACTATCCAGTATGAGACCCCCTCCGCCACCCTCTTCCCACCTCCACCGCTTGCCAGAGTTACTATCATTTACTCTGATTTCATTGCTTCATTACATACATCTCTGACATGAGCTTATTTGTTCACATGGTGAATTTCTGTCTTTCCTCCTTAAATGAATGTTGTCTGAGCACTCAACCTTATATTCAGTATGTTTATTTATCATGGTATCCCCATAGTCTAGAACAGTTCCAAGCACATCGTCTATGTACTGATTGAACAAATAAGTCTACCTCCTACTAGTCGATTTCAGAGTGGAAGAGATTTCAGTGGTTAGGAATGAAAGGTTATATCTGTTAGGGTTCAGTTGCAAAGAAGAGGATCCACTTTAGCTAGCTTAAGCTGAAAGGGGTTAATTACAGCTTTAATTCTGTGGCTCACAGAATCACTGAGAAGGCTGAAGAAATAGTCTCCATGTTGAGCTTTCACGGACAACCATGGAAGCCACACAATGACTGTCCTTACTGAAGGAGAGACCTGCTCTTCAATCAGGAACTCTCTAGCTGAACGGAAGCTGAGGTGCCAGCCACTGGCTCTGAGACCAGACCACTGCTGTCAGTATCAGAGAGCTAGCACTGCCCCAGAAAAACCAGATACCACCCCTCCAGGCTTTCCAGCAGAAAGAGCAAAACATTGACGCTTGCCCACCAGCAAACTTGATCTTCCAGCTCTCATGGCTGTACTTCTGATTAATGTTTATTAGTTCAAATAAAACCCTGGCTTCTAGGAGGTCTGGGAGCTGTGGCTTTTAGTGTTCCAGTGTCTGCAGCTCAGGAAGGCCCATTGGAAAGAGATTAGAATGAATGTGGAAGGCCAGTTTACCATATGCAGCTATGGTAATAAGGATGGAGAAATAGGTGATTAAAAAAAAGTTTTCAACTTCATATCTGAAAGGCAAAATGGTCACCCTAAATACAAGTAAAATAGTCAAGAGTCTCTTATACAGAGTACTGATGAGTAGCTTTCATAAAATTTCAGGAAATGATCATGTTTTCTCAAAGATACAGCAATATGTGATGAATAGCATTTCAGACAAACCAAGCTCAGTAAGGCCATGATCTGAGCTCCCCTGCAGAGTGGAACTGTTTATGCCTATAGCTCTACAAGAAAAGTGTGAGATCCATCCAGCTGAGCACTGTTTTTCAGAACTGGTCATGGACATTTTATTTTCAACTTAGGACAGTGGTCAAACTCAAATCTGTGGAAAGACTCATTAAAAGGATAGAATTTCAGATTTTTGCTGGCTAAGAAAGAAATTCATTACTAGATTTCATTTAACAATAAAAATGAAATCTAGTAATGAATCTATTTTTATAAAATATACTGTCAACATTTACATCAGATCACATAGTGCAGTATATGTATATATATAACTTAATTCACTTTTTTGTAAAGATAAAATCCAGTCTTTCTATTCTTAACCTTACATTGCATGCTTTTAAATATTTAATTGTTGCAATTATACATGCTGTTGGTTTCTCTGTTTTACACACTAAAAATCAAACTATAGAATATGTATGAAATGATAATTGGGGAGCCTCTGCTCAACTATATAGACAAACTTAAACACAATTTAAAAATGTAATTTTAAGAATAATAGTATTTTATCAAATTTAGGAAACATGAAACTGTCTGCAACTTTTAAATTCTTCCTTTTAAGTGCTTCATGCTTAAAATAGCTTAAGGATTTCTTCCATTCTTTCTCTCCAATATCCCTTTCAAAGGACTTTTTAAATAGCTGCTCTTTATTGCGAACCTTCTGTGTGCTAGGCCTGGAACATTCTCTCTTTTAATCCTCATAGCTTCCCTACAGGGCATAGAAATTTCTGCTGCACCAATGTGGACACTGAGGCTCAGAGAAATTGCTCGGGAGAGGAAAAGCTGGGATTGGAAATTGAGATTTGACCTCATATCCTCCTCACTTCAAAACTTACTCTTTCTCCGGCAACATTCACTTATTCAGTCACTCATGTATTCAATTAGTGCTACTCAAGGGCTCACTGTGGACTAGACATGTACTGGTTTCTGAAATCAAAATAATGAGTTCAAAAAAGAGCATCATCCCTGCCTATATGGAGCTAAGAATCTCTGCTCCCTCCGGTTGGTAGCTTATTTGTTATTTATAGATGATAATTAACTTCCTGAAACACAGACAAGAATGTAAAGTTTGCCATTTTTTTAAAAATGTAAGAGATGGCATTTTATAAATATTCCCATGTGAAATAATATTAAAATGGATTACCAGCCCTAGGTTATATGTGTTTGCTTAGAGCCTTGATGACTTCAAGATTAATGAAGCACAAAAATTAATTAGAGAAGCTGAAACTCAAGAAATCCCTGGTGAGGAAAATAAGGGTTATCTGATTTTTACATGAGGCAGAAGCAATGAGAGAAATCGAGCTCCTGTCAGGAAGGACCAGGCATGTAAGACAAGTTTAATAATGTTTCCTAGTAGTCTGAGCACCTTGGCCATCATTGCCAAATTCTCGAGTCAAGATACTGCTAACGTCACCAGCCGTCAACTATAATATAAATGACAGAATCCGTTGTGTGTGTCAGGACTTCAGTGCCTGGAGGGGCTAGTAGGTCATGTACCACATGTGGAGGGCCAAATCTATTAACAGGTAGGAATATTCTTCACTTCCGCACACAAAAATATGTTTTCTCCTGTTGGTAGATCTTTCATTTTTTGCTCCTTCTGATTGAGATGTAGACATAGGAAGTATTTCATTTTCCACTTTACCATAGGAAAAACAACAGCCTGAGGGTTTTGATGAAGGTCTGGTGTTCACCTCACTCTGGGGGAATAGTTTGGAGTGGCAGGGCAGTGGAGCCCTAGAAATAACATATCTTGTGCGTAGGGGCAGTAGTCATTCAACTCCTGCTGATGGTTGCCACGAAGGAGAACCTGGTGCCAGATATTTCATTTTTTAAAGAGAAGCCAGAAATCTGGATTTTTCTGTGAAATCACCTGACATTTAAATCTTGGCAACTAATTTAAAATTAAGAAAAAAAAAAGAACAAAAAACTCTTGCATCAACATTTTTGATAGAATGATCAGTCATCTTGGCTGGTCCAGGACCAAGGTGTTCTTTCATTGCTAAAACAGAGAGTCCCAGACAAGCTGGGATGGTTGGCCCTTCCAGAACGTGGAGGATAAAGAAGATATCTCTGTAAGCCACAGAAAGACTGTAGATGGTCAGTTTGTGGCCTCTGATGATTAGGACAATTGACTGGAATCCTAATTCACAGTGTCATATTTTCAAAGGAGGGAGAAGATATTTGATGAACAGAGAATGGCTCTGTACATGCAGTATATCCAGTTATCACGTCTGCTCTCCCCACAGTCCACATTTGATGGCCACAGCCAGATTAGAAACTACCTTAGTATACTGATTGCAGTGCTTTAGTGTTCTTTTTTTTCCCAACTGTCTATCTTTGTTCAACCAAGGAACACATTTAGAAAGTGGGAGATCCAGAGGGTGAAGGAAGAGGCTGACATATCTGAAAGGCCACAACTAATTAAAGGAAATATTGATAGGTTATTGGGAAGTATCTTGAGCCAGACTATTTTTATTCTACCTAAGTTTTATAACTAAATATAAAGGTTAATTTTCATAAGTTTTTCTTAAATTAAAAAAAAATTATAGAATATTATCATAGGAAAGCACCTTTAACACCATGTAGTCCAGAACTTCCAAAGTTGGGGAAATTGGGGCCCAGCATCCCATAGCTAAGTTAGTGGTGAAAGTGAAATTGAAGTCACTCAGTCGTGTCCGAGTCTTAGCGATCCCATGGACTGCAGCCTACCAGGCTCCTCCATCCGTGGGATTTTCCAGGCAAGACTACTGGAATGGGTTGCCATTGCCGTCTCCAGGGGATCTTCCCAAACCAGGAATCGAACCCAGGTCTCCTGCACTGCAGGCAGACGCTTTACCGTCTGAGCCACCAGGGAAGCCCAAGTTAGTGGTAGAATAGTTCAACCTGCATCTGTTTGAAATGGTGTTGTTGCTATTTAGTTGCTAAGTCATGTCTGATTCTTTGCAACTCCATGGGCTGCAATCCATCAAGCTCCTCTGGTCGTGGGATTTCCCAGGCAAGAATACTGAAGTGGGTTGCCATTTCCTTCTCCAGAGGATATTCCCGACCGAGGGATCAAACCCAAGTCTCCTGCATTGGCAGGCGCATTCTTTACCACTGAGCCACCTAGGAAGCTCTTGGAATGGTGTAGATGAGTGTCAGTGACATGATAAGGGAGGGCAACATGGCTCCTGTAAGATCCAGTTCTAGCAATTAAGAAAGTTTCATGGAACAAAAAAACCCAGTAAAATCTAAAACAACAGAAGTTATTTCAAACTCTGCGTTTTGTTCACAAAATTGAAAAACAATGAATCCCTAAATGCTCATATTGAAACTCAATGCAAATTGCATTCAGTGAAGGACAGTGAAATGGAAAAAGGCAAATCCACTATCAAGAAGATTACTGTATTGTATCTGGGCCATTTCATGTGCAAGGTACAGATTTCAAACTAAAAACCTATGATTTGCAAAACATAGACAAGGAAGTTTAAAAGAAGTCTTTCTAACCATCGTTATCTGCTTGCATTGTTTAGTTTCATTCCGTTCGAAATACGTCACTTCTTCACAAAAGAATTCTCTTTGAAGTCAGAGAATGAACTCTGCAGTGAGAATATGCCCCCAGGCCTACATGAGCAAGTGAAAAACAAGGCTGATCTTTATCTTACTACTTTGGCATGATGCACCAGCCAAAGAACTTACTGGTCATATTTACAGTCACAAGAAGGTATCATTAGGGTCCAAAGAACCACAGGTTCCTTGTCTGAATAAGTAGAATTTTCCTTGCTACCATCTGGGACAATACAAAATACATAGTTTATCTTTGACACCTGTTTATGCTAATTCCTGGGACTCTCAATAGAGTAAAATAGAGCCAATGGCCCAGTAACTTGAATATCACACCAAAAGACCACAAAGGCCAACTCTAAGAATCTCCTCGAGCTTGGAGGTTGGTTGGTGCTCACACTGTCTTTATTGTGGGTAGATTGGATATAGCTGTAGGCTACTTAAACGTAAGCTTGGTGAATAGAGTGAGAATGGTCAGTGTAAGAGGCCAACACTTAATGAGTTTATGGTTACAGACTAGACCCACAGCTGCCCTGGCACTTGCCGTACCCCTCCTGATTGGATCCAGAAATGCAGTAAGACGGGAGAAGTATTTTAATTCTTTTTTTATTATTACAATATTTTAAAATTTACCTATTTATTTTTGGCTGCACTGGGTCTTCATTGCTATGCATGGGCTTTCTCTAGTTTCAGTGAGTGGAGGCTCCTCTCTAGTTGTACGCAGGCTTCTGTTCCAGAGCATGGGCTGTATGGTATGCGGGCTTCAGTAGTTGTGGCTCTTTGGCTTATTTGCCCCTTGGCATGTGGTATCTTCCTGGACCAGAAATTGAACCCAAGTTCCCCTGCATTGACAGGCAGATTCTTAACCACTGGACCACCAGGGAAGTCCTCAGTCAGTCAGTCAGTTGTTCAGTTGCTCAGTCGTGTCCAATTCTTTGTGACCCCATGGAATGCCTTGGGAAGGCATGCCAGGCCTCTCTGTCCATCACCAATTCCCGGAGTTTACTCAAACTCATGTCCATCAAGTACGTGATGCCATCCAACTATCTCATCCTCTGTCGTCCCCTTCTCCTCCTGCCTTCAATCTTTCCCAGCATCAGGGTCTTTTCCAATGAGTCAGTTCTTCGCATCAGGTGACCAAAGTATTGGAGTTTCAGCTTCAACATCTGTCCTTCCAATGAATATTCAGGACTGATTTCTTTTAGGATGGACTGGTTGGATATCCTTGCAGTCCAAGGGAAGTCCTGGGGTATGTTAATTCTTGATAACTATTTGGGGGTTGATTATATAGGGACAGGAAGCAACAAAACAATTATAAAATATTGTTTTGGTGGTCAGGCCAGATTCCCTTCCAGGACAAATTTCTAAGAGGGTAATTTGGGCTTTCTCTTTCAGAGGCAAGTCCTAGGAGTGTTACTGCTGGTGTGTGTGTGTGTGTGTGTGTGTGTGTATGGTTAAGCTTAAATATTTGTCATACATAATTTCTGAGGGTCAGAAATCTGGAAGTGGCTTAGCAGGATGGTTTTGGCTTAGGTTCTCTCATGTGGTTGCAGTTGCAGTGTCTTCCAGGGCAGCAGTTATCTGAAGGCTTGGCTGGGGCTCAAGGGTTTACCTCTAAGATGGTGTATCACTGGCTCAAGGTAGATCATTCACACGGCAATTGGCTGGAGGCCTCAGTTCCCTGCCTTTTGCCTTCAACCTGTCAGTGGGCCTTCTTGAGTGACCTAACAAGACAGCTTCCTTCAAAGTAAGTGATCTAAGAGAGAAGATAGGACTGTCATTAATATGGCTTTTGGAAATGGAATTTTGAGTTTACATGATCTTGGTAGTACTAAGTTACTTCATTTCTTCATGCCTTAAAACCACAATAGTTGAAGGTAGTGTGGGTTTCACAAGAGTGACTAAGTTGCTTTAACATGGGAAGCAGATGAATCCATGTGGAAAGATGTGGAAGGTGGAAGACAGCTCTGGCACTGAGACCCAGAGGAGTCTTTTATTTATATATATATTTATTTATATTTTGGCTGCCTTGGGTCTTTAGTGCATCTTGTGGGCTTTCTCTTGCTATGCAGCATGGGCTCTGGAGGATGAGGGCTCAGTAGTTGTGGCCCGGGCTCTCTAGTTGCCCTATAGCACATGGGATCTTAGTTCCCTAATCAGGGATGGAACCTGCGGTGCTCCCTGCACTGACAGAAGGATTCTTAACCACTGGATCACCAGGGAAGTCCCCCAAGAAGTCTTTTAAATAAATGACTCCTATATTGCTGAAAGCAGTGGTAAATTATCCTTTTTTAATATTTGGAATAGACGGATTTGAGCACATGGTTAGCCCAAATCTTCCATTTCAAAGATGGTAGTTGAGGGCATGAGAAAGATAATTTTACATAAATATTTCAGAGCATTTGTATTTGAGTCATTTTCTTTAATTAACCTTTGTTTATGGTAGAATGGAACTTCCCTGGTGGCTCAGCAGTGAAGGATCTCCTTGCAATGCAGGAGCCACAGGGGACGTGGGTTCGATCCCTGGGTCAGGAAGATCTTCTGGAGGACAGCATGGCAATCCACTCTAGTATTCTTGCCTGGAGAATCCCATGGACAGAAGAGTCTGGGGGGCTACCGTTCATAGGGTTGCAAAGAGTCGGATATGACTGAAGCAACTTAGCATGCACACACGTGGGTAGAATATTTTGTAGAGTATAGAAAAGCCATCTCTGGACTTTCTGAGTTCATTGTGAACAAAGACAAAGTAGTGGCTGGCAATGAGGAAACCAGAACTACCATTCTTAGCAACCTTGATTCATGTGAATCTGAATGTAAACAGAGCTCGAGATTTTAAACCCAATTCTCCCACGCATGAGTGGGACAGTGGGTTGTTGAAAAATTGTAAAGCTTCTTCTGAGTCTTAAAGGTTTTTGAAAAAGCAATGGAACACCTTAACTGGCTTAATGTTGTTAGCAAGACCTATTTCTTCTTTTGCCAAATGAGGCTGATGATAGCAACCTTGTAGGATTATGGTGATTAGAAATAACCTAAACTGAGTGAGTGCTCAGTAAATGGTAGCTGATTTTATAATTATTACAATCATATTTTTTCTTCAAGGCATTAAGCTTATAACCAATAGGCTTGGAGAACCTAGGAGAACGTTTATCCCTTTGGTTCGCAAACCTATATCAGGGTATCTGATGAGTGATGGGGGGAGAAGGGGAGAATGCCTCAGTCAACTGCAGCCATGTGGCATAGTGCTTGCCCCAAGGCCACTTGTTGCAGAATTACCTGGTTGTTTGTTAAAAATACAGATTCTTGGATCTTGCCACAGGTCTACGTCAGTATATCTGGGGTTGAAACCATGTAATGTGGTTTTATTTTTTTTTTTTTAACCAAGCCACCAAAATGATTCATGTGCCCACTATGATTTGAGAACCACAGGAAAACATGTTTTGAAACTCTTGTGGGGCTCACAGAAGGCAAAACCACTGAATTGATCTCGACCAGAAGTTTCCAACTTTTACAAAATTATGTACCCCATCAATAAAACCTTTTGTATAATGATATCCTAATGTTTGTATACTCATACTTACACCTTAATTCATAAATTTTTACATATACCACTATGCTAAATATCCTATACATTATAAGGCAACATAGACATTTAAAAAAAGATGATATAAAACCTTTCTGTATAAATTTTAATATTTTCTTTTCATATCCTAGTGGATCATATGGTATAAACCTTGGGATTCATACTGCCTAACCTGGAGACTGCTGGTTAAAGCAAAGTGGTCCCTATGCTTGTGTTTATTCAATCACTTATTTAAGCAAACATTTACAATGTCCTTTCCAAATGTGAAGCCTGCTGTAAACTCCAAGGGCTCACGGCGAGTGAGTGGCTTCTTCTGTCATATGGAAGTGCTAATAACATGCCTACCTCATCGTGTATAAACACTTTATTTCCAGGGTCTGTGGGTGGGAGCATTCAGTTCATCTCCTTCGGGCAGTAGAACGGTGCTGCATCTAGTCACAAATATATAATTTAACAGACTATTTGGGAATAGGGGGAAGAGTTTTGCCAAGAGAACGCACTGTCATAGCAAACACACTCTTCCAACAACACAAGAGAAGACTCTACACGTGGACATCACCAGATGGTCAACACTGAAATCAGATTGGTTATATTCTTTGCAGCCAAAGATGGAGAAGCTCTATACAGTCAGCAAAAACAAGACTGGGAGCTGACTGTGGCTCAGATCATGAACTCCTTATTGCTAAATTCAGGCTTAAATTGAAGAAAGTGGGGAAAACTACTAGACCATTCAGGTATGACCTAAATCAAATCCCTTATGATTATACAGTGGAAGTGAGAAATAGATTTAAGGGACTCGATCTGATAGAGTGCCTGATGAACTATGGACAGAGGTTTGTGACATTGCATAGGAGACAGGGATCAAGACCATCCCCATGGAAAAGAAATGCAAAAAAGCAAAATGGCTGTCTGGGAAGGCCTTACAAAGAGCTGTGAAAAGAAGAGAAGCGAAAAGCAAAGGAGAAAAGGAAAGATATACCCATTTGAATGCAGAGTTCCAAAGAATAGCAAGGAGAGATAAGAAAGCCTTCCTCAGTGATCAATGCAAAGAAATAGAGGAAAACAACAGAATGGGAAAGACTAGAGAGCTCTTCAAGAAAATTAGAGATACCAAGGGAACATTTCATGCAAAGATGGGCTCGATAAAGGACAGAAATGGTATAGACCTAACAGAAGCAGAAGATATTAAGAAGAGGTGGCAAGAATACACAGAACTGTACAAAAAAGAGCTTCATGATCCAGATAATCACAGTGGTGTGATCACTCACCCAGAGCCAGACATCCTGGAATGTGAAGTCAAGTGGGCCTTACAAAGTATCACTACGAACAAAGCTGGTGGAGGTGATGGAATTCCAGTTGAGCTGTTTCAAATCCTGAAAGATGATGTGGCAAAAGTGCTGCACTCAATATGCCAGCAAATTTGGAAAACTCAGCAGTGGCCACAGGACTGGAAAAGGACTGTATTCTTGCCACCTCTTCTTACTATCTTCTGCTTCTGTTAGGCCCATATCATTTCTGTTCTTTATTGTGCTCATCTTTGCATGAAATGTTCCTTGTTATCTCTAATTTTCTTGAAGAGATCTCTAATGTTTCCCATTCTGTTGTTTTCCTCTATTTCTTTACATTGACCGCTGAGGAAGGCTTTCTTATCTCTCCTTGCTATTCTTTGGAACTCGGCATTCAGATGCTTATTCAGATTCAGATGCTGCATTCAGATTCGGGTTTCATTCCAATCCCAAAGAAAGGCAATGCCAAAGAATGTTCAAACTACCGCACAATTGCACTCATCTCACACGCTAGTAAAGTAATGCTCAAAATTCTCTAAGCCAGGCTTTAGCAGTACATGAACTGTGAACTTCCAGATGTTCAAGCTGGTTTTAGAAAAGGCAGAGGAACCAGAGATCAAATTGCCAACATCTGCTGGATCATCGAAAAAGCAAGAGAGTTCCAGAAAAACATCTATTTCTGCTTTATTGACTATGCCAAAGCCTTTGACTCTGTGGACCACAAAAAACTGTGGAAAATTCTGAAAGAGATGGGAATATAGACCACCTGACCTGCCTCTTGAGAAACCTATATGCAGGTCAGGAAGCAACAGTTAGAACTGGACATGGAGCAACAGACTGGTTCCAAATAGGAACAGGAGTACATCAAGGTACATGTATACAAGGAGTACGTGTATATTGTCACCCTGCTTATTTAACTTGTATGCAGAGTACATCATGAGAAACATTGGACTGGAAGAAGCACAAGCTGGAATCAGGATTGCTGGGAGAAATATCAATAACCTCAGATATGCAGATGACACCACCCTTATGGCAGAAAGTGAAGAGGAAATAAAAAGCCTCTTGATGAAGGTGAAAGAGGTGAGTAAATAGTTGGCTTAAAGCTCAACATTTAGAAGGCGAAGATCGTGGCATCCGGTCCCATCACTTCATGGGAAATAGATGGGGAAACAGTGGAAATAGTGTCAGACTTTATTTTTGGGGGCTCCAAAATCACTGCAGATGGTGATTGCAGCCATGAAATTAAAAGATGCTTACTCCTCGGAAGGAAAGTTATGACCAACCTAGATAACATATTGAAAAGCAGAGATATTACTTTGCCAACAAAGGTCTGTCTAGTCAAGGCTATGGTTTTTCCAGTGGTCATGTATGGATGTGAGAGTTGGACTGTGAAGAAAGCTAAGTGCTGAAGAATTAACTGATGCTCTTAAACTGTGGTGTTGGAGAAGACTCTTGAGAGTCCCTTGGACTACAAGGAGATCCAACCAGTCCATTCTAAAGAAGATCAGTCCTGGGTGTTCATTGGAAGGACTGATGCTGAAGCTGAAACTCCAATACTCTGGCCACCTCATGCGAAGAGTTAACTCACTGGAAAAGACCCTGATGCTGGGAGGGATTGCGGGCAGAAGGGGACGACAGAGGATGAGGTGGCTGGTTGGCATCACCGCCTCAATGGACATGGGTTTGAGTGAACTCTGGGAGTTGTTGATGGACAGGGAGGCCTGGAGTGCTGCAATTCATGGGGTTGCAGAGTCGGACATGACTGAGCAACTGAACTAACTAACAGGATGGTCAAGGTGAGCCACAAGTGAAGTGGGTAGAGCCCTCCCTGAATTAAACAGAGCCTCATCTTTGGAGATGTTGTGTGACACTGTGGATACAACACTGCATTTGGTTCTGGAAGTCCTGTATGTCTGCACTTCATTCCTTACAGGCTGCATGGCCTTCTGTAAATTACTTACCAGTTGAGCTTCTGTTTGCTCTTTGGTAAAATAAGGATAATAGCATCTTTTCTGCTTGCTTAACACAATTGCTATCACAACCAAACTCGCCTCATCTTTGATAATAATCCTATTGAATGCCAGGTTTGATCAATCAGCTGTCAGTCACTGTTTTCTTGAGTGCCTGATGGGTATTCCAAAGCACCACCAAGTAATTAGAATTTCACTTTCCTGATTTTACTAGAACAAGCAAGTTCTTATTCTCTTGAATTTAATAACGAACTCACCTTCCATCTCTCACCCTTCTGCTCCCACAGAAGTTAAGAGAAGTGACTTCAAAGCTTGGCTTTGCTACTTTGACATCTCATTTCCTTCAATATAGTTTTCTTGGGGTTCCCTAGTGGCTCAGATTGTAAAGAGTCTTCCTGCAATGCGGGAGACCCAGGTTCAATCCCTGGGTTGGTAAGATACTCTGGAGAAGGAAATGGCAACCCACTCTACTATTCTTGCTTGGGAAATGCCATGGACGGAAGAGCCTGGTGGGTTATAGTCCATGGGGTCACAAAGAGCTGGACACAACTGTAAAATGAGGATAATGATATTTACCCCCTAAATTATTGTGAGGGTTAAGTGAGATAATTTATGTAAAATGTTTGGCACAATTGGAGCATAGTAAAAATTGAATAAATGATTGTTACTTAAATGGCAAATATGATGAGGTACTCTTTTAACATTTTGGTAAATGCAGACTACAACCTGATACATGGTTCAGAAATGGATTTCACATGGTGATTCTGAAAGAAAAAAGTGATTTGCCCGTATATTTTGTGTATGATTAACCTTCTTAACTGGTTATTGAGGATGAAGCTAAGAGATAGATTTCTTTTAAGATTCAGTTGGAGAATGAATAATGACTAGCTTGTCAGAATGGAAATTTTTACTGTTTTAGACTGGCCTGGATTTAAGAACTGCCCCAAACATGAAGACTTAATATTTACTAGACATAAAAATAAAAGGAAAAAATTTTACTAGTAATCTTATTTCAGAGAGATGTGCTCAGGAAATAATGAACTGGTAGTCTATAATAAGGGCCACAACAAGGCTTTGAGTCAGACTTTTAAATTTTGTGATACAAATCTTTCCCTATTGTTTAATAACAGTGGATTTTTTTTCTTGTTACACAAGCTATTGATATAGCTTAAATCACTTAATGACTCACGATGTAACAGACTGGCATTTCCTTCATCCGTACTTATACACAGATGATTTGATTATACAGGAAAATTTTAACCTACCTTCGTAATACACCTGCAATTTAAAAAACACACAGAGGACAGACCAGTATTTGTTCCTATGTGAATTTATATGCCAGTTTCCCTTAAATGGCCTAACCATAAACCTAATCTTTAAAATGGGGGTTCCTCTCCTTTTGCCTGAGTTTGAAGCTGATCTTCTGTGTTGTTTTCTCTTGATAGCTTAGTGTGCTGCCCTAATCATTGTAGACTCATGAGACCATCAGGTATTTGAACAGGAGAGAACCTTGAAGATTTTCAGCCTCTATTTTCTCATTTTTTTAGATGTGAAAACCATGGCAAGTCAGTCATTTTCATCAGTTTTAGAGTAGAGAACTGATTCTGGGTCAGGACTCTCAGCTCTGTTCCTGGTTTATTTCTCCTCAACTCAGCTTCTTTCCATTTCTCTGACTTCTGGTATGATTGTTTCTTTCAAGTATATAAAAGTGTGGTAAAATCAGATTTGTCTGAAACATTGTGTGCATTTCTTTCCCTAGAACAAGCCTTGGTATGTGAGTGGAAACACTGGTATTTCCAGGTTTTAACCAGTGAGGTGTGGCACACTGGAACGTGGATGTGCCCCTGGATCTGGTTGTATTCTTTCCATTATGTCTTTAGTATTGTGTCTCAAAAAATGAGTATAACATTATTTACATTTTTAGTGAACATTTGCATGGAGAAATCACATTTATTTCTCCTTTTCCACTGCAGTATGACTTAGATGAAGTACTTCAGGATTTTACATATTCTAAATAGGTTTTTGAAAACCTAAAGTATTGATTAATACATTAGATATTGAAGAACCAAAACTCATTATGGAGCTTTAATTGAAGAGAACCATTATGAATGTTAATCTGATATTCTTGGAGTTGTAAATATTGTGTTTCACAATATTGAAACAGAAAATCTATTTAACGCAAGTAAAAGTAATTAATTTAGCTGAAAAGGAAAAGTAGTTGTAAGAGATGTCATCAAAATAATGTAAGACAGGCTCCTGGAATTATCTGTGTTTATAGAGAAAAACAGTATAATGGCAATTTGGATATACCAGAAGGACATAACCAGAAATTGCAATTTCAGGATGCATAATTGTGAACAAAGACATAATCCCAGAACCAAACATGCGTTATTATATATTAGGGAGAGGAGTGAAGTGTGAGGAATCTTAGATTTTTAGAAATATGTAGATTGCATCCATTCCCTTATTTCCTTAGTCTCTGTGTTTAAGTTTCTGCTCCATCAGTCTGCTGAAATCACTTGAAGGAAAGTCTTCAGTGAATTACAATATGTCAAGTCAAGGAATATACCAATCTCAAGGAATACGTCTGTTATCCATCTTCCTGGACCTACTCTTCTTTTTAGCGTCCATGATGATGCCATTGAAAGTTTTCTGCGGCTCCTCCCCCTTCCTTCCCCTGTTCCTTGAATATCAATATCCAATATTCCAAAATCAGTCCTTTTCCTTTTCATACTATCAGAAATGATGAACATACAGTATGTTCCAAATCATGCATGCCCATAACAGACATTGCTAATTGATTTTGGCAATTTTCTCTGATCCTGGATGCTATCCTAAGGATTCTCAAAAATACCTCGGGCAACAATCACATGATCAGAGTTTGCAGATGAGAAGAATCTTTTTATACAAGACTTTATAATTATTTTCAAATAAGTAAACTTAACATCTGCTCAATAATAAGAAACACCCAAAGGAACTGTGGAAGCTTTCATTTGGGATTTAAGGAGTTGGTAGCAAGTTAATCTATTAGGGTATTTTCCTCAATGTTATAAATTTCAACTCAATGGCTAGTGAGAATAAAATGTGATTTCTGTTTATTCCTAGCCAAGGTTAAAGTGCTGCTGTGCTGTGCTTAGTCACTAACTCATGTCCAACTCTTTGCAACCCCATGGACTGTAGTGGAGCCAGGTTTCACTGTTCATGAACCCACTGGAGTGGGTTGCCATTTCCTTCTCCAGGGGATCTTCCTTACCCAGGAATCAAACCTGTGTCTCCTACAGAGGCAAGTGGATTCTTTACCAGTGAGCCACCTGGAAAGCTCCAAAGTTAAAATAGTAGCACATAATTTTGTGCCGTACTTTGTAACTGTTTGAAATAATTATAAGTCCTCAATAATCAGGGTTGCAGACTGCTATGTTTTCTGAAAATTAATAAAGTCAACAGATCTCAATTATTTACTACAAAGATGCTTTCAATAAAAATTGTTTATGAAAGTAGAAAACTTTGAGCTTAATTTTTCTCCTTCCTCATTTTTTAAGATCCAACCAATCCATTCTGAAGGTGATCAGCCCTGGGATTTCTTTGTAAGGAATGATGCTAAAGCTGAAACTCCAGTACTTTGGCCACCGCATGCGAAGAGTTGACTCATTAGAAAAAACTCTGATGCTGGGAGGGATTTGGGGCAGGAGGAGAAGGGGACGACAGAGGATGAGATGGCTGGATGGCATCACTGACTCGATGGACGTGAGTCTGAGTGAACTCCAGGAGTTGGTGATGGACAGGGAGGCCTGGTGTGCTGTGATTCATGGGGTCGTAAAGAGTCGGACACGACTGAGCAACTGAACTGAACTGAACTGATGAAGGAGAATTATTAAGCAACAGGGAAGTATTTTCCACTAATGTAATACTGCCTAGAAGTTATTTATTTATATATCACCTTACCAATTTTTCTGTATTCTTATAAAAACACAATAGTACCTAGCATGCAGTGCTAAATAAATGTTAGCAGTTATATAATTGTATACTATCAAAGATGCTTGGCTTAAACTGAGGGTAAGAAGTGTACATTTTTCAAGGCATGTAATAATGTGATTCAAAGTGTGATCTATCAGCTCATACAGCATTTATGGCAGTGCACATTCAATTTCAAGGTAGAACAGGAAACAACAGGACAGGAGGGCCAGCTTGTTAATAATGTATCTATTTTCTCGAGCAGGTATTGGCCCCCCTTAGTAAATATTTGGGCTTTTTAGCCACATGGATTTGTTGTGACTACTCAGCTTTGCTGTTACAGCGCAAAAGCAACCACAGATAATACATAAATGAATGGATGTAACTGTGTGCCAGTAACATTTTATAAAACTAAGTGGTGTCCTGGATTTGTTCCAGGGATCATAGTTTATAGACGCCCCCCTATACACTATGGTGGTAGTTTTGGTGCTCAATTAGTTTTTTTAACCCTGCAAGTTCTTCTTTCATCTTATTTTATTGTTTCATCCTCTGTGAATGTGTTTGTGTATTGGCCATTGCAATGTGATTCATTTTTATCTCATTCATTTTTAATGTGGACTGAACTTCAGTTTGCTCTGATGTAGGTAAGTTCTTTTGGACACTTGCCACCTTATCTGAGATTTGTTTTTCTTTCATCGAGTATGGTTTATAAGCTGCATATTGAGATGGGAGCTACATGAAGTCTTTATTGGAAGACCTGAGCTCTGTGCTCTAATATAAGATTGTGTTCAACATTCTATAATAAAGAGTAAACTCGTTAGGAATGTATTTTATGTTTGAACATATTGTCTCAGGCTTTAATTCAACTTCCCCTTTTTTACAGAGCCCTGGAAAATGGTGAAGTCAGGAATGTCACCTCCTCCTGACATTGCCTCTACACTCCTTTGTTTCACTAATCACCAACTTTCTTTGTGGGGATGTGAGCAATAATTTTCTGGATTTGTTTGATTCAAAATGTTAATTCAGTATTGTTTCTGGTAAGTGGGAATAGGATTAGTGCATATTCTCAATCCTTTTTATTTCTTTCTTAATTTTTTTAGATGCCTCTTTTCAAAGTTTATGGCATAAGCTTAGATTCGTTCCTTGAATGGCAACTGAGGACTCCTTTTCCTCTTGCTATTCACATTGCTTGTTCACCTGGTTTCTCTGTTCGTGAGGAGAATAGTATGGTGGTTAAAGACAGAAGCTCTGGATTTAGACTGCCTGTGATCATATCTGAGGCCTACCAATTACTAGTTAAAATCTGTACTTCAGTTTCTACATCTATAAAATGTGGTAATAATAGTATTTTTTCATAAATGTATTATGTTACTGAATAAGATAATATGTATGAAGTTCTAAGAATAACACCTGGTACATACTAAGCACTATTTAAATTTCAAATATTATTGATATATGTTTTTGATTTTTGTTTTCTCAAATATTGGGATAGGTGCTTTTGCTATTTGGTTTATTTTGCCATATTGATCTTCAGCTATACAATTTTTATAGCTCTATAGTCATTCTTTATTAGAAATTAAACCTAAAAGGCTTACAACAAACTATTTATAATCACTTATGGACAGCAATAGAAGCAGAAAGAAAGGGGCATTTAATATACTAATAAGTAAATAAATATGAATGAGGTAGCCTTGCAGCTCTGTTTGCAAATGAAATTGGTTCCTTTTCAGCTCCATGTAGACTTGACTTATTCTGCCAGCCTGGCTCATATATGACTTGACTCACTTCAGACCATACACTTTCTACTTTGTTTGTCTCAGATCAACTCTCTTCCAAATCCTCTTTTCTGACCTTGTCTTTTGGCCACAATTTTCCTTTCCTCATCTCTTGCCACCTGGAATGATGTTGTTTCCACTTTTCCCATTATTTCCCCTGAAAAGGAAGCCTCTGTGCTCCTGGCTCTAAACGGCAGAGAGGTTGGTCATTGCTTGCTTATGTTTTCACCTAGAATGTTAGGTACAGACTCTATCCTTCCTTGGGCTTCCTTGGTGGCTCAGCTGGTAAAGAATCCACCTGCAGTGTGGGAGACCTAGGTTTGATCCCTGAGTTGGGAAGATCCCCTGGAGAAGGGAAAGGATACCCACTCCAGTATTCTGGCCTGGAGAATTCCATGGACAGTATAGTCCATGGGGTCGCAAAGAGTCAGATGCGACTGAGTGACTTTCACCTTCACTTTCTGTCCTTCATTAAATTTGAACGTGGTGAATGGATTCTATCCAAATCAGGGGCACTACCTCCTTAGAAATCCTTTAACTTGTAAAGATTAATGAAACTTTTTCCACTGGTTCCCTGGGGCTAGGGATTTATGGATAGGCCTAATTTTGTGCAGATTTTTTTAAACAATTCCTACAAGAATCACAAAATATTCACTTAACATCAAAATTCAACATATTTAAAAACAGGTTAAAAACTTCACAATATTTGATTACTCCTGGTTCTTTTTAAAAATGGTAGTTTCACTTCTCCTGAGACTTTCATTGTCTCCAAAAGAGAGAAGTCCTTGCAATTTTGGAGAGTTTTGGCTTCACTGAAATGGCACAGAAGGAGATTTTTTTTTTCCATTCCAAGTTAACTGTATACAAATTAGGAAAAGTGATAAGGCAGAAGTTTGGCCTCAACTTCATATTTCAAAGTTAAATCATAAAAGGCCTTCCTTCTAATTTAAGTTAAAGTTTTTTTCTCTTTAACTTTTAATTTTGTATTGATGTATGCTGCTGCTGCTGCTAAGTCACTTCAGTTGTGTCTGACTCTGTGCGACCCCACAGACAGCATCCCACCAGGCTCCTCTGTCCACAGGATTCCCTAGGCAAGAATACTTGAGTGGGTTGCCGTTTCCTTCTCTTGTATTGGTGTATAGCCAGTTAATAATGTTGTGATAATTTCAGGTGAACAGTGAAGGGACTAGGCCACACATACAATATGCATTTTTTTTTTTTAGATTTTGGAATTATATTGTAACAAACTGAAAATAATTCTGTTCAATAGAAGCAGCATCACTGGATGGGATGCACAATTAATTTTTTGATAAAGTGAAGATCAGCTAGAAACACATTTTATCTCAGCCTTTGATGAAAATATTTCTCAAAAGTGTACAGCCATTCTCCTATCTTAATATTGGTGCCAACCCCAGGACTTAATCTAAAAATTAAAGAATATCTTTGATAATAGCTTGTTTTAGTTTTCTTTTAAAAATAGACTTTTTCCATGAAAGAAAATTTGTTTCTTGAGTTCTGATTAATTGAGGGCTTGATATTTTTCTTAACTCTTGTTTATATGCTACCACAGATGAGGTGTAACCATAATATTTGGTCAGTCTGAGTTAAATGGCTCATGACGTCAATTACAAAAGTCTAGATCTAATATTTCCAAATTTCTGTGTAGCCAGTCTACATGAGAACCACATGATGAACCAGATCTTTTAGTCATGTCTCAGTTCAGTTCAGTCGCTCAGTCATGTTTGACTCTTTGTGACCCCATGAATTACAGCATGCCAGGCCTCCCTGTCCATCACCAACTCCCAGAGTTCACTCAAACTCACATCCATCGAGGCGGTGATACCATCCAGCCATCTCATCCTCTGTCGTCCTCTTCTCCTCCTGCCCCCAATCCCTCCCAGCATCAGAGTCTTTTCCAGTGAGTCAACTCTTCGAATCAGGTGGCCAAAGTACTGGAGTTTCAGCTTTAGCATCGTTCCTTCCAAAGAACACCCAGGACTGATCTCCTTTAGAATGGACTGGTTGGATCTCCTTGCAGTCCAAGGGACTCTCAAGAGTCTTCTCCAACACCACAGTTCAAAAGCATCAATTCTTCGGCACTCAGCTTTCTTCACAGTCCAACTCTCACATCCATACATGACTACTGGAAAAACCACAGCTTCTACCATATTCATACGACAAAAAAGGAAAGAATGGTAGCATGCTTCTTTAAACCAATTAGGCAATATTTCAGATTAATTCTAAAACTAATATAACAGCCCCCTGTGTTACTGTTGTCCAGATTTATCATAGGATTTGAGGACTTCTAAATCCTGAAGAAAGTAAGTATAAAAGGTGAAGGTGTCTCCCTCCCCTTCATAGGCTCCCTTTCCTTCTCTCCTTTGAGGTCATTATACTGAAGATAACATATGCATCCCATATTTACTGCTGTACAGAAAAATTACCCCTAATTCTTAGTGATGTAAAACAACAACCCCTTGTTATTGCTCATGAGTCTGCAGGTCAGCTGGATGATGCTACTGACCTGAGATAGGCTGGGCTGATCTGATCTAGGCTTGCTCATGTGTCTGTGGTCATTTGGCAGGTCACATGGGTTCTCGTTTGTCTTACTACAGCTCTACTCTTGAGTCTAGTGGTTAGCTGATTGTAGCCAAGGGTGATAGGGCTGACTGCACCATGGAGTTCTCATCACTCAGCAGGCTAGACCAAGTTTATTCTCTAGATACTAGGAGGTTCTGAGATGAAGAGTAGAATGGAAGTGTGTTTAGCCACTGGCAAACTATTGCTTCTACTGCATTCTGTGGGTGAAAATGAGAGTCACGATGACATGAGATTCGAGGGGTGGGAAAACAGACTTCACTTCTTGGTGGAAGGAATGGTAAAGTCACCCTGTAAAAGTGGATCTCTAGGAGGGGTGGGAAGTTATGGCTATTTTTATGATTCACTGCAAATCATATGTATTTTATCTATTTATGTAGATGTATTTATATTTAAAAATAGTATTTCCTATTTTTATAAAAATTAACATAGTTAAAAAACTCATTAAATATATGGCTTTATAGATAGATTTTTTAAAAATTGTAATTATGTTTTTGAAATTTACTGTTTTGATAAATTTATTACATCACTGCTTATCTATACCTTCTCTTGCTGCTGGGCATTTAAATTATTTTCCTTTTTTTTTTGCAATCACAAGCAAAGCTGCAATGAATATGGTATACACAGTGTTGTGTGCATATAAGAGGGCTTCTCTAGGTTAGTTTCTAAAAATGGATGGATTGTGTGGTACAATACATGAGTTTTCAACTTTATTGGATATTGTCAAATTGTTATCCAAATTGTTAAACACCATCAGGGAGTATAACAGTTTCATTTCTCCTACATTCTTATGAATTACAGTTTGTATTATCAGATTTTATATTTTGTGGAGCCACTAGGAGAGTATCATCATTTTAATTGCATATTCATTTAGCAAGTTTGAATATATTTCATATGTATACTGGCCAGATAAATTTCCTTTTCTGTGAATTAATTGCCCATTTATATATTCCAACATTTAAATTTTATTTTAAACCTTGAAAGTGTTTCCATAAAATTGTTTTTAAATTATTACTTATGGTTAAAATACATATAAATAGTGGAAACCAGTCCTTTTCCAATTATATGTATCATCTTTTAGATGTTGGCATTCATTTGAAAGTGGTTTATTGTGTCTACTATTATACAGATGCTTTTATATAGTAGTATAGTCAAATATTCCTATATTTTCATGGTTTGTATGATTTTTTGTCTTGTTTATAAAAACTTTTCCTACCAGGATGTCATAAGCATATTTTCCTGTATTTTCTCTTAAGGTTTAAGTGTTTCTGTTTAGTTTCTTAATCCGTCTGGGATCTCTTTTGTGTATAATGTAAAATAGGGGTCTAATTTTATCTTTTTCCAACTAGAAAGCCAGTTGTCCTGGTACAAGTTATTAAATATATAATCTTTTCTTTCTCAATGATTAGTGATGCTAGCAGGTCATATCCTGAGTTCCTATGTCAATGTACATTTATTTATGGGCCCTTTATTCTTTTTGATTGGTCTCATTTTTCCATCTCTGCACCCTTTTGCATGGATATGCCCTTTTAATGGCTGGCTGGTGGCTCCCTGGTGGCTCAGATGCTAAAGTGTCTGCCTGCCGTGTGGGAGACCCGGGTTTGATCACTGGGTTGGGAAGATTCGCTGGAGAAGGAAATGGCAACCCACTCCAGTAATCTTGCCTGGAAAATTCCATGGACTGAGGAGCCTGGTGGGCTACAGTCCATGGGGTTGCAAAGAGTCTGACACGACTGAGCAACTTCACGTTCACTTTCACTTTCACTTTATTGGCTGCAGCTTTACAATAAGTTTCCTGTTCAGTGGGGATAATATCCTTTCTCATTCTCTAATAAAATTGTTTGGCTCTTCATGGCCCTTTGCTCTTTCATATTACGTTTAGAAGCAGCCCTTCAAGTTAAAGGGTGGAAAGTTCCGCATAACAAGAAAAAGCAGAATAAGGTAAGAGGGATTAAGACTGGAGGGGGAAATTTATAGCCTTAAATAGGGTGATGAAGATAGGATTCATTGAGAAGTAGGTTTTGAGGGAAGACATGTAGGAGATAAAGAATTTAACCAGTTTTCTGGGAAATAATCTTGTAGGCAGAAGGAACAGTCCTTGCTAAGATTCTGAACCAAATGTGTCAGAAAGAACAAGGAGGCCGGTGAGACTGAAGCAGAGTGAACAAGGAAGAAACTAGTAGGAGTCAAAGTCAAAGCAGTTATGGGGGCAACTGAGAAAACTGAGCAACGAAGAATTGATGCTTTTGAACTGTGGTGTTGGAGAAGAGTCTTGAGAGTCCCTTGGACTGCAAGGAGATCCAACCAGTCCCTCCTAAAGGAGATTAGTCCTGAATATTCATTGAAAGGACTGATGTTGAAGCTGAAACTCCAATACTTTGGCCACCTGATACTGAGAACTGACTCACTAGAAAAGACCCTGGTGCTGGGAAAGATTGAAGGCAGGAGGAGAAGGGGACAACAGAGGGTGAGACGGTTGGATGGCATCACTGATGCGATGGACATGAGTATGAGTAAGCTCCAAGAGTTTGTGATGGACAGGAAGGCCTGGCGTGCTGCAGTCCATGGGGTCACGAAGAGTCAGACACGACTGAAGCGACTTAGCAGCAGCAGCAGCTATAGCAGGAGTAGTGAGGACAAACAAGAAGTTCCTTGGCTTGCTCACTCTCTGGGGGAGGGCGAGCTTGTTTCTCATATGGGGTGAGGGTAAGAGTGTGGCCAGGTGTCCGGCAGAGGAGTGGCTTGGGTGTTTTGCCCACCCCTCTCGCGGGGTTGAGTGCAGAGGGCATGCACTGTACCCTGCTTTTGCTCCCAACATTCAGTTTTTGCCCCTGGCTTTTCAGAATCTTCAGAAGCGGCAGCAAAGTTTTTTTTGTTTTTTTGATATTTTTTGTCCGAAATTTGCCCCAATGCTTCTCCTCAAGCAACAAAATACAAAGAAACTATATGGGACTAAAAATAGCTGCATTGTAGAGTTTTGAGTAGAGTTGTGACACAATCTGAATAAATTTTAAAAGAATTACTCTGGCTTCTGTGTGGAGAATAGAAGGCAGAGAGTAAGCACAAGGGCAGGAGACCAGTCAGGGAACTACTGGCAATAACCCAGGTGAGAGGTGTGGTGGCAATTAGACACCTATTAGATGTTTAGGAGATGAGTCTGGAGTTCAGGGGAGAGGTTCAGAGTGGGGATGTAGATTTGGGACTCATTAATATATATCTGATATCTAAAATGTAGAGACCAGATGAGATCATCCAGGTAGTAGCAGTCTGGGTATGACAAGTAGCTGGATTCTGCCTCTGTTTTACAGGTAGAGTCAATAGGATTTCTTGATGGATTTTGTGTTGGGGTGTGAAGACAGTCAGGAGTCGAAGATGACTCCAGGGGTTTTGGCTTGAGCAAATGGAATAAAAAATTGCTATTACCTGGCTAGGGAAGATTGGGAGAAGCAGTTTTAGGGAAAGATCAAAACTCAGTTTGGAGCATACTGAGTTTGAGACGCCTATTAGATGTTTAGGAGATGAGTCTGGAGTTCAGGGGAGAGGTTCAGAGTGGGATGTAGATTTGGGACTCATTAGTATATATCTTGTATTTAAAATGTAGAGACCAGATGAGATCATCTAGGAAGTGAGTATAAAGACAAGTGGTTCAAAGACTAAGCTCCCTGCTAAGTCAAAGAAATACATACAAGGGACCTTTTTGAGGAAATGGAAATGTTCTAAAACTGTATGGCAGTGATGTGGTTGTGTGACTTGGTAAATTTACTGAAAATCTTTGAACCGTGCACTTAAAACGTGAAGTTTGTGCATAGTCGCTCAGTCGTGTCCGACTTTTTGCCACCCTATGGACTGTAGCCCACCAGGCTCCTCTGTCCATGGGGATTCTCCAGGCAAGATTACTGGAGTGGGTTGCCATGCTCTTCTCTAGGGGATCTTCCCAACCTAGAGATTGAATCCAGGTCTTCCACATTGCAGGCAGATTCTTTACCAACTAAGCCACCAGGAAAGCCCAGTGAAGTTTATGGTATGTATATTATGTCTCACTTTAACAGCCTCATTAATATACGTTTTTTTTAAAAAAAGAAGTCAAAGAGATGAGAAGGAACTACTAAAGGCTATTTGAGGAGTGGCCAGTGATAAGGTGGGCAAACCAACTCACTATAACTTCAATTATATTTGTTTGTTCTTCCCTGTATTATTTCTCTACTGTATTTTTTCACAGCTAAAGTTGGATAAAAGAAATGAAAAGTCATTTGCTTGACTACATTCTTAATCCAGGTTCACACCCCTGTTCTGCCAGCTTTTTTTTTTTTTGGATCAAGTAGCAAACTTTAAAGTTTTGCTAGACAGTTCTTTTTTCTCTGCTAAAAGAACTGATGAATATTGGAGAACAAAGGTAAAGACAAGGGGAAAAGGTGACTTCACACAGAAGAATCTTTGCTAAGATGAGCTCTGCAGGTGTAGAAACAACAATGTGGAATGAAGTCATCTGGTCCTGAGTCCCGAGCCCTGGGCATTCTCCACAGGGGTTGGCGGTGGGCTTCTTGGTAAGGTGAGAAGCAAAGTTCACAACTGGTTAAAATGACATTAAACAAATGTGAAAATCCTGTGGCTTTTCATGCTGTGATATGGAGCCTAAGACATGTGGGTCGTACTTTGTGGCTTTAGGAGCTGATTGTGTAAGAGGCAATGGCAGATGGCTATCTTCTAATATAAGGGCTCTGGTCACATTATACAGAGCAGTGTAGGGTTTAGTCATCATCCCGTGGAAGCCTCCCCTTTATTTAAAGGGTGTGGTGTGTTGCAAGATGCATGAAGTCACTTCTTAGAGGTGTACTTAATAAGGGAGGATTAAAGAGAAGCAAATACAGTTCTCAGGATCAGAAGAAAGACTTGTGAGCAATTAAAACATATTTTAATCATTTTTTTCTTCATGCTGAGAAATTATGTAAAATCTGAGGAAACTGAAAAATTAACTCAATATATTGAAACATAAAATGTAGTAGGTGAGGGAGTAACATATCATAGGTAGCAAATGAAATTAGAACAAATTCATGCCAGCCTTTTATATCTTTTACTAGATAATGTGCATCAATATGTTTCTTGAGGATGAAAATAAATCAGTTAAAGATCTCGAGTAGGAGTTGGATAAAATACCTATGAGGAGTTTGGGGCATTTTGCTTTCACTGCATTAGCATGAAAGATAATTATTTGTTTTAGCATGTCTCATCCAAAAAGCTCATAACTAATATATGTGGATCATTTTGGCTAGAAAAAACACATTATTTTTTCCTAATAAACAACAGCTTATTAGACATGGCTAATCCACAAATCACAGAAACCTTTTAAAATTACTCTGAACACATTGCCATTTCATTTTTTTTTCTGGTGAAGAGGACCCACTATCAGGAAGGAGCAGGCGAGGTGGTCCACTGGCCTCTTGGGAAGGAGTTGGAGGGATTAAAATGCTCAACAGCGTTTCTGATAGAACGGTGGGAGTTGCAGAGAATGGGTTCCCTCTGGCATGTGGTGAGTTCACTCCTGTTTCTGAAGCTGAGAGAGGGACAGTCGCCGAGAGGCTGCCCAGAGATGTGGCCCTTGGTTTCCTGAGGCAACAGTCCTTCTAGTGGCACTTGACTCATAAGTAGAATGTTTCCTCTGTGCCAAGCTGTAGGAACAATGAATAAACTGTCCTGTTGTGCAGGCTGCGGCTGACCACGAGTGAGTCGCCTCAGGCAGTCAGTGAGATCAGGCAGCATGAGCAGCCGGGTGGATGGGGATAGTAGCCATTTGCTCACGCATCCATTTAACACGTTTTACTGCATGTCATCTAGATGCCAAGAATGGTAGTTTGGTAGTAGATGCTGAAATGTGACCATGAGCTAAGTAGACATGAATCCTGCCTCCATTAGTTTAGTAAACTGATACAGAATTAGAACCTGTGCTCAGTATAAAGGAAAGGCATAGGAGTCTGTGATAGAGTGGAACAGGGTGGAGTGGAACGGACAGGAGCCAAGGGAGTAGGGTGGTTAGGGTTTAAAAGGAAAGAGAAAGGAAGCAGTGAAATGGCCTGCTGGTCCAGCAGTTTTGGTGGCATTGCCCAATTTTCCAGGAGCCGGAGGCCTGCCCTGAAGGAGCAGGAGGCCAAGAAGCAGGGCCACTTTGAGAGTGGAAGCTCACCTGGGCCACTGGCAGAAGGAGCATGGGGCTGGGAGTAGGGTGGTGCTGGTGAGGGGATGGGTAGTGGGGATGGAGGTGAAACCCAGTCCTCAGAACAAAGCTAAGGCTCAAATGCATGGGGCAGGAGGGAGTGCTGTCATCCATGCAGCCTCGGGGATATTATGAAATGAAAAAAGTAATTATATGCTTACTTAGAAACAAAAGCAACCCTTAACAAAATCAGCAGTCTCCCCTTGTCCACGATTTCTCTTTCTGTATGTTCAGTTACCCATCGTCAATTTCAGCCTGAAACTATTATTTGGAAAAATTCCAAAAGTAAACAATTCATAAGTTCTAAATTGTGCACTGTTATGAGTAGCATGATGAAATCTCTCGCTGTTCACTTCATCCCACCCAGTGTGTGAATTGTCCCTTTGTCCAGCATATCCAGTCCTCTAGTCACTTAGTAGCCATCTCTGCTTTCAGCTCGACTGTCTCAGTATAGTAGTGCTTGTGTTCAAGTAACCTTCATTTTGCTTAATATTGGCCCTAAAGCACAAGAGGAGTGATGCTGGCAGTTCAGATATGCCAAAGAGAAACTAAAGTTCATTCTTCAAGTAAAAAAGTGGAAGTCCAGATAGAAATGAGTCCCAGTGTCTCTCTCCCTAGACAGGGCAGGATCAAATCAGATACACCCTTACTCTTGGGTTATCATTTTCTTTAACTCATCACGAATCACCATCCTTCAGTTAGCACCTTTATAATACATTTCCCATTAAAATGACCAAATACTTGGCTTTGTGGCTCTGTAAGGTAGTTTTAAAAAGTCAAAAGTAAGCAATGACTTGAAATCATTTCTTTAAAGAAAAGGAATAAAAAGTTGTAGTTGTTGTTGAGTCCCTCAGTTTTGTCTGACTCTTTGTGACCCCATGGACTATAGCAAGCCAGACTCCTCTGTCCTTTACTATCTCTTGGAGTTTGCGCAAAAATTTATGTCCACTGAGTCAGTGATGCTATCTAACCATCACATCCTCTGCCTCTTCCAAAGAATATTCAGGGTTGATTTCCTTTAGGATTGACTCATTTGATCTTGCAGTCCAAGGGACTCTCAAGAATCTTCTCCAGCACCGCAGTTCAAAAACATCATTGTCTGTTTAATTTTAACTCTTCACCCCCCTTTCTTTCTTTACTTCCTTCCCAGCTTTAACTGACTGCTATTTTTATGTAGGCATTTGGTTGGTGATAGACAGGCGTGCTGCAGTCCGTGGGGTCGCAAAGAGTCGGACATGACTGAGTGACTAAACTGAACTGGACTGCAAAACTCAGTTGGGATGTTTTCCTCTTTATTATTTAGATATTGTACTGTGATTCCATCTTTGGCTTGTATTTTCGCTCTTATTTTTCATAATTTGTCTCAAATCCCTTTGATACCTCAGGTCATTCAGGACTCTCACCCTCTCACTCTCCCTTTTTACTTTTTGAATTACTGAATGAGGTTTCACCAGTCCTTCTTCCTCCACAGTGGTTGTGGTATCAGAGTGGAGTTGGACTTCGAAGAATTCACTGGTGCTTGAGTGGCTGCTCTCCTGAAGGGCAGTGATCATCTTGCACACTTCTCATAGTACTCAGGTGTAGAGTGAGGGCATAGTCTTTTTCATGTTTTATTGATGGATTGAAGTGATAAGATTAAACAGTTTCCTCAGGAGCAATGAGTCAATGATAAGTGATTTGCCAATTATCTATTCATTAGAAGTTGGTCCATTGCCAATATTCTTCTTCTGTAATAAATCTCAAATAAACATAATAAATACTCTTGTAAACACAAATAACAGCTTTGTGAAGATCTCAGTTGCAGGCTCTTGGAAGGGGTCCCTGTTGCTCTGTGCTCTATCCCCCTGAAGCACCCTCTTTTTCTCAACAGGCTCAGGTGTTCAACCCGACTGCTCTCCAGCCAAGTCTCCCCTCTAAGCTGAGATCCTGTGAACTATTTCTCCTCCCCTTTAACAAACGAACTATCAGAGATTAGAGTTTCCCAAAGGTTACTGAGCACTTAACTTGTTCCTACATGCTTTGCTTAAGGTCTCTGCTATTATCTCTAGTTTATTCATATTTAATACCATATATTTAAGGCCTGATTCAATCCCTGGAACTGTATCTCTTGGTCTTCTTGTTCAAATGTATAAAATCCCATAGAATACACCTTCAGTTAACGTGTTTCTGGTTTAGATGTCTTGACTCTTGGTTGAAGTCAGTTCGGTTATATCTGGACCCTGGATATTTATGTGTGGCATGATGGGAATGTTGTCTAAGGGCTGGATGAAGCCTTCTCTCCAAACATCTCTGGATGGTTCACTGCAATAAATTATCTTCCTTTCTCCCCAGGAAGCCCACAAAGACATTTTCCTTTTCTGTTCACAATGCTGGATCTATTTCTGCTGCATGGCATGAGGTTGTTTTATAAACTTAAAAATAGCCTCTTCCTTTTATTCTCATTCTTCTGTTACTCCACCCGCTGTTTGTTTTATCCTTGTTTCTTCTCTTAGTGAGTTGTTGTATTTGCTGAAGGATACAGAAGTCCCACCATGGGGGTGGGGGGCAAGGAGGTGGGACTATAAATTGGAAACAGCTGCAAAATGGAGGGAGGTGAGGACAATGCTTTTGTCTAATTAGAAAAACAAAACCATTTCAAGTTTTCAATGCTCAAATGGCCTTGCTTATTAATCACCATCACAATGCAAATAATAGTTAACAAAGTGCCATGTGGTTTTACATGTATTAAATACTATATGATATTTAAAACATGTTCTTCCTTTTTTTTTTTAACCTTCACTTTACAGGTGAAAAAACTGAGGTTAGAGTTTGTACAGGTTGCCCAAGGCTTCACTGGCAATAAATAATGCCCCAAGCTTCAGACCTAGGTCAGGATGACACCCAAGTCCACACGTGCTGCTTCTCTACATTCAAATGTGAGAGGTCCAGTGGGAAGAATTTGTTGCTATAAAATAAAACATACATGATAAAAAACCAAAATCTGTGCAGCCTGCTGTGTTGCAGTACAAATGTAAATGGAGCACACACAAATGGTTCTAATCAGTATCACTCTTATGCAGTCGAACCAGTTTTTTACGGCTTATTTCCTCATCTTGCCAGTTTTCACATATCTCCAACCGCTTTTCCCTCATGCCTAGAAGGTCATTTCCTGTCCTCTAATGATGTGCGTGTAATGATGAAATCAAAGGGTCCTTATGTTTGGGAGGTCCTGGGTGTTGCCAGCAGTTCCTAGTTCATCCTTTCTAAGATCGAACTGTAAATAATTATCATCCCTATCCACATGTATTAGGTTTTTCATGCTACCAGAATTTTATAGTGCAATGATTTAGAGGTTGAGCTTTGGCATTTCATAGGTCATTGTTTTAGATTTGTTCTCTGCCATTTTCTAGTTTTGTGACCTTGGCTGTATGCTTTCTAAATTTCAGTTTTCCTCTCTATAAAAGGGATATAGCAAGAGGACTTGGTGTGGTTATTAGGATTAAATGAACTAAAGCTAAAAAGTACCTAGTACAGTCCTTGATGGAATAAACAATAAATGTTAGCTGGTACTATTAAGAGTAAAATACTAATTTCATACTTTTCTCTATTATGCAGTGAGAGAACACAACAAATGGCTTAATGAATCCTCTGAACTGTGTAATATTAATTTAGATTGTTTTCAGGGACAGTACAAAGTTCTATAAATCTTATAATCTTTCTAATTTAGGAGATTGAATACATTATAAATGGCATTTAGATAGATTCAGTTCATTTGTTTTTTGTATTTGTTTATAATTTTATTTCTATTCATTTCCCCCCAGTTTTAATATGCATAGTTGACAAATAAAATAGTATATGCCTTTTATTATATACTACAGATACAATGTGATATTTTACAGCCATAAATTTGTGTTGTTTTTTGTTCCTATTTATTAAGGTTTCATTGACAAAATAGCAAGATATTTACAGTGTACATCATGATGATTTGATACACATGGTAAAATATTAACCACAATTAGATTTATTAACACCTTGTCACCTCACCTAATTACCATTTTGTGTGTATGTGTGATGAGAACGTTTGAGATTTATTCTCTTAGGAAATTTCAAGTACACAGTATAGTATTAATAACTTTAGTCACCATGCTGTAGGTTATATCCCCAGAGTTTATTCATCTTATAGCTGAAAGCTGGTACTGTTTGACAGCATCTGTCTGTCTTCCCCGCCCTCTAGTAACTAATGTTCTACTCTCTGTTTCTATGAGTTCAACATTTTTTTAAATTCCACATATAAGTAGAATCATGCAGCGTTTGTCTTTCTCTGATATGTCTTTCTTATTTCACTTAGCGTAATGTCCCCTACGTATATCCATGTTGTTGGAAATGACAAGGTTTCTTACTTTTGTATGGCTGAGCAGTATTACACTTTATACATGTGTGTCTATATATCTTTGTCACATCTGTAACTCATTTTCCTTAGCCGCTTATCTGTTGACAGACACTTAGGTTGTTTCCATATGCTGGCTACTGTGAATAATGCTTCAATGACTGTGGCAGTGCAGATGTCTCTTTGAGATACTGATTTTATTTCCTTTGGATGTATACCCAGAAGTAAAATTTCTGGATCATATAATAGTTTTTATATTTTTAATTTGTTGAGGAAACTTCATACTGTTTTCCATAATGACCAATTTACATTCCCATAAGCAGAGTACCATCTTTCTGGTGCGTGTGTCAAATATTTTCATGTGAATGTAAGAGGATTTAAACTCCGTTTTTAAGTCTGACTGAGCACTGCTCTTCTTCCCAGAGTTCAGGATTAACATGAGAAGAAACTGTATTTTCTATTCTGGATAAATTTTTTCTTTTTGGAGATGTTTCCAGAACTTGTTTCTGTGATTCAGAACCAGCCACAAATGTTGTCTTTCTACCCTCACAAACCAGTGGACGTCATTTCCCAGGCCACCTCTAAACAGGGACCTAGTGGACAATTTTGATGAATAGCTAAGCTCAGCTTATTTATGTGGAAATATGCCTGAAGCTTTCAGGACGCTGTAGGAGGCACTTAAAACACAAAACTTGGATGACTAATGCAATGAGAAGAAGGCTGGCCCTTAAGCAGAAAAGGGAAATCTCTCTTCTGAATTGCAGTGGTTGTCTTCAGTGTTCTTTTTTTAAAAAATTTTATTTATATATTTTATTTTTGGTCACACTTGGTCTTCACTGTGGCTCTCAGACTTTCTCTAGTTGTGGTGAGCAGGGGCTACTCTTCCTAATGGTACTTGGCCTTCTCATTTCGGCGGCTTCTCTTATTGCGAAGCACAGGCTCTAGGTGCATGGGCTTGGGTAGTTGCTGCTCGCAGGCTGTGGAGCACAGGCCCAGTAGTTGTAGTGCATGGGCTTAGTCAGTGCCCAGCGGCACGTGAAGTCTTCCTGGACCAGGGGTCAAACCTGTGGCCCCTCTGTTGGCAGACAGATTCTTATCCACTCTACCACCAGGGTAGTCCCTCAGTGTTCTTTTAATTTTACCATCCCAGATACTTGAAGTCTGTAAGTTCTGCTAGTCTAATACCTGAAAATGGCCGTTATAAGGATATTTGTGTCTGGTAAAAGATCACAGGCAGAACTTGAGATGAACTGGCAGAAGGGCATAACTCGATAAATTCTTTTGAGATGTTTGTTAAGAATTGAACTGATTATCTTAAAGTTGTTTTTTAAGGAAACATGGGCAACCCAGTATTCTGTAAAGTTACGTACTCTGTAAAGTTATGAATAACTCTTAAAATATGCTATAAGATGGTCTTAGCCTTAAATAAATGATTAGACTTACTCTGAATAATCTTAGGGAGAACACATAAGACTAATGAGAGAGAAAACTAGCATGGCCGAGATAGGAACTCTATAGAAAGATTTTGGAGGGAGCAGTGGGCTTTCTTGGGAACTAGTGAGTTTCCAGTCACTGAGCATGTTTAAGCATGATTGTGCGTCTACATGTCATGGGTGTTACAGAGAATGCTGACAAGGTCAATGATTTTCATTCTTACTCTCTTACCAGGGAATAGTGGAGTTTACAGAAGCTATAAGATCGGTAGTTTCACAAGTGTTTAAATACAAAAGTCTATGTAAGAATAGAGCTATCTTCCATTAAAGCAAACATAAAAAAAAAAGATTTGTAAAAATGTAAAGAGATGCCATTCTTCTGAACAATTTTTGTTTGGAAAAATATTTTTCATAAAATATTATTTATGCTAACATACTATATTTATTAAGATTATTTTAAATGAATTAATACACAAATATTTTGAACTTCTCACTTTTTATTTCTAATACAGTAAATATAAAGTTATGATTCACATAAATACAAACTATCTGAGATCCTCATACTTGTTATCTGTTGCTATGTAACAAATCATTCCAAACTTAGTGGCTGAAAAACAACAGATATTTATTATCTCACAGTTTCTGTTGATCTGGAATTTGGGAGCAGCTCAGCTGGGGAATTCAGGGTCTCACGAGCTTGCAGGCAAGATCTTGACCATAGTTGCCATCATCCAAAGGCTTAACTGGGGCTGGAGGGTCTGCTTCCAGGAAGGTCCCCTCACTGGCTGTGGGCAAGAGGCCTCCCTGCATTGTCTTATGTGCATGCTAAGTCTCTTCAGTCGTGTCTGACTCTTTGTGACCCTATGGACTGTAGCCCCCCAGGATTCTCTGTCCATGGCGTTTTCCAGGCAAGAATACTGGAATGGGTTGCCAATTCCTACTCCAGGGGATCTTCCTGACTCAGGGATTGAACCTGTATCTCCTGCATTAGCAGGCAGGTTCTTTACCACTAGCACCACCATATCCCAGAGATGGAAGAGCCTGGTGGGCTGCCGTCTATGGGGTCACACAGAATCAGACATGACTGAAGTGACTTAGCAGCAGCAGCAGCAGCAGCGCCACCTGAGAAGACTTGTCTTAGGAGTCTTCACAATATGGCAGCTGATTTCCTCCAGAATGGGCCATCCAAGATAGGATAAAATGGAAACCATGGTGTATTTTGTGACCCAGCCTCAGAAGTCAGGCTTTATCATTTTCCCACATTCTCTTCATTAGAAATGACTAAGTTAAGCCCACATCCAAAGGGAAATGCATTAGGCTCCACAGAAGGGATGAGCGTCAGAGAGTTTGTGGACGTATTTTAAAACTGAGGCAGTCCTCTTTAAAAACTGCTGGACTGGATGATCCTAAACGGTATTTTTAACCCCAAGTTTCCGTGGCGAAGGGAAATGAGGTAAATGTTTAGGTCAGAATAATGATCCAAGAGGCCTTCTTGAAAGGATTTCCCTTATTAGCCACCTGGCAAATTTCCATTAATTCTTTAAAACTAAATTGGGAAATTACTTCCTTCCGAAAATATCTAGGCCTCTTCCTCTGTGCTATCTCTGCACTTATGTATTATGTCTGATATTATGCTTTTCACACCGTATTGCAATTATTTTGTTTCTTATTCTCTCTTCTTATCAGACGGTGAGATTTGGAGGTCAGAGATGTTATCCTATGTCATTCTTTCTCCGATATTTAGCACCATGTCATCCTTATCATCTTCTGAAGTCACATTTACTCTTGTTTGTTCATTTATTCTTTAATACCGTTTCATCTTTAGTGTCTTATACTGTGTTAGGTGTTGGAACAAGATTCCTGGTCTTATGGTATACTTTACTAGGAAGACAGACAATAAATAAGTAAACAAACCAAGCCAAAAGATAGTTTCAGAAAGTGACCCATGCTATGAAGAAAATAAATGCAGACTTAACTATGTGGGTTGCGTGGAGTGGGGGTTACTTTAGGTAGGGTGGTTGGGGAGCACTCTAAAGTCTACATATCTGGCCCTCACTGTCCCAGCCCAGTTCCCCCAACATGAGACAGACCTCAGAGTTCTGGGTGTAGTGGCCTTAGGACGTTCAGAAAATGTCAAATCCGAGCTGCCATGTAAAAGCAAGAAACAGATCTGAGGTGAAGACTCTGTAGGGTCAGTGTGGCCAGAAGGGATGCATCTGTTACTCGCTTGTGGCTGTTTCTTCACCCACAGAGTTAGCAAGGTTCCTTGGGCAGAAATGTGAGGACAGAGGAGGTTGCCAGTCACCCAGGATCACTCAGAGCCCACAGTATACGTAGTGAAGTTGAGCCTCAAACCCTGATCCAGCCACGGACTCAATACAATTACATTCTTGCTGGGAAGAAATGAATTCTTCTCAGTTCCCATAAATTCTGGGAACTTACTGGAGGGAGAGGAGATTGCCTATTTCAGAGGACCAGAGAGCACAAGTGGAGGTGTCGTTGCAGTGCGTGTGGGACACAGAAATGCAAGGCAAGGAGATGAGTGTGGGAGCGGCAGAGATGGTTCTGGCCTTTCATGCTCACACTTGTCCCATCCCTTCAGGCCAGGTACCCTCATGTTCTTTTCTTCCCCATCCAAAGTTGCTCTTGGGAAAAAATTCCCAGACCAGGAAATACTCAGTTGGTGTGTAATTCAGGTGTGGTTCAGCAGGTTTCTACACATCAGACTTGCTCAGTTCTTGGAATTTACTGGGGGAAAGATTACAAAGATTTCTTGTGAATTTGCAAATATTTAAAAAATTTAGTCTTAATATCCAAAAAACCCAGCAATTAACAACGTAACTAACAAAAAACGCTCCAAATTCTCAGATGTTGACTCCTCCATGAAACTTCCCCTGAGTGGTCAACACTGTCTACTTTTTATGGTCATAGCATTTTGTATATGCCTCTTTTTAAGTCCTTACATATTTTATGCAATTAATTGTTTACAGGTCTCTCTTTTGAGGGCAGGGACTGCCCTGTACTCACTTCTGGTATATTTCACTTGGGTCATATTCTTATTTTTCTTTTTTTCCTGTGCTCATTTTATCAGGCGTGCGTACTTGTGTGTGTGCTTAGTCACTCAGTCATATCTGACTCTTGGTGACCCCATGGACTGCAGTCCGCCAGGCTCCTCTGTCCGTGGGGATTCTCCAGGCAAGAATACTGGAGTGGGTTGCCATGCCCTCCTCCAGGGAATCTTCCCAAGTTCAATAAAGGAAAAGGGAATCTAAAGCCATGAACATGAAGGTGCAAGGGGCTGGTGACTTCTTGTGATATTGTCCCTTCCCCCAGACAGTATCAGTGTACTGCAACAGTGGGCTTGTTGGCTGAATGATGGCTTATCTTTCTTACAAAATATCCCTAATAAGGGAAATACTTATAATATTAAATGATAATAGAGCCAATTGAATTGAATGTAATATATAATAAGGCTTAAGAAGAAGATCTGGGAGGAAATGAACCAAAAGATTGAAATAGTAATCTCTAATTAGCAACATTATTTATTATTTTATTTTCACCTCTTTAATTTTATGTATTATCTGAAGTTTCTAGAATAAGTATGTATTAATACATGTGATATAAGGGAATTTGATGCCCCCTCCCAAATATCCCTGAGTAAAGCAGGAGTCTCTTTACATTCTAGTCCTTCCAGAATCCTTTGCATTATGGAATGCTCTCTCTGACATTTTTTGATCCACAAAATACTATCTGGGGAAGACACATTAGCTTTAAATGACCTCAAGAAATAATAAAATTTTAGATGATTATGGTGATATTCTAAATAAAAAAAAAAGAGCAAATACATTTAACATCAATTTAATGAATTCTTCCTTTGGGATCAGATCCCCAAATTGCAAGGCTTAGATGTCATTTTAAGTCAGTTTTCTAGAATTCCCTTTACAAAGCAATACTGTAAGTGGTTAAATTATTAAGATTATGAGTATACACTTGTACAATAAATGGAAAAACAGTTGTCATAGTGTTTTGTGAATAAGTACTTGTGGCTTGAGATAAAAATTCCAGTGGCAGCATCATAGTTAAAACACACTAGATGAAAGAAAAGATTATGTCTGGAAAACTGTCAGGTGGCTCAGAAGTGTCTCTCATAATATAAAGGAGGCTTGCCACTAAAGACACATACACCAACTTTGAATCTATGCCTTAATGAACGGAAGAGTAGGAGAAACAGTATTTCTAAATCGAATGTTATTTATATGATTTTAAATACGTATGCTTAATTAAATTAAATAATTTAAACATTGAAATTAGATACATAACCATTTCATCTATATCCCTAAATGTTTATATTTAAGTTATTCAAAACCATTCAATTTTTTTTTCCTGTTTGGGAAAGTGACCTTATGTTAAGGTCACTTTCTATTCCTGTACACTTTTATAATAAGAGGAAAATCAAAAGCACAAACTTGTTATCCCTTCCAGGTACTCTTAAAATTTAATAGGCATTCGTGCTTTTATGTAAGCAGTTAAACTTTAATGGTGAGAGCTCAGTCATCAGCTGGTGGATGGGGAAGGGATTTAGGGATGCAGCTGGGTCTCAGTGAGACTGCAGAATAACACAAGATGGGGCATTGACTTAAACCTAAGACAGGCTGGCTCTGCAGAGAAAGTTTCCACCAGGGGAAACTGGGAAACTTGTTGGAGGAGTGCCTTTGGAACTCACTCTACAAGTGGATGGAGGACTTATAGAAAGAAAGGAATAAAAAGGTATGTGTTAGTGATCTACTGCTGCATTACAAACCACCTAAAACAATACTCATTTATTTATCACTGTTCTTTGGCTTGGCAATCTTGGCAGAGCTCAGCTGGGACCACGTGTCTCAACTCTGTTTGCAGCCTCTGGTAGTTCAGCGGGTCATGGACAGCCTTGTTCACCGCTCACAGCCTGGGGCCTTGGTAAAGGATCCTGTGATGGCTGGGGCGCTGGGCTTCTTTCCCCATGGGGTCTCTTTCAGCCTCACAGATGGGCTTGTTCATATGGCAGCAGTGTTCTAAGAGCATGAAGGCAGAAGCTTCAGGGCTTTTAGAAGCCAAGGCTTGGAATTCATAGGACGTCACTTGTGCCACAAACTGTTTGGTAAAGCAAGTCACAAAAATCAGCTCAGATTCAAGGCACTGGGGAAATAGTTTCCACCTTTCAATGGGAGTTGCTGTAAAGAATCTGTGGCCATATTTAACTTATTAGAGGGTATTATATGGGCAAGGGAAGCTTCTAGAAGGGAATAGAGACAAGAAAATGTCAACTGTGTAGTAGGAATTTTAAGAGGAAGCTTTTTAGTGAATCAGTCATAATGGTAGGTAGGCATCCTGCAGGGCCCAAGGGCTGCAAACTCAGAACCAAGACTTTGGTGTGAAGGTTAGCAAACCTCAGTGCATGTGCCCTGTCCACTGCTTCAAATGATCCCTTTTGTAATTTGTCTTCAGTATTGTTTTCGCTTGAGAAATACTTTTGCTTTGAGATCTTAGAAGACCCTATGTCCTTAAAGTGCCGTGTCCAGGAATGGGCTTTTTGTTTTTAAAAAAGGTTACTTCTTTGTTTATTTTTGGCTGCACTGGGTCTTTGCTGCTAGGCAAGGGTTCTCCCTAATTGCAGCCAGTAGGGGCTACTTTCTAGTTGCAGTGCAGGGGCTTCTCATTGTGGTGGCTTCTCTTGTTGCAGAGAAGAACTCTAGAGAAGAATGGGTTCTAGAGCATGCTGGCTTCAGGAGTTGCAGCTCATGGGCTTAGTTGTCTCGTGACATGTGGAATCTTCCCAGACCAGGGATCTATCCAATGTCCCCTGCATGGGGAGGCAGATTCTTAACCATTGGACCACCATGGAAGCCCCAGGGATGGACTTGACCAAAGCCCTTATGAACTTTCAGAAGACAAGACAGCACAGAAGCAGTAAAGGACCTGAGCTCTGGAGCAAAACAGACCTTGGTTCCAATCCTGTCTTCACCACTTGGAAACCATATGACATTTGATTTGTCATTTAACCATCTGAGTTTCCTCCAATATCAAATAACATAGTACCTACCTCACAGGATGGCTGTGCTGATTAGATAATAGGTTTGCAGATTTTCCTTAGGGTTTTAAGCATTAAATATGTAAGTTCTCAGTTACTATCAGCTGTAATTACTGCCTTTGGATTTTTACTCTTCATCTGTAAAATGAGATACTACCTCTGAAATTCTAGAGTCTTATTCTTAACATAGCTAATGAAATTGAGCATGAAGAGATTTGCAAATATAAGGGGCTATGCCCATTCCTGAGAGAGTGCTCTTTATTGTGATCTGCATTTGAAGAAGGTCTGTTCCAAACTAATTGCTTCTCCTCCCTGAAAGAAAACTGAAATTATGGCAAGTGTGTTTTACACAGAGTTGATGCTTTGATGAATAAATGCATTTATTCTCTATTTGAATGTATTATATAAGATGATCAGGATGCTGGAGCCTGCTTACTTTTAACCAAATAGGTTTCCCCTATTTAACAAATATTAAAATCTCCTACTATGGTACAGGCACTATGCTGGGTTTTGAAGATAAAATGGTGAGAGAAATCAAAATCATTTTTCTCAACAGTGCTGCATTAAATAAAGCCTAAGTGAAAAAAATATACAATTTTTTCCCCCAGGGAATATTTACAAATAGATCCCTTAATTTTTTTGTCCTCAATCCTGGGCCATTGTTCATATTTACTAGAAGTAAGTTAACTTATTTTGAAAAAAAAAAACACAGTTATTTTGATAGAAAATTCTAGAGCCATCCCCTAGTCAGACAGCCCATCTGTTTGGCAAGTAGAGTGAAAGCTCTATTGACTAAAAAGTGTATGGCTTCCCTGAGTCCATTAACCAGGGAAAGAGAAGTTTTCCCAAGGCTGCTTGGACCCCTTATCGTTTTGGTGGCACAACATATAGTAAGGAAGATCTTTAACTACAGGTACATTAAGAAGAATAATCCATACTCATCCAAGTCAAATCAATGTCTCCCAGACCATGTGATTTGGAATTTATGCTTGGTTGTATTCATGTTTTTCACATATCTACAAACATGAATAACCTTATTGACTCAATAAATAGAAATCATCTTAGTCATATGTAAGAGGCCCAGTTTAGGTTTTAGAAGACTTGAAAGTCAAGCTCAATGTCAATGAAACATAAACCATTTGATTGATTGTGGAACTAGCTCCAGCAGAAAAATATGCCATGTCTAGCTTCATTTCTGTTCCAGGAAAGTACATGGTACCTAATTGTGGATGAATCTTGGTCCCAAACTGGAGGTCACAGCCAGAGAAAAGCACTCCACTTCTTCCTGATTATTTCATTTGGAGCATCTGGAGAAGGCATGTGAAATACCTTGCCTCTCCACTCTGTCTCACTATCACTTAATTTTCCAAGCATCTGTGTGTGTGCTTAGTTGCTCAGTCGTGTCCAACTCTTTGTGACCCCATGAACTGTAGTACACCAGGCTCTTCTGTCCATGGGATTCTCCAGGTAAGAATACTGGAGTGGTTGCCATGCCCTTCTCTAGGGGATCTTCCCCAGCCCAGGGGTCGAACCCAGGTCTCCGCATTGCAGGCGTATTCTTTACCATCTGAGACACCAGGGAAGCCCTTCCAAGCCTCTATTTAGAAGCATATACTGACCATTCTTCCATTCTTTCCCATACTCCTGATTTACCTCTATAATTCTCCTTTGAACCACTACCCAGGAAAATAGTTGAATCAGTTACATTATCTTATGTCATATGTTTTAATTATAATCCCAAAATCAGAAAATGGAAAGTTTTGGCATACAACTAATTATCAGACAAAAGAGGAATGTTTCTTCAAATGTGGTGAATAGAATAGCATATAATCTACTGTCAATTAGCTATGAATGTGCCCACTCCAGCACTTTTTAAACGAGTCCCACAAGAAAACCGAGAAATACATTTTTAATGGAGCCATTTGTGCCTCCAGGCCTTGGGAACTTTAACAAGGATCACTCTATGAAAAAAATTGCTATAGGCATGTATAATAAATTAAACATGAATTTTAAATTATCCACTGAGTCTTCCTAAGGGATTGAGAGGCTGTAGGGATAATGAAAATGCAATGTTAATAAGCAATCAGTAGTGATTTTAAAAACGGACTAAAAAAGAAGGGCCCATATAAATTTCACCTTTGCTGAAAAATGAACTAAAAGGATAACTTCAAACTAGTAGTACTAATTAATGTAAGCTCGCAATGCAAGGAATTACTTTATTTTATGTATTAGTGTAGTTTCACTGATTCATATTGTTACATGTTTAATCATGTAAACAATTTTAAGAAAGAAAATAATAATAATAGTATTTATGAGTTACTTTGAGGGACTTTTTGTAAATTATCCCCAGACTGTATAGGAGACAACTGAGTATAGAGAGGTTAAATAGCTTGCCCATGGTCATTGAGCTAGGATCTGAACTCTGGCTTCTGTAAATATTCCTTGTGGTTCCTTCCAGCTATGCTATTCTAGCCAAATCCTATTGCCTCTTGAAGGTGGATTGATGAAGAGAAGTAGGTAAGGGCTCTGTTGTCAGAGTTCTTAGTTCTAATACAATCTCTTACTCTTGCTAGCTGTGTGGTCTTGGATAGTTTCTTCCTATTTAAAATAAAGCTAATAATGTAAGGCTGCTGCTGCTGCTAAGTTGCTTCAGTCGTGTCTGACTCTGTGCGACCCCATAGACGGCAGCCCACCAGGCTCCCCCGTCTCTGGGATTCTCCAGGCAAGAACACTGGAGTGGGTTGCTATTTCCTTCTCCAATGCATGAAAGGGAAAAGTGAAAGTGAAGTCGCTCAGTCGTGTCTGACTCTTAGTGACCCCATGGACTGCAGCCTACCAGGCTCCTCCATCCATGGGATTTTCCAGGCAAGAGTACTAGAGAGGGGTGCCATTGCCTTCTCTGATGTAAGGGTTATGTGGGCTTAAAAAAAATATTAACAACCTAAAAGTTGAGAGTTATGTTTTATTCAGTGGGAATTTTTAGAACTTCAAATCTGGGAGATAGTATCTCAAGTAACCCTGAGAGAGCTACTCTGAGGAGGCGAGGAGAGGAGCCAGGTTATATAGAACTTTTGTAACGAAGGGCAGATAGTCTGATCATCGAAAGATTATTATTAAGTAAAGAAAACCAGATATCCCAAGTTAAAGAATTTAGCACTTTTCTATGTATAGGAAGCTGCAAGAGTCTGGGTTCACTGAAGTCATTCCTTTGATATGCACCTCAGCGATTTGGGGCCAGTATCCTGTGTTTTTACATCCTGAGTTTTCTCAGGGCTCACCAGAGGGAGTGGCTGCTGTCTGACGGCTGCTCAGTTCAGTTCAGCTTAGTCATGTCCAGCTCTTTGTGACCCCATGGACTGCAGCACACCAGGCTTCCCTGTCTATCACCAACTCCCGGAGCTTGCTCAAACTTATGTCCATAGAGTCAGTGATGCCATCCAACCATCTCACCCTCTATCATCCACTTCTTCTCCTGCCTTCAATCTTTCCCAGCATGAGGGTCTTTTCCAACAAGTCAGTTCTTCGCATCAGGTGGCCAAAGTATTGGAGCCTCAGCTTCAGCATTAGTCCTTCCAATGAGTATTTAGGACTGATTTCCTTTAAGATTGACTGGTTTGATCTCCTTGCAGACCAAGGGACTCTCAAGTATCTTCTCCAACACCACAGTTCAAATGTTCACAGTTCTGATGGCTGCTGGCTGCAGGTATTCTTTCCTTCCTGAGTTCCCTCAGGGCTCACTAGCTCACCTTCTGTTGCGGCTGCAATTGCTGATGACTGTGATATCCTTTGTTTACTGATTTGGCAGGAAATATTCCATTTCTCAGTTAAGTGAGAAAATGCATACAAAGCAATCAACCCCATGCCTGCTATGCAGTGAGAGTTCAATATGGGTTATAGTTATTGTTATGGAAAGTAAACAAAAGGAAAAAGAATGGTGCAGCTGCCTTAGATGACAAACAGTCCCAAAGTAGTGCCATATGTTCTTTCTGGGTGTGGGAAAACAGCAGACTGCTCACTCTGTTGAGTCATCAAGCCTGGGTGATCACAACCTGTCTCTCTCACGGTTTAGGTCCAAAGTCCCTAACTCATCTGACTGGGTGGTGCTCGCATCCTGCACTATCTGGTGACAATGAAGGAGACCCCTCAGCTCCCTTTGGGTAGTGTCATGGCAAGTTCATGGTCAGGGTGGTTTCTTGTTTTCTTCTCATGTTCTCCTCCTGGAGCTGAGTCAGCTGGGAACTTTCCAACAGGTTTCTTCTTTTTGAAATATCTCTTCCATCCCTTAGCTGCTAGGGCTTTTTCCCTGTAAAGGAAGCCTGATTTAACATTCCTAGCTATATTGAAGAACAACAGCTTTATCCTTCTGTGGCTTTTTGAAATTCTTTTCTGAAGATGTTTTAAGGGAGAGTAAGATGGGTTGAACTATGTTCTTTTTTCCCCCATTTCTGTTTTTTAATTTATTTTTCAATTGGAGGAAAATTGCTTTACAGTGTTGTGTTGGTTTCTGCCATACAATGCAAATCAGCTATAACTATACATATATGATCTGTGTTTTTTTAAAACTCATATGTTGACGCCCTAGCTCCCAGGACCTCAGAGTGTAACTGTGTTTGGAGATAGAGTCTTTAAAGAGGTAATTAAGGCAAAATGAAATCATTTCAGTGAGCCCTAATGCAGTATGACTCATGTTTTTATAAGAGGGAGGTTAGGACAGGGAGACGACCATGGGAAGACACAGCCAGAAGGTGACCATCTATAAGCCAAAATCTCAAGAAAACAGACCTGTCAACACCTCAATGTTAGACTTCCAGGCCCCAGAATTGTGAGAAAATTAGTTTCTGTTTAAGTCACCCAGGCTGTGGTGTTCTGCAATACAGCCCTGGCAGATCAACACAGGTAGAATGGTTCTTAGGTGGTCTTAAAGCAGGAGCTCCTACTCAGGTGCTCTCTGGTGAAGTCTGGATCCGAGGAGGAGCGCTCACTGACAGGTCACTGAGGATCTCCGTTTGTGAGGGGCAGTGGAGGGACAAGATGCTGGGAACTTTGAAGTGTCTCTCTTGAGAGGGTATTCCATCTTAACTATCTTTCTCCACAGGTCTGGAATTATATCATTAGCAATTTATGTGGAAGTTTTGAAACTTTTTTTTTTTTAGTTCAATAATCTCATGAAAAAATAAGAATGGGATCACTGGGGACGCTGTTGGTAGACTACGGATGTGGGATGTGGCTTTTGGAGAAAGGTTCCAGGAAAGGGGCAGTGAAGGAGAAGATGGAAAGGCACAGATCATCAAGTCCTTTCCCTCCCAGCTCTGCCCAGGGCCAGCCTCTCTAACTGGGCTTACAGGAAGAACGGGGGAGTTTTGTTCCTTCCTTGGTACCTCATTACCGGAAAGTGAGGCTCTCTGGGCTGGGGACACAGGGCTGTGGTGATTGCTTCATGGTTGATGGTTGAGATGACCATCCTTCGAGAACCTTCTTTTGACCTTGTAGGTGCTGCAACATTTTGATTAGAAATTTCTGCTTTAAGTGTAAGGGATGTGTTACAAATGAGGAAGGAAGTAGGAGAGCAATCAAAACAAAACATTCTGGCCCCAGTTCAGTAAAGCAGAACACATTCCTGCCTCCTGCCCTCCTCCAAAGTATTTAACAATTTTCCCTTTTTGTTCTTACTTCTCACCCTAGTGTGGTATCATTTATAAGCTTGGTATTTTTGTCATCATTTTGCCTTAAACATGGGCACAAAGAAGACTTCAATAGCAGTAAACAGTAGCTTGTGGAAATGCTTTTGTGTTTTAAGTTTGATTCAATTTGTCCTTCAATAAGATTTCTGCTCATGCCCACTCTCTCTCTCTTTACTTTCCTGAAATTTCCCCTCCAACACTGCAGCCCATCTCCACACCCTCAGGGTATTAGCAGATTTAAAGGAACAGAATGTACCTTTTTATGACTGCCAAGACTGAAAAAAGCCATTAAGACTGCATGATGAATTTCTAAGGATATAGTTAATGATCAGTAGGGCAGATTTTGTGAGGCAGGAGCTGTTCCAAAGTTTCCGATAGGTTGGTCTCTGTACACATTGAGAGTTTTGTGTGTGAGATGGAGAATTAGGAGATGTTACCTTTCTTTATCCTGCTTATTTGCATATTTTAAATTGTATAGTATAAATAGAGCTTCCCAGGTGGTGCTAGTGGTAGAGAACCCACCTGCCTCATGCAAGAGACCAGGATTCAATCCCTAGGTGGAGAAGATCCCACCCAGATCCCACCCATGGAGAAAGGCATGGCAACTCACTCTAGTATTCTTGCCTGGAGAACCCATGGACAGAGGAGCCTGGTGGGCTACAGTCCATGGGGTCACAAACGCTGGACACAACTGAAGTGGCTTAGCATGCACGCATGTACATACCATAAATAATCACTGTTTCCTAACGTGTATGTTCACACTTAACCTTATAGCAAGGACAAAAGACAAAAAACCAGCCCTATTGGCAACCCACTCCAGTACTCTTGCCTGGAAAATCCCATGGATGGAGGAGCCTTGTAGGCTGCAGTCCATGGGGTCGCTAACAGTTGGGCACGACTGAGCGACTTCATTTTCACTTTTCACTTTCATGCATTGGAGAAGGAAATGGCAACCCACTCCAGTGTTCTTGCCTGGACAGTCCAGGGACGGGGGAGCCTGGTGGGCCGCCATCTATGGGGTCGCACAGAGTCGGACACAACTGAAGCGACTTAGCAGCAGCAGCAGCAGTGTACCTGTTATAAAAATTATCTCATTATTTGTTGCACTATTTTAAATGATTTTTTTTCGTTTCATATACCATACTTTATTTAACCATTTATGTCCATTTCTTAACATTTCAGTTGCTGTCATTGTTTTTGCCATTGTGCCTGTAGCACCCACAGCTGTGACTTCATGGGGGTGTTGGCTGCATTCAGGTAAAGGGGAAAGCTTGAGTCTGGTTTGCAGATGGCTCTCCTGATACCAGCTGACATGGACTCCTGAGGTGCCTGGAGGCATCTGGACGTTGGAGGAGGCAGGTGAATGATACCCTTGGATTGGGCTCCAAGGTGAGAGCCGCATGTGTGCTGTCCAAAGAGCATCTACCTCAAAGGAGACTCTCTGTAAAAGGGTGGACGTGGTAAGCTGCTGTATGGATGTCTCTCAGCCTCATCTCCAGCTACACCAGTGTGTTGTAAGCAAGGTAGGAACAAGGGCTGAAGACTACGAATAACCGCAACAACAAAATTTCCCCTTATAAAGACTGACTTGGTCATTGGCCGCTTTGAGTGCCAAGTTTTCTAAGCAATGTCCAGTCCTGAACATTTCATATTGTAGCATATACTAAGTGAGGCATGGAGGGGTTAACCACAATGTGAATCCTTTCTGACCCAGCAGCACGAGCTCCAGTTGCAGAATTGAACTACCAGGACCTGTATCACTCTTTGGAAACAGTGGCAGGGCTCACTGAATGGGGTGGCTTGGTTTTTTAGAAGGATTTATCTGTTGTCCTGATTGCTTCTGCTCTCAAGAGCCATTCCTAGAGCAATAGAACACTCTGAAGAATCTGTAGTGCATTCCAACACCATTCTGTAAGTCTTCTGCACTAAGTGAACTGGTGATGACTTTTGGCTAGTAGGGCTAAGAGATGAGTTTTGACCATCATCTCCTATGGGTTTCTATTTACTTTTATCCAGGTTCACCCTTGTGGGAATAATTGTGTCTTTCTCTAGAGCATGGATGACTAACTGTAGTGATGTCTTAGGCTATGCATATGTTCTTCCTCAAAGAACAGGCTTGGAGGGCAGAGGATGGATCAGTTGATTTCTATGGAAGGCTTTGATTTTTTCTAATGCACCCCACACAGTGCTGGTTCCCTTGCACAATACTGACTTGTTAATCCAGGAAATGGTTACATATTCTTTGACTTAAGTTTTTTTTTTTTAATTGTAATAAAATACACGTGCCATAAAATTTACCATTTTAACACTTTCTAAGTTTATAATTCTGTGACATTAAGTCCATGAATTTTTGCTTCTAAGCTTGAGCCCACCTTTCCTTTCTGTTCCTTGGACTGCAAGGAGATCAAACCAGTCAATCCTAAAAGGAGATCAGTCCTGAATATTCATTGGAAGGACTGATGTTGAAGCTGAAGCTCCAATACTTCGGCCACCTGATGCAAAGAACTGATTCATTGGAAAGGACCCTCATACTGGGAAAGATTGAAGACAGGAGGAGAAGGGGATGACAGAGGATAAGATGGCTGGATGGCATCACTGACTCGATGGACATGAGTTTGAGCAAGCTCCGGGAGTTGGTGACAGACAGGGAAGACTGGCATGCTTCAGTCCATGGGGTCGCAAAGAGTTGGACATGACTGAGCGACTGAACTGACTAACTGACTTCCTTTGTGTACGGAAGCTTCATTCTCTCCAGTGCCATGACCATGTGTCCTTCATGCCAAGGTGCCATCAACTGAAAAATAAACTACCATCTTAAGAGAAAAATTTCTTTAAAAAAGGGTATTCCTGGCAAGTTTCTGTGAATATCACTTACAAGCCACATTCCTATTTCGGAAGTTAATATGTAGAAAATGCAAATGACAGAATTGAATATATATATATATATATATATATATATAGTTCTCTGTGTCCTGTGGCAATGACAGGAGTTTTAAAAAATGTTTCGATGGGGAAGGACACTTTCTGTATGGCATCTATGACAAGCTGGGAACCCATCGCTTACTAGGGAGTGACAGGTGCACCATGACAGCTCTGAAATAAAAAGGATGTTTAGGTTTGTGGAGAATAACAGTCTGTTATGACAATCACAGAAAAAGTTTTTATTGAAGAATAAATAACCACTACCATAGGAAAAGTTTTCATACTTACTGAACAGCTACTTTCTGCTGAGAACTTTACATACATTTCTCACTTTACTTGCAATACAATCTTGGGAGGCAGGTTTGATCCATGCTTTACAGAAGAAGATAAACAGGCTCAGAGTGTTTCAGTAATTTCCAAATTCTGATGCCTGGCAAGTGGTGGAACTGGGGTTTGACATTTGGTCTGAATGACTCTAGTGCCTGCACCATTTAACTCCTGGGCTCTTGCACTCTGTAACGTGATAGAAACAACTGAATTCCCTGGCTTCCTTCTATGCTTGCAGTCTTAATATGATCTTCTGCTTTAAACCCTCTGGTGGCCATTCCTATAGAATCATTTGTTAACTGATCTACTACTACACATCACAGATACTACTCTGTGATGTGTTTCTATTTTTTGACCCAAATTTTAAACTCTGTTATTGAATATTCTATATATTTTTGTCATTTCTTTTTCATAGATTATAAACCCTGAGAGGACACTGACTTTGACTGTTGTATCTCTCACAGCATTTTGTGAATCACTGATGCTCAATTACTACCTATTGACTTGATTTTAATGAATGTTAGGGAGACATTTTCTGATATAGTTCATCTGAAATAAAAGTCATTGTAAAGATCATTTAAGCGATTAAGATATGGTTCATGGGATTTCTGACAATTCTTACACCCTCAGTTCAGAAGATTCAGGGAGACTGATGAGTGAACAAATTGAATTTTAAAATTTGAGGATGGCTTTTCATTAAGGGATTCTAGAAAATATTATTATTGCTTTCCATACTTGCTGTTAAAATTGCTTTAGATTTCAGTCATTTTCTCATTATATTCATATTTTGTTGTCAGTCAGATTATACTCCACCTCATCAGGGAAACTTCCCTTACCAAACAGACAACATTATCATTATTTTGGGTTTTTTTTTTTTTGAGGTTTTTTTTTTTTTTTTTTTTTTGGTGTGTGGACCATTTGAAAAGTCGTTACTGAATTTGTTACAATATTGTTTCTGTTTTATGTTTTGGGTTTTTGGCCATGTGGCAGGTGGGATCTCAGCTCCCGAACCAGGGATTGAACCTGCAACCCCTACTTTAGAAGGTGAAATCTTACCCACAGGACCGCCAAGGAAGTCCCTATTACTAATATTATTAATTTTACCTCTGAACTTTACCTTTTTGAATATTTCAGAAAATTAGTGCTGAAAATTTTTCATGCTGAAATATTATCAAGATCAAAGGAGGGCAGGAAAACAAAAGCTAATTTTATTCAGAAGTTTCTGTTCTCTCTTGGCTTTGGCCATTGTTGCCTCCTTGGGACACTTCCCTTGAGAGGGAGACACTGGGCAGCAGCCTTGAGTGTCAGTGAGAATTGTCTCAATGAACAACAGAAGAGATAAGCAACCTTTCTTTCATTCCATGGTAGTACTTATTCTGCACTGGAAAAGTACATGTAATTCAAACTACTATAATTCCCATTCTTATGCCAAATGTAATCCTGGAGGAGACTATTGCTGGCATGAGGTTTTACTGCCTCAAAGCCAGTAGCTTGGTTTTTCCATCTGGGCTAGGCATAGATTTTGCAAGCTTCCCCCCCCCCCCCCCGAGTTACTTATTCTCTGGTATATTCCAGTGCTGGGCTACTGTAGGATATATGCAAGGCTTTGCCCCGAGAGCTGGAAATGTACTATGGCCCTTGTTTAAAAATGTTTTGCTACTGGAAGTACAGCTAGTTCTACTGAGGTTTGTGTTGGCCACCTCAGGTTTGTGGATTCAGTTCAGAGTTTTGATTTAGCTCTACAAGGTTTTATGGCTTGGCTACCTGAGTGACTGGCTCTCACACTATTCCTTCCTCCAAACTGGGAAGATGTGTTGGAGTACTTGGCTAAAGAGTAACACATTTTCCTGTGGAACAGTCATAAGGGTGGCTCAAGTGTCCTTGGAGGGTGTTTGTGTTTGGAATTCCCCTGTCTGGTCTGACACTTCTCCAGTGGTTGCCCTTTCCTGATGGGGAGGCGTTTAAGTACTCTGTCTTATGTAGTATTTGTTGCATTGAATTAATTTATGTAGATTTTCTCAAAGTTTGGAGCCTGTATTTGGTCCCTGTTGCTACAGCAACAAATTACACAAACAGTGCAAATTTATTTTCTGGTGTTCTAGTGTTCAGAAGATCAAAAGACATCTAAGAGGCTAAAAGCTAGATGTCAGCAGTCCTGTTTTTTTCTGGAGGCTTCAAGAGAGAATCTGTTCCTTACCACTTTCACTTCTCGAGTACCCTAGCATTCCCTGGATATATCACTTTAAACTCTGCCTTCAAGGTCGCCATGCGTTTTCCTCTGTGGGTGTGCTTAGTGCCCAGTCATGTCTGACTCTTCACGACCCCATGGACTGTAGCCCAGCAAGCTCCTCTATTGATGGGATTCTCCAGGCAAGAATACTGGAGTGGGTTGACATTCCCTTCTCCAAGGGATCTTCCTGACCAAGGGATTGAACCCAGGTCTCCTTCATTGCAGGCAGATTCTTTACTGTCTGAGCCACCAGGGAAGCCTTTTCCTCTACTGTAGACAAATGCTTTCTTTCAATTACAAGGGCTCTGATTACATTTAGGGCCCACCAGTAATCCAGAATAACATCCAAATCTCACATCCTTAGTCACATCATTTTTGCCATATAAGGCTCTAGGGGGTTGGACATGGACATTTTAATGGAGGTGGGGGTGGGTGGGAGAGAGGCTCATTATTCAGCCTACCACAGATCTTGATGGATCTGAACTTGAATCCTGTCTCTAACAATGTTAAGCTTTCTAAAGCTTAGATTGCTCATGTCTAAATGTTGATAATAACACTTATCTCTTACTAGGTTGATGTTAAGATTTTGATGACTAAAGTAAGTATGGTAGGTATCAGGAACCCCATAGGCTTCCAGCTAATTTTTTTTCTTGTCTCCTCTTATACTATCTGAAAAATTAAAGATTTCAGTTGAAGGCAAGTGACTCAGCTTTATAAATACTGTAGTACCCATACAAAATAGTAAAATTAATTCTGCTGAAGTGATTATCATGCAGACAAAATACTGGTTAACGTCTAGTTAGGTGTCCAAGCCAGCTTGAAACTGTAATAGAACCCAAGAGAGAATGTATTATTATGTTGAGAGATGTATATATTGTAATATGAATGAAATTAGAAGCTCTCCAACTTAAATACCACTTTGAGGATTTTCCCCTTTTAATATCTACTCTGATTTGTCTCAACGGATCAGCCTACTTTGTGTTCAGGGGACAAGGAGTGAGAGATATATCATTGAAGTGTATCATTCTTCAAATGCTAATATTGTTTTTATTTAAGTATGGGATACATTAAAGCAATGATAATTTGTTAAATGAGTATTAATTGAGCATCTCTGATAAGGTCAGACAGTGGTCAAGATGTTGATAATGTAAAGCTGAAAAGCCATGATTTCTACCTTTAAATGGTTTATAATCTAATGGGGAGACAGAAATAAATAAATAATTTCCATAGATTAGAATAAGAATTGTAATGGGTACAATGGAAGCACAGGGGAAGAAGTACATGGAGGAGAGATATTCTTGAGCCAACGCTTTGTTTGTTTGTTTACTTTTATTTGCATTTATTTTTGGCAGCATTTATTTCGGGGCCATAAGTTTTTGTTTCTTCAGTTTCGTCTGGGGTATCTTTTTCTTCTGGGAAGATATCTTCTGTGAAGCCTCCTCTTCTGGTTTAGGAACAATCTGTTCTTTTTCAGGAAGGATCATCTCCATGTGGCAGGGAGAGCTCATGTATGGGTTGATCTGACGATGAGCTCTGTAAGTCCTGCCCTGCATCTTAGGGGTTTTGTTCACCTGGATGTGCTCATTGATTAGAGTATCTACATCTAAGCCCTTAAGTTCATCATTACTCTGCATTTTTGAGCATGTGCAGTAAAAATTCAGCTCTCTTGCTGGGCCACTGACCCTGTGTCCAGCCCCACTGTTTGGCCCGTGCAAAGCTACCAACTCCACCGTTGTAACGACGGAACAGCACATGTTGCTTCTTTAAGGTGACGGCCTTTAGATACTTGGTGGCTTTTCAGATTGCATATTCTTAATGGCCTGGGCAGTTTCACAAGTATTCTTAAAGTGAACACGAAGATCTGAACCTCTTGATTTGCATGATTTTATGGGATTTTCTGGGTCACGTGAATACCATACCATTTTTAGAGGTCACCTCAGGCTGCTTACTAGAAGAGCTTGAACCAACTCTTGAGGAAGGGAAAAGCTATTTTCCAGGTGAATATGGGGATAGATTAATCTAGGCAAAGGAAGCTGTATCTGAACATGTATGAAGGACCATAATATTACATGCTCACAGAACCATCACTAGCTTAATGTGGTAGGAGCAGACAGGTGTAGAAATTTATTTTAATAAACAAACATCTCTGACATTAAATTCAAGGGAGAATTCAGGTTCATTTTGTGTGGGTAACCCTGGATAACATATATTCATTTATTCAACAAATATTCCTTGGGAAGTTACTATATGTTCTGGGCATACAAAGTTTAGAGGAGTACATTCTTCTTGTTATTTAGTCAGTAAGTCCTGAAGCTCTAATATAAGAGCTTGTGATCAATGTGTTCAGACTAGAAATTTGAAGAATTTGCAGTTAAATGCAAGTGATATTTCTTATGCTGAACCTTTATGAAAGGTGAGAGTCATGAAAACTGGAGTTATAATAGAACTTAAAGCCCATTTGTTTTATTATCCAGGGGCAGTAGTGGCGATTGACTCTTCACCAAATATTTGCATTCCCTTTTCAGAGTGAGGAGTAATTACTGGGCAGTGGCTTCTTGGAAGTGGCCAAGGGCTGCATTTCCCAATTTGTCTTACACTTCAGTGGGGACATGTGACTATCTCTCACTAATGGAATCTGGCACACATAGCTTGTTGGCTGAGGTGGTTAAGAAGTAGGTACCTTTTCCATCTTCTGTTTCCTCCCTTATCTCTGGCTGGATTACAGAAAACAAAAATAACCCTCTATGTTTCTGAGGATGGTGATAGTGGAGGCACAAGACAGGACTTGGGTTTGTGGTATGAAGGAACTTCCTTATTACATCATTGTAGAGGGAAGAGTCAAGTTTCAGAGGCCAAGTCAAGCTGGTAGACATGTTACCTGGAAAAGGATTTAAGAAAACAATCAAGGTGAGAACAGTGTGGTTATAAACAGATATGGTTTTGGGAAGGGCCATCTAAAAGCTCAAAGTGAGCCTATGAAGGTCACGAAGACCCTTGTGTGATAAACACCACAAGACAGAGAGTTCACCTGAATTCAATGATAGGCTCGAGGGACTATATGTATCTTTCTGTGTATGGGGAGCTTGTTTCCTGAAGGAATCACAGTAAATGAGACAGTAACAATGGAAAACAATTTATCCTTCTCTTTATGTCCTTCTTCAGTTTTATCTTTCCCAACCTAAGCAAACCCTCCTTTCCCTTTTTTTTTTTTGTAGAATTTATAAAATTATTTTTAGTTTCTTCTGGATTCATTTCAAGTGTATAGAATTAAATATGGTACTTCTTGTGTAGCAAGTTTACTGCAGAGTCAGTGAGGTGGTTATTCTAATATCTGAATGTTATACATTTGATGGTAGTGTTAGGAGGCTGAGCTTTGAAATGAAATAGTTTGGATTTGACTTCCCAGATAGGCTTAAAAATTTGGTGCTTTTGGGTAAAATGCTTCTTTCAGCCTCTGTTTTTGCTTTTATAAAACAAAACAAAAAAAAATGCGGTGTCATATGACTACTGCCATGTCAACAAACAGCTCAAAACTTAATGACTAAAGCAATAACCACATGTTATTTCTCAAGAGACTATGGTAGGGTCGGCTAAACTTGGCTGACCTCTCTTATATCTGAACTCAGTGGGTTGACTGATCTAGGATGACTTCAGCTGTGATGACATAAATGGTCTCTTATCTTCTAGCAAGTGAGTCCACACTTACTCATAGGGTGACTAGCAGGGTTCCAAGACAGGCAGCGTGGAAGCACACAGGGTCTTGTGAGACATGGAGTCAGAACTGGCGTGATGTTGCTTTGGTTGCATTCTTTGGCCAAAGAAAATCCAGCTGAAATTCAGAAAATGAAGATTCTACCGCTTGATGGGGCAGCAGGGGGAAGGGAAAGGAAGAAAGAGGTACAAAGTCACATAGCAATGCATGTGGATGGAGGGGAGCCACTGAAGCCAATGATGCAACCAGTCTCCCACAAATCCCTTCCTCCAAAGAGATTTAATTGAGATTTATATGGAAATGACAACCCACTCCAGTATTCTTGCTTGGGAATCCCATAGACAGGAGTGTGGCAGGCTACAGTCCATGGGGTCACAAAAAAGTAGGATACAACTTAGTGATTAAGCAACAAACTCTCTCTATATATAAACTACCTAGCACCCAGTAGACAATCAATCACTTTTAGATTTTTTCCCTTTCATTCCTCTCCTTTACTTCTTTTCTGTTAATGAAGTCTGAAAAATTATTAGTTTTCTTAGCTGCTACATTTTTATTCTTGGACTTGAAATAAATCTGCAACTAATTTTTTTCTGGCATGAATCTGTCTCTCTCACCTTCTATATTTATTTAACATCTTATATTTTCTGGTCCTCAATTTAAGGTTTAAAACTTATCCTTGCTCTTGTTCAGTTGCTAAATCGTGTCTGACTCTTTGCAACCCCATGAACTGCAGCATGCCAGGCTTCCCTGTCCTTCACTGTCTCCCAGAGTTTGCTCAAACTCATGTCTGTTGAGTCAGTGATGCCCTCCAACTATCTCATCCTCTGTCACCCCCTTCTCCTCTTGCCCTCAATTTTTCCCAGTATCAGGGTCTTTTCCAGTGAGTCGACTCTTCACATCAGGTGGCCAAAGTATTGGAGTTTAGCTTCAGCATCAGTTCTTTCAATGTGTATTCAGGGTTGATTTCCTTTAGGATTGACTGGTTTGATTTCCTTGCTGTCCAAGGGACTCTCAGGAGTCTTCTTCAGCATCATATTGGAGAAGGAAATGGCAACCCAATCCAATATTCTTGCTTGAAAAATTCCATGGGCAGAGGAGCCTGGTGGGCTACAGTCCATGGGGTTGCAAAGAGCTGGACATGACTTAGTGACTAAACAGTGACAGCAACAATGGTCCATATATTGTGCAAGGTGTTGTACATAATAGTGTGGTGACCCAACCAGGAGACAGACTTCCTGGGATTGAATCCCAGTTATGCCACTCAGTAGCTCTCTGACTGTGGGCAAGTCACCTCACCTATTCTTTGTAAAGTGGGAATAATAATAGTATATTGTATCATATGATTATTGTGAGAAAAAGATGATTAAATATTTCTGAAGCCTTTAGCATGGTGCTTGCACATAGGAAACTCTGTATAAGTAATTGTTAAATAAAAATGAGTGAATAAAGAAATCTACTCTTTCACCTTCAGGTTTTCACAGTTACCATGTGATCTCAAATGTGCAGTTCATCATTGTTGAGCAATTTAGCACTTTCCCCCTGAGTACACAGGGCTTCCCTCATAGCTCAGTTGGTAAAGAATCTGCCTGCACTGCAGGAGACCCGGGTTTGATTCCTGGGTTGGGAAGATCCCCTGGAGAAGGAAATGGCAACCCACTCCAGTATTCTTGCCTGGAGAATCCCATAGGTAGAGGAGCCCTGCAGGCTACTGTCTACAGGGTCGCAAAGAGTCAGACAAGACTGAGCAACTAAACTATCACCACACCCTGAATACTAGGAAAATTATAATACATATAATTATATATACATGTTTATATATACATACATATAATTATATTATACATTATATTATACATATATACATAATTATATATACATATATAATTATAATACATATAGTTATTAAATAAATGAATGAGTGAATAAAAATCCTTAACTTCAAGATATTGTATCAGTACACTGTTGAATGGATTTAACCACCAGATATTGTTGATTGAGTCAAAGCTCTTCTCCCTGAGCCCTATCTACCTTTTGAATTCCTCTCAACACAGTATTGCAACAACTTTTACAAATGATTCCACGCAGATACCCAAGGAGCAAACTGTTTTTCCTACCTAGTCTTCTGGGTTGCTCCTTCTTTTATGGAAGAATGCTATCCATGCTGTTTCATAGCTTAAAAACTGTTTTTTTTGGTTAGTTAGCAGTCAATTATTAACATATTCCTATGTTATTAAATATTCTTCCACAACATCATTTTTGATGGTTGCATACATGTTTTCTTTATAAATGTAACATAATTTAATTAGCAATCTCTATTTTAGGACACTTGTTTTTAGTTTTTTAATTTGATGTGCTGTGCTGTGCTTAGTCACTCAGTTGTGTCCGACTCTTTGTGATCTCATGGACTGTAGCCCACCAGGCTTCTCTGTCCATAGGGATTCTCCAGGAAAGAATACTGGAATGGGTTGCCATGCCCTCCTCCAGGGTATCTTCCCAACCCAGGGATCAAACCCAGATCTCCTGCATTGCAGGAGGATTCTTTTCCTTCTGAGCCAATAGGGAAGCCCTTTTTGATATGATAAATATTGCCATTTGAACATTTTTATGGATAAAATTTTCTGTGCAATCATGATTATTTTATTGGAATGGATTACAAAAAGTAGATTTGTTGAGTCAAAAGATGAATCATTTTTAGCTTCTTAATAAATTGTCAAACTCTCTCCCCCCAAATATTATTGTTGTTTATATCTTACTGTCATTGTTCTAGGCATTAATATTAAATTTTTTTTAGCAACTTTGGTAGGTACAATGTTTTCTAGTTCCTATGATTTGCATTTTATTTGACTAATAGTGTGGTTTAACTTTTAAAAAATAAATATGGGCCCTTGTAATTTTCTCTTTTGGGAATTTTCTACTTATTTCCCTTGTCTGCTTTTCTATTACTGTAATCATATTTTTCTTATTTATTTGTACATGCTTTATATTTTAATGTCAGTGACTCCTAGTTTGTCATTTATATTTACAGATTTTAAATTTATGTAGCCATATCTAGCTACCACTTGGAAAAATTGTCTTTGGTGTTGTCTTCCAGTAATTTTGTATACTTAAGTAGTTAAACCTCCTAGAATTGATTTTTGGTGTGTATTATTGAATCCAGGACTTCACTGGATTGGTTTCTATTCCCATCCTTCCACATTCATGCCAGTGAGAGCAGTCATGCTCAGGGCAGGAGCCTGAATTGGAAATAGCATTGTTCGTCTAGTCAGGGCTATGGTTTTTCCCTGTGGTCATGTATGGATGTGAGAGTTGGACTGTGAAGAAAGCTAAGCATTGAAGAATTGATGCTTTTGAACTGTGGTGTTGGAGAAGACTCTTGAGAGTCCCTTGGACTGCAAGGAGATCCAACCAGTCTAAAGGAGATCAGTCCTAAGTGTTCATTGGAAGGACTGATGCTAAAACTCAAACTCTAGTACTTTGGCCACCTGATTTGAAGAGTTGACTCATTGGAAAAGACTCTGATGCTGGGAGGGATTGGGGGCAGGAGAAGGGGACGACAGAGGATGAGATAACTGGATGGCATCACCGACTCGATGAACATGAGTTTGAGTGAACTCCGGGAGTTGGTGATGGACAGGGAGGCCTGGCGTGCTGCGATTCATGGGGTCGCAAAGAGCCGGACACGACTGAGCGACTGAACTGTCTGAACTGAACTAGTGCAGCATCTACAGCATACGTATCAGTGAAGCCAGAGGAACGTTCTGATAGACTTTGTGTTTGCTCTGGTCTCATCTTATTTTCTTCTGCGTTCTCATCATATTGTTTTTTGCAGCTGAAATAACCACTTCCTTCCCTTTTCTCTGAAGTTCACTTTAGTAAGCTCAGTGCTGCTACAAACTGACTAAATCGAGTTTAAAAAATCTAGCTGAGTCCACAAGCATTTCTTCCTATTATAATGGCCTTAATATTTTTTATTATTTTAGCTGAACAATATCTTTTTTTTGCTTGTTAATGCTAGTTTATAGGAAATAGTCAATTACCCAGAATACAGGATTGGAACTAAAATTTGTTTTCAAAATGTGAACTTTTGACACTTGGAGGATTGCATTCCAGACTCTCAATTATCTAATTATAAAGAAATCCATGTTTCAGGAAAACGTACTGAATCTTAACATAAAATTCATGTCACTTATCACAAAGTTAGTCAAGAAAGGACAACCAACCAGTGTTCAAGCTATTTAGTCAGTTAGTTCCCTATGAGTACAAAATATCCAGGAATCACTGAAGGGGACACAAAACAGTAGCAGTATTTACAAATTTAAACTACATGAGACATTGAGAAGACTCTTTTGTTAGTAAACAACGCAATAGATACTTTTACAAACCGCCCCTCAAAAACGATGCATCTGTGAACAATATGATAAGGTCATAGTGTTGAAGACTTAAATTCAAGGTTGGTAGAGCTGAAGACCAGATTCAAGGTCAAGTACTGATAGACTTTAAAGCAAGGTTGTTGTGATGAAAACTCTAAATTCAAGGACAAATTGTCTAAGAAAGAACAAACAACCAGGTATTTCTGCTTCATTTTAAATCCTTATTCAAAACAATTTCCTCCCACTTAAATGTTTTTATAAGTATAAAATTTTTAAACAAAGGAATGTCTGTTTCTTAGTAGAGAACTATTCTCCCATTGACTTCAAGAAGAGGAAAAAAAAATTCCCATTTCCTCCTCTACCTCAAAAACACAAATCCAATTCCTAAAGTAGTGTTGCTTAGAACCCAAGGCCTGGCACAACATTTCACGCTAGTTTTTATTGCTATAAGCTGAGAACAATTTATTTACATTATTGAGAATTCACCCCAGGTCTTCCATCAGCAGTGGAAGTGTTAGCGTTAATTGCTCAGTCATGTCTGACTCTTTGCTACCCCATGGACTGTAGCCCACCAGGCTCCTCTGTCCATGGAATTCTCCAGGCAAGAACACTGAAGTGGGTAGCCCTTCCCTTCTCTAGAAGATCTTCCCAATCCAGGGATCAAACCCAGGTCACCTGCATTGCAGGCGGACTTTTTACCATCTGAGCCACCAGTGAAATCAATTTGCTTAAAAAAAAAAGTGAGAACAATGATGTCTTCAAATGATAACATCAAAGACTTTTCTCTGTCTCTCCTCCTGGTCATCTTCATAAGATTCATCCTTATCTGCTGATTCTTACCATCATCTTCCTTCTCCCCCACTTCTTCCTCTTCCATCTCTTTATATTCATCAGAACCCATTTCCAATTGAGTTATACATACCCAGAATGTCAGACATGCCATATGTAATCGGGAATGACAACATTAAAGATCTTGTTCTTCAAGTAAAGAAAATGGAAGGTATAATATCCCTTCATATAGCCTGATGTTGTAGAGAAATGTGGTACAGCTTGTGAATTCATATACCTGGCCTGGACTGATGATTGGAAATTCACCAACTACTCCAGGTCCTTGAACTTCTTCCACATCACCTTCAGCATTTGTTATCCTCCAGTAGCAATGATCTAACTGACAAGCCTTCTCAGGAAGTGCGTCTTTTGACATTTCAATTCTGATTTGGTATATGAAGAAATAGTGGGGTGGATGTAAAGAACTAAATTCTGGCAGAGACAATGTGGAAACTGAAACTGTAATATCCCCAGTCATTGCTACACACGCTAGGTCATGAACATACCTGAAAATTTGGTCTCTGATGATAGGGAAGCCCTCTTCACAGTACAACATTGTTGGCATAAGAAGTAAACCAGTCAGTAAAAGTTGCACTTAAACATGTCAATAGCAGCTGGATTCTGAGCCATTTGGTCTGGATATTAGCAGAAGATTTCATTTTTGTTTTGGCCCTCTGCAGTTTCCGTTGCTATATGTACTGACTGAAACCAGTATATATGCAAAAAGTTAAAGGGAGACAGTATTTCAGTCCCGATCTCTGCTAGAAGCCTCCAGAATCTGTATCAAATCATAAAAATCCTCAGAATAATAGTGATTAGACAGCGCCACGTTTCCCAACAAACCAGGAACGACTGACTTTTGCCCATTGTGGATGATAATCAGGAAGCTTGCAGCTCATCTGAGCTTCCACAGCATCTATTGCTTGCTTGCTAAGTTGCTTAATCGTGTTTGACTCTTTGCGACCCATGGACTATGGCCTGCCAGGTTCCTCTGTCCATAGAGATTCTCCAGGCAAGAATACTGGAGTGGGTTGCCATGCCCTCCAGGGGATCTTCCCGACCCAGGGATTGAACCAGAGAATATATCTTCCTTTTTGATTACCCACCTTCTTTTAGAGAATAAACCGTCTGAGGACATGTGGGTTCAAATATTTCTTGAGACCATCCCAGGCCTTTTAAATAGCATCATTATGGTCATTATACCTTCCTACATTAAAACAAATATCAGTGAAGAGGAATTGCCAACACTGACTCTTCTGTGTTTTGTCCTCCTCAGATATCAGCCACTATTTTTTGCAGTGTCTTTTCCACAGCAGATCATGACTTGATAGCTAACTAAGACTTTGACTGATGTTGGAACAATTGATTAGGTCCCTGTAGTCCAAGAAGGATGAAGAAGGCAATGGCACCCCACTCCAGTACTCTTGCCTGGAAAATCCCATGGATGGAGGAGCCTGGAAGGCTGCAGTCCGTGGGGTTGCTGAGGGTCAGACACTACTGAGAGACTTCACTTTCACTTTTCACTTTCATGCATTGAAGAAGGAAATGGCAACCCACTCCAGTGTTCTTGCCTGGAGAATCCCAGGGACAGGGGAGCCTGGTGGGCTACCGTCACGGGGTCGCACAGAGTCGGACACGACTGAAGCGACTTAGCAGCAGCAGCAGCAGCAGTCCAAGAAGGATAAAATGAAGAACCAATGGGTGGGCAGCGATACCGGGATCAGGGACACCAACTCAGTCTCCATGCCTGCCATCTTGCCTAGCCTCTGCCCAGCCCTGGCCCATTCCCACTGCCCCCACTGCCTCAACAGCATTTGTAAGCTGTGCATTCTATCCATGAAATGGATATAAGATGGATGTTCTTATCATTAGCTCCAAAGTCCTAGAAATCTTTTTGTCTCTAAAGAGGCAGCACATAAGTGAACACTCTTGTGAGTACCCATGTGAATCAGTAAGCACTTACGATATAATAGAATCTGCCACTGATTCCTGATTTAAATTTATGTAAGGGAAAGGAACTAACATTTATTGGGAACCAGATACATACATGTATTTACGTAATTAAGTCCAGACTACAGTTTTGCTGAGGTTGCTTATCAGCACTCTGATTTTCAGAAGAAGAAATTGAAGCTAAGGGATTAATCAATTTGTCTAAAGTCACATAGCTGGTATAAGATGGAACTGACATCTTAAAACATTTAGGCCACTCAGGATCATGACTGCCTTTATTATATTAACAGTCCACTAATTAATTCCAAAGAAAGGCAATGCTAAAGAATGCGCAAACTACTGCACAATTGCACTCATCTCACACGCTAGTAAAGTAATGCTCAAAATTCTCCAAGCCAGGCCTCAGCAATACGTGAACTGTGAACTTCCTGATGTTCAAGCTGGTTTTAGAAAAGGCAGAGGAACCAGAGATCAAATTGCCAACATCTGCTGGATCATGGAAAAAGCAAGAGAGTTCCAGTAAAACATCTATTTCTGCTTTATTGACTATGCCAAAGCCTTTGACTGTGTGGATGACAATAAACTGTGGAAAATTCTGAGAGAGATGGGAATCCCAGACCACCTGACCTGCCTCTTGAGAAACCTATATGCAGGTCAGGAAGCAGCAGTTAGAACTGGACATGGAACAACAGACTGGTTCCAAACAGGAAAAGGAGTACGTCAAGTCTGTATATTGTCACCCTGCTTATCTAACTTATATGCAGAGTATATCATGAGAAACGCTGGACTGGAAGAAGCACCAGCTGGAATCAAGATTGCCGGGAGAAATATCGATAACCTCAGATATGCAGATGACACCACCCTTATGACAGAGGGTGAAGAGGAACTAAAAAGCCTCTTGATGAAAGTGAAAGAGGAGAGTGAAAAAGTTGCCTTAAAGCTCAACATTCAGAAAATGAAGATTATGGCATCCGGTCCCATCACTTCATGGGAAATAGATGGGGAAACAGTGGAAATAGTGTCAGACTTTATGTTTGGGGGCTCCAAAATCACTGCAGATGGTGATTGCAGCCATGAAATTAAAAGACGCTTACTCCTTGGAAGAAAAGTTAAGACCAACCTAGATAGTATATTCAAAAGCAGAGACATTACTTTGCCGACTAGGGTCCATCTAGTCAAGGCTATGGTTTTACCAGTGGTCATGTATGGATATGAGAGTTGGACTGTGAAGAAGGCTGAGTGTCGAAGAATTGATGCTTTTGAACTGTGGTGTTGGAGAAGACTCTTGAGAGTCCCTTGGACTGCAAGGAGATCGATCCAACCAATCCATTCTGAAGGAGATCAGCCCTGGGATTTCTTTGGAAGGAATGATGCTAAAGCTGAAGCTCCAGTACTTTGGCCACCTGATTCGAAGGGTTGACTCATTGGAAAAGACTCTGATGCTGGGAGGGATTGGGGGCAGGAGGAGAAGGGGATGACAGATGATGAGATGCCCAGATGGCATCACTGACTTGATGGACGTGAGTCTGAGTGAACTCTGGGAGTTGGTGATGGACAGGGAGGCCTGGCATGCTGCGATTCATGGAGTCGCAAAGAGTCGGACACGACTGAGTGACTGAACTGAACTGAATTAACTGAACTCATGGCTTAAGAATATACCTTAAATGCCAAGATCAAGTAGCAAATCAATGTGGTACTCTGGACAAGGCTGTGTAATCTGTATCTGTAGCCTGTGTAATCTGTTTCTGTAGCCTGTATAATCTGGACCCAAAGTGGGAACATAGTTTCTGTGGTACCTTGCTCTGTGCCTAGTTCAGTGATGGTCAGTTAGGCTCAGGAATCTGACTGCTCCAGTACTTCTTTCTTATGTAGTCTCAGAATTTCTGATAAAAAGGAATTAATACTAACCACAGATCTGATGGACATGAATTTGAGCAAACTCTGGGAGATAATGAAGGACAGGGAAGCCTGGCGTGCTGCAGTCTGTGGAGTCGCAAAGAGATGGACATGACTTAGTGCCTGAACACACACATGGCCACAGATTTATAGTCCTAGAACCACTGACTTCAATAGATTGTTGAAATAATCTCATTTTTAATTTTTAACACCCATCCTAGCCTAATGGGAAAAAAGTTTACCATACCAAAATTCATTGCAAGACATATTTCTTGAACAAGACGGTAATGAGGCAATATCTGGTGCCTGTTAAAAATCATAAATAAATCATAACCCAAACAAAAGTATAGACTTCATCATAAATGAAATCACTACCCAAGACATTGTCAGTAGAACTTGCTTTGAGAAACATGAAAGGAGGCCTTTCTTTATGCCTTATTTTAGTTTAGTTGCCACTTAAACCCTTCCTTCGGAGAAGGCAATGGCACGCCACTCCAGTACTCTTGCCTGGAAAATCCCATGGATGGAGGAGCCTGGTAGGCTGCAGTCCATGGGGTCGCTAAGAGTCGGACACGACTGAGCGACTTCACTTTCACTTTTCACTTTCATGCATTGGAGAAGGCAATGGCAACCCACTCCAGTGTTCTTGCCTGGAGAATCCCAGGGACGGGGGAGCCTGGTGGGCTGCTGTCTATGGGGTCGCACAGAGTTGGACACGACTGAAGCGACTTAGCAGCAGCGGTAGCAGCAGAACCCTTCCTGACAGTTTAGAATCTGACCTTTTTAAAGTGGCTAGAGAAGGAGAGATACATTACTCACAATTTGAAAGAGCTGCCAAATGTACCCAAAGTTCACACCAGGAAGGGACCAATGTGTTGTTTGTTTTGTTCGTAGTTACATAGTTTTGTTTCCATAGAAGTTTGAATTTCATGCTCAGGATTAAAAGTGGTAAAGTGCCAATAACCGTCACTGTTTCTGGGAAAGCTATGTAAAATTTCAAATCTAAACCTCGTTTCCCTTGACCTGTTTTCCCTTCCTGTGGAAACTAGCTTTTGTTTTGAAATCTGACATAGTAATAGATTGTTGTGAAGGAAAACAGGAGAAAACAGATCTTGTTTTAAAATATTGCTGATATGCATGAGTATAACATGTTTATTATTTTTAAGCCAAGCTTTTTGTTTTACTTGTTTAGAAAAACAAACTCTATGCCACAATGCATAAGAGTGTTATGGAGCCATGCATGAGTGGTCAGTTATTTTGGTGGGGAAGGGAGGGTGGTGGGTGGAGGATAAGAATTTCATGCAAAAGACCTACATAGAGTAACATAAAATGAAACTTATCAGTAGGAGTCTGAGAGGCAGCTTGATATACTAGAAAAAAAATCCTGGATGCAGAGTCAGGAGATCTGTGTAAATTTGAAGTGGCTGTGTTGGGTTTAACTTTGAAATATTCTGTGAGAGGAAGTGGACTTGGGAGAGGAAGGAAGAGGTACTTCTGGAGCTTCAGATGGAACCATGAACACTATACAGAAAGGACAGGTCTGGATAAGCCTGTGTAATGTCCTAACTAAGGAAAGACTATTACTTGGGGAGAAGTGGGCGTGTGAATGAACCTGGGAACTCTGTCTGGTTTTGGTGGGGAGTATGCTTGATTAACTGCAACTTAATTTCTGCCTGGAATCATCCTTGCTTGTCTCTTTAAAGACTATGAGGCCAGTCAGGGATCTATACTCTGCTGGTAAAAGTGACTAGAATGAGAGACTCAGGTGAAATCACCTGGGAAATAAATGTAGGTAAAGAAAAGGGAAAAAATCCAAGATCATTCCAAAGTTCAGAGATTGAGTAGAAACAAAGGGTTTAAGAGTGGAATAAAAAAATCCAGTGAGGTATGAAGAAAATTAGGAAAGTAGGTGACACTAAGGACAAGAGAGGAAAGTGTTTCAGGAAGTAGGTGTTGATCAATAAAGCTAAGTGTTGCTAAAAGTCCCAGTAGGATGGAGGCACAGATGTGTCCATTGGATGTGGCAACATCAGATTGATGACCTCTATGAGAAAATGGAAAAGTTAGAAGCTTGATTGAAGTGGTCAAGATGAGATTGGGAGGTAAGAAAGTGGAGACTGGAGATTACTCAATAGTTATTCTTTTGAAGTTTTTGCTGTAAAGGGAAGGAAAAAAATGTGATGAATATTAAAGGGTATTTTGGATCGGGAGGGTGAGTTTTAAGATCAGATGAACTGGACATGGAACAACAGACTGGTTCCAAATAGGAAGAGGAGTACGTCAAGGCTGTATATTGTCACCCTGCTTATTTAACTTATATGCAGAGTACATCAGAGTACATCATGAGAAGAAGCACAAGCTGGAATCAAGATTGCTGGGAGAAATATCAATAACCTCAGATATGCAGATGACACCACCCTTATGGCAGAAAGTGAAGAGGAACTAAAAAGCCTCTTGATGAAAGTGAAAGAGGAGAGTGGAAAAGTTGCCTTAAAGCTCAACATTCAGAAAACGAAGATCATGGCATCTGGTCCCATCACTTCATGGCAGATATAAGATGGGGAAACAGTGGAAACAGTGTCAGACTTTATTTTGGGGGGCTCCAAAATCACTGCAGACAGGGATTGCGGCCATGAAGTTAAAAGATGCTTACTGCTTGGAAGAAAAGTTAAGACCAACCTAGATAGTATATTCAAAAGCAGAGACATTACTTGCCAACAAAGGTCCATCTAGTCAAGGCTATGGTTTTTCCAGTAGTCATGTATGGATGTGAGAGTTGGACTGTGAAGAAGGCTGAGCGCCAAAGAATTGATGCTTTTGAAGTGTGGTGTTGGAGAAGACTCTTGAGAGTCCCTTGGACTGCAAGGAGATCCAACCAGTCCATTCTAAAGTAGATCAGTCCTGGGTGTCCTTTGGAAAGACTGATGCTGAAGCTGAAGCTCCAATACTTTGGCCACCTCATGAGAAGCGTTGACTTATTGGAAAAGACTCTGATGCTGGGAGGGATTGGGGGCAGGAGGAGAAGGGGACGACAGAGAATGAGATGGCTGGATGGCATCACTGACTCGATGGACGTGAATCTGAGTGAACTCCGGGAGTTGGTGATGGACAGGGAGGCCTGGCGTGCTGCGATTCATGGGGTCGCAAAGAGTCGGACACGACTGAGCGACTGAACTGACTGACTGACTGAAAGTAGATCAGATGAGACTCAGAAGAATGGGAGAAATGGATGATGTAGCAGAAAGAATGCATAATTGCAAGATGATGATACGACATGGTTCAGAAGATCCCAGCGGAGCAGGCAGTCTTGTTTGGAACAGACACATCGACCTTGGTAATGGCAGGAAAGAATGTAGAAAGACTAGGTACAGAAGGAAACAGACTAACAGAAAGACAAAGGAACTCCATTTAAGTTGCCGCTAATTTCTCAGGAAAATATGAGGTAGGGTCAAGGGTTAAGGTGATATTTGAAGAGAGAGAAAGAAGTACAAAATAATTGCCTATGTGAGTTGGAAAGCAAATGTACTGGGGAAGTGTAAATAGGGTTAGGAAGCGTCAGGCATCCATATTTGACCGAGTCTTGGATTTATTGTGGGACTAATTAGGGATATCATATGGTTTTCTTTCTTTTCTTAATATTTATTTATTTGACTGAATGGGGTCTTTGTTGTGGCACATGGGATCTTTCGTTGTAGCGCAAAAGCTCTACTTGTGGCCCTTGGGCTCAGTAGTTGTGGTGTGTGGGCTCCAGAGCGCATGGGCTGAGTTGCTCTGAGGCAGGTGTGATCTTCTTTCCCTGACCAGGGATCAAATCCATGTCTCCTGCACTGCCAGGCAGATTCTTAACCATTGAACCACCAGGGAAGTCCTGAAATGGCTTTCTTTATCAAACTTTAGTTACAAGGAATATGGCCAGAGTTGAGTTTAAGGAGATTTGGTGATATTCCAGGCAAGTAGGAAGGAGGAGGAGAAGGGGAGAATATAAGAAGGAATTTGCATGTGAGTGACTTTTCTGGGCATGGAGGATAGTGAGGACGTCATGAGGGATGGACTGAGAATAAAGTCATTGGTAAATGCGGGAGTGATCAGGACACTGATATATGTGCTCTCTGGAGGTGGAAGTGAGTGAATTGTAGTCCAATGGTATGGACTTCAAAGGAGCTGGATGTTTTGAAGAAGGAGAGGCCAATGAAAGCTTTGAAAGTGGCACTGGGAGCTAAGAGGACATCAGCCAGGATCTGATGACATCAGCCATCACAGGCTCTAAAGGAAAAAGCAAGTGTTGCTTGTGTCCTCAGGAAGAATAACATTTCAGTTAGAGAAAGAAGGTGAAGGAACCATTCAGAGAGAGGGAAGACAGACTGGGGGTTCCATATCGTCCTGTGAAGAGGAGGGTAGAGAAGGACGGAAGGGGTGGATGTAGGACTCTGGGATCCGGACTGGAGGGCAAGGGGTGGGTGAATGATAGGGTGGGAGAGTTCTGAGAGTGGTTGAGCAGAATGGGATATAGAGTGTGGGAGGTTAGGCCTGATGTCCTCTTAAACGGAGGGCCAGCAGTTCAAATTTCAGTCTTATAACTAGAAGGAACAAGGAACTGCAGTCAAAAGATTCTGTACAGGCTTCCTTGGGTTTCTGGACTCTCTTGGTGTTCTTATTACTGCTAACTATCTGCATACCTTAGTTCTGCATGGGCAAGTTCTTGTCTGGCTCTCACTCTTTTCATATATAAAGTGAGTCACTTCCCAGGCTCATGTGATGTTTTCATTTTCTGAAATGACCCCTACTTCCTTGCCAGGCTGTTGAAATCCTTCCCATTCTTTAAGAATCCTCTCAGAAGCCGTCTATACTGTTAGATTTTTCTCAGTTTAATTACCCATTTCAACCAGATGTGACCTTTCTGTTCTTAGAATCACTTTAACACTGTCCGAACCATCCTAATGGCAGATATCAATCTTTCAAATAATACAGTTATTTATGTTTATGTCATCCTTGTCAAAAACTCCATGAGAATAGGACATGGGATGCATTCTTTTTGCCCAAATAGGTGCTCAGTAACTAACTTTTGAATGAACTAGTAAAGCATACTTCTGGAGGATGAAACAGTATTGAAGTAACAGAGACTATTAGATAAAGAAAAAGTGAGAAATACCTTGTATGGGCTTCCCTGGTAGCTCAGATGGTCAGGAATCTGCCTTCAATGCAGGAGAAGTGAAGTGAAGTCGCTCAGTCATACCTGACTCTTTGCGACCCCATGGACAGTAGCCTGCACCAAGCTCCTCCATCCATGGGATTTTCTAAGCAAGAGTACTGGAGTGGGTTGCCATTTCCTTCTCCAGGGAATCTTCCCAACCCAGGGATCGAACCCAGGTCTCCCTCATTGTAGACAGACGCTTTACCGTCTGAGCCACCAGAGACCTGGGTTCTATCCCTGGATCAGAGAGATCCCTGGGTCAGGAGGAACCCTAGGAGAAGGGAATGGAGACCCACTCCAGTATTCTTGCTTGGAGAATTCCATGGATAGAGGAGGCTGGTGAGCTAGAGTACATAGCGTCGCAGAGTTGGACATCACTGAGTGACACACACACACACAGGATATTTCAAATTTCTTGGGACATTTAGGAAAGTAGACAGTGTGACTTTATTAGATCTAAGAGTAGTCTGTGTGCCTCTTACTTCAAACTTGAAGCAGTTACAGATACAGTAAAGCTATCCTTAGAAGACTAAGGAACCTGCTCATGTTAAATGGAAAATAACAGAGGAAGAAAGGAAGAGGTGAAAAGTAATAGATTTAAAACTATTGGAAATACAAGGCAAGTTAACTGAAAGAAATAATATGATTCCTAGACTTTAAAAAATGCAAATGTAAAATTTTTACTAATATGAATTAGTGAGGAGTTTCTCTGGACTAATGGTTGCCTAAAAAAATCTTTATTGGGAAGCATATTAGGTATTAAGGAAGTGTATTAGTTATTAAGGAAGCCTGACGTGCTGCAGTCCATGGGGTTGCAAAGAGTCAGGCCTGACTTAGTGACTGAACAACAACAAATTAGTTATTGGTCTATGAAACTGCATGACATGATTTGAAATGTGATGTTGCTTTGTCTGTTAAGTAGAATGACTTTTAAAAATATCTGCTAACAGGCTACATTTTAAAAATGGAAATATATATAATTGACAGTTAAAATAGTATGTTTCTGGTATATGATTTGATGATATAATATACATGTACATTGTTAGATAATCATTATAATCAAGCTAATAACATATCCACTGATACAGGCTACCCTTGCTGCTGCTGCTGCTAAGTCGCTTCAGTCGTGTCCGACTCTGTGTGACCCCAAAGACAGCAGCCCACCAGGCTCCCCCATCCCTGGGATTCTCCAGGCAAGAACACTGGAGTGGGTTGCCATTTCCTTCTCCAATGCATGAAAGTGAAAAGTGAAAGAAGTCGCTCAGTCGTGTCCGACCCTCAGCAACCCCATGGACTGCAGCCTTCCAGGCTCCTCCATCCATGGGATTTTCCAGGCAGGAGTACTGGAGTGGGGTGCCATTGCCTTCTCCGAGGCTACCCTTGAGCCAAGGCCAAATCTATCCTTTTTGGAGGAGGGTTCAGTTTGGGCTTCCCTGGTGGCTCAGACAGTAAAGAATCTACCTGTAATGCAGGTTTGTTCCCTGGGTCGGGAAGATCCCCTGGAAAAGGGAATGGCAATCCACTCCAGTGTTCTTGCCTGGAGAGTCCTGTGGACAGAGAAGCCTGGCTGGCTACAGTCCATAGGGTTGCAAAGAACTGCACATGACTGAGCGACTAACACTTCAGTGGTTAGACTATGGAATTTTTAATACAATTTTTAAAGGTTACACTCCATTTACAGTTGTTATAAAATAGTGTAAATGGAGCATTTTAGTAGCTGCATTTTTTTTGAACCCAGCATTGAGTCACATAATCTGACTAAAAAATAATGTACTTATTGGGGCCATTGAGACATCATATTGGAAACTGGAGGTGCTGGGAAATTCTAAAAGTTTGTTATGTAACAATTCTACTACCTTCACTACCACCATCACAAACAATAAAACTAGTAACAAAATCTTTCTGAGCCTTACTACGTGTCAGTCCCTATTCCATAGTTTTATATGTTGTACCAGTTAGGGTTCAACCAGAGACACAGAACCTGTAGAGGGTATCTATCAAGAGATTTATCTTGAGGAATTGCCATATGCCATTGTGGGGGTCCATAGGCTGGGTTGTTAGGAAGGACAAGCTACAACTTGGACATAAGCTGAAGCTGCATTCCACAGAGTTTCTTCCTCTCTGAGATGACTCAGCTCTGCTCTTAAAGCCTTTCAGCTGATTTAATCAGACTTATTCAAATTCTCGAGGCTAATCTCCTTTTCTTAAAATCACTTGGTTATGGACTTTCTTCAGGGCTTCCCTGGTGGCTCAGCAGTAAAGAATCTGCCTGCAATGCAGGAATTGCAGGAGATGCAGGTTGGATCCCTGGGATGGGAAGATCCCCTGGAGGAGGGCACAGCAACCCACTCCAGTATTCTTGCCTAGAGAATCCCATAGACAGAGGAGCTTGGTGGGTTATGGTCCATAGGGTTGCAAAAAAAGTTGGACATGACCGAATCAACTGAGTATGCATGCACGTATGGACTTTAATCACATGTACAAAATGACCTTTAGAGCACCATGTAAATTGTTTGCTTGAATAACGGACACTGTAGCCCAGCTAAACTGATCAATAAAACCTATATTGTCTGATTTAACCCTCAGAAGAATCCCTCTGAAGCACTTCACATGAATGATAAATCTCGGAGCAAGAGTTTGAACCCAGGAATTAATGTAGGACCCAGGGATTGTGCACCATGCTGGAGTGCATTGTAGGAGAGAAACTAAAGCCATGCCCGGTTTCTCCTCCAAAGCATCTCCTGCGACAGGCGCCTTGTATTTCCTAGAGAGCCATCAATCCCTTATAACTAGGATTGCTGGATGTGCTCAGGCTGTCACATGGAGGGTATAATCTCGCACCCAAGTGACAGTGATAAAAAGGAATTAAATTCATTAGCTTCCTAGAAAATTGCTTGGTCCCATTTAGTTTCATTCAAAGGGTAAAAGGAAAAACAAAGCTGTTTGTCTTTGTCATTCTGTTTACCCCTCAATACATTTTATTAAGACAAGGAATGTAAAAAATGGTATTGAGACAAGTATTAAACTGAAGTCAAAACTTAGGTGATGACTATAGAGGGTTTATTTTAATCTAAATATTTCTTAGCAATGGTAAGAAAGAGCATGGGACTTCCCTGGTGGTCCAGTGTCCTTCCAAGGTGAGGGATGTGGATTTGATCCCTGGTTGGGGAACTAGGATCTCACATGCCTCACATAAAGTGTTACTATCAAGTACTTCTATACACTCTTAGTTTGAATAAAACAAAAAGAAAGAGCAGATCATCTGGTGCAAAGAATAGAGCGAGATGGAAATGCAACTGAACTGTGAACAGGAAGGGCTACTGTAACTGAGCTGTGGATGGAGATCGATGAATGTGTTGGCATGACTGTCTGTGTTTGAACCTCTGGTTCCATGTGAGTCCTGGGGCTCCTGGTGGACAGGCTAAGATCGCTGATGTCATGGCAGACATGATGAAACCCACAGGCAGATTTGGGGACGTACTATTGATTTCCAGCCCAGGATCCTGCTGAGCCTGGGATCTCTTGTCCCTGGGCTTTCCTGGGACCGCACTCCTCTTTTCCAGATCCTCTGCTGATTGGATTTTACCTCTCAGTGTGTCTTCCTTCAGGCTCTCAGTCAGAAACTCTGACAAACAAGAGCAACAAAAACCCAAACATTTTGTTCCTGTGTCTGTGACAAACTCTGCATGCCTTAGTTAAAAGAAAACAACTTTTAATTTTATATTGGGGTATATCCGATTAACAGTGTTGTGATAATTTCAAGTGAACAGGGAAGGGACTCAGCCATACGTATACAGGTATTTATTTTCCCCCAAACTCCCCTCCCATCTAGTGCATGCCTTACTTCAACTGCAAGCTTTCTTGAACACTAGTGTACATGCTAAGTAGCTTCATTCATGGCCCACTCTTTCCGACCCTATGGACTGTAGATCCCCAGGCTCCTCTGTCCATGGGCTTCTCCAGGCAAGAATATTGGAGTGGGTTGCCATGCCCTCCTCCAGGGGATCTTTCTGACCCAGGTATCCAGTTGGCGTCTCTTATGTCTCCTGCATTGGCAGGCAGGTTCTTTACCACCTGGGAAGCTTTTTGGAGACTGCTCTCCCCCAAATGTAAGAATTGCATGAGTAGACTGAATGGGGACCCCCAAAGAAAGAAGATCCTGATCTCTGGAACCTGCAAATGTTGGTTGGAACATGGGATGGAAATGGGTGATGGAAAAAGGGTCTTTGAAGTTGTGATGAAATAAAAGATCTTGAAATGTGAGTTTCTGGATTATCTAGGTGGGCCCTAAGTCTGATCAAAAGTGTCCTTATAAGAGAGAGGGAGATGCGAGCCAGACACGGAGAGGGCAGGGTGAACACAGACAGATAGGAGGTATGCAACCACTGACCAAGGAATGCCAGCAGCCACAGGAGCCTGGACAGGCAAGGACAGATTCTCCTCTAGAGTCTCTGGAGGGCTCTAGGGGAGATTTTGCTTAAGTAATAATAATTTTGAACTTCTGGTCATCAGAACTGTGAGCAAGTAAATTTCTGTTGTTTTAAACTACCTCGTTTGTGGTACTTTGTTACAGCAACCACAGGAAACCAATATAGCATCCTAACTTTTCCTTCAGATGACTCCTAATATCTCATCATCTCTGTAAAGCCCTCTGTGAAAAATACAAAGAATCCCTAGTAGCAATTCTATACCTCATCCAATGCTCTATTTACTTGATCTTCAGAAGAAAACTCAAATATTTATTGGTTTGTTGTATTTATTCTTGGTTTGTTATAAGCTAGACATAGGAAAGGAATTGTTCATTTGCTTTGTGAAATAGCCAGCATAATGCTCTATAGATGCTGTTTTAATGATAAGAATATATAGAAGACTTTAAAAGAGAAAGAATTATGAGAATAATGGTGTTTGACCATCAAATCAATATCTGGTTCATTAGTGGGACTCAAAGGCCATCTGTCTCCTTCTTTTCTTATTGTTGCTACTGATTCCTGGCTTTGTAATTTATGCTGATGGAAAGGCTTCTATTGTTCATCAATAATTACAGCTCTTCTGGGTTAATGGCTTGTTTAGTGTTATAATTCTCTGTATTAAAGGCCTTTAATCAGTTTTTAGGCCAATGACCCAATGCTAAGAATAACCACCATCATACTAATAATGTGGAAGTGGGTTTTATATTGTTTTATGTCATTTATCAGGGACTTCCCTGGTGGTTCAGTGGTAAAGAATTTTCCTGACTCAGTTTCAATCCGTGGGTTAGGAAGATCCCTGGAAAAAGAAATGGCAATCCGCTCCATCTTGCCTGGGAAACCCCATCGACCGAGGAGCCTGGCACTACAGTCCATTGGGTGGTAGGAGTTGGACACAACTTAGTGACTAAACAGCAACAGCAATAGTGTCATTTATCATCACAACAACCTGTAAAGGAAGTGCTCCTATAGATGAGAAAACTGAGGTTCAAAGCGTTTAAGTGACTTACCCAAGGTCAGAGCTATATGCTTAACAGTGACATGATGCAGTTTTTTAATCTTAAATCATTCAATATCATTCAATAATGATCACAAGATCCCAGATACAGCTCAGGCACTTCAACTCTCTCCACTGGAAAAATGGTCCCCCAGTCTCTCTTTCCACCTAACCTTTCCAGAAAGGTTGGGTAGCCCTCTCTGAGACCTAAACCAGGTTCCAGGCCTGAGGTCTAGGGAGTCCTGGGAATATGATATAATTTGTAGTAACTGGTCCTGTCCTCCCCTCACCCTCCTTTTCTCACCTCTGCTTAAACTTCTTTTCCTGAGGATTTGCATGGATCAGTGTACGTTATGATTTCACCTGGAGTGTTCTACAGCTGAATTTAGAGCTAGAAAAGGCCTTAAAATATCTAATTCAACCACTTCCTTTGATAGATGAGAAAGACCATATTTGAAAAACACATAGAAGACTTTCAGAGGAAAAGAATTATGAGAACAAAAAGTTAAAAGAAAAATCCTCCCCTCTTTCATTACCGCAGATTTGGGATCAGAATGGCTTGCTTGTCTAGTTGTTAAAGTAAGTTAAAGTGGTAAATGCAAAGTAAGCAAGGTTATTCTATGACATTCAGGGTTTTCTGATTATCAGTACAATCTTTTTTTTTTTTTTCCTGTGCACTTTAGTATTTTATTACAACATTTGGAGTGTACATAGATCCTTTTAATTATTGAGCTTATCTTAGGCTCTTAGGCTTTCAGGACATAGATCTTTAGAACACCTAATTTGTACACCAATGATTTGGTTAGAGTCTTAATTGAGAAGATAGGTTCATTGGAATTTCTGATTTACAATTTAAAGTGTCTTAATTGGTAAAATTCGTGATACTTTGGCTTTTCTATTCTCCCAAGTTAAATAATTCAGAAGAGAAGGGAAAGTCAAAGAGTATATGTTAAATATACAAGACAATATTAAAAATCAGTTCCATTTAACAGTAACATTGAGAATTTATAGTATCAGCAAATAACATGTTATTTTTCTCAAATCTGGATTTGATAACTATGTGTATAGCAAGTCTTACATAAAAGGATAACTGCAAATGCTAGGAAATTGCCTGAGTACTCATTAATAAGGAACTGGTCAAATATAAATCTATAAAATGAAGCAGTCCATTAAAATGCAGTAGCTATATATAGGTATATATAATATGTATGTATACATACATGGTGTAATCTTTAAGACATATTTTAAGTGAAGAGTGAAAGATGAAGAATAATATATACAGAACTCTACTATTTGTGTTTTTAATTAAAAATTTACTTTTCATTTTGAAGTGATTTTGTATTTACCAACATTTGTAAAAGTAGCACTAGAATTCCTGTTTATTCTTCACCTAGTTTTCCCCAGAGTTAACACCTTATGTAACTTCAATGCAATGATCAAAACTAGGAAATGAACACTGATGTAATCCTGTTAAGTACACTGCAGACTTTTTGCAATTTTTTTGCAGTTGTTCCACTAATATCCTTTAGTGTACTTTGATCTGGGTTGACACCTCCAGTTCATCAGTCTTTGCCTTTCATGACCTTGATCCTTTTGAAGAGGATTCATCAGACATTTTGTAGAGTGTTCCTCTACTGGAACTGGGTCTTTCCAACGTTTTCTTATGATTTGACTCAGGTTTCAATTTTTTTGGCCAAAAAAATTGTAGAAGTGGTGTTGTGTAATTCATAGTGCATATTAGGGACACCTCTCTTTGCTGGAGGTGTCAACTTGATTACTTGGTTAACACAGTGTCTTACAAAATTCTCCATGATCAAGTTATTATATTTTCCTCTTCTAATTAATAAATATCTTATGGGAAGTTAATTTGAGACTATGTGAGTATCCTGTTACTTATATTTTCTTGTCTGCTAACTTGAGCATCTATTGATTTTTGCCTGAAACAATTGTTACTGTGATGTTTTTATTTGTGTTTTTAGACATGACATGTAGAGCTATGCTTGTGTCTTTGTAAAGTGTCTTGGGAATGATATATCAGAAACTGCATAAAGGATTAGCTCTGGGGAGGAGGACTGGGAAAGACAGCAGCTAGACAGCCAAGTCAGGGAGATGTTTCTACATGTAAACTTCTGTGCGGCGTGAATTTACCAGGTTCATAGCTTATGATTTGGCAGAGAAGAGAGGTAGGATCTGGAGAAGGCAATGGCACCCCACTCCAGTACTCTTGCCTGGAAAATCCCGTGGATGGAGGAGCCTGGTAGGCTGCAGTCCATGAGGTCACTAAGAGTCGGACACGACTGAGTGACTTCACTTTCACTTTTCACTGTCATGCACTGGAGAAGGAAATGGCAACCCACTCCAGTGTTCTTGTCTGGAGAATCCCAGGGACAGAGGAGCCTGGTAGGAGGCAGTCTATGGGGTCGCACAGAGTCGGACACGACTGAAGCGACTTAGCAGCAGCAGCAGCAGCAGAGGTAGGAACAAGTTTGTTGATTTAAAAAGTAAAATTATCTTGCAAGTGACACAAGAAAACCTTTTGCCATCAAACATTTGATAAAAATTGCTGGGAGAAAAGCAAAATTCTGCTCAACAAAAAGGATTTTGCTATTTTTCTTAAATCAAAGACTGTTTCTGATTGGGTATGTGTTCTAGAGCTGTATCTAACTGGTTAATTTTATCCTTAAATTATAAGTTTTAAAATTTTACTTGTTGCAGCTTGTGATACATTTTTAAACTAGGTTTGCATTATATAATCTGTCATTTGGCATAAATATTAATTCTAAAGAAACATCAATTCAGCAACAGAATATGGCACTCCTGCTACTGAGAGAATTATGCTGAGCAAGTGCATTAGAAATGTACTTGAAATGTTCTGATATATATTTTGTAGAACTAAGAGAAAAATTGCTTTAAAATTCCAGGTCTTAGCATTAACTATGATTTCTTATCACAGTCACTATTCTAAGAGAAGTTTTGGAACTTCTCAGAAAGCTTTGGAAGCACTGTATCTTCTCGAACTCTTCTGGTCACATATGATGTCTGTGAATCTCTTCATGAGGGTGAAAGAGGAGAGTGAAAAAGGTGGCTCAAAACTCAGCATTCAAAAAATGAAGATCATGACATCTGGTCCCATCTCTTCATGGCAAATAGAAGGGAAAAAAGTAGAAGCAATGACAGATGTTATTTTCTTGGGCTCCAAAATCACTGCAGACAGTGACAGCAGTCACAAAATTAAAAGACTCTTCCTCCTTGGAAGAAAGCTATGACAAACCTAGACAGCATATTGAAAAGCAGAGACATCACTTTACTCACAAATGTCTGTATAGCCAAAGCTATGGTTTTTCCAGTAGTCATGTACAGATGTGAAAGCTGGACCGTAAAGAAAACAGGATGCCAAAGAATTGATGCTTTCACATTGTAGCGCTGGAGAAGACTCTTGAGAGTCCCTTGGATAACAAGGAGATCAAACCTGTCAATCCTAAAGGAAATCATCCCTGAATATTCATTGGAAAGACTGAAGCTGAAGCTGAAGCTCCAATATCTTGGCCACCTGAGGGAAAGAGCTGACTCATTGAAAAATACCTTGATGTTGGGAAAGATTGAATGCAAAAGGAGAAGAGGGCGGCAGAGGATGAAATGGTCAGATAGCATCACTGACTCAATGGACATGAGTTAGAGCAAACTCCGAGAGATGGTGAAGGACAGGGAAGACTGGTGTGCTGCAATGCATGGAGTGAAAAATTGTTGGACAACGGCTGAACAAGAACAACAAGAATGCTGCTTGTATGGGCTTCCCAGGTAGCTCAGCAGTAGAAAATCTGCCTTCCAAGCAGGAGACTTGGCAGGAGCCATGGGTTTGATCTCTGGGTTGGGACAATCCCCTGGAGAAGGAAATGGCAACCTGCTCCAGTATTCTTGCCTGGGAAACCCCATGGACAGAGGAGCCTAGTGGGCTACAGTCCGTGGGGTGGCAAAGTCAGACACGACTGAGTGGCTAAACAACAACAATAAGAACATACTACTTGTACAGCTGATGGGATGCCAGTCTTAGCTTGTGAGCAAAATGTGTCACTTTTATATTTGTGACTTGGATGTCCATGCCTTTATTCATCAGAGAGTTTCCCCTTTAATGTGTGAAAGTAAGGAGGAGGCTTGATCTTACAGAGTTCTTAAGTTATTCACACAGAAGTCTCTTCAATGCCTTATGTTAGGAGTCCCCAGCCTCCGGGATCTCATGCCTGGTGATCTGAGGTGGAGCTGATGTAATAATAATAGAAATTAAGTGTGCAACAAATGTAATGTGCTTGAATCATTCCCAAGCCATCCCCCTTCTCTGGTCTGTGGAAAAATCTTCCACGAAACCCAGCCCCTGGTGCTAGAAAGATTGGGGACTATTGTTATGTGATTTCCCACCATTCCAAGTTCCTCCATGATTCTCAGTGGTGATCATGTTGACTCTTGTTTTGTTCTTTTTCTCTCCTGTTATGCTTGGCTGAGATGATGCTCAGCTCAGTAAAACCACTAGAGAGCTATGTGTGGAGAGGAAAGTGTGTGTGTGTGTGTGTGTGTGTGTGTGTGTGTGTGTGTGTGTGTATTTTTAAGTTACTTTGTTTCTTTAACCTTCCTGAGACTTGTGTACTAGTTCCAATAGCACTGTCAAATAGATTTTTCTGCAGTGATGGAAATGTTCTGCAATCTGGCACTCCTTGCTCCAATAGTCGCTAGCCATATGTGACCAATGACACTTAAACTGTAGCTAGTGCAAATGGGAAAATAAAAATTTAACTTTATTTAATTTTAATTAAACTCTAAATGGTCACTTGGGACTAGTGGTTACTGTAGTGGACCTCACAAATTGAATGCCTGGTTTCTGGAATCTGATTGTTGCCAGCTGTGTGATCTTGGGTCAGCCTAATTTTTCTCATCTGTTGGATGGAGGTAATTATGTACCTCTTTCATAGGCTTGGTTTGAGGATTAAATGATATATATGGAGCACCATGCTTGCTTTATGAAAAGGGATCAATAAAACTTAGCTGCTATTTATTATACAGTTACCATGGCTCCAATCCTTTTTATCTGCAGGAGTGTTTCATCTTTTTTTTGAAAATTACCTGCTCTAAGTATTTGTAAGGTTCCCTTTGATGCACACTGTGGTCAAGAATTAATGCTTTTAATACTTGTTTTCTACTACCTTGCTGGTGGGGGTAGGACAGGAAGTTAATGAATGTTTCTTAGTGAACTGACCCACCTGCAGGTCCTGAAATCTCATTTGCTTCCATGCTTCCCTCTGACCCTAATGTAGACTTGCCCAGGTGTCCTTGGTGAGAAAAAGGACATATTCCCCTTCAACACTAGACTTAGAAAAGTGAAAAATGAAAGTCACTCAGGTGTGTCCAACTCTTTGCGACACCATGGACTATAGATATATAGAGTCCATGGAATTCTCCAGGCCAGAATACTGGAGTGGGTAGTCTTTCCCCTCTCCAGGGGATCTTCCCAACCAAGGGGTCAAACCCAGGTCGCCTGCATTGCAGGTGGAGTCTTTTACCATCTGAGCCACAGGGGAAGCCCAGGAATACTGGAGTGGGTAGCTTGTGCCTTCTCCAGCAGATCTTCCCAACCCAGGAATTGAACCAGGGTCTCCTGCATTGCAGGCAGATTCTTTACCAGCTGAGCAATCAGGAAAGCCCTAAGACTTAGTCAGAAAAATCCCCAAATAAGAGTATTGGGGCCACAAATGAACACTTTAATACAATAGCTCTTTCGGTTTCTATAGACACTTTCTCCAAGGCACTTATATAGAGGACAATTTTTGACAAGTTCTGGCAACTGCCACATCCTGTGTCCCTGCCACTGTGCCCACAGACTATGAAACCCTTAACCCCTGGTGAATTTACATATGGAATTCCTCTTTTCCTGTCTTCATACTGATGTGCTGGTCTCCCTTGGTTTAAGCCTTGTTATTTTCAGTGGAGGGAATATGAGTTCTAGGCTTTTTACTCCCATGAGATTTCTCATCTCTAAATAATTGAGAACAAAGTGGATTAAGTAGGAAGAGAGACAGTACCTAACTACCTGGTAGCATTTGAAGCCCACATGTAAATAGCTCTCTTGGGGAAAGATGAAGAGCCTTAGAGTCTTTACATCCACTCGTGTTTGAACTTTTTCAGCTCAGTCCCTGAGAATCCTAGCCCCATTCTTTTGTTATTTCTTTGTGTGATGAACTTTCCTAAACAATCACCAAAATATGGAAGTATTCATCTCATAGTAAATTCTTAACTTAGGGATTTGTAGACATCTGAGGAGATTTCAAGGCAGTCCTAGAGAGAATATTTGCTTTATAAGTCAACTATGGAATATTAAATGAACTCACTGTGTTAGCAATAAAATTCTGTTTTTCAAAAGAGAGAGGTATATACGTTTTAATTTTTTTTAAAAGTGTTTACCTACTGGTTTTGGGGGGGTTTTCTCCAAATGCTTGTTTAAACAAAGAAATAATCAGTAGGTCTTATTTTGTATAGAAGGATAAAAAATTCAGTCCTTTGTGATGTGCAGTCGGAAAAAGTATTTTGAAAATGCACAGTTATAACACAATAAATATTAATGTATAATAACTGCTTCACTGAATTTAAGCTTATGGGTTATGTATACATGCTTTAAATACTATTTCAACAGTAAATAAGAAATTCAACAAAATTCTGCTTATAAAAGACCTTAATGATATAAAAGTGAAGGCTACTGAAGGAAAAATAATACAAAACATCCTTCCACAACTCTTTTCCCTCATAATTATTAGTTAATGCTCCCGTATGTTTTGGATTCACTTTCTTTTGAAATTTCCTTTATTTTTATGTTTTGATTTCATATGTAGTATTAATAATTCTTGGGTACACAAGGAAGAAGATATTGTGAATAAAAGTTAATATTACTGGTTCAAGTGAGAAGTGCTATTACAATTTTACAATATTGTTTAATCAAAAAGTGGCTTTAATTATAGAGGAATATATAGGCAAAGCCAGAATATGGATGGCAGAATATTTCCTTTAACAAACCTACTGAAACCTGGACATTATTATCTTTTTTTCTACTTTTATTCTAGAGCTCCAATTAATATATATTTTATGTATCTTTATAGGTAACCTTTTTTCATAGGTTACTGGAGTCCTGTTCCTTCTTTTTTCTCTTTTAAAAACTATTTATTTATTAATTAGGAGAAAATCAAACAAAAGTTAAATAACATATATGCACGGGAGAGACTCAGGAAAACTGAGTAACTTGTGACATGACTCAGCCCCCATCTTTAATAATTGTTGCCTTAAATACCACTGTCAAACAAAGACATAAGAGGATGTTGAGGGTGGGAGTCAGTTTTGGAAGGCTACAAAAGAGAAGCACAGTAATTATGGTTAGTTGACTTAACGTTCAGAAAGTTGAAGACTCTCATGTATGACAACATTGTGTTTCTTTCATTGCAAAGACACTAGTCTTCATCGCAACAGTTGTCAAGCTCAAAAGCAAAGTTAGAAATATCAATTTTGTCTGTTATTTTAATGGACTATATGGTTCCATGTGACTGAATTTCATAGATAAGTGAAGCACTGATATTTTCTTTAATAAGATTACAAGCTCCTTGTGGACAGAAACCAAGAATTATTTATTTAAAGTGTATTTCCTAGAGTAAGAACTACAATATTAGACATAGGTGAGTAAAAACACACCTTTTGACATCTGCATAATTTATTTTTCACAGCCTCTTTAAAAGGAGCAGGGTGGATAGAAGGAATTCTACTTGCATACTCTGGAACAATTATTTGTTCATGTGCTTTCATCCTCTCATAGACATTTTGCTTTCTGTGTAGTTCACCTCTGTATCCTTGGTAGGGTTCCCCTGATGGCTCAAGTGGTAAAGAATCCACATTGCCAATGCAGGAGACTCAGGAGAGGAAGTTTATATCTCTGGATTGGGAAGATCTCCTAGAAGAGGAAATGGCCACCCATTGCAGTATTTTTGCCTGGGAAATACCATGGACAGAGGAGCCTGGCGGGCTACAGTCCACGGGGTTGCAGAGAGTTGGACACAACTGAGCATGCATGCACTTATCCTTGGTAACCATCAGGTGCCAGCTCAGTGACTTGCACTAAGTGTCAAATGGGTTGACCTGAGGGCTTTGGAGTTAGAGTCTCAGAGTCTGTATTTTCACTTTGCCAATTGCTAGTTGACTGACTTTTTGCTGATTATTATTATTGAGTCTCAGTTTGTTTATCTGTAAAGCTGGGAAACTGATGCACCAGTTATTATGAGACTTGCATAGAGAGATTTACCTAATCCAGGATCTGTCTAGCATGTAATCAGTTCAGTTCAGTTCAGTCTCTCAGTTGTGTTCGACTCTTTGTGACCCCATGAATCACAGCACGCCAGGCCTCCCTGTCCATCACCAACTCCCGGAGTTCACTCAAACTCATGTCCATCAGTCAGTGATGCCATCCAGCCATCTCATCCTCTGTCATCCCCTTCTCCTCCTGCCCCCAATCCTTCCGAGCATCAGGGTCTTTTCCAATGAGTCAACTCTTCGCATGAGGTGGCCAAAGTTGGAGTTTCAGCTTCAGCATCAGTCCTTCCAATGAACACCCAGGACTGATCTTCTTTAGGACGGACTGGTTGGATCTCCTTGCAGTCCAAGGGACCGAACACCACAGTTCAAAAGCATCAATTCTTTGGTGCTCAGCTTTCTTCACAGTCCAACTCTCACATCCATACATGACCACTGGAAAACTATAGCCTTGACTAGACGGACCTTTGTTGGCAAAGTAATGTCTCTGCTTTTCAATATACTATCTAGGTTGGTCATAACTTTTCTTCCAAGGAGTAAGCATCCTTTAATTTCATGGCCGCAATTACCATCTGCAGTGATTTTGGAGCCCCCCAAAATTAAGTCTGACATTGTTTCCACTGTTTCACCATCTATTTCCCATGAAGTGACAGGACCAGATGCCATGATCTTCGTTTTCTGAATGTTGAGCTTCAAGCTCCTCTTAGGCACTGATAAATGTCTCCTCCTTTCCCTTCCTATTTCTTTGCTCAGTGGATATTCTTTTCCCTTGTTTTATGCATGAAGTAATTGAAGTATAAAAAAGATACGTGACTTATCAAACTTCCCCCCTTTTTTTTCCACACTGCTCAGCATTCAGAATCTTAGTTCCCTGATCAGGGATAGAACCTGTGCTTCCCGCAGTGGAATTCCACTGGACTGGACTGCCAGGGAATTCTCATTTTTGTATTTAGGAAAAGCACCGGAATTAGACTCTGTCTCTTGACCTCCTACTCATGTTTCTGCTATTTGACCATGCCATCTTGCGTTTATCTAACAAAGTCCACACATACATAGTTATTGGATTCAGGGACTCAAGCCCAGATGAAGCAATAGATAACAAATTTCAAGCAAACGACAATGAGGATTTCATGAATTGATAACAATGTTTTTTCATTGTAGGCTCAGTAAAAGACCTCTAATCTTAATCTTATGTAAAGTTTGAGTTGAATGTGGCACAGTTATTGCTTTAAAGAATCTACAGATATTAGAAATAAAAAGACATGAATCCAAAGGGTGGTAATCTGGGACTTCCCTGATCATCCAGTGGCTAAGACTCTACATGACCAATGCAAGGGGCCTGGGTTCAATTTCTGGTCAGGAACTAGATCCCACATACCACAGCTAAGACCTAGCACAGCCAAATACATACGTACATACATACATAGGATGATAATCCATTGTAGAGCCTCATGAGCACTGTAAAGCACAAAGGGAATTCAGGGAGCTGGGAGGGATCACTTCTTAATGGCAATATGCTTGGGCAGGTGTAAATATCCCCCCTCCATCATGGTGAGTAGGTTGAAAGGGACTCCAGTAACGCTCATTTTCAAGTTCTTTTGCCAATGGGACTTACTTCTTGTTTTACGTGCTGTCAATCATAGGAAAATACCTGGATTTGAGTCCAGAGAAAAAACTCTTTACTAAACCAGTTGTGCAGTAATTTTTGCTGTCTTGTCTGTCTGAAACAGCTGTTCTGGAAAGTATTGCCTTTTTTCCCCACATTTAATTAGTCACTAATGACCAATACGGTCTATAAATGAGTTCTTTGCCCATTGTTGATGATTCAAGTCAAGAATGGCAGATGGTTCCTTATGCTGAATTCTCCAACAAGCATTTATTACAAGAAGATGGATGCCTCAAGTTCAACAGAACAGCCAAAAGCAAACAGTTTGCAGACTTCCAGGGTTCCTAATGTGGGGATATTTCACCACAGGATGCTTCACCACAGAGTTCAGCCTTCTTTTTGAAGCTGGCCTTCCTTTTTGCTTTCTTCATTCTCCTTTTTCCCTCACTGCCTCTTCTGTCCCTTTCTTTTTGCTTTTTTTGTTTGTTTTTAAAATTTCTTGTGTTCCTACCCAAGAGGAGTATACAAAAGAAATAGAAGCTAAGATTTAGTCCCAGGTGGAATTGACAATAAATTTAAAGAGATTAAAAACTTGAAACATAAAAAGATGTATGTGTGAGGCAGACCAACCTATGTACTTAAAAGTGGAGAGAATTCACAGTAAGTGATCAGTTTGAGGTGGGGTTTGCCAGGGAAGTTTCTTGAAGTTGATTTGCTTGCTTTCTTTCCTGCTTGCTCCAAAGCAAGTTATGTCAGGTTCTAGTCATTTGATTTCATATGCATTTTGTTCTTTATCTGCATCATCAGCTTATCTACATTTTGGGGGGTTTATCATCCAAGCTGAGTGATACGTAGCATTCTTATCTTGTTCCTCACTGTTTATATAGTGGTCAAACTTAAGGCCAATTTGTGATCAGTCTTTTTATTCTCTGTATATTCTTATGTTGGTCTGCGGGATTATAACAGTGATGTCCAAGTGATGGTGATAATAAAAAGGCTTGTTTTGAGCACCATTTAATTCCAGACTCCAAATTAAAACTTCCCATTGGTCCAACATTGCCAGGGAAATCTTTGGGGGCACAAAGGCACAGAACTAATATTTACTGAGGACACGCCAGCTATATACTGTGCTATGTATTCTAGACAAATCCATTCAACGTTTGTTTATAATAACTTCAGCATACAGAGGAAAGAATTGAGGTATAAAGAGATATGTCAGCTTGCTGAAGATCATATGACTGGTATATGCTGGAGCTAGAATTCAAACCGAAGTCTGCCAAATCTGTACCGTTTCCACTATGCTTAAAAGCTGCCTTACTGTAGGACTTCTAAAGAGTTTTGAGATACTGGGAATGCAGCAGAATCCCAGACATGCCCCTGCCACCAAAGCCACCACCACTGCCCCTGTGGGAAGAACTGGAGTCAAGGGCTCATGGTGGTTCCAGGAAATGCTGTGGAAACTGAGTGATGTGTGTGAGGAGGGGGCCAGGGAAAGGGGGATGGATAGTGTGTAAAAGAGGTTTCTCTATCATCAGTTTTATGTTCAGCTCTGAACACTCTGCAGTAAAGAACGTGGGTGTCCCCAAAGTTACAGCTCTGTAGTTACATTGGTCTCTCACCCTGCCTACTGTTCATAGTACCAGTATTATCTCTGTGGAGTCTAGGTGGCGTCATTCACCTTATAGATCCAGAACCAGTATCCCCCCTCTGATGGTCTTAGGGCAGGGACCAGTCATCTGATTCAGTCTCAGTCAGTTGTTATTGTGTCTCATTCCCTCAAGGGTCTCTTTGCCTTTTTTGGCATTCAGCCTTGGACAAAGCCAATTCAGGCCAATGCAGTTCATCCCATTAGCGTGTTTTAAAAAATATTTACTTATATGGCTGCATTGGGTCTTAGTTACGGCCCCTTTGATCTTTGCTGTGGCATGAGGAATCTTCAAGTTGTGGTATGTGGGATCTAGTTCTCTGACCAGGGTTTGAACCTGGGCCCCCTGCCTTGGGACCATGGAATCTTAGCCACTGGACCCACCAGGGAAGTCCCCATCTCATTAGCTTTTATAGCTTTAAAATCTCTGGGTAAATACATAGTAATCTTAGTTGCTTTTCCTTAGAAGGCCCTGGGTTCTTTATATAAATTGCACACCTCATTTCCAGAAATCTTCATATCCTCTTTTCAATGGTATGAAAGAGGAGTGGCTTGCCCTCATCTGTTAAATACAAGAGGTTGCTCTCTAATTTACTCAAAATGTAATCTCTGTTTAATGTCAGAATGAGAGTAACCAAAAACATGCTCCTTTCTAAATGAGATGACAGTACTGTCTGTGGCCTGGGTATTTCCTGAGCTCAGCTGTAGCTTTGCATCCCCTCACTTGCTCATCCTGTTGCCATCCATGAACCAAAGGGGACTGGAGGTCAAAGAAAGGCAGTAGCAGGAAAGCCCATTTAGAACAAAACACAGACCGAGCTGAAGGAGGGAAATACCTGAGTGATGGATGGGGAGGGAAGTGAGGGAATGAATTTTTAATACAGAAGGGTTTTTATTTTGAGGCAGCTTCTTCCTTGTAAAGTAGAGAGATATACCATTTGGAACTAAGCTTAAGCTTAATGAGAAGCACTGGGCTGGAAGAAGCACCAGCTGGAATCAAGATTTCTGGGAGAAATATCAATAACCTCAGATATGCAGATGACACCACCCTTATGGCAGAAAGTGAAGAGGAACTAAAAAACCTCTTGATGAAAGTGAAAGAGGAGAGTGAAAAAGTTGGCTTAAAGCTCAACATTCAGAAAACGAAGATCATGGCATCTTGTCCCATCATTTCATGGGAAATAGATGGGGAAAGAGTGGAAACAGTGCCAGACTTTATTTTTTGGGGCTCCAAAATCACTGCAGATGGTGACTGGAGCCATGAAATTAAAAGATGCTTACTCCTTGGAAGAAAAGTTATGACCAACCTAGACAGTATATTCAAAAGCAGAGACATTACTTTGCCAACAAAGGTCCATCTAGTCAAGGCTATGGTTTTTCCAGTAGGTCATGTATGGATGTGAGAGTTGGACTGTGAAGAAAGCTGAGTGCCGAAGAATTGATGCTTTTCACCTGTGGTGTTGGAGAAGACTCTTGAGAGTCCCTTGGACTGCAAGGAGATCCAACCAGTCCATTCTGAAGGAGATCAGCCCTGGGATTTCTTCGGAAGCAATGATGCTAAAGCTGAAACTCCAGTACTTTTTGGCCACCTCATGCGAAGAGTTGACTCATTGGAAAAGACTCTGATGCTGGGAGGGATTGTGGGCACGAGGAGAAGGGGACAACAGAGGATGAGATGGCTGGATGGCATCACCGACTCGATGGACATGAGTTTGAGTGAGCTCCAGGAGTTGGTGATAGACAGGGAGGCCTGGCGTGCTGCGATTCATGGGGTTGCAAAGAGTTAGACATGACTGAGTGAACTGAACTGACTGAACCTTAAGCTTCCAGCCTCTCACTTGCATGGGACTCTTCCAAGGCCTTGAGAGGGATTCTACAAATTATTGTCTATAATTTTATATTCTTTTACTTCCAGAAGTTCCTCTTCTTTTTGGAGGGTTTATCATCCAACCCAAGCTGATGGTTGCTTAGTGTTCTTATCTTGTTTGCCACTGTTTATATGGTGGTCAGACTTAAGGCCAATTTGTCACCTGATCTCAGGCCCCTCGCCTCCAGAGCAGTCAGAAATACATTTGTGGTAAGTCACCCAGTCTCTGGTGCTGTGTTATGGCCGCCCTAGGAAGCTAGTGTGTGTGTGTGACATTCCTTCAGGATTTTGCTCTTTTCCGTATACTGTGAACTTTCATATATTTTCTGTTGTATTCAGATTGAAAGGCTCTCCCCTCATTTTTCCTTTTTTTTTTTTTTCTTTAACACGAAAGCTCTGGGCAGAACACTTAACAGTGGTGATTTTTGCCACAAGCTAGACTGACTTGATGCTATTTCTGTTTAAACTGCCAGCAAGATTTATTGAGAAGCTGGTGAAAAAGGAGGACAATTCAAATTAATTTTGCTGAAATGTACCAGAGGATGTAAATAACCCATGGCTTGAAAATCTGGTTTAACAGACCTGTCAGTCCAGAAAAAATTGTTGCTGGAGAGGGAATAGCAGAAAAGGTTATTAAAGTACAGACTTATCATGGAAAGAGTGGTTTTGATCTATATTTTGAATAACATGGTTGAGGTTAGTAATATGTTTATTTCAGAACAAGATGATGAATTTCTGTAATTCTTTGGTGTGTTCATAATCAACTGCAGAGTCAGAAAATGATGTGCTCTGTACCCCTCAAAGGCTGGAATCAGAGGGGAAAAAAACCCCACATCTTGATTAGCCGTAATTCATTAACCAGAGTTCATTTACAATCTTCTCTTAGGGGAAAAATGCATGATAACAAAAAACGAACACAAGGCATTTAAAAAACAAATAATCAAATTTCTAGAGTGTTATCCTAAGATTCAGTATAAATTCAGGCCAATCTCATGTGTCATGTACATCTATATCCAAGTATGAATTATTGGCAAAAATTAGGATACTGAGGTAATGCAAATCTTCAATCATCAGAAGCTGAGTTAAAAGTTTGTTTATTAAGCATCATTTACTAAGGCAAGAAAGTAAGCTGGTTATATTAAGAAAGCATTTTCCATAGCAAGGGTAAAAACAAATGAGCTTTCCTATTTGTTGTTTAAACAAGAGCTTTAAAGAGTAAACATCAGTCCTTAGAAATAGAGGTACTGTGTTTCCAGTTCCACTAGCAATAGCCTTTTCCTACTAGTCACTCCCATGTAAATGTTGACCTGGCCTTCAAAACTTCCTGATATTAAAGACAATAATTTTTTTTTAATTTAAAAAAGGCTTTTCTGAGAAAATATGATTGTCAGTCCCTGGCATCCATCTGCAAGAACTGCTGGGTGGGCAACCATTTGCAAGGAGTCTTTCTCCGTGCATCCTGCAAACCCCTGGCCTGAACCTCCATTCTCTCTTGCCTGGACCACTTCAATAGACTCATATAAAGCCTGTGTGCATGCTAAGTTGCTTCAATCATGTCCGACTCTTTGCAACCCCATGGATAGTAGCCCACCAGGCTCCTTTTTCCATGGGATTTTCCAGGCAAGGATATTGGAGTGGGTATTCCTCCAGGGGATCTTCCCAACTCAGGGATCAAACCCACGTCTCTTATGTCTCCTGCATTGGCAGACAGGTTCTTTACCACATGCACTATCTGGGAAGCCTCCTATAAATCCTGCCTTGTTTTAATCCTCTGTAGTCTGTGCTCAATACAACAGCCAGTGTGATAATATAAAATATGTGTGTCATTTCATGGTTTTCCTTATTTCAAACCCCCTATGACTCAGAGTAAAAACCAAAGTTCTAACAGTGGCCTCCATGATCCACCCTGACCTTCTGTCCCTTCTGTCACTGGCTTGATTTGTCCTACTCACCCCCCTCTACTCTGGTGGTGGTGGCCTCTTTACTATTTCATAATCCTGTCAAGCCTGTTCCTTGTGTCTGGAATATTCTTTCTACAGGTATTTATTTACCTGACTGCTTCCTGCATGCACCTTTGAACTTTTGCTCAAATGGCACTCTTTCTGAGAGTCTCTTCTCTCACTTTAAAGCAGCCAGCTGGACTTCCCTGGTAGTCCAGTGGTTAAGAATCCCCCTGCCAATGTAGGGGACACAGGTTCAATCCTTGGTCAGGGAAGATCCCACATGGTGCGGGGAAGCTAAGCCCATGGACCATAACTACTGAAGCCCATGGGCCCCCTAGAGCCTGTGCTCCCCAACAAGAGATGCTGCTACAATGAGAAGCCCTGCAACAAAGAGTAGTCCTTTCTTGCCTCAACTAGAGAAAGAGCCCGTGTGCAGCAACAAAGACCCAGTGTGGCCAAAAATAGATATTAAATAAATTACTAAAAATTTTAAAAAGAATAATAGCAAGTTAAAAAAAAACAAAACAAAAAGCCTGCCAGCCCTCCACAGCAGCATTTCCCATTCCCTAGCCCTGATTTGTTTTTCTTTATCAGTCTTATCACTGAGGACTTAGTCTCTACTTATATGTTTGATTGTCCTTCTTCCTGCACTAGGATTTAAACTCTGTGAAGGCAGGGATTTTAGTCTGTTTTGTGCACTGTCTAGAATCCTGTTTGGTCCATAGGAGAACCAGTAAATATTAGTTTAAGGAATGAATGACTGGTGACAACTTTCCCCAGTAACTTATTTACTTGTCAAAGGTGCCAGAAAGAGAACTCAGAAAGAAACTAAATGAAATTCTAGCAATGGATTACAGTTCTTAATGAAATGGAATGAAACAGAGGAAAATAATAAAGCATTTTGTTTAGTGCCATCTTGCATTCTGTGGAATTTGACAATAACATAAAAAAGCAAAAAGAGAGTGATATTTCTGTAATAATATCTCCTTCTATATATTAAGACAACAAAAGAAACAGTAGGCTACAAACATTCTCTTTCAAAATAATATTTCTTCCATTGTTTTTTATCTAATCACATAATTTATAAAAAATGAAAGATGATGCTATAAAAGTGCTGCACTCAATGTGCCAGCAAATTTGGAAAACTCAGCAGTGGCCACAGGACTGGAAAAGGTCCGTTTTCATTCCAATCCCAAAGAAAGGCAATGCCAAAGAATGCTCAAACTACCACACAATTGCACTCATCTCACACGCTAGTAAAGTAATGCTCAAAATTCTCCAAGCCAGGCCTCAGCAATACATGAACTGTGAACTTCCTAATGTTGAAGCTGGTTTTAGAAAAGGCAGAGGAACCAGAGATCAAATTGCCATCTGCTGGATCATGGAAAAAGCAAGAGAGTTCCAGAAAAACATCTATTTCTACTTTATTGACTATGCGAAAGCCTTTGACTGTGTGGATCACAATAAACTGTGGAAAATTCTGAAAGAGATGGGAATACCAGACCACCTGACCTGCCTCTTGAGAAACCTATATGCAGGTCAGGAAGCAGCAGTTAGAACTGGACATGGAACAACAGACTGGTTCCAAATAGGAAAAGGAGTATGTCAAGGCTGTATATTGTCACCCTGCTTATTTAACTAATATGCAGAGTACATCATGAGAAATGCTGGGCTGGAGGAAGCACCAGCTGAAATCAAGATTGCTGGGAGAAATATCAATAACCTCAGATATGCAGATGACACCACCCTTATGACAGAAAGTGAAGAGGAACTAAAGCCTCTTGATGAAAGTGAAAAAGGGGAGTGAAAAAGTTGGCTTAAAGCTCAACATTCAGAAAACGAAGATCAAGGCATCTGGTCCCATCACTTCATTGGAAATAGATGGGGAAACAGTGGAAACAGTGGTTGACTTTATTTTTCCGGGCTCCAAAATCACTGCAGATGGTGATTGCAGCCATGAAGTTAAAAGATGCTTACTCCTTGGAAGGAAAGTTATGACCAACTTAGATAGCATATTCAAAAGCAGAGACATTACTTTGTCAACAAAGGTCCGTCTAGTCAAGGCTATGGTTTTTCCAGTAGTCATGTATGGATGTGAGAGTTGGACTGTGAAGAAAGCTGAGCGCTGAAGAATTTATGCTTTTGAACTGTGGTGTTGGAGAAGACTCCTGAGAGTCCCTTGGACTGCAAGGAGATCCAACCAGTCCATTCTGAAGGAGATCAGTCCTGGGTTTTCATTGGAAGGAATGATGCTAAAGCTGAAACTCCAATACTTTGGCCACTTCATGCAAAAAGTTGACTCATTGGAAAAGACTCTGATGCTGGGCGGGATTGAGGGCAGGAGGAGAAGGGGACGACAGAGGATGAGATGGCTGGATGGCATCACTGACTCGATGGACGTGAGTCTGAGTGAACTCCGGGAGTTGGTGATGGACAGGGAGACCTGGCGTGCTGTGATTCATGGGGTTGCAAAGAGTCAGACACTCCTGAGTGACTGAACTGAACTGAACTGAATGAGTCGTAACCATTTTCCAGAAGTTTGAAAAGTGAAAATCCATTGATGCCTTTTTTATTGTTGCTATTGAACAGATTTTTAAATGAAGCTTAATTTATTGAGTTTTATCATTGCAGGGAGATGCTGATTATGGCTGCTCCTAAGAAGTGGATTAGAATATACTTTTTCTCCTTTCTTCTCAAATGAAAACCTAACATAAAATTAGCCATTGATGATTTGTAGATGATGATTTCAGTATTTCACCATTTTGGCTCCCAGTGATTCAATATTCAGAATCTTATAGACGAGTACTTGCTTGACTGCTCATTGGCAAAAGTAAGTGAGGCACTTAACCAGTGTAAAATGATGGATATGATTTACATATGCTCTCAAAGTAGTAACCTACTTCCTGGGCAAGAACATCTTTCATAATAGCAAAGTACCAAAATACATGATTTTCCCTTCAGATAGTGATATAGAAGACCTGAGTTTCCTCATGGTGTATATTCTTGTTTTCTCCACATCCCTTAACAACTCTAGCATCTATCAAAAGCTTGGCTTGGAGAAGTAATATTTTAATACATCAAGGGAAAAGAAAGTAGAAGGCAGTGAGTATTTGCATGTTAATAATATTTTCTTCATAAGACCAACCACAATTTCTTACCAGTTGTGTTTTCTTTATGCTATGGCTGCCAGGAAGTTCCAAGCCAGGTTTATTCATAATTTTAGTAACAAAATTAGCACTTAAAGCTAGCATATTTGCTTCTTCCAGGTACTCTTGGCTTTCAGATAATTGTGCATTTTCATTTCAATTGCATTACTGTGTATGTCTGTAGTGAGCATCTGAACATCATATGAAATGTATAGATTATAAAAGAAACAGAATCTTGTTCTAGTCCTGAATGTCTTCTTTGTTCCTTTTCACCTTTCTTCCTACTCCAATTTCAGCAGCATGATAAAAATTTCACAAAATGAAAAATAACAGAATTACTTTGTTTATATTACATTATGTTCGAGGCCTATGTCACTAACAGTACTGACAGTATATATAGGCCATGTATTAATAATTGGATTGTTGTATTGGATTACTGAATTATAAAGACAAATGAAACAACCAAACTGAAGATTTTGCAGTCTGAAGGGAATCAAAACCAATACAATATTGTAAATAATAATAATAATAATAATAAATAAATAAAACAAAATTAGCAAATTGCAGTGTGACTTTGATACTATGTTCTTATGTCTGTGAATTGGAAGGTCAAATGCTGCAGTGTGAGCTCAATGAGCTTGTTAAGGGGGCTTGTCTGTTTTAGTGAGCTTATCCCCAGTGTCTGAAATGAAGTCATTCAATGAATATTTATTGAATGACTATTGAATAAATCCAGTTTACCATGTAGGATCTATGTATAAAGTATACATGAGTAGTGAAGCCTCTTTCAGTTGTGTTTCTAAGTGAAACATGGACTGAGTGGTGATGGGAGGGAGGAAATGACAGAGATGTTTCTGTCTAGAACCTGCATGGTTACAGATTTGATATTTTCCTTCCTTGGATAGATCTAGATTTCCATTTGCTGTTGTTTGCCTCTGCTCAAAGGACTCCCTTTAACATTTCTTATAGGGAAGGTTTGCTGTTGATAAATTCTTTCAGCTTTGTATGTCTCAATAAATCTTCATTTCACCTTCATTTTTTAAAGTTATTTTTACTGAGTATAGAATTCTGGGTTGACAGATTTTTATCTTTTAGTGCTTTAAAGATGTTGTCCCATTGTCTCTTGGTTTTGTTGTTTACAACAAGAAGTCTGCTGTCATTTTTATCTTTGGCTCTCTGTACTTAATGTCTTTTCACTGGTTTCTTTTTAAGATTTCTCTTTATCATCAGTGGTTTCAAGAGATTTGGTAATGATGTGACTTGGTAATGATGTGATTCGGTATAGTTTTATTCATATTTCTTGTTTGGGGAGTTTTTAAGATTCTTGGCTCTGTAGTCTTCATTTTCATCACATTTGGAAATTTTGGAAAAAAATTATTTCTTTAAGTAATTTTTTTCTCTTTCACCTCTCCTTTGGCAGCTTATTTGCCCAGATATTAGGCTGCTTGAAGCTGTCCCACAGATCACTGATACTCTGCTCATTTTTCCCCAGTCTTTTTTCCTCTGAGTTCCACTTTTGATAATTTCTGTTGCAGTGTTTTCAAGTTCAGTAATTATTACTTCTGCTCTGTTTAACCTGCTATTAATTCCTTCCAGTGAAATTTTCATCTCACACATTATATTTTTACATCTCTAGAAGTTTCAGTTGAGTCCTCTTATATCTTCCAAGTCTATGTAACAATCATACCACTTTCTTCTAACTTCTTGAACAAGAAGAACACAGTTTTTTAGTAATTCCTCTAATGGCTTTATCAAATACTAATTCTATTGTCCCTATTATTTCATTTCAACTGATTGACTTTTCCCAGTATATGGTGTATATTTTATTGTTTATTTGAGTGCTTGGTGTTATAGATTGAATTGTCAACACCCTCTCCCCTCCCCACCCTGGCTTATATGTTGAAGTTCTAACCCCCAGTACCTAAGAATGTGGTTTTATTTGGAGATAGGGTTAAAACAGAGTTGGTCAAGTTAGACAGAAGTCATTAGGGTGGCCCTAACTGAACCCAGTATGACTGGTGTTCTTTCAAAAAGGGGAAATTTAGAGACAAATACGTAATTAGTCAAGTGAAGAAACACAGGGAGAAAGTGGCCATCTACAAATCAAGAAAGAAGACCTGAAACATCCTTTCATTCCTGAGAAGGAACCAACTCTGCCAACACCTTAATATCAGATTTCTAGCCTCAGAATTGTGAGACAATAAATTTCTGTTACTTAAGCCAACCAGTTAGTGTTACTTTATTACTCAAACCCTAGCAAACTAATATACTTGGTAAGTTTTGATCGGATGCAGAAATGGTGAGTTTTACCTTTTTGGGATCTGGATATTTTTGTATTCTTAACCTCAGAGTTACAGCTCCTTAACTCAGGCATATTGTGGGTCCCAGCTGGAAAGGCTTGGTTTTCCCCTGTGTGTTTCTTATCTACTCATCAGGCTAACCTAAGTGTGTTCTCATGGTTAAGGCCAAGGAACATGATTGGAAAGAGAGCAAGGTAACTGGATAAATTACATGAGTGAACCCCAAATCAAAAGATATAATAATAAAGGACCATTCAGTTCAGTTCAGTTCAGTTCAATTGCTCAGTCGTGTCCGACTCTTTGTGACCCCATGAATTGCAGCTCTCCAGGCCTCCCTGTCCATCACCAACTCCCGGAGTTCACTCAGACTCATGTCCATCGAGTCAGTGATGCCATCCAGCCATCTCATCCTCTATCGTCCCCTTCTCCTCCTGCCCCCAATCCCTCCCAGCATCAGAGTCTTTTCCAATGAGTCAACTCTTCGCATGAGGTGGCTGAAGTACTGGAGTTTCAGCTTTAGCATCATTCCTTCCAAAGAAATCCCAGGGTTGATCTCCTTTAGAATGGACTGGTTGGATCTCCTTGCAGTCCAAGGGACTCTCAAGAGTATTCTCCAACACCACAGTTCAAAAGCATCAATTCTTCGGCGCTCAGCTTTCTTCACAGTCCAACTCTCACATCCATACGTGACCACTGGAAAAACCATAGCCTTGACTAGATGGACCTTTGTTGGCAAAGTAATGTCTCTGCTTTTGAATATGCTGTCTAGGTTGGTCATAACTTTCCTTCCAGGGAGTAAGTGTCTTTCAATTTCATGGCTGCAGTCACCATCTGCAGTGATTTTGGAGCCCCCAAAAATAAAGTCTGACACTGTTTCCACTGTTTCCCCATCTATTTCCCATGAAGTGATGGGACCAGATGCCATGATCTTCGTTTTCTGAATGTTGAGCTTTAAGCCAACTTTTTCACTGTCCTCTTACCATAATAAATCTTCATAACCAATTTTATGGCCCTTGATATATGAGGTCAACTTACACTTTAGAAAGAGTACACAATGTTACCAGCAATGTATATGTATCAGTTCAGTTCAGTTGCTCAGTTGTGTCCGACTCTTTGCGACTCCATGAATCGCAGCACGCCAGGCCTCCCTGTCCATCACCAACTCCCAGAGTTCACTCAGACTCACATCTGTCGAGTCAGTGATGCCATCCAGCCATCTCATCCTCTGTCATCCCCTTCTCCTCCTGCCCCCAATCCCTCCCAGCATCAGAGTCTTTTCCAATGAGTCAACGCTTCACATGAGGTGGCCAAAGTATTGGAGTTTCAGCTTTAGCATCTTTCCTTCCAAAGAAATCCCGGGCTGATCTCCTTCAGAATGGACTGGTTGGATCTCCTTGCAGTCCAAGGGACTCTCAAGAGTCTTCTCCAACACCACAGTTCAAAAGCATCAATTCTTCGGCGCTCAGCCTTCTTCACAGTCCAACTCTCATGTCCATACATGACCGCAGGAAAAACCATAGCCTTGACTAGATGGACCTTAGTCGGCAAAGTAATGTCCTTGCTTTTGAATATGCTATCTAGATTGGTCATAACTTTTCTTCCAAGGAGTAAGCGTCTTTTAATTTCATGGCTGCAATCACCATCTGCAGTGATTTTGGAGCCCCGAAAAATAAAGTCAACCACTGTTTCCACTGTTTCCCATCTATTTCCCATGAAGTGATGGGACCGGATGCCATGATCTTCGTTTTCTGAATGTTGAGCTTTAGGCCAACTTTTTCACTCTCCTCTTTCACTTTCATCAAGAGGCTTTTAGTTCCTCTTCACTTTCTGCCATAAGGGTGGTGTCATCTGCATATCTGAGGTTATTGATATTTCTCCCAGCAATCTATACCTGTTTTTTTATATTGTCTATTCATCTTTGTGGTTTACATATTGATTTATATTTTCAGTACTTGGTTATATACCTGTTTTTCTCTTGAGAAACCTGGTTCTGAGCCATTTATATCATATTAATCTTCTTTTGTTTATGAATATATATAGCATAATTTCCTTATTGATTATCCTTGAAAGTAATTATCTAAATTCCAGAAATATTAATTTTTTCTCTCTCAATCAATGGAATTATGTTAATGGGTTTGGAGATATAGTCAGTACTGGCCTTTGTTTTAATAGAAATTTCCATATGATAAAGTCAGTTGACTTAGAGATGAGTGTGATTAAGTTCGAATATGGAAGTTAGAAATGGATTTAGAAGCAAAGACATTTAGAACTGCAAAGGACTAGAGAGCATCTGGTACAATGTCTTTTCTCTAAAGATATGTACAAGTACAAAAACTGGAGCATAGATCAGTTTAGTTACTTGTCCAAAGTGGGGAAAAATAAAGTGATGCAGAGTCTGGTACTTAACAGATATGTAATAAGAATGTTTTGAATAAATAAAAAAATATAAGACTTGAATTTAGGTTTCCTATGTTTGGTACTCTCTTAATTGTTATCACCAATGAGGTATAATGTTTCTAGGATTGAAAACTAGCCTAAGCTACAGGACAGAGAGAGGCAACTGGCTCCATTTAGGGAAGCACAACATTTCAGGGTATTAAACTTTTTTTTTTTCCTTAGTAAGAGATGGTGATGGCTTTCTACCAACATCCAAGTAGAGGATGTCTTCCTGTTCTCCAGAGGTGTGTGGGCCAATGGGTGAAGATGTGAATAAGGGACAATGTCATGGCCTGGTGAAGGCAAAGGTGACGCTAAGGAGGCAGCTCCTCAAAGCCTTTGGAATTCGGAGACAGACTAGGTTTATGACAAGTCCCATAAATTCATCTGTATGAATAATGAATGGATTGAATACCAAAAAAGTATATTCATTCCCAAAGTGAGGATGTAATTCTTGTGTGGAATTTGGTTTATTTTTAACTTTATGATGCTTTTAAAGCCTAGGATGTCAGCTCATCAGGAATGTTCGGTAAAGTTTCTCTTTTTGTAAATTAACTCTTTCTCAAATGAGGTACTAGAACTTTTACTAAATGACTAATCTGGTACCAGGCACAAGCCTGAGGTCTTAGCAGTGTTTCAACACAACACAATGGAAAAGACAGTCCTAGGTTGTTAACTACTGGTTTCCCACAGATCAAGAAAGGTTATCACTCAGCACAGCTATTTAGGCTCCTGGGGACCAGGAGAGGGATTGGACAAGGTCGTTATGCAGGAATGGATGGCCCAGCTCCCAAAGAACTGAGCTTAATCTCTTGCAGTTTTGTTTAGTAAGTATTTTATGGCTGACTGGCTTGCAAAATCTGTTTTCCATGGTCTGTTGGTGTTAATCATCAACAAGTATTGCTGGGTTTTTGCAACTGGTCCTGATAGGAATGCTCTGGAGGAAATAAAGACGCAACAGTCCTGGAAATTTGGCCATTGTGGTGATAAGCTGTTGCTGCTGCTAATGGGAATAAGAAACTCATCTTATAGATGTGATTTGCATTTTTTAGTCCACAACAATTAAGATTGACAGGATTTATGTATAAATTTTATAAAGTCATGAAGACAGTGGTGAACTCTCCAAGGGCATGAATGCCTTGGTTTTTTTTCTACTTGAAAACTTTGCATTCACTATTTCCTGTGTCTGGAAATGCTTGCTTGCTTCTTGGTGTTCAGGTCTTAGCTGAATGCCATCTTCTCAGAGAGGTCTTCCTTGATAGCTCAGTATAAACTCATTTCCCCTGTGCCCACTTACTTCATTTTCTCACACGTCATTTTGTATGGCTTTCCTCAGAGCACTTATTATCTGGAGTGAAATGCTATATGTTTATTGTATGTCCTATTCTGGTGTTAATGTTAAAGCTCCCAGAGAGAAATAATATTATCTGTCTTGGTTACTGTGATATCCCAGAACTCAATAAATGCTTGTTGAGTAATTGAATGGCACACACATAGCTTATTCAGTGAGTCATAGAATCATGTAAGAAGTTCAGTTCAGTTGCTCAGTCATGTCCGACTCTGCGACCCCATGGACTGTAGCCCACCAGGCTCCTCTGTCCATGGGATTCTCCAGGCAGGAATACTGGAGTGGGTTGCCATTCCCTTCTCCAGGGGATCTTCCCAACCCAGGGACTGAACCTGGGTCTCCCGCATTGCAGGCAGATTCTTTACCATCTGAGCCACCAGGGGAGCCCAGAAAACTAACAAAAGTTAGTTTTCATGCTCATTAGAGATATTATAGAACATCTATAAAAGTTTCTACCTTGATAGTATTAGTTAATTCCAAAAGGCATGAAATACTAGTGAGTGATATATCCATTAAGTTCATTAGAAGGCAATAAGAATTGTGGCATGCAGCTATAGATGTCTTTTTAAAAACATATTTTTATTTACTATTATTAATTTTGGCATGCCACATAGCTTTCGGGATCTTAGTTCCCTGACCAAGGATTGAACCCGTGCCCCTGCTGTGGAAACAGTTGTAACCACTGGGTCTCCAGGGAGCTCTCTGTAGGTGTCTTTTACAAAATGTCCTTTGTTTTTTTCCTGTCAGAATGTAGAATACTGTGCTGAGCAGCCTGAGGTCTGATTCAGAGTAATGGTTTTAAATGTTTCAGTATCACACCTTTATTGGAGACACCAAAGAGCGTGCACATTTCTCAGTTAGAGATGGGAAAAGGCAGAAGGAGACTTTGGGATATGGCATGGAGAGATTTCTACCTGAGAAATCACCTAATTGTGGGGACACATGGGTGTGCTCAAGCAGCAAGTATTTGACATCAGAGAATGTAAAGAAGAGGAAGGAGAGAAGGACAAGAAAACAAGGCTGTGATTTCACAAGAGTTTACTTCACCTGAAAACACACTCGATGCAGAACCAAAAATAGACCCTGAGGTGGCCTGAGGTTGAGCAAAGAATTAAGGAGATTTAGCAAGTGTTGGCCCCTACACTGCCCAAATTTGAATCCTGACTCTCTCTTATAAACATTCTGAGACTCGGTTTGCTTGCCTGTAAAATGGGGATAATAATAGTAGCTTTCTTCGGATTTTGTCATGAATGTTCAATGAGTAATACCTTTGAAGTGGTTTAGAATGGAATGGGGCCTGGCACATAAATGTTAGTTTTTTACTTTTTTATATAGAAGGAGCCAAGTAGCCGGTTACATAGGAACTGATGATGGAGGAGTCAAGTATTTAATAGCATTAAAAAAGGTATTAGGAAAGAGAGTTGAGGGGAAAACAGAACAGGACTAGAATTGTTTAAGAAGCCTGAGGGAGTTAACAGAAGAGGCTGAAAAAGAGTTCCACTTTGGACTGTGGAACTGCAGTTATGGGTGGTTGGAGGCTAAAAAGCTTTGGAACATGAAGTTATCATGGACCCAGGAGAGCCACATGGACCCAAGTACTGGAAGTGGGATTGCCGAATGCCTACTTGGTGATACACACACAGTGGTTTATCAGGGAATATCTAGAGCTTTTATCCTCTCGAGTATCTGTGTGCTTCCTTGTTTGGGAGACCATGTTGAAATTTAAGAGTTGGAGTCAATAGCACTGAATTATAGGATCAGATGGGCATCCAACACTTGGAGGCAGATAAAAACACACCTTCTGGCAGAACCTGGATTATTTGCCTCAAAGCCAAAGGAATTTATAAGCAGGTTTATTAATTACAGGATGAGAAACTCTGGAAGTCTAATGAGCAGGGAGTGGTAATTGGGAAATAATACCACAGTAGTTGTAATGACTAATTATAAGGCCTAAATGTCATTGACATTGTTTTTATTTAGCAAGTTGGATTATAGTTTCATTTTACTGAATTTAAAACTGTTCAGGTTTAATGATGTCCTTAGTTCTCTAATCTTGTTTCCTCTATAATGTCTAAAGTTTCTCAACTGCAGATTGTCTTACCATCAAGGCACTCAGAGACTTTGGAAATCCTGCCATGCTACAGCAGAGATGAATACTCTGCAGGTGAGCTGAGAGGCTTCTCAGAATAGCAGGGATTTAAGTTGGGTCTTAAGAAAGAAAAGCAACTGGCATTTATTGCATGCTAAGTGCCTAACACCTAAGCATACCAGGAACTTTACACATATCTCAGTTTTCTCCCACCATGCATTAGCAGGACTATCCTCATTTTACAGAGGAGAAACTAGGTGTCATAGATATTAGGTGACTTAATAAGAGGATATTGTCAGAGTCTGAATTGGAGATGTCTAATTCCAGAATCCAGATTCTTCCTTATATACCATCTTCCTTCCACTGTTGCTTTAACAGATGAATGTGATGAGGGGGTGGGCAGAGATTTGTGGTGGGACAGGAAGGGAAAGGAGATGTGGAAATAGAAATTGACGTAGCATAATTTGATCCAATAAATAGAAGTAGAAAAACTCATTTGTTTACAAGTCTAAAGCAGTGCTTACATTGTATGCAAGACTGTATAAAAGTTAGCTGATTAGTGGGCTGAAGAACATCTGGGGAACTTTGGTTATATGGCTAGAGGGCAAGCGATCAGAGGATGGGAGACCGTTTAGGTAACTGTGGCTTGGAAAGGCAGGTAAGAAGGAAAACTGGAGGGACTTGGGAGTACAAAGGGCTCTAGCTCTGTCCTAGGTTGCTTTTGGATTTGATTTGGCCTTCTCTTGCTTTTCTGGTTATAGGCAACCAGGAGTCACTTGAGATTCTCTGGATTATTTAGGGTGATCTTGAACCTTGTAAACTCAAAGTAGCATTGACTTTTGTTTTAAAGGTAAGTGGGTGGTTGAGTAGGTTACCTAGAGCTGGTGAAGTCTGTTATTCTTTCTCTTTTTAAAATCTTTTTCGGTCTTATGACCAGTTGAATTAAACACTAAGTTCCTGATAGAAAAATAAGTGGTTTTAAAATGTGTTTTTCAGGAAAGCAGTTGAAGAATGGTAGTAACCTCTCTTACTTTGCTGTTAGCGCTGTTGGTATCCCTTTCAGCTGTGTAACCTTAGTTGGATGATTGCTATTCTTCTTTGCTTCTCTTGAATCCATTGTGTTCTTCCTGCTTTTATTGTGGCAGCTATCACAGTTTATTAAAATTATTACCTGTTTGTCTTCACTATTAGGTTGTTAATTTATAAAGGCAAGGTAGGTCTTTCCAGGTGGCTCAGTGGTAAACAATCCTCCTGCCAAGCAGGAAAAGTGGGTTTGATCCCTGGGTCAGGAAGATCCCCTGGAAAAGGAAATGGCAACTAACTCCAGTATTTTTGCCTGGGAAATCCTATGGACAGCGGAGCCTGGTGAGCTACAGTCCACAGGGTCATGAAAGAGTGGGTGGCTCAACAACAGCAACAAAGGCAAGAATTGCCTTTAACTGCCCCTGTTCCAGTTCAGTGCTTGGAACCTAGTAGGTGCTTAATATGTGTTTGTTGAGTTAATTTAAAAAATTACAAACCTCTCAGACAATTTGGTAATAATATTGAGCAGTGCAGGACAGCCTAAGCTCCCACCATAAGTAAGTCTGCTTTAAGTCCTAAGTGGTGGACTTCCCTGGTCGTCCACTGGTTAAGACTCCTTGCTGGGGAACTAAGATGCTGCCTGCCACCTGGAGTGGCCCCCTCCATAAAAGGGTAAATGTGTGAGTAAATCTAAATGAAATCTTGACTGTTTAAGTGCACCTTGTTGTGTTGGGCAAGTGCAAATTATCACCTATGGTACCTTGATTGTACTAGGTAGTCCCCAAATGTGGAATTGTCTTTAATCAGTACTAGTATGCTGGTAGTTATGTCTTAGTATCCTTTTTCATTTTCAGTGGCATTTTCCACTGAACAACACGACACCTCTGAGCCTCACCTCGAGCAGCTCACACAGGGAACGGGCCCTTGTTTTGAACTCTAAGGCATCCACAGCTTTGTAAACCACTGAACCGAATAAATGCACAAAGTCCTCTGATGCTGCCTGAGGAAAATAATCTTTCTCAAAGTTCAAGTTGTTTCTGTTTTTGTCTGAAAAATCTTATCTGAGGGAGTGTGCTACATGTATCCTTTTATTTTGACTAGAAATTTTGCTTTTAACTTCTGGGCATCAGTCTTTTGGAAACTTACTGCTGCTTACCCCAAGTATGTCTTTCTTTTCAACTGGTCCTTGAAGAGAATCTTCCTTTCCTCTGTGGAAATTTAGGGATATTGGAGATATAGGTGTCAGCAGCATCCTAGGAAAGAGGAATAAATATTTGACCCCTGGTCAGAATTATTTTTGAAGTAAAAATGGTTTTAATGTCACGCCGACCCAACTATTTGAACTCATAGCCCAAATTTATTGTGTTTATAGAACGAAAAACACTTAGATAATTTCTTATCACAGTGGCTTCCTACATAGATCCATTGGAAGTGACTGCCCCAAAATTTAGTCTTTTCCTTCTCCCCTTTGACAATAGTCAAGAATTTTGATGACTATGTAGCTTTAGGTGGTAATTTTGTTCTTTACTCACTTACACCATGTTACTAAACAATTAGTAAACAGTATGGATTGACTCTTGTCAAGTACTGTGCCAGGAAGAAAGACACAGGAAATCTGAGACTACTCTTTAGGAACTACTTGCAATCTAGTTGAAGAGAAGGGGCATTTGAAACAGTACATATATTATAAGCATCAACAAGACACATACAGGGTGTTTGAAAAGAGCTATCTAAATGTAAGATTTTAAGGCAAAACATGATGCATTGCCAAGTTGTATTTTGAAGGAAGAGGAGGGCAAGGGACAGGGTAGGAAGGATATTTCCAGTGGCCTTTGGTGAGGAGACAGAAAAGCCCAGTGTGACAGCACTTAGAAAAGGGGTCAGTTTTCCTATTTCACATAAAGTGAAGGGCTTGGATAGAAACATGTTCTTGGAATATTGATCCAACGGCTCAGGGACTTCATCCATGCAGTTACCTCTGTTTTAGAGTCATTCCCTTTCTTTTCCCACCTTTCCATCTGGCTAGGTTTTCTCACCTTTAGATTTCATCTTAGACCTCACTTTCTCTCACCAGCAATCCTCTGGCCACATCTGTTAAGTGGGTCTCTCTCTGTTTTTGGCTACCCTGCACACTTGTGGGACCTTGGTTCCCCAGCCAGAGCTGGGACCCCGGCCCCCTGCAGCGGGAGTGTAGAGTCCTAACCACCCAACCACCAGGGAAGTGATTTTCTTGAACTGCAAACCAACACTACTTGCGTGCTAAGTTGCTTCAGTCGTGTTTGACTCTGTGATCCTATGGACTATAGCCCACCAGGCTCCTTTGTCCATGGGATTCTTCAGGCAAGAATACAGGAGTGGTTGCCGTGCCCTCCTCCAGGGGATCTTCCCTACCCAGGGATGGAACCTGCGTCTCTTTTGTCTCCTGCACTGGCAGGTGGGTTCTTACCACTAGCACCACCTGGGGAGCCCAAGCCAGTACTACCTTCCTTTAAATTTCAAGTGTCTTTTCTCCTCAACTAGGTGGTAAGTTCCAATGTTAGGCCATGTATCCCCCTGAGCTCCAAACATGTCTCTTTGCATTATAATTGACTGTTTATTCATTCCTATCCCCACAAAGATTCTAAACAGACTGAAGGTAAGACCAAACGTGTCTTCCTGACTGTTAATCGCCCTAGACTAAGCAAAGTGTCTCACACCTACTAGGGGCACATAACTTGCTGTCAAGTACACGTTACTATGTTTAAAATAAACAACAAACACGGACCTACCATGTATGCCAGAGAACTCTGATCAATATTATACAGTAGTCTGGATGGGAAAGGAATTTGGGGAGAAATAATACATGTATTTGTATGATTGAGACACTCTGCTGTGCACCAGAAACTATCACAACATTGTTAATTGGCTATACTCCAATATAAAATAGTTTTTTAAAAAGACAATAAAGTATTCCATTTACAAAATCTATCTTAAAATGTACAAATCGGAATACATTTTTTATTTTTCCTTTCTACAAAGAAAAATATGTTAAAGTATTATCTTTTCTTTATAAACTTTCTTTAAAGTTTTTTAAACACCTCTTCTAAATGAAATTCCACTTATTAATCCTTATTTTCAGTTTCCTCTACAAATCTAAGTGGTTGTTTAAATCTGAATAATTTTCTTGACTATTTCAATCTTAATCTAAAAACTAATGGATATGAAAGATGCTTGCCTTGATGAATGTAAAAGTAAATATATCAAGAAATATTTTATATGCAGAACAGAAACATAATTTATGATAAAACATGCCACATTGGATTAAAATGATACAGAATCACATGAGTCAGACTGTACAAGAGAAATGCATCAGTTAGATGTTTATTTAAAATTAAAATTTAGATATATTTACTTTAATATTTGCATTCTTATATTTTGTTCTGTTGTAAAGAAGTTGAATAAAACATACTCTGCCGGTTAAAAAAATAATAATTCAGTGACGAACAAAGAACTGAACAGACACAGTCCACTGAAGGTGTCAGTGTTACTAGTATAAAAAGAATGAAGTGCCATTTCTTCTTTGAAAGCTCTGAGAAAAAATTTTTCAAAGGACTAGTGGTTAGGGAAATGGGATGGGAGAAGAGGGAAGAGAGGTGATTAGCAGATAAAGGGTGTGGGGGTAAGGAAGGAGAAAGAATATTGCGTTATAGCCTGATTTCTAGTCAGTTACCTTCTTAATTGTATATCAGTCATCTCCCAGTCATCAGTTATCTTGATTTAAATTATATTTAATGTCTATACTCAAAGCGTATTTAAATGTTTTTAATTCTTGCTATTGAATTTCATGTCCCCTCTTCCTTTCATCCTTTAACTGTCATTCACTGGTTAACTCATCTAACGAATGTTTGAGAACCTACTTTATGCTAAGCTCATAAAAACTTTGGTAACTGGATATATCTTGTGAAACACAGTAGTCCAAGTTTATGTGCTTTAATTTTTTTCTGTTTGCAATTTAAGCCCAAGCAATTGTTTTCACCCATTTGGGTTTTCTTAGCAGGATACAAGGATTTAGATGGAAAGTCCTGGCTGCCATGACTATATTAATAATGGTAATCTGAGTCAGGCCCTTTGAAGTTTTCTACACAAGGTCACAGGGTAACTTTTTTTCATCTTGGCCAAATTCTCATCTTCTTCAGCTATTACCAGGGAGTAAATGGCTGAGAAATTAAAGTACAAAAAGATGGATTTCACATTGCACTAATCCATAGCAATTTCCAAACAGGAAGAATAAAGGCAAAGTGAAAAAAGGAGCTTTTTCCTTGTCATTTTCCATTTCTGATTAGATAGAGAGAAGTAAAGATTTTTACTCTTAAATCTCAGCTATTTCAGAGGCTGCCTTTAGCACTAAATGATATACAGCGAGTACTTGGGTCTGCCACAAAACCCCACCGTGGTCTGATTTGGTGTTACGTGTGATGCTGAACATCCCTTCTCAAATCAATGACTGGGATGGTATTGGAGTTTGCCCTTCCTTGTGTCCACTGGTAAACCTCAATAAATGATACTAAAAGTTATAATAGTGATGGACTTTGTTCTATAACTGTGGTATAATCTGGGACCTGGGAAGCCACTGCAAAATCCACTTAGTGACTACTGGATAGTGGTCAGTATTTCAAATTATCAGACAAATCAAGTTGGCGTAATTCAAAATAGTAGATTATCTGTTAAATACAAGCACACTGATGGACAAAAACCTTGAGAGAGATGTTTATGGTGATTAAAACATGCTTAATATACTTCCCATGATCCTTTCTGATCTAGTTAGTCCTGGAACTCTCTCTCATTTTGTTCCGGCTAATTCCACCATCCTTAGGTCTCAGTTTATAAACAACTTCTCCTGAGTCTTCCCTGACTCTCTTGTGTATAGGTTGACTTTGACTGCTGGTTATGCTCACTTCTATTATAATACTAAATGCATTCCTTCTCTTGCCTCCCTTTCTCCCCCTGTCTCCTTTCCTTCCTCCTTCCCTTCTTTCCTTCCTTTTCCTTTTCTACCTCCTTCTTTCATAGAATCTTCCACCCTGTTGAGAAGAATCTATTAGACTGGTTCTGGTTAGGGTGATACTGCTGTGAGCAGTCATGCCAGTTAATTTTTCCTACTCCTTCTAGAGGTTAACTCAGGCTCTACTGAAATTCTTTGCCATCCTCTCTGAAATATGTTAATACATGATTCTCTTGGCCAATTAAGAAACATTGTACAAACAAGTGTTTTGAATATATGGGAGATTTCATAAGTCAATGAAGTATAAATATACTATCACTCTAAATATAATATGAATGCAATTAATCTAATTTTATTCTGTTCACTCCTGCTGAAGAAAACCTTCTAAGACACAAGTAAAATGACCGTTTTTAAGGTTTCATCCTATTTGACTACCTTGTGGTGGTCTTTTGGTCTCAAGTTGGCTTTCCTATCTAATCTGCTTTTCTGGTTCCCTAACAACAGCTGTTTGTTTCCTTCATTGCCCCTCTTCTTCCATTTGCCTTTTGAATGCTGTCTCAGCTAGGATTGTGTTTGTTTGTACGTATTGAAAAACCTTACAGCAGTAAGGTTAAATATTAATAGATTGGAATTTGTTAACAAGTGACAATAGGTGAGAATTTATTTGCTGTTAATACATCCCGGGGCAGTTCTTTTCCACCTAGCCAGGATACGCTTTAATTTTTTAAAAACTCTTCCAAATATAACATATATAGGGAAACGTGCATAAAATATAAATATTCCAGTTATCAAAGTCTACAGTAAACCTCTGTGTTACCATCATCCAAGTCAAGAAATGAAACACTGCCAGTATCCCCCAGAGACACCCTATGTATTCCATTCCAATTCTTGCTGCCTTTCTCCACCCCAAAGATCAACTGTCTCCTAACTAGTTGCTTCCTTACATTTTCTTACAGTTCTACCACCTCTGTATTATTCCTGAGAATATGAACTATAGTTGAGTTTTTCCCATTGCTGGCTCTTTTATATAAAAACCATATAAAATGTGTTTTGTGAGTTTGGTTTCTTTTGTTCAACGTTTACTTGAAACTCATTCATATTGGTTTGTGTGTTATTTGCTGATAAATGAATTCTATTCCATAAGTATTCCAAAATTGATTAATCTAGTTTGCTTTTGTTGGATATTTGAGTTGTTTCTAATCGTTGAGTATTATGAATAGAACTGATATGAACATTCTTGTTTGTCTCCCAAGGTGCGTTTCTTTAGATGCACAGGTAGGGGTTAAATTGTTGTGCTTCCTTTTTTGTGCTTTTGGACAGGGAAGTTCTCTTCAGTGGTGTGACAGAACTGGCTAATGCTCCTTCAGCATGACCCACAGAGTCACCTCTCAGACAGATTCCATCTCAGAGCAGGAGAATAAAGCAAGGCCGACTCCTGCGTGGGTGGGGTTGCAGTTGTCTAGCTCTTTTGGTTGTTGAGAAAAGCGGCTGCTGAGAAGGTGAGGGAGGGGAGTCAGTTAAATGCTAGGGAAAGGAATCCTTCTACCTCTTGGTGTTGCTGGGGATGGAAAGAGAGGCTCAGGATTGGCTCTATTTGGAGACCTCTTAGGTTCACTCAGGACTAAGTGAGCATCAGTGATTACACTAGAATCAGAAATTTGGGCAGGTGGTCATGGAAAACTTTTCTCAGAAGGTGGCATTTGAAGAGAAATCTGGATCATTTGAGGGGGAGAACATTCTAGTGAGGGAAGAGCATGTACAAGGCCCTGGAGGGAGGACATATTTGGAGATGTTAAGGAAACACAGATGGTCGGTGAGGCTGGAGCATAGTGAGCAGGAGGGGAGAGGGGCGCAGAGCTGGATGGGGGAGGCAAACCAGGGCAGGCTTATAGCACTGTGGCCCCATGGCAGGGAGTTGGTGGAGCTCAGTGTAAGGAAAGGAGTCTTGGACGGTGAACCTATCTGGTTCATGTTTGAAAGAGATTACTCTGGCTGGATTGCAGTGTTGGCGGGAGTGGAAGCTGGGAGACCCGTGGAAGGCTGTGCCTCAGGGAGAGATGAAGGTGGCTTGGACTAGAGAGTGGTGGTGAAGGGATGGGTTAGAGCTGCAAGGACTGAAGCCAGAAGAGAAGTTGACTATGTTTTTGTGGCTTGGACATTGAATGGATGACAGTATATGAACTGAGACAGGGAGAGCAAAGCTTGGGAATCATTTGGGACAAGAGAGGAAGGGAAGGAAGCTGTACCAAAAAAAGAAAAGTTTTGCATTGGCCATGTCAAGTTTGAGAGGCCTAGGAGATATTTCAAGGAGGCATTCAGATGCATGAGTCTGGAGCTGAGAGGAGTGTTCTTTATAAATTTTGAGCAAATCTTTATACCTCTGGGCGTTATCACATGGCATGGTATGTGGTGGGCACTCAATACATATTCATTGTGTAAATTTATTTAAAAAATATGCACGGAGCACTTACCCTGTGCTAGGTACTGTTCTAGGAGCTGAGAATACAGCAGTGAGCAAAAATCTCTGTGGCCTCCTTAGAACTTAAAATGGTTAAATGCATGTTTGTGTACATGAATGAATAAATGAATGAAACTTGAAATGTATATCCAGGTATTAAAGTGTCTCAATTTATTTTTTCTCTATGTCTTAAAAAAATCTTTGAAAATACTATTAAAAACAGAATTCTCCAGCAGGGTTGATGACAAGAGTCATGTATAGAGAGACTTTATGGTAATAACCCATTTTGCTTTCTCTTTCTCGTCTCAACTTGGTTTTCTTTACCTTTATATGCCTGAGACTTTTGTATCAGTTGGTGGTACAGTGATTGTGGTAGATGGGTGTTATTTACCATTGCTTCAGAGTCGATTTCTAATTTTCCCTTGAAAAATGTTATTTACAGGCACACTATTTTTTGCTCACAGGTGTGAAATGGCTCTGTGACACATGAAGAAGCAAAATGTCACTTCTGAGGTTTGTGATAAAATTTCTTGATAGATTCTTCAGGTAGCATGAGACACCTTTCTCACTGCTAAGATACTGTGTTGCCAAGGCTGAGAGGCTGAAGGGAAAATATGTGCTTTAGTGGGGAATGCCTGTGGTCACACCACTGTGCTAAATAGACTTCCAAGAAGTTTGGTGTTAGTTTATATTTTGTAAATGGAATTAACATCTTCTGAGCTTTCAGGGAATTTGTAACTTATAAAAGCTGCAGTTATTTTTTTTCCCCAGTGAGGTTTCCATTAAGTAATACAAAAATTTGTTTCCGTGACTTGTCCTTATGTATTTGGATTCTTATATATTAAATAGCCATGCTAATTCCCAGAACAGATTATTCAGTTTTCTATACTAAGCCCTACTCGACATGATGTTTAAAAAAAAAAAAGTGTGTGTGTGGTTTTTTCTTTTCTTTTGACCCTTTGTTTCATTGATAACAAAGAGGAAGCCCAGTAGCAGCGTATTCATCTTTTGCCTCATCAACAAGGTGGATATTTCTTAGAAAGTTTATTTTCAACCTGGATTTCCCTTTTTGATTGCCTTAATCGGGGAAAAGATAACCTCTCTAAAGAAATACCCCAGTCTCGTCAGAATTAGGAAAGACAAATACTTAAAATTATGTTTCAAAAGGCCTGAACTTGAAAAGGAGTTAGTTAAAATGTTTACACATTAAGGGATAGAGTTGATAGATGCTGATTTGGGAGAGCTTGGAAAGGACTTTTCCAAATGTGCGTTTTGTGATTTAATGTATGCTCTCTGCTTTTCTTCTTCCTGTCCAATGTATTCCCATTTGAATCGTTGGACTTGCTGAACCAAGTCCTCTCCAGAATAAGGTTAGAAAGCTGGTTCAGAGATATCAGAGTCTGCAAAGAGGACTCTGCTGGTGCAGTGAGCATCCTTCCCTTTCCTGTATACCACACAGCTGATGGGAAAATATGAACTTTCAAAGGTGGGTAGGTTATGAAGGGCGTGGAGTCCATGCTAAAGATTTTGATTCACTTACTGTAGGTGATGGCAAATAGTTGGAGGATTTTAGGGAAGAAGAAGAGCCTCATATTTATCTCTTAGAATGTGACTGGTGATGATTGGGTGGTGGGATGTTGTGATATAGCATGAATCTTGGAGCTGGAGACCCACCCTTTAGGGAGCCATGGCAGGAGGTGGTCATTTTCCATTCCCACCCTAGCTTTGTGTTGAGTGTTCTCTGTATGTAGGCTTCAGTCTCTGCTTCTAGCAAACAGTTTGCAGTGTAAAGAAGTTGGAGCTGTTGATGCAAACAAAGCTTATTCGTCTTCCCAAGAGGGAAGCCTGCAGCCCTGGTCCCATTTCCCTTCCTGGTTTGTAGAAGAACAACCTTCCCTGGTGTTGCCTTTCTTTCCAAGATCAGTTATCTTCTACCATGACAAAGTTTCGTGCCTTAAAAAAAAAAATCAGCAGAACTGGGAAATCTCACCTTGGAGATGTCCTGGTCCTTCTTTATAACCTGTTCCTCCTAGCAAACTTGATTTACTTGTTAAAATAAACATGACGTAAGGAACAGACATGTGGACACGGGAGAAAGAGGGGACAAACTAGGAGAGTCGCATTGACATAAAGACACTACCATGCGTAAAATAGATAGCTAGTGGGAAGCTGCTGTAAAACAGGGAGCTCAGCTTGGTGCTCTGTGGTGACCTAGAGGAGTGGGATGGGGAGTGGGAGGGAGGGAGGCTCCAGAGGAAGAGAATATATGTACACACACAACTGATTGACAGTGTTGTGCAGCAGAAACTAACACAGCATTGTAAAGCAATTATCCTCCAATAGAAAATATTCTCAGGCAAAATAAAAAACAAAAAAACCCACAAAAAACTTACTTTCAAGCCTAAATATAAAAGGGAAACCTTTTTCAGCTTTATTGAGATATACTTTGCATATAATGTTGTGTACAGGTGGTTGTGGAGAATAATAAATGAATCCTCTCTTTTTGTGAATAATTGCCGATACTCAGCCACCAGAACATTTCTGTTATATCTCTCTTTCACCACGGTAAGAATTAAATGATGATTTCCTCACAAAAATAAATAAATCTGAAGAAACTCTTCTATGAAGCTTCCTTTTGAGTCTGACATGTACTAAAGGCTGCGTAGAGATACCAAGGGAACATTTCATGCAAAGATGGGCTCAATAAAGGACAGAAATGGTAGGGACCTAACAGAAGCAGAAGATATTAAGAAGAGGTGGCAAGAATACACAGAAGAACTGTATAAAAAAGATCTTCATGACCAAGATAATCATGATGGTGTGATCACTCATCTAGAGCCAGACATCCTGGATGTGAAGTCAAGTGGGCCTTAGAAAACATCACTATGAACAAAGCTAGTGGAGGTGATGGAATTCCAGTTGAGCTATTTCAAATCCTGAAAGATGACGCTGTAAAAGTACTGCACTCAATACGCCAGCAAATTTGGAAAACTCAGCAGTGGCCAGAGGACTGGAAAAGGTCAATTTTCATTCCAATTCCAAAGACAGGCAATGCCAAAGAATGCTCAAACTACTGCACAATTGCACTCATCTCACACGCTAGTAAAGTAATGCTCAAAATTCACCAAGCCAGACTTAAGCAATACGTGAACCGTGAACTTCCAGATGTTCAAGCTGGTTTTAGAAAAGGCAGAGGAACCGGAGGTCAAACTGCCAACATCTGCTGGAGCATTGAAAAAGCAAGAGAGTTCCAGAAAAACATCTATTTCTGCTTTATTGACTATGTCAAAACCTTTGACTGTGTGGATCACAATAAAATGTGGAAAATCTGAAAGAGATGGGCATACCAAACCACCTGACCTGCCTCTTGAGAAACCTATATGCAGGTCAGGAAGCAACAGTTATAACTGGACATGGAACAACAGACTGGTTCCAAATAGGAAAAGGAGTACATCAAGACTGTATATTGTACCCTGCTTATTGAACTTCTATGCAGAGTACATCATGAGAAACGCTGGGCTGGAGGAAGCACCAGCTGAAATCAAGATTGCTGGGAGAAATAGCAATAACCTCAGATATGCAGATGACACCACCCTTATGGCAGAAAGTGAAGAAGAACTAAAGAGCCTCTTGATGAAAGTGAAAGAGGAGAGTGGAAAAGTTGGCTTAAAGCTCAACATTCAGAAAACAAAGATCATGGCATCTGGTCCCATCACTTCATGGGAAATAGATGGGGAAACAGCGGAAACAGTGTCAGACTTTATTTTTTTGGGCTCCAAAATCACTGCAGATGGTGACTGCAGCCATGAAATTAAAGACGCTTACTCCTTGGAAGGAAAGTTATGACCAACCTAGATAGCATATGCAGAAGCAGAGACATTACTTTGCCAACAAAGGTCCGTCTAGTCAAGGTTATTGTTTTTCCAGTGGTCATGTATGGATGCGGGAGTTGGAGTGTGAAGAAAGCTGAGCACCAAAGAATTGATGCTTTTGAACTGTGGTGTTGGAGAAGACTCTTGAGAGTCCCTTGGACTGCAAGGAGATCCAACCAGTCCATCCTCAAGGAGATCAGTCCTGGGTGTTCATTGGAAGGACTGACGTTGAAGCTGAAACTCCAGTACTTTGGCTACCTGATGCAAAGAGCTGACTCATTTGAACAGACTCTGATGCTGGGAAAGATTGACGGCAGGAGGAGAAGGGGATGACAGAGGATGAGATGGTTAGATGGCATAATTGACTCAATGGACTTGGGTTTGGGTGGACTCTGGGACTTGGTGATGGACAGGGAGGCCTGGTGTGCTGTGGTTCATGGGGTTGCAAAGAGTGGGACATGACTGAGCGACTGAACTGAAAGGCTGTGTGTTCCAAGAACTTGCGTGATCTAAGAGCTTTGATCCTCCAACAGGTACACCTCAGCCTTCTGCCCTCAACTCCCGCCTGGCACCAGCTCTTGGTGCCATCAGAGCTTCCTGGGGGAGGGGCTCTTGAAGGGCATGACCTGACACCTAGGGTGTTGAGTCTTCCTTGAGGGTGAGCTGGTTCTTTTCTTGGGGTGGAAAAGAAATGAAACTCTTGGTTAATGCATTTCTTTTTTTTTTAAATTCTATTTATTTAATTTTGGCTGTGCTGGGTCTTCATTGCTGTGCAGTCTGTATCTCTAACTGTGGCAAGTGAGGGCTACTCTGTAGCTGGGCTGCATGCGTGGGCTTCTCATTGTGGTGGCTTCTCTCGTTGCAGAGCATGGGCTCTAGGGCGCATGGGCTTCAGTAGTTGTGGCTCGTGGAGTGTAGAGCACAGGCTCAATAGTTGTGGTGCATGGCCTTACTTGCTCAGTGACATGTGTGATTCTCCCGGACCAGGGATCGAACCTGTGTCTCCTGCATTGGCAGGAGGATTCTTTACCACTGAGCCACTGAGAAAGCCTGGGTTTATGCATTTCTTAAGCATGTCTGTATCACTGGAGATTTGTCTTCCTATTCCAGAATGGAGTCTTATGTCAATGTAAGTATGAGGCAGGATATGATATTTCATGCCAGATTTCCTCCCGAATTGGTGTTTCAAGTAGAAAGAAAATTGGGCTGGGAGTCTAGAGAGCTAAACTTTAAATGTTTTACTAATTTACTAATTTAAATAAAAATTCAATAGTATTTTCTAGTACATAATTTTTTATACAAATTCTTGCAGCTGACTTCATTTATTTGATTTCTCCTTTGATTTTAACATAGATACATACCTCAGAAAATCTTCCCATTAACGTATCCATATCTGTCTTTCTTTCCACACAATGTCCTCAAGCTTTCTTTGACTAATGAAAAAAAATGGCTTGAAGGACTTCCCCAGTGGTCCAGTGGCTAAGACTCTATGCTCCCAAAGCAGGGGGCCCAGTTTAAATCTCTGGCCGGGAAACTAGATCCCGCATGCTGCACCTAAGGCTTGGCACAGCCAAATAAATAAATGAAAATAATTTTTAAAATGGCTTGAGATCTCATCTCATACACTGAAAGAGCTCCAGAATTGTTCCACTTTTCTGAGGGGATAGAAGTAGTGAGTCTGTCTTATAGCCGATAGTCTACATAAACAAGGTGATAGAGAGCACTCCCTAATTTGGATCCAGATTGCCTGGGATTAAATCCTGATTCTGCTGCTTCCTTTGTGACCTTGATCAAGTTACTTAACTTCTGTGTTCCTCAGTTTCCTCATCTTAAAAATAAAATAGCTGTTGTGTCTGCCCTGTGGCTTGTTTTGAGGGTTAAGTGAGTCAATAACTTGCAGGGTTATTAGTAAGATTGAATAAATTAATATATATATAAAATACTTGGCACAGTGCCTGGCTATAGTGAACATTATTTAGCTGTTTATCATCCTTTCATGGCTCATTTTTCCATTGCTCACTGGCTCCTACCCCCTACTGTCTAACCTGCTATTGCCGCCATGCCTTTGTCTGCACCGTCTTGCCTCATGCAAGACACCAGCCTTTTTCCTTCATTCTCCTGAAGGCATTGCACAGCTTACGCTGCTGTGAGTAACAGCAACAATTGATAATAACTTACACTTACTGAAAGCTCTCCTTACACCAGTACTGTTATTTGTACTTAATGTCTATTCACTCATTTAATTCTCATATCAGCTCTTTGAGATAAATATGATCATTTACAGATGATGAGTCTAAGGAAATATCTGGAGTATAGTAAGAACCAAAGGTGTGAAGCCTTTGTGTGAGGCATTCTGCAGCATTCTCTTAGGGAAATCTCACAGCCACACTCCACTTTCTTTCTTTCTATTTGGAAGATTTTTTTATTTTAAATTTGGACCTTTTTTTCTTTTTTTTTGGTTCTACCAGTTTATTGCTACCAACCCGTCTCCCTCTACCCGCCTCATGCCTGCGTCCTCAGTCATGTAACTCTATGGACTACAGCCCACCAGGCTCCTCTGTCCATGGACTTTTCCAGGCGAGATTACTGGAGTGGGTTGCCATTTCCTTCTCCTAATTTGGACCATTTTTAATGTCTTTATTGAATGTTGTTTAGCAATATTGCTTCTTCTGTTGTTTATGTTCTGGTTTTTTGGTTATGAGGCATGTGGGATCTTTGTTCCCCAACCGGGGATCGAACCTGCAAACCCTGAATTAGAAGGTAAGTCTTAACTACTAGACTGCTAGGCAAGTCCCCACATGCACTTTCTATTATTGTCATTCACATAGTTTTAGGAAGGTAAGGACTTGCCTTCAGGTTGCACATTGTTCATGTGCTGTTAAGACAAATTTGAACCCGGGTCCCTCTGGCCCCAGAACATCATAGAGCATCTTTTCACCGTACCATCCTTCCTTCATCAGAGTCCACTGGAGCCTTTATGCCTTCAAGCACTCCATGCTCTGTGACTTTTCTTTTGGCAATCCTCTTCTCCCCTTTTTTTAAAAAAACCTCTCCAATTTAGCTTTTCTTTTCAACAGTTTAATCATATGAACAAATATTTGAGTGTCTACATTGTTAACATTAGGTAGAAGTACTTAAGTGGATTAAGGATGCTTATTGAAATAATTAACCTTATCATCCCAAGGGGCTATAAATGTGATATCAGTAAATGTCATTAAGATTTGTTCATCTCAATGGCAGCTGTTATTATAGTATTATAAGATGTTAAAGCAGTTTCTGCCCTTGAAATGGTCACCTTGGGTGGGAGGTGTGTGTGTATATGTGTGTGTTGCATACAGGCATCATTTCTCTTGAAGTATGACAATCAAGACCCTTCCTAGGTTAATTCAAAGCAGGCACCCTCTTGAGCTGCTTTGCCTGCTGTCCGAAATTATTCTGGGATTTTTTTTTTAGTAGTAATTATTTATTTAGCTGTGCTGAGTCTTAGTTGCAGCATGTGAGACCTAGTTCCCTGACCAGGGATCAAACCCAGTCCCCCTGCATTGGGAGCACCGAGTCTTAGCCACTGGACCACCAGGGAAGTTTCTGGGAATGTGTTTTAAGGGTTTGGGTCAGACGATTAAGGCAGTCTATAGGCTTGAATGTTTTGCCTTTTTTTTTTTTTCTTTTTGCATGGCTTGTCAACTTAATTGAAAGGCAGTTATTGGATGAATGTTTATATCATTGGTGGGGGGATGTTTCTGGAGAACTCTGGATTGCCTACCATTAAGCCACGTACACTCAGCTGTTGGGTTTCTAGAACTTGCTGATTGGCCATGGTCAGCTTCCAGAAGCTGATGGATTATAGTCATTACTGTCATGTTAATGTGCTCTGAACATGACTTAACTTTAACCATTTTGACTGATATATGAAGAAAAACATGTCCAGACAAAGTGCTATATAATGAATGACCACAAATTTTGTGGTAAAAAAAAAAAATAAAAGAAACACCCTTTCATTTTCTCTCAGAGCTGTAGTTCAGAAGTCTGAGCAGGCTTGAGTAGGTTCTGTGCTCAAGGTCTCACAAGGTTGAAATCGAGGTTTCATGCGAGATTATATATAAGAAACATTTTGCCCCTCTGAACTGTAGATTATATGACCATTTTAAGGACAGTCTCGTAGGACTTGATACATCAGACAGTTTAGCTATAGAGATTTGAGAGGACGAACATTTTGGTATTCCATTTAATTTGTTATAACTGGGTTTATACAAGCAACATAATTTCTTCTCTCAATCAACCAGTGACCATCTTTTCCCTGACTAAAGCACTGTATTGACTGCCAGAATACCCAAATTGAGCTTTTAGTTCTGCCACTTGAACAAATCATTTTTCTTTGTCCCTATTATTTTTGCTCCTTAAGAGTGTTTCATTTAGGAAAACACATGCTCAGCAGAGGTCCAGCAGGTGGTAGAGAGCTTCACTTTCTTCTGTAGCCAGTGTTCCTCTCAGACTTTCATGCTGGGAGAAGAAGCTTCTTTGTGAGGTGGCTGTGCATGCCTTGTCCCTCCCGTCTATTGGTCTCTTGGTTACCTGGTGCAAGAACATGTAGCGTTTGTATTGTCCTTTACAGTTCCCGAGGGGGACATGACCCATTCATACTACAATGCGCTGAATGTTTATGTCCCCCCTAAATGTATGTGTTGAAATCCTGATCCCCAAGGCGATGGCATTAGGTGGAGGGGGTCTTTCGGAGGTGATTAGATCATGAGAGAGAGCCCTCATGAATGAGATCAGTGCCCTTATAAAAGAGACCTCAGAGAGATCTCTAGCCCCTTCGACCATCTGAGGTTATAGCAAGAAGGTAGCTGTCTGTGGGGAGGTGGGCTATCACCAGGCACAAATCTGCCCAGGCCATGATCTTGGACTTCCCAGTCTCTAGAACTGCAAGGAACACATTTCTGTTCATAAGCCGCCCAGTCTGTGGTATTCTGTTATAGAGGCCCAAATGGAATACGAGTGTCTTTCCAAAATTCTATGAGATAGATACTGTCACCACTCCTGTTTTATGGGTAAGATGAATAAGATTCAGGAAGTTAAATGATTTGTTCAAGTTCACATAAGAAGCAGAGCCAGGACTGGCACTCAAGTTTCTGGTTTCAAATCCAGTGCTCATTCTACCTCACCTCAGCTAAGCAATGAGAGAACGCAGAAGAATATAAAGACCCAGTTGCATGTGAAAAAAGTTCAGACTTCAACTTTTGGTCATTCTTTTTGCTTGTGCCATTTCAACTCTAATTTTTGGCTCTTTTGGTTTTTTTTCTCAGATGTATTTTCCTAGAACCCAAATCTGCATATTGATACTGTCCTGCACGGTCATCAGTGTACAGCCTGGGGGACAGCTGTGTTTGGTATGGAAGACAGTAACTGGGAACAAAGGATTATCTATAATGTTGCTTCAAGGTCAAAAGGAGCTCTACCATTCCCATATTGGCTTCAAATGTTTACAATTCAATATGTTTTAAGTCTGAAAAGGGAGAAAATTTAATTGCAGGAGATTCTCAGGTATATGGCGATCTCTAGGATTTATATCTTTGAGACTCTGAATCCTCTTCATGGAACAATTAGCATAAGAACTTATATACAAAACTTTCTATACAAATTAAGGAATTTATTCATGTTTAGCATTGTCTCTTAGCTATGACAAACCTAAACAGTGTACTAAAAAGCAGAGACATCACTTTGTTGACAAAGGTCCATGTAGTCAAAGCTATCGTTTTCCAGTAGTCATGTATGGATGTGAGAGTTAGTCCATAAAGAAGGCTGAGTGCTGAAGAATTGATGCTTTCAAATTGTGGTGCTGGGGAAGACTACTGAGAGTCCCATGGACTACAAACAGATCAAACCAGTCAATCCTAAAGGAAATCAACCCTGAATATTCATTGGAAGGACTGATGCTGAAACTGAAGCTCCAATACTTTGGCCACCTGATACGAAGAGCCGGCTCATTGGCAAAGACTACGATGCTGGGAAAGATTGAAGGCCAAATGAGAAGGAAGTGGCAGAGGATGAGATGGTTAGATAGCATCACTGAATCAGTGGACATGCATTTGAGCAAAGTCTGGGAGATAGTGGAGGACAGAGGAGCCTGGTGCGCCACAGACCACGGGGTCACAAAGAATCAGACACTGCTTAGCGACGGAACAACAGCAACATGCATTATTTCTTAGTCCCATTCCTAACACAATTATTCATGTGCTCCTTAATTCCAGAAATAGTAAATTGAATAACAGTGTAGAATAGTGGATAGGAGGTAGGATTCTGAAGCCAGGCTACCTGCACTGAAATCCAAGTCCTGCCATTTACTAGCTAGGTAACCTTGGCTAATAACTCTCTATGCCTCAGCTATAGAATGGGCTCTATAATAGACCCTACCTATTAACAGTTGCTATGAAGATTGATGGATTATTGAATGTAAAACACCTGGAACCATGACTGCCTATACAGATAGGACTTCTCAAATGGTGTTCAAAGATGTCCTGCCCTAATCCCCAGGATCTGAGTCCACGATGAAGCATCACTGTCAGGATCATGTTATGTAGGCACCGCTGACATTGGGTAGGAAGAGAATCTGGTGCAGGGGTCCCCAAACTCTGGGACCTAAATGCCTAATGATCTGAAGTGGAGCTGATATAACAATAATACAGATAAATGTAATGCACTTGAATCATCCTGAAACCATCCCCCTCAACCCCAATCCACGGAAAAATTGTCTTCCAACAAAACTGGCCCCTGGTGCCAAAAAAGGTTGGGGACCACTTATCTGGTGGACCTAAACTAATCACACAGGCCCCTTCTAAAGCAGAGAGCTTTCTCCAGCTGATGACAGAAGAGGAAGTCAGAGAGATTCCAAGTGTGAGAAGGACTTCATGTGCTATTGGCGGTGTTGACCTTAGAGCACCCCAAGTGAGAAGGAATGTGGGCATCCTTAAGGAGTTAACAGGGACCCTGAACTGATATATGATAGCCAGCAAGGAAATGGGGACCTCAGTTCTATAGCTGCAGGGAACTAAATTCAGCCAACACAAATGAGCTTAGAAGTGAATTCTTCCCAGAACCTCCCAATAAGAGCCCAGCTGTGTGATATTCTGACATCAGTCTGAGGTGCTCTACAGAGAACTCAGTCAAGCATGCCTGGACTTCTGAGCTGTGAGATAATGAACTGGTGTTTTTAGCCACTAGGCTTGTGGTAAATGGTTTTGTAGCAACAGAAAACTAAAGAATCCGCCTGCAATGCAGGAGACACGGGTTCGATCTCTGGGGTTGGAAAGATCCCCTGGAGGAGGGCATGGTAACCCAATCCAGTATTCTTGCCTGGAGAATCCCATGGACGGAGGAGCCTGGCGGGCTACAGTCCATGGGGTCACAAAGAGTCGGACACAACTGAAGCAACTAAACTCGCGCGCTATTGCATTTCTTATTATCCGTCTTCAGTGTGTGACATACTGCATGCAGCCCTGGGAAACAGTGTTGAACAAGATGTGGTGCCAGCCCTCAAGGAGTTTACAGTCAGGGGGATGAATCATTTCATTTTTTCTGACACCCAAGCTCTTTGAAGATCGATCGCTTCTGAATCTTGTACACATTTCCTTTTACTTTCCTTGCTTTGGTTCACTTTTATCATAAATATTCATGCTTTAGTTTCTCACATTTTTAGCCAGTGGCTAGGCTCTGTTTAGCCACCGGCAGCAACTGTTCACCACGAGGTAAATGGGACTAGGAATTATTGATTGTCTTCTGTGCGATACCATTAGGGGGTCTGCGAAGCTCCAGCGCTTGTGCTCAAACATTGGAAGTCATACAATGAGGATGGCTGTTTTCTAACAGAGGAGCGATATAACCCTTTATCTCTAGAATCTACCACCTGGTGTTCTCAACAGCCCCCGGAGCACAGAGCAATTCCCAGTTTAATCAAACTGGAATATAAAAGGAGCTGTGGGGGCCGCAGAGTGTGATCCCCTTGAAGTTGTTCCAAGGGAAAGGGATCTTTTGTTACAGAGACAGCTCATTTTAGAGTTCAGTGACCTGTGACACCTCCCCAGCTGGCAGCTCAGCAGGGACCTGCTGATACCTTCCTGCACTCAAAAGCCATTTCTGGTGGGCAGAACAGAGAAAGGACCATTAAGGGCTGCTTGGTGGGAGGGTGGTGGGGAAAGAATGAGAACAATGATGAAACAGTGGTATTAATGAATATGCCTGCAGTGATTTTATGACTTTTATTCAACTATGAACTGTCTTCATTTTCTGAGTCTTTGCTATATGATAAGTTTGGTGAGGGTTTGTGTGTATTTACCATAGGTAATAGGGATAATATCACTGAAATTTTTTTTTAAAGATTCATTTTAAAGGTCTTTGCATTGGAGCTGGAGTGAAAGAGGGGAGCCCATGTGTTGCCTATATTAATTGTGAAGTACCCAAACCCTTTCCTGAACTGGAATCTTGTTCCTACTGAGGTTTTTCAGAAAAAAAGACATGAACCATTCCCATTGGAGTCACTGCAATATCAAAATAAATTTTATAGAAACCTCGAGCTGTAAAGCTGGGAAGCTTCTGAGTCATTTGGTCTCACTCAGCCAAACTGCCCTTGTGGGCAGGAGTCCTCATGACCACATCCCTGGGGGAGATCATGCAAGAATTTGAACAGCAAGGCACTCTGAAGAACAGGAGCTTGGGGGCAGGCAGACTAATTTTCAAATCATCATTCTGTTATTTCAGGGCTATGTGATCTTGAGCCAATTATTTGGCTTCCCTAAGCCTCAGTTTCCTTATTTGATAAGGGGGATAGTAGTATTTAACCTTCAGCTAATTGTGATGATTATAATAACAAATGTAATCAACTCCTAGTAATTTCCATCCAACAACGGTTTTAAAATTTCCATGGTTTAAGTTACAGGAAATGATCTTGGGCAAAGCTCTGTCTAGACTGGAGAGGCTGGAGGTGAGGGAAGAGGAAGGGGTGTTAGATGAAATCCTTGAACTTCAGAACCTTCTGTCCAAACTACTGGGTTGGCGAAAAATTTCATCTGAATTTTTCTGTAACATCTTATGGAAAAACATAAGCAAAATTTTGCCAGCCCAATACCTATCTTCAAATAGGGGATCAAATAGGTTTCTCAGACTTAATATATTAAAAATCAAGATCCTATTCTTTTTTCCCCCTCAATTTCCCCCTGGTCTTTACATCTCAATGAATGGCATTCCGTCTCTCCTTCTAGTTGTAATAGTCAAAAACTTTGTTGGCATCCTTCATTTCCTCTCTTTCTCCTGCTTGTTCAGTCTGTTAGGAAATTCTATTGACTCTGCCTCCAAAATACGTGTAAAATCACCACCTCCACTGTTTCTCAATTTGGTTCAAGTCATCAGCATTTTTCAACACAGGAGTCAGAGTGATTCTGCAAATATGTGTCAGACTAAATCACTCTTCAGCTCAAAACTCTCCAACAGGCTTCCTACGTCATTAACTACAAGTCAAAGACATACTGACCCGCAGCACCTGTGTGTGTCTGTAAACTGTCACGAGTCCATGAGGAGATTAGGAGCTTGGGCCAGAATATGAATCAACCATGTTATGTTCAATTTATTTTTGTGATTCTCTCTTGAGAGAGTCTTGGAAGACGCCCATCTTGTTCTGTTCATAGTTATGCTGGCCTACTTGTTCTTCAGACACACCAGCCATGCCCCTGTCTCTGCACAGGCTATATAGCCCAGAATACTTTCCTCTTGGATGTCCAAGGCTTATTTCCTCACCGCCTTCAAGTCTTCACTCAAATATCACTTCTTCAGTGAAGTCTTCCCTGATGACCCGACAGTTCTTACATCCCAGCTTCCTGCTTTATTTTTCTCTCTCATCCTATCACCTTTCAAAATGCTTATATAATTTACTCATTCATTTTAAAATCATCATTCTCGCAACACTGGAATGTAGACTCCATGAAATGAGGGACTTTTTAATACATTTTGTTTTTTGTTTTACCCTTGGCATCCAGAAAAATGCTGTTAAGTCGTAAACACTTGAAAACACTCTAAACAAGAGAATAAATGAGTGCATTTGAAATTAAATGGCTTGATGGAAGCTATGTATTTTTAAATATTTATTCATAATTTGTCTGCACTGGGTCTTAGTATGGCACACTGGATCTTTGATCTTCGCTGTGGCATGTGGGTTCCTTAGTTGCTGTGGCATACAGGTTCTTTAGTTGCAGCATGTGGGGTCTAGCTCCTTGAACAGGGATCAAACCCAGGCCCCGAGCACCAGGAACATAGAGTCTTAGCCACTAGAACACCAGGGAAGTCACTAGTTATTGTTTTATGAGATCACATTTTGAAGGCTTTTAAGAAATTATGCAGAGGCAGTAAGGTTTGAACTAAAGGTATGGCTTAAGTCAGGCATGGATGGAACTTGGGATGGCTAGGAAAGCAGTGAAAAGACTTAGTAAATCAAAGGCTTTGTCAAACAAGCAGTACTGATGCTGAAATTTATAAGTATCAGTTCTTTTCTGGGTGCTCATCATTATTTGCTATTACTGTTACTGCCTCTTTTGCCCATTGTTAGGTAAAAATGGTATCATCTTACTGTTTTAATTTGCTTTTCTTTAATTGCAAATAAGGATGAATATTAGATTCATATTTTGCTCCTTTTAAAAATGTTATCTTGTGAAGTATCACTGTTTATTTTTCTTTTATTTAATGATTGGTCTTCTAATATTTTAACAATTTGTATCTATTTGTATAAAAATTTTTCTCCCTATATAAAGATATGAAACAACCCTAGGCTTTTGTATTTGCTGTACATATTCTTCTGTCAGATATTTATATTTTTTATCTTTAAGATTTACATATTCAAAGTTTTGAAATTTTATTTAGTTGAATACATCGGTCTTCTAAATTTTCAATATCGTCTGTCACTTTTGGATTTAAAATTCAACCCTCCTTCAGACTTCTAATTGATAGTTTCTGACTTTTAATTTTAAAATGATTTCTGATTAAAAGTTGCAAACATAGTATAGAGTTCCTATGTATTCTTCAGTTTTCGTGTCTCCTTGGTCCTCTCTGCTGTAACAGTTTTGCAATAGCGCTTCTGTAAGAGTCCCTCAGTCTCTCCCGTGTTTTCACAATACTGACACTTTGGAGAACTGGTTCATTATCTGGTACAATGTCCCTCCATTTGTTTGATGATTTCTCGTGAGCAGATTGAGGTTGTGTGTGTTTGGTAAGAATACAGCAGAACTAATGTCACTGCCCTTCTCATAACCGGAGCTTCACGATGTCATATGTCATTACTGGCGATAATAACCCAGATCACTTGGCTAAGGTGGTATCTGCTGGGTTTCTCTTCTGTGAAGTTACTATTTTCCCCTTTGTAACTAATAAATATCTTTAGGGAGATATTTTGAGATCTTGTAAATTTTGTCCACTAATTTTAGCTTCTGTCTGTGTGTCCTGCTGGCAGTAATTATTGCTGTGGTGTTCTAATGGTGAATTTCTTACTGCCTGTGTTTATTCTACTTTTATTAATTAGAATTCTTCTGTAAGAAAGAACAGTGTTTTGCCCCCTCTTTTAAAAATTCATTTCATTGTGGGCTCACGGATATTTACTTTATTCAGGGGGTTATCATTCAGCAGTACTATTATTTCTTCTGTTGCTCAAACTATTTTGGCTCAGTACTATTGACTAATTCCTATGCACCTCCATCCTTTCTAAGCAAAATTTATTTGAGTTCTTTTCCTTCCTCTAATTTTACTATGAAGGTGTGTCTGTTTCAATTTGGGTAGGTGGAAAGAGATAGACATAGGGTTGGTAAGGTCTCATGGAAGCTAAACTGTCTTATTGGGTCTTGAGGCCTTCCAAGACTTCTTTAGGGTGGGAGAATCCTTGGACCTAGAGAAGCTGAGTACCCTGAATGCTATGGCTGTTGCTGTTTAATTCATTTGCTGTGAGCTGAGTCTCGAGTGATGCGTTGGTTCCAGCCATGGCCTAATGTATGTCATCTCAATGATTCTGAAATTATACTTGATAGAAGAGCTAGGTGTCCTAACTTCTCATTCCTAGTCCAGTGCTATTTCTGTGTTCTGAGAAAGCTTAGGGTTAACTGTGGCACTTCTGAGGATATAAGATTTTGAGACACAAGGAAGGATGGAAAGAGTGGTAGCATCCTCAGTTCAATCAGTTCAGTTCAGTCACTCAGTCGTGTCTGACTCCTTGCAACCCCATGAATCACAGCACTCCAGGCCTCCCTGTCCATCACCAACTCCTGGAGTTCACTCAGACTCACATCCATCGAGTCAGTGATGCCATCCAGCCATCTCATCCTCTGTCATCCCCTTCTCTTCCTGCCCCCAATCCCTCCCAGCATCAGAGTCTTTTCCAATGAGTCAACTCTTCGCATGAGGTAGCATCCTAGGGGTGTGCAAACTTTATTAAAGTGATAATTTTCATTGGAGGAGGGAGTGATACTGCCAATTAGGGAGTGCATGACACCTCAGTTAAATGAGTGTTTGTGTTGAGTCGTGGTGTTGGGTCTCCTCAGCATCCCAGCTCTCAGCTGCCCTCTTCTAGTTGTCACCTGATGCACTGGCTGGACAACTCTAATCCCTGGGTTCCTGTCCGTGACTAACCAGCACATCTCTTGCTGGATTAGTCCTCAGGGATCACAGAACAGCTTGGCCTCTTCCTTCCCCAAGCAATGTACTTCTAACGCCAAGTACGGGGAACTTGGTGTAATGCAATACAGATACTTGGAATCGCTGACTCACTTCACAGTGATATTGGTGCCCATGAATGTGAGTGGGCAGCATGGAAGTAAAACAGTCTTTAAGGACATTACTAGACTTTTTAGACTCTCCAGTCTTTCCTACACTTGTGTTAAATGTTTTGCTAAATAATGAATTCCAGTTAAGTCGAGAAGGATTTTCTGATGCTAAGGACTGAGAAAAGTAAATGAGATATGACTCATGAGAACTTCTTGGTGGAAGTGGCTTAGACCAAATGAACATAGCACCTTAATCCTTTCTTGCTATGTACGTAGATTCTTTTCTTTATTTTCTGTTTTGGCAGTCTATCCATAATTTGAAAGATAAATTTTGGGGGAGGGGGCTATGGAAGGGATGGGACAGTCGTTTGCAGTTAGCAGATGCAAACCAGTACGTATAGAGTGGGCAAACAACAAGGCTCTGCTGTGTAGTGTATATATTCAATAATATATTGAATATTGAACCATATTCAATATCCTGTGATAAACCATGATGGAAAAATATACAAAAAAATATATATATGTATGCATGTACAACTGAATTACCTTGCTGTACAGCTGAAATTAACACAATATTGTAAACCAACTATATTTCAATAAAAAGAAATAAATCTAATTGTTCATAGTTTTAGATAGATATGTGACTTCCCTAGTGGCTCAGACAGTAAAGCGTCTGCCTACCACGCAGGAGACCCGGGTTCGATCCCTGGGTCGGGAAGATCCTCTGGAGAAGGAAATAGCAACCCACTCCAGTACTCTTGCCTGGAAAAGCCGATGGACGGAGGAGTGTGGTGGGGTACAGTCCATGGGGTTGCAAAGAGTCAGACACGACTGAATGACTTCACTTTAAATAGATATACTATCAGTTTGAGCCAGTGACAAACTGTCCCAAACTGACAGCTTGTTGTTTTTTAAGATGTAATTATTAATGTATTGATTTTGGACGGTGCTGCCTTTCTCTAGTTGCAGCGAGTGGGAGCGTCTCTAGCTGTGGTGTGTGCACTTTCTTATTGCAGTGGCTCCTCTTGTTTCAGAGCACAGGCTCTAGGGTGCAAGGGCTTCAGTAGTTGCGGCTCGTGGGCTTTAGAGCATTGGCTCAGTAATTGTGGCGCAGGGACTTAGTTGCCCTGCAGCATGTGAAATCTTCCCAGACCAGGGATTGAACCCATGTCCCCTGCATTGTCAGGCAGATTCTTAGTCACTAGACCACCGGGGAAATCTCCAATCTAACAGTTTGGACTCTAACTTGTGACTAAATGTGCAAGGCTAATAGAAGATCTGATGCCCATGGCAGGTGGAGAGCATGCAGAGGATGGGTGAGCAGCCAAATTCCCTTGTTTCTAGTGGTTTATCTTCGATTTCTCTTTTTTTGTAAAGCATAGTGGGCTTCTCTGGTGGTGCTAGTGGTAAAGAACCTGCTTGCAAATGCAAGAGGCATAAGAGACATGGGTTCTATCCATGAGTCAGGAAGATTCCCTGGAGGAGGAAATGACAACCCATTCCAGTATTCTTGCCTGGAGAATCCCATGAACAGAGGAACCTGGTGGGCTATAATCCACAGGGTCGCAAAGATTTGGACATGACTGAGGCAACTTAACATGCACACATAAAGAACACTGTTTTCCTAATTGTCTAAAAAAATTGTATTCTTTCAAAATAAATTTACTAATCTTGTTACCGTGTGCCAGGCGCTGTGCTAATATATAACAAGATGGCCTTGACCTCTTGGAGCTTAAGGTCTGCAGCAGCACAGCCCAATAGGATTATAATGTGTGCACATGTTGTGACTTAAAATTTTCTAATGGCTACATTTTAAAAGGTAAAAAAAAAACAGGTAAAATAAATTTTGAAAATATATTTTACTTAATTCAGTGTATCTAAAATATCATCATGCCAACATATTACCAACATAAAAATTGTTAGTGTGATAGTTTACAATTTTTTATTGTACTAAGTCTTCAAAACTTGCTATATATTTTATGCTGACAGCACATCTCAATTTAGACTCACCATGTGTTAAATGCGCAACTGCCTCACATGGCTGGTGATTACTGAACTGGGCAATACAGGTTTACAGAAACCTGATACATAGTCACACAAGTAAATATTTGGATGACAGTGGTAATAAGCGCTTGGGAAGAACTTGGGAGTGCTAAAGGTGAGACTTGAGGGATGAACTGCTATTAACCAGGTATGAAGGAAGATTAGGAGTACTCCAGGCAAAGGAAACAGTCTGTGTAACAACTTTGAGTTGAAAAAAGGAGTGAAAAGGAGGCCAGTGAGCTGAAATTTGTGAGTAAGTGGGGAAATGAAGACATTAAGAACAGAAAGATTGAAAACATCCAAAAGAAATGTAGTTTTAGAGAAAAGGTAAATGTGACTTTGAGACATTGACTTTTTTAATGGATATCTTTCCACATCACTATTTTGTTTCGTTTATTTTTTATTTTTTGCTGCACCAGATCTTTGTTGCTGTGTACAGGCTTTCTCTAGTGTGGCGAGCAGGGAGTGCTCTGCATTGTGCTCCCCGGGTTTCTCATTGAGGTGGCTTCTTTCATTGTGAAGCACAGGCTCTCGGCCGCTGGCTTCAGTAGTTACGGTGCACAGACATAGTTATCCTGCAGCATGTGGGATCTTCCTGGACCAGGGATTGAACCTGTGTCCCCTGAATTCACAGGTGGATTCTTAACCACTAGATCACCAGGGAAGCCTAAGACATTGACTTTTGGTTGAAAAAAATAGAGATGTGGGATAGGAAGATGGGAGAAAGGAAAGACCAGAGATTTAGCCTTTGGAGTTGGTGGAGCTGGCAAGTTACCTCTTTTGTCAAAGTCCTAAGGTCTGGACTTCTTTTTCTGGGGCCACTCCCAGGTGGGCCAGAGACCACAGCTGGGAGGGAGTGGATTAAGTTGATGAAATAGATCAGGAGCAGGCAGAGACAGAGTGAACATAAAGTGCATCCTGGAAAGGGCCAAAGGTCATGAAGGGGAGATTAAACCCAGCAGTGAAGTCTTGGGGGCCAACAGGAAAAGGAATAAAAGTTTAAATCAAAGAAATGGAAGCCTGAGAGTGGTGGAGTGAAGTGAGGGAGCAGAATCAAGAAGTAAGGGGTCAAAGTCAGCAGATCAAAAGTGATTGGTGGACAGTTGTATACCTCAGGCCAGCATCTTCATGGGTGGTGGGTAGACCAGGTTTAAAATTGAGGTGAAGAGTCCAGTAGATACTCTCAACAGCTACCATGTTTCCAGTACTTCTATACAATGTCAGCTTCAGATGAAGTGACCCAGAGTCTGGTCCTGGAACATGAATTGTTCCCTCTCAGGGCTATGGTACGTTTCTGCGCCTGGAGAGAAAGCTTACTTGTTGGGAGCTGTGGAAGCCTGCCCTGACTGTTACCTCCCTGGCTTACAGTCTGGCACATGAGATATCTGCTGCTGTCAGCAAATCTGAAGGAGATGGCGGTGATGAAAACTGGTATTTATTTTTCACATGGTGAGGTCTCTCTTCCACCCATCACCAGGAGAAGGCAGGGCATTTCTGTATCACTCACTAGACCTTGGGTCAAAAACCTGCTACTCCTAATTCCATCATTATTTGCTTAAAACTTGCTGTGTCCCTGCTGAGATCATATGAAGAAGCCTGATTCGTAGGTTCCCGGAGTTTATATTTTCCTCTCACCTGGAAATGCTGAAACAGCAAAGTGTTCTCTTGGCTGAGTGAGAGAATACAGCAGTTGGTAAGATGGGCAGTGAGCCTGTTTGAAGACCCAGTCCTGAGCTGGGCACAGATCGCAAATACTGCAGTTCAAAGGCAAACCAAACCACCCTACAGACCAAAGTCTTTTAGCAGGAAGAAAGCTGTTTCCTTCAAATAATGTGATAATGTTCTGCCTTGGAGATGATAATTGGCTTTCAAGGACAAATGGTTTGCTCAGTGATGTTTGTGGAAATGTTGCCATCTACTCTCTAGGTCTTAGTTCTGAAGGTATTCTCCTCTCATAATCTCTGAAAGTTAAAGATGATAGGTGCATGAATAATAAGGGTAACAATGTATGGGATAGGGATCATTTCCAAGACCAAAGGAGTCATTTTTAATCTAGCTTGTCAAAATTACTGTCTACATTTACTGATTGTGTTGATTAAATAATGATTAAGAGCCGTGTTAAATCATTCTGGAACCATGAAGACTTAAACAATTTTGAGTAAACTTTGATTGTAAGCCATGCTCTTGGATGACAGTGCATTCAGGTCTTTTGTGAATGACAAAAGGGAAAGAAAGGAGAGGTGGTCGAGGAGGTGGGAAGCTACATAGGATCACTCAGGGCTTGGAGGTCATGACCAGGTGTTTGGGTTTTATTCTAAGAGTAATAAGAAGCTGGGGGTATATTCACAGGGGGAGTATTCACAAGATCTGATTTGTGTTTTTAGAAGTGCACACTGGCTACCTTGGGGTGTAGCCATATTCAATCTAGAGGGAGGGTGAAGTTCCCCTTCTAGTTCTGGTCATGTTGCTGCTGAAAGGCATGGATTCCCAGGTGATGTGGCAACAAATAGAAAAAACTCAGAGGTGAGAAAAGAACAGGCCAACCTTGTAGCAAGAGGTTTCCTCCACCCAGATGTCCTACTGGCTTGCAAATGTAGCCAAAATCAAAGGGTGTATAGCATCATCAAGGCTTTAGGGGGAGTTTCGTCATGCTTGGGAACAGGTCTGGAAAACTTGAAAATGTGATGATAAAAGTCAGGCCTGCCATTCTTCGGGGTTGGTACATGTCCTGAACAGACTTGCCAGGGCAGGCCCCACACAGAATGTTCCGCTGCAGGCTTCTCAGTACTGCTTCTCTAGGGGGACTCCCACCCTGAAGAGGAGTCGAAGGGGATTCGGCTGCAGAAGGACCATCTGGGATTGAAAGTCCACCCATTTCACTCCTGATAGAGATATTTTTTCTGTCCCTCTGGGTCACCCTCCCTTCATCCAGTTGCATAGCATCTCTTCTCCCCTTTGCCAGATCTCTGTGAGTCATAGGGGCACCCTGCCCATAGGCAGCTGACCCTGCAGAGAGGAGACACACAGCACATCTTTTTCAGCGATTTTAGTGAAAGTTTCCTTTATTACTGAGAGGAAATTTTAGGGTACAGGTTACATACAGTCCTTCTCATTCTCCTTTGAGTGGAGTCAGTTAAGAATTAAGAAGCCCCTTATTTTACCCCTCTGCTTTGGCTAAAGGAAACCAACGTTTAGTGTAGCCTGGCGTGCATGGTCAGTCATGTCTGACCTTTGCGACCCCATGGACTATATTCTGCCAGGCTCTTCTGTCCATGGGATTTCCCAGACAAGAATACTGGAGTAGCTTGCCATCTCCTCTTCCAGGGGATCTTCTCCACCCAGGGATTGAACCCGTCTCCCCAGGGTCTCCTGCATTGCGGGTAGATTTTATTTTTTAACCACTGAGCCACCAGGGAAGCCCTTAACTCCTCTGCATAAGTCTGTGTGATCGCATTCTTCTGTTTCATCCTGACTCTCACCCTCCAAAGCTGCACTGGACTGGTTCAGCTAATGTCTTTCTCTATCTGCTTCTGAGGTTTCTGAGAAAAAAAGTCCCTTTAGGTCTGGGTGCAGACTTATCTCTTTAGTTTCAGGCTGAAGTGGTTTTTCTTGAAGCTGCATAAGCCCCCTTGCAGTTAGCAATCTCTGGATTTTGTTCTTGGACCTTGCCAGACTCCCTCACACCTTTGTGTATGTGTGTGTCCCAGGCTCCTTCTCCCTGGCTCATTCTGCTCAGCTGAGACTTCTGTCTCTATCCACAAAATCTCTTCTGTAGCAAAGCCTTGGCTGACCCAATCTGCCTCCCTCTGTTGAACCTCATCTCTCTCTACAAAACATCACCACCTAACCTTTCAGACGCAGATTAGCAGGCCCCTTCCCATCATTTTTCTCATATTGAGCCCTGGAACATGATAAATGTAGAATAACCTGTTCTCATGCCATATCCTAGGCCTGTATGCCATAAATTTTACAATGTTAAGATTTTGAAAATTCAGCTTGGTTATTTTAAAGGTCATCTCTATGGAGTTTTATTAAATTCCTTTTAAAGTTAAATTCCTTTTTTTTTGTTATATTTTTATTTGAAAAATTTTACCCTCTATATACAATTTTCTAAGTATCTGGACCTCCCAAATTTATTAATATATTTCTCTAAATATTTACTGTTTATCTTACAGAATACTGTGCCATATATATATATATATATATACATATATATGTATATTTATATATGAAAAGTGGAATGGAAGTGTTAGTTGCTCAGTCATGTCCGATTCTTGCGAACCCATGGACTGTAGCCCCCTAGGCTCTTCTGTTTATGGAATTCTCCAGGCAAGAATACTGGAGTGGGTAGTCATTCCCTTCTACAGGAGATCTTCCTGACCCAGGGATTGACCCCAGGTCTTCTGCATTGCAGGTGGATTCTTTACTGTTTGAGCCACCAGGGAATTGAGAGAGCGCTATGATTAGATGACTTTTTATAAAAAGCATTCAGAATAATTTTAAGTGTATGTTTTGAACTTTAAATTGAGATGTGTCAGACACTTTTACTTCAGTAATTACAGTTAAAAGTAATTTTAGCTCCAATATTTAAAGGAGACCCTAATAATTATATCCCTTTGTACATTAGCGAAAGCTGGTATTTCTATTATCAGAACAAAGGTTCACTGGAATTGCCCCTTTGCCCAGCACTCTGGCTGAGTTGCATGTACGTGAGGAAGGATTAAGGTAGTGAGATGGAGTCTGTACCTGAAGTGTTTAACAAACGCAAGTTTAATGGGCTGGTAGGGGAAGAAACAGCATTTGTCTTGGATATTGTTTGGGTCAAGCTTCGGGAACTGTAATGACTTCTGAGAACTTAGGTTGGGTAACCCACTGATCATTCTCGGATCTTTTGTTTTTCCAGTTATAGATTCTCTTGTGGCTTAATTATATATGAAAATGTAAACAGAGAAGGGTCATTAAGCAGCCTATAACGAGGTCAAAGTGCCTGTGGATTCTCTACCTGCCTTTTGCTGGATTACATATTAATATTTCCTGGTAATGGACAATCAACTGGGTGTTCATAAACTTTCAGGACTCAAGACAAAAAAGTATTTACATAAAACCCAATATTCACTGGCTTCAAAATGGGGTCATACGAACATCTCCCTCCTGTCTTCTCTACTCCTGACTTTGAAAAGCAGGTGCCTTAACAGTGGTCCAACCCAGAGTCTTTGTGGAATTCCACGTCTGTCCTCTTTGCTTCACCTTGACCTATGGCTTTTAACAATTTATGTCAATAGAGCTTATTATGGGAGTCTTTTCTTTTTAAAAAAAAAAAGAGCAAAGAGGGATACAGTTTAGAGATATCCTTTTTTCTCTCTATTCATATTCCTCCCACTTGTCACTGTTTCCATCAAGATGATTTTTTAAAAATTATATGAGCACTCCATGTTCACTGTGAAAAATTAGAAAATACAGAAGAGCAAAAAGAGAAAAGTTACATCAAATTTTACCATACAGAGGTGTCCAATTTGGTTTATAACAAAGTTCTCATTGGAGTGCACAGCAGTTTCTATGCATTCTTCATGGGGGTGTTATCTACTGTGGATCTATGTCTAAAAGTTACTGTTACTGGAACCAGGAGAAACAAACTGTTCTTGAGACCAAGTATAGTAGGACAAGAACATGCTAAGACTACAGTGTCTTGTACAGCCAAGGAAAGATGGCATTGACTCACCCTTGCCATCCTGTGGGACCACTTGGCTGTGTGTGAGGACAGAAGAGGTTTCTGTCAGGGCTGTGAACAGCTTGGTTCAGACTTTGGACTGGCTGCAGAATGACAAACAATAGCATGGGTATACTCTGGGATGGCTTACTGCTTTTTTTTCTTTAAAAAGTCTTTGAATTCTTTTAACTGTCTGGCTTCACTTATAATTAAAGAAATGCTAATTGGAACATCCCTGAGCTCTGCTACTACTTATTAAATTAGCAAAAAATTAGTAACTGGCAAAATCCAATGCTGGTGGAAGGGTTGGTGCACAGATAACATTTGTATGTTGCAAGTGAGATTTCAGTTGCTCCAGTGATTCTGGAAAACATTTTATAATAAGGACAGTGACACTGATTTTGTGCTCTTTTACTCAGCTATCACCCATGTTATGGGATATTGCTTGAGGAAATAATAAAAAATAAAATCATTTCTATGAAAAAGTTAAAATTTAGATTATCAAGAAAAGCATTGTCAAGAGACACGCCTTCTATTTTATCATTTTCAAAATGCGTTTTATCCACTTAAGAGAGCTTTTCTAAGTATTGTAGTATTTGAGTGGTGACTGAGCCCAAGGCTGTAGGAGAGAAACTTCTCTTATTTAAGTGGAAGGGCACAACTGGTGACTTTCTGCTCAGGAAAAGCTGCCTGTGGATTTTCCTCATTCCTGCCAAATTTTCCCAATATGTACACTAATGTTGAGTGACAGTGTAACAGAATACAGAATGAATGGGGGTCTTAGAGGACATCTTGTTTAACTCACTAACTGAGACAAGTACCTCCTCTAAGCTTGTGGGCAGATGTCTGGTCACTGGTTCAACTCATAACCTCTTGGAACCATTTGTTGGAAGTTCCATTATTCCGAAAGTTCTTCCTTAGGTTAAAACAAAATCAGAGACTTCTTGGTGGTCCAGGGGTTAAGACTCTTGAACTCCCAATGCAGGGGACATGGGTTTGATCCTTGGTTCTGCTCAGTACAGTGAAAAAAACAAACAAAACAAAATCAGCCTACTTGCAATTTCACCCATTAATTCCACTTCAGTCTTCTAAGGACATGTAGAATAAATCTGGTTTCCCTTTAAGTCTTTTTCCCCCCAGGCTGAAAATAGCTCTTTTAGACTTTGCTCAGATGTTCAACATATGGTTATTTTTCTCTGGAAGCATACCAATTTGTTGATATTCTCCTTAAAGCATTGCAGAAGAAAATGACCACAATCCCCTGTATGTAGTTTAAACATTTCAGAGAAAGCCTAGGAGGATTGCTCATTCTTGACACCACATTTTTATGAAAATTAAGACCTTATTAACTTTCATTCCTGCCATTTACCCATGTTGTATGTGTGTACAACTAAAAGTTATTAATATCTTCATTTATGTGGTTGTTTGTTTTCTCTATTCTGTAGAAGTACTTCATTATATATAAATATATAAATACTTTGATGAGGAATCATTCAGAGATAGTAACAAGCACTAATCTGAATTTTTGCATATGTAAATGTCCATCTAACCTAGAACAACATGTAGAAATTTTCCAGCACCTCAGTTAACAGCTCCCCAAATGTAACTTTTATTCTGACCTCTGTAACTGTGGGTTAATTTTGCCTGTTTGAACTTCATGTAAATGAAATTGTGATATTCCAGTTCTCACTTTGGTGTCTATGAACTTTATTCATATTTTTGAATGAAGCTGAAACTTACTTTTTTCAATGCTCTTTTGCATTCTGTAGTATGAATTATACCACAGTTTATTTATCTATCAGTTGTTAGCCTTTCTTGAATAAAACTCCCATGACAGTTCTAATATATGTCTTTTGGAAGATATAATTACTCACATCTGTTATATACTCAGCTATATAATTGATGATGAGTTTGCATGGTTGCTCAGCAGTAAAGAATTCATCTTCAATGCAAGATACAGGGGTTTGATCCCTGGGTCAGGAAGATCCCCTGGAGAAGGAAATGGCAGCCCACTCCAGTATTCTTGCCTGGAAAATCCCATGGACAGAGGAGCCTAGCAGGTTATAGTCCAGTGTTTGTCACTCAGTTGTGTCCGACTCTTTGCGACCCCACAAACTGTAACCTGCTAGGTTCCTCTGTCCATGGGATTCTCCACGCAAGAATACTGGAGTGGATTGCCATTCCCTTCCCCAGAGGTTACAGTCCATGAGGTCACAAAAGAGTTGGACATGACTTAGCAACTAAATAACAAAAGAATTGATAAGTTTCGCTTAGTATATACTGTTTTGTTTTGTATCCACCGCCAAACAATTTCCAAAGTGTTTATACTACTTTATATTCTCACTAGTAATGTATGGAGTTTCAATTCTCCATATCTTTTCCAGCACTAAGGATGTGTGGTATTATCTAATTGTTTTACTTTACATTTTCCTGATGACTGGTTAGCAGTATAATATTCAAGTAAAATTAATTGCATGATTCAGCTCTCTTGAATTCATTTTGGATTGCTACTTTATTATCCTATAAATTTGCCATTCCACTAGCTTCTTATTATCCCCTCATTTTAATTATACCATTTATCCTCAAAGTCCCCATAATATGTGGATGTGTATGGAATAAGGCATCAAGCCCCTTTAAGTTGATATCATGTTTTGATTGGCATCCTTGGGTAAGCCTTTCAGCCAGCTATGAAATCAGCCTATATTTCACCATGCTTTCCATGAAGTTGTCTAGAAATATTGAAATTCAGATCTTCTTATACCTATAATATTCTCCTTACCTATCAGTCTAGTTGGTATTCCTACCAAAAAATGAAGTAAGTCTAAGTTGGTATTCTCTGTGAATCCAGAATGGCTCCTATTAATCATATATTCCCTTTCTAGAGCTTACAGTTTATCCTTTTGATTTCCTAATGATATATCTTCCACTTTAGAAATGTAAGACAGCATTTTCAACTTCTTACTTAAAACAAAAGTGGGGTTTATGATGGTCTCGTTGCTTCTTTCAATTGATGTGTTTAAGCTGATTTTCTTTTTTATAAATTGAACTCTTCCTTAAGGATTTTAAGATAGCTCATTAGTTGACAACTACATAATCAGTACTTTTTTCGTACAGGATAGGAATTAAGCATTTCACAGTGTAAGTAATCATTTTTAATTTATTTCTAAACTTAAATTTCTAATTATCTGATTTTCCTAATCCCATGTATACTAAAATAATGCTTTACTTTTGCAAATGGGCAGAATTATAGAAAAGATGGATAGTGGGAAATATTTTTTAAAAAGAAGATACTTTAAGACTTAAAATACTGTGGATTATTTAATAAAATTATCTTGGTCTATTAAATAGCATCTCAGTGAGATTAAAGAGATAGTCAACTTTTAAAGTGGAATCTGCTCTAGCCTTGAGAAATACAGAATCAGTAACAGATATAACCAATTTATATCTTAGGGCTATTGTTGTTGTTACATTTCTTTGTGAATTAAGCAAGAAAAGTAAAGATTTCATGGAATATATTCAGTTAGCTAGAGCAGCTGCATTAAGATTAAAAATTTGGGGGCTGCTACAACCCCCTAGTTAACCTTGTTTTCTATTTCTTCATTATATTGCAGCAAAATATTTGAATAAAAAAAAACACAAGAATTTACCTAGTTCAATGTTTAAAATTTACCAGTGAGGAAACAAAAACGCAGTGAAACAAAATGATTTGCTTAAATTTTACCACCCAAGTGGTGGTTGAAGAAGCAGATGGACAATATTTCTGTTTTCAGGGAGATCACATTTTAGTTGGAAAGGGACCTGGAAGAAGAAAACGCAAACACTAGAACAGAATAGATGGCGGTAAGTTTTAGACAGAGACTGGGATACATTACATCGAGTGGTCAGATTTTGTGGAATTTAGTTCTCTTTCTGCTTTACCAAAATGTTTCTTGAATGACTGTTTCAGAGTGGGAGGGGTGGATGGGATGAATTGAGAGAGTAGCATTGAAATATACACATTACAATGTGTAAAACAGATAGCTAGTGGGAAGTTGCTATATGACATGGGGAGCTCAGCCTGGTGCTCTGTGACACCTAGAGGGGTGAGATGGGGGATGTGGGAGGGAGGCTCACGAGGGAGGGGATATACTATACTTAAAGCTGACACATGCTGTTGTACTGCAGAAATCAACACAGCATTGTAAAGCAATTATCTTCCAATTAAGATTTAAAAAAAATAGAGGAGATGATAGACAGTACTTTCCATGTGTATTGAAAGTCAAAATACAAATTTATTTTCTTTTGATTAACATATCCCCATTTGTGTGGTTTATCGGGGGGGGGGGTCTTATTATTGTTATTGAAGTACAGTTTTTTTACAATATTGTATTAGTTTCAGGTGTATAGCACAGTGATTCTGTTGGCTTTATTTTTTGAGAGATTATGTTCCATTATAGGTTATCACAAGATATTGAGTATAATTCCTCATGCTACACAGTACGTCCTTCTTGCTCGCACTTGTTTTTTAAGAAATACAAACTCAGAATCTATTTACAGAATGAAGATATGTGTAAATGAAAAATATACTCGAGGAACTCAGAATGTCCAGCAGTGTTGCTTAGGGCAAATGAATCATATCTTTTCACCTTTGAAATTGTTTTTTCAGATGTATTGATGAAAATCTTCTCAGAGGAGTTTGATGAAATGGTATGACTAATGACTGATCTAGAAAATATTTCCATAGCTTTTCAAAGGAAGATTGGAAAGATACTCTTGAGGCTCCTCAAATCCTAGTTTTGACATTGAAGCTCTACCAGTGTACACTTCGTCTACTTTGGTGGTCCTTCAGCTTTCCTGCCGCCGAATAGGAAAAACATTTAACATCAAGAACTATGTTAGACTTCAGGGAATAAAAATGTCTGAGATAGGATCCTGGCCCTCAGGGGTGCCATACTCTAATTAAGGAGATAAGTCCCAGGTTAGTATGTTGAGCAAGTAGACAGAAAAGAGGCTTGATGGCTATCCAGAGGGAAAATGCCTTTCTGTAGGAGGAAGGCTTCCTGGAAGAAGTTATGAGGTGGACTGGACTCTGGAGGATACATGCTTTGAGAAGGAGAATGCTGTAACTATAGCAGTACTGGTGGAAGGTTTCTCAAATAAAGCTTCTACAGGGACTAGGGGAAAGGTTATTGTTGTTCCCCAGTGACATAAGTCAAAAAAGTCCACTTGTGATGAACAAGCCTGGGTGACCGAAAGAGGTAAAATGGGGTAGGGCAGAGCAAAGAGGGAGGTGAAAGATGACTTTGTAGTCCATGTCTGGGTGACAGATGGTTTCATTCACACGACTGAGAAATTCTGAAGGGAAAGCAGGTTTGAGGGTAAGGTCATATCTGATGTTAGTAGCAAATCTGATTCAAAATGTCCATCAGATAATAGGCGTGAAGGACTGGGCCAAGAGTGAGGTGATGGTAGTATTGAGGAACCACAGATGTGAGCACTGGTCACTGAGATGGGGAATGTGGGAACTCTAAGTGAAGCACTGACTAAGAGCCACTGATTTCCACTGGGGCCTTTCTAATTGATCTCCTAGAGTTAAATGATTCCTTGGCAGCTCAAGAGAGCTGACAGCTATTGACCCAATACTCACCTCATTCAATACTTGATGTTAATGACAGTAAATGGGATAATCTATATTAGTACCTATATAGTCCTACTCTTGTTTATTAATAGGATGAAAGGTATATGTTATACACCATGTATCTATCTCATATACTTTGTGATCTAGACCAAGGCATACTTGAGGGTAGAAAGAAGCACAATTCAATCATTCCAGGACACCATGTGTACGCTAAGACTGCCCCGGGCAAAGCAGTAAGTATGGCAGACTATCTGTTGAGGAATTACAGTTGTAAAAACCGTGTAAGGTAAAAAAGAACAATTTTTATTGTTTTATTAGCCAAATGACCCTGTATAAACCGCTCAATCTCTCTAAGCCTTGGTTTTCTCACCTGTAGAATTTAAAGAGGAACTGTCCGTCTACAGTTCTTTTCACATCAGAGTGACCCTTCCAATATGTTTGCTAGTTCTGAGTACGTTGTTGTTGTTGTTCAGTTGCCCAGTTGTGTCTGACTCTTTGCAACCCTGTGGACTGCAAGTACATAAGTGAAAGCAGAGAAATAGTTAGAACCACTAGAAAACTATTGCAATAATCTAGATCAGAGATGATTTTAGTTTGGACTGGAATGGTAGCAATGAAAGTTATGAGAAGAGATTATTCTGGATATAATGTGAAGGAAGAGTCTACAAGAATTTTTGATGAGAGAATGAGAGATGTTAAGGAAGAATATAACTATTTTGATATAAGTATCTGGAAGAATAAACTTTCCATTCACGAGGCTGGGAAAACTATGAATGGATCTTCGGAGGAAGATCAACTTTGGAAATGTGAAGTTTTAGATGTCAATTAAGCATCCAGGTAGAGGCATTGAGTAAGATATTGAAGTCTGTAGTGTGGGAGAGTTTAAGCTGCAGATATATACATTTGGAAGCCCCCAGATGACATCAGTAAGTATGTGATGGTCGAAGAGAAGAGAAGAGATCCAAGGTTTGAGCCCTGTGCATTCTGACCAAACTCGAATGTGAAAGAGTTGTAGGGACAGGGAATTGAAAAGGAGCAGCCAGAGTGCTAGGTGGAAAACCAAACAAATGTATCTTGGGAGAAGCAGGAGGAAAATTTATTAATGAGAAGGGAATTATCAACCCATATGAGCAGTTGTCTGCTGCTAGTACATCAAGTCAGATGAGGACTAAAATTGATCATTGGATTTAGCGACATAAAGGTCATTGTGGAAGTTCAATTCAGTTCAGCCTCTCAGTCGTGTCCAACTCTTTGCGACCCCATGAATCACAGCATGCCAGGCCTCCCTGTCCATCAACAACTCCCAGAGTTCATTCAGACTCATGTCCATCGAGTCGGTGATGCCATCCAGCCATCTCATCCTCTGTCGTCCCCTTCTCCTCCTGCCCCCAATCCCTCCCAGCATCATGGTCTTTTCCAATGACTCAACTCTTCACAAGAGGTGGCCAAAGTATTGGAGTTTCAGCTTTAGCATCAGTCCTTCCAATGAACACCCAGGACTGATCTCCTTTAGGATGGACTGGTTGGACCTCCTTGCAGTCCAAGGGACTCTCAAGAGTCTTCTCCAACACCACAGTTCAAAAGCATCAATTCTTTGGTGCTCAGCTTTCTTCACAGTCCAACTCTCACATCCATACATGACCACTGGAAAAACCATAGCCTTGACTAGATGGACCTTTGTTGGCAAAGTAATGTCTCTGCTTTTGCATATGCTATCTAGGTTGGTCATAACTTTTCTTGCAAGGAGTAAGTGTCTTTTAATTACATGGCTGCAATCACCATCTGCAGTGATTTTGGAGCCCCCAAAAATAAAGTCTGACACTGGTTCCACTGTTTCCCCATCTACTTCCCATGAAGTGATGGGACCAGATGCCATGATCTTCGTTTTCTGAATGTTGAGCTTTAAGCCAACTTTTTCACTCTCCTCTTTCACTTTCATCAAGAGGGTCTTTAGTTCGTCTTCACTTTCTGCCATAAGGGTGGTGTCATCTGCATATCTGAGGTTATAGCTATTTCTCCTGGCAACCTTGATTCCAGCTTGTGCTTCCTCCAGTCCAATGTTTCTCATGATGTACTCTGCATATAAGTTCAATAAGCAGGGTGACAATATACAGCCTTGACGTACTCCTTTTCCTATTTGGAACCAGTCTGTCGTTCCATGTCCAGTTCTAACTGTTGCTTCCTGACCTGCATATAGGTTTCTCAAGAGGCAAGTTCAGGTTGTCTGGTATTCCCATCTCTTTCAGAATTTTCCACAGTTTATTGTGATCCACACAGTCAAAGGCTTTGGCATAGTCAATAAAGCAGAAATAGATGTTTTTTTTCTGGAGCTCTTTTGCTTTTTGCATGAGCCAGCGGATGTTGGCAATTTGATCTGTGGTTCCTCTGGCTTTTCTAAAACCAGCTTGAACATCAGGAAGTTCACAGTTCACATATTGCTGAGGCCTGGCTTGGAGAATTTTGAGCATTACTTTACTAGTATGTGAGATGAGTGCAATTGTGTGGTAGTTTGAGAATTCTTTGGCATTGCCTTTCTTTGGGATTGGAATGAAAACTGACATTTTCCAGTCCTGTGGCCACTGCTGAGTTTTCCAAATGTGCTGGCATATTGAGTGCAGCACTTTCACAGCATCATCTTTCAGGATTTGAAATAGCCCAACTGGAATTCCGTCACCTCCACTAGCTTTGTTCACAGTGATGTTTTCTAAGGCTCACTTGACTTCACATTCCAGGATGTCTGGCTCTAGGTGAGTGATCACACCATCATGATTATCTGGGTCATCATCTCATCATTAAGGAATGATGAGGGCCAACCCTGAGGTAGAAGGGTTTAAGAGAGGAAAGGGGAAAAATTGGAGACAGCACTTAGACAACTTTTTAAGATTATCTCTAACAGGGAGAAGAGAAGTGAAGTGACAGCTGGAAGGGAAAGTGAAGTTGAGTATTTTTTTTTTTCCTGCAAGATGGATAATGATCAAGTAGAAAAGAAGAAATGGAAAATGCAGCAATGAGGAATAAAATTTGTAGAGTGATGTCAAGAAGGAACAGAGCTAGTATGAAGAGTTAAAGGGGGATGGGCTCTGCTTGTCCAGTAATAGCACATGGCAGCAGATAGAAGTGGGGCTGACATGAAAAGAGGTCAAGTCTCTGGTTTGCTCTGAGTGTGAGCCTGGTCATTCCACGGTGGCTTTCCATTGTGGAAGAGAGCTGTGTGCCCACTGTAGACCTTTGAATAAAGCTCACTGAAGCCTAGTGTATTAATATAAAGTTGGTGCTTTCAGTGCATGAGACACAGAAAGTCTAGGGTCTTAATCTCAGTTCCACATCAATTTCCCAAAGTGAGGTTATTTCGCTGACCTTCAGTTTCTGGAGGTTGGAGGGGAAGGAGAGGCAGGGAGGGAGTTAGGGAGAGATGGGGCGAGAGAGCACTTTTCTTTTTCTCTTTGGTCTGGAGCATTTATTACTTCTTAATTGTATGCTTTCCTCATTCTGTTTCACTAAATTCTCCTACCCTCTCTCTTTAAATTCCCTTGTTTAGAAGGCAAAGTTAAACCACTGTTATAAAATTTCCTTTTTGTTCAGAGTCAGTCTACTTTTGTTACTGTTTGATGACATGTATTGGAGGAGCATTTTTATGGCTCACAAGTACTTTCTTATAATTTATATCATGTTTGTGAGCAAGGAAGTATCTATTTAACATTTAACATATTGGGATTTTGGGAAGCAGAGAGTTTAGGTGACTAGCCCAAGGACACACAGCTACTACGTAGTAGACCTGGGCCAGAAATTAAGGTATTTTTCTAATAGTACCTCTCTCTAATAATACCTTTCACGGTATTAAATTGCAGTATTAGAATGGAGGCTTATATTTAAATGTAAAATACAAAGAAACTAAATAAAGAAAATATTCAAAATATATTCTGCCATTTTGTTCTTGTTAAAAATAAATTATATAAGAATATATTCTTTTTTTTTTTTTTAAAGAATTCTGACAGTTCAGACAAAGCAAGTCCCCATTTACTCACTCAAGTCTCACTGCCCTTCATAGAGGTGACTACTGTTATCAATCAGCTTGTACGTATCTCTCTTTTAAAAAGTGGTCTCTGGTGTTGCTTTATCTGATTTGAAAAGTAGTATATTGTCATTATACAAAAAAAAAAAAGAGAAAAAATCACTCACTCATTATCTCCCTAAACAGAGATAAATATTTTAGTGTCTTTCCTACTAGTTTTTTTAAAATTAATTTTTTTGGAGTATAGTTGATTTATAATATTGTGTTAGTTTCTGCTGTATAGCAAAGTCAATCAGTTATATACACATATCCACTCTTAGATTCTGTTCCCATATAGGTCATCACACAGTTGAGCTCCCTGTGCTATGCAATAGGTTCTTATTAAACGTTATCTATTTCATAATAGTGTGTATATATCAATTCTAATCTCCCAATTTATCCCTCGTCCCCCCAACCCCTTGATAACCTTAAGTTTTTTTTCTCTACCTGTGACTCTGTTTTGTAAATATCCTACTAGTTTTTATGTATGAGATATTTGTAATCATGCATATTTTATATATTTGTATTTTTAGTGCAGGTACAGTTGCCTGACTTTTTAAAAGTTTTAACACTGTTGAGTAGCTGCCTGTTCTCCAGCCCAGTCACCCACCTAGCAGCTAGTACCGCATCACAACCAGCTGTCTGCATGGCATCATACCTCCAAATGCCAGATATCTATCCCTTGAGAAAGAAATTCTGCTCCTAAGAACATTTCCTACCTCACTAAGGATAAGTGAGGCATTGTGTGCTAACAAAAAACAACAAAGGGCCCTAACCTCAACCAATGGGAGAAAGGTGAAATAAATCATGTTGCATCTATAAGATGAATGCTGCCATCAAAAATCTTGATTTCCCCTTGAAGAAAAATGACATCTTTTCTTCTCAAGCTAGGACGGAAAACAACAACTAACAAAAGGTCAAAAGGGATTTTTGCAGGTTTTGGTTGATCCTGTATCTATTGAATACAAAAAATATGCTAGACCCCAAACATTGTGGTCTATTGTTACTTAATAAGCAAACCTATCTAAAAAAATCATGATTTTCTAATTACCTGGGAAAATGCTATAATAAAATAATAGGTATATATATCATACTGCTGCTGCTGCTGCTGCTAAGTCGCTTCAGTTGTGTCCAACTCTGCGCGACCCCATAGATGGCAGCCCACCAGGCTCCCCCGTCCCTGGGATTCTCCAGCCAAGAACACTGGAGTGGGTTGCCATTTCCTTCTCCAGTGCATGAAAGTGAAAAGTGAAAGTGAAGTCGCTCAGTCGTGTCCGACTCAGCGACTGCATGGATTGCAGCCCACCACGCTCCTCCATCCATGGGATTTTCTAGGCAGGAGTACTGGAGTGGGCTGCCATTGCCTTCTCAAATATATCATACTACTAATATATATATGAGTATGTATAAGCTGTGTGTGTATAAAATACATATAATATTATAAGTTTAAAATATATCTTTATGTATTTCATGCCTTTACATTAGATTGTATTTTTTAAAGTATATTAATTTGTGCTAAATAATTTCATAACAAGTGCATTAAAATATTAACTGCAGTTATCTCTCAGAAGTTGATTATTTCCTTCAACATATTTTTCTGTGCTTTTCTACTTCTTCCAGTAAAGATATATTACTTTTATGAGGAAAACAAATTTTTTAACATTGTATTAGGGGCATTTTCCCATATTGCTAACAATTTTTTTGGAACCCTTGTTTTTAATGACAGCATATTTCTTTAGTTAGGTGTGGTCCCCTAATTTAACTATTTACTATAATATTGGAAGTTTCCAATATTTTTGAAATTATAAATAATGTTGAGATAAATTATCTCCTTTATCTGGTGGGAATGTTCTTTTCATGTCTAATAGGATGCATCTTCATTTATGAACCTCACTGAGTGTTTTTCAGGAAGAGAGAACAGGTTCCATGTTAATTATTGAATCTCATTGTCTAGGTGAGTGCCTCACATCTACTGAGCCACTTATATCAAGAGAATAATGACAGGGACAACAGTAATGAACATGCATCTTTGGTTACCCATTAATGCCATCTGCTCAGTAAACCATTAATGAGCTTACACTTTTGACCCATGAAAAGTGCTTTTAATTACACTTTTTTCCCCTCTTTTCGCTGTGTGATTCTACCAGACTGCTGGATCCTTTGAACATGCTGTCACTTGTTTGGAGTGGCAAATAAGCTCTCTGGTTTTATGCTGACTTAAACAATGATTAAAAACATATATCCCTCTAGGCTTTGGGTGTTACACTAAGTATAGGATGAATATTTTGGGGTTAAGAGTTCCCACAGTCTATTTGATTAATAAACAAATCATGTAACTTTTCAGTAATAGATAATTGCTCAATGATTACAAATAAAAACATAAAAATTATGAAACTAAATAGTAATCAAATAAATTAAAACAACTATTAAAATTAAATAACTTTTTAAACCTATGAAATTAGCAAAGATTTTTAAACTGAAACATCCAATTTTGTCAGATATAGAGAAAGGCATTCGTGAAAAGCTTATTGGCCAGTGAGATTGTAAACTGATTCCCTTTGGTCAATTTGGACATAAATATTAATGCCTAAAATCTACTTTCTCTTTGAGCCAGTGTTTATACTTAGAGAAATGTATCCTAAATAAATAATTATTACTGTGGGATTCTGGTAAAGATTAGTGACAAAAAATGTTCAGCAATATTTATACTAAGAAATAAAGAGAACAATCTCAACCTGAATATATTCAGTCAATATGTATTTTTGAGTCCTATATTTATATGCCAAAGTTATATGCCAAATTCCATCATTCCTCAGAATTTTTGGATACAATGATGATAGAATAGGTGATCAAATACCTGTAGCCCAGTAGGTACAACCATTCAATGAAATTCTAGGTACCCATTTTAAAATTATGCTGCAGAAGTTTGCTTCAGTTAAGATAGAGTAACAGAGTTTAGATTTACCTTACTGTGTTAAGCAACAAAATACAAGAGAAATTCTTTTTACAAAGTAATGATATTCAAGCATTGAACAATGGGCAATATAGGACTGTAATCTCTGAGAGAAAGGAAATTTTTTTAAAAAACTAAGATTTTGAGGAAGTCAAGGCTGCTAACATTGTTAGAGTGAAATGCTTGGGAGGAAGAACTCCATCAAGAGAGAGCTTCATATATCTCTAGAGGGATTGATCCCCTTGAGTCTTTGACTGAGTGCTGATCTGTACATATGTGAAAAGAAACTTTCTGAACCTAAGGAAATAACTGCTAGAAGGAATGGGTAGGAAATAGCAGCATCACACAAAGTTGGGGGGTACTAATGTTTCCTTTAGCCAGAGTACAAAGATTTTATAGAGCAGAATTCTTAGAAGGTAGTCACTTTAATAATAGGGATTAATTGGCCTTAGACTAAAGGCTGCTTTGGACCTATTATAACAAAGCTTAAAAGCAAGATACACAAAGATGCAGCTGATTGCTAATAACTTCATTGCACACCAGAACAAAATCCAATGCTGTTTAAAGTAATTTAACAAAATTCAACTACCAATGATGTAAAATTAACTCTCTGTAACAATCAATCACTTCATGGGAAATAGATGGGGAAACAGTGGAAACAGTGTCAGACTTTATTTTTGGGGGCTCCAAAATCACTGCAGATGGTGATTGAAGCCATGAAGTTAAAAGACGCTTACTCCTTGGAAGAAAAGTTATGACCAACCTAGATAGCATATTCAAAAGCAGAGACATTACTTTGCCGACTAAGGTCCGTCTAGTCAAGGCTATGGTTTTTCCAGTAGTCATGTATGGATGTGAGAGTTGGACTGTGAAGAAGGCTGAGTGCCGAAGAATTGATGCTTAAGAATTGTGGTGTTGGAGAAGACTCTTGAGAGTCCCTTGGACTGCAAGGAGGTCCAACCAGTCCATTCTGAAGATCAACCCTGGGATTTCTTTGGAAGGAATGATGCTAAAGCTGAAACTCCAATACTTTGGCCACTTGATTCGAAGAGTTGACTCATTGGAAAAGACTCTGATGCTGGGAGGGATTGGGGGCAGGAGGAGAAGGGGACGACAGAGGATGAGATGGCTGGATGGCATCACTGACTCGGTGGATGTGAGTCGGGGTGAGCTCCGGGAATTGGTGATGGACAGGGAGGCCTGGCATGCTGTGATTCATGGGGTCGCAAAGAGTCGGACACGACTGAGTGACTGAACTGAACTGAGCAATCAATCAAAAATTACCAGGTATGCAAAGAGGTAGGAACATCTGACCCATAGAAGAAAAATCAGTCAATAGAAAAAGAAATGACACAGGTATAGAAACTAGCAGAAAAAGAATATCAAAGCAGCTATTATATATATATACACACATATGTATGTTCACAAAGGTAGAGGAAAACCTGATGATGATAGAAATTGAAGATATTTAAAAAGGACCTAAGTGGGACTTTTAGAAATGAAAAATAAAATATCAGAAACAAAATATACATTGGATGAGATTAACAGCAGATTAGATACTGCCAAAGAAGAGATCAGTTTAAAGATATAGCAATAGAAGTGTTCCAAAATGAGGCAAAGATATAATTTTTTTTTTAAGGAACAGAATATCAGTGATGTGTGAACCAATATAACACATTCTATCACATGTGTTACTAGAAGCAGAAAATTTTTTTCTGGAAATAATGGGCAAAGATGGGGAGCTGATTTCTTGCAAAGGGCAAGAAGATAATTTTTTGGATGATGGAAATATTTTATATCAATTAAATATATATATTAATTGTGGTTATACAATTTTATTCATATGTCAAAACTCATTAGACTTAAAATTGGTAAATTTTATTGCAGATTTATCTCTATAAAAATTATGGTCCCCTTCACAAAAATGATGTGGAGTATCATGAAATGATGATGAAAAATGTAGTAAGGTAAAAAAGAAAAGCTTGTAATACATGTTTACATTACATTTTATTTTTTGAAAAATGTAGAAAAGACTCTTGAGAGTCCCTTTGAAAGCAAGGAGATCAAACCAGTCAGTCTTAAAGGAAATCAACCTTGAAGACTCACTGGAAGGACTGATGCTAAAGCCGAAGCTCCAATACTTTGTCTGCCTGCTGCAAACAGCTGACTCATTGGGAAAGGCCCTGAAGCTGGGAAAGATTGAGGACAGAAAGAGAAGGGGATGACAGAGGATGAGATGGTTCGATGGCATCATGGGTTCAATGACATGAACTTGGGCAAATTGCGGGATATGGTAAAGGACAGGTAAGCCTGGTGTGCTGCAGTCCAAGGGGTCACAAAGAGTTGGACATGACTTAGCGACTGAACGACAACAAAGAAAAAGCCTGAAGAGATATATAACAAAATATTGACCCTACTGATTGCTTTGTAATGGGAAAAAATTTTTTAAGTAAATTAATTTTTCTTCTTTTTACTTAATGTTTAGTTTTAGTTTTAAATTTTTTCCCAAAGACTAGTTCCATTGTCCAGACTTGAAAGATGTGATAGGAATCACCAGCCCTGCACCTTTCAAGTCTTTGATGATGGAACTAGTCTTTCTGATGGTGGGCGGTGGGGGTGTTTCATAATACTCCACAGTGCAAGAGACTAATGTGTAGACTTTGCCCAAGTCTGAGTATGCATATTCAGACTATATACTCTGAACTGGGGATACAAGCACCTAATAGGTTTATGGTCACCCAGGACCTACGAATAGGTGGGCTGATCTGTACGATAATTTCTTAACTATAAGTGGTGTACCTCAGGATGGGTCTCCAAGAATTAGCACATTTTGGAGCTGGAGTCAGTAAAGATTCAGAGGACTGGTTATTTCCCTCAGTGCACAGTTTTCTTGCCAAATGGTCATACTTCCCACAGGTTTCATAGGAAAAGTTAGAAGAGAGGTGTAACCTGCTTTCGTGTGCTTGCAAGTTTCTTCCTCTGTAGTACCTTGCTTTCCTTCTATGAACTGATTCTGATCAGAGAAGTGGCTATTACAATAGTTCTCATCAGTCCTTTGTTTGCCAGACTTAAAGTTGTTAGTTATATAAATCAAGTAGGACCTTAGTGGGCTCCCCACTATTTCAACCCAAAGGGACCCACAATAAACCAACAAAAAGAATCATTCACTGAATGTCAGGCGGTTCTGCCCATTAGATTATTTTGCATTTGTGTACCTTGCATTTAGTCATTGAAAATCAATACTCAGCTTCTGTGACCCCAGAATCCTGGGTTTTTCAGTAAAATCAGAGCAGCCCGTTTCCAACGCAGTCTGTGCCTCCAGCTTGTAGGGAATAATTGCGTGCGTGGGTGCTCAGTTGCTCAGTTGTGTCCGACTCTTTTTGACCCCATCGACTGTAGCCTACCAGGCTCCTCTGTCCATGGGATTTCCCGGGCAAGATACTGGAATGGGTTGCCATTTACTCCTGCGGGGGATCTTCCCGAACCGAAGATTGAACTCATGTCTCCTGCATTGCCGGTGGATTCTTTACTGCTGAGCCACCTGGGAAGCTCATCGGCTATTACTAGCTGAGGTCTTATGAGACCTTCAAGCAAGGCAAGGACAGTTTTAGTAAAAGGAGGATTTGAGACATTTTCCTTTCTCAGTAGGCAGCTTAGCTCCGTGTAGTCAGTCATCTGAATCTTCCCATTTGTCCTCATTTTACATCTTGGGGCCCTAGTCTTTTATTTCTGCTGCCCTTGGTTTCACCTAACATATTTGCCTAGGTTGTGAATTACATTTAATGGACATAGTTAAAAGTTACAAAATGGGTAACATCTAAAATCAATCTTTGAGTTTGTTTTGGGGTTGTTACAAGCCTTCAGGAGCAAGAGATTGGAGACTTGTATAGGACCATTATAGAAATCCCCTGATCATTGGTCTGTATTTTTAGCCAGTAATTTTTAACTTTCAAAATACCCTTCTGTTTCCTTAAGCTATCAAATTTCCTTGTGCTTTTTCATTCCTTTTATATAGTAGTTATTTGATAGAGGAGCTGTCCCCAACCTTTTTTGCACCAGGGACCAGTTTTGTGGAAGACAGGCTTTCCACGGACCCAGGGTGAGGGGATGGTCTTGGGATGATTCAAGCACATAACATTTATTATGCACTTTATTTCTATTATTATTACATCAGCTTTACCTCAGATCATCAGGCACTAGATCCTGGAGGTTGGGAACCCCTGTTATGTATGGGGGTCTTGCCAAACCTGCCTTCAGGGAGGTCTTCATTCCAGCTGATCACCTTTTGCCCTTGGCTGCCATGAGCTGCTAGAGTTTCATCCGTTACTACCAGCTGGGCTTATTGTTCCATTTAGTTGCAATCAGGTCAGATGATAGATTATTCATAACACCTCTGTTTCATTAGGAATCTGTTGCTTGTCCCTGATACCTGATACAGATATCTGTTTATTTAGGTTTCGTGATAGGCAGAACAATGCCTCTGAAGATGCCCCTCTCCTAATCCCTGGAACCTGGGAGTATGTTAAATTTACATGGCAAAGAATCAAGGGTGCAGATGGAATTAATGTTGACAATCAACTGGCTTTACAATAGGGAGACTGGCCTGGATTATCCAGATGGAACCAGTGTAATCACCAGAGTTCTTAAAAATGGAGGAGGGAGTTAGAAAAAGGGAAGTCAAAGGGAGATGTGTCAAGGGAAGAACGGTCAGAGAGATGCAATGTTGCTGGCTTTGAAAATGGAAGAAAGACGCCTCTGAAAATTGGGGAAACCAAGAAATGGATTCTTCTCTGGAGTCCCCAGAAAGGAATGCAGACTTGTTAATACCTTGATTTTAGGACTCCTGACTTCTAGAACTGTAAGTGAATGATTTTGTGTTGTCTTAAACTACAAAGTTTGTAGTAACATTTCAGTAGCAATAGAAAACTAAGCAGATTCTTAGTTTCAAGCACAAGAAACTACATGGCTTTAAATATATATTTTTTTATTTTTATTTGACTGTACCAGTCTTAGTTGTGGCATGCAAACTGTTATTTGCTTAATGTGGGGTCTAGTTCCCTGACCAGGGATTGAACCTGGGCCCCCTGCTTTGGGAGTACAGAGTCTTAGCCACTGGACCACCAGGCAAGTCCCCTCAGTTCAGTTCAGTTCAGTTCAGTTGCTCTGTCGTGTCCGACTCTTTGTGACCCCATGAATCGCAGCACGCCAGGCCTCCCTGTCCATCACCAACTCCCGGAGTTCACTCAGACTCAGGTCCATCAAGTCAGTGATGCCATCCAGCCATCTCATCCTCTGTCGGCCCCTTCTCCTCCTGCCCCCAATCCCTCCCAGCATCAGAGTCTTTTCCAGTGAGTCAACTCATTGGAATGAGGTGGCCAAAGTACTGGAGCTTCAGCTCTAGCATCATTCCTTCCAAAGAAATCCCAGGGTTGATCTCCTTCAGAATGGACTGGTTGGATCTCCTTGCAGTCCAAGGGACTCTCAAGAGTCTTCTCCAACACCACAGTTCAAAAGCATCAATTCTTCGGTGCTCAGCAAGTCCCCTAAAAGTCTATTATTGAGAAAGTTTTATGAGATAGCACGTAGACTACCTGGGAGAACCAGAACACAAGCCCTGGAGGCTCTCTGTCCGAAGTCATACCATAGTCTTCTCAAGAACGTGGTTCACTGAACTGTCTCAGTCCCCTTGGGGGCATAGCGACTGAGCTTGCACTGTTGATAGCATCGCTGGACACTAGGTCTCAAACACTGTGGCTGGAACTTCAGCCTCTCTCTGCAAGCTAAATGTAGGTGCTATTCTGTGTCACCCTCTCCAGACATAGATTTTGTGCAGTCTCCACTTCTTCGGCTCATTAACATCTAATCAGAACCTAGAATCTAGATGTATGATTATCTTGGCTTGGCTTGTATGCTTGCACTGTGTAGCCGCAAGGGATTTTGAGAAATATCTATCATAGCTTACTTTTCTGCTCTGCTTCCAGGGTGGTGAGTTCCTCACTTAAGAAGGCGATTCAGCTGCTAGTTACCAAAAAGAATGACTAATGTCTACCACAGCATTCATAATCCCAGAGGAGGAGAGATTTTTGTCTCCCAGGGTCTGCTCCAATCTCTGAGAAAGATTCTGACTGGCCTTAGGTCTTTTGCTGATCCCCTGTAATGAATTATTGTTTAATATGAGTAGAGGGTCACTGATAAGCAGGTTTTGGTGGGGGTCCTTGATTTCCCTTTATGAAAAGATATAGGTACCCAAAGGAAAAGTGATTGAGTTAGCAGACAAAGAGGGAAAGGAAAAAGCCATATTATGATAAAAAGAGCTTATGGCTACAGCTAAACCCATTTAAGTTAAATCACTGCCTGCTGGTTTGCAAACTCCAATTTATTCAAATGTACCTGCATTTTACCAGAGGAGTTAAACAGTCCTAATTCTGGTGTTGAGTTGCCTGTATATGTCCAGGTTCTGTCACTACTAACTGGGTGATTTTTGTCTTTCAATGTTCTCATTTTTAGAATGGATATAAGAATAGTACTTCATAGAATAGTTGTGATTAATACATGAACTAATGAACTTAGAATAGTGCTTGGTACATAGTAATTGCTATCATTAATTATTATTATTTTAATGCAACTCAGACATACAAAGACAGGAACTTAATTATTTTTATATAACCTAGTTTTCAAACTGTTATTTCTGCTAATAGTGGTAGAGTGGGGGTGTGCGAGGGGAACTGAAAATGGCCAATAAGGGTTAATTCAAATAGCATATTTTAGAGACAAAAGCAGTAAGTTTAAAACTCAAACTCCTAAAGAAACTGTCTCCCCTCTCTCATGGGGTCTCACCCTCCTCTCCTAATGTGAACTGGGTGCAGGAAGAAAATGTAGATGATTGTGGCAGCAGGGTGGTATCCAAGCTGTCTCCTGTATCTTCTCAGATGTCCATCTGGCTGGTGTGTCTGGTCAGATCTTGTCCCTTTAATCTTGAGCTGGTGGCCACTGAAGTATGGCTGGTTTGGGACATCCCCGAAGAATTTGGGTCCTGCCACAGCCTCCAGAAACAAAGTCCATGCTCATTGTGACCCTTCCTCCTGACTACAGGCTGCTTCGCTTTAATTTTCCTGGAATGCCCAGAATTTCCACTTGTTTTATCTCTGAATTTTATGATATGCATTACCACCCTCTGGGCTTCCCAGGTGGTACAGTTGTAAAGAATCTGCCTGCCAATGCAGGAGACACGAGTTCGATCCCTGGGTCAGGAAGATCCCCTGGAGGAAGAAATGGCTACCCACTCCAGTATTTTTGCCTGGAGAATCCCATGCACAGAGGAGCCTGGCATTTTACAGTCTGTGGGGTCGCAAAGAGGCAGACACGACTGAACACTCACACATACAGGCTCCACCCTCTACCATTCCTACCCTGTTGACCCCGTGCCACGTTGAAAAGAGCATGTAAAATGCTAATCTTTTTTAAGGAGTTTGCATTTTCTAAACGCTATTCTTTTGAGAAATGAGGAGAAAGTCTCTGTACTTGGATCCCTCTAGCTTCCTGAACTTCTTCCTTTTCTTTTTTTTCTCTCTCCTGTAATCTCCAGTTCCCCTAGTGACAAAAATTTCTTTTTTTTTTCCTTTCCCTGAGTTAAGAGGTGTACCATATCCTGAATTCTTTCTGTCTTTGTTTCCCTGCTTTGTCTTTTAGGCTCTGGTTCTTAGTATTTCAAGAAAAAACTTTTGAGTTGCAAAATTTCATTCCTTCTCAATAGAACTTGGTGATCAAAACTTAAAAATGGCACTAAAATATATAATTTGAAAATTAAAGCTGGACAATAACTTTATCTTTCCTTTGAAAATGTTAAATGCTCTTGATTTTACTGGGTAGGGAGAAGCAAGGCAAGTACACCAGTTTAATATTTAAAAAATAGTATCCCTGTTCCACCAGCTAAGCAGCAGATACTTGATAACAAGCTATTCTTCTTTTATGTAAATATACTTGTTCAAAAGATGTCAGTAAATAATGCTTAACTCTATGCATAAATGTTGGAGTTGCGCAGCAATATACTGGGGCTCTATGACATTGATTCATTCACTCAACAAATATAAACGGATAGCCTGTTATATGCTAGGACTTGCTTTAAGTGTTCTGTAATTTCCTTTCTAGAGTTTAGGATAAATAGGTAACATTGCTTTTAACAGTGAAATTTTCTAGAAAATAGCTCCAGATTCTTCAGTAAGTTGGGTATGGCCCAAGGTGCACCATGTATATACCAAACCCACCCATTAACAAATAATAATTTTTCAATGTAGTGTCCCAGTTCAGTGAGGTTAACTTGCTTGTCTTGTCCCCCCCTCAGTATTAGCTAAGTATGGGATGAAAGTTCAAGTTATTGGGAGGGCTCCTGCTGATCTTTCTGTCTGGCCAACCCAGCCCAGCATAATTGGCAGGTTCCTAGATCTCCTGTTGGTTTCCTCCTTCTTTTTGCTCAAGGCTGGCCATGAGCTCTGACATTGGCCTTCGCAGCAGAGGAGGGTTAGTGATGAGTTACACTGAATCTAAGGAGAAGTCCCCTTGTTGTTCATTGGCAATTAGTCACTAAGTTGTGTTCAACTCTGTGCGACCCCATGATCAGTAGCCCACCAGGCTCCTCCGTCCATGAGGCTTCCCAGGCAAGAATACTGGTGTAGGTTGCCATTTCCTTCTCCAGGGGATCTTCCTGACCCAGAGATGGAGCCCACATCTTTTGCATTGGCAGGCAGATTCTTAACCACTGAGCCACTAGGAAAGCCCAAACTGCTTTTAGCGTACTGATTTTTGGAATGGGAAGCCATTGGTAAAATTGATGTCTTTTACTGAGGAAAAAAGATACTGTTCCAAGTAGCAGAGTTCTGAGTGTGTCTTTTTGACCCTCTGTTTCCTAATTTTATGTAAACATGGTATAATTAGATTTCAAATTGTGAGAAGCTCATGGAGAAAGCAGGTAATTGGAAACATCTTGGCTATACTATACACATCATGTATATATCAATATTTACCATTCCTAGTTAGTTAATAAGATAATAGGTAAAACTATAGGTTAAGTTTACTATAAAAATAAACTTCTACAACTTAATTTTACCAGTTCTCTGTAATGATAAAAATATAACCAATTTTCCAGAGATCACATGAATTTTTTTGGTATGTGTCAAGGATATTCTAAAGTGTTTTGCTATATATGAAATGGCAATTTTTCATGTGCAAAAGCAGATTTTAGAAAGATAGCAATAGATATGTCAAGATAAAACTGAAGATGCTTACCCATGCAAGAAAATGTCATATGTAGCCAGATTGGCTTGTAAATGCAAAAGCTTCTTATAACTTTTGAATCCTCTGAAATGTGTGCTTTTTTTCCCCTCTTGTGCTAAGAAATCTCACAAAGGTAGCTCATCAGTTGTGACATGCCTACTATGAGGACTATTTCCTTGGAAAATGATCTCACATTACCTATACTTCTGTGTGCGCGTGCTAAGTCATGTCAGTCATGTCTGACTCTTCATGACCCTACAGACTATAGTGCACCAGGCTCCTCTGTCCATGGGATTCTCCAGGCAAAGATACTGGAGCGAGTTGCCATGTCCTCCTCCAGAGGACTGTCCTGACCCAGGGGACCAAATCCATATCTCCTATGTCTCCTGCATTGACTGGTGGGTTCTTCACCACTAGTGCCACCTGGGAAGCCCACCTAGATGACTTCAGTGACTAAATCAAATGCCTGAGAAATTCTTTGGAACCAAGACTGAGACATTTTCCAATTTTTGAGCTGATTCTATGTAACATGCTGCTGCTGCTGCTGCTGCTAAGTCACCTCAGTCGTGTCCGACTCTGTGCGACTCCATAGACGGCAGCCCTTCAGGCTCCCCCATCCCTGGAATTCTCCAGGCAAGAACACTGGAGTGGGTTGCCATTTCCTTCTCCAATGCATGAAAGTGAAAAGTGAAAGTGAAGTCGCTCAGTCATGTTTGACTCTTAGCGACCCCACGGACTGCAGCCCACCAGGGTCCTCTGTCCATGGGATTTGCCAGGCAAGAGTACTGGAGTGGGGTGCCATTGCCTTCTCCATCTATGTAACATGTGTTCCTAAACAGCTGTTTTAAACTATGTATTTTTCAACTTAATAATTTCAGTGCACTAAGGAGAAGAACTCCCAAGCAAGTATCCAAAGCAAAAATCATCTTGTACTCTAGTCACAGTCTGATTTAGCAATTTTATAATTTTTTAAAAAGCAGGACATACCTGGTTTATATTTCACATAAAAGAAGGTTTTGAAAATACTAGATTTGTATTTATTAATGTGTAAAGTACACAGATACTAACAGTACATTTTGATGGATTTTGACAGATGCATGCCTACGTGACCAACATCTCAGCAAAGATATAGAACATTTCCACAACTTGTAAATTTTCCTAAAGTGCCTTTGCAGTCAATTCCTTTTCTCCCTCCCAGCCGTTGTTCTAATCTTTATTACCATAGCCTCTTCTTGAACTTTTTATAAAGGGAATCCTCTCTTGCATCTGGATTCTTCTGTTCAAAATGTTTTTGAGATTCATGTTGTTATGGGTGTCAGTAGTTCATTCTTTTTATTGCTATGAAACATTCCACTGAATGATTATGCCACAATTTGTTTAACCATACTTCTATTGATAAATATTTTAGTGTCCGATTTTTGGCTATTATAAGTAAAACTGCTGTGAATATTCTTAAAACATCTTTGTGTAGAAATGTTTTCATATGTCCTAGGTAAATTATTAGGAGTGAAATTAGGTTCATGGAGTAGGGATGTGTATAATTTACAAAAAAAAAAAACAATAAATAATTTCCTGAGGTAGTTTCTGCATTTTTGTCTCCCACCAGTAATGTGGGAGTTCCAGTTGTTTCATATCCCTGCAGGTATTTACATTGTCTGTTTTTAGTCATCTGAGGAACAATTCTCATTGTGGTGCTAATTTGAATTTCCGTGATGACTAATGATGAGCACTTTTTATGTGATTCTTGGCCATTTATGTCTTGTGTTTCTTCTTTTCTTAAAAAGTATATTTTCCAGTTTTGCATATTTAAAAAACTGGGTCATTATTATTAATTTGTGGTAGTTCTTTATGTATTTTGGATATAAGTTCTTTATCAGGTACATGTGTCACAAATATTTCCTTCAGTTTCTGGATTTTTTTATTCATCAAAAGATGAGCAAAAGATTTTAATTTTGATGAAATCCAACTGATTATCTTTATTCATGATTAGAACCTTAAAAAACATTATCTGCAAAATCTGTCCATCCAAGATCATAAAGATAGCCTCTTAAATTGTCTTCCAGAAGCTTTATAGTTTTAAGTTTTATGATCAATCTCTAATTTTTTATATGACACGAAATAGAAGTTCAGAAGTTGCAAATGGATGTATATATTTTCCTAGCACTATTGGTTGAAAAGACATTCCTTCTGCATTCAGTTGTATTGACTCCTTTGTCGACAGTGTTTTATTTAACATGGATCTATCTATCTTTGAACTCTCTATTATACTCCACTGATCTATTTGAATATCTGTACATTTTTATTACACCATCTTTGATACTGTCAGTCAGTCAGTCAGTTCAGTCACTCAGTCGTGTCCAACTCTTTGCGACCCCATGAATTGCAGCACTCCAGGCCTCCCTGTCCATCACCACCTCCCGGAGTTCACACAAACTCATGTCCATCAAGTCGGTGATGCCATCCAGCCATCTCATCCTCTGTCGTCCCCTTCTCCTCCTGCCCCCAATCCCTCCCAGCATCAGGGTCTTTTCTAATGAATCAACTCTTTGCATGAGGTGGCCAAAGTATTGGAGTTTCAGCTTCAACATCAGTCCTTCCAATGAACACCCAGGGCTGATCTCCTTTAGGATGGACTGGTTGGACCTCCTTGCAGTCCAAGGGACACTGAAGAGTCTTCTCCAACACCACTGTTCAAAAGCATCAATTCTTCGGCTCTCAGCTTTCTTCACAGTCCAACTCTCACATCCATACATGACTACTGGAAAAACCATAGCCTTGACTAGACGGACCTTTGTTGGCAAAGTAATACCTCTGCTTTTGAATATGCTATCTAGATTGGTCATAACTTTTCTTCTAAGGAGTAAGCATCTTTTAATTTCATGGCTGCAATCACCATCTGCAGTGATTTTAGAGCCCCAAAAAATAAAGTCTGACACTGTTTCCAGTCGCTCAACTGAGTGACTGAACTGAACTGAACTGAATGATGTCCTTATTCCATTCCTAATATGGCATTTTTTGGATTTTATTTCTTCCTTTTTATTTCCTGGTCCAATCTTGACAGGATTTATCACTTAAAAAAGTCTTTTCAAAAATCTAGCTTTTGACTTTTAAATTTTATCTGTTCCTTGTTTATCCTTTCATTGTTTTACATTCATTAGTATTTTCATTTTTGCTACTTTGAGGTTATCTTATTTTTTCTAGCTTCTGTAAGTAGAAGCTTAGATCATTATTTCTTAAGTGTTTCTTCTTTTCTGATATAAGCATTCAAAGCTAGAAATTTCCCTCTAAGCTCAGTATAGCTACATCCCACAAATTTTGACTTCTTTAGCGTTTTGCTTGAGATACTTTCTAATTTGCATTTAAATTGCATCTTTGACTTATGGATTATTTAGAAGTAGGTTTGGTAATTTCCAGATTCTGTGGTTTTCCTATTGATAACTGACTTCTAATTTAAATCTGTTGCACTTGGAGGAATTCTCTCAGTTCTTTGACTTTGAGATTTGACTTATGCCCCCATCATATAGGCCTTCTAGATATTTGTTCTATGTGTATTTGGAAAAAGTATTTCATGCAGTTGTTGTACTTTATAAAAGTCAAGTAGATCTAATTGGTTGATTGTGTTGGTGAAATTTCAGTATCCTTATTGATCTTCTCTGTTTGATATATTAACATAATGACTGAAAGAAGAATGTATGCTTCACCTCTATTAGATTTCTTTTTCTCCCTTCAGTTCTGTTTTTGTTTCATGTATTTTGCGGTCATGCTGTTCATGAATGGACACTGTTATCATTATGGAGTATCCTTCTTTACCTCTGGTAATATCTCTCATCTTGAAGTCTACTTCATCTCGTATTAATATGACCAGTGAGAAAATGGTAGACTTTACGATGCTTTCCATTCATCTCTCTCATCTGCCAACCTGTCCCTCCTGTTGTCCTTTTCCCATCAATGTTAGTTCATTGGTGGGGAGTCAGAGACAGTTTTGGGTTCTGACACTGCAGTCTTCTTAAAATTGGGCAGCACTGAGACAAGTGCAGGGCAAGAGTGCAGGTGCTTTGTTGGTCTCAGCCTGTATGAATAGGATGACAGGCTTAATCTACCTTTGGAAACATTTTTGATTTTTGCTTCCACCAAGCTAGTTAGAGGTATTATTTTGCTGAGTGAGATTAAAACTGAAAAAGTATTTTCAGGTGGTAAGAATTGTAAGAATTGCTAAGAATTATAGAGGTTATTTTTCTTCAATTGTCTTTATTTTCAATATTTTACACAGTAGAGGAAACCTATGGCATTTTGATTGAAAAGCTTAAGATTCACTGGTCTGCGATTCCAGCCTGAGAGTCAGAAGAATGGTATTTTTTGTGTGTGTTTGAAATTCCAAATGTCTGACTTAAGGCAAGTTTTTAAAAAGCTATCTGCTGCTGCCATCCACCGCCCCCCACCCCCAACAAATACTGAAACAAAGGCTGTGATGCTTATCGTAACCTATAACTCATGGACTTTTGTTCTTGAATGTGAGCTTTGAGATTATCCACTCCTACTAGGTAATTTTATATGTGAGAAGACTGGGGCTTCGAGAGGCTGAGTTATATGCCTAAACAACATTCAGCATGCTCACAGCAGAGTGGAATTTGAACCCTAGACTATGATTTTTACTAAAATGTGATGAATTTAGAGAGCACTTAGAAAGACTCCAAGATTCCAAAATAATGAGTCTATACAAAATTTGACTAATAAGATGTCAAATAACTTAAAACATTTTTAAAATGCTGTTACCTGAGTTTGAAAAAGCAGAGCAGTGTTTATTTTCCGTAGCTGAATTTAAATTTAAGCAGTCGTGTCAGAAGAGCCCCATAAATCCTTGTCAAGTACCAAATAATCTGATTTAAAGAAGACTTCATTTTCTTCTTTATTTTTGACATAACAGTATCAATTTGTGTAGCTTTTAACGATTACAAATGTTTCATTTGATCCTCACAAATAGCATATAAAAGTAATAGCTGAAAATACTGAGTGCTTGCTCTGTGCCAGGAACTCTTCTAAGAGCTTTATATCTATCAACTTTTTCCTGAAAACAACCCTAGTTACTCTTGTTGCCCTCATTTTATTGATGAGGAAAGCAAAACACAGAGTTAAAGTAACTTTCTCAAGGTCACAGAGCCTTGAAGGAGAGCTGGGACTGGCCCTAGAATGGCTACCTTTAGTCATGTTCCTAGAGAGCTGCTTAGGTAAGCAGGGTCAAGGTATAGATTGTTCTTTATCTTTTTCCCATGAAGTTTTCCCTCCCAGGGTTGCTATATTTACCTGGAACACCTTATCCAGGTACCTTTTTCCAAGGCCATGTGCTGCATTATATAACTTGGCACTGGCCATGTCTAAGTCATTAGGGAGAGGTTTTCTCAAGACATTAAGAAAAATCATGATAAATTTTCTTGTAATTAAAATGAAATCTTTAGTTTTTGGCTTTGCTATATTGGGGGCTTCAAATCACAGAGATTTTCCTCTGTTACACCGTTCAATTTGCCAGAATTTATTTTGGGAAAAAAAATTGTAATTCTGTATAATTCTCTTTCTATATGCTAAAGAAATTTTTTAAAAATGTAGAGACTGAGAAGACAAGCCACAGACTAGGAGAAAATATTTGCAAAAGCACTTCTGTTAAAAAGCTGTTATCTAAAAAAAAAAAAAAAAAAAAAGCTGTTATCTAAAACATACAAAGAAATCTTAAAGCTCAACAATAAGAAACAACTCTATAAAAATAAGTCAAAGACCGCATATGAAGAGATGTTCCATATCATGTGTAATCAGGGAAATGCAAATTAAGTCAATAATAAGATGCCACCTCCCACCTATCAGAATGGCCAAAATCTGGAACTCTGATAGCACCCAATCCTGAGAAGTATTGGAGCAATAGGAACTCTTATTCATTACTGGTGAGACTGCAAAATGGTACAGGCACTTTGAAAGAAAATTTGACACTTTCTTACAGAACTAAACATTCTCTTACCATAGAGTACACAAGTTGCATTTCTTGGTATTTACCCAAAGGAGTTGAAAACATGTCCACACAAAAACCTGCACATGGCCATTTATAGCACCTTTATTCATAACTGCTACAACTTGGAAGTAACCAGATGTTCTTCAGTGGGTAAATGGAGAGATAAACTGAGGCACACCTAGACCATAGAATATTATTCAGTGCTAAAAAGAACTGTTATTAAGCCATGAAAAGGCAAGGAGGAAACTTAAATGCATATTACTAAATGAAAGAAGCTGATTTGTAAAGGCTATACACTGTTCGACTTCAACCATATGACGTTCTGGAAAAGACAGAATTATGGACACAGTAAAAACATCTGTGGTTCCTAGGAAAAGGGATGAATAGGTGAAGCACAGAGGGTTTTTAGGGCAGTGAAAATGTTTTGTATGATGCTATAATTATAGATACATGTCATACGTTTTTCCAGTCACTTAGAATGCATAGCAATGAAGAGAGATATAAAGTAAACTATGTACTTTGGGTGATTATGATGTGTCAATATCAACTCAATTGAATAAATGTACCTCTCTGGTGGTGGATATTGATGATGGGGGAGAGGCTGCATGTGTTGGGAGAGGGACATAGTATATGGGAAATCTCTGTACCTTCCTCTCAGTTTTGCTGAAAATCTAAAATGGCTCTGCAGAGTCTTTAAAAAAAAAAAAACAGATATGAACAGAACGACATGACACATTGGATATAATATAGATGCAAAAAAAATGTGTATAGGAGGATGGGACTAGGTGAAAGATACAGACTTGCAGGTAGAGATAGTTCAGTTTTGTGTTGTACAATATTTATTTATTGAGTACTTACCCTGAGCCAGGTACTGATTTTTCCCATCCTATAGATGTAAGACTGAAGCTTGAAGAAGAATCAGCAACTGAAGTCTTAAACAGAGCAACTGAAGCTAGAAACAGAGCTGGGACTTCAGTCCAGATCAGTCTGGCTCTAAGGAGTGTATTCCTTATCATCTGCCATACTGCCTGTGAGATGCCTGTGGGACCATCTTGGAGAGATGTCCAATAGGCAGCAGAAAATAAGTCTGGAATCCAGGATTAGGTATGAATGTGGCCACTGAGTTGAATTGAAGACAAAGGGAATGACTTGTCACTTTGGATGAATTTAAGTGGCAGATACCTCACGACAGAAAAGACAAGGAAGTATGCTACAATAATTGATGTCGAGGTCCAGGAACATATTAGTCATCTGTTATGGCTGAGTTGTTACCGTCTCCAATCAGGTGACCCACTCTGAGACAAGTGTGACAGAGAAGAATGTTTTATTTACAGTTTTCCATACATTGTAGCTGCCTTCTACATGTTGAACCCTTTAATCATCCTCCAAACCACTTTCTCTCTTTTGGGGATAATACTGTGTGAAAATATTTGAATCTGGACTAGCACTCACTGTGTACCAGTGCTATATAGAAAAAAAAAAAAAATCAACATCAGAGTCCTGGTTTGCTGAAAGCTCAGACCCTATCCCCAACTGGGATCAGGGCTCTGTACCCTTGATCTTAAGATGAATAAAGTAAAGTGTCAAAATAAAGACTGTATCTTTTATCTGGTTATGTTCTGTTACTTTAAAATAGTTAAGTCTTGAATGTCAGTGAAGTCCTGTGACTTTTGCAGCCTCCCACCTCCCTTTAAACTAACCCAAAGATAGTTTTCTTTATTTCTCTGGGCTGCTGTCATCTTATACAGAGTTTCAAGACAGCCAAAAGCAGCACCCAGATCATATTTTTCCATCTATCCTATTTTTAAAGAAAATTTTTATACTCAAAAGCCTGTGAATTTTTTTCCCCAGAAACAACCTGAAATGATAACTGGAGCCTTTTTCCTTTCTGCTTTTCTTCTTGAGAAGAGCTGTCTTGGATCAGAGAGTCCTAGGTTTCATTGTAATTCTGTCAAGTATTAGCAGTGTAACAATGGGGCAAGATCCTCAAATACACTGATCCTTAATTTCCTTGCCTGTGAAGTGGAGAGAATACCCATGCTTTAGATAGTGAAGATGCAGTGAGAAGTATTTTCCATTTAGGTACATTCCATGGTTCCTGGTATACAGTAGTCATCTAATACATGCTTGTCTCTCTTGTCTTCTCTCCTCTTTATAACTTATACCTCTCTTTCTTTTCCTCCTGCTGGAAGGGAGAGAGCTGAAGACAGTCATTTTGGCCTTCTATAAGGGCACAGGGAAATTTTCCTTTGATTCTTCCTCTTCTGTGTTTTCTTTGTTCTCCTTTGCAACCTGCCCTGGCCTCAGGCCTCCTTGTTTAAGGTGCGCCATCTGCTTATTTCTCCTAAATCCTCCTTTCTATTGCTTCCTCTATTTCTTTATTTTTTAAAGCAAGCTCAAGGATTGGTACATCTAACAATACAAAGACAATAAATAAGGACAGTTGAAAGGATGGGATAAAATTGTCCTTTGAATCCCTCTGCTGCAATTCTGTATATGTCTAGGAGGAACACGGGTGCATCACACAGTCTTTGCCTGGCAAAATAGTTCTATAGAATGGAGGTCTTCAACCTTTTCTGTGCTGAGTTAAACTCTGAATAACATTCTTGTTCTTGACATACTTTCTTGGAGACAGAGGTGAGATGGGTTGTAGGTTATGGACAACTCTAAGAGCCTCTTGCTCTATCTTCTCTGTATTCACCCCAGTTTCTCTCCTAGAGAAGAAGTGCAAGTGAATTTAAGATGATTATGGGCACAGACTTGAATTGATTCATGTGTATAAAAAAGGTGAATCATCCTAACTCCTGAGCACTTTGTGTTAATTAAAGTTTACTGCCTTCTTATTCACAACAGATTGTATCCTACGTCTCAAAACTGCATTTTGTTGGTTGCAAATTGTTGCTTTTGAGAGATCTGTTAATCATCCATAAAACCAGAAGGTCTGGTTTGGGCTTCCCTGGTGGCTCAGATGGTAAAGAATCTGCCTGCAATGCAACAGACTGGGGTTTAATCCCTGGGTTGGGAAGATCTCCTGAAGAAAGGAATAGCTACTCATTCCAGTATTCTTCCCTGGAGAATCCCATGGACAGAGGAGCCTAGGGTTGCAAAGAGTTGGGCATGATTTGATGACTAGCACTGGTTTGGTGATTTCTAAGGTAGCTTTGAGCTTTAACATTCTATGTTTTCCTCACATTGTGCCTCAAAGTCCCAGATCATACTGGTCATGAAAGACCTGGTGTTGTGGGTGGAGTTGGGTACCCAAATACATGTTCAAGTCCCCCAGTTCCTGTGAATGTATTCTTACTTAGAAATAGCATTTATTCAGATGTAGTCAAGTTAAGATGATCATCCCGGGTTGGGGTAGAAGCTAATTCAATGACTGGTGTCCTTGTAAGAAAAGGGAGACTTGGGCTCGAACACAGACAAGGGAGAAAACACCATGAGGCGGTTGAGGCAGGGATCAGAGTGAAACATCCACAGTCCAAGCCGCACCAAGGATACTGGTGACATCCAGAGGCCTTGAACAGATTCCCTCAGGCCCTCCAGAAGGAGCCGACCCTCCCGCTACCTTAGTTCCCGACTCCTGGGCCCCAGAACTATGAGGCAATACGTTTCTGCTGGTTTCAGCCATCCAGTTTGTGGTCATTTGTTAAGGCAGCTCGAGGAAACGGATACACCTGACAAACGTGAGCTTTAGTTGGTCCTGACCGATGTTTAGAGTTTGGTGTTCTGCCATCCCTTTCATGTGCTCTAAGACAGGATGGGTCTCCAGCGGGCATGTGTACTTGGCCTGGGGGGCTGCTTCTCCTGATCTCTTCCCATGGGAAGCTTGTAGTCTGTTTGGCCTTTCTAAAGGACATTAAGTCCCCTACGTATGAACCTTCACGTTATGAACTTTCAAAGATGCGAACCTGCATTCACACGTCCAGTCATGTAGGTTAGTTCACATGTCTTGCACACATTGTCACGTGCGTGGTGCCTCTGTGATGGCTGTGGTTTTGTGTACTTTCCTGTACAGTACTATGTAGAGTACAGTAGTATGATACCTTTTATTCCAAGCCCAGGATGGCTGGAAGGAAGTGTAAAAGCAGCAGTGATGTAGTTGGTACTGTACTGTAAGATTAAAAATGTTTTATTTTTGTGTCTGTTATGTATTTGTATGAAAAGTATTATAAACTTGTTTCAATATAGTACCATATAGCCCACTTTGTTAGTTAGGTACCTAGGCTAACTTTGTTGGACTTGTGAACAAACTGGATTTACAAACGTACTCTCAGAATGGAGCTTGTTTGTATGCAGAAGACTTGCTGTACTTGTTTTTTGGTTTTCTTGGCAGTTGGTTCCCATGGATTCTCTTGACCAGCTCTTGCTGTGGTTTTTCTGCATAGTGACTTCAAACCTAGACTAGAACTGAGAAGAGAGTTTAGAAATCACTTCGTGGCTTCCTTTAGCTAATATAATTTTAATTTATAATTTTCATGTCAGGGTGATCACCAGGAAATTTTTTTTAAAAGACATTATCCAACAATTTCATGACAGTGTCATTTTATGCTGATGGGGTAATTTGTCCCTTTAGAGAGAGCTATTTCTTGAGTAATTATTTTGGGCGCTAAGTGACAGGCTCAGACTATTTTCGGCCTCTGTGGCCTTGTCTCATGACATGCGTTTACCTTAAGGATAACGCGGGTGGCAGGTCTTGCCCGTGACTCATTCCTCTTCCAGCAGCTTACTGCACCGTTCGTGTCTTTAGCAGACAGAAGCATGTGACAGGGCAGGCTTGGAAGATTTGCTACCAATGTGATTTTTATGTAAGACTGGCATAAACGATTATCCTTGTTCCTTACTAAGCATCTTTTCCCTCAGACCAGACTTCTTGGTGACAGCCCAGGAAATTCACTAGATGTGAAGAAATACGTAATAGCCAAGTATTTCATTTGATAGTTTTATAAAAGTTTTCCAATTTGAGACTGCCTCATAAACTAATATAGGTTTATATAAGGTCATCTTCATTTATGTTTCCTAAAATGTAGACTTAACCAACTATATATTAATTTGTACCAAAAAGAGTACTTTGAATATGGACTATTTAAACTTATTTAAAAATATTTAGAGAAACCCTTCAAGTGCTTATAACACATTTTCAGGGTAATGGCATATGCACTGAAATACTGTTCAAATCTTCCAGCTCCTGCCTTGTCCCTACCTTCACCTCAAGTGACAAACATTAATGACTCTGTTGTGTATCCCATTTCACCTTTCCATGGTCTGGGTTGTAATTGCAGATTTCCCACAGATTCTCTATTTCAAATCCGCAGCTAAAGTACCTAGGTTTTCCAGTGCTTAAGAGATGGAAATGCTATTTTAGCAATACTGCTTTTTGAATATACAAAGCTCTATGAAGATGAAGGTAAACTGTCTACTGCCTGTTGTGCCCAAGAAGAGTGTGAATGTTCAGATTTATGAGATGATTCCTACTATCTATGTTTTATATATGAATAAATTGAAATTCAGCTAAGTTCACTTACTTGCTCCCAAGTATTTAAACCAGCAGCAAAATAGGATGATTGCCCTGTTCTGAAATCACTGATTTCAGATCAAGAATTTGAGAATCTGCTCTTACAAAAATGTGGGGGCAAAATCATAGAGGGTGATGCAGTCCTTCTAATTAATGGACTTAAATGGTTTTGGCCTATCCACAGTATAATTACTGGCTCCTCAGTGGTTTTTAAAATGTGAAGAAAACCTCAAGCCAAAAAGCTCAAAGCAAAACACACTGTTTTTTCCTGATAATGACATTTTCCAGACATGATTTTTCCTGCTGTCAGAGTGTGATAAAAGACTTGGGTTTATAACTTGACCTAAGCCTTACCTTGGTCTTGCCCAGCAGAAATATGTTTCACTAAGTGAGCAACAGATCCTAATGCAGAAAGGGAAAGTCAAGTGAATCCCCAAAGTCAGTATTTTGTTCTCATAATCTGCAGGTGTTTAAGAACCACAAAACTCAGTTTAACACAATTTCCCCATTTTCCTCTGTTCAGCTTCTGAGATGGCAACTGCTGGTTTCAAACTGTTCAGAGAGTTCGTCTTTCAGGGCTGTCAAGAATTTCAGGGCTACGAAGAGAGAAGCCTGAAGATAGAGCTTATTGATTCATTACTGCATTCATATACAATACTAATGGAATTTTGAGTAGTAGGAAATATAAGAATAATGTTTCTCACACTCAAAAACTGAGAATTTTTGTATGATGAAAGGAATATCTAATATTAATATGGTACTTTTCAGTTCAAACAGTGCTTTATTTCCTTCCTACAATAATCCTATAAGATAGTTGAGCTGTTCAGCTACAGTGCCACCCAACACACACACACATACAAAAACATACGTGTTCAGTTTTTTCTCATATATAAATAACCCAACACTACTATCTCCTCAAACTGTTACCTCTTATCTCACACCTTATTAATTTCTGCTTTTAAGTAATTTTTTAAAAATTTATTTTTGGCTGTGCTGGGTCTTTGTTGATGCACGCTGGCTTTCTCTGCTTGTGGTGAGCAGGGGCTACTCTAGTTGTGGGGTGTGGGCTTCTCATTGGGGTGGCTTCTCTTGTAAAGCACAGGGTCTAGAGCATGGACTCAGTAGTTGTGGCTCAGAGGCTTCGTTGCCCCGAGGTGTGTGGGGCCTCCTGGACCAGGGATTCCTAACCAGTAGATCACCAGGTGGAGAAGGAAATGGCACCCCACTCCAGTACTCTTGCCTGGAAAATTCCATGGATGGAGGAGCCTGGTAGGCTTCAGTCCATGGGGTCGTTAAGAGTCGGACACAACTGAGCGACTTCCCTTTCACTTTTCACTTTCATGCTTTGGATAAGGAAATGGTAACCCACTCCAGTGTTCTTGCCTGGAGAATCCCAGGGACGGGGGAGCCTGGTGGGCTTCCGTCTATGGGGTCACACAGAGTTGGACACGACTGAAGCAACTTAGCAGCAGCAGCAGCAGACCACCAGGAGAGCCCTTTATTAATTTCCAAAATTCTTAAAAAGGTAACAGAAATGTTCCATGACAGCCTCAACTCCTTACTACCACTCCATGAAATCTGTTTAATCTTTACCATTAGAGAAAAGCTCTTAGTTACGAATGACTTTCTTAGTGCCAAATCCAGTATATTTTTCTTGTACTTAGCGTCCAAAGCTCTTTGTAGTTTTAGATTCTGTGGATCAACTCCACCTTTTCTCTGTCTTGTCTTTTAAACGTTCCTCACCATGGCTTCTGTGGCAATATTATTTTCTTCCCACTTCTGTGGCAAAGCCTTCTCTATGTCTTTGCTGATTCCTCCTTCCTTTCTCCTGGAAAATGTGTGCATTCCCTAAGGCTGTGCCTGCGACCCACTTTTTCAGCTTCTTCCCTGACAGCCTCAGGCCATGCTGAGCAATGATTTTACCCGTTTCCTTTCATCATCCTCCAACATTTTCTACAACAGCCATCATGTTGCACCCTGACCCCTCCCTTCTCAGCAGATGATTGTGACCCTCCTGTAAGGAGAAAGCAGGGCTGGGAAAGCAGGGTGTGAAGCCTTTGGCTTTCTGTCCACATTTTGCTGACCTCCACATGCACTTACTCTCACCTCCTCTCCTTTGGTTCATGAGGAAGAGAATGCCTCTTCCTGCCCAAAACCAGTCCTCAATCATGATCCTACCCACGCTGTCCTTTTTAGGAATAGAACCTAGTTGTATTGATTATTTCCTCTCTCTCTCTGACATTTTCAACCGCTTCCTCTTTATGGTTTGGAGCCCATGCACATGTTCATGTGTGTGTGCTGAGTCACTTCAGTCATGTCCAACTCTTTGCAACCCCATGGACTATAGCCTGCCAGGCTCCTCTGTCTGTAGGATTTTTTTAGGCAAGAATACTGGAGTGGATTGCCATGCCCTCCTCCAGGGGATCTTCCTGACCCAGTTTGATGCCAGGGATCAAACTGGCATCTCCTGCACTGCTGGCAGATTCTTTACTGCTGAGCCGCAGGGAAGCCCACACACAAGTTAAGGTCTCTCCAATCCTTAGAAGTGTTGGGCTCTACCCAAGGCCCTACCAACCTATCTTTCTGTTTCCCAGCAGGGCCAAACATCAATAAGTAGCATCTAAATGTTCTTCTATTTCCTCTCTTTTTCTTCCATTCTGGCTTTAATGTCAGTTCTCTGCTCTTACTGAGGTTTTCAGGGACATTTCATTGCCTCACCATCACCAGTAATTTATCAGCAATTGACACTGCCCACCACACCCCCGTTTTTGAGACTTTGCCCTCTTTGTTTCCATGAGGCCGTTCTCCTGTTCTCTGATTATTCTTTGTTTCTTTTGAACTCTCCTCCTTCTTTCTTATTCCTCAAATTATTTCTCTTCTCCTTTCCCACTTCCTTTGGTTGTCCTCCTCCTTCTCCCTCTTTTCTTTTTCCCCATTGATTCTCTCTTTTCGACTACAAGTTTAAGTCACATTTTTACACCATGGTACAATTGACTGACACTGTTCATAAGCCAGACACCTCTGATGGGAATGCCCATGTCACTGGCCTCAATGTCTTCTTTCTTGCTCATATAGTAACATGTATTAGAAGGCAGGTGAGTGAGAGTGGTTGTTACTGAGATCACCTTGCATCAGTTTTAATTTCTGAAAAAGTGAATAATTTGCAAACTTCAGTACTTTAACGTTTCAGTGATAGACTGCTGGAAACACACCTCACAGTTCATTGGAACATGTTAGTGAATCATGACAACTTGATTGGAAAAGGCTACTATGTTAGGGATTCAAATGATTTTGAATTAATTTAGATTTAATACTAGTGATCTTAAGAGCTACTGCCTAGAAAATTTTGAACCAAAAAAATTATTTTACCCTCAAAGACTTCTGAATTTACCTACCTATTTATCTTGCCAGTAAGTAAAATTCTTGTTCTATAAGCATACTGGATTAGAGGAGCCCTATTCTCAAATTCTTAGAATTGAGCTGTGAGAAAAATCATTTGGGGGGCTTTTAATGGTTTTAGGTATTAAAGAGTCCTATATTACCGAGAACAGCTTCTAAGGGAACTAAGCTATCGTTCAAGTATTAAAGAGATCCCTTCAAGGATAAGGTCCCTGAGAAAGTTTCTGGAACCTGGAAAGAATGAACTGAATGGAATGGCACACATTACCTTGGGGTGCTCTGATAAGTTACAGTATCTTGAAACTTTGATAGGAAAAGATTAGAGATTTATGTGAATCAGGGCAGCTTACATTCTGAAACATCATATATCTTCTCACACTGGCTTTTAAGATAACTTTGAATTTCATGACTTTAGTGAACTTATTTGCAGGGCAGAAATAGAGAGACTGACATGGAGAATAAACTTAAGGACACAGTGGGGGAAGAAGAGGGTGGGATGAACTGACAAGAGTAGCGCTGATATATACACACTATCAACTGTAAAATAGATAGCTAGTGGGAAGCTGCTGTATAGCACAGTGAGTTCAGCTTCATGCTCTGTGATGACCTAGAGGGTTGGGATTGGGGGTGGGCGTGGGAGGGAGGCTTTGGAGGGAGGGGATGTATGTATACCTATAGCTGATTCATACTATTGTACAGCAGAAACCAACACAACACTGTAAAGTAATTTAGCTCAGTTCAGTCACTTAGTTGTGTCCGACTCTTTGCAACTGCATGGACTGCAGCATGCCAGGCCTCCCTGTCCATCACCAACTCCCGGAGCCTACTCAAACTCATGTCTATCGAGTTAGTGATACCATCCAACCATCTCATTCTCTGTCATCCCCTTCTCCTCCTGCCTTCAATCTTTCCCAGCATCAGGATCTTTTCCAATGAGTGAGTCCTTTGCATCAAGGTGGCCAAAGTATTGGAGCCTCAGCTTCAGCATCAGTCCTTCCAATGAATATTCAGAACTGATTCACTTTAGGGTGGACTGATTGGATCTCCTTGTAGTCCAAGGCACTCTCAAGAGTCTTCTCCAAAACCACAGTTCAAAAGCATCAATTCTTTGGCACTCAGCTTTCTTTCTGGAAAATTCCATGGATGGACGAGCCTGGTAGGCTGCAGTCCATGGGGGTCTTGAAGTTGGACACGACTGAGCGACTTCACTTTCACTTTTCACTTTCATGCATTGGGGCAGGAAATGGCAACCCACTCCAGTGTTCTTGCCTGGAGAATACCAGGGACGGGGGAGCCTGGTGGGCTGCCGTCTATGGGGTCACACAGAGTTGGACACGACTGAAGCGACTTAATAGCAGTAGCAGTAGCAGCTTTCTATATAGTCCAACATGGTCTCTCACATCCATACATGACTACTGGAAAAACCATAGCTTTGGCTATATGGACCTATGTTGGCAAAGTAGTGTCTCTGCTTTTTAATAGCTATCTAGGTTAGCCATAACATTTCTTCCAAGGAACAAGCATCTTTTAATTTCACGCAGTCACCATTTGCAGTGATTCTGGAGCCCGAGAAAATAAAGTCTCTCATTGTTTCCATTGTTTCCCCATCTATTTCCCATGAAGTGATGGGACCAGATACCATGATCTTTGTTTTTTGAATATTGAGTTTTAAGCCAACTTTTTCACTCTCCTCTTTCACTTTCATCAAGAGGCTCTTTGGTTCCTCCGCTTTCAGCCATAAGGGTGGTGTCATCTGCATATCTGAGGTTATTGACATTTCTCCTGGCAATCTTGATTCCAGCTTGTGCTTCATCCAGCCCAGCGTTTCTCATGATATACCCTGCATTTAAGTTAAATAAGAAGGGTAACAATATACAGCCTTGACGTACTCCTTTTCCTATTTGGAACCAGTCCCTTGTTCCATGTTTGTTTCTGAGTTGCTTCTTGACCTGTATGCAGATTTCTCAGGAGGCAGGTAAGGTGGTCTGGTATTCCCATCTCTTTCAGAATTTTCCACAGTTTATTGCGATCCATAGAGTCAAAACTTTAGAATGAGTGAAGCAGAAGTAGATGTTTTTCTGGAATTCTCTTCCTTTTTCTATGATCCAACATATGTTGGCAATTTGAGCTGTGGTTCCACTACCTTTTCTAAATCCAGCTTGAACATCTTCAAGTTCTTGGTTCACGTACTGTAGAGCCTAGCTTAGAGAATTATGAGTGTTATTTTGCTAGCGTGTGAGATGAGTGCAGTTGTGTGGTAGTTTGAACATTCTTTGGCATTGCCTTTCTTTAGGATTGGAATGAAAACTGACCTTTTCCAGTCCTGTGACCACTGCTGAGGTTTCCAAATTGCTGGCATATTGAGTGCAGCACTTTCACAGCATCATCTTTTAGGATTTGAAATAGCTCACCTGGAATTCCATCACCTCCACTAGCTTTATTTGCAGTGATCCTTCCTAAGGCCCACTTGACTTCACATTTCAGGATGTCTGGCTCTAGGTGACTGATCACATCATTGTGGTTACCTGGGTCGGGAAGATCTTTTTTGTAAAGTTCTTTTGTGTATTGTTACCACCTCTTCTTAAAATCTTCTGCTTCTGTTAGGTCCATACCATCTCTGTGCTTTATTGTGCCCATCTTTGCATGAAATGTTCCCAGTATCTTATCTTCCAATTTAGAATACAATCGGTGGAGGGATGATGTTCTCTAGAGATTTATAGCAAGCATGTACTTTTATTTTTATAATGATTTGAAGTAAATACCCCAGTCACAGTGAACTATTAAATAGCTTTGCCTTTAATAATTAAGGCTCTGAAGGTCAAAATCTAACTTAAAAATTTATATTGACCCAATTCATATTTATTAATATTACCTTTTCCCCCTATAGCTATCTCTATCTACTTCTATTTTTAGCTTATTTCAGTAGAAAACCCATCAGTTTATCTCAGCAACATTAGATTAACAGCTTTTTAAAAATTGAAGTGTAGTTGATTTACAATGTTGTGCTAATCTGCTGTACAGCAAAGGGACTGTTTTACCGACAGATGCATTCTTTTTAAAAATATTCTCTTCCATTATAGTTTATCCCAGGAGGTTGGTTATAGTTCCCTGTGTAATAGGTAGGACCTTGTTGTTTCTCCAGTATATTAGAAGCTTTTTCAAAGGTGAGAACCACGCCTTCTACTTTTATTTGAGTACTTTGTACACAATTGATAGGTAGTAAATTTTTTAAAGTTTTATTCCATCAGTAAGTAAAACATTTATAGGAAATATAGATTTCTTTGAAAGAAAACTCTTATTATCCTGTTAAGCAGAGATAATTACTATCAGCAGTTTAGTGTGACCCAAAGGGCAGCAAACATTTTCTGTAAACAGACAAATAGTAAATATTTAAGGAGTCTTGGGCCTTGTGATCTCTGTTTCAAGTGCTCAACTCTGCTGTTGTGGGTGTGAAAGCAGATATAGGCAATAGAAGATAAGACTATCATAGTAAATGTGTGTGGCTGTGTTCCAGTCAAACTTTATTTACAGAAACAGGCTGGCTGGATTTGGCCTGCAGGCTATAGTTTGCTGACTTCTGTATACACCATCCTTTAAGTCCATATGTAATATGTAAGGTAATATATGTGTAATATATAACATATATATGTGCTTAATCATTCAGTCGTGTCTGACTCTCTACTCCCATGAACTGTAGCCCACTAGGCTCCTCTGTCCATGAAATTTTCCAGGCAAGAATACTAGAGTGGGTTGCCATTCCCTTCTCTGGGAACCTTTCTTACCCAGGGATGGACCCTGCCTTGCCTGTATCTCCTACATTGGCAGGTGGATTCTTTACCACTAGGGTCAACTGGGAAGCCCATAACATATATACACTGGTTTTTAAAAATGACATCCTAAGGTGGGAGGGGAATTTGGGGGAGAATGGATATATATATATGTTTCGCTGAATCTCTTTGCTGTTCCCCTGAAACTATCTTAACACTGTTAATCAGATATACCCCAATACAAAAGAAAAAGTGAAAAAGAAATGACATCCTAAGGATATTACTAGGAGAAGGCAATGGCAACCCACTCCAGTACTCTCGCCTGGAAAATCCCATGGGCGGAGGAGCCTGGTAGGCTTCAGTCCATGGGGTCACTAACAGTTAGACACAACTGAGTGACTTCACTTTCACTTTTCACTTTCATGCATTGGAGAAGGAAATGGCAACCCACTCCAGTGTTCTTGCCTGGAGAATCCCAGGGACAAGGGAGCCTGGTGGGCTGCCATCTTTGGGGTCGCACAGAGTCGGACACGGCTGAAGCGACTTAGCAGCAGCAGCAGCAGCAAGGATATTACTAAATATCCTTTCAAATCTTGAAGCCTCTGGGGATTGTCTGTCCCGGAGCATGATATTTAATTGCCCCAAAGGGGGCAAATACTGATTCTTTAGGGTGGTAAAAGCAAAAACAGAGCCTCTCAGCTTTTACAATGGTTTGTGACCCTCCAAATATCAGCTCTACCAACAAAATCTTATTCTTTAGCATTTAATTTGGGGGAGATGAGGGTTAGGTATAAAATGTCTTAAGTGTCTTCTTAGGAAAATAATAATGAAAAATATTGAGAAACACTGCTATATGAACCTTTGTCTTTGATTAGGATATTTTTAACCCTATAGTTGGCAAATAACTGACAAATTGTTGCAGACACAGCTAATTTTTCTCTGTAGACTCACCAATGACTTCTGTACAATGGAGAAGACCACTCTCACCCCCACTACCCATCATTTTGGAAAAAGCCAGTTTTGTGTCTACTTATAAATTTATTTCCGTGTTCATTCACCACGTGTAAATGTGTGGTTCTCTAATTTCTCCACTGCATTGGTTGAAACACTTGGCTAGTGTCCTTATTCAATAATAATAAGTTAAGTAAAGTGAAAGTGAAGTTGCTCAGTCATGTCTGACTCTGCGACCCCGTGGACTGTAGCCTATCAGGCTGCTCCGTCCATGGCATTTTCCAGGCAAGAGTGCTGGAGTGGATTGCCATTTCCTTCTCCAGGGGATCTTCCCGACCCAGGAATCGAACCCAGGTCTCCTGCATTGCAGGCAGACGCTTTACCATCTGAGCCACCAGGGAAGCCCCCAAACCTTTGACAAATATATATTTTATCTTATGAGAGTCATAGTGTCTCCTTTTCAAAAAAATACAATTAACAATTTCCATTGGTTTGTCACAATTCTTCCTCACTTAACAATATATCAAATATCTTTCCATGTCATTACATGTATTAAAGATTATAAATATTCCATTAAACAAACATATTTTTAAAATGATCTTGTATTGTTGGAAAACAATGAATAGTCGTTTTGTGAACAAGGATAGATTCCTCTCTTGAAAACCCTCGGAATATGGAAAGTCATAAAGTGTGTCAAAAGTCTGTTACTTAATTTTTTTGGCATACAGCTTGTTTGCTTTCAGTTCCACGTTGACTTTTTCGAGGACGTGGGCCAGTGGACATAAAGGCCAAGCTATTTTCACAGCTCTCTTTGTTGACAGAAGGTTGCATGGGTCACTCCTATGAGTCTAAGATCATTTGGGGGAAAGTGCTGTGCCCTGGCCTTGTTAGAGGTCCACACGGGTTGCAGGACTCCAAGTACACTGCCATGCTTTACTTGGCTTAAAGTACCTGGTCAAGAATCCGGTTTGGCTTGCAATTGATTTCAGGAACATGGAAAGGCCACTGTTTTTCTGGGCTTTACCTTACATTGCCAACTCCTAAACTCTTTACCCTCTTACTGCACAGACCCTAGTTTCTAGCTCCTACAAAAATGTTCTGTATTCTTTTAAAACTTCAGTATTTAAGTCAAAATTGTAGAAATGGACCTCTTCCAATTATTTATCCTGTTTAACTCTTATTTAAACTTGCCTCCCTCCAACCCTCCCTCTCACTCTCTCCTTCAGCCTTTCTCTCTCTTTACAATTGCCAAGTGAATGGGCAGCAATTCTCAGAATAACAGTTTTAGCTTCCTTTCAGGAAACCAAATAAATGTTCCATACACAGAGGGGAAGGCAAAAGATAAAGTCATTTTTATGAAGTAGGTACTAGTTATAGGACCCGCGTCATGAGATAGAAGTCACCTTACCCAATATCCTATAAAACAAGCCACTGTTACACATCTGCATTGGTGGAATAATTAATCTATTAATATTGTTTTCTCATTGTTAGGGAAAAAAACCATAAAATGTAGCACTTTCAAGATCAACTAGCACTTTATAAAATGATGCCAAATTACAACCAGAGGCAAGAAAGATAATCTCTGATTTTCAAACTGAAGATGTATGATTTTAAAACTCCTAAATTTTGACTTTTGGTAAAATCTACTTCACATTTTGGGATGCAATCCTTTGGTAAATGTCTGCGATTTTTTTCAGTAATCTCTCCACCTACAATAGTATCTAAACTAAGCACTTACTTTTAAAATATGATAATGACTTTCTCTTTATTATATAATTGCTTTTCAAAAATTAATAACAAAATGGCAATTCCGATTTAAAAATAAGCAAAAATCTAACCACCCTAAAGTCAAAATGCATATTACAAGCATACTCAACCTCACTAACGAAACAATTGCCAGTAAAAATGTGTGTGTGTTTTAACATCTTAATCATTTTTAGGTGTACAGTTCAGTGGCATAAAATGCCTTCACATTGTTGTGCAGCCACTGACGTGTCCATCTCCAGAAATTTTCATCCTCTCTTCAGCCCCTGGTAATCACCATTCTACCTCCTGTCTCTATCAGTTTGACTGCTCTAAGTAATTCATATGAATTGAATCATATAATATTTGTCCTTTTGTGATTGGCATGTTTTAATTAGCATCATGTTCTTAAGATTCATCTATGTGGTAGCGTGTGTCAGAATTTCTTTCCTTTTAAAGACTGAATACTATTCCATTGTATGTATATATGTTCCACATTTTGGTTATTTATTCATCTGTCGATGAACACAAGTTACTTCCACATTCTGGCTATTGTGAAAATGCTGCTATGAACATGAGTATACAAACACCTAGTCAAGTTGCTGGTTTCAATTATTTTGAATATATACCTCAAACTAGAATTGCTGGATCATATCACTTCTACTTCTGTTTATTTTTGATGAATTGCTCTGCTATTATCTATACTGGCTGCACCATTTTACTTAATTCTCACTAAGAGCACAGTGGGTTCCAGTTTCTATACTCCTTTGCCAACACTTGTTATTTTCTTTATTTTTGAACAGTAACCTCTTAGTGGAGGTAAGATGGTATCTCAATGTGGTTTTAATTTGCTTTTCCTTAATAACTAATGATGTTGAGCATCTTTCCGTGAACTTATTGGGCATTTGTATGCCTTCTTTCTGGTCAAGTCATTGGCCATACTTAAAGCAGATTGCTTGTCTTTTTGTTGTTGAGTTTAAACACTTGTATTTGTATGTACATGTGGAAGACTAAGTTCAAAGAACTGAATTTTTCCACCCAATATCCAAATAAATCCTTGGGTTAGTTTAGAGAACTACCCAGCTGATGATTGGGAAAATTCCCTTGAAAATACAAAAATAATACATGTTGTGTGCTTGAAGATAAGATTCATTTATTTCCAGTGAGATCACCCGTCTATAAAATTCATCTGTCATCAACCAAAAAATCATCCACTTAAAAATATGTAGGCTAATTTATAACTAACTTTTATGAATATGACTAGGTAATAGTTGACTGTAATAATTCTGTAACACATCAGGGAAGCATTACCAGGTTTCAAAATGAAAGGTTATTCCTTGAATGGTAAAGAGATGAGATCAGATCTCTGTTTCAGTTTAAATGTCAGCAAAGAGTCTTTCTGAGGATGGTTTGTTGGTGTCACAGCAAAGAATGCTGAAAGTGCCAGCTTCTTCAGTTCAGTTCACTTGCTCAGTCATGTCCGACTCTTTGTGACCCCACGAATCGCAGCACGCCATGCCTCTCTGTCCATCACCAACTCCTGGAGTTCACTCAGACTCCCGTCCATCGAGTCAGTGATGCCATCCAGCCATCTCATCCTCTGTTGTCCCCTTCTCCTCCTGCCCTCAATCCCTCCCAGCATCAGAGTCTTTTCCAATGAGTCAACTCTTCGCATGAGGTGGCCAAAGTACTGGAGTTTCAGCTTCAGCATCATTCCTTCCAAAGAAATCCCAGGGCTGCTCTCCTTCAGAATGGACTGGTTGGATCTCCTTGCAGTCCAAGGGACTCTCAAGAGTCTTCTCCAACACCACAGTTCAAAAGCATCAATTCTTCGGCGCTCAGCTTTCTTCACAGTCCAACTCTCACATCCATACATGACCACTGGAAAAACCATAGCCTTGACTAGACGGACCTTAGTCGGCAAAGTAATGTCTCTGCTTTTGAATATGCTGCCTAGGTTTGTCATAACTTTTCTTCCAAGGAGTAAGTGTCTTTTAATTTCATGGCTGAAATTACCATCTGCAGTGATTTTGGAGCCCCCCAAAATAAAGTCTGACACTGTTTCCACTGTTTTCCCATCTATTTCCCATGAAGTGATGGGACCGGATGCCATGATCTTCGTTTTCTGAATGTTGAGCTTTAAGCCGACTTCTTCACTCTCCACTTTCACTTTCATCAAGAGGCTTTTAGCTCCTCTTCACTTTCTGCCATAAGGGTGGTGTCATCTGCATATCTGAGGCTATTGATATTTCTCCTGGCAAACTTGATTCCAGCTTGTGCTTCATCCAGCCCAGCGTTTCTCATGATGTACTCTGCATAGAAGTTAAATAAGCAGGGTGACAATATACAGCCTTGACGTACTCCTTTTCTTATTTGGAACCAGTCTGTTGTTCCATGTCCAGTTCTAACTGTTGCTTCCTGGACTGCTTTCAGATTTCTCAAGAGGCAGGTCAGGTGGTCTGGTTCCCATCTCTTTCAGAATTTTCTACAGTGTATTTGATCCACAGAGTCAAAGGCTTTGGCATAGACAATAAAGCAGAAATAGATGTTTTTCTGGAACTAAGTTGTAGGAAAGAAGGCTGAGGATGGGGCCCTAGAAGTCTGAGCAGGCTTCAAGGTGACCCTAGAGGCCAAACAGTTTGGCTTCAAGCACAGGAGCTTAACTCACTGCTTTAAATCAAAGCTCCTTTCCATCATTCAAAGTCCACTGCATTCTGGTCTCACCTTGCTCACCCAACCTAATTTCTCATTTTCTTTCCAACACATTCTCCCCATGTAGGCTAGCCTGCTCTTCATTCCAAGCACGCATTGTATTCCTTTGGCAGGTATTTATCTTGGGACATGAGGTATGCAAATAATATGACTTTTCTAACAACTTAACTTCCATTTCAAGCCTTTTATTCTGGTGTTATCAAACTCTTTTTCTGTAAAATCAAAGTTTTCTTATATAAAATGGGATTTAAGGTGAACCAAGGTATCAAATAGATAGTCCATATTTCCTTGAAGTCCTCTGTCCAGTATTTCCTCACCTCTTTCCTTCCTCAGCCTGGAGAATAATAATCTAGCATTCTAATTCTTTCCTCCATGGCTTGAGTCCTTTGTCCTCTCTTAAGAGCCCGAACTTTTAAAAAAATTTATTTATCTGACTGTGCCAGGTCTTAGTTGCAGAATGCAATATCTTTAATCTTCATTGCGGCATGCAGGACTCTCGGCTGAGGCATGTAGAATCTACATCCCTGACCAGGGATTGAACCTAGGCCTTTGGCACTGGGAGCGCAGTCTTAGCTACTGGACCCAGGGAAGAATCTGAATTTTTAAAAGTCAAAAAACCACAATGAAGCTCCTTTCTCTTTGTCACTGCCTGCTTTTCCCAAGGCAAGACACACAGAGCAGCCCTGCTCTCTGAATGAGGGAAAAGGGGAAGTGGGTAGAGGAGAATGAAACACTGGGGGAAAAATAATCAGTTCATACGCAACAATTTATCTCACCAACTTCAACTCTTTTACTTTGTTCAGGTTGTTCTGGGCTTAGAACATTCTTCCTCCTCTTTCTTTTATGACTCCTCTTGTAATTTGTCCCGTAAGTTAACCATGAATGTCTTATACTTGCTGTAGAATTGAAAGAAAATTCACTTAATTCAAGCTGTCATATCAGGTTAGAGTTATAAGGTATCCAAGTGTTTATTTAACTCAGTAGTTCTCAGTGTGAGTCTCCCAGTCAGCAGTATCAAATAGGAAGTTGTTTAAAATGCTAATTCTCAGGACTCTTTCTAGATCTCCTGAATCAAACTCTGAGGTCAGGTCCTGAATCTCCATCTTAAGTCACCCAGGGGATTTGGTTACTCTGGTTTGAGAAGCACTGGTTTAATCAGTGTTAGTCAGTGGAAAGATATGCTAGCTAATAGAAGTGATTTTGATATTTGAATGCCTATTGAATGTATTTGAATACCTGTAAGTAATGAGGCACTCATAACTTGCAGAACATGTTTGGAAAACTGATTTATATTGGTCTGAAATCTAAATCTGACAACTTCTACTCATCACTCATATTTACCTTCCTGGATTATGGGAAGAAATCAGATTTCCCTTCCACGTGACAATCTTTAAAATATCTCAGTATTACTACCATTTGCCTCTCTCTGCTCCTTATCCAGCCTAAAGTGGCTTGACTTTTGAGTCCCTTTACTGTCTTGTTTGGGTTTCCCTGGTGGCTCACATTTTTAAAGAATGTGCCTGCAATGCAGGGGACCCGAGTTCAATCCCCCTATTCTTGCCTGGAGAATTCCAGGACAGAAGAGCCTGGCAGGCTACAGTCCATGGGGTCACAAAGAGTCAGGCACAACTAAGTGACTAACACTACTCTGCTACTGTCTTGCTTGCACACGGCTGAATGCAAATCTGTTTATTTGCAGTTCTCTTTAATGAGCTCTGCTGTGGTTCAAGGTCAATCAAACTAAAGTACAATTTCTTGCTTCTAGGTACTATGTATACTCCCATTAATGTTGGCTAATCTGGCCTTAGCTGCTGTTTTGGTGGCTACGTTGCTAATTCATACAAAGCATATTATTAACTGAAATTCTTTGTTGTTTTTCATCCCTATCTTGGCTTTTTCTTTTTAACAGATGCTAGTGGAGAAGGCGATGGCACCCCACTCCAGTACTCTTGCCTGGAAAATCCCATGGAAAGAGGAGCCTGGTGGGCTTCAGTCCATGGGGTCGCTAAGAGTCAGACACGACTGAGCGACTTCACTTTCACTTTTCACTTTCATGCATTGGAGAAGGCAATGGCAATCCACTCCAGTGTTCTTGCCTGGAGAATCCCAGGAATGGGGGAGCCTGGTGGGCTGCCATCTATGGGGTTGCACAGAGTCAGACATGACTGAAGCAATTTAGCAGCAGCAGCAGCAGCAGTAGTATATCTCTTTTTTATACCTTTAGGCTCAGTTCCTTGGATGCATGTGTGTAACTATGTCTATTATTGTTTCCTGATTAGTTCTTCGACTATCTGATTAATGACATAATTCACTGTCTTGGCAATGCATACCTCTTGTCCCTTGAAGTAGGTCCCAGATGACATAATGAGTACTCAATAAATAATTTAGAAATATTTTATTGACGTATTGACAGATGTTTTCAGTGCAAAAATTTTCAATGCAGGATCTACAAGTTGTTACTTAATATAAAGTAAAAACACCACTGTCTTTAGTTGCAAACATCCAGAATTATATATGCTGCTTTTCAAAGTTTTCCCATTGGTTGGTTATATCCTCCAGGGTATACTTTGAAAGTCTATATTCTTTAAAATTATATCCAAGGATCAATTATAACCTCACTCTATATTCTTTCAAAATAATTTTGTGGTTTCTTCTCTTAGAATTGCTTCCAGAAACTACTTTATGAATCACAGAAAAGTAACTCTTTCATCTTATAATGGTGGCAACTATTTATATTTAAAATCAAAGTTGGAATTCTTCATGTTGATACCCCTCTGAACCCCTAGGAATATATATTTTTTAAATGGCTTTTGGTTGTGTATACATATGCCCTCACGGAAGGACCAAAGGTAGTTCTTGGCAGAAATTTTAATAAAGACTTTTTGAAAAGATTTCCAACAATGGCAATGTCCTTGGGAGCTGCAGATAACACATAATTGGACATATATGTTTGTGTGCTTGCTTCTTATGGTGACTTTGCCTCACGTATTTGTTGTGTCAAATATCCCCACCCTAATAGAAGGAACCACAAAAAGAGATTTGGCCTCATAAAACACAGCCCAAACATTTGTAGATCAAAGTAGTGACACTCCTTAAAATATTAGTAGGAAGAATTGATGCTTTTGAACTGTGGTGTTGGAGAAGACTCTTGAGAGTCCCTTGGACTGCAAGGAGATCCAACCAGTCCATTCTGAAGGAGATCAACCCTGGGATTTCTTTGGAAGGAATGATGCTAAAGCTGGAACTCCAGTACTTTGGCCACCTCATGCGAAGAGTTGACTCATTGGAAAAGATTCTGATGCTGGGAGGGATTGGGGGCAGGAGGAGAAGGGGACGACAGAGGATGAGATGGCTGGATGGCATCACTGACTCAATGGACGTGAGTCTGAGTGAACTCCGGGAGTTGGTGATGGACAGGGAGGCCTGGTGTGCTGCAATTCATGGGGTCGCAAAGAGTCAGACACGACTGAGCGACTGAACTGAACTGAAACTATATGCAGTAAATAGTATAAAATGTGCTCAAATAGACAAGATTAACAATTGAACCATTAAATGAGAAAAGCATGAGTTTATTTATTCATCAAAATGTATAGAACTCCTTATATATGTGTGTGGGAAGAACGAATATATATTAGACTCTTGGAATACGCCAGTCATTTTATGTGGACTCCCCATGAAGTAGAAAACTGATTATCCCATTTTACAGTCGAAAACACTGACCTGAGAGGAGAAGTGGTCCTAGGTCACAGTGATAGTCAAGTAAGTAAAAAAATAGATACTTGAACCCAGGCCTTTCAGGCTCCAGACCTTGTTCTCTTTCTATCTACTATATTATACAAGGAATATTACAAACCAAAAGATACAGTTTCTGTACCCAAGTTTCTGTACTTCACAGAAAAATAAGTAAATATGGATTTTAAAAATTCTCTGTACAAATCAAAGAAAGCTGAGTTAAAATAAAAATTGAGTTAACTGAATAAAAAATAATTTTAAAATGGCAATGTTTCATTTTGACAAGAATTGAATAAAATCAAGCCTTTTCCTGCCAGTTGGTTAAGTTTTATTTTGAAATTAGCAATACAGATCAAGAACCATAAAAATATTTGTATCCTCTTTTATTACCCTTTATCATAAATCCATTTCTGGAACTTTAGTCTAAGACAGTATTATAAATGTTGAAAAGTGGCATAAAGGCATTACTAGCTGAGTTGGAAAAAAACACCCCTGTATACATGTCAGCCCTGCTGTTTAGCATGGAATATATAACTGTTGAGAGCCCACTGTGTGGCACAGGGAACTCAGCTCAGTGCCTGTGGTGGCCTAGATGGAAGGGAAATCCAGAGGGAGGGGATACGCGTGTACACGTGGCTGATTCGCTTCACTGTACAGCAGCAACTAACACAACATTGTGAAGCAACTATATTCCAATAAATTAAAAAAAAAATCCTACTTCCCCTTTACTCTCACACCGCTGCCGTCCTGCCATACTTCTGACAGCTGGCGTGTGGGTTTTCCACACAGCAGTTCCCCATGACACCAACCAGGTGGCCCACAATTCCATTTAATTCTGATACCGTCTACTCAGAGCTAACATCAGATCCCACAAGTTAAAGGCTCAGTCCCACAAGACTGCCCCAACTTCAGATGCCCATCGCAAGTTCCAGGTTGTCACTTGGACTCTTCACCAATTATCTATAAATCAGGGTTCCCATGACCCTCTTCTCTCGGGTTTGATCAGTTGCTAGTATGGCTCACAGAACTCAGGGAAACACATTTATTAATTTATTTATTGAATTATTTTATAATTCAGGCTCTGAGTGAAAGGCCAGATGAAGAGCTCGATAGGAAAGAACATGGAATGCTGCTGAGGTCAGGAGCCTCTGTCCCCATAGAGCTGAGATGTGCTACCCTTCCAGCACGCAGATATATTCACTAGTCCAGAAGCTCTCTGAACATCACACTTTGGAGCTTTTCATGGAGGCTTCATCACCTCAGTGTGAAAGATCATGAAGTCTATCTCGAGCCCCTCTCCATTGCTTGGAGAAGAGGGAGCTGGTACTGAAAGTTCCAACCTTCTAATCATGACTTGATCTTCTTAACAATCAGCCTCGATTCTGTAGCTACCCAGGAACCCACCAAATGTTGTCTCATTAGAACAAAAGACACTCCTGTCACCCAGGAAATTCCAGGCAATTTATGAGCTTTGTGTCAGGAATCAGGGACAAAGGCCAAATATTAGAGTACCAAGATTCTTTTAGTGCTCATATCACTTAGGACATTACAGGGGTCTGCAGAGTTCTGTGCCAAAAATTGGGGTCAGCGACCATTATAAGTATTTTTTTCTGTTTTACATTACCAGCAGTAATTTAAAAAACAGGAAAAAACTGCAACTACTTTATATACCTAATTTATTGCCTAAATGGTTGGGTTAAAATAAACAATTTGGTCTGTTTGTGGAATATTTTGGAACTATTAAAATAATGGTTATAAAGACTATGTAGCCTTATAAAAACAGGTTGTATTAATAAATAACCATATGTGGGTCTACAATATATCAAATACTTATGATTCATGTTATACAAAAGATATAGGATAAAAATGAAGAAAATGTATGAAATACTATGTATTGCAGTATAACAGTTTAGGTTTTTTTTTTTGTTTGTTTTTTTTTATTTATTTTTTTTTAGTTTTTTATTTTTTAAATTTTAAAATCTTTAATTCTTACATGCATTCCCAAACATGAACCCCCCTCCCACCTCCCTCCCCATAACATCTTTCTGGGTCATCCCCATGCACCAGCCCCAAGCATACTGCATCCTGCGTCAGACATAGACTGGCGATTCAATTCACATGATAGTATACATGTTAGAATGTCATTCTCCCAAATCATCCCACCCTCTCCCTCTCCCTCTGAGTCCAAAAGTCCGTTATACACATCTGTGTCTCTTTCCCTGTCTTGCATACAGGGTCGTCATTGCCATCTTCCTAAATTCCATATATATGTGTTAGTATACTGTATTGGTGTTTTTCTTTCTGGCTTACTTCACTCTGTATAATCGGCTCCAGTTTCATCCATCTCATCAGAACTGATTCAAATGAATTCTTTTTAACGGCTGAGTAATACTCCATTGTGTATATGTACCACAGCTTGCTTATCCATTCATCTGCTGATGGACATCTAGGTTGTTTCCATGTCCTGGCTATTATAAACAGTGCTGCGATGAACATTGGGGTACATGTGTCTCTTTCAATTCTGGTTTCCTCGGTGTGTATGCCCAGAAGTGGGATTGCTGGGTCATAAGGTAGTTCTATTTGCAATTTTTAAGGAATCTCCACACTGTTCTCCATAGTGGCTGTACTAGTTTGCATTCCCACCAACAGTGTAGGAGGGTTCCCTTTTCTCCACACCCTCTCCAGCATTTATTGCTTGCAGATTTTTGGATCGCAGCCATTCTGACTGGTGTCAAGTGGTACCTCATTGTGGTTTTGATTTGCATTTCTCTAATAATGAGTGATGTTGAGCATCTTTTCATGTGTTTGTTAGCCATCCGTATGTCTTCTTTGGAGAAATGTCTATTTAGTTCTTTGGCCCATTTTTTGATTGGGTCGTTTATTTTTCTGGAGTTGAGCTGCAGAAGTTGCTTGTATATTTTTGAGATTAGTTGTTTGTCAGTTGCTTCATTTGCTATTATTTTCTCCCATTCCGAAGGCTGTCTTTTCACCTTGCTTATATTTTCCTTTGTTGTGCAGAAGCTTTTAATTTTAATTAGATCCCATTTGTTTATTTTTGTTTTTATTTCCAGTTTAGTTTTTTTTAATAAATCTTTTATTAATTTTGTGATGAAGGCAAAAGAAATCTCCACATTCTCCTGGTATTGTTTGCTGTTACTGGACATATCACATTCCTTTTTTTTTTTAATCTTATGCTATCATTCCAATAGAAATGAGTTTTTGAAAATCTGCTTTGTTTATTAAATTGCAATCAAATAATTCTAGCTCAGTCTCCTATAGTTCTAGTAAGGCGAATATAACACATTTGACACATTAGTGTAACTTAAGTGTCACAACTTCTCCATTCATTGTGAATCTGTACAGTTAAAATTTTGAAGACATTATGGCTCCTAGGATTAGTGGTTGAGACTGGGGATGCAAGGTCAGCCTCTTGGCTTCCAAGGAAAGTACTTCCTTTCATTGTGCCCTGAATGTGTCTACACTGTGAGATGGAGAACAGGATTAGAGAGTTGCTATTGAGATGTGAATTCTCCTTGGCTCTGGCAAGGCTATTGAGACTCATATATTTTTGAGAGAAATATTTTGAAAGATGAATGGTTCCTTAGCCCTGCTGGGGCCTCAGCTTGGAACTTGGTGACTCTGGCTATCACAGCAAGAGGGAATCTGAGCCAGGACAGATAGCTGGACAAGAGTTGGAGCCCACATCAGTCGTGGGCCGGCGAGAGTCCAAGCCCTAGGGAAGGAATAAATGGGTTGAGGGGTTAGTGGGGGATTGGGTACTTGGGATAGTATAGGGAGGAACTGGGAACAAAGGCAAGCCAGGGTGGAGTTTCACACAGAGATGGAGCTGGCTCAAAGCAAGAGTCAATGCTAATGGGAACAAAGGGCAGACACAGGCTTGACCATTAAGCCCTATCAGAGAAAGCAAAGGCAAGAGACAGGAGTCAGGGATGAAGCTGGGCTGAAGCCCAAAGGAAGTCTGGTGTTGTAAATGGGAGCAAGGAAAGGCTGGAATTCTGGGGGAGACTTGGGGCTTCCCTTGTGGCTAAAGAACCTGGTTTCCATGTGGGAGACCTGTGTTCGATCCCTGGGTTGGGAAGATCCCCTGGAGAAGGGAACAGCTACTCAGCATTCTGGCCTGGAGAATTCCATGGACCATATAGTCCATGGGGTTGCAGAGTCAGACACGAGTGAGCGACTTTCATCTTCACCTCTTTCTGACTCCAGCTGCCTGTTATAATGGCTCACATGTTTCAAGTGCAGAGAATTCAGTGCTCAGAGTGCCCCAAAGGAAACTCAACAGCTTATGATCAAATGCCATACAGATTTCTGGATGAGGTTTCTCAACCAGCATCTTCCTTAAGACACCACCACTGCTCCGGTGTCTATAGTCTAGATTGAAAAGAACGTTTGACTGCAGAGAAGCCCTTTCTCTTGAGAACTGTGGCTTACTGAGGAAACCAGATCTCTGTTGTAACTGCCCAGATAAGCGATACAGGGTTCAAGTATTTCTAATGCTATTGGTAAGCATTTGTCATTTCAAACTATCAGGGATAGATTCTCTGATTTTTACAGATGATTTTTAACCTTGGAGGATGTGTGTGCACAGACGCACATCTCATTCCTCATTTAGATATTTACAACATGTATACTGTTGACTTTTGAACAATGTGTTGGTTAGGAATGCCAACCCTCCACACAACTGAAAATTCACATACAACTTTAATGTCAGCCATCTGTATCTGCGGTCAGAAGCTGCATATTCAACCAACCAGCAATCATGTAGTTCTGTAGTACGTATTATTGAAAAACCTCTGCATGTAAGTGGACCATGTCATTCAAACCTATGTTGCTCGAGGGAAAATTGTTTGTGTATACATTTGTATAAATAAATATATATTTACATATCTGTATCTACATATACGTATATACACACTTACATGTATATTACCTTTTTTCAATTTGAAAGCATATTTTCATTGAAATATATTTGACAGATAATGTTGTACCAATTTAAGGTATACTGCATGTTGATATGATATTTGGTATATTCTCACATGATTGCCATTGTAGAGATAGTTAGCTTCTCTATCATGTCACATAATTATCATTTCTTGTTTGTTGTAGGGATAATTAAAATTTAGTTTCTTAGTGAGTTTGATTATAATCCAATAATGTCTATATTCACTATGCTCTGCATTAGATCTCTGTGACTTGTTTATCTACTAGTTGCAATTTTATACCCTTGAACAACATGTCTCCTTTTCCCTCCACCCCCCAGCCCCTGGCAACAACCATTCTATTCTCTTTGTCTGTAAGTTTGGCTTTTCTACATTCCACATATAAGTGATATTGCACAATTTTCATCTTTCTCTAACTTTTCTTGCTTAGCATAATGTTCTCAAGTTCTGTCTGTGTTGTTGCAAAAAGTAGGATTTCTTTCTTCCTCATGGAAAGAGTCTACCTATCTATCTCAAATCTTCTTTAACCATTTTTCTATCTTTTTTTCTTAAAATTTTCTTATAAAATATGGTGGCTTTGAATTGAAGTCACCTTGATAATTTTTTGTATTCCATACATGTCTTTCAACTTTTCACTAGATTCAATATAGACTAGAACATGGCATATCTTGTGGAAAGTTTTCATGGACTCTGCCCTTCCGTGGTCTCACCGATACTGGACTGAATTGTTTGTGGGAGCACAAAGCAAAGTGTCTTAATAATGCAGGCAGCAAACAGCCCAGGTTCTCCTGTAGCCCATAGACGCTGGCAAGTGTGGCCCATTACATGTGACTTTCTTGACCTTCTGTTCTAAGTCCTCTCTGCCACTAAGCAGTCAGACTGAGTCTTGATAAAGACTTTCTATGACCAAACCCTGGTTAGGCTCTTAAGTCCTTGAGACCTTGACCTTGTGGTTTCTGTCTGTTTGGGGCTAGCATCACCCAGCTATAGCAAGAATCTTTCTAAATTGGTTTAAAGAGAATCTTCCACCCTTGATATCAGAAAATTCCACATCTCCCAGCATTTCTCAAGTAATATCTGATCACCCTGGTCTGCCATCAGCAAGAATTCTGTCAAGTCACTTTACACAGAAATTCTCCCTTGGGACTTTCCTATTGGTCCAGTGGCTAAGGCTTTGCGCTCCCAAGGCAGGGGGCCTGGGTTCAATCCCTGGTCAGGGAACTATATCCCACATGCCACAACCTGATACAGCCAAATAAGTAAATAAAAATAAATATTAAAAAGAAATCCCCCCTTTCCCCTGTAAATAATATAAGTAATCCCCTCGTAATTTTCCATCCACTGACCTCCACCCTTGACTATAAATCCCCACTTGTGCATGCTGCTTTTGAAACTGAGCCCAGTTCCATACTGAGATCTCTTTTCCTCCATTGTAACTTTCTGATTAAAACATATTTTTACCACTTCAGCTACCATCTAGCTCTGACTTCAACAGTCTCGGCTTTAAAACTTTCTGCCACAGTTGCCTTTTGAGCCATTTGCCTTACATTTCACTGGTGCAGAGTTCTGTAAATTAAGATGATTTAGGCATGAGTTGCAGAATCATAGACCTGTTTTGAATCCCAGCCCTTTCATCTGCTAGCTGAGTGGCATTTTTGAGAATACTTTATCCATTGTACCTCAATTTTCTTATTTTAAAAATGGGTGTAAATGGAGAAACAAACATAGAGAATAGACTTATGGGGAGAGGGGAGGAGAGGGTGAGATATATGGAGAGTAACATGGAAACTTACATTACCATATGTAAAATAGATAGCCAATGGGAATTTGGGAGGGAAGTTCAAATGGAGGGAATCTGTATATACCTATGGCTGACTCATGTTAAGGTTTGACAGAAAACAACAGAATTTTGTAAAGCAATTAACCTTCAATTAAAAAATGAATTTAAAAAAATGGGCATAACCATACAGATATACTAAGATTATGAGGAATAAATGAAGTAACACTTGCATGAGTGCTTAGGGAAGAATAGTAACATAATAAATGATATTATTATCATTTTGGTGGGGTTGCACAGTGAGAAGAAATGTGGGAATATTTTATGGTGAGAAAACTGGTATTTAAAAGTGTATTTCTTTTTTATATATTTTTTTCATTTTGTTATAGGATACTGAATATAGTTCCCTGAGCTAAACAATGAGGCCTTATTTTTTTTTATCTAATCTATATATAATAGTTTGCATCTTATAGTCCCCCAAAAAGTATGTTTTTAGTGTTGGAGATATCAAATCAGCTTGGACCAGACCTTTTTCTAGAAAGAACTAGTTTATGGTTTTTCTCAGAATCATGGATGTGTAGTAACAAGCTTACTTGTTTATGGAGCAATATGAAAAATGCTTAAATCATAATCAAGAAAAATATTATGGCATAAAGTATACAATATGATCAAATACTTAATTCATATTATAAGAAAGGTATAGTATAAAGTTGAAGCAAATACATGAAATGCAGATGTGTGATGGTGGTAGAATAGTATTTTATTTGGCTAGGCCATTGTCTGGCCAACCCCTCTCTATGCTCTTGGTAGATAGGGGTTGCTGTTTGGTGTATGTAGGGTGGGAAGAGGGAAGATATATTTACATGAGATGCCAAGGAACTTTTAAAAATCAAAGGGATTGAGATCCTTAACTCTTCTCTTTCGAGGTTCAATATTGTTAGAACGTCTCTGACCTCATAGACTAAGGTGTTTCTAGTTGAAGGCCCTGACCAGGAAAGGAGACCAGGTTTCTCCCACCCAGGAAGGAAGTCACTAAGAAGAAGGGAGGGTTTAGGCTTGTGATGCATGTCCCAAATAAGGTCCTAGATGGTAATGGGGAAGGCTGGGTCGGGGTTGCTCATCCAACCCTGAAAGAAACTCTACAAAGCAGGACCTGGTTGTATCCCTGTTTTTCACTACATTGCCTAGGCATAGAGAAGTGAAGAAATTTGCCCAAGGTAAGAGTGCCAGGAGGTCATTCAAGCCGAGACTTGAACTTGTTTGTCTTCAGGATCCTTGCATCTCACCACTACACTCATTGTCTTATCTAGATCCTTATGTGGCTCTTCTCCTCCTCAGTTCAGTTCAGTTCAGTCGCTCAGTCGTGTCCGACTCTGCAACCCCATGAATCACAGCACGCCAGGCCTCCCTGTCCATCACCAACTCCCAGAGGTCACTCAGACTCACGTCCATTGAGTCAGTGATGCCATCCAGCCATCTCATCCTCTGTTGGCCCCTTCTCCTCCTGCCCCCAATCCCTCCCAGCATCAGAGTCTTTTCCAATGAGTCAACTCTTCGCATGAGGTGGCCAAAGTACTGGAGTTTCAGCTTTAGCATCATTCCTTCCAAAGAAATCCCAGGGCTGATCTCCTTCAGAATGGATTGGTTGGATCACCTTGCAGTCAAAGGGACCCTCAAGAGTCTTCTCCAACACCACAGTTCAAAAGCATTAATTCTTCGGCGCTCAGCCTTCTTCACAGTCCAACTTTCACATCCATACATGACCACAGGAAAAACCATAGCCTTGACTAGATGGACCTTAGTCAGCAAAGTAATGTCTCTGCTTTTGAATATGCCATCTAGATTGGTCATAACTTTTCTTCCAAGGAGTAAGTGTCTTTTAATTTCATGGTTGCAATCACCATCTGCAGTGATTTTGGAGCCCCCAAGCATAAAGTCTGACACTGTTTCCACTGTTTCCCCATCTATTTCCCATGAAGTGATGGGACTAGATGCTGTGATATTTGTTTTCTGAATGTTGAGCTTTTAGCCAACATTTTCACTCTCCTCTTTCACTTTCATTAAGAAGCTTTTTAGTTCCTCTTCACTTTCTGCCATAAGGGTGGTGTCATCTGCATATCTGAGGTTATTGATATTTCTCCTGGCAATCTTAATTCCAGCTTGTGTTTCTTCCAGTCCAGCGTTTCTCATGATGTACTCTGCATAGAAGTTAAATAAGCAAGGTGACAATATACCGCCTTGACATACTCCTTTTCCTACTTGAAACCAGTCTGTTGTTCCATGTCCAGTTCTAACTGTTGCTTCCTGACCTGCATACAGATTTCTCAAGAGGCAGGTGAGGTGGTCTGGTATTCCCATCTCTTTCAGAATTTTCCACAGTTTATTGTGATCCACACAGTCAAAGGCTTTGGTGTAGTCAATAAAGCAGAAATAGATGTTTTTCTGGAACTCTCTTGCTTTTTCCATGATCCAGCGGATGTTGTCAATTTGATCTCTGGTTCCTCTGCCTTTTCTGAAACCAGCTTGAACGTCAGGGAGTTCACGGTTCACGTATTGCTGAAGCCTGGCTTGGAGAATTTTGAGCATTACTTTTCTAGCATGTGAGATGAGTGCAATTGTGCAGTAGTTTGAGCATTCTTTGGCATTGCCTTTCTTTGGGATTGGAATGAAAACTGACCCTTTTCCAGTCCTGTGGCCACTGCCGAGTTTTCCAAATGTGCTGGCATATTGATTGCAGCACTTTCACAGCATCATCTTTCAGGATTTGAAATAGCTCAACAGGCATTCCATTACCTCCACTAGCTTTGTTCATAGTGATGCTTTGTAAGTCCCACTGACTTCACATTCCAAGATGTCTGGCTCTAGATGAGTGATCATACCATTGTGATTATCTGGGTCGTGAAGAGGAGGAATGAAGCAGGGCAAAGACTAATAGAGTTTTGCCAATAAAATGCACTGGCCATAGCAAACACCCTCTTCCAACAACACAAGAGAAGACTCTACACATGGACATCACCAGATGGTCAACACCAAAATCAGATTGATTATATTCTTTGCAGCCAAAGATGGAGAAGCTCTATACAGTCAACAAAAAGAAGACCAGGAGCTGACTGTGGCTCAGATCATGAACTCCTTATTACCAAATTCAGACTTAAAGTGAAGAAAGTAGGGAAAACCGCTAGACCATTCAGGTATGACCTAAATCAAATCCCTTATGATTATATAGTGGAAGTGAGAAATAGATTTAAGGGCCTAAATCTGATAGAGTGCCTGATGAACTATGGACTGAGGTTCGTGACATTGTACAGGAGACAGGGATCAAGACCATCCCCATGGAAAAGAAATGCAAAAAAGCAAAATGGCTGTCTGGGGAGGCCTTACAAATAGCTGTGAAAAGAAGAGAGGTGAAAAACAAAGGAGAAAAGGAAAGATATAAGCATCTGAATGCAGAGTTCCAAAGAATAGCAAGAAGAGATAAGAAAGCCTTCTTCAGCGATCAATGCAAAGAAATAGAGGAAAAGAACAGAATGGGAAAGTCTAGAGATCTCTTCAAGAAAATGAGAGATACCAAGGGAACATTTCATGCAAAGATGGGCTCTATATAGGACAGAAATAGTATGGACCTAACAGAAGCAGAAGATATTAAGCAGAGGTGGCAAGAATACACAGAAGAACTGTACCAAAAAGATCTTCATGACCCAGATAATCACGATGGTGTGATCACTCATCTAGAGCCAGACATCCTGGAATGTGAAGTCAAGTGGGCCTTAGAAAGCATCACTACAAACAAAGCTAGTGGAGGTGAAGGAATCCTCCTTGTTGACAGAATAAAGAAATGCAAGTTGGAGTTGAGGATTAAGACATATACTTCTGTGAGAAAGGTACTGGCAATTAAAAAGAACCCCAAAAGGCGTTGAGGTTTCCGGGCCTCCTGCAGGAGGGTAATAATTATGTGATGTAATCCACATTCCTGCCTGACTTTTGGAAATGAAAGAAAACAAGAATTTTCAAGATGATTACCTAAGATTAAAGATCATTCTATGGCCTTGTTTAGTTGGTTGTTTTTCCTGTGAAAACTTGATCTTTCCGGACCTCAATGATCTCATCTGTAAAATAAAATTGTTGTACTAAGTCATTGTTTAAGGTTCTTTTCATGGCTTAAAGTTTGTGAGTGCAGGAATTTACAAGCTTTTTTTTCTGGTATTTAACCTTTGGCCTTGGCCTCTTTAGCACTTATGATTGAAACTGATGGACTGAACTGAAAGTTGATGTGACAGGTGAGGAAGCCAGGACAAAGGACTTGAGGGAAGTTATGAAGCAGGGACAGGTTTCACAGCTAGCTATTAAATGGAGTTGAAAGGAAAGAATTCAAGATTTCAGAAACCAGTGGATAAAGCAGAAAAGGTTGAAGCTCAGAAAAGGCTTTTAGAGGGATTATAAAGAGAATGGTTGTGCCTTAGACTTTAGCAGGCTGCGAATTGATTGGCCAGTGTGAATCAGAAGAAAGGGTTAGCCATCATAGGGCTCTGGGTGATGGGTGGCTGTCTGGTGTCTTGGCCTTACCATCCCAGCCCCAGTCTCTCAGAAGCTGGTATAGCATTGACACTATTACCGATAATTCTGCTCCCAACTACACAAAGCTTTCTTAATCTTAGTTCAGGTAAAAGAATAGATAGTAATTAAGTAAAGGAAAAGTAAAAAAAAATATCACAAAAACATAGGTGGGAGCAGATTTTACTCTGAATTGTTTGAAAGAGTAACTACTTTTTGTTTCCTCTTCCTTCCTTCTTTCTTCTCATCTTCCTCCTTTTTGCTCATTACCCACTTCTTTCTCGTTCCTTTCTCTCTGGTTCCCTTTCCTCACCCCTTCATTCTTTCATCCTCCACTCCCAGCACTTACAGCACTGTGTTTAAAAGCTCTTGCTAGGGACTTACCTGGTGGTTCAGTGGTTAGGGCTCCATGCTTCCAATGCAGAGGTGCAGGTTTGATCCCTGGTTGGGGAACTTATATCCCATATGCTACAATCAAGAAAAAAAAAAAAAAACACCAAATAGTTTAAAAAAAATCCAATTAAACCAAAAAAAAGTCCATTCTGAGCACTCTGGCCAACACAAAATAGAGACATGTTTCTGATTTCTCACACTGTTCTCAAGCAACAAGTTCAGTTCAATTCAATTCAGTCACTCAGTTGTTTCCGACTCTTTGTGACCTCATGAACCACAGCACACCAGGCCTCCCTGTCCATCACCAACTGCTGGAGTCTACCCAAACCCATGTCCATTGAGTTGGTCATCCCATCCAACCATCTCATCCTGTATCATCCCCTTCTCCTCCTGCCCTCAATCTTTCCCAGCTTCAGGGTCTGTTCAAATGAGTCAGCTCTTCACATCAGGTGGCGAAAGTATTGGAGTTTCAGCTTCAACATCAGTCCTTCCAATGAACACCCAGGACTGATCTCCTTTAGGATGGACTGGTTGCATCTCCTTGCAGTCCAAGGGACTCTCAAGAGTCTTCTCCAACACCACAGTTCAAAAGCATCAATTCTTTGGCACTCAGCTTTCTTTATAGTCCAACTCTCACATCCATACATGACCACTGGAAAAACCATACCTTGAGACAGACAAAGAATGTGGTAAAACATTGTAAGGGCTTCCCTGGTGGCTCAGTGGTGAAGAAACCACCCGCCAATGCTGGGGACCAGGGTTCAAACCCTGGATTAGGAAGAACCCCTGAGAAGGAAATGGTGACCCACTCCAGTGTTCTTGCCTGGGAAATCCCATGCGCAGAGAAGCCAAACAGTAAAAATCCTGCTTCATATTTCTTTTCCTCACTCCATCCTGTCTGTGCAGCCCTATGCCAAATCTGCTAACATTCTTTCCTCTTCCTCCTCTATTCCCCTTCTCCCTTCTAAAGCTTGCTCTGAGGCTTGGATGATGTAATGGCTCAAGATTTTCCCTATGTTGGGAGAAAAAAAGTCTCCTAAGGTTCACTGTGTTATATGAACCAAGTTTCAGACATAAGATCACTCACTAGTTAGGGTTTCCTTCTCTCTCTCTCTCTTTTTTAAATATTGAAACAGATATACTGAGGGTTTAAAAAAATAAGTTTCATCTTTTTTTTGATGAGTAATGATGGTATTTCTAGGACTTTATTGAGTGCTTACCATGTGCTAAGTGCTTAATATATGATTTCTAAGCCTTGTTTTATCACTCCACTGCTACTCTCAATTCATAGATGAGAAAACTCAGAGCATTTAAGTGTTAGTTGCTCAGTGGTGTCTGACTCTGTGACCTCATGGACTGTAGCCTGCCAGCCTCCTCTGTCCTTGGGATTCTCCAGGCAAGAATTCTGGAGTAGGTAGACATTCCCTTCTCCAGGGGATCTTCTCGACCCAGGGGTTGAATCAAGGTCTCCTGCATTACAGGCAGATTCTTTCCTGTCTGAGCCACCAGGGAAGGCCCAGTCTGAGGTAAAACAGCCAGAAGTGGAATTAGAACATAAATCTGTCTAACTCAAAAACTCAAACTTTTTTCACTACCTCTATGCTTTAATGACAAAGAGAATTCCATGCAATCTTTTTATTCCTCCTCAGAATAATTCTACTTTCAAGTTCTCAGTTTTTGGTTTTTGTTTTATATTTTAAACTTATGAGGTAAGGCACATGTTTAAGCTAGGCTACTAGCTTTGAGAAACAGCTGGATTCCTTCTAGGTTGTATAATGAGTATCTGCTCTGTTTTTGTTATCAATTGTAAACTCTACTATGATAGTCAATAAAATTTTTCAATAATTAGAAAAAAGTCTCAGTGGTATAATTTTTTTAAAGTTAAGACTTTTTCCTCTTAAAAACTGATTAATGCTTATTTATAAAAACACATGTAGTTTCATACATTAATATTCATGGTGCAAAACACAGATGGACTTATAGGCATTAACAGAAGCAAAAGGAAATTGTAAGTGTTCTTACTGCTTGGTATCACATATAGATTTAATAGAAGTTCCCAGAAAAAAAAAAATCTCACTTCTCACTTTGATGTTGTACACCTTTAAAATAACATTGTGAATTTTTTAATCAATTTAATTCAAAAGACTGTAACAGAAACCTAATGGATTGTTAGTTTTTTTATTTTGACATTGATTATATCATTCATGGTGCATTAATATTAATTTGCAATGAGACTATTATGCCAGTATGCTTCTGTTACAATATAATAATCAATAAGGGAATATTTAGCATTGAATTGAGATGAGTGTGACATTAATTTGTGCTCTTCCTATCGTGAATTTGTATCAAATTGTTGAACTGATGCAGGTCATATCCATATTACAACAGAATTTCATGCTATATTTATGTGGTGCCTGTATTTTAGAGGCAGAATTTAAACAGTTCCTTTAACCCATCTGGGTGTCAACACTTTCATCTGTAGGTACAGATTATATTGCATCAAAAGAGTGTCTGACACATTGCTAGCATTTGGTGTGAGTTTACTATTAGAATTTATGACCCCTATTTTAAGAGCAGGAAAACTGTTAGGGTGCCTGTAACAACTGTGCTTGAAGCTAAAACTGCCAGTGGTCAGAGATATTAAATCTGTTTAAATGTGGACCTAATACAGTTTACAGTCCATGAGAGAGGTTTGGAGAGAAGGACTTGGACCACATATGAGGGGTGGGATCTTTAATAGGCAAGAGCAGGGAACAACATTCTGATGTCAGCCATCAGTTAAACTCTTAATTTTCTGAGTTTCCCAAAATGTGAGTCCAGGGCATGCTCAGGAACAAATTTCACTGCTCCATCCAAATAAGCTTTAAAAACATTGTGTAACCTACTCTCTTCTTGGAGACTCACAGTATTTATTTACATAGCAAAGGCTTAGAGATATATGAAAAAGAATGCTGCTTTAACTTAATTCCACCTCACTTTTCTCAAACTTATTTGATAATGGAATTCTTTAAAATTATGCCACCTTTAAATAGCCTGTATAATTAGTCCTCCTTGGAACACATTTAGAGAAATGCTGATTCATAGAAAACTCAAAATTCAGCTACTTTTCCCTTTTTAAAATTCATGAGTTCAAGGCAAATTGTACTGACATATAGCCTCTCCAGTTTACCTTTCCATCCATATTTAGGTGTAAATAACTTATCACCCACGTGGTAGGTAGTGAATTCATAAAACCCAGGTAAGGAGATCAGATCCCATGTACACGCCAGATATGTCTCCGTTTGATTTTTTTTTTTGGTGACTTCCTCCCTCCCTGCCTCCCCCTCTCCCTTCCTTTCTTCCTCCTTTCTTTCTTTCTTTCTCTCCCTGTCTGTCTTTCTTTCTCTCCTTCCCTCTTTCTTTCTTTTCTTTCAGTTTCATTGAGCTATTAATTGACATACAGCACTGTATAAGTTTAGAGTGTACAGTATAATGATTTGACGTACATGCCTCACGATATGTTTAATGAACATTCATCATCTCACAGCAGATATAAAATTAAAGAAATAGAAGTGAAATTTTTCCTTGTGATGAGAACTCTTTTAAGGATTTACTCTCTTTAACAGCTTTCAAACATAACATACAGTAGTTTTAATTATATTTGTCATGTTGTACATTATATCCCTAGTACTGATTTATCTTATAACTGGGAGTTTGTACCTTTCGTGCAGTTCCCCGTATCCTGACTCCCTGCCTCTGCTCACCACAAATCTGATCTCCTTTTCTCTGAGTTTGTTTGTTTGATTTTGAAGTATAATTGACCTCCCACACTGTATTAGTTCTTATTATGCAAAATAGTGATTCACTATTTCTATACATTACAAAATGATCACTATGATACTTATAGTTACCATCTGGCATCATACAACATTATTTCATTGTTGACTATATTCTCCATGTTGTACATTTCATACCTGTGGCTTATTTATTTTAAAACTGGAAGTTTGTACCTCTTAATCTCCATCACCTATTTCTTCCCTTCCCGACTCCCTTCTCTGTTGCGTGCATGCTCAGTCGCTCAGTAGTGTCTGACTTTTGTGACCCCATGGAGTGCAGCCCACCAAGGCTCTTCTATCCAAGGTGTTTTCCAGGCAAGAATACTAGGGAGGGTTGCCATTTCCTGCTCCAGGGATCTTCCCGACCCAGGGATTGAACCCGCATCTCCTGCATTGGCAGGTGGATTCTTTACCATTGAGCTACTGGGGAAGCCCCTCTCCTCTGATAACCACCTGTTTTGTTTTGTTTTTTGTCTATTTCTATAACTCTGTCTTGCTGTTTATTCACTTATTTTTTTTAGACTCCACATATAAATGAAATCATACAGTATTTGTCTTTCTCTGTCTGACATATTTCATTTAACATCATACCCTCTAGGACTAGCCATGTTGTTGCAAATGGCAAGATTTCATTATTTTTTAAGACTGACTAATATTCATTGTACACACATACCGCATAGGAATATATCCATATATATCCCAGCAGTGCACTCTTCTTTGGCCATCAGAGCTATATGCTTTAGGGATGCTCCGCATGTGGGCTGTGTGGGTCTTTTTCTTGTGGTGGGCTGAGTACTGTGTGTGGTCTGGTAAGCACTGGGCCCTGGTCTTGTTGGTTTCCAGGCCCTGTATTGTGCAGAGGCTGTTGGCCACTTGTGGGTAGGACGAGGTCACTAGGCTGATGGCTGCAGAGATGTGAGGGCGCTAAGGATAGTGCTGGCCCACTGGTGGGTAGAGCCACGTTTCATGGTGGGTAGTTTCAGGCCTGGGATTCCTGGAAATCATGTCAGGCAGTGGAGCCAGCTCCTGACATGACTGGCTGTTATGTGGTCCAAGGTGTCCACCCACTGGGATTGCGGCCAGATCCCGAGGCAGTTGACTGGGAAGTCAAGGTGTTTCAGAGCTGGTGCCAGCCTGTGGTGGGTGGGCTGGGGTCCTAACATGGCAGGCGACATGGTCCAGGGATTCTGGGGCTGGTGCTTGCCCCTGGTGGCTGAGGCTGCTCTTGGAGCTCATGGCCACCCCACTGGGAGCTGAGCTGGATCTTTGGGTTTCTGGATGCAGGGCTTTGGGGTTCCCATGGCTAATGCCAGTGCCCTGTTGTATAGGGGCTGATATTGGGCCCTCTGGTGAACAGAGCCGTATTCTGGAGTGGCTATGGGCTCAGGGGGTCTAAGTCAGCTAGCCTGCTGGTATGCGTGGCCATGTTCCTGACTGGCTAGTTGCTTGGCCTGAGGCACACAAGTCTTGGTGTCAACAAATTGGTAGATGGAACTGGATTCAGTGCTAATAAACTAGAGAGGGAATTCCAGAATTGTGCTTGTCAGCACCAAGGTCCTCTTGGTAAAAACAAGTTCCCAAAAATGGCTACCACCAGTGTTCCTGTCCCCAGAGTGAGTTCCAGGTGCCTCCTGCCTCTCTGGGAGGCTCTCTAAGATTAGAAGATGGTTCTGACCCTGGCTTCTTTTAAATTACTGCTTCTGCTCTGGGTCCTGGAGTATGTGAGATTTTATGTGGACCCCTTAAGAGTGTAGGCTCTATGTCCCCCATCTCTCTGGTTATCCCAAAAGTAAGCCCTCCTGGCCAAGCAAAGCCAAGCATTCTAAGCACTCATCTTCCTCCTGCAGGGTCTCTGGGCTGGGGAGCCCAACGTGGAGATCAGATTCCTCCCTTCTTGTGAGGAATCATCATCCCGTTTGTTGGTTGCCCACCCAGTGACGTGGGTCTTGGCTACATCTCCTCTCTGCCCTTATACCTATCTCATTGTGGTTTCTTCTTTATACCTTTAGTTGGAGGAGATCTTTTCTGCTAGTCTTCTTGTCTTTCGCATCAATAGTTGCTCTATAAAGAGCTGTAATTTTGGTGTCTCTGTTGGAAGAGATGCTCTCAGGGTCTTTCTACCCTGCCATCTTGGCCGCTCCTCACTATTTGATTTTTCAGAAAAGCACATTAAGACCCTACAACCATGTTTATAGTCTCATTTCCGTCTCTTGAGGACAACAAAGATGAATCTGGAAAACTACCAAAGGGGAAAAACACATGGTATACCTGGGTAAATTTGCATCCAACAATCTAGGCTTTGGCATTACTAAGTCTTGTTCAATAATTATTTAGCACTTTGTGCCAACAGTGCTAGGTATACTCTAGAAACACTTAACTGTCATGTACTTTATGATTTATATCTTAAAGCTCTTCTTTTCCCCATATTTTATTAGTTATCTATTGCTGCAGAACAAATTACTCCCAAATTTAACAGCTTAAATATTTATTTATTATCCTTACATCTTGGGGGGCCAGACTGCAGCCGAGAGGCTGAAGTTGTCTTGAGATATGACAAGGGGAGAACATGCTTTCAGGCTCACCTATGTGGTTATTAGAAGGATTTAGCTCTTTGTGAGCTGTTAGACTGATTGCTGTGTAGCAATCAGCTCTGTTACTTTCGGTTGTTATCTCAAGGTCTCCCTCTACCCCTTGGCACATACGCCTTGGCACAGGGCAGTTCACAGTATGGCAGCTGGCCTTCATCAGATGAGCAAGTGAGAGAACAGGAGAGGATAAGCAAGATAGAAGCCAGAGTCTTTCTGCAACTTCATCTCAGAAGTGACATCCTATCACTTTCGTGACATTTTATGGAGAGGGAATTATACCAGGGCATGAATACCAGGAAGTGGGGATCATTAACAGCCATTTTAGAAGCTGTCTATCACACACATAGAAAATTTGTGGCATGGGAGTGTTATTCCACTAAATGAGTCTGGTACTTTAGGATATGTTGATATTAGTCTGGTTCAGAGTTTATAAGTTCATGCATTAAACTTTAATAAAATATTGAATGATAAAATAGAGAAATTTGTACTTACCTCAATTCCTTTCCAAATAAATATAGGACACTGTATTTATTTGGAAAGAATGTCTTAGTAATCTCTGGTTAGATGGAAGAAGAGGTCTAGAAAGCAAGGGTTAGTACTGTGTCCAGAATGATGCCACAGAGTGGAGTTCAGAGTCCACAGCTATGGAACTCACAGGGTTCTGAGCAGAGTCAATCAGATCTAGATATCTGAACAGCAGATGCCAATACTGACTTCTGAGTTACACTTGTTTGTGATGTGGAGAGTTAAAAATAGCCTTGGACTTTAGGTTTTTATTTAGACCTGATGATCAGAGTACAAACTTGCATGACTTATCTACTGATGAGAAATAAACTGCCTCCAAACATAGCAGTTTAAAACGACAAACATTTTTAGTCCACAGTATCTATGGGTCTGAATTTGAAAGTAGCTTAGCTAGATGGTTTTGGCTCAGTGTCTCATGAGGTTTGACTCAAGATGTCAACAGGAGCTGCAGTCATCTGAAGGTGTGACTGGGACTGGAGGATCTTTTTCTAAGATGACTTGCTCACACAACTGCTGGCAGAATTCCTCACCAGGTAGATCTCTCCATAGATCTGCTCAAGTATCCTCATCACACGTCATCTGGCTTCCCCCAGAATGATTGACTCGAGACAAATAAACAATAAGGAAGCCACAACGTCCTTTATGATCTAGTTGAGGAAGATATACACTTTTGCCATATGCTATGCACTAGATGTGAGTCATTAAGTCCAGTCCACACTCCAGGGGATGGGAATTAAGCTTCACTTCTTGAAGAGAGGAGCATCAAAGAATTTGTGGAAAGCATTTTGAAACCACTGCAGTACTCTACATGTTTTACTTAGCAAAACAAACCTTCAAAAGCAAAGCAAAACCAAATGAACTTCCTAAATATAAATGGCCCTTGTTATTCATTAGAAGGATGCATTTAAGAACAAATTTACCTATATGTCTCCTTTCATTAACAAATAAATTAATTCACAAATGTTCAAAATGAATATATGCCTGAGAATCTGAATTTCAGGATATTGTATTTGAAGGTCACTTATCAAAAGAGCAAACATTAGCTTATTAACTCTAAAACTTTGAGGAATGGACACATAAAGCTTCTAATTCAGCAGTGTTTATAATAAATAGCTTTTAAGAATTAAATGAATCAAAGTGGTTTACAATATGCTGTTTTAGAGATCTAGTTGCTAAAACTTTTTCTGCTATTCCAAAGCATCATTCTTTTGCTTCAAAGCATGTTAGAATTGCTACAAATAAACAGATTGTACCCGAAAAGCAAATACAAATCCCGAACAGAATTTATACTTATCTATTATTTTTCAGGAGTTCCTAGACTGGAGATTGGTCTTTTTGCCCTTCCTTTTAATTCCTGAGATGGAGCACAAGGGCAGAATGAATAAGAAATGCTAGGAAATTAAATAACTTTGGCAGTAAAACATTTCCTTTCTTTTAGGATCAACCTCTATTAGGATTGCTTCTGAGTTCCTAGGTTGTCTTGAACTTAAAGCTTCTCTTCTTCATCCAAGCACTTTTGAAGTCGTCTCTTCCCCCTAGAAAGATTTGGAAATGTGGAGCGATGTTTTTAGTTATCACCATTGACTAGAAGCTGTTCTTGGCTTTTAGTAGTGTGTGTGCGCATGCTCGCTCAGTCCTATCCCACTCTGCAGCCCCATGGACTGAAGTCTGCCAAGCCCCTCTATCCATGGGCTTTTTCAGGCAGCTTTTAGTGATAATGTGCTCCTTGCCACTAAAGGATAACCTTACAGCACAAATAATAGTCTGGCCTCAAACGCCAGTAGTGCCTCCAGTTCAAAAACATTTCCTTGTCCTCTCTTCAGCCTTACTTCTTATTTAGATTGTAAACTCTGGGACAGAAGGGATGTGGTGGACACTGTTGATTGCCCTAACCTCAGTGCCTAAAAGAGCACCTTATATGTAGTAAGTGTGCAGTAAATATTTGTTAAGTGAAGTGTCACCCATGAATGATTGGTGAACAATAACATAGGTATAACAAAAACCTACTAACCAAACTTCAATTTCCTTAGGCCTTGAATGATCTGGTGTTGGGATCCTAGATTAACCTGCTTTTAGAATAAAGTTTCTATTAGAGCTTTGAGTCTGTCATTTTAGGAGATGGTTATCCTATGTGCCATTGTTTACTGTGATTCTGGGATGGGAATATACTCCTAGAAGGTTGTAAGAAATCATAGATTTAATTTTATTTTGTGAATCTGTATTTAGGGAAAGTCAAAATATGATGTATACTTTTCAGTAACATTTTAACACCAAATTTATAAAGATATTAACTTGAAATTAGCATCCCCTGGATTTTCAGGAAAGATTTAGAAATCTTATAACTAAGCTGTTTTGTGACAGAGTCTGTTTTCAGTCAGTAAAGTGTGATATTAGGGTTAACAGGGGTAACAGGTTGTGAGGCTTTGGGTGGGTATAACACTTCCTCCCAATAAGACTTTCCAGAAGGCAAATGGACTATGAATGTTGGGCCGTGTTTCCTAAAAGTAAATAAAAATATATTAATTATCATAAATATTTTTACATGTAATTTGTATTGTGTAGAAATTACAGGAAAGGATTTTCATCTCAATATTTCAAGGAAAAAATTTCCTACTTACTACATTTGTCCTTTCTCTTTTTTCTCAGTGTTAACTTTCATATTATATAAAAACTGCTTGCTTGTTCAGCATTTAAAAATCTCTTCTCTGGGAATGTCTTTGTTTTGCATAGCTAGTTATTTATACCACCAAAGAACACCTTTTTTTTTTTTTTTTTAAAAGAAGCATTAACTTTATCGCAAAGAAATATTTGCAAATTACTTTTCTGGTGGCACTTAGTATTTGTTTCACCTTCTTGCCTCCTTCTGCATTTATAGTCTATTCACACATTGAGCTTTTAACATTCCTTCAAGATTCTACAACAGAACTTCTTTCTCCCCAGACAGCTAATTAGTGCTTTTCTTTTTAAATCATAATAGCATATATATATATATAGTGGCTAAAAATGGCATCCTTTTTTTCTACTGAGAGGGATGTTTTAACTGGAGGGGCGGGGGAGTTGACTAACTCTGTGGACCTGTCTTCAAGGCTGGATTCAGAGCAGCTGTTACCATAATGGTCCCTGTTCAATTCTAGCTTCTGGTTTCTTTTTAAACGTAATAACAAGACCTTTGGAAAATAATGATAGCCAAATAAAGAAAACCAGTCCAGTACAGAAAGTGGTGACACTTGCTTGGGAATAACTGCCATTATTTATAGGCTGGTGTTTGTGTGGTTAGGTTGCTTTTGCCAGTGCACCCAGCAGTGAATCTCATCACAATCTGTTCTCCGGCATTTCTTCTCCCTCTTGATATTGTTTCCTTTCAGTATATATTGGGATGTTCTGGAATGAGCTCAATCAACAGTGCTTTATTTCTGAGCTGAGGATAGTTGAGGAGTGTTAATGCTTGTGTGTGTTTGGTTGGGTTGTTCTGTCCTTTCCTTCCCTCTGAAACCATTATTTTTTAAAAAATAAACCTTACATAGGGAGAGGATTTGGAGGAGAAAGATGTATTCATACTATCTTTTCTGTTTGAACCAGAAAAAAATTTTCAAGGCAGAAATTCTGATGGGATAACAAAGGATTATCCCAAGAAATGCCCAAGGGAGAGCCCTGAGTTGGAAGGTGTTCTAGCTGAGATGGCCATTGGCATATGTGTACAAGTATGTACAGATTGAAGTATAGTTGATTTGGGGCATCCTTGGTGGCTTATACGGTAAGGAATCTGCCTGCAATGCAGGAGACCTGAGTTCGATTCCTTGGTCAAGAAGATCCTCTAGAGAAGGGAATGGCTACCCACTCCAATGTTCTTGCCTAGAGAATTCCATGGACAGAGGAGCCTGGTAGGCTATAGTCCATGAGGTTGCAAAGAGTCAGACAAGATTAAGCGACTAACACACACACAGACACACACACATACACACACACATAGCTGATTTACAATATTGTGTTAGTTTCTGGTATACAGGAAAATCATTCTATTATATATATATTTTATATTCTTTTCCATCATGGTTTATTATAAGATATTAAATATAGTTTTCTGTGCTATACAGTAGAACCTTGTTGATTATCTATTTTATATATAGTAGATTGTATCTACTAATCCCAAATTCCTAATTTATTCCCCCCCACCCCTTTTTCATAATAATAAGTTTGTTTTCTGTGTCTGTCTGTTTCTACTTTGTAAATAAGTTCATTTGTATCATATTTTAGTTTCCACATGTAAGTGATATCTTATGGTATTAGTCTTTCTCTTTCTGGTTTATTTCACTTAGCATGACAATCTCTAGATCTATCCATGTTGCTGAAAATGGCATTATTTCATTCTTTATGGTTAAATACTATTCCATTGTGTAAATATATCATATCTTCTTTATACATTCATCTTTGATGGACATTTAGGTTGCTTTCATGTCCTGGCTATTGTAAACAGTGCTGCTATGAATACTGGGGTGTATATATCTTCGAATTACAGTTTTCCCTGGATATATGGGGTTCCCAGAGGTGGGGTTGCTGGAACATATGACAACTCTATTTTTAATTTGAGGAGCCTCCATCCTATTCTCCATAGTGCCTGTACCAAATTAATTTCCCACCAAGAGTGTAAGAGGGTTCCCTTTTCTCCACACCCTTTCCAGTATTTATTTGTAGACATTTTAATGATGGTCATCCTGACAGGTGTGAGGTAATACCTTATTATAGCTTTATTTACATTAATAATTAGCAATGTCAAACATCATTTCATGTACCTACTGGCCATGCTGTGTATCTTCTTTGGATAAATGTCTGTTTAGGTCTTTCCCGCATTTTTTAATTGGGTTGTTTGTTTTTCATTATTGAATTTTAACAGCTGTTTTTATATTTTGGAAATTAAGCCCTTGTTGGTCACATTGTTTGCAAATATTTTCTCCCAGTCTGTAGGTTGTCTTTTCATTTTATTCATAGTTTCCTTTGCTATGCAAAAGCTTATAAGTTTGATTAGGTCCCAATTATTTATTTTTGCTTTTACTTCTATTACCTTGGGAGACTGAACTAAGAAAACATTGCTATGATTTATGACAGAGAATCTTTTGCCTGTGTTCTCTTCTAGAAGTTTTATGGTGTCATGTCTTATATTTAAGTCGTTAAGCCATTTTGAGTTTATTTTTGTGTCAGGTATGAGGGTGCATTCTAACATCACTGATTTGCATGAGGCTGTTCAGCTTTTCCAACACCACTTGCTGATGAGATGGTCTTTTCTCCACTGTATATTTTTGCCTCCTTTTCTGAAGATTAATTCTCTGTAGATGTGTGGGTTTGTTTCTGGGCTCTCTATTCTGTTCCATTGACCCACATGTTTGTTTTTGTGCCCAAACCAAGCTATTTTGATTACTGTTGCTTTGTAGTATTGTCTGAAATCTGGGAGGGTTATGCCTCCAGCATTGTTCTTTTTCCCCAGGATTGCTTTTTCAATTCTGGGTCTTTTATAGTTCCATATAAATAGTATGAAATTTGCTCTAGTTCTGTGAAAAGTATCATGGGTAATTTGATAGAGATCGCGTTAAATCTGTAGATTGCTTTGGATAGTATGGCTATTTTAAACATATTAATTCTTTCAATCCAAGAGCATGGGATATCACTCCATTTATTTAAATTATTTTCTATTTCCTTTATCAATGTTTTATAGTTCTCAGTGTTTAAATCTTTCAGCTCCTTGGTCAGGTTTATTTCGAAGTATTTTTTTAATGAGATTTTAAAGGGAATTGTTTCTTTACTTTCCCTTTCTGATATTTCATTGTTAGTATAAAGACATATAATAGATTTCTTGTATCCTGCTACCTTTGTACAATTCTTGGTAAAGGCTTTTTCTGATTTTATAGGGAAAAAATAGCACTAAGCAAAGTTAAACATCTAGATTCCTGTCCCTTCAGGAATTCCTGTCCCTTCATATCACTGAGGATTGGAAAATGGGGAGTATGGGAGTTGTTCTAATTTTTTTCTCAGCTAGAGTTATTTCAGAAACAAAAATTAGAGTGAACTCTTCTCTTCCTCACTCTCTAACTAAGGGGCTTTGGGTACAAAGTTCAAGTTATGCAAGATGAATAAGTCCTGGAGATCTATTGTATGGCACAGTGTCTATAGTTAACAATACTGTATTGTACATGTAAATATTTGCTAATAGGGAAGATTTTTATATTAATTGTTCTTATCCATATATATTGGAGAAGGAAATGGCAACCCACTCCAGTATTCTTGCCTGGAGAATCCCATGGACAGAGGACCCTGGCAGGCTATGGTCCATGGGGTTGCAAAAGAGTCAGACATGTCTGAACAACTAAACAAAACAACAGTCCATACATATGAAACATAATGAATAAGATGTTGGGAGGAAACTTTTAGAGGTCATGGATATGTTTCTGGCATAGACTGTAGTGATTCTTTTCATGGTTTTATATTTATTTCTAAACTCAACAACATGTATACATTAAATATATACCGCTTTTTGTGTACCAGGAAGATCTCCTAGTGGAGGGCACGGCAACCCACTACAGTATTCTTGCCAGGAAAATCCCATGGACAGAGGGGCCTGGCAGGCTACAGTCCATAGGGTCACCAGGAGTCGGACACAACTGAAGTGACTTACCAGGCAGGCAGGTCGTGCCTCAATATGATTTAAAGAAGTGGGTGTGGAATTTGAAGTTTAATCTTCTCTAAGTTTGCTGGTCTTTTGCTATCTCCAGCTTCCCGTCTTATTGTGGCTAATTCACTGAGAGTAGTATGGCAGAGAAGGTGTCCCTCTGGTATAGGAATCTTTCAGAAGAAAGAAGTCCTGCTCTACCTTACACCCCCAAGTATGGCAGGTATAGAAGATGAGCCCTCTGAGATTTATGAAGGTGTGCCAGGATGATAATGGTTTAGGCTGAGAGGGAATGGAGCCTCGAGTCTCCCACAGTACTGCACAAAAAGGGAAGCTATCTTGATCGTATTAGTGTCCTCACCAGTTACTAAAAGCCCTCGTGATGTTTTGGCGGCTTTGAATAAGCGTTGTTTTTGTCCTGTACCACAGGAAACATACCTTTTTATAGAAATTTGGATGAAAGTTCTAGTTCTCAAACCATGGCTTCTATATAGGTCCTTCAGCAGTCCTGTGAACATTTGATTCAAATATTATTTTCATATTTACATTAACCATTATATTTTAAGAGTAAATAATGCTGGCTGTCATAACAGATTCTAAACCTTACTTGCCTAACACAGTTAAAGTTTAGAAACTGTTCCTGGTCTGCAAGTGGCCTTCTACATGGTCCTTGGAGAGCCCAGGCTTCCTCTGTCTTGTGGCCTCATCCTCCTCACTGGATCCTTGGAGTCCTTTCCAGCCAGCAGGCTGTTGAGGAAAGGGTTGGAGGGTTGCTCGAGACAAGTCTGCAGGTGCAGCGTCTGGGAGTGGTGTGTATCAGCTCCGCTCACATTTCACTAGGTAAATCTCAGACAAATAACTACAAAGAAGGCTGGAAAACATGGCTGAACTGTGTACCCAGGAAGGAAAGGAAAGAGAGATGATTTTTGTTTAAAGTCCAGCTAGCTATCTTTATCACAGTCATTTTAAAAAGATATTTTAACTCTTTGGAGACTACAGCTTCTTAAAACATTACCAATGTTAACTTGCTTCAGTGAAGACTTCGGAATGAAATTTCATTTGCTTTATTCAATAAAATGCCCTGTGGTTGCAGAAAAAAAATGCTGTTACAAAAACATCCTTACCACCAGCAGCAATTTATCTGTGAGAATCGCTGCCATCACTTTCAAAAGCAGTTGCAAAGAAAATACCAAAAAAAAAAAAAAAAAAAAACACCTTTAAATTCTAAGATTGATACAAGTCTTCAAGTCATCTCTCAAAATCCTGATCACATTCATCCGAATAACCTCTTTATTCATAGTGACTGAACTTGCAGCATTGGACAGAAATGAGAACTTATACATTTATGTCAATAAAACGTTTCCCATCTGTTCTAGGTATGTTCGGCTTGTATGCAACATTTATCTCTTTAAAAAGGGGTTGCTTTGCTTAACAAAGTAAAAATAGTGCTATCTAGAGTCTCTTCCAGCTCTGACATTTATGCTTTCTATTTTTATATGCCATTAAAGAGAAGACTAACTCTTGATTGCATATAAATGGTTCAATGCAAATTACTAAAGTTGTTTTCCTTAATAGGAAAGTTAAGTTGCACTAGGGAAACTCTTATACAATGTGCTTCCCCAGCTTCTCCTAAATCAACTATTACTAGAAAATCCTAGTGGCTTGAAATCTCTAGACCTATCTATCAGCTAACACTCCATTCTAATAATTTCCACAGTTTATTTGAAGTTTTGCAATTCAGACATGCTTTTGCTTGTTCAGAACTACCCTCACTTCTCTAGCATTGATTGTAGTGTCAGGTCAGGGGTCTGTTTAGTTAAAGAGCCACAGGCCTGCCAAAACTAGCATTGATTGTGTCTGCCCTTAGATTTCTACTTGATTAGGTTTGGACATCTGCTTTAGACGTCCTGGCTCTCCCACCACCCTTTTAATGGACTAGCCCCTACCTACCTCACTGAAGGGCTGCCCTGGGTCTGAAATCTACAGCCAGGCAACTCAGACATAAATTAGACGTTGCCAAGGCTGGAGGGGCTGTGGCTTTTGTTTTCAGGCTTGCAGTTTGAGGCAAAGGTCATAACTCCTGTTCCCATGACTGCTGGCAGCAGCCACAGGGTTGCTAAGGGAGCAGCCACAGACCAGACTGTGATGGGAGAAATGAACTCAGGTGACCCTGCCTGCCTCACACAGATGAAGCCCTGTGGAGCTGCACCTCCACTGGGGAATCCTTGCAGGGGACCAGGCTCCTAGATTGTTCATTGCCCTTTACTGAATTGGCATAGGCGTCTGGATGCACAGTGGAGAGTTTTGAAAAACAGTGTTAGCTTACAGAACTGAGCTCTGAGGAAGCGGAGACCCCGCAACTTATTCCTGACTTCATCTGCTTGCCATTAGCCAGTGATGATGATTTGCTGATATATCTGCTTTGACATCTGCTGATACTGAAACTGGCCCCATCCGTAAGATAGGCTAGGTTTGGATTGCACTTGATCTGCTCCACTTGCAAAATGACAGTTTGGGGTTTGAAAGCAGATGTGTTTAGATCAAAGACAGGAGAAGACAAAATGGTTTCAGAATGCTGAAAAAGGACCATGGCAGCTGTGAAACAGTGTTTTCATTCAGGGCTGACTGTGTTTGTCAAAGCAGATGCTGGAAGGTCTCTTAAATGTTCTCTTAAAAATTGCTATTATTCTAATAAAATTTTGAAAAATAAATGCAAAAAATTTACTATTACTTCTATGACTATTAGTCCTGAAAGAGCATAAGATGCATGGAACTGGCGCAGGAACACTCAGACATCCATTTTCTTTAACCACCAAGTGTGTCTTTTTATTTCCCTGTATCACTCCTCATATTAGCTTTCTGTAATTTTTTATTTTCCCTCTTATTTATTTTCAATCTTTCTTGACCCACACCCTTGTTTTATTTTTATTTTTTTATCCAAACCATTGCAAAGAATGACAAACTTGTAATGCTACAGGTGCAAAAAAAAAAAAAAAAGTAAAGCTATGCAATACACATTTTACACACTCATTGGAGAAAACATAGAAAATTAAAATTTTAGAAAAAAGAAATCATTCTGTTTCTCTAGACCCATCCTTCTCCATGCTACTGAGTGCTTAGAAGCCTGACCGCATTGCCTTCTGACTCCCTCTTGGGTTTTGCCAGTGTGAATGAAGCTGGGTTATTTATTTCCTCCCTGCAGGGTTGCACCAGCTGGCTGTACACCTTTATTGAAGGGCACAGCTCCTACCAAGCAGCCTTCTTTATAGAATTCTCTCTATATGTTCAGGAAACCACTTCCTTCTCCAGCCCCTACCATGTAGGCTGGGAATGCGGTCTGCTCTGGAAGCCTGTACCATTCTGCCCCATATCTTGCTAATAGTCCCTTAATACATGCTCCACTCTCCTTAAATTATTTAATTTAAGAGTTTCATCTCTTTTCTGCTGAAACCCTGGGTAGTACAATTATAATTATTAACCAAAGATAAGCACTGATAAACATTTTGGTATATTTCTTTAGCTGCCTTTATTTATGACCCCATGTATATTGTCACCCTGCTTATTTAACTTATAGGCAGAGTACATCATGAGAAACGCTGGGCTGGAAGAAGCACAAGCTGGAATCAAGATTGCCGGGAGAAATATCAATAACCTCAGATATGCAGATGACACCACTCTTATGGCAGAAAGTGAAGAGGAACTAAAAAACCTATTGATGAAAGTGAAAGAGGAGAGTGAAAAAGTTGGCTTAAAGCTCAACATTCAGAAAACGAAGATCATGGCATCTGATCCCATCACTTCATGGGAAATAGATAGGGAAACAGTGGAAACAGTGTCAGACTTTATTTTGGGGGGCTCCAGAATCACTGCAGATGGTAATTTCAGCCATGAATTTAAAAGACGCTTACTCCTTGGAAGGAAAGTTATGACCAACCTAGATAGCATATTCAAAAGCAGAGACATTACTTTGCCAACAAAGGTCCATCTAGTCAAGGCTATGGTTTTTCCAGTGGTCATGTATGGATGTGAGAGTTGGACTGTGAAGAAAGCTGAGCACCGAAGAATTGATGCTTTTGAACTGCGGTGTTGGAGAAGACTCTTGAGAGTCCCTTGGACTGCAAGGAGATCCAACCAATCCATTCTAAAGGAAATCAGTCCTGGGTGTTCTTTGGAAGGAATGATGCTGAAGCTGAAACTCCAGTACTTTGGCCACCTCATGCGAAGAGTTGACTCATTGGAAAAGACTCTGATGCTGGGAGGGATTGGGGGCAGGAGGAGAAGGGGTCGACAGAGGATGAGATGGCTGGATGGCATCACCGACTTGATGGACGTGATTTTGGGTGAACTTTGGGAGTTGGTGATGGACAGGGAGGCCTGGCGTGCTGCAATTCATGGGGTCGCAAAGAGTCGGACACAACTGAGCAACTGAACTGATGGGCAACAGATTTAGTATAATTCTGGTATGTATTTTTATATCTCTGTTCCCCCTGGAATTATTTATGAGAGTTATCCCCCATTAGTAAAATGTCCCATACCCTAAATCATGATTATCATTGGCTACGGTTTGTTCCACTGTATGGGGGTAACTGGAATTTGTTTTAGAATTCAATAGCAGTTTTATGATCTTTATTTATGATTTTGATTTCCTCAAACTTAGTAACTCCCTGTTTCTTATGTGTGTTCATTTTATAGCTGGGTCAGTGGGTCGTCACTCATTCAGGGACACCCCTTTCAGGCACAACCTTAAGCCAAGTTTCCTCATAGACAATTAAACCTATTTATGTCCAGTCTTCCCTCTCCTCAGTGGTTAAGGGACTTCTCCAAGTTCTCATTCTAGTAAATTGCAGAGCTAAACAAATTGAACCCATGACTGCTATCTCTAAGTCTAGGGCTTACCTACTCCAGTATGTTATATTTACTAATTTGGAAAATGGAAACTCTTCCTCCAACTATGGAAACCACAGTTCTAAGTTATGGAAGAAAGTCAAATAAAAATACTTGTGGTTCCAAAGAAATGGACTATCAAGCCATGAAACGACGTGGAGGAAACTTAAGTGCATATTACCAAGTGAAAGAAACCAATCTGAAAAGGCTACATATGGAGGGTGATATTTTGGGGAAAAGCAACACTGTAGAATCAGTAAAAGGATCAGTGGTTGCCAGTGATTGAGAGAGATGAATGGTTGAAACACAGAGGAATTTAGGACAGTGACACTATTCGATATGATACTACAATAGTGCATACATGTTTTACATTTGTCCAAACCTGTATGCAGTATGTATTAGGTAGTCTATTTATATAGTATGTATGTATGTAGTCTACGGACCTGTATGTAGTCTATGGACCTGGGTGATGAGGATGTGTTAGTTCAGGTACATCAGTGGCAACATGCATTATCATTCTATTGTGCAGTACTTGTAGGGAAATTGCATATGTGTAGGGGGAAGGGACCTATGGGAACTCTCTCTCTCCCCTCTAAAAACCTAAAAATACTCTAAAAAGTAACATCTGTTTTAAAAATGTGTAGTTCTTTTAAAATAGGCAAAGTTTTAGGTTTTAATGCCAATAGATTTGCCATGTCTGACTCTAGTTTTCCTTTAAGACAAATAACTTTCCTCTTTCATCAAAATGTCTGTAGTAAATTGGTGCCTCATCTCTGGGGCTTTCCCACTGGCCACCAGTTTTCCTATTGTTATTTTCAAGCAGCTTCAGCATTGGTCTCCTATATTCAGGTAATGCGGACACATAATTGATTATAAAATATACCTGGCTCTAAGGATGTTTTCCTACTGGAGAGTTTCATACTCAAGTCTTGGAGTGAAGATATGAGAGATCATTTTTTACAAAGCCTTGGAGATTTAGTGGAATAAACTAGAAGCTTAACTTGAGACTTTCAAAATCTGAAAATCTGTTCAAGCATCCATCAGACATGACAGAATGGTTTTATTACCTCCAGAATTGGATGCAGAACTGTATGTATGCTTCATCAAGTTAATCTGGCTCTCTATTCTGATGTCCACTAAGTATGTCTTTTCTCCAGTATATCAACAAGCATGGAAACTTAAAAGTCAGAGCTTTGAAATGATTGTGCATTAATTTCTTTTTGTTGAAACAGTTAAGGAAATATTCTTCATGGGCTTCCCTGATAGCTCAGTCAGTAAAGAATCTACCTGCAATGCAAGAGACCCGGGTTCAATTTCTGGGTCAGGAAGATCCTCTGGAGTAGGAAATGGCAACCCAATCCAGTATTCTCGCATGGAGAATCCCACAGACAGAGGAGCCTGGTGTGGGCTACAGTCCATGGGGTTGCAAGAGTCAGACCTGACTTAGCTACTAAACCAGAACATATGTGGATAGGTTGCCCTGTTGGTTGCTGCAAAATGAACAACTGAGACCATAACATAAACAAGTCTTTATGTGCACATTTTCTGAGACTGAGTGAATTAAGAAATGCATAAAGGATCAGTGACTAATTTGTAATGGGCGAGACCTATTGTGTATATTGACTATTTGTACTTCTAGTGTCCCCTTCCTGTTGGTGCGTGGTTATGACAATGATGTTTTGGAAATTTGGTCACCTCCTGGTTTGTAAAATCAGGCCTTCCTGGGCACAGAGTTTTGTTTTTCCCTTTGTCTTCTGACATAGATTCATAGGTTGTTCTTGTTACTTCCACAAAAGGGGGAGGAGAGAGATGTAGATGTGATAAAACTAGATTATCTGAAAATCATTTCTGTTTGGATTTAGAATTCATTGTTTATTTTTAGATAGAAGATATACTGTCCTACGTCATTTTCCTTGGGCCAATTTACAAGTTATATTACTTGAGCAAAGAGTGGTAAGAGGCAGCTGCGGCATTTCTGAAGGACGCAGGGTGACAGGCGAGGAGAATGAGATTTAAATTTATGGATATCGCTTCTCTTGCTCACATATACTCAGATAACTTAGTTCTGTGATATTTGCTCACAGTGCTGTCTTTTTACAAGTTGTATAATAGATAAGAAATAAAATAAACAAGTTTCCGTTTCTGCCGCCAGTTTGCTGTGTGCTCACCGCAGACTGGGAATAACCAACTATCCTGTTTCCCTAGGACCGAGAGGTTTCCAGGATGTGAGGTTTTGTGTTGTAACACCAGGAAGAGTTGTTCACCTTAGCTCAAGGGAGTGGCTGTGGAGAAGGCATGGATTCTCCTGGTGGCCTAGGCAAGTTGTAGAACCTTGGAGACAATGAGCAAAACTAGTGGGGTTAACCAAAGAATCAGAGCAGAGTTAAGGAGAGAGGCTGAATTTAACGACCAAGTCAGCACTTGAGAGAGTGAGGAGTGTCCTGGTGTAGAGTCAAATGAAATTAGAACAAGCTACCCCCATTCTAGGTGGATAGTGAGGATTATTCCCCACTGCCCCCAACCAACCCCTGCCCCACGAATTCCAGAGGAGCTGGCTTCTGTCATGGTATTCTCATTTGATTCCTCTACTGCAGGGATGGGCCGGCAGAGGAAGCCAGCACTGCCCTTCAGAGCAGTAGGCTGTCTCCATCCTACCCCAGGAATGAAGGAAACACTTCATCCTAATAATGAACTCTAATTTCTTGTTTTCACTTTTTAAAAGTGCTGAGTATTTTATGATTATACAAGGGGATGGAGTGGTATTACAAGACACTCCAAAATGCATTCCCAGAAAGGTACCCTCCCTGGATGAGGTGGCTTGGCAGGTGATGGCGGCTTGTGATTTTCTTGTACTCTTTCTCTATGGGAAGAAGAGAAGCTCAAACTCCTTCCTGGGTCTTCGTGGGTAGGATTCCTGTCCAATCCCCATGTGGTATGTTTGCCTCCTTCCATATGTGGGCAAGAGTTGTGCTACCCTAGCCCATGGTATGTTTACTCAGCGTCCTATATTGACTAATGCAAAAATGTAAAAGAGTGGAAATATTTGAATGCAGACAAAATATGTAAAGAATGATGACTCTAGCAGTGAATCCACAAAATGTACGCTGTGAGGTTCTGTATGATGGACAAAGGCCACAAGTCACCTCTGTGCCGAGCGAGAAACATCATGCATTCTGAGTTAGTGTCCATGAGAAAAGAAGTACAACATGTCTTTTTATCAAAGCAAGAGGTCATTTTTCCCCAGTGGGTCTTCTTTTTCTTAACTTTAGTCTTTATTTATTTGTGTCTTAGGACAGGCTGTGCACAACATGCAGCTCTAGTTCCCTGGCCAGGGATTGAACCTGTGCCCCCTGCATTGGGAGGGAAGAGTCTTAACCACTGGACCACCAGGGAAGTTCTCCCAGTGGGTCTTCCTAAGGAGGACACTTTGAAATATAATGAATATCATTCTCAACAGTGCCTTGATAGACGTCTCATAGTTTCATATGGGCATTTCCCATAATGTTCCTCAGATAAAAAATGGTATTGGTCTACAGTTCAACAAAATTCATATCTTAAAATTTTTATAGAACAAAGTGAACTATAGATACATACATTTTAAAACCAAAATAAATAAAATTCATCAAAAGGTAGAAATGAATGAGACTGTCTAGATATGAAGATCTCTGGCTTGGATCACTTCAAAGATAGATTCTAGAGTATGCAGAGGAATGGCTGAATTTTCTATCTGTCAGGCAATTCTCCATAATGATGTTTCTCAAGCAAGCTTTGAGGTATTGAAAGCGATGATTTTGATGAGATTCTGCCTGACAGATACCTCCTGGAATGCACATTGTTCTGTGGTCAATTGTATCTAGAAGAATTCCTCAGGTAAATGCAAAGAATTCAAATATGGATGCCACCTGAGTAGAGGTCTTTTATTGGGGTTGGGCCAAGGAGTGGTTGTGGTACTACCAAAGCTCTCCTCACAGTTCTGGTTCTGTTCCAACACATGGCTGAATGGAAGCGCTGTAACATTCTGTGTCTGTAGAGCAGTGTGGTAAGAGTGTAAATATAATATGTAAAAAAGATGAAGCTCTCAGTCATGGAGAACTGAGGTCCTTTTATGACTAGGCCTTAGATAAATCTCTTTGGCTTCATTTTGACACTGTTCTCAAAATTGCCTCAGAATGGAATCCCTGCTTAACTTGCTCGCTGACTTTTCCTTTGATTTTCAGAGCACTGCTGAATGTTCAAAACACTGAGTAACTTGGCCTATTTTTTTCCCCAGAACTCTTTCTTTTCTTTTTTTCCTCCTTCCATCCCTCCCTTTTCCTCTTTATCCATTCTTCCTTCCTCCTCCCTCCACCTTCCTATGTCCCTGCCTGCCTCCTCAACCCCGGCTCCTTAATTCATATCTAAATTCACAGACACTCTAGAGCTTGAAAGTAAATTTCTATTTGTCTTCTCCACCTGCTGTTCAACCTATCTGGGGACCATAGCTCCAATTTCTTAAAGGGTTTCCACTGCTTTTCTTAATTAAATTTTGACCCATATTTCACACAATTGTTTCTTAATATACACATATGAACACAAACATAACTGTTTATACAGTTTATTTCAGGCCAATTACTCTGATTCTAGACAGTCTGAAGACATCCCCAAATTAATAATGGTGTGGGGCTGAAGGAAACTGTGCTATTATATTCTAGCTTTGACAGGCTTCAGAAGGAGCATTAAGACAGTATGGGAGTTATAAACTTTTGTTAGTAATTTTATCCTGAGATGCTAATCACATTGATTTATGTAATGTTTTTATAATCCTTACAAGCTGTATGTTTCCATTTTATGTGAAAAACTGATATATAGGAAGATATTTTTAGTTTGAGAGTTTCCCAGAGATAGAGATTTTTTTAAATCTTATGAACAATGAGACATTTTCTTTACATTTGCAATATTTCACTAAGTGTTTTACTGATACTCCGTGTTTTGTTTAATTTTGTCAAGAGATATACTCTTAGAAGCACTTTTGACCAAATTTCTGGTGTTCCATTGATAACCTTGAAGTGGACCTCTTTCCTATCACAGAATTAGCATTTGGCACCTGTTTATGAATTAATAAAGCTGAAATGCCATTTTCCATGTTAAATGATACCTCATTTTTTTGGCATTTCTAGCTAATATTTTTTTTAAATTGTGTCCTTGGGATATTCATATATTTTGAATCTTAAATATCAAGCTTTCCACATTTGGCCTTTTTAGAGACTGTGTCACAAGGTTGAACTCTAATACCTGTAAACGGTTTGAGTTAAATACTTTGCAACTGTTTGGATTATTTATCACCTGTTCTACTTCCAGCTTGTTCTATAAATTTAGACATTTAGTACCTGACTCTGAATCAAAATATTTTGAAATATTTCAGTAACTAAACAAACCATGCAATGATCAAGAGTTTCAAACAACATGCTTGTGGTTATGGTTATCAAGGAAACCATTGCCTTATGTAATGTTTGACAACAGCCCTGTTTTTTTGTTTTTTTTTTTAAATACTATAAAAACAAAACTTATCTAGTAGTGTGTAGAAGTGTACAATGAAATGAGCCACAAGCTAACTGGAAGTAATGAGAATGTACTAGGTGAAAAATGCTTGATATTAATTGATATGTTGTTTGATAATATAAACATGAAACTCAAGAGGGATAATAGGTTGAAAAGTGTGATAGAATAGGAATAGGAGTAAAATTTCCTTGTTGAAACAAATTTGAAGTCCCCCTATGTTCTTAAAATATACTGTGTGCATGTTTAGGGGAATTGTTTCATTTAGCAAACTGACAATCCTATCTTTGCCAAAGGCAAATTCAAAAAATGGGATTTTAAACAGATTTGGTAACAGAATTGGTTGGAGGTTTAAATGCATTGCCCAGTGATAGACTAGACTTCTAGAAGCTACAGGGCTGCAGGACATGATGAGCTTATTTTGAAAGTTTCTCCAGTTTATGCTGGGTTTTGCTTTAAAGGGAAGTAGCAAGTTGTGAGGACTTCCCTGGTGGCTCAGACGGTAAAGCGTCTGTCTACAATGCAGGAGACCTGGGTTCTATCCCTGGGTCAGGAAGATCCCCTGGAGAAGGAAATGGCAATCCACTCCAGTACTATTGCCTGGAAAACCTCATGGACAGAGGAGCTTGGTAGGCTACAGTCCATGGGGTTACCAAGAGTCGCACACAACTGAGTGACTTCACTAGCAAGTTGTGGAACACAGATATGCTAAAACTCCTTATAGGCAAAAAGATCCTAGAGTGTTGATAATGGATGAAATATATTTCTTAAGCCCTTTCTCAAGGTCTATACATGTTGAACAAGACACTAAAGAGAAAAAGATGATATTGGTTTGGACACTGATTCTGAAAGTTTGTGTTCCCATATATAAATCGGGAACATAAAGTGTGACAAGATGATAAGAAAGGTGAGTTGCAAAGTAAATGACTTTACAGGAAAAAAAAAAAAAGAGGGTAAATTGAGCCTCATTTGAAGCCATTCAACCTGTGAAAAGAAGTATTTTATTTAAGAGATACTTGATTTGAAGTGTTAGAAGCCAGGTGTCAGTCCAATTGGAAGACAATTTTCAAATAGATTCTGATGTCTGGAAGAAATTATAGTATCTCTTTCTTGGTTGAGCAATGTCTTTCCTTATTTTAAAAGCTATTACACTATGTATGTAAACAAAAAAAGCTGAGTTTACACCTCCCTCTGCTTTCACCTTTGATGTGTAAAGGCAGGTGCAGCACAGAAATAGTAAAATGCTCAATTTTTCCCCCCTTAAACTTGCTACAAAGGATGTTTGGATGACTTAAGATGCCCAAAGATAGAGCTAGCTCATCATTGCTTGTGGCCTCACATTTAAATATATTTTATTTCTAAAAGACTATGAAATATCGATACTTATCCTACTGCCCAACACCTTATTTTCATAAGGAGTTTAGTACAGAAGAATGGGAAGAGAAAAACAGAATTAATATAGTTTAAGGGCATGAGAAACCTGTATGCAGGTCAAGAAGCAACAGTTAGAACCAGACATGGAACAACAGACTGGTTCCAAATTGGGAAAGGAGTACGTCAAGGCTGTATATTGTCACCCTGCTTATTTAACTTATATGCAGAGTACATCATGCAAAATTGTAAGGTTGCGGTTGCCAGCCATGTGCTACACTGGGATTCATGACCTACAGAGGACAGGATTTCGATCTGGGGCCAGAGACGAGGCTTGCCTACTCGGAGCTTTTGGTGTAGCGAAGTTTTATTAAAGTATAATAGGGATAGGGAAAGCTTCTGACATAGACATCAGAAGGAGACAGAAAGAGTGCCTGCTTGCTAGTTTTTAGCAAGGTGTTTTACGTCTGATAGCCAGCTGCTAATCAGATAAGAGAGACACCTCAAGGCTGAGGGAATTTCACCAAGCCCCTCTCCTGTAATATGCATTTTTGAGATAGAATGGCACAAGATGTGTCATCTCTGGCCATAAAACAATGCACATGAATACTGGTTTCTTGAGCCATTATCAGCCCAAGGTTGAAGAGAAGAGAAAAATATTTAGTCTTCAGTGGAACCGATTTGAAGAAAGGCAGATTTTATATCCTGCAACTTTACTATATTCATTGATGAGCTCTAGCAATTTTCTGGTGGAGTCTTTAGGGTTTTCCATGTAGAGGATCATGTCATCTGCAAACAGTGAGAGTTTTACTTCTTCTTTTCCAATTTGGATTCCTTTTATTTCTTTTTCTGCTCTGATTGCTGTGGCCAAAACTTCCAGAACTATGTTGAATAGTAGCGGTGAAAGTGGACACCCTTGTCTTGTTCCTGACTTTAGGGGAAATGCTTTCAATTTTTCACCATTGAGGATAATGTTTGCTGTGGGTTTGTCATATATAGCTTTTATGATGTTGAGGTATGTTCCTTCTATTCCTGCTTTCTGGAGAGTTTTTATCATAAATGGATGTTGAATTTTGTCAAAGGCCTTCTCTGCATCTATTGAGATAATCATATGGTTTTTATTTTTCAATTTGTTAATGTGGTGACTTACATTGATTGATTTGCGGATATTGCAGAATCCTTGCATCCCTGGGATAAAGCCCACTTGGTCATGGTGTATGATCTTTTTAATGTGTTGTTGGATTCTGATTGCTAGAATTTTGTTGAGGATTTTTGCATCTATGTTCATCAGTGATATTGGCCTGTAGTTTCCTTTTTTTTTGACATCTTTGTCAGGTTTTGGTATTAGGGTGATGGTGGCCTCATAGAATGAGTTTGGAAGTTTACCTTCCTCTGCAATTTTCTGGAAGAGTTTGAGTAGGATAGGTGTTAGCTCTTCTCAAAATTTTTGGTAGAATTCAGCTGTGAAGCCGTCTGGACCTGGGCTTTTGTTTGCTGGAAGATTTCTGATTACAGTTTCAATTTCCATGCTTGTGATGGGTCTCTTAAGATTTTCTATTTCTTCCTGGTTCAGTTTTGGAAAATTGTACTTTTCTAAGAATTTGTCCATTTCTTCCACGTTGTCCATTTTATTGGCATACAACTGCTCTTAGTAGTCTCTTATGATCCTTTGTATTTCTGTGTTGTCTGTTGTGATCTCTCCATTTTCATTTCTAATTTTATTGATTTGATTTTTCTCTCTTTGCTTCTTGATGAGTCTGGCTAATGGTTTGTCAATTTTATTTATCCTTTCAAAGAACCAGCTTTTGGCTTTGTTGATTTTTGCTATAGTCTCTTTTGTTTCTTTTGCATTTATTTCTGCCCTAATTTTTAAGATTTCTTTCCTTCTACTAACTCTGGGGTTCTCCAATTCTTCCTTTTCTAGTTGCTTTAGGTGTAGAGTTAGGTTATTTATTTGGCTTTTTTCTTGTTTCTTGAGGTATGCCTGTATTGCTATGAACTTTCCTCTTAGCACTGCTTTTATAGTGTCCCACAGGTTTTGGGTTGCTGTGTTTTCATTTTCATTAGTTTCTATGCATATTTTGATTTCTTTTTTGATTTCTTCTGTGATTTGTTGGTTATTCAGAAGTGTGTTGTTCAACCTCCATATGTTGGAATTTTTAATAGTTTTTCTCCTGTAATTGAGATCTAATCTTAATGCATTAAGGTCAGAAAAGATGCTTGGAATGATTTCGATTTTTTGAATTTATCAAGTTTATATAAAATCAACACACAGAAATCCCTTGCATTCCTATACACTAATAATGAGAAAGTAGAAAAAGAAATTAAGGAAACAATTCCATTCACCATTGCAACGAAAAGAATAAAATACTTAGGAATATATCTACCTAAAGAAACTAAAGACCTATATATAGAAAACTATAAAACACTGATGAAAGAAATCAAAGAGGACACTAATAGATGGAGAAATATACCATATTCATGGATCAGAAGAATCAACATAGTGAAAATGAGTATACTACCCAAAGCAATTTACAAATTCAATGCAATCCCTATCAAGCTACCAGCCATATTTTTCACAGAACTAGAACAAATAATTTCAAGATTTGTATGGAAATACAAAAAACCTTGAATTGCCAAAGCAATCTTGAGAAATAAGAATGGAACTGGAGGAATCCACTTGCCTGACTTCAGGCTCTACTACAAAGCCACAGTCATCAAAACAGTATGGTACTGGCACAAAGACAGACATATAGATCAATGGAACAAAATAGAAAGCCCAGAGATAAATCCACACACATATGGACACCTTATCTTTGACAAAGGAGGCAAGAATATACAATGGAGTAAAGACAATCTCTTTAACAAGTGGTGCTGGGAAAACTGGTCAACCACTTGTAAAAGAATGAAACTAGATCACTTTCTAACACCGCACACAAAAATAAACTCAAAATGGATTAAAGATCTAAATGTAAGACCAGAAACTATAAAACTCCTAGAGGAGAACATAGGCAAAACACTCTCCGACATAAATCACAGCAGGATCCTCTATGATTCACCTCCCAGAATTCTGGAAATAAAAGCAAAAATAAACAAATGGGATCTAATTAAAATTAAAAGCTTCTGCACAACAAAGGAAAATATAAGCAAGGTGAAAAGACAGCCTTCGGAATGGGAGAAAATAATAGCAAATGAAGCAACTGACAAACAACTAATCTCAAAAATATACAAGCAACTTATGCAGCTCAATTCCAGAAAAATAAACGACCCAATCAAAAAATGGGCCAAAGAACTAAATAGACACTTCTCCAAAGAAGACATACAGATGGCTAACAAACACATGAAAAGATGCTCAACATCACTCATTATCAGAGAAATGCAAATCAAAACCACAATGAGGTACCACTTCACACCAGTCAGAATGTCTGCGATCCAAAAATCTGCAAGCAATAAATGCTGGAGAGGGTGTGGAGAAAGGGAACCCTCCTACACTGTTGGTGGGAATGCAAACTAGTACAGCCACTATGGAGAACAGTGTGGAGATTCCTTAAAAGATTGCAAATAGAACTACCTTATGACCCAGCAATCCCACTTCTGGGCATACACACCAAGGAAACCAGAATTGAAAGAGACACATGTACCCCAATGTTCATCGCAGCACTGTTTATAATAGCCAGGACATGGAAACAACCTAGATGTCCATCAGCAGATGAATGGATAAGAAAGCAGTGGTACATATACACAATGGAGTATTACTCAGCCGTTAAAAAGAATTCATTTGAATCAGTTCTGATGAGATGGATGAAACTGGAGCCGATTATACAGAGTGAAGTCCAATACAGTATACTAACACATATATATGGAATTTAGAAAGATGGCAATGACGACCCTGTATGCAAGACAGGAAAAAAGACACAGCTGTGTATAACGGACTTTTGGACTCAGAGGGAGAGGGAGAGGGTGGGATGATTTGGGAGAATGGCATTCTAACATGTATACTATCATGTAAGAATTGAATCGCCAGTCTATGTCTGACGCAGGATACAGCATGCTTGGGGCTGGTGCATGGGGATAACCCACAGAGATGTTATGGGGAGGGAGGTGGGAGGGGGGTTCATGTTTGGGAACGCATGTAAGAATTAAAGATTTTAAAATTAAAAAAATAAAAAACTGAAAAAGAAAAAAAAAATGAAGAAAGGCAGAATCCAAAGCAAATACATAGTTTCCTTAACATAGCTTAAGAAAAAGATTTCCATAAGAAAAGCACATATGTTAGCTTAAAGTCTGAGAAAAGTGAAGTTCAGGTGAACCAGGTGTCCTCAACAGAGACGGGAAAAACTTCTGCCACTTGCAGTTTGCTTTCTCCTGATACTTGAGGACTTCTGGCCTCCATCTAGTCAAAGCTATGGTTTTTCCAGTAGTCATGTATGGATGTGAGAGCTGGACTATAAAGAAAGCTGAGCACCAAAGAATTAATGCTTTTGAATTGTGGTGTTGGAGAAGACTCTTGAGGGACTGCAAGGAGAGCAAACCCGTCCATCCTAAAAGAAATCAGTCCTGAATATTCATTGGAAGGACTGATTCTAAAGCTGAAACTCCAGTACTTTGGCCACCTGATGTGAAGAATGGACTCATTTGAAAAGACCCTGATGCTGGGAAAGATTGAAGGCAGGAGAAGGGGATGACAGAGGATGAGATGGTTGGATGGCATCACCGACTCAATGGACATGAGTTTGAGCAAGCTCTGGGAGATGGTGAAGGACAGGGAAGCCTGGCATGCTGCATTCCATGGGGTCTCAAAGAATTGGATACGATTGAGTGACTGAACAAGAACAAGGGCATGATAAGTGACCTAGTAAAAGAAAGTAAATGGGAATGAACTGAAGGAGGAGAATAAGGCATCATGGAATTAGCTTCAGATCCTTACAACATTTCAGTTTGTGTAAAAAGGTCCTAACCTAATGTTTACCGGTAGGTAATTTTTTCCTCGTCTATTACCACACCTCCTGGCACTGTCAGTCATAACATTTCTTTTCTTTCATATTCTCTTAGTGTTTCCATCTTCCAGTTAGTCAATCTGGAAGCATGAGTATGAGGGAAAATGATGAAAACCATAATTAAACTTCAGACAAAAGAAAAGGGGGGCATGCATTTAAAGGGTTATCACATAGAAGAATTTAACCTATTCTTCTAGGTAGAACTAGGATCAGTGAGCAGAAGATATATCAAAGTAGACATTAAGTTCTCAGAGTTGCTAAAAATGGACTAGGAGCTTTATCATGGATAGAACTCCCCATTACTGGAGGGATACTTAGCTTATGACCTGCCCTGTCTTTAGGTGTCATTTGGATGAGGGAGGAGGCTTTAGGGTTTTCACTACATCAACTATCTCCTTTCACTCAAATGGTTTGTCCCCTTAGACTAGAGTCTCTCATGTCTCTCCCTGTAATCCAGACTCTTTTAATTTCCTTACCATCTATTCATTCCATCCAAGTGAGAAACTGGTATCCAGTGCTGTTGGTTTGGTGTCCCCACTGTCTCTTGAGTCTGCCCTCTTCTTTCTTTTCCACTGCCCCTCCATCATAGGTCTTGCCTCCTGCTTGAGATGTAAGCTCCTTAAGGGCATGTATATTGCCTTTTATTTCTTTTTTATCCCTAGTTAGCATAAGATCTGGGTGCTCAGTAAAAATCTACTGAATGAATGTGTAACTTTCAACATTTTACTCTGAAGCCTCTTTTACTTTGAGTGGTATGTTAGTCCATTCATTCAGTAAATATTTTTGAGCATCAACTATGTGCACTGGGGATATGGGAATGAATATGACATAATAATTTTCCCTGTAAAGATCAAGGTCTAGTTGAGAGAAAAGTACGTACACAAAACTTGGATTTGCTCAGACAATGTTATAACAAGAAGTATCTACCCGATCAACTTAACTGGATCTCCAGAATATCAAATTCCCATCACTTTGCAGGAACCCCACAACTAGCTTAGGCAGATGTTCTTAGAGAAGTCAAGGTCAGGGTCTGGATTTCATGGGGCTGAAAGTAGCTCCTCCCAGAGGTAACAGAAGACATCAATATTTGAGTAGCTGAACTAAGCAAGTTTAGGCGGACAAGCCATAGTTCCATAGTTTTGATTCTGACTACCAGTCTCTCCTTGCTAGGGACTATCTTCTCCTAGGCTAATGAAGCTCATGTTTTTAGTTTTCTTCTTGGGCCTCATCTGTTTCCACATCAAACTCTGTACCACACTGGTTTACCACCAAACTGGTCACTTCTTAGAATTAGAGTGAAAATATAGTTACAGAGCTTTTGATTTTTCAGTTCTGCAGTTGTTTAAAGTTCAGACTTTCTTCTTGGCTTCATACGTGTGGCTAGTTGTTTTATGATCCCCTAGTTATTTATTTTCCCCCTCTTCAGTACAAATCCAAGCAAATGTACAAAATGTTAGGCATGGGAGGCTCCTCCAATGTTATGTACTCTGTTAACTAGTTCACTGGAGTTGTTTGTAAATGCCTATTCCATCCCTCTACCAAAAATGCTTGTCAAAGTTTTTTCTGAAGCTTTAATGAGAGTGGTTTTATAGACCACCCCGAATTTAGGAAGAAAAAGAAAACATGTTCTTGGCTGGGTAAAGGCTGAAAGACTTTCCCTCTTTACTATGATCCCCTTCTGTCTCCATTTATTTCTGGTCTCCAACTTCTAAATGTCCTGAGGCTATGGCTCTTGCAATAAAATGTGATTTGGTTATTTTATCTGTTTCATGCTTCTCCCACATAAACGAGATGGGTATTATTATTTTACTAGCAGAAGAGGAGAAACATAAGAACTACATATATGTGTGTTTTTATGTAGATAATTATGAAATAAAACTTGGTCATTTGTGACCTCAAGTTTTCCCTTCCTTTCTTTTGGTCCATGTAATTTCCTCCTGTTTAATCTCTAATCGTCCTGACATTTGGAATGGCAGATATCTGAAATGAGCTTTGTCTCATTCCACTTGTTTCCCAGCTCTGTAGTCTGTGACCGACACTGTGTGTGCTGCTGGTGACCTGTGACACACCTAAGCCACGTGAGGCCATCACACCACAGTCAACTGACAAACAGGTGAAGTTTGAAGCCTGTGAGTAGAACCATGAAAGATGCCCTCAGGTTACTTTCCAACAACATTTGACATTTAAAGAAATGTCTATGTTCTGATTTTATGATCTAGCCAGTTACTCATTCACCAAAAATGTGATATGTCAGTGATGCAAAACTTATTTTATCAAGTTATTCCACTGCTGCCTTGTAATGACTGAGGGTAGAGTGGGGTGGTATGAGAAACCACAGAACAGCATGTGTTCAATGTTCTCCAGCTCATTTAAAAGTTCCAATTAGTCTAACAGGCGTTTGTTTTGGTACTTTTCAGCCTTAAAATCTTCTCTCCAAGTGCCTCTACTAATTTGATGTTTCTTTCCCATCTTTCCCTTTCAATCAGAATTAAACAATTAAATTCTGCTATTATTTGTTCATCTTCTACATATTAACCTCAGCATCTCTAGTGTTTTCTGGATTCACAGGGATGGATGTGCCCTTGAGGAAATACCACCTTCAAACCCAGTGTTCATGGAAGGCTTAAATCCAAGACTGACTTAGACCTCTTGGGCTTAAGATCACATAGACTTTTTCCTTAATAGGTAATCCCAGAGCTGGATAGTAAAGAATTACGTGTTTTATACAATACAATTTGGCCAACTTCAGACTATTAAGAAAAAAGATTTTGTCATAGATAATCTCAAACTTAAAATATATCAGCTTGTATGGAAGTTAGGCATTTCATTCTGCCTAATGAAAATTAGGCAGAACATTTAAGTCAGGCACAAACTAATCTTTCTAAGCATATCCAGTGTTCTCTGCCAACTCTTGATTATGTGGGAGTTGTCGATCTGTTTCTCAGATTCTCTGGGGGTCTCCTAAGGTCATGTTCTGTTTTAAGATTCAGATTTCTATGCTTCAACCCAAGGCCCAATTCCAGTCTGCTGCTTCTACAGAGAGTAAGGAAAGAATTCCCCAGTCCCCTGAATCATGAGAACCTGGTGCTGGCTAGTTCTACCTTGGGTCAGATTAAGTGGCAGCTAAAATACCTGTCTTTGGCAAACCTCCCGGAAAGCACCACCTTCCCTCAGTTTGAAAATCTCCAGTGTTTTCTATGCAAAGTCTATTGTCTCCTGAAGACCTTGGTTAAGACAGGGGAGGAAAGGCCAGGACTCCACACTGATGGATAATATAGACTGAGTTCCTGGCTCAGGGCTTCTATGTGTTTGTCCAGTGGATCTATATTCCTTGTGAGGAGAAAAAAACGTCGTGATGAAGTTTATCTGATTAGCTAATTAATGTGAATAGATGGTGTTTGTGACCAGAGAGAGAAAGACTGGAGGCAGACATTCGCGATACAGAAGCATGTGGTAATGACACGGAGGGACTGTGTCACACGTCTGGACACAGATGTTGAGAACCCCATCGAAACACTGCATCAGGCTCCTTGGAGGGTAAGGCCCAGGAATATGCAGTCCCCATCCCCTGCCCTCAAACTCCACAGGATATTTAGCCACAACTATGGTTGGGAATTATTCCAACAAAAGTAAGTTTCCTAGAACAGGCTTGAGTTTAGTGCTTTCTGGCTATGTGGAAAGACAATGAATGCTGACTGACTGATGGACGGAATGAATGAATTCATCAGAGACTAGGTAGAACTTGAGTATTTAATTATAATTATAGCCTTGTGGCCCCACCCACCCCATTGCATTCAAGCCTAAACTTCTTTACTAGCACCACTAGATCCTTAGCTGCATTCCAGAGCAGAAGGAGAGGAAAGGAAGAGCTAGGAGGAGACAAGCAGAAGATGACAATTGAAGCATCTAGAGATGGTTGAGGGTCGATCCAGCTGCCTCCTTTTCCCCAAAGAGGCAGATCAACATCCCATCTCCTCCAACCGACTGATGGCATGTGCATGATCGAAAGTAATTTATAGCTCCTTCCCAGGATCGGCCTCAGTGCAGGAAAGCGGAGAATAAAATGGTGCATGTGACAGAAATGTGGCCCTGCCGGACCCCCAGAGGAGCTCCAAGTCCGATCAGCTGTCCTTCATTAATCAAAAGTTGGCTGTAGCTCACTCCTCTACTTGGAATGAGTCTAGCTTTCCATCATTACAGCAGAACAGCAGGTTCATGAATAAGGTTTTAGCACGAATATGGGTACACGCTTGCTATTATAATCTCAGCTTGCGAAATGAAACGTCTCAAAGGCCGAATCAAGCTCATGGTTGGCAGTCCCACGCTGAGTGTGTGTTGGCTCTTTCTCCTTTATTCTCCAAGTGGTCTCCTCTTTCTTCCAGTGTAAATTGTGGCTGGTGTTAAGTGTGTGTGTCCTTATGCATTCAGCTGGAATCTCCAGTGATAAGTCAGGACTGGGAGTTGTCTTCAAGGAAGAAGCAGTGGCGGAGGGGAGAACTTGAGATCTGTGCCATTTTGATTGAGCACTGGGCATGCACTCTGCAGCACAGAAATTCATTGAGACATATCATTAATCCCATTTTACTGATGAAGAAACTAAGACTCCAAGATGCTGAGAAATTCCCCTAAACTGACATAGGCAATGATGTGGCAGGATAGTCAGTGGAGGGTGAGGAGTAGAGAAGTGGAGGGGAAGGCACAAAGAGGACGTGAGAAGATCAGTCACAAAGCAAGAGAAACAGACATGTTGAAAAAGAATGAGGAGAATAAGGGTTAAATGAGTGCAGGTGTTTTTTTTTTTTTTTAATACCCTGTTCACCTGGATTTCAGTTATAAATCATTTGACATTTTGATCAGTTATCTCTGTACTCATTGCCAGTTTAGAGTCTTGTCTCTAAATAGCACAGCACGGAAGGCCAGTAGGGGAAATACTTTGGGCAGAGCTGGCTAAAGTCTGGTGCCAGATCAAACACATGGGGAATTAGATCCGACCAGGGGACCAGACCTTCTCTACAGCTGGTATCAAGTCAACGTGGCCCAGTTTGGCTAGAGCTTTTCCCTGACCCAGCACTTCCTTCTCCTATGGTCACCAAGCAAGGGACCTGCACGTTCCAGGGACCATGTGTCTGTGACCTCCTCAACCTGTCACTGTTCTCTGTCCCTTGTTTCTCACTCCAGCAAGTTGGACCCTGAATCAAATCACATCACATGATGCAGTCAGAAAAAAAAGAAAAAAAGTTCTGTTCAACAAACGTTCCTGCCACACTTTGCATGCTCAGCTATAGATAAAATAAAGGTGGCAAGAAAGTACTTAAAATAGTAACGATCTATTTCTTCTTGCATTTTCTTGTACATGTTGAACTGTAAAAGTAACTTAAAATTAGCCACATTTCTTATACGAGTGGTCTGAAATTCACTATTTATTTAATAATCTTCAGCCATTGAGAACTTGGTGCTATACCTGTGAAATTTTAAAACTGAAAAGGACTGATAATTGCAGAAGGTTGATAGTTATGCAAACATTAGAGGGGATTAGAGTTTGTTTATGGTATCTTTACAGTTTCCTGGAAAGTAAATATTAAAACTGTGTTTTCAGTTAGGGACCTTGTTTTCATTAACCAGGTCCTTGAAGAGAGTGTCAGGAGGTTGACTGAACATTTAGCGAAAGTCTGAGAACTGCCATAGCTTGTACTTGCACAGAAATTTTGTCACTGGGATGCTGGTCATGACAAGAGACTAATATATGTCATAAGGTCCCAACTCTCAAATTTATAATGACTCCATTATGATTATATTTTTTCTTTGGCAGTAGGGAAGAAAAACTTAGAAATAGCTCTTCCAAGGAGGAGAGTTTGTACTGTGCTTTTTTTTTTTTTTTTAAAGATGCTTGTATTGTTGATCATAACATGCTCTCTGCCTGTCTTCTCAAGGCTGCCATCAATCCTGGAAACTACCTGCTTTGATGAGCAGCAGTTAGGAGGCAAACTAGGTCAGAATTCTGAGTGGGGATTGTGAAAAGTACAGCAAAAGCTGTGTAACTCAAGACACCCTACATAAAATTAGTCCCCTATAAATAATGGCAGGCAAATATACCTGATTCTGAATTACTAGGGGCTTCCCAGGTGGTGCAAAGTATCCACCTGCCAATGCAGGAGATGCAAGATACGTGGGTTCGATCCTGGGTCAGGAAGATGTCCTGGAGGAGGAAATGCCAACCTGCTCCAGTATTCTTGCCTGGAGAATCCCAAGGACAGAGGAACCTGGCAGGCTGCAGTCCATGGGTTTGCAAAGAGTCAGACATGACTGAGTGACTGAGCGTGTGCACACACACACACACACACACACAATGAATTTCTACTGTTGCTATGTGAGAGTCTTTGAAATTGATTTTTTTAAAATGTTCCTGGTCTCTTGCCCTTTATCCTTCTGAATTATTAGTTGAAACTTGAAACCTTAGTAGAATGTCTGTCTGTTCTTTGTAGCAATTGGTTCTCCAAAATAACCATGTAAACTCTCTCAATTAGAAGAAACTGGCTAGCTATTATTTGGATTGGACATTGCAACCAAAATGGGGCAGCTCCCCTCTGTCCACCAATGTCTGCCACCAGTCAACCTCTGCCTTCTGACTATGATTTCCTATCTATAAGTGGAGCAATCCAGCTGGAGTTTGTATGATTATTTTGGAGACATTTCCAAGTACTGTGACCTGTCTTTCTGTCCAGCCAGCCAGCCAGCTAGCCAATAAATATTCACTAACCATTTAGCATGTACAAGTCATTGGGCATATAATAGGAAGACAGGATAGGATAGATAGGATTTCTGGCTTCAGGAAGCTTATTATAGAACAGTAAAGGAAGACAATTTTAAAAGAAAATATAAATAATATAAGAAGTGTTATGGTAGAGGAAGAAAACAAGAGCGTGGGAACCTGCAGTGTAAACACATGAGCTGTGGTGGTGAGGTGGGGGAGGGTGTGAGAGAAGCCCTCACAGAGGAAGCGATGCCTGAGCTGAAACCTGAGGCTGAGCAGGAGGAAGTCAATCAAAAAGCAGGTAGCGCCATGCTCTGGACAAGAGAATTAGTCAACAGGGAGAGAGAGTCATGGGCGTTCAAAGAACTGAAATGTTAAAGTTCAGGGAGAGAAGTAACAAGAAACGGACTTGCAGAGGTTGAGAGGTGTCTACCTACCTCTTCTGAGGAGTCTTGAAAGAGAGGCTACTGAAACTGGATTTCATCCAAGACAGCTGTAGGTTTGGAGTAAGGAAAGAGCACAATTAGATTTCTGTTTCACAAGGATATCTTGGCTGCAGTGCAGATAACAAGGGGGGCTACTTGATTTTTCTAGTCTTTTTTTAAAATTTGCCATGCAGGATCTAGTTCCTTGACCAGGGCTCGAACCTAGGCCCCCTGCATTGGGAGCAGAGAGTCTTAGCCACAGGGACACCAAGGAAGTCCCTGATTGTCATAGTCTTGACAAAGGACATAGGTGGTTAGAATGGTGTAGCAATAGTAGGGAATAGAGAGATATAGGGAGCGAAATAGCGTAAATCATTCCATGTCAAGGACATGATAAATCCTTATGATGCTGAGTCTGGATTCTCAAAGGAAAATATGGAAAAATTCTCAAAGGAGAAGCATGAAGTGTGGGGAGTTTTCTGAAGCTTGGAACTAATTGTCACTTGGATTCTGTGTTTGATCTTTTCTAGACTTAGCAGCAGCAGCAGCAGCAGCAGACTTGACACTCTAGGTAAATTCCAAGAGTTAGGAGGATAGAAATCATGCAGTGTAGTATCTCCCTATCCAATTGGTATCATGAGAGAAACCACGTGACAACTGGGTTTGAGTCATAGATTTGCAGTTCAGTAAATTTGAGCTATCAGGCAAAATATGTAATGTCTAATCAGAGACAGGAAGACAACAAGGAACACGAATGAAGTCTTTTACTTTTATGAGCTCTAGCTGAGAATATAGATGATACACAAATAAATAGAAAACTAGGTAATGACAAATTGTGACAAGTGCTATGAAGGAAATAAAAATGATCATGAGATGGAGCTAAAGAGTGAAAATTGGTCAGTCACTAAAGGGCTGGGGGAAAGTCATTACAGGCAGATGGGACAGCACACACAAAGCCTGCCAATGGGAAAGAGCCTGGTGGTCAAATAACAGACACTCCATGGAGGCAGGCCTTGTAGGCTAACAGGAGGTTACATTTTATTCTAAGAGCAAGAGAAACCATTAACGTATTTTAAACAACAGAATCTACATGTCCAGATTTACATATTTATAGTGTCATTCTGGCTGCTAAATGAAGAATGAATTGAGAGGGAGAAAGTGAAGAGATCAGCTAGGAGACTATTACAATGATCCAGAAAAGGTAAAAGTAGCTCAAATAATAAATAATGTGTCTAGAGCGCTTACGTTCTTTAAACAGATGTTTATTTGGCCGTGTCAGGTCTTAGCTGTGGCAGGCAGGATCTTCACGGCATCATGGCAGCGTCTTTCCTTGCAGTGCGCAGACTCTCTAGTTGGGGTACATGGGCTCTGTAGTTGTGGCTCACGGGCTTAGTTGCTCTGAGGCATGTGGGATCTTAGTTGCTCACCAGGGATCCAACCTGTGTCCCCTGCATTACAAGGCAGATTCTTAACCATAGGACCATGAAGAAAGTCCCTAGAAATTTTTTTATAATTATTTTCGGTAAGATTTGGATAAAAAAGACACTGAAAATGTTTTGCTTAATGTTTGTATTTCCATCACTTTATTATAAAAATGCAGAAAACTAGAAAAAATTATAGTGTTGCACTATATACCTACCTCAAAGATTCTAAAATTAACCTTTTACTATTCTTGCTTTGTCACATATGTGTTCCCCTAATCTTTGCTCTATCAGGCCATCTTATTTTTTTGATGCATTTCAAAGTAAGTGCATACACAACTCATAAGCACAGAAGCATGAATAAACTTAACTCAGAAGCCATATTTTTTTATGATTCCTTTTTTCCTTTGTGATAAAACATACATATTTGTAATGCATAAATTTAAATATACTCTTTGATTCATTTGTCAAATAAGTATAACTGTGTATGCCCTTTTCTTTGGGGATCCCAGTCATATTTTATGAGACTTTTAATATTATTTCATAGGTCGCCAAGGCTTCGTAAACATTTTTCAATCTTTTTTCCCTCTGTTTTATTCAGAATGGATAATCTACTGAACTATCTTCAAGTTCACTTAGGTTTGTCATCTTCAATCTGCTATTAATTACATTCAGTGATTTTAAAACTTCACAGTTGTTTATTTTTCAGTTTGAAAACTTCTTTCGGGATTCTGTTAGTTTATGTTTCTCTGCCAGATTTTCCTGTGTTGTTCTTTTTTTATTCATTTGTTGTTAAGTCACTCAGTCATGTCCAACTCTTTGCAACCCCATGGACTGCAGCATGCCAGGCTTCCCTGTCCTTCACTCTCTCCCAGAACTAGCTCAAACTCATGTCCATTGAGTCAGTGATACCATCCAATCATCTCATCCTCTGTCGTCCCCTTCTCCTCCTGCCCTCAGTCTTTCCCAGCATCAGGGTCTTTTCCAATGAGTCAGCTCTTCGCATTAGGTGGCCAAAGTATTGGAACTTCAGCATCAGTCTTTCCAGTGAATATTCAGGACTGATTTCCTTTAGGACTGACTGGTTTGATCTCCTTGCTGTCCAAGCAACTCTCAAGAGTCTTCTCCAAGACCACTGTTCAAAAGCATCAATTCTTCAGTGCTCAGCCTTCTTTATGGTCCAACTCTCACATCCATACGTGACTCCTGGAAAAACCATAGCTCTGACTATGTCGACAAAGTAATGTCTCTGCTTTGTAATACACTCTCTAGGTTTGTCATAGCTTTTCTTCCAAGGAGTAAGCATCTTTTAATCTCATGGCTGCAGTCATCATCCACAGTGATTTTGGAGCCCAAGAAAATAGTCTCTCACTGTTTCCATTGTTTCCCCATCTATTTGCCATGAAATGATGGGACTGGATGCCATGACCTTCGTTTTTTGAATGTTGAGTTTTAAGCCAACTTTTTCACTCTCCTCTTTCACTTTCATCAAGAGGCTCTTTAGTTCCTCTTTGCTATCTGCATATCTGAGGTTATTGATATTTCTCCCGGCAACCTTGATTCCAGCTTGTACTTCATCCAGCCTCGCATTTCTCATGATGTACTCTGCTGCTGCTAAGTCACTCTGTGTGACCCCATAGATGTCAGCCCACCAGGCTCCCCTGTCCCTGGGATTCTCCAGGGAAGAACACTGGAGTGGGTTGCCATTTCCTTCTCCAATGCATGAAAGTGAAAAGTGAAAGTGAAGTCGCTCAGTCGTGTCTGACTCTTAGCGACCCCATGGACCTCAGCCTACCAGGCTCCTCCATCCATGGGATTTTCTAGGCAAGAGTACTGGAGTGGGGTGCCATTGCCTTCTCCATGATGTACTCTGAATATAAGTTAAATGAACAGAATGACAATATGCAGCCTTGATGCCATCCTTTCCCAATTTTGAACCAGTATGTTGTTCTATGTTTGGTTTTAACTATTGCTTCTTGACCTGCATACAGATTTCTCAGGAGGCAGATAAGGTGGTCTGGTATTCCTATCTCTTTAAGAATTTTCCACAGTTTGTTGTGATCCACACATAATGTTCATTATGTAGATATTTTTCATTGTAATATTATGTGAATTGTAATAGCTACTTTAAAATCATTGTCTATTAATTTGAGTATCTGGTTCATTTCAGGATCGGTCTCCATTGATTGCCTTCCCTTTTGAATTTTGTTTGTATTTTTCTGTTTCTTTGTGTATAAAGTAATTTTGGATTGTATCCTGGACATATGGATAATATTTTGTGTAGACTCTGGATTCTGTTAAGATCTTCAGAATAATGTTAATTTTTTCAGTTTAAGCAAAATAAAAAAAAGAGCTACCTGGTCCTAATCTAAATCTTACATTTTTTTGTGAGTAGTCTATGTATATTGACTGATTAATTTTCACAACCCTATAAATCCTATAAGATAGACCATTTTATAGATGAGGAAACTAGGCACAGAGAAGTTAAATGACTTGCCCATACAGCTAGTAAGGGAAGGAGCTCCAGAGTCTGACCTTCAAACATTTCTTAAAGTGGGGTGCCAGGAGTGGATATAGAAATAGGTGCACAGATCTGAAAATATTAAGAAGTTAGAGTTTTTATAAGACTTGGAGAGATTAGGTATGAGAAAGTGATGAAAAGAGAAGAATCTAAGAGTGCTCTGAACTTTTGTTGTGAGCAATGGATAATTGGTAATAAAACCTATTGAGGTAGTGAAAACTGGAAGACTACCTAGATTCTGTTGTTGTTGTTGGGAGGGAAGTAGCATTTTAGATTTTTTGAGTTTGAAATTTTATTAAACATTCAGAGTTGTCTAGTAGGCAGTTGGGAATATGAGTCTGGAGTTTGGGGGTAGGGTGGTTAGGGCTGTAGATACAAGTTTGGGTATCTACACATGGGTATCCTTAAAACTCATTGGACTGAATGAGATAACTAAGGTAAAAGTATAGCTAGAGAAGAGCAAATGGCTGGGAAAAAATTCCCAAGATTCTTACACTCCAAGGAACTGGGAAGTATTTGGCAAAAGAAACTAAAAGCAGCGAGTAATTCTGAATAAATTCTAGGAATTCATAGTGTCATGGAAGCCAGGAGAAGAGACAGTTTTCAGAAGAAAGAGGTGGTAATATGCATGAAATGCCACTGGAATGTTTAGAAAGATGAAGACAAAAAAGTATCTATTGAAATTAGTAAAATGGAGGTCAGTAGAGTAATAAGGCTGGACATACTGAAGCAGGTTGAAGAATCAATATTTGAGTGAGAAAGTGGAGACAGGAATTTCTGAATCATAAGTTAATAGGGTCGTAGTGAGTTGGGATCAAAGGAAAGAGCAGAAATTTTTATCTGAGTGGGAGTCATACAATATAAAGTGATACATTTATCAACATTAATCATTAACCAAATAGCTGATTTAGCCAATTCATTGGATTGTTTTGAAAATCAAATGATTTCTGCAGAACATGAACTATTTTAGGAATATGTTTTTTTTTCCCCCTAGGCTTTGTAATTTCTGTGGATTATCCTTTTACATAGTAAGTACCTGTTGATCACAGCCCACATTGACTTATCTTTTTTGTTGTTACATTAAAAATTGATGCTTAATGAATACTTTTTCAAAATCATTTCTTTTGAAACATTGACTAATTGTTTTATTCCTCTGGATTTCAGTTTTCCCATTTTGGAAAATAGATGATAAATGATAAAGAAATATATTTCTTGTCAGAGATGTCTGAACATGGAATAGAGGTTTTAAAAAATAACATATAGTATGTGATTCCATTATTGAAAAGCAATATATATACGTCAATGTATTTACCTATTCAATTAATTTATTTTATACATCAATGTCTGAAAATATTTTTGATAGAATACCAAATAGAATTGTGTTTATCAAAATATAACAATACAAAATAGTAAAATGAAGAGAATAAGGAAACAGAACTGTGTAAAATTAGGTAACACTAATATTTTTCATAAGGTAGAACAGATTTTGTCATTTGCCAAAAGATAAGTGTCAAAGTCAAGATGTCTTATATGGAGTGAAATCCAGTTCAGTTTATTTGAGCCTGCACGCATCAAGGACAATGTTAATTCTGAACTTTCTACTGTCCCTCTAGGAAGGGAAAAGGCTAGCCTGAATCCCAGGTGTCTTCTGATCCTTCCTTAAACTCTCCCATTTTCTGTTTGCCTGTTCTTCAGAAGGACCTGCCTCCATCTATCTTTTGCTAATAGTACCAGCTCCACTTCCTGACCCATTTCTTTAAGTCACTTCTTCTGGTTCTGGCTTTGAGCACTTTGTCAGCTGACTCCTACAGGCTTCCTTTTATTCTGTGCTTTATCCAGAGAATGCTGAGTCCTGGCTCAGTATCAGTTTTGGAATACAGATTTCCTGCCTGGCTCTGTAGGACCAAAGCTACTCTGCTAAGTGTGTGTGTGTGTGTGTGTGTGTGTGTGTGTGTGTGTGTGTGTGTGTTTCTTCTACTGTGTCTGCGGTGGGCAGTGGTGGCCATCATGTTCTGATGCTCTCAGTGGAGTCTGCTCAGCTGCATCTTGGCTTGCATCCCTTTGTTCCAATATTCTTTCCCATTGTCCTTTTTGGATTAGAAGTGCTTTATAGGAAACTGGTAACACTGCTTATTTTTGGCTACTGAGAAAAGAGTCAAAAAATTCTCAATCAACAAAAAAGGACACCTTCTAATTTTCTAGTGGTTTTCTTTGTTTTTAAAGGTTATCTGAAGGTGAAGGAGTTGAAGAACATTTTGGGGGGCTGTTTACTCTGCCTTAGGGGCCCTTTCTTCACCCTTCTCCTTATCTAGTGCACTTCTACCTTCAAAATTCAGTTGAAATCTCAGCTACTCTGTGAAGACTCACCACTCTTGCCTTAGGAATCTACCTTTTCTCTGTGCTCTGGTGACACACAATGTCTACACTGGTTTTCCAACTTAACATGTACCGCCTCTCTATTAAGTATAAGTTTTGTCTTCCTGGTTAGACTATTGACTTAAAAATATTCACAACCTAAAAGTTGAGAGTTATGTTTTATTTGGTGGGAAAGTTTAGGATTTCAAGCTCAGAAGACAGCATCTCAAGTAACCAACCCTGAGAGAACTGCTCTGAAGAAGCAAGGGGAGGAGCCAGGTTATATAGAAATTTTGCAACAACGGGCAGGTAGTCTGAACATCAAAAGATTACTGCTAATTTAAGAAAACCAGATATGCCGAGTTAAGGAATTTAGTGCTTTTCTTAGCATAGAAAGATGCAAGAGTCAGGGCTTACTGACATCATTCCTTTCATTAGTCATCTCAGCTATCTGGGGCCAGTATCCTGTGTTTTTCACAGCCTGAGCTCTCTTGGGACTCATCGTAGGGAGTGGCTATAGTCTAATGGCTGCTAGATGGGAGCTATTCTTCTCCTTCCTGAGTGCCCTTAGGACTCACCAGCTCATACTGAAGGCCTGGAATTGCTGCTTACAGTGACATCCTTGTTTACTGGTATGCAGGGAATATTTCATTTCTTAAGCCTATCAGCTTTGCCCGTCTCTCACTGATTCTAAGTACAGGCTCTGGAGTGAGTATCTGGAATCCTGGCTGTATCACTGGTTACTTGTATGACCTTGTTCAAGCCTCTAACCATCCCTATGCCTTAGACTCTTCATTGTTCAATGTGACAATAGTATCTATCTTTTAAGGTTGTTGGGTGAGTTAATTGAACTTGTGTACGTTACATATTTATATATCTTGGTATATAGCTTGGCACGTAGCTTGTTGTTCAGTCACCAAGTCGTGTCTGACTCTTTGTGACCCCATGGACTGCAGCATGCCAGGCTTCCCTGTCCTTCAGTATCTCTTGGAGTTTGCTCAAACTCATGTCCACTGAGTCCATGATGCCATCCAACCATCTCATCCTCTGTTGCCCCCTTCTCTTTGATATATAGCTAGATTTCAATAATTATGTTTGTATGGTTATCGTTATTTAACTTTTGAGATTAAAAGAACTGGAGAAAGTTATGAAATATTCTACAAAAATGGGTTCTGCCATAGTGGAATTTAAATTCTAAATGTTCATAACTACTCAATTATTTATTTAAATACTACTCTTTTAATAAGTACAGGGTAATCTGAGCACCCTGGAAGGTTTGGAAAAGTTCCCCTGAGGAAGTGATAAATGAATTTAGATCTTGAAAAGGAATAGGCATGAACCAGTTGAACGTCAGGAAGAATATTCCAGACAAAAGGAATGGCATGTGTGGCAACGCTGATCTGGAGGAAAGCATAGGGTATCTGAGGAACTAAAAGGCCAGCGTGACTAGAACACAGTGATGGAGTGAGGAACTGGGTTTTATATGTTGTCATTTTGCTGATATCTTATGTTTATATATTGAAGAGCTCAATTATTAATAATACTTGCTGGTACTGGAGTCTTCTTGGGTAAGGCTGGCTTACCTGATTCTTTTAGATACCAAAAAAAGCAACTTTCTGGCTAAGTGGTGCATCAGTAAGGGTCCAATCAGGAAAACAGAAACCACATTGAACATATCAGCAGTGAGAAATTGAAGGATGAGTTAGTTCCACAGGGCACTGGAGAAATGAACAACTGGGGAGGGAACACCAGAGGGAGTGACTATGAGGAGCCACTACATCTCCAGACCAGAATCTTATTGCCTCTCTCTCTCTCACACACACATCTATTCTCTCACAAAGTCCTGTCTTTATATAGCCCAGAGGAGCTAGAACTCAGAACCACGTGTGTGAGGGCCTGGGGTTGGTGGAAGAGGGGCTCTCTGGGTGCTGCCAGTAGGTGCTAGAACCTCAGGAGCTTGGAAAAGCTAGGAAGACTTCTCAGTTGGTGCTGGTACCTATACCATTAAGAATGAACCATTCACGTTAATTTCAAGAATACTGAAATAAAGTAGGAGACTGAGGCCAACTGCCTGTCCCAGGGTGGGACGTCATTGCTAAGACAACAGCGATAGAAACCGGAAGAAAGCAGAAAGGAACTTGCCTTCTGGGCTCCCTCTAGCGGCCACCATTGGTAGAAAATGATAGGGGGTCAGAAGGCAAAGCAGAAATGTGATTTACAGAATCCTAGTGTGGGAACTTCAAAGGACTGATGTTGAAGCTGAAGCTCCAATACTTTGGCCACCTGATGTGAAGAGCTGACTATTAAAGACCCCGATTCTGGGAAAGATTGAGGGCAGGAGAAGGGGACGATAGAGGATGAGATGGTTGGATGGTATCACCCACTCGATGGACATGAGTTTGAGTAAACTCAGGGCATTGGTGATGGACAGGGAGGCCTGGCGTGCTGAAGTCCATGGGGTCACAAAGAGTCAGACACGACTGAGCGACTGAACTGAACTGAGTGTGGGAACTGGCATGCTGCCCGTTCAAGGGGTCACGAAGAGTCGGACACGACTGAGTGACTGTACAACAACAAGGCTGGTGAAGCTGAGCAGGTGCCACCAGACACCATTTTATTACCTACCACTCCCCGCCCCTACCCTCGAGCCCATGGTGTGGAAGATTTTGTCACCTAAACCACAAACTATAGGTTATAAGTAATTTATCAATATTTGTGAATAGCAATATTCTTAAAAGTTAACCACTGTTTGATACTAAGTTGACTGAACTCCAACCACAAGCAAATGGATTTTTAGTCATCTCAAAAAATTCTAGCAAAGACTAAATGTAAGGCTGGACCCCTTATAAGCCACCTCCAACACAGTCAGGGCGCTGACATCCTCGACATGCCTCGTTCCGGTCTGGGAACCCCGCCCGGGAGGGCTTCCCCATTAAAAGCCTGTTAGACACTCTTCGGTGTCCTGGTCGTCTTTACCTAACACTAAAATGTGGTGTTCATTAGATACTTTGGAATATTAAAAATAATGGCTGGGCTACCCAACGCTACTTTTAAGTACCTTAAAATAAACAAGTTCAGGTATAGCTAGTTTTTTTCTCACGTGTCCTATATTGAAAGATGTGTTTGTGTGGAAGATCTATTTAGTGAAAAGTGACTTTCAATTAATTTCTTTTTGTCAGTGACAATACTTGATTACTTTAGTTCCATTATTTCAACTCATATTCCTCCAGAGAATTAGTGAATTAAGGACTTTGGTTTGAAAGGAATGAACGTTTTACTTAAAAAGAGCATTGAGATGTTATTTATCATTCAGATTGATTCATCTGTCTCAAACACTCATTTCCTGAAAATAATCCATTGGTATTATTTGTATGATAATTGAAACCTTATTGTTTTATTTCACATACTTTTCCTGTTCTGATGTTCAGCATTAGAAAGCAATAATAACCTTGGTGAAAGAAAATTCCTGTGTGTCATTATTCCATGGCCAGTCCTAGCTGGCCGTTAATCCCTCAGTAATGCCACATACTTTGATTCTGTTGCTTAAATCAACAGGAACTAGAATAACCGGCAGTCACAAACAGAGGTCTGATAATTCAATGTTCAACTGTAAAACAAAATTCAACTTTTATCAGAAATACAATATACAATAAATGGATGAATATATTTATTTCTCAAAAATATAGGCATGTTATAGATTACTGAAAAATTACCCAGATGCCAATTTTTTTAAATAAGTTATGCATTATTTATGTGTTTGTTTCTCAACTGGTAATAATATTTATGTGAGAAACAGGAAAAAAAACCATGGTGCAAACATAACATAAATCTTTAATGGATTTGGACTTCTTTCTACCTTTAATATGCATGCCATTGCTGCTTCTTTATGGGATCAACTATGGGTTTGACAGACGGGTCTTCAAATGTTACTTCATTTACTCTGGATGCTTCACTTTCTGTTAGAATATATTGCCATATAGTGCTAGCTAGTATCTTGATTATGTTGTATAGTTGCATACTTTAATATTAATGCATAAAGTGTAACTTATTAGCATAGTAAGGCATAAATGTTAACCTGAACTATGAAACATCATTATTATTTTTTAAGTAAATACCACATTGAAAACAAGATTAAACTATGTTTTAAAAAAAATAAGTAGGTATAATTCTATACCATTGTTGATGATCTTAGCTCTTGTCAATCAAACCTCAGCTCAGTCTAGTTTTAGTCTGGGAAGAAGTTGCTAATACTTAACTTGGCCAAAGACCTTTTTGGCACTTCCCCAGTTTACTCAGAGTTTTAGTAGCTTCTCTAGCCTCACTTGTATCTGTGCTACAAGATTTACCTTCCTTACAGCTGCAGTCTTCTATTTGTCTTTAGCTTCCTCACTTAATACTACTTAGTTTTTTCGTTCTCTAAGATCCATGTACCCAGTCTTTTACTTTCTCTTTAATGGGGTAGCAGATTGTCCTCCTGATTCACAAGGCCAATGTTGATGGAGAGAAATTACAGACATGATATGCCTCTCCCAGGCAGCAGCACACCTAAGTTGACAATCACATTTTTCCCCCTCAACTACATGAAGACTTGCTAGTTTCATTTGCCTTTCTTAAAGAAAACTACTCTGAGCTTCTTTTCTTTTTTTCTCGACAAATTGTTTAGTTGAATGTCTGTAGAATGAAATGTACATTAAATCAATTCTATAGGACCCTCATACCCAAGGTCTAATGTGTTTTCTTTCCAGTCTTGCTGAGACCATATATTCTAAGTTAACTATCTAAGCAATATCAGAGCGTAACTTTTTAAAAACATTTTCTTTCTTTGTTTATTTTTGGCTACACTGGGTCTTCGTTGCTGCGTGTGAGCTTTCTCTAGTTTCAGTGAGAAGAGGCTACTCTCTAGTTGCTGTGCGCAGGCTTCTCATTGCAGTGGCTTCTGTTATTTTGGAGCACAGGCTGACGTGTGCACGAGCTTAAGTAGTTGGGGCAGGCAGGCTCAGTAGTTGTGGCACACGGGGCTAGTTGCTCTGAGGCATGTGGAATCGAACCTGTGTCCTCTGCATTGGCAGGTGAATTCTTAACCACTGGCCCACCAGAGAAGCCCCAAAGTGTAGCTTTTAAAACCACACCGAAACTCTTCCAGAGAGCAACCAACAGGTACAAACTGGTTTTAAGACAAGCTCCAGAGTTGGACTATAAAGAAAGCTGAGCACAGAAGAATTGATGCTTTTGAACTGTGGTGTTGGAGAAGACTCTTGAGAGTCCCTTGGACTTGTGAGGAGATCCAACCAGTCCATCCTAAAGGAGATCAGTCCTAGGTGTCCATTGGAAGGACTGATGTTGAAGCTGAAACTCCAATACTTGGGCCACCCAATGCAAAGAACTGACTTATTGGAAAAGACCCTGATGCTGGGAAAGATTGAGGGCATCAGGAGAAGTGGATGACAGAGGATGAGATGGCTGGATGGCATCACCAATTCAATGGACATGGGTTTGGGTGGACTCTGGGAGCTGGTGATGGACAGGGAGGCCTGGCGTGCTGCAGTTCGTGGGGTTGCAAAGAGTCAGACATGACTGAGTGACTGAACTGAACTGAACTGAACAAACACATTAGGGAAAATAATAACTACGTGTAATGCTAGTTTTGGTGGCTAGATTAAGGCAACTGCTTACAATAGTCCTTCCATAGGCAGAGTTCATCTTTGGGGAGGAGATAGGAAAATTTGCATAGGAGCCAAGGAATTTTCTGGGACTAAAGAACAAAGAACCTGGCCCCATCTCTTTTGAGTGTCAATGTTATTAGAACATCTTCAGTCAGTTGATGCTAACTGAAGTCTGCCATCAGCAAGGACTCCAAGCGTTCTAAGAAATGTGCAAAATATTATGGTGTCCTAATTTTAACACCAAGGTTGCGTGTTGGTGGCAGATATCCACAGAATGTACAAAATGTGAATATGGTAGAAGCTATTCTTGGCCAAGCTAGGAACGTTCTGGGAGCCATATTTTAGATGCAATGACTGCATATTTGATTATGACCTAAAAGAGCTATAGCAAGGGTCAGTGAAGAAATCATTACAAGTGGACAAGCATTCTATGGGCATTCATAACTCAGTAGTTATGTGATGGGGTTGCTAGTGAATAATCATGCTGGTAGTTTTGTTATGCTTCTTGGCTCTCATCATGTGATATTTGAAAACAGGACCAGCAACTTTGGAGTGAATAAGTAAACTGAGTAAGTAAACTTGGATAGTTCAGAGCAAGTAGTGGTTCCTAGACTTCCCTGGTGGTAAAGATTCCTAGGCTTCCCTGGTGTAGGCTCAGGTGGTAAAGAATCCCCCTGCCAGTGCAGGAGACACAGGTTGAATCCCTGGATTGAGAAGGTCTCCTGAGAAGGAAATTGCAACCTATTCCAGTATTCTTGCCTGGGAAATCTCATGGACAAAGGAACCTGGAGGGCTACAGTCCAGGTTCCTCTCTTCAGGTGTTAGAAAGAGTCAGACATGACTTAGTGACTAAACCACCACCATCACCCACCAGTGTTCCCTAAAGGAAAATAGTAGACTTCTTGCTAATGAAATAATTAATTGGTATTATAAAGGAAATATAATTATCTTTGTATTCCAAGCTTGGTAAAGTGAAAGTGAAGTCGCTCAGTCATGTCCGACTCTTTGCGACCCCATAGACTGTAGCCTACCAGGCTCCTCTGTCCATGGGATTTTCCAGCCAACAGTACTGGAGTGGATTGCCATTTCCTTCTCTAGGGGATCTTCCCAACCCAGGGCTTGAACCCAGGTCTCCCACATTGTAGACAGACGCTTTACCATCTGAGCCACCAGGGAAGTCCTAAGCTTGGTAAAGAAGGTCATAATTAGTAATGTATATTTGAAAATGTTAAGATAGTCATAATTTATTTTGACTGTGTATGTTAGTCACTCAGTTTTGTCTGACTTTTGTGACCCCATGGGGTGTAGCCCACCAGGCTCCTCTGTCCAGGGGATTTTTGCAGGCAAGAATACTGGAGTGGGTTGCCATTTCCTTCTCCAGAGGATCTTCCTGACCCAGGGATTGAACCCAGGTCTCCTGCTTTGCAGGCTGACTCTTTACTGTCTGAGCCACCAGGGAAACCTAATTTATTCTGAACTTCAAAAGAATTTGTCCTACATTATGACATTCATCTGGGTTTCCCAGGTAACATTAGTGGTAAGGAATCCACCTACAATGCAGGAGCCACAGGAGATGTGAGTTCAGTCCCTGGATGGGGAAGATCCCCTAGAGGAGGGCGTGGCAACATCCACTCCTGTATTCATGCCTGGAGAATCCCATGGACAGAAGAGCCTGGTGGGCTACAGTCCATGGGGTCACAGAGAGCCAGATACAACTAAAGCAATTTTGCATACATGCAGCACACATGACATTTATCATATTTGTAATATTAAACCTATTTGTTGCAAAGATATGGCCTCTGCCTTCAAAATTCGTTTATTAAGGGCCATGATTTATCTTTATCTCAACTCTTGCTTCACCTCCCATGGAGTACAGCAAAGCACCTTATGCAAAATAAGTAGTAAATTAGCCAACTCAATATTAAATTATAGAATGAAAGAAAACATTTGGAACACCCAGAATATTTTAAAATGCTCACACATCTTTATGAGCAATATTTGTTTTATTTAAGAAAATTTATTTGTTACAATTAAAGTTTAAAATAATGATTTTCATGTTCTAATATACAGAAAAATGATGTGATTTGAGGAGTTAAGTCTAAGTGAAAAGAAGACTTAGCTCTCAGCTATGCGCCAGAAATTCTGATTGATGTTTGGAATTTGCTGTTGTATGTTTTGAGGAAGTCTTTTGATCTCAGTTCTTTACTTTCCTTGTCAGTTTTATCTGTCTTTATATTTTTATATGTGTAGTAAGTGTTTCAAGTGGGTTTATTCTCAATATTTGATTTTTTAAAGTTTACGTGCCACTCTTAAAAAGTCCATATCCTGTTTGTAATGACTAATTTGATGTGGCAACTTGGCTAGGCCACAGCACCCAGCTCTGTAGTCAGATATTATTTTGGATGGTTCTGTGAGGCTGTTTTTGGATGAGATTTCTATCTAAATTGCTGGGATTTGACTGAAGTAGATGGTCTTCCATAATGGCCATCCAGACATTGGAACTTTACAGATCTTTTTGTATTTTGCTTGTTCATGAAGCAGGAATAGCCATTCTGGGAAGCAGGGAGGGAGTTGGAAATATGGGGAAGGATGGTTATTTCGTCACAAGCCTACATTTTCCTTTAAGGGAAGAGTCATAGCTTTCATTAAATGAGGGAACAATGAAAGATTTTTAGGTTCGGGAGTGAGCTGATCAGGTCATAAAAACATAACTTTGCATACAGACACAGATGTGTATAACGGACTTTTGGACTCAGAGGGAGAGGGAGAGGGTGGGATGATTTGGGAGAATGGGAATTCTAACATGTATACTATCATGTAAGAAGTGAATCGCCAGTCCATGTCTGACGTAGGGTGCAGCATGCTTGGGGCTGGTGCATGGGGATGACCCAGAGAGATGTTGTGGGGAGGGAGGTGGGAGGGCGGGTCATGTTTGGGAACGCATGTAAGAATTAAAGATTTTAAAATTAAAAAAAAAATAAAAAATAAATTAAAAGAAATAAATAAATAATAAAAAAATAAACTGTCACATGAACATAAAAAAAAAAAAAAAAAACCATAACTTTGGTGGCTGTATGGAGGTTGAAATCAAGGAGACAGTATTTCAGGATATTAATGCTTAGGTGGTGATTACAACAGACTGGATGAGAGACAATAATGGTCTAAATTTATACACTAAGCAACGATGATGGAGAGAAAAGAAATCTAAAGAACTATTAAGGGCATATGGATCAAAAGCCATAGAGATCATATATATTGTGACGGGAAGACAAAAAAAATCTAGAATGACCCCCCCCCCCACTTTGTGGTTTGAGAAACCACTGTGTGATGGTCCAATCCCTGAAATGGCAGAAAAGATGAACAAGAGTATAGTTTAGAGGAAGACAATAAATTTATCTTGGGATATGCTAGTTTGAGAGCCTCTGAGCCATCTAGATGGAAATGTCTGGCAGGCATTTGAAAATACAAACGAGGAGGTCAAGAGCAAAATACCGATGGTAGAAATGGAATGGAAACCCCCAGGCACTGAAGCCGAGAAAATGGATAAGATCATCAAAAGAGAACATAGGCCCAGAAGAGATGAATTCTTGATCAAAGAATCACAGGAAACACCAAGTCGTGAGGAAACAGAGGAGAGTCCTGAAAGAAAATGTGGGTAAGAGTGGTGAGAAAGGATGGAATCATCAGGAAGGAAAAAAGAGCATTCTGTTTTAATTTACTGTCATTTTAGGAAAATAGGTTAAGCAGCTGTGGCAGACACACCGCTCTGTGTTCAAAAATCTGTTTCCCGCTCACCGCTCTGGGTTCCAGGAACACTATATTTTCCAGGCCCCCACTGCATCCGTGTGGGACCAAAAGGTTGAAGATTATCCAATCGGAAGAAGGTAGAAGTAGATGTAGGGTAGTCTACTTCCGAGCCAGGTCCCTAAGACATTGCAGGTGGTTTTTGGGCATCTCTCTCCCACCCACGTGACCAGATACGACAGAGCTCCCTCTTCAGAAATGTTTATATCAGACTTTGCCTAAGTGGGAAATAGGCGTTTATTGCATTAACCTACTAAGATATTGAGGTTATTTATTATAGCAGTCAATATCCTTTTGTCTATACAACAATTTGAAAAGTTTTTTTTTAAGTTATCCTTTCGGTATTGCTGACACACTTTAAAAACATAGCCATCCTAACAATATTTATCTTTCAAGACTAATTTACTGTCATTTCAGGATGTAAGTTTCAGGGTCATTGGAATGGTATCAAATCTTAAATTTATGTTTAAAAAGACTGATAATAGATGGAGGAACAAGAGGTTAGTACGTGCATACACTTCATGATCTTGTCCTGATTATGTTGTAGCCTGTCGAGAACACAGGCCTTCTCTCAACCACCCTCTTGGGGCCATCCAAATCCTTAAAAGGTAGGACCTAAGATCTCTAGTGTCAAGGGTTCGTGATATTGCATGTGGTTTCTCTTGAATGGAAGAATGTCTAAACAGTGATTTACTACCATAACAGAAGCCTCCTGGTCCTAGGATTATGAGCAAAATATAATATAAATGGAGAGTGTTACAAGAGCACACAAGGAACCTCTTCCAAGTTAGTCTTCTGGACTAATAGCAAAGACCTCAAAGGCAGCCTGACCAGTTATGAGCTCCTCAGGGGGTGTGGTCAAGAAAAGTAATTCAACCACAGAAAGAAATGTAAAAAACAAAATTAATAACTTTTGGATTAATTATCCAAAGTATGAAATACATCCATACTCAAATAAATAATAAATAATAGAATAATGAAAATAAATAATTAAAAAATAAGTGAGGAGGAAGAGACAAATCGCCCATAACAAAAATTCCAAATAACTCATGTCGATACTGACCTTCAGGGAGGTGGAATAGAACTCTCTGCCCCTTAAGGGTGGACTACGCTTAATGGCCTGCTCCCAAAGAGTACAGGACAGGAAAGGGGAAAATAACTCAACAGTGGAGAAACCTGGCAACCAAATGCCTCCTCCAGGTAATCAACACCATCGGCAGTGAGTCATGTCGACAGCATGTACCCTTGATATGATGTCGTAAGAATTGCATTTCACCTCTGTGGTCTTCCTTCCAAATCGGTAACCCCAGTGAGATCAAGAGAAACACATAGACAAAACCAAAGTGAGAGATATTCTACAAAATAGCTGAGCAATGCTCAAAACTGTCAAGGTCATCAAAAACAAGGAGAGTCTGGGAAACTGTCTCAGCCAAGAGGAGCCACAACTGAATGCAGTGTATCTCGCGTGGGATCCTGGAAGAGGTGAAGGTCATTGGAGAAAAACTAGTGATATTTTGATAAAGCGTGGTTTGGTTAATAAGAGCATATACATATTGGCTCGTCAGGCTTCCCAGGTGTGGTGCTAGCGGTAAAGAACCCGCCTGCCAATGCAGGAGATGTAAGAGATGTGAGTTCAATCCTTGGGTTGGGAAGATCCCCTGGAGGCAGGCATGGCAATCCACTCCAATGTTCTTGCCTGGAGAATCCCCATGAACACAGGAGCCCGGTGGGCTACAGGTCACAGGGTCGCATAGAGTCAGACATGACTGAAGTGACTGAGCACGCACACATTGGCTCACGAGTGGTGAGGAATGGATCTCAGTGATCTAAAATCTTAATGGGAAACCAGTGTGGGATACATGCACACTCTCTGTACTATTTTTGTGGTTATGCTAAGAAATCTAGAATTATTCTAACAGAAAACTTTCTGTGTTTTATTTTTAAAAAGCAATTTAGAAAAAAATAATTTATTTCTTGAAGAAATATAAGCATGTAATTCACAGCAAAACTGACCATAATCTTCTCTAATTCTCAGCTTTCTGGAGAATTTGGGGACCATCTCCCCAAATCTATATTCATTCTTCATCTCCACCTGTCTCCCTGGTTACTTTCCTGCCTATATTCCTTCTTTAAGCTCCATCTTCCTTAGTCTAAAATGTTCCCCATCAGACATAGCCCAGTGGGAATTTAGTTTTCCCTCTGTTACTACTATTTTTCTTGGAGAAATTAGGTGAGCCAGTTCTTGACCTCTGCACCCCTTCTCATCTTTGCTTCCGTTCCGGTAGAGGGCTGGGGTGAGCTGTGGGTGTGTTGATCATTCTCAGCCCCATTATATGGACAGATGACTTTAATAAATTAGCAAATTAAGGGGGGAAAGGCAAATTTCTTTGTTTTAGAAAAGCTACTGCAAAGTTAGTGAAGGAGGAAGTAAAGGTAGACCCTTAACTACCAGGCTTTTTATATTTACTGCCCAATATCATGTATTTAATAAGAATCAGCAACTATTAAATATGAAGTGAAAGTCGCTGTCATGTCCAACTCTTTGTGACCCCAATGAATCCTCCAGGCCAGAATACTGGAGTGGGTAGCCTTTCCTTTCTCCAGGAGATCTTCCCAACCCAGGGATCAAACCCAGGTCTCCCACATTGCAGTAGATTCTTTACCAACTGAGCCACAAGGGAAGCCCAAGAATACTGGAGTGCGTAGCCTATCCCTTCTCCAGTGGATCTTCCCAACCCAGGAATCAGACTGGGGTCTCTTACATTATGGGCAGATTCTTTACCAACTGAGCTATCAGGGAAGCCCATTAAATTATAGGAAGCCCATTAAATTAAATATGAAGGAAATTTGATAAATAACTAATTCTCAAGTTGCAAGTTAGGAAAATAAGGGCCAGATGGCCTCAGTGGCCAGCTCACCACAACACAGTTAATGACCAGAGGATCCATGACTATTCATCTTTTCCTTCTTGCTTCTTTTATGTTCTTCAAACAGCAAGGTCAAATTTTTGTCATGATGCAGGAGAGATACAGGCTTTGATATGGTAATTCTTTCTTGTCTAGTGAGAAACATGGAAAGAGATAAAACAGCAAATGAATACACTAAATGGGTCAGACTAACCAAATACTGTTATATTCTCTTTGATTTAAAGACATATCTAGAGATATGTACCCTATAAGAGTCTGAATGAGCAGCATATCAACCTTCCTGAGCAGCCAGTAGCCACTACCTTCTAGCTCTTAGTGTTCAGATGTGTGGGGTTTCTCAGCCCCATCTCTGAGGTTTCATCCTTCATTAAATACATAGCAACCACTGGTCTCCTTCAACCTTGGAGAGCTCCAGAAAGCTAGCATCTTGTTTGATAACCCCCGTCTTTATCATTTCCTTCAGTAGTCATTCACTCATTTGCTCAGGCATATGTTTGTTCAATTTGCCAAACACTAGGGCAAGGTGCTGAAAATACCAACAGAAAATGCATCATCCCTAGAGTCCAGATTCATACTGTCTACTAATTTAAGTGTTATGAGAAGAGTCTGTATCATTCTTCCAGTTATAAAAATCAAAAGTGTCTCACAGTTCAGTTCAGTTGAGTCGCTCAGTCATGTCCGAATCTCTGTGACCCCATGAATCGCAGCACGCCAGGCCTCCCTGTCCATCACCAACTCCCGGAGTTCACTCAGACTCACGTCCATCGAGTCCGTGATGCCATCCAGCCATCTCATCCTCTGTCATCCCCTTCTCCTCCTGCCCCCAATCCCTCCCAGCATCAGTCTTTTCCAATGAGTCAACTCTTCTCATGAGGTGGCCAAAGTACTGGAGTTTCAGCTTTAGCATCATTCCTTCCAAAGAAATCCCAGGGTTGATCTCCTTCAGAATGGACTGGTTGGACCTCCTTGCAGTCCAAGGGACTCTCAAGAGTCTTCTCCAACACCGCAGTTCAAAAGCATCAATTCTTTGGTGCTCAGCTTTCTTCACAGTCCAACTCTCACATCCATACATGACTGCAGGAAAAACCATAGCCTTGACTAGATGGACCTTAGTCGGCAAAGTAACGTCTCTGTTTTTCAATATGCTATCTAGGTTGGTCATAACTTTTCTTCCAAGGAGTAAACGTCTTTTAATTTCATGGCTGCAGTCACCATCTGCAGTGATTTTGGAGCCCCCCAAAATAAAGTCTGACACTGTTTCCACTGTTTCCCCATCTATTTCCTGTGAAGTGATGGGACCAGATGCCATGATCTTCATATTCTGAACATTGAGCTTTAAGTCAACTTTGTCACTCCCCACTTTCACTTTCATCAAGAAGCTTTTTAGCTCCTCTTCACTTTCTGTCATAAGGGTGGTGTCATCTGCATATCTGAGGTTATTGATATTTCTCCCAGCAATCTTGATTCCAGCTTGTGTTTCTTCCAGTCCAGCGTTTTTCATGATGTACCCTGCATAGAAGTTAAATAAGCAGGGTGACAATATACAGCCTTGACATACTCCTTTTCCTATTTGGAACCAGTCTGTTGTTCCATGTCCAGTTCTAACTGTTGCTTCCTGACCTGCATACAGATTTCTCAAGAGGCAGGTCAGGTGGTCTGTATTCCCATCTCTTTCAGAATTTTCCACAGTATATTGTGATCCACACAGTCAAAGGCTTTGGCATAGTCAAGAAAGCAGAAATAGATGGTTTTCTGGAACTCTCTTGCTTTTTCCATGATCCAGCGGATGTTGGCAATTTGATCTCTGATTCCTCTGCCTCTTCTAAAATCAGCCGGAACATCAGGAAGTTCATGGTTCACATATTGCTGAAGCCTGGCTTGGAGAATTTTGAGCATTACTTTACTAGCGTGTGAGATGAGTGCAACTGTGTCTCTAGACATTGACAAATTTCCTGTGGGAGGAAAAATTGCCCTCTTGAGAACCACTGCTGTAGTGTATTCATGAATCATTCCTTAGTCAAATATTCTCTGCAATTAACCAGAGTTTTTGTTCTGTGTAACTCCCTCCTTTCTCATAATCTGTCCTACAAATTTTAGCTACTTTATCTCCCCAGATTCAGATCTCTAACTCCTCAACTCCGAAAACTCTGGGTCTAATGGACTTCTCTCTCTCTCTCTGGAAAGCCCCTGAAAGGCAAAATGAAGTTTTTTTGCAGTCCTGTGGAACAAAAATTAGAGTTTGTAAACAAAAGGAGTATACCAGGTACCCAGGTAAAAAAACTAGAGGCTGTGGATAATAGTAGAATGAGCATAAATACAGCTTTAATTTGGCATAATTTCTCATAATTTCCATAATTTCTCTTGGATTAAGGTCAGTACCATCCTGTTAGCCTAGTAGAAAGAAAGTGAAATATTTCTGGAGGAAGGCAGTAGCATCTGTAACAGTCATAATGTTTACATTAAAAAGTTCAGTATTCAATCTAAAAATACTAGACACATTGAAAGACAAAACCACATGACTAAAATTTAAGAGAAAAAATAATCTAAACAGATCTATATGTGATTCAGATGTTAAATTAACTGACTTATACTTTAAATGACTATAATAATATGTAAAAATAGAGATTTAATATTAGAGACTTCCCCAAAGTGATTGAAATCTATAAAAAGTAGAAATTATGAAATTGAAAAGTATAGTTTCTGAAATTATTAACTAATTTTATGAGTTTTAAAGGAAGCTAGATCAGCAGATGAATGGATAGTAAATATTCAAATTAATGACCACAGACAGAATGAAAAACACAGCTCTCCAGCTGCAGTGGGCCTCAATGAAAATGTTTGAAAAGTTATTGTCTATGTGTAATTAGAGTCCCAGGGGAAGAGGAAAAAGAGCAAAAACAGTATTTAAGGAGATCATGAATGAGAATGATCTCATATTGTTAAAAGAAATTATGGCATAGATTAAAAGAAGTCAAAATAGGCTTTAAAGAAAGAAACCATTAAGGATAAAAGGGATACTTACATAAAGACAAAAGGCTTAAGTTAGCACTTGTGAAAATTGTATACACCTAGTAACATGGCCTCAAAATACATAAAGTGAAAACTGTCAGAACTTAGAAATCAACAAAATAAATCATTGAGTGAAAGATTTTAACATATCTCTTAGCAAGATCTTCAAGAGAAGATTTTAAGTTCTTTTAGGAATTCATGAACTGAGAAGACCAAATGATCAGAAATACATGCATGTGTAAAATTTGAACAACACAAATAAGTGCAATCAAATAACAGAAAAGTGTACCCCAAATTTAGAGAATGCATACTTTTCTCAAGCATACAAAAATATTTAGGAAAATTAACCACATACTAGGTTATAAAGCAATTCTTTATTTCCTCTTTGCTTCTTTATTGAAGTATAACTGATGTACAACACCGTTAGTTCCTGGTGTACAACACAGGGATTCAATATTTCTGTACATTACAAATGATCATAATGGTAAGTCTAGTTATCATGTGTCACTATACAAAGTTATTACAATATTGTTGACTGTATTCCCCATGCTGTGCATTTTATTCCCATGATTTATTTATTTTGTAACTGGAAGTTTGTACCAACTAGTTCCTGTCACCTATTTCACTCATCCTTTTAATCCCTTCTAATCCAGAAACCATCTGTTCTCTGTGTCTATGACGCTATTTCTGTTTTGTTATGTTTGTTCATTGGTTTTGTTTTTTATTTTTCACATACAAGTGAAGTCATACATGATATTTACATTTCTCTAACTTATTTCACTTAGTGTAATACTCTGTAGGTCCACTCATGTAACAAATAGCACAATCTTATTCTTTTTTATGACTGAATAATATGTCACTGTGTATATAAGACGAAGAATGAACAAGATCTTTATGGAGAATATTTTAAAACTCTATTAAAAGATATAATAAAATGTTACTAAACAGAATAGATATGTTCATTTATGGAGAGATACAAGATTTTGAAGATGCCAGCTGCCATCAAATTACATTTGTACTTAAGGCACTTTTCATAAATTTTCTGATAGGATTATTTTTGGAGCTTTTGACAAATTGATTTAAAATTATATGGAAAAATAAACTTACATGAAAAGATAAATTTGTAGAGAAAAGAGGGAAATACTTTATCAGATATGAACAATCAATAATAAAAGGAGAGGTATGTCACAGAAACATTATGCCAATGATAAAGAGAGCTTAGAACATCTTATTTATGACTGAGAAATTGACATATGCTAGTGGTGGTCTCTCTGAAACATGGAGAAGGGGATGAATTATTAGATGGTATTGGGGAAAATCATCTCACTGGGTAGAGAAAAATAAATGTGGATCCCTAATTCATACTATCTATAAAAATAAAATTAGAATGGGCTGAGTGAGAGCTGATTCTATGAAGTTTGTAAAAAAAAAATAAAGACGGTGTCTTTGTGACTTAAGCTTTAAATATCTTAACAAGATAAAAAGGGAAAAACATGAATTTGCCTATAGCGCAATTAGGATTTCTGTTCCACAAAATTGAGAACAGACTGGGGACAATTATGATGTCTAAAACTGAAAAAGGGTTATTATCTAGTATTTATACGGAGTAACTGTGAACCAAAGAGGGAGAGACAACACACAATAGAAAAGGGGAAAAGAATATGAATTAGCAACTTTGAGAAGAGTAAACCTCAGTGGTTAACAAGTTTAAGAGATGTCCATGTCAGTAATAACTAGAAAATAAATAAACAAGAATTACAATGAAAAATTCCCAATTTATATACATCAAATTGGCAAAAAGTATTTATGTACATCAAATTGAGGGTTGGATGATGCCAAATGTTGGTGAGAATACAAACTCTTAACTCCCCCAAGGAAATGCAGGTTGGTGTGGTCATTGGAAAAGCAATCTGGCAGCATGGAGGGAAATTTGATCCATATATACTGTTGGAGCCAAAATTTGTGTACTTCTATGTATTTACTCCATAGAAACCTATTAGGAGTTATATATTTGAATAGTCACCTCATCCCTGATTGTGGTAGCATGCTACCAGGGGTCTGTTACTAGAACATAGATAAAGGATCCTTTGGAAACATACACTGGAGCACTCCGCTACACTCAGTATTAGTGGCTCCAATATACATACAGCCACATGGGTACATCTAGAAACTCAATGTGAAGTGGCAAAAAGGAAGAAACAATTTATGCTCTAGCATATTACCATTTATATAAATTAAAATGCATAGGGACAAAAAATTAAATTATGATGATATTAGCCAACTCTGACTGTCATAAAATACCACCAAACGGGTAGCTTAAACAGTAGAGAGATGGTTTCTCACAGTTTTAGAGGCTGCATGTCTAAGATCAGTGTAGCAGCATGGTTGGGTTCTGGTGAGAGCTCTCTTCTTGGCTTGGAGATAGCTGCTGTCTCATGTAGGGAGGAGGGAGGGTGGGTGAGAGGGAAGGAAGGAGAGAGAGAGAGTATATCTTCCTTTTATAAGGCTACAGTCCTATTGGGTTAGGGCTTCACCTCCCTTGTAGTTCAGTTGGTAAAGAATCTGCCTGCAGTGCAGGAGACCCGTGTTTGATCCCTGGGTTGGGAAGGTCCTTTGGAGAAGGAAATGGTAACCCACTCCAGTATCCTTGCCTGGAAAACCTCATGGACAAAGGAGCCTGGTGGGCTACAGTCCATGGGGTCGCAAAGAGTCAGGCATGACTGAGCAACTAACACTTACACTTACTTTATAACTTCATGTATCCTTAATTACTTCCTAAAGACCCTAGCTCCAGATACAGTCACACTGGGGATTAGGCCTTCGACACATGAATTGGGGAGGGACATAATTCAGTCCACAGCATTCCACCCTAAGCCCCCACCCCACATTCGTGTCCTTATCCCACACAAAATACAGTTATTTCATTCCAGTAGCTCCCAAAGTCTTAACTCATTCCAGCGTCAACTCTAAACTCGAAAGTTTTATCTAAATATCATTGAAGTCAGGTATGTTTGAGACTTAAAGTATGATTCATCCTAAGGCAAAATTCTTCTCCAGATGTGAACTGTAGAATCGGACGTGTTAACATGTTTCCAAAATACAGTGGTAGGCAGGTATGTGTGATTAGTCACTCAGTTATGCCCAAATCTTTGCAACCCCAGGAAATGTAACCCACCAGGCTCTTCTTTCCATGGGACTCTCTAGGCAAGAATACTGGAGTGGGTAGCCATTCCCTTCTCCAGGGGAATCTTCCCAACCCAGGGATCGAACCAGGGTCTCCTGCATTGCAGGTGGATTCTTTACCCTCTGAGGAAGCCCAGGCAGGTATAGTATGGATATTCCAATTCCCGAAAGAAGACATCAGGAGGAAGGGATGAAGGATCTCAAGCAAGTCCAAAACCTAGTAAGGCAAATAATATTTGATCTTAATTCTCAAATATAATCCTCTTTCCTTAGTACTTTGCAAGGTCCCCACCTCTGAGGCATGGGTGGGGGTCATGTTGACCCCCTGAAACTTGGGAGATCGTCCCATTTTTTAAGATGGAGGAAAAAGTCTTGCCCATGAACTTGTGGTAGGATGACAGTGACACGATTTGATACATAGCAAACATTTTTTAATTTGCTCCTTGGAAGAAAAGCTATGACAAACCTAGGTAGCGTGTTAAAAAACAGAGACATTATTTTGCTGACAAAGGTCCATCTAGTCAAAGCTATGGTTTTTCTAGTAGTCATGTATGGATGTGAGAGTTGGACCATAAAGAAAGCGGAAGGCCGAAGAAGTGATGCTTTTGAACTATGATGCTGGAGAAGACTCTTGAGAGTCCTCTTGAACCACAAGGAGATCAAACTAGTCCACCCTACAGAAAATCAGTCCTGAATATTCATTGGAAGGAGTAATGCTGAAGCTGAAGCTCCAATACTTTGGCCACCTGATGTGAAGAACTGACTCATTGGAAGAGACCCTGATGCTGGGAAAGATTGAAGGCGGGAGAAGAAGGGGAAGACAGAGGATGAGATGGTTGGATGGCATAAGTTTGAACAAGCTCGGGGAGTTGGTGATGGACAGGGAAGCCTGGCCTGCTGCAGTCCATGGGGTCTCAAAGAGTCGGACATGACTGGGTGACTGAACTGAACTGAATCATTTTTTAGAGATACATACATAACTAACACATGAAACAAAGTAGAGTGGATACAGGAGGGAGGAAAATGGAAATATGAATAGGGGATGAAGAGAAAAAAATATATTAAACAAGGATGAGACTTTGCATGAAGCTGGGATCATAGCATACAATGAACAGAGAGGTAGGATTACCCCATCTTTGTGCACTTGAGATCCAAATAGGAAAAATGAATCTAGCCTCCTCCCTTTTCACCTTGTGCCTGCATAATTAGTTACAGTTCATAAGAATTCTCCTTGCGTGACCTTCTGCCATGGAAAATGAGAAAACAACTCCTGTGAAATGTTGATGACTTGGCTGGATTTTGACTTTTCCAGATGAGCTTCAGAAACAAGTAAATTTATTTATGGTAAGAGAGAACATCTAAATGTTAATTATTCCAAAAGGAAAAAGAGGCAAAGGGGAGAGTGTATCAACAACTCATTTCATTATTTGGCAGGAAGTGGGAAAAGCAGTGCGGAAGGGAGAGTAGGGTTTCCATTTGTTGACGTTAGGGTTCTTCTTGCTCTGCATTAAGTTTTGTCAGTGGTGTGTTTAGGTTCTAGTCTTCCTCCTGGCCAGGCATGTCTTACCCTGCCTTATAGCCCCGAGCCTCGGACTATCTCAGTATTGCATTCGGTGCTCGGCAAATGGCTTGCCTGGTGGCTCAGACAGTAAAGAACCTACTTGCAATGGAGGAGACCCGGGTTCAGTCCCTGGGTCTTGAAGATCCCCTGGAGAAGGGAATGGCAACCCAGTCCAGTATTCTTGCCTGATGAATTCCATGGACAGAGAAGCCTGGCGGGCCGCAGTCTATGGGGTCACAAAGAGTCAGATGCAACTGAGTGACTCAACAATAGCAACAACTGACTAGATAGTCCTACCTGGAAATACCGCAGCAGCAGCATCTGAGCCAGTGTGGTTGGCCTCTAGGGTGCCAGAAGACAAGTTAGAATACCCTATTTTCAAAATAAAGGACATCTTGGTTGAATTCTAGCCTGGCATCCAGAGCATATAAGTTCTTCTAAAAGTAATGAAAAATATCTGTGCCTCTGTTGGCTGGATGAAGTTATATATGAAAGGGTCTCAGTACAAATAAAAATTTTTCATGTTCTTTCCTTCAAATCTTTGTTTGGTCTAAGGAGTAAGTTTTATCTTTGTTTCTCATTCTGAGATCTTGATTTATTTCTGTGGCTCACAGGGGATTTAGTGTTTATTTCTTTTTTTAATTGCCACTAAGAGACTAAGCATAAACTATTCGTTAAATTCTAGCAAGAACCATAATGAAGAAGCATTAAACAAGAAGTTTAATAGCTTGATATTACTTAGCAGCCATACTTGCTTGTGTTTGGGGGTATATAAATGAATGTAAACAGTACTTGCTAAGAAATAAACAATGATACAGAAAAAGATAATGAACTTTCTGGAGCAGGTTCAGGGCAAGGCATTTTTTTCCCTGAACACTCAGTTGTAAATTTTCCATGCAATTTTCTTTGCAGACTGAGAATTATGCACCAGGGTTTTGGATTTGTGATCTAACTATTTAATCTCCTTGCTTCAGAAGTTAGAAAACTATGTGCCAGCTGAACCAAGATTGGGGATACAACTAGCACTTCTGATTTTTGCTTGGATTTAAGAACTATAGCAAATTTAGAAAATGGAAACAATAGAACCTGTTTTCAGAAAGAATATGATATGTTTGATTTGGGGCATGTGAAGCCTAAGATGCCCATAGAATCTTTAACCCTAACCCTAGCCCTAAAACCCTAACCCTAACCTTAATTTCATTATTACTGAGCCAGAGCAATTGGCTGAACAAGACAGAAGTGTGGGATAGAATTTCTATTTTGGGAGTCACTGATATTGAGCTATTATTATATGTCAATATTGAGCTATTAATATATGTCAAACAGTATTAATTCATTTTACAGGTGAGGAAACCAACGTCAGAAGGGTTGAATAAACATCCTGAGGTCCCAGAGCTAAGTGAAAGGCAAGCTGGGATTCAAACCCAACGTTTATTGAGATGTTGCATGATTATTAATGATCTTGCTGGAAAAAAGAAATCCTAGAGGAACATGACATGTGGAAAGGAATGAATGTCTTTTAGAGTCTACTAACCTACACTTTCTATGGGTATTTTGATTAGTATTTATAAAGGAAGCAGTTAATAAGTTTGGACTCATAGTATGACACTGTTTTAGTAAGAGCAGTACTTTATCGAGCTACTAAAAGAACAAATCTGATTTAGTTAATAAGTATAAGACCTCCAAGATAAATTCCATACAATGAGTAATCTTGAAATGCAATACTGTAGAAATTTCCTAAATCAGATTGTTGCTATGAAGAAGATAATTCTGCAACATGTATAATGATGCTTTCTCTGTGCTGTTGACAAGGTTTGTGAGAAATGCCCTTTCAGGGCTTCCCTGGTGGTCCGCTGGTTAAGAATCCTCCTGCCAGTGCAGAGGACACAGGTCAATCCCTGGTCCAGGAAGACACCCCATGCCAAGGAGCCATTCAGCCCGAGCACCGCAGCTACTGAGCCTGTGCTCTAGAGCCCATGCTCGGTAACAACAGAAGCCACTGCAAGGAGAGATCCATGCACTGCAACAAGAGTAGCCCCAGCTTGCCACAACTAGAGAAAGCCCACATGTAGCAATGAAGACCCAGCACAGTCACAAATAAAGAAATGCACCTTCAGCAATCTTACAAATTCATCAGACTTCTGGATTTAGGTGAATCAGTGTTGGAGCCATATCAGCCCTTTAAGTCCACCTTGGATCCTTCTGTGACAGGTCAACACATGTCACTTTTCCCATTGTCACACTTTAGTAGAAATATTTTAAATGCCTTGGAGTTTAATATCTCACTTCTACCTCTAAGTCTTGAAAGCCTCCTTCTGTCCACACCGGGGACAAGATACAAACCTCTTTGTTCCTCAGACTTTCATTGTTATTTTAGTTTCCCCTTCCTTGGCATCCATGCCAGTGCATTTTATGAGAACTGGCTGTACAGTGTCAGTGAAAAATTGACGACGACCTCTATTTGAGCCAAAAAATTTTCAAGAGTACTGAAGTTCAGGACTCTCCATTTTGCTTGTTTTCAGATGGAATACAGACCGATCACAATCTGAATCCTAGGCAGCTGCCTGGGCAATACTGGGCATTTATTTCAGTGCCAAGCTAAATAGACAAATATCTACTTAGATATTAAATCTGTTCCAGTTTTGGGAGGAGTTGTTACCAATTGCTTACAATGGTTCTTTACATTTCTATTGCTGTTAATTATTACTTATAAGAAATCTTAATCCATTCTGCCAAAGATTTGGGAATGAATAGATCACCTTAATAATATTTCTTAATTAAATGATACTTACAAGTAAAAGCCCAGCTTAAATCACTAACATGTACAGTAATAGAAACTAAAACTATCAAGATAATAACAGAAATCAAAAGACACAAAAGCCTCTGACCTATGAACTGAAAAACTCCAGTTTAGTAGTTTCTAATGGATTCACATTCTTCAGCTTTATGATTTTTTAATCTCATGTCTAATATTTCTACTTCAGCTTTTAATTAAAGCAAAAGAATGCATGCAAAATAAGAAACATATTTTAAAAGTGAAATAGGGAAGGGTGACTTCTAAAATGAAATCAATATTTATCAATAGCTTTGTGGGAACTCCAAGAGTTGGGAGTTTAATAGAGGAATGCATTGTATTCTTGTCAAAATTATGACATAGTGATATTGTCTCACTTGCATTCCCTCTAGTCCCTTAAGACAGATAATCATCCACCCATCATTTCCTAAGACACAGTTATTGTGAGCCTAGTATATCCCAGATACTGTTTGAGTGCTGAAAACACAAAGACACAGCTTCTTCCTTGGAGAGGAAAGGCAACTGCGTCAAAAATTACAGAACAATATTCCTTAGCTACTCAGAGTCCCTTGTTTCAAGGTGAGATCCAGGTCTGACTCCTCAGGATAGTAAACCAGGGACCTGGAGCTTTCCCTTTTGTTCCTATTAACTCCAGCGATAAAAGATAAATGATTTTTTTCTCTTATATGGAACATAGAACTCATTATCTCAAGCGGTATCACAAAAACAAAAGGATCAAGATAAATTCATGTCTGATGCTCACAGTTCAGTTCGGTCGCTCAGTCGTGTCCGACTCTGCGGACACGACTAACTTTTGAAAGTGATGACAAGAACAACTATGTTCTTCCATGTCCCTTCAGATCCACTGTCACCAGGAGAATATGGGGTAGTACAGAGAGGGACAAGAGAAAGAAATAAATGAAAAGTTCTGAATACTGTTCAACCTGTTGGGCTTCCATACTGGGAAACTTAACTGATTTTTTTTTTTCCCAGTTGTGATGCGGGGAAACTTAGAAATTACCATGGCCTTTTTTTTGGAGAGAAAATTATACCGGAAAGGAAATAATGCTTTTGAGAAAAACTGGAAAATGACCTAGTTGTTATCTGAATGACACACAGACATGAGTAATCTCTTTATTAGCGTCTCTATTGCTTCAGAGAAGGGAAACAAAATCTGAACCAAAGGATGAAAAAATACATGTATTTTCACTGATAAATCTAAATGCAAGATGATGACAACATCATGACCTTTAAAAGATTGCTTCCTTTTAAGGCCTTGAGCTTTAAGTGTCCTCTGTTGGTATATTGCTTTGCTCGTCTTTCCCAGACACGCAGACCTCCCAGCACCAGCATGTACATTCCATCTGACTAGATGTAAAGTGCTAATGGATAGAGCTTCTGGATTGGGAACCTGGCAGGCTGGTTTTCATGTTTCCTGATAAAACATGGAAAAACACCTCCAAGGTCTTCCAAAATATGACATGTGGTAGATGCATTCAGTTTTCCACTACGTTACAACCACATTATAATATGACAAACCATGGCATCGGAGATCAGTTTAACACCAGCCCATCCTCCAGCCAATGATATTTTAAAAAATACGTTTGTGTCCAAACAATTGTAAAACTCACAATATGGGACTTAGGGATATGATAGTGAGGTCCCAGTGAACCAGGAGTTACTTTGTAATTCTTGAGATTTAAAAAGTAAACTTCCTCTGTGGAGTATAAGAGCACACTCTTTGTGGATATGGGCAAACTAATGATTTTGGCAGTCCTCTTTTTTTCCTCCTTGTTCAAAAATCACTCAAGTTTTGAGTGCATATAAGAGGCCTCGGCAGTCTCGAGTCCTTGGAATGCTGCACGTGGCCACTTTATAACCAGCACAATATCATAGGCATAGCACAGTAGCATAATGAGCGATCCTTATTTTCAAACTGTAGGAGGGATGCTTAGAATTTGACCCCAAATGTTGTTCTTTCTGGACCAGATAATGTCAAGGTGAACAGGAGAATCAGAATGAAACAAAGTTGCATTTCTGCCAAATACTGAATCACTAATCTTCTGGGAAGAAAGCTTTGAAGCCTATTGATTGTAAGAGCCAACAGGGGAACACTGATGTACCACTCATTATGCAAATATAGTATTTTACCAGACTCTTAAGAGGGGCTTCTCAACCCAGATTTTCCTCCTTTCAGGCAAGGCCACCATTTGGGCTTCATTGCACAGCGTTTAATCTCTGTCCTTGAAGTTCACAGATTAACTTGCTCTGTGATTTCCTCCCTGTGACAGCCTCTGGCTGTGTTTTTACTGCCTTAACAGCTACTGGCAGGCAGCTTGTCTCCCACATTCACTACAGAGTAAACAGGAATTTGGTCCCAGGGTAACTGGCTGCTCTCCAGCCGAAGAATGCAAGTTATTCGTGAGCCCAGTGGGCTTGCTTCTGCTTCATGTAGACCGTTTTCACTCCGGAGCACAAGGACAAAAAGCTGTGAAGGTTTGGGATCTTGAGGATTATTCTTTGCAAACATGTAATAACCCGTGTTTCTTCTCCCCAGCTATTTGCTAACCTTCCCCCACCTCTTCTACCATCTTACATTTCATGGTGATTACCAGAAATTTACCAAAGAAACATCCATGAAATGGCATATTTCTTTCAAAAATATAACCGACTCGATAAACACATCTGGGTGCATTATTATCTTGGAGAAAGAACTGGTTTACAAAACTTTTAAAATTAAATCTTCATGAGAATGTGGGGGTAAGTGCCAAATGAGTTTGTGATCATGTAGATTAATGATAATTGAAAAAAAATAAGAAAACAATGGAGGGGGAAAAATAGCTTCAAGGGTAGGTGTATATATACTTTGAAATTTGAGTTGGTGAATACTAGATTTAAAGTCTACCCAAAATTAAGAGATTTAAACAAAATTTAAAAAGACAAAAAGAGTTATTAATTTATGACCACTAGGAGAAGGTTAAGATTTCCTGCCCCTCTAAGATAAGGCACTTAAAAGACTGTTACCTGAAAGGTGCATGCTTTTACCCTGGATACCATACTTTCTGAATTCCTTCATGAACCACACTACAAACAAGACTCTAGTATTTGACACTATAGCCCTAAAATCTGCTTAGCAGAGACATTAACAATTGTTTGAGATTTAGGAAAAAGAGAAAATGTTTCATTCCTTCAGTTTACTCAGAGTCATCCAATGACTGTACAACACACAGTGTATTAAATACATTACACACCCTGATTTACTTAGATATTTATTAGTATTTGCTGAAAATCCGAATGGAGGTATTTTGCGTTTTTGGAATGTAATTCACGGTATCAATTCCTTCATATTTCAGTTCCCAATCAGGGTGTGGGCTTTCCCTGTGGCTCAGCTGGTAAAGAATCCACCTGCAATGAGGGAGACCTGGGTTCGATCCCTGGGGTGGGAAGATCCCCTGGAGAAGGGAAAGGCTACCCACTCCAGTATTCTGGCCTGGAGAATTCTGTGAACTGTATAGTCCATGGGGTTGCAAAGAGTCGGACACGACTGAGCGACTTTCAAACTTTCACTTTCAATCAGCGTGTGGCAGTCTGTCTCTCTTTCTTGATGATGAGTCTACCTTTTGATCAGCACTTGTCAATTGTGTGGAATCTTCCAAAACAGACCCTTGGAGATTGGCAGAGATCTATTTTTATTAGTGGGTAAAATAGAATGTTAGCTAACTTTAACATGTCACCTGTAGCTTTTAAGACCAGTATATTTCATAGTTCAAACATTTGTGTTCCAGGCACTGGAAGCTATAAAACTGAATGATGTATGATTTTTGCCCTTAAGGAGATTTCAGTCCACTGGAGAATATAGAAGCACAAACAAACATTAGTGATAAAGTGTAAGCGCAACAAAGAGGAATGTAATAAACTGCCGTGGAAGTACTGATGAAACAGACATTCATCCTGAAAGGGAGATTGGTGAAGGCGACTCTAGCAGATGCGGTGCTATCTGAGCGTGTATTGCAGAAGGTGGAGGGAGGGGATGGGGAAGGAGCTTCAGGCAGAGGGGCAGTGTGGACAGAGGTGTGAGGCGGGAGCCTCTGGGCAGTGGTGAGAGGAGAGGTGCTGGAGCAAGAGCTCTCCTGTGCTAAGGGCATCTATGTACACACGATGTGGTTTCAAGGTCCTATAGATGGTCAGGAGTCTTCAGAGCAAGTAGCATAATCAGGCCCAGGTGCCGTTTGGGGTTTTTCATGAGAAGAATCTAAGCATTTGTTAAATGTTCACAAAGCATATATCCATCTGATTCATACATTTGGATGTGGATTATTATCCCATTATTACCCATCTTGTTCCTTAAAGATTTAGAAAATTCTTTGTAACTAAAACCCTCTGCCTGGGGATATGTGAAGAGAAAACAGGCTTATAATGTTCTGCACTAATACCAGCTTGAGCGAGATTGCACTCTTCATACTTTCTTACAGGCTCAGACTTTCTCTCTTCAGACCAGCTGCAGGGGCATCAGAAGAGCCAGATATGAGTTCCAGGGTTTTATTGCAGCTGCCAAGCCAGCTGTGCTCTCTTTGCCAAACCGCTTGACTTCTTTAAGTCTCAGTTGCTTTGTCTGTAAAATGGTGGGTTGAAAGAATGGTGGAAGATAATTATACCAACTTTTTCCAGAGCCTTATGAAATTAATCAAGTGATCTAATAGATACAATTTTTTGAAACCGTGAAGTATCACAAAAGATACAGGGTTATGGTTATATTTGTCAAAGACCTGTAATGACAACAATTATTTATTAAGGATTTGTTTTGTGCTAGCACTGTTCTGTGTTCTTTACCTATGTGATCTCATTTAATCCTCATAACAATCCTATAATGGAGGTTTTTTGAAAAAGGAAGCTGGGCTTGATAAGGTTAAAAATTCATGAGCAACAGAGCCAGAAGTTAGACCCTTGCTTTCCTGACTACAAGCCTAGGCTCTTAACCACAACTTCCCCATCAATCTTGGCAAAATTTTTACTTCTTCCTTTAAAGTCCAAACAACTGACAAGAGATCAGCCACAAATGATAATTTCAAAGTTACTAAGCTTAAGTTGATCAGTGTTTCTTTTTATTAATACTATCTGAATTAGGAATCTAGAGATGGAAATTAAAAATGTAATTCCTTGCCCTTTATTCCAGATTGGAACACTAGCTATGGATTGACCAAAACATACATTCAGGTTTTTCTGTACCATCTTATGGAAAAATCTGAGTGAAATTTTTGACCAGCCCATTATTGTTGACTACGAATAGAATATGCTATGAACTTTTGTTGTGAAAATACAACTCAAGGAAAAATATAAAATAGGAGTCAGTTTTACAGGGAGGCAAAACTACACAAATTTAAAAGTTCTTCTTCTTTTTTTTTAAATCTGTAAAGACTACGTTGCTAATAGTGGAACACAGAGAAAACCTGGAATGCTTGTACCCAGTCCCCTACTGCAATATCTGAAGATCCATCTTCCCTTAAACAGTGAGTAAAGATTGTGTTACTTTCAGGTCTGTGAGAAAACTGAAAAAAAGGTACAGCTGTCTTTCCACAATGTAGCTGAGTGATGAAGCTTCAAAAAGCAGTGGAATGCATTGTTATATATTTGATATAGATACATTAGAAACCCTGGCTTGGTTTAATTATCCACAGTGTTGAATTGATCCTAGTATCTGTTATTTGTTGATGCAAGCCTTGTTGCATATCCTGGGCAGTATCTCAGTGGCTTCTCTCCATCCTTGTCTAAGCGGGTGTTGCTGTTCCAGCAAAGATCCTGGAGACTCAGGTCCCAACCTTCCATGGTCTCTGCTCCAGGCAGTAGATGGCACATTTGAGCTTGGCTTTTGTGATTCTTTGTTCTCACATGTCTTCATTGGTGAAGTTTAAATAGTCTCAAGCTACTCCTTAAAATAACTTTAGTTTTTAATCAAAAGAACTTCAGTATGTCTCTCTTATTCTATTGAATCTCATATATTGCGTATTGTATAATGCCTTTTAAAAAAGCTTATAATAACTCAGGTGCATCTCTACCTCATTCGGAGGTTATCTACTTTAAAAAGGATACCACCCTCATTTCTATACTTTTTCTTCTGTCCAAGCTCATCAAAATTTTCTATATACTTCCCATTCATTTAGTAAATCTTAAAAATCAATGCTAGATTATTTTCTTCATGTCCTTCAAGTCACTCAAAGAGATCTACCGGTCTTAAGACTATGATGAGAACTCTTGCTTCAGTAGTATGTGAGAACTAAAGTATACTCTGTCAATGGAGGCAGAATCCTCTTTTGATATAAATGTGTGTTTTGAGAAAGCCAAAGTGTTATCAGTTCAGTTTAGTTCAGTCATTCGGTCGTGTCCAACTTTTTGAGACCCTTGCAGCACGCCAGGCTTCCCTGTCCATCACCAACTCCCAGAGCTTACTCAAACTCATGTCCATAGTGTCAGACATGAGTGTCCAACCACCTCATCTACTGTTGTCCCCTTCTCCTCCTACCGTCAATCTCTCCCAACATCAGAGTCTTTTCCAATGAGTTCTTTGTATCAGGCGGCCAAAAGTATTAGAGCTTCAGCTTCAGCGTCAGTCCTTCCAATGAATATTCAGGACTGATTTCCTTTAAGATTGACTGGTTGAATCTCCTTGCAGTCCAAGGGACTCTCAAGAGTCTTCTCCAACACCACAGTTCAAAAGCATCAATTCTTTGACATTCAGCTTTCTTTGTAGTCCAACTCTCACATCCATTCATGACCACTGGAAAAACCATAGCTTTGACTAGACGGACCTTTGTTGGTAAAATAATGTCTCTGCTTTTTAATATGCTGTCTAGGTTGGTCATAGCTTTTCTTCCAAGGAGCAAGCGTCTTTTAATTTCATGGCTGCAGTCACCATCTGCAGTGATTTTGGAGCCCCCAAAATTAAGCCTGTCACTATTTCCATTGTTCCCCATCTATTTGTCATGAAGTGATGGGACCGGATGCCATGATCTTCGTTTTCTGAATGCTGAGTTTTAAGCCAACTTTTTCACTCTCCTCTTTCACTTTCATCAAGAGGCTCTTTAGTTCTTCTTTGCTTTCTGCCATAAGGGTGGTGTAATCTGCGTATTTGAGGTCATTGATATTTCTCCCGGCAATCTTGATTCCAGCTTTTGTTTCATCCAGTCCGGCATTTCACATGATGTACTCTGCATGTAAGTTAAGTAAACAGGGTGACAATACACAGCCTTGATGTACTCCTTTCCCGATTTGGAACCAGTTCATTGTTCCATGTTCGGTTTTAACTGCTGCTTCCAGACCAGCATTCAGATTTCTCAGGAGGCAGGTAAAGTGGTCTGGTATTCCCATCTCTTCAAGAATTTTCCAGTTTGTTGTGATTCACAGAGTCAAAGGATTCAGTGTAGTCAATGAAGCAGAAGTAGATGTGTTTCTGGAATTCTCTTGAAATTCTCTATGATCCAGCAGATGTTGGCAATTTGATCTGTGGTTCCTCTGCCTTTTCTAAATCCAGCTTGAACATCTGCAAGTTCTTGGTTCAAGTATTGCTGAAGCCTGGCTTGGAGAATTTTGAGCATTACTTTGCTAGCATGTGAGATGAATGCAATTGTGTGGTCGTTTGAACATTCTTTGGCATTGCCTTTCTTTGGGATTGGAATGAAAACTGACCTTTTCCAGTCCTACAGCCACTGCTGAGTTTTCCAAATTTGCTGCCATATTGAGGGCAGTACTTTAACAGCCACCCATCTAGGTCATCACAGAGCACCAAACTGAGCTCCTTGTGCTATTCTACAGGTTCCCACATGAACACTATTTTAAATGCCATTTCTTAGTATCAGTTTCCCATATTAATTGGCTAGCCAGACTTTGGCAAGAGAATAATAGTCATTTTTCTCAACCTAAATTTAAACAATACCTGATAACTCTGTACTTGCTGACCGGAACCAAAGTTAACAAGAGATGCCATAGCTCTGTTGTTATTTCTACCCTACTGAATGCATTACAATATGGAGAAAGAATGTGATGTGATTGGAAAAGAATTTTTTCCTGAATGAGAGATTAATCTATGTTCTGTGATTTTTAAATCCTCTAGATAAAGCCTTTACAAATAATTTGGAACTAATAAATGTTACAGAAGTAATAACTTAACCCAAGCTAAGCTGTACCCCACCATTTCTTTTAGAGAGAGAGCAGTCAGTACAAACAATTTCTAGGAGCCTCCAAATGGAGATTTCAAAAACAATTAGATCGGGTTCTCAATCTTTGCTACACATTGTAATTACCTGGAAAGCTTTAAAAAGATAATGATGCAGATTTAATCAGTCCAGGGGAAGGCCCAGGCAGTACATTTTTTAAGAGGTTCAGAGGTGATTCCAAGTTGGGAATCGTTCATGGCTGGAGTGAAGGATACTTGGTAAAAATGGCATAAAATGAGATATGAGAGAAATTTGTACATCTGGTTAAGAAATCTGTATTTATCCTACAGATAATGTACAGTGATTGAGGGTACTCTAGGCAGAGAAGAGCCATAATTTTGATAGTTTTGAAGATTATCACCTTTTTGTTGGTGTGGATAATGAATGAATTGGCATTGGGAGCCCTTGGGAGCAGGCTTCAAGGGTTGCCTTCATATTTCATGATCTTGAGATTACATGTTTGCCCTCATTCAGTTGGAATTAATAAAAATTTTAAAATTGAATTAAAAATTAGAATATAGTTGGTTCACAATGTTAGTTTCTGCTGTACAGCAAAGTGTATCAGTTATACATATACATATATCCACTTTTTTAAGATTCTTTTCCCATATAGGTCATTACAGAGTATTGAGAAGAGTTCCCTGTGCCATACAGTAGGTCCTTATTATTTATTTTATATATAATAGTGTATATAGTGTATCTATCAATCCTATCAGGAGGAAAGGATTTTCCTCCTTCCACCCTCCCCACTTTCCTCCCAGTAACTATAAGTTTGTTTTCTACATCTGTGACTCTATTTCTGTTTTGTAAATGAGTTCATTTGTACCATTATTTTTTAGAAGCTACATATAAGTGATATCATATTTGTCTTCACATGTCTGACCTACTTCACTCAGTCTGGTCATCTCTAGGTCCATCCATGTTACTGCAAATGGTATTATTTCATTCTTTTTTATGGCTGAGTAATATTCCATGATATATATACACACACACACACACACCCCACGTGTTTTTTAAAATTTGTTTTCTTTTTTTTTAAATTCAGTCTTATTAACATGTCCTCATGTCCTCATGTGGTAGCTCCTTTGATGATGATTTTGTTCTAGTCAAGACTTTCTCCAGATTAAGCCTTTAAAGTTGTTTCCTACAAATCAACAGTTGTTAGATAATAAACTTACATGTTTAAGTCCCTTTAATCTCTTAGCTTTTTTAGTTTGGAACATATAGACTTAGTTTACTTCTTTGGAAACGTGTTTCCCTTTCAAACAACCTGGAATTGTAATTCCTTTTAGAGGAAAAAAAAAGACAGTGAACAAATTATGGAAGTTTATGGTTCATAAATTGGAGAATCAAATGACATTGATTTGAAAAAATACAGTTAAAATAAGAATCACCTTTAAAAATTAATTATTTTCTATTTTCTTCTTTTAAGCCTCTAGAGACACTTCATTGTCTGGACCAGGAACTTCCTTAAGGATTACTGTCTTGGAAGTGGTATAATGAATATGCCAAAAAATTATAAAAGGCTTTGAAATGGGCAAAAATATTATGAAGTTTTTTTTTTCAATTGAATGCTGTGTTTTTTTTAGTGTATGCTCTAGAGTTATCTGATTCTGTAAGAGTCTGTGCCTTTTAATGTCTTTGACTTGTTTTATGACTCTGTAAACTAAAGAAAACTGATAGTAATGCAAATTACGATGCAAGCCGTTTCCATCTGCCCTGTAAAAGAGTCCTGTTTGAAATCCATAGTGTATTTCAGCAGTCCTAATCATCTGTCGTGTCTGAAAACCTCCAACCACTCTCAGGCGTGATGATTCACTTGAAGGACTCACAGGACTCAGGAAAAAAAACCCTTATATTAGTGGATATAGTTTGCTAAAGTGAATGGCTACAGATTAGAATCAGCAAAAGGAAAAGGTGGGTAGGACACTAGGCACACTAAGCTTCGAGTGCTGCCAACCTGGGAGGCTCATCCAAGCCTTGGAGTCCAGGATTTTTACTGGGGATCAGTTGTGTAGTATCAGCCTGTAGTATGTGAGTGACTGACATTAGCTACTCAGTTACTACGTCCCAGAGGTCAGACTGATACAGTGTGACCCAAAGCCTCAGACATGAAATAAATGACTCTTGGCAAGCAGGATATTCCAAGAACTCAGAGATCTTCTCCCAGGTGTCAGCGGAGGACCAGTCCTTTCTTGGAATGGGCAGGGTTGAATAACCAAGCCTGCTGAGTCAATCCTTTCCTGGACACACTCATCCATATATACTAAAGAAACCGGTGTGTGTGTGTGTGTGTGTGTGTGTGTGTGTGCGCGCTTTAGAGTTCGCAATGAACTGGCTGTTGTTGATTGGACCTTACTCGTTCCCTCATTGGTGGGCTAAATAAAATCTGTGACACATTTGTGTTTACATTCATTGTCATAGCTTAGTTTCACCCTTTAAACATTAATCCTTTAACAAATGCATGAGCATAAAAATCAGGAGTTTTGTTTTGTTTCTGTTTGTAGGTTTGTCTTCCTCCTTCCCTTCCTTCCTTCCTTCTTTCATTCCTCCCATTCCCCTTCCGTCCTTTCTTCCTGTTTCTTTATTGTTCCCCCTGCTCTTTCTCCATCTACGCCAACAGGGACATATGGAAACACAGAAACCTACTCTCTGCCCTATTTCACCTTTTCCTTACCAGCGCAAGGAGTTACCTGTCACTAACTGAGCACGCTGCACATCTGCGCTGAATTATGGTTTAGAGGGGCCCTTCGCAGACGCTGCTTCATCTGTCTTCCCTCCATCCTCTTGCGGCAGGCGGGTATTGGGTCTCATTTTACAAGGTGACTTGTCCAAAGTTTCGTGACTGATAGATGGCTTGACGTGCTTACAGATCTAGACGCACGTACATAACAGCCCACTGGTGTTTCTGCTTGAACGTGTTGCAGACAGCGCGGACTTCACATGCAGAACTGAAACTCTCGTCTTACTCTGTCCCCTTCTCCAGTTTCTTCTGCTCCAGTTTTTTGCCATTCAGCAAATCCACACTGGTGGCATTCCTGACTCCCCCTTTCTTTTCTCTCACCTCTCATATCTAACCTATCAGTAAATCCTCTGGATTATAACTGTAAAACATATCTCCAACCTATCCTTTTCTTTCCATCTGTACTGTGTGCGTGATGGTTTAACACCAGGTCTTCTTGCCTTTGAAACTATTTCCTACTTACCTTTAACCCTATTTTCATATGCCCTCCAGAGTGATCTTTCATTAAAAATAAATTTCATTATTGTACTTAAAATCCATTCAGTGCCACAGTAACTTACTTTCTAATGTTCCCGCAGAGTCTCTGTACAAGTTGGGCCTGTTTGCTTTTCTGGCCACCATGCTGCTTCTTGCCAACATGTTCTAGCCCTGTGAACCTCTCTGTGGCTCACACATGGCAAACTTGCTCTGCTTTAGCGCCTCTCTATGCTGTTTTCTCTGATAACACCCTCCCCAACCCGCTCCCCCAAGCTTTTCATTAATCAGTTCCGTGTCTAATTCATACACATACTTTAAATGTCACATCCTCAAGAAAAACTTTCACCAAACCCTCCAACTCAGTGTAAGTCCTCCTGTATTTTCTAATGACACCCTGTCTTTTTCTTCTGGTTTTTATTATAACTTTAATAAATATGTATTTTTTTTCACATTCCCCTAGCTCACAAAGACAATGATTATGTCTGTTTTGCAATATTCCAGCAACTATAGAGTCAGAAAAGGGTTGCGCATACAGTAGGCACTTAATACATGTCTTGTGACAGAAGGAAAACATAGCAAACCTCAGAACCAAAGCTTCTAATTCTGGTGATGATTTACTTGCTAAGTCGTGTCCAACTCTTGAGACCCCATGGACCATAGCCCGCCAGGCTCCTCTGTGATTCTCCAGGCAAGAGTACTGGAGTGAGTTGCCATTTCCTTCTCCAAGGGATCTTCCTGACCCAGGAATCAAACCTGGGTCTCCTACATTGCAGGCAGATTCTTTACCAACTAAGCTATGAATCAAGGACTTTTTCTTGATGCTACATTGACTCTCTAGGGAGCCCTCTTCCTATTTTTACAATTTCAGCTTCAGTTTCACTCTTGCAGATTTAATTTTCTATTACCCAAGTAAAACATGATTAAATCTTTTATCATTAATTTTTTTTTCAAGTGTTGCATTAAAGGTTTGAAAATGAATGTGCCCTGAGGGGGTGGTTAAGTCAGTGAAAGGAATTTAAGGCTCTTATTCTTAAGGCATTAAATCCTAGACCATACTGGACATTTCTATTCTCCATATCATCCCCTTAGCTCATTTCATTTTCTTCTTTTATTGCCTCAATCAAGTCTATAGTTTTCATTTTTTAATTTAATGTTTTTTTCCTTGTGGTAAAAGTCACGTGATATAAAACATGCTATTTTAACCACATTTAACTGTACAGTTCAATGGCACTAAGCACACTCACACTGTACAACTCACTATTGCCCCAATTTTTCACCTTCCCAAACGGAAACTCTGTCCCCATTAAACACTAACTCCTGATTCCCCCTCCCTGCTAAGTCTATACTTTTCAAAGACCTGCAAGTCGGCCTTTCCACCGGCACCCACACAGCTCAACTCTCTTCTTTTCAAATTACTTTTGAGGTTGAAGAGAACTACTTTTCCCTCTAATCCATGTTGTGTTACATATTCTAGATATGAATGAGGCAGAAGGTAGCTCACCATGTAGGGGAGCCGCTAACTAGCAGTCAGAGCTACCCTTCCTGAGGAGAGGCTGTGTACCAAACGAGGTACAGCCATTCCTAACCCTCACAACAGCCTTGGAGTGAGGTATTATTATTCCCATTTGTATTAACTGTGTAACAACTGCCCCTCCAAAAAAAAAAAAAAAGGCTTAGAAGCTTAAAATGATGCATGTTTATCTAACCCATAGTTTCTGTGGGTCAGAAAATCAGGCTTGATCCTAAATGGCTTAGCTTGGCCCTCTGCTTTAGGGATGCTCAGAAAGCTGCACTCAAAGAGGTGGCTGATGCTATAATCATTCAAGGATCAATTAGAAGACGGTGTACTCCCACACTTCCAGGAAACTGAACTTCCACCTCACATGATTGCTGTTAGGCCTCAGATCTTCACTGCCTCTTGGTCCTAACAGAGGGAGAGAGGAGAGAGAGAAAGAGAATATGAATACGAGAGGACCTAATCTTGCAAGTGCTATCACATCGCTTTTGCTGTATGCTGTTTTCTAGTCATTAGAAGCAATGGACTGGGTTCAACCAAGCCACAAAGGAAAGGGAATTCACAAGGGTGTGAATAGCAGGAAGCCATCATTGGGAGCTGTCTTAGAGACTGCCTACCATGCCAGTGGACAGAAAAAAAAAGAAAAGAGAGACAGATAAATTAATTATGAGACTAGGATTCACACCCAAGTCTGTCTGATTAGGAACTCATATTCTTTCCATCTCATTTTGTAGCCTTATGATGTTCAACAAATGATGGTTGCTGAAATGACTCTGACATCACAAATTGGTGCGCTAAAATAACCAGGTATTCTCCACATCCATAGACTAAACTGCTAATCTTGGCCAGCCGTTTAACAATGGCCTACGGTTGTGCTGAAGAAATGTCTGGTTGGATCAGCAGTGTAGTAGGAAATCAAGCACAAGAATGCAGAGAGAGCAACCTAAAAGCAGTCGGCTGTGACATGTCTGAAAGACATACCTAATTATTCCTATAGAATCATAGGAATGCTGGTGTAGCTTCTGTCTAAATAAATGGGAATTTAGTCAAAGAGTTATTGACCCAAGTATTCAAGTAGCAAATGATTCCACAAGGTCCTGCTTGGTGGAAAATAAGTCTACTAGAGACTAAGTCTCCTAGAATATAACTTCTTTTGTTTCTATTTTCTTCTGTTCAATTAAAAAAATTAAAATCTTGGCCACACAGCAGCGCATATGGGATCTTGGTTTCTGACCAGAGGTTGGACCCAAGCCCCTGCACTGACAGCACAGAGCCCTAACCACTGGACCACCAGGGAAGTGCCTCTTCTATTCAGTTTTGTAGCACTATCCATTGTACCTTTTCTATACCCCAAATTTTGAGATCACTAATAAAGAAAAGTCACTCGCATAGTTCCTGCTTACTTAAAAAAAAATCGTTAGAGTCACTCAGGTAGACCTGAGTGAACTGACCTTTTGAAAGGTTTCAGGTGCCGATCACCAGAGGAAACAGGAAAGAGCTGGATCTAATTGTCACCCCTCCTCTGTCTCTAAGCTTTGTTTCTCTTACCTTCTGTTTCTACCCACCCAGAAGCTCTGGAGGGGGTGAGCTGCAAGAGTTGCCAGCTTCTTCTTTCCAAAATTACATTAGAAGGCTTTAAATCTTAACTGTAAAAGTTATTCTTCATGTCATAAAGCTAGTTCATAGCTGCAGATTTATGTCTGGCTATAAGAAGGACTTGCAGAAATGGACACAGCATTGTTTGATATCAACTACATGGTCACTGGTCTTCCAGATGGCACTAGTGGTAAAGAACCCCCATGCCAATGCAGGAGACATAGGCAACGTGAGTTTGATCCCAGAGTCGGGAAGATCCCCTGGAGGAGGGCACAGCAACCTACTCCAGTATTTTTGCCTGGAGAATCCCATGGACAGAGGAGCCTGGCAGGCTGCAGTCCACAGGGTCACACAGAGTCGGACATGACTGAAGTGACTTAGCACGCACATGCACACAGCCACTACTTGTAAATTTGGGCATTTGTAATTTTTCTGGATCTAGGCATGAGAATTTTAATAGATGGATGTTTTGTATTTCACATACTTTCTCCTAACTCTTTTAGAACAAAAATGCAGCTGGGTCCTCCTAATAACCCTTCAAAGTTATCCTCTCAGTGTCAAACTACAAAGCAGCAGCTCTTATAAGATCCACTGAATGATTTTTAGATTATAGGAATGGAGGAAAGGGCAAGGATTCCATGCTAAGCTCCTAGTCAAATCTCTTCTGGAATAGATACCTTATGTGTAAGTGAAAGAAGATTAGTCCCTTGTTCTGATAAGTGTCAAAGTACATGAGCTCTTTGTTAGCAACAAAGATCAGGGAAACAAGATAACCATCACCCATGTGATGGCAGGTAACCCCCCCTGTGTAATACGGCTTTCTTTGAATTTTCTTTTCACATAACTGCTTTTAAAAAGCACTCCGGCAGTTGTGCGACAGAATTGCCAGGGCCTTTCCTTCTCGGATAAGAATGACTTCGTCTGATTCATGTGACGGTCAGGAATAATAAAGAAACACACTCAGCATACTTAACTCCCATGAGGGCACTTTACCAAATAGCTCTACGATCATAATTGAGACCAGAGAACATTTTTTCTTTCTCTGCTCAGTGATACTGTCAGCGGTATATGAGATACAATTGTGGGTTGGGCAATGGGGCATGTAGAATTCTCAGGATGGGCCCTAATATAATTTAATCACCAAAGGTCCAGAACTCCCCTACTGACTATAGTTTTTAAAAGACCCAAGCAATTCTGGAAAAACTGGTGTCTGGTCTATCCGTCTAGAAGACACACACGCATGTTGATGAATGAATAAGAAGCACAGGTCTGGGGTTAACATAATGTTTACATCCTTCACTGAAACTGCCCTAATTGGCATCAAAGAATTTTAGAACAGGAAGGGTGGTTAGACATATAGTCAGAAATGGTCATGTTTACAAGTAGATCATTTTATTAATCCCAGAGTTTTTAGGTGAGCCTGTCAGTTTGCTGATCAGTGGTAGAGTCCAGTTGAATTCAGTAGGAGTCTTCATTATGGGTACTGAAGTGAACTTTGAATGGTTCAGGCAGAAAAGAGATTTATCCAGAAGATATCGGGTGGTTCACAGCATCCCCAGAAAGGCTTGAGAACCAGGATCAGAAGGGGTTGGGAGCAGGGGACGCTGCACTCTGTGTGGTATACGATGCTGCTGGCACTGCCTGTCTTGGGAACTAGATTTCAGTTGGCTCTTCATCTGCCATCAACATGGTAGAACCTCCAGCGTCTCTACATCTTCCCTGGTGGCTCAGAGGGTAAAGGATCTGCCTGCAGTGCGGGAGACCTGGGTTTGATCCCTGGATTGGGAAGATCCCCTGGAGAAGAAAATGGCAACCCACTCCAGTACTCTTGCCTGGAAAATTCCATGAACAGAGGAGCCTGGTAGGCTACAGTCCATGGGATCACAAAAAGTCGGACATGACTGAGCGACTTCTCTAGCATCTCTGCTTGTCAGTGTCATGAAGTTCCAGTTTGAAATGTGAATGGGGGATTGGAGTAACCAGGAACTTGGGGAAGTGAGTATCTACCTTTATACAAAGGGAGTTGTATAAAGCTTTAGATATTGGTTTGGCCAAAAAGTTGGCCTGGGTTTTCTATACCCAGTAAAACTTGAATGAACTTTTTGACCAACCTAATATATGAGGGAGGTTTAGATGGTTGGAGATCAAAAAAATGGACAGTGTTCACTGTCTCAGGTATATCCTGGTGCAGTTCATCAGAGAATATTAAGGTCTACTCCATAGTTTTATATTCATTCAATGTAATTTTTTGAGCAATTAGAGTGTCCTGAGCATATTACCATGAATTCAGCAATTTCTGTCCTTCAGAGTTTCACAGAAAGTCAGGCCTGTACAAAGGTAAATTATAGTAAAATTGGAAGAATGTTTTAATGTCTGTTCCAGCTGCTATAATAAAATACATTAATCTGGGTGACTTTATGCAACAAATATTTATTCTTCACAATTCTTGAGGCTGGAAAATCCAAGATCAATATGTGGAGTCTGCTTCCAAATTCATAGACAGCAAAATCTGTGTCCTCACAAGGTGGAAGTGGACTAGGGAACTCTGGAGTCTCTTTTATAAGGGCACTAATCTCATTCATGAATCTCCACTCAGTATCGCCCCAAAGCTCTAGCTCCTAAAATTGTCATATTGGGAGATAGAATTTAACATATGAATTTGGGAGGGAACACAAATATACAGATATTAGCAAATGTCTCAAGAAAAGAATTTCTCTCTAATCTACTAAATAGACAATATTCTTCCTTTAATTCTAATAATTCTGCAGGTTAAAGTAAATTATATAGTTATTTGGCTGCTTGGTGATAGTTCAGAAGTTCTTCTGACCTAAAAAGCTTGCAGAGAGATAGGTTATATTGTATCCTTATTGAAAATAAATTTTTTTATTTTAGTCTCTACACAGAATAAACTTCACTACTTTTTCTTGTCCAATGAACATTTGAAAAATCAAAATACTGGTTTGTACTGAATTTTAATTGGTTTCAGAATGTTATAAATTTGACTTAGTTTTTTCTCATTTTGAAGTTTAATAATAAAGGTCAAAAGTAAATTTTCTTTTTCTTCTGTACAAAAATGTACACATAATAAAGTTTTCATCAGTTTTGGTTTTTGCTCAGACATTCTTATTAGAAACAGTTTAGAAATAAGACCAGGCATGTTTCTAATACACAGAAAGGGAAAACAGTTTATTTACTCAAAATAGACACAGGGGAAAACTGTGAGGCCACGTTTGTTTCAGGGTCACTGCTTCTTTCCCCGCCGCCCCCTTTAAGGGCCTTTTCTTCCTGGGCACCTGTGTCCTTGACTTGACCACAGAGGCCAGCCCATAGTTCAGGTGTTTCTCTCCTACACAGAGTTTACTGCTGTTGCTACTGTTGGATTTTAAACCAGTTCCATATTTTCTGTTCTCACCTGGGCTTGAGGTATTTTGCTGAGCTGATTAAACATATTAATTTTGTAACAAATGAAAAGGGTTAGAGAACTTCCTAAGTGAGGCTCAGTGCTCTTTCTTCAGTCTTCTGATAATATCTGCCACTTATGAATGGTTTGACAGACTGCTGAACCCTTAACAATTCTCACACCAACTTCTACGGGTGAATAGCATCATTGGCATTCCCATTATATGTATTCATGAATGTTATATGACTTTTTTAAAATCCACTGATGTGGCTAGGTTTTCAGTCTAGATCGGTATGACCACAAAGCAATGTATTTCCACTAAAGGATTATTTCATTTTTGAGAACTGTTTTTCTTTTCCTCCAATTTAAGATTAGTTATAGTGAACTTTATAAGTGTATGTTCTTTTTTCTTTCCTTCAGTTTTAAGTATCCCTCTTTTCTTTCATTGTTTCCCTTTCAGTAGAACTCTATTCACTTGCTTCTTGTTTATAATTCCTTCCCTCGTTATATGTAATAGTAAGAAATGAGCCAAATTTGAAGTTGCCATAGGCAAATCAATCTAGTTTTTATAAATAGGCAGGATGGAAAAAAAATGGCAGAACAACAAAAAATCCTGGCCTTTGCAATAAGTACTTGGAAGACAGGCTGTGCACCAGTTGCTTAGGGCTGCCATAACAAATTACTACAAGCTGGTGGCTTAGAACAAAAGATGTTAATTCTCTGAGTTCTCAAGGGAAGAGGTTTAAAATCAAGATGTGGCCAGGGCTGTGCGTCCTCTGAGGGTTCTAGGGAAGAATACTTCCTTGCCTTTTCCTAGCCTCCGGTAGGTATGGGCAGTCCTGGATGTTCCGTGGCTTGCAGATACATCTCGGCAATCCCTGTCTCCATTGTCACATGACCCAGTGTGGATCTGTCACTGTGTCTCTTCTCTTCTTATAAGAACACAAGTCGTATTGGATTGGGCTTCCCAGGTGATGTAGTGGTAAAAAGAGGCAGTGCAGCGGTACTGACAATGCAGGAGACGCAGGAGATGCGGGTTCCAGGGAAGATCCTGGGAGGAGGAAATGGCAGTCTGCTCTAGTAGTCTTGCCTGGAAAATCCCATGGACAGAGGAGCCTGGCAGGCTATAGTTCATGGCTGCAAAGAGTTGGACACGACTGAGCAGCAAAGTGCGCACGTGCGCACACACACACACAGACACTTACACACACACACAGACACATTGGATTAAGGGCCCATAGTGGGCCCATAAGGATTCTACCCTAGTAGGATCTCATTTTAACTTAACTAATTAAACTTGCAATGACATCTGTTTCCAAATCAGTTCTGAGGTTGTGGAGATAAGGATTTCCCTGTGTCATTTTGGGGAGAAACATGTCAACCCATAGCAGGCCATAATATTTAAGCTAATATTAATTTCCTCTTATTTCTTAGGGGTTTCAGTTTGTGCTGCCATTGCTTTAAAAATACATGTGAAAATAGCCATAAAATGCAATTATCCTTTTACTGGGAAAAAAAATGGGTCCTTGAAAAATTATTTCTTTAGCATCTGCTTGTGCCTGGAGCTAGGTATTATGGAGGAAGATACAAGAGGGGAAAAAATTGTTGCAATATCACCCAGCAACTGGTTAAAAATGCAGATTGTTAGGATCCACTCCAGACCTCAAGAATCAGAATCTGCATTTTAGCATGTGTCCACAAGCTGCAACAGACTAAAACCACCAGAGCTGTGACTCAGGGCAGTGAGTCGGAAACTAGGCGACACATTAGAATCACCTAAGACTCTTCAGAAACATTCCCATGCCCAGGATGTACCCCATCTCTAGAAAGAGATCAGGCAAGAGTAGTGCGAAAGTGTTAGTCACTCAGTCATGTCTGACTCTGTGACCCCATGGACTGTAGCCTGCCAGGTTCCTCTGTCCATGGGATTCTCCAGGCATGAATACTGGAGTGGGTTGTCATGCCCTCCTCCAGGGGATCTTCCCATCCCAGGGATCGAATCTGGGTCTCCTGCATTGCAGGAAGATTCTTTACAGTCTCAGCCACCAAGAACAGTAAAAAAAACAAAAGCAAGCCCACGTGATTCCAACTCACAGCCGTAACTTTGCTTCTCAAATTCTCAAGCACATACAAATCACTTGGGGCTCTTGCTGAAATGCAGATCCTGATTGATTAAGACTGAGGTGGAGTGCTCGCTTTGGCAGCACATGTACTAAAATTGGAACGATACAGAGAAGATTAGCATGGCCCCTGCGCAAGGATGACACGCAAATTCGTGAAGCGTTCCATATTTTTAAAACTCCTAGAGGAGAACATAGGCAAAACTCTCCGCCATAAATCACAGCAGGATCCTCTATGATCCACCTCCCAGAATTCTGGAAATAAAAGCAAAAATAAACAAATGGGATCTAATTAAAATTAAAAGCTTCTGCACAACAAAGCAAACTATCAGCAAGGTGAAAAGACAGCCTTTGGAATGGGGGAAAATAATAGCAAATGAAGCAACTGACAAACAACTAATCTCAAAAATATACAAGCAACTTATGCAGCTCAATTCCAGAAAAATAAACGACCCAATCAAAAAATGGGCTGAAGAACTAAATAGACATTTCTCCAAAGAAGATATACAGATGGCTAACAAACACATGAAAAGATGCTCAACATCACTCATTATCAGAGAAATGCAAATCAAAACCACAATGAGGTACCACTTCACACCAGTCAGAATGTCTGAGATCCAAAAGTCTGCAAGCAATAAATGCTGGAGAGGGTGTGGAGAAAAGGGAACCCTCCTACACTGTTGGTGGGAATGCAAACTAGTACAGCCACTATGGAGAACAGTGTGGAGATTCCTTAAAAAACTGGAAATAGAACTGCTTTATGACCCAGCAATCCCACTGCTGAGCATATACACTGAGGAAACCAGAATGGAAAGAGACACATGTACCCCAATGTTCATCGCAGCACTGTTTATAATAGCCAGGACATGGAAACAACCTAGATGTCCATCAGCAGATGAATGGATAAGAAAGCTGTGGTACATATACACAATGGAGTATTACTCAGCCATTGAAAAGAATACATTTGAATCAGTTCTAATGAGATGGATGAAACTGGAGCCGATTATACAGAGTGAAGTAAGCCAGAAAGGAAAACACCAATACAGTATACTAACACATATATATATGTAATTTAGAAAGATGGCAATGATGACCCTGTATGCAAGACAGCAAAAAAGACACAGATGTGTATAGCGGACTTTTGGACTCAGAGGGAGAGGGAGAGGGTGGGATGATTTGGGAGAATGGCATTGAAACATGTGTACTATCACATAAGAATCGAATCGCCAGTCTATGTCCGATGCAGGATACAGCATGCTTGGGGCTGGTGCACAGGGATGACCCAGAGAGATGTTATGGGGAAGGAGGTGGGAGGGGGGTTCATGTTTGGGAACGCATGTACACCCGTGGTGGATTCATGTCAATGTATGGCAAAACCAATACAGTATTGTAAAATAAAGTAAAAATTAAAAAAAAAAAAAAAAGACTGAGGTGGAGCCTGAGAACCTGTATTTCCAACCAGTTCCCAAGTGATGTTGATGCAATTTTATGTCTCTTGTATCTTCTGCAATGTGTTGAGCTCCAGGCACAAGCAGATGCTAAAACTAAATTTTTAAAAGGCAAAATGGTCCAATTATAGAATTAGTTATTTCAGATATGAAGGAAGAAATACTCTTTGCAATGTTTAATTTGTAAGTACTTCAAACGGATTTTTTCTCCCCCTCAAACTTGAAGAAGGCAGAAACACTTCAAACAAGATGGCTTTTGTTTTCTCAGGATTCTCTACAAAAAAATAGACTCAATAAGAGATAACAGCTAGGGTTGTTTTCCTGTTCCTTTTACACAGTTGCTTCAAGTTTCATTTTAGGTTCCCTGGGTACAACACACAGAGATCTTTCCCAGAGTGTATTGAGTTCTTGTGGACTGATTATTTCATCACAGCCCGTGTACACAGACCAGTGATTTGATAAACAATAGATCACCCAGAACTCTTTATTAACCTTCATGCCACTAACGCATTGTTTTCTGTTTCAAAGGAAATACATCCTAGTTTTGTCAGAGAGATGCTTTTGGGGATAAAAGTTATATGATTTCTTAGTTCCTGATCAAAGTTTAAAGCATTTGACGTGATTAAAAACAATGGGCTTCCCTTGTGACTTAGTTGCTAAAGAATCCGTCTGCACTGTGAGAGACCTGGGTTCAATCCCTGGGTTGGGAAGACCCCCTGGAGAAGGGAAAGCCTACCCACTCCAGTGTTCTGGCCTGGAGAATTCCATGGACTGTAGAGTCCATGGGGTCGCAAAGAGTTGGACACGACTGAGTGACTTTTTGGAGAAGGAAATGGAAACCCACTCCAGTACCCTTGCCTGGAAAATCCCATGGATGGAGGAGCGTAGTAGGCTACAGTTCATGGGGTCACAAAGAGTCGGACACGACTGAGCGACTTTCACTATACTTCTTTTACACAGAATCCATTGCAAGATAATCTGACTTTGGTATGATAAAACTGTTTTTAGGCATTCTAGAATTCAGAATATTAAAAAAAAAACCATAAAGCTCTGTATATTTCATTCATTTCTTGCTTCCCTCACTCTCACTGTTTCAAACCTCTAGTCTCTTCTTGTGTTTTTTTTTTTTTTCTAACCTCTTTTTAAAGGTTCTTGTTTACCTCTGCCTTGAGTCAAGGATTGTGTGATTCATATAATTTCACAGGAGAGTCAAGCTACATGCAGTAATAATCTACTCAGCCCTGTGTGTTCAGATTCAGTTCCTGCTTAGCACTCGGTTCAATGGTTCCTCCTGCCCCCATCCCTCTATGCCCTTCTTCATCCCTCAGTGTTCCTCCAAATTATTCTGTTTGTCTAGGTGCTGACATCTGGTATTCTATCTGTTCTAGGTGCTGAGCACAGGGCTAAGTATACTGTGATGAATAAAATACAGCAGCCCCAGAAACCTTTCTGAGTTTTTCCTTTCGCTGAATTCTCATGTACTTCTATTGAATACAATGTCATTTCAGATTAAATAGCTCTGTCATTTTTTTTTCCTGTGAGTTATTTTTCAGTTATTAAGCAGATCAAAGACTCATTGAAGATGTTGAGTTGGTAGTATTCAAAGTTATTAGTACACAAAGAAAATGCATACCTGGAGGGCTGAAGAGGCTTTGGAAAATGGTACGGGAGACACCTGCTCTAACTTTTAGGGTCATGGAAAGCTCATTGGAGAAGATGACATTTAAAGCTGAGTAGGATAAGCAGGAGGTAGCTCAACCTGTGTCCTTGATGTGCAGGGGACAATGCACAGTTAGTATGATGAAGTGTCAGATTCTGCTCTAGATGCAAAACTCTATAAAGTAAGATTTTGCTCGTCTTCCCAGGAACTTTACAGGGCTAACAGAATGCTATGAGAAAGATGAGAGATGGATGAGAGTTGGAACAGTATCCATAGCAGAGATGGCCTCAAACTGTGGGCTGACTTGGAGAGACAGAGAGGAGGGCAATAACACTTCAGGCTGGGAATACAGTCTGGACAAAGACCCAGTGGTTGGTAGTCATGTTTAACGGGCCTGCTTAGACAGAGATTTCTGCTCAAATTTGCCCAATGATGCATTTGGTGGGCTGGAGCAGGACCATAAAACCAACTATCTGTTTCCTAGATCACAGAATTATTTATTATACCCCAATGTCAGTTTTCTCAAATCCCTGAATATGCTTTCTTCACCTTTTCATTATTTCTCACTGACAATCATACAGCATTGACATCCTCTATGTCCAAGTTTGCAGCTCAATAGTCCAGGTAAGTTATACACAGAACAATGAGTTCTATACTAAAATAACAGTGATCTTTATCTTCATCATCTCAGAAATATTATTGTTATTTTCTTGTTCACTATCATTCTCCTCTCTTTTTTTTTTTTTTAGTTTTTTATTTTTTAAATTTTAAAATCTTTAATTCTTACATGCATTCCCAAACATGAACCCCCCTCCCACCTCCCTCCCCATAACATCTTTCTGGGTCATCCCCATGCACCAGCCCCAAGCATGCTGCATCCTGCGTCAGACATAGACTGGCGATTCAATTCACATGATAGTATACATGTTAGAATGTCATTCTCCCAAATCATCCCACCCTCTCCCTCTCCCTCTGAGTCCAAAAGTCCGTTATACACATCTGTGTCTCTTTCCCTGTCTTGCATACAGGGTCGTCATTGCTGGCTTACTTCACTCTGTATAATCGGCTCCAGTTTCATCCATCTCATCAGAACTGATTCAAATGAATTCTTTTTAACGGCTGAGTAATACTCCATTGTGTATATGTACCACAGCTTTCTTATCCATTCATCTGCTGATGGACATCTAGGTTGTTTCCATGTCCTGGCTATTATAAACAGTGCTGCGATGAACATTGGGGTACATGTGTCTCTTTCAATTCTGGTTTCCTCGGTGTGTATGCCCAGAAGTGGGATTGCTGGGTCATAAGGTAGTTCTATTTGCAATTTTTAAGGAATCTCCACACTGTTCTCCATAGTGGCTGTACTAGTTTGCATTCCCACCAACAGTGTAGGAGGGTTCCCTTTTCTCCACACCCTCTCCAGCATTTATTGCTTGCAGATTTTTGGATTGCAGCCATTCTGACTGGTGTGAAGTGGTACCTCATTGTGGTTTTGATTTGCATTTCTCTAATAATGAGTGATGTTGAGCATCTTTTCATGTGTTTGTTAGCCATCCTTATGTCTTCTTTGGAGAAATGTCTATTTAGTTCTTTGGCCCATTTTTTGATTGGGTCGTTTATTTTTCTGGAGTTGAGCTGCAGAAGTTGCTTGTATATTTTTGAGATTAGTTGTTTGTCAGTTGCTTCATTTGCTATTATTTTCTCCCATTCAGAAGGCTGTCTTTTCACCTTGCTTATAGTTTCCTTTGTTGTGCAGAAGCTTTTAATTTTAAAAGCCCAGGTCCAGATGGCTTCACAGCTGAATTCTACCAAAAATTTCGAGAAGAGCTAACACCTATCCTACTCAAACTCTTCCAGAAAATTGCAGAGGAAGGTAAACTTCCAAACTCATTCTATGAGGCCACCATCACCCTAATACCAAAACCTGACAAAGATGTCACAAAAAAAGAAAACTACAGGCCAATATCTCTGATGAACATAGATGCAAAAATCCTCAACAAAATTCTAGCAATCAGAATCCAACAACACATTAAAAAGATCATACACCATGACCAAGTGGGCTTTATCCCAGGGATGCAAGGATTCTTCAATATCCGCAAATCAATCAATGTAATTCACCACATTAACAAATTGAAAAATAAAAACCATATGATTATCTCAATAGATGCAGAGAAGGCCTTTGACAAAATTCAACATCCATTTATGATAAAAACTCTCCAGAAAGCAGGAATAGAAGGAACATATCTCAACATAATAAAAGCTATCTATGACAAACCCACAGCAAACATTATCCTCAATGGTGAAAAATTGAAAGCATTTCCCCTAAAGTCAGGAACAAGACAAGGGTGTCCACTTTCACCGCTACTATTCAACATAGTTCTGGAAGTTTTGGCCACAGCAATCAGAGCAGAAAAAGAAATAAAAGGAATCCAAATTGGAAAAGAAGAAGTAAAACTCTCACTGTTTGCAGATGACATGATCCTCTACATGGAAAACCCTAAAGACTCCACCAGAAAATTACTAGAGCTAATCAATGAATATAGTAAAGTTGCAGGATATAAAATCAACACACAGAAATCCCTTGCATTCCTATACACAAATAATGAGAAAGTAGAAAAAGAAATTAAGGAAACAATTCCATTCACCATTGCAACGAAAAGAATAAAATACTTAGGAATATATCTACCTAAAGAAACTAAAGACCTATATATAGAAAACTATAAAACACTGATGAAAGAAATCAAAGAGGACACTAATAGATGGAGAAATATACCATGTTCATGGATTGGAAGAATCAATATAGTGAAAATGAGTATACTACCCAAAGCAATTTACAAATTCAATGCAATCCCTATCAAGCTACCAGGCACATTTTTCACAGAACTAGAACAAATAATTTCAAGATTTGTATGGAAATACAAAAAACCTCGAATAGCCAAAGCAATCTTGAGAAAGAAGAATGGAACGGAGGAATCAACTTGCCTGACTTCAGGCTCTACTACAAAGCCACAGTCATCAAGACAGTATGGTACTGGCACAAAGACAGACATATAGATCAATGGAACAAAATAGAAAGCCCAGAGATAAATCCACACACATATGGACACCTTATCTTTGACAAAGGAGGCAAGAATATACAATGGAGTAAAGACAATCTCTTTAACAAGTGGTGCTGGGAAAACTGGTCAACCACTTGTAAAAGAATGAAACTAGATCACTTTCTAACACCGCACACAAAAATAAACTCAAAATGGATTAAAGATCTAAATGTAAGATCAGAAACTATAAAACTCCTAGAGGAGAACATAGGCAAAACACTCTCAGACATAAATCACAGCAGGATCCTCTATGATCCACCTCCCAGAATTCTGGAAATAAAAGCATTCTCCTCTCTTTTAGCTACATTTCTTTAAGTTCTTTATGCTTTAAGCACGATGGTAAGTTATTTACAAATTGTAAGATATAACGGATTTCTTAATTTTTAGCATCCCGTCTCTCTTCTTCCAGAAATAATTTTTTTTCCTGTTTGGAGACCAACCCTTCCTCATTCTAGGTCACTGCATCCATACCACTGCCCATAAGCTTTGCAGTTGTGGTGGTCATGGCCTGGCTGAGTCCACAGGTGGGCACATATCCTGAGATATATTCCAGGCTTTTGCTGGAGTTTTTAGAGATGAACTGCTCACCTTCTGGTGGAGTCATTAAGTATAAGAGCCATTTAAACCTGAAACTGCCCGGAAGCACTTGCTCTGATAAGGAGAGTCCCTACCTGACTGAGGTCAACACACAGGAAAGCAGGTCAAGAGGTGGATAGGGAGCAGCAGCATCCTCAAGACATGAAATTCTGAAGCCAGCCATTCCTGAAGGGAGCATGCTGCTGGGCCTTTCAGTTAGGTGACCCAAGGAATTCCTCTCTGTCTTCACTAAGCTAGTTTGAGTTGGGCTTTTGTTCTCGGTCAGTGGAATAGGCACAGACCTTGCTTTTTTTTCCTTTTTACTAAAAAGCTCCTGTTTTTAAACATCAGTATCTTGAAGAATGTATACTGGTGAAATAATGTGAGTAGTCATGTATGGGTGTGAGCCTTGGGTCATAAAGAAAGCTGAGCACCAAAGAATTGATGCTTTCAAACTGTGGTGTCAGAGAAGACTCTTGAGAGTCCCTTGAATGGCAAGGAGATCAACCCAGTCAATCCCAAAGGAAATCAGTCCTGAATAATCATTGGAAGGACTGATGCTGAAGCTGAAGCTCTGAGAGTTTGGCCACCTGATGTGAAAAACTGATTCACTGGAAAAGACTCTGATGGTGGGAAAGATTGAAGGCAGGAGGAGAAGGGGACAACAGAGGACGAGATGGTTGGATGGCATCACTGACTCAATGTGCATGAGTTTGAGTATGCTCTGGGAGTTGGTGATGGACAGGGAGGCCTGGCGTGTTGCAGTCCATGGGGTCAGAAAGAATCCGACACGACTGAGCAACTGGACTAAACTGAGTATGACTAAACTCAGAATCGCAGTCCACCTGCCCCCAAATTTTGAGAGCTTCCCTTTAAAGAACAACATATTTAGTATGGCAGCTTAGCAAAGTGTTAGATTGTCCACAGAAAAGCAAGCCCATGAGAGTGCTTATTTTCTCTTGGATGAGACCTGTAATGGGCCGGGAACAGCTGTGTGAGTTTTGGGGAGCTGTTCAGGGTGCCTGCATTGCACCCAGTATTCTCCCAGTCCTCACAGAGGGGATCACAGGCTTGAGGCACTCTCCCAACCCAGCCTGCAACTGACAAAGGGTCCTGGCTCTTCTCTTTTGCAACTGGTAAACACCATCTGTTGAAAAGCCTGCTGTCACAAGAAAAGCTTTGCTTCAGTATAGTCAGGCTTGAAACTGATGAAATGGCCCCCTCCGGTGGTTAGAGCAGCTGCTGTATTCTCCATTTTCAAGAAGCTGCCTGCAGATAGGAGACCTAAAATGAACCTTAGAGACTCTCTTGGAGGTTCTGCTGTCCCCTAATACTTACTGTGTTGGAAAAACTGTACAAACCAGCCTGCAGTGACCACAGTACTACTCAGATGGCATCGTTCAAGAAGTCCCAGTTTGAATGACTTCTAAATACTAGAATCGAGTTCCTCATATTCCAGAAGCATTAATTCACCTTTATATGAGGAGGCTCATGAAATAAGCTTTTCAGGAATGTATACTAAATAAAACAAAGCAACCCTAACATAGTAGATTAATTTATCTATGTTTTGTCTGTAGAAGGGCAAGATTAAAATGGAAGTACTGTATCAGAAAATTTTTTTTAAAAGTTACAGGCTTCTTGATGTCCCTGAACATTTGGCCTAAATACTTCCTGGCTTGTTTTTAAATCAGCTGATGTGAATGACAAGTTATAAATAATCAGAGAACCAGAGTGCCCTGCACCAGAGAGAGATGACCTTTGTGTTCCCTGAACATCTGTTCTAGTATTCTCTAGTGAGTCCACCTGAAATTAGAATAAGTAGAGCTTATGATGATGTTAAGAATAATTCTCCTTCTTTTCTTCTTTAAATTGCATGAGACTTAAGGTGATTCTACAGTTATTAAGATGGACCTTTTAAGTATTTTCAGAAGTATTTTAATTTTTCATTTTGCAGTTAGATTGGTAGGCCCAACTCCTGTAAAACTACTCATTTAATTGGAAAAATAACTTTGTAGATGTCACTGCAATGTTGAAGTCTTAATCTTTAAACACCTTTCTGATTCTAACATTTTGATAGACATATTCTTAATGAGAGAGACAACTTACACCAGTTGGATATTTTGACTCCTTCTCCCTTTGAAATGTTCCTCTGGCTTTGAGATGTCGATTTCCTTGTATTTCTGTCCTCCCTCTTTCTGCTGGCTCTTCATCTTTAACAAGTGCCTTAAACATTGTTCACCCCAGTGCCCTGCCTGTCCTTGGTTCTGTTCTTAATATACACCTTATCCTTGGGCGATTTCATCCAACCTCATGGCTCTACTTAGCTACCCATATATTATGGCTTCCTAAATTAGTGTTGTTATCAAAACTCCAGAACTCAGTCCCAACTTCCAGACCTAGACATAACACTGACTGCCAAACATCTACCTAAATGTCCCTTAGGACTCAAATGTAATATACCTAGTAATTTAATATGGTAAAAATAAACTTACTCTATTTCCTCCCAGAACTCAGTATGAGTTCATTTCATGGCACCAAAACCCAGGAAACACACCAGAATTTCCTTTCCCTCTCTGTCTTCAACCAGTCACTTACCTTCTGCTAAATCATCTACTTCTTCGATGTCTCTGGTATTTGTCTTCTCCTTACTATTCCCACTGATGTTACATCATTGAGGCATTTGCTGAGTGGAGATTCCACTCTCAACTCAGCCTGCACATTGTAGCTAGAGTTACTTTTCCAAAATGCAAACTAAGTCATGTTTCTCTCCTTTGAATACCCTGCAGGTTTTCCATTTCATAAGCTCAAATTCCTCAGAGTAACAGACAAGATCCTCCATACCTGACGAACAACTATCTTTATGTATCAGTTGTGTATTGCCAGGACAATGCTGTGTAACAAACAACCGCAAAGTCTCAGAAACATACTTAGGAAACATTAATGCTCTCTTGTCTGGGCTGGTATGCTGCGTTGGCTCTCTTGATCTTGGCTGAAATTGCTTTTGTTTCTGGTGGTTGACTGGCCTTGACTGGTCTAGGACAGGCTTAGCTGAAAAACTGGGACAGCTTGACTCAGCCTCTGTGTCCCTCATCTTCTAGCAGGGTAGCCTGGGCATGGTTTATGGGAATGATAGAGGTACAAAAGAAACCATAATCAGAAACATACAAGGTTTTTTGAGGCCTAGGCTCAGAAGCAACACACTGTCATATCTGCTAAATTTTTTGGACCAATGGAGGTCATAAGACTGCTCCAAATCAGGGTTCAGGAAACAGATTCCTGTCTGCTTAACGAAAGGAATTGCAAACTCATGTGGCAGTGGGCTTGAAACAGGTTTGGGGGAGGGTGAAGAGGGGGAGAATTAGAGGCCTTATTGTACTCTCCATGTTTATCTTCACTAGCCTATACTCTGGCTTTTCTGAACAGAATGGATGACAGTCTCCTAAATATGTTCAGCTCTTCATCACTTCTGTTTTGTTTAGCTCTTACATACATTAAAAAAAGAACAGGGCACGATGGAAAAAGAAAAATCAAAAGCAATACAATTTTTAAAAGGATGGCAAAATAAATCAGTGAAAAGACTGGAAGATAAAACTGAGGTATATCCTAGAAAGGAGACTAAAAAGGCAGCAAAGTGGAAAGAGGCAATAGGAAAGACATTATAAGGAGATCAGACTCAATCCGGCTTCCCCAGTGGCAGAGAATCTGCTTGCAGTGCAGGGAACGCAGGAGACGTGGGTTCAGTTCCTGGGTTAGAAAGATCACCTAGAGGAGGATATGGCAACCCACTCGAGTATTCTTGCCTGGAGTATTCCATAGATAGAGGAGCCTGGTGTGTTACAGTCCATAGGGTCACAAAGCGTCAGACACAACTGAGTGTCTGTACACACACACAGAATCAGCCTAGAATATTCAATACCTACTGAACAAGGGATCCAAATAAGAGAAGGAAATTATCAAAAGTATAGGGGAAAAATGCAGATGCCTAGGGCTTATGGCTGGAGACCTCTCAATTCAGAAGGTCAGTAGGTTGGATTAATGAATTAATTTTATACCTTTCCTCCAGCTTCATTGAAGCATTCAGTATGAAACATGGAACAGAATTCTAGAATTGATGATGCATTATTAAAAGTTGTTTGATTTGAAAATGTGGAGGCTGAATGTGGGAAAACGTCATAAGGATGGGGTAACTATGATTAAAACTTATTTTGAAAGTAGAAAATAGCTACACAATGTTCAGTGATTACAGGAAGTACAGACAATGCAGTTGCTAAATGAGTCCCTTAAATATTGACATGATTGATTCTGGTGTGACTTGTTTAGTAGGAAGTGGGAGAGGAAGCAAAAATAGACCAAAGCAAACATTTGCTCAGACAAATGAAGAGAAACACATCCTCTCTGTGTTCCTCCACCCCTGTGAAAACATAGCCATACGCTTATGACAGGTTTTTTTCCCTTATGTTTCTATTGGTATATTTATAACAATATAGTAATTTTAATACACTAATTATATTATTTATAAGTCATGATTGTGATGTAGCACATTCTAATGACTTATTTGTGCTTATTTGTCTGATCACATGCTAGACAAATATTTTGTGTTTACATTGTCACAACTCTTCAGGGATGAAGGTTACTGCTTTCCTTCATCAGAGACTGGAAAGAAGTATTCGGCGTTAGCATCTTTTCTAAGATTATTTGAAAATGAAGTTTCAGGGGAATCTCATTTTTTTAATCTCATCTGCTTAAAAAAATTATTGAAGTATTAGTTGATTTATGTGTTTAATTTGTGGTGTACAGCAAAGTGACTCAGTTATAAATATATATATATATTCTTTTCCATTATGGTTTCCATTACTTCCATTATCGTTTCCATTATTCCAATATTATCATAGAATATTGAATATAGTTCCCTATGCTGTATAGTAGGATCTTGTTGTTTATCCATCCAATGTATAATAGTTTGCACCTGCTATTAGCAAGCTCCCAGTCCTTCCCTCCCTAGTCCATCTCCCCCTTGGCAACCACGTCTGTTCTCTATATTTGTGAGTCTGTTTTTGTTTTGTAGATATGTTCATTTGTGTCATATTTTAGGTTCCACATAAATGATATCATATGGTATCTGTCTTTCTCATTTTGACTTACTTCACTTAGTATGGTAATCTCTAGATGCATCCATGATGTTGCAAATGGCAGTGAGAGACTTTATTTTCTTGGGCTCCAAAATCACTGCAGATGGTGACTGCAGTCATGAAATTAAAAGATGCTTGCTCCTTGAAAGAAAAGCTATGACAAACCCAGATAGCATACTAAAAAGCAAAGACATTGATGGAAAACCATTAAAGCTATGGTTTTTCCAGTAGTCATGTATGGATGTGCGAGTTAGACTACAAAGAAAGCTGAGCACCAAAGAATTGATGCTTTTGAACTGTGGTGTTGGAGAAGACTCTTGAGAGTCTCCTGGACTGCAAGGAGATCCACTCAGTCAATCCTAAATGAAATTAGTCCTGAATATTCATTGGAAGGACTGATGCCGAAGCTGAAACTCCAATACTTTGGCCATCTGATGAGAAGAACTGACTCATTGGAAAAGACCCTGATGCTGGGAAAGATTGAAGGCAGGAGGAGAAGGGGACAACAGAGGATAAGATAGTTGGATGGCATCACCAACTTGATGGACATGAGTTTGAGTAGGCCCTGGGGGTCGGTGATGGACAGGGAAGCCTGGCATGCTGCAGTCCATGGGGTCACTAAGAGTCAGACATGACTGAGCAACTGAACTGAACTGATGAACATAGGGTTGCATGTGTCTTTTCGAATTATACTTTTGTCTGGGTGTATGCCCAGGAGTGGGATTGCTGGATCGAATGACAACTCTATTTTTAGTTTTTTAAACAACCTCCATACTGTTTTCCATAGTGGCTGCACTAATTTACATTCCCACTGACAGTGCAAGACAATTCAAGTGATCCCATTTTAAAGGTTATGGAACTATGTATAGACAAAGTTAGTGGAAGAAATTGAGGCAACAGTTAAGTAATTCTGAACAGATACTATTTTACTGAAGTTTCAGTTATAATTGAGGCAAATTCAGTAAAATATGGACACAGTTGGATAATTGCTTAGTTCTCCACTGTGCCTTTTATGTGTAATGTGAGCACTAGAGAGTTTATATCCCCTGCAGAGAAATCTCAAAACAAAGGAATGGAGAGCACACAAGTCTCTTTTGCCTTTTCTTTTAATGGATAAGGAATATGTACTACAACAATGAACTCACTCAGGCTATATCGAGTGTTAAGCAAAAGATTGTTTTATGTAAAGTAAATTAATTCATTATTCCTATCTCCACTGTTTGAGAAAGTATTACTAGAGACATGTTAGGTGGAATTAGCCTAAGCACCTTGAGAAATGTCTGTTCTTATTGTATTTGTCTATACTTTCTGTGCTGAATAGATGCATTTACAGTTAGACTGAATTTTTTTAAAAATTAAAGTCATAAAAATCATAGGCATTTATTGAATAAAATGATAAAAATTCTTATTCTCTGACTTTCTCTTCTATTCTTTATTTATGACTGAGCTTTTCATTTTAAACTATGTACCTAAAAATAAACTGTGTATTGGTGGTGGTGGTGTTAATACTTCTAATACTTCAAAGTTTACAGTGGTAAGCAATTATATTTTATAATAAATGTGTCATTGTTGTTCAGTTGCTCAGTCACGTCTGATGGTTTGCCACCCCATGGACTGCAGCATGCCAGGTTGCCCTGTCCTTCACTATTTCCTGGAGTTTGCCCAAACTCATGTCCATTGAGTTGGTGATGCCATCCAACCATCTCGACCATAACATTGACTAGATGGAAATTTGTAGGCAAAGTAATGTCTCTGCTTTTTAATAAAATGTAAATCCAATTGTTTGGGTTTGTCATAGCTTTTCTTCCAAGAAGCAAGAGTTTTTTAATTTCATGGCTGCAGTCACCATCTGCAGTGATTTTGCAGCCCAAGAAAATAGAGTCTTTCACTGTTTCCATTGTTTCCTCATCTATCTGCTACGAAGTAATGGGACTGGACGCCATGATCTTTTTTTTCTGAATGTTGAGTTTTAAGCCAACTTTTTCACTCTCCTCTTTCACCTTCATCAAGAGGCTCTTTAGTTCCTCCTTGCTTTTTTTCTGCAACAGTAAATCTTGAGAATATATTGCAAGTGCTGTCCTAATATGAAATCCTGAAACTTAAGCACAATTTCTAGCAAAGAATTGCTGTAGTAAAGCAAAATATTAATTGCCTATGTCATAAAGTCATACTCTAGGTCATCTGAGAACTTCCGGTAGATTTAGCAACATCCTACCATAGCTATTTAAATGTGAATGATTACTATGCTTTTCCAAAGATTCTCCTCATGTTTATCAACAATAACAGTTGTATGAACTAAGCCTGGATCAATAATAAGCCAATTATAAAAAGAGGCCACCAGTAGAATCCAGCAAGAACCCTACTACCCAAACGTACTTGAACACTTATTTTTTAAGGTCTATTTAAATACTGTTTTTAAAGTATTATGAATTCTGATTAACTTTGACAAGTCATAGTCCCCATATCTTTCTAAATAGATTTAATACAATACTATTGGGGAATGAACTGAAGCAAAGAAATAAGAAATAACAGTTCTTTGAGATGATAGAGACCAATGTGTATATATATACATATATTCACAGGATAATTTCAGAAATCATCAAAGGCAGGTTGATGCTTCTTCCTAATCCTTAACTTCTTTCCCTAGAAGATGTCAAGAAAGTAAGATGAATGATTTTTATTCTGCATAAATTTTAATAATTATGTATTTGAAGGATCTATTTTTTCTACCATTGCCACACTTTCTTACCTTTTCGTTCTGCTTTACTGTAGTCCAAAACTACAGTGAAAAACCTATCTCAATGAAAAATACTGATTCCAAAAATACCAGAATTCCAGTACATGGTATTGGAAGCCCTGTGGCAGAAACAGAAAGGAAGTGAAGTTTACTATCATATTAACAAATATATTATCCACATATGGTTAGGAACTTTAAAACCATTGTCCGATTTCCTCTTTGCAACCAACCTGGGAAGAAATAATGAATTCCTCCATTTTATAGACAAGAAAACTGAGACTCAAAGAGTTTATATGAATTTCCCAACGTTACACTGCAAGTAAGCAACAGAATTGTCATTGGTAATCCAGATTGCATGATTCCAAAGTCCGTACTCCTTTTACTCTACCACCTAGACCTTAGGATCCAAAGAAAATGATGCCAAACCAAGTCAGTTAGCGCAACGTTTCTCATAGCCTGCCTGTATCCATCCGAGGTGAGGTAGGAGTTTGTGTGCTTCCCTGGTAGCTCAGCTGGTAAAGAATCCGCCTGCAATGCAGGAGACCCCAGTTTGATTCCTGGGTCGGGAAGATCCCCTGGAGAAGGGATAGGCTCAGTTCAGTTCAGTCACTCAGTCGTGTCCGACTTTTTGTGACGCCATGGACTGCAGCATGCCAGGCTTCCCTGTCCATCACCAACTCCCAGGGCCTACTCAAACTCATGTCCATTGAGTTGGTGATGCCATCCAACCATCTCATCCTCTGTTGTCCCCTTCTCCTTCCACCTTCAATCTTTCCCAGCATCAGGGTCTTTTCCAATGAGTCAGTTCTTTGCATCAGGTGGTCAATGTATTGGAGTTTCAGCTTCAGCATCAGTCCTTTCAGTGACTATTCAGGACTGATTTCCTTTAGGATGGATTGGTTGGCTCTCCTTGTTGTCCAAGGGACTCTCAAGAGTCTTCTCCAAAACAGGGATAGGCTACCCACTCCAGTCTTCATGGATTTCCCTGGTGGCTCAGATGATAAAGAATCTGCCTACAACTTAGGAGACCTGGATTTGATCCCTGGATTGGGAAGATCCCTTGGAGGAAGGCATGGCGACCCATTCCAGTTTGCTTACCTGGAGAATCCCATGGGCAGAGGAGCCTAGAGGGCTACAGTCCATGGTGTCGCAAAGACTCAGATACCACTGAGCAACTAAGCTCAGCACAGCACAGCACAGGAGTTCGTACCAGAGCACAAAACTACACACTGCTTCCCTCCCTTTGCCTTGAAAGCAAATGTCAGTTGAACTAAATAGTGTGCTTAATGAGGTAGCTGATTTGTTTTCTGGCATAAGCCCTTTATCATAGATCCATAACAAAGAGTTTGGAAGTGGCAGGACTACCCTTTGAGTAGCACTCAACTCAAAAAAGAAACTGTAAACTAACCAGGGTCACCACCAAGCCCCCTTTGAAGACGGGATCAATACAATTGCATGCCTTGCTGCTGCTGCTGCTAAGTCGCTTCAGTCATGTCCGACTCTGTGTGACCCCATAGACGGCAGCCCACCAGGCTCCCCCATCCCTGGGATTCTCCAGGCAAGAACACTGGAGCGGGTTGCCATTTCCTTCTCCAATGCATGAAAGTGAAAAGTGAAAGTGAAGTCGCTCAGTCGTGTCCGACTCTTAGCGACCCCATGGACTGCAGCCCACCAGGCTCCTCTGTCCATGGGATTTTCCAGGCAAGAGGACTGGAGTGGGGTGCCATTGCAGCTGTCTAATTTATTACATTGTTATCCATGTGTGTGTACATGTTCATTTGTGTCTGACTGTTTGCAACCCCGTGGACTGTAGCCCTCCAGACTCCTCTGTTCGTGTAATTTTCCAGGCGAGAACACTGGAGTGGGTTGTCATTTCCTTCTTCAGGTCGTCTTCCCGATCCACAGATTGAAACCGAGTCTCCTGCATTGGCCAGCGAATTCTTAACCACTGAGCCACCAGGGAAGTCCATTGTTATTCACAGAGGAAATCAGAGTGTTTACTGTAAAGAAGTTCAACATTTCCTATACAAGGAGAGGGAAATGATTCTGAAATATGGACACAATCCTGGCTTAAATCCTGACACTTTCTGGAGCTGTGGTATGAAGGAAAAGGCAGAGTTCATGTTTGAATTACTGGAACTTTGGTAATTGGATGGACTGGTGAAAGTGTGTCATAGTGAGGTTAATAGCATAGGACTGGGAACTAGACCAGTTTGAATTATAAAATGGTCTTCTTTAAAGGGCTGTTGTGAATAATGCTAAATGCTTAGCACAGCCTGGCATGCAGTGCTCAATAAATGGCACCTCTATCAGATTAGGATCAACTTTACAGGGAAGATACAATAAGTGAAGTAATTTGAGCATCTTATTCACAGTACATGAAATACCATCTTAAATTGTACTTTCTTCACATCTTAAAGCCTTTTAATCTTCCAAAAGCCAATTTTAAAATGCAAATACTCTAGACTCTTCTTATCTTTGGCTAGTATGAATAAGGGGTCAGTTTAATTTTCTACTATGTGTTTGACAGATTCCAAAATGATCATGCAGAATTGTAAAAAAGTATCTTTCTGGAAAATAGCCATCTTAGATAAACTCATTAGGAATTAGCTCATGTAACAGTATTTCCCAAATTGTGTTTTAATTTATTATAGTGCCTGTGACGTATACTTTGTTTTAAAACAACAAAAAATGTACTAAATAAAGTTGGAATATGAATATCTGAAGATATTAAAGACCAAAAAAAAGTATACAGAAAAGAAAAGAAACCTTTGTTTAACCTAGAATTTCCAAACCTCATTTTATCAGAGATCCCTTTTGTTAGGCAGCATCTAATCATATGCCATGGAGCACATTTTGGTTTAAGACCATATAATGGCTTAAGAGATTATTTTCCAAACAATGCTGCTGCTGCTGCTAAGTACTAGAAAACCAGAGTTTTTAGGAACAGGACATAGCCTAAGCACTTGGAACAAAGGAACATCATGGGGTTGAGGGGAGTCCTAAAAGGGGATATAGGAGGACAAGAGTTACCTCTGTCCTACATACAAAGAGCAGAGAAGAGAGATTCATGTGACCTTCTGTCTGTTTCTTGTTTATTCACTAATGGCCACTGACCTGTACTTACCTCTAAGTCAGTAAACTTATCCGGTTTTTAGATTTTTTTCCTCTGTCAAGTGAGGGGCTCAAGGCAAGATACTTTGTATTCAGTCAGTTCAGGTCAGTTCAGTCGCTCAGTCGTGTCCGACTCTTTGTGACCCCATGAATTGCAGCACGCCAGGCCTCCCTGTCCATCACCAACTCCCGGAGTTCACTCAGACTCACGTCCATCGAGTCTGTGATGCCATCCAGCCATCTCATCCTCGGTCGTCCCCTTCTCCTCCTGCCCCCAATCCCTCCCAGCATCCGAGCTTTTCCAATGAGTCAACTCTTTACATCAGCTGGCCAAAGTTTCAGCTTTAGCATCATTCCTTCCAAAGAACACCCAGGGTTGATCTCCTTCAGAGTGGACTGGTTGGATCTCCTTGCAGTCCAAGGGATTCTCAAGAGTCTTCTCCAACACCACAGTTCAAAAGCATCAATTCTTCAGTGCTCAGCTTTCTTCACAGTCCAACTCTCACATCCATACATGACCACTGGAAAAACCATAGCCTTGACTAGATGGACCTTAGTCGGCAAAGTAATGTCCTTGCTTTTGAATATGCTATCTAGATTGGTCATAACTTTCCTTCCAAGGAGTAAGCGTCTTTTAATTTCATGGCTTCAATCACCATCTGCAGTGTTTTTGGAGCCCCAAAAATAAAGTCTGCCACCGTTTCCACTGTTTCCCCATCTATTTCCCATGAAGTGATGGGACCAGATGCCATGATCTTCATTTTCTGAATGTTGAGCTTTAAGCCAACTTTTTCACTCTCCTCTTTCACTTTCATCAAGAGGCTTTTTAGTTCCTCTTCACTTTCTGCCATAGGGTGATGTCATCTGCATATCTGAGGTTAATGATATTTCTCCCAGCAGTCTTGATTCCAGCCTGTACTTCTTCCAGTCCAGCGTTTCTCATGATGTACTCTGCATATAAATTAAATAAGCCGGGTGACAATATACAGCCTTGACATACTGCTTTTCCTATTTGGAACCAGTCTTTGTAGAGTTTCATCTATTAATAGGGCAGCTGTCTTAATCTTTGCTTATTTTGTTGTTTTTTTTTTTTAAAAAAACCCATATTTTTTACTTTTCTATAAGTAGTATAAATTTATTTAACGCTTTTAGAAGTGTTTCATTTTCTTTCAAGAACTCTATAGACTATCCCAAAGGTCAATAAAAATATTGTGTTGGCCAAAAAATTTTGTTCTGGTTTTCCATAAGATGTTATGGAAGACCTCGAATAAACTTTTGGCCAACTCAATATTTGACATAAAGCATTTTATTAACTTTCCTTAGTTCAAATATGGTTGCTTGTTATAGTTCAAAGTCTCTGTCTAGATATGGATTATTAATTCAAAAAGTGAATTAATATTAAATGTTTTTTTAAATAATGGTAGACATTTTAGATGGACAGATCAGCTCATGATTTCATTGCCTCCTCTATTATGTCCACTCAGCTTACTGACAAATTGAATGAATCTCTAGACAATGGGAGAAGTAGAAGATGCCTCATGCTCAGTGGCTAACTGGAATTACTCCGTTAAACCAGCAATTGTATTTCACTAATGTGCTCACTGTTGACTCAGGTTATCATGGTCTTAGGGAGGGATTAACATATTTTCACAAAATACGGATGGATTGTCAGGTAGGGACTGGATGTCAGGTGGTCAACTTTTGTTATGAGATGACCTGTACAGGATTCAGAAGCTTTATGGACCTAATAGCCATAAAGTGAGTTGGCTGACAAAGGAGGAGGATAAAAAGAGAGCTCTAGAGGGCATTACTAACCTCTGAATAATAGGTATGCATATCACTGGATTTTCAGAAGTAGCAGGTTGTCATGAGTCACTGTGTTTAAATTTGCCCACTTTTCTGTTACCTAAGGGAAGTGTTTTGGTAAAATACATAGTTTTATTGTAAAATAGTTATTTATCCATTATAGCAATTCTAATGATGCCTCATTGGATAGAAAGTATATCAATTTTGTTTGTAGCCACATTTAACATTCTTTCTACAGTGACTATATTTTCACTTAACAACTTGTTTTTTTTCCACTCCTTTTAATTCCTGGGAAAGAAAAGCACTTTCTGTTAAAGTCTTTTCTCTTCTTCAGACAGCATGACTATACAGAACATGAGGACTCTTTTATACCGAGTAGGAAGTGCTTTGAACTTGTTGGATGAGATGTCAGCAATTATTTTTGATGAACTTCTCAAGAATATTAAATAGATCTGAATTAAAATTCCTAATAATTCTCATCTAATATTTATTCTTTGAAACTGCAGTCAGCCTGGAGAAAGGAAATCTTCACTATAATAATCTTTATTTTTTCTAATTTAATTAATACATAATTGCTATCTTCAGATCTCCAAAAGAATGACCATACCTTTCCTTGGTAAAATGCCATTACAATTAGATATCTAAATAGTAGAGTTTAGAGAAGGTGGTAGTTATTATTCAGTTCTAACAAGTATGTAGGGGCTTCCCTGGTGTTTCAGTGGTAAAGAATCTGCCTGTGATACAGGGCAGGTTTGATCCCTGGGTTGGGAAGATCCCCTGGAAAAGGAAATGGCAACCCACTCCAATATTCTTGCCTGGGAAATCCCATGGAGAGAAGAGCCTGGTGGGTTTACAGTGCATGGGGTCACAAAAAGAGTCGGACGTGACTTAGCGACTAAACACCACCAACACGTGTTTAGTTCATAATCAGAGAATTCATATTCCTGATGATTTTCTAAGAAGTGCTGCTCAACTGGGGCTTCCCCCGTGGCAGAGTGGTAAAGAGTCCCTCTGTAATGCAGGAAACACAGGTTCGATCCCTAGGTCAAGAAGATCCCCTGGAGGAGGGCACGGCAACCCACTCCAATATTCTTGCCTGGAGAATATGGACAGAGGAGCCTGGTGGGCTACAGTCCATGGGGTTGCAAAGAGTTAAACACGACTGAAGTGACTGAGAATGCTCCCACTGCTCAATTTAGCAAAACTGTCATAGTTTTTCAATTATACTTATTTTATTGTTAGGTGTTAAATTGTATTTAGACTTTTATGGCTGAACAAGACTAGAATTTCAAGTGCAAAGAGATAAGTGATAAACACATTTAGTTAAATGAAAATAGAGATATTTAAAAATGAAAAATCCAACTAGCTAAGACAAAATAAGATCTAAGGAAGCACTAAGGTCTCAGAAGCAAAGGAAATCTCCATCTTTTAAAATATTCCAAAGGCTTGCTTTTAAAGCTAAACTTTTAAGTTGAGAATAAAGACCAAATGCAAGGTTGAAACAAAAGCATGTTTGGAAATGTTTAAGAAAATATGTGAATAAAGTAAAAATAAAAATTAAAAAAAAGAAAATATGTGGCAAAATATCCTTTAATCTGCATACTGACTTGGAATTTTAATATGAAGCATATATTTCTAAATGTGCAACTTGGGAATGGAGGATGTGCAATGGACATTTTCTGGAGCATAGCCTTAGATTTTGAGAAATGGAAGACCTATATTCTTATCCTGGTTTTCTACCTATGAATTTTTTCACTGTAAATACATCATGTCATCTGCATGGCCTTGGCTCCCTCATCTGTAAAGTGACAGGGATGTGTTGACTATTTCATTCATTTCTAACAGCATTTCATCCTATAATTTTAAAATTCTATGGAAAAATTTTTTGACTAGTTTTTCTCTAGATACTATTTTTTTGATCTTAGCTCCTTGGAGATCTAATATTTTGGCACATAATATATGGTATCCTTTCAATTGTCTGAAGAAACAGATAAAGGTTTCTTGCAACTTTAGGATGCCTCATTTTATATAATCCTGGAAACTGGAGGAACTGAATATCAAGACACAGGGTAGGCTGGAACTTTCTAATATTTTGCTCTTGGGAAAGGTCTATCACAAAAGCATTTGCTTGATGACGTTTCAGGCAACATGGTTAAAATCCTTAGAGAATAGCAGAATTGAAAAGGAATAAAGTAACTTCAAATCCCCACCATCTATCCTAATAAACACCTTATACTTCCAGAGGTTCTCACAAATTCTTTCCTAGATACAGGCCTTGATCTCATCATCATTCCAGGAAAAAACAAACGAAATGTACGTGAAATAACTTTGCGACTTACTCATGACTCCTGAGTTAGTGTCTGCGTTAGGGAAACTCAAGTGTGAAAAGACAATGAGGATTTCCTTCTGTTTACAGAACAGATCAGTTTATAGAGTCAATCCATTGACGAGGAAGAGAAAACAAGCCTCCTTGACCCTGATTGAACTTCCTCAGACGACTCCCCCTGAGGGGTGAGGAGCATCTAGCAGAGAAATTCCCAGCCACGCAGCCAAGGACGGGGGCGGCAGCTCCAGGAGCCCAGTGGAACAGCTCCGGGAAGGACCGTGTGCACACACCCACGTTGGCAAGGCGCTGAGTGGGAAGATTATACGTGCTGCTGAGCATCCAGTGGCCTTGCCATCCCTCTAGGCTTCTTCCTCTGTTACATAACATCCTAACAAGCCTTCGACAAGAACCAAACAGCATTTATTTAGCTGTGCCCCGGAAAACCACTGGAGTGCCTTCTCCTCTGGCAGAAGGACATGATGGTTAGTCAATTTTTACTATGCCTGTGGAACAGAGAGAATTATTACACAGCCAGATGAAAATCACAATTGATTGTTTCTGAATCGAGCCTTTAAAAAAGTTTTTTTTTTTTTTTTCTGGAGTACAGTTGATTTACAATGCTGTGTTAGTTTCTGGTGTACAGCAAAATGAATCAGTTATACATATATCCACTCTTCTCTTTTCCATTTTTTTAGATTCTTTTCCTGCATAGGCCATTACAGAGCATTGAGCAGAGTTCTCTGTGCTATACGGTAGGTTCTTATTAGTTATCTTATATATATGTATATGTGTCAATCCCAATCTTCCAATTTATTTCCTCCCCCCTTATCTGTTTCTGGGTACTGTTTCTGGGTCCCAAGCTATAGATTAAATTACCCTCTGCTCATAACAAACAGTTTACTTTCTCCACATCCTCTTAGCTCTGAAATTCTAGCTTAACCAAGGCCTTAGTTTCCTCTTAAGAGAGGTGGTCAGACCTCTGCCCTCCCAATAGTATAAACAGAACTTTTCTGACTCATTGCTTTCACTTAGCTCTGTTAAATAGCTTAATATTCCCCACGCATCAGAATTCTATCCAGTAAAATGTGAGCCTCTGACCACCAGTGTTTGTGGCAATCATTCTGGATCCTCTTTCTTTTGCTAACCTACACCCATTTCTGTCCTTTCCTCCATTTTACACAGATCAGCTTCATCTTCAGGTACCATTTTAATCTGACCCCTTGATTCTAGAGCATGTTTCTGATCTCTGATTCCTGATTTAAGGTTCCCTCTTGTGAATGTTGGCTTGGGTTTAACCTCATCAGTTTTATCTTGCCAGAACTGGTTCTGATTTATCCCATTCCTGAGAGGAAGAATTCAAATAATGGTAATATTATAACACGTAAATATGCTGTAATAGAAATATGACTAAAATATATTAGATATTAGGAAGGCCTAAGTCAGTCTGGGAGAGTCAAGTTAGACTACACAGAATTGTGAAGGAAAAGTAGGAGCTCTCCAAGCAGACAAGAAGAAAATATGGTTAGATCATAGGCACAGTACACTTTGATAACCAGGTAGATGGGCTTAGGAAAAGAGGAGTGTCCAAGATATAGTACAAGCCAGGTTTCTGGCATCAGCATCTGGTTGGTCCTCCATATTGGAGAATCGGCAGGTGTTTCTCTTGGTTTAATAAACTATGTCTTCATATTAATAGATAATGGAAACTGATACTGAAATTACCATATTGAAATATCATGCTAGAATATTTGAAGATATCATATGTATTTGGATATGCTATGCACAGGCCAGTACTATAATTAACAGAGTAAGACTGGCATTACATCAGAGTGTACAGACGGTGCACTTTGTGTAAGAATGGGATTAAGATTCTGATGTTCTTTGGTCCACCCAAAGACAAATGGATGGAAAATTAGCTGCACAAATGGTTGATTTGCAACAGGTTGTTATACTACTAGGTGATCAAGTAAATAGTCTGCAAAAACAGATTCGTCTTCAGTGTGATTGGAATATTACTTCTTTTTGGGTCACTCCTCACAAATATAGTGAATCTTCATTTCCTTGGGACAAAGTTAAACAACACGTCTTAAATCAAGGTAACCTATCTCTGGATATTAATAACTTACAACAAGAGATTATGGACACTTTCTCTCAGAAAATACACCTTTTCCCCAGCAGATCTAATCTGCTAGAAGCAGCAGCAGATGGTATTTCTCAGTTAAATCCCATTCCTCACTTGAAAACTATCGGAGAATCAATGGCTGGTTTTATGTTAATCTTTATATATCTTTTTTTTCTGATTCTACATAGTCTGGTGGCGAATCACCAAGAAAGTCGACAGACAACAATAGCAATTAGTGACTATCGCTTTGACTTCTATGATCAACAATAATCACCAAAAATAAGGTTCAAAAAATTAAAAAAGGGGATATGTAGGGAATATGCTACACACAGGCCTGTACTATAATTAATAGGGCTTCTTTGAAAAATAAGAATGACCTTCTCATCACCTCCAGGCGAAGGACTGGGAGCAGTAAAAAGTACATCGTGGAAAAACTTCTTGAAAACAAGATGTTGAAGTACTGATGTGACTGATGGAAAACCATTAATGACTGTTCTTGTAACCAGAGCCTTAAGGGAGTTGCTGAGAAAGATCGTTACTAGCTGAAAGGCTAAACAGAGTCATGAAAGGCCTGAAGGTTTGACATTGAGGACTGTGCATTGTATATCTTTATCCTCAATCTAAGATTGTAAAAAACATATATCTCTAGAGCAGGTACAAGGAAGTAGATGTTAGCAATAAAAAAAGTGAAGGATTAAGATCTGGGCTTTTGCCTGCAAGCGTCATCAGCCCCCTGATCCCTACCTTATTTCTGAGTCTTATTTTTCCTTATTCTTCTGTGGCACCACTCCCTCAGGTCGGTTCGTTGTTGGGCTGGTCCCAACGATTTTGGCTCTGGTTATCAAAGGAGGTTCTCTAAGGTCTTTTGTCAAGATACAATTTTGGTACATTCTTAGAATAATAACCCTATGTATGTATATTCTTCTATAACACAGGCTTTTAATAATTGACTCTGCATCATTAGTCCAAACTGATGGTATTAATTCACTTACTCATTCGATAAGAATGCATTCAGCTTCTCCTGGGTGCACGGTTTATGTGATCCTATGATAGTGAAAATCATAATAAGTTGGCTCTACTTAGTACAGGTTATTGGAAAATTTACAACAGTAATCCTGGCTTCTGTTTTGTTATATTCCATGGCTCATTAATAGCTTTTGCAAATATATTTTATTTTAGAATTGACAGAATCGAATGTGTGGAAAACTATCTCTAGCTCTCAGACAGAGAAACCATCACTGAAGATTTTCATAAGTTCAGCGATATTGACACACTTCACACACTTAAAGTAAAATCATAAATGAAGTTAAGTATGTATTTTTGAGAAATATGCTTTATGATGTGAAATTTTCTTGGCAGATGATGTGATTTTACTCAAATAGAAGCAAATAATCTCCCAAGAAGAGAGGAATATCTCAAAATGAGAGTGAATTATCCATCTTACCTTATAAAGTGGATTTTACTATTTTATTTGTTTTTAATATAGGATTGGAAGAGATTGAATAGAGACTCATATCACCTGTTGTCTAGTCACTAAGTTGTGACCTACTCTTTTGCGACCACATGGGCTGCAGCCCACCAGGCTCCTCTGTCCATGGGATTTTCCAGGCAAGAATACTGGCGTGGGTTGCCATTTCCTCCTCCAGGGGATCTTCCAGACCCAGCGATTCAACCCAAGACTCCTGCTTGGCAGGTGGACTCTTAATTACTGAGCCGCCAGGGAGGCCACTCATATCATCTACCACTTGTTGAAAACTGTTAGGACCTAGCAAGTGTCATGTTATTAGTAGAATAAATAACATAGAAATGCAGTCACGACTGAGTGACTAACTATATATATATATATATATATATATATATGTATATATATATATATATATGCTGCTGCTAAGTCGCTTCAGTCGTGTCTGACTCTGTCCAACCCCATAAACAGCAGCCCAGCAGGCTCCCCTGTCCCTGGGATTCTCCAGGCAAGAACGCTGGAGTGGGTTGCCATTTCGTTCTCCAGTGCATGAAAGTGAAAACGCTCAGTCGTGTCCGACTCTTAGTGACCCCATCGACTGCAGCCTACCAGGATCCTCCATCCATGGGATTTTCCAGGCAAGAGTACTGGAGTGGGGTGCCATTGCCTTCTCCTATATATATATACATATATATATATAGTCTTAATTATTTTAGAAAGGAAATGAACTCTGGGGGGCAACCTAAGTTGTTTTTATCCTTAGCAAACTTAATCTTTATTAAAGAGGACTAGAAACTCTTCTCTATAACAAACAATCCTATATTATTTATCAATGTGATACCTAAAATGAGCAAACAGAAATGTTAGATATTGCTATAGGAGTACTAGCCTTTTTTGTTTGTTTGTTTCAACTAAAGCCTGAAAGGACCAACAATGAGCAAATAACTACATCTCTATGTGGGAGTGTGTGTGTGTGCACCTGTGTGCAAATACATGGGCACCTCTGCATCTTTCCCCAGTCTCTCTTGGAGACCCCAAAGGAAAATAATCAATAATAGAGAGTATATCATCTCCAGAACCATGTCTCTCATACAATGTGAGGTTCAATAAACATATGTTGAGTCAATGGAACCATATCTGCCAATTAGGACAAAAGACAGCTATCAAGTTGCTGTTTCCTTGAAACCAATGCCATGTGCATTGAAATCTGATTTCTGTAGACTTTGGGTTTTCATTTGCATAGGTGTCTAGTATCTGTTTTTCTGTCAGGTACTGTACTTGAAGCTGATAAAAGAATGATTAGAAAGACATAGACAATCCTTGCCCTCAAGTGGCTGATTGTCTCATGGGGTGGGACAGACAGTCAGACAGTCATAAAATGGTGTAATGATGAGGTGAGCTAAGGGGCTAGGAGAGCAAAAGGGGTCCTTGGGTTTCAGAAGTGTAGCTGGAATTGGAAGTCCAGGAAGGGCTTGTTGGAAGGCAGGGAGCCCAGTATACTCTTACTTTTTTGTCTTTCTTTTAAAAACTATTTGTATTATGAAAATTTTCAAACATACACAAATGTAGGGAGATAATTTAACCATTATCTACAAATGCTCCAGGAGATGGTGAAGGACAGGGAAGCCTGGCATGCTAGAGTCCACGGGGTCGCAAAGAGCTGGACATGACTGAGTGAACAACAACACAAATGGTCAATTTTGTTCCATCCATATTCTCATCACACCCTCCAATCCATTACTGGACTAGTTTGAATCCAATTTCAGATCTCATTTTATTTGTAATTGCTTTATGATATATCTTTAAAAGATAAGGATACTTGTTTTATTAAAAAAAAATACTATTCAGTTGAGTTCAGTTCAGTCACTCAGTCATGTCTGACTCTTTGCGACCCCATGGACTGCAGCACACCAGGCCTCCCTGTCCATCACCAATTCCCGGAGCTTACTCAAACTCATGTCCATTGAGTCGGTGATGCCATCCCACCATCTCACCCTCTGTCGTCCCCTTCTCCGCCTGCCTTCAATCTTTCCCAGCATCAGGGTCTTTTCCAATGAGTCAGTTCTTCGCAGCAGGTGGCTAAAGTATTGGAGTTTCAGCTTCGGCATCAGTCCTTCCAATGAATACTCAGGACTGATCTCATTTAGAATGGACTGGTTGGATCTCCCTGCAGTCCAAGGGACTCTCAAGAGTCTTCTCCAACACCACAGTTTAAAAGCATCAGTTCTTCGGTGCTCAGCCTTCTTTATAGTCCAACTCTCACATCCATACTTGACTATTGGAAAAACCATAGCTTTGACTAGACGGACCTTTTTTGGCAAAGTAATGTCTCTGCTTTTCAATATGCTGTCTAGGTTGGTCATAACTTTTCTTCCAAGGGGCAAGCATCTTTTAATTTCATGGTTGCAGTCATCATCTGCAGTGATTTTGGAGCCTCCAAAAATAAAGTCTATCACTGTTTCCATTGTTTCCCCATCTACTTGTCATGAAGTAATGGGATCAGACGCCATGATTTTAGTTTTCTGAAGGTTGAGAAATAATACTATTATCTCACCTAAAGTTAATAATAATTATATTTTCAAATACCCAATCAGTTTCAGATATCCTCAGTTGTCTCATGATTTTTTTTAAGATGACATACTTGATGAAACTAAGAACTGGTTCTTTGAAAAGATAAACAAAATTTATAAACACATTTAGCTAGAATCACCAAAAAAAAAAAAAAAAAGAGAGAGAGAGAGAGAGAGGATTCAAATAAAATAAAAACAAAAAAGGTGTTACGACAATACCACAGATATACAAAGGAACATAAGAGATTACTATTGACAATTAAATGTCAATAAATTTTACAGTGTATAAGAAATGGATAAATTTTTGGAAGCATGCAAACTACCAAGACTGAATCATAATGAAATAGAAAATCTTGAGGTTGATTACTAGCAAGGCAATTGAATAAGTAATTTTAAAAAAACTTTCAACAAATAAAAGTGCAGGACCAGATGACTTCAATGGTGACTTATACTGGACTTTTGAATAAGAATAAATGCCAATCATTTTCTAACTCAAAATATGGAAGGTGGAGGGGAGGATTCTTCCAAACACATTTTAGGAGGTCAGCATTACCCTGATATAAATCCAGAGAAGGATACCACAAAAAAAAAAAAACAACTACAGATCAATATCTTTGATGAACATAGATGCAAAAATTCTCAGGAAAACATTAACAAGCTGAATTCAACACATTACATGGATCATACATTGTGATCAAGTGATATTTTTTCCAGGGATGCAAGGATGGTTCAACATCCATAAATCAGTCTATGTGATATATCACAATAACAAAATGAGGAATAAAAATCAAAACCATCTCAATAGATGGAGAAAAACCTTTCGATGAAATTCAACATCCACTTAATGTAAAAATTCCAAACAAAACACGTAGAGAGGCAATGTACTACAGCATAATAAAGATGATAATGACAAGCCCACAGCTAACATCATGCTCAGTGATGGGTCTGACCTCAAAAGCATAGGCAACTAAAGCAAAATTAAACGGGTGGGACTAAGAAGCTTCTGCACAGTAAAGGAATCAACAAAATTGAAAGGAAACTTACTGAATGGGAGAAAATATTTGTAAACCATATATCTGATAAGGGGCAAATATTCAAAATACAGAAAGAATTCATATAATGCAATAGCTGAAAAACAAGCAATCTGATTACAAATGATCTGAATAGACATTTTTTCCAAAGAAGACATATAAATAGCATGCTCTAAGTACAGAAGAACATGCTCAACTTCATTAATAACCCAGGAAATGAAAGTCAAAACCATTGTGGGATATCACTTCAGTCATGTCAGAAAGACTATTATCAACAAGACAAACAATACCAAGAGCTGATGAGAATGTGGAAAGAAGGAAACCCTTGTGCATGCTCAGTGAGAATGTAAATTGGTGCATCCATCCACCATGAAAAATAGAGGTTCCTCAAAAAATTAAAAATAGAATTACCATATGATCCAGCAATTCCTCTACTCTGCACTTACCTGAAGAAAACTTGTATGCGAGACAGCAAAAGAGACACAGATGTATAGAACAGACTTTTGGACTCTGTGGGAGAGGGAGAGGGTGGGATGATTTTGGAGAATGGCATTGAAACATGTATAATGTCAGGTAAGAAACGAATCGCCAATCTAGGTTCGATGCAGGATACAGGATGTTTGGGGCTGGTGCACTGGGATGACCCAGAGAGATGGTATGGGGAGGGAGGTGGGAGAGGGGGTTCAGGATTGGGAACTCATGTACACCCGTGGTGGATTCATGTTGATGTATGGCCAAACCAATACAGTGTTGTAAAGTGAAATAAAGTAAAATAAAAAAGAAATTAATTAATTTAAAAAGAAAACAAAAACACACTTGAAAAAAATATATGCACCCCATGTTCACTGCAACATTGTTTACAATAGCCAAAATATGGAATCAGTCTAAGTGTCCATCAACAAATGAATCAATATAGAAAACATGATACACACACACATATACACACAATGGAATATTATTCAGCCGTAAAAAATGAAATCTTGCCATTTCCGACAATATGAATGGAACTTAAGGGCATTAAGCTAAATGAAATAAGTCAGAAACAGAAGAAGACAAATACCATATAATCTGTCTTCCATGTGGCACCTAAAAACAATAATGACAACAGGAATAACAAATTAATACCAAACTCATACACAAAGAGAACAGATTAGTGGCTACCAGGGAGGAGAGGGTAGAAGAAGGGGATGAACTATTTTTTTTTAATACATTATAAGCAAAACAAAGCAAAGATGGCATTCTTGAGACCAGATTCAAATGAGATCCGCACATAGTGTTGTGCTGAGTTTAGAGTGTGTTTAAATGGCATAATTAGCCAAGATAATATGTGACATATGTAGGGCTTTTTGTGTGTGTTTTGTTCACTATTTTGTAATTGTTCTTGTAATTATTATTCACTATTTTGATCACCCCAGTGCTTACACATAATAGGTGCTCAGGAAATATTTATTATATAAGTGAACGAATGCAAGAATGGGGTAGGGAAGCATTTCAAGCCAAGGGAGCAGCCGCAAGTGTGAGATCACAGTGCATGTGGGGAACTATTCATTTTATTTATGGCTGGAGTATAGCATTGTGGTAAGGATAGGAAATGTGGCTGAACCAAAGTCAGGGCCAGACCATGCTAAGCAAGCAGAGTGGGAAGAAACTTTTGGAGGACTTTCAGGAGTGGAGGGACATGATCCAATCTGCATTGTAGAAAGGTTGTGATTTCCATTTACCCCCGAAGGACCAGTAGATCCCTTGCAGATCACGTCATACCAATCAAGCTATGAAACTTAATTAAAGAGAAGTGAGTGAGTGTTGAACATTAATCACTCAGTCGTGTCCAACTCTGCGACCCTACGGACTGTAGCCCGCCAGGTTCCTCAGTCCATGGAATTCTTCAGGCAAGAATACTGGAGTGGGCTATCGTTCCCTTCTCCAGGGGATCTTCCTGACACAGGGATCAATCCTGGGTCTCCTGCATTGCAGGCAGATTCTTTACTGTCTGAGCCACCAGGGAAGTCCCAGTTAAAGGGAAACTAAATGTTTATTGCAATGTCCCAAGGAAAATTTTCTGGGAAGGTTCATCATAGAGAATCTCTTCAAATGTTCTCTCCCAAGTCTGTCTCCTGGTAAAATCTCTCTCATGTCCTCAGTTCACACAGGCTGTCTTGGATCTTTCATCTCTGATCCTTTACTCATCTATTTTGCTTTCCTGTCCTCTAATATAAATCCAGGTGGACTTCAGGCCTCTCCTGTTGTCCCCATGCCCAGTAGGTCAGATGAACATATCCTCAGCCCAATGGGAGCAGAGAGGTAATTTTTTTTAATTAAATTTATTTATTTTTAATTGAAGGATAATTGTTTTACAATTGTATTGGTTTCTGCCAAACATCAACATGAATCAACCATAGATATACTTATGTCCCCTCCCTCTTGAAAGAAGTGGTTTAACCATATGGTCTGTTCTCTGTTACTTTTATGTGATGCAAACTTCTCTCAGGTTCTGCAGCACCTGTTTGGATGATGATGAGACTCTGACTGATGCTCTTTTCCCAAAAGGCTACAAATCCAATTAGTACACTTGAAATTGGCCTCTCTCCTTTCACCAGAACACAGATCTGCTACATACCAGAAAATTGCCTCATCAGTGCCTTAATGGTGTGTACAGTTAACTGGAATGTCACTGTTCTGGTCTTTGAATTTTGGATGCCTCCTGGATGCCCCCACAAGGGATGAGTAGCACCCTGAGGCTCTTGTGAGAACGGCAGCGTTGGAGGTTGATGGACAGGAAAAGAGGCAGGCTGGGGAGGCTTCAGGCTGGAGGCCATGAGCCGACTCCCAAGAAGCTGTTTTCTGGAAGGATTCAGATGCTGAAGCTGAAGCTTCAATACTTTGGCCACCTGATGTGAAGAGCTGACTCAGAAAAGACCCTGATGTTGGGAAAGATTAAAGGCAGGAGGAGAAGGGGACGACAAAGGATGAGATGGTTGGATAGCATCACCAACTCTAGAGACATGAGTTTGAGCTAGCTCCAGGAGATGGTGAAGGACAGGAGAGCCTGGCATGCTGCAGTCTATGGGACTGCAAAGAGTTGGACACAACTAAGCACCTGAACAACAACAACAACAACAACAAAAGCACATCCTTTTTGAGTCCAACTTATTTCTGGGGATTGGCTTGTTTTGAGTAAAATTTAGAGTCCATATGTGCCTGCCAAGTCGCTTCAGTCCTGTCTGACTCTGCGACCCTATGGACTGTAGCCCACCGGGCTCCTCTGTCCATGGGATTCTGCAGGCAAGAATACTGGAGTGGGTTGCCATTCCCTCCTCCAGGGGATCTTCCCAACCCAGGGATCGAACCCACATCACTTATGTCTCCTGCATTTTCAGGCAGGTTCTTTACCATTAGCACCGCCTGGGAAGCCCCTTGAGTAATTAGTGACAAAATAGTGATTATTCTGGGCCGTTCACTTTATATTTGTGTAAGTATTTTATAGTCTACAAATGTATATAGTAGGAAAGAAACCTGATATTTTAGAATTTTATTTATGTGGCATGGGCTTCCTAAAATAGATCAATCATGAGGGGGTTTTTTTCCCCTTTTTGTAGTAGCTGCTGCCATCTTTGCTTTTATTGAATTTTTTTTAACAGCCTGTTTGGAAACATGCTTATTTTGAAAAAGCCTTTAGGAGCACTCATGTATTAAAAAAAAATCTTAATATCACTGTGAAAGATACCAAAAATATCCTTTTTTTTTTTTTTTTTAGTTTTTTATTTTTTAAATTTTAAAATCTTTAATTCTTACATGCATTCCCAAACATGAACCCCCTCCCACCTCCCTCCCCATAACATCTTTCTGGGTCATCCCCATGCACCAGCCCCAAGCATGTTGCATCCTGCGTCAGACATAGACTGGCGATTGAGTTCACATGATAGTATACATGTTAGAATGTCATTCTCCCAAATCATCCCACCCTCTCCCTCTCCCTCTGAGTCCAAAAGTCCGTTATACACATCTGTGTCTCTTTCCCTGTCTTGCATACAGGGTCGTCATTGCCATCTTCCTAAATTCCATATATATGTGTTAGTATACTGTATTGGTGTTTTTCTTTCTGGCTTACTTCACTCTGTATAATCGGCTCCAGTTTCATCCATCTCATCAGAACTGATTCAAATGAATTCTTTTTAACGGCTGAGTAATACTCCATTGTGTATATGTACCACAGCTTTCTTATCCATTCATCTGCTGATGGACATCTAGGTTGTTTCCATGTCCTGGCTATTATAAACAGTGCTGCGATGAACATTGGGGTACATGTGTCTCTTTCAGTTCTGGTTTCCTCGGTGTGTATGCCCAGAAGTGGGATTGCTGGGTCATAAGGTAGTTCTATTTGCAATTTTTTAAGGAATCTCCACACTGTTCTCCATAGTGGCTGTACTAGTTTGCATTCCCACCAACAGTGTAGGAGGGTTCCCTTTCTCCACACCCTCTCCAGCATTTATTGCTTGCAGATTTTTGGATCGCAGCCATTCTGACTGGTGTGAAGTGGTACCTCATTGTGGTTTTGATTTGCATTTCTCTAATAATGAGTGATGTTGAGCATCTTTTCATGTGTTTGTTAGCCATCCGTATGTCTTCTTTGGAGAAATGTCTATTTAGTTCTTTGGCCCATTTTTTGATTGGGTCGTTTATTTTTCTGGAGTTGAGCTGCATAAGTTGCTTGTATATTTTTGAGATTAGTTGTTTGTCAGTTGCTTCATTTGCTATTATTTTCTCCCATTCAGAAGGCTGTCTTTTCACCTTGCTTATATTTTCCTTTGTTGTGCAGAAGCTTTTAATTTTAATTAGATCCCATTTGTTTATTTTTGCTTTTATTTCCAGCATTCTGGGAGGTGGATCATAGAGGATCCTGCTGTGATTTATGTCTGAGAGTGTTTTGCCTATGTTCTCCTCTAGGAGTTTTATAGTTTCTGATCTTACATTTAGATCTTTAATCCATTTTGAGTTTATTTTTGTGTGCGGTGTTAGAAAGTGATCTAGTTTCATTCTTTTACAAGTGGTTGACCAGTTTTCCCAGCACCACTTGTTAAAGAGATTGTCTTTACTCCATTGTATATTCTTGCCTCCTTTGTCAAAGATAAGGTGTCCATATGTGTGTGGATTTATCTCTGGGCTTTCTATTTTGTTCCATTGATCTATATGTCTGTCTTTGTGCCAGTACCATACTGTCTTGATGACTGTGGCTTTGTAGTAGAGCCTGAAGTCAGGCAAGTTGATTCCTCCAGTTCCATTCTTCTTTCTCAAGATTGCTTTGGCTATTCGAGGTTTTTTGTATTTCCATACAAATCTTGAAATTATTTGTTCTAGTTCTGTGAAAAATGTGCCTGGTAGCTTGATAGGGATTGCATTGAATTTGTAAATTGCTTTGGGTAGTATACTCATTTTCACTATATTGATTCTTCCAGTCCATGAATATAAAAAGGCCACCCCAAACGCAGCAATATAACCAAGATGAAGAGACAGAGGAATACTCAGCAGGTAAAGGAACGGGAGAGTTGCCCACCAAATCAAACAAAAGAGGAAGAAGTAGGGAATCTACCGGAGAAGGAATTCCGAATATTGATAGTGAAAATGATCCAAAATCTTGAAATCAAAATGGAAACACAGATAAATAGCCTAGAGACAAGGATCGAGAAGATGCAAGAAAGGTTTAACAAGGACCTAGAAGAAATAAAAAAGAGTCAAAATATAATGAATAACACAATAAATGAGATCAGAAACACTCTGGAGGCAACAAATAGTAGAATAACAGAGGCAGAAGATAGGATTAGTGAAATAGAAGATAGAATGGTAGAAATAAATGAATCAGAGAGGAAACAAGAAAAACGAATTAAAAGAAACGAGGACAATCTCAGAGACCTCCAGGACAATATGAAACGCTCCAACATTCGAATTATAGGAGTCCCAGAAGAAGAAGACAGAAAGAAAGATCATGAGAAAATCCTTGAGGAGATAATAGTTGAAAACTTCCCTAAAATGGGGAAGGAAATAATCACCCAAGTCCAAGAAACACAGAGAGTCCCAAATAGGATAAACCCAAGGCGAAACACCCCAAGACACATATTAATCAAATTAACAAAGATCAAACACAAAGAACAAATATTAAAAGCAGCAAGGGAAAAACAACAAATAACACACAAGGGGATTCCCATAAGGATAACAGCTGATCTGTCAATAGAAACTCTTCAGGCCAGGAGGGAATGGCAAGACATACTTAAAGTGATGAAAGACAATAACCTACAGCCCAGATTACTGTACCCAGCAAGGATCTCATTCAAATACGAAGGAGAAATCAAAAGCTTTACAGACAAGCAAAAGCTGAGAGAATTCAGCACCACCAAACCAGCTCTCCAACAAATTCTAAAGGATATCCTCTAGACAGGAAACACGAAAGGGTGTATAAACCCGAACCCAAAACAATAAAGTAAATGGCAACTGGATCATACTTATCAATAATTACCTTAAACGTAAATGGGTTGAACGCCCCAACCAAAAGACAAAGACTGGCCGAATGGATACAAAAACAAGACCCCTCTATATGCTGCTTACAAGAGACCCACCTCAAAACAAGGGACACATACAGACTGAAAGTGAAGGGCTGGAAAAAGATATACCACGCGAATAGAGACCAAAAGAAAGCAGGAGTGGCAATACTCATATCCGATAAAATAGACTTTAAAACAAAGGCTGTGAAAAGAGACAAAGAAGGCCACTACATAATGATCAAAGGAACAATCCAAGAAGAAGATATAACAATTATAAATATATATGCACCCAATATAGGAGCACCACAATATGTAAGACAAATGCTAACAAGTATGAAAGGGGAAATCAACAATAACACAATAATAGTGGGAGACTTTAATACCCCACTCACACCTATGGACAGATCAACTAAACAGAAAATTAACAAAGAAACGCAAACTTTAAATGATACAAAAATATCCTTGATGAACTGCTATAAGAAAGGTTTCCTTACATTTTGAATCAGCACAAACTTCAATTGCTTCAGTGGGATGTATTATCAAAACAACCTCTTTGTAACCCAATTGAAAGGATTTTTCTCAAATGAATGTTCAAAGAAACAGAAGGGTTAAGTACCAAACTTAGAGTTTTAAAAACTTTTGAAAAGTGAAAGTGTTAGTCACTCAGTCATTTCCTTGCGACCCCATGGACTGTAGCCCACCAGTCTCCTCTGTCTATGGAATTCTTCAGACAAGAACACTTGAATGGACAGCCATTCCCTTATCCAGGAGATTTTCCCAACCCAAGGATCAAACCCAGGTCTCCTGTACTGCAGGCAGATTCTTTACCATCTGAACCACCAGGGTAGAGTTTTAAAAGCTTTTACGTTCCAATAAAATAAAAGAGATTGTTCATTTTAATGCTTGCTTTCCACTACCAAAAAGTCCTTTTTCCCCTTTAAAAAGATACCGATGTTCAAACTATTCTTAGAGACTGTTTCTTAAATTTTTGTTAATCCAGAACACAATTCATAAGGAAAGAATAAGATATGAAACAGACAAATCATAAGCCCTGTTGACATGCTTAGCAGTTCTGACAATAAAGTAGAAATTCAAGTGCATTAATAAACTGTTAACCTCATTATAGATTTCAGCTAATGTGTAGTTTTTCTCACAATTTCACAGATAACAAAAAGTAACCTGTACAAAATCAGTGGCAAAATCGACTCTTCCTTCTCGCAGAGCAGTGCTTTCTCTTTTTTATTTTCCATATACTCTTCTTTGCTTTTGAAATGAGTATTTAAAATATATATTGGTTTGTTAGTTTTGAAAAGTTCAGATCATGAAGAGACTTGCAAGACGTGTTAAAGGAATTTGTGTCCTAATGGTAATCACATTTGAATTTTAGAAAGTTTTATATTCCAAACCTCACTATTCTTTGCATGTGTTATTTATGCCATCTCTCAGTCTCTACATATCCTTATTTTTATATTATCTGGTAATAAATTATAGGCTTGCTAATTCATGTGTAAGTTGGTTCAGAGGTTCCTACACTTGAATTTTAGACATGCTTGTAGCATATGTGTATACTTAAGGCTTTGAAGTCCTTCCTTCCACCAAAAACAAAATAAATTGCAGAATGGTATATAGCTTCTGGCAAGAATGCCATTTCAACTGCATTCTTTTTTTATATGTGTGCAAGAATCTTTTTTCCTAATCTGGTAAAAATTATGATTCTTAGTACTGGGATTTATTTTTATAGAAAACTCAATTTATCTTGGAAACTACTGTTAACAGCAATAAAAGCTAAAGCCAAATATTTCTTCCCTGATAGCTCAGTTGGTAAAGAATCTGCCTGCAATGCAGGAGACCCTGGTTTGATTCCTGGGTCAGGAAGACCCACTGGAGAATGAAAAGGCTACCCACTCCAGTATTCTGGCCTGGAGAATTCCATAGACTGTATAGACCATGGGGTCGCAAAGAGTCAGGCACGACTGATTGACTTTCACTTCACTTCACTTCAAATATTGATGCACAGTGTTTAAATGGAAAGCACTCTCTCTTCTCAACCTTTGGCAAAATTCTACATAATCCATTGAATACTTCAGTGTTATTACTAAAGATGATGGGAAGATGATAGAGAATTGTGGTCAAACACGCTGGACTTGCCTGAGTAATTTCAGAGGTTTTACACAGACCTTATTAGTTAACAATAGGTTATATCAACCTTTTTCCGTCTCTTCCACTCTGGATTGTGTTACAGTTGGAAAGCCCTAGGGAAGAATCTTATTAATTAATCCTCAATCACTCATTTGCATTTATCAAAGTAAATCTGAAACTCCTAGAGCTACCTAGAATAAAACACAAGCACTGTGCTGAGGACTTTATGTATACTCTCTTCAGCAACATAGAAACCCTATATTATATTCAATGCATAGGACAAAGAGAAGATTCTATAATAAATTTAAACATTGTATCCATGTGCATTATAGAGGCATCAAAACTGAAGGATTCTTCACCTGTAATATTATTGGTGTTTGAGCAGCACAATTCTTGGTTATGTGGGAGGCCCCCAAAGTCAAGAGATTTTGCATCTCTGACTCCAGACCACAAAATACCCGTAGCATCCATAGGTCAACAGTGTGACCTTGCCGCCTATATTCCCAAATGCCCATTAGAGGGATAGTTCCATCCCATACGGGCTTCCCTAGTAGCTTAGCTGGTAAAGAATCCACCTGCAATGCAGGACACCCCAGTTCGATCCCTGGGTTGGGAAGATCCCCTGGAGAAGGGAACAGCTACCCACTCCAGTTTTCTGTCCTGGAGAATTCCATGGACTGTGTAGTCCATAGGGTCACAAAGAGTGGGACACGACTGAGTGACTTTCACTTTCCATCCCATATGGAGACGAGATGATATCATCTTGCCTGTACTCAAACCTCACTCTAAAAAGAATTTCAGAGGAAAGATCGCAACCTTTTTGTCAGAGGTGAAATTCCTGATCAACCTACTTGATTGACCTCATGAATGGAGCTCTTTAGGATGCTGCATGGGTGAGGAAGGCTGAAAGTTATGTACAATCTACTCCTTCTCTTCCTATTAACTAGAGACTCAGTGAGCATCCATATCGGGTGGTAGCACAGTTGCCATATAGTAGTGGTTCCTAAACCTCAGTGTGCTTAGAAATCACTTGGAGTATCTATTACAGTGTAGATTTTGATCTAGGGTGTTTGAGCCAGGGTTCAGGATGTGCATTTTACAAAATCACTCTAGATAAATGTGATTCAAGTTGCCACCTCTCCACGCTTTCTTTTATTTTGTTTCTTTTTTCTATTGAAATATAGTTTATCTGCAATCAATGTTGTGTTAGTTTCTAGTGTACAACAAAGTGATTCAGATATATATATATATATATATATATATATATATATATATATATATATATATATATTATTGTTGTTGTTCAGTTACCAAGTCATGTTCCACTCTTTGTGACCCCATGGACTGCAGCACTCCAGGCTTCCCTATTCCTCACCATCTCCCAGAGTTTGCTCAAGTTCATGTCCATTGAACCTGTGATACCATCCAACAAATCGTCCTGTCACCCTCTTCTCCTTTTGCCTTCAATCTTTTCTAGGATCAGAAGCTTTTCCACTGTGTCAGCTCTTTGCATCAGGTGGCCAAAGTATTAGAGCTTCAGCTTCAGCATCACTCCTTCCAATGAATATTCAGGATTGATTCCCTTTAGGATAAACTAGCTTGATCTTGTTTGTATCTGCTAACCCCAAACTCATAGTTTATCACTCCCCAACCGTGTTTCCCCTTTGTTCATCATAAATATGTTTTCTAAGTCTGTGAGTCTGTTTCTGCTTTGTAAATAAGTTCATTTGTATCATATTTTAGACTCCACATATAAATGATACCATATATTTGTCTTTCTCTTTCTGGCTAACTTCACTTAATATGATAAATCTCTATGCTCATCCATATTGCTGCAAATGACATTATTTCATTATTTTTTACAGTTGAGTAGTAGGTGATGGACAGGGAGGCCCGGTGTTCTGCGATTCATGGGGTTGCAAAGAGTCGGACACTACTGAGTGACTGAACTGAACTGAGTAGTCTATTTTATATTTTTATATATATATATGTATATATACACACCACATAAATGTTTACCACATGGTGTATACCATGTCTTCTTTATCCATTCTCTCTACCCTTTCTATAGATACTTCCTTAGAAAAATTCAACTCCGGGAAGAATCTTACAGAGCAACTGGCAATAAAACCCCCTAGGTACACTTGTATAGGGGATGGGAAAGGTTCTTAGGATAGGTAGATGGCTATATTAGAGGGAGAGAAAGCAGCAGTCTTCTGTATGTAAGTTTAGTGAGTCAGGATTCAGACTTATTTGAAGGGAGAGGAAATAAACGTCTGGTCCCACGGGAGTAGTCAGTTTATGAACCCTCTGTGGCACTCTCACCAGAGAGGAAGGATGTAGAAATTGATGGGAATGTCTTCAGCATACAAATGGGTGGAAATGGAGAACAGAAGTAGTGGCTTCCTGAGCTGTGGAGGACAGGGAGACTATGTTCATGGACATACCCCTCCACCTTTGCTGGGATCATTTCCATTAATGAAGGCTCTGATTAGAAATGTATTACTGGGGTTCATCTTCACTGTTGGCTGATACTCTACAAAGGGAGCATATTATGGGAAACCAATTTAAGATGGCGGCCTACTACCTGTGGCAACCTCCTGCAGCTCCTCATTTACAAGGCTGGTCCCAGACAAACCTGAGGAAAGAGGCAAAGTTTGTCCTGAGAGCCCCGTTACCTCTTTCTCAACCTTCTTCAGCACCCTTCTTCCACCACCTCAAGTCTACTAAAGCAGACCCTCAGTCCTATTTTTCCAGAGGCTTGCACTCAGCTAGTTGCTACCTACTCCTCACTGGTGGCTTAACCAGAAAACGAATTAAAATTGTCCTCCAGGAGCTGTGTATTCAAGTAGTTCCTGAAAAGTGATAAGCCTTTACCACACAAGTGATAAAATGCAAATGCTGAGATCAGGCACGAAGGTGATGGGCCTTATGGGCAATCTATTCATTAGTCTTGAAATAAAATGAACTATCATTCATAAGTCTGATTATGTAACAGTATGAATTAGAAGTTCATCCAAATCATGTTAGAGTATTAGAAGGGATATTGAATGGTCATGTGGCTTTTAGGCACATCAATGCTTGGACCCCCTGGAGAAATGACATTTTTTTCTTCTTTGCACAAATTTCCACTAAAGAAGATTATAGTGAATACTTTACTACCATAAAGTCCAATCTACCACTGGACTCTAATAGTGGTGCCCTAATCATCACTGACTCTTGCCACAACTACCCCTTTGCCCTCTGTTCTCTCGTCTAAGTCCCATCCCCTCATACCTGGTAATCTGTTTGGCACAATGAACCCAAGTGATCTTTTAAATATGATAATTCGAGCATGCTAGTTCCCTGCTTAAAATCATTTTGTGGCTTCCTGCTGTTTCCAGGATAAAGACCTTCTTGTCCTACAACAACCTCCATGATCCTTACTTAGCCTGTCTCTCTCCCTCTCACCTCCAGCCTCTCTGGTCTTTCATGCCCTCACCTCCTGTAAGAAAAAATTCATTTGACCTTACAAGCATTGTAATAGCTCCTGCAGGCTTTCCTCTGTGCTGCCCCAACCCCACTGTCACTGTGGTGTTTTAACACATTTTTTGGTCCATTGCAGCTGTCAGTTTCTCTTTGTTAATGTATTGTGTACTTATTTGATAAATGCTTGTTTTCTCATCTAAACCATGAGCTCCATGGGATGAGGACTTGGGTCTCTTTTACTCATAGCCAGTGTATTCCCACAGAGAGAGAGACTATAGTAAATTCACAATTAATATTTTGCCCAATAGATGAGTAAGATATTCCTTTTATCTAACAACCATCTCTCATGCTTTGGATTGAGCCCATTTTTAATCATTGGAAGAGGTGGAGAACTGGTCATTTTCCTCAAGTTCTCCTTTGTTTGGGGATGTAATATACTAATATTTTGGTGGAAATGCACAGATGCATCATAAACATGGAAACTAGGTGGTATAAATTAATTTTAATGTCACTAGAGTGAGTTTATTCACACGTGTTGTTAGTTTTCTTCATTTTCTTCAATTTGTTAAAACTCTGACTTTGTAACTGGAGAGGGTTAACTCCACTATTCAAGAGTTTAAGGCTCCTAGACTTTTTCCATATTTAAAAAAAAAGTCTTTTTGGGTGGTGCAAAGAGGTGTAAACAGCAGGGGAGAGAAATACAGCAGCAATAGACGAATAAAAAAAGTAAATGTTAGAATGAGCTTTAAAATGGCAATAAAGAAATAGGAATTAAGGATGGGTTTCAAGAAAGAACCAGGGATCCTATCAGAGATTTTATTTTAAAGGAGAAAGATGGCTCTTTAGATTATATGCAGTCACTTTTTATTTAATCTGAATCCAAAACAAATATGGGATCCTAACCAAAATTTCTCCTGTGTTTAGACCTCAGAGATTATTGCCTACAAGTGAACTGTTTGGTTGGTTTGTTCTTACTAATAGTGTCCGTAATTTTTAAAATAAAAACAACCATTTACAGAATTTTATGTGCCAGACACCTTACATACAGTATCTTGTTTGGTTCTCAGAAACAGATGCAATTATTAACCCTCATTTTACAGGTAAGAAAAGTGTGGGTCGGGAAGATTAAGCAATTTGCCTAGACTTACAGTTTTGGACCGATTCCTAATTCAAATCCCAACTGTAACTGGTTCTAAACTCGGTGCTCCTGTTTTGCCTTAGTTCCTCTTTCTTTCTTTCTTTTTTTGTTAATATTTTCCATAGCATTTTTATTTTTATTTTTTTAATTTTAAAATCTTTAATTCTTACATGCGTCCAAATGAGATCTCAACATTTGCTAAGGGTTAAGTTTTCTCCATTTTCACAAGTAAACTCACTCAGAACTGTGGTTCTCCAAGTGGGATTCTCAGGTCAGATGAATCAGGTTCACATGGTGACTTGTTAGAAGTGCAAATTGTCTGACCCCTTCCAAGAACCGGAGTGAAAACGGGATGAACACAATAGTTTGCATTTTAACTAGCCCTCATAGCGATTCTGTTGCACACAAAGCTTGAGAACCACTCTGCCTGGAGGAATTAAGAACTGAGCAGCCCATAGAGCTCACTATGCTTGTAACTGATCCTGTTATAGCCCCACACATCCCACTCCCTCTCCAGACGCCACTCCTGAAGAATATGTCTCACTTGTTTAGGTTCTCCAGGGATGAAGCCAAAGCCAAAAGTCTTCTACAGATTTTGTTTGGGTGAAATGATGTCATATAAGTTTACACTGGGTTAAGTAAAGAGACAACATTTGAACAACATTTTCCTTGGATGTTGTGGTGGATCGCAAAAGGTCAAGTGTTTTTTTTTTGGTTAATGTTTTCACGTTTCTCCACTTCTGCTTTCCTCCAGAACAGGAAGCGGAAGTTCTAAATACTACTATGAAGCCTGCTCTTGGTATTTCCGGACTGGCTGAGACCAGAAAGTAGCGGAAGAGACAAATATTTCTTGCTAGAGTTCCAATTTGATTTCCAAATCAAGGTGAACAGGATCAAACGTCTTTTAAGTACAGATCAGCATCCCAAACTTTGATGCTTATCTAAATAAACAACTCTGGACTCTGTGCTACTAGTCGTAACATAGGCAGGTGACTGAGATAAAGAGATAAATCAGCCTTAAGGAATGAGGGGGAAATTCTCACCAGATAGCTGAAAACAACAATCCTTGAGATTGTGGTTGCCTTTCTTATTAATTTTCTAAGTATTGATGATGAAAACCTATAATAAATTGAAGAATGAACATCTTAAAACCTGAGTAAACTAGGAAGAAAAACAATTTCCACAAATGGATTCTTTCATTATGATAAAAAGTTGCAGAAGACCTTGAAGAAATTACCATTTTGAGAATTTTAGCTACTTTTGAGACTCATTCATTTACTTCTGTTGCATTCTCTTGCTAAGTTTTCCTCGGTTGTGTCCAACTTTTTGCAACCCCATGGACAGTAGCCCACCAGGCTCCTCTGTCCATGGAATTTTCCAGGCAAGAATACTGGAATGAGTTGCCATTTCCTCCTCCAGGGAATCTTCCCAACCCAGGGATCAAACCCACATTTCTTGCGTCTCCTGCATTGGCAGGTGGATTCTTTACCACTGTGCCACCTGGGAAATCTGTTCTGTAGATAATCACTAAATTAAGGCATATAAAAGTAGAAGAAACAGAGAGGGAGAAAAGATTGTACACATTTTCTATTTATTATCTAGCTTAGATTTTTGCTTTCAGTTTGTTTTCGTTTGTTTTTATAGGGAAGAATGAAAGTTCACATTACAAAAAAAACCAAAGGAAATTCAGATTGTTTTTAAAATAGGAAACTTCTAGATGAGTAAACTGAGAAGATAATTTGTGAATCAAGCAAATACATTTCAGTTCAGATCAGTCGCTCAGTTGTGTCCGACTCTTTGAGATCCCATGAATCGCAGCACACCAGGCCTCCCTGTCCATCACCATCTCCCAGAGTTCACTCAGACTCACGTTCATCGAGTCCGTGATGCCATCCAGCCATCTCATCCTCGGTTGTCCCCTTCTCCTGCCCCCAATCCCTCCCAGCATCAGAGTCTTTTCCAATGAGTCAACTCTTCGCATGAGGTGGCCAAAGTGCTGGAGCTTCAGCTTTAGCATCATTCCTTCCAAAGAAATCCCAGGACTGATCTCCTTCAGAATGGACTGGTTGGATCTCCTTGCAGTCCAAGGGACCCTCAAGAGTCTTCTCCAACACCACAGTTCAAAAGCATCAATTCTTTGGCGCTCAGCCTTCTTCACAGTTCAACTCTCACATCCATACATGACCACAGGAAAAACCATAGCCTTGATTAGATGGACCTTAGTCGGCAAAGTAATGTCTCTGCTTTTGAATATGCTATCTAGGTTGGTCATAACTTTTCTTCCAAGGAGTAAGCATCTTTTAATTTCATGGCTGCAGTCACCATCTGCAGTGATTTTGGAGCCCCAAAAAATAAAGTCTGACACTGTTTCCACTGTTTCCCCATCTATTTCCCATGAAGTGATGGGACCGGATGCCATGATCTTTGTTTTCTGAATGTTGAGCTTTAAGCCAACTTTTTCGCTCTCCTCTTTCACTTTCATCAAGAGGCTGTTTAGCTCCTTTTCACTTTCTGCCATAAGGGTGGTGTCATCTGCATATCTGAGGTTATTGATATTTCTCCCGGCAATCCTGATTCCAGCTTGTGATTCTTCCAGCCCAGCGTTTCTCATGATGTACTCTGCATAGAAGTTAAATAAGCAGGGTGACAATATACAGCCTTGACGTACTCCTTTTCCTATTTGGAACCAGTCTGTTGTTCCATGTCCAGTTCTAACTGTTGCTTCCTGACCTGCATACAGATTTCTCAAGAGGCAGGTTGTGTGTAATTTTGGAAACTGACAAAACCCGCTTAAAAAGGAGGTGAGGGTTTTCTGCTTTTACTAGTGCTTCGCTTGGTGAGCTGGTCCCACTACCATATGCAAATGAACAAAACTAGAGGGATCTTTCATTCAGACTCTTGGTTTAGAATCTTCAGAATTATTAGTCTAGGACTGCTATCTGTCAAGGTAAAGGGATTTAATTATTCATTATCAGCCATAAAATATCTATACTGATATAGTCACATTAGCCCTTTATTAAATGTGCTCATGATCAACTGATAAAACAATGGTGTTCTCTCTTCTTTAGACCTAAACTTGACATTTCTAAACAGTATCTCCACTTTGCCACCTAATATTGTATCGCTTAGAATTTCCTGAAATACTTTGCATGTCAGGTGTATTTCCAATCTATACAAAAGAATCCTGATACATAAGTGCTGTTTTCCTCTAGCTTAAAATAATAAATCAGTTTCTGGCAGAATCTGAGAACATGCACCACTTGAATCTTAAAAGAGGAATTCTGGATTCTAAATAGGAGCCTGCTGTGAAAACTAATCATTGCTTTAGATCTCCACCTTGTGGCTGTGCTTAGCTGCTCAGTCATGTCAGACTGCGACCCTATGGACTGCTGCCTGCCAGGCTCTGTCCAAGGGGATTCTCCAGGCAAGAATACTGGAGTGGGTTGCCATGCCCTCTTCCAGGGGATCTTCCCAACCCAGGGTTAGAGGTTTAAAATGTAAATTCCTTTTGATTTTGTGATCCTCGTTTATAGATTCTTTTTAGAAGGAAGTCAGGACGAACATTGTCTGAAAATAACTTAGAATAGATGGCATATCTGAAAATAACCAAGATTGATGATTGGGTATTTAGAAATTTATAATTTGGATTTAGCTTACTCTGGAGTGAATTTTTCCTCTGAAGCACATTTTCATAATTTTTTGTTCAACTATCTTGAGAAATTAATTTTAGATTTCTCAAGAGACATTCAGAGATCACCGTTTGTGATTTCTCATATAGAAGGATCCCATGAGAGAAATCTCGTTATTAGTATCTTCCTTTGCCTTCAGTAAACTCCTATGGGTGTATTATAAGGGGTCCAGAGCTTACAACCTCAGAACACTGGGGAAAGATGTACAAACTACTCAAACATGTGGTTTAACTTGGTCCAAGAAAGCAGATGACAACTAGGTGACTACTAGGAATTCTGTGATTTCATTTTCTAAATTTCTTAGTTAGCAATATGGAAAAGCTGTATGGCATTCCCTGCTCAGCTCTGTGCAGCTTTACACAGTTTGGTCAAACATGAAGACCTGCTAAGGGTGGGCCTGATGTGCTGAGATCAAGATTAGAGCTCTTTGGACTTACATGAGAGTTGATTTACAGGATGTGATTAACAAAACACAGTATTTTATTATTTGTATTTGTTATATCCTTGACTTCTATCTCTTTTGTCTGAATCTAATGGCAAATAGTAACTTTACCCAAAAATCATATCCAGAATCTGATAACCTTTCATCACTTCCATTGTTCATTGCAGCCTGACATCCTATTAGAACAGAAGTCGAATTCCCATCACGCTGCTGCTCAGAATGCTTCTATGACTCCAGAGGAGAAGCCTGAATCTGCACGGCGGCCCTCGGGACCCGTGCTTCCCGGCTGGTGTCACCGCTGCAAACTCACGCCCTCTGACTGTCACCAGCTGTCCTGCTGCAGCCCTGTCAAGGGGCCTCCCCCGGGGTCTCAGCACAGAAAACGCTCTTCATTATTGCCCTGTCCACCTGGAGTGCTCTCCCTCCAGACACCCGCGAGGTGGGCTCCCTCACTCTTCAGGATTGCTCACAATTCATGTTTCTTTCCTGGATGCATGCTGTGTGCATGCTAAGTTGCTTCAGCGTGTCCGACTCTGTGTGACCCCATGGACTATCCCGCCAGGGCCCTCTGTCCATGGGATTCTCCAGGCAAGCATACTGGAGTGGGTTGCCATGCCTTTCTCCAGGGGATCTTCCCGACTCAGGGGTAGAACCCACATCCCTTATATCTCCTACATTGGCAGTTGGGTCCTTTGCCACTAGTGCCACCTGGGAAGCCTTCTTTCCTGGCCACCCTGTTTAAAACTGCAGCACTCTCCCTACACCCCCATTCCCACTTCCCTGCTTTATTTCATTAGTTCCGCTATGGTGCGTGCATGCTCAGTCAGGTCCAACTCTTTGTGGCTCCATGGATTGTAGCCTGCCAGGCTCCTCTGTGCATGTAATTTCCCAGGCAAGAATACTGGAATGGGATGCTCTGCCCTCCTCCAGGGGATCTTCCCAACCCAGGGATTGAACCTCTGTCTCTTGCATCTCCTGCATTGGCAGGTGGATTCTTTACCATTCTGCCACCTGAGAAGTCCTTAGTCCTGCTTTACATTTTACTTATTAATCTCATGTATTATCCATCTCCTCCACTAGAATGTAAGTGCCATGAGTAGGGATTCTGTTTGTTTTGTCTGCTTTTGCATGCTTGGTGCTCACGACAGTGCCTGGATCCAGGGGATAACGGTAACTATTTTCTGAAAGAGTGACTTTGTCACATCATAGTCTTTTGGGTCCACATCTTATTTGCTTGCGCTCAGCACAGCGCCCAGCAATTTGATTTTTAACCCATGTTTGGTGGATAAATGAATGACTGTTGATGTACCTTTCTGAGGGCTCTCAACTTACTGAACATAGAAACATGTAATAATTGTAATTTTTTCTTATTACTGATTTTAAATGATCTCTGCTGCACTGCCCTTAAAAACATCTTGGCAGATTTCATTTTGATCTTGTCAGTGTGATCATTGGGTCTGTCTTATTTGAGCACCTACAATGGTTCATTTGTAAACTTCATTCTTAAACTTTATCTAAAGCTTTCTCCTCCCCTTTCTCTGACACTGTCTATCTGCTGATCTGATAACTGAGCATATGTGGGCTGTCTTACATATTCTTTCTTCTTTTCTCTTTCCTTTGGAACTTTATTCTTGAGCCTCATCAGGCCCTGGACTCCCGCAGGTTTGCAGTGCCTGTTGCAGAAACTCAGCAGGAAGGGCGCGGAGGCTCCACTCCCCCGAAGGGTGACAGATTTGTGACTGACAGCGCTGTCACTCAGGCTTTCATGTGTAGGTTCATCTCCTTCTGGCCTTGATTTAAAAAAAGCAGATTCTGATTCAGGAAGTTGAGGGTGGGGCCTGAGACTCTGCATTGCTAGTAACTCCCTGGTGATACTCATACTGCCCATCAGAAGGTCACGTGCAATAGAAAGGCATAGCACAGTCTTCAGCTTCTCCTGACCTAGCCTGTTTCTGTCTAATGTTGGAAGCCGCTGTTGGTGTGGTGGTCTCTGCATAGGGGCAATTGGTGGCTTTTAGGGGTGACAGCTTAGCTTCTTTTTGGCCCCTTTATTGCTGCCAGGAGGAACAGTGCTGAACTCTCCTCCAGGTTGGGCTGCCCGGGCAGCCCCCAGGGCTCCTGCCCCACTGCTAATCTATGGGCACTTTCTTTTGGGGGCAAGGAATGAAAGGGGGTGATTGTGCATGTCCTCTAAGGGCCCTCAGGAGGTGGGATTGGGTAGGGCTCCCCCCAACCTCCTCTTCAGCATGTTAGAACTGTCCCATCAGCCCTTGCCGATGTAGCCTTCTGGGATCTCTTAACATGAGAACTGATGTTAAGTGACCCTTCCTTCATCCCTGGACTGGGGAGGAGACTGTGGAGGCTAACGTGCTACAGGCCACTCCTCTGAATGCACCATCTCCACCCTGAGGATGGTCTCACCAAGCCTGGCTCCTGTGCTGAGATGAATGTGGACCCGTGGGCTCTACAGCCCAGTGTGGATCCAGCTAGGACATGATGTTCCTTTCTGCAGCCACCCTGCTGTCCTTCAGGACTTTTCTCAGGGCTTCCCTCCCTTGCCTTCAGGAAGGGAAACTTCCCCACTGGAAAGTGGAGGCATAGCCCCCCTTCTGGCAGACACATGACCTAAAAACCAAGGGTGATGACCTCGTCTTTCTTTCTTCTTACAGGACTTGGCAAGACCCCATTCTGTGAACTTTGCCTCCTTTTGGGGCCCTTCCTTCTCTCCTTGTTTTTCTGTGATTTCAGCCTAGACTCAAACTTCAGGAGGCCAGGAGCCAGGGATGAGTAGGAGTGATGGTCCATCCTCCTTGGTCCCTGCCCAAGGGATGAAGCAAAAACTGAGCACCACTCCCCACTCCGCCCCTTCACGTGTTGATCTTTTCCTCTTGTCTCTCCACACCAGAGATGTGAGTTCTACCCTTCTTTCTCCAACTCAGTCTCAACTGACAAGGACCACTCCTTGTTCTGGCCCATATTCAGATCTAAACCACCCCCCCCACCATCCCATATTCATCATCTCTGTATCACCTCCAGTCAGGCTCCCCATCTGCAGTCTCACTCCCAAGATCTTGCACAGGTCAAGGCCAGTTATATCTTGTTCTCCAACCTTAGTGAAAGTGAAAGTCACTCAGTCATGTCCAACTCTGCAACGCCATGGACTCTAGCCCTCCAGGCTCCTCTGTTCGTGGGATTCTCCAGGTAAGAATACTGGAGTGGGTTGCCATTTCCTTCTCCAGGGGATCTTCCCAACTCAGGGATCAAACTCAGGTCTCCCACATTGTAGGCAGATCCTTTACCATCTGAGCCATTTACACTTTACCCCAATCTAAAATCAAACCTAGACCTGCTTATAGGGCTATGCACGTCCTAATCCACCTTCTCTCCCTTTGAGACCTCCATGATACTTCATTGACAGAAGGCTCTGCACACACAAAAAATGGAATAAATAGATGAATTTTTAAAATTATGATGGGTTTTGGTGGTGGTAGGGCTGACCCTAAATGCTCGAAGTTCTATGAACTTGAAATAAGGAAATATGAAGTGCCATTTACCCTCATCCGGATTTAAGACTTAAATGCAGGTTTGGGATGATGGGAAAAACCACATTTCATATCCTGGTACAGTTGAATGAATGAACTGCAGCAACCCAAGTCTCATTCTTCTTTCTCCTCCTTTCCTGGGAGTGAGTCAGTAGATAGAGGTTTTATAGGGAGGAACGTAGAGTAAAAATGAAGATGAGAGGCTTGAGAGTTAAGGGTAATCTGTTAATAAGATATGTAATGTGGTAGAGAAAGCACAGATTTTAGGTCAGAAATACTTGCAGTCCTGTCATTTGAAAGCTTTGTAACTGTGGGCAGTTAATAAACTTCCTTGACCTTGGTTCCTAGCTGATAAATGGGGGAAATAATGCTTATTTCTGTGGTGGTTAAATTATATAAATATTAAATTAAATGCTCATGTACTTAATAATCTCAGACCTATACTGAATGTTTAGTAACAGGTAGATATTTCGCTTCCCTGGTGGTCCATTGGTTAAGATTCCATGGGGGAATCTCATTTCTGTTGCAGGAGGTGTGGGTTCAACCCCTGGTCAGGAAAGTTCTACATGCAGTGTGGCCAAAAAAGAAAAGAGGTAGATATTCAATGAACTGTGGTATTACTATCTTCACCTTTCTTTTTATGACTTTAAAGATTTATTTTATCCTCAAAATCTAAGTGTCCTTTGGACACAATGCATTGAAGAGGGTTTTTTCCCCTGAAAACAGTAATAAGTTCTATAATAGATGGCAAGTGATAAATTGGAGAGTGGAATGTTATTAAATGAAAATCACTATTTAGTTAAGTAAAACTGAAATGTTACCAGTGTTAAGCTTAGCATTATTTATTACTTTAGATGATGCTAACAACAAACTTATAAATGAACCTGTAAAATTTGTTAAGTTAGGTGAATTTCACATTTTTTGAGATCTTAGGCATTATGCTTAAATTTTGAAAATTGAAACCAAATTGACTTCTAAAAGTTCATACTATCCATATTTTTTAGGCCCAATGAACAGTATCATACCATTTGAATTAACAGTAACATTATGAAAACATTCTAGAGGCTATTTCAGATGAAGAGACTTGGCAGTTTGCTAAGGAAACTTCCTTCAACAGCCATAGCTTAATCATAATCCTAATTGTTACCCTGTTTTATTGTTGATGCAATATTTTGACTTTTTTTAATACAGTAAAAAGTCTTGGACAGATATGTAGTATTTTCCATTTGCAGGGTAATAAAAGATTACAAATATTACATTGTTAATCTTTATACACTCATGAGAGAATTATTGTCAAATCCAAAATTTAATTTCAATTCTTGACAAGATATCTTGATGTTATAAGTGAGTTGCACTTGTAACTTGTAATCCAAATAAGCATACACAGCTGTGAATATAAATTTTTTACAATAATTATGCAAAAATGTTCCTTCAGCTGTGAAGTCTTACCATATCATGGCTGTAATAGTAAAAATAATTGTTATTCATTGAGTAAAACTATATAGCAGTTACTGTATCAGGCATTTTAAATATACTTAGCCATTTAACCAACAAAGGTCCAACTAGTCAAAGCTATGGTTTCTCCAGTAGTCATGTATGGATGTGAGAGTTGGACTATAAAGAAAGCTGAGCATCAAAGAATTGATGCTTTTGAACTGTGGTGTTGGAGAAGACTCTTGAGAGTCCTTTGGACTGCAAGGAGATTCACCTAGTCCATCCTAAAGGAGATCAGTCCTGAATATTCATTGGAAGGACTGATGTTGAAGCTGAAACTCTAATACTTTGGCCAACTGATATGAAGAAGTGACCCAGTGGAAAAGACCCTGGTGCTTGGAAAGATTGAAGGCAGGAGGAGAAGGGGACGACAGAGGATGAGATGGTTGGATGGCATCACTGACACAATGGACATGAGTTTGAGTAAACTCTGGGAGTTGGTGATGGACAGGGAGGCCTGGCGTGCTGCAGTCCATGGGGTTGCAAAGAGTCGGACATGACTGAGCGACTGAACTGAATTGAGCCATTTAACCTTCAAAATATATACAGTAAGTAGCATCTCTTTTCACATTTTACAGATAAGGAAATTGAGGCTTTACAAGTTTAAGTGACTTGACCAAAGTCACACAGGTTGTAAGCATCAAAACCAGGATTCATGCCCCTAAAAGCTATTTCCAGTAACAAATGAAAAATGTAGGTTCTATCTCCTACCCTAGCAACTAAACATTTGTTGCTAAACATCTGTTCCTAAACCCCTGTAACTAAACATCTGTAAATTGGGTCGAGAATGAAAAGCAGTGCTAGAAGAAAGATCCGATCTGCATCCTCAGTTTACAGTGGCAGAGTGGCTTCACCCAACCCAGACAACTGCTTGTTGGTAAAGCTCTGATTGAAACCCCTAAACCCTGCTTTGTTTGGTGTTCTTTTCCACTCTGTTTCTTTAGACAAAACAAGTTAGCAGTGTGAGTAGATCCATTACAGGACATAGTCCTCTCTCTTTAAGTGAGCTGAGGCTGTGAGAGTTCTCTGGCGATTACTTCCCTCATATTACTTTAGGAATGTCTTATGTAATGTGTCCTCTTGAAAGTTGTCTGTAAGTCACGAAATGAAGTTGGATGGAGTCTTAAAATTCCATTAGACCCACTAATTCATTCTTGGATAAGGAAATCCTATCCCAGTGAGATGAATAGGTTCCTCTAAGGTCACACACCACCAGTAGTACCAAAATCTCCCTCACTCTACTACATTGCTTTAAGCATTTGTATTGAGATACAGAGAAAAAATAAAAGAAGAAAAGAGAATTTTAGAGTCCTGGGGAATTTTGCTCCTAAAAGCTTTTATTATGAATGGTTTTGTACAGTGGAAAATCCTTCTATGAAGAGAATAATTCTCTCCATTTATATCGACTGTATCTTTTCTATTTTTCTTAGTTTAAGTTTATTGAATTCTTTGTATCCTTCAACTTTTGTCCACAGAAATGTGGATCATTAGACGCAATTATTCATACAAATTTAAATTTAAATCTAGATTGTCCGTATCTTTTTTCTTCTAAATCTTGGGTATGTGAACCTGTGATAATTCCCATGGCTTACAGGACTCATGAATTGAGTGGAAATTTGGCTCCAAGTTTTGCCAGATGGTTTCTATGTTGATGAGCATTACATATTACCAATGGGAAAAAGAGCTTAATCCAACGAGCCCACTCCTTCAGAGTCTAACTCTGTTTCTTCTCCTCTGTTGGCAGGAAACTAGAAAGAAACTCTATTTTGTATGTGCAAAGCTAGCCAGACATTGTGAGCATGTGGTAACATGAACCTTATCTCTTAGACCATTACCAAAGATTGGAATAAGCAAGAAAGGGACGCCGATCACAATCATTACGGTGATTGTGAATTCATTGCAAATACAGTTGTATGAGAACTTAGAACTTCTGCCAACTTAGCTGTTGCAGCAAGTGGCAGCTCTTCTTGATCATGTCTGAACACAGCAATGCCCAGCTACAGGAAACTATGGAGACAAACTCTGAATTGATTTAATAGAAGAACTAGAAAGTGATCATTCACATTGCCAAATCATCTTTCATTTTGTTAAAATTATGGTAATTACTTTCCTAATAAGCTCTTCAGGGCTGCTGATGTATAATTTTTAGAAAATGAAAACCATGACTCACATGCAAATATAAAATGAATGCATGTCAAAGATTTAATTCACTCGTTTATTAGTGAAGGAATTGGGAAGATGTCAAGACTCTTTCAAAGAGCATTTGAGGACTTAAATTCTTTTTTTTTTTTTAAGTCTCACATTTTATTTTATTTATTTATTTTTTTTTAGTTTTTTACTTTTAAAATTTTATTTTATTTATTTTTTTTTAATTTTAAAATCTTTAATTCTTACATGCATTCCCAAACATGAACACCCCCCCCCCTCCCTCCCCACAACATCTCTCTGGGTCATCCCCATGCACCAGCCCCAAGCATGCTGCATCCTGCGTCAGACATAGACTGGCGATTCAATTCTTACATGATAGTATACATGTTAGAATGCCATTCTCCCAAATCATCCCACCCTCTCCCTCTCCCTCTGAGTCCAAAAGTCCGTTATACACATCTGTGTCTTTTTTCCTGTCTTGCATACAGGGTCATCATTGCCATCTTCCTAAATTCCATATATATGTGTTAGTATACTGCATTGGTGTTTTTCTTTCTGGCTTACTTCACTCTGTATAATCGGCTCCAGTTTCATCCATCTCATCAGAACTGATTCAAATGAATTCTTTTTAATGGCTGAGTAATACTCCATTGTGTATATGTACCACAGCTTTCTTATCCATTCATCTGCTGATGGACATCTAGGTTGCTTCCATGTCCTGGCTATTATAAACAGTGCTGCGATGAACATTGGGGTACATGTGTCTCTTTCAATTCTGGTTTCCTCGGTGTGTATGCCCAGCAGTGGGATTGCTGGGTCATAAGGTAGTTCTATTTCCAGTTTTTTAAGGAATCTCCACACTGTTCTCCATAGTGGCTGTACTAGTTTGCATTCCCACCAACAGTGTAGGAGGGTTCCCTTTTCTCCACACCCTCTCCAGCATTTATTGCTTGCAGACTTTTGGATTGCAGCCATTCTGACTGGTGTGAAGTGGTACCTCATTGTGGTTTTGATTTGCATTTCTCTAATAATGAGTGATGTTGAGCATCTTTTCATGTGTTTGTTAGCCATCCGTATGTCTTCTTTGGAGAAATGTCTATTTAGTTCTTTGGCCCATTTTTTGATTGGGTCGTTTATTTTTCTGGAATTGAGCTGCATAAGTTGCTTGTATATTTTTGAGATTAGTTGTTTGTCAGTTGCTTCATTTGCTATTATTTTCTCCCATTCTGAAGGCTGTCTTTTCACCTTGCTTATATTTTCCTTTGTTGTGCAGAAGCTTTTAATTTTAATTAGATCCCATTTGTTTATTTTTGCTTTTATTTCCAGAATTCTGGGAGGTGGATCATAGAGGATCCTGCTGTGATTTATGTCTGAGAGTGTTTTGCCTATGTTCTCCTCTAGGAGTTTTATAGTTTCTGATCTTACATTTAGATCTTTAATCCATTTTGAGTTTATTTTTGTGTGCGGTGTTAGAAAGTGATCTAGTTTCATTCTTTTACAAGTGGTTGACCAGTTTTCCCAGCACCACTTGTTAAAGAGATTGTCTTTACTCCATTGTATATTCTTGCCTCCTTTGTCAAAGATAAGGTGTCCATATGTGCGTGGATTTATCTCTGGGTTTTCTATTTTGTTCCATTGATCTATATGTCTGTCTTTGTGCCAGTACCATACTGTCTTGATGACTGTGGCTTTGTAGTAGAGCCTGAAGTCAGGCAAGTTGAAATTCTTACAGGCAATTTCATAAAAGAATAGTAGGATAAGATTGCTGGAATAGATACTCCCCAAATATCCTATAAGGCAATAATCATAATCTTTGGGATGATCTATTCCACAAGAAAAAAAAAACATTGTTTGTATCTCTACTGGACAAAAATCTATACGTTTCCTGGTAACATCACTAAGCCTAAGATCTTTAATTATTTTAGTAAATAGTAAATGAAACATGACATCCTCTAGATATCCCTGGGTGGACCTTCAACCAAAATGATCCTGACAAGATTTACCATCTACTCTTCCTCCTTTTTCCAGTGTTTGCTACTTTTCCTTACAAAGATATCCAGTTTTTAAAATTAATTACATATTTTTAGTAATATTGACATGGGGAAGACTAGAGATCTCTTCAAGAAAATTATAGATATCAAGGGAACATTTCATGTAAGGATGGGCACAGTAAAGGATAAATGGTAAGGACCTAACTGAAGCAGAAGACATTAAGAGGTGGCAAGAATATATAGAAAAATGATACAAGAAATGATCTAGAACTATTCCTTAATGACCCAGATAACCACAATGGTGTGTTCACTGACTTAAAGCCAGAAATCTTGGAGTGTGAAGTCAAGTGGGCCTTAGGAAGCATTACTATGAACAAAGCTAATGAATGTGATGGAATTCCAGCTGAGCTATTTAATATCCTAAAAGATGATGCTGTGAAAGTGCTGCACTCAATATGCCAACAAATTTGGAAAACTCAGCAGTGGCCTCAGGACTGGAAAAGATCAGTTTTCATTCCAATTCCAAAGAAGGGCAATGCCAAACAATGTTCAAACTACTGTACAATTGCACTCATTTTACGTGCTAGCAAGGTTATTCTCAAAATCCTTCAAGCTAGGCTTCAGCAGTGCGTGAACCAAGAACTTCCAGATGTACAGGCTGGTTTCAAAGAGGTAGAGGAACCAGAGATCAAATTGCCAACATTTGTTGGATCATGGAGAAAGCAAGGGAGTTCCAGAAATACATCTACTTCTGTTTCTTTGATTACACCAAAGCCGTTGACTGTGTGGATCACAATAAACTGGGGAAAATCCTTAAGGAGATGGGAGTACCAGACCACCTTACCTGACTCCTGAGAAACCTGTATGTGAGTAAAGAATCAACAGTTAAAATTGAACATGGAACAACGGACTGGTTCCAAATTGGAAAAGGAGTACAACAAGCCTGTATTTTCCCCCCTACTTATTTAACTTATATGCAGAGTACATCATGAGAATGATGAATCACAAGCTGGAATCAAGATTGCTGGGAGAAATACCAGCAACCTCAGATATTCAGATAAGGTACCATTCTAAAAAGAGCCTCTTGATTAGAGTGAAAGAGGAGAATGAAAAGGCTCTGAAACTCAACATTCAAAAAACTAAGATCATGGTATCTAGTCCCATCATTTCATGGCAAATAGATGGGGAAAAATTGGAAACCATGACAGACTTTATTTTCTTGGGCTCCCAAATCACTGTGGGCAGTGACTGCAGCCATGAAATTAAAAGATGCTTGATCCTTGGAAGAAAAGGAATGACAAAACTAGAGAGGATATTAAAAAGCCGAGACATCACTTTGCCAACAAAGGTCTGTATAGTCAAAACTATACAGTAGTCATGTACGGATTTAAGAGTTGGATCATAAGCAAGGCTAAGCATTGAAGAATTGATGCTTTTGAATTGTGGTGCTGGAAGAGACTCCTGAGAGTCCCCTGGACAACAAGGAGATCAAGCCACTCAGTCCTAAAGGAAATCAACTGAATATTCATTGGAAGGAAAAGGAATTCAAATTATTACAAAAAATAAAAGTTGTGTGTAGAAGAATGAAAGTACTGAGAGGAAGCTTCGAGATGGGGCACCATAGACTGCAAGCCCCCTTTGATCGACTGTGGGCTGTGCTATAGTCGTGCTTAGTTGCTCAGTTGTGCCTGACTCTTTGCAACCCCATGGACTGTGGCCCGCTAGGCTCCTCTGTCCATGGGATTCTCCAGGCAAGAATACTGGAGTGGGTTGCCGTGCCCTCCTCGAGGGAATCTACTGCTGCTGCTGCTGCTGCTGCTGCTGCTAAGTCACCTCAGTCGTGTCCAACTCTGTGTGACCCCATAGACAGCAGCCCATGAGGCTCCCCCATCCCTGGGATTCTCCAGGCAAGAACACTGGAGTGGGTTGCTGTGCCCTCCTCCAGGGAATCTACTACTGCTATTTGTCGAATACCTGCTGTGTGCCAGGTGTGTCCCATTAGGTATTTTATTAGCACGGTGTCTAATTCTCAGGTAATGATCCTAAAAATAACTCTGTTATGATACTAGATGACTTACTTGGGATCACACAGCTACTGAGTATGAATCAGGGTCTAAATTCTCAAGTAGTGGGCTCCAAAGCTTGTGCTCTATGGAGGTTACTCTGTACTCTGCCACTTCTCACCATGTTACTATGAAAGTAAGGATCTTAAAATTTTACACGTTTAATTTTAACCACAAATATGGACTCTCAATCCTTGCCTCTATATGAAAACTACAACTGATATTTAATGGAGATTGACTGATTGCTAGTCAGCGTTCAAGTGCTTTGCCCTGGTTGTCTTATTCAATTACCCCAACAGCCCCATGAGGGTGATTATAAAGCACCCTTACTTAACAGTTTAAGACTAAACACAGCGATATTTAATTAAATCCTCATTTGCTCTAATTTTAAAACCTGCAAGTGTCTTGTGGCATGGTGTAGCTGTAAAATAGACTTTCTTTCCCTCTCTGAGTGTATAATCTGGAGATTCTGTGTAAATGTAAGACAGTATTGACATTTGTAAAATGAGGCAAATACTGAGCAGAAACATAGATTAAACAGAGAGGTAAATCATGTCCATTAGTAGCTTTCCTAAAGCATTGTGAACATTTAGAGAAAAATATATCAGTGGTGACTTTTAACTTTTGGAAAATCATGAGCTTGCTTTATTATGATGGTACAAACACTAATTCGGTAATTTGGACTTTCTTACTCCTGGCCCTTGATTTAGGAAGTGGAGTTATATACCCTGATATTCTTTCTTTATTTTTCTTTATTTCAAAAAATCTCTAGGTAGGAGATTTCTTGGTAGGACACAAGACTTGAGAAGAACAAATTTGTCATTATCTGTGCTTTGTTTTATTTTTAAATTTTTATTGTAGCTAATAGTCCCAAATGACTTTCATAGGATTAATTTATTAGAATTTCCTTTTTACATCTTCTCAGAAGGAAATGTTGGAACTGATGGGTAGAGATATATGGACACATGGTATTTTCAGAAGCTGAGTACATCTAATTTTAAATGTATAGGGCTTGAATGAATGCACATGTTAGTTTGTCTGACCTTTCTAATTCATTAGCTGCAATTTGCATATTTATTGGCATGAGAATTTTACTGGATGGGTATGTGTAGAATCCCAGAGTCACGAGGGATCTTTTGAGATCATCATGTCCAAATTCTCATTCAGTGAAGATATCTGTTTCTCAACATCCTTGCTGTATCATTGTCTCATCATAGGAAATTGATTATACCTCTTTGGGCTTTTAATGATTCATTGTCTATTAGTTTCCTAGGCTGCCATAACAAATTACCACAAACTTGGTGGCTTAAAACAACAGAAATTTATTGTCTCACAGTTCTGGAGGTTACAAGTCTGGAATCAAGGTACTGGCAAAGCTATACTCCCTCCAAAACCTTTAGGGGAGGATCCTTCTTTGTTTCTCCCAACTTCCCATAGCCCCAGATGTTTCTTAGTTTGTGGCAGCATAACTCCAATCTCTGCCTGTTTGTATCTCTCTCTTCACACAACTGTCTTCCCCTCTTATTATTATTCCCCCTCCAGCCATATTGGATCAAGGTCGCACCCTAATGATCTCATCTTAATTTTGTTACATGTGAAAAGACCTTACTTCCAAATAGGTTTAGGATTTCAATGTACTTTTGGTGGGGTACTTGGGGGAGAAGTCATAATTCCATTCACAATACACAGTATACCCAAAAGACCTAACTGAGTACTCTGGCTATGTCCCATTATTGTGCTTCTGTTCTTGGCTTTTTGGCCACGAATCCTTCATAGCTTTTCAATCCTAAAGTCTCACCTGTCATTGTTTCCTTGTGACCCCTTACCTGCTGACTGAGTACCACAGGGAGATTCCAGACTCAGATCAGACTTACCCCAAACCAGTCTTAAATCAATCATTCCAGGAAGCTTATCCTACCTTTGGATAGATAAAGTTGTTTAGAGTTCTTTTTTATATTTGGTATAAAACTCCCACCTTTGATCCTAATTCTTTTTTTTTTCTTTCTGTAATAATGAAAGGTTGATGCTGAGCCATGAAAGACACCAAGATTCTTGGCCTCCAGAGGAAAGGAATTCAATCTGGGGCCAGTGACAAGGTTTGATCACTCAGAACTTTTGTGTAATAAAGTTTTATTAAAGTATAGAAGAGATAGAGAAAGCTTCAGACATAGACATCAGAAGGAGGCAGAAAGAATTCCCCTCTGCTAGTCTTTAATAGAAAGTTATATACCTACTAGCAGGCTGCTAATTAGAGAAAGGAAATGTCAACCTCTCTTGGATCATTGAAAAAGCAAGAGAGTTCCAGAAAAATATCTACTTCTACTTTACTGACTATGCCAAAGCCTTTGACTGTGTGGATCACAACACACTATGGAAAATTCTTAAAGAGATGGGAATACCAGACCACCTGACCTGCCTCCTGAGAAACCTGAATGCAGGTCAAGAAGCAGCAGTAGACCTGGACATGGAACAACAGACTGGTTCTAAATTGGGAAAGGAGTACATCAAGGCTGTATATTGTCACTCTGCTTATTTAAATTATATGCAGAGTACATCATGCAAAATGCTGGACTGGATGAAGCACAAGCTGGAATCAAGATTGCGGGGAGAAATATCAATAACCTCAGATATGCAAATGACAACATTATGGCAGAAAGCGGAGAAGAACTAAAGAGCCTCTTGATGAAAGTGAAAGAGGAGAGCGAAAAAGTTGGCTTAAAGCTCAACATTCAGAAAAGTAAGATCATGGCATCTGGTCCCATCACTTCATGGCAAATAGATGGGAAACAGTGGAAACAGTGGCTGACTTTACTTTTCTGGGCTCCAAAATCACTGCAGATGGTGATTGCAGCCATGAAATTAAAAGACGCTGGCTCCTTGAAAGAAAAGCTATGACCAACCTAGACAGCATATTAAAAAGCAGAGACATTACTTTGCCAACAAGGTCTGTCTAGTCAAAGCTATGGTTTTTCCAGTGGTTATGTATGGATGCTAGAGCTGAACTATAAAGAAAGCTGAGCACCAAAGAATAGATGCTTTTGAACTGTGGTGTTAGAGAAGACTCTTGAGAGTTTCTTGGACTGCAAGGAGATGCAGCCAGTCAATCCTGAAGGAAATCAGTCCTGAATATTCATTGGAAGGACTGATGCTGATGTTGAAATGACAATACTTTGGCCACCTGATGTGAGGAGCTGACTCATTGGAAAAGACCCTGATGCTGGGAAAGATTGACGGCAGGAGGAGAAGGGGACAACAGAGGATGAGATGGTTGGATGGTATCACTGACTCAATAGATATGAGGTTGAGTAAGCTCTGAGAGTTGGTGATGGACAGGGAAGCCTGGTGTGCTGCAGTCCATGGGGTCTCAAACAGTCAGACATGACTGAGCAACTGAACTGAATGTCTCAAAACTCAGAGAATGGCACCAGGCACCTCACCCACAACATGCATTTTGAGATAACGTTGGCATAAGATGAGTCATCCCGGGCCATAAAACGATTGACATGAATCTTGAAGAAAGGCAGGTTTCCAAGCAAATACATAGTCTCATTAACATAGCTTAAGAGGACATTTGCATAAGTAAAACATACTGGTTTGTCGGTTCTGAGTCTTAGGCAAACCAACTTGAAGAAAGAGTCTAAGGTAAATACATAGTTCATTAAAATAGCGTAAGAAATACATTTCTGTAAGAAAAATACACTGGTTAGCTCAAGGTTTGAGAAAAGTTAAGTTCAGGTGGAACCAGGTGTCATCATGGCAACACAAAATTTTAAAAGAAACCTTTTAATTTTGTACAGAGAAGGGAAAAAAATCTGACACTTGTAGTTTCCTCCTGCCGCTTAAGAGAACGATAAAAAACGTCTTGACACTTGCAGCCTATTTCCTCCTTTGGAGACCCCTAGGCTTCCTGCCTGTTACCCTCTCAGTAACACACAAAATAATACATCTATTTGTAAGAAACAGTGCCATATTTTATGATGAGAAGTCTGCTTCCTGGAAGAGGGTCCTCACATGATGATGCTGGCACCCTGATCTCAGACTTGGAGCCTCTGAAACTGTGAATGGTAGATTCCTGTTGTCTATTTTTAAAAATCATATTTCTATATCACTATAATTTACAGGGAGATTTTATATTTTCACATTAAATCTCAACAAGAATTTCTTAGAAATTAACAAATTGAATAGTCCATGGTCACACAACCTTTGAACAGCAAAACTTGGATTCCCTTGAAAGTCATCTGACTCCAGGGCTGAGTTCAGTTGCTCGGTCATGTCCAACTCTTTGTGACCCCATGGACTGCAGCACACCAGGCTTCCTTGTCCATCACCAACTCATGGAGCTTGCTCAAACTCATGTATCGAGTCGGGGATGCCATCCAACCATCTCATCCTCTGTTGTCCCCTTCTCCTCCTGCCTTCAATCTTTCCCAGCATTAGGGTCTTTTCCAATGAGTCAATTCTTCACATCAGTTGGCCAAAGTATTGGAGCTTTGGCTTCAGCATAAGCATCAGTCTTTCCAATAAATATTCAGGACTGATTTCCTTTAGGATGGACTGGTTGGATCTCCTTGCAGTCCAAGACTCTCAAGAGTCTTCTCCAACACCACAGTTCAAAAGCATCAATTCTTTGATGCTCAGCTTTCTTTATGGTCCAACACTCACATCCGTACATGACTACTGGAAAAGCCATAGCTTAGACTATACGGACCTTTGTTGGCAAAGTAATGTCTTTGTTTTTTAGTATGCTGTCTAGATTGGTCATAGCTTTTCTTCAAAGGAGCAAACATCTTTTAATTTCATGGCTGCAGTCACCATCTGCAGTGATTTTGGAGCCCAAGAAAATAAAGTCTCTCATTGTTTCCATTGTTTTCCCATCTATTTGCCATGGAGTGATGGGACCAGATGCCATGTTCTTAGTTTTTTTAATGCTGAGTGTTAAGACAGCTTTGGCACTCTCCTCTTTCACCTTCATCAAGAGGCTCTTCGCTTTCTGCCATAAGGAAGGTGTCATCTGCATATCTGAGGTTATTGATATTTCTCTTGGCAATCTTTATTCCAGCTTGTGTTTCATCCAGCCTGGCTTTCCTTATATTTTGCTTTAATTATTGTAGTCCTCTTCCTTATGATGTTCCTTTAAATATTTGACCAAACATTTACATATCCTACTTTCTAGTAATCCCATTCTTATATTCCTAAAATCAACCTTTGTAAAAATATTCCAGGAGATGTATAAGAATGTTCTTGGCAAAACTAATCGCAACAGCAAAAACCTGAAATAACCTTACAGCCCCATTGACAGTAGAATGGATGATCAACTTCGTATATTCTTTCAATGTAATATTATTTAGCCACAGGACTGGAAAAGGTCAGTTTTCATTCCAATCCCAAAGAAAAGCAATACCAAAGAATGTTCAAACTACCGCACAGTTGCACTCATCTCACACGCTAGTAAAGTAATGCTCAAAATTCTCCAAGCCAGGCTTCAGCAATACGTGAACTGTGAACTTCCAGATGTTCAAGCTGGTTTTAGAAAAGGCAGAGGAACCAGAGATCAAATTGACAACATCCACTGGATCATCAAAAAAACGAGAGAGTTCCAGAAAAACATCTATTTCTGCTTTATTGACTACGCTAAAGCCTTTGACTGTGTGGGTCACAAGAAACTGTGGAAAATTCTGAAAGAGATGGGAATACCAGACCACCTGACCTGCCTCTTGAGAAACCTATATGCAGGTCAGGAAGCAACAGTTAGAACTGGACATGGAACAACAGATTGGTTCCAAATAGGAAAAGGAGTACGTCGAGGCTGTATATTGTCACCCTGCTTATTTAACTTCTATGCAGAGTACATCATGAGAAATGCTGGGCTGGAAGAAGCACATGCTGGAATCAAGATTTCTGGGAGAAATATCAATAACCTCAGATATGCAGATGACACCACCCTTATGACAGAAAGTGAAGAGGAACTAAAAAGCCTCTTGATGAAAGTGAAAGGGGAGAGTGAAAAAGTTGGCTTAAAGCTCAACATTCAGAAAACTAGATCATGGCATCTGGTCCCATCACTTCATGGGAAATAGATGGGGAAACAGTGGAAACAGTGTCAGACTTTATTTTGGGGGGCTCCAAAATCACTGCAGATGGTGACTGCAGCCATGAAATTAAAAGACGCTTACTCCTTGGAAGGAAAGTTATGACCAACCTAGATAGCATATTCAAAAGCAGAGATATTACTTTGCCAACAAAGGTCCGTCTAGTCAAGGGTACGGTTTTTCCAGTGGTCATGTATGGATGTGAGAGTTGGACTGTGAAGAAAGCTGAGCACCAAAGAATTGATGCTTTTGAACTGTAGTGTTGGAGAAGACTCTTGAGAGTCCCTTGGACTGCAAGGAGGTCCAACCAGTCCATTCCGAAGATCAGTCCTGGGTGTTCTTTGGAAGGAATGATGCTAAAGCTGAAACTCCAATACTTTGGCCACCTCATGTGAATAACTGACTCATTGGAAAAGACCCTGATGCTGGGAGGGACTAGGGGCAGGAGGCGAAGGGAACAACAGAGGATGAGATGGCTGGATGGCATCACCAACTGGATGGACATGAGTTTGAGTGAACTCTGGGAGTTGGTGATTGACAGGGAGGCCTGGCGTGCTGTGATTCATGGGTCGGACAAAGAGTCGGACACGACTGAGCGACTGAACTGAACTGAACTGAATATTATTTAGCAGTATAAATTATTTAACAAAAACAAAGAAGATGGATAGTACAAATGTGAATCATTAAGTGAAACAACAAGTTCTAAAAGAGTACATTAAACATAATATTTTATGGAGTAAAAATCAATTAAAATTAAAACTATACTTTTAAGATGAGATGAGATCTGATTATGAAAGGAAGGGAAGCATAAACACAAGGTACAAGATGGTGGTTACTTTAAGTTGAGGAGAAGGGGATGACAGAGGATGAGGTGGCTAGATGGCATCACCAACTCAATGGACATGAGTTTGAGTAAACTCCGGGAGTTGGTGATGGACAGGGAGCCCTGGTATGCTGCAGTCCATGGGGTCGCAAAGAGTCGGACACAACTGAGCAACTGAACTCAACTGAAACAAGTGAAAACAGACCTGAAAGCCACTGTTTATATCCCTCAACTTGAATGCCCCACATTTCTTAGTTTCTCATCTGATGTGGCTTTAGAGCATCTCACCATCTTGGTCATGCCCTTGTCAATGCTCTTCACTTAGTCAACATTTTCTCTTCAAGTCTCACACCAGAGGGCAAACGTGTGTTCTGTCTAATGCAGGGCCAGTGGACCACTTACTCACATGATCTGTAAGAGTCCTGTTAATACTAAACTTTACATTAACTTTTTAGTAGTCATTTGATATCATTGGCTCATCCTGATCTGTGGTCATTTGAGAAGTTTGTATAATTTTTTCGTGCCATAACTCCCATGCCACATTTTTCATCCCACTGAATCCAGATTCTCTCATCTTACATTCCATTTTAAAATTGTTTTCGTGAATCTAAAAAGTCATGTAGGGCTTCCCTGATGGTCCAGTGGTTAAGAATCTGCCTGCTAACATAGGGAACACGGGTTCCATCCCTGGTCCAGGAAGATTCCACATGCCAGGGCTGCAGGGGCAACTAGGCCCTTGCGCCACAACTAATGAAGGCTGTACACACTCTAGCGCCTTGAAGCTAAGCAGATGAAGCCCAGGCACTCTAGAGCCCATGTTCTGCAACAAGAAAAGCCGCTGCAATGAGACTCAGCTAGAGAGTAGCCTCTGCTCGCTGCAGCTAGAGAAAGCCTACATGCAGCAATGAAGACCCAGCACAGCCAATAGTAAAAAAACTAGTAGGTAAAATTAAAAACTCATCATACACATAGTTACAAGGTTTAAAAAGTCATTTGCATTTATCTTTGTTAAAATGCCAGATAGCCATTTTTTAGATCTTTCAGATAAAGTAGAATCTCCATTCTGTTATTGAGTCTATTAACTTTCCTCACCAGTTTTGTAATGTTCACAGATTTAATTAGTGTGCTCATTATGTTTTGATCCAAATTGATCAGGACATGGCAAAGAATAAAATCCTCTTGGATTTAGCCTGGCGTGATTTGTTTTTAATGAGTCTGGGCTCTTTCTGAAGGGTCACAATTCATCTACATATTTCTCCCTTCAAGAGAAGATAGATGTTATATTTGCCAGTTTATCTGAGTTTCGGAATCTGAGTTTCTGTCATTCATTCATGTATGTTACAGATGCTTACTAAGTGCTGCCAGTAAAAATGCATATAAAATATAGCCTTAATTTCAAAGAGCATGTGCTTTGTTTCTCCTGATCCCCATTCCTTTGAAAATCAGGGTTTTGCCTATCTTTGGTTTTCTGGGACATCTAGTAAATATCCCAGAAAATGACATCCATCATTTCTTTAAAAGTGCCGCCCATGGGATCAGAGTTATGAACGTTTTATTAAGACAAGGATAGGATAAGAGAGCACGAAATTGCTACTGAGGCAAGTCTTTGTGGAGGAGGTAGAATTTCAGGAAGTCTTAAAATAGCTGATGCATTTTGTTTGAATATTGACATAATTTTATTAGATTGACATAATACAGAAATACGATCAAACTGAGGACTAATTATTAACTTGTCCTGAACCAGATAGTAAATATGAACATTTTTACTGCTGTTGGAATAAATCTTGGAGTGTGAGGACTAGCTTGCATCTCACAGGAAAAATGGTGTTCTTTAAAAAAAAAATCAACCTTATTAAGTTCTCCACTTAAAGTTTTATTTTGATATTCTGTATGTGCACATAATACTAGGCTATAAACCTCTGGAAACAGTACCTCAGGCACTGCAGAAACAAAATTTACAAATTTAATGTAGAATCAACTTTTTTTTTTTCTTCAAAATAGTAACTTTTTACTGCCTGGTCGTGTTCCATTACTGTGCTAACAATTCTACGGGGATAAGAAATTGAGATTTTGCTAGAAGTAAGCCAAGTAACTTTCCCCTAAAACTGCGTGGTAGAATTGTCACTTCATTACTAACATGGACTTCATTTTACCATTCAGTTATTCTTTTCAACCAAAATTTTGCCCATTATGCTGTGTGTGTGTGTGCATTTTGCTTCTTGTACTTGTCCATTTCTTACATCTGTTTCCTTACTTGTCCATTTCATTTCTTGTATCTAAGTCCCTTTCTTCTTTCAGAGAGAAAGAGGGGGGAAAAGCAATATATTGTCTCAGTTCCCTTTCTTTAGTGTTATTGTTTCTCTTCTCAAAGTGTCTACTTTTGGCCAAATTGAAGGTGGTGAGAATCAAATTGGCCAAATTGAAGGCGGATTAGGCATGGTTTTGTGACAGAGTGGTATTTCCTTAGGGCTTTTAAAAAGCATTCAACCACTGAGAGATTCTTAAGAGAAAGGCTACAGAAGTGATTGAAGGAAGGTAGAAATGGCGAGGCAGTAGAAACTGTCACATACGCAAGGCTATTTCTTCAGTTATTATGTAAGTCAGTCCTGAGCTGACTCCTCTGACACCAGAGAAAGTCTACTCTTAATGTCTTTTTTCCCTTCTGTTTTGTGGGGGAAGAGGGTGAAGTGCACAGCAGAAGCAGGGCCAGGGAAGAATGACAAAGAGAGAGAGGGAAAGGATGGCAGTGTGGGTGGGATCCCTTATGTATCGGTAGGAACTTGAGACTTCTTACTGAATTCTGAGCTTAAACGCAATTTGGGGGAATACAAATTGTGATTTTGCGGGAATACAAAAAAGTGATGGGTCTGGCCAATACCATAGTATATTTTGGTGTTGGGTATAAAGAGGCAAAATCAGAATTTCTGTGAACTTTGATACATGATGAAAAAGAAGCAAGATGGACGATGGCTTTGAACCAGCTGTTTCACTTGATTAATGGGAAGGTGAGCAAAGAAAAACAGTGACTATCAGCAAATTGTAATCTGTCAATTTATAAATTATTATTTATTAAAATTGATTATGTGCTTTCTTATCAGATGCATCATGAGCTTATAAACTTGAAATATGACCTTTGCCTCCAAGAAATCATCTTCCAGAAGTTTTTACAAATACTTATTGTTAATATGTTGACTAAAAAAGGTAAAACTATGGTAGAAAAGTTTCTAGTTTATAACCTACTCTTTACAAGTGATTCATCACCTATTGCCTGTTAACAGATATACTATTTGAACTTAAATTTCCTTTCCCATGTTTCATTCCTATATTACTTAGTCTTTAACCTACCTCCCGAAGTCTCCTATTGTTGACTGAAGTTTTAAGATGAGAAATAAGTATTATTTTATTTGCACTGAAAATGAATACAATGGGGTACCTATCTACAGCCATTTTTTCTTTATCCCTGTTCTGAATAATAGATCCACCTGAAAATCTATTAAAAACATGAGCCTTCTGTTCATCAAAATGTATAAATCTAAATTTGAGTTGGGAGATCAAGTTCCCTTAAAGGTACAGGGATCCTGGCTGAATAAACTTTATCTGGGCTGTAGGACTGCAAGGGTAAGGATAGATTATATTGTTAAAGCCTAAGCACGGTGATAGATCTGATACAGGAACAGTGGCAGGAAGGTGTTACACATCTTTTACACAGAATATTTCTTGATAGTGTGGAAGCTTTAATTAAAATATGAGAACAGCTGGCTACCAACTAGCACTGGCAACACAGCAAGAATGTCAATAAATGCGTCGCAGGAGAAAACTGAAGGCACAGCTATTTCAAATGGAGACTCTGAGTCTCTAGCCCTACGGACAAGAGCTTCAACTTTTCCATTCGATTCACATTTGCTTTAGCATCTTTAATGTTGAAAATAAGCTGAGAACCTCCCTAGAATTAAAAAAAAAAAAAAACGCCAGCAAGGGTATTTAGCTTTTGTAAAATGATGAACGAGTGGTTAATTCTAAACAACTCATCACAAGCCTGATTGTGAGTTACCGAGGACTCAAAAAAAAGAAAAAAAAAGAGCTCCAAAGAGACACATGTACCCCAATGTTCATCGCAGCACTGTTTATAATAGCCAGGACATGGAAACAACGTAGATGTCCATCAGCAGATGAATGGATAAGAAAGCTATGGTACATATACACAATGGAGTATTACTCAGCCGTAAAAAAGAATTCATTTGAATCAGTTCTGATGAGATGGATGAAACTGGAGCCAATTATACAGAGTGAAGTAAGCCAGAAAGGAAAACACCAATACAGTATACTAACACATATATATGGAATTTAGGAAGATGGCAATGACGACCCTATATGCAGGACAGCAAAGGAGACACAGATGTGTATAACGGACTTTTGGACTCAGAGGGAGAGGGAGAGGGTGGGATGATTTGGGAGAATGGCATTCTAACATGTATACTATCATGTAAGAATTGAATCGCCAGTCTATGTCTGACGCAGGATACAGCATGCTTGGGGCTGGTGCATGGGGATGACCCAGAGAGATGTTATGGGGAGGGGAGGTGGGAGGGGGGTTCATGTTTGGGAACGCATGTAAGAATTAAAGATTTTTAAAAATAAATAAAAAATAAAAACAAAAAAATAAAAAATAAATAAATAAATAAATAAAAGTACTTTGCCAAAACCTTTCAGGGAGTTCAGGGCTTTTTAGGGCATAAACCTCCCATCTCCTTGTATGGCTTTGCAATAAAACTTTCTCTGCCCCCTCTCCCCCCCCAAAAAAAAGAGCTCCGGGATTTATGACTTGGGCGTCCTTTTTAACTGTGCCTGCGTACTCAGTCGCATGTGCCTCTTAGCGACTTCATGGACTGTAGCCTGTCAGGCTCCACTGTCCATGGGATTTTTCCAGGCAAGAACACTGGAGTGGGTTGCCATTGCCTCCTCTAGGGGATCTTCCCGACCCAAGGATCAAACCCGAGGCTCCTGTGGCTCCTACATTGGCAGGGAGATTCTTTACCACTGAGCCATAGTGGGAAGCCCCACGATGCCATCGGCAGCAGGGAACACCGGCTTTGGGGTGCAGTGCCCAAACCCGGCGGCAGGGAGCGCTAGCGAGCAGATAATGGTGGCTCCTTGGGAGAACGCATGAAGCAAAGCATCTCAGGTGGGTTAGGAATGATCCCTGGACAAGACACGTGGTTTCTGATTCTACTCCCCATATTTGGCAGCTCCCCCACCCCTTATTTCCCCTGCTCTCAGTTTCCTTAGCTTTAAAATGGCGGCTAATATGAAACTGAAGTGAGAGAATACAAAGTGTTTTGAAATCTGCAAATCATTAATGTAATGGAAGGTGTTATAATTTTCTCCACTTTTAGTTAATTGGAAAATGACGGTAAGTAAAATAAATTTCCTTAGTGCCTTTCCCAGTGTATTTAATCTCTTTTGAAGTTGGTAGAAACCCTCAAGCAAGCAAAATATGGGAGCTTATATATACATCTTATTCCTGGTGGGGGAAAGAAAGGTTTGTAAATTAAATAAATAATGTAACTACAACACGTTTTCTTTCTTCTTTTGTCAAAATGTATCTGAGCTAAATTTGTGCTGTAATACTGATTAGAAAGAATCAAGTTGGCAATTTAACTAAAAAGAAAGGGAACTAATTTTTGAATGCTTGTTACGTGCCAGATACTTTGCATAGTTTATCTTATCTAATCTCTACAGCAGCATAAGAAGAGAGTATTGACATTATATTTCTCATTTACAGATGAGAAACCTATCGCTCACCAAGGTTAGGTGAATTTCCTACCACACAGCTGGCTATCAAAGCTAGGGTTTAAATCCAAGCCTGTTCAACTCCAAAGCATGTGTTCTTCCTACGCACCATACCCCATTCTACCAGGAGCATTTTATCGAGAAATAAGGCTTAATCTATTCAAGAAGACTTCCTTAAATATGTATTAATTATAGGACACTGCTAAGTCCTAGAAATACAGAGAGGAAATAAGAGAGCACTTACAACCAAAGCTTCTTATATCCATATGAAAAAAAGGGAAATTCATTGAAGAATGTTGGAATCAACTTTCAAGTGTGATTCAAATCTTTTCAACAAACAAGGAGCTCTTATGTTATAATGCCTCTCAATCTATTAACACAGGATCATCTAAGACTGAGAGTTCCTACAAATATCTTGAGACATTCATGTCCCCACATCTTGTGCTGCAACTGAAGTTTTAACTGAAGTGAATTCATACATCTCAGTGATAAAAAGAGAAGCATCATTGTTTATCACATGGACTGAAAAGCCTACTCAAATGTCAGAGCTATCTAGTTCACAGGAGCCTAGAGAGTCTTGGATGATTAAATTCAGGTTCCGTGAGATGAAATTAAGATATCCCTGAACTGCTGTGCTAGGAGACAATACTTTCACATGATGTGGATAGAACTGTATTTTTAAAAAGTATTTATTTTAGTTGGTGCTGACTATGCTTGCCATCATTGCCTAGACATTTTGGACTTTGTTTCCAAAGGAATTGCAAGCCTTACTTATAAGAAGCAAACTGTAATCTCTTAACCTCAAAAATGTATCCCCAAAGACGAGGAATAAGGTAAATGGCAAAACAGACACAATGCTTTTTACTTGAGGGATCTGCCAGTAGAGGGCGATATTAGTTTTCACACTTTCCTAATACCTCTAGTGTTCCTTAACCATTTAGTTTAAAATAGCTATTTATCACAGAGTGTCAGGCTGGGCTCCCTGTGTTAGATAGCAACTTCTCACCAGCTATCTATTTTACACATGATTTTGTATATATGTCAATGCTCTTCTCTCTGGTCGTCCCACTCTCTCCTTCCCCCACTGTGCCTGCAAGTCCGTTCTCTATGTCTGTGATGACTTAGAGGGGTGGAACAGGGTTGGGGCAAGGGAGGCTATACAGCAGAAACCCACACAATGTTGTAAAGCAATTTTCCTCCAATTAAAAAATAAGAAAGGAAGTTTAATTAGGGGGGGAAATAGCTATTTAACAGAAATCTTGGGTGAATAAGACCAGTAACATGTCAGAAACAAAGATAAAGTGTTAGTTGCTCAGTCATATCTGACTCTATTCGACTCCATGCTGTAGCCTGCCAGGCTCCTCTGTCCATAGAATTCTCAAGGCAAGAATATTGGAGTGGGTTGCCATTACCTTCTCTAGTGGATCTTACCAATCCAGGGATCAAACCCAAGGCTCCTACACTGACGGGCAGTCTCTTTACCATCTGAGCTACCAGGGAAGCTCCGGTAATATCAGGAGTGGGAAGAAGCAAAGATAAGGCAAATGTTAATTATCAAAGACAATTCTACAGTTCTATACACATTATGTGAAGGTATTCTCACAAGACCTTCTAGAATTAACACCCAAAAAAGATGCCCTTTTCATTATAGGGGATTGAAATACAAAAGTAGGAAGTCAAGACATACCTGGAATAATAGGCAAACTTGGCCTTGGAGTACAAATGAAGCAGGGCAAAGGCTAACAGAGTTTTGCCAAGAGAACACACTGGTCATAGCAAACACCTTCTTCCAACAACACATCAGACAACTCCACACATGGACATCACCAGATGGTCAAAACTGAAATCATATTCTTTGCAGCCAAAAATGAGAAACTCTATACAGTCAGGAAAACCAACACTGGGAGCTGACTGTGCCTCAGATCATGAACTTTTTGTTGCAAAATTCAGACTTATATTGATTAAAGTAGGGAAAACCACTAGACCATTCAGGTATGACAAATCGATTCACTTACAATTATACAACAGAAGTGACAAATAGATTCAAGGGATTACATCTGATGGATAGAGTGCCTGAAGAACTATGGATGGAGGTTCATGACATTGTACAGGAGGCAGGGATCAAGACCATCCCCAAGAAAAAGAAATGCATAAAGGCAAAATGGTTGTCTGAGGAGACCTTACAAATAGCTGAGAAAAGAAGAGAAACTAAGGGCAAAGGAGGAAAGGAAAGATACACCCATTTGAATGCAGAGTTCCAAACAGTAGCAAGGAGAGATAAGAAAGCCTTCCTCAGTGATCAGTGCAAAGAAATAGAGGAAAAAAATAGAATGGGAAAGACTGGAGATCACTTCAAGAAAATTAGAGATACCAAAGGAATATTTCATGCAAAGATGGGCACAATAAAGGACAGAAATGGTATGGACCTAACAGAAGCAGAAGATATTAAGAAGAGGTGGCAAGAATACACAAAAGAATTATACAAAAAAGATCTTCATGACCCAGATAACCACAATGGTGTGATCACTCACACTCACCTAGAGCCAGACATCCTGGAATGTGAAGTCAAGTGGACCTTAGGAAGCATCACTACGAACAAAGCTAGTGGAGGTGATGGAATTCCAGTTGAGCTATTTCAAATCCTAAAAGATGATGCTGTGAATGTGCTGCACTCAATATGCCAGCAAATTTGGAAAACTCAGCAGTGGTCCCAGGACTGGAAAAGGTCAGTTTTCATTCCAATCCCAAAGAAAGGCAATGCCAAAGAATGCTCAAACTACCGCACAATTGCACTCATCTCATATGCTAGTAAAGTAATGCTCAAAATTCTTCAAGCCAGGCTTCAGCAGTACGTGAATCATGAACTTCCAGATGTTCAAGCTGGACTTAGAAAAGCCAGAGGAACCACAGATCAAATTGCCGACATCTGCTGGATCATGGAAAAAGCAAGGGAGTTCCAGAAAAACATCTGCTTTATTGACTACATCAAAGCCTTTGACTGTCTGAATCACAATAAACTGTGGAAAATTCTGAGAGAGAAGGGAATACCAGACCACCTGACCTGCCTCTTGAGAAACCTATATGCAGGTCAAGAAGCAGCAGTTAGAACCAGACATGAAACAACAGACTGGTTCCAAATTAGGAAAGGAGTACATCAAGGCTGTATATTGTCACCCTGCTTATTGAACTTACATGCAGACTACATCATGAGAAATGCTGGGCTGGAAGAAGCCCAAGCTGGAATCAAGATTTCTGGGAGAAATATCAATAACCTCAGATATGCAGATGACACCACCCTTATGGCAGAAAGTGAAGCAGAACTAAAGAGCCTCTTGATGAAAGTGAAAGAGGAGAGTGAAAAAGTAGACTTAAAATTCAACATTCAGAAAAACTAAGATCATGGCATCTGGTCCCATCACTTCATCATGGGGAAATAGATGGGAAAACAATGGAAACAGTGAGACTTTATTTTAGGGGGCTCCAAAATCACTGCAGATGGTGACTGCAGCCATGAAATTAAAAGACAGTTACTCCTTGAAAGAAAAGCTATGACCAACCTAGACAGCACATTAAAAAGCAGAGACATTACTCTGCCAACAAAAGTCTGTTTAGTCAAAGCTATGGTTTTTCCAGTAGTAATGTATGGATGTGAGAGTTGGACTATAAAGAAAGCTGAGCACAGAAGAATTGATGCTTTTGAACTGTGGTGTTGGAGAAGACTCTTGAGAGTCCCTTGGACTGCAAGGAGATCAAACCGGTCAATCCTAAAGGAAATCAGTCCTGAATATTCATTGGAAGGACTGATGTTGAAGCTGAAACTCCAGTACTTTGGCCATGTAATGCGAAGAACTGACTCATTGGAAAAGACCCTGATGCTGGGAAAGATTGAAGGTGGGAGGAGCAGGGGACGACAGAGGATGAGATGATTGGATGGCATCATCGACTCGATGGACATGAGTTTGAGTCAGCCCCAAAGTTGGTGATGGACCTGGAAGCCTGGGGTGATACAGTCCATGGTGTTGCTAAGAGTTGGAGATGACTGATGGACTGAACTGAACTATCAAAACGTTAATGTCTCTAATAAGAGTTGTTTACTTATCTTATCATTATAACTCTAGATATTGGCTGATTATAATGTGGCCGCAGGGTTGCTATCTCTTTGTGGTATTTCCCCAGTGTCTAGCATATAAAAGATTCTCAATGACTGTGCACTGCATGACCTATGAATAAATAAGTGCTGATTAGATATATCCATGTGTAAAGACTGAGGGTAGGACAAAGACTCCCCACACTTCCTTCTCTTTTAGAATGTAGTCATTTTGTGTATAATTTCTCTAAATTCTTCCAATAGCACTTTTGAAAGTAGTCTCTGGCTATTCTGAAAATTTTAATGTAACCTTAAATCAGTGAGCTAATCGTCATAGCTTTTTGTTGGTAGAAGACAAAAAAAAAAAAAAAAAAAAAAAACCTGCTGAATTTTCCTTAGAAGAGTTCCAAGTTTTACTTAGTATTGGTAAAGATATTTGGCTAGACTGATTTTATGAAGAGAAAGCTTTGGGATATTAACATACTGTGGATCAATTGCTGGTTGAATTAACGGAGCCACTTGTTAACTAGAGTCAGAGAGAGTGAAACTGTAACCCTTTTAAAGGATGAATATAGTTGAAAGATATAATACAAATGCATTTGCTGAATATGTCTATACCTCATTTTGTCAATTTTGGTGTTCAGTTATTATTATTTTGTCCTTTATATAATTTGATAGTAGTAATATTGGTGGTTTGAGTTAGTTGGCATAACCCCAATTTTTTTTCCAACATCTGTTAAATATGGTTCTAATTTTATACAAAATTTCATCATATAGCTAAATATTAAGCATTAAAGATTGCTCTTTGGGGATGATTGAATGAGCTTTCATGCTTCTAATAATTCATTGTACATTTGTATTTAGAAAATTCAACCCTACACCATGAACTACAAGTCCAGTAGGAGGAAACCCTTTTCTCTGCAATCTTGATGTTCAGTTCCTTGGCCAGTCTATAAGCCACAGCAAAAGAAATTTGTGGAGATGTTTGAAATGTGGTACAGAAAATCCTCTATCAAGAGATTTGGGATTAGCTGCAGTGTGAGTGGAAGGATTTTGCTGAAATTTGCCCATCAAATTCAGCAAAGTTCTCCCACTAGAGTCATTTACAGTAGAATTTGCTTTGGTTCTGCTCAAGTTCTTTCCCAGGTTGATGCAGGTCCAGTTCCTTAAGAAAGTAAAGCATGTGATCTATCATCAATATGACATTTTGCTTAAGCATTTTTAAGGGTTTGGGCTTATGCTAATCTAGGCATACTGTTGTCTTACACCGACTAATGACTGTGAGGCAAAAAGCTGGTATGAGGCTATAGTTTGTCACCAACTGTATTAACAGTCCGTCTAAGTAATTTACATGCTAATGACTTTGGTTTCATTAGCAAGCTGTTCTGATTGGAATAGTAGTTGCAGTTTATTATAGATAGGTTTTGTTTTTGAGAAAATAATCATGAATTTCTTCTACCCTCGATGTTTCAGTAACTAACACTAGCTTGAGCAGCAGTGATCTGCCATATGGCAATCAGTATTTTTGCTTTAGGGTACATTTTCTTAATGCTTATTTATGCTATAGAATGCATTTAGTCTGATTTCAATAGGCCCAATAGAATTTCTTTCAGATGTTCTGTATTTTAAGCTTAAGACATTATTCTGCTGATAAAATGCACTCATGAATTACCATGAATTATTTAATTTACTTCATTGTGTGGATGACAAATGACTAATACAAATCATTGGTATTTTTTTACTCTCATATTCCTGCCTCGTGAAAAATGACTTCAGGGTTCCTTTTGCTATTTATTTTATAAATAACATTTTTTAATTTTACAACAGTTTTAGATTTGTAGAAAATTTGTAAAGATAGAACAGAAAGTTTCCGTATACCCCATATCCAGTTTCCCACATTGTTAATATCCTTCATTGATACGGTCCATTTGTTGCAGCTAATGAACTAACATTGCTGTTGTTGTTCGTTGTTCAGTTGCCAAGCTGTGTCCGAATCTTTGCGACCCCATGGACTGCAGCACACCATATTTCCCTGCCCTTCACTATCTCCGAGGGCTTGCTCAAACTCATGCCCATTCAGTTGGTGATGCCATCCAATCATGTCATCCTCTGTCGTTCCCTTCTCCTCCTGCCCTGGGTATTTCCCAGCATCAAGATCTTTTCCAATGAGTTGGCTCTTCACATCAGGTGGCCAAAGTATTGGAGTTTAAGCTTCAACATCAGTCCCTCCAATGAATATTCAGGGTTGATTTATCTTTAGGATTGGCTGATTTGATCTCCTTGTACTCCAAGGGACTCTCAAGAGTCTTAAGCACCACAATTCAAAAGCATCAATTCTTTGGCACTCAGCCTTCTTTATGGTCCAACTCTCACATCTGTACATGACTACTGGAAAAACCACAGCTTTGACTATATGGACCTCAGTCAGCCAAGTGATGTCTCTGCTTTTTAATGTGCTCTCTATGTTTGCTATAGCTTTTTTTCCCTAGGAGTAAGCATCTTTTAATTTTGTGGCTGCGGTCACCATCTGCAGTGACCAGCATTAACTAAATATTAATTAAACTCTACCATACTTCATTCATATTTGCTAGATTTTTACTGAATGCTTCTTGTTTACTTCAGGATCTCATCCAGATACCAAATTGCACATTAGACTTCTCTAGTCTATGACAAGAATTCTTGGGGGATTCTTGGAACAAAGACGACAAATGCTAATCTCATCTCATTAAGAATACATGCTACCAACATGACTTATCATTGTTGATGTTAATTAACTTGGGCCACCTGGTGGACTTAATGTTGGCCAGGTTTCTACTCTGTATTTTCCCCCTTTCTTTACTGTATTTTTGAGGAGCAAGTTACTTTGTTTAAGGGGTGAGTATTTATCTTCCGTCTCCTTGAGGGTGGTGTTTCTACATATATTATGTGGAATTCTTCTGCATAGTAGAAGAACCCCTTGTTTGTTTTTTTATCCAGTTATTTATTTGTATCCTAATGGACTCAAGAATAATTTTATACTTTGGGTTGTAATTTGGTATTATGTTTTGCTGTTCAAATTGTTTCAGTTTAGACACTAGGAGTTCTTTCAGTTGGCTTCTGTGTCCCTTTGACATAAACTATTATTGTGTGTGTGTACCTTTTTTGTTTTGTTTTGCATTTCCTTCATGTATGACCCAACAAGATACTCTAAGCTCATCTTGTATATTTTCTGTTCCAGCCTTATAATCAGTCATTTCTCTGAGGAGCCCTGGTTCCTTTTATTGGAAATTTCCATTATAAACCAAGATTTGGGGGACTTCCTTGGTGGTGCAGTGGTTAAAAAACTCCCTGCTTCCAAAGCAGGGGAAGCGGGTTCAGTCCCTGATTGGGGAACTAAGATCCCACATGCATGCTCTGTGGCCAAAAAAAGAGAAAGGAACCAAGATTTGGGCACTAAGTTTGCCCATTGCTATTGGAGTATCATTGCCTGTAGGCCCTCTCAGCTGACTGAGCAAGGAAATACATATGTGTATATTAGCCTGCCTATAAAAAATGTGTGCAGAATTGCTTCAGTAGTATCTGACTCTTAGTAACCCCGTGGACCTGCCAGATTCCTCTGTCCATGGGATTCTCCAGGCAAGAATGCTGGAGTGGGTTGCCATGCCCTCCTCCAGGGGATCTTCCCAACCCAGGGATCAAATCCACATCCCTTATGTCTCCTGCATTGACAGGTGGGTCCTTTATCACTAGTGCTACCTGGAAAGCCTGCCTGCATATATACACATCTCTATAAATATTTTCATAGGTATTTATTTGTATCTGTATCAAGTTAAACTGGTTCATTTTCTAGTCTCTCACCACAGTATCCCCATAACATTCTTTTTAATTAAAAAGAAAAACATTTAATTTTAAACTGATTGTAGGGTAAAAATTAAAAGGAAAGAAAGAAGATTGATTTTTATCATATATTCCCTTATTTCTTCAAAGGAACCTGGAATTATTTATCATATTTTGATTAACATGATTTGAATAGTGCTAAAGTGTAATTGATGCTTTTGAACTGTGGTGTTGGAGAAGACTCTTGAGAGTCCCTTGGACTGCAAGGAGATCTAACCAGTCCATTCTGCAGGAGATCAGCCCTAGGATTTCTTTGGAAGGAATGATGCTAAAGCTGAAACTCCAGTACTTTGGCCACCTCATGCAAAGGGTTGACTCATTGGAAAAGACTCTGATGCTGGGGGGGATTAGGGGCAGGAGGAGAGGGGAAGACAGAGGATGAAGATGGCTGGATGGCATCACTGACTCGATGGACGTGAGTCTGAGTGAACTCCAGGAGTTGGTGATGGACAGGGAGGCCTGGCGTGCTGCGATTCATGGGGTCGCAAAGAGTCGGACACGACTGAGCAACTGAACTGAACTGAAAGTGTTTTTTTTTTTTTTTAAACAAAGGCAGAAAGCCTAGATCCAAGTGCTTATTATTGAAGCCAATACCTTTCCCTTTTCATGAATTGATGGAGAAAAAAAAATATTTGGAGGGATGTGACCAGCTGTAGTTCTTCTGAAAACAGAACAAGAAGAAAAAGGCTTAACTTATGTTAGAAGAAATGTAAGGAAAACATTCTGATCAAGAGAGTTACTGAATGTTGGAATGTAAGATAGGAAGTTAGAATGTCTTCCTCTGAAGTTAGGACAGATTCCCAGCTGTCTAAAATAGTAGGTGTTTTCTGATTTTCAAAGCTCTCTTCCCTCCCTGAATTCTGGGACTCTTTATATATATAATCAAAACCTTAGCCTAGGGAAAATCCCTATTTGAAAACATGGAAGGGAGGTCTGCAAAAAGAGAAAAAAAGTTTCATCCCTAAAAATAAATTGTAGTTAGACTAGAAGTGAAAACAGAAAATGAGTTATGTCTACCATCTGAGCTATACTCTAATACCTTTTCTTATTCTTCAGAATCAAATAAATTGATGTTAGAATCTTGGTCTTTCTCTTGTTGTTAATAGAAACTGGTCACAGGCATTGATAGATGTTTCTAATAAACAGATGAGTAGCTTAATAAAATATTCACAGCTTCACACTATTCCCTTTTCTTAGAGTTGCTTTTTTTTTCCCCCCCAAAAAAAACTACATCCTGCTAAATTGTCCTCACTTTAACAACTCTTTGACTATCTGGAGTTGAATAAAGATAGCTTCATGACCTACACCGAAACCAAGCTCCACCCAAGGGCCAACAAGTTCCAAAACAAGACATACCACGCAAATTCTCCAGCAACACAGGAACACTCCCCTGAGCTTCAATATACAGGCAGCTCAAAATTATCCCAAAACCTTTGATGTCTCATAACCACTGCACTCCAGAGAGAAGAAACCCAGCTCCACCCACCAAAACTCCAACACAAGCCTCCCTAACCAGGAAACCTTGACAAGCCACTGATAGAACCCCACCCAAAGTGAGGAAGCTCCATAATAAAGAGAACTCCACAAATTACCAGAATATAAAAAGGCCACCCCAAACGCAGAAATATAATCAAGATGAAGAGACAGAGGAATACTCAGCAGGTAAAGGAACAGAAGAGTTGCCCACCAAACCAAACAAAAGAGGAAGAAGTAGGGAATCTACCGGAGAAGGAATTCCGAATATTGATAGTGAAAATGATCCAAAATCTTGAAATCAAAATGGAATCACAGATAAATAGCCTAGAGACAAGGATTGAGAAGATGCGAGAAAGGTTTAACAAGGACCTAGAAGAAATAAAAAAGAGTCAAAATATAATGAATAACACAATAAATGAGATCAGAAACACTCTGGAGGCAACAAATAGTAGAATAACGGAGGCAGAAGATAGGATTAGTGAAATAGAAGATAGAATGGTAGAAATAAATGAATCAGAGAGGAAACAAGAAAAACGAATTAAAAGAAACGAGGACAATCTCAGAGACCTCCAGGACAATATGAAATGCTCCAGCATTCGAATTATAGGAGTCCCAGAAGAAGAAGACAGAAAGAAAGATCATGAGAAAATCCTTGAGGAGATAATAGTTGAAAACTTCCCTAAAATAGGGAAGGAAATAATCACCCAAGTCCAAGAAACACAGAGAGTCCCAAATAGGATAAACCCAAGGCGAAACACCCCAAGACACATATTAATCAAATTAACAAAGATCAAACACAAAGAACAAATATTAAAAGCAGCGAGGGAAAAACAAATAACACACAAGGGGATTCCCATAAGGATAACAGCTGATCTTTCAATAGAAACTCTTCAGGCCAGGAGGGAATGGCAAGACATACTTACAGTGATGAAAGACAATAACCTACAGCCCAGATTACTGTACCCAGCAAGGATCTCATTCAAATACGAAGGAGAAATCAAAAGCTTTACAGACAAGCAAAAGCTGAGAGAATTCAGCACCGCCAAACCAGCTCTCCAACAAATTCTAAAGGATATTCTCTAGACAGGAAACACGAAAAGGGTGTATAAACCAGAACCCAAAACAATAAAGTAAATGGTAACGGGATCATACTTATCAATAATTACCTTAAACGTAAATGGGTTGAATGCCCCAACCAAAAGACAAAGACTGGCCGAATGGATACAAAAACAAGACCCCTCTATATGCTGCTTACAAGAGACCCACCTCAAAACAAGGGACACATACAGACTGAAAGTGAAGGGCTGGAAAAGGATATACCACACAAATAGAGACCAAAAGAAAGCAGGAGTGGCAATACTCATATCCGATAAAATAGACTTTAAAACAAAGGCTGTGAAAAGAGACAAAGAAGGCCACTACATAATGATCAAAGGAACAATCCAAGAAGAAGATATAACATTATAAATATATATGCACCCAATATAGGAGCACCACAATATGTAAGACAAATGCTAACAAGTATGAAAGGGAAATCAACAATAACACAATAATAGTGGGAGACTTTAATACCCCACTCACACCTATGGACAGGTCAACTAAACAGAAAATCAACAAAGAAATGCAAACTTTAAATGATACATTAGATCAGTTAGACCTAATTGATATCTATAGGACATTTCACCCCAAAACAATGAATTTCACCTTTTTTTAAGTGCTCATGGAACCTTCTCCAGGATAGATCACATCCTGGGCCATTAATCTAAACTTGATAAATTCAAAAAAATCGAAATCATTCCAAGCATCTTTTCTGACCATAATGCATTAAGATTAGATCTCAATTACAGGAGAAAAACTATTAAAAATTCCAACATATGGAGGATGAACAACACAATTCTGAATAACCAACAAATCCCAGAAGAAATCAAAAAAGAAATCAAAATATGCATAGAAACTAATGAAAATGAAAACACAACAACCCAAAACCTGTGGGACACTATAAAAGCAGTGCTAAGAGGAAAGTTCATAGCAATACAGGCATACCTCAAGAAACAAGAAAAAGTCAAATAAATAACCTAACTCTACAACTAAAGCAACTAGGAAAGGAAGAATTGGAGAACCCCAGAGTTGTAGAAGGAAAGAAATCTTAAAAATTAGGGCAGAAATAAATGCAAAAGAAACAAAAGAGACTATAGCAAAAATCAACAAAGCCAAAAGCTGGTTCTTTGAAAGGATAAATAAAATTGACAAACCATTAGCCAGACTCATCAAGAAGCAAAGAGAGAAAAATCAAATAAATAAAATTAGAAATGAAAATGGAGAGATCACCACAGACAACACAGAAATACAAAGGATCATAAGAGACTACTATCAGCAGTTGTATGCCAATAAAATGGACAACGTGGAAGAAATGGACAAATTCTTAGAAAAGTACAATTTTCCAAAACTGAACCAGGAAGAAATAGAAAATCTTAACAGACCCATCACAAGCACGGAAATTGAAACTGTAATCAGAAATCTTCCAGCAAACAAAAGCCCAGGTCCAGACGGCTTCACAGCTGAATTCTACCAAAAATTGAGAGAAGAGATAACACCTATCCTCCTCAAACTCTTCCAGAAAATTGCAGAGAAAGGTAAACTTCCAAACTCATTCTATGAGGCCACCATCACCCTAATACCAAAACCTGACAAAGATGTCACAAAAAAAGGAAACTACAGGCCAATATCACTGATGAACATAGATGCAAAAATCCTCAACAAAATTCTAGCAATCAGAATCCAACAACACATTAAAAAGATCATACACCATGACCAAGTGGGCTTTATCCCAGGGATGCAAGGATTCTGTAATGTCCACAAATCAATCAATGTAATTCACCACATTAACAAATTGAAAAATAAAAACCATATGATTATCTCAATAGATGCAGAGAAGGCCTTTGACAAAATTCAACATCCATTTATGATAAAAACTCTCCAGAAAGCAGGAATAGAAGGAACATACCTCAACATCATAAAAGCTATATATGACAAACCCATAGCAAACATTATCCTCAATGGTGAAAAATTGAAAGCATTTCCCCTAAAGTCAGGAACAAGACAAGGGTGTCCACTTTCACCGCTACTATTCAACATAGTTCTGGAAGTTTTGGCCACAGCAATCAGAGCAGAAAAAGAAATAAAAGGAATCCAAATTGGAAAAGAAGAAGTAAAACTCTCACTGTTTGCAGATGACATGATCCTCTACATGGAAAACCCTAAAGACTCCACCAGAAAATTACTAGAGCGCATCAATGAATATAGTAAAGTTGCAGGATATAAAATCAACACACAGAAATCCCTTGCATTCCTATACACGAATAATGAGAAAGTAGAAAAAGAAATTAAGGAAACAATTCCATTCACCATTGCAATGAAAAGAATAAAATACTTAGGAATATATCTACCTAAAGAAACTAAAGACCTATATATAGAAAACTATAAAACACTGATGAAAGAAATCAAAGAGGACACTAATAGATGGAGAAATATACCATGTTCATGGATCGGAAGAATCAATATAGTGAAAATGAGTATACTACCCAAAGCAATTTACAAATTCAATGCAATCCCTATCAAGCTACCAGCCATATTTTTCACAGAACTAGAACAAATAATTTCAAGATTTGTATGGAAATACAAAAAACCTCGAATAGCCAAAGCAATCTTGAGAAAGAAGAATGGAACTGGAGGAATCCACTTGCCTGACTTCAGGCTCTACTACAAAGCCACAGTCATCAAGACAGTATGGTACTGGCACCAGGACAGAAATACAGATCAATGGAACAAAATAGAAAGCCCAGAGATAAATCCACACACATATGGACACCTTATCTTTGACAAAGGAGGCAAGAATATACAATGGAGTAAAGACAATCTCTTTAACAAGTGGTGCTGGGAAAACTGGTCAACCACTTGTAAAAGAATGAAACTAGATCACTTTCTAACACCACACACAAAAATAAACTCAAAATGGATTAAAGATCTAAATGTAAGACCAGAAACTATAAAACTCGTAGAGGAGAACATAGGCAAAACACTCTCAGACATAAATCACAGCAGGATCCTCTATGATCCACCTCCCAGAATTCTGGAAATAAAAGCAAAAATAAACAAATGGGATCTAATTAAAATTAAAAGCTTCTGCACAACAAAGCAAACTATCAGCAAGGTGAAAAGACAGCCTTCGGAATGGGAGAAAATAATAGCAAATGAATCGCCAGTCTATGTCTGACGCAGGATGCAGCATGCTTGGGGCTGGTGCATGGGGATGACCCAGAAAGTTGTTATGGGGAGGGAGGTGGGAGGGTGGTTCATGTTTGGGAATGCATGTAAGAATTAAAGATTTTAAAATTTAAAAAATAAAAAACTAAAATTAAAAAAAAATAGCAAATGAAGCAACTGACAAACAACTAATCTCAAAAATATACAAGCAACTTATGCAGCTCAATTCCAGAAAAATAAACGACCCAATCAAAAAATGGGCCAAAGAACTAAATAGACATTTCTCCAAAGAAGACATATGGATGGCTAACAAACACATGAAAAGATGCTCAACATCACTCATTATCAGAGAAATGCAAATCAAAACCACAATGAGGTACTACTTCACACCAGTCAGAATGTCTGCGATCCAAAAATCTGCAAGCAATAAATGCTGGAGAGGGTGTGGAGAAAAGGGAACCCTCTTACACTGTTGGTGGGAATGCAAACTAGTACAGCCACTATGGAGAACAGTGTGGAGATTCCTTAAAAAATTGCAAATAGAACTACCTTATGACCCAGCAATCCCACGCTGGGCATACACACCAAGGAAACCAGAATTGAAAGAGACACATGTACCCCAATGTTCATTGCAGCACTGTTTATAATAGCCAGGACATGGAAACAACCTAGATGTCCATCAGCAGATGAATGGATAAGAAAGCTGTGGTACATATACACAATGGAGTATTACTCAGATGTTAAAAAGAATTCATTTGAATCAGTTCTGATGAGATGGATGAAACTGGAGCCAATTATACAGAGTGAAGTAAGCCAGAAAGAAAAACACCAATACAGTATACTAACACATATATATGGAATTTAGGAAGATGGCAATGACGACCCTGTATGCAAGACAGGAAAAAAGACACAGATGTGTATAACGGACTTTTGGACTCAGAGGGAGAGGGAGAGGGTGGGATGATTTGGGAGAATGGCATTCTAACATGTATACTATCATGTAAGAATTGAATCGCCAGTCTATGTCTGACGCAGGATGCAGCATGCTTGGGGCTGGTGCATGGGGATGACCCACAGAGATGTTATGGGGAGGGAGGTGGGAGGGGGTTCATGTTTGGGAACGCATGTAAGAATTAAAGATTTTAAAATTTTAAAAATAAAAAACTGAAAAAAAAAGATAGCTTCTTGTAAGCAAGGTGATTTAAATACATCATTTGGCCTTAGATACATAATTTTTTTTTGCAGAACATTTATTTTTCCTAGAAATGTCAGGTTCAGGTTAATAATGAAATTATTTTGCATGATGGTGATGATGTATACTGGAAAGAGTCCTAAAAGACTTGGGTTTAACTCCTAGATGTACCATGTTCTCCCAATGTGATCTTGGGGAAATTGCTTTCTATTCTTAGTTTAGTTTGTTCATCTTTGAAATGATTATAGAAATATTTATCTTACAAGATCATTGTGAATATTGAATGTTTTTATTTCACTTATGTGACAAGAACATGGTTAAAATATCCCATAGATGGCAATTGTTATTATTGTTGTCATTATTATTAACCATTATGAATTCAGCAGTTCATTAAAGAAACATTATTGAGTTCCTACTGCATGTTGAGCACAATGTGTTTATGAAGATGACCCCAATATAGCCCTTCAGTTCAGTTCAGTCGCTCAGTCATGTCTGACTCTTTGCGACCCCATGGACTGCAGCATGCCAGGCCTCCCTATCACCAACTCCGAGTTTACTCAAACTCATGTCCGCTGAGTCGGTGATGCCATCCAACCATCTCGTCCTCTGTTGTCCCCTTCTCCTCCCGCCTTCAAGCCCTTATTCTCAAGGAATTCATGGAATCATGGAAAAAATATAAAATTAGTTTGAATCAATACATAATGAGGGAGAAAACTCAGAACTAGGCTTAGGGGCAGGAAAAGCTCATTATATACATATAATAATAAGCATCCAAAGACTGCTTCATGGATAATGGACAAAGCAAAAGAAATTAAGATTGTAGTATCTTTTATTTTCTCTGAAAAGGCCAATAAAGTGTTTTTTTATTATATTACTAATGAAACTTTGAAAACTTATACTATAAGGCAATTACTTCAAAGTGTGATTATTAAAATTTTCCATTTTACTGTAAAATAATAGGAAAAATGTGGACTGAAGGCAAAAGGAGGAGAATAAAAGTGAAGAGAAGAATGAGAACTAGATAGAGAACCAGGCCAGATGATCTCACCCCTTTGTGTGAATTTCATCTTTAGTTTCCTCTTCTGTGAAATGGGGGTCATTATGTTAAACATCTCATAGTTTTGGAATGAGAACTGAAGGTGGTTAACTGTATTCATACATAAAAACTACTTATATACTCAATAAATATTAGCTAATACAGCTAGTGAGGTAGAAAAGTGATAATTATGGGTCCAAATTATACTTCCAAGCCCTACTTCAAAATTTTATGAAACCTTGGACAAGTCACGCTCTGGGACTCAGTTTTCTCTCTGTAAAATGAAGACCTGGAGTAGAAAGATACTCTCTAAAATCTTTTCTGGCATTTGAATTAAGATAAAGGAGCAGAGAAGACTGAGTGTGTGACTATTGCCCTGGCCCTATGGGGACAGTAGCTTTCTGTGAGAGGGGATGGAGGTTTGAAAGGACATCTGGGAGGAGGTCACTGAGAATAAATTTTAATTTCTTCCTTTTTTTTCTCCCCCCCAGAAAGGGAAGCTGAGACATTCTTGGTTCAAGCCTCTCTCCTCCATTAAGTGTTCAGTTAAGCTTTCAAAAATTCTCCATAAGTAGTCTGATGACAGCTTGTAGGTCTCTTGATGTATTTTAGGGGCGGGGGGTGGATAGCTGAGGTCCTTATGAAGAGCTCACCATTGAAATGCAAACCAGAATCGAGTCCTAGAGAACTAGGACAGAGGCTGGGCCAAAAGGGAGGCTCCCTTTGGACACACCACCAGACACATGTTCCCTCTTCCTTAGGCAGCGTACTTCCCATTCCGTAACAGACAACAGGGGTTTTGGCTTACAAATGGCAGAAGACTCAGTCCCAGCGCTTTTCCCTCTTCTGGCTGTCCCGCTGGCTGGCCACAAGCTTTGTGGCTTCATTAAAAATGTAAAAGTAGAATGTTCTATTCCGCAAAGCATGCCATGAAAAAGTTATGCTGTTCTTTCTTCTCGACATTTGTACCAAAGGAGCATAAGTGTAAACATCTGTTTTATATAAGCCAATTCCAGGCTTATAACTTGATTAGTATGAGAATATTTGATGTGATTAATTTTCCAGTTACAACACGATGGCTTTCCATCCTTTTATTGCCTTCTTAAGGGAGATGAGAAAAAAATAATCTAACTTTATTATTATTTTTTTTAAGTTTCATGGTGGTGCCAAGTACAACCACTATGGTCAAAGTACAAATGTACTTATGGTGCAAAAGTACTCTACTTTTAATTCATTGTATTGCAAAGAATAGCCCATTACTTACGCTGTAGAAATGTGCTAAAGTAAACATCAAATAATCCTGGGGCTCGTTACATGGAGAACTAGGCGTTTGGGGGAAGATCATTGAGGATAATGTCAAACCATCTAGTGAGCTGCAGGAGGCAGTTTACAATAAGTGGTGTATAGACACATTACTTTATAGCAGTTGTCTTGAGAACTCAGTCATTTAAGGCAATGTTTTCCTGAGTTAGGCTTTATTAGGCCTAGTGTGATAAATGCTTCCAATTAGGTGATCTCTTAAAATTCTTAGCCAGTGAGCAGAGTCTGATCTTCTCCAGAATAGGTAAAAGAATTCCAAGGGCGAAAACTGAATTGGAGAGAAGATTTTAGTGTTTACTTTGCTATAAATATGCGAGACCACTTTTAAAAACACATTACCTGTTCATATTTCCATCCTAAAATATAGCAAAGATAAGAATCTTCGTAAAGAGGACTTCTGAGAGCGAATTTGGTGATTGTTAGCATGAAACAGGAGAAGGCAATGGCAACCCACTCCAGTACTCTTGCCTGGAAAATCCCATGGGCAGAGGAGCCTGGTGGGCTGCAATCCATGGGGTCACGAAGAGTCTGACATGACTGAGCAACTTCACTTTCATGCACTGGAGACGGAAATGGCAACCCACTCCAGTGTTCTTTCCTAGAGAATCCCAGGGGTGGGGGAGCCTGGTGGGCTGCACAGAGTTGGACATGACTGAAGCGACTTAGCAGCAGCAGCAGCAGCATGAAACAGGAGATGTTCTGCAATCTACTCCACCTCACTGCAAAATCTGCATTGTGTCTTCTTTCCAGGAGGAGCTACTCCCTTCTGAACTCCCATCCTTTACCTCCAAGGATCTTCTAGGACATCTTGGAGGTAATCTAGGATAGTATTTAGGGTTGACCAAGAAAGGATAGGTATCAGCTACCATGGTACTTGCTTTTTCCTCTCATCCTGGTCTCTGTCTGTGGAAACTTTAAAGAATGTTTTTGGCTTGTGCTTGTTTGGAATTACCTATGCAGGTCTTTCATAAAAGGCAATGGGAAATTGCCCAATATTTTTGTTACTTTTAAAAAAAGTAAAACTGTCTTTATTTGCAAATAATGTAATCACATATGTAGAAAGTCCTAAGAATCTGTATGAAAAACCACATCTTATTAAATAGATAACAAATTAACAAATTCAGCAAGGTTGTGGTATACAAAGTCAATATATTAAAAAGCAGTGGCATTTAAAAAACTTTTATTTTATATTAGAGTCTAGTTGATTTACAATGTTATATTAGTTTTAAGTATACAGCAAAGTGATTCGGTTATACATACATATATATATGTATATATATTCTTGGGGACTTTTTGCAGAAATTTTTCCCCATTTTGGTCATTATAGAATATTGAGTAGAGTTCTCTGTGCTATGCAGTAGGTCCTTGTTGATTATCTATTTTATATATTGTTATTGTTGTTCAGTCACTAAGTCGTGTCTGACTCTTCGTGACCTGTGGACTGTAGCATACTATGCTCCTGTCTTTGACTAATTCCCAGAGTTTGCTCAGATGCATGTTCATTGAGTAGGTGATGCTGTCTAACCATCTCATCATCTGCCACCCCCTTCTTCTTTTGCTTTCAATCTTTCCCAGCATCACAGTCTTTTCCAGTGAGTCAGCTCTTTGCATCAGGTGGCCAAAGTATTAGAACTTCATATCAGTCCTTCCAATGAATAAACAGGGTTGATTTCCTTTAGAATTGACTGGTTTGAAGTTCTTGCAGTCCAAGAGACTCTCAAGAGTCTTCTCCAACACCACAGTTCAAAAGCATCAATTCTTTGACACTCAGCCTTCTTTATGGTCCAGCTCTCACATCTGTACATGACTACTGGAAAAACCATAGTTTTGACAATACTGACCTTTGTCAGCAAAGTGATGTCTCTGCTTTTTAATATGCTGTCCAGTTTTGTCATAGCTTTCCTCCCAAGGAGCAAACGTCTTTTAATTTCATGGCTGCAATCATTGTCTATAGTGATTTTGGAGCTCAAGGATATGAAATCTGTCACTTCTTCCACTTTTTCCCTTTCCATTTGCCAGGAAGTGGTGGGACTGGGTGCCATGATCTTCATTTTTTGAATGTTGAGTTTCAAGCCAGCTTTTTCTCTCTCTTTCATCCTCATCAAGAGGCTCTTTAGTTCCTCTTCACTTTCTGCCATTAGAATGGTATCATCTGCATATCTGAGGTTGCAGATATTTCTTCCAGCAATCTTGATTCCAGCTTGTGGTTCATCCAGCCTGGCATTTACATGGTGCACTCTGCATAGAATTGAAATAAGCAGGGTGACAATATGTAGTCTTGTAGTTCCCAATTTGGAACCAGTTTGTTGTCCTGGTTCTATTACTTCTTGACTCACATACAGGTTTCTCAGGAGATGGGTAAGGTGGTCTTGTACTCTTTTTAAGAATTTTCCACAGTTTGTTATGATCTATACAGTCAAAATCTTTAGTGTAATCAAAGAAGCAGATTTTTTTTGAATTCCCTTGCTTTCTCCATGATCCAATGAATGTTGTCAATTTGACATCTGGTTCCTCTACCTCTTTGGAACCCAGTTTGTACATCTGGGAATTTCTAGGTTCGTGTACTGCTGAATCCTAGCTTGAAGGATTTTGAACATAATCTTGCTAGCATGTGAAATGATTGCAATTATTTGGTGGTTTGAAAATTCTTTGGCATTGCCTATCTTTGGGATTTGGATGAAAACTGACCTTTTCCAGTCCTGTGGCCACTGCTGGGTTTTCCAAATTTGCTGACATATTGAGTGCAGCACTTTAACGGCATCATTTTTAAGAATTTGAAATAGCTCAGCTGGAATTCCGTTACTTCCACTAGCTATTTTTGTAGCAATTCTTCCTGAAACCCACTTGACTTCACATTCCAGGATATCCAGCTCTAGGTGCGTGACCACACTGTTGCGGTTATCTGGGTCATTTAGACTTTCTTGCATAAGTCTTCTGTGTATTCTTGCCACCTCTTCTTAATCTCTTCTGCTTCAATTAGGTCCTTACCATTTCCGTCCTTTATTGTGTCCATCCTTACATGAAATGCTTCCTTCATATTTCCAGTTTTCTTGAAGAAACCTCTAGTATTTCCCATTCTGTTGCTTTCTTCTATTTCTTTGCATTGTTCATTTAAGAAGGCCTTCCTAACTCTCCTTGCTGTTCTCTGGGACTCTATATTCAGTTGGGTGTATCTTTCCTTTTGTCCCTTGTCCTTTGCTTCTCTTCTTTCTTCTGCTATTTGTAAAGCCTCCTCAGGCAACCACTTTGCCTTCTTGGATTTCTTCTTCTTTAGGGTGATTTTGGTTGCTGCTGCCTGTACAATGTTATGAACCTCTGTCCATAGTTTTTCAGGCACTGTGTCTACCAGATATAATCCCTTGAGTTTATTCATCATCTCTACTGTATAATCATAAGGGATTTGATTTAGGTCATACCTTAATGGTCTAGTGGTTTTTCCTACTTTATTCAATTTAAGCCTGAATTTTGCAATGAGGAGTTCATGAACTGAGCCACAGTCAGCTCTCTGTCTTGTTTTTGCTGACTGTATAGAGCTTCTCCCTCTTTGTCTGCAAAGAAAATATTCAATGTGATTCCAGTATTGACCATTTGGTAATGTCTATGTGTAGAGTTGTCCTTTGAGTTGTTGGAAGAAGGGGTTTGCTGTGACCAGCATGTTCTCTTAACAAAACCCCTGTAGCTTTTGCCCTGCTTCATTTTGTACTCCAAGGCCAAACTTATCTGTTACTACAGGTATCTCTTGACTTCCTAGTTTTGCATTTCAATCCCCTGTGAAGAAAAGGATATCTTTTTTTTGTTGTTCTTTTTTGATGTCAGTTCTAGGTGTTGTAGGTCTTCATAAAACCAGTCAACTTCATCTTTTATGGCATCAGTGATTGGGGCATAGACTTGGATTACTGTGATGTTGAGTGGCTTGCCTTGGAAATGAACTGAGATCATTCTCTCATTTTTGAGGCTGCACCTAAGTACTGCATTTCAGATTCTTTAGTCGACTATGAGGACTACTTTATTTCTTCTAAGGGAATCTTTCCCACAATACTAGATATATTTTATACATAGCAGTGTGTGTATGTTAATCTCAGACTCCTAATGTATTAAGTTTCCCCTCGTCTTATCCATTGCTGTTATACCAGTTCATAATTTGGAGCCTGAGGGCAGCAGTGCAAAGCAGTGAAGGGCAGGAGCTTGGGAATCAGCTTGCCTGTGTCCAAATCCTGGTTCCGCTCCTCACCAACCATGACCTTAAGGCAAATTGCAGAAACTGGCCAAGTCTCAGTTTTGTTGGATGAAGGATGTTGTTAATATTATTACTGCAGCCTACGTTTACTTCCCTTATTCCATTTCTCACTCATTGTCCGATTTTGCTGAAGTATAACTAATATTTTACTTTTTTGCTCTTTAGTTTGAATTCTTTCAGTGTCTTTTCATGCCTTCAGGATATAACACAAGTCCAGCCAACTTTGCAGGTGTGACCTGACAGCATCTTGCCTCTGGCGTCTCCTGTGCCTCTCTTGTCTCTGTCCTGGGCTTTCCTACTGATGCCTTGGAGCAGGATGCCAAGGAAATCAGATCAGCACACATATTTGTAGGACCCCAAATTGTGGGGTTTTTGGCCTGATGGGATCAGTCTTTGACAAGTGAGGATGGTTGCTGATGGCTAGCTAATTTCCTCTGTTACTTCCTTCACTTCCTTGCTCCTTCACAATGTTGAGGGGCTAACGTAAGGGTTTTTGGTCTGTCCTATAGGACCCAGTAGCCAGTAGCTGAAAGCAGAGGGCAACTTGAGAGTGCACTTCTCTGATGCATCATACCCTCTACCCCTCATGCCTGCACCTGGCATCACACCCCAGACCTTCATTTCAGGCTCTGCTTTCCGGGAACTTCAGCTAAGACCAACAGAGAATGTTAACGGCTCAAACAAATTTTAGAAATTGTTTAGTATGACCTGCTTGTGAGTGACAGAACTGAAAACAATTAGTGGTTGAAGTCACTTGATTCATAGACTAGTGTTCCTTCAGCCTCCCAGAGTGTTTTTAATAACACAAGTGTGAAAAAAGGCTATATATTACCATTTATTATTATTGTTATTTCTGAGAAATACTCTGTTATTTCCCAGAAATATATATTGTTATTTCTGGGCGATACTCTGACTTAAGCATCACCGTCTTTTTTGCCCCACCCTTCCTTCTTCTGTCCTGGGCCAGGTCCTCTTCCTAACCCAATCACTTTCTCCCATTATATATTCTTGGTGTTCTTAGCTGACTGCCTGCCAACATCTACTTTCACGGAGTCATTTATTTTAAAGTGTAAATAACATTTCTGTATAGGGCTACTTGGTCCCTAGAGATCTGCATTTGAAAAAAGAGTTCAAATTTTATTGAAAAGCAGTGGGAGAACCATGCATGTCTCCCCCATGTTGCAAATCATAGTCATCAGTTATACAAGACTGGAGTGGAGAAATGCACTGGGATTATGGAAGTTAATGTGTATTTACACTAAGTATCCCTTTTCTTTATCACCTGTTTTCCCCATCATGGTAAACCTTCAACGTGTTCTTAAGTGTTACCACCCACTTTGATTTCAGGATGCTAGTGAAGCTACAAAAGATCGTCTATAAACAAATAGAAATGCCTCCTTAGTTATCTGTCTCTTCCAAAGCCTTGTGTCCCCAGTGCATATACACATAGCTTCAAACTTGCAATGCTGTAACTTCAAATAAATATAATGGTAATAATACTACTAAACTTGACTGAGTACTTGCTGCATTGCCAGGCATTGGGCTAAGTGCATCATACGCATACTTTTCATTTTGCTGTCAGGCAAAGGAGGACAATGATCCCAGAGAGATGGGAAACAAATCCTATAACTGTCCCAGTTCGCCATCTTCAGACAATTTCCAGGCCATTGTGTGCGGAGGTGGAATCAAGACGGAGCAGGGAGGAGAGTCCTCCTTGTATATTCAGCTGAGTGCTGACCAGCAACGTGCACGTGAGGAATAAAGCACTTCAAAGAGTAAAGTTGACAGTGCCCACACTCACACAGGGAGGCGGATAGCTCTGTCCCTACCTGCAAGACTAGAAAACTTCATGCTGCAGAGTGCACTGGGTGGAGCATTCAGGAGAGTCAACACGGAATAATTCATTCTCCACTGAATAGTGCTTTGGTCTGACATGACAAACTTTAAAAATGAGTCGCAAAAGGATCAAACCCTTTCCAAATAACTTTAGTCTGTCCCAGAATAGAGTGCAAGAATATTTATAAAAATACACAGATATCTAGTATAAATTCATAGTATAAAGGTAAAATTCATATGTCTGACATTCAATCAGAAAATGTGAGACCTGAAAGGAAGCAAGAAAATACAACCTATACTAAGGAGAAACACTGATTAATTGAAACTGATCTAGAGCTGATAAAGATATTAGAATTACCAGTCAAGGACATAAAAAGTTATTAAAACTGTATTCCAAATATTCACACACTTAAAATGAGACATGGAAGACATATATATATAATTCTGACTGAGCAGCTGAACTGAACTGATATATAGGATTCAAAGGGAACTTCCAGAAATAAAAACTGCAGCGTCTGAGATGTAAGGTACACTGGATGAGACAACTGGCAGAATAAACAGTCAAGAGAAATAGATTAGAGAACTTTAAGAAACAGCCTGAAAACTAGCAAAAATTGAAACATAACAAGAGAAGAGAATAGTAATTGAAAAAACTGAAGAGACCATCAGTGAACCAGATAACAATTTCATGGCCTCATATATGTTAATTGTTTCCTATAAAAGGACAAAATATATATGATAGAAATTTCTCACTGGAAATAGTGCAAGAAAGACGACAGTGGAGTAACACCTTTAAGGAACCAAAAGGAAGACGAAAACCTGCCAACCTAGAATCCTCTATCCAGCTAAATAAATAAAAACAACCCACAGACATAAATGAAACAAAACCCCCAAACTGTCAAAAACAAAGGTGAAACAAAGAATTTTTTGAACACACAAAAGTGAAATAATTCATCACCAGCAGAATGGCACGACAGGAACCAGTAAAGCAAATGCTTCATGGGGAAGGGAAATGATACCAGATGAAAACCTGGATTTACACAAAGATGAACAGTGCCAGAAATGGCGACTACATGAGTAAATATGTTCATTTGTAAATTATTTAAATATTTTAAAAAGATAATCGACTACTTTAAAAGTTACATTAATATAGTGTTGGGTTTAAAATATTGTAAAATAAAATGGAGGAAAATAGCAAAAAAGATTGGGAGGGAATTAATGGGAGTATATTATTCTGAGGTTCTTATACTGTATGTGACGTGGTATATAACTGTATGGAACTTCCCTGATGGCGCAGATGGTAAAACGTCTGCCTACAATGTGGGAGACCCGGGTTCGATCCCTGGGTCAGGAAGATCCCCTGCAGAAGGAAATGGCAACCCACTCTATTCTCTTGCCTGGAAAATCCCATGGATGGAGGAGTCTCATAGGCTACAGTCCATGGGGTCGCAGAGAGTCAGACATGACTGAGCGACTTCACTTTCACCTTCTTTACTGCATGTGACGTGGTACAGCATTACTTGAAGGAAGATGGTGACGTATATTTAAAGACTGTTGTTATTTAGTTTCTCAGTCCTGCCCGACTCTTTTGCGATTCCTCGGACTGTAGCCCTTCCACTCCTCTGTCCATGGGATTTCCCACTGCCATGCTCCTTTGTCCGTGGGAATTTCCAGGCAAGAATACTGGAGTGGGTTGCCAAGTCTTTCTCCAGGGGATCTTCCCAACCCAGGAACTGAACCCATGTCTCCTGTTTGCAGGCAGATTCTTTACTACTGAGTCACCGGGGAAGCCCAGTTATAAACACTATGTGCTTAGTTACTCAGTCCTGTCTGACTTTTTGCGGCCCCATGGACTGTAGCCCTCCAGGCTCCTCTGTCCATGGGGTTCTCCAGGCAAGAATACTGGAATGGATTGCCAAATCCTTCTCCAGGATAAATACTATAGCAACCACTAAAATAAAATAGTTATAGCTAATAAGCTAGCAATAGAGATAAAATGGAATCATAAAAAACATTCAATCAACCCAAAAGAAGGCAGAAAAATGGGAAAAAAGAAACAAAGAACAGAAAAAAACCAAATAGCAAGATGATAGATTTTAACCCAACCATATCCATAATCATACTGAATGGAAAGAGTATGAGCTCTAAAGAGCTCAGTAAAAGGCTGAGATTGTTTGCATAAAAAAAGCAAGACCCAATGTTAAGGTGACTACTGGAAACACATTTTAATATACACAAACAAGTTAAAAGTGATAGGATGGGAAGTTATACATCATGCTAAAACACTAATCAAAACTGGAGTGCTATATTAATATTAGACAAAGCATATTCCACAGTAAATAATATTACCAGGGATAATGAATGTAACTTCACAATGATAAACATATCAATATATCAAGCTGACATAATAATCCTAAGTATTTATGCATATAATTACAGGCTTCAAAATGCATGAAGCAAAACCTCATAAAAGGACCAGAAGAAATGGACAAATCCACAATTAAGTCAGATTTTGATTCCGCTTGTTCTGTTAGAAAGGCAGAAATCAGTAAGAATACATAAGATTCAAACAACACTATCAAACTAATTGTCATTTATGGAGAATTCCCACCAAACAACATTTTTTTCAAGTGTACATGAAACAATTTCCAAGATAGATCACTGAATCCTTATTAGGTCTCTTCTATCATTATTTCCATTTACAGCTGAATCAACAAAGGCATGAAGAGGTAGGTAACTTCTGAAGATACACTGTAATTAAGGGTCACAGCTGGGCATTGCACCCAGATTATCTGACCTAGAAGTCTTAATCAGCAAGCTCTACCACCTCCCCTGAACACCTGGAACAGCTCAGGTCTCAGTGAAGTCTCTAAGACTTAGAATGCAATCCCTTTAAGATAAACAAAGGAGTAGGTTACTCAAATAGCATTTTCTAAATACTACTTAGAGAGGAAATACTTTCCTCCTTTCTTCTCATATTCTCACTCAGCCCAAATGGCTAGGCTGCTTCCTTTAAATGACATGACTTATAGGTATCATAAACTCAGGTTCCAGAGTCGCTGGATCTGAAAGGGAAGACAGTTGCAGATTAAAGTCTAAGAGGCTCAGGGGAGCAGGCTCTTCCTGAGGCTGCCTCCATGTTGGATGGGTGGTCTAACACACATTCCAACTGGATCAAGATGCCTGCTGGCCCCTCTTTAAATGCCAGGATCCGGTTAGCAGCTCCTTTGGCAGGATGTGAATACATTTTTATTGAAAAGAGGCAAGGAACCTTCAGCTTATGGTTGACTTTCTTTGTCCACCTTCTTATCTGTTACTGGTACCAAAATGCATGTAATAATGACAAGATGGAAAAACGCTGTACTGTTTTTCAGGGCGAGGTTTCCTCACTTATCAGCAAGAAAATGCCACAGAGGGGAACACCTTTGTAATGGGTCTTTGGCTGAGGCTGGGCACACGGGTGTTCTATGGGAGGAAATATGAAATGATATTATTCTGCCTCACTATGCTGAGGGGAGGATTTGTGTTGCTCGGCAAGCATGAATCTTGATAGTGAAATTTAACAAAAAATCAATTTTCTCCTTCAGACGGTGTCTCTCCCCCTCCCTCTTCCTTTGCCTCTCGCCCTCCCATCCGGTGCACTGAGCCTCCATCCGGTACTCATCACACCCAACTGCTTTGACTCCCATCACCTTTTCCATCTACACTCAGTGACTACCCAGGCCCCGCTGTCTCTGTCTTGTTTCCCTCCACAACCCTTTTCCCTGTCGTCCTGTTTCTGACCGGTCCAGCTCTCTCCTCCCTCCCTCCCCACCAAAGCCCCACAGTACCCGAAGAGATCAAAGTGATAAAGTGGCTGCAGCCCACCCGGGAGGACCGTTCCAGCTCCCCCTCCCGGCTAGGTTGAGTGCTGAGTACAGGAAGCTGGGCTGCGCAAGGGGGGTGGTCTTGTCTTCTTGGGGGCGGGCGGGGGGGTAGTATGAAAGAGGTGTCTGAAGTAGCGTTTTGCATCGTAGGAAAAAAAAAAAGGCAATTCCCTTTGTGCACCGGGTTAGCGCAGTGTCCCTCGGTTCGGGACCTCGCCACACATTCTTGCAAGCCATTGTTTACCCCGGGGTTTTGGAGGGGAGGCGCCGCGCGGGTGGGCGCGGGGGGGACCCCGGGAGTGCTTCCCTGGTACTCAGTTGACCCGGGACTCGGTGGGGAGAAGTTGCCCTCCAGGAGGCGGGGCCCCAGAGCCAGGCGGAGGTGGGGGGCGTCCCCTCGACCAATCAGGAGGCGAGGCCGAGCCCGTCTTCCCCTCCCCGGCCCGCTCGCGGGCGGGCGGCGCGCAGTGGAAAGTTGGGAGCCGCAGCGGCTGGTCCGGGCGGAGAGCGGCGGCGGCGGCGGCGAGGGCAGCGGACACTGCGCGGCGCCGCTGGCTCGGAGCAGTCCCCGGGGCATGGGCCGGGCGCGCCGCCCGCACTCAGCCACACGCCGCCCGGGCCGCGGGCACTCGGCCGTCCCGAAGGAGTCTGCGTCCGGACGACGGCTGCCGCATCTTTGCCTGCCCGGCTCCGTGCAGGGATTTCGGGTTCGGTGCTAGTCGCCATCTGATTCTCAGCCCCCAACTTTTGGCAAGTTCAAAGAGGTTTCTGGAGTCGAATAAATTGCCCCGAGAGGAAACCCGCTGCCTGTTGAGGAGGGCTCAGCAGAGTGCTTGGGCGCTCCAGGAAAAAAAAAAAAAAAAAAAAAGACAATGATTTCCTGGGACATGATCCACACCATATTCCTGCTCGCTCTTCTTTATCCTTCCCGAGCGCAGGATGCAGTCCCCCAGTTGGAGGTCGAGGCAGAAGAAATTCCCGAGGGGGCCTCCACCTTGGCTTTTGTGTTTGATGTGACTGGTTCCATGTATGATGATCTAGTTCAGGTGATCGAGGGGGCTTCCAAAATTTTGGAGACGTCTTTGAAAAGACCTAAGAGACCTCTTTTCAACTTTGCTTTGGTGCCTTTCCACGACCCAGGTAAGGGGAATACTTGTTCTTTGTTATTCCTTATGATTACGTTGTTTCTTATGCCTTGAAATTGTGTCAGTAAGTTTCAGAACCATTTTAAATGTGTAGCTGAATACAGTTGTAACAAAGAATTGCTCGCCTACCTCTGGATTTGCTCCCTGATACCTGCTCATGTCTCAGCCATGGAGATGGCTTGTTTGAGGTGCTTGCACAGTGGTACCCAAACCTGGAAAGCGTGGAATTATGAAAACCAGAGCAATGATATAAAAGTTAGAGTTAATTAACTTAAAAAATTTGAAACTAAAGAATGTTTAAGGCCAAGTGGTACATTGGGTATTCAGCAGCAGTACTTTAACAGCTAACACCCAACTTGAGAGCATTCTCAAGATAACCCTCAAGTTAGGGGGAGAAAAACCTGTTGTGTGAGACACAGGGAAGCTTGTAAGCAATAATTACTAATGAACTGAAGAGATGAAAATAAGCCATTCATTTGTTAATTGAATCTACTGATGGTCGCACCAAGATCATCATTAGTTCGACTCACAGATGGTAATAAACGTGTCCTCCTCTCTTTCAGTAGAAATGCATGTAATTTGGTTTGGCGGTGCTCTTTAAAGGTAGTTGAAGTACAGTCACTTTATTTTTTTGCCCTAAAGCCATGGGTTTCAGCTGCTGCGCGGTAATTTGATCCTCTTTACTTTTTTCAGTTTCTCTTTAAAGTGGCACCTTTCTGTGAGGCTCATAGGAGCCCTCATTGTCAATGTGAGGATAGCATTGCCTGGGGAGCCCTGGGGCTGGCTGTCTAGCACCACCTGAGTTTTATTAGCACAACTCACTGCCCAGTCGAAGAAATAAAGCAGTGGTTTCTTGAAGTCCTCCCCTACTGTTCTCTCACATTTTTATTGAAATATTTTTTTCACTTTGAAGACTTTGACACAGCCACTTCACAATGAAAACTTGATATTGAGAATCTCAAATTCTTTCCTTGTGCTTTTGACAAGCATGTGAGAGTTCAAATTATTACTTGGTTTTAAATGTGGCAGGTTTCAGCTATTAAAGAATTGGCAGGGGGAGGAGTTTAGAGGGAAAAAGAACTCTGGGATTTTTGTTTGTTTTTCAGATGATGAAAACAATAACCTGTCCTCCTCTGTGCTATACATATAACCTTAGTAAATTCAATGTTGATTAAAAATAAAAATTTTAATATTTGAATAAAGAATGATCACTTACTGTGTTAGCTGTCTCAGTGAGACATCTCATGTGTTACAATGTTTTAATTTGTTAAATGTTAAGAGTTAACTCATTGGAAAAGACCCTGATGCTGGGAGGGACTGGGGGCAGGAGGAGAAGGGGCCGACAGAGGATGAGATGGCTAGATGGCATCACTGACTCGATGGACATGAGTTTGAGTGAATTCCGGGAGTTGGTGATGGACAGGGAGGCCTGGCGTGCTGCGATTCATGGGGTTGCAAAGAGTCGGACACGACTGAGCGGCTGAACTGAACTGAAGATGCCAATTGTGATGCAGACCAAGACTTTGTAAGCTTGGAACAGGCTAAATATGTTTCTTCTATAGCAATGAATCTGACGTTGGCAAAACGTAAAGTAAAAATTCTTTTCTGTGACACCACAGTTTGCTTTCCTCCAAAAAACTTTTATGAAATGATGTTGCTGTAAAGAGAACTCGAAAAACTGCCTCAAGGCATAAATGGAAACTAGATCATCATGATATTTATTTTGATATGATATGAAAAAAATTATTGGAATAAATTTTATTGTGGTGTGCTCCCTTCCAGTTGTTACCAAATAGGAAAATTTGTTGTAGTTGACTTTCCTTTATTTTGGCAATCACGATTCAAACTAGGGGAAACAGTATGCTAATAAAATATGACTAATAAATTATTTATTTTGAATTAAATAATAAGAGAAAATGATTAACTTAAATTGGCTCCATAAAATTCATTGTATGTATAATTCAGCAAAAGCTATTCTAGTTTCATTGTGATTCAAAGTGTTTTTGAACTTAAAGATGAGAATAGAAATTAAAACATACTAATAACCTTTAGTTTACTAACTCACAATAATGGATTGTAATATTATCTTTGTATGTCATTTTCTGTTTGTGTGTGTGTACAATAATTGAGAGTTTTTGATTCCCTTGTACTTCTGGTTGATTATCAACTTGGAATCACCAGCGGACAGAAAGGCCTTGAATGGAGATTTACTGGCTTACTGAGTGACACTGGAAAAGTCTGTTTACATTTTTGTATCCATTATCTCAATTATAAAATGGCAGAATTAGATTTGAACATCTTTAAGGTCACTTTCAACGGTAACGTTTTATGACTATTTCACACATGGTAGTTTTTCACAGTCCCTGATACAACTGACAAGCAAATAAATGATGTGTGTAATTTAATATAATTATATTAATAACTTTGCTTATAGCTATTCAAAGTGCTTTGGCATCTGCGGTTGAATTTAGCTAGATGAAGTAATGAATAAGATTTGGGATATAGTCTCAGGCATTTGACAGAGGCCTTAAGGCCTTCACATGATTGCTTTGGGCCTCTGCATAATAGTGGGGGGCAAGCTGTATGTTTTAAGGTGGGAGTAAAAATGAAAATACATGGAAGTGTAGGTGTCTCAGACATTAAAGAATCTGCCTGCAATGCAGGAGACCCAGGTTCGGTCCCTGGGTTGGGACAGTCCTCTGGAGAAGGGAATGGCAGCCCACTCTAGTATTCTTGCCTGGGAAATCCCATGAACTGAGTGGAGCCTGGCAGGCTACAGTCCATGCGGTTGCCAAGAGTCGGAATGACTGAGCAACTAACACTTTGACATAGACATACAAGAGGAATAAGTCAACCAGTTGACAAGGTGGTAATAAAATCACTCAGAAAAGTGTAGGAAGCTAGTGTTAGAGGAGTAACAGTGTAACCCATGGTGGGAGGAAGTTCCACAGAGCACCAGGGTCATCGCAAGTCAAGACAACTTTTTGATGCTACCTCTGCTTGAGATGGGTTTTCCATTCTCATGATCGCATTTAATGTATTAATTTTTAATTGCTTTATTGACCTTACTATATAATCACTCATTTAAAACATACCATTCTGTGATTTATAGTGTATTCAGAGACTGTTATTGTTGTTCAGTCACTAGGTTATGTCCAACTCTTTGCGACCTCATGAACTTAAGCACGCCAGGCTTTCCTGTCCTACACTATCTCCCAGAGTTTGCTCAAACTCATGTCCATTGATTTAGTGATGCTATCTAACCATCTCATCCTCTAGCGCCCCTTTCTCCTTTGCCGTCAATCTTTCCCAGCATCAGGGTGTTTTCCAGTGAGTTGGCTCTCACATCAAGTGGCTAACACGAAGCTTGAGCTTTCCTTTAGGATTGACTGGTTTGAAGTTCTTGTAGTACAAGCGAATCTCAAGAGTCTTCTCTAGCACCACAGTTCTAAAGCATCATTTCGTTTGTTTTCAGCCTTCTTTCTGGTCCCAACTCTTAATCCATGACTACTGGAAAAACTGTAGTTTTGACTGTATGGACCTTTGTCAGCAAAGTGATGTCTCTGCTTTTTAATATGCTGTCTAGGTTTGTCATAGCTTTCCTTCCAAGGACCAAGCGTCTTTTAAGTTCATGACTGCAGTTATTGTCAGCAGTGATATAGATATATGCAGTCATACCTCAGTCAAGTTTGGAACATCTTTCTCACTTTAAAGAGACACCCTGTGCCTTTTTATTTATCTGTCCTCTCAACCCCACCCCCTCCCCATATTATCCTCCTCCCAGGCCTGAGCAGCTCCTAATTTACTTTTTGTCTCTGTGGATTTTCCTATTCTAGAATTTCATATGAATGGAATCATATATTATCTTTTTTTGACTGACTTCTTTCACTTTAGCATAATGTTTTTAAGATTTATACACATCATAGCATATATCAGTAATTCATTTTTATGCCCAAATAATAATCCATTTTATAGATATGGTTTATTTTTAGTTTATTTATCTTTTAATCGATAATGGATATTTGAGTTGTTTCCACTTTTTGGCTAGTATGAATAATACTTCTATAACTATTTGTGGGCAATTTCCTGTGTGGACATATGTGATACTGTGATTTGTAATATGAAATAAATATTTGATCTTTGTCACCTTTTCTGGTATGCAACTCTTAAAACTCTTGAAATTTCCTAATTGATGAGAACCATAAAGATATCTTCTGTCGTGTTAATGAGGTGACTTTTGGACTCCACTGAAGAATGAGGGCTCACTGCCAGGAGACTCATCCCTGCGATTAGAGGGTTGGAACTTTCAGTCCCACCCCTAACCTCTGGAGAATGTTCCGTGTGTACTTGAAAAGAATGTGTATTTTGCTGTTTGGGGATGGAATGTTCTATAATAGTCTATTATGTCCATCTGGTCTACTGTGTCATTTAAGGCCGACTTTTTCTTATTGATTTTCTCTTTGGATGATCTAGTCATTGATGCAAATAGTATGTTCCAGTCCTCTATTATTATTATATTACTCTCAATTTGTCCCTTTATGTCTGTTAATGTTTTATATTTAGGTTTGTCTCTGTTGGGTGCATATTACAAGTATTATCCTATTATTGGATTGTTCCCTTTATAATTATGTAACATTCTTCTTTGTTTTAAAGCCTGTTTTGTCTGATATTCTTATTGCTACTCCAACAATTCATTTTGTTTGTTTGTGTGTAATATCTTTGTTTCATTCCTTCACTTTTAATCTATGTTTTTACAACTGAAGTGAGTCTTTTGCAGGCAGTGTAGATACAGGCTATTAAAAAATCCATTCAGCCACCTTATGTCTTTTGACTGGAGCACTTAGTCAGTTTGCATTTAGAGTAATTAGTCATAGGTTGTACTTACTGCCATTTTGTTAGTTGTTTTCTGGTTATTTTTCTTAGTTGTCCTCTGTTCCTTCTTTCCTTCTCTTGTTCTCTTCCCTTGTGATTTGATGACCTTTTTTTTTTTTTTTTTTTGGTCTGTGTGTGTGTTTGTATTTCTTTCTCTTTATTTTTTGTGTTTCGAGTATCAATTTTGTGTTTGTGGTTACCATGAGGTTTGTATGTAACAACCTATGTAAATATAACAAGCAGTTAGTCACTTAAGTTCAAGTACATTCTGAAAGCACTAAAGTTTTATTTCTCTATTCTCAACATTTTATACTTTTGAGGTCATATTCATATCTTTTTGTTCTGTATATTGCTTGACTGATTATTTTATTTTATTTTATTTTATTTTATTTTTTAAAATTTTTTTTATTTTTTATTTTATTTTATTTTTTAGTTTTTTATTTTTTAAATTTTAAAATCTTTAATTCTTACATGCGTTCCCAAACATGAACCCCCCTCCCACCTCCCTCCCCATAACATCTCTCTGGGTCATCCCCACGCACCAGCCCCAAGCATGCTGTATCCTGCGTCAGACATAGACTGGCGATTCAATTCTTACATGATAGTATACATGTTAGAATGCCATTCTCCCAAATCATCCCACCCTCTCCCTCTCCCTCTGAGTCCAAAAGTCCATTATACACATCTGTGTCTTTTTTCCTGTCTTGCATACAGGGTCGTCATTGCCATCTTCCTAAATTCCATATATATGTATTAGTATACTGTATTGGTGTTTTTCTTTATTTTTTTTTAATTTTAATATCTTTAATTCTTACATGCGTTCCCAAACATGAACCCCCCTCCCACCTCCCTCCCCATAACATCTCTCTGGGTTATCCCCATGCACCAGCCCCAAGCATGCTGCATCCTGCGTCAGACATAGACTGGCGATTCAATTCTTGCATGATAGTATACATGTTAGAATGCCATTCTCCCAAATCATCCCACCCTCTCCCTCTCCCTCTGAGTCCAAAAGTCCGTTATACACATCTGTGTCTCTTTCCCTGTCTTGCATACAGGGTCGTCATTGCCATCTTCCTAAATTCCATATATATGTGTTAGTATACTGTATTGGTGTTTTTCTTTCTGGCTTACTTCACTCTGTATAATCGGCTCCAGTTTCATCCATCTCATCAGAACTGATTCAAATGAATTCTTTTTTACGGCTGAGTAATACTCCATTGTGTATATGTACCACAGCTTTCTTATGCATTCATCTGCTGATGGACATCTAGGTTGTTTCCATGTCCTGGCTATTATAGACAGTGCTGCGATGAACATTGGGGTACATGTGTCTCTTTCAATTCTGGTTTCCTTAGTGTGTATGCCCAGCAGTGGGATTGCTGGGTCATAAGGTAGTTCTATTTGCAATTTTTTAAGGAATCTCCACACTGTTCTCCATAGTGGCTGTACTAGTTTGCATTCCCATTTAAAATCAATGATTTTTCTTTTGTCTTTTGACCTTCATGCTAGTTTTATAGATGGTTGCTGCTGCTGCTGCTAAGTCGCTTCAGTCGTGTCTGACTCTGTGTGACCCCATAGACGGCAGCCCACCAGACTCCCCCTGTCCCTGGGATTCTCCAGGCAAGAACACTGGAGTGGGTTGCCATTTCCTTCTCCAGTGCATGAAAGTGAAAAGTGAAAGGGAAGTCACTCAGTTGTGTCTGACTCTTAGCTACCCCATGGACTGCAGCCTTCCAGGCTCCTCCATCCATGGGATTTTCCAGGCAAGAGTACTGGAGTGGGTGCCATTGCCTTCTCCATAGATGGTTGAACCTTTGCTATATGTTTGCTTTTATCAGTGATTTTTTTCCTTTAATAATTTGTTTTATTTTGCTTGGTTTGGTTTTTGTCTTTTCTAGTTAAAGTGAAAGTGAAGTTGAAAGTTAACTGATGGTCTTACAGGGTCCCCTTGTATGTAGCTAGGTGTTTATCTCTTGCTGCTTTTAAGATTCTTTTTTTTTTAACATTGGGCATTTTAAGTGTAATATATCTTTATATGGGTCTCTCTGGGTTCATCTTGTTGGGACTCTTGGTGCCTCCTGGACTTAGGTGTCTGTTTCCTTTGCCAAGTTAGATAAGTTTTCAGTTGTTATTTCTTCAAATTGGTTTCATATCCTTTCTTTCTCTTCCTCCTCCTGGAGCTCCTGTAGTGTGAATGTTAACTATGCTTGATGTTATCTTAGAGGTATCCTAAACTGTATCTTTTTCTTATTCTCTTTCTTTCTGCTGTTGGAGTTGGGAGATTTCCACTACTCTGTCTTCCAGATCACTGATCTGTTCTCTGTATCCTCCATTCTACTGTTGATTTCTTTTAGTGTATTTTTCATTTCATTGTTTCTTCAGTTTTGACTGATTCTTTTTAATATTTTCTCTTTGTTGAAGCTTACTGAGTTCATCCATTCTTTTTCTAAGATCGTTAACCTTATTTATGACTTTTAGCTATTTACCTGGTAAATTGCTATTAGTGTTTTGGTGAGTTCTTTTCTGGGGTTTTTATCTTATGTTTGGGAGGTATTCATTTGTCTCCTGCTTTTGCCTAACTCTTTGTGTTTGTTTCTATATATAAAGTATATCAGTTATGTCTCCTGGTCTTGAAAGAGTGGCCTTAATATAGAAGGTATCTTGTGCGACGCAGTGACATAGGCCCTCCAGTGATCAGAGCCAGGTGCGGAAGAGGGTGATATATCTTGGGTGAAGTTGGTAGCTGTGAAAAGTTTGAGAAATAGTTGGGTTCTATATATATTTTGGAGATGAGACCAAAAGGATTTAGTGATGAATTAGATGTGAGAGAAAAATGATAGTAGGCAAGAGAGATTCTGAGGATTTGGCCTGAGTGAGTGGAAGCATAGTGTAGTGATTTACTGAGATGGAGAAGAGGAACCATGAGCAGGTTTGAGGAACAGTGGAAGACTGAGGTCTTTATTTTTGGCTATATGGTTGAGTTTGAGATGACTTTGTTATCCAAGTGGAGATGGTACAAAGGCAGTTGGATATTAAGATTAGAGTTCAGGGGAGAGGTCTGGGTCAGAAACATAAATTTGAGATCAGAAGGTGTGTATACGATGATAATCAGGGTGAGGCTAGGTGGGACCACTGAAGGACCTATTAGATGAAGAATCAGTGAAGGTCTGAGATCCCAGTTCTGGCATCCTCCAACGTTGAGCAGTTAGAGACAAGAATAAAAGAACAAAGCAGTCTAAGAAACTGAAGAGAGAGAGAGAAGAGTGTAACTGGAAATCAAGAGAGGAAAACTTTCAAGGAAGAATCACTAATTGGTTAGTTAATAAGAGGCCTGAGGATTGGCTAATCTATTTAGCAATGTGGATATTATTGATGTTTCACCAAGAAATGGTGAGACATTGGAAATGTCTCATTTCATTGGGAATGAAAGCCTGTTTGGAGAGAATTTAAAAGAGAATGGCAGTAGAGGAATTGGAAATGTTTGGGATTATATTGCTTTTTGCAACTACTGGAAAGATTGTTTTGTTCTTGAAGCTAAAATTGAAACTAGTTTTGATAAATAATTCACCCAACATCTTACAAAATGGAAACACAATGTAGTAGAGTCTCCAATTTGGAAGTGAAGATTTGTGTTCTCTTCCTTATTCTTGTCATTTAAGCAAATCATTTAACCTTGCCAGACTTCTGTTTCTTTGCCTATAAAAACCAGTGCATTGCTAGATTATTACCTAAGTTGATAGTTTTAGTGATCATAATTTACTGAATGATAATGGACTGCAAAGAGACTCCAAGTGGCAAGGACTTGATTCATTGGGAGAATTAGCAGCATTACATATCTCTTCACTTGCGTTTCATAGTAATAAAAATTTTGAACTGTCAATGACTTTGTATGGTTCTGCAGGACCTACACAGTGTTAAAAAAAGAACACTCTAAGACTTTTGTAATGAAAATATTCTTTTAGAATTTTTTTCTGAACAGAAGAATAGAAAGATTTTTACAAGGAAAATATTGCACATTGAGACCTTGAAAACCTATACAAATTTACATGAACTAAACTTCAAATTGAATGTTTTCAGTTTCAACATATTAAAAAAAAAAAGGAGCCAAGAAACTATGAGTGTCCCTTTGCCTTTGGCAGATCCTGCAGGAAGAAGGGTTTTCATGAGGAAAAGGATTTAAGCCCAACAGAAATCTAAAGGAAATGAGCTAAAATTTAAGAGTGAGAGATTTCGGTTAGACAATGATAACTTTGTTTCCTAGGATGATAGACTATTTTAACCTGAGTGTCTAGATCCCATATCACTGGTTATTTTCTGAGGATACAGAGATAGTTTGCACAGTGAAAGCTTTGTCTTGAAGTATAGGGACTGAATCTTGATATATCAAATGTGTTAAATGTGTTGGAGATGTTTCTATTTTAAAACATCATCTTTGACTCCTGAAGGATGAAAGGTGTTTTTTTTTTTTTTTCATATTAAGTTGAGAAACAGCCCTTTAATTGATAAATCAGAATTTGGTTTTATGTATAGTTTGTTTTTGGTCAAACAATAACCATTCTTAGTGAGCTTTATGACTCTGCTTGCCTATAATTAGAGGTAATAAAGTTACCATTTGTCAAGGACCATGCTAGGTGCCTTTGATTCAAAGATGAGGCATAACTTACAAGATGTTAGTAGTCTTTAGGGAGAAGGGCTAGAGAAATAACAATATTATAAACTGTGAAACATTTTATAGTGGAAACATAAGCATAGGGGATTGTGTGAGCTGAGAGCAGTGTCCCTGATACTGCATTAAAGAGGGTGATGGTTAGCAAAGGTTTTCTAGAAGTGTTACCTGGAGAAAGTGCATGAGTAAAAGCAGTTTGACAAGAATATTAAGGAGTTTGTGTTTCCTGCTGAACGCTTTCAGGAACCTGGAAGTGACATGTTTGGGTTTTCATTTTAAATCCTTATTTTTTGGACAGATTGGAACAAGGCAATCCTGAGAGCTCAGAGAGAAAACCTGAGGCCATCATAGCAATTCAGGGAGGAAAATTGAGGTGACTTCGGCATAGGAAAAAGGCTATAGATTTCAGAGTTATTAATAAAGTCCAAAAGAGTGGACTCGGCCTTTAAAACATGGAGAAAAGGGAAATATTGCCTTTTGTAGATTAAAATATGAAATTGGCATATGATTAAAGAGAAAAGATATGTAAAGTTAGCTTTAAGAGACACTGTTACTCTCAGGATGGGAGTCTTGCTTATCAGTTCCTTATACATTAACTTGTCCAAAATAAAGTCTCAACCAAAAGTGTCAAGGTCAACAATGAAAAAGTCACAGAAACAGACTTAGACATTGTACAACCAAGTTATTTTTGTTAAAAATTGTGTAATTGACATGATATTGGTTTCAATTGCACAGTATGATGGTTTGATATCTGTCTGTCTTGATATGATCACCGTGATAAGTCAGTATCTGTGACCATACATGTTACAAAATGCTTTTTCCTGTGATGAGCGCTTTTAAGAGTTACTCTCTTAGAAACTTTCACATATACAATACAGTCTTGACTGTGGTCACCATGTTGTACATTACAGCCCCATGACTGACTTATTTTATAACTGCGTTTGTACCTTTGACCCCCTTCTCTCATTTTGCCTGCTCTCTGCCCCTGACAACCACCAATCTGTTCTCTGTATCAGTGTTTAAAAATTTTTTTTTAGCATCCACATATCAGTGAGAACATACAGTATTTGTCTTTGTCTGATTTCACTTAGCATAAACCTGTCAAGGTCCATCCATTTGGTTGCAAATGGCAAGGTTTCCTGTTTTATGACTGAATAATAGTCCTTTCTCTCTCTCTGTCTCTCTCTCTCTCTCTCTCTTTGTGTATGCACATCACATTTTCTTTTTCCATTCATCCATAAATGGACACTTCGGTTGCTTCCATATCTTGGCTGCTGTAAATAATGCTGCCTTGAACTTGGCAGTTCATGTATCTTTCCGTGTTAGTGTTTTTGTTTTCTTTCAATAAATACCCATTCTTTCAATAAATACACCATCCAATACCCGGTGCTGGATCTTATGGTAGAACTGGTTTTAATTTTTTGAGGGACCTCCACATTGTTTTCCATAGTGATTGAACCAATTTATATTCTCACCAATAGTGCAGAAAGGTTCCCTTTTCTCCATAGCCTCACCGACACTTTATTTCTTTGTCTTTTTGATCATAGCTGTTCTGACAGGTGTGAAGTGCTAATCCACTGTGGGTGTGATTTGCGTTTCCCTGATGATTAATGATGTTGCGTAGTTTTCATTTACCTGTTGACCATCTGTATCCATCTGTATGTCTTTGGAAAAATGTCTCTTCAGATCCACTGCCCGTTTTTAAACCAGACTTTTTTTTTTTTTTTTTTTTTGCCAAATTTTATCTAAGGTTCAGAGTGTTCATTCTATGCTTAAATAGCTAGTCCATCGTGAGCAGTGTTCCAGCTGTGGTGGTAGACTGTTTATCTTTATAAAAACGTAATGATGTCATTACATATTTGGATCATACTATTAGCGCTCCTTGTTTTGGTCCCTCACTAAACAGCCTCCCAGTAATTTTTAACCTCATGAATTTTACTTATGGGAAGAGAATGTTCTGATCACACTGGCATATACATCAGATTCACCAGACAGTTATAGTCCTCATTGGTAACTCACAGTTTGGCACACTAGCTTTATACATCTGTCTCTATTGTTTAAAATAGTCTGACAGTGTCAAGTTAAAAGTTTCTGAGTTTGCAAGTCTGTGAGCCAGACATTGGTTGATGGAGAATTTATGAAAGTAAATGTCTCCCTGTGTCGATCTGTTTGGGTGGCCTGTCAATCTCCAGGTATTACCCCTCAGCATTTCCAGCTGTCAGTGTTAGTGTGAATAGTGCCAAGTAATGGTTCTGTCCACTTGAAACTTATGCAGATGACAGCTAAAGCCATTGGAATGAATGAGATCATCTAAAGAGAGCATGTAGATTGAGTAAAGAAGGGAGACAGGCAAGAACTATGGCAAACACAGCATTTAAAAGACAAAAGGGAGGAACTTCCCTGGTGGTCCAGCAGCTAATACTCCTGTGTTTCCAATGCAGGGGGCTTAGATTTGATCCCTGGTCAGGGAACTAGATCCCATATGCTACTCTGCCTCCCCCTGCCCTCCACTCCCTGCCCAGCCAAATAAATAAATATTTAAAAGACAGAAGGGAAATTTGTAAAAGATTCTGGAAAGGAGAGTCCAGGTAAATAGGAAGAGAAATAAGAATGAGCAATGTTTGGAAATATGAAAAGTTGTTAGTTTTAAGCAGAAGTTGTTGTCTGTCAGCTCTATCCGTTTATAAGGTTACTGAAAGTAAAGGCTAAACCAAAAGGCTACATTAAAATAGACTGTTTTGTAGGAGTTGTGGAGCCAGGAGGCTGAAATGATGGGTAAGAAAATGGAGCTAACGAATGCAGTATGTTTCTGTCAAGAAACGTAACATCGTGGTTTATAGCATAGGTTCTGGCATCTGATGCCTGGCTTGGAAAATGGGCTCCACCAAGTACTTTTTGTGTGCTCTTAACTTCTCTGTGCTTCACTATCAGTAACTGGGGATAGTATTATCTGCCTTGTAAGGCTGATGTGAGGATTGAAATACTAGATGTCCAAAACTTAGCACAATCCCTTTCACACAATAAATTCTCAATAATCATGAGTTACTGGACTTGAGAAAGAACATGTTCTTTTAAGGTGGGAGACAGGAAAGAATATTTGAATGCTGCTAAAAGCGAGTCAGTAGAATAGAAGAGATAAAATATTCCAGAGAGAACAGATAATTTATAAAACCAGTACTTTGAGAAAGCAAGAGGAGATAGGATGCAAAGTAGAAGGATTGGTTGTTCTCCTCCAAAGGAGGAGAAGACCTTGGGCTCAGTGTGATAGGAGCCAAGTGGACCACTGATAGGTACGGTCATGGTCAAGGTGGTAGGTGAAGATGCAGGATGTTGGATGACTTCTTGTCTGATGGACTCTTTCTTTTCTCAAAGGAAAAGGAGGGTCATTTGATGAGAGGAGGGCACTGGCAGAAGGGTAAGTAAGATTTTAGAAAACTGGTAGAGTTTGAGAGGTACAGGGTATCTATGGACACAGAGACAGTTTCAAACCAGGATGAGCTGTGGTTCAAAATATGAATTTGTAGTGCTTGTATGCTGCCTACCTGGGTGATTTTCTCCAGCAACTCTCAGCAACCTGGGTATAATTGCTGAGTGTTATCTTTTGTTTCATCTAGGACTTGGATTTCATTGAGCAGATGTGGCTAAAGAAATAGGGTATGTTTGAGAAGAATCAGTTCAGTTCAGTTCAGTCACTCAGTCATGTCGGACTCTTTGCAACCCAATAGATAGCAGCACGCCATGCTTCCCTGTCCATCACCAACTCCCGGAACTTGCTCAAACTCACGTCTATCAAGTTGGTGATGCCATCCAACCATCTCATTCTCTGTCGACCTCTTCTCTTCCTGCCTTCAATCTTTTCCAGCATCAGGGTCTTTTCTAATGAGTCAGTTCTTTGCATCAGGTAGCCAAAGTATTGGAGCTTTAGCATCAATCTTTCCAATGAATATTTAGGACTGATTTCCTTTAGGATGGACTGGTTGGATCTCCTTGCAGTCCAAGGGACTCTCAAGAGTCTTCTCCAACACCACAGTTCAAAAGCATCGATTCTCCAGCACTCAGCTTTCTTTATGGTCCAACTTATATCCATACATGACTACTGGGAAAACCATAGCTTTGACTAGACAGATCTTTGTCAGCCAAGAAATGTCTCTACTTTTTAATATGCTGTTTAGGTTCATCATAGCTTTTATTCCAAGGAGCAAGCATCTTTTAATTTCATGGCTGCACCATCTGCAGTGATTTTGGAACCCAAGAAAATAAAGTCTGTTACTGTTTCCATTGTTTTCCCATCTTTTTGCTATGAAGTGATGGGACCAGATGCCATGATCTTAGTTTTTGAATGTTGAGCTTTAAGCCAACTTTTTCACTCTCCTCTTTCACTTTCATCAAGAGGCTTTTTAGTTCCTCTTCACTTTCTGCCATGAGGGTGGTGTCATCTGCCTATCTGAGGTTATTGACATTTCTCCCTGCAATCTTGATTCCAGCTTGTGCTTCATCCAGTCCAGCATTTCGCATAATGTACTCTGCATATAAGTTAAACAAGAGGGAGGGGACATATGTATTCCTCTGGCTGATTCATGTTGATATGTGGCAGAAACCAATCCAATATTGTACAATAATTATCCTCCAATTAAAAATGAATAATTAAAAGAGACTGAAGAGATGAATCATAGAGTCAAATCTGGATGTATGACAAGAGTTGAGATTTTGCTTGTGAAGCACAATATATAACAAGGAATTTGGGATTAATTGGTGAGAATAGCCAGAGTGATTGATCATACAATTCAGCTGAGTAGAAATGAAGATTATGGAATTGATATCAAGGAACTTGAGTCTATGGAATATATTATGGATGTTACCATAATCTGGATAATAACAGAGCTTAAAGTAAGGAAGACAGTGAGTCAGGCATCAAGATTGTATTTAATAACAATTATTCAGAAGTCTTCATGTTGCTGCCAACAATGATGAAGAAGGTTAGAGGGTGTCAGGTGGCATACACCTCAGAATGGAAGATGTTTTTTCTGAAGGTAGAGGAATGACATATTGGGTGTGGATTAAATGATGACCCTCCTCTTCTGACCTCGGATGCTGGAGAATGAGCGGACTCTACTCAGGAAGTCTGTGAGGGAGGGGGCATCAATGATGAAAAACCTTATTTCAGCTAAAGTGGGAATTAGATGGGGAGTTACTGTGGGGAGGGCTTCCCTGGTGGTTCAGACCACAAAGAATCCACCTGCAAAGTGGGAGACCTGGGTTGGGAAGATCCCCTGGAGAAGGGAACGGCTACGCACTCCAGTATTCTGGCCTGGAGAATCCTATGGACAGAGGAGCCTGGCAGGTTACAGTCCATGGGGTCGCAAAGAATTGGACATGACTGAGTGAGTTTTACTGTGTGAAGATGGTTTGGAAGCCATAGGATATGTGAGGAAATAGGATGTGAATGAATGGGTCAGGAGAGAGGAAACAGGGAATGAGAGGAAGAGGGAAGGAAAATGGTTTGCTTTGGGGGCAGTGACCACAGTTGACGGTGATATAAAGCAACATGGGATACTTTGATTGCAACGTCTGACTTGTTTAATCCCTAAATCATGTCCGACTCTTTGCAATCCTATGGATCGTAGCCTGCCAGGCTCCTCTGTCCATGGGATTTCCCAGGCAAGAATACTGGAGTGGGTTGCCAATTCCTTCTCCAGGGGATCTTTCCAACCCAGGGATTACATCTGTGTCTCCTGCGTTGGCAGGCGGATTCTTTACTTCTGAGCCACCAGAGAAGCCTGCATTGTCTGAGACTTGGATATAAATTTAAGGTACCTACTCAGGCTGGTGAGAGTTGGAGCCTGGTGAAGTCATCTTTTGCAGACAACCTGGTTGGCAGGGACTTCTGAGGAAACACTTCAGCTCACATGTCTTAGTGGCACCATTTTTACTTCTAATAGTCGCAGCTACCATCTTAGTTTTGAGTCATTACCATGGACCAGGAACTAGATACATCGTTCTCAAAATTGATGTTAACTTTATTTTACGTATGAGGCAACTGAGGCTTGTATGGACTTTGCATTATGTTTCTACAAGTTATTTTTTTTTTGCCACTTTCGTCTGTTTTGAGAAATGTGTAAAATTAAGGAGATATGCCCAGGAAGGTATGGCAAGGGGGCCCCGTGTTGATTTGTGAGGGCTGCCATAATAAAGTGCCACATGGGGTGGTTTGAGCAACAGAAATCTGCTGTCTCACAGTTGTGGAGCCTAGAGACCTGCAGTTAAGATGTTGGCAGGGCTGTTTCCTGCTGAGAGTTGTGGGGAAGAATCTGCCTCATGTGTCTCTCGTGGCTCCGGGTGCTTTGCTGGTGATCATTGGGGTTCTCTGGCTTGTAGATGGACAGATCTCTGTCTTCATGTTCACAGGGTGGCCTCTCTGTGTGCTGCGTTAATTTTCCCTGTTTGATAAGGACATCTGCCATTTTGGATTATTGGCCCACTCTTTCAAATCCTAAAAGATGATGCTGTGAAAGTGCTGTACTCAATATGCCAGCAAATTTGGAAAACTCAGCAGTGGCCACAGGACTGAAAAAGGTCAGTTTTCATTCCAGTCCCAAAGAAAGGCAATGCCAACGAATTCTCAAACTATCACACAGTTGCACTCATCTCACACGCTAGCAAAGTAATGCTCAAAATTCTCCAAGCCAGGCTTCAACTGTACGTGAACTGTGCACTTCCAGATGCTCAAGCTGGATTTAGAAAAGGCAGAGGAATCAGAGATCAAATTGCCAACATCCGTTGGATCACTGAGAAAGCACGAGAGTTCCAGAAAAACATCTATTTCTGCTTTATTGACTATGCCAAAGCCTTTGACTGTGTGGATCACAACAAACTGTGGAAAATTCTGAAAGAGATGGGAATACCAGTCCACCTGACCTGCCTCTTGAGAAACCTGTATGCAGGTCAAGAAGCAACAGTTAGAACTAGACATGGAACAACAGACTGGTTTCAAATAGGAAAAGGAGTATGTCAAGGCTGTATATTGTCACCCTGCTTATTTAACTTATACGCAGAGTACATCATGAGAAATGCTGGGCTGGATGAAGCACAGGCTGGAATCAAGATTGCCAGGAGAAATATCAGTAACCTCAGATATGCAGATGATACTTCCCTTATGGAAGAAAGCAAAGAACTAAAGAGCCTCTTGATGAAAGTGAAAAGAGGAGAGTGAAACAGTTGGCTTAAAACTCAGCATTCAGAAAACTAAGATCGTGACATCTGGTCCCATCACTTCATGGCAAGTAGATTGGGAAACAGTGGAAACAGTGACAAACTTTATTTTTCTGGGCTCCAAAATCACTGCAGATGATGACTGCAGCCATGAAATTAAAAGATGCTTGCTCTTTGGAAGAAAAATTATGACCAACCTCGACAGCATATTAAAAAGCAGAGACATTACTTTACCAACAAGGGCTGTCTAGTCAAAGTTATGGTTTTTCCAGTGGTCATGTATGGATGTGATAGTTGAACTATAAAGAAAGCTGAGCACCAAAGAATTGATGCTTTTGAACTGTGGTGTTGGAGAAGACTCTTGAGAGTCCCTTAGACTGCAAGGAGATCCAACCAGTTCATCTTAAAGGAAACCAGTCCTGAATATTCATTGGAAGGACTGATGCTGAAGCTGAAACTCCAATACTTTGGCCACCTGATGCAAAGAACTGACTGATTAGAAAAGACCCTGATGCTGGGAAAGATTGAAGGTGGGAGGACAAGGCGATGACAGAGGATGAGATGGTTGGATGGCATCACCAACTCAATGGATATGAGTTTGAGTAAACTCCAGGAGTTGGTGATGGACGGGGAGGCCTGGCGTGCTGCAGCCCATGGTGTTTCAAAGAGTCAGACAGAACTGAGTGACTGAACTGAACTCCAGTAGGAACCTCATCTTAACTAACTGTATCTGAAGCATCCTTATTATTTTTTAATAAGTCACATTGTGGAGTGCTAGGGGATGGAACGTTACTATATGAATGTTGGTGGGAACACAATTTAACCCGTACTTGAAACTATTCAATAATTATCAACACTGAATAAAACAAAACACTTTCACTCTTTTACTAAAGACAGTTCAGTCTTTAGTAAAATTTGTAAAATTTATAAATTTCTAATAAAAGATGTTTGTATCAGGGACTCTAAATTCTGAGCTCTTTCTGGATTGAAACTGGGTTCTCAGTGGGAGTTATGGAGAGAGATTTTAGTATGTTTGGAATGCTATGTAAGTTCTTTAAATAATTTGAATTAAAAAAAATCTGTGACTTTTACTCTTAAAGCATTGAATGCTTTAGAGCATTTACTCTTAAAATATTTTATAAAGCTTTATTTGATTTTTTTTTCTTTTGGAGACACTGATACATTTACTTTAATTTTGAAATAGGGGAAATTATATAGAAGTTAGGAATGCTGGGAAATGTGTGTGTGTTCCAAAGTATTTGGGGTTTGTATGCCTGTAGATTTCTTTTCTTGGAAACTTCAAACACTAATTGGAGCAATTTTTCCATTAACACTAAATCTCTGAGAGCTTACCTTTAAGCATTGTTTTATTCTCAGGTAGGAGGAATTCCTTGAAGTTCCCAGGCTGGAAGTCACTCTGATTGCCATCGAAAATGCTTCAGGGCAACTCAGCTGTTTTCGCCAAGATCTGACTGGGAGAGGCTGGTTAAATAAGAGTGATGGGTGATGGGGAAGAGATAAATCCATGAGATAGATCTTGTTCTTTCTTTTTTTTTTTTTTTTCTTTTTTAAAAATTTTACTTTATTTTACTTTACAATACTGTATTGGTTTTGCCATACATCAACATGAATCTTCCACGGGTGTACACGTGTTCCCAATCCTGAATCCCCCTTCCCACTTCCCTCCTCATACCATCTCTCTGGGTCATCCCAGTGCAGCAGCCCCAAACATCCTGTATCCTGCATCGAACCTAGACTGGCAATTCATTTCTTATATGATATTATACGTGTTTCAATGCCATTCTCCCAACTCATCCGACCCTCTCCCTCTCCCACAGAGTCCAAAAGACTGTTCTATACATCTGTGTCTCTTTTGCTGTCTCACATACAGGGTTATTGTTACCATCTTTCTAAATTCCATATATGTGTGTTAGTATACTGTATTGGTGTTTTTCTTTCTGGCTTACTTCACTCTGTATAATCGATCTAATTTCATCCACCTCATTAGAACTGATTCAAATGTATTCTTTTTAATGGCTGAGTAATACTCCATTTTGTGTAGGTACCACAGCTTTCTTATCCGTTCATCTGCTGATGGACATCTAGGTTGCTTCCATGTCCTGGCTATTATAAACAGTGCTGTGATGAACATTGGGGTACACGTGTCTGTTTCAATTCTGGTTTCCTTGGTGTGTATGCCAAGAAGTGGGATTGCTGGGTCATAAGGCAGTTCTATTTCGAGTATTTTAAGGAATCTCCACACTGTTCTCCAGAGTGGCTGTACTAGTTTGCATTCCCACCAACAGTGTAAGAGGGTTCCCTTTTCTCCACACCCTCTCCAGCATTTATTGCTTGTAGACTTTTGGATCGCAGCCATTCTGACTGGTGTGAAATGGTACCTCATTGTGGTTTTGATTTGCATTTCTCTGATAATGAGTGATGTTGAGCATCTTTTCATGTGTTTGTTAGCCGTCTGTATGTCTTCTTTGGAGAAATGTCTGTTTAGTTCTTTGGCCCATTTTTTGATTGGGTCATTTATTTTTCTGGAATTGAGCTGCTGGAGTTGCTTGTATATTTTTGAGATTAGTTGTTTGTCAGTTGCTTCATTTGCTATTATTTTCTCCCATTCCGAAGGCTGTCTTTTCACCATGCTGATAGTTTCCTTTGTAGTACAGAAGCTTTTAATTTTAATTAGATCCCATTTGTTTATTTTTGCTTTTATTTCCAGTATTCTGGGAGGTGGGTCATAGAGGATCCTGCTGTGATTTATGTTGGAGAGTGTTTTGCCTATGTTCTCCTCTACGAGTTTTATAGTTTCTGGTCTTACGTTTAGATCTTTAATCCATTTTGAGTTTATTTTTGTGTATGGTGTTAGAAAGTGTTCTAGTTTCATTCTTTTTACAAGTGGTTGACCAGTTTTCCCAGCACCACTTGTTAAAGAGATTGTCTTTACTCCATTGTATATTCTTGCCTCCTTTGTCGAAGATAAAGTGTCCATAGGAGTGTGGATTTATCTCTGGGCTTTCTATTTTGTTCCATTGATCTATATTTCTGTCCTGGTGCCAGTACCATACTGTCTTGATGACTGTGGCTTTGTAGTAGAGCCTGAAGTCAGGCAGGTTGATTCCTCTAGTTCCATTGTTCTTTCTCAAGATTGCTTTGGCTATTCGAGGTTTTTTGTATTTCCATACAAATTGTGAAATTATTTGTTCTAGCTCTGTGAAGAATACCGCTGGTAGCTTGATAGGGATTGCATTGAATCTGTAGATTGCTTTGGGTAGTATACTCATTTTCACTATATTGATTCTTCCAATCCATGAACATAGTATATTTCTCCATCTATTAGTGTTCTCTTTGATTTCTTTCACCAGTGTTTTATAGTTTCCCATATATAGGTCTTTAGTTTCTTTAGGTAGATATATTCCTAAGTATTTTATTCCTTTCGTTGCAGTGGTGAATGGAATTGTTTCCTTAATTTCTTTTTCTACTTTCTCATTATTAGTGTATAGGAATGCAAGGGATTTCTGTGTGTTGATTTTATATCCTGCAACTTTACTATATTCATTGATGAGCTCTAGTAATTTTCTGGTGGAGTCTTTAGGGTTTTCCATGTAGAGGATCATGTCATCTGCAAACAGTGAGAGTTTTACTTCTTCTTTTCCAATTTGGATTCCTTTTATTTCTTTTTCTGCTCTGATTGCTGTGGCCAAAACTTCCAGAACTATGTTGAATAGTAGTGGTGAAAGTGGACACCCTTGTCTTGTTCCTGACTTTAGGGGAAATGCTTTCAACTTTTCCCCCCAATTAAAGACCTGGATATATGGTAAACTTTCTTGCCAATTTTCTAGATTAGCGTGAGGAATTTTTCCTGACCCTCGTTTCACTGATTGGACTTGACTTTTAATAGGGTACTCTATTTTAGTTCTTTGATCCAAAAAGACTGATACCATGAAAACTATACTCATATGGGCATTAAAATTTTAGCAGCCAAGCCGTGTATCAGTATCTGACACCCTCTTTTGCTGCCGCTGTGACAACTGAAGGTTACTTCTGGTTTGAGTTCTTTTTATTTTAAATACTTTGGAGATTTCCCCTTTTTATTATTTAAAAGTTTGGCTCTTTATTAAAAAAGAATTGCATTTTTTATCTAGCATTTCTGTCTTGTAGGGGGAGGGTCTTCCTGTCAGCTTAGCCTCCCATGTTGTTGAAAGGTCTCTTCTCATATCTTTGTACTTTTCCTTCTATATGATTTCCCTGAGTCCAAATTTCTCCCATTAAGGAAGTTTTACTCATAGTAAAATGTCTGCATGCTCAGTTGCTAAGTTGTGTCTGACTCTTTGCGACCCCATGGGCTGTAGCCCACTAGGCCTCTCTCTCCTTGGGATTTTCCAGGCAAGAATACTGGAATGGGTTGCCATTTCTTCCTCCAAGGGATCTTCCTGACCCAGGGATCGAACCCATGTCTCCTGCATTGGCAGGCGGATTCTTTACCACTGAGACAGCAATGAAGCCCCAGTAAAATTTCTGCAAGTAAAACTCTAGGTCCAGATGCTTGCTCAGGAAGGCTTTACCAAGTATTCAAGGAAAAATGATCGCAATTCTGCAAGACTACTTCTTGCCAAAAAAAAAAAGGCAACATTTTCCATGAGGCTCACATAACTCTTGTGCCTGTATGTGATAAGGCTAATACAAGAAAGAACAATTATAGGTCAACTTCCTTCAGAAATCTAGTTGTGAAAATTCCAAATGAATTTTAGTAAATTTTATTGACTATAAAGAGGGATATATGTAATGATCAGGTTCTTTTTATTGCATAGCTAAGAAGATTAGTTTAACACTAGCAAATAGTAATTTATCATATTAGTAGTAAAAAGAGAAAATAATGTCATCTCAATAGATGTACTGAGATGTATCAGTAGATACATTTGATATAGTTATATAATTATATTCATTATCAAATAAGGAAACAGTCAATGCTCAGAAAACTAGGAATATACAATAACTCCTTTAATCAAAAAGAAAAAAAAACTATTAAAAACCTCTTCAAAAATCACTAAAGTGATCATCATGTTTGATGGTTAAATGAAAACTTTTCCCATTGTAATTGCAATCAAGATTGCATGAAGGAGGTTTAACTCTAGTGTATCCAAACCAATAACTCAGTTTTTATTTCCAGCATTATTTCACTGTGCCTTCTCTTTCTTTATGATCAGTTTACATCAGTTTGTCTATTTCAAGGAAATGGCCTCTGTTTTTTTGGTCATCTCAGTTTTTTTGTTTTCTACTTTATTAATCTGTGGCTCTATTTTTGTTGTTTCTTAGCTTCCACTTTCCTTAGTTCTGTTCTCTTGTTCCTTTTTATCTTGTAAATTTATATATTTATTTTTACCATTCTTATTCATAATGCAGAGATTTAAGGCTTTTAACTCTAATTCATACTTTTTCTTCTATCAAAAAATTGATACTACTTTTATGAAGAAACCAGTTTTGTCAATTATTATTTTTTAAATATTGTGAGTGTGTTTGAAAAATATCAATATTTTCTGCTTATTAATGTGATTCTTCACATATAGTTAGATAATCTTACTGATTATATTAATTAGAGAAGCAGTGTAACAGTGGTTTAGAACATAGGTTCTGGGGTAGACTGTCTAGGTTTCAAGCTTGCCTCTCTGCTTACGATCTCTGAATTTGGGCATAATCTCTATATCTTCAATTTCTTCATTTGTAAAATATAATAATAGTACCCTGCCACAGAGTTATTTTCAGGGTTAAAGTGTTTTTTAATAGTGCCTGGTGCATATTAAGTGCTGCAGAATATCTAAAATGCTGTTGTTCAAATCTGTACTTGTGATTATTTTTGCTTGCCCTATACATTTGTAATAGAGATGTGTGGAAATCTCCTGTCGTCATCTGTGTTTTTACTCTTTTACTTTGGTTGGTCCCTTTACTCTCTTTGTTGTAAACCTGTGCTATTATATGCATATAAATTATCATTTTTCTCTGGGATTGGTGAGTTTCCAGGGAGATGGGAATGGGAATGAAGGGGCTCCCCATGAGTGGAACAGAGGAGAATCAAATTTCTTATCTCCTGTGAGGCTTCCTCAGAAAGCATGAATTCTTCTAGAAAATCAAATCCATAAGCTGGACAGACAACGTTCACAAATGAAGGTTTGGCAGTGGAAGTCAGTAAGACAGTGTGAATGGCTGGGGAGGTGGAGCTGGAGAGAGAATTTAAGCCTAGAGTTTCACTGGACATCAATGATGAAATTCTGGAGGAAGAGAGAGTTGTTAAAGGCTGTAGCCAGTTCAGTTGCTTATTCTTCTCCTTTGAATGTTTTCCAGAAAATGGAAGTTTCCTGTGCATACTTTTTCTTGCTTTATGTCTTTACTCCCACCTTTTCATAACCCCAGAGAGACACTACGTCAAAAAGGACACAGGTTTGAGTCAGAGGGACCTGGATTTGAAACTTTTCTCCTAGTCATGAGGCCTTGGACAACTTACCTAACATATTTCTCTCTTAATTTTACCTTAGAAGAAAAAACAGGGGGTGACAATGATAGCCTCTGCAGTTGTTGTGAGAATTAAGTGAAATAATTGATGTAAAGCACTTAGACATAGCAGGTAGTCAATAGACACGACATCCTTCCCACTTTTCTTTCTCTGCCTTTTTCTCTACCGATATTCTAAATCATGAAGTCAGTCAGTTTTAAACACACATGCACATTTGTTTCACTTGTTTTGCTCTAACTTCAAAATACAGCCTGGACCTGCCTGTTTGTCTCAGTCGCCACTACTATCAACTATCACTATCATCTCTCTTAACTGTATAACAGCTTTCAACTTGGTCTCCATGCTGTTGGTCTTGCTTTCATCCATACAAGAGCCATGGTAATCTTTAAGAAATGGAAATAAATCATATTAGAAACCTTTCAACAGCTTCCTTCAGATTTTAAACTTTGGGGTGGCGGAAAAGTTCTTGGGAGGTTTCCATAAGATGATACAAAAAAACCCAAACTAACTTTTTGGCCAACCCAATAATAAATTCCTTCTGGTTACTTATGTTTGCGACCTCATGGACTGTAGCCTGCCAGGCTCCTCTCTCCATGGAATTCTCCAGGCAAGGATACTGGAGATTCCCTTCTCCAGGGGATCTTCCGGACCCAAGGATTGATCCCGAGTCTCCTGCATTGCAGGCAGATTCTTTACCATCTGAGCCACCAGGGAAGCCCAGTTACCTATAAAGCTATATGTGATCCGAGTACCTCTCTGCGTACTTCCCCTCCACCTTTTAAAAAAATTTATTTATTTATTTATTTATATCACTGCAACCAGTCTTATCCAAGGCAGGCATGACTTGGTAGTTGCCAGGAGCATGTGGGATCTTAGTTCCCCAGTCAGGGATTGAACCTGCATAGCCCCCATTGCAAGGCAGGTTCTTAACCACTGGGCCATCAGGGAAGTACTCCCTCCCTTTTCAGTTTCTTTCTTAAAAATGCTCTTCCATGCTCAGCCTGTTCTCATTTCAAGACCTTTACACTTCCTATTCTTTCTGCCAAGAATATTTTCAGTTCTCAAGTGCTAAAACTTCAGAGAGGTTGTTACTGATGACATAATCTGGGGCGTCCCTGGTGGCTCAGTTGGTAAAGAACCTGCCTATAGTGCAGAAGACCTGGGTTCAGTCCCTGGTTTGGGAATGTTCCCTGAAGACGGAAATGGCAACCCACTCCAGTATTCTTGCTGCCTGGGAAATCCCATGGACAGAGGACAGAGTAGCCTGGCGGGCTACAGTCCACGGGATCGCATGAATTGGACACAACTTAGCAACTAAACCACTACCATCTGCAGGTGCTTCCTCTCATCTGAAATTGCTCTCCATCAGATTACCCTATTTCAATTTATTAAAAACTAATAGTCATTGTCTAAACTTGTTTATGGTTTACTGGGTGGCGTAGTGGTAAAGAATCTGCCTGTCAAGCAGGAGATGTGGGTTTGATCCCTGGGTTGGGAAGATCCCCTGGAGGAGGGTGTGGCAACCCACTCCAGTATTCTTGCCTGAAAAATCCCATGGACAGAGAAGCCTGGCAGGTTATAGTCCATAGGGTTGCAAAAGAATCAGACATGACTTAGTGACCAAATAACAGCAACAACAAACTTACTTTATTATATATATACATATATATATATATATATATATGTATCATTTTCTTCTTTGAAAGTTTGAATTTCATCTGTCTTGATTATGGTTGTGTTTCTTGACTCTTTAAATATTTTCAGGTATGTGGTAAAATGCCAGAATAAATTCAGTTAATGAATAAATGAATGAATAATATTGTTTTCTTCAGGAAGCCATTTCAGAGTATTCCCACTGAAGGTAATTTTTTTTGTTGGAGTCTTTATTATATTTCATTTGCACTTCTTACTATCTTTATCACAAAACCTGTATTTTGGCTATTTATGGGTATTATCCTGTATATCCTGCTAGACCATAGGATGCTAGAAGGCAAACTTGGAGGGCAATATTGGTTGAATTGATGAATCAATTACAACAAGAAAATCATCCTTATTTTAAATGCTGATAGAAGAGTCAGTGCTGAAAATGGCTGTAGCCTAGCTCACTATCCAGAGAAGGCAATGGCAACCCACTCCAGTACTCTTGCCTGGAAAATCCCATGGATGGAGGAGCCTGGTGGGCTGCAGTCCATGGGGTCGCTAAGAGTCGGGCACGACTGAGCGGCTTCACTTTCACTTTTCACTTTCATGCACTGGAGAAGGAAATGGCAACCCACTCCAGTGTTCTTTTCCTGGAGAATCCCAGGGAAGGGGGAACCTGGTGGGCTGCCATCTATGGGGTCGCACAGAGTCGGACATGACTGAAGTGACTTAGCAGCAGCAGCAGCTAGCTCACTATCACTTCTCAATATTCCTTGACAGTTGTGACATTTGGACTGTAACTAGGATTGTTGGAACATAGTTCACCCTTGAACAAGTGTGTGGGTTATTATATGGGTTAATCCATATATAATTTACAGTTAACCTTGCCCCCCTACATTTGTATTTCCTCTTCATCCCTGGATTCAGCCAACCATGGGCAGTGTAGTACTGCAGTATTTACTATTGAAAAACATTAATGTACAAATTTAGTTCAGTTCAGTCTCTCAGTCGTGTCCGACTCTTTGCGACCTTATGAATCACAGCAGGCCAGGCCTCCCTGTTCATCACCAACTCCCGGAGTTTACTCAAACTCATGTCCATCGAGTCGGTGATGCCTTCCAATCATCTCATCCTCTGTTGTCCCCTTCTCCTCCTGCCCCCAATCCCTCCCAGCATCAGAGTCTTTTCCAATGAGTCAACTCTTCGCATGAGGTGGCCAAAATATTGGAGTTTCAGCTTTAGCATCAGTCCTTCCAGTGAACACCCAGGACTGATCTCTTTTAGAATGGACTGGTTGGATCTCCTTGCAGTTCAAGGGACTCTCAAGAGTCTTCTCCAACACCACAGTTCAAAAGCATCAATTCTTCGGTGCTCAGCTTTCTTCACAGTCCAACTCTAACATCCATATATGACCACAGGAAAAACCATAGCCTTGACTAGATGGACCTTTGTTGGCAAAGTAATGTCTCCGCTTTTGAATATGCCCTCTAGGTTGGTCATAACTTTTCTTCCAAGGAGTAAGCGTCTTTTAATTTCATGGCTGCAGTCATCATCTGTAGTGATTTTTGGAGCCCCCCAAAATAAAGTCTGACACTGTTTCTACTGTTTCCCCATCTATTTCCTATGAAGTGATGGGACCAGATGCCATGATCTTTGTTTTCTGAATGTTGAGCTTGAAGCCAACTTTTTCACTCTCCTCTTTCACTTTCATCAAGAGGCTTTTTAGTTCCTCTTCACTTTCTGCCATAAGGGTGGTATTATTTGCATATCTGAGGTTATTGATATTTCTCCCAGCAATCTTGATTCTAGCTTGTGTTTCTGCCAGTCCAGCGTTTCTCATGATGTACTCTGCATAGAAGTTAAATAAGCAGGGTGACAATATACAGCCTTGACGCACTGCTTTTCCTATTTGGAACCAGTCTGTTGTTCCATGTCCAGTTCTAACTGTTGCTTCCTGACCTGCATACAGGTTTCTCAAGAGGCAGGTCAGGTGGTCTGGTATTCCCATCTCTTTCAGAATTTTCCACAGTTTCTTGTGATCCACACAGTCAAAGGCTTTGGCATAGTCTATAAAGCGGAAATATATGTTTTTCTGGAACTCTCTTGCTTTTTTGATGATCCAGTAGATGTTGACAATTTGATCTCTGATTCCTCTGCCTTTTCTAAAACCAGCTTGAACATCAGGAAGTTCACGGTTCATATATTGCTGTAGCCTGGCTTGGAGAATTTTGAGCATTACTTTACTAGCATGTGAGATGAGTGCAATTGTGCGGTAGTTTGAGCATTCTTTGGCGTTGCTTTTCTTTGGGATTGGAATGAAAACTGACCTTTTCCAGTCCTGTGGCCCCTGCTGAGTTTTAATGTACAAGTGGACCTGTGCAATTCAAACCAGCATTGTTCAAGGATCAACTATATACATTGTCTGAAGGGTGAAGTGTTAAGTTGCTCAATTGTGTCTGACTCTTTGTGACCCCATGGACTGTAGGCCGCCAAGCTCCTCTGTCATGGGATTCTCCAGGCAAGAATACTGGAGTGAGTTGCCATTGACTTCTCCAGGGGATCTTCCCGACCCAGGGATCAAATCTGGGTCTCCCACATAGCAGGCAGATTCTTTACTGTCTGAGCCACCAGGGAAGCTCTGATTGTGCCCCTGTCTTTTCTCAGCCCCATTAGATTTGTACAGCTCATTCATTCTTTATTCATTTATACACAGCATTTCAAGCAAACAGTCAATTGATGGCTTTATTTCCTTTTATGCTTTTAATTTTATAGCTGTTTTGCTTTTGAAGTCAATGGGTTTCCATACTTGATGACATAATTTAAAAAAACAAAACTTTTCCATTGTCTTCCTTCTCTTCCCCCATTTTCTTTTTCTCCTCTTCCTGTTACTTCCCCCTCACTTATTCTTTTTCTTCCTCCTGCCTTTGTCCTCTTACTCCTCCTTTCTTAAAAATTAATTTTTGATGCAATAGTTAGAGAAAAAACAATTGTTAGGCATCCTCATATTTTTAAAAGATTTTAAAAATGTGGCCCATTTTTAAAGTCTTTAATTTATTGCAATATTTTTATGTTTTTTGGCCATGGGGCTTGTGGGATCTTGGCTCCCCAACCAAGGATTGAACCCATACCCCTGCACTGGAAGGCAGAGTCAACCCCTGGACCCCCAGGGAAGTCCCTTCTCATGTCCTGTATTTTAAAAAGTAGTTGTTATATCTACCATCGTGTAGATGAAGATCAGTGAGGTTAATGAGCTTGATCAAGACCTCCTCAGGTGGTGGAGGGGGATTTCAAATCCAGATGGGCCTACTTCCAAAATCATAACTGTAGACTAACCCAGCAATGCTCCTTGAATCTGTGTTAATAGAAGAGGACAGAGACATGCCTGAACCTAAATTACATTAGAAGAAAAATGCGTACATTTAAGCAAAACTTGACTGGGATCTGTTTTTTGTACTGTCTGTGATTATAAACACTTGAGAGTATTGTCCTTTACCCTTATTTCCTTCTTGCCATATGAACACATTTTCACTGTTTTAACATGGCAGTAATGTGAGTTCACGGTACAGATGAGAATTGTGGAGGGAGAGGGTCTTTGGCTGTTGAACTTTGATTCCCTTTTTACCTTTCTGGGGATGTTCCTTGAATATTAACACTAGAACATTATAATGAGTTGGTTATTCTTTTAGACTCTATCCTGACCTAAACATTAGGGCTATACAGAGAGAAAGTCCTTTGGGATCTGTATTTAGAAAGATTTAATAGAAATGAAATACTGCAAAAAAGGTGATTTTAGCAGCTATTCTTCAAGATCGTGATGGCTCCCTGTCCTTTGGTGAAGAGCAAAGTTGGAAGCTGCTTTAATTTCAAACACTTAAGTATTATTTTAACCTAAATTGAAATCCACTAATTTATGAACTTCTTAAGGCATAGAACATGATTCATTTTTACAGCTCTATTCTTTAATACATCACAGTGTAATAGGAATTCAGTACATATTTTTGAATGAACAGATGAAATAACATTGTTTTAGTACCCTTGATGTGGACTTGTATATAACCTTGTATTATCATCCCATGATTTTGTTAGTACGAAATGTTTTCTGTTACATGTCTTGGACAATGGGATGGTGTTATGGATATGGAATATTCTTAAACATTACAACTAATGAAATACAGAAGAGTAAACTGATTCTGAAATGTATTGAGTCATTAATACCAATTATCATTGTTCTGTAATAATAAGAAAATAACAAATATAATTCTAATTGACATTCAGAACAGATAATTCCTTTCTTTACAGCCACCTAATTAATGAACATAGTTATAGTCTGAGGTATTATAGTGTCAATTTCCTCAATTACTAGTTGGGGATAAGATATAAGTTAAATGGGAGGAAATGCTTATCCAGGTGGTGACCCAGAGCAGGGTATTTCTTACGTGCAGCTAGGGTACCACGTCCTGTAAATAGTTTAAGAAACAAGCCAAGTCCAAACACTCAGCAAGTAGTTTAGTCCAGATTCTAAAATATCAGGTTTAGAGTATTCCAACAGCTGACTCAAGTCCAAAAGCCTCAAAGTAACACACAGTGGAACTGGTGTGAGAGCAGCTGAATGCCTGTTGTTGTGAGTCGGGGACGTGGACTTGTAGGGGCACAGTGACAGCTTCCTAAAAGCAAGTTTGAACTCACGTCTTGGAGGCAGAGTCATTGATAGTAATTTACTTCTTCATTGATTCATTAAATGCTTACTGAGTGCAATTCTATGCCTTATATCGCCAAGGCATATGCCTTGGTGCTTGGAATGCGATGGTTAATGAGTCAGATAAGGTCTTTTATCTTAGCAGAGCTTATAATGTTTGGAAGATCATGTTATAAGAATAAGAATTGTGATAATAATACACATCATGTAATAGAATATGGGAAATCCAGATTTTGTGGCAATAAGTAAGTAAGTAAGTAAAGTCGCTCAGTCGTGTCTGACTCTTTGCGACCCCATGGACTGTAGCCTACCAGACTTCTCCCTCCATGGTATTCTCCAGGCAAGAGTACTGGAGTGGGTTGCCATTTCCTTCTCCAGGGGATCTTCCCAACCCAGGAATCGAACCGGGGTCTCCTGCATTCCAGGCAGACACTTTAACCTCTGAGCCACCAGGGAAGCCTCTTTGTGATCCCATTGTGGTAATGATAGTATCTAATTCTTATTGAATAGGTACTGCATATCTGATACTGTTTTTACTTTACATGCTTTAACAGATTTAATCCTCATGAAAATGACAAAATAACAATATTGTTTATATTTTGTGTTTGTCAAAGTAGAGGCCCAGCAAGGTGACATTTTCCTACCCTGGGCCTCATAACTAGTAAATGGTAGATCTGAGATTTGAAACCCAAGATTCATCTCCAGAATCCAAGTACCTAGTCAATATATTCTCCCACCTCCCTGTGGCCTATTGGTTTCTCCAGTTCTCACTAGAAGGTGATGGGACTGGGACAAAGAACCAGGAAACATTCCCCCAAGCAGGGGAATGGCATTTATCTGGGTGAAGAGTTGGAGGTGGAGTTGGGGCAAAAGGCGGATGGCACAGGGCAGAGGGGAGGAAGGAGAGAGAAAGCATGTTTAAGACTCAAAGGCAAAAAGGAAATGGTGACATTGGAGAGCAGTCAAGTTGGCAATAGACCTGTTTTTGTTGGCTGATGTGTAAGCTTCAACGTGAAGGGAGAGTCTTTTAACTGTAGACATGTAAAGACTAAAGAAGAGCATGGCCAGGAGAATCAGATGGGCAAGTGGAGTCTTAGGAGAGAGATACTTGACCATTAACAAGATCTTAAGTCTTAACGTAATTAATCTCAAAAATGTTGTATTTAAGTCTTAGCATGAGAGAATTGTGGTAAATGTGAAGACATGTCTTAAAACAATATTCACCTTTAAAATTGACTGTATACAGAATAATTTCCTGGCCTGCTAACCTATTTTAATAGGCTCACAGCAGCCACTTCAGTTTAACCAGTTGTAAGGAACCAGAGGGACTAGTGGTAAAGAACTGGCCTGCCAATGCAGGAGGCATAACAGATGTGGGTTCGATCCCTGGGTTGGGAAGATCCCCTGGAGGAGGAAATGGCAACCTACTCCAATGTTCTTGCCTGGAGAATCTCATGGACAGAGGAGCCTGGCCTGCTACAGTCCATGGGGTCACAAAGAGTCGGACACAACTGAAGCAACAACTGGGAACCAGAAGGACTTCCATATAGAACATTCTGTGTGGCTTGTACTCTAGGGAAAAAAGAGGGGAAGATTATTTTAGAAAAATGATTTCTTTTGGCCAGGGAAAGACTTAATTCTCTACCCTGCATTTCAGTTCTGTCTGGGAAGGAATAACTGGCATTATTTTTTTTGAAGGAGTTTTCCTTGAAAAGTTTTATGTGTCTCTGCCCTTTAAAAAAGTGCAATAATTTGTTTTAATAAAATTCTGGTTTCATCAGGAAAAAATCTGCAGATGTTATATAGGTCTTTCATTTATAGATACTTGAGATATATGATGTTTTTGAGTGTACATATTTTGGATACTTGTATTAAGTGGCTCGTATTTTGCTTGGACAGTGAGGTTATTAAAATGATTGATGCCTGTGCTTATATATATATTTTTTTGTTCCTATAGTCATGGTTCCTAGTAAATATTAAATAAGAAAACTGGAGAAACTAGAAATTGTATCAGTCTGTTAATAGCTAATCAGAGGAGAAGTAAATTTTACTATTCCTGGTGATGAAGTCAGGCAGAGAGGCTAACAGGACGGGACCGATCGAGTTAAGCAGAATCAACCGGAGCATTTAACACTAGTCCATTTTAACACTAGTTCTGATAACAAGTATCAAAGTAACTTAAAGGAAAAAACTCCGAGAACCTGAATTGAAAGCTTTTAGGGTAGAAGAGATTTAGGTGTTGGTTCAGACCACAAGATCCCCCTTGTTTTAACTAGGAATGTTTATGCAAAACTTTTAAAAAGACTTTTATAGACGTTTTTGTTTTTCCTCTAATGTTATTGGTCTCCTCCTTCTGTCTTCCTCGAATGATGGGAGTTTCTTCCTTGGTTAACTTATGTATCCCTTTATTTATGCTTAAACCATTATGGCCCAAGGAGTAAGGAACAGGGCTGGGGGCATGAGAAGACGTGAAGGTGCTCTCGGGAAGTTATGTAGAAGAGGGTAGCGTTGAGTCCAGAGGTACCGAGGCGCATAAACCCACCAATGCTGGTAAATTGATCATGTCTGGAATGATTCCATTTTCTGCAACAAAATGTGAGGGAGAGCCGATACCAGAAGTGGTATCAGAAACCTGAGAACTAGTCCCAAGCCCCTTAGAAACAGGCCGACTACCACAGAAAAGAATTTAGGCCTGAGGGAAAATTCCAGGGGTGAAGTGTAGGGTCAAGAGTTGGCTGGAATTACAGAGATACAAAGGCACATTCCCGAATGAGGCTTAGTTGCTGAAAGGGTTTACTTGATGGAAGATGAGAAAGATCTAGCTGAAGGTAAAGATGCTGAAAAGATTTTGTCTAAAGTGATATCCTTGGCTGGTGCTCTCTCCTCCCCTGGCTGAAATCTGCCTCTGTGTTAACTAACTTTTGGAACAAGCTGATGGTGGCTCTTTGAGAAACTTTGTAGTTTGTTTTCCTAAATGCATAGTGATAATAAAGAGCAATATCTCATTTTAAGGCAGACTCTGTCTTACATTATATTTTGTAGAAGAAAAGGAAAGGAACTTATATTTCATAAAAGTACTCTGCCAAATGCTCACATGCATTATCTCATGTGATTCTCATAATTTTGGCTTGATGTAAGTTCTTTGTATCCCCATTCTACAGATGAGAGAGGTAAGACCCTGAGAGATTACATAATTCACCTTGTCACCCACATCATGCATGTTCTTTGCTGTCCAGTTACTCATGCTCTAAGTTTTATGTGTTATAATATTTGTAACCTTCTTATTTTATACTTAAATGTTCAAATGATATGACAGTTTCACAGAGCAGAGGCATACCCAAACAAAAATGTTTATGCAGCTTGTTTATTCAGGTCAGGAAGAGAAAATGTATTCTAGAACCCAGGAACTAGATGTTACCCTATGGGGAGGGGCGTCCATGAGGAAAGGTCCAGCGAGTTTCCTGAATGGAGAGCAAATGTATGTCAAGAATAGCTTGCAACTCTCAACTTCTTAAATCAGCTGGTGGAATTCAATAAAATGAATTCAAGAAAGAGAAGTATATGCCAGCATATATACTGTACTTATGTACAAATAATGTATTAGTGGACGTTATGAGATGGGAAACCTACATTTTATGCTTTGCATGGTAAATTGGAGAATGAGGGAGAAAAAAGGATATGTGTTTATCTTCAGTTCAGTTGCTCAGTCATGTCTGACTCTTTGTGACCTCATGGACTGCAGCATGCCAGGCCTCCCTGTCCATCACCAACTCTCGGAGTTTACCCAAACTCATGTCCATTGAGTTGGTGATGCCATCCAACCATCTCATCCTCTGTTGTCCCCTTCTTCTGCCCTCAATCTTTCCCAGCATCGGGGTCTTTTCCAATGAGTCAGCTCTTCGCATCAGGTGGCCAAAGTATTGGAGTTTCAGCTTTAGCATCAGTCCTTCCAATGAACACCTAGGACTGATCTCCTTTAGGATGGACTGGTTGGATCTCCTTGCAGTCCAAGGGACTCTTAAGAGTCTTCTCCAACACCACAGTTCAAAAGCATCAATTCTTCTGCACTTAGCTTTCTTTACAGTCCAACTCTCACATCCATACATGACTACTGGAAAAACCATAGCCACGACTAGACAGACCTTTGTTGACAAAGTAATGTCTCTGATTTTGAATATGCTGTCTAGGTTGGTCATAACTTTCCTTCCAAGGTGTAAGTGTCTTTTAATTTCATGGATAGACGTGAGTCTGAGTGAACTCCGGGAGTTGGTGATGGACAGGGAGGCCTGGCGTGCTGCGAGTCATGGGGTCGCAAAGAGTCGGACACGACTGAGTTACTGAACTGAACTGAACTGAGTCACCATCTGCAGTGATTTTGGAGCCCAAATGTGTAATAAACTCAAAGATGGCAGATCCGTAACTGGCATTTCTGTAAGAAGTTAGGGGTCTGTGGTTGATATTTCAAGATGGTGTGTTTAAAGCAACTATCACACTTTGCATAGAATTTTTGTCTGATGCCATTTCCAGAAAGAGTTGGGAACATTGTTTTCATCCTTATTTATTGTGCTCTTCATGTTAGTATTATGGATTTTCTTTAGAACATCACTTTCTTAGGCAGTCTCTATAAATTACCCCTTTTACTGTGCTTCCTGACTGATGGATTCAATAGTAATATCAAAGCAAGTGATGTACGTATATACATTGTAGAACCTTTCCCCTGGGACAGGATCAGTTTCTTCCTGTTCCCACTCAGGAAGGTCCTGCTATACTTACTGCTGACAACCTCCAGTGATCTTAACATGTGTGAAACACATGACATGAGCACTCAGATATATTTGAATAGGTTCTGTATAAAAAGAGAAGTCCTGGGATATAAGGGAATTTAATCGCAGCATTTCGTTTTAATGAGAACACATTGAGCAACAACACTAAATGTCTTTAAGCCTGTAATTACGTTTAGACGTGTCAGTCATGGTGTCTGCCTCATTTCCAGCCCTTTCTTTGGCGTCTTCCCCATTGGGAGTCACTGTTAAGAGCCGCCCGGTGCAGCTTCATTTTGTTCTACCCACCCTGTCACCCTACTGTGCCATGGCTAACAGGATAGGGTGACCTGGTCCCAGGGCACTGAATTCACGGATTGTGACGTGACATGGCAGCAAATGAGAATTTGACTAGTCAGGTTCCCTCTTGGGAATTTAAACTGGGAAAAATGGACGGCATTAAGTATATAATTAAGTACATAAAGTGTGTTAGTCTCTCAGTTGTGTTCAACTCTTTGTGACCCCAGGGACTGAAACCAGCCAGGCTTCTCTGTCCATGGGATTCTCCAGGGAAGAATACTGGAGTGGGTTGCCACTCCCTTTTCCAGGGGATCTTCTCAACCCAGGGATTGAACCAGGGTCATGAGCATTGCATTGAAAACGTTGGCTTAAAACTCAACATTCAGAAAATTAGGATCATGGCGTCTGGTCCTATCACTTCATGGCAAATAGTAGGGGAAATAATGGAAACAGTGATAGACTTTATTTTGGGGGCTCCAAAATCACTGCAGATGGTGACTGCAGCCATGAAATTAAAAGACGCTTGTTGCTTGGAAGAAAAGCAATGACCAACCTAGACAGCATATTAAAAAGCAGAGACATTACTTTGCCAACAAAGGTCTGTTTAGTCAAAGCTTTGGTTTTTCCAGTGGTCATATATGGATGTGAGAGTTGGGCTACAAAGAAAGCTGAGCACTGAAGAGTTAATGCTTTTGAAGAAGGTGTTGGAGAAGACTCTTAAGAGTACCTTGGACTGCAAGGAGATCCAACCAGTCCTTAATATTGATTGGAAGGACTGATGTTGAAGCTGAAACTCCAATACTTTGGCCACCTGATGCAAAAAAATGATTCATTGGACAAGACCCTGATGCTGGGAAAGATTGAAGGTAGGAGGAGAAGGGAATGAATACCAGAGGATGAGATGGTTGGATGGCATCACCGACTCAATGGACATGAGTTTGAGTAAGCTCCAGGAGTTGGTGATGGACAGGGAAGCCTGCCGTCCTGCAGTTCATGGGGTCGCAAAGAGTTGGACACAACTGAGTGACTCAAGTGAACTGAACTCCAGCGTTGCAAGCAGATAACTTTACTGTCTAAGCCACCAGAGAAGCCCTGAGTATACTGTAGTCATTAATAAACTCAAAAGATTGGAAACAGAGAAGCTGCTGCTGCTAAGTCACTTCAGTCGTGCCCGACTCTGTGCGACCCCATAGACGGCAGCCCACCGGGCTCCCCCATCCCTGGGATTCTCCAGGCAAGAACACTGGAGTGGGTTGCCATTTCCTTCTCCACTGCATGAAAGTGAAAAGTGAAAGTGAAGTTGCTCAGTCATGCCCGACTCTTAGCGACCCCATGGACTGCAGCCTACCAGGCTCCTCCGTCCATGGGTTTTTCAGGCAAGAGTACTGGAGTGGGGTGCCATTGCCTTCTCCCAATAGAGAAGCTATAGACAGTCATATATGGCATCACGTCCCTCCTGATACAATGTGTTAAGAAAGATGCAATATCGTTTCAGTGGTATTCTTGCCAGAAGTTTGTAACTACAATCTAATCATGAGAAAATACTAGATAAATCCAAATGGAGGGACATTGTATAAAACAGCTGACCAAGACTCTTCAGAAATGTGAAAGTCATGAAAGATTAGGAAACACTGAGGAGTGGTTATTGTCATTATATAAGATGTTACGAAGGCAAGCATTGTAGGGGGTGTGCAGGAACTCTGTGCCATTCTTGCAACATTGATGCAAGCCTAAAATAATTGCACAATAAAAAGCTTTAAAATTGTTTTATAATTAAAAAGTCATGAAGGGGGATAGTGACTAGTCTGCATGAAGGGGGATAGTGACTAGTCTGCGACTGTCATGGTGAGCCAAAATCACGAGGAAGCTATGCTTGAATACTTTTAACGGAATTTGTGAGAGGGAGGGAGTTGGGGACTCCCTCCAAAAAAAGTCAGTTAACACGGTAGAAAGAGTCAGTTAACACGGTAGAAGATAAAATTGCACATGGGCAAAAGGAGAATAAATTCTGATATATGATTTAGTTAAAATAGATGAGTGATAATGTTATTACCAGTAACTGATGTTACCGAGTGCTTGTCATTATAAGATACTGGCACTGTTCTATGCATTTTACATCTTTTGTTTCATTTGATCTTCACAACACATGCTTCGAGGTAAGTGCTTCCAGTTTCTCTGTTTTATAGACAAGGAATCTGAGTCACCCAGACAGGAAGCAGGCACAGAGAGGTGGGAAAATCCAGTGTGTCTCAGATCACATGTGCAGTAGAGGGGCAACTAGGATTGGGATCTCAGCAGCGAAACTCCAATCTTCATGTTGGAACGTGGATGCAGTAGGGTGGTGGTTCTCGAAGGCTGATCTCTGAGATCATGGGCAGCATGAGTATCACCTGCGAATCTAGTTGTTGTTCAGTCACTTAGTTGTGTTCGACTGTTTGTGACCCCATGGACTGTAGCACACCAGGCCTCCCTGTCCTTCACCATTTCCGAGTTTGCTCAAACTTATGTCCATTGAGTCGGTGATGTCATCCAACCATCTCATCCTCTTCCCCCTTCTCCTCCCGCCTTCAATCTTTGCCAGCATCAGGATCTTTTCTAATGAGTTGGCCCTTCACATCAGGTGGCCAAATATTGGAACTTCAGCTTCAGCATCAGTCCTTCCAATGAATATTCAGGGTTGATTTCCTGTAGAATTGACTGATCTCCTTGCAGTCCAGACAGGCAAATTCTGAGGCCCTGTTTCAGAAACGCTGCAGGTGGGGCCCAGCAGTCTGTGTTTTCACAGCCCTCCAGGCTATTCTGAGTCTTGCTAAAAATGGTTTAAGGAACTCTGAGATGGAGTGAAGGCCCACAATCTACTCTTTCCAGTTCTTCTCATCTTTCTTGGCACACTGTGAAAGGCTCCTTCTCTTCCCAGTTACTCCTGGGATCCTGTGCACCTGCATTCTTGTAACTTGTTGCTTAGTCACTAAGTCGTGTCCAGCTCTTTTGCAACCCCATGGACTGTAACCCACCAGGCTCCTCTGTCCATGGGATTTCCCAGGCATGAGTACTGGAGTGGGTTGCCGTATGCTTCTCCAGATCTGCCTGACCTAGGAGTCAAAACTGCATCCCCTGCATTGGCAGGAGAATTCTTTACTAATGAGCCACCTGGGAAGCCAATCCTTGTAACTACCCTCAGTTATTTGAAGTAACTTGGATTCATGGGGTCGCAAAGAGTCGGACACGACTGAGCAACTGAACTGAACTGAGCCATGTTTGTTACTTGCAATTAAGAGAGATAGTTAAAACAAACACTTCAGAGACGTGGGATATGTTTGTTTGAATGGGGCTTATTAACCCTGGGGAAACATCTGTTTCTGGAAGCATAGTGGACTAAAAGACACTCAGGACCAATCCTGCCACTGAAAACAGCTAACAAGTCTGGGATGGATACATATAATTTTAGAAGTATCAGAATGCTAAAAAATAGTAAAGGAATTACCTGGCTAAAAGTTTAGAGGAAAATGACACCCAGAATAGTCAGTGGAACAGTGAAGCCACTTCTGCTTGAGGACATATGTTAGTTGCAATGCAGGAGACCCAGGTTTGATCCCTGGGTTGGGAAGACCTCCAGGAGAAAGGAATGGCAACCCACTCCAGTATTGATGCCTGATGAATTCCATGGACAGAGGAGCCTGGTGGGCTATAATTTATGGGTCACAGAGTCGGACACAACTGAGTTATTAACACTTATAAAGAAATAAGCAGATAATTAAGTGAGAGGATAAATTCATCAAGTCCTAAGCTTGAGATTTTCTACATAAAATGGGGGTGTATCAGTTTGTTTACAAATTAAGTCATTCTTATCTTCTTTCTCTTAATGGGATTATAAATACTTATGTGTGTGCTAAGTTGCTTTAGTTGTGTCCGACTCTTTGCAACCCCATGGACTGTAGCTCCCAGGCTCCCCTATCCATAGAATTCTTCAGGCAAGAGTACTGGAGTGGGTTGCCATTTCCTTCTCTAGGGGATCTTCCCGACCCAGGGATTGAACCCAGGTCTCTTGCATTGCAGGTGGATTCTTTTACCACTGAGCCACCAGGGAAGCTTGAGGACATGGGCAGGGATTATTCTTGGTTGCAAAACCTAGTCATATTAAACCCAGGACATGGGTAGGGAGTCAAAGAGGAAATCTCTGTAAAACTGAGATCCCCAGGCTACCCTCTGAGCATAAGGATAAGGGTGAACCAGAAGTCAACACTCCTTGCCCTCCCACCTTTAGTGCTGAGTAGCAGAGGGCACAAAACCCAAATCCTAATGAAATAAATCATTGAGACGTTACAGTCAAACCCTGATGTTCTCAAGGATGTGGTACTTAAACACTTCACCTAGGCAGTTCAGAGAATGCTGGGTGTGGATTTGGTTTAAGGTGGTCCTGAACTGGTCGTGCCCCTGTATGTACCTAGTAAAAGCAAATGAAGATCCTAGGCTTCCAGGAATTCCCAGAAATAGTTCTATGAGTGTAATGGGGAAATCATAGTAAAATTTAACCAAACATTTGTGGAAGCCAGGCACCAAGGATAAGTACAGGCAGAAACAACCAGGGGCCAGAACAGATGCACAAAAATGTAAGGTTTTAGGATTGTCCGAGTATAAGATGCAGTTCTATCTTCAGAGAAATAAAATAAGCTTGAAAATATTTTTAAGGAAACAAGAAACTAAAATCCTAGGAAATCTGATGGAAAAAAATAGAATTTCAAGAAGGGAAAAAGTAAAAATATATTAAACCAGGACTGGTAATGATTAAAGTATACTGTTTTATACTCTGAATAACCTTCTATATTTTTGATGAGTGTATTTTGTGAGATCTTGTATTTTATGTGGTTAACTTTTGATTTAAATTTATTTGAAATTAATAAATGACATGTTTAAATTGTAACTTGATACATAAAGACAATTGAAAGTGGTTTAAGCTTACATTAAATCTGTATTTCAGTTTTGGCATCTGACTGTAATATAGATAATGATATGGGTGTATGAGTGACTTCTCCAATAAATTAAACAGTGGCCTAACTTGGTCTTAATTATCTGAATGTATCATGAATGCTTGTGGATTTTGAGGCTAAATATTTCAGTTAAATATCCTGTCCCATCACTTCATGGCAAATAGATGGGGAAACAATGAAAAAAGTGACATGCTTTCCTTGGGCTACAAAATCACTGCAGATGGTGACTGCAGCCATGAAATTAAAAGATGCTTGCTCCTTGGAATAAAAGCTATGACAAACCTAGACCGCATATTAAAAAGCAGAGACATTAGTTTGCTGATAAAGGTCCATCTAGTCAAAGCAATGGTTTTTCCAGGGGTCATATATGGATGTGAGAGTTGGACCAAAAAGAAAGCTGAGCACCAAAGAATTGATGCTTTTGAACTGTGGTGTTGAAGAAGATTCCCTTGGACTGCAAGGAGATCGAACCAGTCCATCCTAAAGGAAATCAGTCCTGAATATTCATTGGAAGGACTGATTCTGAAGCTGAAACTCTAGTACTTTGGCCATCTGATGTGAAGAACTGACTCATTGTAAAAGTCCCTGATGCAGGAGGAGAAGGGGACTACAGAGGATGAGATGCTTGGATGGCATCATTGACTCTATGGGCATGAGTTTGAGCAAGCTCCGGGAGTTGGTTATGGACAGGGAAGCCTGGTGTGCTGTAGTCCATGGGGTTGCAAAGAGTCGGACACGACTGAGCAACTGACCTAAACTGAGTGCAATTAAATGGAGTCAGTCCCCATTTTATTTATCAAATTTAATTAAAGAGTTTAAAGAGTATAAATAACTTCAGAGGAAATGCAAAAATATGACAATAGGTTCAGTATATAAGCATGTGAGTGGAAAGTTTCTAGACTCAACTGGCATGCCAGTGATTGAACAGTAAAACAATCTATGTTCCCCAGAGGAAAATGTCAACTTTCAGGACTGGTAAAACTTATGACTGAGGCTTAGTGTATGGAAAGGTTAGAACCACCATTTTCTAACTGTAAGTAAATGTATCTGCAAATGTTGAATGTGTAATATTTGATTCATCCCCAGAGATGCTAATTATTCTTTAAGAATGTGGTAATGAGGTGTAACATACTGTGTGCCAGCGGGCATAATAGATCATGTTTCATATCATTCGTTTAAATCGGGGCATTAATTTTCACTACAAGATAGAGTCAGTGATAGAGGCATATTATAGAGGCATAGATAGAGGCAAACTATGGGAAAAATTTTTAGCAAGTATAGACAATCAGCCACACAATTATTGGCTCTTAAAATGCTGATCTCATTTGCTTGCAGCCAGACTTGTTGAAAGATGGCTATCAGAAGCAAAACAAAAGTCCCCTCTGTGGTGCCCTATTAATGTTAATAGCCCTTAGTAAGGAAAAAAACATAAAGTTCAAGTTAAATGCCGTAAAAGATAATTCTTTTGAATGCAACATGAAGCCACTGGGGCCATAGTTTCCACTTTTGTAAATATTATTATGCCTCAACATTGATTTACTGAACATATGCCATGTCAAGATACAGAGGAAGAAGTAGACTTTGTCCAGAAAGTTTACAGTATGTATAACCAAGAGCCTGGGATGCATCTCGTAGGTGAGAGTAAGTTGGCATCTTATTATATGTTTAATGAATGTTTTCATGTTTTGATTTGTATTCCATCTTTCTTCCCCACTGTCTACCTCAGTCATAGATTAGAAGACAGGCTGGAAAAAGTCAGACCTTTTGGAGTAGACGGCTGATTGATTTTTAGAGACAGGAAAACACAGGTAGAAATAAGTTAGGTGAAAGTGGCTTAGTCCATTGTCATGACCTCTGAGAAGAGAAGAAGCAGGGAAATAGGTAGGTCAGTGCTGAGGATTGTAGGTTCAAGAGTGCACAGATTTAGGCAACATCTGTCACTTGGATGGATGAGTAAGCAAAGTGAAGGACTTTGGTTTGAGTTCTATAAGTTGATGCAAAATTTAGTATATCTAAGTCTTGTAAGAAATTAGAGCATTAGTCACATACTCTCAAAGTGAAAATAACCAGTATGGTTTAATGAGAAAAGCATAGACTTTGGAATCAGAAGGACTTGAAGACATGGATTAGCCTATCTTCTCATAGAGAAGATGAAAGGGGATGCAATTTGTGAAATAGGTGGCACATGGCAGGTTATATATAATCCTAAAAGGATTTGTTTCTGTATTATATGACAATTGTAGGAATTTGTATAATCTTAAATATTTGATTAAGGGAAATTTTACATAATACTTCCTGTGATGTCATTGTGGCTAAGAACACCCTGTCCCCATACTTTGGGATGAGAATTTTTGCATTGAATTATAAGAACTTATGTGCTAGGTGAAAGGGTAGTCTAATTGATGAGAAAATTTTAGCCTATGATATGAAAAGAAAAGTAGTAAAGAAGAGGCTTGGTTGTTAAGGAATATGTATTGGTGGCTGTATTAGTTAGTTTTTGCTGTGTGACAAGTTATCCCTAAACTTAATGGTTTTAAACAATAATCATTCACTAAAGTTCAGAGAATGAACTTACAGTTGTCAAGGGGAAGGATAGGAGGAAGGGATAGATAGGGAGTTTGGGACACTGCTATATTTAAAATGGATGACCAACAAGGTCCTCCTGTATAGTACAGAGAATTCTGCTCAAAGTTGTATGGCAGCCTGGATGGGAGTGGAGTTTGGCAGGTCGGGGAATGGATATGGATGGCTGAGTTCCTTTTCTGTCCACCTGAAAATGGGACAGAAAATTTCCCTCAGTCAAATATTTGAGATTATATGAATTCCTACAATTGTCATATAATATAGAAACAAATCCTTTTAGGATTTTATATAACCTGTTAAGTGCCACATATTTTATAAATTACATCTCCTTTTATCTTTTCTATGAGAAAATAGGCTAATTCATGTCTTCAAGTCCTTCTGATTCCAGAGTGTCTGCTTTTTTAATTAAAACATATTGACTGCTTTCAGTTTGAGAGTATGTGACTAAAGCCCTCATTTCTTAAAACACTTAGGTGTACTAAATTTTGCATCTGAAGCTATCACAACATTGTTAATCAGCTATACTCCAATGTACAATGTTTAAAAAATAAAGTTCACCGTCTTAGGGGCCAACAGTTTTGGCTGAACTCAGTTCTCCCGGTAGTTCTTCTGGTCTTGGCTGGCTTCACTGATGTGTCTTTGATAAACTGCTTCGTCAGCTAGGGCCTGGCCACTCTCAGATGATTTCAGCTGGGATGCCTCTCTCTGCTTCTCGTGGTCTTCCATCATCCAGGATGCTAGCTTAGGGTTCATCCAAGAGATGTGAGGGATCCCAGGAGACTGAGGGGAAGTGTACAAATGCTCTCAAAGTCTTCTCTTGGAACTGGCACACCCTTCCTTTTACCATATTCTATTGGCCAAGGCAAGAATCAAGGCCAGTCTAGATTGGGGGTGGGGGAAATAGATGCTGCCTCCTGTCAGGAGGCCATGTCACATTGCAGAGGGCAGGCATGTATTTATATCGTTGAGGCCATTTTTGCAAACTACTGTAGCTGGGAAGTGAGTTCTGGTAGATTTTATGAGGAGAACAAAAGATCTTAAGAGACTGATTCCAGCAAATGCAATGGTGTCTCAGCAGAGGTGGTTAGAAAGGCCTGGATGACTGAGGTAGAACTTGATGGGAACTCTTTTTGGGAAAAATACTGAAGAGAGGTACAAAGGTGATTTAAATTTTTTCAGAGAAAATATATATTTAATAGATAAAAGGAATTAACTTTGGAGAGAAAATTACTAGTGAGTGTTAAACTTTAAGTTGGATAAATGTTGAAGCCAGCAGTTGGGTAATGGACTGTAGCCTTCAGGCTCCTCTGTCCATGGGCTTCTCCTGGCAAGAATACTGGAGTGGGTTGCCATGTTGTCTATCAGGGAATCTTCCCGACCTGGGGATTGAACCCAAGTCTCTTATGTCTCCTGCATCGGTAGATGGATTCTTTACCACTAGCGTCACCTGGGAAGCCCAGAGAAAATCAAGTGGAGTGTATACATGTTAAAAAAGAAGAGAAAGGGAAATCCCTACGAGAAAAATTGAGATCCTATCCAAAAATATAAATATGACATACAGCTATCTGTGATTTTTTTTTCCTGTAGAAATGTGGTACTTTTGTTTTATGAGGCAGTAAGTTCCATTTTAGGGTACCCAGATGCAAACAGGAATTTCTGAGAAATCTGATCTTCCCCTTGTAAATAGAATGAGGGCAGAGGGGAAGAGAAGTAATGTCCCTTCAGCCTGCAAACTGCCTTTAGTTCTGGCAATGGGGAAATGTGCCTTACCTTTTTTCAGAATTTATACTCTATGTGCCTGTCACTAATATTCAGTTGCTTCTACCACGGAGCAATGATTTAGCAGTGATTCTCATTCTATCCCAGCCAGTTAAGCAGGAAGTGAAAACACAAGGGACATTTAAGGGCAGTGCCTTATTAAAGAAGTGTTTGTGATCACCAGACTGTTAGTTAAAAGCAATAGGATCACACCATAGCTCAGGCCATCTTATTAGCTCTTGTTTCTATCTTGGTGTCTATAGCAGTTTTATGTTATTACGGATGAGAGCAGGATCTTTGGCTATTCCTGACAAACAGGGTTAAATAGAAATTTAAGGCACAGAAAGAATAGGTCTACAATATAGCATTTTTATACAAATCTCACTTTGGATATAAGATTTAGCAGTGTGTTACTGGGGCACTATTTATATCTCTTTAAATAGATTTAAGAACAAAAATAGATTTTTATGTATGCACAAAAAGAAGCCCTTAGAACTACAGTAGTTGAGAATTCTGGTCTTCTGGCACCGTGACCCACAGGCCAATGTGGTTAAGGTTCTCTGTAAAGAAGAGAAGTCAGCAGGGTTTGGCAAATAATCCCAGGTACATCTTCACCCTGTCCAGGCAAGGTGAGTGTCCAGGCTGGGACGTCCATCACGCTGCCAGAACAGCTAAGTTTAGATTTTTTTGAGTGAAACCTCATAAACGTTTGTCAGCTAATTCATATTCTTTGGGACACTGCTGATGAATCTTATGACTGCGGTTTGGAGTTGAATTCCGAGCTCCTGGGACTCTCCAAGAAGTGAGATCAAACTGGGCCCGGGACTCCAACAGGATGTGTTCATCTTTCTCAATGGCATTCCACCCAAACGCTGGCCTTTCTGAAGACAGGTGCTTTCTGCTGCCTGGGCTTAAAGGCGTACGTAAATGGATGCGATTTATTTGTGGTTCTGTTGCCGACTTGAAATTAAACTTTTGAAAGTAGCATAACCACAGTATGGAAAGTTTAGAAGATAATGAAAATCCCAAATGTAGAAATTATTAACACTTTGGTATAGCCATCATCTTTTTGGATATATTTAGGCAGAACTTTTCCACATATGATTTTTTGGCTAATGTAATCGAGACTGAAATGTAAGTATCAGGTATCATAAGTGCCTCATGTTTTCACATAGATGCTGCATAGTTTCCAGAGCCAGTCTCATTGAATGAATGTAAAAAGATGTAGTTAGTCTTTTATGGTGGATTTGTAGATCAACTCTATTTTTTCTTGTTTATAAAGAGGGCTGTAGAGACACAAAGGCGCTTACAGACTTTCTTCTGGGTTTTTGATTATTTGCCCAGCAAAGATTCCCAAAGCAGAACCTCTGACAAAGAGAACTCACATCTTTATGACTCAACACATATTGCCATATTGCTTTTCCCATGTATAGGCCTTTATAAATTCTACTGTTATTTATCTTCTAATGAGGCATCTCATGTACTAAGAAATATAACAGACCAATAGCATGATGCCTCTGTTAGTCTCCCCAGATGGTCTCTGTTTACCATGACTCCTTTCCTTTGTACTCAGTTTCTAATTTGGTTTGAATTGAAACCAACAACAGCAACCAAAACAATCCCTTTCTTCTTATCCCTTTGGAGATGTGACTCTTGCTTGATTTCTCTAGTTCAGCATCTCTTGGGGTCCAAGGACACTTGTACTCAAGCTTCTGTTCTCAGAGATCCCACCCAAACCTTGTTCATCATTGAGGGTGAAGTGTGAGAAGGGATTTGGATAGTCTGTGGGAATACACATGTGCAAATAATTGGAAATTATCATTCCTCTTAATACAAAATGATTTCATAGATGATATTGATGAATTTTTATTTGGCACATACTGATTTTCACTTTTTGAATTGTTATTTAATTATTAAACAGGCATTTTGTATGTGTTTAGATAATTTGACTTATTAGTCCCTGGTGGCTCAGCGGTTAAAGTGTCTGCCTGCAATGCGGGAGACCTGGGTTCGATCCCCGGGTCGGGAAGATCCCCTGGAGAAGGAAATGGCAACCCACTCCAGTATTCTTGCCTGGAGAATCCCATGGACAGAGGATCCTGGTGGGCTACAGTCTACGGGGTCACAAAGAGTAGGACACGACTGAGCGACTTCACTTTCATTTTCATTAGAGATGAAATACTTTAAAAAATAATCTATTATTGTTTTGGCTACACTGAGTCTCCATTGCTGTGTGTGGGCTCTTTCTAGTTGCTCCTCGTTGTGGCGGCTTCTCTAGTTGCGGAGCAGACGCTCTAGGGCCCGTGGGCTTCAGTAGTTGTGGTGCGTGGGCTCAGCTGTCCTGAAGCATGTGGAATTCTCCAGACCAGGGATCAAACCCGTATCCTCTGCATTGGCAGGCATATTCTTAACCGCTGGATCACCAGGGAAGTCCAGAGATTAAATACTTTTAACTGACTGGTTAGACTTCGTCCCTGAGACTTATAATAGTTTTGGGCATTGAAATATATTGAAATCAGTTCAATTCTGTTCTTTTATTTCAGAAGCTCTGCATTTAGGGCTGTTTTGTTATGTTCCAAGCACTGGACCAGAAATTGTTGTTATAAATAGAGATAATACCTTATCTTTAGTAGCCCTGATCTAACTGCCAGATGAATAAAGCTGTAACATGTTGCATTAAGTGCTCAATCACAATTATATGTTTAATAAATACTGTGTGGATACAGCTGCTAGAGTAATTAATTTCCCATGGGGAGAATGTAAGTCACCAAAAAAGAAATAGTGCATAAGAAGTATGCAGGACTTGAAGCAGGATTAGGAAGTGAGAGTGAAGAGGTCATTCCAGGCAGAAAAGTGATGCAGACACATCACTGATATATCAGATGTCTGGTTGGAAAAATAGTAATCTTGAGTGGTAAAGAATAAGGTAAGTGGAGGGGCTGGAGTTCAGCCTGCAGTAATAAGCAAAGGGTATATCATTGCAGCCTTTGTATATAATAGGCTAAGAATGTTTAATTTGCTTTTTTGGGTAACGAGGAGGTATCATCAAATATTTTTAAGTTGTGAGGTGATTTGGCCAGACTTATCCTTAGATGATAACTGTTAAAACTGTGGGAAAGCCTAGGAGGCAGGAAGCATAGTAAGGAGGCAACCGCTGAGATACTTAGGTGACAGTGGAAGTGGAGAGAAGAGACGGATCCACAAGGAGCTTCGGCATCAGTGTTGGCAGGAACTGTGGACCACTGGACATGGGAAATAATGTATAAAGACGACACCGGGGTTCTTAAGTTTGGGTCACTGAGTATCTAGACAGCGATACTAATCAATATCAGAAATCCAGGAGGAGAAATATATTTTGAACATGGGAAGTAGAAAACAAGTTTGGTTTTGGACATTGCAGTGGCCACTGTTGGTTGTCTAGTTAACTTTAATTTCTTACCTCCTTTCTTAAGAAATGACCTTTACTCGTGTTCTAAGGCTATATTATAGCTAGTCTAAGCCACTGGTGATTGTGCCTCCCCGGGGACATTTGGCAATGTCTGGAGACATTTTTGGTTGTCGTAGGTGGCAAATACTATTGGCATGTAGTGGGTAGAGGCCACGATGCTGCTGGACATTAATAATGCATAGAGTAGCTCCCTATAAGAAAGGATGATCTGGCCCTAAATGTCAGTAGTTCCAAGGCTGAGAAACCTTGGTCTAAACAAAGTCTGATAGTCTCGTTCCATTTGCCAGTGATTGGTTTAGAAATAAGCATGGATCTCTTTCAATGGGACTTCTATAATGTTTTTTTCTCTTAGTCCTAAGACAAACGCTTCATTTATGGATGATATTGTGTTTGAATATAACATTGTTGCATCCATCTTACCATCATCATTACCACGGAGGATAAAGCCAGTGTGCAGAAGAAGGCAGAGCCAAGAAAAATGCAGAGAAGAGATTCAGAACCTTGATGTACATCTGAACAGTGTCTGTAGACTCTTTTACCTCTCGTTACATGGGGCTGTAAATTTATTTATGGTCTAAGATTGAATGAGTAGAAATTTCCTATTACTTGTAAGCAGAAGCATCTTGATACTGCCATGTTGACTTGCTAGTGGATAATTCAGAATGGTAGTGTTAAATGGAGTGTTGAAATGTGCTGTTAGAGCTTAGGGAGAAGTTGATGCCTGGAGTTAGAGCTGTGGAAGATTTCAGATAGAGATGACAGGCATAGTCATAGAGCTGGTGATCTATTTCAAGCTGGATTTGGAGAGTGAGAAGAAAAGCCAATAAAGACAGAATCTTACATTGTGAGTCTGAGAAGAGAAAGATTTAATAAAACACTTGCTGAACAGAGTCAGGAAAACTCAGTGTCAAACCTAATGAGAGACACAGTATGTAGGAGACAGCTTGCCATCTTCTGATAAGTTGTGTTCTTGGTTCCGTGCTGTGGAAAAATCACTGGGATGCAGTGGAAAAATCTCTGGGATGTTCAGCCAGAAATTATCTTTCCCAGACCCCTCTAACTTCAAGATAGTCCAATAGGAGAAAATTTGTTTATTTAAAGTTTGGGAGCGTTTTGAGCATATATCCCAAGCAGGTGGGGAAAAAAGGCTCTGAAGTGAAAGAGAATCATTGATTAAAGAAATGAAAGTTGTGATTGATAGACAGCTTTGGAAAAGTGAAGAGCTGCATGTGAATTCACTTGAAGTGTGAAAGTCAGTCACGTCCAACTCTTTTGCGACCCCCTGGACTATATAGTCCATGGAATTCTCCAGGCCAGAATACTGGGTAGGTAGCTGTTCCCTTCTCCAGGGGATCTTCCCAACCCAGGGATCAAACTGAGGTCTCCCGCATTGTAGGCAGATTCTTTATCAGCTGAGCCACCAGGAAAGCCCAATTCACTTTAAGGAGGGGGGGTATACCTTTGGCAAACAAGCACTCATAGTAGTTTATTTATTCCAGGAAGGAAAGTAGGAAGAATGGATATAATATAAATCAAGAGGGCAGTTTTGGGGGTTCTTGGCTAAACTCATTTATTCTTTTCTGACAGTTGTTTACTGAGAGTGAGGAGGGCAGCAGCAAGGAGTCTAGTGCTTGAAGTGAGTGATAAACACTTGGAATAACTACTTGTAGGCAGTGGAAAAGGGAGCAGAGGAAAAAGAAATTAATGGATTGCTGAACAGCTAAGGTTGAATCTAATAAATTTGTGATGGATCCCATTAACGTTTTTATGTGATTTCCCTGGCAATGCTCAGTAACTGTTATACAGCTGTATTAATCCAAACTTGGAGATTGGAAGGAGGGGTAGAACAGGGGTAGAATGGACAGTAAACTGGCGAAGTAATAATTCTAAAAGCTGGTAAGAAACTTGCTGGTATATTTGAGCATCAATCACATTGTCAACAGAAACACATTTAGGTAAATTCTGAAGGGTATTGAAGACCACAGTAGGAATTACAAATGGCTAGAATGGATCATTAGTCATCAGTTAATCTTTCGGGGTAAGGCATATGGGGTGGTGATAGGGCTTGAACCCTTCCTTAAAATGAGAGCAGGATAGAATGTAATCGAAGGTAAGAGATCACAGATGGATGTCCTGTTTCACAAATTAACTTTTTTTGTTTTGTTTTTAAAGCTATTTAAAAATGTTTTATGTACTTATTTGGCTCTGTTGGGTCTTAGTTGCCACACATGGCAAAGATCTTCAATCTTTTTTAGTTGGGGCGTGTGGACTCCTAGTTGAGCACGTGGGATCTAGTTCCCTGACCAGGGATTGAACCCATACCCTGTGCAGTGGGAGCGTGGAGTCTTAGCCACTGGAACATCAGGGAAATACCAAATTATTAACATTTTGAAAGAGAAATGGAGTTAACCAAAATTCACCCAGTTTGTAGATAGGAATCTGAGCTTCAGAGATGCCAAGGTCAGGTAGCTTTTAGTGACTAAACTGAGATTATAACCTGGACAGCTTTGTTTCCAGCTGAATATTCTTATCCCAGAGCAGTTCTGGTGTAGATGAAAGAAAGATCCTTAACAGAGATGTCAAGCAAAGAACAAGGAAGCTTCTTCAGTTGAACAAACATGTGCCTTAGTTTCCCCTGAGCAACTGTCTCTAACACATCTCTCTACCACACTGTTAGAAGTTCTAGAAGGCTAGTCACGTCTGTAGAGGCTGACTCCCATGGTCTGGGAAGGGCATGCTTTGCAGGGATTCTGGATGCGAGCCAGGTGAGGCATTTGCTTAGGAGTCAAGTAACAGGGTGGCAAAAAGTCACTGGAGGGAAACAAAAGGGGATTTGATGTAACTAATTGATTGTGAATGTAGCCTGAAGCCTACCAATTGGGGGGGACCTTCACAGTCCACTGGCTAAGTATGTGCTTTCTAATCAAGAGGTTAGTGTTCCTGTGAGTCCTGTTTCTCTTTTGAAAGGGGCTTATTCATTGGGGAAGTTATTGGGAACATGTGTTTATTAGGCTGGGCTGGTGAAAGCCTTAACATTGTTGAAAGAGGTCAGCTCTGTTCCTCAACCTCTGCTGTGCCCTACAGTAATTAAAGCCGCTCATAGGAGTGGGATGGAGAGAGAAGGTGTGGTTTTCTCTGCAGGTTTTATTGACTGTTCCATACGTTGAAATACAATACTGCCAAGGCTGGGTTTGTTTTTTCAAAGTGATCCAAATTGTGGCTCAGAGCGTATGGTTTACTAAGTGATAAGTCATTGGTATTTCCTGTTTATATTTATTATTAGATCTAGTTTATTGTTTTCATATTTAAATTCTTTGTAAACTCGCTCTGGATTTCTTTTTAGAGTTGTTTATGGACCTTTAGGTGGCCTCTTTTGTGTGTTTAGTAATTGGAGAGCTGAGCTGTCTTTCTGCATTTTAATTAGTTTGTTTTAAGGGGGTCACAGCTCTCTTCACTCTTTATGATGGAATTCTCCCATACTTGGGTGGGTGAGGAGCATGCCCTCGAGGAGGTGGTTAACTTTCAGTATCAACAATAATTTTATAGGTCTCTCAATTTCCTCCCTTCCTAGCTCCCTCCCTCATTACCTCAGCTTCTTCCTTCCTCACTCACTCAAAGAACATAGCCATACTATAATGTGGAATAAATACAACTAAATGCAAATCTTTTTGAACAATTTCATTCGCATGACTTCCTTTTTCTATGATTAAAAAAAAAATCTCACTAAGGATGAAACTCACTTCATTAGGTCTCTGCTGGAGGTAAATTGTGAAAAACTTAGTAAAATAAATAGGATTATTTTAAGACTGGGAAAAACACATCAGCTTTTAGCATCCACAGATGCTTCACTTGTTCCAGAACAGAAATCATGATTACTTCAAAATGTTAACATGAATGGCGTGTCTTCTGGTTGACTATGTAGGATGCTTTTCTTTTAGCTTGTTCCTGGTGGGATACTCACTCTTTGTAAGACTTTGCAGATTTTATTTCAGTAATTGCTATTTTCAGTTGGTGAATTCCACTTTGCTGTGTTATTCATGATTGTTAAGAATAGAGTCTGCACTACCTTTGAGTGTGGATTGATCATATGAGAGAATGCACTCTTGCTTTACTCTTTCAACCTAGCATTCAAGTATAAAGCTAAAATCAGTAGGTCAATATAGGAGAGTACTTATTACTATAGTCTTATTTTGCATAATTTTCAGTACTCAGGATTTTAGGTTCTGGTGCCTTTTCCTATTCTTCATTTCTGCCTTTCCCCCTTGGCCAGCTGTCCGATAAATAAGGACGTGAAGAGGTGGGGATGAAGAGAAGAGTATACATATAGGTTTCTTGCAGTCTCCTCTCCTGCCTCCATTCTGTGACATCCACTCAGAGCATGTCATGTTCCGCCATCTCTTAGGTAGGCATTTATTGGTTGTGTTCACTTACTCTATGTCATCTTATAGTTGTATTATAACACGTTCTGCAAATTCAGATGTGTGACACAGTGTGAGGTTGGGATTCCCGTGTACACAGTTCTGGTGCATCGTGCCGTTGCTTTACGAATTATTCGTGTCAGATGCGGGCAGCTCCATAAGCCTCTAATTGATGGTGATATGGCCTCGATGAGTTCTCTTTGTTCTCTTCACCCTTCTTGAGGCTTACTCGTCATGCCCTTAACTGCTCTTCTGGGACTGGATGTTTTGAGTCTTCAAAATGCTGTTCTTTGACAGCGTGAGGAGGGAAGATAGTGGGACTTGGAAAGAACTGTGATTGACTATGGTGATGGGTGGACCTTCTCTGTTTGCCTAAAGGCTGATAAAAATACACAGACTGGGGTTTCCTCTGCCTGTCTGGGGAGGGGTTTCAGACCTTTCTCTAGTTTGTGAAGGGGGCAGCTCTGGGTTTTCACCGCAGCCTCTCAGTTCAAAGAAGTGCTGGGACTTCTATAGGGATCTCTGTGTGTTTCTCCTGAAGGACCTCCTATCCCCTCAGAAAAGCATCTTATTTTCCCTTTTCTTTTCTTCCTACCATGTCCCTCTTTATTGCTAGAAAGTTAGTGGGTTGGTTTTGATAGTTCTATTTTCTCATCCTAGCTTTCTTTCTAGGTAGGAAAAAGAGTTGGACCATTCATTGGATGTTTCTAAACCTGTAAGATGCTGCGGTGATAAGAAGTCTTTCCTCATGTGAGGAGTTTCCATATCTTTTGCCTGGGCTGTCTACCTATCCCCTTAACAGCTGCTTTTATTCTTTTTGTTTGTTTGTTTAAAAAATGACCTACAGTAAAATGTATAGATTTTGAGATTGTGGTTTGAGAGTTTGACAGATGTCTACACTGTGTAACCTATAGGCCAGTCAAGGCAGTGAACCTTTCCATTTCCACAAAATGTTCCCTTATGCCCCATCTCTCCTACCATAGAGATCACCATTTTTCTAATAACTGTCATCACAGCTTAGTTTTGCACGAGTGTTCTCATTCACTTGTGACTGACTTCTTTCCCTCAGTGCATTGGTTCTGCATGTGTTAATTCCTTTTTCATGACTAAGTAATATTCAGTTACATGCTTATACCACAGTTTGTTTATTCAGTCTTGCATTGATAGAGATTGGGTTGCTTCTAAGGTTTTGACTATTATGAATATTTTTGTATAAGTCCTTTTGTGGACATTATACAAAATGTTTTCATTTCTCTTGAATGAGTATCTGTAAATACATTGTTTGGTCTTGGATTGCTTAGGCTGCTTCTTTAAAGGAATAATTAGAGATACAGTGGAAAACTTGGAAATTTGTCACTGCTCACTGCTCTAGTAGAACGTGGTTTGAGATGACTGAGCTACTTTCTAGAATCTCTTTCTCCTCTAGTACCATTTCCTTAAAAAAAATATTGAAGTACAGATGAGTTACAATTTTGTGTTAATTTCTGCTGTGCAGCAAAGTGTAGTCATATATTCTTTTTCATATTCTTTTCCATTATGGTTTAATCACAGGATATTGAATACAGTTCCCTGTGCTACAGAGCAGGACCTTGTTGTTTATCCATCCTAGATATAGTAGTTTGTATCTGCTGCTCCCAAACTCTCGATCCTTTCCCTCCCCATCTTCTGCCCCCTTGGCAACTGTAAAGGGGCAGTTCTCTATGGCTGCAAGTCTGTTTCTGTTTCATAGATACATTCATTTGTGTTGTCTTTCAGATTCCACATGTAAGGTATTTGTCTTTCTCTTTCTTACTTTGCTTAGTATGATAATTTCTAGGTCCATCCATGTAGCTGCTAATGGCTTTGTTTCATTGTTTTCCATGGCTTAGTATTATTCCATTTGTGTATGTGTGTGTGTGTGTGTGCACTTGCGCATGTGTGCATAAGTGCACATGTGCAAACCACATCTTCTTTATCCATTCATCTGTCAGTGGACATTACATAGGGGTGCATGTATCTTTCTGAATTATAGTTTTTTCCCAGATAGATGCCCAAGAGTGGATTGCAGGGTCATATGGCAACTCTATTTTTAGTTTTTTGAGGAACCTCCAGATTGTTTTCCATAGTGGCTGCACCAGTTTACATTCCCACCAGCACAACAACCTTGTAGAAGGATTCCCTTTTCTTCATCTCCTCTCTAACATTTGTTATTTGTAGGCTTTTTAATGATGGCCACTCAGACTGGTGTGAGGGGTACCTCATTGTAGTTTTGGTTTGCATTTCTTAGTAATTAGTGGTGATGAGCATCTTTTCATGTGCTTTTTGATCATCTGTATGTCTCTTTAGAGAAGTGTGTATTTAGTCTTCTGCCCATTTTTGTATTGGGTTTTTATTTTTCAGTTGTATGAACTGTTTTTATATTTTGGAAGTTAAGCCCTTGCCAGTAACATCCTTTGCAAATATTTTCTCACTGTCCATAGGTTGTCATTTCATTTTGAGAACAGGTGTCATCTGTTTATTTTTGCTTTTATTTCTATTGCCTTGGGAGACTGACATAAGGAAATATTGGTTGGCAGTGTTTCTTAAAAAAAAAAAGTTGCATTAAGGTTTTCCCTCTTGCTTTATTTGATTGCTATGATACATTTTTAATTAGTTTTAGCATATATATATATTTTTCATTTGTTAGTTTGTACTAAGGATGGTTCTGTGATCTGGCTTCAAACAGCTAATATTCATTAGAAGTCCAATGCACAGTAGACAAAATATTGAATATTACTCAACTGATTCAGAGTTCTCCTTGCCATGTATTGTATATATTTCTCAGAGCAGATAGATATTTTAAAACCAAATTTGACTTTATTCTGCCATCTTCCCTCAGAAGTCCAACAAATCTGCTTTTATGGTCAAATAGGGACAATATTTTTGCAGTGCAACAAATGTTATATGATTCTGTTTGTAGCTGACAGGAGACTGTCTTGTCCTTAAAAATCAAACACTTCATTAAATGAGCAAATCCAAGGACAATTCTGAGATAGAGTCATCTTCCTCTGTGGGATGTTTTAAAACACATGGATCATTCTCTTCACTTGCCGGACTTTAAGTCATTCTATTGTGAGGACACTTGACTAAAACAGCATTGCCTGCTGAATAGAAGTCTGTTCCATACACTGGATGATCCTGTGTTTAATCCTGTCTCCACCTATTAGCTATTGTTGGCAAGTGCCATTTATTTCTGTGACTGAAATCCTCAATCAGTAGTGTTTTGTGTGTATCTTAGGAGTCCCATGCCAATAAACACAGAGATATCTGTAAGACATTTTGAGATATTTTAGAAGAAAAAATGCATTTGTGATGATGTTGTTATTTATCTGGCTCCAAGGAGGCCCCTTCGAGTTCCAGATTGAAGGACCAGAAATGGTTTTCCCTAACATGAAGTTTTCCATGGGAATTCAGAAAATGATATTTGGAAATTGCATTTATGGAATTTGTATTCTTCCATGTTCTCTCTGCATGCCCGTTGCTTTACATTTAGTCGTCTTTTTTTCTCTATTAACAGTGATGATCCTTTTCTTCCCTGTCATTTATTTCTTTGTAGGGGGCTCACTATTTGGCCAATAAGAAATAATCCTAATTTTGTTTTAAGATGAAAACGCACATAGGCAAAGGGAGGCTGGGCTTTGTATTAAAGATGGCGTCTTGGCTCTTTTTGCCTCATCTGGGATTCTCTTGCATCTTGGCTTTCTTTGACTTCCTTGGAAATCTGTTCTATGGCTCAGTCTGATTCCAGCAGTTGCGATGTAGCATTGTGCAAATCTTTGCTAGCTGCAGATACCCCCTGAAAGATGTATGTAACTGCAGATTTCAATCTGCAAATTATTAATGCTAAAACTATTTGAAGACGGACACATTTCCAGATACCAAGCCAACATGAAGCTTTTACATAAATTAAATATGGCAGAACTAAATTAAAACGATAGAATTTTTCCCAGTCTCTAGGTTTGGGCCGTTGTGACGGCCTAATTTCCCGTTTGTGGTTAGCATCATTCTATCCTGTACCGTGTGTCACGCCAACGCTGCGTCTGCCGGCATGGCGCAGGGAGCGCTTTTTCTCTCCAGGCTATTGCAAGTTAAATGTGAGATGAAGGTTCATGCTTTTTGGACTTGCCTCTAGCAACATGAGATGACTTTGCTGTTTTTCAGTGTTTTCTCTTTCTCTTTGAAAATGTAATTTCACAAGATAAAATACGCTTTTTAAAATTTGAACTAAGGAGGTGAATGTGTGCATGTGTGTGTGCGCGTAGATGTTGTACATAAGTTTTCTTTTTAAAAATTTGCCTAAAAGGCAGATGGAAATGAGACCTGCTGGGATACTTCCTCTACCAATCAGCTATACGAGGATTTAGTTAAGACCGGGCTCAAAGGTAGCGAGAGGATGCCTTCTCAGAAGCTGTTTTAAACTCCAGCTTGGCTTGGTTTCTCACTCTTGGGGTGGGAAGGTGGGAATTGACAGGCAGGTTCATGGCTCACTGAATTAAAGTCCAAGAGACCAACAGAAACACATTCAGGGCTCAGGGATGCCGCTTGACCAAATACATGGTATGCTAATATTGTAAAATATTTTCTGAGTGCTCACAGGAAAGTGTGTTGGAGAGGGAATGAGCAACGTAAGAACATGAAAGACAAAGCCTTAAAAGTCCTGAACACTTCTATTGCCATTTTTCAGCTCTCCTTGGCAAATCCTTTTTCTCTCTGTGGCTGAATCCTCAGCAAAATGGAATGTATTTTATCTGCATATTTCAGGGTGCTGTTCTTACTTGCTCAGTCGTGTCTGACTTTTTGCAACCCCATGGACTGTAGCCCACCAGGCTCCTCCATCCATGAGGATTCTCCAGGCAAGAATACTGGAGTGAGTTGCCATGTCCTCCTCCAGGGGATTTTCCCAACTCAGGGATTGAACCCAGGTCTCCCACATTGCCAGGTAGATTCTTTACCGTCTGAGCCATCAGAGAAGCCTAAGAATACTGGAATGGGTAGCCTATCCCTTCTTCAGGGGAACTTCCCAACCCAGGAATCAAATTGGGATCTCCTGCATTGCAGGCAGATTCTTTGCCAGCTGAGCTATCTATTTCAGGGTAGAAGAACAAATGCTGGAGAAGAGATAAGGAAACTAACATCCATTATGCTTATGTGGATTTTCTCTTTTAATCCTGTGAGATTGTTTATACCAAATTACAGGTAATAAGGCAAAGCTCTGAGGGGTCAGGTGACTTAGCGAAGGCCAAACAGCAAGTAAATTGTAGCTGGAATTCAGACCCTGTTATTTGGATTCTGAATTTATGTTTGAATTCTGAATTTATGTTTCTCCCACTTGCTTACCCACAAGTACTGATACACAAAGTAGCAAGTCTGTCCATAATTAAAAATCAGCTTAGCTTGCTCTCTTCTAAAGGCTATAACCCAGTGAATTAGATTAATTTTAAGCTGAGAGTTTGATGTGTTTGAAATGTATGATACTTCATTTTATCTTAAATTTTGTTCTTGAGAGTTTTTATGGACTGTTGCAGAGTTTTGGCATTTCTCTAATGCCAACAAATAGAAATAGGACATAGCTTTATCTCTGCATTTATTAAAATGCCATTACAAAATACCCAGTTCAGTACATTTGTACACACATGTGGAAGGCACTGTGCCCAGACTTTCCTTCCCCTTACCTTACAGCTTCTCCAAAAAAAGAGAGAGGGAGAGGAAGACAGAGGCAGAGTAAATTAATATTGCATTAGAATACATGACAGTTTTTTATTTTCACGGAACATGTAAAATGTGAAAGATTTAGTACTGACAGATAAATGCACAAATCAACTATTAAGTAATAGATGTTTTTAACCTATGCTAGCTGTCTATGGGGTCGCACAGAGTCGGACACGACTGAAGTGACTTAGCTGTAGCTGTAGTGGTTTGGTTGGAATTTTGCCATATTGTTTAAATTAGTCCCATAGCCTGGAGGGGGCTTCTGCAGGAAGCCATTGTAATTTTCATCCCTTAGACGCTGGTATTTTCATGAGCTAAAGTTAAGTGTCTCAAGGGGTAATGGAATATCACTAAAACATTTCCTGAGCTCTCCTGAATTGGACATTGGTATGCCCAAGTCTCTTCTCAGAAGAACAGAGCTTTTGTTTCATTTTGTGAAAAAAAATGTTGCTACCCCCAAATGCAAGTTTTTAATGGATTTTAAAAAATACATTCAGAAAAAACTAGTTCAAGTAATGTGAAACAGTAAAAATGTTCCATACTTAGTTTGAAGAAATCATTTTTTTTCTTTGCATTTTCATACCTATGTAATAAAGTGTTTGGTTTAAAACAAATTCAAAGTGTTTGGTTAATCTAAGGTCTTCTGAAAAATTATGAAATAGAGCTTCTTAGGCCATTTTGAGATAGAGAAAGAAAACACTTTAACGACACTTGTTTTTATTATAAATTCCTAAAGACTTATGTTATTTTAATAAAAATTAAAATTTACATATAGTATTTGACAAAACTTATCCATCACTGATAAGGTATAAAGCAGTAAATAGCCATCATAAATAATGGTACCCCACTGGATATTGATGTGATTTAACTGACATTTGTGTTCTCTGCTTTAGCAGCTAGGTGGATATGTTTTCTCTTAAGATATAGGAAAAGGATATATGAGAAAAGAGTTGGCTGTTTGGGTAGTTTGAGGTAGTTTATGGGACCCTCACAAGTAATCACAGAGCCACTGGCACATGGTTCCAGGGTTAGCATGATGTGGTATTCAGGCATCATTATGGCTCAGATTGTATGAAATCACCAGATTCTCACTCTGACACGATGGAGAATGCTTGATTACATCAATTAGAAAGCAGGTCATGTACCTTGATTCTTTGTGATTTTGTGCAACAGGAATGTCGTAAATGTTACAGAGCAGAACTGTTGTAGATCTTAACTAAATCGTACCATCGATTGTGGTAGCAATCCGGAGAATGGCATGTGACACGGCTGTTTCCCCACCACTTTTCTGTCTTGATTATGGTCTTGTGATTATACGCGATGTACCTGGTGATGACCTTTCAGTAATTTAAGTGACTCAATCAGCCCTGGCTACTGGCAGAGGCAATTTTATTTCTATATGCTGTTAGCTCCTGTGGAATCAGGCAGCGTCTGTTCCAGGGTCAAAGATTTACTGTTTACTGGTGTAGTCATTAATTCTGTGCTTTTCTTTTCTTTTTTTTTTTTTTTTTTTGGTCCTATCTCTGGGCTATACCTGCCCAGAACTATAGCATCTGCCCGAGTTCTATGTTTGAAAGATCTTCCATACTTGAGTATTTGTCATATCCATATATTCTACAAAAATATCTGTTCTAGTTCTGTTCCTCTGGGACTCTGTTCTTCAGTCAGTTTCGATGGGCTCTTGCAAACAGCTTCTCATATCCTTTGTGAAACACACATACCCTACACTTTATTTTTTTGATATTTATAAGTGATATATTTGATAAAGGGTTGATATTAAAATATACGAATTACCTAACTCAATAACACCACCACCAACAGCAATAAATTAACAGCAAGATTTTAAAATTGGCAGAGGACCTGAATAGATTTTTTTTTTTCTTCAAAAGACATAGACACTGGAAAAGACACAGAAAAACAGATGCAGGAAAAGAAGGTCAAGAAATGTGTTACTGAGAATGTGGAGAAAGGGGAACCTTTTTTATTGAAGAGACTCTCCTTTCTCCACTGTATGTTCTTCGTATCTTTGTTGTAAATTAATTGTCTCTATATGTGCATACTGTTGGAAATATAAATTGGTACAGTCACTGTGGAAGACAGAATAGAGATCTGTCAAATATTAAGAGTTGTTACTCTATGCTTTATATCCTAATGTCCTGATCAAAATAGCAACAGAACAAAAATTTCCTCTACAGCCCAACAACTCTTTCAGACTGCAGCTTCAGTACCATGCATTCCTTCATTGTCACATTTTAAACCTACTTGAAATTTCTACTTCCTAGTCACCCCTTCCTGTAGTCCTTGTAAAAAAAAAGAAAAGTGACTGCTCTTCAGTGGTCGCCAGCAACAAACTTGTTGCCAAAGCAGTGTTTGGTCAGTCTCCTCCTCCTTCCCTTTTCTGTAGACTGGGATGCCTCAGTCCTTTCTAACTCACTGTCTGTGTGCTTGACTTTCATATCACAGCTGTATCCTGACTGGTGGAAGGAGCAGGGCTTTGCAATTGGATAGACTTGGTGGGAACCTCTGACTTGGTGTCATCCCCATTGTGCTAGCCAAAAAGATGCCTGTCACATTCCCAGGTATCCTCTGCAGAGATGATTCTCCCCTGGGTTGAGGGGAAATGGGAGGTTTTGATTATGTTTTTTCCTCAGAGAGTCCTTGACCTTGCATATAAACCCTTACTCTTTGATTTTGTTTGAGAGGCTAGTGTGGTATGTAAGTCCAGCATCATTTATCTCTACTACCTCTGTCACATAGGATACCTTTTATCCTATTCATACTAATCCAGACTTGTTTCTTCTTCACTTCTAAGCCTCTGTCTTAACTGATGCAAAACTGTTATGCTTGAGAAATCCTATGCACACTTGAAATCCATCAAGACCTAACCTCCTTGACACTGAGATATAGGGCCTGCCTCCTGTGAACAGCCTTACCAGCTGCAGGGCGCTTGGGTACTGAAATCCGGTGTCTATTTCTATGTCCATCTCTGTCAGTATACTCAAAGACAGAGATTTGATCTTGTTCATGTCTAGGGTCTGGATATGGTAGGCCCTCAGTAAACATTTACTGTTACGTGAATAAAGCAAAAAGTATAAGATTCAGAAACATTTTAGGTGGAAAGAGCTTATATTAATGGGTTATGAACATTGTAGAGTGAGATGGGCTAGTTTAGAAACTTGGAATGTGGAGGGAAATTTTACTGCTCTTATCCTGACAATGAGAATGAATTAACAAAGAATAAATAGACTTTGAAGTAGCACCTGCTCCCATCTGAGCTTGGAAAGAATGTCTTTGTAGTTAACTTAATTTTTATTCAAGTAATTTTCAAAAACCCCAGGGCAAGACTGAAAAAGCTATAAAACTGTAAAGTTGAAATCAGAAACATGAAGGATTGTGATTATTCAAAAAGATTTCCAAAGGTCAGAATTGGGAAAGAAAGAGGAGCTGGAGTCCCACATAACAAGAGTAAGTTAAAAAAGCAACAGGCTTTTTAATGAACTGTATCTGTTTAGTGTAGAGATTTAAATACATTTTGAGAATTTTATTTTTCATAGTTTCTGAACCCCTATATCACTGAGGATATTAAAAAAATATTTTAAACTTAACTTTTTCTCAGCACTGTTTATAGTTGTCAAGACATGGAAGCAGCTTAAATGTCCATCAATAGATGAATGTATAAAGGGGCCATCACTATGGCATATACATACAATGGAATACTATTCAACCATAAAAAAGAATGGAATAATTCCATTTGCAGCTACATGGATGGACCTAGAGATTATCATACTAAGCGAAGTAAGATGAAGACAAATATGATATGATATATGTGGAATCTAACATATGATACAAATACATTTGTTTACAAAACAGAAACAGACTCATAGACATAGAAAGCAAATTTATGGTTAACAAAGGGAAAGGGCAGAGAGGAATAAATCAAGAGTTTGGGATTAACAGATACAAACTGTTATATGTAAAATAAACAACAAGGTCCTACTGTATAGAACAGGGAAATATAGTCAATATCGTGTGCCTGGTAGGCTGCAGTCCATGGGGTCGCTAAGAGTCGGACACAACTGAGCGACTTCACTTTGACTTTTCACTTTCATGCACTGGAGAAGGAAATGGCAACCCACTCCAGTGTTCTTGCCTGGAGAATCCCAGGGACGGGGGAGCCTGGTGGGCTGCTGTCTATGGGGTTGCACAGTGTCGGACACCACTGAAGCGACTTAGCAGCAGCAACTATAATGAAGAATATGTGGCTTAATCTTCATTTTTTTGGTGCTATTTAAGATTTTATGTGGTTCAAGAGATAGGATACTGATTTGGTTTCCTAGTAGTGTTCTAACTGTGTTAATAAAACTGTGCTGTAGCTAATAAACCGAATCATTGGCCAAGGACCCTATGGAATTTGTAGTGTTCTTATTCTGGTAGTCAGGAAAGCTAGAAAAAGATCTTTGCCTTAGGGCATTACAGTTGACTGTTAATATAACCACTTATTTGGAAGCAAAAACTTAGTTAATGCTTAAAACCAGATGAATGAATTTTTTCTAAATACTTTTTTGCTGATTTTATTCAGTGATTTTTGATCCATTAGCTGCCTGGTAGTATATTTGCCTTTGTACAAGAAAAAAGGAGAACTCAGAAGGATTAAATTAGCCAGTTGGTTTATATATTCCAATTGAATGATGTCATTTTTAACATGTCATGAATGTTCAGAGCAATCCTAAACAACTTAAGTGAACCCATGTAAATCCTGAGCTTGTACAGGTGATTTTGCTGTCTTTTGCTGTGGGAGATGCTTCACCCAGGTACGCTGCTGCTGCTGCTGCTGCTGCTGCTGCTAAGTCGCTTCAGTCATGTCTGACTCTGTGCGACCCCATAGACAGCCTCCTACCAGGCTCCTCTGTCCCTGGGATTCTCCAGGCAAGAACACTGGAGTGGGTTGCCATTTGCTTCTCCAATGCATGAAAGGGAAAAGTGAAAGTGAAGTTGCTCAGTTGTGTCCAACTCTTAGCAACCTCATGACCTGCAGCCCACCAGGCTCCTCCATCCATGGGATCTTTCAGGCAAGAGTACTGGAGTGGGGTGCCATTGCCTTCTCTGTCACCCAGGTATAGGCCAAAATGAGATTGAGGGTACTGATGGGTAGGTGGAATGGTTAATTGAATAAACATTGATAAAATGCCTACCGTGATACAAGCAGTGAGAGTATAGAGATGAGTAATAGATACGAAAAAATAGCTATAATAAAAACCCCAAAGCCATGCAGTGAAAGTATAGAAGTCATTTTAGAAGGACAACTCAAGGTGCTATGGTGATTAAAAAAAAATTGCTTGGCTCTTTTGCTAAGGCGCCATCACTGTGCTAATAAGAGCGATTGTTTTTACTTGCCTGGGCTATTTAGCATTCATCTGTCCTATAACCACAAACCGTATTCCCAATCGCAGTCTTGTGGTAAGTGAGATGTAGAGAGAAAACTTTAAGAGACTGACATAAATCCTTCATCACGGTAAGAAAACCATTCAGAAGTGTCCAGTTAGCTGTTGTTACAGGTGCTAAGTGCTGTCATCTTTTTGAGTAGAAGATAATTTCTCCAGTGTGTGCATGTTTAGGAGCTATTTGAATTGATGATGTATTTAGTCTTTAAATGTCTTGATGTCAGGATAAAACTTGGACCTATTCATTTCCAGCATTTTCTTTGTGCATTTTCTTGGTTTTTATTTTTACTATTATGGTTTAAGTAATGATACTGTATCATTAAATCTCTTAAAGTGGCTTTTACCTGCTAAAACATAGACATGACGGAGAATGGCTTCCACTGGGAATTTTCAGAGTCCTCCCTTATTAATAGTTCATGGTGGGGGGTGCAGTGACATCTCCTTTCAAGCACTGGTCATCACGATCACCCCCTCACACTACAGCAGACTGCTTATAATTATTAACATGAAGGGATTTAAAAATTGGGTGATCATTAGTATATTACTTTAAAATAATATTATAATTATTAGTACATTTTTGTAACAATATTTTCAGTGTCTAGACTTAGGAATAGACAGTCTGGTATCTAAAAGGAGCCAGCATTTCTTTGAAAAAATAATGTACTGATGGCTGTGATTTAAATAAATACCTTTAAAAATGATTTTGTCTAGACATGTTCAGGTTATCACAGAGTAGCAATTTATAATTTTTAGCCAGTCAATTCTAGCATGGTTCTGGTAGATTTTGCAATTCTTGACATAGTAGTACTGAATTAGCTTCCTATTGTCACTGTAACAAATTACCACAAACTTAGTGGCATTAAAAAAACACTATCTTACAGTCCTGGACTTCAGAAATCAAAATATCAAAGTGACAGCAGGGCTGTATTCCTTCTAGAGGTTCTATGGGAGAATCCATTTCCTTGCCTTTTCTATCTTCTAAAGCCACTTGGATTCCTTATTTTATAGCTGCTTGCATTGCTCCAATTTTTCTTTCGTAGTCATGGTTCCTTCTTGGACTCAGATCTGCTTGCCTCCCACTTATAAGCGCTTTTGGGATTACATGGGACCTATCTGAATAATCTAGGAAAATCTCTTTTATCTCTAGATCCTTAATCACAGCTGCAAAGTCTCTTTGCCATGTAAGGTAACTTATTCTCAGGTACTAAGGGATTGGGATATGGACATCTTGAGGGAACCATTATTCTATCACAGATGCTTTAAAGGTATCTACATCATTAAGAATTATCTTAACTCATTTAAAATGCTGATTAATATAAAGATTGAGTAATATCAAATATTAAAATTATAAATTTTTAAAATGGGGGATGGGGAAGTGTTTTAAGAATCATTTAGGTTTTTAGGAGGACATTTTTCAAATAATATATGACTCTAAGAAGATTCTTATACTCCACATGGGAATTAAATGTTGCATTCCCCTACCCTCCCTTCTGTTGAGAATCACTGTATGTAATGAGAGATAATAATTGGAGTGTCTTTGTGCAGATGAGTTGTATGCTGACTTAAAAAATAGTTCAGAACTAGTGAATTCAATTTTTAGAAAATATCAAAAGATTGAGCCATTAACTGTATTTAGATAAATAATCATTCATTCTAAATCATAATAATTTCTGACTTTAATGGCATTAATTTACAACCAATGTTGTTACTTGATTTCTATAAAACTTCTTGATAAGGAGACAGGCCTGGGAAATGTTATGATTGCCTTAATTATGCAGAATTTTGTCTTTATTTGAAGGTCCTCTCTTAGCAGCAGCAGCAGCAGCTTGAAAATTTTGTTTTCTCCTCAAAGAAGAAAACTTAAAAAAATCTTGTTGAAAATAGTAGGGATGTTTTAACAAGTCTGTAATGTAGCTGCACTCTCAAGCCCAAATTATGTATTTAGCTATGTCTTATTAATGTATGCAGGGCATTCATTTAAAAATGTGTTATAATGACATTGCCAAAATATGACTTTTGTAAGTAACATGAAAGTAATGTGACTATATTTAGAGTAGGAATTCTTAGATTAGAACCTTAGCTTTTGGAATATTAATGTTCAGACATTGTTTCCATTCTCCATTAAGATCCACTGTGTATTTTAGGAAGCAACTACAAATCTTTGCCTACTATTGAAGAAACAATGTGTATGCATGTTGTATTAGAAAGAAGTGAGTGTACTTTTCTCCACACCTGCCTTTACAGGAAGTCCCATAACTGAGCATCCAGTAGTCTAGTTTAGTGTTAGTTGCTCGATTGTGTCCTACTCTTTGTGACCACAGGGACCGTAGCCCATCAGGCTTCTCTGTCCGTGGGATTCTCCAAGCTTGAATACTGGAGTATGTTGCCATTTCCTTCTCCAGGGAAATCTTCCCGACTCAGGGATTGAACCCAGGTCTCCTGCATTGCAGGTAGATTCTTTACTGTCTGAGACACCAGGGAAGCCCCTGAGTGTTGAATAGTAGTGTTTTAAAGATAGGAGCAGTCATAGTCGAACTTGTGAAATTTCTTTCCCATAGTAATTTGGCCACTAGCTGACAGAAGCTATAGTGCCTTTGACTCACTTAGAACATTCAATTGCCAACCCAAATATTTTAGTTTCTTAGCTGTCCAAGAAGTGTACATTTTAATCTTGTTACTTCATAAAATCACTGAATTTGAAAACAATAAGTTAAAGAATCATTTCAAAATATTATCCCAGGAGAAACGCCTTCCCCCCACCCCAAGGAGTTCCATGTTGAATTGGTTGTGTTACAAATCATCAGTTTCTGGCTGTTGAAATAACCTCATAGTAACATACTAAATTGGGTGCCCTCATGCCAAAGATGCAGCTCAAGAAAATCATGATGAGAGTTTGGGTGCCAGATTCTACTTTATACTTCTTCACAGGAATGTGTTGAATGTGAGGCTCTTGCCTCATTGCTTAAAGTTCTCAGAAATGAATGTGATCTTGGTTTACATTGGTAAGGTCATGAAGAGGAGCGTGTCCGGCATATGAGAAGAAATTTCTTACCTCTTTAGTCCTAGAAAACAGCTCCTTGAAGACCAAGGTCTTGGAGTATCCTTTTTAAATTGCAACACTCATTTCTTCTTCTTCGGGTTTTAAAAGTTACACTTATTAGCTTCAGTGAGGGTAAGGACACTGGCCTTAGTGTCTTGTTCCCTGTCGTATCCTGAAGTCTTGACCTGATAGGTACTCACTGAATATCTGTTGATTGACCAAGAGAATAACGTTAGTGATGCTTCCATAGTTATGTCTCCTTTTTAACTCCATGTTAGAAATCATCTCATCATCTGTTTGATCTTTAACATCTTCAAACTTTAATTTCCTTCTCTTTAAGTGTGACATTGTTATATTAATTTTACACACTATTTTGAAGATTAGTGATGAGCACTTGATACATAATAGATACTTATTTGGTGGTAGGAAATAGTATTATAAGTAATTATAAATGGACTAAATGCAGCTTTATTTCATGATTATATTGTGTTGCAAATGAATAAGATCTTCAGTAAAAATTTCCATGCATCAAAATAATTGGATTAACCACATATAATTTATGAATTGTTTTTACTAATTATAATTGTTTGTTAAAGAGAAAATTCCTGCTATTGAAAATGTTAGGCTGTGTATGAGATGTGAATATCTGATAATATCTCTTCTATTTTTGTGGAGAATAAAACATTTAAAAAAAATATAGATTTATATGACAAGAAAATAAATTGCATTACACAAAGTGAAATATGAACTGGTTTCAGCATATGTAAAAATGAAACACAACAACTACATCATAACAAGCATAGTAGCATAGCGCATGTGTGAGACCAGTTACACAGGAAACACTTATTGTTTTCAGTTGCACTGAGTGAAACAGCTCCTTCCTGAGCAAAAATCGTATACTGCGACAGTGAACATCTTGCCTGGTTAGAGTTTGGTCAGTAATTTAGAATGATTCATGTTAGTGATGAGTGCTGAAATAGAAAAAAATCAGTTGGCGAAGATATATCCACTTGTGTGCTAAGAAAAAGAAATACTCTGGAAAAATAACAGCTAAAATGACTGGATATGTTCTTTTCCATTTCTTGCAGAGCTCCAACAACTGCAGGTTATCCTGGTGTTTCAGAAGTCCGAGGCTCTAGTTTGGTCATTAGTTCTTTTTGTTTTTAATTAATTAACTTTTAGCTGCGCTGGGGCTTCCTTGCTGCTTGCAGGCTTTCTCCAGTTGCCGCAGGCAGGGGCTGCGCTCTAGTTGGAATACACGGGCTTATCGCTTCGGTGGCCCTTCTTGCTGGAGGGCGCAGGTTCTCCACCGTGGGCTCAGTGCTTGCGACTGCTGGTGGGCTTAGTTAAGCTCAGTGTCATGTGGGATCTTCTCAGACCAGGGAAGATGGGCAGGCAGATTCTTAACCACTGGACCACCAGGGAGGTCCTGGTCATTTGTTCTGTTATTCAGCAAATATTGTTCCCATAATGTCTTAGGGACTCAAGTGGCACTGGGATGATTGAGAAACCAAAAAACCAGATGCAACCCCTTCCTCCTTTGGCTGACAGTCTTGGGGAATGATAGAAATTGATGAAACAGTCAAAGAGCCGAAAAGGCAATTTAGTGAGTATGAGGCAGTTGGGGGCTTTAGGCAAGGCTTCCTCATGGTAATGAAGACAGAAATAAATGCCAAGGAGGGGCAGGAAATAATTAGAGGAAAGGGTAGAGGGAAGAATACTTTAGGGTAGGGACACAAAGGGAAGGTCCTATGGATTAAGAGTGAGCAGGTAAGTAAGGGGAAAAAGAGGTGGAGGGGATTAGGGATTGCTGGAGGAATGGGTAGAAGCCAGACCGTACAGGAAAAGAGAGCATGTTTAGGGGTTTCAACTTTCTTCCAAGAGCCTTAGAAGTCATTGTTGTTGTTCAGTCGCTCAGTCATGTGTGACTCTTTAGAAGTCACTGGGAAGGTTTAATTGGTAGATGATGTAATTAGATTTATGTCTCAGAAAAATCACTGTGGCTCCCTGTGGGGAGTGGATTAGAGAGAAGTAGTGAATGATGGGAGGACCTTCAGGCCTCCTTCTATAGTTTAGGTCCTCTAAGAGATAAGAGATGGTAGAGCTAGGACTAAGGTTGTGGTTGATGACATTGGGAGAAGGAGAAAGATTCAAGAGCTATTTAGTAGGTGGTTAGGGTTTGGTTTGGTGACGGTTTAGGTAATGGAGGAATGAGCCTGGGAAGATGAGTGATGATAAATCCAAAGGTTTTGTATTGTGTAGCTGTTTGAATGGAAGTACTTTTCAGAGATGGGAGACAGTGTAAGAGGACCAGATGGGAGGGTGGAGATAAAATAAGTTTTTCTTTTATATAATGAATTATATGTAACTTAAAGACATTTTAATTCAATATACATTCTTGGGTCACTATTGCCTAGGTTTTAACTGATGTCACTGGCATGTATGATATCAGTTAGGGAAAAGTATTAATGAGATGGCTTAAAGAAAACAACAAAATTCTGTAAAGGAATTATCCTTCAATTAAAAGATAAATATATGTGGAAAAAAAAAGAATGAGCCTTTAGGAACTGCAAAGTCATTATTGGCCAGGTGAGGCAGAATGAGCATGCAGCTAAGAAAGCTAGAATCCATGATAAAAGAGCAGGGAGAGTGACTTTCCTGGTGGTCCAGTGGCTAAGACTCTGCACTCCCAATGCGAGGAGTCTGAGTTCGGTCCCTGGTCAGGGATTGAGATCCTACATGCCATGACTGAAAGATCCCGCATGCTGCAATGAAAATTGAAGGTCTCACAGGCCGAAACTAAGCCCTGGCACTGCCACTTAAGTAAATAATTAATAAAATAAATATTTAAAGAAAGAGGGGGGAGAAAATCAGGGCAGTGTGATATCAGGGACACCAAGGAAAGAGGATTTCAAGAAAGAGGGAGTGTTGCCAGACACCCTTGAGAGATCTTACGAGATGTGCGCTGTGTGCTTATTTGATTGAGTGGAAGCAAAGCCACCAGTAACTTCATGCAGAGCTGTTTTGGTGAAGTGTTGGAGGAGGAAGCAGGATTTGATAAAGTTGAGGCTTCAGAAAGAGATGAGGAAATGGTGAGCATAGGCAAATATTTTGAAAAATTTGCCTCCAGAAGGGAAGCGAAATAGAGGATGGCAGTGGAGGAGAACAAGAGGAGCAGGAGCTGCCTTTTTTTTTTTTTTTTCAGTTTTAATTAGAAAATCTGTAAAGTTCAAAAGCTAATGGGAAATCAGTGTGGTGTAGATGTGTATAGTAGAAAAATCAAATAATCTAAAAACTGAGGTTCCTACTGCATATTTAGAATTAGGTTTTTTTCTCTTTGCTTATTAATCACAGAATCTGATTAATATGCACCAACCTATAAGAGGAGGAAGGTCAGAATTTTCTGTGAACTACTCAGCTCCCCACGAAGTAACCGTTATACAAGAAATGGTTTGATTTTATTAAACACCTCCACTAAAGTTAGCAGAATCAAGAAAACAAGACTTTGAGAAGTAAAAATGATGAAACAAGAAAGCAAATGAAACATAAATTCCTCTAAACGAGTTGTGTAAACTTATGTAAGTCCACTCTTCAGTTTTACCATCTCTAAAACCGAAGGGTTGGAAGAGATGACCTCTGAGTTTCCTTCCTGATCTAAGATTCCAGAATTCAGTAAAACTTTAGTCATCGCTCTTGGCTGTCCTTTTTTCTCCTCGAAATAAGTCTTTCTGGATCCTTTAGCTATCTGTCAACAAAAATAAATTTTTTATTTCTGAAATATCCCTCCTAGAGCCCCAGATGTGAGAATTGGTACAGAAAAGGGAAGAGATTTTTTATCCATCTCTCACCACACTCCCTAGATGAGCTGGTTTGCAGAGCACTTACAGGTCACTGATTTTTATGTTCATTTGAGAATTGAGAGAAAAGGCTAAAGAGGGCATACTGTGTACTGTCCGCTTTCAAGGTAAATTTTTGGTAATCAAAGAATGATTGTGATAATTGCAAAATTGAGTAACAATAATTATACATTGAGCATCACAAAAATAGCACTAACAAACCCTGATTTGGTATAATGTCTGCTTACTGAGATACTGACTTCTTTGTATATTTTAGCGGTAGTCTTCATGATTTTGGTGTCTATTGAGTTGTTTTCAGTTTGTTTCTTTGAGACTCTTCTGGAGTGCTTATTACCTAACCTTCAAATGTCTAAATCATTCTCCTCTAAATATTTCAAGAATGCTGCACTGAGTAATTAAAGAAAAAGAAAACCTGATTTTCCTCAAACTCATAGCTTCACCTCCTGCAAGATCTCAGGAGTGACTATGGAACTCCAAACACCCAGAGCCCTGTGGAATTTTGTTGTACTTTGCATTTAAAAATCCACTTTTACAGTTTCAACGCAAAACTTTTATGTGCTTAAAGATAACCTGCGTTTATCGCCAAAAAGGTCTCCTACACCCACTTCGACTCATTACATCATTATTTATCTGTTGGTTTCACCTTTAAGACATGTCTTAAATGTGTCCTTACTTTAACCTGATTCTGAGGAAATTCTTATTTATGTCTTAATTGCTTCCTGTCCTGACTATAGCAGTTCCTCTTTTATAGTCTTCCTAAATCCTGTGCTGTAAACTTCAGAGGGGTCTTAGGATGGTGTTAGACGAGATTACAAATTCCTGCTTTTGGAAAGAATGTGCATTGTGTTAAAGTGATGTCTGTTGCCCTCGTGTTTTTTTCTTTAACTTATACTATTTTCCTATTGACCTTTTATGATTGTTCGGTTAGGAAATGGACAAGACTAACATTTGAAAGGGAGAGTACATTTGGCAGTTTCTATTGGCAACTGTATCCTGAATTATTTCAGTGAGATTTTTTTGTGGAGAAAAATGATTATAATGGTAGATTATTCCTTAAATTTATGGTAGACTTTTATTCACATTTTACTTATCTAGCCTTAGCTGGGAAGATGAGAAAACTACGCGAAGCATACATTGCTCTTATTCTAAAGGCATTAAATTTATAGACACAAAACTTACAGTAAAGTTTACAGTATTTTGTCTTACATTTTCAAAGTAGTTTTAAAATTAGTAATCCAATTTCCCACATATGCTTATAAAGTGGCCAACTAAGACTTTTGTACTCCTCCATTCCACAGTGATCAAGTGCAGAGGCTAAACTTCAAATATTTTACCTCTGGAAATAGTAAATTGTCATTGTTATCTAATAACATTTAGGTAGAAATGTAAATTTTTGTGTATGTGAAGTGAAAGTGACTATCAAGTTTGACTAACATTTGCTAACTTTAGCAGGAATTATTAAGTTTTTGACACTCCTCATTATTAATAAAGAACAAAAAAGGAATATGTGTATTTTATCTCTCAAAAAAAATCTTTAGTGAACTTCTTATTTTTGTAAAAAATATGCTGTTTCATCTTTTTGTGAATTTATTCTGGGAAAGCAGGATTTTCTTTTGTGGCGTATGTGTTATTTCTTTCTCTGTCTCTTTGTTTCAATCTCTGTCTATCTCTCATGTCTAACTCTCATCCATGGATGAGAGATGCTTGGTAAATATTGCTGAATGAAATCTGGAGTGCAAAAGTACTTCTGAAGATTCTGTGGGCAGCACAGACATTTGCTTTCTTGCTAAAACGCTCCAGTGTTGGTCCAGCCAGGATTTATAGTTGATCCTGGTGCAGGCAAAATATACATTTTACTCACTGCCACTTGATACCACATTCATGATTGTGTCATGGCTCATTTTCCATTAAAAAATTATGGCTGAAGAAATGGAGAGCCTCTTGTGAGTGAATCTAAGCATAAGCAAACTTAACATAATGATAATAATAATAGGTAAATTTATTGGGGCTTCCCTGATGTCTCAACAGTAAAGAACCTGCCTACCAATGCAGGAGACATGAGTTCGATCCCTGGGTCAAGAAGATCTCGTGGAGAAGAAAATGGCAACCTACTCCAGTATTCTTGCTTGGGAAATCTCATAGACGGAGGAGCTTGGCAAGCTATAGTCCATGGGCTCGCAAAAGAGTCATACACGGCTGCGTGACTAAACAACAACTTTTATTGAGAGTTTGGTTGTCAATAATGATACCTTACTAAAAATAACTGTCCTAAGTGGTTTTATTTATTAAGCCATTTACATGTACAGTGACTCAACAAAGTAGTTTTATTATTTGATAGATGAGGAAACTGATACTAAGAGGTTCAATGCTCAGAAAGTTAAAAAGACACAGAAATGGGATTTGAACACAGTCTAACTTTAGAGTCCACATTCTTAACTGTGTAGCTTTTCCACCTCCACCTCTGATAACTTGGGAGTACTTTTCTCAGATTATAATTCTGTTTTTGAGGTCTAACAGAAGTTTCATTCAGCAATATTTATACCAAGCATCTCTCATGTATATTGGCATTGCTTCTTTCATTAACCTGTACAAACTGTCTTACTTCTTAGAGCTTTTTTTTTTTTTTTTTTTTTTGTCCCCAGAGTTTGAAAATTAAATGCAATCACAGGGAGGTTTGTATTGATGTAATATTATGTGTAGGTATATGAAATGATCACTGTGTTTTGGTTGTGTTTACTTTGACATGGCTTAATGAAGGCAACATGTAGAGAGGGTTGAGTTAATTAGTCTTGTTATGAGAGGACTTCCCTTCTCATTTCCTGTCTTGTAAATTTTTTTCGTAACATTTCATTTATGAAACAGTTGGGGTTTTTCCTCACTAATTGAGAATACTTAAGATCATGCATCGGAGAAGGCAGTGGCACCCCACTCCAGTACTCTTGCCTGGGAAATCCCATGGACGGGGGAGCCTGGTGGGCTGCAGTCCATGGGGTCGCGAAGAGTCGGACACAACTTCACTTTCACTTTTCACTTTCATGCATTAGAGGATGGAAATGGCAACCCACTCCAGTGTTCCTGTTTGGAGAATCCCAGGGATGGGGGGAGCCTGGGGGCTGCCGTCTATGGGGTTGCACAGAGTCGGACACGACTGAAGCGACTTAGCAGCAGCAGCAAGATCATGCTTTGAAATAGCTTTGACTTTGAAATAGTTTAATTTCACTAGACTTTATAATTATAATAGTAATTATAAGAGGATGTTTAAGGTTTGAGTTTTTTGTATGTTGAAGTTTGTAAAATCAGTAAAACAGGTTTTCTGTTAAAAAAAAAAGCCCTTGTCCCAGCTACCTAAGAGTGTTCAAAAACCTTGAATAATATGAAAAATTTCAGCACTTTAGTGTGATTGTTTCCTGTGGAAGATTACATAATCCTTGTGAAATAAACAGTGATGTTTTGGTTCCAGAGAGTTAATGTTCGGACTGTTTTCCACCTTGCCAATATTCTATTCCATAGTTGCATGTAATACTAGGGTACTTACACCTTCTGCATGGTTCACAAACAAAACAGATTGCTTCTTAAAATATGAAGAATAAATATGATTGAGAAAAGCAAATTAACATATTGGTGGTGGTTTAGTCCCTAAGTTGTGTCTGAGTCTTGCGACCCCATGGACTGTAGCCCACCAGGCTCCTCTGTCCATGGGATTCTCCAGGCAAGAAGACTGGAGCGGCTTGCCAGTTCCTTCTCCAGGGGATCTTCCTGGCCTGGGGATTGAACCCAGGTCTCCTGCATTGCAGGCAGATTCTTTACCCACTGAGCTACGAGGGATCTAAAAGATACACAAACACGTTCGTACGTATGCACACATGCTCATGTACCCTCACATATTCAAACACAGATTCAAACACGTGCACACACAGATATATACATATACACACTAACCGACAAATACATATGTATGCATACACATATGCCTGTGCGTGCTCAAGTATATACTCAAATATACACATGTGCGCATAGATACTCATATACACACATATGCACTCGTGCTCATACAAAAACATATCTGAAAAACTAGTTTTGGCCAAAAGGCTATTCTTGGATGACTGTGTTTGATGTAAATATTTAAAAACTCCTTAAAATAAGCTTTCCAACATTATTTAGAATTCGTGAAATTGAACCTTGCATTCCTATCTTTGGTATCACTTCCTTCATGTTTATGAATTTTATATCTTTACACTGGATTCTTTCTGCAGAAATTCTTTTATGACAAGAGTACTTTTATTTTTTTCTTTTAGCTGAAAGATGAGATAACAAACTAGGTGGTATAACTTCACTAGTTTTCTAAAAAGTAAACATCTGAAAACATTATGTTCGGAAGCACAAGTGACAGAAAATTTCTCCTGTAAAAATATTTAAGGCTTGGAATTTTCTGATCTAAGTTTTGGACGTAGAGAGACAGTTCTGGTTTGTACTGAAATTTCCAAATAATTATAAAAAAATGATGAATTGAAACTGAGCAAACTATCTTTGATATGCCTCTGTTATTGTTTATGGAATGGACTACATATTACGCTTTTGAATGGGTTGTGGTGCTTTCTGCAAGGTTTTCTTTTTTGTGGGAATAAGCCTAACAGCTATGTTTTGTGTTATATTTCAATCTTTGCAACTTGATCAACTTTGTGGAATAAGGGAATCCTTCAAAGTACATTCTACTTTCTCTGCTCCACAGGCATCTGAATGACACAAGAGGTTAACTGTTCCATTTTTCTTGGCAGATCAATATTTCCTTATTTGACTACTAATGATGTGATGGCATCCAGCAGGGATCTTTGGGCAACTCTTGTAACAGTCCAAAGTATTCAGAAGGGAAATAGCAACAGGCAGTACGTAATGGATTAGCTCTTTGGAATGGATAGCTATTAATTTATTCCAGACCACTTGTTCAAGGTTACTTTACCCACCCTCCTCTTCTGTGATCCAGAGCCAAAGGATTCAAATGGGTAATTACCTTTTGTCAAATTACATTTTGACTTACCTTATGAGAGCACTTGGTATAGAATTTTTCTCCCAAAGGACATATAAGCACTTTATTAACATCTCTTTCATTCCTAACATATGTCTAAGAAAAAGATTGAGGCCAAGTTTTTTTTCCTTCACAGTAGTAAAAACCCCATTTTACAGACAGGGCTGGACCATAAGGCCATTTTCTGGAACACAAACTTTGGCAGTTTTCTCCAAGAATTTTAATTTTGAAATACTTTCTTTTAATAAGCTTTATTAATAGGAATCTTTGAGATGCTCCTGATTAATAAAATATGTTCTCTTCTTCATTAACCATTGAGATATTCATGATTAATAAAATGTGTTCTCTTCTTTACTTCATTGACAATTGTATATACAAACAATCATATATATGCACACACATGTGATTAGATATATCACTAGAAATTCCTAGTGGGTACACACACACACACACACACACAGAGCTTCTTGAAAATAGTAGGCATTCCTGAAATACCTACTATGCATCTTATACTCAGTTGATGAAGATAGGAAGATAATATTGATGAAAAGGGAATCCTTGCCCTTGTACAGTTAGCATTTCTGAAACTATTAACTAGTAACTTGACATACATCCTGATATGTGGATGTTGGGATCAGCCAGGTATGAAGTACTCCAATTGTATTTAGATATTGTCTATACTTATCAGATTTAGTAAATTACTTTCAGCCATTAATCAGTCATCACTTTGAGAGGCTTAAGATGCTTCCTAAAGCAATTCAAACTCCTACTGCTGTCTACCAGAAACTTCAAAATGTCCGTTGCTTAATGTAGGCCATCGTTATAGTATTATTTTTTGCTTTGGGATCAGTTTTTATTCTGTATTCTGGATTTCCTTTGGTGCTCCTTACTGTCAGTGAGTCAGTTCAGTCGTTCAGTCGGGTCCACCTCTTTGTGACCCCATGAACCACAGCACACCAGGCCTCCCTGTCCATCACCAACTCCCGGGTTTACCCAAACTCATGTCCATTGAGTGGGTGATGCCATCCAACCATCTCATCCTCTCTCGTCCCCTTCTCCTCCTGCCCTCAACCTTTCCCAGCATCAGGGTCTTCTCAAATGAGTCAGCTCTTCGCATCAGGTGGCCAAAGTACTGGAGTTTCAGCTTCGACATCAGTCCTTCAATGAACACCCAGGACTGATCTACTTCAGGATAGATTGGTTGGATCTCCTTGCAGTCCAAGGGACTCCAAAGAGTCTTCTCCAACACCACAGTTCAAAAGCATCAATTCTTTGGTGCTCAGCTTTCTTATAGTCCAACTCACATCCATACATGACTACTGGAAAGACCATAGCCTTGACTAGATGGACCTTTGTTGACAAAGTAATATCTCTGCTTTTTAATATGCTGTCTAGGTTGGTTACAACTTTCCTTCCAAGGAGTAAAGTCTTACCTAGTGAGGAGATTAAAGGTGAGGAAATAAATTCTTGGAGAGGCAACGCAAACTCATCTTTGATACACTGTTCAGGGATTCTTGGTAATTGCAAAGTAATCTTTTCATGCTATGATTGTAGCACTGCAAAGCATAAGAAACTCAGACTCATTTGAGTTTTCATCACACCGTTAAGTGGAATGAGGGGGAAGACATTTTTCAGTTGATTAATTCAACCTCATTTACTTTCAGCTCTCATTTTTTCCCATTGATGAAAAAGTCTTTAATGTCTCAATAGGGCAACTGCATTATAACTAAATTTAGAAAGTTTTCCGTAATAATTGGGATACTTTTGCATATTGGACAGAGTTTGGAAACAGATAGAAGTGAAACTTATCCAATATGTTGTTCAGTTGATAAGTCATGTCCAACTCTTTGTGACCCCATAGACCGCAGCATGCCAAGCTTTTCTGTCCTTCACTATCTCCCCAAGTTTGCTCAAACTCATGTCCAATGAGTTGGTGGTGTTATCTAACCATCTCATCCTCTGCTGTCACCTCCTCCTTTTGCCTTCAGTCTTTCCCAGCATCAGGATCTTTTCCAATTGGTGGTATCCAATTTAATCAGAAGGAGATCAGCCCTGGGATTTCTTTGGAGGGAATGATGCTAAAGCTGAAACTCCAGTACTTTGGCCACCTCATGCGAAGAGTTGACTCATTGGAAAAAACTGTGATGCTGGGAGGGATTGGGGGCAGGAGGAGAAGGGGATGACAGAGGATGAGATGGCTGGATGGCATCACGGACTCGATGGACGTGAGTCTGAGTGACCTCCGGGAGTTGGTGATGGACAGGGAGGCCTGGCATGCTGCGATTCATGGGGTCACAAAGAGTCAGACACGACTGAGCAACTGAACTGAATTTAATCAGTGACAGTTTTAAGTTTAAAAGGAAAAAAACTATAAAAAGATTCAGGGGCATCACAGTAATGACTGAAAGTAAAACTCAGGTGTAAGAAAACCTGCATCACTGTTTTACTTGTTGGGTATTGTTTTGATTTGACAGTGAACACTTAAATAAAGGTAGTTTTGCATGTTATATAAACCTCTGTGTGTAGTAAAATGAAATATTTCATCCCATGATCTGTTATGGACAACTTTAAATATGTTCCTGGAGAGTGACACTTGAATAAATACTGACTCAATGTGTGTATGTGTATGTATGTGTGTGTATACAACATAAGAAGACCATGAATTCTTCTCACAATTAATTAAAATTTATAAAGGACATGGAAAATAAAAGTGGAGCAAAGAAATATTCAGAAATGATCAAATGTATAATCTCAATGGTAACTTGATAAATTCCATTTTTCAACGTTTAGCTGGATGGTGGTTTAAGAAAAAATATTCAGACATTTCAACATTGTTTGCTTATGGAAAACATTTGAAATTTTGTTAGCAAAGAACAGTATAAAAAAATCTAAGCATTTTTCCCTCAACATCTGCATTTGCTTATTAAAAAACACCCCACACCCCCAGTCTCTCAAACAAGTTAAGTTTGTCACAAAATGTTTTCAAATGTCATGAAATTTAGTCTTAATTTGTTTGTGCTTCTCCAAGTTTTAGTTTATTTGCTTATTTCATTTGAGTTCTTGTTGATTTATTTATTTTATTTCCACATATCCTTATATTTAAGACTTAAGATGGAAGTAGTCTCACAGAAATTTGGGGGAAAAATGCTTAAAATCGTTTGGGGTCTCAATTTGAGACATAGTAGATTCTGTTATCCTGGCTCCACAAAGAAAGAAATATGTATGTCCCCCTCCAAGGTGCTATCAGGCCATTTCAAACAGGGAAATAGAATTTTGATAGACATGTGTGAGTGTCTGTTGGTGTAACCCATCTTTCTTATGGTTCTGATTTTTAAGTTAGGAGACTAAAAGGAGAGAAAGCAATGTGGTCTCTTGCTTTACTTGCTCCGAGAAAAAATAAATGTATATTTGAAGACATAGGCAGATACCTTCATTGAGTCATGTTAATGAAAAGATTAAAAGAAAATGCTGAATTTACTGAAGTAACCGAGCTAGGAGACTTTTCTTCTTGATGTTTTTTCATATTTTTCTTTTTAATACTTGCTCAGTAATTTAAGATTGCCTCAGTTAATGAGATGACGTAGTTTCTAGGGCATTTCCCTAAGAACTGTGATCTTATAGAAAACTAGAGATGCATTTATTAACATTTATGAAGGTCATTTATTTTCAGTTTAAAGCAGATCCTGTCAGAGCTCTAGAAAAATCAGTTTTTGATCACCTATCAACTAATCTCTTGGTAGTATATAGTTATTTCAGATGGCCAGCTTTAAACACTTGGCATCTGCTTAATAGTATGTTGGTATTTTTAGAGCAAGATGTAAGTGATGATAATAAGGAAACACAGCATATGAGTGACTGGCGAATAAGTTGATTGTTGCTGTGTCCTCTCTGAATTATTTGGCTGATTTCTTCTCAAGCAGTATCTTTTTGCTGAAACATTAATTTTAGTATTATATTTGACTGAAAAAAATACAAAAAGTATTATATTTGAAAAACAGAACAAAAACTCTGCTGAAATATTAATTTTAGTATTCTATTCGACTGGAAAACAAAATACACATGATAACATCAAACCAATGAAAAACAGAAGCAACTGGATCTTTGTAAGAGTTAATTGACATGGACAAGTGAACCTAATTTTTGACTTACTGCAAATATTCCTTAAAATAATAATAAAAAAAAACAACTGTGTTGCCATATTCAGCTCCAAGAAAAAAAAAGTGCTTGCTTATTTGAAATGACTTTTGGTTTTTTCACATTCTCTGGTTATCTGTTGGTGTTAACAATATGTAATATTCGAGATCTAAGAAATAAAAGTTATGCTTATGATCTGCTTCCCAGTACAGAGCCCGCTTTGTAAATTTTTAAAGATAAATATTTAATGCAGATACTAGGCATTTGAAACAATTTCTATATTGGTACATAATGTAAGAATAATTGAGTAATTGAGAGAAAATATTGAAAATATTTTTGGCAGTTTTGTTATTCATCAAAATTGCTTCCTAGCCCTTAATTATCCCAGTATAATACTTTCATGTACATGCACACACACACACATGCCCTCATTGTATATCATGCTCAATGAGATGGGAATGAGTTCTAACTTTTTTAATCTAAGAGGAAAAATACACAGCATGAAATTTATAAAAGTTTCAAATTGTCAGTGCTACACTTCCAGAGATGACTATTAATGAGTTTTCCCTGCAAAGTGCCTGGGCACATTTCTGATACGCTCTCCTTGATTTGGGAGCATTTCCTGATGGTTTCCTCGTTGCTTCTCACTGAAACGATAGCAACAGCCTGAATAAGGATTTGTTTAGTTTTTGTTTGTCAATTTCCCTGTAAAGTTCGTCTGCCTTGCTCAACTCTGCTTCCCACAGCCTAGCATGGAACCTAGCCCATTATACGTAGATGTTCAGTTAATATTTGTGAATGAGTGAATGAACAGATACTTAATTATGTAACTTTCGTTCATTTATTAGGATGACCCAGAAAGATGTTATGGGGAGGGGAGGTGGGAGGGGGGTTCATGTTTGAGAATGCATGTAAGAATTAAAGATTTTAAAATTTAAAAAATAAAAAATAAATAAATAAATAAATAAAATAAAAAAAATTAAAAAAGAAAAAAGAAACATGGGTATTTGGAAGCAAGGTGAACTGACTTTAATGACTGAGGTTTTGACTACCAAGTTAAAATGTGAAGATACAAGAAGCTTTGTATAATAGCAGAGTAATTTCCATTCAAGTGTACTTTTGGACACGTTTCAAGCAAATAAAATTCTAATTGTTCTTTTGAGAAATACTGCTATAGGAGGATTTAGGTCAGTTTTGAATAAACAAATTTAGGTAGACCAGTTTTTAACTTGGATCTAGAGATACCAGTAGGTGGCTCTGTATTCCAGTGCTGAATAACAAGTAATCCTTCTAGAGGGTTGACTCATGGGGTAGGACCAAAATCTTGGTCAATACTTCCGTAAGGAATTTTGTATATCATAGTATGAAGTGCATATCTTAAGTTCTATATACACTATACATAATTTGGAGTTTATATATGTATATATATTTTTTCTCCTTGGCATTATTTTCGGGTTTGAACCACAAGTTTACTATCATGAAGCGGTCATAATTTCACTATATTACATTTGATCTACCTTGACCAGGAACTGAAACAGAAGTAACTGCAAAGCCAAGTATAGAATCATCATGAAGAAAGAGTGACGGGGAAGCTCTAGTGAAGTTTTAGATGTTATTAGTTCATGTAAGCATGTTTGTGGCCGTGAAATTAAAAGACGCTTACTCCTTGGAAGAAAAGTGATGACCAACCTAGATAGCATATTCAAAAGCAGGGACATTACTTTGCCGACGAAGGTCCGTCTAGTCAAGGCTCTGGTTTTTCCTGTGCTCATGTATGGATGTGAGAGTTGGACTGTGAAGAAGGCTGAGCGCCGAAGAATTGATGCTTTTGAACTGTGGTGTTGGAGACTCTTGAGAGTCCCTTGGACAGCAAGGAGATCCAACCAGTCCATTCTTAAGGAGATCAACCCTGGGATTTCTTTGGAGGGAATGATGCTAAAGCAGAAACTCCAGTACTTTGGCCACCTCACGCGAAGAGTTGACTCATTGGAAAAGACTCTGATGCTGGGAGGGATTGGGGGCAGTAGGAGAAAGGGACGACCGAGGATGAGATGGCTGGATGGCATCACGGACTCGATGGACATGAGTCTGAGTGAACTTCAGGAGATGGTGATGGACAGGGAGGCCTGGCGTGCTGCAATTCATGGGGTCCCAAAGAGTTGGACACGACTGAGCGACTAAACTGAACTGAAGCATGTTTGGCTTACATATCACTTCTACATTTATGGCATTTTATTATTCACTGCTGAAGACACTGCATGTTTTTTTCTGAATGATACATTGGAATTCTAAAAAGTTAAAACAGGAACAGTGAAGTGTAATGTTTAATTGGGAGAGAAATAGATGGAAGCTGACAACTTGAGAATGGAAATAGCCTTCCTTCAAATTTGAATGTTGTTTTCTTCTCTTAAACCAATAGTTGTATAAGCTGTTCTTTTGAAGCAGTTCTTAACTCTTTGACTTATATGTTTATCCTTCTGCCTTTTAAATAGATGATGCTTTTCTGGAACATTTATATACAATAAAATTGAAAATTAGTGCTGCAAACAGGATGAGGAAATACTTCCCAGTATGTACTCGTTTTCACCATACAATAAATTTTAAACTCCTCCCAGTTCTTCCTGGGTGTAGTTGAAGATAAACATCTGCTTTCCTGTTTCTTTTTTTATTTAAACAATAATTTAACCTACCCAATAGAAGGCAAATTTGGTGCTTGGTGATATTTAATCTGTTAGCCACTGGGGACTCAGCAATGAAAGAATCAATTTTCTCTTTTCTTTTTTTTTTTGTTTTTTTGTTTTAATTTTTAATGTGGACCATATTTTTTAAGTCTTTACTGAATTTGTTAAAATATCACTCTTTTTATTTTTTTTTATTTTTTTTAAGATAAAATATTTTAGTTTTTTATTTTTTAAAATTTTAAAATCTTTAATTCTTACATGCATTCCCAAACATGAACCCCCCTCCCACCTCCCTCCCCATAACATCTTCCTGGGTCATCCCCATGCACCAGCCCCAAGCATGCTGCATCCTGCGTCAGACATAGACTGGCGATTCAATTCACATGATAGTATACATGTTAGAATGTCATTCTCCCAAATCATCCCACCCTCTCCCTCTCCCTCTGAGTCCAAAAGTCCGTTATACACATCTGTGTCTCTTTCCCTGTCTTGCATACAGGGTCATCATTGCCATCTTCCTAAATTCCATATATATGTGTTAGTATACTGTATTGGTGTTTTTCTTTCTGGCTTACTTCACTCTGTATAATTGGCTCCAGTTTCATCCATCTCATCAGAACTGATTCAAATGAATTCTTTTTAACGGCTGAGTAATACTCCATTGTGTATATGTACCACAGCTTTCTTATCCATTCATCTGATGATGGACATCTAGGTTGTTTCCATGTCCTGGCTATTATAAACAGTGCTGCGATGAACATTGGGGTACATGTGTCTCTTTCAATTCTGGTTTCCTCGGTGTGTATGCCCAGCAGTGGGATTGCTGGGTCATAAGGTAGTTCTATTTGCAATTTTTAAGGAATCTCCACACTGTTCTCCATAGTGGCTGTACTCGTTTGCATTCCCACCAACAGTGTAGGAGGGTTCCCTTTTCTCCACACCCTCTCCAGCATTTATTGCTTGCAGATTTTTGGATGGCAGCCATTCTGACTGGTGTGAAGTGGTACCTCATTGTGGTTTTGATTTGCATTTCTCTAATAATGAGTGATGTTGAGCATCTTTTCATGTGTTTGTTAGCCATCCGTATGTCTTCTTTGGAGAAATGTCTATTTAGTTCTTTGGCCCATTTTTTGATTGGGTCGTTTATTTTTCTGGAGTTGAGCTGCATAAGTTGCTTGTATATTTTTGAGATTAGTTGTTTGTCAGTTGCTTCATTTGCTATTATTTTCTCCCATTCTGAAGGCTGTCTTTTCACCTTGCTTATATTTTCCTTCGTTGTGCAGAAAGCTTTTAATTTTAATTAGATCCCATTTGTTTATTTTTGCTTTTATTTCCAGCATTCTGGGAGGTGGATCATAGAGGATCCTGCTGTGATTTATGTCTGAGAGTGTTTTGCCTATGTTCTTCTCTAGAGTTTTATAGTTTCTGATCTTACATTTAGATCTTTAATCCATTTGAGTTTATTTTTGTGTGCGGTGTTAGAAAGTGCTCTAGTTTCATTCTTTTACAAGAGGTTGACCAGTTTTCCCAGCACCACTTGTTAAAGAGATTGTCTTTACTCCATTGTATATTCTTGCCTCCTTTGTCAAAGATAAGGTGTCCATATGTGTGTGGATTTATCTCTGGGCTTTCTATTTTGTTCCATTGATCTATATGTCTGTCTTTGTGCCAGTACCATACTGTCTTGATGACTGTGGCTTTGTAGTAGAGCCTGAAGTCAGGCAAGTTGATTCCTCCAGTTCCATTCTTCTTTCTCAAGATTGCTTTGGCTATTCGAGGTTTTTGTATTTCCATACAAATCTTGAAATTATTTGTTCTAGTTCTGTGAAAAATGTGCCTGGTAGCTTGATAGGGATTGCATTGAATTTGTAAATTGCTTTGGGTAGTATACTCATTTTCACTATATTGATTCTTCCAATCCATGAACATAGTATATTTCTCCATCTATTAGTGTCCTCTTTGATTTCTTTCATCAGTGTTTTATAGTTTTCTATATATAGGTCTTTAGTTTCTTTAGGTAGATATATTCCTAAGTATTTTATTCTTTTCATTGCAATGGTGAATGGAATTGTTTCCTTAATTTCTTTTCTACTTTCTCATTATTCGTGTATAGGAATGCAAGGGATTTCTGTGTGTTGATTTTATATCCTGCAACTTTACTATATTCATTAATTAGCTCTAGTAATTTTCTGGTGGAGTCTTTAGGGTTTTCCATGTAGAGGATCATGTCATCTGCAAACAGTGAGAGTTTTACTTCTTCTTTTCCAATTTGGATTCCTTTTATTTCTTTTTCTGCTCTGATTGCTGTAGCCAAAACTTCCAGAACTATGTTGAATAGTAGCGGTGAAAGTGGACACCCTTGTCTTGTTCCTGACTTTAGGGAAATGCTTTCAATTTTTCACCATTGAGGATAATGTTTGCTGTGGGTTTGTCATAGATAGCTTTTATTATGTTGAGATATGTTCCTTCTATTCCTGCTTTCTGGAGAGTTTTTATCATAAATGGATGTTGAATTTTGTCAAAGGCCTTCTCTGCATCTATTGAGATAATCATATGGTTTTTATTTTTCAATTTGTTAATGTGGTGAATTACATTGATTGATTTGCGGATATTGAAGAATCCTTGCATCCCTGGGATAAAGCCCACTTGGTCATGGTGTATGATCTTTTAATGTGTTGTTGGATTCTGATTGCTAGAATTTTGTTGAGGATTTTTGCATCTATGTTCATCAGAGATATTGGCCTGTAGTTTTCTTTTTTTGTGACATCTTTGTCAGGTTTTGGTATTAGGGTGATGGTGGCCTCATAGAATGAGTTTGGAAGTTTACCTTCCTCTGCAATTTCTGGAAGAGTTTGAGTAGGATAGGTGTTAGCTCTTCTCGAAATTTTTGGTAGAATTCAGCTGTGAAGCCATCTGGACCTGGGCTTTTGTTTGCTGGAAGATTTCTGATTACAGTATCAATTTCCGTGCTTGTGATGGGTCTGTTAAGATTTTCGATTTCTTCCTGGTTCAGTTTTGGAAGATTGTACTTTTCTAAGAATTTGTCCATTTCTTCCACGTTGTCCATTTTATTGGCATACAACTGCTGATAGTAGTCTCTTATGATCCTTTGTATTTCTGTGTTGTCTGTTGTGATCTCTCCATTTTCATTTCTAATTTTATTGATTTGATTTTTCTCTCTTTGCTTCTTGATGAGTCTAGCTAATGGTTTGTCAATTTTATTTATCCTTTCAAAGAACCAGCTTTTGGCTTTGTTGATTTTTGCTATGGTCTCTTTTGTTTCTTTTGCATTTATTTCTGCCCTAATTTTTAAGATTTCTTTCCTTCTACTCACTCTGGGGTTCTCCAACTCTTCCTTTTCTAGTTGCTTTAGTTGTAGAGTTAGGTTATTTATTTGACTTTTTCTTGTTTCTTGAGGTATGCCTGTATTGCTATGAACTTTCCTCTTAGCACTGCTTTTATAGTGTCCCACAGGTTTTGGGTTGTTGTGTTTTCATTTTCATTAGTTTCTATGCATATTTTGATTTCTTTTTGATTTCTTCTGTGATTTGTTGGTTATTCAGAAGTGTGTTGTTCAACCTCCATATGTTGGAATTTTTAATAGTTTTCTCCTGTAATTGAGATCTAATCTTAATGCATTATGGTCAGAAAAGATGCTTGGAATGATTTCGATTTTTTGAATTTATCAAGTTTAGATTTATGGCCCAGGATGTGATCTATCCTGGAGAAGGTTCCGTGAGCACTTGAAAAAAGGTGAAATTCGTTGTTTTGGGGTGAAATGTCCTATAGATATCAATTAGGTCTAACTGATCTAATGTATCATTTAAAGTTTGCGTTTCTTTGTTAATTTTCTGTTTAGTTGATCTGTCCATAGGTGTGAGTGGGGTATTAAAGTCTCCCACTATTATTGTGTTATTGTTGATTTCCCCTTTCATACTTGTTAGCATTTGTCTTACATATTGTGGTGCTCCTATATTGGGTGCATATATATTTATAATTGTTATATCTTCTTCTTGGATTGTTCCTTTGATCATTATGTAGTGGCCTTCTTTGTCTCTTTTCACAGCCTTTGTTTTAAAGTCTATTTTATCGGATATGAGTATTGCCACTCCTGCTTTCTTTTGGTCTCTATTCGCGTGGTATATCTTTTCCAGCCCTTCACTTTCAGTCTGTATGTGTCCCTTGTTTTGAGGTGGGTCTCTTGTAAGCAGCATATAGAGGGGTCTTGTTTTTGTATCCATTCAGCCAGTCTTTGTCTTTTGGTTGGGGCGTTCAACCCATTTACGTTTAAGGTAATTATTGATAAGTATGATCCCGATGCCATTTACTTTATTGTTTTGGGTTCGGGTTTATACACCCTTTCGTGTTTCCTGTCTAGAGGATATCCTTTAGAATTTGTTGGAGAGCTGGTTTGGTGGTGGTGAATTCTCTCAGCTTTTGCTTGTCTGTAAAGCTTTTGATTTCTCCTTCGTATTTGAATGAGATCCTTGCTGGGTACAGTAATCTGGGCTGTAGGTTATTGTCTTTCATCACTGTAAGTATGTCTTGCCATTCCCTCCTGGCCTGAAGAGTTTCTATTGAAAGATCAGCTGTTATCCTTATGGGAATCCCCTTGTGTGTTATTTGTTGTTTTTCCCTTGCTGCTTTTAATATTTGTTCTTTGTGTTTGATCTTTGTTAATTTGATTAATATGTGTCTTGGGGTGTTTCGCCTTGGGTTTATCCTATTTGGGACTCTCTGTGTTTCTTGGACTTGGGTGATTATTTCCTTCCCCATTTTAGGGAAGTTTTCAACTATTATCTCCTCAAGGATTTTCTCATGATCTTTCTTTCTGTCTTCTTCTTCTGGGACTCCTATAATTCAAATGTTGGAGCGTTTCATATTGTCCTGGAGGTCTCTGAGATTGTCCTCGTTTCTTTTAATTCGTTTTTCTTGTTTCCTCTCTGATTCATTTATTTCTACCATTCTATCTTCTATTTCACTAATCCTATCTTCTGCCTCCGTTATTCTACTATTTGTTGCCTCCAGAGTGTTTCTGATCTCATTTATTGTGTTATTCATTATATTTTGACTCTTTTTATTTCTTCTAGGTCCTTGTTAAACCTTTCTTGCATCTTCTCAATCCTTGTCTCTAGGCTATTTATCTGTGTTTCCATTTTGATTTCAAGATTTTGGATCATTTTCACTATCAATATTCGGAATTCCTTCTCCGGTAGATTCCCTACTTCTTCCTCTTTTGTTTGATTTGGTGGGCAACTCTCCTGTTCCTTTACCTGCTGAGTATTCCTCTGTCTCTTCATCTTGGTTATATTGCTGCGTTTGGGGTGGCCTTTTTATATTCTGGTAATTTGTGGAGTTCTCTTTATTATGGAGCTTCCTCACTTTGGGTGGGGTTCTATCAGTGGCTTGTCAAGGTTTCCTGGTTAGGGAGGCTTGTGTTGGAGTTTTGGTGGGTGGAGCTGGGTTTCTTCTCTCTGGAGTGCAGTGGAGTGACCCATAATGGGTTATGAGACATCAAAGGTTTTGGGATAATTTTGAGCTGCCTGTATATTGAGGCTCAGGGGAGTGTTCCTGTGTTGCTGGAGAATTTGCGTGGTATGTCTTGTTTTGGAACTTGTTGGCCCTTGGGTGGAGCTTGGTTTCAGTGTAGGTATGAAGGCTTTTGATGAGCTCCTATTGCTTAATGTTCCCTGAATTCAAGAGTTCTCTAATGTTTTCAGGCTTTGGGTTTAAGCTTCCTGCTTCTGGTTTTCAGTTTTATTTTCACAGTAGCCTCTAGACTTCTCCATCTATACAGCACCGATGATAAAACATCTAGGTTAAAGATGAAAAGTTTCTCCACCTTGAGGGACACTCAGAGAGGTTCACTGAGTTACAAGGAGAAGAGAAGATGGAGGGGTAGTTAGAGGTAACTGGAATGAGATGTGGTGAGATCAAGAAAGGAGAGAGCAAGCTAGCCAGTAGTCACTTCCTTATGTGCGCTCTATAGTCTGGACCGCTCAGAGGTATTTACAGAGTTATACGGGGAAGAGGAGAGGGAGGAAGTAGACAGAGGTGACCAGGAGGATAAGAGAGAGGAATGAGTAGGAGAGAGACAAATCCTGCCAGTAACCAGTTCCTTAGGTGTTCTCTACCGTCTGGAACACACAGAGATTCACAGAGTTGGATAGAGAAGAGATGGGGGAGAAAAGAGACAGAGGCCACCTGGTGGAGAAAAAGGAGAGGCCAGAGGAGGAGAGAGTGGACAAGCCAGTAATCTCGCTCTCAGGTAAACTTGGGTAGTGAAGTTTGGGTTTTTAAATGTACAAAATTGACAACAAAGATTAAAAATCTGGAGTAGAGGTTGGATTTTCAAAGATACAATATTAAAGAAAAGCAGAAGGAAAAAGGAAGAAAGAAAAAAAAAGAATTATTAAAAAACAAACAAACAAAAAAAACAAAACAAAACAAAACACCAACAACCATCCAAAGAGTATATATGGTGTTTGCCTTAAAAAAAAAAAAAAAAAAAGTCTTTTTTTAAAAAAAATAGTAATACTAGGTGATAGAAATAAAAATTAGAGGAGAAATAGAAGATTTAACAATTAAAAAAAAGCTCGGAAAAAAAAGGAAAAAAAAGCAAAAGGCAAAAAAAAAAAGAATGATTTTAAAAATATTAAAAAATTAAAAATATATCTGGCTCTTCTCTGATGTTATGGGCCGTGTGGGCTCACTTCCAAGGTGGTTCCCTCTGTTTAACTTCTTCTGTTTGCTGGTTTTTAGGCTCACTAGTTCAGTCGCGCTGTGGGGAGGGGGGATGCTGCAAACAAATAGCACTGTCGTGTGTACACAGTATCTCTGCCCCGCTTGACCTGTCCTTCCTCGCGGCGCACAAACCGCTCTGGCTCTATGATGCTCAGCCGGGAACCGTCTGGGGCCGGCCCTAGGCTGCGTGCACTTCCCCGGTCCAAGCCGCTCAGGTGCAGCCCTCAGAGGCACAAATGCGGCTGGGACTGCGCTTTGTGCCCTTCCCAGGTCCGAGTAGCTCAGGAGTTTGACGAGCGCGGTCGCCGCGGCTTGTCCCCTTTTCCGCTGCTGCCGCTCAGCTCTCTGGGTGGACCGCTGGCGCACCCCGTGAGGCAGACTGTGACTGTCCAGCACCCCCAGAAGTCTTAGCAAAGGAGCCTGCTTGCAGTTAGGTAAGTAAAGTCTCTCCGGGTCTGCAATTGCCCCTTTCCAGTCCTTACGGCTCTGGCTGCCTGTCCCCGGAGGGGAATGGTCTGCAGCCGGCTTTTTCCGTTCCGTCCTTTGTTCTGTGCTGGGTCCTGGCGGTGTCTTATGTTCGAGCTTTTCGCGTGGTAGCTATCCCACAGTCTGGTTTGCTAGCCCAAGTTAGATCGTTCTGGTGGAGCGTGGGGCGTTCCTGCCCGATTCTTGCAAAGCTCTGCAGCCCGCGCCTCCCGCGCGTCCCTGCCCTGCCCCCACTTCCCAATGGCGGATGCAGGCGTCTGTGCTGCTTTTCTGCTGGGGGAGTTACTGGTGGGCTTGTAATCTCTTGGTTTTAATTATTTATCTATTTTTCCTTCCTGTTATGTTGCCCTCTGTGTTTCCAAGGCTCGCCACAGACTCGGCAGGGAGAGTGTTTCCTGGTGTTTGGAAACCTCTCTTCTTAAAATTCCCTTCCCGGGACGGGCTTCCCTTCCCGGGACGGAGCTCCCTCCCCACCTCCTTTGTCTCCTTTTTCGTCTTTTCTATTTTTTCCTACCTGTTTTTGAAGACAATGGTCTGCTTTTCTGGTTGCCTGATGTCCTCTGCCAGCCTACAGAAGTTGTTTTGTGGAGTTTGCTCGGCGTTGAAATGTTCTTTTGAGGAATTTGTGAGGGAGAACGTGATCTTCCCGTCCTATTCCTCCGCCATCTTTCCCTCCCTCCCCAATTTTCTCTTTTCTACTGACTGTTTCTCAAGAGGTTGTCTTTTAATTATATTATTAGCACTTTTTGAATATTATTGTATAGTTATAATTTAGATGTTGTGAAGAGTTCAAAAGAATCTTTTGGAAAAGATCTTTGTTAAAAAGAGAAAAGGGAACAATCTTGTTGGTTTGACAGGAAAAACAGCATTGAAAACAATAGCAAATATAAAGAGCTTTATATCTGAGAAATTTTACATTTATAACGGTAGATGTATCACTCAGAAATGCTGACTAGATGATGTTGAAGCACAATATCTGAAGGATGATCTAATTAACCTTCAAAACATATTGTTTGACGTGGACAATAAGGAAATAGGGGGCTCCCCTGGTGGCTCAGAGGGTAAAGAATCTGCCTGCAATGCAAGAGCCTGGAGTTTGATGATTGGTTGGAAAGATCTCCTGGAGAAGCAAATGGCAACCCACTCCAATATTGATGCCTGGAGAATTCCATGGACAGAGGAGCCCGATGGGCTACAGTTCTTGGGTCTCAGAGTTGGACACAACTGAGGAACTAACACTTATAAGGAAATGAGCAGATAATTAAGTGGGATGATAAATTTGCCAAGTCCTAAGCTTGAGGTATTCTACATAAAATATGTGTGTATCAGTTGTTTACAACTTGAGTAAGTTATTATTTTCTTTTTCTTAATGGGATTATACATATCTATGTGCGTGCTGAGTTGCTTCAGTTGTGTCCGGCTCTTTGCAACCCCTGGGACTATAGCCTGCCAGGCTCCTTTGTCCATGGAATTCCCCAGACAAGAATACTGAAATGGGTTGCCATGCCCTCCTCCAGGGGCTCTTCCTGACCCAGGGATTGAACCTGGGTCTTCTGCATTGCAGTTGGATTCTTTACCACTGAGCCACTGGTGAAGCCCATAAGATCCGCAGTCATCCAGTATTCTTTTGAAGGGATTTCATGTTTTATTGGAGAAGGCAATGGCAACCCACTGTAGTACTCTTGCTTGGGAAAGCCCATGGATGGAGGAGCCTGATAGGCTGTAGTCCATGGGGTTGCCAAGAGTCAGACATGACTGACGTGACTTAGCAGCAGCAGCAGCAGCAGCAGCAGCAGCGTGTTTTATCATCTATCCTGCTAAGAACTGTGCTTACACATGGAGGGTACTCCAGGAAGACAAATAAATGAAAGAATGTGTTTATTCTGAAAAGGAATTTTCAGATCTTTACTTTCATTATTTAGCTTATTTGCTGCAGAGGTAATTTTGATGTAGTGTTAAAAGCATCAAGCCAAATAGTTGGGTATGCACCCTGGGAAGAAAATGACCTATAGTTAGTGTGCTCAGTAACAAGTTTGTGACAGTGTTATGCACTTATTTGTTTCTTCTGACTTTGAAAATGTGTGTACACTAACCCCTGAATGCAAGTGTAACTGACGGTAGTCTCATTAGACTTTATCAACCTGGTTGTCTATAAGAACAACTCTTCAGTTTTGAGATTATTGCTATTTTCACAGGTTGTCATTTCTTACAGCTTAGCCACATAAGACTTGCGGATGAATGGAACTCCTTGCTAAAATTTTTGTACTGCTGAACACCATTTTGATGCATTTATTTATTATAATGCCAAATGGTGCTATATATTCCATATCTTGGTGATAATGCTATTTTTTTTTTCAGCAGTATTGTACCCATGAGACTGTACAATGAATGTCCTCAGGAGTCAGAGTTCAGGCAAGAATTCATGGACTAAGTTTGGCATAAGGAAAAATCGGGAGCTGTAGAGTGGAAAGTCTTTTGCCTTAACCAGAAAAATTCCATTTTGTTTCCCCTTTAACGAAGGGCATTCAGCATGGTTATCATGGGACATGTCACCATCTGGTCAGACTGGAAGATTAAGGGACCCCAAAGAAGAACAAATTACAGGCAGTTACTAATGCAGATTCATTAATTCGTATGCTAAGGTGACTTTGTAACGTGGTCAGTGATAATCTTCTTTTACCGCTTTAATGTTTAAAAAGCAGACTTGTATATTGATGGATGCTTATTGTATGGTAAAAGGAGAGGAGGTTCCCAGAATTTTACCACCATAGCTTGATCACAGTTTTTAAATATCTTAAAACAGTGCTCATCCGCTTTTGACTTCCCAATATACATTCACTTTATTGGTTACAGGGAAAGAGATGAAAACAGTTTATCTCCACTATGCCTGTGACAGAGTAAGCTTTAGATAATGAGAGATGATGTTTGTATGATAATGTCAGCTGTATCTGATTAGCAATAAAGGCAAATTGGAACATAACATGGAAAACTCTGTGGTCAGTATTGGGTAACATCCTAGCAGCGAGAGTGACTCAGTACTAATGCCCCAACGTGGGGGCCGAGGCATTTCAGTACATCTTGTCTTAAGACTTCAGGAATGTCAAATGTTGTTAGGGTTAGTGCCTGGAACTGGGTACATCCGTGGGTCACCAGGAGACAGAAGTAGAAAGTGGCAAGGCTTCACCTTTGATTATCATATGGTTTGATGGCTGACTGCAAGATGCTCCTGATGCTATGGCCTGAACCTCTTTCCAGTCTTCTGCTTAGACCTCCCTCTCCTCACCAGTGGATGCCCCATGAGGGCAGCAGTTGCTGGGGGGTTTATCCCCCTCCCACCCCTGCCCAAACAACGTATCTTTGGTGTCTTGAAGACTACTCTGTGCACAGTGATTTCATAGGTGTGACAGGAGAAATAAAGATGAATGACAACCTCTCCTTTTCTCAGCCAGCCCAGAGCCCAGCAGGGAAGACATGTCATGTATGTAAGGCAACACAGAATATCCCTGAGGGTCCATAGTGGTGAATGAAGTCTCTAAAACTACAGGAGCAGCACTACAGCGCACCCCCCCACCCCACCCCCAGCCGGAGTAGGGGACGTTCAGCTTGGTCCTCAAAGATGGGTTGGAAGCCAGAAGCAGCAGGGGAAGGGGTACACCCGGGCGATGGCCCAGAGACAGGAGCAAAAGACAATGGTGGAAGCATCAGAGCACGATTGCAGAGCAGTAAACACAGAGGGTGGGCCCAGGGTGGGATATGTAAGAGGGCAAGGTAGGAGAGGAAGTCCAGGGGAAGGCTGGGGCCCGATGCTGGAGGGCTAGCAAAGCACTGATAAAGCTGCTCACACTTCAGGCAGGGGAGACTTTTGCTTAGAATGAGAGATTGGTACATGCTTAAGGGTCAGTTCTCAAATCCTGAAGGTCACTAGCCACAGTTTATACCTCTTAGCATATTACACAGTTTCGAAAAGTGGTTCATTAAATTGTTTCAGATTTAAATTCACCGAAGCCTATGCACTGTATCTAATATATCTATTGTCAAGTGGCTCAAGAAGTAAGTCTGCATTCAGATTTTGACACAGAAAAGGAAGATTGAGAAAAGCCTTCCTTTTGAGAAAAATCATAAGCTGCTGCTTTGGCTCCTAGAAGCTCAGGAGTTAGAAGGCAATGGAACCAAGCTTAGATGCTTGGTCCCTTGCAGCTACTATTTTTTCTCTAATATTAGTGGTTTGTACCTGTGTTGTCTTCTTTGGTTTTCCCTCCATCAACTGTCTATCTCTTGATTTTGGCTAAAGCCAACTCTTTCATCCAAACTTAGATCATTTGTTATTTTTTTTTTCTGTGCTTCTCTCGAAAGCTTCCTTCAACTTACCTACATTTATGAGGCAAATAGACCCCCATGTGCACCTAAATATATCCTCTCTTCATATTTCTTCCACTGTACAATCAGCGTCTTTGGTGTCAAGAATGGATCCATTAATCATTCATTCATTCCAAGCCTTAAAGTTGATTATCTAACTGTCCTTAAACATTTCAGGTGACTGAGTATATGTCATCTTATACCAGTTTTAGTTGTAAGCATATCTAGATGATTTTGTGGGTTCAGGTCCAGACCACCACAATAAAGCAAGTAATTGCACTAAAATGTGTCCTGTAAATTTTTGGATTTCCCAGTGTATTTGAAAGTTCTGTTTACACTCTCTTGTAGTCTATTAAGTGTGCAATAGCATTATGTCTAACAATGTATATATCTTAACTTAAAAATATTTTATTGCTAAAAAGTGCTGTTCATCATTTGAGCCTTCAATGAGTAAATCTTTTTGCTGATGGAGGGTGTTAATTAGGGTGATAGTTGCTAAACATTGGTGTGGTTGTGGCACGTTTTAAAAATGACAACAGTAACATTAGCATCAGTTGACTCCTCCTCTTACTTGAACTCTTGAAGGCTGTTGTAGAGTCATTCAGTTCAGTTCAATCACTCAGTTGTATCCGACTCTTTGCGACCCCATGAATTGCAGCACACCAGGCCTCCCTGTCCATCACCAACTCCCGGAATTCACTCAGACTCACGTCCATCGAGTCAATTAACTGGCTTAATTTCATTATTTTTGTGGGAATAGGGAAGCCTAGAAAGAGGGAATGGAGAAGGCAATGGCACCCCACTCCAGTACTCTTGCCTAGAAAATCCCATGGACAGAGGAGCCTGGTAGGCTGCAGTCCATGGGGTCACTAAGAGTCGGACACAACTGAGCGCCTCCACTTTCACTTTTCACTTTCATGCATTGGAGAAGGAAATGGCAACCCACTCCAGTATTCTTGCCTGGAGAATCCCAGGGACTGGGGAGCCTGGTGGGCTGCTGTCTATGGGATTGCACAGAGTTGGACACAACTGAAGTGACTTAGCAGCAGCAGCAGCAGAAGCAGAAAGAGGGAAAGAGACTGGGGAATGGCCAGCCAGTGGAGCAGTCAGAACACACGCAACATTTATGGAGTAAGCTCACTGGGTGTGGTTCGTGGCACCCCCAAAACAATTACAGTAGTAATGTCAGAGCTCACTGACCACAGATCACCATGGCAAATATAATAATAATGAAAAAGTTTGAAATATTGTGAGAATTACCAAAATGTGACACAGAGACACAAAATGAGCAAATGCTGTTAGATAAATGTCATCAATAGACTTGCTTGACACAGGGTTGCTACAGACCTTCAATTTGTAGAAAAGAAAATGGTATGCATCTGTGAAGTACAATAAAGTGAAGGACAGTAAGCCAAGGTATGCTTGTACTAGAAATTTCCTTACTATATTGAGCTAAATCTATTTATCTTTATTATTTTTATTGCTGTTGATTTAAGTGCTTTTCCTTATAAATGACATGGCTACCAGTGTTTGAAGATGATTATCCTGTTATTAAATGTTCATATGAAATGATTTCCAGATGAATATGCCTTGTAACCTTATAGCCCTTCTCTGGATATACTTTAATGGGTCACTTTCCTCTCTTAAAACATGTACTTGCATACTCTTCTCCAGATATGAGTTGAGTAGAACTGAATGTACTGAATTCTTACCTTCCTTCATGTTAAACAACATCTTTATTAGCCCTAAGAGTTTTAGCTTTTTTGTTAGTGATTTTGCATTATTGGATGACGTAAAGCTTGCAGTTTACTGAGTTCTGAATATATTTTTCATAAGAATTGAAATACTCTGTGCCCAATAGCCACAGTTATTTTCTCAGATTAAAAATTTAGCTTACCAGTCCATATATGCTTTCTAAAATTTGTCACTCTTTCTTCTTTTTTGAGAAAAGAATTTCCTATTTGTCATTTTCTGTTACATTTTCTTATTGTCCGTGAATTCTAAGATACTACATATATCTATTTCCTTGTGTATAGTCTTTCAGAAAATAAAATATAGTTTAGTCAGAAATTAGAGAAAAATGTCTTCTTTGAAATGATTATTCTCTCCTTGCCTTTTCAATGATTTTACATGTGTTTCTCTGATTACTATGACTTTTAAAAAATACCTCTATGTAATCACTTTTCTTAAATGTTTTATTTAAAAAATATTATTTTGTTTGGAAAGAATTGAAGAACGAAGAAGTCTTACAAGAAATTGTCCCAAATATTTAAAAACAAGAGAAATCCAAAATAGACTAAGGCAGTGTATTGAACCAGTGATGTTATCGTAATGAAAATAGTTGGTAAAACAGTCAATATTATGAACCCTGACCAAGATTCTGAAATGTAGTTTTATTTTCCTTTATTAACAATGCATCATGCTGTATACCTGTTAGACATAATCTCTTGAAGGTGTAGTAACGCAGGAGAGAAGAAAATAAAAACTCAGAGAAGGAGCAGGGGGTAGAGAAAAGAAATAGCAGAAAGGAAAAATGCCCAGTGAAGTGTGGTGAGGGCACAGAAGTGTGAGAACCACCGCCAGTGGGCTGACAAACGTGTGCCTGCTGATGCCTTTGATTGGAAACTGTCGGCAAGGGGAGATGTTGATGTAATCTGTGAGGGTACTTTGTTCTTATCCTCCAAGAGACAAAATTCATTTGGGACATGGATCCTAAATGAGATTAGCCTCCTGTTTCATTTCACCTGAACCACCTCACCCAGACAGTGGTTCCATTCCTGCCACACAGGGATGAATAAAATTATAGAGTCATAAAAGTAAGTATTGGGGGTTGAATTTTGCTGTAGTCATTTTATAAACCAAGGCTTTCTTTATTCATATCCTTTAAATTGAAATAAAAAAAATTATGATACTGAGACAGCCCCAAATAATATTAGTTGGTGGAATGTGTGCATACTAAGCCGCTTGAGTCGTGTCTGACTCTTTGTGACCCCATGGACTGTAGCCCACCAGGCTCCTCCATGGGGATTCTCCAGATAAGAATACTGGCGCTGGTTGCAATGCCTTCCAGGGGATCTTCCCAACCCAGGGATTGAACCCATATCTGTTAAGTTTCCTGCACTGATGGTCGGGTTCTTTACTACTAGTGCCACTGGGGAAGCCCATTTGGTAGAATAGATCATTAATAAATCTAGATCAGATTTGTCAGAAGAGAAAGACTTGGTTCCACATGACTTTTGTAATGTCTTTCTCTCTGTGAAATTAAAAATTGTTTTCTTTGATTCAAAGACTACAAATAATAAAATTTAAAATATAATCTGAAAAATATATTTAAGCTTGTGGTACATGTTCTTAGTCAGGGAAGCCTTTCTTCTTGGGCTTCTTTGGTGGCTAAGATGGTAAAGAATCTGCCTGCAGTGCAAGAGGCCTGGGTTTGATCACTGGGTCAGGAAGATCCCCTGGAGAAGGGAATGGCTACCCACTTCAGTATTCTTGCCTGGAGAATTCCATGGACAGAGGAGCCTGGTGGGTTACAGTTCATGGGGTTGCTGAGTCGGGCATGACTGAGTGACTAACACATGTTCTTTGAGATTTAGTGAATTAATATGATTAAGATCAAGTTGAGGACCATTAATCAAATGTATTTGAGTTATCAAAGAATACTTTGTGGGAAATATTGATAGAATATATAATATTTCAATGCCTTATAGCATTATTTTCTGGCTGTGCAGTGCTTTTGATAAACTGTTAGTGAAATGGATTGTCTATTGCCTTGAGCTGGGTCAAGATTCTTGCTCAGGTAGAGATTAGCACACTGATTTTTTATATAGAGAGAGTTTTATATAGAAATTTTCCTTTGCTAGTTCTGATGATCAAACTTCAAACTTCTAAAATCAGTCGTGCTTACTGATAAAAATCTCGAGTATATAACTGTAGTCATATACATATTAATTGAAAATCACGTGCATGTGTTGTTCTTATAAAGTATGTTAACTGAAAAACACACCAGAAATACATTGGTTGAGATAATTAAATATAACCAGAAATTTCTTGCATACTGATACCCTTATGTACCCTTTTGAGATATGTATACCTCACTGTACAGACCACTAGTATAAAGGATTGCATTTTCTGGCATAACTTAACTAAACGTATATACATTGAGAGGAATTCTGAGGCTAGTGTCAAATTTTGTTTTCTATCTCTTTAAATTTATACTAACTGGATGTCATTAGGTATTTGACATACATTTGATCTAAGAGAAATGAATTTTTTGTGGGTAGAAAGGTGTAGCAAACTCATATTCTGTCATGTATTGGTAAAAAGCTAATGTAATAACCAAGTTTAAGAGTAGCATATTGTAATCCCTACTGAGTTGCAGACAGCTGTGGACAACTGGTTTCCTCAGAATCGATATATGTAATTTATGCAACCAAGGGAACATTTTAGAATGTATTAACAGTTCATTTATCAGTTTTGTGAGAGTCTGGTGACAGTTACCTCATGTGTTGTGTGTGTGTGTGAGCGACAAGTATGTTTCAGTCCTGGTGTGGCTCAGTATTTTCAGCTTTTCTGAGAGCTATGGAGCTAGTCTGATTGTGCTAGTCTGATTGTATCTTATTTTTGGACTGAGGAAGATGGTTAGCAGCAGGGCCTGTCCGTGGCCCCCATCTACTTGGCCAAATTGGGAAGGGCTCAGGAAGGTCACGGAGAAGGCTAGGCAGCTGGAGAGTAGTTGAGCAAGCAGGCAGAGTTGATTTTCTGGGGGTGGGAGAGAGTGTGTCTTGACCTGGGATATGAAACCTGTTGATTGCTTTACTGTATATTAAGTTTTAAATATTTTTTTCCCTCCATGTACCAGAACAGTAGAGCTTTAGCTATATCAAAACTAGTGTTCTACTTTCTGCTTGCCTGGTCAGTGTTTCCTTATTAAACTGAAGAACTTGATTGTGTTTGGTATAAATTATATCAACCCTTCCCTATACAACTTTCATGTGCTTAAGTCCATTAGAATATCTAGGAGTGTTTTTTGCAGCTGATAAAGGTTTTAAACGAAAGAGTGAGGTTGAAAAAATCTTAAATTAGCACTAGAAATTAGTCTGTTGTTGAGTCTGCTAGTCTGTTGAGTCTGTGGCAAAAATTCAGTGGCATATTGGTTGCTTGCTGTTGTTCAGTCGCTAAGTCCTGTCCAACTCTTTGCCATCCCATGGACTGCAGTACACCAGGCTACTCTCTTCTCCACTGTTTCCCAGACTTTGCTCCAATTCATGTCCATTGACTTGGTGATGCTATCTAACCATTGCATCCTCTTTCATCCCCTTCTTCTTTTGCCTTCAATCTTTGCTAGAGCATCAGGGGCTTTTCCAGTGAGTCGGTTCTTCACATCAGGTGGTCAACATAATTGGAGCTTCAGCTTTAGCATCAGAACCTTCCAATGAATATTCAAGGTTGAATTCCTCTAGGATTGACTGGTTTGACCTTGCAGTTCAAGGGACACTCAAGAGTCTTCTCCAGCGCCAAAATTTGAAAGTATCAATTCTTCGGCGCTCAGCTTTATTTATGGTTCAGTTCTCACATCCATACTTGACTACTGGGAAAACCACAGCTTTGACAATATGAACCTTTGTCAGAAAAGGGATGTTTCTGCTTTTTTAGTGTAGTGACTAGGATTGTAATGGCTTTCCTTCCAGGGAGCAGGCATCTTTTAATTTCATGGCTGCAGTCACCATCACAGTGATTTTGGAGCCTAGGAAAATAACATTTGTCACTGCTTCTAGTTTTTCCCCTTCTATTTTCCTGAAGATAGGACCAGATGCCATGATCTTATCAGTTTTTTGTATGTTGACTTTTAAGCCAACTTTTTCAGTCTCCTCTTTCAAGAGGCTCTTTAGTTTCTCTTCACTTTCTGCTGTAATCCATTTAGGGAATATTGGTTATGCGGTAGGAGTTAATACACCAAAGTAAATAATATTTTGGCAAAAATATGGGCTTCCTTATCATTTCTTAATTTTAAAAATTGGTAGTGTTTTTCCTGATGTAAACATCCATATTATCCCATTTGACAGATAATACTTCAGATACAAGATTTTTCATTTATTTGCTTGTGAAACCAACTTTGCTCCATGTAGAAAACGTGGAGATAGTGTGAAAGTATAGAGAAAAACAAAGCCAGCAAAGTTCTAACAATCTCACTGTTAAAATTTGGCGTATTTCATTTGTTTCTTGACTCTCTCTCCCCTCCCTTCACTCTCCTCTTTTTTTTTTTTTAATGGATAGTACATGAGATAGTTGTTTTATATTGTACTATTTTTCCCTATGCATACATAATGAGTAATTCCAGAATTAACATTATATCAAAACATTATTTAAAATATTACATGTGGATCATCACTTCATTTCATTATTTTCTAATTGAGCATTAAAATATTTTTCTACCCTTAAAAAAAGAATGCCTGATTATGGTAATTTTTTGGAAACAATATAGTCTCATGTTGAGACATTTTATGGGAAAAGGTAGTTCATTTTCTTTTATTACATAGTCAACAGCAGAATTAAAAATCTTCGTATTGACATTTTCACAAGCTCCTTGTCATATCTAAGGCAAACATGGAGAGTGTGAAAGAGTGGGTAGCATATAAAAATGCTATCAGAAATTTAAGTTCAAGTGTTAATGATGTTTAATGCTAATTGTGTAGCTCTAAATATTGATAGGTATTTTTGTTGTTGTTCTCATTGCCCCAGTTCACTACAGCTTTGATGTTGCCTCATTTTACTACAGATTCCTGGCATAGATGCTTATTTTTAAGTTTAAAATTAGTCATGAGCTTCCTAGGCGCCATCACTCGACTTTGTGGTTTTGGCAAAATTCAACCCAGGTCTGTCTAGCAGTTCACAGGACTGAATGCCAGAAGATAGAAGCGAAGTAAAATATCTTGCCCTAGAAAAATAAACTACCCGAAAGACCTGCATATGTTTCCTTACGTCTTTTTATTTCTAAATTAAGAACTAAAATGTAAACAGGAAGCAACATTTTCAATTTAGAATTAAAATAATCCTGACTCCTAGAAGCAAGTAATTAGATTACCTAGTTCATAGTGCAGTCAAGTGTGTTATTATATTTTTATTGCTTTACTTATATCTTACTACTTCTGTTTTTTCTTCCAAACATATCTGAGCTAGAGTTACAGGCAAGTGAGACCTGCGTTTGATCCCAAGGTAGGGAAGATCTCCTTGTAGGAGGGCATGGCAACCCACTTCTGTATTCTTGCCTGGAGAATCCCCGTGGACAGAGGGGTCCGGTGGGCTACAGTCCATGGGGTTGCAAAGAGTTGGACAGGACTGAGTGCCTAACCACTAAGAACAAAAACAAGTAATTAGATTACCTAGTTCATAGTGCAGTCAAGTGTGTTATTATATTTTTATTGCTTTACTAATACCTTACTACTTCTTTTCTTCCAAACATATCTGAGCTAGGGCTAAACTCAAGTAAGTTTTTGTTTGCTTGTTTAAATCACCATAAACAACATTTAAGGGGGAACTGACAGCATGTCTTTCCTAGAAATGAGAGTCCATGTAAAAGTACTCTGTCCTTAACTGTGTGACTTAGATCCTGATAGTAATATTATTCTTAATTCCTGGTCCTGAGTGCTGAGCCTTATGGTGTGTTAAATCCTCTCTACAACCCTGGGAAGGTCTGTTCTACAGATGAGTAATCTGAGGATAAAGGAGTTTAAGTAAATTGCCCAAGGTCATTCAACAAGTGGTTGAGCAGTATTAGAACACAGGCTGTCTCTCCTTCAAAATCATCAAAAGCCTAACTGCTAGGCTTTTGTCCCAGGTGAATGAGGAACTCTTTCTAAACTCTGGAGGCTTTGTTTGCAATGAACTTACCTCACATAATCTTATTTGCACTTTTTTCCCTTCCTACTAAATTGTAGACTTTTTATAATCAGGGGTTGAAAAAGCTGAGAATACTCAAATAGGGTAATCCAATAAAATATACCCTCTCTACAGGGTATACAGTGCTTTCTGATAAAATGGCTATTTGATAAGCTGTTTCAATAGGTGTGAGGTGATATCTTGGGTTTCGATATGCATTTCCCTGATGATTAATGATGTTGGGTATCTTTTCCTGTGTCTGTTGGCTATCTGTATGTCTTCTTTGGAAAATGTCTGTTTAGATATTCTTTCCAGTTTTTAATCAGTTGTTTGTTTGTTTCACTACTGAGTTGTATTGAGTTAGCTTCCTATCAGATAGATGATGTGCTGTCATTTCCTCCCATTCAGCAGGTTGTTTTTTTTTATTTTGTTGTTGGATTATCTGTGTTGTGCAGAGGCTTTTTAGTTTGATAGAGTTCTACTCATTTATTTTTATTTTTGTTGCCTTTGCTTTGTGACTTCCCTGGTGGCTCAGATGGTAAAAGCATCTACCTACAATGCAGGAGACCTGGGTTCGATCCCTGGGTTGGGAAGATCCCTGGAGAAGGAAATGGCACCCCACTCCAGTATTCTTGCCTGGAAAATTCCATGGACAGAGGAGCCTGGTAGGCTACAGTCCACAGGGTCGCAAAGAGTCGGACACGACTGAGCGACTTCACTGCACTTTGCCTTTGCTTTTTGCCATAAGATCCAAAAAATCATTGCCAAGAATTGTGTCAAGGAGCTTACCATCTTCGCTTTCTTCTAGGTATTTTATGGTTTCAGGCCTTATGTTTAAGTCTTCAGTCTATTTTGAATTAGCTTTTGCATATAGTGTAAAATAGTGGTCCAGTTTCTTTTTCTTCCCCCCTCAAGGTCATTATTGAAGAGATTCTCCCTTTTCCATTGTATTTTCTTGGCTCCTTTGTCAAAAATTAGTGTAGGTTTATTTCTGGTTCTCTATTCTGTTCTGTTGTTCCATGTGTCTGTTTTTATACCAATACCATACTGTTTAAGTTAGTATACCTTTGTAATATAACTTGAAGTCAAGGAGTGTGATGCCTCCAGCTTTGTTGTTCTTCAAAATTGCTTTGGCTGTTTGTGATCTTTTTTGTTTCTATACAAATTATAGGACTGTTTGTTCCATTTCAATGAATGCCATTGGAATTTTGGGAGGGATTGTATTGAATCTGTATATTACTTTGGGTAGTATGGACGTTTTAACAGTATCAATATTCTAATCCATGAGTACAAATATCTTTCTGTTTATTTTTGTCATCTTCAGTTTCTTTCTTTAATATCTTGTAGTTTTCAATGTACAAGTTTTTTATCCCCTTGGTTTAATTTATGCTTAAGTATTTCATCTCTGATGCAACTGTAAAGGAGATGTTAAAAATTCTCTTTCTGAGTTTGCTATTAGTATAAGTAAGAAACAACAGATTTTTGCAAATTGATTTTGTATCCTGCAACTCCACTGAATTTGTTTATGAATTTTAACAAGTTTTAGATGGCATCTTTAAGGTCTTCTGTGTGTAATATTGACGTCTTCTTCAGATAATGACAGCTGTACTTCTTCATTTCCAATTCGAATGCCTTTTATGTCTTTTACTTACCTAATCGCTCTGACTGGTCCTTTCATTTCTGTGTTGAATAAAAGTGGTGGGAGTGGGCATCCTTGTCTTGTTCCTGATTTTAGAGGAAAAGCTTTCAGCTTTTCACCATTAAGTATGATGTTAGTTGTGCCCATGGTGTATGATACTTTTAATGTATTGTTTGATTTGGTTTGCTGATATTTTGTTGAGACTTTTGCATCTGTGTTCAGCAGAAATACTGGGCTATGACTTTCTTTTTTGTGTCATTCTTGTTGGTTTGGGTATCAGGGTAATGCTGGTCTTGTATAGAAGGTGTTTGGAAGAGATCCCCTCCTTTTATACCTTTTGGAAGGATTAGAGGAGGACTGTTATTATTTTTGAATGTTTTGTGGATTTCACCAGTGAAGCTGTCTGGCCCTGGGCTTTTGTTTATTGGGAGGTTTATGATTACTGATTCAGTCTCCTTGCTGGTAATCAGTCTGTTAAGATTTTCTTTTTCATCATGATTCAGTCTCTGTAGATTGTATGTTTTCAGAAATGTATCCATTTCTTCTAGGTTATCCAGTGTTTCCAGTAACTGTTTGTAATTGTCTTTTATCATCCTTTGTATTTCCATGGTACCAGTAGTGAGCCTCCTCTTTCATCTCTGATTTTATTTTATTTTTTATTTTTTTTAAAATTTTTTGGTTTTTATTCATTTATTTATTTTATTTTTTATATTTTTTTTTTAGTTTTTTATTTTTAAAATTTTAAAATCTTCAATTCTTACATGCGTTCCCAAACATGAACCCCCCTCCCACCTCCCTCCCCATAACATCTCTCTGGGTCATCCCCATGCCCCAGCCCAAGCATGCTGTGTCCTGCGTCAGACATAGACTGGCGATTCAATTCTTACATGATAGTATACATGTTAGAATGCCATTCTCCCAAATCATCCCACCCTCTCCCTCTCCCTCTGAGTCCAAAAGTCCGTTATACACATCTGTGTCTTTTTTCCTGTCTTGCATACAGGGTTGTCATTGCCATCTTCCTAAATTCCATATATATGTGTTAGTATACTGTATTGGTGTTTTTCTTTCTGGCTTACTTCACCCTGTATAATTGGCTCCAGTTTCATCCATCTCATCAGAACTGATTCAAATGAATTCTTTTTAACGGCTGAGTAATACTCCATTGTGTATATGTACCACAGCTTTCTTATCCATTCATCTGCCGATGGACATCTAGGTTGTTTCCATGTCCTGGCTATTATAAACAGTGCTGTGATGAACATTGGGGTACATGTGTCTCTTTCCATTCTGGTTTCCTTGGTGTGTATGCCCAGAAGTGGGATTGCTGGGTCATAAGGTAGTTCTATTTGCAATTTTTTAAGGAATCTCCACACTGTTCTCCATAGTGGCTGTACTAGTTTGCATTCCCACCAACAGTGTAGGAGGGTTCCCTTTTCTCCACACCCTCTCCAGCATTTATTGCTTGCAGATTTTTGGATCGCAGCCATTCTGACTGGCGTGAAGTGGTACCTCATTGTGGTTTTGATTTGCATTTCTCTGATAATGAGTGATGTTGAGCATCTTTTCATGTGTTTGTTAGCCATCCGTATGTCTTCTTTGGAGAAATGTCTATTTAGTTCTTTGGCCCATTTTTTGATTGGGTCGTTTATTTTTCTGGAATTGAGCTGCATAAGTTGCTTGTATATTTTTGAGATTAGTTGTTTGTCAGTTGCTTCATTTGCTATTATTTTCTCCCATTCAGAAGGCTGTCTTTTCACTCATCTCTGATTTTAATTATTTAAGTCCTCTCACATTTTTCTTAGTCCATCCAAACATTTATCAATTTATTTTTCTGTTGAAAGAACCAACTCTTAGTTTAATTGATCTTTTCTATGTTCTTTTAAGTCTTTATTTCATTTATTTCTGCTGTAATCTCTGTTATTTCCTTCCTTCTACTAACTTTGGCCTTTGCTCCTTCTGAAGTTCCTTGAGGTGTAAACTTAAGTTGTATATTTGAGGTTTTTCTTGTTTCTTAAATTTGGCATTTATTACTGTGAACGTCCCTCTTAGAACTTCATTTGCTGTAATCCATAAATTTTTGACACGTTACATTTTCATTCTCATTCTCAAGATATTTTAAAAATTATTCTTTTTATTACTATTTCTTCTTTGACCCATGGGTTGTTCATTAGCATGTTGTTTTATCTTCATCCTTGTCAGCCTTGATAGAGGCCTTTCAGGGTCTGTAACTACCTCCTCCTTGATGGAGGAGGCCAATAAAGATAAAAGGCTAATAAAGAAAATGCGGCTCTTGGCTGTTCTGATTCACTCACCACCTCAAGGGGACCTTGAAGGACTGAGAAGGCTGGACAGACCCCCAAGAAGATGCCTGGGGCTGAACCAATGTGCTTTTGTCAGAAAGGGGGCCACTGGAAGAGGGAATGTCCTGAGCACCCTCCTGAGGGACACCCGGGGGCAACCCCGACCAGTCCCAGTTCTTTGTGAGTAAGTTGGATGAGAGAGCCCACACACTGACTGGTGGGGCCCGGTGCCTGCCTGCCTGTAGATCCCACTTGATCCATTCTCATCATCCCAGTGGAGCCTTGGGTCACCATTGATGTAGCAGGTAAAACTGAATTTCTTGTGGACACTGGAGCTGCCTGCTGTGCTCTGACTTGGACAGCCAGCCCGCTCTCCACCTGTGAACTATACTGTGACAGGAGTCAGTGGACAGTCGAAGGGAGGGCAATTTATCTCTCTCTCCTTAGCTTCCCAGGTGGCACAGTGGTAAAGAATCTGCCTGCAATGCTGGAGACACAGGAGACTCAGGTTCAGTCTTTGGGTCAGGAAGACTCTCCTGGAGAAGGAAATGGCAACCCACTCCAGTAATTCTTGCCTGGAAAATTTCATGGACAAAGGAACCTGGCTGGCTACAATCCATGGGGTTGCAAAGAGTCAGCTATGACTGAGCACGTCAGCACATTCATGAATTTTCCAGTCTTCTTCATGTAATTAATTTCTAGTTTCTGATATGAAATTGATCTTATTTCATTACTCTTAAAGTTACTAAGACTCGCTTTGTGACGTAACATGGGGTCTGTTTTGGAAAGTGTTCTGTGTGCCCTTGAGAAGAATGTGTATTCTGTTGCTTTTGGATGGTATATTTTGTAGATATCTGTTAATTTTTTGTGGTCTAACATGTCATTTCAGGCTGATGTTTTCTTATTTATTTTTCGGTCTCAGTGATGTACCCACTGATGTAAGAGGGGTATTAAAGTTCTCTACAGTTATTGTGTTTGCAAATGTAACAGATTCTTCTTGGATTGGCCCCTTTATCATTATATAACACCCCTTTTGTCTGTTAAAACTACAGTCTTTAAGGTCTATTTCGTCTTATAAAAAGTATAGACGTTTGAGCTTTCTTTTGGTTTCCATTTGCATGAAATATCTTTTTATTTCTTTACTTTTTTATCTGTGTAGGTCCTTACATGTAAAGTGTCTCTCTTATAGGCAGCAAATAGGTGAGTCATTTGTTTTAATCCATTCAGCCATGGTGTATCTCTTGATTGAAGTACTTAATCCATTTACATTTAAGGTGATTATTAATAGGTATGCTCTTTTAGTGTTTTGGTTGTTTCAAAGCTATTTTTATAATTCCTTTCTTGCTTTCTTCCTTTGTGATTTGATGACTTTATTTAGTGGTATGCTTATATTCTCTTTATCTTTTATGTATTTATGATAGATGTTTGCTTATGGTCACCATGAAGCTTACATATAGCTAACCTGTGACTGTAGCAGTCTATTTTAAATTGATAGCAAGTTGTTTGTTATCACTCATCATAATATCATGATGTTATGATATATAAATAAACCATGATTTTCGTATTAACTCTGTGAAGCAGAAAGGAGAAATAAGAAATTATTTGTAATGTTTTTCAGATTCAGTAAATACTTGTGTTAGAAACTACACTAGCCTGTTTACAAAGGTGTTAGCCACACAGGAACACTGAGGCAAGGTATTTTCAAGTCTAGTTTATACACAAAGGCAGTGAAGTTTCGAGGTTTAGTAACTTGCCCAGATTCACACCGTGAATAACGTAGAACCGGTATGAAAACTCAAGTCTTTATTTGAAATACAGTGCTCTTCTATCGCGTCGTCTTTTAGTGCTGTCTTTAGAGGATATCTATTAAAATTTTAAAATAAAACTTTATTATGAAAGGAGGGAAGATTTGTGCATTGCTTTCTTCGTTTGAATGGCAAGAAGAGTATGGTAGCAATCACTAATTTCTATCTGTCACTGAAATAGTGATTGTGTCTGAAGTTTTCATACATGTCACAAGTTTAAAACATTCATGAAGTAATTATGTCAGTTCTTCCCAAAATGAAACATTTGTAATTTACCCTCAGAAAAAAATTTTTTTATTTGAATGCTCGCCTATTTATTATTTATGTTTATTAAAAGTTTATTTTTTTAGGTAGGGGTGTATCAACATTCTTAATCTTTGTCAAATCCATTGGCAGACACGTTCATAGTAGTGTTTGGTCAGTTGCTTAGGGGATGAAACCAAACAGCATATTGGTTGTGTTATGTTGGACTTTGTGGTTTTACAGTTTAGGAAGTCCTGTCCTCGTGCAATAGCATGCAGCCATTTCTGTTCTAGAATTTTTCCTTCTATATGTAAGCAGTGCTTAAAAAAATATTTGGAGGAGACTAAAGAAATTTAGATTCCAGAACAAGGAAATTATGCCACCATCTAATCAATCAGGAATTCCTTTGTTTCCACTACAATTAAACATTTAAAAATTCTATTTGGAGGAGAGGGACTTATTTGTGTGTGGTTTGAAGTAAAGAATGTGGGCCTTAGAGTCAGATAGAGCGAGTTTGAATTCTGGGCTCTGCTGTTCATTTGTAAAATGAAGATAATAATACCTAATTAGCAGGGCTGTTTTAAGGACTACAGAATAAAATAAATATATTTGTACGCAGAGTTCCAGATACAAAGCAGATGGCTATTATTATTTCTTAGTACTTCCAACTCAATTCCTAAACTGTAAAACATGTGGATTTTGAGAATGTTCATTGTTAAGACTAAAAATGAAAGAATTTAGGACCAGACCTCTGATTTCAGTGTGGTAGTTTATAGTCAGATTATTCCATCCTCTTCCCAGAAATTATCCAAAATAACAAGGTGAAAGAGAAACCAAAATATGAGCAACCATTTTGGGTATAACTAGGGCAGTGATAAAACCCCAGATAAACCCCAAAATGAATTTCTATCCAAAGCTATGATACTGTACAGTGGGATGTAGAATTAGAACAGAATGGAGTGAGAGTGTAGTCAGTACACTAAAAGAGTATTATTTTTGGAGAAGGGGGATGCGTACTTTGGTGCAGTGTCTGACCTGCGTTTTTATAACAGGTTGAATGGGGTGAACCTGCAGAGTGCAGGCTCTTTCTCAGACCTAGCTTGGCTCTCAGCAGTAAAAATAAGTTAATCATAATAAAATATAAGCCATAGTTAAGAAATATACCACAGCTACCATATCCATTGGCTAAGGAAATGTGAAGTGCAAATAAATACATAAACAAAATCCTTTATCATGACAAAAAGTGCTGTTATCCTGGAATATGCCCCTGGATCCTTCCCCACATGAATTTCCAGCAAACAGCTAGTACAGAAAATAAAAAGTACCAGGGCTACTACTATGATACAAAAAAGAGAAAAAACCAGCCCAGGATCTTTGTAAAGAAAATTACAAGGAAAATAATGAGGAAATGAAGAAGAATACCAAAAGCTAGGTAAGAAAAAAAAAAAAAGTGGAAGTGTTAATCATGTCTGACTCTTCACTACAGTCCACCAGGCTCCTCTGTCCATGGAATTCTCCAGGCAAGAATACTGGAGTGGGTAGCCATTGGTTTTCCAGGGGATCTTCCCAACCCAGGGGCTGACCCTGGGTCTCCTGCATTGCCGGTGGGTTCTTTCCTGTCTGAGCCCCCATGTAAGGCAAGCTCATGAAAGACAAAACAAAACAATGGAGCCAAGAAAGAGAAATTGTCAGGTAAACCTGGTGAACTTGTTGGAAAAAGAAGAAATAACAATGCTGAAAGGTAGAGAAGATCTAGAGGAGGGATATGAGAAAAGTGAGCAAAATGAAACAAATATAAAGAGTTCAATAAGATTACAGATAAGATTGTAACTACAGAATACAGGCAAATGAAGTCAACCATGCATATTACTGGAGTTGCTAATAAGGGAAACAAACTATGTGGCAAAATGCATTATGTGAACTTCCAGAAACCAAAGACATGCTTTTACCAAGCCCAGTGAAAGTTGCCATAAGCGCCATCAACGTGAAAACATCCATGTTAAATGCTGAACATTGGAGATAGTGAAAGAATCCTTTGGGTGGCCAAGAAAAACATCACTTGTAAAAGAAAATGATTACTGTGACCTTAAACTGCTCTGTAACTGTTCAGGACTAGAAGATAGTGGAGCAACATGTACAAAATCTTCAGAGAAAGAGTGTGACTCAAGAATTTTAGAGCCAGCAAAAATGGTGTTCAAGTTCAAAAGTCATAGTAAATGATTTTGAACATGCTCAACAATGGGAATGTTGTGCCTGTGAGATATCTTAAGGAATTTTTAAGAAGGTGAACTATGGACATCTAAGAGCTGTCTGAAAAACTGCAGTGAAAATACTAACCAGGAGCAGTAGATCCATGTAAGTCTTTTAGGAGTAGAGCAAATATAAGGATTCAGTTCAGTTCAGTTCGGTTGCTCAGTCGTGTCCCAACTCTTTGCGACCCCATGAATTGCAGCACGCCAGGCCTCCCTGTCCATCACCATCTCCCGGAGTTCACTCAGACTCACGTCCATCGAGTCTGTGATGCCATCCAGCCATCTCATCCTCGGTCGTCCCCTTCTCCTCCTGCCCCCAATCCCTCCCAGCATCAGAGTCTTTTCCAATGAGTCTACTCTTCGCATGAGGTGGCCAAAGTACTGGAGCTTTAGGGCATCAAAATAGACTATAATGATAGTTGTACTGACAGTAGAAACAAAAAGTGTTACAAAAGGGGGACAGTAGGGGGAAGGAGAATGGCAGATAAAACAAGTACATTTATTTCAATATGCAAAATTCTTAAAGAGATGGGAATACCAGACCTCCTTACCTGCCTCTGGAGAAACCTGTATTCAGTTCAAGAAGCAACAGCTAGAACTACACATGGAACAACAGACTGGTTCCAAATTGGCACAGGGGTACATCAAGGCTGTATATTGTCACCCTTCTTATTTAACTTACATACAGAGTATATCATGTGAAATGCCAGGCTGGCTGAAGCACAAACTGGAATCAAGATTGCCAGGAGAAATATCAACTTCAGATGTGAAGATTATATCACTCTAAGGGCAGAAAGCAAAGAGGAACTAGAGAGCCTCTTGATGAAATTGAAAGAGGAGAGTGAAAAAGTTGGCTTAAAACTTAACATTTAGAAAACGAAGGTTATGACATCTGGTTCCATCACTTCATGGCAAATAGATAGGGAAACAATGGCAACAGTAACAGACTTTATTTTCTTGGGCTCCAGAATCACTGCAAATGGTGACTGCAGCCACATAATTAAAAGACACTTGTTCTTTGAAAGAAAAGCTATAACCAACTTAGATAGCATATTACAAAGCAGAGGCATCACTTTGTCGACAAAGGTCTGTATAGTCAAAGCTGTGGTTTTTCCTGTAGTCATGTATAGATGTGAGAATTGGACCATAAAGAAGGCCAAAGAATTGGTACTTGAAAATTATGGTGCTTGAGCAGACTCTTGAGAGTCCCTTGAACAGCAAGGAGATCAAACCAGTCAATCCTAAAGGAAATCAACCCTGAATATTTATTGGAAAGGCTGTTGCTGAAACTGAAACTTCAACACTTTGGCCACCTGATGTGAAGAGTCAGTTCATTGGAAAAGACCCTGATGTTGGGAAAGACTGAGGGCAGGAGGAGAAGGGTGTGACAGAGGATAAAATGGTTAGATGGCGTCACAGACTCAAAGGATATGGCTTGGAGTAAACTCCAGGAGATAGTGAAATACAGGGACGTCTGCAGTTTATGGGGTTGCAAAGAGTTGACACAACTTAGCGACTAAACAATAATTTAAATGCAAATTAAAAGCAAGCTACAATTATGATCCAGATGATATAAAGCATTTGACTTTAAGTCAGATTAACCTTAAATGAAACAAAAAGAGCAGTTTATAATGTTAAACAAGATAAAATAACACTTTAAAAGGATTGAAGCATTCATAGCAAAGGTATAACAATGAAATATATCTATGTACTATTCATAAAACAAGAGAAAAAATCAGCAATTTAAAATTAGGAACTTTAATTTTCTTCTATAGGGCGTAACAGACTAAGTGGCCAAAAATATGTAAATCTCTAAGATCTAGTTAATATTATTAGAAAGATTAATCTAATTGATGTATAAAACTGTTTCCTTAAAACAGAGAGTACATCATCTGTAGTGACCATGGAATGTTAATAGAAATGAAACATTTGCAGTAAGACAAGGAAAATTGCACTAATCATAATACTGTAAAAATATAAGTTAATAAGAGAATAAGGTTGAAAACAACAAATTAAAATATCTTTCAAAGTCACGTCAAAAAGGAAATCCAAACTAAGATTAATATAGAAAATGAATATAATAATAAAAATACAGCCTGTCAGTACCTATGATAATGGATAAATAATTTCCAGAAGAAAAATTATGCATTTACTACTATGAGTAGTAAGTTAGGAAGCTAGAAGAAAACAACAAAATCAATCTATGCAAAGCAAAATGATATTATTAAGAAGCATAAAGGCAGAAAGAAATGAATTAAATAAGAGGGGAATAGTAAAACTTAGGAAAACTAAAATAAGATGACAAAAAAATGTAGAGAGGAGCAGAAAGAAATACATAATGTAAGAAAGGATAATAGGAAAAATACTTCAAAATGCTGAAAGTTTACCTTGTAAGAGAGTGTGCATTCTAAACTCCAGATGAATAATTTGAAAAATTGAATAAAATGGTTAAATTTCTAGAGAGAGATAATTTACTAAAAGGTTCTCTATATTTTATATACAGAAAATAAAGACAGACAAATTAAGATGGGGTTGGCTAGGAGGGCAGAGAAATATATACTCCCATTGCCAAAAACACTGGGTCCTAATGATTTCACAAGAAAATTCTACTAAACCCTTTAAAACCTAATGTCAATGGTATTTAAACTATTTCAGGGAATATAAAAAGGAAGTATATCAAGTTTTGAAATGGTGTAAACATGTTAATGTTAAAACTTAATAATGATTACAATTAAAAAGAAACTTTAGATCACTCATAGTCATATTCATGCAAATAAGTACACAAAGTCCTAAATTAAATGTTAACAGAATTCAGCACACATTAAAAGAATAAAACATCCTGATTAAGGGAGTTTATTTCAGGGACATAGTAATGATTCAATAAAAGGAAATCTAATAACATTACATTTAAGGAGAAAAGCACATGATTGGCAACAAAATTTAATGTAAAGTTCATACTTTAAAACAGAAAAATCTCTAATTGTGACTAGGTAGTTATTTTAATATGACAAAATATATGTATTTTAATCCAAAATCCAGTATCATACTTAATGTGTAAACACTAGAAACATTGTTGCTCATTTTAGAAATTGACAGTGATGTCCATTGGCTGACTTTATTTTTGGGGCTCCAAAATCACTGCAGATGGTGATTGCAGCCATAAAATTAAAAGATGCTTACTCCTTGGAAGGAAAGTTATGACTAACCTAGACAGTATATTAAAAAGCAGAGACATTATTTTGTCAACAAAGGTCTGTCTAGTCAAGGCTATGGTTTTTCCTGTGGTCATGTATGGATGTGAGAGTTGGACTGTGAAGAAGGCTGAGCGCCGAAGAATTGATGCTTTTGAACTGTGGTGTTGGAGAAGACTCTTGAGAGTCCCTTGGACTGCAAGGAGATCCAACCAGTCCATCCTAAAGGAGATCAGCCCTGGGTGTTCTTTGGAGGGAATGATGCAAAAGCTGAAACTCCAATACTTTGGCCACCTGATGTGAAGAGCTGACTCATTTGAGAAGACCCTCATGCTGGGGAAGATTGAGGGCAGGAGGAGAAGGCGACGACAGAGGATGAGATGGTTGGATGGTATCACTGACTCAGTGGACATGTCTTTGGGGAGACTCCAGCAGTTGGTGATGGATAAGGAGGCCTGGCATTCTGCAGTTCGTGGGATCACAAAGAATTGGACACGACTGAGCAACTGAACTGAACTGAATCACAACTATTACTTAACGTTGTTCTTGGAATGTTAACCAATTCCATTAGATATGAGAGAGGAATCAGAGGTACAAAACAGAAAATGATTTGCAGTTTTCATGATTGTATACCTGGAAAACCAAAAGAATCAGCTGAAAATTCTTACAAAGAGTAAAACAAATTCCAAATGGTGGTAAAGATAAATTACTATACAAAATCAATAACTTCTGTATACTACAAAGTTGCAACCACTTAGAAGATATAATTGGAAGGATGATCCCTGATTTTCAGCATCAAAAGGTATATCTAAAATAGCTATAAACTTAGTAAGAAATACGAACACTTCTGTTTGGGGGAGAATAAACTATAAAAAACTTCTAATGATCCCAAAAGAATACTTCAATAATTGGAATAATGCATGAAAAATCTATGCATTTTGTCTGTCCTAATTTATTCTATGAATTTGTGTGACATAGACAAAAATTCCTACAGGATTTTTATTGAACTAGATAGACTGATCTTATATTGTTATAGGAAATAAGCACCAATAGCCAGGAAAATTCAGCCAAAGGAGAGTGATGATATGGAAATGAGCCCCACCCGAGATTAAAACATATTATGCCTCAGTTATTAAGACAGTTTGGTTCTAGGCATGAAGGAAAAGATTAACGGAAAAGAATATAGAATACACATGTGAATTGTAGTGGCATGTAATATCAGTAGGGAAAAATAGATTTTTCTGTAAATAATTATGAGCCAGCAGGGTACTCATCTGGAAAAAAGTGGATCCATACCTCACAGTTTACACCAGCAGAAACTTCAAACAAACCATTAGATGTCAATCTAAAACACAAATCTTAAAAGTACTAGAAGACATCAGGGGAGAATTTTACATGACTTCAGGATGAAGAAAGTTTTCCTAACTATGATAAAAACCAGGAACCATGGGGAAAAGAGTAATAAATTTTACTTACTACATAAAAGAAAACTATTTTTACATGACCAAAATTGCCACAAGAGACACTGAGCTAGAGAAAACTTCTTGCAACTCATATCACAGACAAAACCTAATTTACTTAGTGGAAACAGCTTTCACAGATTGACACACAGAGAGTAGCAACCCAGTATAAAATTGGACAAAGATTATGGGCATTTGTTATTTTACACAAAGGAAATTCAAGAGGTCTTCCTTGAATACTGTACTATTATGCCCTCCCCCTGTCCATTATTTGTGTCAGTAGCCTGCTTATTTCCATCACAGCACTGATTCCAACACGTTGCTATTTTCTCTTTGCTCATTTACTTGTTTTATTGTCCTTTTAATCTGCCATACTGTGAAATCCTTGGGGAAGTGATACATCTGTCTCCTCCTGCTGTAGGATATGAGGCATTCACAATTCTGCTCTAAGTCTGTTCTACTCCATCTTAGAAATATGCCTTCTAAACTTTCTTCCTTAAGACCTGTGCCAAACATATTCAGCTTTTTTTATAGTAAACTCAACAGATGAGTTGAGATTTGCAAAATTAAAACATCAGAAATTCACATAGTAATGGTTGCAATGTGAATTATTTTATCAGGCTTCCAATGGTCAGCTTTAAGCATGGGGTATAAATACCTAATAGGGATTGAAAGATGATTTGTTGGATTAAAAAGTGTTAAAGCTTAAATGTTTGTCAGTTTATTCTTTGGCACAGTGTGTGCTTTATCAGTAACTTCTTTAGAGTCTTGAATTAAATTTCAGTTTCTTTTAATTTTCTTAATTCATTCACCTGATTAACTTTATTGATTTAATTATCATGATGAAATTAATAGTTATGGAGAATGAATGGGCTTCCCTGGTGGCTCAGATGGTAAAGAATCTGCCTGCAATGTAGGAGACCTGCATTCTATGCTGGGTTGGGAAGATCCTCTGGAGTAGGAAATGGCCACTTACTCCAGTATTCTCATATGGAGAATCCCATAGACAGAGGAGCCTGGTGGGCTACAGTCCATGGGGTTGCAAAGAGTGGTACACAACTGAGCAATTAACAGTTTCACACTATAGAGACTGAATATGCAGTGAAATGAACCTGTTGCATGAAAAATTATTCTAAGCCTTAGTGTGGAAACATGTCAGACGTTTATTAAATCACACTTTTTTGTGAGTCAGGAATACCAGTACAACTAAACTGGGTCCTCTGACTCTCTCACAAGTCTACAATTGAGGTACTGACTGGGTCTGTGGTCATGGCATGGCTTGACTGAAGAAGGTCCACTTTCTTACTAACTGGGTTGTTGTCAAGATTGAGTTTTTTGTTGGCTGTTGGCAAAAGACTGCCCTCAGCTCCTTGCCATGGGCTCCTCCCTGTAGGATAACAGGGTAACTCACATGGGTGATTTCCATCAGAGTGAGAGAGGGCGTGCAAGACAGAAGGTAAAATTTTTTTCAACCTAATCTCAGTGGTGACTTTTCATTAGTTTTGTTCTGTTCTGTTCATTAGAGGCAGGTCATTAAGTTCATCCCATTCTTAAGGAGAGGGGATTACAGAAGGGGGTGAATATCAGATGGTGGGTCCTTGGAGGCCATTTTAGAGGACGTTCAGCACATCGGGTTATTTACCAAACAGTTAAGATATGTCATTAAACGAATTCAGAGGAGTGACCTCTCAGGATTGAGACACTCAGGAATTTGTTCCAAAAAAGTTGACACCTGAATTAGATCTTGAGTAAAAGTTTGATAAGGGAGAAAGCAGTCTCTTACATAGAAAAAATATAAACAAAGGTGTAGAGGTGGATATTTTTCTTTATTTTGGGCAGAGTGAAGAGATAATATAGCTTTAGTAGTATTTTCATGGACTGAATTAATTAGCAACCCAGAATATATACCTTTTTTTTTAAAATAAATGCTGTTTTTATCTCAGTCTTGTTTGGGTATTAATATTTTTAAGTATCATTGAAGTGGAAAGTAAAGATCAAACATATCTTTTAAATACTTGATTATGTAACTTCAAATTCTGAGATTTGATTTAATGCCAAGTATGAGAAATGTTGTTCTATTATCTCCAAAGGCAAGAAACAGTTTCAGTCATCTGAAAGTTTGACATTTTTTATCTGATGTAAGGTAAAAAATTAAGGCATGGCTTGATGAGAATGTGTGTGTCCATTAATCGCTCATTCCTGTCCGACTCTTTGTGACCCTGTGGACTGTAGCCTGCCAGGCTCCTCTATCCATGGAATTCTCCAAGCAAGAATACTGGAGTGGGTAGGATCTTTCCATCCCAGGAATTGAACCTGGGTCTCTTGCATTCTTTATTGTCTGACCATCAGGGAAGCCCTGATAAGAATGTACCTTACTTAAAAAAAAAAATTTTTTTTGCGAGACAGCAAAAGAGACACAGATGTATAGAATGGACTTTTGGACTGTGAGGGAGAGGGAGAGGATGGGATGATTTGGGAGAATGGCATTGAAACGTGTATACTATCATGTAAGAAATGAAGCGCCAGTCTATGTTCGATACAAGATACAGGATGCTTGGGGCTGGTAAAAGAAACAAAAGAAAGAGAGTGTACTTAACTAATGCCTTTTTGAGTTGGAAATTCAAATTCATTAAATCATCTTAAACAGTGAGAAGCACAAGAAAAGTATTATGTTTTACTAAACTCCCAGAGTGAATTCGTTCCTCATAGTAGATTTTTTAAGAAACCAATCATTGTTGTGCGTGTGCTCTTGTGTCTGACTCTTTGCGACTCTATGGACTATAACCTGCCAGGTTCCTCGGTCTGTGGAATTTTCCAGGCAAGAATACTGGAGTGGGTTGCCATTTCCTACTCCATGGGATCTTTCTGACCCAAGGATGGAACCCATCTGCATTGGCAGGCAGATGCTTTACCACTCTCCCTCCTGGGTAACATTGCCATCAAAGTCACCGACAGTAGCAGCAGTAGCAATAGCAGAGTTAGCCTGGTCAGTCCATTCCAAGCATTACATTTGCTTGCTGTCCTTATTCAGTTCAATTCAGTTCAGTTCAGCTGCTCAGTCATGTCCGACTCTTTGCAACCCCATGATTTGTAGCACGCCAGGCCTCCCTGTCCATCACCATTTCCCGGAGTTCACTCAAACTCATGTCCATCAAGTTGGTGATGCCATCCATCCATCTCATCCTCTGTCGTCCCCTTTTCCTCCTGCCCCCAATCCCTCATTAAACAACCTCATTAAACACTTTTCACAACAAACCCAGTGTTTTAGAAATGGTTCCGTTTTCCCGTACTAAAATGGGGGAAATAAAGTCATGGAGGTTTAGGAACTGGATAAAAGTTAAAACAAAAAAATATTATGGCAGAACCTTGATTGTAATCCAAGTAGCTTTGATTCCAGTGCCTGAGCTCTTAAGCAAAATAACAGACTGCCTCTTAGGTCAAACATTTAGTAAATGAAGGCCATGTGAGTGGACAATTCCCAATTCAGTGTCACTTTTCATCTAGGTTGTATAGATTTTCTGATGGCATTTGAGTCATTTAAGCACTATAAACTAGTTTGGTTGGGAACTGCACTTGATCAAATTGCCTTCTCAGTGTCCCTTCTAATTGTTATTAGTGGATACTTATAAAATATGTTAATTATTGCATTTTGGTTTGAGTAATGTTGTACAGAAAGTAACAACCCTCACCTTGTGGAGTTCAGATTTTAAACAGAGGCATGTGCTTAGTCACTTAGTTATGTCCGACTCTTTGAGGCCCCATGGACTGTAACCCTCCAGGCTCTTCTGTCCATGGAATTCTCCAGGCAAGAATACTGGAGTGAGTTGCCATGCCCTCCTCTAGGGGATCCTCCCAACCCAGGGATCAAACCTGGGTCTCCTGCATTGCAGGCAGATTCTTTACCAATGGGACCACCAGGGAAGGCTTGATATAATTGGTTAACAGGAAGGCTCTTCAGAGGGAAGAAGCGAAGCATGGGAGCTTGGAGCAGGGGTATTGAAACCCTGAGATGGAAGACTTCCCTGATGGTCCAGTGGTTAGTATTCCACATTTCCAAATTAGGGGGTGCAGGTTCGATCACTGGATAGGGAACTAAGATGCCCTGTGCCATGCAGTGCGGTTAATCAATCCATCAGTCATCACACCCTGAGAGGGTAAGAAAGGACTGATTACTGTGACGCAGGAGAAATGCCGCAGCGTCTCTTGTTTTTTATTGGGATGTGTACCGCAGCCTTTAGGTGCCTGTGGGGACATGTGAGTCTTTGCTTATGCAGTAGTGCGTCGATGAGTTGGGAGGAGAGCAAGTGAGATGGCTCTTATGTGGAAGCTTTCCTTTTACCAAGTTTGGGCACAAGGCACAGACTTGTCTTGGGTTGAAATGTCTTGGGACCTAGTCACAATGGCATAAAGTAATTAACTTCAGTGACCTTAGACTATGGTAACGTCCCAGCTCTGGGATGCTTTTAGATACCAACCAAGGTGAATACTCTGAACTTCCCTGTAAGAGAGATATTTAAATTTAAAATGGAAACTTACATTGGTGGGGCTTCCCTGGTAGCTCAGCTGGTAAAGAATCCACCTGCAATGCAGGAGACCCCAGTTCGATTCCTGGGTTGGGAAGATCAGCTGGAGAAGAGACAGGCTGCCCACTTCAGTGTTCTTGGACTTCCCTGGTGGCTCATTCGGTAAAGAATCCACCTGCAATGCGGGAGACGTGAGTTCGATATCTGAGTTGGGAAGATCCCCTAGAGCAGGGCATGGCAACCCACTGCAGTATTCTTGCCTGGAGAATCCCCATGGATAGAGGAGCTTGGCAGGCTACAGTCCATGGGGTCACAAAGAATTGGACATGACTGAGCAACTAAGCACACTCACACTGATGATTTGGTTTCATGTTCAGTTATATTGGATACTTCATATTTCCCATATTTCTTCTGTGAAGAGATAAAAGCAAGACAAGACACATACATGTTCATGAGTAAACCCATCATTGCAAGAGTGTGTAGAGAAAAAAAAAAAATCAGTATTACCCAGAAGAGAACCAAAATGTGACTATGATTGAGTTTCCATGTTACAAGTGCGGAGAATGTTTCATTTCATCCAGTCAAAAGGAATTCTTTGTATATTCAGTAAAGACTAACAGGAAGATGACTTTGCCAATAATTGGGCATTTGGAAGGAAGATGGATGCTTGAAGTGAGAAGATTGAAAATGAATATCATATCTAGACAATGACTATTTTGATTAGAATTTAAGTAGTTAAAATATTTCATCTCACAGTATTAATGGATAATGTCTCAAATCATTGCTTTTCTTGTTATGTTGCCTAATGCTAAAAAATATTTTTGACTCATTTTCAAGTGACCAAGTTAAACCTGGAGAAGGCTACCCACACCAGTGTTCTTGGGCTTCCCTGGTGGCTTAGTTGGTAAAGAATCCGCCTGCAGTGTGGGAGACCTGGTTTTGATCTCTGGGTTGAAAAGATCTCCTGGAGGAGGGAAGGATTTCCCAGGTGGTGCTAGTGGTAAAGAACTCACCTGCCGATACAGAAGGCGTAAGAGACATGTGTTCAATTCCTGGGTAGGGAAGATCCCTTGGAGGAGGAAATGGCAACCCACTCTAGTATTCTTGCCTGGAGAATCCAGTGGAAGAGGAGCCTGATGGGCTGCTGTCCACAGGGTTGCCAAGAGTCGGACACAACTGAAGGAACTTACCTTACATGCAAGTTAGACCAGTTCAGAAGCATACTAAGGCAGAATGCATGAGCACAACCTCAAGCCTGTTGTGATCCAATGAAATTCCTCTCTTTTGCCTTAATTTACAAATACAAATAATATGAGAAATTTAAAGATAAAATAATCATTCCTCCACCTTTTCCAAACATCAGTTTTTGATCTGGTGTGACCTTTCAGAATTTGTCCTTAGGCATATCTACCTTTGTTCATATTTGCAGTCAAAGTACCTTACAGGACTTTTTTTTTTTTTTGGATGTGGGCCATGTTTCATGTCCTTATTGAATGTGTTACAATATTGTTTCTGTTGTCTGTGTTCTGAATTTTTGGCCATGAGACATGAAATCTTAGCTCCCAACCAGGGATCAAACCTGCACCCTTGGATTGGAAAGCAAAGTCTTAACTACTGTACTGCAGGGGAAGTGCCTTTACCCATAGTTCTGTGTTTTGCTTTTTTTGTTTAATGGTATATGATAAACATTTACTTGTTTTTCAGCATGAAACAATAGTTTAATTGCCACCTAATATTGTTTAGAGACTCATGTTTTTTAATCATTTCTCTAGTTTGATACTATTTGTTGCTGTCCTAGCAATGTCAGTATCTATTTTCAGTGGATTATAACAAAGTGGGAAATAACTTTATCACAATACAACTTTAAGATTTATCATACCTATAATCATATCATACATATAACTATAGTGAATTTCATAAAAGTTGCAACTACTTATAATCTTAAAGAGAACAAATATACCAGGTTTAGTATGACAATGGTTGCAGTGATACTATTAAGCAAAATAATTTTCTTTCTTACAAGGTACTTCAACTTCGCTATAGTTTGTCTCTCTATAACAAAATATGAGTATTCGTTTCTAGTCTTGTTTTTTTGTTATCCTGTTAATTTTCCTTTCTTTTAGTTTTGATACTTTAGTTTTTTTGGTACAAATTTGAATGATTTCTTAAGATAACATGGATTTTAATTTAAATCGATGACATAAAAATGTTCCAAAATCTGGCTTTATAGCTTGTTTAGGTTTTAATTTTTACTTGATTTTTATATATTTATATCTGTCAGTATTGCCCCTTGTGATTTCTTCTATTACTTTGAAAAGGAGAATGTTATTTTTTAATATATCTATATATATATTCTCATTTAGATTCAGTTGAAGTAATTATAATGGTTACACTGAACCTTTAACCCTTTGGAGCTTATTTTTACTAGATACTGTAAAATTTGAATTAGAGTTACATATTTTTTAACATAAATAACCTTATTTTATATACCTTACCTTCAGATGCTTGTTTGTTTATAACTATTAATTATTTTCCAGTTTTTACATATTTATTTGTGTATCAATACTTCTGTCCTTTTAGTTAGTTATGCTTAAGTTGTCCTATTTATACTTTTTTTGGTCAGTTTTCATTGATATAATCACCCATGTCCTATTCAGAATACATTTAAGAATATTGTTGCTAAGTATTCTAAAACACAAGTTAAAAAATTGTTTTTGAGATATTTAATGTATTAAATCCACAAATTAACTTGGCAGAACACATATATTTCAATATTTAGCTTTTCTTTATATAACCATGGCCTTTTAATTTTAACAGTCTATGTCTGACGCAGGATGCAGCATGCTTGGGGCTGGTGCATGGGGATGACCCAGAGAGATGTTATGGGGAGGGAGGTGGGAGAGGGGTTCATGTTTGGGAACGCATGTAAGAATTAAAGATATTAAATTTTAAAAAATAAAAAACTAAAAAAAAAAAAGAAAAAAAAAGAAAACCTAAAAAAAAATCTTTTATGTTTTTCAATAAAAAGTACTACTTAGTTCGATGTCATGATAAACCTAGAGTGTTCATACTGTTGCTGGGATTGTGACAGAATCTTTAATCTCCTTTAATCTTGCTGAATCTGATTTGTGTGTTTCTTCTGGACAGCTGGAGGCACCATCTGTAACCAGCAATGAAATACAAATTGTATATTTTGCATTAATCTGCATACTAGTCAACTATTCTGATATTTGCGTTTAAAATGGGCATTTCACAAAATAAAGATAGATGGTAAAATTCATGCTAATAGTTTAATCTAGACTTCAGTGGGTTGCAAGGAGGAAAAGAAGATCCTCCCAGCATGGTACCTGCAAAAGGAGCACCCCTGGGTACCAGGATACCTGGAGGTCAAATGCAGACCCATGCTGGCCCCTGAGGTCCCTAGGGATACAGGCTGTCAAGTTCCCCCTTGAGCCAGTGGGACCCTAGCACTGTGCTGAGGCTGGAAACAGGTAAAGTTGAGACAGACATCTTCTCTGTCCCTGGCCCCACTGCCTCAACCCTTGGCAGACAGGCGGCCCCCAGAGATTTATAAACTTTGGTGCTAGGTGCTGGGAAATGCTTGGTGCATGAATTGGGAATGTATGAAAAGGCTTGTCCCAGTTGAGAGGCTAAGACTTGGCCTCTAGCCTTGACCAACTGTCACGTGCCCTCATCCTAACCCTCCCCATCCTCATATCAAGGTCCTTGCTGGGTAGCTGGCAGATGGTGACAGCCAGCAGAAGCAGGGATGGGGCTACTGGGTAGGGCCTGGGCTTTATGGAAATAGAAGAACAGGTGCCCTGTCCCCTGAAGGTGGTGGGGGGCAGGACTGTGGAAATGAGGCTCCAGGTTTGCAGTGCCTGTTGCATCTACCCATTGAACTTTGCTTTACAAAACACAAATTAAGAGATAAAATTACTTCAGGACAGTGAGTACAAGCATTAAACCCCAATGCAGGGATCCTTTTGAGATTAGGGCTTTATACAACATAGTGGTCATAAGTCCATTCAACCACCTCTTAGTTTGTAAGATACACTCAGATATTTCCGACTTTCTTATACTCAAGACCTCCACTCTTTAAATGTAAATATTTGCTTTCTCCAATTTGAACCAGCCTTAAGGATAGAATGCCTGTTTGTTGAATGAATGAATGAATGCAAGTGTTCAGGGAATACCACATGCATAATATATATACAGATACATGAAAGCATCTATATTTTTGTCATGTCTCAGATTCTCATTGTTTGCAGATAAAGTGTTTACTTCATGAACATAGTTTGGGACCACTGAATTACATTTTCCTTGAAAACATGATCAAAGGATTGCATGCATTTGTTTAGTTGTAGAAACAATCAGGACTGAGAATGTCTATTCTCCTAACGTTGAAATTTCAGCAGTTTTGATGATTCTTTTCTAAGGATTTACAAGCATATTTTTTTCTTTTTCAAAAATACTTTACTGCTCTTTTTATAATTTTTCTTTTCTTTATCCCTCCCTGCTGCCTAAATTTATTTGGAAGACCGGTAATGCTAAGGAATTGTCTAAGAGAACAATGAAAACTTTGAAATGAATTGTCATTTTTTTTAATCTTAAAGTTTAAAACACATTTTTCTGTGAGAATATCATTATTTAAATTTTAAAATATTCTTGAACATAGTATCCATTTTCTTCTTATTTGTTTTCAGAATACCTTAATCACAATGGAAAGCTTCTTTATTAAATTTGTTAAAACAGCATGACTTAAAATATGTTTTCTTATATTTCTGAGTGTAACTTACCAATGCTTGGGTATGTTTTGATGTTTAAATATTTAGGAGTACAGGCAAAACTGAGAATCTGGATTTTGTTGGGCCATTAAAAATCTCACGGCTGTTTTTGCAAGAGTGTTTGCTGGAGCTCTGGCCAAAGTCCAGTCTAAGCAATAACATCCTACTCAGTATACCTCATGATCCTGTGTCAGTTATTAAAGCATTCTTCTTTGCTTCCTGCTCTAAACAGCTATGAAACATTGCTGAATTCATATTCATTATTTTTTTCTATATCCTGTTCAGTCTAAGTGAAATGACCCTTGCAATATACATACATTATCTACAGTTGGGCTAAGTGCATGTGTTTAAGATTATACAACTCATTGTTAATGAATAACCTCTTTGGAAAGCAAAACAGAATGCTATGTATGTAATCAATATTACATACTGTGCATGAATTCATCCTTGACTCAGATTTTATAAAACACACCACCTTACATCACTTCATGTCAAAACAATCATTAAGGGTCTTTAAGTGGTCTTGAAAATTACCTGTTTTAATGTGAGTAGGCATGTACTCAGTTAAATGAATCCTGAAATATCTTTGACATTAGCTCAGCTCAAAGTCCGGAAACAGTTCTTTTTAGTGACTTAGATGCAAATCATTCAAAAATGGTGCTGGACAGCAACATTGTAATCAAATGAGGAGAGAGAAATCTGGAAAGAGTATCTCGTTAAATTGAAAACAATGAAAGTATACTTATTAATCTGATTTTCTATATCATTCCAAAGCAAGAAACATGATTATTGATTTTTACTTAAATAATTTTAATGCTTTAAATATGTATGTATTTATATTACAGTTTTGCACAGAAGACATTATAATTGATTTGTGTAAAATTAATTGAGAGTAGAATTTTTAGAAAGTGAATGTGTTGAGAGTCAGCTCATAGAAGGCATTTTAAACAAGCAATGTCCCAGTGCCTAGAATTTCTTTGCTCTGATATCACCCTCTGTGAATTCAGTGTTCTCTTCAAGTCCCAACTCATACCACATCTTCTCCCTGATGTCTTCACTGTGTATTTCCCAAGAGCTCAGGGGTGTTTCTCTGGACACTGAAAATATTTGCCCTTCTCTGAGGCTAGATTAATTTTTCATAGCTTGCTGTTTTAAAAAATTTTCAACTATATTTAAATTTCCTCTATGGCAAGCACTGTGATTTATATATTTATTTTGACCTTTTGTAATGCTTTGCAAATATTGATTAATTTATAGTGCAGCTTAGGGGTTTTTTAACTTTTCACATATTTAGATACAATTATAAATATAAAACTACATATTTTTAAAAGCCAAGGAAATTGTAAGCATTGTTACCAAACCATTCACAAAAAATGTTTGAGACTCCAGCAAGCAGCAGTAAATATACCTCTTGTTATCAAGGAACCACTGTGAGTAAAGAAAAACTGTAAGGAGCAGAAATCTGTTAGTGAAAAGGAAAAAGGAAGTGAGGAACTGGATATTGATCTTGCCAAGTGAAGCAGTAAAAGAAAATACTACATTGTGAACTTCTTTCCATTATTTGCTCAGATTCAATCTAGCAACTCAGATTAGGAGAACAATGGCTGAGATGTTGGAAATAAATCCAACCCATTCGAACCCCGATAAATCCCTAGGAAACGGGAAATAACACAATTAATGAGAAGAGGAAAGACTTGTTTAGAGTTTCAGACATTTTTTTTTAATAAAAAATGATCTTCTGAAATGTGACTTGCTCCTTGTACTTACAATTCATATTCCTTACCTTAATGTTTCTTTTGCTTTTTTAAGATCAGCAATATGTAGGAAATTGTTTGTGTTGATTATCTGCATCAATAACTTGATGAAAGAATAAGTACTTTTGTGTAAAGAGAAAGTCAACCATTCAGCAGCATCATGCTGATTATATAGCATGATCTTTAGCTGTAGTCTGGAGGTTCCACAGTAAAATGAAAGGCACACAAAATGAAGGGTCTGGAGACCTGGGCTTAATCTTTATTCTTTTGTTTCCCATCTTCTCATCTTCAAATGTTTATTTAGAATCTATTAGGTACATCTCCTTAGGCTGATAATCAAGTGAGGGAGACAAAAAGCAATGCCAATCACATATCATGTGATAGATGCTCTCAGATTACAGGCAGACAGTATGGTGGGACGCCTTAGGCTTTGGCTTATCATAGAACCTTCAATTATTTGTATAGTGATATGGACTTCCCTGGTGGCTCAGATAGTAAAGAATCTGCCTGCAATGCGGGAGACCAGGTTCGATCCCTCGGTTGGGAAAATCCCCTGGAGAAGGGAATGGCTACAAACTCCAGTATTCTTACCTAGAGAATTCCATGGACAGAGGAGCCTGGCGGGCTATAATCCATGAGTTAGCAAAGAGTCAGACACGACTGAAAACCACCACCATACCAAACCATAGGTAATAACAGTAATTTGATGAAATACAGAGCTGTTGTGAAAACTTGATATATAGAATTTTTAAAAAATTAGCATTAGTAAAGTACTTTTCCATTTTTTCTGACTTGAAATCCTAAATTTTCATTTCCTTTTTGAAATTTTCTTGATTCATTCTGAAAAGTGCTTTTTCTATGTTAGTACTCCCACACTACTTTTTCCGTACTTTTCTTTCTGCATTTATTGTGAAAGAGTGAAACTTCCAGTTGCTCCTTGCCATGTGTTGGTCACTCAGTTATGTCCGACTCTCTGCGACCCCATGGACTGTAGCCTGCCAGGCACCTCTGTACATGGGATTTTCTAGGCAAGAATCCTGGAGTGGGTTGCCATGTGCTTCTCTAGGGAATTTTCCCAGCCCAGGAACTGAACCTGGGTCTCCTGAAATGCAGGTAGATTCTTCACCCTGAGTCACCAGAGTAGGTTCTGTGTAGTGTTATATGTCATAATAATTATATCTCAGTAAAACGGAAAGAAAAAAATTGCTTCTTTTAATCTATTTTCAAATATCCAGGCACATGACAATAAAAAATTCTAGATATTGTGTGCATCAGTTTAGGTACTCCACATATGGCCTGTTTTGTCCATGATCCAGAGGAACGGAGAAAGTTCACAGTGATATAATCATTGATAGAATGAAGATCTTGGAAAAGAGGAAATGTTAGTGAGCTGTGGAGGTTGCTCAGTATAGAGAATGTTTTTAGATGTCATAACCTCTTTCTTCACTACCAGTTTTTCAATTTCATCATCTCTGAACCTCAGGTTTTCTTGTCCATAGATAAGAAAATTGAAGCAAATGATTTTTAATGCCCCATCAAGCTTGAGGATTCTCTTTGGAGACTGATGTTTTATATTGGATTGGCCAAAAAGTTCATTTGGGTTTTTTGGTACCATGGAAAAACCCTAATGAACTTTTTGGCCAATACAGTTTTTTTTTTTTTTTTGGTGTTATTTTGGTAAGCAACCAGATAAAGTCATTGAATAAAATGGGATATGATCACTTATTTTGTTAAACGTTATGCCCCTTCACTCTTCCCATGTCTTTATTATACAAACATCAACCAACACTAATGTTTACTGAAGAAATGGCAGAACATCCAAGGAGATGGGACTTGATTCAGACTTTCTAGAATGAGAGGTGTTTGGGCAGATGAAAGACGTGGGAATGGCCCTGAAAGATGCGAAGGAAGAGCAGTGTCCTCATGCTAAGCAGTGTGACGAAGGTTGAAGATTAGATAAATAGAAGAGAGGACCTGCAGTGCTTGGAGAGTTCTCATTCAATTCTGTAAGCAATAGAGGACCATGCTCAGTCAGGAAAAGAAGACAAAGTTATACCTGTTTGGTGTCGTTGAAGGCTTGGCAGGGGCTAAGCAATCAACACGAGAAAAAAAGGAAGAGAAGAGGAAATTGCTTAGGACACAGCTGGTGCAGGGCTTTATTAAATGAAGAGAAAGACAAATGGACACAAGTCCTGAAAGGAAGGTTGATTTTACCAAATAGTTATATCATTCCATTCAAAAGAGTTGGAAAAGATGCTTATAGCTGGAGGGATATGGCATCCTGGCAAGGCTTTCTCTCTCCTGAGTATTTTTTTTTTTTTTTGGTCTGAGTATTTCTTATAACTGATAAAAGATTTATCTCAAGTGTCCAGTGTGATTTGCAAAAATGTATATAAATGAGCCACAGGAAATATTTCCTGTCTTTGTTGAAAACAGGTGGGTATTTGAATCTCTCGATAATTAAATGAAGGCTAATCAGTTCTCCTATTTTCATAGCATCCCCTAATCTCTACTATTGAAGACAGACATGTATCAAGGCTAATTAAAAAATTGTTATTATAAGGAATGTTCTTGCATGTCTGTACTATTTATTTTCATATAATTGATTTTTCTAGTATTCTTTTATTCCTTTCTGGTTCTTGAGTTTTGAATTCTAGAATTATTTTAGTATTATGCCATGTAGAAGCACAGAAGTGTGGCTTGATGGTGCTGCTGACAATTTATATGTCAAGGTGTAACTGCCTGGTATATTCTTTGCTATTTTGCATTCCTTTGCAAAGTATGCCTTTGTTTAGTTTTGAGGGAGTAGTCTCCGATTTTCCATATACTCAGGACATGGCGTTTACATAGCTAATGACTGTTCTTCTCTGTATGGAATTCAGATGTTTGCATTTTCACACAGTTTCTTCAATCACCTCGTCATTCCTTTTGCATGCTGCAAGATGTGTAATCTGTGGTGAAGAATGGAGACATATTTTCGTGTAATTTCTAAGAAAAATTACATGGGCTATGACTAAGCATATCATCATGCTTCCTATCCAGTTTACCTCATTTATTTCTAAAATTCTGCAATCTGTTTTTGTATCACATTTAATATATTATAGAAGGCCTGGCTCATTCATTATTATCCTTTGAAGTCATAAGTTCTATTCTAACAGTATGTGTTTGAAGCTAATGTCTCATAAAAACTAAATGTTAAGTATCTTTATAATTTTGTATTGTTATTTTCATTACATAAAATAGAAGAACTTTCTTCTACCCTAGGAATTTAAGATGCTATGTCTGTACATATGATACTTGGATGAATTTTAAACTATTGCTTAAATATATGGATGTTTCCGGGCTTCCCTGGTGGCTCAGACTGTAAAGAATGCAATGCAGGAGACCTGGGTTTGATCCCTGGGTCCCTGGGTAAGAAAGATCCCCTGGAGAAGGGAATGGCTACCCAGTCCAGTCTTCTTGCCTGCAGAATTCCATGGACAGAGGAGCCTTGTGGGCTATAGTCCGTGGGGTCGCAAAGAGTCGGACACAACTGAGCGACTAACATATGGGTGTTTCCAGGCTTCCCTAGTGGCTCAGCTGGTAAAGAATCTGTCTGCAATGTGGGAGACCTGGGTTTGATCCCTGGATTGGGAAGATCCCCTGGAGAACAGCATAGCAACCCACTCCAGTATTCTTGCCTGGAGAATCCTCATGGACAGAGGGGATTGGTAGGCTGCAGTCCATAGGTCACAAAGATTTGGACATGACTGAGCAACTAAACACACACACGTGGATGTTTTCTAGGGGAAGTAATTGATACCTGTAAAGGCTGGTTTCAGCTTGTCTATTTTAAAGGTTAACTTTTTTTTTAAGAAAATGATCTTTGCAGATTAAAATGTTTACTATTAAATAAACATGTTCTGTGTGTGTATCTATATTTATATTTCTATCAATTTAACCCCACTGGTATCTGGACTTCTCCTCTTCACCTGACTTAGGTCTGTTGGTTTTCACCAGGAAAGAGTCCCCCTACTTGTTTCCGCTTGAAACAATGGTTTGTGCATTATACTAGGACAATCATGAGGGTGGCAGTGACCCCAGAGGTAATCATTTTCATCAAGGGCAGTTTAGGAGAATGGTGATAATGAGGGACAGCAACCCCAGCTATGGCAGATGAAGTGGTAGCGACTGTGTTTGAACTTTCAGTATCCTGGTATCTGTGCTTCTGATCTTCCTATCTCTGCTCCTGCAAGTTCTTAAAAACCCTGTGGACAAAGAAGGGTCATTTGGCTTTTTTTTTTTTTTTTGGTATAGTAGTAAATGTTTTATTTGCAAACAACTTTACAGCTTGTAGTTGACAAATCAAAATTAAAAGACGGACAGTGATTAATTTAGAATCCAACAACAAAATAGTTGCTCCATAAATATTCACTGCCTGGTGAGAGTAAAAAGAGACTGATGTCTCCCGATTCTTTGCCCTGTGACATTTTTAACTCCCTCTTTGCATTTTCCTGGTGGCTCAGCTGGTAAAGAATCCACCTGCAATGCTGGAGACCTGGGCTTGATTCCTGGGTCGGGAAGATCTCCTGGAGAAGGGAAAGGCTACCCATACCAGCATTCTGGCCTGGAGAATTCCATGGACTGTTTCGTCCATGGGGTTGCAATGTCGGACACGACTGGGTGACTTTCACTTTCACTTTTTTGCATTTCCTAAGGCTAAAAATTCACTGTTTTAAGTATGCATCATTTATGACAAATTTTAAAGTAGTCTTTGGTAGCTCTAAATGGAGAAATGGTCTTTGTTGTTTTATTGGCTATTTCTAATTGTTCAATTAACTGTACAGTACATAGTGAAAGGACATTTGCAACCACAGTATGCTAAAGACTTTAATGCTATTGAGCACTATTCTTGACTTAGGTCATTTTTATCTCCACAGAAATTGGCCCAGTAACAGTTACCACAGATCCCAAGAAATTTCAATATGAGCTCAGAGAACTCTATGTTCAGGTGAGTACTTTCTTTTAATTTTATTTCTTTCAGGGGAAAGGAAAATCATGAACTTTTGGCTGATCATCTTCAGTTTTAAGTCTGAAAGTAATAATTCTTAGTTTTTAAATTCCAATACCACTTTTTCTGACTTGAATGATACACATGGAATTGGGACAGATTGGGTTCAAAACACCACCTTCATTTATGCGTTGTCTGTAGCTGCTGCCATGTAACACAGGCAGAGTTCTGTAGTTGTGACCGACGGGCCCACAAAGCCTAAGTGGTTACTGTGTGATGCTTCAGAGAAAAGTTTATTGACTTCTGCTCTAGATGACTTCAGTGGTAAAGAATCCACTTACCAATGTAGGAGACACAGGAGATATGGGTTCAATCCCTGGGTCAGGAAGATACCCTGGAGTAGGAAGTGGCGACCCACTCCAGTATCCTTGCTTGGAAAATTCCATGGACAGAAGAGCCTGGTGTGCTACAGTCCATGGGGGCTGCAAAAAGTCAGATACAAGTGAGCACTAGATGACTCCTTTCACTGACTCCTTTCACTGTTTCATAAGGAACAGTTAATTCTTTTCCTGTAATCATTGTGCTATAATTAGGATAATTAAAAAATTCTTTAAGTCACCTATATAAATTTTTGTAAGTATAGTTTTGTTAGTAGAGAAGATGAATAGTTGGTTGAAATGTTATTTTGAAAACAGGACTTGGAGATAAGGTTAACATGTACCTTCTCCTCATTCCTCGTTGAGGACATTTTTCTCAAATCTATTGATTTTTTTTTTTTCTTCTTCAGTAAGTTGCTTCTTTGAGGCTGTTTTATTATCCTATCCTCCATGGATGGTCTCTGCTGCAATCACCTACAGGTCTTTTGGGCACTGCTCATTGACACTGTTGGTGACTGGATCATTGGCTGCCTGTCCCCTTTAGGGCTGCCGTCATTCCAGGGCACCTCCCCAGCGACTGGAATGACCTGTCGGAACCTTCTCCTCTCAGTTCTTTGACCTGGTCTTCAGTGAACTTTCCTTTCCTCCATCTCAGTCTTCTATTCCCACACACCCTGTGGACCTGTGTGTGTGTGCTTAGTTGCTCAATCATGCCCAAGTCTTTGTGACCCCCTGGACAGTAGCCTGCCAGGCTCCTCTGTCCATGGGGATTCCCCAGGCAAAAATGCCCAATTCATTCTCTCAGGTCACTCATTCAAGCTTTTAATCTCCAGCCGCAACCATCTGTCCACCAAGCTTGTTACAGCTTCTTACTACAACTGCTGCTTCACCCTCACCAAACATTCCGTTCCAGTGATCCCTATCCTTTCTCCCAGGCCTTCGGAGTCTCCTTTTTCACTTTCTTCCAATCTAGCTCAGAGTCTTGTCATTTCAAAAATACTGCTTTTTGCCTTGTCCATTGCTTTTTTGTTCGAAAGGCAAAACTTCATTCCTGAAGGACCAAAATTATTATGCCAGGTGCCATTGGAGTCTCATGATATGGCAGGTTGATTTCACTATAAATACATAGCCACATACTCCCTTGATCCTATTCTGTTTCTTTGATCAAGTATATCTCCCACGCCTCCCAATGACAGTTGCAAAATTTAGCTATTCTTCTTAAACCTGTATTCCATTACCCTTTTACTACGGACCATTTTTGGCTAATGATCCACTCTGAGCAAGCTGTCTCACTTACTGTTTCACACAGAGCCACATTTAAATGGAAGCTCTTGGCTTCCTCATACCTTACATGTACTCCACATGTGTTTGATACCCATCCTATTCTCATTCTCTACTTAATCACAGCTCCTTGGCTTTCTTAGGATCTTAATGCTATCAAGCTTTTTTTTTTTTTTTTAACTGCTTTAGGTTTCCCATTTACTTTTTAAAAAAATGGAGTGTAGTTACAGTGCTGTGTTTCTACTGTACAACAACATGAATTGGCTGTGCATATACATACATCATCTCCTTTTTTGTTTTTACTTCCTCTTTAGGTCACCCCAGAGTATTGAGTAGGGTTCATGTGCTATACAGGAGATTCTCTTTAGTTTATTTATACTATTTTATACATGATACTAATAGTATATCTATATCAATCCCAATCTCCCAATTCCTCCCACCCCCTCCTCTATTTCCTATAAATATGTTCAAGTCTACCTCCAAAACAAACCCCTCTCCCAGTGAACCAAACTGTTGGAAACAAAAAAACTAACCAACAAATAACTGTTGTTCTCAAAATTCTCTTACAAATAGCAACTTTCATTTCTCAGTTCCTTCAATGCCTGGAAAGTTGTCAGTATTCCCTGCCATCTTTTCCTCACGTGCCTTCTGCAGTTACTTCTTAGCCTCTTTCAATCTAGTCCCCACACTCATGGTCTATGTAGCTCTAGCTGGTGACATATAATCTCCGGCTTTGCTAAATGCAGTGGAAACATTTCATTTGTCAGTATGTTAGTTAAACTTTGTAGTTCTTGGCAATACTGGCCTCTCCCTTCATCTTGAGGCATTCTCTTCCTTTACATATTCTTTTACTTTTCTTCCCACGTTTCTTAAGCTTCCGAGGCTGCTCATTTCCCCCCAGTTGGCCATTAAATGTTTAGGATCCTAGTAGGTTTGCAAACTGGCCCCATTTATTTGTCTCATTTTTATTTTTTCTCTTTAGGAAAAATCATCCATACACACATAAATACATTTCTAGCCTAGAACTCTCCTCTGAGAATTAGACCCTTCAGTCAGTCTCTGGGATGTCACAATGGCACTCCAAAGTGAAACTCACAGATGTTCTCTTTCCACTCCTTCTACTGCTACTGCTAAGTCACTTCAGTCGTGTCCGACTCTGTGCGACCCCATAGACGGCAGCCCACCAGGCTCCCCTGTCGCTGGGATTCTCCAGGCAAGAACACTGGAGTGGGTTGCCATTTCCTTCTCCAGTGCATGAAAGTGAAAACTGAAAGTGAAGTCACTCAGTCGTGTCCGACTCTTAGCGACCCAATGGACTGCAGCCCACCAGGCTCCTCCATCCATGGGATTTTCCAGGAAGAGTCCTAGAGTGGGGTGCCACTGCCTTCTCCGCCACTCCTTCTAATATGGTTCTAAATCTTGTTCTTGGTCTTATGTTTGTTATCTTTGTGAATTATGCCTGTAGTATCCTGGTTATTCACCAAAACTCTGAATCATCCTTAATATACATGTCTTTTCTCCTCCAAACCATCAAGCAAATATTGGTTTTTAACTTTCTTAATAATTTTTATATCAATTGACTTTCATTCATTAATATTAGCTTGTCATAGTCCCAGTTATTGTATCTTTCAGTTCAGTTCAATCTCTCAGTCATTTCTGACTCTTTGTGACCCCATGAATCTCAGCACGCCAGGCCTCCCTGTCCATCACCAACTCCTGGAGTTCACTCAAACTCATGTCCGTGGAGTTGGTGATGCCATCCAACCATCTCATCTTCTTTCATCCCCTTCTCCTCCTGCCCCCAATCCCTCCCAGCATCAGGGTCTTTTCCAATGAGTCAACTCTTCGTATGAGGTGGCCAAAGTACTGGAGTTTCAGCTTTAGCATCATTCCTTCCGAAGAACACCCAGGACTGATCTCCTTTAGAATGGACTGGTTGGATCTTCCTGCAGTCCAAGGGACTCTCAAGAGTCTTCTCCAACACCACAGTTCAAAATCATCAATTCTTCAGTGCTCAGCTTTCTTCACAGTCCAACTCTCACATCCATACATGACCACTGGAAAAACCATAGCCTTGACTAGACAGACCTTTGTTGGCAAAGTAATGTCTCTGCTTTATAATATGCTATCTAGGTTGGTCATAATTGTATCTTTAGGCTCAATTAATGCAAAAAAGCTTCTAAGTGATTTCCCTGCTTTTATTCTTGCTTTGATTTTCCAGGCCTTTCTCTACTCTGACCAGCAGACGAAAGATCTAAAAAAAAAAAGTCCCTCAACATTCCTCTCTAATACTCTGTCCACTCACCTCCTACCCTCACTTCACCCCAGTGTTCCCAGATTCCCGAGTGACCTGAGGCCTGTCAACCTGTCAGCCCTTCCTGGAGCCACTCTCTCCCTTGGGCCCTGAGATCTGCTGTAGGGGTCTTGCACAGAGTCTGCTGTGTCTGGATCCTCCCCTGTCTCCCTGTGGGGCCCTTGCATGTGCTGTTCTCCTTGCATGTGTGTGTGTCAGTCACTCAGTCATGTCCGACTTTTTGTGACCCCATGGACAGTAGCACACCAGGCTCCTCTGTCCATGGAATTCGCTAGGCAGGAATACTGGAGTGGGGTGCCATTTCTTTCTCCTCTCCTTGCATAGGAAGTTCTTCATCTTGCCCTCATGTCCATGCTCCTTTAATCGAGTTTAAAATCCTGTTTTCAAAATCTCATCTGGAATACCACTTCGTCAGAGAATCCGTCCTGTCCTCCAGGATTGGTCATATCTCATGGCCTCTTTCTGTCACAAAGCAGTTGGGATTCATAGTGAAGAGTTATGTCTGATTTAGTTAATCACTGAATCCCTTAGTAAAATGCCTGGCGTATAGAGCGTGCTCATAGAGAATGAATGGAAGAATGAAGGAACAAACCACCACTGTGTACAAATTAACAGTTCAGATTAGAGTTTGAAGTTTAATACTTCAATTGGTTTCACTGTCGAGTGTATGACTTTATTTGGAACTATATATGGTATGAGCATAATTGGGGCATAGGGTGAAAAACTCAGGAATTTGGCATTCCAAATATGTATTCCATCGGGATTCTTTCATTGTGCCTGTCTCTAATTTTTAAATTGCATGCTAAATTGGATTATGTTTCATAAATGTCTAAATAGGTTTTTATAGTTATCCCTTGTCTGTTTTTCTTTTATTAAATTTCTTCTGATTATGTCTCTCATTAATCCTCTATTTCCTTTCTCATATCATTCTTTTTCAGTCTTTATCTCAATACTTGTTTACAATTTACTTTTCTATCCCCTGATATAGCAAATTCTTTTCAACTTTGGATGTCCACATTCTTTGAAAGAAAATTTACATAAAAATTTCTATCCTGTATGTGGAACACAGGAATTAAAAATTGTATTACCCTAATTGTTTATATTTTTATATTCTGGTGTTTTATCATGAACTCCTGAGTGTAAGAGCCTTAGAGCTCTCATTGAGCCTCTGGTCTACCATGGGATGAATCAGTGTCTGGAGGAGAGTGGACTTAAATAGCTATTGAATAAATGAATGTCATACGAGCATAGCTTCTTTTAAAAATGTACATGTAACAGTGAAACTATATCAAATACAATACAAACTTTATCTGATGGCACAAAAGATACTTAAAAATCTAATCATCACTTTTTGTAATATAAAGATTCCGTACGGCCATGTAATGGAGGTTTCTAGCTGAAAGAATGTTTGGAAGAGATTTACTGCATTCATTTCTTTTCCCCTCTGCAAAAATTCAGCTGGGATATATTCTTAGAAAGCTGGCCAGAATGCAAATGCCTACATTCTCATTGAGACCTGGCACTTCCTCATTTCCTGCCTCTCCCCTTCTTTTGTTCTAAGGGATCTTCAGATCCTCCTTGCTCCATTTGTCTCCAGGGAGGAGGGTCATGATCCTTAATCATACTTTATTGATTCCCTTCCCAGAGCCCTCCTCAGCCAACCTCTGAAACTGAACTTGATACAGATACTCTGTAGAGTCATAATGTCTCTGTTCAAGAAAATAATCTTTCTTCCTTCCCTGGAATGAAAACTGGTGTCCATTTCTCTGGAGATTTCCTCTGTACTGGCCGCATCTTAAGGATTTATTTTTACATTGTCTTGAGATATAAGAGGATGCTTAATTAGAACAACTAGCCAAGGATGGAATCAAATATTTACTTTTCTCTTCATGCAAAATTGGACACTATTATAAGCATTGGGGATACCATGGAAGTATTTTTATTTTCAAAGTTTCTGGTGAATTATTCCTTTTTTAATCAGTGGCAAAAATTTTCATCAAGTAAGGTTCAAATATGAAGACACTAGTCTCCATCATTACTTAACCCTGACCTAAAGAATGTATTTTGTTTTTTCTTCAGTGTTTGCTTAGAGAATATTTTATTTTATAACCCACTCTGAGAAACTAAAATTCACAAATTTCATAAAATTTTAGTATGATACTAAAATGTGTGTGTGTGTGTGTGTGTAATTTCCAGACCCTTTTTTGGCTCCTCTTCTAATGTTTTTAGTAACTCCCCCCAAATCACTGATATGAAGAGCAATAAGGATGGCTGTTGTATTAAAATTAACTTGGATTTTTTTTAGAAAAAAGAAACCTTTGAAAATATTCCTTTCATAATTTGTTTTGAAAACAAGAAAAGGAAATTCAGTTTGAAGTAAATTAAATAATTGCCCATTAACTTTTCACCAGACTCAGCTATTTATCTTGTAGAGGTAATTAAAATTTTACAAGAAAAATGTAAGAGAAATCACTAAACTTAAACCATTAAATGTATAACATTAATTTCATTTTCCTGTATCTTCTTTCATTTGGGGTACAGAAAAGTAGCTTGTACAGAAAGCTTCTGAGGTTTCTCTCTGGGGAAAAGAAGGGACGATAAATGACAACAATGGTATTCAAATCATACACCACTTTGAGAATTAATATCCTTGTGAATATGCATTGCAAATTCTTGTCTCAGGTCACATTGTTTATAAGAAGCCATAAAGCTTGTTAAGTTTTAGAAAATGATGTTGACGATGATATGCTTTTTTTTTTGCATTACTAAGTTTATTCTTTCCTGTATAATTTCTTTTTTTCTTTTATTTATGTATTTATTTTAATTGGAGGCTAATTACTTTACAGTATTGTAGTGGTTTTGCCATACATTGACATGAATCAGCCATGCGTGTACGTGTGTCCCCCATCCTGAACCCCCCTCCCACCTCCCTCCCCATCCCATCCCTCAGGGTCATCCCAGTGCACCAGCCCTGAGCACCCTTTTTCATGAATCGAACCTGGACTGACGATCTGTTCCACATATTATAATATACATGTTTCAATGCTGTTCTCTCAAATAATCCCACCCTCGCCTTCTCCCACAGAGTCCAAAAGTCTGTTCTTTACATCTGTGTCTCTTTTGCTGTCTTGCATACAGGGTCATCGTTACCATCTTTCTAAATTCCATACATATGCATTGATATACTGTATTGGTGTTTTTCATTCTGACTTACTTCACTCTGTATAATAGGCTCCAGTTTCATTCACCTCATTAGAATTGATTCAAATGCATTCTTTTAATAGCTGAGTAATATTCAATTGTGTATACGTACTATAGCTTTCTTATCCATTTGTCTGCCGATGGACATCTAGGTTGCTTCCATGTCCTGGCTGTTGTAAACAGTACTGCGATGAACATTGGGGTACATATGTCTCCTTCACTTCTGGTTTCCTCGGTGTGTATGGCCAGCAGTGGGGTTGCTGGGTCGTATGGCAGTTCTATTTTCAGTTTTTTAAGAAATCTCCACACTGTTCTCCATAGTGACTGTACTAGTTTGCATTCCCACCAACCGTGTAAGAGTGTTCCCTTTTCTCTGCACTCTTTGCAGCATTTGTTTGTAGACTTTTTGATAGCAGCCATTCTGACTGATGTGAGATGGTACCTCTTTGTGGTTTTGATTTGCATTTCTTTGATAATGAGTGATGTTGAGCATCTTTTCATGTGTTTGTTAGCCATCTGTATGTCTTCTTTGGAGAAAAGTCTGTTTAGTTCTTTGGCTTATTTTTGGATTGGGTCATTTATTTTTCTGGAATTGAGCTTCATGAGGTGCTTGTATATTTTTGAGATGAATTCTTTGTCAGTTGCTTCATTTGCTATTATTTTCTCCCATTCCGAAGGCTGTCTTTTCACCTTGCTTATAGTTTCCTTCATTGTGCAAAGCTTTTAAGTTTAATTAGGTCCCATTTGTTAATTTTGCTTTTATTTCCAGTATTCTGGGAGGTGGGTCATAGAGGATCCTGCTGTGATTTATGTTGGAGAGTGTTTTGCTTATGTTCTCCTCTAGTTTTATAGTTTCTGGTGTTATATTTAGATCTTTAATCCATTTTGAGTTTATTTTTGTGTATGGTGTCAGAAAGTGTTCTAGTTTCATTCTTTCACAAGTGGTTGACCAGTTTTCCCAGCACCACTTGTTAAAGAGATTGTCTTTTCTCCATTGTATATTCTTGCCTCCTTTGTCAAAGATAAGATGTCCACAGGTGTATGGACTTATCTGGGCTTTCTGTTTTGTTCCATTGATCTATATTTCTGTCTTTGTGCCAGTACCATACTGTCTTGATGACTGTGGCTTTGTAGTATAGTCCAAAGTCAGGCAGGTTGATTCCTCTAGTTCCGTTCTTCTTTCTCAAGATTGCTTTGGCTATTTGAGGTTTTTTGTATTTCCATATAAATTGTGAAATTATTTGTTCTAGCTCTATGAAAAATACTGTTGGTAGCTTGATAGGGATTGCATTGAATCTATAGATTGCTTTGGGCAGTATACCCATTTTCACTATATTGATTCTTCCAATCCATGAACATGGTATAATTCTCCATCTATTTGTGTCATCTTAGATTTCTTTCATCAGTGTTTTATAGTTTTCCATATATAGTTCTTTTGTTTCTTTAGGTAGATTTATGCCTATGTATATTATTCTTTTCGTTGCAGTGGTGAATGGAATTGTTACCTTAACTTCTCTTTCTGTTTTCTCGTTGTTAGTGCAAGGGATTTCTGTGTGTTAATTTTATATCCTGAAACTTTACTGTATTCATTGATTAGCTTTAGTAGTTTTCTGGTGGTGTCTTTAGGGTTTTCTATGTAGAGGATCATATCATCTGCAAATAGTTTTACTTCTTTTCCAATCTGGATTCCTTTAATTTCTTTTTCTTCTCTGATTGCTGTGGCTAAAACTTCCAAAACTGTGTTGAATAGTAGTGGTGAGAGTGGGCACCCTAACTTTAGGGGAAACGCTTTCAATTTTTCACCATTGAGGATAATGTTTGCTGTGGGTTTATCATATATGGCTTTTATTATGTTGAGGTATGCTCCTTCTGTGCCTGCTTTCTGGAGGGTTTTTATCATAAATGGATGTTGCAAAAAATGAAAAAATAAATGGATGTTGAATTTTGTCAAAGGTTTTCTCTGCATCTATTGAGATGGTTTTTATCTTTCAATTTGTTAATGTGGTGTATCACATTGGATAATGATATACTTTCAATGATATTCTTTTATTCAAATATTTTATACAGAAAAAAGCATATTAGTCAAACATTTGAAATGTAAAAAAGTAAGATATTTCTACTATTGATCCCCAGAATTGAAATGCTTCACATAAACTTTAATTTTTTGAGAAGTCTTTTAATAAAATTGCCCATCAAATTTTTTTGATGTGAAACAAATTTCAGCTTGTTATATATATTTTTTAAATAGCTTGGGAAGCCCACTAAGGTTTACCTTTACTATGTCAACATTTTTAGTGTTAAATATGAAGACTCTTGGACTTCCCAGGTGGTGCTAGTGGTTAAGAATCCTCTGTCAGAACAGGAGATGCAAGAGATGAGTGTGCACTGTGGGTTGGGAAGATTATCTTGGGTATAAAGTAGCACTCCACTCTAGTGTTCTTGCCTGGAAAATCCCATGGGCAGAGGAGCCTGGTGGGGTCCACCTGGAAAATTCCATGGGCCCACAAAGAGTTGGACATGACTGAGTGACTGAGCACAGCACCATGGAGGCCCTTGTGTTTTTATATTTTTCTCCTTAAGAGAAAAGCAGATTGAATCCACTTGCACAATTTATTTGTGCTAAATACCCATTATAAATGTACTGTATGAATTGTATTAAATGCTCCTACCTCTCAGTTTCTTTCTGAAAAAACAAAATTGACCTTAATATAAGCAAGAATAAGTAAAAATATGTGGACTAGCATTGTCACAAAGTAACAAGATAGTTATGAATTAGAGTTCAGTGCAATTATTGGCATTCTTTAACTGGAACAGAAGAGTAAATAGACAAACTGAAATTAAGGGAAAAAATATTTTACTGTAGTATGGGAACAGTTGATGTTAAAAATAACTGCCAACAGAGATTATGAAAAACCATGGCCAGACAGGCAAAAACTGTTAAAACTGAGGATGAGATAATGCTGATTTATGATGCCAATTCAGTATACAATTATTTAATCTCAAGTATTCCAAATCATGCTACTATGTTTAAGTGTCCTTTTCATTTCTAAATTTATAGAAGTCTTCTATATGAATTAAAAAGCAAAACTGGTATATAACCAAAAATTTAAGAAAGTGAAAAGAAATTGACTAGAACCAGAAGAGGGAAAGGATCATATGTTAGCATAGATATAATGTGAGCTTCCTGATGGCTCACTGGGTAAAGAATCCTCCTGTAATGCAAGAGCCTCAGGGGACACAGGATCAATCCCTGGTCAGAAAGATCCCCTGGGGAAGGGAATGGCAACCAACTCCAGTATGCTTGCCCGCGAAATCCCATGGACACTACAGTCCATGGGGTATCACAAAGAATCAGACATAACTGAGTGCACACACACACACACACACGGATATAATGTAGAGTTATAAAAGGTGTGATTTTTATGTTTGGTGTTGGATGTGATTCGACTGAAGAAAGCAATTTTTATTTCCATTTAAGTTTTCTTAATATGCATTTATAAGAAATTTATAAGAAATGCATATTAAGAAAACTTAAATGGAAATATCAGTGTATATATACACACTTTTACAGGAGGAATGACGTGTTTAATTTAGGGAAGAAAGTGACAGGAGTCAAATGCATGCAACTCATGATATGTGTAAAAGGTACAAGAATAGTAGAACAGCATCTGATTGAAAGTAAGAGCTGGTAGATGTTAGTTATTGTTGCTATTCTTACTACTACTGTCTCTAGTACTCCAGTAGTCTTTCAGAAAAGATAGTCACCAAGTAATTCTACTATAAATGGACAGCAGTTATCCAAGTAATTCTACCATAAAGGGATAACAGTTATCTAAGTAATTCCACCACGAAGGGACAACAGTTATAGAACGTGTGCCTTGTGAAAGATTTTATATGTGTTTTATTAAAGTCACCTTCTCAATTCAAACCCACACAACTATTAATCTTCCTTTTTTACAGATTCAGAGACTGAGGCTTTGAGGTATTAGATAATATGTTTTCCTCAGGTCATCAGACTGGCAAGTAGCAATAGCAGTCTCAAAAGTGGAAGTGTTTAATGTCCGAGCCAGTGTCCTTTTTCACTTTGCTACTTCTTTTTTTTTAAATGTTGGCTTAAGTAACCTTATTAAGCTAATCAAATTAACATTTATTTCATTTCTCTTTGTATTTTACTTCAAAGTAGGAAAGTAGAGAATTAAAGACAGATGTAGATGCAAGACTGCCTCATTCTCAATGAAACAATTTTACCTAAAGAAAATAAAATTCCTCTTCTACATCAGTCACTTTGAGTAATTGGCTCACCTACAGTTACTGAGCAGCAAATGACACAGTTAACCATAAATTGAAAATCACTTCCTTTGCTCGGCATGTTTTCTTGCTACTTAATGTGGTAAGCTTATTTAAGTGGAACCTCACAGTCACCTTGGAGAGACACAAGAACAGAGTGCATTTTAACAGATTGAAAGGTAATGTTTATACTGCAGTTGTGTTCATAGCTGGTTTTGATTATTTTTATTGTTAGAGTTAGGCTTCTTTGGGCCTGATTGAAGCATCTATTAAAACTTTAGTTTGCAGCTGGAGTTTTCTGTCAGAGAACTAAATTTTCTGAGGGACAAACAATCCTATATCTCTAGGAAGTAGGATGGGGACTAAAGATGGGCACTGAGTGAGAATAATTGGCTCTTTCTAGCCTTCCATCCTAGTACCCTGTCTAGAAGCAAATAGCTGGCTGATTTCTTAATCTTTTGCATGAACTCCAAAGGACAAGAGAGTATAGAAGGGTGTTCTGACTGTTGGATTGCTTTTTCAAAGCAGAATACGCAGATACTTAACATGGATTGGGGGTGGATTACAATGGGGCACTTCTTGATGTTCTTTTGGGAGTGCGCATGTAGGGATACATTCTTAAGTGTAAATGCATGAGTCATTGTGGAGTGAAATATTATAAATACATGTGAAAAAATAACATTTTTAAGAAGAGTCTACTGACCTGTGATGCCTGGATTTATTCCATTCGTGCTATTAAGCCAACCAGAGGATTGTTCTATTCCCCACAATAAGTACTATACCTGATTTTGTCTGTTTTGGGGTGTTGGTAAGGATGGAGGAAAAAATGTTTTTCTTGGGAAAATTTTTTTTTATCTAAAGCCTAGACTCCTAGAGAAAAAACTATAAACTTCATTTTCAACAAAATGGAAAATTAAAGATTTTTAAAGTAAAAATTAATTTCTTTAATCAAATTAAAGAGTTAATCATCTCAATCCAAGTTGATCAGAAGCAGTTCTCAAGAAGCCATCTTTTTTCTTCTTAGGTCTTGAGAAAGTCTCAAGAATTGTGGAATCTTGGTTTTGGTATTGACTTTGAGTATTATTTGCTCAGTTAACCCATCAGCTGTTTGGAGCCCTTCCAGAAACTTATCAGTACCCCAGGCATCTCTAACATCAGTTAGAGATTTGATAGCACTGGCCTTTGTCACCAAACAATACGTGGGGCTCCTGTCTGCAGTGTCTGGGACCCTCTGTTGGTGTTCGAGGCTGATATGGACTTTCTTGGGCAGGCCTATCCCACTGTCAATTACTGGTCCAGTGACCAGCTAAGTCCCTCAGGTTTCCATATATAAACTTTAAACTAAGTCTCCATTCTCCTATATTCATGTTGATTTAAAGAAAAACAAGCTCCCCAGGTAGCTACTGTCTATGTGTATTCGTCTCTTCCTTTGAGATGATCTAGATCTTAGTTTACCAGTCTTGCTTAGTGACTACTTACTAGTTCTAAGAATAATGACTTGTCTATCTCAACTGCCATATAAATGCAATATTGATACATTATAATGATTTTATTAATAAAAGTATGTTCTATTGATAATTTTTTGTCAAGACCTAATATACAGAGTATAAATATATTTTTATCACCTTAAGTAAAAAGAATCACAACAGTACAACTTCCTCAGTTACTCAGAAACAAAGGTAATGTCAGTTATGCTGGAAACATAAAATCCATATGTGAGTATTGGAACAGAAAGGAAGAGAAAGATTTTAGTGGGCAAGGAGAGCCTGAGGAATTCAGAGGAATGGTAGAGAAAAGTGAAAGTGAAGGGGCTCAGTCGTGTCCAACTCTTTGCGCCCCCGTGGACTGTAGCATCCGTCCATGGCTCCTCCGTCCATGGGATTTTCAAGGCAAGAGTACTCGAGTGGGTTGCCATTTCCTCCTCCAAGGGGTTTTCCCAACCCAGGGATCAAACCCAGGTCTCCCGCATTGTAGGCAGACGCTCTTAGCATCTGAGCCACCAGGGAAGTCCAAAGGTAGAAAAGGGTCATAGCAGAGAGAAGACAGGGAGAAAGAAAGCATTCCTGAGGAAGTGCAAGCAAGATGAAAGCTTAGTCCTTAGATAAGCAAAGACGATTAGCTTTAGTGGCCTCTGATGGTGCCCCTGTCCCCCTCTGGCTCCTTCTCACTGAACAAACAGGAGACCCATCTGCTAGGAGACCAGTGCGTGGATGCTTAGCCACTCAGTCTTGTCTGTCTCTGGCACATCATGGACTGTAGGCTGCCAGGCTCCTCAGTTCTTGGGATTTTCCAGGCAAAAATACTGGAAAGGGTAGCCTTTCCCTTCTCCAGGGGATCTTCCTGACCCAGGAATGGAACCGGTATCTCCTGCAATGACAGTGGGGTTCTTTACTACTAAAGCAGCCTGGGATGTCCTGTTCCAACCAGGAACCAGGGCAGTGTCTTCATCTGATGGGAAAGAGGTCCTAATAGAAAGGTACAGAATGCTTGACAAAGGAGGGAATTCTCTAAGTATCAGGGAAGAGGAGAATTACTGAAGTGTATTCTGAGAATTCCAAGGTACCGTTTTTGTAGTTTTCCATTTTCGCCTAGAGTTAACCCTGAGCACGTCTATATGTCTCCTGATCACGGGAAGCTCTATGGTGGTATTTTTGTTGTGCTTGGTTGCTTAGATGCTGTTTCCCTCTTGAAACGACCATGTGTGTCATGCTGAGTCACTTCAGTCACGTCTGACTCTTTGCAACCCCATGGATTATAGTCCACCAGGCTCCTCTGTCAGTGGACTCTCCAGGCAAGAATACTGGAGTGGGTTGCCATGTTCTCCTCCAGGGGACCTTCCTGATCCAGGGATTGAACTCAGGCCTCTTATGTCTCCTGGATTGGCAGGCAGGTTTTTTTCCACTAGCGCCACCTGGGAAGACATGAAAGGACCATGGCCTATTATAATTCATGTACATTATGAAGCTTTTGAAACATTTTAAAGTATGAAGGCACAGTATTCTCTGATTTATTAATTAAGAGCCTGGTATATACATTCTTTAAAAAAAATTGTTGTTTATTTTTAATTGGAGGAGCTAAGTGCTTTACAATGTTGTATTGATTTCTGCCATACCACAACACGAATCAGCCATTAGTACACATATATTTCCTCCTCCTTGAGCCTCTCCCACCCCACTCCCCTATCCCACCCCTCTAGGTCATCACAGAGTGCCAGGCTGCGCTCCCCATGTTATAGGCAACTTCATATTAGTTACCTGTTGACCCGTGCTGGCGTAGCTATTTCAGTGCTACTCTCTCGATTCATCCCACCCTCTCCTTCCCCCTCTTGTCCACAAGCCTGTTCTCTACGTCTGTGTCTCAATTCCTGCCCTGTAAATAGGTTTGTCAGTACCATTTTTTAGATTCCATATATATGCGTTAATATTGTTTCAATACAAGTGAACTGAATATCCTCTTAAGGCTCAACATGAAATAAGTTCCAATAATTGGAAAGGTCAGTTTCAGAAGAGTTAGACCCTTACTACTGATGAGTGATAACCTGAAAGCCTGGAAATGGTTGTCGTTGTTAAGCTTCGGCATTCCTGGAACTGAGGTCAGCAGTTCTTTGATGCCTTGGTTTGGATTCCATCTTCTTCAGCCTAGTAAAGGCAGCATGGTGGACTGTCTGGAATGTGGCATCTTCTTTTTTTGATTATGGGGATTTGAAGTCTGGACTCTGAAATATTCTGTCTCTTAGTACATCCCTGCCATATTTTCTATAAGTGATGAAGACCAAATGTCACTGATGCATTAGGATTCTACAGTCATTCTGATTTATTTCATACTTGGTTGGAAGCAACTTTAAATTAAATTCGATGTAATTTAATGGTTTCCACATGTACATTCTGTTTTCTTGGTTATAGAATCGTACAGCTGTATTTTTAGAAAGTGAACTGAGGGTTGTAAACTTTTGTACAGTTTATAATGGAGTTTCATTCCAAAATTTTATACATAAAGGGAAAATTGTACAAATAAGACATTCAAAACCACGGGTGTTCCATGTGAGAGGAATACAATTGCACTCTGAAACTAGGCTTAGTAAATGGTAGCCATGTTAGAATAAGGGTAAATATTGTAATGCCAATGGGCAGTCTTTTGGACTCAGAAATGAACCTGCCAAAAATGTTTCATTTTTTTGGTTGCTTAGAGTTAGGCATAACTGAAAAACAATTGGTACAAACACTAATCCATTGAAAATAGATGATGAGAATAGAATTGAAGGTCTGGAAGAGAAATAATAAGGCATGGGCAAAGGCCCACTTTGAGATTAATCTTCCTTCTCTGATCCTTTGTTTGATGAGCATTTTCCCATTAGGTTTTGGGCAGAGACTTGATTTTTCTTTAACTCCTGTCAGGGTTTAAAGGTTCAGTTTATTCCAGGACTACTTCCACACTGTTTTGTATTTAGAAAAGACTGCATGGTAATCTGTTTTATTACTCCCTTTACTGATAGGATTTCCATTCATTTTTATTTAATCTTTTTTGACAAGAATTTATTTTCTGAACATAATTATCACTGTATTTCTGAAGTTACAGTTTTCTTTTCCCCTTTAATCTCACAAGCAGTTTCCTGTGAAAGGCCGCATGCTTCTGATTTTTTCTGTCTTCGTGTCTTTGGCAACGTGATCAATTGTAGCTATCAGTAGAATTATAAAGACAAAATGATGAATGAACCTACTAATACAAATTAGTTATGTGTCAAAGTTTAAATAAAAACACAACCTTAACAGAGTCAGGCCCTTCTTACATATATTTAGGGAATTATGCAATTCAACACATTATGCAACTTTATATCCAATCACAACTTGCATTTTCATGTATGTGTGCAGGTTTATATGTGATGCATACACATTGCTGAGTTTGTTTTTATATATAAATATAAAATTTGACCTTATGATGTTGGGAAGTGGTGGAGGATGGCGGCGGGGAGGGGGAGAGAGAGAAAATGGGGTGAAGGTAGATTTAGGGGAGTTAGTTTTACAAACTAAAATGCATATTCATATATGTATTGCTTTGTTAAAGAGCAGCTTTTGGCACTTGCATTCTTAGGAGACTTAGCTCTGGAATTTTATTACTTGAATTGAGATGGTCCACGCTTGGGTAAGCTCAGACTTGAATATAGCAAGTGTGTATGTATAGGTTGTGTCAAGATTGCTTTATACAGTCTCATTCACCCATTTACCCACTACTCATTTGTTTATCCACTCATTCATCAAGCAACAATGGAATACTGAGTTCCCCATGAAACAATGATCTAGTGGGAGGAAGCAGATAGATTATAAATACAAGTCAGTGAATGTAGTAATAGAAGAAAGTGCAATATTCTGTGGGCATCAGGAGAACACGAATCTTTCTTCTGCTGCTTTTTCAGTTTCTCTGATAAGATACTTGCAGTCACAGAAGTTGATGAAGGAAATTAAATGTTTTAGTGGAGTCTGTGTACTCAGGTGAGGCAAAATTGAGTTCAAATCCCTGCGCTTTTAGTTACTGGTTGTGTGATTCTGGGAAAGGGGTTTTTAAAAATTAGTGCTCTGTCAATAAATGTGCTAGAAATGATCTCTACTTCATAAATTGATGTAGAGAGTAAATAGCGTAGTGTATGAGACACTGCTGTCTCAGTGCTTGGTGCAGAGTTGATATCCACTGAGTTAATACAAGCAGAGTGTCTTATTACCAACAGAAGTATCGGTTAAATTAATGAGACTTTTAATAGGTTTAGGTTCATCAGTTCTAAATTTCTCCATTGTAAATGTTTTATAGAATATTATTTTAGATTTTTACCTGTTATACAGGTAAAAACAGAAAACATTAAGACTTTTAAAGGACTACCTTTCAAGTTTGGAACTAGAAACTTAAAACAGTTTGTTTTTATAGTTCAGTCACAATCCCATTACCCTAATTTTAAAATTTGTATATGAGTTTGACACAAATTAACCTAAGTATATGACTTGTGCGGCGTATTTATAAGCATGGACCTTGGACATTTTGACAATGGTTCTCTCTAGTCCTGTTCTGACAAATCTGCCTTTTAGCTAAATTTAATGATCAGAAGATCAGTTAATTATTTGGGAAACAGGCAGAGGAGCCTGGTAGGCTGCAGTCTGTGGGGTCGCACAGAATCAGACACGACTGAAGCGACTTAGCAGCAGCAGCATTAGCAATCCTGTGAGTTAAGTTTCTGAGAGATTTTATACATTTATATAAATATATACAAATTTTAGTTATAAACCTTGTGTATATAAAACACATATATTTTAAATGAAGCAAATGATTTACAGATTTCTGGAGTAGATTTTACCTTGATTCCTAACCCTTAGTAAATTAAAGCAGCTTGAATTTTGTTTCTGGTGATCAACAGGGAGGCCTGGCGTGCTGCGATTCATGGGGTCGCAAAGAGCCGGACACGACTGAGCAACTGAACTGAACTGAACTTTTTCTTAAAGGCAAAGCTCATGGAAGACTTTTAGATCAAAGCAACAACCTTACAAATAATAGTCTAGAATGCAGCCTACACAACTAAACCAAACATATTACTCTGAAACAGTGCTGTCCAACAAAAACAGAATGTGAGCCACATAGGTAATTTAAAAAAAAGTTGAAAATAATTTTAATCGTCTATGTAATCTATTATATTTAAAATGTTATCATTTTACCATCTCATCAGGATAAAGAATTAATGCTTCTTCAATTTATAAATTTAAATTAATTGAAACATTCAGTTCCTTAGTTTCATTAACTGTATTTTCAGTGCTCAGTTACATACGGCTGGTTAGTGGTTATGATAATAAAAAGAAAGTGAAAGTGAAGTTGCTCAGTCATGTCCAATTCTTGCGACCCCATGGACTGTAGCCTGCCAGATTCCTCCGTCCATGGGATTTTCCAGGCAAGAATACTGCAGTGGGTTGCCATTTCCATCTCCAGGAGATCTTCCCAACCCAGGGACTGAACCCCGGTCTCCTGCAGTGTAGGCATGTTTTACCATCTGAGTCACCAGGGAAGGTATGATAATAGATAGCTCAGAACCAAAGTCTTCCATTTATAGCTGATTTTAGTGGTTATTTATGATTTAAAATGATTAGAAAATTAGAATCAAGTATTAGAGGCTTTTCTAAAGCTGTAACATTTTAACTTCTTTTGGAAAAAAGAAACTTATTTTTCTTTTCAGGAACCTGCTTGTACAATGAGATAGGCAAACTTCCAAGGATTCTAGAAGTCTCTAGAGTCTACTCCTAGATGATGCTGAGGGATGAACATCCTGAGGTCCTCTTAGGATAAATTTGAATGCAAGTCAGGTGGCTCAGAGATTGTTCTTCACTCAGTAACTGGACAGCATTTTCATCATTCTTGCCATTCCTAGTATGTGTCTCTGGAGATGACTTAGCTATTCTGATTTTTGGCCCGCTGACAGATGACTTCTCCAAGGCCACTGATACTAGATGACAGAAAAAAAAAAAAATCATCTCTCCTAGAGTTATTTACCACACAACATTGTTGTGTACTTGGCCACTTAACAAATGCTGTGAAATGGATAATTTATATAGTGATTTATACTCAGGTGCACAATATCAAGTACAACTGAGAAATTTCTTTTCTTTTTTTTTTTTTTTGCTTAAGCTTGTGAAAATACAATGAAAGTTGTTCAGTCATGTCTGACTCTTTGCAACCCCATGGACTACACAGTCCATGGAATTCTCCAGGCCAGAATACTGGAGTGGGTAGCCATTCCCTTCTCCAGGGGATCTTCCCAACCCAGGGATCAAACCCAGGTCTCCTGCATTGCAGATGGATTCTTTACCAGTTGAGCCACAGGGGACACCCTAGAATACTGGAGTGGGTAGCCTATCCCTTTTCCAGCGGATCTTTCTGACCCAGGTATTAAACCGGGGTCTCCTGCATTGCAGGCAGATTCTTTACCAACTGAGCTATCAGGGAAGCCTGAAAATACAATAGGAATCTAATAAATTTTTGAGTTGTCCAGGATATTCATTACCTATATGCAAAGCCTGGAGAATCTCAAGGATGGGGGAGCCTGGTGGGCTGCCGTCTATGGGGTCGCACAGAGTCGGACACGACTGAAGTGACTTAGCAGCATATGCAAAGTTGGCTACAAGTATAAATTATTCCTAGCCAACATACTAAAGTTACCAATCTGCCCAGTAGCTATTTCCCACTTTCCTAGTACACAAGGGCATTTGCTATATGCGATAATCCCCCCCCAATAACTGTTCTGCTATGGAAAATGTGGTACATTATTAAAGAAAACAAATTAGAGTCCATCTGAAGAGTAAGTGAGGAAGTACATCTGAATGGGAGAAAAGAGAACATTGTCAAGAGAGGAAGGTATATTATCTCGAACTTGGAAGGCAAATAGTTCAATCTGACAAATATTTACTCATCCATTACTGTATGTCAGCAAATGCTGTGATCTGAGGACTCAAGATTTAGCGCACCATTACTACCATCAAAGAGCTTATGAAAAATGGGAGATTTTAGACATGCATGCATCAGTGAGGAATGTTTGATGGTTGAGATGGAACAGTAGAAAGAGTATTTAAGTGAAAATACTTAAGGAATTAAGGTGTGAAGCAAGGGGCATAATTAAAGAATAGAAAATAGATTAAAAGAAGCAATTTTTTTCCTCCACTTTTATTGAGGTATAATTATTATGACATACAGCACTGTATAGGGGCTCCCCTGGTGACTCAGTGGTAAAGAATCTGCCTGCAATGCAGGAGACCTGGGTTTGATCCCTGGAGAAGGGAATGGCAATTCATTCCAGTATTCTCGCCTGGAGAATACCATGGACAGAAGAGCCTGGCAGGCTGCCCCCCATGGGGTTGCAAAGAGTCACAAAGAGATAGAAAACCAGAGAGATATCTCTAGTTTTATATTTCTTTGTGCAAAGGTCACAAAGCGATATAAACCCAGGGAAATAAAAAACTGTTTTCCCCTGTGATGAGAACTAAGTTTACTCTCAACAACCTGCATATATAACATACAGCACTGTTGATTATATTTGCCATGTTGTACCTACATTCCTAGTACTTATTTTAGTTATAACTGCAATGTGGTACCTTTTGACTACTTTCATTATGCTCCCTCTCCCCCTGCCTCTAGTAACCACAATCTGATTTCTTTTTCTATGAGTTTGTTTGTTTCTGAAATGTAATTGATCTATGACACAATTCCTGTTACAAAATATAGTGATTTAATATTTCTCTACAGTTCACGATGGTGATCGTGGTAAGTCTAGTTACCAAGGAAGCAGGTTTTGAAGAGGGAGCATCAGAGACAGAAAGCTAGAGAGAGAATTTGATCCCACACAGTAGTTAATGAAAGATTTTAGTAGGAATGTGATCTAGGCAGCTCTTTACTTCAGGAAATATAAAATTTGGTGGTCGGAAGAGCAAAAGATTAGATAGGAGGCTATACTTGTAATACAATTAATGATAAGAAGAGTGAATTGTAGGAAGTAAAGGGGAAGGGAGGGTACAAATTCATAATGGATGTAGAAGGAAAATGGTTTGGCCACTGATTAGGTGAAGGAAGGCGGGGGAGGGGTCAGAGGTGACTCAGGATTTGAACTAAAGCTCTAGGCAGGCAATACCCAAAATAGGGATGATATGGTTGAAGAAAATATAAAGAGTTCCATAGTAGATGCACTGAATTGTAGATACCTGTAAAACATCTAGAAGTAGATATCTAAAAAGCAATTGTAAATAGAAAATTCAAATTTGGGAGGTAGGTACAGTCTGAAGATACATGTATACAAGTTTTTGAGAACAGTATCACTTGTTAAACTAGATGTTGTGAAAATGCATTATCAGTAACAGAGGATAGGAAACATTTACTGCAGAAATAGAAGGACCTGCTAACTCAATAAAATTTCTGGGAGTTGATAGTTGTTATCTTCTCAAAAGTCACGCCAGCGTCCAGCCCCCTACTATTTAATGATGTGATTTTTGATGTGTGACATTTTAAAGTGTGTCTCAGTTTCAGAAGTAGTTTGTAACAGTTGGTGCTTGGTTCCAACTCATTCCATTGATGATGTTTAAAAGCGAAAAGCGTTGAGTGGGATCTAGTGCAAGAAAAGATTCTTCAGGTGGTCCAGACTAAAGGGTGAACAATTCTAATGCTTGGTTTTGTATGACTCTGTTGAGACCTCTGGTGCTCAGTGTATCTGTATCAAAATTAGAGACTGTTTGGACTCTAGGGAAAGCCACAGTAGGAGAATCAAATAGAATTTCCAGAGTTTAGAATAAAACCGTATCAAGTAATTCTTTTCATTTTAAGGAAAAGCTCACTTTTACTGGGTTCTGGTGGACTGTGGAATCACAAGCCCTCCCACCCCAAAATGTTCCCAAGCTGCCCTGCTGTTTATTTGATTGCCTTTTGTAGGCATGAGCTGCTTAAGTACAAGATGTTTTGGCTTCTTCATGTTTGTATGCCTGAGTCCTAGCAGGGTGTTTAAGCACTTACTCATTGCTCAAAACATATTGGTTAAAAGTTCATTTCCTTGGCCCTATAGTTATGGATATCTGCAAAGGAAACATGAGGAAAAAATATATAAAATTACTATAATATATAATATATATTATAGACATAATCATACTGTGATAGATTTGTATTTATATCTTTAAAATAGAGGAAGATTTGAAAGAACATTAATGTTCAACAGTAGAGAAATGCCTGACTAAATTATGGGATGTAGACAGAATATTTCACAATCATTAAAAGCTGTGATTTTGAAAAAAACATTGATGACATGATAATATAAGTAGGATATAGTCCTAAATTTAAAATATAATGTATAACACTGTAAACACAGCATGCTGAGTTCTATCTTTAAATTCATATGTCCTTGAAGGGAATATATGTGGCAGGAATTCCTCTTAAGGCGAGGGCTGTTTTTGTTTAGGACGATATATTGAGCCTAGTAGTAGCGTGTGCTCAGTTGAGTCTGACTATTTGCAACCCCAGGGGCAATAGCCCATCAGTCTCCTCTGTCTATGGAATTTTCCAGGCAGGAATACTGGAATAGGTTGCCATGCCCTCCTCGTGGGATCTTACCAACCCTGAGTTTGAACCTGCATCTCCTGCATCTCCAATATTGACAGGTGGATTCTTTACTGCCAGCACCATCTGAGAAGCCTATTTTGAGCCTAATACAGTAGCAAATAAAACACAGAGATTATGTGTTAGTAGTAAAAATGAAGCAGAGTGAAAAGAGTTACAAAGGGGCTGTACTTTACATAAGGTGGTCATGGAGGTTTTCTCTAATGGGTCACATCAGAGCAGAAACTTGGGGTATAGGAGATACACCAGTCTGTTTGTTTGCTGGTGAAAATGATCCAGTAAAAAGAAAAATTTTGACCATGGAATGGAGAGAAGGGATGGTCACAGGAACTGTGTCCTTGATTAGGCACAGGTGAGAATTTAGCCTTAGCTGTGAGTGAAATGATTCCTTCACCATGAAGGCAGGGCATGCGGCTACTAGTACTGTAGGTTAATAGGTGTTGGAGTGGGAGTTTATGACAGTTCTCTATTGATTGCGTCTGTCTTCCCAGTACAACAGAGGGAAGTTCATCAAATAAGAGTCAGAATAAGAGAAGAGGAGATGTATGAAATAGTCATGTATGAGAATGGGAGTTGATCAATATTTAATTACAAAGTATATAACAATTTCCGTTTTGTGTATCTGGGGTGAATTTTTTATTTATCCAAAAGTACAGTTTTTTTCTTTTTTGTCTCCACATCACTTTATGTCTTTTCCATCTCCTTGTAACCAAAGTGGTTAATCTAGTGGCAAACGGACAGAAAATAGAAATGAAGAGAACTTTCTTGTTTCTTGAGCTTCTAAGGCAGTTTGTCATAACTATCTCTTTTATGCCAGTGAAATAATAGGATTTTTCTCACTGTTTCTCAACAGGGTGGTGGCGACTGTCCAGAAATGAGTATCGGAGCTATAAAAATTGCCTTGGAAATTTCCCTTCCTGGGTCTTTCATCTATGTTTTCACTGATGCGCGATCCAAGGATTATCGACTCACTCATGAGGTGCTGCAGCTTATCCAACAGAAACAGTCACAGGTGAGTAGGAGTCAACCCCCTAACCCCTCAATTTTCCATCTGGACGCAGCTGTAAGAAATACAGCATGTAAGAGATTGCCTCCCCTCTCACTATCCCATGTGTGGCAAATATCAATAACTACAATTATGGATACATATATAATGGCTCCAATATGTATGTATGTGTGATTTAATGTAAATAGATATGTGATATTTGTACATAGACTATAAATGCATTGTTTCACAATATGGAAAAGAAATGATTAGGGTTTAATTAAGATATTTGTTATTGTCTTATCCACATAACTGACAAAAGCACAGCCCTAACAGAACAGCCTGTATTTCCAATGTCACCTCCTATGTGAAATCTTGTCTGAGTCAATTACTCATTGTATCAGTTAGCTATTGCTGAGTAACAAGCTATTCTAACTCTCAGTGACTTAAAACAATAGTCATGTATTTCTCACATGTTTGTCAGGCTCAGTTGCCCTAGGCTCTGCTTGCTCACTTGTGTATCTAGGTATAGTTTGGTTTTGGCTTATCTCAGCTGAGCTCTGGGTGACTTGGCTCTTCCTTGCAAGTTTCTCCACCTCTTTCTGAGACCAGTAATCTAGTTTAGGTATGATCTTGTCATGACAAAGGCAGAAACGCTAAGAGATCAAGTGGAAATACACAAGGCAATGGCACCCCACTCCAGTACTCTTGCCAAGAAAATCCCATGGATGGAGGAGCCTGGTGGGCTGCAGTCCATGGGGTCGCTACGAGTCGGACATGACTGAGTGACTTCACTTTCACTTTTCAGTTTCATGCATTGAAGGACTAAATGGCAACCCACTCCATTGTTCTTGCCTGGAGAATCCCAGGGATGGGGGAGCCTGGTGGGCTTCCATCTATGGAGCTGCACAGAGTTGGACACGACTGAAGTGACTTAGCAGCAGCAGCAGCTTGAGTGTCAGTTTGGAACCAGTAGAATGTGCATTTTGCCTTGTTCTTATGGCCAAAACTGCGAGGAGATCCAACCAGTCCATCCTAAAGGAGACCAGTCCTGGGTGTTCATTGGAAGTACTGATGCTGAGGCTGAAACTCCAATACTTTGGCCACCTCATGTGAAGAGTTGACTCATTGGAAAACACCCTGATGCTGGGAGGGATTGGGGGCAGGAGGAAAAGGGAACGACAGAGAGATGAGATGGCTGGATGGGATCACTGACTCGATGCACATGAGTTTAGGTGAACTCCGGGAGTTGGTGTTGGACAGGGAGGCCTGGCATGCTGCGATTGATTCATAGGGTTGCAAAGAGTCGGACACGACTGAGCTACTGAACTGAACTGAACTGTGGCCAAAACAAGTCAGATTTCCAAGGTTTGATTCAAAGATGACAAAGTAAACTTTATCTCTTTTGTAAGGTTTACTTCAAGATCACCTGTAAATTGTGTGAATCAGGAAGACACACACACACACACACACACACACACACACACACGCCACTGCCCCCACCACCCCCTTGCCTGGCAGTATGTTAATATACAGTAAGTGCTCAATAACCATATGGTGATTTCCCCAAATCCTTATCTTCTTTTTTTTTTTTTTCTTTTAACTGTAGGTGGTATTTGTGCTTACTGGAGATTGTGATGACAGAAGCCATATTGGATACAGAGTCTATGAAGAAATTGCCTCTACAAGTTCTGGTCAAGTGTTCCATCTCGACAAAAAACAAGTGAATGAGGTCAGTTTAATAAAGTGGGTCTACTTTATTATTCACTACCTTATCAACATCAGTTGGGCAAACCTAATTGTATCAGATTTGATTTCAAGAACAACTCAAGCAAAAAGGTTTTTCCCCCTGGGCCACATGTTAATAAAGGCATTAAACTGATGTGCAGAAACATAGGTTTATCTGGTATTAATTTCTAGACAGTGTTATGCTATACTGATAAATTATTTAGATTTGAGTATACATTTATTTAAAATTCATGTAGTGGAACTTGAAAATTTTTGTAGCTTTTATTGTTTAGTAAGGTTACTTTGTATTTCTCATGTAAAGCTTTTGGATAACTGGTAAAATGAGGTTTGATTTGACTCTTCCTTGACTCATTTTACATTTGTTCACTAAACTAGAATATAAGAAGTTAGTTATTCTAATGGAGTTTGATCTCTAAAATAAAAAATAAAAACTATTGCCCAATAACTATATACTTACCTAAAAATTTTTATGATAGTCTATAATGTATACATTAAGAAAATCTTTGTAGTTTCTAAAATTGTGTTTGAGATATGTATACTTGTCATGAGTCTCTCTTTCTGTTACCTTGCTTTGACCCTACCTGTGATGATAAAATTTTGTTTACTTATTTGGCTCCCAGGTAAGTTTCTAGGAACATGCCAGAAAAAAGATAAGATATTACATTTGCATAATTCATGTTTGATTTGATGTGGTTAGGGTATCTATACAAATTTTATTTTTTTGTTTGTCATTACTACAATTAGTATTAAAACTTTTCTTAATGAACAGTTTTCAACTATGGAAGAATAACAGCATGATTAACTGTATTGTATGTGTTTATATAAACACACATACATAAATATATCCACAGATATATAAATAAATATATCCACAGATATATACACACATACTCATATATATGTATATATACACACATACATGTGGATGTGTGTGTGTTATTTTCCTCTTTTTTTGTGATCTAATATGTGGTAAACACTTAAGTTTCTGATATGAGCTAAAAAGATGGGTTTTTTTCTTTGTAACACAGGATTTTACATATATATATAATATATATTATATATAAATTTATATATTTATAAAAATTTGGCTATAGATATGCTCTATATCTATATATAGATATAGATATGCTCCAGATATATATAAAATATCTGGAGCATATTATGCTTAGTCAAATAAGACAGAGAAAGACAAATACCATATATTTTTACATATATGTGGACTCTAAAAAAAATAATATAAACGGACAGATGTAACAAAATAGAAACGAACCCACAGAGAACAAATTTGTGATTACTGGAGGGGAATGGATGGGGAGAGGGCAAAATAGGTGAAGGGATTTAAAAGGTACAAACTAATAAGCATAAAATAAATAAGTTTTAAGGATATAATGGACAGCACAGGGAATATAGTCAATAAACAAGTTCTGTTCATTTCATGAGACTTCCTTGTCTTGAAAGAAATGGTTCACTATGTTCTCTTATAACTAAAGAGTTCCTATTAGATCATGCAGGAACTAATGGCACATTGCAAGTTTCTAGAATAAATAATTTAGTTAAAATATTTTTATTAATATATGATATACAAACAAAGAATATTACTTTAGTGTAAACAGATTTTCTTGTAAGAAACAGCCTTTGGAGGAAACTATGACTTGAGTCTGTATTGTGTCCATTGTAGTGGTTTACTAAGTCATGTCTGACTCTGCAACCCCATGGACTGTAGCCTGCTAGGCTCTTCTGTCATGGGATTGTCCAGGCAAGAATACTGGAGTGGGTTGCCATTTCCTTCTCCAGGGGATATTCCCGACCCAGGAATTGAACCCGGGTTTCCTTTACTGACTGAGCTATGAGGGAAGCGTCCCTGAGCTTTGAGGGATGCTATGAAGGAAGTGTCTTTCCATGTCCACTGTAGCAATTCAGAAGTGCCTGGGCAGGTCTGACAACTACAGGGGGAGACCTTAACAGTTTTTTGAATAAACATCTGCATGAGAGTTTGGGAGCCTGAAGTTGGAGAAGAGTGCAAGGTGTCTCTCTCTGGAACTAGGTTTCTTGTCCCTTGACCTTGTGCTTGACCTTAATGATGGGAATGGCAACATTTGGAGTTGTTTTTAACCTGGGATTATGTAAGACTCTGGGGTACAGTCAATATCATTAGCATGAAGTAGGGCATAGTGGAGAAGAGCATCACTCTCTCATATCAGTGAGGATACCACCCACTTAGGGGGTTACGAGGCTTTTGGGGGAGTGGTAGTTGCATTCAGTGCAGATGGCTGGGGCATTGATGGCAACAGAGTATACCATGCCCAGAGGACAGGGTGGTTCCCAGCAGAAGGTACTGCAGAAGAGAAGAGGTGAGAAGAGTCATGGCCATGGTCAGCGGGCACCTAGTGCGTTTGAAAGAGCAGCTGACTGAACCTGCAGGCGTAACTTGGAGATTCTCAAAACAAATTGGATAAACTTCTAGATCTTTGCCAACAAAGGTCTGTCTAGTCAAGGCTATGATTTTTCCAGTAGTCATGTATGGATGTGAGTTGGAGTATAAAGAAAGCTCAGCACCGAAGAATTGATGCTTTTGAAATGTGGTGTTGGAGAAGACTCTTGAGAGTCCCTTGGACAGCAAGGAGATCCAACCAGTCCATCCTAAAGGAGATCAGTCCTGAATATTGATTGGAAGGACTGATGTTGAAGCTGAAACTCCAATACTTTGGCCATCTGATGCAAAGAACTGACTCATTGGAAAAGACCCTGATGCTGGGAAAGTTTGAAGGCAAGAGAAGGGGATGACAGAGGATGAGATGGTTGGATGGCATCACCGACTCAATGGACATGAGTTTGAGTAGACTCCAGGAGTTGGTGATGGACAGGGAGGCCTGGCGGGTCTGCAGTCCATGAGATCACAAAGAGTCGGACATGAATGAGCGACTGAACTGAAACTTCTAGGGAGAACCTTAGAACTTTATTGTTGGGTTTCCCTTGTGGCTCAGTGGTAAAACATCCACCTGCCAGTATAGGAGACACAGGTTCGACCCCTGGGTCCGGAAGATCCTTTGGAAGGAAATGGCAATCCACTCCAGAATCTTCTTGGGAAATCCCATGGACAGAGGAGTCTGGTGAGCTACAAAATACAAAACATGGGGTCATAAAGAGTCAGACACGATTTAGTGATTAAATGATGACAAACATAGGACATTATTAGGATTGGGTCCCAGAGCTAGACTATAACCTTGTCTGTCCCATTAGTGTGATAATTTATATTCATACCCTCATAGAAAATTGATTTATGAAAAATTGAAAAAACTGTTGTCTTAAATGAAGATTATAAGCCCTACAGAGGTACAGACTTTCTTATTAAACAAATGGGGTGATGCGTAGTCCTAAGAAAGAATTCTGTTGTTCAGTCACTCAGTTGTGTCCAACTCTTTGTGACCCCATGGACTGCAGCACACCAGTCTTCCCTGTCCTTCACTATCTCCTGGAGCTTGCTCAAACTCATGTCCTTTGAGTTGGTGATGCCATCCAACCATCTCATCCTCTGCTGCCCTCTTCCCCTTGTGCTTTCAGTCTTTCCCAGCATCAGGGTCCTTTCCAGTGAGTCAGTTCTTCACATCAGGTGGCCAAAGTATTGGAGCTTCGGCTTCAGCATCAGTCCTTCCAATGAATATTCAGGGTTGATTTCCTTTAGGATTTGATCTTGCAGTCCAAAGGACTCAGGTGTCTTCTCCAGCGCCACAGTTCAAAAGCATCAATACTTCTGCACTCAGCCTTCTTTATGGTCCAAATTACCGAATAATTTATAGGAATAACAGTTTAAAAATTTTGGTATAAATTACAGAAAATTGTATGGATGTAGATATATCACAGAAATTTAACCCATGCTATGTTAATAGTCTTCTTCTCTTAGATTATCAGTTGATACTCTGATCTTTAAGTTCAGCTAGGCAGAAGAGGACTAGATAAAAGCATTACTAAAACTGCCCATTTTTATAAGCTAGAGTTTAATGCCAACAGGAATGGACTTTATGTCAACCATAGCAATTCCAATCCCCCTTTCAGGTGGTTCATGAAAGGTCATTAAATCTCAAAAGAGACTTAGCTAAGGGTCTCTTGGAAAAGATATTTTCTGGATATTGTCCTGCATGGATGTAAATCCCAAGTTTGGTGCAGGCATCTTCATACAAATCTGAGGTTGAAATAAATATGAGGGGGATTAAAGAGCTAAGGAAGTCCAGAGCCTTTGGATTAAGTGAACATTCAGACCATCCTACCTCTAAGCCCAAGAATTAGGGAAGTAATCTTTTTGTTTAAGACAATTAGAGTTGAACATTATGGTACCTTACTAATAAACGCATCCTAACTTATAAAAGTGAAAAGTGAAAGTGAAAAGTCATTCAGTCATGTCCAACTCTTTGTGACTCCATGGACTGTATAGTCCATGGAATTCTCCAGGCCAGAATGCTGGAGTGGGTAGCCTATTCCTTTTCCTGCGGATCTTCCTGACCCAGGAATTGAACTGGAGTCTCCTGCATTGCAGGCAGATTCTTTACCAACTGAGCTATCAAGGAAGTCTTCCTAACTGATAAGAATTCTGTATTTTTTGGTGACATGGTCTCTGTAAGTCCCAGTTTCTTTGTAAAAGAAAGGATAAATGGGGATATGTAAATGTAAAATGGGGATAGTAGAATTATACATTTCAGGAAGTTGTTATCATATTAAATGAGATAATGCATACGAAATGTTCCTCCCAAGTTCCAATATAGGGTAAGTGCCCAATAAATGTTAACTAGTATTGCTTTAATCCTTATAGTGTTGTTATTTTGCTTTCAAAGTAGGGAAATTGTGCCACTGTGTTTGTTAGAAACCAGATGGTTCGTTGTTGTTGCTGGGAAATAAGTTTGAGTGTGACAGTCTGGGAAGAGGCTGGAGAGATGGTTCTTTTTTTGATGTATGTAAAAGAGATATTCTGAAGGGGTTTCTGGAGCCCCATAAGCCAATATATTCCTTAAAGCCACCAAAGTAAATGATTTTTTTTTTAAACAAAAAGCAGAATGACAATGTTAAAATTGGATTTGCGAAAATTTTAGCATGTAATTTAACCGTTTCCCTTTTCTAATTGTTCCAGATTCTCCTATTATGTAAATATTCTAAACTCTAAGGAACTTAGATGCTATAACGATGTCTGCACACTTAATAGGTATAAGAACTGTGGTGAAGTCATACACATACTGAGTCCTTTCATTTTAATAGAGTGATTTTTTTTCATCTTTTGTTTCCAAAGCAATCTGTTGAGTATTATGCTTTATCCTCCTAACCCATTTCATCAGTTTCCTAAATGAGCAGGTTATATTTTGTGTCAACTCTCTCGAGATTACTTGAAGTTTTTTTCTTTCTTCCTGTTCATTTTTTTGGAGAAGATCTAGGTATCTTTCATCTTTATTTAACATAAAAGAGAAACCAAAGAAAAGGAAGTATTTGGCTGAGCATCAGGGATATATAAATCATTGTGTGGTATTACTCTTTGGCAATACAAGTTAAGACACATGTCAAAGATGTACTTAATTCACCTTTGAAGACAGTGAAGGAACTGAACAGTCTGAGTCTTTCATTTCTTTGTAAACTGGGTGAGTGTCAGTGATCCAATTAATGCTTCCTAGGTTTAAGTCCAAGTTTGAAATCTCAGAGTTACCCACAGATGTTATATTCTTGTGTCCAAGAACCTAACACAAAAGATCCATCATCCAGTGGGTAATTCACTTGTTCTGTTTCCCAGTCCTTTGCCTCCACCTCTTCCAGCTGATGTCCTCAAATATCTCCGTTTCCAACCCCCCACCCCAAACCCTCTCCCTCTACATCCCACACTTGTAGATTGCTTTTATTCCCCACTCCTAAGTAATGCTGGCTAGCTGACAATGTTATAGCAGAAATAAATTTTATTAAATAAATAATTGTCAGGAACTTTACATTTTTGAAAGAGATCAATGATGATATTTAGAAGTCCCATGAGAATATATCTTAATGACTATCCTATCATATAACTTGCAGGTTGTCAGTGTAGGATGTTTTAATTCCAACATTCCTTTTTAATACCTAGGGCTTTCTTCTGGAGTGGTGCCCTGTGCTACTCTGTTTGGCATAGACATATTCCTCTTGATTTTCTTTCAGACATGAAAGACTCCTGTAACTCCTTTCTTTGGTCTAAGCGTAAGAAAATATGCTGTGTGATTAAGAAAATGATACCAGATCAGAATGATTGGGTGCTTGCTATGGCCTCTAAGAAAGAGCTGAATTTTATTTTACTTCGTTTCATTTCACTTAATCCTTACTACTGCCTATAAGAAAGACACCATGAAACAGAGCCTCTGTATCAGCCTAGAGGGGTGGGATGGGGCAGGAAATGGGAGGGAGGTTCAAAAGGGAGGGAATATATGTATATCTATGGCTGACTGAGATTGAGGTTTGACAGAAAACAGCAAAATTCTGTAAAGCAATTATCCTTCAATAAAAAGTAAGTCTGAAAAAAAGAGACCATGAACATCACCTCTATTTCACAGATGAGGGGAAGAGGCATAGGGAGGCAGACCATCTTGTTCAGGGTTAAACTACTGCTGACTGTAAATGTCGGAATGTAGGGGACATATACATTCTTTATCATGTAACTGCACCCATAACCGTGGTGAATCTTGGTTCTGATTTCCTCTTTTGTTTTTATCAGATGATGCAGTTTCAACAGTAAAGTGACGCATCAGATATTCCATCCTGATTCATTTGTTCAGCACATGTTGAGCTACCTGATGCTAGTCAGCCCACTGAACACTGGGAAAGGAAGATCTTTGAAGTTTCTTCATTGAAGATAGGATAGAGCCACATGAGATTAAGCAAATAGGGAAATTTCAATAGTTGTTGTCATTCAGTCACTCAGTTGTGTCCAACTCTTTGTGACCCCATGGACTGCAGCATGCCAGGCTTCCCTGTCTATCACCAACTCCTAGCGTTTGCTCAAACTCATGTCCATTGAGTCGGTGATGCCATCCAACCATCTTGTCCTCTGTCATCCCCTTCTCCTGTCTTCAATCTTCCCCAGCATCAGGATCTTTTTCCAATAGTAGGCTCTTTGCATCAGGTGGCCAAAGTATTGGAACTTTAGCATCAGTCCTTTCAATGAATATTCAGGACTGATTTTCTTTAGAATTGACTGGTTTGATCTCCTTGCAGTTCAAGGGACTCTCAAGAGTCTTGTCCAAAAGCCAGTTCAAAAGATTCAATTCTTCAGTGCACAGCCTTCTTTACGGTCCAGCTTTCACATCCTTACATGACAGTTGGAAAAATCATAGCTTTGACTATATAGAAGTTTGTTGGTAAAGTAATGTCTCTGCTTTTTAACATGCTGCCTAGGTTGGTCATTGCTTTTCTTCCAAGGAGCAAGTGTCTTACTTTCATGGCTGCAGTCACCATCCACGGTGGTTTTGGAGCCCAAGAAAATAAAGTCTGTCACTGTTTCCATTGTTTCCCCATGTATTTGCCATGAAGTGATGGGACCAGATGCCATGATCTTAGTTTTTTGAATGTTGAGTTTTAAGGCAGATTTTTCACCCTCCTCAAATAGTACCCAGCACAATAGACTTGGGCATCTGATCTAAACTGACTACCCTCTACTTTAGAAGGGATTGGAAAGGCACTGAAAATGCTGTCTACTTTTCTTTGAATAAATGGCAGGGTGGTAAAAGTCCAAGGTGTTTGGAATCTCAGTTCTAAGTTCTCCTGCTTTGTAGGCAAGACTGTCCCAGCCACTGCTGAAGCCAACGTGCTCTGGGAGTTTACCATCAACTTTATTACCGCAGCAAGGAGAGAGGGAAGTCATCCCAGAATTTTTACTCTAAGAATGATTAAAGAAGCAGGATATCAGTAATTATCTGAGCAGAAAAGAGATGGCTCACTCAGCAGGGACAAAAGAAAGTTTAGTGAATAACAGACTACCAAGGTGTGGGCAGGGCTAAGCGCAGCCAGCAGGCAATGGTGAAGCATTGAGAGTCCAGCAACAATAAAGGAGAGAGCTTGGACCAGCGCCCAGGGAGATCAAAGTTGAGATCCTCTGACAGGCAAACTGCAGCCGTGGAGGATAAAGCCTGGAGAATCCTTCTTCACGCTTTTCATTTCACCCAGTCTAACTGGAAGCTGGGAGACCATGGAGCCCCTAGTGAAGCAGTTCTTAAAGGTCAGCATCCCTGGATGCAGAGCCTAATGGAGAAGGGCAGAGAATTGATCTGGAGGGGCAAAATCAAAGTATCCAGCACAAGCAGAACTGTGCAGTAAAGACTCCAGGCCCTGGGACTATGACCCATATCCCAGCCAGGGATGTTACCTAAGTCTTTCTCTTTCAGTTTCCTCATTTGAAAAAGAGGAGAATGATAGTACCTATCTCAAAGTTATTGTGTTTGCTGCTGCTGCTAAGAAGACCATACCAATAAATACTAACTTATTATTTTTATTTAGTGATGTATTTTAGTCAAAATATTCCAGCAACGTTTTAACATTTTTTCCTAAAACAAATATGTATTTAGCGTCCATCTGTGTTGAGATAACCAAAGGCAGCATGCTATGATGGGGCTTTAGGATCCAGGAGATCTGGATTTAAATGAGTACTCTGCCTTTAGCTAGTTGGAAACTTTCTGTAACTTCTCTGAGACTTTCTTCATGTGATAACAGGCATAGTAATTAACTCACAGGACTGCCGTGAAGCTTAAATAAAATAAGGGACACATATAATAAGCCAAATAGAGTCCCAGGAAAATGGAAATCAGTGAGCCTGGAGGTCCTCCTACGCCAGAGAGAACCTATGATTTTGCTTTTATTATAGGTCCTTGGGATGTCCTTCTGTGGGGTATTTTGGTGAACCGCACCTTTACAAATAAATACATAAGGGAGAATGAACTCAGGCTAGTAAATAAAGGTTTTGTGAGATTCTCAAATATTTACAGTTGCCCTGTATTTGTCATATTTTTTATTTTCACATCGCAGTAAAACCATTTAAAGGGTTTAACTGCTTATTGTGGGAATAATAATAATATCAATTATAGTCATAATAATATAGGTCACCCCTAGAGAGTGCTTATTATATTCCAGGCACTATGCTGAGTGCATTCCTTTAATCATCACAGATCTATGGGCATTAGAAAAATGTTTAAACAGTAAGTTTTGTTATTTTTTGCCCCCCCCCTCAAATGAACCCATGGCCTCATTTAACCATATTTGTAACCTATAAAACACTAGCGATAATAATAACATGATTAGCACTGTCAGGAAGCTCCGAAGAGAATAAATCCCACTTGCTCGAGAGTCTACCTGGAGTCAGCCTGTGTAGTTGCAGCTGCAGAGAAGAGAGGAACATAGGAAGAGTCCCTGGATGCCCTGCATGGAAGGAAGCAGGGGTAGGTGATTAGGTGGAGAAGTGTCCTGGAGCTGAGGAGCAGACAGGTTCATGGAGTTCTGGAGGAAGACAGAACAGATGACCATCTTTCTGTATGTAACATGTATTGAGACTCTAAAGAAAACATCTTTACGTGTTTCCACTGGGAAGGAAGAGTTGCATTTACTAGATATTTCAGAGGCAGTAACTGAAACCCAAGAAAATGACGTGGCAGTTGGCAACTAATCAGGTGAAAAATATGAACAACCTGGCAACCAAGAGCCTCACTGATTAGAAATTACTGGATTTATTTCTCTTGTGAATTTTATACTCCTTTTCATTGAGGTCAGTGTTGATATTAGAAAAGCTGTAAGCTTTCGCTGGAGGATATATTCAGCACAGACCCTTCCTGCAATATTGCTAAAGGCTACTTGTGATTAGAATTCAGAATGAGAGCTTTCCGTGTATGGACTTAACGATGAGACTCTGAAACCCAGGGTTTTGAACAGTTAGTGCTCCAAAATGAGGTATCTGCCATTTTCTTTTCCTCTGTTTCAAGTTTCACTCCAGTCATTATTTCAAAAACATAACCTTGCTGACCTTAAAAATAAGTAGGTACAGATTACTGTGTTTCCTCTGAAATTTGAAAATGTATGAGACAGTTATAACATCTAGAAAGCTTCTGGAAATGTGTGAAAAGAATACATAAGTGTTTCCACTTATCCCTTCTTTGAATTCACCTAATTAAGTGTTGAAAATGAAGTGGAGAGCTCAGAGCTCATATTTTAAAATAATATGGATATCTCTACATCCACAAAAATACCAAAAAAGGAATACATACCTTAGTTCCAATGGAATGCTTTCTTCCTTTATTATTATGCTGATTGACATGTTGTCATGAGTGTGTGCTGGATACACACACTCCTGTCACTGTCTTATCTCTCCAGGGCACCTGGGAGTGCTTTACAGGTCACCAAGATGGTTAAATGAAGCCATGTGTACTTTATGGTTTCAGTTGTTTATAAAAAAAAAGAATATAACATAATTTATTGTTTAAAAAACTATTTATTGCTCACAGGCCTCTGAGAATGGGAACAGTTTTTCAAGATGGCATTTAAAGTATGCATAGTACATATTTCTTGCATGTGGGAGGAAAAAGATGACTGTTCTCAATAGAATCTTATTTAGGCAAAATATACCAAAAGTCAGAAAGAGCCCTTCTCCAATGTGAAATACTGGGGAATAGGGAGTATTTAAAAGATATGCTCTGTAAGGAAAATGAGAATTCCACCTTGCATTTCATGGTTTCATTTTCCATGTTGGCTCTGGGAACTGTTTGAAGCACTAGTTACAAACTGTGGTGGTACTTTCTATAAGGGCCACAGGAGTCATACCCATGAAACAAAAATCTCTGGCTATGAAATGTAAAGACGGTCGTGATATGTCATCTCTGGCATTACTTGTCTACAAAACTCAGAAAACGAATGGATACCACTCACTGAATTTTCTTTCTAAAATACCAAAAAAGCAAAGAGAAAGCAGAAAAGAAGCTGTTATAAATGCCTGAAAGAACATTCCTTAAAGAAAAAAAAAAATTGAGGGCAAATGTTAGCTAATAGATTATATGTATTTAACAAGATGAAAATAAGGAGAAAAAGAAATAAACTTGTTTACTTAACTGATTCCTTTTTTTAATGTGCATTGCAAATTTTTTAAATGCTTTTTGTTTTTTATTGGGGTATTGCCAGTTAACAGTGTTTTGATAGTTTGAGGTGAACAATGTAACGGATTCTATTTTGATGTTTGTTCAGTTGCTCAGTTGTGTCTGACTTTTTGTATCCCCATGGACAATATCTCACCAGGCTCCTCTGTCCATGGGATTTTCCAGGTAAGAATATTGGAGTGGGTTGCCATTTTCTTCTCCATTTTGATTAGAAGCTGAAGTAAATTATCGATCTTGACTGAGATGTCTTTAATTTAATCAGTTACTTGCATATCTAATTCTAGGTTTGTAGGAGTCTTACCTGTCAAAAAGTTATAGTGTCAATCTCAGTCTTTGAAAAATTTATTCAAATCTGCACTGACTTGAAAGAAACAATCTGTTTTCTCCATTTAGAAGACTTGATGGGAGTTAAAGATTTAAGTTGGGAGAAAAAAATGTCCCAAATGCTTGATATTTAAAACTGAAACAACTAATTACCCTCTGAAATCACTGATCTTGATCTCTTGAAGAGTTTCAACTGGGAACCACAAAGGAACACAAGAAAATATGAAGAAAATTATTGAAGCAGATAAAATTCTACTGAGCCATTTTCATAGAACCTCAACAATTTGGATATTTCCTTTCATATTTTATCTATTTAAAAGTTAAATGTTCATTTCAGAGTTTTTTGTTTATAGAGAAAGCATATGTCTATGTTAACATAGTAGGTACACTTTCTCCATCATTATCTATGTACACACATAAAATATATATGTCAGAGTATATCCGATCTTATTTCAGAAAGAACAAGAGAACTAAAACATTTAAGAGGTTATATACCTGTTGTTTCAAAAAATACTATATTTTATAAAGATTTATATTATTGTTAAGAAAGCAGTTATAAAGCAATAAGGATTTACTGTGTAGCACAGGGAACTATAATATCTTGTAATAACCTATAATGAAAAAGAATCTGAAAAAGTAAATATGCATACATATATATAAGTATATACACACATTTATGTATATATACATGTACATACATACATATATGGGACTTCCCTGATGGCTCGCTTGGTAAATAATCTGCCTGTAATGTAGGAGACCTGACTTTGATCCCTGGGTTAGGAAGATCCCCTGGAGAAGAGAATGGCAACCCACACTAGTATTCTTGCCTGGAGAATGCCATGGACAGAGGAGCCTGGTAGGCTGCAGTCCTGGGGTCATAAAGTGTCAGACATGACTGAGTGGCTAATACTATCTTTCACTTTCTTTTCATATACGTGTGTGTGTATATATACAAACACACACACATATATCCCTGGTGAAGGGCCCACTTCTGTATTCTTGACTGGAGAATCCCATGGAGAGAGGAGCCTGGAGCACTACAGTCCCTGGGGTCACAAAGAGTTGGACATGACTGAAGTGGCTTAGTAGGCACACATATACATACATAGGCATACATGTACATACTAAGTTTTATACCTTAAACTAACCCGACATTGTAAATCAACTATAGTTTAGTGAAAAAAAAAATGGGAAAAAAGAAAGCCAATTACATTTAATTGTCCAATCTAGGAATCATTAAAGACAGCAAGACTTTTTTTGGTAAAAATTTAGTGAGATCATGTGTCTTAATTATTTTGAAAAGGACCTAATTTTGCATCTTTGAAGAATTTTGGAATCTTAGTCCCTTCTTACCTAAAAAGCTTCTGAATGTCTAGGCCAGTTGCTCCATCTGGCCAAGACATCTATATGCCCAGGATACCAAACGTCAGTCTTCCGTTTATCATAGAAGTGGGGGATAAAAATATCTGGTTACTACACACTGTCTCCAGATCAAGAGGTACTGTTAGTAGTTATCTTTAATAATTATAATTAAATAGTTTGGCCCGAGGTAATTGGACATCATTAATCTCTAGACATAGAAGAGTTTATATAATTTTCTAATTTTCTTTTGTTAATTGCCTATCCAGAAGTCCTTTTATATAATTACTATTTATTTGAAAAAAAATCATAACTTTTATATGAAACACATGTTTAGATACATGTTGCAAGGAAAGAGTTGGTGAGTACTTTTGGCAGAAATAATTGTATCACTTAAAAGTGGTTTAATACCTCTGGAGAAAGCATATGATTTTGTTTCTTTAAAAGGCAGTTTAAGGGATGTCCACGCTGGTTTTAGAACAGGCAGAGGAACCAGAGATCAAATTGCCAACATCCGCTGGATCATGGGAAAAGCAAGAGAGTTCCAGAAAAACATCTACTTCTGCTTTATTGACTATGCCAAAGCCTTTGACTGTGTGGATCACAATAAACTGTGGAAAATTCTGAGAGAGATGGGAATACCAGACCACCTGACCTGCCTCTTGAGAAACACCTATATGCAGGTCAGGAAGCAACAGTTAGAACTGGACGTGGACCAACAGACTGGTTCCAAATAGGAAAAGGAGTATGTCAAGGCTGTATATTGTCACCCTGCTTATTTAACTTATATGCAGAGTACATCAAGAGAAATATTGGACTGGAAGAAACACAAGCTGGAATCAAGATTGCCAGGAGAAATATCAATCACCTCAGATATGCAGATGACACCACCCTTATGGCAGAAAGTGAAGAGGAACTAAAAGCCTCTTGAGGAAAGTGAAAGAGGAGAGTGAAAAAGTTGGCTTAAAGCTCAACATTCAGTAAACGAAGATCATGGCATCCAATCCCATCACTTCATGGGAAATAGATGGGAAACAGTGGAAACAGTGTCAGACTTTATTTTGGGGGGCTCCAAAATCACTGCAGATGGTGATTGCAGCCATGAAATTAAAAGATGCTTACTTCTTGGAAGAAGAGTTATGACCAACCTAGATAGCATTTTCAAAAGCAGAGACATTACTTTGCTGACTAAGGTCCGTCTAGTCAAGGCTATGGTTTTTCCTGTGGTCATGTATGGATGTGAGAGTTGGACTATGAAGAAGGCTGAGCACTGAAGAATTGATGCTTTTGAACTATGGTGATGGAGAAGACTCTTGAAAATCCCTTGGAGTGCAAGGAGATCCAACCAGTCCATTCTGAAGTAGATCAACCCTGGGATTTCTTTGGAAGGAATGATGCTGAAGCTGAAACTCCAGTACTTTTTCCACCTCATGCGAAGAGTTGACTCATTGGAAAAGACTTTGATGCTGGGAGGGATTGGGGGCACGAGGAGAAGGGGACGACCGAGGATGAGATGGCTGGATGGCATCACTGACTCGATGGACATGAGTCTGAGTGAATTCCGGGAGTTGGTGATGGACAGGGAGGCCTGGTGTGCTGCGATTCATGGGGTTGCAAAGAGTCGGACACGACTGAGCAACTGAACTGAACTGGATGGAAGGGATTTCATGAATTGAATACATGTACTGAATACAAAGAGTGAAGAAAACCCATGATTTTGTTTCTAATATTTCTGTATAATGAACCAACAGACAGCATTGAAAACAGTAGGATTATTTAGGGAAGTGATGGGCAATTCCATGAAGATACTAGGTTGCAAATGTAGGTAAATGCCAAATACATATCATGATTTATCCTTATTTGCGTTTGTTTCAGCAGAAATTAGAAACATTCATCAGGGACAGTCTTAATTTTTTGCTTCTATTTCTGCAGTGGCAAAGGGGGGATGAGAGAGTTAAGAGTCAAAGTAAGGGTAGTTTTACATAAGAAATTTCCTTGTGATTTAGAGTAAATAAATGGAAACAGAGTCTGTGCTTCATATATTTTCCAGGTTTCCTTATGCATTCCTGGAATGAACCAGCTGTAATAGGGTTATAAAAGCAAAGTATTTTGAGAAATGGTATGAGCTACTTTTGATAGCTCCCTTGTAACATTTTGTACATGATTTGGCTTTATGACAAAAATTACAAATGGCTTTTATCTTTTTTGCTAAAGACCCCAAAAGAAAAATGTACTTTAAGGTCTTTTACCATATAACTTAAACAACTTTGGTGTGAATGAATGAATGAAGAGAAAGAAAAAGAAGATTTTCAGAATTCTTAATTATAATCTTCAATAGACACAGATCATTTACTTTAAAAATACCATTTTTTGAATATTAACTTTTAAAATTATGAACTTATGAAAAAACACATGGTCTTGTTAAAACCATTTAAAATTTGAATATTAATTTATTCTGGGAATAGGAAGAAAGTCATCATAGTTTGTAACCCATTTGTGAAAATTTGCCCATTATCCATTCAAATAATATTTATTAAATTAATATATTGACTCAATAATTTGATAATGAATTTTAAAATTTAAATAACAAATTAGTAAAAGTAATAATTAGTGTTCCTTCAAAGGGTGTTTATTGAAATTCTATATCTAGTAAGACTTCAGTTTTAAAAAAAACATTAATCATTTACATATATATGCATATTTCTAAAAAAATTGGAAAGGTCGTACCCAAATATGCTGATACAATTACTGTTCAGGTAATTTTAATAATTTTTATTTTATGTACTTTTATAAAATTTTTAAAATAATGAATGTGCACGCATGCTAAGTTGCTTCAGTTGTGTCCAACTCTTTGCAACCCAATGGACTATAGCCTGCCAGGCTCCTAAGTCTCCTGCATTGGTAAGTGGGTTCTTCACCTCTAGCACCACCTGGGAAGCCTCACAATAATGAATATATTACTTTTAAAATAAAATAAAAACAGTGAAAGCATTTTCAGTTAAAAAATCAAATACACTGCAAGCCAGGTTTATATCAAGGCTCTATACTGCAGTGAAAGGATGAAGCACACACAGACCCAGTGTCTCAATATACCAGATTCTGGAATCTGGGAGGACATAATTCAGGTCTCACTCATCCAAAACCAAAGTCAAAAACCAAACTCCACCTTCCAAATTTTGCTTCTTTCTTCTTCACCAGACTCGTTGAATGGTAATTACTTCGTCCCCTCATACATATTTATTCTGGCATTTTAATTTTCACTCTCTCCACCCAGTTAGAACTATTCATGTAATCAAAGACTAACCTCAGTCTTGATTCTTCTTAGTAAAATGTGACACTGAAGACCATTTGGCTGTTTTTTGTTTTGGAAACCCCCTTGCCCTGAACATCCCTAATATGGCTGATGTTCTTTTGCAGTAGATCTCCATTGCTTCTCTTTCTCCTTTGCTGGTACGTCTTCCTCTCTTATTCTAAATGTCTGTCTTTCAACCTTGGCTAGCTTCTGAGTACACCCTTTCTCTTGATATTATAACTTAGGCTTTTCTTCCTTTCTCTGTTGTTTCTCTTCTTTCCTCAGTTCATTTAGATCCTTACTTACATGTCTCTTTTTCCTGGAAGTATTATTTAAAATGGCACTTTTCATTTTCTGTTCTAGTTCCCCTTATCCTACTTAATTTCTTATGGCGTTTCTCTCTGTCTAGATTTATATTATAAATCCATTGCTGCTGCTGCTGCTGCTCATGTCCGGCTTTTCACGACCTTTGGACTGTACCCTCCAGGCTCCTCTGTGCATTTGACATGCTCATTTTTAGAGCTCCCCTTTGCTCTTGATATTACCACCCTTCTTGTATTCATCCCAGTCCAAATGGCGTGAGTTGTCTTTGCCACCTTCCCTTCCTGACTTGCAGTCAGTTATTAAAATGCTTTCCATTCTGTTTTCACACTAGCTTTCCCAGTCAGCACATCGTTTCTTCACCTGATGTCTCATGTAGTCTGTGGCCATAGGGTAGTTTTACTTGTCTCTCTGTCATTCTCTTAGTTCAGTTCAGTTCAGTCCCTCAGTCATGCCTGACTCTTTGCGACCCCATGAACCGCAGCACGCCTGGCCTCCCTGTCCATCACCAACTACCGGAGTCCACCCAAACCCATGTCCGTCGAGTCAGTGATGCCATCCAACCATCTCATCCTGTGTCGTCCCCTTCTCCTCCGGCCCTTAATCTTTCCCAGCATCAGGGTTTTTTCAAATAAGTCAGCTCTCTGCATCAGGTGGCCAAAGTATTGGAGTTTCAGCTTCAACATCAGTCCCTCCAATGAACACTCAGGACTGATCTCCTTTAGAATGGACTGGTTGGATCTCCTTGCAGTCCAAGGGAATCTCAAGAGTCTTCTCCAACACCACAGTTCAAAACTATCAATTCTTCGGTGCTCAATTCTCTTATTTATATCTTAATTTTTTGCTGTATTCTCTTCACTCATTTATTCATTCAACAATGCTGAGGCCTATCTCCTATATGTTAGTCTTTAAGGATTCAATTTTAAAATAGGTGTAGTACACATTCTCATGGTGTAAAATGCTTTCAGAGAGAGCGGCTATGTATAAAGTCTGGAGGATTTGGAGACTATGGTGAGAAAGTGAGATGTATGGGGCTACCTTTGTTGATAGCCAGTCCCTTGATGTGGCTGTGGGAGTCTGCGGCTGTAATGAAGTGGTGATGTTACAAGAGGCGAGAAGGTCAAGGTATTTGAGAAGCAGGTAACAGATCATCTGTGTGAATGTGGAAGTGACTGTGTTGACAGGCTTGGAATAGAAAGGCAACTGGCCAGGTACCAAAGTCTTCAGTAAATAAGGAATGGCAGCAATAGGACAATAAAGATGCATTGAGACAGTTTTCAAAGTAGCTGGGCTTTATTCGAGGTGGGGCAAGAAGTAGCGAGGAAAAAGAAAGCCACCCCAGGTCTCTAAAATATATGGGGTACAGAAGAATGAACATCCTTCATTAAAAGAAAGTTATCAGAGAAGAAACTTGCCTAAGTGACATATTTCCTTTGAGTTTAGGAAGTATTTGGAAGTTTTGGTGAAGACTGGGAGTAAGGGAGTCCATCAATGAGAATGGGGTTTTTAGAAATCACAGTGAAAGTTTTGGGGTCTAAGGATCAGGGAAAAGTTAAGTTACTGGGAAGAAGGCACAGAATAGAATGAGGGTGATAGTACAAAGAAGAGATTGATAATTGAAGGGATTTCAGTCCTAGAGGGTGTCCATGTTTAAGGTGGAGTGAGCCACGTGAGTTCAGTTACAATGTACTTCTTCCGATTTTTAGTTGAAGTATAGTTAATGTACAGTATTATATAGGTGTACAGTATAGTGATTCACAATTTTTAAAGGTTACACTACATTTATAGTTATTTTAAAACATTGACTATTTTCTCCATGTTGTAAATGTATTCTTGTAGCTTATTTTTTGCATAATAGTTTGTACCCCTTAATCCCTTCCTACTATCTTGCCCATCCCCCATGCCCTCGCCCCACTGGTAACCCCTCATTTGTTCTTGACATCTGTGATTCTGCTTTTTTTCTGTTATAGTCACTAGATGATTGTCTTTTCAGATTCCATTTATAAGTAATATCATACAGTTTTTATCTTCCTCTCCTACTTATTTTATTTAGTCCATCCATGTTGCTGAAATGGCAAGGTTTCATTCTTTTTTATGGCCGAGTAGTATTCCATTGTGTGATATGTGTACACACACACACACAGAGTAGTATTCCATTGTGTGATATGTATGTGCACACACACACACAGAGTAGTATTCCATTGTGTGATATGTACACACACACACACACACCCACCCACCCACCCACCTCCTGCATCCTCTTTATCCATTCCTCTGTTTTTGGACACTTAATTTGCTTCCATTTCTTAGTAACTGTAAATAATGCAGCTGTGAACATTGGAGAGCATGTATCTTTTTGAATTAGTGTTTCTGCGTTTTTCAGATAAATACCCAGAAGTAGAATTGCTGGGTCATATGGTAGTTTTATTTTTAATTTCTTGAGAAACCTCCATACTCTTTTTCTACAGTGGCTGCACCAATTTACATTCCCATCAACAGGGTAAGAGGGTTCCTTTTTCTCCACATCCTTGCCAACATTTTTTTGTGTGTGTTCTTTTTGATTTTTATCCTGAAAAGTGTGAGGTGATGTATCATTGTGGTTTTGATTTGCATTTCTCTGGTGATTAGTAATGTTGAGCATCTTTTCATGTGCCATCAATGTTTCATCATTGGAAAAATGTCTATTCAGATCTGCTCATTTTTAAATTGGGCTGTTTATTTATTTATTTTTGATGTTGAGTGTGTGAGTAGTTCATATATGTTAGATATTAGTCCCTTTTCAGTCATGTCATTTGCAGATATTTTCTCCTATTCAGTAGGTTGTCTTTTTGTTTTGTTGATGGTTTCCTTTGCTGTGTAAGAGCATTTAAGTTTAATTAGGTCCCATTTGTTTATTTTTGCTTTTATTTCCTATACTTTAGGAGATAGATCCTAAAGAATATTGTTAGGATTTATGTCAAAGAGTGTTCTGCTTATGTTTTCCTCTTGGAGTTTTTTGTTTCTGGTCTTACATTTAATCCATTTTTATTTTATTTTTGAACATGGTGTTAAGAGAATGTTCTAATTTCATTCTTTTACACTTAGCTGTTTGATTTTCCCAGCACCGCTTACTGAAGAGACTCTCTTTTCTCCATGATACATTCTTGTCTCTTTTGTTGAGATTAATTGACCATAAGAGTGTGGGTTTATTTCTGGGCTCTGATCTGTTCCATTGATCTATATATCTGTTTTTGTGCCAGTACCATACTGTTTTGATTACAAGATATACTTCTTTTAGTTTCTCTGATGCACTTTTATCATCTTAGACTTTGGATGGGCTGTTCCTTTCTTCCAGAAAACTTTCCAGACTCTGTACCAGTAACCATCAATCCCTCAATTTCCCTTAACCTGGCGAATTCCCATTAATCGTTTAGTCTCTTGTTAGAAGTGATTTCCCTTTTTGGCCCTCCTTGATTCCCCGAATTTGGGCTAGGTACCTGTCCTTTGTCCATCTCTTATTGTATCATCCTGTTGTATAATATAGTGTATCTACTGTTATAGCCTATAAACTTCACATGAGCCAGAACTGCTTTTGTTTTTATATTTCTGCTTCCTACCAGAGTGCCAAGCATATAGTAGACTAGTAGAAACTTGCTGTCTGTTGGATGAACAAATGCAAAATTAAAATACTGGAATTAAGTTGAGATTTCGACGGGAAGAAATCCCCAGCAATTTCCACATTTACGTAAAATCTCAGATCTTTTGTTCGGTGTCATCGAAAACTGAAAAAGAAAGGAATTGTCTGGCTAATAGTTTCACCATGCAGAGGGAGACCCTGCATCTAAATTTAGCCATGTTCCATGTAAGCAGGGATGCTGAGTCTAAGTCAGAGCCTGGTGTTGTCAACTACAAACTGGCACTTGCCATGGGCACTTGCGATCTAGCTCTGCAAGGATTAAAGCCTGTGCTGCTGCTGAGCTCCAGTACATGCTGAAGGAGTTCAGGGTGCAAAGCAGAAATGAGGCTCTCTATGCTCCAGGAAAACTGGCAGGATAGGTTTGCAGATGGTTAGCTATTCTTAGGAGCTGATTTTCTGAGCCCAATTCTTCTATCTCCTCATATCTAGAAAAGCACTACAATCCTTTATGAACTTCTCAGGGAGCGCTAGTGGTAACAAGCTGGCCTGCCAACACAGGAGATGCAAGAGACGGGTTTGACCCCTGAGTCAGGAAGATCCCCTGGAGTAGGAACTGGCAACTTCCTCTGGTATTCTTATCTAGAAAGTCTGTGGACAGAGGAGACTTGCCTGGCTACAGTTGGTGGGGCCACAAAGAGTCAGACACGAATGAGCGAGTGACTAGCAAAGCCAAAATCCTTCATGGTGACGATTGTTTCTCATGACTAGCAGAAACTTCATGAGACGGTAGAAATGTACTCCCCCTTTCAGTTCAGTAAGTCAGTTCAGTTGCTCAGTCCTGTCCAGTCTTTGCGACCCCATGGACTGTTTACTCAAACTCATGTCCATTGAGTCGGCGATGTCATCCAACCATCTCATCCTCTGTCATCCCCTTCTCCTCCTGCATTTAATCTTTCCCAGCATCAGGGTCTTTTCTAATGAGTCAGCTCTTCACATCAGGTGGCCAAAAGTATTAGAGTTTCAGCTTCAGCATCAGTCTTTGTAATGAATATTCAGGATTTATTTCCTTTAGGATGGACTGGTTGGATTTCCTGCAGTCCAAGGGACTCTTGAGAGTCTTCTCCAACACCACAGTTCAAAAGCATCAGTTCTTCGGCACTTAGCTTTCTTTGTAGTCCAACTTTCACATCCATACATGACCACTGGAAAAACCATAACTTTGAGTATATGGACCTTTGTTGGTAAAGTAATGTCTCTGCTTTTTAATATGCTGTCTAGGTTGGTCATAACTTTTCTTCAAAGGAGCAAGTGTCTTTAATTTCATGGCTGCAGTCACCATCTGCGATGATTTTGGAGCCCCCCAAAAATAAAGTCTGTCACTGTTTTCACTGTTTCCCCATCTATTTACCATGAAGTGATGGGACCAGATGCCATGATCTTAGTTTTCTGAATGTTGAGTTTTAAGCCAACGTTTTCACTCTCCTCTCTCACTTTCATTAAGAGGCTCTCCAGTTCTTTTCTTTCTGCCATAAGTGTGGCATCATCTACATATCTGAGGTTATTAATATTTCTCCCAGCAATCCTGATTCCAGCTTGTGCTTCTTCCAGCCCAGCATTTCTCATGATGTACTCTGCATAGAAGTTAAATAAGCAGAGTGACAATATACAGCCTTGATATACTCCTTTCCCAATTTGGAACCAGACTGTTGGTTCTATGTCCAGTTCCATGTCCCTCTTTACCAAAATCATATATACAGTGACCTTCCCCCTTGCCTCTTTGGAGCAGTTTCTCAGAGCTAAATGAAGTGCTGTCTCCTGGGCTGTAGTCCTCATTTTGTCCCCAATAAAACTTGACTCCCATCTCTCATGTTGTGCTTTCTTTTTTTAAGTCAACAATGTTGAACCCAAGTACTCTGACTCGGTGTCCCGGGCTCTCTCTTCTTTCTGTCTGCCAAGAGACTGGAACTTACTTCAGTGGAGTCTTGGAGATGAGGAAAGGAAAAAGATAAATTTTCCTCTACCCTTCTGTGCCTCAGCTGGGAATCTTGTAACAAAAGACAGTTTAAGAAAAGAAAAAAAACGGAAGTTTATTAATTTGTATACCTTATGTATACATGGGAAATACCCAGGGGAAAAATTAGTCGCTTTCCAAGATGACTTAGAAACAGGCTCAAATATCACTTCCAGAAATCAAAAGAAGGAAAGAGTAGGGGAGGCAGTTTTGGGGAAGTGTCCAGGAAAAGCAAGGTTATCAAAGATAAGGTTTGTTATGCAGCTATAAGTCAGGCCCTCTCTATTGAAAAGATTCTTTTGTGATTTCCAGTTATTCTTGTCTTCCTGGTATGGAGAGGGAGACACCATTACAAATGGAGATTTCCTTTATTCAAAGGTAACTTCTACTCTGTTTTCAGAACCTCTCTTGTGTCTGCTGTTTCTCAAAATAGTTCAGTCGCTCAGTCTTGTGCAACTCTTTGTGACCCCATGAGGTGCAGCAACTGGACTTCCCTGTCCATCGCTCAAAATAATTCTTGTGCCAAAGAAGTATTTGTGTGGATAGCATTCTGTCACTCTTCTGAAGCCCTCAGGAGCCTTCCTTAATTTCTGTGATTCAGCCTGTCCATCAGCTAATGCTGTTTTGTTTATACATCCCCAGATTCAGTTGTTCAGACTGTTCTTGTCACTTTTCCTGCTGCTTTGGGATTCCTTATTTTCCTAATGGGGCTTTCCTGGTGGCTAGGCAGTAAAGACTCTGCCTGCAGTGCAGGAGACCCAGGTTCAATCACAACACTAAATATTATAGTGTTAACAAACTCAACATTCAGAAAACTAAGATCATGGCTTCCGGTCCCATCACTTCATGGCAAATAGATGGGGAAACAGTGGAAACAGTGACAGACTTTATTTTGGGGGGCTCCAGAATCACTGCAGATGGTGACTGCACCCATGGAATTAAAAGATACGTGCTCCTTGGAAGAAAAGTTATGACCAACCTAGACAGCATATTAAAAAGCAGAGACATTACTTTACCAATAAAGGTCCATCTAGTCAAAGTTATGGTTTTCCCACTAGTCATGTATGGATGTGAGAGGTGGACTATAAAGAAAGCTGAATGCCAAAGAATTGATGCTTTTGAGCTGTGGTATTGGAGAAGACGCAAGGAGATCCACCCAGTCCATCCTAAAGCAAGTGCTGAATATTCATTGAAAGGACTGATGCTGAAGCTCAAACTCCAATACTTAGGCCACCTGATGTGAAGAACTGACTCATTGAAAAAGACCCTGATGCTGGGAAAGATTGAGGGCAGGAGGAGAAGGGGACGCCAGAGGATGAGATGGTTGGATGGCATCACCGACTCAAGTTAATGGATTTCATTGTTGTTGTTCAGTCGCTAAGTTGTATTCAACTCTTTGTAACGCCATGTACTGTAGCATACCAGGCTTCCCAGTCCATCCCCAACTCCTGGAGCTTCCTCAAACTCATGTCCATTTAGTTGGTGGTGCCATCCAGCCGTCTCATCCTCTGTCGTCCTCTTCTCCTGCTTTCAGTCTTTCGCAGCATCAGTGTCTTTTCCAGTGAGTCAGTGCTTCGCAGTAGGTGGCCAAAGTGTTGGAGCTTCAGCGTCAGTCTGCCAATGTATATTTAGGGTAGATTTCCTTTAGGATGGACTGGTTTGATCTCCTTGCTCTCCAAGGGACTCTCAAGAGTCTTCTCCAGCACCACAGTTCTAAAATATCAGTTCTTTGGCACTCAGCCTTTTTTATGACCCAACTCTCACATCTATACATGACTACTGGAACAACCATAACTTTGACTCTATGGACCTTTGTTGGCAAAGTAATGTCTCTGCTTTTTAATTCGCTGTCTAGTTTTGTCGTTGCTATTCTTCCAAGGAGCAAGTGTCTTTTAATTTCATGGCTGCAGTCACCATCTGCAGTGATTTTGAAGCTCCCCGAAAATAAAGTCTGACACTGTTTCCATTGTTTCCCTATCTATTTGCCATGAAGTGATGGGACCAGATGCCATGATCTTTGTTTTTCGAATGTTGAGTTTTAAGCCAGTTTTTTCACTCTCCTCTTTCACTTTCATCAAGAGGCTTTTTAATTCCTCTTGGCTTTCTGCCATAAGAGTGGTGTCATCTGCATATCTGAGGTTATTGATATTTCTCCAGGCAGTCTTGATTTCAACTTGTAGTTAAACCAGCCAGCATCTTGTATGATGTTCTCTGCCTATAAATTAAACAAGCAAGGTGACAATATACTACCTTAAAATAGTCCTTTCCATTTTTTAACCAGTCCATTGTTCCATGTCTGGTTCTAATTGTTGCTTCTTGACAGGTTGCAGGAGACAGGTAAGGTGCCTGGTATTCCCATCTCTTTAAGAATTTTTCACAGTTCGTTGTGATCCACACAATCAAAAGCTTTAGCATAGTCAGTGAAGCAGAAGTAGATGTTTTTCTGGAATCCCTTGCTGTCTCTGTGATCCAGTGGATGTTGGCAGATTGTTCCATGGTTCCTCTGCCTTTTCTAAATCCAACTTATACATCTGGAAGTTCTTAGTTTGTATACTGTTGAAGTCTAGCTTGAAGGCTTTTGAGCATTAGTTTGCTAGCATGTAAAATCAGTGCAATTATGTGGTAGTTTGAACATTCTTTTGCAATGCCCTTCTCTTGGATTGGAATAAAAGTTATCTTTTTCAGTCTTGTGACCATGGCTGAATTTTCCAAATTTGCTCTTATGTTATTGAGTGCAGCACTTTCACAGCATCATCTTTTTGGATTTGAAATAGCTCAGCTGGAATTCCATCACCTCCACTAGTTTTGTTCATAGTGATGCTTCTTAATGTCCACTGGACTTCACACTCCAGGCTGTCTGGCTCTAGATGAGTGATTACACCACCGTGGTTATCTGGGTCATTAAGATCTTTTTAATGTAGTTCTTCTGTGTTTTCTTGCCACATCTTCCTAATCTCTGCTGCTTCTGTTCGGTCCGTACTGTTTCTGTCCTTTATTGTGCCTATCTTTGCAAGAATATTCCCTTTGTTGTTAAGTCGCTCAGTCATGTCAACTCTTTGTGATCCCATGGACTGCAACACTCCAGGCTTCTCTGTCCTCCACTGTCTCCTGGAGTTTGCGCAAACTCATGTCCATTGAGTTGGTGATGCTGTCTGACCATCTGGTCCTCTGTCATCCCCTTCTCCCCCTGCCTTTAATCTTTCCCAGCATCAGGGTCTTGTCTAATGAGTCAGCTCTTCACATCAGGTGGCCAGAATATTAGAGTTTCAGCTTCAGCATCAGTCTTTTCAATGAGTATTCAAGACTCATTTCCTTTAGGATGGACTGGGTGGATCTCCTTGCAGTCCAAGGGACTCTCAAGAGCCTTCTCCAACACCACAGTTCAAAAGCGTCAGTTCTTTGATGCTCAGCTTTCTTTGTGGTCCAGCTCTCACATCTATAAATGACTACTGGGAAAACCATAGCTTTGAGTAGACAGACCTCTGTTTGCAAAGTATGTGTCTGCTTTTTATTATGCTGTCTAGGTTTGTCAAGCTTTTCTTCCTAGAGCAAGTGTGTTTTCATTTCATGACTGTAGTCACCATCTGCAGTGATTTTGGAACCCAAGAAAATAAAGTCTGTCACTGTTTCCATTGTTTCTCATCTATTTGCCATGAAGTGATGGGACCTGATGTCATGATCTTAGTATTTTGAATGTTCAATTTTAAGCCAGCTTTTTCACTCTCCTCTTTCACCGTCCTCAAGAGGCTCTTTCGTTCCTCTTTGCTTTCTGTTCCCTTGGTATCTCTAATTTTCTTGAAGAGATCTCTAGTCTTTCCCACTGTGTTGATTTCCTCGTTTTCTTCACATTATTCCCTTTAAAGGCTTTCTTGTCTCTCCTTGCTAGTCTTTGGAACTGTGCATTCCAATGGGTCTATCATTCCTTTTTTCCTTTGCCTTTTACCTCTCTTCTCAGTTATTTGTAAGGGTTCCTGAGACAATCATTTTGCCTTTTTTTATTTCTTCTTTAGGATGGTTTTGGTCGCTGCCTCATGTACAGTGTTACGAATCTCAGTCCATAGTTTTTCAGGCACCCTGTCCATTAGATCTAATCCCTGAATCTATTTGTCACTTCCAGTGTATAATCATAAGGGATTTGATTTAGGTCATACCTGAATGGCCCAGTGGTTTTCCCTTTGTTTTTCAGTTTAGTGCTCTTCTGTACACAGGAAGATATAAGCTTTTGGGTTCAATAAAATATCTCCTTTTATTTGTATTTCAGCGGTCTAGAGCCAGCATCATGCCTCTCGATTTTTCATATCCTTAATTCCTCCTTCACCTTAGGGAGTAGTGGATATGGTGAATGGCTGCCTCTTTGACTTTCTCCTAATTTCCCCTCCTCGCAGCTCCTCAGTGCTTACCTTTCAGAGTGGCTGATGGCTGCTGGGTAGCTGGCATTGTTTTTCCTGGCTCAGAAATTCAGAAATTTACTTTTGGAAGGCTGGAATCCCTGATGGCTTTGACATCTTTATCTACAGATCTGGCAGGAAGTGTTCCATTTCACATATTTAAGAAAATTACAAATAGGGAAAAATCAGACAAAAAGACCAATTTGATTGTTACTAAATTTAATTCACTTTTGTATCTTTTTTAGGAAATAAATAATTTGTCTTAAAGTTTATTCTTTTCTAGCAATATAATTGTCACAGAATATGAATTCTGATCTTGGCTTCCTGAATTTTTGTTTTTTGCTTTTTTTCCTAAAGTATTCTTCATTTTTATTAGAAATGTAGAATAAGACAATACTCAGTACACGGATTTAGAAAAATGTTTCTGAATTCAGGGTGCAACATCAAACAGAATAAAGTTCATTTTCAAGTGAAATTTCCAAAGTAAACACAATAGGATTAGCCAGTTGTTATAAAATGAAAACCAATTTATACTTTTTCCAAACTTACCCTGAATACTTTTGCAGCTTAAAAAATATTTGGATAAGTCTTTTAGTATTTGTTCATTTCACTCACTGCCTATACTTCCCCTTTTAGATGGGGCCTGGAAATTGAAGTTCAGGATTGCACAAAAGAACTGTTCTTTCGGAAATGTCTAACCCACACAGATGTAGAAAAGACTAGGACCCTCATGGAAAACCATTCATTACCTATTTAAAGGCTTGTCAGATTGAATAACTTTGAGAGGTTTAAACTTATTTTTGGTTTAGAATAGAAGTATTTAAGTGCTATTTTTAAAGGCACATAAACGTGCTTGGCTAGCTGTATTGACCATAGAAAATTTTCCAAATATACATTGATTTATGCAGTCATATAATGAAACAAAGCTTATTCCCTGACGAGATCCTGTGAGCCTGGCTTCATCGAACCAACTCTCAGGGAACATCTACAGCTTATTATTTCCTACCTGAAGGAATAATAAGTAAATTAATGTATTGTTTTTGTGCCTGTATCAAAGAAATTAATCAGTTGTTTTTTAAGTAGAATTTTATTCTTTGATTATGCGACAAAGTGGTTTTAAAGTGTACTTCATGGAGCTTGTTTGTAGTAGGTCTTGGGGGCTCTGCAGTGGCCTGTGTTCCAGTTTCTACTGGAGCAGTTGTGTCTCTGCCTATTTTCTATGTTTGTTTCTTTCTGCTTAAAGTGTAAATTGACAAATTGTACTGTTTAAAAGAAGAAAAAAAAGTTTGAGGAGCATTGATACTGGTTGTCATTGCAGTTGAAAACTGAAATTGTTTCAAATTCATTCATGTAAAACCAAAGTCTGGGAACTTAACTCTTCCCACTGCAGAAATTATATATAAAGAATGGTAAAAATATTTAGCTTTGCAAGCTGAAGTATCAACTGGAATTTTGTTCCCCTTTGTTGAAATATCAAATGGAGTTATGCATTTTTCCCTCTGATGTTAATACTAACATCAGCTTGAGTCTTCAGCCGTAAGAAATAGTTATTTATAGTGTCAGCAGGAGACCCAGGTTTGATCCCTGGGTCGGGAAGATCTCCTGGAGAAGGAGATCCAGAACTCTTGCTCCAGTACTCTTGCCTAGAAAATTCCTTGGATGGAGGAGCCTGGTAGGCTACAGTCCATGGGGTCACAAAGAGTCGGACTCGAGCGACTTCACTTTCACTCTTCAGTGGCTTTCAAGAAAGAAATTTGTGCTCTTATTCAGTAAGAATCAAGAGCTAAAAGATGTGTATTTTATAGCTGGTGAATGAGACCATTTATAAAGATGGCCTGAAACTGAGTTCTCTTTCTCCATAGCTGCCTCTTGAATCCTAGGGCCCACTTGAATTGATTTTTTTCTTTCTCCATACTCTCCTGTTCCTCTCCTTTCTATTATGATGTCAGATTGTGAGTCCTTGAGGGCAAATATTTTGTCTTAAACACTTAAAGCATCTAAGCATCATCCAAGGATGAACTTCATCCTACTGTGAAGTTCAGTTACATGCTTTCTGGACAAATAATCAAATGACTCATAGAATATACATACATATTTTATTTTATTATTGTAGTATAATTGCTTCACAATGTTATGTTAGCTTCTGTTGTACAATAGAGTAAATCAACTGTAAGTATACATATATCCCCTCCCTCTTTAGCCTGCCTCCCAGCCCCTTTCCCCCCCCCTCTAGGTCATCACCCCTGAGCTCCCCGTGCTACACATCAGCTTCCCACTAGCTCTTTGTTTTACACATGGTACTGTATATATGTCTTGATACTTTATATACATAAATATTTACTACTTTATCCAGTATGAATGCAAAGCATGCTTATAGCATATATCTTTATATTATTATGGCATTAACTATATTTCTATACATGCTATATATTCACATAATACTTTTCAGCAAATACTACTGAGGTAGAGTTTGCATAAACTAAGTGAAAGTGAAGTCGCTCAGTCGTGTCCGACTCTTTGCAACCCCATGGGCTGTGGCCTACCCGGTTCCTCCATCCATGGGATGTACTTTTACAGGCAAGAGTGCTAGAGTGGGTTGCCATTTCCTTCTCCAGGAGATCATCCCAACCCAGGGATTGAACCCAGGTCTCCCACATTGTGGCCAGACACTTTACTGTCTGAGCCATTCTGATGAATTTTGACAAATTTATATACTTGTCTAACCACTTCCACAACTGTGTTATAGAACATTTTCATTACCCTTAAAATTTCCCTTCTGCCCCATTCCATTCAGCTTTTTTCTTTTCCTTTCAGCCTGTCAGTCACTGATTTGCTTTCCATCACCTGACTGGCATAGTCTTCTCTAAAATTTTGTGTTCTTATTTGTGTTCTTATTTGAACATTTATATCAAGTTTTTTGACTTAATGGTTTTCAATTCATCCATGCTTTTGTGTATGTCATTAGTTCATCCCTTCGTATTTACTGTATTGTTTCATGAGTATACCACACTTGTCCATTTCCCTGTTATCAGACAGTTGGGTGGTTCCAGTGTTTATATTGGTTAAAGCAGCTTTTGTCTGATCAGTCTGGCTAAAGGGCTATCAAATTTTAAAATTTGTTTTTAGGAAATAGCTTTAAGTTTTATTGATATCTTTCTCCCTTTGTCTTTCATCTGTTCTCTTATTTTCTGTTCTCTTTTTTTTTTTTACTTTCTAATTTCGGATTTAATTTACTCTTCAAATTTCTGAAGGGCAGACCATCTTAAAAACTTTTTTAATATATGCATTTAATGCTATAATTTTTCTGAAAGCAGTGTTTTAGCAACTCCTCAGGAATTAGAATCTATTGTTTTCATTTTTACTGTTTAAATTTTCTTTTTCTTTTTTTTCTTTTTATTTTTTTTTTATTAGTTTTTATTTTTAAATTTTAAAATCTTTAATTCTTACATGCATTCCCAAACATGAACCCCCTCCCACCTCCCTCCCCATAACATCTTTCTGGGTCATCCCCATGCACCAGCCCCAAGCATGCTGCATCCTGCGTCAGACATAGACTGGCGATTCAATTCACATGATAGTATACATGTTAGAATGTCATTCTCCCAAATCATCCCACCCTCTCCTCTCCCTCTGAGTCCAAAAGTCCGTTATACAGATCTGTGTCTCTTTCCCTGTCTTGCATACAGGGTCGTCATTGCCATCTTCCTAAATTCCATATATATGTGTTAGTATACTGTATTGGTGTTTTTCTTTCTGGCTTACTTCACTCTGTATAATCGGCTCCAGTTTCATCCATCTCATCAGAACTGATTCAAATGAATTCTTTTTAACGGCTGAGTAATTGTTTAAATTTTCAAATTTCCTTTGTGCTGCCTTCTTCGATCCGCGAGTTCCTGAATAGTATGTTGTTTAATTTTCAAATATCCACACATTGGCCTTTGTTTTTGAGAATATTGTGTATTTTTCTGTTGTTGGGTCATAATTGTCAGTTAGGTTCCATTGTTTGGTAGTGTTTTTCATATGTATATAGTTACTGATTTTGTGTCCATTTGTTCTATCATTTATCAAAAGAGAGATGCTAAAATCTAATTGTGTATTTGTCTCTTTAGTTATGTTAGGTCTTACTTCATGTATTTTGAGGCTGTTATTGGGTGCATATGTATATAGAATTGTTGTGTGTTCTTGATTAATTGACCTTGTATCATTTTGAACTCTGCCTTTTATTTTTGGAAATGTTTCTTGTTCCAAAATCTAGTTCTTTTTATTTTTAACAAAGCACTTCCGGTTTTCTTATGTTTAATGTTTATATAACAGATCTTTTCTTTCAGTCATTCTTTTGCATTTTGTTGACCAGTGTGTTCATATCTAAAGTGTGTTTCTTATAGACAGCAAATCTTTGGGTCTTGCTTTTTGTATGAATAATACTCCCTTTTTAAAAACTGGAGTGTTTAGACCATACATATTTGGTATAATTACCAGTATGCATGGGCTTAAATATGCCACTATTCTAGGGATAGTTTTGTCCTATTTTAAGGAATGGCCCTTCTGTAGTGTCTACTAATTTCACCAAGGTCTCTCTGCTCTGGCTGAAAAGAACTGATATAATACTGGTCCTGTGTGATCTCTAAGAATTTTTATCTTGCTTATCCCAAGAAAGTTTTCTTCTGCAAGTTGTTTCATCTTGTCCTCATGAGGTTTGCCCAGGCATGCACAGATTGTTACTCAGACAAGACTCAAGAGGCCTCCTATGCAAAATATCTGATTTTTTCTTCTTTTTTTGGTTTTCAAAACTCCCTTTTCTCTAGAATTCCTTCCTTAAAATTCTGGTTGCTTCAGCCTCTCCAAGCTTAGATCTCTGTGCTCAATTCAGTTTCATTTCTCAGGTGGAAATTGCCTCCAGCTAGAAATCATAGACTTTTCTCATTTGTCATCTTTTAAGAATCACAACCCTTGGTTATTGTTGGATTTTGTTTGAAAAAAAGTTATTTTCTCTGTTGTCTCCTGGTTTGAATTGTTTTGGGGAGCACAATTTCTAACTTGTTATTCCCTCATGAAGCAAAATTGACTTTAAAGTATCTGAAACATGTTACTAAGCACATCAGTGCAACAGTGTATCAGTTTTGGAAAGCACACAGTACTTTGTAGGGAATGTTTATAGAGGACTCATGGGCATAAATGGAGGAAACTGCAAAGATATTAGAACTCAGGGTCAGATAGAGCTGTTTTACTTTATCAGGTCATATAATAGACTTTTGCAAAAATAAAAATAAAAAGGCTTAAAGGATAGTATTTGTTGTTTTAAAGATTCAACAATTCTGATTTTGCTGAGACACGGGCAAACTATTACGCATTGAGTGGTAAAATACCCTTGTTATAAATGATAAAAAATCGAAAATCTTGAAATATCATAAAGTTCAACAATAATGGTTAAGTAATATTACACTAAGAAATCTTTAGGAATGGTTTATAATAATCAATAGAAGCATGACCTCCTTGATTAAGCCTTCATTTTGTATTTTGTCTGGTAGTAGTACTTTGTTGTAAGAACTGTTCAAACTTGAGGAATTCAAGAGAAGTAAAAGTTAATGAAGGAATTATGAATTCAGTGTGTTAGAAAATATTGTTCATTATTAAGAATGTAATTATATTTCTAAGTGACATTATTAATATTCAGAAAAGGATAGATAACACATAACAAACTCAGAGAGGAATGAGAACAACCTTATTTTACTTATAAAAAGGCATGCAGACATAAAGACCATGATTATACAGTTTTTAAAAATCATTAAGTAACATTTACCACCATCTCTCTTGATAGTTTGAGACATAATTGATGCAGACAACTGAATAATGTGATTCCATCCTTTTCTGAAATTATTATGTTCCATAGATAAATAGTAAGTCTTTCTTTATTAGCTATGTTAAAAACTACCTTTTTACTTTTAGTGTGACCAAAGCATTTATTTTTTCTAAATTGTCAGCATAATTATACTACATGTCACTACAGTAAAGTGTTCCTATATTCAGTCATTTCAATTAGGTCTCTTAAGGTATAGGCTTAGCTCCTGTTCCTCTGTTATTAAGGTTTATAAACACACATACATGCCTATAACAGGATGAATCAGATTTTGAATGAATAGATATGACATTCTACTTTCCCATTCCAGACACATTATCCCCTTTAATTATATCTACTCTGAGTAATGTAGGGACACCAGCCAGTCTTCTGCCCTTCAATCCATAAAACTTCTAAGAGAAAAACTGATTCCAGTTGTCTCTTTTGCTGTGTTGGTAATACTGTGCTGTGACTCAAGTGAATGATTACACTGTATTTGTGACTCAGGTGGTAAAGAAGCTGCCTGCAATGCAGGAGACCTGGGTTCGATCCCTGATTCCGTAGGTACCCTGGAAAAAGGGAATGGCTAACCACTCCAGTATTATTGCCTGGAGGATTTCAAGGAAAGAAGAGCCTGGTGGGCTACAGTCCATGGGGTCACAAAGAGTCAGACATGACTGAGTGACTTACACTTTCACTTCACTTTCAATCTAAAAGTAGTCACTCATCAGCTTTGTAGTCATTCTATAATGAATGATTCACCAGTTGGAAATTTAACTTTTTAGGTTAAAAAAGTGCCCAAATGCTTACTGTTACCTAAGATTCTATCTAGAGACAAATATTATTTGCATAACTCATTGAGGAAGTCTACACAGATTTTGCCTTGTTTCATTGAGCAAAGCACTTTACTAAATATTCTAAGCCTTAATATAAAGTTTGTAAACACTTTTAAGACCATGTGCTCTGCATGTTGTATTGGAAGGATAAAAGGAAAAACAGGGATAGAAATACAGACACACATACACACAAATCCAGTTATGGACATATTAGTTTTTAATCATTCATGATTTAAATTAAGTAAACCTGTTAGCTCAGCTGGTAAAGAATTGCTTGCAATGCAGGAGACCCTGGTTCAATCCCTGGGTCAGGAAGATCCGCTGGAGAAGGGAAAGGCTACCTACTCCCGAATTCTGGCCAGGAGAATTCTATGGACTGTATAGTCCATGGGGTCACAAAGAGTTGGGCACAACTGAGTGACTTTGACTTTCAAACATCCAACATACATAACTAAGTAGGTAAATACCCAAGAAATTCTTTAGTTAGGTGTTTAGAAACTTTAGGTCTTAAAAAGTTGAGTGAATCTCCTTTGAAAAGGTTAGAAATATTTATTTCTCATCATTCTCTTTTATTCATCTCCCTTACACAAAATATGTATAGATCAAACTCATGTTCAAGTTTCTAATAATAAGTCAAATATTTTATGAAAAAGAAAAACATGTAGTTTGCTTTTAGGATGTTGAACTTACTTCTGCAACATCACATTTCATTTTACATATGGAATGCACCATAAAGGTATATTGTGGAAATTTTATTTAATGCATTTTCTAGTGTCAGCACTCTAGTCCCAGTGTTCATCACTTCACATCTATATTACAGCAATCATTTCTTCTTTTCTGCTTCTCGTTTCCCACATCCAACCCAGTAAGATAAGCCTCCTCAAATATCATTTTAATAACGGCTGGTCCCCATTATAAACACCCGCCATTACTGCCAATTGAATGGAGTCCAAATTGTTTTTGTTGGAATTCCAACCCTTCTATTATCTGGCCTCACCTTGCCATCCAAATATATCTCCAGATGTTTCCTAACACTGCATTCCCTACTCTAATTAGTCTGCTTATTCTCTAATTAGGCCATCTCTTCTCTACGTCCACACAGTGATACGTACTTTGCTGCCTCTGCCCTCCTTCTGCTTCTAAAGCTTCCTTAACCTGGAATGACCTCATCTTCCAGCCCTTAACTTCTTTCCTTTCTACCCTTCAAAGGTTATTTTTTTGTCCACTTAATAGATAACTGCTTCCTACAGGATACCTGCCATATGGACCCTTTCTTAGTCTGAGCACCCACAGTTCCTACTGTTTATTTATGGCACATTTCTCATCCACTCTAAGAGACACTTACAAAATAATGTATTTTTCATTAAATTTATTTTATACTCGTGGCATTCATAGATTGTTTCACCTTTTTCATAGATTGAAACATACAAGTGTTCCACCTTTCTAATTGGCATATAAAATGATGGTGCATCTAATCAATTTATGGTATCTTAAAAGTTGAAAAATCAGTGTATATATTTATTATTTTCTTATGTTTTCCTATGTATCTGATGTGTTATCCTGCATTATTGTACATTTGCACCATGGGAATTTTTTTTTTAATCTTCTCTTGAATACTCTATAGTTTTACATGTATGATTGAATTTCTTGGAATTAATTAGCAAAACTTTATTTTGGTTAAATGAAGCTTAATAAATAAAGGCGTAGGTTTGGTAGAAAAGTACTTTTGGAATCATTGTAAACTTTTCTTTATTTTAACCTTTTCTTTGAAAGTGAAAGTGAAGTCACTCAGCTGTGTCTGACTCTTTGTGACCCCACAGACTGTAGCCTGCAGGCTTCTTGTCCATGGGATTTTCTAGGCGTGAGTACTGGAGTGGGTTGCCATTTCCTTCTCCAATTCATTGAAGTATTATACATATGCAGAAAAGTGCACATAAACGTACAGCTTAATCCATTTTCAGAAACTCAACATATCTTAGGTAACCAACACTCAGACTGAGAAGCAATACAGTATCAGGATGCCAGAAACCCTCTTTAAACCACCTTTCAATTACATGGGCTATCCTTATATCCTGGTCTGGAAAAACATAGATTGGTTTGCCACATTCTGCCCTGTATGTAAATGTAGTCACACAGTTCAGTTCAGTTTAGTCGCTTAGTTGTGTCCGACTCTTTGCGACCCCATGAATCACAGCACACCAGGCCTCCCTGTCCATCACCAACTCCTGGAGGTCACTCAGACTCACATCCATCGAGTCAGTGATGCCATCCAGCCATCTCATCCTCAGTCATCCCCTTCTCCTCCTGCCCCCTATCCCTCCCAGCATCAGAGTCTTTTCCAATGAGTCAACTGTTTGCATGAGGTGGCCAAAGTACTGGAGTTTCAGCTTTAGCATCATTCCTTCCAAAGAAATCCCAGGGTTGATCTTCAGAATGGACTGGTTAGATCTCCTTGCAGTCCAAGGGACTCTCAAGAGTCTTCTCCAACACCACAGTTCAAAAGCATCAATTCTTCGGCGCTCAGCCTTCTTCACAGTCCAACTCTCACATCCATACATGACCACAGGAAAAACCATAGCCTTGACTAGACAGACCTTAGTCAGCAAATAATGTCTGCTTTAGAATATACTATCTAGGTTGGTCATAACTTTTCTTCCAAGGAGTAAGTGTCTTTTAATTTCCTGGCTGCAGTCACCATCTGCAGTGATCTTGGAGCCCCCAGAAATAAAGTCTGACCCTGTTTCCACTGTTTCCCCATCTATTTCCCATGAAGTAATGGGACCAGATGCCATGATCTTTGTTTTCTGAATGTTGAGCTTTAAGCCCACTTTTTCACTCTCCTCTTTCACTTTCATCAAGAGGCTTTTAGTTCCTCTTCACTTTCTGCTGCACAGGCTTTAATGTCTGAGTTTTTTTGTTCAACCTTGTTATTGTGAGACTCAGCCACATTGTTACCTATAGTTGTAAATCATCCATCCTCATTCATGTGCTGACTTCTGTTTTATGAATATATCACAATCTATCTAACAATACTTCTGTTTTATGAATATATCACAATCTAACAATACATCTAAACAATACATCTATTGTTGATGTATTTTGGGTAATTTCCAACTTTAATCTTATACTGATCATACTGCCCTGAATATTCTAGGATGTTCATTTGTTGTGTATATGGATTGATTTCTCTTGGTTAAATATCAAAGAGCAAGAATGTTGGGTCACAGAGAATAAAATCACCTTCAGCAGATGCCACTTAACTGTGTTCTAAAGTTGGTTCAATTTATATTCTCATGAGTAGTATGCAAGAATCCTGGCTGTTCTACATTTTCACTAACACTTGGTGTTTCTGCCTTTTTCAGTTTACCATTATGGTGGATATGTGTAGTATCATCATTATTATTTTTTTGTACATGTAAAGAAAAAAGCGCTTCCAGCAAAATTTTTGGATTTTCCTTTAGCATTGTGACAGTTACTGAAAATAATTACTTTAGGTTGAATTTAAGGTTTACATGAAAACTGCTAAAGCTATTATTTGGATATTTGCTTGACTATGGTTCAGTGCCTTTGAGACTAGTAACCATTGGGGGCTGTTGCTAGTGATAACTTTCTGGTGTAATGATTAACTGTAATCATTTTTGTCTTTGTGAAAATTTACTGACCATTTCATATATCTCCAGACTTATCTATTTGGCTCTTCTAATTCTCAAGTTTATAATTGGGGCGTCCCTGGTGGCTCAGAAGGTCTAGAATCTGCCTGCAATTCAGCAGACCTGAGTTCGACCCATGGATTGGGAAGATCCCCTGAAGAAGGGAATGGCTACCCACTTCAGTATTTTTGCCTGGAGAATCCCATGGACAAAGGATTTGGCTCTTCTTCTAATTCTTGAGTTTATAATTAGTATGCTGGTTCCTTGCAGTTGAAGACAACTTGATTAACATCTTGCTTATAACCTCATTGGATTAATATCACTTATTTTTTGTTTATAAATGTCTCTGATTAATACCAGCATTGTTTACTGTATAGATAAAGGTAGAATAAAATGTTGCTCCCTGGTGACACTTACTATCTACTGTGAATCTGTTTTGCAAGTAAAAGCTGTGGTTTCAAATCTGAGCATTAAATCTCTAATGAACTAGTATTTCTCATTGATTTTTCATGTGTTTCAAAACATTTTATGTGCTTGAAGTACCAGATAATTAGCCTGTAATTCCATTTCTCTACCCTGTGACTGCTGAGAGAAACACTGTGGTCATTTTTCTTGCCAGTGTTCTTTCCTACTCATGTTCAGGCCAAGACATTTGATTTCTTACTGAATCATAAAGCTATATTTTTAACATTATTTTGAAATCAAAGATGCTGACTTCAGTATATTTAACTCCAGAAGTTAGTACAGATTGTGTGACTAATTACCATAAAAATTATGGCTGAGGAATGAGAAAGGTGTAGTCACTCACAATTTTCCATTTACAAAACAAGGTTTTAGAAAATAACCAAAGATGAATGTGGCAGTTTTATGAAACCATGGTCTATTTCCAACTATTTCTTTAGTGGTCTGGAAATTCACAATGCTAGGTTCAACCAGGCACATCCCTACATAACTACTGGAAAAACCATAGCTTTGACTATATGGGCCTTTGTCAGTAAAGTGATGCTATGAACTCTGTCTAATTTATTTTATATTCCCAAATAATTACCTGATGGGTGAGTACAGAGCAAGTGTTTATAAATGATTTGAATAAGGAAACTAAATGTGTAGTATGATCCTAATTAGGTAAATAAGTGTTTTTAAGCACATAATGCACAAATGCAGAGATATAGAAAGAAATATAAAAATATTGAAGAGTGATTATTTGCAGGTAGTACAGTTATGGGTATTATTTTCTCCTTATATGATTGTTTCTTTTCCTTTTTTTTTTAAACACAGATGTATTACTGTTATAAAAAGTTTTAATATATAATTTGAAAATAAAAATATAATATTAAAAAGTTTATCTAATTCATATGTTTACCTAAAACAAGTAGACTCCCAGATACTTCTCCAGCAAAGATGAGCTTGGATCAGCAGAGAATTCCAATTCGGAGATTGTAACCAATGCAAGGCCATAGGCAAGTCCCCCAAAAGAGAACACTTTTATAGAGATAAAAAGGAAGTAGGGAGGGCTATAATAAATGAAGAATCTGTGGCTTTTCATTGGCTGAGTTCCTAAAGATGCAGTCTTTCTCCTTCCACTGGGCTCTGCAGTCTTCACAGAGTATGAGATCACCTCCTTCTTGTCTCTGTTTAATTGAGTTTTCTGTTTATTAACTTGCTTCCTATGTTAGATACAGACACAGCGGGGTCATTAGGACTGATTCCTCAAAACTGTGGGTCAAACAATTTTGTTGTTATTTAATTGATAGAGAAACCAGGATTCTTCTAATTGTTCCAGTATGTAAATCAGTTTGATAGTCTTGAACAGAACAGTTTTATAGTTATTCTGCTGTAGTGTAGGAATCTAAAACTAATGAGTTTACCTACCCATCAAATTTGTTTATTGACTTTAAGTTTCAGTCTCAGTTGTGTTCGACTCTTTGCGACCCCATGGACTGTAGCCCACCAGGCTCCTCTCTCCATGGAATTATCCAGGCAGGAATACTAGAGTGGGTAGTCATTCCCTTCCTTAGGGGATCTTCCCAACCCAGGGATTGAACCGAAGTCTCCTGAACTGCAGGTGGATTTTTACTGTCTGAGTCACCAGGGGTAGGTACACATTAATTTGAGTTTTTCCTCATTTTATAATTGGTATAAAATCCTATCTTTGTAGGAGATTTGAAATGTATGTTCATGTTTTCGTTTTCTCTCTTTTCCTTAGTGGTTTTTATCTTCCATGTAATGACTCCTGAGTGGCTTTCCAGGTAGCTCAGTGGTAAAGAACCTGCCTGCCAATGCAGGGGACATGGGTTAGATCTCTGGGTCAGAAATGTCCCCTGGAGGAGGAAATGGCAACCCACTCCAGTATTCTTGCCTGGAAAATCACGTGGACGGAGGAGCCCAGTGGGTTACAGTCCATGGGGTTGCAAAGAGTGGGCTATGGTGACTCTTGAACCTTACTTTCCTTTGGTGTTTCTGGTCATAGTTTAAAAAGATTATCATTCTTCTTATTTCTCAAGCCAGAAGTCTGAGAGTCATTCCAGACTTTCCTTCTTTTTCGTGTCCACATTAAATTGCTACCAAGGTAACACTGAATCTAATGTATCTTTGGCTTTTGTTTCTCTTCTTCTTTCCCTCTGTCATTGGTGTTTCATTATTTTCATCTTGGTTTATTTTAACTGCCACACTGCTGATCCCATTGAAGAGTGCTGCATGTCTACCTTGTGGACATGTAGCGTTCGTTCATTGTAGAGATTTTGTAGAACCTAATGGCAATTGCTTAAAATGGTCCCTGTCATTTACTTAATAATCAGTCCATGACTGTGATATATTTGCAATGTCTACCCTTTACCAAGCAAGGGCAATAGAGAAACTCACTATTGACTGGTCTTCAAGTGGCTTAAAAAAAAATCTGACATTGATGGTTGCCATTTGCCTGGTGTCGTAAGTGGGCAAGGAAGTTGTAATTACTGTATCTTCCAGAAAAATGGGAATGGAGGCAGAGTGAAAGTTTTGAAAACTTTTGTTACAGTGAAAGTAACAAAATTTAAGTTTGCCTTTGTTCTTTTGTGTGAATCCCTTCCAAGGTACTGGTAAGTGAAAGTGTTCACAGAGTTAAAAATTGAGGCTTGGGGGCATTTGCAAAAGTAAGGTAGTTAAACTGTGATTGGTTAAGATCATTGTCCTCTTCAGCTTCAGCTGCCCCCCTGACACATGTGTCCTGTGTCTCATGACACTGGGGTGATCTTGGCAATTTTTTCTGTTCATTTGTTTGAGCTATAGCTCTAGCAATACTTCAAGTATGTCATGTATGAAGTTGAAAGTTTTAAAGTATCTCAGATAATAAAATTTTTTTTGGATAACTGATATTCGAGAAAAGACTGTCTTTCTAGTCTCTCTGCATAAAATATTACATTTTTTGGTCATGGGAACAGACATTCAAAGAGTATGCAGACAAAGATGCAAGGGGAAATATCATAGCCTCTTGACAGTTAACAATAGCAGATTTTATATTAATATATTTATTTGGGGGATTTACAGTATTTGTCAGCTTTTAATAATTTGAAATGTATGCGAACTGTTTTTTTTTTTTAATTGCACATGTATTTTTCTTAGAGAGGGCCCTCAAGTTGTGTAAGCTCACAGAACCTATGTCTTTTACCAAATAGGAGGTCTCTGGGGAAACATTTATGATCAATTATCTTTTGCTGAGGCATCTCTCACTGCCCTGTAGTCAGAGACCCAGCACTGTTCCCCTGCTCTAAAAGCATGAATTTACTAGGAGTGGAACAGAGAAGCTATATTATCCTAGTTTATGATAGCAAATGTCAAATGCTTGTACTCTGGTTATTTGAATCTGGTTTTATAAACTATTATAGGCAGGGCATATACCTTTTTACCCTATGGATTTAATACAGAACGTAGTATTTGATAAGATGATTATTTTTTTTTTTAGTGTTTATCCACTTAGTATAAAATCTCATTTCAGGTCATTAATCCCCTTTCATTTTTTCCTTCAGTGTAATAAACTGTGATAATTAGATTTAAAGTAAATATAAATATTATTTACTCTGAAGACCTTAATAGGTTACTCATTGGATGCTTTTTCTTGTTTTTTCCTCCTCCTTTACTACCCTGCCCAATATTCAAAATATCCTCCTGCCTCTGTATCACCTTTATTTTATTTCTTTTTTTTTTTTTCATGTTAAGTTACTTTAAAAAAAAAAAAGTTTTACTTTGTATTGGAGTATAGTCAATTAATAAATGTGATAGATTCAGGTGAACAGCGAAGGGACATATACATGAATCCATTCTCCCCAAACTCCTCTCCCATCCAGGCTGCCACATGACATTGAGCAGAGTTCCATGTACTATACAGTAGGTCCTTGTTGGTTATCTATTTTAAATATTAAAAAGAAAAAAATGTTGCGGTGTGTACATGTCCATCCCAAACTCCCTAAGTATCCCTTCCCACCCCTCCCTTTCCCCTTCACTTTCCAATCTCTTCTTTTTCAGATATGAAGATTTACCTTTTGATATGCGGATGGGCCAGACTTTCTCTGACTTAATCCATTGCTTTCATTTACTTCCCAGATTTTGATTCTTGATTTACTTTGCTCTTTCCTCCTTGGGAGCTGCTAAGATTTATACAGTTGATTTCAACTACCATCTCTAGTGATGATTTAGTTGCGGGCGCTAATAAAATGTTTTACTGTAATTTAAAAGGGAGACTGAAAATAACTTGGCAAGTACTGAATATTCACCTATATTATTTCAAACAGTACCAGTAAAACCCAGGCTGTTATATAAATGTAAGTGTTCTTGCTATAGATTACAGGGAATCTGGAAAGAGTTAGTATTGCTGAGGCTTTTGTGCATGGTGCCAGATGTTAAAAGCTGCAGAGTCCTGAAGTTTTACCACTCCTATAAAGCATTTCCCAATAGTTTTAGTCCACACTCCTCTTCTTGACTGCCTGAGGCACACATTGTTACTAACATTTATTCCTTGTGGGGCCTCTGAAATAGCTGGACCTTTAAAATCTTCCAGTTTATCTCCTCATCAAAGGCACTTAAAGTTATATTATGTGACATTTGAATATATGCTTTTTCTTAAAGCTTCTTGTTTTTGAGTACGTTATTAGTTCTTAGGACACTAATTGGAAATATGGAAAGTGTGATGAGATCTAGATAACTTCACTTTAAAATCTACCTATAATCAGAACAGAAATACACAAAAGGTTCCTTTTAGTGGCTGAAAGACCCAGGGGGTTAGAGAAACTTGCCTTGCAACTGTGTTAAAATCTCTAGATAATATGTCAGTCAGAATGGATGGGTACAGATCAACGGAGAAACAGGGAGACAGCTAAGTCATTATGGGAGGTGTTTGCAGTGCCCATCCAAGTTCTGTCTAAAAGTGAGGGAGCCTCCGCTATCTGAGTTCGGGTTCTCTTGGTCCTATATGGTTCTGATTGGTGATGAAAGAGCTGTGGTCTCTAGACTCTGAGATTTTCCCATCTCATTGGTAAGAACACATCGATTGTGAGATTAACTTAATCAACCAAATGCTATTCCTGTTTAATGCATCTGAATTACTTTCTCTATCTTATTCCCAAACTCAGCAAACACAGGGCAGTACAGTGGATTTACATATTACAGTGGATTTACATATTACAGTGGATTTACATATTAAGTATGTGTAGGTGTACATCTTAGACAAGGACATAATTTGAAATTTGCATATAATCAAAATTATGCTTGAACTCTTTTGAATTAATTTTGAATTAGTGGGATTTCGGTTTAGAAGCCCCAAATTAAGTGCTTCCTTTTTCTGCCTCCTGTAGCTCCCTTTCTTCTTCCTTTCCCTTCTTTCTTCTCTCCCTCTCTTTTTCTCTCTTTCTCCTTCCCCTCTCCTGCTTCCTCCCTTTTTTCTCTCCTTTTCCTTCACTCCCCTTCTATTTCTTTCTCTCTCTTTCTTTTTCCCCTTGGGCCAGTTGGAATCTGAGGTTTCGTTCAATGGTAGGAATGAGGAGCAATGGACACCCAAAGAACTTCACCCTATATTTCATTACAGTGGTGAAGAGCATGTGATCTGGACTTGTATGCTTTTTTTGGAATTATACTTACTAGCAATGTGTTATATACTATACCATTTAAATAAAGGATATAGAAAAATTCAATGAGGTAAAATTTATAAAGTTCTTAGCATGGGGCTTAAATGAAAGTGCTATTTAAGTGGCAGCCATTAAAGTAACCATTCAGTTATGGTTGGATTCTGGAATCATGAAGTGTATATTGGGATGTGTGTACGTATTGATATACTTGCGTATTGGGAAAGGATTCTCCCCATCTAGTTAATTATCATGTCTCCTGCCTCGCATGTTTCTCTTTCTCTCTCTCTCTCTCTCTCTTTTTTTTTTTTTTTTGGTAAAAACATTTAAGTTCTGTTCTCCTAGTAAATTTCAGTTATGCTATACAGTGTTATCAGCACAATAGTTATGTGGAATCTACCAAAAAATTTCCAGCTCATAGAAACACAGCCAGGGGCTCAATGGTTAGGAAAAGAGAGATTGGTAAAAGGGTCCCAGCTTTCAGCTGTAAGATGAATAAGGTCTGAGGATCTAGTGTATAATAGTCAATGCTTTATGTTTTCATTATTTTAAATGCATATTTCTGGCAAGAGAACTTTGCTCAGTCATTTATAGCATGTTGAGTTTCTGACACATAGGAATTTTATGAAGATAAATTAATGAAATATACTTTGACACTTTAGAACAGCAGGAATGATTTCACCCTTCAAAAATGTATGAAGTGTGCTTTTATTTTTTCAGCTGTTACACATTAGAGAACTTCCATCCTGTTGAAGGTGTGGTAGTTTTATGCAAGTTTTACGTGCTCATAGAGTTGAAGTTGAGGGTCATTTTTGTTATCAGTCCTCTGTAGTTCCCCCATTGAACCCAAATTTTCTAATGCAATTCCAATTTCTAAGCCTTTTCCCTATCCCCTCCCTGTTGAGCCTCCCCAACCTGGCTCACCCCTCTAGGTCATCACAGAGCACCAGGCTGAGCTCCCTATGTTATATAGCAACTTCATACTAGCTATCTGTTTTACATATGGTAGTATGTATATGTCAGCACTGCTCTCTCAATTCGTCCCATACTCTTCATCCCCTGCTGTGTTTACAAGTCTTTTCTCTATGTCTGTGTCTCTATGTGTATCTTGCAAATAGTTTTATCAGTACCATTTTTCTAGATTCCATATATGTGTGTTAGTATATATTTGTCTCTTTCTTTCTGACTTATTTCAGTCTGTATAACAGGCTCTAGGGTTGTCCACCTCAGTTCAACTGATTCAGATTTGTTCCTTTTGATGGCTGAGTAATATTCCATTGTACATAATATACCACACCTTTCCTTAACTGTTCATTTGTTGATGGACATCTGGGTTGCTGAGCCATTCTGTATGGATGAACATCTAGTTTAATGGGCCGTTGTGTGTTAACATCTAAGTTTATTATGGCAGAATGATGTATTTCCTTGTTTGTATAAGTCCATGGTGGGCTAGGGGCTGTGAGGGGAGCTTCATGACTTTAAATTCCATTATATCGCCAATCTGGTGCTTCCCTGGTGGCTCAGAGGTAAAGAATCTGCCTGCAGTGTAGAAGATGTGGGTTTGATCCCTGGATTGAGAAGATCCCCTGGAGGACAGCACAGCAACCCACTGTAGTGTTCTTACCTGGAGAATACCATGGACAAAGGAGTCTGGCAGGCTACAGTCCATAGGGTTGCAAAGAATCAGACCCAACAAATGAAAAGGCAACCTATTGAATGGGAGAAGTTAGAATAGTTGCATATCATATGTTTGATGAGGGATTACTATTCAAAACATAAAGAACTCAATAGCAAAACCCCCAAAACAATCAACTAAAAGTGAGCAAAAGATATGAATAACAATTTTTTTCAAATAGGACATTCAGATGGCCAACAAGTACATTAAAAGGTGCTCATATCACTAATCATCAGGGAAATGCAAATCAAAATCACAATGAGATATCATATCACCTCACACTGGTTAGAATGGCCATTACCAAGAAGACAAGAAATGACAGGTTGTTGGCAAGGACAAAAGCAAAAGGAACACTTGTGTACTGTTGGTGGAAAGGTAAATTGGTACAACCACTATGGAAAAGAGTATGACGCTTCCCCTCCAAATTAGAAAAGACCTTGAAAAATGAAAGTGTTAATCGCTCAGTTGTATCCCACCTTTTGTGACCCTGTGGACTGTAGCCCACCAGATTTCTGCATCCATGGAATTTTCCAGGCAAGGATACTAGAATGGATTGCCATTCCCTTCTTCACAGAATCTTCCTGACCCAGAAATCGAACCCAGTCTCCTGTGTATCCTGCATTGCAGGCAGATTCCTTATCGTCTGAGCTACCAGGGAAAACGCCCAGATGAACTTACGATCAAGCAGTTCCACTTCTGGGTATTTATCTGAATAAAACAAAAGTACTAACTCAAAAAACATATTTACTTCATGTTCGTTGCAGCACTGTTTACAATCACCAAAATATGGAAGCAGCCTACGTGCCCATCTATAAATGAATGATGAAAATGTGGTATATTTACATATATATATTGGGATATTATTCAGCCATAAAAAGAAGGCAGTCTTGTCATGTTTGACAACAGGGATGGACCTTGAGGGCATTATGCTAAGTGAAATAAATCAGACAGAAAAAGACGAATACAGTGTATAGAATCTAAAATAAAAACAAAATTAAACCAGTAATATATAAAGAACAGAAGCTGGGGATTTGGTGGGGTGGGTGTAGGTTAAAGGGGTTCAAAAGGTACAGACTTCTAGTTATAAAATCAATAAGTCCTGGGGATGTAATGTAGAGCCTATTAGCTATAGTTAATGTATTGTATATTTGGAAGTTCCTAAGAGAGCAAGTCCTAAAAGTTCTCATCACAAGAGAAAAAAATGGCAACTGTGTGTGGTGATATATGTTAGTTAGACCTATTGTGAGACTCATTCTGCAGTATATACACATACTGAATCATTATACTATACACCTGAAATGAATTTAATGTTGTATGTCAATAATATCCTGGTTAAAAAAAGAAAAATTCTTCCAAAGTTTTTGTCAAATTCTGTCCTTGAAGATGTATGCAGAATTGATTGCACTTCATTTCTGCTTAATGCTATGTATCATGTTTCATAATACATAATAATGTAGGCTAGTTTTCTGTTTTGCAATGATATTTGCATTTCCTTCCTGAATAAAATAGAAATAGGAACTATTTTTAAGTATCAATTATTATGTAGGATGCAAAATATTTATACTAGGAGAGTGTCTTCAAGGACTCAGGGGCTTTATAAAAAATAACTACTGCACCAGAATCAGTATGGTTAGGTGTTTGAAAGGTATAAGAACTCACTTATCAGTTTCCCTCATTTATAAAATAAAGGATCTGAGTTAGATGTTCTCAAAGGCCTTTTGAGATTTAAACTGCTAAAAATCATTAGAGACTATTTTTACATTAAAACTTAATGCACAGTTAATGGTGCCTTAGTGGTTTGAAAGACTAAAACCAATGGTTTAGTAAAAATGTAAGCATTCAAGGGATCTCACATTATTCTAGTTCAGTTCTTTTTGTTGTTACAATTTAAGGTCCTTTCCAATCCCATAAGAACATTTCTCATGGTTAGACAAAGTTTTTTGTTTTTTTTCTTTTTCCTTATATGTGGCAACATTAGAGGTCAGAAACCTCACTTTCGGTGATTGTGTGGCTTGTAGGAATCTGCTTTTATTCACATGTTGGTGATATCTGTATTTTCTAATAAAGTGGGTTACATCTGTCTTCAATTTGATTTTTTCCTATAATTGTATAAAAAAGTGATTTGAGACTTGTGACAGAAGTCTGCACTGTATCTTTCCCAACCAGTAATATCATGATCCATGGTAATCTCTGTGAAAGCCTCATAAATGTTGATGAATTAGAAACAGTATTAAGAATAAACCAAAAGCCCACTTATATTTCCTACCATTTAAACGCAGTTCCTGTATGAGAAGGCAACTAAATCAGAAAGCTTTCCATTTTCACAGGAATGCCTAGAACTTCAGTTCAGTTCAGTCGCTCAGTCGTGTCCAACTCTTTGTGATCCCATGAATCGCAGCACGCCAGGCCTCCCTGTCCATCACCATCTCCTGGAGTTCACTCAGACGCACGTCCATCGACTCAGTGATGCCATCCAGCCATCTCATCCTCTGTCATCCCCTTCTCCTCCTGCCCCCAATCCCTCCCAACATCAGAGTCTTCCAATGAGTCAACTCTTCACATGAGGTGGAAAAAGTACTGGAGTTTCAGCTTTAGCATCATTCCCTCCAAAGAAATCCCAGGGCTGATCTCCTTCAGAATGGACTGGTTGGATCTCCTTGCAGTCCAAGGGACTCTCAAGAGTCTTCTCCAACACTACAGTTCAAAAGCATCAATTCTTCGGTGCTCAGCCTTCTTCACAGTCCAACTCTCACATCCATACATGACTACTGGAAAAACCATAGCCTTGACTAGACGGACCTTAGTCAGCAAAGTAATGTCTCTGCTTTTGAATATGCTATCTAGGTTGGTCATGACTTTTCTTCCAAGGAGTAAGCGTCTTTTAAATTCATGGCTGCAGTCACCATCTGCAGTGATTTTTGCAGCCCCCAAAAATAAAGTCTGACACTGTTTCCACTGTTTCCCATCTATTTCCCATGAAGTGATGGGACCAGACGCCACGATCTTCGTTTTCTGAATGTTGAGCTTTAAGCCAACTTTTTCATTCTCCTCTTTCACTTTCAAGAGGCTTTTTAGTTCCTCTTCACTTTCTGCCATAAGGGTGGTATCATTTTCCAATTATATATCATAACCTTTTTACATTCGTTTCAAAGGACAGATGTATTTGAGGAGTCACGCAGAATACACTACACATTTAAAGAAAGGTGTATTAAAAATTGATTTCACTTTTATTTCTGCTCAACACTATTGCATTTCATCGTTGAACCTGAGATACTATAATATCCTTGTTTTCTAATTCTTTTCTTTCTTACATTGAGAATTATTTATGACCACATTTTGTGTCTTGTCCTTAAAACAAATGTTCTTTCCATTTATCTGATTTCTCTTGTCTTTGCCTTCTTTAGTCTCTAAATCAGACATTATTCTCAAAGTTATTTATCACCAGTAAAATTTATCAAGTGCCTTCTCAGAGAGTAAGTCAGTTCTTTGCATTCCTTTGAGTTAGGTAGCCATGTTCCATGTTGAAGACATAAAAATGTCAACACTCTGATTTTTAAAATATGTGTTCTATTTATGGTCAGATATTAGCAAGAATCAGTCTCTGGTTTCTATAGCCATATGGACCGATTTGATTGGCGGAATGATTCATATCTTCCTGTTCATGCATGATAGATCACTCAGAACCCATTTTTCAAAATATGGCATTTGCTTCTTTAGGTAATGATATCGGTACATACCTATCTCATATGTAAAATCCCAGGTGCTTTATACAGTTAAAATCTGAGGAAATATATCATTGGATTTATGCAGTAATTTTTGTGCTCAGTTAGTTGATGATACCACTACAAGCTTTTCTTTGTAAAGTACTGCTGTCAAAGTATTACTTCTCTGCTTAAAGCAGAAATTCCTTCAGAAACTTTTCACTCATGTCTTTAGGATAGAATCCGGTTGTTATAGCTTGACTTTGTGAGCATACACACACTGCCCCTGACATAAGCTTCCAACCTCATATTCTGCTTCTCCCTTTTCTGAAAACTTAACTGTAGCCAGTTAGATGCACTCATGTTCCCAACATATGAGTACTTCTGTCTCTGTATGTTTTTAAGAACTTCTCTTCTACCTGTAGTGACTTTGTGTCTGTTTTTCATTTAAGAAATCTTGTCTTTCAGGGGTACGTTTTTTCTCACTTTGCCCATGAAGTCATTATTGAAATTTTCAATTAGCGGAAGGGAAGGGAATTCAGTTGGAGATGGAGGAAAACATTTGAAAATCCACTATGTGGCAAGTACTATGATGGGCATTTTACATACATTATTTCAACAAAGGCTTCCTGTTTTATGAATTCCTTTCTTTTATTTAAGAAGTCCAATTCAGTTGCTCAGTTGTGTCCAACTCTTTGAGACCCCATGGACTGCAGCATGCCAGGCCTCCCTGTCCATCACCAACTCCCGGAGCTTGCTCAAACTCATGTCCATCAAGTTGATGATGATATCCAACCATCTCATCCTCTGGCGTCCCCTTCTCCCCCTGCCTTCAACCTTTCTCAGCATCAGGGTCTTTTCTAGTGAGTCCGTTCTTCACATCAGGTGGGCAGAGTATTAGAGCTTTAGCATCAGTCCTTCCAATGAATATTCAGGACTGAATTTCTTTAGGATTGACTGGTTTGATCTTGCAATCCAAGGGACTCTCAAGAGTCTTTTCCACCACAGTTCAAAAGCATCAGTTCTTTGGCGCTCAGCTTTCTTTATGGTCTGGCTCTCTCATCCATACATGACTACTGGAAAAACCATAGCTTTGACTATGCAGACCTTTGTTGGCCAAGTAATGTCTCTGCTTTTTAAAATACTGTCTAAGTTGGTCATATCTTTTCTTCCAGAGAGCAGGCATCTTTTAATTTTGTGGCTGCAGTCACCATCTGCATTGATTTTGGTGCCCAAGAAAATAAAGTCTCCCACTGTTTCCATTGTTTCCCCATCTATTTGCCACGAAGTGATGGGACCAGATGCCATGATCTTTGTTTTTTGAATGTTGAGTTTTAAGCCAGCTTTTTCACTCTCCTTTTTCACTTTCATCAAGAAGCTCTTAGTTCCTTTTCTTTTTCTGCCCTGAGAGTGGTGTCATCTGCATATCTGTGGTTATTGATATTTCTCCTGGAAATCTTGATTCCAGCTTGTGCTTCCTCTAGTCCAGCATTGCCTTCCTTTGTGGTTCAGATGGTAAAGAGTCTGCCTGCAATGCAGGAGACCTGGGTTCGATCCCTGGGTTGGGATGATCCCCTGGAGAAGGAAATGGCAACCCACTCCAGTATTCTTATCTGGAAAATTCCATGGATGGAGGAGCCTGGTGGGCTACAGTCCTTGGGGTCGCAAAGAGTTGAATATGACTGAGCAACTTCACTTTCATCAATTTCATTCATGTTCCTAAATTTCTTGCACTTTCATCAATTTCATTCACTTTCATCAGTACTCAGTACTTAGAAGAGTTCTTCGAACAGTGAACATTTATTTGATGAATAAACATAATTGCCTCACATTGTTAATTTTATGATAATGTCTTAGCCACTTTTCTCATCCTTGAGGACCAAAAAAAAGGGGGGAATCCATTTTACAGAGATTGAAATTATTACACAGTACTTGTTGTTTGATTCATTGGTTTGTGACTACCATTATTGAAATTTAAAAAATACTGTTGTTTGAGTAGCTTGGCTGTAGCTTAATACCCAGTGCTCTTCAGTGTTTAATGAGTGATTATGAGGGAAACTGTTCATGATGGAATACCGTCTTGAAGGATAAATGAACCAGAGGAAGATCTTAGGTGGATTAAAGCTTAGTATGATCTAGGAGTAATGGTGGTAAGTTCAGCTAAGCAGTACCTGTCCAGACATGCCCTGTAAAATGAAGAATTGTATTTGCTGTTGCTGAGCGTTTCTGTGGACTAGAAGGTTTCCTTCAAGAGCACGCCACTAAAATTGGTTCTAACCTGAAGTATTTTTCCACTTTAAGAAACATAATGGTTATTTTCCCCCATTATATTCTTATATTTTTTATTTTATCATAAAAATGAATGTTTTGCTGGCATTGCAATTATTTTTTAATAATTAATGTACTACAGTATATATTATTATAATATGTAGTTTTATAGTGTACTCTATTACAGTAATTCAGTAATCAATATATTGAAATTGGATTTGATAATTTGCTAATTGTCTTTTATCAATTGAACTTTGAAAAAAACTGAGAAAGAAAGAATAGAGGGAAAAAGAATCTCAGTATTGCCATTACCTTGTTTTCTGTAGATTCTTTTCATTTCCATTGAGAAATGGAACTGTCTGTAGTACCTATGCATGTCATATCTTACACAACTAGTGTTTGGACACTGTAATCTCATTTTGAATATATTACTCCAAGATATAAAAATTGAAATTTGAGCATGGGTTAAACTAATATTTTATTCTGAACCGGCTATAATAAGTGGATGTAGGGAGAGTTAGGCTTTTAAAAAAAATACAGCAGTGTGTACATGTCAATCCCAAACTCTCAGTCTGTTCCTTGCCCTTTTCCCCCTGCCCCCAGGTAACCATACATTCATTCTCTAAGTATGTAAATATGTTTCTGTTTTATAAATAAGTCCATTTGTATCATTTTTTAGAGATTCCACATAGAAGCCATATCGTATGACATTTGTCTTTCTCTGACTTATGTCTGAGATGTTACGAGATTGTATGATAATCTCCATGTCTATCCATGTTGGTGCAAATGGTATTATTTTATTCTTTTTTATGGCTGTGTTTTTACCACATATTCTGTTGATTGACATTTTCATTGCTTCCACGTCTTGGCTATCGTAAATAATGGTGCGTTTAACATTGGGGTATGTCTAGCCTTTCAAACCATGTTTTTCTCTGGATATATACCCAGGAGTGGGATTGTTTTTAAGAAACCTCCATACTGTTCTCCATAGTGGCTGTACCAATTTACATTCCCACCAACAGTGTAGGAGGGTTCCCTTTTCTCCACATCCACCCCAGCATTAATTGTTTATAGATTGTTTTTGATGATGGCCATTTTGACTGGTGTGAGGTGATATCTCATTGTAGTTTTGATTTGTGTTTCTCAAATAATTAGCATTGTTGAGCACGTGCCTCTTTTCATGTGCCTCTCGGCCATCTGTATGTCTTCTTTGCAAAAATGTTTATTCAGGTATTCTGTGCATTTTCCAGTTGGGTTATTAGGTTTTTTGTTTGTTTGTTTGTTTAATATTGAGTTACATGAGCTGTTTGAAACTTTTGGAGACTAATCCCCTGGGGAGTGCATTTTTCCTGCTCTGTGGGTTGAGAAAGTTTATGTTGATTGTGATGGAAATAAGCCTCACACAGTGTAGAAAGCGACCTGGTCATTTCATTAAGCAAACAGGCTACTGCTTCAGCAATTCAAGGTGATATAAAGCTGTAAATATTTTGATATCACTCATATTTCTCTTTTTCTTATAGGTTTTAAAATGGGTGGAAGAAGCAGTGCAGGCTTCCAAAGTTCACCTCTTATCAACAGATCATTTGGAACAGGCTGTAAATACTTGGAAAATTCCCTTTGATCCAAGTCTAAAAGAGGTTACTGTGTCTCTGAGTGGCCCTTCTCCAATGATTGAAATTCGCAATCCTTTAGGTAAGCTATATGGAACATTCATATTAAAAATATTTAAAAATATAGAATATGAAAAAAATAGAAAGACTTACTTGTTCAAATTAATGCTGACTTTATGAATAAATTTAACCAACTCAAAAGTGACTGGAGAAGATGTTTAAAAATTAAAACAGGATTTTTAGTCATAAGTATCATTGAGTTAACATGAGATTCAAAAAACTGAAACTCCTAATAATTTAAACAGATGGCATTTACTAACTTAATTGTAACTGAAGGATCCAAAAAATATTTTAGATGAACCTGAAATATTTTCTTCACCTTTATATGAGGAAATACTTCACAGTAACTTATTCTGTAAAATTCAGTGTTTTGTCATTTTTAAGTGAATCATATGAAAAAAGTCCTTTATTACTAAAAAAAAACTGTCTAATTTTTTACCATATCATTTTCTTGATAGATTTTAATTTTACAGGTTGTTCTTGTTCAGTCGCTAAGTTGTGTCTGACTCTTTGCAACCCTATGGACTGCAGTATACCACCAGGCTTTCCTATTCTTTACTATCTACCATGGTTTGTTTAAACTCATGTTCATTGCCTCAGTGATACTATCCCAGTGATATTATCCAATCATCTCATTCTCTGTCACTCTGTTCTCCTGCTCTCAATCTTTCCCACAATCAGGCTCTTTTCCAATAAGTCCGCTCCTCACACCGGGTGGTCAAAGGATAGAAGCTTCAGCGTCAGTCCTTCCAGTGAATATTCAGGGTTGATTTCCTTTAGGATTGACTTACTTGCCCACCTTGCATTCCAGTGGACTCTCAAGAATCTTCTCCAGCACCACAATTTGAAAGCATGAGTTCTTTGGTGCTCAGCCTTCTTTATGGTCCAACTCTCACATCTGTACGTATTTACTGGAAAAGCCATAGCTTTGACTATACGTACCTTTGTCGTCAATGTGAGGTCTCTGCTTTTCAATATGCTGTATGGGTTTGTCATAGCTTTCCTTCCAAGGAACAAGCATCTTTTAATTTAATGGCTATAGTCACTGTCCACAGTGATTTTGGAGCCCAAGAATATAAAATCTGTCACTACTTCCACTTTTTTCCCCTCTATTTGCCATGAAGTGGTGGGAGCGGATGCCGTGATTTTAGTTTTTTGAATGTGAGTTTAAGCCAGCTTTTTTCATTCTTTCCTTCCACCCTCATCAAGAGACTCTTTAGCTCCTCTTCAGGAGACAAGTAAACTCTGGTAGTCCCATCTCTTTAAGAATTTTCCACAGTTTGTTGTGATCCACACAGTCAAAGGCTTTAGTGTAGTCAATGAAGCAGAAGTAGATGTTTTTCTGGAATTCCCTTGCTTTCTCTAGGATCCAGTGAATGTTGGCAATTTGATCTGTTTCCACTGCCTGTTCTAAATCCAGCTTGTATATATGAAAGTTCTTGGTTCACGTACTACGGAAGCCTAACTTGAAAGATTTTGAGCATTACCTTGCTAGCATGTGAAATGAGCACAATTGTGCAGCAGTTAAGCATTCTTTGGCATTGTCCTTCTTTGGGATTGCAACGAAAAGTGACCTTTTCCAGTCCTGTGGCCACTGCTGAGTTTTCCAAATTTGCTGGTGTTATTGAGTGCAACACTTTTACAGCAGTATCTTTTAGGATTTGAAATAGCTCAGCTGGAATTCCGTCATTTTCACTAGCTTAGTTCGTGGTACTGCTTCCTGAGGCCCATTTGACTTCACACTCCAGGATGTCTGGCTCTGAGTGAGTGATCACACCATCGTGTTTATCCAGGCCATTAAAACCTTTTTTGTATAATTCTTCTGTGTATTCTTGCCACCTCTTCTTAATCTCTGCTGCTTCTGTTAGGTCCTACTGTTTCTGTCTTTTATCATGCCCATCTTGCATCAAATGTTCCCTTGTTATCTTCAGAAGCATACTGCACACCTCTTAACCTGGGAGGCTTGTCTTCTGGTGTCTTTTTGTCTTTTCATACTCTGTTCGGTTCTCGAGGGAAAAATACTGAAGTGGTTTATGATTCCTTCCTCCAGTGGACCATATTTTGTGAGAACTTTCCACTATGACCCTTCATGGATCACAGCCTTGTCATGGCAAAGAGGCTTGTGTAATTTTACAGGAGATAGTTGTTAAAAAACAAATTTATATTCTCATTAGAATAATGTTTTAATTTTTTCCTTTGATAATTGTATGGTATGATTCTCAGTTTTGGCTTAATTCCATCTCTGGTTGAATTTACAAGACTTAAGGTTGAATTGAATAGTAATCTTAAAAAAAAAAGAAACCTAATTTTTCTTAATATACGTGTTTAGGAAATTTTTTAACCAAAGATGTTTGCACAGTATTTTTATTCTTATTGTAGCTGGAGTATATGTTACATTTTTTTAACCTGTGTGAACATTTATAAATCGGAAAGGAGTAACTACCTTTTTTCTTTATTTGAATCTTAGAAAATGACATACCTTAGAGAAAATAGTGTATGAAATTGACCTCAAAGGCTTCAACCACATTTAACAATCAAATTGAAATTTATGAGCAAGCAAAACCAATTTTTTGAGACTGTTTGGTCTCGAAAATAGATTTATCTGCAGAAATGGATTTGCCTTTATAAGTAGCATTCTTCTAGTACCATCTATCCTATCTACCCAGGAAGGATTTGTGTTTTTCATTATCTGTATCCAAAGTACCTGTAACCATTGCCTTAAGTTCTACTACTTTAAAAATTCATTGACAGTGATATTTTAAAAGTCATTTGCAGCAATTATAAAACTTCTGATGCAAACATGGGATTCTTTTAATTGATTTGTTTACATAGCTGCAGCAATAGTCCACACGAGAGCCAAGACTGAAATGAATATGTAAACTATGGCTTAATTCCAAATTTGTTTTCCTTCCTAAGTTCCAACTGTCAGATACTGTATGTTGATCTCAGTTGGAGAAGGTACTGTGTTACTTCATTATATTGCTCCTCTAATTGTTCCTTTGACAAGTAAAAGCCTTCTCCTGCACTTCATGGAAACTGAGGTTTTACACTTTATGCAAAGTTATGCCCAGGGCTCTTAATGTTAGCAATATCTTGAGTCATCTCCAAAAAGACATTTATTCTAGTTTACTGTTTTGCCATCTATTAAGTCTAAATGTCTCTAGTGACTGTATATAACTTCTTTGTAGCCATAATAATCATTACCTAGATTAACTTTGGAAATATGATTATCATCTTCCTTACTCTGTTTTTAAGATCACATCAACATAGCAAATAGGAATCTGTTACTTCAATTACAGTGTTTGGAAATGGTAAAGTTACGTATATTTTAGATACAAAATGATGTTTTGAGCTAGAGGTGTAAATGTCCATCAGGTAATTTGTACTAGAAATGTACACAGCTGATATATATAGCTGAAATAAAGATTATGCTTGTAACCTCTACATCTGTCTTTCAGGAAAGCTGATAAAAAAGGGATTTGGCCTGAATGAGCTATTAAATATTCATAACTCTGCCAAGGTGGTGAATGTTAAAGAGCCAGAGTCTGGAATATGGACAGTGAAGGTACTGTTATGTTACAGAGTCTATTTGTTGTTTTATTTTGATGTTGGCATGGTTTTTTTTTGGCATGTTTTATAAAATATATATATAATAGTTTATTTATATCTTCTCTAATGATCATGGAGAAAGCTTTTGCTAAAAATCAATAGACATGTCGCATTCTTCGGAGTTGTCTTGATCATATGAATTGATAGTGTTTGGTTTTGATGACTGTGAAAGGGATCAGTACCACCATAGATAGACTTAAAATGCTCAGGTAATTCTCCTGTCATCGAATCTGTAGATTGATTATATTAGCCACTGTGTGCCTCCAAAACAATCAGAGATGGAGCCAGTAGAGAATGATGTTTAGGGACATAGGCCCCAATGTGGAACTACCCTGGGTTTGAATCTCAACACCACCACTTACAAGCTGCTAATCCCTTAGAACTATAGCTTCTCTTGATTTTCTTTCCACCTCTTTAATATAGGATGGCAATAACAGTCCTTTCCTTCATAAAAGTGTTCTGAGAATTAAATGAAGATTATACAAATGGAGTATTTAACAAGTTCCTGTTACAAAATAAGCCCTCAAACATTGCTGGTTATTGGTGTGTAGTAGACCTACATTCATTGTGTACTTGAACACAAAATGGTATTTGTATCTTAGAGTCACATTAAGTAGTATATGTTCGTACTAAGAAAGCATTGTGTTTTGGCAATATGGAGGAAAGAACGTGTTTGCCTTCGAAATTCAGGATACCATAAATCTGAGATCTAGTCCTGCTGCAAATCATATGTGGGACCCTCCCTAGTAGATGCTGTGCGTGGCTTGCCCATATTTCTCAGAAATTTCAGTGTGCTCTGGCCTACTTCCAAACCCAGGATCTGTTTTTCTGTGTCTGAGAAGCTTTTTTTTTTTTAAGATAGAACAGGAGAAGGCTGTTCAGCTATAGAATTAAACCCTTCAAGAGCAGCTTTCAGCCCCTGCAGGAATAAGCTCCGATTGTCTATAGGGAGAGCAGGCTTAAAGGCACACCCGTTATGTGCTGCATGTATTGCTCTTCCTCTTCCGTTAGAATCCCTTGTAACTCCCAAATAAACAGTTTACTCTGGAATACTGGGACACCTCATTTGCTCTTTCACTGTCTCAGCTTCCCAACGTGGTAAAAAGAAAGGAAAATGAGATCAACTGGGTCATTTCAAATTATATAGCTGCTGTGAAGGTACATGTAGGTGTTATACCGTAGAAATTTTGCATGCCGATTTTTTAAAAGAAATACTTAACTTTTATTCTTTAATCTTATAAAGTTAATTTTTCATTGTAACTCCATTTAAGTCCTAGAATATCAGTGTTTCTTTCCCTCACAGCTCTCAGTCTTATAAGGAAAATAAAACATGGATATTTTAACATGAATAATATGGAATAAAGGTTTAAGTAAAAAGGCTATGTGAAATAAAATTAGTAACTTTTATTGAATGGATCACAAACAGTCCCATCTGCCTCTGTTATCCCCCAGTTCCTTGCACAAAGTAGTTGCTCAGTCCTTCCTGAGTGCATCAGATAGTCAATAATGAAGTGTTTTGCTGTTACATTTTAAATAAATGTGGCCAAATTTGATATTACAGTTATTTTGACGGACTTGCCCCAAATATAACTAGATTGAGTCTGACTTTCTGTGACCACAGTGGGGAGGAGTATATGAAGTTCTGAGTCTCTGTATCATCCAAACATTTTAATTTAAGCATGCTCTAAGTCAGCAGTCTTCAGCTAGCTGTTCACTAAGGTAATCCGTTCTTGCTCTCTGACCAGTGATGTTAAGTTGTCTGTTATTGACTTTGAGATGCGTACAAGTGATACCATTCTTCTGTATGATTAGCAACTGATTGTGAAGTATTTGAACCCATTTTCTAGGTGATTTGGATTGCTACCAGTGATATTTCCTCTAATAAAACTCTTGCCTAGAAGGGGGATATTTTACATGTCTGATGTTTTTCCTTGTGCCTAACACACCTATTCATCCAGTTATCCATTCAATAAACCTTTACTGAGTGTCTGATTCTGGCCATGTTCCATGATGCTTAATGGTCACTAAGTACATCTTAATGATCATTAGAACAGTCACTGAGGATTAATCTGTGAGTGAGGAAAGAGATAAGATGATAGTAGGAACACTGTTTAGACAAATCTCTAAACCTGGTCTCCTGTAATTAAGAAAACAATAAAAAGACAATATCTGTTATCACAGTATTTTAAATTCATATCTAATCATCATCAAAGAAGCTTCTGGTCCTGATGTTACACAGTATCTGGTGTACAATTAGTGATATCTAAACAAAGGATGAGAATTACAATGCAAGTAAAGATAATGAACTTATTTTGCTCCTGAATGAAATACCAAAATAACGTGTCAGGTTGGCGTAAAGGCCAATTGAGCTGAATCCACTGACATAAATGTTGCTGCTGACTTTAGATCTCCCTTTTGGATGGCTAATGAAGGATGGCATTTTACATGTGTATTTTCTTAAGGGGAGAAATGTCTGAGATTAGACAGTACATCCCTGGTGCCATCTCTCATGCGCTCTGCTATCTGGAAAATGTCTGCTCTGTCAGTGGAATTACTAACAGCTTTTTTGAATGTTTTGCATAACAGTTTTAATCTCATGTGTAATACACAGCCCATCTCTTAGTTGACATTAGCATGATATTCAAGGAGCACCAAATGGAGCCTCAACCAGTCTTTTTGGTTATCTTCCACCATGTGCCTTTCTACTCTAATCAAATACACTTTTGCGATGTCTCCCATCTTCTCTTTCCACATTCTCTTGGTCTGTGCTTTCTCTCAAGCTATTGCTTCTTTCTAGCATATTCTTCTTTTCTTATTTTATGTCTGATTCATAACTCCCAATAATGCTCAGCTCAAATGGTAACACTTGTATCAAGACTTTTCTCATCCAGAATATACTCTTTTCCCTCTGGCTTTCTATTGCAATTTTTTGCCACCTCCCTTTTGCATAATTTTTCCCCATTATGTCATATTTATTTCTGTACAGGTTTTGGCTTCCAGTTTTGCTGTAGACTAGACTTTGTCACAAGTATATGCCATAGTGCCTGGGAAAGAACTATATAAATATTCCTGAATAAAAATGAATTCACTTATTCTGATGATATCCAGGGAAGCAGGCAGAAGCTTTGGTTTAGTCAGGATCACAGTTGATGTACTGGCACAGAACACTTTATTATGCCCATGATTTGACTATTATAGTGGCGACTGCTTTTCTTCTGTGGTTTACCAAGGAAACCCTAGTGATTACTTTACTGTGATTTATTCGAAGACTTTCATTGAACAGAGACAATGAGTCAACTCATCAGTGTAATTCATATAACTAACCTGGATGTTTTAGGTTGCCTCTGATGCAGTTGAAAACTTGCCAAAAAGAAGTAATTGAAATTAACCACAAGTTATTATTACAAACAAAAGAGACAGTTGTTTGAGGCCCCTAAATTTGTATCTGTAGGGAAGCTAGAAATCCTGGGTCTTCTTTCTGAGAAGAAGTGTAAACTTTCCATTCAGACAGCTTAATTATACCTAGGCTATTTGAACATAACCACATAAACTCTCAGGCCAGATTGTGTGCACAGCTCTTTAAGGGAAACTTTGTTGCAAAGACATTAAATAGTTGTCAGTACCCATGATGTTTAGTGGGTAGAGACTGTTGCTATTAGTCTAGGATTATCAGTGTGATCATGGGATGTAGCACATCCCCTGAGGTGTTTCCATTAAGTAAATTTGGATAAACTGTCCTTAGATCATCTCCCAAGTAGAGAAGGGAGTGTACCCAACCACAGGATTATATTGAGATTCTGAGACTAGCAGAAATATTTCTGGTTGTAGATAGTTACTTTGGTTGCCAGAACCTACTAATGCATTTTCTACAGGATAAGGATAGTTTTAGAAATGCTCAAATGGCGTAAACTTGTTAAGGAATTACAATAAACCTCGTCTAACAAAGGACCACACAAGTAGCATATTACGCTGGCCTCGAGTTATTACCACCTGGTACCTCTTTTGAATAAGCAGTCAGACTACACCAGGTGTATTGTTTAAATGGATTAGCTATGGCATTAATTCAGTGTTTAGGGTCAATGGAATGCTCTGTAGTAGATTTTTTTCCTGGAATATTCCCCAGTTATATATGTCTGCCAATATCAGATTGACAATCAAATGGGATATTTCCTTTAAAAAATATATGTACACTTATTTATATTTAAATGGGTATGTGTGTGTATGTATATGTGAATATATACAGAATTTACATGTTTTTCCTTGTATTACATTTTTTAAAACAAACGATGACTAGTAAAATGATAGTATTTAAATCTAGCTGGCTTCATTATATCTTTTTGACTGGCACAAATCCTACCCCATGTTAACTTCTCAATAAATATTTGATTAAAAGTATAGTATTCTTTACATTGTAAATGATGGTATGTTATATAAGAGCAACTGATTTGAAAGTAGATGGACATCCATTTTAATTTAAGATATACTACTTAATACATTTTTGACCTTGAAGAAATTACCTAAACCTACCCAAGTCTGTGAAAAATAGGGGAAAATAATACCTACTTAATATTGTCACGATTAATTAGATGTTGGTAAATGTTTAAACAGTTTCTGACACAAGTGGTAAAACTAAATTAGTTCTTCTCCAGGGTGTGTATAAATAGTGAACTGTATCTGTATTTTCCATCAATTCTAGATAGACATAAAGGCTTTATTTACTTTGGCTTATTTAACCTTGAAACTCCTTAGGAGAGAGAAATTAAAGCCAACTCTAGCAATCATATTTTAGTTCATCTATAACATGGCAGACTTCACATTTCGTACCAGGATGTGTTCTCCCTGGCTTAATGCAAGTTCATTCCTCACTAGTGTCACCTGTTCTGTGGGGGTTGATGGCTGCTCTACTTCATATGCTCAGGAACCCAAGCTGATGGAGGCACCAACGTATTTAGAACATTGTTGCTGTTCAGTCGCCGAGTCGTGTCTGACTCTTTGCGACCCCATGGACTGCAGCACGCCAGGCCTCTGTGCACCTCACCATCTGCCGAAGTTTGCCCAAGTTCATATCCATTGAATTGGTGATGCCATCCAACCATCTCATCCTCTGTCACCCTCTTCTCCTTTTGCCTTTAATCTTTCACAACATGTGACCTCTTTTTAGTGGAGGAAAAGACTGGAGAATATGCATAGAAAAAGGAAGAGATTGTGTCACTTCTAGGATGATATAGACATTTTTGTGAGTGACAGACACACTACACTTCCTTTCTAAGGCATTTGCCAAAACTGTTATCATGGCCTAATGGTTTTCTGGAGCTGGTTCATAAATGGTTCATGGAGAGTCAGTTATGTGCTTTCTCTTCCAAACTGAGTGTCATCCTGTTGGGAGCTTGAAATCAGCCACTTGGTAGTATTTACATCACAGAATTTGGCAAATGTCCCAAATTAGGGCTTTTTTTTTCCCCCCCACAGAGAAGTTTACCAACGCTCTACTAACCTGACTCCTCCTAAGTTGAGAGTGCATTTAGAAATTTAGAATGGCAAATGAATAGATGGGGATATTATTGTTTTCTATGCAATAGGGTCCAAATCAACCCAGAGATTATGTCATCCTAGAATGTTTGCATCGACTTAGAGTATTGAACTTGGAGTAATTGCCATTTAACTTGCTGTGTAAACCTAGGCAAGTAATTATTTCTTTAGGCCCCAATTTCTTTTTGGTGCTTAATGAGATATCATGTGAACTTACTTAGCATAATGTATCTAGAAAAATTCAGTGAATTCTTGATAGCTCTGGTATCTGTTGGTCCTAGGGAAATCTAAGGGAAACTGCCAACGTTAAGTGTTTGTTGGCCTTATTATTCATGATATTAATAAATTAATTTCATGTATTAAGTACCTATTGAATAGTATTTTATAGGTGATATATTTGATATAATTCTTGCCTTCAAGGGCTTTCTATGTAGAGAAGACTTTCAATATTTAATAGATGTCTAGCCTTAAAAATAGGTTCATCTGCAATATAGTTGACCAGGAAGATATCGGAAGAGCAACTGATTTTCCCTGGAGCTCTCCATGGTGCTTGCCCCATGGTCCTTCAGCCTGCCCTGCTCCTTCATTTCTTAAAGACTCACTCTTAGTTCAGAAGCCCGCACTCTGGTCCACTCTGCTGCTGCTTCTCACTCTTTTGTGTGGTTGCCTATTTATAATTAGAGAATGCCAGGAGGTATCTAGTCTAACCTCATCTTTGCCTCAACTCAGCTTGCACTACAGCAGCCTCTGTATTCCTGACTCAGACCCTTCTGCAACTTGACCAACTTGACATTCTAACTCAGGGCAGTAATGCAACACATTATAAACCTTTATAAATAACATGAAGAAGTAGACTGTTTTAAATGCACCTTTTAGAATTTTAGGCTTATACAAACCCAGTCCAGTGTCTGTCTAGATATTTCCTGTTATGCTTGGAACCACTGTGAGTCTCCTTAATTTCCCTGTTATGAGCTACAGGAACCACGAGGTGAGGATGCCTCTGTGTGGAAGTGATACTTCTAGATACTCTGTGGTGGAGAGATGCTTTTTGCAGCCAAATTCTCACTTTATTACAGCACATAGTTTAAATCTACATGGTATAAAGATCAAATAGAAAAAACATCAAAGCAGTGGTTTTTGTCATACTAATTTAATTATATATGTAGAAAAATGGGCCTAAAACTATTCAGAAAGGAAGAGAGCAGTAAGAAATACGCAGCTGGACTTCCCCTCTATTTAACTTAGTCATAGATTAGCTAAATTAGCTAAATTTTCTTTGCCCCTCCAAGGCTTTCTTATCTTTTAATTCTCCTCCAACCCTACTCTGTCCATAACACATTAGAACCCAAAGCCTTTCCCCAATGCTTCTGGGGTTTCCTGAAGGTTTACTTTGTTTTGGTCTCCTTGCCTCTGATTACTTGTGTGTTGATTCTAATCTTTTATGCCTCCATGTTGGGTAAACCCCAGTCCTTCAAAAATTTCCGGGAAATCCAGTAACAAGACCGTTTTGTAAATTTAGTAAATTTGACTATCGATTTGGGGTTTATCTTAAAGTAACTTGTGTCCTTTTGCTCTCTCCTTGCCCTCCATTCTTATTTTCTCTATTTTGTTTCTGCTTCTCTCCTGTGAATAGTGTCAGGAATTCCATATATATATTCACTTAGCTTTGTCTGACTCTTTGCAACCCCATGGACACTAGGTTCTTCTGTCCATGGAATTTCCCAGGCCTGAATACTGGAATGGGTTGCTACTCCCTTCTCCAGGGGATCTTCCCAACCCAGGGGATCAAACCCAGGTCTGCTGCATTGCAGGTGGATTCTTTACTGGCCAAGCCACCAGGGAAGCGAAATTCCATATTACTCTTCTGTTGTGTAGGGCAGTTGGGTATATTTCAGCCTTTACCCCCAAACCAGTGTAATTCAATTCATTGAAATGATCATGAGAAGCACATGGTGTACCTGTGGAGGTCAGTTTCTGGATCCTCACTGAATTCACATCCCAGCTCTGCTGCTGCTGCTAAGTTGCATCAGTTGTGTCTGACTCTGTGTGACCCCATAGATGGCAGCCCACCAGGCTCCCCGTCCCTGGGATTCTCCAGGCAGGAATACTGGAGTGGGTGCCAGTTCCTTCTCCAATGCATGAAAGTGAAATGTGAAAGTGAAGTCGCTCAGTCGTGTCTGACTTTTCACAGCCCCATGGACTGCAGTCCACCAGGCTCCTCCGTCCATGGGATTCTCCAGGCAAGAGCGCTGGAGTGGGGTGCGATCGCCTTCTCTGCCCAGCTCTGCTGCCTGCTGTTTATCTGTGACTTTGAGCAAGTGACTCTACCTTTCTGATCTGTGAAATGAAGGTGATAATACTATTATCTCAGATGGGCTTTTGTGGGGATTAAAGATAGTAATTTACATAAAAGATTTAGCCTCCTTTACAGAATGCGTTTTGTGTATGTTGGACCTTTCTCCTTTTTCCAGTTACTGATACATTTTACCATCATTATTCCTAAAATCTTTTTGTTCCTATGACAGTAATACTTGAAAGAGGGAGGTCAGCTAAGAAACAGACTAAAATAATAGCTTACTTTAAGACGACAGATTAAAATAATAAATTGTTAGCACTTTCTCATGAAGATATTGAATGTAATATTTTCTGTTCCTAAAATATTGTCCAAATATTGTTGTAATTCTTTCAAGAGAATGATTCAAGAATAATAAGTGAGTATCAGAGGTCATTTTTAACTAACTTAGTTTAAAATATTTCCTGGCATTATATTTTTAAATGAATAATTGTGGTTTATTTGTGATATCTTTTGCTCCTATTCCTCTGATTAACCCAGAGTTGGATGTCATTGTACATAAAAACTAACTCAGCTGGAAATACCTTTTACTTACAAACTCTTTCAAATCCTATGCAGGGATTCCTACTGTTTACAGTATAATATATAAATAAGAAATTACAATCTTCTTTAATTATGTGTCATTTTTTTAGCTTTTCTCGGAGTTTACCTACGCCCTTATCCCCACCCACTTTTTTGGTATGTTATTTGGATCAAGATTAATTTATAATAATTTTGTAGAGATTGTAAGAGACTCCCTATTCATCAACTCAGCTTTATTTTTAATGTATTATTTGCCAGCTGCTGCTGTTGCTATGTTGCATCAGTCGTGTGCAGCCCCATAGATGGCAGCCCACCCGGCTCCCCCGTCCCTGGGATTCTCCAGGCAAGAACACTGGAGTGGGTTGCCATTTCCTTCTCCAGTGCATGAAAGTGAAAAGTGAAAGTGAAGTCGCTCAGTCATGTCCAACTCTTTGCAACCTCATGGACTGCAGCCTGCCAGGCTCCTCCGTCCATGGGATTTTCCAGGCTAGAGTACTGGAGTGGGTTGCCATTGCCTTCTCTGATTATTTACCAGCAGGATACCATATTTTCAAACACATGGGTAATTTCTAATTTTTCTCAGATAATAAACATCACTTTAAAAAAAACCTTTTTATTTTGTACTGAAGTATAGCTGATTATCAATGTTGTGATAGTTTCAGGTGGATAGCTAAGGAACTCAGCCACTCACAGTACGTGTATCCATGCTCCCCAAACTCCCCTCCCATCCAGGCTGCCACATAACATTGAGCAGAGTTCCCTGTAAGTACCACTTTGGAAATGGACTTATTATCAGTTGGTTTGTGCACAAAACACTTGGTAGATGGTTAGTACTTGATAGCAGTCATTAGGCGAAGTGTGTATCACATTTGCCCTTGATAACCTCTCAGTGGCTGTTTTATCATAGGGGACTTTCTGAGCAACAAGGCAACTAACAGCAATAGATAATGTCAGTGAAAAAAATCTAAATCAACTCATAATATTGACTATTTTGTTTCTCCTTGACAAGAAACTAGTAGATATAGTATTTTCAGTAAAGCTCTCATTATTAAGGCAGTTGAATGTAGACTTTTCAAGGTTTTAAATAGCCCTGTAGGAGATCCTCAATTTAAAATTGGATTATGATATATAGTTTCCTTTTATATCTGTTAATTCATAATATATTTTCCTTTAGAAATAATGGAATAAGTGTACTGAGACTTCTGCACTTACCATATTTTGTAAGCCCTATAAAATGAGCCATAGTAATTAGGAACATCATTTATGCTAAAAATGCAACACATTTTTTAAGAAGATGTAATGTTTTTTTCTTTCCCTTCACCTTCATTTTCCTTTGCTTTGAGTTTCTGCAGGTTCTTCTCAGTGGGGAATATGATTGGTAGCAACAGGGACATACATATCTCCTGATCTTTTCTGTACTCATTGCCACATGAGTCACAGGGATTTAGGGAAAGCTGTGTGGTTTGCAGAGCCTTGTAGCCATATATAGCCATATATTACCATATATTATATGCATAGTCCTAGACACTACTGACCAGTAAATTTTGGCTGGAGCTCGGAGTCTGTATTTTTACAAACAATCCAGGTGATTTTGTGTAGGTATAGACATAGTTGGTCCTCAAATCATAGTTAGAGAGATACTGAGGTAGGGGTTCACTCTGACTTACCTTGCCCTTGGGAGACAATCTTGCACAGTGGAAAAGAGCCCAGAGTCTGACCTTTGGGTTAAAACCTGACTTCTGCAATGTTAGGAAAGTTGGGAAACCTTGTGAACTTGGGCAAGGTATTTAATGCTTTGGTGCCTAAGTCTGTTTATCTGTGCCATGGGGCTAATGATGGTATCTACCTTACACAGTTGTCATGAAAAACAAATAAGCCAATGTATGCAAAAAGTCTGGACACAAAGAAAGTGCCCAATAAATGTTAGTGTTTTATCCTGTGGTCCTAATCCAAATTATTTATTATTTATGCACATAGAGGTGACTTCAGCTCTCAGCTATTCAATATCTTGTTCATCTCCTTTAGGAGGCTTTAACTGAACTACAACCTAGTCTGTGCTCCTTTAATATACACATTTCTTTTCTCTCTACCTTTTCTGTAATTCTATCACTGCATTTACTGTATTGCATTGGAGATTTCTCTTCCTCCATCTGACTTCCTCACTGGCCATAAGCTCTTAGAGGGTGAGGACTTTATTTTTTCACTCATACTTGTATCTCGCTAACTAAGTGCCTTGACTGGGCACTGCTGAGCTGAAGATGCTGGTCAGTTAAAAGCTAGTTGATAATTGACTCTTGTGCTTGTCCTGGCTGTATCTTCCCCAAGCAAAGAGAAAGGAAACATTTTCCATAATAGAACCTGGATGATGTTTAGGGGAGAAGGTTTAGTCATTCATTTATTTCATGAATATTCATTTCTTTTCCTTTTTTTTTTTTTTGGTGGTAAGGCAGTTTAATTTTTGAGGAACTGCAAAGATATTTTTCAAATCAGCTGTACCATTTTATATTTTCACCAGCAATGCATGTGGTTTACAATTTCTTCACACTCTTCCCACATATTTTTGTCTTCTTTAAAAAGATTTTATTGGGTTATAATTGATTTACAGTGGTGTTGGTTTCAGGTATACAGCAAAGCAAATTAGTTATACAGAAACATTTTCCCTCTCTTAGATTCTTTTATAGGCTGTTACAGAGTGTTGAGTAGAGTTTTCTGTGTTATACAGTAAGTCCTTATTAATAATCTATTTTATATATAGTAGTGTGTATATGTCAATCCCAATCTCCCAATTTATCCCTCCTCACTTGCCTGCCTTTTATTTTTTTTAAAGACTGCAGCCATCCTAATAGTTTAAAGTGGGATTTTACTGTGGTTTTGATCTGCAGTTCCTTAATGGATAATGATATCAAGCATCTTTTCATGTGCTTATTGGCCAATTTATATCTTCTTTGAAAAAATGTTTATTCAAATACTTTACCTCATTTTAATTGCTGCTGTTATTGCTTTTTAAATTGTTGAGTTGTGAAAGCTCTTTATATATTCTGGATAATTCTGGATAATGATTGTTTATTAGATATGTGATTTGCAAATATTTCCTCCATTCTATTCAGTGTCTTGATTCTTGAACATCCACCTTGTGAATCAAGTCCATTCACTATGACTGTGCCCTTCTATCTTTTACCACTGAGCGTGCAATATAATACTCAATTGTATAGGCTTCAGGCCCCCTGGATATGTATTACAAAACTTGCATTGAAGTTATGGAATCACAGTTAAGTTCAAAACACCCACATAAAGGCCACAATGAGCGGACATCATGTCTAACAGAATGCTCTGCAGTTTCTTTGGCTTTTCAGTGTTTAGTGTGACCAGCACCCTGGATTACCTGCTGATGGAATTTGTCATTAAACATTTTTCAGACGTCTAGCACTGGAAGGCACTCTGTTCGCATTACTGGCCTCAGTACTATTGACTTTCGAGCTGGTTTTTCCCGAAAGCCCACCCTGGACTTCAAAAAAACAGTCAGCAGACCGGTGCAAGGTTTGTATTTGTGTATTAGCTCAATTGGCATAGTAGATATTGAAGTGCAAAGTACTTCTCAGACTGTGGTTTTGTAATTTTGTAGTTCTTCAGTAAAATTGGGAAACATGACCTCTTTATTTGAAATATGATTACACTCCTGTCATAGTCATTGCTTCTTGAAGTATGGTCCAAAGATCAGTGATGTTGAACTCACTTGGGGAGCTTATCAAAAGTTACGGTTCCTGGGGCCTACCTCAGATTTCCTGAATGAAAATTATAGACAGTAGGTCCCAATTTTGTTGTTTAGTCACTAAGGCACATCCAACTCTTTTGCAACTCCATGAATGGTAGCCTGTCAGTCTCCTCTGTCCGTAAGATTTCCCAGGCAAGAATACTGGAGTGGGTTGCCATTTCCTTCTCCAGGTCCCAGGAGTGTACACTTTAACAAGCACCTCATTGATTCCTATACTTACTAAACTTTGAAAACTGCTGACCTAGATCTTGGGCCTTTTTCTTACTAGCATCTTACTTACCTGTTGTCAAGGTGAAAATATAGAGTGTGTGGTGTATAGTTAAAATGCTGAAGATATCACATAGCATTATATGTTCCAAGATGAAATTATTATTGATTTGAAAGGTGCTTTTTCATCTTATTTGTATTCATGCAAGAAGATTTATTGTTCTGTAGCTGAAAAGAAGGCTTAGTCCTACTGTGACTTTAAATTTCTTTTTTTCTGATTGTTCTTTTATTTTTATTGCTTCAGTTACTAGGAGGATACAAAATAATGAATCTTTAAAAATATTCATATAAATATACAATATTCATAATTCTAATTTTCTACATATAAACATGATTAGATAACTTAAAAGTCATTATCTATGGTTTCCTGTATTTCTCTGGTCATAAACTTTTTTTATTTGTGTAGAAAAGATTCCACAGCTGAGACACAGTTTTTGGCACAGCCTGTAGTACTCATATATATGATCCTGGTTACCTGCTGTTATAATATAAAACTTACTTGATAGATAACCTAGGGTGCATATTACTTATAAATGATAAATTCTTTCTCTTGTAGGAATACCTACCTATGTGCTGCTGAATACTTCTGGAATTTCCATCCCAGCTAGAGTAGATCGTCTTGAACTTCTGAGTATCTCAGGCAGTTCTCTTAAGACTATTCCTGTTAAATATTATCCTGATAGAAAACCTTATGGCATATGGAATATTTCTGATTTTATACCACCAAATGAAGCTTTCTTTCTCAAAGTAACAGGCTATGATAAGGATGATTTTCCCTTCCAGAGAGTGTCAAGTGTTTCCTTCTCTAGTATTGTCCCAGGTAAGATGTCACTTTATTCATCACTGGAGTATTGATAGTTTAAGGGGTTTATGTGGTCTTATAAGTAAAAAATGGACTCTAAAGTCAAAAATAATATCCTCACATTATTACTGAGTCACTGTGTGGAAAAGCATTTACACATAGGTAACAACTTTTCTTAACCATAAAAAAAAATTTCAAAATTTCATGTTAAATCTCACCGATTTGTAGATCTGAGAATCTTAGTAGATTCAAAATCTGTAGCTCTTAGAATCTTACTTCTATCAGTGTAAGAACTTGAACTGGGAAATTCTGATGCTCTTCAGTTCAGTTCAGTCGATCAGTCGTGTCTGACTCTTTGAGACCCCATGAACTGCAGCACGCCAGGCTTCCCTGTCCATCACCAACTCCCGGAGTTTACTCAGACTCATGTTCATCGAGTTGGTGATGCCATCCAACCACCTCATCCTCTGTCATCCCCTTCTCTCCTGCCTTCAATCTTTCCCAGCATCAGGGTCTTTTCAAATGAGTCAGTTCTTTGCATCAGGTGGCTAAAGTACTGGAGCTTCAGCTTCAGCATCAGTCTTTCCAGTGAATATTCAGGACTGATTTCCTTTAGGATTGACCGGTTTGATCTCCTTGCAGTCCAGGGGACTCTGAAGAGTCTTCTCTGACACCACAGTTCAAAGCATCAATTCTTTGGCACTCAGCTTTCTTTATGGTCCAACTCTCACATCCATACATGACTACTGGAAAAGCCATAGCTTTGACCAGACGGACCTTTGTTGGCAAAGTAATGTCTCTGCTTTTTAATTTGCTGTCTAGGTTTGTCATAGCTTTTCTTCCAGGGACCAAGCGTCTTTTGATTTCATGGCTGTAGTCACCATCTGCAGTGATTTTGAAGCCCAAGAAAATAAACTTTCTCACTGTTTCCCCATCTATTTGCCATGAAGTGATGCTCTTACTCCCCATAAAAAGCCTGGGACTTGTGTTTAATGTTTGACTAAGCTGTCTAATTTGGCTAAAGTTTATATATGATTATCAGAAACCTTCTATATAGTAATCAATAGTTCATTGTAAATAACATGATGAGTTTGCCTTTATTTGGTTAGTTGGTTGGTTAGTTAGTAGGCTAGTTACTTATATATTTGCTATTATTTCCAAATGCTGATGACTGAATTTGACCAAAACTTGAAAACTGTGTGTAGCTTGAACCATGGACTGACACAGATATCAGTTAGTTCAGTCGCTCAGTTGTGTCCAGTTCTTCGTGACCCCATGGACTGCAGCACACCAGGCTTCCCTGTCCATCACCAAGTCCTGGAGCTTGCTCAAACTCTTGTCCATCAAGTTGGTGATGCCATCCAACCATATATATTGAACAGATATAGAAAGATTGATTCTAATGTTGCCCTCCTGGATGGAGCAGTAACAATTTATCATTAATATAGAAGGTTTATATTTATATTCAGGAACGACTCTATTGTTTAATGTTGAGAAAAGATCATAGTAGAACCAATCTCAGTATTTCCTCAGAGACCATATACAGAGTTAGTTGCTTTAGCCCCTGAACTGAATGCTTAAAAAAACTATTGGATTCTTAAGAAATCAATTTTTTCACTCTTTTTCTGGAAATAGTTACACTATGAATTCAATTCTAAGCTATGTGGGTTCTTACATACCTTTACATTTTCAGAATTAAACTCTCTTCTACAATTGATGATGCTTTGTAACTTATTTGGTAGTTTTGTTTTCTATCTTGCTGGTAAAAAAAAAAAAATTAGGCCTTAAAATCAGTGGAGTCATAGAGTCAATGAGTACTTTCTGGAGATAATCCAAAAATTAATAAACTTGGAACAAAGAAGGATAATTAAAGTGATTTTTAGTGGTTTAGATTAACTGAAATGCAGAGAATTTACTGGAATAGTTTAAGCATAAAGTTTTGGATGGATTAACAGGAAGTACCAAATATCACTGTGACCTTCTTGCCCATGTTCTTTTTTCCCCAGATGCTCCGAAAGTTACAATGCCTGAGAAAACCCCGGGCTACTACCTGCAGCCGGGCCAGATTCCCTGCGCCATTGACAGTCTTTTGCCTTTTACCTTGAGTTTTGTCAGAAATGGAGTTACGCTTGGAGTCGACCAGTATTTAAAGTGTGTAAATGCTTCTGTTAGTAATATTTTATAGCATGAAACATCAGAAATACAGATAGATATTTACGTTAGTCTGCATATTCATTATAGATTCTTATTTGCTTCGTAGTCTTGGGGTATAACACTGAGCAAAACAGACACGATCCTGTACCTTTGTGGAGCTTATATTGTAAAGAAGGAAGACAGAAATAGATGATAAGTATTTATTGTAATATAATAAATGCTGGAATACATTTAAGAGTTGAGTGCAGGTTTTATAGGATCTGAATTTTATAGTTTGAGGGTCCCTTGATAAGACAAAGAATACAAAATTATGAATACAAAGTTAGGTACTGAACCTTGCAAGAGGCCTTGCAAGTGAAAAGACCCTGAAGTTTAAACTTCAGTGGCTTGAGGGTAAATATGTCTCTGAATCTGATTTAAAGTGTTATGATAAGTGAATCTGATGTGTTACAATAAAAAGTAGAGCAGGTTATTTCAGGCACATAATTACTGGTTGGTGGAGGGCATATGATTTTGGCCAAGTTGCAATTTAAAAATCCATAGTAGAGACATTTGAGTAAGGACCTGAACGTGGTGAACGAGATGGTCCTGCAGATATCCAGGGAGGAGTGTTCACATACCAGGAACAAATCAGTGCAAGTGCAGTAAAGCCAGAGTCCACCAGGCATGTGGGGAAGAAAGACAGGAAGGGAGCCAGAGTAGCTGGAGCCCAGGGAGCCAGGAGGAAAGGGTGACATGTCTGCTGGGATGCTGTCAGGAGACCTAACAGACTGGGGTTCCATCTTTGGGTGGATAAGATCCCCTTGAGGAGGGCACATGGCAACCCATTCCAGTATTCTTGCCTGGAGAATCCCATAGACAGAGTAGCCTGGAGGGTCACAAAGAGTCAGACACTGCTAAATCGACTTAGCACACACACACACACACACACACTGCAGCCACAAATCAATGGGAGTGGCCTAGAGGACACCAACTGTCCTTGAGAAGACCGGTGAATTTTCTGGACAAATTTAAGTCATCTAATGATAAACATTAAGTAGACCTTGAAAACTAGAGGATGATTTCTGGAAGACTTTTTTGTTGTTGTTAATTTACTATAAAACAAACTACACTCAAGGAGAAAAACTCTAAGTATTATTTTATAAGACTTTCACACTGGTAACTCAGTATTCACATAAATAGCTTCTGTAATATGTTAAGTTTTGACAAATCTTAGCTTATACAATCTCCTCATGGGGTCATTTAAAGCAAAAGCTGTGGCAAGAATGTTTATCATAACTTGAATTTTCCATTAGGTAAAGATTGGACTTATTTCCTGCTACTTTCTTAACATACATCTTGATGATTTCCTTAGCTGCATAGTTAATAACCAGCAACATTAGCGGACCAAGGCATCAGATGACAAAGTCACATACCTAACTGATGAAATCAAACAATTCTGCTTTGGATTTAAATAGTAACATTTCAGAAAGATAGTTGAGATTCTTTATAAACATTAATTTATTAATTCACCCAATTCCTCTGAGGTAAACCACAAGGATTCTTCCTTGCATTTTTCCAACTCTGTGGCCCAGAGATGTGACATGCCTTGCTGACATTTGTTAAGTTCTTTAGATGTAAGAGTCTAGAGACAAAATTGGGCATGGGTGATGATGGATTTGATACTCTAATCCCCGTTCACTCGCACTTCTCTGCCCTGGATTTCCTAACAACTCCAGATGCATGACTGGCTCTTTTGTTATGTGAGTCACGATGATTTCTAGGGGACGTGGGAGAGGATTCATTTCCATTAGCAACAAGACTCATTTCTAACTGACGTGTTCCTTCCCCTGTTCCAAAGGCCGTTCCTTCAAAACTTTTTATTGTGGCCATACAATCTTAGTGAACTTTCCTGGTGGCTTTTATGGTAAAGAATCTGCCTGCAATGCAGGAGACCTGGGTTCGATCCCTGGGTTGGGAAGATCCCCTGGAGAAGGGAATGGCCCCCCACTCTAGTATTCTTGCCTGGAGAATTCCATGGACAGAGGATAATGCCTAGTGATAAGGCTACATGAAAAGGAGAATTGTTTTCATGTAATAATTTCATACATGAGATAGGAATAAATATAATACTAAAGAATATTCTCTTACGCAGCCCATACACTGGCTACATGCCTTTGAATAAATTACTTGTCCTTCTCCCTACTTTCTTGTGTTTATCTTTTTATTTTTTAATTTAAATTTATTTATTTTAATTGGAGGCTAATTACTTTACAATATTGTATTGGTTTGCCATACATCAACGTGAATCCGCCACGGGTGTACACATGTTCCCCATCCTGAACCCCTCCTCCCACCTTACTTTCTTGTTTTTAAAGAAAGGACCCTAAGACTAGAAGAATTGCTGCTTTCTATTCTAAAATTTCCATGTGTCTTAAGTTTTTAATGAATCCTAACATATACTTGGCTCTGAAGTAAGCACTGCAGAAGGCACAAAAAAATGTGTATAATTCAAACTTCTACCTTCCTGGAACTTACCAGTACCTTCTAGATAATGGCATTTGTAAACTTGGGCTTAGCATACTGCTCTAAAGCATTCAAGATGCATCTTAGGTGATCAGTGTAGCAAAGAGTAAGTCATACTCCATTTTCTTCTCAATGGGGCAGTAAGGACCACTGACACCTAATGCAGAGACACATGTGAAAGGAAACAGTATTAACTGAGGGACATATTCTCAGTTACTAAAATATATGGAATGGTCACCTTGCTTACTTTCTCACTTTCCTGATGGCAGGAACCTGTGTTTTGACTTTCTTTTAAATATAGGTTAGTGGTAAATGTACGTTAAGAGCTCAATGAATTCTTTATAGTGAGTCCCATTCATTTGAATTGGGAGGGCTCTGGAGTTATTACTGTGAGGAATATATCTTGTACATTTTCAGCTTCAATGAAAGGTATCTTGACTCTGCACTGGGTCATTTTATCCATATCTTTAATGTTTAAAAAATGTTATAAATATCTATGGATGATTATAAGAAAAAATATGAAAGTATGACAATCATATTTTAGAACAATATAATGCTTATTTGATAGGTTATCAGAATCTTTTAAATAAGAATTAAATGGCTATTACTAAGACATTGCCAGAAGGTGAGTAACAAATTGAAGTGTTAGAGGACATGTGTGCTAAGTTGCTTAGGTCGTGTCCGACTCTTTGTAACCCCATGTTACAAAGCCCACTTTACTGTAGCTCACCAGGCTCCTCTGTCCATGGGATTCTCCAGGCAAGAATACTGGAATGGGTTGCCAGGTCCTTCTCCAGGAGATCTTCCCAACCCAGGGATTGAACCTGGGTCTCCCACGTTGTAGGCAGATTCTTTGCCATCTGAGCTACCAGGGAAGCCCTGCTAGAGGGCAGAGTATATATTTTTATTAAATGAGTGAATATATAATATAGGAAAAAGATTTGTTTTACTTAAATGACAACTTTGATTATAAAACTGATCTTTTTTTTTTTACTCATTGTATACATGTATTGAACCAGATATGGTATATAGTCTTATGTGGAGCTTATACATAAAAAAGTTAAAGAGAATTTATCTTTTTGAGAACCAAAAAATTCTGTTTTCTACCTTCATATTTGTTAATTACCTGGTTCAGTTGCTTTGGCTAAATCCCACTGAAAATGACCAAAAACTTGAAAAGAGAGGGGAAGGAGAGAAGATTTGAGGAGTGTTTTTATGCCAATTTTTAAAAATCTTATTCATTTAGTTATTTTGACCTAGTCAGAGAATATTTTCCTAAACAAATTTATAGTCTGCATAGCTGGACAGGCACAGACTGTATTTCTAAACAGCAAAGGTAGAGGCCTGATCAAAAAATAATAGTCAAAAGAAAGTAGACATATGGATGTGAAAAAAGTGAAAATCAAAAGTGGTAAAATTATCAGCAGTTTTTTTGAAATGACTTTTGAGAACAATTAAAGATGTCTTCATGATATTTTCTCAGTAAAAAAGGTTCGTTCTTCTATCCACAGCCTCTTTAAAGTTATTCTCACATTTGGAAATGATTTCTCTTGTTAGAACCTAGAAAGATCAATAGAAAAAAACAAAACCAAAGTTACTGTCTTTGTTTTTTTGCTCAGATTAGAGAAGCTTCACTTTCTATTTAAAATATAAGAGGTGTATAGTTTTAAGCTACAGAGAAATCTGCAGTTTAATCAATTTACTTTCTTTGAACTGTTCTCTTTGTTCATTTGAATGACTAGAACAAGTAGTGGAATCACTGCTCAGCCTGGTCTTGTGTCTGTAGTAACTAAGCACGGCTCTATGTTCTTGCCGCAGAGAATCTGCCCGCGTGACATGGGATATTGAAGAGGTCACTCTGTCTGACGAAGGCCCCTACGAGTGCATCGCTGTCAGTAGTGCAGGGACTGGGCGAGCACAGACGTTCTTCGACGTGTCAGGTAATTATCACTAATTCCTTGGCAGTTGCCTCAGTATCAATGCAGGTATGGAAATGGGATGTTTGTTAACCAGGCTTCGCTCTGTATTAACTTGTGTGACCTGCCTTGGACCAGTTACCTAAAAACTCAGTGCCTTGGTTTTCCCACTCTAAAATGCTGAAAATAGCAGTAATAGTCTCTTTTTTCATGGAGAAATTATGAGGATTAAGTGAGAGAGTATATGTTAAGCATAGGATAGAATCAGGCACATAGAAACAACTAATAGACATGTTTTTAAAATTATTGTTGTTGTTATTATTGTAGGGGTTTAATATTTTGAAATCCTCATATGGCATTCTCCTTGGAGAAAACAAGGGAGAGATCCATCTTTAGAATAGCGAGGTTCAACTTTCCCTTTCTCTTCCCATGTTTATAATATGCAAAGTGCTTTTGTGGATGGATTTGGACATCTGAGTTGAAGACACTAAGTGTCACATTCAAAAACACAGGACCTCAGTGATTACAGTATTCGTATTGAGAGGGACAGGAGTCATGCTAATTAATTCACATTTAAATAGTAAGTTTCCTATAAATAGACAAGGCTCTCATTATACTATCATTTTTTCCTCCTATCTCCAGAATTCTTTAGAAACCAGAACAACTACCATATATTATCAGTGATCAAGATTAAGCTACCTACTCAACATATATCTAGAATTTATTAGAAATTTTGTTTTGACTCAGTCATTTTCTGCCTGCCTCATAGCCTAGGGTTAATGTATGTTTAATAGTAACCCTATTCCAACCTAAACGTGCCTGTGGAGCTTTTTTATAACAATGTCTGAACTGTCACTCTGTGCATCTGAAATGTCAGAGGTGAATTTTCTTGGAAAAATGTAAGACAAAAGAAGCTTTATAACTGTAGGACTGTTTAGAAGCCCAGAGTTTACGTTTATTATCAATAAGTTCAAGCTGAACTTTTAAACTGAGGCATGCAAGCCTGTTCTTCTTGCAGTAAATTATTTGTATTCTCTTATTCTTAGGAAAATAAAGTTTGTCTTCTGAAACAATTTAGCAAGTTGACATACATCATAAACTATTCATTTTTTCATCTCCAGTAATTACGAAAAGCACTGGAATCATGTCAACATTCCTTAGCTTCTGGGAAAACAAACACTTGAGCACTTGAGTTTTTTCCCAGCAATATTAATTAAGAGAAGGACAACAGAGAAAAGAGATTTCAGTGAGTGGACTCAGGCGTCTCGCATAAATAACTGGGAAGTGCCAGAAAGGACTTGTGAACTGACTTCTAAGAATTTGGCCCTATGGTATCAGTAACTGCTGAATATACACTCTACCCATGCCCTTGTAGTGTTAATCTGTGCCAGCCAAGCCATGGTATCACTGGGAAGTTGTACTATGCCAAAGCCAATTTTCAGGAATTGTGTCCCCTTTGCTTAATCATCAAAGAGGAGGCAGAAGTGTGATACGGCAATGACTGTAAAAATAGAAGTAGCAAGGAAGTACCCCTTTGCAATTGAAAGAGTGGACATTTCTTTCTGAACTTTTTTTTTTCTTTTAACCTACCAGCCTTAAACTTCCACCCAGGCCCCGGCTCAGCCATCCTACTGTTGCTACTGACTAGCACAAGAGAATCAGCTGTTTATTCATAGGATAATTAGATGTTATATTTAGACAGGAGTGTTGGGAAGCACAGCATGATGGGATGGTGATGTTTTACTGGTATCACTGTGGACATTATTTTATAAAGTCACATAGCACCTGAGAAATGTTTCAAGGAAAACTTAAGTTCTACCAATATGTTACTTGAATATTTTCAGCATTTTCTTCTAGCCAACAATTTTTAGGATTTTTGGTTCATTGGAAATATTGATAATTTTAAATGGAAAATGGGTGTAAAAAGAATTATACTTCTCTTTTATTGTGCATAAACATATAGAAACAAATGAACAGAACTGCAGAAGCAGCAAAAACCCTTTACACATGGCACTTGGTACTTTAGTACTAGTACAGTCATATTAGTTTTCTCTACTGAATTGATTTATTAGCATAATGCCCCTCCCGCAACACACACACACACACACACACACACACACACACACACACACAGTACTGAAATTTTGGCCTTAAGTAAAATTGCTAGGCTGGAAGAAGCACAAGCTGGAATCAAGATTGCCAGGAGAAATATCAATAACCTCAGATATGCAGATGACACCACCCTTATGGCAGAAAGTGAAGAGGAACTAAAAAGCCTCTTGATGAAAGTGAAAGAGGAGAGTGAAAAAGTTGGCTTAAACCTCAACATTCAGAAAATAAAGATCATGGCGTCTGGTCCCATCACTTCATGGGAAATAGATGGGGAAACAGTGGAAACAGTGTCAGACTTTATTTTGGGGGGCTCCAAAATCACTGCAGATGGTGATTGCAGCCATGAAATTAAAAGATGCTTACTCCTTGGAAGAAAAGTCATGATCAACCTAGACAGTATATTCAAAAGCAGAGACATTACTTTGCCAACTAAGGTCTGTCTAGTCAAGGCCCTGGTTTTTCCAGTGGTCATGTATGGATGTGAGAGTTGGACTCTTTTGGAGAAGACTCTTGAGAGTCCCTTGGACTACAAGGAGATCCAACCAGTCCATTCTGAAGGAGATCAGCCCTTGGATTTCTTTGGAAGGAATGATGCTAAAGCTGAAACTCCAGTGCTTTGGCCACCTCATGCGAAGAGTTGACTCATTGGAAAAGACTCTGATGCTGGGAGGGATTGGGGGCAGGAGGAGAAGGGGATGACAGAGGATGAGATGGCTGAATGGCATCACTGACTCGATGGACGTGAGTTTGAGTGAACTCTGGGAGTTGGTGATGGACAGGGAGGCTTGACGTGCTGCGATTCATGGGGTCGCAAAGAGTCAGACACGACTAAGCGACTGAACTGAAAATTGATTACAGAGTACTTGTCAGGCAATCTTAAATTGTAATTATAGAATTCTCTTTTAGAACAGGGTAAGACATGGAAATAATATTGTACCACCTCATCACTTTGTAGCTAAAGAAAGTGAAACCCAGAACAGGCAGGTGCCCCATTTCTGATGACATAGGTTGGTGGTGAGAAGTAGATTCCTGGCCTCCTGACTTTCAGTCCAGTGAGCCTTACTTAATGTCACAAGGCCTATACTTACCATTCTTTCTCAGTTTTGAGATTCCATCTCTGGTCCCTAATCTTAGCCTCAGACATTCTTTCACTTAGGAATGACTACCCCTCATCCTCTCGGGACCAGGCTATTTCCAGTAATTTGTTATCTTAGGCTCTTCTGTAAACTGCTATCATTCTGCTTCATCATCTCCCCCATCACCACCCAAGTTATTGATGTAAATATTTCAGTGTGCATAATGTTTATCCTCTCCAGATATTTATGCAGCACTGGTATTGGATGTCATGTTTAAAAGCTCTTCTGCCCCTGGATGTTAGTAGGTTGCTGGTGTTTGACGTACTTAAATATATATTTGAAGAGGAAAGAGACTCTAAGGCAGATTATGCAAGTGAGAGAGTTATCAGGGAGTTTTCTAGGGAAGAGCACCCGTGAAGGAGTGGAAGAAATTACATCATGATGCAATCACAACAGAGGCCTCAGCGGATCCCATGGGGGGCTTTGACGCTGGGATGACCTTGAACTGAGGCAAGAGAGCTGTGTGTTTTTCCGTCATAAAGTGGTCACCAGAAGTGGGCTGCAGTGGAAAGGGAGCCCGACCAGGCACGTCAGCTCCCTTGGCTCTGAGCTCAGTCATAGTCAACAAGCAGAGCAGTTAGGGAAATGAGTGCCTAGGTTCTTGAGAAGGACCTAGGTAAGCACCTGGCATCCCCTGTATGCTGATAATGTGGGAGTTACAGTTTCTAAACATCCCTAGTCTAACTGAAGAAGGTTGTTTAAAAAGAACAACAACAACAAAGGAAATTACACAACACATTTTGTGGTCTTCAGGAAGATGTTGGTAGAGTGTTAACACGTATTCACAAATGCTCACTTCTGGGTCTTTGGTCCATACTATCTTGTATGTTACAGTCATAGAGCCTTGGTGCTAGAAGGGTCTTCTGGATTACCCAATTTAATCATCTCATTTTTCAGGTAGGGAAACATTGTGAATATATTGCCTTTTCTAGGATCGTCCAGGTAAACTGGGATAAAATTAGGCAGCCTGTGTTTACCAGATTCAGCAGGTCAAAATACAGGATGCCCACTTACATGTGACTTTCATATAAATATGTCTCAAAATATTTCATGAGAGATACAAAAATAGTATATAATTATATAATAGTATACAAAATATCTTATATATTATAAAGTAATATTCAATGTTAATCTTAAATTCAAATTTAGCAGAGCTTCCTGCATTTTATTTGTCAAATCTAAGTAGAATTCAGTCAGACCTTTCTCACTTTCCCATATACTCTCTCCAACTGATTCATTAACTTTTCATAAGAGGTTTTAAAGACATAGCAGAATGGTAAAAATTACAAATTTTTTTTAAAATTTAAAATAGCATATATTCCTCTAAAAATGTTTGGAAAACAAAGATAAATATAAAGGAAAATATGAAAAAATGTACATATTTCCTTCTCTCAGAGATAACCACTATGGTTTTGGCATATTACTTCCAGTTTTATTTTAGGCTTAAGATATTCATCTGTACTTATATACAGTTTTGAGTAGAGTTGGATCTTGAATATCTGATCTTTCACATTTCAGCTGAGACAGATACTTGGCTTTCCAGCTAGTTTTTTTATTGCTGTTATTGCTAAATAATGTCTTGATATGGCAGGTTATTTTAAAGCTTTTGGGCAGAGTGAGCTTTACAGGGGCATTTAGGTTTATCTTCAAACCTAACTAGAGCAGTATGTGATTTTCTCTAGAAATGCTGGTTAAATATTTAATTGGTAAATGGCTTTTGACCACATCTGAAATGAGCATGCATCACTCAATGCCTTTTGTGTATTTGGTCCTATGTGTATAATTTTATTAAAAGTCTATCCCTACTGTTAACTTGAATTTCTTAAACATTCTGCTGCTTCTCTGAGGGAATATTAATTTTACTCTACTGTTCCACTGTGTCTTAATGAGGTGATAATCTCTTTAATGCTGATGCCATTGTATCTTTGCCATATCTCCCATCCTTCATGTGCTGTTTTCTTTAAAACACTAAATAAATGGTCTTAAGTTTAAAAATCCATGAATGCTACTTTCTTCAAAATTTGGCAGATTCTGTAATACTTAATCAGCGTAGTCATATCTTTTTGCCATGCCTCTTTGATGCTTATAGCTGTAATTTATAGATTTGAGTTTTAGTGTGCTATGGTATGTAAACATGCATTTAAAGCATTTTTCAACTAGATGATAATGGAATTCTCCAGGCCAGAACACTGGAGTGGGAAGCCTTGCCCTTCTCCAGGGGATCTTCCCAACCCAGGGATCGAATCCAGGTCTCCCGCATTGCAGGCAGATTCTTTACCCACTGAGCCACAAGGGAAACCCTCGTGATCACCCCATTTGTATTAAAGAATCAGTTCTGTTGTACTGCATCTTTCCTACCAGTCTTTCCTACCAGATATTCAATACGTTCTCATGAAAATTTTAGGCCACCTCTATGAGTGAGTAAAATGACTTCTGGATCTTTCAACTGGAATCTTCTCATTTCCCACAGAACCCCCGCCAGTCATCCAAGTGCCTAATAATGTTACAGTCACTCCTGGAGAAACAGCAGTTTTGACGTGCCTTGTCGTCAGTGCAGTGGGTTACAATCTAACCTGGCAGAGGAATGGCCGAGATGTCAGGCTGACAGCTCCAGCAGGAATGAGGATCTTGGCTAACCTTTCCCTGGAGCTCAGGAGTGTGAAATTCAGTGATGCAGGAGAGTATCGCTGTGTTGTTTCCAATGAAGGAGGATCATCAACTGAGGCCGTTTTCCTTACAGTGCAAGGTACTGTCCCGACAGTGACTTCTGAGTCACGGTATCTTTCTGTTTTCCTTCTTTGATCTCTATTCCCTTGAATTGTCCATCTGAGGGTATCTATCCACACAATTACAGCGTCGAAGAATAGAATGCTTGTGGACCTTGAGGGTCGGAAGGGGACTAAGCTGGAAACTAAAACATCTCTGGCAAATAGTTGACCTTAAACGCAGTTAATCGTAGTAATTGAAGACCTTTATTTTAAGGGAATAGAAATAGTCTCTGGATGATTTAATAGTTTTAAAATTTCTTATCTATTTTGTGAACTTGAAAAGAAAACTTTAAATTTGTAAAAAATAAAAAGCAAAGTTCCCAATCTGAGTGCATTATTTGCATATTTAATTTACTTTTATAGTTTTAATTAAGTTTTAAGATGTTTCCTATCAAGGTGAAATTTTATTGAAACTTTAACAGAGCTGTTTTTACCTTATGTATCTTAGACACATACGCAGACACACACATACAAATAAGCTAATGATAAACCAATCTTAATTGTCTGTGTAGACTAAGATGTTCAAATAGCTAAAAGCACCAGGGATTGAACCCACACTCCCAGCCATGGAAGGTTAAGTCTTAACCCCTGGACCAGCAGGGAAGTCAGTGTGGTCTGCTGCTGCTGCTGCTAAGTCACTTCAGTTGTGTCCGACCCTGTGCAACCCCACAGATGGCAGCCTACCAGGCTCCCTCGTCCTTGGGATTCTCCAGGCAAGAACACTGGAGTGGGTTGCCATTTCCTTCTCCAGTGCATAAAAGTGAAAAGTGAAAAGTGAAAGTGAAGTCGCTCAGTTGTGTCCAACTCTTAGCGACCCCCTGGACTGCAGCCTACCAGGCTCCTCCACCCATGGGATTTTCCAGGCAAGAGTACTAGAGTGGGTTGCCATTGCCTTCTAATTGCTACTAAATATGTATGTTATTCCAGACTAACAGATGAAGATCAGAAGCTATTCCCAAGTATCTCTTTCAGTAGAATCCTATTTGGCTTCTAAATGTCTCTAGAGTCTTAATGTAATGAGCAACTTACTATTGGCAGTTTTACACTGTTTAGCTGAAAGGTTTGGTCACTGCCTTAGGAGAGTATTTTATTTCAAATCCTTGATGTGGGAGACTGATTACCTCAGAATCAGGTCTGGCTACTTGGTTATGGTACTAGAAACAACTTTATAACATGCCTCACTTGGTTATAATGTTGTTGTTTAAGAAAGTTACCACTGAGTTTTGAGGTTAGCTCTTGGAATGCTATTAATGGCAAAAAAAAAAACAAAGTGAAACTACCATGAGACTTAATAAAATGGTTGACATCTGATTCTGGTTTTCTCACTGGTATTTGAGATATGTACTGCACTCCGACTATATGACTGTGCATCTTTCATTAGTTAGATGATCTGCTGAAACCTCTGGGGGAATGTTGCTTTTGTAAATGGTTCAGTGCATTTCCATGTGGTAAACAGCCTAGATATTTGAGTCAATCCAAGTAGTAACTTTAGTTACTAGAGTTTTGGAAGTATATTTTACCAAACTGATTATTTCAAATAGGATACATGGTAATGGACTTCTGAAATATGATCCTGGTTCTTTCCCTGAAGTCTGTTACAATGGGATTTTAAAAGAATCAGAGCCGTCCTTGTTTCTCCAGGTCAACTGTTTAGTCCTTTAGTATCGCTCATTGAATTTGAACAGTGTTTCTCAAACATTTATGGATGAAGACTTTTCCAAGGAACTTTTTAAAAAGCAGATTTCTTACTTCACGCCCAGAGATTCTGATTTCACAGGCCTGGGTTAGGGCCTGGAGATCTGCATTTATAACTGACCTCTCAGGTGGTTTCATGGACAACATTTTCCAAAACTGTATTTGAATCTATTCTAAAGTATGAACCTATGACATAGAAATGCATATTTTTAAAGGAAACCCTAAAACTTTTATCTTCTTTCTGATAAATAGACCTATTATAACCTAACAATTTAAGTTCTTAGGTTAGATGTCATTAAGTATACAAAATATAAATACAAAACCATATGTCACTATATGATTACTGGTTAGCTTGCATAATCTCTGCCTGCATGCATGCTAAGTCACTTCAGTCATGTCTGGCTCTTTACGATGCCATGGATTGTGGCCCACAAGGCTGCTGTGTCCATGGGATTCTCTAGGCAAGAATACTGGAATGGATTGCCAGGCCCTTCTCAAGGAGATCTTCCTGTCTGAGGGATCGAACCTGGGTCTTCCACATTGCAGGCAGATTCTTTACTGTCTGAACCACCAGGGAAGCCCCTCTGTATAATCTCTAGTGGTGTAAATCTGTTTAAAGGCATTATTTTATGGCCTGTCTAGTTGATCTTGAGTTTGAGTCAACAATTTTGATGAAAAATTTGTTTTTAAAAATCTAACAAAACTATATTCTAGAATTTGCTAGCACTGTTTATTAAAAATAAGACTCTAGCTATTATTATGCCTTCTGATTATTTTATGCTTGAATACATTATTGAAAAGCAGTGGATAGTTGATGAAATAAAGTGCTGTACCTAGGATTATAATTCATGAGAATATAAGATGCTTGCCAACCATTGACATTGAAACATAAATTGTAAATTAAGTCCACTTTTATGCAGTTACATGTTTTAAAAAGAATAAATCAAAAATAGTTCAAGAAAGCTTAAAAGATATAACAGCTACTTGGATTGAATACACAGTTTAGGAATATTTTTCTTGCTTACAGGAGAATCAATAGCTTAATTTATAACCTCATTTATTTTGCCCTGCCTCCACAGATCTGTTTGGAAACTTCTTCTATCTGTAATACTTTTAAAAGTTAAACATCCAGACTTTACAAGTTTTGGTAGTAGTTTTATGAAATATAATTAGCAAGAATTTTCTGGTTAAGAATAGCATATGTCTAGCTACTGCAGCCTTTTCTCATTAACAATAAAATATAAAGACCTAAAAAAGACAAAACTGAAGAATACCAAAATTCAGTTTCAATCTACAGTGGCAAGAATTGGGGGAGGAATTTCATATATTACATATCAAGATTGGTGTTTGTGTAAATGAATTCAGTGGAATGAAAATTTCAATCAGCGGTCCATCTCTTTTATGTCCACATGAAAGCAGAGAGGATGTATCTTTGTTTCTTCATTTCTTAGTTTGTTTCAAAAACAAAATGTTACCCTTTAGGAAGCCAGCATGCTATCTACGTAAACCTATCAATAGGAATAACCAGCTAGTTAAGAAACCAGTAGGACAGAAAGTGGATAGGAAGCCTGGCGGCTGCTGCTGCTAAGTCGCTTCAGTCGTGTCCGACTCTGCGACCCCACACTCATCACAGAGCACTGAACCCTGCTCCCTGTGTGATTCTGCGGTTCCCACCAGCTGTCGATTCTGCACATAGCAGTGTATGTATGTAAAACCTAGTCTTCCCATTCATCTCACCCTTCCCTTCCCCCCAGCCCCAGGTCTGCACCTTCATTCTCTACATCTGTGTCTCTATTCCTGCCCTGAAACTAGGTCCATCTGTACATTTTCTAGATTTCTCATTCATGTGTTAATTTACAATATTTGTTTTTCTCTTTCCGACTGACTTCACTCTGTGTGACAGATGCTAGGTTCATCCATGTCTCACCAAATGACCCAATTTCAGTCTTTTTCATGGCTCAGTAATATTCCATTGTATATATATACCACATCTTCTCTATCCATTCATCTATTGATGGACACTTAGTTTGTTTCCATGTCTTGGCTACTGTACATAGTGCAGCAGTGAACATTGGGGTATATGTATCTTTTTGAACTATGGTTTTCTCAGGGTATATATCCAGTAGTGAAATTGCTGGAAAACAAATTTATAGCTATCAGGGAATAAGGGAGAGGGAGAGATAAATTGAAAGATTGGAATTGACATATACATGCTACTATACATAGAATAGATGACTTGTGAAGACCTACTGTATAGCACAGTGAATTTTATTCAATACTCTTTAATAATCTACATGCGGAGAAGGCAATAGCACCCCACTCCAGTACTGTTGCCTGGAAAATCCCATGGACGGAGAAGCCTGGTAGGCTGCAGTCCATGGGGTCGCTAAGAGTTGGATATGACTGAGCGATTCACTTTCACTTTTCACTTTCATGCATTGGAGAAGGAAATGGCAACCCACTCCAGTGTTCTTGCCTGGAGAATCCCAGGGACGGGGAAGCCTAGTGGGCTGCTGTCTATGGGGTCGCACAGAGTCAGACACGACTGAAGTGTTTAAGCAGCAGCAGCAACCTACATGAGAAATGATCTAAAAATCTAGAAAAGATAAATATATATATGTATAACTAATTTACTTTGCTATACACCTGAAACTAATACAACATTGTAAATCAAGTATATCCCAATAAAAATTTTTCTTTAAAAAAGGAAAGTGGAAAACGAAATCGGATAATTACCTTTCCCTAAACCCTTGCAGGTCACATTACCTAGAGTCAGCCACTCGGATGCTCCCTGTGGGAATTTTAATTTTTACTGAGACCACGGACATTTATAAGATTTCAGTTTTGGCAGCATCATAGGATTTTGAGTCCAACAGCAGCAGAAGTAAATGATCCAGTGGCCTTTTTCCATCACTTTAATTCCCCTCACTGACTGTTAGGTTCATTATCAATTTATCAAAAGAGCCTTGAAAGGAAATGCTGATCTCAGAAACTGGCTGTCGAATCAGTTTCACTAATGAGCATGAGAGAATGTGAATGGGTTGATATGCTTATTTCATTGTGTGAATTCCTCACTCTGGAGATAATAATGTAACTAGACACAGGAAATTTTCCCGAAAACCCTGTTTACCTCAAGCATGGTTTATCACAAGATTCAGAACTACAGCTGTGCAAGCAAAATAACAAACAAATAGAAGACATTCATAATTATGCTAGGAGAACAAGAATCTGGATTGATAGATACATAAATGTGATTGTTGGTGTCAATGGAACTGTAAGCGACTTTTCTACTTTGCTTTTCTGTACTTGAAAAAGAAGTATTTAATAGAGATGAATTGTTTTAAAACTTTGTATAAATAGGATTTTTAAAGTTTGGAAAAGTCTGACATTAATTATATTAGGGAGATCAAATTATGTGTGAGTAATATATTTTCTTTGTTTCTTTGCTATATATTCTGTAACTGTGCTTTATAACTTTTATATTTAAAATAATTAAGATAAAATTTAGAAAGTCAATAGAAGATAATGTAAAAATATGGAATAATTAATAAATTAAATTAGGAAATAATAATGCTTCTCAAAAAAGTGTTGTTAGAAGTTTTGACAGTATAAAAAGTCATATTTAAAAGCTTATGGGTCTGGAATTTTATAGGATTATATCACAGAGTCGTCTATTTTAAATCATTTCTGAACCAAAATGAGGAAAAGGAAAAGGAAAAATGCAGAGTATCAATTGATAATTAAATTAGGTTTTCTTACAATGAATAGCCCAGTAAGGGAGTCTTGAAAATCCCGTTATATTTCCCCTGTGCATGATTTTCACAGGAGTACATTTTGATTTATAGAAGTCTGAATTCATGTTTGAATAATAACAATCGAATTTAATTAGTTCATCTGTTTTCCTAGACATTTTAATACTTTGAAGTCTTCCTAGTTAAGCTTTTATTTCTGGAGGTTGACCTGAGACACATATATGTCTCCTTTAAATACTAGTGCCATAAATCATTCTCTTAAAACTTCCAAATCATCACTGGTTGTCAAAAGTTAATTTTATTCAGTTCCTTCGTTCTTTGATGTCTTAGTGTGAATCAGCACACATGAGTAAGATGCTCTCTTAAAATAGTAGGTTTTGCTGATTTCTGTACTAGGGCTCTGATAAGAAGGATGTTTCAGGCTTTAAGATTTGAAGGAATATATTCTAGGGGTATTTTACATCACGTATTTCCTGCAGTGATATCCAAGGAATATGTAGTTTTCCTATAGAAATATTTGCTTTCCTAATTCTTTCTATGCTGACTGTAAACTTTATGAAGAGAAAAGTTTAATATTAACTTCACCTGATGAATGTATTCTGCTGACTCCATGGTTAGGGGCAAGCTTCCGTTATAATATGATTCAATTCCATACAGTTAAAATGTAAAAAAAAAAAGTACACATTTCATTGTTTTTGTCTTTCATGCAATATGTCTATATCTTGCATAGATCTTACACCACTTTTTTAAATTTATTATTTTTAAAACTTTTTAATTTGTACTGAGGTGTGGCCAATTAACAATGTTGTGATAATTTCAGGTGAACAGCAAAGGGACTCAACCATACAGATACGTGTATCCATTCTTCCCCAAACTCCCATCCCTTCCAGACTGCCATGTAATACTGAACAGAGTTCCATGTGCTATATATGGTCCTTGTTGGTTATCCATTTTATATATAGCAGTATGTATATGTCCATCCTCAATTCCCTAAATATCCCTTTCCCCATCCTTACCTGCTGGCAACTGTAAGTTCATTCTCTAACTCTATGACTTTTAAAAATAAGTTCCTTTTTATAATTTGTTTTTATATTCGACATATAAGGGATGTCATATGATATTTCTCCTTCTCTGTATCTCAGATCACTTTAATTGCAGATAGAAAGAACCCTGTTTCTCTAAAACTTAGAAGACAGAAACTTTGTTAAAATGTTTTTAAATGGAAATTATAAGAAAGTTTAAAGAATTATTTACATTATAAAAGAAAAAGAGATATGATGACCTAACAAATACTTCAAATATATGAGAAATTATTATAAAGAAGTTTTACACCAAGGACATTATAATTTTGAGTAAAACTAGACCATGAAAAAAATGTATATTAAGCCAGACCTGATGGATATAAGTGAGCTAGAAAGATGTCCAGATGTCAGATGAATCAGCAAGCACTTCAATCCACTTAATTATCCAGATGAAACTACAGACATTTAAAAATGTTTGAGAATTTGTGACATACATGATATCATCTACCTCTTACATGTTGTATGTATTTGTAGTATCTGTATTTTACCCATAAAGACGAAGAGCCTCTGTGGAGTTAGTGGCTTGCCCTAGGTTATAAAGCCAGCAGGTGGCAGAGCCTAGATCTGAACTAGGTCTTTCCATTGTTCTGCATAATATATAGAAATGCCTGTGTGTGCAGTTAACAGGCCTTGGTAGAAGAAAGTTTAAAAAGAGGAAGGATTCTTCAGTCTCTGTAGGAAATTGAGTACTGAAGTAAATTTTTCTAAATAGTAAAGATACAAAGTGTCGGTAAATTCCTGGCATGTGAGTCACAAAGAGCTGGAAATAACATGTATACTATCATGTAAGAATTGAATCGCCAGTCCATGTCTGACGTAGGGTGCAGCATGTTTGGGGCTGGTGCATGGGGATGACCCAGAGAGATGTTGTGGGAGGGAGGTGGGAGGGGGGGTCATGTTTGGGAACGCATGTAAGAATTAAAGATTTTAAAATTTAAAAAAAAAAAAAGGTTATAAAATTCCCTTTAAAAAATAAAATTCTTTGACCTAAGAAACAAAAAAAAAATAAAATTAAAAAAAAATGAAACAGTTTAGTGACCCTTTTGACTTAAGCTCTGGTAGAGTGGCTGGTAGGGAACAGCCTAGCGGAGAGAGAACTGTGAGTATGCACACAGAGAACCTGTAAGATGATTAGACTGTAAGCTACATTAGAGCATGACCCAGTTTTCTTCAGTTTTGTGTCTTTGATGCCTGACATAATGTTAATTTTTTCATAGATGTATAGCTGCCTTACAGTGTTCGTTTCTGCTGTTCAGCAAAATGTTCTGTGTCCATCCACACGTATACGTGTATCTCCTCTTCCTTGGATTTCCTTCCCATTTAGGTCACCACAGAGCATTCGGTGGACTTCTCCATGCCATGCAGTCTCTTCTCATTAGTTATCTAGAGCACGTAGTATTGCACACGTCTGTGAGAAGACTGAATGAGAAGCAGAGTACTTAGTTTGGCAAAGCAACTATTGCCAAGTCTGAGAAATCCTTTTGTCAGAACATGTACTAACATTTTATTTGATTCAGATTCCTTGAAACATTGACTAATGTTTCTTTGAATTATTTTATAAATTAAGAATCCAACTAAAAAGAAAATTCTGTTTCTAATTCCCTTGAAACGTTGATTAATGTTTGAGTTATTTTATAAATTAAGAATTCAACTAGGAAAATTCTGTTTGTAAAGTTTAGATATTTATAATATGGGAAAAACATAATGACTTGCTATTTTTATACATGAAGAAGGAGCTTTGGTATTTGCCTATTATAAATAAAAATGGAATTAGAAATAATGGCACAAAGTGGGAGCACTTACGGGGCATCTGCAGAAGGGTGTGATATGTTAGGGGCAGTTGGTTATTGTGACTACAAAGCTGATCACTGTTATATTAATGGGATCCTTGTGTGTGCTATTAATTTTCCCATAGCACTATCTAAATCATGCTATGCCAGGTATATTTTTTCCCATAATAATGAAATCATTACTGAAACATACAAAGTGCCTTGACTAAAAATACGTTTATAAAAAGGTATCTCATTTGTCCATTCATTCATTCTTGTATTCACCGAAAATTTGTGCTAGGCATTCCACTCCCTGCCAAGAATAAAAATGAGAAGAAAACGACATCCTTCCCTTTAGTAAGCTCAAAGTAGAAGAAAGGATAGAAGTAAATTTTAAAAATATTTATTACCCAAGTGGGTAGGAACTTCAGGATCTTTGCATACTATCTCAGTAACGAGTGGAGTTTGAGAAGGGCTTCATTCAGGAGATGGTGTCTGAAGTATCTACTGGGATATGAGTCAATATTTGTCAGATAGAAGTCATGAAAGCCTTTCTAGATGGAGTACATTACATGCACAATTCCATGGAATGAGGACACAGAAATATGGGCTTGCTGAGAGTAAAGGCAAGGCTGAATAGGTCATTGTTTTCCATGATGGTGTGATTTTTCTTTTTCTTGCCATCTTCAATCATCTTTTCAGTATACACATAGAAGAGTCATTTAGGTTTGGGGTTTTGTGATTTGGTTCAGCAAAAGATAAAGTAATTGAAAAAAGTGTTTGCAGTGTGTAGTGATGCTCTGTGGAGTTTAGACCAGATCAAGAAAGAAGAGAGGGTTAAAGGCATGGTCTGATAGATTGAAATAAAAAAAGAAGGCTCAAAGGAGTTGAGGCCATGATGAACTTGGTGAAGGGAAATGTGGGAGTCAGGAAGTGACAGCTGGAAGGATGGGAGGTTGTGACTCAAATTGGACTCTGGAGACCAAATGTTCTTCCAATCCCATTGTGAGTTGCTTCCCTGATAAGATAAGTAAGGTAGCAAATGAATTTGTCTAGCAAAATAAATGAATTGCCAGATTTTAAATTTTTTCCCTTCAAGAAAAATGCTATGTTGCTCCACTTTTGTATGCTTTTGATTCTGTGATGGTTGCATGATAATTTGTAAAATAATCCCTGTTTTGTAAAATGTGTAACCACATTTTTTAAAAGAGTATTTTTTCTTCAGAGCAGTTTTAGCTTCACAGCAAAGTTAGAAGGAAGGTACAGAAATTTCCCAGATGCTCCTTGCCCCCACACATGCATAACCTCCCCCATTAAGAACATCCCCCACCAGAGTGGAACATTTGTTACAGATGATGAACCTGCATTAACGCACTATAGTCATCCAAAGTCCATAGTTTACATTAGTGATCACTTTTGGTGTTGTATACTCTATGGGTTTGGCAAATGTCTAGTAATATGTATTCATCGTTACAGTAACCATGCAGAGTATTTTAACTGCCTAAATATCCTCTCTGCTCTGCCTGTTCATTTGTTTCTCCCACCTCCCCAACCCCTTGAAACTACTCATCTTTTTACGGTCTCTATACTTTTGCCTTTTCAAAATGTCATATATTTGGAATCATTCAGTAAGTACCCATTAGTGATTGGGTTCCTTTCACTAAAATTCCTCCATGTCTTTTCATAGCTTGATTGCTCATTTCTTTTTAACAATGAATAATATTCTATTGTCTGAATGTACTTAATAAACTTTTTGTAGTCGAGGTATTCTTGCCATACTTTATTCTGAATTAGGAGTTCTGAGTACAATAAGTATTTAGAAAGCTTTAATAGTATCCTTCTAGATGCCAAAAAGTAATAATGGTAATTATGATTTGCCTCTACCCCCTGAAGTTAAATGAGACTATATTGATATGTCTAAATTTGGCCTTCCACTTTACTTTGGAAATTTCTGTGATTGGGGGAAATTGTTATAAAGACCCATGCAACAGGCAATGCAAGTTATCATTTAGTTGAAGATTTTCTAAGAAAAAACTAAATTAAAAATTCTTCCTTTCTTATGAATCATATTTATTGTCTTAATCTGTTTTGGCTAATCATCCAAAAAAGCTCCCGAATTCATGACTTCTTGTGGTGGTTGTTAAGGAAAGAAAAAAATATAGTATTAAATGGAAATAAGGATAATGTATAATAATTTTACATTAGGAATTATCTAAAATGGGTATCAAGTCAGCAAACATTTGGTACATTTACATATCCCTGTATTTTATATTGAAAAAATAAAAGTTGTAAATTTTAAAGAAGTCTTGATGCATGTATATATGCCATTAAGATTTTGTCATTAAAAGAGAATGTGACTTAAATTTATCATTGCTTATCTCTGAAATTATCGCCTTTCTATTTAAAAAGTTTTTATTTTATTTTTTTCCTCTGGCTGTGCTGAGTCTTTGTTGCTGTGTGCAGGCTTTCTCTAGTTGTGGCGAGTGGGGGCTACTCCCCTTGTATCGTGTGGGCTCCTCATTGTGGTAGCTTCTCCTGTTGCGGCTCAAGGACTTCAGCAGTTGTGGTGCGTGGACTTAGTTGCTTCATGGCAGGTAGGATCTTCACAGACCAGGGATCAACCCTGGCTCAGTGGTTACTGGACCAGCAGGGAAGTCCCTGCCTTTGTCTTATTAACTGAATTGCATGACCACACTGGGATATGGGTGCAGAATAGTTTGCAAATCTAGCATATAACTGTCAATATTTAGTCTTCACCTGTTTAAATTGAATTAAGCTAAATCAATGTGTTTGACTGCTGTTGTACCCACCTACTGATAAGTCATTGAGTTAGTGACCTTCTCTTGAGATTTAATATTTTTCCTCTAGTCCAACACTGTCCACAAAAGTGTTTTATAATGATGGAAATGTTGTGTATCTGTGCTGTCCCACATAATAGCTACCAGCTGTCTGTGGCAGTAGAGTACTTGAACTATGGCTAGTGCACCTAAGGAGCCTGTTTGTGAAATTTGATTGAGCTTTAGAATTTTTAAATTTGAATTTAAATAGGCATGTAGGTAGTGGAGAAGGAAATGGCAAGCCACTCCAGTGTTCTTGCCTGGAGAATCCCAGGGACGGGGGAGCCTGGTGGGCTGCCATCTATGGGGTTGCACAGAGCCGGACACGACTGAAGCGATTTAGCAGCAGCAGCAGCAGCAGCAGTAGGTAGTGGATACAACTCTAGTTTTTCTGGAGAAAAAAAAGGCAGATAGAGGAAGAGTCGAAATTTAGGAAACTTGTTGCTACTGCCATGTAGAATAACCACTATCATAATTTGTTTGAGTTACTGCCATTCATCAATAATTCTACCATTTTGGAAAAGTTGTAGCCAGGCCTTCATATTTCCACTGATGAGATTTCATTTGAAACTGTTGCATTTGACTCCGTATCTTTGGAATTTCAGTACTCTTGACTCATTGCCTAGGTCTGTTTTGTTTGTTTGGCTGACTGGTTAGTTTTAAATTTTCACCCTTTGCTTTTTGAAAAGAATCCCTGGCGACTTATGCAAGCTGACTAGTAGTCCTGAAAAAACTTAAAAATCTGAATATATTCCATTGCAGTTTCTACTCATTGGAGAGTGAGGAAAAGTTGAGTAACAAGCGTATCTATCTACATCATTCTTAGAGATATTGTGTTAGTTTCATTATGCAAACTTCACATTTTAAAATTAGTTACCACTAAATCTAGCTAGAGTTATCTTCCTACTCAGAAACTGAAGTAATAATACATTTTCAAACAATATCAATGTTTTAAATAAATGAGCTGTATAGGTAGATAAGCATCTTTCAGAGTAGGACGCAGGTATTAACTACAGTTCTCAGCAATCTCAATGAGAGTCATTATGTAACCTTTTGAAGCTAGTTTTTTCTGTAGTAAATACCGATTTTTAGAAGGGTCATGGATTCTGTAAAATACATTTCAGGCTGAAGGACTCCATGGAAATGAAGTTCAGTAATTAAATACTAATTATTTTCCAACTTCTCATGTAGCACGGCTTGATGTTAAGTCATGCCGATATTTTAAGGGAATATGTTATTCACAAAGAAAAATATATTGGAGAATAGTTGCAAAACGGTTTTATTATGTGTTCAGAAATGCTAGTCAATTAAATGGTTGGACTGAATGTAGGTTTTAATTATCTCTAAAATGAGGATCTTTACTTAGCTTTTCTTGTGAGACCTCAAGTAAGAAAAGAAACAATACTAAAAACTAGTTATTGGAGTATCTTTCTTCTCATCAGAGTCTTAATTCCTCATGACGTAAAGTTATCGTTAGGAACTTAGAAGTTTGGTAATCTTACATCCCAGAGATCAAATTACAGCCTTGAAATACTTTTTTTTTTTTTTAAGAATGTATTTTTTATGCCTGTGTAAACAATTGATAATCCGTTGTTCTGTTAGGTTCATTGGGGGCATAAATCCTTTAGGAGGAGGGAAATAAAAGCTTCTAAAACTTTACAATCCTGTTTCTTTTGAACATGAAAAGTTATTGAGGTAAAAATCCTTTCATGGTTGATTCTGTTAATCTAATTTGCTTTGGGGGGAAGGAAAACTCTAGACCAGGAAGTAGGGTGCTTGAGATCTATTTTCAGGAGTCATGCCTCCCTCCCTCCCTTCCTCCTTTCCTCTCTCTCTCTCTCTCTCTCTCTCTCTCTCTCTCTCTCTCTCTCTGTTTCTCCCCTCTTCTCTCTCTCTTCACCCCCTCCTCACCCGCCTTTTCTCCAGGCTACACAAACACAATGCATCAGTTTTTAACATTGAATTTCCCATGCCTTTTTTATTTATGGACATCTATATAGGACATATTTTCTACAGTCTGATGATGGAATCAGTGGGTGATTGGCAATGCTAATAGGGATCTGTGTGAATGATCTAATGGGAAATTTCAGGTTCAAATGGAATTATCCCAGATTTAATGATGTTTTTCTGCCAAGATGCCTCTCACTTACCCTGTGCATGGTTAGTTCAGTTCTTCACTGCCCCTCATATCACTACCTGTTTTGTTATTTCCACTGGCGTTGTCCTTATCCTCCTTGTGATGCACATGCCTAAACTAAATCCATAAAAATTCTCTTTTTATGGACTTCCTTTCTTCTGATTTTGTTGCCCCACTCTACTCCATAGTACCATCAGGTGAATTTCCCCTAAATATTAATTTAAATGTCCATCTATTCAAACGCTTTTTGTGGTTTCCTGGTTACCTTGGAATAAAATTTACACTCCGGAGTCTTCCACAAGCTAACTTTCTTTTAATAATACTTTCCGTATTTTATCTTCACACTTTATTCACATAAAACCATGTATGGCGAATAAAAAAATGAAAATGTTTCCTTTCAATGTATGAAAACTATTTACCCTAAAAGAATTAGATATTCATATGCCTTTTCTTTTATTCACATTTCCTTAATCTGGGTAGCTGAATACTTGAACTTGCTTTTTGAGGGTTCACCTCTAATTATTGATGACAAGTAGATAATCTATTAGGTTAATTCTTTTATCCATAGAATATTACTGATGCTGCTATATTTCATGTCAGATTAGTATCAGGCAAATAGTTTTTGGTGGTTATATATGAGATTTGAATTTTGTGTTGTATAGAATTTCTCAAAGATAGGTACTACTCTTATCCTGTCCTCAAGTTTCCAGGACCGAGGTTTTGTTTTTTTTTTTTTTTCAATTTTTTAAGTCTGTTGAATGTGTTACAATATTGGCTTCTGTAGTTTTTATGTTCTGGAATTTTGGCCGCAAGACATGGGATTTTAGCTCCCCGACCAGGGATCGAACCCTCACCCCCTGCATCGGGAAGTGAAGTCTTGGCCACTGAACCACCAGGGAAGGTCCTGGAACTGAGTTTTTCTGGTCACTGAATGTTTTCTGTCACGTTCCATGTTCATTGTACCTGCAGTGAATTCCTGTTTCCTAGTGCATCTGGTGGCCTGCAGTCCATGGGGGTGTCACAGAGAGTTGGACATAGCTGTGCACATGTGTACACACACACACACACACAGCTGAGTGCACACAGACACACACATACACATTTCAGCTCTAGCCCCTGCCCTGTTCCTTTCCACCGCTATGTGATTTCCCTCAATTCCACTTCTCATACTTGCGTCACAGGCATGTCCTGACTGCCTCCAAGTTACATCGTTTTCATTCTAGCTCCGTGGCTTAGCTCACAGAGTGGTTTGACTTTCATGCTTCCTACCTATATCCTGTGGTTGTTCAGTCACCAAGTCGTGTCTGACTCTTTGCGACCCCATGCTCTGCAGCATGCCAGGCTTCCCTGTCCCTTACCATCTCCTGGAGTCCACTTTTGTCCTGCCTATAATGAAATGCTAAGCCCTCCTTTCTGAATATTGTTAATCTCTTTTTAACTGGTATTCTGTAGAACTTTAATTTTTTTGCTACACAATTCTGCAGTTAAAAGTCATGATAAATTTCATGTGTCATGAAATTTTGTTTTCCCCTAATCATATTATATGCACTATGAAATATTACTGCCCTTTTTTAAAAAAAAAATCATAATGCCTTGTACAGAGAGAAAAACACAATTGTACCCAATAGACGTATACTCCTCAATTGCTGAATGGACTTCAGAATAACAATAACAGACTCTTAGCAACATTGGGGTCACCAACCTTATCTTTGATGTTTCCATATTAGCTTCAATGGATTATTTGAATCACATCAACAATCTTAGATTTCATTATATAGGTGCTTTCTTTTCCTGTTACAGCACATGCCAGCATACGATTGCTTACAAAACCAAAATCTGATAGTTATCTGGTAAAAAAATTTATAGAGATGTTATCATTAAGGTATTGTTTACTCTAGGTCACCCTAACTTAAGAATTCTATCATGTGAGTTTTGCAAAATTTTATGATAGGCTGAAACATTTGATCACTTCTAAGGTGTCACAGTGGCCCCTGTATTTCCAAATGCTTTTTATTTGTCAGGGTTAGGAATAAAAATTAGAAAAAGTGGAGTGGTATTTGTTTATATGTAATGGGTTTTAAATTTTGTTTGAAACAGACTAGGGACATCCCTGGTGGTCCAGTGGTTAAGACTCCACACTTCCAATGCAAGGGGTGTGGGTTCGATCCCTGGTTGAGAAAAGAAGATCCCACATGCTGCACAGAGTGGCCTAAAGATTAAGTAAAACAAAACAAACAAACAAAAAAAAACAAAATGAGACTCTCTCCCTGTTTTTCTGGGAAAATAAAAAACCTTCTGTTGACTCCATTGACTGCTCCTTTATGAGGAAGATTTTTGAAGCTGAGCACAGGCATCCCGGTGAAATTTGAGCACAGTCACTGTAGAGCTGACGTTTCCTCCACAATCACGTGCTGCCACATGGAATTCAAAGGGCAGACAAAGCCTCCTTTCCTCCTCCTATGTCTGTATGAACACCAGAAGTATTTGTCTTCTGTGGTGTCAGGAAAGGGCAGATATCTGTCACTAATTACACCATGGCACTGGAGAGAATTTTGCAATAAAAAAGGAAAGAAATATTTCTCGAGCTGATTGATGAAGTAAGTCCCTAATGACCAGAATTACTTCACTAAGATTGAAATTGATATTATCAGAACCATATGCTCATTACATCATCATAACTCTTTTTTAACATGTGCCAGGTGGCATAGGTATTAGTCTTTTTTCATCAGTAAAACTAAATTTGTCTATTTTTATTGAAATTTCTAATATATGTTGAATATCTAGAAGCATCTCAAATTTCAGAGGAATCAAGTAACATATGATAAGTATTATCTGTTACTGGGATGTGTGACTGAATACTATATGGAAACCTAAGATTTGTGATCAAGTTTCATGTGTAAATGTCTGGATAATACATTTGTACATACATATTTTAAATATTGTGGTACTTATTCTATCATTCTTTGTCATACTTTGCCATATAATGAAATATAAATAATAGCAAAAATTACAGACAGCCTATTATTTGTCAGGAATTTTTAAAGTTTTATGTATTCAATGGACTTCCCCCGTGGCTCAGATTGTAAAGAATCTGCCTGCAGTGCAGGAGACCTGGGTTCGATTCCTAGGTTTGGAAGATCCCCTGGAGAAGAGAATGGCTACCCACATCAGTATTCTTGCCTGAAGAATTCCATGGACAGAGGAGTCTGGCAGGCTTCATTCAGTCCGTGGGGTTTCCAAGAGTTGGACATGACTGAGAAACTAACACTTTCACTTTTCATGTTTTCAGTATATTAGTTCCACAATAACCCTATGAGTTAAGATACCTTTATTATCTCCATTAACGTATACATCAGATGCCATGGATTCAGTTCAGTTCGTTTCATTCACTCAGTTGTGTCTGACTCTTTGAGACCCCATGAACTGCTTCCCTGTCTATCACCAACTTCCAGAGCTTGCTCAAACTCAAGTCCATCGAGTTGATGGTGCCATCCAACCATCTCATCCTCTGTTGTCCCCTTCTCCTCCTGCCTTCAATCTTTCCCAGCATCAGGGTCTTTTCCAATGAGTCATTTCTTTGCATGAGGTGGCCTAAGTATTGGAGTTTCAGCTTCAGCATCAGTTCTTCGAATGAATATTCAGGACTGATTTCCTTTAGGATGGATTGGTTTGATCTCCTTGCAGTCCAAGGGACTCTCAAGAGTCTTCTCCAACACCACAGGTCAAAAGCATCAATTCTTCAGTGCTCAGCTTTCTTTATAGTCCAACTCTCACATCCATACATGACTACTGCAAAGACCATAGCTTTGACTAGACACCATGTTTTGACTTTGACACCATGAATTATTTAACCATTTTGAGTCTTAGTTATATTTTTTTTTAACATGTAAAGTGACAGTAGCGCTTCACAGGGTTATTGAGGAAAACAAATGGTGGGTTTTGGAGTTACATACTTGGCACATAGGTACTCAGTAACTTCTGCTCTCCTTCCTATTTCAATGAACTGATTACTAGAAAGAGATTTAGTCCCTAATTGTATATAATACACTTTTGTGTACAATATTCTGTGAGATCTTTGAGGTCACCGAGTGTCAGAAACATAGCAGGTACTCAGTAAATATTTGTTTTGTGAAAGGATGAAAGCAGATTTTCCCAAGTACTTTCAATATACCAGTGGTGAAAAATACGTTAAATTATTGTTTAAATAATTCAAATCATTACCGATGTCTGATTAAACCACCTTGCAGAGAAAGGCCTTAAGTGTTGTCTTTGATAATTTCCTACCAACAAATCAGACCCAATTACCAATAACAGTAAAGTTGCCTCTTGTGTATGAAGATGATGTTGGAGATTTTTAAGACTTTGTTGAGATTTTATCTTCCTTGGTCTTTGCAGTTGGAGCCGTGGCTGTTTTCATGCTCTTCTTTATAAGATGCATCTTCTTTATAAGATGCATTTTGCCAATTTGAGCAGTAACGACACCTAAGTCTTAGAGTAGTATTTTTCATTCCTAGTATCCTAATCTACGTTTAATGTTTTAAAATCATTGGTGGAGAATTACGAACATTCGTATTTCTCTTTTGTTGTGGTTAAAATATAAAGAATGAATTAATGCCTTGTTACCTAACAGTGCCACATTCCCATCACTTTGGCTCATGAGCAGTAAGTTGTTATTTAGAATGATGGTGCTGATGGCTGGTGGTAGTGGTGGTGATGATAATGGCAGTGACTGTGGTATTGAAATGAGATTGAAAACCAACTAAGAATGGATTACTTCTCCTCAAAACCTAAAAGTGGACTCTGGATTTTGATGGAATTGAACTTCTTCTTACTTCGTGAGAACTGTCTTATTAAAACAAGATGAGCTTTATTCCCCTAGGAATTAAAAAAAAAAATCTAACAGTTGATATAATTATGTTGAGAGATGCCAATCTCTCCTAGTAAGAATCCCACTGGTAGGCTCTGTAGTTCAGATATCAGAGTGAAAATAAATGTCAGTTACCCAAACCAAGATGTAAAGAGCTAAGAGGTCATTTCTCCTATAAAACCTGGATATAGAGTATATCCTTATTTAACCTGATCAAATAAAAGTTGAATCATTCTGATCATTTTTGTTCAACAGTTATTTGGTCAAAATGCAATTATGAATGCCAATGTTTGTTCATATTCTTTCTGATTTTCTTATTGTCAGCAGAAATATTCTTTCCAGGGCAGTGGTAAATTTCTCACCTTCTGTGGGATGATGTCATCCCATCTGTATGTTGCACACAGACTTACTTCATGACCCTGAACAGCACCCTATATCCAGGCTTTATTGGAGAAATGACCTCTTAGCTCACTACATCCTGGTTTGGGTAACTGACATTTATTTTCACTTTGATATCTGAACTACAGAGCCTACCAGTGGGATTCTTGCTGGGACTGATGCCAAGCCAGTTCTGGCAGAGGCCACTGGAAGGCATCGTGTTTAGCCAAAAATCCCAGGAGCTGCTGAATCTTTGTAGCAATGCTATGTCAAAACGAGGTAGATATGAGAAACCTTTTATTTTGGGAAGGTGGGAGTAAATGTGGGTATTCAAAAAATTCCAAAGAGAAACAAGTGTTCGTTTTTCCCACTTCTTCCCCTGAAGATTGCCCACAGCTCTCCCACAACATGTGTAGTGCTCCCGCATTTCAGAATTGATGGACTCCAGATGGAATCACAATTTGGACTTACTGTCTATGGCTAGTCTGCCCTTGACCTCACACGTTTCTCCAGCCCTCTGTTCACTAAGAGGAAACCATAGAATAGTATTAGCTATCAACCAAGTCTGCTCGCCAGAAAAACCCTTAAGCATTAACTTCAAAGACAAAATTATTTGAGAAACACAATATAAACAGGAAAAAAAGGGGAGTGAGTGATTAGAAGCTGCTCGCAATTAGGCATTAATTAGGTTTGTTCCATGGTATAGCTGCCCAGTGGCACCATTTGTATCTCTTTCAAATGTATAGGGATTCCTCAGGCTAGTGTTTCTTGGTGAAGCTAAACCACAATTTGCAGACTAACTTATTATGAAGATACACCACAAATATATCCAGATCTAACTGATTAACTGAATTCTCAAATTCATTTGTAGTAAAAACCTGGTTAAGTGGAGAGCTGACACCCTGTTTGGCTCATCAGTGTATCCCTGTAAGTTAGCACAGAGCCTGGAACATAATAATTGTGCAAAAAGCATATTATTGAATTAACTTATTTTTGTTAATATTCATGACATCTATTTCAGACATCATGCAAATGAATTTATTTTTATCTTATTGAGTGGGGTATGTTTACACAAAGTAAATTAGTTAAACTACCAGTTATAAAATAAATAAGTCACAGGGATATAATGTACAGCAAAGGGAATTTAGTTAGTAATATAACAAATTTGTGTTGTGCTTAACTATAAAAATAATCATGTTATACACCACCTGAAATTAATATTTTAAGTCCATTATACTTCAATAAAATGTAAAAAAAAAATAAGTGGGCTTTAAAGAGAAAGGCAATCATTAAATATTTCTTTGATGATACCTTTGTTGATGATTAATTCTTACTCTGAAGTAGTATAGATGTAAAACATGTAATTGATTAGACCAGCCTTAGCAGCATCCCAGTTATCCTAGAGAATTCTTGTATCCTTTTAGATAATAAATTTCTGATTTAACTTTTCATTTTTGAAGGTTGTTTTTTTCTGCCACAGAAGTAAAATGTAATATGCACTTTGAATACTGGATATTTTCTGTTAAGTTGAGCTGTTGTGAATCCATGGGCATGAGGCAGATGATCAATATAGCTGGATCTTGAGAGGTTGGCAGGCATAACAATTCTCAGAACCAAGTTAGAGTTTAGGAATGACCTGTGTTCCCTCAATGGTTTTAAGTCTCTGTTATTTACAAGTCACTGGACAATGTGAAAGGGATGTTAAATATTATGGAGTATACTGGAATATGGAATAATATGAAAGACATGGCCTCAACCTCAGCAATATTTATAAAAATTTTATTAAAAAGGGAAAGAACAATTCAAACAAAGCAGGCTGCTGTGACAACAAGTTTGGTTCTCAACCTGTGTTCACTATATAGAAAGAGGCAAAAGGCTCTGTCTGGAGACCTTACCTGAAAACAGGTTTATATTGACGTTCCAGACGAACAGGTGGAAGCCAGTGGTCAGGTAGTTTGAGCAGAGTAGCAAGGGTCCCCGTGGTAACCAGTGGAGACACTGAAACATTTGGATCAGATTCATTTTACTCTCAAAAGCAATTTACCTATCATGCTTTCATTGCTTTTCGTGTCTCTCCTACACTGATGGGGCCAGATCCCTGATGGAGAGTACCCTAAGAGCGCCTTCCCAGCCAGAGCCCAGGGGGGAAGCCTGAGGCCAGTGTCATCAAGGCTTCAAGGGCACCAGCATACGTGTGTGGTCCCAATTCCACCTTGGCCATGGAGCTCTTGCTGTGGCTGACTGCACGCTGCTGCTGCTGTTGCTGCTTGTGCAGCCGAACTGCATGGGCCAAGTTCTAAGCCAGGATCACCTTTATACTGCCTGCTCTGCTTCATGATCATCACTGTGGCTATGCTCACCTGCCTGCCTGCGAGGTCAACATGGTCAGGTAGTAGAGAATGTGAGTATCGTCAGGTGGTTCATCCAGGCCTTCATGTATATATGTTCAAGTCTATATTCCCATTCACTTTGAGATAAAGGGCCACCAGAAGCTGGAGGTGGACCACTTCTGTGTCATTGTTTCTAACCACTAGAGCATCCTGGGCATTGTGGGTCTCAAGGAGGACCTTCCCAAGTGTTGCCAGGCAAGAGCTGCTCTTCACAGGGCTCATGGGCCTGACCATGTACCTTGGGGCATCTTCATGGCTGATACGGATAATCAGTAAGCAGTCTGTAATAGGAAAAGAAGAGAGTTTTATTCAAGTCAAACTGAGGACAGTGGCCTTGGAGACACAGATTCAAGAACCACTTGAATTGTGTTCTGCCTGACTACAAAATGAGGGAGGCTCATATAGGCAAAAACCACAGTATTGCGTCAGTTGTTTGTCAAGACTAGGATTGGAACTGGCAAGAAGTAGGGATGCTTATTAAGCAAGGGTTGTTTGGGGAGCGAGTTGGTTGCATAGTTACAAAGGGAGTCCTTGAGACCATAAGGTTGCAGCTGGGAACCGCTAGTAGATGTTTTGAGAACAGCTGTTGGTGTCCTTGAGTCTGATGCAGTTCAGGAGATTCAGGTTCTTGGTGATGCAGGAGCTTGTCTGAAACCACGTCGACAGCGGCCACCTGTCTCCATTTTGAATGCTTGAACCACAGTTACTCCATTTTGATTTTTTTCAACACATTCTTTAATGGTTAAAGCAGATGTACAATGCATGTTTGATAATCCATCGGCAGGCTGTTCTCACTAGCATAAAGTTCAAGCCAGATCGTGTATAAGCCAGAATGACTTTGCCATCCCTCAATACGTGAACATTTCTTCCATCATCATCCGGCAGTGCTCCAGGACCTGATGGCCCACATGGTCTAGTGCGTGGTCAGGGAGAACCTCAAAGTGTGGTGCTGGTCCACGTGCACTCAGAGTGACAATAGGGACCTGCTGCCTTTCGAGGAAGGAGGCTTCTCCCTGGTGGTCTAAGTCCGTTTGCCCCTTCCCTCCGTGTTGAGCTCCACCTTCTCCTGCACCTCAAGAGGAAAGTCTTGGCCCTGGGAAGCATTAAGCTGGAGGTGCTGAATGCCACCCCTACCAGCAGCCTCCCTGTGGCTGATGTCGCCAAGGTCATGGACACCTGCTGCCAGGCCATGAGGACCACCTGGCTAGAGAATGGACGGAGGAATCCCCGCCCCAGGACCTCATATCACTGTCATAATCCTGCTGCTCTCCTCCTTGCATTCAGGGGGCAGGAAAGTGGAGGCCTCTTCCTGTCATTGACGTCAGATCCAGACTCCTGATGTGCCCTCAAAGGAGAGTGTGCCAGGCCCTTGCCAAGCTCTGAAGGCAAGGCCTTGCCCACCCTCATGCTTCACAATCTGGGAGTAGGAGCAAGCCTGCTGCTCCAGTGGGCTAACAGGGCTTGGCTGAGCTACACAACCTTGGGCCGAATGACCAGAGGTAAAGCCCTCTGCGGTCCTCCCCAGGCCTGTGGGGTACAGGGTCAAGCTTTGGGGTCCAGCCACAGCCTGCATCAGTCTTTCATGGAGAGGAGGGGCTCTGGAGAAGCGAGGAGAGCAGACCCTGGTCTCATACAACTTGGGCTGCCGAAAGCTGGAAAACAGGGTCGGCATTCCTTGCCCGCCTTGGGGAGCATGTCTGCTGAGTAACTGCAGCTTTTTTGTTATTGTTCATAAACAAACTCCTGGAAGTGCAAAATAAATAAATGTTTATAAAGTAAAGGTGTGGTGGTGATAAGTCTGCCGACATCACTGGCATTTCATGCTGTGTGTTTTCTTTTTATCTGCAGAACCGCCCAAAGTCACTGTGATGCCCAAGAATCAGTCCTTCACAGGTGGATCAGAGGTCTCCATCATGTGTTCTGTAACAGGTTATCCCAAACCAAAGATCTCCTGGACCATGAATGATATGTTTATCATGGGTTCACACAGGTACTGGGTTTGTATCATGTTCTTTGTTTTTACTGAGTAAGAGGAGTTGATGAAATTTCTGGTCAGAACTAATCTGACTAAATCTCTGGGATTAAGGGAAGTTTGACCCAAATCCGCAGCTCTAGATTTTCTCAATAGGCCAGGAAATGTCCATAAAGTAATAAATGATGGATGTCTAGAGTTTGAGGTTCTTGAGTATTGAATTCAACAGCTAGAACTGAGTGTTTCCTCACTTTGCTTTGTAAACAGAACACTGTAACAGTTGATTTACCATGAATAACTGTGTGCTAAGTCACTTCAGTTGTGTCTGACTCTCTGTGACCCTATGGATTGTTGCCCGCCAGGATCCTCTACCCATGGGATTATTTAGCCAGGAATACTGGAGTGGTTTGCCATACCCTTCCTCCAGGGGTTCTTCCTGACCCAGGAATTGAACTGGCATCTCTTATGTCTCCTGTATTGGCAGGCACATTCTTTACCACTAGCACCACCAGGGAAGCCCATGAATAATTGAAATGGGGATAATAAACTTTCTGTGGGTAAATTGATGTGCATTTAACCCATCCGCTAAAGGCTTGGTCCTGGGATTTGACAGAAGAGAGAGGCACAAGCAAAGGATGGAACAGTAGCCCTAATGAAAGTGTATGCAGACTTTCTGCATAACTCATGTTCACCATTGCCTCTCATACTACATTTCTCATTGTAGTATTCTATTCTGCTGGATGCTTTTAAAAGAAAATGAATCCTCTCATGCTCAGAGAAAGTACCGAACACTTGGGACATAAACAGTGACGTTTCCAGCCATCAGGCTCCCATTACTCTGGGTTTGTCATGAGGAGATGATCTTAGCTGTGAGCCAAATTCTATTCCCGGTCTCTTCAGGGACTCACTTGAGATGTGAGGCATTGCATCTCTCAGGTTTTCATTTTGAGGAACTGTTTAGCTTAGAAGTTCATACAGAGCAAGATTGCCTGGGTGCAAACTTCGCTTCTTCCCTTTACTGACGCTGACTTGGGGCAAGTTGTATAACCTCTTTGCTCATCTGTATAACAGACAGAATAGTAGTATCTAACTCATTGGATTGTTGTTGCTGCTACTGCTAAGTCACTTCAGTCGTGTCCAACTCTGTGTGACCCCATAGATGGCAGCCCACCAGGCTCCCCTGTCTCCGGGATTCTCCAGGCAAGAACACTGAGTGGGTTGCCATTTCCTTCTCCAATGCATGAAAGTGAAAAGTGAAAGTGAAGTCACTCAGTTCTGTCCGACCCTCACTGACCCCATGGACTGCAGCCTTCCAGGCTTCTCCATCCATGGGATTTTCCAGGCAAGAGTACTGGAGTGGGCTGCCATTGCCTTCTCCACATTGGATTGTTAGGAACATTTAAAACATGAATAAATGTAAAGCTGCTAGATCAGCCTTGGCACATGGCAAGTATTAGATATGTGGAACCTATTGTTGTTATTCTGGAGAAGGAAATGGCAACCACTCCAGTATTCTTGCCTGGAGAATCCCATGGAGAGAGGAGCCTGGCCAGGCTACAGTCCATGGGGTCTCAAAAGAGTCGGACATGACTGAAGCGACTTAACACACACACACATATTGTTATTATTACAGTGTTTCTTCTTACATAGTGATGCTATTAATCATTTTTGCAATCAGCACCAAAAGCGTAACTCTAAAGTATTTGAAGATATTTGAAGGAAGTTGCTATAGTTCCCTGATCCTATTACTATTTTTAATTTCACTTTCTTTTTGTCTATAGGTATAGGATGACCTCAGAAGGTAACTTGTTTATCAAAAATGCAGTTCCCAAAGATGCAGGGACCTATGGTTGCCTGGCAAGTAATTCAGCTGGAATGGATAAACAGACTTCTACCCTCAGATACATTGGCAAGTATAATCAGTTTAAAAGCCAGTTCAAATAGGGTGAATATCATATCAAGCAATGTAAAAGTGCTTTTTAAAAAAATTAATATTGGAATGAGTCATACCCAGTTGTATAATTTTTTATTTGTCTCACACACTGATTAAAGCAAATATTTTAACTAATTTAAGTTAAAAGTTCAGGAAATGAATAGGTTCATTATTCAACAGAAATCAAGGAAGATTCTAGATTATGGAAGAGTTTCTGATTGTCCATAGAGTTCTGTCCTTCCATGGTTGATCTGTTCTTTGTAATATTTTACTTACAAATCAACAAATTCTGTATTTTTCTTAGCTTACCTCAACTTTTATTTTACATTTTCCACTTATGTCCATATATGTTTGAATTTATATATTCATACATAAATGCATATATATGAAATTGTTTATAACATTTATATTATAATTAAATATTTATGACACTTCTGTCACTATCTAGATATTATTTTTGCTTTTCATCTTCAGTTTTTCCCCTCCAAACTCAAATATTTATTGAAGATAAATATTTTATTTTTCTTATAATAATAAATAATATCATGACAACTTTTCTATAATATCACATATTCTAACATGTATAATGTAATCTATTATAATACATAGTCATATATTCTAATAACATATAATAGAATATTTCTGTTAATTTGACGTTTCTTAGACAAAGGACATGGGCATTACATACTCAATCTCAGTTTGTAAAATGTAAATAATTAGTGACTAGCAATTCACTCTTTCTCTCATTTTTATTTACCATAATTCATAGTAAGGCTTGTGGAGAGGAAGGAGTATAAAAGAGTCATAATAAAGGCTGAGAATTATAGAGGGTATGTATAGATGAGGGAGTCAACAAAAGTGTCACCAATACTCAACCTAAAAGCCTGGGAAGATTGGTTTCATTTGTAGACATTAGAAAGGCAAGTGGTGAGTAAGTTTTTGAAGGGAAAGTGGGCTTAGATTTAGAGATGACTGAAAATCAATCACAGAACACCCATGTGGAGAGAGACCAGACAGTTGGGAATGGGATATGCGTTACAGAAATGAATTTTGGTTAATTCACAAAGAAACCAAAATGTTCCACCCATTTATTTAACTTATTAATCACTCAAAGTATGTAAAATGCTATGCTAGAGATTCTGGAGTGTAAAAATTAAAGAAAAAAGGACATTATGAGGCCCTTATTTTTCAAGAGTGTGAATGATGAAAGTAGATATACATAAAGAAATATAATAAGGAAGACACATAAGCATTAATGTGGGAGGCTGGCAGAGGGAAGATTAATAATTCCAGATGGGGAATTTGTAAGCATTTCTCAAAGGAGACAGGACTTAAGCTCAGTCTGGAATAATGAGTGGGATTTAAAGAGTTGTGACAACGGGTGTCAGGCAGAGGAAACAACTTTAGCAAAAGTAGGAAGATGGAGAGAATAGCGCCTGTTTTGAAACAAGTGTAGCTCCACTCTTGTGGCAAGTCAGGAAGTGTAAAGGGGGTGAAATTCAAGAAAAAGCCATGCACCAATATGAGTTTCGAAAGCCAGACTAGGAAATTATGAAATGCAATCACGGAAGTTTTCTAGCCAGGTAGAAACATGATCTTTGCGAAGTTAACTCTTGGCTTTGTTTAAAGCTACCTCAGTTGAAGTTGGAAAGACCTAAAATGTTCAGTTCATTTAAAAAAATGGGTGCATAAACTGAAGTATTAGGCAAAAGGGTGAATCGAACAGAGCTAAGGAAAGAAACTTAGAGAATATCTGTATTTAACATCAAAGGGGAAAATAGAGTCCAAAGTGGGAGACTGCTTCTTATAGGTGCAAAGTTTAGCCTTAAGTAAGCGTTAGTTGCTCAATCATGTCCTACTTTCTTCAATCCCATAGACTGTAGCTCCCCAAGCTCTTCTGTCCGTGGAATTCTCTAGGCAAGAATATTGGAGTGGGTTGTCATTTTCTCTTCCAGGGGACCTTCCCAACTCAGGGATTGAACCTAGGTCTCCCCCATTGTGGGCAGATTCTTTATCATCTGAGCTACAAAGAGGAACCCCCCCAAAATTTAACCTTACAGAACAACTGTCTCTGTACATGGACATGAATATCCTTAAAGTCACATAGAAAATGTGCATCAATTAATTGAAATCTGCATCAGTTGTGCACATTTCAAAATGTATATCTCAGAGAAAATGTGCATCAATTAATATCCTAAATTTTTAGACTCTGTTTTAGCAGAATTATTTTCGCCTGATATTCTTTTGGTTTTTATAGATGATCTTTTATCACATACATCATTGTGCATATACATTAGAAGAGTTTATTTCTATTTATTATAAATATTGAGATGGCCACAAGCACATAAATAATGATCATTTTTTAAATTGCTTCATTTAGTAAACATAAACAAGTTGCACGTGGCATTGTGCTAGGCTTTAACTGTTTGCTTGTTTGTTGTTTTCAGAAGCCCCGAAGTTGATTGTAGTTCAGAGTGAGCTCTTGGTTGCCCTGGGGGATACAACAGTTATGGAATGTAAAACCTCTGGTGTTCCTCCACCTCAAGTTAAATGGTTCAAAGGTATATTTCTTAAGTATGTTCATGTCTGATTCACTTAGTATTGCTTTCTCTTTTAGATAAAAATAATTTGTTAAAAATTTGTTTTGGTGTGTGACTTAGCAGCCCCATAAAATGTGTTTATGGTCTCACTAGAGACGGCAGTTCAACATGCTGCACTCTGAATTTCAGTATTTGACATCTGGTGTGGATTATAGAACCGTTAAAATCAAAGCAGGAAAACTTCTCCTCTGCTAATCCAGCTGAACATTCTCTTTGTTAGTTTAGGATTGTTTCCTGTAGAAAACTGTCCAGGAATACTCAGTTCATGTTTAAAATAGCTTCTCTGATTTCAGTTCATTTTGCTTAGGCTCTCACAATTAGGAAGTTTCCTAGATTCTGCAGGATGCTTTTCTATAAAGTGGTCAAATAAAGACTCGTGTTAAAGCTTACAATTGAATAATATTTGTGATTTAAAGGCAAATGTCTTTTGTGGTCAGCTTTATCATGCGTGGTAGATGTTTATGTCAAGTACAGAAATTATCTGCCCCTATTTGTGACATAAAGGTTCTGCCTCTGTGATTCTGTAATAAAATAATAATAATGTGCTGCTTGTCCTTGGTGAAAATGCCCTTGGGCCCTGGTCCAGGCTCAGATGCTGACAGTGGCTATCTCTGCAGAATGTCCCGCTCCTGTTTCTCTCAGTTTTTCCAGTCTATGAGAAAGAAAAATCCCTACAAACACCCTGAGAGGGGAGGTTGCTAGGATTATTGAGATGCTGTTTGCAAAATACTCTTTAATCTTCAGATGAAAAATGCTAAATAGTACAAAGCACTATTGTTATGATTCTGTTTGTTAAATCACAGACATTCCCATAGCAACAGGTTGATGTCATAATCACAAAATTGTGAATTCACCTCGGGTTCAAACTCTTGGGGAACATGAGGTGAAGAACATGAAGCTTTATGCAGAAAGCAAATACTTTCAATAACATAAATCAGAAACAGGGAGGGAAACAAGGAGATAATGTCATTTTTCATAGTTTTCCTTGTTAAATGATTTTTAAGTCTTTGTGTTTTCTCTGATAAGAAAGCATTTGTGGATTTGCTTCTTAATTAGGTTTCAGTTCTGTTTCAGTCAACAAAAATGAATTTCCCTTATTTGAAATGCTTAAATCTTTAACTTTCAAATGAAATACATAATAGTTTCAAACTCGCATCTTAAAGAAATCCAGAAAAAATGTGTTATAGAGGTAGTTCTCTTTTTTAATTTTCACCAGTAGTTTATATTAAAAATAAAAATGTTTTGAAAACTAATAGAACCTGCTGATTTCTCTGCCTGTGTAGAACCTGCTGATTTCTCTGCCTGTGTAGAGCTGAGTCACAGAAAGAGTGTTTTATGCTCTCAAATTGGGGCTACTCTCCTGAATAACTTTGTATGTCAGTTTTGGTCCCACAGATACCTTGAGATCTAAATGAGGAGTTAGGGAACGTTCTAGAATTAACTATGCATTTGTTTCTCTTCTCGGCTAGAGACATTGGAGTTCAATGGGCCAAGTAAATCCTGTCTCATTTCTCTGTTCAAATTATGCACCAGCAGAGTTAGCATGTGGGCATTAAGCACTGACAGATGATTATGGAGGACCTGCGTTTTGTTCAGCAGCAACACACACAACTGCCCTGAGCCCCAGGATCACTGGCTCTCTCGGTCACAGGCAGGCAATTTATTCCTTAGGCAGAGTCTGGATCATAAAGAGAAAAGCCAGAAGACAAACTATTTTACTTGCAAACTGGCTTGAAAAAAGAAAGTGGTGGGGGGCAGCTGGACCTTCCTTGTCTACCTCTGCTGGGATGAGACACCAGCAAAATTAGGAAAATCCCTCATTGGGGAAACTACAGGTGATTAGTTCTTTCCCTAACCATAAGAATAACCTTTTGGTCATGCCTTTTGTTTTTTTCCCCAAGCAGTTCTGATTTAAACAGACGGTACAGCATTATTAACTCTATGCACTGTTGTACAGCAGATCTCTAGAACTCATTCATCTTGTGGGACTGAAACTTTAAGCCTGTTGAACAATGACTTCCCATTTCCCCTGCCCTGCAGCCTTTGGCAGCCACCATTCTTTAATAAGTGGTATTTCATTCAGACCATTCGAGAAAAGGAATCTCACACATACAAATGCCCACCAAAATTTTAGATATTAGAAACGAGCAACATAAGGTGGGTTCAAAGAAAGAATCAAGAATACTATTAAAATATTGTATGAAGAGTATTTGTGGCAAAATAGTAAAGAAATTGGGTTTCTTTAGATTGGTGTTTATTAAAGTATAGTTGGGAATCCCTGGAGGTTCCCACCAACTCTTTTCAGGTCCATGAGATCAAAATTATTTTCCTGATTATACTAAATTGTTATTTGACTTTTTCACACGCATTGTCTTATGAGTGATTCATGAAGTTTTAGGAACTGTGTAACATATGATATCCAGTAGAGTGAATGCAGAAGCAAAAAAGAACACTCAACAGTCTTTTTTTAAGAAGCTAGACAGTCTAGAGATTTGCAAAAATGTGAAACAATGCAACTTTTCTCACAAAATTTCTCTAGTTCGGGGAAATATTATTTTTTATAAGATAGATTTATGTTACAATGTCCTGAGTTACTAGAAAATAAGTGCATATGCTTTTAAACTTTTCACTTTCTTTTCTAAAATGCTGCTGCTGCTGCTGCTAAGTCGCTTCAGTTGTGTCCAACTCTGTGCAACCCCATACATTGCAGCCCACCATACTCCTCTGTCCCTGGGATTCTCCAGGCAAGAATACTGGAGTGGGTTGCCATTTCCTTCTCCACTGCATGCATGCATGCTAAGTCGCTTCAGTCGTGTCCGGCTCTGTGTGACCCCATGGACAGCAGCCCACCAGGCTCCTCTGTCCACGGGTTTCTCCAGGCAAGAATATTGGAGTGGGTTGCCAGTTCCTTAGTACAAATAAATATAATCTACATAAACAAAAACTCATTAAAGTCCCTGATAATTTTTAAGAGTGTAAAAAGAGTCTTGAGACAAACATTTTTGAGAACCAATAAAGAACTTTCAACAGTTTAAAGGATCTTATGTCATGGATAAATTATCTATTAGTCTTTATGTCCATAGATGCCAAAATCTAATTTAAACTAAAGCAGAAAGTATCCTCCTTAGTGGATAATGATTGTTTTAAATCCTAGAATGTCAGCAAAATTTATATACTCTAATGTATGTAAATATTCTTCTAATCTTATCTAATATTAAAATTAAAGATTTACTCCCCCAGTCATCTTCATCTCAAAGTTCTGTATTTCTTTATGGCTTTATAGCAATACTTTGATTGCTAATTGTTCAGTAGAAATCAAGAGAGATTATCAAAATATGATCAGTATGTAAACTTGATATAACTGGTGTTTTCCAATTTATATTTTGTTTCATTACTGCTATTTTTAAAATACTTTTACTTAAAAAAAAATGCTAGCAAAAAGGTCTTTATTTCATCCTGTTATGTCCTGTGACATATAGAGAAAAAACTAAGGGAGAAATAAAATGCAAAACTCTAAATGCGTTTTAGTCCAAACATTTTAATGCTTGATGAACAGCTTGGTCACATTGCATCCTCCCCTAGTGGGAGGAAGGTTTATGTCAACATCATCTGCTTTTACTTATGAAAATTTCCCAGAGGCACATAGACAAGGCTTTATAGCTGCTTCTCTCATTCTCGCATGGTATGCAGTAGCCAGCTTAAAAGGATGATTGAGGTTTTAAATGTTGGAATGCTGAAAAATACTTTATTTTTGGCACTCACGGTTGCTAATGTAATTTTTTTGTTTTGAAATTTATGGCTTCTCTGACCTCATCTCCTCCTCAAATTATAAAAACAAAATGAGAATTTGTTTGTCACCCTAAGTCTGTTGGTTGTTGCTTTGTATAGTGTTCTAGAGAATTACTAGCTCTAGGGTTTTAGCCTGTTAAAAGCTAAGGGACACAGATGTAGAATACAAGCTTATGGTTACCAAGGGGGAAACAGAGGGATGGCATAAATTGGGAGATTAGGACTGACATATATGTACTATTATCAGTATATGTATATATTAATAAAATAGATAACTAATAACCTATGTATAGCTCAGGGAGCCTTTCTCAATACTCTGTAGTGACTTATATGGGAAAAGAATTTGACAAAGAGTGGCCATGTGTATATGTGTAACTGATTCACTTTGCTGTACAGCAAAAGCTAACACAACATCATAAATCAGTTGTACCCCAATAAAAATTAGTTTAAGAAGCTAAGGGAGTTACTTCTGCAGTCCTCAGTCCCAAGACACATGGCTAAGCCAGTAAATGGCATTTGGAGAGTACTTCTTCAGACTTGACATCTGGCATGCTGTGAAACCCTAAGAGCAATGGCCTTTAAACCTCCTGGAATTTTTTTAGGATCCCCACAAAAGGTTTGACATTGCCCTTTACAAAAAAGAAGCAAAAGAGATGGCAACACTAAGCTGTCACTTAAACATCAGTAAGTAAGTGTCACTTAGTTGTGCCCAGCTCTTTGAGATCCCATGGATTGTAGCCTGTCAGGCTCCTCTGTCCCCAGAATTCTCCAGGCAAGAATACTGGGGTAGGTTGCTCTTCCCTTCTCCAGAAGATCTTCCCAACCCAGGGATCGAACCCGGGTCTCCAGTGCTAGTATTTTTTTTTTTTTTTTTTTTGTGATACTTGTCATCCTGGTTAATTTCATTCTTAGGTAAGGAAAAACCCTGGAGGAAAGGAAGCCCAAGGATAGGCTAACTCAGCTAACAGATTTGTTGAGGCATTGCCTGCCCTCAAATAGAAATGGTTCTCCGAGGATCTGAGGTGTTACAGGGATAGGCAGCCCAGACCTAAGTCATCTTTCTTGGGTTATTCTGCCCTCACACTGAGGTCAAACTCATTATCTGATTGCATCCTCCACTCATTTATTCCCTACCTGCTTCTTCCCCAAACCCTGTAACTCTGACTTAAAAAACTTTGATGTATAATACAGACTTAGTAGAGGTATCCTGGGAGATTAATATAACAACAGTCCTCTCCGGCTATGTCCAAGAGTTCTTCATCCATTCTTTTTCTTTCAACAAGCTCCTTCCTATGCTCTCTAGCCAGCTGTGGTTCCTTAGCCATTCTTAGAATCCCTTCAGGCAGCTTAAACCTCTCACAGGACAAAGTCTGACTGAGAACATTAAGCAAACCAGAAACCTGGGCATTTAGCCAAACTAAGAACACCCATAGTCTCCAAAGTATTTCCTGGGTAATTGAAATTCATCCTGTTGCAAAGATGGTGGAAATTTTGTTTCGATCTTCATCTTCGTTTTCCGTTTTCACAGCCGCAGTGATAGCTTCCACTCTTTCTTAATCTCCCAACATAGCTTCAAAGAGTTTGTTCTCATTTAGACACACATACAGTAGGAAATATTTGCACATAATTCATTTAGAGCCTGATTTTTTGGTTATAGGTTAGCCTGTGGAATTATATAGGCCTAAATCAGCTCATTACCAAGAAACATTTCTTTCTTTCATTGCATAAGCATTGTTTAAGTGTCTGCATTGTGCCAGACACTTGGATTTAAAAAACCTTACCATCAGTTTTCTTCAGAAGTTTTGCAGTCAGATCAGTAGCAAACTATTGAAACCCTTAACTGTGTATTGTTCTCCCTGTCATTCTTACTTAGGAGATCTTGAGCTGAAGCCCTCAACATTCCTCATTATTGACCCTCTCTTGGGACTTTTGAAGATTCAAGAAACTCAAGATTTGGATGCTGGTGATTATACGTGTGTTGCTGTCAATGATGCTGGAAGAGCAACTGGCAGGATAACTCTGGATGTTGGCTGTAAGTAAGCATCCTGGCTCTGATAGACAAGTTTGTTTTGAAATTGACCTGGAATTTTGTCATGCTCACAGCTTTGAAACAGTTAGTGGAAATATTTGTCAGAATGGCAAAATTAGAGTTAGCATTTCATATTATTAATATAATGTAGTTAACATTTACCAAGTTTTTTTTTTCTATTTATCAAGCACTGTACTAAGAACAGTGTGTATATATGTGTGTGTGTGTGTGTGTGTGTATATATATATACATTATATCATTAAACCCTACTAAGTTTTTTTCTATTTACCATGCACTATGCTAAGAACATGGTAAATTAGTGATATAATGCATACATATATATATATATATATACACACACACACATATACACACAGGGACGGGGGCGCCTGGTGGGCTGCTGTCTATGGGGTCGCACAGAGTCGGACACAACTGAAGCGACTTAGCAACAGCAGCAGTAGCATGCTAAGAACAGTGAATATATATATGTGTATGTGTGTGTTTATGCACTATATCATTAAACCCTTCTAACAATCTTAAGAGGAATATACTATAATTTTCCCCACTACACAGGTAAGGAAATGAAAACTTTAAAAGTCTAAGCAAATTGACCAGCTCAAGAGCTATGGAGGGACAGCCTGGTTGTTTGAACCCAGGTTATTTGATTTCAGAGACTATAGGCTTCAGTGTCTCTCATCTGTTTGCCAAACATTTTCCTATCAAGAGTCATCCATTTGGACAGCAAATTCCTAAGTATTAACATCTGAAGGCCGAAAATTAGACTTTGGCCCTCGATCATAATTTGGAAATGCTGATGACAGAAAAGGTAGCAGATCGTCCTCTTCCTTTTTTTTTTGTTTAATTCACTAGCAGTGACTCCTTTGTGTATAAGAACAAAGCATGAACTACAAATAAACATCAATCACAGTGGGAGTGACACAGCCTGTGCATGACAACTTCAGTCGAATTACTCAAGGAGTTTGGTCCTCCCTTCTTCGTCTCTCCATCGCATGCTTCTTGAAAAAGAAAATTACAGTTATGGTTAACACATGAAATAAAGCAGAGCTTGTTTCATATGAGAAAGAACCCAACAGCTTAATTTTAACAGATAAGTCGTATGGTTGCATCACTTAAATTTATAAAATATGACATTTCATTAAATTGCATTTTCATTTATGCATGATGATTTTCAAGCCAAAACTTTTTTTTTAAGGTTAAGAACTATAAAGAAAGTGCATTTTTTATTTTGAATAAAGTAACAGAACCTTTTAGTTCTACAGTCTTAGTTCTTTAAATGAAAATCATGTCCCTCGAAGCTTAGTATTTTGTTTTGTATAAACTAAATATTTTTCCTCTTGGGATCTTTTATGATCCCCATGCCCCTGGGCTTTCTGGTGAACACTGCATTCTTGGTGATTATGCCCTTTGGGTAGAATCAACAAAGCTGGATATGGTCACAAAGATCACTGTAGAATCTGGGGTGCAGCAAGATGTGTTTGAACCATGACTAAACCCTGTGGTTACTGAGAGAAGTGCTTTGGAAATAAGATTGGAATCTCTGGGTGGAAGGTCTCTAAATCTATCAGCAGAGTATAAGATACAAGAAATGCTTTTAGAAATACTGGGTTGGCCAACCCATCTACCAGTGTTCAGAAAAACTCAAATGAACTTTTTGGCCAACCCGATGTAAGGCCCAAATGAAGGGGGTGATCAGATACAGAATTCTTGTTTTTAAGAAAGATACAGAGTTTCACTTCTCAACATTTTCTAGTTTTGCTTCTCCTTCTTCCCTGCATGGATATTTTTTGTTAACCCAACATTCTTTTAGAATCGTCTAGCTCTAGAGGAGTGAAATAGCTTGGTGACAAGGGAATGATCTCCTCAACCCCTCCAAGACTGTAGAAAATCTCCAGAGAAAAGGGAATGACACCCTCAGTCTTCCAAGATTGTAGAAAATCTAAACACCTTAACATGCTTACTTGGTGCCTTCTTTTTTTTTTTTTTTTTTTTTTATTTATAAAATTTTATTTAACATCAAAAGCATTTTTATTGGGATACAGACAATTAACAATGTTGTGATAGTTTCAAGCAAACAGTGAAGGGACTCAGTCATATATATACATGTATCCATTCTCCCCCAAACCCTGCTCCCATCCAGCCTGGTACATAACATTGAGCAGAGTTCCATGCGCTATACAGTAGGTCCTTGTTGGTTATCCATTTTATTTTTTTTTTTTTAATTTGTTTGCAGATTTTATTTTTTTATTTATTTATTTTTTTACCATTTTAATTTTTTATTTTTTAAATTTTAAAATCTTTAATTCTTACATGCATTCCCAAACATGAACCCCCCTCCCACCTCCCTCCCCATAACATCTTTCTGGGTCATCCCCATGAACCAGCCCCAAGCATGCTGCATCCTGCCTTCTTGATAGTTTTTTTAGCTTCTGGACTTTCCAAATTTCTCTTCTGATGAGCAAAAAGCCATATAAAAGTTAGAGCTGTCTGTGCTGGAGTGACTTGGAGTAGATTAGGAAACATCCTAATAAAAGTTTGATATTTTATAACTGAGACATGAGTCTGCCTCTTTGTCTTCGAATTAGTACATCTCGAATTAGTGCCCTCAGGTGTCTTGCCCTCTTGTATTTACACCCCCTCAGACAGGCTATAACCTGGAGTCATCTTCACATCCTTTTCTATAATCGTGATGCTGACACACCAATGGGAGGGATCACCTAAACCTCGGACTGTGATAAATTAACAAAAATCCTTCCTCACGTCTTGACTCAGAGCTCAGTCCTCCTGTGTGTCTGTGTGTAACTTTCTCTCCCATTCCCTATGGACACCACCACCTTTTCTCTCAGCTGCGGCTTTCCCTTCCACCTCAGAGACGAAAGTGAGACATTATGGCAGTCAGTCCCTTCACCTCCTACCTCTGTGTCTGTAGACTAATCCTCACCTCCTTCCCTCTCCTCTCCAAGGTTGTGAAAGAAATGAAGACGGGGAAAAGTTGATAAGATGGTAATATATGGATCAAAGGACTAAAGGTCGTTAACAGCAAACAGTAAGATTCTGAAAGACTTACCTCAATAAGTCTTTAATTGGTACTTAATAAGTACCAACCATTGTGTGAAGCATTTCACATACATTATTTCATTTCATAATAACTATGAAGTCTGTACTATGAGTATCTCTATTATGAGCTCAAAGAGGTTAGGTAAATTATCCAACATCATACTGCTAATAAATGATAGACCTAAGAGGACTCAGCCCTCTCATCTGTTATATTACGAGACCACAGGCAAATTGTTGTTCAGTCACCCAGTCAATGTCCGACTCTCTGTGACCCCACAAATTGCAGCATACCGGGCCTCCCTGTCCATCACCAACTCGTGGAGTTTACTCAAACTCATGTCCATTGAGTCAGTGATGCTATCCAAGCATCTCATCCTCTGTCATCCCCTTCTCCTCCTGCCTTCAATCTTTCCCAGCGTTGGGGTCTTTTCAAATGAGTCAGTTCTTCACATCAGATGGCCAAAGTATTGGAGTTTCAGCTTCAGCATCAGTCCTTCCAATGAATATTCAGGACTGATTTCTTTTAGGATGGACTGGTTGGATCTCCTTGCAGTCCAAGGGACTCTCAAGAGTCTTTTCCAACACCGCAGCTCAAAAGCGTCAATTCTTCTGTGCTCAGCTTTCTTTATAGTCCAACCCTCACATCCATACATGACTACTGGAAAAACCATAGCCTTGACTAGACAGACCTTTGTTGGCAAAATGATGTCTCTGCTTTTTAATATGTTGTCTATGTTGGTTGTAACTTTTCTTCCACAGAGTAAGCGTCTTTTAATTTTATGGTTGCAGTCACCATCTGCAGTGATTTTGGAGCCCCCCAAAATAAAGTCTACCACTGTTTCCACTGTTTCCCCTTCTATTTGCCATGAAATGATGGGACCAGATGCCATTCCTTAGTTTTCTAAAGGAAAAAAAGATGGCTGTCCCTCACTGTCTTCCAAAGTTTGCCCAAGTTCATGTCCATTGCATCGGTAATGTCATCCAGCCATCTCATCCTCTGAAGCCCTCTTCTCCTTCTGTCCTCAATCTTTCCCAGCATCAGGGTCTCTTCCAATGAATCGTCTGTTCTCATCAATGACCAAAATACAGGAGATTCACTTCAGCATCAGTCATTCCAGTGAATATTCAGGGTTGATTTCCCTTAAGATTGACTGGTTTAGCAAATCGTTATAGTGAAATGAAAAAACTGTTTTGAGTTTAGAAAACTGTGGTCTGGGCATGAAATTTGATGAAAAAGAGGAATTGCTGGAGGGCTGAAGGTCTCGAAGTTAGTAGCTGGTTGACATGGGCCTCAGAGGAACATGACTACTAATTTGGAGCAGAGAGGTAGAAATTTGAAATGGCCTTAAAATAAAAGGATGTAAGAAAAAAAGTTATATATAGTTATATATTTATCCCTTGTTCCTTGATCTGGATTTTTTTTTCTCTTCACTCATATTCAAAATCTTCACTCTCAATGACCTTTTCTAAAACAATGGCTTCCTTAATTTTATTCCAGTAATTTTCCTGATGGAGCTACTTACATAAACTCTATTGTTTGCTTACTGTAACCTTGATCATTGTTAGCAGTTGCCAAATAACTTAATATTACATCACCATTCATGATTTTGGCATGCCTTACCTAATTCCCTATTCACCATTAGTATTCTGATCATTGCATTAATAGATCACAGAGTTTGATTAGACCTTTTCTGGCCACCTAAAAGTATTGTTGCATATCCTAGCAAATAGGTGATGTAACTGCCATGCACTATGCATGTCACAGTTGTGGTGATGGTTCTGATTACTACAAGTAGGTTTAAAAGCAGACCGCCCCCCTAAAAAAAAAAGCCACGTTTTACCCAGAATTTATTTAGTGGTTAAGAGAATGGGCTGTAAAAAATGTCTGGGTTTTCTGCCTCGCTTTTACTAGTTGGACTCCCCACATGAGTCCATGGTAGAGAATTTACCTGAGAAGCAGGAGATATGTGTTCAGCCCCTGGGTCAGGAAGATCCCCTGGAGATGGAAATGGCAACCCACTCTAGTTTTTGTGCCTGGGAAATCTCATGAACAGAGGAGCCTGCTGGGCTATAGTCCATGGGGTTGCAAAAGGAGTCAGACATGACTGAGCAACTAACCAGCCTACCAACGAACAACTTGATAGGTTGGCTGTAAAGATGAAATGAAGTATTGTAGTCCATGCATTGGGTTGGCCAAAAAGTTCGTTTGGATTTAAACTTCTCGGCCAAACCAATACATTCAGTGTGTGAGCAGTTACTGCTTTTCCTTCCAAGCTGCTTAATGGGACATGAATCAAACAGGTGAATATTTACTTTACAACCTGAGTGGTCATTTTGATTCTCCAAGTCTTGAAAAATAATACAAAAAAAGCATTAAAAATAGTGGTATAGCATTTAAGATTAAGCATTGTGCTTTTAATATGATAGTGTTTGAACTTGATTTCTGAAAAGAGGGCTTGAGATAATTTGAGTGCTACTTTTAGTAGTGCATAAAATTATTCATTTGAGTTCCAGAACTATTGGGCATAAATTTAAGTAGATTCTGACTTAAGAAGAAAAACTTGCTTTTATCCATATCATGTAACTAGTTGGACTTTCAGATTGTTTTTGTGGGTCTGTTACTTCACGTAAACAATACTAGATCAAAAAATAACCATAAAAAGTCTGTTTCATGTTATTTTTGAGTTCTAGCTTCTTGTTGTGAGTCTCCATTTTCCTATTTCTCATTATCATGGCTTTAAGTTCTGGACATTTCAGGTCAGCGCTCAGGGATCGCTACCAGTGCTTTTCTTCCTTTTTCAAAAGGATGTCATTTGGAAGAGAAAAGGATTGGCTCCATCAAACAAAAAGCTGGCCTGGCAGTGACTCTGTTTGCAGGATTCCACACCACAGAGGGTGATGTTTTAGACGTAGACCGTGGTTTCGTGTTTTGTGGTTTGGTAGAACCAAAACAGGGTGTTCAGCCATTTTAGAAAAAAAGATTCTCAGCTGGACTCATGTAATGCAAAAGTTGCCATAGTCGGGAGAGATTTAATTATCACTGAGGGAACTAGAATAACTTTATAGACTAGGTTTTAGATCATGATGGTAAATCTGTTTGTAAGTTTTATATTTTAAAAATAATGCGTTCATACAACCACATCCACCTGTAAGTGACACCAAAGCTCTACTGAGCATTAACCCTGTGCGATCAAGGTGCTTGCACGTAAATATTTAGGGGATCATAGGGGACCCAGCGTAATAAATCTGTGAAACTATATGCAGAAGCCAGGGACTTCCCTGGCAGTTCAGTGGCTAAGACTTCACTTCCATTGCAGAAAGTGAGGGTTCGACCCCTGACTGGGAGTTAAGATCCCGCATGCCTCGGGGCCAAATATCCAAAACATAAAACAGAAACAGTATATACAGAAACCAAATTTAAAACTAATATTAGATACGTTAAACTCCAGAACTATAATTTAACTAACTATACAGCATTTGTGATCACTGATAGTCAGTACGTGGGTAGTTCATTCATTCATTCGCTCAGTCGTGTCCGACTCTTTGCAACCCCACGGACTGTGGCTCACTAGGCTCCTCTGTCCACGGGATTCTCCAGGCAAGAATACTGGAGTGGATTGCCATTCCCTTCTCCGAAAGAGCCTAACAAATTCCAACGAAGGCTGAACTTGGGTAATTACTACATGCTAAATGACTGATAATGATTCTTTCTTTTACGAACATGAGATAGGATATGTTATTATCCCTCTTTTGGGAAATTTAGACGAGGGGAGGTAAAATAATTTTTCGTTTATGTCCTAAGAAATAGTGAAGCTGCGATTTGATACCACCTGAAAGTGAAAGGAAAAGTGACGTCGCTCAGTCGTGTCCAACTCTTTGCGACCCCATGGACTGTAGCCTACCAGGTTTCTCCGTCCATGGGATTCTCCAGGCAAGAGTACTGGAGTGGGTTGCCATTTCCTTCTTCAGGGGACCTTCCCAACCCAGGGATCGAACCCAGGTCTCCCGCATTGCCGGCAGACACTTTAGCCTCTGAGCCACCAGGGAAGCCCCCTGGCGGGCTGTCGTTTCCCTAAGCTGCTTCTCTAACTACTAGCTCCTCCGTCCATGGGATTCTCAAGGCAAGAATACTGGAGTGGGTTGCCATTTCCTTCTATTTTTTGTTTGTTTGTTTTTAACTAAATTAAATTCTGCTTCCATTCCCTCTGGTTTTGCTAACCTATTTACCATCCACCCAACGTAATTCACTTGGAGTCTGAGTTGGCCACACTCAGGGGCAGGAAGTTCTTAAAAGCCCTCTTGAGCGGCTTCATACTGAGATTTGCTTGTCATCCATGCTGTCTTGGCTGCTCATCTAGTGCCTGGTACTCTCATTTTCCTTGTTTTCTGGCAGTAGGACGTTTATTCCCTGACCTTGTGCTTGTCTCATGCCTCACACTGTTCCCAAAGCTTCTTCCCCACAGGTGACTTCTCTCATCTCAATTGAGTTTTATGGGGCACAACTTGAGCGTCACTTATCCTTTTTAAATCTGGTTTGTTCTTTCTTATGTCTGAAAAGTCTCATTCATCTCCATTTTCACTGATGACTGTGTTCTATTTTTTTTTCTTTTTAATTAGTTTTTTATTTTTTAAATTTTATTATGTCGCTAATCTTGGTTTCCTCCCAAAGAGTTGATTCGTTCCAGGCTTCTGCATATCTTTTGCTTTTCTGGAGCTTATTTTCGGTCCCATTTGTAGATTCACCTGTTCACTTTGAACCTAGCATATTTTGTAACATTTATACATCTCTTTTTCAGAAAAGCAACTAGCTCTAGAATAAATGACTAATCTCACTCCAGATAGAAGTAAGGCGTTACTTACATAACTATGATAAGCAGTGAGCTGCTTTCTAAACAATTTTTTAAGAGCATTTATTTTGCCTACTGTTTTTTATTAGTCAAATTCCCATATAGAGGTAAGAGAAATTTGAATAGATACACAACTTCTTTTTAGAAACACATTACTCAATAGTAGTGTTAAATTTTATTTTACGTAGTTTCAATAAACAAATGGTGGGACTTATGACATTGCTGTGTTTTTTCAAAATTCAAATTCAAATGTACTCCCAATGTTGTTTTCAGCTTGTACACTTAATGCACACACACACACACACATGCTAGGTTATTGTTGTTTTAATATTGATTCAGTCATTCACAGATATCTAGCAGTCATGTATAATTCACAGAGTGCCATGTTAGTTGCTATAGAAGATAAAAACATGGTTGCAAATATAAATTCTCTGCAGAAAGTCAAATGTGTTGTCTAGTAAGAGACTGAGTGGAGCCATTGCTATGAGAATGGTGTAGAGTGAGTTCTCTGAAACCTCAGAGAGGGTAAAAATCATATCCGTGTAGGATGGTAAGAGAGGTGATTGAGGAAGGGCCTTTTGAACTGCATTCAAGACCTGTTAGTATTTCAATAGCCAGAGATCAACTTCAGACATCGCATTTGAAAGGAGTGATGTTGGCACAGGTGCTGATTTGAGAAAGGTCAGTCCTTGCTTGGAGTAAGTTCTGATGGTCCAAAGAATAAGATTTGTATAGAGAACTAATGGAAAATAGGACTACAAAGTTAAAGGAGGTCCTTTAGCCCAGGTTAATAAAGCACTAATGCTGCTTGGGAGACAGGTATACACCCAAGTCCCAGAATTACCATTTAGAAGGAGAGAAGTGATCTCTACACCTATTTTCACCAGGTGGATAACCAGCTTGAATTTGGGCAGTTATAAGAACCCATAGAAAAGAGAGGCTGATAAAATGATAAAGAACTGTGACTTTGGAGTCAGATCAGTCTGATTTTCCATACTAGTTCCATTGTTCAGCTCCATGTGACACTTAGCAAATTAACCATCTCTGTTTCAGCTTCTATAAAATTGGGATAATAACAGTATCTACCTCATAGGGATATTATGAAGATCAAATGAGATAGTTAATGAAGAGGACTTAACCAGGTCTCTGGCTCTGTATGCTATAGTTGTTGCAATTCATAACCAATGTTTAATCTTGACATTATCAAGCCGACCTTCTTAGGGTGCTTCCTCTATACTGAACAGGCTTCATCTATTACTTCTAATAGTTTCTTATGTTTCTCCTTGCCTGATGCCTCATACATCATTACTCATAACTTCTGTGGGATATACTGAGAGCCTCATCTATTTAGGCTTGCTGACAGCATCCTCCCTATCTTGCATTCCTGTGTTTTCCACGGTAGGCCTGTTAACCTCTCATTTTTCCTTCTGGCTTCTGTGGTTAAGTAAATTATGTAGATAACTGTAGCCTTCTTATCTATAATTTTTTAATTTCTGAGTCATTTCTTAACTCTAAGATTAATCACTCCCTGCTGCTACTGCCACTGCTAAGTCGCTTCAGTCGTGTCCGACTCTGCGACCCCATACATGGCAGCCCACCAGGCTCCCCCGTCCCTGGGATTCTCCAGGCAAGAACACTGGAGTGGGTTGCCATTTCCTTCTCCAATGCATGAAAGTGAAAAGTGAAAGTGAAGTCACTCAGTTGTGTCCGACCCTTCGCGACCCCCTGGACTGCAGCCCCCCAGGCTCCTCCATCCATGGGATTTTCCAGGCAAGAGTATTGGAGTGGGGTGCCATCACCTTCTCCAATCACTCCCTAGGCTTCATTTATCAAAAGCTACGCTGTAAATTTAAATTATTGATTTTTAAGCTTCAATTTCTTCAACTGAAAAATACAAAATATATATATATAAAATGTATTGAGAAGCAAGAATGTGATTTACACCAATAATATAATTTAAGATTAAATACTGTCTGCTTGTGACTTCCCTGGTGGCTCAGAGGTTAAAGTGTCTGCCTGGAATGCAGGAGACCAGGGTTCAATCCCTGGGTTGGGAAGATCCCCTGGAGAAGGAAATGGTAACCCACTCCAGTACTCTTGCCTGGAGAATCCCATGGAGGGAGGAGCCTGGTAGGCTACAGTCCATGGGGTCGCAAAGAGTCGGACACGACTGAGCGACTTCACTTCACTTTGTTATATAGTGATCTATTGAAGAATAAGCCCTGATATGAATTAATTTATTTAAAAATTCCACCAAAAAAGTAAGTTTTGGAAGTTGTCTGAAGTATTTCATTACAAAGCAGACTTATTTATTAGAAAAGTTAAAGTTTTGAGGAGTGTGGCATAAACTAAAAGACAAATTCCAAAAATGAAAGATCCTCTTTAGTTAAGGAAATCCTGGTTTAAATTGTCATTGCTTCTATCTTAATCACGTTAAGGGAATAGTTGAACTTCCTTGTGCCTCTATTCATTTATTAAGAAAATGTGTTTTTAATAGCAGACAAGAGTATTTAAAACAGATATTTGTAATAGTATATGAACAATAAGTTGATTCAAATTCAATCTGTTGTTTGTCTATTAAATTCAGTTCAGTTTAGTCATTCAGTTGTATCCAGCTCTTTGCGACCCCATGGACTGCAGCACGCCAGGCTTCCCTGTCCATCACTAACTCCTGGAGCTTCCTCAAACTCATGTCCATTGAATTAGGGATGCCATCCAACCATCTCATCCTCTGTTGTCTCTGTCTCCTCCCTCCTTCAGTCTTTCCCAGCATTGGGATCTTTTCCAGTGAGTCATTTCTTCACATCAGGTGGCCAAAGTATTGGTGTTTCAGGTTCGGCCTCGGTCCTTTCAATGACTATTCAGGACTGATTTCTTTTAGGATGGACTGGGTAGATCTCCTTGCAGTCCCAGGGACTCTGGAGAGTCTTCTCCAACACCACAGTCCAAAAGCATCGATTCCTCAGCACTCAACTTTCTTTACAGTCCAACTCTCACATCCATACATGACTACTGGAAAACCATAGCCTTGACTAGATGGACCTTTGCTGGCAAAGTAATGTCTCTGCTTTTCAATATGCCATCTAAATTTGTCATCACTTTTCTTCCAAGGAGCAAGCATCTTTTAATTCCGTGGCTGCAGTTTATTCATGCTGTTTATTAAATTAGCTATAAATTAATTTCTATTTCGTGTGCCTGTATACAGTACCAATAACCGTTTTTTGTGTGTGTTTTTTTTTTCATTTTAAATATCTTCCAGCACCTCCAGTTTTTATACAAGAACCTACTGATGTATCTGTGGAGATTGGCTCAAATGTGACATTACCTTGCTATGTCCAGGGTTATCCAGAACCAAAGATTAAATGGCGAAGACTAGACAACATGCCCATCTTCTCAAGACCTTTTTCAGTGAGTTCCATCAGCCAACTAAGAACAGGAGATCTCTTTATTTCAAGTAGGTTAAAGGAAATATATTTTATATGAATATGTACATTGAAAGTATACATAGGCGTTGATATGTTCAAAATAGTAAATTAATCTTCCCAACACATTTTGTGTTTGTTGAATTTCATTTTAAAATAATACTGAACTCATGCCTGGGATTTATCATAAATGAATAGCATTTTATTTAATTTTATATTGTTACTATATCATAAAGAGTTATGAAGCAGTATGTCTTCTTTATAGCTCATTTTCTTATTACAAAGAGTCAACCTGGGCCTGTAGGTGGATAAGTAATCATGTCTATTTACTCTTGTACCAACTATTGTCTAGAGAGGTAAAATATTACTAGTAGTTAGTTAATGTTAATTGTTTGGGGCCAAGAATTCATAATCACATTCATAGGGACCCTATTCACTATCAATGTTGACTAAAAACTATCTATCTGGAGCAAAACATTTTTTAAATAGTCAACTATTCCATCATCTCAAACTTTTACCAATACTCTCTTAAGCATTCAGATATTTGTAAACTCTTAGTACTTTTTCAAATATTGTTAAGAATATTTGGATAATGGAATAAGAGGAGTAAAACCAATTCAATGATTAATTGACTTTTAAAAAAAAATTATGTTTTAGGATATTTTGTAGAAGGCTCCCCATAAGTAATTTTCATGTTTATTAACAATGTCAAATGTACATTAACCTCTCTTAAAATTTCAGTGCAAATTAAACTAATTACAAGCACTTACATGTTCAGCTTTGTGCTAGGCTCTATGGTGAAGACTGAAGTCAAAATGGGGTTCCTCCCTCAGATATTTTATAATCTACTATCTGAGCAGGTGGCCATATTAGCACATACGAGAATTACTTAATAGATGGGTCAGATTGTGCAGAACCTGAAATGTGCAGGTGAAGAAATGTAGTTGGTAAGGTAGCAAATAGCCCCCCAAGCTTCCTAGGCAGGAAAAGGCATGTGAAAGTACTGTTTCAGAACAGCTCCTCTGCAGGATAGAGGAGACATGAGCTGGAAGGAAGAATAGAGAAGCTCACACAGATAGATTGACACAGTGGTGATGAGAAACAGCTCAGAGGGAAACAAAAAGAATTGAAAACAAATCAGTTGGTGGAAATGAAAGAAAAGAAAAAATAAACAAGGGCAGTGTATTCATCAGTGGTTGCCAGTTGCTCAAAGTAAATTCTCTAAAAGGAAGCTAACAATTAGAAATTTAGTTCTCAGTGGTATTTTGTATTTCTCTACAAAATAGTCTGAGTTGATAATATGAAAAATATCTTGGTTAGAAATAATCTCCAACTTATTAACCAGGTGGTTTGCCAAAGTTGCCTTGGCAAATGAATGTTTGCTAATTTTGAGAGTACATGCCATCAGCATTTACCAGATGCAAATTCTATAGTCAAATGCATGTGGTTAACAGAGTAGAAACTTGGTCAGCACTCTTTGAAATACGAGGGAAGTATTTATAATGGAAAACTATTATTTTTTCTCTGTCAGTGTCTTATCAATAGATTAAAATGTGCTTATTTTAGTTAAGATATTTGCAAAGATGACAGTCAGTCCCCTATTTAAAACCTTTTGACTTTCCAGTTGCTTGTAAGATAAAACAATGCTTTTTAAAAGGTAGCAGTCTACCTTTTCCTCTTCAGGCTCCTGATTATGTCCACACAACCTGTAACCCAGTAATCCTTCCCCTATCCCCAACACAATCTTTAATTTAAAATATTTCATAAATATGCTTTTTATTACTCTGAAAATTTTATATATTTGACTGACCTACATAATAAAAAAATTAACATGCAAATTTAGTACAAAAGAAAACAAAGTAATTTTTCTTAAAATACTACGTATTTCAGAGATAAATGGGCTTCCCTGGGGTGGCTCAGTGGTAAAGAATCTGCCTGAAATGCAGGAGACCCGGGTTTGATCCCTGTGTTTGGAAGATCCCCTGGAGGAAGGGCATGGCAACCCACTGTAGTACCCTTGCCTAGAGCATCCCATGGATAGAGGAGCCTGGTGGGCTGCAGTCCATAGGGTCACACAGAGTTGGACACAACTGTAGTGACTCAGTAGCAGCAGCAGTAATAGATAAATATCCAGGCAGTGCTCACAGAGTATGTATACATGTTTATTTACATCATCATGAACTTGACAGCTGAAATGTAGGGTGATAAAGGAATATGAATTGATGACCCAGAAACTCTAGGCTGGTTCTAAAATGGTATACAATCTTAGAAAAGTTCTTTCTTTCTTCCACTTAAACAAGGTTAGGTTGTAGGCTCAAATAATTATAAACAAAGTCATCAAATCCAAAAATTTCTAGTGGGGCATTCGAAAGTCTTGCTGAACTTGGGATATTATTCCTATTGTGAATCCATCCCCATGCATTGTCTGCCTAGTTATCGCCAGTAGACAGTCCTTATCATTTGCTGTTGTTATTTTAAATCATATCTGACTCTTTGTGACCCCGTGGACTGTAGCTTGTCAGGCTCCTCTGTCCATGGGATTTTCTGGGCAAGATTACTGGAGTGCATTGTCATTTTCTCCTCCAGGGGCTCTTCCTGACCCAGGGGTCAAATCCACATCTCTAGGTTTCCTGCATTGCAGATGGATTCTCTACTGCTGAGTCACCGGTGAAGCTTCTCCTACTAATCATTGTATCAATGAAAACAGTTTCTCCTGCCAGCCTCCAAAATGTCTCTAGGGAGGTGATACATATTTCCGTTCTTTGAACAGAGCATGATTTTTCAAGTCATGTTCTTGCCTTTGAGCCGATTGGGTTTGGACTGCCCTTCCTCTGTTCTACCCGTTGTTTAAGGTATTTAAGGTATAGCTCAGGCTTCCCTAGTGGCTCAGAAGTAAAGAACCAGCCTGCAGTGCAGGAGAGGCTGGAGATATGGGTTCAATTCCTGGGTTGGAAAAATCCCTTGGAAGAGGAAATGGCAACCCATTCCAGTATTCTTGCTTGGGAAATCCCAAGGACAGAGGAGCCTAGCGGGCTGCAGTCCATGGGGTCGCAAAGAATCTGACACTGCTAAGCTTACATGCACAAGCAGATATTAACTCCTATGTGACTCCTTCCCTAACTCCCATCAGGCACTTCTGTCTCTCTGCTCCCACAGCTCAGGGTCTGAAGCTCAAATGAGAGCATTTTCACACTGCAGTAGGATTGTTGTTTTCTATCTATGTCTCTTTTCCTAGAATGGGAACTACCAGGCGGCAGTGTCATATTTTCCACTCGCAGATCTCAGCACTGTGACTCACATGTGGTTAATGGGTGGTGCTGAGTGAGTGAATCATCTCTTCTTTTTAGACTTATGGGCAAGCGATAAAGGGACATATATTTGTGAAGCGGAAAACCAGTTTGGAAAGATCCAGTCCCAGACAACAGTAACAGTGACTGGACTTGGTAAGATCAATGGAGTACTTAGCACACTTTTTGCAAACATCAGGCTTCTCTTACTACCTCATCTCTTCCTTGTACCATTAAAAAAAAAAGGTAAATATATGATTGCAACATTAGCCGTCCTTCCCTTCTACCCTATTTTATATTTCCTTGATGTTAGAAGTGGAAATAACCTTAGAGATGTCCGCTTTAAGCTCCTTACCTTCCACCTGAAGAACTGAAGCTCAGCTGAATAAATTAAGTCTGAGTACACACACACACACACTGGTGGTATTCTTTTCTAGTTCTTTTCTTTACACTTATCATTTTAGTCCACATGGAATTGTTTCTGTGTGTGATATGAAGTGGGAATACCAAATCCTTTCTTTCCAAGTGGTCAGACTTTGGTACAGTATCTTTTATTGAATATTCTCTTCCCACTGATTAAAATACCTATTTGGCCACACGCTTAAGTTTATATTCTATGTCTGTTCGTTGGAACAGCATGTACATAAGCTTAAGATTTCCAAGCAGAATCTCTTAGGGCTTTCACTTTGTTTTTTTCTTTACTAGGGCGTTTACTTTGATTCGTGTTGAATTTATTCATTGATTTCTAGAAAGGGATACGTTTACAAAGCCTCTGTGCCTTCTCTCATTCTGTTTTCCTGAGCTGTTATGACAGCCTCGTCACTCATCTCATCCCTTCTAATTGTCCCTTGTCCAGTAAGTTCCCAGATGAATAGTTGCTGATGATTCTACTTTTCTATTTATCAGTGCTTTCACTCACTCTCCATCTGTCTGTTGAATATTTTGCAAATTTCTTGGCTTGACTTTTCAAGCCTTTAAGCCGTAGACCTACTCTATGTAACTGTCTTTACTTCTATACTATTACCTGTCCTCTTGCCAGTCTCTCTTGCTTAGAAGGGTCCTGTATCTCTATCTTCTAATTTGTGCATTTAAATATCTTGTTCTTGAAAACTCAGTTTTCTGATAGCTTCATTAGTAGTCATCTTGGTCTATGAAAGAGTTGGCCTTCCTTTTGAGTGAAATAGTGCTGATGGTGGCTGTGTGCTCGCTCTGATTTAGTCGCTCCACTCATTGGAATCAGCCCCCCAGTTACCAGTGTAATTGAAGGACAGCAGCTTACTTTGCCTTGTGCTCTACTGGCTGGAAATCCCATTCCAGAACGTCGGTGGATTAAGAATTCGGCCATGGTAAGAGCATTTGAAATCCATGCTTTCATATTCCTAATTTTCTTGAGTAAGAGGCAATGTGTTTCAGCCACTGAAATTTCAATAAAATAAATATGCAAACATTTAAAAAATAAATGTTTTTTTCAGTATTAATATGTTTATGCAGTTTATATGATTTTGGAATTAGTATGATGGAGAAATAGTCAATGGTGTAATTTTTATGATTTTGCATTAAATTCAGTGTTACTAGAAAATTCCAGAATATGTAAAAAATGAAGCAAGGATGAAGTTTGTTTTCATAGCATTTAAATATCTTATGTCCTTTTTTTGCAGGACATAATAAAATGTTAATATTCTCATAAAATTGTTTCATGTTATATTTTAATCTTTATTATTATCTTCAAACATTCTTTTACAGTGAACTATTTTACAATGTAGATCAATTTTTTCCTCATTGTTTTTCAAGGCATAGCTTGTGATTATGAAGAAATTTGAAAAATTTTCACAGGTCTCAGGAATTATTCTGTAAACATCTATCTATGGCAGTAAATTTTCATTTAGTTCAGAGCATTTTTCCTTCTATTTTCCAGAGTCTTTAGACTTACTCTCCTCTTGAAGTGCCAATTAAAAGTGAATTGAGTCCATGAAATAAGATGTAAAAATGTTCATATTTGCATAAAAACCTGAGAAAAACTAGTGCACCTCACTCAATAATAAATGCCCTTATGACATAGGATGATACTGTTTGAGCACTAAAGTACCCTGTGATTGAACAAAATACATAAATGGTACAGAGTTAGAGGTAATGATTATTAACAAACTCTTGTCACCCTTCTCTCATGTAGTTCCTATATCATGCATTGACTTCTAATATTTGTATCTGAATAGGGTGGGTGTTGAGATCACTCTCTCCATTTGAGTGATGCTTGATTGCCAAAATAAAAATGTCAAATGGCTTGCAAGTGGTAATCAAGTCTTCTTGAAAAAGAACAAATTAAGGCAATAGTAAGAGTCAAATTTGGGTTCTGCATGATAACCAAAATTACAGAAACAGGGAATAAATGTTGTTTCTGTTTCTTTCCCTTTCCAACCTATGCATAATTCCAACAGATGTTAGTGGATAGAATTTTTGGTGGTATATCACAATGACATACAAATGTTATGACGCTTGGTAACATTTTATGCTCACCATTTTTCACTTAAGGATGTTAAAATATTTCATTATTTTATAAGACATTTAATAATCCAGTTGGAAAAGAAAGCAGATCTGCTTTTGGCTTAGACACTATTGCCTTTTTAATTAAAAATAACTTTTTTTCCCTTCAAGTTGGTCCAAAACCCTTACATCACTGTACGCAGTGATGGGAGTCTCCATATTGAAAGAGTCCGCTTGCAGGATGGAGGCGAGTATACTTGTGTGGCCAGTAACGTTGCTGGAACCACTAACAAAACTACCACTGTGGACGTGCATGGTAAGAGGCGCACCCATCATAATTTTTTTTTCCAGTTCAGAACTGGGTCCATGTCTTTAAATCAAATCACTCTTTTCCTCTAATTATAAGAAGTAGATGTCTTTCCTAATTGTTATTCTTAACAAAAAGCCTTATTTCTTGAACAGTATTTAACATTGTTAAGGCTGTTTCCAGATTCCCCTTTCCTGTGTACACGAAAAGATATTATTGGGAGTCACTAGCTGAGTCTGTCCAAGGGCTTTTGTAAGTGGGTTCTTAATTGATAAAAGTGAACTTAGCTCTCAAAGAGTTATGTTTAAAAATACATTTTATTTTCAGGCAAGCAGGACTTATTATACCATCCAAACTGCCTCTTCTTTTCAGATTGTGTAACAACCATGTCCTTTCTAATAACCCCTTTGTGTGTTACTAGAAATGACCTAAACTTTTCTAAAGGCCATCTCATGTGCTCCAAACAATCTTTTTGCATGTTATAAAGGTCACAAATAAAAAAATCCAGAAGCTATCTTTTTTTCCATTCGTGAGTAACCATTCTCAACTTTTTACATCTCAATAGATAACAGCTACATAGTTCAAGAAATTGTCATAATTTTTTAAAATATTTTCTTTAAAGACTTTGCAACATTGCTTTTCTAAAGTGTAGTATTAAAACCTAGCTCTGTGTACAGGGATGAAAGTAGAATAGAACATCTATTTTTAGTAGTTGATTCACTCTTTTTTAGGGCCTGAATTGGATAATCCAGTAATTTCCAAATTTTGCTGGTTCTGTTGAAGTTTCCAGTGAATGCAGGCCATCTTCTTTTTAAATATCTGCTTTTCCTGTAAATAGCCTCTTCCACCTCTTTCAGTCTCAGACCAATCTTGTGGCAATCTCCACCAACCTTATATGAAATATTCTTGAGAAATAATAAAGTAATACTAAAATAGTTATGGTCCAAAAGAGTTAATACATAATGCCAGGTTGTCTGCAGTTGTATTTCATGTATCAGTTCAGTTCAGTCGCTCAGTCGTGTCCGACTCTTGTGACCACATGAATTGCAGCACTTCAGGCCTCCCTGTCCATCACCAACTCCCGGAGTTCACTCAAACTCACGTCCATCGAGTCGGTGATGCCATCCAGCCATCTCATCCTCTGTCATCCCCTTTTCCTCCTGCCCCCAGTCCCTCCCAGTGTCAGAATCTTTTCCAATGAGCCAACTCTTGGCATGAGGTGGCCAAAGTACTGAAGTTTCAGCTTCAGCATCAGTCCTTCCAATGACCACCCAGAACTGATCTCCTTTAGGATGGACTGGTTGGATCTCTTTGCAGTCCAAGGGACTCTCAAGAGTCTTCTCCAACACCACAGTTCAAAAGCATCAATTCTTTGGCACTCAGCTTTCTTCAGAGTCCAACTCTCACATCCATACATGACCACTGAAAAACCATAGCCTTGACTAGATGGACCTTTGTTGGCAAAGTAATGTCTCTGCTTTTGCATATGCTATCTAGGTTGGTCATAACTTTCCTTCCAAGGAGTAAGGGTCTTTTAATTTCATGGCTGCAGTCACCATCTGCAGTGATTTTGGAGCCCCCCAAAATAAAGTCTGACACTGTTTCGACTGTTTCCCCATCTATTTCCCATGAAGTGATGGGACCAGATGCCATGATCTTCGTTTTCTGAATGTTGAGCTTTAAGCCAACTTTTTACTCTCCTCTTTCACTTTCATCAAGAGGATTTTTAGTTCCTCTTCACTTTCTGCCATAAGGGTGGTGTCATCTGCATATCTGAGGTTATTGATATTTCTCCCGGCAATCTTGAGTCCAGCTTGTGTTTCTTCCAGCCCAGCGTTTCTCATGATGTACTCTGCATTTAAGTTAAATAAGGAAGGTGACAATATACAGCCTTGACGTAAAGGACAGAAATGGTATCGACCTAACAGAAGCAGAAGATATTAAGAAGAGGTGGCAAGAATACACAGGAGAACCATACAAGAAAGACCTTCATGACCAATATAATCATGATGGTGTGATCACTCACCTAGAGCCAGACATCCTGGAATGTGAAGTCAAATGGGCCTTAGAAAGCATCACTACGAACAAAGCTAGTGGAGGTGATGGAATTCCAGTTGAGCTTTTTCAAATCCTGGAAGATGATACTGTGAAAGTGCTGCACTCAATATGCCAGCAAATTTGGAAAACTCTGCAGTGGCCACAGGACTGGAAAATGTCAGTTTTCATTCCAATCCCAAAGAAACGCAATGCCAAAGAATGCTCAAACTATTGCACAGTTACACTCATCTCACATGCTAGTAAAGTAATGCTCAAAATTCTCCAAGCCAGGCTTCAGCAATACGTGAACCGTGAACTTCCAGATGTTCAAGCTGGTTTTAGAAAAGGCAGAGGAACTGGAGATCAAATTGCCAACATCTGCTGGATCATGGAAAAAGCAAGAGAGTTCCAGAAAAACATCTATTTCTGCTTTATTGACTATGCCAAAGCCTTTGACTATGTGGATCACAATAAACCGTGGAAAATTCTGAAGGATATGGGAATACCAGACCACCTGACCTGTCTCTTGAGAAACTTCTATGCAGGTCAGGAAGCAACAATTAGAAGTGGACATGGAACAATAGACTGGTTTCATGTATGGCTAGAGCCCGTACATTTCCCAGAGGGTGCTTATGGACTGGTTTGACAATCGACTGTAGAAATGTACTCATGTCATCTTCCTTTTACTTCTAACAATTCCTAGAATCTTGTCTTGAGATGGATTCTGATATAAATTTTCACCTGGGTCAAAGAGTGACATGATTAGTTGGGATGCTGGCCAGACCCAAGGAGTTGGAGAAGACAGATAAAGGAAATTTAACAGTGAAAAGTTAAAGAGGTCATTTGAGAACACTGTTCATCCATCGTAGTCCAAAATGAGTAAATGATTTAGTTAATAAAGGCTATCCGGAGGAAAGATTTGTCTTTGAGTTGGATGTGATGCAGTATTATAGTTTTTCTATACCTCTGTATTTATGTGAATTTCATCACTGCCTCTCCACTTTTAAGAATATTTATTATACCCTGAGATAAGCCATAATGGAAAAGAATAAAAGAAGGTATATGTATGTATAAATGAGTCACTTTGCTCTTTATGAGAGATTAACACAACATTGTAAATCAACTATACTTTGGTTTAATCAATTAAAAAATATAGTAAAGGCTCTCAATGAATTCTTAAAATAATTGTATTAATGAATGCACATACAAATGCAAATTAAAATGACGAACCATTTCATTGTTATGTTGATTTACATAGGTTGACAATCTGGAAAGAAAAAGCTCTTCCATACTCAAGTGTCTTCAGATTTGAAAACTGTTGCCTGCATGTATAGCTGACATTTGCCTTTATGCCTGTCAAACTTAATATGCATTTAAGAAAATGGCTTATTCCACATTGCCACAAAATGACAGCAAAGTTGAACGTTGACTATTCCGTTATAATTCTGGGAATTAAATTTCTCGCTTTAAAGAGTAGCCTGACATTCTTGTTTAGGGCTGGGAATTTGCTGCCAGTTCTTCAAGAAGATATTATCTAAGGAGTAAGACTAGTCTTAGAAAAATGCAAGTATGTAACAAAGCTAATCTAAGCTTTTCCCAAAGGAAGTTTTTGCACTGAGGTCTCTGGTATCTCTTGTCTGGTTAACTTCAACTCCAGGCTAGCTGGGATTATTCCAGGGATATTTGACTTAAAGACAAGAGACACAGTGAATGCTTGAGCCCTAGAGAGCAGCTCCATCCTTCAGGGGAAGGAAAGGAAATGCATGGTGCATATATATACACACATATGTACATGCACTTTTATGATGTTCATTGTGCTGTGTTAGGAACTTTCACGTACGAGAGCTTCTGTAATCAAATTCATTATTTGGAGAACATCAAATAATGGTAATGTTTTGTATTTGGAGAGGTTATGATTGGGCTTACCTGGTGGCTCAGATGGTGCAGGAGACCCAGGTTCAGTCTCTGGGTCAGCAAGGTCCCCTGGAGAAGGGAAAGGCAACCCACTCCAGTATTCTTGCCTGGAGAATCCCATGGACAGAGAAGCCTGGTGGGCTACAGTCCATAGGGTCGCAAAGAGTCAGACATGACTGAGAGACTAACACGGGTTATGATTAGCAGATTTACACAGAATGAAATGATAAAATCTTCTCTTTCCTATTGTTTCACTCATTAGTGTCAATTCTTTAGTTGCTTTCTAAAATCAAAAGTTACGCCATTTTTCCACTTAGAATTTTGTATTTTAGACTTTTAAATGTAAACTCCTAAGGCCTTTCAAGTATAACTTTTGAATTCCTTTTGAGAAAACAGATTCTATTTTCAAGGTTAAATTTAGTAGCTTGCTAAGTGATTCTTGTGTATAGACAGATATTTAATGTGTAGTGGTTAAATAGTCCATTTCTCTAGAGGTGAGTTTAACTTGCTCACTGCAGCTTAATGTGTAATGCACAATGGTGAAAGATATATGTTAAATGTGTAACTCTTAGGGTATAGTGCTATCTTGAATTTCTGGAAAATACAGATTTCCTTCAGTCCTCTCATAGTTTTGTTAGGAAAATCAACCATATTACACATAATTTGCTACTTCATTTTAAGGTTTTATTTAAATTGTTCAGATTGTAACTGTTGTATTTACTTTATTACACTCCCTTCCAAGTGACCCTACATTTTAACAGAAAAGATTCTTTGCTAGTTTTTCTAAATATTCTGTTTATCATGAAAAAGTTCAGCTTTAAACTTGTAAGGCAAAATGGAAGGGTAGGTGCTCAGATTCTGCATATTGCTTCCTTTTCCAGTTCTGCCAACCATTCAGCATGGACAGCAGATCCTCAGTACCATTGAAGGCATTCCAGTAACTTTACCGTGCAAAGCAAGTGGAATTCCCAAACCGTCTATTGCCTGGTCTAAGGTAAGGGATGCATTTAGTGGTGTTTGTTGTGACATGTGCTGTAACAACAGCATTTGCATATTTTTAGTCATATGTGGAACTTGCCACTCTCATATAGGACCTTACAGAAAGGAAAAACCACACGGTCTTACCTCTTGGAAGGGACCTTAAAATGTCCTTAGTGCATTCACCTGTTTGATCCTTAAGTAGTAAAGATCTGTTTCTGTTTTGTAAATAAGTTCATTTGTATCATTTCTTTTTCATATTCTTCATATAAGGGATATCACACAATAATTTCTCTTTGACTTACTTCGTTCACTATGACAGTTTCTAGGTTGACCCATGTTGATGTAAATGGCATCAGTTCATTCTTTTTAATGGCTGAGTATTATTCCATTGAGAGAAGGCAATGGCACCCCACTCCAGTACTCTTGCCTGGAAAATTCCATAGATGGAGGAGCCTGGTGGGCTGCAGTCCATGGGGTTGCAAAGAGTCGGACACAACTGAGCGACTTCACTTTCACTTTTCACTTTCATGCATTGGAGAAGGAAATGGCAACCCACTCCAGTGTTCTTGACTGGAGAATCCCAGGAATGGGAGCCTGGTGGGCTGCCGTCTATGGGGTCGCACAGAGTCGGACACGACTGAAGCGACTTAGCAGCAGCAGCAGCAGCAATATTCCATTGTATATATTCATCACATCATCTTTGTCGATCCAAGACATTCAGGTTGCTTTCATGTCTTGGCTATTGTAAACAATGCTGCGGTGAATGTTGGGGTGTGTGTATCCTTTTGGACCGTGTTTTCCTCCAGATAGCCATAACATCTAATTTTATACTTCTAAAAGTCTCTGAAATATAAAAGAAGTTGGTTTTGATATCTGTAAATTAAATTGGAAGGCTCAGATTCCTGCACAAAAGTATAGTGGTGAAGCTGACTCCACAAACTAAACAGTGTCTGGTACTGAGTAAAAGTTTAATTCGTTTTAGGGAAATATAAAAATAAAAGCTTTCCTGAATGGCCTTTGTTCTGTGATAATACAATGGAGGTGAAGAGTTTGGCCTCCTGAGTGTGCCTCCCTAGGTTCTATTTCTAGTTCTACCAATGACTGACTCTTTCTCTTTGGGCAAGTTATCCCACCAAGCTCCAGACTTAATACTTTCATCTGTAAAATAGGGATTGTCGTAATTACTACTCATAAGATAAGCGTTGCCATAGTTAATTCATGTAAAGTGCTCAAAACGGTGCCTGTCTTAGCACATGCACCTGTCCCATTTGCTACTTCCTCATCCTCTCCAGTTTTGTTAGTTCTAGAATGAAGGGAACCCGGTTTAGTAGGAAGAAATATCACCTTGGCATTATTTGTTTTTCTTACAGGGAACTTTCTTTTTGCCTTTGGATGTATTCTCAAACTTGTTCTGTGCACTTTAAATTCACTTAATGAACCACAAATGCAGTGTGGCTCTTCTCACACACTGGATTGTGAGGCTCTGAACTTCTTAAGCGTCATGGCATCTTATGAATGCTATAAGCCGTCTTCGTGTCTCAAAATCCACTTCTGCTTTTATTATTACTATTTTATTATTTGTCATTTATGGGTTTTCTTAAGGGTTCGAGAAATGTAAGACCTCATTGAGTTACTGTAATGCAATTAGATTTTGAGTTATCTTTTTAATATGCCTTTTTGGATAGTTCATATTCATGGCTGAAACTTGACCACACTGTTGCTGATTGTATGGTTTTCACCTGGATACGTGTTGAATGCTTGATTACTTGTGCTCCCCTTATGCTAATCTGCTCTGGGCTGGAGACATGAAGTCCTCACAAGCCATCACGACTTTACTATTCGAGTGGCTTGACAACCAGGCCACCAAAGAACTTGAACTTCATCTTTTAGGGATTGAGCTCTTCTGGAACCTATTGCTGCACTTTGGAAAGTCACAATTGAAGTGCTGGTGACAACTGGCACCTTTTCCAAAGGGAATTTGCCCAGCTTTGCTTGACAAGATGTCTTGTTTTTTATACACACATAGTCAATAGGTCCAGTCTGCCCTCAAGGCCTTGGTCTTGGTGGGTTTCCTTCATTCAATCACTTTAATTAAAAATGGCTGCAGCTGTAAGAACTCTTACCTGATATATTTGCAACTCTGCTCCCATTTATAGACGTGCTGTCTGATGCTCAGTTGATGGATTCTAACGCAAAGGTAGTGTGGACTCCCTTTGTGTGGGTGGGGTTTGTGGGTATAATGGTGAGGGACTGATATCAGAAAAATGCCTTCAAGTGTACTAATTTATTAATAAATATTAGGTGTTTGTTAAAAAAAAATAAAAATAAAAAATAAATAAATAAATTAGCCTCCTTTCAGTCTAGTATTTTCTCCTTCAGAGATCTTTTTTCTCCCTCTCTTCCTCTTCCAGACATTACTTTATTACTCCTTTATTATCTTAAAAAACACTTCACTGTGTCATTTTGCAGAAGGGCGAGCTGATTTCTACCAGCAGTGCTAAGTTTTCCGCAGGGGCGGATGGAAGTCTGTACGTGGTGTCCCCCGGGGGTGAGGAGAGTGGGGAGTATGTGTGCACCGCCACCAATGCAGCTGGCTACGCCAAAAGGAAAGTGCAGCTGACTGTCTATGGTGAGAGCCCCCGTGGACGACTGTTCTCCTGTGATGCTGTGTGTCTGTGCCAAAACTCACATTTCTCTCCCAAATAACGTTACCGGAGGCCTGAACCCCTAAAGTGAACCACTCCCCCAAGTTTATAGTTTTTTTTTACAAAAAAATGTACTTTTCCTACCAACCTACATCTCCTCTCTTTAGATTCTGATTTAAAGGGAGAAAAACGGTATAGCCTTTTGGAAAAAATTTAATGGTGTTTTTCCAAGGAGTATGCTTATGGCACCCAACCCTCTTGAGAAACACCACATAGTTAAGGCTCCTAGCAAAGCCAAACCTCAGCTATGTCTTGGTTAGCGCTCTGCCTTGAGGGGTTTCTTGACATATGGCAGATTCTGAAAGGGCATTTGGCGGACCTTTTCATTGTGTTCTGAAAGGAAGAGCTGAAAAGGAAAATGTTCTAGTCATTTTCCATTAAGCCCTCACAGTAAATGTTTATGGAAAGCTTTAGATATGTCCCCAAACTTTGAAATTCACAGAATGTTTTTGAGAATTATTTAAGAATGTTAGTGGTCCTGTTTTTAACTTGAAGTGTGCTTTGTTTCAATGTATTCTTTCCCTTCCCAAACTTGTGTTTGTTTTAGTAAGGCCTAGAGTGTTCGGAGACCAAAGGGGACCATCCCAGGATAAGCCCGTTGAGATCTCAGTCCTTGCGGGAGAAGAGGTGACCCTTCCATGTGAAGTGAAGAGTTTACCCCCACCCGTCATTACCTGGGCCAAAGAAACCCAGCTCATCTCTCCATTCTCTCCAAGGTAGGAGAACTGGGATGAATTGCGACACGTGAAACAATCTCTTGGGACAGATGGCTGTTCAGGTTTTCAAATGTCTCAAAAAAAAAAAAAAAACCTTTTATTTTTATTTTCTATTCATTTTAATTGGAGTATAGTTACTTTACAATATTTTGTTAGTTTCTACTGTACAGCAAAGTCAGTCGATTTTAAGTATACATCTATCCCCTCTTTTTTAGATTTCCTTCCCATTTAGATCATCACAGAACACGGAGTAGAATTCTCTGTGCTATACAGTAGGTTCTCTTTAGTTATCTGTTTTATGCACAACATCAGTAGTGTACGTGTGTCAATATTAATCTCCCAGTTCATCCCATCCCCACTTTTCCCATTGGTGTCCATAAGTTCTCTACATCTGTGTCTCTATTTCTGCTTTGCAACTATGTTCATCTGTACCTTTCTTCTAGATTCCACATATAAGCAGTATTATATGATATTTGATGCTACTGTTTTTCTTTCTTTCTTCACTCCATATGATAATCTCTGGGTCTGTCCACATCTCTGCAGATGGCACTATTTTGTTCCATTTTATTACTGAATAACATTTCATTGTATGCACGTACCACATCTTTATCCTTTTCTCTGTCGGTGTTTAGGTTGGTTCCATGTCCTGACTATTGTAAATAGTGCTATAGTGAACAGTGGGGTGCATGTATCTTTTTGAACTATGGTTTTCTCTGAGTATCTGCCCAGGAGTGGGATTGCTGGGTCATATGGTAATTCCATTTTTGGTTTTTTGAGGAACCTCCATACTATTCTGCATAGTGGCTGTACCAGTTTACATGCCCAGCAACAGTGTAGGAAGGTTCACTTTTCTCCAGACTTTCTCCAGCATTTATTGTTACTAGATTTTTTTCATGATGGCCTTTCTGACCAGAGTGACGTGATACCTCGTTGTAATTTTGATGTGCATTTCTCTAATAATTGGTGATGTTAAGCATCTTTTCATGAGTCTGTTGGCCATCTTTGTGTCATCTTTGGAGAAGTATCCATTAGATCTTCCCCTCAGAATGGGAGAAAATATTTTCAAACAAAACAACTGACAAGGATTAATCTCCAAAATATACAAGCAGCTCATGCAGCTCAATATCAAAAAAAACAACCCAATCAAGAAGCCCAGTTTTAAAATTTGAGATAATTTATATTACACTGAGCCTGCAGGAAACATGTAAACCGTCTAAATCATTCTTTAAGAGCAGAAATGCTAAAACTGAGCTTTGACATAACTTCCCACTGTACATTCTACAAGGTAGTTATGGAAATGGTTTGGATGTAGATTTGTATATAGATTCTTGTTAGTACAAAGTGTGTATTGTCTATAAAACTGCATTATTCCCAGAGAAGCAATGAAACACAATAGGTTCTCTAATATCAAGGTTTTGACTTTCATTAGGTAGTTTTGTACAAATCTTCTTGATTAAAGCCCTTAAACAAACAAAGGGCCACTGGAAAAACATTTGATAGGCTAAGAGTAATGGAAAGCAGAATGCCAGAAACTTTCAGAGCACAACTTTTGTTGCCATGCAGGTGTGAGTTTAAATTTACCTCCACTACATAAAGCTTCTCTGAAACTTTGGCAGTTTTTTCAGTGGGTCTCTTTGAACCTCGACTTTTTGTTTATAGAATGAGGATAATTCCTGAAAGGATGATATAATGTACATTCCATATTTCTCCTCTTGTTCTCAAAGAATGGTATCAGTTACTGTTTTAACTTGATATCATGCCAGAAGTTACCAGAAGAATAAGAACTATAATCTCTAGCTATCTTCTTGTAGCCTTGTTGATGTGTATAGTTTTGAAGCTATAAATTCATGCCACTCTAGTTTCCTTACCACTCTTGAGGGAAAAAAATAAACAGTGAAGAACTACATTATTATGTCTTTGAAGAAAATAAGTGCCTTGACATTTCAGATGATGCTGAAGTTTCATTGTTCCCCTTCTCAGTCTCCGTCTCTCTCTCTCTCTTCCCAGAGGCAAACTGCCACAGACTTGGTGTGTATCCTACACATACAACCTTAGATAGTACAGAATATTTTCTCTCCTTTTAATTTTGTTTCATGTACTTGTTTTCAGTTTATCATTGTATCATGTTACTTATTATTCTACTGCTTGCTTTATTGAGTCAACTTTTATCCATTTTTATGCATGTAGATTCAATTTATTCATTTTCATTACCATAAACATATTCTACATTTCTTTAGACAAATTTCTCTCTTTATGCTCTGGTTGGTGTTTCTACATTTTATTCTTCTTTTTTTTCCCTTGGCTTTAGAAACAAAACTTTTCAAGGAATATCTTTTTATGTCTCTCCTTGTATGCAGCTACATGAGTTTCTTTGAGACTTGTACCTAGAACCACAATTCCTAATTAGAATGAATAACTATTTTGAGTTTTGTAGGCATTGCTTAATTGCCTTCTGAAGGGGCAGTCCTGGTTTACCTCCCACCAGCAGAATATATATGTACCTGTTGCCACATTATCAACAATGCATGATGTTGACTGACTTAAAAGTTTTTGCCATTCATATAGGTGTGAAATGGTATCTTGCAACTATCTTACTTTTCACATGACTGAATTCCAGTGGGCCTAGAATGCTTTCTCTTGTTTGTTGGCCATTTTGTTGTCTGTGAATTGCATCTTTAAACCTGCTCCAGTGTTCTGGTGACTTGTTTTTCGTTTATTATTGAACGTAGAAATTTGGGTTTTGTTCTTAATAGCAATCCTTTGTCTCTCATATGTGTTGAAAATATCTCAGAATACTCCTAGCCTTTCAAGTTAATTTATATATGGTGTCTAGTTCCATCCCTGGGTTGGGAAGATCCCCTGGAGGAGGAAATGGCAACTCATTCCAGTATTCTTGCCTGGAGAATCCCATGGACTCAGGAGCTTGGTGGGCTAAAGTCCATGGCATTGCTAAGAGTTGGACTGAGCATGACTGAGCACGCTAGCACTCACATACTGGTTGTACAGAATTTTAAAATTTGCCTGTAGCTCAAGATGTTTGTTTAGTAGATCATAAATAAAACTGCAACGTTTTATTGCAGTATTTTAAGTTTCTTTTTGGATTTTAATACTTCTAAATTTTTATTTTGTGTATAGTACTAGTTTGTTCTCTAATTTTATTTATTTTCATGTGGAGAGCCGCTTGCCCAACACTATTTTTGAATAGTCAGTCCTTTCCTAACTTTCTGTAACATCACCTCTGATATTACGTATTACATGTTGAGTTCTCATATATGCTTAAGTCTTCTGGTTGGGATGAGGGGATCTCATCTTTAACTCTTTATCCATTTGTCAGTCTCTGGGCCAATAGCACACTTTATCTGTCTTAACTTATAGAAATCCTGACAGTAGGTAGGTCTATTTGGCCCCCTCCCTCTTAAAGCTATTTTAGTAAAGTGAACATAATAACATTTTATGTGTAGATCTGGTTTACCTAACTACATAAGAGGAGTGTGTGTGTGTATTCTCAATATATATTTGAGAACTTCATATGTACCTTCTTTTGTCTTTATTTTAGCACATAAAAATTTTAATGAACCATTGGAGAAAAACTATAATGTGTTTGAAGTATCTTCAAAGTTTATTAAAACATATTTGCTTTGTAAAGCTATACTTAGTAAAGCAAAGAGATGTACAATTACTTGACAATGTCACACCCTTAGATTAAATTTAAATGTGAAAGCAAATTAATTTGGTGTTTGTGAGAATTTCATACAGAATACATAGGATAATTATGAAAATTCCTGACTTTTAAGGTGCATAGAAATGACATTATAGATTAGAGAATGGTTTCAAAAACTGTTTGCAAAGTAATAATTTCATAGTGAATTGCAGTTGCTTAGGGGATATTTATATTCTCCTATTTGATGGTCTGCCCTGTGGTTTCCTTCTCTTAGACACACGTTCCTCCCCTCTGGTTCAATGAAGATCACTGAGACCCGTGTTTCAGATAGTGGGATGTATCTTTGCGTCGCTACAAATATTGCAGGGAATGTGACTCAGTCTGTTAAATTAAACGTCCATGGTGAGTTTCGAAATGAAAGTATATGCTATCTGTGGACTAGCCACCAGCAAACCTGTTGTCCCACTTTCTCTGATAGTTATCCTCATATTATATACAGAGTAATTATACAAAAATTTTCTAAAATCTGAGACTCACAACTTTCTTTCATTTACTTTGAAAATGTTATCTCCTATCCATAAACAACTTTCCCCTTTTTCCTCAGGTGAACAGTATTAAAATTTTGGATCTCAGTGTTACTAGATGTCCGTCCACAGGTCATTTATAAGTATTGTTGATACACTGTAAAAAAAAGAAATATGTTTAGGAACTTCCCTGGAGGTCCAGTGGTTAAGAAATCACCTCCTAATGCACAGGACATGGGTTCAGTCCCTTTTTGGGGGACTAAGATTCCACCCGCTGCAGGGCAGCTGAGACCCCCCCCCAACTTTAGAGCCCATGCTCTGCAACTAGAGAAAGCCCACATGATGTGATGAAGACCCAGTGCAGCCAAAATAAAAAATAAGTATATTCATTCTAATGCTAAAGCATACTTTAAGAAAAAGAAAGAAATGCATTTAGACTGGTAGCCTTTTGTGGAAGCAAATGCTCAAGGAAGGGTTTAATAGCATTTAAACGGTCATTTTCAATGTTTATGGAGCTCAGTCACTGGAAACATTCTGCTCCTGGGGTTCTTTAACTCCTTTACAAAATTTTCTTGGTAGTCTGCTTTCTTCCCCCAATTTGCCATAGTCTAATTACTCATTCATTCAACATATGCTTAGTGAGCACATATTCTAAGCCATGCATTCAAATAAGAGAAGAAATTTGCTCACATGGTCTTGACCTGATTTCACTCTCAGATCAGTCATTACACTACTGTCCTCTTGACTGTGGGATATAAAATCTACTGAGAGTTCTGATGTTCACTAGTTCTAGGGCGTTAGGTAAAACCTACCCTCTTTTATCTTTAATGTTTTTTTCATAAAATGATGATAATAACACAGACATATCTTGGAGATATTATGGGTTTGTTTCCAGAGCATCTCAGTAAAATGAATACAGCAATCAAGTGAGTCAACATGGGTTTTTTTGGTTTCCCAGTGCCAATAAAAATTATGTTTACACTATATTATAGTCTACAAAGTGTGCAATAGCGTTATGGCTTTAAAAACAATGTACCTGCATTGAGCCTAATGCATACAGTGTTAATTTTTAAAGTATCTTATTGCTAAAAATGCTAAACATCATTTGACAATGTAGGGTTGCCATAAAACTTCCATTTGTAAAAATTGCATTATCTGTAAAGTGCAATAAAGCAAAGCACAGTAAAAGTAAAATGAAGTACGCCTGTACTATCAACTTAAAAGATTGTTGCAAGTGAAACCTTTAGAATATCTTGGTTAAATATTAAGTTTTAACAAAAGGACAGAGGAATCGGGTTTTTCAGGGATGTAAAGTACATAAATTCTAATCATATCTTTAGGAATCAATTTGATTTTATAGTTCACAATGGGTGTATGTGGAAGCTAACACTACTTTTATAGATTATCTCATTTACATTTCTGAAGGAAGGTAGATAAAGGGAAATAATAGAAGTTCTATCTTGGTTTTCTTCTCTGAAGTAAGTGAAAGTATGATGAGAAATAGTTCTTACTGTCTTGTTAAATCTTCCACAAAGAGAACAGAAGTTAAGAATCCATGGAGAGAAACACTTTTGTTTTACTCTATTACAGAAATCAACTGGATTGCCATTTTAGAGGCTTTTTAAACCTTACATTATTTATGTAAGAAATCTGACATCCTTAAATGCTTAGTATTCCTCGAGTTTGGAATGAGAAGTTTAAATTCATTCCTTCCCATAATCTTTGCAGTGCGTTGGTACTGAAGAGTTTATTTTGCCTGGATTAGCAAGCAACCAGGCCTCACACAGTATCTGAATCGCCCTCGATCACACAGCTAGTAAGTGGTGTGAGCCTGGGTCCCCATCCTGAGATGATTCTACTTCCCCATGCTGCGTCTTGGTGAGGAGGTCTCATTTAAAGTGAAAACAGGAAGGAAGTTTTTAAAACTTGGATTGTTAATACTCAGTCATTGTTTCCAGTGCCTCCAAAGATACAGCGTGGCCCTAAAGTTATGAAAGTCCAAGTTGGCCAAAGAGTGGACATTCCTTGCAGTGCTCAAGGGACACCTCTTCCTGTTATCACCTGGTTCAAAGGTGGAAGCGCCGTGCTGGTTGATGGACTGCAGCATATTAGCCATCCAGATGGGACATTAAGCATCAAACAAGCGATGCTCTCAGATGCTGGCATATATACATGTGTCGCTACTAACATAGCAGGCAGTGATGAGACGGAGATAACACTACACGTTCAAGGTGATTTGGGTCCTAGGAAAATATATGTATGGTGGGGTGGGGAGTGGGGGGAAAACCCTGGAGTCTGTGCAGAAGATATAGTCTTGCTTAGTCTTGGATCACTTTCAGAAGACTTCTGTATAGATTTATGACTCTCTAGTTATCTTTGAAAGGAAAATGATTCCGGAAATGAAATGAAGCTGTATGCTAGTAAACTGTTTACCTTTGAAAATGGAGTTGCCCAGGATGATGTAAATGGTGCAAACAATCCTAGATAAGTACCCCACCCACTATTTTTGGTTTGGAAGAAATTGTGGGCACAGTTGATTGGAGTAGGATTTACCTTAGAGTAGTAAGGTGCACTCAACATTAATCCCTAGAACGTCGAGGTCCACTGTTCCCTCTAATGATGGCCTATGTTGAGGGTTGAAAGATTAATCTTTGGGGAACTCGCTGGTGATCCAGTAGTTGGGCTCCACGTTTCCACTGTAGAGGGCATGAGTTCGATCCCTAGTTGGGAAACTAAGATCCGACATGCCACACGGTACACACCCCCCAAATTGATTAATCTTTATTCCTTTAAGCAACAAGTGTTTATCAAGTTCCTGCCAGGGGTCTGTTGTGATCTAGGCAGTGAGGAGAAGACAGTGACAGAGGTAAAACCCCTGCTCTCATGACCAGTTCTGTAAGTAGGCAGAAAGCAAGCAGGCAAGTAAATAAGAAATAACAGATTGTGAGATGCGCTTTGTAGAAATTTAAAATAGTTTTTTTTAGACAGCTCCCAGCAGTTGGCTACCGTAGACTGAATTGTCATGAGGACTCCTCTGAGGTGATGATATGTATAGTGAAATCTTGCTGACTAGAAGGAGCCAGGCATGTCCAATCAGGAGGAAAAGCATTCCAGTCAGGGAGAGTACCAGTGCAAAGGCAGGAAGAGAAGCAGGTGTCAAACATAGCCTCAGAAGAATTCAGTATTGCCCAAGGAAAGCCTGTGATAATGCATTTGTTTTTCTAATAGAACCACCTATTCTGGAAGACCTAGAGCCTCCATATAACACTCCATTCCAAGAAAGAGTGGCCAACCAACGCATTGCATTTCCATGTCCTGCAAAAGGTGTGTACGACTTGGTCACGTGGGCATTGGCATAATGTTGTATTGTTCTAGAATTCTGTATTGAACCCCAGGCATCGTTAAATTCTACTCGTCAGTCCTTGTTATAACATTTGTGCAAAATGGAAACTAACACTTCTTTCAAATAAGAACTCTTTAAATTAGGTATTCTTCCCTCCAGGTGTTTTATTTCCTTCAGTGGAAATACCTTCTGTTCTTTCAGACTTGCCTAATCCGGTATATTTTCCAGTTCGTTCATGCTCCTTCCTGTGACTTAGTTCATTTTATTTCTGACAAGATTTCTCTTTATAATGTGACAGAGCTATTCAAAATATTGCATATTTATCTCAGTCAGGGGTATATATTAGGACCATCCCCTTGTTACTCTTCTTTTCTAAAAACTCCTTTCTAGATTTATCCTCTACTGGTAATTCTGGAGCCAGGTAGTAACTTGGCTCTCTGATGCTTGTCCAAACTCCTCCTTTCCCTGAATTTCTGGGCTTTCTATCCCATCATATTTCCTGGCAGGAGATGGTTATTCTTTCTCCTCCAAAGCCTATAAAAGGGTCACTGTCGCCTTACCCTGGATGCCCAATAGGTGGCCCAAAATATTCTCTTTCACATAATGTTCATCTGCAGTGACTCAAATGAGTCTGTACTAATTCTGGCAAAAACCAAGCAGTACCCTTTCCATCATCTCCTGGAGGAATCGATGCTCCCACATGAGCCTCTTCGTCGTTGTTCCTGGAGACAGTGGAAGTTGAAGGACCTTACAGCTCTCTCTGTTTCTACAGCAAGATTTTGCATCTCTTAACAATATCTCTCTCATCAATGATTATTTTCTACCAGCATTCAGAAAAAGGTAACTCTGATAAGCTCTTCAGATATGTAAAGAGTTGTCAGTAACTGTTCCTGGGGTCAGTGATGGTTTCCATGATGGCTTCCAGTGGTAAAGAATCTGCCTGCTATGCAGGAGACATGGATTCAGTTGCTGGGTTGGGAAGATCCCCTGGAGAAGGAAATGGCAAACCTTTCCAGTATTCTTGCCTGGAGAATCCCCATGGACAGAGAGCCTGCCAGACTATAGTCCATGGGGTCTCAAGAGTCGGACACAACTTAGCAGCTACACCACCAACACCATTCCTAGGGTCAGTGAGTGGTGGTGGTAGGCAAGACTGGAGAAGAATCCTTGAGAAAGGTAGGTTCAAGTAAGTTCTATGGGCGCTCACTCCCAAGGGAGCCCTGCTAGTGGTGCTATCGCTGAGTACGATCCGCTGAATCCCTGACTTACAAGCTGACTTGAATGTCCCTTTTCCAGTTTGATATACTACCTCTTCCTAGTTTCCTAGTTCACCTGGGATAGAATTCTTGTGTTAATTTAAAATTGCTGTGTTCAGTCGCTCAGTCATGTCTGACTCTTTGAGACCCCACAGATTGCAGCATGCCCAGGCTTCCCTGTCCTTCTCCATTTCCTGGAGTTTGTTCAAACTCATGTCCATTGATTCAGTGATGCCATCCAGCCATCTCGTCCTCTGTCGTCCCCTTCTAGCTTAGTGCCTTTCACTATCTTTGCCATGAATTTCATCTTGACCTGGTTGTTCTACCATTGAGAAAGTAAAGATAATGCAATTTATTTCTTTAGTTCAGTTCAGTTCAGTTGCTCAGTCATGTCTGACTCTTTGCGACCCCATGAATTGCAGCACACCAGGCCTCCCTGTCCATCACCATCTCCCAGAGTTCACTCAAACTCATGTCCATCGAGTCAGTGATGCCATCCAGCCATCTCATCCTCTGTCGTCCTCTTCTCCTCCTGCCCCCAATCCCTCCCAGCATCAGAGTCTTTTCCGATGAGTCAGCTCTTCGCATGAGGTGGCCAAAGTACTGGGGTTTCAGCTTCAGCGTCATTCCTTCCAAAGAAATCCCAGGGCTGATCTCCTTCAGAATGGACTAGTTGGATCTCCTTGCAGTCCAAGGGACTCTCAAGAGTCTTCTCCAACACCACAGTTCAAAAGCATCAATTCTTTGGTGCTCAGCTTTCTTCACAGTCCAACTCTCACATCCATACATGACCACTGGAAAAACCATAGCCTTGACTAGATGGACCTTTGTTGGCAAAGTAATGTCTCTGCTTTTGATTACGCTATCTAGGTTGGTCATAACTTTCCTTCCCAGGAGTAAGCATCTTTTAATTTCATGGCTGCAATCACCATCTGCAGTGATTTTGGAGCCCCTAAAAATAAAGTCTGACACTGTTTCCACTGTTTCCCCATCTATTTCCCATGAAGTGATGGGACCAGACGCCACAATCTTCGTTTTCTGAATGTTGAGCTTGAAGCCAGCTTTTTCACTCTCCTCTTTCACTTTCATCAAGAGGCTTTTGAGTTCCTCTTCACTTTCTGCCATAAGGGTGGTGTCATTTGCATATCTGAGGTTATTGATATTTCTCCCGGCAATCTTGATTCCAACTTGTGCTTCTGCCAGCCCAGCATTTCTTAATTTGCTTTTTCATTTATTAGCTTAGCAAATATTAGTTGAGAAGTTTGCGAAGTCCATTAAGGAATAAGTAGGATGTAAGGAAATGATTATAACCCACTTTTATCCTTGGCAACATGTGCAATTGTAGTCCATCAGTTTTATATTCTCTTCATCAGTCAGCATCTTACAGTGAAATATACCACTATTTTTGTTTTATTTTTCCCATAAATATAGTCATTTTTATAATTCAGTCATTAATAGTCAAAGTCAGTTTTATAATACTTTGACTCAATTTGAGTTTAATCTTAATGATACATTCTGTGTATTCCTGCCTTTTGTGTACTTGTCTTTGATATATGACCATTCTCCATTCTTTGATATTTTTATTATGCTTTAAGATTATTAGCCCTGTCTCATACAATATATTGATTTTATTTAATGTGCTTTATTTTTTATATAAATTAAGTAAAATGTGAAAGTGCTTAGAATGGTGCCTGGCACATTCTTTGCTGTATAAATAGATCCGTATTATAGAATTAATCTTTGTCTATTTCCAGTATGTCTTTTTGGCTCCATTATGTATTTTAAGACTTTTTTTTATCACTTGTATTCATATAATGTCCATTCACTCTGTTGGTCATAAATAAATCCATGAAGGCTGTTCTGCTCACTGCTTTCTCAACTTTATTTTCAGTATAAAAACTCAAGAATCAATCTATGCCCTCTCTTTAACAGAGTGGGATCCCCACAAGATATGTGAGTAGCAGGTGCTCCTCATCTCTGCTCTATCAGGACTGTTTAAAATGTGAATGATGAAGCGTCATTTCTGTACATCATTCCTTTCCTCTTTGTGTTTGCGTAATCTTCACGTCTGTTCCTCTGAGAGTATCTTATTTTTGCTCTTCCTTTATTATCACCCCAAAGCTCTGCCTATTTCTAGTCTATTTAACTAAAATAGCTTTTTCTCTCATTAATACCATGAACTCACTCAAGAAAATGTTTTGCCTATTATCATCTGAATGTCTTGATAAAAATGACTTTGATCAAATTCTACACTGGAGACCTTAGATCTTTTAAAACCAGTCAGGAAATAGAGAGATGACATACCATAATCTCTGCAAAATTCCATATCTTGAAAGTACCTAAGGATACATAGTATAATGATGAGAAATTTTATTTCTCCTCAAGATAGTTGATATTTAATAGTGATTTCTAATTTTGTTGTAAAATATCACAAAGCTTTAATTTCTTTCTTAGGTACCCCCAAACCAACCATCAAATGGTTGCGGAATGGTAGAGAGCTGACAGGCCAAGAGCTTGGTATTTCTATATTAGAAGACGGCACATTGTTGGTTATTGCTTCTGTTACACCATATGACAACGGGGAGTATATTTGTGTGGCAGTCAATGAAGCTGGAACCACAGAAAGGAGATATAACCTCAAAGTCCATGGTAAATACAGATAAAATCATATAACTGAATATGTAACATGTTCAAATTCCTTTATATGTTTTTCTTTCAGTGTAGTATCATTTAATATTTACATAAAAAGACATGTTATCAATTTAAAAACTAGTGGTCTAACTTCATGTATTCATTTGACTTAAAATTTCATATAATTTTTTATTGTGATTTTACATAATTGAAAATTCAAATGGTAGAAAAAGATACAAAGTCAAAAGTCTCCTCGCCCTGAGCTAAGCAATCTACTTTATCCTCCCTCTGGGCAAGGAAAGTTGTTAGGAGTACATATGTGTTTGTGTGTATCTTCCCAGAGATATTTTCTGCAAAAAATGAAGAAATACGAATATATATTTCATCCTCTTTTTTTACATATAAAAAGAATTTATAGTAGACCATTTTATCCATTACTGCATACCTTGCCTGTATCATTAAATACTCTGTCTTAGAGTATTCCTAACTCTTACTTATGCCTAACTAGGATCCCACTGTACCATGACGTAGCTTTCTATGATAAGCTCATAATGAACATAAATGTTCATCTTAATGATGAACATTTAATTAGGTAACACTTGTATACTATTTTAAGTAATACTTCAGTGAAAATCATGTACATATGGCACTTTGCATGAGTCAAAGAATATATACACTTAAAAATTTAATGGATATTGTCTTCCATAAATACTGGGCAATATTCATTCTTATCAGCAAAGTAGTCCCACATAACTTGAGACGAGCAGTTTGCACTTTGAGTGGTATGTGAAATAAATAGTTTCTCCCTTAAATTTATCCTTAATACATAACTGATTTTTTTTTCATTTAAAATTTTTCATTTTCTGTTTTAATTCATACCTGAATAATTAAAGTAAAATTTAGTGAGTTACTTATAAATATATTGTCAAGACTCTTCATTTCATAATAAAAGCTTTGCTTAAGTCTGACCAATATTTTCTAGCTATCAAATACCTCAGATTTGCTTTCCAAAGTCCTGATAAAGAAACTATATATAATATTTATTTTAAACTAAATACAGTTCCTCACTTTTTGCAGTTCCTCCAGTAATTAAAGATAAAGAACAAGTAACAAATGTGTCCGTGTTGGTCAACCAGCCAACCAGTCTCTTTTGTGAAGTTGAAGGTACTCCATCTCCCATCGTTATGTGGTATAAAGATGATGTTCAGGTAAATGGAGATGTCCAGATATGCGTACATCTTTGCCTATGCCTCTGAAATTAATCATTCAGATGTGACGGTCTTATTAATAGCAATATAAACATTTTGCTTCTAATTTTAATTAGGCCTTTTTATTAGGATTGGAAATAACATTGACCCTTTTGGCCTTAAAAGGTGACTGAGAGCAGCAGTATTCAGATTATAAACAATGGGAAGATATTAAAGCTCTTCAGAGCCTCTCCAGAGGACGCAGGAAGATATTCCTGTAAAGCAGTTAATGTTGCAGGCGCTTCTCAAAAGCATTTTAACATTGATGTGCTAGGTAAGGAAAATATTCTTTTAAAAAACTACGATTCAAATGTGTTTTATATAGCATAGCACTGACTGTATTAAAGAGTTAAAGAGATGAAAATTTGATAGATTCCTTTTACTCATATTATTTTTGTCTTTAATATTGGTTAATCAGAACTATATGATATAGAAAGTTTGTAGATATTTGTTATTTATCATATAGTGATGTCTTTGGGTACATGCTACTGTCTCATACATAAAATTACTAAATTACTGTTCTTGTCAGTTTCTCTATTGAGGTGGTCAGGAAATTCTTTGGGAGGTAACTATAGAGGATAATGCAGGTAAAATTCATTCATTTGCTGACCTCCAATGGCACCCCACTCCAGTACTCTGCCTGGGAAAATCCCATGGACAGAGGAGCCTGGTGGGCTGCAGTCACTAAGAGTCGGACAAGACTGAGCAACGTCACTTTGACTTTTCCCTTTCATGCATTGGAGAAGGAAATGGCAACCCACTCCGGTGTCCTTGCCTGGAGAATCCCAGGGACAGGGGAGCTGGATGGGCTGCCATCTATGGGGTCGCACAGAGTCGGACACGACTGAGGCGACTTAGCAGCAGCAGCAGCAGCCTGAAGCTCCTGGGTTGTACTTGAACTGATAAATGTAACAAATTCACCCTCCTCTGCATTCTGAATGATTTCTGTAACTAAATTACCTCAGCCCTAATTCTAATTAAGTGGGGAGAATTCTGAGAACAGGTTGAAATTGAAATAAATTGGTGTTTAAAATATTTAAAATGTTGGAATCCTAATCATAAATTAAAATTTTCATAAGTTTAGCTTGTGAATTATTTTTGTGAATATTTTTGTGAATTAAAGTTCACTTTGTGATAAAATGACTCCCTTCATGTTCAATATTTTGCTCCTCAAAGGACATACGATTTGTAAGTCTGGAGTGGAAATGAGGTCTGGGGATGATCCTGCGTTAGAGTGATCATTCATCAACTGCTATAACATAAAAACTCTGTCTCATTAGTGTTGTCAAAGCCTGAAGTACTTTGCATTCCTCTACCAAAATTACCATTATTATCTATAAGCATCAGCTATAGAAACCAAGTAATCTTTCTGTTATCAGTCTCATTGGCATTATTTATCTTGGTACTCATTTCCTCTCCTGACTTTTACTGCTCTCTGTGTGCTGATGACTTCCACATTTTTATCTCCAACTCAGACTTATTTTCTGAGCTCTCAGGCTGTATGTCTAATCTCCTCTACAGTATCTTGGCTCTTTGAGCTCAATATCTTTGGCTCAATATCTTAGTTACATAGAGAACAGAAAGAAACAAAATGAAGTTACTCAGTCATGTCTGACTGTCTGCGACCGTCCATGGGATTTTCCAGGCAAGAGTACTGGAGGGTATTGCCATTTCCTTTTCTAGGGGATCTTCCTGAGCCAGGGATTGAACCTAGGTCTCCCACATCATAGGCAGACGCTTTAACCTTGTGAGCCACCAGGGAAGTCATTCAGAAAGGTCTCAGTAAATGTCTGTTCTGAGCACCTTCAGTGGTCACATCATAGTGACCATCACCTCCATACTACCACTTTCTTTTGCCACAACCTGGCACCGAGTCTTCCTAACTCCCTCTTCCCAACTCTGTGAATTTGTCTACATCTGTTAAGTCTGCTTCTTAATCCCATGTCAATTATAAACTGAATTAATGTAATAGCCTCCTAACAAGTCTACTTCATCCACTCTTTGCCACTGGAATATGATCTTCATTTGGAAGCCAGCATGGTCTTAAAACAAATCTGATCACCACCCGCCCCTCCTGGCATTGATCCTTTTAGTGGCTGATCATTCCTTGGAGCCTCAGATGATAAAAAAAAAAAAAAAATCCTCCTGCAGTGCGAGAGACCTGGGTTTAATCCCTGGGTTGGGAAGATCCCCTGTAAGAGGACATGGTTACCTACTCCAGGATTCTTGCCTGGAGAATCCCCATAGACAGAGGAGCCTGGCAAGCTATAGTTCCTGGGGTCCCAAAGAGTCAGACATGACTGAGCGGCTAAGCACAGCACAACATGTGGCTCTGCAGATGAAGGTTAATCACCATAACATGATGTGAAGGGAGAGGATTTGAAGTTCAGGGAAGTTTATGGGAGCTCTTTAATATGCTTGATAATTCTAAGAATAAAAACTAGCACCTTTTCACATGAGATATAATGTGAATCTTTTCACATTTTATCTGACATGCAATTTTAGCATAGGAGGCCTTTAAAAGAGACAAGGGCAGTATATTTCAAACAACACTATGGTATAATATGTAGAATTTGAACATTATCAGATTGTCGTTGACTATGTCATTCATTATTTAAAATGGATAGCCATAGTAAATTTCATTATATGAGCTTCACTGCTCATTTATATTCTAAACTCCTTTTGTGTGTTGATTTAATGTTGCTCAAAATGAATTCTTTATTACCACAATTCTTCCAAGTTATTTTCTGCTGTCAGATCTTTCATGAATGTGTTCCTATATTTAAATTTGATATTTGGGTCTACAGATGTGATATGAAAACAGGATTATTGCATAATATTTTCTTTTTGACAAAAGCTTGTTGAAATATTATAGAAATCATTATCTTCTCTCCCCTCTCTACTCTTTTTGCTAAGTCGTAGGTTTTCATGATGAAATATCTTTGTTTAAGTCCCGCCCACCATAATAGGTGCTGGTTCCCCTCGTGAAGTCTCAGTTGTCCTGAACCAGGATACCACACTTGAATGCCAGGTGAAAGGCACCCCCTTTCCCGTTATTCACTGGTTCAAAGATGGCAAGTGAGTACTTTTTCTATATTTGTTGCAAGGGTCCAACTGTTTGTAAATAGATGTGGATTTTCTCCCTCTTAAGTATCTTACCAGCTAGGGTGTTATTAAGTGAACATGAAGGAAAAGCAGTATTCAAAAATGGTCTCAAATTTATGAATTATAAGATGCTTTATAAATGCTAGGAATTTATTTTAGAGACATGGAGAAATTCAATTTGTTATACACTGAATATATGCAAGGGCTTTCCTGGTAGCTCAGCTGGTAAAGATTCTGCCTGTAAGGCAGGAGCACCCAGTTCGATTCCTGGGTCGGGAAGATCCCCTGGAAGAGGGCATGGTAACCCACTCCAGTATTCTTGCCTGGAGAATCCCAACGGACAAAGGAGCCTGGCAGGCTACAGTCCATAGAGTTGCATAGAGTTGAACACAACTGAAGCAACTAAGCACAAATATATATTAAGAGCAACAAAGGAAAAAATGCAAGATCCAAATAAAGAACTAATCTTGTGTTTACATGGAATTTTGTGCATTATTAAAAAATGAAATTTGCTGATGACATCAAGATAAATACTTAAGCTAGTTTACAATATGGGCAAAAAGAACACCCCCTAAAGAGCAATTAAATGTTTCCTAGACTTTAAGTTCAAGGGCTGCTGAGGTTTGCCCACATTGATAATAGGTGCAATGATGTGTACTGCTCATGAGAGCTTATCTGTTACAGCATGGTCACAGTTTGTGTATTTTTATAATTTCTGAAAGTAGGTATCTAAGACTTAAGGAGCAAAAAGTAAAGATTTGCAGTGTATGAAACAAAGGATTGTATGAAAAGTTTTTATGTGTTAAGAAAGACAATATAGGAAAATGTGTGGAGGGTATAAACAGGCAATTAGAAAGTTATATAGTTAAGCAATAAATGTTTTAAAAGATGCTTACCTTCAATAATTTGGAGAGGGCAAGCAAAAATAACCTGACTTTGTTTTTCATAGGTCAGTTTGGCAAAAAAATAGTAGAAGTTTGAAAAATATCAGTTGTCTTAGAGTTTGGTAGGTTAGGATATAATACTCTGATGGAACAAGGTATTAATAAATTAGTACTCTGAAAGCCAATTTGTTGATATCTATTAAAATTTAAATGTTCATATGCTCTAATACAGCAGTTGTACTTCCAGTGTCTAGGAAAGGGAAGTCAACTGTCTGTTCCATAGGAAGGCTTGTATGTTAATTCTCTCTGAAACAATGAGGGCAGAAAGGTGAAAACTGCTTAAAGCTTGACCTTGGGAGAATGGATAGGTGACATACAGCGTTGTCATATTGTGAAACACTGAACAGCAATTAAAAAGAAAATCAAGCTGTAGGCACCAAAATTATCTCCATAGCTATTGTCAAGTTAAAAATAGAACAATAATACAAGGCCATTTATGTATAACAACTTGAGATTCCTCTAGCAATATGTTTCTGAGTGGAAATGTTTAGAAAAATGTGTGCAAGAACATAAACTGATGATGGTAAGAGGAAAGAATCACGTTGTGGCAATAAACCAAGAAGACCTTTTCCTATTATAATGCTTTTTTTGTTTCAGTTTTTATGAAACTTGCATAGTGAGCAATCAGTGAAAGCTTTAAAGTTGCTTAAATTTGAGTAGCATTATCAAGTATTCCGCTTCTTTAAACAGAATACATTTAAGTAAGGAACTTTATTCTGTCAGTTTTAGGGAACTTCAAACAAAGTGTCATACCAAGGAATAATAACGGATGCTGTCGCAGAAAATTAAAAGTGTTTTCTTTAATCTTGTAGTCTTAGTACTGACTTTTAATATAGCACTGCATTCATTTATCATGTGACAAATTCCCTGCAGCTTTTTAAAAACAAGATATAGGTCTTCCTGAAAGAATATCAATGGAATTTTAAAGGTATGACTCTTAAGATATCATAGACTTTAATGAACATGATGTTTTAAGTATTAAATAAAGCTGCTACCAAACATAAAGCAGTCACATAATAGTAGTTGGTAAATGACTGAATAGTGGAAAAAGACTCCTTGACAAATATATATGAACTACCTTTGGGATAAATATCTTTCAGTATTTCAGTATTATGAAAGCATTCATATTTATTATAATACCTACTTATTAGGAAAGTTGATATCATCTTTAGTTAGCAATAACTATATGTTGTGAATATTTTTCCAGGTATTATAGTATTAGTTTACAAATAATATTGCTTGGCTTGAAGCTCCTGTACACTTAAATTTTCTACCATCATTCAGAAAAGAAAAACTATCTAATAAATTTTAAAAAGGGGGGTGGTGAATGAATGAAATAAAATGTTTTATTATTACTGTTCAACAATTTAAGTTAAAAGGAAGAATCTTTGATCTCAAAGTGATAATTAACTTTCACTAATAAAGTGATTTAATAATCCCACTCTTCTGAACAGGAGTACTTAATCATATCATTGCATTTTTTAGATTCCAACTAAAAAATTCAACTTTAATCCATATTTTTAAACTCATACAACTTAATGATTTCTGTTGTGATTAATAAAACAGAAAATGTTTAGGAAAATGAAAATGGAGCCATAGAATAATATTGTATTTTTTCTAGGCCTTTATTTTTGGAGGACCCTAATATTGAAATTCTAGACAGAGGACAAGTTTTACATTTAAAGAATGCACGAAGAAGTGACAAGGGACGCTACCAGTGTACTGTGTCTAATGCAGCTGGCAAACAAGCCAAGGATATAAAACTGACAATCTATAGTAAGTGTGACTTTCTTATGCTTTTTACTATTATTATCAGTTCTCATTATACATTGAAAATCAGGGTTGCTCTTTTATTCAATGCAGAATAATTTTAAATGGTACTTACTTCAAGGGCAAAAGCCTATCTTCTTGTGTTTTAAGCTAGAACATTGTATCCAATTTTAATGCATTTTATCATTAAGTATGTATTTCTTCAGGGTCTAGTGATTTTCATATGATCTCACTTAAGAGGTCAGGTATTCCCTTATTTGTTAGTGGAACATAAGTTAAACGTCTGTATACCTAGAGAGGTTTTTAAAGAGCTCTAAAAAGAGTAGAGATGCATGAAATAAAATGAAGCTGATAGTATGCAACCAAGTCAGTTATTCTATTTCCATTCTATCTTGGTCTTTCTTCAGACCACATGATAATAATTTAAATATTTTAAGCAGTGCTGTTATTTTCTTTCAGTTAAATCCCCATCAGAGGTATGTAGCCCTCGTTTCACTAAAACTTTCAATATCCTCTGAGGAAGATGACCACTCAAGTCATTTTATTTTTATGCCAGGAGCCATGGAAGGTATTTGATTATTCTGTTGTAGGCACAAAGAATTACACCATAGAAAAGAGTAGAACTCATCAGGTCAGTCAGGCTTATTGGTGGCTCTGCTCCCTGCACTGTCTTCTTTCTGTAGCCTATGACACTCAGGAAAAGTTCAGATACCTCAGAAACTTCTGCAGGATCTTCCCAATCCAGAGCAATCACATAATGGCTCTGTCCCATTGTCCTAGTTTTCCTTACAGCACGGATCACTGTCTGATAGTTTAATTGCTTAATTATGGGTTTATTTACTTATTTGCTGTTTCTCTCCAAGGAAAGTAACTTCGGAAGGACCTTGCTTTGCATATTCACTAACATCTGATAGCATGCACACAGGCATTCAGTAGCTCTCAAGAAATATTTGCTCAGTAAATAAATTATCTAGTGACAGACTTTTCAGTATGGTAACCATCAGCTATAGTTGACTGCTGAGCACTGGAAATGTGGCTAGTTCAAATTGAGACAGGCTGTAAATATAGAATGTTGTGGAGTCACAAAGTTGTGTCTGACTCTTTTGCAATCCCATGGACTGTAGCCTGCCAGGCTCCTCTGTCCACGGGATTTCCCAGGCAGCAATACTGGAGTGGGTTGACATTCCCTTCTCCAGGGGAATCTTCCTAACACAGAGATCAAACCCACATGTCCTCCAGTGCAGGCAGATTCTTTACTGCTAAGCTACCAGGAAAGATCTCAAAGACAAACCTAATATTAAAATATAATGGGTAATAATTTTATCATCTGAAATGATGATATTTTAGATATATTGAACTAAGTAAAATGTGTCATTTTCATGTTTTTAATGTGACTACTGGAAAATTTTAAATTATACATATGGTCATTATATTTCTGTTGGACAGTGATTGTTTGGTCATCAATAAGAACTTGGGCTTCTGAGTTAAGCCAACTTGGGTTCAGATCCAACTTATGCCACTTACTAGCTTTGCAACTTTGAACAAATTGCCTAACCCCTCTGAGCTTCAGTTCCTCATTTCTAAAATGGGGATAATAATAGCACCTGGGCAGGAAGAGAAGGGGACGACAGAGGATGAGATGGCTGGATGGCATCACCGACTCGATGGACGTGAGTCTGAGTGAACTCCGGGAGTTGGTGATGGACAGGGAGGCCTGGCGTGCTGCAATTCATGGGATCGCAAAGAGTCAGACACGACTGAGCGACTGAACTGAACTGAACTGAAACACGACTGCAGACAACCTGGCATTATGTATTAACTCTTTTGAATCAAAGATTTTGCTTAATACAGGCTTTTAAATCATTTCTGTCTATAAATAGAAGCGTGTGGAAGGAATTAGTCTTGAACAGACATGTCCTCCAAAGCACAGTAATGTTACTGAAAAATTAGCTATATAGGCATCCAAGTTAAACAAAAGTACTATTGCTACCATTGGCCTCCTACCAGAACCAGGCTTTTAAACAATAGGTGCAATATTTCCCTTAAGCTGTTAAGTAGTCTTCTCTACATTGTTGCATTGTTGCCAAAGTCTGTGATGAATACTTGTGGTGATTCAATGAGACTCCTACTTCCATAGGACTTGGGTTTTTTCATTTCAGATCCTCTTGTTCATTCAGTATCATGCCCTCAGGCACGCAGAAGAGAAGACTCTGTAATGAATGATTAAACCTCCTGAGATTGTCAGAGATGAAAGGCATTGTAACACTGAAATTTTAAGTATTATAATTCAGGAAATAATACCATTTCTTCTCAGGCAAGCTCGTCTACACCTCTGAGTGTATAATCTTAAGCTTATTTTATTTCACTTGCAAAAACGCTTTTATTTATAAGAATAAATGAAACATATAGCATACTTGGATGAACTAGGAGAAATACTAATATAGATCTCAGGTTGAGAATATGTTTCTCACTGCAGCTGATTCACTCATTTTCTTTATTTATGTGAGGATAAAGCAGGTGGATCTGATGCACCTGAAAGGCAGAAATGCAGTTTGCCTGAATAAGGAAAGAAATGGAGAGAAAATATGAGTGAAAAATAAAAGATATGGAGAGAAAATGGAGGGGAAAGGAAAAGGAAATAAATGAGCATTTAATAACCTATGGGGAGATCATGCAAATTCATAGCTAGTAGTTTGAGGTAAAGATTTTTTACTTAATTGTGGATAAGTTTCAGATGTGAAAATTTCCCCAAATGGTATAAAAGTTTTTGAGTGTATATAAAAGTTTTGGTATAAAGGTTTTGAGTGGTACCTTTTAATGTACAATGAATTCATAGCATTTACCAGTAATAGCTTTCCTCAAACGGAAGTACAGGACTCAGAAAAGTATATGTGAATTAAATTGAAGCAGGAAGAAATGTGTATCTGGGAAATTTAAACAGTAGATGGTATATTATTCTGCTGTCAGCTAGAAATGTTTTTTGAGTAATTTTTCTCAATTCATAAATACAAACTTTTTAAATAAACCCTTTTCAGTACAACTGATATTCCTTTGTAAGAGGGTAAGGGGCTGTTTGAACCTATGTTCTTGACTTCATTAATGTATCATCCAACTAATTAGGCCAGCCAGTTTATTTAGACACTTTGAGCCATAAAGTTGATAAACATTTCCAGATTAATGTCAGTAGGCTGAAATCAAAATTAAAATTTAAAGTCTGAGTAAATATCCTTTCTTAAGATTTAAAAATGGTGGCTTGAATTTATATTAACCAATTATTTATAGCAGAACTTGACAAACCTTTTTTTTATAAGGGGAAAGATGGTAAATAGGTAGGTTTGGGCTGCCGTCTCTGGGGTCGCACAGAGTCGGACACGACTGAAGCGACATAGCAGGAGCAGCAGCAGCAGGTAGGTTTCCTTATTGATGACTAGATTCAGAGAATTAAATCTGATAGACAGAATGCCTGAAGAAGTATGGACAGAGTTTTGTAACATTGTACAAGAGGCAGTGACCAAAACCATCCCAAGAAAAAGAAATGTAAGAAGGCAAAGTGGTTATCTGAGGAGGCTTTACAAATAGCTGAGGAAATAAGAGAAGCTAAAAAGCAAGGGAGAAATGGAACTATATATGCAACTCAATGAATGCAGAGTTCCAAAGAATTTCAAGAAGAGATAAGGCTTCTTCAATAAACAGTGCAAAGGAATAGAGGAAAACAACAGAATGGCAAAGACTAGAGATCTCTTCAAGAAAATTTCATGTAAGAATGTGCACAATAAATGATGGAAACAGTAGGACCTAACAGAGGCAGAAGAGATTAAGAAGAGCTGGCAAGAATGCACAGAAGAACTATACATTAAAAAGGTCTTAATGACTGGGATAACCATGATGGTACGGTCACTCACCTAGAGCCAGATATCCTGGAGTGTGAAGTCAAGTGTGCCTTAGGAAACATCACTATGAACAAAGCTCATGGGGGGTGATGGAATTCCAGCTGAGCTATTTCAAATCCTAAAAGATGATGCTGTTAAACTTCTGCATTCCATATGCCAGCAAATTTGGAAACTCAGCAATGGCCACAGGACTGGAAAAGGTCAGTTTTCATCCCAATAGCAAAGAAGAGCAGTGCTAAAGAATGTTCATACTACCATACAATTGCATTCATTTTCCATGCTAGTAGGATTATGCTCAAAATCCTTCAAGCTGGCCCTATGCATTACTTGAATTGAGAACATCTAGATGTACAAGCTGGGTTTAGAAAAGGCAGAGAAACTCGAGATCAAATTGCCAACATTCGTTGGATCATAGGGAAAGCAAGGGAATTCCAGAGAAATATCTACATCTGCTTCATCAGCTATGCCAAAGCCTTTGACTGTGTGGATCACAGGAAACTGTGGAAAATTCTGAAAGAGATGGGAATACCAGACCACCTTACCTGCCTCGTGAGAAATCTATATGCAGGTCAAGAAGCAACAGTTAGAACCTTATGTGGAACAACTAACTGGTTCAAAATTGGGAAAGGAGTATGTCAAGGCTGTAAATTGTCACCCTGTTTATTTAACTTATATGCAAAGTACATCATGCAAAATGCCAAACCGAATGAGTTACAAGCAATGACATTACTTTGCCAACCATGGTCCATATAGTCAAAGCTATAGTCTTTTCAGTAGTCATGTATGCTTGTGAGAGCTGGACCATAAAGAAGGCTGAGCACTGAAGAATTGATGCTTTTGAATTGTGGTGCTAGAGAAGACTCTTAAGAGTCCCTTGGACTGCAGGGAGTTTCAACCAGTCAATCCTAAAGGAAATTGATCAACCCTGGATACTCATTGGAAAGACTGAGCTCCAGTACTTTGGCCACCTGATATGAACAGCTGACTCATTGAAAAAGACCCTGATGCTGGGAAAGATAGAAGGCAAAAGGAGAAGAGGGCAGCAGAGGATGAGATCTTTAGATAGCATCAGTGACTCAATGGACATGAACTTGGGCAAACTCCAGGAGATAGTGAGGGACAAGGAGGCCTGGCGTGCTGCAGTCCATGGGGTTGCAAAGAATCAGACACAACTGAGCAACTGAACAACAACAAAGTTGGAAAATATTTTAGGTTTTTCAGACTGTAAGAAAATCAATGATATTATGTTCGTATTTACATAAAAAATAGAAATAAATGTCTACCAATTGTTTGGTATTCTGTCTTTCTGATAATTATAAAAATTGTAAAATATGTTGTAATACAAGTCTACTAACGAGAATGGAGTTCCTTTGGAAGGATAACATTTTACTAAGAGTTCAAAGTTAATGATTACTATCACCAAAGTTGAATTCAGATGTTCATCTGTTAATACTGATCTGTAGTGAGATTTTATGTATTTCATCTTTGAAAATGTCTTTTCACAAAAATAGATATTCAAATACTAATGTCATTTCACAAACATGATTTTAATTGATTATATTCATTAATTGAAAGGCATTTGTAGAATTCTCTTCTATTCTCTTGATGTTTGACTTTCACCCTGCCATTCTGCTAACCAGCTAATCAATTACAATTGAGGGTTAGATGGAAGGACCTCATTTTCAGAGAAATATGGACTTTAAATGTGGAAAGTTATTCTGCATTTGCATCAAAGTCTGACAAATGTTATTGAAACTGAATGTTGAGTTCAGAAAATATATTCACTGCAAATCTGTAGGGAAATCAAGATCTAAGTTTTGTTTGATAGTGGAAAATGCATAGAGCAACTTGTGATGACTTGTGATTCAAACAACGGAATGACTATCAGCAATATAGATTTTGTATTTAAGAGCTGATTTTGTCTGATAATTTTAAGTTGAATTAATTAAGAAACCTTGTCAAGTTTGTAGTAAAACTAAGTTCCACAGCCATTCAGTAGGCAGTCATGGTGTTTGAGAACAATTCTCATTCAAAGAAAATTCAGTCTTAGTATTAAGCTCAGAAAATTAAAATGTAACTTTTCTACCATTAAGACATTAAACTAAGTTAGGATAATTCAGTATATTCACCTTTTAATTCTGACAAAAATTCATGGAACTGATCATATTTAAGTCCATAAGAGCAAGTGAGATACACCATGGACAGTACTGGCTCAGTAACTTATGAATGTTTTACACAAATGCTTGCTGATTAATACTACAAAGAATAAAGATAGACTTTTAAAACCTTACATTTTAATAAGCCTTGTCAATTTCTCTAATAACCTTAGTAAATTTCTCTAAACTAATGGTATTTTTTATCACCATCAGTTATAGCACATCTTAACAGATTCCACTTCAGACTGTAATCAATTAATGTTGTTTCAACTTTGAAAATATTTTCATCTGCAGTTGTTCCATGCAGGCTATTCTTAGGGGCCAATTCTTCAGTATATTCAAACATGGCATTGACTCATCAAATAAAAGACAACTAACCAGTATCAGCAACATCTGTCACTGTTTTAAGAGCCAAGAATATTGTTCAGGAAAGCCCCTTTAAATAAAATTATTAATGTTGTCAATGTTCTCAACTCTTCAAGCAATTATTCTTATGGAAAAGCTAATAGTCTTAAACAAACTGATTAGACACAGTTCTTTGCTAATGCAGTCATTCTTGATTTATTATACTTAAATCACTCTTAAAGGCTTTCCTTCCTTGGCTAACAAATGAGCCACTAAGAAACTTAAATTGTAGGCTCATTTTGACTTTTTATCTTTGTGAAGAAATTCTGCTTAAGGAAACATTCCATTTTTTATTAATTTATCTGTTGTCTTTCTTTGAGTGGGAAATATTGTGATGAGTGCTGAGTTTTGTAAAGTTAGTATACACTGATTTTAATAACACTATTTTTTCGAGACAGCTATACTGTTATTAAAAAATAAACTGAGTGCTTTGCCATTGAACTTAATAACAGAATAATCCACAATGTGCTGCGCTTTAAAAATGTTACATTTTAAAGCCCATTTTTCTCCCTTTTATTTTCAATGTTTTGATATGAGAAGTATACACTGGTAATAAAGGTAAAATAAAATATCATGGCATGGTGATATTTATGGCACTTCAAATGCTATGCGTTATAACTGTGTCACTGAAATTTATGGTGAGCTGAACAATAGTGAGAAGCAATGAGAACACCATATTTGGTATTTATTGCAACAGTTAAACTTGGTCATTGTAGAAGTAAAGTAGTCATAGACAGTTACCCAAACAAAGGAACGTGACTGTGTTCCAATAAAACTTACTGGGTGTTGAAGTTGGAATTTCATATAATTTTTACATGTCACAAAATATTATTATTTTGCTTTTTTTCCAATTGTTTAAAAATGTAAAAACTACACTTGATTCAGCATCTCCATGCTTGGCCTGTGAGCTGCTGCCCTGATCTATATAGTAAATTACCTAATAGAAAAAATATTCTACCATCAAATTCACCTCACAGTGCAGGTGTACATCTGAGATATTGCACGTTTAGTTCCAGACCACCACAATAAATATTTCAATAAAGTGAGTCACACACATTTCATTTTAGTTTCCCTGTCTATTAGATATACAAAAATATTATGTCTTAAAACTTAATTTAAAAAAATACTTTATTGCTAAAAAATACTATCATCTGAGTCTTTAGCAAGTCATAGTAGTAACCTTAAAATCACTGATCAGAGCTCTCCACAACAAACATAATAATAGTGAAAAGGCTTGAAACATTGATAGAACTACCAAAATGTTATGGAGACGGCAAGTAAGTAAATGCTTTTGGAAAAATAGTGCCAATACACTTACTCAATGAGGGTTGCCACAGACCTTCAGTTTGTGAAAAATACAATGTCTGCAAAGCACAGTAAGTCAAAGTGCAATAAAATGAGGTGTGCTGTATAGTAGATCTTGCCTTCATTTATGTGTGAGAAAAAAAATGTGTATATGAATGTTTGTCACTATGAACTGGTTCTAAGAACAATTATCAGAAAACATTAAGGAATTTCACTTAGATTCAGATATTGTTTTCTAATATTCTTTTCCACTAAAAAGAACCAGAGCTTCTAGGAGAAATAGTTACTTGTAGAGCTGGGGCAGATGAGCCTGGAGCCTGTAATAGGAGCAGAAAACAAGAAAGTACTGAAATAATGTGATGTGTGTCAAAGGGACATTCTTGCCTGGAGAATCCCATGGAAGGGGGAGCCTGGTGGGCTGCAGTCCACAGGGTCGCAGAGTCGGACATGACTGAGCGACTCCACTTTCACTTTCATGTCAAAGGGGCTTCAGTTCAGTTCAGTTCAGTTCAGTCGCTCAGTTGTGTCCGACTCTTTGCCACCCCATGAATTGCAGCACGCCAGGCCTCCCTGTCCATCACCAACTCCCAGAGTTCACTCAAACTCCGTCCATCGAGTCAGTGATGCCATCCAGCCATCTCATCCTCTGTCGTCCCCTTCTCCTCCTGCCTCCCATCCCTCCCAGCATCAGAGTCTTTTCCAATGAGTCAACTCTTCGCATGAGGTGGTCAAAGTACTGAAGTCTCAGCTTCAGCATCATTCCCTCCAAAGAAATCCCAGGGCTGATCTCCTTCAGAATGGACTGGTTGGATCTCCTTGCAGTCCAAGGGACTCTCAAGAGTCTTCTCCAACACCACGGTTCAAAAGCATCAATTCTTCGGCGCTCAGCTTTCTTCACAGTCCAACTCTCACATCCATACATGACCACTGGAAAAACCATAGCCTTGACTAGATGGACCTTAGTCAGCCAAGTAATGTCTCTGCTTTTGCATATGCTATCTAAGTTGATCATAACTTTTCTTCCAAGGAGTAAGCATCTTTTAATTTCATGGCTGCAGTCACCATCTGCAGTGATTTTGGAGCCCCCAAAAATAAAGTCTTGCACTGTTTCCCCATCTATTTCCCATGAAGTGATGGGACCAGATGCCATGATCTTCGTTTTCTGAATGTTTAGCTTTAGGTAGGGTCAATTGGAATTGTTCTCAGTGGCCATAACTGGAAAAATTTGAACAATAAAATAATGTAGTATTGGATTATATTCAAAGCATAAAAAGTCTCCATGAGTCTATATTGATAGAAACAGATAAAGTGGGGATGAGAGACAAATCTCCCATACAGAGAATTCCCCCCAAAATTATGTAGGTAGTCTCCCCCTCTCAAGGAAGTAGAACATAGCTCCCCACCCAATACCTGTGGGATAGGAAGAATGATTCTTTTTGAAAGGTCAAAAGAGACTAACTTTCCAGTGGAGACACACAGCAAACTCTACCTCAACCAGGTGATGAAGGTCAGCATCATCAGTGATATGCCACGTTGATAGTGTGTACCCTTGATACAGTTGATGAGAATGGCACTCTATCTCTGTGATTGTGCTTCCAAAATTCATAACTCTCATCCCATAAGAAAAATATTCTAACATAAAAGTTTATGTAAAAAAAAAAAAGACTCAAATTCAGGCACATGCCATTTGATTTTTTTAAACTATTGGAATGATAGTAGAATCTTGTCATGATTGTGTTCAGAGTATATAGCAGGGCTTGAGCCAGTGGCATTGTTTTTCCAGCAGCATAGTCCTCATATGGTGTGAGAGGCCAGGCATGTGGTTGCTGAATTATGGAAGGTACACATGCTACCAATTAGATGAGTATAGTTCAGTGAATGAACTCTCTGTGGTTCCAAAAAAAAAAAAAACTAGGCAAAAGTTAGACTCTACAGTTCTTACCAGTAGCTGGGTTCTAAAAGCTCTTAGACCTTTTGTATTTCCTGGGGAAAGGGCATGCATTTGTACCTCATCTGACACTTTTGCTCTCTTGGCCTGATTTCAAACTTACTGTATTTACTTTGGATTTATTTTTGTTTTGCTTTGTTTGTTAAACATGACTTTCTTAGTTACAGTAACATGATCTATTGGACTTAAATGAACCCCTGAAATGAAAACTGAGTTTCTACTTTTATTGAAATCTGACTCCCAAAAGGAGGGTGATGAAGATTGTTTTGACAAGACAGGCAACTGATTGTTGTTATTATCATTTAGTTGCTAAGTTGTATCTGACTTTGCAACCTCATGGACTGTAGCCCGCCAGGCTGCTCTGTCCATGGGATTCTCCAGGCAAGAATACTGGAATAAGTTGCCATTTCCTACTCCAGGGGATCTTCCAGACTCAGGGATCGACCCTGCATCAGGCAGGTTCTTTACGACTGAGCCACCAGGGAATCCCCAGGCAACTAATTATCGGTAGATAAATCACAGAACTCCTAGTTGTCTTTAATTCATATTTCCTTTACTGCATTATTTAAACATCTGGAGTATTCATTTGAGACTTTTATGCAGATGCTAAAACTTAGAAGGCATGTTTGTGTTCTGAAATCCTTTGTAGTTCCACCTAGTATTAAAGGAGGCAATGTCACCACAGAAGTGTCAGCTTTGATCAACAGCGTAATTAAACTGGAATGTGAAACACGAGGACTTCCAATGCCTGCTATTACTTGGTATAAGGATGGCCAGCCAGTCATATCCAGCTCACAAGCACTTTATGTTGAAAAGGGACAATTTCTTCATATTCCTCGAGCACAGGTCACTGATTCAGCTGCATATAAGTGTCTAGTAACCAATGTTGCTGGAAGTGCTGAAAAATCATTCCATGTGGACGTCTATGGTAAGGAAAACACGTATGTTTTTATTATGTGTTTTCTGTCTATGCTTCCTAATACACTGACATCCAGTTTGTTCAGTGATAAATCCCTGCTGGGTTGTGTTGTCTTCTATATTCATGGATTGAAATTGGAAGAATTTGTCCCATGATTTGGAAAAAAGTTTTAAGAAACTAAGGTTGGTAAGAAGTGATCATTCATTCAGTCAATCATTTGCCTTTGGCTCCTTGGAATCTAGACCATTTGATTTTTATGGAGAAGGTGAAGTAGTTCTTAGGACTAAGATCATTCTCTCTAGTTTGTCCTTTGTAAACCAGACACGGTATAGAGTAACCCACAATATTTAGAACAGTAGATAAGCAGAACCAAGTTCTTTCCTCAATAGCTTAGTGGGGGAGGGACACGGCTGTAGTCTGACTATAGTTCCTATAGTCAACCTGTATGAGTGAAAAGAAAAATCCTCTTTATTTCATTAGGGTTCCAAAGAATTGCCTGAAATATTCCTTTTTTCTGCCTCTAGTTCCTCCAATGATTGAAGGTGACCTGGCTGCACCTCTGAATAAGCAAGTGATAGTTGCTCATTCACTGACCCTGGAGTGTAAAGCTGCCGGCAACCCTCCTCCAGTTCTAACCTGGTTGAAAGACGGTGTTCCTGTGAAAGTCAGTGACAACATCCGCATAGAAGCTGGTGGGAAGAAACTAGAAATTACAAGTGCCCTAGAAGTCGACAGGGGACAGTATATATGTGTGGCTACGAGCGTGGCAGGAGAAAAGGAAATCAAATACGAAGTTGATGTCTTAGGTAAATGAGAAGGCCACCCCGTGTATTCTCATATTCATAGCACTACCTGCTTTGTTTATGAAGTGCTTTTGTGTTCGTGAAATAATCAAACAATCTTAGAGAAGGTTTAGTTATCTGTTCAGCTCTGGGCTACATATTACTGAATGGTGGATTGACCACCAGAGTCCCAAGATCTCAAAACCTACCTAAATCTTCCATTTATTCTGATAGGTACACTTTTTAAATATATAGATGCATTTTTACATCTGTGACAATATCTGATTGCAGTGAGTGACAGCATGGTCTCTCACTGTGACCGTAACATTTTTACATCTGTGATAGTATCTGTGCATTGAGTGACAACGTGTCACGAACACTGTGCTAAACAACAAGAAACAGTCTGTGGACCTTGGGAAGTCATCTTGTAGCTTTGAGTCTCTCTTTCTTTATGAATTGAAACTTTCAATGCAGGCCCAATTTTGGGGGTTCCCTTATGTTATTCTTATGACAATAAACATCATAAGGTATGAATCAACTATGTTCTCGTAGCATCTGCAGTGCTATAGTGCTAGATTAGCTGAGAAAAATTCACAGTGTGTCAAAAGTATATTTATTGACCCTGGCAAATGCATACTATAAAACGTATCTTAGAGTCCATTTCAAGTATCCTTCATGTACCAAATGACTGTGATACTTACCAGCCTTCTACAGAACAACTTAGTATTGCTTAATGTGATACTATATTTTCTCTTGTATACATTTCTTTGTATGTTTCATCCCTCTTTTTTTCTAGTGCCACCAGCTATAGAAGGAGGAGATGAAACGTCTTACTTCATTGTAACGGTCAATAACTTGCTGGAACTAGATTGTCAAGTGACAGGTTCTCCTCCACCAACTATCATGTAAGGGCTTTGGTATGTCTTCTAAATACCTCCCACTTTTTTATTTGAGAGTTTCAGAGCTATTTTGAGAGAGGTTCTGTGTCACTAAAAAGTGATTGTATGAAGTTATACTGATTATATACCTCTTTTATTAAAAGATGTATTCTCTAATTGAGTTCGCCAAAAATTTCATTTGGCAGAAGAAAGCTGAATAAGCTTTTTGGCTAACTCAATGCAAGGCAACTTTTATCTGATATTCACAGGGCCCATACATCTGCTCCATTAGAGGAATTCATTATATGCTCTTAAAAATTACATTTTCAGTTCATAGAAACAGAATATTAAACATTATCTGTCAGATCTTCTTGAAGCACTGAGATGTTTAATGAACAACTAAATTTAAAACAGAGTACCAGAAATATTAGGGAAATAGAGGAACTTAACATGAATATATGACTACCAATTCTTTTTTTCTCATTCCTTCATTCACAAAGTATTCCTTGAATATTTACCTTTCATTTCTGAGGTTCTGTGTGATATGCAAATGAACAGATGCTCAACTAGTTGTTGGAATAAAATAGCTCGACACATGATTATGGGTTTCTCTAGTGCCTCAAACAGTAAAGAATCTGCTTGCAATGAGGGAGACCTGGGTTCGATTCCTGGGTTGGGAAGATCCCCTGGAGGAGGTCTTGGCAACCCACTCCAGTATTCTTACCTGGAGAATCCCGTGGACAGAGAAGCCTGGTGGACTACAGCCCATGGGGTCACGAAAAGAGTTGGACATGACCGAGTGACTAAGCACACACACGTGACTATAGACTAAATGGAAAGTGATAACTCATGATCAACTAAAACTTATAAAATACCATATGATTCTAGACTTTTGTTTTGCAAGTGTTTTAGGATTGTGTGTGTTTTGCTGGTTAATGGTATCTAAACATTGGAAGTGAGAAACATGTAGGAACATTTGCTTCTTTCTGTAGCTCTGCATTAATAGAAAAATGAAGACCTGTACACATAGTTCTTCAGTTTCCCTACAATACGCCAACTTCTTTTTAAACTTTTTCTTTTCCTGATTTCTAGTTTATTTCATAGAATGAGCAAATGGGAAATTAGGCAGGTACATAATTGAGAATATGTATATATCATGCTCTTCTGTGTTGTGCTGAGTCACTTCAGTTGTATCTGACTCTTTGCAACCCTGTGTACTGTAGCCCACCAGGCTCCTCTGTCCATGGGATTCTCCAGGCATGAATACTGGAATGGGTTGCCATACCCTTCTCCAGGGAGTCTTCCCAACTCGGGGATTGAACCCATGTCTCTTATATCTACTACATTAGGCAGGCAGATTCTTTACCACTAGTGCCACCTGGGAAGCCCAAATATATGTGTGCTGCTGCTAAGTTGCTGAGTCGCTTCAGTCGTGTCCAACTCTGTGCGACCCCATAGACGGCAGCCCACCAGGCTCCCCATCCCTGGGATTCTCCAGGCAAGAACACTGGAGTGGGTTGCCATTTCCTTCTCCAATGCATGAAAGTGAAAAGTGAAAGTGACGTCACTCAGTCGTGTACGACTCCTAGTGACCCCATGGACTGCAGCCCACCAGTCTCCTCCGCCCATGGGATTTTCCAGGCAAGAGTACTGGAGTGGGGTGCTATTGCCTTCTCCAAAATATACATGTACACATATATAAATATATAAGTCCAATATATATTAGTTAATGTTTCTCCAAGATAAGGTGGTTGATTGATGACTTAGGAATGCAGTTATTTAAAGTATATCTCCAGACTTCGTTTTGCTTTATTTCTATAGGTGGCTGAAGGACGGCCAGCTCATTGATGAAAGAGATGGATTCAAGATCTTACTAAATGGACGCAAACTGGTTATTGCCCAGGCTCAAGTATCAGACACAGGCCTTTATCGGTGTGTAGCAACAAACACTGCTGGAGACCACAAGAAGGAATTTGAAGTAACTGTTCATGGTATGCTGAAGAAGGGACAGGAACATTTCACGGAAAATTCATTTACACATCGTTTCAGTATCTAATTCAGATTGTGACTCATTAATCTGGATAAATCTTGAATTGTGGAAAGTAGTACAAATTTGAATGTGAATTTGGATGAAAATTTGAGTTAAATAATGGAAAATTTTAAGGCACTTTACTAACACGGAAGATTTAACCACGTGATAACCATGTGAATGAATTGAGATGGAATTTAAATGGTAGGAGATATATTCTACATAGCATGCAAGGGTCTGAGCAATGAGATCAAGGAAGATAGAAGAGATAGGTAGCAAATGTGAAATAAAGGGGGGTTATAAGCATTCAGTGGGGCTTCTCTGGTGGCTCAGAGGTTAAAGCGTCTGCCTGCAATGCGGGAGACCTGGGTTCGATCCCTGGGTTGGGAAGATCCCCTGGAGAAGGAAATGGCAACCCACTCCAGTATTCTTGCCTGGAGAATCCCATGGATTGAGAAGCCTGGTCGGCTACAGTCCACAGGGTCGCAAAGAGTCGGACAGGACTGAGCGACTTCACTTTCAGTTTCACTTTATAAGCATTCAAGCTTTCAGCCAAAACAGAAGGGAGTGTGAATAAAGTCATTTCCAGAAATGGAGCGTGAGGGTATGATGCGGGAACCAGGGCACGTAAGTGCATTCTTGGAACTGGCATAGGGGTTAGAATCGTTACTCTAATGACAGCAGCAAACCTCTGCCAGGCTATTATGTATCTCATTTGCTAGTCGTCCTTGGGAAGGGAAGGACTGGAATAAGAAACTGGAGAGCCTTTGGAAGCTACAAGCAGAGGTTTCTATGAACATCAGTTTCATTCTTCCCAAGCAGACTGTTTTTTTTTTTTTTTCCCCCCACTTTTTCAATCCCATGATAGAATATAGCCAATCCCGTTTCTTACTGTCAATTCCAGTTCTTGAGGGAGGAAATCTGGCAAGTCCAGTTTAAATCAGATTACCATCCTGGATTTAATCAGCCCTGCTGGGGACAGATTCATGTGGTATAAATATGGGTACTGGAAATGCACCCTGATTTAATGAGGCAATTCTGGAGAAATGGAAAGTCATAATACATTAGGAAAACAGACCAAAAGTTTGTAAGCCAAACATACATGCGGATTGCATTGCTGTAAACATGTTTTACTTATTCTTTGGCGAATTAGAGATCCTACTTCAGAAATAAGTAACTCTAAAATTGCTAAAAATGATAAATGAAGTGAATGGGTGAATTTATTTTGTAGTTTGTTCTTTTGTCATCTTTTCCTTTCTAAATTTTAAACTTTCAAGTTCTGGATCTTTAAGTGTTGAGCCTACTGATTATGGTTTCTGTTCCCTCTCTCCCTCTGTCCCCTCCTCAACTTTCTTTTTTCTTCCTTCCTTCCTACTTTTCTCTTTTCCTTTAAATCTAGTGCCTCCAACAATCAAATCCTCAGGTCTTTCTGAGAGAGCTGTGTTGAAGTACAAGCCCATCGCCTTGCAGTGCATAGCTAATGGCATTCCGAATCCATCCATCACATGGTTGAAAGATGGACAGCCTGTCAACACTGCCCAAGGAAACCTCAAAGTAAGAATGAATATTATTATGTTGAAGATGAGAAAGCTATATAAGGAGCTGTCATATTCTCTTTTCTTAGTTATAGGCTCTCCTGTTGGACAGATTTTGCAGGAAATGCACGAATATATTATGTGTTGTCCTTAGGCTTGTTTAGAATTTAGCTTAATGTTTTGACTCAAAAAATGGAATTAAAGACTAATAACTTTAACAATGATATTGATTTTAACATAGTAGTTGTTATTTGTATTATCTCAATGTATGCCTGTTTTACTTGTTAAAAAAAACCAGTGTCCCATAGATGAAAAGTTCATCAGTACTAAGTCAGAGTATCCCAAATATGTTCACCTTTGACTAGGATTAAGGTGGAATTATAACTGCATAAGCCTAGGTGAAATATGTCTTGGAAAATATAGTTTAGCTTACAGTCTTCAAGATGGCAGAGACCAGTCTCTATGAGTAAGTTCATTTCTGTATGTTTCATACTGAGTATAGTCCCTGGCATATAACTATAGTCAGTACATATTTGTTCAGTTAGGAGATGGGTAGATTGTAAACCTGAGTGATTTAAATGATGCATTTAAAATAATAGATTTTGCTTCTAAGATCAGGTTAATTGACTAAAATGGGCTTGTGCTTTGCTTGAGGTAAGTTTCAAGAATGAGGGATATGCAAAGTTCTTTTCCTGGCAGAAGCGATGATATCTGTTCATTTATTATTCCTATTCCAAATCTAGTGGAATTAATCTCACACATTTTGTGCTATAAAAGATTTAATATATATCCTTCTAACATAGTACAGGTAAACAACTGCTTACCTGTGAGACAGATATATATCATATAATCATACAAAAATATAATTGGAGACAGGGATGAGTAATTTTAAGAGAGAGTTTAGAGAGGTTTAAGAACAGATAATAAGAAATGCTGCCTTTGATCATGTGTGGTTTGCAACCCCTGGAGCTTCCCGGGTGTAATCTGAAACCACCCGCTATTCAGAGGGGAGAGAGAGAGCTCAGAAAGAGTCACAGCATTCCAGATTGGTAGTGGCAGATTTAATAAGCAAGGGAACTTACTTTCCAGGCTTGTCTTGAATGTCTGTAAGATGAGTACATCTCCTCATCTGCCTACCAAATCTTAAAAGTTTATATAGAGGCCCTAACTAGGTTTAGTCACATATCCGTTCAGATGGTCTCAACAGCACACTACTATCTCAAGGCTATATCCTTGGGCAGTGTCTAGCACTGGGGAGACGGATGGAATGCACATTCCAAACATGAGGAGAAGTTCAGGAGCCTCCAAGTGCTTGAGTCCAGCTCACAGGTCATGCAGGCGGTCACATCCTCTCAACGACCTCTTCCAAAAGCATGAGGGTGATTTATGAAGAAAGTCTGTAAGCAGAGATCTGAAGAACATATGGAGTTAAATGGAAAAATTAATAGAAGAGAGCTGAGTAGAATCTTTCAGAGAAGTTATTCGTGGGCAAACAAAGGGCAGTATGACACCTCTTGAGAACCTGAAACCAAGCCCTTGGCTTAGGGAAGTAAGAGCAAGGGAGAAATGATATTAGAGAAGATCAGAGGATGGGTGGAAAGTATTTGAGTAACATTAATGTCTTTATTTTCACTTTAAAGCAATGGGAGATTTTTGAACAGTTTTAAGAGAAAAATGTTTCTTTGATGCCCTCTTTTGGGTGGAGGGGTTTGCCATTCCCTTCTCCAAGAGATCTTCCTGACCCAGGGATTGAACCTGGGTCTCCCACATTGTAGGCAGACACTTTACTGTCTGAGCTACCAGGGAAATATTGGTAGCTCTTACCAGGGAAAGAGCAATATTGCATAGGAGCCTGGAATGTTAGGTCCATGAATCAAGGCAAATTGGAAGTGATCAAATAGGAGATGGCAAGAGTGAATGTTGACATTCTAAGAATCAGCGAACTAAAATAGACTGGAATGGGCGAATTTAACTCAGATGACCATTATATCTACTACTGCAGGCAGGAATCCCTTAAAAGAAATGGAGTAGCCATCATGGTCAACAAAAGAGTCCAAAATGCAGTACTTGAATGCAATCTCAAAAACAACAGAATGGTTTCTGTTCATTTCCAAAGCAAACTGTTCAGTATCATAGTAATCCAAGTTTATGCCCCAACCAGTAATGCTGAAGAAGCTGAAGTTGAATGGTTCTGCGAAGACCTACAAGACCTTTTAGAACTAACACCCAAAAAAGATGTCCTTTTCATTATAGGGGACTGGAATGCAAAAGTAGAAAGTCAAGAAACACCTGGAGTAACAGGCAAATTTGGCCTTGGAATATGGAATAAAGCAGGGCAAAGACTAATAGAGATTTGTCAAGAGAATGCACTGATCATAGCAAACACCTTCTTCCAACAACACAAGACAAGACTCTACACATGGACATCACCAGATGGTCAATGCCAAAATCAGATTGGTTATATTCTTTGCAGCCAAAGATGGAGAAGCTCTATACAGTCAGCAAAAACAAGACCAGGAGCTGACTGTGGCTCAGATCATGAACTGCTTATTGCCAAATTCAGACCTAAATTGAAGAAAGTAGGGAAAACCACTTGGAGGAGGAGATGGCAACCTACTCCAGTATTCTTGCCTGGAGAATCCCAGGGATTGTGGAGCCTCGTGAGCTGCCATCTATGGGGTCGCACAGGGTCAGACACAAATGAAGTGACTTAGCAGCAGCAGCAGGGAAAACCACTATACCATTCAGGTATGACCTAAATCAAACCCCTTATGATTATACAGTGGAAGTGAGAAATAGATTTAAGGGACTAGATCTGATAGACAGAATGCCTGATGAATTATGGATGGAGGTTCATGACATTGTACAGGAGACAGGGATCAAGACGATCTGCATGGAAAAGAAATGCAGAAAAGCGAAATGGCTGTCTGAGGAGGCCTTGCAAATAGCTGTGAAAAGAAGAGAAATGAAAAGCAAAGATGAAAAGGAAAGCTATAAGCATCTGAATACAGAGTTCCAAAGAATAGCAAGAAGAGATAAGAAAGCTTTCCTCAGCGATCAATGCAAAGAAATAGAGGAAAAGAACAGAATGGGAAAGACTAGAGATCTCTTCAAGAAAATTAGAGATACCAAGGGAACATTTCATGCAAAGATGGGCTCGATAAAGGACAGAAATGGTATGGACCTAACAGAAGCAGAAGATATTAAGAAGAGGTGGCAAGAATACACAGAACTGTACAAAAAAAGATCTGAATGACCAAGATAATCACGATGGTGTGATCATTCACCTAGAGCCAGACATCCTGGAATGTGAAGTCAAGTGGCCTTTGGAAGCATCACTACGAACAAAGCTAGTGGAGGTGATGGAATTCCAGTTGAGCTATTTCAAATCCTGAAAGATGATGCTGTGAAAGTGCTACATTCAGTATGCCAGCAAATTTGGAAAACTCAGCAGTGGCCACAGGACTGGAAAGGGTCAGTTTTCATTCCAATCCCAAAGAAAGGCAATGCCAAAGAATGCTCAAACTACTGCACAATTGCACTCATCTCACACGCTAGTAAAGTAATGCTCAAAATTCTCCAAGCCAGGCTTCAGCAATACGTGAACCGTGAACTTCCTGATGTTCAAACTGGTTTTAGGAAAGGCAGAGGAACCAGAGATCAAATTGCCAACATCCACTGGATCATGGAAAAAGCAAGAGAGTTCCAGGAAAACATCTATTTCTGCTTTATGGACTATGCCAAAGCCTTTGACTGTGTGGATCACAATAAACTGTGGAAAATTCTGAAACAGATGGGAATACCAGACCACGTGACCTGCCTCTTGAGAAACCTGTATGCAGGTCAGGATGCAACAGTTAGAACTGGACATGAAACAACAGACTGGTTCCAAATAGGAAAAGGAGTATGTCAAGGCTGTATATTGTCACCCTGCTTATTGAACTTATATGCAGAGTACATCATGAGAAACGCTGGGCTAAAAGAAGCACAATTTTCAAGATTGCCGGGAGAAATATCAATCACCTCAGATATGCAGATGACACCACCCTTATGGCAGAAAGTAAAGAGGAGCTAAAAAGCCTCTTGAGGAAAGTGAAAGAGGAGAGTGAAAAAGTTGGCTTAAAGTTCAACATTCAGAAAATGAAGATCATGGCATCTGGTCCCACCACTTCATGGGAAATAGATGGGGAAACAGTGGAAACAGTGTCTGCCTTTATTTTTGGGGCTCCAAAATCACTGCAGATGATGATTGCAGCCATGAAATTAAAAGACACTTACTCCTTGGAAGGAAAATTATGACCAACCTAGATAGCATATTGAAGAGCAGAGACATTACTTTGCCAGCACAGGTCTGTCTAGTCAAGGCTATGGTTTTTCCAGTGGTCATGTATGGATGTGAGAGTTGGACTATTAAAAAAGCTGAGTGCCAAAGAATTGATGCTTTTGAACTGTCGTGTTGGAGAAGACTCTTGAGAGTCCCTTGGACTGCAAGGAGATCCAACCAGTCCATTCTAAAGGAGATCAGTCCTGGGTGTTCTTTGGAAGGAATGATGCTAAAGCTGAAACTCCAGTACTTTGGCCACCTCATGCGAAGAGTCGACTCATTGGAAAAGACTCTGATGCTGGGAGGGATTGGGGGCAGGAGGAGAAGGGGATGACAGAGGATGAGATAGCTGGAAGGCATCACTGACTCGATGGATATGAGTTTGAGTGACCTCCGGGAGTTGGTGATGGACAGGGAGGCCTGGCGTGCTGCAATTCATGAAGTCACAAAGAGTCAGATACAGATGAGCAACTGAACTGAACTGAACTGCAGAGAAAAATGACATGAGCAGGCTTACATTTTCAGGAGTTACCTAGGCCTTTTTGATGAAAGAATTTAAGGAGTCAAGAGTAGATATGTGGAAATCAGTTGAACTTATTTGTTTTTGTCTAGGAGAGAAAAGATAGAAATTGGGACTCATATACTGGCCACAGAGGTGAAGATACATGGATATATTTGACAGTTATTTACTGGTTAAATCATTTGGGCTTGATTATACATTGTTGATAAAAGGTGAGGGAGTGGGGAATATCAAGAAAAACTAGTAGGCATCTAGTATACAGAAGTGCATAGATGGTGATGCCATCCAGTGAGAAAGATTTTGGAGGCAGACAAGTTTGAGGGGGAAAAACTATGAGTTTTAGACTTTTCAGGGTTAAGAAGATCTTGAAATAAATGAGTTGAGATGCTAGGGAAACCATTGAATATATGGTCTTGGAGCTCAAAGTATAGCTGGAGATATTGATGCTTTATGACTTTTGAAACTCATGGAGAGGGATGACTTAATTCAAGGGCAGCAGAAAGTGAGAAGAAACAGAAGAGAAAACTGATGTAACACAGAGTCTTAAGAAATTATGGCACTTTTTAAACGCCACGTGTGAAAGTCCAGAAGTGAATATAAGTATGTGAATGTGCTGCCTGCCATGTTTAGTACAGTATGGCTGGAGAAGAAGTTAAGTGAGAGTGTCCATGGCAGTGTATGGAGAGGTCATCTGGGGTCAGAATGTGGTGAGCCTGGAAGCCTTTGCTGAGCTCCAGTTTCGTTCTGGGCAAAGTGGTGAGCCATGCATGAACTTTGAAGGGGGACTGGTAAAAGGATCAAATTTGCATTTTAGACTAATTATTCTGGCAACAGTATGCAAGGCAGATTAACAGTTTGGGAGGCTGGAGACACTGGAATATAAATTAAGGAGCTATTATAATCCCACAGTGGCTGTGAGAATGGAGACGAGGGATCTGAGAAACATAGCATTGCCTAATTACTAGGAGAGTCAAAGCAGCCTGTGAAACCCGGAGGACCTGTGCCATTTAACAAGACTGGAAACATGACCTGAGAATTAGGTTCAGAAATACGGGGAAAACAGTTGTAAGCTTTGTTTTGGATGTGTTACATTTCATATGCTAACTTGTCCAGCAGACAGTTGGAAGCTCAGGAGAGAAGTTGAGGCCAGTGCTGTAAATTTAGGAGCCTGCACAGGATTCTTCATCAAAGACATGGGTTTGGATGGAAACTATCAGAAAGCCAAGTTCCCTGTTTCTGGGACAGGAGGAGGAAACAGGTTCTGTAATCTACTAAGAAAGTCAGAGTGAGAACTGAGGGAGTGCTGTCTCTTCAGCTACCGGAGAGCAGAGTGATTGAGGAGTAGGAAGCCCACAATGCCAAATGCTGTAGAATGAGCTCACTGCCTAGGCTGCTGGGTGCTGTGATTAGAAGTTACTAATGGGACTTCCCTGGTGGTCCAGTGCTTGGGACTTTGCTTTCCAATGCAGGGGGTTCAGTCTCTAGTTAGGTAGCTATGATCCCGCATGCCTCGCGGCTGAAAAAAACCAAAACATAAAGCAGAGGCAATCTTGTAACAAATTTAATAAAGACTTTAAAAATGGTCCATGTGAAAAGAAATCTTTAAAAAGGAAGTTACTGCTAACCCCTGAATAATCAGTTTCAAAGTATAACCACAGAATCACTAGTTCTAAAATGGTAGAGGCCGGTTGTTATGTGCTTAAGAGGGAAATAAGGAAAACCAGACAGGAGGAAATTTATCTGCATTTCCATTACTCATATTTTATAACTTTTATTGTTTTTCTGGCCCCTGTGACCATTTAATCAAAAAAGATTGTTGTTTTAAAACTATTTATGAAGTGTTATATAAATATAACCATGTTTTTTTTTCAAATAGCTACATTTTCATCACATACCTCATAGTTGCAGTGTGAATGCCTTTTTATTCAGTGGACTTTTATGACTATACCAGCAGGCTGGCCTTAGGTAACTTTGTGTTTTCCAAGGCGTAAGAAAAGCTTTTCAATCAAAATAGTCTGTTTTCTTGTGCATGATGCGGTGATCTGGCTCTAATTTGTCAAAAGGTAATTAAGATAGCAGCATAAAAATATAATTAGATATTATAACCTTAAATGAGTTTGTCTCTTTAGCAAATATTTTCACGTCCACATATAAAGTACAGAATGCTGCCATACTTTCTGATCCCAATTAGATACAGTCTTCTGGTCGACTTCTACAAATTGCCAAAGCCCTGATGGAAGATGCTGGCAGATACACGTGTGTGGCCACCAATGCAGCTGGAGAAACACAGCAGCTCATTCAACTGCATGTACATGGTAATGGCACGTCCATGTCTTAACAAAAGAGTATTTCTAGGGTCTTTTTAAAAAAACATATTGGGCCCATTTTTATTGAATTGTAATGTAAAAGAAATGAGTGTTTATTTTAGTCTGTATGAGAAAAGTATATAGGTTACATTATGGCCATTACTCATATTGAACATCTTCAGTTTTCATGTTCTCAAATAGATATACTAGGGCTCGTAAACAAATGCACCACCTTGTGTTTTAATTGTTTGAATTCTGTCAGCTGATAGCATTGTACGGATAACTTTGGTTGAAAAACCAGAAGTTGCAGGTTTTTTCCTTTGCATTGTCTGTGATTATCTTGCCTGCCTAAAAGATTAATTTTTTGAAGCTAGAAGTGAGTAGAAGCTTTCTTTGACTGAGGATCTTCCCTCGAGTACTTTAAACAAAAAATCTGAGTGGCCATGGAATGCCTCATGAATAGTGCAACTTCGCAGTAAACTTGAAAGACTCCCTGACTGTCATTGTGAGACTTCAGATCTGTAGAGGTTCAGCAGAAAGGACCAAGAATTGAACGTTTGGACTTTCCTAATTCAGCCAAGGATATTTACAGAGAGCTAGCGAAGAACTCCTTGTACACTTCATTCATTTTCTCTAGTTCATGTGATTGCTTGTTAAGCCTTTTATTCATTCATTCCATCCATTCATTCATGTATTCACCCCATAATTACTGAGTGATCTTAACCTGAAATAACAACCCAGCATTTAGCTTAACTCCGGGTCTATAGTAGAAAGTCAGTAAATGTTTGACAAATGAAAGAGTAAATAATAAGTGAATGAAAAAATTTTGTGTGAACGTTGAATTCTTCTAATCTGTTTCTTTACATGTTTTCTTTTAATTAAATCACCCAGTTACAAAAATTCAAATGATCAATTCTCAAAATGTTTCCAATAAACGCACTTTATTCTTTCCCCCGTTTTTCAGATATGAACATCTGCCTTATGTCATATACACAAACCATATTTCTTAGAGGACCTTTAGTTTTTCATTGAATAATTAGCTGAATGATCAATATCTGACTGTAACCATCTTGGAATTGTCTCACCACACTTGGGGGTTAGGGGACAGATTGACTGTGCTCTTCCTTAAGTTGCCTAGAATTTACCTCATTCCTTGTGAGGCCTTCTGTATGTTTCCAGTGCTCTTTGCCAGCTGTCTCCAGCATTTACTCAGACCTCAGCTTCCATCTAAGAGTGTGCTGGCGGTGGGCCTGGTCTCCTTCCCCATTTTACTGCCCTGAGTCTCCTTGTCTCCTTTTTGTACAGATTATTTATCTTCTCCTTTCCAATAGCTTCAGTCCTAATCTGGTCTCCCATTGCTGGCTAAGAGGCAGCAGTTGAGTAGGATAGCATGATATGTTGCCATCATCTCAGGCACTGGACTGATGCCAACTTTGGTTTAAATTCTTTGTTAACCATGATTTGTATAACTTTGAGCAAGCCACTTATTTAATCTCTCTGAGTATCTGACTTGAAGGGTGCTTTTGAGGTTTAAAGGTTTTAGATATAATAATCTCCCACTTCTACTCTTTTAGAAGTTGTCCAGGAAAGAGAAGTTATTTGTTCTCTAGACTTCTTTAAATTACTTAAATGAAGACTCTGTAGTGAAGAAGAGAACATGTCCCCCAAACTGGGAAGAACCAGACCTCAGTATTTGGGGCTCCCAGACTTGCATTCATAAAAATCATATGTATTGCTTTTTAGAAATTCATCTTTGTGGACACTTTCCCACATCTCATGAAACAGCATCTCTCATGCAAGTAATCTGAGCCTTTACTTGGAGAAACAATGGCCCAGACTGTAAAGACTGGTCTAGAGACTTGCTAGTGTAGTCAAGACTGACTGAAGGCTAGAGTCCGTGAAAGAACTCGAGTATCCCATCAAACACAGGGCAACAACAGAAAAGAAAACAGCAGATCCAATATCTGAGAAAACACAAGTCTATCAACATACTAACTATGGTAACAAAATATATGTTAGCAGGTGACTGCAGCCATGAAATTAAAAGACGCTTACTCCTTGGAAGAAAAGTTGTGACCAACCTAGAAAGCATATTCAAAAGAGGGACATTACTTTGCCGACTAAGGTCCGTCTAGTCAAGGCTATTGTTTTTCCTGTGGTCATGTATGGATGTGAGAGTTGGACTGTGAAGAAGGCTGAGCACCAAAGAATTGATGCTTTTGAACTGTGGTGTTGGAGAAGACTCTTGAGAGTCCCTTGGACTGCAAGGAGATCCAACCTGTCCATTCTGAAGGAGATCAACCCTGGGATTTCTTTGGAGGGGATGATGCTGAAGCTGAAACTCCAGTACTTTGGCCACCTCATGCGAAGAGTTGACTTGCTGGCGACGGAATGAAACACCAACGCTGCAGAGTGGTTTGAATCTTTATATTTTAACACTTGCTTCTTATAGCTGCTTTATTTTATATCCCTTGCACAACAACCTACAGGGCAAGTTGCCAAGCACTGTGATTCAGAGACTATACGGTGCGCAGGCGCAGGGCGAGATAACCTTTACCTTGACTTATTTACTGCAGCTAAGACTTTGTTTTGGGGAACTTCCTTATCAACTTAGAATCCGTTTTGTCCCTGGGTCTGTTCCTTTTGAGGAATCAGAGAAACATCCTTGTGTGCAAGAAATGTTCTTTTCCCACGGGAACAAATAGGATTCTTAGCTGAACATCTCGTTTGCAAGAATGTTCAGCCCTGGTTGAGAGTCTCATTTGCAAGCACTTCTCACCCTTCCTTATACCTAGTTCCCTACACTGGGCAGAACATCTCGTTTGCAAGAATGTTCAGTCCTGGTTGAGAGTCTCGTTTGCAAGCACTTCTCAACCTTCTTTATACCTTGTTCCCTACATTGACTCATTGGAAAAGACTCTGATGCTGGGAGGGATTGGGGGCAGGAGGAGAAGGGGACGACCAAGGATGAGATGGTTGGATGGCATCACTGACTCGATGGACAGAGTTTGAGTGAACTCCGGGAGTTAGTGATGGACAGGGAAGCCTGGCGTGCCACGATTCATGGGGTCACAAAGAATCGGACACAACTGAGCAGCTGAACTGAATTGAACTGAACTGAACTGAAGAGATTCAATTAGAGTACACAAGTGGAAAATCATCAGAGACAAGGAGGAGGCTGGAGGATATCTGGGTTAGTGTGGAAAAAAAGAGAAACACAACACTGGTGATTGTAAGGATTTTTTTAAAACTACCAGACTAGTCAGAAAATATAAAAGTCTTCTTGATATGAATTACCATAGAATAGAAGTAAGATATATTACTAGCTGAAAATGTTTCCCCTAAAAGGATCTTGACTTGTCTGGATAACATTTCATCAACCTGAAGGAAGAATAAATGATGAAGTGAACTTCTAATCTAATATTGATCGTGATCAACCTGGAGGAAGTAGTTAACATGACATGTGACAGGAATATGAACAGAAAGTGATGTATCATCTTGGCCTTCATGATGGCTATGTCACATTGGAGGGACATGGTTCCAGACTTGCTCCTGTCCTCTTTCATATTTATATTCATAATTTCAGGGAGAATTGGGGATGTTCAAAAAGATGTAGGAATTTCTAAGGGATTAGTTGATGGATTTCATGAAGACCTCAGAGGTTAAAAATGACAAATTAATCAGAGGCAAAAAAATTGCATACGAATAGGGAGAGAGTGGCTTAAAGATACCATACAATGAATTACTTGAAATATTAATGACTCTCTCTAATTATTAATTTGATAATTCAATTTTGTGATAAAGCTAAGAAGTCAGTAATAGAAGTTTGCAGTAGCCTTTTTATACTCTTGCTTTCTCAGTGCTTCCAAAGTATTATATCTAAGTCTGGTGCTATGTATTAAGAGGGACATTGAAAAATCTATAGGCAAGCAACTGTCATTTAATTACATCTTTTTTTGTTTAACCAATCCTATAGCTGTTTTTAAAATTAGGATTTGTTTTAATCCCAGGAGTAACACACTCAGCAAGCGAGTCTTTTCTATCCATACAATTGTCATCCAAAAGTATTCAGTCCTAAGAAACTCAGCTTTCAAATTGCTTATTATTTTGCTTTTCTATAAAAAAGGAGTGTAGATGCATCCATTTTTCTCAAACATGGAAAAAAGTGTTTCCAAACGGTGGAGTAAGGGTGCGTGGTCTCCTGGACTGGAAATGAAGTCATGATCACGAGAAGGGGAGCATTCTTATGATCCCCTGGGTTTTCCAGGGGAAGTTCTATTATAGACGGCAGAGGCTCTCAGTAGGTGGTCCTTTTGATGATCAAAGTTTCATAATTCTGGAAGTTCTAATTCTCTAGACCAAACTATGAAATTATATTTAAACCTCAGATACTTGCCAAGCGAGACAGGTGTTTCCACAAACAAACGATCCTTTGGGGTCTAATGGCTCAAGCATTCATCTGCACGTAATTATTTTCTTAGCCAAAATCAACCAAGGTGAAGCACCCAGAAGTAGACTATTGTGGTGAAAAGCTTTGAACTGGGGCTTCTACACTCCAAGTCTTATCTGGAGGACAGTGGGCTTAGATGCGAACTTTTTAAAAGCTTGGTTTTCTCATCTGTAAAATGGAAAGGATGAAGATAATACCACAATCAGGGAAGTTGTTCTGAGGAATCAGTGCAAGACTAGACATGAAAAATATAGCCTGGTGTCTGGTTCCTGGTCATCATCTGTAAATAGCAGCTTGATGACTGTTTTGGCCAAACACGTATTTGGCCTCTGGCCCTGCTCATTACACCAACATTTTAACAAATATATCTAATGTCCTGCTGTCTTTCCTGCTGGCCAGGAACTATTTTGTGTCTGTATTACTTGTCTGGCTAAAACATTAGTAGAGCACCCTTAATTTTATTATTTGGATCTATTTGCTTGGCTAAAATATGCTAACACCCACTTAAATTGTTTTTTCTATATCGTTTTTGTATTTTGTGTAATAGCTCACTTGTGGCCTAGAGGAGACTTGAGAATATTGTAGAGAACTTTTCTCTTTTAAAGGATAACTTTAGTTCAGGGCTCTACTATGCTGTTTTCTTGGTATTGGTGAATTTATTATTCACTGTATGATAATTTTCGTGGTTAGGGAGTCTCCAAGGCACTTTTGATCAGTTATGTATTAATTCAAATTTTGCCATGATTTGAAAAAAATGCATTAATGTCTCTGAATGATTAAAGTAATAGGCAAAATTTAGACCCATAATACGTTCAGATGAAGGTATTTTGATTTTGGCACGATACATGCCTGGAGCTTTTAGAAGAAAGAAAACCAGTTAGTCGAATAGAGTTCAATCTTCTACTTAGAGTACACAGGATGCAGACATCTTATTGTTATCACAAAATATTATTACCTTACTAATTCTTCTTCTACAATAGTGTTCACCTAAATTCAAAATTCCAAGACCATCTCTTTGTGCTAGAAGGGAATAATAGTATTTATATTTTTATTTAGTTTTTATGTTAAGTGAATGAGCACCATTTATTGAAAAGGCTAATCTTTCCCCCCCGGACTTCCCTGGTGGCTCAGATGGTAAAGCGTCTGTCTACAATGCGGGAGACCTGGGTTCAATCCCTGGGTTGGGAAGATCCGCTGGAGAAGGAAATGGCAATCCACTCCAGTACTATTGCCTGGAAAATCCCATGGACAGAGGAGCCTGGTAGGCTACAGTCCATGGGGTCGCAAAGAGTCGGACATGACTGAGTGACGTCACTTACTTCACTTAATCTTTCCCCTACTGAATGGCTTGGCATGCTTTCTGAAGTCGTTTGATTGTACATGTAAGGGTTAAATTTCTCTAAAATCAATTCTGTTCCATTGCCTAATTGTGATTCTTATGACAGTACCACTCTGTCTTTTATTCTTTTTTTCCCAGCTTTATCGAGATATAATTGATGAATAAAATTCATTACATTTTAAGTGTACCATGGGATGATTCAATGTATTTATACTTTGTGAAATATTATTACAATCAAATTAACATATCCACCATTTTACACAGTTACTATTTTTGTGTGTGTAGTGAGAACATTTCAGATCTACTGTGTTACCAGTACATTATTTAGTAGTACAATAGGCACCATGGTGTACATGTAGACTCCCAGAACTTGGTAAATGAAGGGTTGTACCTTTTGACCAGTATCTCCCCATTTCCCCCACCCCCAGCCCCTGGTACCACCATTCTATTCTCAGGTTCTATGAGTCAACTCTTTTTAAATTCCACATAAAATTGAGATCATATAGTATTTATCTTTCTCTGTCTGGCTTATTTCACTCAGCATAAGGTCCTATAGTTTCATTCAGGTTGTTTCAATGACAGAATTTCCTGCTTTCTTGTGACTGAGAAGTATTCCATCTGTCTGTCTGTCTCTCTCTATATATATAAATAATGCATGACAGTGCATATAATAAACACACAAATTAGAGGGAATGAGAGAGAAAGACAGCATCTTTATTATCCATTCATCTATGGACACTTAGATTGTTTCTGTGTCTTGGCTTTTATAAATAATGCTGCAGTGAACATGGAAGTTATAGGTATCTTTGAGATACTGATTTTAGTTGCTTCAGATATATAACCAAATATGGAATTGCTGGACCGTATGGTAGTTCTATTTTTAACGTCTTTGAGGAAAGTTCATGCTGTTTTTTAGTGGTCATTACCATTTACATCCCTACTGAGAGGGTATGAATTTCTTTTTTTCCACATTCTCACTAACACTTGTTATTGCTTGTATTTTTTATAACCATCCTAATGGGTGTGAGGTGATAATTCACTGTGATTTTGATTTACATTTCCCTGATGAGTACTGATGGTGAGCTCCTTTTCATGTACCTGTTGGCAATTTGTATATCTTCTTTGAAAAACTGTCTATTCAGGTCCTTTGCCCATTATATATTTGTATTATTTGTTGGTGGTGGTTTTTTTTTTTTTTTTTGCTATTGAGTTGTCTAAGTTTCTTCTATATTTTTATTATTCACCCTTTATTATATATATGGATATGACACCAAAAGAACAAACAATAAAAGCGAAATAAACAAGTGGAATTACATCAAACTGAAAAGCTTCTGCAAAGTAAAGGAACCCATCAGAAAAATGAAAAGCAACTTACAAAATGGAAGAAAATATTTGCAAACCACATTATATATATATATATATATATATATATATATGCATTTATTGTTCATGCTTTTGGTGTCATATCCAAGAAATCATTGCCAAGAACACTGTCAGGGAACTTTATTCTTACGTTTTCTTCTAGGAGTTTGTGGTTTCAGGTCTTACATTTAAGTCTTTAATACATTTTGAGTTAACTCTTTAGTATAATACTGAATTGAATACAGTTCTTGATTTTCATATGTTGAGCCAAACCTGCCCTTCTGGAATAAATTCCTGTTAGTCATGGTGCATAATATGTTTTATGTGTTGCTGGATTCACCTTACTAGTATTTTTTTGATGATTTTTATGTCTCTTTTCATAAGAAATATTGATCATAGTGTCCTTTTATTGACTCTCTCTGTCTGGTTCTGTTATCATGTTACACTGACCTCCTAGAATGATTTAAGAAGTGTTTCACTCATTCTCTGCTTTATTTTGAAAGAGTTTGTGAAGGACTCAGTTTAATCCTTGAATGTTTGGCAGAATTCACTATTAAAGCCATTCTCCAGTTTTGTGAGTGTGTATGTGAAGGATTTTTTTTTAAATTATTATTAATGCAATTTGTTTTTACGTGTCTATTCAGATTTTCAGTTTCTTTTTGAGTCTGTGTCAGTAGTTTGTATCTTTCTAAGAAATTATCTATTACATCTAGGTTATGACCTAATTGTTGGCACAAAACTGTTTATAATATTACTGTATAATTGTAATTCTGTAAAGTTGGTAGCAATGACCCTTGTTTCTTTCCTGATCGGAGTAATTTGGTCTCCTCTTTTGTGTTGTCTTGGTCAGTTGGGCTAAAATTTTGTCTCTTTTATTGATCTTTCAAAAAACCAGATTTTAGTTTCATTGGTTTTCTCTTTCTTTCTATTGTCTATTTTTGCTCTATTCTTTATTATTTCCTGTATTCTGCCTGCTTTGGGTTTAGTTTACTCTTTATTATTCTGATTTCTTTAGGTGGACTGTTAGGTTACTGATTTGAGTTTTTAATATAGTTGTTTACAGCTATGAATTTCACGTTTAAGTGTTGCTTTTATGTGTATCCCGTAAGTTTTAGTGTGTTGTATTTTTATTTTAATTTATCTCAGGGAATTATGTAACATCTTATATGATTTCTTCTTTGAGAATCATGTTATTTAGGAGTGTGTTATTTCATTTCTACATATTTGTGAATTTCCCAACTCTTCTCTTATGATTGATTCATAATTTCATTCTGTTGTGGTTTAAAAACATACTTTGTATGATTCAATCCTTTTAAATGTCCTGAGACTTCTCTTATAGCCTAATATATGGTTTATTCTTAGAAATATTCCATGTGCACTTGAGAAGGATGTTGATTTTGCTCTTCTTGTGTGGACTATACTATGTGTATCTATCTCTTGATTTATAGTGTTGTTGAAGTCTTCTATTGTTGATTTTTGTCTAATTGTTATATCCATTATTGAAAGTGGAATATTGATGTCTCTGACTATTATTGTTGAATTATCTTTCTTCCTTAGATTCTGCAAAACTTTTCTTCCATGTATCTAGAGACTCCATTGTTTTGTGAATGTGTACATTAGTTACTCAGTTGTTTCTGACTCCTTGCGACCCCATGGACTGTAGCCCACCAGGCTCCTCTGCCCATGGTATTCTCCGGGCAATAATACTGGAGTGGGTGGCCATTCATTCCCTTCTTCAGGGGATCTTCCTGACCCCAGGATTGAACCCTGGTCTCCTGCACTGCAGGCAGATTCTTGCCTGGAAAATTCCATGGACAGAGGAGCCTGGCAGGCTACAGTCCATGGAATCACAAAGAGTCAGGCATGGCTGAGTGCCTAACACTTTCACTTACGGGCTTCCCTGGTGGCCCAAATGGTAAAAAAATCTGCCTGTTCTGCAGGAGACCTGGGTTCAATCCATGGGGCAGGAAGATCCCCTAGAGAAGGAATGGCTACCCACTCCAGTACTCTTTCTTTGAGAATTCCAAGGATAAAGGAACCTGGTGGGCTACAGTTCATGGGATTGCCAAGAGTCAGATACCACTGAATAACTGTTTTGTGAATATGTGGTTATTATTGTCATGTATTTGGGATAAATTGATACTTCGTGTCATTTAAAAATATCTTACTTGGTTGTGCTAATAATTTTTCTTTCAAAATCTGTTTTTTTTTTAAAATATTGGTATAGCCTCTCCATTTTTATTTGTTTACTGTTTGCATGATATCTTTTCCATCCTTTTACTTTCAACCTATTTGTGTCTTTGAATCTAAAGTGGATCAGTTGTAGACAACATATAGTTAGGTCATTTTTTTTTTTTTTTTTTTTTGCTTTTTAAATCCATTCTGCTGGTCTCTTCTGCCTTTTGCTTAGAGTGTTTAATACATTTGCATTTATTGTAATTACTGAGATGCTAGGATTTATGTCTACCATTTATATGTATGTGTTGTTTTTGTGTTCTTCCATTACTCCCTTTTTGTGTGAAATAGATATTTTCTTGTGTACCATTTTGTTTATTTTATTCCTCCTTTTTCCATATTTTTGAGTTTTTAGTGGGTGCCCTAAGGATTACAATTAGCATCTTAATTAATAATATTAATACTTTGGATTAATACTAATTTAGTTTCAGTATTATAAAAACTTTGCTCCTATATAGATCCTTTCCCTTTCCCCTCCTTTGTGCTATTATAGTCATATAAATTACATCTTTATTCATCATGTGCCTATCAATATATATTTATAATTATTGGTTTATGTTATCATCTTTTAAATCAGGAAGGAGCAAATAGTGTTATCTGTAAAATATACAGTTTTACTGGCTTTACTATTAGTTACCTCTACCAGCGCTCTTTACCTCTGTATATGTATTAAAGTCATTCTTTTTATGCAGCCTGAAGGACTTCCTTTAGTATTTTTTAAAAATTTAATTTAATGTTGTCAATCAATGGACATTAAAGTAGGGAGATTATTGTGGATTATCTAGATGGACCCAGACACGTCATGAAAAGTAGAAAATTAAGGCAGAATTCAGAATGATGAGATGGGAGGTCTTATGACCTTCCCTATTACTAGCTTTGTAGATGGAGGGAGGTGTCCACAACTCAAGGAATATGTATCCTCTCTAAAAGTTGGAAAGAAAGTGAAGTGAAATCGCTCAGTCTTGTCCGACTCTGCAACCCCATGGACTGTAGCCCGCCAGGCTCCTCTGTCCATGGGATTCTCCAGGCAAGATTATTGAAATGGGTTGCCATTTCCTTCTCCAGGGGATCTTCCTAAACCAGAGATCGAACCCAGGTCCCCCACATTGCAGGCAGACGCTTTATCCTCTGAATAGGCAAGGAAACAGGTTTTCCTTTGAACCAGCAGAAAGGAAATGAGTCCTTCTTCAACTTTGATTTTAACCCAGTGAAGCCATGTTGATTTCTGACCCACAAAACTGTGAAATAATACACTCGTGTTGTTTAAACTACCAGGTTTGAAATAATTTGTTATGGAAGGGAAAGGAAACTAATATGGTAACTTTCCTGGACAATCTCTGTGAAGTCTGTTTCGATAGACTTTAAAATGCCTCTGGGAAAGGGATGGATTTCACTGAACAAATTTTGGGTCTGGATAGTTAAAGACAAGTCCTAGGAGGGGAAATTTCCAGAGAAAGGCCAGACAGGTCAAATAGTGAGTTTTCTAGGAATGGGGCTTTTAGGTAGCTCTTCAGTTCAGTTCAGTCTCTCAGTCATGTCCAACTCTTTGCGACCCCATGAATCGCAGCACGCCAGGCCTCCCTGTCCATCACCAACTCCCGGAGTTCACTCAGACTCATGTCCATCGAGTCGGTGATGCCATCCAGCCATCTCATCCTCTGTCGTCCCCTTCTCCTCCTGCCCCCAATCCCTCCCAGCATCAAAGTCTTTTCCAATGAGTCAACTCTTTGCATGAGGTGGCCCTCCAATATTTACTGTGCTTTTTTTCACTGTGGCTGCAGAGCTGTTTGTTTTCAAGATTACTGCTGAGGTAAGGGAAGAGTGATGGGAAGAGAGTGAGATAAAATGTTGTAAAACTCACTCTTCTTAATTGGATTTAGCTCTTTTTCTTGAATAAACACTTCTTGAATTATTGTAAGCATTTGGTTAATTCCCCGAGTAGTAAGAAAGTTGGTTTTGATAATTTTCCAGTGTTCTTTTTTCTTTTTTTTTTATGGTGGAGTGGATTTTGCGAGTCCTTATTCTGCCATTCTTGCTGACATCTAATCTTTTCTCTTCAAGTTCTCTGGTGGAATGAAAAATAGCCAAACTGCCTCATGGCTGTTATATTTCTTATTCCCACCATATTGTTTTATTGCAGCAGTTACATAGCCTGTCAAAGCTGTCAATGGTCACTTTAGTCCAGCAGGCTTCAAGTTAATATTTAAATAACTATTTTGGAGCAATGTGCCATGGACTAATTATTTTTCCTTTCCAGTTGTAAAAGTCAGATAGTCCTATTTAGAGGTCTTTTTTTTTTTTCTTTTGCTTAAATGCCATATCATAAGTCAGAATTCAGCAGAAAACAGAAACAATCTAAGCATTTCAAACAGGAAGATTTACTACATTGATTAGATAAATACAAATGAACTACAGGTTTGAGAGCCAAGTAGCCTCTAAACTTTGTCTTCAGGAACAACTTCCCAGAAACTAAAAATCTGATCTATAAGGTCATCTGTTTTTGAGGACAGGCGTTATTTTAAACTTGTCAAAAATCAGCTTTGTTTGTTATTCCTTTTGCTTGTTGGTTTGCTTTGGTATAGTTTTCTACTTCTATTATTTCTTTATTCCTGATTTCTTTGGGTTTATTTTATTGGTCTTTTTCTAGAATCTGAGTTGAATGCTTAGAACATTTATTTTTAGCATTTCTTCATTTTTAACATATTAATTAGAACTTTAAGATTGCCTTTGTGTAATGTACTGCTTATGATGGCCCACAGATTTTAGTTTTAATCAGTCTCATTCTAATTAATTTTTTCTACCCATATACATTTGTCTTGATTTCCTCTTTAATAAGCTTTTTCCCCATGTAGAGAACTTTGTAATTTTACTACTGAGTTCTGTGATTTTCTTACTATGATTTTTAAAATTGTGGTATAAATACCTTATTGAGAGTTTTTGTGACCTAATATATAATCTGTTTTGAAAATATTCTGTTGCCATTTGAAAATAATATGTATTCTTTGTTAACAATAAATACACAAATAACATGTGTGTGTATAAACGTATATTAGTTCAGTTCAGTCACTCAGTCGTGTCCAACTCTCTGTGACCCCGTGAACCACAGCACGCCAGGTCTCCCAGTCCATCACCAACTCCCGGAGTCCACCCAAACCCATGTCCATTGAGTCGGTAATGCCATCCAACTATCTCATCCTCTGTCGTCCCCTTCTCCTCCTGCCCTCAATCTTTCCCAGCATCACGGTCTTTTCCAGTGAGTCAGCTCTTCGCATCAAGTGGCCAAAATATTGGAGTTTCAGCTTCAACATCAATCCTTTCAATGAACACCCAGGACTGATCTCCTTTAGGATGGACTGGTTGGATCTCCTTGCAGTCCAAGGGACTCTCAAGAATCTTCTCCAACACCACAGTTCAAAAGCATCAATTCTTCAGCACTCAGCTTTCTTTATAGTCCAACTCTCACATCCATACATGACCACTGGAAAAACTGTAGCCTTGACTAGACAGACCTTTGTTGGCAAAGTAATGTCTCTGCTTTTTAATATGCTGTCTAGGTTGGTCATAACTTTCCTTCCAAGGAGTAAGCGTCTTTTAATTTCATGGCTGCAGTCACCATCTGCAGTGATTTTGGAGCCCAAAAAATAAAGTCTGACACTGTTTGCACTGCTTCCTCATCTAGTTGCCATAGAGTGATGGGACTGGATGCTATGATTTTAATTTTCTGAATGTTGAGCTTTAAACATATATATGTTTGGGTAATTTTCGCTTTCAAATTCTCTAGAACTTTATTTTGTGTTTCACTATGTAGTTAATTTCTAAGAAATACTGAAATATACTACTTTTAGATTTTTCAAATTTTCTCTCCTTTTTTACTTATAATTTTGCTTTTTTATTCAATCCATAAAGCATTATCATTATAGTGGATTCTTTCTGAATTGCAACAGTTTAGTCAGTAGAAAGCATTATTTTTGCCTTGTATACCAGTTTTTCAGAAATTGATCTCCCTTATTTTTCTGGTATATCTCTGTCTAGCTCTTTACTGTCAACATTTTTACAGTTGTTTTGCTTGTGCTTTTTAATTAAAAAAAAAAAAACAACATGTTAACCCTCAGATAGTCTTAACTCTTTCTGTATTGACCAAGAAAATTAACTCATTCACATTTATGTTCTTGATTTACATATTTGATTTTATTTCTACCATCTTATTTAGTTCTGATCATTTTTCTTATTCCCTTCCCTCCTTTCCCCTTTCTGTTTTTGCTAGGTTAATGGATCAATTATTTAATTGGATATGGGGTGGAGGTGAGGGGCTCTGGTGCATTGGATAAGTTAAATTTATCAAATCTTTAAAATGTTTTTTATATAAACCCCAAAGTTAACATATACGTAGCACCTTTTCCAAATAAGAGAAAACCTCCAGTTTACTTGCAATTTTGTTTTTCCTCACATCCCTCCTGCATTCCTTAAGATAGATGTAGGGCTTTGCTATTCCAAGTTGTCTTTACTTTTACCCTATGCCTCCTAAACTTTTTGAGTCCCTACTTTATAAATACATGGTCTAGTCACTAAATCATGTCCAACTCTTGCAACCCCATGGACTGTAGCCTGCCAGGCTCCTCTATCTATGGGATTTCTCAGGCAAGAATACTGAAGTAGGTTGCCGTTTCTTCAGGGGATCATCCCAACCCAGGGATTGAACCGATTTCTCTGCAGATGGTCTCCTGCACTGCAGGCGGATTTTCTACCTCTGAGCCACCAGGGATGCCTAACATTAAAACTAAAGCAGCATTATCTGAGATTATTTAAAGTTGAAAATGTAGTTTTCTGTTTTATTTTACTAACCATTGTAACTTTTCTATCAAAAAAGTTTCTAATAAACAAATAAGTGATTCTAATTTCTCTGAAATGATTTAAGATAGTACTGTTCTCAGGTAAAGTCAGCCTTCCCTGGTGGCTCAGAGAGTAAAGAATCTGCCTGCAACACACGAGACCTGGGTTTGATCCCTGGGTTGGGAAGATCCCCTGGAGAAGGGCATGGCAACCCACTCCAGTATTCTTTACTGGAGAATCCCCTTGGACCAAGGAGCCTGGTGGGGTACAGTCCATGGGGTTGCAAACAGTTGGACACGACTGAGCGACTAAGGACAAGGTAAAGTCAGATATTTTGAGAAATACTGATGTTCTTCACTGGAAGAGTTCAAATACATTAGATTACTTCTTGGTAAAGGCAGTTCATCATCAGACTAATCAGATTTATTGAAATTAAAAATTCTCCCTTAACTTTGTTTTACTACTCTGCTAATGTATGTATCCAAGGCTTTTCAATTATGGGCATAGATTAATAGATGATCCAAAAACCTTTTAAGATCTTTTACATCCTGTTTTCAATGCTGCTTAATAGTATCCCTCTGCCCATGGGGATTCTCCAGGCAAGAATACTGGAGTGGGTTGCCATGCCCTCCTCCAGGGGATCTTGCCAACGCAGGGATTGAACCCAGGTCTCTGGCTTGCAGTCAGATTCTCTACCATCTGAGCCACCAGGGAAGCCCCACTCAATAGTGTACCTTAGATTTATTCCAAATATATCATTGTATATACATGAAAGAAAGAAAGGGAAAAAGAAAGAAATGACAAGTCCCAGTCAGGAAACTATTTCAGTTTAATACCCTATTTCTGTGTGCTAGCTACCTCTTTGGGCTTCTTGCAGAACCACCCAGCCTGGAGGATGCAGGGAAGATGCTGAATGAGACCGTGGTGGTGAACAGCCCTGTACAGCTGGAGTGTAAGGCAGCTGGAACTCCCACGCCTGGTATGCTTGTTTTCGGACTCTGTAACTTACCAACGTATTAAGATTTCTGTGAATTGCTAAATCTGTTTATAAGGATACTATAGTAATTGCTAATGAAGAAAATATTATAGAATACATTTCAAATGTAAAACACTGATTAGGATATCATTTGGTGGATGATATTTTTGAATTTTCATTGCTTTTAGCTCCATGAAATAATTTACCCATTTAAATAATGTAGATATGTGAATAATTGCCTTACTGTCCTTACTGTGGCAACAAAACCCACAATGTCATTTTATATACATTTATGCTGAAAATATACTTTTAATCTAGTCTAAGTTGATCATGAACCATTCATTTGATGAGACTGTTATTGTATCGATTCTCATCACTGGTAAGTTATTCATATGAACTGATAATAATATAAAATTTTTGAGGCTAATAGTGTATTTGGTTTTGATTAGAAGTGTAAACAAAATTTTTGTAGATGAGAGGCGTATATTGTACACGAGAAGAAATATAGTTGATTAAAAGTTTGCTCTCAGACAAATATTGATACATTAGAGAAAATGTAAAGAATATCATTTTTTTACAAATTCACTTCAAGACACTTATATTGGCCTGACTGTTCATATTTTTTTGATGTTTACCTCCTTCCTCCTAAAAATCAACCTTAAATATTTAAACAGATTAAACTAGAGTGATAAGCATAAGAATAAAGCAGTTGTTACTATTGTAGTTAACCTCTAATTCAGTGTGTATATTGAGTTTTTTAAGTTATTTTTTATTGAAGGACAATTTTTTAAAGAAATATTTAAATAGATGGGCTTCTCTTCTCTTCTCCTTGCAGCTATTACATGGTACAAAGATAATCGTCCACTATCAGATTCCAGTAGTGTGACTTTCCTGAACAGAGGACAGATCATCAATATTGAAAGTGCGCAGATCACAGATGCTGGCATATATAAATGTGTGGCCATCAACTCAGCTGGAGCAACCGAGTTATTGTACAGTCTGCAGGTCCATGGTTAGTGCCCCTACTAGACTGATCCAGGGTGAAGAAGCATTCAAGACGATCACGTGCATCTATAAAATTCTAGTGTTGATATTTAACAGAATGTGTTATTGTCATCTTTATTTAAGGATGCAGTGTTCTAAAACTGATAAGTATTAACCTTTTTGATTCCTATTAAATGCTCTGTTTTCACATGCTGCTGAACTTTTTTGCTTTAGTTGAACTGTTCAGAATAGTCATCAACTATCTTATCAGCTAATGACAGTAGCCCTGTTGGTCAGTATTGTCCATCAGAATCACAGGTTCAGGAAATGTTTTCAAGTTTTTTCCTCTAATAGTGCTTTTAAGAGGAGTTCATAGTTAACATACTAGAGTGGATACAGTGGAGGGAAACAGGCATACACACACACACCTGGAAGTCAAGAAATAAAAATGGAAAACACATTACTATGGACAGAGCACATAGTTGTTATTATTCTGACATGAAATATTCTGTGATGTTAGCATGCCTTACTTTTGTTTACTTTTTTATTCCTTTTCAGTGCCCCCGTCAATTTTTGGCAGCAATGACATGGTGGCAGTTGTGGTTAATAACCTGGTGAGGTTAGAGTGTGAAGCCAGAGGCATCCCGGCCCCAAGTCTGACCTGGCTGAAAGATGGGAGCCCTGTCGCTAGCTTCGTTAATGGGATACAGGTACTCCATGTCATTTCTTAAGGCAAATCCACCATCTCACTATTCAGTCCATGAAGTCTGAACCATAAAAGGAATTTGCAGAACAAGGATTCACAAATGTTATCCAAAAATGTACACATACACATCTATAAATATGGACACACAACTGGGATTTCTAGACAGTTCATTAAAAGCTCAGTATGTCTAAGAGTTCCCTTGTCTCATATACAGTTCTGTATTTTGACTGTTGTTTTAGGTACATCTGCTTCCCTGTTCCCACTGTCTGGTATGATTGTAAGAGATACACTATACAAAGAAATGTTCATCAATGACAGAAGCAAGAATTTCCTGGTAGACGTTATATTTAAATTTCTGAAAATCATAATGAATCAGAGAACCATCTAGAGTGTAGTCACTTCTACTAAAACATCATATCAAGAAAAATGGAAAAAGACATCATGAGAAATGAAATTTGAGTCTGAGAACAAAATTTAAGTACGTTGCACTGACTCAAAATTTGAGATACAAAAAGACATATATCCCATTTAAAGTGTACTTTAATCTTGTTTTGGCTTCAAGAAGGCATAGTTATTGCACCCTTCTGTTTCTTGAGCTTTTCTTGAAAATCCTTTGCTTGCGGAATTTGGGATCATAGACTATCCAGAGTTAATGTCAGTATTTTTGAGGTACAGCTATGTCAATGGAATAAAAGGGCTATGAGTGTGACTAATTAATTTGACTGCTATTACAGTGTTTATTTTAACTTCTTAATTGTTTTCCCAAGGAAAAATTAGGAGGAGGATTAACTCCTCTTATTCCCACTTCTCATCTTTCTCCCCTGGTGGCTTTCTCTCTTTCTGTAGTAAGCACAGATAAAGTTGAATCTTCACTTGATCATGTATGTGGAGAGTTGTTTTCAGTGATTATTGCCAGCTTTGGTTCTATTTTCTGTCCTCCTCCATGGAGAAAATGAGGAGATTGAATGATGCTTGCTCTCTTTAAAATATCCAGGTAGAAATCCTTCTAGAGGCAAATGTTTGATTGATTAAACTCAGAAAATAATTGAAAAAGTATGTTTATGCCTACCCTTCTCAGGAGCCATGTTGGCTATTTAGTGTTCTGTTCTTTGATAGGTTCTGTCTGGGGGCCGCATCCTAGCATTGACCAGTGCACAGATCAGTGATACCGGGCGATACACCTGTGTGGCAATAAATGCTGCCGGGGAGAAACAAAGGGACATTGACCTCAGAGTATATGGTGAGACATTTTAATGATTATTTCTGCTCTGAAATAGCTGTGTTTAAGTCCTGAGATCATTGACGTAGTTGAGCGTTTTTGACAATGAAGAGCTATGAACAATGGAAGTGAAGTTATAAGGTTAACAGAATCAGTTTCACCCTTTCTGCCTCATATTAGACTTTGACTGATTTTCCCTTTTTGAACTTCTGAGAATGAAAATGCATACAAAGATATGATCTTCTCACTAAAGCAAGTTCCTCTTCAAGTAGCTCTCTTGATCAATTCTATTTGAAGCCTAGATTTCCTTACCTTTTAATTATGTGTACAATCAGCATATTTTATAGTTAATACTATGTCTATGAATTAAAGGATTATTTGAAAAAGTTGAATATAAATTAGGCAAAATTCAAGTTTTTTTCCTACCTGTGATGCAGCTGTAATATACAAAAGGGAAGGTCTGATTCTGTCACACCAAAAAGCCCCCAAGATGAAATTGCGGTCTCATTGGCCTCCATGCATAGATTACACTTGTCATTTCACATTTTAGTATACCTTTGCATTTAGGACTTTTTCAGGTTTGTTTTTTTCTTTTTAGTGTCTCATTTGCATTATATTTTTGCTTCCTGGAATAATGGATTTGTTTCTTCTGTGTCCCTCAAAGAGTATCTGTTTAATGCAGGCCTTTTCTTCTAGATCCTACCTCAGTTCTAAAGAATTCATTCCTTTTAAAATAAATATTTTAAAATGTATTATTTTTTTAACCTCCAGGCTATGTGAATTGATGTGCCTTTTTGAATTCGCCAAAAACAAATATAGTCATCACAAATAACTTTGACTTTGACTTAATAAGCCTTAATTTTTTTAAATTAAAAGGCCCTCGTGACAACATAGATACCATACATATCTAATTAAGCTAAAAAAAACCCCAGTTGGCATCAGTAAACTATCCGTAACTTGTATGCATCCCCCATTTTTGTTGCTTCTGCAGTTGACATGTGTGGGTATTCAGCCTCCAGGTTTGTTGGTGCTCTTTGTCTGAGATAACAGAGAGTCTAAAATGCCCAATCGCAAGAAACTCCTTCCCTTAATGGATCACTTTTATGCTTTATGAAGAATTGGAATGTTTCCAGTCTAAACGGTTTTTAGAGGATGATTCATCAGTTTAAGTTTGTGACACCATAGCTCCTTCAGTCATGAGCAAGCCAAGCCCAGGACTGCCATTGGTATTCACTGGGTTTTAGTTAACACTGAAAATCTGGCCTTGGCTTTTTCCATTTCTGCACTGATTAATGTCAAAAGTGGACTTGAGAGGTGATAGAGAGTTGATATTTTCCAGGAGTTATGAAGATGTGCATGACTATTCTTTAAGATTTTGTTAAGATACTCTCATACAAGTCTTTTAGTCCAGAAACCAGACTTCCCTCTGTAGTAAAAGTCAAGAGGCTAGCTGACATGAACGTGTGTTTGAAAATGTGTGTGTGTTTAGTAGCTTGCTACGCTTATATATTTCACGTTAATGAAGTGTGAAATTAAAACATTTTAATTTGAAATTAGCCTCCAATCTATCCTCTACTATTTATCTTATGCCCCTGCATTAGATTCCTAAATTTGTGGTATTAACTTTGGCAGTCTCGGGTTGGTTTGTTGCTCATGGCCAAAGATAAGTTCAGATTCACATTATAGAGTGTAGGGGTGTAAAAGGAGCACATACTGGATAAAATAGCTATCCCTACAGTTACAGGAATAGTAACTGTTTCTCCTTGGTATAAATTTGGAGGATGCTTTACTGTATTCTGAAGTGCTGAAACAAGAGAATTGAGTTTTAATTTTTTTTTATTTTTAATATAAATTTATTTTAATTGGAGGTTAATTACTTTACAATATTGTATTGGTTTTGCCATACGTCAACATGAATCCGCCACAGCTATACACGTATTCCCCATCCTGAAACCCCCACCCTCCACCCTCCCCGTACCATCCTTCTGGGTCGTCCCAGTGCACCCAGCCCAAGCATCCAGTATGATGAGAATTGAGTTTTTAAATGATTTCGATTCCTGCAGTACCTTTCCTTTAACCTGAATCACAGAGAGCCTTCTTAGCAATCACACATTCCCCAGCATCTCCACAAACATAACCCCATGGCAATTCTGACTTGATTACTTATGTGTCAGAGGCATAATGCACAGGATGAGAAACAGGCCCAATATACCCGTTCCTAAGCAATATGACTGCAAAGCAGAATAGAGATATCATCTAAGAAACCCAGGAATCTAAAGGGTGGAAGCTTTTCTCTTCTCAGACTAAACAAAAAGTTGGAAATGAAAGACAGGGCAGAAAAAAATAGATGGGCTTTGGTAATATGTATCCTCAACTATAATTATATTTGCTTTAATTTATGTTAAGGAACAAATACTCTTTTGTTTTTATATTTTTCCTCTCAGTGTTAAAAACTTGATTTCCTTTGGAGCTTGACTCACTCACTTAGCTGTGAGAAAAGTAATTAAAGGAAAACTATTTGGAAATTAACATTCCGCTCTCTTGAATTACTTCTGACATTTACGTCTATAAGCAGTCCTAAAGAATCCATGCTCTTTTATAAAGTCTACAAGTAATCTAAGATAAACATGTTTTACATAGTCATGGGGCTTCCCTTGTGGCTCAGCTGGGAAAGAATCCACCTGCAATGCTGGAGACCTGTGTTCAAACCCTGAGTTGGGAAGATGCCCTGGAGAAAGAAAAGGCTACCCACTACAGTATTCTGGCCTAGAGAATTCCATGGACTGTATGGATTCCAGTATTCTGGCCTGGAGAATTATATGGGGTTTGCAAAGAGTCAGACACGACTGAGTGACTTTCACTCACACAGTCATGGTACATTTTTATCCAGAGACCAGACTTTTCCTGAAATTATTTCCAAGCTATGAAATACGCTGTTCTGTTTAGGACTCTTTATGCAAATTCTGGTGAAGATATATATTTTTTCATAATAGAAGATGGCACTCGTGCTCATTTTGCTAAGATTATAGAAGTTTTCATCTCAGACTAGTCACGTATCTTTTTCTGTTGTCTCACATGTTAAAAATAATCCCACTCTTTTCTGTCACTGTAGATAAATTTAAGCTGATGGAGAGCCAGTATCTGTGTGTGCTATTAAAGTTAGCAGAATGGACATCACAGATCTCTGCCCAAATGCTCCACTGGTCTGTTCCAACCATTGTGCATGAAATTTCTTTTGTTAGCATCAATTCCTTTGGGTTTAGCACAAGTCCTGCATCCAGAAAAAGCATAAGAAAGTACCCTCTAGTATGTATGCCTTTTCCTGTGTAGCAGAGAAATCTCCTGGTTACAGAAAAACATGTTACTAGCTAAAATCCACAGGAAAAAAACATGTTACTAGCTAAAGTCCATTGTCATTTTGCCACACACAGCGGTGTCAAGTCAGAAGCAATGGCTAACGGGCTGTTAAAATGTTCTTTACCACAAGCACCTTATTCCTCCCCATGCATTTGGAAAAATCCTTTAGGATTCATTTCAGTGAAACTTTGCCTTTCTTGTAAAAACAAAAACAAAAAACTACAAATATGGCATGTTTCTTACAATCCTAAATAGTTATAGAATTTAGTGAGAAATGGCCTGGCAAATTCCCCTTTGTGCTTTTTTGGAGTCGCCCTTTAATAACAGACCTGATTTCGGTATTAGTTCATGTTTTTGAATTATTATAAATACAGGCCTGAAAGAGGCCTTGAGAGCTTATGAAGCCCACCCTCTCATTCTTGGCAGGGCTGTACCTAGACCATCTAAGACAAATGATTGTTTACTCTATTTTTTAATATACCCAAGGGAAAGCAATTCCTTAAACTCCTCCAAGAACATATTTCAGCATCTGACAAGCCTTATAGCCAGGGAATTCTCATTTTAATCTCATTAAAATTTCAACTCATTTCTTCCTTTTATGTAGCTGTGTGTTGTGCAGCTGGTCACTGATTTAGTTATCCCACATGGCCTTTATTCCATAGAATCATGTTATTTCACATAAGGTCTTATCTGTCACCCATCTTATATTTTGCACGCTGAGAGGTGGGACAGGATGATCCCTTTCAACTCGATTTTTATTTTGCCTCTATGTGTATGAAATTTATTTTATTTTGCAAAAAAATATATAAATAAGCATCAAAAATATATTTGCTTTTAATTCATTGTTATTTCCAAAATATTTCATGAGTGATTTAATACTTTGAAAATCTTAAGGGGTGACTTCGAGTTCAAGAAGTTTCTTAAATGGGCACTTAGTGAGAACTTCCAGTTCTAAAACTTTTTTGCACGAAAAGTTAGTGAAAAACTATTTTTGTTCAACAGGAACACTTTAATCAGTGATTTATGAACACTTGATTCTGAACCAAGTGATGCAAAGAGGGTATGCTAGAATTACTGTGATCCTACATCTTAAAAGGACTAATAAAGTTATTCAGTATATGTCCTGATGATTAATAAAGATAAGCAGTGTGCTGGCCTCTTTTATCCTGAGGGAAAAACCCATCTTTCACTTAGTTGCACCAAATATTATGGGAGAAGAACAGAACGTCTCTGTCCTCATTAGCCAAGCTGTGGAGTTGCTATGTCGAAGTGATGCTATTCCCCCACCGACTCTGACCTGGTTAAAAGATGGCCGCCCCTTGTTGAAGAAGCCAGGTCTCAGTGTTACTGAAAATGGGAGTGTGCTAAAGGTAAGGCTACAGACTCGTTTACTTCTTTTATTTCTAAGATCATCGCTTTAATATTACTCCTATCAAAATAGTACACTGTTAAACTTTACAAGTATCCTACTAAATCTATCCTCGAAAATTCTAGGAACCCTTTTGAGGTTTGTGATATTTTTTCTAATTTATGCCTAGTAAGATTTAAATATTTAAATGTCAATTCATATTTGAAGGCAGAAGCCATTCAAAAAATGCTTCTAGCAAAATATGATAGAAACATTCTAAGGAATGCATCATTTCAGTCATCCAACCAATCAGCAACTACCCATTCTAGGTGCTCTGCACAGGGATGCAATAAAGAATGACACATTTATGCAAAATTTTCCAATTCTATATAAATATGTATATCCTATATATATACATATAAAATTATTTCCAATTTTATATAATATATGAAAATCTAGCAGCCTAATTGAAAAATGCAGCTAAGTGTTATAAGGCTCTAAGTTACTTACCCAGTGGATGATACAGACAGTACATTTGGGAAAGATAGCAAAAAGTAAGGTTATGGTTGCCTAGAATAGTCTTGGATGGCTATTTGGCTTTTTATGGGGAGATGGGACAAAAGACCTGATTGTGACCAGCAAGTAAACTCATGATACTCAAACAATTTAACAAAGTAAATTTTGGAAATAATGTTGACAGGGCTGATTTGGGTGAAATAAGAACTAAAATGGAAGGTCAGCCTAAGGAATTAGGATTCAGGAAGCTATCAGGCCACTGGAATGTTTATAAAATCCTCATAATAACCCTATGTAGAATTGAGAGAATGGCTAAGTAATCTGCCCACAGTTACTAAGTGGCAGAAATGGGATTTGAATATAGAAGTATAACTTCAGAATCCATGCTGCTAACCACTACACCACATGGCTTCTTGATAAAAGAAAGTTTTCACTGTCAAACAGAGTCTTGAGAAGTGAATGAAAATTGTCAGCATGAAGGGAAGCTAAGAAACTTCCACAAGTAGAAGTATAAGAGAGAGTGGGAGGGAGCGTGAATGTGTGTATCAGAGGCAAGAGAATGGACTCTTTCAAAATTACAGTCCTATGATGGAGTCACTGATAGAGGAAGTAAGATAAGTCAGTTGAGTTATAGAGGGAAAATAAAGGCCAAAAGTGCTGCCTTTTCTCGGAAGCAGAGCCTAGAGTTCTAGAAAGCAGCTAGAATTCTCAAACCTCAGCACTGACTGAATGATGGAGGGAGATGATTATATTAACATGAGTCCCAGCACTGCTCAGGGAGAGCTGTACTTGATTAGAAACTGTCTTAGCAATTTCAGTGAGTGGAGGAGTTCATTTCTTCAGAGCACAGATCCCAGTGGAGTTGGGAAGCCAGGAGAGAGGGAATGAAGAAATCCTGGGATCTACTGAATCTCCACCAACAAGGCCACCCAGGCACCCTGGAATGTATGGGTCCAGAGGAAGGGATGTAGGGAGAAGACTTCTTGGAAATGAGAACTAGTGAAGACTAAATACTTTCAGTGATAACTGCAACTCCAATGATTCACCCTCGTTTGAATATTCTAGCAATTGATTTCAAAGTTAGCTGTCAATTACATATTATTGTTATACCTCTTATAGTATCTTATATTATTTACACCTTGTTTATCATTAAACTCTTTTTTATATTCACATGCTTTATATTATCAGCTAGATTGCAAACTCAAGGCAGAAACCATATATTACACTATATTTCTTAGTATCTTCTATCTGTAGTACCTAGTACAAGATTCTCAATAACTGCTGAAAGGTCTGTGAATAAATGATGGATAAGTATTCATGTATGTTGCAGATAAATCTATGGAAAATATTTACTGATATTCAGTTATCTACCAAGCACCAAACTTGGTACTAGGAGTTTAAGGCTAATTGAGTATAATGGTTGACTTGAAGGAGCTTTTAAACGTCATATAGAAGAAAGCAATAGAGTAAGGTTGTTATTTTACTGAAGAGTGTCTTGGACATTAAAAAATTATATATTTAAAGCCATAAATAACTCATTCAAAGGTTAATTGTGGGGTTTTTTTTGGTGCTATTTTATCTTAATCATATTTAAAAGACCTTTCTAAACCTTCAACCACTAAAGTTAACGAGATTAAAACAAGGTATGATGTAAGTGATAATTGTTGAATCTTGATAAGTATTGAATGTGGGTAATGAGCATATAGCTATCAATTTTATTGGATTTGCCAAAAAGTTCATTTGAGTTTTTCATAACATCTTAAGTAAAAAACAGACCAAACTTTTTGGCTAACCCAGTACTATTTTCTCAACTTTTTATGTTTGAAAACCTTCAGAACAAATGAAAAACCAGAGATCACAAACAACATTAATATAAAACCCCAATTAATTACAAAATATAAACTGTGGTTTCAAAGCATGATTTTGGTTTTAGATTGAAGATGCTCAGGTTCAAGATAGTGGTCGCTACACTTGTGAAGCCACAAATGTTGCAGGAAAAACTGAGAAGAACTATAATGTCAACATTTGGGGTAAGTGAGATCAACCCTTAAATGATTCAGCTTGTGGTCTGACCTTTCATTGTTTGTATCAGTTCTTAAACTGACAACCACATAAATAATACATAGATGATATTAATTAATATGTTTAAATGATGCTGAGCTGTCCTGAATATCAGCTTACATACTTAATTCAAGGGCAACTAAATAGATTTCCTGAACCTAAGTATGTAGATCACTGTAACTTTGATGTTCTCCTCTCCTGACTGATTAACATGCCCTCTAGCTTCTAGAGCCAGGATATGCTAATGATTGAGCATTCTTCATGAGCAGAGAGCATGTTGGTTAATTGAAAATGTCAGAAGGTCAAATTATGTGAATTTAGCCTCTGAGAAAGACAAAGAGCATGTGCAGTTGGGGAGGGAGATGAGGTTACTCTGCTGACGAGTGTGAAATGCTGTACTCACTTGAAGTCTTAATAAATTAGTAAGATAATTTGTTTGTTACTAAGATAGTTTTTAGGAATAATTGCAACTTTTATGTTAGCTGTGGTTGTCTGCCAGTTGTTAAAAAGTGTTCCCGTTTCCCAAATAATCAACTTTTAAGTACTTGTTTACATTCATTTATAACATACTAAGCACTATTAATTTTGATTATATTTGTTTAAACATTTTAATTATTGAGGTAATGACATGAAATATAACTTTGATTATAAAAGTAAATTAAAAACCACATTTTAAAATAAAAATAAGTAGAGAAAGTAATCTGATTCCAATGGAGAACAACTATTGTTTAAAAGTATGCATTTACTTAGAGAATAACTTAATTATAAATCGTAATTATCATTTTAAAAATCTTGAAAATTATGAGAAGTGTAATCATTTATCCTATAAAGGAATCAATTTACTTTTAAATACTAAAATTTATGATGTACTAAATTTATATTTATTACATATTAGTTACATACTGGGCTTCCTAGGTGGCTCAGTGGTAAATAATCCACCTGCCAAACAGGAGACGCAGGATCAATCCCAGTGTCAGGAAGATCCTCTGGAGGGGAAATGGCAACCCATTCCAGTATTCTTGACTGGGAAATTCCATGGACAGAGAAGCCTGGCGGGCTATAATTCATGGGGTTGCAAAAGAGTCGGACACAACTTAGTGTCTAAACAACAAGTTACATATTATTAACTTCTCTTCCTACTTCTTTCCATCCTTTTTCTCCCTCTATGTTTCCTTTCCTTCCCTTCTCTTATTTCTCTCAAGTGGGAAAAATATTCATATACGTCCCAAAAGGGACAAGACACTGCTAAGTGTTATCAAGTAAAGGTTGAAAAAAGAAGTGAAAAGGAAAATTTTGGAGTGATGATCAATTAGAAAGTGAGGTGAAGAATTCACTTTTAAAAAATTGTGCAACAAAATATAATTTTATTTTTAGTTCTTTATATTTCTTTCTTTTTTTTTTTTAGGTTTTTATTTTTAAAATTTTAAAATCTTTAATTCTTACATGCATTCCCAAACATGAACCCCCCTCCCACCTCCCTCCCCATAACATCTTTCTGGGTCATCCCCATGCACCAGCCCCAAGCATGCTGCATCCTGCGTCAGACATAGACTGGCGATTCGATTCACATGATAGCATACATGTTAGAATGTCATTCTCCCAAATCATCCCACCCTCTCCCTCTCCCTCTGAGTCCAAAAAGTCCGTTATACACATCTGTGTCTCTTTCCCTGTCTTGCATATAGGGTCGTCATTGCCATTTAGTTCTTTATATTTCTAAAGTTTACTTTATTGAAATACAGTTGATTTATCAGTCGGTTCAGTTCAGTCACTCAGTCGTGTCCGACTCATGGCGACCCCATGGACTGCAGCATGCCAGGCCTGTCTGTCCATCACCAACTCCTGGAGTTTACTCAAACTCATGTCCATTGAGTCGGTGCTGCCATCCAACCATCTCATCCTCTGTCATCCCCTTCACCCCCTGCCCCCAATCCCTCCCAGCATCAGAGTCTTTTCCAATGAGTCACTTCTTCGCATCAGGTGGCCAAAGTATTGGAGCTTCAGCATCAGTCTTTGCCATGAATAGTCAGGACTGATTTCCTTTAGGATAGACTGGTTGGATCTCCTTGCAGTCCAAGGGACTCTCAAGAGTCTTCTCCAACGCCACAGTTCAAAAGCATCAATTCTTCAGTGCTCAGCTTTCTTTATGCTCCAACTCTCACGTCCATACCTGACTACTGGAAAAACCATAGCTTTGACTAGATGGACCTTTGTCAGCAAAGTAACATCTCTGCTTTTTAATATGCTGTCTAGGTTGGTCATAGCTTTTCTTCCAAGGAGCAAGCATCTTTTAATTTCATGGCTTATTGCCTAGAGAGAGTAAAAAGAATATGTATAGAAGAGTACTGTGCAGAATGACTCTCACACACCATGTAAGAAAGGAGACAGAAAAAGAAATCCCAGATGGGAAACAGTTGGAACATTTGTCAAAGAGGTAGGAATAAAACTGGGTATAACTTCTATTGCGGAAACCCAGGACAGTGTTGTTCCCAGAAGAAGAATGCAAACAGGAAATAGGTTGGACATGTATATATGAATGGGTAAATGAATGCATAATGGCACGCACTGCAGAGAAGTCCAATGAGACATAAACTACAAAGTGTACTTAAGAGATGAGTAGACCTGTGCCTCTTAGAGAGGAAAGCAGTAGACCTAAGAATGAATGATAAAGGAAAGTTGAGACTTTAAGACTGGATTCACTCAATGATTACTTATGGTGTGGCTCTGTGATCTGGGCACTATGCCATGTGTAAGCATAGGTAGGTTCATCAGAAGGACAGTGACACTGGTCACACAGAACTTAGGGTCTGCTGGTGTAGAAACACCTTTCAGAAGATTGTTAAAATTGTCTCCTAAGAGTTATCACAGGAGATTTTTTGGGAAGACATAGCAGGGGGCTGGTGACATCTAACTGAGGTTTTAAGGATGAGTAGGTGTTAGCTCTCTGAAGATGAACATTGTCTGTATTCAACGAATGAAACAGCATTCACTATGGAGCGTAGTGTGGCTCAGAGGAGAATAAGAAGGTATAATATTAGGTAGGAAAGATTAAAAGGGGCATATAGAAGAGAAACTCTAAAATCAATTTTTAAAGTATGGATTTGATTCTCAAGGTGATACATCACCACTAATGGGATTCAAAGGAGGACTGAGGCATTCAGATTTATATTTTAAGAAGAAAGCCAGTAAACTAGTTTTTTAGTATTAAATTAATGAAGTTTTTAAGAAATTGAATTAATAGAATTGGTTGATTACATTGAGAGGTATGGAAACTGGAAAGGGTAAAAGATGGATGTTGGTTTGGGCTGATCAGCTGGGCTGTGTGGACAGTAACGTCCTCCCCTTGGAGAGGGAACAAAGGTTCAGTTTAGGACAAGTTGAGTTTGAGAATCCCTCTAAGGCACCCACATTGAGATATTAAGTAGACAGATATAAAGATGGTCAGCATCATTGATTATTAGACAAATGCATATTAAAACTATTAAGGAGATATCACCTCACACCAGTCAGAATGGCCATCAACAGAAAATCTACAAATAAATGCTGGAGAGGGTGTGGGGAAAAGGCACCCCTCCTACATTGTTGATGGGAATGTAAACTCGTGCAGCCTCTATGGAAGACAGTACAGAGGTTCCTTAAAAAACTAAAAATAGAGCTCCCATCTGATCCAGCAATCCTCCATCTGGGCATATAACTGGAGAAAAATGTGGCTCAAAAGGATACATGCTTACAAGTGTTCATAGCAGCACTATTTACAATAACCAAGACACAGAAGCAACTTAAATGTCCATTGACAGATGAGTGGATAAAGAAGTAGTAGTACGTGTATACAATGGAGTGTTGCTCAGCCATTTAAAAGAATGAAATAATGCCATTTGCAGCAACATGGATGGACCTGGTGAACTTATTTACAAAACAAAGACAGACTTAGAGAATGAATTTATGGTTACCAGGGGGAAGTGGGGTGCAAAGGGTAGATTTGGAGTTTGGGATTGACATGTACACACTGCTATATTTAAAACAGAACAAATTTGGAAAACTCAGCAGTGGCTACAGGACTGGAAAAGGTCAGTTTTCATTCCAGTCCCAAAGAAAAGCAATGCCAAAGAATGCTCAAACTACCACACAATTGCACTCATCTCACACGATAGTAAAGGAATGCTTAAAATTCTCAAAGCCAGGCTTCAGCAATACGTGAACCGTGAATTTCCTGACGTTCAAGCTGGTTTTCGAAAAGGCAGAGGAACCAGAGATCAAATTGCCAACATCCGCTGGATCATGGAAAAAGCAAGAGAGTTCCAGAAAAACATCTATTTCTGCTTTATTGACTATGCCAAAGCCTTTGACTGTGTGGATCACAATAAACTGGAAAATTCTGAGAGAGATGGGAATACCAGACCACCTGACTTGCCTCTTGAGAAACCTATATGCAGATCAGGAAGCAACAGTTAGAACTGGACATGGAATAACAGACTGGTTCCAAATAGGACAAGGAGTACATCAAGGCTGTATATTGTCACCCTGCTTATTTAACTTATATGCAGAGTACATCAGGAGAAACACTGGGCTGGAGGAAGCACAAGCTGGAATCAAGATTGCCAGGAGAAATATCAATAATCTCAGATATGCAGATGATACCACTCTTATGGCAGAATATGAAGAGGAACTAAAGAGCCTCTTGATGAAAGTGAAAGAGAGAGTGAAAAAGTTGGCTTAAAGCTCAACATTCAGAAAACAAAGATCATGGCATCTGGTCCCATCACTTCATAGCAAATAGATGGGGAAATAGTGGAAACAGTGTCACACTTTATTTTTCTGGGCTCCAAAATCACTGCAGATGGTGATTGCAGCCATGAAATTAAAAGATGCTTACTCCTTGGAAGGAAAGTTATGACCAACCTAGACAACACACTAAAAGGCAGAGACATTACTTTGCCAACAAGTCCATCTAGTCAAGGCTATGGTTTTTCCAGTGGTCACGTATAGATGTAAGAGTTGGACTATAAAGAAAGCTGAGTGGTGAAGAATTGATGCTTTTGAACTGTGGTGTTGGAGAAGACTCTTGAGAGTCCCTTGGACTGCAAGGAGATCCAACCAGTCCATCCTAAAGGAGATCAGTCCTGAGTATTCATTGGAAGGACTGATGCTGAAGCTGAAACTCCAATCCTTTGGCCACCTGATGCGAAGAGATGACTCATTTGAAAAGACCCTGATGCTGAGAAAGATTGAGTGCAGGAGGAGAAGAGGATGACAGAGGATGAAATGGTTGGATGGCATCCCCGACTCAATGGCCATGGGTTTGGGTAGACTCTGGGAGTTGGTGATGGACAGGGAGGCCTGGCGTGCTGCGGTTTATGGGGTCGCAAAGAGTCAGACACGACTGAATGACTGAACTGAACTGAACTGGATTGACCTGGAGATTATCATACTAAGTAAAGTAAGTCAGACAGAGAAAGACAAGTATCACGTGATATTCTTTGTATGTGGAATCTAAAAAATGATACAAATGAATTATTTATAAAACAGAAACAGACTTAGAGAATGAATTTATGGTTACCAGGGGGAAGTGGGGTGCAAAGGGTAGATTTGGAGTTTGGGATTGACATGTACACACTGCTATATTTTAAATAGGTAACCAATAAGGATCTACTGATAAATTAATTTGTAAAATTGAGTCAGATATAAAAGTTCAGATCTCAGACACTATCTGCATTACAGATACATGTTTGCAAATATTTGTATTAATGTAAGTGATACTCACTCATGGGAATGAGGGGAATTTGATTTGGAGGTCATGGATTTATAGTTGGTGGCCATCTGTGTAGCTGTCATTTTCTTCTGTAGATACTTCATGTGTGGTATAGGTTATGACAGAGTATAGGATTTATCTTAAGAAATGGTATTGCCAAGTAGGAAACACAATAGTGTGGGGCAGTTGCGAATACTGGCAGAAGACTAGTTGAAATTATTGAACATAAAATCAAAGCTGGATAGTGAAGTCAGTAATAAAAGAGTAGATAGTAGATTGGGCGGCTTCTGAAAGGTTTAAAGACTTGCCATTCAGCTAGGTCATTGAATTGAGAGTTGGGAATACTTGAAGTGAAGGAGCTGGAAGGATAGGATGTGACCTATATTTATAAATTAATAGGAGAAATGTTCTAGATGGTGAAAAGTGTATGGCTTTTGATGGAGAAAGTGATGAGCAGATCAAGACACTGAGTAGTCAGATGTTTAGACGTGGCAGTTGAGTTTATACAGAATGATGACAGGTCGTCAGTGTGAAGAGAAGGGATGGAAACAAGTACCAAATTGTTCAGTGAAGGAAAAAGAATGACAGGTTCACAGAGAGTGAAGAGAAAGAGAAAGGGAAGTAAATGGATGATATGAGCCTCAAAGGAATAGAGAGTTTCATGGAGGTGGTTTAACAATGGCTGGAAGCAGCCAGAACAGCGTCCAAGGGGAGAATTTGGCCAGCAAATGCAGGCTCAGCCTCTTAGAGAAAAGTTTGGGTAGTCGATTCACTTTGAATGTTCCAAGAAGAGGCTGTAGGCCAGTGGGGAGACAGATTGTGCAACCTAGGATTGGTAACATATCTGTTTCTTAGATCAAATTTCTCACCTCTGTTTTTTATTGTTTAGTTGCTAAGCCGTGTCTAACTCTTGCGACCCTATGGACTGTAGCCCACCAGCCTCCTCTGTCCATGGGATTTCCCAGGCAAGAATACTGTTGTGGGTTGCCATTTCCTTTTCCAGGGAGTCTTTTCTACCCAGAGATCGAAACCATATCTCCTGCTCGGCAAGCAGATTCTTTACCACTGAGCCACCTGGGAAGCTTGGCCTCTGTTCTTTACTTTATGTTGTGTGCCTGATGTTTTTGGATTCTGTTCAGCATCTGAGATATCAAAGCTCACAGGTGCAATTGGCTGGGTTAAGTTTAAACTTAATAGAAGTCTTCATTTTTCAAATGTAACGTGTCTAAATATTCATAATATACTATATCATCTTTTTATGTCGCTCTGAGTATTTTGATAATTAAATGTCTGTGAAAATGGGAAATCTGCTATTATATATTCATTTTGTATCTTACAATTGGCTTTTAATGTGGTGTTGATATGTCAGCTTCAGGTGCTAGATTATTTCTCCATTTCTTTTGAGTGAGAACCTTTTTTTTATCATGCAAAGCATTAGGGAAATTTTATAATTGTTCTTAAAATAGTGTTTTTCCTTTTTTAAAAAAAATCTTTCAGTACCACCAAATATTTCTGGTTCTGATGAAGTTGCTCAGCTTACAGTCATTGAAGGACACCTCATTAGTCTATTGTGTGAATCAAGTGGTATTCCTCCCCCAAATCTCCTTTGGAAGAAGAAAGGTTAGTTTTCATCTTTTGACATTTATTTAATTAAGTATAAATATTAAATAAATTCATGTTTAATTTGAAAAATATGCCAACTTATTAATAAACTCATTTGAAGTTTGCATACTAAAATATTACACAGCATACTTGTTTTATGCTAAATGTGCCAGATGGGATGTGAAAATCTTCAGATTTGAGACTACTCCCAAGAAGAAATTAATTTAAAGGGCAGCTATACTGATAACAAATCCACCATTCAATTAACTATTTTTTGCTTCTTTAAAATAGGTTTAAAAATAATCTTCTAAAGTAAGCATTTTTTGGTCTATGTGACAGTTTTGTAATGTATGTTAAGTTGAATTCTGAAGATCAACAGATTTTCAGTTATTCATCAACAAATATGTCTCCTTTAAGTACCAAATCTTCTAAATTTTTAGCTGATTTAAGAAATAATTTTTGTTTTACTTAGAGATTTTTTAAAATTTATTTTACAAAGTATGTTTTCTTTAAACACAATATTGATTGAAAGAAAAGTTTGCAGAAGATAGCCTTCTCTTCCTCCTCTTCTTTCTCTTCCTCTTCTTCCGTTTTGCATAGATTATTATACAGTACCCTCTGCCTCTTGAGTATGTGAACAGGAAGTAAATAAATATGTATTTGTTCTCATTAGAAGTATATACACAAATACCTTATATGTTTGTTTCACATTCTGCCACTTGGTTTTTCTTGCAGGCTCCGCAGTGCTGGCTGATTCTGCAGGGCGAGTCAGAATTTTATCTGGAGGCAGGCAGTTGCAGATTTCAATTGCAGAAAAATCTGATGCAGGGCTCTATTCATGTATGGCATCGAATGTTGCTGGGACTGCAAAGAAAGACTACAGTCTGCAAGTTTACAGTAAGTTATTGATTAGCCAGGCTTTGGCACAATTAAAAAAAAAAAAACAACTTTTCCATCCTTCTCTTTTACTTTTTCTTTATATCTTTAAGATTCGTAGTATAGTTATATAGCTGGCTCTCCTTGGCCCTCCTTATCCATAAATTCCACATCCGTGGATTCAACCAACTGCATATCAAAAGTATTTTTTTCAATGTCCAAAAAGTTAAAAAAAAAAAAAAAGCAAAACTTGAGTTTTTCTGGGCATCAGGCAACTATTTGCATACCATTTACATTGTATTCACAACTATTTACATATCATTATGAGGTATATTAATCTCGTGATGATTTAAAGTGTAACAGAGGATGTTCAAAGGTTATATGTAAATACTGTGCCATTTTCTATATAATGGATTTGAACATCCTCAGATTTTGGTATCTGAGTCAGATCCTGGAACCAGTCCCCTCTGGATACGCAGGGATAGCTATACCTTTCATGAGACCCACAAGTTTAAATTGTGTTGACATAACAAGAGAGCAGTTATTTATTTCTAGCTAGCACTTATTCAGTTATACAGCTGTCCATTCTGCATCAACTTCCTGATGGCAGACTCATAGTGTGGCTATAATTTGTTGGGGCAGTATGGTAGACATGAAATGGGGAGAATGGCATTTTATCATTGGGTATAGTTACAGTATGTAAAAATATCCCTTTTTTGTTTGTTTGTTTAACTTAAACTTTTATTTTGTATTGGGGTATAGCTGATTAACAAAGTTGTGATAGTTTTAGGTGAACAGTGAAGGGACTCAGCCCTACATATACATGTATCCATTCTCCCCCAAATTCCCCCAGATATCCCATTTTAAAGATTATTTAATTTATGTAAAATTTTAAAGTATTTAAAATATTTACATTACCTCATTTAATCTCTACATGAACTATGATATGAGACAAAAATATGGCCTCCCTTTTATATCAGTGATGTCATGACTAGCTGAGGTCATATGACGTGTGTATGACAGGATTGGCACTCGAACACAGGATTACTAATATGGGTCCATTTTCCTTCCCACACACATATGTCTTTGAGTTCGTTTAATCGTCTTTCTTGGAATCAGGTTCCATTAGGTGAATTTAGCTGTAAGGTTACAGAATCTCTGGCCATCAGTGGCTTAAACAAATAGAGAGTTAGTTTCTGACATAATGAGAAGGTGAGGTTGGCAGTCGCTGGAGCTGGTCAGCATCTTACTTTTAGCAGGACAGGACAGGAGATCTAGGATTCTCCTGGTCCTTCTTTTGTGATCTCCAGATTCTGGTTTCTGTATTTGTAGTGACAAGTCCACATTGAGGGCAAAAAGAAGGGGAAGGGATGTTATCTTTCTCTTGTAGCAGGAGAGCAAAAAATTTCACAAATCTGCCCCCTCCCTTTACCCCTGCCAGCAGACCTCTATGCAGATTTTTTGGGTCTACAGTTATTCATTCAGTCACCACAATTTCTGAAGATGGAGAAACAGTCTCAGTTTTCCTAACTCCGCTAGTGGGCGGAAGAAAGGAATTGGTAATGGACTTTGGGTCATGAACTAGATTATCATATACATTTTAAATTAGTATTAGGAAGACTTACATAGGCTAGAGCTACAAGTGATGATAGTTCAAATATTTGTATAATGTCTCCAAAGCAGGAAAAGTAGCTAATGCAGCTTGCTTTCCTTACTCTACTGAGTTTAGGTATGAACCCATTTAGAAACATTGGAGAAGAATGCCACCTCTCAATATGGCGATGCCATGACTATTAGTCCTAGGTCTTTGCTTTGCAGTTAATTTTTTGACATCAAAAATGAATTTAACTTTGCCTGATGAAAATTCTTATATAAGACTTGGACTTCCCAGGTGGTGCAAGATAAAGAGTCTGCCTGCCAATGCAGGAGATGCAAGAGATGTGGGTTTGATCCCTGGATCGGGGAGATCCCCTGGAGAAGGAAATGGCAACCCACTCCAGTATTCTTGCCTGGAAAATTCCATGGACAGAGGAGTCTGGCGGGCTACAGTCCATGAGGTCAAAAAGAGTCGGACACGACTGAGCACAGCCCATACATCTGTCCTATGCCTCATCTGAGGCAGATATTTCCTATTTCTTTTCTTTTTTTCCTTCCGCAGCTCGACCAACTATATCCAACAGTGGTAGCCACCCTACTGAAGTCATTGTAACTCGAGGAAAGAGCGTTTCCTTGGAGTGTGAGGTGGAAGGTATTCCTCAGCCAGCAGTGACCTGGATGAAAGATGGCCGCCCCTTGACAAAGGGAAGAGGAATGGAAATAATGGGTGAAGGTCGTGGTGTGCAGCTGAAGAACGTTCATGTGTCGGACACAGGCCGTTATGTGTGTGTTGCTATGAATATAGCAGGAATGACTGACAGAAAATATGACTTAAGTGTACACAGTAAGTATAAAGAGGCTCCTTAAGTCTGTTAACTGGCTAATATAACCTACAGCCTCCTGGATGGGAGATAGAGACCTCAGGTGTTGAGTGTTCTATTTATAGTCTATTATTTTCTACTCTTTGGAAAAGACCCTGATGCTGGGAATGATTGAGGGCAGGAGGAGAAAGGGGCAACAGAGGATGAGATGGCTGGATGACACGATCAACTCAATGGACATGAGTTTGAGCAAATTCCAGGAGATAGGGAAGGGACAAGGAAGCCTGGCATACTGCGTTCCTTGGGATTGCAAAGAGTTGGACACGACTTAGTGACTGAACAGCAACAATTTTCTACACACATACCACTTCTTTAGATCAGTCTCATCACTTATCATGCTATGCCTGATAGCATGATAACCTCCCTTTTCTTATTTTGCTGAAATAAGCATATATTGGATATTCTTTTAGAAAAGCACACTGTCGCTAATTATCTTCTTCAAATACTTTTGATCCAATGCCATCCCAAGTAATATTCCTTGATTCTGTGTTTTCCACATTAGCTGACTTGATAAGTGTAACCCTAGATTCCTTATAGCTTACTGACTCAGCTTCAGTTGGGCATAAGTTATATTGAAATCAGGTTTAAAATTCTAAATAATGAGCATAAATGTCAGTAGGAATGGATCAGACACACATATACTTCTGTTTGTGTATGACACCTATTTGTATGCATATAATTTGAGTTGGAGTTTTTAAATCTATAGAATCAATGGTAAATCTAATAGACTTAGTTTTGTGACTCAGTTCCAGTTAGAACATCCACAAAGTCCAGTATAGTTTGCGAGCAATGTGTGAGTCGAAGCTAATGATTGAAAAGAAATCAGTCTTATATATCTTTTAGTTAGACTGTGGGCTTTTTTTTTTTCATTCTTTTTAACAGGTGCTTATTACATTACTTGAATGTTTCATACTTTATTTGATCAATCCTCTAGGAAAGAACATTTAGGTCAGATGTATTAACAAGAGTGGCTGTCATAAAATTTCCTAGGCAAGACTGCTGTTGAGAAATCAAGATCTCAGATTATGATAAGTTCCAGTTGACTCAGTGCTCTGCTTGCTTCAGTTCTGTGAGACCTTGAAAGCAGAGTACCACTGGCCCTGCTCTGCACAGAAGGAAAACATGATGGAGGGGTAACTTTCCCTGGACTACTGAGGGCCATATAGAGGCACTCAAGGCCTGTGTGTAGCCTTGTTCCCTCTCTCTTCTGGTGCTGGCTTAATTGGATTTTCATGCCAGTTCTCCTCTAACATAGCCCTTGCACTTGTCCAAGCCTGTATGGTCAATGTGACCTGCCACCCCCTCCTCAGACTATCCTGATTGTACTCTGCTCTTGGCCCAAACGTGTCTTCTCAGCCTACTTTGTGTGTTTCACATGTTTTCGTCCACAAGGCACACTTGCCTTCTAGGAGCTGGTCACTCCAGTCTTCTCTAGGCTCCTGGGTCCCCCCTCTCTGCCCCTCTTAGTTGATCTCTGACTCTCAGGCAACTCCTTCACATTTTCACTTCCAGGACTGTCATAGTCATCATCATCATCATCTCATTGTTGTCACTGTGTATTTTGCTAGTGTTGACCAGAAAATCATTTTTAATAAACTATTTAGAATTTGGTACTTTGTCTTACAGCCCCTCCAAGCATCATTGGAAACCACAGGACACCTGAAAATATAAGTGTGGTGGAAAAAAGCTCAGTGTCCCTAAATTGTGAAGCTTCAGGAATTCCCCTGCCTTCAATTACGTGGCTTAAAGATGGGTGGCCCGTCAACCTTAGCAGTTCCCTGCGAATCCTCTCAGGTATTAAAAATTCTTGTAACTTGGTGATTGATCTGGTTAGCTTCCTGTGGCCACATCTTCTCCTTAATTGCTCATATCTCCATGTTTTATTTTTTTCCTTTTTTGAGCTAACTGCTTACTATAATACCCACTGATCATATTAGAAAAAACTTTGGAATGACATCAGAAGTTATAGGACAATGGGGAAAATCTCTAAATATCTCTGATCCTTTTGAAAGAGTAGTCTTGGCACTTGATTATTACTTAATTTATGGGGATATCAGAGCATTCATGCTGGAATGAGTACAAACTAATTTGAAAAGTGAAAAATGAAGTACTGGAATTGAAACCAGAGCCTAGAGGGTATAATGTTATATAATGTATCTCCATATTCAAACAAAGTGTTTGAATTTATTCATGGCTATTCTAAGTGAGATTTGTATTTCCAAGATGGAATAGTTTCTTTAGAGCTAAGACTTTATCATTATTATAGAAGATACTCTGCTGATTCCTCATCTAATTATGTAGGAAAATCTATTATCTTATTCTTTATAGATCAGAGTAAGTGTGGCGAGAGATGTCTTGGGGCATGCCCCTGGAACTTACACTTGGCTCCTTTCACTAATGACTTGGATACAGACTAAGAAAATAATCTCTCCAAGTCTGTGGGTAATAAAAAGCAGGGGTTCTTAGAAGAATACCTAATGTGTTGAATGAAGACATCTGAATTCAAACACGTCTTACTCTGGAACTTCTGAATTAAACCTAACAAAATGAAAGTTAAGCAGACTCCTGTACTTGCTTTCAAAAACCAGTGATGAAAATTAGGGTGAGATACTGCTTCAGAATTCTTCATATGAAAAGATCTCTGAATTGTGTTAGTGATTAAGTATGCATTAACAGTGTAAGGTGTTTTATTATGAAAAGAAAATACAATGTTTTGCCACCTGAATATGTTTTTACCAGTAAGATAAGACTGGTTGTACTCTGGACTTATCTTACTCATTAGGAAGATGTAAGAAGTATTTATTGACAGTATTTTCATGGAGGATAACCATGATGGCCAATGATTGCAAAATAAGCTATATGCCTGATTCTGTTTAATCTGAAAAAATCTGCTTTGTGTAACCTTATGATCTCATAGTGAAAATTACATTTAAATACTTGAAGAGCCATGGGGTAGAACAGATTATGTTGGTTCTATGTAGTTCCAGAGGTTAAAAGTAATGCTGATGTACGGAAAATGCTAGGGACAGATTTAGGTCTGAATACAAACAACTTTAAAACAATATTTGTGTTGTTGAAAGCCAAGATGAACTATTTTAAGAGGTAATGAGTTCCCTGCCCCTAAGTGTATTCAAAGTTTAAATTCCCACTTTTGAAGGATTTTTCAGAAAAGATATTTTCCTAGTATTTGAATTAGATCTGAATATCCTATTATTTCTTCAAGATCTTGGTCTATAAATGATAGGGACTAAATGAGAAATGTACATTGCTGTAGTTATTATATTTATTGCCTGTAATTAAATATATAAATAGAAATAATTATTAGCAATGATTATTGCCTATAATGGGCTTCCCAGTGGTAAGGAATCTGCCTACTGATGCAGGAGACACAGGTTTGATCCCTGGCTCAGGAAGATCCCCTGGAGAGCAGAATGGCAATCCACTCCAGTATTCTTGCCAGGATAATCCCATAGACAGAGGAACCTGGCAGGCCCCAGTCTTGGAGTCACAGAGTGAGACACAGCTGAGCATGCGTGCACACTTTACCTACAATACTAGATCTGTGCCCTCAGGCAAGTTACTCCACTTTGCTGACCTCAGTTCTTCACTTGTAAGTGAAGATATTAGTAGTATTTAGGGGTTTTTATAAAGATGAGTTAATATGTGTAAAGCAGCTAACACAGTGCCTGCTTATATCCTAAGCATCCAATAACATGTTTGCCTTTATTGTCATAGACAACCTGCTAAAAAGTTTGGGTCTCCCTATCCTGGGAAGCTTTCCCATGGCCTACAGTGCATTCATTTTCTTGAGATTTCCATCCTCTGTGGATCTTAGAGAATGCATACTGATGGCAAAGATTTTATTATAATTTGGTTACAAAAACCTGAACACTTTATCTTCTTCTCTTACAAATATCCTTGTCTTGTTTTTGTTTTTGCATTCTTGCTGAAAAAGTAGGAAACTTTTAAAATATAACTACCTTAGAGCTCCCAGAAATGAAACAGTCAAGACAGAGTGATGTACTCTGGCTTACAATAGATTCATAGGAGTAGTGTTTCGGTTTTATCGTATAGTTTTGTTTTGCTTGACTAGCAAATGGAGATCCCTGGGCGAACACATTAAAAGTACTTCACCTTGTGACACTGCCAGAGGAGTCATTCAGTTTTACAGTCTGAACATGTGTGTTGTGCAATTGATGACTGAGAATCAGATGAATGGCGTATGACTCTCGTTCCTTGATCGGTTGCACGTTCCTGTTTCATTAAGATTAGTTCTCCTGAGACGTTAAGTCAAGTTTTTCATTCTTGAAGCCTCTATCATTGTTATGAAGTTACCTGCCAAAAACAGATAGCTGACTATAAAAACTTAATAGGTACAAGAAATGTCTCCATCTAACTTACTGTCAAATCTTTTTTTTTTTTTTCTTTTACTGGAATGAGGGAGAGGACCAGGAAACAAAGAGAAAAGAAAGATCATGAGATTTATGAAGTTGAGGTTTGCTGAGCCGGTAATGACTCATAAAAGTTGTATTGTTTTAATAATATCTCCCAACTGGCACCATATTATGGTCTCACAGTCTCACTAATCTGAAGTAGCAGTGACTGCTTGAATCTTTTCTTAATTAATATGTCTTTTGACATGTTTAGAGAATTTTTGTATTCAACTTTGCTTACTTAAATTCAACTGAGAGAAAAGACTCAATTTGGTAATCCATTCTATCTAAGTAAGATGCTAGACACATTTCATCTTTCAATGGGTTGAGGATATGTACATTGCTTAAAGGAAAAAAAAAAGATCAATGAGGACTTGCTGTGTTTATAAAAACAGGAAGCAGATGGAAATTCCTGATGACTTCAGATCCAGGTGAATATTTACATGAAAATTTTGTTTAACCATTTCAATTGTTTTAGTTCGAATTCAGGGTACTAAGCTAAAATATACCAAATGAAAAATTATTACAAAAATCTAAGAAATGATTTACATTTTGTTCTTAGAAATTACTTCTCAAATGATTTCAAGGACTCTGCTCTTTCAATATATATCTTTGTTCTCTGCTGGCTTCATTTCAGTCTCATTTGCTGACTCCTCTTTCCTTGATCGTTACAAGGAATTTTCCTCTAGATCACACCCTTCAGCATATCAGTTTCATTCCCAGTCTACCAGAGTCTGTCTTCATTATGTAGAATTCAGAATATAAGGAGGAAAAAAAAATCAGAGTCATGCTAATAAGGGAGGTGCCCCTCATAAACTTTGAAATAAATAGCTCTAGAATTCCATGAAACTCAAATTGAAAACTGGTTGTCAGTCTTCATGGTTTCATCCATCCCTTGTATAATTGATGTCATTCCAATCTGGGTTGTTGGTATAGTGTTCTTTCTAATGTTTCCATTTCATATGTTCCATGGAAAACTGGGAATCTTTTCCTAAACATTGTCACAGTTGTTTTTCTGAAGTATGAATCATAGCATAACTTTGTTTGTTTACATGCTTCCATAGCCTTTAGTGAACATAATAAATCCTAAATTCCTTAACATCGCATTTGAAGACCCACAGAATCCTCAAAAGTGGTCATACTCCATCTAGTTTCATCTCTCACTATCTTCTCCCCCTGTTCTATTTTAGGTGCCACACCTACTTTCTACCTCTATATCCTCATACTCTACCTACAGTGGTATCTTTTGACTCCTTTGTGTGTTAAAGTATACTTACCTTTCAAGATTATGCTCAAACACCACCTCTGTGAAACCCCATTTCTTGCTTGGTGTCACCTGGGTTTGTATTAACTGTCTGTGTCCATTAAACTGGAAAATTATTCTGAATTATCCATTCTGTTATATACAGCCTTAAAACATGATATTTATTAAAAACTTGTCATAAATACACTTTAAAGGACTTTGAAGTGAATTGATTAAATTTTACCAAAATTTAGCACTGCATGGCAAACTTGTAAAGTTACAGATTTCTTTTTGAGTCATCTGGTGGTTTGCTTCTCCAGGAGGTAGGATTCTGCGATTGATACGGACCAGAACAGAAGATGCTGGCCAGTATACATGTGTTGTAAGAAATGCAGCTGGTGAAGAAAGAAAAATCTTTCGGCTTTCAATATTAGGTATTTATACAGTTTACAATATTGACTCAATGGACGTGAGTTTGAGCAAACTCCAGTAGATGGTGAAGGACAAGGAAGCCTGGCGTGCTGCAGTCCGCAGTCCATGGGGTCACAAAGAGTCAGACACGACTGAGTGACTGAACAACAACAGAAAAAAGTTAAATTGTCTTAAACACGTTCTGGAAGCAGATTTAACTTTTATCTGCAGCTTGATCTTATATTTGTGTATTCTTTGGCCCCTGGATTGTCACTCTTGGCAAGAATTCAATGTTAGAATGGTTTGTATGTAATCAGTTGGATTAAAATGGCTGAAATGCCATGTCTTGTCAGTTCACAGTTGTTCACCGGTGTTCTAAGACTGTGATCACTTTTTTAATGTGAGTGCGTATCTGAATTGTAGAGAGAGAAATAAGTGTCTCATAGATTTTATTACTCATTGACTTGTTGACATATTTATCTGGATTTTATGATTTATATATAATAAAATTCATTATAATTGAATTTATGACATGTAACTTTATAGTTTATCTTAGAATTGATCAAGCAATATGATAACATTATTCTAGTAAACAAATAATAATGAGAATTTGGATTGTTTTAAAGGGTACTGCTTAATAAAAATATATAAAATAGATACCTATAAATAACCAAATTGCTGTTATAATTGTTCCTTTTTCTGTCTTTTTTTTTTAAGTACCACCTCGCATCATGGGTGAAAATGCATTTGAAGATGTGAAAGTCAAAGAGAAACAGAGTGTTACACTGACTTGTGAAGTGACAGGTAAGGGGCTCAGCTCTTGGATTTTTCCTCAGCTCACTGGCTATTCCTTGCCTTCATTTACATCACAATTAGTTGAGAATAATCAAGCGTTTGAAATTGAATTCTAGACCAGTATAGGTGGTAGAAATATAGGAGGAAATCTTTCAGATTCTATGGAGATAAAAAGGAAATTCTTAACAGTGAAAAAAGGAAGGGAGAGAAGCATGGAACAGAGACAGAAAAAGAAATACGTACTGGTCTTTTCTTTCAATTAGGTAAATTGTTTTTTCTTTTTTAATTCTTCTATTTGCAGGTAGGATTTTTCTGTCCCACCTCCTATTATTTTTTCTTTCCTTCCCTAAGTTTGCACCTTCCTTTCCTTTTTACTCCTTTCTCCAAAGAAATAATTTTGGTGAAAGGATAGCATCATTAGGATATGGCAACCCACTCCAGTGTTCTTGCCTGGAGAATCCCAGGGATGGCAGAGCCTGGTGGGCTGCCATCTATGGGGTCACACAGAGTTGGACACGACTAAAGTGACTTAGCACTAGCAATCCCATCAATTCTGATCAAAAATGTCACCTTTAGTTAACATGTTTGTATATAATAAAGAGAATGGAGATGAATAAAAATGAAAATTCTAAAGCTTCTACTGGCTTTCTCCATGAATCATTGTGTTGCATGTAATACAAATAAATCTATGAGAGAATATCCAAGACCATCTCTTTAGTGAAGGCATGACCTTGCAGTTTTAATGGAACAACTGGAGCAGCCCATTGATTTATTGCTTTGTTGTTTAGATGCCCTATAATACATTTATGAAAGCAAGGAAGTATTTTCATTTTAGAAAGGCAGATATAAAAACTGTCACATATACATTATGTAACCTGTTTTCTTTCTTTCTTTAAAATGATGTGGTAACAACTCTTGCATAGAGACCATCTGCCTAAGTTTTATAACATCTTATCTTGAGCCTTCTAGCTTCTTCTTAATGTTTCACTTGGTTTTTAGAAATTTCTTTTTTATTTTTGTTTCATCAAGATATAATTGATATATAATATTGTATAACTGTAAGGTGAACAACATACTGATTATATACACACACACAGACTACCACACTGTTAACATCCATCACCTCACATAGCTGCACACTTCTTTTGTGATTAGAACTTTCAAGATCTACTTTCTTGCAGCTTTCAAATATACAAGAAGTATTGTTAACTGTAATCATGATTATTATCTTGTTATTAGAAGTTTGTGCTTTCTGACCACCTTCACTTATTTATCCCACCTCCAACCCCCTCCCTATACAATCACTAATGGGTTCTCAGTTTCTATGAGTTTGATTTTATTATATTCCATGTATAAGAGAGATCAGACCATATTTGTCTTTGTCTGTCAGTTATTTCACTTAGCATAATGTCCTCAAGGTTTATCCATGTTGTCACAAATGTTAGGATTTCCTTCTTTTTCATGGCTGGATAATACTAAAAAATATATATATATATGTATATACATATAGTATTTAATATTAGTATTATATATTATAGAATAATAGTATTTAATAATAACATTAAATTATATGTATAGTTTTGCATATGTCACATTATCTTTATCCAGTTATCTATCCATGGACACTTAGTTTGTTTCCTTGTCTTGGCTATTGTGAACATTGAAATGCAGATATCTCTTTTGAGATAGTGATTTCATATTCTTCAGATTGTTGGACACATAGTAATTCTATTTTCAGTTTTTTGAGGAACTGTGATACAGTTTTCCATAGGGGTTATACCAATTTACATTCCCTCCAAAGGTGTACAGGGATTCCTTTTTTTCACATCCTCATCAACACTTGTCATTGCCTGTATTTTAAAAAAAAAATTTTTATGAGACTAGTCAATTTACAATGTTGTGTTAGTCTTAGGAGTATAGCAAAGTGAATCTGATATACATATATCCACTCTTTTTTAGATTCTTTCCCCATATAGGTCATTAGAGTATTGAGTAGAGTTCTTTTTGCCATCCAGTAGATCCTTATTAGTTATCTGAGTTCTTTGTGCCATATAGTAGGTCCTTATTAGTTACCTGTCTGCTATATAGTAGTGTGTATATGTCAGTCCCAGCCTTCCAATTTATCCATCCCCTCTCTTATTCCCTAGTCACCATAAGTTTATGTTCTGCATCCATAACTCCTATGTTTTTGGTAATAGCTATTCTAACAGGTGTCAAGTGTTACCTCATTGTGCTTTTGATTTGTCTTTCCTGGATGATTAGTGACATTGAACAGCTTTTCTTGTACCTGTCAGCCATTTGAATATCTTCTTTGCAAAAAATATCTATTCAGGCCCTTTGCCAAATTTTTAATTGGATTCTTTGTATGTTTGTGTGTGTGCGTGTTTTGCTGTTGAGTTATATGTGTTCCTTACATATTTTGAATATTAACCACTTTATCAGATAGTGGCTTGCAAATATTTTTCCTGTTTTATAGTTGCCGTTTTATTTTGTTGATGCTCTCTTTGCTGCATAGAGTTTTTTAGTTTGATATAGATAGTCCTGTTTGTTTGTTTTCGCTTTTGTTGCCTATACTTCTGGTATCATATCTTAGAAATCATTGCCAAGACCAGTGTCAGAGAGCTTTGTCCCTATGCTCTCTTTCAGGAGTTTAAGGGTTTCAGGACATACATTTAAGTCTTTGATCCATTTCAAGTTAATTTTTATGAGTAGTGTAAGATATGGATCTAGTTTCATTCTTTTTGCATGTGAATATCCAGTTCTCCCACCACTATTTATTGAAGAGACTGTTTTTTTCCATTGAGTATTCTTAACCCTCCTGATTGTGTATGTATCAGTTTGTCTTTCCATTTATAATTCTGTCCCACTGGTCTATGTGTCTTTTTTTATGGAATACCTTACTGGTTTGATGACTAGAGCTTTGTAATATAGTTTTAAATGAGGATATGTGATGCTTCTCATTTTGTTCTTCCTTCTCAGGATTGCTTTGGCTATTGAGGGTCTTTTGTAACTCCAAACAAATTTTAAGATTTTTTTTTTCTATCTGTTAAAAAAAATGCCATGGGAATCTTCATAGGGATTGTATTGGACCTATAAGTAACTTTGAGTAATATGGACATTTTAATTAAGAATATTAATTCTTCCAGCCCATGAATACAAGATATCTGTCCATTTATTTGTATCTTCTTTTATTTATTTCATCAATGTTTTATAGTTTTCAATGTAGGGATTTTTCACTGTCTTGATTATATTTATTCCTAGGTGGTTTTTGTTTTTTTGTTTTTTGGTTTTGATGCTATTGTAAATTAGATTTTTTTTAATTTCTTTTGCAGATAATTTGTTGTTAGTGTATAAAATGCTACTGATTTTTACCTTGATTTTGTATCTGAAGCTTTACTGAATTTGTTAATTGAAGCTAACAGGTTTTTTTTGGTAGAATCTTTAGGATTTTCTCTATAATCATGCCATCTACAAACAGAGACAACTTCTTCCTTTCCAATACTGATGCCTTTTTCTTTTTTGTGTGTGATAATCTGGATTGGATTTCTAATACTGTGTTGAATAGGAATGGTGAGAATGGGCACTCCCATCTTATTCTTGGTCTTAAAGAAAAACTTTTACTCTTTCACCATTCAGTATGATGTTAGCTATAGAGTTGTTATACGGCCTATTTTATATTGAAGAATGTTCCTGCTATATACAATTTGTTGAGATTCTTTTTTTTAATCATGAACAGATGTTGAATTTTGTCAAAAGCTTCTGTGCATCTACTGATATGGGTATATGATTTTTATCTTTCATTCTGTTGATGTGATGTATTATATTTTCTGTGTGTCTTGAACCATCCTTGAATCCCAGGGATGAATCCCATTTGATCATGGTGCATGATCCTTTTAATTTAATGTTGAATTCCATTTTCTAGTTTGTTTTCTTTTTTTGAGAATTTTTGTTTTGTATTCATCAGGGATATTGGCCTGTAGTTTTCTTTCTTACCTGACTTTGGTATCAGGGTAATGCTGGCCTTCTCAAATGAGTTTGGGGATGTTCCCTTGTCAATTTTTTAAAGAGTCTGCGAGGAATTGATATTGATTCCTTTTTAAACATTTGGTAAAATTTATCACTGAAACCATCTAGTCTTAGCTTTTTCCTGTTGGGAGGTTTTAGATTTCTGGTTTAATATCCTTGCTAGTAATTGGTCTGTTTAAAATTTTCTGTGTTCTCATGGTTTAGTCTTGGCAGGTTTTATATTTCTAAGAACTTACCCATTTTTCCCTAGATTGTTGAGCTTGTTGGCTATAGTTTTAGAGAGTAGTCTCTTATGATTCTTGTATTTCAGTGTTATCAGTTGCAATGTCTCCTCTTTCATCTGTAATCTTATTTATTTTGATCCTCTTTCATCTCTTTTTTTCTTAGTTTATAAATTTTTTCAAAGAACCAGTTCTTAGTTTTATATCTTTTCTGTTGTTTTCTTGTACTCTATTTCATTTATTTCAGCTCTAATATCTAATTTATTTCCATTTAAGAATACCATTTTTAATTTCTTAGAAGACTGGTCTGGTGGTGGTTTTTGTTTTTGTTTGTTACTCTCAGCTTTTGTTTGCTTGGGGAAACTTCTTATTCATATTTTTTCAGCTTTAGTATTCTTGGTTGACAGGCTTTTTATTTTTAGAGTATCTTAGGCCATTCTCTCTTAGCCTTCTAAATTTCTTATGAGAAATCTGCCTATACTCTTAGGGGAGTTCCCTTGTATGTGATCTGTTGCTTTCCTCTTACTGCATTCAAAATTTAGTTATAATGTATTTAAATGTAGCCCTTTTTAGTTCGACCTATTTGGGATCTTTTGGGACTCATGAATGTGAATGTCTATTTGGGGAAGTTTTCAGACATTATCACTTTAAATATACTTTCTCTTCCTTTCTCATTCTCTTTTCCTTCTGGGATTCCCATAATGTGTATATTGTTTTGATGATAGTACTTCGTAACTCCTGTAGGCTTTCTTCATGTTTCTTCATTCTTCTTTTCATTTTGATCCTCTGATTAGATAATTTCAAGTCTTCTAGTTCTTTTGCTTGGTCAAGTCTGAAGTTGAGGCTTTCTTTTGAATTCTTTAGTTCAGTCATTGTATTCTTTAGCCCTAGAATTTGTTTGGTTGTGGGGGTTTTGTTTTTTCATTATGGTTTCTGTTTCTTTGTTGAACTTCTCATTTTGTTCATGCATTATTTTCTTAATTTTGTTTACTAGTCTTCTTTAAGAGGATTATTTCTAGATCTCCACATTTTTAGGGTCAATTGTTTTGTTATTGGAGCTTTATTAGTTTCTTATGAAGTGTCATGTTTAACCAATCCCTTGCAGTGGTATCTGCACACTTGAGGGTCTCCAATTCCAAATTTTAAAGGTTTGCTTCAGCAGAGATAGTTCTTCACCATACAACTCAACTTGGGATTCTGTCTGGGTCAGCTGGTAGCATGCTTGCACAGATGGGCCTTTCTGTCAGGGCCTCTATTTGAGTGAGGCCCACTGTCTCTTCCTGAAATGTGAGGTCAGGTCATGGAGTGCCATGTGTGCTATACTCAGCAGTTAGGTGAACCTGTGAGTTTGCTTTCTTGCCCTGTTAGGGCTATAGAACAGACTTCATTGCCAGTACAGTTGAGCCTTACTATATCATCCTAGTCCACTTTCCTAACAGAACTTGTTTTTATAGTTTTACATTTTCAAAAATAAAAAATCTGAACAATTTAAAACAGTATTTTTAAAAGTCCCATTAAAAATATGAAAGGTATTTTTTCTAAAGGCTATAAATATTAAAGGAATAGTACTGTACATTTCTATCTTTCTACCTATCTATATATCTATGCTAGAATCCTGGTATAAACACAAAATACCTGCTTGTTGAATTGTTTAATTAAAGGCTTTCCTTATTTGCAGCTTTCCCTCAAAAATATAAAATCTTCTTTAGAAATTTAATATGCATATAAAGGTATTCATGAGTAACAATTTTAGTAAAAATGCATACTCCATTCTTTTTAAATGTATTTTATTATGAAAATGTTTAATTGTAATAACCTAAGGTATGGTGTGTGTGTGTGTGTGTGTGTGTGTTAGTCATTCAGATGTGTCTGACTCTGCAGTCCTATGGACTGTAGCCCACCAGGCTCCTCTGTCCATGGACTTCTCCAGGCAAAAGTACTGGAATGGGTAGCCATAGGGATCTTCCCAACCCAGGAATCAAACTCAGGTCTCCTGCATTGCAGGCAGATTTTTTACCATCTGAGCCACCAGGGAAGCCCAAAGTATGGTATAAATTTAGTTAAACACAAAGATAACTATTTTACTTGTAGATTTTAAAAATATAAGCATGATTATTATTGTAAATTCACTTATGTTTGTTAATTTATTTTAAAATGAATAGCTTTCTATTCTTTTAGAAGTGGAATAATTAAAAAGGGAAATGAATGAAAAATGCATCCTTTTCTTTATTTTTAAATTTTGTATTGGAGTATAATCCAGAGAAAACCATAATTTGAAAAGATACATGTACCCCAATGTTCATTGCAGCACTGTTTAAAATGTATCCTTTTAGTTACCAATTGTAGACATGATAATTAGCCAACTCTCAGAAATGTCTTTTTGTTACAGGGAATCCAGTACCAGAAATAACATGGCATAAAGATGGCCAGCTCCTGAAAGAAGATGACGCTCATCATCTTATGTCTGGTGGCCGTTTTCTTCAGATTGTGAATGCCCAAGTGTCACACACTGGGAGATACACATGTTTGGCGTCTAATACAGCTGGTGACAAGAGCAAAAGTTTCAGTCTTAATGTGTTGGGTAGGTGTAAGCATTGCTTCAGATCTCGACAAATCAGCCATGGCAACAAGTTCAATTCTCTTCTTTTATTTAGTTAGTATTTCTACCTGGACCAGAGCTTGTGTACATTTGCTTATTTTCTTTCATTAATTAATTTATACATTCATTCATTCCATTTGGCATACCTGTACATACATTTCCAGGTACTGTGTTTTGTGCTAAGCACAACTATGAATAAGATATACATTAAATAAATAGTAATAAAGGAAAAACAAATACTAGTCAAAGAAAAGCAATGAAAGGGGCTCAACGTGAGATATTTTATCATTTCTTTGGGGAATTCTGCCATTATTGGTAATTGTCCATACTAGAACCTCTGTTGGCAACTGAGATGAAGAATAGATGTGGACAAGCTCATGAAAATTTTATGCTTGCTCATGAGTGATAATGAATTAACACAATCCCTTGTGAGGCTGAAGGGTTAAAACAGCATTAAAATGCTTTTATTTTAGAAATGTGTTTCCTCTGTCTTAAAACACATCATCTCTTCTTCCCTTTGTGAACTTATATAGCAGTACTGGGGGCTGCTCCCACTGCGGTGAGGGACTGCTGTAGATTTTCTTTTCCTTCACATAACATGCTGCTCCTCTGTTTTTATGTGTGTTTCTGTCGTTTGCTAACTCATTAATACCTAAAAAAATCTTAGAGGATACTATTGTGCAGTAAATTACCTGGAAATTGCAAATTTTGGTTTTTTTTTTAACCATTTGATTAACAATTCTTTTTCCTAGATAAATTCTCTCCCCTTGAGATTAATGTGCAATGTGTAAATTCTATATTGAGTCAGTGATGAGCTGTGAAGATTCCTAGGTTAAAACGTACACTGAGACCACAAGTGTAGGTTTTAAATCTCAAATGGCTTCCTTCTCATTTAACACAGATTAGTTGTACATTTGAATATCAAGCCCTTTGAACGCAAGAAAAACTATACCATGAAAACAAATGGCCTAAGAATGGTGAAATAACTGTACGTTCAGTTTCTGCAGCATTAAAGTTATACTTATGTCTCAAAAATAACATTAAAATAGAATCCAGATTTCTGCTCACATTAGAAATTAAAGTGCACCACCTAAATATATTGCATTTGATTACTGATATCAAAACATGTTTCATTCTACTAAAACTGACTATAATTGAGGATGCAAATTTTTGCTATTTTTTAATTTCTTTACTTGTATGTTATGATAGTTACTGGCTAGACTAGTGGAATAGCTAGTCTCGTACAGGATACAGTCCTCAGGCAGCTTACAGTCTAGTTGAGTAAAGAGACATGTCGGCCAGAAAAGCTAAGGCAGAATACTGGATAATGTATAAAAGTAAGTGTTAAATGAATACTAAATATAAGTACTAATTATATAAAATATAAATTCCCTAAGGCAAAACTGTTTTTATCTTGAAAAAGTATAGCCCCAGCACCTGTTACCTGAATCAATAATAATGAGAGTTCATGAGCCAGTTGTCCTGTAACAAACTCATCTTCCCTGCATGCCCATCAGTGTTTGAAAGTCAAATACCCAGCCCGGGATTTCCTCCCCTCTGCTGTAGCCTGTTGCTTCTCTTAGAGCTCTAAATTCCTCCTGACCCCTTCCTCCCACCACTGACTGACCTCTCAGTACTGGCTCATGTCCAGATCTTACCCCTGTCCTCTGGAAACTAGATTTCAAACTCTTTCCAGCTCCTTGCAGTAATTGAACTCTGACTCTTCCCAGGAGACATCAGCTCCCTGGCGATTCTCTTCAGTGGAGATCACTTATTCTTTATCACAGGCATCTCAAGGTCTATTATCTGACTATATTCCTTCCTCCACTTCCTACTCGCTTTCTGGTTATTTATCTCTTGCCATTCTTTCATTCATTGAAGACGAGGGATCTGAATCAGTCTTCTTTTCACCAACTTCATATAAAGTTAAGGCTGTTTAAGTGTGTATATCTGCAAGTTCCAGTCTACTTAGCCATAATTCAGTGTTTTTACCCTTTCTTTCCCCAGAGGGTGAATTATCCTTTTTGTTCACAGTTATTGCTTCTGCCCTTCATCCTGTATCTTGTCCCCCTTCTTTGGCCTGTCAGTCTTACCCACTGTCTGCCTTACCTCCAGCTTCAGCTTCTGTTGCCTCCATCACTTCAGATAGTCAACACTCTGTCTATACATCTTATCCCACTAAAAACAAGCTTCTGCCCACACCATTCTTCATACTACTGTTGTAAGCCTGCCCGTTGTTAAATCAAACATTGTTCAATTCTTATCTTAATGGTTGGATCCCTTAATGATGTATCCCTTTCTCCTGGACACTGTCCTTGCCTAGTTATCCTTGCACACCTTTGGTTGCTCTCTTTCTCTCTCCTTTATGAACTCTTACTTAATCCATCTTTTAAACGTTAGGTCCCCTTATGTTTCATCCTTATTTCACTGCTCATTTTACTCTAGTCTCATCAGGTAACAAATTTAATTCCCAGAGGTTTCATTATCATTTCCTATCAACTGGAGACTTTTTAAAATCCATACCTGCAACCCAGATCTTTCTCCCAAGGTTCAGATTTCTGTATACAATTGCTTGTTGGACATTTCTACCTGGAAGTCTCACAAGCACTTAAAATTTAAAATAGTCAGACTGAACAAACCATCTTCCCCTCCTGAATGTGCAGGTCTTTCCATATTTTCCCTTTGTTTTGCCTCAGTGCAATTTACCTAGGTTCATTCTCAAGCAAGAAAATTAGCAGTTACATTTGACTTTGGTTTCTTAGCCCCTTAAATTCTATCAAGTCCTGACAGTTGGTTTTCTAAATCCTTCTTTAATTGTCCCCTCCTCTCTGTTCCTTTCTCCACTATTCTAGTTCAGGCCCTCATAATTTTTTTTTTTACAAAATAGTATTTCTGTATATTCTCAGAATTGGATTAGAAGTTTCAAACCTCATTCAAACTGTTTTTAATCACCAAGATAATAATTTTTTTAGACTTTTAGCAGTAATACTAGATGCCAGAACACATGGAACTATATCAAAATTTTGAGTGAATATAAATTAGAAATCTAGCATTCTAGTCACACTAACTCAAACAGATAGAATCAAAATGTCATAAATTTTTTAGCTAGGCAAAATTTCATGATTTTTAAAAATACATATTATACATCCTATATATATATAGTACATATATGTATGCTAAGTCACTTCAGTCGTGTCCGACTCTGTGCGACCCCATCGATGGCAGCCCACCAGGCTCTGCCATCCCTGGGATTCTCCAGGCAAGAACACTGGAGTGGGTTGCCATTTCCTTCTCCAACGCGTGAAAGTGAAGTCGCTCAGTCATGTCCGACTCTTAGCGACCCCATGGACTGCAACTCACCAGGCACCTCCGTCCATGGGATTTTCCAGGCAAGAGTTCTGGAGTGGGGTGCCATTGCCTTCTCCATATATGTATACTATATATATACATAGTATATATATATTTATACATATATATTTCATATTCAGTGCTCCTATTTCATTTAGTTTGTTTCCCAATTTCTCTGTCTCTTTTTTTTTCTTTTGATGTTCTTTCTCATGCCTTTACCAAGCGTAGTAGAAAAGCTTTCATTATCTTTTATGGAACAAGTGTACCTATCGTCTCTTGCTTCCAAACTGACCCTTTTGAGTCCAAACTCTGTATGTTTTCTATATTCTCTGTATATTTCCTGCTTGCTCCTCATGTTTACACTACTCTGCTCCCAACATGCTCCCGCCTCCCACTACTGTCCTTTCTTTCATCTTCTAACCAGTACCAGTTCTTTGAGGCTCACTTTGAAATCTGCCCCTTTAGGTGATCCCTGATGAGAGTCCTCTCACAACCCCACACCTTACATTGGATTGGATGCTCTGCTGCCTCCGTATGTCCTGTACCGCTATTTCCATGATTGTCCATACTGCAGTGTGTTAGGATTCCTTTTTATATGTCCTCCTCTCCATTACTCTGTGAGCTTTTGAAGGTTCTCACTGCTTTTGTGTAAAATGAGAACAGTAACCAATTGTTTCTATAGTTGTTAGGGAATGGAATTATGCAAATAAGTACTTACGGAAACTTAGAAATGCACAAATAAAGAAGTTTCTGAGTCTATTTCTTGGATTAAATTTTAAATCTTTTTCAGTATCTCCTATAATTGCTGGTGTTGATGGCGATGGCAACCCTGAAGACGTCACTGTTATCCTTAACAGCCCCACGTCTTTAGTCTGCGAAGCTTATTCATATCCCCCAGCCACCATCACCTGGTTTAAGAATGGAACTCCTTTAGAATCCAACCGAAATATCCGTATTCTTCCAGGTAACTAGCTTACTTCAGATACCCAAGATGTGTTTGTACCACCTACTTTTATAAAAAACAGAATCATTGCTATTTTCATATAAACACTTGCATTGTTCATGGTGTTGTACTATTGCTATCTAATTTTTTAATTTTATCTCTAAATCTTGTAATCTAGGGTAGTAAAATTTCTTTTTGAAAGACCAATAAAGTAAATAAAAGGCAAATAAATAAATACTACAGAGTGATTAATTGCTTAAATATAATGTTGAATACCAAAAAGGGTAGAAATTCACTTCTTGTTGAATTGAACCTTGAAGGTTAGTATTTAGATTGACAGAGTTTGTTATTCCTCATTAATACTTGGAAATATGTATGTACTGTGGCCCACCAAGCTCCTCTGTCCATGGGACTTCCTAAGTAAGAATACTGGAGTGGGCTTCCATTTCCTTCTCCAGGGAATCTTCCCATCCCAGGGACTGAACCTACATCTCTTGCATTGGCAGGCATTTACAGGATGATTTTTTTTATCAGTAGTCATAGAGCATAATAAATGAAGTAGTGACAAGTTTTATAATAATGAAAAAAGGAATGGCCACCATAGGCTGAAGTGGCCATGAAATGGTTTGTTATAGCCAGAACTTGAAACAAACCTTTCAGAAAGTTATAGAACTTTGTTGGTTGGAAATGAGTTAGGGGAGATTTCAGATCCATCAGAATGACGAGTGTGGGAGAAGTACAAGGTAAGAATGCCCTGTCTACATGCAGGCAATAATAAACATACTCCATACCTCCCTCTTCAGTAGATTGTGTTCACAGGTATATATGTCAGGGAGGAGGGCAGGCAGGACAGAGATCAGAAAGGAATGTTGGAGTCTTGTTTTGAATGCCTAGATTTAAGAGTTTTGACTTTATACTTCAGTCAATTGAAAATCATTGAAAATTTTTAGGAAGAAAAATTATAATAAAAAACTGTGTTTAGGAACTTTCCTGGTGGTCCAGTTCCTGACTCCACAATCGCAATGCAGGAGGCCCAGGTTTGATTCCTCCTTAAGGAATTAGATCCCACATGCTGCTACTAAGAGTTCACATGCAGCAAGTAAGAGCCAACACAGCAAATAAATTTTTAAAAAAATGTTTTAATAAGCTGTTTTAGCAAAATCAGTCTTTACTGATAGGCCAGGTAGATGAGAGGAAGAAGATAATTAAGGCAGAAGACCTGTTTGTAAAGACACATGTACACCCATGACTGATTCATGTCGATGTATGGCAAAAAACCACCACAATATTATAAAGTAGTTAGCCTCCAATTAAAATAATTAATTTTAAAAATGCTAAAAAAAGAAAAAACCTTAGTTACAGTGTGTGCAAAGAGGCAGGGAAGGGTCAGAATGAGCATGAAGAGTCATTACCACAGCAGACCGCTGAGGACTCAACCAATCTATATTGTATTTTGTCCATCTATATTGTGGTTTGTGCAAACCCCACTGCCAATGTGACTTCAGAAGTTCTTTGGTGTTCTGTTGCTTTTCAGGAGGCAGGACTCTGCAGATCCTAAATGCACAGGAGGACGATGCTGGGAGATACGCTTGTGTAGCCACTAATGAGGCAGGGGAGATGATAAAGCATTATGAAGTGAAGGTCTACAGTAAGTTCTGAAAGAACACTATGTTCCAAGTTTTCTCCAGGTTTTTAACTGTTTCAATTCTGTTTTCCATTCTGGATTCATAATTATTTATATTCATCATTAAAGTTGATCGTTTATGCAACTCTCTTCATTAAGTTGGAAGTTGAATTAAACATTGTGCCCATGACCTCAATTGCTTCAAGATGTGAAAAGCCCACTGAATCTGGTCACTGACATTTTGGAGAACTTGTCAGTAGCACTTTCTTAAGTTCTTCTTTTTTTTTTCTTGTGAATTGCCCTCTTCTGAATTTTGCTGTGTAGAAGTACTTTCATGTTCAAAACTGTTCCTTAAATATGCATGCTTTATTCAGCAGCCTCAGATGAGTTTGTCAGTGACTTTGGGCATATCCACTGTACAGTGATTTATTTTTTAAAAAAAGAATAGTACTGTTAATAAGGAGTACAATTAAAGTTTTTTTTAAAAAAAAAAGGAAAAGCGTCTTTTAAATTATCTTTTGTTCATTGAATAATTCCCCTTAGGAACTAATAAAATGCATTTTATGGGTTATACTCAGGCTGTGTTTGGGGACCCAGAACAAACTAAACTAACTGTTCTGTGAAGCATGTTAACCTCACTGGCAGCATTATAGTGATGAGGGAAGAAAGAAAATTTTCTCCACATTCTATGTCCGAACACTGCCATTTCATAAAATGCTCAGTTGGGTCCTTGATGAAAGGAGAGCATAGCAAGTGCCTAAGTTATTTCCTTGTTTTCTTAAGTGGTTCTAATTGTGATTTACATGACATTCCAATTTAAGAACTAATGTTTGGGACCTCTGTGTCAGTCCAGTGGTTAAGACTCCAGGCTTCCACTGCAGGGGTCATGGGTTCAACCCCTGGCCAGGGAACTAAGATCCCACAGGCTATGTGGCATGACCAAACTAAAAGATTAGATTGTGCTAATGGTTGCACAACATTATAAAAAAAATTAAAATAGAAAAAATTTTTAAAAAGTAAAAGAACTAATGTTTAATATTTTAATACTTGTGTGTGTGCAGTTCCACCCATAATCAATAAAGGAGACCTCTTGGGGCCAGGTCTTTCCCCTAGAGAAGTGAAGATCAAGGTAAACAACACGCTGACCTTGGAGTGTGAAGCCTATGCGATTCCTTCTGCATCCCTCAGCTGGTACAAGGATGGACAGGCCAGTCAAGTTTTTTTCTTTTGTTGATGTTTTTTAATAGACTAAAATTGTCAATTAAATTAAAAAAACAAAACACCCAGACACAGGTAACTCAGAGAATCAATGTGACCTTAAAATTAGAACAATCCCATGCTCCTAGAGTATACAGACACACACAAATTGAACCATATTCAACAATTTTAATATTATTTCATCACTAAAAAGTTTGAAGGACTGTTTTACTATACACTGGCAACTGTCTTTGAAAATCCAGCCACCTTCCCACTGGTGAATGGTTTTTGTGCTCTGTGGTTTTTTCAAACTTTGTGGAGAAGAAACACAAAAAGTGTTGAGTCAGATTAGAATGATCAGTATAACACAGGTACTAAGTTTATTCAGAACTTTCTCTAAACATTTTTAACTCTTTTTCAAAAGGGTAATATTCCTAAGATTTCAAGATGAAGGAAAAAAGCTAACTGTGATGATAAAGTGCCCAGTAGAGGTAACTGGGGCCATGGAAAGACACATCCTTCAATTATGTAATCTGACTTTCAGACCACACACTATATCTCATTCAACTTACTTACTTCTATGCATGTTTTAAAAACATGTGCTAGTGTTTTAAGATCAAAGTAGATTTTTTTTTAAGCTACTGTTAACACTGCTTAATATAGATATGACATAACTAAGCTGATGTTTGTCCTGTTTTACACATAATCAACCAAACAGTCAGTCAAATTCCAATTGTAGATGTTCAGGTCAGAGTCATAATTTAAGACGCAGAAAGATGGAGATTTATTTTTTCATATCACAGATGGATTTTGCAATCTTGGCGACCAGAAAAAAATCATCTCTTATAAAATAAGCAAATTTCATCTGGAAGCCATTGCAAAAGGAAAAATATGGAACTCCCACCATGTTCTGTTTACAGTTTCATTTCTGACTACAAACACACTTTATGAACAATATCAATTCTATATGAGTTTGCTTGGAATCAAATAATTCCTTTCTCTTTTGAAATATTATTTTATTTTTAATGTTACCTCAAACCTTTTGTTCCTTGCATTTTATACACATGCACACGTATACATATATACACATAAAAATTTGACAAAATCTTTCATTTTACTAGGAATAGGGCAGTTTTTCTTAAGTTTCATAATGAACAGTTAAACTAGTTTCACATCCAGATGGAAACTGATCCTATTATGATGCTTTAGTTAAATTGCTAAATTTTTTAGGATTTGCAATTGGTCCCCTAAAATGTGTACAAAAAATACTGGGTTTGGTTTATCTTCCACATCATTTCTTCTGCTAGTTCATTTCTCAGATAAGCAACACTGCTTGAATAAAACAGTGTTTTTGAGAAAAGCCACCAAAATTATCAGCAGCATTAACCACAATAAGTTTTGATAGAATCTATGTGTTTGTTTATTCATGCTCTGAAATTTTTCTTTGACATGGAAAGTTTAAATTATACTATTTTTATATGTGATATTAATAATGGTTCATTGCATCCCAAATTATTTATTGAGCATATAGTATTTGCCAAACACTATTTTAGATCCAGGCGATACCACTATGAAGGAAAGAGACCGAAAAAAAAAACAAAAAAAAACCCTTTGCTTTTGTGGAGTTTCCTGGGTAGGGAGGAAACTCAACAAAAAAGTAAAACACACAGTGCTTAAGGGTGAATGTTATAGAGAAAACTGAGTCAGAAAGAATAGGAAGTATGAGGAGTATGATCTCCTATTTATCTAGGGAAGACCTCATTGAGAAGGTGATATTTGAGCTGAACTCAAAGAAATTGAAGGAAGCAGACATAAGATATCTGAGAGGAAAGTATTCTAGAGAGACTGGCAAGGGACAGAGGGCCTGAGGCATTTGGCTGCAGTGCAGCGATCAATGGAAACAGAAAGGAAGGTGAGAGCAAAAGATTAACGGAGGGTCGGATCGTACTTAGAGCTAAGGTGGCACACTGGTAAAGATTCTGCCTGTCAATGCAGGAGATGCAGGTTCAGTCCCTGGGTTGGGAAGATCCCTTGGAGAAGGAAATTGCAACCCAACTCCAGTATTCTTGCCTGGAGAATCCCATGGACAGAGGAGCCTGGTGGGCTACAGTCCGTGGGGTCGCAAAGAGGCAGACAGGGTTGAGTGACAGCACACACACAGATTATAATGCTTACAGATCTATTGGCCTCATACTGATGGAAAGCCGCTGGAAAATTTTGAACACAGGAGTGAAGTGATCTGACTTAAAAGATTTTTAAAAGATTGCATTGGCTTCTTTACTGGTTGAAGAAAGAGGAAGTCCAGAAATGAATTTATTGCCATTGTCCAAGAGATAGAAGTTGGTTGCTTGGATGAAGGTGATAGCAGGATGTGAGGGAAAGAGAGAAGTCAAAAGTTTTGCATGAGGTCTCTGGGAGAGTGCGATTAGGTGGAAAGAGAAGAGGTCCAAGGATTAAGCCCTGGGGAGCTCCTCCATTTAGAGGTTGTGGGGCAGGGAGTGAAATGTCCCAAAAGATAAGGAAATACAGTTGTCAAAATTAAGGCAGGTTAAACTGTGTTAAATACCACTGATCAAGTAAAATAAAGACTGAGAAACTGACCATTAAATTGAGAAACATGGATGTCACTGATGACCTTGACAATATCATTTCAGTCAAGTAGAAATGATAAAAATCTTATTGCAGGATTCAAGAAAAGATGGAGAGAAATGGAGACAGAAAATGTAGAAAACGTTTTAAAGTCACTGGCTATAAAAGACAATGGAAAAATATGGAGTTAGGCTGCAGTCTAATGAAGTGTTTTTCATGCAGAAATTATACTGTTGTATGCTGACTGAAATCATCCAGTGGGCACAAAGCAACTGATGACGACGCACAAGAGAGAGGACACTTTCTGGAGTAGACCCAGGGATGTAAAGAATGGGCAGAGACTTGTATCAATCAAGGTTAGGGTTTTGCTAGGCAAGTAAAGAGAGAAGGTGAAAGGAGTTGATTCCTTTTTTAATGCAAGTTTATGCAAGGAGTGATTGCCATAATAGACTTTCTCTGAATCATGAGGAGAGTGAGGGATCATGAAAAGATTGCAAGTTCAGTGAACTTTGGGTCCTCCTGTGGCAACAAAAAATTATGGGAGTTGGTATGCTAGAGAAAATGAGTTAGAAAGTTAAGAGGTGGTGTCAGAAGGTGAGAACTTGAAACTGAGATTATGAAGAGGTGTGATTATTGATAATTATCAAGTTCTAGGTATAACTCTCCTATTGAGTGACCGAGAGAGTGTTGGGACAAAAAAAAAAAAAATTCAAGGAGCTGAGAGCACAAAGCATTGGCTGCCTATGTGGGGTTTGAAACCACCAAGAATTATGAGAAAAATCATTAGAAGGAGTAACAGTGAGCCAAGAACTAAAATTTTCAAGAAATAAGAGGGAATTTAGTATATACAGAATGTTTAAAATATGAGAAATGTCCTATTAAATGTAGCTAATGTTATCAATAAAACCTCATAATATAAATATCTCAAGGTTAAATTTTTTCATTAATTAAGTAAAGATGTTTCTGAATGAGCAATAGTGATTTTTAAATCTAATCAGGCTATGCTAATGTCTTCAGTCTTTCTTTAAAAAACTCTAGCATTTGCTACAAAATAATAAGAGTTGCTTAACTACAATGTGGGATCAGCTGAAGTAATTTTTTTCCAACATAGATATGATACATTAAGAACATTTTTCATCATAAATAGTTTATAAATGTACCACCCAGAAATACCTAGCACAGATATAAACTACATGAACTATAATTTTCGGTAAATAAAGACATGATTGCTCAAAAACAATCAGCTTATTCAAAGTAAATTGTTATTGTTGTTTTGAGTATTTCTATTTGACCTACATTTTAATTTTTATTAAAGAATCATAAAAACTCTCAACTGTATGGCCCCCTAGAGGATTTATTGGAGTACTTAATGATAACATTATTATAATTGAATTACAGCCCCTTAAATCAGATGATCATGTTACTATTGCTGCCAGTGGACACACACTTCAAATCAAGGAGACTCAAATATCAGACACTGGACGATACACGTGTGTAGCATCTAATGTTGCAGGTGAAGATGAGCTGGATTTTGATGTGAATATACAAGGTAATACTAATACGCTTATTAAATATAATTTCATTTATATGATTTGGCAAAGCAATGACAAAGAGATTTGCCTTAGTTTGCTTTAATATTTTTTTTCTGTTGACAATAATATAAAGTCATTACTGAAAACTTGGACTCAAAAAAATAACAAAGCAGAAAATAATCCTGTCATTCAGGGTTACTTCTGTTATTTTGTGTATTTCCTTTTGATATATTTTTGTAAATGTGTATGTTATTTATAAATTGGGATCACCCAATACATACTTCTCTGTTACATTAGCTTTCCCCTAACATTATATTGTAAAGTTTATCAGAAAGCCAGAGTAACATTATATCAGATTTTGAAGTAGTAAGACTTGGAATCTGATGACTTAGGCTCCTTCAAGCTTTGTGACTTGGTGAGTTTCCTACATATTTTAAGCCCCTTTTCCTTTACTTTTAAAATTAACGCCTTGTAGAATTGTGCTGAATACTAAATAAGATAAATTATTTTCTTAGTTCATAGTTCTCACCCAGAAAACTTTGAGAATGTCTCTTTATTTTTGTTAATACACTTTTTAATCTTGGCTACATATCTTCTTTGGCTTTCTTAATAAGACAAACCACTGGGAAATGCTCTATTGAGCCAATATTTTCTAATGGTTTCTCAAAATTAGTTTTCCCTGCTATAATCATATTCTTTAGCCATGTTTATTATATTAAGAGTAGGTCCTTCCTAAGGACAGTCTATCTTCTAAGTGCTAGATCCTTTGAACAGGAATGGAGAGCAGAACATGAGCGCAACATTCTGAGCTCCATACTCTTGCTTTTCCGCTGGAGAACCAGCTCTGACTTCCGTCTGCTACTTTTTATTTTAGCTATGGGCTGAGTTGGTAGGTGTGTAAGTACTTGAAAATATTTTCATATTGTCTAATTTATTACACGTACAAATCACTCTTGTGAAAATACCAGCCAAGATCTTTCTTTAATGGATTGACACTGTCATTTACATGAATCCAAAATTTCATGTCTTTGCTCCATAGTTCCTCCAAGTTTTCAGAAGCTCTGGGAAATAGGAAACATGGTGGACACTGGCAGGAGAGGTGAAGCCAAGGACGTGATCATCAACAATCCCATCTCTCTCTATTGTGAGACTAACGCTGCCCCCGCTCCTACACTGACATGGTATAAAGATGGCCACCCTCTGACCTCAAGTGAGAGAGTACTGATTTTGCCAGGTAAACACGGTTAGGAAGAGGGTGAAAATCTGAATCTCTGTCAGATGTGATTTCCATTTACTGAAGTGAAGTGAAAGTCACTCACTCGTGTCCGACTCTTTGTGACCCCATGGACTATACAGTCCATAGAATTCTCCAGGCCAGAATACTGGAGTGGGTAGCCTTTCCCTTCTCCATAAGACCAGTCGAATTGATTGATTTTATGGCCACTGGTATCTATGTACCTTCAAGCTAGGAGAGTCTAGGCTGAAAATTTGACATAGGATAGAACACCTTTAATTTTCAGATCTACTATGGAATCATTCTATCAAGTTAAAGTCTTTTGGCTCCAAGTGCCTCCATTTTTCTATATAGTGAGATGAAATAATCAGCTCTGTTTCTATACATTATTAATGATAAATTCTAAAGTATATTTGCAGATAGTTACTACTTAGTTATTAAATGCATTTCTCATAAATCAATCATAAAGATTATTAGTTTCAGATATTTCAGTTATTACATAGTTTATGATGGAAAAAGAGATGTTTAAATTGTGGAATAATAATATTTTCAAGGCTTCTGTTTACTTTTAGCAAACATTCAAATAGGCTTGTCAAAATTTATCAAACTATACATTTAAAGTCCAGTGCCTTCCACTGTATGTAAACTTCATCTCAATTAAATAAAAGAATCTTGGATTAAAAAAAGAGACTAAATAGAAATGATGACTAGATATAGTATGTGATCCTATATTGGATCTGAGCTTAGGAAAAAAATAGATATAAAAGACAATGTAATGATAATGAAATTTGAATATGGACTCTGGTTCAATAGTAGTTTTCTTCTTGATTTTACATATTGATCATTATACTATCATTCAGTTCAGTTCAGTCACTCAGTTCGTGTCTGACTCTTTGTGATCCCATGAACCGCAGCACACAAAGCCTCCCTGTCCATCACCAACTCCCAGAGTTCACCCAAACCCATGTCCATCGAGTCAGTGATGCTATCCAACCATCTCATCCTCTGTTGTCCCCTTCTCCTGCCCTCAATCTTTCCCAGCATCAGGGTCTTTTCAAATGAGTCAGCTCTTCGCATCAGGTAGCCAAAGTATGGGAGTTTCAGCTTCAACAACAGTCCTTCCAATGAACACACAGGACTGTTCTTCTTTAGGATGGACTGGTTGGATCTCCTTGCAGTCCAAGGGACTCTCAAGAGTCTTCTCCAACAAAAGCATCAATTCTTTAGTGCTCAGCTTTCTTTATAGTCCAACTCTCACATCAATACATGACCACTGGAAAAACCATAGCCTTGGCTAGATGGACCTTTGTTTGCAAAGTAATATCTCTGCTTTTTAATATGCTGTCTAGGTTGGTCGTAACTTTTCTTCCAAAGAGTAAGCGTCTTTTAATTTCATGGCTGCAGTCACCATCTGCAGTATTTTGGAGCCCAGAAAAATAAAGTCAGCCACTGTTTCCACATCTATTTGCCATGAAGTGATGGGACTGGATGCTATCATTATATAGGGATTATCCTTGTTTTATGAAATATAGATTTGTGAGTATTTAGGGGTAAAGATGAAACATGTTAACAATTTGCTCTCAAATTTTAATATATATATATGTAATCTTTTTCTAAATCATTTGAGAGTATTATATATTTATATATATAAATAAAAGTTAATATGTACATATATATGACAGAGATCAAACTAATGGATTGAAATATAAATACTTGATAAATATAGATAAAATTTTATATAAATATTGTGACTTTTCTCTGTTTGAAATTACACCATCATGAAAAGTTTGAAAATATATTATTCTTTCAAAATCATATGTATAATGGTATACTTTATACCTTTTATATCCTTGGCTATTATTTGCTCAAATCAGTACTTGTCTCCAACAGTGTAAACTTCTTTTGTTGTTGTTGTTTGTTACTGTATAGTCAGTACGTCATGTCTGACTCTTTGTGACCTGCTGGGCTCCTCTCACATGTGTTTAGAATTTTATGTAAAAGCAAGAAGTCACCACATAACAGCATTCCACATGGAACATGAGCAGGGCATAGAGCAACATTGCTCCCTATAGGAAAATCTACACAAGCTCTTTAGTTCTCAGGAGGTCTCATTTATATGCTGGGTCACTTTTCAGCAATGCACTGTGTGGTATAAATGTGGTATGTGGGGTTAACAGTGGAACACTGGATGGAGAGCCTTAAAAGAAAATGTGAGGAAGTCATTAGACCTGAAAAGTTATATCTCTGTTTATGACCACTTTCACTGTAAGATTTAGAGAAGTAAACGTATGTATTGGGATCTGTTTTCAGGAGGGCGAGTGTTACAAATTCCTCGGGCTAAAGTAGAAGATGCTGGGAGATACGTGTGTGTGGCTGTGAATGAGGCTGGAGAAGATTCCCTTCAGTATGATGTCCGTGTACTCTGTGAGTTTGTTTTTTGCTTATGATGCATTCTTTCTCTCAAAAGTTTTTTGAGGGACTAATGTTTGCATGACGTTGCACTCAGCATTTTAGAGACATAAGCAGAAACTGATAATTCTCCCAGGGAGTTGTCGTATACAAATTGAGAACACCTTAGTTAGTATGCCTGAACTATCAAATAAGAAACTGGCTTAAATTAAAAAAGAGAGAGAGAGAGAATCACTGATCCATGAACCTGAAAACTCCCAGGCTGCAATCATGTCTAACTTCTGTGATTCAGAAGAGATCCACTGAACTTTCTCCTGGCTTGCTTTTCTTTCCCAGTATTTACAACTGAAATCCTAAAATTGGATTTCTGTGGCTTTAATTGGCCAAGCATGAGTCACATATCCATATCTGAACCAATTACAGAGGCCAAGAAGCCTCACTGATAAGGCATAATTTATATGTCCACCCTTGGACCATGGACATGTTATGAATGCATGGACTGAGAGTAGAAGTATTGTACCTTTAAGGGGAAAGAGAGGGGATGGTAGAAGAAGCAGGAAAAAAGTAGACGTTTTCATTAGAAGGAGCTAAGCTGGAGAAGTAGCCGTGGGAATGTATAGGAATCAGTTGGTATGATAGTTTTTATAGAGGAAGTGATTAGACTATATGAAGCGGTAGGCACTTATCTGAGAGTATAAGATGAAACAGATTTTTGTCCTGTGTGATTGAGAAAATTACAGAAAGAGTAATAAAAAGAGAAGATTTAGGAAAACAACATGACTCGAGAAGAATGAAATCAGCATTGTTTTGGATATGTTGAATTTAGCATGGTACCAAGATACTCAGGAAGATGTTGAAAGAGACGTTGGAAATATGGAACTACAACACAGGAGGGAGAATTGAACTGAGGATATAGGTTTGAAAGTTGTACACCAACAAGTGATATTCAGAGGTATTAGATTTTTCAACAGAAAGTGTTATAGATAGAGTGGAAGATCAAGAAGATCATTGTACCATCATTTACAAGTAGGAGACAGGACAAAGAAAGTAGATTAGAGGAGGACCAATCTGAGGAGTTTATGAAATCTACGAAGTCATAGAATCCAAGGCATAGAAAAGGTTATCCAGAAGTGGGTTTAGTATGGAATGCTAAAGCAAATTTCAGTTCAGTTCAGTTGCTCAGTCATGTCCGACTCTGCGACCCCATGGACTGCAGCATACCAGGCTTCCCTGTCCATCACCCACTCCCGGAGCTTGTACAAACTCATGTCCATCAAGTCCGTGATGCCATTCAACCATCTCATCCTCTGTTGTCCCCTTCTCCTGCCTTCAGTCTTTCCCCGCATCAGGGTCTTTCCCAATGAGTCAGTTCTTTGCATCAGGTGACCAAAGTATTGGAGATTCAGCTTCAACATCAGTCCTTCCAATGAGTATTCAGGACTGATTTCCTTTAGGATGGACTGGTTGGATCTCCTTGTAGTCCAAGGGACTTTCAAGAGTCTTCTCCAGTACCACAGTTCCAAAGTATCAATTCTAAGGCACTCAGCTTTCTTCATAGTCCAACTCTCACATTCATACATGACTACTGGAAAAACCATAGTTTTGCCTAGACGGACCTTTGTCAGCAAAGTAATCTCTCTGATTTTTAATATGCTGTCTAGGGTTAGTCATAGCTTTTCTTTCAAGGAGCAGGTGTCTTTTTATTTAATGGCTATAGTCACCATCTGGAGTGATTTTGGAGCCCAGGAAAAGAAAGTCTGTCACTGTTTCCCCATCTGTTTGCCATGAAGTGATGGGACCAAATGCCATGATCTTCACTTTTTGAATGTTGAGTTTTAAGCCAACTTTTTCACTCTCCTCTTTCACTTTCATCAAGAGGCTCTTTAGTCCTTCTTCACTTTCTGCCATAAGGGTGGTGTCACCTGTGTATCTGAGGTTATTGATATTTCTCTCAGCACTCTTGATTCCAGCTTGTGCTTCATCCAGCCCGGCATTTCACCTGATCAACTCTGCATATAAGTTAAATAAACAGGGTGACAGTATACAGCCTTGACGTACTCCTTTCGTAATTTGGAAACAATTCATTGTTCTGTGTCGGGTTCTAACTGTTGCTTCTTGATCTGCATACAGATTTCTCAAGAGGCAGGTAAGGAGTTCTGGTATTTCCATCCGTTTAAGAATTTTCCATAGTTTGTTGTGATCCATACAGTCAAAGGCTTTGGTGTAGTCAATAAAGCAGAAATAGATGTTTTTTCTGGAACTTTCTTGTTTTTTCGATGATCCAATGGATGTTGGCAATTTGATCTCTGGCTCTTCTGCCTCTTCGAAATACAGCTTGAACAACTGGATGTTCTTGGTTCATATACTGTTGAATCCTAGCTTGGAGAATTTTGAGCATTACTTTGCTAGCATGTGAGTTGAGTTCAATTGTGAGGTAGTTTGAACTTTCTTTGGCATTGCGTTTCTTTGTGATTGGAATGAAAACTGACCTTTTCCAGTCCTGTGGCCATTGCTGAGTTTTCCAAATTTGCTGGCATATTGACTGTAGCACTTTCACAGCATCATTTTTTAAGGTTTAAGATAGCTCAGCTGGAATTCCCAGGAGCTCACTATGGCTCAGATCATGAACTCCTTATTGCAAAATTTGGACTTAAATTGAAGAAAGTAGGGAAAACCACTACACCCTTCATACAGTTCAGTCACTCAGTCGTGTCCGACTCTTTGTGACCCCATGAATCGCAGCATGCCAGGCCTCCCTGTCCATCACCAACTCCTGGAGTTCACTCAGACTCACGTCCATCGAGTCAGTGATGCCATCCAGCCATCTCATCCTCTGTTGTCCCCTTCTCCTCCTGCCCCCAATCCCTCCCAGCATCAAAGTCTTTTCCAATGAGTCAGCTCTTCGCATGAGTTGGCCAAAGTACTGGAGTTTCAGCTTTAGCATCATTCCTTCCAAAGAAATCCCAGGGCTGATCTCCTTCAGAATGGGTTGGTTGGATCTCCTTGCAGTCCAAGGGACTCTCAAGAGTCTTCTCCAACACCACAGTTCAAAAGCATCAATTCTTTGGCAGACCTAAATCAAATCCCTTACAATTATACAGTGGAAGTGACAATTAGATTAAAGGGATTAGGTCTGATAGACAGAGTGCCTGAAGAACTATGGATGGAGGTTTGTGGATCAACCATCCCCAATAAAAAGACATACAAAATGCAAAATGGTTGTCTGAGGAGGCCTTACAAATAGCTGAGAAAAGATGAAAACCTGAAGGCAAAGGAAAAAAGGAAATATATACCCATTTGAATGCAGAGTTCCAAAGAATAGCAAGGAGAGATAAGAAAGCCTTCCTAAGTGATCAGTGCAAAGAGATATAGGAAAACAGTTGAATGGGAAAGACTAGAGATCTCTTCAAGAAAATTAGAGATACCAAGGGACTATTTCATGCAAAGATGGGCACAATTAAGCACAGAAATGGTATGGACCTAACAGAAGTAGAAAATATTAAGAAGAGGTGGCAGGAATACACAGAAAAACTGTACGAAAAAGATCTTCATGACCCAGATAACCATGATGTTGTGATCACTCCTCTAGAGCCAGACATCCTGGAGTGCAAAGTCAAGTGGGCCATAGGAAGCATCACCACGAACAAAGCAAATTTAAAGAAATGAAAACTAAAAAAGGTCATTTGGCTTTGAAACTAAAAAATCATTGGTGAAATTCAAAAGATCAATTTTTTTTTTTAGTATGGTGTAGTACTCAACCACAGACCAGAAGGATGTATACTGAGCAAATAATCAGATGGAAAAGGAAAAAATATAAACTACTCTTAGGAGATTTTGAAGAGGCAGGAAGACGTGAAATTGAGTTGTAGGAAAGCGCTTGTCTGAAATAATATCTTTAAGAGAGTTTTGAACTTGCTTATAGATCAAGGAAAATGCTCCAACAGACAGGGACAGGTTAGTTTCTAGTGTGTGTGCAGATGGGAGGAAGGTGCAAGATTGATGGAGCAAGTCTTAGAATAGGTGAAAAATGCAGTCAAGAAACCAAGAGGGGTCAGCTAGGGTTCACTACCTTCCATGGTAGTGAAATGCCATCCCTTGAGATGGTAAGGATATGTGGGAACACATATCAAATGTATTTAGTCCTTTCCTTAAGTATGAGAGTAAGAGAAACAGTGGTTGGGGTGGTGTTTTGGGCCCATGGAAAACAGAACATTTGACATTTCCACCACGAGGGAGGGGTGTATAGACAGTCAAACATTGAAGTTGGAGCTACTTGGTTTCATCATTGCTTTCTGCACCCACCCTCATCAACCTGGGATCAGAGATTAAAAAAAAAAAATTATAATGTGACCTAAGGGTGGGGAGGGGAGCCTGTGAGGGTGGTGCAGAAAGGTAATAATTAGTATTAACCTAAATGGGAAGCAAACTTTGGGAGTCCAGCATAGGTGGGGAAGGAAAAAGTAAACCCAAATTTACATAGTTTTTAATCACCACCGTGATTTATTAATGTAAAATGTTACTTCAGGATCATGGATTCTTCAACTTTTGCTTCTCTCTTATCCCAAACTTTTAAAAATTGTCATAAAGCTAGAATAATTTAGAAAGGACTTTGCTTCCTGTCTTTTCTCTTTGTTTCAATCACTTATTAGTGCCGCCAGTTATCAAGGGAGCAAATGGTGATCTCCCTGAAGAGGTCACCGTGCTGGTGAACAAGAGTGTGCTGATGGAGTGTTTATTCAGTGGCAGTCCCACACCAAGGAGTTCCTGGCAAAAAGATGGGCAGCCCTTGCTAGAAGATGAGCGTCATAAATTTCTATCTAATGGGAGAATTCTACAGGTAACAGTAAACAATCTAATTTAAAAATAGCTATGAGTTTGTATTTTATAATCACTGTGTTTTGCTTTTAAAAATAATTTGTACTGGTTTATAAATATTTGTGGACTTCCCTGGTAGCTCAGCTGGTAAAGAATCTGCCTGCAGTGCAGGAGACCCCGGTTCGATGCCTGGGTTAGGAAGATCCCCAGGAGAAGGGATAGGCTACCCACTCCAGTATTCCTGCCTGGAGAATTCCATGGACAGAGGAGCCTGGTGGGCTTCAGTCCCCATTTATGAAAAAACAACACATCATAAAAAGGATATAAAATACAATTATTCTTCCTCATTCTTTTCTCATTATCACTGGTGACCACTGTTAACAGTTTTATGTGAATATTTCCAGAATTCATCTGTACATTCACACACATACACCTAAATTTACTGTAATATGGCCTCTGTGTTAAACATCAAATTATAAGTGAATTATTATAATCTTTTCATTGCATATTTCTGATGATAAGATTCTAGATGGTGTAAGGTTCTATGTAGATTAAAATTTGTCCTCTGTTGGCAAAGAGTTGATAATAATAGAAACCATATAAATATCCTGAATTACTGTGTACTAATGGGCATGTCTTATTTTTTTCTTTTCAAGTGTCCGAAAAGAAAGATAGGCACTTGTAGAAATAACGCCAACTCTTTTGTTAGGACACAACTTAAGAAATTATTTCTTGAACATATTAATGATGTTCTGTAGGTCCAAGAATTTAAGCATCAGGGAATCCAACCCAGAACATATCTCATGGAGTTCTTAAAAAAAAAAAAAAAGTATGGGATTCACTGCTTATAAGTAATCTTGAATTTTCTAAATATCTTCTAAACATCATGACTTTTTCTATGTGATGCACGTTAAACCTCTAGCTAAATGCTAAAATATTTCCGTTGGCTAGAGCTAAAAGATATGTAGATCAATAGAAATGTCTGCATAATTTAAAGACATAGCTACTATATTCTTGCCGTGTAAAACCACTTCGAACAGCTTAAAATAATAGGGATTTATTCGGCTCACAAGCCTTCTTTCTGGTTGACTGGGCGATTTTCTGGTCTTGGCAAGGCTTACTCAAGTGTCTACATACTGTGGGTTGGATTTAGTGGCTCTGCTGATCTCAGCTGGGCTCTTGCATGTTTCTGGGGCCTCAGTTGCAATAACTAGGATGACCCTTCCCATGTGATCTCTCACCTTCCAGCAGGCTAATCCTGGTTTCCTCAAAGAGTGGTGGCAGGCTTCCAGATGAGTGGGGGGAAGTGCACAAGGCTTAGGTTTGAAATGGAACACTGTCACATCCATCACACTCTGCTGGTCAAAGCTGATCACAAGGCCAACACAAATTCTACATCTTTATCCCACTTCCTGATGGGAGGAATTTCCAGTGATGTAGTCACATGGGCAGGGATGTAGATGGGGAAGTGGGAGAAAGACTTGGGACTTTTCTTAGTCAATATGCCAGTATGTACAAAATTGCCTTTTCTGATTAGAAATCTTTATAAATATTTATTTAATTGACCTCATAAAAACCAGCATCAGCCATGCTACATATAAAAATTCTTTATTATGTTTATCTGGTATTAACTAGAAAGAATATGGATTGTTTATTCTCAAAATTGACAAGCTGCTTTCTAAAAAGTTTTAGTTGAAATTGCTTCATTTTCCCCCTTAGGTTCTAAATAGTCAAATAACAGATATCGGCAGATATGTGTGCATTGCTGAGAACACAGCTGGAAGTGCCAAAAAATATTTTAACCTCAATGTTCATGGTAAGAGCTCAGTTCCAAAAACATCTGTTAGAGTATGCTTGAAAAAGCAGGAAAACTGTGTTTTAGATTATGTAGGCTTATTTCCTATTTTTTAACTTGAACAATGTGTGGAGCCAGCATTCATTCAGTCTTTCCCCTTCTTTCTTTCTTACCACAGCTTATGGGATTTATAAAGTACAAATCTTTTAGGAAGACTGTTTTTATATTATTTCAGTCCCCTAAGACAAAGTAGTTACTCCTATGTATTTGAAAGTTAAAAAAAAAAAATCAAAATTTGAAATCCCAAAGAGTGTAAGTTCATATGAAGTAAGAACCAAAAATAGCTCTTCTACTCATGAAAATTTACCCACTGGGCGTGATTGGAACCAGTTTCTGTCCTCAGTTATGGAATTCATGTTGAATTACACCCTCCAGAACTTAATACACTCCCCAAGGAAGAAAAAGTCACTTTGTGTAGTTTAATAATTCCTAAGAACCATCCATATATCTAATTCATTTATCAGATTTTAAGTTTTCGATAAATGCTAGACACTCCATAAATACTAGTTTTTTTTGCTTTTGCTAAAAATGCTGTTGGATGTCAACCATAAATAATTTTATTTTCATGACACACAGCTGCTTCCAGAATATTAAATTGGAAATGGTGAACAATTATTATAACATTTTCTTTAACTGTTTGATTCACATGGCTCAGCTGGTAAAGAATCTGCCTACAATGCAAGAGACCTGGGTTCAATCCCTGGGTTGGGAAGATCCCCTGAAAAAGGGAAATGCTACCCACTCCAGTGTTCTGGCCTGGAGAATTCCATGGACTGTATAGTCCATAGGGTCGCAGAGTCAGACTCAACTGAGCGACTTTCACTTACTCTCACTCTGTGATTCATATACCAGATTCTAGCTCATTTTGAAAATAGCAGAAATTTGACATGAGTGAAACATTTCTTCTTTCAAAAGACTTTTATTTATCGCAATGGATATTCTTTTGTGGTGTGATATGTAGGAAGTATTGATGTCTAGCAATGTCTGGTACTGATGCTGTGTAACAGATTTGAGGCAGTGCTATCTTTGTAGTCCCAGTGCTTAGAAACTTTTGTTGAGTAAATCTGACCAAAATGGTAATAATGTATTATGATTTTCCAGAAAAAGTGAATTAAACAGTAATAATCATTGTGAAAGTATACATTCTAATCGATAAAGTACAGTAGAATAAATGTTGAAAAATAAAAGTGTTGATTATTTTTCCTGATCCCCCAAGGCAGGATTCATTTTTCTTTCTTTACATGGTCAAAAGCATCTTGTAAAAACAAAAAAAAACCCAGTTTTAGTAGTTACAGATGCTACTTTATTATCTTTCTATGTCAGTATCTTCACCTCTATCTTAAAACTTTATTATAAATTCTGTAGACAAATGGTTATTTCTTATGGACCTTGGTCTTCCTAAACCTAAGGACATGGTAGTTGCTAAACAAATATTTGTTGTTCCTTGATTATATTTCCTTTATATCCAGTTTCTCTTCTTAATGTATAGCAGAATTGTCTGAGTTGGGAACCTTGCATGAATTGAGAGGCAGCTGCCATTAGTGTTTACTGTTAAGAATGGGACAGGAGGGCTCTCCTCTGTTGCCAGTTCATGGTGTCTTGATCTCCTGACTGCATTAGGAATCCATACTTCATATTGGATTAAATACTGGAAAATCCATGTAGGGGAGAAGCCATTTAAATTGCTTCCCTAAAACCATACCATTTGTTTCCCAGCAGTGCTTGTTCTGGTTGGTCTCTAACCTTCAGTCTGTTGACCTCCAATGTTTCCCAACCCTCGGTGTCTTTACTTTCCTTCACATCCAGCCTGACCTTCATTGACCAGCATATTGATTACTGCTCTTAGCCCATGTCTTCTCAGTGCTCTTGCTTAATAAAAGCTCAGGTCCACATATAGCAACGCAACATACTGACTGCTTGATACCTACAAGATGACGTGCCAGGTGTTTTTATATATGTTATTTTACTTAATTATCTCAACCCCAGGTGGTTTGGTCCTATTATATATCTCTTTTACGGATGAAAAAGATGAGCCTCTGTGAGATAAACATGGCCAAAGTTACACAGCTGGCAAATACAAAACCAGTATTTTAACTCAGGTAGGCTGCAGTCCGTGGGGTCGCGAAGAGTCGGACAGACTGAGCGACTTCACTTTCCCTTTTCACTTTCATGCATTGGAGAAGGAAATGGCACCCACTCCAGTGCTCTTGCCTGGAGAATCCCAGGGACCGGGGAGGCTGGTGGGCTGCCGTCTATGGGGTCGCACAGAGTCGACACGATTGAAGTGATGCAGCAGCAGCAGCAATCTGATTCCAGAGGCTTTAAGCTTAGCTGCTTTTCTGTATTACCTCTCAACTGAATTCTGTATGTATACCCAGTTAGGTAACCCTAGCTGGAGAAACTCTTGGCATCAGGAATATTGGAGTTATCAATTCACAGGTACTGCTTGAAATGAGCTCTTTATACTGGCTGGGGTGCATCCTTATGTCTCTACTTCAGAGTGACTCACACCTTCTCGAATGCCAGATGGCCCCTGTCTTAGCTCGGGCAGCCATTAACAAAATACCAGAGACTACGTGGTTAAACAAGAAGAGTTTATTTTCTCACCAGTCTGGAGGCTGGAAAGTCCAAGATCAAGGTTCCAGCAGGATTCAGCTTTGGTGAAGGCTCTTTCTGGCTTGAAGATAACCAGTTTGTCTTCATGAGGCCCTTCCATGAGCACACATGGACGGAAAAAGCAAGGAAGCTTTCAGCTGTCTTATTTTTATAAAGACAGTAATCTGGTAGGATCAGGCTTATGACCTTTATGACTTCATTTATGTTTCACTTCTTCAAGTCCCTGTCTTCAAATACAACCACACTGAGAGTTAGTGTTTTAGTATATGAATTTTTGGGGGACACAAACGTCAGTCCATCACAGCCCACCTCTTACTTTCAGTCAATACCCTTGCCTCCTGTTTTACAGGGAAAAGAGAAGGCGTATTGCAGAAACCACTTCTAATTCCTACCATCAAGTTGACAATATCAGCTGTGTCTGATATTGCCATTTCTTCTTTCCTTCTGTTACAACACAGAATGGAAGAGTTCCTCTGCCTTCCAAAGGCTGACTTGGCTCTAGATCCCTGCCGCTACCCCCTCAGAAATCCCACAGTCTCCTCTCTTCCTCTCCAGTACTGAAATTCACACTTTTACTGGCTCTTTCCCAAGAGCACTTAAATTTACTTCTCTCTTCCCTCTTAAAAAATAAAAATAAACTCTCCCTTGGACCTAGTATTTCCCTTCAGCTGCCTCCCTCTCTTTGCCCCGATTTCAAAACAACCTCTAATCGCTGTGTATATTTACCATCTCCATCTCCTCACTCCTGCTCATTCCTCCCACCGCTACTCACCAGATTTCACCCCCACATCTCCAATGAAGCTGCTCACTGAATTCAAGAAATGACATCAAAAATCCAGTAGGCATTTTCCAGGCTTTATCTTTCTTACTTTTGAGCATTTGACATTCTTGAGCATTTGACTATCTTTTTCAAAATTTCTCTTCCTTTGGCTTATGTGATACCTACGTCCTTTATTTATATCTTTCCTTTCCAATCTCTCATTGCCAGTTTCCTTTGTTAGTTCCTCCCTTCCTACTTGACTATTACTCATTATTTTTCTAAGCCCTCAACCTCATTTCTTCAAGCTCTTCCTCACGCATCATGTGATCTCATGAATTCCCAAATTTCAGATACCATTTATGTGCGGATAGTTGGCAAAGTTTTATCTCCAGCCAGGTCACCCTCAGGAACTCTAGACTCTTCTATTCAGATATTTACTTCATATCAATACAAATGTGTGATAGTCATTCGTAAGACCACGTGTATGTAACTGAGCTTATTCCCTTTTCCCCAAAATGTGTTCCTCCTCCAGGGATCTGTGTCTCAGTAAAGGGAATCACCATCTTCCCACTGTTCAAGCCAGGAAAAGGAATGCCATCCTTGATTCCTCCTCCTCCTTAAACCTCACACGCAAAGCATTGAGTCCTGGATATTCTACCACAAAACATCCTGGATCCACTCACTCTTCTGTTCATTCCGACACCATCCTGAGCATAGCTCTGTAATCTTTTGCACTTATCACAGCAATAGTCACCTAACTGGTCTTTCTGAGTCCCTTTTAGCCTTCTCACCAATTCCCTCCACTGTGGCCAGATTGGTATCTTTTAAGTGAATTTTTGAGTAAACCATTCTTCTGCTTTCCTTCCCTTGGGCTATATTTCAGTGTTCTTAATGATGCCCAGAAGACCCTGTAGGACTTGATCCTACTTAGTCCTTGTATCTTGTCTACTCTCCAGCCTAACTCCCCAACAACCTTGCTCTTCAAACTCTGGTCAGGTCAGCCTTCTGGTGCCATATTCTTTTTCCCATTTGGACCATTGTATATGCCATGCTATCTTTCTGGAAGGTATCCCTGTTTTCTGTCTTCTTGGAGAACCCCATGGACAGAGGAACCTGACAGGCTACAGTCCACAGAGTCACAAAGAGTCGGACATGGCTGAGCAACTAGGCATGCACACTTGTAATTACAAGGCAGTATCAGATGGTGGCTAAGAAGAGGGCTCTAAACCAGACACCAGTCTCTCCCAGTGACTGTGAAACCTTAGGCAAGATGCTAATCTCTCTCTGTCTCAGCTTCCTCATCTATAATAAGAGGATAAGAACTGTATCTAACACATAAGTTTTACGAGCTTTCAATGAAATGGCATTATAAAGTGTTTAGTGCCTGGCACAGCATAATCACTCAAAAAAATGTTATCTGTCACTTTTTTGCTCAGTGTCACTACCACCAAATTATTCTTTATAGTCTATTATATTTTTGTACTGCATCAGCACTTAGCACAGCATCTGAAATAAGTATCAATGAATGGTCCTGAAAATTAGTGATTAAAAGTTTGATAGTAATATTTAAAAAGCAATTTTGTCTTTTTGATCTTTTTTTGATGCTGTTTTAATACCTCAATCTGAATATAATACATAGAAAGAATAATATAGAGTATAATATAATAATAGAATGTTACATTACATTCTTTATCTCATGTCTTACTATCTTTGCTAGCCTGAGCGAGACCTATCTCTGCCTTTAAATCTATTCATTCATTCATATATTCATTCATTTTTAATGCCCATTCCTCACTCCTGTTCCCACCCCAGCCCCACTTTGGAAGTCATTTGAATCCATAATATTATTCCTTCAATATGCATGTGTTCTCATAAAAACATCTATTGTTCCATAAATGTGTGTTTTAATACACATAATTGTCATTTGCATTGTTAATCTTATTTGTACTCTTCTTTTTTCTGTACTGCTTTTGCTTTTGGAATTCTTTTTTGGTGTTGAACAATAAGACGTTATATTGTTTATTTCTTAAATATTTTGCTCATCTTGAAAGTCATTTATTTACATTGTGGAAATTATCTGTATAATTTACAGATAGATACCCTAAAATAAAATGTCTAGTATTACTATAAACAAGAAAATAAAAACTTTAAGGATATAATATTAAAAGCCAGAATATTCAAATATATTTAATAAAAAGCAGTATTAGATCTTTGTACATTGACAAAACCATCTTAAGAACTTCCAATTACATTTTACAAATAAAATGCACAATAATTCTGCCTTTAAAAATTCTAGTATTTTCTTTCAATTGGAAAAAACAAAACTGATGTACATGAATTTGATGAAGGCATTAGGGAATTCTAAGAAGAAAGGTAAATAATTAGTATCATTAACTCAGTGCTTTAGCAGAGTATAGTGGTTGGGCTTATATTAATAAATTGGAGTATGTATTATTGATAATCTCATTTTTCACTTTTAATATGTTTAATATTAACATATTTCACTTTTAATATATTTACTATTATAGTTCCTCCAAGTATCATTGGTCCTAACCCTGAAAATCTCACTGTTGTGGTGAACAATTTCATCTCTTTGACCTGTGAGGTCTCTGGTTTTCCACCTCCTGATCTCAGCTGGCTCAAGAATGAACAGCCTATCAAACTAAACACAAATGCTCTCATTGTGCCTGGTAAGGAACTTAGTACTCTTTTAAAGTAGGCAACACTTTCTCATTTTTCTTTATTTTTAATACAAATGGAATTTCAACTTAGTCTCTTTCCAGACTTTTGTCTTGCTACGTTCATTTGTTCACGTTAAATGCCTCTCTCTAGCCGTTTGGGGCTGTTAGGATGAAACCGTGTAGACTTTTATGAGTTGAGTGGGAATGTACAGTAACAAGGTCTGCTTCAGAAAATTATGAAATTTGGGAACAGAGCTGCTTACTAATCCCTTGGGGATGATAAGTTTACGAAATAGTGCTTTCATTGGATAAATTCACTGGTTGTTTTTAATCAGTACTAAAGCTCCTGAAGGGTAGATAAATTGACTAACAGAGGATAGCCACTTCCGTACCGTGGGAGATTTAAACCAGAAATACTTAACGTATACTGACTGTAGTACAATTATTGTTTACTCAGAAGAATCTGTATGAAACAGTTCTGTTATCCACATTTGGTTACTGGAGATAAATTTTTAATAATTTTTTCTTTTAGAAGGAAGCAGAGTAAGTAATGGGCTTACCTGGTTGCTTAGATGATAGAGTCTACCTGCAGTGTGAGAGACCTGAGTTCAATCCCTGGGTGGGGAAGATCCCCTGCAGAAGGGAATGGCAACCCACTCTAGTATTCTTGCTGGAAAATTCCATGGACAGAGGAGACTGGTGGGTTATAGTCCATGTGGTCACAAAAAAGAGCCAGGCATGACTGAGTGCCTAGCACTTTAACTTTCAGAGTAATAATGAAAGGATCCAAGGATCCAAGAAAACTGATTGAATTCTTTCATTTTGTATATGAAATGCTTCTATTAATATATATAGATTTCTCTCTAAGGGAAAGGATATATTTTGTTATTTATCTTGTTGATAAACTAGTTATTACAACAATTTCTATACCGCTCTTCAATTTGCACTGTATTTGCCCACAGGTGGTCGAACTTTGCAAATTATCCGGGCCAAGGTATCTGATGGTGGTGAATACACTTGTATAGCTATCAACCAAGCTGGGGAAAGCAAGAAAAAAGTTTCCCTGACTGTTTATGGTTTGTTTATACTCTTCTCATAAGAGTCTTTCATTTTTAAACTGGTATTAGGTATTTTCTATCTGCGCATCTTAATGGAAAAAACAAAACCTCTGTTTTCTTCCTTCAGTGCCCCCAAGCATTAAAGATCATGGAAGCGAATCTCTTTCTGTAGTTAATGTAAGAGAGGGGACCTCAGTATCACTGGAGTGTGAATCGAATGCTGTCCCGCCTCCAGTCATCACCTGGTATAAGAATGGACGGATGCTAACAGACTCTGCTCCCCTGGCGATTTTGGCCGATGGACAAATGCTGCACATCGCAAAAGCTGAGGTGCATCTTTTATTTTTGTTTGTATGTCATGCGTGACTCCTCGGTGGGATTATGGAAGAGAGAATTGGAAGTTGTATCTTTCCTTTACTACACTAAAAAATTATTTTCATTAAAAAAAATTACATCATCAATGCCATTATCTTCATTTTTTCATTTAAAAGAAAAAGCAGGATTGTAGAAGGCAATTAGGACTGGGGCATTTGAGCATAAAGATGACTGATGATTTAATCTACACTTGAACAGTGTGATTGGTCATCTGTAACTTAATGGAGCACATACAATAGTATCTTTTTCTTTTAGGTATCTGACACAGGCCAGTATGTATGTAGAGCTATAAATGTAGCAGGACGGGATGATAAAAATTTCCACCTCAATGTATATGGTGAGCATCTGCCTCTAATACAAGTCTTTTTTCCCCCAGATATGCAAATGAAAGAAAGTATCCTGAATTAATTTAATGAGGACACATGATTTTCTTCTGTCTTTTTACAGTGCCACCCAGTATTGAAGGGCCTGAAAACGAAGTCACTGTGGAGACAGTCAGCAATCCTGTTACTTTAACATGTGATGCTACTGGACTCCCACCTCCCTCCATAGCATGGTTGAAGAACCACAAACCCATAGGTAATGTAGCTGTGCATTTCTTATGATTGTTTTCTTTTGCTCCTCATTCATTAGGTTAATAAACTAGCACATGTTCAGTACTGTGCACATAGCTATGTTTAGTTCAGAAAGCCTAATGTACTAGAATATAAACTTACAAAAGAGTCTTCATTTTACAGAGATTTTTCTCCTTGTCTTTTTCAAAAACTAAGGCGGTCCTTTAAAATCAAAGTACAAAGGGAGGACCTTTAAGAAATACATTTATCACATAAAGTCAGACATTTTTATGGTGAATTGTAGAGACATTAAAATAAAAGCTTTTTTATGATTTGCTTTGTTTCTACCACTAGAAAATTCTGGCTCACTGGAAGTTCATATTTTGTCTGGGGGAAGCAAACTCCAAATTGCCAGGTCCCAACATTCAGATAGTGGAAACTATACATGCATTGCCTCAAATATGGAGGGAAAAGCACAGAAAAATTACATTCTTTCAATTCAAGGTATGTGGGGTACACTCTGATCTGTCTTCAGTTTCCTTATTCCATTCTATTTATAGTACAAAATAAGTGTATATCTAAACAGATCATTTATAATTGATTCAAAATATCTCTTTTGTGTGTTTTGGATATTGTAGTCTTTTCAGTTTATTGAGATTTAAGTGATGTAAAGAACCATATCATTTTAGAGTACACAGCATAATGATTTGACTTACAAAACATCTTTTTTTTTAAGATTTTGTTTCATGTGGACCATTTTTTAAAAGTCTTTATTGAATTTATTACGCTATTGCTTCTGTTGTTTTATGTTCTGGCTTTTTGGTCATGAGGCACAAGACACTTAGATCTTAGCTTCCCAGGCAGGGTTCAAACCTGTACTTCCTGCATTGTAAGGTGAAGTCTTAACCACTGGGGCATCAGGAAAATCCTCAAAATATCTTTAGATAAACAAAAAATACTATGAATTTTCTGTCCTGCATTTACCAGTAGGTAGAGTTTTCATGAAAATGTACATAAATGTGAAGAAAAGAGTAGTAGAAATTTCAAAATCTGTTTTTCCATGTGTCCTGAACTGTGTACCTTCCTATAGTATGTTTACTTCTTCACTTAGAGCTGGAATAATTTATTTTGATACTAAGCCTATAGAGTCTCTACTTATATAGATATGTAAGATTTATCTCATGAAGAGATTAAATATGTCCTAATTACTGATCAAGGGATGGGTAAATGTAAATAATCGTGAATCTAATTGGAGGTGAGAATAAAGAGCATTAATTTATCCAAAAAATACTTAATTAACATCTATTATGTTCCAGCATAGAATTGAGCGCTGCAGGGAGAACTTGCATCTTTTTGATGTTCAGCAAACCCTCGGATATTATAAATTGAAATGGAAGTCTAACTTGAAACCAAGTAGAAATGCTTGCTTTTTCCAATTTCATTATAGTTATTGTGAAAAGAATTTGTCCTAAGTTTGTCCAATGCAATTGTGAATATGTATTATCTACTTGCTGTGTGCTCTGCTGAAACTAACCACAGAAAAATTGAAATTTTTTCCAGTTTTATTGAAATATAATTGACATGTAACATTGTATAGGGCTTCCCATTCTTTACTCAGAGGTAAAGAATCCACCTGCCAATGCAGGAGACACGGGTTCAGTCCTGGGATGGATGCTTATAATCTTTATAGCTAAAATTTCCCAAAATAAATCACCTTCTATAATCTTTGTATTATCACAAGGAAGAGGAAATGGCAACCCACTCCAGTATGCTTGCCTGGGAAATCCCATGGATAAAGGGGCCTTCTGGGCTACAGTCCATGGGGTCGTACAGAGTTGGACACCATGTAATGACTGAGCATGCACCAACATTATACAAGTTTAACGTGTACAACATAATGATTTTATATATGTATATGGTGCAAAGTGATCACCACAGTAAGATTAAAATCCATCCCCGAAAAATTGAAATTAAAGAAAAATCAAAATTAGTTTATGAATATCAGTGGTTTTTCCTATTAGTGATGCTGAAGATTTTAGAAGCACAAAAGGAAATACAGCTGTTCGGAGATTCAGTGTCAGAAATTACATGCCTAATTTATGTTTAATGCATTAATAATAATAGATGCCACTCATGGAGTATGTGGTATGATCAAAGATTTTTACCAGACATTTTGTATGTGTCTTAAGACTATATAGATGCTATATATGCACGAGGCCTAGTCCATGCTATGCCTTTGTTGTTGCTTTAGCTGCTAAGTTGTGTCTGACTCTTTTGCGACCCCATGGACTGTAGCCCGCCAGGCTCCTCCGTCCATGGGATTTCCCAGGCAAGAATACTGGAGTGGGTTATTATTTTCCTTCTTCAGGAAATCTTCCCAACACAGGGATTGAACCCACATCTCCTGCATTGGCAAGTGGGTTCTTTACCACTGAGCTACCCAAAAGCCTGCTTTCCTGTATTTGACACTTATTATGGGATGTCTCATTAGCATTCTTATTGATTCAACTTCTTTGGTAAATATAAATTTAGTATAATTATTCTTATCTTCTGGACAACTGAAATGAGATTTGGAGAGATTATGCAGTGGTGTCTTGGTAAATATCTAACAGTTGACTCTGCAAATAAAATGGTCTTGACTTGGAACCAGTCATCTGTCAATTTCTGTGGTGTGAGTATTTCCATGGTGGCCCATTTCAAGCTACCGCTTGAAATGATGGCACTGAACATGGAGTTGTAAAGATATGCAAATCTGGCTCTTGCAACTTGGTGTAAACTGCCTCCACTATATGAACCACACCACTGTAATTATTAAGAAGAGTAATTCAAATGTGTTTCTAATAGAATTGTCAACATTTTCATTATCCACTATTTCTTAATTGAATCATTAAAGTGAGGAAGAAAGATGCTAGTAAAAGAAATAGAGGTGATTGAATCTTGAATAATAAGCTATTTGTTGTTCAGAATAAAGAGCATTTAAACTGTATCATAGAGAAAGAAATACTCAATTCAGATACCTTCCTCAGACTTATGCTAAACTTTTATAAAACAGATTCTCCTGAACTGTATTAATTCTGAGCTATCTATTGAGGCTTTAATCAGGAGTGATTCTCTCTGGCCAAGAAGGGTGCTCATGAAGTAGATGTGTCAACAATCCCATGACTAAATAATTATATCAACTTACAGTATAACAAGAATATTGAAGTGATTCCTATACTTACTTTTCAAGTAATTTCTGACAATGGCAAGAGTTTGATCTTGAACCACAATCTAGGAAGAATATGACATAAAAATAGCATATTGTTCTATGATTCTGTTGTATTCATAGCATTTGCACTCTTATGCCTTGATAATGAAAGTCTTAATTATTTCTCCAAAGTTCCTCCAAATGTTGCTGATGCTGAGATTCCAAGTGAAGTCAGTGTCCTTCTTGGGGAAAATGTTGAGCTGGTCTGCAATGCAAATGGCATTCCCACCCCACTTATTCAGTGGCTTAAAGATGGAAAGCCCATAGTTAACAGTGAAACAGAAAGAATTCGGTATGTGTAAAAAGAATCTTTGTGCCATTAATTGTGTCTTCTACAATGCTTTATGCTTCAAATTTCACGTGAATAATAGTGAATTCAGTCTCTTTGGAACTTGGCTATCATTATATTCAGAAAGAAAAGGATACAGTTTTAGAGAGCTGGACACAGATATTCTCTTGGGAGAATCATTCAAAAGTATCTGCATATGCATGTGTTCTTTGTCTTTATCTTTATCTTTCAACTCTGTTATAAAATCTCCCTACATGTTCATTTCTGCAAGTGTTAGTTAGCTGTTGTAGATTTTATTCCTCTAATTCCAGAACATTTATTCCAAAGTCTACATCATAAAAATAATTAGTTTTTCTTTCTTGCTAACATCAAATCAATTTCATCCTACAAACGATTCATCAGTCATCTCTTAGATGTAATTTTGTGTCCTAAAATCACCAGACCGCCAGACATGCCATAGTGCTTGGCTCATTTTGAAAGAAAGATACTATCATCATAACCTGGTTCATCCCTTGTAATGTGTCCAGATGCCGTTTTTAGTTGACTCTTCATGCCACAAACCTCATAGAGATGGAATGATAAATGTTACAGGCTTCCTGATACTTTCAACAAATGTATTTTGAAGGACAATCCATTATTCTATACTCTGCTGGATTATTTCTTCACAAAGTCTCATAATATATATACACCAGAGTAATTGTAATTACTTGAAGAATTATATATACCTTGCATGCACCTTACTCACTCAGTCATGTCCGACTCTTTGCGACCCCACGGACTGAGGCCTGCCAGGCTCTTCTGTCTGTTGGATTTTTCAGGCAAGAATCCTGGAGTGGGTTGCCATTTCTTTCTCTAGGGGATTTTCCTGACTCAAGTATCAAACCCATGTCTCCTACATTGGCAGGTGGATTCTTTGCCACTGAACCACCTGGGAATCCCTTATATATACCTCAGCAGGCATTAATTAAATGTATTACAAATGTTATTACTTTGAACCAATATTTTAAATTTAGGGGTTTGCAGTATATTTTCTACTCAATGAATTAAATGTATACAATTTATGGAAAAATAAATTTTTTTCCTTGAAGTTTTATGTTAAAATTTAAATATTAGTCCCCTTTACAAAATTAGGTGAATTGCCAAATAATGTTTTAGCTTAGAGGTACATTTTGCATTTCACTTCTCTGGTTGGACATCCCTCAAAAGTTAACCAATATGTCATTATTTTTATTAAATCAGCTGTGATATCAACCTAGTTCCAAACCGAGTACTAGATAGTTGGTGGGACTTTAAGTTATTCTAAAAGGTAATATTTATACCTAGGAATTTAGGATCTATTACTTCTCCTCTTACAGTAAGATCTCAAATATATTTATTCTTATTTTCAATTTTTTGATTATTTGTTCCCAGCTCCACAATATATGTAGGTTTGTGAGGGGGCCAATTTATCCACCAAATGAAATAATTTTTCCAAAGTTAACTTAGTGTTTTCCTTTAGTTGTGGCAGCTTGCTTTTTGTTTATTCACATGGTTAAACTCATGGAATTTAAAAATTTATGTTTTCAAAAATAAAAAATAAAATAGACCCAGATAATAAAATTATACTTCTCAATAATTATATTTAATAATATGATATAGTAGAAATGGAATATTTACTCTTGACCCTGGGAGAATGTAATAAAATGGCTATTATAAGAATAACCGTAGATAGTAATTTAACCTCTTTATAAAACATAGGAAGTTTTATTTGATAATAAATGGTGTGTGAATAGAATCAGTAATGTAATAATCTTAATTTAGATATTATTGATAATGTAATCATATTGTTAGTATTCACTATTATGTTATTCAAAGAGAAAGCTATAGCAATTTGTGGGGAAAAATTTGCAAATAACACCCATACATAAATACTAAGCTGTTGTCACTGTTTAAATAAGTTATTCCATCTTGCTCCTTCAGTTCAGTTCAGTCGCTCAGTCATGTCCGACTCTGCGATCCCATGAACTGTAGCACGCCAGGCCTCCCTGTCCATCACCAACTCCCAGGGTTCACTTGGACTCATGTCCACTCGAGTCAGTGATGCCATCCAACCATCTCATCCTCTGTCATCCCCTTCTCCCTTGCCCTCAATCTTTCCCAGCAGCGGGTTCTTTTCAAATGAGTCAGCTCTTTCTCATTAAGACTAATACTAAGTTGTTTATAGCTAGATTTTTCACTTTAATTTCTTATTAAAATATTATAAACATTCTTCAGTTTTTATACCAAAATTTTATAATTTTCATTTAATTCAAACCTTATATTGATAAGTAATGACAAAACATTCTATTTCTGAGAAAAACATGCCTTTGCCCATGATTTGGATAGAAAAGTTCCTGATGTTCATTTCCTTTTCCTCAGAAGGAGGCAGCGGGTGTATGGCACCTGGTACTGCAGAAGTTTAGCTGGTTACCTGAAACCACCTTCAGTTTCACTAGCTCTGACTTCCATGTACTTAATGAAAAAGATTTGAACCATTATATCCAAGATGAAGATGCATTTTAGCGTGACTCTTTTTTTCTTTTTAAGAATATAATAATCCAAGTGAGTTTTCCAGGAATAGCTAGCTCCATAAAAATCATCTCAGTGCATCTGTTATTCTCTCTCCTACAGGGTGACTGCAGACGGCAGCACATTAAACATTTACGGAGCTCTCCCATCCGACAAGGGGAAGTACACATGTGTTGCTACTAATCCTGCTGGAGAAGAAGACCGGATTTTTAATTTAAATGTCTATGGTAAATATGAAATTTCATCCTCTTTTGGTTATGCTGCCTTAGAATCTATCAGACGAAATAAAGCCATAGGTGTCTGAAGCATTTAGTTCTAAAATCTGATGTCCTTGTTATTTCCTTTTAGGATATAAAGCAGAAATATGAGTAAATGTAGTTGAATGATTTGAACTAGTAATAAACCCATTCCCTCCTCTCTCATTTTCTGCATGACATAGTTCCACCTGCAATTAGGGGTAATAAAGAAGAAGCAGAGAAATTAATGGCTTTGGTGGACACCTCAATAAATATTGAATGCAGAGCCACAGGAATGCCTCCACCACAGATAAACTGGCTTAAGAATGGACTTCCTCTGCCTCTCTCCTCCCATATCCGGTTGCTCTCTGGAGGACAAGTTATCAGGTCAGCTTTTATTGTGTGTGATTTGCTACACGGAGTTACTGTAATTGTAAACCTTAACTTTGGTAAACTTGTTAAGTCGGTAAAGTTGGCTCCCTGATAAAGAATCCGCCTGCAAGAGATGCAAGAGACGTGGGTTCAATCCCTGGGCTGGGAAGATTCCCCTGGAGGAAGAAATGGCAACCCACTCCAGTATTCTTGCCTTGGAAATCCCATGGACTGAGGAGTCTGGTGGGCTACAGTCCATGGGGTCGCAAGAAAGTTGAACACAACTTAGCTAGTAAGCAACAACAGCTTCATCTAAATAATGTTTTAAAAATGTCTTTTCCTACATTTCTACATTTTTTGCTTTAGTTTCCCTTTCAGTTTTTTGTTTTTTCGAAGAGGGAGAATGGCAGATATAAATTTGAAATGCTTTATTATTATTTAAATGTTCATGTTTTAGTAAATTTGTATACCATAGGTCATTCATAGACTCATATCTATCATATATATATTTTTCAAGAGCTGCTATTTTAGCTAAAACTTTGTATGGCAAAATGATGGGAAGATGCTTACTATAATCATATGATTTTCGTCATTCTCTTAATATGTATTTGAAAAATATTCACCTCACATTGTGTTACATTTTCAGTGGCTTACTCTTAGTGCCTAATCAGCTTTGTCAAATAAATTTCACTGGAGGCATCTATGTTTTGCGATAGATGGTTATAATCTTTATAACTAAAATTTCCCCAAATAAATCACCTTCTATAATCTTTGTATTATCACAAGTATTTTTATTTGTATATGTTGATCAAATGTCAGATTATGAAGTGGGATGAAATTATGAAGTGTTGGGTCAAATTGTTTTCCAGGATTGTGAGAGCTCAGGCATCCGATGTTGCTGTGTATACTTGTGTGGCATCCAACAGAGCTGGGGTGGATAATAAACATTACAGTCTTCAAGTTTTGGGTATGTTACCAGAAACGTCCCTATTACTTTACATGTGTCCAATATTAAGGAAAAGGCTTAATTTAAATATTAACATATCAGGAAAGATTGGTAAAATAGGATCTTACTAACTAGGGCAGAATGCCTTTCTTCCCAGGGGATTCTTATATATTGAAGCATAAGGGAGAGGGTGGGATGATTTGGGAGAATGGCATTGAAACATGTATACTATCATGTAAGAATCGAATCACTAGTCTATGTCCGATGCAGGATACAGCATGCTTGGGGCTGGTGCACGGGGATGACCCAGAGGGATGTTGTGGGGAGGGAGGTAAGAGAGGGGTTCATGTTTAGGATCACATGTACACCCGTGGTGGATTCATGTCAATGTATGGCAAAACCAATACAGCATTATAAAGTAAAATAAAGTAAAAATAAAAAGTTAAAAAACAAAGGAACCAATCCCTTAAAAAAAAAAAAAAAAACTTTTGTAGCCTGGAGTTTAGCATTAAATGAAATGTCAATTTTTTAAAATAGCATTTCAATCCAGACACAAGACCAGTCTTTTCATACAAAAAGACAGTTAAGACTGTTTTCTAATGTGTTGTCGTCTGAGAGTCTTTAAAATATGAATGGATATTTGTGTGTATACTAAATATCTGTCTGTTATGTTAGACAGAGATAGAACTTAAAACATTCCACTTCTCAAGATTTGCTAGAGCAGGGAGTTCACAATCTCCAAGAACATCTCAGAAGAGTTAAGTAACTATTTACCATAGGCTAAAAATGATTTATGTTGGATTATATAAAATTGACTCTGGAACTTATTATTTTGTTTATTCCACACAAGGTAGTTGGAAGTATACTTCCAGAATAATATCAGTTCAGTCCAGTCACTCAGTCATGTCTGAATCTTTGCAACTCCATGGACTGCAGAATGCCCAGCCTCCCTGTCCATCACCAACTCCCGGTGTTTACTCAAACTCAGGCCCATTGAGTTGGTGATGTCATCCAACCATCTCATCCTCTATCGTCCCCTTCTTCTCCCACTTTCAATATTTCCCAGCATCAGGGTCTTTTCTAATGAGTCAGTTCCTCACATCAGGTGGCCAAAGTATTGGAGTTTCAGCTTCAGCACCAGAACTTCCAATGAATATTCAGGACTAATTTCCTTTAGGATGCACTGGTTTGATCTCTTTGCAGTCCAAGGGACTCTCAAGAGTCGTCTCCAACACCGCAGTTCAAAAGCATCAATTCTTCAGCGCTCAGCTTTCTTCATAGTCCAACTCTCATATCCATACATGACTACTGGAAAAACCATAGCTTTGACTAGATGGACCTTTGTTGGCAAAGTAATGTCTCTGCTTTTGCATATGCTGTCTAGGTTGGTCATAACTTTTCATCCAAGGAGCAAGGGTCTTTTGATTTCATGGCCACAGTCACCATCTGCAGATATATTGGAGCCCCCCAAAATAAAGTCTGTTACTGTTTCCACTGTTTCCCCATGTATTCGCCAAGAAGTGATGGGATCAAATGCCATAATCTTAATTTTCTGAATGTTGAGCTTTAAGCCAAATTTTTCACTCTCCTCTTTCACTTTCATCAAGAGGCTCTTTAGTTCTTCTTCAGTTTCTGCCATAAGGGTGGTGTCACCTGCGTATCTGCGGTTATTGATATTTCTCCTGGCAATCTTGATTCTAGATTGTGCTTCATCCAGCCCAGCATTTCTCATGATGTACTCTGCATATAAGTTAAATAAACAGGGTGACAATATACAGCCTTGATGTACTCCTTTCCCTGTTTGGAACCAGTCTGCCATTCCATGTCCAGTTCTAACTGTTGGTTCCTGACCTGCATACAGATTTCTCAAGAGGCAGGTCAGATGGTCTGGTATTCCCATCTCTTTCAGAATTTTGCAGTTTGTGGTGACGCACACAGTCAAAGGCTTTTAGCATAGTCAATAAAGCAGAAGTAGATGTTTTTCTGGAACTTTCTTGCTTTTTCAATGATCTAGTAGATGTTGACAATTTGATCTCTGGTTCCTCTGTCTTTTCTAAAACCAGCTTAAACATCTTGAAGTTCATGGTTCATGTACAGTAGAAGCCTGCCTTGGAGTATTTTGAGCATTACTTTACTAAAGTGTGACATGAGTCCAGTTGTTTGATAGTTTGAGCATTCTTTGGCATTGCCTTTCTTTGGGATTGGAATGAAAATTGGCCTTTTCCAGTGCTATGGCCACTGCTGAGTTTTCCAAATTTGCTGGCATATTGAGTGCAGCATTCTCACAACATCATCTTTCAGGATTTGAAATAGCTCCACTGGAATTCCATCACCTCCACTAGCTTTGTTCATAGTGATGCTTTCTAAGGCCCACTTGACTTCACATTCCAGGATGTCTAGCTCTAGGTAAGTGATCACACCTTCATGGTTATCTGGGTCATGAAGATCTTTTTTGTACAGTTTTTCTGTGTATTCTTGCCACCTCTTCTTAACATCTTCTGTTTCTGTTAGGTCCATACCATTTCTGTCCTTTATCAAGCCCATCTTTGCATGAAATGTTCCCTTGGTATCTCTAATTTTCTTGAAGAGATCTCTAGTGTTTCCTATTTTATTGTTTTCCTCTATTTCTTTGCATTGATCACTTTGGAAGGCTTTCTTATTTCTCCTTGCTCTTCTTTGGAACTCTGCTTTCGGATGGATATATCTTTCCTTTTCTCCTTTGCATTTCACTTCTCTTCTTTTCTCAGCTATATGTAAGGCCTCCTCAGACAACTATTTTGTCTTTTTGCATTTCTTTATCTTGGGGATGGACTCAATCCCTGTCTCCTGTACAATGTCACCAACCTCCATCCATAGTTCTTCAGGCACTCAGTCTATCAGACCTAATCCCTTGAATCTGATTGTCCCTTCTACTGTATAATTGTAAGGGATTTGATTTAGGTCATACCTGAACGGTCTAGTGGTTTTCCCTACTTTCTTCAATTTAAGTCTGAATTTGGCAATAAGGAGTTCATGATCTGAGCCACAGTCAGTTCCCGGTCTTGTGTTTGCTGACTGTATAGAGCTTCTCTATCTTTGGCTGCAAAGAATATAGTCAGTCTGCATTCAATATTGACCATCTGGTGATGTCCATGTGTAGAGTCTTCTCTTGTGTTTCTGGAAGAGGATTTAATATCTGGAGTATATTATAATAAATTAAAGGTGAAAGTATAAAATGTTAAAAAATGATCAGATTTAAACCACATTTAGTTTTGTATGTTCAACAAGGAAAACAGTCCTGAGAGCTTATTATTAATGTTTTGCAAAGTTAGTAATTAGCCTATAACACGTTTTTATAGTAAAGTCATTAATTAATTATTTTAAATTCTATAATTTTATAGATCACAGAAACACTATAGAACTAAGTAAACCATTAAAATTTTTAATCTAAATTGATATCAAATAATAATAGATATATAATTTTGTTTTCTATATAGTACCACCAAGTCTGCACAGTGGGATGGGGACAGAGGAAATCACAATTGTCAAGGGTAGTTCCACCTCCATGACATGTTTTACTGATGGAACCCCAGCTCCCAGGATGTCCTGGCTTAGAGATGGTCACCCTCTGGGGCTAGATGCCCATCTGTCAATCAGCTCTCAAGGAATGGTCCTTCAGCTCATCAAAGCAGAAACTGAAGATTCGGGACGGTACACCTGCATTGCCTCAAACGAAGCAGGAGAAGTCAGCAAACACTTTATCCTGAAGGTCTTGCGTGAGTAAAATAATTGGGAAATATGTCATAATAAAGACAATAAATAAGTGTAATCTTTAGAATCACTGGCTATGGGACAAAATTTTTAAAAATTTCATTGTACTCCATATTTCTGTTCTATAATTCACCTATGTTTACTTTTATCTGAAGCATGTTAAATTACTCTTTCTTCTCTGTATAAAAGGATGAGCCCTACTACTTATAAAACATGATTCACTGACCGAGTCATACAACTAGTAGATAAGAAGTTTTTTAACTTTTTCCAAGAATTAAAATCCCCCTTCCTGGGTAGCAGCCTTGTCATGGTGAAGGGGCTTGCATAACTCCATGAAGCTATGAGCCATGCCTTGCAGGGCCACCCAAGGTGGATGGGTCAGAGCGAAGAGTTTTGACAAAACATGGTCCACTGGAGGTAGAAATGACAACCCACTCCATTATTCTTGCCATTAGAACACAACAAATAGTATGAAAAGCAAAAAGATATGACACCGAAAGATGAGCCGCCCCCAAGTAGAAGGTGCCCAGTATGCTAGGCAAAGAGCTGAGGGCAGTTACTAATAGCTCCAGAAAGAATGAAGTGGCTGGGCCAAAGCAGAAACAGTGCTCAGATGTGTACGTGTCTGGTGGTAAAAGTAAAGTCTGATGCTGTAAAGAACAATACTGCATAGGAACCTGGAATGTTAGGTCCATGAATCAATGTAAATTGGATGTGGTCAAGCAGGAGATGGCAAGATTAAACATCAACATCTTAGGAATCAGTGAACTAAGATGGACTGGAATGGGTGAATTTAATTCAGATGACCGATATATCTACTACTGTGGGCAAAAATCCCTTTGAAGAAATGGAATAGCTCTCATAATCAACAAGAGTCCAAAATGCAGTACTTGAACTGTGGCTCAGATCATGAATTCCTTATTGCCAAATTTGGGCTTAAATTGAAGAAAGTAGAGAAAAACCACTAGGCCACTCAGGTATGATCTAAATCAAATCCCTTAGTATTATACAGTGGAGATGACACATAGATTCAAAGGATTGATCTGGTAGATAGAGTGCCTGAAGAACTATGGGCAGAAGTTCATAACATTGTACAGGAAGCAGTGACCAAAACCAGCCCAAAGGAAAAAAAATACAAGAATGCAGAGTGGCTGTCTGAGGAGGCTTTACTAATAGTTGAGGAAAAGAAGAAAGGTGAAAGGCAAGGGAGAAAAGAAAAGATGTATACCCAACTGAGTGCAGAGTTCCAGAGAATAGCAAGGAAAGATAAGGCCTTCTTAAATAACAGTGCAAAGAACTCTTCAAGAAAATTGGAGATATCAAGGGAACATTTCATGCAAGGATGGGCTCAATAAAGGACAGAAATGGTAAGGACCTAACAGAAGCAGATGAGATTAAGAAGTGGTAGGAATATACAGAAGACCCATACAACAAAGGTCTTAATAACCCTGATAACCATGATGGTGTGGTCAGTTACCTAGAGCCAGACATCCTGGAGTATGAAGTCAAGTGACCCTTAGGAAGCATTACTACAAACAAAGCTACTGGAGGTGACGAAATTCCAGGTGAGCTACTCAAAATCCTAAAATCCTAAAGATCATTTTAAAGATGATGCTATTAAAGTGCTACACTCAATATGTAAGCAGATTTGGAAAACTCAGCAATGGCTACAGGACTGGAAAAGGTTTGTTTTCATTCCAATCCCAAAAAAGGGCATTGCCAAAGAATGTTAAAAATACCATACAATTGCACTCATTTCACAAGATAGCAGAGTTTATGCTCAAAATCCTTCAAGCTAGGCTTTAGCAGTACATGAACCAAGAGCTTCCAGATGTTTAAGCAGGATTTAGAAAAGATAGAAAAACCAGAGATAAATTGTTAATATTTGTTGGATCATGGAGAAAGCAAGGGAGTTCCGGAAAAAGATTTGCTTCTGCTTCATTGACCACATGAAAGCCTTTGACTGTGTAGATCACAAAAAACTGTGGAAAATTCTTCAAGAGATGGGAATACCAGACCACCATACCTGTCTCCTAAGAAACCCAAATGCAGGCCAAGAAGCACTAGTTAGAACCTCACATGGAACAACTGACTGGTCAAAATTGGTAAAGGAGTATGACAAGGCTGTTCATTGTCACCCTGTTAATTTAACTTCTATGCAGAGTACATCATGCCAAATGCCAGGCTGGTGAATCACAAGCTGGAATCAACATTGCTGGGAGGAATATCAACAACCTCAGATATGCAGATGATACCACTCTAATGGCTGAAAATGAAGAGGAACTAAAGAGCCTCTTGATAAGGGTGAAACAGGAGAGTGAAAAACCTGGCTTGAAACTCAGCATTAAAAAAAACTAAGATCAAGGCATCGTGTCCCATCACTTCGTGGCAAACAGAAGAGGAAAAAGTGGAAGCAGTGACAGATTGTTTTTCCCCTCGGGCTCCAGAATCACTGTGGATGGTGACTGCAGCCATGAAATTAAAAGAAACTTGCTCCTTGGAAGGGAAGCTATGACCAGTCTAGCATGTTGAGTCACTCAGTCGTGTACAACTCTTTGCAACGCAATGGACAGTAGTCCACCTGGCTCCTCTCTCCCTGGGATTCTCTAGGCAAGAATACAGGAGTTGATTGCCATGTCATCCTCCAGGGGATTTTCCCAACCCAAGGGTTGAACCCACATCTCTTACGTCTCCTATAAGGCAGGTGGTTCTTTACCAATGGTGCCACCTGGGAAGCCTTAGACAGAATATTAAAATGCAGAGACATCACATTGCCAACAGAGTTCTGTATAGTCAAATTTATGGTTTTTCCAGTATTCATGTACGGATGTTAGAGCTGAACCATAAAGAAGACTGAGCACCAGAGAACTGGTGCTTTCAACTCAGGGTGCTGGAGAAGACTCTTGAGAGTCCCTTGGGCTGCAAGGAAATCGAACCAGTCAATCCTAAAGGAAATCAACTCTGAATATTTATTGGAAGAACTGGTGCTGAAGCTCCAGTACTTTGGCTGCCTGATACAAAGAGCCAGCTCATTGGAAAAGACTCTGATGCTGGGAAGGATTAAATGCGAAAGCAGAAGGGGGAGGCAGAGGATGAGATATTTAGATTGCATCATCAATTCAAAGGACATGAATGTGAGCAAGTGCCAAGAGATAGTGGAGGACGTAGGAGCCTGGCACACTGCAGTCCATAGGTTCACAAAAAGTTGGACACTACTTAGTGACTGAACAACAACAGAACTAAAGTTTCTTCTGATGATAGTAATTTAATGGAAAAGCATAATGTTTATGCTGTTGTGTTATTCCACAGTCTTTAAATGATCCAGTCTGTAGATTATAGTTTAATGGTCATTTCAAATGATCTAGTTCTATTTCTTCTTTTGTACATTTATATACATATATATATATATATATGTATATATATATATGTGGAAGAAAAATGTTCTGTGGAGATATATACACTTGTAGATGGTTTCAAAAAGCCAACCTGGCAAGTTGAATAATTCTTGCTTAGATTTGATTAGGGATTTTTTTTTTCCACTTAAAAAAATTTTTTTTTATTGAGGGCTAGTTGATTAACAATGTTGTGTTAGTTTTTGCTCTATAGCCAAGTGAATCAGTTATACATGTATCCACTCTTTTGGGGGATCTTTTTCCATGTAAGTCATTACAGAGCACTGAGTAGAGTTCCCTGTGCCATGCAGTAGTTCCTTGTTACCTATTTATATGTAGCAGTGTGTCTATATCAATTCCAATCCTCCTCCACCTTTCCTCCCTGGTAACCACAAGTTTGTTTTCTGCATATGTGACTCTATTTCTGTTTTGTAAGTTTATTTGCCCCACTCTTTTGGATTTCACATGTAAGTTGTATATGATATTTGTCTTTCTCTGTCCGACTTACTTCACTTAGTGTGATAATCTCTAGGATCACCCATGCTGCTGCAGATGGCATTATTTCACACACACAAAATATTTTAAATGTGTATTCCAATGTTCGACATGCAAACAAATAGTACAAAGAGAAAATATATGTTTTCTGAGAAATAAAACATTTTTATTGGGAGAAGAAATGAACACGAAAGAAATGAACTATTTCAACGATCAATAATTTTTTGGAATTTTGTTTGTTTTTTCATAATGTTTAAAATAAAATCTCAGGCTCATTAATTTTTTTTTTCAACAAAATGTGCCCCACAAGGGAAAATTAAGAATATTGGTGGCCAAATGTTTTCAGGATGTGCTATAAACTTTCTCATAGTACCTATTATTATTTATGTAACCTTAAAAGTCTGTCTCATCCTTAGTTAAACTCTGTGATGAGCAGTACCCTTTTTACATACTGCTGTATTCCCTGGGCTTAGCATGGCATTTGACACATAATATTTATCTGTTGGGTTGAACTGAATAGATTAGGTATTTATCAGCTTGACTAAAGTGAGTTTTAACTGTAGCAGGAAACAGAACAATATCAAATAAACAAACAGAAATATGGTGGTGTAGATGAGTGTTCCACAGAATGAAAGGTGATAAGAGGCAGTACTCCACAATATTTAGAGACAGAAGGCAGAAGAAAGTGTGTGTTAGTGAAGAAGGGTGGAATAACATATTCCTATATAGCAATTCACAGAATATGAGGGATACCAGGAAATGACATAAATATGATCTTGTACATTAATTATTCACATAGTATTAATTATTGACTGTTTATTATGTGCCCAGCATGTTTCTAGTATCATGTAGCACATTATCATTGAACACCTACTATGTGCCATATGGTATGAAATAATACTTGAATGCATCATTGAATAAACAGGATGTGGTCTCAGCCCTCAACTTCCTGCATCAGCGGAAAACACAGATATAGAACAAGTGATGACTTTTGAGTGTGATAGGAATGATACGGTGGAAATTCTGTGGGATGGGAAGGTTCAGAGAAGATCCCCTCAAGGAGACATCTAAGCCTTAAAAAGTCAAACTGTCCTGATGAGTGAGGAGAGGCATCCATTTTTCACCTAGGAGTGATAAAGCTTGAGTTTTCTGTTGGTGCTTACTGAAGTTGAGCACGACAGGAAATATACCTGGACAGAAGCCATACTGTGAAGGGACTCTGAAAATCTGGACCTCATTAGGAAGGCAGAAGCAGGAATATGTTACAATCAGATTTTATTTCCAAAAAAATCCCTTTGATGACATAGTGAAGAATGACTTGAAGAGTCTGTTATACAGGCCTGGAAATACAAGGGCTTGATGTAGCATGTGGCAGCGGAGACAGAGAGAAGGAATACTTCTCCAGGAATTCAAGAACCCAGGAGCAGAATCGCAGCCCGGTGCTTTTATGGTTGTAGAACACAAAAAGGAAAGTAACAATAATGCTGTTAGAGTCATGTCAATACAAAGAACAACCTGCCCTCCTGCAAGATGTATAAAGATATTAAAACAGGTTTGAAGATCGCTCAACAGAAAGATGAGCAGCTGTAGCATTTCAGCATCTGTTGAAGGCTAGTTCCATTAAAACCTGCAAAACTTCAATCTGTGCTCCACTAGGAATGTGAATGTAAATATCCTAATTTGGGGAACTGCTAGTCCCAACTTAACTCCATCCATCTGGTGGGAGGTCTCACGGTGTGTTAGCAGTTCTGAAAAGTCTGCTGCGGCTAAAATACTAAAAACAAGGGAGAAGATCATGCAGAATAAAGCTGGGGTTGAGGGTGGAGGGAATTGACAGGGTTCAGACCATGAAGGGATTGTTGACCGCATTAAGAATCTGGGGTTTTGTCCTAGCACAACGGGAAATCTTTAAAAGTTCTAATAAGGGGAATGCCATGAGTAGGGTTGACTGCAAAGTGGAGAGCGGGCTGGAGCAGGACAAACGTGGACTCTGAGAGACTGTATTATTAGGAATGGTGTTTAACTGTGATTAACAGAGTCTAAACATGGTGACTTAAAGAAAGAACTTTTGTTTTTCTCACTGAACGAGATGTCTGGAACTGGGCACTACTTGCATTCACTCAGCAGTTCAAATCTTTACAGTTCTCTTGGCCCCTGGCCTCAACATCTGGTCAGTCTGTGATCCTGCATCATCAGCTCACCCCCAGCATCACTAGTTGCAACACTAGAGCAAGAAAAATAGGGAAGGCAAAAAATTGTCCCTTTCAGGATTTTCTTAGAATTCCCACAAAACTACTTCCATTTACATCTCCTTGGTTAGATTCTTCACATGCCACTCCATCTACTACCGACTAAAGACTAGAAAATGTAATTTTTAACACAATGACAGCCCTCACAAGATTGAGTTCTGTTAACATAAAAGAAACAGGTAAATGATATTCGGTAGGCACCTATAGCCAAGATATATTAGTCCAAATAAATGGCATTGTAACTCAGATTAGTGATGGAGGTGAGAAGGAAAGATGTACTCAAAAGATAACTTCAGGTAGAAGTTTTAAGACTTGGTTATGGATTTGGATGTAAGGAAGTGATGAAGATGAAGATATTAAGGATGATACCCAGTTTCCGGCTTATGTGACTGAACAATTGGCAGTTTCATCACATAAATGTAGGGAATGCTGGAAATGGACCAGGTTTTGAGGAATAAGGTCACAGGTTCAATCTCAGTATATGTTGAGTTGGAAATTGTTTTCAAAGAACCCACTGAAGATTCTTATCTCGTAACTGGGTATATGGATCTGGAGCCCAGAAAAGAGATCTAGGCTAGAAATGTAAGTTTTGGAGTCATCAGACTATGGACAACTCCTGTCCTGCCCAAAGTGTAAGACAGATTGACTTCTCTTATAGCTCAGCTGGTAAAGAATCTGCCTGCAGTGTGGGAGACCAGGGTTTGATCCCTGGGTTGGGAAGATCCCCTGGAGAAGGGAAAGGATACCTACTCCAGTATTCTGGCGTGGAGCTTTCCATGGACTGTATAGTCCATGGCGTTGCAAAAAGTTGGACAGGACTGAGCAACTTTCACTAGTCATAAGATACAGAGTGAAATGTGTTTGCAATCACTTAACACATGTGAGATCTGATGGCTGGGGTTTGAAACAGTTGGAAACATGCTGTTTCTGTTGTTGCTGCTATTGCTGAGTCTTTAAATCTAGTACTGTAATCTTCTGAGGATAAAGGCCATACTTAATCTTTGTATCCACAGTAACTTACCCATAGTAAATAATGAAAAAATGAGAGGAATAAAGAATTGCCTATAGTCAAATGGAGAATCTGATCAATGCTTTTGAGTGATACAAATGGCATACTATGAATATTGCTGGTGGTGGTTTAGTTACTAAGTCATGTGTGTCTCTTGCAAACCCATGGACAGTCGCCTGCCAGGCTCCTCTGTCCATGGGATTCTCCAGGCAAGAATAATGGAGTGGGTTGCTATTAAAGAGATAGAAATTTTAGAGTTTGTTTTAGACCAAGAGGCAACTGAACTTGTTGAGGGAGAGTAGTAGTCTAATTTGAAATCTAAGTTAATAAAGTGTATTAAAAATAAATGATGTTATAAAGAGAGAATGAAGCTATATTGTAGAAGTCTTGGAAACCATGATGAATTTTTATTTAATTCAGTGAACAACATGGAGACACTAACATCTTTTAAACAAGGAATCTTGGACTGATCTAAAATGCACTTAAGAAAATGTATCTTGACCACAATGTATCATAAGATGGATAAAACTGAAAAAGAGTGGTCATATGGGACAATAGTTAAGAAACTCTGAGTTCTTAATTATAATAGATTACCTTTTTCCAGAAAGGAAAACAAGGACCATAGGTACAAATTTTAGGAGGCAGTGTTTTTAAATTTATTTTTAATTGGAGTATAATTGCTTTACAGTGTTGTGTTGGTTTCTGCTACATATCAACATGAATCAGCCATGAGTACACAAATGTCCTCTCCCTCTTGAAGGTCCTTCCCACCTCCCACCTCATCCCTCCCCTCTAGGTTGTCACAGACCGCCAGGTTGAGCTCCCTCTGTTATATAGCAGCCTCTCATTAGCTATCTATTTTATATGTGGTAATGTATATATATTTCAGTGCTACTTTCTCAGTTTGTCCCAGCCTCTCCAACCCCTGCTGTGTTCATAAGTCTGTTCTCTATGTCTAAATCTCTATTCCTGCCCTTCAAACAGGTTCATCAATACCGTTTTTCTAGATTCCATATATATGTGTTAATACGATATTTGGTTTTCTCTTTCTTGTTTACTTAACTCTGTATAACAGACTCTAGGTTCATCCACCTCACTAGAACTGACTCAAATCCATTACGTTTTATTGCTAAGTAACATTCTATTGTGTATATACATCTGCATCTATATCTATATATCAGTTCAGTTCATCCACTCAGTCATGTTCAATTCTTTGCGACCCCATGGACTGCAGCATGCCAGGCTTCCCTGTCCATCACCAACTCCCAGAGGTTGCACAAACTCATGTCCATAGAGTCAGTGATGTCATCCAACCATCTCATCTTCTGTCATCCCCTTCTCCTCTTGCCTTCAATCTTTCCTGTCATCAGTCTTTTTTAGTGAGTCAGTTCTTTGCATTACATGGCCAAAGTATTGGAGTTTCAATTTCAGCATCAGTCCTTCCAATGAATATTCAGGACTGATTTCCTTTAGGATAGACTCGTTGGATCTCCTTGCAGTCCAAGGGACTCTGAAGAGTCTTCTCCCAACACCACAGTTCAAAAGCATCAATTCTTCACCACTCAGCTTTCTTCATAGTCCAACTCTCACATCCATACATGACTGCTGGAAAAACCATAGCTTTTACTAGACGGACCTTTATCAGCCAAGTAGTGTCTCTGCTTTTCAATATGCTGTCTAGGTTGGTCAGTTTTCTTCTAAGGAGCAAGTGTCTTTTAATTTCATGGCTGCAGTTACTATCTGCAGTGATTTTGGAGCCCAAGAAAAGAAAGTCTGTCACTGTTTCCATTGTTTCCCCATCTATTTGCCATGAGTGATGGGACCGGATGCCATGATCTTCATTTTCTGAATGTTGAGTTTTAAGCCAGCTTTTTCACTCTCCTCTTTCACTTTCATCAACAGACTCTTTAGTTCCTCTTCACTTTCTGCCGTAAGGGTGGTGTCATCTGCATATCTGAGGTTATTAATATTTCTCCTGGCAATCTTCTTTCCAGCTTGTGCTTCATCTGGCCTGGCATTTCTCATGATGTACTCTGCATAGAAGTTAAATAAGCAGGGTGACAATATACAGCCTTGACGTACTCCTTTCCCAATTTGGAACCAATCTGTTGTTCCATGTCTGGTTCTAACTGGTGCTTCCTGACCTACATATAGATTTCTCAGGAGGTAGGTCAGGTGGTCTGGTATTCCCATCTCTTGAAGAATTTTCCACAGTTTGTTGTGATCTACATAGTCAAAGGCTTTGGCGTAATCAATTAAGCAGAAGTAGATGTTTTTCTAGAACTCTCTTGCTTTTTCAGTGATCCAACACATGTTGGCAATTTGATCTCTGGTTCCTCTGTCTTTTCTAAATCCAGCTTGAACACCTGGAATTTCACGGTTCACATACTGTTAAAGCCTGGCTTGGAGAATTTTGAGCATTAGTCTGCTAGCATGTGAGATGAGAGCAATCATGCAGTAGTTTGAGCAGTCTTTGGGATTGCCTTTCCTTGGGATTGGAATGAAAGCTGACCTTTTCCAGTCCTGTGGCCACTGCTGAGTTTTCCAAATTTGCTGGCATATTGAGTGCAGCACTTTAACAGCATCATCTTTTAGGATTTGAAATAGTTCAAATGGAATTCCATTATATATACCGCAACTTCTTTATCCATTTATCTGTCAACAGACATCTAGGTTGCTTCCTTATCCTGGCTATTATAAATAGTGTTGCAATGAACATTGGGGTACATGTCTTTTTCAATTGTATATGCCCAGTAGTAGGATTGCTTTTTCAATTATGTGTCTTTTTCAATTATGATTTTTCTCAGGGTATATGCCCAGTAGTGGGATTGCTGGGTCATATGGTAGTTTTATTCCTAGTTTTTTAAGAAATCTAGGAGGCAGTTTTTAATAATAACACCAACAGATGTAGTATACTTAGTAGTAGTTATAACTTTCTTAAGAAAGTTTTTATTATGTTAATAAACCTTTAATTATAAAACAGTTCAGAAACACAAAAGAAATAAACTTTTAGATTATCTCATTGAATCTTGAATCTTCACAATTCTCTTAGTTAAATAATAGTGTGTATTTTTTTTTCTTAAGATTTGTTCAAATTCACTAACCTAATAATTGTTGGAGCCAGAAATCAAAATCAGGCTGTTTTGATTCCAGATTCTCTGTCTCCTACTGTGAACCTCTGTTCTAAACTATGTGCCTGATTTAAAACACACACACATGTGCACACACACACACAGCTAATCCTTGGAGCTGTCCAACAGCTATTTTTGCTGCCTTGTGAAATAGTAAGCTGGAAAGTTTCATAGAAAATTTGAATGATTAGTGTAAGGGAAATCTGTTTTAAAGTGATTCTTAAACTCAGGAATAGTTGGACTAAAACTTTAATATTTTCTCCAAGTGTTTAGATTCTTGAACATCCTCTTGAGAAAGGTAATTTAGAAGTATAAATAACAAAAGAGGAAATTATTTCTGCCCAGACATAACAAATGTGTTTTATGCAGAAACAGTCTCCGAATGTAACTGTTTTTCTTCTGCTTAGTCATTGTTTCCTCTTAAAGTTCTGCATGGAAAAGATAAATTGCAGAATTTCATAGCATTGGCTTATTGCTTTTGCAGAAACAATAGACATTTTAAAGGTGCAAAAACACACTACTTTATTTAAGTAACTCTTTAAAAAATAGTTACAAGATGGGTTTAGTTTTCATCATTTTCAAATCTTCACAGTTAAGTAAGACTGCTCTAATTATCTGAATCTCAATTGCTGAGCTTTAATTACCTTTGGTGGCTTGCCGTTTACTTCATGATCTATTATAAGAATGATCTGTCTCTTTTAAAATAGTGCCAGTGAAAAGATAACGCACAAAGACTTTACATAGTGCTGACACTTAATAAATTGTTCCTCAATAAACTACAATAATGGAGAAGGAAATGGCATCCCACTCCAATATTCTTGCCTGGAAAATCCCATGGACAGAGGAGCCTGGTGGGTTCCAGTCCATGGGGTCACGAAGAGTCAGACCCGACTGAGCAACTAATACTAAACTACAATAAAATAAAATAGTGCCAATGACTAATAACATCTCATTAATAATACAGAAATGATAATAAGGAATTGTCATTTTGGTATTCTTGTCCAAATCAATGTGTATTGTTCAAAGATAAATTTGAGCTGAATTTTTAAAGTTTTTCTAAATTGCAGTATCTTTTCAAACAGCAAGTTTATTTTGTTGTTGTCTTTAATTTCTTTTAAATAGAACCACCTCATATCAATGGATCTGAAGAACCCATAGAGATGTCAGTAATTGTTAATAATCCTCTTGAACTTACCTGCATGGCTTCTGGAATCCCAGCTCCTAAGATTACCTGGATGAAAGATGGTCGACCCCTCCCACAGATGGATCAGATGCAGACTCTTGGAGAGGTTCTTCGAATATCTAGTACTCAGGTTAGTGCAGGATTCACATGATTATTTTGTCCTAGGTTAAACTTCTTACTTGCTGATCTCTGGGGAGTGTTGGAGAAATTGTCTTAGAGTCTGAATATATCTCAGATCTCTGTGACTTTAGCAAGGGTAGATTTGTTCTATGACATGCATGATTGAATAGACACTTACCAGGTAACATGACTAAAACGAAGAAGTGAAATTATCAGATTAAGTATAGAAGAAAGCAAGATACCTTCATATATATATTTTTTCAAGTTTTCACAATGCCATAAGTGATAGTGTATTTCCTGAAGCTCTTGGTTTGTGCCATATAGCCCTTTATAGCGGAGAAGGCAATGGCACCCCACTCCAGTACTCTTGCCTGAAAACTCCCATGGACAGAGGAGCCTGGTAGGCTGCAGTCCATGAGGTCGCTAAGAGTCAGACACAACTGAGCGACTTCACTTTCACTTTTCACTTTCATGCATTGGAGAAGGAAATGGCAACCCACTCCAGTGTTCTTGCCTGGAGAATCCCAGGGACAGGGGAGCCTGGTGGGCTGCCGTCTATGGGGTCGCACAGAGTCGGACATGACTGAAGCAGCTTAGCAGCAGCAGCCCTTTATAGAATGGCAAAAAGCAGTCAAACATATGTGTATAAGAGGCTTCAAAGGGCACTTTTGATCTTCAGAATGAACTCACAAACATGAAAATCTGAAGAGATGGAATTTTTCCAAAAATGGTCAATTCAATAAAATTGACTGTTCTTTTAGTTTATGTTTAAGGAAATTAATCTAAAATGTAAATATATTAAAGAGAAGTATGTCTTGGGTGTCTTGTAACAATATACTCTTTTGAAAACAGAGGCAAACCTTATGTTACAAATATTATCCGTATGTTCCCTAATGCCTTCCTCTGTTAACTGAGGATCAAAATAGGAACAATACTGAACTTATGTTCTTGGGGCCTTAGAGATAATGTAAAGTGATGTGCTTAGACTGATGCCACAGGTATGCAGAGATGCTAAAATTGAGTTTGAATGATTATTGTTACTGCTGCTTTTATTGGTATTATAATCATCATTCCTTTAAAGGTAGAATAACACATTACTTAATCATATTTCATGTACATTTTCACTGAGGAAAGGGAGCTAGAAAAGAGAGCTGAGGGTTATGAATTGCATCAGTCTTATGTTGGGCTATGAGCTCTATCACACCCATGACCACCGTGACAGCTGGGTAAGGCAATGTCTTTATCCCCTTTCTACAAATCCAGAAAAAGACGAAGTATTCACTTGTCCAGTACTTATCACTGGCTCAGTGATGGAATTGGTCTCAATCCTGGGTCTGGTTCAACAGCGTAGCCAGTGGAAGTCGGCCCAGTTTCTTGTTTCTAACATTAAAGAGAACATACTTTGCATTTCCCTCTTCTCTCCATCAAGCATTTTAGTAACCCGGAAAAAACTCAGGTCACGCTATCAAACCACTTGCTAAATCAGAATACTTGAATGCTATAGTTTCAGCTGACCAAAAGGGAAGCCAAAGAATTTTGTAACTTAAGGAATAGCATGGAGACAGTGAAGTGTACACTAACACCGTAACTATAAAGGAATCATGGTAACTAAAGCTCTATAAGGAAATAAGGCCACATTACATTAGGTCTTAAATGTGAAAATGAAGAGTTATGTTAAGACAGAGTTTCCATCAAGAGTTAAATGGTAACCCACATAGTCTAGCTATTGTGAAGAACACAAGTATAATACATAAGATATTTCTCAGCCTTCAAAAAGTTTTCAGTTGTCTAAGAAAAATAAAACTGCATGCATGATAAAATTAGGAAAAGAAACAATAGCAAACCATTAAAACATTATAGAATTAAAACATTAAATATTATCAAGTCCCAAGACTGCTTGTGGTTCCTCTTCTCCTCTGTGTTTTCTTTTATCTCTGTCAGAGCCCTTATTACTAAATTAGATCTTAGGTACCTGAACTTAGTCTTTTTGTGTATGTATCTATTGCACATAATTATGCCTGGTACATAATGGATATTTTGCAAATTCCAAATTGTGTGGTGAAAGATGAGAGTTTGCTAAGACATTTTCCATCAAACTCTCCTTCTGTGACAAAACAGGTTGGAAAAACTGTACCTTTCTCTCCTTTGTGAGCCATAATGCATGTCTGCAAAATCTTTCTCTAAAAAACCTGATTAATTATAATTTTTCAAACACCCTATTAAGAAAACACACATTAGGAAATGTAGCTACTGATAGTAATTATCAATATTCAGAAGGGTGTAAGTTGTCAGGAAATGGTTCTGGGAGGAAGTAAGATCTAAGGGCAGCCATGAGTGATGGTACAAGTTTGGCTGAGTCAGGACAAGTGGAGGGGACAATATAACTGGGGAATGGACTGTATTGGTGGAGGAGAGCTGACTTTTAGAGGTTTTCAAGATACGATGAGCAACTTTGAAATTATTCTCCAGGCAGTAGTACATCCCTTTCAATTCTTAACTGAAGGATGATGTGACTGTCACTCTTCTGAAGTTATAGTTAGTAATTTTCCAGACATACTAGTCTTAACATCCTAATCTAAAATTTTTCAGTGGAGTCTATGCACCCCACTGGAAAAAAAAAAAGTTTTTCAATAGCTCATAAAGTCAGTTTTGAAGTAAGAATTTTAAAATTCTCAGTATTCTAGGAATATTCAAGTAATAAATGAAAACAGGATTTTCTACTTTTTCAAAATACATTTTTCACAGTAGTAAGATCATCTGTTTTTCAGTGTATACTTTTCACTTATTTAAGCATGGGCTGTGTTTACACAGTGTCAAATATGAATAAAGTCTAACACTTCAGTGGAAACTCTGCATGGGCATTTTTAAAGAAATGTTTCTGGTTTTAGTCAGAAAACAGATTTTTCTGTCAGCCTGACTTATTTACAGCCAAATTACATAACATAGCTATATTGTTTCACTGTGTATATCAAGGAATATTAAAAATATGGTATTAATGTTCTTTATTAAAATAACCTGAATTTTATTTACTACTTTGGTTGGTTGGTTGGTGGACTAATGTGTTTTACTTGCTTCAGGAAGTCTCCAATAGAATTTTGCAATCTGCAATTTAAATTCGTAAATACTTCCTTCTTCAGAAAATACTGAGTAGTATTTGTGTCATATGTGGTGCTGTGTCCTGTATGTATCTGCCTTCTCTGACATCATTAACATACATAACGTGCAAACATTCTGAGATCAAACACGGAAACTCTCTTTTTGTTTCCTTTTTTATTTTTTACCAAAAAAAAAGAGATTTTGTTGGGAACAGGTGCCCTGAAAACCCCTTAAATCTATGTCAAATACATAGATTTACATGTAGCAGAGATGCTGAGCCATGCTCAGTATCAGAGTGCTAAATACAAATGTTAAGACATTTATTAAATGTTAATTATTATGCTGTATTAATGATATCTTGCTTTGTGTAAGTCCTTTACATTTGTTCTAATAGATATTTATTCTCATCATCAAAACCAGTATGTTAACCTTGTGCAATTCACTTATTTGAATTTTATAGGTGGAAGATACAGGAAGATACACATGTCTGGCATCCAGTCCTGCAGGAGATGATGATAAAGAGTATTTAGTGAGAGTGCATGGTAATGCTGGCAAAATGTCCTGCAGTCCATCATACACTTATACCTAATTAAAAGGCATAATTTATGGAACATAGGGCAACACATATGATCCAACACATCATAAAACTATGTTTATATGTTAGGAAATATGTATTTTGAAATTTTGATTTTTATATTTGACTGATCATGTGCTCATGGGAGTAGTTTAGTAGATTTTTGAGTTATATGTTCTGTTCCTGCACAAATAATTCATATTCACTGCTTTTAAATCATTGAATATAAATTAGAGTAAAAATGAAAATTAAAAGTATTCATAATCTCATCACACAAGAATAAGACCTTTCTACATATAAATATTGTCACAGAAATGTGATCATGTGGCATATAGTATTTAACTCTTTATTTCAGTGGCATGTTGAACATGTTTTCATGTAAAAAATATATATTTTTATAACATTACTTTTTAGCGATTGCATGATTTCCAATTTTATGAACATGCCGTTACTTATTTAATACATTCCTTATTTTTGGCTGTTTCTGTATTTTCACCAACATAAGCAGCACCATTATAGACATTCTTGTATAAGTGTGTTGGCCTATTTTTAATTATTTTGTTTTAATAAATTTCTATAAGTCCACTTTCTTGATTATATGCAACTATACACATATGCACGTACATACACACACACACATTCAAGACCAAATTACCTTCTAGAAAGTAGGGCCAATTAAGACTATGGCTGGTCCTACTTTGACACAGAGCTGGAAATTACTGTTCAAAGAGAGGAACATTTAAAGAACTTAACAGATCTTTATCTCCTCATAGCCTAAATCACTAAGCAATCCAAACTGTAGGCCTCGTGTAATGTAGGAGTGTTCTCCTGCCCCCACCAGCCCTATACACAAATTAGACCAGCTGACGTGTAAGTTGTGTATACAGCAGTCACATAAAAATTATACACTTTTAAAATTGTGGTATAGTTGATTTGCAATTTTATATTAGTTTCAGGTATATATCATAGTGATTGAAAATTTTTAGAAATTATACTCCACTTAAAGTCATTATGAAATATTGACTGTATTCTCTTTACTTTATATCCTTGTAGCTTATTTATTTTATATATAGTAGTATATACCTCTTAATTCCTTACCCCTTTTTTGCCCCCCTTTCTGCATATTAAGAAAAATCTATATATTTCTGTTTGTTATGATGAACAGAACCTAATTTAAAAGTTTTAAAATATGTTCAGAGAAAATTATTACCAAGTGTAGACCTGGACAAAAAAAAAAAAAAAAAAAAGTCCCTTCTTTGGGCCTTAGTTTCTTCACCTATTAAATGGTGATAAAATGTGGTTATATTACTTATCCTGTCATTCATGGGGCTATCAGAAGAATTTCATTACTTAAGGTACTTAAGTACTGAGTACGATTTAAAAAGTTCACTATTTGTTATCAGGGTACTATAAATTGAATGAGTAGCGTTTTAAATCTTTGCTGCTTCTTTCATACAGCAGAAACAACACTGTTGAACACCTAAGATAATCCAGAGCATTTTATATCTCATTTATTAAAAGCCTTTGCTGTATTTGTTTTCGCATCCAGTACCCCCTAATATTGCTGGAACTGGTGAGCCCCAGGATTTCACTGTGTTACGGAACAGACAAGTGACATTGGAATGCAAATCAGATGCAGTGCCTCCACCTGTAATCACTTGGCTTAAAAATGGAGAACGGTTACAGGTAAGTTTTGCCAAGTTCTACAGATTCATTTTGAGGAAAAAAAAAAATCAGCTATAGAGTCCTTCAACATCAGGTTACTAGTTATTCAGCATTGCCGGGCTGGGCACAGAGTCCTTTTGTCAGCCTTCTTTTCTCAGTCTTTGCTGGTGTAGGTAGTAGCTAGTTATGAGTCAAAAGACAGGTATTTTGATTCACATACTCTGTAAATTGGCCTAAGTATGTATCCCCTGGAGCTGGTGAATTAAACTTGGATTGAAACACTCATGTCTTTTCTTGAAAGAAAAGAAACCATCAAAGTCTCAAAAGAACTGACTTTTCTTGCCAAGTCCCTGGGCAAACCTGTTACTGACTTTCCTTAATCTAAACTTGGACCTCAGGAGTGACCCCAAGGATCTGTGAATCAGTTCAGTTCAGTCACTCAGTCGTGTCCGACTCTTTGCGACCCATAGACTACAGCACGATAGGCCTCCCTGTCCATCACAAACTCCCGGAGCTTACTCAAACTCATGTCCATCGAGTCGGTGATGCCATCCAACCGTCTCATCCTTTGTCGTCCCCTTCTCCTCCCGCCTTCAATCTTTCCCATACCAGGAGTCTAGACTGAAATCTTTGGAAATACAGTTACTGGCTCTGTGAGGCGCCCATGCTCTGGTGATACCTGTCTGCTCTCAGAGTATCAGAGCCTAGAATCCTAAGTAGCCTTTTAGGATTGGCTCTAAGCCTTGACTTTGAATGTCAGATTGTCTTTATCCTAATAGTTACTTATCCTTCTTTTTCCTCATCCTCTTAGTATAACCAATTGTGATACACTGAGTCTAAATAAAAGGAAATTATGTCCCTAATACCTAAGACAGAGAGACTTTAGCCATCATCAAATCACACAAACACTAACCACAGAGAGACTGGATTCTGAGAGTTACTAACGTGTTTAATTATCATGCATATCACTTAACAGCCCCATGCCTCAGCTTCTCTGTTTATTGTGTGCCTGCTATAATGCTACTCATTGTGATCACTCCTGACAATAATCCTGATCCATAAGGAGCTCATAGACTATCTGAAAATATACAGAAGTACATCACAGATATAGAAAATTGATACTGCTGATAAATTTTATCTTAGAGGGATATACAGAGGAGAAACAGTAAAAAGAAGCAAGTAACCCAGACTTAAGGATAGAGAATAGCCCAGGGGAGCCTCTTGGAAAGGGTGAGTTCAGTTTAAATGTTGGGTGAGAAAGAAGGGGACTCCAAACATAGGTGACAGTATGCACAAAGGCATTACAGGAAAAGGAATGCTGTTGTCTCAGGAACTGCAGGTAGCTTGGTATGGTTGAAGTAGACCTTGATTAAAATCCTTTGATGATTCTCCATAGATTTCAGGATTCAGGTTCAGTTGCCCAGCTTTGCTCACAAAGCCCTTCATGCTCTGACTTCTCCTCCATAGTCTTATCTCCCATGTGTGCATTTCACTCTAGACCACTAGATGTTCAGACAGAGACTGAGTAAATGTTAATGATGGAGAAATGAGGCTAATTTCAGATATGACCAAGTGACGTCAGTACTGGGACAGACTAAATTCAACAGTAAATGGTTAAAAAAAAAGAGAGAGAGAGAGATGAGTTCAGTTTTAGATATTTTGAATTTGAATTACCTATATATTATCCAACTGGAAATTCCACAAAGTTCTAAGAAATATGGGTCCATATTTACTCAAAAATATCTTTGATTTGGTGGTCCTCAATAGTATAGCCTGTTGTTGAAGCCATAGGTTTGTGTGAGGTCAACCAGAAAGCACGTGGTGTGAGAAGCCCTGTAAATGAGAATAACGCCTAAGACAACATTGACAATTAAAAGGTGAGCCAAGGAAGAAGAGGAGAAAAGTGGGACTGAGAAGGAACACTTGGAGAAGTTGCTGTACTGAAAGCCAAGAAACAGAGAGGGAGCAGTTAACAGAGTTCGCGTCAAGATACAAAGTAAAGTGTATTTATTGGCTTTGGTAATACACAGATGTGCTTCAAGATGTAAGCAGTCTTCAGTAGATTGATCAAAGGAGAAGACACGTTACAGTTGTTGGGGGAGTGAAAGAGGAGGAAGTGGGAATGACTGTGGACTATTATTTAAATGCAAAAGAGATTTGTATGTTCTTATCTACTAGAAGAGTTTGAAGATAGAGAACTAAGTGTGTTGAGTAGGGAAAGGATGGGACCCTGGTGACAGATGAAGAGATTAGCCTTGGACTGAAGGGACGACCTTTTCCACAGAGATGGAAATGTAGGAAGGAAGGTTGCATTCATATGCAAGAGGGAGAAATTGCAGGCACTTGGCTTTGATTTTCTCAGTGGAGTAGGAAACAGGGTCATCTGCTCAGAATAAGGTTCTAAGGAAAGAAATGAAATTTGGAAGAATCACTGGCAGTAAATGGGAAGAGATCCAGAGAAAGTTGAAGTGAGACTGAGTAAATAAGCAGAACTTACTGATATTCATGGAAGAAAGACACAAAAATCAACTCGGAACTTTTTATTAGCATAAAGTCCTGCTATACCCATATTGAACTTAAAAATTAACATATGTTTTGTGGAACTTCCATGTATATTGAAAAAAATCACCTGTTCTCATTAGAAATAATAAAAATTTACCACTAATGGCCCCTGTAGCAATTAAAGGCCTACAGAAAATATGTGGACTTTAAAGATAAATTGGCCTGAACTGTACATCTTAGTGTGAACAGCTTTTTTCACTAGGAATATATGTTTATCTGGGACAGACCCATATGGTAGAAAAATTTCATTTGGACTCTTCCTGAAGCAGATCCACTTTGGCACAACCAGAAAATATCAGCCTTTGTTGCTACCTGGCATATTTTTTAAAAGTTTATGAACAGTCCTCAGTTCAGTTCAGTTCAGTTCAGTCGCTCAGTCGTGTCCGACTCTTTGCAACCCCATGAATCGCAGCACGCCAGGCCTCCCTGTTCATCACCATCTCCCGGAGTTCACTCAGACTCATGTCCATCAAGTCTGTGATGCCATCCAGCCATCTCATCCTTGGTCGTCCCTTTCTCCTCCTGCCCCCAATCCCTCCCAGCATCAGAGTCTTTTCCAATGAGTCAGCTCTTCGCATGAGGTGGCCAAAGTACTGGAGTTTCAGCTTCAGCATCATTCCCTCCAAAGAAATCCCAGGGCTGATCTCCTTTAGAATGGACTGGTTGGATCTTCTTACAGTCCAAGGGACTGTCAAGAGTCTTCTCCAACACCACAGTTCAAAAGCATCAGTTCTTCGGCACTCAGCCTTCTTCACAGTCCAACTCTCACATCCATACATGAGCACAGGAAAAACCATAGCCTTGACTAGACGGACCTTAGTCGGCAAAGTAATGTCCCTGCTTTTGCATATGCTATCTAGGTTGGTCATAACTTTTCTTCCAAGGAGTAAGCGTTTTTTAATTTCATGGCTGTAGTCACCATCTGCGGTGATTTCGGAGCCCAAAAAAATAAAGTCTGACACTGTTTCCACTGTTTCCCAGTCTATTTCCCATGAAGTGATGGGACCAGATGCCATGATCTTCGTTTTCTGAATGTTGAGCTTTAAGCCAACTTTTTCACTCTCCTCTTTCACTTTCATCAAGAGGCTTTTTATCTCCTCTTCACTTTCTGCCATAAGGGTGGTGTCATCTGCATATCTGAGGTTATTGATATTTCTCCCGGCAATCTTGATTCCAGCTTGTGTTTCTTCCAGTCCAGCGTTTCTCATGATGTACTCTGCATATAAGTTAAATAAACAGGGTGACGATATACAGCCTTGACGTACTCCTTTTCCTATTTGGAACCAGTCTGTTGTTCCATGTCCAGTTCTAACTGTTGCTTCCTGACCTGCATACAGATTTCTCAAGATGCAGGTTAGGTGGTCTGGTATTCCCATCTCTTTCAGAATTTTCCACAGTGTATTGTGATCCACAGAGTCAAAGGCTTTGGCATAGTCGATAAAGCAGAAATAGATGTCTTTCTGGAACTCTCTTGCTTTTCCATGATCCAGCGGATGTTGGCAATTTGATCTCTGGTTCCTCTGCCTTTTCTAAAACCAGCTTGAACATCAGGAAGTTCACGGTTCATGTATTGAACAGTCCTCAATTGGACATAATAGAGTAGATATCATTATATTTCAGTATTTCATCTCAATATAGATCTCTGTAGTTTCATAATTTTTGGTCCCATGCCTGGATACAAAATAAATGCTTGACAAATATTTGTAAACCTAAATCATTTATTTACTTATTTTAAAAATGTTGAAGGATAATTGTTTCCTTTAAGTTAACCAAAGGTAATTTATTATCAGGAAACTTTCAGCTTTAAGTAACAGGCTTCAGACCTTTAACAACTTAATTGGGATCAGGAGGAACATATTTATTAGCGATAATAATTGGTGAACTTAAGCTTTAGGTATTATCCAGAGGCTCTAATTATGTAGTCAAACATCTCTGTTTTCCTTCTTTATCTCAGTGCTGCTTATGTCTTAGATTCACAGCAAGTTGTCCCCACATGGTGGTACAACTGCCACCAGCCTATGTCACCCTCACTATCAGATTCCAGTAAAAATATACCTTATACCAACACTTCCAGAAATGTCCTGCAGGGAGTGCTCGTGAGCCCAACTTGAAACCCTTTTCCATCCTTGAGTGGATCACTGTAGCCGTCACTGTGAAGAACAAGACACTGATTGTGCTCTTGCCTTAACTACACTCATAGAGATAGCTCCCAGGAGTTTTTAATCCAGGGTAGTGGTAGGGGGAGCAGACGAAGATAGTGGGAGACAGGTATGCTACAGTTCACTATTTGGTTACTTTTGATGATTCTTATTTCATTTTCCTGACATTTTAATGCTAAATTTTCCTTGTTGAATCCAGGCAACACCTCGAATAAGAATCCTATCTGGAGGGAGATACTTGCAAATTAATAATGCAGATCTAGGTGATACCGCCAATTATACCTGTGTTGCCAGCAACATTGTGGGAAAGACTACAAGAGAGTTTATTCTCACTGTCAATGGTAAGAAAGCTTAACCGCTGTTTTACAATTTAAAAATTTAGACAGGACATTCAGAGAGATAACATTTTTGTTTTTTATGAGCATACTAAACAAATTCTTGTGCTTACCTTATTTCTTTTGACATAGACAACATGTGACATTTGTGCTATAGCTATATTCAAACTAACTCAGCTTCAAAAATATACTTAAAGATACATTTCTCTTAGAGGACAATACGTGTCCAGTTGTTATCAGAATATTCTGATGTTTTATATCATTCAGATCAGAGCCACTGGAGAAGTTAATACACTAAATCTCTGGGTGACAAGTAGCCAGTTATTTAGTCACTTTTATTGATGTTGGGGTTTGATTATATATGTGCTAGACAGAAACTGCCATGGGATTGTAATTTTCTCAAATATAAAATCTAAACACTAAAATTTGCCAAATTTCAGGAATATGACACTGACTTGTAAAAACCACTCCTCTGATGTTTTAATAGATGAAATTTTACAAGTTGGATGACCCAGGCAGTTAATATCTCTAACACTAAAATTAAAATTCAAGTTTTGTATTCCCATGTGAACTCAGTGATTAGTAAAATACATGCTCTGAGACTTGCATGATTAATCACAGATGTGTTTTTTTTAAACAGCCCACTTTCTAAGCTTTATTTAAAGTGAAGTTGTTCCAGTGTTAACATTCTCTGACCATTTTTTGGCCAAAGAGAAATAAGAAATATCATCTTTAATTTGTATCATACCAGAGCTGGGTTTTTTTTTTTTTTTTACTCTTTTCAAGCCTCTTCCATAGAAAGATTTCACATACCTTGAGTGAGTGAGTGAAAGTCACTCAGTCATGTCCACCTCTTTGCAACCCCATGGACTATACAGCCTGTGGAATTTTTCAGGCCAGAATATTGGAGTGGGTAGCCTTTCCCTTCTCCAGGGGATCTTCCCAACCCAGAGCTCGAACCCAGGTCTACCACATTGCAGGCAGATTCTTTACCACCTGAGCCACAAGGGAAGCCCTTCACACACCATATCAGGGATTTAAAGCCTCTTCCCCACTTCATTTTTGAGTAGATTTTTAAATAAAATCTTATCTTGAATAAGGTTTTAGGAATTCAACCCCAATTCTATTTATACTAACCTGAATTAGCCATAGGCAAAGCCATATATTAGACTCAAATCTCAGCTTGTATTATTACCTAGTCAGAGTCTTAGTTCAGGCTGTGTTACTGATATAAATGAAAATTTCCACATGCATCTCTTTTATAGTTCCTCCAAGCATAAAGAGTGGCCCCCAGAGTCTTGTCATTCACTTAAATAAGTCAACTCTATTGGAATGCTTTGCGGAAGGTGTGCCAGCCCCAAAGATAACATGGAGAAAGGATGGAGCTGTTCTATCTGGGAGTCATGCAAGGTAACAGTTCTAGAAAAGGATGAAAATACTGTAGGGACTGAAATGTAAGTTTTTAAATATTTGATCCAATGCATTATTTGAGTCTTTTCATCTTAATATGAGAATGAAACTGCAGTATTTTAAAACCCTAACTCTAATTCCTAAAAGCTTGCATCCAAAATATAACGATTATAATGTATCCAAGATCATAAGTCCGTCTGCTATACCCCTTTTGAGAATATCCCTTTTTTCTACCAAGGGTATTACAAATTTCTGAAGCAGGAAAAGGACTAACAATGGATAACTGAGTCTTTTAAAATGCTCTCAGTTAAAATGTGCATGATCAGAAAGGCTCATATTCAGAGACCTTCACGTGTGATCTTTCTTCTAGATACTCCATCTTGGAAAATGGATTCCTTCACATCCAGTCGGCACAAGTGACTGATAGTGGGCGATATTTGTGTATGGCTACCAATGCTGCTGGGACAGATCGCAGGCGAATAGATTTACAGGTCCATGGTAAATATACGTTTAGGAACAACATCCAGTCTTAGAGTCAGATATTCTTTGGTTGCCTAAACCAGTGAGGTCATAGCACAGAGACCTTCAGGTCCAGGGCTCTATTATGAACAATCAGGACTCATGGTGAATGGCATTATCACAGCACTATGTAAGTGCAGAGAACCTTACTGTGTTCATAAATGTAAATAAGTTATCAGTGATTAATTTCAGTTTGGCAGAGATCCTTCAAACGGCATCCTGTTTGCTGAATGTGTTTTCTCTTACTTGGTAACTGTTTTAGTTCCTCCATCCATTGCTCCGGGTCCTACCAACATAACTGTAACAGTAAATGTTCAAACCACTCTGGCTTGTGAGGCTACTGGTATACCAAAACCGTCAATCAACTGGAGAAAAAATGGGCATCTTCTGAATGTGGATCAAAATCAGAATTCATACAGGTAAGGAGCAATTTACCTGCAAAATTCCACCAGCTATTTAGAAACATATTTTCCAAAGATTTAACATTTTCACTTTATCAGTGGGGACAGAAAATGTGTAAAGTATGAAGAACTAGCTAGTATGTAGAGAGCATATTATATTTTTCTTAGTATTGAATTAGTTTTTCAGTCTAAAGTATTTTTTTTCTGAATTATAGGTATAACTTCTCTTTCCATAAGCCCTGTGGATACCTGTCAGTGAGCTCTATAGCATTAAATTTCCATTCTGCTGCTGTTTGTAGCACCTTTTGTAATTTTATAATGACAAAGGATAAAAACATCATTTGGTATAAAAGAAAAAGTACTCTTTAAAAATGATATGAGTTTTAGTTGCAGAAGAGAAATCAAATTTTATACCTTCAAATACAGTGTTGGCAGCATGTGTAAGGTGGAAGAATAGCAGTTTTACCAATTTTCTGTACTCTTCCAGCTTTACTACCATTCTTCTTACTATGAGATCATATTTTTAAAGACTAACCTTAAAAATACTACAGATTTCTGATTCCTTAGATGAGCATTTCTTGTGTTAATAGATATCTTGTCAAAAGATTTGCTATATCACTAAAAACAAGGTTTCATAGACCTACCCTGATAAAAATCAATTCTGTTACATCTGGAAACATAAATCAGGAGGGTTTCACTTGAAAATCTGTTGCGTCTCTCTCTTTCTCATCCTTTTAATCCTTTGGCATTGGGGGTTTAATGACTTGAAAGCATACTCTATGTGGAAAATGCCAATGCCCTTGAATTAAGAAGCAGGTCAAATATGTTCCCATTGAATCAAATTATTCCCATTTATTGGTGCACAGTTTGAGGTAAGAAAACAGATATTCTTATTTAGATGACTTTAAATAATGTATGTATATTTACTCAGCCTTTTGTATATTTTAAGTGATTCCCATAACTTTGGTTTTGAGTTTATTTCAAGTTAGACTCTGATTTATGTACTGTGCATCTCCAAGGTATCCACCACATGTAAGGAGATACGTGAAGTAGGGAAAGCTGCAAGACAGACTTGTAGTTACCTATCGGTCAGTGGAAATAACCAAATTCCAAGCTGCAAAATTACTGTGAAATTTAGAGATCATCTATGTGAAGCATCTGAGATGGTACCAGGAATGTATTTGGTGGTCAGTAAAGAGCAGCTATCCTCAGTGTTCCCATTTCACTGTATTTCACCTAGGAGAGCATGGTTGGTCACGCTATCAGCATTCAGAAACTGCAGGGTTCCCTCTTAAGGCAATCATTCTATACCACTGCTTCCTGAAAATGTTGAGGTTGAGGCCCTGTTAACCCACTGCCATATAAACTTAAAGTTTGATACATAAAATAATGCTCACTTTAACATTTGAAGAAAGAGTTCCATTTCCCTCAGCTCCCAACATGGTACCATGTTGAACCAACTAGAAACATTTATGAAAACTGATATATGGCACCTCATTGCTTTGAAATCTCTTCTAGGCTCCTTTCTTCAGGTTCGCTGGTAATTATTTCCCCTTCTGTGGATGACACTGCGACCTATGAGTGCACGGTGACCAGTGATGCCGGAGAGGACGAGAGAACTGTGGATCTCACTGTCCAAGGTAGAGCTGGCTTAGTATGTGGACTGAAAGTTATTATAATGACGTCATTTGTTCTTTTCACCACTTCACAAGGGGGCTTCCTTTTCCACTTACCATTCACTTTCAATGTAGAAAGAGAAGGATTTATGAGTAGGCTTTGGAAATCTGTCAGGGTTGGAAACATGTATTTTCCTTTCCTTTTGTTGTTGTTTCTCAGTTCCACCTTCCATTGCTGATGAGCCTACAGACTTCCTAGTAACCAAACACACCCCCGCAGTGATCACCTGCACCGCTTCAGGAGTTCCGTTTCCCTCAATCCACTGGATGAAGAATGGCATAAGACTGCTTCCCAGAGGAGAGGGCTATAGAATTCTGTCCTCAGGTAAGACCCAGCTCAGTGATGACACAGATATTGACTGGTTTAGTTACTAATGGATGGCCTTACTTGAACTTTTGTTGCACCAAAATAAAAGAAAAAAATATATCGATATTCCTAGGCTTAGGCATTTGGGAAAAAATTCAGTTAGGGCTGAGAGGAGAATGAGGGAAAGGGATAGGAAAAAACCTGAAAACAAAATAATAAATAATAACTAAAACTGATCTGCATGTATTCAGCATGACCACTTGGATTTTATGTGCATATTTTCTAAACCTAAGGTTTGGAAAGGTTTCCCTGGTAGCTCAGTGGTAAAGAATCCACCTGTTAATGCAGGAGCTACAGGAGTCACATGTTCAGTCCTTGGGTCAGGAAGATCCCCTGGAGGAGGAAATGGCAGCCCACTCCAGTATTCTTGCCTGGGAAACCCCATGGACATAGGAGCCTAGCGGGCTGCAGTACATGTATGTGGTAGTCATGTCCAATTCTTTGCAGTCCATGGACTGCAGCCCACCAGGCTCCTCTATCCATGGAATTCTTCAGGCAAGAATACTGGAGTGGGTTATTTCCTTCTCCAGGGGAATCTTCCCAACTCAGGGATCAAACTCAGGTCTCCTGCACTGCAGACAGACACTTTACTGTCTAAGCCACCTGGGAAGCTCAGTCCATACGGTCGCAAAAGAATTGGATACAACTTTGCGAATAAACAACAACAAGGTTTAAAAATTTTACTGGTTGCCTTTGAGTGAACCATACTTCTCTGGCCAAATAGAATGTCCATTCATTTAATAAACATTTAGCACCTAAAATGGACTATGTACTCCACTAAATTTCTGAGGATCTAAAACTAAGACAGGGTTCTTGCTTTCAAGTTTTCTATAATTTAACAAGTACGATTGGGTGGTAAGTGTTATGATGTGGCTGTTTTTTGAGGGTGGTTGTAAACACCATTTATAAAATTTAAGCTCTGAAAATTTTCTGTATTAAAGAGAAAAAATAATTCACCTAAATGAAAGTACAGGTGATTCACATTCATGTTTCTGAAAATTCATCCTGCATTGAGGAGGATGATAAAAAGTAGCAACTAACATCCTGAACATCCTGGGGCTTTATGAGTGTGTGCATCTTACGCTAAGAGAATTCATTTCTTCAAAAGAAGGAAAATAGTGAAAGATGAACTTGGCTTTCATAGCAAAGTATGTTGACTATCTCAGAAATCTGCATAGATGGGTAGCAAGTAAAATCATAAAATATAAATTAACTATTCTTCACCGCAAAGTACTGTGCTAAGAGAACAGTTTAGAACTTTCTCAGAAAGAAAGAGTTACCCTATGACCCAGCAACTCCACTCCTAGGTATCTACCCAGAGAAATAAAAACATATGTCCATGCAAAGATTTGTATGCATATATTCATGTAGCAATCTTCTGAATAGCCAAAAATTGGAAGCAGTGTAAATTTCCATTAACTGGTTAATGGATAAACAATGGGGCTCACTTTACACAATGGAATTCTATTTAACAATAAAATGGAACAAAAATATTGATACATACTACAACAGATGCAACTCAAAAACTATGCTCACAGTAGAAGTCAGACACAAAAGATTTTGGTATGATCCCATCTAGGTAAAATGTCCAGAAGAGATCAATATTTAGAGACAGAAAGTAAATTAGTGATCAGTGGGGTTGAGAGTGAGGCAGGACTATAAACGGGGGTAAGATTTCTTTTTGGTGTAATGAAAATGTTCTAAAATTAAACTGTGATAATTGCATGAGTCTGTAATATGCCAGGAGTTACTGAATTGTACATTTAAGATGGCTGAATTTTATAGTCTGAAAATTCACCTAAATAAAGTTGTTAATGGTGGGGTTTTTTTTGTAAGTTCTGTGCTAGGTAGGCACAGGGAATACAAGTAGGACTACAAGCCAAGGACCCCCATGCCAGGGGGACAGAAACACAAAAATCAGAGAGACATGGTTTATCAAACCAGAAAACGAGGGATGCCCTATGCATGAAATTCTTCTTTCCTTTTTTAGGAGCAATTGAAATACTTGCCACTCAACTAAGCCATGCTGGAAGATATACTTGTGTTGCCAGGAATTCAGCTGGTTCTGCACATCGACACGTGAGCCTTCACGTTCAAGGTATGAAAGGGTACTTATTCATTAAAATCTTGTTGTTATCTCTTTAAGTCATGTTTTTTCTTCAAAGATGGTCCTGTCTAGGGTCATAAACCACAGTAATATTTTGGGGCTATGAAAGCTGATAGATATTCTTCAGCAGACTAAAGAAAGCATACAGATGACAAACCACAATGAACAACCTCTAAATTATTTTCGTTGAATTTTTACGATCTGTTTCTGATTTTAGTCTTTTCTCTGGAGTTCTTCTAATGGAAACTGGTTACAGTAACAAGACTCAAAAAGCAACGTGATATGACTGATATGTACTTTTCCCTGGGGCAATGAAATCACTAATATTTTGGAAGTATGAATTCAGACAGGTTTAACCTCACGGCTACTGTAGACATTTATGCCACTAACTAGCATTCTTGCAATATTTCTGTTGATTGGTTCTTACAGAGGCTCCAGTCATTCAGCCTCAGCCAAGTGAGCTGGACGTCATTCTAAACAATCCCATTTTATTACCCTGTGAAGCAACAGGGACACCCAGTCCTTTCATCACTTGGCAAAAAGAAGGCATCAATGTCATCAGTTCAGGTACTGTTTCTCTCAAGACAGTCGTGGCAACTCAGTTTTATAATTCAGAAGTCAGTATAATCTTTTTAACAAAAGTAAAAATTCTTCTCACCCTGTTCTAACTGTGATGTAGGTAGAAGCCATGCAGTTCTTCCCCATGGCGGCTTGCAGATTTCCAGAGCTGTCAGAGAGGATGCTGGTACTTACATGTGTGTGGCTCAGAATCCAGCTGGTACAGCCTTGGGCAAAATCAAGTTGAATGTCCAAGGTAAGTAAATATGCTTATAGCAGTGCCTATCAAAATTCCTATTATGTCAAATAATGATGCTGCCATAGTCCTTCATATTCTTAGTTTACATTATTCTATTTGTTGTCTATTCTATTTCTATTCTGCTACTTTTTTGAAGAAAAAAATTGAGTGCTCGGGTGGTTTGGGGGCATTATTTGTATAAGAAAACCGAGACGTCTCATATTTTAAATTTCTGTGAACCTCCATTTGGTACTTCTATTGTAGCACATATTTAAAGTGATTTTTAAAACCATTTTCTCCATAATGCTACTCTGTATACATTACAAAACACTGGATTGTAATATCCACTTAAAAATCATAATTGTTTTTAATTTTACAAAATGACAGAAGTTCTCAAACCAAAAAGTAAGTGATATTGCAAGTAAACCAACTTGATGAGAAAAAATATATAAGAAGAGAGTGGGTTTTTTTTTTCATAGTTACCTTACATTTTCTTGATGTAATGTTCATATCTTGCATGCATTGCTTTTGTGGATAACAACCTGACCTAGAAATAGGTTCTAAACTACTCAGTTCACATTGGCTGGTTTGAATTTCCTTGTAGTGTGATTTTCCTAGGGTGAATGAATAACTGTAGTTAAGCTCACTTACTTATCTGCAGGTTATAAATCTGATTTCCTTGTATTTTTCAACAATTTTAATAAACATTTATTATGTTAAGTAGAAATACATTGAACATTCAGTTCAGTTCAGTCGCTCAGTCGTGTCCGACTCTGTGACCCCATGAATTGCAGCACACCAGGCCTTCCTGTCCATCACCAACTCCCAGAGTTCACTCAAACTCATGTCCATCGAGTCAGTGATGCCATCCAGCTATCTCATCCTCTGTCGTCCCCTTCTCCTCCTGCCCCCAATCCCTCCCAGCATCAGAGTCTCCCAATGAGTCAACTCTTCGCATGAGGTGGCCAAAGTACTGGAGTTTCAGCTTTAGCATCAGTCCTTCCAAAAGAACACCCAGGGCTGATCTCCTTTAGAATGGACTGGTTGGATCTCCTTGCAGACCAAGGGACTCTCAAGAGAGTCTTCTCCAACACCATATTAAACATTACAGACGTAATATTTTTTATGGTGTAAGGAAGGAAAAAACAAAACCAATCATTTCTGGAGGCACCATTAGAGCTGAGATCTGAATGACGAGTGAGGATGAGCCATGTAAAGGTAGCAGAGTACCCACAGAAGAGAAGGCAGTGTGTGTAATGGTCCCGAAGCAGGAAAGGGTAAGAAAAAGAATCGTGGCAGATAAGGTGGGGCCAGTGCATGGAACACCTGAAAGACCAGAGGAGGGGAAAGATTTTCTTTTCTGTGCAGTATTGAAGGCTTTCCATGATTTAACACAGACTTTTGTTTGGTTTTAAGAAGCTCTCTTTTGCTGGTATGTAGGTAATGATTTAGAGAAAGCTCAAGACTAGATCTGGAAGAACTAGTAAAGTGCTTAGGCCAGGTGTCCCCGACCAACAGGATCTAAGACCTGAGGTTTGGAGGTGAAACTGATGTAATAATAATAGAAATATAGTGCACAATAAATGTAATGTATTGAATCATCCCAAAACCAGTCCCCCTCCTCAGTCCATGGAAAAACTGTCTTCCATGAAACTAGTTCCTGGTGCCAAAAATGTTGAGGACCACAGCTCTAGGCATCATGCGATATGGTCTGGCTGGGGGTGGTAGTATTTATGAGAGTCACAGGGGTAAATGAAAAACAAAGTGGTGGATTCAAGAATTTTTTTGGAGATATAATAGCCAGGATTGCTGATTAATCAGATTGGGATGTTTCCTGGGCTTTGGGCTTGAGTGGAGATATTGCTATGGGGGGGGGGGGGGGGGGGGGGGGGAATTCAAGGAGAGGAACTAGTTTTGGAGGAAGGAAAACATGATTTCTGATCATGTTCAGTTCAGTTCAGTCAGTCGTGTCTGACTCTGTGACCCCATGAATCGCAGCACGCCAGGCCTCCCTGTCCATCACCAACTCCCGGAGTTCACACAAACTCATGTCCATCGAGTCGGTAATGCCATCCACCCATCTCATCCTCTGTCATCCCCTTCTCCTCCTGCCTCCAATCCCTTCCAGCATCAGTGTCTTTTCCAATGAGTCAACTCTTTGCATGAGGTGGCCAAAGTATTGGAGTTTCAGCTTCAGCATCAGTCCTTCCAATGAACACCCAGGGCTGATCTCCTTCAGAATGGACTGGTTGGATCTCCTTGCAGTCTAAGGGACTCTCAAGAGTCTTCTCCAACACCACAGTTCAAAAGCATCAATTCTTCGGTGCTCAGCTTTCTTCACAGTCCAACTCTCACATCCATACATGACCATAGCCGTGACTAGATGGACCTTTGTGGGCTGATTATGTTAGATGTGGGAAACTGTTAGAAATCCTAGCAGAGGGGGCGGTCCTAAGATGGCGGAGGAATAGGACGGGAAGACCACTTTCTCCCTCACGAATTCCTCAAAAGAACATTTCAACGCTGAGCAAACTCCACAAAACAACTTCTGTAGGCTGGCAGAGGACATCAGGCAACCAGAAAAGTAGACCATTGTCTTCAAAAACAGTGAACCTCTCTGAGTGTCCCTCAGTGTGGAGAAACTTTTCATCTTTAACCTAGATGTTTTATCATCGGTGCTGTATAGATGGAGAAGTCTAGAGGCTACTGTAAAAATAAAACTGAAAACCAGAAGCAGGAGGCTTAAGTCCAAAGCCTGAAAACATGAGAGAACTCCTGAATTCAGGGAACATTAAGCAATAGGAGCTCATCAAATGCCTCCATACCTACACTGAAACCAAGCTCCACCCAAGGACCAACAAGTTCCAGAACAAGACATACCACGCAAATTCTCCAGCAACACAGGAACACACCTCTGAGCTTCAATATACAGGCAGCTCAAAGTTATTCCAAAACCTTTGACGTCTCATAACCCATTACTGGTCACTCCACTGCACACCAGAGAGAAGAAACCCAGCTCCACCCACCAGAACTCCAACACAAGCCTCCCTAACCAGGAAACCTAGACAAGCCACTGATACAACCCCACCCACAGTGAGGAAGCTCCATAATAAAGAGAACTCCACAAATTACCAGAATATAAAAAGGCCACCCCAAACGCAGCAATATAATCAAGATGAAGAGACAGAGGAATACTCAGCAGGTAAAGGAACAGGAGAGTTGCCCACCAAACCAAACAAAAGAGGAAGAGGTAGGGAATCTACCTGAGATAGAATTCCAAATATTGATAGTGAAAATGATCCAAAATCTTGAAATCAAAATGGAATCACAGATAAATAGCCTAGAGACAAGGATTGAGAAGATGCAAGAAAGGTTTAACAAGGACCTAGAAGAAATAAAAAAGAGTCAATATATAATTAATAATGCAATAAATGAGATCAGAAACACTCTGGAGGCAACAAATAGCAGAATAACAGAGGCAGAAGATAGGATTAGTGAAATAGAAGATAGAATGGTAGAAATAAATGAATCAGAGAGGAAAAAAGAAAAACGAATTAAAAGAAATGAGGACAATCTCAGAGACCTCCAGGACAATATGAAACGCTCCAACATTCGAATTATAGGAGTCCCAGAAGAAGAAGACAAAAAGAAAGACCATGAGAAAATCCTTGAGGAGATAATAGTTGAAAACTTCCCTAAAATGGGGAAGGAAATAATCACCCAAGTCCAAGAAACACAGAGAGTTCCAAATAGGATAAACCCAAGGCGAAACACCCCAAGACACATATTAATCAAATTAACAAAGATCAAACACAAAGAACAAATATTAAAATCAGCAAGGGAAAAACAACAAATAACACACAAGGGGATTCCCATAAGGATAACAGCTGATCTTTCAATAGAAACTCTTCAGGCCAGGAGGGAATGGCAAGACATACTTAAAGTGATGAAAGACAATAACCTACAGCCCAGATTACTGTACCCAGCAAGGATCTCATTCGAATACGAAGGAGAAATCAAAAGCTTACAGACAAGCAAAAGCTGAGAGAATTCAGCACCACCAGACCAGCTCTCCAACAAATTCTAAAGGATATTCTCTAGACAGGAAACACAAAAGGGTGTATAAACCCAAACCCAAAACAATAAAGTAAATGGTAACAGGATCATACTTATCAATAATTACCTTAAACTTATATGGGTTGAACGCCCCAACCAAAAAAAAGACTGGCCGAATGGATACAAAACAAGACCCCTCTATATGCTGCTTACAAGAGACCCACCTCAAAACAAGGGACACATACAGACTGAAAGTGAAGGGCTGGAAAAAGTTATACCATGCAAACAGAGACCAAAAGAAAGCAGGAGTGGCAATACTCATATCCGATAAAGTAGACTTTAAAACAAAGGCTGTGAAAAGAGACAAAGAAGGCCACTACATAATGATCAAAGGATCAATCCAAGAAGATACAACAATTATAAATATATATGCACCCAATATAGGAGCACCGCAATATGTAAGACAAATGCTAACAAGTATGAAAGGGGAAATCAACAATAACACAATAATAGTGGGAGACTTTAATACCCCACTCACACCTATGGACAGATCAACTAAACAGAAAATCAACAAAGAAACGCCAACTTTAAATGATACATTAGACCAGTTAGACCTAATTGATATCTATAGGACATTTCACCCCAAAACAATGAATTTCACCTTTTTCTCAAGTGCTCATGGAACATTCTCCAGGATAGATCACATCCTGGGCCATAAATCTAAACTTGATAAATTCAAAAAATCGAAATCATTCCAAGCATCTTTTCTGACCATAATGCATTAAGATTAGATCTCAATTACAGGAGAAAAACTATTAAAATTTCCAACATATGGAGGTTGAACAACACACTTCTGAATAACCAACAAATCACAGAAGAAATCAAAATATGCATAGAAACTAATGAAAATGAAAACACAACAACCCAAAACCTGTGGGACACTATAAAAGCAGTGCTAAGAGGAAAGTTCATAGTAATACAGGCATACCTCAAGAAACAAGAAAAAAGTCAAATAAATAACCTAACTCTACACCTAAAGCAACTAGAAAAGGAAGAATTGGAGAACCCCAGAGTTAGTAGAAGGAAAGAAATCTTAAAAATTAGGGCAGAAGTAAATGCAAAAGAAACAAAAGAGACCATAGCAAAAATCAACAAAGCCAAAAGCTGGTTCTTTGAAAGGATAAATAAAATTGACAAACCATTAGCCAGACTCATCAAGAAGCAAAAAGAGAAAAATCAAATCAATAAAATTAGAAATGAAAATGGAGAGATCACAACAGACAACACAGAAATACAAAGGATCATAAGAGACTACTATCAGCAGTTGTATGCCAATAAAATGGACAACGTGGAAGAAATGGACAAATTCTTAGAAAAGTACAATTTTCCAAAACTGAACCAGGAAGAAATAGAAAATCTTAACAGACCTATTACAAGCACGGAAATTGAAACTGTAATCAGAAATCTTCCAGCAAACAAAAGCCCAGGTCCAGACGGCTTCACAGCTGAATTCTACCAAAAATTTAGAGAAGAGCTAACACCTATCCTCCTCAAACTCTTCCAGAAAATTGCAGAGGAAGGTAAACTTCCAAACTCATTCTATAAGGCCACCATCACCCTAATACCAAAACCTGACAAAAATACTACAAAAAAAGAAAACTACAGGCCAGTATCACTGATGAACATAGGTGTAAAAATCCTCAACAAAATTCTAGCAATCAGAATCCAACAACACATTAAAAAGATCATACACCATGACCAAGTGGGCTTTATCCCAGGGATGCAAGGATCTGCAATATCTGCAAATCAATCAATGTAATTTACCACATTAACAAATTGAAAAATAAAAACCATATGATTATCTCAATAGATGCAGAGAAGACCTTTGACAAAATTCAACATCCATTTATGATAAAAACTCTCCAGAAAGCAGGAATAGAAGCAACATATCTCAACATAGTAAAAGCTATCTATGACAAACCCACAGCAAACATTATCCTCAATGGTGAAAAATTGAAAGCATTTCCCCTAAAGTCAGGAACAAGACAAGGGTGCCCACTTTCACTGCTACTATTCAACATAGTTCTGGAAGTTTTGGCCACAGCAATCAGAGCAGAAAAAGAAATAAAAGGAATCCAAATTGGAAAAGAAGAAGTAAAACTTTCACTGTTTGCAGATGACATGATCCTCTACATAGAAAACCCTAAAGACTCCACCAGAAAATTACTAGAGCTAATCAATGAATATAGTAAAGTTGCAGGATATAAAATCAACACACAGAAATCCCTTGCATTCCTATACACTAATAATGAGAAAGTAGAAAAAGAAATTAAGGAAACAATTCCATTCACCATTGCAATGAAAAGAATAAAATACTTAGGAATATATCTACCTAAAGAAACTAAAGACCTATATATAGAAAACTATAAAACACTGATGAAAGAAATCAAAGAGGACACTAATAGATGGAGAAATATACCACGTTCATGGATTGGAAGAATCAATATAGTGAAAATGAGTATACTACCCAAAGCAATTTACAAATTCAATGCAATCCCTATCAAGCTACCAGCCATATTTTTCACAGAACTAGAACAAATAATTTCAAGATTTGTATGGAAATACAAAAAACCTTGAATAGCCAAAGCAATCTTGAGAAAGAAGAATGGAACGGGAGGAATCAACTTGCCTGACTTCAGGCTCTACTACAAAGCCACAGTCATCAAGACAGTATGGTACTGGCACAAAGACAGAAATACAGATCAATGGAACAAAATAGAAAGCCCAGAGATAAATCCACACACATATGGACACCTTATCTTTGACAAAGGAGGCAAGAATATACAATGGAGTAAAGACAATCTCTTTAACAAGTGGTGCTGGGAAAACTGGTCAACCACTTGTAAAAGAATGAAACTAGATCACTTTCTAACACCGCACACAAAAAATAAACTCAAAATGGATTAAAGATCTAAATGTAAGACCAGAAACTATAAAACTCCTAGAGGAGAATATAGGCAAAACACTCTCCGACATAAATCACAGCAGGATCCTCTATGATTCACCTCCCAGAATACTGGAAATAAAAGCAAAAATAAACAAATGGGATCTAATTAAAATTAAAAGCTTCTGCACAACGAAGGAAAATATAAGCAAGGTGAAAAGACAGCCTTCTGAATGGGAGAAAATAATAGCAAATGAAGCAACTGACAAACAACTAATGTCAAAAATATACAAGCAACTTATGCAGCTCAATTCCAGAAAAATAAATGACCCAATCAAAAAATGGGCCAAAGAACTAAATAGACATTTCTCCAAAGAAGACATACGGATGGCTAACAAACACATGAAAAGATGCTCAACATCACTCATTATTAGAGAAATGCAAATCAAAACCACAATGAGGTACCACTTCACACCAGTCAGAATGTCTGCTATCCAAAAGTCTGCAAGCAATAAATGCTGGAGAAGGTGTGGAGAAAAGGGAACCCTCCTACACTGTTGGTGGGAATGCAAACTAGTACAGCCACTTTGGAGAACAGTGTGGAGATTCCTTAAAAAATTGCAAATAGAACTACCTTATGACCCAGCAATCCCACTGCTGGGCATACACACCAAGGAAACCAGAATTGAAAGAGACACGTGTACCCCAATGTTCATCACAGCACTGTTTATAATAGCCAGGACATGGAAACAACCTAGATGTCCATCAGCAGATGAATGCATAAGAAAGCAGTGGTACATATACACAATGGAGTATTACTCAGCCATTAAAAAGAATAAATTTGAATCAGCTCTGATGAGATGGATGAAACTGGAGCCGATTATACAGAGTGAAGTAAGCCAGAAAGAAAAACACCAATACAGTATACTAACACATATATATGGAATTTAGAAAGATGGCAATGATGACCCTGTATGCAAGGCAGCAAAAAAGACACAGATGTGTATAACGGAGTTTTGGACTCAGAGGGAGAGGGAGAGGGTGGGATGATTTGGGAGAATGGCATTGTAACATGTATACTATCATGTAAGAATTGAATTGCCAGTCTATGTCTGACGCAGGATACAGCATGCTTGGGGCTGGTGCACGGTGATGACCCAGAGAGATGTTATGGGGAGGGAGGTGGGAGGGAGGTTCATGTTTGGGAACGCATGTACACCCGTGGTGGATTTATGTCAATGTATGGCAAAACCAATACAGTATTGTAAAGTAAAATAAAGTAAAAATAAAAATTAAAAAGAAAAAAAGAAATCCTAGCAGAGATGTCAAAAAGCATTGATTATTTATGAATTTAGGACTCAAAGGAGAAGTACAGCCTACGGTACAAATTTGGAAGTAATTAGGGTTTTTCAGTCCACAAGACTGGATGAGTATTTGGATAGAAAAGAGCCCAAGACTCTGCATCGTTAAGAGGTCTGAAAAACAGAATGCTAAAAAGAATAACAAAGGAGAGGGAAAAGATGACAGAGGAAAACTAGATGAAGTCAAGGAGAGGACAGTGTTTCAAGAAGGAATAGACAGATTTTTTGTTTTTTAACTCAAGGGAGAGTCAATTAAGATGATGACCAAGAAATAGTCATTGGTTTTGGCAACATTGTTGTTCAGTTGCTCAGCTGTGTCCAATTCTTTGTGACCCAATGGACTGCAGCATGCTAGGATCTCTTGTTATTCACAATCTCCCAGAGTTTGTTCAAACTCATGTCCTTTGAGTTGGTGATGCTATTCAATCATCTCATCCTCTGCCGTCCCCTTCTCCTCCTGCCTTCAATTTTTCCCAGCATTAGGGTCTTTTCCAGTGAGTCACCTCTTTCCATCAGGTGGCCAAAGTGTTGGAGCTTCAGCCTCAGTCCTTCCAGTGAATATTCAGGGTTGATTTTCTTTAGGATTGACTGATTGGATCTTGCTATCCAAGGGACTCTCAAGAGTCTTCTCCAACACCACAGTTCAAAAGCATCAATTCTTCGGTGCTCAGCCTTCTTATGGTCCAACTCTCATATCCATACATGACTACTGGAAAAACCATAGCTTTGACTAGATAGGCCTTTGTAGGCAGGGCCTTTGTAGGCAAAGTAATGTCTCTGCTTTTTAAGATGCTATCTAGGTTTGTCATAGCTTTTCTTTCAAGGAGCCAGCATCTTTTAATTTCATGGCTACAGTCACCATCTGCAGTGATTTTGGAGCCCAAGAAAATAGTTTGTCACTGTTTTCACTGTTTCCCCACCTATTTGCTATGAAGTGATGGGACCAGATGCCATGATCTTTGTTTTTTAAATGTTGAGTTTTAAGCCAGCTTTTTCACTCTTTTCTTTCACCTTCTTCAAGAGGTTCTTTAATTCCTCTTCAGTGTCATCTGCATATTTGAGGTTATTGATATTTCCCCCCATAATCTTGATTCCAGCTTGTGCTTCATCCACTGGGATCATATAAAAGAATTAGGATTTTTTCTTTCACTAATTGATTAAAATTACATGAGCAATTGTGGGACAAAGAAACACATTAAAACAACTAATAGGATTTCAGTATTCCAAAAGCAATCAGAGATAATTGCATACTCTAGAGGCATGAAAAACTCTGAATAGACTCTCTCTTTTCGGATACAGCATGTAGGGACTTCCCTGGTGGTCCAGTGGTTAAGATTCCATGCCTGCAATGCAGGAGGCATGGGTTTGATCCCTGATTGGGGAACTAAGATCCCATATGCCATGCAATGGGAACAACAACAACAAAAAGTCTCTAACAGATAACAGTATGCAATAGCAAGCAGAAAATCAACCAGATAACTTTGGTTGATATACATAATTTTAAGTTATTCATATTTTACACAACTTGTTGATTTACTCATTACCATTATGTGTGTGTGTGTGTGTAGGTGGGTGGGTGGGTGGGTGTGCATATGCACTCAGTCATGTCTGACTCTGCAACCCCACGGACTGTAGCCCACCAGGCTCCTCTGTCCATGAAATTTTCTAGGCAAGAAAACTGGAGTGGTTGCCATTTTCTCCTCCAGGGGATCTTCCCAACCCAGGGATCAAACTCACATCTCTTTTGTCTTCTGTGCTGCAGGCAGATTCTTTACCATGGAGCCATTGGGAAGCCCACTCATTACTGTTAGTGTACCCTAAAATTTGGTCTCCCTTGGTTGACCATTTCTGCCCAGCCTCCTCTAGAGACACAGCAGATATTTCCCGGTCTCTGGGACTTGCTATCCACAGGGCATAACTTGGATCAGTAGAGTTTTCAGAGGCCCCTTGTTTCTTAAAGCATGTGGTAACAATATTTTGAATAGGTGGTAGACATTTCAAACAATTTTATTCTTTTGGCCTGCACAGTAAAGTAAATTTACTGAAAAGTACAGTAAATTTACCATCGTTTTTCCTGCACCTTGTCAGTGTCTCTGGACTTGGATTGACTGACATTGGGAGGAGGTATCATCTTTACCTTCCTTTCTCCTATGCTTGTGGTTGGTTGTTCCTCACTTGTGTTTGATTGTTCTCTCATAATTATGTGATGTGTCTTTAAAGCTAAGTAAAATAGCCTGAGTGGTAATCACTATTGTAAACACCAGGAAGAGAAACTGTTATCATAAGCCTGTCCACTCTTTTCTGAAAAAGTAGGAAGAGTTCCATCTGTACAAAGTCAATCCTTAACCAATATGATTCAAACCATGCAGGTCCACTTATTCAGTAGTAAATACTACATTACTGCATGAGCCGAAGTTGGTTAAATCTGAAGACATAAAACCACAGATGCAGAGCGGTTAAGGATACTGAAGGCCAATTATCAGTTAAATTTGGATTTTCTATAGTGCAGAGAGTCATCATCCCTACCACCTGTGCTGTTCAAAGATTAATTGTAATTCTTTTCAATATCCCACTTCTTTATTCATTAAAATAATACATTGTTAAATATGGTCCAAGCATATGAGATCATAAGCACTGCAGGAAAAGCATGGATAAAGGGGTCTGAGCAGGTGAATAATTTCCAGACCTGGAAGAGATCTACTTTTAAAGTTCAAGGAACTGATGAATGAATCACATAATACATGTGTGTTAAAGAAAATACCTCTATCAACAGTTAGTTTTCTGGACATGCAATCCCTCATTTTTTCCAGCAAAAATAAACTGTAGCCACCCTTTGATATGGTAAAATCAGGGCTTTGTTTTATAACCACGTGACTTCATTTTGCTAGAATAGGACCACATTGCATAAAGAGTACATTCACGCTTTTAAGATAATGATTAAATTTTGTAACTTTTAGTTCCTCCAGTCATTACCCCTCATCCAAAGGAATACGTCACTGTTGTGGATAAGCCCATCATGCTACCCTGTGAGGCAGATGGCCTCCCACCACCTGACATCATGTGGCATAAAGATGGGCATGTAATTATGGAGTCAGTCCGCCAGCGCATCCTCAGCTCCGGTGCTCTGCAGATAGCATTTGCTCAGCCTGGTGATGCTGGCCAGTACACGTGCATGGCAGTTAACGTGGCAGGATCAAGCAGCACGAGCACCAAGCTCACCGTGCATGGTAGGTTGTTTAGCATAAGTTATTTCAGTTCACTACTTTACCATGGCAGAGAGAAGAGACCACCAGGGGAAAATATGATGGAAATAAAAACAATGAAAAACAGCAGACCAGAGCGGAGTGTGGTGTGTGCATGTGGTGTGTAGGTACGCGTCCTTCAGATATGTTTTTGGTCGGCTCTGTTTATTTGTGCACACACCTTGTAAGAGTGATTTTATTCATAAAGCCAGGATAATTAATCTGTTGCCAGCACCCTCATATGGTGACTACTGGGATCTATAAGTTGACTTGTGAGAAGTTCATTTGTTTTGTTGCTCTTCTGCTTTACTTTTCGAATTGCAAGTCCTCTTGGCCCAAAACTAACCAGCATGTGACCTACCTTGTAACTGTAATGTGAACCTAGTGAGCATTGGAGATCTGATTCATTATTTTAAAGTAGCAAAACATTAAAAATAAATAAATAAATAAAGTAGCAAAACATTTACAGGTATATTTTTGTAATAGAAAAAAAAAACACCTGTTTTTCCTTTGTATTCAGACAACTAATAAAATATCTAAAAATCAGCATTGAAATATTTTAATTAACATATATTTGAAGACTAAAGATAGAATAACCGTTAATATCAGTGGTAAGAAACAATAAATAAACTGTTTTCAACTACTATTTTCAGAAGTATCTCTCATTTTAATAACGAGTTTCTGTTTTTTCTTTCTCAAAAAATTTGTGAAAGTGGTTTTTCTGTCTTTCAGGTGTATTTGAATTTTCTAAAATTTTATTCTTGCTTTCAGCTAATATAATTGAACTAATTAATACACATTAGTCTTTTGGTTTCAAATAAATAATATTCCTTTTTTCATATGTTTATATAAAATTTATCAAAAGTAAGTGTATACTAAACAACAAAGAGGGACTTCCCAGGTAGCTAAGTGGTGAAGAGTCTGCCTACAATTCAGAGCCACAGGAGACATGGGTTCAATCCCTGGGTCAGGAAGATCCCCTGGAGGAGGAAATGGCAACCCACTCCAGTGTTCTTGCCTGGAAAATTCCATAGACAAAGGAGCCTGGAGCCAAAGAGTCAGATACAACTGAGTGTGCGTGCATGCAAACAACAAATAAATCATTAATAATAACTTAAAAGTATAGGCCACAATTCCCACCCATAATGCAATAAAGCTTGAAATGTGTAATGAATTTTTAATGCCAAAACCCCAACCCCAAGCAAATTAAAAATTATTATTCTGATTAGCAAGTAGGTCAAAGAATACGATTTTATTTTCAAATTTAGAAAATCATAAAAATAAGGACACCACATCAAAATGTATTGTATGTACCCAAAACTAAAATCAAGTATAGTGGTCACAGCCTTAAAATTTTCATTTTAACAAAGAATAAGTAAATGCACTAGTGTTGCAACTTTAGCAAAGTTGAACTGCCTTTGGTTAGCTAACTAACTGTTAGCAACATTGAAATACCAACTCCAGGGAAACCAGGATAAAGGAGATAATGAAAATATAACATAAATTAATGAAAATGAACTAGATATTTATGATATACCATTCAACAAAATAGGTTTTAGGCTTTTCAATGTTATCTATCATTTAGGTATGTGTGTGCACATATGTGCATGTTAAAGTGGCTTCAGTCGTGTCCGACTCTGTGCAGCCCCATGGACTGCAGCCTGCCGGGCTCTTCTGTTCATGGGATTCTCCAGGAAGAATACTGGAGTGGGTTGCCATGCCCTCTTCCAGGGGATCTTCCCAATCCAGGGATTGAACCCAGGACTCCTGCATTGCAGGTGGATTCTTTACCAGCTGAGCCACCAGGGAAGCCCAAAAATTCTGAAGTGGGTAGCCTATCCCTTCTCTAGGGGAGCTTCCTGACCCAGAAATTGAACCAGGGTCTCTTACATTGCAGGCAGATTCTTACCAGCTGAGCTACCAGGGAAGCCTGATTATGCATATAATTATTCATATCATGTTTGCATATCCATATAATCTTTTTTTTTTTTTTGCTGAAACCTATTGTGTTCTGTAACTTTAAAAAATTTGTGAAAAAGTTGGTCCATTTCTCACTGATATATTTGAATTCTGAAATTTACTGTTTGGGGAGGAGAGTATATTTTTCCTTTTTTAGTCAAGAATTCTTAACATATTTAAACTTTTCTGTTAGAAGTAAATATCTTAGTACTGGATCCTCTAAGGTATTTCTTTGTACCCTGAAATATTCAGTTGATCTTTCCATGTTGCCTAAATTCCATTTCAAAAAATTTGAAGCATAAGCAGTATTTGCATGGAATTATGAAATCACTATAAAACATTTCCTCTGTGATAGTATAAAAACTAAATTAAATGTTTTCACCAGTTTTACTTACATTTGTTGTAACATGTGAAGTACTGCAATAAATTTTTTTCTTTAGCTTTAATATGAGGTATTTTATAGTGTTTTAAACTAGTGAGTTTTATTAGTTTGTCCTCACAGTATCTCTGTGATACAAATCCAGCAGTTATACAACTGTAGAAGTGGTTTTGGCTTTAGTTGCTCTTGTTTGTTTTATTTTACTGCAATAAGTAAAAGGAACTCAAGGGAAAGTCAGTAAGTCAAATAAAATTTAAATATTTCTCACCAGTTCAATGTTGTTTTTTCCAAGGCTCATTGTAAGTACATCCAACATGTACAAATGCCTTAGAATTCTTGCTAGTGTCAAAAATATTGATTGCTTTCAGAGTAACAAACAAATGACTTGATATATTTTGTTAGTATTTCTACCAAGTTACTCTCAAGAGAATCTATTGTGTGTTCACTTTCAGTGTGAATAATGATTGAACTCAACATCCTGAATGACTTTCTTTTTAAAAACTCTTTATAGTACCACCTAGAATCCAAAGTACAGAAGTACATTACACGGTCAATGAGAATTCACAAGCCGTTCTTCCATGTGTGGCTGATGGAATCCCCACACCAGCAATTAACTGGAAAAAAGACAATGTTCTTTTGGCTAACTTGTTAGGAAAATATACTGTCGAACCCTATGGAGAGCTTCTCCTGGAAAATGTTGTGGTAAGTTTAATAAATATGAAGAGATACACTGAGACAGATCATTAATTCACCATTTTAGTGATTTAGCTTGAAAATGTATTTTTTGTTTTGTTTGTTTCTGTCTGTGCCCCACAGCTTGCGGGATCTTAGTTCCCTAATCAGGGGTCAAACTGTTCCTCAGCAGCGAAAGAGCCAAGTCCTAACCACTGAAGCACCAGGGAATAATGAAAGAAAAGTACCCTTATAAATTCAGGTCAAAAAATTAATTTTATATATATTTCATTTTATGTCCCCGAGGATAGTATTTAGCACATCATGGGAACTTATAAATGACTTCTTTCTAAACTTATTTTTGTGAAAATCTTTATCAGGAAAATTCTAAGCCTCTATTATATTCCATGCTTGTAACAATGCATGAGACATTGTTCGAAGAGTAGAGGTGTAAGAATGTGTGATGTATTATTAAGCAAATACAAAAAGCAGGCTTTTTTGTCTTTTCAGGTTTTTAAATAACTTTCAGTCTTAGGGATCTGTGCAAGCTGGGAATTTTGAATATTCTTAGGTGGTATTTGTCCAGTCTGCAGAATAGTAGCCATGGGAAGCATCTGTTTTCCAATATTAGCCATTTTGAAGAAGAATCTATATCTATGCATACCACATGACTTTTAAAAAATTATCATATGGTTTCAGTGTATCAACACTTGGTACCAACTATTAAACATGATCAAAATGTGAATCACTTTCAAAGCTTTTGTGCCTGTCTTTGGACTTCCCTGGTGGCACAAACAGTAAAGAATCTGCTTGCAATGCAGGAGACCCAGGTTCTATCCCTGGGTCAGGAAGATGCCATGGAGAAGGGAATGGCTGCCTACTCCAGTATTCTTGCCTGGAGAATTCCTTGGAAAGAGGAGCCTGGTGGGCTACTGTCCATGGGACTGCAAAGAGTCAGACATGACTGAATGACTAATACTTTCATTATTCCTTTTCATTACCCTTCGAAGTACCTAAATTTCATTATAAAATCTTCATAGAATTAAATTCAAACAGATTAAATTGATAAAATTGGTCACATTCACTTCATAGTATAATTTCCGCTGTTAGGTAGACTCCTTGATTACCAGATAAATAGCCCTAGGGATAGGCTAACTTGATCTTAGGTACAAGCAGAAATTGTATTTATTCAAATCTAGGTTTCTATCAATTGTAAGATGCACCTTTATTTTATGTACCACTAAGAAAGAAAGGAAAAAAAAAAAAATCCAGTCAAGTAAACTAGAGAAGACCATCAATTTTTAAGTTGTATGTGAGTCGGACACGACTGAGCGACTGAACTGAACTGACCCCAATTTAAGACCTATGAAAAGTTAAAAATGTGAACTTAAAAGTGATAAAATAATGTTAAATTTGTTTGTTTAAACTGGTATACAGTCTCTGGTAGGGACTACTGTCAGATTCAAGAATGTTGAATTTGACCTCTCAATCACTCTTACAGACCTGAAGGAATTAAATGAGAAAAGTTTAAACTTTTAGTGGGACAACGGAGATAAATTTTTTATAATAGCAACAATAAGGTACCTTATAAATAACAGATGAAAGACACAAATGATAAGTCTATCTGTGAATAATATGTATAATCTGGATTTTCCAAAGCTTCACTTCCATAAAATCTTTGATTTTTAAACTTAAGATGTTAAGATCTGGGAATTTAAGAGCAGCTCAGTGGTGTCAGGGTGAGGAGACCTTTACATGGAATATGATTTATTTCTGTTTGCCCTTAAAAATCATTATGAAACCCTAGCAGTGTTAGATTGTATCTATAGTAAGTGATTATATTTTTATGCTGCATTGCCAATCAATTACTTGATGCTTCAGTGCAAAGAAAATGTATTCTTAAACTTCTTTTTAAAAAATAAGGAAAAGTCTGTGCTGTGGACCTTAATACAGTCAGAAGCATTCAGTCATTAATTTAACAAATATTTATTGAGTATTGAGTACCTTCTCTATGATCAGCACAGATTTAGACACTGGGAATAAATACATTGAACAAAGCAATGAAAGATCCTTGCCTTCATGGAGTTTATTCCTAAAGGAGTGAGAGAGTCAATAATAAAAATAAACGATGCATACATTTCAAAAGGATAATAATAAAATAGTAAAAAATAAAAATAAAGAATATACAATTCAAAAGAAAACTGGTATGAAAAATAAAACAAGAACAAGTAAAAGGTATCAGAATTTGGAAGAGTACAAGTTATATTTTTAAATAGCATGGTCAGAATAAATGTCCTCTGGGAAGCAAATACTTTGAGCAAAATTTGAAGGAAGTGAATTAGCTAAGCAGATATCTGGGAGAGGAGCATCCCAGTTTTCTCTGCCTGGGAGAGAGGCAGAAAACTGGGATCCCCTACCCCAGATTTGGGGGGTAAAGAAATGAAGGTAGGTGCAAAGAATTTTTAAAAAAATGTAGGAACATGCCTGATGTATTTGAGAAACAGGAAACCAGTGAAAAAAAGAAGGAAGAGAGAGAAGAAGTCAGAGAAAAGTGAAGACCAGATACATGTAATACCTCATTGCTGTTCAGTCGCTCAGTTGTGTCTGACTCTTTGCAATCCCATGTAACAATTTGCATTTTACTCTGAGTAAAATCAGAATCCATTACAGGTTTTGAGCAGGGGAGCAATGTTGTCTGCCTTATGTTTTTGCCATATTGCATTGACTATTGTGATGAGAATATATGGTAGGGAGGCAAGGAAAGAAGCCGAAAGACCAGTTGGGAAGATGGTCTAGAGGCAGATGAGAGATTATAGGACTCAAAGCAGAACATTAGCTGAGAAGGGGTGAGTGAGAAGTGGTTGGATTTTGTGTATACTTTGAAGCTAGGATTTCCTAGCTAGACTGAAAATAGTGTGAAAAAGAATAAACAAACACACGAACAGCTGGAAGAACAAAATAGCCATCAACTGAGATGGAGTGAAGGCTGCAGATAGACCGGAAAGGCGAAGAGGGGAGTTTGGTTTTGGACCTGTGCTTGTGATGTCTTCTAGGCAACCAAGCAGAGCGTTGGAATAAGTTCAGTACAATTGGAGTTTGGAAGAAACATCTGGGCTGGACATACTGGTACTCGTCTCAGCATGTAGATGGTTTTTAAAGCCATTAAAACCGAGTCGAGTGTGGACAGAAGAAAAGAGGAACAGAGACTGAGCCCTCTTATACACCTACACTGGCAAATTAATGTGGAGGGGAAGCCAGCAAAAGGAGATGGAAGAAAAGCAATCAGTGAGGCAGAAAGGAAACTAGGGGAATGGGGTGTCCTGGAAGCCAAGTGAAGACATGGTTTTAAAAAGAAGGAAGCCAGAATTGTGTCGAATGCTGCTAAAACTTCTAGTAAAATGATTGCCAAGAGCTGGCTATTGGATTTAGCAAGTGAAATCTTGGAATTGCAGCTAATTGCCCTGACTGTTGCCATTTCCTTTGATCATTTTCATGGTCCTTGGTGGGCCACATTACCTAGAGAACCAGCTATGCCATCAAGATTCTAACAGCCTTTGGGAGTACATTTGCTCTTTAGCTGTACATTGTAGTACAGCAGTTGATGTTTAGTAAAACTGCATAATCTAAAGTTTTCTGATCCACCTCCCAGAATGCTGGAAATAAAAGCAAAAATAAACAAATGGGATCTAATTAAAATTAAAAGCTTCTGCACAACAAAGGAAAATATAAGCAAGGTGAAAAGACAGCCTTCTGAATGGGAGAAAATAATAGCAAATGAAGCAACTGACAAACAACTAATCTCAAAAATATACAAGCAACTTCTGCAGCTCAATTCCAGAAAAATAAACGACCCAATCAAAAAATGGGCCAAAGAACTAAATAGACATTTCTCCAAAGAAGACATACGGATGGCTAACAAACACATGAAAAGATGCTCAACATCACTCATTATTAGAGAAATGCAAATCAAAACCACAATGAGGTACCACTTCACACCAGTCAGAATGGCTGCGATCCAAAAATCTGCAAGCAATAAATGCTGGCGAGGGTGTGGAGAAAAGGAACCCTCCTACACTGTTGGTGGGAATGCAAACTAGTACAGCCACTATGGAAAACAGTGTGGAGATTCCTTAAAAAATTGCAAATAGAACTACCTTATGACCCAGCAATCCCACTGCTGGGCATACACACCGAGGAAACCAGAATTGAAAGAGACACATGTACCCCAATGTTCATCGCAGCACTGTTTATAATAGCCAGGACATGGAAACAACCTAGATGTCCATCAGCAGATGAATGGATAAGAAAGCTGTGGTACATATACACAATGGAGTATTACTCAGCCGTTAAAAAGAATTCACTTGAATCAGTTCTGATGAGATGGATGAAACTGGAGCCGATTATACAGAGTGAAGTAAGCCAGAAAGAAAAACACCAATACAGTATACTAACACATATATATGGAATTTAGGAAGATGGCAATGACGACCCTGTATGCAAGACAGGGAAAGAGACACAGATGTGTATAACGGACTTTTGGACTCAGAGGGAGAGGGAGAGGGTGGGATGATTTGGGAGAATGACATTCTAACATGTATACTATCATATGAATTGAATCGCCAGTCTATGTCTGACGCAGGATGCAGCATGCTTGGGGCTGGTGCATGGGGATGACCCAGAAAGATGTTATGGGGAGGGGAGGTGGGAGGGGGTTCATGTTTGGGAATGCATGTAAGAATTAAAGATTGTAAAATTTAAAAAATAAAAAACTAAAAAAAAAAATAAATAAATAAATAAATAAAGTTTTCTAAGATCTTCTTACTATAAAATGCTATAGTTCTGTAAGGTATGGACTTTTAATTTCTTAAACATTGTAAATTATGCTTTGTAAAAACTAGCCAGATGGTTCAGACTAAAAGATGGAAATTTAAATCATCTTTAGAGTGCTCCTTTGGGGACCAAGCTATGCAGTTTTATGAATTATATGTAATATGATATAAGATCGTGTAATTTTATGCACAATGACTTTTCTTTCTTTAAGCCGGAGGATTCTGGCACCTATACCTGCGTTGCTAACAATGCCGCAGGTGAAGACACACACACCATCAGCCTGACTGTTCATGTTCTTCCCACTTTTACTGAACTCCCTGGAGATGTGTCATTAAATAAGGGAGAACAGCTCCGATTAAACTGTAAAGCAACTGGTATTCCATTGCCCAAGTTAACATGGACCTTCAATAACAATATCATCCCAGGTTGGTAATTTAATTCTTAAGAAGTGAATAAGTACACTGATAGGGAACTTGAAACCCATCTCCATTTTCTTTAGCTGTGGGAATTGATTGAAAAGTTGCATGAATTGATTGCTTTAAATTCTGTAAAATGTGTACTTTTGTCTGGATTTTAGCCTATGCCCAGTATATGTGTTCTTTTCATTCTTTAGAAAGGACACGTTGATCACAGGACCATATATTGAAGGATATAGGTAGGTTTTTTAACCTAAAACTAATTCCCCTCCCCGAGAAGTCATATACACAGATGCCCAAATGTATCCCCCTGGACCTCTTCGCTGTTCTCAGTCGTGTCTGAATCTTTGTGACCCCACCGACTGCAGCCTGCCAGGCTTCTCTGTCCAGAGGATTTCCCAGGCAAGAATACTGGACTGGGTTGCCATTTCCTCCTCCAGGGATATTCCTGCCCTAGGGATCAAACTCGTGTCTCCTGCAGCTCCTGCACTGGCAGGAGAATTCTTTACCACTGAGCTACCTGAGACCTCCTTCCTTATTGATTAAGACAACTGTGAGAGCCCTGAAGATTCACCTAATTTTACAGAGAACTCTATTTTTTGTTGTGTGAATTAACCTCTCTAATCCACTATCAGAGTGTAGGTCAATTAAGTAAACAATTTCCAATCTGTGTGTGCACTACGTGTTCAGGTAGAGCCACGCATCACGGGGAAGATGTGTTGCTGTTAGACTTTTATCACCAGCGCGAAGATACTGTTTGTAAAAAGAAACTGTTGCTTCCTAAAATTGAGTTCTGAAGTACTACACTATTAACACTTAAGAAATGCCTCACTAGAAAGTTAGTAATAAGCTTGAGTTTTCTGTTATAAAGATTTATGAAAACTAGAATTCATCAGCTATGTCACCTCAACAGTAATAGTATAATATACTTCACTAGAGAACAATAAACTCTAAAAAACCGAATCAGGACTGTTTTCTGAAGATAGAATACTAACTTAGATATTTAAGTTTTTAAAGCTTAATTTTCCACTTACTATTCAGCAGTATGAAAACTTTAAAAGATAATTTGAACCGGCTATATAGCACAGGGAACTCAACCCCATGCTCTGTGATGACCTAGATGGGTGGGATTGGGGGTTGGGGGAGTGGGGGTGGTCCAAGAGGGAGAAAATATATGTTCACATATACCTGATTCACTTTGTTGTATAAAAAAAACTTAACATTGTAAAGCAATTATATTTTTAAAAAAAAGATAATTTGAATGGGAGAGAATCTGCAAAGTAAACATACTTAATGTAATTAGATATTGGTTGGTCTAATCAGACTCTTATTTAGTATCAATTGTTTTAGGATTCACATATTTATCTTATACTCTATTCCAAGTATTGAAACTACCTTTGGTAATTTATATCATTACCACATTATGGGCAAGTTCAAATTATTACAAATTTAATTTTGTCATTATTACCTAACTAGCATAGGTGTTCATGACTTTCCTTCTGAGTTGCCAGGTCAGTTGAATTATAACTGAAAAGATTTCCATGTTCTTGATGTAAATTGTTTGGGAGGAAAAGTGGTGGTGAGAGAAATGAAATGGAAAATGTCATATTTCTGAAGGAAAGATTTTTGAAACCTAGACAGAGTGCGAGCCAGCTTTAGGCAACTCTTTGAGATGAAAGGTGTAATCGAAAATAATTTTAGAAGATGTTTGTTATCATTCTCTTTTTCATTTTTCAAACAAGTGTCTAGAGACACTGCAAATAGCTCAGAGGAAGAAATCTCTGGAAAGGGCTCTCTCCTCCAGTGTCATAATGAGATCTCTTTGGTTGAATTGCTGACCAACTCATAAATCTAACTTGCAAAATATTGAACTGTCGTGATTATTTTCTGAGGTTACTGAGAGACATTTGTGTACTCTACTTTGTTTCCTTCAGCCCACTTTGACAGCGTCAGTGGACACAGTGAACTTGTTATTGAAAGGATATCAAAAGAGGATTCAGGCACTTACGTGTGCACTGCCGAAAACAGCGTTGGTTTTGTGAAGGCAATTGGATTTGTTTATGTGAAAGGTGGGTGAAAGTGTTCTATTTTCAATATTTATGATGAATGGTTTGTATTTTGGAGCCCTATTGTACAGTAATATGATGTAACTTTATGTTTATTAGTTTAGTCTTATTTCACAGATGTGCAAACTCATGAGATAAAAACAAATTATGAATGTTCATCTCAAAAGTAGGTAAGCAGTGTGTGAAGAGATCATTTGGCACAGATGGAATCATTCACTTAGATTACTGAAATGGACAAAATTCTCTTGCCGATTAGCATGAGCAGCTGATTCTGCAAGATTCATGGGGCTCAAAAGTGGCTTTTCCTCTCTTCACTAAATTGTCTTTTAAATAGGTTAGAATCACAAAGACTAATATACACTCGTCTTTTGTTATTTTCCAGAACCTCCAGTCTTCAAAGGTGATTACCCTTCTAACTGGATTGAACCACTTGGTGGTAATGCAATCCTGAATTGTGAGGTGAAAGGAGATCCCGCCCCAACCATCCAGTGGAGCAGAAGGGGGACTGATATTGAAATTAGCCACAGAATCCGGCAACTTGGCAATGGCTCCTTGGCCATTTATGGCACTGTGGTAAGTCACACTGAGTTGTCAGTACGCACTTTAAATGTCACAATCAACACCTCTCTATAGGTGCCATGGGAAGTTTCTCTGCATTCCTATTTTAATCATAAAATCTGAATCAATGGGTTCTTTTAAAAAACTGAAAAGATAGTTCAAATTGATGATTTTTAGCCCTTCAAAGGAGTACGAGCAATAAAAAAATTTGCTGCTTTGTTCTCCATCATTGACCTGTTATTCAGCATCAGTAGATAACTTCCTTAAATCTATTTTAGAATGAGGAATTTGAAGAATTACAAACACGATTTTAAATATAAGGTAGATTTCATCACTAAGTCAACAACTTTATCGGGCTTTCCAAAAGCTTCAGTAATTCAGGCAATATTAGTACTTTAAGTTATTCTAAGTTGAGGGTCAAGGGAATGAGATATTTTATCTAAAAAATTCTTAACTAAAGATGAGTTATTTGTTAATCCACTGTTGAATTCATTGAAATCGTAATTAGACTATACTGCCCAGTGGACCTGTTTCAATGGACCACTTTCGGTCTTTTATTCAGCTTGGTTTTATTTCAGCATTAGATGCTGTTGACTGTTCCTTCAATTTTGAGATGATTTCTACCTCTGGCTACACTGATCAGTCTGCTTCTTCACCGCTGCTTTCCCCACTTTACCGCTACACAAACATAACTACTTTTGAAGTCCTTGGTACTTCTTATATTAATACTGATTTTCCACCACACAATTTCAGATTCCTAACCCTATGCCTTCAACCCCAAAACTCTTTCAAGTTCCACCTACAGTTTCCTATGAGAGATTTCTATCTGGATCATGCATTGATAGTTTGACTAAATTATCTAAACCAACATCCATCTCTCTTCTCCTACCCTCTTCCACTTCCTGCAATTCAGTTCCCCCTAATTGACTTATTCTTTTTATTAACAAGACCAGAATTCCTCTGTTCATAAGACCTTACCAAAATCTCTAATTAGATATCAAATCTAAATTCATGTGGTACTTCTTTTCTATATCATGTATGTATAAATTTATCACTTATGTTCTGTGATTTGCATCACTAGTAAATTAGTTTTTCACTTTCTTTCCTATATTTCAAGCTTCTAAAGTAGAGGCTAACATTAATGTTTTTAATAACCTCTGTAACAAAGAACTAGATATTTATTCATTTATTCTGAATATTTAATGCTTTTTAAGATATCTATTGGAGAAGGCAATGGCACCCCACTCCAGTACTCTTGCCTGGAAAATCCCATGGATGGAGGAGCCTGGTGGGCTACACTCCATCTGGTCACTAAGAGTCATATTGGCATTTTTCTTTACTAAGATAGTTTTGGATAAATCATTATAAAAAATGGTATTTCTGCTTTGGTTTCTACCAGTTATTGTTCCCTGAGAGTTCCCTAGGTTGTATAGAAAAAAAAAATTTAGCTAAGAACTTTTTTTTTTTAATCTATTTGTATGGTTAAATATATGTAAGTTTTCCTATTTCTATTAAAATACCTTTTCATAAACACAATTGCATAAACAAGCTCATGGTGAAAAAAAATATGATTTTCACTGCTCAGTAGGCTATTTTTATAAAACACTGCTTATTTCCGTAGAATGAAGATGCTGGTGATTATACATGTGTAGCTACCAATGAAGCTGGGGTGGTGGAACGCAGCATGAGTCTGACTTTGCAAAGTAAGCTGCTTAAATTTGATGAAGAAATATCCATATAATTGTTCATTTAACTTTCTAGCAAATGCATTAATGGTAGCTTTCAGAGTCTAATTTAGTTTGCTGCTGCTGATAGAGCAATTGTTATCAACCAGAAGACTGACACAACTTTGCACAGGTATTTTTGTCTGTTTTACCTAACATATACAGTTCAAATTTGCAGTGGTTTGATATCAGAGCTTTTGTTGCTGTTTGCAATATATTCAGTCAAATACCCTTTTTCTAGCTCCCTACCATTCTTGTAAGGAGCTTACAAAGATGTCATTTTATGGCACTTTAAAACTAGGTGTTAAAAATAAAGACTAATGTAAATGAACTCAAGAGTTCTCTGGATCAATTGCTGTCAATCTGTTGTGAAGTATCTATGTGTTCTTGGCAGGATGAGTGTGCTTGTGATGAAGGTCCTCAGTGTAAACAATCAGAAGATAGGTTTCCATAATTTGAAAAGCATGAAAGACTCCAGTGACTCAATGGACAGACCCCAGAACCACTTCAGGGGCTGACCTGAGAACAGTGTCACTAAGTTAAGGAAATCAGTTTATTTGTGAATAGGCTCGGTATTTAATGGAATGAATTTACATTTTTTATTCACGATTAAGAGATGCTGTAGACCATTTACTAACAGCTGTTTACCAAACTACTATTCTCTAAAACTTGAATAGATATTTCTCTGTTTCTATATATTCTATGAAATGCTGAATAGATATTTAATAGATATTGAAGACGGTGGTACCCCCTGCAGCCTTAGTGAGGTATAATTGACAAATAAAACTATGTATATTTAAAGCATGCAGTATAGAACTTGCCTGGTGGTCCAGTGGTTAAGACTTCTACTGCAGGGGGTGCAGGTTCAATACCAAGTCAGGAAACTAAGATCCTACATGCCACGTGGCATGGTGAAAGAAAGTAAAGTGCACAGTGTGATGATTTGATTTACAAATATTGAATACACTGTAAAATGATTACCACAATCAAGTTAATTAACATATTCATCACCTCACACTTTTTTGTTTGTTTGTTTTTTTGTGGGATTTTTGGTGAGAATGTTTAAGATCTACTCAGCAAATTTGAAGTATAGAGTATGGTGTGACTAACTGGAGTCATCATACTATACATTAGATTCTCAAAAGTTACTCATTTTTATGATGAAAAGTCTGTATGTTTTGACCAGTATCTGCCCACCTCCCCACCCTTCAGCCCCTGGCCACCCCCAGTCTATTCTCTGTTCCTGGCTTTTTAAGATTCTACATGTAAGTGGCAGCATGCAACTATTTGCCTCTTGTCTGGCGTATTTCACTTAACACAATGCCTTCCGTGTTGTCACAAATGGCAGGATTCCCTCCTTTTCGTGGCTGAATAATATTCAGTAGAGTAATATTTTATTGCTGAATTTTATTCTAATAGAATAAAATTCTAATCTATACAATAGATTATATACATTATATACAATAGAATATTATACAATAGAATATATTATTCATAAGCTTGTTTCTGTGTCTAAGATAGTGTTTTATTAAAATACAAATGTACCAAATAATAACTTTATAGATATCATTAGGAGAAAAGTAGAGTGCCATGATTGAATAATTCTGAGAAAAATAGATTAAACAAAGTTTTCATTTATTAAATATATATATATGAAAGAGCAGCCTGTGCACCAGTTTTCTTTACTCCAGATATTTCCAGAAATGTTAGCATGCAGATGTGAATTTAACTCAATTAGAGGAGGATATAATAACCTGAATTTCCCCCCCAAAAATGTTATTCTCATGAAATCCCCCCAACCCAGGGTTTCATGGCTTTCTTGGGTGAATGCATGTAGGGCATCTCACAATTAATCTCCCCAGGAAGAGTGATTCACTGGCCAAGTTTAAGAAATACTGCATTAGATTAGCTCATTTACATATACTGACAATACATTCATTGTAATAAATGAGGGATATAAAAAAGTAAAAAATAAAATGTTTAAGATTAAAGTACCATAAGAAATGTCTTCATTTAGATAAAATGCTCATATTTAACAAATTATTATATGACTGATAGAATTAATTAAACTTTGAAAGATGTACATATGGAATTTTTTCTTTTCCTTTTTTAATTTTTTTACATATGGGACTTTTTTAATTTTACATATGGGACTTATTGTTAAATTAATATATACACTACGTGCCATTGGAAATGTTCAAATATGGAATCTAAATGAAGAGTCTTAGTTTTATTTAACACTTTTTTGACCATAATAATATGAACAGGCTTATTTATTCAATGTTCTTATTTAGTGTGTTGCATGACTAATTGAGCCATTTACTTTAGTCAGCAACAGTTTATGGAATACATAATGTAATCTGAAACTGGAGGGGTGTTCTTAGAGCCCGGAAAGTTCTTAAAGTGATTTTAATATAAACGTCAAGTAAGAATGCAATTTGAGGATGATGCAAACATATATATGAATAATACATTAATAACACTGAAAGATTCAAACCTCATGTGAAAGAATTCCTTTTGTAAAAGACAACATGTCAGTGATACTTTTACATAAAATACTATCATAGTAGTATTACCATAAAACACATTTTACTTCTGTTTTTGTTTTGTGTTCTATCATTCCAGATACAGCTCCTGGTCTGTACTATGCAGCCACCACCCTGAATTCTCTCATATGCATCACTTTCTGTTGAGCCAATCCTTCCACCGTTCAGTTCAGTCTGAAACACTGCTGTCATCCTATCAGACTCTATCAAGAAAAAACACACTCCCCTATTCTCACCTATTCAAATGTCAACCCTTTAGATTTTCTTTTAAGATTTTAACCAAATGTTTAAAACCTGCATGCTGCTGCTGTCCAGGCTGAATCACCTTTCAGAGCTAACTATCTCTATACTGTTTGCTTCTCTCCATGGCAGTTCCTTTCTTCTATATGTAATCTTACTCCGTTTTTTAAAAAATCCAGTTTAAGCTTCTTTTCCATGAAGTCCTTTGTATTCTCTTTCTTGACATTGTAGACCAGTATAAATATTATGCCACCAACTTTTTATATTTTATAGTTCCTTTTATCTTCCCAATACCTTCATTTGAACAGCTGTCATCCACTATAGATACTGTTGACCTCTTGCTCCTCCTTGAAACACACTTTGGTTACTAGGATACCATTTTCTTCTGAATTTCTTCCTTCCTCAGTGATCAGCTCTGAGTATCATTTACAGGCTCATTTTCTGTTCATTTCTTACCTAATAATGTTGCAATAGTTTCTGTCTTTGGATCTCTCCCTCTCATTTTAGACTCACTCCTGAAGCAATCTTACCTCTATCTCTATTCTAAGCTTGAGATATGAATAGACATCTCCACTTGACTGTCCTACAGATATCTCAAGCTCAGCATTTCTAAATGGATGCAAATCATCATTCCTTATTCCTTCCTAATAAATCTGTTCTTTCTTGCATATTCTACTGAATTTACCCAAAGATAAACTGTATTCCCCAAATCAAAACCCTGTAGTCTTCAGTTCATCCCTTTATGCTATACTATTGAATGGCTAACTCCTATAACTCCTACTTTAATAATTCTTGAATGTCTTCCTTTACCTCTTCATTTCCAGAGACATAACTTTTGTTTGATGTATTGAGTCACTATTGTTTAGGCTCTCATGTTACCACACATTTATCTATTCTGTACTAAACTCTGTTCTACCTATTGTGTTACTAAATTTTATATGTATATTATAGCTCAATAACTGGTTACTTGTCTTATAAATAGACTCTGAATCCCTTGAAACTAGATACTGTATCTGTGCACAATGCCTGGCAAGAAATAAATTCTCAATATATGTATATATTGAGGGAGAAGGCAATGGCACCCCACTCTAGTACTCTTGCCTGGACAATCCTATGGACAGAGGAGCCTGGTAGGCTGCAGTCCATGGGGTCGCTAAGAGTTGGATACGACTGAGCGACTTCACTTTCACGCATTGGAGACGGGAATGGCAACCGACTCCAGTGTTCTTGCCTGGAGAATCCCAGGGACGGGGGAGCCTGGTGGGCTGCCGTCTATGGGGTCACACAGAGTCGGACACGACTGAAGTGACTTAGCAGCAGCAGCAGTATATATTGAGAATGATGATCAGGGATGAAAGAATAACTTAATAACAACTCTTTGCCTCAAAAACTGATGTAAGGGAAAGAATTAAATGTTCACCATGTAAAACACAGACAAAAGCAATAACAAAAATAATAAGAACAGTAGTACTAATGATATTGTCTTCTTGTCTTTTGTTGAAGATCTGTGCTTGCATCATCTTAGTTGAGTCAAACAAGATCCTCTGAGCTAGGCACCATTTTTAAGGACACAGTGATTCAAAAAGGTAGTAAAGAGCAGAGGCAGAATGTGAATCCAGAAAAGCACAACTGCAGAGGCCATGCTCTAGGCTAGATTGCTTAGGCATTTAAAATTTTTACCGTTTACTAAATAAAACATTCTGTCAATGGCAATTACAACCTTAACAGCTGAGAAGCTACATTTTATTTAAAAAAATCAGTTTTTTTCTAAATAATGTTATTATATAATATGACTCACAATGTAAATATAATTCCACAAAAACTAAAAAAACATGTGCTTTTCTCCATAGGTCCTCCTATTATCACTCTTGAACCAGTAGAAACTATTATTAATGCTGGCAGCAAAGTCATCTTGAATTGTCAAGCAACTGGAGAGCCTCGTCCAACCATTACATGGTCCCGTCAAGGGCGCTCTATCCTCTGGGATGAGCGAATTAATGTGTTGTCCAACAACTCATTACATATCGCTGCTGCTCAGAAAGAAGATACATCTGAGTATGAATGCGTTGCTCGAAACTTGATGGGTTCTGTCCTTGTGAGAGTGCCTGTCATAGTCCAGGGTGAGTGTGATATTTGTTTACCCTGATATGTTCTTATTAAACAGTACCTAGGACAATCTAAACAATAAAAACCATTCAGCATCTTAGCCCACATCTCTTGTACCCTTAAGATACTTCTAGATTATAGGGATAGGACAAAAATCACATTACAAACTGAAGAGATTAAAAACAGTACAGATGAGAGCTGCAGAATACCACGTTAATAATTCAAAATCCCAAATGGAATTTTGTTTTTAAAACTAGGTTAAAATTATTATCAAAAATCAGTGCATAGTTTTGCTTCAAAGAATGACATATTTCCAAAAGGTAAACAGCATATAAATCTCTTCGTCGCTCACTCTTTCAACAGCCATGTCCAAATGAATCAGGACTGGAACCAGGAAGAAACTCTAGTTAGCTGCTCAGTGCTTCTCGGATGCTTCGGTTTTAATTTTACACTAAAGAAGAGCTTCCATAAACAATTTCTCAGCCTTTCTATGTTCAGTTCTAGACCGAGTGCATGTCTTCCATGAAATCTGACTTACAATTTTTGTATTTACAATAACAGAGACCAAGTATAGTGTTTTATTTGCAGTCCCCGGTGGCTTTTCCCAGTGGTCGGCCTGGAGACCCTGCAGTGTCACCTGTGGAAAAGGGATCCAGAAGAGGAGTCGTCTGTGCAACAACCCCTCTCCAGCCAACGGGGGGAAGCCTTGCCAGGGATCGGATTCAGAAATGCAAAACTGTCAGCATAAGCCGTGTCCAGGTACACCTCTTTATTCAACAGACAGGCACGTGGTTCAATAGATACCCACTTCTGTCCCCTAACTATGGCTTGTCTCAGTATAAGTTCTTTCGATTGAAACGTCCCTGATGGTGTTAACGTGTCGCCTTTGGATAGTGGATGGGAACTGGTCAGAATGGAGTCTCTGGGAAGAATGCACGAGGAGCTGTGGACGCGGCAACCGAACCAGGACCAGAACTTGCAATAATCCATCAGCTCAACACGGTGGGCGGCCGTGTGACGGGATTGCCATGGAAACCATCATGTGCAACATTCGGCCTTGCCCAGGTGAGAACCCAGAGATGGGCAAAACTTGCATCTTTTTGACCCATACAAAGTAGTTATAATTACTTTTTCTTCTTTGTTGAGAAGAGATGTTATGGCCTCAACCTTTGAACACATTCTCTATGTTTCACTTCTGTCTCATGGATGTGAGGGTGTGGCATTAAATTAGTGTTAATTCAAGTACCTGATTTAACTGAACATGAGAAAGATTTCCAAACTGTGGTATATTTTTAATCTTTTAAATGCAATCAAATTAATAGAATTTTAGAGATGTTGAAGATCTTAGATAACAGCTAATCCAGTCATTCATTTTCAGATGAGAAAAATGAAGCCTAGAGAGGTTAAAGACCTGCCCAGAAATACATGGCTGGCGAGGAGAAAATAGCATTAGCTACATTCACTCAATAAATGTCATGTGCTAGGAACCATGCTTAGGACTTTATCTACATGTCATTTTTGACTTTGTGAAACAACATAGGTATTTTAGGGTTCTAGGTGTCTTCACTATAAGAATCTTTGCTGCCAAGCAAGCAGTATTGCCACACAACTAAATAGACCATAAGACAATTTTGCTGTAAAAGATAAATTAATGAAAATAAAGGTACATCTAAAAGGATATAATTAAGATGAAAAATTAAAAACAAAGTTTTTAAACAATTTGTTGTGAAAAATTAAAAATGAAAATATTTTGGAAAATACTTGAATACATTCCAAATGTGTGTAAATTCGTGTTATAGTTGTATTGCTTCCCCAATGGGTCAAGTGGTAAAGAATCTACATGCAATGCAGGAGATGCAGGAAACTTGAGTTTGATCCCTGGATCAGGAGGACCCCTGGAGAAGGAAATGGCAACCCACTCCAGTGTTCTTGCCAGGGAAATCCCATGGACAGAAGAGCCTGGTGGGCTACTGTTCATAGGATGGCAAAGCCGGACATGACTGAGCTTGCATGCACGTAGTTGTATTGGGATATATCTTGGAAAACAAAGGTACTTCCTTTCTCAAAGTTTATCATCAATGATTCAGGATCTTAGTGTGTTAGCCACTCAGTCATGTCCAACTCTTTGTGACTCCATGGACTGTAGCCCACCAGGCTCCTCTATCCATGGGATTTCCCAGGCAATAATACCATTTCCTTCTCCAGAGGATCTTCCCAACCCAAGGACTGAACCCGGGTCTCCCACATTACAGGCAGATTCTTTACTGTTTGAGCCACTAGGGAAACCCTCAGAATCTTATGTTGGATATATGTTCTTTCTGATGTAAAAAAAATCTGCTCTTAAGTCTTTTCAGCTGTCCCCTGAAAGTAAAATGAACAGAGGAGGGATACTGCTATTTTTTATCAATATATGTAACATATATAACTGATCATACATACCTGGACCACAGTTAAATGTTCCATCCCATTCTCAGTCCTTATATTTCACCAAATTCTCTAAGTCAGATTCTGTCTCAAATACCACAATTCTGGCTACATTATGTTACCATTTTCTAGAAACATATTCATCAAGAAACACATAACCTTTTCCTTTTGCAGGAATATAAGAAGAGCTTGATGGGTTTGCCTGCAACTTCTAATATTGTGTGATAAATTTGACAAAGATAGCATTAGAAACCAATCTTTAGTACCTAAATTAGCTAAAAATGATACTGGAATAATTAATACTCCTAAAGGCTGTTATGAATTACAGTTAGTCACTCAGTCATGCCTGACTCTTTGCAACCCTGTGGACTGTAGCCCGTCAGGCTGCTCTGTCCATGGAATTGTCCAGGCAAGAATACTGGAGTGTGTACCCATTCCCTTCTCCAGGGGATCTTCCTGACCCAGGGATTGAACCCAGGGATTGAATACAGGGTCTTCTGTATTGCAGGCAGATTCTTTACTGTCTGAGGCACCAGGGAAGCCCCTATCCTATGAATTAGCCATTACCCTTTTATATTCACCACAGCTTGGTAAATCTTTGCTTTTGACAGGTGGGAGGGATGATTGTGCTCACCGAAGGATTTACAAACTGATATGATATCACTTTAGTATGGTATGCAATCCGACTTTATACTCTTATTTCACACTTCAGTAAGTTCTCTTATCACTGTATTTTCTATCAAGTCATTATACATAAGTTATTGACTTTGCTAAGACCATCACATCTGCTCATCACTCTATAGATCTTAATGAGACCTAAGATGTATATAATATAAAAATGGGAACACTGAGTCAGTAGGGAAATGAAACCACTGCCAACTGGTTGAAACCTGTCAACCAGCTATTTTATCTTTCACAGCAAAATTGCCCCATAGCCAATTAGTTGGAGGAAAACCTCTTTGGAGGCAAAGATTCTTTGAGTGACTATACTAGGTGTGGTATATTAGGGCTTTTTCTGATTAAAGTGACAGAAATTAAATTAAAATAAATAGACCATCTATTTAGACCATCTAAATAGACCAAGCTTAAATACTAAGCATCCATAGAAAATTCTATTTTCAGGTATGATTGAATCCAAGAATTTGGCTAATGTTTGTACCAGAGTGTTTTCCATCTCTCATCTCTGCTTTCCTTTCTTTGGCTTTATTCTTCATTAGACACTGTGTGTGTGGAAAAAATGACTGGTGGTACCTGGCCTACAAGGGCCTTAGAATCTAAGGCCTCAGAACAAAAGAGTTCCTCTCTCTCAGAATTTGTATCAGCCTCTGGGAAGGAACTGCTTGATTTTGTGGGTCCCAGGCTCACCTCTGAACTCAGGGAGTCCAGGAGAAGGATACTGCTCTGAGAGCCAGCTTGGGCTACTTAACCACAGTGGATCAAGAGAGGCAAGGCTCCTTGTTTGACAGCCTGAAAGAAATCCTGTGGAATAGAAATCACTCATTAATCCAACAGATATTTATTGAGCGCTCGGTCTGTGTTCAAGGCACTGTTCTAACTGCTAGGATTAGAATGGTAAATGGAGAATGTCACGCGCATACTAATAAGCATATAGAACAAACTGAAGAGTTGAAGTGAAAGAGCATACCTGCAAGAGATACTTTACCTGAGATGGTCTAAAAAAGGGATGTTGACAAAAATGAGATAGTTACCCTCTGCATTGGGTATTGCATTCTATTGTACAATTCAGGAAACTATATGATAAAATATTTGATATGAGAAAATACATGATAATTTACTGAGGTTATATAACTACTAAAAAGTGAATTAAGGATTTGATCTGATTCAAGTTGATCTGATTCCTAAGCGTATTCACTTATATCTTGGGTGTCTTAATTTGCAGCTGAGAATTTCTATTATGTTATAAAAATTAAATATTCTTTATGAAATCTAAAAAAAATTAAAAAGCCAAGATTATTTTATCAGCTATGATATCATTTAGCTTTTCATTATATAGATATTTGTACATGTCCTAAAATAAAACTCAAGGTGTCTTTTTTTCTTTCTGTTTTTATTGAGTAACTATTGGCTTACTGCAGTCTTGCTCGCTGTTCTGTTGGCTTACTGATTTTTAGACTCTCTTTGGTTATCTCTCAGCCCCTAAACCGATTGAATTTAGCTGTTATTATGGCATATTGTCAGTGGTGTTCTGGATCCAGCCTCTGACAGCGTGTGTCTTTTCCCACTGGGAGTTTCATGACATCACATTGATAGGTAGATATGGACCATGGTGGGAGTGTTTTGTATCATAAAAACTATAGATGATAAATCAGTGTTTCCTCCCTACTCCCAGAGAGCTGGCTGTTAAACATTTATCAGTGTACTGCTACTGCTAAGTCGCTTCAGTCGTGTCCGACTTTGTGTCACCCCATAGACAGCAGCCCACTTAGCTCCTCTGTCTCTGGGATTCTCCAGGCAAGAACACTGGAGCGGGTTGCCATTGCCTTCTCCAGTGTGTGAAAGTGAAAAGCGAAAGTGAAGTCGCTCAGTCGTCCCGACTCTTAGCGACCCCATGGACTGCAGCCTCCCAGGCTCCTCCGTCCATGGGACTCTTTATCAGTGTATACCACTGCAAAATGGGCATAGCCTAAGATGGTCTTTTTCATCCAGGGAGTATGTCAGCATCTTAGGGACAGAAGAGGTTTTCTTTTAATACATTGTTGGATTCAACTTGATAATATTTGTTGAGACTTTTTACATCTATGTTCATGAAAGATATTGGCCTGTAGTTTCCCTTTTTTGTAATGTCTTTGTCTGGTTTTAGTATTAGAGTGATGCTGGCCTCATAGAAAGAGTTAGGCAGTAGTCTCTCTGCTCTGTCCTCTGAAAGAAAAGGTAGAAAATTGGTATATGGTACATTTTTTCCCACATATGTTTGGTAAAATTCAACAGTAAACCCATCTGGTACTGTGTTTTCTGTTATGGAAGTTTATTCGTTACTGATTACATTTCTTTAATAGATATAGAACTATTCAAACTGTTTTCTCATGTGATTTTTGGCAAATTGTGTCTTTCAGGGAGTTGGTCTATTCCATCTAGGTTGTCAAACTGGCAGACATAGAGTTGTTCAAACTCTATTAAAATTCCTTTTAATATTTTTAAATAGGATCTATAGAGATGCCTCCTCTTTTATTTATGATATTAATAATTTGTATTCTTGTTCTCTTGATTAGCCTGGCTAGAATCTTACTGATTTTATTGATCTTTTCAAAGAATTGGCTTTGGGTTTCATTGATTATTATCTATTGATTTCCTATGTTCAGTTTCACTGATCTCTGCTCTATTTCTTTTCTTTAGATTTCATTTTCTCTTTTTAGTTTCCTGAGGTAGAAATGTAGATGATTTATTTTAGATCTTCTCTAATATATGCATTCAGTACTATGAATTTCCCCCTAAGCACTACTTTTGCTATCTCCCACAAATTTTGATAAGTTGTATTTTCATTTGCATTTAATTCAAAATATTTTTAATATCTCAAGATTTCTTCATGAAATTGTATTATTTAGTAGTGTGTTGTTTAATGTCCACATATTTGGGGATTTTGCATCTATTATTGATTTCTAGCTTGATCCCATTGTGGTCTGAGAGCAGACATCATATAATTTCTATTTTTTTTAATTTGTTAGTGTATTTTATGGCTCAGAATGTGGTCCACCTTGATGAATGTTCCATGTAGGCCTGAGAACCATGTAAATTCTGCTGTTCTCAGATGAACTAGCCTATAGACGTCAACTATATCTAGTTGATTGCTGTTCTTGAGTTCAGTCATTTCCTTATTGTTTTTCTGCCTGCTGGATCTGTTATTTCTGATTTTTCCCAGTCATATATGCTTCAAAAACTCTTTTTCCCATTCCATGATCTCTTCCAAGATCACACTTGCATAATGTGTCTTGTCTCTTTCAGTTCAGTTGCTCAGTCGTGTCCGACTCTTTACGACCCCATGAATCACAGCATGCCAGGCCTCCCTGATGTCTCTTTAGTCCCTTTCAATTGGAACAATTTCTTAGCTACTTTTTACATTGTATGGCCTTGCTATTTTTTAAGTCTATAGGCTAATCATTTTGTAAGAATTTTCCATTTAGGTGTGATATTTTTTCATGATTAGATTCAGATTTTGCATTTTGGCAGACATATCACAGAAATGATTGTGTTCTCAGTACATCATATCACATGACATCTCAAACTGGTGATGTTAACTTTGTTCACTTTAACAGTGAACAGTGTTTTTCCAGTGTGTAGTTACTATATTTACCTTTGTAATAAGCATTTTGTAGGGAAACTTTAAGACTTCATAAACATCTTGTTTCTTATCAGTCTTTTACCTACCATTTTTAGCCTCTATTTATGATTTATTTTTGCTTTAAATCAGTTATTACTATGATCTTACAAGACATTTTACTTTTAACTCAATCATATCTCCTACATCTATTATTGGCTTTCCATTGTAGGAAAAAACTTTTCTCTCTCTTTCTCCCTTTTTTTTTTTTTTTTGAGTTATATCAGTAAGAACTCAAATACCCTTCCCTTCAGTGATTTATAATGCACAATTGTCATCATTTATTATGATGCACAAATTGTCCGAGACTTGGTTAGTGGAGATCCCTTGAGGCTATCTTCAGTGTCCTCTTGACCTGTCCCCATGATTCTATGAACACTTCCACTTCCTGGTACAAATTGCTATTTTAGGCCTACTCATTGGAAAAAACTCTGATGCTGGGAGGGATTGTGGGCAGGAGGAGAAGGGGATGACAGAGGATGAGATGGCTGGATGGCATCACCGACTCAATGGACGTGAGTCTGAGTGATCTCCAGGAGTTGGTGATGGACAGGGAGGCCTGGCATGCTGGAAATCATGGGGTCGCAAAGAGTCGGACATGACTGAGTGACTGAACTGAACTGTCTTCCCTCAGTTAGAGATATTTCTAAACTGACAGTCTTCCCTCTAAAAAAGATTGATATCTTCTGGGGTAGGCCATCCTGTTGCCATATGATCAGTTATTAAAGATATACTATTGGATTGCTGAAAGACTGAGCTTTTTTGAAGTATCATTCTGAAAGCATTGAGAACTTTGAGTGAAGAATAGCAGTACTAGCTCAGGGCTCACACTTAGGTGATATTGTGTGTCTCATACTTTTCTAACACTTTTCAACTATCAACTCATTATTTTTCATGCCCATCCTAGTAAGGTAGGTTCTTTTCTTATCCACATACTGCAGATGAAGAAACTAGACACCCAGATGCTAAGTAATTCGTCTAGGATCACACAGCTAGTAAGGGCAGAGTCGTTATTCAGGCACAGGGTATCTGCTCTAGAGTCTCTGCTCTCCTGCCTTTCCAAAATCAGAACCGCAATGCAGTGTAATAACAAATTCATCTATTTTACTTTTCATAATGTTCTAATTCCTCCATAGCTGTTGTCTTTTGTATTCTTTAGATACTATGAAATTTTATACCTTCTCTGGTTTATACTGTCATTTTTGCTATCCTTCCATTCACATAAAAGAAACATTTCAATTCTACCATGTTTCATGCCATGAAATTCAATTTTGGTTAGGGTTTTCTCAGTTCAGTCACTCAGTTGTGTCCAACTCTTTGCGACCCCATGAATCGCAGCACGCCAGGCCTCCCTGTCCATCACCAACTCCCGGAGTTCACTCAGACTCACGTCCATCGAGTCCGTGACGCCATCCAGCCAACTCATCTTCTGTCGTCCCCTTCTTCTCCTCCTGCCTCCAATCCCTCCCAGCATCAGAGTCTTTTCCAATGAGTCAACTCTTCGCATGAGGTGGCCAAAGTACTGGAGTTTCAGCTTTAGCATCATTCCTTCCAAAGAACACCCAGGGCTGATCTCCTTGCAGTCCAAGGGACTCTCAAGAGTCTTCTCGAACACCACAGTTCAAAAGCATCAATTCTTTGGCGCTCAGCATCCATACACGACCACAGGAAAAACCATAGCCTTGACTAGATGGGCCTTAGTCAGCAAAGTAATGTCTCTGCTTTTGAATATGCTATCTAAGGTTGGTCATAACTTTTCTTCCAAGGAGTAAGCATCTTTTAATTTCATGGCTATATTGACTTAAAAAAATTAAAAGGATCTTCAGCTAAAACCTCTATCCTTATGTCATAGAAACTGTAGCCCACTAGGCTCCTCTGCTCATGGAATTCTCCAGGCAAGAACACTGAAGTGGGTAGCCATTCCCTTCTCCAGGGGATCTTCCCCACATAGGGATCAAACCCAGGTCTCTTGCATTGCAGGCAGATTCTTTACCATGAGTCACCAGGGAAGCTCCAGAATAGAATCTATAGAGATAAGAAATTAATAAATGTCACCCAGTTGTAATCCCCCCCCAAAATGCATGTATCATAAGGGTTTTTTATAAGAGATGAAGTCTTTCATTAACCAACACCCTTGAAAATAGGACATATTAAAACAGTTGGAATAGCAGAATTTTGAAATGCCATAGTCCATATATAACTATGAACATCAGTGAGTTTAATTAATAAAGTAGTAGTCTTGAATAGTACTTGCCATTTAATGAAAGGCTTTCTTTCCCTTTTATGTTTAGTCAGCTGAAATAAATTTGTGACTGTTTCTTGTGTCTACAAAGTACAAGAATATGTAGTCAATTCAATTAGACACCAGTTAATTAGAAGAAAATTCAAGATGTGTTTTGAAATATTTTCTAAACAAAGAAACCAAATGATAATTCTATTCCTTGTTTCTCAACTTACAGGTTGTGTTGGTAAGAGAATATTTAGACAGGACCTTAAAGCCCTATGGTTCCTATCTTGGTTAAACCTGGTGACCATGGCAACAAGCTTTTTGAGCCCCACATCTAGAAAATACCTTTTGACAAGAATATGACCTGATACTGACTTATACATAAGAGAAACCATAATGTTTATCCTCAGCCCCTACACCTGGAAGGAAACATAAGGTTGTTCCAGTCCTGTGGTCAGATGGTGTAATATGTTAGTTACTAAAAGGAAGGCCTTAATCTTATTTCTTGGAAACTACTGGTCAATTTTTTCTGTTGTTTAGGAAGCAGGTGAGTGTGTTATTTAGAACTTTTAATCCATGAACATTATGTAATGGGGAAAAATTTTCAAAGAGAACTGTGCAAATCATCATGCTGTTGAAAGGTCCAAGTACATTTTTAACTGTGAAGCTGAATCAGGTTTGAAGATGTGGCCTTGCAGTGTGGGGGCCAAGTTATCATTATGGAGACAATTGTGTTCTCTATAACTGCATCAAGATTTGTTATACAGCTAAGCTTCTGTTTCCTTCCACTTTCCCCAGAAAATAGGGCTTTATAAGCTCAAACTTTATTTACATATGGTAGTTTGATTACATTTAATTTTAATAAAAGAGCCCCTTTGGATAATTTTAAGCATTTATTTTGGCATCAGGTAGCCTTCTCAATTTCCCTATAGACACTAATTCTCATGAAAATCTAACCAGAGGGGGAAGGGAAGAACATCATTTGTTATGTTTGCTTTGGTTCAATTTCAGTTATTTTTTATTCTGGGCTAATTTAACTCATTACAAGTTATTTATTTGTATAATTTTTTTTTTCTAACAAACATGGTTCTGTGACTTGAAACTCTGTCTTGGGATGTTTGTAGTTCACGGAGCATGGAGTACCTGGCAGCCTTGGGGGACGTGCAGCGTAAGTTGTGGAAAAGGTACCCAAACAAGAACAAGACTCTGCAATAACCCACCACCGTCATTTGCTGGATCGTACTGTGATGGAGCAGAAACACAGATGCAAGTTTGCAATGAAAGACACTGCCCAAGTAAGACAAATACAATGTTTGTACTCTCAATAATTTAACCTCTAGGTCTTATCTAGGGAGTATGTCATTACCAATCAATGTCAAATGTACACACTGCTATATTTAAAGTGGATAACCAACACGGCCCTACTGTATAGCACAGGGAGCTCTGCTCAATGTTATGTGGCAGCCTGGATGGCTGGGGAGTCTGGGGGAGAATGGATGCATGTATATGTATGGCTGAGTCCCTTTGCTGTCCACCTGAAACTGTCACAACATTGTTGATCAGCTATCCTCCAATACAAAATAGAAACTTAAAAAAAAAATCAGTATCAATAAGATCATCACTCAACCTATCAATGTGCAGGGTTTAACTTGATCGTTTCTAAGTAGTAACAGAGCACATATGTTTTTCTTTAACCCAGTCGATGGCAAGTGGGCCACTTGGACCAGTTGGAGTGCCTGTTCTGTATCCTGTGGAGGTGGCGCCAGGCAGAGAACAAGGGACTGCTCTGATCCTGCTCCCCAGTATGGAGGCAACAAATGTGAAGGGAGTGATGTCCAGAGTGATTTTTGTAATAGTGACTCTTGTCCAAGTGAGTGTTGGAAATAGTGAGTCAACATTATACTTTCTTCAAGTTTCATTATGGCCTTAGGTCCTTAAAATTACAGCAGTCTGTTACTTGATTTGTCTGCCATTGGTTTAAAATGTCAAAATGTTGCGTGGTTGCTGTTGTGTCTATATAATACCATAGACCCCACTGATTTATATGGGCAGAGGTTATATCCTATTTCATGTTCTTTATAGGACCAGCTGCAGAGTGCAAGGACTAGGGCATCCTTCCACACTAACTGGTGATGCTTCCTTAACAGAAGCAAGCAGATGCCTCTCTGCCTTAATTTAGTCACCCAAGCTAGAAGTGTGGACCCTAGCAACATTTCAGTTCATTGTATCCTGAATGTTATAGCTTGACTCCTCAGAGACCTTCTCTCATTCCTATCCTCCAGCTCCTGGAAAACTCTCTTCGTTGTGGTTCAGTCACTAAGTTGTGTCTGATTCTTTGCGACCGCTTGGACTGCAGCACGCCAGCCTCCTCTGTCCTCTGCTGTATCCTGGAGTTTGCTCAAATTCATGTCCATTGAGTCAATGATGCTATCTAACCATCTTAGTCTCTGCCTCCCCTTTCTCCTTTTGCCTTCACTCTTTTGCAGCATCAGGGTCTTTTTCGGGGGTCAGCTCTTCGCATCAGGTGACCAAAGTATTGGAGCTTCAGCAGTCCTTCTAGTGAATATTCAGGGTTGATTTCCTTTAGGATTGACTGGTTTGATCTTGCAATCCAAGGGACTCTCCTAAGTCTTCTCCAGCACCACAATCCAAAAGCATCAATGCTTTGGCACTCAGCCTTGTTTATGCAGGTTAAATGGAATTGCACAGTCACTGGAATGTATATCCAGTTTCCAGTCAGACCAACAGCTAAACCACCTGTCTTTGGAAGATGCCTATTTTTAGATCTGGGTGTTTCTTTTCACTTCCTGGATAGAGTCTTTCTGTACTCTTTGGATGAATGTCATTGTTTACCACTTCTCCAATGGTTCTGTGTCGTAGCTCATGGTAACTGGAGTCCTTGGAGTGGCTGGGGAATATGCAGCCGGACATGTAATGGGGGGCAGATGCGGCGGTACCGCACATGTGATAACCCTCATCCCTCCAATGGAGGAAGAGCTTGTGGGGGCCCAGACTCCCAGATCCAGAGGTGCAACACGGACATGTGTCCTGGTGAGCTTCCCAACCCCTGGCAGCAGAACAAGTAAAGCCTTTCATTCAGTGCTCCTTGTAGCAGCCCCATCGTTTCAGGTCTTGAAAGCTGTATAGGTGGAGTCACCCTGGGGGTAGATTTTATAACCCATTTGTCAATATTGACCATCTCGTTCTTGTTCACAGTGGATGGAAGTTGGGGAAACTGGCATAGTTGGAGCTGGTGTTCCACCTCTTGTGGAGGAGGTGAAAAGACACGAAAACGGCTGTGCAACAATCCAATACCATCTAAAAGTGGTCGCCCCTGCCCAGGCGATGCTACTCAGGTATCCAGATGTAATATACAAGTATGTCCAGGTAAGCAACTACATTAGACTTTGGCAGGACCACATTTAGATCCACTCTGAGCCCTCAAATTACAAAATAGTGCCAACTCTGGGTGAAAGAGGGGCTTCCCAGGTGGCTCAGTGGTAAAGAATTCACCTGTCAAGCAGGAACATAGGTTTGATCCATGGGTTGGGAAGATTCCCTGGAGAAGGAAATGGCAACCCACTCTAGTATTCTTGCCTGGGAAATCCCATGGAGAGAGGAGCCTCATGGGCTACAGTCCGTGGTGTTGCAAAGAGCGGGACACAACATAGAGACTAAACAATGACAACAACTGGATGGAAGAATTGATGCAGCTCTGCGCCAAAGCTCATGCTGTATATTAGTCTCTACTTGCCCCCTTCTAGGCTCCTTTTATAAAAGGATATAGTCTTCCCCCAGCTGTAAATAGAGTCCTGGGCTTGAGGACTAAAAAGGGCAAGGAAGAGTGGGCAAACCAGGCTGAGATTCCAGGCAGAAAAATGAGGGTGGGGGAGAAACTGAATAGCTAATAGAAATACACGATTGGAGGCTGTTCTTTCACAGATTGAAATATAGATAACATGAGTATAGACAGTAAGATAGGGAAAATTCAATTTAAGGGAAAAGATTAGGGGGAGTTCAACTACTATCCTTCAAGTCACGCAATATGGCTAGATATTGAGATACAACAATTCAGAAGGAACAGAGTTGGCTTTTTAGAACTCATGGACCTCAGAGTTTACTGGAGTCCCAAGAAATGGTGGAAAATATTAAGGGTATTCATCTCAAAGAACCAGACCAAAAAGAACATTTTCACACTGTTGAAATATGGATATAACATTGGACATTCCAAAGATTTAAGGTTGCTTTGGGAATTAAATATCCCTGAAAATCAACAAGGCCCATTTGACAGAGGGACAGAAAGGAGTTACATGAACAGATGTATAGGATGTAAGCTGGCTGAAAGAGCAAGCATCCTTGCTCAGTTGCTTAATGCGTCTCCTCAACATGGCGCTGATCACCAACGATGTTGAGACTCTTAACATGTAGGCACAGTGACAGGTCTCATTTCAGCTGAGACATTTGGAGCTCAGTCCCTCGTGGTACCAGGGACCCAGTGACAGAAGAGGTCCAAATAGGCAAATAATTTGGATTACAGGATCTGACAGAGAGTTTGAAGGATCCCAACTGGGTAGACAGAACAAGGAGACATCTGTTGAACACTGGGATTCAAGTCTCTAGTGAGACTAGAGAATCAAGGTCAAAATGGGAGGCTAATCATTAGTGTTGACCTTGAGAACTAAGGAAATTAGTCCTAAGCAGGGCTAGAGAAGGATAGCAGGATCACTAAGGATAAGAACAAAAGTAGCCAACCAGGGCCTACTATGTACCTGCCTGCGTCATCTTGCTGCATGGTTCCCATCACTCTCTAAACTCTCTACTCTTAGCTTCTCAGATGTGACAAGCCACCATCTCCTAAAAGGGCGACATGTGTTGTATCTTCTACCCAGAAAGCCTTTCTCTGCCTTCCTTGACTTGTATATATGCTCAGTCTTAAGCAACTAATCTTCCCATCTTTAGTCTATTTTTACCTCTTTCTCAGACTTCCCTGAATAATAGATATCTTACACGTTAGTGCATTTCACATCTATTTGCAGAATTCTAATTTAATTATCTCCCCTGTTTAGATATAAGTGCTATGAAAGCAAGCTTCATGTCTTTTTTATCTTTCTTACCATTGTATCTTCAATACTTGACTAACAGATGAATATAATCAAGAACATGAAGGGTGAATCAATGTGAAAAAAACTGTTTCTCTCACTATTAAAATAATGCAAAATAAAATGATGAAATACTTACTGACTTTTCTCAGATTGAATACAACTGTATTTCTTCTCCCCAGTATATAATTTGTTGTTTAGTTGCTAAGTCATGCCCGACTCTTTCACAACCTTATGGACTGTAGCCTGCCAGGCGCCTCTGTCTGTAGGATTCTGCAGGCAAGAATACTGGAGTGAGTTGCCATGTCCTTCAGGGGATCTTCCCAACCTGGGATTGAACCCACATCTCCTGCATTGGCAGGCAGATTCTTTACACTGAGCCATCAGGGAAGCCCCAGTGTATAATACATGACAATATCTGAAACACCTTATGATTGCTTCAAACTATATTCAAGAGTGTGTGTGTTAGCGCTCAGCAATGTCCAACTCTCTGCGACCCCATGGCTCCCCAAGGAACCACCAGGCTCCTTTGTCCATGGGATTCTCCAGGCAAGAATACTGGAGTGGGTTGCCATTTCCTTCTCAGTAAAAAAGAATCAAATAATTAATATTTTTAACTATTAGCTGCTCTGAACCCAGATACCAAGAATATAATTTGCATTTCTATGGGATTATTCTGATTTTTTTAATCTTATCCATTCAGCTGTCATCTATGAAATTCTTTCCTTATATTTCAAGAAAAAAAAAGCTATTTAAAACCTGGAAATATTCACTTTGCTAAATATTTCTGAATGTATGCAGAAGCATATAACATTGTAAATCAACTATACTTTGATAAAATTAATTTGATGTTTGACAGAAAACAACAAAATTCTGTAAAACTATTAGTTTCTTCCCAGTGTATTTCCCTCTCTTGTCAAAGCATGGACTCCTTAGCCACTGATTCTGTGTTAGTAACCAATATTTTTGTTGAACAATGGAAAGAAAGCATAAAATTACTGTAGTTAATTTTAAAAGTTTGTATGATTCTTGCTCAGCATAATTGTCTTGGTATAAATTTTGCAGCAATGTTAAAAGTACAATAATTCTTCTCAAATTTTTCTCAAGGTAAACATATCCCAGTATATATATAATATGAAGTGCTTGGTAAGCCATTGATCTGAAACCCAAGACTGAACAATAGCCCTTAAACATTTCACATTTATGTTGATAGTGACCAGTCACAAGGCTTTGGAGCTGTTTCGTTGGTGATACCTCCTTCCTTCTGTGTTCTCATGAAGGAGGCAATGGATAAAAGAATGTGGGTTTTCTGAATCATTTTTCTAGATCCCACATTTACGCATTAATAGACGGTAACTTGTTTTTCTCTTTCTGACATACAGGGAGCTCAGCTCAGTGCTCTGTGACGACTTAGAAGGGTGGGGTGGGAGGGAGGCTCAAGATGGAGGAGCTATACGTATACATATAACTGATTCCCTTTGTTGTACAGCAGAAACCAACACATTGTAAAGCAACTGTACTTCAATAAATAAATGTAAAAATAAAGAATATGGGTTTTGATGACAAGCAGATCTCTATTTATATCCTCACTCTACTGCTTCCTAATTAAGTAATCATGGGACAATCACTTGAATGCTCTGAACTTTATTTTCCTAGTCTGCAAACTCTGGCTATTTATTTAAACTGTGGCTATTTAAACTTACCTTATAGAATTTTGGCTAGAATGAGTTAAAACATATTATGTGCTTCCTATAGAACATGACATGCTCAATAAACCCTCATTATTATCAACATTTCAGCACCATCACCAAACACGTACTTTATTTTGGCTTTGGGACTGGGCGCTGAGTGTATTCTTTGGATTGTGAAATAATACTATGATGTACATAGATTGGAAGGATCCTAGATTTATGCAGGATGATGAGTGTTACATGGGAGTAGAATGTTTTGAAAGCTTATTTATTTCACTCTGAAATTCAGATGTCATATGATATTTTAAATGTTTGGGAGAAGATTTGGAGCATCTTTGAATACTGGCTTTCTTTTCTCCGATGTAATGTTGATGAAATTGTTTCCTTTCCAAGAATGTTTTCTCTTCCCGCAATAGGTGGGCCCCAGCGAGCCAGAGGAAGTGTTATTGGAAGCATTAATGATGTTGAATTTGGAATCGCTTTCCTTAACGCCACGGTCACAGATAGCCCAAACTCTGATACTAGAATAATACATGCCAAAATTACCAATGTACCTCGCAGTCTTGGTAAGTCTCTTTGCTGATAAAAGTTGTCAATAAGCCTCTTTTTTTTAACATACATTATTCTTCTTCATCTATTATTTCCACTTAAAATTTCTAGGGATGCTACTACTAAATGGGCAGTGTAATAGTCCTTAGTTTAATCCCAATGGTAAACTCTTTTTAAAAACTGACACTTTTAGATGCTATTTTTGTTGTTATTCAAGTATATTTAGAATTCATCCCTTTGAATAACTTGCTGTGAATAACAACAATGGGCTGTAAATATTTTTCTGTGACATCTTATTTACCCTTTTTTCTCTAGGTCCAGCAATGAGAAAGATAGTTTCTATTCTAAATCCCATTTATTGGACAACAGCAAAAGAAATAGGAGAAGCAGTCAATGGCTTTACCCTCACCAATGCAGTTTTCAAGAGAGAAACCCAAGTGGAATTTGCAACTGGTTTGTATCAACCGAACTTAATATCCTATTGCTATTTAAAAATATGATCGCTGTAAAAGTTGGCAGTTTAGAAAAATACATGTTCCCACAGAGGATACTTTCAAAGTCTTGTTGCCATCTTATCATAAATGACATAAAAGCAAGTTTATATTTTCCTATAAACTTTTACTGACATGGCTCTATAAGAGGCCATATGTTTTCAGATAGTATAGTGATTTTTATAACCTAACAGTTTTTTTTCCTTCATCTTTCCTGTATCTGTTCTCTTTTAATTCCTTAGAGAGGGGTTTGAAGGCCAAGCAGAGCAGGAAGCTGAGTCATAGCTATTAATTAAAGGTTTTTGTCTTTGAACCAGAGATTCAGTTATGATATCTGATAGGGGATTCTTTAATCAAAAAATTAGAAATATAAACAAGCAAATCTAAAGACTTTTCACTTTATCCTTAGCCTTAATCCATATGGATTAGCAATTCAGGGTCTTTTCCAAGGGCACACAACTTTTTAAAGACCTTTGTCTGAAGGATCTTCGAAGGTGGTCTGCCTTTGCAGCAGTGATCTTTAAGGTAGCAGGGCTGAGGAAAAGCAGAGCTTTAATCAGCCCACAAGACATGTGGGTCTTTGTGTGGCAATCCACTTCCTAAGATGCCCCTTTGCTGTTTCTAAAAGCACCAGAAAGAACAAAGCGCTGGAGCCAGACTTGTGGCTACTGCCAGTCCTCCTGGTCACGCTGTCTGTCCCCTTCTCACAGACAATCAGTCCATTTCTGTAGAACTGCCTTGCTATTGCTTGTCAGTTGAAAGTGTGGATTCCTTCACCTAATTCTAAGTGTAATCAGGTGAAATTTTGTAAAATATGTAAAAAAAAAAATTTCAAAATCAATTGAGTAAATCTAAGTTTAATTTGGGGGCTAAGTGCTATTTTCTCTTATGATTTTCTCTTATGATTTGTTCTCTTATGTTTAATTAAGTTTGAAGTATAATAACATAGCTGAACTGGTATAAAAATAAGTCTGTAGTGTGCTTACACAAACCATATTTTACAAATACACATACGCATGTGTGCGTTCTCAGTCGTATCTGGCTTTGTGACCCCATGGACTGTAGCCCGCCAGGCTCCTCTGTCCATGGAGTTTTCCAGGCAAGAATACTGGAGTAGGTTGCCATTTCCTTCTCCAGGGGATCTTCCTGACCCAGGAATCGAACCTGCACCTCCTGCCTTGGCAGGTGGATTTTTCACTACTGGGAAGTGGATCTGTATATATACATACACACACACATATATATATTTGCTGTTGAAATGAATAAATTTTAACTCCTAGGAGAAATCTTGCGGATGACTCACGTTGCCCGGGGCTTGGATTCTGATGGTGCTCTACTGGTAGATATCATTGTGAGTGGCCATGTCCTGCAGCTACAGTCACCTGCCGAAGTCACTGTGAAGGTAAAACGTTAGGGTAACTTGCCTTCACTGTTTATTGGAGCAGTGGTAAGAGTAAGAGGCAAAGAACATTAAAGAAGCACAGAAGACTTGTATAGTTTCCCTTGTTCACTTTGCAGAGTAAATCTCTAAACCACTAAGGGTAGAAATGGCTATGTGGTCTTTGTCTAAAAATCTTTAAGGAGGAGCCTTTATAAGCTTTTAGTAGTTTCATGACCATGCTTATCAGGACTAAGATCAGAGCTATGTTGATTTAAGCCATTTAACTTTCTACAGACAAAGAGAATAGTAAGTCTTACATAAAAGATTTTATAGACCATCCACAAAAGTATTCCAGAAATTAAAGAATGATAGCAATCGCCTTTTCACATTTTTACTTTACTCTTGACCGACAACTCCGAGTCCCTTATTAAACTCTCATTTATGACACTAAAATTATGAAACTAAGGTAGGTACAATGGTAGGTAGGTTCAAACTTTAAGTTTGAAAACTGCTATACAATTATAATTTTTATTTAGAACTGTATATTTTTAGACCCTAAGCCATTTTTATTTTTATCTCATTCTACATATCATAGTACCCTCAAGAAGAAAAAAAAAAAATAGCCATGCTGATCCTCAAATCCATATTGTCCTTCTTAGGATTACACTGAGGACTACGTTCAAACAGGTGCTGGGCAGCTGTATGCCTACTCAACCCGGCTGTTCACCATTGATGGCATCAGCGTCCCTTACACATGGAACCACACTGTCTCCTATGATGAGGCACAGGGAAGAATGCCTTTTTTGGTAGAAACACTTCATGCATCCTCTGTGGAATCTGACTACAACCAGCTAGAAGAGACACTGGGTTTTAAAATCCATGCTGCAATTTCCAAAGGTAATTCGGTTAAGGGAAAGTCCAGCTCTTCATGCTATGTAGTCCTTTCTAAATGGGTAAAAGAATTGCATTGATGCCACTCAAAATAAGGATGTCAAGGTACAGACTGAACATAATGTGTTTTTCATGTGTGTTGTCTATGTTTTATAAGTAAAGTCCTATGGTAAGTCCAATCCAATTAGCATTCTAGTACATTTGGTTTGCTAAGCTGCATCTTCATATATTAATAGCATATTGGAGTTGTTACTCTTCTAGCCTATATACACAGAGCAATTTAAAAAGATATTCTCTTGTCAATGATTTTTCTTTGGGTAATAAAGTCCATTTGTTCTTGTTTTGAATCTTACAAGATTTTTTTTTAAATTCATGAAGCAGGATGTAAAGGTGTATTTTAACCTAATCCAGAAAACAAAAAGTTTCTCTTAAAAAAAAAAAAAAAACGGGGGAGTAATCACCAGAATTCCAGCTGGCATTTGCTGTTCTTGGAAAGTACAGCTTTTGAACTGCTGCCTCTTGATCTTAGTAGTCCCCCTATGCTGGTGGGTTCTGACGTATCTACATTCTGAGATAGCCTTTTCCATTTTTGTTTTATTTAAATATTCATTTTTTAGGAGTATAATTGCTTTACCTTGTTGCGTTGATTTCTGCTGTACAACAGTGTGAATCGGCTGCAGGGGTACATATGTCCCCTCCCTCTGGAGCCTCCCAGCCCCTCCCGCCCTCTGGTTGCAGAGAGCAGTGGGCTGAGCTCCTGCGCTCTGCGGCAGCTTCCCGTTAGCTGTCTCTTCTACGTTTGGTAATGGGTATGTTTCAGTGCTGCTCTCTCCATTTGTCCCACCGTCACCTTCCCCCGTTGTGTTCACAAGTCTATTTTCTACATCTGCCTCTCCATTCCTGCCCTGCATATAGGTTCATAAGTACCGTTTTCCAGTGGTAAGAGGCACCATGACAATTAGCATTCCATATCCCATGGGGTTTTGACACTTGGAGATACTTGCATGAGGTTGTTATAGACACTAACTGGATGATTTTAATATTGACCTTTAGGCTCCCATGAGTATATTTTAAATGATTCGGAGTAGTCTGGCGAGTGTGTGTTTGCTTTGTGCTGGCTTTCCTAAAATAAATGATCATGTTTAGCACATACACTAAAAATTCATTTTCACTGTTTACCCTTGTTATCATCAGTTGTGCACATAACTGTTTTCTTCTTCAGCATCAGAACTGCTTCATCAAATTTGAGGTCATAGGAATGTAAGAATATATTCACATTTTTTAAACTAATCTCAGATTCATGAAGCCTCATAGCCCCACACCTTCTCCACCCACATCCGTCACCACCACCTTATTTTACTGTTGTTACGCATGTTACTTTAACTTGGACAAGAGAAAAGAGCCACTGAAACAAAGTTATATTTTCTTTTCCCCAGTAATACCTACTTTTAAAATTTAATCTCCACTTCTACATTTTCCAGTACTCCATACAATTTTTTTAAAAAACTTTAGCACAATATTTTGGTTAAAATGTATTTATATTATCTGGGACTAGGGGAATTAAGATGATTTTTGAGAAGTCATGTACTTTCTACCCAATTGTGTTAAGTCCTCTAAACTTGAAACTGCTTGATGGTCTTTATGGTTTCTATCTATTGAGGGATTTGAGTCCCACAGTAGAAGGAAACACTGAGACATTTAAAACCTCTTACTATTCTTGGATACTATGATTCTGTGAATCACAGCTGGTGTAGTTTGCCCGTTGGTTGTTACTGTTCCTGTTCGTTTAAGAATTGTGCACCTGCAGTTTCTTTTTAAATGACCACCAGGGGGCAAGCCTGCATTCTGAGTTGCTTAACCAGCACATGCTTTCTCTTGGTTGGGTCTAAACTAGAACTATGGTTACAATGCTGTTAGACTTGTACAGAGCTTGATGATAGTTCAGATTTTTAGACACAAAGATTTTGGTTTACCTAGTCTAAGGTAGGACCTTGGAGTCTGTATATTTAACACAGCCTCTGAATGATTCTGTTGTATCTAGTCTTTACTATATGATCCAAACCTAGGTTGCCCACATCATAGTGACTCAAAGGAAACCTTCATACTGGTTGAAAACAGAAATTTCCCAGGCTTCTTCCTTTGCCATTCTGACTGGGGCAGCACCAAGGGATCTATATTTTTAATAACTTCTCCAATAGATTATAGTATCAGTAAAGTTTGGCAGTTATTAGTCTATAAAGATCCTAACTTAATTTTTTGAAGCATATTCTGATAGTATACTAACATGATAGTATACTGGTAGAAGTGACTGCAAGGAAGAGCATAAAAATCTGGGCAGTAGTTTGTCTCAAGTGAAAGGGTACAGAGAATTTTATACTTATCAACGTTTTTACAATTATATAGTACCGTAACACACAAACAAACATTTTGTATTACCTTCCATGTCAAAAAAGAAAATCACGATATAATTCAAAGTCATGTTCTTTAACTACAAGAGAAAGAATAAAAGGAAAATATGTATTTTATGTACTTTGATATGAAAATCTTTGGACATTATAGGTAGAAGTATTTATATGGCTGAACCAATATTTAGAGCCCAAGTATGATGTTTAAAAACAAAAAAAGGAAACTGAGTAGTTCTTGGTAGCATTCCGACAAAAACAATGCACAATGAACCATCCATTTACATGACAGTTGCATTCCTAGAAAGTTTATTGTATATTTTAATCACACACACAAAAATGTTGAATAATTGCAAGAAGAGTTCTAGCCATAGATAATTACAAACAGCTTTCTGGATTCCACAAAAATCTTTTGGGGAAAGGGACACATCTTCATCTTGCATCCTTATCCCACACATTGCAATATTTAAAACCTGCCCTGGGGTCCACCCCACTCATGAAATAGGCTTCCTATTAAGCCCTGTCATCATCAGGACAACCAAAGTCTCTCCTAGGAAACTTCCCAGATGCCGCCTTATGGAAGCTATCTCCCTGTTTAGAACCAAAAATCTAAAGCTTCTATCAGATAATAACTTACATTTATGTGACACATTTTTCTACAACTGTGGCCCCAACACAATGCTGTACACAACATACTGGCTACATTAAGGCATTTGTAAATAAGTGAATACAAATGAAGCATGAATTATAACCACCTGAATTGTATTCCTTTTAAACCTTTATGTTGGGGTATAGTTGCTTTACAGTATTGTGTCAGTTTCTGCTGCAGAGTGAAGTGGACCAGCTGTAATGTGTACAGCTGCCTGTCCCACACCTCTAGGTCATCACACGGCTCGGAGCTGAACTCCTCGAACTGTACCGCAGGCTCCCCCTATCTGTTTTACACATGGCAGCACACGTATGTCGATGCCAGCTCCCAATTCAGCCCACCTGCCTCTCCCCCTGGCGTGTCCACACATCCGTTCCCTACACCTGTGCCTCTATTCCTGCCCTGCAAATAGGTTCATCTGGACCATCTTTCTAGATTCCATATACATGTATTAATATATTTTTTCTTCACTCTGTGTGACAGACACATCTCTAAAGAAGACATACAGATGACCAAGAGACACGTGAAAAGATGATCATAATTACTTATTAGAGAAATACAGATCAAAACTACAATGAAGTATTACCATTTCACACAAGTCAGAATTGCCATCATCAGAAATTCTATATATAAAAAATGCTGGAGAGGATGTGGAGAAAAGAGAACTCTCTTGCACTGTTCGTGGGAATGTAGATTGATACAGTCATTATGGAGAACAGTGATACAGTCACTATGAAGAACAGTATGAAGGTTCCTTAAAAAACTAAAAATAGAACTACCATATGACTCAGCATTCCACTACTGAGCATTTGCCCTGAGAAAACCATAATTGAAAAAGACATCTGCATCCAGTAATAATCATAGCACTATTTACAATAGCCAGGACATTGGAAGCAACCTAAATGTCCATTCACAGATGAATAGATAAAGAAGATGTAGTGCATATACATAATGGAACATTCAGATTAGTTCAGTTGCTCAGTCTTGTCCGACTCTTTGCAACCCCATGAATAGCAGCACGCCAGGCCTCCCTGTCCAGCACCATCTCCCGGAGTTCACTCCGACTCACGTCAATAGAGTCTGTGATACCATCCAGCCATCCCATCCTGGGTCGTCCCCTTCTCCTCCTGCCCGCAATCTCTCCCAGCATCAGTCTTTTCCCATGAGTCAACTCTTTGCATGAGGTGGCAAAAGTACTGGAGCTTCAGCTTTAGCATCAGTCCTTCCAAAGAAATCCCAGGGTTGATCTCCTTTAGAATGGACTGGTTGGATCTCCTTGCAGTCCAAGGGACCCTCAAGAGTCTTCTCCAACACCACAGTTCAAACACATCAATTCTTCGGCGCTCAGCCTTCTTCACAGTCCAACTCTCACATCCATACATGACCACTGGAAAAACCATAGCCTTGACTAGACGGACCTTAGTCAGCAAAGTAAGGTCTCTGCTTTTGAATATACTATCTAGGTTGGTCATAACTTTTCTTCCAAGGACTAAGTGTCTTTTAATTTCATGGCTGCAGTCACCATCTGCAGTGATTTTAGAGCCCAAAAAAATAAAGTCTGACACTGTTTCACTGTTTCCCATCTATTTCCCATGAAGTGATGGGACCAGATGCCATGATCTTCGTTTTCTGAATGTTGAGCTTTAAGCCAACTTTTTCCCTCTCCTCTTTCACTTTCATCAAGAGGCTTTTTATCTCCTCTTCACTTTCTGCCATAAGGGTAATGTCATCTGCATATCTGAGGTTATTGATATTTCTCCCAGCAATCTTGATTCCAGCTTGTGTTTCTTGCAGCCCAGCATTTCTCATGATGTACTCTGCATGTAAGTTAAATAAGCAGGGTGACAATATATACCCTTGACGTACTCCTTTTCCTATTTGGAACCAGTCTGTTGTTCCATGTCCAGTTCTAACTGTTGCTTCCTGACCTGCATACAGATTTCTCAAGAGGCAGGTCAGGTGGTCTGGTATTCCCATCTCTTTCAGAATTTTCCACAGTTTCTTGTGACCCACATAGTCAAAGGCTTTGGCATAGTCGATAAAGCAGAAATAGATGTTTTTCTGGAACTCTCTTGCTTTTTCCATGATCCAGTGGATGTTGGCAATTTGATCTCTGGTTCCTCTGCCTTTTCTAAAACCAGCTTGAACGTCAGGGAGTTCACGGTTCACGTATTGCTGAAGTCTGGCTTGGAGAATTTTGAGCATTACTTTACTAGCATGTGAGATGAGTGCAATTGTGCGGTAGTTTGAGCATTCTTTGGCATTGCCTTTCTTTGGGATTGGAATGAAAATTGACCTTTTCCAGTCCTGTGGCCACTGCTGAGTTTTCCAAATTTGCTGGCATATTGAGTGCAGCACTTTCACAGCATCATCTTTCAGGATTTGAAAAAGCTCAACTGGAATTCCATCACCTTCACTAGCTTTGTTCGTAGTGATGCTTTCTAAGGCCCACTGGACTTCACATTCCAGGATGTCTGGCTCTAGATTAGTGATCACATCATCATGATTATCTGGGTCGTGAAGATCTTTTTCGTACAGTTATTCTGTGTATTCTTGCCACCTCTTCTTAATATCTTCTGCTTCTGTTAGGTCCATACCATTTCTGTCCTTTATCGAGCCCATCTTTGCATGAAATGTTCCCTTGGTATCTCTAATTTTCTTGAAGAGATCTCTAGTCTTTCCCATTCTGTTGTTTTCCTCTATTTCTTTGCACTGATCGCTGAAGAAGGCTTTCTTATCTCTTCTTGCTATACTTTGGAACTCTGCATTCAGATGCTTATATCTTTCCATTTCTCCTTTGCTTTTTGCCTCTCTTCTTTTCACAGCTATTTTAAGGCCTCCCCAGACAGCCATTTTGCTTTTTTGCATTTCTTTTCCATGGGGATGGTCTTGATCCCTGTCTCCTGTACAATGTCACGAACCTCCATCCATAGTACATCAGGCACTCTGTCTATCAGATCTAGGCCCTTAAATCTATTTCTCACTTCCACTGTATAATTACTCTGTCATAAAAAGCAATGAGATTGGGTCATCTGAATTGTATTCTTGAGTTCAGTGGCTGAAAGTCACAAGGACTTGCATCTAAATCCTTGTTCCAGATTATCTTTATAATTTTATTACTTTTGACTTTAGGTTAATTACATGACCTCAGTCTCAAATTCTTCATCTGAAAATTGGTTATGATGGGAGTCGGGGAATTCTGAGATTTAAATGTAATATAGCACACGAAGTATGACTGTATGACAGTCAACAATCATTTAGCAAACATTTCTATCCCATCCATCCTGCCCCATTCCCTTGAAGGTGCAGGAAGGCTTGAATACTCTCAGGGTCATTTTTACACTTGGAGAGGAAATGGATCATGAACCTCTGCTTTCTCTTCAAGGTTTTAAGCAGGTTGATTGCCTAGAAATAGCAAGTATGGCTTTAGCTTTCTAGTCAAGGAACTATATTCACTGGAGTAGTATTTCTTCCTCCCTCCACAAATATGTATGAGACTTTTGAACAGTGTCATGGTCTCAGCAGGGCTTAAATAACTTTGCAATCAGAGACTCTCCAAAGTAGAATGAATATGAAAAATAAATACTCAGACTCACTCTATGAAGAACACCTAAAGCAATAAAAGTAAACCATCTCATGTATTTGGAATTGAAGGAAAATCTAAGATAATTTCTAAGAGATTGAATATAAACTCAGTGTATTATATGACTTAAATAAAATTCCCCTTAAAGACAAATCTATTATGTCAATGATTGTCTTTTAGGGGGTGTGTGTGTGTTTATATTACTTTGGTAACTTGAAAATGAGTATAAGTTTTTGCATCTCATTAATGTTTATATTTGTAAAATAACTTACATCCATCAAAACAGAGTTACTTCCTAAGAAAAGAGATTCCCTAAGCTACCTATTCTTGTTTATATGTTTTCTCCTAACACTAATCTGACATCTATTCCATAATGATATGCCTGTTTCTTGCTTTGACTACATGGAAAGAATACTTGGTTACACACAAAGAAACTTTGACCCAGATGCTTCACTATGCAAATGGAAATTGACAAAAGGAGGGCTTTTCTTCATTAGAGTTTGTTTTTCACTGGCATAAATTATTTTAAGGGTTTTCAAAATACCACTCCTACTTCTAGAACAGAAAAAGTAAATGGCTGGAAGAATAGGATTTTGCCTGTGGTTATGTCTGGCAGTCACATTGATTTGTATCCTTTTTTGTTATCAAAGAATAATTAATTTTCTTTTGATCCATGTAAACTACTTAGGCAGAAAATCTGCTTCCACTGGCTGCTTGCCAACAATCTCTGCACTATGATTCATTTCGTTCTCGGTTGGGAAACAGGAAAATGTTTCCATTCTGCTTGTTTTCACCTATTGCATTTGCTGCCTCATGTGTTCCACTTTGGGCACATCTTCCCAGGGAGGACAGTTCTGGAAAGAAATAAGGTGCTAAAGTTCTAACAAGTCAGTTAATTTTTCTTTTGTCTCTATGGTAGGAGAACGCAGTAATCAGTGTCCCTCTGGGTTTGCCTTAGACTCGGTCGGACCCTTTTGTGCTGGTAAGTACAACAATAAATGATGCATTTTTGTTTTTCATAATCTGTTCATGCTATCCCTTAATGGACATTTACTGTCATTTTGCTAGATATTTATTAATCACAATATCCTCTAACTGTCTCATTTTATAGGTGAGGAAATTGAGATGTGAAGAAGTTGAGTGCCTAAGTTCACTCAGCTATCAGATGGCAGAGCTAGATTTGAATTTCAGATAGATACAAAGCCCGTGCTGTGTCAGTTAGTTCCACAATCAAGTGTGTTAGGGATCATGATCAAGTACAGGGGTAGACTGAACATAGGAACCAAACACTGGACTATGTTTGGCCACCTGATTGCACGAATGTGAAACAGCAGTAATTCAACTCTAAGTCACTTAACCCTAGAATTGCCCAGTTGTAGCACAGGGCTGGAGATGGCAATGGCAGCCCACTCCAGTACTCTTGCCTAGAGAATCCCATGGATGGAGGAGCCTGGTAGGCTGAAGTCCATGGGGTCACTAAGAGTCGGGCACGACTGAAGTGATTTAGCAGCAGCAGCAGCACAGAGCTGGATTGTGGGTGGAGGACTGATGACTAAACCTGCCTTGTGCTATCCGTGTGCCAGTGCAGGAGAGTCACAGTTAAGTAAATAGCTAAATAAATGGCTAGAGGAGCTCAAACTGGCATACACAGTGCTTTTCTTTTTGCTGGTATGCAATGATACAGTGATAAAAAGGTCACCTTTAGAAACTGTACTGCCCAGGTTCAAATCCCAGCTCGGCCGATAATGACCTATGTGGCCTTCAGCAATTTAGTTAACCTCTTTATTCCTCAGTTTTAGCATGCAAATGAGAATAGGAATAAAAATACTTATCTCCTAGGAATGTTGAGATGAGTTAACATAGGAATAATAAAAAGCATTTCAATCACAGTAAATGGTCATTATGTCTTAGCTTTCACCATTGTTGTTTTAAAATTAATGCAGCCACTGTCAGAGATAATGTGAGGACCCAAAAGTAATTTCATCTTGTGTTTCTATTCTGTGGCATATGGAGCATTTTCTGTTACATTGGATCCATTCATTGGCCTCTACAGACAGCTCTTTTCACCCACTTTAATAACTCCTTGAAAGTAGGGCTTCTCCATACTAATTGGGTCTTGTTTCTTCTTCCAGATGAAGATGAATGTGCCACAGGGAATCCCTGCTCTCATTTCTGTCACAATGCCATGGGAACCTATTATTGCTCCTGCCCCAAAGGCCTCACCATAGCTGCCGATGGAAGAACCTGTCAAGGTAGTTTACACGGCTAAATCTAATCAACACATTTAAGCAACGGGCATGGCAATCTCTGACCTAGGGAAAGCATGGAAGACCACGGCTCTTCTTTACTACTCTTTCTGCCTCTGCCTTCATTAAGTTGAAAAAGTAAGGCAGAGAGAAGACTGCTCACACACTGCCTTCACATGGGGCACTCTGTGGGCAGGGATGCCTCTAATGATTCACTCAATAACCAAAACACAATGAGAGGCAGCCAGGCCTATTACCATATGCATTTTACAGGGATAACACCAAGGAAAAATAAGGTTATAAAGAATTTAAGTGAACTGCACAATCCTGGTAGGACTTTAGGAACGTTACAAAAAGAAATCACACATTTCTATCAAATTCTAGGTATGCTTCAAAGTTAGAAATTGTATAGGAGCCTAATTTATAAATTAAAAATGAAAAAAAGGATTTCTCCCTCTATGCCCAAGTAGGCCTCCGTCTAAATACAAAAGAGAGAGGGAGTAAGGACATAACAGGGCATAGGAATAACTTCTATAGGAATGTCCAGTATGGATTGGGCACTTTGTATACATTATTTCCTTTAATTTTTAAAGCAGTACTGAGAGACAGATATTATCCTCATTTTACAAATGAGAACTCAGATGTTAAAAAGAAGTACCTTTTTTCAGTCATCTAATTTATAAGTGGTCTGATGGATGGCTTGGTCTTTGAAGACACACACTGTCTGCTGTGAGCTTGTCAGCTCTTCAACTCATCTGAAGGGACCTACCCCCAAATTCAACATTCTTGCTCTTGTGAATTTGAAGTGTCACTCACTGCTTTCCTTATTCTTATTTCACAGCAGGTTCTTAAGTGGGTTTTTTTTTCCCACTCCCCTTAGTTAAATGAATCACTTTGTTGCAGATATTGATGAGTGTGCTTTGGGTGGATACACCTGCCATGCTGGTCAGGACTGTGATAATACCATCGGATCCTATCGCTGTGTAGTCCGCTGTGGAATTGGCTTTCGAAGAACCAGTGATGGGCTGAGTTGTCAAGGTACATAAATGGAAGCCCTTGCTTTATCTTCATTATACTAAGAGTTAAAAACCCTGCCTGTTGGACCATTTAGGTTGAACTCCATTTAATAGATTGAGCTTCGTAGTAAAATATTTAGATGTAATATTCTATGGCTATTTTAAGTATTTGTAACACAGTGATTTTGAATAAAACTTGCCTGTAATACTTGAGAGTGGAGATCATACAGCATGATCTTAATAGAATCTGTTTCATACTTGAGATTCAACCGATGTACAAGAAAGCCTTCTTAGAGGTCCCCTCACCTGAGTAAAAGCAGAAACTTCTGAGAAATGACCATGACTATCAATTACCTCTTCAGGGTAGAGTCTAGTCCCAGGAGAGAGACATAGAGTAACCCTACCATAAATCTCTCCTGCAGGGTATTTTATGATCCTGAAAAAGATGCAAAAATCGCTCATCCCTGTACAGACAAACATTATCACACAGTCTCTTATCTCATTATCCCCTCTTCGTTTCTGCTGTTAAGTCTGGTTTAAAAGCCTTTACTTTCACCATGAAACATGTTACTTTTTTGGTTGGCACCTATGTGCATAGAAATAAACCTTTTCTCTTATTAAAAAAAACCCTCCATTTCATAAGACTACTATTTATTGCAGGACTTTTGATATAAAACTTATTTTCTAGAGGAATTTTAGATTCACAGCAAATTTGAGTAGAACAGAAAAAGATTTTCCAAATTCTCCCTGCCCCAACTCCTTCACAGCCTCCCCAACTATCATATTCCTTCTAGAATGGTTCCTTTTTTTTTACCAAGGATAAATCTACATTGACACATCATTACAACCGAAAGTCCGTTGTTTACATTAGAAGTTACTCTTGATGTTCTATATTCCAATGTCATGTATCCTCCATTGTAGTATCATGCAGGATCATGCTTCCCTACCCAAAAAATCTATGCTTCGCCTCGTCATCCTTCCCTCCCCCAAACTCTGGGAACACTGATATTTTTATTGTCTCTCTAGCTTTACCTTTTCCATAATGTCATATAGTTGGAATTATGTAGCATTTAGCCTTTTCAGATTAGCTTCTTTCACTTAGTAATATACATGTATGTTTCCTCCATGTCTTTTCATTGGTTGATAGCGCCTTTCTTTTTAGTGCTGAAAAATAATCCATTGGATGACTCTACCACAATTTATCTATCCATTCACCTACCAAAGGGCATCTTGGCACTTCCAAGTTTTAGCAATTATAAGTAAAGCTGCTGTCAGGATTTTCCAAACAAAGACACAGTGGATACAAAGCTAAATTCTTATCAATAGTAAAAAAAAAATGAATGAATTATGGCATATCCATACCATAAACCACTGTGTTGTCATTATAAAGAATGGAATGAAGCTCTGCTGTTTGGCTTAGAGGAATTTCCATGAGACATCCTTTAGTGAGAACACTTAAGATGTAGGAAAGCATATGTAACTTGTGTAGAAAAGATTGTGACTGGAAAACAAACAGTAACAAAAGTAAAAAGGAAGTGTATTTATATATTTAGGGAGAGCTATGGGTGTACATAAAAGAATATGTTATTACCATTTCTATATTAACTATAGATGTTATTTATATTAGATTGTTAATGTAGGTTGGCTTTGGAGAACAAGAAGGGTAAAAAGGATAAGAGGCCAAGCAAAAGAAGAAAAACTGCACAAAGAAAATCTTCTAAAGGTATATGATCACAGAGCAGGGAGCAGACAAAATGGGGGAGTAGGACGACTTGAACTCACCTCCTGTCATGAAATCACCAAACTTAAAACTAACTGCCGAATGGAAAAGACTGACAGATACCAAAAAAGATATTCTGTACATCCATAGATGAAGAAGCCACAATGAGATGATAGAAGGGGCACATGTGTGATGTAATCAAATTTCATTCCTACCTGGTGGACAACCCACAAAGTGAAAAATATTTGTATCACAGAGGTTCTCCCATGGAGTGAGAGTTCTGAGCTCCACATGGCAGGCTCCCTAGCCTGTGAGTCTAACCCTGGGTGGAGAAGCCCCCAGAGCATTTGACTTTGAAGGCCAGGAGCTCCACAGGACTGGGAGAAACAGAAATTCCACTCCTGGCGGGCACACACAAGGTTTTCCATGCCCTGGAACATAGTAAAGCAGTGACTACAGAAGAGCCTGGGCCATACCTACCTGTGGGTCTTTTGGAGGGAGGGGTCAGCTCAGGCTCACTCTATGGGCGAGGACTCTAGAGGCAGAGGCTCCAGGGAATATTCACTGGCATGAGCTTTCTCAGAGGTCTCAATAGCAAGACCTGGGCCCACCCAACAGACTGTGGGCTCCTGTGCTTGGACACCTCAGGCCAAACAACCAACAGGGTGAAAACGCACACAGACTGCCTAAAGCCTGAGCTCACAGCTATGTTTAGACATACCCCTGACATGGCCCTGCCTACCAGAGAGACAAGACCCAGCTGCACCAGTGGGCAGGCACCAATCCCTCCCACTAGGAAGCCTGTACAAGCCTCTGGACCACCATCATGCAGCAGAGGCAGATTCCAGAAGCAGCATAATTACACACCTGCAGCCTGAGAAAAGGAGGCCACAGACACAGAAAGTTAGACACAATGAGTCAGCAGAGAAGTATGTTCCAATTGAAGGAAGAAGATAAAATCCCAGAAGAACAATGAAGTGAAGTGCAGTAAGGCAATCAGACTGAAAAAGAACTCAGATATGACAGCAAAAATGATCCAAGATCTCAGAGAGACAATGGAGGCACAGACTGAAGAGATACCCGAAATGTGTCACAAAGACCTAGAAAACTAGAAGAAAAAAAAAAAAAAGAGTTGAGCAATACAGTAAGTGAAATGAAAACTACACTAGAAGAATAAAAAGATACACTTGACAGAATCAGTACCAGAATAAATGAGGCAGAAGAGCAAGCTAAGTGAACTGGAAGAGAGATTGGTATTGGTGGAAATCACTGCTACAGAACAGAATAAGGAAAAAAGAATGAAAAGAAATGAGAGCAGTTTAAGAGACCTCTCAGACATTAAAGCACCAAAATTCACATTAAAGGGGTCCCAGAAGGAGAAGAGAAAGGTCCTGATAAAATATTTGAAGAAATAGCCAAAAGCTTCCCTAACTTGGGAAAGTAGATTTTCAAGTCCTAGAAGCACAGAGTCCATATAGGATAAACCCAAGGAGGAAGACGCCAAGACACATATTTATCAAACTGACAAAAATTAAAGACCAAAAAATATATATATATTAAAAGCAACAAAGGGAAAGCAGCAAGTAACATACAAGGGAATCCCCATATGGTTATCATCTGACTTTTCAGCAGAAACTGTGCAGCTTGAAAGAACTACCATGATATATTTAAAGGGATGAAAGGGAAAAACCTATAAACAAGAATACTCTACCCAGCAAGACTCATTCCGATTCAACAGAGAAATCAAAGGTTTTATAGACAAGCAAAAGCTAAGAGAATTTAGCACCACCAAACCAGCTTTACAACAAATGCTGAAGAAACTTCTCTAGGTGGAAAAGAAAAGGCCACAACTGAAAAAAAAGAAAATTACAAATGGGAAAGTTCATCAGTAAAGTCAAACAAACTGTAAAGATAGAAAATCATTTACAAACAAAAAAGGTATCAAACCAGTAATCATGAGGAGAGTACAAATGCAGGATACTGGAAATGCATTTGAAATTAAGAGGCCAGCAACTTAAAACAATCTTGTATGTTATAGACTGCTATATAAAAACCTCACGGTATTAATAGCTGCAAACCAAAAATCTATGATAGATATATACACAAAAAAGAAAGATCAATCCAAGCACAACACCAAAGATAGTTATAAAATCACAATAGAATAGAACAAAAGAGGAAGGTACCTACAAAAGCAAATCCTAAAGAATTAACAAAATGGCAATAAGAACATACATACTAATAAATACTTTCATCTATATTGTCTAAGAGACCCACTTCATATCTAGAGACTATACAGACAAAGTGAGGAGTTGAAATAGGTATTCCATGCAAATGGAAATTAAAAGAAAGCTGGAGTAGTGACAGTCATATCAGACAAAATAGACTTTAAAATAAAGACTGTTACAAAAGACAAAGAAGAATACTACATGATCAAAGGATCGATCCAAAAAGATGATAGTTGCAAATATACATGTACCCAACATAGGAGCACCTCAATATATAAGACAAATGCTAACAGCCATAAAAGTACAAGTCAACAGAAACACAAGAATAGCGGGGACTTCAATGCCCCACTTACCTCAATGAATGGATCAGAGAAAAAAGTCAATAAGGAAACATAGGCCTTAAAGGACACATTAGACCTGATGGACTCAATCCATATTTATAGAGCATGTCATCCAAAGGTAGCAGAATATACATTCTTCTCAAGTGCACATGGAACATTTTCCATGATCAATCACATACTGAGCCACAAAGAAAACTCTGGTATATTAAATTGAAATTTCTTTTGCAACCACAGCACTATGACATTAGATATCAACTATCAAAAAAAAAAAACTGCCCAAAAGGCAAACACATGGAGACTAAATGACAAAAAGAAAAAAAAAAAAAGGATCATTGAAGAAATCAAAGAGGAAATAAAAAAAGACTCAGACAAATGAAAACACAACGATCCAAAAATGTTGGGATGCAGCAAAAGCAGTTTAAGAGAGAAGTTTATAGCAATACAATCTTACCTCAGGAAACAAGAAAAATTTCAAATAAACAACCTACCTTACACCTAGAGCAACTAGAGAAAGAACAAAAAACAAACCCAAAGTTAGTAGAAGGGACTAAATCATAAAGATCAGAGCAAAAATAATTGAAATACAGACCAAAAAAAAATAGAAAAGATGAGTTAAACTCAAAGATGGTTCTTTGAAAAAATAAAATTGATAAAGCTTTAGCCAGAGTCATCAAAAAAAGGGAGAGGTCTCAAATCAATAAAATTAGAAATAAAAAGGAGAAATTACAAATGATACCACAGAAATACAGAGGATTGTAAGAGACTACTACAAACAACTATATGCCAATAAAATGGACAACCTAGAAGAAATGAACAAATTCTTAGGAAGGTACAGTCTCCTAAAACTGAATCAGGAATAAATAGAACAGACCATAGCTCAGTTGGTAAAGAATATGAAGGCAATGCAGGAGACTCCATTCAATTCCTAGGTCAGGAAAAACCACTGGAGAAGGGATAGACTACCCACTCCAGTATTCTTGGGCACCCCTTGTGGCTCAGCTGATAAAGAATCTGCCTGCAATGCAGGAGACCTTGGTTCAATCCCTGGTTGGGAAGATCCCCTGGAGAAGGGAAAGGCTACCCACTCCAGAATTCTGACCTGGAGAATTCTAGGGACTACAGAGTCACAAAGAGTTGGACATGACTGAGTGACTTTCACGAAGTACTGAAATTGAAACTCATTCAATGGGGACACCATCACTTTGATACGAAAACTAGACAAAGACACCCCAAAAAGGAAAACTTACAGGTGAGTATCACTGATGAACACAGATTCAAAAACCCACAACAAAATATTAGCAAACCAAATCCAGCAATACATTAAAAGAATCATATACCATGACCAAATGGGATTTATCCCAGGGATGCAAGAATTTTTTAATATCTGCAAATCAATTAGTGTGATATACCACAGTAGCAGACTGAAGAATAAAGCCATATGATCATCTCAATATATGCAGAAAAAGCTTTTGACAAAAATCAACATTTCTTTATGAAAAAACTCTCCAGAAAGTGGGGATAAAGGGAATTTAACTCAGCATAATAAAAGCCATATGACATACCCACAGCAAACCTCATGCTCAATGGAGAAAAGCTGAAAGCTTTTCTTCTAAGATCAGGAACGAGACAAGGATGTCCACTCTCACCACTTTTATTCAATATAATTTTGCAAGCCGTAGTCATGGAAGCCAGAGAAGAAAGAAATGAAAGGAATCCAAATTGGAAAAGATGATGTAAAAATGTCACTCTTTGCAGGTTACATTATACTATACATATAAAATACTAAAGATGCTACCAGAAAGCTACTAGAGCTCAAACTTTTATTGGGGAAATGTTCAGGATACAAAGCTAATATCCAGAAGTCTGTTTCACTTCTATATACTAACAGCAAAAGATTAGAAAAAATTACAAGTAACAAGAATAAATTAAGGAGACAATCCCATTTACCATCGCAGCAAAAAGATTAAAATGCCTCAGAATAAACCTACCTAAGTGAGAAATAGATTTAAGGGCATAGATGTGATAGATAGAGTGCCTGATGAACTATGGAATGAGGTCTGTGACATTGTACAGGAGACAGGGATCAAGACCATCCCCATGGAAAAGAAATGCAAAAAGCAAAATGGCTGTCTGGGGAGACCTTACAAATAGCTGTGAAAAGAAGAGAGGCAAAAAGCAAAGGACAAAAGGAAAGATATAAGCGTCTGAATGCAGAGTTCCAGAGAATAGCAAGAAGAGATAAGAAAGCCTTCTTCAGCGATCAATGCAAAGAAATAGAGGAAAAGAACAGAATGGGAGAGACTAGAGATCTCTTCAAGAAAATTAGAGATACCAAGGGAACATTTCATGCAAAGATGGGCTTGACAAAGGACAGAAATGGTCTGGACCTAACAGAAGCAGAAGATATTAAGAAGAGGTAGCAAGAATACACAGAAGAACTGTGCAGAAAAGATCTGCACGACCCAGATAATCACAATGGTTTGATCACTCATCTAGAGCCAGACATCCTGGAATGTGAAGTCAAGTGGGCCTTAGAAAGCATCACTACGAACAAAGCTAGTGGAGGTGATGGAATTCCAGTTGAGCTTTTTCAAATCCTGGAAGATGATGCTGTGAAAGTGCTGCACTCAATATGCCAGCAAGTTTGGAAAACTCAGCGGTGGCCACAGGACTGGAAAAGGTCAATTTTCATTCCAATTCCAAAGAAAGGCAATGCCAAAGAATGCTCAAACTACCGCACAATTGCACTCATCTCACACGCTAGTAAAGTCATGCTCAAAATTCTCCAAGCCAGGCTTCAGCAATACGTGAACAGTGAACTCCCTGATGTTCAAGCTGGTTTTAGAAAAGGCAGAGGAACCAGAGATCAAATTGCCAGCATCCGCTGGATCATGGAAAAAGAAAGAGAGTTCCAGAAAAACATCTATTTCTGCTTTATGGACTATGCCAAAGCCTTTGACTGTGTGGATCACAATAAACTGTGGAAAATTCTGAAAGAGATGGGAATATCAGACCACCTCACCTGCCTCTTGAGAAACCTGTATGCAGGTCAGGAAGCAACAGTTAGAACTGGACATGGAACAACAGACTGGTTCCAAATAGGAAAAGGAGTACGTTAAGGCTGTATACTGTCACCCTGCTTATTTAACTTCTATGCAGAGTACATCATGAGAAATGCTGGACTGGAAGAAACACAAGCTGGAATCAAGATTGCCGGGACAAATATCAATAACCTCAGGTATGCAGATGACACCACCCTTATGGCAGAAAGTGAAGAGGAACTAAAAGCCTCTTGATGAAAGTGAAAGAGGAGAGTGAAAAAGTTGGCTTCAAGCTCAACATTCAGAAAACGAAGATCATGGCATCCGGTCCCATCACTTCATGGCAAATAGATGGGGAAACAGTAGAAACAGTGTCAGACTTTATTTTGGGGGGCTCCAAAAAACTGCAGATGGTGACTGAAGCCATGAAATTAAAAGACACTTACTCCTTGGAAGGAAAGTTATGACCAACCTAGACAGCATATTGGAAAGCAGAGACATTACTTTGCCAACAAAGGTCCATCTAGTCAAGCCTATGGTTTTTCCAGTGGTCATGTATGGATGTGAGAGTTGGACTGTGAAGAAGGCTGAGCGCCGAAGAATTGATGCTTTTGAACTGTGGTGTTAGAGAAGACTCTTTAGAGTCCCTTGGACTGCAAGGAGATCCAACCAGTCCATTCTAAAGGAGATCAGCCCTGGGTATTCTTTGGAAGGAATGATGCTAAAGCTGAAACTCCAGTACTTTGGCCACCTCATGCGAAGAGTTGACTCACTGGAAAAGACTCTGATGCTGGGAGGGATTGGGGGCTGGAGGAAAAGGGGATGACAGAGGATGAGATGTCTGGATGGCATCACCGACTCGATGGACGTGAGTCTGAGTGAACCCCGGGAGTTGGTGATGGACAGGGAGGCCAGGCGTGCTGCGATTCATGGGGTCGCAAAGAGTCAGACACGACTGAGTGACTGAACTGAACAGGGTTATAGGAAAGATGGCAGTAAGGACGAAGAGCTTTAAGAACACATGTGAGGAGGAAATGCTTGGTGGACCACAGTTCTTATCTTAGTGAGAAAGGAGAAGACAGACACAGAGATCAAAAGCTCAAATAGAGGCACTTTTCTTAAATGCAAGTAGTCGTCTCCCTTTTTCTGGGAACAGAAGAAATGAAATGAAAAAAGAGAAGGTACAAAGTACAAGCACGTAGGCATCAGTTGGGGGAATTCACACCTGCACTTTTTTTCCATTACACTGTGACCCAGATGATGTTCACAAAGATTAACTTGGCAATGACTACAGATGAGGATAAAAGCTAAAGTTGCTGCAGTCATCTGAGCACAAGGTGATAAAGACCTGCATCAGGCCAATAACAGCCAAAATCCAGAAGAAAGTTCAAATTTCAAAAGATGTTGCAGAAGACCCTAACTTTATTATTATTTATTTTCAGTACTCTCTGTCAGCTATGTTCCAGGACTCAGAGTTCCTAAAAACAAGAGTGGGAGGCATATAGTAAACAAAATAGCTAAACTACACAAGTATTCCATCAACATAGCTCTGAAGCAATAGCAAATGTTAATCTTGGGATAGTGTTGAAGAGAGAAACCCTCACTAGCAGTTTATTCTATCAGTTATCCAGCAGATCCCTTGAGAGCAATTAGATTGGACTCTTTTTAGGGAAGATCTTAAACATAAGATTGATCAAAGATCACTGAAATGTTAAACATTTGGGATAAACTAACCTGTTTTCTAACAGCATGTAATGAAAGTTCTGTTTTGCTTAACAGATATTAATGAATGTCAAGAATCCAGCCCCTGTCACCACCGCTGTTTCAATGCCATAGGAAGTTTTCACTGTGGATGTGAACCTGGGTATCAGCTCAAAGGCAGAAAATGTGTGGGTAAGGAAAGGGCTGTGAATTCAAAGCAGTGGCATCTTTGTAATGTCTTAATGCTGTCTGACCTGATCTATGTGTTGTGTCTGATATAGGGCACCTACCATGCATCATTTATGTGATCCATGCAAAAACAAAAGGAAACGAATGCTATACTTGACAGGTTTCATTTTCCAATTTTACAACCATTTTTAACATGTTCTCTATTATATTACCATTTTTCACAAAATCATAATATACGTGTGAATATAGTTATATATGGGCTTCCCTGGTGGCTCAGACAATAAAGAATCTGCCTGCAGTGCAGGAAACCCAGGTTTGATCCCTAGGTCCGGAAGATCCCCTGGAGAAGGGAACAGCTACCCACTCCAGTGTTCTGCCTGGAGAATTCCATGGACAGAGGAGCCTGGCGGGCTATAGTTCATGGGGTCACGAAGAGCTGGACACAACTCAGCAATTAAATAGACATATCATTTTTATTTTTCTAGAAGGGGGAAATGTTTTGGCATGGCTTCCATCTATGTGATGTAATATTTTTTATTTTTATCATTATGTTCTAAAATAAAGTGTGTTACATACCTTGATGGATTTAAACACTTCAACCTTATACCATGATTATATAATCATCTATATTATTTATCCTTAAAATCCAAAGGCATATTTTTATGAAAAAGTGGAAGAAATCACTTTCTCAATCTGCATTATCTTTGTTCTTTTATCAAGATATAAATGAGTGTAGACAGAATGTATGCAGACCAGATCAGCATTGCAAGAACACTCGCGGTGGCTATAAATGCATTGATCTCTGTCCAAATGGAATGACCAAGGCAGAAAATGGAACCTGCATTGGTGAGTGTCTGGCTATTTCAGTGACTGAGATCCGTTTACTATCAACAAGCCAAATAAGGCATCCTTGCTTAAAACTAATGATTAGAATAAATTTCATCCAACAAAGAAATATCTTTTTCTATAGGTTTTTTTACTACCAACTTCTTGTATGGTTGAGCTCTGAAGTCCCAGCATCATGACTATACCAGGAAATGAAAGCTCACCCAAGAAACTTAGGCCATTTTGAGCTCCCATGAATTACACTATTGGTTTATATAGTTTAATATCCACATACATTAATATTATCTCACATAATTTTTAATATGAAATTTAGCATCTATGTTAAGAATTTCATTGGAGGGGTTAAGAAAAACTTATGTTTGTAGAGACTTATTGAAAGTTCAAAATATAATTATTTTAAAACGAAATATTCATTAAATGTTAAGTCAATGACCAGACAATGAAGTAAATTCTATTTCTCCCTAAGTTTGTTCTTTGTGTGCCTGTTCTGTGCTAGCCTGCCATAGTTGACAGAATTGTAACATAGTTTTAACTGTAAACCGTAACATAGTTTACAGAACAGTGCTGTAAACTTCACGATTTACAGAACTGAAGCAGATAGCCTTCCTGCTCTCATGTACTTAAAATCACCTGGGATAGATCAGCCAACTCCACCTGCCTCACCAAAAGATTAAAAAAAAAAAAGTAATAGAAGATGAAATGCCATAAAAACTACAAGTAGGACTTCCCTGATGGTCTAGTGGATAAGAACCCATATTCCAAAGCAGGAGACCCAGGTTCAATCCCTGGTTCAGGAAGATTCCACATGCCTCGGGGCAGCTAAGTCCATGTACCACAACTACTGAGCCCCCGCGCTGCAAGTACTGAAGATAATGCGCCCTAAAGCCTGTGCTCCACAATGAAAGAAGCCATTGCAATGAGAAGCCCGCACAGCAGAACTAGAGAGTAGCTTCCATCTGCCGCAGTTAGAGAAAGCCCGTGCACAGCAACGAAGACCCGGCACAGCCAAAAATTATAGAGAGTTTATTTTTTAAAAAAAAGGTACAGATAAAATTGTGTAAGAGTACTCAAAAGAGTGCTCATATCTAATAGGAGTGACTAACAGCCATTCATGGAAGTGATCATATTTAAATTATCCTCAAATGGGATGTCGATATGTGGAGGTGGTAGTAAAAGGAAAGAAAAATAGCCCTGGATGAGGGGGAAAGAGCTGGAGTCAGGGAGAACATGTTAAAATTCGTCCTCCTTAACAGCTATCTGACCTTGAACAAGTCTTGAAATGACACAGAAATTTGAGTTTCTATTGAGAAACACAGAAGTTTCTCATTTTAAAAATGGGGGGAAAAAGAATTTCGAAATGAAACATTAATAAAGTTAAAATATGCCTTAGATTTGTTTCAAAATAATGTAAGAGAGAGGGGAGATTGTAGATATAAATGAAGGAGTAGTGACCACTTGTTGGTCTTTGTTGAGATACAAGGAGATTTAGTATAATTTTTTTAAAATGGGAGGGTGGACTATCAGATTGCAAAGACTGTTTTCAGCAATATGGATATAGGTAAATGTTTTTCTAAATTCCTACAAATAGTAGCCAATTTGTAGCATCATATACAGTTATGTGTAACTGTATTTTTAAGAATATTGACTCTAGTTATGTATAAGATTAATTAGAAATAAGCTGAAAGATCAGAAGACTGTTAAGAAGCTACAGCAAAAATATAGCTACATGAAAATGGAAAACAGGGATACATGGCTTTGTTCGAAGGAAGAAGAATTACTCAGTCTTGTAAGTTTAGGGAATAAATAAAAGATAACTCTGATGTTTACAGTTTGGGGAAAACAATGCTGTTGTCATAAATGAGAGTAATGATAAGAGTAAGGATACTCTGAACATGCTGAGTTTGAAGTTCTAGTAAAATATGGCGATGGAGATAGCCAGCTGGCAGCTAGAAATCTGAGTCTGTAGGTAAGAAGCAGTGTGGTACTACTGCTCTGGCTCTACATCAGGAAGCTCATTAGAGTCACTGGTATAAATATGATGGCTAGAGGAGGAGGGGTATAGAGAAGGGAAGAGAAAGCCGAGAACAAAACTCCATCCATAGTAGGGAGCAGAAAGAGGAAACGAAGCCAATTAACAAGTGACCTGGAGGAGGTCATGGCAACCCACTCCAGTATTCTTACCTGGAGCATCCCCATGGACAGAGGAGCCTGCCTGGCTACAGACCGTGGGGTCACAAAGAGTCGGACACAACTGAGCAACTAAGCTTTCTAATAAGTGACAGCTGGGACTTGAACCCAGCTTTTCTGACTACAGGGTTAAATCATATGGTAAGAAGTGCAACATTCTAAACAATTAAAATGTTCATTTTAAATATAGTGACCTCAGGTTTTGAAAGAGGAAATGTTATTGCTTTTTATTGCCTCCGTGTTCATAGATGTTGATGAGTGTAAAGATGGGACCCATCAGTGCAGATATAACCAGATATGTGAGAATACAAGAGGCAGCTATCGTTGTGTGTGTCCAAGAGGGTACCGGTCTCAAGGACTTGGAAGACCCTGTTTGGGTAAGTTAACAGAAACTCTTATTGAGTTAATAAAACTGTTAATATAATTACCCACCCCTACCAACTTGATTAGGACCACTGTATTCTCAAATGCTTTCTTGCTACATTTAGAAGAGTAAGTTGGTTTAAGTAATCCATTACGCAGTTTGAATTACTTCTTAGAGACTTCATATTGAATTCAACTGACACTGACTTTCAAGTGGTAATAATAACTACTTACAGAATGCTTACTATAAACTACACATATCAAAGTGAGGTGTGGTATAATTACCATGACAACTTAATTATGAAGATTATCTCACTGATTGTCTCGCTATGCATATATCATGTTTATATAGATACATTTTATTTGAATGTGAAGTATATTTGTATGTACTATGAAGGTTTAGTTATGAGGGATTAAAATGTGAACACATTTTAAGTGAATTGGTAATTAGCACTTTATCTACCATATATTTAGCACATACTATATACCATTCCCAGTGCTAAGAATCTCATTTAATTCTTCCAATTGCCTGTTTGTTTCCATCTTAGTTATAATTGAGTGTAAAGTAAGGCAGGTAGGTAGAAAATATCTTTAAGAAGGTAACCATATGCTTTCTTAAAATTAACACATTTATAATCAAGAAACTGACCTATAAAATATTCTACCTCAGAATATTTACATTTACATGCAGCAAAAAAAATTGTGTTGAGCTTTTAAATACTGGCTTCTGGTTTGCATGCTATTATACTTTTTAAATTAGATGCCTTGGTTATCTATTTAAAAGACAACCTGTCTTTATAGCCACAAAGAGACAAGCCTGTCCTGTCTTTATAGTGAATTCTTCCATAAAAATTTAGTACTGTCTTTATGTAGTTCCTAGCATAGTACTTTGTGCATTGCAAATGTTTATAGTAGTATCATTAATATGAACTCTTTTAAAATAAATACTGTTTAATAGAAATGCATGTCATTTTAGTCTTCTATTTAGGTATTGTAATTTATATATAATTTAACATTTTGATCAGTTATTACAGTGACCTAGCAGAATGAAATATGTTCCGTTGTTCACTTGTTTGACTTGAAGCTGAATGTCAGCAATTGGGCTGGGGGATAAATTTGTAAAGAAGGTAGGGCCATTGCCTTAAAGAGATTAAAAATGTTAATTTTAACTTTTGCCTACTGAAATAATTATTAAAGCAAAATTTACTACTTTATTCTAGTTATTTATGTTGTTTTCTTTCATGGCACTTTGGTAATGAATTAAAGAATTTGGTTTTGATCTCTGGTATTTATTCACTTTATAAGAAGTGTTGTGAGTACATACTCTGTGTGTTGATCTAGGAAAGAAGAATAGCTTTCATTTTTGAACTTTGTGAGTTTCTTAGGAAGAATGATTTTGTGTCATTTCCTTTTTAATTTTTGTTAAGAAAATGTGCTTAGCATGATTATTTATGAGTAATTATTGATTCGAAAGGAAAAAGGAAAATAAAACTGACTGTAGTTGTACCAATATTCCTGCATCTGAAACTTGTAATTATATGAAAGATTAGAAGCCCTAAGTGATCAAAATTATAATTAAACTCTAACTAGAGATATGATTGCATTCTTCACCAGCAAAAGTAAGATTTATATTAGCTTTGAACTCTAGTTTTTCTGGGTTCAAGACCACATTTTCCATTGTAATCCCATTTGTTTCTACTGTAAAGCTGTGTTTAGGGAAAATCATAGAATCTTTCTATATAGTTATATCTTAATGATGAAAGCTTTTTCAAAAGTTTACAGCAGTCGAAAAATTACTGTATTCCCAGCTTTGGAAGGTAACATAATGTTTTCAGTTTGTTTCACAGACTGATTCTTTATTCCTGTGTTTTCTGTGTGTATATGTGTGTATGTTGTTTTTTTTCTCTTTTTTATGTATCATGGCACACGAGCAGATATTAATGAATGTGAACAAGTGTCTAAGCCTTGTGCATATCAGTGCTTCAACACCCCTGGCAGCTTCAAGTGTATCTGTCCACCAGGACAACATTTGTTAGGGGACGGGAAATCTTGCGCTGGACTGGAGAGGCTGCCAAATTATGGCACTCAATACAATAGCTATAACCTTGCACGCTTCTCCCCCATGAGAAACAACTATCAACCTCAACAGCATTACAGACAGTACTCACATCTCTACAGCTCCTACTCAGAGTATAGGAACAGCAGAACATCTCTCTCCAGGACTAGAAGGACTATTAGGAAAACTTGCCCCGAAGGCTCTGAGGCGAGCCTTGACACATGTGTAGGTAAATGTCAGCCGTATTCCATTTCCTTTTTGTGGGTTCTCTTATGGACCAAAGTCTGAGCGTATGTACAGCGCCCATGAGAGTCTGGGTGCAGTGACCTATACCTGATTTCAGATGTGGGATGACTCAAAGCTTCAAGACATTTACTCTGGCACCTACACCAATTGCCAGTTTTCTCGAATGAGTGATGTATTTACATGTGTACATTCTGATAATTTATTGTTTTATGCTGGCAATTTCTCTTTTTTTGATTGACCTGAAAGTGTTACTAAATTTAATGCTATATAGAAGCAAAGTGAAGTGGCATTCAGAATATGGGTTTTTTAAAAAAAGAGAATATGAATATTACCACCGTAATACAGTACTAGCAGATGATGGTTTTGTCCGATGGATGCCAAAGCAGTGGGTTTAAAGGGAAACTGTCTGCTACTGTGTCAGCTGCTTGCTCTGTATGAACATACAACACTGCCCTGACTGTAGTCCCACACTCCCTGTGGAGCTTCTCTGTTTGATTTATTTTGTGTATATGTGAGTCACTGAAAAGATATGTCAGGACAAAACTTTTTTCCATTGTTCTAAATTGTATGCTTTCAGTACCTTTAAATTTACAAGTCTGTAACTTAATTTGCGTACAAAAGTGAAGTGTAATTTCCAACTCCAGAATGAAGACCCTGTCTTCAGTTAAACTGCAAACAATTCCATCTATCGTTCATATAATTCAATTTTCCGTGAGTATCCACCGTTTGCATGTCATAGAACTATATACACTGAGAGGAATTAGGAAGCACAAATGAGCCCTACAGTTTGGTCGAAGAAATGATGAAACAAGAAAGAAAGGGAGTGGGGAGACAAGAGGGGAAAGAATGAAATTCTGTTTAAATTTGAAGACCCCTATGCCAACCTCATGTTGTTCTATGCTTCGTTTATTCTCTCCCAAATGTGCTCTCTGTTAAACATTTCTTTTAAGTATTTAAAAAATGCCATCTGACTTCAATTTTTGTCATTTCTTTTTCTGCGCTTCTCCAAGTCCTGTTCCTACATCACAGTCTTTGACATGTGTCCTCTGTCACTGTTAGATGGATGCAGCTTCTCATATCACCTCCACTCTGCTGGACCTTCAAACCCTCTAGATCATTACTCTTTCAAACCTTTATTCTTTAGCCCCAGATGTTCCCAGAACTTTTCCATCTGGCTGTCTTGAAGTACCTAAAGCTTAATATGATGTATATGGAATCTTCTACCTGTGATCAGCTTCCCTGAACTGTGGACAGTGCTCGTTTCTTTTACTTCTTGAATGTGAAACATTCATACGTTCATTAACAACTCTCAACATTTTTCCACATATGGTCAAATACTACTTAATTATTAATACTAAGCCTGTGGACTCTACTGTTCTTGACAGTATATCAAACATTGCTCTCAGCCTGCTTCAAACTGTTCTTATTAGATTTTTTTTCCCATTGGTAATTTTTTATGCCCACAATTTTGACCTATTTACTAGTGAAACTTTTTACTTTTCCATAGAATTAACATCTAACATTTCATTTTTCAAAGTTTCTTCCAAATAATCATTCCCACTGACAAGTTTTCATATCTTATTAATATCCCAATCTCTGCCTTTGTTTCAGACAACTCTTTTCTTCTACACCAAAAATCTTTGCTTGTGCTTTCGTAAGTGAGGGAAACACTATTCCCCATACCATACACCATCTAGTTGATTTCTAAATCATCTGAAGGTCCAAGTCATTTTAAGAAAGCGTCTTGATTGGTAACCATGTCTCCTTTTCTCTATCACAATCTATGCCCTGTAATTTCATCAGTAAAGTCTTATGAATGTTTTCTTTGTCTCTGTGTTTATATTACACTAACATATTTATGTGAGTTACATTCCCAAAACAATCTACTGTGTAAAGCAGTTACTACTTCAGAGTGAGGACCAGTCTTGGAGAATCTAAAGTTAACTTCTATAACTAGTTTGTTACTGGATATTTAAGTTTTATTGGGGACCACTGAATAGGCTTAAAACAGTATCGTAAAGTAAAATAAAGTAAAATAAAATAAAAAAGAAATATTCCTTAAAATACAGTGAATATTTTATGGTGTTTGTACTAATAAAGAAATTCACGCTATGATTGCAGACAGCTTTGGAATTATGTAACAAGCAACTTGCAGTAAACACCAAATGTCTTTCTTTAATTAACCATCTGGGACAGACAGATTACAAAAGATTCAGATTAACACCATGGCATTTTGTTTAGACTTGGGCTAAAATTTAGCTTTTTAAGGAATTTATTCCAAAGCTTACTTATTAGGGAAAATGAATGATACATTGCTTCTGAACATAGAAATCACACTTAGGGCCACTTTAAACTACTTGGAGTTCAATATGATTTACGTTTCTGTTGTTTTATTTTTGTTAAAGCAGATTATAAAGGGAAAATGTTAAAATAACTCAAGTGCTGCTGTGAATGCTTTGGTTAACTAAAATGGGGCAAAGACGATGACAAATATTTTATGAGTATTTGTCATTAACAGATTGGGTCATTGCAATTATAATCTGAGCATCTGCAGAGTGAACAGGTTCTTTTGCTCTGAGTCATCTCCAAGTTGTCACTTTCTCTTCCCTTTACTTCCAGCCCACAGCCCTACTGCCCCATTTCACACCATCTTCTCCTCTTTCTTCTAACACTGGGTGGCGAACTTTACTATTAGGCAAAACACAGTTGCAACAGTAAATCTAGGCCTCTCAAATCCCATCCCTGATTCTGAAAGCAAATAGCAGTTAATTTTAAACTGTCTTTCTAACTGTCCTTTTTATTACTGTTTTTTTAATTTTGTTTAGTGATAGCAGGTAGATTAGCTCTTTATAGTTTATAAAATGTTTTTCATATCTTATTATATTTGCACCTTCTAACAAACCTGTGTGAAGTAAGGAGATTGTGTCTCTGACTCCTCTTCGCAGAAGAATCAACTGAGATCTTGAGAAGTTAAGTGGCTGGGCGAAAGTAACATAGCAACTATGTATATGTAGTTGTCATTAGTGAAATACTTTATAATCATATAAGCTGGATAAATATTCCTGTTGCAAAGATAAAACCACCTCCACTAAATGATATCTGCATATGGGAAAGTTACACATGGCTGTTGGAGAGAGAGAGAGGCAACTGAAGTTTAAATAAAATAGAAAAGAATATTTCTTTTTCCAGTTAATCTCAATAGAAAGTTTATCTTTTAGGTAAATTCTACTGTTCTGTCAAGAGTTTAGCACTTTAGTAGTTTGGGATCTTGCACCATTCTGTTTCATCTGTTGTTCTAATCTTAATTAAGTAACATTGAAATTGGCTAGGTTGGGGTTTCAGCTCAAATACATTTATACACAAAAGAGATGTTCATATTTTATAATATAGGACAGTTTTATATTGGACCATTAAAAACAGATCCTGATATGAAACCACTTTGAGCATTTTTAAACACATGAGTATAAGATCACTAAGTTGTCTACTGTATGTCAAAAGCTTGTTTATAGTTGATTCTGTGAGTTTCTGCCTTTGTTTTGTATACTTACATATTCTGCTTTCTTTCTGCACAGATATTAATGAATGTGAAAACACAGACACCTGCCAGCATGAGTGTAAAAATACCTTTGGGAGCTATCGGTGTATCTGTCCACCTGGCTATCAGCTCATGCTCAATGGAAAGACATGTCAAGGTGAGAAAACTTTGGGACATTTACTGCTGCAGCTTAACTTAAAACCAATATAGCATAGTATGAGAAGTGTCTTTTTTTTTTTAATAACTATTCTTCTAGTTGATTCCTTTCCCTTCACTATCCCATGAGTCAGACTTATCTTTAATCATCGCTTTTACAAGCAGGAAAAGCAGAAGGGAATTAAGCAAAGGAAAATTTGAGAAACATTTTTGGTATGGTCTTAGAAGAAGGCACTGCTACTGCTACTGCTAAGTTGCTTCAGTCGTGTCCAGCTGTGTGTGACCCCATAGACGGCAACCCACCAGGCTCCCCCGTCCCTGGGATTCTCCAGGCAAGAACACTGGAGTGGGTTGCCATTTCCTTCTCCAGTGCATGAAAGTGAAAACTGAAGTTGCTCAGTTGTGTCCGACTCCCAGGGACCCCATGGAGTGCAGCCCACCAGGCTCCTCCGTCTGTGGGATTTTCCAAGCAAGAGTACTGGAGTGGGGTGCCATTGCCTTCTCCAAGAAGAAGGCACAGGAATGCCTAAACCAGTTCATATCATATATATTTAAAACCAAAAGGAACCAATCCAGCTAAGAAGAAAGGAGAAATGGGATGAATGCTCAGTAAATGTACTTCATTGTTAGGCATTATTTTATACTTTGTTTTAGTGATCAGTGGGCAATTGATTAACTCATTCATTCTTTGAATCAAATGATGAATGCCAATCATTTTTTAGAAATTCAGGATGCAGTAGGTTAAAACAGGTGAATAATGTACACTATTTCCTTATGAGAGTCTAGTGGATACAGACATGCAAATAAGTGCTTAATCAACATACAGAGTTCTATTACTAGGTGTTACAATGAGTTTTAGACAATGTAATGATGGCAATGGCACCCCACTCCAGTCCTCTTGCCTGGAAAATCCCATGGACGGAGGAGCCTGGTGTGCTGCAGTCCATGGGGTCACTAAGAGTTGGACATGACTGAGCGACTTCACTTTTCACTTTCATGCATTGGAGAAGGAAATGGCACCCCACTCCAGTGTTCTTGCCTGGAGAATCTCAGGGATCGGGGAGCCTGGTGGGCGGCCATCTATGGGGTCACACAGAGTCGGACACGACTGAAGTGACACAGCAGCAGCAGTGATGGTAGAAAGAAAAAAAAAAATCAATATCAATTGTACCCTCTTCACACAAAAATGTGAAAGGAGTATTTTGATGAACTTAGTATGTTGCAATGTGTACTTAGAGAAAAAATGTATGAATTTACATAAATCGTCAAAATCTAAGAAACTAATTCTATGGACAAAAAAACCCTAAGAATATGATATAGGTCTTTAAAAGCTCTGAATTTTATTCATCTCTGTCCTGTATGAAAGACTTCCCTTTACAAAACACTTGCTAGGATGCAGCTCATGGAAATGTGTTCTGGAAGGCAAGAACAGGATGGACAGTTGCTTCACCTGGGTTACTATGAGCCTCCCCACTCTTACTTACCCCATTCACCCAATATGCTCCCTCAGAGCCCCCGCTGATCATGTGAATGCAATAATAAACTCTGCTCCAGTCATCCTTCACCAAACATTTATGAAAAGCTTGCCCTAGGAAGAACGTTTTACTAAGTTTTGAAATACTGGAATAATGTATCTACATTATAGTTTTACATTTTTCTGAAACAACTGTTAGCTCATTTTAATCAGCAGTATAGCTTTGTCAAGAACAATAAATCGGACCCATTCTAGAGATGATAAAACCAATTCTTAGAGTGATTATGTGAGTCTCAGTGTCCTATAACCATCAAGAACAAGGGTAGGACTTGATCACAGATTTCACTATGTTTAGAATGGTCCTTTGTTTCTCCTGTGATGCTGTGAACAACAGTGTCATTGTAGTGTGGCAGCAGAGATGTAAGAGTGCTTACACTGTCCATGTCTTACAACTTTCTCCAGCTTGTCACCCCAAGAATCCTTCTGAAGGGGGGGCAGTGTACAACACTACCATTATTCTCTCTACAGGTGCACCAGGTACCAAGGAAGGAAGGGGACAGATACTGAAGCATTTGGAATAACCTAGTGGACTGCAAACTCCTTAGCCAGATTTTTAAGGGTTATATTATGTCATATTCTCAGGAGAGGATTTTTTCTCCATTAAATTATGCCAGTATGTTTTTTTAGTTGTCCTTGTCACTCATTCAGTTCAAAACATTTTTCCACTTTCACTTGTGCTCCAGAGAGTGGAAAATAATGTGCACAAATCAGAAACAGGCATCATCTAAAATGTTTACAATTTAAGCAAGTTACATATTTTTGTGATTTTATAAAAGGACATGAGAGATAACAATTACAACATTTAAAGAAGTCTCCACTCTAAAGAATAACTTGGAGTCTTTCATGGCTTTAGAAAGTGTTTGCAGTATTTGTGAGGAACAAAAGACTACGTTTCATCCCCAGATGAATTTTTGAAGCTTTATACATTAGTGTTAGAGATATCAATAATAAAAGGGATATTAAAGTGAACTTGACATTGAACATTGACAGAAACTAGTCAAAAGTAGAAGCCATCAGATTGCAAAATGAAAAGCAAAAACATGACCAAGCATAATTTTTCCCAAAAGCAGAGAGGAGAAACTGAAAATTTTGTATGCTAATCTTAAACCCCACTAATCTAATTCCAGTCCCAAAGAAGGGCACTGCCAAAAATGTTCAAACTACTACACAATTGCACTCATTTCAAAAGCTAGCAAGGTAATGCTAAAAATCCTTCAAGCTAGGCTTCAATAGTACATGAACTGAGAACTTCCAGATATACAAACTAGATTTAGAAAAAGCAGAGGAACCACAGATCAAATTGCCAACGTCCGCTGGATCATGGAAAAGCAAGAGAGTTCCAGAAAAACATCAATTTCTGCTTTATTGACTATGCCAAAGCCTTTGACTGTGTGGACCACAACAAACTCTGGAAAATTCTTAAAGAGATGGGAATACCAGACCACCTTACTTGCCTCCTGAGAAACCTGTATGCAGGTCAAGAAGCAACAGTTAGAACTGGACATGGAACAATGGACTGGTTACAAATTGGGAAAGGATTATGTCAAGGCTGAATATTATCACCCTGCTTATTGAACTTATATGCAGAGTACATCATGTGAAATGCCAGTCTGGGTGAATCACAGGCTGGAATCAAGATTGTCAGGAGAAATATCAATAAGCTTAGATATGCAGATGATGCCACCCTTATGGCAGAAAGTGAAGAGGAGCTAAAGAGCCTCTTGATGAAGATGAAAAAGGAGAGTGAAAGTGGGCTTAAAACTCCAACAATCAAAATCTTTTTTTTAATTTAAATTTATTTTTTAATTGGAGGCTAATTACTTTACAATATCGTATTGGTTCTGCCACACATCAACATGAATCCGCCACGGGTGTACACATGTTCCCCATCCTAAACCCCCCTCCCACCTCCCTCCCCATACCATCCCTCTGGGTCGTCCCAGTGCACCAGCCCCAAGCATCCTGTATCAATCAAAATCTTAAGATCATGGCATCTGGTCCCATCACTTCATGGCAAATAGATGGGGAAACAAAGGAAACAGTGATAGATTTTATTTTCTCAGGCTCCAAAATCTCTGTGGACAATGACTGCAGCCATGAAATTAAAAGACACTTGCTCCTTGGAAAAAAAGCTATGACAAACCTAGACACAGTGTTAAAAATCAGATATCACTTTGTTAACAAAGGCCCACATAGTCAAAGCTATGGTTTTTCCAGTAGTCATGTATGGATGTGAGAGTTGGACCATAAGAAGGCTGAGTGCTGAAGAATTGATGTTTTCGAACTGTGGGGTTGGAAAAGACTCTTGAGAGTCCCTTGGACTTCAAGGAGATGCAACAAGTCAATCCTAAAGGAAATCAGTCCTGAATATTCTTTGGAAGGACTGAGGCTGAAGCCCCAATACTTTGGCCACCTGATGCAAACAGCCAACTCATTGGAAAAGACCCTGATGGTGGGAAAGACTGAAGGCAGGAGGAGAAGGCAACGACAGATGATGAGATGGTTGGATGGCATCACCAACTCAATAAACAAAAATTTGAGCAAGCTCCAGGAGATGGTGAAACCATGGGGTTGCAAAGAGTCGAACACAACTGAACAACAATCTAATTCTAAAAGTGTAAAAATACTGTATGTTGGCATTGCCTTCAAAATGAATTATCTATCCAAGTTTTTAAGAAGCAATTCATGTCTATTGAGAATCTGAATTACTTTATATTCTCTATAAGTCAAATGTTTATTCTGAATTACTTTTTTTAATGTAGCCAGAAGCATTTGGTTAAATGCATTCATATATTCTAAAGCTGTTCCTGTGAAAGTTTTTCAACTCATCTTGGTATACTTTTCTTACAGCAATAATATTTGTTATGAAAAGCCTATACTTTAATTTTTGATCATAATAATTTTTAAATAATATTTTGCAATTTTATATAATATTATATACAATTATTTAATCTTATGATATGTTATATAATTATATAATATCTTATAAAAACCAGATATTACCATACTGTCAGGTAACAAAAGATAGCCTGATTGCTCCACCTTTTCTGGCTACTTTTTTTTATGACTAGTGACTAAAGTGAGTGAACTAAGTGAGCGGATTGAGTGCCTTAAAGATACTTACTCCTGAAGAGATAGTGATAGAAGACAAAGAAGGGTTACCTTCTTAGAAGCTCAAATACTTTTTGAAAGCTCTTCTATGGGAAGTGTATGTTATTATGGAGCTAGGGACAAACACTTTGTATATTAGATTCTGACATTTGATATATTCAGCCAATGGACATATGTGAGGAGGTAGCTGTTCTTACTGTGTATAAATGTGTATCCAGATCCCGGCCTCCAAGCCACCATTTTCATAGACCCTAACAGTCCACTGGCCCCATGTTTCTGTGTGAGTTCACTATAAAAATTAAAGTGAAAAGGAAACTTGGAATATGGATGGGAGGGGAATGGGATTTTTTTTTATGATAGCAAAGGTAAATTTCTTTCACATTTTCCTAAAGGGCTTTTCACTTCATTCTGAGACAGTTTCATTTTGTCAAGGAGATGGAACACTTCCAACAGATAAAAATCATAACTGAAAGTTGGTTTGCAGAGTCAAAAGGCAAGATTTAAGATTTAACTGAAATAAAACATGTTTCTGTTTCATTCCTGGAGGAAAACTAATCCTATTGTAAAAGGAGTAATAGTAAGCACATTAGGTCATTATCAAGTCCCAGCTCTACCCACCAGGGGGCAGATACCAGAAGCAAAAAAACTACAATCCAGCAGCCTACAGAACCAAGTCCAGAAATGCAGATCAGAACCTACCCTAGAATCACCTGGTCCCTGGCCCTTTGGTGACAAAAGGGGAGTGTACTGCTGGGACACAGAGGACATCCCCCATAGAGGCCACTTCTCAGAGGCCAAGAAACATAAATAACCTTCCACATACCTAAAAATACAAATAGAAATCTAGGCAAAGACTTCCCTGGCGGTACTGTGGATAGGAATCCACCTACCAATGCAGGGAACGCGGGTTTGGTCTCTGGTGCAGAAAGATTCTGCGTGCCATGGGGCAACTAAGCCCATGTGCCACAACTGCTGAAGCCTGCAGATTCTAGGGCCTAAGAGCCACAACTGCTGAGCTCGCATGTGGCAACTCCTGAAGCCCATGAGCCTAGAGAAGCCACCACGACGAGAAGCCCTGTGCACCACAGCTAGAGAGCAGGCCCCACTCTCCGCAGCCTGAGAAAGCCTGCACACACCAATGAAGACCCAGGGCAACCACAGATTTTTTAAAAAATAAAAAAGAAAGAAAGAAAAACCCAGGTGAAAGGAGATAACAGAGGATTATGTTCCAGACAAAGAACAAGATATACCCCCAGAACAACTAACTGACGTGGAGATAGGCAATCTACCTGAGAAAGAGTTCAGAGTAATGATTGTAAAGATGATCCAGAAATTCAGGTAAAGAATGGATGCATGGTGCAAAAACCTGTAAGAAATTTTTAGCAAAGAGTTAGAAAATATAAAGAACAGCCAAAAAGTTGAAGGATACAATAACTGAAGTGAAAAACACCCTAGAAGGAATCAATAGCTGAATAAATGAGCCAGAAGAATGGATAGGTGAGCTGGAAGACAGAATGGTAGAAGTCAGTACTGCATAACAGAATAAAGAAAAAATTGAGAAGAAATGAGGGCAGTTTGAGAGACTTCTGAGACAATGTCAAATGCACCAACATTTGCATTATAGAGGCCCCAGAAGGAGAAAAGGGAGAGAAAGGGCCTGAGAAGATATTTGAAGAGATAATAGCTGAAAACTTTCCTAATGTGCAAAAGGAGACAGTTACCCAAGCCCAGGAAGTGCAAAACCTATCGTAGACGATCGACTCTAGAAGGAACATGCCCACACACGGCAATCAAACTGACAGAAAATATTAAAAGCAACAAATAATGTATAAGGGACCCCCATAAGGTTATTGTCTGATTTTTTAGCTGAAACTCTGGCTAGAGGAGAGTGGCACATTATATTTAAAGTGATGAAAGTGTAAAACCTACAAACAAGATTACTTTACCCAGCAAGACTCATTCAAATTTTGACAGAGAAATCTAAAGCTTTACAGACAAGGAAAAGCCAAAAGAACTCATTACCACCAAACCAGCTTTACAAAAAAATGCTAAAGGAATTGCTCTAGACAGAAAAGAAAAGTCTACAACTAGAAATAAGCAAATTAGGAAATGGGAAAGCTCGTTGGTAAAGGCAAACCTACCCAAAAGGTAGGAAATTATCCACATTCAAATATGATATTGAAACCAGTAATCATGAGAGGAGGAGAGTAAAACTTCAGGATACTTGAAGTGCATTTGAAATTAAGAAATCAGCACCTTAAAACAATTGTGTGTATACCTAGACTGCTATATCAAAAATCTCGTATTCAAGGAAGTTAATAGACATAAAAGGAGAAATTAACAGTAACACAGTACGAGGGGAGGACTTTTAACACTCACCCCACTTGCCTCAATGGACAGATGATCCAGGCAGAAAATCAATAAGAAAACATAGGCCCTAAAAAACACATTAGTCCAGATGAACTTAATTGGTATATATAGAGCATTCCATCCAAAAGCAGCAGAATACAGATTCTTTTCAAGTGCACATGGAACATTCTCCAGGATTGACATGTACTTATACAAGTACCGTTGCCTTCTCCAAAGTAACAAATGAATCACTGAAGAAATCAAGGAGGAAATCGAAAAAATACCTAGAGATAAATGAAAACAGAAACATGATGATCCAAAACATGGAACACAGCAAAAGCAGTTCTAAGAAAAAAGTTAATAGCTATACAAGCTTACGTCAGGAAACAAGAAAAATCTGAAACTACCTAACTTCACACCTAAAGCAACTAAAGAAAGAACAAAACAAAACCCAAGTTAATTAAAAGGAAAGAAAGCATAAAGATCAGATCAGAAATAAATGAAATACAGAGGAAGAAAACAATAGTAAAGATCAGTGAAACTAAAAGGTGGTTCTTCAGAAAAGCACGTATGTATGTGTACTACTGAATCACTTTGCTATACACCTGAACTAACAGAACATTGCAAGTCAACTATACAATAAAATTTTTAAAAATAAAAATGTCAAAATATTTAAAGCAATAAATAAAAATAAAAGCTGATTCATTGTAAAGATAAACAAAATCGATAAACCTTTAGCCAGACTCATCAAGAAAAACAGGGAGAGAGCCCAAATCAATAAAATCGTAAATGAGAAAGAAGTTACAGTCAACACCACAGAAATACAAAGGCCCATACTAAAAGCAACTATTTATCAATAAAATCGACAACCTACAAGAAATATGCAAATTCTTAGAAAGGTACAATCTCCCAAGAGTGAAAAATGAACAAAAAGAGAACATGAACAGACCAATTTTAAATACTGAAATTGAATCTGTGATTCTAAAAACTCCCCCAAAAGATACAATATCAGATGACTTAACGGGCAAATTCTATAAAACTTTAATAGAAGAGTTAACACCTAAATCTTCTGAAACTATTCCAAAAACTTCCAGAGGAAGGAATACTTCCAAACTCATTCAGTGAGGCCACCGTCACTCTGATAACCAAAACCAAAGATACCACAAAAAAGAAAAATTATATACAAGTATCACTGATTAATATATTGCAAAAATATTAAACAAATTACTAGCAAACTGAATCCAACATTACATTAAAAGGATCATACACCATGATTAAAATTCCAGGGATGCAAGATTTTTCAGTGTCCACAAATCAGTGTGATACACCACAGTGACAAATTGAATTAAAACTATATGATCATTGCAATAGATGCAGAAAAAACTTTCGATAAAATTCAGTTCAGGTCAGTTCAATCGCTCAGTCATGTCCGACTCTTTGCGATCCCATGAACCACAGTACAGCACGCCTCCCTGTCCATCACCAACTCCCGAAGTCCACCCAAACTCATGTCCATTGAATCAGTAATGCCATCTAATCATCTCATCCTCTGTCATCCCCTTCTCCTCCTGCCTTCAATCTTTCCCAACATCAGGGGCTTTTCAAATGAGTCTGCTCTTCACATCAGGTGGCCAAAATATTGGAGGTTCAGCTTCAGCATCAGTCCTTCCAATGAACACCCAGGACTGATCTCCTTTAGGATGGACTGGTTGGATCTCCTTGCAGTTGAAGGGACTCTCAAGAGTCTTCTCCAACACCACAGTTCAAAAGCATTAATTCTTTGGTGCTCAGCTTTCTTTATAGTTCAACTCTCACATCCATACATGACCACAGGAAAAACCATAGCCTTGACTAGATGGACCTTAGTTGGCAAAGTAATGTCTCTGCTTTTGAATATGCTATCTAGGTTGGTCATAACTTTTCTTCCAAGGAGTAAGTGTCTTTTAACTTCATGGCTGCAATCACCATCTGCAGTGATTTTGGAACCCCCCAAAATAAAGTCAGCTACTGTTTCCACTGTTTCTCCATCTATTTGCTGTGAAGTGATGGGACTGGATGCCATGATCTTCGTTTTCTGAATGTTGAGCTTTAAGCCAACTTTTTCACTCTCCTCTTTCACTTTCATCAAGGGGCTCTTTAGTTCTTCACTTTCTGCCTAAGGGTGGTCATCTGCATATCTGAGGTTATTGATATTTCTCCCGGCAGTCTTGATTCCAGCCTGTGATTCTTCCAGCCCAGCGTTTCTCTGGGCTGAATAACCTATATGCAGATGTACTCTGCATATAGGTTAAATAAGCAGGGTGACAATATACAGCCTTGACGTACTCCTTTTCCTATTTGGAACCAGTCTGTTGTTCCATGTCCAGTTCTAACTGTTGCTTCCTGACCTGCATACAGGTTTCTCAAGAGGCAGGTCAGGTGGTCTGGTATTCCCATCTCTTTCAGAATTTTCCACAGTTATTGTGATAAAATTCAATACCCATTTATGATATAAAGTTCCCCATAAAGTGGGCATAGGGGGAACTTACCTCAACATCATAAAGCCATATATGATAAACCCTACTCACAGCTAACATCCTACTCGATGGTGAAAAGTTGAAGGTATTTCCTCTAAGTTCAGAAACAAGGCCAAGGATGAAGGATATCCACTTGGCACTTTATTCAACAGAATTATGGAAGTCCTAGACATGTTAGAGAAGAAAGAGAAATGAAAGGAATCCAAATTGGAAAAGGAGTAATAAAACTACCATGGTTTGCAGATAACATAATACTATACATAGAAAATCCTAAAGACGCTACCAGAAGATTACTAGAGCTCAATAATTTCAGTACAATTGCTGGACACAGTTAATACACTGAAATACTTTCTTTTTCTATACACTAACAGTTACCATTGTATCAAAAAGAATAAAATACCTTGAAATAAACCTACCTAAGGAGGCAAAAGACCTGTATTCTAAAAACTATGAGATGCTGATGAAAGAAATCAAAGATAACACAAACAGAAGGAAGGATATACAATATTCCTGGACTGTAACAATCAATATTGTCAGAATGAGTATACTACCCAAGACAGTCTACATGTTCAGTGCAATTGCTGTCAAATTACCAATGGCATTTTTCACAGAATAAGAAATTTTAAAATTTATATGGAAGCACAAAAGACCTCAAGTAGCCAAAGAAATCTTGAGAAAGTAAAACAGAGCTGGAGGAAACAGGCTCCCTGACTTCAGAATATACTCAAAGCTATAGTTATCAAAATAATGTGGTAGTGGCCCAAAAACAGAAATATTGATCAATGGAACAGGAGAGAAAGCTCAGAAACAAACCAACACACCTATGGTCAATTAATCCACAACAAAGGAGGCAAAAATGTACAATAGCAAAAATACAGTTTCTTCAATAAGTGGTGCTGGGAAAACTGAACCAACGCATGTAAAAGAGTGAAATTAGAACATTCTCTAACACCATAAAAATAAACTCAAAATGGATTATAACTTAAATGTAAAACCAGAAATCATAAAACTTTTTGGGGGAAACATAGGCAGGATACATAAATAGCAGCAATATCTTTTTGGCTCCATCTCCTGAGTAATGAAAATAAAAATTTAAGTTAAAAAGAAAATTTTAAAAAATGATATCTAAATAAACTTAAAATCTTTTCCACAGCATAGGAAACCATAAACAAAATGTAAAAGGCCACCTACAGAATGGAAGAAAATATTTTCAAATGATGTGACTGACAAGCGATTAATCTCCAAAATATATAAACAGCTCATTTTCCTACAAATGGGCAGAAGATCTAAATAAACATTTCTGCAAAGAAGATATACAGGTGGCCAACAGGCACATGAAAAGATGCTCAATATCATTAATTATTACAAAAATGCAAATCAAAATTACAATGAGGTATCATTTCACACCACTCAGAATGGCCATTATCCAAAAGTCTACAAATAATAAATGCTGGAGAGGGTGTGGGAATAAGAAGCCCTCCTGCCTTGTTGGTGGAAATGTAAACTGTTATAGCCACTATGGAGAACAACATGGAGGGTCCTTGAAAAGCTAAAAGTAGAGTTATCCTGCTTTTTTTGCTCCTGCAGCTTTACTTCTGGGCATATATCTAGAGAAAACCATAATTTGATAATACACATTCACCCCAATGTTCACTGCAGTACTGTTTACAACAGCCAAGACATGGAAGCAACCTACATGTCTATTGACACATGGACGGATAAAGATGTGGCATATATACACAATGAAAGATGAGTCATAAAAAGGATAAAATAATGTCATTCGCAACATGGATGGATCTAGAGATTACCATGCTAAGAGAAGTCGGAGAAAGATAAAGTAACATGTGATATCACTTATATGTGGAATCTAAAGAAAGACACAAATGAACTTTCCTACAAAACAGAAATAGACCCACAGACATAGAAAAGCAACTTATGCTTACCAAAGGGAAAAGGGAGTTGGAGGGAGGGATAAATTGAGAAATTAAGACTGACATGTACACACTACTATATAGCACAGGGAACTATACATAATATTTTGTAATAAACTAAAAGAAAATAATCTGAAAAAGTATGTATTTATGTATAATTGAATCACTTTGCTGTACACCGGATTAACACAGCATTATAAATCAACTATACCGCACAATTGCACTCATCTCACATGCTAGTAAAGTAATGGTCAAAATTCTCCAAGCCAGGCTTCAGCAATACGTGAACCGTGAACTCCCTGATGTTCAAGCTGGTTTTAGAAAAGGCAGAGGAACCAGAGATCAAATTGCCAACATCCGCTGGATCATGGAAAAAGAAAGAGAGTTCCAGAAAAACATCTATTTCTGCTTTATTGACTATGCCAAAGCCTTTGACTGTGTGGATCACAATAAACTGTGGAAAATTCTGAAAGAGATGGGAATACCAGACCACCTCACCTGCCTCTTGAGGAATCTGTATGCAGGTCAGGAAGCAACAGTTAGAACTGGACATGGAACAACAGACTGGTTCCAAATAGGAAAAGGAGTACGTCAAGGCTATATATTGTCACCCTGCTTATTTAACTTCTATGCAGAGTACATCATGAGAAATGCTGGGCTGGAAGAAACGCAAGCTGGAATCAAGATTGCCGGGACAAATATCAATAACCTCAGATATGCAGATGACACCACCCTTAGGGCAGAAAGTGAAGAGGAGATAAAAAGCCTCTTGATGAAAGTGAAAGAGGAGAGTAAAAAAGTTGGCTTCAAGCTCAACATTCAGAAAACGAAGATCATGGCATCTGGTCCCATCACTTCATGGGAAATAGATGGGAAAACAGTGAAACAGTGTCAGACTTTATTTTGGGGGGCTCCAAAATCACTGCAGATGGTGACTTCAGCCATGAAATTAAGAGACGCTTACTCCTTGGAAGAAAAGTTATGACCAACCTAGATAGCATATTCAAAAGCAGAGATATTACTTTGCCGACTAAGGTCCGTCTAGTCAAGGCTATGGTTTTCCTGTAGTCATGTATGGATGTGAGAGTTGGACTGTGAAGAAGGCTGAGCGCCGAAGAATTGATGCTTTTGAACTGTGGTGTTGGAGAAGACTCTTGAGAGTCCCTTGGACTGCAAGAAGATCCAACCAGCCCATTCTGAAGGAGATCAACCCTGGGATTTCTTTGGAAGGAATGATGCTAAAGCTGAAGCTCCTGTACTTTGGCCACTTCATGCGAAGTGCTGACTCATTGGAAAGACTCTGATGCTAGGAGGGATTGGGGGCAGGAGGAGAAGGGGACGACCGAGGATGAGACGGCTGGATGGCATCACTGACTCGATGGATGTGAGTTTGAGTGAACTCCGTGAGATGGTGATGGACAGGGAGGCCTGGTGTGCTGCGATTCATGGGGTCACAAAGAGTCGGACACGACTGAGCTACTGAACTGAACTGACTGATACTTCAATAAGAAAAAAGCTTTTTAATTTGAATGGAAATTAATTCCCTGAAATAGTTGCCCGCTGTCATAACTGCTGGGAGTTTTCATGTACTACCAGGGGAATACAGATACCACAGTTTGAAACTATTGCTGTAAAATATGATTCTTAAATTTGGGGTCTCAACATCCCTTAAATTACGTTGAACTCTATAGGCCCTCTTATCCAGAAAAGTCAGGCAATCTGAGTCTTGCTTCATCTCTCTTGCTAACTTGCACACACATACCTACATACTCAACGTATAGAAATGGTTTCATTCACAGATCCCCTAGTGCTTAAATATAGACCTTAAGTTTAAAATCATGGCTTAGAAACACTCATTTTCAGGGAACTCATAAAACATTTCTCTTGGCTTTATCTTGATGCTTTTTAATTTTAATGATTTAAATGTGTTTTTTTCTAAACAACTTTGTGTAGAAAACAAAATAAAGAGCATTTCATTTGCATGTTTCCCCAATATCCTAGGGACAGTACCCTACCTATAACAACTCAGGATGGATTCTACATAGTTCAGTTCAGTCGCTCAGTTGCGTCCGACTCCTTGCGACCCCATGACTCTCAGCACGCCAGGCCTCCCTGTCCATCACCAACTCCCAGAGTTCACTCAAACTCATGTCCATCGAGTCGGTGATGCCATCCAGCCATCTCATCCTCAGTCGTCCCCTTCTCCTCCTGCCCCCAATCCCTCCCAGCATCAGAGTCTTTTCCAATGAGTCAACTCTTCGCATGAGGTGGCCAAAGTACTGGAGTTTCAGCTTCAGCATCATTCCCTTCAGATTCAATCAAACTTGAATTATGGTTCTTGGGTCATCTATTTGATCCGGTTTGGTTTTTTTTTCCCCCCTTTATTCGGTATGTCTCCACAAGTCTTCCTTGAATGTATAACTTCTTTAAATTTCTACTACCCAACCTCCCACCCAGTAATTTGACCTTACAAAATATTAGGGAGAGATCAAGGATCATTCATGTTTTAAAGAGATTTTTGACTCCAAGAAAGGTTCACATGTGTCTTATAAGTTTTTAGCTTGTTTTTCGTGAATTTAAAGAATTACTGGCTTTACAAAACACAAATGCATTCTAGTTCCCAAGTGTAAAAAAAATTTTTTTCTTTGTAGCTTCCCTTCTACTTTAATAGCCCTTATTTTTCAGTGTCTTTTCACATGATTTTTAAAAAACTTAACCTCAGAACAATCAGTCTGGGAAACAGCACACCAAGAATCAAGATCCCCACTTGGTGGGTGAAAAAGCTTAGGTGCAGCTACCAACCAAGTTCATTCTTGGGGAGGAGAAAGCTAACCCTCAATATTCCAGGCAAATAGCCACAATGCCTGCCCTGAAGGCCTCTTCTGACCTAACTTGCTAATGTTTTTTCTTTCTTGTGCTGTTGTAGATATTGATGAGTGCCTGGAACAGAATGTGCGCTGTGGGCCAAATCGCATGTGTTTCAACATGAGAGGAAGCTACCGCTGCATTGAGACACCCTGTCCACCTGACTACCAACGGGATCCTGTGTCAGGGTATGTCTTGCCTTCTTTTCCCAGGCATGCTTTTGAAAATCCTCCCTCTCTCTCCTTGACCAGCAAGCCCTGTCTGCAGTCATGTTTCTCGCTCACAGGAAGTCAGTAATCCCTCAGGGGCTAGGGGTTTACAGTGTGTTCCTTCTTCAGAGAGTGGGCAAAAAAATGAATTCATCCTGCGGCAGCGATTGCCAGCTTTGAGCTACCAGAGTTTCCTGGCACAAGTCTGCTCAGCGTGTAATGCACCCGGCAACATCTAGAATCCTTCCTTGGCAGGGAGCATTTTATAGGGTGACAGAGCCTACCTATCTTTGAAATTGCCTCTTTTCTCGTGGTGTTGGCTCAGGGGCTTCAGGGCTCTCTGCTTTTAGAGCACTCACTCTAAGAAGTACCATGGTTGTACAGTGATGAGTCATCATGACTCCGTGGGAGTGTGGAGGAGACCGAGGATGAGTCAGTCGTCTGCCTGCTCACTCACATCTCATCTTGTTTACATATTCTGCTGTCTGAAACACTGTCTTTTCTGGGTTTTGAATAAACTGCTTTGTTTTCTCCCTCCCCTTACAGAAATGTTGCACTCTGTTTAGGTACTGAGTTGGTGGGGTGCTTGGAAAATGAGATAATGGCCATCATGAATAGGCTCCACTAATAAGGAGGTAGTTCTGAAACCAGACTCTGGTTGGATCTCACTTTGTTTTCCTCTCAGTGGTGACTCCCATGTTACTGTAACACGGTCAAGTGTGCGCTGCCCAGGATTCATCCAAAACCTATTTGTAATCTGTCTGAGGGGACTAGGGAAGGGGGAAGATTAAAATTACAGACTTATCAGACTTTGAAAAATACTATGACTGAAGAGTCTGTATCTTCAGAACATGGTCCTTTGTGCATTTTTTTGTTTTAGTCTTTATTACCAGTGATTTCTGGCACACAATTTCAAAGTCATGACGACTCATAAACAACTACTGTGGGCTCTGGAAAAAGAAAATATACTATTTTTAATCTAAAATGATGTGGAAAGCAAATACCGAAAAGAAAGTTGTTTCTTTTTTTTTGTAGTCGTAATTGACCTTTTATTATTTTTAGAAAAACCAATATCAATATATTCTATTTCGGCTTTCAAATAGTCTTAGGGTAGATGTTAAAATTTTAAAATCATTTGTAGTCCTCTCTTTAAGAAGTCCTTGTTTCCAATATATATGCAGATGTTTCTCTTTCCAAAACCTACTTTTCACTTTAAAGATGTTCTGTGGTACTTCTTTCAGTGGTTCAAAAGCTTCTGATTTTAATGGAGCTGAGAGAGAAATATATGACTCTAGACCAGCACACACTCGTCAGCATCTGGCATCTGGTTTCAGTTAATAACACAGACCATGGGGTGAACCTTAGTATTTTGAAGTCATACTGTCTCCTGCCTTTAATGCCCCCAAATTGTCATGGATCATGACCACCTGCATCGTGCCTTTTCCTGCTTCCAAGCCACAATAACTTGATCTAGTTCATGTGATTGTTGTCCTTAGGTTCTGTCTCAAGAACTGTCCACCCAATGATTTGGAATGTGCCTTGAGTCCATATGCCCTGGAATACAAACTCGTCTCCCTCCCGTTTGGAATAGCTGCCAATCAAGATTTGATCCGGCTGGTTGCATACACGCAAGATGGAGTGATGCATCCCAGGACAACTTTCCTCATGATAGATGAGGAACAGACCATTCCCTTTGCCTTAAGGGATGAAAACCTGAAAGGAGTGGTGTACACAATACGACCACTGCAAGAACCAGAGACCTACCGCATGAGGGTTCGAGCCTTATCCTACAGTGCCAACGGGACCGTTGAGTATCAGACCACATTCATCGTTTATATAGCTGTGTCTGCCTATCCATACTAAGCAGTTCTCCAAAGCGTAGCTCCACATAGTTAACCCACATTTACCACAGTAATCAAGTTCCCTGAACAGCTGCTATCGTGGCAGCTTGAGATGGTGCTGTGCTCTGTTTTGTGTGCCTTCCTTGGTACTGTTGAGGTATTTTCATGATTCCACCATGGTCGTATCTTTTGGTAAGAGCTAGAAAAGTCTTGTAGTATTTTCTTTATTTATTACACTGGAGCAGTTCCTTTGCAAGGATTATTCTAAACATTTAACGGGACCCATCAGTGATGTTTTATAGTAACATAGTAGCTAAGATAACTTTGTAAAAAAGAAAAAAATTCAAAGCCAAGTGAATTTCAGCATTTAACCATTTTGATAATAATAAAGCTAGTTGCTGTGTGTTTTGATCAAAGCTTACTAAGTAACTTATGAAGATACTTTTTAAGTATTAATACTTTATATTAATAATAGGACTTACATACTTATTTTTACTTTAAAAACTAAAGAAATACCACTCATTATAGAAGTATAGTACAGCTTCTAGAAAGCTTTCTAATACCAAATGATGTTTACCTTGATTGAGCATCCAAAATAAGGATATTATTTTCAGTAACTTTGTGGAACCAGCTGAACTAGTTATAATAATAAATATATTTGTCCTCAGTGATTATGGCATGGATCTTTGCTCTAACATTTTTGACATAGTTTTCCATTCAGTTAGCGCCATAAATTTTACATTTTAGCATTTTTTAAATTTTCCTGTCAATTGGAAACAATTTTTGAAACACCAATGGGACAATTTTGTTTTTCTTGAAAATCTTGTATGTTCAAATTAGCGTAATGTTAAACGTCAATACACTGTACGTGGTGGTAACAGACTCTGGAAGCAATTGCCGAGATGTATTGTATTTTTATGAAGTGTACATATATTGCCTTAGTGTGTATTTTCTTTATAATATCTTGATGGACTCTTTTATAAAGTTATTTTATAAAAAAAAATTGTTCCAGTAAAACCTGCCTAAATAAAATTTTCACATCCTTTTTCTTAACTTTTTTAAAAACCTAAATTTGATTTCTTGAACTCATAACAGACATTAAAATTTATAGACATACATACATGTATGTGTCATACATATCATGATTTTAATCATCACAACTCTTGAAACAGTATTACTCACATTTTGTATATCCACATCCTGGGATTCAGATAACCTATGTAATTTCCTTAAGATAACACAGCTAATCAATAGCGAGAACGGCACACCTTCTACATCTCACGATCAGTTCAGTCGCTCAGTCATGTCTGACTCTTTGCGACCCCATGAATCGCAGCACGCCAGGCCTCCCTGTCCATCACCAACTCCCAGAGTCCACCCAAACTCATGTCCATCAAGTTGGTGATGCCATCCAACCATCTCATCCTCTGTCGTCCCCTTCTCCTCCTGCCCTCAATCTTTCCCAGCATCAGGGTCTTTCCAAATGAGTCAGCTCTTCACATCAGGTGGCCAAAGTATTGGAGTTTCAGCTTCAGCATCAGTCCTTCCAAAGAACACCCAGGACTGATCTCCTTTAGGATGGACTGGTTGGATCTCCTCGCAGTCCAAGGGACTCTCAAGAGTCTTCTCCAACACCACAGTTCAAAAGCATCAATTCTTCGGCACTCAGCTTTCTTTATAGTCCAACTCTCACATCCATACATGACTACTGGAAAACCATACCCTTGACTAGACGGACCTTTGTTGACAAAGTAATATCTCTGCTTTTTAATATGCTGTCTAGGTTGGTCATAACTTTCCTTCCAAGGAGTAAGCGTCTTTTAATTTCATGGCTGCAATCACCATCTGCAGTGATTTTGGAGCCCAGAAAAATAAAGTCAGCCACTGTTTCCACTGTTTCCCTATCTATTTGCCATGAAGTCATGGGACCAGATGCCATGGTCTTAGTTTTCTGAATGTTGAGCTTTAAGCCAACTTTTTCACTCTTCTGTTTCACTTTCATCAAGATCTGCCATCTCATAACTCCAAGTTGAATGATGTCCCCATTTCATGACAGTTTTCTTAAACAGTTATATTGCATTGAGTGATTTCATCTACCTATGATAGGTAATAAACTAGCAAAGGCCTAATCATGGCCTGTGATTGAAGAATTTTTACCTAGATTACATTATTCAAAGAAAACTGGAAAAATCATCTAGTCCACAGCCAAGCAGTCAGACAGGTGGTTATCTAAATCAGTGTTTGCCAAAGAAAATTCTATAGAATAGCCCAGTAAAGGTATTTTGAGTCAACTGAGTTCTAGCATCAAACAAGTTTGTGAAACACTATATAACATGTCCTCCTACTAAGTATTTATTATATATTAAGCAAATACTTAACTCAGCAGTGGCCACAGGACTAGAAAAGGTCAGTTTTTATTCCAACCTCAAAGAAGATCAATGCCAAAGAATGCTCAAACTACTGCACAATTGTACTCATCTCACATGCTAGCAAAGTAATGCTCAAACTTCTCCAAGCTAGGCTTCAACAGTACATGAACCGACAACTTCCAGATGTTCAAGCTGGATTTAGAAAAGGCAGAGGAACCAGAGATCAAATTGCCAACATCCACTGGATCACAGAAAAAGCAAGATAATTCCAGAAAAATATCTGCTTCGTTGACTATGCTAAAGCCTTTGACTGTGTGGATCACAACAAACTATGGAAAATTCTTGAGAGATGGGAACATCAGACCACCTTATCTGACTCCTGAGAAACCTGTACGCAGGTCAAGAAGCAACATTTAGAACTGGACATGGAACAATGGACTGGTTCCACATATTGGGAAAGGAGTACATCAAAGCTGTAAAATGTCACCCTGTTAATGGACCTTATATGAAGACTACATCCTGCAAAATGCAAGGCTGGATGAAGCACAAGTTGGAATCAAGATTGCCAGGAGAAATATAAATAACCTCAGATACACAGATGACACCACCCTAATGGGAGAAAGTGAAGAGGAACTGAAGAACCTCTTGATGAAAGTGAGAGAGGAGAGTGAAAAAGTTGGCTTAAAACTCAACATTCAAAAAACTGAGATCATGGCATCCAGTCCCATCACTTCATAGCAAATAAATGGGGAAACAATGGAAACAGTGACAGACTTTATTTTCTTGGGTTCCAAAGTCACTGCAGATGGTGACTGCAGCCATGAAATTTAAAGATTCTTGCTTCTTGGGAAAAAAGCTATGAAAAACCTGGACAGCATATTAAAAAGCAGAGACATTACTTTGTCAACAAATGTCCATATAGCCAGAGCTACATGTTTCCAATAGTCATGTATGGATGTGAGAGTTGGACCATAAAGAAGGCTGAGTGCCAAAGAATTGATGCTTTTGAACTGTGGTGTTGGATTAGACTCTTGCGAGTTCCTTGGATTACAAGGAAATCAAACCAGTCAATCCTAAAGGAAATCAATCCTGAATATTCATTGGAAGGACTGATGCTGAAGCTCCACTACTTTGGCCACCTGATGCAAACAGCCAACTCATTGGAAAAGATCTTGATGCTGGGAAGGGTTGAAGGCAGGAGCAGAAGAGGATGACAGAGAATGAGATGGTTGGATGGCATCCCCAACTCAATGGATATGAGTTTGAGCAAGCTCTGGGAGATGGTGAAAGACAGGGAAACCTGGCGTGCTACAGTTCATGGGGTTCAAAGAGTTGGACTCAACTGAGCGACTGAACAACAATGACATTAAGTTCAAATATCAAACAAGTTTGTGAAACACTACACAACATGTCCTTCCATTAAGTATTTACTATGATTCAGTTCAGTTCATTTGCTCAGTCAAGTCCGACTCTTTGCGACCCCATGAATCGCAGCACACCAGGCCTCCCTGTCCATCACCAGCTCCCGGAGTTCACTCAGACTCACGTCCGTCGAGTCAGTGATGCCATCCAGCCATCTCATCCTCTGTCGTCCCCTTCTCCTCCTGCCCCCAATCCCTCCCAGCATCAGAGTCTTTTCCAACGAGTCAACTCTTCGCATGAGGTGGCCAAAGTACTGGAGTTTCAGCTTTAGCATCATTCCTTCCAAAGAAATCCCAGGGCTGATCTTCAGTTGAGTTCAGTTCAGTCGCTCAGTCGTGTCCGACTATTTGCAACCCCATGAATCGCAGTACGCCAGGCCTCCCTGTCCATCACCAACTCCTGGAGTTGACTCAGACTCACGTCCATCGAGTCAGTGATGCCATCCAGCCATCTCATCCTCTGTCGTCCCCTTCTCCTCCTGCCCCCAATCCCTCCCAGCATCAGAGTCTTTTCCAATGAGTCAACTCTTCGCATGAGGTGGCCAAAGTACTGGAGTTTGAGCTTTAGCATCATTCCTTCCAAAGAAATCCCAGGGCTGATCTCCTTCAGAATGGACTGGTTGGATCTTCTTGCAGTCCAAGGAACTCTCAAGAGCCTTCTAGCACATGATCCTGACCATCGAGCTTTTTCTTGAATTAAACATTGACTTCAACACCCACTCACATCACTGGACAGATCATCCAGACAGAAAATCAAGAAGGAAACACAGGCCTTACATTATCAGATGGACTTAATTGACATTTATAGGACATTCCATCCAAAAGCAGCAGAATACATATTCTTTTCAAGTGCTCATGTAACATTCTCCAGGATTGATCACATGCTGAACAGCAAAGCAAGCCTGAGCACATTTAAAATCTTATCAGGGCTTCCCTGGTGGCTCAGACAGTAAAGAGTCTGCCTACAATGTGAGAGACCCATGTTCGATCTGACCCCAATACTATGAGATTAGACATCAACCATAAAAAAAAATTACAAAAAACATAAACACATGGAGGTTCACTTCCCTGGTGGCTCAGACAGTAAAGCATCTGTCTACAATGCGGGAGACCTAGGTTCAATCCCTGGGTCGGGAAGATCCCCAGGAGAAAGAAATGGCAATCCACTCCAGTACTATTGCCTGGAAAATCCCATGGACAGAGGAGCCTGGTAGGCTACAGTCCATGGGGTCGCAAAGAGTTGGACACGACTGAGTGACTTCACTTCACTGAAAAAACAATAGATCACTGAAGAAATCAAAGAGAAAATACAGTTACTATGTTTGGGTACAAATTTTTCAAATACCTTTATGATAAACAGACCATTATGATTGTCACATACTTAAGGACCATTGCATGCACTGGAGAAGGAAATGGCAACCCACTCCAGTGTTCTTGCCTGGAGAATCCCAGGGACAGGGGAGCCTGGTGGGCTGCCGTCTATAGGGACACACAGAGTCAGACACGAATGAAGTGACTTAGCAGCAGCAGCAGAGACAAATTTAAAAAAAAAAAAAAAAACAATGATCCAAAAAGAGGGAAGTTTATAGCAATACCAGCTTACCTGAAGAAACAAGAAAAAATCTCAAACAATCTAACCTTACACCAAAAGCAACTAGAAAAAGATCAAACAAAATGCAAAGTTGGAAAGAAATCATAAAGATCAGAGCAGAAATAAATAGAAACTAATACAACAGTAGAAAAGATCAGTGAAACTAAAAATATTCTTTGAAAAGATAAAATTGATAAACCTTTAGCCATTCTCATCAAGAAATAAAAGAGGGTCCAAATCAATAAAATCAGAAATGAAAACAGAATGGATATCACAGAAATACAAAGGATAAGAGGCTACTCCAGGTAACTATATGCCAATAAAATAGACAACCTAGAAGAAATAGACAAATTCTTAGAAAAGTACAATCTCCCAAGACTGAACCAGAAAGAAATAGAAAATTTGAACAGATCAGTTACAAGTACTGAAATTGAATCTGTGATTTAAAATTTGTGGGAGGGGGGTTCATGTTTGGGAATGCATGTAAGAATTAAAGATTTTAAAATTTAAAAAATAAAAAACTAAAAAAAATAAAATAAAATAAAATTCCCAACAAACAGAAGTCCGGAACCAGAAGGCTTTGCTGATTAATTCTATCAAACATTTAGAGAAGAGTTAACACCTATCCTTGTGAAGGTAGTCCCAAGAAATGCAGAGGAAAGAACACTTCCAAACTCTTTCTAGGGGGCACGATCACCCTGATACCATAGCCAGACAAAGGTACATCAAGAAAAGAAAAATTACAGGTCAACATCAAGATGAACATAGACGCAAAAATCTTCAACATAATACCACCAAACTGAATCCAATGCAAAGAATCATACACCATGAACAAGTGGAATTTATCCCAGGGATGCAAGGATTTTAATATCCACAAATCAGTGTGGTATACCTCATTAATACATTGAATAAAAGCCATATGATCATCTCAATAGATGCAGAAAAAGTTCACAGAATTCAACATCCATTTATGATTTAAAAAAACACTTTCCATAAAGTGGGCATATAGGGAACCTACTTCAACATGAAGGCCTCATATGACAAACTCACAGATAACATCATATTCAATGCTGAAAACTGAAAACATTTTATCTTAAAATTAGGAAGAAGACAGAATGTTTATTCTCACCACTTATATTCAACACCATGTACTTTTGGAAGTCAAAGAAATGAATTCAAACTGGAAAATAAAAGCTGTCACTGTTTGCAGGTGACATGATACTGTACATAGAATATCATAAAGACACCACCAGAAAACTATAATAACAGAACTCGATGAATTCGGTAAAGTTGTAAGATACAAAATTAATACATAAATTTGTTGCATTTTGGTACACTAACAACAAAAGTTCAAAAGCAAAATTAAGGAAATATTCTTATTTACCATTACATCAAAGAGAATAAAACATCTAGAAATAAACCTACCTAAGGAGGCAAAAGACCTGTACTCTGAAAACTATAAGATGCTGATGAAAGAAAACAAAAGATAACACAAAGAAGTAGAAAGATACAGTGTGTTCTTGGATTTAAACAATCTTATTGTCAAAAGGACAAGGCCATCTGTTCAAGGCAGTCTACAAATTCACTGCAATCTTTATCAAACTACCAATTGCATTTTTCTCAGAACTAGAAAAAAAGATTCTAGAATTTGCATTCAAACACAAAAGAGCCCAAATAGCCAAAGCAATCCTGAGAAATAAAATTGGAGCTGGAGGAATCAGGTGCTCTGGCTTCAGACAATACTACAAGGATACAGTCATCAACTGTATCAACAGTACAGTATTGGCATACACACGCACAAAAAAAATACAGAGTAATGGAACAGGATAGAAAACCCAGAAATAAATCCATACACCTATAGTTAACCTATGACAAAGGCAAGATTATACAATGGAGAAGAGATGGTCTCTTCAATAAGTGACACTGGGAATACTGCACAGTCACATGTTAAAGAATGAAAGTAGAATATTTTCTAACACCATATGCAAAAGTAAACTCAGAATGGATTAAAAACCTAAATGTGAAACTAGATACTATAAAACTCCTAGAGGAAAATATAGAACACATAGAATATTCTTTGACATAAATCACAGCAGTATCTTTCCCGATTCATCTCCTAGAGGAATGGAAATTAAAAAAATAAACTAATAAACTGAAAAGCTTTTGCACACCAAAGGAAACCATAAACAAAATAAAAGACAGTCCACAGAATGGGAGAAAATATTTGCAAACAATGTAACCGACAGGGGCTTAATCTTCAAAATATACAAATAACTCATGCAGCTCAATATGAAAAATAACAACCCAATCAAAAAATTAAATATGCATATGATACCATTCTAGTGGCAGAAAGCAAAGAGGAAAATAAAGAATCTCTTAATGAGGGTGAAAGAGGAGAGTGAGAAAAGCTGGCTTAAAACTCAATTCAAAAACCAAAGATCATGGCCATCTGTCCCATCACTTCATGGCAAATAGAAGGGGGAAAAGTGAAAAGAGTAGCAGTTTTTACTTTCTTGGGCTCCAAAATCACTGCAGACCCTGACTGCAGCCATAGAATTATAAGATTCTTGCTCCTTGGAAGGAAAGTTATGACCAACCTAGACAGCATATTAAAAAGCAGAGACATTACTTTGCCAACAAAAGCCTGTCTAGTCAAAGCTATGGTTATTCCAGTAGTCATGTATGGATGTGAGAGGTGGACCATATGGAAGATTGAGCACTGAAGAATTGATGCCTTCAAACTGTGGTGCTGGAGAAGACTCTTGGACTGCTAGGAGATCAAATCAGCCAATCCTAAAGGAAATCAACCCTGAATATTCATGGGAAGCACTGATGCTGAAGTTGAAGCTCCAGTGCTTTGGCCACCTGATGTGAAGAGCCAACCCACTGAAAAAGACTGTGATGCTGGGAGAAACTGAGGGCAGGAGGAGAAGGGGGCAACAGAGAACGAGATGGTTGGACAATATTATGGACGCAGTGGACATGAGTTTAAGCAAACTCTAGGAGATGGTGAAGGACAGGGAAGCCTGGCAGGCTGCAATCCATGGGGTCACAAAGAGTTGGAAACAACTTAGCAACTGAACAACAACAAATCAAAAAATGGGTAGGAAGATGACACACAGATGTCCCATAAACACATGAAAAGATTCTCAACATCACTAATTATTAGAGAAATACAGATCAATACCACAATGAGGTATCACCTCACACCAAGCAGAATGGTCATCGTCAAAAAATCTACAATATATGCTGGAGACGGTGTGGAGAAAGGGCATCTTCTTGTACCATTGATGGGAATGTAAATTGATACAGCCACTATGGAGAATAATATGGAGGTTCCTTAAAAAACTAAAAGTTACCATATGCAACAACCCCAATGCTGGGCATATACACCCAGAGAGAAACATAACTGAAAAAGACACATGCATCCCAGTATTCATCACAGTACTATTTACAATAGCCAGGACATGGAAGCAACCTAAATGTCCATCACCAGAAGCATAGATAAAGAAGATGTGGTACGTATATACAATGGAATATTACTCAGCCACAAAAAGGAATGAAAATCGGTCATTTGTAGAGATGTGGATGGACCAAGAGACTGTGATACACAGTGAAGTCAGAAAGAGAATAAATATAAATATTGCATATTAATGCATATATGTGGAAACTAGACAAATGGTATAGATGATCTTATTTGTAAAGCAGAAATAGAGACAGGCATAAAGGAAAAACCTATGAATACCAAGGGGGAAGTGGGAGAGTGGGAGGAATTGGGATCCACACATACACTATTGATACCATGTATAAAATGGATAACTAATGAGAACCTGCTGTCCAGCACAGGGAGCTCTGCTCTGTGCTCTGTGGTGACCTAAATTGAAAGGAGATCCAAAGAAGAGGGAATAAATGTACATGTATAGCTGATTCACTCTGCTGTGCAGTAGAGACTAACATCGTAAGGCAACTATTGTTCAGTCATTCAGTCATTATTGACATGTTTGATCTTTGTGACCCTATGGACCGTAGCTTGCCAGGCTCCTCTGTCCATGGGATTTCCCAGGCAAGAATATGGGAGTGGGTAGCCATTTCCTCCTCCTGGGGATCTTCCCGACCCACAGATTGAACCCAAGTCTCCTTCATTAGGTGAATTCTTTAGCACTAAACCACCAGGGAAGCCCCCAAAGCAACTTTACCCCAATAAAAATTTAAATAAACTGACATTTCTCCAAAGAAGACATACACATGGTCAAAAAGCACGCAAAAAGATGCTAAGCATTGCTAATTAGAGAAATGCAAATCAAAACTACAATGAGGAATCGACTCACACCAGGCAGAATGGCCATAATTAAGTGAAGGCACTCAGTTGTGTCTGACTCTTTGCAACCCCAGTGACTATAGCTCACCAGGCTCCTCCATCCATGGAATTTTCTAGGCAAGAGTACTGGAGTGAGTTGCCATTTCTTTCTCCAGGGGCTCTCCCTGACCCAGGGATCGAACCTGGGTCTCCCGCATTGCAGGTTGACGCTTTACCATCTGAGCCACCAGGGAATCCCAGTAAAAAGTCTACAAATAATAAATGCTAGAGAGGATGTGGAGAAAAAGGACCCTCCTACATTGTTGGTGGAAATGTAAATTGGTGCAGCCACTATGGAGAACAGTATGTAAATTCTTTTAAAAACTAAAAATAGAGCTACCATATGATTAGAAATCCTACTCCTGGGCTTATCTCCAGAGAAAACCACAATCTGAAAAAGTACATGCACCCTAATGTTCATTACAGCGCTATTTACAATAGTGAAGACAGAGCCAACCTAAACATCCATGGACAGATGAACAGATAAAGATCTGGTATATATGTCCAATAGGATATTACTCAGCCATAAAAGAATGAACAATGCCATTTGCAGTAACATGGATGGACCTAGAGATAATCATACTAAGTAAACCAGAAAGACAGATTATGATACTGCTTACTTATGGCATCTTAAAAAATGACACAAATGGACATATAAAAATACACCCACAGACATAAAAACAAACTTATGGTTACCAAAAAGGGAGGGGATAATTTAGAAGTTTAGGATTAACATATACACACTACCATATACCAGTAATAAGGACCTACTGTATAGCACAGGAAACTCCACTCAATATTCTGTAATTATGAGAAAAGAATCTGTAAAAGAACTGATGTACATACATGTGTAACTGAACCACTCTGCTGTATACCTGAAATGACGCATTGAACATCAGCTATGCTTCAATTAATAAATAGTGTAGCGAGTCCCCAAAAATAAAACAATACAAAAAAAGAGCAGTGAAGTGACTTTGTGTGGCTACAATAACGAGTTTGCCTCATATTCTTTGTGTTTCTCACTATCTTGCTCTTATTCTGCTCTTTTTCAGAACTCCCATCCACTAGTAAACACTTCCCTCTATTGAAAAAAAAATACAGTAATATGATGTTTAAAGCCACTGATACTCCTAGTAGGACTTTTGATGAGAGTCAAGGCTTGGAATGGTGATTGCAGCCATGAAATTAAAAGACGCTTACTCCTTGGAAGAAAAGTTATGACCAACATAGATAGCATATTGAAAAGCAGAGACATTACTTTGCCAACAAAGGTCCATCTAGTCAAGGCTATGGTTTTTCCAGTGGTCATGTATGGATGTGAGAGTTGGACTATAAAGAAAGCTGAGTGCCAAGGAATTGATGCTTTTGAACTGTGGTGTTGGAGAAGACTCTCGAGAGTCCTTGGACTGCAAGGAGATTCAACCAGTTCATCCTAAAGGAGATCAGTCCTGGGTGTTCATTGGAAGGACTGATGCTGGAGCTGAAACTCCATTACTTTGGCCACCTGATGCGAAGAGCTGACTCATTAGAAAAGGCCCTGATGCTGGGAGGGATTGGGGGCAGGAGGAGAAGGGGACGATAGAGGATGAGATGGTTGGATGGCATCACCGACTCGATGGACATGGGTTTGGGTGGACTCCGGGAGTTGGTGATGGACAGGGAGACCTGGTGTGCTGCAATTCTTGGGGTTGCAAAGAGTCGGACACGACTGAGTGACTGAACTGAACTGAAGGCTTGGACAGAGCGGGAAACTAAATGACTAAAATGGGCTTTGCAGATGGCACTAGTGGTAAAAACAAACAAACCAACCAAAAAAATAAAAAAGCACCTATCAATGCAGGAAACATAAGAAATGCAAGTTCGATTCCTGGGTCAGGAAGATCCCTCGGAGAAGGATATGGCAACCCACTCCAGTATTCTATCCTGGAGAATCCCATGGACAGAGGAGCCTGGCAGGCTACAGTCCAGGGGGGTCACAAAGAGTTAGACATGACTAAAGCGACTTAGCATGTGTACAAACATCAAAAATAGTGCCCTGGGAAGAAAAGCTAGTTAATTGTTAGATCTGCCATTAAAATCCTGGCTTACAACAATCATTACAAGTATAAATAGGTACATACTAAATGAGTATTATTGATTCTAACACAGAGAAAATCCCCCCTCCACCAATTTGAGCACAATAGCCAATGCCCCTTCCCTGTCAGGCCCATTATCTTGCCTACATGTGATTCCTTTTAAAAGGGGAACTTACACCTTTTCCATTAATCATGGCTACTTTCATTGTTGAAAAAAACCACTCGTGCTTTCTATACCACTATATCCATAATGGTTCTTGGGGCTATGATGAGACTCTTTGGGGCCATCTCTGGCCACTGGATGCTACAGATAGCACCAGTGTTTTAGAACCCAGACCCAAACTGCATTCCCATGAACACCTCTACTCGATGTGCTTATAATGAGGACCAGACAGGTGCCCATAGGATAGCAATGGAAAGGACTAAAAGTTGGGCTAGAAATCGTCAGGCTCTATGGAAGTGGTGGCTAAAGCCCTCTTACTACATCATCTCATCTCATCTTAGCCAAGGGCATGGAATACTCCCAGACTTAACGATTTTGAATGGATGATTTTGAGTGGGCCCTTATCTCTGTATTGTGTGCATAACTTGTCCCTTCCATGGATTCGGATGGCTGCTTTCTTGTTAAATTCTTCTGTTCCAAGATCTCTTGTTGCACCTTCAGGATATGTCTGGATATGAGGCACCCACCATTATGAGGGCCCAAAGACAAGGGCTCCCCAGTGAAAATTTGGCCCCTGTGTAAATGCTTCTTTTTAAATCTATGATGTGTGACACAGGGAGCTTAGACATTAGGAAGTTTGCTCCCATTCACCACGAAACATAGTAATAGTCAACATCATCCCAGGAGGGCCATCAGATTAACCCTGGCAGGAATAGGATTGGCAGGGGGGTTGGTAGCTCCATGAGGAAGCCTTGCCTACTATGAGGTAACCCTAGAAAATCTAACTAACACTTTAGAGAGCCTCACTCTAATCACTAAATCTAACATTCTAGGAATCAGTGAACTAAAATGGACTGGAATGGGTGAATTTAACTCAGATGACCATTATATCTACTACTGCGGGCAAAAATCTCTTAGAAGAAATGGAGTAGCCATCATGGGCAACAGAAGAGTCCGAAATGCAGTTCTTGGATGCAATCTCAAAAACGACTGAATGATCTCTGTTTGTTTCCAAGGCAAACCATTCAATATCACAGTAATCCAAGTCTATGCCCCAACCAGTAATGCTGAAGAAGCTGAAGTTGAACGGTTCTATGAAGACCTACAAGACCTTTTAGAACTAACACCCAAAAAAGATGTCCTTTTCATGATAGGGGACTGGAATGCAAAAGTAGGAAGTCAAGAAACACCTGGAGTAACAGGCAAATTTGGCCTTGGAATGCGGAATGAAGCAGGGCAAAGACTAATAGAGTTTTGCCAAGAAAATGCACTGGTCATAGCAAACACCCTCTTCCAACAACACAAGAGAAGACTCTACACGTGGACATCACCAGATGGTCAACACCGAAATCAGACTGATTATATTCTCTGCAGCAAAAGATGAGAAGCTCTATACAGTCAACAAAAACAAGACCAAGAGCTGACTGTGGCTCAGATCATGAACTCCTCATTACCAAATTCAGACTGAAATTGAAGAAATAGGGAAAACCGCTAGACCATTCAGGTATGACCTAAATTAAATCCCTTATGATTATACAGTGGAAGTGAGAAATAGATTTAAGGGCCTAGATCTGATAGACAGAGTGCCTGATGAACTATGGAATGAGGTTCGTGACATTGTACAGGAGACAGGGATCAAGACCATCCCCATGGAAAAGAAATGCAAAAAAGCAAAATGGCTGTCTGGGGAGGCCTTACAAATAGCTGTGAAAAGAAGAGAAGTGAAAAGCCAAGGAGAAAAGGAAAGATATAAGCATCTGAATGCAGAGTTTCAAAGAATAGCAAGAAGAGATAAGAAAGCCTTCTTCAGCCATCAATGCAAAGAAATAGAGGAAAACAACAGAATGGGAAAGACTAGAGATCTCTTCAAGAAAATTAGAGATACCAAGGGAACGTTTCATGCAAAGATGGGCTCGATAAAGGACAGAAATGGTATGGACCTAACAGAAGCAGAAGATATTAAGAAGAGATGGCAAGAATACACAGAAGAACTGTACAAAAAAGATCTTCACGACCTGGATAATCACGATGGTGTGATCACTCATCTAGAGCCAGACATCCTGGAACGTGAAGTCAAGTGGGCCTTAGAAAGCATCACTACGAACAAAGCTAGTGGAGGTGATGGAATTCCAGTGGAGCTATTTCAAACCCTGAAAGAGGATGCTGTGAAAGTGCTGCACTCAATATGCCAGCAAGTTTGGAAAACTCAACAGTGGCCACAGGACTGGAAAAGGTCAGTTTTCATTCCAATCCCAAAGAAAGGCAATGCCAAAGAATGCTCAAACTACCGCACAATTGCACTCATCTCACATGCTAGTAAAGTAATGCTCAAAATTCTCCAAGCCAGGCTTCAGCAATACGTGAACCGTGAACTCCCTGATGTTCAAGCTGGTTTTAGGAAAGGCAGAGGAACCAGAGATCAAATTGCCAACATCCTCTGGATCATGGAAAAAGCAAGAGAGTTCCAGAAAAACATCTCTTTCTGCTTGATTGACTATGCCAAAGCCTTTCACTGTGTGGATCACAATAAACTGTGGAAAATTCTGAAAGAGATGGGAATACCAGACCACCTGACCTGCCTCTTGAGAAATCTGTATGCAGGTCAGGAAGCAACAGTTAGAATTGGACATGGAACAACAGACTGGTTCCAAATAGGAAAAGGAGTATGTCAAGGCTGTATATTGTCACCCTGCTTATTTAACTTCTATGCAGAGTACATCATGAGAAACACTGGACTGGAAGAAACACAAGCTGGAATCAAGATTGCTGGGACAAATATCAATAACCTCAGATATGCAGATGACACCACCCTTATGGCAGAAGGTGAAGAGGAACTAAAAGCCTCTTGATAAAAGTAAAAGAGGAGAGTGAAAAAGTTGGCTTAAAGCTCAACATTCAGAAAACGAAGATCATGGCATCTGGTCCCATCACTCCATGGAAATAGATGGGGAAACAGTGGAAACAGTGTCAGACTTTATTTTTTGAACTCCAAAATCACTGCAGATAGTGACTGCAGCCATGAAATTAAAAGACACTTACTCCTTGGAAGAAAAGTTATGACCAACCTAGATAGCATATTCAAAAGCAGAGACCTTACTTTGCCGACTAAGGTCTGTCTAGTCAAGGCTATGGTTTTTCCTGTAGTCATGTATGGATGTGAGAATTGGATTGTGAAGAAGGTTGAGTGCCAAAGAATTGATGCTTTTGAACTGTGATGTTGGAGAAGACTCTTGAGAGTCCCTTGGACTGCAAGGAGATCCAACCAGTCCATTCTAAAGGAGATCAACCCTGGGATTTCTTTGGAAGGAATGATGCTAAAGCTGAAACTCCAGTACTTTGGCCACCTCATGTGAAGAGTTGACTCATTGGAGAAGACTTTGATGCTGGGAAGGATTGGAGGCAGGAGGAGAAGGGGACGACTGAGGATGAGATGGCTGGATGGCATCACTGACTCAATGGACGCAACTCTGAGTGAACTCCGGGAGTTGGTGATGGACAGGGAGGCCTGGCGTGCTGCGATTCATGGCATTGCAAAAAGTCAGACACGACTGAGCGACTGAACTGAACTGATCACTAAATAGATTTTCAGCTTCTATAAACTCACCAGCCAATGTGGTTAGGACAGTAGATTGGCCTTGGATTACTTGGTGGCCAAGCAAGGTGATGTTTATGTGGTCATAAACAAAACCTGTTATACCTATGTTAATAATTTGGGCCAGATGAAGCTGGACTTCCCAGGTGGCGCTAGTGGTAAGGAATCTGCCTGCCGATGCAGGAGAGCTAGGTTCAATCCCTGCATATAAGATCCCCTGGAGTAGGAAATGGCAACTTGTTCCAGGATTCTTGCCCGGAAAATTCCATGGACAGAGGAGCCTGGCAGGCTATAGCCCATGTGGCTACAAAGAGTCAGACACAACTGAGCACACACAAGATGGGCATCAAAAAAGATTTATGAACAAGCATCATGGTTACACCAATACACCAGGGGTCTGACCCTGATACCATCAGGTCCACCATTAAGGGTGCCCTTCCTAGGCTTACTTGGTTCCCGCTCTTTCTGGACCTAATAATACTCGTATTCCTCCTCCTCCTCCTTGGACCCTTCATGTTTAACCCCTGGGTAACACTTGTGTTTTTCAGGTTACGACAGTTCCGTATTAAAATGATGGGTATGCGAGGAGTCCAGCACCTACCGCCCTGACTTAAGATGCTGTCCTGGCCCTGGGGACCCTAATCAGGCATCCAGAGATTTTTTAGTCCCCAACAGGCAGGGTTGATGCTTCTGCCCAGGCATGAGGCAGCCCCAGAAGACAGACCATCACTCCTCTGCACCCCATAAAAATACGGGAGGAAACTCTGAGGAGGGAAATGAGACAGGAGAGAAAGGGGCAGGACACAGATGCTAGATAATGAAGAAAGGTCATAGCTCTTGGGATGCAGTAAAGACCAGCTGAAACCAAGGTGGCTTTGAGAATAGTCTAGTAGTTCATTATACCTTCATTGTAATACTAAAAATCACCACTCCTTACACCAGGACAGTTCAAAAGAAGGCCAAAAAGTGGGCAGTGGCCCAAACCCTGGGTAATCCACACCTATTCTGAAACAGCAAGACTATTCCTCCCATTCATTAGCCTATGAAATGATTTAGCCCATAAAAACATATGACCCCAAGCCCTGGAGCACTCTCACTTTGAGATGCTCTGCATTCTCACCATGGACTATGTATCTCTCTAAATAAACTTGCTTTTCCTTCACTCTGGTTCCCTCTTGAAGTTCTTTTCCTGTGTGAAGCCAAGAACTCTCACTCGGCAGTCCGTCCTAAGGACTTCTGCAGGCACCAGGACCTGACGTGTGTCTCTCCTGCAACAGCACCTCCCCCCGTAATGGGTGCTGTTATGACTGTGCTGCAGAGCAGTGTCTGAGGGCATCTCGGGAATCAGAACAATTGTGCACGACATCTCCAGCCTGACCAGGTGTGATCTAATTCAAACCCACCCTGTGGCCCTCTCTCTGGCCTTTTCTGAATACACTGGCTGGTATTTTGACAGGTCAATCTGTGGGAGAAATGATCCTCTTGCCTCAGAGGATATAGTTTTCAATTAGGTGTCCAGCATCCCTTTTTGATAGGACTTGTATTGGCCATGTATTTTTGGCCTTCCCTGGAGGCCCTAGCACAGACTTCTGGTCTCACCTCTTCCTAGACCTCTGGGGGAAGGAGCTCCTTCCTGGGGTTTCCGTGAGTGCCCTCTGTAGGCTTAACATGAGTTCTGGTGGGACTCTGACATCAAGCTGTTCTGGTGAAAAATTTCAGCATGAGGTATATCAGACTGTTCACCAGCTCATCCCTCACTGTCAATTTCACCCAGGGCTCCTGTGGGTGATTAGGTGCAAGCCCAAGCCCTCGTCTTTCATCAGAGCGTTCCTCTCTTTCTACCATATGAGAGGCTCTTTTGTCTAATTGTTTTTCTTCCTGTGTTTCAGTCTAGGGCAATCTGTTTCCAGGGTTCTTCCTCCTTACAAATAGCACATTGTATCTTCCCCAATAGCAGCTTCCCTCTCTGCCCACCGCCCCCCGCCATGTCTTCCCCTCTCTCAAGGGTTACTTGCCTTCTGAGAATTCAGTGCCACTGACAAAAAAGTGGTATTTCATTTTGCATTTTCCTTCTTGTGTAGTTCTCTGTTCAACATTTTAAAAGCAACTGTACCATCTAATCTTCGCAACTGTCTCCTGAAATCTGAGGCATTTTGCTCCTCAAAAAAGTTCAAGTTTACCATTCTAATATTTCCAGGGCCCTCAGAATCTGCATTAGTATAATGTTTGTAGGTCTGATCAATCTTTTCCAAAAGTCTTTTCTAAAAATTCAGAGGAGTCTACATTTGGTGCTTTTTGTTTGGTTAGGTTTTTTTTTTTGTTTGTTTGTTTTGTTTTTTTTGGGTTTTTTTTGGCTAGATTTCTTGAGTTTTGTTCAAGCTCTCTTACTTTGGTTCCCCTTTACAAAGCCCTGCCAAGATGCGCTAAGTAATGCCCTAATAAGGGTGTTCCTCCCTTATTAGGTCCCAATTTGGCTCTGCTGTGGGTGCTGCCAAGTGGGCTTCAAGTAGAAGATCCTTCTATAAGGATCTTCCCAAGTAAACATGTCTGAGAAACCCAGGTGGCTTGTCATTTGCAGTTAGCCCTTCTATAAGATAAGGGCATAAAAGAGGTTGCCCTGCCCTTGGCGTGACTCCTGGCCCAAATTGGGTGCCCTGTTGGATGTTAGAAAGCAATACCGGACCAAGTCCCTGTTTCCAGGGAACTAACACAGGATTTTCTAACTTGTCCCGATAAGGAGGGGCTGTTCTGAACCCCTGTGTCAGGAACTGGGGCTGAATAGAAATACAAGATAGGGTAGGAAAAGGAGCGGCTGAGGCAGGTGTTAAGATTTAGAGCAACCTTTCCTCACTCTCCTTCCCTTTCTTTTCTAAATTTCCCCAACACAGTAGCACAAATGCTTGCCCATAAACAGTTTTATTATTCTTCCCCTATTCTTCACAGAATAGCCACCATAAAACCATAGATAACAACTGATTATCTCCAACCATTAAAAGGATGCCTTTTGGCCTTGGTATCAACCAACCAGGCTGAACTCTGGCCTGGGGCTTTTTGTGATTTTAGGAACCAAATGAAACCTTTTCCCCCTGTAAATATGCCACAGACATTTCTTTTCTTTCTTTTTTTTTTTTTTCTATTCCTATTTGACACCAGTAAAAGTTTTAAATATTTATTTGACACCAGTAAAAGTTTTAAATATCACAAAATTGATTTGGCTGTAAATGGAAATAGTACCAAACAAAAGGAAACAAAAACTCCAAATGACAAACAGAAAATCCTAAATAAACCTTCGAGTTTGGTCTTGGGGCTTTATATATACCAATGACACAGGAGTCCACAAGTGATGTAATTAACACAGCAAGGGTAGGCATATGTGGTACAAAGGGTCCAAGATAACCCTGCCTAAACCCCCTGTGGAGATCCTAAAGGTACTATAACCACACATTGTTAAAATAGCATCTTCCTCTCACGGATAGGTTCATAAATATAATCAAATCACGTATCCAAAAGAACATCAAATGACTTTCTTTAGAACTTGTTGAAACAGTCCCCATTTTTATAGACCGAAATTCAAGACAAAACACAAAAGCCACACACGAATGCTAGCATACAAAGAAAAAAATGAACTGTTTCGTAAATCCGGTAAAAGTCTAACAGCTCTTTCCTCTCTCCATCAGGGTACCCAACTCAAATACAAAGCGAATTGGCTTATTTCAGGAAAAAAAAATAAGCCTCAAACGGAGAGGAAATAAAGTTTCCAGTTGTACACACCAGAGCGACTTACCTTCTGTATGGAGACTGTGGGTCCCAAAGCTTGATTCCTTGATCCCGCTGACAAGTGCTGGGGCAGGCGTTGCCACTTTGGGGAATTTTGAAGGACAAATCGTCAAGAGACGTGGTCCCGGCAGCTGCTGGAGCCTGACCCAAAAATTCTCCAACCAGGTCGGCTGTCCTGAAGCAGCAAGGCTCCTGGCTGACTCTTCACAATTTGTTAACAAGCCCAAGCTCATACTATTTGATGCATGAGAGGCCAGTAAAGTAAAAGATGAGCTGCTGCAGCAACGAATAGCAACTTTATTCCGAAAGCCAACTGACGAAAAGGTAGACACCTCATGGAACCATCTTGGCTGAGTTAGACTTCAGGATTCTTTTAAAGTGGCAGGAGTAAAGCCAAACACTTCCTGTTTCCGGTCAACCTCCGGAAGGGGGTGTGTTTTCGCCCTTCCTGCAGTCATTCACAGGTGGGCCTACTCAGGATGTTTTCTGTGTGTTAAAGAAAGATATTTTAGCTTAATGCTTATTACCTGGGAGACAAGGTTCCCACAGATGGGCCATTATGTGTAATTTAAGCTGACAGGCAGCATCTCTTTAGTGATTAACTTGCAATAAAGTATAAAGTTTCTTCCCTATTACAACTCTAGTGGTTGAGCAGAGTTCAGTAATGATATCAATTATCAAGCTTGAACGTTCTCTTAGGATGACAGGACAGGGTGTTGAACCTTCCATGGCATCTAGCAAAGCTGTAAAAAGCAAGCCCAAGTTTTGTATGTTGCTAGTGTAGTTATAATAGCATAAAAGGGAAGGTCTCCAAAGGCAGGTAACCAAGGGGGCAAGGGAGAAATCTTTTAGACAATAGTAGACTCACATATTTACAATTCCTTATGTGTCATATAAAGTCTACCTAGACTATCATTAAGTAATCTGATGTAAACATAGCAAGAAGTATGATCTATACCAGTGGTCAGCAACCTTTTTCTGCAAAGACGGAAATAGTAAAAATGTTAGGCTCTATGGGCCATATGGGTTCTTTGACTACTAGTCAACTCTGCTGTTTTATCAGAAAAACAGCCACAGATAGTATGTATACATGTGTTCCATATTACTTTATTTACAAAATCAGGCTCCTCTGATCTATACCATGAGTATAATTCTTGTAATCCTTCAGCTTAATCTAAGCTCAAATACAGACACTAGACAATAGCTCTGATCAAGTTTTGTAATAGGAGTGTGCCTCTGTTTATGCATCCTGCCACATCTAAGCCATTCTATTTTTTCTTAAAATCTATTTTATACTCTGATCCCTGATATTTAGGTATCTTATTTTTATTGGAGTATAGCTGCTTTACAATGTTGCATAGTTTCTACTATACAGCAAAATCTAAGCCATTCTTATTCTTTACATTAACCCAGCCTACAGACTTAGTTGTTAGCCTTGCACTCCCTTCATAAATACAACCTTGCACACAGGAACATGCTTTGCAGAACTGGATAACAGCACACTGAGAAATGGAGTATTTCCTGCCGTATCAGTAAACACAAGGATGTCACAGTCATCATGGATTGCAGCCCTCCAAAGTGAGCTGGTTAAGCCTTGAGGGAACTCAGGAAGAAGATTACCTGCCATCTAGCAGCCATCAGATTGCAGTCACTCCCTTTGGTGAGCACAGAGAAAATTCAGATGTGAAGACAGGGTACTGCCCCCAGATAACCGAGGTGTATATCAAAGGAAGGATTACATTGAGCCCAGACTCTTGTCATACATTTTAGAAAGTGCTAAATTCCTTAACCTGGGATATCTTGTTTTCTTCAATTAATAATAATCTTTTGACATTCAGATTGCCTGTCCTTTGTTGCAAAATCTCTATGTAACCTGGCTCCTCCCCTCACCCCCTCTGAGCAGTTCTTTCAGATTACTGAAATGCTGTTTCCGGGCTTGAAGTCCTAAAAATTCCCACCAAATAAAACATAACTCTCAACATTTATGATATGAATGTTCTTCAAGTCGACCACACTCACTAGAACTTATTTGGCATTTTAGTCCCTCTGTGTGAGCAACGTAGGGTGGAGATATGACACTCCCTTCCATGCTCAGAGCATGAACAGAGATATTCCAGTCAATTTGGAACAATGAGGCAGCAACTCTGAGGATGTTGGTCTACATACTAAGGATGGAGAAAGAAGGAGAGAGCTGAGACCTTATATGATACTGTTGAACTACACTATGAGCACTGGAATAAATTCTGGTTGTATGAAGGTGATAAACCCCTTGCTTATTCAGACTCCTTACTTATTCAATACCTGTTTCAGCCTCCAATTAAAATAAATAAATTAAAAAAAATAATGCTGAGAAAAAAAATAGAAGGAGCAGGGGGATTGTTTAGAATCTCTGAAAACTTAGTAGGAGGCATTTATAATTTTATTGCTTTCAGCAGAGTAGAAGCAAGATATTTTTGTATTGGAATATAATTGCTTTACAAAGTTGTATTAGTGATAATGTTAATCTATTATTGAAAAATTATTGAGGGAAATACACTGTTTAAGGTTTCTTAACAGAACTATCTATTTTACATAAATAATATTTCATACAGTACTTTTAAAAAATACCTGTTGCATTGTCTGTATTAACAACTAAATACTTCCATGCCTGGGGCATGACCCTCCAAACCTTTTCCTTTCCTACACTTTCCCAATTAACCTAGACAACTTACTATAAAGTTGAGACGTTACTTTGCCAACAAAACTCTGTATAGTCAAAGCTATGGTTTTTCCAGTTGTCATGTGTGGATGTGAGAGTTGTACCATAAAGAAGGCTGAGCACTGAAGAATTGATGCTTTTGAACTGTGATGTTTGAGAAGACTCTTGAGAGTCTGCAAGATCAAAGCAGTCAGTCCTAAAGGGAATCAATCCTTAATATTCATTAGAAGGACTGCTGCTGAAACTGAAGCTCCAAATACTTTCGCCACCTGATGTGAAAAGCCAACTCAGTAGAAAAGACCCTGATGCTGGGAAAGATTGAGGGCAGGAGGAGAAGGGGACAACAGAGGAAAAGATGGTTGGATGGCATCACTGACTCAATGGACATGAGTTTGAGCAAGTTCCAGGAGATGGTGAAGGACAGGGGAGCCTGGCATGATGCAGTCCATGGGGTCACAATGAGTTGGACACAACTGAGCGAGTAAAACAAGTACCATTAAACGAGTTACTTCAGCTGAAACCCTGGGATTCACTCATAATGTCTCACTCATTCATACTCCCCAAATTCAGTTCATCAAATGATAACTCTCAGTCTCTACTGCTATCACTTTAGGTGCTATGGTTGTATGTCTCTCTCAAATTCATATGTTGAAACCTAGTCCCCAGTGTGATGGTATTTGGAGGTGGGGCCTTTGGGAGATGATTAGGTTGTAAGGACTGCAACTCATAAATAGGACTTATGGCCTTATAAAAGCCCATGTAGGCTTCCCACATGGCTAAGTGATAAAAAAAATCCACCTGTCAATGCAGGAAATACAGGGAGATGCAAGCTTGATCCTGGGTCAGGAAGTGGAAATGGCAACCCATTTGGGTATTCTTGCCTGAAGAATCCTATGGACAGAGGAGCCTGGAGGGCTACAGTCCATAGGGTCACAAAGAGTCGGATATGACTCTGTGAGTGTACATGCATGCATGCACACAAGAGACCCCAGGGGGCTCCCTAGCCCTTCTACCATGTGAGGACATAGCAGAACGATAGCCATCTCTAAACCAGAAAGCAGACCACCAGCAGGCACCCAATCTGCCAGTGCCTTGATCTTGGACTTCCCAGAATCCAGACCTGTGAAAATAAAATTCTATTGTTTATAAGCCACTTGGGCTATGATAATCTGTTAAAGCAGCCAGAACTGACTAAGACATTAAGCAAGACCACTGTCTTTTCACACAAGATATTCCTTACTGGGTCCTTCCCCACCTCTCTACTACACTCCATTTTTTACCAGACTGATCTTTCAAAAATATCAGATCATGTCATTCCATCAATGACATTCCATTCTTCTTTTCTTCCATAGCCTAAAAGTCTTATATGATCTTGTGTCTGCCTACTGCATCAGCTTAGATAAATTGGAACTACCTACTCCTTATCTGCATGGTTCAAAGTGTGTCCACAAGAGACATTTCTTACAAAACTTGAAAGGCAAAAGTGAAGCTGCAGCCAGAGTGCTTTTACCCTTTGCAGGCTGGTGCAAGGGTCCCAGGTACTGTGGCAACTTATGCACCTTGTCACCATAATCTGGCTCCCTGTGCCAGTGTGAGATGGTCGTTGGTGTGGGTCAGCTATTCCACCTCCCAATGGATCTTCTACATCCCCTGAGTCAGATAAGTGTTTATCCCTGTGTCAAAGAGCCAGCTCTTTCCAGAAGAGACCCACACCATCAAAGCTGGAGGACTGAAGATGAGAAAGTAACACAGGTTCTAGTCTGTCCTCATAGGTTCCAACTCATATTCCTGGATTTCAGTTTGGCCTCACTCTTCCCTGTACAGCTATGTTCCCGATTCCCTACTCTGCTGAAATCAAACTCCTACCTGAGAGGCAATGTTTTTATAGAGACTTTATAGTGATATTAATTCATACTCTATATTGCAAAAGCTCAAACACGCTCACACAATTTCCTAGTGATTAAGTCTCTGTAACAGAACCTGATGGATACAGACTTCTCTGAATTGGTTCTGAATTAATTTTAATTGGTTGTGTGATCTAGATAGATATAGCAGCATTAATAAGCTGCCTCAAGTGGTAAGATGTAGCAGCAGTAGCAGCAGCAAGTGGTAAAGAGGACACTGATAGTTCTTGGGAGGTAGTGCCAAAATAGTACTTAAATTGTCACCAATAGACATTTCTTTTTTTAAAAATGTAATCATTGGAGTATTTTCTTGGGTTCCAAATTCACTGCAGATGGTGACTCCGGTCATGAAATTAAAAGATGCTTGCTCCTTGGAAGAAAAGCTATGACAAACCTGAAAAGTATATTTAAAAGCAGAGACATTACTTTGCCAACAAAGGTCCATATAGTCAAAGCTATGGTTTTTCCAGTAGTCATGCATGGATGTGAGAGTTGGACCATAAAGAAGGCTGAATACCAAAGAATTGATGCTTTTCAACTGTGGTGAGGGAGAAGACTCCTGAGACTCCCTTGGACTCCAGGGAGATCAAACCAGTCAATCCTAAAGGAAAACAATCCTAAAGGAAATCAGTCCTGAATATTCATTGGAAGGACAGATGCTGAAGCTGAAGCTCCAATACTTTGACTGCCTGATGCGAAGAACCAACTCATTAGAAAAAATCCTGATGATGGGAAAGATTGAAGGCAGGAGGAGAAGGGGATGACAAAGGACAAGACGATTGGATAGCATCACTGACTCAATGGACATGAGTTTGAGCAAGCTCTGGGAGTTGGTGAGGGACAGGGAGGTCTGGCATGCTGCAGTCCATGGGATCGCAGAGTTGGACATGACTGAGTGACTGAACAACAACAACAAATAATTGCTTTATAATATTGAGCTAATTTCTGCTGTGCAGCTAAGCGAATCAGCTGCATGTATGTTGTGTGTATATACATATATCCTCTCCTTCTTGAGCCTCCCTCCATCCTGGTGTTTAAGGAATCAAGGCTTTGAAGATCATTTTGGTGAAAAAGGAGAATCTGTTGATTGCTAGCTTATAAGTGCCCTGGAGAATGTGGAGACTGAAAATAATGAGTTCAGGGCTTTAAATTCCCAACTAAAGTACTGTACTAAGGATATAAAATTGAGTGAAACCCTTATCTCCTATAACTGCAGAGTCAATTTCTGTAAAAATCAAAACAAAGATTTAATTCTTAGAGTGGCTAGGTGATGATGCAGATTTAACTTTCAATCTCTTATGCTAAAGTTAGGACACTAAAAGAAATGTGCTCCTAAAACCTGGGATAGAGGCATATGAGCAGATTTTGATGAAGCTAGAAAACTTGAACCCAAAATCAGATGCGTCTTCTCTGCCAATAGAGCCAGCACTTGCTCTGTCTGAGGAAATTATTCCTTTTTGTCTAAAGTGCTCATAATAGCATCTCCCAAAACCCTTGTGAGAGACTCTTAGCCTAGTCAGATATTTTGATGGAGAGTTAGGGGGTTATAGGATTTGAGGAGAGGAGGAGCATTGTCAAACTCAATGAATGCTGGGATGTGTGGAGTGAAAATTATCATTACAAATGGATATATCATTATCATTAATAATGATAAGAAGTTAAGACTTCATACAAGACAGCCTCTGCTTTTTCTGTTAAAATAGATGCTAAAACAGAGGGATTGGAAGTTTGAGAAGAAGAGCCAAGTTCTGCAGTAGCAACCAAGAAGAATCAGAATCACAAGAGGCCTGCACTAAGACTGGCAAATATTAAGAGCATAATGGAGATCATCAGAAAGCTTGAATATTTATGAACAGCTGTACAGATAATCCTGTGTCAGCAGCTGAAATGGTGAAGAGAAGGTAAATGGTTCAATTCATCCGTAATCCAAGCTTTACTGAGCGGGTAAAGTGTGGGAAAGTTGAGGCAATGGAGTTGATGGGCTACTGAGAGCGATGTCTAAACAAAGGGATGAAAAAAAAAAAAAAAAGGTAAACAAAGGGATGATGGATTGTAAGCCAGAGAGGAAAAAGAAGTGGAACCAAGAAGGGCATAATAGACCAAACAAGTAAGAAAAGTGAAAGGCATGACGATTTATTAATTTGCTCATTTGAAAAACTATTTCTTTTTTCTTTTTAAGAGCTTTATTAAGAGTATAATGTATAAACCATAAATTTTATCCATTGTAAGTATAAAATTTAATTATGTTTAATAAAGTTACAGAGTTGTACAACTGTCATGACATTCTAAATTTAGAATGTTTATGTTACTCCCCAAATCGTATCCATTTGCAGATATTCTTTAATTTTACTTCTGCTGCTGCTGCTAAGTCGCTTCAGTCGTGTCCGACTCTGTGCAACCCCGTGGACGGCAGCCCACCAGGCTCCCCCATCCCTGGGATTCTCCGGGCAAGAACACTGGAATGGGTTGCCATTTCCAATTTTACCTCTAGCACTAAATAAACATTAATCAATTTTCTGTCTCTATAGATTTGCCTCTTCTAGACATTTTATATGAATGGAATTATACAATAATATGTTGTCTTTTGTATCTGGCTTATTCTATTTAGCAAAAAATTCCTGAGGTTCATCCATGCCATCAGTGTTTCATTCCTTTTATTGCTGAATAGTATTGCATTGAATGACTGTGCCCCTTTTATTTATCTATGACTCAGGATCCTATTTTTGGTTATTATAAATAATACTGTTATGAAAATTTACACCTAAGTCTTTGTATAAACATACGTTTTCATTTCTCTTGTATAGATGCCTTGGATACCCAAGAACCTAATAATTTTACTCCTGGCTGGGAATCTATGCAAGAGATGTGCACAAAAAGACTTACACATAAATTTATGTTTAAATTTGCAAGAAATTGTCAACTTGTTCAAAGTGACTGCCCTGTTTATATTCTGAATAGCAATATATGAGAATTCTAATTCATCCACATTCTCACCAACACTAATTATTACCCACTATAGTGGATATAGAGTGGTATCATCAATGAAGTGAAGTGAAAGTCACTCAGACATGTCCAACTTTTTGTGACCTCATGGACTATACAGTCCATGGAATTCTCCAGGCCAAATACTGGAGTGGATAGCCTTTTCCTTCTCCAGGGGATTTCTCAATCCAGGGACTGAACACAGGTCTCCCACATTGCAGATGGATTCTTTACCTGCTGAGTCACGAGGGAAGCCTGACATCTCCAAACAGCCGAGGGTATCATCAATACTGTGATTTATAAGAAATATATATTTAATCATTTGGTCTTGTGCACAGTTCCTGGCTCAAAACTTTCCAAATCCTTGGAATTTCCTAGGTGCTGAGAGTCATAAAAGTGTCTTCTGTTATGTGAGTGAGGTGACTTTGGAAAGCACCTAAAGATGGGAGCTGGTTGCCAAGAGAATTAACCCTGTGACTTCTTGTTTAGTTGCTGAGTCATGTCCCACTCTTTCGTGACCCCTTGGATTGTAGCCCTCCAGGCTCCTCTGTCCATGGGATTTCTCAGGCAAGAATACTGGAGTGAGTTGCTATTTCCTTCTCTAGGAGATCTTTCAGACCCAGGGATCAAACCCATGTCTCCTGCTTGGCAGATGGATTCTTTACCACTGAGTCAGGGTTGGAACTTTCAATCCCACCTCTTCATTTCTTCTGAGAGGAGAGAAGCTTGAGGTTGAGTTAATCACCACTGGCCAATGATTTAGTCAACCAAGACTAAATGAAACCTCCATAAATCCCTCCAAAAGACAGCTCTTTGTCCTCTTTTGGAGAGTTTGCACATTGTTGTTTTTGTTGTGCTAACTTGTGTCTGACTCTTTGTGACCCCATGGACTGCAACACACCAAGCTTCCCTCTCATGTTGGGGAACCAAAAAGCTTCCGCACGCCTCCACACCCTAGGAGGATGGACGCTTCTTTGCTCATGACTTGCTCTATGCATCTCTTCATCTGGCTGGTGGCTTGTATTCTTTATTATTGTTTTATAACAAATTGATAGTTCTGCTTCATTGACTATGCTAAAGCCTTAGACTGTGCAGATCACAACAAACTGTGGAAAATTCTTAAAGAGATGGGAATACCGGACCACCTTACTTGCCTCCTGAGAAACCTGTATGCAGGTCAAGAAGCAACAGTTAGAACTGGACGTGGAACAACAGACTGGTTCCAAATTGAGAAAGGAGTACACAAGGTTGAATATTGTCCACCCCATTTATGAAGAGTACATCATGTGAAATGCTGGGCTGGATGAAGCTCAAGCTGGAATCAAGATTGCTGAGAAAAATGCCAATAACCTCAGATATGCAGACGATACCACCCTCAAAGCAGAAAGCAAAGAGGAACTAAAAGAGCCTCTTGATGAAGGTGAAAGAGTGAAAAACCTGTCTTAAAACTTGATTCAAAAAGCAAAGATCATGGCATCTAATCTCATCACTTCATGGCTAATAGATGGGGAAACAATGGAAACAGTGACAGACTGTATTTTCTTGGGCTCCAAAATCACGACAGATGGTGACTGCAGTCATGAAATTAGAAGATGCTTACTCTTTGGAAGGAAAGCTCTGACAAACCTGGACAGTGTATTAAAAAGCATAGACATCACTTCTGACGAAGGTCCATCTAGTCAAATCTATGGTTTTTCCAGTAGTCATGTATGGATGTGAGAGTTGGACCATAAAGAAGGCTGAGCGCTGAAGAATTGATGCTTTTGGAGTCTGGTGTTGGAGAAAACTCTTGAGAGTCCCCTGGACTGCAAGCAGATCAAATTAGTCAATCCTGCTACTGCTGCTACTGCTAAGTCACTTCAGTCATGTCCGACTCTGTGCAACCCCATAGATGGCAGCCCACCAGGCTCCCCCGTCCCTGGGATTCTCCAGACAAGAACACTGGAGTGGGTTGCCATTTCCTTCTCCAATGCATGAAAGTCAAAAGTGAAAGTGAAGTCGCTCAGTCGTGTCCAACTTCACGACCCCACAGACTGCAGCCTACCAGGCTCCTCCATCCATGGGATTTTCCAGGCAAGAGTACTGGAGTGGGTTGCCGTTGCCTTCTCCATTAGTCAGTCCTAAAGGAAATCAATCCTGAATATTCATTGGAAGGACTGATGCTGAATCTCCAATACTTGGGCCACCTGATGTGAAGAGCCCACTCTTTAGAAAAGACCCTGATGCTGGGAAAGATTGAAGGCAAGAGAAGAAGGAGACGACAAAGGACGAGATGGTTGGATGGCATCACTGATTCAAAGGACGTGAGTTTGAGCAAGCTCTGGGAGATGGTGGGGGACAGGGAAGCCTGGCATGCTGCAGTCCATGGGGTCTCAAAGAGTGACTGAGTGACTGAACAATAACAACAACAAATAGATAATCTAGTGAATAAATGAGTTTTTCTGAGTTCTGTGAGCCATTCTAACAAAGTAATAATGTGTCCATAGATGGATGTGTGTGTGTTAGGGGGAAGGGGTGTTATTTGACTCAAGCCCATGGAGAAGCCCAGTGTTTTCACCACTCTAAGAAAGTCCCTGGGCTTCCCTGTGGCTCAGTGGTCAAGAATCTGCAGGTTTGATCTCTGGGTTGAGAAGATTCCCCTGGAGAAGGAAATGGCAACCCACTCTAGTATTCTTAACTGGGAGATCTCACAGACTGGGGAGTCTGGTGGGCCACAGTCCATGGCGGGGTTGCAGAAGAGTTGGACATGACTTAGACACTAACAACAACAAAGAATCCTAATCATAATAAGGGACTTGGATCCAATGAGACAAAATCTACATGATTTTCTGGTGCTAGAGGAGGCTACCCTGCACCTTGACCCACTTTGTCCTATTGGTTTTCAGTTTCCAGAGAGCCTGATTTTCAGGCCTGTAATCCACACTGTCCCAACATTTCCAGTTTCCTCCAGCTCTGAGTCAGACAGCAGGATGGAGCTCACTATGCTCTGACCCAGGCTCCCCAGCAGAGCGGATCCATGTGCGGAAACAATGCTTGACGTGTCCCACCGGCTAAGGTTGTTCCAACTCTGTAGGGACACTGAAAGAATGTATCAGCAGACTTGCCCAGGTATCTAAAACACATTTTCAAAATGTCAAGTGACCCTTGATGACCAGACTGCTGATTAACTGCAGCGTCCCAGGGGTCCTTGGAGGGGAGAAGCTGAAGCCAAGTTTTCAGTGTGTAATCACCTCTCACTGAGTCAGAAAGCTCACTGCCAAGCTGGAGCAGCAGTAGAACGTGGTCGGAATGATTGTAGTTTCCCAGCCACCGTCCTCAGCCAAAATTCTGCTTCAAATTCTCTATTCTCAGAGGAACAGCCTGGGAATTTGGAAGTTCTTCATAGAAGTTCCTGGACGAGCTCCACCCTCTTCATTTCTACCACCTCAACCCTCATGCCAGCTATGAGACACTGGAGTTGCATCAGCTGACTTCCATCTTTGTCAGAGCTCCCCCCTCTCACATCAGCCTGCACTCAGTAGCAGCAGCATCTTTTCCTAGGCTTTGTCTCTCACCTGGGAACCTACAGTAATACTTGTTACTGATGTAGAGTTGATATTAAGCCAACAACCATGATCCTCAATGATTTGCCACCCTATCACAATCAGTTTACATGGAGAAATATTCAAGGTTCAAGTGACACCGTAGGCTTTTCTTGAACCGGAACACTTGCTTACACTATGAGTAGATCCAAGGACCTTACCAAAATAGACTAAGGAATATTTTGGGCTTCTTTTTCCTGGGCACTTCCAGGAAATGGGTATTTCCCATAGTTGCACAGGCTATAGAATTCAACACAGAATTGTGTTGAAGGAAGTGAATTGTGAAGCAAGGGAATTGTGTTATAGAATTGTGAATCACAAGGGAGAAAACTCAAAGAAAGAGACCAACCAAAGAGAATCTAACCCTTCTGTTCCTGCCATTAACTGTGCCACTCCTTAGCTCCAACTTAGAGGTCCAGAATAATCACTAACAATGTGGCTGTTTTTTTGTCATCTGACAAAAGGATTGTCTTCGCAATAATTTCCAAAGTGATAAATACAAAATTGTACAAATGAAATAAATTTAGCAGATATTCTGTAAAAAAATGAAATATTAAAAATGTGAATGGACGCTGGTATCTCTTAACTCATAAATCTTGGTCAGCTTCTTCCCAAGCTTACCTGTTTACATACTTTATACTGTGGCTCAGATGGTAAAGAATCTGCCTGTAATGCAGGAGACCTGAGTTTCATTCCTAGGTTAGGAAAATTCCCTAGAAAAGGAAATGGAAATCAATTCTGGTACTCTTGCCTGGAGAATTCCATAAACAGAGAAGCCTGGCAGGCTACAGCCCATGGAGTCCAAAGAGTCGGATATGACTGAGTGACTAACACGTTCACTGTCTTAAAGTATACATTTTTAATGTAAAAAAATCATTGATATCCTGACTTCTTTATGTGGTTATTCTGCACACACATGTCCCTGTTGTTTCTGTGTCCAAACTGCATCTTATAAGGTTTTAAGGACATCAGTCAGATTGGACTAAGGTCTGCTCTATTGGCCTCATTTTAACTCTATCACCTTTTTAAAAATGCTCTTTCCAAATACAGTCACACTCTGAGATATTGGGGGTTCAGTTCAGCTCAGTCGCTCAGTCGTGTCCAACTCTCTGCGACCCCATGAATTGCAGCACGCCAGGCCTCCCTGTCCATCACCAACTCCCGGAGTTCACTCAAACTCACATCCATCAAGTCGGTGATGCCATCCAGCCATCTCATCCTCTGTCATCCCCTTCTCCTCCTGCCCCCAATCCCTCCCAGCATCAGAGTCTTTTCCAATGAGTCAACTCTTCGCATGAGGTGGCCAAAGTACTGGAGTTTCAGCTTCAGCATCATTCCTTCCAAAGAATACCCAGGGGTTCTTTGGGGGTTAGGACTTCAATAAATGAATTATGAGGTGACATGATTCCATCCATAGTAATAGTATATGGTAGTTATCTATTTATGCAGATACCAATGCATTTGTAAATACAAGTACATACCAATGCATTTGTAAATAAATTTATCTCCTGCATTTAGCATAGCACAGCATATAGCTTGGTATGTATATATGGGTGTACGGGTGAATGCATAAGCGCCTAACACCATTGTGGTCACTAAGGAAAGTTTATTGATTTGCCAGGTTTTAGGTGGAAGGAAAGTGTTAGTTAATGTTAGTTGCTCAGTCGTGCCCGACTCTTTGCGACCCCATGGACTGCAGCCCTCCAGGCCCCTCTGGCCATGAGATTTTCCAGGCAAGGATACTGGAGTGAGTTGCCATTTCCTTCTCCAGGGAATCTTCCCAACCCAGGGATTGAACCCGGGTCTCCTGCACTGCAGGCAGATTCTTTACCAACTGAGCTACAAGGGAAGCCCCCCTCCATTGTATATTAATTAAAGATATTTGAATGTTGCTCAAAAACCCTTTAGGATGGCATCTTTGTCTCCAAAATCAAAGATCCCTGAAGTTATGGCTGCTGCTGCTGCTGCTGCTGCTGCTAAATTGCTTCAGTCGTGTCTGACTCTGTGCGACCCCATAGACGGCAGCCCACCAGGCTCCCCTGTCCCTGGGATTCTCCAGGCAAGAACACTGGAGTGGGTTGCCATTTCCTTTTCCAATGCATTAAAGTGAAAAGTGAAAGTAAAGTCACCCAGTCGGGCCCGACTCTTAGCGACCCCATGGACTGCCGCCTACCAGGCTCCTTCATCCATGGGATTTTCCAGGCAAGAGTACTGGAGTGGGCTGCCATTGCCTTCTCCGGAAGTTATGGCTAATGGGATTAAAACTGCCACTTTTCTGCCATGCCATATCCTATTCACTTCATGCTCATTTACATGTGGATTACAGTACCAGAGCTGTTTAAAGAGTTAACAGTTAATGGGAACAGGCAGGAGCTTGGGAGTACAGGGTAAGACCAAATGAAATATTTAGTGAGAGTGGAGAAGAGTGATTACTAAATGGATTGGCTGTCCTGATGTCAAGGCGACCAAATGAGATGAAGGAACTTAGAGAAGAACATAGAAACATCTGGATAGCAAATGAAAATTTCAGTCTTTTTCCCAGATATTTGGTCGACACAAAACCTCACTCCACAGCATTGGACAGTCTTCAGAAGAGTAGCTGAATGCTTTGCCTCTCTCCTGGGTTTCTCTTGTGTGTTGAGACACAGTCAGGCCTCCAACTCTGAACTCCCAGGAAATACGGGGTGGGAAAAGCAGTGATTTTCTAGTGCCAAATGATTACAGCTGCCAACAGGGCAAGACTCTGTGTGTACCCTACGGCATTTCCAGGATGTGGACAATAGCCTTAGAAGCAGCAGTAAAAGATGCGTGATGAGACATACCTGCCTGTCTGTGACTGCAAACCTCTGAACAGGTATCACCAAGTGTGAGGGAGGACCCGTGACAGAGGATGAACTCCACGAAGCAGCCTATCCTTCGGGGATAGAGAAACTTGATAAAAAGAGTGTATCACATTCCAGGGAAATGAAACAGCTTCCTGGACTCACTGTAGAGAAGAAGCTTGTGAAAGAAGTTCTGTGGGCTCAGTAGGAAAGGAACAGGATGTTTCACAGATATGGCTCTCATCTCGTCCTCCTTTGAAAGCAAAACTTTTTATGTGGTGTCTCTGAGGGTGGGTGGTTTGGGAATTCTTTTAAGTGACTTGACTATTGAATGCAGGAAAGAACAAGAAGAGATGAAGTGTAACGACTCTGTGGTAGCAGCATTAAACATCCACATAGGACCGTGCTACCTCATCTCAGTATCTTTCCCAAAATATAATACTGTTTGGTAAGTCGTCTGGAAAGGATAAGTACAGGGAACCATGAGAGTACATGCAGGGTCACTGACCCAGGATGAAGGGGTCCCTGTGGAATGTCATAGCTCGGCAAAAGTCTGGATCACAACAATGTTAGCTGACCCTTATGAAGCCAGACAGAGTTCTACATAAGTGACATATATTATCACAATTTGTTAATGAATACTTTAACAATCCCTTGAGGTAAGGACTGTAATTTATTCCTACACTATGGTGAGTCAGTGGATAAAGGTCATTCTCAAAAGAGATCAGTGGTTTTGTAGAGGCTCAGTGGTGAGTGAGTAGTCCAGTGTGGCTAAAAGGCTGGAGAATTAAGCAGATGCCAAGATATGAAAGGTCCCATAAATCCTTTTAAGAAGTTTTGACTTTATTTGCAGAGTAACATGAAACAAAATTTGTTTTGAGAGACCCAGGAGGGCTAGACTCAATGAGACCAACCCTGGCAAGTTGGTCCTTGTCCCAAACTGAGGCATGTGAGAGGAAATTTAGGAACGGATTTTTTTCCTACTTGGCTGAAGTTCATTTATTTTCCATAAAGCAAAATGAGTGAATGCCCTTATTCTAGGTGGTGAAGTTGAATGAGTTTTAATCTCATCTCTCTAAAATGAGATCTACCAGATGCCCAACAAGGCCAGGAGGCCAGAAGTGGAATCACTGGCACCAGAAAACCAGGACTCTGTCTCAGAAATGGAGTTCCCCCCAAAACTTGAGGTTGCCAACCACTGCTTTCCTGGAAAAGCCTGAGTCTGGCCATTAAAAGGCAATCAGTGTCCTTGCTGCCACTGATACATACATGGGGTGTCTGTCTTCATGATAATTCTCATCCCTGATGTGAGATCAAAGGTACCAACAATAGTAGAAAATTATAGAAGGAAATAGAGCACATTAGCAGCATTTGGAAAGCCATTGCAAAAGGCAGGAAAAATTCTTCAGTACTTGTTATCAAGTAAGATTAAAAGCAAGGATAAAATTTACTAAATTAGCATTATCAAGGGAAGTGGTGTTCCATCCTTTTTGTGGTTTTTAATTGCACTTTGAAACAAACTACAACTCAAAATATCTGATTGTAGTCTAGGAAAATGATTACCCAAAAAGTAGAATGTGTGTGTGTGTGTGTGTGTGTGTGTGTGTGTGTGTGTGTATAGAGAGAGAGACAGAGAAAGAGAGACAGAGAGAGAGAGAGCTTTACTCCCCAGTAGCACAAAAGCTAGCTTTTATTCAAAGCAGATGAGAATGAACTAGAAGTGATGCTTCTATGCATCCACTCAGCTTCCTGACTTCAGCGTATTATTCCACAGACAAAAGGTGGAAAATGGAGACACCTTAATCTTTCTCAACCCTCAGGAGCTTCATTTCTATACACTGACTGAATACCAATGGCTACATCTGGTTTCTGAACAAAGGAAGCTGAGCTTCCTTAGCTTCCCGTTAGAACAGGCACAGTCATCTGTCCTTAATTGACACACCCAGCTCAAATGTTGCTGCACTGGCTGGCCTTCGGCCATTGCTGTCTTGACAGCAAAATCACTATCATCTGGCTCAGTTGGATCAAAGAAGGACACGCATTTGATGTAGGGCTGTTCCTTACAGCCTCACACTTCGTTATTATTACCTCTTTGGCAACATGGTAGAGAGATGAAAAATAGGCATCCTTTGATATGCACCAGAAACAGCTCCCAGACCTACAGGCTGAACTTGACTGTCTGCCTGGCAGGCTCTTGGGAACCGCTGCTTCTGCAGTTCCTCTGTTCTGTTGGCGGTTGCTTCAGATGTTGGGCTTGAAGAAACCTTGAAGCGCAAGCCAAAAACAACAAGAGAGAGATTGTTGATATGAGAAATGAGGATGTTCCAAATGAGGAGGCAGTTTATCTGTCAATCCCAGTATGCCAAACAGTAGGGCTTGTTTTAGTCTGTCCCAGTCACTACCCCTAATCAAAGACCTCTGTTTTAGAAATGTTGGCTACCCCAGTTTGTTCACACATACTGTTACTCTTCAAGCTTGCAAGTTGTGAAGTCATTTTACACTTGGGGAAGCTGAAGGCAGAAAGGATGACTGCTATGGGTAAGGTCAAGCTGTTTAGGCCCTACTTTAAGCTGGATACCACTCGACAGCATTTCCCAACCTTCTCATTTTTGGTTACACTTACAAATCTCAAAATTTACTATAGTCACTGGAGTATGGAAAATGGAAACAAACCTAATGAAAATAAATATGAGAAAGAGTTTGGAAGTGGTAGGAACTGTGAATAAGAGAATACACAGACTATAGAATATGGAACAGAACAAAGTAACAAAATGATAAAGAAAGAATATGGTGTTGTTATGATCGAATTTTATCCCTCAAAAAGATAATGTTGAAGTCTTAACCGCTCATACCTGTGAAAGGGACCTTACTTGGAAATAGGGGTTTTGCAGGTGCAATCAAGTTATAATGTGGTCATTAGGGTGGGCTCTAATCTGACTGATGTTTTTACAAGAAGAGGAAAATGTCACGTGAAGAGACAGACACACAGGGAAAATGCCAAATGATGATAGAGGCGGAGAACATCAAGAATTGATAGTTACCACCAGCTTCCCTGGTGGCTCAGCTGGTAAAGAATCTGCCTGTAATGCAGGAGACCTGGGTTCGATCCCTGGGTCGGGAAGATCCTCTGGAGAAGGAAATGGCAACCCACTCCAGTATTCTTGCCTGGAAAATCTCATGGGTGGAGCCTGGTAGGCTACAGTCCAAGGGGTCGCAAAGAGTCAGACATGACTGAGCAACTTCACCAGCTTCCCTGGTGGCTCAGATGATAAAGAATCTGCCTGTAATGCAGGAGACCTGGATTTGATCCCTGGGTTGGGATGATACCCTAAAGAAGGGAATAGCTACCCACTCCAGTATTCTTGCCTGGAGAATCCCATGGACAGAGGGGCCTGGCAGGCTACAGTCCATGGGGTTGCAAAGGGCTGGACACAACTGAGCAATTATCACTTTCACTGATAGCCAGGAAGAGGCAAGAAAGTGTTTTTCCCTACAGGTTTTAGAGGAAGTGTGCCCTGTCAAGGCTTGGATTTTGGACTGTAAGCCTTCAGAACTATAAAAGAATGAACTTCTGTTGCTTTGAGCCACCCTGGTTTTGGTTCTTTGCTAAAGAGGCCTGGGGAGACTGAAACAGGGCACACGAGGAGAAACCTGACCCTGATGTCATTCAGCTCCACCCTGATGTGAAGTGGAATTAAGCAGCTACAGCATCATCTCGAAAGCCTAACATGGGCAGTATCTTCTTTACCCTTTGGAAAGTGAAAACAGTCTTTGCTTATGCTCAGCTTTCCAGCACCTCTCTACTTCTTCACAGTGGGACAGAGCTCTCTGAAGCCAATTAGATTATTTCATTTGCCAGTTGTGTTGGTAACCCAGGATTCAATCTTCTAAGTTTTAGAGACTTGAACTCATTGAAGGCGGCCAGATGAATCTCAACCCATCTTTAGACAGTTGCGCCACCTTGATGATGTTCTATCTTCTTCAACCTGAAGTTCAGTCTTATCAATAGGCGGAACATCTTCACTTTTCACTTTCATGCATTGGAGAAGGAAATGGCAACCCACTCCAGTATTCTTGCCTGGAGAATCCCAGGAACAGAGGAGCCGAGTGGGCTGCCATCTATGGGGTTGCACAGAGTCGGACACGACTGAAGGGACTTAGCAGTAGCAGCAGCAGAAACTGAGTAGACCTGGAGAAGTTCGATTTACCCATGTTAACCATAACGGACTTGTATCAGATTTTTGTTTTTGTTTTGCCTAAAACTTAACTTTGCCTCTCTGGTGGGCTGCATTGCATTGTGTCTATTACTACTGGTAACGCAGGGCATTATCCAGTCTCTCCCCCAAGAGTCAAAGTAAAAAGGACTCACATCTTGCCAGTCTTCTGTCTGGGACTTTACATAGGTCAGAAGTGAAACAAACCTATCCAAAGAGGAAGGGATGTTTGGATAGTTTTTTAGGCAACTTTGTATTTAGGCTTTGTCAACAGCTACATCATGTTGGCTTTGTTCTGCTAAAGCATGATTACTATACCTCTTTCCTGCTTCTGATTTTTCTCCCACATAAGTGTATCTTTGTCCCATAAGAATGATTTTTATAAGTAGAATTGCTGAGTCAAAGATTCTGATGACTCCTGAGATTTCTGAGAAAATGTCCAAATTGTTCTGATAACAAATTATACCAAGTTACATTCCCAGATGTGGAAAATATTTTATCTTGTCAACTTCACAATACAGTTTTACTCTTGGAAAATTATAAACTATATATTTTATGGTACACTTTGTTGCTGTTATTGTTCAGTTCCTAAGTTGCATCCAACACTTTGTGACTCCATGGACTGCAGCAAGCCAGGCTTCCCTGTCCTTCACCATCTCCCAGAGTTTCTCAAATTCACATCCATTGAGTCAGTGATACCATCCAACTATCTTATCCTCTGCTGCCCTCTTCTTCTTTTGCCTTCAATCTTTCCCAGCATCAGGGTCTTTTCCAATGAGTTGGTTCTTCCCCTCAGGTGACCAAAGTATTGGAACTTCAGCTTCAGCATCAGTCCTTCCAATGAATATTCAGGGTGGATTTCCTTTAGGATTGACTGGTGTGAGTTCCTTGCAGTCCAAGGGACTCTGAAGAGTCTTCTCCAGCACCACAATGTGAAAGTATCAATTTTTTAGTTTCAGCCTTCTTTATGTTCCAACTCTAACACCCATACATAACTACTGGAAAATCATAGCTTTGACTGTATAGACCTTTGTTGGCAAAGTGATGTCTTTGCTTTTTAAGACACTGTCTAGGTTTGTCACAGCTTTCCTTCCAAGGAGCAAGCATCTTTTAATAATTCATAAATGAACCAGATAAGCATAGTTTTACAGTCAATGTGTTTCTTCAACTCTAATTCTTATCAGAGTTCTTTTAAAAACTTGTGTTTTTCCATTTTCCAGTGTACCCCAGCACCTGACCAACAAGTAACACATAGTTAAGTGCATAATGAAAATGTAAATAAATGAAAATGAATTAATGCCTGAATGAGAGACCAGTTTGAAGGACAGAAATCAGTAACATTGCAGAGAACACTATCAGTGTTTTTTTTTTTCCATAACAGAAATGTCCTTAAGAAAGTAATAGGACAAATATTCAAAGAAAAAAGAGGATACTATGAAGATTTTGCCAAATATTATTATTCTTTCATCTTTACTTTTGAATGATGTATTAACATTATTAACAAAGTACAAACAAAACTACAAACAACAGATACAGAAGTGAAAAGTGAATTTTCTCCCCATGTCTATGCCTGAATCTCCTACTTTCCTTCCAACAGGCAACTATGATTACAGCCAAACCACATTTTTAAATGCTATTAACTCACTCAGAGGCATTCTCCAAATTCCATCCATCAATGGACACCATTCCTATAGATAAAAGCATGTTTGCAAAGCATTCCACAATTTTTCATTCTACCCTTGGATGAAGATACAGTGCAGAGGACTCTATAATGATGGGTGACATCTGGACACCAACATTACTTCCCACGACCCTGGGGGAAGAAGCAAACATCTGTGGAGTGTCTGCCTTGCCTTACCAAAGAGGGTCTGAGAGCACATTTGTGTGTTCTGAGAGTGACATCCACTGGTGTATAGTCATCACTGCACATTCCAGGCCTTCAGAGATCTGCACACAGGAAATCCTTAATTAAACATTTTACCAGGCATGGTGATTCTCAGATGTCCATCCATGCAGTTCTCTTAAGTTTCCAAGCATAGTGATCATATCTACACTGAATCTCAGAAGAGAAGATATAACAACCATCAGGTCTCAATGTGCTGCGTCAAAAATAAAGATGTTCTGCTGGACATCATTGTAAATGAAGCAACTGACAAAGGATTAATCTCCTCAATATAGAAGTAGCTCATACAACTAAATATCAGAAAAACAAATAACTCAATCAAAAAATGGGCAGAAGACATTTTCCAAAGAAGACACACAGATAGCTAATAAACACATGAAAAAATGCTCAGCATCACTTATTATTAGAGGAATGCAAATCAAAACAACAATGAGGTATCACCTCACACGGGTCAGAATGGTCATCATCAAAAAATCTACAAACAATAGATTTGTAGAGAGGATGTGGAGAAAAGGGACCCCTTCTGCACAGTGGGTGGAAAAGTAACTTGACACAGCCTCTATGGAGAAAAGTATGAATATTTCTTTAAAAACTAGGACTGAAGCTACCATATGACCTAGCCCACCACTGGGCGTATACTGAGAAAACCACAATCTAAAAGACATTTGGTACATACCCCAAAGTTCGTTAAAGCTCTATTTACAATAGTCGGGACATGGAAGCAACCTAGATGTCCATCGAGAGATGAATGGACAAAGATGTGGTACACATATACAAAGAAATATTACTCAGCCATAAAAAGGAATGAGTTTGAGTCTGTTCTAGTGAGGTAGATGAACCTAGAGTCTGTTATATAGAATGAAGTAAGTCAAAAAGAGAAAAATACCATATATTAATGCATATATATATGGAATCTAGAAAAATGGTACTGATTAACCTATTTGAAGGGTAGCAATAGAGACACAGAAATAAGGAACAGACTTGTGGGCACAGTGGGGAAAGGAGAGGGTGAGATGAATTGAGAGAGTCGCATTAAAGCATATATATTATCATATGTAAAATAGATAATGAGAATTTGCTAAATGATGCAGGGAACTTAACCTGGTTCTCTGTGACAACCTAGAGGGTTGGATGGGTCATGGAGTAGGGAGAGGAGGGGGCATATGTATACCTATGGTTGATTCATGTTAATGTATGGCAGAAACCAACGCAACATTGTTAAGCTATTATCTTCCAATTAAAAATAAACAAATGCTTTTAAAAAATAAAAAAGAAAGAACATACTTTTCAAAATATCCTGTGATAAGCCATAATGGAAAAGGACATTTAAAAATATATATATATATATACATATATATATATATATATGTATAACTGAATCACTTTGCTATACAGCAGAAATTGACACATTAGAAATCAACTATACTTCAATAGGGACTTCCCTGGTGGCTCAGATGGTAAAGCGTCTGCCTAAAATGTGGGAGACCCAGCTTCAACCCCTGGGTCGAGAAGATCTCCTGGAGAGGGAAATGGCAACTCACTCCAGTATTCTTGCCTGGAAAATCCCATGAACAGAGGAACCTGGTAGGCTACAGTCCATGGGGTCGCAAAGAGTCGGACATGGCTGAACAACTTCACTTTCTTTTCTTCTTTTACACATCAATAAAATGTTAAAAATCCATACATATTCTGAGAAAAAACAATATCCTTAATCTCAACATCCACTTGAATGCCTTCTATGTCATCATCCCCAGGAAGCAAGTATCATTTCGGTGAAAACAGCAGGAGTCCCATGTCAGAGACCGAGGCTTTTTTAACACAACCATTGATGACATGAGATTCAGTCTGCTCATGACTTTATGTAGCTGGAATCTGAGACTACACCCTCCAATTATACATAGTGTGATTCTGTATACTCAGCGGCTGCCCACAGAGCTTCCCACCCACCCCCAACTTTGGCATTACTGAAATAACAACCAAAGCTTATGATCCTGGAGACTTCAGAAGTTCTTCAGGGAGACGCTTCTCAACAAGGTTGCATTTAGGACTGGTTCTAACAGCAGTGGAATGTGTCTCCGGTCCTTACAATGCAGTCTTTCACATTCAACCAATTCCAAAATCTCTTTGGACTTGTTGGATCAAATAGCAACTCTTAATCAAAAGCAGCTAAATTCTTATAAAGGTAAAGCTAATCCACACACAATGGATTAATGCAGTTGTAGCATGGAATAAATGCTAGCTACAGTCTTCTGCTCTCCCAACAGGCTTAATTAAAAATCTGAGTTTATTTAATTATTCTTATTAGATTCAATTTATAACATCAGCTTTCAGAATAAAGCACATGACAGATCAGGAAATACTGTCTCCACTTGCAAATGTGTGACTATTTAAGGTAATTAGATATCAAGCTTTTTTACAATTGAAGTATAGTTGATTTATAAGCTCATGCCAATCTCTGCTCTGTAGCAAAGTGACTGAGTTGTACATGTGTGTGTGTGTGTGTGTGTATATATATATATATATATACATATATACATTGTTTTTCCTATTCTTTTCCAGTATGGGTTTATCACAGGATATTGAATATAGTTCTCTGTGCTATACATTAGGACCTTGTTGTTTATCCATTCCAAATGTAACAGTTTGCATCTACCATCTGTTGCTGCTGCTGCGTCGCTTTAGTCGTGTCCAATTCTGTGCGACCCCATAGACGGCAGCCCACCAGGCTCCCCTGTCCCTGGGATTCTCCAGGCAAGAATACTGGAGTGGGTTGCCATTTCCTTCTCCAATGCATGCATGCATGCTAAGTTGCTTCAGTCGTGTCTGACTGTGAGATCTATGGACAGCAGCCCACCCACCAGGCTATCTACCGTCTACCAACCCCAGACTTCCAGTCTTCTCTTTCCCTCCACTTCCATTTGGCAACCACAAGTCTGTTCTTTATGTCTATGACTCCCTTTCGGTTTTGTAGATAGGTTCACTCGTGCCATATTTTAGATTCCACATATAAATGATCCAGATATCATACTTTTTAAGTACTCTACTTAAATGAGTAGGAGATTAAAAATAGCAAAGGAAAATCTCTGCTGAATTTCATCAGATGCATTGAAACCTGCCATATCATGACTTATCATGACTTATTTAGGCTGATGGCATAATTGTCTTTTGAATACTCCAGATTGAGATACTCTGGATATTTGACCCTATGAGCTAATTATAACTGCTTTGGAATCTGATCAAAGTACTGAGTTTAAATTATTTTTAGAATAGAAGTATGGAGTATGGGCACAATATTTGACACTAAATAAAAGCAGTATTTTTCTTTCCATATTGAAAACCATTGCAAGGGAAAATAAATTCTTAAAAATAAAACTATTATATAGCATAAGAATTTTGGTATCAAGGGATTATTAAATACCAGAGTGCTGATCATGAAAATACAAGGCGTTGCTGTATTTAGTCTACAAGGCGTTGCAACAGAAATTTCTCTGTAGCAAGTCTATGCTTGCATGACAAACAAAAAGAGCAGTCTTCCAGCTGAAATTATAATAAAAAGAAATCATATTGCATGAATAATGCTACAGCATTGATCAAAACTCATGCCTGCATATCTAAAAGGCATTAAAAATGTGGGGACTCAGAATAATAAAGCCAGAAAATAAATGAGCACCTAATCCAAAACATTTGAAAATCTGAGAGAGGAGCCCAAAAAAGTGATATTATGGGAGATTCCATATCAAGAAGAATCAATGCATATATGTTGTAGGTGTCCTTGGAGATTCATTTAATGGAGGGTGGCTTAGCTTCCCCTTGGGAGATGAATATAAAATTGTTCACAAATAGCACAGATCTAAGTAGGGCCTAACGTACCTTTGCTGAGAAAGATCTGTACAAACAAGACTTTCTTCTGACCTGCTCAATGAGACAAAGTCATATTCACATTTATTTAAACCATACTTCGTGGTATTGTTTCTTTTTTTTTTGAAAGCAGAAAAATAATTTATTCCAAAAGGTAGTAGAAATAAGAAATTCATCCTGAAAATATACTTTGGTATAATTCTGGTGGGACAAATCTTCCCTCTGAACAAGTTTTCCTACTGACGGCCCCCCTGGAGTCTTATTGTCACGTAACATTTTTAAACACTCACTGATTTTCATGTTGTGAGCAGGTAGGAGCCATCTTCAAAATCACTGGTTCCAAGGAGAGAGTAACGTTATCTCTCAGAAGAGTACCTAATCATTTCATTGAGGCAGCACAGTTTAGATTAAGTGGGCACATCACTCATCAAAGTGTAAAAGTGATGACAGGAAAAAATCACTGCGCTGTAGAATAAAATGTTCAGATATGGTGTGAACGTTTAAAGCAGCTGATTGCCAAAGGGGGCTAATCAAGGAAGGTGGTCTGGGGATGGAAGTGATTTTGCATCTAGAGGAGTTCTCTTTGTGACCTCAATGACTGAGTACTGGCAGGCAAGCCTTCTTCCTCAAGGTCAATGATACTCGAGGTACCAGACAGTTTCATTTTTCAAGCGTGTTCTAAAGAGAAGACTGATGTGAGCCAGAATTGCAATCAGCCAAAAGATGAACAAACGGAACAGGTCATCAGCATAGTGATGATAACTCCTTGGTTGGGATCCTTAGGGATGAACCAGGGCACCAGGAAACCGATGAAGCCCCAGAACATGCTCATCACAGGAAGAGGCTCAGTGAGGCCAGTATAGGCCATGGTTGCTCACACTTTGTGCTTGTGAGAGAGGAAATGAAACTCATATTTATTAAGTGTCTGGTCTATGCCAGCACCAAGTTATGTATCTCTCTCATAGCTTTCTTATAGCAAAGTTTTTTTCTTTTTTAAAAAATACCATTATCTTTATTTATTTGTAAAGAAATGGAAGCTCAAAGAGGTGAACTAACAGCAAGTTAAGTGTCAATTAACAGATGAATGGATAAAGAAGTTGTACCTACGTATGCATATATATATATCTACATATAAGCATACATATATATACATATACATATCTACATGCATGCAAAAGGATATCACTCAGCCATAAAAAAGAACTAAATTTTGCCATTTGCAACAACATGGATGGACTTGGAAGGCATTATGCTAAGTGAAATAAGTCATACAGAGAAATACCAAATGACACCATTTATATATAGACTCTCAAAAATACAACAGGTGAGTGAGTAAAGCAAACAAGAAGCAGACTCATAGAGGACAAACACATGATGGGGAATAGAAGGGTGGGAGTGGCAGGTACAAACTACTGAGTGTAAGGTAAGCTCAAGGATGTATGGTATAACATGGGGAATATAGCCACTATTCTGTAATAACTGTAAATGGAAAGTAAAGATGCTACCAGGAAACTACTAGAATTCATCCATTAATTGTAAAGTTGTAGGATACAGAATTAAAACACAGAAATCTCTTGCATAGCTATATACAAGCAGTGAAAGATCAAAAAGAAAAATTAAGGAAACAAGCTCATGTGTCATCACACCAAAAAGAATAAAGTGCCTAAGAATAAAATCTACCTAAGGAGACAGAGGACCTGTACTCTGAAAACTATAAGATACTGATGAAAGAAATCAAAGATGACACAAACAGATGGAAAGATATACCATGTTATTGGATTGGAAGATCCAGTATTGTCAAGATGACTATACTACCCAAGACAAATTCAGTGTAATCCCTATGAAATTAACAATGGCACTTTTCACAGAACTAAAGCAAAAGTTTTAAATCTGTAGAGAAGCACAAAAGATGCTGACTAGCCAAAGCAATCCTGAGACAGAAAAACGGAGCTGAAGAAATCAGGCTCTCTGACTTCAGGTTATCCTATGTGCGTGCTGCGTGCTCACTCTTGTCTCACTCTTTGTGACCCCATGAACTGTAGCTCCTCTGTTTATGGGATTCTCCTGGCCAGAATACCGGAGTGGGTTGTCATTTCCTTCTCCTTAATCTCCTTAATCTCCTCTCTTTAATCAAGACAGTATGATACTGGCACAGAAAACAAATATAGACCAATGGAACAGGATAAATAGCTCAGAAATAAGCCATGCACCTATGGTCAATTAATCTACAACAAAGGATGCAAGAATATATAACAGAGAAAAGACAGTTTATTCAATAAATGGTGTTGGGAAAACTACATGTAAAAATAAAATTAGAGCATCCTCTAACACCTTACATAAAAACTCAAATTGGGTTAAAGACCTCAATGGAAGACCAGATACCATGAAACTCTTGGGAGAAAAACATAGGCAGAACACACTTTGACATAAATCGCAACAGTATCTTTTTGGATCCACCTCCTAGAGCAGTGGAAATAAAAACCAAAATGAACGAGTAGGATCTAATTAAAGTTAAAAGCTAGAAATCAAAACAATACTGTAAAGCAATTACCCTTCAATTAAAAATAAAGAAAAAAAGAACAGACTCATAGTAAAGGCTGCTTATAAAAAAAAGTCAAAAGCTTTTGCATAGCAAAGGAAACCATAAACAAAAAGATAACCCACAGAATGGGAGAAAATATTTGTGAATGATGTAATCAACAAGGGATTAATCTTTAAAATATACAAACAGTTCATGTAGCTCATTATCATAAAAAATAAAAAATCCAATCAAGAAATGGGCAGAATATCTAAATAGACTTTTCTCCAAAGAAGACATACAGATGGCAAAAAAAAAAATACATGAAAAGATGTTCAACATCACTCATTCTTAGAGAAATGCGATTCAAAACTACAGTGAGGTATCACCTCACATCAATCAGAATGGCCATTATTAAAAAGTCTATAAATAATAAATGCTAGAGAGGGAGTGGAGAAAAAGGAACCCTCCTATGCTGTTGATGGGAATGTAAATTGGTACACCCATTATGGAAGTCCCTTAAAAAACTAAAAACAGAGCTACCATATGATCCATACCTGGTTATATATCCAAAGAAAACCATTATTCAAAAAGATACATGCACTCCAATGTTCATAGCAGCACTATTGACAATAGCCAAGACATGGAAACAACCTCAAAGTCCATCAACAGAAGAATAAAGAAAACATAGTGTATATACACAATGGAATATTACTCAGCCAAAAAACGAATGAAAAAAAGGCTATTTGCAGCAACATGAACAAACCTAGAGATTACCATACCAAGTGAAGTAAAAGAGAAAGACAAATAACATATGATATCACTTACATGTGGAGTCTAAAAAATGATGCAAATTAACTTATTTTACAAAACAGAAACAGACTCATGGACTTTAAAAACAAATTTATGAGAGATGTTATGGGGAGGGAGGTGGGATGGGGGTTCATGTTTGGGAACGCATGTAAGAATTAAAGATTTTAAAATTTAAAAAATAAATAAATAAATAAATCATATTAAAAACAAACAAACAAACAAATTTATGGTTTCCAAAGGGGAAAGGCTCGGGGAGGAGGGACAAATTAGGAGTCTAGGATTAAGATACACCCACTACTGTATATAAAACAGATAATCAACAAGCTATCTACTGTATAGCACAGGGAACTCTGCTAAATATTCTGTAATAATTGATATGAGAAAAGAATCTGAAAAAGAATGGGTATATGTATATGTGTAACTGGGGGCTTCCCCGTTGACTCAGTAGGAAAGAATCTGCCTGCAATGCAGGAGACTCAGGTTTGATCCCTGGGCTGGGAAGATCCCCTGGAGAAGGGCATGGCAACCGACCCCAGTATTCTTGCCTGGAGAATCCCAAGGACAGAGGAGCCTGGTAGGCTATAGTCTATAGGGGAATGAAGAGTCAGACACAACTGAGGCAATTAAGCATATATGTAACTAAATCACTTTGCTGTACACCAAAAATTGTAGCTCAATTATATTCTGATATAAAATAAAAACTAAATTTAGAAAACCATGGGATATAGTCAATATCTGTAATAACTAAAAATGGAAGGTAACATTTGAAATCATATAAAAATTTAAACATGGGATATAGTCAATAGTCTGTAATAACTTAAAATGGAAGGTAACATTTTAAATCATATAAAAATTTAAACGTTAACAAATTTTAATAAAATAAATTAATCCACAGATGTATTAAAAAAGAGGTGAAATAACTTCGAAAGTTGGTTCATGGAAGAGAAGAATGTGAATCCAAGTTGTTCTGTCTCCAGTCCCACATACAGGGGTCCCTGTCTTTCCCTCCAGGAAGTCTGCTGTAGGCCCTGAACCAGCCTTACCCATCCAGCCCTACCCATCTGGGTAAACACCAGATGCAAGAGAATGATCCAAAACCTACGGGTTGCAGCAAAGCACTTCTCAGAGGGAAGTTTATAGCAATGAAAGCTTACCTCAGAAAACCAGAAGAAATCGCTAGCAATCTAACCTTGCTGCGGCTGCTGCTGCTGCTAAGTCGCTTCAGTCGTGTCCGACTCTGTGCGACCCCATAGACGGCAGCCTACCAGGCTCCCCCATCCCTGGGATTCTCCAGGCAAGAATCTAACCTTACACCTAAAGAATTTACAGGAAGAACACAAGATACCTGAAGATAGAAGGAAAGAAATCATAATTCAGTTCAGTTGCTTAGTCATGTCCGACTCCGCAACCCCATGGACTGTAGCATGCCAAGCCTACCTGTCCATTACTCAAACTCATGTCCACTGAGTCAGTGATGCCATCCAACCGTCTCATCCTCTGTCGTCCCTTCTCCTCCTGCCTTCAATCTTTCCTAGCATCAGGGTCTTTCCAATGAGTCAGTTCTTCGCATCATGTGGCCAAAGTATTGGAGTTTCAACTTCAGCATCAGTCCTTCCAATTAATATTCAGGACTGATTTCCTTCAGGATGGACTGGTTTGATCTCCTTGCAGTCCAAGGGACTCCCAAGAGTCTTCTCCAACACCACAGTTCCAAAGCATTAGTTCTTTGGTGCTCAGTTTTCTTTATACTTTGTTATATTTTATACTTTCTTATACTTTGTTAAATAACAAATTCAAACTTATCAAGGAGACATTTTTTTAATAAAAGAGATTATTACAAGGTGGGAGTGGAAGGGAGTGAGAGTACTGTGACTCTAAGATCTGCAAAAGTCTCAAGAGTTAGGCAAAGTAATAGAGAGTCCTAAACAAGGTTGGGAAGAACTGAGTATGGGGAGGCAGGAGGAAAGGGTGACATGATCAGATAGTAAAGAACGTTTCACCCTGAGCCTGGTGCATTCTCAGTAGGGTCTGGGTGCTGACCTGAGTGAGGGGCAAGGTTCAGGCACTTGGCGGAAGGAAAGAAGTACAAAATCAGAAGTATTTTGTATCCATTGATCAATGGGGACAAGTAGTTCAGCTAACTACTTATGAGACAAAGAATGGAAATTTGAAGGGACTGTGTCTGACCTTGTCACCGGTAAACAAGTGGGGAATCCATGAGTCTTATCTATGTTATATGAAGAAGGGTGATATTTCGCAGTAAATCATTTTCCAGAACACAAAGGCAGACAGGATTTCTCAACCTTCTCCATTTTCTAGTTAAAATCCAGCATTGTCATCCTTTATGACTCTTTAGTGTTGACACAGCTTAGCAGTTAGGTGATGTGTTAAGGGTTAATACCTCTGCTCAAAAATATCAGTTAGAAAAGTTTACATTGTGCCTTATCAGGGAGTCTTACAGTTTTCTTTGTATACATTGTCTACATTTCTAGTTAAGTTTTCTGAAGAAATGTTATGTCTTTTGCTATGAAAGAAGCTTCAATATTTTAAAATATCTTCTATCTGGTTGTTGTCTCTCCCTACATGTATATATACACACACATATATATAAAGATCATAAAAATAAAAGTAGATAGAAAAATTTAATTCCAATTAAAGACATCCTTTTATATTAAAAATACCACTTAGGCATAGGCTCTGAATGCCTGCATTCTACTAGCTTGTGGTTTGATATTGCTTCCTAGACACGTCCTTTTAAATGCACACACTGTTTGAAAACTACTGAACTTAAAACTCTTGACTGTCTTTAATGCGATGCCAGAGGGAAAGAAGCAAAGATTTTCACAAGACCTCCTTGAAGCTGGGCACATTCATTTTATTCAGTTATTTGTTCATTCATGCAGCAATATTTAATGACCCTCTACCACGTTCCAGGTACTTTCCTACACTGCAGGGATTCGGCCATGAAAAACAAAGCAACAACAAAAACATCCCACCCTCTTGGAGCCTTCAGTTAGTGGGAGAGCTAGTCAAGGAAGTATGAATAGATGAAGGATATAATTTCTTTCATGATGAGAATTACGAAGATAATAAAATAGCACTACATAAATAGACGACCATGGGCAAGTGATCCTATTTTGTGTAGAAAAGACCAAGAAGCTCACTCAGAAGAGAAATTCTAACAGCAATCTGATGACCTGAATAGTAGAGAAGAGTAAGTGATGCAAAGACATGCAGAAGAATACCCAAACAAAGTGATGCTGAGTCTAAGCTCACATGCTCCCACACTAGAAACCAATACACTGAGAAACAAGTTGTTGGGGCAAGGAATAGCAACTTAATTCAGAAAGCCAACAGACCAATAAGATGGTGGACTCATGTTCCAAAGAACCATCTTGCCTGAGTTAGAATTCAAGCCTCTTTTATACTAATAGGGGAGGAAGTAAAGCCAAACATTTCCTGGTTCCAGTCAGCCTCCAGAGGAGATGTGTTCATTTCATTCTTAAGGCAGCCATTCACAGGGAGGCCTGGTCAGGATGCTTCCTGTGTGCTAAAGGCAGGTACTTTAGCTTAATGCTCATTACCTGGGAGTCAGGGTTCCCAGAGATGGGCCATTATGTATTAACATAATTTAAGCTTATAGACAACACCCCTTTAGTGATCAACTTGTGACAGAATACAAATGGGTTAGTACCAAAATTACATACCAGTGAAATGCCAAGATATCTGCATTGACTGATAAAGATAATTCTACTAAAATCACTATTTAGTTTTTACTTACATAATTTTACAAGGAAAAAAAACACATATTTTTCCTAACTTCCAAAGAATATGATAGCCTTTTATAAGGTTAAGAAAATCAGTTACTATTATGATTCATAAGTAAATGCAATCTTCTCTAACAAACAATGAATATAATTTAATGAAAATAAGTATCATAGCCTCAAAGTTAAGGTTTGTTGTAATTAGGGTAGGTGATTCCCATAGGGAACTTCTTATAAACAAACCACAGAATTTTGTAATGACAAGATACAGCTTAAGTATGGAAATGGTAAGAAAGTTTCTTCATCTCTTCAGGCCCTGTGTTTATATATTCAAACTATCTAACTGGTGAATGGTCTCATTTTCTTTCTTAGAGTTATTATAAAAAGGAAATTAAAACGACTTAGTACTCTGTATCCTGAAAGCACTGTGTTGATAGCTCAGCTGTTCTGTTTTAACCTTCCTTCTACTGGAGCCTGTGCCTTCTGGGCACATATTAATTTAAATCAAGTCAGAAATAATTTATATTTATATATATATAATTTATATTTATATTATATATATAATTTATATGTATATTATATATCATATATATTTATAAAATATATAATATTTATAAATAATTTGGGCTTCCCTGGTGGCTCAGATGGTAAAGCGTCTGCCTGCAATCTGGGAAACCCAGGTTCGATTCCTGGGTCAGGAAGATCCCCTGGAGAAGGAAATGGCAATCCACTCCAGCACTCTTGCCTGGAAAATCCCATGGATGGAGGAGAAAGAGTCGGACACAACTGAGAGACTTCACTTTCACTTTCATAAATAATTTATAAATGAAATATATTTATTTTTTATATTTAAATATAATAATTTATAGTCATATTTTCTTTTCATAATTAAATGAAATAATACATGTAAAGCATTTGGAATAGTGCCTGACACACAGTAGGTATTTGGTTTCTTACAGTTACTATGATAAATTTTATTACCCTTCTTATGCAGCATCCATTGGCTTTTGCTGGTTCCTTTCCTGGATGTCATTTGGCTCTTTTTCTTCAAGTCCAAATCCTGCTTAGTGAAAGTGAAAGTGAAGTTGCTCAGTTGTGTCCAACTCTTTGCGACCCGTGGACTGTAGCCCACCAAGCTCCTCCATCCATGGGATTCTCCAGGCAAGAATACTGGAGTGGGGTGCCATTTCCTTCTCCAAATCCTGCTTAAGTCCAACACAAATGCTGCATCTTATGGGAAGCTCTTCCCCATTTTTATCCCAAAGCACATTAGTAGACTTATAGTACACATTTTTCTGCTTCTTTATATTACAAGTTTATCTCTTATACTTTTTGTTGAACAGTAAGCAGTAGTGCTTTGAAGGGAGGATCTTTGTCTTATTTTTGTTTCCTTCTTGATACCTAAGTGACTGTTGCATAGAGGAAGCTCAAGGAATATTGATTCATTATAATCAATAGTAAAGAGTAAGTATAATCAATAATCAAGAGTAAAAAAACAATGTTAGTGGAGGGCAAGAGAAAACAGGATTAGCATGAGCAATGCAAGGAAGACCAAGAGACAAGTTCAGTGATTGCTTGGGAAAGGGAAATGGCACTTAGAAAAAGAGAAGCTTCTGTGACTTTAGGCATCATCCTCTTTTCTTCCTTTTCTCCAAAACTGATTAAAGTTCAGCTATGTTCCAGGTGCTGAGGAAGAATAGTAGCTATGGCTGATTGAGTGATAGCTTATGTACCAAGCAATTTACAAAGATCCTCCTGTTAACATCCCTGAAAGAGAATTATTAAGTCACGATTGAGAGCTAAAGATGTGAGAAGTTTGAACATTTATCTAGGGTGATCCTGTCAGTAGGTGACAGAGCTGGGACTGAAGCCCAGGTCTGCCTCACTTGCCCATGTTGTTCTGTGTTAATAGATGCTTAAGTTCCAACTTGTCCCTCCCTGCCAGCAAATTATGCAGCTACTTATAAAAGAAAATTGAAAGTCAGTACAGGGAGCTCAGCTTGGTGCTCTGTGATGACCTAGATAGGTGGGATCAGGGGTGGGAGGGGTGGGGGTGAAGGAAGGTCAAGAGGGTAGGGGGGTATATGTATGCATAAAGCTGTTTCACTTCATGGTACAGCAGAAACTAACAACATTGTAAAGGAGCCATACCCTAATAAATTTTTTTTTAATTAAAAGAAAGAATGGAAAAGAAATCACTGAGTTTATTTCAAAGCATTCCATGTATTTCTGTTAAGTCATTTACTGCTCAAAGATCCTCACTTTGCCAAATTCAGACAGCTTTGCACCTGGTTCCCTTTCTCTGGATTCTTCAACTGAAACAAATGATTTTGAAACTCTTTTGACCCATAAAATGTTCAAAAACGATTCTGAAACCCCTTGCTTCTTGCTATTCTGTTATAAGGAAGAGTAGTGTCCCTAAGCAGGAGTCTATTAGGAATCTAGACTGCGTTTGTTTCTCTGTAAAAGTCTGGGATTTGACAAAGCGGATGTCGGGGAGCCGAGAGAAGATGAACATCTTTGGGATTTGGGTGTGTTCAGAAAAACATATTTGCAGCAGACTGAGATTGTCTCCGTTGATGTCATTGGGTTGGGTCTGACCGTGGTCCGACGCCTCTCACTGGCTCACTAGTCTGTTGGGTTTCCAACCTCTGAATGCTTTAGGACAGTGAAATCCTGGTGGAAAAAAAAAGAGAAAGCTCCCTGGAGTTTCACTGTACAAAGAACAAAAGAGGAACATGAAGGACAGCCAGAAATCATGTCTCCCCCAGAGAAGCCCAAAATGTGCTTTCAGAATGTATTACCTCAGTGTAATCTCCTCATGAAGAAAATATTGAGCTATGGGAAGAAAGGAAGGGATGGGCTGCAAAGGGAATGGGCAGCTCTTCTAGAAAGGGCCATGGTTATCCTTGTGAAGTAAATGCTACATGGCTGTTCTCACACAGCTGAAGGATATTTACATGTGACTAACAGGCCTTTCCCCCATGAAGGACAAAGAACAATTAATATGTCCCTAATCACAGTCTCATTGCTCCTTTTTGTAGCTGTTAAAACAGTATATGCCAACATCCCAGAGACATAACACAATGAATGAAGATGACTTGGGGTAAACACAAACCTGCAAGTGGATCTGGCTCTGACATTAAGCTCATGGTACCTTGGACAGGCAAGCTAATCTCCCTGATCTTCAGTGTCTGCTAGTGTGAAATGGTGAATATGATATCTAGCTTGAAGGTGGATTTGAAAGGTGGTTAAGTTATAAGAGTGGAGACCTCATTAATGGGATCAGTGCTCTTATAAAAGAGACTCAAAGAGCCGACTTGACCCTTCTGCCATGTGAGGATACAATGGGAGGTCTGAGATCAGGCAGATGGTTCTCATCTAGTCATGCTGGCACCCTGATCTCAGACTTCCAGCCTCCAGAACTGTGAGAAATCAATTTCTGATGTCTATCAACCATCTATACCTAGCACTTCGCTATGCAGCCCAAATGAATTAAGACACTGGCCTTTTAGTTACTTTGTCTGCATTCTCTCTCAATGCTATTTTTTTTTTTTTTAAGAAAAGCTTAGGTTAAAAAAAAAGTGGGCTTCCCTTGTGGCTCAGCTGGTAAAGAATCTGCCTGCAATGTAGGAGACTTGGTTTTGATCCCTGGGTTGGGAAGATCCCCTGGAGAAGGGAAAGGCTTACCCACTCCAGTATTCTGGCCTGGAGAATTCCATGGAGTAGCAAAGAGTCGGACGTGATTGTAGTCTGGACACGAAAGTAACTGATCACATGACTTATACTTAGGTAGAAATAAAAGAAATACTCGGTAGAATTCCTTCCAGTCATGCCCCCCTGCCTTCTAATATCCATAAACATTGTCAGCATCCAGAAAGGAGCTTCAGGGCATCTTTAAGATATGTGCTCCTTATCAACCTCATCCGCCAGGCCAACCCCTCATAGTTATAACTCCACCACCTAGGATATAAGACTGTCCTACATCCTGGTATAGCTGAGCCCAAGAGGGTTTGAAGTGTGTTGCTGCCTTGCTAGTAGACCAACTACATTACAGAATTCTGTCCTGACTGGCAGACAAAATGGATGAAAAATGTCAGAAACCTGGAGGTGATGTATCACACAGGATACAGAAACTTTGTCCAGTATAGACTTCACATGCATGAGTCTAATGTCTTTGGAGAGCTGCTGTGGTAGGTGGAAAAATGACCCCCCAAGTGCCCAGGTCCTAATCCCCTAGAGTTTGTGAATATTTTATCTGATATGTGAATATACCTTATGTGAAAACATTGCAGATGTGATTAAGAGCCATGAGACGGGGAGATTATCCTGTATTATCCAGATGGGTTCACTGTAAACACACAATCTTTAAAAGAGGGAGGCAGAAGGGTCAGAAACAGAGATTGAAATATACAATAATGATGACTTTGAAGATGAAGCAGAGGCCAAGAGCCAAGCAGAGTAGGAAGCTTCTAGAAACTGGAAAAGGCAAGGGAATCACTTTTCCCTTACAGCCTCCAGAATAAATACAGGCCAGAGAATGCCTGGATTTTAGCCCAGTGAGACCCATTTCAGAATTTCGACCTCCAAAGCTGCAAGATAATAAATTGGTATAGTTTTAGGTCACTCACTTTATGATAATTTGTCTTAGAACCAATAGGAAACAAATACAGCTACTAGGTTTTATGTTTTCAGCATAAAATGGATGCCTATATAGGCCATTAGAAATTCATTCATTACAAAATGAATGCCTATATAAGGGTGTCAAATTTAGCACATAAAAAATAGAGTACACAGTTAAATTTAAATTTCAGATAAACAATGTGTAATTTTTTTAGTATAAGTCCATTCAATAGTTGAGACATACTGAAAACATTCATTTTTATCTGAAATTTATTTACCTGAGCATCTCGTATTTTACTTTTTACCTAAGTCTGTAAGTTAACTACCCTCTAAAGAAGGAAGACTTTACTCTTTTCATCTTAACCCTACTTTTTCCAAGTTTTGAGATCTCAATTCACCTAGATTTGATTAAGCCAAAATTCATCTCATCTAGTTTCATCAAAATATTATAGGCTGGGGCTATGTGTTTTTTCCATAGTTTTATAAGAAATTCCAATTATATTCACATGGAAAATTCTTGCTGGCTAACACCTGGAATCTAGACCTCAGCAGAAAAACACTCTTGTTTTGGTGTGAGGTGTCTGTTAAAGAGAGCCACTAGAATTAAAGTATGCTAGTGTGAAAGTAATGCTCAAAATTCTCCAAGCCAGGCTTCAACAGTACGTGAACTGTGAACTTCCAGATGGTCAAGCTGGATTTAGAAAAGATAGAACAACCAGGGATCAAATTGCCAACATCCACTGGATCACAGAACAAGCAAGAGAGTTCCAGAAAAACATTTATTTCTGCTTTATTGACTATGCCAAAGCCTTTGACTGTGTGGATCACAACAAACCATGGAAAATTCTTCAAGAGACAGGAATACCAGACCACCTTACCTGCCTCTTGAGCAATCTGTATGAGGTCAAGAAGCAACAGTTAGAACTGTTCATGGAACAACAGACTGGTTCCAAATCGGGAAAGGAGTACATCAAGGCAGTATATTGTCACCCTGCTTATTTACTTAAATTCAGAGTGAAAGTGAAGTGAAGTCACTCAGTTGTATCCAACTCTTTGCGACCCCATGGACTATAGCCTACCAGGCTTCTCTGTCCATGGGATTTTCCAGGCAAGAATACTGGAGTGGGTTGCCATGCCAGAGTACATCATGCGAAATGCCAGGCTGGATGAAACATTAGCTGGAATCAAGATTGCCGGGAGAAATATCAATAACCACAGATATGCAGATGACACCACCATTATGGCAGCAAGTGAAGAGGAACTGAAGAGCCTCTTGATGAAAGTGAAAGAGGAGAGTGAAAAAGTTGGCTTAAAACTCACCATTCAGAAAACTAAGATCATGGCATCTGGTCCCATCACTTCACTGCAAATAGATGGGGAAAAAATAGAAAGAGTAACAGACTTTATTTTCTTGGGCTCGAAAAATCACTGCAGATGGTGATTCCAGCCGTGAAATGAAAACACACTTGCTCCTTGGAAAAAAAGCTATGACCAACCCGACAACATATTGAAAAGCAGAGACCTTACTTTGCCAACAAAGGCCCATCTAGTCAAAGCCATGGTTTTTCCAGTAGTTATGTATGGATCTAAGAGTTGGACTATAAAAAGAGCTGAGCTGAAGAATTGATGCTTTTGAACTGTGGTGTTGGAGAAGACTCTTGGGAGTCCCTTGGACTGCAAGGAGATCAAACCAGTCAATCCTAAAGGAACTCACTCCCAAATATTCATTGGAAGGAATGATGCTAAAGCTGAAGCTCCAGTACTTTGATTCAAAGAACTGACTCATTGGAAAAGACCCTGGTACTGGGAAAGATTAAAGGCAGGAGGAGAAGGTGATGACAAAGGATGAGATGGCTGGATGGCATCACCAACTCGATGGGCATGAATTTGAGTAAGTGCCGGGAGTTGGTGATGGACAGGGAAGCCTGGCATGCTGCATTCCATGGGGTCACAACGAGTCGGACACGACTGAGCAACTGAACTGAACGGATCGAAGTGTGAATTGTGACAGACAAGAGTAATGCCCTCTCTTATGTTGTTATTCCATGTGATGTCTCCTCTTAGATATGTCATGGACACCTCAAACAGGTCCGCAATCAAGGTCATCATCTCTGCTTCCCATCTCCCCCAGGTCTACCGCCTTTTCTTTCTCTTTTGAGGGAATGACATCATCATCCATGCATTTACCCAAGGTATTCTGGAGCCTTCCCCATCTTACTCTCTCATCAGCACATATTGGTCATGCTAAGTATTTTTTAATTTTTATTTTTAGCTATGCTGGGTCATCATGGCCACATGCAGGCTTTCTAGTTGCATGAGCTGGGGCTACTGTCTAGTTTGCTGGTTGTAGGCCTCTTGTTGTAGTGGCTTCTCTCGTCATGGAGCATGGGCTCTAGGGCACACAGGCTTCAGTCGTGGCAGCACGTGGGCTTAGTTGCTCCACAGCATGTGGGATCTTCCCAGCCTAGGGATTAAACTGGTATCTGCTGCATTGCAAGGGGGATTCTTAACCATTGGACTACCGGGAAAGCCCTATGTTCTTGATATTTCTCAAATACATACCTTCCATTCCACCCCCACCACCACTGCCCTAGGTTTGGCTCTTGCTTATCATTTTCTAACTGGGGTTTTTGCCTCCAGTCTCCCTCTGGGAAGAGGCTGGTGCATTATCCACACTCTTTTCTGAGTTGTCTTTCTGAAACAGATCTGATCATTTCACTCTGGTGATGTAAAGCTTGAAGTGGCTCCCTGGTGTCTTCATTATAAATTCCAGACCCTAAACATGGGACAAAGATATTTCTCATCCAAACTCTTGTCGTTTTTCTATCTTCCTGCACCATCGCATTCACATCACAGGTTTTGGGTAAAGAGAACTGCTTCGCTGCACACACCACCTTCATCACATCTCCATTCTTTTGCACTTTCTATTACTGCTGCAGATAATTTCCTTGCTTCACTTATTTATTTAGGTAACTGAAAATTCCATGGACAGAGGAGCCTGGTAGGCTACAGTCCATGGGGTCGCAAAGAGTCAGACAGGACTGAGTGACTTCACTTTCACTTTCATTCATACTCAAAGTACAATTCAGGTTTTATCCCTTTCCTAGTAGCCTTCCTTGATTCCCCTCTGAAATCTGAGTTTAAATCTTCTTCACTCAAGAATGTAAGAGTTCTTCTTTTTTTTTTTTTTTAAAAAAAAAGTAATAATTTATTGGCTGTGCCAGGTCTTAGTTGCATGCAGGGTCTTCGATTTTGGTTGCAACATGCAGAGTCTTTAGTTGCAGCATATGAACATGAGTATGTGGGATCTTGTTTCCTGATCAGGGATCTATGCCAGCTGTCCTGAATTGGGGGCACAGAGTCTTAGCTACTGAACCACCAGAGAAGTTCCTTAGATTTCTTCTAAATCACCTTTGGCAATCAGTAGTTAGGCATCTCATCACAGCGTTACTACTTCCGTGGTTTGTGATCATGACCTCTCCTTCAATGGGATATTTAGAGGTGACATTATAAATTTGAAGTTTATCAAAGAACACAATTGCATCTGCATTTCCTACTGACTAAATTTCTAATTTTCTCTTTTTTAATGAATTAAATATCATGGGAATTTAAAAGCATCTATTGAAACTAAGCTGGAAGATTTTGACAAAGATGAGCACCTGAATGATAGTTTTTCACTATACATCAGTCAATCACACCAAATCTTCCCAATTTTGTATATCTATGATCTATTCTAGAATATTTAGTAGTTCCCACTTTCAATAATTAAATATTTTAGCCTGAGTGGGCAACGTTCTTATATACAATATTTTCTCATGTTAATATTTCATCATAGTATATAGAAACCAGAGACTCTAATTTCATAAAATGAGAAACCCTGAATAGTAATATTTTAGGTATTATTGATGATGTTGAGTATATAGAATAATTTGAAATTTGTTAGAACATGCTGGATATAACAGTGGAGCTGTATTTTTAAATAATAGCATTTCTCATTATTAAATGGAAATGACACACATTTGAGTACTTAACTTCACATTTTTCCTAAGTAGGAATGTTTCCTAGCAATTATTTAATATTAAAAACTCTGAATTAAAAAAAGATTTATTTTTGTGGATGATCAACATGTCGCTGGCTATAACTCTAACTATGAATCTCAAAGATATAAACCCACAAAATGGATTTCAGCAATTAGCCTGTTCAGTTCAGTTCAGTTCAGTTCAGTCACTCAGTCGTGTCCGACTCTTTGCGACCCCATGAATCGCAGCATGCCAGGCCTCCCTGTCTATCAGCATCTCCCAGAGTTCACTCAGACTCACGTCCATCGAGTCAGTGATGCCATTCAGCCATCTCATCCTCGGTCGTCCCCTTCTCCTCCTGCCCCCCATCCCTCCCAGCATCAGAGTCTTTTCCAGTGAGTCAGCTCTTCACATGAGGTGGCCAAAGTACTGGAGTTTCAGCTTCAGCATCATTCCTTCCAAAGAAATCCCAGGGTTGATCTCCTTCAGAATGGACTGGTTGGATCTCCTTGCAGTCCAAGGGACTCTCAAGAGTCTTCTCCAACACCACAGTTCAAAAACATCAATTCTTCAGCACTCAGCCTTCTTCACAGTCCAACTCTCACATCCATACATGACCACAGGAAAAACCATAGCCTTGACTAGATGGACCTTAATCGGCAAAGTAATGTCTCTGCTTTTGAATATGCTATCTAGGTTGGTCATAACTTTTCTTCCAAGGAGTAAGCGTCTTTTAATTTCATGGCTGCAGTCACCATCTGCAGTGATTCTGGAGCCCAAAAAAATAAAAGTCTGACACTGTTTCTACTGTTTCCCCATCTATTTCCTATGAAGTGATGGGACCAGATGCCATGATCTTCGTTTTCTGAATGTTGAGCTTTAAGCCAACTTTTTCACTCTCCTCGTTCACTTTCATCAAGAGGCTTTTTAGTTCCTCTTCACTTTCTGCCATAAGGGTGGTGTCATCTGCATATCTGAGGTTATTGATATTTCTCCCAGGAATCTTGATTCCAGCTTGTGCTTCTTCCAGTCCAGCGTTTCTCATGATGTACTCTGCATAGAAGTTAAATAAGCAGGGTGACAATATACAGCCTTGATGTACTCCTTTTCCTATTTGGAACCAGTCTGTTGTTCCATGTCCAGCTCTAACTGTTGCTTCCTGACCTGCATACAGATTTCTCAAGAGGCAGTTCAGGTGGTCTGGTATTCCCATCTCTTTCAGAATTTTCCACAGTTTATTGTGATCCACACAGTCAAAGGCTTTGGCATAGTCAATAAAGCAGAAATAGATGTTTTCCTGGAACTCTCTTGCTTTTTCCATGATCTAGCGGATGTTGTCAATTTGATCTCTTGTTCCTCTGCCATTTCTAAAACCAGCTTGAATAGTATTAGTATTAAATATTACATTAAAAAGAAGAGCTAGATTACCATAAAAGTTTTAACACATTTTTAAAAATTAATTTATTTCTTTCAATTGGAGTCTAATTACTGTGCAATAATTGTGGTGGATTTTGCTATATGCTGACATGAATCAGCCACTCATGTACATATGTCCGCCATCCCGAACCCTCTTCCACCCCTCTTCCCATTGCATCCCTCTCGGCTGTCCCAGTGCACTGGCTTTGAGTGCCCTGCTGCCTGCATCAAATTTGGACTGGTCATCTATTTCACATATGGCAATATACATGCTTCAATCCTATTCGCTCAATTCATCTCACACTTGCCTTCTCCCGGAGTCCAAAGGTCTGTTCCTTACATCTGTGTCTCTCTTGCTGTCTCCCATATAGGTTCGTCATTACTGCCTTTCTAAATTCCATATATATGCATTAATATACTGTATTGGTGTTTTTTCTTTCTGACTTACTTCACTGTGTATAATAGACTCCAGTTTCATCCACCTCCTTAGAACTGATTCAAATGTGTTCTTTTTGATAGCTGAGTAATATTCCATTGTATATATGTACCGCAACTTTCTTATCCATTCTTCTGCCAATGGACATTAGCTTGCTTCCATGTCCTAGCTATTGTAAACAGTGCTGCAACGAACATTGGGGTACACGTGTCTCTTTCAATTCTGGTTTCCTTGGTGTGAATGCTCAGCAGTGGGATTGCTGGGTTGTAAGGCAGTTCTATTTCCAGTTTTTGATATTGGACAGTTCAATTCAGTAATTCAGCCATGTCTGACTCTTTGCGACCCTGTGGACTGTAACATGCCAGGCCTTCCTGTCCATCACCAACTCTCAGAGTTTGCTTAAAATCATGTCCATCAAGTCAATGATGCCACCCAACCATCTTATCCTCTGCCGTCCCCTTCTCCTCCCACCTTCAATCTTTCCCAGCATCAGTGTCTTTTCCAATGAGTCAGTTCTTTGCATTAGGTGGCCAAAGTATAGGAGTTTCAGCTTTAGCCTCAGTCCTTCCAATAAATTTTCAAGACTGATTTCCTTTAGGATGGACTTATTTGATCTCCTTACAGTGCAAGGGACTATCAAGAGTCTTCTCCAATACCACAGTTCAAAAACATCAATTCTTTGGCACTCAGCCTTCTTTATGGTCCAACTCCCACATCCATACATGATTACTGGAGAAACCATAACTTTGACTAGATGGACCTTTGTTGACAAAGTAATGTCTCTGCTTTTTAAAATGCTGTCCAGGTTTGTCATAGCTTTTCTTCCATGGAGCAAGAGTCTTTTCATTTCATGGGTGCAGTCACCATCTGCAGTGATTTTGGAGCCCCCCAAAATAAAGTATCTCACTGTTTCCACTGTTTCCCCATCTATTTGTCATGAAGTGATGAGACCAGATGACATGATCTTAGTTTTCTGCATGTTGAATTTTAAGCCAACATTTTCCGCTCTCCTCTTTCACTTTCATCAAGAGGCTCTTTAGTTCTTCTTTGCTTTCTGCTGTAAGGGTGGTGTCATCTGCGTATCTGAGGTTATTGATATTTCTCCCTGCAATCTTGATTCCAGCTTGTGCTTCACCCAGCCTGGCATTTTGCATGATGTACTCTACATAGAAGTTAAATAAGCAGGGTGACAATATACAGCCTTGACATACTCCTTTCCTGATTTGGAACCAGTCTGCTGTTCCATACCTAGTTCTACTATTGCTTCTTGACCTGCATACACATTTCTCAGAAGGCAGGTGAGGTGGTCTGGTATTCCCATCTCTTGAAGCATATTCCACAGTTTTGGACAAAAACACATTGCTCAGAAAAATGCAGTTATCATCATCAAAACTTTTACTTATTTTGCTCTTCTTTCTATACCTCAATAATACTTTTCCTCAGTTGGAGCTGTCAAATTATTCAATAATTATGCATAATAAATTTAGAATCTTGAAACAATGCAGTTTATTCATTAAAAATTATGCTCAAACAATTATAGAGATTAAAATAAAATTATATAGTCCAAAAATATTGCATCATAGGTTATTTTTTCATTTCAAGTAAAAATAAGGATTAAAGTTAAAAAATTCAAACCAGATTAAACTACCAGTATAAACAATTTAACCAAGAATGCAATAAATGATATTTGATATAAAGCTGTTTGTACATGCACAACTATATCACACATTGTTCACTGCCTAATTCCTATAAAGTTGTTGTATTGATATCAATAATAAGATACTTTTATATTTTAGGAACATTAAAATTTTTTGAAAGATATATGCTATAGACCCAAGGAGTATTATAGATTCAAGGAACACAGATTTATTTGTATTTCTCTCTCTCCCATAAAACTGTGTTTTCTCACAGCCCAGGTTCTGTGTCTTTTTATTCATTACCTCAAGCATTTGATGAATATTTGAAAAATGAGCAAATGGATGAAGAAATGACAATGTTCAGGGAATTCATAACATCTTAATCTCTGCTATGCCCAGTACTTCCCATTGAGGCAATTTTCTATACAGACTGTCTTGTGACCTGCTAACTGGTAGAATTAGTGAAAGGTGCTAATACCTAGAGAAGTTCAACAAGCCATGAGACGACAGAAGAGGAGACACAGCCCAATACTGGGTGGCCAGAAGCACTGATGACTCAATGAGACCCTTTCTTTCAGTGCATTCAGAGAAAGCAGCAGGGATAGTAGTAGCTCAGCTGGTAAATAATCCACCTGCAATGCAGGAGTGATTTGGACTTAGTCGCTCAGTCATGTACGACCCCATGGACTGTAGCCCACCAGGCTGTCCATGGAGATTCTCCAGGCAAGAATACTGGAGTGAGCTGCTATGCCCTTCTCCATGGGAATCTTCCCAACCCAGGGATCGAACCCAGGTCTCCTACATCGCAGGTGGACTCTTTACCAGCCGAGCTACATGGGAAGCCACTCTAGTTCAATTCCTGGGCTGGGAAGTTTCCCTGGAGAAGGGGCTAACCACTCCAGTATTCTTGGGCTTCCCTGGTGGCTCAGACAGTGGCCATTTTATCCTCAATAATGATGGACTACTATTCCAGTCCTTTGTGACTCCTTCTGTATATTCCTTCTTGTCACAGAGACACCAAAACTTTGTGCTATTTCTGAGACAGTTTTCAGGCTTCCTTACTTGAACTTCTATCTTTAAGAAGTAAACATAATTTCAACTTCAGGTAATATATAATCTTCACTTCATTTTTGTGTGGTAAATTATTAATAAGCGTATGTTAACTCTCTCTCCTCATCTCCATGAGAGGTGCATGCTTCTTTACTCCATGGATATTGGGATTGGCCATGGGACTTGCTTTGACCAATGAAATATGAGAGGAAGACAGTGGACCAAGTTTGAACCCAAATGTTAAGAAGAAGGATATGTTTTTGCTCACTCCTTTTGTATTTCTGCCTTTCTCCATAAGAACATGCTGCTGATCCAAGAAGGATGAGGGACACATTCAACAGATCTTGTATGCAACGCACGGAATAGACCCAAGCCCTGTCTAGGTCAGATAAAGCCAGCCCACTCACCAATAGAGAAACGTAATAGAGAAGAGCTCATTGTGTTAAGCCACTGACATTTTGTGGTGGTTTGTTGTGAAGCAATAGTTAAAAACATCATCTGAATCAGATTTAACTTTTTTCTCCCTGAATGGAGAAAATGTCAAACTGAGTCATTACTGATGTCATCTTCACAAAAATCTCAGGGGTCTTACATAAGGTACAGAGCATTAATTCACGTAAGTCACTGATAATAATATTGTCTATGAGAGCATGGTCCCCAAAGGTGGGTGACTTCACTGCTCCAATGCCATCTTTATGCACTATGATCTTTATCAGGGTTGAAACCCTAATTCCCGGGGCCAACCTCCTTAGATAGGGTAGAGATTGACTAGCTATTCTCCTTTACCTCCCAAGAACACAAATAGGTTATTTTCCTCTAGACTTTGTTAAAATTCCATGTATCCATATGACCAAATTCCAGCCAAGTGGAAGTGCTATACCAGGCAGACCTCACTGTACTTTGCTTTATTGCACCTCACAGATACTGCATTTTTCATATGTGATGCCCATGGTAGCTTCCATATTCTTTGCCTTTTCTGGCTGGATGGGAATAAATATAGCCCTCAAGGCAATCTTGGAAATCAAATGGTAAAGATGTTGAAGTCACAAAGTGGAAGAAACCCAAGTGAGCTGATCACCCTTTCAAGAAGAGGTGTTTGACCAGTAGGGTAACCAATTTGTTCTAGTTTGCCCAGAACATTCCCAGTTTTAACAATGACAGTCTCACATCTCTCGATCCCCCTCCATCCTAGGCAAATCAGAACATTGGTCACTTGACTGACAAGAGCCTCTCCTTTGGTGTGTCACAAAGCTAGGGATGTTACTGAGATCAACATTTCAACTTGTACGAGAGTGTTTCATATTTAGCAGTTTGGAAGAAAGTCAGGACAGAGACATGTAAAATCCTTATAACTGCTTAGCATGTCTGAAATTTTGCCCAACTTTTTAGTTTTTATTAAATCGTGGTTGTGATATTGTATCTACACTGGATGATTCTTAAGCTATAGTCATAACTAATAATTTGAATTTATTGGCAGAACTAACAGACATTCTATTTTTATAGAAAATGAATCAAATCCATACTTTTGAACCTCAGTCTGGTATCTACTCTGTTTCCCCAGTGATGATATGTTACTATTCAGTTAACTTCTCCTTCCCTTCTCCCTTTATATGCCTAAATATATACACAGCCACATATATACATATGACTGTAAGCATATGATATCTGGAGTGTCTGTTCACACTGGCTTCTCTCTATTTCCAAAACGCAAATGGTTAAGCCTACTGCCTGCAATGCAGGAGACCCTGGTTCGATTCCTGGGTCAGGAAGATCCCCTGGAGAAGGGATAGGCTACTCACTCCAGTTTTCTTCCAGTGAGCTTCCCTGGTGGCTCAGATGGTAAAGAATCCACTTTCAATGCAGGAGACCTGGGTTTGATACCTGGGTTGGGAAGATGCCCTGGAGGAGGATACAGCAACCTACTCCAGTATTCTTGCCTAGAGAATCCCCACGGACAGAGAAGCCTGGCAGGCTACAGTCCAGGGGGTTGCAAAGAGTCAGACACAACTGAGCAACTAAGCACACACCTCTGGCAACAGCAGATTTTCTAGAAATCAAGACTATCATCCCCCAGGCTCCTACTTCCAGAGATTCCCCTCATGCTTAAAAGAGTCTGGAGAAACAGGGACCAGTTCACCTGAGACCTCTATTGATGTACACAATTATGTTAGAGAGTCACTGATTCTAATGATAAGTCGGCCTTGGTGAATCACGCCTTGATGTTTATAATGTAATGCAAAGCCCCGACTCAGATAAAAGCCACAGCCAATGGGCAGCTACATAGCTCCACACAGAAGCCAATCTCTTTATGGTCGTCTATCCATCCCCCAGTGTTATGCTTAGTGGAAGAGACCCCAGACAGGATGTCCAGGTTCCTAATGATGGAAGATCTTTTAATTTGTGATTTCCCTACCGGTATGAAGTTGTAAAAATTTGGCCTGTGATAGAACCAAGGTGCATGACAGTAGTGGAGTTACTTCGGCAGAAGACACCAGGCAATCCAGAATGAATCTTAGCATGTAAGATGCTGGTGAGAAAAGTATTCTCTCTACCAACAAGGCTATTCAAACATGTTGGATCTAAAGCCTAGGGTAAAAACAGAATCCTTGGCTGGAGCTGATGCTGCGGGTACCAGGATAGGACCCTTTCCCAACAACGCTTTGGGGAAAGACTATCTCTAGCTCCATGGACCCTGTCTCCATATTGTATCTGAATACTAACATTTGATGTAACCTCTGTCAATAAGTTCACTTAGACAGTTCACCTATACAACCTATTTCCCTGAATCTGAACAAGTCACTCCAAGAGAACTGGTCAGAATGTTTTCTATCTCTTAGAGTTGAATCCCAATTATTTTCCCTAGAACTAAGAAGATGATACTCAACTATTCCAAGGTGACTTCTCTCTGGCTCTAGTTTAGTGGTAAAGACCTCTCTGACACCTACTATGTGCCATTACTTGGTGGTGGTTTTAGTCGCTAAGTCATTCCAACTCCTGCAACACCGTGGACTGTAGCCTGCCAGACTCCTCTGTCCTTGGGATTCTGCAGGCAAGGATACTGGAGTGGGTTGCCATTTTCTTCTCCAGGGGATCTTCCTGACTCAGGAATTGAACCCAGGTCTCCTGCATTGCAGGCAGTGTACAGGTCTGTGTGGGCTGAAAGTGTAAGTATATGGATAATCCACGGTGATTATTGGGAAGGGCATGGTGATTACTGTATGAAGTATCTCAGTATTTCATGAGAATGAATTTAAAAAAAGAAAATTCAAGAGTTAAACTGCTCCACTGGGTCAAGACAGCCACCCACTTTGGAGCAGGATTGAAAGGACAGCAGGACTGAGTAACTCCAAGTAGAGAAGCAGAGTTGGTGATGTCCAGGGAGAAGCAGGACAAGAAGATTTCAGGAGGAGAGGGGTGTGTGACTCACTGTGGAGGCATCACATATCTGATCCCTGACACCATCTCACGCTTGGGCTAAGGAAACCATTCCCAATGAGAGATACCCAAGCAACTCCCAGGGGAGCCTCAGTGAAATGACTTCCCAGGTCACAGGTACACACAGGTGCAGCATACGAGTGGCTATTGCCAACAGAAAGCAAGGCCCTCAACAAATGGACCCTGGTGATCTGTACGTGAACTTGAGATTTCCCAAGAAAGGCAGACAGAAGAAAAGATAGAAACAGACTATTTTCAACTAAGGTGCACAAAATAATCTGTAAACTTTGGTACAAATATTATTTAGTTATTTGAGTAACTATAGGTAAAAGTTGAGTAAAGTTAATGAATTAAAAGCATGAGCACCAGAAACACACAGGCTGGGTTATCTCCACTGTGGTGCTGGACAGGGTATTTGAGTTCCAAGCGTCTCAATTGCTCCATCTGTAAAATGGGAATAATAATAGTTCCCAATCAGCTATCACTGTCATCATCATCTATGTGTAATGATGTCTATTTCCCAGGTTTCTAAGTCAGGAAGTACGCATAGCTTAAGAGGAAATAATATGAACTGATTAACATCTGGAAGACAGCTCATACGTTCAGACATCTTTAGAATGGGACAATACAATCACAGCCTAATGAAGACGAGGACACTTAGTTAGCAGCTACAGCATAATACTCATTCCTATTGAAAGGCAAGGGTGAGTAAATGTGTGTAATAGATCTGAAGAAAATGAGGGAGTTGCCACACATATAGAAAAGATAAAAAGGAAGTAGGCAAGAAGTAGAAAAGTAAAAAGAATACATTTGAATCAGTTCTAATGAGGTGGATGAAACTGGAGCCTATTATACAGAGTGAAGTAAGCCAGAAAGAAAAACACCAATACAGTATACTAACACATATATATGGAATTTAGAAAGATGGTAAGGATAACCCTGTATGAGAGACAGCAAAAGAGACACAGATATATAGAACAGTCTTTTGGACTCTGGGAGAGGGAGAGAGTGGGTTGATTTGGAAGAATGGCATTGAAACATGTATAATATCATATATGAAACAAATCGCCAGTCCAAGTTTGATGCGTGATACAGGATGCTTGGGGCTGGTGCACTGGTATGACCCAGAGGGATGGTATGGGGAGGGAGGTGGGAGCGGGGTTCAGGATGGGGAACACATGTATACCCATGGTGGATTCATGTTGATGTATGGCAAAACCAATACAATATTATAAAGTAATTAACCTCCAATTAAAATAAAAAAATTTTTAAAAAAGAAAATATACACACTTCCCCTGTGGCTCAGATGATAAAGAATCTGCCTGCAATGCAGGAGACCCAGGTCGGGAAGATCCCCTGGGGAAGGAAATGGCAACCCACTCCAGTATTCTTGCCTGAAGAATTCAATGGACAGAGGGGCCTGGCAAGCTATAGTCCATGGCATTGCAAAGAGTTGGGCATGACTGAGTGACTAATGCTTTCATTTTCTTTCAAGAGATAAGATTATGACTCCTTTCTTGAGGTTTTCACACACTATTTTTTCAGAAAATAAATTAGACAAGAAAGAAGGAAAATCAGGCTCTTGATTACCCTGTGATTTTCTTCTTATAATTTTGAAGCCTGCATACCTGATTTCTAATACTTGTTCTCTCTAGATCCCCTTCCAGGGTCCTATTTTCACAAGAACTACTTTGTTGTGGCCTGATTGCAAATGAAAGGCTAGTTAGTAGCTCTATTCCTTCCTTGTGCAATGTATGTATTTAAACAGGGGATTCTTTTGAAGGAATAAAGCTCCATCATGACCCAGGCACTTTCCACAGAACCCCTCACTTACACCACAACATTCAAAAAACTCAGATCATGGCATCTGGTCCCTTCATGGCAAATAGATGGGGAGACAATGGAAACCATGACAGACTTTATTTTCTTGGGTTCCAAAATCATTGCAGACGACTGCAGTGATTTCATGGTGACTGCAACCATGAAATTAAAAGACTTTTGCTCCTTGGAAGAAAAGCTGTGACCAACCAAGACAGCATATTGACAAGAAGAGATATTGCTTTGCTGACAAAGGTCCGTCTAGTCAAAGTTATGCTTTTTCCAGTAGTCATGTATGCATGTGAGAGTTGGACCATAAAGAATGCTGAGCACTGAAAAATTGATGCTTTTGAACTGTGGTTTTAGAGAAGACTCTTAAGAATCCTTGGACTGCAAGGAGATCAAACCAGTCAATCCTATAGGAAATCAGTCCTGAATATTCATTGGAAGGACTGATGCTGAAGCTGAAGGTCCAGTACTTTGGCCACCTGATGTGAAGAACTGACTCACTGGAAAAGACCCTGATGCTGGGAAAGATTGGAGGCAGGAGGATAAGGGGACTCCAGAAGATGGGATGGTTGGGTGGCATCACCGACTCGATGGACATGAGTTTGAGCAAGCTCCGGGAGCTGGTGATGGACAGGGAGACCTGGCATGCTGCAGTCAATGGGATCACAAAGAGTCGGGCACAACTGAGCAACTGAACTGAACTGTGGAAGTCTTAATGTTTGGCAAAAATTGTCACAGGGTACAAACTCATGGGTAATTTAAAAATTATCTCTCTCATCAGTCATCAAGTACAAAATGTTCCTCAACATGCTGAAATCTGCTTGATGATGCTAGAAATTAGGGAGGGAAGGAAGGAGCTTGGATTTTCACAAAACAAGCCACTAAAATTCAAGTCTTTAAATGAAGAAACCATATATGAATAAAGGAAGTTTTCTTAATCAAAATCCCTGTTTCAAATATTCAATACAATCTTGGCTTTATATGGACACAGGGGATGGTCTTTCCCTTTACCTGCAGTTCACCTCCATGAATAGATGGCTAAGTGTTTTTTTCATCATCCTTTAAAAAGCTAATTGCATTAATATATACCTCTGAGATGTTGCTCAAAAAGAAAATATCCTTTAAGTGTAAGGCCAAAGACACTAACAGTTTTCACCACTATCACCAACCCAGCCACTGATTCATTTTAAATGGTTAAGGCTTCAATTATCCTGTAAGAGCCAAAGAACATTTGCTTTCTTTGAGATGGCCTCTTCTGTGACCTCAAGAGATCCACTGGGCCCCCAAGGAACATGTTTTCTCTCCAGCTCAAATATTTTTAACACATGTTTTTGTTATGATTGGCTAAGTATGTGGTGACTACTATTTATTAGGGCAAGATTTAAACTCCTAAAAGATGTGGCTCATGGTTTTAAAATCAGACCATCCTGAGACTGTCCTCCAAAATGAAAACCAGTGACACTAGAATTCTTCTCATGAAACCGATTTTCAGTCATATAAGGAGGGAATAATTGTAATATCCTCTAGTGATATACAGGCACAAATAAAAATTTCCAAACCTCAGAACATCTGTTTTTGAAAATAAAGAAAAATGCATCTTTCTCTATTAGATGTCTATGTGGTTCCAAATGACAATATTTCATCATGGATATATTTAGCTGTGACTTCTAATTCAGGACATTTGATTAAAATATGTCAAATTAAATTATTCACCATAATTTTCAGCCTAATGTGAATTCCCTCCAGGAACATGTTCATAATTGTCTGCATTTGTTTCATTTTCTCAGAATTTGTTGCTTTTCTTTGCACATTCTTTTTTTTATGCTGTTTTACTTCATAATTCTATTTTATACTGCTTAATAAGTAATGGAGGTATAGTTTATGCTCTCTTTTGAGTTATATGTGGCAGAATTGTGACAATCATATCTTTTCCAGGGGCAATGCTCTTCAAAATTGACACTAATCAAAGTATTTTTCAAAGCCATAAATGAATAACAGAAATCATTATTGTATACTATATAAAATTACAGTATTTATTCATATTACACAATGCTGTTATTCAGTCTCTAAGTCATGTCCAGTTTTTTGTGACTCCGTGGACTACAGCATGCCCAGTTCCTCAGTCCTCCACTGTCTCCCAGTTTGCTCAAAGTCATGTCCATTGAGTCAGATGTCATCCAAACCATTTCATCCTCTGTTGTCCCCTTCTTTTGCCTTCATCTTTCCCAGCATTAGGGTCTTTTGCAATGAGTTGGCCCTTTGCATCAGGTGGGCAAAATATTGGAACTTCAGCTTCAGCATCAGCCCTTCCAACGAATATTCAGGGTTGATTTACTTTAGAATTAACTGATTTGATCTCCTTGCAGTCCAAGGGACTCTCAAGACTCTTTTCCAACACAACAGTTCAAAAGCATCAATTCTTCGGCACTCAGCTTTCTTTATAGTCCAACTCTCCCATCCATACATGACTATTGGAAATCCATAGCCTTGACCATATGAACCTTTATTGGTAAAATGATGTCTCTGCTTTTTAATATGTGTCTGTCTGGGTTTGTCCTAGCTCTCCTTCCAAGGAGCAAGCGTCTTTCCATTTCATGGCTGCAGTCACCATCTGCAGTGATTTTTTGAGCCCAAGAAAATAAAATCTGTCATTGCTTCCACATTTTCCCCTTTTGTGTGCCATAAAGTGTTTACTCTGAGATAGGTACTAGTCTAAGTGCTTAACATTTATTAACTCATTCAATCCTCAAAACATCCCCATGAACAAAGGTCCGACAGCAATCTCTGACTTATGATGGTTTAGCTTACAATTTTTCAACTTTATGATGATGTGAAAGCAATACACATTTAGTGGATATCATATGAATAATGATCTCCACTTTACAGATGAGGGATTTGAAGCAAAGAGGTTAATAACCTGTCCTAACTCATCAGCTAATAACCAGCTAATAGACCCAGTTTTCAAGCACCAAAAAGCCTCACATTGAGAGGCTTAACCACTAAGCTGGGTTGCCTCAGTGAACTGAGATAACTTTACACCACTGCCACAAATGTATATCAAATATACAAAAATGCTCTTGTCATCCCCTGTTGACAAAGTTCTGATACTTCCGCACTGATCCAGCTGTCCATGTACTATACATTTCCACACTCAACTCATTGTATGGCACTTACGCTTGTGTAACTCTCCACACAGAAACATACATTCTACACGATTTATTGCTGCCTGTTTGGTTTAAAATTTTTTTTGCCTCAGCCTTTAACACACTCCCTTAACTCAACAGAACTTGTTAAATGCATGTACAGTAAAAGAAAAGGACTGCGCAGCAGACCAGGCAGCTGTTACTAGCTGAGCCATACAGAAAGGTGAGCAGCTCAATGTAAACAGTCCTAAGAGTGTAGAAAAGCTCAGTTAAGTTCCATGGAAAAGCAAACATATTTATCCCCAAAGGCCAAAGGGATCATTTGGTTGGAAAAAAATAGTTAACAAAATGCAATAATGATATAAGACTGGACACTTCAATACACTGGAGATCATTTGCTCCTCTCCTGCACAACACAAGCTGGAAAGAAAGTTTAGAAATTAAATAACTTAAATTCATCTTTATCAGATGAAGAAACTTACCCATACAGGTAAAGAGACATGTCTAGTTCAAACTCCCCCAACCCTCCTCCAGGGCTCTGTCTATATTCTATCATGCATCTACTTTTCAGTCTGCTGTCTTAACTGAAACTGCTGTTTCAGCTCCTGGTTTCCTGCTTAACTCAGACTAAATAAGATTTCACTGTGTCAAGGATCTACTGCCACCCCAGATCATCTACTTGAATTGGAATCTGGGGCAGAATCAAGGCACCGGTATTTTTTTTTACAGTAAAAAAAAATTTCATGCATATACAAAAGTAAAGTCTAATAGCCAAGAATCATCCTGTTTCAGCAACTATCAACTCATCAATGATCAGTCTTGCTTCATTATGGCTTCTTCCTCCAGATGATTGTCAAGTGAATTTCATATTTCATGTTATTTCATCTAAAAACATTTTGAGGTGTGTGCATGCTCAGTTGCTTCAGTCAGGTCCAATTCTTTGCAAACTTACAGACTGTAGCCCACCAGGCTCCTCTGTCCATGGGATTCTCCAGGCAAGGATACTGGAGTGGGCTGCTATGCCCTCCTCCAGGGGATATTCCCAACCCAGGGACTGAACCCTGGTTTCCCAGGGCTCCTGCGTTGCTGGCAGATTCTTCACCGTCTGAGCCACCAGGGAAGCCCCAATACTTTGATATGTGTATCTAAAAAATAAGGACTCTTTAAAAACAACCACAATAGCATCATCATACCTTAAAAATTAATTCTAACTCCTTCTAATGATTATCATTTCACTAATATTTTCAAAAGGATCCAAAGATTTATACCTTGCATTCAGAGTATACTTTCTTAGACACTCCTAGCTTATGGGCTCTCCCTCCAGCCTCTCACCTTTTAATTCTTTTTTTGAAGAAATCAGGTTGTTTTCTGTAAAGTATTCCATTGCCTGTATTTTGCTAATTATATACCTGTACTATAATACCCTTTAATGTGTTTCTCTGCTTCCTGTGTTTCCAGTTGATCAGGAATTAGGTAAATAAATTTATTTGACTTCAATTTTGATTCTTTGCAAGAATACTTGACGGGTAGGGGTGTACATATAGTGTTTGGCTGTGTCTTTATGTGATGCTGGGTATGATCATTGCCCAGATCCACTAATTTCACTCAGGTTGCAAAATGGGAAATGCTAATTTTACCATTCCTTCCATGATCATTAGCTTGAATACTCTTATAAAAAGGAATTTTCCCTCATTAACTTTGTAGTTACTTTGAGGAATATTTCATATAGGAAAAGTAAGAAAATACTTCTGTCCCTTAAGTTACTACTTTCACAATAAAGAGTTATTTTACTAACAAATTCCAAATGTGACCATTAAGAATTTTTGTTTTGTTTAATCTTTTGGTAGCATTATTAATTTGTGGATGGAAATATACTTGATGTGCATTAATTGCTGCTAGTATCCTACTGGTAAGACCTTTAGGTTAGTTTACACTTCTTTTTGCTATGACCCCAGCAGTGTTTGATAGCAGTACTATCTTGCTTTCCAGAATGACAAGACATTCCAGTCTCACAGCCACATGTATATCAATGAAATTAGAACACACCCTCACACCATACACCAACATAAATTCAAAATGGATTAAAGAATTAAATATAATAAGACATGATACCATTAAATTCCTAGAAGAAAACACGGCGAAACATTCTCTGACATAAACTGTACTAATGTTTTCTTAGGTCGGTCTCCTAAGGCAATAGAAATAAAAGCAAAAGGAAACAAATGGGACCTTACCAAACTTACAAGCTTTTGCACAGCAAAGGAAACCATAAATAAAGTGAAAAGACAACCTATTGAATAGGAGAAAATATTTGCAAATCGTGCAGCTGATGAAGGCTTGATCTTCAAAATATACAAGCAATTCATACAAACTCAACAATGAAAAAACAAACAACCCAAGAGAAGCAGGCAGAAGACATAAACAGACATTTCTCCAAAGCATACAGATGCCCAAAAGACACATGCAAAGATGCTCCACATCACTAATTGTTAATATTAGAGAAATGCAAATCAAAACCACAATTAGGTACCACCTTATACCTGTCAGGATGGCCATCATTAAAAAGCCTATAAATAATAAATGTGGAGAAAAAGGAACCTTCCTATGTTGTTGGTGAGAATGTAAATTGGCACAGCCACTGTGGAAGACAGTATGGAGTTTCCTCAGGAAACTACCCAACAATCCCACTCCTGGGCATATATCTGGACCAAAGTTTAATTCAAATAGATACATGCACTCCTATGTCCATAGCAACACTATTCACAATAGGCAAGACATGCAAATGACCCAAGTATCCATGGACAGATGAATGGATAAAGGAGATGTAGAACATATGTACAATGGAATACTTCTCAACCATAAAAAAAGAATGAAATTGCGCTGTTTGCAGCAACATGGATGGACCTAGAGATTATCATACTAAGTGAAGTAAGTCAAAAAGAGAAAGAAAAATGTTATATCATATCCCTTATATGTGGAATCTAAAATATGATGCAAATGAACTCACCTATGAAAGAGAAAAAGACTCACTGACATAGAAAACAGACCTGTGGTTGTCAAGGGGGAGGAATGGGGGAAGGATGGAATGGGAGCTTGGGGTTAGCTGATGCAAGTTGTTCTATATGAGATAGATACATGACAAGGTTCTACTATACATAGCACAGAGAACTGTATTCAGCATCCTGTGATAAACCATAATTGAAAAGAATATAAAAAAGAATGTATGTGTATATACATATATAAAATAGGTATAATGTATATATAAGTAATATATATTAACTGTACTATACAGTTTACAAATAACTGAGAGAAGAAGAGAAGCAAAAGGCAAAGGAGAAAAGAAAAGATATACTCATTTGAATGCAGAGTTCCAAGAATAGCAATGAGAGATAAGAAAGCCTTTCTAAGTGAACAATGCAAGGAAATAGAGGAAAAGTATTAGGATGGGAAAGACTAGAGATCTCTTCAAGAAAATTAGAGATACCAAGGAAACATTTCATGCAAAGATGGGCACAATAAAGGACAGAAGTGGTATAGACCTAACAGAAGCAGAAAATATTAAGAAGAGGTGGCGAGAATACACAGAAGAATTATGCACAAAAGATCTTCACAATCCAGATAATCACGATGGTGTGATCACTCACCTAGAGCAAGACATCCTGGAATGTGAAGTCAAGTGGGCCTTAGGAATCATAACTACGAACAAAGCTAGCGGAAGTGATGGAATTCCAGTTGAACTATTTCAAATCCTAAAAGATGATGCTGTGAAAGTGATGCATTCAATATGCCAGCAAATTTGGAAAACTCATCAGTGGCCATGGTCAGTTGGAATAGGTCAGTTTTCATTCCAATCCCAAAGAAAAGTAATGTCAAAGAATGTTCAAACTACCACACAATTGCACTCATCTCACACGCTAGCAAAGTAATGCTCAAAATTCTCCAAGCTAGGCTTCAACAGTATGTGAACTGTGAACTTCCAGATGTTCAAGCTGGTTTTAGAAAAGACAGAGGAACCAGAGATCAAATTGCCAACATCTGTTGGATCATTGGTAAAGCACGAGAGTTTCAGAAAAACATCCACTTCTGCTTTATTGACTAGGAGAAGACTCTTGAGAGTCCCTTGGACTGCAAGGAGATCCAACCATTCCATCCTAAAGAAATCAGTCCTGAATATTCTTTGGAAGGACTGAAACTGAGGCTGAAACTCCAATACTTTGACCATGTGATGTGAAGAACTGACTCATTAGAAAAGACCTTAATGCTGGGAAAGATTGAAGGCAGTAGGAGAAGGGGACTCCAGAAGATGAGATGGTTGGATGGCATTACTGTCAATGGACATGAGTTTGAGTAAGCTCTGAGAGTTGGTGATGGACAGAGAAGCCTGGCATGCTGCAGTTCATGGGGTCACAAAGAGTCAGACATGACTGAGCAACCGAACTGAACTGAATTGCTGGATCATAGAAAAAGCAAAAGAGTTTCAAAAAAACATCTTATTCTGCTTCATTGACTACTCTAAAGCCTTAGACTGTGCAGATCACAACAAACCGTGGAAAGTTCTTGAAGAGATGGGAATACCAGACCACTTTACCTGCCTCCTGAAAAATCTGTATGCAGGTCAAGAAGTTAGAACTGGACATGGAACAACAGACTGGTTCCAAATCTGGAAAGGAGTACGCCAAGGCTGTATTTTGTCACCCTGCTTCCTTAACTTATATGCAGCGTACATCATGCAAAATGCTGGGCTAGATGAAGCACAATTTGGAATCAAGATTGCAGGGAGAAATACCAATAACCTCAGAAATGCAGATGACACCACCCTTATGGCAGAATGCAAAGAAGAACTAAACAGCCTCTTGATGAAAGTGAAAGAGGAAAGGGAAAAAGTTGGCTTAAAACTCAACATTCAGAAAACTAAGATCATGTCATCTGGTCCTATCACTTCATGGCAAATAGTTGGGGAAACAATGGAATCAGTAACATACTTTATTTTGGGGGGCTCCAAAATCACTGCAGATGGTGACTGCAGCCATGAAATTAAAAGACACTTGCTCCTTGAAAGAAAAGTTAGGACCAACCTAGACAGCATGTTAAAAAGCAGAGACATTACTTTTTAACAAAGGTCAGTCTAGTCAAAGCCATGGTTTTTCCAGTAGTCATGTATGGATGTGAGAGTTGGACTATAAAGAATGCTGAGTGTCAAAGAATTGATGCTTTTGAACTGCGGTGTTGGAGAAGGCTCTTGAGAGTCCCTTGGACTGCCAGGAGATCAAACCAGTCAATCCTAAAGGAAATGATTCCTGAATATTCATTGGAAGGACTGATGCTAAATCCTAAATACAACCCCCTGTATTATCCTAACTAAATACATATTCACTTTTTTTCCTATAAAAGAATATACATACACATTATAAGACTAAAACTTCATTAATTAAAATAACTGAATAATGAAAATAATTCAATTTTCCATCTAAATCACAGTGAATAAATTATTGGTGAGTTATGGCTATGAATGTTATGTAGATCTGAAAAAATATAATAGCGGCACAGACGAATCTCCGAAGAGACAATTAGATGATAAAAATATGTAACAAGAGTATACACTGAACATAATCTTGATATTAAATAGTCTTAAAGAAATAAGCCAGGACTTCCCTGGTGGTACAGTGGATAAGAATCTGCCTGCCAATGCAGGGGACGTAGGTCCAATCCCTTGTCCAGGAGATTCCACACACTGCAAAGCAACTAAGCCTGTGTACCACAACTACCGAGCCCACATGTTGCAACCACTGAAACCCATGCATCTACAGCTTGTGCTCTGCAATAAGAGAAGTCACCACAGTGAGAAGCCCGCGCACTGCGGCTAGAGAGTAGCCCCTACTCGCCTCCACGAGAGAAAGCCTGTGCACACTGGTCAAGACCCAGTACAACCAAAATTAATACAATAAATAATTTTTTAAAAATCTTTTAAGTAGAAAATTAAGCAAAACACTTTTTGGGAAAAATAAATTAAGGGTAGTTGTTATCTCTGTAGGGAGGAAAGTAGATAGGTTCGGATGGGATATACAGGAGTTTTAAAAGTCTTAGGAGTTCTATTCCATAAACTGAATTATGGCTACACAGGGGTCTAGTTTATTATTACTATCTCTGAGTATTCTTAAGACTGCATATTTCAGTTATGTGTATATTTTTGTGCCATATGTTTAATAATATTTTAGTTAGATGTACATGTCAGTGAGGAAAAACATTTGAACACTCAGCCACACTAATGATCAAATAACTGAAGAGAAATGAAAAAAGTTTATTGAGTTCATAAGTAAAAAATTAAATATACATATTTTACATATAAGGGCTTCCCTGGTGGCTCAGCTGGTAAAGAATCTACCTGCAATACAAGAGACCTGGGTTCAATCCCTGGGTTGCAAAGATCCCCTGGAGAAGGGACCAGCTACTGTCTCCAGTATTCTGGCTTGGAGAATTCCATGGGGTCCATGGGGTCACAAACATGGACACGGAGGAGCGACTTTCACTTTCACTTTCATTTTCATATAAAGTAAAGGGACAATAAATCAGGCACTCATGTTCAACTTATCAGATATAAACCATTATATTTCTAAGAAATAATTTTGTTAATTATTTAGCAGAATGCATCAAGAGTCTTAAAAATGTTTTTATTATTTGGTGTAATTCATTTTTCAGTTTTCAAAGAAGCATTCAGAAAGATCATATACATATGTTCATCATGATGTTTCTTATAAATTGAAAAAATGTAAGCAACTTAATATCATCAGTTCACTTCCGTTCAGTTCAGATCAGTCTCTCAGTCTTGTCTGATTCTTTGTGACCCCATGAATCTCAGCACAGGCCTCCCTGTTCATCACCATCTCCCGGAGTTCACTCAGACTCATGTCCATCGAGTCAGTGATGCCATCCAGCCATCTCATCCTCTGTCGTCCCCTTCTCCTCCTGCCCCCAATCCCTCCCAGCATCAGAGTCTTTTCCAGTGAGTCAACTCTTTGCATGAGGTGGCCAAAGTACTGGAGCTTCAGCTTCAGCATCATTCCCTCCAAAGAAATCCCAGGGCTGATCTCCTTCAGAATGGACTGGTTGGATCTCCTTGCAGTCCAAGGGACTCTCAAGAGTCTTCTCCAACACCACAGTTCAAAAGCATCAATTCTTCGGCGTTCAGCCTTCTTCACAGTCCAACTCTCACATCCGTACATGACCACTGGAAAAACCATAGCCTTGACTAGATGGACCTTAGTCAGCAAAGTAATGTCTCTGCTTTTGAATATGCTATCTAGGTTGGTCATAACTTTCTTCCAAGGAGTAAGCGTCTTTTAATTTCATGGCTGCAATCACCATCTGCAGTGATTTTGGAGCCCAAAAAAATAAAGTCTGACACTGTTTCCACTATTTCTCCATCTATTTCCCATGAAGTGATGGGACCAGATGCCATGATCTTCATTTTCTGAATGTTGAGCTTTAAGCCAACTTTTTCACTCTCCTCTTTCACTTTCATCAAGAGGCTTTTTAGCTCCTCTTCACTTTCTGCCATAAGGATGGTGTCATCTGCATATCTGAGGTTATTGATATTTCTCCCAGCAATCTTGATTCCAGCTTGTGTTTCTTCCAGTCCAGCATTTCTCAGGAAGTACTCTGCATATAAGTTAAATAAGTAGGGTGACAATATACAGCCTTGACGTACTCCTTTTCCTATTTGGAACCAGTCTGTTGTTCCATGTCCAGTTCTAACTGTTGCTTCCTGACCTGCATACAGATTCCTCAAGAGGCAGGTCAGGTGGTCTGGTATTCCCATCTCTCTCAGAATTTTCCACAGTTTATTGTGATCCACACAGTCAAAGGCTTTGGCATAGTCAATAAAGCAGAAATAGATGTTTTTCTGGAACTCTCTTGCTTTTTCCATGATCCAGTGGACGCTGGCAATTTGATCTCTGGTTCCTCTGCCTTTTCTAAAACCAGCTTGAACATCAGGGGGTTCACGGTTCACTTATTGCTGAAGCCTGGCTTGGAGAATTTTGAGCATTACTTTACTAGCATGTGAGATGAGTGCAATTGTGCGGTAGTTTGAGCATTCTTTGGCATTGCCTTTCTTTGGAATTGGAATGAAAATTGACCTTTTCCAGTCCTGTGGCCACTGCTGAGTTTTCCAAATTTGCTGGCATATTGAGTGCAACACTTTCACAGCATCATCTTCCAGGATTTGAAACAGCTCCACTGGAATTCCATCACCTCCACTAGCTTTGTTTGTAGTGATGCTTTCTAAGGCCCACTTGACTTCACATTCTATGATGTCTGGCTCTAGATTAGTGATCACATCATCATGATTATCTGGGTCGTGAAGATCTTTTTTGTACAGTTCTTCTGTGTATTAACTATAAACAAATAGATTAAAGTATTCTCATGAAATGAAATATGCAAACACTAAGAATATATTTTCAAATTTTAATAATGTGAGTAAATGCTTATGTGAAGTTATGAGAGGGGAAAAAATAAAAAATCTAAACAGTTAATATAATATCCAGGTGTTCCTGAAAGCCTTAAACTTAATTTTCTTTGATGTTTGAATTCATTTTTTAGGCATCAGTTGCAAAGTACCTGGAAATATTCACTGTTAGATTTTTGGAGAAATATGTTAAAATATTAAAAGTGATTATTTTTGGAAACCAAAATTATAGGGGTTCCTGGGATCTTTTAAACATTTTTTTTACATTTTTCTTATACTTTACACTTTTCTGCACCTTTCAAAAATCTCACAAGAAGGCAAAGTTTGTACAAAAAGACATCACTAATATTTTTATTAATTCATTCAATAATTATGCATTTAGTATCTGCTCTGTCTAGACACTGAGGATTTGTTTGTGAATAGGAATAACACTAGGTCATCTTCCTCAGACCTTACATTCAAGGGGAGGAGACAGAAAATAAACAAGGGGAAAAAAAAAAAACCTGCTGGTTTGGATGTGGGGTGAGACAGGAAGAAAGGACTCAAGATGGTCTGAACTACTGAGAGTATGATGACATTCACAGAGGGAGAGAAATGAAGTGTTTCAAGTATGTCAAATGCATAGAGAAGTTACTGATCAAATAATATACATGAAACACATATATAAAGGAGTTAGGATTGACCCTTGGCTGAATGCACTGAAAAGCTAACTCCCCATTTGTCTCCAAATCATAAAAAAATAAACCTTTCTTTTTAATTATGAAAATTTCAATGTAATAAGTTAAGCACTTCTTATCAGAAGGAAAAAAAATTGAAAATTAAAGGATTTCCAGGTTCTATAGTTTTTTGCAGCTTCAGGTTTGAATTTCTTAACTTGCCTGAGAGGCTAAGAAAGTTAGGTGTGGAAGCTTTTGAGAGGCAATTTATAGGGTCCCTTCATCAGATTCATTTCACTATTTTGGCCAAAAATTTTACAAGTGTCCAAGAATCCTCTAACTATAACCACTATCTATAGTTTGATGATGCAAATTAATCAATCTCTTTTTTTGTTTGTTTCCATGAAAAAAGTTCCCTTCAATTTAAGAATTATGATGTTATCTCCAACTGTTTTAATGTCACACACACCTAATACTTTTCTTTGACCTTTACTAGTAGATTCATATATTATTCAGTGGTAACCTAGGTTACTGTGGCTTACCAAGCATCAAATAGTCAAATAATTTTTACGCACAAACATACCTGAGAAAATAACCTGCACTTCTTAAATTTAAAGAGAGAAAAATTTCAATATCATATTATAGGAGGATCTTTACAATTTCATGCCTACCATCTTCTCCCGTCTATTCCAGGATGCCCTTGCCTTTCCCCATCCCCATCTGGTCTATAGTTATTATTCTTTCTACTGTTACTCCTCTTTCACAGTACACTTTAGGAGATCCCCTCATCTCACGGTCCTAAATGACACCCCCCTTCACCCCAACTGTGTTAAGTGCTGCCATGACTATAGGAGATCTCCTCACACTTATGTCTCATAGCTGCATGGAACTTGCTTACTCATTTGCATCAATGATTGATTGTCAAAGTCCAAGACACAGTGCTAGGGACTAGGGATACAGTGGTAAAGATAATAGTTCCTATCTGAAAACCCCTTGAGTAAATAGAGCTTTTATATTTCATACTCAATGTTTTGTAATCACACAAATAAATAATCTGGAAACTAGATAGAATCACTATTATCACAGAGTTGTTGTGTGTGTAGTTGCTCAGTCGTGTCTAACTCTTTGAGATCCTTTGGACTGTAGCCCATCAGGCTCCTCTGTCCATGGGATTTCCCAGGCAAGAACACTGGAGTGGGTTGCCATTCCCTTCTCCAGGGTATCTTCCCAATCCAGGGATTGAACCCGCATCTCCTGTGTCTCCTGCATTGCAGGAGGATTCTTTACCTGCAGAGTCATCAGGGAAGCACCATTACCACAGAGTTGGCCATAAAAAATTAATTCTGGTGGTTATATCTTCTGCGATTATGTCAACAAAGCATAAAGTAGATTTTAAAAGTTGAGAACATTTCCTTGTGTCTACTTACCTGAAATCTTGAAGAAATTAAAACAGTACTTTTGAGAGAAATGAAAAGCAGTCAGAATATACGGATATGAGCTTTCCATAAACGTTGAAAATGCTTTTGAAGCTCTGAAGCAGTCCCTTTTTTCAGGCCATAAATTATGCTTGGTTTTGTTTTGCTTAGTTTCCAGATTTTTGCCTGTGTGCAATGCCTTTAAAATCAATGTCATATTGTATAAAAAACGTGTAACTAATAAATCAGAAACACTTTTTAGAACAATCACCGTAGTTTCATATCTATCAGGCAGGTTCTCAGTATTTCTTAGTTTAAGCTCCCATGTGTACAAATGGGTCAAAGATACTTGTCTTTTATCTCAAATGACTTATGAAAAAAAAGACTGTTCTGAGGTTCAGTTGTGCGATCATAGATTGGAAGTCCATCAAAACTTAAAAATGATAAGAGAGATATAGTTCTGTCATTGCTATCTACAGTAGGCAGACTAATACCTCCCCACAAAAGCCTCAGAACCTATAAATATGTTACATTATATGGCAAAAGGAATTTTGCATGCAAATGGGATTAAGAAACTTGAGATGGAGAAATGATCTAGGTAGTAACAAAGATTCTCTTCTTGATCAAACTCTGATCAGTCTCCTCTGAGCCCTCTTCTCCACGAGGCCTCAATAATGGCCTATGAAGACTTGAACAAACATTGATATAATTTCTAACAGCTCCAGGGTGCATTCATAGGAAGACCCTAGCCCCTCCTTAAAGTTGCCTGCCAGAGAAAACAAGGTTGCCAACAGAATTTATTGTTTGTTCCAACTGACATCTGAAGATAGGGCCCCTGTCTCCTGGTCTCTGTGGGAGAAATGAGCCTAACCATGATAAACATCAGTTAGCAAATCCAGATGGATTTTAAATAGACCAATGCCCACTTCCTGCTTTTTGCAGTTTTTCATTTCTCTGATTCTGCTCAAGCCATTGCCACACCTTAATCCCTCATTCTCCCTTTAAAACACCCAAGCACCTCTGCACAAATTAGAACTAAACTCAGATTTTCCCCCTATTTCCAGTAGTCACTGAATAAAATTTGTTTGTATTACTTTAACTAATGCCTGACTTCATTTATCTTCAATAGTGAGCCAATATAAAATGACAAGGATCCTAATAAGAAGAAGGCTTGACCATCAGAGAGAGAGAGGAGATATGACAAAAGAAGTAGAGATAGGGATGTAGCCAAGAGTCAAGAAATGTGGGCGGCCTCTAAAAACTGGCGAAGGCAAGGCAAGGATTCTCTTTAGAAACAAAGAAGCAATGCAATCCTGCTGACACCTTGATTTTAGCCCCCTTCAAAATGATAAGACCTCTGACCTTCAAAACTGTAATACATTTGTCTTATTTTAATCCACTGCTTGTGGCAATTAGTTAAAACAGAAATATGGAACTCATACAACATCTGTGTTACATGATCAGCCCAATGCAAGAATGTTAATATCATCTGACCATATGAGACAGTATAATATCAATCATCTTTATGGACTTTGTTTTCACCATGGAAGATCAAGAACTTACACCAAACTGATAATCAACACAGTTTTAAGGAATATATCTTCAAATAGGTCCATGATTTTTTTTTTTCAGTTTTTTTTTTTTTTTTTTTTTACTTTATTTTACTTTACAATACTGTATTGGTTTTGCCATACATTGACATGAATCCACCATGGGTATATACGAGCTCCCAATCCTGAATCCCCTCCCACCTCCCACCCCATATCACCCCTCTGGATCATCCCCATGCACCAGCCCCAAGCATCCTGTATCCTGTATCGAACATAGACTGGCACTTCGTTTCTCACATGATAGTATACATGTTTCAGTGCCATTCTCCCAAATCATCCCACCCTCTCCCTCTCCCTCAGAGTCCAAAAGTCCATTCTATACATCTGTGTCTCTTTTGCTGTCTCGCATACAGGGTCATCATTACAATCTTTCTAAATTCCATATATATGTGTCAGTATACTGTATTGGTGACCCAGCAATCCCACTGCTGGGCATACACACGGAGGAAACCAGAATTGAAAGAGACACATGTACCCCAATGTTCATTACAGCACTGTTTATAATAGCCAGGACATGGAAACAACCTAGATGTCCATCAGCAGATGAATGGATAAGAAAGCTGTGGTACATATACACAATGGAGTATTACTCAGCCATTAAAAAGAATAAATTTGAATCAGTTCTAATGAGATGGATGAAACTCGAGCTCATTATACAGAGGTCCGTGATTTAAAATCAAGTATTTTGGGGAATTCCCTGGCCATCCAAATGTTAAGACTCTGCACTTTCACTCCTACGGACATGGGTTCAATCCCTGGTCAGGGAACTAAGATCCCACAAGCTATGTAGTATGGCCCCAAACAGAACAACAAATCAAATATCTTTCTTTGAGAATATCAATACATGTTAAACACCAGAATTCTCACAAAGGACTGAGTAGAACTTCTTGCCCAACGTTTAAGTGTTAAATCATGATCATTTCCCTCAACACTTTTAACAAGGCTGACTCATCTTTATTGAAACGAATTCATTTCACAATTTCTAAGGGAAATTTTTGACTTATAATAACCTCAGCTAGCTCTGCTCACAGGAGCAATATATTAAAATGATATATGGTTGAGTCAATATCAGTTTCTTACAAAACCTTTAAAGGGTTGCTTCTGTTTTCTTGGTGTGCTTGCTTATAGAAGGGAAAGAATGGTGGACTGTATTCCCAGAAACAACATAGAAAGACCAAGCAGGCAATGATCAGCAACTACATGCAGCCTCTTTGCTGGAGATGAGATATGATTTTTTATTTGGTCATTTATGTTCCCTCTCTTGAGTTTAGAGTGATTAAAGATTTTTGTATTTCAAGGTGTTTTTGTTGTTATTTGTTTTCAATTCTGAGGCAAAAACCATCAGATGCCACCATCAGTTCCTTTCATGTTTTCTAACTTACTGATTTGATAAGTTTCCATTGTTGATGTCTTTCTTAGTTAATATTATTCAGAATAAAGCATCTGGTCCAAGTTTGCCCAGTCATGAAGATGGCTATTAACATTCCCATTTATCTCAGATATCTCTTAGATGTACACTTTATAATCAAATACTTCTGGGCTCAATCAATTTCTTCAAGATACATGCAAAACAAATAATTGTGCCCATTTCTATTCTGCCGCATTTTTGTTTGCCCTGTCTGGGGGGGAAATAACTGGAAAATGACTTCTTTTCAGGACTCTTTCTGATGTTCATCTAGGTTCAGGGATATTAACAATTCAAACTGGATGAACACTTGCAGCAAGGAAAATGGAAACTATATTTTTCTGGGAACTCCTGTTTTGTCACCATTAAATCATTCTATGAAAAAGTTTCAGGTTGGAAAGATTCCTTCTCTGCTCCATCAATCCTGTGGCTCCAACTGGGCATCTTCCTTCAAACTATAAACTTCCTTCAGCTTAGTTTAAATTTAAGTTAACTGCATCAGGAAAGTAGGTGAAGAAAAATATTATGTTTCAACTGTAAGTTTGGAAGGGATTCTGTTGTTGTGCCCCTTTGCGAATTCTGTAATGGCAAAACTGCCTTGATGCAAACAACCCTTCTTTTAACACATGTGCATGATACACATGGTTTAGGAAAAGGAAACCAATTATACTCTAAGATCCATTTGTAATGAAGTAATGTCTCTAAAATTACCATTGACATTCTACCTTCTTTGGTGGCAAGTCTTGCAAAAGCAACAGCTAAATGAATAAACGTGTTACTGCAATTTGTGGAGGATTATAACTGGTACATCTACTCATGAGGGCCTCAATGTTTCATAAATTAAGAGTTGCCTTCTAAATTAATTAAAGAAGGCCCAGTAGGAGAAACACAGATCTAGCTGACTTGATTGTAGAGCCTTGGGATGTAACAAGTCTCTAGAAGTTAAATGTCATAGAACTGACTCTTCTTTTAAAAAAATGCAAACTGATCTTCTAGAGAGTCAATTAATTTGGTTATCTATCATGGTTTAGGTGAGTGAGGCAATGAAAAACAGCTTATTCTTACTAAGAAAGAGTTTTATAAATATGTCATACTTAACTTGACAGTTAAGTATGAAATTAAAAGATGCTTACTCCTTGGAAGGAAAGTTATGATCAACCTAGACAGCATATTCAAAAGCAGAGACATTACTTTGCCAACAAAGGTCCATCTAGTCAAGGCTATTGTTTTCCCAGTAGTCATGTATGGATGTGATAGTTGGACTGTGAAGAAAGCTGAGCACTGAAGAACTGATGCTTTTGAACTGTGGTGTTGGAGAAGACTCTTGAGAGTCCCTTGGACTGCAAGGAGATCCAACCAGTCCATTCTAAAGATCAGTCCTGGGTGTTCTTTGGAAGGAATGATGCTAAAGCTGAAACTCCAGTACTTTGGCCACCTCATGCAAAGAGTTGACTCATTGGAAAAACTCTGATGCTGGGAGGGATTGGGGGCAGGAGGAGAAGGGGACGACAGAGGATGAGATGGCTGGATGGCATCACTGACTTGACAGACATGAGTTTGAACTCTGGAAGATGGTGATGGACAGGGAGGCCTGGAATGCTGCAATTCATGGGGTCACAAAGAGTTGGACACAACTGAGTGACTGAACTGAACTGAACTGAACTGAACTTGACAATTGTATGCAAGAACTTTTAGTATAATAAAATATAATTTATTTTTGAAAATTATATGATATGGATTTGTGCTTCTAGGAAAGGTAGATCAAGCCTTCCACTGAACACAACTAGAAAATCTAGACCAAAAAATTATGAGACTCATACATTACCATATGTAAAATAGATATCCAGTAGGAATTTGCTGTATGACTAGTGAGCTCAGATCTGGTGCTCTGTGACAACCTAGAGGGGTGGGATGCTGTGGGAGGTAGAAGGGAGATTCAAGAGGAAGGGGACATATGTATGCTTATGGTTGATTGACATTGTTGTATGGCTCAGAAACCAACACAACACTGTAAACCAATTATATTCCAATTAAAAAGAAACAAATTTAAAAAATAAATATAAAAACATTTTAGTGACTTGATGGAATATTAGAGCTAATAAAATAGGGAAGAATTACTAAGCCAAAAACCAGTGGAGGACAGAGGTTTGGAAAAAAATTCTGGAGTTTGGAGTCACTTTTCCCCTGGGGATGTCTGCCAGTCTTGGAGGGCTCCTTTACTAACCCCCAAGGAGAACACTGAAGTTGAATGGTGCTTCAACAGCCTCACAAGTCTTGTGAAACAGAGTGAGATCCAGAAACTACTGAAAGTGTGTTTGATGAACCTTCTTTCCTTAATTTCAGAAAAAGAGAATTGTACTCTTGGAGCAGGAATGAACTAGAAGTTGATAGCCCAGAAAATGAAGAAAATGGATCTCAGCTTCAGTTATATCAATGCCTAAAACTGAAATAATATGAAGCACTCAGGCAGAAGCAAATGTAAATCCACACTGGAGGAAGATTACATCTTCCTAGGATTCTAGTTCCAATCTGGCATAATCAAAAATAACCAGGGCCATAAAGGAAACACGTAACATGAACTATAAACTAGAAAGAAAGAAACGAAAAGACCTACAGGTGCTTCAGAGAGTGGCATTAACAGACACAGACTCATGATTGTTGAAAAAGAAGGAAAAAAAAAAGTTTGCTGTCTGGCTTATCCTGAAATATCAAATCACTCTAGCATCTCTTTTCCAGACTAGCCAATCCAGAATGTGTCCCCTCTATCCTAATATCTCTTTAAAACTACTTAACACAAGCCCTCTCTATTCCCCCTTGTTGACACACCCTATGGTTTCTTCCAAGCACATTCTCCTTGCAGTAGCCAGTGGAATTAAAAAAAAAAAACAAACCTGACTTTAACTACAACTGTATTTCCTGCAGTCTTTGTCTGGTGGCTTTAATACAATTCAGCCAAAGAGTTAATATCATGTCCTTCCCTGAGGGATAAGAAAGCTCTGATATGACTTTCTACCAATTGTAGACATAATAACCTAAGAGTATGAACTATGAATTTTTTGAGTACTGTGAGTCATCTAAACTGCTGGGAGCCAGCGTGAAGAACTCTGCCTATGGCAAAGGTCATGAGGAAGGAGGCTCAACATTACGCAAAGGCAGGATCGAGCCTCAGGAGACCCCCTGTTCCCGAGCATCTACCCCCAAAACAAGAGTCTGCTTACTTTACTGTTTTATGCTCTCACCTACACCTCTGACTTTACGGGGGTGCTGATCCCCACCACCTCTTTCGAAGAAGGAGTTAATTTACAGCTCCAAGTTAGTAAAAATTCCTGGGCATGACAAGAGTGTTTCAACTTACAAACTCCTCTGAAGGTTCTCTAGCCTGTCTGAGCAGGTTCATCCGGCCACTTGTTATTGTTTACAGCCTCCCAACTGTGAGAGGCATGAGATGCTGTAAACTTTCTAAATACAGATTCTTTTGAGAAGTTAGAAAATTATTAGTATAGTATAGTGGGTTGATTAGAAATTATATTGGTGAAGGGTTTTTCATTTGTTGAGCCAATATTTGCTGCTAGATCTCCATATTCCCTGCCCTTATAATGAGTATAACTAGCATACAGGAGAAATAAGTATTAACCTTTAAGATTAATCATGTTAAACCTTAGGCTAAGTAAATTCCTTTTCTTGATTGTAACCCACTACACCCTCACCCTATAGGAATGCAACTTTATCTGGTACCGTCGGAGGGTGGTGCCTAGTTTAAGAAAAAATCACCCCTGGAAAAAAATAAGTTTTCTGGTTGACTGACCGTTATCAGAAAGTGCCATAAAATGTCAGCAGGCCTCATGGCCAGAAGATGATGTAAAACCCCTAAGACTTTTGTATACTTTTATATGAAGCACCTGATTTTGACAAGGGTCAGGTCTGCTGACCCCACGTGACTCTGTATTCATCCCTATGTATAACAAAAAGTATATCAGCAAACCTGAAAATAGATCAGTTTCTAGAAAGACTGATTCCCCCGTGTTGTTCGTTCTTTCCCCTTCTGGCTGAATTCCCATCTGAAGCGTGGATGCTTGCCATGTCTACTTACTTGCCCTGGCTTCTAAGATCCACGTGAGAGGGAGCCCAAGGCGGGGCACCCTCCACTATTCAAGTGGGCGCCGGTGGCCTACATAGATGGTGCAAATTCCTTGTCTTGGAGTTTTATTGGTATTCCAAGTAAACCAAGTTATTCAGCCTCTTTTTCTCCACTAATTTTCCTACTACACTATTCTTTTCTAATTGCTCTTTATATTTCTAATTAAATAGCTTTTTCCTAGGACGCCAATTCCGTCTCCCCTTCGAATTACCCTGGATCCACCAGGCCTGGACCCTGGCACTAAACAATGGAAAAAAGTCTTAGACAATTAGTGTCTATTAGTCACATATCTGAAGAAGATAATGACAATGTAATTCCAAGATTCTTTAAGCTATGATAGGCTTCCCTGGTGACCCAAAGGTTAAAGCATCTGCCTGCAACGACGGAGACCTGGGTTCGATCCCTGGGTTGGGAAGATCCCCTGGAGAAAGAAATGGCAACCCTCTCCAGTATTCTTGCCTGGAGAATCCCATGGATGGAGGAGCCTGGTGGGCTACAGTCCACAGGGTCGCAAAGAGTTGGACACGACTGAGCAATTTCACTTTAAGATATGATACCAATCAGTTCCTTGAAGGAACAAAAAAAATATGACATAGACATCACAGTTTAGAGCACCTAACATCAGATGATAAAATCCTTCAAGTTTTAATTAATTAATTTCTTTGGCTGTGCCAGGTCTTAATTGTAGCATGCTGGATCTTTAGTTGTGGCATGAGGGATCTTGGTTTCTGAACAGGGATTGAACCTGGCCCCTGGCAGTGGGAGTGCAGAGTCTTGGCCACTAGATCAGCAGGGAAGCCCAATCCTTCAAGTTGTATATAATTAATTTTTATTTCATCTTTTTAATATTGCAATTTAGCAACTTTTGTTTAAGATAAGCTTTGCTTTGGCCACAGGTTCATAATTTACGTATATGAATACTGAAAGGCAATATTATTTCACTTTCTTTTACTTTATTTTTGAGTGCTTGTCCAGTTGAGTGCCAGAGATAACACTTTCATCATTGCCTGGGCCAATGAAATCAGAGTCTCTGGGATGGGACCCAGATACTGGAATATTTCTAAGCTCCAGGTGATCTGAAGTTCATCCAGGATTGAGAATCACAAGTTTACACCTCTATGTCTTAATACAAATACAAAAAGAAAACCTTGTTTAGGATAATGGACGCATTTTCAGGTCACATTATTCTATTCTGCAAATTAATCATATAATTGAAGCAAAGTTTAAGTCACAATAATAATAAAAGTTCTTTTCATAACCAAAGGTGTCATGTAGATCAGACTTTCCACTACATTTTTTCATTCTACAAAGATTTATTGAGTGCCTACTGGAAGTCAGGCCTTGTGCACTGGAAGCAAGAGTGAACCCAAGAGACATGATCCCTCAAGGACCTATGGTCTACAGGAGGAGCCAGACATTAACTAAAGAGTCACATAAACAAGTATTTTAGAATGTGACAAGTGCCATGCTATGAAGAAACAGTACAGAGTGCTCTGAGAAAACACATAAGAGACTCCTGTCTCAGTCTAAAATGTTAGGGAAGTTTGAGCTGAAATGTTTGAGTCAGGAAATTAAGAAGGACAAGAGTACCCTGGGAAAAAAAAAAAAAAAAGAAAAAGCATGTGCAACTTCCTTAAGTAGAGAAGTGATATAGGGTAATGCTTCTGAAAGTTGAATGTGAAAAAAAAGTTATTTGAGGGAGTCTTACTAAAAGGCAATAGACCTGAAGTAGAATCTGGCATTTTCATGGCTAATGAGGCCCCAGATGATAATTTTGATACTTAGGTTACAGTTTGACTATTAAGAGAAGAGTCGTCAAGAAACTGAATGACTTTTAATGTGTCTGGAGCACAGACAGGGAGAAATGAGGCAGAAGCCACATTGTATGGTAGGGTCACAAAGGTCATGGAGTGCTAACAAGTTGCCACTCGATTCACTTGGGTTTTCTAGATTGATGAGCATTATCTTCTAAAATTAATAACTTTTCTTTTTTTTCAATCTGTATAACTCATTGCATTTCTGAAAATCTCCAATACAATGTTGAATAGCTGAAAAGAGAGTGCCAGTGTTTTTCTTCTCCCTGACTTTAATAGGGAGCATCAAAAGTTTCACCAAGGAGTATATTTGCTTTAGTGTTTCGTGTGTATCCTTTTTGCAGTCACGGAAAATTTCTTTTATTCCTTGTCTGTTAGGTATGAGTGTGTGTCTTTACTTGTGCATAGGTGTTAGATTTTATCAAATGACTTTCAATATCTATTATAATATCAAGTAATCTTCCCCATTCAATGTATTTAATAAATTACAATAATTTTTTAATGTGAAACCATCCAAAAATTTCTGAGAAAAATCTAGCATAAAAAATCAAGGACTTAAAGTACTGTTCTTTTAACTTACTGCAGTATTCAATTTATTACTGTTTCACTTACATTTGTGTTCATAAGTTGGCTTCAAGTTTTCTTATACAGCCTTCATCTAGTTTTGGTATCTTCATAAAATGAATTGAGTAGCTTCCTATCTTTACCCTGTTTCAGGGATATTTGTATAACTAAATATTGTTCCTTGAAGATGAGTAAAGCTTGCCAAAATACTGTAGGAATCTAGGGATTTTTAGAGATACAAAACTTCTTATATGAATCTTGGTCTAGTCAAGGTTTTTTTTTAAATTATTTGATGAATTGATATTAGTAATTTATATTTTATAAACTGTTGGCATAATGTTGTATGTAGTATTCTCATAATTTTAAAGCATTGCTTCATTATCTGAGGTCAGTCTCCTGTTTCTTCCTAGATGTTGCTTATTTGTAGATTCCTCTCTTTATTTGGTTATTTTCACACTCTTTTCTACCTTTTAAACGTTAGACTTCATTTTGTTGAGGAACTTTTGTTATTTCTTTAGTTCTGGTTCCTGTTTCATCAGTTTCTTCTTTTTACTTTCTTTGTTTATGCTTTCTTTGGATTTATTCTGTTTTACTTTATCTGGTTCCCTGAAATGAAAGATCACTTAATTTCAAACTCTTTTTAAATAACAATTACTTTGGTTTCATTACGCTAAATATTTCCTCTAAATTCTACTTTAGCTGGATTCCACAGGTCTTATTATATAGTCCGTTCTTTTTCACTTATTCACTCAATGAATACTTACTGAGCATGTACAATGCTCCAAACACTGTTCTAATTGCTAAGAAAACAGCAGTGAATGAACTAGATAGCTCTTCCCCTCGTGAAAATTACACTCAACTCTTCGTTTAGATGAACTGAACAGAAAATGCCTCTCTCAGGAGATAAAGTTGAACAAAAATGAGAAGAAAAATCCAAACTAGTATCCAAAAGGAAATCAAAATAGGCATAGAAAACAATAAGTAAAAGACCTTGGGGTAAAAAAAAAAAAAAAAAGCAGGAGGAAACAGATGTGGAAACAGCACAAAGAGTAAAGAGGGAAGCTGAAGGACAGGAATAGCAGATGGGGCCTGGAAGGCCCTGGTTAAAAAATATAGGTTATATTATAATTGAGAAATGAAGTCAATGCAAAGTTTTGAGCGGGAAAGTGACATGATCTGACTCAAGTTTTAAAGTATCTCCCTGGTAGGAAAGACAGTTTCTTCAGTAAGTGGTGCTGGGAGAAATTTCCCTCTTATCCAGTGGTTAAGAATCTGCCTTGCAATACAGGGGACACCAGTTTGATCCTTAATTCAGAAAGATCCCACATACTTCAAAGCAACTAAGCCTGTGTACCACTGCTGAGCCTGCGAGTCACAACTACTGAAGCCCGTGTCCCCTAGAGCCTGTGCTGTGCAACAGGAGAAGCCACCACCAGGAGAAGCCTGTGCACCGCGACAAAGAGTAGTCCCTGCTCCCAGCAGCTAGAGGAAGCCCACACACATCAGTGGAGGCCCAGTGCAGCAATAAATGAATAAATAAATAAAATGCAATAAGTGGTACTGGAAAAACTGGACAGCTCATGTAAAAGAATGAAATTAGAACAATCTCTAACATCATACACAAAAATAAACTCAAAATGGATTAAAGACCTAAACGTAAGACCGGAACACATAGGTGGGACACTCTTCAACATAAACTGCAGCAATATCTTTTTGGATCCATCCTCTAGAGTAATGAAATCAAACAGAAATAAACAAATTTCTAGTTAAATCTAGAAATCTAGTTAAATCTAGTTAAAATCTTCTACATAGCAAAGGAATCCATTAACAAAATAAAGACAACCCACAGAATGGGAGAAAATATTTCCAAACAATAGGACTGACAAGGGATTAATCTCCAAAATATACAGTTTATGTGCTCAATATTGAAACAGACAACCCAATCAAAAAATGGGCAGAGGATCTAAATAGATATTTCTCTGAAGAAGACATACAGATAGTCAAAAGGCACATGAAAATATGTTCCGCATCACTAAATTATTAGAGAAATGCAAGTCTAAACTACGAGGTACCACCTCACGCCAGTCAGAATGGCCATCATTAAAAAATCTACAAATAATGTTGGACAGGGTATGGAGAAAACAGAACCCTTCTGTACTGTTGGTGGGAATGCAAATTGGTGCATCCACTATGGAAAACAGCATGGAGGTTCCTCAGAAACCTAAAAATAGAATTACCATATGATCCATCAATCGCACTCCTGAGCGTATGTCTGGACAAAAGTTTAATTCAAAAAGATACATGAGGGACAGGGTGGGATGATTTGGAAGAATGGCATTGAAACATGTATACTATCATGTAAGAAACGAATCGCCAGCCTATGTTCGATACAGGATACAGGATGCTTGGGGCTGGTGCACGGGGATGATCCAGAGAGATGATATGGGGTGAGAGGTGGGAGCAGGGGTTCAGGATTGGGAACTCATGTACACCCAGGGTGGATTCATGTCAATGTATGGCAAAACCAATACAGTATTGTAAAGCAAAATAAAGTAAAAATTAAAAATTAAAAAAAAGAGATACATGCACTCCTGTGTTCAGAACAGCACTATTCATAATAGCCAAGATGTGGAAAAAACCTTAATGTCCACGGACAGATGAGTGGATAAAGAAGGTCTGGTACATATGAACAGTGGAATACTACTCAGCCGTAAAAAGAATGAAATAATGCCATTTGCAGTAGCATGAATGGACCTAGAGATTATCACACTAAGTGAAGTAAGTCAGAACGAAAAGACAAATACTATATGATGTCACTTAGATGTGGAATATAAAAGACACAAATGAGCCTATGAAACCAAAATAGCATCAGAGACATAGAGAACAGACTGGTGGTTGCCTAGGGAGAGGATTTAGGGGGAGGAAGTAAGTGGGATGTTGGGGTTAGCATATATAAGCTTTATGTATAGAATAGACAAGCTACAAGGTCATACTGTAAATTACAGAGAACTTATATTCAATATCCTATGATCAACAATCATGGGGAAAAATGTCACAAAAAGAATGTATATATAACTGAATCATTTGGCTGTACAGCATAAAAATTAACACAGCATTGTAAATCCACAATACTTCAATAAAAAAATACTAAAACTGAAAACAAAACACTAAAAATAGAGCTATCGTATGATCCTGCAACCTCACTCCTGACATATATCCAGAGAAAACTATAATTCAAAAGGATATGTGCACCCCAATATTCATTGTAGCACTATTTACAGTAGTCAAGACATGGAAATGACATAAATGTCAATCAACAGATGAATGGATAAAGACGATGTGGTATATTTTTACAATGAAACACTTCTCAGCTATAAAAAAATAAAATAACGCCATTTGCAACATAGATGGAGCTAGAGATTATCATGCTTAGTGAAGTCAGGCAAAGACAAATGTCATACAATATCACTTATATGTGGAATCTGAAAAATTATACAGATTAACTTATTTACAAAACAGAAACATACTCACAGACATAGACAATAAACTTATGTTTACCAAAGAGAAAAAGTGTGAGGACTGATAAACTAAGGTTTGGGATTAATATATATACACTACTCTATATAAACTAGATAACAAGGATATACTATATTGCACAGAGAACCATACTGAATATTTTGTAATTCTTATAAGGAAAACATTTCTGAAAAAGAATATATAAAATTGTATATATATAATAACTGAATCACTGTTGTTCACCTGAAATAACACATTGGAAATCAACTGTACCTCAATAAAATATATTAAAAATAAAAAGTTTAAAACAGCAAAAATAAATACATATATAATAAATAATTTCCTTGGCTACTCTATAGATAATAAATTATACTGAACAAGAGTCTTTCTGTCCTGAGGTGTTTTAAGCTTGCACTTTGGACTTTTTTTCAACTTTAAAGCCATTTAGCAGATAGTTTGCATTTTCTAAATGTATATTCTTCTGACAAATTTCATTATTACATTTAGAGAAGTGAGTATACCTCATGTATTAACAGGTTTCGTTTACGTTGAGACTAAGACCCAATTCATGATCAAATGGTTTAATCAGACACCATAATCATTCCAATCATAGTATGTTTCATAGGCTTTATCTACTTGATTTGTAGATTTCTGTGAAGTGTATGAATTCTTCCTCTGTGACTTGATATACATTGCTATATTTCCATTAGCTACTACTTAGCATATTTTGAGGTGATATGTCTATATAACAATTCATGGCCTTCTTGGTATCTTATTCTACTTTCCATTAAGATTCTTTCTCCTTGTTCCTTTTTTTTGCATTAAATAATATTTTGTTTATATTAACCTGTCATCTTGTGACTGTTGTTTGCCTGGTATCCTCTCCCTCATTCTTCCATTGCGCTCTCTCTCTCTCTCTCTCTCTCTCTCTCTCTCTCTCTCTCTTTCAGTCTATTAATGTTATTTTTCTTCAGGAGCCAGGCTACACATGGGACATTTATTTGTTCATTTCTAATTACCACATCTTAGCACATAATAATTTGAGGAATACCTAGGGAAGGACAATAAGGATTATGAAGAATCTGGAAACCATGATGATTGAATCAGCTCATAACAACAGTGTACAAAAAGAAAACCTACAGGGAAGATAATATTTGCCTTGACATATCACAAGGTCCTGTGGATATGATATTGGAAGCTAGAATTTGAGAAATGGCAGATTTATCCTCCTCCTCCAAGCTCTCCATTCTGCAGACCAGAAGTTAGCTCAGGGACAAGAAAACCCTAATTTAAAGTCACAGGACAGTTAGTCGCCAAGTTCGGGATAGAATCCTGAGCTTCTGATTCAAGCTACAAATAACCTAGGAAGGCTGATGTAGTGCCCGTGATACATTTATAATAGAGTGCTTTGAAACTGGAATGGACTGTCATGATTTGAATGGTGTCCCTCAAAAATGTATGTTAAAGTCTTAATCCTGAGTACCTGTAAATGTGACCTTATTTGGAAATAATCTTTGTAAATGTGATCAAGTTGTGTTCATACTGGATGAGAGTGTCCATGTAAGAGGGAAATTTTGACACAGATACACAGGGGAGATGGCATGTAAAGAGACAAACAGAGACTGGAGTGATGTGCCTACAAGCCAAGGGACCCAAGGATTCCAGCAACCACCCAGAAGCTATATTTGTTAGTGAGGATATGAAGAGATCAGACCCTTCATACATTGCTGCCTGGAATGTAAAATGATTGAGCCTCTGGAAAACAGTCAGATCTTCAAAAACTTAAAATATAGTTACTACCTGACCCTGAAATTCTATTGCTAGCTTTACATCTAAAAAGTATTCATCCCTGGTGGCTCAGTGGTAAAAAATCTGCCTGCAATGCAAGAGACGTGTGTTCGATCCCTGGGTTGGGAAGATCCTCTGCAGAAGGATCTTCCTTCAGGCAGTATGCAGGCAACCCACTGCAGTATTCTTGCCTGGGAAATTCCCAGGGCAGAAGAGCCTGTGGGCTACAGTCCATGGGGTCGCAAAGAGTCAGACACAACTTAGCAGCTGAGCACGCGTGAACACTTGGAAAAGTAGATACACACACATGTTCAGAGAAGCACTCTGCATAACAGCCAAAAAGCAGAAACCACCCAAAGGTCCAGCAACAGAAAATCAAATTGAGAAATATACATGCAATGGGATATTATCCAGAAATGAAGTACTGACATGTGCTACAACATGGATGAACTTCAAAAACAATATGCTATGTGAAAGAAGCCAGACACAAAAGATCACATGTTGTGTGATTTTATTTATATATGAGATGCACAGGGTAGATAATGCCATAGAGACAGAATAAAGACTGGTAGTTTCCAAAAGCTGGGACAGTGGGTAGTAAGGAGGAACTGCTAAGTAGATAAAGGGTTTTATTTTAGACTAATGGAAATTCTTTGGAACTAGACAGAAGTGATGGTTGTACATTTTGAATGCACTTGGAAAAGGCAATGGCACCCCACTCCAGTACTCTTGCCTGGAAAATCCCATGGATAGAGGAGCCTGGTAGGCTGCAGTTCATGGGGTCACTAAGAGTCGGATATGACTGAGCGGCGTCACTTTCACTTTTCACTTTCATGCATTGGAGAAGGAAATGGCAACCCACTCCAGTGTTCTTGCCTGGAGAATCTCAGGGATGGGGGAGCCTGGTGGGCTGCCGTCTATGGGGTCGCAAAGAGTCGGACACCCCTGAAGCGACTTAGCAGCAGCAGCAGTAGCAATGTCACTGAATTGTTCTCTTCAAAATGGTTAACTTTATATTATGTTAACTTCAACTCAGTAAATTTTTTTTTAATGTGGGACCTGATTTCCATTTCTGTACTAGATAGACACACTTTCTCCATTCCTCATATTAAATATAAATTTCTTCCCTGAATGTTATATACAAAACAAACCTGAAATGTAGAGATTAAAAAGTCAGACTGTCTAGAGATGCAGGGATCCAAGAAGCAACAAAGTGGTATGCTCCTTTTCTTTTTTTTTCTTTCCCTCTTTTTGTTTGATATATCTGAGTAATGGAGAAGCCAGAAATGGAAATCCCAGTAGTACAAAACAACAAAACCCTGAAGGAAAGATTTCTTTCTCCATTAAAGGGACCAAAAAAGAGACAAGACAAAAACTTTTCAACAATAACTGCCCTAAGCCAGCCATACAGTCCAGGAGGAAAAAAAAAAAAAAACTGTTCCCCATTAACAGAGGCTGAGTGGGGAGCTTAGGTTCCCACTTCAAAAGAGTTAAGAGGGATCTCTCCCTTCCCTGTTAGGTGATATCAGGGAAGGCCTAAGCAGAGTCAAGGATTTCACTGCTATGTGGTAGTAACAAGGCCACTCCAGGAAGTGTCAGTGGAAGCCACGTGCGGAACACAAATAAGACACACCTGCTGTTCTCAGCCAAGTTGGTATCAGTGAAAGCTTAGTGTGGCCAGAATGTTCTTTCTTATCCAGGTGTGAAGAGGAGCCCTTCCCCCATCCTGCATCTCAATGGAAACTGGACTTCAGCTCCACTTAGTAGTAATAAAACGGTACCCCTCTTTCCCCACCAGAATGATATCAAAGAAATCTGCTAAATAAACCAGTGCTTACCACGGAGAGAGGAGGTTAAGAGGTCCTTTTATTATGGATAAAATAAGCTACAAGCATATACTGTACAGCATAGGGAACACAGCAAATATTTTATAATAACTATAAATGGAACATGACCTTTAAAATTCTGAATCACTGCATTATTCACCTGCAACTTATATAATATCATACATCAAGTATAACTCAGTTTAAAAAAAGAAGCCGGCTAAGCAGAACATTTGAGTATGATTCAGAGTCTCATGACAGAATATATAAATTCCAGGCTCAAACATAAGTCTCTTTTTATACTAAGAGCTAGGAAAGTCTCAACTTGAATCAACAGACTCCAAAACCAAGATGATGTAGATAGATGTTATGATCATCTGACAAAGATTTTAAAGCAGCCAAATGAAGAACCAAATAGAAACTATAGAACTGAAAAATACAATAACTTAATAAAAAAAAACCAAATGAATAAGCTCAACAACAGAACGGAGTAGAGGAAAGAAGCAGAAAACTTGCCGACAGAAATTCCCCAATCCAAAGAACAGAGAAGACAGAGTGACAATAAGTGAACACAATCTTAGGGATCTGTGGGATTATAAACTATAACAAAAGATCTAATGTTTGTGTAGTAAGAATCCAGAAGAAGAGGAGAAAGAAGAGGGTTGAAAAGATATTTGAAAAAAATAATAACTGAAAATTTCTTGAATTTGGCAAAAGACATAAACATACAACTTTAAGAAACTAAGTGAACCTCAACTTAGATAAATTCCCCCCAGAAACCCAACATAGTATATTTTCAGGACATAGGGCTTGGTAAAGAGTTACTAGACATGACACCAAAAATATGATCCATAAAAGACATTATTGACAAATTGGATTTCACCAAAAATTTAAATGTTTGCTCTGTGAAAGAATTCTGTCAAGGAGTTAAATAGTTAAGCTAAAGACTGGAGAAAAATACCTGCAAATCATTTATACTAGAAATTACTTATATTTAGAATATACAAAGAGCTCATCAACAACAAAAAGTATACAATCCACTAGAAAATAGACCAAAAACATGTATAGATATTTCTTTAAAGAGGATATTCAAATGGCAAGTAAGCACATGAAAAGTGTTCAAAATCATTAGGTATTAAATAAATAAAAATTATAATAGTGAGATATTGCTTTTTACACATAATTTTATTATGAAAGCAAAAAAAATTGAAATAGTAACAATACTAAATGTTAATACAAACGACTAAAACCTGGATCACTCATATATTGCTGGTAGGAATTTAAATGATACAACTCCTCTGGAAAAGAGTTTGGGAGTTTTTTAAAAAACTAAACATACATCCATCATATGACCCATCAATCATGCTTCTGCTACTGCTGCTAAGTCACTTCAGCCGTGTCCGACTCTGTGCAACCCCAGAGACAGCAGCCCACCAGGCTCCCCCGTCCCTGGGATTCTCCAGGCGAGAATATTGGAGTGGGTCGACATTTCCTTCTCCAATGCATGAAAGTGAAAAGTGAAAGTAAAGTCGCTCAATCGTGTCTGACTCTTAGCGACCCCATAGACTGCAGCACATCAGGCTCCTCCGTCCATGGGGTCTTTCCAGGCAAGAGTCCTGGAGTGGGTTGTCGTTGCCTTCTCCACAATCCCCTTTCCAGTATTGGTCTAATCAGTCTATCCTCCACTATCTCCTGGAGTTTGTTCATATTCATGTCCATTGATTCGGTGATGCTGTCTAATGCTCACAAAAATCTTTCACACTATTGCTCATTGTATCTTCATTTGTAATAGCCCCAAACTGAAACAACTCAGTTGTACCACAAGAGGTAAGCAATTAAACTGTAGTACATTGTACATGGAATACTACATGTTCCCTTTTTCAGCAATAAAAAGGAATGGCTATTGCAAGCAGGCCCTTCATTGATTGATTTCTTTCACTCAAATAATGGGTTTCAAATCTATGTGTACCTATTTGATTTTTATCCCTAAAACTTCAAATAAGCTGTTTTCTTCCATGCAATATTGCATACTTCCTTATGTATAGAAGAAGCTGGTGAGAGTCCTACTCAAGCAAGTGCACTGTTTTGCATGCAAAATTTTTTAAAAATTAAGTTGTACTGATTCTATTTTGTAAATGGAAAAAGACTAGTGCTTTGTGCATTTTGATATATTTGAGTTCATCTTTTTCCACAACGTAATATATTTGACACAATTGGGTTTCTCATATTATCCTAATTCATGTATATCAGAATTCTAAATAATACTGTACTTAAGTTTTATATTGCAAGAACAAATGAAATAAACTTGAATTGTATTACCAAAAAAAAAAAAAAAGGAATGGCTATTGATATTAAAAACTTCTATGAGTATCCACGGAATGATGCTGAGTGGGAAAGAAAGTCAATCTTAAAAAATCACATGCCATGTGATATTATTATATAAAATTATAGAGATAAAAAACAGATTAATGCCCACATGGTTTTATTATATAAAATTATAGAGATGAAATATAGATTGATGCCCATGTGATTTTATGATATAAAATTATAGAGATGAAAAACAGATCAGTATTTTTCAGAGGTTAGAGATGGTGGGAAACGAGAGATGTGGCAATGGAAGTAAAGTACAAAGGAGACATCTAGGGTGAAGGAATCATTCAGAATCTTCACTGCACTGGGGTTATACAAATCTACCCATGTGATAAAATGACATAGAACATCCATTGTATCAATATCAATTTCCTGGTTTGGGTATTGTTATATTTAATATTACTATAAATAAGCTTATTTATATATAAATTATTTGTAAGTAATTTCGATTCCTGGGTTGGGAAGATCTGCTGGAGAAGGGACAGGTTACCCACTCCAGTATTCTTGGGCTTCCCTTGTGGCTCAGCTGGTAAAGAATCTACCTGCAATGCAGGAGACATGGGTTTGATTCCTGGGTTGGGAAGATCCCCTGGAGAAGGGAAAGGCAGCTCACTCCAGCATTTTGGCCTGGAGAATTCCATGGACTGTATAGTCCAAGGGGTCGCAAAGAGTTGGACACAACTGAGCAACTTTCACTTTCTTTTCACATTATAAATAAGTACTATTGTACTCTAATTATATAAATTATAACCTAAAGGGAAAAGTGGATATAGGGTACACAATCCTCCCTGTATAATCTTTATAACTTCCTTTGATCTATAATTATTTTGAAAGAACTGGTGACTATAATTTGACAGCTATTTAATTTAGAGAACTTTGCTTTAGTCATATTTTTCTAATGATTTAGTATAACCCTCTGGGACATTTGGTTGAAATTTAAAGGAATTACCACTAGATGACACCATAGATTGCACAACCAAACCATCAGAGTATTCCCTAAGGGTTTGAAATTTACTTAAGCCTCCGTTGTTTTTTTTTTTAAACATGAGTATATATGATGGAATTTTCAATCAGATAAAACTTTACTTTCTATTGATCTTAAAATCTCTCATATCTTAAAGCTCACTGATCATTTTTGTTTTGAAAATTTTGGTCCAACAACCAAAAAAATGGTTTTATTAAAGAACAAACTTCTAGGTACTTCCTTGGAAGCTCTAAAGTTATTTTGTGGCCATGACTGAAGACCAGGAAGGTGGAAATATCACTAAAGAACCCTGAGAGATGTAAATCCTATGAGTTAAGTACCAAATCTGTGAGCCAAGCTATAAACCAACTTCAAATCAAATGTATATGAAGCCTCAGTTAGTCAGTTCAGCCGCTTAGTCATGTCTGACTCTTTGCAACCCCATGGACTGCAGCACGCCAGGCCTCCCTGTCCATCACCAACTCCCAGAGTTTACTCAAACTCATGTCCATTGAGTGGGTGATGCCATCCAACCATCTCATCCTCTGTCGTCTCCTTCTCCCCCTGCCTTCCATCTTTCCCAGCATCAGGGTCTTTTCCTCTGAGTCAGTTCTTTGCATCAGGTGGCCAAAGTATTGGAGTTTCAGCTTCAACATCAGTCCTTCTGGGTCCTCCCTATTTGTTCTAAGTGTCTAGGAGGACTTTCAGGCTGAGCAACCCCACGCCCATATTTTTTCTTGAAGGTGAACCTGTTTTCCCTGGTCTTGGAGTGCAAGAGGGGTCATACAAGGTGACAAATACATTTCAACTTCAGGACCTTTGTTCTCACTGTTATCTTTGCCTGGAATAATCCTTTGTCAGATGTCTGTCTCACTCCCTCCCTTTACACAAGTCTCTGTGTGTGCTTGCTCAGATGTGTCCGACTATTTGCGATCTCATGGCTGTAGCCACCAGGCTCCTCTGTATGGAATTTTCCATGCAGGAATACTGGAGTGGGTTGCCATTTCCTACTGTAGGGGATCTTCCCAACCTGGGGCTTGGACCCTCATCTCTTGAGTCTCCTACATTGGCAGGCGGATCCTTGACCACTAGTGCCATCTGTTCTCTAAAACATTTACCTACTAGAGATGTCTTCCCTGAAACACCCTGTCACGCATAGCAAACTGCCCCTGTCATGTACACTCCATTCTTTAGCTGCCATCCACTTTCGTTTATTCTTCTTAGTACCTATCTGACATCGTGACATAATTTTTCCCAAGGTAGGAACTTAAGTCCATTTTATTCAGTGCTCCTATCTAGTACAAACACATATTTATGAGATAAATAAATAAGAGAGATATATAACAGAACTTCAGGACCATCCACAGTAAGAACTGGTTTCAAGGGCTTTTGAATATTCTGCTTGGACAGCCAACCTATTCCTGGTAGCCTCTCCTGACACCTAAAAACCTACAAGCAAAACATGACTGTTTGGAGCTTTTCACAGTTAAGTATTTAAAATCTGGCCTTTCCAATGAATTTTCAAAAATAAGCCATATTTTCTAAAAGCCACATTTTTAAAGGGCAGAAAATTTCAAAAAACAGAGCAATTAGTTGTCAGCAATACTTGTAAATTTATTTAAAAGTTGCAACTTTAATTAAATTTTATACTGGTTTTACTTTCTGCGAGTAAAAACCAAAACATATGGAGTTCGTTTGTTCTTATGAAAAACTAAGAAGTGTTTCTTAACATAAAATAAGTATAAATCATCAGTAATATTTTTTCTTCTTATGAAGCTAGCAGTATAAAATGATACTCCATAATACCAACAGAAAAAAATAGTACTCAAGTTTAACTGCCATCTCCTCATCAGTACCTTCTTACTGTATGTTGAGAAAATTGTATTTTCAGTCATATGATCTTTTCATCTCCTTTATTCAGGTCATATTTTCACTAAAAAGGTGAATTATCTTAAAGAAAAAGAATGAGAACATGATTCATATTCAGACAAAACATATTCACAATTCTACAATTCAAAAATGTTATGAAAAATTGAAACTCATTTGGTCTATAAAATATGACCTGAGAAGCACATTTTCTTCAGCAGAATAAGAAGCTCTGAAAATCAGCTCCTCCATAAAGGCAATGAGAATATTGGCAAAAGGGTCCAATCAATTTTTTCAGAATTCTGAGAAATAGCCAAAAGTCGCAATAATAAAAGGAGCATTTCTGAATAACTATTCAGTTCAGTTCAGTCGCTCAGTCGTGTCCGACTCTTTGCGACCCCAATGAATCGCAGCACGCCAGGCCTTCCTGTCCATCACCAACTCCCGGAGTTCACTCAGACTCACGCCCATCGAGTCGGTGATGCCATCCAGCCATCTCATCCTCGGTCGTCCCCTTCTCCTCCTGCCCCCAATCCCTCCCAGCATCAGAGTCTTTTCCAATGAGTCAACTCTTTGCATGAGGTGGCCAAAGTACTGGAGTTTCAGCTTTAGCATCATTCCCTCCAAAGAAATCCCAGGGCTTATCTCCTTCAGAATGGACTGGTTGGATCTCCTTGCAGTCCAAGGGACTCTCAAGAGTCTTCTCCAACACCACAGTTCAAAAGCATCAATTCTTCAGCACTCAGCCTTCTTCACAGTCCAACTCTCACATCCATACATGACCACAGGAAAAACCATAGCCTTGATTAGATGGACCTTTGTTGGCAAAGTAATGTCTCTGCTTTTGAATATACTATCTAGGTTGGTCATAACTTTCCTTCCAAGGAGTAAGCGTCTTTTAATTTCATGGCTGCAGTCACCATCTGCAGTGATTTTGGAGCCCAAAATAATAAAGTCTGACACTGTTTCCACTGTTTCCCAATCTATTTCCCATGAAGTGATGGGACCAGATGCCATGATCTTCATTTTCTGAATGTTGAGCTTTAAGCCAACTTTTTCACTCTCCACTTTCACTTTCATCAAGAGGCTTTTAGTTCCTCTTCACTTTCTGCCATAAGGGTGGTGTCATCTGCATATCTGAGGTTATTGCTATTTCTCCTGGCAATCTTGATTCCAGCTTGTGCTTCTTCCAGCCCAGCGTTTCTTATGATGTACTCTGCATATAAGTTAAATAAACAGAGTGACAATACACAGCCTTGATGTACTCCTTTTCCTATTTGGAACCACTTAATATTTGAAAGACAAATAACCCAACTTAAAAATGAGCAAAGATTTGAATAAATCTCTCTCCAAAGATACATAAATTACTAATAAGTATATGAAAAAGTATCTGACATCATTAGCCATCAGGGAAATAAAAATCAAGATTAAAATGGAAACCTCCTCACAGTCACTGGGATAGCAATCAAAAATATGGATGATAACAAATACTGCAAAGTCAAGGGGAAATTGAAACCAACATATAATGCAACGATTTTGGTAAAAATTTCTTCCGTGTCTCAAAAATTTAAACAGTTATCATATGACCCAGCAATTCCACTCATAGGTAAATACCATAAGTACACAAAAAATTTGTGCCTGATTATTCTTAATAACATTATTCATTAAAACCAAAAAGTAAAGAACCCAAATATCCATCAAATGATGAATAAACAAAATATGATATATTTATACAATGGAATACTATTCAGCAATGAAAAGGTGTGAAGTACTGATATATGCTATAACATGGATAAACCTTAAAAACATTGTACTTGGGACTTCCCTGGTGGTCTAGGGGTTAAGACTCCATGCTTCCAATGCAGGGGGCATGGATTCGATCTCTGGGTGGGGAATTAAGATCCCATGTGCCACTTGACAGAGCTGCCCGCCCCTTGCCACAAAAGCATTATGTTAAGTTAAAGAAGGCAAACACAAAAGACCACATATTGTATAATTCCAATTGCATGAAGTGTCCAAAATAGGCAAGTCCATAGGGACAGAATGTAGATTAGTGGTTGTCAGAGAAAGAGAAGGGAGAAACGGGAAGTGATGATATATTCTAGAATTAGAGGGTGGTGATGGTTGCACAGCCCTATGAATATATTGGAAACTTCTGAACTGTACACTTTAAAATGATGGATTTTATGGTATGTGAATTATATCTCAGTAAAATTATTTTGGGGACTTTCCAGGTGACCTAGTATAGAATCCACCTGCAAATGCAGGAAATGCGGGTTTGATCCCTGGGTCAGGAAGATCCTCTGGAGAAGGGAATGGCAACCCACTCCAGTGTTCTTGCCTGGGGAATCCCATAGACAGAGGAGCCTAGCAGGCTACAATCCATGGGGGTCGCAAAGAGTCAGACATGACTGAACACAGACAATATTGTTTTAGAAAGTAAAAGTATGACTTGAACACATCTAATAGCAAAATCTACAATAAAATTGTTCATTGTCTTTCCTTATGCCACTTAATGTAACTATTCATATATTTTCCTTCAGAAATATTACTGCAACTCTTTATCAAGTACTGTCCTGAACCCTGCTGCATGTGTTGATATTATTAAATGTGTTTTCCCTTTATCATTCTAAAGTGCTATAAATTCTGAATACTTAACAACAGGTTCCAGGGATTTTTGAATAACAAATATGAACCTAGATTATTATTGATAAACACTTGCATAATGACTAATACTGAACTTCAATTTTGGTTTCCCTCTTGCAGCCTAAGATTAGAATGAATAGACACATATTTAATAAAACAGCTACTATGGGGTTACTTGGTCTGAAAGCACTCTTAGACGTTTAGACCAGAAAGGGACTATCTATGACCTCTGATCTAATGTTGGTTTGTAAGCTAGGTTTGGTCCTTTATTGACAGAACTCACAGCTCTCAGATGTTTTTGTTGATATATCTACCATTTCCCTCCCATCTTCAATCACAGCCATAAATATACTTTAGCACCTCCGAAAAGTGCTTAGAAGTTTTTTTTTTTCTTAATACTTTTTTTTTTTTTAACGGGACCAAAAGTTTAAAAAGAAAACCAACAAAAAAAAAGCAACAAAACTAAATAAAACACACATGTGCAATGTATACTTTCTGATACAAAGATCTCCTCCATCATCTGTTAAGACTAATGCGTCTCTTGTGAATTGCCTATGGGATGAAACACAAATCAGTGTGATACCAAAAGTCAGTGTTTCTTTCATGTTAGAAGCACAGACCATGATTATTATATACATCAATGCTGTAATAAAACTACCTGTGGGTTCTTAGAGAAGCTCAGGGAATTATTAGTAGTTCTTGGTTTATACTTTTGAAAATACTAGATTGTGTTTAGCTGACAACAAAACAGAATTTCCAAGGTAAGACCTAATTTTTAGTTTGCCTCTTGCTGGGAGTTGAAAGATACAAAGGACCTCTAAAAATATATTTAAACACAAATGGTTTGAGTACCATATATCTAGGCCAGTGGTCCCCAAATACTGGATAAGCAGTATCAGCTTCAGCATCATCTGCATACATGTTAGATACACAATCCTTGGGCCCCACCACTCACTGACTGAATCAGGAACTCCAGTCAAGATGGGCAGTATTGTGTACTCACAAGCTGAATATTCGTGGGAAGGACTGATGCTGAAGCTCCAGTACTTCGGCCACCTGATACAAAGAGACACCTCTTCAGGAAAGACTCTGATGCTGGAAAAGATAGAAGGCGGGAGGAGAAGGGGGAGACAGAGGATGAGATGATTTGATGGCATCACTGACTCAATAGACACGAATTTGAACAAGCTTCGGGAGATGGTGAAGGACAGGGAAGCCTGGCGTGCTGCAGTCCATGGGGTTGCAAGGAGACATGACACAGTGACTGAACGAAAAGGCTTCTAGGTGATTCTGACGCATGCTGAAATTTGAAAACTACAAAATGTCCATCGGAATATGAAATATCTCCACGTATTCCAAAATATTGGGGGAAATGCTTTATGTAGCATTCCCCTTTAAAATGACATGCTGCACACTAACTGCATATTAAGGCTGAGTAGCCTACAGTAAGGTCTTCCCTGGTAGCTCAGTGGTAATCTACCTGCAAAGCAGGAGACCCAGGTTCCATTCCTGGGTTGGGAAGATCCCCTGGAGCAGAGTATGCAACCCACTCCAGTATTCTTGCCTGGAGAATCCCAAGGACAAAGGAGCCTGGATGGCTACAGTCCATAGTGTTGCACAGAGCTGGACATGACTGAAGTGATTAAGCAGCAGCAGCAGCAGCCTACAGTAAAATAAACAAGAAAGCACAGGAACCCAGGGGACTAATGCAGGGCTTCACTGTGCCTTGGGGGCAGTTTGTTGCTTTTCTGGAGGAACAACTTCAGTGTACAGAGATCAAATCTGTTTTTCCTTTAAGCACTGCAGTAAAAATTATTTTTAATGGTCATTTGTGCTCTCTTTTTGTCTTGCTTGCCTGCTATTGGTCTTTATGTAGGGCACATCTGCCTGCCTGTAATGGGCTATGGTAAATTGCTCTGGTTCCCAGAGGGACCCCACATGGCTTGGCAAACTCTCCCTGTAGGAGGGCTTGGTTTTAGACTGTTTTTTTTCCATAAAAGAAAAGCAAGGATGCAACTCCAACCAGAGACAAGTTGCAAAGACTCAGAAGCTGGTACAGATGGGGTTCATTAGTAATCTTCTAAAAAGGCCAAAGCAAGTCAAGAGTGGAGCATTCTCTCATTCTTTCTCACTGTTTGTATCATATTCCTTTATTTATTTATTTTTGTCCAAATTCACCTCTTGCCCTTTAAACATCTGTTTAAAATTAAGAAAACAATTTATTATGGAAGAAACTGATAGCTATACTGCCTTTAAAAGAGAGAGAGAGAAAAAAAGCACATACTCTTTTACTTCTAGGCTTGACACCTCAGTCTCAAACTGATTTGGAAAAAATAAGCAGTTCTCATTTCTTTTTTTTTTTTTTTTTTTGTTCTCATTTCGTTATTGTCATTACAACTGCACTCTATTAAAAACTTCTACCTTCTTAGCAAACGTATAGATCACGAAGATATACATTTTGTGCATTAGCCTTATTCTTCTCTACCTTAGTTTTTTTCTTTGCATTAACCTTCTGTCTTTATTTACATTATGTTTTTATTTTTACCAGATTGCTTTACATTTTCTAGAAGTAATCTATGAATACAAGTGAATTTGTATTTTCTCTTTCATTCTTATATATAAAAAAATAACCAAGTTCAGTTTTATCCTTTAGCATTTTTTACACCTTAGCAAATATTTTTTGAGCAATCCACTGTGTCTGCTCTATGGCAGGAAACTATACCCTTTTTACCACCAAAGTACTAGTAAAAACAATTAGGCAGAAAAACCAGGCAATTTATGGAAAAATTCAAGTTACAGTCCCAGACAATGGTGAAGTGAAGAAAGGAATGTGATGAGCAACGTTATCAAAAATGACTTGTAACTGGATTGCACAGACAAATTTAGAAAGCTACCTACACTTTGCTTCTTCTCTATTTATGACATAAATTAGAAATAAGATGAAAGACTAAGAAATGCTTTGTTTCAATTTATTATTTTAGGGAATTCCCTGATGATCAAGAGGTTAAGAATTCACCTTGCAATGCAGGGTACAAAAGTTCCATTCCTGGAGAACTAAAATCCCACACGCCACAGGGCAACTAAGCCTGTGTGCTGCAGTAGAGTCTGTGCTCTGCAGCAAAATGCCCTGACTCAGCGAAAATCCTGCATGCCACAGCTAAGACCCAAGGCAGCCAGATGACTGTATTTTTTAAAAGTATAAATTCATGCCAAATTTAGTGCCATCCAAACAAAGGCACAATATCTATAATATAACTCTATAAAAATTCAGGAGAAAATAAAAAATCCAACAGAAGGGTTTGTTTGACCCCACTTAAAATTGGGAGAAATGCAACCTAAAACTACACTTAAATGCTTGTCGTCTATGTAATGGCAAAACAAAACAAAAGGCTGACAATGCATGCTGGTGATAAACTGTGGGGAAATAGACACTCTCATTAATCACTGGTAGAATGTTTTAAGGGAAATTTGGCAAATTATAACAAAACAAAATATGCATTCAATTTTTGATCTAGTGTCTGACTCTGGTAACTGACCCTGAAGATGTACCTCCAATTATACAAACGTAATATGCACAAGGTTATTCATTGCAATATTGCACATAATTTCTCCATAAAATACTTAAAGCCCCCTAAATGCTTATATAGAGAAGAGTAGTTGAATAAACTGTGGTACATCTATACAATGGAATATACACAATTACAAAAATGAAAAAATAGAGTAACTATAATCTCTATCAGTTAAGTTCAGTCACTCACTCGTGTCTGACTCTTTACGACCCCATGAATCGCAGCACGCCAGGCCTCCCTGTCCATCACCAACTCCCGGAGTTCACTCAGACTCACGTCCATCAAGTCAGTGATGCCATCCAGCTATCTCATCCTCAGTCGTCCCCTTCTCCTCCTGCCCCCAATCCCTCCCAGCATCAGAGTTTTTTCTAATGAGTCAGCTCTTCGCATGAGGTGGCCAAAGTGCTGGAGTTTCAGCTTCAGCATCATTCCTTCAAAAGAAATCCCAGGGCTGATCTCCTTCAGAATGGACTGGTTGGATCTCCTTGCAGTCCAAGGGACTCTCAAGAGTCTTCTCCAACACCACAGTTCAAAAGCATCAATTCTTCGGTGCTCAGCTTTCTTCACAGTCCAACTCTCACATCCATACATGACCACTGGAAAAACCATAAGCCTTGAATAGACGGACCTTTGTTAGCAAAGTAATGTCTCTGCTTTTTTTTTTTTTTTAATTTTTATTTATTTTTTATTTTTAAATTTTTAAAATCTTTAATTCTTACATGCGTTCCCAAACATGAACCCCCCTCCCACCTCCCTCCCCACAACATCTCTCTGGGTCATCCCCATGCACCAGCCCCAAGCATGCTGTATCCTGCGTCAGACATAGACTGGCGATTCAATTCTTACATGATAGTATACATGTTAGAATGCCATTCTCCCAAATCATCCCACCCTCTCCCTCTCCCTCTGAGTCCAAAAGTCCGTTATACACATCTGTGTCTCTTTCCCTGTCTTGCATACAGGGTCGTCATTGCCATCTTCCTAAATTCCATATATATGTGTTAGTATGCTGTATTGGTGTTTTTCTTTCTGGCTTACTTCACTCTGTATAATTGGCTCCAGTTTCATCCATCTCATCAGAACTGATTCAAATGAATTCTTTTGAATATGCTATCTAGGTTGGTCATAACTTTCCTTCCAAGGAGTAAGCATCTTTTAATTTCATGGCTGCAGTCACCATCTGCAGTGATTTTAGAGCTCCCCAAAATAAAGTCTGACCGTTTCTCCATCTATTTGCCACGAAGTGATGGGACTGGATGCCATGATCTTCGTTTTCTGAATGTTGAGGTTTAAGCCAACTTTTTCACCTCTTTCACTTTCATCAAGAGGCTCTTTAGTTATTTTTTTGCTTTCTGCCATAAGGGAGGTGTCATCCGCATATCTGAGGTGATTGATATTTCTCCTGGCCATCTTGATTCCAGCTTGGGCTTCATCCAGCCCAGCGTTTCTCATGATGTACATTGTGCAAAACAAACAACAAACACAAGAGAAATAAACCAGAAAATCATAAGATTGGTTACCTAAGAGGAATGGGGGTAAACATGGTGAGGAAAATGGGGGAAAGGGAATAGGATGAAGGAAATCATAAAATAATAGAATCCCTATGAAGTTGGATGGGGAAAAAATCAAACTAACCTTAGCAACTTTGGATAATATTCTATTTAAACTATATACTCCAAGGTTAAAGATAAGAACTGTGCACATGAACACTCCTCAGTTAGTAGATCTGTTTCTCATAGGGATATTGTTTAGCGTGTGAAACTACTTGCTCTGCTGCTGCTCCTGCTGCTGCCAAGTTGCTTCCGTCGTGTCTGACTCTGTGCGACCCCATAGACGGTAGCCCACCAGGCCCCGCCGTCCCTGAGATTCTCCAGGCAAGAACACTGGAGTGGGTTACTACTTGCTCTAGGATTAAGCAAATGAGTAAATGTATTGCAGATAATGAAAACTAAGTTTCTCACTGTTGGAGTAAGGTGCTACCAGTTTAAAAAAAAAAAAGAGTGAATACTGTGGTATTGGATTGAAATTGGAGGTATTACAGTATGGACCCATGATTTTACTAAGCATGCAGATAAATGTAGAGTGTATGAATGTGTATTTGCTTTTTTATGGCTCTGTCCTCTGAGAAGGCCTAGAAGCAAGGATACACCAGCGCCAAGGAGCACACCTGGTGCTCGGACTTGATTTCTAAACAACATCTCCCTGTGACCCTGCTTGGGTGGGGAAGGGTCATGGAACTAAGGCTCCTCGAAGAAGTGGCTGATTCCAGCACTGCATGAGAAGTATAACGCTGAAATCTCTAAGAGTGCCAGAAAGTAGGAAGTGCTCTAAGAAATGATGGGGGTATGTCTAATGGACATGGGAACCAACTTGGTAAGACTCCCAATGGCCAAATCTAGGACACTTTAATAAATAATGATGTCATAGATTACCCATTTAATAAAATAAGAATCCATAAACTTATTCTGATTAAAAATAGGAAAACTATTCCTTTTAGTAGGATTCCAACTAATAAATGCAGAAGGAATGAGGAATTGAACATTATTATTTGTTAAAAATTCTCCAAGCCAGGCTTCAGCAATATGTGAACTGTGAATTTCCAGATGTTCAAGCTGGTTTTAGAAAAGGCAGAGGAACCAGAGATCAAATTGCCAACATCCACTGGATCATGGAAAAAGCAAGAGAGTTCCAGAAAAACATCTATTTCTGCTTTACTGACTATGCCAAAGCCTTTGACTGTGTGGATCACAAGAAACTGTGGAGGATTCTGAAAGAGATGGGAATACAGACCACCTGACCTGCCTCTTGAGAAACCTATATGCAGGTCAGGAAGCAACAGTTAGAACTGGACATGGAACAACAGACTGGTTCCAAATAGGAAAAGGAGTATGTCAAGGCTGTATATTGTCACCCTGCTTATTTAACTTCTATGCAAAGTACATCATGAGAAACTCTGGGCTGGAGGAAGCACAGGCTGAAATCTAGATTGCTGGGAAAAATATCAATAAGCTCAGATATGCAGATGACACCACCCTTATTGCAGAAAGTGAAGAGGAACTAAAGAGCCTCTTGATGAAAGTGAAAGAGGAGTGAAAAAGTTGGCTTAAAGCTCAACATTCAGAAAACGAAGATCATGGCATCTGGTCCCATCACCTCATGGGAAATAGATGGGGAAACAGTGGAAACAGTGTCAGACTTTATTTTTGAGGGCTCCAAAATCACTGCAGATGGTGACTACAGCCATGAAATTAAAAGACTCTTACTCCTTGGAAGAAAAGTTATGACCAACCTAGATAGCACATTCAAAAGCAGGGACATTACTTTGCCAACAAAGGTCCGTCTAGTCAAGGCTATGGTTTTTCCAGTAGTCATGTATGGATGTGAGAGTTGGACTATAAAGAAAGCTGAGTGCCGAAGAATTGATGCTTTTGAACTGTGGTGTTGGAGAAGACTCTTGAGAGTCCCTTGGACTGCAAGGAGATCCAACCAGTCCATTCTAGAGGAGATCAGTCCTGGGATTTCTTTGGAAGGAATGATGCTAAAGCTGAAACTCCAGTGTTTTGGCCACCTCATGCGAAGAGTTGACTCATTAGAGAAGACTCTGATGCTGGGAGGGATTGGGGGCAGGAGGAGAAGGGGACAACCGAGGATGAGATGGCTGGATGGCATCACTGACTTGATGGACGTAAGTCTGAGTGAACTCCGGGAGTTGATGATGGACAGGGAGGCCTGACGTGCTGCGATTCATTGGGGTTGCAAAGAGTCAGACATGACTGAGCGACTGAACTGAAGATATTTACAGAAATCTAGGTGAATATATGAGAAATATTTGTCATTTTCCAATTATGTCTGAAATTATTTAAAATGAAAAGTTCAAAATAGTAATTCTAAAGTGGTAGTCTTCTTATTGATAGTTCTCTTTCAATAATGTTGCTTGAATTATGTAAATATACTTTTTTCTTAATAGAGCTTTTTATTTTTAATTCAAAAATGCAAATTACAACTATTTTTCTGAATTCCTTTCATGAAAAGAAAGCCAAAAAAAAAAAATTTGCCATTGTCAAATGTCAATAAGCACAGTTGTGCATAAGCCAGAACAGAATTCTGCAGATAAAATACAGTATATATTTCTTTTCCTTATGAATTTTAATACAGCAGGTATGCATTTTAAATTAATATCAATGGCAGCCGGTAAAAGAGAAAATAAATGAAAAATTAAACACCATGTACCTTGAAGCAGGAGAAGTAGAAAGGTTGGGCCATTTCAGCCTTTTATTTTGATGACTGTGGTAGATGCATTCATTTAGTCATTCAACGAACTTCTAGGCACTGAGGTATGAGAGAGAACAGAGGTGAACAAAACACGAGCATTGTTCTCTAGAAGCTCACAGTCGTGTGTGTGTTGGGGTGCTAGAAGAGAGGGTACAGTGAGGAGTAACGTGCAATCACCAGACATCACTGGAACACACAGGGCTATCACAGGGCTATACACACTGACGTTGGAACACACAGGGCTACACACGGGGCTATTCCAAGGCATAGATGAAGAAACTGATCAAACGTCTTTAAGGGAGTAAAATTTGCCACTCCAAGATGAGTCTCTTTTGCACGAGGATTAATTTAGGCTGATTATTTTGATTTAATGGAAGACTTGGGATGTAAGAGCCTGTTTCCGGAATAGAGCTATCATCAGAGAAATTTATAGAGAGTATGGGCTACATGTGGTAGAGAAAACTCAACAGGACCTGGAGATCAGAGTCTGCTCTGTGTCCCATTGTCTCTTCCTTGCCCAACAAACATTTGTTTTCCAAACATTTGCTTTTCCATCTGTTAATTGCCTTCCTCTGCCCCTCCACCTTTGAAGTCCTAAACCACTAACCCTAACATTCTCTGTTTAGCTGAAGATGGTGTTTAAGATGAGGCTTTTGGCCATTTTGGTGAGTTACTCAGCTCTCCTGGGTCTCTTCCAGGTATATATGTTATTAAACTTTTCTTTGACTTTCTCCTTTTAATTTGTCTCAAGTCAATTTAATTCTTAGACCAGCCACAATATCTTCCAGGTAGAAAAGATATCTAAGTGAGAGAAAAAGGTGAAAATTACTAAGCATATTTCTTTAAATCCCCTCAGATTGCCTTTTTTTTTTTTTCATTACTACAAATGGCCTCCTTGAATCTCTGTCCAACTTGTCAGTCATAGGGAAAGTGAAAAAGAAACTTTACTAGCTCTGAGAAGAGAAACAAAGTTGGTACAAAGAAAAGTAAAACTGAGAAAGAACAAGAGCAAGAGATAAAACTATAAAACATTCAATATGGTTCATGTAGAATGACAGTGGGGATTAAAAAGAGATGGGGCTGCAAGGCAAACAAAAGCCAGCTTATGAAGGACTTGTATTCTACCTGAGTTTTTCAACATTATTCTGAGGGAAAGGGGCATGACTCTTTCCAGAGAATTTTTTATTTCAGTGTATAAATTCTTAGTAATTTTCAGTTTTGTTTTTGGACCTGCTGTCAGAGAAACTTCCTTCTGTCTCTTCCAGAGACAACAGAGATCATACTGACTTGCTGGGTCCAATAGAAAACTCTGTTGATTACATGATATATTTAAAGATGGAGAGCAAAGGAGACTATCTTTGGGAAGATTCTTCTGCTTAGAATACTAATGTCTGGACTTCTCTGGTGGTCCAATGGCTGAGAACCTGCCTGCCAGCGCAGGGCACATGGACTCAACCCCTGGTTAGAGAAGATTCCATATGCCACACAGCAACTAGGCCCATGTGCCACGACTACTGAAGCCCGCACTCCACAGTGAGAGAAGCCACCGCAATGAGAAGCCCATACCCGGCAAATAGAGAGTAGCCTCCTCTCGCCACAACTAGAGAGAGCCTGGGTGCAACAACGAAGACCCAGCACGGTCAAAATTAAATCCATCGAAAATTTTTAAACAAAAGGAAAAAGAACACTAATGTCTAACTCTGTCCCAAGGCTTCTTTCCCTTTCTGAAACTGGCTTTGCTTCTGAACCCAGGAATTTATGGCTAGTAAGCATCCTCCATATCCTCTCAAGAATAATGGTAATTAATACTTTAAAGGAAAAAAAGTAATGGCATTCCTGGTTTCCAGTTCTGTGTATGAGCAGCTTGGAGTTACCACTCCACTGGAACAAGTGAAAAGGTCTTTTTTACAAGTAAAAAGACTGAACAATCAACCGCTCTTCTTAGGCCCATAAGAGAAGTGAGGCCACAGAGCAAAAAGCTACCCCTAAATTTAGAGAACACATAGAATCACAATGTACCAAGCAGAAACTCCAAAATGGAATCCTCCACGGGAACCAATTCCCTAGTAGGAAATCCAGAGCTGTAACTGATATATTGTTGGAGGCTCAGACTGGACAAGTCTGAAAGTGAAAAACTCCAGGGGGACCCAAATATAGGGGCCTGCTGAAACCGAGCAGGGCCCTGTGGGGCTCCCAGGCATGGAGGCCGTTTTGTCCCCCATTTCTTGTAGGCAAGACTCCGGTCTACATGACCTTCCCTGAGTTCCAAAGAGCAGATTTGAATAGTTGCTAATCAAGGGAAGAGCAGTCAAGAAATCACCTAAAACAAGGTTAAATGGACTAGAGAAGCTCATCAAGATTAGGAGACACCAGAGAAAGGGGCTTCCCTGCTGGCTCAGCAGTAAAGAATCCACCTGCCAGTGTAGGAGACAGGGAGGCATGGGTTTGGTGCCTGGGTAGCAAAGGTCCCCTGAAGAAGGAAATGGCAACCCACTCCAGTATTCTTGCCTGGGGAATCCCATGGATAGAAGAGCCTGGCGGGCTACAGTCAGGGGGTCACGAAAGAGTCCGATACAACTGAGCGACTAAACAACACCTGAAATGAGCTTAAAAAATTGCAGGTTCTACACACACCCTAGTTTTGCCAGAGACCCTACCTTTGAACCCTCATCAAACCCTCCTGGGTTGGGACACACAGTTTTTGAGGGCACAACTGTGTCCCCCTTTGCCTAGCAAAGTAATAAAGTTATCTTTTTCTACTTCACCCAAAATTCTGTCTCTAAGACTTGTTTCAGCCCCAATGTCAAGTTTTCAGTAACATCACCACCATACTTTTGGGACTCTTACCTCCAGGAGTTTGACCAGGGTCTCAGAGTGAATATTGCAGAAAAAGCTTGTGCTTCCAGCAGTGAGAGGGGAAAAAGGAGCCATTTTGAAACACATCAGTGCACTCTAGTTCTTTGTAACAAGGCCTGCCCTCAGGAGAAATTAATTGACCATATTTAACCTGCTAGGGTTTTGTCAGAGGCTAACTGACCCTAAGGAAGGGAGAAACCCAACTTCAGCCCACTCTAGCCTTTCTGTTTAAGTATGGGGGAGGGGAAGGCGAAGACCAGTGCAGGAAAGATTAATCAGAAGCACGTGTGAAGTCCACCGTCAAGAGGTGTAGGTTCACTGAAAGACTGAGAATTAGTCATAGGACTACAGGATGCTTCCCCTGCCCCCCTACCTCACCATCACATTAGTAAAGGCTTATTTACAGAAGTTTCTTTTACCAATGACATCATGTCTGGCTATAAGCAAAAACTGCAAGATACAGTAAAGGGCAAAAAAACACAGTTTGAAAATACAGAGCAAGCAGAATCAGATATGGTTGGAACACCAGACCAGGAATTAAAAAAAAAACAACTATGATTAATTTATAAAGGGCATAAAGTAGGCAGCAGACAAGAACAGATGTATCATTTAAGCAAAGAAAAGCAAACTCTAAGAAAGATCCAAAAGGAAATGTTAGAGATGAAAAATACTGTAACAAACATGAAGGATGCCGGTGACAGCTTTGATTGAGAAAAACAGAACAGAATATCCAAGGGCTGTGGAAGAACTACAGAAGATGTAACACATGTATGATGGGGATACCAGTGAGACAGGAGGGAAGCCGACAGGGCACAACCTCTAAAAGAATGGCAGTCATAGGACAGGACAAAAACTGTTAGAATCAACTAGATCCGAGATGGCAGAAGATTCTCCTCCCAGGCCATAAAAACTAACCACTGCATTTTCAGGGCCTCACGCCTTCTGAGATCGCCCACACCCTAAAGAGTGCATTTTTCCCAATGCCGTTCTCACCTTTTGAGTTGGACCATACAGTGTCCATGGGATGTGTATCTCTTTAAATAAATCCACTTGTTACCTATCACTTTGTCCCTAGCTGAATTCTTTCTGCAATGAGATGTAAAGAACCTGAGCCTCATTAAGTCCTGAGATCAGGAGTGCAATCTCAGTTAAAAGACTGTGAAGTCTATTTCCAATTTGAATTCTGACTGGGTTTGAGTACTGACACATGGGTTTAAATCCCAGTCTGAGGTGCGCGGTATCACTAGGAGGAGAAGAAAGAGAGAAAGGAGCAGAAGACAAATTTGAAACAGTGATGACTGAGAATGTTGTGGATCCCAAGTTTGTGTGCCCTACAGGGAAGATAAGCAAACCAAAGCGTGGGAGTCTGGAGCCGAGAAAGGTTAATTGCAAGGGCCAAGCAAGGAGAAGGAACATCTCAATGCTCAAAAAGCCCAAATCTCCCAGCGGCTTTGAGGGAAGAGTTTTTAACGGCAAATCTGGGGGTAGGGCTACAGGATATATGACTTTCTTCTGATTGGTTGCTGGTGAGGTAACAGGGTGGTCCAGAAATCTCAACCATCAGCCTTCTGGTTCCAACCAGTCTGGGATCCACGTGCTTCTGTTCCTGAAGTTTCCATCGTGCACCTGGGTGGAGGCCCCAGCACCTGTAGAAGAATTCAGCGATATGCATCAGACTGCTATGCCCCTGAGGAGGGGCCAGGGGGCTGCCCATCACTGCACTGCGGTTTCTGACTGACTGCCTTTCCTCTGGTTTTGCATTCCCTCATTTCCCCAGTTAGTAATTGTTTGAATCTGCTGTATTTAACTCAGAAAAGGTCTAGGAGAATGAAGCCTTCGTCCTACAAACAAGAAACAGGGACGCAGAAAGGCTTTTGTATCTAGAAGGGCTCCACAGGGTCCAGATCAGTTTCAAGAATTTTCCCAAATTAATGTCAGACACCAAACCACAGATTCAGGAAGCTCAGAGAATGCCAGGCAAGATAAGTGCTGCCCCAACCACAAACTACCCCTAGGTGTAGTTTTATATATATATATATATATATATATATATATATATATATATATGTTTTTTTTTTTTCATCCTAAAAGAAGCCAGATGGGAAGGGCAGGGAGAACCCTTTATCTATAGATGAAAAAAAAAAAAAAAAAAGATATGCATTATAGCTGACTCCTCCTCAGAAACCATCCAAAGAAGATAGTAAAGTGAAAGTGTTTCAAAGTATCAAGAGGAAAAAACGTAATTCATTGTGGACTAGTATAATTTAAATGGCTCACCACAATCTTTTGACATTTCAGAATGGTGAAGTTCAGGACTGATTTCAAGTGGCCAAGCGGAAAAGGCTTGACACTACTCACAGTTTGATGCAAAGGATTTTCCATTCGGTCTCCTCTTTCCAGTTGCCAGAGGCACTTTGTAAAATTACTCACCAGAGATGGGAATGTTTTTCAATGTTATCGCAAGGTTGTGTTTGGCTTCACTGAAAGAAAAGTCAGTTTACATTTCACCAGTTTTGTAAGATTTCTGCATTAGTCAGACTGTGCTAACTGCTCGGCTCTGTGGTCGCTAAGTCATGTCCAACTCTTGCAACTCCATGGACTGTAGCCCGCCAGCTCCTCTGTCCATGGGATTTCCCAGGCATGAATACTGGAATGGGTTGCCATTTCCTCCTCTGGGAGATCTTCCTGACCTAGGGATCGAACCCACATCTCCTGCATTGGCAGGTCAGATCTTTACCAGTGAGCCACCAGGGAAGCCTGCTATAAAAACAAAACAAAACCCCAACTTCTTGAATTTCTTTAAACAGAGTTTATTCATTGCTTCCTTATGGCACAATCTAATGCAGGGTATAGGAGGGGGTGCGGGGGCAGTCATCCACAGCCATTCAGGGAGTTAGGCTTTCTAGATGATGGTGACCAGCCATCACTTAGAACCTCGGAGTCCTCAGCTTTGGACCAAATGAAAGGGGTATACATCATTTCTGCCGATGAGCCATTACAGCCGAATATGAAAGTGAAGTCTCTCAGTCATATACGACTCTTTGTGACCCCATGGGCTGGAGCCTGCCAGGCTCCTCCATCCATGGGATTTTCCAGGCAAGAGTACTGGAGTGGGCTGCCATTTCCTTACAGCCGGGTGGCTCCTCCTAATTGTAAAAGATGCAGATAAATGCAGTCCAGTTCTGTGCTCAGTTTCTCTTAATTTCTATGTGAAGACTTGAGTTAACTGGGTCCATATTTCTGATTTATTCCAGTAATTTTTTGTTTGTTTGTTTTCGTGACAGCTGTTGCCATCTTCTTCCCTTCCCAGCTCTGGTTGGAGACTATCATTTGGATATTGACTGGATATTGTCATGCCTTTTGAATTCATATTATCAAAAGTTTAATACACTTGCTTTCTCACAAGGTATTTATTTGTCATATTAATTTAATATGGAAGACAAGAAAACGAGCTGTGTTTACAAAGCATATTTGAACTATCTCCAGCGTCTTTTTAAAAACTTTGTAGCAGAGAATTCACTGAAGCATTTGAAATACATGCTACTTTACAGAAACAATCATGTGACCCAAGAGACTCTTGTTATAGTTAAGCCATAAATTTAGCCTTAAATTTTCTAGCAATTAACATAAATAATTGTTATTTCTTCATATATGGATTCTAATTATTTATCATCTAATCATTTCATAAAATGTAATGCTGTAGGGACCTCCTGGGTTTGATCCCTGGGTCGGGAAGACCCCTCCCCGGAGAAGGGAATGGCCACCCACTCCAGTATTCTTGCTTGGAGAATTCCAAGGACTGAGGGGCCTGGTAGGCTATAGTCCATGTGGTCGCAAAGAGTAGGACATGGCTGAGCAACTAACACTTTCACTTCACTTTCAGGGACCTCTCTGGAAAATCCAGTGGTTAAGATTCCTCATGCCTCTTGGCCAAAAAACAAAACATAAAACAGAAGCAATATTTAACAAATTCAATAAAGGCTTTAAAAAATAAAAATATAATGTTATATATACAGGTTATATTTTTTGTGAATAAAACATTGAAGACTTTTAGACATACAGCCTTTTATAGATATTTTTCAAGGGATTTTGTGATGTTTTTAAAATTCAAATTCAATGGAGAATTATCAACCTTCATATTAAGGTTTGACTCGGGTGGATGATGGGATGGGGGCTTGAATGGGGTTCAAGTATGGAGAGAATCCAGATGAGATTTTTGTGATTAAATTGTACAATATGACCATGAACTCTTCTGATTCCAACCTGTATTTTTCCTTCTCTACTATAAATCCACTTGCTATTCGAAAATGCCATACTTTTTCATAGGATAATCTGTTAAATCTCAGAAGACAGTCCTTTGACCATAGATTGTGGTATCACATCAAGTAATTCTTAAAACTCATGAAATAAAAACAACAGTGATATTTAAAGGTAGGTTTCATTGAGTGTTCAACAGCCTCGGTTTGAGTTATATTTTTTATAAGAATTTTCATATACTATTCTTCATGTCAACAGGGGCAGTGTTCAGCAGCTTCTCAAAAGTTTCTGATAGATCATCAATTAGATTATGTGTTCATAATACTTAATCATAATACATAATTGTCCCTGTTAGTTCACAGTATAGCAGAATACCTTTAAAAAATCTATTTGGAACAAAACAAACACCTTACCTAGGTGTTTGATTTTATAAGTTAACATCCCTAATAATAACAAACTGATTCAAGTATGCTCCTAGTTCTCTGTTTAATAATCAATTGGCTAGACGCTAACATGGTTCCTTTTCCAAAGTTTAAAATCAAGGTGTGAGGAATTCCCTGGTGGCTAAGTGGTTAGGACTCTACACTTTCACTGCTGAAGGCCAGGGTTCAATCCTTAGCCAGGGAACTAAGATCCCACAAGCTGTGGAGAAGTGGTAAAAAAAAACAAAACAAAAACAAAACCAAGATGTGAAGATTTGTTTATTAAGCCTCTCAAAATAGCTTTGATAAAGGTTGACACTGTAATTGCAGTTATGAGCATTCATGCTTTACAAATATATATTTTAAAATTTTGTTTGTTTATTTATTTGGCTGCACCAGATCTTAGCTGCAGCCTGGGTAGTCTTAGTTGCAGCATTTGGGATCTAATTCCCTGACCAGGGTTCGAACCCAGACTCCCTTCATTTGGACTGAAGAGTCTTAGCCATTGGACCACCAAGGAAGTCCCTCCATGATTTTTTAAAAATAGTTTTCTTTAATTAAACATTTGTTAATGTCTATAAAAGCAAGTCAGGGAAATGTATGAAAAAAAAATACCCAGATTACATATAAGAGAGAAAATAGTCCCAGTCCTGAGCAGGGGCATACGTTTACATCTGATGTAATTAGCTGTTCCTTCTGAGAAGAAATTAGAATTCTCCTTGATAGATTTTAATGAGTTAAAACCACTTCTGTGAACCCCGCCTTTCATCTCTCAGCCCTGGGAGAAACTCTCTTAGAGAGTCAAATGATCTTAGACTCTAGTCCTTCATTTCCTTATCTAAGAGTCTAAGCTCTGGACTGTGAAGAAAGCTGAGCGCTGAAGAATTGCTGCTTTTGAACTGTGGTGTTGGAGAAAACTCTTGAGAGTCCCTTGGACTGCAAGGAGATCCAACCAGTCCTTCCTAAAGGAGATCAGTCCTGGGTACTCATTGGAAGGACTGATGCTAAAGCTGAAACTCCAATACTTTGGCCACCTCATGTGAAGAGTTGACTCATTGGAAAAGACTCTGATGCTGGGAGGGACTAGGGGCAGGAGAAGGGGACAACAGAGGATGAGATGGCTGATGGCATCACCGACTCGATGGACAAGAGTTTGGGTGAACTCCTGGAGATGGTGATGGACAGGAAGGCCTGGTGTGCTGTGATTCATGGGGTCGCAAAGAGTCAGACACGACTGAGCGACTGAACTGAACTGAACTGAAGCTCTAGACTTTACTGTTAAACATCTCCTTTTTGTTGCTGTTGTTGTTTAGCCTCTATGTCATGTCCCACCCCAAGCACAAAGTCACCAGGCTCCTCTGTTCATGGGATTTTCCAGGCAAGAACACTGGATTGGGTTGCTGTTTCCTCCTCCAAAGAACCTTCCCAACCCAAGGATGGAATCCTTGTCTCCTACACTGGCAGATGGATTCTTTACCACTGAGCCACCTAGGAATCCCTAAATGTCTCTACCAGGAGAAAAATCGTGATTTTTGTGTGAGAAATGATTTTGTCCCAGAAATTTCTTTACAGATATTTTCAAAAGGTTTGTGATTTTTTAAAAATTAAAATTCAACTAAAAAGTAACACAGCTTCATCAGCTTCATTGTTGAATTTATTTCCTTTATTGATGACTGAATATCCTTTATCCATTATTCAAAGAAAACGAATTTCCTTTATTCATATCCTTTCCAAAGGCTTGATTTTTTTCCCTTTAAACATTTATTTATTTATTTGGCTGTGCTAGGTCTTAGCTGTGGCATGTGGGATCTAGTTCCCTGATCAGGGATTGAACCCAGGCCCCTTGTATTAGGAGCATGGAGTCTTAGCCAGTGGACCACAAGGGAAGTTTTTCCAAAGGCTTGTTTTTGATAGCATGGCTTTGATAGGAGAACATAGCCTCAACACTGATGCCTGAGGGGAGAAAAGGGGAACATCTCTTTAGGGGAGAAAATATTAGATTCAAAAGTTAGCATAAATTATATTTAAAATGGATAACCAACAAAGACCTACTGTATAGCACAGGAAACTGTTCAATATCATGCCATAGACTGGATGGGAGGGGAGTTTGAGGGCGAATGGATGCATGTATATGCATGGCTGAATCCCTTCACTGTCCACTTGAAACTATCGAAACATTGTCAGTAGACTACATCCCAATATAAAATTTAAAAGTTTTTTTAAGTTAGCATACGAAAGCCAAGACAGACTCATGACACTCTGATGTATGGCAGAGAACAGTTGCTCTATGACTTTAAACTCTCAAAGTCAGGGATGAGCTAGTGTTTTGTCTCTACATTTTATAGAAGATTATTTACTGCAACTTAACTTTTGGAAAAAAAAGTAAATTTCCCTGTGCATCAGTTATTTCAGGATATTATTTGCTTATTCCCTATGGACCATACAAGGACCAGTTAGGAAGAATGATTTAACTCTTAACATCTGCTCTCTAAATGACTGGAATAGACTTGTCTTGGCTATGTTGACATGAACTATAAAATTTACATTTTTGAAAATACACAGATTTTTAAAAAATAGAAGATAATTCATTGATGTTATAAAATTTTCTTTCTTTATATATTTTTCATTAGGTGACCTTTATTGGTACCGCTTGTACTCCCATCATCAAACACTCAACTCCAGCACATCTGGATTTCTGGTGTTGCTGCATTCACCACGCCTGCAATAACTCTAACTGCCACTATTGCCATTGCCACTGCGAATAATGGAAAATGTGCTAATTAAAACATAATCTTTTGAGGCACTTGTCTCAAAAAGTACCAAGTGAGAAAAAGACACCACTCTTCCTAGTTCTCCAAACACAGCATGTTCTTTGCTGAGAAGGGCTGTACGTGATACATAATCCAGGGGGTCTGGTTAGGTGCCCACCCGATGCACTCCACTTCATCAGGCCTCAGTGCGTCCTCCCCCTTTTCTTTGATCAGTTCTGTCCCATGCCTATCTCCATGTTGCTATCAGATCTAAAATAGCCACTGACTACTGTTGTTTCTGGACATTCGGAGGGGCTGGGTTGTCCTCTACCTCCAACCTCCCGCCCTGGAGACCCATTAACTTCCCAGATCCGTGTCTCAAGTAGTGACTCACTCTTTCCTTCATTACACCCCTTGCTGATCATCACTTTTTATTATGTTCGACAATTCCCTGTTGGTACTTCCTCACTAATGCTAACAGTTCTGAAACTGGCTGCTTTTAGGCAAAATATACTTTTCTACTGAGATTTAAGATTTTTTCCTATATAACTTTTAGATTCCCCCTGCTTTTAGTTTTCATGAGATTCAGTCAATAACCCCACATATGCTGGTCTGTCTGTTGGACTACTAGGATGAACCCATTGGTTGTAACAGAAACCTCAGCAAAGGCTGCAAATAAATGGCATTAGCAGCTTCTAAAGAGAAATCTTCTGAAGGAGTGAATGGTTTTGTGTGTTGCCAATGGCGGGAAGTCTGGACCAGTGATTAGGTCACTCCCATTGAGTCTTTGATTCATAGGTTTGCTTCCTGTAAAAAGCTTTTTTAAAAAAATGTGTTGAACCCAACTTTCCTTGATGGAATGAAACAAGTCAAGGATGTTCAGGTGAAACTCCAAAAGCAAAGGCAGAGGAATAGCAGCGGAAACCAGAAGATATAAACTGACCCATTACCCAAAAGTTGCTATAGTTTGTTGATCCAGTATCCCGACAGTGAGTCACTCTGGCCGTCAGACTTCATTCCGGTTTATGACAGAGCATCACTTATAAGAATTGCCATCAAGGAAGAAGAAACTGGCCACAAGCCAGGAAGCACAAAGAGCCACTCTTACCTTTTCTGCTCTATATTTGAAGACGTTCACTTGCCTTTGAGTTGTTTTCTTTATATCATGATTCACCATTGTTTTGTTTAATGATAAAGTATAAACAAAAAAGCCACACTGGTGTCTCTCCCATCCTAGACGCCTCAACCCAGGACTCTGGAATGGCCACGTGGAACAGAGTAAGATCTAGCCCTGCCAGGAATCTGTGTCCAACAGAGGCCGCAGGAACACGGCAGAGCTCTGCTCAGCCGCTCCGTATCAGTCTTCAGGTCAGAGAGGTTCTCTCAAAGCCTTCAATTAGCTCTCAGTTCAGTTTAGTTCAGTCGCTCAGTCGTCCCCTTCTCCTCCTGCCCCCAAACCCTCCCAGCATCAGAGTCTTTTCCAATTAGCTCTAGCTACTCCTTAATTCATCAGAGCTATTCATGCTGTCAGCCCATACCCCTCCTCATGACTTTCAGCCTCTGAAGCCTCTGAAAGCAGCTCTGGTGAGGTGGCACCTTTTCCTAATATTTTACATATTAGATGTCATCTCACTGTTCAGTTTTCTTAGAGGTCAAGTATGAGAGTGGTCTACATGTAGCTTATGGTTTGACACAGTGCCTGCCATGACTATGGTCCACAAGTCCACTGATATCAAACACTTTTGTGAACATGGTGGAATTTATTAAAGACCGTGTAAGGAGGGCTTCCCTGGTGGTTCAGTGGGTAAGACTCTGTCTTTCAATTTAGGGGACATGGGTTCGATCTCTGGTCTGGGAAGATCCCACGTGCCATGGGACAACTAAGTCCATGTGCCACCACTACCGAGCCTGTGCTCTAGAGCCTGGGAGCCACAACTACCGAGCCACATGCTGCAGCTACTGAAGCCCGTGCAAGAGCAGCCATCGCAAGTGGGAAGTCTAAGCGCTGTAACTGGAGAGGTGCTCCCGTTCACCACAACTCGAGAAAAGTCCACGTAGCCACGAAGACCCAACATAGCCAAAAATAAATAAATAAATAAATATTCTAAAAAATTACAATAAGACTGTGTAAGGAACATGGAAAGGAGTGACACTGCCCACCACACAGCACGAGTTAATAACATCTTCATTAGTCGGTTGTTGTTTATTTCAATTTTCTTTGGAGATACAGTTCTCTCTCCGTTTTCACTCCAACCCAGGGCTCACTCCCTCTGCTTCCTTCTACCTTTCTTTACTATGCAGAATGCCTGAATGCTGGCCAGCTTTTACATTGCTACAGGCTTATGAAATTCTTATTTCAACCAAGTGGTCTCTCTTGGGAAGGCAACATGGGAGTGCAAAATGAGTTGTCGCTTAAAAAAATAAATTTTTCCGGATCACTGCATTACACAATCTGTAGTTTCTTGACTTTCCTGTGGCAAACTAATTTTTTAGATTCAGAAATAGAGCCACGAGATGGTTCAACTGGTTTCTCAAAAGTTTTAAACAATCCCAACTTTAGTTTTACTGGCATTCGAATAAATTGCTCTGCCTTTTCCCTCCTCTGGTGTTCCTACCTGCCTTGTACTGAATAAAGATAGATGGTTCTGTGCAAGACTGTGTCAACTATTTACGTCTAGGTTTATCTTTTTTGGCTTTTTACTTCTTTTCTCCTTAAGTCCCCCGCATTCCTTTTCTACAGGAAGCGTGGAAAAGATAAAGGTGCCGGGAAAGATATTAGCTTTTGGCTGCTGGCCTCAATGTTGCCCTTTAGTATTCATTAGCTAACTTTCTTAACTAGCAATATACTTCATTATTTTTTTTATTTTACTTTATTTTACTTTACAATACTATATTGGTTTTGCCATACATCAACATGAATCCGCCACGGGTGTACACATGTTCCCAATCCTGAACCCCCTCCCACCTCCCTCCCCATACCATCTCTCTGGGTCATCCCAGTGCACCAGCCCCAAGCATCCAGTATCCTGCGTCGAACCTAGACTGGCGATTCATTTCTTATATGATATTATACATGTTTCAATGTCATTCTCCCAAATATCCCACTCTCTTCCTCTCCCACAGAGTCCGAAAGACTGTTCTATACATCTGTGTCTCTTTTGCTGTCTCGCATACAGGGTTATCGTTACCATCTTTCTGAATTCCATACATATATGTTAGTATACTGTATTGGTGTTTTTCTTTCTGGCTTACTTCACTCTGTATAATCGGCTCCAGTTTCATCCACCTCATTAGAACTGACTTTAAGATGAGCCATAAAGGGAAAAAGCACCAAAGGAGAGAACAGTTTCTGTTTTCAACACTATGGAGGGCTGATTGTAAGTGTTCTGAGTTCTGGGGTCTTTCAGTGGAAGTTTCCTCCGAAAGTCACTTGTTTTCCCAGCACTCTTCCTTGCCTTACTGGGTTTTTACAACCTGTTTCCCAAGGCCAGAGGTCACATCCATTAGTTGTCTCATTTCTACAAATGCATGTGGCAAAAGAGAAGAATAAACAGGAGTGCATCTAAGTATCAACTCATTTTGCTTGTTGGGATGGGAAAACAGAATTTTTTAAAAAGACCTGTCTAACTGATGATAACTCTACAGTTTCACTAAACTCAACTTGAGATTTCATGAGACACTTCCTATGTGCAAGTTCTTTGCTAGGTGCATACACGTGTGCTAAGTCGCTTCAGTTGTGTCCAACTCTTTGTGACCCTATAGACCATAGCCCACCAGGCTCCTCTGTCCATGGGGTTTTTCTGACACCACTGGAGTGGGTTGCCATGCTCTCTTCCAGGGGATCTTCCCTGGATCCCACCCAGGGCTCGAACCTGCATCTCCTACACTGCAGGCAGATTTTCTTTACCACTGAACAATTGCATATGGACAAAATTTTGAAGAGAATACGTAAGTATATAAATAGTTGTATTACAAATGGTAAAATTATACATGAATGGTTTTATTAAGATATTTTTATAATTAAATAAAAATTAAAAGTTGAGACTTACTTGTCTTATTCTACTGATTCATCGCCTATGCTGTCATCTATGATGACAGCCATCTATGAAGGAGGAATCCACATCTATCTTTTAAACTGGGTCAATGTTTTAAAGAGCCAAAGCTTTGGGGGGGTTCATACAGTAGTTCAGTGTTGGAATTTGGAATGTAACATTAAAAGAAATCTACGTCTATAATTTTTAGACAAATGTAGGCTGGAATCCTCCTTTCAATCAGAGGAAAAGCTTCTGAAATGCTCGTGCTCAGTTTCCTTACTTGTAAAGGGAATAATAATAAAACCTACTTCATCACTTGTTTTGTTTAGGTTTGTTTTGCTTTAATAAGAATAAGTGCCTGGCACCTTTTAGGTTTCCCTGGTGGCTCAGACGGTAATGAATCTGCCTGCAATGTGGGACACCCCGATCTTCAATCCCTGGGTCAGGAAGATCTCCAAGAGAAGGGAAAGGCAACCTACTCCAGTATTCTTTCCTGGAGAATTCCGTGGACAGAGAGCCCGGTGGGCTACACAGTCCATGGGGTTGCAAAGAGTCAGATGTGACTGAGCAACTAACACTTTCACACTTTCACCTACTTCGTATTCACTAAACATGGATGGGAGTTGGTGGGAGTGTTAGCTGAAGCCTGACCAGACTCTGGGGGACATTGCTGGGATCTTGAATTACCTCCATAAAGGGTACAGGTCCTCATGATACTATACTTCAAGGAGGACTTGAGGGGACAAAAAGATCTGGCCTACATCAAACCCCTGCCATGTTTCCTTTGCGGAAAGAGCAGAGTTCAAATAGAGGATAAATAAATAACCATTCTTTTCATCTCTCTCTCCAGTCCCTTCCCTCTTGTGGTTTAATTGTCACATACAAAGAAACAAGGGGCTTGTAAATACCAGGACTGTCCTTCCCTGTCTAAGGGAGAGGAAGGAGAGGGGCTAATACTAGCTGTAACACTGATTCATGAATTCATTCAACCAAGATCAATGGAGCACCCTGAGATGTAAAGACCCTCTGCTGTCTGGTTTTATAAGGCAAGAGCTTAAAGGGTCAAGAGGGGAAAAAGCATTGAGTTTTATTTTAAGCTTCTGACTCTTTTCTGTATCAAGCTGAATAAAAATTTCACTGGAGCAATTCATCATAAATGTTTTTCTTCTTAATTCTTTTGACAGAAACTAGCTACCATGGGCAGACAAAAGGATTTTACAAAGACTATTATGCAATGTTGTACAATCAGCCAAAACTGCATTATGCTCAGTGTCTTTGAAGAGCCTGGCTTCATTTCTGCTCTGGAATGACTTAATGAAATGTCCTAGATGGTGTCTCTTGGAAGACTTTCCTCTTGTCCCACCTATGTGTGGTCCTTCAACCACAGCCAAACTTCGCTCCCACTCTCTGAATTTCCCAGTCTCAAGTATTTGTCACACTGAGTTATTAAAACCTCCCAATTCACTCTCACTCACTTAAACAGTTCCGTGGAAATTACTCACGTTGTTGGCTTCTGGGAAATACATTTGTAATGATTTCGTCTGAGCTGTCATACATAATATGCTTCCTTGACATCTGGAATCCAAGTGACGTAGACTGGATAGATCTCAATGCTGTACTGGTAATTGTAGAAGTCAAAGAAGCCCTTAGAAGACAGACAGCAAACTTGAGTTAAATTCAGCAAACATATAGAATATCAATCAGGCACAGAAAGAATATACACCACAGAATGAGCCTAATGTAACTGCTCTGGATCCTTCAGAAGCTTATGACTTAGTGGGAAAAATGGATATCGATAAGTAAGAAATGCCCTTATAGAATACAAATAAATTTATGTAGGAGCACAAAGTAAATAGTTATTAACCTTGGATATGACAGCATTGGGTCATAGAATTGGTTAAAATCATGGCTTTGTAGCCCAATAGGCGTGGGTTAACGTATTAACTTTACCATTTACTGCTTTCTAGTCTTAAGCACATTACTTAATCTTTCTGTGTCTTAACTAACTCAAAGGTAAAATGGGTTTAATTACAATAATTACCAGATCACCGAGAGGCACAATTAAACCATGCGCATACACCATATAGCTTTCTATGAGAAGCTGGGAAAGAGGGCATCCAGGTCAAGTGATTTCCTGTCCGGGAGGCAGAGTGGAAGGTGTACATACTCCATCCACTCACATTTCACTGGAGAAAATGCAGTCACCTTGTCACACACGACTGAGGGGGGAGCTGGGCCGCAGAACCTCTAGCTGGGCAGCCGGAAGAGGGTAGAAAAGGCCCACGACCTCCACAAACAAACGCAATAATTCTTAGGTAATGGTCAGACTTTTAATCCACATTGAAAAAAAAAAGCCACAACTCTGTGAAAGCACTGTGAACAAAGCAGACAGACCGTGTGTCATGCCACACTGTCTCAGCCATGTCTGACTCCCTATGACCCCAGGGACTGCAGCCTGCCAGGCTCCCCTGTCCATGGGATTCTGCAGGCAAGAATACTGGAGTGGGTTGCCATGCCCTCCTCCACTGGATCTTCCTGACCCAGGGACTGAACTCAGGTCTCCTGCATCTCCTGCATTGGCAGGCGAATTCTTCACCGCTGAGCCACCTAGGTGGTCCCCAAATCCTCTGCTCTATTCCATAGGAGAGGTCCCCGACCTTTTTGGCTAGAGACTGGTTTCATAGAAGACAATTTTCCTACAGAGGGTGGGAGGCAGGGATGGTTTTACTTTTGCCCACCACTCATCTCCAGCTGTGTGGCCAGGTTCCTAACAGACCAGTTGGGGACCCCTGTTCCAGAGTACATTAATTTGGCATTGTGAGCAACACTGGGGCAATAGAGAGCAAAACTGCATCTGTGGTTTTCCCCTCCCAGCCTTCAGTTTTTCCTAGGCTGCTGCTGGAAGAAACAGAAACACATCCAAGGTGTGGAAGGGTGGAGAGCAGCCGCTCGAGGCAGACGCACTGGCTGCAGGGCAAAGCGGCAGCGAACAGCAGGGATGGAGAAACAGGGCACACCAAGTGGAAGGGCACATCAGTCTGGGATAACCTAATGCAGAGAAAACATCCCTAAACACACCTGAATGTTCTCTGAAGGCATCACTGTGTTGCTGCCAAGCACAGACACTGGTGTTCATGAGGGTGAATTCAGTGAAGAACATCCCTAGAAAATGAGGGCAGGATCCAATATTATTAACATCCTCTCCCCCTTTCTTTACCCTCCTCCCCATGTCCCTCACACCAAAAACCAGCCCTTTTATCCCAATTAAGTGAGATATAAGTGAACATTAAGAAAAAACATTTAAATGAGAAAAGAAATCTCAGAGGGGGAACCTATAATCTAATAGAAAAATTTCTGTTTGGTCAGCAAGGAAGTCTGAATGATCCAATACTCACAGAATGGAGTGTTTAGTACAGTTCATATATTTAGTAGATAAAATGAAAATGCTGCCATGCTTTTGAGGCAAACTTTACTTACCCAGATAGCTTCATTACCCAATAGAATTATGCAAATCAGGTTAAACTCCATGAACATGATATTTAATAAAGTTTCTCACTTTTTCCCTACTGTAATATGCAGAGACAACATGTTTGCTGTCTCAGTGGATATGTTTAAAGCTGTTATTGGTCACAATTATGTGTGTGTGTTGTCAGTTTCCCAAGCCTAGGAGGTGAATTTAGCCAGAATTACTAGAGAAGATTTTTCAGTCACTTTAAGAACACCATTTGTGAACTTCCCTGGCAGTCCAGTGGTTGGTTAAGACTGATGCTTCCACTGCAGGACGTATGGGTTTGATCCCTAGTTGGGGCACGAAGATCCCACGTGCCATGCGATGCAGCCAAATAAAGACTATATCTTGCCATCATTCTAACAATTTTCCATCTTTATCCAAAGAAGGAAAACATTCGTACAGATAACTCTAGAAGGCAATAATCAGAACACAATCTGTTTAAGAATATATGTCTGTGTGCATTTCTGATATTCTTGGTATTCCCAGCTTTTCAAACAACTAACAAGAAAATGATATAAACATCTGACTTGAAAAAGTTACAAAGCTTCTAGCTTCCCCTTCTTGACCTCAGGAAAGCTAAGAATTAATTTAGTTCAGTTCCATCCAACAGGATTGTCTGTAAGACAAATCATAATCTTTAGCCAATTTCGTCCCCTAAGGGAGAATCTGCCATAAAGACCCAGGGCAAGAAGGCACCTGGGTCTCAGGAACAAGGAGTAACAAAGACCCAGAAAGCTCTCAGAACACTCTCTGCATGACTGCTTCCTTCACTTGCATGTCTTTATTCTGAAGGACTTTCTCTACTTCCTTAGACAGTTGTTCGCACGTTACATGTCTAAATAGACAAACTTGTCGTCTCTGGATTGCAATTCCAAATTTCCAGGACAGGGAAACATATTAACCCAGTTTATTTCAGGTTTCTATTCCCCATCTTGCCGGCTGAGGCTGATGTGGTAAGATCATGTATATGAAACTGGCTAAAAGGGAAATATCCCTAAAGTCAGGGAGGTAGTTCTCAGAGAAAGGAGATTGTGTAGATCAGATAGTCTCTAAATTGTCCTCATACATATAGCCCAGAATAAGAATTGTGGAAACAAAAGAGATGCTTATATTACAATCTCTGGGTTTTACAAAACCATCTCATAATCTCATAAACCCACACGTACACATGGAGGAGTAACATTTAGTACCCTGATTAAGTACTGAAGGGGTGACTTTGATCAGAAGGGAGCCAGATAGAGTAGGAATACAGTAGACCGCAAAATAAATAGGTTCAAATTTTGGCTCTGGCTCCTACTCGTTTACGTATCCTTAGTAGGGTCACAGATTCTTCATCTGTAGATCTTCATCTTATTTGTAAAACATGGATGATTAGATATAAGTTTAAAGGCATTTTAAAATGATAATTAAGCGTAGCACCTACCAAACACATAGTATACAGCAGACTCCAGCTCACAACAGTTTGGTTCAATAAGCGTGTATTGAACACATCTTGGTGAAGCACTGGACTACATATGAAGACATAGAAGTTAGTTGTCCTGGGGAAATTCAGATTGTTTGAGGGGCCTGGGAGGTGGGAATAAGGCAGATGAACAGTTAATTCAATAATCATTGCAGTTGTGCTTTAGATTGATCTGACAAGATTTCAGGGAGGCGCTAGGACATAAACTAGGCCCCTATGTAGGTAGAGAGGACTTGAACAGGGAAGTGCGTGCATGCTCAGTCATTTCAGTGGGGTCCGACTCCTTGTGACCCCATGGACCCCAGGACTGTCCATGGGATTCTTCAGGCAAGAATACTGGTGTGCGCTGCCATTCCCTTCTCCAGGGGATCTTTCCAACCCAGGGATCGAACCCATATCTCTTAAGTCTCCTGCATTGGAAGGTGTATTCTTTACCACTAGCGCCACCTGGGAAGCCCTTGAACAGGAATATTTCCTATCAAACCGGGTAAAACCTTGAGCTAGCTGACCCAACTCTGGGAAGCTGATGGTTCACATTTTCTCTGTGACAAGGAAGCTACATGAATAAGTAAAAAGACCTTTTCCAAATATTACTGGGCTTAAATAAAGGTGTTAAGGGAGACATCAATATAGTTTTTGAGCAGGTTTTTACATAGTAAAGGAAGATATAAAATCCACAGTGAAAATCATCCACCTAATAGGTAACTGATAGCATATTTTCTGTGCTCAGTGAAAATGAAAATACTCAAGAAAAAAAATTAAACATTTGAATGTATAAGTTCAGAAAACTTATGCCACAAGCTGAAACTAGATAAAGTTTCAAAAACACTCTTTGCTGGGTTGACTGGAAAAAGGAAAAAAAAAAAAAGAAATGATACCAGCATTTGACTATTTTAAAGTTGTTGCACCAGTCAAAGCCTGCCAAGCAATTTACCATCTCAGAACAATTTGTTCACTTCACTTAGAAATTAGAAGTGTGTTTGGGCCAATAAATCTAAATTTATTTGTAGTAGTCATTTTTATTAACGGAAGTGTTTTCCAGATGTTACTTAAGTCTGGTCGGGTGGGACCTGTTCCAATAAATGAGGAAAGTTTGATTTCATAGGTTGTCACTGTTGATTTTGTCTAACCTTTGGACTAATTGGTTCATCCTAACATTTGCTCTGATATATAAGACTTACGGGACATTGGAGAAGTTCATCTCTTCTTTTACGGGTAAGTGTCACAGTTAACTTGCTTCATGGAATTATACGTTTTCAGCTCAATAAGGATATACTTTATTAAAGGTGCTTGAAAAGATTTATAAGGATAGTAGCTGGAGAGTTTAGAAAAGAATCACATTTATGCAATACACCTGCTGGAAGCTTATGAATTTATATTGAGAGTTAAGAGAATGTTGGAATGATAACTCTGTTCAATTAAATTTTACTTAAGCTGGTTACTTATTTTTTCCCTTCAATATAGGATTTAAATCTTATACTTTAAGTACATGCTGTAATTTGAATAGAGTTTTAAGATGTCTTTTTTTTCTATTTGGGAGATTCTAAAGTATTAAAATGGTCAGTAACATGATTGAGATGGTGATTTGATGATATTTTTCTCTGTATAAGATTAAATCTAATGGTCAAGTATTTACAATGAATTAAGGCTGGTTACTTTTAAATGTCTTGCTTTAAGAATGGGAAAGTTTTTTATTATTAAATTGAATTTTGAAACTATTGAGATGCTGTAATACAAGCATAAATTAGTGGTGAGATCCAAGAGGAGTTTTCTAATACTTTTATTTTCTTTCCAGCGAGGGCTCAGTACCTGAAAACAGCCATGGAGTGGAAAATACTTCCCATTTACTTGCTGCTGCTTTCTGTTTTCTTGATTCAGCAAGCTTCTTCTCAAGGTACCTTAACTGTCAAAAATACTTTTATTTGACAGAGATTGCTAATTGCTCAGTTCTGACTTTTATGACAACAAAAGAAATAACTTTCTAAAAATGATATTTGTCTGACTCTAATGTATAGTAAAACCTTAAAAGTAAAGAATGTGTAGCATATTTATAAGCATTTTATATTATGAAATCTTTGTAGAGTTTTGCGCTTTTCAATAGAGTAGTTTTTGTACTTATTGTTTCTATGGTTCTCCCAAAGGTTTAAAACACACAGACACACAATAAAACTATGTTGGAATGATATCTCATCAAACTAACCGAAATGAACAATATTTAAACAGCATATGATTTTTCCTACATGTTTACAAATTCAACTAATCTTTTATATCAAATAAATTAGTGATAGCTTATGTTGGCATCATCTTGATATAAATATACTACAGTGAATACTTACGTTTCAAAGGGCATTTTAGTAATCTTGAAAGTGTGCCTTCTTCTTTCAAGGACTATTTATTCAGATAGGAATTTATACAGGTGTGAATGTCATTTTACAACACTGAACCATTCACAGCCCTCCAGAAACAGTCCTGTAAAAACAGTTCTTATTATTCATTTTTAGAAAATGTTAAGGTACGTGCAGTGTAATCACCTTAACAGAATTCTCTAGCATCATAAAATAGACTACTTAACAATAACACCAAGCTTTGGATTTTTGCTTCTCTTTTTTTCCTTTGATAAGCAAAATATGAGAGAAGAAAAATCAAGGTACATAACTGTTATGACAAAATTACTTTTATAAGGTAGACACTTTCAGTAAAATGATTAAATCAACTGAGCATGTGAGATACCTGCCTGCATGGACATAGTTTCAGAATCACTTAGGTAAGGTGGAAAAACTCATGAGAGCAAATATAAATATTTAATCAGGAATGATGAGTACTCTGGTGTCTCCAAGTTCTTCTGCTTTCTCAAAATAATATTACAAGGTTCATAACACAGGTGCATTTCCTAAGTCACTTCTCCTTCGTAATACTATTGGTGGGTCACAAAAAATTTTACTCCTTTAATTAAATGATTTTAAAACTAGTTGTTCAAGTCAATAAAACTAGGACATTCATTAAATCTATGGAAATGAGTTTTTCCTATAAAAATAATTGACTTCCTATTTCAGAAATCTGCTGGTTGCAAAAGAATAACCTTTTGATGTTGTCTTGTCTGCTTTTCTTGCCTTCTCAATCTCTTCCCGTTCTTTTTTCTGTATATATAATATATGTATTTATATACATACACTATATATGATAAGCATTTTTGTATGCACTGTACACATATGTATGTAAAAAGTTCTGAAAGTTGTCCTAATGTTCACTGTTTTACTTGCATAGTAAGACTTTAATTTTCCTGGATTCATTATTTCGAGATTTTTTCAGTGCTTCAACATCCCTCTGTGGATTCAGAACACTGCACCTGCCAGTCTCTATTCCATGGATGGATTCAGTTGTTACATTTCTGTGGTTATTTCTCAGGGAGGTTTTCATGGTGTTTCCAAATGATTTAAAAAGTATGTGTAAGGATAATTATGCTTTTACTTTATCTAAAATAATTCTGTTCATGACTTTTATATTCATGCTCAGATGCTTTTCAAGAATTACCTATTTTGTACTCTCTTTAGCAGTGGTTGAAGGCCTCTGACTTCTCCCCACATTTATAGACCCCAGTTATCCCCACCAGCGAAAGGAGCAGGAGTAGAGGAAAATTTACAGCAAGCATAGCCAGCTTGCTGTAAATGCATCATCAGGAATGAGAGGCGATGTGATTGGGTGGGGAAAGTTCGGGTTTTGGATTCAGATAAATCAGGGCTCAGATTCTAGGTGGGCTGTTTCCTTAGGATGACCATGCAATTTAGTATACAAATCAGGATATTTCTAACAGGGAAAGAGGTCGATATGAATGACTGATATGTGATCACTGACCTGTAATACATATGTGCTGGAACTATTAACTAACTGGGTGCCCTTAAACAAGTTCCTAAAATTTCTGAGTTTCAGCTTTCTTATCTCTAAAAAGGAGACTACTGAAATTCTCCTGGCAGCGTTTCAGGAGCACTAGAGATAACGTGTGACTCAGTGACCAGCACAGAGATGCTTGGTAAATGGCAGCATTAGTAGAATTGTAGCTGCCCTCCCCCGGGAAGAGCACCCTCTTTGTGCAACGCCATTACTCAGCCTGGTTTTCAAAGGTGTATTTATGTTTTCAGTCTAGTAATGACTAAAAGGCATGGTCAAGGTCACCTAGGATGAAGCAAAGGTCACTGGGACCCATCACACCATCATTCCCAACCTTTTCCAATGGATAAAACTCTCCATCACCAAGAGGCTTAGTCCTTCTCCTTGGACCTCTTCTTTATATAAAGTCATTTGGCCATGTTTACGCTAGTATTGTATGATTTTAGATTTATCAAGCTGTGCAGGGAGATGTGGGGAAGGGTATTCTAGAGATGCCACCTGCAACTGTGATTATAACTGTCAACACTACATGGAGTGCTGCCCCGACTTCAAGAAAGAATGCACTGTGGGTAAGTCCTGAGAGCTCGTGTCTCCTCTGTCAAGCTCATGTCCTGTGAGTCCCCTTGCACCCCGTGCAGTGCTGTTGTCAGACTGTTCTGCGTCTTTGTGCTGAAGTGCCTTTCTCCCTTCCCTTGCGTAAATGTGTGTGCTGTGCAGTGTGCTGCTGTGCCTGAAGATGACGTCAAGCTGCGACCATAGAGGGGGGCTAAGGGGAACCTGGAAACCTGTCACTTGCACAAGGCTATTGACTAGTGCCAAGCGTCATGTCTTGTTTTAAATAGAGACTTAATATTGTGACTCAGGAGTCGTTAAGTAAACAGTAGTAATTCTTTGCTATTAACCAGAGAGGTAATTACTCAGTGATGGAGCCCTTCAATAGCTTCATCAAAGAGGTTCATGGAAATAAAATAATTTTGCTTACTGTTTGACTTTTTGATATTAATATGTTTCTAGGTTACCTGAAAAAAGGCACTTTACAGTGTTTAATAATGAGTATTTAATGATGAATTTCAGTTAAAACCAAAGGGTGTAATTTAAATTATGATACTTCACTTAAAGATATTTTTGACCATTTTGTTGTTAATGTGCAAAAATTTCATATTTATGAAAATTATTAAGGTGGCTCAAAGTTATGTCTGCTTTAGAATTTGCATGTGAAGTTGGTAAATATATTGTTGTACAATTTATTTGTTGTGTAAGGTAATTATTTCAAATATGTCTGTGTAAATCACTGTGGCTTTAACCAAGGCTTTTGGGGAAAACAAGCAGACTTCTCTTATATAGTCCATACCAAAGGATTGGGCTGACATCTTTCAGCTCTATACCATGCCAGTTTGTCATAATAAAGGTCTGTGCATTCTGAATAATTTTTGAGCCTAACTAGTTACCTATTTAAGTCAACTCTTTAGGATATATTGTTATAAAATATGTATGAGCAATTTAAAAAATCCATTTGGAAAGTAATGGTGTGAGGAGAGGATGGGGGAATTCATACGAAGGATGCTTACCTCTTTAGACATTTCTCAGTTTTCCGTTGTCCATACATGAAATGACTCAGACAGCATTGGGATGTCTCTTGGAGCCATGAAGGGCAAGAAGAGTTTCCCTAAGTCTCCAGATTTCTTTCTTGACTTCAACTGTCTTCATTTGGGAAACCAACCATTTCCCAAATGCCAAAGAAGACTTAGCTATGCACTTTTGAAGCTCTAGTCAGCTATAAGGTGGAAAATGGTTAATCAATACATAGGCATGATGGACCACACAACCAATAACCCATAATGTTTTGCTTTGCTCTGGGTAGAGCTTTCCTGTAAAGGCCGCTGCTTCGAATCCTTTGCAAGAGGGAGGGAGTGTGACTGCGACTCAGACTGTAAGAAGTATGGCAAGTGCTGTTCCGATTATGGCACTTTTTGTGAAGCAGGTAAGCATCCCATTACCGTCAGTGCTTCTCAGTACAGCCAGATCTGTGCACCTACCCTAGCGCCACAGATAATGTCTAACACATGGTCCATCTCAGGTCTTGATTTTACTAACATGTAAGCTCTTTGTTTCACCGCGATGAATTAAAGAAAGAACACTTCTTCCTATCACTCCCTGGCTCAGCCAGGTTCCAGGAGCACAAGAGAAACAGAGATAGGGGCCGATTATCCATGCTTTTCTCTTCTAGGTGTGGTTCAACGGCAGGTTAAATCAACAGTATCCAGCTCATTTGATGATTTCCTGTCTAACCCCATTGTGCTGACCTCAAAAAGTCAACTGTCCTTTGAACTATCTGTGCTTTTGCTCTCAGCGTTCTTGAGTGTATATCTGAGGACAGAGTTTACTTCTCTGAACTAGTAAATTTAGGAGTCAGTTTAAAGCACTAAATTGATCAGCAGACCAAGAAGTTAAGTGTCTACTGTGTTCCTCTCCCCTCTCTTCAGTCTCAAGTCTCTATCTAAATGTCTGTATATGAAGGGGTCAATAAAAAAAGGTAGTTCCATTTTAAATCCTCTTCTCTGATTATAGGTCCTGAAGGAGTACTCTGAGAGCTTAATAAAACCCTCTAAATTTACCAAAAGAAAAAATATTTATAAAAACGTATTTAAATAATTGATTCCTTTTTTTTTAACCAAGTGTTTTCTCTTAAATCCTACTCTGTTAAAATATCTGTAAAGTGAAAATACGTACTGCTTGCATAATCTTATCATTTTATTTAAACAAGGGTGCATCTTTTGCTTCTTTCAAACAGTGAAGAAATAGGGTGGAAAACTATTAATCAGCATAGTGGAGGAACATTTCTTAACTCTTCACTGTTTTCATTGGAAAGCATTCCAAAAATAACGGAGACAACACCCTTGTAATTAAAATCTCCAAGTGCAGAGTTCCTGCAGCTTTCAGATGGACCTATGAGATGACCTTCTTATTCACTCATCACTCTGATAATTGTTTTGGCTGTGAGACAAAAAACTAAGAATTTATTTTGGGCAGAGGATGGATCGGGAGGGAAGATGATTAGAGAATGATCAATCACTGAGAGAACCATATTAATAAAGGCAATAGTTTATGCTACCAAGTGGTGGGTCAGATTACTTGATGTGTATATAAAACTCAATGAAAAAAAAATTGATGAAGGTAGTGCTTCATTCACAGAATTCAGAGATGGTCAGGGTCCAAGTGAAAATAGAGGCATCCATTAGAGCTTCAGCATTTTCTTTAAAAAAAAAAAAAAACAAAACACCCAAACTATCTTGCAACTCACCATTTAGTCGTTTTAAGATTGCTAAAGATACTGCTTATAGGCATCTATATGTCTCAAAGTCCTAACAGTTCAAGAATTGAAGCAGTCAAGCACCTCTGAATGTGGATGAGAAAACAGTCCAAGAGGTTAAATAGTTTGCTCAAGATCATTAGAATGTGAAAAAAATTTTCTCAAGTTGTGGTACCTGACATTTTTGGGAGGGGAGAAGAAAGCGGGAACATTGTGGTGGTCAGTTCATGGAAATTACAAAAACAGTTTGGAGGAGAAGTTCGGTAAGAGTAGCAGGATTTATCACCACTCTCCCCCACCCTCGGGGCCTCCTCTCTCCCTGTTCTCTGCTTTCTTATCTTTCAGAAGTCCCTCTTCTTTTCTCCTGGTTCCTAATGGTCAAAACATGTTCCATGTCTTCTCCTCTAGGCATAAGAAGGGGCAAAGAGTAGGGGCAATACAAGGTTAAAGATACATGCCAAACCATTAAGCTATTTTATCTTGGATAAGGGCAATGCATTTTGAGGAAAGCATAATCTGAAAGTGTGAAATTCTTCCGGGGTAAATATTCATGTAGAACTTTTGTAATTAAAAAAAAGAAAAAAGGTAAATTGGTATCATTTTATTTCAATGAATATGACAACAGGAAAATGTAATTTTTATATTTTTCTTCTTGAGAGCATATCTGTCAACCACATGCAGGGATTATTTTTGTATCACAGAAGGCTGGAATAAAGGATGCTGTGCACAGAGTTAAGCATTTTTTAGGCAGGCAAACACCTCTGGAAATTATCTAGGAGAAAACATGTCAGTTTGCAGGCAGGGTGATTCAAGAGGGCTTGCCCATTTGCCCAAGGTCAACAGCAGAGCTTTGCAGGTCTAGAACTGGAATTCAGGTCTTCTGACTCCTGAGCCTTTGCTCCAACTCATAATTTACAGTGATTTGAGAATCCTTTTTTTTTTTTTAATAGTAATGCATTCTCAGAATTCATTAATTTGGAGTAGTTAATGCTGGGCTAAGAGCTTGCCTGCACTGGTTTTCACCAGCATCTACTCTTGAAGCCAGATGGCATCTGTGCCTTTCACAGTTAAGAATTGCTGATGAATGTGAACAAGATATTAACCGACCTGTCTTGCTTGGCCTCAGTGCATAACCCCACACCACCACCACCTCCAAAGACTGCACCTCCACCTCCAGGAGCATCTCAGACCATCAAATCAACAACCAAACGTTCACCCAAATCACCAAACAAGAAGAAGACTAAGAAAGTTATAGAATCAGAGGAAATAACAGAAGGTAGGAAGATGACAGATGTAACAAAAGGTTGTTTTTAAGATGAAACAACCTGTAGGTGGATTACTTCTATGAACTCTTCATAGAATAAGGTGATCTTCGGAGTCATTAAAGGCTCCTCACACTTTTTAAGTCAAAGTTCAAGCCAAAGTTATTTTTCTTATTTACCAAACTGTACAGGACTAGATTAAAATAATCAGAAGAAACAAGACTTATTGTTTTAAAAAGAGCCCATGATTTTCTTTGTATAACGATTTGATTCGGTGGGATATAAGAAAGCTGAGTGAAAGTTATATATTGAATAGTTACACTCTAGTATCTGTGACAAGATCAGGTGCCTTGCTTTTAACTGACATTTACAAGAGCAGTTGCTCATTTTACTGATAAAACAAAAGCAGAATATGGCATTTGTGGATGAATTAACAGCATTTTTTGTTGTATTTGGACTGGCAGTTCTTTTTTGCTTTAAATCACAGTTGGTGTGATCAACTTTTTTATTTGATTTATAGAACATTCTGTTTCTGAAAATCAAGAGTCTTCCTCCTCCTCTTCCTCTTCCTCTTCAACTATTCGGAAAATCAAGTCTTCCAAAAATTCAGCTGATAATAGAGAATTAAAGAAGAAACCCAAAGGTTTGAGCATTGATAAAGATCAATGACTATATCAATGCCATGTGAACAATAATTATCTAAAAGTAATGTGTGTGGGAGAATGATTTGAGGACATTTCAATACTGGGGGGGGGGGGTGTAACTTCATAAATATTAAAAGATATTCATGAAAATTTCCTATAGGAAATTAGAGCCAAGCAGCTAAGACATCACTCTGTAAAGCCAAAGAAGACGAGAGCAGCAACTGGAGAACCATAGGATGGCATCAGAGATGATTGCTAATGGTTTTCTATTTCAGTTCCCCTCTACCTGATAGCATTTCTCGCTCTTCTATCTTGCGGTTTCATTTCTCCTTCCCTATAACGAACATTTATATTCTTCCTTAAGTAGTTTGAAACTTTAATCCATTAAATTCTCATATATTCCTGAAAGGCAATATTATTCTTATTCACATTTTATGGATCTTATTATTTTTCTAATTATGTCATATCTGATTTTTCTGTAGTAAAGGACATACTACAGAATTGGCGATTACCTCCGAAAGAGAAATTTCGTTTGTTCTGCTTTTTAAAAATATTTCCTAAATTTCTAAAAGATATTCTTATTCTCCAGGAAATGGCAGATTTTGGATACTGGAGTTTTGAAGAATTCTATTTCCTGGGTGGTTATTTCCCCCAAAGCCTTCTTTCTAGCTGAATAGCAAGATATTTAATCTCTGAGCATTAATAGAATTGTTTGAGAAACAGAACTCATCTAAGTGGTGTGCTTGGGTTCTGTGGTTCACCCGTGGGGTGGCTGCTGCGGGAAGTCCTGTTAAATAGGGTCCTTTTGCTGGCATGGTATCCTAATCTCCCTCTCTGTATCCCCTGAGACTGCTGAGTTTAGACGGACAGAGAAAAGAAGGAAGTTCAAAGCCATGTGCATGGATGCAGGGCTAAGCTGGAAGCTTGGGGGTGACTGGAACAGATTTCTTGATGCAGATATAGAGGTTTCTGAGGGAACTGGCTCAGTGGGTCTAAAGATGCTGGAACTAGGTTTCCAGTAAAGGGGCAATGAGCAATAAGGAATAAGAAGAGCTAAGCAAGTGAGGGCAAAGAACATTGATATGAGAGTTGACTTAGTGTTATTGATCATATTAACAATTTCCAAGTTGCCACTTGCTTCCACGTATTAATTGTATTGAATTTTATATTCTTCATCCCTTATTCATTCCCTAAAATAGTCCAGTAAAATAGTATTTACCATTTTACAGTAAATCAATAGACACGTTAGAGATTAGCAATTTGCCTAGATACACACAGCCAGATAAGGATGGCATCTTTATGTCCCAAAAATTAAAAAAAATATATATTTTTTTCCTCTAGTAAAAGATAAGAAGAAAAGAACTCCTAAAAATAAACCTACCCTAGAACCACCAGTTATAGATGAAGGTGGAAGTGGACTGGATAATGGTGATTTCAAGCTCACCCCAACTCCTATCATTCCCACCACTCAACGTAACAAAGTTACCACAACTCCCAAGATTACAACAGTAAAACCAACACTTCCTAAGCCCAGTCTTCCACCTAATTCTGACACAACTAAAGAGATACCTTCGACAGTCAGAGAGACAACAGTTGAAACTAAAGAGACTTCTACGACAAGCAAACAGACTTCCACTAGCGCAAAAGAGAAGACAACTTCAGCTAAAGAGACACGAACTGCAGAGAATACATCTACTAAAGGTCTTGCACCCACACCTGAAGCTCCTGCTACATCTACACCCAAAGCTAAAACTATAACCAGATCCCCTACACCCACCACCCCCAAGAAGCCTACTCCCACCACCAAGGAGCCTGCACCCACCACCACCACCACCAAGGAGCCTGCTCCCACCACCACCACCAAGGAGCCTGCTCCCACCACCACCACCACCAAGGAGCCTGCTCCCACCACCACCAAGGAGCCTGCTCCCACCACCACCAAGGAGCCTGCTCCCACCACCACCACCAAGGAGCCTGTTCCCACCACCACCACCAAGGAGCCTGCACCCACCACCCCCAAGGAGCCTGCTCCCAACACCGAGGAGCCTGCACCCACCACCCCCAAGGAGACTGCACCCACCACCACCACCAAGGAGCCTGCACCCACCACCACCACCAAGGAGCCTGCACCCACCACCACCCCCAAGGAGCCTGCTCCCACCACCACCACCAAGGAGCCTGCTCCCACCACCACCACTAAGGAGCCTGCTCCCACCACCCCCAAGGAGCCTGCACCCACCACCACCACCAAGGAGCCTGCACCCACCACCCCCAAGGAGCCTGCTCCCACCACCCCCAAGGAGACTGCACCCACCACCACCAAGGAGCCTGCTCCCACCACCCCCAAGGAGCCTGCACCCACCACCACCACCAAGGAGCCTGCACCCACCACCACCCCCAAGGAGCCTGCTCCCACCACCCCCAAGGAGACTGCTCCCACCACCACCAAGGAGCCTGCTCCCACCACCCCCAAGGAGCCTGCTCCCACCACCCCCAAGGAGCCTGCTCCCACCACCCCCAAGGAGCCTGCTCCCACCACCCCCAAGGAGCCTGCTCCGACCACCCCCAAGGAGCCTGCACCCACCACCAAGGAGCCTGCTCCCACCACCCCCAAGGAGCCTGCACCAACTGCCCCCAAGGAGCCTGCACCAACTTCCCCCAAGGAGCCTGCTCCCACCACCACCCCCAAGGAGCCTGCTCCCACCACCCCCAAGGAGCCTGCTCCCACCACCCCCAAGGAGCCTGCACCCACCACCAAGGAGCCTGCTCCCACCACCCCCAAGGAGCCTGCACCAACTGCCCCCAAGGAGCCTGCACCAACTTCCCCAAGGAGCCTGCTCCCACCACCACCCCCAAGGAGCCTGCTCCCACCACCCCCAAGGAGCCTGCTCCCACCACCACCACCAAGAAGCCTGTACCCACCACCCCCAAGGAGCCTGCACCAACTTCCCCCAAGGAGCCTGCACCAACTGCCCCCAACGAGCCTGCTCCCACCACCCCCAAGGAGCCTGCACCAACTGCCCCCAAGGAGCCTGCACCAACTGCCCCCAAGGAGCCTGCTCCCAACACCCCCAAGGAGCCTGCACCAACTGCCCCCAAGGAGCCTGCTCCCACCACCACCCCCAAGGAGCCTGTACCCACCACCCCCAAGAAGCCTGCTCCCACCATCCCCGAGGAGCCTGCACCAACCACCCCCAAGGAGCCTGCACCCACCAGCCCCAAGGAGCCTGCACCCACTACCACCCCCGAGGAGCCTGCTCCCACCACCCCCAAGGAGCCTGCTCCTACCATCCCCAAGGAGCCAGCTCCTGCTAAACCCAAGGAGCCCACTCCAAATTTTCCTGAGACACCTGCTCCAAGTTCTCCTGATATACCTGCTCCAACCACCTCAAAGGCCTCTACTTCAACTACTGCCGTGCAGCCTGCCACTACTCCGAAGAGCCCTGCTGAATCAACTCCTCAGCCTCCTATAGAACCCACACCAAAGGCTCTCGGAAAGAGTCCCAAGGAACCTGCAGTACCCACAATCAAGGCTCCTAAAGTGAACAAACCTGAAATGACTACAACAGTTAAAGACAAGTCCACAGAAAAAGACATACATTCTACACCTGAAATTACAACAGCTGTAGCTAAGATTGTAACAGAGGCGGCAACTAAAACAGAAAAGACTACTGAATCCAAAACACCAAGTACAACCACAGGTGTAACATCTACCACAACCAAACAGACCACATCATCCAAAATTACTCCTAAAACAACTCTTGCACCTAAAGTAATGACTGCCACAAAGACGACGACCAAAAAGACTGCAAACAAGCCTGAAAAAACCACAGCTGTACCAAAAGGCACAGCTACTAATTCTCAAGTGACAACTCCTAAACCGCAGAAACCAACCAAAGCACCCAAAAAGCCCACTTCGACCAAAAAGCCAACACCTAGAGTGAGAAAACCAAAGACTACACCAACACCCCCAAAGATGACATCAGTAATGCCTGAACCGACTCCTACCTCTTTACCAGAAGCCATGCTCCAAACCACCACCAGCCCTACCCCAACCCCCAACTCAGAAATAATTGAGGTAAACCCGAAGAATGAGGATGGAGATGCTGCTGAAGGAGAAAAACCTCACGTGATTTTCAGGCCCCCTGTGCTAACTCCTATAGTTATTCCAGGCACTGAAATCATAGTGAGAGGACACGGTCAAGGCTTCGGCATCAACCCCATGTTTTCAGGTAATATCAATCAGTTACTTCCATGTTTAAAATTGGCAATGTTAAATCTTTCTGAACCAGAATGCCCTGATTTGGTGTTATTCTACTGGTATATATTTAGAACCCTGAACTTAACTTGTGAAGTTTTACATCTTCTCTACATGTAAGCAGAGAGGTAATCAGATAAGTTTATTTGGTATTTGGAAAATCAAATAACCTAGGGTTACAAGAATCTGCAATATTTTTTGCCAAACCAATTCCACAGGGCAATCAGAACTAAGAAACAGAATTTGACATTGACACTGAACATCTAATACCTGTCAAATTTACATGAAGATCAGGTACCCTGACCCATTTCAATTCATAATGTATGTTTATACACTTTCTTGAGTAATATCACCTTTAAGTAAAACTATGAACAGTATCACTTTTTTAACATGTAACAGTAACACTTCTTCCGAAATGCATATACCTCAAACATGTACTCTTCAAGAGCTTAGGAAAGGGTGAACAGAGAAAAGAGAACCTAATGGGAAGATCTGAAGTGAGCGGAACCCTCTTCTCATTTTTATGTTGGCTTAATTTGTGTTAATTTGTTTCAGATGAAACTAATTTATGCAATGGTAGGCCTGTGGATGGACTGACTACTTTGCGTAATGGGACACTAGTTGCATTTCGAGGTGAGTTTTGTACACATTTCTTTTTCTGCTCCTTGTTCTTGGAATTCATGAGAACGAGTCATGGGAGTACAAATCTGAATTGAGCTTCCTGGAGGGAAACCTGACTGATAAACTTACCTCACATAAATTATAAGGACTTGAGGGTAAATACTCAAGTATTGGATTAAAAAAGTTAGACATAGTGAAAGTATGTTAGTTGCCCAGTTGTGTCTGACTCTTTGCAACCCCATGGACTGTAGCCCACCAGGCTCCTCTGTCCATGGGTTTTTCCAGGCAAGAATACTGGAGTGGGTTGCCATTCCCTTCTCCAGGGGAACTTCCTGACCCAGGGATCAAACCTGGGTCTCTGACATTGCACAGATTGCTGACCATCTAAGCCACCTGGGAACAAAGTAACAAACACAACTAAGTTATTCAATTATAACTACTTAATTCTAACAGATAAAGAAATTGAGAGATTAAGTGACTTTCTGTAAATCAAAGCTAGAAGGCCCTTTCTAGAAAACTGGGAAACTAAAAATTTTGTCAGGCTAAATTTCAGACTTGAGAAACACCTACTCTCAGAAATGTTCAAATACTGTCGTCAGCATTTAGTACTCACAATTCTACCCATCACAGAATGCTTGTCAACACATTCAATCTGTTTATGATAACTATTTTTAAAAGACTTGATTTTGGTTTCTTCTGGGGTAGGTTTCGGTCTTCATTCTGCTTGTAGGCTGATCATCACTTTCAATTTTAGGTCATTATTTCTGGATGTTGACTCCATTCAGTCCACCACCTCCACCTCGGAGAATTACTGAAGTGTGGGGCATTCCCTCCCCCATTGATACAGTTTTTACTAGATGCAACTGTGAGGGAAAAACGTTCTTCTTTAAGGTAAGAAAAATATCTTTGTGAGAGAAACCAGCAAAGTTACTTTTTATTATGAAAACATAAATCAGTTTAACTTCCATTTCAGAAGGTCTCCATACTTACACAAACTACCTTTAAAATTTGATGTTAATTTGGTAACCTTGTCAAATTATTCAAATTATTAACTAAGGTAAAACTTTCTCCCAATACCTAAATCTAATAATGAGTTTCTAATCTTTCCCCCACTCACTTTATAACCTTTTTAAAAAGCTGTTCATATCATTTCCTGTTTTTAATGATCAGGGTTCTCAGTACTGGCGTTTCACCAACGACATAAAAGATGCAGGATATCCCAAACTAATCTCCAAAGGATTTGGAGGACTAAATGGGAAAATAGTGGCGGCTCTCTCAATAGCTCAATACAAGAACAGACCTGAATCTGTGTATTTTTTCAAGAGAGGTATGTGTTACATAATTAACAAAATTAAGAAAACTTTTAAGGAGAGATCTGACAGGAAAATTTCTTAAATATTTTCATTTATTACTGGGATTACTGTCAACAAATAGCTTTAATGTCAAAAATCAAATATTTTCAATTAAAAAATAAATTAAGGGCAGTAAGAAGTATTTTGCTTTCTTGACATTCAAATCACAATTTCATGAGTTTTTAGGACATTTACATAAAGAATGTTATTTATTTTCAAACAAAGCTGAACTATCCAGTGTGTTGGCTTTATGACTAATAACCATTATTAATGTCTGGACTATACTGTATAAAAAACATCCATTGTTTTCTCTACTTTGTAAAAAGCTCTTTCCACCTCTTTTGGGCATTAAAATTAATTTTCATGATATATGTGATTTTCTAATTCATCATAGGTGGCAGCGTTCAGCAGTACACTTACAAACAGGAACCCACCCAAAAGTGTACTGGAAGAAGGCCTGCTATAAACTATTCTGTGTATGGAGAAACAGCACAAGTTAGGAGACGTCGATTTGAACGTGCTATAGGACCTTCTCAAATACACACCATCAGGATTCACTACTCACCTGTCCGAGTCCCTTATCAAGACAAAGGTAATATTTTTTACTGTGTTAATTCTTACACATGAAGTAGATGTAATATAGCATTGATTATTAAATATAAATTCTGACCAAATAACCCTAATACTTTAAGCTTATTAATGTAAAACATCAATTTACCTCAATGAATGACCAAAGATCAATACCGTATTTTTTTTTTGTGGATAAGAAAGACAATTTATTCAGGCTTATTAATTATAATAAATACCATTAACTAAGAACATTAAGCTCAAATCTATAACCCTCAAAACAGTCCTAAAAGGTAGATATTTGTATCATATGAGAGACAGCAAAAGTTGAGGCATTGAAGTTAACTCACCCAAGGTAACAGAGCTACTCCGAAACTATGGTTAAAACCCATGTCTGTGTGACTCAACAACTGCTCTTTCCAATACAGTACACTGCCGTTCAATCTAACACACTGAAAATGTCATCTACAGGCTTCCTCCATAATGAAGTTAAAGTGAGCACACTGTGGAGAGGACTTCCAAACGTGGTTACTTCAGCAATATCACTGCCCAACGTCAGAAAACCCGATGGCTATGATTACTATGCCTTTTCTAAAGGTAAGTTATTATCTCTGAAACATGAATAAAATCAAAGCAAAACCAAGTGTTCAATGGTGACCAAAGGTGAGAAGTTAAATTCTATCACTTACTCTAATTATTCTGAAGAGAAAGCTTAGATTATTGGTTTATTTTCAATTAAACTGAATGGATTACAATTCATTTCTGCCCTATCCTTCATGAGATTAAAGCCTAGTATAATAAAACATCCACTAAACTGAGTTAAAACTGCTAATGAAAACATTATTTTACTTTTATTATCAGTGGCATTTAACAGAGGCCTTACTTACTATAAAGTTATATTGATTTATATAATTACACAGTCTGAAGATCAAAAGGAAGTTCCTGAGAAACTAATTTTATTAATTATATTACCTGGGGTATTTTTCTTTGAAAAAGTCATGAAAATATAAGCTATTCTGCCTATATAAATGACATCAGAATATATTTTTTTAAAGAATAAAATTCAAACAAATTACCATTTTTAAAACTAACTTGGTTTTCTCAAATTCCTACACTGAAAAAGCAGAATTAAATACAATTTTAATCAAAGATGGTGAAAGGTCAGTCTGCCTAGGCAGCTGGTTTTCTTTTTGTCAGAAAGTTGAAATTAATACATTTCTTATATTAAAATGATAAATACTCTCTTTCAGCATAACACTAAATAGAAACTACTTTTAAGTGTTTTATTTTCTAATCCTTCCTCTTTTTAGATCAATACTATAACATCGACGTGCCAAGTAGGACAGCAAGAGCCATTACTACTCGTTCTGGGCAGACCTTATCCAATACTTGGTACAAGTGTCCTTAGACTGATGGGCGAAGGAAGAGCCAACTAATTAAAATGAAGAAACGAATGATCAATGTTGACACTGAAATACATTTTATTAATAAAGAATGTTGAGATAAGCACACCAACTTAAATACAAAAGTGTTTTTAAACTTGACAGTCATTACACTGAAACAGATCTGGTAATCTTATTCACAGTTATTATAGTTTATAGAACATTTAATTAATATTTCCTCTATTTATTCCTCCTCTCCCTCCCATTGCATGGCTCACACCTATAAGAGAAAACAAGAAAAAAAACTGAATGCATCCTTCAAAGTTAGCTCAAACTAGAGTATTTTAAGAAGTTAGCTTAAAACTAGAGTATTCACTTACCCTAATTCATTATAAAAATTTTCAAGATCAAGTGTCTAAGCATATAGACACAAAACCATGTTAGGTATTTTACATCTTCAGTGGAAATCATTACAATTAGATTAATGTTTTATAACATGAATGCAATCTCTAACAGTTAAACTAGAAAACAAAGATATTAAAGTTTTACATTTTTCTTTACATTTTTTACTTTTCTTTTGTGACTAAACAGATCACAAATCCTTATTCTTCTGTATAAAAGGTATAACAACAAAAGGCAGAGATGTAACAAGTGATTACACAGCACCATAACATTTTAGCTTTTCCAGATCTTACCCTGAATTCAAGGAAGAAATGAGTAAGAATAAAATATAAGCACATATTCATTATACACCTATGGTACACAAACCTGTCTACAAGCAGCTTATAGATTAGTAAACATAACAAGCTCAACGTGTAATTATTTAATCAGCCCCTGGAGTTATTTTAAAGAACAAACAAAAAAAGTCAAATAAATACACATTGGAAGCTTAAGGATTAGAAAACTCATTCCATTTAATACTATTGCACATCCTATCACGTGATCAGTGTATTAGAAATTTACCTCTCTGTCTGTTAAACTGGCGACCACGGACACCTTGTCTCAATGTCGTCTGAAGTCTTACTCGTCTGAAAGGCTTCGGCTGACTACTGCTAGTATCTAAGAAAAGCATTAATATACAGGAAAGCAAGTTAATAAACAAGAAAGCAGTTAAGATGACAAAAACTAGTTACTAAGTGAATGCATGGATAGAATGCAGAGGTGCCCATTGCTTTCTATATTTAAATATTGTTTGTTTTTTTTTAATAAGGGACATTTAACAAACAAAAAGGTAAACAGTTAAAAAAATTTAAAAAAATTGTTTCTGACTTTTTCATTCATTTCACCCAACTCTTATGATTTAATAATAAATATTTACTTGGCTCCTATCCACGTATCAGACACTGAGAAAGGGGCTGGGGAATACAAAGGGAAACAAACTACCAACATCCTTCAGGAAACAACAGTCCATTGCAATATACCACCAGTCATATCTGACTCCTCCCTTTTCCAGACATCCCCAATCCAAGCATTAGCAAATCCTGTAAGCTCTAATTTTAATCTATATCCTGACTCTGACTCCTCACAATCTTGATTCCACTGTCCTGTCTAAAACATCATTGTCTTTACCTTCAATTACTGCAATATTCTCCAAACTTTCTCTTTGTTGCTGCCGATTACTCACTTTCAGTCTCTTCTCTACACAGCAGCCAAACTGATACTAAGTTCAGTCAGATCATGTCACCACACTGTCTGAAGCCCTCCAAAAGCCTGCTATATCCACGAAAGCCGAAGAAATGACAATGGGCTACAAGATCTATCCTCCCCCATCCCATTATCTCCTGCTATTCTCTCTCTGTCCAGATTATGTTTCAGCCACACAGGCCCCTTTGCTGATCCTAAACATATCACACTGTTGCCTTATGGACTCTGCATCTACTCTTTTTCTCATCCTGGAACACCTTCCCCTGAAGAGCTGCACAGATTTGCTCCCTTACCTTCAGGTTTTTCCTTAAATATCACTTTCTTTAGTAATGCTTCTGTAAAACTGCCTGGCACTTGGTAGACACTTAAATATTTGCTGACCACAGGGATGACTGCTCAGATGGGGAGGATTAGTGTTAACACCCTCATTTCATATTATACTGTAAAAGGGAACAAGAACCGTATTTTCTTATGCAAGCTCTGGTAAGATATAACTTGTGCCCTCCCGTGGAGGAAAGACAATTTTCATGGGACAGCAGAATATGACTGGGGGCATAGAACTTCAATTATTATATTATTCATTATGATATGAATTATCATATTGATAATAATTATGATAGCTACAATTTGAGCCTTACTGTGTGCAAAGCACTGAGTTATATAATTTACATACATTATTTCTAATCCTGATTGCAAGATGAGTTATGAATGTCCATATTTCACAATGAAGTGAGCAGAGATTTAAAGTTACTAGCTGTTAAAAGACAGATACAGAATCTGAATCTGGGCATATTAGGTAATGGGTTACAGAAGAGCAGCAGCAAGGGAGAAGAGGTCTTGAGACAGCCAAAAAAAGACTGAAAAAAGTAGTAACTGAGCAGGTCTTCCATAAAACCTGAAGGTTCCATGACAGAGTTTGAAGATTACTGCTATAAACAATTTAAAATGAAATAATTAAGAGTGGGTGACTGAGGATATATTTCTTTAATAATAAAAGAAATTCCCTAGCTAAAAACTCTGAGATAAATAAGCTATCTCAGCGTACCAGTTAAGAGTGGAGTCTCCAGTCAAACTTCTTGAGTTTGCATCCTGGCTTGGCCATTATTGTGTGACTTTGAAGGAAATTATTAAACCTTTTTGTGACTCAGTTCCCATTTCTATGAAATGGAGATATGTGCTTACCACGCTGGGTGGTATGAGAATTAAATGAATAAATACAGGTAAAAGGCTTAGAATACTGTCTGATACAAACTAAGTGCCCAATAAGTATTAATTATTTTTTAAAAGGAACTGCAGAAATAATTTGTACTGCAAGAAAGATCCATAGCCCTTTCCAAAGTTAACTTCAAAAATGTGAAAAACCAAAGTATAAAACTATTTACATCAGTCAATTTCAATTTCTTTTTAAGCAACAGGCCTCCCAACCCTCAACTCTATCTACCAAATCTCATGCAGAACTTATCAGTTAGAAGAAATAAAAAAGGAATTGCTCTGGTTTAAATATAGGCAAGAGGCCTGGAGACTACTCTTTAGCGTCCCTCCCAATAATCCATCCCTCCAGCCCCTATGGCACTTTTGATACAACCAATTCCCTTTAATGTAAATTAAGTTCTTTTTAATAACGTAAAAATTTCCTTTCAAATGAAGCATTTTAAAAGTCAAGGAAAAAAGAATTATCAATTGTTACTAACAGAACAGTGTCTTCTGCAAACAAGACTGATGTGTAAAAGCTATGCTGCAGTCTGGAGCAGGGACTTACCTACAGAAGAACTGGAAGGAGGGTCCTGGCTGGTGGAAGGAAGATCTGACTCATCAGAGGCCTGAACAGGCTCTTCTTCCTGCTGGCTATCAATTTCGAGGCCTGCTTCTGAACTAATACTAAAAGAGGAAAACAAAAATTCATTAGAAAACACAAAACTGATCCTAGCGTGTATCCTAAATTGTTCCCAAACTTTTCTTTGATATAGTCTATCATTTAGATAACCCAGAGGTCCCCTCCAACTCAAAATTTCAGACTCTAACAATAGTAACGATATATTTAAAAGGCAGAGGAAAAGAGAGCTCAAGTTCCTTTTCCTTCACTCTTTTCTCACTAGGACATATTCCAATTTTATTTTTTCCTCTTTTTTGCTGTTGTTTTTTTTTTTTAAACAAAAGATGTTCACATTCTTGATGTTCACGGTAGATAACAGTATCTGGGTTTTGATAAACTGCAAAACAACTTTCAACAAAACTAGATACTAAAATAACCCACAACAGTTCCAACTATTAATAATATACCACTGTTTCACCATGGGCTCTAGCCCAGATGAGGCTGCTACTGTTGCTGCTGCTGCCGCCGCCAAGTCACTTTAGTCGTGTCCGACTCTGTGCGACCCCATAGACGGCAGCCCACCAGGCTCCGCTGTTCCTGGGATTCTCCAGGCAAGAACACTGGAGTGGGTTGCCATTTCCTTCTCCAATGCATGAAAGTGAAAAGTGAAAGTGAAATTGCTCAGTTGTGTCCAACTCTCAGCGACCCCATGGACTGCAGCCCACCAGGCTCCTCCATCCATGGTATTTTCCAGGCAAGAGTACTGGAGTGGGGTGCCATTGCCTTCTCCGCCAGATGAGGCTAGGGTAGGTGAATTCCTGGCTCAAAGCTGTAAGTTCACCTCTCTCTCCCATTCAAGAAAGCACATCAAAAAACAAGTGAGGAAGATTAAGAGTATAAGAATAACTTACATGTGCTCCTGTTTCTATCACATGCAAACTTCAGCCCATATAACCATGTACCTGAAAGATCAAGGCTCTACATTGTCACCCTACTTATTTAACTTATATGCAGATTACATCATGCGAAATGCCAGGCTGGATGAAGCACAAGCTAGAATCAAGACTGCCAGGAGAAATATCAATAACCTCAGATATGCAGATGACACCACCCTTATGGCTGCAAGCAAAGAAGAACTAAAGAGCCTCCTGATGAAAGTGAAAGAGGAGAGTGAAAAAGTTGCCTTAAAACTCAACATTCAAAAAAGGAAGATCATGGCATCCGGTCCCATCACTTCACAGCAAACAGATGGGGAAACAAGGGAAACAGTGACAGACTTTATTTTCTTGGACTCCAAAATCATTGCAGATGGTGACTGCACCCATAAAATTAAAAGACGCTTGCTCCTTGGAAGAAAAGCTATGATCAACGTATACAGCATATTAAAAAGCAGAGACATTACTTTGCCAACAAAGGTCTGTCTAGTCAAAGCTATGGTTTTTCCAGTAGTCGTGTACAGATTTGAAAGTTGGAAAGCTGAGCGCTGAAGAATAGATACTTTTGAACTGTGGTGTTGGAGAAGACTTTTGAGAGTACCCTGGTCAGTAAGGAGATCAAACCAGTCAATCCTAAAGGAAATCAGTCCTGAATATTCATTGGAAGGACTGACGGTGAAATAAAATCCAATACTTTTGGCCACCTGATGTGAAGAACGACTCACTGGAAAGGACCCTGATGCTAGGAAGACTGAAGGCAGGAGGTGAAGAGGACCACAAAAGATAAGATGGTTGGATGGCATCACTGACTCGACGGACATGAATTTGAGCAAGCTCCGGGAGTTGGTGACGGACAGGGAAGCCTGGCGTGCTGTAGTCCACGGGGTCACAAAGAATTGGACACAACTGAGCAACTGAACTGAACTGAACCTGAAAGATACCTCTTATAACTCTGCTACAGTTGAAAACTAGAGAAGTATAGTCTAAGCAAGTTATTTTAACATGTTCAAAATCATTCGTAAAATGGAGACAAAACTTTCTGATACTGTGTGGATTAAAAATGACACATATAAAGTGATTTGCATATATGGTATGGAATTAAAGGCAGCTAGTATTTTCAGCAGGGTGTGTAACTTTCTCAAATTAAGCAACACTGAGTTAGAGGTGTATCAGTAGACTTTATTTTTTCTTATATATCTACTAGAGTTGGGCTGTTAATTACACTAACAAAATGTTGCTAAATAAAACAATACTTGAGCACTAGCTAGGAATCTGGGTTCTACTTCTAGCTATGCTTTTGACTACGAAGCAGTCTAACATTTTTATTTTATAAAGAATCAGGTTCCTCTTTGAAAGTTAAACTTCGCCAAAGCACTGTCCAGTGAGTTCTTTCTATTAAACTGTTCCACCTCCTTTGGTTTAAAAAAATTTCAGATGATTTGTTGTGAAATACTTCTTTTTAAACTTTGTTTATAACTGATGTGTTAAGTCAGGTCTTGAAGATTTCTAATTTTTAAGAAGTCAGTGTTTCAGACCAAGTTCTAAATGCACATAAATAAAAAATAGGTGAGGTTTGCTTGAGAGTCCACTACTAAATGGAAAAGTGAGTCATTTCCTAACATTTCCTAATTTTCACAGAAAGACTTCTTTCTTAGGGAAAAGTTCAAGCAGCTACATTAGTGGAAGAGGACCAGTGATTTTAGAGAATACTTTGTCCTAGAATGCATCATATGCAATTTTCAAGGATATAACCATTTTAAAAGTTATCTCTCTTCTGTAATAATAATATCTAAGTCTTAAAATAAAATATTTTGTGCAAAAATTGGCTTTCCAAAATATATGGCTTGGTTTATTTTTATAAAAGGATGTCACTGAAAATATAGTTCAAGAGACTATTTCTTTCTGGCTTAAGGAAAGAACAATAAAATGTAAAAGTCTGACAAGTATAAGCATGCAAAAATTACGAGGTAAACATTTACCCTTCAGATTCTGCCTCCACAAACACTTCATCTCCATCATCACCTGTTGCTGTTTCGTTTGTTGTGGATAAAGTACCAGTGGATGTTGTCACCATTGGAACAGACTGAGAAGCATGCTCTGAGGCATCGGAGGTGGTGCTCTCAGTAAATACAGTCACTTGAAAATGAAAAGACCAGAAGAGCAATGAAAACTTTAGCGTTGTGGTTTCCTTAAATTTTTAATCACAGGTTTCCATTTCACCAATAAAACATAATCTACTGATCCACCTTTGATACCTACCTGGGGCTGCTACTTGCAGAGGAGTAGTAGGAACACTTCGGCCACCCGACTCCTCCTCATGAGCTAGGAAAAGGGGTGTTTCATACATTCCCAAACCTAAAGACAATTTTGAACATTAATGATTGAAAAGACAAAATACTGTCCACATCCTAGATATCGAAAAGAAAGAAAACTTGTCAGTGGAAACACATAACTCTGTTGAAGCCCACAATTAGCCCATTAAGCAAAGGTCAATCCCCCAAAAATGTAAATACAATTTAAATGTATCCTTAAAGCTAACACTAATTTGTTGTTGTTTAGTTGCTCAGTTGTGTCTGACTCTTTGCAACCCTATGGACTGTAGCCCACGATTTCCCAGACAACAATACTGGAGTGGGTTGCCATTTCCTTCTCCAGGGGATCTTCCCAACCCAAGGATCAAACCTGTGTCCCCTTTATTGGCAGATGGATTCTTTACCAATGAGTCACCATGGAAACAACACTAACTTAAGTACCCTAAAAAAGACCAGCTGAAGTGCTCTCATAGTTTCATAAAAGCTAACTTTATTGAGTAGCCACCTATGAACTACGTACTCTGTTTGAATTTCCTCTTCACCAAAACTGCAGGCTTATTATTAGTCTTTTTTGCTAAAGAAACTGAATTCCAAAGAAGTTAATTAATTTTCCCAAGTTACTAGTAAAGTGGTAGCATTCCAATCTAAGCTTAGATCTCACTTCCAAGTCTTAGAAGTACTATAATAAAGCCACATTTAAACTTTGAATTCCTCTGAAGTCAACTCACAATTTCATATTGATAGAGGCAAACAGTATTAGACCTAACATCCTAAACCACCCAGGGACTCAGATGAATTTCACGACTTACATCAGGGCTGCAGACTATTCTTCTGTTCTGGGCTTATTATTAGACCAGTATGCATTCCTATTCATTTACAAAATACCGTAACAGCTTCCCAGAAATAGTGTGTTCTATGAATGGCAACCAATGATTAAAAGGTAATTAACTCCAGAAATAGCCTAATTCATGTCCAAGTAACCAACTGCTATTACTTAATTTAGATATCATTTTATTCCACATATTTTTTAACATTTTTTATTTTTAATGTTAATGGAAAATATCAAACTAGTTTTATAAACTTAACTGGAATGTTAAACATCAAGCTAAAAAAATATGCTGCATTCCTTCCAACAACTTTAAAACGGATGGTAGTACCCAGGTGTATTTATGGGCACAACAAATATTCCTGATACTATACTAGGAGCCTAAAGAGATATAGATGTAAAAGTCAGTCATTATGCCCAGAGAACTGAAAATTTTGTTGGGAACACTTATATCTAAGGCAGTGCTTAGTAAGTATTAAATATATTACACCTTTTTCCATAAATTATGATAAGAATTATTTAGATATAAGTTTTTTTAAAATTAATACTTGCTCACCTAAAAAAAAATTATGTCAGAACAGTTTATTACCAAATACATGCAAATCCAAGAGAGCTAAGCTTTTATTTAGCTATTTACCTCCTTGAGAAGCAAGTTGGCCAAGATCAGAGTGACTAGAACTCGTTTGTGGCATATCTTCAGGTGGCCCAAACCGGAATCTAGGAACACCAGCAACCTGTGGGGAACTAAATAGACAAAAATTAATTTAAGATGACCTTTAAAGCTACCTTGCTTGAACTGCAATGATGGAAAGAAAACAGGAAGAAGGAAGAATAAACAAAAAGAAAGTAGGAAAACAGTTTGAAAATAAAATTGATAAAGAAATTCTCATATATGAAAATATTTTCAAAATATCAGTTGTCAAGAACTTAGCAATAATATAAATCATGGGATTCATTTGATTTATATAAATATGATTTATAAATAATAGCTTCCAGCTCTCCTGACCTATACCTCACATTTCTCAAATGTGCTAGAAATCACTATGTAGATATAACAAAAAACGAGTAAAATCATGACAAAAGTTTTGTTTCAGTTTTCAATGTTGGTCTAGAAAAGATTTAATTATTAGCTGGCTAGAAATTTGTTTTCTCCCTGCCCTAATAACACTACCATTCAGCTTTCTACCCATAATCCAGGATATAAAATAGCATTATATCACTCTTTGCCCACTCCTTACCCTAATCTTCCTTGGCTAGCCAGCTACTGATGTATATGGATTGTACCCTGGTTTATGGATTATGCTCTTGAATCTATTTCCTGTTTCCATCATTGTTTTAGTTAAGGACAATCTCTATCAGGTAAAATTTTAAATCTATCTCCTTCTATTAAAAGGAACTTAAATTCCAAGCAGTTTTTTAGGTGAGTGTTTCTGATTGGCTGACTTTTAGAAGGGTGGGGCTGACACGGATCAATGGGCTTGTCAAACTGTGTTACCTGAGGTGAGTTGCGGTTAACTGAACAACTTTAAAACTTGTTCTACAGCCTTGCATTATCACATACCTTAGAAAATTAATCAGCTCCCATTTCTGTAGAAACTTTTTTTCCTATTCTTCAAGTACATATCACGCAACAGATATTTCAGCCACAATTAAACATACACACTTCCATGTGAAAAGCCTTCTTATCCTTCAGAAGGAGTGGTACAGCCCAAGAGTTAAAAATAGGTTCCAGAGCCAGACTGGTTTGAAATGAAAAACTGCCACTTCCTAGCTGTCTGAAATCTAGTCAATATGTTAGCATCTCTGTGTTTCCTTATCTGCAAATGAAATAACAGTATCTATTCTCACAGTTCAGTTCAGTCACTCAGTCCTGTCTGACTCTTTGCGACTCCACGACCTGCAGCACGCCAGGCTTCCCTGTCCACTACCAACTCCAGCAGCTTGCTCAAACTCATGTCCATTGAGTCTGTGATGCTATCCAACCATCTCATCCTCTGTCATCACCTTCTCCTCCCAACTTCAATCTTTCCCGGCATCAGGATCTTTTTCAATGAGTCAGTTCTTCACATCAGGTGGCCAAAGTATTCGAGTACTGGTAGTATTGGACTATACTTCAATACCAAAGTATTCCAATGAAGATTCAGGACTGATTTCCTTTAGGATTGACTGCTTTGATCTTGCTGTCCAAGGGTCTCTTAAGAATCTTTTCTAACACCACAGTTCAAAAGCATCAATTTTCCAGCGCTCAGCTTTTTTTATGGTCCAACTCTCACATTCATACATGACTGCTAGAAAAACCATAGCTTTGACTAGACGGACCTTTGTTGGCAAAGTAATGTGCTTTTTAATATGCTGTCTAGACTGGTCATAGCTTTTCTTCCAAAGAGTAAGCATTTTTAAATTTCATGGCTGTAGTCACTATCTGCGGTGATTTCGGAGCCCCAAAATATAAAGTCTGTCACTGTTTCCATTGTTTCCCCATCTATTTGCCATAAAGTGATGGGACTGGATGCCATGATCTTAGTTTTCTGAATGTTGAGTTTTGAGTCAGCTTTCTTACTCTCTTTACTTTCATCAAGAGAATCTTTAAAAAAAAAAAATTAAAAAAAAAAATTAAAAAAAAAAAAAGAGAGAATCTTTAGTTCTTCTTCACTTTCTGCCATGAAGGTGGTGTCATCTGCATATCTGAGGTTATTGATATTTCTCCTGGCAATCTTGGTTCCAGCTTGTGCTCCACCCAGCCTGGCATTTTGCATGATGTACTCTGCATATAAATTAAATAAGCAGGGTGACAATATACAGCCTTGACGTACTCCTTTCCCAATTCAGAACCAGTCTGCTGTTCCATGTCCAGTTCTAACTGTTGCTTCTTGACCTGTATACAGATTTCTCAGGAGGCAGGTCAGGTGGTCTGGTATTCCCATCTCTTGAAGACTTTTCCATAGTGTGTTGTGATCCACACAGTCAAAGGCTTTGGTGTAATCAATAAAGCAGAAATAGAGTTTTTCTGGAACTCTCTTTCTTTTTCTATGATCCAATAGATGTTGGCATTTTGATCTCTGGTTCCTCTGTCTTTTCTAAATCCAGCTTCAACATCTGGAAGTTCTCAGTTCACATACTGTTGAAGCCTGGCTTGGAGAATTTTGAGCATTACTTTGCAAACGTGTGCTGCTGCTGCTGCTAAGTTGCTTCAGTCGTGTCCGACTGTGCGACCCCATAGACGGCAGCCCACCAGGCTCCCCCATCCCTGGGATTCTCCAGGTAAGAACACTGGAGTGGGTTGCCATTTCCTTCTCCAATGCATGAGAAAGTGAAGTCTCTCAGTCATGTCCGACTTTTCGCGACCCCATGGACTGCAGCCTACCAGGCTCCTCCGTCCATGGGATTTTCCAGGCAAGAGTACTGGAGTAGGGTGCCATTACCTTTGCAAGCGTGTGAGATGAGTGTAGTTGTGTGGTAGTTTGAGCATTCTTTGGCATTGCCTTTCTTTGGGACTGGAATGAAAACTGTACTTTTCCAGGCCTGTGGTGACTACTGAGATTTCTAAATTTGCTGGCATACTGAATGCAGCACTTTCACAGCATCATCTTTTAGGATTTGAAATAGCTCTACTGGAATTCCTTCACCTCCACTAGCTTTGTTCGTAGTGATGCTTCCTAAGGCCCACTAGACTTCTCATCCTGGATGTCTGGCTCTAGGTGAGTGATCACAGAAGAATACACAGAACTATACAAAAAAAGATCTTAAAGACCCAATAACCACAATGGTATGATCAGTCTCACAGTTATGAAGATTAAAATACTGATTCATGGGAATGCTCAGTAAGCTTCAGGCATTTTTTTTTCAAGACTCGATTTAATGCTGTCCCCATTAAGTCCTCTGATTCTTTTTCCTATGTGTTGATAAAAATCACCCCTTCATTTTTATAAACAAAGCTTCTTGCTCATTTCTCTATTCTAGAGTGTTAAGATTATCATTAGTTGTGCATAAGCTTAGCTTACACAACAGTATTATCCATTATGATGACTATAATTATTAACACTTTCACCAACATCTGACATAAAGCATTTACTATGTGCAGGTGATACTATATAAATATGGTAACATAAATTCATTTAATTCTAACAATTTATGAGGTAAGAAACATTGTGTTATTCTCATTAATAAAATGAAGATACTCAGGTACAGAGAATACACATAACTTGATATAGTAAGTAAGCAGTACAACTAGGTTTCAAAGCCAGGCATTCTAACTCTAAAGCCCATGCTCTTAACCACTGTTATACTGCCTTTAAATTTTAAATTCCTGATGGAAGCAACTGTATTTCATTCATTTAGATATGATTTTCTCAAACACTACATTCTCAACCCTTCTACTCTCAAGTGCTTAGTACCCAGCACAGAACTTAACAAATACTGTATCCATCAAATGTAATCAAGTTAAGAGGGAAAGAGTTTGATTAGTCACAAAGTATGGTTCTATCTCATTAACTTACTGAATCGCTTCAGCAAATCCATCAGTACGATGTGGCACCACAAGAGTTGGGGTACTTGGAACTGTTCTATCTTCATCATCAAAAAAATGCTGCTGCTAAAAAAGACAGAAAACAAGTACTCAGCAGGCACGATAGGAGCATCCGTATGGACAAGACAAATAACTGCTGAACAAATAAACCACTTTCACATGAGAGGGAGGTACTTGCCATGCCACCTATTCCTGGAGTCAGCTGAAGCCCACGTCCTACAGACTGCCTTCGAGTCATCTGAATTCTCTGTGTCAAGAAAGGAATTTCATTTAAGGAATTAGGCAATGAAAGAAACACCAAACGCTAACAGATACAGCTTATCAGGCTGGTAATAAAGTAACTGAACCGTTAGCAGATTAATGTAATCATTAGAACCTTTCTTAAACTGCTACTAATCTTGTACCAGTATTAAAGAAGTTTATTTTGTAAACAGTGACATTTGCAGGATCCATAAACAATCCTCTAAGACTTTATATTTTAAGAGAATGAGAAAATTCATCTCCACCAGTGGTATTTTGGTGAAATCTACCCTTGACAGTGTTCGGTACACTACAAAGTAAGACTCAAGCTACATGATTAATAGATCCTTTGTACTTTTCCAGCTGTTTCTTCAAGAGCTGCTGATAGAGATGTTCAATCCTACTGCAAAGAGTGTCACATGTAAAGGGTTGTGCACACTATCATGAACTTGAACAGTGGGTATTAACATGTGTGATTCCAAAAAAGAAGAAAAAAGATCTGTTAAGAACAGAAATTTCTTTTAAAAAGAACTCATGCACCTTGGAGAAAGAAACCTTCAAAACAAATGGGTCAGCTGCTGAAATATATTTAATTAAAATCCAAGAAAAATTTCTATTTTAACCTGTAGAAACAGCAGACCCTTATTTTCTCTGAATATAATCATTTCAACTTATACACGACTTTAGCAAGCCTTGCTTTTCCAAAGTCCACGTCTGTCATATTTCAGGGAAAATAATTCAGAGATTAGTTTCAGCTCAAAAATTTTATAAAAATGTACCAAAACATTAAAAAGTTCACTTAATTCCTGGGGAAAAACAAAGTAATAGCTAATGGAAAGAAAGGGAGAAAAAACCCAGCATTTTTCAAAATAAAATGTGCAGAACGACTAGTACTTTAAATACCTGAACTGGCGGCCCCAGCTCCTGAGGTGGAGCATGAATGGTCAGTCTTGGGGGAAGCGGGTGTGGTGGGCGTCTTGGTGACTGAGGGGCTCGGGGGGTCTGTCTTTCAGATGCTGATGATGGCTGCTGTTCTCTAGATATCTCCTGGGAAAAAGAGGACTCTGCAGTACCAGTATTTCCTTCGCCTATAGGAAAAGGGAAGTTTATTCTGAACTATTAAGTTTATAATAAGGTAACCTGGACAATCGCTAGAACTATAAATCTTACCATTGTGACTGTTCACCTAATATTTTCATAAAAAAAACAGTGAGGTGTGGCAGACCCACAGATAACAGGTATGCAATTAACAGCTGTACTGCCTTAAGCAAGTTCCTTCTATTTCTTTGGCTGGTTCATGAAACAAAAATATAACCCACAAGAAACATTTTTCTGAAGATTTCAAATAATGGACAGAAAGCATTCAGCTTAACACAAGATAAACATTTTAACACTTACTACCTTTTAACTCTTACCCTGGTTATATCACTTTGCCTCTGTTTTTCAGATTCTTCACTGGTACTTAAAACCTGGTAAGCTTATTGTAAGAATTTCCCCGACACGTAATCAATGAGCATCTGTCATGTTTTGTATCGAGGAAAAAAGGCTATGAACACTCATGCTCACATGACTTAGCTTTCAGTGATAATATTAGGCAAAAACTTTCCCTCTATAACCCAATTATGTGACACAAAAAAGGTATTTCTTAAATCCATAAAATGCTTTAAAGATGTAAATTATTACAATTAATCTCCTTAGCTCCCTTAAAAAGCAATACTATTCTTCATTATATAGTTGAATATTCATTCTCTTAAAAAATTTAAAAGTTGAAAAGACTGCCTGCCTTTCCTTAATTCAAATGAGAATACCATTTACATTTTTATACACAGGCCTACACAAAAACTCAGATATTCTGTTTTCCCACTAGTCTACATATATAAGGTTTTTTATTATATTACTACTGATTTTGGCTCAGTATTATCTGTTCAAACCAGAATATCAAAACCAGATGATCACGGAGTCTTCAAAAAACATTTAAAAATGATTCTAAAAGAAAACTATTTTCTATGAATTCTATACTTTACTGCCTATAATATTTTAGCTGATTGCCAGGACTGATCTTTTCAAGAATTAATGAAAGGCATGCTCTATTGATGAAAAAGTCTCTTATTCATCGGAAAACTGGACAATATTTTAAAACTGATACCCACCAATCTTGAAACATGCAGCTTGATTAGACTGACCTCTCCTGGTTGTGAACTGCTATTACTATTATTAGAAGTCCTTGATTTAATTTTATACTTATGAGCAGAAGCAACACATGGCATTTATAATACTTTATAGATTTAAAAAGTCTGAATCTCACAGCATTCCAATGAGGTAGAAAAAAATAGTATAATGACTACATTTAGATATAAACACAACAGACTTTTATGAGACTAATATGACAAAGCAGGAACAAGAGCCAATCTTTTCCTTGCCAGTTTACTAAGTTTTACTACCTATGTGATAACTAAGCATAATCTTAGTTTAGAAAATGTTAGCTAAAATATTGAATTAAGTAAAATATTAAAAGTCTTCAATTAAAAAGAGACAAAAACAACAAAAGGAAAACTAAACAGAATCTCACCACTGTTTTGAGAATCAGCTGCTCTCTGATTACTTTCACCTCCACCCATACTTTCTTCTGTTTCTGTACCTGGATCAGTCCCATCACCGCCCTGAAAACAAAATATGAATGCTAAATGCAAATAAATCAAGTGATTTTATCTGCAATAATTAACCAAATGACAGTAGAAACAAACAGAAAATCCAAAGACATGAAAAGTTGTAGTGTTCTGAGAATACAGGACTTTTATACTCTTGGAAAGTACCAAGCAAGTTCCTGAAGAAAATGACGGTCCAAACTGTAGCCGTTACCTCAGCATCATCAGCCTCGTATCCGTCATTGCCGTCTGCACTACCAGTGCCTTCGTTACTGTCCTCACCCTCATCTCCCATCCCTGTGTCGTCTTCATCATCATCGTCATCGTCTTCATCTTCTTCATAATCCTTGCAAAAAATCCCAAGTATAAATAAAGGTACAGGATATGGTATACATGTTCTACAGTATCTTGATACCATGATTAGAAATTTAAGTGACACTACATTGATGAGGATACAGGAGCTGTCCTGAAAGTTATATGAAATTCAGTCTTCAGTGGCATCAAGAAGCAAAACTGTGATGCTTACTGGAATTAGTATTGTTAATGGTCAACTCCGAGTTCCAACAGTCCGTATGAGATCAATTGAAAGATAAAAACTTCTAGGTGTCAAATGAATGTCAAGTGGTCCACTATGATCCTAAATTTAAAATGTGGCATTGAATGAGAAAATGGTGACATTGTACTATGAGCTTTTAAATACCTAGCTTAATTAGATTAATACCTAGATTAATAAAAGAACCAAAAAAGAAGGTGTCGATACTGAACTAACACCCAAAACAAAATGCAAAGTTTCACTTAAAAAATAATTATCTTCACACTTCAATTTCTTTTGAAAAGAAAAATGAGGGTTCCACAAAATAAAAAACAATCCTTTTATTTTCAGAACCATAGTGCTTACAGTTCAATCTAGTCACTTATCAGTGAGATTTAAGATTAATTAATCTAACAAATCCTAAAGGACTTAGTAATCATTAAAACAAATGAGATTTTCCATCACTTGCTCCATGCAAATTTCACTACCAAATGTTAAGTTCAGAACTAATCAGGATAAAAGAAAAGCAAAACAATTTACTTAAAGTGACAGGGAATCAGAATTTCAGTTTAAAACAATAAATGACTTCAAATCAAATTCACCTCATGTTCCCCATCATTTTCATCCTCCTCCTCCTCTTCATCATCACTGTCAATTACAATGACATCATCTCCTTTGCCCTGACCATCTTGGGATGAAGCTGTTTGTTGATCTGACTGAAGAGGCCCGAGGTCTATTTGTAGAGATTGAGAGGTTTCTTCGCTGTCTTCCATTGGTGTATAATCTCCCTGGGTGACTCCCTTTAAAAGTAAAAAAAATAGATGAATAAATAATAGTCAATTATACTTAAAACTATCAGTGACATACTGTAGATATAAGTAAAGGCTAAAGAATACTAATGGGCTATGAGAATTTTATTTTAAAAAATGTTTTCAAAAGCAGAATTAATTCAAAATAAATGTTTTGGGTCTCTTTACTATCTTATTATAGAAAGATTATTCTCAATCCAACTTGGTAATACTTCAATAAAAAAGATAGACCACACACACACACACACACACAGACACGTGTATGTGTCAAAGGTACCAGGGTGGTACTGTAGATGAATGTTGTCCATCAGAAATTTAATGTGAGCCACAATACATTTCACATGTATAATTTACAATTTTTTAGCAGTCACATAAAACAAAGTGAAATCCATTTTTAATAACAATCTTAATATAGCCAAAAATCATTTCAGCATGGAATCAATATAAGAATTATTCATCTTATCTTTTAAAATTTGTAATTTATCTACAAAATCCAATGTATATTTCATATTTAAGAATATCTCACTTTGGGCTTGTTGCATTTCAAGTGCTCAACAGCCAACACAGTGAGTTAACAGTGCAAACCAAAGTCAGAAAAAAGAATATCCATGGAACTGCAACATATAATAAAAAAAAAAGACAAAAAATGTTCCCCAAACCAGAAACCATCTGTAAAACACACTAAATAAGACAAACTGTTACAACTATCTTTTTACAAACACTTCTCCCCCTTTCTAAATACCCTGTCTTAAGTCTTCAAACAACATTAAAGATACACCAGTATTTCCTTACTCTAAAAATTTCATATTTTTAGCTACCGAAATAAACCATAATTTATTTTTGATATTTCTTAGAAAAAACTGTTTACTTTTTAGTTCAGTACTCAGCAAAATCTGTTTTTTTTTGGCGGGGGGGAAGGGGGGCTGTGGCACGTGGCATGTGGAACCATAGTTCCCTGACCAGGGATAGAATCCACACCCTCTACAGTAGAAGCACAGAGCATTAACCACTGAATCACGAGGGAGTTCCAAAATCTTCTGGTATACAAGGCAGAAACAATGCCTTATGAACTAAATCATTCATAAAGATTATGTTTACTGTAATGGAAAAAATGAGTAAGTCATGATATAATTAAAAATGTAACTCAAACTGACATGCTTATTTCAAGAAAAACAACACTTACAAAGAACATCTGCTTCACTGTCAGAAAATTAGAAAAATGAACTGCCACATATTCACACAGAGCAGACAGCGCTAGAAGGCAGAATGCAGTCCAATGGCACTTCTGAGCCACAGACAATTTTGTTAATCTCAAAAGTAAATGCTCCGTACAAAATATTTTAGTATAATTTAACCAAGTCTGGCAATAACACCAAAATTCACATCTTATTTCAAAATTGTTATGTTCTTCAGGTACGACCCTCTCTGAGAGATACATGAAACTGATGCCATTTATTCATCTTGGAGGTTTAATTTTGTTTGTAGTCAAGGAAATTTGAAAAAATTACATTAGAAAATCAATGCATCTATAAAACTAGTGCACAATTACACTCATCTCACACGCTAGTGAAGTGATGCTCAAAATTCTCCAAGCCAGGCTTCAACAATACATGAACTGTGAACTTCCTGATGTTCAAGCTGGTTTTAGAAAAGGCAGAGGAACCAGAGATCAAATTGCCAACATCCGCTGGATCATGGAAAAAGCAAGAGAGTTCCAGCAAAACATCTATTTCTGCTTGATTGACTATGCCAAAGCCTTTGACTATGTGGATCACAATAAACTGTGGAAAATTCTGAAAGAGATGGGAATACCAGACCGCCTAACCTGCCTCTTGAGAAATCTATATGCAGGTCAAGAAGCAACAGTTAGAACTGGACATGGAACAACAGACTGGTTCCAAATAGGAAAAGGAGTACGTTAAGGCTGTATCTTGTCACCCTGCTTATTTAACTTATATGCAGAGTACATCATGAGAAACGCTGGACTGGAAGAAACACAAGCTGGAATCAAGCTTGCTGGGAGAAATATCAATAACCTCAGATATGCAGATGACACCACCCTTATTGCAGAAAGTGAAGAGAACTAAAAAGCCTCTTGATGAAAGTGAAAGAGGAGAGTGAAAAAGCTGGCTTCAAGCTCAACATTCAGAAAATGAAGATCATGGCATCTGGTCCCATCACTTCATGGGAAATAGATGGGCAAACAGTGGAAACAGTGTCAGACTTTATTTTTGGGGGCTCTAAAATCACTGCAGATGGTGACTGCAGCCATGAAATTAAAAGGTGCTTACTCCTTGGAAGAAAAGTTGTGACCAACCTAGACAGCATATTCAAAAGCAGAGACATTACTTTGCCGACTAAGGTCCGTCTAGTCAAGGCTATGGTTTTCCAGTGGTCATGTGTGGATGTGAGAGTTGGACTGTGAAGAAGGCTGAGCGCCGAAGAATTGATGCTTTTGAACTGTGGTGTTGGAGATGATTCTTGAGAGTCCCTTGGACTGCAAGGAGATCCAACCAGTCCATTCTGAAGGAGATCAGCCCTGGGATTTCTTTGGAAGGAATGATGCTAAAGCGGAAACTCTAGTACTTTGGCCACCTCATGCGAAGAGTTGACTCAGTGGAAAAGCCCCTGATGCTGGGAGGGATTGGGGGCAGGAGGAGAAGGGGACGACAGAGGATGAGATGGCTGGATGGCATCACTGACTCGATGGACATGAGTCTGAATGAACTCCGGGAGTTGGTGATGGACAGGGAGGCCTGGCGCGTTGCAATTCATCGGGGCGCAAAGAGTCGGACATGACTGAGCAACTGAACTGAACTGAACTGACTGAAACTAGTATTTACCTGCAATCTGTGGTTACTTGTGATTAGCCTGAAACAATTTCTTTATTTTATACAGATAAAATAATTTTAGAATAGTGATCCTAAAACTTTACCCAGAGAGAAAGTATTGTTTCAAGCTTAACAAGACAAATGAAAAACAGACAATCTGAGATTAAATTCTAGCTCCAACGCTATGAGAACTTGGGTACATGACTCAGCTAGGCATTGATTTCTTCACCTATAAAACAGGGCTGTGACCAGATCTATTATGAGGATTAAATTTTTTAATAAATGCAAATATTTTAACTACACTTGGCATATAATAATGAATTATGTTAACTGTTATACTATTACAAATAAATTAGTATAAATTGACTTCCCAGGTGGTACAGTGGTAAAGAATCTGCCTGTTGATGCAGGAGTTGCCAGAGTCAAAGGTGTGATCCCTAGGTTGGGAAGATCCCCTGCAGAGGGAAATGGTAACCCACTCCAGTATTCTTGCCTGGAAAATTCCATGGACAAAGGAGCCTTGGAGGCTACAGCCCATGGGGTTGAAAAAGAGTCGAATACTACTGAGCAACTGAGTACATGCACATGTGTGCACACACGCTATAAATGATGAATTCTCAATTTGTAGGGCAGAGGAATGGGAGGAAAGTATTAATCTGAGTGCCTAATATATGGCAGGTACTATTTTAGGTACTCTGTAAGACTATTTTAGGTATTCCAACAGATGAGAAAATTGAAGCTTAAAGAGAATTAACATCTTGCTTATAGTCATACAGCTTCTAAGTGGTAAAGTAATGAACAAAAGCTAGAGGTTGTATCTTCAGAGTCTATGCATTTCCACTCGTCAGGCTGTTTCTGGAGAAGCCTCAATGAGAGTTAAAAAGATGAAGATGTATACAAATGCATTTCCTTTCAGGTAATTTAGTAAGGGAAGCAATAGAGGGGAACAACAGAGGACCAATAAATGAGCACTATGGATAAATGCAAGACTCAACCAGCTCGTCCTTTCAAATAAATAAGAGTGGATAATCTTTACTTGTGACAACTCTTAGCTTAGAAAGTTTGTGCCTTCTATAAAGAAACATATTTCTTTAATAAAATGTAGCAGGCAGGTATAATCAGAAGTAAAACAAAGTAGAAATTGTATTGGCAATTCTAATATTTTGTTAAATATAAAAGAAGCATATTGAAAACAGAAGTCCAAAGAATATTTCAATTTGTCAAAGCTCATTTCATTCAAGCAATCATTTGTTTACTTTATTTTCAGTATTTTTACTTACTTCTCCAATGGAATCTTGAGAATCCTGGGTGTATACCTGAGTCTCTACCTCTCCATCAGTACTTTCTTCTGCCATAACTTCTTCCTGAATCAGGACATATAAATGTGTGTGAATCGTATCAATTCACTAGATGAAGCAACACTTGTTCAGCTAGGTTTCCCGATAAAATAAAACTCAAATCTGTAATTTTATGAAACAATACATCAGAAATGTTCACTTATATTTACTTATGAAAATATAACCGATCACATTCTTCTTTGGTATTTACAAAATACGGTTAATGAACATTAACTAACTACATGCCAGTGAAACGAATTTAGTAGTCTCAATGCTTGCAAGAGAGCAATTCATTACAACTTATCCTAAACAAAAGAAAATGAAGGAAAACCATTTTGGTCAACTAGAGGGTAAAAATGGCAGATACCAGTTTAAAACACCCATGAGACTATAAACTTATTCTTTGAATTAAAAACAAAACTGAAATGGAATTCATTCTATGTTTCTATAACTGTGATTTTAAAATGGAAACTGGAAATTCAATAAAACATATGAAAAGAATATAGAACAGTACTGGCAATGTCACATAATACTACCAGGGCTGTCAGTGGAAACACTGTTACTAACAGCAGTATTTTCTGGATTTTGACCCCTAAAACCTCCATTCACTTAATAATGTTGTAACTGAAAGAGTATCTTGTTTCTATTGGTAGAAGTAAAAATAAACAGAAAGACCTTTACATACCTCAGTTCCTACAGGTGTAACACTTTTCAGCTTCTTTGGAAGAGGCATTTCCACTGTATCATCAGAGATCTGGTCTGATGTTTCTATGGTGCTATCTTCTTCCTCTTCACGTGTACGCTTTGGCAAAGAAGAACTTGGGGTAGCTGAAACTGTGAAATTATGTAATTTAAATCTTGAATTACAGCATAACAGCTCAATTTAAAGTTAATCTGAAAACATCTTGATCATTTAACTAAAAAACAAAAACCACAGCAAACATTTATTTGGACAGAACAACAAAATCTGTTCCTGCCACTTTATGTGTAAACAAAGAGAAATTTTTTTGGTCTTTATAAACAAAGACAAATTTATGTTCTGAATCAATGGTCTCATACTATCAACTAAACCTTTGGATAATAAAGCCAATCAACATTTACAGTAATACATCTAACTCACTGTGACTGTATTACTATAGAATTGCTACTCACAAAGGTTATATAGGGCCTTCTTATAATTTATAAATCTCAAGACTCCTTGGACAAATAAAAACTTCCTTATATGTTTAAGATTTGACAATTCTTACGTGATCTTTTTTTAGGTATCTTTTAGTTCTCAGGACTTGTACTGAGTTACAGCTGACCCTTGAACAACTTAGGGGAGAGGGGCACTGTCCTTCCAAATTTGCCATTCTTTGTATCTGCAAATCCAAGCAACTGAGGATGTGTAGTTGCTATGGTGTTCTGAAACACCACACTACTGAAAAAATCCACATATAAGTGGACCATGCAGTTCAAATCTGTGCTGTTCAAGGGTCAACTGTACATATAAGATGTTATGGGTTGTACCACATTTAAAATCAGTGATGAAATAATTGGAAAGGAAGAAAGATCTTAATGACAAAAATCGGTGACCTAAATTAGAATTCAGCAGTAAACATAAAGTAAGATGTTAGGAATACAGTCATCTCCTTTAATACCCGACAGAAAACAAGTATGTACAAAGAATATTCAGGATATATAATATACTCAAGAAACTGTAAATGCACAAGAACACTCTACCTTCATTTTAAAATTAGTCTTACCAGTGCCAAATACTGCTGTGGAAGTAGAAGGCCGCTCAACTGGTGAACTCTGAACCACCTCCACTATGTTTGGGGATAGTTCTTGATTTGTAGGCTCAATCTGAGGATGACTCTGTTGAGTAGGCTGCACAAAAGCCGTAGCCTGTGTTTGCTGCTGAACAGTTAAAATGGGCTGAGGGATAGAAGGCTGGACATTAGGACTGGTAGAACGGACAGATCCACTCGTGCTTCCGAAAACTGGAACATGCTCCACGGGCCCTTCTGACTGCATAGCTGAAAAACAATTATAGCATCCAATGCATTAAGGTTTCTGTTCTTACCAAAGTTGGGATTACCCTTCCCTATTCTGTTACAGGTGACACTGTGCACAGATATTTGTGTACAGACCTCTCATCACTCATCAGATAAAAACACTGAGGGTAAAAAAAATGTATTATGCATCTTTGTATTGCCTGTGTGAGAGATAAGGTAGTGTGCAGTAAATTGCTGGTTGAATTAAATAAGTAAATACCTGAAACTGTTTTTACATCCATTGTTCTTTTTAAATGAAGACCAAATAAAATGATACAAAGAGACTTAAGTATCATTTTGCTTTCAATTGATATAAAATAACCATTAAGTTTAACTGGTAATAGATCTCATAATCATTTTACTGAATGCAGTTCAAATGAAATATTCTGTCCTTTCATAGCACATATAATTTTATATATTTTTAAACACAAATAATTTACTGAATTCTAAAATTCTGTTAAGAACCTATGGGAACTGTATTTAGTAAAGTTTTACTGACACCTATCTTGAGATTAGGTAAAGGAATTAAAACAATGAAAAACAAAATTCCTATGCTTGAGAAGCTCAATCAAGTGGAATTAAAAAAAGAAACAAAAAACATTCAACTGAATAAAATGTGGTTAAGTGCTGTAATGACTAAGAAAGTGACATGGGAACAAAGTGGAGAAAAAAATGAAAAGATCAGATAGCTTTAGTGAAGAAGTGATGTTTAGGATGAATCACTGTTAATACAGTTTTCCAAAGTGGATTTCATATCATCCTTCTTAGCCAACAGAGGTGAAAAACATGGTCCTGAAAAAGATGACATATATTTATAAGGGTGTATTTCCCTCTTTCTTTAGCTTGAAAACAAAACAAAGCAAAAATGATGGAGGGAGGAAATATGCTATGTTAACAAGTAACCCAGGAGGCACACACCTGAAAATACTAACTGCCCACTTTTACTATGGCGTCTGATGTTAGCTTTAGTGGGAAGTCTCATTTATCCTTGGAATTACACTCATCTTCTCATAATAAATCTAAGAAAACTGTCGGTTCAATCAGATCTGCTATTATTTTACTTACCTTCCTGTGACTCCACTTGTGTAGTGGGCATCACTGTGGCTGTTGGGGTAGTAGTAGGATTTGTAACAGTTGCAGGTGTAACCATTGGGCGGATACTAGCTCGAGGTGTTGACTTATTCCCAGCCATAGCCGCAGCTGTCACTTTACTTGGCGTAGACACAACAGGAGTTGGCTTGATATTGGCTGTTGGTGGGTCTGACATGCTGGCACTTATGCAAAGAAAAATGTGAAAATAATAATTCACAAAAAGTAATACAAACATTCCTTATAAAGTACAAATACTCCATCAAAAGTAAAGCACATATGCTTACTGAAGTGAATGTCCAGTAATTATTACCTTAATACACTACTGTGGGCAGGAATCCCTTAAAAGAAATGGAGTAACCATCATGGTCAACAAAAGAGTCCGAAATGCAGTACTTGGTTCGTATCCAAGGCAAACCATTCAATATCACAGTAATCCAAGTCTATGCCCCAACCAGTAACACTGAAGAAGCTGAAGTTGAACGGTTCTATGAAGACCTACAAGACCTTTTAGAACCAACACCCAAATAAGATGTCCTTTTCATTACACGGGACTGGAATGCAAAGTAGGAAGTTAAGGAACACTTGGGGTAACAGGCAAAATTGGCCTTGGAATACGGAATGAAGCAGGGCAAAGACTAGAGTTTTGCCAAGAGAACGCATTGGTCATAGCAAACACCCTCTTCCAACAACAAAAGAGAAGACTCTACACATGGACATCAGCAGATGGTCAACACCGAAATCAGATTGATTATATTCTTTGCAGGCAAAGATGGAGAAACTCTATACAGTCAGCAAAAACAAGACCAGGAGCTGACTGTGGCTCAGATCATGAACTCCTTATTGCCAAATTCAGACTTAAATTGAAGTAGGGAAAACCACTAGACGATTCAGATATGACCTAAATCAAATTCCTTATGATTATAAGGAAGTGAGAAATAGATTTAAGGGACAAGATCTGATAGATAGAGTGCCTGATGAACTATGGACGAGGGTTCATGACACTGTACATGAAACAGGGATCAAGACCATCACCATGGAAAAGAAATGCAAAAAAGCAAAATGGGTGTCTGGGGAGCCTTACAAGTAGCTTTGAAAAGAAAAGAAGTGAAAAGCAAAGGAGAAAAGGAAAGATATAAGCATCTGAATGTAGAGTTCCAAAGAATAGCAAGGAGAGATAAGAAAGTCTTCCTCAGTGATCAATGCAAAGAAATAGAGGAAAACAACAGAATGGGAAAGACTAGAGATCTCATCAAAAAAATCAGAGGTACCAAGGGAACATTTCATGCAAAGATGGGCTCAATAAAGGACAGAAATGGTATGGACCTAACAGACGCAGAAGATAATAAGAAGAGGTGGCAAGAATACACAGGAAAACTACAAAAAAGATCTTCACGACCAAGATAATCACGATGGTGTGGTCACTCACCTAGATCCAGACATCCTGGAATGTGAAGTCAAGTGGGCCTTAGAAAGCATCACTACGAACGAAGCTAGAGGAGGTGATGGAATTCCAGTTGAGCTATTTCAAATTCTAAAATGATGCTGTGAGAGCGCTGCACTCAATATGTCAGCAACTCTGGAAAACTCAGCAGTGGCCACAGGACTGGAAAAGGTCAGTTTTCACTCCAATCCCAAAGAAAGGCAATGCCAAAGAATGCTCAAACTACTGCACAATTGCACTCATCTCACACGCTAGCAAAGTAATGCTCAAAATTCTCCAAGCCAGGCATCAGCAATACGTGAACCGTGAACTTCCAGATGTTCAAGCTGGTTTTAGAAAAGGCAGAGGAACCAGAGATCAAATTGCCAACATCCGCTGGATCATGGAAAACGCAAGAGTTCCAGAAAAACATCTATTTCTGCTTTATTGACTATGCCGAAGCCTTTGACTATGGGGATCACAATAAACTGTGGAAAATTCTTCAAGAGATGGGAATACCAAACCACCTGACCTGCCTCTTGAGAAACCTATATGCAGGTCAGGAAGCAACAGTCAGAACTAGACATGGAACAACAGACTGGTTCCAAATAGGAAAAGGAGTACGTCAAGGCTGTATATTGTCACCCTGCTTATTTAACTTGTGTGCAGAGTACATCATGAGAAACGCTGGGCTGGAAAAAGTGCAAGCTGGAATCAAGATTGTTGGGAGAAATATCAATAACCTCAGATATGCAGATGACACCACCCTTATGGCAGAAAGTGAAGAGGAACTCAAAAGCCTCTTGATGAAAGTGGAAGAGGAGAGTGAAAAAGTTGGTTTCAAGCTCAACATTCAGAAAACGAAGATCATGGCATCCGGTCCCATCACTTCATGGGAAATAGATGGGCAAACAGTGGAAACAGTGTCAGACTTTATTTTTTGGGGCTCCAAAATCACTGCAGATGGTGACTGCAGCCATGAAATTAAAAGACGCTTACTCCTTGGAAGAAAAGTTGTGACCAACCTAGATAGCGTATTCAAAAGCAGGGACATTACTTTGCCAACAATGCTCTGTCTAGTCAAGGCTATGGTTTTTCCAGTGGTCATGTGCGGATGTGAAAGTTGGACTGTGAAGAAAGCTGAGAGCCCAAGAATTGATGCTGTTGAACTGTGGTGTTGGAGAAGACTCTTGAGAGTTCCTTGGACTGCAAGGAGATCCAACCAGTCCATTCTGAAGGAGATCAGTCCTGGGGTCTCTTTGGAAGGACTGATGGTAAAGCTGAAACTCTAGTACTTTGGCCACCTCGCATGAAGAGTTGACTCAGTGGAAAAGACCCTGATGCTGGGAGGGACTGTGGGCAGGAGGAGAAGGGGACGACAGAGGATTAGATGGCTGGATGGCATCACCGACTCGATGGACATGAGTTTGGGTGAACTCCCGGAGTTGGTGATAGACAGCGAGGCCTGGCATGCTGCAGTTCATGTGGTGCAGAGTAGGACATGACTGAGCAACTGAACTGAACTGAATACGCACTCAAACCTTATTAACTGTTTTCCTAACATTGCTTTGAGTAGATTTTTGGCAGATTAGGAAAAAAATTAGGCAGTAAGTACTACTGTTGTTCAGTTGCTCAGTCATGTCAGACTGTTTGCGACCCCATGGACTGTAGACCGCTAGGGTTATTTAAAGACAGTAAGTACAATTTTATATTTTTTGTTCACTAAATATTACGAAACTCTTATTGAAGAAGTTCTGAAGTTAAGCATTAGAAACTGTACTAGAGATACTCTACAGTGGTGCATTCTGACAAGCAGAACATATTAACTGTTGATTACTGAACCTGTCTCACCTCAGCCTCTTGCTCTTCAACTATATAATTTTATAACGCAAACTTTTTTTCTCCCCAAAGATGACTAGGTCCTCCCTGTATTTTAAAAGAAAAGCAGGAAACAGACTATAAACAGACTGTCAAAGAACAAAACTCACATTCCTCTTTCACCAGAAGCTGGAGTTGTTTTCAACGTGATCTGTCTCTGCTGCTCTGGGACCTAGAGAAAGAAAACTACGGATTATTGCGCCAGACCTACAAGAGTCCACCCAACAATGCCATCAAAATTTTTTATTGTTAATTCTCTCTGACAGAGGCTCCTAAATCACTAGACATCTTCAAGCAAAATGTACAGAGAAAAAATGATTTGCCATTTAAACAGAACTGGCTGATTACCTTATTGGTAGGTTCCTGAGGCTCATCTCTTTGCTCAAGATGTCTCTCTTGATGCTCCCTGAGTTCTCTCTCCAAGCGACTAATTCGACCTTCGTACTGGGACTTAAGAGCAGTCATACGAACATCCAGTTCATCTTTCTGCTGATCTAAGGCTCCATTCCTTTGTTTAAGCTCTTCATTTTCTTTAGTTAGCTGATCTTTTACACCTAAAGTAACCACATCGTTATATTAATATCATAATCAAACAGTGGAAACAAAAAATATTTATGTACTTGATAAGTACTCAAAGGCTGTATTGGATTCTATTCCTGAACTTTAGCATCTACAATAATTCTGGTATACTCTACATTTAAATAAGGAAGGTTTTATACATGTATTTATTACTCCAATATAAAATATACACCAAAATAAAAAAAAAACACTCAGCTTTTCCTAACTAAGATCTCAAAAAAGATAAAGGATCTACCATAAACTAGTCAGCAGGAGCTCTTTTACATGGACTTTAAGTATTTTTAATATATTAGACTATAAAATTTTCATTTCATATAATTTACAGCAAAAGGTACTCTAGGATAATTAAGAAACTTGTTTTTTAAAAATGAAGTTGCCATTTTTAAAAAACTGCTCATAATAAAATTCAACCTACTTGGCATTTTATTTACCTACTACCAGACTGGTAAGCAAGGTGCAGTAAGGCCCTGAGTGTTGTAGCACTGGGATCCTCATACAGCTGACATGATGTTCTCCCTGAAGGGCTAATGGGGCCTCCATGAGTGAGGTACAGAAAACTCACTGAGAATGCTGCCTAGAATTTACAGAAGGCCTCTGGACAGTATACCATGGACCCAAAGGGTTACCATCAGAAGGCAGTAATAGTTACACACTGAAACAGAAGGACAGCTGTACTCCCTATCTACTATCAGTTAACAATTAAGAAAGACATCATAAATTAAGGATATCCTTATTACTTGAGAATTAAAACTGCTGTAATTTGAATCCAATTAAATAAACCTAATATCTAAAGTATGCAAACACATACACAGAAGTTACTTGGCAGTATTTACTTTTCTTTCCCATTTAATTGTAAGCCTGTATCAAATAACCAACTTTCACCATCAAACTCGAATCATAAAGCATACAGAAACTTACCAGCTAAATGTGCAATTTTTGATTTTGCTGCTACAATGGCCTTTCTTGTTTTTTCTTCCTTTTCAGTTATCTGCTGTCGGAGTTGCTCTTCCTGTGTGGTTCTATCTTGAAGGTCCTGACGAAGTTGTGCAAGTTCAGACTGAAGCTCCAGAGTCTGCTCCTGGAGACTTCTTGCTTCTATCTCTTTCTCAGATAAAGTCTTTTTTAAAGCAAGACAGAGTATTAACCATGTAATTTAGCCAAATCAATATAACTACATCCCCTATAGAGTTAAAGCATAAAACTTATTAATTTGTTTAGATTAAATAAAAGTATAAATATAAAACGGTAATCAAGTGAGTGGACACCTGCAAGATGATTAGGTATTATCTGCATACATAAGTCATTCAAAGAAAAATTACATGTTTCCGTAAAATAAGAGAAAGTATCAGTGTTTAACACATTTTTCTTTTTTCAAAATTCCTTTATGACTGAATTATATTCCATTGTATTTTTCCAGCTTTTCAACAAGGAAACAATTAGGAACATACACCTTTCACTTCTCTTCTGCTCATACCTTCTGCAGGTTCTCCACTTGATTCTCGAGTGACTTTGACTTGGTTTCAGCTTGGCTTAGCGTCTCTTTGAGCTCCTGCATTTCCTGGACTGAGACGTGCTGTTCCTGATGGTCTCCAGAAGACTGAGCTGAGGTCTCCATGACCTAAGATGACAAACAGTAGTAATACACTTGCACATTTATATTCAGTAATTCTGCAAATTCATCTAAGAAAATAGTAAGTATATAAAGAAACTTACCTTTAAGGGTATTCATAAACAACTCTTCCATAAAACAACTTTAATGTCCAAGAGTAAGCTATTAGTTAAATAGGTTAGGGCTTTCCATACTACTGGGTATTAACCAGCTAATCAAAGTGATTACGCACTGTTTAACACAGAATTATCCAGAAAAACAAATCACTCATATGTAAAGGAAAGCATATTAAAGTATTAATAGTGGTTAATCGAGGGCTAAGAATTTTGAAATTTTTTCTTCATATATTTTCTAGTCTAACAAGTGCTAAATACACAATCAAGTCAATATACACGTTCTTTACCACTGGTAATCAAAAATAAAAATCAAGTCTAAAGTAAAACAAAGATTTAAAAATTCTTTTTGATAGATGGTTAACACAGAAAATTAAAGTAACACAACCTGATCAATTACAAGGAACTAGCACTTTTTGATAAATATCATTTTAATCAGCTAAATGAGTTCTTTAATGAGTTACAAGAAAATAGTTTTGAAAAGAACAATATTTGAAACTGGGAAACTAAATAAAAATGCGTAGCATTTACTATTATTTCTTTACGAATTTATGGTTCATTTTAGGACATACTAAAGACCTAATCTTAAACTAAATAAAATATCACATATAAGATTAAAAACCAATAACTAAATATTATGAATAAGGTTTTTGTAAGACTCATCCAAATATGCATATCCATATATCTAAATATACATAAAATTGTATAAATTATGTAGACCAAAACTGTATATATCAAAAAATCATATATATAAAGAATATATAAAAAGAAAACCACTTCAGAAATACCTTATCTTGTTGTGCTTTAAGTTCTTCATACTGAGTCTTGTACCTACGTCCAATTTTCTTGACTTGAGTAATAGTTTTAACCTTTTCTTGAATATCAATTATTTTGGCATCTAACTCCTTCTGGATGTTTTCCTTTTCTGTTCTTACTTTATTTAAATCTTCCTTTAGACTCTGGATTAAGTTCTGGTTGTTAGTCAAAGATGCACTTGATCTAAGCAAAACAGATGGGATAAAGTAGAATGACTAAATATTTGAGACTTTTCAAATTTTAAAACCTTTTAAGTTATATTTTTCGGAGAAGGCAATGGCACCCCACTCCAGTACTCTTGCCTGGAAAATCCTATGGATGGAGGAGCCTGGTAGGCTGCAGTCCATGGGGTTGTTAAAGTTATATTTTTATTGTGTTCCTTTAGTGTGTGTTTTATTTAGGAAATTCTAAGAAAAGCACACACACTTCAAAAGAGAATTCCTTAACTTATGAACTTGTGGTACTTTAGAAAAATGTGACTGACTTATCACATGCCATATATACCCATTTTAGAGATGAGAAGAACTGAGCTATAAGTAACATGCACACTTTTACTCTATATGGTACCCAGAGTTTAATCCACATCTGCCTGATAGCAAAATCTAGAGGTTTTGTAGGCCACATACAGTGTTTGCTGTGTGTTCCTCTTCTTTTTTATGACATTTAAAGAAAGTGTCGGAGAAGGCAATGGCACCCCACTCCAGTACTCTTGCCTGGAAAATCCCATGGACAGAGGAACCTGGTGGGCTGCAGTCCATGGGGTCGCTAAGAGTCACACACAACTGAGCGACTTCACTTTCACTTTTCACTTTCATGTACTGGAGAAGGAAATGGCAACCCACTCCAGTGTTCTTGTCTGGAGAATCCCAGGGATGGGAGAGCCTGGTGGGCTGCCGTCTCTGGGGTCGCACAAAGTCGGACACGACTGAAGCAAACTTCTTTAAGATTGTCCAAGTTTTGTATACAATTTGAGATTAGTCCATATACCTTGCAATTTCAGCTTTAAGTCTTCCAATTTCTTCAGTCAATTGCTGAATACGCTTAGTGTGAACCTCCTTTTCAGAAAGCAGCTTACGATATTCTTCTGTATCTGGATCTTTCTGTTGACTCACTAGATGCTAGAATAGGAACAATGCATAACACAATTTTATGAAACTAATGTGCTATATTAAAATGTCAGAGTATCTAATTATGTTTACATTAGATGCTTGCATACATAGTGATCAATCATCAAATTATAAGAAAATAAAATCAAAGCTTTAGTTCCTTTGTTTAGCTAAGAGGTTTAGCCAAAATGAAAGGGGAAAACAAAGTAAATATGATTCATTATTCATTATTTTTCACAGCTGCAAAGGAACATTTCAGAATAGTTACAACAGAGTCAAATAAAGGGATCCAAAGAATCTATAAGCTTTTAATATTACATACACAATTTTATTAAAGTGACATATATAGGGGAAAAAAGTTCATCATGCATTACAAACAAAACAAGAAAATGAAAATAATCCTACATGCAATTGATTCCATTAACCAGAAAAGAAGGCAGCATAATTTAACACAAATATATCTAGGCTTGGGCAGATTATCCTTTCTGGATTTTTCAGACTCTTTGTGTGAATAAAAAAGCATGAAGGGGCTCTAAATTTTAAAATCCTATTCAGATATGAGTAGTTCTTTAGAGCATTTTCTAGGTGCTGGGTGAACTGCTTTATTTAATTTTTATAAAATGAATAGGGTGATTATGTCATTTACAAAATCGAGAAAAATTGTCTGAGAAAGACTAATGTCCTCATTTTCACAAAGCACATAGCTAGTATGAGGTAAGGCAGATTTCCAACTTCTTCTCTGAATACAGAGCTACAGCTTCTAATCACCCTATGTGTGTGTATAGTATGTGAGGTTGTATCAATAACCTCAGATATGCAGATGACACCACCCTCATGGCAGAAAGCGAAGAAGAACTAAAAAGCCTCTTGATGAAAGTGAAAGAGGACAGTGAAAAAGTTGGCTTAAAACTCAACATTCAGAATATTAAGATCATGGCATCTGGTCCTATCATCTCATGGCTAATAGATGGGGAAACAATGGAAACAGTGACAGACTTTATTTTAGGGGCTCCAAAATCACTGTGGATGGTGACTGCAGCCATGAAATTAAAAGATGCTTGCTCCTTGGAAGAAACCTATGACCAACCTAGATAGGATATTAAAAAGCAGAGACATTACTTTGCCAACAAAGGTCTGTCTAGTCAAAGCTATGGTTTTTCCAGTAGTCATGTATGGATGTGAGAGTTGGACTATTAAAAAAGCTTAGCACCGAAGAATTGATGCTTTTGAACTGTGGTGTTGGAGAAGACTCTTGAGAGTTCCTTGGACAGTAGGGAGATCTAACCAGCCCATCCAAAAGGAAATCGGTCCTGAATAGTCACTGGAAGGACTGATGCTGAAGCTGAAACTCTAATACTCTGGGAACCTGATGTGAAGAACTATCTCACTGAAAAAGACCCTGATGCTGGGAAAGACTGAAGGTGGGAGAAGGGGATGACAGAGGATGAGATGGTTGGATGGCATCACCAACGTGATGGACAGGAGTTTGAGTAAACTCCAGGAGTTGGTGATGGACAGGGAGGCCTGGTGTGCTGCAGTCCATGGGATCGCAAAGAATCAGACACAACTGAGTGACTGAACTGAATCAATGTGTGGGTGCATTTTGTTGCTCAGTGGTGTCCGACTCATTGTGAACCCATGGACTGTAGCCTGCCAGGCTCCTCTGTCCAAGGGATTTTTCAGGTAAGAATACTGAAGTGGGCTGCCATTCCCTTCTCCAGGCGATCTTCCCAATCCAGGGATTGAACCCAGGTCTCCTGCACTGCAGGCAAATTCTTTATCGTCTGAGACACCAGGGAAGCCAAACATACTATGCTATATGGTTTTGTCTTCTTGCCCCCACCCCCCATAATATTGCAGTGAACAAGTCTTCTTAAAGTGCTTCAATGAATTATATAAATCCATTTCTCATGTACAAAAACATTTTAAAGACAAAGCAAAAGCCTAAATTTGGAATACAAATAGACAATTTAGCTTTTTTAAAAAATACAGACAGTATAACCAAAACTTTAAAAATTTAGTTATAAGCTTAATGCCTGACACATAGGTATATGTAACAAACAAGTCAGACTTTTACTGATCAATATAAAATACTTCCCACTAGCTCATCAAATATTTTTATCCTCTTAAACTTTACCCTATTATTTTAAATCAACATGTTTTTATGTTTTGGAATGGGTTTGACTAAATTTACCTGGTTACGTGCTTTCCAACGTTTGACATCTTCTTCTAATAACTTCTTCTCTGCCTGCAACATACCACTTTTCTCACTCAGCTCAGCATTTGCTTCTTGTAAGGGTAAAATATCTAACTCCAGTTTCCTGACCTGAAAATGGTTTCAGTATTTTCTTTTAATATCTGATGCAAAAATTTATTTACAACATTACTAAAAATATGTCTCTCTACTCTTCATTTGTAAATTACAAACCTTGGCTTGCATCTGCTGTAGATCCTGTTCCAGCCTCTCCTTCTCTTCTCTCAGCATCTTATTGGTCTCCATGACTACGTTCATTGTTTCGGTTTTCTTCATCAGTTCCTCATGCTGGGCCATTGTTTTTGCAGTTACCTGAAGATTTCAAACATACGTGTACAGCAACATATACCAATAGATTAAGGTCTATGTTTTCCTACCAGCTCTAATCTTGCCTATAAAAATAAAAAGGATTTAAATGTCAACTTTTAAAACAATTTTTAGGAGTCTTACATGTTTATTTTTCTGAGATTCGTGCCAATTACAGAGTTCAAACACGCCAAGAAAATAAAAGATGAAAGTAAAAAGATACTACAAATCTCACCAACAAATATTTACATTAGGTAAAAACATTAATCCAGCCCTCTATCTTCCTGTTTCTATTCTTTTTCTTGCTACACTGAAATCAGGAACAGTTCTAAAATGATGTTATTTTGGTCCTCAGTTTTCCCCCCTTTTCAGAAACTCTTTCATTTCACTCGATTATTTCATCACTTTGATTCTGAGCAGTTTTACTGAATACTTGTTCAGTGTGAAGAACAGTTTTTCTGTTCTGAGTACAATTATCTAGTTTTTGCATGTATTACTTTATATCTTTACCATTTTTAAAGCCATCGTTCATGGTTGCCAGGCTACACTGCTTGACTTGGGCAGACATTATTTTTGATATAACTTAGGTTACTTCTTGACTCTCTCCCTTTGTTTGTTAGGCTTGGCTGAGCTGGATATTTTGTAGTACTATTTGCCTTTATGTAGTCCAAAGGAACAGCAAAGAAAACACAGGAGACTGAAGGAATATACAATCTTCATTAGAAACCCTGATTCTGCTCTTTCCTGCAAGTGTTAGCTCCACTGAATCAGAGGGTCTGTTTATTATTTCCATAGTGAGATATTTGAATTTGAGTTGTTTTCTCAATAGGACGTAATTCTGTAACTTTTCATTTCTGTCTGAAAATGTAAATCCCGTAAGTCTACTTGTTCAATTAACCACTTTCTCCTATTTCATGGTTTCTCTCTAGTAGCCATTCCAACTATCTATCAGTTAAAAGAACATAAAGGATTCAAGGTCTTAATTTCCTTCTTTCTAGATGTGGAGTTATATTATTGCATCTCCTCAGAATGAGGTTACACAGTAATAAGCTTTTGGTTGTTGAGTGGACACAGTTGAGCTTGTGTTGTGGTCATACATTCACCAAACACCTTTTTTCCCCACTTTGGTTGACTCTTTTGACTACATTGTACACCTCTGCTGAGAAAAAGAAAATTCCATAGCAAATTCAACCATTTTTGGTAGATGACTAATTTCTATAATGACAATTAAAGTAGTAAATAAAGATAACTGAAATTTATTAAGCACTCTGTGTGCACCAGACATAATTCAAAAGTTTCATGTGCACTAACTCAATTCTATTTTTATCACCCTCATATTACAGACAAGGACGTTAAATAAGATGCCCAAGTAACACATCAAACAGTATGAACCATGTAGTCTTGTTTATCATTAAGTCTCTTATCACTATACTGCACCAATGTTTAACATCTAATGAACTTACGAGTTTAAGAAGAATGCTTATTTCAAACTAAATTTTATGCTACCAGGAACTGAAATGAGTACATCTCTTGATTTAACAAGTACCTTCTTCGAGCTTAGGGTACATACCTGAACTTTCTCCCTTTCAGCATTTAGGCTATCCTGAAGTTCCTGCAGTTCTCTTTCTAAAAGTTCAACCCTTTGTCGATATCGCAGGCTCTCAACTTGAGCCACTTCAAATCTAGTTTCAGCAATTTCTTTTTCTCGTCGTATAAATCTACAAAAATATGTAAGATGTTATTTGAATAGATTAATGCCAGTAACAGAACATTCAAAAACTTGGATAATTTTTAAGATAACAAAATTATTCACTTTAAAAACTATTTTCAGACAGTGGTTTCTACTTTAAAATAAATCTGAAAGGCGTTTACTTTTCTAAGGAAGCCATTCAAGTTCTTACTGTCAGATTCAACTTGAATTCATATATTTAAATCGGCATATGTCTAAATGTCAAGTGACCACCAATTGGGTGGCAGTGGGTTTGTTGACTCTATGTGACAAAACAAGCTTTGTATTTATTTACCTAAATAACATAACTTCCACTGGCCTAATTTATACACTTACAGTGTAACTTCATAATTGTTGCTCATCACAGAAGTAAAGCACTAAGAATTTATCGGATTTACCTGAGAATTTCTAAAATTTGTTCTTGAGATTTTCCTTCTTCACTGAGAGATACATTCAATGGACCTTGTACACCTTCCTTCATCGAGGAAACGACTTTGTCACTTAATTTTTCAATCTGATCATGAAGTAACCTGTTTTGTTTTTCTAGATCTTCACAGCGAGACACACTCTTAGAAACTTCATCCTATAAGCCAAGAGTCTATCATATAATAACAGATTTTCCAATGTATGTTAAAAAACAATAAAAAAAAAACCCAAACCCTTCAATTCTCCAGAACATTCTATTATGAACAATACCTTTAACATTCTCTCTCTTTCTTCCCAAGATGCTTTACATTCCAACAACTGTGACTCTGCTTTTTGGGCTGTTTCTTCCAAGTGCTGACGCACTGAGGCCATTTTGGAAACCTGTTCCTTGGCAGCTTGGAGAGCTTCAACATCAGCAGCATGCAGCATCAATTCTCTCTCATACTTATTCTGAGCTTCCACAGCTATTTTAGCCTGAAAGGAATTATTGCCCCATTGACACAGGTTAAAATTCCATAAGGCCAGTCTTTGAAAAGATGCACACTGTATTACTCACAGCAATAAATGTGAACACAATCTAAATGTTCCAAAATATCTAGGAGAATAATGAAAAATTATGCTGTACCTATTTGATGAAGTGTTAAACAACTGTTCAAAATGAAACTTAGATGAGGTAGTAACTTGGAACAGACTTTATGAAATAAAGACTAAATATAACTCAGTTACATAAAATATATGCATATATACACACAAGTGAAAAAGGAAAATGAAAATAATCTATTTGAATACTGAATCATGGATACATTCTTTGATTCTAATTTCCAACGTTACAATGTTTGGCAATAAGCCAACGATAATTCATTTTTGTCTACTTTACCTTCAGTGTGAAGCACTTTCCCTTATACTCCATTTCTAAAATAATCCTGTTACATATACATGTTATGCATGTAAGCAATATGCTATTAACATACCACCAATCAGAAAAATGAGAATGTTACCAATACCCTTACATGTATTCCTTTCCCATTCTACCATTTCAATAATCCTCATTTTCCTGAATTGTTTTATCATCTCTTATTCATAACAAACTATAAAAAGCAGTATCATGTATATATGTGTGTGCGTGTATGTATATATACTTAAATAATGTGCCTTTGTACTGTTAAAGCTTATAAACGGTGATGTATAGAAATCTGCATAAGCTCAGTAATACATTAAAAATGTTTCCAAAATGTCCCTGTTTTGCTGAGGAAAAGTATCTCTATCTTGTCTATAGTACAGCTTTACAACTAGACTTAGTGTAGTACTGCAATAGTGAAAGAATGCTCGCAGGTGAGATCAAGTACCCGTTTACTCTTCTACTCCTATTTTTATGTATTTTCTCCATTTACCAATGTTGTTTTGTTAATGGATATGCCTCTACAGACATCTCTTTTTTTCTTCAAAGTCTGCTTTAGGCATCTTTGCTTTTATGGAAGACCTAGGTTAGTATCTATTTCTGCTAAACAAAAGAAATCCAAAGAGGACTACTGCTTTTACAGAAAAGTGAAAACAGTGTTCAGCATTTGTTTAGTAGATGCCATTATTGAGGCAGTGAGCACCCTGAGTAGCAAGAGGGGTATCGCCAAGCTCCTTCCACAGGAACTACACTCAGCATCTCAGCATCAAGCCGTCATAGCTTTGGACTGTGAGCGTCTATGTTTTATCTCTATTTAATCTGTGTTTCCATTAGGAAGATGTGACCTGAGATAACTGTTTCTTCACTTTATGCCATTTCAGCTTTCACAGGAATGTTCTACTTCTGGACAGCAGGGGAAACCTGGCCTTACTTTTAGCTTTCGTCTATACTTATCAGTTGATCTTATTCCAAGTGCCCTAAGAGTGGAAATAGCTTGCATGTTTTATAAAATGCACCAATCCCCCAAATGTATTACTATACTCAAAGAACTGTGCCCTAAGATCAAAGCTCACTTCCTAATAACCGGCTCTGAATGATACTTACTTGTTCCTGACAGTCCCGTCTGGCTTGCTGTTCATTACTCAAAGCTGTGCTTGCTCTCTGAAGAGCTTCTTGTACTTCATTCTGAACACTATTGAGTGTTTTCTTTAACTCAGACAACTAAATTGAAGAACAAGATTAAAACCAAGAGTTAATTGCAAATTTACTTTAAAATTATCGAAGTCAGGTTTTTAAAAATACAAGTAGCCCAAGACTTATTAAGTTTAAATAGTTTATCACCTGATATATTATGCAAATTTTGCAGGCCTTTATTCAATCCATATTATTAAAAATGTGTACAAAAGTAAATTTTTAGGCAGAGGCTTCTGAAAAGCAACACTGATATCTAATACCATAAAGTAGTCTCAAGTATCCAAAAGGAGACATGTATAGATCAGAGTAAAATACAAAACTAAAATAGTTATATACGGTATGTGTTCAATCAGTATCTGCTGAGAATAACTGAATGGTAATTAATGAGCTAGATAAAAGGATCTAAATCCTCGTAACAGAAAAAGTGATCGGTATGGTAATAACCTAATTTACCTGTTGCTCCATGCTCTCTATGGCTTTTCTCTTGTCATCCTGCAGTTCCTGTTTCTCCTTCTCTGCCTCCATCAGCTTCTTCTCCAGCTGTGTCTGGAACTCGGCTGACTCTTTTAAGCGAACTTCAATATTCTTACGAACTTCTTCTGTCACCTTTACCATCAACCAAACAGTAGGGTACAAAGAATACACACATTTAAAATTATACAATTCCTTTCCCCAAATCAAAGCTAAATTTATTTAGATAGGTAAGAAGGGGATTTATTTAGAAACTCTGTTCATAGACAGTGTGGGCCATCTCAGAAGGCAAGACTGGCCTAAGCTAAATTTAAAATATACTAAAATTCACAAATGGAATACACTGGCCTTCCTATCTCAGCTGATAGTGCCTATTACAAGGAATAACTTCCTATCTTTACTATTCAAATGATGCTTTCCTTCAAGGCCAGGCAAAAATGCCATCTCCCCTGTGAAGTCATGCATACTCAAAAGACAAACAATCTCGCCTACCACCCACTCACATCAGCATTTCATCTGTACTTTTTCTATAGGAATATACTTCCAATGTTCTACAAATTTTGTGTGATTATTTTGTTGTATCTGGCACTTTTATGAGGTAAGTGCAATGCCAGTTGAACCCACACTTTTACACAGTGCCTTACACATCCTAACTTAAAAAAAAAGTACATGCAAACTGACTTCAAAATTGTATATACCTGTTTCTCCTTGTTGAGGGACTCTTCCAAACTAGTAACCATTGCACGATACTGTTCCACATTACTAGTGCTTGTTTTGAGTCTTTCCTTCAAGTCATTCACCTGCTCTTCTGCCTGCCTTAGCTGGCTCAGAAGGTCATCTATATCTTCTTTGTTGCTAGGCTGACCTAATAGATTTAACAGCTTTCTTAAAATTAACATTTTAAATGATATCAAAGATGACTACTATTAAAGAATTTGTGAAAAAAGAATTTGTGAAATAAGAATTAAGGCTGAGATGTAGAAGTATTTAACTATCTAGAAAGTTTATTTCAACCTATGCTGAATACCAAAATAAAAACAGGTTACAGTCAGTAGGTTATTTAAAAACAAAAATGTTTAAGTATTTGAACTCTGCTGTTACAAATATTTTTTAAAAGGTATTTAAAAGAGAATATAAAATAATTCCACTAAACTGAAATAGCTACTTGTAGAAATTAACACTCTTAATTTAATTAAACCACTGTTTATGCCAAAATGCTACAGCTTGAAACATTTAGAGTAATTCTCATTCTAAAATTCACAGAAAAGGAAGAAATTACAGATTAAAAAAAGAATGTTTTCTTACTATATGGTAATAAGAAGAAAGGAGTCTTGGAGAATTATATATATACAATATATATCACATACATACACATGTTTACTTATGTTTTAAATTTCTCTTCCATATTAAGAAAGAAGTAAGGCCATGTAGAAAGATTACTTGGACTCAATGGGTTTGCATTTGAAATAATGTATTGACAAAGAGTAGCAAAACCTAATGAGACAAACCTTTTCCCTGCAGCTGTCAATGAGCAAAGATTAGGAATACTGCTCTAAAGAGATCAAACAAATCCATGATTTCTGTAAGTGAGCCTTATCATTACATATTTAGCAAGTAACTTCATCTCAAAAGGGAGTTAAAAATTCAAATTATTAACCCTCCACAAGAGAAACACTCTTAAAGCATCAATGAAATGGTTTCAATAACTGGAAAACTAAGAGCATATCTTGGTCAGCTGCCACATATACAACTATTCTGAATCTTTCAAGTCTATGCATTTATTAATTTAGGTGGAAAACTGGGCTTTACTGTATGAAGAGTAAAGTTTTTTGTTTAAATCTTTTGCTAGTATCTATGAAAACAATGGCTACTTATTTACAGGATATGTTATAAACCTGGCACTTTTGTCAGCCTACTTAATTATTTACCTTTACCAGTTCTCTGTGAAGACTGAGAAGCAAGTTGGACTTCCATATTACTGAGGTGTTGTTTCAATGAAGCAATTTCCTTTTGAGCATTTTTTAATAGTTCTTTTGTGTTAAGATGAAGATTTGTCTCAGTATCCAGCTGTCTCTTTGTATCTAAAAGTTGAACCTATAAGAAAAAAAATACATTAACCCTACAAACACTATCTTTCAATTTTTAAGTAACTAGAGGTTCAAATTACCTTTTTACAGAACTTTAAACTGGCTAAAACAGAGCAACAGAACTGACATTTACCTCCTGAACTGAAACAACCAAAATAAATCAACAACAACAAAAAAAGACAAAATGCTTTGAACCAACTGAGATAGGAAACAGAAGAGATGAACCCTACAATTTCTCAGCTTATTGATTTAAGATTGTCCAGGCTAAGCAAAGGGAAAGGAAAATGAGGCCACAGACTTCATGAACTAGGAACATACAACTCAGAATAGAAGAAGGCCAGAGCAGCTTGAATTCATAAAACAGAAAGACTATCAGAGAGAAGACAGCTTCCCAGACATACTATTGTGGAGACTTGCACAGGTTCCCTTCTTGAATAATGAGCAAAAGAGTGATCAGTGCATGCCTGTGAAAATACTCCAGACGGCAAAAAATCAAACAGAGACTGGAGTGGTCTGAAGACTGAAGACTCTGGTCCTCACAGCAAGTCAGGAATAATGCCTGTTTCTAGCAGCCTGACTGAAAAAGCTCTTAATTCACTGGACTCTGGGACTACACCTCAGGAAGATTTGCCTTGGCTCAGTTCAATTGCTCAGTCATGTCCGACTCTTTGTGACCCCATGGACTGCAGCATGCCAGGTTACCCTGTCTATCACCAACTCACGGAGCCAACTCAAACTCATGTCGAGTCAGTGATGTCATCCAACCATATCATCCACTGTCGTTCCCTTCTCCTCCTGCCTTCAATCTTTCCAAGCATCAGGGTCTTTTTCAATGAGACAGTTCTTCACATCAGGTGGCCAAAGTATTGGAGTTTCAGCTTCAGCATCAGTCTTTCCAATGAATATTCAGGACTGATTTCCTTTAGGATGGACTGGCTGGATCTCCTTGCAGTCCAAGGGACTCTCAAGAGTCTTCTCCAACACCACAGTTCAAAAGCATCAATTCTTTGGCACTCAGCTTTTTTAATAGTCCAACTCTCACATCCATACATGACCACTGAGAAAACCATAGCCTTGACTAGACGGACCTTTGTTGGCAAAGTAAAGTCTCTGCTTTTTAATATGCTGTCTAGGTTGGTCATAGCTTTTCTTCCAAGAAGCAAGCATCTTTCAATTTCATGGCTGCAGCACCATCTGCAGTGATTTTGGAGCTCCCCAAAATGAAGTCTCTATTTCCATGGTTCCCCCATCTATTAGCCATGAAATGATGGGACTAGATGCCATGATCTTAGTATTCTGAATGTTGAGCTTTAAGCCAACTTTTCCACTCTCCTCTTTCATTTTCATCAAGAGGCTGTTTATTTCTTCACTTTCTGCTATAAGGGTGGTGTCATCTGCATATCTGAGGTTATTGATGTTTCTCCCAGCAATCTTGATTCCAGCTTGTCCTTCATCCAGCCCAGCATTTTGCATGATGTATACTGCATATAAGAGAAACAAGCAGGGTGACAAGACACAGACTTGACGTACTCCTTTCCCAATTCAGAACCAGTCTGCCATTCCATGTCCAGTTCTAACTGTTGCTTCTTGACAGTTTGTTGTGATCCACACAGTCAAAGGCTTTGGTGTAGTCAATAAAACAAAAGTGGATGTTTTCCTGGAACTCTGCTTTTTCTATGATCCAACAAACGTTGGCAATTTGATCTCTAGTTCCTCTGCCTTTTCTAAATCCAGCTTGAACATCTGGAAGTTCACGGTTCCTGCTTGAAACCTGGCTTGGAGAATTCTAACCATTGCTTTGCTAGCATGTGAGATGAATGCAACTGTGTGGTAGTTTGGACTTTCTTTGGCATTGCCTTTCTTTGGGATTGGATGAAAACTGACCTTTTCCAGTCCTGTGGACCACTGCTGAGTTTTTCAAATTTGCTGGCATATTGAGTGCAGCACTTTCACAGCATCATCTTTTAGGATTTGAAATAGCTCAACTGGAATTCCATCACATCCACTAGCTTTGTTCATAGTAATGTTTCCTAAGGCCCACCAAACTTCCTCTAGGTGGGTGATCACACCATTGTGGTTATCTCGGTCATGAAGATCTTTTTTGTATAGTTCTGGGTATTCTTTGCCACCTCTTCTTAATACCTTCTGCTTCTGTTAGGTCCATACCATTTCTGTTCTTTATTGTGCCCATCTTTGCATGAAATGTTCCCTTAGTATTTCTAATTTTCTTGAAGAGATCTCTAGTCTTTCCTATTTTATTGTTTTCCTCTATTTCTTTGCACTGATCCCTGAGGAAGGCTTTCTTATCTTTCTTTGCTATTCTTTGGAACTCTGCTTTCAAATGAGTATATCTTTCCCTTTCTCCTTTGCCTTTCACTTCTCTTCTTTTCTCAGTTATTCATAAGGCCTCCTCAGACAACCATTTTGCCATTTTGCATTTCTTTTTCTTGGGGACGGTCTTATCACTGCCTCTTGTACAATGTCATGAACCTCTGTCATAATTCTTCAGGCACTCTATCATATCTAATCCCTTAAATCTATTTGTCCCTATTTTTTACAACTTATTAGGCATGCTTTGAGTCTGCCTAATATATTCTAAAACATAGACTCAAGAGAAGCACTATTTTCAGTTAACTTAACTTCAGTCCAGAAGAAAACTCAAGATTTAAAGAAAAATATCCGGCACCCCTCAGGATAAAACTCATAATGTTATGGCACCCAGTGAAAAATTACTAGGCATACAAAAAGGCAGGCAAAACTTAAAGAGTCTGTAAGAGATCTCTTCAAGACTGTGCTTCAACATGAGCTTGATTTTTAAACAGAAATATTCTATAGAAATTCAGAACACTGATAAGACTCACATCCAGATTTCTAGTAAGTGTATGCCTCTGTTCCACCTCATTCTCCAACTTCTTCTTTAGATGGGATATTTCATGTTCCAGTTTTTCTATCTGGCTACTAAGCCTTTGTTTGGTTTCTGTTTCAGATCGCTCTAATATTCCCTAAGGATAGAAAAAAAAAATTTTGTTATACTTAAAAAGAGTAAGAACAAATGAACAACAACAACAAAAACTCAAAGGCAACTGGAAATTCCAGGAATAGAACTCATTTCTGCATGAAGATCGAAAACATTTACCAAGAAGATATTTTGACATTTTCCATAGTAAAACATCTATTTAATAGGGAAAATAAGAACCATATTACCACAGCCAGATTTCTTCATGTTTTGAAGAACATAAACCAAAGATTTAATCTTGAAAACAATTCAACTGTATAGGACTCTGTAAACATAGACCTGAGGATCAAAACTGCCAATTGCCTGGCTTCAGTCAGTTCTCCTTCAATGTTTTACTTGAAATACTGATGTCTTAAATAAACTTCAAAATTCAATGATCACCATAACACATGACAAAAATGACATAAACGTTCTTATTAAGAAAACTGAGATACAATGTTAAAATTATTCAAATTAAACTTAAAAATTTTTTTCTACTTATCCCTTTTTTATTTGGTTACCTGAATTGTTTGCAGATTAGTAAGCAGTAAGTTTTGCCCTCTTTGTTCGGCCAACAAAGATTCTCTTTGCTGAGAAAGACGGACTTCTGACAATTTAAGCATTTCCTTTTCCTTTTTCAGATTTTCTGCTCTTACCTTGAGTGAAGTACAAATTTTAAAAAAAGTGTTGAAAAACAATGTGTCAAATGTAATAACACAGTTATAAGTTTCATGTATTGAATTATGAAACAAATATTACTGGAAATACCAATAAATTCAAAGGAAAAATTCTTACAATTACCACAAATACATATATTATCTTTGGTCCAGCAAATCAAGACTTAAAAAAAAAAAAACCCAACAAAAATCTAAAATGCCACAGTATAAGATGCAAAATTATAAAACTATGCAATAGTCACACCTGCATACTATTCAACTATGCAAGTTTTAGAAACTAAACTTGGCTTCTAAGTATCTGTTTGAGTGCTGACTTATCTATTTGAACTTTTTTCCCCCATGAGGAGTATCTTCTGAGTTTCAGAGGATAGATATACAAGGGCTTGCTGAAAATCAATATCCTCAAAGTATACATATTTACAGGATGAGTCAAAAACTATCAATTATAAAACTTACTCCACCAGTTTGAAACAGTGCTGCTGTCTATTCTCCACAAAGGAGTGAGGACAAGACAGAAATAACAGAGCCAACAGAATTAGAAAAGCTAAGTTTTAAGTCCCAACCAACCTGTATCTCATGATGGCCCGCAAAAGGGCAAATTACTTAGCTTCTGAGTCCTTTTCAATACGTAAAATGAGGGGATAACTATACCAAGATCATAGATAAAGATTAAAAAGTTATGAGAAATAAGTTTATAAAAAGCAAAACACTCTTATGAGAATCTATCATCAAAGACTTTAGAATTTAAGTTGAAAGTACTGTGAATTTCTGATCGACACTTACATTTATGTTGCAATTCAGGAACAGAGTTCAATGCTAATGAAAATTGTATACTGTTTTTTACTAGAAATGAGCAAGAATGGATAAAATATTCATCCATAGCCTTTGTTGTAACCAAAGAAATCTTAGCCCAGAAAAACCAACCTCTTTCCCTTTCCTCTTTTACTAGAAACAATCACCCAACTGCTCTGATGGACAGGTGGATGCCAGGAAACTATTTGATAAGGATGTATAATCCACAGACCTCAAAAATCTACATTATACCAACCAGTAAAATCAAAGTAATAATTAAAAAACAAGTGTCAAATGCAATTTATAACATAAGACAGATAATAGACATTGGCCTCACTTCTGCAACAGCTAGCTTTTCATTAGCGCCTCTCAAATCTTGCGTCATTGTGTTGATGATCTGTTCTTGCTTCTGAGTCGTTGCAGTGAGTTTCTGATTTCTTTCATGTAGGGATGTTATTTCTCGACGGTATCCTTCAACATTATCTTGTAGCATTTCATAACTGATATGAAAGAAAAATAATTCTGTAAGCAAATGAAATACTATATCCTAGCTCAATTTCTTGAGTTTCACAAGAGCTTAATTTTATATGATTGATAATATGAAAAATATGATTTGTGTAATAATGTAAAAATCTTCATTCTTTTTTCTAAACAAGTTTAGCAGTTAAATTCAAATTCTAAATAAGCACTGTATTTCATGCTGAATTAACTTTTTAATCTTACGTACAAGCATTTTAATCGTATTCAAAATGTCAATATAATGTTCATACAGGAAGACACCCATCACAATGCAGTATGCAATTTAAGGTATTTATGCATGGTTAGTGACGGATTTTTGCCAATCCTTTTTTTCCCATCTATAATTCTTCACCTTATTGCCTTATGTGCTTATGTCTTATGTGCTTAAAAGCTTAAAAGTGGCTGGCTAGAGATATCAGCATAGGGGAAAATGGTGCTTTTACTAGGATATCAAATTGTTGGAAAATACAGACTGCTGGTCATACTTGCAAACAGTCTGATCATGCAGTATACAGAGAAGTAACTTTTTCCTAACTTGATAAACTAACAACTATTCAATGGCTCTGTTAACTATGGAATGAAATTTACTGTTATTCCTCTGCAAGTAACCAAAAAAGTCAATTTTCCCAAAATTAACTCTAGCACTTGCTTCTCTTCTACCTAGATTACAAAAGGCTGAATGAATTTCTCTTACTTCTCTTATCCTCCTTAATTAAAATAATTAAGTCCTATGGAAACAGTATGTCCTTTAATCTCAGGAAGGAAAAATAGAAACATTCCTTATATGAACTTACCTGGACCCCTTAATAACATTCACAGGAATGTTATTAATGTTATTAATCAAAAGTGAAAAATGAACCCCTGTAACTTCTCAACCTGGATCAGAACCCACCAGAGAAAGTAATACCGCCACAAACTAACCCTTGAATTTGATTCCACTGAATATCAACTATTATGTTTAAGCGTAACTTTGGAAAAGAAAATTTACCGTTTAGAAGCAAAATCTAGCTGGGTAGAGATTTTGGTATTTTGTGATCGCAAATCTGTGACTTGCTCCTGAAGTTTCTCAAGCTGCTCATTCTGCATTTTTTCATTATCTGCCTTTTCTTTTTTGTAGTTCTCAAAAATTTCCTGCAGCTAAATATTAGAGAAATTATTAGATGAAATTATTACATGTTCTCAAAAATGTGACTCAAGATAAAGATGTCAAGTTAGGGGTATTTTACCTGTTTAAGTGCAGCCTTAGCTTCTATAGCCTCTGCTGGCTCAATTACTGGAGCAGGAGTGGAAGCAGTCTGTGATGTACTTGAACGTTTTGGAGTTGACACAAGAGAAATATCATCTAAGCTTGAAGCTTCAGAAATGTAAAAAGAATGATGTAATGCCTCTTCACAAAATACATCATGATCAGAAGTCAACAGGCTGACTTATTTAAACCACAAGATTATAGAAATTATGAAACAAAGAACCTACTAAATAACTTACTACAATTATTTATGACTTCTAGTTAAATAAAGGTAATTTTTGCAGGCTAAACGTTAAAACGTAACAAAAATAAGTAATATAATTCACTGACTCTCAGACGTGTACTTTGCAACAATGATCAGCATTTTTCTTACCTAAAATAATGGTGTATTTTAGAACTGATGATGTATTACAATCACTCATATATGGTAGCCATACTTGAAGTTATCATTATTAGAGCAGACATTGCTCATGTAGCAAAATCCATTCCCTAATATACATTTCAGAAATATTTCCCAGAAATACTTGAAACTTTTAAGATAACATATAAAAACTCCTACCTTGTAAAGGAATGGCAACTCCCGTTGTCTGTGACAACAGAATTCGGTACATATCACGCTGACGAACTATAGAATCAACAAGCTGCATCTGATGTTGCCGTGATTCACGGAGTTGTTCCAATTCAGCGAGGGCATTCTCAAGTTTGACCTGAAGCTCAGAAATTCTGCAAGAAAATAAATCAAGTCTATTTAACAGGACTGAGATTGAGAGGCAGTTATAATTTCTACTACAAATTGACTAAGCATTTTATTGCCTGTCATTAAGCATAGTATTTTCATCTCTCTTATCCTTTCCTTCTTTTGTTGCTATTTTAAGAATAGCTTTTAAAATCCCCACATAGGACTCAGGTACTCAACAAGGTCATCTGAAAAATTTGTTTGCAAAAATCAAACCAATTCCACTGAGTCCAAATTCCATTCTTCTTGCTTTCATAGCCATTTCTCCTTCTCTAGCACCAAAATGATTATTTCAAAAGATTCTTTCCTTTGAGTTATTCTTAAGCATCTTCTTCATGAAGCCAGGTCTGTTCCCCCAAATCTAGGCTGGGTCTCACACTTCTATGCTCTCACAGAAAGGCTTTTCTCTATTACTGCACAAATCACACTGAACTAAAATAATCTATTTATTGATCTTATTATCTATCTCACTTACTAACCATCTCATCCAAAAACTGGGGTCCTTCAGAGTAGAATTTTTCAGCAATATGGTTGCTTGATTTTATTTTTTTTTCTCCTAAATCACTATATTCCCAACATCCAGTACTATTTAAGGCACATAAAAAGTTTTCAATAAATGTTTGCTGAATAAACCAAAGTAAGTCTATTGCTTACTTGGATGAAGTTGTTTCTTGTTCTTCTCTTTCTCTGGTTTCCCCAAGTTCCCGAAGGGCCACTAAGAGACGTTGATTTTGCTGTTGAAGCTCTTCAATGTTTCTGTAAGATACTAGATGCTGTGATATTACTTCAGATGAACTACTTATATCAGCAGAGCTTACTTCCTCATCACGGATTACATGGTTACCCCTCGCTTCTTCAAGTTCCATCAGAAGCACTCTAATCTAAAAAAAATTTTTAATATATTATCAAATAGTATTGGTTTTGACTTTGGAAATGTTTAGAAGTGAAAATTCTCAAATGACAAGGTTACTTTATCAATACTTCCGATGGAGTATTAAATTATCTTGAAAAAATGAATTTTTAAGATTATTTTACATATTAAGAATGAAATAAAGAAAACCTTAATCAGAAAAATTATTTCTCATTTCTATGAAAAGTATGTAATGAATACTGTTATTTTTTAAAAAGAAGTCAAATTATAATTCCAGAGGCATGGTTCCATTTTTGTAAAACAATGACCATATAAAACACTCAGAAATATATACCCATTGTGTCTGTACGCTTGCATTTGTATGCTTAGATATGTATTACATAGTTGGGCAGAAGAGGAGTATGGGAAATAGATGCTAACTTCATTTATGCAAAATTTTTATCTATGTCTGTGTTTGCATATTTGTTGTTGTTCAGTCATTCTACATACAAAAATTAAGGTAAAATATATGAACAAAACAGATCTACATCTCCAAACTTAATCCGTTAAAAAAAAAAAAGTGTTAGGGGAATGCACTTACAGATGCATATACAAAATAAGTGATTTTATTTCAGTAAAAACAAAGAATGCTTACGTATGTTCACATATGCTCACATGTATCTGTACATAAAAGAAGATGTGAAAGAATACACACCAGTCTGCTAACTCTGGGACTTGAACTGTGGGAAGATAACTCTTTTATCTTTGAATTATTTCATTAATTACAACCAGTTATCTTCAAACTGAAAATTTATCAAATGCTTAAAGAAAAGAAAAAAGGGAGGGGCTAAGAGTAAACAATGACTAGACTGCAATTCATTTAGAGCAGTTTTCTCAGTTGATGAGAATTTCGTATGTACTAGTTCTATCTTACATACTTGGAAACAAACATTACTAGGCAGGCAGTTCAGGAAAACAAAATAAAATAGGAAAAGAAACAAAAAACTAACCTGTTGTGAAAGATCTTTTATTTGCACTTCCATTCTTTGATTGTCTCTTTCAAGCACAGATGAATGTTTATTGGCTTTATCTGTGTCCTCCTGCAATCGCTGAATCTCCTTTAAAAATGAAGTCAAGTGAAAATTCTGTATTTTCTTCTAAGATGCATACAAACAGCAGTTACACAAATAACAAAAGTATACAGTGCTCAAATATCACAGTAATCAACTTATAATTTTAAAATATTCTATATAATATAGTCTCTAAAGAGAAATTTCTTAAAAATATGAATACATTTCTTAATATTTCAAATAAGCTCAACATTATACTGTTCATCACTGTATGCTAATGAAGGGGGATCCCCCCAAGTTAATTGTGAATCAAAATGTTACAGCCACACCAAATTCATAGTATATTATCAAATGATGTTGGAGATCAAACAAACACTCTCAAAAAACTTTGTTATTAAGACAAAAACAAAGGACTGCATTAGTGATAATCATTATTATACCATCTAGAAATATTAAAAGCAAAAAATGTTGGGTAAGACTTGGATTTATTAAAAAAATGCACCGGGAACTAATTTTAAAGAATCAGCAACCAATGTCATAAGGCTGTTAAAAAAAAGAAAAATGGTAACATATTGAAGTAATGTTTTATATCACAGTATCATTAGGGATTTAGGGGCATAGTTTTAAGGAGCTTGATGTAAGCACAAAGTATCTTTGAAATCTTATGTTTTATCTCCAATCCATATAAATTTTGCTTTTTAATGCACTGTTCTCACATAACATGTATTATTTCACAAAGTATGTATTGTTATAGATAGTATACAAGTGAAAGATGGCTTATATTTATCCTGGTGTTTCAAGTGTCTCTGAGCACAATGCCATCAACGTACAAGAATAAACCAATTTCAGATGGAATTAAGTATAAGACAAGATGGAGCAGGCAAATATTCATGAAAAATGGTAATAACACAAACCTACTGATTTCAAAATGGGATCAATTAAGGTGCCAAGGAAGAAAGTAACTTAGTTATAAAATTCAAGAAATCTGAGAAATGAGCACCACAGAATCTAAACTGGACATGATATATGTTATGGACAGAAGATTTGGCTACAAAAAAAGATACTGAAATTATTTTTAAAGCTTTTGGAAGTTATGAGAAAAGTCTGTATTTATTACTGTGTCTGCACATTAGTGATGAATAGGTTTTCCCACGGTGAACAGCCGCTTTTACCCAATTCTTAAGCCCTCCACTTTACCACCTCCTCAGACAATAAGCTTCAGGTAAAATGCTCACTTTCAACAGTGAGAAAGTCAAGGAGATCCAAAGGACCTCTTTTTAAACCACACCAGATGGGCAGGGGTGTGTATTAAAGCCCCATATTCTCTCAAGGCAAGAATGCTAGACATGATTTGATTTAGGAAAAAGAGACCGTTAGACACAATACACCCTGATTTAAACTGACATCTAAATTGTAATAACAACAGTAATAAAAGTTTAAGTCAAATTAAGGACACATTTGGGCTTCCCTGGTAGCTCAGATGGTAAAGAATCTGCCTGCAATGCAGAAGACTTGGGTTTGATCCTTGGGTCAGGAAGACCCTCTGGAGAAGGTAATGACTACCCACGCCAGTATTCTTGCCTAGAGAATTCCACAAACAGAGAAGCCTGGTGGGCTACCGTCCATGGGGTCATAAAGAGTTGGACAGTTTGAATGACTCATACACACACACACACACACACACACACAACACAGAGATGCATTTATACTATTTAGCACATAAATTAACTGATTTCCTTCAATAAAATTTGTTTAGTAACTCTCAAAGATTTCTCAGTAATATTAACAGCTGTATCTTAATAAAAAACAACACTGTGCATGTGTGCATGCTAAGTTGCTTCAGTGGTGTCCAACTCTTTGCAACTCTATGGACTTGTAGCCCACTAGGCTCCTCTGTCCATGGGATTCTCCACGCAAGAATATTGGAGTGGGTTGCCATGCCCTTCTCTAGGGAATCTTCCCAACCCAGGGACTGAACCTGTGTCTCTTACGTATCCTGCATTGACAGGCAGGTTCTTTACCACTAGCACCACCTGGGAAGCAAACAAACAAATACTCTTCTTAAACCAGTATCTATTAAAAAGGAATCTAAAGAAATAAAGAATATTCTCAAACTTCCTTGGTACTTCTAATAAACAGAGGAACAGTAACAAAATAATATATGTAAAGATTTGCCAAATTGTGAAATGATATTTTTATAAAGGAGTTCTTTTCAATGAACAGTATTATCATATCCAGACAGAATATCAGAACTGCCTGACAAAAAATGATCCCTGCTAAATTTAGAAAGGTTCTATTACAAAAAGAGATTGTGTCTATTTATCATCCTCTAGAGAACCCTACAGAAAACATCCCAAATATCTTAAAAAATGCTAAGGGTTTTCAATGTTTGCTGAATAAAAATAAAACATTTTGCAATTAAGAGATGTTTAATAATGTAATGACAAAGTTTAAAATATATAATTACCCTACCACTGAAAAAGCAATTAGCTTTGGAGGTAAATCCTTTATTTCTAAGAAAGAACCATCCTACTTAGTAAATTATTTCTCCTCTGTATTTTTTCTACAGTTACAATTTAGGAATGGAACCAACCTTCATGGCTTGTTCAAGCTTAACGGATAAACTTGCCACAGCTTTCTGTGCACGCTCATACTCCTCACGCTGGCGTTTCAAAATTGGTGCTTTGGCTTCAACTTCTTTCACTATTTCATCTAGATACTTATTAATTCTTTTGTTTTCTAGTTTCTCCAAAAGCAGTTGATCCTGAGTTTCCACATAAGCATTATACAGCTGAAAGAAAGATATCATTTCAAATTCAAGCATAATATAGCCTGTATAGCTTCTTTACAAACATTCATCCAGCAATTACACAAGATGGCAATGTTTACTATATGCTGCATAGAACCAGGAACCAGGGAAGCCTTCCCTAAAACGATCCATTAATCATTAAACAACAAGAATAAATTTTGGGGGGAGTAGGTGTCAGAGAGGTCTGAACACTTTTTGCTGATGGAAAACAACAAGATTTGAGATCCTTCTTACCTCAGTTAACTTCATGCCAGGTTTCACTATCTTGGCTACAGCTGCTGCAGTAGGAGACATGGCTGCAAGCTCTTCTTCAGATAAGATGGCCCCTGTGCCAACACACAGAAATCTAGTACGCTTTTGGAAAATTTCAAACTAAAGCCACTAATGCTTCTCACAAAACAAGCAAAAAGTGACACCTATTGTACATTATGCATACATTCATATGAAGACTTTAAAATATGACAACAAATAATCATTTAACACAATTCTAAAAACCATGCAGCATTAATAGTTAAAACTATTCTGGAAACTAACACACAATCATTTGTCATCAAATGGTACTTACACCTGAGAATGAGAAACACTATTAGTGAAGTTAAGTGAGGACTACGTAGGAAAGTTCCAATATTTCCAGCCTTTAATAAGCTGTCTATGAACCCGTACCTTTACGTTTTGTGGCAGAAAGCAGGTCATTTGCATTCTCTAATTCCTTCTCTAATTTCCTTATTTTCTCAAGCATTTCTTTTTCCATTCGATCTTTAGATTCTTCCACCTCTATGATATGTTCTTGAAATCCTTTACTGGCTAACAACATGATAGAGACAGAATAACCAAAAACATAATTAAAATCTTTGAGTTTATAAAATGTAATAGAATAGTCATTATTTTTCCCTTCAGCAGACAATATTAAATTCTACAGACACTGGTTGATAGTTATTACTCAATGGAAGCTCTTAATGAACTTGTAATTCCTGAGGTGTGTGGCCTAGTGAATCTACTTCTTCTTTTGTTATCTCTTTTGTAAAAGTGGGAAACTAGGGGAACTCAAACTGTAAAACAGGGGCTCTAAGTATTTCTTTGGCTTAATCTGATCTTAGATGAAGAGAACACAAGAAATAACTGGGGAAGGTCATACATAAATAACTTACATTTTAAAAAAAGCAAGTATAGAAGAAAACCAAAGACTTTAAAATACACTTTATAACTTAAAAAGTAATACTTACTTATGGATTAAGACAGTCTCCAAACTATAAACCCATATGTATTAATATTTATCAAAGTAAATGTTTCAAAAATGGAAGAAAAACTTCCTATTAGAAATCAGAACACATATATGGCTATTAGATGCAAAAAACTTAGAAAAACATTAGCTACCTGTTTTCAAATATACTATTTGCTGAAACAGAGTTTAAAATTTGATCTAAGCATCTTTCTTATATATCAAATTTTGTCCCTAATAAAGTTAATCTGACCTCTAAATCTACACAAGGGCAAAGAAAACAGTACCTTCTATCTAAAAACAAAACAATCTTCCCATGATTGTAAAGTCTTACCTTCTCCAGTTGACTTCAAAAGTCTGTGTAGCTGGTCCACTGCTCGGGTCAGTTCATTGCTCTTTGCCTCTGAATCGTCAGCAGCGCTCTAAAATTTAATCTTAAAACAGTTATCCAACATCCATTAATGCAACATTAGGGCACGAAAATGTATGGTAAAGTACTTACCTTGTAAAGGTTAGAGAGTTTTATGTGAGCATTTAATTCATTGTGGAATTTCTCTTCCATACTAGCCTGCTGTTCCTTGGCCTGAAAAACAAAAAACAAAACACTAAAAAACCAATTGTAAGAGTCTCATTTGAACTGAATTTAGAATGCTTACCAAATGCCAAGATGAAAAATTCAGTTTTGAAAGTAGAGGTAAAGATTAAAACACCACTAAAATTAAAATCAGTTGTCATGATAGGGATGAATTACCTTAAGGATAAACTGATATTTTTATCTTAAAGCAGAATAGTTAAATGTCATTAAAATTAACCATACTTATTTTTAGATAGTACTTTAGGTGTGGTATACAACTGACTCTAGTGATTTTAGCCTAACTACAACATATAAAAGTGTTCTAGATATTTTATGGTGTTAGGAACAGTGCAAAACATGCAGTCATTTTACAAATTAACAGGTTCTGGAGTGTTACAGTATTTTCATAAAAGAGACATTTTTAAACAGGTCAGGCTATGGTTTTTCCAGTGGTCATGTATGGATGTGAGAGTTGGACTGTGAAGAAGGCTGAGTGCCAAAGAACTGATGCTTTTGAACTGTGGTGTTGGAGAAGACTCTTGAGAGTCCCTTGGACTGCAAGGAGATCCAACCAGTCCATTCTGAAGGAGACCAGCCCTGGGTGTTCTTTGGAAGGAATGACGCTAAAGCTGAAACTCCAGTACTTTGGCCACCTCATGCGAAGAGATAACTCATTGGAAAAGACTCTGATGCTGGGAGGGATTGGGGGCAGGAGAAGGGGATGAGAGGATGAGGTGGCTGGATGGCATCACTGACTCAATGGATGTGAGTTTGAGTGAACTCCGGGAGTTGGTGATGGATAGGGAGGCCTGGCGTGCTACAATTCATGGGGTCGCAAAGAGTCAGACACGACTGAGCGACTGAACTGAACTGAACTGATACCTCTTTCAGTTTGGTCAACAGATCCTCTACATGCTTTTGAAGATTCTCATTTGATGCTTTCAGGCCATTCATCTGTTCTTCCATTCTAGAAACCTAGAAACAAAAATGCAGAGTTGGGTGGGGGTTGGGGGTGGTAGTGGATACTGTATTAACTGAAATTTGATACAAAGTTTCACTGCAAAGTAAAAGCAAAACAATCCCCACCTACCAAAAAAGCATTTTATAGGACCTCCCTGGTGGCCCAGTGGTTAACAATCCACCTGCCAATGCAGGGGACCCAGGTTTGATCCCTGGTGTAGAAGGACTCCACATGCCATGTGGCTGCTAAGCCACAACTACTGAGCTGACATTCTAGAGCCTGTGAGCTGCAAACAGAGAGTGGCCCCCACAAGCTGCAACTAGGGAAAGCCTGCTTGCAACAATGAAAACCCAGCATCCCCCAAAATAAATAATTATTTTTTAAAAAAGCATTTAATATAAAATATGAATGCTTAAGAAAATAAGATGAATGCTTAAAATGAAAACTAACAGCTCACACAAGAACATGTTTTGGATCTAGCTCACAGAATCTAACCACCACTTCTCAAACATGTATCTTAGGAAAGATACACTGTAAGTCAGAAGATAGTATCAAAATTTTCATCAAATATTTTAAGTTCTTTATTTAAATGCAATTGGTTAACTTTTGAGGCCAACTGTTTATGTGTTGTATCTTCCACATTTGAATCCCTAATCTTACAAAATATTTAATTTGGTATTCCACTAAATAAATTTTTATAAGTTGGCACACAAACATAAGTTGTAACCAACAACTTACATTTTGGTAAGTTTAATAACTTACCTCCTCTTTTTTGTTTTCAAGATTACATTTAAGCTCTAGAATTTCATTTCCTTTTTCTCTGCCGAGAGCCAGCAGTTCATCAGTTTTGGTTTTCAACTCTGTATTGAGCCAAGTATTCTGATTGTGTAACAACTCCTTTTCTTGCTCGAGGCGCTTTTCTCGATACTAAGGAAATCCGAGAAAAAAAGGTTTATGGTGAAAGATTAGTCTATGGTTATTCAAAAGTTTTTGTGTGTAGCTAAGGGACAAAAACAGAATTTTATTTTACAATAGAAATAAGTATTTGCATGTATTCTTAACAGAAAACAGAACCAGATAAACACTATATGAAATTTAAATATCCCATAAGCAAAACAGTTCAATCAAAACTGTCTTAAAACTTAATCCCCTGATATTAAAAAAATATAGCTTTTACTTATTTTATAGATAATCTGCCTATACTTAAAATACAATTTAGGTGCATATAAAGCAAACATTGTATTTTGTACATTAGAAATTAACTTGTTTCTCACCTTAACAGAAACATCAGAAGCTTGAAGTTCATCCAGTTTTAACTGAAGCTCACCCTTTGTTGCATTGCTTTCCTTAAATTTTTCATTTAGACGTTTAAAATCCTCTAGAAAGGTCAGAAGAGAAAGGGAAAATGATTAATTAATGCTCAGAGGAACCAAATATCAAAGATGCATCTCTAGGAACATAAACATCTAAATAAGTAGTTCTCAATTCTACTAACTTGCTTTTGCCATGCTTAATCACAAATTTAATTTTAAATGAAACCAAATTCATGCATCCAACCAAATATGCAAATTATACTGGTTATTTTAAATGCAATATGTAAAGTTAAATATACAATATTAACATTAATTTCCTCATATTAACCAAAAGTTTATTAAAAATTCACAAATTAGCCATTTCTTCAGTTAAAAAGCAAGTATAGATATCAAAAATTTATACTCAAAACCAGCCAGGATATATGTGTAATTTCTCTTATATTCCTTACATGCAGGTTTTTATGAGAAAACTTAATTTTACCTACCCACTAGTTGATCAAAAGTAAATTTTTTTCTGAGACTAGTTACCAAATTGACTATTATTGTATAGTAAAATAAATATTTATTCTTTCTTTGGCAGAAATAACATTTCTCAAAACTCTTAGAAAAAGGACCCAAAGGGAACTGGATACCATTAAACTGCTTAAGAGTCACATTTAATTAAATACAGCAACTCTATTATATATTATATTCTATATTCTTGCTTCCTAATTCCTTCAGTCTGCCCTTTCATATATGGGCTCTCCTTTTAGGTCCCTAAATCGAATGCTTGTGGACAGCTTTATCAGTAAGGATGCCTGTACAAAATGAAGGCATTCAGCCTCTTCAACCGAACACCTAAACAAGTTCCCAACTTCGATACTATAAACCACATTGTGGTACATAAACCTTGGTCCAAATTCTTTGAGATGTTTTTCATTTGTATACTTGTCTGTAGCATTCTTTAAGTACTTAGAATGATCTGATACATTACACTGAAATCTACTCTGAGCTATGACAAACACCAGCCAATAGAAATGGACTGGGCATTTAATCTTAGCTCTATTAAAAGAGAAAGAGTGAAGTTAGAAGTTAAAGGTACTTCTTCATACCTGTTAAATATTCAAGTTCTTGAGACAGTCTCTCATTGGTTCTAATTAAGTCTCTTTTCTCAGCTTCCAATTCTTCCTTCGTCCTTGTAAACTGGCTCTGTCACATAAAGGAATAAGCATAATATATTTAAATAAGGAAATCAAGTTGATCAATTATAAAGAAATGAACATGGAATAGGCATTTTAATTATCATTAGCTGTGGTTTAAGTTCTTCTGTTCATATTCTAGATTTTTTAAATTACTTTTCCTAGATTCACAAAAATAATTTCCAACCTGGATGGGAGAGGAGCTTGGGGAAGAATGGATACATGTGTATGTATGGCTGGATTCCTATGCTATTTACCTGAAAATATCACAATGTTGTTTGTTAACCGGCTATATTCCAAAACAAAATAAAAAGTTAAAAAACAAAACTTCCCATGTCAGTTTCTAATCACTTGGAAGTGTCATATAGTTATATAATTACTTCAACAAGCCTTTATAGGAAACTTGATTTACTTCTAATTTTTCTGTCATAAAACCGACGACTATCACTATATTCTGGTTCAAATTATTTCTCAAGAAATAGGCCCAGAAATGGAATTACTTAAAATCCTTAATATATTTTGACAAATTACTTGGTACCAAGACAATGGCAGTTTATAGGCATTTAAGTCATAACTGCCTATCTCAAGCCACTGAAGATTATGCTTAAAAAATGAACAGAGAAAAAAAGAAAAACCAATGTTAACATGGGGAGGTGAAAAATAATTATATCCTGTTACATTATCTGCATTTTCCTGATTATGAGTGAAGCAGAATAACATATCATATTGTTACTGGCTATTTGTACAGCTTCCTATGTTTTTAAAAACTCCCTTGCCCATTTTCCACCTTGAATGGTTTTCTTACAATTTGAAAGTAGTCATGTATTAAAGATACATATATATATATATATATATATATAGTCATATTTTTAATGAGAAAATACTTTCTGGTGATTCTATTTGTTGTTTCTATGTAGAAAATTTTACATTTCTATTGAATCAAGTCTATCACTCTTTCCCACTATAAATACTTTCTGTATGTATTTCTTAACCTCAAATCAAAAGCAAATTTTTTAAAAAGCAATGGCAAGTGTCTGAGGGTCTATCTGGTCAAAGAATCACTAGGTATGATCACTTTATTAAACAAACTGGCCTGCAATCCTTGTGATCACCACCAATCTGTTATTCTTAATCACTAAAGAAATGATTATCAGTGTAGATTCACCCATATCCCCAATTGCACTGAAATACTTGAAATAATGCCTGGGCAACAGTAAGCGTTAAATAGGTAATTTCTAAAAGAATGGTAGGTAAGTAGGTGAGTGGGTGGATGGATATAGATGGATCTATGAACGCCTGGGCTTCCCTGGTGGCTCAGATGGTAAAGAATCTGCCTGCAATGTGGGAGACTTGGGTTTGATCCCTGGGTTGGGAAGATCCCCTGGGGGAGGGCATGGCAACTCACTCCAGTATTCTTGCCTGGAGAATCCCATGGATAGAGGAGCCTGGTAGGTTACAGTCCATGTGGTCACAAAGAGTAGGAGGCAACGGAGCGACTAGGCACATACAGCCTGAATGTCTACCCTACTTACAAATGGCATTTTAGTTACAATGCAAAAAACAACCCCTTTTTAAAAATCATGACTTAAGAGCTACAGAGCTAATAGCAAATGTGTTTTTTTTTTCATATCAAGTACTCATATTTTCCAATAAGTAAAAGGAATGTTCAGTTAATCATTACAACATAAAATCCCACTAAGAAATTTATGTATACACATTTTTGTTAGTAGCTTCTCCTAATTAAACGTATTTCATCTTCCCACTGACTAAACGAACAATAAGCACAATTAGAACAGAAAAATTTCTCAAGAATCATGTTCACAATTAGCTTTATTCACAGGAATAACTATTACCTGAATGGCAATATTGCGATCCTGAGCAACTTCAAGTTCCTTGTTTTTCTCGGTAAGTGCCTTCAATTGACTGTCTGGATAAAAGGAATTTTATGACTGTCACACACGTAAGCTTAAAATCTGCAATGACAGTTTTTATTCAACTGTCACCCATACACACTTTGAAATTAAGAAACTGAGTTTCAGAAAGGTTGAGTTGTACAGCACTGCATTTCAAATTCTTAAGTACAACCCAAATTTACTGCATTTCTAGTACAACTTTTACAATATGCTGTCCTATTTCCAAAATCATATTTGCAATCATTCTAGCCAACATTCTTAGGAGAAAGTATTTGCAATTACTCATTTCCTTATTTTTCAATGACATCTTCTAAGTCAATCATAAAAAATTGAACTATATTTACAAATTTAAAAAGTAAGTACAAAAAGGACAAAAATCAAGAGACCAAATAATATTTAAATCACATAAAGTGTGTACAGAATAGATCACAATAATGGATAATTGTAATTCAGCTGGTTTATGGCTTTAAGAAGAGCTATATGTAATTTTACGTATATATAATTCAGCTATACTGAAATTCAGCTATACTGAATTTTCAGTCCTAGGATCTCCACCCATAAAGTGTTACCTTCCCTTATAGTTTCTGTTTTAAATGTATGTTGATAATTAGGAAGAATACACGTTCTGAAATTTTCTTCCACTAAAACACCTATTATGTACTAGTGATTTAATGAGCAGTTATTACTATTTCCAAGTTAAACTGGCTTATTAAAACAAAAAAAAATTCTGCTAATTTAGTCTAGATTTTCTATATAGTTTAATGCTATTACAGCTTTCTAAACTTACAAATTCAGAATAACCTACCAAAAAAAAACAAAAAACTGTACACCCAGCAAGGTGTGTCTATCTAGGTTTATCCCCATCTTCTCCTCCCTCTCCCCTTTCCAGATTTCATATAAGAAGCTGTGATCAGTCACTTTCTTGAAATTTTTTAGCACTACTGCTCTACAAACCTTTTATTTTCTATGCCAAGATAAAACAATGTATAGGTGATGAGTCACACGCAGCGACTCAATAACTATTTATACTCTCATTACAAATGTATACATACCATCATATGTATACATCATGTTTTAAAAATGAGATGCCCCAAAATTAGCCAAAAAGAATTTCAACTCAAACATACAGCCAGTGGGCATGGACTCAGTTAAGACGACTGATGCTTCAGTTTTTCTCTTATTAGCTTCTTGCATTCCCAATCAAATTAAAATCCAGCTGTAGCTAGTAATAAATATTATGATGTCCCTACTCTATAAAGATCTTCCTACATTTGCTTTTTTTATACTGCAAACCAAGCACATAAAACACATCATCTTTGAGATCTTATGTATTTTTAGGACTTGCAGCAGCAGCAGCAGTGATGTAAGAAAACTTATAAAGAAAACTGGCTGCTCAGCTTTCAAGGAAATTACACCTTAAAGCAGAAATTACATCCTTAGATTTATAAATATTTATAAAAATTATAATGAGAGTTAAAACACAAGTATTATAATAGAACTAACAGGCTTTTTCAACATAATTAAATCACTCTCTACTTTTTCAGTAGCATAGCACTTTAGCCTTTTCAAAATGCTTTCATACACATCTCACTTGACATATACAGTTGTTGGAAGTAGACAGACAAGCGGTCCTAGCCATTTTGTAAACAATAAACACTATCACAATTTATATGACAAAAGAGTTTTTAACAGCAGTCAGAACTAGAACCCATACCTCCTAACCAACAAGCCCTGTACTCTTTCAATGTCTTTACCGCTGAATGAAAAAAAAACCCCTAATATTACCATAAATTAAAATAAGGATAATCAATATTTTCATATATAGTAATTAAATATTCTCAAAGTGTCTGAAGGAGTAGCCGACCTCAATATCCCAAGAATGTTAGAAAGACATAATTAAATACTTACTGAGCTTCTCTAGCTCAAGCCGCAAGCTTTGACACTCCCGGGTTTCATTCACAAGTCTCTCCTGACTGTGGGACAGTCTCTTCTCAATCTCAAAGTACTGTTGTTCTACAGATGATCAGAGGAAAAAAAGAAAAAATCAAACACACACATGTACACTGTCAACATTGCTACTTATTTTTAATAACCTTGATTTTAAGATTTAGGACATAATATTGGAACCCACACTTCATATAAGAGCGAATCTGAGTAAAGACAAATAGCCAGTACGGTAAAGGACTTCAATGCAACATTTCCAGCTGACTTTTTGTATATAAGAAAATAAAGCCTGAATAGGGTTTTAACAAATAATTTTTATGTTTATTCCACAAGATTACGAAATTCCTCAAGGCTGGCAACATGTCTTATTTATCATGGTATTTCCCACACACATCAATTGACTTCTTAGCATAAAGCAAACAATAACAACAAAAACATTAAATGGAAAAGAAAATCATTTAGGTTAGTAACTACTTTGTTTTAAAAAGGCTTGTATTAAACTAGCCAAAATAACACCTGAACATACAAAATTACTAAATTTATGTAAAAATATTTAACTTTCCAAGGGAAGCAACTGATAACTTACTGCTTAGCCAAGTATCAGTCACATAGAAGACATTCAATATTTATTGTGCAAATTAACAAATACAATGCAGTGTACTATATTCAGTGTTGGGATTCAGATAATTTTCAACATCGATTCTGCTTGACAATTACAACTGTTTTGTTTTTTTTATACGAAAACTTACGGAGTTTCAATACACTTAGCAAAAAAAACCCAGTTACAATCCCCACCCCAACCTACCCCCAAAAAACTGGTAAACCAAGACACACAAACGGTTTAATTTTCAACATCAATTCTGTATCGACATTTTACCACGGGTAATCACTATGATCTTAATCTTTCCTAAACGTTGTTCAAGTCACTATGTCAAGAACTTTCTTATTTGTGGGTATACTACAGGTATTTGTAAACAGACAATATATTTTCTATCAAACTTCAACTTTTGAGAGAAGTCAGATATATTAAACATCTGCACGTCTACTGTGCTTCCAGCGCTGTCTTAGGCACCTACTCGTTTTCTGTACATTTAGTTCATCACCGGACCAAAGCGACAGTCAGAACAAATTCAGGAAGTTATCAATTAGACACAGGCCTCTGAACATAGACTACTAGAAAACGGCAAAAACTACTGTCATTTAAAGTGCAACATACAGATGGGCTTAGAAGAGTCAAGAGTCGCCCACTCTCAGAGACGAGTAAATAGACTCAAATCACCACAATGGGTTTGCTGGACATCGTTAGGTTTTCCTAAATGCGACCACTCTAATTACAAACAAAAGGAAACTCCACGTACAGTCAGATTTTAAAAACAAAAAAGCTCCTTCGTATCAAACCGGGAGGGCGGGTAGTTGAGAGAAGGCCTACGGTGCCCACCGAGCCGGAGAAGCGATGCTACCAGGGAAGTTGTGGGCACAGCGAGCTTGCAAGGGGAGACCAGCCATCGCTGTAGGGTCGGGCCCAGAAACCAGGGCGGGAAGAGCGCCGCACTTACCGCTCTCCACCTTAAATTTCTCGTGCCGCCCCTTCAGGCCGTCGATCTCAGACTGCTGGTCAGCAAGAAACTTCTCAAGTTTGTTCTGGACGGACTTAGGCAGCTTGTTCAGCTCCGTGCGCTCCAGGACCTGCTGCAACACCGCCGCCATGTCGACTGGGCCGTGGACCGCGGCGGCAGCGGTCGACGCGGCAGAAACGGAAAAGAAAGGCGAAGACCCAGAGGACCCAGAAGTCTGGGCGGCCGCCTCGGCCTCCTCACTCGGTGGCTCGCGCGCGCCCGCCCGCCGGAGACTTCCGCGGCGGGACCCTGGGAAATAGATCTCTGTGTTAGCCGCGGCACTAGACGCGCCACAGCGCCCGCGCTCGCAAAGAGCGCGCAGCCGCCGGAAGCTGTGCACCCTGGGAATCCGAGTTCAGAGGCAGCCTCTGACCCTGTCTTGCAGGCCGCTTTCCGGCTTTCTTTCACCCGTCTCTCCGCCCAGCTTCAAGCCGCGCGGGCTTCTGGGAAACGTAGTTTTTTCCAATCCCTTCCGTCAGTCCTATTCCGCACCACCTATTCCGCTTCCTTCTTTCACCCCCGGCCCCCGACTCTCGCCTGCGCATGGACCACTCCTCCGCGAGGTGGCGCCCTCGTTAACCCACGCTCCTCCCCGAAGAGCAAGGCAACCTTACCGTCAAAGCTTCGGGATGCCATGGGTCGTCCTCTTTGGCGGTTTCTAGACACTGAGCCACTAGAGGGCATCGGTCTTGGCAGGGCCGGACAGCAGGCGCTGGGCCACTGCCACGCTCTCAATGGCGCCCAGAAGGGGGCGGGGTGGCGACCGCAGTAGCTTTGGCTGAGATGCTGCGGTAAAAGCCGGAGGCGGGGGGGGGGGGGCAGCTTACGTCATCAATCCGCGCCACCTGACTCCGGAGACCCCGGGTTTCGGGAAGTCCGTCGCTTTCTGATGAATTCACTGACTGTGGAATTGGGACCGGACGGGCATCTGGTCCCTGGAGACTTATACTTACACGCTAACCCCCTCCTCAGGTGGTCTGACAGTTCGTCAGGTTTGTCTGCCACGTGTGCATAGTCTGAGTACAGGTGAGTCAACTTGAGGGTGGAATTCGTGTGTGTGTAATGTGTGCACTCGGACACAGAGCTGCCTTTTCAAGGAGGAAAAGAAAGGGACAGACTATAGGAAACATACGGACGGACACTCGTACACAACACAGATCCAGTTTTGAGACTTGTCTTGCTTAGGTGTTCTTGTTTATTTTCGGTGGCAGGGGTGGGTAACAGTGATTTAACGAATGTAAGGAGTTCCGTTGAATTTCCAGGAAGAAACCAAATGGAGTTTGAGTGTCGCTTTTATTTGTATGTTTTAAGGTAGCGTTGCAGAAAATGTTGCCTTGTGTTTATATTGTTAAATTGAAAAACTGTCGGAACAGAAATTTTTAAACACATTCTTAAAAACCATCCTGACACCGTAACAGAGTTTACAGATTATAATTCGATGGTTTCTAACCTGAATCTGGGAATTGTTTCATGTTTGATTATTCTTGAAAAGAATTTGCTAAATTCTTTATTGAAAATGAAGCATTCATAATGTCGTCTTCCCACCTTTGAGAATACCAGAAAGGAGCTTCATTCGGATTTCTTTCCCCTCAAATATTCTGTGTGTGTTAGTCACTCAGTCTTGTCTTACTCTTTGTGACCAGTGAACTGTAGCCCACCAGGCTCCTCTGTCCATGGAATTCTCCAGGCAATAATACTGGAGTGGGTTGCCATTTCCTCTTTCAGGGGTTCTACCCTACCCAGGGATCGAACCCTGGTCTCCTGCATTGCTGGCAGATTCTTTACTATCTGAGCCACCAAAGAAACCTTAAAATATTCTAAGCAATTTAAATAAGGTTTCTGGTATGTGCAGTACTGTATTATGTCTTGCAAATGTGCTCAGTTGCTAAGTCATGTCAGACTCCTTGCCACTCCATGGACTGTAGCCCATTAGGCTCCTCTGTCCATGGAATTCTCCAGGCAGTACTGGAGTGGGCTGCCATTTCTTTCTCCAGGGGGTCCTTCTGACACAGGGATGGAACCCATGACTCCTGCTTGGCAGGCAGATTCTTTATCACTGAGTTATCTGGGAAGCCCGTATTATGTCCTGGGCCCAAAATATCATCATTATTGATCTACTGTTTGGAAAACACAGATGTTCTATATTTGGACTTACAGGATTCTAAAATTAGGTTTTCAGATGTGCTATGATCCAAATTCTTTATTTTGAAGACTAACAAACTAGACTCCAGGAAAGTTGAATGGTTTCAATCTGATTTTGAACAACTTCCAAAGCTTCTGCTGATATGCAGCATTTCAGGAAAAATTGAACTATGTAAGAGAAGATCTGCATTTTTAGTATTACCCTTTAGTCTAGTATGATTGGTTACATTTTAAATATTTGAGGGAACACTAAAGGAAAAGAAAATCCAGCAGCCGACTAGATTTCAAAACCCAAAGATTCTCATCCTCCTATTGCATTCAGTTTCTTACATATTAACATGGCTAGTGTATGACACTAGAAAAAGTAAGATTAGAAAGTTACCTTGGAGTGACTACCATTGTTATTTCTTGTAAGAATTAAGAATTATTTAGGGCAGAAGGAAAGGAGTAGAATAGCATGAGAAGTAGAAGAGAGTTTAATACACAGAATTGCATAATCACGATGGTGTGATCACTCATCTAGAGCCAGACATCCTGGAATGTGAAGTCAAGTGGGCCTTAGAAAGCATCACTACGAACAAAGCTAGTGGAGGTGATGGAATTCCAGTTGAGCTATTTCAAATCCTGCACGATGATGCTGTGAAAATGCTGCAGTTTATATGCCAGCAAATTTGGAAAACTCAGCAGTGGCTACAGGACTGGAAAAGGTCAGTTTTCATTCCAATCCCAAAGAAAGGAAATGCCAAAGAATGCTCAAACTACCGCACAATTACACGCATCTCACATGCTAGTAAAGTAATCCTCAAAATTCTCCAGGCCAGGCTTCAGCAATACGTGAACCGTGAACTTCCAGATGTTCAAGCTGGTTTTAGAAAAGGCAGAGGAACCAGAGATCAAATTGCCAACATCCTCTGGATCATGGAAAAAGCAAGAGAGTTCCAGGAAAACATCTACTTCTGCTTTATTGACTATGCCAAAGCCTTTGACTATGTGGATCACAATAAACTGTGGAAAATTCTGAAAGAGATGGGAATACCAGACCGCCTGACCTGCCTCTTGAGAAATCTGTATGCAGGTCAGGAAGCAACAGTTAGAACTGGACATGGAACAATAGACTGGTTCCAAAGAGGAAAAGGAGTACGTCCTGCTTATTTAACTTCTATGCAGAGTACATCATGAGGAATGCTGGACTGGAAGAAACACAAGCTGGAATCAAGATTGCCAGGAGAAATATCAATAACCTCAGATATGCAGATGACACTACCCTTATGGCAGAAAGTGAAGAAAAACTAAAAGCCTCTTGATGAAAGTGAAAGTGGAGAGTAAAAAAGTTAGCTTAAAGCTCTACATTCAGAAAATGAAGATCATGGCATCCGGTCCCATCACTTCATGGGAAATAGGTGGGGAAACAGTGTCAGACTTTATTTTTGGGGGCTCCAAAATCACTGCAGATAGTGACTGCAGCCATGAAATTAAAAGACGCTTACTCCTTGGAAGGAAAGTTATGACCAACGTAGATAGCATATTCAAAAGCAGAGACGTTACTTTGCCGACTAAGGTTCATCTAGTCAGGGCTATGGTTTTTCTTGTGGTCATGTATGGATGTGAGAGTTGGACTGTGAAGAAGACTGAGCACCAAAGAATTGATGCTTTTGAACTGTGGTGTTGGAGAAGACTCTTGAGAGTCCCTTGGACTGCAAGGAGATCCAACCAGTCCATTCTGAAGGAGATCAGCCCTGGGATTTCTTTGGAAGAAATGATGCTAAAGCTGAAACTCCAGTACTTTTTCCACCTCATACGAAGAGTTGACTCATTGGAAAAGACTTTGATGCTGGGAGGGATTGGGGGCAGGAGGAGAAGGGGACGACACAGGATGAGATGGCTGGATGGCATCACTGACTTGACGGACGTGAGTCTGAGTGAACTCCGGGAGTTGGTGATGGACAGGAAGGCCTGGCGTGCTGCGATTCATGGGGTCGCAAAGAGTTGGACACGACTGAGCGACTGAACTGAACTGAACTGAAGGAGCTAAAAGTGGAAAGCCCCTTAACTTTATAGAGGTGCTAATGATGGATAGTTTTAGACTTAGCAAATATATGTGCAAATCTGAGAGCTATAAAGAAATTTAATGCATTTTGAGACAAAACAAAACAAAAAAAATAGATAATCTAATAGACCATTTCAAACCAGAACCAATTCTCTGGGCTTTAGTTTTAGAATAATGCAAAATCATTGTGACTGGCAGTTTATTTTACTGGTGTTAGATAAGACACCCCAGCACATCTAGAATTGCCTGGGCTTTATTGCCTGAATAAGATTGGAATTTCTTTGCAGGTAATGACTATTACCTATATTCAGAATGCTGCTACTGTGTTTCTTCAGAGTCTCTATGGCTCTTTTTAGGTTTTTGGAATCATGTCTTTTTTTTTTTTTTCCTGTGTATGTGTGTGTGTGTGTGTGTGTGTGTGTGTGTGTGTCAATATTAAACGTCACCATATGTTAAATATTTAGAACAATGCCTTACACGAGTGAAAGCTCTGCATGTTTTTGTTATTATTACGTTGCTTTTGTTTACTTCCATCATTCTAGTTGTACTCTGAGTCACTCAAGGGCAGAGGCCAAGTATTATTCATCTTTGTGCCATCCCACTTTAGCACAGTTTTTAGCACATAGCATGTCTCCGTAGTGTGCTTCTTGAATGCATAAATTTGATTCTCCTTAGCTCCCATTGAGCACCTCAGAAATTATTATCTTTTCTATTTTAGAAACGAACACAGAGAGGCTAAGCAGTAAATTACCAAAGATGATACAACCAAGGGGTGGTCGATTTCAATAAGAAATCTGGTGTGTGGCTTACTAGTTTCGTGTTCTCTTTATCTGAGATATGTGAGTGATAGTCACTCAGTCATGTCCAACTCTTTGCGACCCCATGGACTGTAGCCCACAAGGCTCTTCTGTCTGTGGAATTCTTCAGGCAAGAATACTGGAGTGGGTTGCCATTTCCTTTTCCATATCTTCTGAGATATGGGACTAGGCTTATTGCTCATGTCAACTGTAGTTGATTGGAAGTCATTTCCTGTAACTCTCTGTTGAGAATTAGTACAGTTTCAGGTTAGTACAGTTTCTCTATACTACCCCTATAAGAAAAGCCATTGCAAAGTTTGGTTTTTGCCTAAACATGCTGTATATGTTTTCTTGTAATTTAGGAAGTTGAATTAGTTCTTAATAATGGGAAGAACCTACATTGTAGAAGAGACTGTTGGCCAGTATCTTTCAAACATCAATCTCCAGGAAAAAGCTTTTGTCTCTGGTCTTTTAATAGGACAGGTATGTATCTTTTCTTGTGCATTTATTGATGAAACTAATTTGTTTACTTTAAAGTTAAAATATTCTATTTAGTAGTAAACCCAACTTAGGTGATGAAGGGATGGAATGAAGACGACTGTAACCCAGGTTTGCCCAAGTCAGAACACATTCCCTTTTGATAATGTAAAAGTAACTTATAAGGTAAAAACTCCAAAATTAGAATTTTACTGACCAGATTATTCACATTTCATTGTCTTTTCAAAGTGATTTTTACTCCCCTCTAATCTTTAATTCCAGGTTGTCGAATTCTTTACAAGTAGCTTTTGACAGTTTTATTTTGGGTTTGTCTCATCTCAGACCTGTAACAAATACAGCTCATATATTTTATTACATACCATGGCACTCATTTACTGAATATTTTTTTTTAATATTGATTGACTGGAGAGGGAGGGAAGGGACTGGGAAAAATTTGGAAATTAGACAGATTTTATTTTCCTCTTGAGTTAACTCATAAAAAGCAACACAAAATGGAACAACTGTTTGGAGAATTACTTTAAAAAGCGTAAGCACCCACTGACTTTTTATGATTGATGGGAGGATGTGTTAATCAGCAGGGAGGACTGTCAGCAGTACACAGCAGTGAACAGACAGACAGAGTCACGCAGGCGCACCGGCTGCTTCCATCTTCACTCTATTTGGGGAGAGTGCACTATGGTCCAAGGATTGATTTTGAGGCCTAATAACAAATAAAAGTCTGTTGGGACAGGTTTCCTCCTGGATATTTTAGCATGATGCTTTGGAACATTCAAGTTGCATAATTAACGTTCCTTGTTCTGATTCTGTGCACATTCCTAAGCTATGTTCTCTTATAATTGGATATCCTATGTTGTCTACTTAGAAGAATGCACTCTGCAGAGAATCCATGTGCTCATACCCCTTCATGGTATTCTCGTTTTCAACATCATTCTGAATGTGCCTAGTTAGTGTCAGTGTAGCCCTGAGAGACGGGTACATTCAAAGAGTTTTCACAAATCTGATTTCTCATAAGCCTCGTGAGGCTTCTCACCAGACAGCCAGATAGCCTCTCTGGCTGAACTTCTTTTAGGTTCAGGTTACTTAACATCTAATATGGGATTCTTTTTGTTAGAAACCTTTATTTAAGGATCTTTACTTCCCTTTATTTTAAAAACTGAAGGGAAGAAAAGTCAGAGATGTAATCAGTAAAGGTAAAAGGTCAGGGAGAAATACCTTTTTCCAGACTTGCCTTACTGCACGTAGCCCGTTTCTCAGCAAAACTGCCATCTCACATGTAAATCTCCCACAATTTAGGGAGAATTCCACTCTCTCTTCATGCTGCCTTTTCATTCCTGCCAGGATTCTACTTGCTTCTTTCTCTTTTTTTTTCCAGACTCATCACTATTCTCTCCTTCCCCTCAAGCTTTCAGGCTTGCCTGTTTCGTATTCTCAGAGTCAGTTTCTTTTTCTTTTCAAAATCATAGATTTTACGAAAGCAAAGAGTTTTCTTAATCAGAGCCTACCTGTTCCCAGTGTTCATTTCAGTGTAACATTCTGGAAATAACTTTTACTGAAATAATTTCTCTTCCACTTTTTCTTTTCTGTTCCAGGGTAACACTAGCGATTAGGATTTCAGGTCATGTGTGAGGATACCGTCATGCTACCTTGTACTTTTACTCTTTCTTTGTAGGAGATTTTCACTGTAATGAGTCTGAGCTAGTAAATTTTCCCCTATTTTATCTTCAGGATTCCCACTTTTGGTTAGCATTTAATTGCTATTAAAACTGAGGAACATCCATCTAATAACACTTCGGTTGTCTGTCCTACACCCCCTTTGTTTTTCTGTGGACCACATGAGCAAGTTCCCCACTACCATTGTTTCAGTGAAAGTAAGATGCACAAGGTCATTTCTTACTTTATTTTCCAGGGATTTTATATTTGTTGAATTATCTAATCTGTTGAGATTACTTAGAAAATAAATTAAGTAGAAAATTGACCAAACATGTCATCTTTTAGTTTATGTACAGTTTAGGGGACTTTCTTGGTGGTCCAGTGGTTAAGAATCCGCCTGCCAATGCAAGGGCCAGGGGTTTGATCCCTGGTCCAGGAAGATCCCTCATGTCATAGAGCAGCTAAGCTTGTGTGCCGTAACTGCAGAGCCTCTGCTCCAGAGCTCATGCTACACAGTGAGAGAAGCCACTGCATTGAGAAGCCTATGCACTGCGACTAGAGAAAGCCCACGCACAGCAGAGAAGACCAACGCAGCCAAGAATAAATAAACACATTTTTAAAATGCAGTTCTTTCCGTCATCTAGTGAACCATTGTAAAGGACCACTACACGGTTTGCATTCATGATGCCAAATAAATAAGGAGCTAGTATTAAATATATTGAAAGATAACACGTGAGGTAAATGCTGTAGAGCTGTCCATCAAAATTGGTTTCCCTGTAGATTCATTCCATTATAACACAGGTATTGACAGTTTAAGCTGCTATGAATATTGCTCAGTTTTTGCATATCATGAAGGCTTTGCATTCCTCGGTGACATTTCCCTCTAGTAAGCTTTTCTAATTTGTTTTTAAGTGTTCCTCACAAAAGGATTATGTGATTCTTGCCACGAGAACACCACCCAAAGGAGAACAGAATGAGGGCCCCAAACATTCCAAAGCCAGATTGGATAACTTGGATGAAGAATGGGCCACAGAACATGCCCACCAGGTCATCATGTTTGTCTCTTATTTAGTTAAGTTTGTGTTTCCTAACAAAGTAAAAATACTTTATTCTCAGGTTACTAGACTAGGATTTCAGAGTACTCATTCTTATAAGTTTTCAAAACTTGAATAGTATACCAAAAATTAGGAGAATTTTCTGCTGTGTTTCATTCACGATTATATTCTTTTGTTGTTGACTACTTGTATCTAGTTTTTAAAAAAGCATTTTCTTACTTGGAGTTAAGTAATTCACCCGAGATTAATATAACAGGTAGTGAAACTGGGATTTGAACCCAGGCAGCATGACTTGAAAACCTTTGATCTTATTATGCTATGCTTTTCCACTGTTGACTTTTATCTGTTGTGTTTTTAAATTTAGCTTATTTCTAATTTTTCTATACTTTAAAATAATACTAGTTATTGATAATACTGTTGCTGGTCAGATTGTTTTAAAGACTTAAGCTAGGTACTGAGAAAGTAAAATGATGGTTAAAAATTTTTTTAATGTCCTTAGAATTTGCATTTTAACCAGAGTGAAAAACATTATTACCAAATGAGATTCAATAGAACAGTATTATAGGAGTATAGAGTAGGGGATGAACAAATATCTGTAAGTGGTTGGATTCAGACAGCTTCACAGAAGACTCTGAACTTTAAAGATGAATAGGACTTTGCTAGTAGAAGTCACAGAGGACATTGAATGCACAAAGGTGTGGATAAGTGACCCAAAGGCATGAAATTTAAAGGTGTGTTAGAATAGCAGGTAACTGGGTATAATTGAAGCATGGTGTATATTAAAGAATGTGTTTAGACTTAAGACTGTATGGGGTCAGTTTATGGATGGTTTGAAGTGTTAGTCATCCTGGGAAGGGAGGAGTTCATTTGGGAGCCAGTAGCTCTGTGGTAGACTTTCAGAGCTCCCTATTTGGAGGATTGATGTGCCAATAATTGAGAAAGTAATTTCAGTGCCTTGGTACAGTGCAAATGGAGAGTAGGGAGATTGGAAAGAGAGCAGAAAACATAATTATAGTAATAGTTCAAGAAAAGATGACATTACCTAGTGACTAGACCCTTAAGCTTCATGAGGACAAGGGTCATGTCTCTTTTGCTTATGGCTGTATCCTTAGTGCCAAGCGTAGTATTCCCATGGTTTGTGATGAGACACCAGAATAAAGGATACGTGAATGGATGAATAAACAAACTGAAGCAGAGGGCTAAACTTCATTGCCAAAACATTTCAGAGAAAGAGCTAGTATTAAGATGATTTAGTGACCAACTAGACTGGCAGTAAAGAGAGACTGTGAGAGTAGAAGAAGGTTACTGAGACTTTTTTCCAGGGTGTCCAGGAAAGTGGTGGTGCCATTACACAAAGAAGAAACAGATTTGGGGTGGGTGAAGGAAACAATGAGTAAATTCACTTAAAAGTGAATTGGATTATATCATCCAATGAACAGTGTTAAAGTAAGGTAAAAATAGAATTAGTTCCTTCTCCATTTAGCTTTAAATCTTCAAACACACATACTTGTTTATCTGCATTTATTTTGGGAGGTAGTGTTTACGTTTTTTTTTTTAATCCATTAAATATTTAATATGATCTTCTAGTGAAATATTAAATATTTAATGGTTAAAAAATCTGTATGCATCTATAAACATAAAATTTATAGGGCAAAGTATATAGCCTTTTTGCCTCTAGAAAGAAATGGTTAATTTTATTTATTTATGATTTTGAAAAGATATGCAGGTTCCCCCTGCTAAATATGAAAATTTCATGGCTTTTATAGGTCAAGCTGTGTCTCTATAGTATTTAGAATTTATGAAATCAGAGGGAGCTATCAGCAAACATATGCTGTGTGCTTCATTGTCAGTCATGTCTGACTTTTTGCGACCCCATGGACTGTATAGCCCCCCAGGTTCCTCTCGCCATGGAATTCTCCAGGCAAGAATGCTGGAGTGCGTTGCCATGCCCTCCTCCAGGGGAATCTTCCCCACCCAGGGATCAAACCCAGCTCTCCCACATCAGCAGACATAATACAAATATATTAGGAGTTAGATTATGGTATCTAATTTTCAGAAAACTTTGCGTATACATTAAGTACATAAAAGATAACCTGAGCACTCTGATCTCTTGAGTATAGCTGGTAGGAAGCAATACCTGTGGCATGAGGAACTAGCCACAATCAGATGGAAGGACAATTAGATATTATAAAGGACAAACTGGTAGTATGTGTCAGAATCCTGAAAAATAATGTTTAACTTTTTAGCCTGGTTATCCACTTCAAGAGATTTATTATAAGCAGATAATCCTGTGGACACAGAAACTTGCTAGGATTTTTAACCATTTATTATTTAAGCATATGGACAAGCTGTAGATAATATAAATACCCAATATCAATAAGATTTTTTAAATTGAGATAAATCTAAGCAATAGGAAACAATGGATTTTTAAATTGTACTCCCTCTCTTCAAATCCCAGACTCTGCTGGATATTATAGGAATACAGAGGTAGTTGAGAGTTAAGTTCTTCTATTAAGGAGCTCCCAGATTAACAAATAAGGTACACACATAACCATAGCACAGGTTCATGAGATAAGCTCCATGGGAAAACTGTAGTGAAATTCTGTATGAGTTTGAAGATCAAAGGATAGAGGAAGACAGCTTCCTCAAGCTGACTTTGAGGTGTGCAGTAGAGTTCCGACATGTAGATGTACAAGAGAAAGTCCTTCCAGGCTCAGTGAAAGATACAGAGTTAGAAAACCTAGCCATATGTGTGGAGAACAATGAGAAGTTCGTGATTGCTGCTTGAATAGTTCATGGGAAGTAGTGTCAGATGAGGCTCTGCATATCAGATCTATCAGGTTTTAAAGAGTCTAGAATACCAGCCTAAGATAAAATCTGTTTATTTAGCTGATAGTGGAAGTCACTGAAAAATTCAGTAGAGATTTCAGTCTTTGATCTTTTGAGAAACAAGTTCGTTTATTGCTGTAACTAAAGGGTGTCATTATTAAATGGTTTTATTTATAAGGTAGTTTTAAGATAGAAAGTTTAGAATACTCTAGGAAGATTGACACCTCATTCAACTTGGTTATCATCCATTTCTCAATATTTTAACCATTTTTTCAAAGCCCTCATCTCAGTGCTGTGCATATAGTTGGTACTAGATAGGCATTTACTGATCTAATATTTAGCTTCTCAAACACAGGTTGCATATAATGTCAAATGCTTTTGTTAGCTAATGCTGTATTTCTGTTTTTAGGTATCCAGGATGCTACCAGGGGGACTTTTAGTTCTTGGAGTATTTATTATTACAGCTTTAGAAATGGGAAGTGAATTTCAAAATACCCTGCGTAGAGTAAGTCTGAAATATCAAACATTCTTAAAGTTACATCTTAACTGTTGTATATGTTTACAGTGATCCTAGGCACGTTTAGCGGAGAAGGCAATGGCAGCCCACTCCAGTATTCTTGCCTGGAAAATCCCATGGATGGAGGAGCCTGGTAGGCTGCAGTCCATGGGGTCACTAAGAGTTGGACACAACTGAGTGACTTCACTTTCACCTTTCACTTTCATGCATTGGAGAAGGAAATGGCAACCCACTCCAGTGTTCTTGCCTGGAGAATCCCAGGAACGGCAGAGCCTGGTGGGCTGCCGTCTATGGGGTTGCACAGAGTCGGACATGACTGAAGTGACTTAGCAGCAGCAGCAGCAGCAGCAGACACATTTAGATTAATTCTCTATGATGAGATTATGTTAAAACAGCCTTTTCCACTCAGTTGCTTAGTATCTTGCTTAGTATCTTGTAATATATGTCAATATATATTTTCAATCAAAGCTATATATTTTAAAAATATTCCTTATTTTAAAGATAATTTTTTACTATTGTGAAACAAGTTATAGAGGATTAACAATTTTTATTGTGCAATAGCAGTATTTTGCTAGAACTCCCATTTAGCTCCAAGTGATTACCTTAATGTGAAATTAATGTTTTGTAATTCTTCATCTCTTCAGTTCTCTCAGGATCCTGAGAATAAGACATAAAGTAATGGCAATCAGACACTTATTCTGTATTTCTGGACAGAGTATCTATCACAAATCACTTACTTTTTGTTTAATTCCAGTGTCAGTCAATTGGGTAACATAGTTTACCAGTAAATATAAGGGTCCACAAACTGTTTCCCGTTAAGCCCAAACCTGAAGCAAGCTCTGGACAGCCAGCTTGGATCTCTTTTAGTACTCAAGATCCAGATAAGGGGACTTCCCTGAGGTCCAGTGGTTAAGAGTCCGCCTTCCAATGCAGAGGATGCAAGTTCGATACCTGGTTGGGCAACTAAGATCCCACAGGCTGCAGAGCAACTAAGACCCAAAGCAACCAAATAAATATCTTTTAAAAATCCAGATAAGCCTTCACAAATTTATTTTCCACCCCAAGAAAGAAGGGGACCTCATTATCTTGAGAAGTGCAAAACCCACCAGAATCCCCAAAACCCTTTTCTCTAGTAAAAAGCGTACTGCTCAGAATCCAGATGCTACAGATTCTTCCAGTTTTGTAACTTTCTCTCCCATCAAAAATCCCACCTACAAACCTTTGATATTTGTACCTATGGGAGTAAAGGAAGAAAGAGATGATAATCCCTCCCCCGGCAAGTTATTCAACCTTGTACCATTTTTACCATTTTAAATAAGTATACCTCTTTCACAGTTGTTCACCCTATTTGGCATTTTGAAATGTAACTATGTCTACTGCTGTGCATCATTTTGTGATTTGCATTGGATTGAATGGCTCAGTGCTAGAGAGAGACAGATCCTCCTTCCTCTTGCTTTCTGTATCTCTTGTTTCTAAGAAGCATAGAAGATTTTAGAAATGCTCTGTTTCAGAAACTGTAGCATTTCAGTTTCTTTCTTTCCATTGGCCTGCATTGAGGATATGATACGAAGTAAGCTTGTAAAACTTGTCAGTCTCCCATAAGGTCATTGCAGAGAGCTTTATTCATTGTATCACATAATACTGTCTTTGAAGAAATTTCTTTTGATATCATTATCAAGAAAGTTGTGCCTATTCTGATCAACTGTTTAGCTTATGGACCATGTGAATTAGGGAACAAATTAGGTTTCTTCGTGCACAGTATTTTTAGAAAGCTTAGAGCTAAATTTATGAACCCTCTCCCCATATCAAGTATGCATTTTTATCATTTTTACCTGTGGCATAGATTTATGTCCTTATTTCTGATTTTCTCACTTATAATTTGTGTTAGTCTGTATTTTATGTACCCTTGTATATTGCCTTACATTTTTGGTGACATTTAAATAAGAAAGGCCAAATGCGTGATATGCTCCCTTTTTTTAGGCTAAAAATCACTTGTCATTTCTCATTCTAATTAAATAAAATCTTCATACGTCACTTAAATGTTGCATGGGTGCTAAGTCATGCGTGCTAAGTCGCTTTAATCATGTCTGACTCTTTTTGACCCTATGGACTGTAACCCACCAGGCTCCTCTATCCAGGGGATTCTAGTCAAGAATACTGGAGTGGGTTGCCATGCCCTCCTCCAGGGATCTTCCTGACCCAGGGATTGAACCTGTGTCTCTTACGTCTCCTGCTTGGCAGGCAGGTTCTTTACCACCAACGCCACCTGGGAAGCTCAGTTGCCCCAAATTGGGTTCAGTTGATCATTAATGACAGTGAATTGTGTTTTTTTATTTAATACCCAATTTTTATTTATCTTTAAAAATGGAATTCAAATGATTAATAATCAGTTGCACTCTTTCTTTTGGAATAAAGAAAATTTAATGATAGGATCATGAAATTTTAAAGCTAAATGGGACCTTAGGATTATTATAATTGTCTTTTTCTGCACTTTCCTTTCTTCTTTTATTTTGCATTCAATTGTGTTTTCCTTTTTTTCAGCTAGTATTTGCTGTGGAAAAATCTGTGAATAAAAAGAGACTGTGGAATTTCACAGAAGAGGATGTCTCAGAACGAGTTATACTTCACTTTTGCTCTTCTACAAAAAAGTATCTTTTATTTAGGTGTTCATGTTTTAAAGTATATGATAACCATTGTAATGTTCCTGCAACTTTTTTACCCGAATGTTTATTTAAATCATTCGTAAGTTTTCTGTAAATAACATGTAAATAGGACTGCCAATAAGAATAGTGTTAATGATTGTTAATTGTGTCTCATGTTGTAAGGAGTTTGAGAGAGGAGATGGGGACTAGGCCTTCTGAATGCTTCACCAGCTGTCTACCCCTGTACATTAAAGTGCACTAGGTCCCCTACAGAGAGGTATAGCTTAAGCAAAGTAGTGCTTTTATATTGCTTACCTCCAGTTCCTATAGATAAAATGTTCAACTCAAAGCCCAGTTACACTGAGCTGGAAATTTTTGTTTCTTTGGCCAAGATCAGGTGACTCTAGAAGCCAGTTTTAGGGCCTTCTTAGCTTCTTTCCTAGAGAAGGCAATGGCACCCCACTCCAGTACTCTTGCCTGGAAAATCCCATGGACAGAGGAGCCTGGTAGGCTGCAGTCCATGGGGTCGCGAAGAGTTGGATACGACGGAGCGACTTCACTTTCACTTTTCACTTTCATGCATTGGAGAAGGAAATGGCAACCGACTCCAGTGTTCTTGCCTGGAGAATCCCAGGGATGGGGAGTCTGGTGGGCTACCGTCTATGGGGTCGCACAGAGTTGGACACAACTGAAGCGATTTAGCAGCAGCAGCAGCAGTAGCTTCTTTCCTCTACATGTTAGCAGGGCAAGTACCTCCCAAGCATGAGGCAGTTTTGCCAAGGGAGTGAAGCAATGTAAGGGTCCAGTAAATTAGGACCTGCCAAAGACAAAATTCAAATAAGTGGTCATTCCTACCGAAGCTGAGCTCTTAACTCCTTTGATATTTAACTGGAATGTTTCCTGTACAGACCATTTGACCCAGTAAACATTCCAGGCTTGACTCCATTCATAACAGCACTCCTGTTTGTTAAAAAGGGTGTGTATATGAGGACAATTCTGTAAGAGCTATCATTCTATTCATTGGGATGAGCAGGATTTATAAACAGTAGGAAATAAAGTATCCAAAGTATTATAGTCAAAGGAATTTATATATATAAAAGTATATATACTTGCACAAACACATGTATGCATATATATGTGTGTGTGTATACCTATCTTTAAGTGTCATACCATGAAGTGGTATGATTTTGTAAAAATTTGGATGCGTGTATTTTGGTTTTATTTTTGGATGGGTCTTTTTTTGGATTATTAAGAATTTCCTTTTTTTTTTTTTTTTAACTTTTTTGGTTATTTCTATCCTTAATTAGTAAAGAATATTTTGTCGAACTTATGATATTCATGATCCAAAGGTAAGAAAAAATTCTCTTTATAAAGACTTTTCTGTGTTACAGACTATTTTTAAATGAAAATCAAATTTTTGTTTTAATAATTCTCAATGCTGTCTGTTATTGACGTCCACAAGCACCCATAGTTTTTTATTTTGAAATATGCTTAATTTCTTTGCAGACCAGCAAAATTTTTGTTCTGTTTTATTGTTAGAATATTTTTGTTAAGCTCTCCTTATCTTGTTTATGGGTCCAGAATTATATTTGAGAGGCTTGTAGTAAGAGTCTCTAGGCTTGTGGGAGCCACAGTGCCTAAACAAACTGTCTGTACTCAGAGGAATCCAAACTAATCCTTTGCTAAGGTGTTGAAAAAACAGAGTGGAAAAGTGGCTGCAGTATTTTGTTAGCAGGGATAGGACAGAAGGAAAACATCTGGCACCTCATATAGTTGCTCAGTGGTTATTGATGCCACATCAGAAGCTTCAGAATTGACTCTGGTGAAGCTGCAGATGAGAACCACAGGACCGGAGGACTTGCCAGAATTTTAAACCAGCCTTTCACTGCGGGAGGGAGTTGCCAGGATTGCCTGGGATGTGTTGAAGAACACCAGACTTTTAATGCATGCTTTATTTTTATTTAGTTCTAACCTATTGCTCTTTGATGAAGGAATTTGGCCAAATATGTTGGATAACAACTTGTATGAATTACTAGGCTGTACATTTTATGATGTTTTATTGCTCCGTGTGTTTTACATTAATCACGTATTTTATGTTTTCTTCTCCTTTGCTAAAGAGTTCTGCAAAACCGGCAGATTGGAAGTATCAAAATGGACTATCAGCTTCATGGCTTTCCTTAGAGTGTACAGTTTATATTAATATTCACGTCCCGCTGTCTACTACTTCTGCCAGCTATACTCTGGAGAAAAATACAAAGGTATCAGAATAAAATGAATTTTCTTTAGTGATTGCTGAATAGATGATCTGCCTTTATTCTGGTTGACTGTGCTGTTCATTTTAGAATTTTGAAATTGCATTCTAATTATAATATAGTTACAGGTAACTGATTTGTTAGTCCAGCCAGATTAGAAATTTAGACATGGGACAATGTCATCCTACTACCATATTTAGCATAATAATAAGTGCTTCATAAATATATGTTAATTAACATGTAATATGTACATTGTCTTAGAGAAGGAAATGGCAACCCACTCCAGTATTCTTGCCTAGGAAATCCCATGGACAAAGTCTGAGCCTGGTGGGCAACAGTCCATGGGGTCGCAAAGTCGCACGTGACTTAGCAACTGAGCACATGTACATTGTAAAATATAACTATGTAAAAAAATACACTGTTTGGTCTTGTTTGTGTTCACCTTTAGTTGTTTAAAAAAATTTTTTTTTCATTAATATATAGTTGATATACAATGTGTTGATTTGTACTGTGGCATCACTGATGCACTGGACATGAATTTGGGGAAACTTTGGAAGATGGTATGGGACAGGGAAGCCTGGCATGCTGCAGTCCATGGGGTTGCAAAGAGTCAGACACAACTGTGTGACTGAACAACAATTTCTACTGTACATCAAAGTGATTCAGTTATACATGTATATATACTCTTTTTCACCTTCTTTTCCATTATGATCTGTCATAGGGTATTGGATATAGATTGAAAGTTTGGGATTAGCAGATGCAAATTTTTATAAATAGAATGGACAAAAACAAGGCCCTACTGAATAGCACAGGGAACTATCTTCCTCTTAGTTTTGTTTTCCATCTTCCAGTTATGTTTTGTAATTCTGTACCATTCTTTTGTTCATAGCTTTTTTGTCTTTTTTCCTGTTGAGGAGGTAAATGGAGCTGGTTTATTGTTTCCTCTTTAATACTGTTTTATATATTTGTTTGAGGCGCTTTCTCTTTTCTTACTTTTTTTAACAGAAATTACTGAATTTTATTTGACTGATTAAGCCACCTAAATCTGTGATATGTATGTTAGTTTGGGGAAAAGATTAGAAAACTATTATTTAATATGGGTAAGGTACTAAAAATTGGGGGTATACTTTTTTGTTGTTCATGATACTGAATTTAAATGCCACTTTATTGAAACCTAGGGATATTTATCATTAATATTTTAGGGTACTAGGTGGGAAAAAAGTAGACTCAAGGGAGTTTAACTGAGATGGCGTTATATCTGAAAGATGTTCATGTTGTGTTTCTTTTAAGAATGGACTTGCACGCTGGGCCAAGCAGATAGAAAATGGTATTTATTTGATTAATGGGCAAGTTAAAGATGAAGATTGTGACCTATTAGAAGGACAGGTGAGTCACAAGAAAGTCATCTTATGAAATTATTTGTGCTTAAGGAAAAATAAAAGCTGACTTATCTTTAGGTATTTAGGTCTTACTTTCATGAAAACAATTTTTATCTACTTCTTATTTCTAAGGTCTTTGAAACTGAAGGGCAAATGATTATCTCAGAAAATGATAGATTATTTCTGAAATCATAAGAATTTTGAAACCTGCAGAAGAGGGTGTCATCTAAATTTCATCTGATGTCTACTTTGCAATCTGCTTACTTAAAACTAAAGTCATATGTTCTGCCCTGATAACAGTTTACATACTAAGTTTGGCCATTTTATAAGGAGTGTGTATGGGGGGTCTTCTAAAATATCTTTGGTCTGAAGAGGAACTTTGGTGATTTCCCCCTTTGGAGCAGGGCTCAGTGAGCTTAATGTAAAAAACCAAGTAGTAAATATTTTAGACTTTGTAGGCCATGTGTTCTCTCTTACAGCTATTCGGCTTTTCTGCTGTAGCGTGAAAGTGGCCACAGACAATACATACATGAACAATCTTGGTTGTGTTCCAGTAAAACTTTATTTACAAAGACTAGAGATAGTTTGGATTTGATCCATAGGCATAGTTTGTGAATCCTTGCTTTAGAGGAATAAAAGTAGGAGATGAATGGTTTTTAAGGGTATACATTAAATTTGTAGAATATAGAATACACAAAATAATGTACCTATAGAAAAGACTAACGTAAAACAAATAGTAAGACTTTTTTCTCCTCTCAGTGTATGTTGGATAGCTCCTAAATTATCTTTCATGTTTCACTCCAATCTCAACAGTCTAATTTTTTAATTTCTGTGTCATTTCAGAAAAAATCTTCTAGAGGAACTACTCAAGCAGCTAATCATTCATTTGATATTAGAGTGCTAACACAGTTGGTAAATATTTTAAAATACTCCTTATCTAAAATTAAAATGCAGTATTTCTTAGCATAAGCTTAATGAAATCGTTTTTTTTTTTTTAAGTGTGTATTAATTTTTTGGCTGTGCTGGGTCTTTGTTGTTGCTGCATGGGCCTTCCTCTAGCTGCGGTGAGCCGGGGCTACTCCCTAGTTGCAGTGCTCGAGCTTCTTGTTGCGATAGCTTTCCTTGCTGTGGAGCACAGGCTCTAGGGCACATGGGCTTCAGTAGCTGCGCACATGGGCTCAGTATGTGTGGCTCCTGGGCTCTAGAGTGCAGACTCAGTTGTGGTGCACGGGCCTAGTTGCCCTGTGGCACATGGGATCTTCCAGGGTCAGGGATCGAACCTATGTCTCCTGCACTGGCGGGTAGATTCTTTCCCACTGAGCCACCAGGGAAGCTGTGTTTCTCTTTTTATGCTTGTGATTAGAGAGTCAAAAAATTTTTGAGATGTAAAAGAGACTATAAAGAATGTTCCGTTCAAAGAAAGTTATTTCCAAGAATTTATTCCCAAGTTGTTTGTTGTAATAAAATCTATTGGAGTGTATTGCCTCAAGACTATTAAAATTTTGACATCATGTAGCTAGCAGTTAGGGGAAAAATGTACATATGTGTATGTATATATACATACATATGTGTGTGTAATATTTTGTATGGTAAATTTTGTGAGCAGAGTTGTAATTTTCTTAACTTAAAAGATGTGTGCAGTGATGTGCGAAGAGTTGTTACGTACCTAATTTGAAGCAAATCTGTATCTCTGTTTTGGTAAAAATCACACAATATTAGCAAGGTTTCTATTTTTATATTGTTGCTTTACTTTACACATGTCTTCTCAGAAATTTAAATTTGGATAATTATTCTTAAAAGTATGTATACATTTGATTTTAGTCCTGCTTGAAATTATCCTTGAAGCTTGATAGCGTGTAAAGTACATTCATGATTTTAGAAAACTTTTCATTTCAAGATTATACTGAAAATGTTGAAACAGGGAAATGCTACCAGAACTTGTATTTTTTTTTTTTTAAACTTAATAAAATAGACTTAAAAGCCATTTGTCACAGGAGGGTGCTTTCATTGCTGCTTTTCCTTCTTTGTGTTTAGCAATAGAACATTACTAAATTGTCAGACTTACGCCGCTAAGCATTTCTCAATTTTTCTTCTCAAGACCTTAAAAGTATTTTTAGCCTTTAGTTTTCGTCCTTCTTTTTCGTTTTAGAAGTGTTTTTTTAAGTTTATTCCTCTACCTGTATGCTTTTTACTAGTTATACTTACATGACCTCTGTGTTTATTAAACAGTTCAATTAAAATTATTTCAGTTATAGAGTTGCAGTTAAAAATGTCTGGTGAGTGGGAATATAGAGAGAAGAGTAGAAGGTAATATCATGAGATAATTTATTATATAATAAATAATAAGTAGTCAGTAAGTATTTGAGGTCACTTTTTTCACCCACTATCAATTTTTGTTGATTCTTTCTTTGTAGCATAGCTCATCTTTTATTTTATGGTCCCATTGCCATTAGCCTTACAATCTAATTGTTTTACCTAATTCATCACAAGGAACTTAGTCTCTCTCTTTCCATTTATTCTTATCCAAAGTGATTCATTCTCTGAATCCTGATACCTTTGTTTTTATATTTCCTGGGATATCTTTCATATTTCTGATCTGTCTTGTATATTACCTCAGATTATCCTTTCGGAACCACAATTTGCATTTATTCACTGTTCATTTACTTATTAGGTTTTTTTTTTTCCAATTAATATTAAGTGTATATAAGAGGCAGACACTAACTGTGTTATTCCCCTTGTGTAAAATTCCTTAATTGCTCTATATGTACTAGTTCGAATTCTGATTCAAGGCTTTTTGTGGCCTCAGCATGCCTTTTCATTATTTTCTAACTTAACTATTTTAGATGTATGCTTTCCATACCTTTAAAGTTCTGTGTATTTCCCAAGTCATCTGTCTTATCAGTGCCATTTTTCCCCTTATTATCCAGACTGTCAAAGTCCTACCTGTACATTAAGATAGAGCCAAAATGTTAACATTTTCGTGAGGTTTCACTTGGTTACCATAACCAGAGGGATCTTTTCTTTTCCAGAATATAATATCAGCATCACAGAAATTCCTCCACTTATGAATAGGTTCGATTTTCAAAGTCTGCTAGCTGGTTTGTTCCGAAGTCCAAAGAAACCAAGACAGGTTGACATTTATAGAACCCAAATACATTTCCACCAAAAAGGAGAGAATCAAATCCTTTTATCTTTTAAAAAGTCTTCTCCTTGATATGTGTGTGTGTATAGACTTTTATATATACAGTCTAGTCAATTTTGGAAAATAATGTTCTAATTTACACATATATAAATATATACATATATAATATATATGTTGCCACTGTGCTAATATGTACTGTAAATTAGATATTAAATATGTAAAATGGGGTGTTATTCTTATACAGTAGAGTTATGTTTAGTGGATGAAGGGAGCTCATTACTCCTCCTCCACTCCATTTATTGATTTATCAGTGATCTCTACAAGTATCATAGGAGGCTTATTCCAAAGAGTACCAGCATTGTTACCCTGTTACTTCATTTAATGATTGACAGTTTTGAGCAGACCTGGAACCTTCTGAACTGTTGGGCCTGTGACAGATTTTTTTACCCAGACCTTGATAATTTTTAGGCTTACATTCTTTAAAAAAAAAATTAGCCTTTGCCTGAATTACATTAGAGTCACTGGCAGACGGTTAGTTAGCAGTGGTTAAGTTGCATGAATTGTCTTTTTTCTTCAGAGTTGACTGTATTGTGGTTTTTTAACAGTTATTTATTTATTTATTTTTGGCCGCTCTGGATCTTCGTTGCTGTGCGGGGTCTTTCCCTGGTGGGCCGAGTGGGGGCTACTCCTGCAGTGCAGGGGCTTCTCACTGTGGTGGCTTCTCTTGTTGAAGAATAGACTCGAGGTGCAAGGTCTTCGGTAGTTACACCGTGTGGACCTAGTAGTTAATGGCAAATAGGCCCTAGAGCTTGGGCTCAGTCGTTGGGGTGGATGGGCTTAGTTGCTTTGTGATATGTCGGCCCTTCCCGGATCAGGGACTGAACCTGTGTCCCCTGCATTGCCAAGCGAATTCTTAACCACTGGACCACCAGGGAAGTCTGTTGTTGAATGGCTTATTTCACGTGCACTTAGAATATATATTTGTACCACGTCCTTTTTTTTTTTTTAAGAATCATGGTGTTTGTTTCCAGTATGATTGTACAGATCTCTAGTAGTACTTTTGACGTTTCACTGCTCTCCTTGTTTTGGCACTTGTTGAAATGATAAGGTTAAAAATGTCTGTGAAAAAGCTCAAAGCCAGGCATGAACTAATACTACTTAGATTAGAAAAGAATGGGTCTATGAGATGAAAGTGATGATCACTGGTATCGTTCTCTGGTGACAGACATAGTTGACCTGCGGAGTCTGTAACATTACTTTCGATTTATGAAAGTTATGAGTTGAAAGTATAAATAAATAAATGTTTATATGTTGCTTGTAATTTTACTGTATTTATCACATCCTGCTCTGTATTTCAGTTATTTTTTTTGCAGATCTCGCATTACATACCTTCTGTTACTAGATCATGTTTTCTTTTTACATCTCTTCATCTTATTAGTACTTATCTGAGTTATCTGCAAATAATATATGTTTAATGAACATATTGAAAGAATATAGGTATTATAGATAGTTATGTTAGTAAGAAAAATTTAGATGTAGTGTATTTTATTTCAGAGTATGTTCAAAATACTCAGAAAATAACATATAATTTATAAGAAGAAATATAATGGCCTTCTAAAATTTATGAAGAATATTTTCAGACACCTAGGTCATTAAAAATTTCTTCTTGCTTCATGCAGTGACTTATATAATGTTTAAATATTTCATATAGTTGATAATCATTGTCTATTAGAACTTAAACAGATTTTGTCTTTCAGCTTCTGAATTCAGACCACAGATCCACAGCCATGGTCCAGATCTGCAGCGGCTCTGTAAACCTTAAGGGTGCTGTGAAATGCAGAGCTTATATTCATAGTAATAAGCCCAAGGTTAAAGATGCTGTGCAGGTACAAAAGGAAAACTGGTATATGAAAGAAGCATGTTAAACTAATTATTAAAAAATCCTAAAATTTTAATCTTTTTTCAGTCTCAAGTTTCATAATTAATTTGATTTTAACTGATAAAAGTCCAATCTGTTGGGCAGTCCAGCTAAACCACATGATTCATCCGAAGATTTTCATATGTAGAATGTCTTATTTTTGATATATAGAATATCCTTTATAAAGTGATGATTATACAGGTTTATTGTGTTCCACAATTAATACTGTACATATCAGTGCATTTGAAATCATTTCTTATGAGGGAAATTGAGCTTTTTAATAGCAAGAAAAATGCTCCTAGGAAGCATTATTTGGTGGTGTTCTATAACCTATATAATTTAGAAGTTTAAAAAATGATGATGACTGGCACTTTTGTTGTGGTTATACGTTTTCTAATTTGGAGTACTAGCATTATCATTGAGACGCAAAATTTCATTCATTTTTATTTGGTTTAAACTTACTGTAGAGATGAAGTTTAGGTAAATTTGCTGTTAAACATGATAAGCATGTTAAATAAATGGACCTTAAAAAATGAAATGATGTGTTAGTTATTTTAGTGGACATGTTTATACACGCGTGCCTGTTCAGCTGCTTCAGTCGTGTTCAGCTCTTTGTGACTCCATGGACGATAGCCCACCAGGCTCCTCTGTCCATAGGATTCTCTAGTCAATTATGTGGGAGAGGGGTTGATGATAAAATAATGTGAATTTAAAGTAATAGATCTTATTTCTCATTGCGCTTTTCTTTGTTTTTCCGTAGGCCATGAAAAGAGATATATTGAATACAGTTGCTGATCGTTGTGAAATACTATTTGAGGATCTGCTTTTGAATGAAATTCCAGAAAAAAAAGTTATGAGTATAAAATTAAGTACTGTTTTTGCATGTGTTCAATCTATATACTAGGATGTCAAGATCACCTTTTTTACTGCATACATCTATTAAAATAATGTCATCATTTGCTTTTCTTATTTAATGAAAAATTTCAGTTGCCACCTAAAGAAAGTTTTGAACGCCTTGTAATAGCAAATCTGTCAACATTTAATAATTTTAGGGAAGATTAAAAAAAAATTCTGTTTGAATTTTTGTCAGAATGGATAAACTGTGTTACATTTTAAAACCATTATTTTTTATAAATACCTGTGAAGTTTTTTAAAGAACTTATCCATGAACAAAAAATTAATGCATTAGTATTCAGCATTATATATAATAGAATCTTTAATAGGTATATATGCAGTTGATCATATTCTTTTCAGTTTTTTTTTTGGTGTGTGTACTAGTTTATATACTTTTCATCCATGTTATTCTACAGACTTTATTAGATTTAAAAAAGGCTGGTCCTGATGTCTTAACCGTATATAATTCCATCTTTTGAGAAACATGAACAATTTATACTTTTTCACTAACTTGTACTAGAAATCTTTTATTTTTACTCAAAGGGAAGGTTATCATATTAAGTATGCTTTTGAAGCTACACATTTATCTACCTTTCTGTATTCAGGTGTGAGTGGATTTGCAGTTCACAGTTAAATATGTACATAATTGAAACATACATGTTAGTTTTTTAAGGGAATGTGTTTATTTTTATAGGAAAAAAAAACATAGCTCCTGTGTATTAAATAACTTCTCTTAGTTTTAAAAGCCTGTGTATCAGACTTGGTGGACTGCTTATATTTTTTTTGTATTCCCAGTATAATAATATCTGGAATTTCCAGATTTAACATATATCCTTCATGTACTTCACAAATAACTGAAATTCCATTCACGAATAATATATCATTTTCCTGAGACATGATTTTAAATTTTACATGGAGCTATTAGAATCAGAGTTTTATTTTGGGAAGTATGTAAAGCCTGATTACTTAGCCACCCAATTAGTCTACCATTTCTGTGGCTTTGTTTTTGCTGCTTGACTTCATGTGTGTGCTAATTCTCATGATATTAAGCATTACTTTACTTGCTGAGTAACACCATATGTTACAACTGAACTATGAATTTTAGGATTTTCAGGGACATGGGGATGTACCCACCATTAATGTCAAAGATCTACTGTATCACATATATTAGTTAAATATTCCCTTCCATTACAAATGCTTCATAAATAGGGTATCATAATACTGCTTTGGTATTATTTCATATTAAGTGAGTTAGTATTTTGAAAATTTTGCTGATGTCCAGTCAGTAAAGTTAACTCTTTCTAATAGCAATTGTTTATAGATTATATTTTAAAAAGAAATCAAGTGTAAATAAACATTTTTGAACTGTAGTTACAGGATAATTATTCCAGTAACATGTCAGTATATCTTAGGATATCAAGGTAAAAAATATATTGCAAGTATAATAACACAACATGTAAATTTTATAGTTTAATATATATACACTACATTTTAGATCTTAGGGTTAGTTCTCATTTTACTTAGCTTGTCTTTCTTATATACTGGTAAGATCTTGTAGATTTGTAATACGGTAAAATCTAGAATATATACTATGAAATTAACCTAAACTGGAATATTTTTTGCATGCATAAGGAAATCTGCAAAGGGCATATTAACATTACCTTTGTAATCTTTAACGTAAACAGTTTTTAAATTCTGGCTATCCAGATGAATGAACTTAAAATTTAAATGACAGTTAAAAAAAAAACAAAGGACTCCACTTGGTCCTTTTGCTTATTGTAGCCTTCCTCTTCTCTTTCCCTTAAGAAGTATCCCAGACCTTCTTTCTCTGTCAGCCTACATTCAGTTCTGCCTACTTATTTAGTAGATGACACATGAAAACTGAGGTCATCGATCATGAAATCTGTTACCCTCTGCTATCCTTCCCTCCACATCCACCTATACTACCTGTCCTCTCAGAACGTTTGTATTTCCTTTTTGCCTGTAGTCATGGTTACACTCTCTTAACCGTACTTCTCATTCCTTCATGCGTTAAGAGGCAGCTTAGATATCACCTGTTCTGTAAAATTTTCTGTAATACTCCAGTATGACTTAGGATTCTATACTTAATCAGCAGAAACTCATTTCTTATCATATTGACTTAACTGTAAATGTTTTTATCTGTTTTGAACTTATTTAAATAATTTTGAACTAAATGCTCTGCTATGGGAATATGCCTAAAGGATTCTTTTTTTAAGTACTTTTTAAGATGTGCTGTTTTAAAAAATATCTCTCCTCCCATTTTAAACCTCAGATGGGCTAGAAAACTTGGTCTTATTTGGGTAATAAATGGTTAATCTAACTTTAATTTTAAAATTATATTTTTCTTTTTATACTTAGTAAGTTATTTAAGTATTGCAACCAAATCTTTAACATTTGATTTTATAAGCAAACATATTTGTCTCTTTTTCAGTCAAACCTAGAATTAATGCAATTTTAAGTAGTTTTAAAATTTTGCATGCCAATTAATATACATTAGCACCACCTTTGAAAGTTTTGAACTTAACCTGTTTCAAGAATTTATGCGCCTCTCCCCCCAAAAAGAAACTATGGCCCAAAATAATAGTCGTGACATTAATGTGTGGGTGGGTGGTTTACATACTCCAGTGCAAATTGCAGTAATGTAATTGTACAGCTAGGAGGCAGTCTGGTCACAGAGTAAAACTGGCCCAATTCTCATGTTAAAGCAATGTATTAAGCAGAATCTGGCAGGAACAGCTAATTTAAGCCATGGCATTTTCTATGACATTTAAGGCATTCTTCAGTGTCATCTGTTACAAAGCTAACGCTTGTTTCTTAACAATGAAATGTGAGTTACTCTTAAAGTTAGCCCTGGTTTTCTACTTGATCTGAATATCGGAAGCTTTTTAAATCGCATATCCATTACTGAAAGTCATTCTTTACACAAAATCTCTTATCTTTTTTGATACTTCCTCAGTCATGGTGTTGTGCCGAACAGTAATTATGTGTTTATGCGGATCAGTGGACTATGTTAGAAATTGAGGGAAATGTGATTATTGAAAGAATGAAATGCTCATTATTTACTGACATCCATGTTATTTTGTCTAAAAATGATTTAAAGCTGTTCACAAAAAGGCATTGCAAGTTAAAAAGATGAAATAAGTGTTAATTATGAGAATGAGGCAAAGGGAAAATGAAAGCAAAATGGGGTTGGTGGTGAGATTAGCACAGAAAACATGTATATCTTGATATCCTATACATGCTTGATTGGGGAGCTATATCATGTAAGATGAAGTCAGTGGTGAGATTAGTATGGAAATGAACGCTATCATGATCTATACATTTAATGTAAGTCAGCCACTAGTTTGTCTCTAAACTTGCATGAAGAAGGGAAAAATTGTTCAGAAATTTCAGTATTTATAAGGTTAAAACAAACGAGAAAAACAACAAGTTCTGAGACCAGGGACAAAATTGTTTCCTGAGTATTTTTTCATAGAATAGTGAATAACATAAACATGTATAATCAACAACATCCTCGGAATGAAGGCAGTGGTGAGTTGATATTTTATGGAGGAGTATCATTTAGGTCCCTTGCGGAGGTCTTAAATATTGAGTTAAAGAATTCAGTAAGAATTTTGTATAAGAACAGTTAGAAAATGAAAAGACCTTTTAGGTTTTATTTCTTTTGGCATATACTTTCATATACTTATATTTATCACTGATACCAGTGACAAACCTATCTAAATATTGTTTCTTCTCCTTTTAGATTCTGAAAAAGAGTTCCACATTCTCCCTCACCGAGTTTTTGTCCCCATTCCGGGATCCACTGTAATGTTATGTGATTATAAATTTGGTGATGAGTCAGCTGAAGAAATAAGAGACCATTTTTTAGAGATGTTAGATCGTATGATTCAAATAGAAGATTTGGAAATTGCAGAGGAAATAAACACAGGTAATTATATGAAGTTATTTAAGAACCAGATTAGAGTTGGTGATAGACAGGGAGGCCTGGCGTGCTGCGATTCATGGGGTCGCAGAGTCAGACACGACTGAGCGACTGAACTGAACTAAAGGTTACTTATGGGACATCTAGGTTAAGCATCATGTCTGTAGATTTCTTTCAAGCTAGTCCTATTTGATATTTTTGAGTCATTTAAAAATGTGTCTGTTTAATTTCTACATAGTGTATAAGCATCAGGGGTTTCTTGGAAAATTGTTATCAGAATTTAAGATACATTAGATTTTTTTTCAAGCCTAGACTTAAATAGGTAGAAATGTTCAGTCTTAAATAAGTAGAAATGTATAGATTTAAAGGATTTCTTTTATTCTAAGTGAAGTTTTCTCAGAATCCATTATCTTTAATTGTTTGGTTAAGCATCAGGTCACAAATTTTTTTTTTTAATGTCTTCAGACTATTTGCTCTTATTTTCCTGTCCCCTCCGTATAATTGGGATGCCAGGCTAAAATGGGCAGGTCCAAAATTTAGATCAAGATTATTTTTACAGAGCATAGATTTGCCATACTGAGTAATTGTGTAACACATTCTCTGTCTCTAACCATCACTTTTACATTTGATCTTGCATTTTAAAAGTCTTTGTTTTGTTTTATTTTGCTCTGCTTGCTCTGTTTTTGTTTCTAGTGAGAGCAGAATATGAAAACATGTCTATAAATAAATGTATAAGTATATACAGTCTTCCCAAAACATTTAAAAAAAATGTGATAAAAATATTACTTGCAGATATCCATAAATGTGTAGTATGTAGCCATTTTTTAAATCAGTCTTGAAATCTCTGATATCGTAGTATAAATTTCATATCATTTTTCTGTTGCTTGACTTAATTCCAACCCCCCGCAAGAGTTGGGTGACTGAGTCTTGTTTCTATTGTGAATAAAGTAAGTGTTTAGTTGATGAATTTCTAATCTGTCAGTAAAGCCTCAGGCTAGTTGGAGATCACCAGACTTGTTTTTTCAACAGCTCCAGGCTCATATTAATCATGTGGAACAGTAAGTTTGTTTTAAAGCAAAACAAAAATAAAAACCTCTAAATTGCTAAGTACCAGATGTTAAAGCTGCAGGTGTGCTTCAGTCCCCTGAAAACTAATATTTTTAAAGGTATAGCTATAGCATATTCTCTGAATGATAGATTTTGAGGCAGATTGGTAGAAAAGTTTGCTGCTTTGTGAAATATGTTTTTCTAGATGAGCGACTACTCTATTTCTGCCAACCGATCTTAGAATCATGAAGGCAGAGATTTTTGTTTGCCTTTGTTCTTGGTCACCTCTGATGTTGATTACTTGAGTAAGTTACTTCTGAGTTCACAGATTCAACCAACCATGGATTGCCTTGTACTGTAGTGTGTATTTATTGAAAACAATCTGCGTATAAGTGGACCTGTGCATTTCAAACCCATGTTGTTCAAATGTCAGCTGTACTGCTTCTTTATTGAGGTCTTGCTTTAAGTTTAAACTGAGGGCAGTTGTCATGTTCTAAATATTTCAAAGCCAAATACTCCCAAATGTCTTTACCTGTTCTTATTATTACTGTTTCTAGACCTAGTTTCTCTTTACCACCTTTCACTGCTTTCACGTTTAGCACTTTACTGAGAATCTAGGCTTAACATAGCATAGGTCCACAGTAAATATTTGTTGACTGAACAGATTGTTGATTTTGTCAGTCCTGCAGTTTGGGATCCAAAAATCAATAAGATATTGATCCTGTCTTCAAGGAGCTAAACAGCATTTTTTTAACCTGTGTAGATACTTTTACGTGCTCACATACTAGCTCAGTCTGCCTGGATTCCTCCATTATGTCTAATTATAGTTTTTTGCAGCTTCTTTGCATTATTTTCCACTCTTATAATTATTGATGAGTATCAGTTGCATGTTCAACAATGTTAATCTTTCACGTAAGACCATAGGATTCTTGAGAGTAAGTGTTGCTCTGAGTTCCATGCCTAAAGCATGATAGGTATTCATAAATATCTGTTACTAACTGAATGACATAGACTGAATATGTCAATTTTGAACACTGTAGCACATCTTTTTTCATACTTACTGTATGCTTTAAAAATTGTAAGCATACGCCTAGCTAGATAGAAGGTTTTTAAAGTTTGTATAGTATGCTACACTGAACATGATGATTTTAAAAGGATATAATAGCATAGCTCTATGGCTTAATAGTTTAGAATGTTTTAAGAGATGCAGAACATTAAAACGTGACAGCATGTGACACTTAATTGTTGCCCCATAAATGTTAATTTTAGTTTATAGCATTTAGTATGTCTATTTATTAGATATTTATTAGGCATTTGCTCTGTTCAAGGCAGTGTTATAGGTGACAAATCAAAGGTCAGATTCCTGTCCTCAAGAAGCCTGTAATCTAACTTGGAAATAGAATTGTATGCTTTATTAATTAATTACTACATGCAGCCCATGTAGTAAGGTCCTAGGAGTAACGAAGAACTCAAGAACATCAAGATTACTGACAGGACTTTAGGGTCGCCAGTGATTTGGTTGTAATAATTCAGTCAGCAAAAATACTTTGATGACAGGTGAGCAGTAACCTGTAATCTTTGGTGGCAAAGGTTTGACATGAGTGTTTTCAAGTTTTAGTAAATTCTTTTGTTTTTTTCATTCTTTATTATTACTACTTTTATGTTTTGCTTTAACTAGTGGTTAGTTCTATAATAGGAGAATGAACAGGGAATTATCAGAACATTTAGCACAGGAACTATCCCTATAAGTGATTCAGAGAAAGCTTCAGAGCAGGTGACTCTTGAGTTCATTTTGGAAGATGAATACAGTAAAAGTGACTCTAAGCTGTTTAGGAATTAAACACTTGGATCAGATGTATTGTGACCAAAAATAAGATTTGTGTATTATTTTTGCTTTATCAGGTACTTGTTGAATTTGAAGGAATTAGCTATTTAGTTTTTTAGAAGCAAAATATATTCCCAATTATGGAATAAGGTAAAAACATAAACATTTTAATAGAAAAATTAAGTGCTTTTACATAAACATTCTATTAGTTTAGAATTATCTTCACTTTTGCATTTACTTATTCATTCATTTATTTGTTCAAAAATATTGGATGCATAATTTTACCAGTTGCACATCTGAGTCCAGATCTGCCAGTTACAGCTTCAGTTCAGTTCAGTTCAGTCGCTTAGACATGTCTGACTCTCTGCAACCACATGGACTGCAGCAAGCCAGGCTTCCCTGTCCATCACCAACTCCTGGAGTTTGCTCAAATTCATGTCCATCGAGTAGGTGATGCCATACAGCCATCTCATCCTCTGTTGTCCCCTTCTCCTCCTACCTTCAATCTTTCCCAGCATGAGGGTCTTTTCTAAGGAGTCAATTCTTAACATCAGATGGCCAAAGTATTGGAGTTTCAGCTTCAGCATCAGTCCTTCCAGTGAATATTCAGAACTGATTTCCTTCAGGATTGACTAGTTGGATCTCCTTGCAGTCCAAGGGACTCTCAAGAGTCTTCTCCAACACCATCAATTCTTTGGCGCTCAGCTTTCTTTATAGTCCAACTCTCATATCCATACTGGAAAAACCATAGCTTTCACTAGTTGGCAAAGTAATGTCTCTGCTTTTTAATATGCTGTTTAGGTTGGTCACAGCTTTTCTTCCAAGGAGCAAGCGTCTTTTAATTTCATGGCTACAGTCACCATCTTTGGTGATTTTGGAACCCAGCAAAATAAAGTCTCTCACTGTTTCCATTATTTCCCTATCTATTTGCCAAGAAGTGATGGGACCAGGTGCTGTGATCTTTTTTTTCTGAATGTTGAGTTTTAAGCCAACTTTTTCACCCTCCTCTTCCACTTTCATCAAGAGGCTCTTTAGTTCTTCACTTTCTCCCATAAGGTTGGTGTCTTCTGTGTGTCTGAGGTTATTGATATTTTCCCGGCAGTCTTGATGAACACTTAAAGCTGTGTAACCTTAAACAAGTCCCCTTTGAACCCCAGGTTCTCATGGGGTTGGTATTAGAATTTACTAAAAATGTTAGAATATATTCTGAACAGAAAGAGATATATAAATGTAAGGTGATACTTACTAGAATTATTATAAAATGTTAAAGAATGTACCTTCTGAATTATAATTAAGTCAATAATAATAAAGTATGAGATTAATGCTATATAGCGTGAATATATTTTCCTAATTATTTGAAATTAGGGTTTCCATGGAAAATCATGAAAAGTGGAGCTCAAATGTTCAAATTTAGAGATTGAAATCAATGATTGTACATTTATAATTGTTAAACTTGTTATAAGTATCTAGCTTTAGTCTCTAAGTATTTGATGTTATTTGCTTATTTAATTATTTCTGTTCTATAATATAGTTGCCAAGTAGTTGCTATGTTTAAAACACATATTTTGCCAGTAGGTATTTTAAAATAACTTAAGGGATGAAGAACAATTTGTTTGTCAAAATGACTCACTTAAGGTGAAGAATAACTGGCTTTAAAATTTCTTAAATGTATTAGTCACCTCCTAGTAGATATTAACTTAATAATTCAGATGTTCTTTATTTACAGTATCAGCTAAAAATTTAGAGACACACCTTTAAAATCTGGTGGAACCCATCTTTGGTAATTCTCTCTTGGTATCAGAGGTGAAATTAATTTTTGTTGTTTGGTTAAACATTGATAATAAAGGAAAACAAGTAATGCTGAAGATGTATTTTCATGGCTAAATCACTGGCTAATGAAACCTTATTAACTTAGGAGTTAGGGATCTGGAAGATGAAAGATGACAGCTAAGAGTTTAAGTTCTAACGTTTCATTTTAACTTTCTTCTAAATAGTCCTACTTGTCAGCAGCTTGGAATGAAATTGAATATATCTACAACTTAGCGTGTATTCATCATGTCCTTATTTTCTCTTTTGTTGACAGTTGCTTAAGAAAGATTGCTTTCTCCCATGAATAATTTGAATTTGTCTGCAGTTAAAATTATCTGGTTTTAAGAAATGATTAAGATCTAATTTCCTTTTGAATCACATGTTGTTTGCATTTAAAGTTCAGATAACACTAAGGTGTTGGTAAAACTACAGTGCATGAGATTTTAATTAAATTCTATATGCCCTCATAGGGACTTCCCTGGTGGTCCAGTGGTTAAGATAGACTTCACGCTTCCATTGCTGGGGACATGAGTTCAGTCACTGGTCAGGGAACTAAGATTCTGCATGCTGCACAGTACGTCCAAAAAATAAAATAAACGTGTATTAAAAAACAATTCTACGTGCCCACACCCAAAACAGATACAAATTGTTATGATAAGGATTTATTCACTCTTGAAAAATGCTCTTCTTTAGTAAAACTGTCTCAAATTTGTATCAAATCAATATAATTTTGTATGACAGATTTTAAAATGAAAATAGAGCTTGGAATGTCTTTTTTAAAGAGATATAAATTGTTTATACAAAGGATTTGACTTCTTTGAGCATTATGTTACATATAACTATTCAGTTTTAAAGGTGTAATGCCATGAAAAATAAAGCCATTTTTGTGCTGTTTATAAATACTGAAGTAAAAAAGTAAAAAAAAAGTCTCCAGCATATAAGTTAAAAAAGTGCACTTCATACTTCATCCATTATTTGTGTTTGTATCTGAGGTAAAGATTTTAATGGCCCAAAGAAAAGCTTTAAGCAGTGATATTTGCTAATAGAAAAACCAAAGGTGTGTGTATGTTTTTAAAATAAATAAAATTGTACTTGCATTCAACATTTAGACCTATGGATGAAGTTAGGGAAGCTTTTAAGCTGGTGAGCTAATGTAGTCTAGAAGTATAGTGTTAGGGCGATAACTGGGAGCTATAGAAATATAGAAGACTGAATAATTCTGGAGAAAGTTCATAAGAACAATTTGCTGGTCTTTGTGACTGATCTGATATGGGAGTAGAACAAAATAGAAAAATGTTTTGTGTTCATTTTTAAAGTACTTTAGTCAAATGCTCAAAGAGGAAAAAAAAAAGAGTGGTTGTGCCCTTGATTCTAATGAGGTGTGGCTACTGAGGATTATTTCTCAACATGACAAACTTTTCTTCCTGAGAAATTGATGAGTAGCAAGCAATTTTGATATCATAGATAATTATTTCAATAATTGTATGTGTCATCCTTGTAAGAGCATCCTCATAGATGTACACACAGTATCAGTTCAGTTCAGTTGCTCAGTCATGTCCGACTCTTTGCGACCCTGTGAACCGCAGCACACCAGGCCTCCCTGTCCATCACCAACTCCCAGAGTCCACCCACACCCATGTCCATTGAGTCGGTGATGCCATCCCACCATCTCATCTTCTGTCATCCCCTCCTCCTCCTGCCCTCAGTCTTTCCCAGCATCAGGGTCTTTTCAAATGAGTCAGCTCTTCACAATCAGGTAGCTAGAGTATTGGAGTTTCAGCTTCAGCATCAGTCCTTCCAATGAACACCCAGGACTGATCTCCTTTAGGATGGATTGGTTGGATCTCCTTGCAGTCCAAGGGACTCTCAAGAGTCCTCTCCAACACCACAGTTCAAAAGCATCAACTCTTCTGCCCTCAGCTTTCTTTATAGTCCACCTCTCATATCCATACATGACCACTGGAAAAATCATAACCTTGACTAGACAGACCTTTGTTGGCAAAGTAATGTCTCTGCTTTTTAGTATGCTGTCTAGGTTGGTCATAACTTTTCTTCCAAGGAGTAAGTGTCTTTTAATTTCATGGCTGCAGTCACCATCTGCAGTGGTTTGGGAGCTCAGAAAAATAAAGTCAGCCACTGTTTCCACTGTTTCCCCATCTATTTGCCATGAAGTGATGGGACCAGATGCCATGATCTTAGTTTTCTGAATGTTGAGCTGTAAGCCAACCTTTTCACTCTCCTCTTTCACTTTCATCAAGAGGCTCTTTAGCTCCTCTTCACTTTCTGCCATAAGGGTGGTGTCATCTGCATATCTGAGGTTATTGATATTTCTCCCGGCAATCTTGATTCCAGCTTGTGCTTCTTCCAGCCCAGTGTTTCTCATGATGTACTCTGCATATAAGCGCACAGTATATTGGGATACAAAAATGTCTATGAAAGATATTTCAATCCCAAGCAATAAGATATTTTACTTTGAATTTAAACAGTATTTACTGTTTCTCACTCTGCTATTCTCTAATCTTTGTAAATATTAATAAAGAGATCAATATGAAGTGCAGTTGATCCTTGAACCACATGGGGATTTAAGGGCACTGACCCTCCCACAGTCAAAAATCGCATATAGCTTCACAGTATGGGCAGTACTGTGGGCTTCCCAGGTGGCGCTAATGGTAAAGAACCAGAGCAGGCAGACTTAAGAGACGTGGGTTTGATACCTAGGTTGGGAAGATCCCCCGGAGAAGGGCACGGCAACCCACTCCAGTGTTCTTACCTGGAAAATCCCATGGACAGAGTAACCTGGTGGGCTACGGTTCATGAGGTCACAAAGAGTCAGACATGTCTGAAGTGACTTAGCACACATGGGCAGTGCTGCATCCATGGATTCAGCTGACCATGGATCATATAATATATATTTAGTGAAAAAAAAGTCACGTGTAATTAAATGGATCCATGCAGTTCAGACCCGTGTTGTTTAAGGATCAACTGCAATTGCTTTCTCTAGAACAGCTCCCTGCTATCCCCTTTTGAGGCAAAGTAGGGAGAATGGTTCCAGGATCCCCCCATGCTTCAACCAGAGTAATTCTGTTTTCATCTGTTTCACATACTGGGATTTCCTGTCTGATTTTTTAACACTAGTTTAAAAAAGAAAACCACTTGTCTATGTGATCCCTAAGAATGTTTTCAGTTCAAAAACTTTTTAGACAGTTTTAAATAAATTCAGCTAGGCTAGCCCTCACAAATTATTGTCAGCATAATGAAGTAGGAAGAAGACTTATACTTGAATCCTCATTCTGTTGCTTATGATGCTCAAATATTCACTTAGTGTCCCAGATTTTATTTTTCAGCTGTAAATGAGATAATGTATGTACTTGGCTTAACATTGAGTTGTTTTAAGGTCAAATTTATGATCACATTTTGCTTATATATTACAAATTTCAGGTGATCTAACTGTTTCTGTAAATATTTTAGGTATGTAAGGTCTGTCCCATGGACTGTAGTTTGGCCCATGGGTTAGTTTGCCAGTCCTTGCTTTTGTATTAATATATGATTGCTTAGAATGATTAATCCAGAACCATCAATAAGTATATTATAAATTAATCCTAGTTAAGAGAGAAGGTTACCCTGTCTGTGTAGTTTGATTTTTAGTATCAGTTTATCTCTACTATCATATGGTAATCAGATTATAATTTGTGGACATCATTTAGAACTAGCTGTATGGCTTTTTGATATCAATCAGTTATGAAAGTATATAAAGTATTTTAAAAAGTATATCAGTCTGACATATAATCCATGAAATTTAGTTCACCTACACTTAATAAAGAGCAAATTGTTATTTTAAAGTCAAGTGAAAAAAATAAATTTTTAAAAAAGTCAAGTTGAAGGAAAATGGAGCTCATTGTGTGTTTTTTATAGTGTTCTTTAAAGGTTATTTTTAAATGGTAATTATTCCCATCTTACTTAGTATTTATTATTATTATCTTCTTACAGCCTGTATAAGTTCCTCTATGGATACTGAAGCTTCACTGGACAACACAGATGATGAACAACCAAAACAGCCAATTAAAACTACAATAGTGTTGAAAATTCAGCAAAACATAGGTATTATATTTCTTCTATAAAATTGAAAAGATGATATTTTGGACTTGCATTTTTTTGTTACTTTAAAATTATTTTCATTTTGTTTTCTTAAAAGAGCTAGATTAAGCTAGTACTAAATACTGTGGAAAGTGGCAGAAAGATTTATAAAAAAAGCATTGTCCCAAGTGCTCTCAAAAATGACACTTCCTATTAAATGATTTGGTGTTTTTAGAAGAAAATTATAGAGTTTTGGGGATCAACTATAGTAGTGCCAATGTTTTCCAAATTGGTGTTCCCAGGATTGCTATTATGAAAGATTTTGATAGATATTCTATGAAAAGAGTTAAATTCAAATCTGAAAATTCTAATGCACTTTAATTTTAAAGTTTCCAAGAAGTGTGGTGGTCACTTTACAATTTTTCAGACTTACTGATAAAAGAACATGTGACCTGTTGCTTAGTTAAGACTTTCGGCTGACTGAGAGTTAGAAGCCAGAAACTTCAGTTTTTTTTCATGTCACTTAACTCACTAGGTGAACTTAATTACCTAAATTTTTTGCACCTGTGTTTGTGTGTGTCTAGACTACTATGGTCAGTTTTGTTGTTTTTGTTTTTTTAACTTGAAATGCTCAGGGAAAAAATTAAAAATAAAAGTTGCCAACATAAGCTTAATGATTTTTAGATTTTAGTTTCTGTGGTTTTTGATAGCTATATAAATGACTTTGCATTGTGATGTCTCTTTGGTTTAAGCTAAGTTGCATGAGATGGCATGGCTGAAATGTCAATATAAATATTTATAGAAGCCTTTTAAAGTATGTGTTAGTTTGTCTCTTAGATTGTCTCTTAGATGTGTATGAGTGCACTTGTGTATAAGAAAAGATACTTTTTTAAAAAAAGAAGAGACACTTTTATTTTAATGGGTCAGAAGTAGATTACCAGTCCAACCTTTGTAAAATATATTTTCAACTATTGCTATATTTTCCTCTAAGATTTTGCTGGCTTTCAGTGTCTGTATATGTGTATGCATATGTACTTGTGTTTGTGTATTGTTATTGTTGTTTAGTCCATCAGTTACCTGCATTTCAAAGCCTAGGAGCAGTCCAACCTTTCTTTTGCTCATTCCATTTCCATTTGTTTTGTGTTTGTTTCACTTTTAGGTGTGATTGCAGCATTTGCAGTTGCAGCCCTTGCTGCGGGTATCTCCTTTCACTACTTCAGTGATTAGGTTGAGGCACAGAGAGCTTCCTGACCATCCAGAGGACAGTGACCAACAATTATGAATCATAAAGATGCAAACAAGCCATCTGCATTTAAGACAACAGCAGCCAGATCTGCTGCCAGATTCCTGTTAAATCTGTTTCTGACTAAAATGAAATCACCAGCTGCCTTGTTTAGCCTTGCTTCTATAAATTATAGGTGGCTCAGGCTTCCAAGAATAAAGTTATGCATCTAGATGTAAGTTGCATATAACAAATTGTTATTGTCTGTTTTTTAAAATGTTCAAGATAATGGTTTGTTTTCATAGATTTTAGTTCTGTTGACCTGAACTACATATTGATCAGGACATTGAAAATTTGAACTGTCAGGGCTGTCTGAATATCTTAGTAGTAGAATCATAAGAGAAATTTCTACAAGATGGGGCAACAGCTTATTGGGTAAGTTCGTACTTTGTACACTCAGTTCCAAAATACTGATTGAGTTCCAATTGAGAGGTAGGAAACCTCTCCATACCTCTTTGAATGAGCAAGGATTGTCATAAATCATGAGCTTTCTCAGGTTATCAAAGGTATATCAGGTTAGTATATCATATATTAAATAAGACTTTTGCTTCCAGTAGTACTTTAGGTACTGCAGAACAACTAGATCTTGAATAAAATCTCCTTTGAATCCATTAATAGGCTCAAAGAAGGTAGGGGAAATCTCTAAGAACCATACCTCTAGTTTCTATTTCCTGACGAAATGAACACATTTTGATCTGTAAATTGTGACAACTCCGTTAAGCCTAAAGTTTGGCAGTAGTTGCCTGGATGGCAAATACTAGTTGCAGCATTGCCATATGCCGTTCTCCTCAGACTGGAAACAACGAGATAAATCTGAATCTGAGATGCCCCATCCAGGACAACTGGAGTAGGCCTCAGTTTGCAATACCCTATAGTTCCTGGTAGAAACAAGATGTAGGTCCAAGATTCCCATAGATTAAGATAAAACAGCATTATTTCATGACTGGAGATCACCAGCTACAAGTGGAAACTGGCTATTAATAGCATGAGGAAGAACCCATAGAAATAAACTTTGGATTCACTTTTCCAAGGTCTCGTCATCAGCACACATGAAGGATGGAACCACAGGCAGATCTGAAAAGAAATGAAACTGCTAGATAAGAAATATATTACTTGCAATTTTAAAAAAAAGATACACATGTTGAATATGATATTAACTCAGCTGAATAGTCAATAAATAAACTGGAAGCTAGATACAAAGAAATTACCCAGTGTGCAGCAAGAAGAAAGAAGGTGCCAGAAAATTAAGGAGAAGGAATTAAAAAATTATTAAGAATTAAATTATCAATTTAATTTAATATTAAATTAGAGATGTGGAAGGAAAAATTATGAAGGCTAGAAGTACCAGCAGGAGAGAATAGAGAAGACGAAGTGGCAATATTTTCAACATTGGTTGGAAAAACACAAATTCATAAATTCAGGAAGCACAATATATCCCAAGCGTATATAGATGAAATCTAAGCCTAAATTCAATGTATTATAACTGTGAGATACCAAACAAAAGATTATTAAAGCAGTCAAAGTGAGGAAAACATCATTGGTGAAGGCAAGACAGAACTTCAGAAGGCTTCTTGATAGCAACAGGGACTCCAAAGATGGTAGAATAGTGGCTGCAAAATTCTGAGAAAAAAATTATCAACTTGGAATTTGTATGAAGCAAAACTGAAATAAGGCTCCATTCAAATGAAAAACAGATTTTACCATCAGTGGAACTTCATTAAAGAAATTGCAAAAGGATGATCTTCAAGAAGGAAAATGATTTCAAAAGGACAGTCTGAAATTGAAAAACTAGTAAGCGAATAAATGAAAAACGTAAATCAAAAGTGTTTTTGTATAAAACAATTGTAATGAAGTGTTTATAAGAAGCAAAATTGTAATTAAATAAAAATATTTTATGCAGTATTGATGTTGGACTTTTAATGTAGGATATAATTGAAAAACTGAATAATAACTTATAAGATGGGAGGGGAGTGATTAGAATTAAAGTGTTCTGAAGTGTTTTATTATTCAGAAAATGGGTTAAGATACCATTTAACTTTGAAATTATGTTAAACATGTATCGTAAAATTTATAAATGCTAAAATAATAGATATGAAATGAATAGTTCCAAAGAAAAATTTAAAAATATGAAACAGGAAGACAAGCTCAATACAAAAAGGAAAGAAATTAGGGGTGGGGGAGGGATAAAATTAGTAAGATAATAATAATAAGTCAAATAATAATGAAAATAACTATGAATAGGTTAAACCCAGTTAAAAACATTGATTCTGTTTTTTTGAAAATCTGGTATATGCTGGATTTTTTAAACAATGTAAAAGATGGGCAAATAGCAAAAGAAAATGTAGATTTGCTATCAAAATTAGACTTTATGATAGTATTATTAAAGATGGAGAAGACCTCTAAATAATGGTAAGAGGATCAACTCATTAGAAATATATATATAAAATTTTAAATTTCTATGTGTTTAATAAAATGGCCTCAAAATGTGTAACGCATGCGTGCTAAGTCACTTCAGTTGTGTTCAACTTTTTGCAACCTTGGGCAGTAGCCCATCAATCTCCTCTGTCCTTGGGATTCTCCAGGCAAGAATACTGGAATGTGTTGCCTCCTCCAGCAGATCTCCTGACCCAGAGATCAAACCCACATCTCTTATGTCTCCTGCATTGGCAGGCGGGTCCTTTACCACTAGTGCCACCTGGGAAGCCCAGGCTAAAGCAACAAATGGAGCAGCAATCAGAAATTTTAACAGCTTTCAGTTACTAACAAATCAGACCAAGAAAATGAAGACACAGATTTTAATAATGCAATTAACAATATTGATTCAATGACCACATTTAGAATGATCAACAGAGAACATTCTTCTTAAGCATTGTGTTTTAGCAAGAATTGACAATTATTAGGTATGAAGAAGTTACAATAAATTTCATAAAGTTGGTATTAAATGAATAGAGATAAATTAGAAGTTGGTTGTTTTAAAAACTAATAAAAGTTATTTTTTAATCATGGCTTTACAAGGTTAAAAAAGCTTCATAGATGAAAGAAAAAAGCATACTTAGAACCTAATTATGTGTTACATTTGAAAAAATTGAATGATGCACCAGAAAGTGCACTTAGAGGACAATGATTTTAAATGCTTAAAGGCTAAGTGTATAACTTAGGAAAAGATTGACAGAATAAACACACTATAAAGCAGGAAGACACAGGAAAGGGGAAGAAATCAGTGAGTTAGAAACCATAGAATCACAATGTCAATGTTGTTTTCATGACAAAACAAATTGGTGTATTTGAGTAAGAAGAAAACAAGTCTAAGCAACGTAAAGATTGAAAATGGAGTCTTAACCCACAGCAGAGATGAAAATGTAGACTACCAGGAGCATTTCTAATGTATTTGAAAACAGACAAAAGAGACAAGGTCTAGGAAAGTACCTTTCCCTTAAATTGGCTGAAGAAGAAATAGACAAGCTACATACTACTTACTCAGTAGTATTGAAAAGAAAGTACTTTTAAAATTTTTGATAACATCCAAATGTTTTACTTCCCTTTCAAAGACTGTGCTATTTGAACATTTCATGCAAACTCAATAGATAATGAGGGTACTCTTCAGCTTAATTTACAAGGCCTATGTAGTTTTTATTGATACTAGAATCAGACATTTGGTAGGAGAAAAGGAAATGGCAGACTTAACAGCACTTACTAACACAGATCCGAAAGTCAAAAGCATTACTGATAAACTGAATTCAACATTATATAAAAGGGATAATGCATCATGATGAAGTTGTATACATTAAAAATGAGGAACATGACAAGGATGCTTATTATTACACAATTTCTATTCATCATTGTCCTGTAAGAAAAAGAGCAAAAGAGAAATGACATTTTAAGAGGGTGTGACTAAACATATGAAAAGATGTTTAATTTCAAGTGATCAACTAAAAGACCATGATGAATACTATCTTACATCCAATAGATGGAAAAATTAAGAAATAATGACAGTACTAATGAAGATGCACATCAAGAAGATTTCTAAAGGTGGGGTTGTAAACTGGTACACTTGGGAAAGCAATTGGGCATTATCTTGAATAATTAAGGATTCATGTATTCTAAAACCTAACCATTCTGCTCCTGCATGTGTACCTTATATTTGTGCATATGTGCGCAAGAGTACATGTGTGGGAATGTGAAGGCAACTCTGTTCCTAGCCACCACTGACAAGAAAATAAAAAGTTGCAGGTTTTGTAATTTTATTTAGCAGTGAGAATGACTTGAGAATAAAGGGATGATTAAATAAAGCAAGACTTAGAAGCCTACATGCCGTTTTTATAAAGCTTAGAAACAAATCTAAGCTATATTATTTTGGAATACATATATTTGTGTAAAAGCTTTTTTTTTTTTTTTTTCAAGTAAAAGAGCTCAACATTCAGAAAACAGATCATGGCATCTGGTCCCATCACTTCAGGGCAAATAGATGGAGAAACAGTGGCAGACTTTACTTTTTTGGGCTCTAAAATCACTGCAGATGGTGATTGCAGCCATGAAATTAAAAGACGCATACTCCTTGGGAGAAAAGTTATGACCAACCTAGACAGCATATTAAAAAGCAGAGATGTTACTTTGCCAACAAAGGTCTGTCTAGTCAAGGCTATAGTTTTTCTAGTAGTTATGTATGGATGTGAGAGTTGGATTATAAAGAAAGCTGAGCACTGAAGAATTGTTACTTTTGAACTATGGTGTTGGAGAAGACTCTTGAGAGTCCCTTGGACTGCAAGGAGATCCAACCAGTCCATCCTAAAGGAAATCAGTCCTGAATATTCATTGGAAGGACTGATGGTGAAGCTGAAACTCCAGTATTTTGGCCACCCAATGCGAAGAGCTGACTCATTTGAAAAGACCCTGATGCTGGGAAAGATTGAAGGTTGGAGGAGAAGGGGATGACAGAGGATGAGGTGGTTGGATGGCATCACTGACTCAGTGGACATGAGTATGGGTAAACTCTGGGAGTTGGTGATGGACAGGGAGGCCTGGTGTGCTGCAGTCCATGGGATTGCAAAGAGTCAGACACGACTGAGCGAATGAACTGAACTAAACTGAACTGAAAGGAGCATGTAGTAAGAATTCATGGTTACCATTTCAGAGTGAGAGGGAAGCAAAATAGGTGAGAAGGAACAAATGAACCAATTAGACAATATTGGTGATGTTTTAGTTCTTGGGTTGAAATGAGCTTTTTTAATTGAAGTATAGTTGATTGATTAGTATTGTGTTAAATTCTGCTGTAAAGCAAAGTGACTCAGTTATCCACATGTATACATTCTTTTTTCATATTTTTTCCATTATGGCTTATCCCTGGGCTATACAGTAGGACCTTATCTATCCATTCTAAGTGTAATAGTTTGCATCTCCTAACCAAACTTCCAGTCCATCACTCACTCTCCCTTCCCCTCCTTGGGAAACACCTCTATTCTCTGTGAGTCTGTTTCCATCCTGTGAGTCTTGTTTCTGTCTGTAGTCTGTGCCATATTTTAGATTTCACACGGAGGTGATATTATATGGTATTTGTCTTTCTGAATGACTTCACTCAGTATGATGATCTCTAGTTGCATCCATGTTGCTGCAAATGGCATTATCTTTTTATGGCTGAATAATACTGCATTGTATATATGCACCGTTTATCTGTTGATGGACATTTAGCTTGTTTCCATGTCTTGGCTATTGTGAATAGTGCTGCTATGAACATAGGGGTGAATGTAACTTTTTGAATTATTGTTTTGTCTGGGTATATGCCCAGGAGGGGATTGCTGGATTATATTGCAACTCTACTTTTAGTTTTTGAGGAACTTCCATACTGTTCTCCATAGTGGCTGAACCAACTTACATTCTCACCAACACTGTAGAAGGGTTCCGATTTCTCCAATCCCTCTCCAGCATTTGTTATTTGTAGACTTTTTAATGACAGGCATTCTGATTGGTGTGAGGTGGTACCTTATTATAGTTTAGATTTGCATTTCTCTAATAGTGATGTTGAACATCTTTTCATGTGCCTATTGGCCACCTCTATGTCTTCTTTGGAGAAATAACTGTTCAAGTCTTCTACCCATTTTTTTGATTGGGTTGTTTGTTTTGTTGAGTTTTGTGAGTTGTTTGCATATATTTGGAGATTAAACCTTTCTTAGTCATATCATTTGCAAATATTTTCTCCTACTCCTTAAGTTGCCGTTTCATTTTTTTCTTTTTATGGTGAAAAAGCAGTAGCATCCCAAGTGAGAGTCCCAAGAAAAGTAGAAGCTGGAGGTTCTCTTGAGGTCTTGGCTTGAAAGTCTCAGAACATCACTTTCTCTATATTGTATTTCTCTATATTGTATTGTTCAGAAAACTAATCTACAGGACAAGCCTGGATTAAAAGGGGAAAAGGAAGAAGAAATTTTACTTCTCAATGGTTATGTATATGTAAGAAGAAAAAGGCTTGATGGCAGCCATCTTTGGAAATAGTTACCATAATATACCCCTGGCTATAGCAGTTCATAATTTTGTCTTCTAAATTAAGTTCAGGTATACATGAACAACCATTGCTGCAGTTTCAACCTAAAGATTGGAGAAGGAAATGGCAACCCACTCCAGTATTTTTGCCTGGAGAATCCCAGGGACAGAGGAGCCTGGTGGGCTGTCGTCTATGGGGTTGCACAGAGTCGGATATGACTGACGTGACTTAGCAGCAGCAGTAGAAGCAGTAGCAATCTAAAGATGTATGAACTAAAGAACCAACTTTTCTGCCCCCACTCATCCAGCATACAGTGGCAAGACAGGCACTTGACAGTTTTGTTCAAAAAGAAGGGAAATCGGAGGTACAGTGCAGTGAATGCTCCATAGTAGTTCTGAACTTCAGTTGGGCACATGTATAATTCATCATGTTCTGTGAGCAGAGAATCTGTGTCAATTAGGAACTAATTCTTCTCCCTGGGAGTGATTTTCAAAATTGTGGCTCTATTCTGAGTCCTTTTCCATGAGACATAGCAAATGTTTGAAACTGAGGAGCTTTCTCAACTCGCTCCCCTATTCTTGAAGGTTTAAGGCTCAGAAGCCTCTTTTTATTTTGAACTATCTCTCCCTTTAAGACTAAACTTTAAAAATATATTTCCTTTAAAAATATTTTTTATTTACTGTGAAGCAAATTATCCATTCCATTAGATAAAAGGCATGCCCACGAATCTGTTTAAGATGGACATCTCTCTCCTCTGAGCTGAGAGTCAGGGCACTGAAGGACAATACCCTTGAAAATCTTAGATACCCATTGTCTAGCTTAGAGGACTACAATCTGTGCTCATATGATTCTTAGAAGTCTTTTTGTTTGGCTAAGAGATCTGTGAGTTACTGGCTTAAGTATTTCCAAAGTCTTAAAGATTATTATAGCTGCACCCTTGATGCTAACTTACCTTGATGCCATGTTTCACTAGCAATTCCTTGGCTTTGATCTTTGCCCACAGGGCATTTCCTTCTTGAGAAACTCTTGCTATGTGGACAAGGTGTTCTGGAACCTTTCTGTTTTTTATAAAATTTTCTCCAAAACTGAACAGTTTCTTATTTAGTTCATCTCTCTCTTCTCATATTTGATCATGGCCAGTTACAAGAAATCAGTTGGCATTTTCAGTATTCTGCCTGGAAATCTCCTCAGCAAGATCTACAAGTTTATTAGGTTACTTCTCCTTAGCAATTTTCACAAGTTATTAGTTCTACATTACACATTATTGCAAGTCAAAGTGCCGCCTTTCACAACAAGGGTTGCCATTTAATGACAATTTCCTCTAGCCACCCTTGTTTCCTGAAGGTTCTACAGCCTCCATTTCCTTCTCAGTTTCAAAGTTAAAGATACATGTTCAGTTTTTGGCCATAGAACCCTTGGCGACTTAGTGACTGAACAACAATAGTTGATTTCCAGTGTCGTTTTAGTTTTAAATGTACAGCGAAGTGATTCAGTTATATTTGTGTGTGCATATATATATGTATATATATATACATGCTGCTAAGTCACTTCAGTCGTGTCCGACTCTGTGCAACCCCATAGACGGCAGCCCACCAGATTCCCCCGTCCCTGGGATTCTCCAGGCAAGAACACTGGAGCGGGTTGCCATTTCCTTCTCCAATACATGAAAGTGAAAAGTGAAAGTGAAATCGCTCAGTTGTGTCTGACTCTTAGCGACCCCATGGACTGCAGCCCACCAGGCTTCTCCATTCATGGGATTTTCCAGGCAAGAGTACTGGAGTGGGGTGCCATTGCCTTCTCCAGCATATACATACTGGAGAAGGCACATACTCTTTTTAGAAAAAAGATTTTTTTTCACTCAATTTGTTTAGTTTGTTAAGGGGATCTTATGTTTACAGAACTGTAAAGAGACACTTGATAATGGGGATGAAGGTACTTTAATCAGCTCAGATTCTATTTTGGTTAAATCCAGTTTAGTTGTGGATGCACCAGATGCCTGCCCATGATTAAAATTCTGAATGTCAATAAGCTAAGATGCTGACTGTAATATCTACATCTACACAAAAACTGTGTCATTTAAAAATATTTCTAAGAAAGATTTCTATGCTTTCAAGTTAGTACTACTGATAATAATTTTCTATATTTTAATTATAAATGAAATAATAGCTAATGATAATGGAGAGTAGAGTTGTATCCCTAGATCTTTCCGTTAGGAAACAACAAAACCACAGGAAGTCACTTAATTGTTTTGATCTTTAGATTGAAACAAATTCTAACATTAAACTCTCTCATTATATATTGCTTTACAGTTTACAACAGAGGAGGAAATGGCAACCCACTCCAGTATTCTTGCCTGGGAAATCCCATGGACAGGGGAGCCTGATGGGCTATAATGCATAGGGTTGCAAAAAGCTGGACATGACTTAGCAACTAAACCACCAACCACAGTTTACAGAGTATTTTCATTTTTACCATTTTCATTCCTTTATTTCATTTTTATCATACTTTAAAAATGTTTGTTTGGCTGCGTTGGGTCTTAGTTGCAGCATGTGGGATTTTTCACAGTGGCTCGTGGACTCTCTAGTTGTAGCACAGGGCTATGGTAGCTGCAGTGCTCATGGATTTCAGTAGTTGTGGCACACTGGCTTAGCAACTTCATGACATGTGGAATCTTACTTCCCAGACCAGGGATCAAACTTACTTCCCCTGAATTGCAAGGTGAATTCTGAACTACTTGACTACAAGGGAAGTTCCTATCCTACTTTTTTTAAACAATTCAGAAATTGAGGTTCAGGAAAGTATCAGTAACTTACTAAACATAGTAGTTGGTAGAGCATATATATGTTAAGGGGAAAGATGCTGATGAAAGAGAGTGATTGAATATACAGAAGCAAGAGGGATAACTATACAGAAGAAAACATGAAGGTAAGATTCCTGAGAAGGAGGGAGGGGATATTCTCTAAAGCATAGGCAGCTATTGGTCTTGAGAGAAGGAACATCTATTCTAATATAATAGGTCAGAGGGAGAAGAACATTGGTGCAGGTGTATATGGGCTTGTAGATTCAGTAGTGGAAAGTTAGTTTCATCTGATGCTTTCAGATCTTTATGAAGTTGGCAAGGTCATGTACTGTGAGTGAAGAAAGATGAGCATGAATAAGATTTCATAGGCTTGTTGCAAAGAATGGGAGATGAACTCAATCAAACAAACATAGTAGGATTACCAGATACTGGTAAACCCCATTTGAGGTTAATAATAATAAGTAAATGAACTTCTATGATTCCCCCTCCAAGTAGTCTGACTTCTCAGATTTAAGAATAGAGAAAGTAAATGGCAGATTTAAGGGTCTTGTTCAACAGATAAGCTGAAAGCAAAGGCCAAGAAATTTAAGATATTGCCAAAAGTGTTGTTCAAAGGATATTATTTAAATAAGGAACCATGAATCTAAACTGAATAAAAAATGAAGAGAGAGAAAGGGGGAAAACAATGCGATAGAGAGAGAATGTTCTGGTGAATTGTGTCAGTGCACTGAAGATCGAGAAAAAAATAACTCAAAATTTTGGTAGTTGAAGAGTAAATACAGAGACATGATTGTGATCGTAAGCAAGAATGCTTGGAATAGCGATTTGAGAAGAAACGCATAGATGATAGCAAATGAAGTGCATGATTGTGGTAAACTAGGTTATTGGAGATAAAGAAATGAGGCAGTCAAGGAACTGAGTTCAGATTATGGAAGGATGATCTGCTAGAATAATGATAATACTCAACATGATAATAGAACTTGAAGCATAAGAGAAGGCTGTGTGAGTTGAGTATGATATTTTTGATAAATGGAGAATAATTGGAATGTCACTAGTTGACAAGTGACAAGTTTCAAGAGGGGAGGAAAAGTGATGCAAACAACGTGAGTGTTTTGAAAAGCACATAATATTTTTTACAGAAGAAAGTAGGAACAATGATCTAGAGTGCAGGAGAGTGTCAATGCTATTTGGATTTTGAAAGAATAGACAATTACCACTTGAAAGCAATAAAGAGAAAGAGGATTTTCTTTGAAGAATTAAGTTCCACTTAAGGCGAAGATGTGAAAGGAATATTTGGAGAAAAGGTTGAAAATAAAGGGAAGCATACTGCTTTTAGAGAGGAAATGGAAGTGAATGGTGATAATGGTATAGTAGCATATTATAGCAAACAGCAGGTTGGGAGTGGGCAAGCAGTAGTGAGTGTGAAGAGTCTGGGAGAGCTTTCACTTTGGATGTTGACTGTGATAATGCAAGGTTAAGAATCAGAGCAGATTTAATCTCAGTGTCCTAAAGTTTAATCTGTTTTACAGCAACATAGCTTATTAACTCTTGAAAATATTCTTTGTGTGCTAGATAGGGGAAAATTATTAGTTCACTACTTATTGGTTGCAATGTTTTATATGTCCCTTAGATCAAACTTGTTAATTATGTGGTTAATAGCTACATTGATAATGATATATTAAGGATCAAAGGAACTGAGCTGAAATATCTGGTGGTGAATTAATCACTTTCTTCCTGTATTTTAGTTAAAAAATTTTTTATTTAAAACATTATTTAAAAAGTTTTTTTTGGCTGCAGCATGCAGGATCTTAGTTCCCTAACAATGGATTGAACCTGTGTCCTCTGCAATGGAAGTGTGGAGTCTTAAAACCCTGGACTGCCAGGGACCTTCACCTGCATTTTATTAATTTGTACTGTGTATATTTTATAACATTTTATTAGGTATCTGTAAGCTTAAAATTGATAGATCTTCCTGTTAAAATGTACTGTATTATCATTATGTAATGACCATTTATATATCTAATCATGCTTTTCTCTTTAAGCTTATTTTGTCTAATATTAATTTAGTGATTCATGCTTTAAAATTATTTTCTTGTTATATCTTTCCCATCATTTTACTTCCAACTTTTCTGTGTCCTCATATTTTAAATGTATTTCTTTAAAACAGAAAACATCTTGATTTTTAAAGTCTAATCCCACTGACAGAAGAAACTGGTGGGCTGCAGTCCATAGGGTCGCAGAGAGTCAGACGCAACTGAAGCAACTTAGCATGCATGCCCTTTAACTAATGGGTTTAAATCATTTATTCTCTTGTTACTATAGTTATGTTTAAGTTCCTCTTCTCCTTAAATACTCAAAGTAGGAAAAATGATGGGCAAAAATGTCATCTGTATTTTTAATAAAAAATAAATATAGTGCGAGGCCATGTTCTTATTCTTCTAAACTTCTTGGGACTTCTATAATTTATTATCTAAGTCTCATAATTCAAGTTGCCTAGCAAGTTGAATTTCAAGTGTAATTATTGTTGCCTGTTGAAAGTACATTAATTTGTTAGAACAGGAACAGTGTATGGAAGTTAACCATGTGTTGTCAATGAATAAATGTCAACATTTAAAAACAAATTACTATTTTTGAGGTAACATATTTGAATTAGTATGTGTTCAGGGACTGGGAGCGGGGATGGACACTCTGAGAAGTAAAATAGCTTAGGGTGAAATACCTAGTTTTATGGAAACTAATTTTTAGAAGCTCCAAAACTTTGGCCACCTGATGTGAAGAGTCGACTCATTGGAAAAGACCCTGATGCTGGAAAAGATCGAAGGCAGGAGGAGAGGGGGACGACAGAGGATGAGATCATTGGATGGCATCCCTGACTCAATGGTCATGAGTTTGAGCAAGCTTCGGGTATTGGTGAAGGACAGGGAAGCCTGGCATGCTGCGGTCCATGGGGTCGCAGAGTCAGACACGACTGAGTGAGCAAGAAGCAGCATTGTCATACTATGGAAGAATAAAAGAGCCATGAAAGATAAAAGGACTTTGATACTTGTTATAACTGAGAACCTCAAGTAAAGATAAAATGCAATGTTTTCCTTAAATGCTATTGGCCACATAAACAAAACCCATAATTGAAAACTGAGATTACTGTATACTTAACCTTTGTTCTTTCTTCCCAGGGCCACAGCCACTGCATTTGTTGTTGGAGTTGTGAAATATACTGCAGCTTTGTCTGGATTCCAGGTAACTTTTGTTTTGTTTTCTGTAGAATTGAGACGTGGACTTGAAATGTATTAAAACGGATATTCTAATCCCCAAGAAACTCAGATTTGGTTGTTAATGTGTTCTTCGTGTTGGTGACTGCTAGATAAAGAGTATGATGCAATGTGAAAAGTGTAGGTGCTAGGCATTAAGTTCAAATTCTACCTCTTCATAGCTGTATAAAGCTGAGCAAGTCAACTGAGCATAAACACTTCGATTTCTCTGTCCTGTGTGTTGGTTAACCTGACTGGTAGTGGGGTGACCCTCTCATGATGTATGTGTGTATCAAATCATCATGTTGTATACTTTTTATGTCTTATAGCTCTGTCAATTATACCCCAGTAAAGCTGAAAAAAAAAATATCTCCATCCTTGAACAAGACGTATTAAAGCCATTGCTCTGCCTATCTTATAGAGGAATTGTGAGAGTCAAATAAGATAGTGTATGTGAAATCTTTTGATACTATAACACATTATAAAAATGTTAGCTATGTTGTTTGGAGTCTCCAAAGCTGCTATTGGATAACATGGCTAGCATTGCCTTCACATGGATTCTCTAGTAATCATGACTTACATGGTGTTTTTGCCTTTATATTTGTTTCAAGATGAGGATCATAGAGTCTGATGGGTGTAGTGGTTAGATGGTTGTGTTGTATATTCCCCCATTTACCTCTTAAGAACCACTTTCTGTCCTTCTCCAGTCTGTGCCCAGGGAAAGTTGACTTAACACACATGGAAATAAGATTCTCCTGCCCTCTGGCCTCTGGTTAGGTTTGGACAATGGGAGGCATGAAGGAAAGATAGGAGAACAGAAGGAAGAGGGCTCCAGTTATTTATTTTGAGATATCTCTCCCTCCTGGGTCATAGACTGGCAGGGGCAGTGTTCTCTCCCAACAGCTAAAGCTCCCGTTGGGCGGCACTTTCCTGTACTATTGATATGTCTCACTGGTTTCCTTAAGGCCTGGAGGGGGTAGTAGTCATTTTCATCTGTTGCTGGCCCTGTGGTGCTATACCATTTCTTGTTAATGTCCTGCCCACATCCTTGTATATATACATATAGCACATATGTATGTATATACACGTAGTCTCTTCATTAAACTTCCTTCAGTCATACCTTTCTGTTGTGTTGTTCTTTGCTAGAAACCTTCCTGACACAGAGGTCATTGTCAGAATCACTTTTAGTGGAGTGGTTGAGAAAGAGAGGCAGAGAAGTAAATGGAAAGAAGGAAAAGATTAATAAGGACATGGATTTTTTTTCCAAGAATATAGCAATGAAGAGAAGGAGAATGTTAGAGAGCATCACAACTAGTGAGAATTCTGAAGACCTAGAGAAAAAAATTGTAATCAGAGATACATACTTGACTTTAGGTTGTGAATAAGAAATTAATTAGAAGGAGAAGAAAAATTATATAATCTAAGCAAAAAAAGTTGTGAAATTTGAATGATATAATCTGATTAAAATCACAGATACCAGGATTAGCTTTGTAAAGAGAGACATCTTTGAGAACAATGAAATGGCAAATAGTGGGTTAATATATATGAGGTAAATAATTAGGGAAGCTCTTGCTAAGGAGGCTCAATTTCTTCTGCAATGTTGAAATCAAGGTCATTTGTTCAGAGGAGGAAGGATTTGTAAGGGGAGAGCTGAGGGAGAATGAGAAAGGTTTGAAATGTTGGTTGTGAGAAATGGAAGAGGGACTTGTGTACTAGACAAGCTATGGACTCTGGTTGAAATGTTCAGAACTTTGGGGACTTAAAAGAGAAGTGCTTTGGAAGAATGAAAGGATGAAATATGGAATGGGCCAGCAGGAAGGTGGTTGATGTCATCTGCTGAGTGTCTAGGCCACATGGGAAGGATAGAAACCATGAACATGGAGACACTGTTAAAAAGGTAAGGTGGAGGAAGTGGAGGGCTTAAAGAATATGCACTGGGAGTAGAGGATTGAGAGCGTTGAAGGGTAGATGACTATCATCAGAGAATGGTATATTGAAATTGAAGATTCAAAAAGGAGGCTAGTAGTGACACTAATGAAGGAGGCTCTGGCACCCCACTCTAGGACTCTTGCCTGGAAAATCCCATGGACAGAGGAGGCTGGTGGGCTGCAGTCCATGCAGCCGCTAAAAGTCGGGCATGACTGAGCGACTTCCCTTTCACTTTTCACTTTCATGCATTGGAGAAGGAAACAGCAACCCACTCCAGTGTTCTTGCCTGGAGAATCCCAGGGACAGAGGAGCCTGGTGGGCTGCCGTCTCTGGGGTTGCACAGAGTTGGACACGACTGAAGTGACTTAGCAGCAGCAGCAGTGACACTAAGAGGAGTAACTAAGTAGATACAACAGTGTGTTATGTAATCAGAGGGGCCTGTTCAGTTCAGCTCAGTCGCTCAGTCATGTCCACTTTGCGACCCCATGAATTACAGCATGCCAGGCCTCCCTGTCCATCACCAACTCCTGGAGTTCACTCAAACTCACCTCCATCAAGTTGGTGATGCCATCCAGCCATCTCATCCTCTATCGTCCCCTTCTCCTCCTGCCCCCAATTCCTCCCAGCATCAGTCTTTTCCAATGAGTCAACTCTTTGCATGAGGTGGCCAAAGTACTGGAGTTTCAGCTTTAGTGTCATTCCTTCCAAAGAACACCCAGGACTGATCTCCTTCAGAATGGACTGGTTGGATCTCCTTGCAGTCCAAGGGACTCTCAAGAGTCTTCTCCAACACCACAGTTCAAAAGCATCAATTCTTCGGCACTCAGCTTTCTTTACAGTCCAACTCTCACATCCATACATGACTACTGGAAAAACCATAGCCTTGACTAGACGGACCTTTGTTGGCAAAGTAATGTCTCTGCTTTTGAATATACTATCTAGGAGGGGCCTGAGTGAATGACAATTTCTTCACTGAAATTCAGTATCAGCTTGGGTTCCAGAAGAGAAGGCCTCAGTAATAAATAAAAATAAATACCCATCTTTTAAATTAAATTTCAGAAATGTGTGCTCCTAGTTCAAGTCTCTTGAGAAGAAGAAATGACTATATGTTTCCCATTTTAATCACCACCCCTCTGTTATCTAACATATTTCTTGTACATATTAGACACTCAAATATTTGTGGAATATTTGGAAAAAGAGCAGATCAAATTTTTATTGTAAGATAATAGCTTACTAGACTTATTTGAGCAGCTAGTGTATGATCGTAATTATATTCTGCAGTAAATTCAGTATGTGCCTGTGTGCTAAGTCACTTCAGTTGTGTCTGACTCTTTGCAACCCTATGGACTGTAGCCCACCAGGCTCCTCTGTCCATTAAATTCTCCAGGCAAGAATACTGGAGTGGGTTGCCATGCCCTCCTCCAGGGGATCTTCCCGATGCAGGGATTGAGCTCAGGGATTGAACCCATATCTCTTATGTCTCCTGCATTGGCAGGTGGGTACTTTAACACTAGCACCACCAATATTGTGTAGACTTCTTTCTTATTTGTGTGCTAATGTTTATTTGGTACTTCTATTTTCAAAACTAATTTAATTTGTGGTATCTGTAGTCAATTTGAACTGACAGTTTTTTATAATCTTTCTGTTTCAGTTCAAATATATAGATTTTAAAAATAAGGTCTTATATAGAGAAATGAGTGGTATGTTTGGGTAGATAATCACATTTCAACTTCTTCATAAATGAGCTTCTATTTATGTAAGCATATCATGAGATCGTATATTTATGTACCATATTACCATTTTACTTCATAAATAATTATATATAACAATATATAATTATCACAATAATAACTAACATTGGGTAATGCTTATTATGTGACAGGTGGCATCCTGAGTAGTTTACATAATTTACTTATTTTTTTTTCCAAAATGTGCTGTTATTTTCCTTATTTTATAGATGAAGAAACAGGTGTAAAAAGGTTAACTAACTTGCCAAAGGTCACAGAATTAGTGAGTAGATTCAAACCTAGAAAGTCTGGCACCAGTGCTCAGAATACTAACTGCCACTGCTAATACAGACATAGGTTTATATACAAATGTAGGTGCGTTATTCATCTACTGCTTGTTTAAATATCTCTTTACCTTGAGCTCCCTGAGATCAAGGACACTGCTTGGCACATTGCAGCTTATCAATAAATTTTGTAAACTAGTGAATAAGCTTCTCACTTTCCAAGATAATTCTGCTATTCGCTACAGATTTTCCTATTATTTTCCAACTCATGCTTTTGGCTTTTTTTTCAAGTCTATTCCAGTTCTTATTTGGGTGGTTTGATTTGGGACGTGTTATGACATTTGAAATCTTTACATTAAAATAATTCATTCTTTTGCTGAGACAAAAATTTTCTTTTTCTCTCCTCCTGCCAAATATCATAGCAGACTAAGTGTTTACATGAGGGGAGTTTGTAATCCAGGATTTCTGCAGCAGCGGGCTTCAAATATTCTAGTCAAATCCTGCCTTTTGTCTGACTCTTCCTGATGCACTCATCAAAGCTTCACTCTGGCATCTGTTAGTCACTGAGTGCTTATGTTGAGAATGGTTGCTATCATCACTACTCCCTTTACATAGGTGCCACCTAGTTACTTTTGTTTTGGCAGTTATGGGTTAAATACATTCCAGGGTCTAGTCCTGCTTAAGCTTGCTAGCTCTCTATTTTAAATTAATGCACAGTGGGTTATTTCTTAAAAGAGTAAAGCTTTCATTGAACAGGAATTTTTTCAAAGCACTCATTTTTCTTCTTTTCCATAGATGAGAGTCTTCTTTTTCCATTAGGTGGTGCTTTTCTCCCTCTGCCCTCTGAAGCTACACTACACTGCAGTTAATAATGGCTGATGATTGAAAAGAACTTATACTTTAATCTTAAAATATTGTTTTCTTTTGCGATACATGTTTGACTATTCTGCCTCACTGCCTTGCAGTCATCTTTTTAAATATTTACTTCTAGTCCATGGAATTAATATCAATCTAAAAGAGCTGTTTTACTAAGGAGTTTTTAAATTATAAATACGCATATAAAGATCCTATTTTTGCTATGGTTTTTAAGTCCAATAGTTCCCTGGCAGAGAACCCTGTAAGAGATTAATAAATTCATTAGCAGTTACGTGATAATAGAAAACATGTAGAACTATTTTTTAAAAGCTCCTCACTTTATATATAATTACCCTCCAGTCTCCCTCCTGGCACTTTTTATCTTTTTGTTATGTCTAGCATTCATCAAGTTAGGCCACAGAGTATTTAAAATGCCTTTCCCAATTTATAAAGAGGAATACAAGATGGAATTTTGGATTCATAAGCAGAAACTACTTATTGTGGCAACTATATGCTAGAGACTGGTCATTGTAAGCTAGTCATAGTTAGGAATTCTGTCTCACCCACATTTGTATCACCATTATCTAAGGTAATTGCAGAGCTTCTTTTTCTTTACCATTCTTCTTTTCCTTTTTTCCTCCTTTCCTCCAATTGAGAAATGAGATTTTGGAGTCCAGAAGAGAGGTAGAGCTGGAAATGGGATTTTGAAAGCAGTCTGAATATAAATAGTATTTAAGACTATAGGTGGGAGAGGGCTATCTAGGATGAATGTTTAGAGAAGTTAGAGAAGGAGATTTAGAAGGAATAGTCAGTAGGATATAAATAGACAGTAGTTTCAAAGAAGCTAGAAGAAGTGACTTAAGAGGGGAGGTGATCAGCACTGACACATGCTTATAGGAGATAGAATAAAATAAGGAATAATGTTACTGAGTCTAAGCTCATACTGCTTTCTGCACAACAGGCCAAGAAATTAAGAGAGGAGTTGTTGGGGTGAGGAATTCATTATTCAGAAAACCAGCATACTGAGAAGATGGTGAACTGTGTCCCAAAGAATCATCTTATCTGTGTTATGATTCAAGTGTCTTTTATACTAAAAGGAAAGGGATTGTGGTTGAGTTTTGCAGACTTTTTGGTGCTGGAATCCTTTGTTCTTGCAGCTGTCCATGTAATCCTGGTGACAGTGTTCCTATAAAACCTCCAGTAAGACAAATGTTATTCTCAGCTGTGCAACTTTTTAATCTCTATACAAATGGAAAGTATTTCATATTTAATGGTCAGAGCATTGAGAATGGGCTATCCTGTATATTTCAGGTTGTAGGCAACATTCTTTTAGTGATCAGCTTACAGCAAAAGCAGTATAATACAAAGGTTAACATAGAAGAAACAGATCCAATATGGAGTCAGATTTATTCTTCCCTATTGCAATACGACTTATAAGAAATAAGCTTGACAGGTTGACTACAACTGGAATTAGAGTGCTTGGGACAAAGACCTGATTGGAGTTGGATGAAAAAAATTGGAAATGAGGAATAAAGATAATGACTTTAGACCCTTCTTTCAGGAGACATGATTTTAAAGGGAAGCAGAGAAGCAAAGGATAGCTGGAAATTTTAAGGGGCATATTTTAAATAGTGGACAGTTTAAAAACTAATTTACAAGCCAATATGAATAATACAGCATAGAGAAAGTGAGAAATAGATGATGCAAGTAGAAGGGAGATAATTTCAGGAGTAAAATTACTGTGCAGGTGAGCATCGGATCCACAGCATCATTTCCTCCGTTGACCTTAGATGGCTGCATAAACTTCTTCCGTGTTCACATCAGCGGAAACAGTGTTTACACACAGGTGCACGTTTTAGATTGGTGATGGAAAGGTGAGGCAGGGCTCATCTGATAATTTCTGTTTTCTCAATGAAATATGGACAAGGTGAAGTGTTTGGACTGGGTAAAAAAGGTTTAAGGAAAGCAGAGAAGCCATAAAGTAGTCATCTAGGAGAGTGGAGACTAGAACTTGTGACATATGTCTGGCTTCAACATTGTCTCATCAGGGGAAAATGTGCCAGCCTGTTTTAAGCACCCTTGTCACTGAGAGCACATTTTTGATTATTTACCAAACACCATGCCTTCAATAATAGGACATATTTTGGCTCTCACTCATGGTTATTTTTTGCTCTGATTCAGATACCTAGAAATTTCTTTTATCTTGCTCTTCATCTCATTCCTGCACTTAAAAACATTTTTTCAAATTATATTTTATTTTGCATTTCCATGTGTTTGTGTAGCAGGAGAATTTTCCAAGTGTTTTCAAGGGACATGGAAATAGAACTTCTACTCTGAATTTCAATTTCATCATTTATGAAATGGGAGTAATCTTTACTTGCAGAATTGTGCTTAAGTATTAGAAATGACATGTATAAAATATTGGCCCTTAAAACACAATCAATAAATGATAGTTGTAATTATTATTACCACTAAATATTATTCTTTTGTCTAAAAAAAAAAAAGACCTTGCTTCTACTTGCTTTTTTTCTTTAAGTTATTTTCTGAAACTCTGAAACAGTATTTTTAAACAAATAGTTTTAAAAAATAATTTTAATGTGCCACAGTGTTTCTAATGTATTAGTTTATTTGGAATATAAAATATCTTACCAAATGAAAATTTATTTGTATTTTGGGTTATATAATGTTTTAGGGCCTTGATAATATAATATTTGAGAGAGAACAAACTTCAAATAGAGAATGTATTTCCTTACGAGACTTTATTCTTATTACACAAGCAAATTTATAATTAACAATATAATTTGAAAAACCTAGTAATAACAATGAGGAAAAGCATGGAATAAAAAAGCCAACATATAACTGGAAAGGGATTTTTGAAAACTTTCACAGTATTTTTCATATCCTCTTTGTCTACTAACATGTTGCTGAAGACTACAATGTTTTGAGGTAAAGTGTTATATCAACTTGAGTAACTAATATTAAGACATGCTAATCATATAATTTTAGTGTCAGTCTGGAGTTTTTCTTCCTCAAATTAGAGAAGCCAGGGCTATGTTTGGTATTCCCTAAAAGAATGTGAATACTACCAAAATCACTATTCAATGCTTAAAGGAGGAATAAGAAATATGAGACATTGACATAGTGAATCTTTATTCCATATCTTCTTCCATGTTGCTCTGCTCTAGGACATGCATCTCCTTTTCAGGTAATAACCCATATTCATTTAGGAAAGACTCCACATCCCCAGTAAAAAATTCTTCAGCAAGCTGTTCAGTAACACTAATGAAATTGCTTAGGAGTTCCCCACCTTTGTAGACAAGCAGCGTGGGGAGTACATCTGAGGAAAAGCGGTCTCCGGCGCCTGTGTTAGAAGCCTTTATTTTACAAAACTTGACCATAGGGTATTCGGCTGCAAGGCATGTTAAGCTACTGTTTAGAGCATCACAGCCCTTAACACCATCTTCATAAATATGAACAACGATAGTGGTGATTTTCTGTTCCTTTTCAATGGTTTCCAGGAATTGCTCCCCAGATTCCAGCTCATACACAAACCCATATCTAGGCCCAAAACTCAGCTTCTGGTGCATATCCTGCATACACTGTCTGCGGTATTTACGAAGGCAGTTTTCATCTTCTTTATCTTTGTGGATTAGTTCATATTCTTGAACGCTCATCTGGGGATAGATAGAAGAAATGATAGAGATCAATCAGTCAGAAATTTGTATTCTTTATACGTAACAAACCCGTTCTCAACTTTAAGAGTTTGCATTTGCTATCTCCTCTACCTCCATGGGGTTGCAGAGTCAGACGCGACTGAGTGACTCACTTTCACTACCTCCTGAGGTGGCCTTTTCTTCCACCTCATTTGTTCAAATGTCACCTTCTTTGATTATTCTACCTAAAAGTGTCCCTGCCCCACACTTAGTACCCCTTTTGCTGTATTATTTTTTTCATAGTAATAAATAATACTTGATATTATTATATATATTTATTAGTCTAATATTAGTTTTCCTAACTTTTGTGTTCTGTGGGGGCAGAAATTTTTTGTGTCATTTATCACTCTCTAATATGTTTTGTGTCTGGCCCATAATAGAGGTTCAGTAATTATTTCATGATTCAGTGCATACATTAGTATTGCCGAATATAGTTGAGCTGTGAGATGGTCATGGAATGTTCCAGTTTGGGTGAAAAAACACCAACAAGGTCTACTTTAGAGTAACTTTCATAAAACTGTAAATACACACATGTGCACACAAGTGCCTGCATACTCATTTAAACGTGTCCCCAACAAATGCCTTTGGACATTATTGCCTCCTCAACAAAAGTTGTTTAAAAGATTTTGTCAAATCACTTACTGATATTTTTGGAATCTATAGGATGGCATTTAAGCAAGACAGCTTTTACTCATATTTGGAGTTCACCAGATTAGCCAGAAGACTAGTGGCATCACCGCCAGCTGAAAAGTTCTGGGAAACGCAAATTTGGGGACGCCACCCCAGACCTACTGAATCAGAATCTGGAAGGGTGAGGCTGAGTGAGCCATGTTTAAACAAGTCCTCCAGGTGATTTGTATGCACTGGTTTAGGCTAAAATGAGAAAAGACCTAACTTCTATTTGCAAGACAGCTACTTTTCACTGCAACTGGAATATAAAATTACCTGCAGAGCCTTTCTCAATGGCAATGTCATTATGATTTAGGCAATAGAATGTTAAACACCCTCCCCCTTCACACACACACACGTGCACACACACACGATATAAAGGAGTGTTGATGGGATATACTGTGATTAATTGATGTGGAACAGCCCAGAACCATGGAAGTTGGATGACCCCCAAATTTATGGAAAATTTACTATGTCTTAGATAATTTATATAGATTATTTTCTTAATCTTCACAATAAACCTATGAGGTAGGTTTTTTTTATAGAAGATACCAGGATTAAGTAGAAATATCTGGTGCTTTTGTTGTTCTCTTGTTTCTTCCTCCTATATTTGTTTTTCTAATGTCCTCATTCTCTTTTTTTTATCTCATTCTTCTTATCATATTATTTTTTCTGCTTTAAGTTTATCTTTCAAAATTATTTTAACCCTAACCATTGTTAAATGTTTTGTATAATGCTGCTGCTAAGTCGCTTCAGTCATGTCTGACTCTGCACAACCCCATAGATGGCAGCCCACCAGGCTCCCCCGTCCCTGGGATTCTCCAGGCAAGAACACTGGAGTGGGTTGCCATCTCCTTCTCCAATGCATGAAAGTGAAAAGTGAAAGTAAAGTTGCTCAGTTGTGTCTGACTCTTAGTGACCCCATAGACTGCAGCCATAGGCTCCTCTGTCCATGGGATTTTCCAGGCAAGAGTACTGAAGTGGGTTGCATTGCTTTCTCCAAAGTTGCTGTCATAGTTCTCTGTTAAACAGACTGAACCACAAATACTGATTTACATACACATTGTATAATAAGAGACAAATGAGAATTTTTAAAAATGCTCCTTTAAAAAAAAATCATGGATATATTGCAGCTTATTCTGCTTATCTTCTTCCTCCTTGGAAGGAGGAAGCTGAGAACAGTCAATGAACCCCACCCTTCCACTTAACCAATATTGTCAGTTTGGTCAGTGTCTTTTCGTACTTTTTTACATATATGCTCATATAATCATTTCAGCATAAATACAAATATAGTGTTTGTTTTCTATTGCTCTAGAAAATGGTATCACATAACTTTCTGCATCTTGCTTTCTCATATTGTGGAACAACCTCTAAGTCAGATCATGTATTTGTACATCATTCTTTTAACAGTTGCCTATGGTGACTTCATAGGCCAAGGGATTTACTGCATTTCCCCCCTCCTGTTTTTTTGCTAATACAAACAATACTTTAATAAAAACATATTGTAGATTATTAATAATAAATAATAGATTTTTTTCTTATCTTACCTTTCTGCTGAATCTTTCTTTTGAGTCTTTGTCATCTCTATTCTGAGGAGAAGACATTTGTCTGAGAATCTCCTTCTTGCTAGGTGCAACTGAATCACTATCTTCACTCTCCAATTTAAACTTTCTCCAATCATTTATTACTCCTTTGGGTCCTAGAATAAAATTTAAAGCAAATTGTCTGCCTTTCTGTGTTTCTTCCCTTTCTCTCTTCCTTCCTTCCTTTCCTCATTTATATAGCTAAATTTTTCAATCTTCCTTAATGATTTCTTGGCTTTGTGTTATACTTAGAAGGTCACTGTCATTATGAAATTAGTTTTCATGGGTTTTTGTTTAGTATTCATATAAACTCATTCAAACTCCTGACTAAATCTAAAAATTCTATGTGATTATTAAACAGAGAAGGGAGTATTACTTAAATAAGATTCAATAGAGTTAAAAGAAACTTGAATTTAAAAATTTAAACCATGCTATTTGACTTTTAAACTCTTGCTAGTGGTATATAGACAGCCACACACAATTTAACAGATCAACAAAACAGGCTTTGGATAAAATGAAGTCTTAGTTATTCTGGAAGAATACTGAAATCAATTTCATTTAAGATTTCACAGGGAGGGAGGTAGGCGGGGGGTTCAGGATGGGGAACACGTGTACACCTGTGGTGGATTCTTGTTGATGTATGGCAAAACCAATACAATATTGTAAAGTAATTAGCCTCCAATTAGAACAAATACATTTATATTTTAAAATTATTGTATTTTTTAGATTCAAAAAATTAAAATTAAAAACTCTTTATTTATTTTTCTTTTGGCTTTCTACTGTTTACAGTGGCAAAGAATTGCTCTAGAAAATGGTATCACATAACTTTCTGCATCTTGCTTTCTCATATTGTGGAACTACCTCTAAGTCAGATCTTGTATTTGTAACTCATTCTTTTTACAGTTGCCTATGATGACTTCATAGGCCAAGGGATTTCCTGCATTTCCACCCCCACCTCTTTTTTTTGCTAATACAAACATAATTGTAGTGTAGATAGAGAGGTTTTATGACAGAAGAAATTCTCAATAATCAGTGTTTTTCTTTGATATCTAATTAAAATTGTTTCAAAAGTATTTGATTTCACATTAATTTATGCAGTCAAATATTTTTTAGATGATTCCATCAACCCATTCAAAGGTATTACTTAAGTTTCATACTGAGTAATGACAATAAGAGATCTCCAAATTTTGCCTGGAGAATCCCAGGGACGGTGGAACCTGATGGGCTGCTGTCTATGGGGTCGCACAGAGTCGGACACGACTGAAGCGACTTAGCAGCAGCAGCAACAGCAGCAAACTTAATTTTAATTTTACAATTGTTTTTTTCTTCTGACTTTCCTTACCTGTGTGTGAGGCCTGTCCTTCAAAGTCTTCCTCCAAACTTTGGCTTTTTGCTTCTTCCATTTTAGAGATTTAGTTTTGATATGATCTATGGGATGAACAAAAAAGTAATGATGACAGATGAATTCTAGGAGAAATGATGTATATATATTCTGCTGCCAGGTTCCATGGAAGTTAAGGGTTGTCACTAAGTGATATAGTGCATAGCATTCTGCCTCTCTCGTAAAAGGACATTAATTTAAGATTTGGGTCATTAAAGAGATTTTGACCTAAGAAATTTACATAATTTATAGTTTGTCTTTACTTAAAAAGTCTTTAGTTTAGGTCTGTGTACTTAGTGAGTATTATTTGTTACTGATTTATTTTATTACTATCTGTTAGCAAATTTCATAAAATTATAATCATTTTTATAGTAATAATGTTTTAATTAATAATAATTACATACTTACTATGATCACTAGTATGTGCCTGGCATTGTATCAATCATTTTATGTGTCAAAAGTCATTCTTTCTCACACAACCATATGTAGCAGGGACATTGTTAATGCCATTTTACAGACAAGGAAGCTAAAGGACAGGGAGTTTAAGTTTTACGAGCTTAAGATCACATAGTAAGTGGTAGAGCAAGGATTTGAACCTACTTTTGATTTTAGAGCTGAGTCTTAAAGCATTAACTTTTAAATGGAAGTTAAGATACTGTGTTATTTTCTCAGTATGGTTTGACAAATCCAGCTTCTAAATTGGCATTAAAGATTTTTGATCTTAAGGAACAGTGTAATTTGAAGCCTAATACTGTAACTGCTCTCCATACCATAAGGCATGTTTTGGTGGTGTCACCCACCAAGCAAATGGAAGCAACCAGTAACTATGCCTATAGAATTTTGAGAAGCTAAAATAAATTGTCACAAAATCCACTGAAAGCATGTGGAATTTTATTCTTAGGAACCTCCTTGATGCCCTTGTGTAGAACTTATTTATTCTTAGCTCACATTCAAATCCAACTTATTTGCCTATTTATCTTTCCGTTATCTGGAAAACTCTAGTATACATAATAACACATACCCTAAGAAAGTCTCTATAGTTGTGATTTTCTTGGAATTTTCAAGTCAGGGGAGGGTAAACTAACAGGGGGATATACTCTCCTTTTACTTTTTTTCCCTCTTCTACTCTTCCCCTTGTCTTTTTCTTTCAAAGTCAGTTTTAAGCAGTGATATCATCCAGCTTATGTGTTGATTCCCTCTTAATTTTTTGTTGATAGACACTGAGCTTGGTCTGTTTGGTGCTTTCCCAAGGCACAGAATGGTAAACCAGAACTCTTTGTCTCAATTCCTTTTTTGCTGAGACTTCTGCCCCCAACATTTGGACTGGTATCTTAATTTTATTGTTTTCCTCATTATAGTTCCTACCCAGAATCACTGGAAGTCAAAGGTCTTTGCCAGTTTGATTGCCAATTTTAACAAGAAAAGACTTCTAAGAAAAAGCAGTCAAGGGGATGCCAGTCTATTCCACAGTATATATGTGACTATAAATATACAACCGACAAAGAATTAATCTCCAGAATATACAAGCAGCTCATGCAGCTCAATACCAGAAAAATAAATGACCCAATGGCCCAAAAATGGGCCAAAGAACTAAACAGACATTTCTCCAAAGAAGACATACAGATGGCTAACAAACAGATGCTCAACATCACTTATTAGAGAAATGCAAATCAAAACCAAAATGAGGTACCATCTCACACCCATCAGAATGGCCACCATCAAAGTGTCTACAAAGAATAAATGCTGGAGAGGGTGTGGAGAAAAGGGAACCCTCTTACATTGTTGGTGGGAATGCAAACTAGTACAGCCACTATGGAGAACAGTGTGGAGATTCCTTAAAAAACTGGAAATAGAACTGCCGTATGATCCAGCAATCCCACTGCAGAGCATAAACACTGAGGAGACCAGAATTGAAGGAGACGTGTGTACCCCAGTGTTCACTGCAGCACTGTTTACAATAGCTAGGAAAGGAAGCAATCTAGCTGTTGCTTCCATGCAGATGAATGGATAAGAAAGTTGTGGTACATGTACACAATGGAATATTACTCAGCTATAACAAAGAACACATTTGAGTCAGTTCTAATGAGGTGGATGAAACTGGAGCCTATTATACAGAGTGAAGTAAGTCAGAAACAAAAGCAACAATACAGTATATTAGCGCATATATATGGAATTTAGAACGATGTAACGATGACCCTATATGCAAGACAGCAAAAGAGACACAGATATAAAAAACAGACTTTTGGACTCTGTGGGAGAAGGTAAGGGTGGGATGAGTTTAGAGAATAGCATTGAAACATGTACATTACTATATGTGAAATTGATGACCAGTCCAAGTTTGATGCATGAAACAGGGCACTCAAAGCTGATGTACTGGGACAACCGAGAAGCATGAGATGGGGAGGGGGATGGAGGGGAGTTCGAGATGGGGAGACACATGTACGCCCATGGCTGATTCATGTCAATGTATGGCAAAAACTACCATAATATTGTAAAATTTAATTTTACAATTAAAAGTTTAATTTCCAATTAAAATAATTAAAAATAAGTAAATAACTATAATAGATAATTTTAAATTTGAATAAATTTAATTGTGAAAAAGAATAAAAGAAAATGAAAATAAGAGAAAACAGAAGTAAGTAAATGTTGTTGGACAAAAGAATCCACTTAATTACCTACTGGAATTACTTAAAAATGATTTTTGCATCTAAAAAAAATTAATATAAATTTTCTTCAGAAGAACAAAGTAATGGAAACTGTTTGATAACTTTAATAGTTATTTAGTCCTCAGAAAGTTGGTTTCAAGCTAGTTTCTCTCTTTTTTTAAATTGGTATTTCAAATGAATGACAATGAAAGGGCTAGTCTCTTTTATTTTGCAAAAGTAAATTGATAATTTGGGATAGCTACTATTTACAATAAACGTATATAAGTTTAAGAAAACCTATGTGAAATTTTACTTCACATGGTGAAGAGAGAGAAGCATTCTGCTTCTTAACCTGTTTCTTGCCAACCTAGTTGGCAGTCTAGTGGAGAAAAAAGAAATTTCAGTTTTCAAAAAGACTTTCACCAATTTCAAGGAATTCTTTTACTGAAAAGATAATCCAGTTACTTGGGGGAAAACCTGGTCCATCGATTGGATTAGTCTATGTTAAGAGTAGACTGTGGGGGTCTTCACTGGTGGTCCAGTAGCTAAGAATCCTCCTTGCAAAGTAGGAGACCTGGGTTTGATCCTGGGGAACTAAGATCCCACATGCTGCAGGACAGCTAAGCCCACACACCTGCGCACCGCAACTACTGAGCCTGGCTGCCACAACTAAAGAGAAGCCTGTGAGCTGCAACTGAGACCCAGCGCAGCTAAAAAGAAAAGAACAGACTATGGGCCAGCCTTTTCTCTGGACTCTTGAGTTACGTGAAGAACAAAACTCATCTAGTGTGGCATTCACAAATTCTAAAACTTAAGTAAGCCAAGTTGCCTGTGTAGTAAAAGATAGAGTCCATTCCTTACCTAATGCCTCCATTTGAGTTAGAGGGCTTCCCTGGTGGCTCAGAGGTTAAAGCTTCTGCCTGCAGTGTGGGAGACCAGGGTTCAATCCCTGGGTCGGGAAGATCCCTTGGAGAAGGAAATGGCAACCCGCTCCAGTACTCTTGCCTGGAGAATCCCATGGACAGAGGAGCCTGGTAGGCTACAGTCCATGGGGTCACAAAGAGTCGGACATGACTGAGCGACTTCGCTTTCACTTTCTCATAGATTGGTAAAATTTACAACAGAGACAGAAATTGGAAAAAAAGTTGGAAGAGGTGTATTTGCTTGCACTGCTTGAAGACACTATAGAGGAAGACACAAGCCTATTAGTTATTGATAAGTTTGAGCTACGCACCTGTTAATATCCCCTTCATCAACTTACTCTGAGGTTTAATTTATTCTCTTCAAAATTTGCTTTTGTATCCTAAAATTAATCCAGCTAGTATTTGGAAGGTGCTTAGATGCTTGCACATAGTAAGTGCTATGTAAATCTATAAAATAAAATAATTTCTATATATTTCTATGTATAATAGTCATTTAAAAATATGATCAATATTTAATTTGCAGTGGTATTATTAGTAGCTAAAAAATTCCATGTCTACTTTAGGTTAAAAGGATTTCAAGTAATAATAGGATTTTATAAGACTTTGTGTTATTGTAAACATAATGATATTGTAAATACAATCATTATTGTAAATAATATAATATTACATGATGATTTATAGATGTTATTGGGAATAACAGATGTGATTGGAAATTGGTGATAAAGTTGAGCAAGAAGACAAAAAAATCTGCCACCTTCCCTAAGATTTACTGTGGTTCAAGAATTACTCTATTTTCCATATGATATATTATAAAAATCTGTGTTAGTGTTCTTTTTTATTTCAGACAGTTATAATACTGTTTCAATTAATAAAATCTGTGTTAAGTAAAAATTGTGTTTGGATGACCTTTGACAGACTACCATTCAAATGAGTACTACAAAACTCTTAAAAGTGAAACTAAATATTGGTGAGAAATAGAATTTAAAAGTATAATTATACCAAGTTAGGTTTTATTTTTCTCTTAGTTTAGGAGTTAATAGTATGTTAAAATAATGGCTTATATGGGATAAGATTTTTCAAGCTATGTCTTCAAAACTCTAACACCCCCCATCCATGTTTAGTAATTACTAAGGAATAAAATGTGACAATTTAAAATAATTTTTCCTTTAGTTCCTGTTTTGTACAAAATAGTGATCTGGACTAGAAAGGAAGTGAGTAAAATTCTTAAATATTTGCTTTTAAAATCTAAAAACCCCAAATCCACCCTTAGAATGTTTCATTGTTATCATTACTCCTGTTCGCATGAAACTGTGATGACATTCATTAGTCATTTCATATATGTTGATTTAATCTAATCAAAATATCTAGTTTAGAACTGACTATAGAGTTTTAGTGTTCCTAAAGAAGAGCTTTGCTTTCAGTACTGACTGTTGTAATTTACTGGTGAGTTTTCAAATAGAGTGATCATCTCATCACTGAACCTTAAACTCATTTCTGTCCTAGCATCCACAACAGTTTCTCGAACTTATCTTACATGCTTCATTACTGTAAGTTCTTCCAGGACAAAGACTAGTCTTTACTTGTCACTGTCTTACTTCTGATAATTGTTTCACATGTTGTAAAAAAAGTCCATAAATGACGGCAGCAATTTAGAAAGAATCTAAGTGATATGTCCACTTGATATATACACTATTTTAAATGTTCACAAAACCTTTTCTGCATTTTTCAGATGTGAATTCTCAGGCTCTAAGAGATTCAGTGACTTGCCAGAGCTCACAGAGGTAGTATGGAGTAGATAGAACTCAATTTCAATTCCAGGTTTCTCTGACTTCCAAATTTCTAAAATCCTTGTTTTTTTATACAATTCAATAACATGCTCAATGAGTGAATGAATTAATGAAACAAATCCACCTAATTTTTGTATAAGCATTAAAACCAAGATGAAAATATGAAAATAACAAATCAGTAGGTCCTTATTCTTTGAGATAATACTTATTCTAATGATATATTTCTTGAGATAGTATATATTTGAATTATATATTTCTTGAGATAGTATTTATATGAATTATATATTTATCTGCTTTGGATTAAACCGCATTCATTTACACTAAATGTAATAGAAGAGTCTGTTTATTTCAACTTTTCTGAATAAATTCTAATGACTGGTAATGACTCTGGAAAGTTAATGCAAAAGACAAAATGGCTTTGCCTGCTGTTGGTTCTTGACAGTCATACATGTTGCCTGAGAATTTATCATCAATCCTGTGTCTCTGGATCACTGATAGAAGCAAGGGTAATAGGCAATATGCATCAATTTCATATCAAAATAAAACTGCAAAATGCTCTTTATAGAACTACTCTCGCTTGTGTAGCAAAATTATGGAAATGTTACACTGATCTTTGTGTTGAGATTTGTGTAGCAAAGTGAGATACTTCACTCAAAGACTCATCTCAACCATTTTAAGATAATTAATTCTACATTCCAAACAATGACATTTGAGTTTTTCAGTGTGAAAGTGAAAGTGTTAGTTGCTCAGTCGTGTCCAACTCTTTGTAACCCCACGGACTGTAGCCCATCAAGCTCCTCTGTCCATGGAATTCTCCAGGCAAGAATCCTGGAGTGGGTTGTCATTCCCATCTCCAGGGGATCTTCCCAATCCAGGATTGAACTCAGGCCTCCTGCATTGCAGGCAGATTCTTTACCATCTGGACACCAGGGAAGCCCTTTTAAATGTAACTGAAGAAACAGTTCTATGGCTTCAGCAATCTTTAAGAGCAAATTCAAAAATTAAGCCTGTTTCTTAGTCCTGTTTTTATGTAGCTCAACTTTTATATAAAATCTTCTCAACGTGTGGCATATGTTTACAAGCTAACACTTTAGTCTGTAAAACTTTATACCACTTTTCTACTTGTAAAAAATCACATATGAACCTTAGTGACTTAGTCTGCTAGGACTGCTATAACAAAATGTGACAGACTTTGAGGCTTAAACAACAGAAATTTATTTTCTTACATTTCTGTAGGCTGGAAGTCTCAGATTAAGATCTGGGAGGATTGATTTCCGGTGAAGCCTCTCTTACTGGTTTGCAGAAAGTCACCTCCCTGTGTTATTAAATGATACAGAAAGCTGGAGTTCTGACATCCCATTTTGTCAGAACAGTAGTCCTATAGATCAAGGCCCTACCCTCATAACCTCATTTAACCATTAATTATTTCCTTATTAATTACTTATCTCAAAATGCCATCACATTTGGGATTAAGTCATCAACATATGAATTTGGAGGGATACAGTTGAGTCCACAGCACCTGACTCTTAATTGTAAAGCATTATCTAAATTATATAGATTCTGGCCACTGTTTCTGTACTTCTGTATGGCCTGTCTTTTCCTTACTTTGTAAAGCTTTGGTTTGGAGCCTCAGCATTTCTCAGATTTCCCCAACTATCCTTTAAGAATGGCAGGTAGGGAAATGAGGCATAGTAGGATTATGTTGCCCATTGTTTGGATTGTTTGTTTTCTTTCTCTGCTCTGGGCCCACATACCTGGGATGCCACAGAAGGTCCTTTAAAAATATAGGCCAGGAAACTCCTACATATCAAATAATTCAAGTGCCAGTTATTTTCTTGGCCAGTCTTGGGGTTGTTCTGATGTCTGTGGAAAAATACTGATGTTCTGTGCTAACTACCCATTGGGTTTAGCTGGTAAAGAATGGTACAGGTGGCTCAGTGGTAAAGAATCTCCTGCCAGTGCAGGAGATGCAGGAGATGCCAATTTGATCCCTGGGTTGGGAAGATCCTCTGGAGTAGGAAATAGCCATCCACTCCAGTATTCTTGCCTAGCAAATTCCACGGGCAGAGGAGCCTGCAGGGCTGCAGTCCACGTGCTAACTACAACACAAACTACAATACAATACAATACAATACAATCTACTGTGTTAAAAAATAGATCAGAAGAGTGATACACAGACTTTGTTCAGAATGGATGGGTCGACCTTGGTTTAGGTCAGATTAAGTAACTATAGTGCATGTAAGAATACACTGTTTATCAGTATTTTCCATGCAGAGGGAAAAATTGTTTAAAGCATTTCAATAAGTATTATTTGTTGTTGAGAAATAAAATTAATGCCAGAGCAGGGGAAAGCCTCCATATAAATATTCCATTTTATTTACTAGGGCTGAGGTCCAGGTAAATGTGTTTTCATTCCTTTTCTTTTTTTCAATTGTAATTTAAAGTTTTAGATGCTGTATTCTGACACTGGTTTCTCTAAGTACAAAATAAAGAGATCCAACAACCAAAGATAAAAATGATCTTGTTGTGACATATATGGCATCTTTCCATGAACATCAAAAAAGTAAAAATCACAGAGTATTAAAGAATCTTCACTGTGAAATTTTTGAAATGATTTTTTTTTGTTATTATACAGTTAAAAAGGAATACCCTTCCCCCTCTCTTATACATGAATGCATATATTCCCTTTGGAAAACACATTGAATAAGAAGCTGTTTCAGAGAAGGTGCTGTACTAAAAATGGCATTATTATGTCTGAACATGATTAGCCATGAGATATAAATAAATGACTGGGAATAAAGTACTGAAGTGCTTGATTAAAATAATTCTTTAACTTATCTGAAGTGGGATATACCAAATTATCTATCTTTAAGGCATACTTGGAACATCCTGTGCCATTAGGTGGATAAAACCAAGCGAAACTTCTTGGTGAGGAAAGTCTACAGATATTCTCCTTCACCTTCACTTTTGATAGAATTCTAGATTCTGTGTCTTGGTCTGTAGTCCATAAGGATGATACATCCATGCAGGGCTTCATGTTCTACATTTTCTTACCTTTAACCATACATCTTCTTATATCTTTGCCTTCTTGTGTTTTCCAAGGTGACTGTGAGCTAATCTGATCAACTAAGCCAGGCTAATGTTCTCACCAGTGCTAGTATATTAATGTCAGATGTTTTAACCCCTGCCGCAACTGTCTTACCAATGTCATATGGGCTCCTGTAGAAAACAGTTCTGCTTTTTCTTTCTTTTCTTAAAAAAAGTGATTAGTGGTGGGAATTTCACATCAGATAGGTCTGATGGCACCATGTCAGATCATGGAAGCTATTACTGGACTTACGAAGACATCATTATCTTAGATCACAAAAGTAACTGATGATTTCACCCAAGCCACAATTTCCTCTTTCTCTACCCTACACCACTATTTTATGTACTGACTATGAATTAGAGACTTTTAGTAAGAATTACGGAGAAGGCAATGGCAACCCACTCCAGTACTCTTGCCTGGAAAATCCCATGGATGGAGGAGCCTGGAAGGCTGCAGTCCATGGGATCACTGAGGGTCGGACACGACTGAGTGACTTCACTTTCACTTTTCACTTTCATGCATTGGAGAAGGAAATGGCACCCCACTCCAGTGTTCTTGCCTGGAGAATCCCAGGGACAGGGGAGCCTGGTGGGCTGCCGTCTATGGGGTCGCACAGAGTCGGACACGACTGAAGTGACTTAGCAGCAGCAGCAGTAAGAATTAAGTGGTCTTGGTTTAATATTAATATAGAAGGAATTTCATGCCTTACATCAGTTAATTTCTTGAGTTACTCTCTAACTGGTTTACTTATATATATATCTTCTACCCAATGAAGAATTAGCTTCTTGTGGGCAAAACCATGCATTGCAGTGCTTCCAAATGACAGTATAGCATAATGATTAACAACACATAGGTTCAAATCTAGTTCTGCCTGTTACTGGCTATGTGATGTTGATCAAATCACCAAATTCTCTGTGCTTTCATTTTCTCTATTTGTAAGATTGGAGTGATCAAATTGTGTCTACCTCAAATAACTGTGTAAAGATTAAATGATATAAAATGTATAATATTTAGTAGTAGGAACTTTATAGGTATTGAGTGGGCTTTGCAGGTGGCTCAGATGGTAAAGAATTTGCCTGCAATGTAGGAGACTTGGCCTCGATCCCTGGGTCAGGTCTTGAAGAAGGGAATGGCTACCCACTCCAGTGTTCTTGCCTGGAGAATTCCATGGAGAGAGGAGCCTGGTAGGGCTACAGTCCATGGAGTCACAAAGAGTCAGACATGACTGAGCAACTAATGCTTTCTTTCTTTTTTCACTTTTCAAAATGATAATTAGCAAGTAATTAAAATTTTTAGGTACTAGAACCAAATACTTAAAATTCAGTTCAGTTCAGTTCAGTCGCTCAGTTGTGTCTGACTCTTTGCAACTCCATGGACTGCAGCATGCCAGGCCTCCCTGTCCATCACCAACTCCCAGAATTTACTCAAACTCATGTCCACTGAGTCAGTGATGCCATCCAACCATTTCATCCTCTGTTGTCCCCTTTCTCCTCCCACCTTCAATCTTTCCCAGCATCAGGATCTTTTCAGATGAGTCAGTTCTTTGCATCAGGTGGCCAAAGTATTGGAGTTTCCGCTTCAGCATTAGTCCTTCCAATATAGTCATACTAATATAAATTTTATTTGTAATCAATATGTATATGCACTTTTAATGTCTAATTAGCTCCCTCACCCAAATACATGTGCATATGGATATGTATTGTGTGTGTGTACATAGCCACACACATGTTATACATTTATCTCAAAGCTGTTTTATTCTATTATTTCATTACTAAGATCCTTTACCATATACTTTGACTTACTTCTAGCAATATCTGTTTGCCACACGGCATTTAAGAGTGTGAAACCTGAAAAGGAGATTGATTTAAAGTCATGAAGTATGGGCTAATAAAATGTACATGAAATTGCCTTGAAAACAATAGTAAAAATTTTCTAAGGATGTGTCCATAAGTGGAAAATGGGAGGTGATTTTAATTTGAATGTGACACACTTGCTTTCCAATGAATTACTTCTCTACTTCTAATTTTTTGAACTCATAAGTGATTTTCTCTTTAAATTTCAGCATTTATGTCACAGTGATTCATATACTTTCTGAATTTCAGCTGTCTGGTGGAGTAGGACTTTGCAGAGACAATAACAGCACTCAGGATTTCTGTTACCACTTCTAGTCTGTCTAGCTGTTAATTTGGGGGGAGGTCAACTTTTATATTTTTACATCATAAGGAGAGCTTTCTTTAAAAATAAATCCCCAGAAAGATGAGTGGAATATGGGACACTCATGTTTGAGGATATTTTACTCCTCAAGATGGCTGTGACAAATAATGCTGAACAAATGATTGGCTCTAAGCAAATACTATTTTCCTTTCCCTTACATATGAAACTCAAATATTGATACTATTGAAAACATCCCTTACTTTATTACTTTTTTCCTCTGTTGTGTCTAAAGTTTATGATAACATTGATAGAAGAACTGTAATAGGAACTTTAAGACACTACCGAGCAGATAGAATGTTTTCTCAGCTTCTAACTTTCTCAAATAGTTTTGATTTTTCAACAAATGAGACAGGGCAAGTGGAAGATGTAGGGAAGCTTTGAACAATTTGCATCTCAGGAAGGTATAACAAATAACAATCTATTTCTTAACTAGTATCATCAGTAAAAAAAATATTCTTGGAAAATAAGAGCTTTCAAATTATAACTGAATTATTGTTCCTAACAAATGAAGAAGACGGTAACTTATCCAGATTTGCTCTTATTGCATATAGATATTTTCTGACTTGTTCTGAAAAAAAATAGAAATGTCAAAATCCTATGGGAAATTCAGAGCAGATATATCTTGTAAAAGCACTATACCAGGACATACTATTTGAATTCTGTTTTAGACATCACAGATGGTTTATATATACATATATATTTGACAGCAAAGAAGGAAATAGCAACCCACTCCAGTGTTCTTTCCTACAGAATTCCATGACAAGGGAGGTTGCGAGGAGTCGGGCATGACTGAGTGACTAACACACAATTTGACAACAGCTTATATAACATTAAATCCAGTTTATAAACATAATATGTAGGCAAAAAATTACTGTGGTGAATCAGGTGATGTTTAAAGTTTTTTCTAGCTTTAATATTAGGTAATTCTAAGTAGCATGAATAATGGTCAAATATATATATATTAAAAATATATAATAAGTATATATCATGTATATTTAAATATATATTAAAGCTTGAATATATATATAGTATATTTTTATAGTTAATAAAAATATTTCATGGAAAATGTATGGGAAACCTCACTACATTCATTTGCATGATGAAAACTGTTAAGTTTTATTAGTAATAATACTCACCTCCACAGGAGTAAAATGCTAAAAAAAAAAAAACCCAAAAAACATTTGAGAGGAAAATTTTACCTAATTTAATAAATCTCAATAAACCCCTTTATTTTTTTTAATTTCTCATTAAATTCTTGAAGTAACCTTCTGAAACAGACATTATTATCCTTAAAGATTAAAATAACAACAAAAAATATAATATCAATAAGAAAACCCAGGAACACAAAGTTGGTTAAGTATTTGGTTCAGAGATCTGAGAGTGCTTTAGTGCTGAATGCTAATACTCCCTTTTGCAGCTTGGAAGTCAACTTCACAAATTGTAAGAAATCCTCACTTCTTTCCTTCAGTTCACCCTTCACTCAAAGGAAGGACCGAAGAATTGTAAATTTCAAAATTAAATCCTCTATTCATGGTTTTAACTTTCTAGAATATCATACTCAAAATTGTGTGTTTACCCTGAACTTAATGAAGATGACTTGTGCAAATCACTTTAAAAGGGAAAGATAATACAGTACTTAGGGTCTTTGCAGGTGGCTCAGTGGTAAAGAATTTGCCTACCAATGCTGGAGATGCAGGAGAAGTAGTTTAGATCCCTGGGCCTGGAAGGCGGCTTAGAGGAGAAAATGGCAACCCACTAGTACTCTTGCCTGGGAAATCCCATGGACAGAGGAACCTGGTGGGCTGTTACAGTGCATAGATCCGCAGAGTCAGACACGACCGAGCACACATTCACACACAGTATTTAATTATCTTCATAATGGATAAATATTACTTAATGTTACTTAGAAATATTTTTAAAGAACTCACAATAATATATAAACAGTAAAATCATTATTTCCCCCCGAAGGTAAAATTTTTAAAATTATATTATCAAGAAGACTCACAGTTTAGACAGTTTAGTTTTCTGTGCCTGGTGTTCTTGATTGTGTTCAGTGGATAAGAATTACTGTCTGCTAAACTCCTCTTGAAGTGGAACAAGTTTAAGCTCAGATTTAAGATCCCTGGATATTGATGACCCTTACAGAAATAGCTCTGAACAAGTAATAGGATTGAGATAAGAGAATTAACAAAACCTGTTCGTTAACAGTGTGGCAAAAAAATAAACTGAAAAAAGAATAGAGCTTCGAGTCCTGTGACAAGCACAGTCTTTGGTCGCCAATATTGCATTATTTGAGAAGAAGATTATTTCTTTTTAGCATAGGCTGTTAATGATTCTCAGAAATTCACATGTCATTTTCTGAAAGAAAAAATCAGTTTTTCTGATCAAGAAAATTTTCTTTTGGATCCAACAGTAATAGCTATCCTTCTCAACAACTTCTTTTGGCATAGTCCATCTTTTCCTCTTAAATTGGTCAAACAACTATTTCTTGTCCCTTTTTAGTGCCCTGAAATGTCTTATGTATTTAAAACATCTGCTAGTTCTTATTCTTTTGTTTTCGTGAAAAAAATTGTAGAAAAGTTTGAATACAGTTTTTAGTAGTGTTTATGACTTTTGCCTTGTATCTCCCATCTGCTTTATCATATCTTTCCTTGTTCTTATTTGTTTCTTTAAGGTAGTCACTTCACTTTTCTTCCATGTACCATTCAAAACAATGAACTTTAATTCATAAACAATTTACTGGCTGCCCCCTCTTTGCTAGGGGATGCTTTCAAAACGTTATTGCAGTCTTTGGATATTAGACTTTTACAGTGAGCCCGTTGGTTCAAGGCTACCCCATAGAATGGATATTCTATGATCTAAGAGTAGTCAGCTTATCTATAGCTTATAAGATACACCAAATGAGTGAGAGACAGCAAGTACATGAGTTTTTATTTATTACAATAAAATGAATATGGATTCATTAGTCCCATAAACATGTGTTGAGCGCCTATTTTATATCAAGCAAGCAGTACCCAGGTACTGAGGATACAAAGAAAATTAGGCCCGATTCCCTATATCATGGGGCTTAGCCCAGCAAAGGAGATAAGCAAGTAAAAGCATAATACACAAAATCAGAAGTGTGTAAGAGATATTCTGTAGTATACACAGAATTCATTTTTATCTTTTTATCTTTTGTCTTTTTCTTGTACAGGCTTTTAATAATATTTTTTAGGTTGGCAGAGTCATTTACGGGTGTATTTGATTTCTGAACTTTAGTTTTATTGTTTTCTCCTTTGTGGTTTTCCTCATTGTTGCTAGTTTTTACCATTAAAAAATACTTTCCCTGTTTTAAAAGATGTAGGGAAGGTAGATAGATGTGTTTAAATTGCCATCTTTTTTCTAACACCTTTCATCTTCATGGCCAAATTTCACACCTAACTTTGCCAAAGTAGGAAAATTAACTTACTCTATGCTTAAAACTGGAAATTTGTAATTTGGAAGAGGACAAATATTAATGTATAATATTAGTGGCAATTCAAATGAAAAAATCTAAATTCATATGTTATAAGGTTTAGCTCAAACCATTTTGCTTCAGGTCACTTCAGCCAATGGACTGGCATAATTTGGCAAAGGTCACACCCTTGGTTTAATCAGCTTTAGCCAGAAGGCAAAGATATGTGATCTAAAAAGGATTACCTCTTCAGAAAGGGCTGGGGCACTTTTGGGTATAAAGGCCATAGGTGAATGACATAATTTTTACTAAAATAAATCCTTCCTTATTTTGAGCTCAGAAACATCCCTTTCACTCTTGAAATAACAAAATAAAATTTACACCTGGGAGAAAATGTTGGAAGCTAGACTAAAATGCTAAAGTGACTTCACTTCAGTTCAGTAGTTCAGTTGTATCTGACATTTGCCACCCCATGAATCACAGCACGCCCGGCCTCCCTGTCCATCACCAACTCCCTGAGTTTACCCAGACTCATGTCCATTGAGTCAGTTATGCCATCCAGCCATCTCTTCCTCTGTCATCCCATTCTTCTCCTGCCCCCAATCCCTCCCAACATCAGGGTCTTTTCAAATCAGTCAGCTCTTCACATCAGGTGGCCAAAGTATTGGAGTTTCAGCTGCAGCATCAGTCCTTCCAATGAACACCCAGGACTGATCTCCTTTAGGATGGACTGGTTGGATCTCCTTGCAGTCCAAGGGACTCTCAAGAGTCTTCTCCAACACCACAGTTCAAAAGCATCAATTCTTCGGTGCTCAACTTTCTTCACAGTCCAACTCTCACATCCATACATGACCACTGGAAGAATCATAGCTTTGACTAGACGGACCTTTGTTGGCAAAGTAATGTCTCTGTTTTTTAATATACTATCTAGGTTGGTCATAACTTTCCTTTCAAGGAGTAAGCATCTTTTAATTTCATGGCTGCGATCACCATCTGCAGTGATTTTGGAGCCAAGAAATATAAAGTCTAACACTGTTTCCACTGTTTTCCCATCTATTTCCCATGAAGTGATGGGACTGGATGCCATGATCTTCGTTTTCTGAATGTTGAGCTTTAAGCCAATCTTTTCACTCTCCACTTTCACTTTCATCAAGAGGCTTTTTAGTTCCTCTTCACTTTCTGCCATAAGGGTGGTGTCATCTGCATATCTGAGGTTATTAATATTTCTCCCAGCAATCTTGATTCCAGCTTCTGCTTCCTCCAGCCCAGCATTTCTCATGATGTACTCTGCATATAAGTTAAATAAGCAGGGTGACAATATGCAGCCTTGACGTACTCCTTTTCCTATTTGGAACCAGTCTATTGTTCCATGTCCAGTTCTAACTGTGGCTTCCTGATCTGTATATAGGTTTCTCAAGAGGCAGGTCAGGTGGTCTGGTATTCCCATCTCTCTCAGAATTTTCCACAGTTTATTGTCATCTACACAGTCAAAGGCTTTGGCATAGTCATAAGGCAGAAATAGATATTTTTCTGGAACTCTCTTGCTTTTTCCATGATCTAGCAGATGTTGGCAATTTGATCTCTGGTTCCTCTGCCTTTTCTGAAACCAGCTTGAACGTTTGAAAGTTCACTGTTCATGTATTGCTGAATCCTGGCTTGGAGAATTTTGAGCATTACTTTACTAGCATGTGAGATGAGTGCCATTGTGCCATAGTTTGAGCATTCTTTGGCATTGCCTTTCTTTGGGATTGGAATGAAAACTGACCTTTTCCAGTCCTGTGGCCACTGACAGAATGTGGTCCACTGGAGAAGGGAATGGCAAACCACTTCAGTATTCTTGCCTTGAGAACCCCATGAACAGTATGAAAAGGCAAGATGATAGGATACTGAAAGAGGAACTCCCCCAGGTTGATAAGTGCCCAATATGCTACTGGAGGTCAGTGGAGAAAGAACTCCAGAAAGAATGAAGGGATGGAGCCAAAGCAAAACAATACCTAGTTGTGGATGTGATTGGTGATAGAAGCAAGGTCTGATGCTGTAAAGAGCAATATTGCATTGGAAACTGGAATGTTAGGTCCATGAATCAAGGCAAATTGGAAGTGGTCAAACCGGAGATAGCAAGAGTGAACTTCAACATTCTAGGAATCAGTGAACTAAGGTGGACTGGAATGGGTGAATTTAACTCAGATGACCATTATATCTGCTACTCTGGGCAGGAATCCCTTAGAAGAAATGCAGTAGCCATCATGGTCAACAAAAGAGTTCGAACTGCAGTACTTGGATGCAATCTCAAAAAGGACAGAATGATCTTTGTTTGTTTCCAAGACAAACCATTCAATATCATGGTAATCCAAGCCTATGCCCCAGCCAGTAACACTGAAGAAGCTGAAGTTGAACAGTTCTGTGAAGACCTACAAGGCCTTTTAGAACTAACACCCAAAAAGATGTCCTTTTCATTATAGGGGACTAGAATGCAAAAGTGGGAAGTCAAGAAACACCTGGAGTAGCAGGCAAATTTGGCCTTGGAGTACAGAATGAAGCAGGACAAAGGCTAATAGAGTTCTGCCAAGAGAATGCACTGGTCATAGCAAACACCCTTTACCAACAACACAAGAGAAGACTCTATACATGGACATCACCAGATGGTCAACACTGAAATCAGATTGATTATATTCTTTGCAGCCAAAGATAGAGAAGCTCTATACAGTCAGCAAAAACAAGACTGGGAGCTGACTGTGGCTCAGATCATGAACTCCTTATTGCCAAATTCAGACTTAAATTGAAGAAAGTAGGGAAAACCACTAGACCATTCAGGTATGACCTAAATCAAATCCATTATGATCATACAGTGGAAGTGAGAAATAGATTTAAGGGACTAGATCTGATAGACCAAATGCCTGATGAACTATGGACAGAGGTTCGTGACATTATACAGGAGACAGGGATCTAGACCATCTCCATGGAAAAGAAATGCAAAAAAGCAAAATGGCTGTCTGGGGAGGCCTTAAAATAGCCGTGGAAAGAAGAGAAGCGAAAAGCAAAGGAGAAAAGGAAAGATATAAGCATCTGAATGCAGAGTTCCAAAGAATAGCAAGGAGAGATAAGAAAGCCTTCCTCAGCGTCAATGCAAGGAAATAGAGGAAAACAACAGAATGGGAAAGACTGGAGATCTCTTCAAGAAAATTAGAGATACCAGGGGAACTTTTCATGCAAAGATGGGCTCGATAAAGGACAGAAATGGTATGGACCTAACAGAAGCAGAAGATATTAAGAAGAGGTGGCAAGAATACACAGAAGAACTATACAGAAAAGATCTTCATGACCCAGATAATCACGATGGTGTGGTCACTCACCTAGAACCAGACATCCTGGAATGTGAAGTCAAGTGGGCCTTAGAAAGCATCACTATGAACAAAGCTAGTAGAGGTGATGGAATTCCAGTTGAGCTATTTCAGAGGAAGTGACTTACTAGAATGAAAGAGTGCTGTAATCTCTTCTATTTAGTATTTTATTTCCCTTTCCAATATGTGTTCTCTTTCTTATTTAAAATTTATTCTCCTTGATTGAGGACATGAAAGAAAAGTAAGAATTTCGTAGTTCTTTCTTGCAGTTTTCTATTCTGCTGAAGAGAAGACCTGCATCTTCCTTCACTGTCTTGCTCTGAATGTAATTCTAAGTCTCCTTTTGTTCTTAGCATTTTTTTTTTTAATTGGAGTATAATTGCTTCTTGGGCTCTAAAATCACTGCTGATGATGGCTGCAGCCATGAAATCAGAAAACAATTGCTTCTTGATAAGAAAGCTACAACAAACCTAGACAGTGTGTTGAAAAGCAGAAACGTTACTCTGCCAACAAAGGTCCATATAGTCAAGGCTATGGTCTTCCCAGTGGTCTCACAACAAAACAGCTGTGAGAGTTGGATTGTAAAGAAGGCAGAGCACCAAAGAATTGATGCCTTCGAACTGTGGTACTGGAGAAGACTCCTGAAAGTTCCTTGTACTGCAAGGAGGTCAAACCAGTCAATCTTAAGGGAAATAAACCCTGAATACTTGTTGGAAGGACTGATGCTGAAGCTGAAGCTCTAGTATTTTGGTCGTCTGATGTAAACAGCTGACTCATTGGAAAAGTCCTTGATGCTGGGAAAGACTGAGGACAGAAGGAGAAGAGGGCATTAGAAGGTGAGATGGCTGGATGGCATCACTGATGCAATGGACATGAACTTGGGCTGACTTTGGGTTATGGTGAGGAACAGGGAGCCCTGGCATGCTGTAGTTCACGGGGTTGCAAAGAGTCAGACACGACTAAGCGGCTGAACAACAACATAGTTGCTTTACAATATTGTGTTAGTTTCTGCTGTGCCGCAAAGTGACTCAGCTGCACATATACATATATCCCCTCCTTTTCACATTTCCTTCTTGTTTAGGTCGCTGCAGACCATTGAGTAGAGTTCCCTGTGCTCTACCATCTGTTCTCATTAGTCATCTGTTTTATACATAGTAGTGTTTTTTTTTTTTAATTTTTTTTTCTATTAGTATTTGTTTATTTTTTTTTCTTTATGAGTATTAACATTTTATTTTATTTATTTTTTTTAAAATTTTAAAATCTTTAATTCTTACATGCATTCCCAAACATGAACCCCCTCCCACCTCCCTCCCCATAACATCTTTCTGGGTCATCCCCATGCACCAGCCCCAAGCATGCTGCATCCTGCGTCAGACATAGACTGGCGATTCAATTCACATGATAGCATACATGTTAGAATGGCATTCTCCCAAATCATCCCACCCTCTATATCAGTCCCAATCTCCCAATTCATCCCACCCACACCCGCCTCTCCCAGCGCCCGGTATTCATAGGTTTGTGTCTATGTCTGTGTCGTTATTTCTGCTTTGCAAATGGGTTTGTCTGTGCCCTCAGCCACCAGGGGAGCCCTTGATGAAATGTTGTTGTTGTTGTTTAGTCACTAAGTTGTATCCAACTCTTTTGTGACCCCATGAGCTATAGCCTGCCAAGCTCCTCTGTCCATGGGATTTTCTAGGCAAGAATACTGGGCTGGGTTACCATTTCCTTCTCCTGGTGATCTTCCTGACACAGGGATTGAATTTGCATCTTCTGCACACATCTCCTTCATTTCAGGCAGATTCTTTACCACTGATGCATCTGGGAAGCCCCTAAATGAAACAATACTCAGCCATAGAAAGGGAGAGCATTTAAAGAGATGTGGATAGACCTAGAGACTGTTCTCAGCATTGTTTGTGAAACTTAGTCTATTTTGGACTATAGTATTTCTCAGATTAATTTATCATACTTGATTGCATGCTGTCTTTCCAAAGATACCCTTTAACAAATCTGAATTCATTTGAATACTCCCCATGATGCTGCACAATTACCCACTTTATCTTTCACCTTTCTCTGTAATAAGTGGAGAGGGTTATTGTCAGAATTTTATTTTGTCACCTCCAGATTATTTTCCCTGTTAGAGTCCTGGGCCATTGAGTGACGTCTGACTCTTTTCTATAAATCTGCAGTATGTATTCTCTTGCACTCAGCCTTTCCATTCTTTTCCTTGGTAAGTTCTGAAGTCCCTTAGTTATTTCCTTTTGAAGGTTCCCAACACTTCCTTGTTGCTTACTTGTTTTTCTTTACTGGCTAGAATTAACTCTGGGGTAGCAATTCACTTAGTTTCATCCACTATCTTCTGAAAATATTGTCAACAAAGGTAGTCAAGACATTTTCGTTTGCACTGAAGGAAGCAACTAAGAAATAGATGCTCCATAACTAGACTATGTTAGTTTTATTATCTCTATAGGGAACATTCCAATCTCTCACTTTATCTGTGCTGTACATGTTAATATCACCATCACCTTATTTCTGTTGCTTTTTTGCTTATGCCATAAGATAGTTCCCTTTTCAGGCATATAGATTTCCAAATGCTTCTTTTCTGGGGGGACATGTAGAATGATCTCTGCACCTTCAAAATAACTTATGTTTTTAAACATGTTTTATTATTATTTCTTTCCTGAGTTCTGTTACACCAAATGTTGGTAGAAAATGCCAAGATATGTTTACTTGCTTCTATTGAAATTTTAAATTTAACTTATTACCTATATTCCATATAACAGTTTATAGAAGCAGATTACGTCTGGTATAGTGGAGGAGCAGTGGATTTGGAATTTAAGTTAGAATGCTGATTGTCATTTCTTGGTTTTATGACCATTAATTAGCTGGTAAACCTCTCTAAAATAGCATTCTCAGTAAAAGGAATAGTTGCTTTCACATATTTTTGTGAGGATTAGATATAATTTAGTGTCACAACTTTTAAAGTCCCATTTAAATATGCTATCATTATTTACATCTTATTCCCAATTATTTTGAATTTTCTTTGAATTCCCATGAATCTTTAACCCTGCTCCTCTTTCAGCTGTATTCCTGAAAGCTTTCAAGAAATTATACTTTACAACTGATTGTATTTTTTCCTACTTTTTAAAACTGTTTAAATTTTCATTGATTTGACTGTGAAATCTCCAGAAAAAATGCTTTTGCAATCCTGTGGCTATACTCTTGTCATAGGCCCAGAGTAACCAAACACACACAAGACACACAAGAGAAGACACACGAGAGAAAAAGAGAAAGGTATCAAAACTTATTAATAACAAAGAATTATAAAACACAAACGAGCAAGAGAAGAAAGCATAGATGAAAGACTTGTAAGGCAGCAGAAAGTAATTAACAAAATGGCAACACTAAGTCCTTCTTGATTAATAATTACTTTAAATGTAGATGGACTGAATTCCTCGATCAAAAGACATCGAGTAGGTAAATGGATAATAAAAGATATTCAACTATATTTTGTTTATAAGAGACTCACTCACTTCAGACTTATGGGCATACATAGGTGAAAGTGAAAGTATAAAAATAAGATATTCCCTGCAAATAGTAACCTAAAGATAACTGGGGTGACTATACTTATATAAAATAGACTTTAAGTAAAAAACTGTCACAAGAGATTAAGAAAGATGTTATATAATGATAAAAGAGTCACCTTGTTAGAAAGATAACAATTATAAATATATATACACCCAACATTAAGGCACGGAAGTATATAAAGTAAACATTGACAGAAGAGAGAAATGCACAGCAATAAAATAATGGTTGTTGTTGTTCAGTCACTAGGTCATGTCCGACTCTGTGACCCCATGGACTGCAGCACGCCAAGCTTCCCTGTCCTTCACTATTTCCCAAAGTGTGCTCAAATTCATATCCACTGAGTTGGTGATGCTATCTAACTGTCTCATCCTCTGCCTCCCCCTTCTCTTTTGGTTTTCAGAATAATGGTAGAAGACTTCAATACTCCACTTTTAATAATGGATAGAACATTTAGACAGAAAATCAATAAAGAAACAGCCAACTTGAACAACATGATAGATTAAATTGACCAATAATAGGCATATAAGAACATTCTCTCCAACAACAGCAAAATATGCATCCTTCTAAAACACACATGGAACATGTTAGATCTCAAGCCAAATCTTTAAAAAATTAGGACGGTTGAAATAATACAAAGTATATTTTCTGACCATAGTGAAATGAAACTAGAAATCAAAAGCAGAAGAAAAGCTGAAAAATTCACTGAGATGTGGAAATTAAACAACACACTCTTGAATAACCAGTGGGCCAAAGAAGTAATCAAAAGATAAATTAGAAAATATCTCAAAACAAGTGAAAAAGAAAATATAATATGCCAAAAATCATGAGATGCAGTAAAAGAAACATTAATTGGGAAGTTTATAGTGATAAATGCCTACATTTAAAAAGGAAGAAAAACCTCAAATGAAAAGCCTGACTATACCTCAAAAACTGGAAAAAGAACAAAGTTAGCAGAAGGGAGGAAATAGTAAAAACTAAAGCAGAAGTAAACAAAATTAAGAATAGAAGAATTGAACAAAACAGAGTTATTTTTTAAACATAAAATTATAATAAAAAACCTAGAGAAGACTGAGATAAAATCAGAAATGAAAACAGAGACATTACAAATGATATTATAAAAATAAAAATGATTATATGAGATTACTATGAACTATTATATACCAACAAATTGGATAGTCTGAATGAAATAGATAAATTACTAAAAACATACACTCTACAAAGACTAAATCATGAAGAAATAGAGAATATAAACTGTAACTCTTAGGAGAGTGAATCAGTAATCAACAATCTCCCAAAAAGTAAAGCCAGATGACTTTATTGGTGAATTCTGCCAAGCATTTAATGAAGAATTAACACCATCCTTCTCAATCTCTTCTGAAGAATTAAAGAGGAGGGAACACTTCCAAACTCTTTTAATGAGGCCAGCATTACTCTAATAACAGAGCCAAATAAAGAGACTACACGAAAATAAAACTACAGGCCAATATCCCTTGTGAACATAGATAAACTCTTAACAAAATATTAAACTGAATTTAACCTTACATTCAAAGGATCATACCATAATCAATTGGAATTTATCCGTGGAATTCAAAGATAGTTCAACATATGAAAATGAATTATGTGAAACATCACATTAACATAGTAAATAATAAAATCACGTGATAATCTCAATAGACGCTGAAAGAGCATTTTACAAAATTCAACACCCTTTCATGATAAAAGCTCTCACTAAACTAGAAATAAAAGGCTAGCTCAACATAAGGCCATATATGAAAATCCACAGCTAACATCATACAAAATAGTGAAAAACTGAAAGCTATTCCTATCAGACCCAGAAGAAAGCAAGAATGTCCATTCTTGCCCTGTCTATTCCGAATAGTATTGGCAACTCTAGCCAGAGAAAATGGGCAATAAAGAGAATTAAAGGCATCTAAACTGAGAAGGAAGAAGTAAAATTACTTGTTTGCAGTTTACATGTTCTTATATGTAGATAATCCTATGGGTTTCACTGAACAACTATTCAAGCTAATAAATTAATGTAAAGTTGCATTGAGTTATTAGTAAAGTTTTAGGGTGCAATATGAATATATGCAGCATACTTGGTGTTTATGTCCCTCCAAAATTTTATATGTTGAATTTCTCACCTTCAAGATGATACTAAAAGGGAGCAGGGCTTTTAAGAGATGATTAGGCCAAGATGATGGAGTTGTCATGAATGAGATTAATGCCTTTATATGGTATTTTGTTACAGCAGCCCCAATGAACTAAGACAACATACAAAAAGCAGTTGCATCCCTATCCACTAACAAGACTATTTAAAAAGGAAAGTAAGAAAATAATACAATAACATCAAAAAGAATAAATACTGAGGAATAAATTTAACTAAGGAGGTAATAGACTTATACTGTACACTGAAAACTTTAAAACATTGATGGAGGAAATTAAAGAAGACCCAGATAAATAGACATCTTGTGTTCATGGATTAGAGGAATTAATATTATTAAAATGTCCATACTACCCAAAGTGATCTACAGATTCAAAATAATCTCTATCAAAATCCCAATGACTCTTTAAAATATAAATAGAACAATCCTAAAATTATGTATGGTGCTGGCAAAAGACAGACTTATAGACTGATGGAAAAGGAATGGAAAGCCAACAAATAAACTCATGCATATATGCTCAACTGAACTTCAGCAAGGGTACCATGAATACAAAGTAGAGAAAAGATAATCTCGTCAACAAATCATGAATATCTACATACAAAAGAATGATATTAGATCCTTATACCATACACAACAATCAACACAAATTTGATTAAAGACTTAAATTTTAGACCTGAAACTGTTAAACTCCTGTAAGGAAACATAAGGGAAAAGTTTCATGACATTGATCTTGGCAGTGATTTCAGGGCTATAACATCAAAAGCATAGGCAGCAAAAGCAAAAATAGACAAGTAGGGCTATATCAAATTAAAACATTTCTGTATTACAAAGGAAACAACAGAACTACAATACAACCTATAGAATGGGGAAAAATAATTGTAATCCATGTATCTGATAAGGGATTGGTATCTAAAACATATAAGGAATTCCTTCAATTCAATAGGAAAAAGCAGATGACTGGATTTTAAAATGGGTAAATGACATCAGTAGACATTTCTCTAAAGAAGACGTACAAATGGCCGACAGGTGTGTGCTAAGATGCTCAATATCACCAAGCATCAAGGAAATACAAATAAAAATCATGATGAGATATCAGACACACTTATTAGGTTGGCTATTATTAAAAAAAAAAAAAAGACAGCAAGTGTAATTGAGCGTGTAGAGAAATTGGAATCCTTGTATCCTGTTGGTGGGAATGTTGAATGGTGCAGCCACTATGAAAGACAGTATGGAGTTTCCTTAAAATATTAAAAGCTGAAATATCTGATGATTCAGCAATCGCGAAGAACTATTTGTACTCCCATGTTCACTGCAGCATTATTCATAATAGCTGAGAAGTGGAAACAGCTTAAATGGCCATCGATGGATGAATAGATAAAGAAAATGTGGTATACATGTACAATAATATATTATTCAGCCTTACAAAAAGAAAGAAAGCCTGTCATATATGACAACATAGAGGACCTTATGCTAAGTGAAATTTTCTACTCACAAAAGGACAAATACTTCATAATTCTACTTACACAAGACATCAAAATAGTCAAACACATAGAAGCAGAGAGTAGAACAGGGACTGTCAGAGGGTGGGGGAAGGAGGAAATAGAGAATTGCAATTAAAAGGGTGTAAAATTTCAGATAAGTGAGTTCTATAGATCTGCTATATAACATTGTATCTATAGTTTAATGCATTGCACACTTAAAATTTTGTTAGGATAGATTTTATGTTAAATGCTCTTACAATAATAATAATTGCAGTGTCAGCAAATCAAATGCTAAGATATGATCACTTGAGGAGCATTTTTTCTCCTAAAAGCTTTGTATTCCTTAGTCCTCCAAGGAATTAAAAATAGAAATTAGGAGCATAGAAGAGCAAAATTAATGAAAAACTTTCTTACTATCGTTTCTCATCTGTTGTTCTGGCTTCATTTTGTTTTCTTGTTTGGGGAAAAAAATCTTAAATTCTCTTAGCACCAGTAAAACCAATTTTTGAATTTTTTTAAAGAGCAACTTGGAATGGGCCATTTGTTTGTGGCCTTGTTCCTGAAATGGGTCACACTACTTTTAATGGCCAGCTTACCTGCCTCCTGTAAAACCTGTATGCAGGTCGAGAACATTTAGAACAGGACATGGAAAAATGGACTGGTTCCAAATTGGGAAAAGAGTACGGCAAGGCTGTATATTGTTACTCTGCTTATTTAACTTACATGCAGAATACATCATGTGAAATGTTGGGGTGGATGAAGCACAAGCTAGAATCAAGATTACCAGGAGAAATATCAATAACCTCAGATATGCAGATGACACCACCCTTATGCCAGAAAGCAAAGAGGAACTAAAGAGCCTCTTGATGAAAGTGAAAGAGGAGAGTGAAAAAGTTGGCTTAAAACTCAACATTCAGAAAACAAAGATCATGGCATCCAATCCCATCACTTCATGGCAAGTAGATGGGGAAACAGGAAACAGTGATGGACTTTATTTTCTTGGGCTCCCAAATCATAGCAGATGGTGACTGCAGCCATGAATTAAAAGATGCTTGCTTCTTGGAAGACAAGCTATGACCAACCCAGACAGCATATTAAAAAGCACAGACATTAATTTTCAGACAAAAGTCTGTATAGTCAAAGCTAGGATTTTTCAAGTAGTCAAGTATAGATGTGACAGTTGGACCATAAAGAAGGCAGAGCACCGAAAAATTGATGCTTTTGAACTGTGGTGTTGGAGAATACTCTTGAGAGTCCCTTGGACTGCAAGTCAAATTAGTCAGTCCTAAAAGAAATCAGTCCTGAATACTGGAATGACTGATGCTGAGGTGGAAGCTCCAATACTTTGGCTACCTGATGCGAAGAGCTGACTTATTGGAAAAGCCAATAAGTTTATTGGCTACCCCGATGCTAGGAAAGATTGAAAGCAAGAGAAGAAGGAGATGACAGAGGACGAGATGGTTGGATGGCATCACTGACTCAATGGACATGAGTGTGAGCAAGCTCCCGAAGGTGGTGATGGATAAGGAAGCCTGGTGTGCTGCAGTCCATGGGGTCACAAGGAATTGGACACTACTGAGTGACTGAACAACATTTTTAAAGGCAACTGGAAAATGTTTCTTTTATCTGATATTGTATAACTATTTGAAATGTTTCAGGTATGACCTAAATCAAATCCGTTATGATTATACAGTGGAAGTGAGAAATAGATTTAAGGGCCTAGATCTGATAGATAGAGTGCCTGATGAACTGTGGAATGAGGTTCATGACATTGTACAGGAGACAGGGATCAAGACCATCCCCATGGAAGAGAAATGCAAAAAAGCAAAATGGCTGTCTGGGGAGGCCTTACAAATAGCTGTGGAAAGAAGAGAGGTGAAAACAAAGGAGAAAAGGAAAGATATAAGCATCTGAATGCAGTGTTCCAAAGAATAGCAAGAAAAGATAAAGCCTTCTTCAGCGATCAATGCAAAGAAATAGAGGAAAACAACAGAATGGGAAAGACTAGAGATCTCTTCAAGAAAATTAGAGATACCAAGGGAACATATCATGCAAAGATGGGCTTGATAAAGGACAGAAATGGTATGGACCTAACAGAAGCAGAAGATATTAAGAAGAGGTGGCAAGAATACACAGAAGAACTATACAGAAAAGATCGTCACGATCCAGATAATCACGATGGTGTGATCACTCATCTAGAGCCAGATATCCTGGAATGTGAAGTCAAGTGGGCCTTAGAAAGCATCACTATGAACAAAGCTAGTGGAGGTGATGGAATTCCAGTTGAGCTATTTCAAATCCTGAAAGATGATGCTGTGAAAGTGCTGCACTCAATATGCCAACAAATTTGGAAAACTCAGCAGTAGCCACAGGACTGGAAAAGGTCAGTTTTCATTCTAACCCCAAAGAAAGGCAATGCCAAAGAATGCTCAAACTACCGCACAATTGCACTCATCTCACATGCTAGTAAAGTAATGCTCAAAATTCTCCAAGCCAGGCTTCAGCAATACGTGAACCATGAACTTCCTGATGTTCAAGCTGGATTTAGCAAAGGCAGAGGAACCAGAGATCAAATTGCCAACATTCGCTGGATCGTGGAAAAAGCAAGAGTTCCAAAAAAACATGTATTTCTGCTTTATTGACTATACCAAAGCCTTGTGTGGATGACAATAAACTGGAAAATTCTGAAAGAGATGGGAATACCAGACCACCTGACCTGCCTCTTGAGAAATCTGTATGCAGGTCAGGAAGCAACAGTTAGAACTGGACATGGAACAACAGACTGGTTCCAAATAGGAAAAGGAGTACGTCAAGGCTTTGTATTGTCACCCTGTTTATTTAACTTACATGCAGAAAAGTACATCATGAGAAATGTTGGACTGGAAGAAACACAAGCTGGAATCAAGATTGCTGGGAGAAACATCAGTAACCTCAGATATGCAGATGACACCACCTTTATGGCAATAAGTGAAGAGGAGCTTAAAAGCCTCTTGATGAAAGTGAAAGAGGAGAGTGAAAAAGTTGGCTTAAAGCTCAACATTCAGAAAATGAAGATCATGGCATCCAGTCCCATCACTTCATGGGAAATAGATGGGGAAACAGTGGAAACAGTGTCAGTCTTTAATTTTTTGAGCTCCAGAATCACTGCAGATGGTGACTGCAGCCATGAAATTAAAAGACACTTACTCCTTGGAAGAAAAGCTATGACCAACCTAGATAGCATATTTAAAAGCAGAGACATTACTTTGCCGACTAAGGTCTGTCTAGTCAAGGCTATGGTTTTTCCTGTGGTCATATATGGATGTGAGAGTTGGACTGTGAAGAAGGCTGAGCACCGAAGAATTGATGCTTTTGAACTGTGGTGTTGGAGAAGACTCTTGAGAGTCCCTTGGACTGCAAGGAGGTCCAACCAATCCATTCTGAAGGAGATCAACCCTGGGATTTCTTTGGAAGGAATGATGCTAAAGCTGAAACTCCAGTACTTTGGCCACCTCATGTGAAGAGCTGACTCATTGGAAAAGATTCTGATGCTGAGAGGGATTGGGGGCAGGAGGAGAAGGGGATGACAGAGGATGAGATGGCTGGATGGCATCACTGCCTCAGTGGACATGAGTCTGAGTGAACTCCGGGAGTTGGTGATGGACAGGGAGGCCTGGCGTGCTGCTATTCATGGGGTCGGAAAGAGTCAGACATGAGTGAGTGACTGAACTGAACTGAACATTTGAAATAATATTTTGTAAAATTTTTCCTACATGTCCTTTTTGATGGTTCTGAATCATGGTCATACATCAAAATTGTCCTTGGAGAGTTTGGAAATACACATTTCTGGCTCCTGGTGATTATAAGTCAGTGAGTTCTGGGTCAGTCCTACATTAAAAAAAAATTTCCCTGATATTTCTAATATCCTTCCAAATTTAAGAGTCACTATTCTAATATTTGACAGAGGCAATTTTTATATCCCTTCATCCCAAGTATTAGTGAAATAGAAAGTTTGTTTAATTGGTCAACAGAGATGTTAAAGTAGAAACCCAATGACTGTCTCTTGCCTTGTGCCCACCCAGACTATATGGAATGTATATTTTCTGCATTATTTTAGCCAAAATGTATCGAAATGAATTTTATTTCCAAAATCTCTTGCGAGAGAGGTTCTAATTTTTTTAAGTTTTTTTTCTTTATTTTATCAGTTTGATATAATATTAGGCTGTCATTCTAATCATCTGAATCTACACCTCAGTTCTTCTAATGATGTCCTCTGCTTAACCCCTTGGATTATGTTGCAATTTTTACTGAGAGATTACAGCTTTATGGTATCAATAAATCAATCATTTTAATGTTCAAACATAGGGGACTTCTAAAAAGTTATCTCTTTTTGAAATGTTGCTTTTGGTCAGAGGATGTGGTTTATATGACAAAATTTGGAACGTATTGAGACCAAGACTTCATTCATGACCTAGTAAACTTTTTCCTATCTTTGAAAGAACTGTTTTCTATAAATGTTGTGTGCTACATTCTCTATATGACCATGAAATCAAGTTTTCTTGTTTGCTAGTTATTCATATTTCTCATATACTTATTACTTTTTTTTAGTTTGATCTGTTGTTTCACAGTTATGATTATGAATATAACATCTTGTCTTTATACTTTTGTCAATATTATTCTGAGGGTTTAGTTTTTAGGTGTAGATAGATTTAAAATTGTTAAAGCATCCCATCTAATTATTGTTAATCATATGTATTTACCATCTATACATATAACAGTCCTTTTCTGTCTGGGGCTTTCCCAGTGGGTCAAATGATAAAAGGTCTGCCTGAGATGCAGGAGACCCAGGTTCAATCCTTGGGTCAGGAAGATCCCCTGGAGAAGGAAATGGCAACCCACTCTAATATTTCTCCTGGAAAAATCCCATGGATGGAGGAGCCTGGTGAGCTATAGTTTATGGGGTCACAAAGAGTCAGACACAACTGAGTGAGTAACACTTTCACTTTCTGTCGTAATGCCTGTTGGTAGTTTTCATCTGTGACATCTTTTTTTATATTTTTACTTTTAATATCTTTGTTTCATGCTTGACTCTTTTAGGTAGTATATAGGTGTATACTGTCTTATATCCAGTTTACTAATTTCTCTTTTTTAGTTAGAGAATTTAGTCCGTGTACAGCTGTTGTGATTATTGATATATTTAATGCTAATCTTATTTTGTGCTTTCCATGCATTCTGCTGTTTTAATAACATTTTCATGACTTTGTTTTTACCCTTTTCACTTATTGCCAAATCTTTAAGTTGATTATACTTTCTTTAATCCCTTGTATTCCCAGGTAGTCCTAGTGGTAAAGAATCTGCCTGCCAATGCAGGAGATGCAGGAGACATGGGTTTCATCGCAGGGTCGAGAAGATACCCTGCAGTAGGAAATGGCAACCCACTCCACTATTCTTGCCTAGAAAACTCCATGGACAAGAGGAGCTGGCGGGCTACAGTCCATGGGGTTGGAGAGTCAGACATGACTGGGCATGTGTGCACATCTACTCCCTTGTAATTGTTTCCTCTAATTTGAAAGGCATATATAAGGTATTCACTCTAAAATATGTCTTCTACTGAAATATATTCAAAAGGTGCACATACCAGAAGGTCAGTAAATTTTCACATTTACCTACCAGTCTCCCTCAACTTTTCCTTTTCCAATAGTAACCATTATCCTAATGCCATAGATTTTATATTTATAACCCATATATATATTTGCAAGAGTGCTGGAGTGGGTTGCCATTTCCTTCTCCAGGGGATCTTCCCAACGTAGGGATTGAACCTGGGTCTCCTGCACTGCAGGCAGACGCTTTACCCTCTGAGCCACCAGGGAAGCCACCATATATAAAATATATACATACATAAATGGCTCTTAAGCATAAGAAAGGGGATTCCCAGATGACTAGTGGGTTACAAATCCATCTGCAATGCAGGAGACACAGGAGATGTGGGTTCAGTTCCTGGGTTGGGAAGATGCCCTGAAGGAGGGCATGGCAACCCACTCCAGTATTCTTGCCTGGAGAGTCCCATGGTCAGAGGAGCCTGGCGGGATACAGTCCATAGGGTTACAAAGAGTTGGGCATGACTGAAGTGACTTAGCACATATGCACTCAAGCAAAAGAAAATATGTTCAACTTTATGCATACTATGAGAAATAATAAATATGAAAAATTAAAATTCCATAAGATACCATTTCTCACTTAACAGATAAGGAAAATTTTTAAAGCTCGGCAACATATTTTGTTAGCAAGATGTGAGTAACTGGTTCTTTCATACGTTGTGCTGTACTTAGTTGCTCAGTCATGTCTGGCTCTTTGCAACACCATGGACTGTAGCCCGGTAGGCTCCTTTGTCCATGGGGATTCTCTAGGCAAGAATATTGGAATGGATTGCTACACCTTTCTCCAGGGGATCTTCCCAACCCTGAGATCAAACCTAGGTCTCCTGCACTGCTGGTGGATTCTCTACCATCTTAGCCACCCGGGAAGCCCTGAAATGTAAACTGGTACAAGTGTTGGAAACAAAATAAGTGTTCATCTATAGGAGATTGTTTAAATAAAAAGTAGTACATGAAGTATTTTGGAAGTTTAAAAGAGAAAGATCTCTAAGGTTTATATGGAGTGATTTTCAGGATATATTACTTAGTGAGAGAAGCAGAATAAAAATTGTAAGCAGTCCATAATATGCAATCTTTTGTGCAGGAAAGGAGATATAGGAAAATAGATGTGCATCTATTTATTTTTCCAAAATATTGGAAAAATTTTTTTCCTTCTATACAAGAAGGAAAAGCCAAGAAGCAAATAAGGTTGGATATCTACCGGACTGATCAGGAATGAAGGACTGGGGATGAGAGAGTGACTCCTCTCCAAGTATAAATTTTCATGCAGTTTTGACTCTCATAATCACACTAATATCTTACATACTCAAATGGAAGCCACAAAGAAAAGTAAAACCAATAAGAATGAGGGGAATCCAAAATGGAATACAAATAGAAAAAAAAGTGAAACTAAGTTGTTTCAGATGAAAAATTGAACCACATTGAAGGTGAGGGACAATGAGGCCAAGTAACTTTTTGATACAGCATTTTGAAAACTTAACCTTAGAATAAATGCCAAAAGAACTGTACACAGATGTTGAACTCTTATTCAGTAGGATTGTTATTTTGCGGTGTTGTTGGTTATCAGTTTGTTACTGTGTTATGCTAACAGAATGAAAGAAGTCTGGCTTCTCACAACTGTTGACAGTAGTGTAGTCTGTAGTGGGGGAAGTGATTTTGGATTGGGATTTGAGGTATCAGTGTGAACCCATGGTTTGTTCTATATCTATTAAATTATCTATCATCTATCTGTAATCTATCTGTCTATCATCTTTCTACCTACCTAGCAGTGTGCTTGTATAGATACAAACACACATATATACATTTTCTAGCTCTGTTCTATTAAATTATCTATCTATCATCTATCTATAATCTGTCTATCTCTCTTTCATCTTCTACCTACCTAGTAGTGTGCATGTGTATATACAAGTACACATATATATGTGTTCTAGCTCTGTGTACTGAGGGCATAGAATCAACACTCCTGTATCCATGAGGACTACACAAATCCAGATTTCTAAATAACATTGTGACTAAAAGGAACCAGGGCTCCTTGGGAAAGAAATAAAAGCTGGATCAGAGAAACCCACAGAGTGAGCCTGGAATATCATCTTATGCCGATAATTAATGAAGGTTCAAAACTCAGGGAAAAACAACTTGAGAGTTGCAAGTTAAGTTTTATTTGGGACAAAATGAGAACTGCAGCCCAGGAGATAGCACCTCAGATAGCTCTGAGAAACTCCTCCAAAGTGGCAGGTGGGAAGGTCAGTATATATGTGATTTTGGTGAAGGCAGAATACGTGCAATCAAGCACATGGTTTTCCAGAAGGTTTCTGCTCTTCTGGTGAAGCTTTCTACTAGTCATGAGGAGCAGCTGTCACCATGAAGGATTTTAGTGCTTTTCTAGATAGTAGTACATACAAGAATTGAGCTCATTAAAATTGGCTCTTGAAAATATCTGAAAATCTATCCTGTCAGTTTTCCCCTGAGCACAGAGTGCCTAGTTTCTGCTCTCCACCCTGAACTCCTTTCAGCAGCTGCAATAGCACATGATTTAATCCTTGAAGAGATAGATAGCAAGTGGCCATGGCAGGTGCCAATTTCTAGTTGACAGAATTTGACTTCAGGAGATGCTAGAAGTCAGAAATAATTTTTAAAGAGTTTCAAATAAAATGACTTTTATTTGGAAAAATCATAACAAATTTGGATTAGAGGTGTTTAAAATAATAATTTTATCTTCTGTGAACCTAAATAATGATAGTTCTTTGAACTGGTACCTCAACAAATAGCCAACTTACACGGCTGCTGCTGCTGCTGCTGCTGCTAAGTCGCTTCAGTCATGTCCGACTCTGTGCAACCCCATAGATGGCAGCCCATCAGGCTCCTCTGTCCATGAGATTCTCTAGGCAAGAATACTGGAGTGGGTAGCCATTTCCTTCTCTACAGGCTAGAGTTTACATATCCTAGGAAGGAAAACAATGCAATTCCTTTTTAGAAGTCACTGAGGACAGCCTAGTGCTCAGGGGTGTAGACTGTAACAAGGCTGCCTGGGTTCACCACTTGTGTGAAGTGAAGTGAAGTTGCTCAGTCGTGTCCGACTCTTTGTGACCCCGTGGACTGTAGCCTACCAGTCTCCTCCCTCCATGGGATTCTCCAGGCAAGAGTACTGGAGTGGGTTGCCATTTCCTTCTCCAGGGGATCTTCCCAACCCAGGGATTGAACCCTGGTCTCCTGCATTCCAGGCAGATGCTTTAACCTCTGAGCCACCAGGGAAGCCCTTAGTCAAATGGCCATAGTTGTGTTAATCCACTTACCTGAGTAAATCCATGTAAACACATTTACATTTGCTAAGTGGGCAATACACCTTAGGCATTGCTATTTCCTCTTAGATTTATGCATTGTGTTATTTAAGGGAACTACCTTTTCTGTGAAGGTGTAGATCCTTTTCCACCATGAGCATCTCTTATTACCCTCTGAGTTGTAGTTGTAGTTGCCAGTTTAGCACAGGTGTTAGAATTTTGTGACTTCTAATTGAAGAAATGGTCTTAAAGATTGAAATATAAATGGTTCATGATTCTTAGGAATTCTTTTCTCATATTTTGTTTACATTTGATTTCATTCATATAGTTTTATTTAAAAATATATTTACCTTTATGCCTGTTGTAGTTATTGTTTTAATTTTACTGAGTGTTTTGGCTTCATTTCTTCTCTCAACAAGTTAAATACTTCACTCCACTTTCTTCTTGTTTGCATGGTCTTTGAGAAGTTGGATGTAAATCTTAACCCTTGCTCCTCTATATGTAGATTTTCCCCCCTCTGGCTTCTTTCAGAATTTTTTCTTTAGCTTTGATTTTCTACAGTTTCTATACAATATGACCTGGGGTAGCTTTGGGGGGCACTTGTTCTGCATTTGTCCCAGTGTTTGGGGATAATCTGTTTTGTGTTTTTTTGCTTTCTCTCCTACTCTTTTCTCTTTGCTTTTCAGTTTTGAAAGTTTCTTTTGACACAGTCTCAATATCCTGAGGATGTTGAATATCTTCAGATTCTTTCCTCAGCCATGTCCAGTCTACTAATGAGACCATCAAAGGCATTGTTCGTTTCTGTTACAGTGTTTTTGATCTCTAGCATATCTTTTTGATTCTTTCTTAGGACTTCCCTCTCTCTGTAGACACTATCCATTTGTTCTTTTTTCATATGTATTTTATTTAATGTTTTATCTACTACATATATTTTTTTCTGATATATATGAAAATAAATATATAACTATGAAAAAAGTCTCCACCCACATATTACCTGATAGCCACAGCACACTTTGGGGAACACTGATCTGACTTCATCCTTTTATATACCTAAAGAAACTGGATCCAGCCAGGCAAGAAATTTGCATAAGGGCAAATCAAAAGTGACAGAAATGGGATGGGAAGTCTGGTTCCAGCTTTTCACCTGCATTTTTAAATTCCCCAAAGCAACGTGGTATAGTGGCAGTGTCCCTGACCAGCTGTGTATCCTTGGACAAGCTACTTAATATTGCTGTGCCTCTGTGTTCCCATCTGTAAAATGGGGATAATGGTTGTATTCATTCATAGAATTGTTTTGAATATTTAATCAATTAATCTTCATGAACCATTAGGGCACTACCTGGTACATAGTAAGCATTCTATATATTTGTTAATACACAAGACAGGACTTGTAGTCATCTATCCAGTCATTCTTGCAAATTATCTACTTTTTTATTAGAGGCTTTAGTGTAACAATCACAGTTGTTTTAAAATTTACATTTTGAATCTGGTTCCAACACTTGCGCTGTCTCTTTAAACTGTGTTAAATGCCCTTTAGTATTACTTATAATTTTTTGCTGAAAGCCAGACATGATGTACTGGGTGAAAGGAACTCCCAGAAATAGGCCTTTAATAATGTGCTGATAAGGTATAGGGAAGCAGACCCTATGATAAGGCATTAGCCTTTCAGTGAGCCTGTGTTTGAACTGTGAGCTTCACAAGTTCTTCTCAGTCCTCCCCTCCCACATTTTAGGTGGGGCAGATGATTGGAGGGGCTGGAATTGAATATTTTCCTTGTCTCTCATGGAAGGCTTATAAGGGGTCAGTTCAGTTCAGTTCAATCACTCACTTGTTTCTGACTCTTGGTGACACCATGGACTGTAGCATACCAGGCTTCCCTGTCCATCACCAACTCCTAGAGTTTGCTCAGACTCATGTCCATCAAATTGGTGATGCCATCAAACCATCTTATCCTCTGATGTCCCCTTCTCCTCCTGCCTTTAATCTTTCCCAGCATCAAGGTCTTTTCAAATGAGTCAGTTCCTCACATCAGGTGGCCAAAGTATTGAAGTTTCAGCTTAAGCATCAGTCCTTCCAATGAATATTCAGGACTGATTTCCTTTAGGATTGACTGGTTTGATCTCCTTGCAGTTCCAGGGACCCTCAAGAGTCTTTTCCAATACCACAATTCAAAAGCATCAATTCTTTAGCACTCAGCTTTCTTTATAGTCCAACTCACATCCATACATAACTACTGGAAAAACCACAACTTTGACTAGACGGACCTTTGTCAGCAAAGTAATGGCTCTGCTTTTTAATATGCTGTCTAGGTTGGTCATAACTTTGCTTCCAAGGAGTAAGTGTCTTTTAATTTCATGGCTGCAGTCACCATCTGAAGTGATTTGGGAGCCTAAGAAAATAAAGTCTGTCACTGTTTCCATTGTTTCCCCATCTGTGTGCCATGAAGTGATGGGACTGGATGCCATGATCTTAGTTTTTTGTATGTTGAGCTTTAAGCCACCTTTTTCACTCTCCTCTCTTACTTTCATCAAGAAAACTGAAAGGGGTCAGTTATGCTGTGATAAAACCCAAATGGGTTAGGTGCTGGTAAAATAATTTCTCTTGAGCACAGGCCTTGTCAAAGAACAAAATGCTCTGCATATCCCCAAATAGTTTTTCTCTTTCCTTGTCAAAAGCCCAAGGAGATTTTCTTTGATATTTACTGTGAGAACTTGGTTGAGTTCCAGAGGTAAATCTCCCCAAAGTTTTTTTTCTTTTTTTTTTTCTTTTAGAATGGGTCTTTCAATGCAGTGATTCAAAATTCATGATATAATAATCGGGAATTTGTAGACAGAGAATGATGAGGGTTCTGAAGGTATCATGATGAGTCACTGTTTGAGAAGAGAATCATTTCCCTGGTTTGGTGATCCAGTGGCCTGAAGTTTCTAACTCTCAGACTTGTCTACATTGTTATTGTTGTTGAGTCTGCTGAGTCATGTCCGACTCTTTGCATCCCCTTGGACTGTAGCCCTCCAGACTCCTCTGTCCATGGGATTTCCCAGGCAAGAATACTGGAGTAGGCTGCCATTTTCTTCTTTATGTCTACATTGAGCCTTCAGCAGCTTATCTATTGCAGTTCAGATTTTTCTACCCTGCTACTAGTTCTGAAAGTTTCTGCTGCTGGGTTTCTGCTCTGATAGTTGTGATTCTTTCTGCCTGTTTCTCCAGGGTGGGAAAAAATGGTTTGTCTGAGACCTCACTTCTCTGACAGGTCTCAGAAGAGCTGTTGATATTTCAGTTTGTTCAGATCTTTACTTGTTAGGACAGAGTGGCAACTTTCAAGCTTCTTACACACTGGACCAGAAACCACAAGTTCCCTTGGTTTATTTCTTATCTTTGGGAATATTAGTTTTGAAAGGTTAGTAAATCAACTTGAACATATTGAGCCATAATTTTTCTGTTTAGAAAATACTGTCATCTGTAGAATGTTGTTTTGTTTCCTATTGCTGCTGTAACAAATTACCTCAAACTTCCTGGCTTAAACCAATTGAAATTTATTCTCTTATGGATGTGGAGACCAGAAGTTTGAAATGAGTCTTATGGGGCTAAAATCAAGGTGTCAGTGCAGTTGGTTTCTTCAGAAGGCCAGGGAAGAATACATTCTTGGCCTCTTCCAGTTTCTAGAGGCTGCTGCTATTCATTCTGGCCACACCGATGTCTGCTGCAGTAATCACATGGCCTTCTTCCTTTCTATAGTCCAGTCTTCCTCTGCTGCTGCTGCTAAGTCGCTTCAGTCGTGTCTGACTGTGCGACCCCAGAGACAGCAGCCCACCAGGCTCCCCCATCCCTGGGATTCTCCAGGCAAGAACACTGGAGTGGGTTGCCATTTCCTTCTCCAATGCATGAAAGTGAAAAGTGAAAGTGAAGTCGCTCAGTCGTGTCCGACTCTTCGCGACCCCATGGACTGCAGCCTACCAGGCTCCTCCACCCATGGGATTCTCCAGGTAAGAGCGCTGGAGTGGGGTGCCATAGCCTCCTCCAAGTCATCCTCTACTTTTCTCTTAAAAGGATACTTGCAATTGTACATAGGGCCTGCCTGGATAATTTAAGAAAATCTCTCCATCTCAGAATTCTTAATCATATCTGCAAAATTCTTTTTGCCATGTAAGGTAACATTCACAGGTTACAGGGTTTAGAACCTGGATATCTGAGCGTCATTATTCATTCTACCACCAATGTGTTTAGAAAAGTATCATTTCCTCTTCTGATTATTAAATGTACCTTGAACAATTTTTATGAATGGATGGCACTAGGTTTCATTGCAGGACAGAATAAATAATAATAAGTGCTGCATAGGTAGCAGAAGGAAACGCTTTGCCATTTCTTGACTGACCAAGACAGTGATTTAAGATCTCAGTTTTAATAACAAGAGAAAAATAAGTGGATATGCACAGGTTTTTTTTTCCCACAGATTTTTGTAGATGTTTGGTTAAGATAAATTTGTATTTCCCTAGCTGATGTAAAAAAATGGTGGCGAGCTTCTATACATATGACCAGAATGTAACGTGTTGACTGAAAAAAGATGCAGGACCTAAAAGTTGAGAGTTATGTTTCATTTGGAGGACATTCCTAGGACTTCAAGCCTGGGAAACAACTTCTCAGATAACACTGAGAAAACTGTTCTGAAGAGGAAGAGGGGAAGCCCTAATATATAGGAGTTTTTGCAAAGTTGGAACAAAAGGTTGCTGTTAACAAAGGAAAACTAGATATCTCAAGTTAAGGAATTTAGTGCTTTTCTCTGTAGGGGGAGATGCGAGATTCTGGGCTCACTGAAATCGTTCCTTTGATATTCATCTTCGCTGTCTGGGAGCAGTATCCTGTGTTTTCTCATCCTGAGTTTCCTTGGTCTGCGCCATTGTGGGTAACTACCCTCTGATGACTGCTAAATGGCAGGCATTCCTTCTTTCCATTCTGAGTTCTCTCAAGGTTCACCATCAGGGTGGCCAAAATCATTGATGGCTGCCACATCCTTTTTTTACTGATGTGGCAGGCATTATTTTATTTCCATGTGTGCTATTTTCAACAAGAGCATTGCCCCTCTTCCCTTCCATATAGGCCCTGCAGGACTGTGTTGCCATTTTAATTTCGATTTAAATATTTTGTCCAAATGAAGTATTTTAGGACAGAATATGTGAAAAGGGCATGTAATGTAATTTTCCCAGGATCTTAATTCCCTTCAGAATAACTTTATAGCTTTAGATCTTAATGACTCTAGGTCTGGTCAAAGAATCAGAAATACAAAGCTGGAAATGATGAGAGGGTAGTGGCATAAAAGCATAACACTTCAAAGTATTTAAGGAAAAAATATCTTTTAGTGGGTATTTATGGAGTTTCAGGATAATCACTGAGAAGCAACATTTGAGATGTCTGACAAAACAATGACAATAACTTCAAACTTTATGAATAGTTGAAAGTTAGGTTTAAATGAAAGCTTGTCTGAACTTCAAAATAGTGAATTTGGCGTGAGAAGTCTATAATTATTGTCATCAGATGCGAGGTCCCCCAGCCACCATTATGTTAAATTAAACCCTCTGAATGGTGTGTTTATCTTTCTGGTTCTTTATGTGGTGGAGAAAGGAGAGTTCAGAGATAGTTATGGTAAAGCCTGAGTGCTTCCCCTTCATTGTGCACATTTTTGTTTTAGTGAGCGGGGCCAATATAAACATTCAAAATGTAAATTCTCCTATAGGGGAAGGAATTTTCAAGTGAACCAGTATTTTCAAAGGGCATTTTTCAAAGTGAGAGCCCAGACCATAAAGAAAGCAGTGGTAGGTATCAAGTTGGAGGAAAAAAAAAATTCACCATGAAAACAGCAATGCAAATATATAGATATAAAGACTGGACAACATTGCTGACCTGGGAAAAGCTGCAGTTTTAAAAATACCTTACTTGATATATTACCCATATGACAATTTTAAAAAGCAAGATAAAAACATACCCAGAACACATCACCATACAGTCATATGATATGAAGTTAGTCTATCCCAGTGATGTCACTGCTGGTTTCAGACCATTCTAGGAAAAGACTCTGTGGATAGATAGAGGTACATTGTGCCTTCTAGTTTTATGGTGTTGGAATTCAGACTACGTAAATTATAATTTGTTTATGTCTGCTCTTTGTGTTAAATTAAAAGAAGTTGGATTGCCTAGACAATGAGTATTTTGCTTGAATGAGTCTGCTAAAAGAAGCTAGTATTTATAATGTCATGAATCACACTAAAAACTTCCCTTTATGAAAGAAAAAATGCAAAGCAACGGTAGATTACAGATTGAGTGAAAATAGAATGATTAAGAGGTTGGGCTTCAGAGGCAGACAAGAGACATGCTTACATTCTGGCTCTGTCGCTTACTGTCATGTAATTTTAGGCAAATTGCTTAGATTCTTCACACCCTGTATTTTCTCATTTGAGTAATAATAATAACAGCAACAGCAATAACAATATATAGCAGCACCAACTTCAACAGTGTTTTGCAGAAAGTAAAAGTATTGATGCATATGAACCCCATGATTGCTCAATGAATAGCCTTTGGTACGATTATTGTTGCTCTGTGAACTTCACGGTCCAGATTCCACAGACTCTAGTCAGTGCCCTATTCCCAGCAAAGGGGGAGAGGAATGTCAGAATGTGGAAGATGCCATCAGCCCCAAAAGCTTCGTAAATCTCTTTGTGATCTTATCTTTGAGAACATCTTTCACAACTTTTTCCAAATGTAAGTTAATACCATTTGCATTTCCTGTATATTGGGAAATGGGGCTTTATAAATTTATGTTTTAATTTGAAACATTTCCTTTCATCTGACATTCCGGCTGCTATAAATTTAAAGCATGTCTACTTGCCCTGGGATTTTATGATTTAGGAAGTATGAGTGTCATTTCCATTAACCATTCACAACTGAAAAAATGCAAGCTTGTTTGAACTTTTACTGTGTTCTAGGTACTGTGATAAGCATTTTACGTACATTGTGTCGTTTAGTCTTCAAAATAGTCTTATGAGGCAGGCAATATTATTCTTTAAAGAAAGTGTTTAAATATATGGTGCGTCTAGGCCCCAGGGTTCTTGATATTTTTTAGTGAGTATTCTGATTGGTAGCCTTTTATCTACTATAGTTTTTTTACGGTTAAGCACTTAGAGCTATAATTAAAAGCTGTGTATTGAACTGGTTGTTGACACAAGCTGTGAATTATGGAAGACCTTGGTTCCAGTCCTGACTCTAAACTAGTGTTCACCTTGGATAAACTGCTTAACCTTGTTGTTCAGTCGCTGAGCTGTGTCTGACTCTTTGTGATGCCAGGCTCCTCTGTCCTCCACTCTGTCCTGGAGTTTGCTCAAATTCATGTCCATTGAGTCAGTGATGCTATCTAACCATCTCATCCTCTGCTGTGCCTTCTCCTATTGCCTTCAGTCTTTCCCAGCATCAGGGTCTTTTCCAGTGAGTTGGGTCTTCACATCAGGTGGCCAAAGTATTGGAGCTTCAGCTTCAGCAACAGTCCTTCCAGTGAATATTCTTGGTTGATTTATCTTAGAATTGATGGCTTAACTTTATTCTCTTATATAAATGGGGCTAATGTTAACTACTTCAAAGATTTATTTCAAGGATTAAGTGACTCAATTAGTATAGTGAATATAAGAAGTTTGTGGTAGAACCTGGTGCATAATAACCACTCATCTAATAGTGGTCATTATTTTTGATAAACATGCAGTGAGTTACTGATAGATAAAACACACACACAGAGACAATAGGAAATGCTAAGCTAAGAATAATGTGCTTTACAGTATTTGGATTTATAATTTAATGAGAAAGCAACATCTGTGTATTAAAGAAGTACTTAAAAAAATACAAGCAAGGGCTTTATAAGGTTGTAGGAGATAGTGATAAATTCTGAGTGTTGGGGTATAGCTCAAATGAGAGGAGGCAGAGAAAACAGCACTTGAACTGGGCTTTGAAAAATAAAATTATGTTACTATTTGGAGAAGGGAGAAAAGAGCTTTTCTGATGCAGGGACTAGCATGAGTAAAAGCCCTGAACTATTGAGTACAGTACTCAGGGAATAGTAGCTATTATGATGTGTGATGTGATTGGAGAATGGAGTTTGTGGAGACATCAGTTTAGAAATAAGACTGAAAGACATATAGCCCAGACTGTTAAATGCCTTGCTAAGAACTTTTAATCTTACTGTTTAGAAGACTCTGATTAGAAATGTGGAAAATACATTTGGCAAGGTATATAGGATATACCTCGAGGATATAATTTTTTGGATTAAGAATAGGGTGTGGGAGGGTCAGTGATTCTGGAATACACTTGTACAAGTGCTTTGACAGAACCTGTTTTGTTAACTCACATAAACCCCACCTGCTGGGGCTTTGCTTGATTGGCAGTCTGGTAATCCTCTTGTGAGAATTAACTGGCAGCTTTATCTATAAATAACATTCATTTTCAAGTGTGAGATACAAAGGTGTAGTTTTGGTGGTGAGAGATTGTCCAGCCCACCACCTTTTTAAATCCAGAGGTAGTCCCTAAATCCAGAGTGTTTTTTTTAAGTCTAGTTTGTCAAGCTTTTGCATTCTTGTCACATTTCTAAGATCTTAAGGCATAGTTCATGAAGAAAATGATTTTTCTTGGAGGAAATATGAACCTCTATTAGGATTCAGGCTATTACTTGTATTATTACTAGTCTAATGCTTAATAGTGATTCAATAGGTAACATTGAATCACTTTTTTCTTCCAGTTTTATTTAGATATAATTGACATATAGCACCGTTTAAGTTGTGCAGCATAATGATCTGACTTATATACATCATGAAATTATTGCCACAGTAAGTTGGGTGAACATCCATCATCTCAGACAGATAAAAAATAAAGGAAAAGAAAAATAATTTTGTGATGTGAACTCTTAGGATTTACTCTTTTAACAGCTTTCATACACAGCATTCAGTAGTGTTAATTATATTAATCATGTTGTGCATTACATTCCTAGTATTTATTTATCTTATAACTGGAAGTCTGTACCTTTTGATCACCTTCATCCAATCTACTCCACTCCCCACCTGTACTACAAATCTAATCTCTTTTTTCTTGAGTTTATTTTTGAAGTATAATTAACCCAACTGTGTTACCAACATAGTTGAAGAAGGAAATGGTAACCCACTCCAGTATTCTTGCCTGGAAAATCCCACGGACAGAAGAGCCTGGTGGGCTGCAGTTCATGGGATCACAGAATCGGACATGACTGTGCACTCATGTCACCAACATAGTGATCTGATATTTCTATACATTTCAAAGCGATCACTGTGATACGTATAGTTATGTGGTCACGTACGGATGTGAGAGTTGGACTGTGAAGAAAGCTCAGCGCCGAAGAATTGATGCTTTTGAACTGTGGGGTTGGAGAAGACTCCTGAGAGTCCCTTGGACTGCAAGGAGATCCAACCAGTCCATTCTGAAGGAGATCAGCCCTGGGATTTCTTTGGAAGGAATGATGCTGAAGCTGAAACTCCAGTACTTTGGCCACCTCATGTGAAGACTCTGGTGCTGGGAGGGATTGGGGGCAGGAGGAAAAGGGGACGACAGAGGATGAGATGGCTGGATGGCATCACTGACTCGATGGACGTGAGTCTGAGTGAACTCCAGGAGTTGTGATGGACAGGGAGGCCTGGCGTGCTGCGATTCATGGGGTCGCAAAGAGTCGGATACGACTGAGCAACTGAACTGAACTGAACTGAACTGATGCGTGTCACCATACTAAGATATTACATTATTATTACATTGAATAAATTTTAATAATTTATAAAACATTTTCACTGACTTGGTTTCATTTGGATCTTCACAATTACTCAAGTGGAGGCAAAGTTGTTACATTTAATAGGTGAAGAAACAGACTGAGAGAGGTTGAGTAACTTGCTCAAGATCCCAGAGCCAGTAAGAGTTGAAACCGGGGCTTGGACTTTAACTCGACTCCAGATGGGCCTTTTTATTCCAATTACACATCTCTACTTTCTCTAGTCATATTTCTACATCTGATACTTAATATTCATCCGTGTCTCCAATAAGTAAAGTCTCCAATAAGTAAACTATAAATATTCTAGTTTTTTACCTTAATAATTCTTGATGTATCTTTCAGTACAGTAAATGTGCTATTAAAGTGTGATCAACACCTTAGGAAGAAATCTGTGTGTTAATTCATCATATTGATAGCGTTAAGGTTGTTGATTTCTTAAATAAAAAAACCTTTTTATTTTGTATTGGGGTATAGCCGATTAACAAACAATGTTGTGATAGTTTCAGGTGAATAGTGAAGGGACTCAGCCATACATATACACGTATCCATTCTCCCCCAAACTCCCTTCCCATCCAGGCTGCCGCATAACACTGAGCAGGGATCCATGTGCTATACAGTAGGTCCTCGCTGGTTATCCATGACCTTCCCAAACTCCTTAACTATCCCTTCAGCCCATCCTTCCTCATGGTGAGGGTTGTTGATTCTTGTTTGATTTCTTTCGTTCTTTTTTTCTTTCTGTCTTTTCATGTAGCTGCGTGACTATGTTAAGCTTAACTGAGTTATGGTAGATTTGGGCTGTAATTTTAGACAACACCTATTTTGGCTTTATTTTCAAACCTGATGCATTTTTATCATGGCAGTTATATCTTATCAACACTGAAAACTAACACAAATGAAATATGGAACTGAGGTTGAGCAGGAAGCAATAAGGGAGCCAAATACCTGTTTCCATCCAAGGTCTGTTCTGCCTTTCCTTTTTTAAAGACAAATATTTTGAATATCATCCTTCAGCACTGTAGATTAAAAAAATTGATTCTTTACCTAAAGTATATTGTCTTTTAAATGGGGAAAATGGCAGAGACTAAAAGAGAACCCTGCTTAGGACATCATGACTGCCCCTTTTGGAAGGAGCAGCACTGCCCGCTTGTGGCTGCCGTCTTTGTCCTAGACCGGCTGCTAGTTCAAGGAATCTGGCACCATTTCCCCTTGTTTAAGTTTATATTACTACTGCTTCTTGGGGTCTCTCCTGAAGGAGAGTCATGAAAAAGGGCCATGAAAGAGAAGAATTTAGGCAGAAAGGATCTCAGAATGTCTTTGTATGTTAAAGAGCTATCATACTCACTGAGAGAAACACACAGTTCACCCGGTAAGGAGTAGATTGGTATCAATATTGATTGGTATCAGTATATCCTTGGAAAGATCTAGTATGATGCAAATAAGCATATAACCTGAAAAAGGACGTCACCAGAAAAGGACCAACTGATAACTGCTTTCTCAGATATACAGGGGGAAAAAAATGACATTATCACTTAACTTGTCTCACTCTGTAGCACTCATGTTTCACAGTTTAGAAGGATTTGAGTTAGAGTTTAAAAGAGTTTAGATACTCCTTTTTTGGCAATATGTTACTTTAGTTAATAGTTCCTTTCTTCCTCCCCTCTGCCCCACCCCCCTTTTTTACGTTTATTTAGTTTTTTAGAAACATTTCAAGATAGAAAGTGAATAAAATATTTAGCAACACAATAAGGGCCTTTCCTAATTCTGGCTGAGAAGAGGTGAAACAACCAGTTCAATATTTACAAAAAAGAAGTTAGCATTTCAGTATCTTTAGGTGCAGAACGTTTTATCTCCAAAAAAAAAAAAAAAAAAAAAGGTGAGAATTTATTTGTAGTAAAGCTGTCAATCTTAAAATTCTTTAAAACAAAGTCAGTCATCACACTACCCTTTATTTGCTTCAATTAATTTGTAAACTCTGATGAAAATTCCCCTCCTTCTCGGATACTCTCTATATCTTAGCTTTGGTCACCAAAGCCAAGTCCCACATAAAATTCCCAAGTTGCCCAGAGTTTTGTGTTCAGCCTCTGCTCCGTTTCCCTTTCCATGTCTGGCTTCTTTGCTTTAACTGATCTTGCCTTGTTCCCACTTGTAGAGCGCACACTGGCCGTTCTTCTTGCCCTGCTGTCTGCTGTGTGTGCCATTCCTCCAGCCTCCTGGGCACTCAGTGCTCCCTGCAGCTTCTCCTCTTTCCTCGTTATTTACCGCTTCCCCTTTGACAGTAAGTATTCTGCTGGATTAATCTAGTCTAAAGAGTTTGTAATTTATAGTGTCATATTTCTCCAGATAATGTTGTATTTTGATGTTTCAAAATGAAGCTACCAGAGAAACTCCCAGAAACGTCATATTGTAAGTAGGAAAAAATGTATTAGTGGCAGGAATCCTCAGCTGAAGCCAGGCCACATTGAGAGAGAATTTGGAGGCCTTTGGTTAGCCTCATATTCACATTTTCTAGCCTGCATCATCTAGGGTGGAATTTTGATGCTCTGTTTTTGGTTTTTAACTCCACATTCAATGAGACAATCATGTGAAATTATACCCAAAAGGATATTCTAGCCACTGCCTTTGCAAGCCAACAGACTGTTTATCAAGGAGTAAAGAGGATCTTTTTCAGATCTGCCTTGAGTTTTGTTGTAGGGCAAAGTCTCTGCTGTTTTATTTAATAACACAGGCTATTTCCATACTTATAAACATGGATAGAGGATTTAAGTTTAAGGTTTTAAATTCCATGTTTCCAAGATTAATATTGAAAAGATTTAAAAATGGCAAGTCTTTTCAGGATGTACAGTCAAATAAGTCAATTATACACACCACCCGGGAGAAACTTCAAAAATTTTCCAGTTTTTAAAAATATAATTTTCAATATTATATATATATATACTTTCTCTATTAGCATATTGTATTCCCAGGGAGAGTATGTCTGATATTTCCTATTACCAAATTGAAAATGCTTATGAAACCTGTAAGTACACAGTACTGTAAATATCTGCGTTAATTGAATAGTCTCCCATTGGTTTTCTTCTGTAATGTAAGTTAACCACTCATGAAAACTACATTGGCTTTACGAAGTCACAGGTAAAAGTGAGTTTGAAAGTGGTCAGTCAACAGTTGGGTAGCTACTCTCAGCTTCACAGTCTTAGCTAAAAAAAAAAAAAAGAAATTCACCCTTCTTGCAGTTCACAATGTCTGTCACGTGAGGGCAGCATAATCACATATGTACAGGTGGCTGTCGGTTCAGTTCAGTTCAGTCGCTCAGTCGTGTCCGACTCTTTGCCACCCCATGAATTGCAGCACACCAGGCCTCCCTGTCCATCACCAACTCCCGGAGTATATATATATATATATACACACATACATACAGTATTTGGTTCAACTGGTAAAGAATCCACCTACAATGTGGGAGACCTGGCTTGGATCCCTGGATTGGGAAGATCCCCTGGAGAAGGGAAAGGCTACCTGCTTCAGTATTCTGGCCTGGAGAATTCCACGGACTGTATAGTTATAGTTAGTCCGGCGGGCGCAGAGTCGGACACGACCGAGCGACTTTCACTTTCATACACTATTCAACTGATTGAAACACAAAGTCTGATATTTCTGTAGGAAAAAAACAGTTATTTTTCTATAATTGAACATCTTTATCTAAAGAATCTATGCTTTGCATTAGAAAATTATTTGTAACTATGAATTTTAAATTTAGGGTTAAAGAGGGGTTGGGACGTGGGAGAATGAATGATGTTTTTCCTGTTTGTGGATGGAATTTTACATAGTAGTTAAGCCATTTAGCACTTACTTTGGCTTAATCTACCAGGCTATTTCGGGCAAGTTTTTGATATTTAACATTTCTATGCCTAATTTCCTCAAGTACGACATAGGGGGAATCCTAGTATTCATTCATAGTTTTATAAAGGATTAAATGACCAGTTTTAATACACATTAGAGTACATGTACATGCACTCTAAATGTTAGTTTGGATTATATTCTTAAGGTAAATGCTGATCTTTTTCAAGTTAAAAGATCTTAACTAAGTATCAGAGCACAAGAAAGAATTTGAGTGAGCTGCTTACACTGTATTTTATGGTATTTGATGATAATGAGCCTGGAAAAATGTGTTTGAAGAAGCTGTTTAAGAGGAGAAGGAAAATGTTAAAAGGGAGTTTAAGGTTTAGTGTCAGTTAGGGAAGAGATCTCACATATGCTTATATGGAAGAAAAATTTTTCTTTTTCTTAGTCTCGAACCATTACTTTTTAATCAGTAAGGAGCAGAGACTCTTTCCTGCTTAGGAACTTATCTGTTACCGTGAAAGCAACAGCGCAGTAAATAAGACCTTGAAAAGTCGTGAGAGAAAAAAAAAAAAAAAAGAAGAAGAAGAAGACAATTCAAACCGAGGAAACTCATTCTTCTTGAGTCCCAAATCCAAATTCAGTAAGTCTTACCAAGAACTTAGAGAGCTAAAATGAGCTGAAACTTTCTGGAGACAGAAGACAGGTACCCTAGAAGGTGAAGCTGTACAAGTGTCAGAGCGAATGAGCTCAGAGTAAAAAGAAAGTTGAGTTCGAATGAGTATGTGGTAAAGAACTGAAAGTGGGATTTGAATGTGGCCTTAAATATTGGTTTGGATTTGGAAAGGAGAAGGAGGAAGAAGCAAACTTAGGTGGCTGTTATGGACTGAACCGTGTCCCCCTTAAATTCATATGTTAAAATCTTAATCCCCAGAACCTCAGAGATGAGACTGTATTTGGAGATGGGAATTTTAAAGAGGTGAAGTTAAAGCAAGGCCATCAGGGTGGACCTTAATTCAACAAGACTGCTATCCTTATAGGAAGACTCTAACCTCCAGAATGATGAGAAAATACTTTTCTGTTCTTTAGTCACCCATTTCATGGTCCTTTGTTGTGGTGGTGCTAGTAAGCTAGCACAGCGGAGGAAGTTGTGAACAAAGCATGGAAGCAGGAGTATGTGTTTCCTTGGAAGAGAATTATTAATAATAAGAAAACAGTGATTTGGTATTAGAAAGTGTTTCACTGGCTTCTTGGAAAAGCAAGCTGATAAGATGCTGTCCTGAAAGACGTGGGACTTAACCCAGCAGGATCTGATCAGAGGTTTAGAACAGGGGTGGACCTTGAATGCTCTAGCTTTCAAATCTGAATCCAGCAGTGGTATGAGGGTTTCCATCAGACGAAGACTGAAAGCAGAAGCCACATATGTGGTGAAAGAGAGCCGGCCTCTGCGAATGAAGCCATCAGGTTATACATAAGCTATAATTTAAAGTGAGAAGGGGCAGTTTGTCTTTGTGAAAGGAACAGCTTTTTGAGCCAAACTAAAGAGTGTGATAATGGTACCAGTGTTAATGCAAATGTGCTGAAACCAACCCTGTTCCGTAACATAGGTTGAAATTCAAGGCTAAAAATGGCATGTGTTGATGCTGGAGCCAAAAGAAGAGGTGGAATCTATGGGAGAGTATTTAAAAGGACAGAGAATTAAACAGGAGGGTGAAAGGACTTTTAAGAACAAGAATGTCTTGTATTTAATTTTAGAGTTATTGCTAAAGTCAGAGGAGAAAGAGAGCATCCACAAAATGTTGTAATCAAGGAAGACTGAATACTCACCGAAAACACAAGCTCTGACCCAGGGGTAACCAGGAAAAAGCAATTCCTCTCCCCACCTAAGAATCCCTGAAGACAGCTGTAGGTGGCACCCTCCAACACATGGGGACCGGAGTTCAAGTAAATCGCATTTAAATCTCCAAAGACAGGCTGTAACTTCTTGGTTAACTCAGGTGTTGGCACCATGGGGCACTGGCTCCCTGAATTTGTTCTGTCTTTCATTAGGACAGACACTTACATAAAAATGAGTTCAAAGAGAAGATTTGGGATGAATAGGGCAGCTGTCTTAAGTATCTGAAGGAACTTTCTGTGGAGGATAGATTGGACTTGGTTTGGATTTCTTCAGGAGAGCAATATGGCAATAACAGGAAGGTAGGTTTCAGTTTAGTTTGAAAACTAAAATCTTGTAACTGGCTTCTGCTGGTGACATCATCATATCCCCTTCAGTCTTAAGCAAAATTGAGATCTTTCCATCCTGGCCTTTCTTTTCTTAGAAACATACAACCAAGTATCTTATCTATCTAGCTAGCTTAAAAAAAAATGGGTAAGTCAATTGAGGATAATTATTATAAGTCTTACTATCACTTTGTATAATAATCTATATCCTTGACGAACTTCCATGTGTACTTAAAGGTTCCGTGTTTGTACACAACCAACATATTAAAGGACCCTCAAGAATTAGGGGGAAAAGGAGCAGTATGGCAGTGACTTATTAAAATAGCTTTCTTTTTCAAGAAAAGCACATGTTTCTTAAGAGTATTGTTCATGAATTCTATTTAACTGATAACTTTAATTTAGAACATTTTTTTTTTTTTTCATGTCTCCCATTCCTACCTCTACTGGCTCATGGGGGTATGAATTCCTGGTATTTGAAATAACACACCAAATCTTCAAGCTTTAAATTGGAAGAGAATTACATGATTGATCAGAAGCCAAAAATCATAGCCCTCTTCTTTGTTTTTATTCTTATTAGAATCACCAAACAATAGACATTAACAATATGAGTTACTAGAAATATTACCCAAATATTTTAGCTGGAAAAACAATGGGATAATTAGTTATTCCTTCCCAATTTAAAACCTATTATCTCTGATACCAGTGTTACAGTAAAGATAAATAAACAAAACAGACAATTGGGAAAGAGAAAGTAACATGAAAGCGAGTCTTTTGGTTTATAAACCTCTCTAGTACTATTGTCATTAAACACAAGCAAATTACAAAAAAGGAGAGTAAGAAGTATCAGCAGTGAATGTGAACATTTGATTCCTCAAAAACTCTTTGAGGTGGGTTTATCATCAAATGAAACCTAAATGATGGAAAGCCTAACCTATGAAGGTGTCGTTGTAGGTTGATCTGAGAAAGCCTCATGACAGGACTGGTAGCTTAGCTGAGCCTCAAAAGATGGATAGGGGTCTCTGAAAGTTGTATGTGATCTGTTATTTAGCACAAGGTGTTTTAATCTTAGCACTGTTGTGACACTTTGGAATGGATAACTCTTTGTTGGGGTGGGGCATCCTGTATACTGCAGGATGTTTAGAAAACATCCCTGGCCCTAATCAGCTAGATGCTGGTGGCAGTCCTTTTCACCACCAGAAAGGTTTGATTATCACAAATGTAAAAAATGTCTCGAGACATTGCCAAGGTCCCTGAGAGACAGGGGGGCAAAATTGCCCTGGTTGAGTACCACTGATTTAGCACATGAAGGGTAGTAGTGCATAATTAGAGAAATTGCATAATACTTTATTGTGAAATATTTCATTTCAATATTTTTAGAAGCAAGCAAAAGAATAATGCTGTAATTTTGGCATATTTGAAGAAAATTGTCTTTTTTTTTTTTTTTTTGAAGGAGGTGGCTTGGTTTACTCTTCAGACGTGTTCAGTCCTGGAAGAATAACACCATATAATGCTGACACCGGGGGTATTTTGGCTCTCGTGGAAGAAGTATCATAAAATTTTATACCTGCTTTCCTGACAGCCCAGTGATTACTGTGCTTTTCCTGAGGTTCCCTGAATAGTACATACAGACACAATAATTTCTGATGATTCATTAAAATTACAGTTTAGGAAATATGAAGCACATTAAAAACACACTTTAAAGCCTACTCATGTTTTACTTTCCCACTTCAAATACCAACTGAATTTACACTTTTTCCACTCTCACCAATTTCAAGAAACTTGTTAGCCATAGTTTTAGTCATGTCCAGCTTAACAGTAGAGGGTATGACTGTCTTAAATTGACTTGGCAGCTTTGGATGGCTTTTTAAAATGTATATTCAAAGAATGATGAAGTGATAAATAGAGACTTGAAAAAAAGAAAAATACCCTGAAAGAACTAAAAGTAACAAAATAGGAGGAAAGTCTGGACAGCTTAAATATTTGTGGATATGCATGATACGCATAATATATATACCCACCTTTATACCTGATCACACAGACATTATCAGAATTTCATAAAGGAAATTATTTCTTCAGGCTTAGTTTCTTCACATTTTAATATTCAAATGGGGTGAATTTTGTCAGTTTTAGCTGGAATAACATGTATAGAAATAGGAAGTCTTTACGAATTCATTTAACAAGCATCTCTTAAGTACTTACAGTGCGTGAGTCAGGCCCTGGATGGAAGCTAGAGACTAAGGGGACTAGAGGAGATGAGTCAAACTGGGTCCCTATGCTCAGATACTTTATAAGCCAAATAGAGGGAGAGTTATACATGAAGAGTATGAAGTGCAATTAAATGTTATCAGATGTGTGCAGTGGGGCTGCAAAGGAAGGAAAGATCTGTTATGCCAGGCAGATAGGAAAAAGTGAGCGTTATGTCCTATTTCTACCAGCACTGTGTGCTCCCTCAGTGTTTCATTGCCAGCATGGAGTGTTACTTTTTTAGAATATTTTGTTAATTGGCAAGCAAAATGGATAGCTTGTTTTTAGCTTGCATTTATTTATATTTGGAGAGGTCAGACTTTAAAATATTTGTTTTCATATTGTGAATAGTATGTTATACCCTTTATCCTCGTTCATTTTTAAACTTAGTGCCCCCAGCCTCTATATTTCCACTCCACGTAAGTACACACATGCACACTCACAGATATGAACTGAAACTGCGTTGGCAAATGTCATTCCAAAGAACTGCACGTCTGAGTCCTATGAATTAGTTGCATAGCTCTCTGGTAACTCAGCTGGTAAAGAATCCAGCTGCAGTGCAGGAGACCCTGGTTTGATTCCTGGGTCAGAGAGATCCTCTGGAGAAGGGCATGGCAACCCACCCCGGTATTCTTGCCTGGAGAATTCCATGGACAGAGAAGCCTGGTGGGCTACAGTCCATGGTGTTGCAAAGAGTCGGACACGACTGAGCGACTAAGCACACACTTACCTTACTTACCGTTGACCCCCTTCCTTCTTTAAAAACTCCATTCCGGGATTTCTCATCAGTTCTGTTTTGGTTTTTATTTTCCATCTCTGACCATTTTTTTCAGCCTTTATTTGTGCGCCCCTCTTGCTTTTTACCCTCAGTCATCATTTTGAGGGCCTAGTCCTTTGTCTGTTTGTGGATCATAGTCCTGCTTCTTTCTTCATCCTCACTTTTACCAACTTCGTGTGCTTTCATGGTTTCAGCCTGGGCATTGGTGGCTCTCAAATTCTCATCTCTATTCCAGAACTTTTTCTTGATTTCTGCTCTCATGTATCCCATTGATAACTGGATAATTCCATAAGGATATATCACATGCATTCTTAACCGTTGTTTAGTTGCTAAGTTGTGTCTGACTTTTCTGCGATCCCATGGACTTGTAGCCCACCAGGCTCCTCATCCATAGGATTTCCCAGGCAAGAATACTGGAGTGGGTTGCCATTTCCTTCTCCAGGGGATCTTCCTGATCCAAGGATCGAACTCCCATATCCTGCATTGGCAGATGGATTCTTTACTACTGAGCCATCAGGGAAGTCCCAGTTTTAGCTTAGCAGGTATGAAATCAAAGCCATTCTTACTCATATGTCAAAACTCAGGCGATTCACCCCAAATCAAAGAAAAAAATTGATTGCTCTCTTCTGTGCCTCTACAGCAGGTTGCATACTCTTTATCAGAATATTCATCATACTTTTTCTTTTGTTCACCTTCCCTCCATCCTTTGCTAAAATAATACTGTATATCAGATATACTTTTATGTTTCTTTTTCTCTGTAAGTTTTTTAAGGAAGAATCTATATCTCATCTTTGTGTCCTCAGGGCTGGACACTGAGTATGTGCTCGATAAATGCACAGTAAGTGTATGTATCGTTGTCTGTCTAAAGAGTGTGCAGATCACAGTAAGTGATCATCCTGTTGTATTAAAACACATGGGGAATATTATGATCAATTAGGGGCTTCAAAAGTCAATACTTTTAAAAGAACATGAAAGAATAAGAGCTTATCAGAAAGATAGTGACCATGATGATAGAATCCCAACCACGTGTAATACTGTCTGTAATGCCGCAAACAGAGAGTACCACTAGATATTTTGAGGAATTTCCTTCTTATATTTTTTCTATGCATATGTTTTTCACACAATCTATGGTTTTATGTATTGCTTTTCAACTTAAAATTATAGCTTCACCATTTATCTATATGTTATTTATTATTTTTTGAAAATATAGTGTTTAATGACATCATAATGTCCATAACGTTCCATTATATGGATTTATTTAGAATCCATTTTTTGTCTCTCAGAACTCAGTAACAATTTATGGTGTATACCTTTATATTTTTTTCTGGAGTTTTCACACCCAGGAATATATGTGCATATATAAACTATATAGCTATACATACATAATTATTAATATATATTAAAAGTCTCATATATAATAATTCTGGTCCTAAGTGTATTGCAGCCCAGCTATTATTTTAAAAACCCTAGAAAGCAGATATTGTTCATCTTGATTCACAAAGGAGAAAGCCAAGGCTCAGAGAGATTATGTAACTTGTCCAAAGTGATAAGCTGTCATGTGACTGAGTAGGGTTATGAATAAGGGCTTTCTGCCTCCATGGTTTGTGTGAATTTTGTCATTCATATTGTACGGCACTTCTTAATAAGTCTCCACCCCATTTTGGTTTTGTAATTATCTGAGTGATTAAATCAAGTTATATAAACAAAGAAAGCTAGTTATTTACTTAGGACCTATTTTAACACATTTCTAATAAAATATATGTATTTTTAAGAATATTTTGCTTCACTGGTCCCTCTAAAATGAGGTTCTTTTTTGATCTTGTCTGAGCTGGTGGCTCAGATGGTAAAGAATCTGCCTGCAATGCAGGAGGCCTGGGTTCTATCCCTGGGTTGGGAAGATCCCCTGGAGAAGAGAATGGCTACCCACTCCAGTATTCTTGCCTGGAGAGTTCCACGGACAGAGGTTTGACAGGTTTGACAGCCTCAAACCAAAAACTACTCCTTTTCTAGAATACATGAAGTTTAGCTTTTAGCAGCCAGTTAAAATGCATAATTTGTAAATTATAAGATGTTTCTAACTTTCATAAAATGTATTCTTATAAATTGAAGTGATCTTTGCAAATATTTCCCATGGGAAAATTTTGTAAAACTTTAAATGTTAACATTATATTTATGTTAATTTGTACCTAAGGGATATTACAGGAATTACTTTAAGAATAAAAATCTATTTTCTATCTAAAGACAATTTTTAACTCTTAGTCTAATAAAAAACCAATGTCCTTAGAAGATACATGGAAGAATGAAAGGAAACTAATCTAACAATAATTTGACTATTAATATCCAAAAAACGGATTCATAGTATACATTTAAAACCTTTTATTTGGAATTCACGATAATTTAGACCAGATTTGAACCTGGTCTATTTGTATAAAACTTTTACAAAAATTTAACTAATAGTATTAATTATTTTTCTCTGCTTTCATGTACTTAAAAGGTTATGTATGCTCACTATTAGCATTTCATATTTGAAATTTGACATCCTATATATTATTGAAAATATTTTGTAAAAGCCTTAATGACCAATTTTTAAATTAATTTGACTAGCTTTCTCTCAATTAGCCCAACTTAGCCATATTTTTTACTACTAATTCCTTGTAAAAAATAGTTAAATCTTTGGCATACAGTTTTAAAAATAGTAATGGAAAAATAGTAGGTAAGATTCTAGGATCTTCAATTTTGCTAATGCCACTATAGGACAGATGGTAAAGCAGTTATGGTTTGGTAATATAACCAAATAGCAAATTATGTTTACAGTAAAATGGAGACAAGTGAGATAATTCCCTTGGATTCCTTTAACTCATATTCTGTGGTTTCAGTTGCAAATGTAATCTGAATACTGTGTTCTTTTCCGATATCAAATAGAAAAGAAAAAGGCTAAAACAGATTCGAATCTTGACCAGGCCCTGCTGATAACTGAGGCCTTATTCACTCAGTGTTCTTTGGTGAGACAAAGAATTTGGAGAAAGATTACTGTTAGTAATTGTAATATCCACAAAAATAGAAAATTGTGTCTTGGAAGGAAAAGGTCATGGAAGATTTTATATGCTGTAAGTTTAGTCTCCAAAGGTGGTTGAATGCTTAAATAGTATTTGAGATGTTTGAAAGCTTAACTCACTCCTTAAGGAACAGATGACTCTGTAACTGCAGTCATAACTGCAAATAGTCTTCTCTGGTCTCCCCTCTCAGCAGGAATGTCAAGGATTAGAGCAGTGGTTCACAAATTATAGTGTTGAATAGTCACTTGGAAAGCTTGTTAAATATGTAGATTTCTGGGATTCACCCATAAACATTCTTCTTTTGCAGGTCTGAGGTGCCGCCTAGAAATCTAAAAGTTTAGTAATCTTCCCAGCAATGGTGACATAGATGCTTCTAGAGCCAGATTTTGTGAAATGCTAGGAAACGCCATGGATCCCTGGTGATGGTCTTGGGAAAGGCATAGTTATGTAGCTCATTGCTAGAATAAAGTGAAAGTTTACCTCTACTGAAGACTCTGCATGAGTAAATTTGATTGCTCATATGGAAATCTCACAGCTAGAGCCATGAAATCATGGAATCAAAGTTAGAAATTTGTCTTAAAAATTTGTCTGACTCCTCTAAACATCTGGCTAGTTCATTTTGGAGCATTTCCAGTCATGGAAAGGCATTCAGTCCTGTGACTGTGCAACCTTACTTTGGGCTGTTCCAAGCATTACAGTGTTCATCCATATAATGAGATAAAATTCGTGCTCCTCATGTAACCACCTATTTTTTCCTAAAACATATAACACAAGTATTTGTGAGATTTTTAAAATACTATTAATAAAGAAGGGAGAAGAATAAAAGAATCCAAGAATTCTTCCCAAATTAAGGTTGTGCCAATGCTATAAGGTTAGTGACATTTATGAGTTTAGACCTAGAAAATACTGATACTGATTTCATTTAAAATCTAGAATTCATAACCTACTACTCAAAATCAAAAATCTCTTCTATAGCTGTATTATTTCTGTTTTCCTTCCCCATAAAATCAAAGAGAATAAATAAACATCCTTCTCCAGAATTTGTTTTATTCTAGAACTGCTATATGCTTTTTAAAACTATAGAAATTATGATTGTCTAAACCTTAGTGAAATATTTTCCCATGCTTTCTTGCCCATCCCATTTCCTTTATCTTGAATGCATTTCTCTTCCTTCAGGAAGCCTTCTCATATTTACTTCACATCATTGTCATCATTCTTTTACCCCCTTTTCCATGACACTTTTTATTCTATGCAGGGTTATTTCTTATTCTTCTAATTATCCTCGAGTTTTCTTATATTTATATATAATGTAAAGCAATGCCTGTATATGTGTTTTTCTCCTCTATAGGTCAGTTCAAGGATGAAAATTAAATCTTTAGTTTCTTTTGTTCTTTTTATTCAGGGACAGCTGTCTAGTTTTGTTGACAAGGCATCAGGCTATCTCTATTTCTTTGCCTCCAGTGTCAAATTTCTAACAGTGCATGCTCATTCAAGTAGAATCAGATGCTGTGATGGGAATCTGTGAAATCAAAAGGGAGAGGAAACCTGTAGTAGCACAACCAAGTCCTGTTAGCCTATTATGCTGAAGAGGACTGATTTCCGGGGAGGCAGTTTGGGCTGAGTGATCTGGGATCCGGGATCATGATGACCACAGGGAGGAAAGTTGCAAGAGCAGGTTGGGGTTGGAACACCTACATGTTGGGACAGACTGGTTCAGAGAACACTCATTTCTGTCCTCCCTGAACTCAAGGTGGTTGTTTTTTCAATATTTGCAGTACCCATGCAGGGGTCCACAAGGTTTCTTTGATGGCTACTTTCCTTGTTTCTTTCATAGGTGTGTTCGTGTTCCTGGCATAGGTGTTTTTAAAGTAGTCTCAAAAGCCATGAGTTAAGTATGTTGGAATGTCTAGCTTTGTTGGAACTTCTTGAACCAAGCCTTCATAGGGATGCTACCAAATGTGGAATTTTCACTTCCCAGAGAACATTCTGAACGCCTGAAAGCTTTACTCTCTTATATTAATTTCATTTCTCCAGCATTAGTTGGCATATGTGTGTGCATACATACTCGCTCAGTCCTGTCCAACTCTTTGTGACCTTTGGGACTGTAGCCCGCCGGGCTCCTCTGTCCATGGGATTTTTCGGGCAAGAATAGTGGAGTAGACTGCCATTTTTCTCCTCCAGGGGATCTTTCCCACCCAAGGGATTATCCCCGCCCAGGGATCTCCTGTTTCTCCTGCATTGCAGGCGGATTCTTTACTGCCTGAGCCAGTGGGAAAGTCTCAGATGGTGTATATTAGATGCTAAATACTTGTTAATTAAAAGGGAAGTTTGCTCTTTTGAATTTTTTTATACCTTGTATTAATTCAAATTCATTTTTGTAAAATATCCTCTAATAGTATGATTGAATGATGCTGAAGCTGAAACTCCAGTACTTTGGCCACCTCATGCGAAGAGTTGACTCATTGGAAAAGACTCTGATGCTGGGAGGGATTGGGGGCAGGAGGAGAAAGGGACGACAGAGGATGAGATGGCTGGCTGGCATCACGGACTCGATGGACGTGAGTCTGAGTGAACTCCGGGAGATGGTGATGAACAGGGAGGCCTGGCGTGCTGCGATTCATGGGGTCGCAAAGAGTCGGACACGACTGAGCGACTGAACTGAACTGAACTGAGTATGATTGAACATGAGGTGATTAAGGCAGTAATCAGGCTTATAATGTGGACATTGTAGTCCAATACTAGTATTGTGCATTTTTCTTTGTACTGTTTCCAAAACATTATAGAGTTATCCTGATCAAGGATAGTTAATTGGACTTTGGCCATCCTCTACTTCCCAGAACCTAATCTTTCAGTTGCTGAATGATATTTGCAAAGCGGAAAAGATCTTTATAAAGTAATAAGCGTGGATGATAAGTTCTTTGAGGAAACATATGATACAATCCTTAAGAATTCCTTAGATTCAAACCTTTAGGCTTTACAGAATTAATTATTCTTTTCCAGTTGATTAATGTAATAATTTACATATTACATTTTATTTAAAAGGAATATACACAACTAAAGAAAATCAGAAGCTGTGTGGCAAAACACACACACACAAGTCTGATAAAGCAGGTAAACTAGTAAATCTCATCAGGTTTCATATATCAGGAGGAACCAGGGCATCAGTTTCCAGATGTCACCAGCCAAGGGAGCAGATGCAAAATTTGCAAATTAACTGGAACAGGAGCAGCTTCTCCTCTTGGGCAACCAGCATCTGCCCTATGAAAGGTTTTCCCTTCTCCCGTACTTCTGGAAAGGAGAGGAAGAAAAGAGAGAGTGAAGAAATGGCAAGGGGGAGGTGAGAGAGTGGAGATGGACTTATTTCAGATGTCAGTCTACTTTCCATGTTTCTCAATTCTGCAACTGTCTTGAATGCCCAGAGGAGACTTAGGATGGCACCTACATCTACAGAAATGAGGTGATGAGCCATAACCTTTGTTTTTGGGATCTCATTTAGATCCTGACTGGAAATGATTATCTCATATACCTAGTCAGTACAGTACCTGTTGCTGTCCGTTGTGTAGTCACTAAGTCATGTCCAGCTCTTTTGCGACCCCATGGACTGTAGCTTGCCAGGCTCCCCTGTCCGTGGGATTTCCTAAGCAAGAATACTGGAGTGGGTTGCCATTTCCTCCTCCAGGGAATCTTCCCAACTCAGAGATCAAACCCCCGTCTCCTGTATTGCAGGCAGGTTCTTTACCACTGGGCCATCAGGGAAGCCTAGTACGGCACCTAGACTTATAAGATGATTAGGCCTAGGTTTTCTCTTCTTTGTAATATTGCTAATCTCATTACCAAAAATTTTACTTCACTGATACCTATACCTACACCTATAGTTACACACACATATATAGCCACCCATATACATAAGTACTCACATACATAATACACTCACACACATAAAAACACACACTCTGGTACTGACAAACGCACAAACACCTGTACAGCTACATATATATGCATATATATTTTTCTCTCCCAAACCCCAACCCTTGCCCTCAAAGAATCTTGTCTTTGTTAGCCAAACCTTTGGTCCTATTTGCAAGAGAGAAGAAAGATTTTTCCATTGCATAATTATATATGATACATATTATTCTTTGCACCAGCATCGTCTTAAATAGCCGTTCTACTGTTCTCAAGGCCCTGATTTTATAATGGTGAATTGTCACTATTAAAATTTATAGGGAATTCCCTGGTGGTCTGGTGATTAGGATTCCATGCTTCCATTGCAGGGGGCATGCGTTTGATCCCTGGTTTGGGAACTAAGATCCCACAAGCTGTGTGGCATGGCCAAAACAAAACAAATCACATTATTCTATCCTTTTCTCACTTCCTTATTTTGGTGGTGGTGTTGACTAGCATCCATTCTTCTCTCTGGTGGAGTGTGATTTCTTTGAGGATTTACCTCTCCCCTGCTGTGTATATGGAGAAGGAAATGGCAACCCACTCCAGTGCTCTTGCCTGGAGAATCCCATGGGCGGAGGAGCCTGCTGGGCTACAGTCCACGGGGTTGCAAAGAGTCGGACACGACTGAGCGACTTCACTTTCACTTTGCTGTGTATAATCATGTGGAAGGGAATTTCAAGCTCCTGCCTTTACAAATGAAACTTTGAAAGGTCAGACCATTCCTCTCCCACTCCCTAGAATTGCTAATGGATGAGATTGTGATCTAAGAGCTTCTAACTGGAAGGTTTTGAAATCTGAGTGCCTCATGGTCAGAAAGGACAGCCAGAGATCTCTTATGGCAGCAATGACTGTTCTAACATGAGTGTAGTTATTTCCTCCTGATTCTTCATTCCTTCCTTTCTAGAGCTGCTTCAATTTCTTTCCCTTGCCAAGTCTGGTCGTCCAATTTCCTGTCTTCAAAACCCTAATATCCTTCCCATAATCTGCCCGTTTAAAAGTTAGACAGAGTCAATGTCTGCTACTTTCAACCAAAGAATGTAAGTGATGACTAGTCTCAGGATATAGATCCTCAGGGAAGGGTGAAATATCAAGTATTTCTTTGATGAAGCAGCTAAGAGAGTTATCACCTATGTCATCTGGAAAAAAAAAATCTCAATAAAAGATAAAGTTTGGGGACTTAGAATAGTTTCCATCATGGAACAATATAAAGAGTGTGCAGAATTCAAGGATGGCAGGGAAAGGAGGCTCCTGATGGCATTGGATGCATGATAACAAAGAAACTACAGACTTAAAATTAAGTGTCAGTTTTAAAAAAAATGGATATAAATGCAGGGACTTTAGATGAATGTATTGAAAGAGTCTCCCATATCTTGTACATACTGAATTGAGATAGACAAGATTTAAATTCAGTGTTTAACCAGTAATTGAATTCAGAGTTGTATCAGTCAGAGTAGGCTGCTTGGGTTATGCTGTGGTAACAAAACAAGCCCTAAGGGTTTGTTTCTCACTTGTAGTGCACAGTCACTGCAGGTTAGTTGGCAGTTCTGCTTTACATAGCCTTCACTCCACAACTCAGGCTGATATAGCCTCTGCTGTCTGGACCATTGCTGGTGATTGTGGCAGAAGGGAAAAAAGAAAATGTAATGCTTTGTGAACTAACTCTTAAAGTCTTTAAAGGGAAATGAAAAACCTCACTTCTCATATATGTCTGGCCAAAGCAAGTCGTATGGCCTTTCATAACTTCAAAGGGACAAAGAGGTACCATTTTGCCCAGCATGAGAACTGGAAATACTTGGTGGACAGCACTAATGACCACTATCAAAACTTTGCTAGAGTTTGTACGTGAAAGTTTGAATATTCATTTGGAAAATATGAACTGGAGGCGTCAGAGTAATTTGAACCTCCAAGCCCCTCTAAATAGCGCCTGAACCTCTCTTTGAGAGAAGAGCAATTCTTCTCTGTCTGTCTGAAAAGCTGTTTCCTTTCATGCTTGTAGATGCCTGTATACCTTCATCTGAGGGAATTCACATGAAGAAAGTAGTTGACAGTCTTCCTCATGTCTGTATCTTTTCATCCATAGACCATTAATCAGAATTATACCCTAGCATGCCTCAGATCAATCTTAGAAAGTTAAAATTTTGCATAACAAAAGAAGAGCAGGCTGGAACATGTCAATGTATATTAACCCTAAAGGAGGAAATATATGTGGGGAATTGATTTTGTGAACGCTGGACTAAACAGAATACAGCATGATTTTAGTTTTACAAAATTTGTCAATGTGGTTCACATATCAGAGATTCTATATGAACTAGATAAGCTGGGTTGAAAAAACTAGCAGTTTTTTTTTTTTTTTTTTTTTTGGTTAGCACACATACAACAAACACACACTTAAAAATGCATTCAGCAGTCAAAGAAAGCTGGATACTAGAATTTTAGAAATATCTTATTTTAGAAAGCATAAAGATAGCCAAATCTAGGGGGTCTTAGATTACAGTCTCTTCAACAAACACCTGCAGTATGTATTGAGGAATCACTAGTGTCTTTATTTTTAAATATTCATTTATTTACTTGGCTGCATGAGGTCTTAGTTGCGGCACCCAGAATCTTTGCTGTGTCATGTGGGATCTTTTGCTGTGGTGCATGGGCCCTCTGGTTGCTCCAAGGCATGTGGGATCTTAGTTCCCATATCAGGGATTGAACCTGAGTCCCCTGCGTTGCAGGGTAGATTCTTAACCACTGGACCACCAGGGAAGTTTTCCCAGTATTTTTAAAACACCTGTTTTGAAACATCTATTTAAAACATCTGTTCTCTCCAGACCAGAAATGCTGGTATGAAATACTGCACTGGGAATGAGAAGCAGCATGGGGGTGGCAGAGACGAGGCAAGACCATAATAGGCACTGAGCCTGGTACAGTCACACTGGCCTATCTGGAAGAGCTATGGGCTCTGCCCACCTGACTATGAATGAGTTCCTTAGAAAAAAAAATGTAGGAGTGGAGCAACCACCTAATACAACACAGAATAAAAACTCCAAGTCAAGTTTACAGGGTATGCCTTAAGCCATGAGAAGAAATCATGATCAAATCTTTTAGCCAGTTACTTAACCTAATTGTTTACAATGTCAGATCCCCTTGAATGAAGGGAAGACCAGACAACCTTGATGTCAGATCCTGAGGTAACACTCTCAGTGCCTTTGGGAGATGTCAGGATATCCATGCCAAAGGGAAGGACAACTTGCTGTGCTTTTTGGCCCTGCACCACCAAGAAGGAGGCCCAGTGTTTGGCACACCTCAGAAGGAACGTATATCTGCTTTAGGTATCCTGCTTTAGCCATTTACCAGCTAACCTGAAAAGCTGCCAACTTTGATTGAGGCCCACAGCAAGAAAAAATGCCCTAGGCAAAAAGTGTAAAATGCTGTTGAGCTATTACTAATGCTCATGGCTGGAAGAGAGCTGGGAGTGAAAGGGGGGAATGAATAGGTTGTAAACATTGTGAGACGGTATAAGCAATTACGTGTGCATATAATTCTTCTGGGAACGTTGGCAGAGGTTCCTTATATTGGAAACACATGTTCTGTAATTTGGGAATTTATAGTGACTTTAATTTCTGAAATTTCCCTGATGAATGGAGAATAAGAACCATTTGTCTATTTTACAAAATACAAATATCCATTAAAAGCATAGGCTGAATATCGTGCTTTGAATTCTGGTAGGCCCACAGTTACATGAAGCTTTCACATAGAGACTGAGAACACAGAATTGTTTTAGCTTGGCATCTAGTCTTTTTCTAGCTACAAAATTTTATTATTAAATGTGGAGTTTCAGGAACAGAAATTCCTTTGCCTTGGGGTGTCATAGTCCTTACATCAGGTTAGATCTTCAATATGGGTACATATAAATGCCTTTAGCTTAATGTTTCACTAATTTTGACTGTCAGTTTTAGCTATCCTTTTAGGTATATTTGATTTTTATTAGGTTTATTTGTATGTTTTCTGATATATCATTATTAATTCAGGATTTTTAAAAGTATTGTTTATTGAGTTATAGAATATAGCTTTGGCTTATTAGGCGTCTGCTTTCATACCTCTTGTTTGCCTTAAATGGTTTTTAATTGAATTATTCTTTTTACATTTAAAGAGTTATTTATGATATCCTATCACTGTGATAATTTGAAATAGTTTTCATGCTAAATATTCACTATGCTTACATTAAAAGAGAAATAATAAAGTTTTTTGTCTCAATGCATAATGATTTTTTTACCATATTTTAATGAAAGAGAATATGGAATTTTATTAGGCTCTGTAGTAGAAATACTTCTGGGGAAAAATTGATAGGATTTCTAAGACATTATTTCAAGGGAAGTTAATCTGAGTTTTTTGTTTTGCTTTTGAGATAATTATTATATATATCTGAGGGAATAATTGTCCGTTGATGTGTGAGTGTTTTGTGAACATGCTTCACTTGGATTCTGTCCTTTGTTTCACTTCATTTCTTGGAGTTCTTTTGTTCACTTATGAGAAGAATGAACTTCTGAGAGCTATTTTGAGAAGAGCTATGAATGAGTGATATGCATGACATGCTTGGCATATAAGTTTATGAAGATATAACTTTTCATTCTAGACACATGACCAGATTTGTTATGTGAAATGGACAGCAGGTAGTATACTGTTATTGGGCTTTCCAGGCGGCTCAGTGGTGAAGAATCTGCCTGCCAATTCAGGAGACACAGGAGACACAAGTTCAATTCTTAGATCAGGAGGATCGTCTGGAGGAGAAAATGGCAACCCACTCCAGTATTCTTGCCTAGAGAATCCCATGAACAGAGGAGCCTGGAGGGTTACAGTCCACAGGGTCCAATAGAGTTGGATGTGACTGAGCAGGCATGGAGTATATTGTTATCAAATGTTTGTCTGCAATATATAAAATGCTGTGGGTGGCACAAGGAGGAAGGATTTATAGAATTAAAATAAGAATATATATAGGTGGAAAATGAGAAAATTGCTATAAGGAGGGTATAGGGCTTTGAATTATGAAGGTAGGTGAGGGACAGACGTCTTCAGTATGGATTGGCCTTGGATCAAAACATCTAAGACAATTAGCTTTATGTGACTGACTTCTTGTCAGTATTTCTTAAATGTCTTTTTTTTTTTTTTTTGCAGAGAGTGTATCTCCTCCAGTCTGAGTGACATTTTAAGTTCTTTACCTTTTTACCTTAGATTCAGTATTTGTAAGAGCTAGGAATGGAGAAGGGAGATTGAGTGGATGAAGGGCGAATCATTACATAACATGTATTTATTCATTCAATCAGTATTTATGGAGCATTGTTCTCATCAAAAGTGCTGTGCTCCTTGCTAAACAGACAGTAGTGAACAAATAACACTCATCCCTGCCTTCCTGGAACTTAGAGTTTGGGAGGGAAGAGAGACAAATAGTCCTTTACAATAATTTAAGCAATGCCAAATTAATGTAGCAAAGAGTCAGACATGACATAGTGACCTAACAACAATGTTAGTTAATGTTAGTTTAGTTAATGTTCTAAAAATACAGATACTGAGTTGCTTCATAACAGTCAAATTTATTGTAGGGGTTCAGGGGCATTGAGAGAAAATGAAATATATATTAAGACCTGATGAGGCAATTAGAGTTATGTAGGTAGAAAGTGAGGGGTAGTTCAAGGGAATGGAGAGATGAGAGCCAATGGGAATGTTTTAAGGAGAGGGAATAACACGTGTAAGACAGGAGACTAGAAAGTGCAAAGGTTTAGCCAGAAAGGTCAGTATTACTGGCTCATAACATTTAAACGAACAAGTAGCAGAAGCTAAGGATGGATAGGAATGCAGGGCCCCTGTCAAGAAGAGCCTTGAAAGACAGTCCAAACGTTTACATCTTATTACTGGGAGACCACCAAAGGGTTCAAGTGGGATTATGGGATAGAAGTAAGACTGGATTGAGGTCACAAAGAATGCTCTGGCTGAGATGTGTAGAGTAAGACTGAAGAAAATTAGACCAGCTCCCAATTCACTTAAAGATAGGACTCACCTGGGAAAGATTGAAATCCCATACAGAACCCCATAAATTTCCCTGTTTATGGTGGTGGAGTTGAGGGTAGGTTATGAGAAATTTGGAGGTAGCAAAACTTAATGACTCAAAGGGCTTCGGGAAGTACAGTGCTCGAGGCTCAGAGGAGCAGAAGATTCCAGCGCTTCCTCCTCAGGTACTTCTCAATCTTGCACTCAGGTTTAGAGTTCCCCAGGGACCTGTATGAAAATACTGATGACTGTGTCCTGTCCCAGGAACCAATGAATCATAATCTTGAAACTTGATGAAAGCAGCTCTCCTTGAGATTCTAATTCAAGAAGGATTGAGAACTACCATACTACGCTAGTCGGAAGAGTGAGCAAGCAAAGTGGGAAGGGAGGAGATATAATCTGCAAAAGACAGAGACTTTTTGGCTCAGCATGAAGTTCCATTGCTACTCTGATTGTCCCTGATAGCATTTCTTGTATTACAGCCTACTTTATTTATTTTTTATTAATGTGGTTTTATCAGTTTTATTAGCATTTGCCTGCATGCATATGTGCTAAGTTCTGTCGTGTCTGACTCTTTGCGACCCTATGGACTGTAGCCCACCAGGCTTCTCTGTCCATGGATTCTCCAGGCAAGAATATTGGAGTGGATTGTCATTTCCTCCTTCAGGGGATCTTCCCAACTCAGGGATCGAACCCAGATTTCTTATGTCTCCTGCACTGGCAACTGGGTTCTTTACCACTAGCAACACCTGGGAAGCCCTAGTATTTGCCTACTATAACTTTTTCTATCCTTCTTTCTTGTATACAACATACAGCAACATTTGGTTTTTATTTTTCTTATTAATCCATTCTTACCGTGTCCATCTTTTAACTGATGATTTCTGTATAAGTTCCTTTATGTTTATTTGGTTGCTATATATGTGGACCTAATTCTAGCATCTTACTTATTTTTTAAAATTCTATGTGTCCTCTTTACTCTATGCTCATTTTCTTCAGCATTCTTATCTTTCTGTTTTTGTCTGATTAATTTTTGTGTGTTGTTTTCTTAGGACCATTTTTTCCTCTCTCAACAGACTTGGTATTTTGGCATTTTATTCTATTCTGTTATTGATTGTATTCAAAATTTAGTATCGACACTTAACAAATTCTAAATTCGACAACATTTTCTTAAAATCAATTTTGAAGTTATGAAGTATAACACATGGGAAAGCATGAAAACCATAGGTACAGTTTAATATATAGTTACAAAACAAATACCTGTGCACCACTGAGATTAAGAACCATAAGCAGCACTCCCTAGAAACCTCTTGTGTATTTTATTCCAATCATAATTTCTTTTCTTTTATTTAGAAGTAAACTAAAACTCCAATACTTTGGCCACCTCATGCAAAGAGTTGACTCATTGGAAAAGACCCTGATGCTGGGAGGGATAGGGGCAGGAGGAGAAGGGGACGACAGAGGATGAGATGGCTGGATGGCATCACCGACTCAATGCACATAAGTTTGGGTGAACTCCGGGAGTTGGTGATGGACAGGGAGGCCTGGCATGCTGCGATTCATGGGGTCGCAAAGAGTCGGACACAACTGAGCGACTGAACTGAACTGACTGAAACCTATTCTTAGAATAGTTTCATTGTTTTATTAGTTGTATATCTATCAAAAACAAGTAAAGTTCAGTTTTAGTCTTTTTCAGTTTTATACAAGTACAGCCATACTGCATGATTTTCTTAAATACCTTGCTTCTTTCCCTCACCTTTATTTCTAAAATCCATGCATGTTTTTGTATGTAGCTATACTACATATGAAACTACACGGTTAGTTGGCTCATTTTCATTCCTTTTATAGTACTCCATGTATGATTACATGACAGTTTATTCACTCAACTATTGATGGCCATTTGTGATAGTTCCAGTTTCTGATAACTCTGAATAATACAACTGAGATCATTATTGCACATCTGTCTTCTAATACACCATACAATTGAATTTCTAAGACTACAATACTTGTGTCCAAGGCAGTTAAAATGCCAGTGGTAGCGGATAATGCCAACAGTTTCCAAACTGTCGAGTTGAAGTTGATCCAGTTTATACTCCTATCCACTGTGTGTTAAGAGTTCCTGTGACTCCGTGTCTTTATCATGGCGTTGTTGGTGCTATAACTTTTTGCCCATCTGGAGACCGGGTAGAGGTGTCTCACTGTGGTTTTAAAATGTCAATAAGATGAGGCATATTTTCATTTGCTTGCTAGCCATTTAAATTTCCTCTTTAGATAAGTACTTATTCTATTCTTTTCTCTATTTTACTGTTAAGTTGCCTACCTTGTTCTCATTGGTTTGTAGGAGCAGTTTTTATACATCCTGTTATTAAGGTTTCTGATATTCTAAAGTGTTTTAATTCATGGGAAATAGATGGGGAAACAGTGTAAACAGTGTCAGACTTCATTTTGGGGGGCTCCAAAATCACCGCAGATGGTGACTGCAGCCATGAAATTAAAAGACGCTTACTCCTTGGAAGAAAAGTTATGACCAACCTAGACAGCGTATTTAAAAGCAGAGACATTACTTTGCCAACAAAAGTCCGTCTAGTCAAGGCTATGGTTTTCCAGTAGTCATGTATGGATGTGAGAGTTGGACTGTGAAGAAAGCTGAGTGCCGAAGAATTGATGCTTTTGAACTGTGGTGTTGGAGAAGACTCTTGAGAGTCCCTTGGACTGCAAGAAGATCCAACCAGTCCATTCTGAAGGAGATCAGCCCTGGGTGTTCTTTGGAAGGACTGATGCTGAAGCTGAAACTCCAATACTTTGGCCACCTCGTGCAAGGAGTTAAAACACTTGGCACAAAGGAAATTCTAGTTCCAGATGGTTTTTGTTTTTTTTTTCTGAGTTCTTCTACTAAACATTCAAGGAAGAAATAGTGCCAATCTTACACAAACCCTTCCAGAAAATACAAAAAATGGGTCTATCTTCCAATTCGTGTTGGGAGATGTAACAGAAAAATCACACCAAAGCAGTTAGAGAGGCAAAGAAGACTTTATTCAAGACTACTGCAATAGAGTAGAGTGATTCAAAATGACAGGTGGGAGGATTTTTAATAGCTGGGATGAGATAATGGGAAAGTACTGGAGGATGTTACTGGGGAGGTAGGTCAATGTGACTAGGCTATGTGTTTGCTAATTTCTCACACAGACTGGAGGACAGGGGCCCCATCTTTCTTGATGATTGCATTTCAAAAGAACAACTCTCTGGTTCTAGAGAAAGACATTTCTGGGTTGCAGTAGATTTACATCTCTAAATGGCAAAGTAAACATTCATGATCGCAGATTTCCTAAAATGCTTTAAGAAAAGAGAGGTCAGAAAACAGACACATAGATCAGTGGAACAGGATAGACAGCCCAGAAATAAACCCATACACTTATGGTCAATTAATCTACGACAAAGGAGGTAAAAATATACAATGGAGAAAAAACAGCCTCTTAAGTGGTTAGACAGCTACACATTATAGAATGAAATTAGAACATTCTCCAATGCCATATTAAAAAATAAATTCAAAATATATTATAGACATTAACGCAAGACCAGATACTGTAAAACTAGTAGAGGAAAACATAGGCAGGTGCTCACTTCGGCAGCACATAAACTAAAATTGGAAAAGATAGGCAGAACACTCTTTGACATAAATTGCAGTGATAATATTTTGAATCCATCTCCTAAAGTAAATAAAATAAAGAAACAAATGGTACCAATTAAACTTAAAAGCTTTTCCACAGCAAAGAAAGTTGTATATAAAACCAAAAGCCTATTGAATGGGAAAAAATATTTGCAAATGATATGACTGATAAGGGATTAATATCCAACATATATAAATAGCTCACATACCTTAACATCAAAAAACCAAACAACCAGATTAAAAAATAGGCAAAAGAACGAAATAAACATTTTCCAAAGAGGAAATGCGGGTGGCCAATAGGCACAAGAAAAGGTGCTTAACATTGCTACTCCTCAGGGAAATGCAAATCAAACTCATCATGAAATATCACTTGATCCCTGCCAGAATGACTGTTATCAAAAAAGACCAAAATAGCAATTATTGACGTGGAGAAAAAAGGAACCTTCATACACTATTGGTGGGAATGTAAATTGCTGCAGCCATTGTGAAAAACAATATTGAGGTTTCTCAAGAAACTAAAACAAGACTGACCATATGATTCAGTAGTTCCGTTTGGATATATATTTGAAAAAAACAAAACACTAATTTAAAAAGATATATTCATTCAGTGTTCCTAGCAGAATTATTTATAATTGCCATGATTGTATGGAAGCAGCCTAAGTGTCTATCAACAAATGAATGAATAAAGAAGATGTGGTGTGTGTATATATATATATAGACAATGGAATACCACTCAGCCATGCTCAAACTACCACACAACTGCATTCATCTCACATGCTAGCAAAGTAATGCTCAAAATTCTCCAAGCCAGGCTTCAATAGTACGTGAACCATGAACTTCCAGATGGTCAAGCTAGATTTTAGAAAAGGCAGAGGAACCAGAGATCAAATTGCCAACACCTGCTGGATCATCGAAAAAGCATGAGAGCTCCAGAAAAATGTCTAATTTTGCTTTATTGACTACTCCAAAGCCTTTGACTGTGTGGATCACAACGAACTGTGGAAAATTCTGAAAGAGATGGGAATACCAGACCAGCTGACCTCCCTCCTGAGAAATCTATATGCAGGTCAAGAAGCAACAGTTAGAACTGGACAAGGAACAACAGACTGGTTCCAAATCGGGAAAGGAATATGTCAAGGCTGCATATTGTCACCCTGCTGATTTAACTTATATACAGAGTACATCATGCAAAATGCCAGGCTGGATGAAACACAAGCTGGAATCCAAATTGCTGGGAGAAACATCAATAACCTCAGATATACAGATGATACCACGGTTATGGCAGAAAGTGAAGAACTGAGGAGCCTCTTGATAAAAGTGAAAGAGGAGAGTGAAAAAGTTGGCTTAAAACTCAACATTCAGAAAACGAAGATTATGGCATCTGGTCCAATCACTTCAAGGTAAATAGATGGGGAAACAATGGAAACAGTGTTAGACTTTATTTTGGGGGGCTCCAAAACCACTGCAGATGGTGACTGCAGCCATGAAATTAAGAAATGCTTGCTCCTTGGAAGGAAAGCTATGACCAACCTAGACAGCATATTAAAAAACAGAGACATTACTAGGCCAACAAACGTCCGTCTAGTCAAAGCTATGGTTTTCTGGTAGTCATGTATGGATGTGAGAGATGGACTATAAAGAAAGCTGAGTCCTGAAGAATTGGTACTTTGGAACTGTGGTGTTGGAGAAGACTTTTGAGAGTCCTTTGGACTGCAAGGAGATCCAACCAGTCTATCCTGAAGGAAATCAGTCCTGAATATTCACTGGAAGGACTGATGCTTAAGTTGAAACTCCAATACTTTGGCCACCTAATGCAGAGAACTGACTCAGTAGAAAAGACCTTGATGCTGGGAAAGATTGAGGGCAGGAGGAGAAGGGGATGACAGAGGATGAGATGGTTGGATGGCATCACTGACTTGATGGACATGAATTTGAGAAAGCTCTGGGAATGGGTGATGGACAGGGAATCCTGGCATGCTGCAGTCCATGGGTCGCAAAGAGTCGGACATGACTGAGTGACTGAACTGAACTGACTGACCACACAGCCATAAAAAAAAGAAAATTTACCATTTGTAGCATCATGGATGGACTTGGAGGGCTTTACGCTTTTTAATGAAATAAGTCAGACAGAGAAAGACAGATACTATATGATATCACTCATAGGTGGAATATAAAAATACAAACTAGTGAATATAGTGAAAAAAAAAAAAGCAGGCTTACAGTTATAGAGAACAAATTAGTAGTTAACAGAGGGGAGGGTAGGGGGGGCAATATAGGGGTTATGGAATGGGAGGTAAAAACTATTGGGTATAAGATGGATATATTGTACAACACAGGGAATATAGCCAATATTTTGTAATAACTGTAAATGGAGTGTAATCTTTAAAAATTATATTAAAAATAAGAAATAAAAAATTAGTAAAAGAAAAACCAAAAGAAAAAAGGAAAAGAAGGTCAGAAGTATGTACTTAGGAAGAATCCTGTCTAAAGTTTTGTCAAGCTGAGGGGAACATTAAGGCCACTTTAGTTAGAGGTTAATGTACCATTGTATCTAAAATTGGACAGAAACAATGTTAGAAAGGCAAGGAAGATTATGGACTAAATACACTCATATACATAGAGACAAGAATTCAAAACAAAAATTTTAGCAAACCATATTCAGTGGTTTATAGAAGGAATCAAACATCACGGTCAATTGGTTGTATTCCAGGAACGCAATATTGGAAAATGAGTTGCTATAATTCACCACATTAACAGATTAAAGGCAAAATATCATGAACTTCACAATATAAGCAGATTAAAAGTTTGTTAAAATTCAACATCAAGTCATGATTAAAATTCAGTTAAACTATAAAAGAGGGAAACTTTCTTAATTAAATAAAGAGTATTTATGGAAACATATGGTAAATCTCATAGCTGATAGACACATTTTTAAAGACCTCCTGCTTTTGACCCAGGATCAGAAAAGGGTATTTGTTTTCACTCTTTCTATTAAACTTTCTACTAGATATTTTAGTTAGTGCAAATAGACATGAAAACAAACAAAAGGCATACGGATTTGGAAGAATAAATAAAAGTGGTATTATTCATAGAAGATGTATTTTGAGACCGTAGCATTTAAGCATACAAAATTAGAATTGTTGCATCTTACTTATGAATTAAACCTTTTTTATCATTTGGACTTTCCTTCTCTGTACTAATATTTTGACTTAAAGTTATTTTATTTCGTATTTATATAATAGCTAGACTAGCTTTCTTTTAGTTAGAATTTGTACAGTGTATCTTCTTCAATCCTACAACTTTCAATCTTTCTATGTGTGTTTGTCGCTCAGTCGTGTCCAACTCTGCAACCCTATGGACTATAGCCTGCCAGGCCACTCTGTCCATGGAATTCTCCAGCAAGTGGGTAGCCATTTCCTTCTCCAGAGGATCTTCCTGACCCAGGGATCAGACCTGGGTCTCCCTCATTGCAGGTGAATTCTTTACAGTCTGAGCCACCAGAGAAGCCCTCAATCTTTTTATAAAGGAAAATAATTGGATTTTTATTATCCGATTTTCAAACTTTATTTTAACGAAGGCATTTAGCTTATGTACATTGAGTGTAATTATTGTTATAATTTAATTTTTGCCATTATATGTTCTACTCTTTAATTTTTAAATTTGTCAAATTTATTTTTATACTTTTATTATTTTTCTTTCCACTAGTTTAGAAATGGTTAACATAGGAGTCAAGCTCCTCAATTAATGTTTTAATGCCATTTAGGACCCCTACTTTCCACTTACTACATTACTGTTTGATATTTTAATATTTTTTCAAAAGTTATAATATATTATTATCTTTTAAAATACAATAGATGTTCTTTCAAATTTGCTCATATATTTACCAATTTCTTTGTTCTCCACTACTTCCTGCATCTCAGACTTTCCATCTGGGATTACTTTCTTTCTGTCTGATTTTCATCTCTTAAAATTTCATGTGGTGAAAACCTGCTGGCAACAACTCTGTCACTTGTATTTTTCCTATGTAAGTCCTGGTTGATAATCTTTTCCTCATTACATTGCAGATAAATGATACTATCTTCTTCCTTTCATTACTGTTGGTGATAAGTCAGATTCAGGGGCCCTGTGGCTCCTTGAAGTTAACTGTTTATTTTTTCCAACTGGTTTATAAAACTTTTTATGGTTTTTGAGTTCTTATATTTTGTTATGATGCATTTAATTGATGGACATGAGTTTGAGCAAGCTCTGGGAGTTGGTGATGAACAGGGAAGTCTGTCATGTTGCATGCAGTCCATGGGGTCACAAAGAGTCAGACACAACTGAGCAAATGAGCTGAACTGATTAATGATGCATTTAAGTGTGGGTCTTAAAATAATTACCTTCTGGGATTTATTGGGCTTCTTGAATTTGTGGTATGTTATCATTCTTTAGAACAATAAAGTTCTCATTCCTCATCTTTTCAAGCCCTTAATCTGCTGCATTTTTGCTTTCCTCTTCTAGTGATTTTCCAATCAAACATAGGATAGACATCTTCATTGTCTCCTCACACCTACTACAATATCTTCACTTTTATTTTATTCCATATTTCTGCCTCTTCATCCTGTGTTCTTGATCTCTTCAAATTTCTCTTTTACTTCACTAGTTATTTCTTCTGTTGTATCCAATCATTGCCAGCTACGCTTTTTTTCTATATAAAGAAAAGTTTATTCTCTTTTCATCTCTCTCCTTTTCTCTGAACCCAGGCTCAGGTAACCAACATTAAGAGTTTGGTGTGTATTTTTCATCTCTTTCTGTGCCAAGCAAATATATATAGATGCATAGAGTCTGCTGTCACAGTCACCCAAAGTCTGTAGTTTATCTTGGGTTCACGTTTAGTGTTGTGCAACCTATGGGTTTGGACAAATGTGTAATGGCACATATTCATCATCATAATTTTATGCAGAATATTTTTACTACCCTAAAAATCCTCTGTGCTCTACTTATTCAGCTCTTCCTCCCCATCTCCTTGGTCATCATTGATCTTAATAATTTCCTGTAATTCCATTGTCCATAATTTTCCCCTTTCCAGATGGTCATATAGTTGGATTCATACAATATGTAATCAGATTGGCTTCTTTCACCTAGTGCTATGTGTCTAAGTTTCCTCCATGTCTTTTCACAGTGTAATAGCTCATTTATTTTTTATGCTGAGTAACATTCCATTGTCTGAATGTAGCACAGTTTAGTTATCCGTTATCTACTAAAAGACATCTTGATTGCTTCCAAGTTTTCAGTTCAGTTCAGTTCAGTCGCTCAGTCGTGTCCGACTCTTTGCGACCCCATGAATAGCAGCACGCCAAGCCTCCCTGTCCATCACCAACTCCCGGAGTTCACTCAGACTAGCATCCATTGAGTCAGTAATGCCATATTTCAATGCTTAAAATATGTTGCTTTATTTATAATTTATTGAACTGTCATCCCCTTCTCCTCTTGCCCCCAATCCCTCCCAGCATCAGAGTCTTTTCCAATGAGTCAACTCTTCGCATGAGGTGGAAAAAGTACTGGAGTTTCAGCTTCAGCATCATTCCTTCCAAAGAAATCCCCGGCTGATCTCCTTCAGAATGGACTGGTTGCATCTCCTTGCAGTCCAAGGGACTCTCAAGAATCTTCTCCAATACCACAGTCCAAGTTTTAGCAATTATTAAAAAAGCTGCTATAAATACCCATGTGCAGGTTTTCATGTGGGATGTCTTCAGTTCCTTTGGGTGAGTACCAAGGAATATGTTTTGCTGGCTCATATGGTTACCGTATGTTTAGTTTTATAAGAAACTGACAAACTGTCTTTGAAAGTGGCAGTGACATTTTGCATTCCCACTAGCATGAGAGTTCTTGCTGCTTCACAGCCTCACCAGCATTTGGTATTGTCAGTGTTTCAGATTTTGTCCATTCTCTTAGGTAGTACTATCTCATTGTTTTAATTTATGTTTCCCTGAAGGCATATAGTGTGGAAATCTTTTCATATGTTTATTAGCCATCTCCATTGCTTTTAAAAGTTTCTCCTATTTTTCACCCCTATACACCCTGTTTTGTTTTTTCTCACATCTGATTTATCACTTTTCATGATTTCCTGATTCCTATAGATAATTTGTAACTTTGTGAGTTATTTCCTTAAACATGTCAAATGTAATTATTTAAAAATCTGATTATTTCAACATTTGAAGGTTTTGCATATGTTTTTGTTGTTTTCTTGTTTCTGCAGATCTAATTTTTTTAACTTATCTGATTAGAGTCTTTCTTTCAGAAATTAGTCACTGTCTTGAAGAAATTCAATGCTTAAAATATGTTGCTTTATTTATAATCTATTGAACAATTTCCATTATGTTTAGCAGGAATTTTATAGGACTAACCTAACAAATCATTATCAGAAATCAGATTTAATCAATATCTTAACCCCTAAAATATAAAAACCCTAGAATACTTTAACTTTATTTCTTCCTGCACTTATATGCTAATTTTGTCCAGGATTTTAATCCTATCCTTTCTTTTGTGTTGTTGTTATTTAGTCTCCAAACAGTGTCCAACTTTTTTGCAGCCCCATGGACATGAGCCCACCAGCCTTCTCCATCAGTGGGATTTCCCAGGTAAGAATATTGGAGCGGGTTGCCATTTTCTTCTCCAGGGGATCTTCCTGACCCAGGATGCGTCTCCTGCATTAGGAGTTGGATTCTTTACCACTGAGTCACCAGGGAAGCACATTCTTTCTTTAGCTCTGTAAATTCAGCATTGCTATTTCTATTTTAACATTGCTATTTCTAAATTATATAGTCAATATTTGCTTTGTTTTACAAACACACACACATACACACAAACACATTTACTACTTATTTGCTCATCATTTCTTTTTGCATTTTAGACCATGCTTCTGGGTTAATTTTTCCTATTTTTAAAGTTTATATAATGTAGATTTCTTAATAATAAAGCTTCTCAGTTTGAGTTATTCTAAGCATGTCTTTTTTTTAGACATTCTTGAAAGATACTTCTGCTGGGTACATAATTCTAGGTTGATAGTTTTGTCTCTCAACAATTTAAAGACATTATACTACTCTCCATTAATGCTGTTGCTGTCATTCCAACTGCATTTCCAGGATTTGAAAAACAATTTAGCCTACTTAGAACATATTGTTATTCTACTTAGAACATATTGTTATTCCTGAATCAGTAGAGATTTGTGCTTTTATTAAAATCTCAATAAGTATAGCCAAAATGTATCTAAAATTTGTCTTTCCTCTTTTCTATCTATTCTCTTTTTCTGGAATTCTGTCTAGATCTATGTTAATCTTTTATGTCCTTGATATCTCTCATATTTCTCATATCCTTGTCTGTGATGTATAATTTCTCAAGAAATACCATTATTAATTCTATCTTTAGATATATTTACTGCTTAGCCATTGATTGAATTTTTTTATTTCAACAGTTATATTTTCATTTTTAGATGTCTCACTCTCCCTTCAAATATATGGATTCATAACCTTTAACCGGTTATCTTTGTAATGAAATCTTTTATTTCTCTAAACATTTCATGCAGATTTGCCCAAAGTTCTTTATTTTATGAATCTACACAAAAATCTTGGGAGTGTAAATCTGTTGTTTATTGTTTTTACTGACTAATGTTAACTGATGTTTTCTCTGTAGTCTTTGATTGTGATTAATTGCCTAATCTTAACTATGTGTCATTCCAGTGAGTCTAAATTAGACAAGTATGTTAGTGGAGAGGATTTTCTTCTGCTTCTGCTGACACCCAAAGAGTTGCAACAGCTAAGGGTCATTTTAATTCCCTTTAATAATCCTGTATCACTGAGAGTTTAGGCTCAACTTGATGTTTCAGTGCTGTCCTAAGGCCTAGTGTTCCAACAGCAGTGCTTCTACTAGCTTCTGCCCTCATATTCTCAGGGGAGCCCAATCCTTCTTGGCCGTCTACTACTCCTAGCTCCCAGCTCTGGCCACAGGTAACTCTATCCACAACCACTCCTCCTCCCAGAAAGAAAGAAAATTCTTAAAAATCAATGCTTAGTCTTGATTTGCAGGCAGAGAGATATCTGCATTGCTGACTATCAAAATCTTTCTCTACCAGGAACATTTGAATAAAACTCTGAAAAGTTTCTTCATTCATTAAGAAAATCAACATATTTTTGTAGTGCCTACTAAGTGCCAGGCACTGTACTTGTTAGATACTCAATCAATACTTGTTAATTTGACATGACTTTATAAACAACATTTACTTTATTTTCCAATCTTTCTAGTTCCCTCATTGCCATTTCTAACTTCTCTCCCTCAGATCATGGCTTTACTCTGTACTCTTGTTTGATTGAATAACAAATATGGGGAATTTAGAAGCAGTCATCAGAGAGGAAGAGGAGAGATGATTGCGTAAAAACAAATGGACAAAATAGAGCTAAATCCCAAATTATTAACAAATTGTTCCAGAAGTTAATTTGAAAGCTTAACTTTCAAATTGACTGATGGGAACATGGGAACCTATTTAACTCATAATGCAGCAGATTACGCATATGCTCATTTATTCAATAAATGATTACCAAGTACCTATTATTTCCCAGGCACTGTAAAAGGTTGCTGGGGACACAGTAATAATCAAAATAAAGTAGTTCCTGTTCTTACATAGCTTACTGTTTAGCCAGAGATGCAAACTATCCAAGCAGCAGCAATGAAAATTCAACCAGCCATGAAAACAATGAAGAAATGCGGGGAGATGTGGAAGGACGCGAAACATGAAGAGGTTAGCCTAATGAAGGAGAAGGAACAGTGAGAGGTGTTGGAGAAAATGTGTGTACACAACAGTAAGCAGGGGAATCTAGCACCTTATTGAGACACAGAGAAGTGATGACTGATGGAATTGAAGAGAGTCCAGGGCCACTTTTGGGAAAGATAATGAAAGATGAATCTGGAATGGTACTAAGGTCTGGTAACCGAAAGCAATATTGAAACTTTAAAATTTATCCTAAGGGCAATTGGGGAGAGTGAAAAAGCTGGCTTGAAACTCAACATTCAAAAAACTAAGATCATGGTATCCAGTCCCATCACTTCATGGCAAATAGATGGGGGAAAAGTGGAAACAGTGGCAGATTTTATTTTCTTGGGGTCCAAAATCACTCTGGACAGTGACTACAGCCACAAAATTAAAGACACTTGCTCTATAGAAGAAAAGTGATAACAAACCTAGAGAGCCTATTAAAAAGCAGAGACATCACTTTGCCGACGATGTTCCTTCTAGTCAAAGCTATGGTTTTTCTAATCGTCATGTACAGATGTGAGAGTTGGACCATAAAGAAGGCTGAGTGCTGAAGAACTGATGCTTTTGAATTGTGGTGCTGGAGAAGACTCCTGAGAGTCCCTTTTACAGCAAGGAGATCAAACCAGTCAATCCTAAAGGAAATCAACCCTGAATATTCATTGGAAGGACTGATGCTGAAGCTCCAATACTGTGGCCACCTGATGCAAAGAGCCTACTATTGGAAAAGACCCTGATGGTGGGGAAAGACTGAGGGCAGTAAGTGAAGGGGGCGACAGAAGATGAGATGGTTGGATGGCATCACTGACTCAATGGACACAAATTTGAACAAACTCTGGGAGATACTAAAGGACAGGGAAGCCTGGTGTGTGGTAGTCCATGGGGTTGCAGAGTTGGACACAACTTAGTGACTCAACAGCAACAACAAAGAGCAATGGAGAGTCACCGAAGGACTTAATAATTTGACTATGAAAGTAATTTGACTATGTTTACAATTTGTGAAGATTCTTTGGCTAGAATGTGAAGAATGAAAGAGAATGGCAGAGAGAGGGGAGTCTGGGGAAACTAGGTAATGTATTTTCAGCAATTCAGGTGAGAGAGCATTGAGGAAAATGGATGAATTCAACAACTTAAAAGTGATTCTTATAAGGAAGTGAGAAGGCTTAGGAAAATAATGGATCAAGAGATGACTTTGGATTTAGCTTAGTCAGTTCTTTCTAGAGGGAAATAAATGCTGCGGAAATTTGAGCTTAGGAACACTTGGTCCGAGCTGCCAACCAAACTTCCATAAGATACTTGAATGGATAATAGGATTTCCTTCTGTTTCTTCGACTCAGGAAAGAAAGAGGATTTTTGCTTGCTCATCCCTAGTTGAAAAAGGAATGCTATCTCCAATATAGGCATTGTGCTGTGTGGGCAAAGTTGCTTCAGTCATGTCTGACTCTTTGTGATACTATGAACTGTAGCCCTCCAGGCTCCTCTGTCTATGGGATTCTTCAGGCAAGAATACTGGAGTGGGTTGCCATTGCCTTCTCCAGGGGACCTTCCCCACCAAGGGATGGAACCTGCATCTGTTATGTATCCTATATTGGCAGGCAGGTTCTTTACCACTAGTACCACCTGGGAAGCCCAAATGGGCATTAAGTAGAAGGGGAAAAATCAAGCTGTCAATCTACCTTGATGGAATGAAGAGATGACAAAGATAGATCTGTGGGTGGTCTTATTCAGGAGGTGGGGAGAGTAGGGATCCCAACTTAAGCATAGGTGGGGGCTACTGCTATCCAGCTATATCTGGTAGGACTTGTGGACTGACAAGATGTGTCTACCAGGAGACTAAAAGCCTCCTAGAAAACAGTACATTTAATATAGTATTAAATATTACAGAAAACAGGTTAATTTAAGTATAATAAAATGTTTATCACGTAGAGGTTAAAAATATGGATTCTGTGATGGAAATTCAGGCGAGCTATTTCAAATCCTAAAAGATGATGCTGTAAAAGTGCTGCACTCAATATGCCAGCAAATTTGGAGAACTCAGCAGCAGTGGCCACAGGACTGGAAAAGGTCAGTTTTCATTCCAGTCCCAAAGAAGGGCAATACCAAAAAATGTCCAAACTACCACACAGTTGCACTCATTTCACATGCTAGCAAAGTAATGTTCAAAATTCTCCAAGCTAGGCTTCAACAGTACATGAATTGAGAACTCCCAGGTGTTCAAGCTGGATTTAAAAAAGGCAGAGGAACCAGAGATCAAGATCAAATTGCCAACATCCATTGGATCATAGAAAAAGCAAGAGAATTCAAGAAAAACATCTAGTACTGCTTTAATGACCACGTTAAAGCCTTTGGCTGTGTGGATCACAACAAACTGTAAAAATTCTTAAAGCGATGGGAATACCAGACCACCTGACCTGCCTCCTGAGAAACCTGTGTGCAGGTCAAGAAGCAAGAGTTAGAACTGGATATGGAACAATGGACTGGTTCCAAATTGGGAAAAGAGTACATCAAGGCTGTATATTGTCACCCTGCTTATTTAATTTATATGCAGAGTACATCAGGTGAAATGCTGTGCTGGATGAAGCACAAGCTTGACTCAAGATTGCCGGAAGAAATATCAATAATCTCGGGTATGCAGATGACACCACTGTTAATGGCAGAAAGTGAAGAAGAACTAAAGAGCCTCTTGATGAAAGTGAAAGAGAAGAGTGAAAAAACTGGCTTAAAACTCAACATTCCAAAAACGAAGGTCATGGCATCTGGTCCCATCACTTCATGGCAAATAGATGAGGAAACAATAGAAATAGTGGCAGGCTTTATTTTCTTGGGCTCCAACATCACGGCAGATGGTGACTGTAGCCATGAAATTGATTCATGTCAATGTATGGCAAAAACCACTACAATATTGTAAAGTAATTAGCCTCCAATTAAAATAAATTAATTTTTTTTTAAAAAAGAAAAGACCCTGATGCTGATAAAGATGAAGATAGGAGGATAAGGGGATGACAAAGGATGAGATTGTTGGATGGCATCACTTACTCAATGGACATGAGTTTGAGCAAGCTCTGGAAAGTGGTGAAGGACAGGGAAGCCTGGCGTGCTACAGTCCATGGGGTCGCAAAGAGCCTGACACAACTGAGTAACTGAACAACAAAGAGTTATAGCATGATAGTTAATAACAAGAGTTCAAATTCCAGCTTCACCATTGTATGGGTCCAGTTTCCTTATTTGTAGAAAGAATAACTTTCTTCCTTGTCTGATTCGGTGGTGGTGAGGATAAAATGAAGTAGTCTGTAAAAAGCACTTTAATCTCTGACACATGACTCAAGAAATATTAGCTAATATTGTTAGCTCAGCTCTTCATGGACTTCAGACTTGAGCTTTGAGGAGGAGATAGGGGTGGCAAGGAGTAGGTGAGAAAAAAATAATGAATAAAAGATTTTATTAAAATCTCATGAATATATTAGGGCAAGACCAAATGCAGGTCAAAGTCATTTCTAGAGAAATGTTCCTTTGGTGTTTTAAACAACTTGTTCTATTTGTCAAATGATATGTAGTCTTAGAGAGGCATATTACCCATATGAAAAAAGAATCTGACACTTTTAAGAAGCAAATAAAGTAATCCTGGGCAAAACCTCTCAATTGTGTTTCTGCTAATGTACGTGAAGTACATGCTACTCGCTCAGTAGGAAAAACTATTGGCAGACTGACAAAATGAATCATTGCTGAAATGTATTCAAAGAGAATTAGAGAGCAGAACCAGGGACAGAATCTAACAGGAAATAAGCCCCATGGGTCATTCTGAGTTATAACTTTTTCAATGTGTCTGTATGAGTTTGTGTTTATTTGTATAATACTAGGATGTACTGCATTGAGCAAGGGGAATACTTTTCTGTAACATACGGGAAAGTTTTCTTTTATCATTCAAGTTTTATCATCTGGTTTTTCACTTTTTATGCAAGTTTTTTCCCCCTTTCACATTAGAATAATTTTGGTCAATGTTTTTATTTTTATCTTTTTCAAAGTATGACTAACGTTAATTTTTTTGTCCTTAGAGAAAGTTAAAAGAGTCATAATGGCTTTCTTTTATCAGAATGGAACCTATTCTACACAAAACTTAAAATTCATTCTCGGTTTTCATCTGAAACTTGACAAGATAAGCCACATTGATACTTTCTAGTCTTCAGCTTTCAAAATATTTTTTGCAGTCTCCTTTTCACTTTGCATCTAGAAAAATATTTTTGAAACTCAAGTATGAGATGTAATTTCCCTGTTTAAGACTTTTCAGTGATTCTTCCATTGATCTAAAAACCTACCAGACTTGCCCCAATTTGGCACATACTTAACCACTGCAGCTGGGACTCCCAATCTGATTCCTTTTTATCTCTGTGTACCAGCCACACAGGACTTACTTCTGTTCTTCAGTGTATTTCTTTCTAGGTCAGATATTTAAATCTCAAATACAGACTTAGGCAGAGTAATGTAAAGTGAAACAAGTCAAGTGTAGAGTGGTGGTATCTTGTGCAAATTGAATCACACTTACACTGATAGAAGCAGCTGCTTCTTGGTTCAACTGAAAGTTGCCATGTGTTAGATCTAATTTTTCAAGAAATTATTGTGTGTGTGTGTGTGTGTGTGTGTGTGTGTGTGTGTGTGTAATCTCCAAATTCTTAAATGTTGGCAACTGTTTTTCTAAGCACTCCAAAAGTCAATAAATCATGCTCTGTTTGCTGTTATTATTCCTGTAGGGAGCCAGATTGCTTATTCTTCAAGACTCTAGTTCTTCTTTTCATTACCCCATCTCCCTCAGCCTTAGCCTTTCGTCTCTTCAGGAGAGTCCCTATATAGTTAAATTCCATTGCTTTATAGCTCTTAGAGCAGCTCTCACTGTTCCTTTTGTAACATTCATCATACCTTTTTTGACTCTTCATGCCCATCAGACTCTTATGAATTCCATGAGGTTAGAGACCATGCACATTTTTTCCATTGTATCTAGAACAATGGTGGGGATATAAAAGACCACTCAAAAATATTTGTGAATCTAGTTGAAGTGGATTAAAACATTATCCTCATTACATTGTGCTCATTCACTCAGTCATGTCCAACTCTTTGCAGCCCCATGAATGGTAGCCTGCCAGTCTCCTCTGTCCATGGAATTTTCCAGGCAAGAATACTAGAGTGGGGTACCATTTCCTCCTCCAAGGGATCTTCTCAATCCAGAGATTGAACCCACATCTCTTGTATCTCCTGCATTATGTCTCCTCATTATATTAATGTTAGATACATGTTTATATATATATATATGTATACACACATATATATGTACTATATTAACCTCATTTTATAGAGTGAACACTGTGGACTTAAAATGACCTTTCTGTGATCATATAGTTCTTAGTAATCCAGTGTTTGAGTCAGAGGTCATAGCTCTTGTAACTGGACCATGTTGCTTTTCTTAGTAATCTTAGATCTTCATAATATTACAAATCTGATAGCTTTAACCACTATGAATTGTTTAAAACTAATTCTGAATATATGATTTAGTATTTCTTATATAGATGGAGAAAGTGAGATCAAAAGGAAATCTAGGAAAGCAAAACCAAATAATGTCATTAAAAGACATAGGTAATGGGTGCTAAAGCTGAAACTCCAGTGCTTTGGCCACCTCATGCGAAGAGTTGACTCATTGGAAAAGACTCTGATCCTGGGAGGGATTGGGGGCAGGAGGAGAAGGGGATGACAGAGGATGAGATGGCTGGATGGCATCACTGACTCAATGGACTTGAGTTTGAGTGAACTCCAGGAGTTGGTGATAGACAGGGAGGCCTGGCGTGCTGCGATTCATGGGGTTGCAAAGAGTTGGACACGACTGAGCGACTGAACTGAACTGAACTGAATCCCATCATGAGGGCCTCACCTTCATGACCTCATTCAACCCAAGTTACCTGCCAAAATCTCCATCTCCAGATATCATAACATTGGGAATTAGGGCTTCAACATATGAAATTTAGGGAACACAGCCCAGTCCATAGCAATTCAATTCAGTGGCTTTGTTTATTGGCAGCAATATTGCACAGGGTGAAACTGTTGTCCTTCACATTTTATCGCACCAAGAAAATATGTCTGGGTTTGCATTTGGTGAGGCTAAGATCAAATAATGTCCACTTGATCTGTCCAGTTTCCCATGAGAAATTTTATCCGTTGATAATGTCTATTGTTTTATTAGGAGATATTTAATTTGAATAAGTTAAGGATGCAACAACAAAGGAATAAAACCAGGAAAGCATGATTTTCAAACCAACAGAGGGGAAAATGGAATAATACAAAACACACTCAGTAACTCCCCTGACCCACCAAGAATGGCAAGAAAGAGAATGAAAGAAAAATAGATTAGGTGGTACAAATGAAACTCACAAAATACTGAGGTAAATTTAAACCTATTATTTATTAGTGGTAAAGAACCTGCCTGCCAGTGCATGAGATGTAAGAGATGTGGGTTTGATCCCTGGGTTGGGAAGATCCCCTGGAGGAGGAAATGGCAACCCACTCCAGTATTCTTGCCTGGAGAATCCCATGGACAGAGGAGCCTGGTGGGCTACATGGGATTACAAACAGTTGGACATGACTGAAGTGGCTTAGCAGACTGTTTAAAAATCCTACCTATAGGTTGTTGAAAAGAGACATTTATAAACATAAAACACAATTTTAAAAGGGTGGGAAAATGAAGTAGCACATAAAAACCAACCAAAAGAAAGCTAATATATCATATAAAATGCTTATCATTTTCAGTCACTAAGTCGAGTCCGATTCTTTTGCAACCCCCATGGACTGTAGCCCACCAGGTTCCTCTGTCCATGGGATTTCTCAGACATACACTGGAGTGAGTTGCCATTTCCTTCTCCAGGGGCTTCCTGACCCAGAGATTGGACCTGCATCTTCTGCACGTCTCATGCATTAGCAGGTGGATTCTTCACCACTGAGCCACCAGAGAAGCCCAAGAGATAAAATAAGCATTAATAAAATATATATATATATATATGTATATATATATATATACAGCAATTAAAATTGCTGAAATTATATACAACACCATGTATGGATCATATCGAAATGTTAAGCTGAAGGAGCAAAACACGAATGAATGCATATAGTGTGATCCCATCTTTGGCATGCTAAAAACACAGGCAGAAATACAGTTTTATGTCTTGACTTGGATGATGGTTACATGCTTTTTTGACCTTTGATTATTTTTATTGTGCTGTGCTTATTTCTTAAGGATTCTTTAATAAATTATCAGAAATACAGTCACTTAAAGTAACACAAATTAATTTTCTTATAGTTCTTTGAATTAGAAATCCAACGTAAGTCTCACTGAGCATAAATCAATGAATCAGCAGGGCTTTGTGACTTTTTGGAGACTCTTGGGAAGGATTTCCTTCCATTTTCTAGTTTCTATCAGTGACTGGCATTCCTTGACTCCTGGTCACCTTACTCCATCTTCAGTGTTAGGAATAGCTTCTCACATAACACCATTTTAGAAAAATGTTTATCTATGTATTTGGTTGTGCTGGTCTTAGTTGCAGCACCTGAACTCTTCAGTCTTCAGTGGCATGTGAATGCTTTGTTGTGTCACGTGGGATCGAGTTCTCTGACCAGGGCCCCCTGCATTGGGAGTGTGGAGTCTTGGCCTTTGGACCAACAGGAAAGCCCGTCACATAACATCATTCTTACCGCCTCTTCTTCTCTCTTTTACTTTAATCACTCTTGTGATTATAATTGGGCCAATATTAGATAATCAAATATAACCTTCCCACATCTAGGGTTTTTTTTTCTTTTCTTTTTTTGGCTGTGTCATGTAGCTTGCAGGATAATAGTTTCTCAACTGGGGACTGAACCCAGGCCCTTGGCAGTGAAAGCACAGAATCCTGAACACTGAACTTCCAGGAATTCCTCCCATATCAAGATTCTTAAATCACATCTACAAAGTCCGTTTTTGCCTATAAGGTAACAACATATTCACAGTTCTTGGTGATTAGGATATGGATGTCTTGGGGTCTTTATCTTTCCTATCACAGATATATGTTTACTTAGGTGTGCATATTATATTTCACAACAAGATATTTTGGGGGGAGTGAAGAGAGGGAGTGGGAAAGAAGAAGCAGGAGAAGAAGGTGGTGGAGGAGTGGAATATTTTAAAAGTTGAATTAATGAAATATGAATGGTAACTAGTTTAGTAGACCCAAAAAACCTGAATCGTAAACTAGCAGTGAGAAAATCCAAGAAGAATTAAAAAAAAAAGACAACTGTAGATCCCCAAAGGCTCAGAAATTATTGATATCAGGTATCTGTGAAAGTGGGAGTGAAGATGAAGAGCTGAAAACAGTAGACTGGTTGACCTCTGTTTAAGAAGTATCACACGTCAGACTGCCTTCCTTGCTTTTTGCATCTGAGCTTTGGAAGAAGGGCAGAGACACAGACAGCATAGAATGAGGGCCTGTGGACTAGTGGACAACAACTACAGCTGAAGGCATGAGGCCTTTACCAAAGTCAGGTTTACATGAATGTTACATACTCAGTGTTGTGACACTCAGCTTTCTCATACCTAAAATAGGGACAATGAAACTCATTTCATAACTCTGCTTGGAGGGTAGTGAATTTAAATATTTGGCACTATGCCTGAAACATATATGAAGGCCCCATTCAGTTCAGTTCAGTTCAGTTCAGTCGCTCAGTCGTGTCCGACTCTTTGTGACCCCATGAATCACAGCACGCCAGGCCTCCCTCTCCATCACCAACTCCCGGAGTTCACTCAGACTCATGTCCATCGAGTCCGTGATGCCATCCAGCCATCTCATCCTTTGTCATCCCCTTCTCCTCCTGCCCCCAATCCCTCCCAACATCAAAGTCTTTTCCAATGAGTCAACTCTTCGCATGAGGTGGCCAAAGTACTGGAGTTTCAGCTTTAGCGTCATTCCTTCCAAAGAAATCCCAGGGCTGATCTCCTTCAGAATGGACTGGTTGGATCTCCTTGCAGTCCAAGGGACTCTCAAGAGTCTTCTCCAACACCACAGTTCAAAAGCATCAATTCTTCGGCGCTCAGCCTTCTTCACAGTCCAACTCTCACATCCATACATGACCACTGGAAAAACCATAGCCTTGACTAGACGGACCTTAGTCGGCAAAGTAATGTCTCTGTTTTTGAATATGCTCTCTAGGTTGGTCATAACTTTTCTTCCAAGGAGTAAGCGTCTTTTAATTTCATGGCTACAGTCACCATCTGCAGTGATTTTGGAGACCCCCAAAATAAAGTCTGACACTGTTTCCACTGTTTCCCCATCTATTTCCCATGAAGTGATGGGACTGGATGCCATGATCTTTGTTTTCTGAATGTTGAGCTTTAAGCCAACCTTTCACTCTCCTCTTTCACTTTCATCAAGAGGCTTAAAAAAAAAAAATCAGTATAGCTCTGCGTTGAGAGAAAATTATTTGTTTGTGTATTTATGTATTGGTTCGTCGCCGTGCTTGGGCTTTCTCTAGTTGCTGCAAAGGGGGGCTGCTCTCTAGTTGCAGTGCATGGGTTTCCCGTTGCAGTGGTTTCTCTGCGTGCAGGGCATGGACTTAAGGTGCTTGGACTTCAGTAGTTGTGGTGTGCAGACTAAGTAGTTGTGTTGCATGGGCTGAGTTGCTCTGCGGCATGTGACATCTTCCCAGACCAGGCATTGAACTCGTGTCCCCTCCGTTGGCGGGTTTCTGTAGTGGCTCAGATGGTTAAAGTGGTCCAGGGGTAAAGAATCTGCTGACAATGCAGGAGACCCAGGTTCAGTTTCTGTGCCTGGAAGATCCCTTGAAGGAGGGTATTGGCAACCCACTCCAGTATCCTCGCCTGGAGAATTCCATGGGCAGAGGAGCCTGGCAGGCTAGAGACCATGGGGTTGAAAAGAGTCGAACATGACTGAAGTGACTTAGCATGCACACACGCCCCTGCATTGGTAGGCAGATTCTTTTACCGCTGGACCACTAGGAAAGGCCAAGAGAGAATCTTGAGCTAGGCTGGATCCTCTCCGTTTGCCAGGCCTTGACCCACACATGTCCACTGTGAGTGGAAGGTGAACCTAAGGAAATACACTGAAATTGGAAAAAAGTAGAATAGGAAGTGTGAGAACAAGCAGAATAGACTTGGTGGTGGTGTACTCTTTTGCAAATAAAATAAGGACATGTGTGAGTTTACAGTATCTGTACTTAATAAATGCTGTGTAGATAATATAATTTTATGTTAGCTTAAGCACTGAAAAGTAATAAAGTAATTGGTAAATCCAGGTTCCAATAAAATTTCTTGCTAAAATAGTTTGCTGATAATATAATATTTCAAATAGTATTATAAATATAAATTTTTTAAAATGATTAAACTACATAAGAGAGAGTTTGGGAAATAAGGGGAGAAAAATCATCTCCATCAAATCATAAACTGAGTGAACATTGCTGACATTTTGCAGTCTCTTCCTCAAAGTTCACCAACCATTCATTAAAATATTTAACTTTTTACCTATTTGTAATCATAATAAACATACAATTTTATATTTTCTGCTTTAAAATTTAGTTCACATGCATTTTACATTGCTACAGTCTTTTAAACTCGGTAACATTATATCCAGTCTAATATTTATAAAATGTACTTAATTTTTAGAAATTGAAGTTGTATTGACTTTGTAGCATAAACCATGATGTGATAAACAACTTTGTGTATTTTTTAATAATTTGAAATTGTTTCCTTAGGATAGATAGCAGTATTTATTTTTTAGATTTTAGATATATAATTATATAATCAGATACTTTGAATTACAAATAACTGTTTAAAATTGTTAGGTGTCAAGTTATTCTTTCAGTTCAGTTCACTTCAGTTGCTCAGTCATGTCTGACTCTTTGCCACCCCATGGATTGCAGCACACAAAGCTTCCCTGTCTATCACCGACTCCCAGAGTTTACTCAAACTTATGTCCATAGAGTCAGTGATGCCATCCAACCATCTCATCCTCTGTCATCCCCTTTTCCTGCCTTCAATCTTTACCAGGATCAGGGTCTTTTCAAATCAGTCAGTTCTTTGCATTAGGTGGCCAAAATATTGGAGTTTCATCTTCAACATCAGTCGTTCCAATGAATATTCAGGACTGATTTCCTTTAGAATGGACTGGTTGGATCTTGCAGTCCAAGGGACTCGCAAGACTCCTCTCCAACACCACAGTTCAAAAGCATCAATTATTCGGCACTCAGGTTTCTTTATAGTCCAACTCTCACATCCATACATGACTACTGGAAAAACCATAGCTTTGATTAGATGGATCTTTGTTGGCAAAGTAATGTCTCTGCTTTTGAATATGCTATCTAGGTTGGTCATAGCTTTTCTTCCAAGGAGCAAGCGTCTTTTAATTTCATGACTGCAGTCTCCATCTGCAATGATTTGGGAGCCCCAGAAAATAAAGTCTAACACTGTTTCCACAGTTTCCCCATCTGTTTGCCATGAAGTGTTGGGACTGATCTTAGTTTTCTGAATGTTGAGTTTTAAGCTAACTTTTTCACTCTCCTTTTTCACTTTCGTCAAGAGGCTCTTTAGTTCTTCTTCGCCCTCTGCCATAAGGGTGGTGTCTGCATATCTGAGGTTATTGATATTTCTCCCGGCAATCTTGAGTCCAGCTTGTGCTTCTTCCAGCCCAGCGTTTCTCATGATGTACTCTGCGTATAAGTTAAATAAGCAAGGTGACAATATGCAGCCTTGACGTACTCCTTTCTCAATTTGTAACCAGTCTGTTGTTTCATGTCCAGTTCTAACTGTTGCTTCTGACCTGCATACAGATTTCTAAGGAGGCAGGTAAGGAGGTCTGGTATTCCCATCTCTTGAAGAATTTTCCATAGTTTATTGTGATCCAACAGTCAGAGGCTTTGGCGTAGTCAATAAAGCAGAAGTAGATGTTTTTCTGGAACTCTCTTGCATTTTTTTATGATCCAGCAGATGTTGTTGGCAATTTGATCTCTGGTTCCTTTGCCTTTGCTAAATCGAGCTTGAACATCTGGAAGTTCATGGTTCACGTACTGTTGAAACCTGGCTTGGAGACTTGAGCATTACTTTACTAGCGTGTAAGATGAGTGCAATTGTGCGGTAGTTTGAGGATTGTTTGGCATTGCCTTTTTTTGGGATTGGAAAGAAAACGGACCTTTTCCAGTCCTGTGGCCACTGCTGAGTTTTCCAAATTTGCTGACATGTTGAGTGCAGCACTTTCACAGCATTGTCTTTTAGGATTTGAAATAGCTCAACAGGAATTCTGTCACCTCCACTAGCTTTGTTTATAGTGTTGCTTCCTAAGGCCCACTTGACTTCACATTCCAGGATGTCTGGATCTAGCTGAGTGATCATACCATTGTGATTATCTGAGTTGTGAAGATCTTTTTTGTATAGTTCTTATGTGTATTCTTGCCACCTCTTCTTTATATCTTCTGCTTCTGTTAGGTCCATACTATTTCTGTCCTTTATCGAGCCCATCTTTGCATGAAATGTTCCCTTGGTATCTCTAATTTTCTTGACAAAATCTCTAGTCTTTCCCATTCTGTTGTTTTCCTCTATTTCTTTGCATTTATCACTGTGGAAGGCTTTCTTATCTCTCCTTGCTATTCTTTGGATCTCTGCATTCTTTCCTTTTCTCCTTTGCCTTTCGCTTCTCTTCTGTTCACAGCTATTTGTAAGGCCTCCTCAGAGAACCATTTGGCCTTTTTGTATTTCTTTTTCTTGGAGATGGTGTTAATCACTGCCTCCTGTACAATGTCACGAATCTCAGTCCATAGTTATGAGCCAAAGTTATTCTTTAGCCAAAGTTAAGCAATCAAAAACTCTAAATTATTGAAAATAACATTTCTCATAGATTTGTATCAAAGCAGCTAAAAATGCTCAAGCCCCGTTGAGAGTCATTTTACTTCCAGTGATTATTTTTTAAAAAGATTAAAATCTATCAACTTTAGGTAAAGTTCGTAGGAGAATAGAATTTATCTGATTTTATATTGTTTAAGAACCAACTGAAAGCATACACAGAGTATTAGGATTTTATTCATGTTTTTAAAATTGGTATAAGTAATGGTGGGCTTCCCTGGTGGCTCAGATGGTAAAGAATCCATCCACCTGCAATGTGGGAGACCCTGGTTCGATTCCTGGACTAGAAAGATCCACTGGAGGAGGGCATGGCAACCCACTCCAATATTCTTGCCTGAAGAATCCCCATGGACAAGAGGAGCCTGGCAGGCTATAGTCCATGAGGTCACAAAGAGTCAGACACAACTGAGCAGCTAACCACAGCACAGCATAAATAATGGTAACATTGGAAACTCTAAAATGGTGAGGTTTATTGGCTACTTTTATTATTTTATTCTTGATTATCATATCACTAATGAGATTAAAATAACTAATGATATCTCCACTGTACCTTTAAATGAGCCCTGGCGGCTTAGACAGTAAAGCGTCTGCAATGTGGGATGCCCGGGTTCAATCCCTGGGTTGGGAAGATCTCCTGGAGAAGGAAATGGCAACCCACTCCAGTACTCTTGCCTGGAGAATTCCATGGACAGAGGAGCCTGGTAGGCTACAGTCTATGGGGGTCACAAAGAGTCGGAGATGACTGAGTGACTTCACTTCACTTCACCTTTAAATGAGTGAGTTTGATTTGTTGTGTCAACACTGTGATACTCATCCACCACATGTATCATCTTTGTGGAAAAAATTCCCCCAATTATTAACATATTCAAATCACATTCCAAGTAGTCTGAGTAGTGACCACACAACAGATGATGCGAAATTTTGGTATTTTGGTATTTTTATATGGAAACGATAGAAAACGTAATTCAGGAAGTTAAGTCTGTTGTAAAGGTAGTTTATTATGATTACCATTTAATTCAGTATGAGTCTTTTGGATGCCTCATCTCTAGGACCTTACTGGCTTCCTATTGGGTAGAGTAATATTGCACACCTTCAGTTCAGTTCAGTTCATATGACTCTCAACATTAAAGCAATGGTTAAGATTAGTAATTAGCTCTTTTTTGAAGGAGACTATTTAAGAAAAATATATTGAACACTCACCGTGAGTCAATATAAAAGTCCAACTGAATGGATAATGAATAAATCCAAGTTGCTGTCTTCAGTGAACTCATCATAGTTCATAGGACTTAGGATATCAGGCACTAAGTTTTCCTTTCTCTTTTCCACCCTGTATGATTTATCTGTCTCTCTCAGAATGCTTTTCTTATCATTTTGAAATCAATATTACACAAGTGCTATGAATAAAGTGCCATGGGCTAAGATGAGAGGATGGTTAATTTTTACTGAGGAAAAAAGTCAAATCATTATAGGAAGGGACATTTATGGTGAGATGGAAGAATCAGAAGATCTATCTAGAAAAGAGAAGAAGGAGAACAAATTTCTAGGTTGAGTGAAATGAATAGTCACTGGTAGCTGACTGTGAAAGAGCATGGGGTGTTCAGGGGAGGGTGCATTCACAGCTCCTGAGAATGTGATCTGCTTCTTATCCAGGGCTAGGGGTGGAGTCATAGGAAGGTCAAGCTATTGATGAAAGCCAGTTATGAATTCCAACACCAGTTTATTTTGAAAGCAATAGAGATCCAATGGAGGATTAAAATAAGCAAGTTATCAGATATGACAGTGTAGATGTGGGACAGCAGTGGGCGCATACTGTTAAGCAGGAGTCTAACTAAAGACCATTTCTATTATCCTGGTGAGAGATTTTGAGAGGGCTAACACAAGGCAGTGGGAAAGAAGTTCTGACAGAGGAAAATTCCACAAGAAAAACAACAGGATAGTCTTTCTTGTTTCTTGCTTGTTGGAAGAACGGCGTGAGAAGGAGGTGTTGTTCTAATGTGAGATGTGGCTTGGGGCAGGATAAAACTTAGTAAATTAGAGTGGACACACAGGAAAAGAAGAAATACCACTGTTCTTTTTTTTTCCCCCCTAAATACTGGCTTCAAATTATATTTCAGATTTTATTCAACATTGACAGTATTTTTAAATGGCCAGCTATTCTCATGTTCATATGCTAAATATTAGCTAGTCTCAAATGATGTGTTAAGTCAATGTTGCTCTAAAACAGATGTTTTAAAATAATCTTGTGACAAGATGGGAAAATTCTTCCTTAAAAGCATAAACAAAAACATTTTAACAAGATACATTTTAAGGGAAAATTTGTACTGACTAACTAATCACAAATGTTTTCTTAGGAAATGGCCTGTTTAACTTTCCTGACTATTAGCACCAGCATTTCTTGGCTGTGTCTGGGTTTTGGAAGTAAAAACATGCTTTGAGTGAGCTGACTATTTTTAAGAGGACTTTGAAACGGAATCTCTGCATTGAGGTACTCTAACTGCTACACTATTTTATATAAACAAGAAATAGTATTTATGGGCAATGTTCACGAAATTGGATATCCAGTGTCATAATTAAGATCCCACATGGTGCACAGCGAGGCAAAAATAAATAATTTTAATACCTTGGGGAAAAAATTAAGTAATTTATAAAAATTCTTGACTTTTTTTAAAATGTGATATCGTACCTGGAATTGATAAGAGAAACTCTCTGTGTTTAATAATGATGAGGGAAAAACTGGTTGAGAAATATATTAACATATAATTTGAGAGAATATGTCTATGATAGTGGAGAACTGTGAAGAGATGATGAGCAAAAATTTCTGTTTCTTCTCTTTCTCTTCTCTGCCCGTCTCTCTCTCTCTCCCTATCTTTCCCCTCGTCCCTTCCTTCCTCCTCCCCCCTACCTCTTTCTTTATGTTCAGAGCAAGAAGAATAAGGCAGAGATAGGTCTACTATTTTGGGATGGGAACTAAATTTAACAGCTCACAGAAAGAAAACAGAACTACTCTATTACTATTTTGCATTTGTCTTCTAAGAAAATGATATTTAGACTGACATATGTTAACTAGTGCTTATAAAGAGAAAATTAAAATTTGATGAAGGGGACAAAGAGGGACAATGCCAGCATGTAGTAATGGCAAAATACAGGGTCTGGTGTTAAAGCAAAGTTTGAATTTATGCCTTACTAGGTACATGACTAGGCAAGCTAGTTGATCTGTTCAAGCTGAGCGGTATCTCAAATTTCAATTTCTTCATTTTTAACGTGAAAATAATACCTACTGGAAGATTAGTAAAGTAGGATCAAATGAAATAATACATGAAACTTACTGGATGTTTAGATCTTCTCCATTTCCTAGCCTAGTAACTAATAACTAACTTTATACTGTGTTCAAAGTACAGGACCAAGTGAATAATATCCTGGTTTATGAAAGTGCTTGAGATGTGACCATAAAGCTCTCTATTGATTGTCTTCAAGAAAATTGTGTAGGAATATTCACATCAACCCTTGTTAAGAGTTTGTAGAATATATCATTAAATGGATAGCTTAGGAAAACTTAAGTAATATAGTTTCCAGTGAGAAACCAACATGAGTTCCGAAAGAACAAGTCTTGCTAAACAAATCAATTTTATTTCTGCTAGGGTTTCTAGGTTGATAGAAGAGGGAATTGATGTAGACACCATGTGACCCCCGTGGTCTAAGGCACTTGACAAAGTGACGGTGGTAAGCTACCTATACATAACCAATGAGTGTTAAAAGATGGGGCATCACCCCAAATCAGTCGCTTTTTCCTCACTGCTCAATGGGTGTCTTCTAGAGGTAACTCTAAACCACTACATCCATCCTTATACTGCTTTTGTCTTAGTGATTTTGGATCTGTTTTTTTTAGCTTGATAAGTTCATTTTAAATTTTATTAGCTTTCACGTCCAGTTTTATGTCACCTGCAGATTGAGTTGGCCAAAATGCTCCCGTGGTTTTAAAGTAAAAATTAAAAGGTACATTTTTCATTTTCACCAAGAATTTTATTGAACAGCTTATTCACCGTTTTGTTCCAGTACCTTCTGCCATCTTTCAGGCAACTTCATTATTCTGTCTTCACAAAGCTTTGTATCTTTTTGAGCAAAGAACTGTTCCAGATGCTTTTTACAGTTTTCCAGAGAACTGAATTTTTTTTTCATTAAGAGAATTTTGTAAAGACCAAAATAAATGGAAATCTGAAGGTACAATGTCTGGTGAATATGGTAGATGAATCAGAACTTCTCAGCCAAGTTGTAACAGTTTTTGCCTGGTCATCAAAGAAACATGTGGTCTTGCGTTATCCTGATGGAAGATGATGCACTTTCTGTTGACTAATTCCGGACACTTTTCCATCGTGTGCTGCTTTCAGTTGGCCTAAACAACTGTTGAAATTAATTGTTTAGTTTTCCAGAAGGAGCTCGTAATAGAGGACTCCCTTCTAATCCCACTATATATACATCACTTTCTTCTAAGCCTGGCCTTTGCTGTGGTTGTTGGTGGTTCATTTTACTTGCCCCACGGTCTGTTCCATTCTGCATAATTGCACAGTATCCGCTTTTCATTACCCATCAACCCAGGTGGAGCAGCAGTAGGTCCAGCGGGGTGTGGCTTGGGGGAGGGGCTGCTACTCCTGTTCCTAGGCCTGAAGCTACAGGGGATAATCGAGTACAGAGCATCTATCAGCCTCAGGGGCCCCGCTTGGCCCCAGCCCCAAGGGCAACCCTCTTACCTCTTTCCCTTGAGAACAATCTCAAGAAGATGGGGGAGGCAAGCTCAGATACTAAACAGTGTTTATATATTTATTCATATATGTATATTTACTTCAGAAAAGAACAGTTCAAGGTACAGGAAGCAAGCAGATCTCAGGCCTTGTCCCTCTGCCTGCTCCACAGAATATTTTGTTACATTTCAGTAGAACATCGCTTGCAGAAATACAGTCAAAGTTTTTTTCTGTTAACTTACGTGAAACCCGAACATCAGAGTGATGAACATAACCAAGCTGGTGCAAATGATTTTCGATGCTTGATTTGGATATTTTGAGTATGTTGGCTCTCTCCCATGTAGTATATCATCAATTTCTCTCAATTAAAGTCTCAATTTAATTGCTATCAACTTCAACTGGTCTACCCAATGGAGGAGCACCATCCAGCAAGAAATCTCTAGCACTAAACTTCACAAACCACTTTTGACACAATCAGTTACAGCACTTTCTCCATGTCCTGCACAAATAATTTTGCCTTTTAGTTGCATTTTTACCTTTTTTGAAATAATAAAGCATAATATGCCAAAATGTTGCTTTTTTTCTTTCACCTTCAGTATTAAAATGGCTACACAAAAATACAATTTAGATAAGTTTTTTCTTAAATACATGCCGTTACAACAGCTGTCACAATACAATATACCAAAATTGTTTCTAATGAAGTTAAAGATAACTAAGCACTACTAGGGGCTTCCTGGATGGCTCAGTGGGTAAAAAATTTGCCTGCAATGCAGGAGACCAACCACTAACTAGAGCCGTCTAATGGAAAAAATCGAATGAAGTTCTGAGCCAGCCCAATATTTGATAAGTAAGTCCTCTTTTAGTGGAACACAAGGACTCAGATGATCCCTTTTGTCTTATGACCTATCTGATGGACAAAATATTCATTGCCTTTCTTTTTTGTTTCTTGCAGGCTCTGTGGCTTTGGGCAAGTTATGGACTTCTGCAAACTCAGTTTTTTCATCTGTAAAATAGAAGTAATAGTATAACCTCAGAATTACTTTGGGAGAAAGTAATTGATTGACATAATATATATCAATCATTTGACATATATTATGCATTAATCATTTGACATATATTATGGTTATCATAGTTCATCAGGCATTCTATCAGATCTAGTCCCGTAAATCTATTTCTCACTTCCACTGTCTACTCATAAGGGATTTGATTTAGGTCATACCTGAATGGTCTAGTGGTTTTCCCTACTTTCTTCCATTTAAGTCTCAATTTGGCAATAAGGAGCTCATGATCTAAGCCACAGTCAGCTCCCAGTCTTGTTTTTGCTGTCTGTATAGAGATTCTCCATCTTTGGCTGCAAAGAATATAATCAATCTGGAGACTAGATCTGATAGGCAGAATGCCTGATGAACTATGGATGGAGGTTCATGACATTGTACAGCAGACAGGGATCAAGACTATCTCCATGGAAAAGAAATGCAAAAAAGCAAAACGGCTGTCTGAGGAGGCCTTACAAATAGCTGTGAACAGAAGAGAAGTGAAAAGCAAAGGAGAAAAGGAAAGATATAAGCATCTGAATGTAGAGTTCCAAAGAATAGCAAGGAGAGATAAGAAAGCCTTCCTCAGTGATCAATGCAAAGAAATAGAGGAATACAAGAGAATGCGAAAGACTAGAGATCTCTTCAAGAAAATTAGAGATACCAAGGGAACATTTCATGCAAAGATGGACTCGGTAAAGGACAGAAATGGTATGGACCTAAGCAGAAGATATTAAGAAGAGGTAGCAAGAATACACAGAAGAATTCTACAAAAAAGATCTTCACGACCCAGATAATCACAATGGTGTCATCACTCACCTAGAACCAGACATCTTGGAATGTGAAGTCAAGTGGGCCTTAGAAAGCATCACTGTGAACAAAGCTAGTGGAGGTGATGGAATTCCAGTTGAGCTATTTCAAATCCTGAAAGATGATGCTGTGAAAGTACTGCACTCAATGTGCCAGCAAAATTTGGAAAACTCAGCAGTGGCCACAGGACTGGAAAAGGTTAGTTTTCATTCCAATCTCAAAGAAAGGCAATGCCAAAGAATGCTCAAACTACAGCACAGTTGCACTCATCTCACACGCTAGCAAAGTAATGCTCAAAATTCTCCAAGCCAGGCTTCAGCAATACATGAACCATGAACTTCCAGATGTTCAAGCTGGATTTAGCAAAGGCAGAGGAACCAGAGATCAAATTGCCAACATCTGCTGGATCATGGGGAAAACAAGAGAGTTCCAGGAAACCATCTATTTCTGCTTTATTGACTATGCCAAAGCCTTTGACTGTGTGGATCACAATAAACTGTGGAAAATTCTGAAAGAGATGGAAATACCAGACCACCTGACCTGCCTCTTGAGAAACCTATATACAGGTCAGGAAGCAACAGTTAGAACTGGACATGGAACAACAGACTGGTTCCAAGTAGGAAAAGGAGTACATCAAGGATGAATATTGTCACCCTGCTTATTTAACTTCTATGCAGAGTACATCATGAGAAACGCTGGGCTGGAAGAAACACAAGCTGGAATCAAGATTGCCGGGACAAATATCAATAACCTCAGATATGCAGATGACACCACCCTTATGGCAGAAAGTGAAGAGGAACTGAAAAGCCTCTTGATGAAAGTGAAAGAGGAGAGTGAATGAGTTGGCTTAAAGCTCAACATTCAGAAAACGAAGATCATGGCATCCGGTCCCATCACTTCATGGGAAATAGATGGGGAAACAGTGGAAACAGGGTCAGACTTTAATTTTTTGGGCTCCAAAATCACTGCAGATGGTGACTGCAGCCATGAAATTAAAGACGCTTACTCCTTGGAAGGAAAGTTATGACCAACCTAGATAGCATATTCAAAAGCAGAGATATTACTTTGCCAACAAAGGTCCGTCTAGTCAAGGCTATGGTTTTCCCAGTGGTCATGTATGGATGTGAAAGTTGGACTGTAATGAAAGCTGAGTGCCGAAGAATTGATTCTTATGAACTGTGGTGTTGGAGATAACTCTTGAGAGTCCCCTGGACTCAAGGAGATCCAATCAGTCCATCCTAAAGGAGACCAATCCTGGGTGTTCGTTGGAAGGACTGACGCTGAGGCTGAAGCTCTAATATTTTGGCTACCTCATGCGAAGAGTTGACTCATTGGAAAAGACTCATGCTGGGAGGGATTGGGGGCAGGAGGAGAAGGGGACAACAGAGGATGAGATGGCTGATGGCATCACCAACTTGATGGACATGAGTTTGGGTGAACTCCGGGAGTTGGTGATGGACAGGGAGGCCTGGCGTGCTGAGTTTCATGGGGTGGCAAGGAGTCGGAAACGACTGAGCGACTGAAATGAACTGAACTGAACTGATGCTTATCGTATGACATAATGTATGCTTGGTATATTATAGGTATTTAGGAGATGGTTATTTTTAGGCAGGATATAAAGCTAGAGAACAGTAACTCCACATGAATCATGATACAGAAGCATAATAAAATAGTGAGACATTGTTATATTAGTTAATATTTTGGCTCTGTTAACTATTCACATATTGATATGTTTCTAGGGCAATATGCAAATCTAGATTATATATCTATCCCCAACTAATTCTAAAGAAGTTTGTCTTCTACAAAACAAACCATAAAAATACCACAGTCTTCCATTTCAGGTTCCAGGGAAATTACTTTATGGTTGTGACCTAATTTTTTCCAAAGCAAATCTCTATTTTACAGAGAGAATATAGAAGCTCCATCCATGTCTAGATCAATTGCCAAAATTATATTGTTTTCTGGAGTATATGGGGGAATGAAGCATACCATACATATATATCATTCTTAATTATATCAATGACCTTGTTATTATATAATTTTTTGGTTTTCCTTAGTTTCTTTGTGTTTGGAATCAAGACTTTCAATTGAATTCTTATAAACTTTTCAATAAACCTATGTATGAAAATCAATATTCTCTACATCTTCAAATCTACATCTAGGTTCAAAGGCAAACACTGTGTTTGCATCAACATAAGGGGTAAGAGGAAAAAGAACTCAAAATGTGCTTTTTATAAATTATACATTTCACCCGCAATATTTAATTTTCACATTTATCAAAATGATGTATTCAAGTAGAAAATAAATTTGGTAGAAATAAAACATGCTTTGGGTACATAAAGATGAGAACTACAGATTACTGTGTCAGGTCCGAGTGAGGTGCATTCACTCTGCCCCATCTCTGAATTCTTTATATATTAGAGAACACTTAATCACTCACACAAGGCTTTTGACTTGGTTCACTCAGTTCTACAGCTTCCGTTTTCCTCATCCTGTCCATTAGAGAAGGCATTTCAAGGCAGAAGTGTTTGCCCTGAGGCCGAGGAGGTTGTGTGGGCTCAGGTACCTGCATGTTCACTCTCAGTGAAAACACCTCAGCTCTGAAGGAGTTTATAATTAGTAACAGTTTGAAAGAGCTTACTGTATGTGGGGAGAAACCATTTAGGGATTAGGTTGGGTATGCGTAAGATACGAGGAGGTGATGAAAGTAGTTTGGTGCCAAGTTCTGTTATAGGTCCCTAGTATAATATTTCTTATATGTAAGAAATTTCCTCCTCTTTTTAGTCCTTCCTTTTCCTGTGATGAAAGTGACCCATCCTTTTGGAATGAGAAGTTTCTGGAAAAGGATTGGCTTATGAGAAAAGCAGGTTTGGTGCGTGAGATCACATCCTGGCCCAGTAAAGGTGGAGTTTGCCTTAGCACTCTTTTATTACATACCAAACCAATAGTTTCACGTGGAACCAATATACTTTGCCATTTGTGGACCCTTCATCCTTTCTGTCTATATTCACGGGTGGATTTAATATGATTCTTTAAGGATTAGCTTCTATAAATTGCCATTGCCTTAAAAATCCAAAAGCTGACTTTCCCAGCAGTCCACTGGTTAAGACTCTACCTTCCAATGCAGGGGGCGCAGGTTCAGTCCCTGGTCAGGGAACTAAGATCCTCCATACTGTGTGGTACAGCAAAAATGAAAAAGAAAAAATAAGAAAAATAGCAAAACAAACAAGCGCAACCGAAAGAATGATTGTAATAATATCTAAACTGTTGGTCATTATGTTAGGCCAGTTGTTCCCAACTAGACACAATTTTATCTCCCAGGGGATGACATTTTTTATTGTCACAAATTGAGGGCAGGGGTAATGTTACTGGCCTCTAATGAGTAGAGTCCAAGGACTAAACATTATATATTGCACAGGATAGCCCTTTACAACCAAGATATATCTGGCCCCAAATAACAATAGTGCTGAGGTTGATAACCTTGCATTAAAAAAGAGTGTTTGGGGGAGGAATGGTGGGCTGTTTCTGAGTACATTGTCTTATAATAAACTGATAGAGCAGCATATAGTATTAGTCACTCAGTCATGTCCAGCTCTACGACCCCATGGACTGTAGCCTACCAGACTCTTTTGTCCAAGGAATTCTCCAGGCAAGAAGACTAGAGTAGATAAGCCATTGCCTTCTCCAGGGGATCTTTCCGATCCAGGGATTGAACCTGGGTCTCCTGCATTGCAGGCAGATTTTTTACTGTGTCAGTCACCAAAGCAGCATATAACACAAACTCTTTTACTGAGGGTATTTCATATACTGGGGAAGCAGACTAATAATTAAAGCAATGTAGTATAGGCTTTGGTAGAGGTATGCAGAAGGAACTTTCACTGAGGGAAAAATATCTAACTTCACTGAGAAACTAAGGGTGGCCTATATGATAAAATGTGGTGTAACATTTAGCTGTTTTCAGTTGCAAGTAGCAGAAAAATCTGTCCATAAAATGATCCACATAACTGAAAAGTCAAGAGTCAAAATGAGCTTCAGTGTTGGTTTTTTTCAGCAGCCCAGAGACATCAGTAAGGAAGGACCTGACGTAATCCTTCCACGCCTCTGCCTTCCGAAGTGTCAGGCTTCAACATAAGACTCATTCATCCTCAGGCTCATCAGATAGGCTCATCAGCTACACATCAATTTCAAGAGTAGGGGCTGGGGAATGGCAGTTCCAAGACACCCCTCCTCACATAAGTCTCATTTTGTCTCTCTCTGTCTGTATCTGGTTCATCTGAATGAAGAACTGTAACCAGGATATAAAATCATGTTTGTTAGCTAGAGCTGAACCAAGTTTGAACCATATCACAAGGGAAGTGTGGCTATTTAAACAGAAATAGGAGTAGCTATAGAAAGAAACAAAACAGATGGTAGCCAGGCAACTGCAATGGCCATTATAGAACATTTAAGCAGAAGAAACAGCTCAGATAAAGACATAAAGAAAGAGCACAGCATGTTCAAACTAGATCTCTAAAGTAGTTGATATGGCTGGCATCCAGGTGAGGTGGTGAGAAATAGTATCAGATGGAATTCTAAAGAAAGGCAGGGGCCAGATCATAAAAGCACCAAAATGTCCTGAGAAGGATATAATTCTGTAGCCAATTCTGAACCATTAAAGATTTTTGACAAATGTCTATGAGAATATTGAGAAGAATGGAAAGGAGGAAGTTGGGACTAGGAGCAGAGAACTCTAATTTTGGGCAGCTGATTTAATACCCTTGAATTTGATTTAAGAAAGGACAGCAATTCTATCTTCTTATTATAAGCACTAAGAGACAAAACAGGGAAAATGCTTAACACACAGCAGGTAATCAAATGTTAGTTATCATTTGTTCACATACTTATAAACACTAGTTTTGTGTTTCATCTGTACCACTTACTGTGGAAACTTAGTCAAGTTAATTACCTTGAATCAGAGTCCATTTTCTCTATACATCACTTAGTTATTTTGAGGATCATGTTAAATTACATTTATCAAAATTACAGTGTAACTGAATGAGACTATAATACCATACTTCACTACAGAAGAAATTAGGAGAGGTTGGGAGGGTGAATATACATCTTAGAGAAAGAATAGGTTGGATATAGAGAATATAGATGAGGGAGAAATCACTTATGACTCCTAGAGTTTTTGGTATAAGCAACTAGGTAGATTGCTATTTTTCAGTGGGGAAGCTTAGGGCTGTAGGTGAGAACCAGGTTTCACTTCATATTCTGCACATTTTAAATTTGAAGGGTTGATAAGCTATTCAAGTTTAAATGTCAAGGAGGAAACTGGATATGTAAGTCTGGAACATAGTGGAGAAATCTTTCTGGAAACACAGATATGAAAGCTGACAACATACTTAGAGAAGCTACACCATGGGAATTATGAGATAAACTAGAAAGAGGAGGGAAAGAGAGATATTAAGAAGAGTGCAAGATCTGTAGCAGTCTGTCCAGGGGTTTAGTAAGAGAGAAGGAATCAGGAAAGGAGATTGTGATAGAGAAGCCAACCATTTAAAGAAAAGAGTCAGGATCATGTAAATTTCAGAGAAGGAAGGAGTGATCAGCTGTGTCAAACTCCAATTAATACTCCATTGAAATTGATGTTAACCAGCCTGTAGTGTCCTCAAAAAAAGTAGTTTCAGTGAACATCTGGAAGTGGAATCCAGATAGAAGGGGGTCAATAAGTGAATGTAAATGAACAACTGGAGGCAAAATAGTTCTTTTTGTTTAATATACACTAATGAGGGAAGAAATTGTCTCTTACTTTTTAAAAAATACAGCAGCTTTTTTCATAATCAATCTGGAAATTTTCCAGATGTCCATAACAATGAGAACTATTAACAAATTGTGATATTAAGTAACACAGTCAGTCAGTTCAGTCGCTCAGTTGTGTCTGACTCTTTGCGACCCCATGAACAGCAGCAGGCCAGGCTTCCCTGTCCATCACCAGCTCCTGAAGTTTACTCAAACTCATGTCTATTGAGTTGGTGACACCATCCAACCATCTCATCCTCTGTCATCCCCTTCTCCTCCTGCCTTCAAACTTTCCCAGCATCAGGATCTTTTCTAATGAGTGAGTTCTTCACATCAGGTGACCAAAGTATTAGAGCTTCAGCTTCCACATCAGTCCTTCCAATGAATATTCAGGGCTGATTTCCTTTAGGATGGACTGGTTGTATCTCCTTACAGTCCAAGGGACTCTCAAGAGTCTTCTCCAACACCACAGTTCATAAGCATCAGTTCTTTGGCACTCAGCTTTCTTTATAGTCCAACTCTCACATCCATACATACCACTGGAAAAACCATAGCTTTGACTAGATGCACCTTTGTCAGAAAGTAATGTCTCTGCTTTTTAATATGCTGTCTAGGTTGGTCATAGATTTTCTTCCAAGGAGCAAGCGTCTTAATTTCATGTCTGCAGTCACCATATGCAGTGATTTGGGAGCCCAAGAAAGTGAAGTCTGTCACTGTTTCCATTGTTTCCCCATCTACTTGCCATGAAGTGATGGGACCGGATGCCATGATCTTAGTTTTCTGAATGTTGAGTTTCAAGCCAACTTTTTCACTCACCTCTTTCACTTTCATCAAGAGCCTCTTTTGTTCTTCTTCACTTTCTGCCATAATGCTAGTGTCATTTACACATCTGAGGTTATTTCTCCTGGCAATCTTGATTCTAGCTTGCGCTTCATCCAGCCCGGCATTTTGCATGATGTACTCTGTATATAAGTTAAATCAACAGGGTAACAATATGCAGCCTTGACGTACTCCTTTCTTGATTTGGAACCAGTCTGTTGTTCCATGTCCAGTTCTAACTGTTGCTTCTTGACCTGCATACTGGTTTCTCAGGACTAAGGTAAGGTGGTCTGGTATCCCCATCTCTTTCAGAATTTTTCACAGTTTGTTGTGATCCACACAGGGAAAGGCTTTTGCATAATCAATAAAACAGATGTTTTTCTGGAACTCTCTTGCTCTTTTGATAATCCAATGGATGTTGGCAATTTGATCTCTGGTTCCTCTGCCTTTTCTAAATCCAGCCTGAATATCTGGAAGTTCATAGTTCATGTACTGTTGAAGCCTGGCTTGGAGAATTTTGAGCATTACTTTACTAGTATGTAGATGAGTGCAATTGTGTGGTAGTTTGAGCATTCTTTGGCATTTCCTTTCTTTGGGATTGGAATGAAAACTGACCTTTTCCAGTCCTATGGGCACTGCTGAGTTTTCCAAATTTGCTGGCATATTGAGTGCAGGACCTTAACAGCATCATCTTTTAGATTTGAAATAGCTCATCTGGAATTCCATCACCTCCCTCTTTGTTCCCAGTGATGCTTTCTAAGACCCACTTGGCTTAGCATTCCAGAATGTCTGGTTCTAGGTGAGTGATCACACCATCAAGATTATCTGGGTCTTTAAGGTATTTTTTGTGTAGTTCTTCTGTGTATTCTTGCCACCTCTTCTTAATATCTTCTGCTTCTGTTAGATCCATACCATTTCTGTCCTTTACTGTGCCCATCTATCTTTTCCCTTGGTTATCTCTATTCTCTTGAAGAGATCTCTAGTCTTTCCATTCTGTTGTTTTCTTCTATTTCTTTGCATTGATCAGTGAGGAAGACTTTCTTATCTCTCCTTGCCATTCTTTGTAACTCTGCATTCAGATGGATATATCTTTCCTATTCTCCTTTGCCTTTTGCTTCTCTTCTTTTCTCACACTGCTGCTGCTGCTGCTAAGTCACATCAGTCGTGTCCGACTCTGTGCAACCCCATAGACGGCAGCCCACCAGGCTCCCCTGTCCCTGGGATTCTCCAAGAAAGAACACTGGAGTGGGTTGCCATTTCATTCTCCAATGCATGAAAGTGAAAAGTGAAAGTGAAGTCGCTCAGTTGTCCAACTCTTAGCGACCCCATGGACTGTAGCCTACCAGGCTTCTCCGTCCATGGGATTCTCCAGGCAAGAGTACTGGAGTGGGTTGCCATTGCCTTCTCCACTACAACAATAAAACAGAATGAAGTTATACATGTAACAACATGGATAAACCTACAAAACGTGGTAAATGGGGACCAAAGTCAACTCTGGGAGTTGGTGATGGACAGGGAGGCCTGGCGTGCTGCGATTCATGGGGTCGCAAAGAGTCGGACACGACTGAGTGACTGAACTGAACTGAACTGAACTGAAAGCCTTATACATTTCCACAGCAAAGGAAAGCTCTCAAGGAGAGCGGAAACATGAAGTAGGATGTAAAACAGAATGAAATAAGGAGGATTTTGTTTTCTGCTTTATGATAAGAATTCTAAAACAGATTTTCCTATTGGCAGAAATAATGTTGCTGGAGGGAGAGGGGCTAAGTGAGGGGGTGAACCTTGAACAAGTGTGAATTCTCTGACCCGAGCGGAACAGGTTAGGTCTTGAGATGGGGCTGGGTGCATCCTCCTTTCTCACAGGAGGGAAGAAGAGAAAGATGGTGCAGAGGCAGGAGAGTTTTCACCATCAGAAGGGAGTACAGGTCTGATCACCTTAGTATGGCTTTTTCTTCATTCACCTTACTTGGTGCACTGGACCTTTTCAAACTGAATGGTTGCAAGTTTGTTTGTTTGTTTGTTTCGGAGCAGTTTAGGTTTACAGTAGAATTGAGGAATGTACAGAGATTTCTCATATATTCATTGCCCACACGTATGTATAGCCTCCTCCATTATCAACACCATTCACCAGAATAGTATATGTTTTTACCAAGAATGATCTACACTGACACATGATAATCACTCAGTGTCTACAGTTTCCCTTAGGATTCCCTATTGGTGCTGTATATTCTGTGGGTTTGGACAAATGTGTATCTATCCATATATCCATCCTTTAAAATATGTAGAATATTCCCGCTACTCTAAAAATCCTCTGTTCTCTGCCTGTTCATCTCTCCCTTGACTGACTCCCCTGCTGCTACTCCTAGCAACCACTGATATTTTTGCTGTGTCTGCAGATTTGCCTTTCCCACAATATCATATAGTGGGAATCAGGCAGGATGCAGCCTTTTCAGATTGGCTTCTTTCACTTAATAATATGATTTAAGGTTTCTCTACATCCTTTTATGTCTTGATAGATCATTTCTTTTCAGCACTGAATAAATTTCCATTGTCTGGTTGTATCACAGTTTATTTATCCACTCACCTACAGGAAGGACATACTGCTTGCTGGCAAGTTTTGGCAGCTATAAATAAAGCTTCTATAAACATCCCTGTGTAGTATTTTTGTAGACCTAAGTTCTCAGCTCCTTTGGGTAAATACCAAGGAATATGATTGCTAAATCATGTGGTAAAAGTACGGTTTAGTTTTCAAAGAATCTGCCGAACTGTCTTTGACACTGACTGTACCGTTTTGCATTCCCAGCAGCAATGAATGAGTTCCTGTTGGTCATATCCTCACCAGCACTGGGTATAGATTTTGGACATTCTAATTCTGTAATTGCTCCTTTACTATAATATTATTTTTGTTTCATGAATGCAATATTCTCTAATTTCTCTGATTAAAATAGACATTCAACAGCTTCCTTCTATTTCTTGCATGATCTTTTCCTTTTGATCCACTATTCTATTAGTTTATAGTGATCTTTCTCTTCACTTTGTTTTCTTCAAATGTCTGATGATCAAATTTATGAATAAAAGTCTATGCTGAGTAGAATTGCTGGATCACATGATAATGATCACATTCTATTTTTAATTTTTTGAGGAACATTCATACTATTATATTTTTCATAGTGTCTGTGCCAATTTACATTTCCAACAACAGTGTACAGGAGTTCCCTTTTCTCTGAACTTCCCTGGTAGTCCAGTGGTTAAGAATCCACTGTTCATTGCAGGGATTTGATCCCTGGTCCAGGAAGATCCCACATGCCTTGGAGCAACTAAGCCCATGTACCATAACTGCTGACCTCAAGCACCTAGAGCCTGTATTCCACAGCAGGAAAAGCCACCGCAAAGATGAGCCCCTGCACTGCAACAAAGAGTGGCTTCCACAGTCAACTAGAGAAAGCGTGAGCACAGGAATGAAGACCCAGTGCAAAGGAACAAGCAAGAGGAATTTCCTTTTCTTCACATCCTTGCCAACAGTTGTTATTTCTTGTCTTTTCGACAGTAGCCATTCTGACTGTGTGAGGTGATAGATAGCTCATTGTGGTTTTGATTTGCATTTCCTTGATGATTAGTACGTTGAGCATCTTTTCATGTGCCTATTGGTCAACTCTATGTGTTTTTTGGAAAAACACCTATTCAGTTACTCGACCCATTTTGTAACTGGGTTGTTTGCTTTTTTCATATTGAGTTGTATGAGTTCTTTAGATATTTTGGATATTAAACCCCTGTTGGTCACGTCATTTGCAAATATTTTCTCCCATTCAGTAGATTGCCTTTTCATTACATGGATGGTTTCCTTTGCTCTGGAGAAGCTTGTAAGTTTGATTAGATCCCACATAGGGTTTGATTAAGTTTAATTAGTTTTAAGTTTGATTAGGTTCCACTGGACATGAAACAACAGACTGGTTCCAAACTGGGAAAGGAGTATGTCAAGGCTATGTTGTCACTCTGCTTACTTAACTTATATGCAGAGTACATCACGTGAAATGCTGGGCTGGATGAAGCACAAGGTGGAATCAAGATTGCCGGGAGAAAAATCAATAACCTCAGATATGCAGATGACACCACCCTTATGGCAGAAAGCAAAGAAGAACTAAAGAGCCTCTTGATGAAAGTGAAAGAGGAGAGTGAAAAAGTTGGCTTAAAACTCAACATTCAGAAAACTAAGATCATGGTATCCGGTCCCATCACTTCATGGAAAATAGATGGGGAAATGGTGAGAGACTTTGTTTTCTTGGGCTCCCAAATCACTGTATATGGTGACTGCAGCCATGAAATTAAAAGATGCTTGCTTCTTGGAAGAAAAGCTATGACCAACCTAGACAGCATATCAAAAAGCAGAGACATTATTTTGCAGACAAAGGTCTGTCTAGTCAAAGCTATGGTTTTTCCAGTAGTCATATATGGATATGAGAGTTGGACCATAAAGAAAGCTGGGCACCAAAGAATTGATGCTTTTGAACTGTGATGTTGGAGAAGACTCTTGAGAGTCCCTTGGACTGCAAGGAGATCCAACCAGTCCATCCTAAAGGAAATCAATCCTGAATATTCATTGGGACGACTGATGGTGCAGCTGAAGTTCCAGTACTTTGGCTGGAAGTGTGAAGAACTGACTCATTAGAAAAGACCCTGATGCTGAGAAGGCAGGAGGAGAAGGGGACAACAGAGGATAAGATGATTGGATGGCATCACCAACTTGATGACCATGATTTGGGGAACATGAGCAAGCTCTGGGAATTGGTGATGGATAGGGCATCATGGTGTGCTGTAGTCCATGGGGTTGCAGAGTCAGACACAACTGAGTAACTGAACTGAACTGAACTGAGGTCCCAGTTGTTTATTTTTGGTTATGGTTTCCTTGCCTGAGGAGACAGATACAAAAAAATAAATATTGCTAAGATCAATGTCCAAGATCATACTGCTTATGTTTTCCTCTAGGAGTTTTGTAGTTTCAGGTCTTTTATTTAGGCCTTTAAGCTATTTTGAATTTATTTTTGTATGTGATATGAGGGAATGTTCTAGTTTTATTCTTTTTCATGTATTTTTCTGGTTTTGCCAAAACCACTTATTGAAGAAACTGTCTTCTCCCCACTGTATTCTTGACTCTTCCACTTATGTATGGAATCTGAAAAATAAAGTAAGTGAACAAATATAACACATCAGAAACAAACTCAGAGATACAGAGATCAAATTCATGGCTACCAGAGGAGAGGGAGAAGGAAATGGCAACCCACTCCAGTGTTCTTGCCTGGAGAATCCCAGGGACAGTGGAGCCTGGTGGGCTGCCATCTATGCGGTCGCACAGAGTCGGACATGACTGAAGTGACTTAGCAGTAGCAGAGGAGAGGGAGAAGGAAGAGGGACAAAATAGATGAAGGAGATTAAGAGTTACAAACAATTAGGTGTAAAATAACTTGTGAAGATGTAGTGCATAATAAATAAGTTATGAGAGGATATAGGCAATAATCTCTAATAAATTTGTACAGAGTATAAGTTATAAAGATATCAAATTACTATACTGTACCTGAAAATAATACAACGTTATAAGTCAACTGTACTTCAAGACTTCCTTGGTATTTCGGTGGTTGAGAATCCACTTGCCAATGCAGTTCAATGCCAATGCCAATGCCTTCAGTGTAGGTCAATGCAGTTAAATGCCAATGGGTTCAATCCCTGGTCCAAGAAGATTCCATACGCCTTGAAACCACTAGGCCCAGGCACCACAACTACTGAACCCGCCGCAGCCTGGAGCCTATACTCTGCAACAAGAGAAAGTTCAAAAGCATCAATTCTTCAAACCCGCATACGCAGCAATGAAGACCTAGTGCGACAACAAAAATTAAATAAAGAAGGAAGTCATTTCAATTTTTAAAAAGGTCTATATTGATTGATACAAGTAACTCGCTTGGCTAAGTTTCTTTTGCAGTTGTGTAGCACTGCTAGAATTTTAAAAATCTCTTTTCAAACATAAGCCAGACTGTGAATCTGATAAGTGGTCATATCCTATGGAGTGTAACTATCTTAACAGCCTAAACCTGACAAGTTCTTACTAGGATATACTCAGTCTAGTTTGCTCTTTCTCTCTCTCCATCTCACATAGACAAACACACACATGTGCGCGAGCATGCATGTATTCAGAAGAATGTGCAGGTCTTTACTTCAGACTTAATTTGTTTATTTAAATCTATATGTGGTACACCTTGTATGGGAAACTGCAAGTGTCTCCTCTGTTCTGTTCATCTTGATCCATCTGTGCTTCCAGGGGAGGGGCAGCCTTTAATTCCTAAAGCTTGAGCACGCATATCTCATTTCCCTGCTTTTATGCACCCTCTGGAGTTCTTTCTTTATTCCTATCCTGCCACATGAGCCTTTCAGATTTTTCAATCTTCTCCCCACACGCTAACCCTATCAAACTAGATTTAAATCTTCTGGGATGACCAATCATTCTGTTTCTTTAAAAAAAAAATTTAAGTGCTGCTGTTTAGGGCTTTGATCTATGAAGCCTCTCTCTCCCTATCTCTCAATCTAATTATTACAGGCAGAACTGTTGCATAATATGAAGGAGAGGGAATTACCAGAGCAAACTCAGATTCTGGCATGAGCAATGGTCTTATTTATTCAACAAAAAGTATGAAAGTGAGACCAGCTTCTTCCTTCACTGATCTTCAAGAAACGATGATAAAACCTCTTAATATTGTCATTATGATTATAATTTTTTATAACTTTTTTGGTTTATATTCCATTTTACCTAGAGGAGAATAGAATTTTGTTAATGTTTATTTTTCATCTTTCCTTAAATATAACTATATTTTCACCTATTGCCCTTACCCAGACTAAACCAGCAGACATTTTTAAGTTTGTATATGTGTGAAGGATTTGGTTCATCTATTTCCAATAAAATCTACACTTCATTTCGTCTAAAATCTACTACAGGCGTGGATCAGTTCAGCTCAGTTTAGTCCCTCAGTCATGTCTGACTCTTTGCAATCCCATGGACTGCAGCAGGCCAGGCTTCCCTGTCCATCACCAACTCCTGAAGCTTGCTCAAACTCATGTCCATCAAGTCGATGATGCCATCCAACCATCTCATCCTCTGTCATCCCCTTCTCCTCCTGCCTGCAATCTTTCCCAGCATCAGGGTATTTTCCAATGAATCAGTTCTTCGCATCAGGTGGCCAAAGTTTTGGAGCTTCAGCTTCAGCATCAGTCCTTCCAGTGAATATTCAGGGCTGATTTCCCTTAGGATTAATTTCCCTCAGGATTGGATGAGAACAGCAAACCCAAATTAGACGTGGATTTAATTATTGATTCTGCCACTACCCAGCTGAAAGTATGTAACATTGTACTTTTTTTTTATAGAAAATGTCTTTTGTTTTGAATTGAATATGACCTTTATTGCTAATAAATCTTGCTTTACATTTTAAGTTTGTGCTGCCTTCCATTTCTAATTCTCTCTTTTCTGACTGAATGACTTATCTCATTGACAATAAGAACTAATATCTCTTTTAACTGTTGTTCTGTTTAGAAAATGTTCCTCTTTATCTGGGGTTTATTGAAACTAGGTAAGATTTCAAAACTTAAGGAAATGATCATCAAAAGAATTACTGTGCTGGTACTTCTTGCAAATATTGTTAGTTATATTTTATACAATAACACCTTTTGTAGAACATTTTGTCTTCCCAGAAACATCTATATATCTTTACTAAGAATTCTATTAATTAATAAACATGTTCTTGAGCATCAGTCTAGCCCCTTGGAAGAAATATTCTATAATTTTTAAGTGAATTTTCTGCTTTACTGTAACCTGAAATATATGGAATGTAAATGGAACATCACTGTTTTACAGCTATGAAAACACAGTTACTCTGAAGGAAAATGACATTATTAAAACAGAATCAGATAAGTCCTCCAAATGTAAGCAATATTCATCTGGAACAGAGAGCCAGAGAGATCAGGGCTGAGTCCTCCCTCCATTGCTCTCTGTGTGATCTTGCATAGTTCATTTAACCTCTATGAACCTAAACTATATTGTCTATAAAGCAAAAATCATAACACATGTCTTGGACAGTAATTTTAAGTATTTGCAATAAATTGGTAACTTGGTAAATTCATGATAAATTCAGAATAAATATTATAGTAATTACTACAATAAATATTATAGTAACTACTACTGTAACAAATATTATAGTAACTACTACAATAAATACTATAGTAACTATTACAACAGCATTATAGTAATTATTACTAATATTACTACTACTATGATTACTGCCACCACCACCACCATTGTTATTACTACTACACTACTGCAGCTACTACTGCTACTGATACTACTAACAACTACTGTTACTATGACTACTATTAGCCCTAATACTGCTTCTATTTATTGGCAATTTTGCATACCTTGATTAAAATGCATACCAAAGCACTTTTAATGTTTGTGATGATTTTAAACATATTTCTGGATGCATTTATCCATAACAAAGAGTTGTAATTTGGCTTCTCTCTTTCTATTGAAGTACAGTTGATTTATAATGATGTGTTAATTTTCAGTGTACATCAAGTGCTTCCATTTTATATATATATGTATATATATGTATATATATATGTGTATATATATATATATATATATATATATATATTCTTCTTTCAACTATAGTCAAAGATATGGTTTTTCCAGTAGTCATATATGGATGTAAGAGTTGGACCGTAAAGTAGGCTGAGCACCAAAGGGTTGATGCTTTTGAACTGTGGTGTTGGAGAAGAATCTTGAGAGTCCCTTGGACTGCAAGGAGAACAAACTAATAAGTCCTAAAGGAAGTCAATTTTGAATATTCATTGGAAGGACTAATGTTGAAGCTGAGGCTCCAATACTTTGGCCACCTGAAGCGAAGAGCCAACTCATTAGAAAAGGCCCTGATGCTGGGAAAGATTGAAGACAGGAGGAGAAGGGATGACAAAGAATGAGATGGTTAGATGGCATCACTGACTCAATGGACATGATTTTGAGCAAGCTCTGGGAGATGGTTGAAGGACAGGGAAGCCATGGGGTTGCGAAGAGTTGGACACGACTGAGTGACTGAACAATGACAACATCTTTGGGCTTCCCTGATGGCTGAAGTGGTAAAGAATCCATCTGCAATGTAGGAGTTGTCGGCACCGTCTCTGGATGGGGAAGGTCCCCTGGAGAAGGAAATGGCAGCCCACTCCAGTATTCTTGCCTGGAAAATCCCATGGATAGAAGAGCCTAGCAGGCTACGGTCCAGAGGGTCGCAAAGAGTCAGACATGATGAGCATGCATTAAACATCTTCTTTACCTATTCATCTGTCAGTGAATATTTAGGTTGCTTCCGTGTCTTGGCTATTGTAAATATATCTGCCATGAACTTTGGGGTGCATGTATCTTTTCAAAGTAGAGTTCTCTCCAGATATGTGTCTGGGAGTGGGCTTGTTGAATCGTATGGTAACTCTATTTTCATTTTTTTAAGGAACCTCCATAATGTTTTCTGTAGTGGCTGTGCCAGTTTACATTCCCATCAACAGTGGAGGAGAGTTTCCTTTTCTCTACATCCTCTTTTGCATTCATTCTTTGTAGGCTTTAATGTTGGCCATTCTGACCACTGTGAAATGTTACCTTATTGTAGTTTTGATATTTATTTCTCTGATAATTAGCAATGTCCAGCATATTTTCATATACCTATTGGCCATTTGTCTGTCTTCTTTGGAGAAATGTCTATTTAGGTCCTCTCCTCACTTTTTGATTAGGTTGTTTGGTTTTTTGCTATTGAGTTGTATGAACTGTTTATATATTTTGGAAATTAAACCCCTTGTAGGTCACATCATTTGCAAATATTTTCTCCTAGTCTGTAGATTGCCTTTTTGTTTTGTTTATGGTTTCCTTTGCTGTGTAGAAGCTTATAAGTTTGATAGGTTTCATTTGTTTATTTTTGTTTGCATTTCTTTTATTGCCTTGGGAGACTGATCTAAGAACTCATTGCTATGATTTAGATCAGAGAATGTTTGCCTATATTCTCTTCAAGAAGTTTTATGGTTTCCTGTCTTAATATGTAAGTCTTTAAATAATTGGCTTCTTTCTAGTTGATAAACTGTTGGAAAAAAGCTAAAATAACCTATTTTTGCACCTAAAACCATTTTTAAAGCAGTAGGTAAGTTGTATTTGTACATTTTCATTCCCCACAATTGTTGCCTTATACCCTTAATGACATGTAACACAGTAAGAAGCATGGATCTTTATTCTTTTAAGTGAGGCTCTGGTTCAAATACTTAAAGTAAGAGACCACTGAAAAACCAGTGCTATTTCTTATTTTCTTTTAGTATTTATATGTCACTGTTTGGAGTCAGTACTGGTTGCCTAGTAAATGACATTGCCCTTTAAGGTACATACACAAAACATGTCTAATAAGCTGACTAGACTCTGGTGAAATCTTAAGTAGTACTTTGAACCAGTTAAAAATTTTCACTTCCCAAGGTTTGTAATAGTAATGAGTATTCATTTATTGTCTTTCCTATCTGGAAAGTTTTTCCTCTGTACCTGGGTAGCCTCTATTTCTCTTTCAGATATCACTTCTTTGGGGAAATCTTTCCTGATCCTCCCTAGGCTAGGACAGTTCCCTTGTTAGGCTTGTCATACAACTGCTAGTGCTGAGTGTCTTTGCTAAGACACTCTGTAACTGTTTATTTGTATGATAACTTGATTGAAACCTGCCTCACCACTAGAATGAAGTCTCCATCAGAGCAGAGATTACTTTTCTTTGCAAATAGTGGATAATGAATAATGTTTATTAAATACATAAATGGCATTTGACCTTTAGACTAAAGCCAGACAACTGATAAAAACTCCAGCATTATTTTTTCCCTCTGGAAATATCTTTTTACTCGTGGCAGTTATTTATTTTAAAAATGTGTACCATTACATTAGGGTACATGGGACTTCCCCAGAAATATAGAACTTCTCTGGTGGCTGGGAATTACACTTTGAATTCAGAGTCAGTGACTATATAAAGCCCACTTCATTCCACACTAAACTTCTAAAACCACTCTAGGGATGAAATAAGGTGAGAGAACACCCCCAGAAAAATAGTCTTCTGATATAAACAAATGAAATGCATTCCAGCTTTTGAGCCATTAGTATCTTTTTGTTGTCTTTGTGAGATTAGGCTATCACTGTGACGCACAACTGGTCGCTTAGTCGTGTCCAATTCTTGCAACCCCATGGACTGTAGCTCACCAGGCTCCACTGTTCATGGAATTTTCCAGGCAAGAATACTGGAGTGGGTTGCCATTTCCTTCTCCAGGGAATCTTCCTGACCCAGGGATTGAACCTGGGGCTCCTGCATTCCAGGCACATTCTTTTACTACTGAGCCACCAAGGAGGCCCATGAGATGCTTAGTAACATTAACTAAAACAAATGTATTCCACCACCAAAAATTCCTATATTTCTGCTTGCCAAGGACTTGGTCCTGTGTCTTCTAATGTAGTAGACAAATCTTAGAATAAAAAAGTGCCATGAGTAATAGTTTCTCAGAAACTCTTGCTAAGAGAATATAAGAAACCAAAACAGATAGATGAGTAAATTAATCATTTTATAGCCACAGGAAGAATTGTTACATAAATATTAAGATAGCATTGTCAAAGAATATACATTGACATGAAAGTTACCAAAAACATAATATTCAGTTCAGTTCAGTTCAGTCACTCAGTCGTGTCCAACTCTCTGCAACCCCATGAATTGCAGCACCCCAGGCCTCTCTGTCCTTTACCAACTCCTGGAGTTCACTCAGACTCACATCCATCGAGTCAGTGATGCCATCCAGCCATCTCATCCTCTGTCGTCCCCTTCTCCTCCTGCCCCCAATTTCTCCCAGCATCAGGGTCTTTTCCAATGAGTCAACTCTTAGCATGAGGTGGCCAAAGTGTTGGAGTTTCAGCCTCAGCATCAGTCCTTCCAATGAACACCCAGGACTGGTCTCCTTTCGGATGGACTGGTTGGATCTCCTTGCAGTCCAAGGGACTCTCAAGAGTCTTCTCCAACACCACAGTTCAAAAGCATCAATTCTTCAGCCCTCAGCTTTCTTCACAGTCCAACTCTCACATCCATACATGACCACTGGAAAAACCATAGCCTTAACTATATGGACCTTTGCTGACAAAGTGATGTCTCTGCTTTTTAATATGCTGTCTACGTTGGTCATAACTTTCCTTCCAAGGAGTAAGCGTCTTTTAATTTCATGGCTGCAGTCACCATCTGCAGTGATTTTGGAGCCCAAAAAAATAAATTCTGACACTGTTTTTATTGTTTCCCCATCTATATTTCCCATGAAGTGATGGGACCAGATGTCATGATCTTCATTTTCTGAATGTTGAGCTTTAAGCCAACTTTTTCACTCTCCTGTTTCCCTTTCATGAAGAGGCTTTTTAGTTCTTCACTTTCTGCCATAAGGGTGGTGTCATCTGCATATCTGAAGTTATTGATATTTCTCCCGGAAATCTTGATTCCAGCTGTGCTTCTTCCAGCCCAGCATTTATATTAGGTGAAAGTAATTGGGTTGAAAAATGTTATATCCTATAAAATTTCAGTTTTGTCAAATATATGTCACAATGATTAAGAAAGACTAGAAAGTAATTCTATTTTGCTGATTATTATTTTCTTTTTTATACTTTTATGTAATAGCCAAATTCACTGAAAATAGCAACTGCTACATTTTTAATCATATATAAAATAATAAATATTATTATCCTCTATTTCAGAAAGACTTCCTTAGCTCGTCTCAAAACAACAGAAATGAGTTAACTTCTTAAACCTTTTTACCTCTTTACTCCATGAACACTTCCTCCAGATAGACCGTTCTTTTTCATGATCTATAATATTAATCATTTGAAAATGTAAACCCTTAATTTTCCAAATGATATCTTTTAAAATAATTGCTATACTTAACTTCATGACTAAGGTCTACTCATATGTTCATCAATGAGGTAAAGTATAGAAGACAAGTGTTACGTTTCATGATGAAAATAAATCTTTCACAGAGTAATTCACTATCTCATAATTTAAGTGTAAATTTATGTCTTGAAGTATTAATACTTATGATTTTGTTTTATGGTGTTAACCACTGAGCCTAGCCAAGAAGCTCAGTGGTTTACCGCCACATTTACGGTAAAATACAAACGCACAATAACCTGTGCTCTTCTTTCCTCATCAGGCTCATTTCACACCAGTCTCCATACCCCTGATGCTGAAGTTACCCTGAACTCTCTTCTTTTCCTCGCATAAACTTAAACTCTTGCTTCTTGAGATCTTAGCATTTGTTGTTTTCTGTAAATGAAAACCTTTCAAGTGGCTGAAATTGTATTTCAATTCACACATCACCTCTCACGGGCATTGTATACTATTAAATTATCCTATTTGTCTCTTTTTTAGGTCTTATCACAGTTTAGTTAACTTGTCCACATTTGTTACTTATTTGTCTAACTGCCTGGACTCCCTAATAGAAAGGGAGCTCTATGAGAAAAATGGTCTTGCCCCGATTGTTCACTTCCATTTCCACAGTGCCAAGAATACTGGCTGATAGAGAGTGATTGACTGGTAGAGACCCAACAAGTATTGGTTTATTCGAATGTAAAAACAAACAGAAATTGCTTCCCCATCCATTTTCCTACCCTCCAACACCCAGATTTAAAGGAATATGATTACAAAAGTTGCTAGATTCAGATGCAGATGAAATTTAAATAATTTCTTAAGTTTAGCCAAATTTTTACTTTCAAAAAGAATGCAGCTGGGTTAAAGTTCTCATAAAATAAATACCGATGACGTCTAACCATGCCAGTGTATTTCCAAATGCATTAAGAAGGAAGTCATAGGATTCCATCGGAACCCTAATAACTTACTCCGAAAGACTTTTTGCAGTCAAATCTATGCTTTCTTATTCTAGAGTCACATGTATAAGCAAAAGAAAAATGTCTTTTTTCTTTATTGATTGCAAATACCTTAGTATTTGGAAAGACTTACCTGCCTCCTGCCCTTGGGTTTCTCTGTCTTATAATGTTTACTTGGCCAAGATTGACACCTATGCTGGTGATTTACTTGTGACTTCTGTGTGGATATATCCTTCATTTACTTGTTCATGGGATTTTTCCATCGCCATGGAAGCTTTTGGGATTTTCCGATTTTTAATCTTCAAATATTTCCTTTAACATTTCTCATAATTGCATAATTACATTGTGGGATGGCCCCCATGACCTTTTTTTAAATGACACATTAGAAAACACCTGGCAGGGAGTGTTTTCAGGGTCACTAAGATCCTCCTCTGTGCGTGGTGACTCACAAGTAACATTTTAGACCCAAACACCAATAAAGGAAAAACTACCCAACCTAACTGTGAAATTGTCTTGCAGCTGTAGCTGCCTTGGCAAAGTTCCATCTTCCTTTTTATGCAAAAATACATTAATTCTTAGTTTCCTATGACACTATAGGTTTTGCATCAACATGCTTTATAATATGATGACTTAATATATGTTGAAATACAATGTATCTCTGACTCTTTAACAAGTGTCACCTTCCAGGGTAACTAATTTTTAAAAAAGTGGTTTTTTTTTTTTTTAATAAAGCTATATCAAGAGGGTGAAAAGTTAGAAATTCCAATCAAAATAAGGAGTTTAATGAGAAATTCAAAACTTAGGGGATGATTCTGTTGCCTCTGACTTGACCTATAAAAATAATTTATGCCTTGGTTTTTTCTATGTCTTAGAAGAAATGCACATAATGATGATTTCATGAACTTTTAATCTTTGGATAATAAAGCCTTCCCAAAATTAAAGTAAACTTAACAGTCTTACAAACAGATCTACCTAGATAAATGTTTAACCCTTAAGCCTGAAAACTGACTTAAAATTCTTTTGCTAAATCTCACCAAATTTCTCCAAAATCCTAGTTGCTTCATAAATAAAACAAGGATGATAAAGTATCCAGAACTTTAAGTTAGGCAGAATTTGTTAAAGAGTTTGACAAACAGTTGATTAAAAGTGATGACAGTGACCTTGTCCCATACTCAACTTCTCTTAGCTTCCCCACCTTGCTCTAGACTCTTGGAAATTGTTTAAGGAAACCAAGCCCTTACCCATCCTAAACTTGGGTAATATTCAGGGATTTAAGAGCATAAAAGGACTTGTGGCTCAACTGAAGCATTCATAATAATAGCATAAAATGGTAGCTAGAAAAACAGCAATTTCAAAAATCATTAAAAAGGAATAACTTTAGAATGTGAACAATTTCCTTGTATTTATAGGGAATTATTTAAATCTTGGAACATAAATATGCTTTGTGACTGTCCAGGAGAGGGCTGTAGTACTCTGACTTTTCAAAGTGTAATTGATGATGGAACAGTTTCATCCTGGATATTTGATTGAATTAGTGTCTCAAAGGATGTCCTGAGTCGCTTCAGTCGTGTCCAGCTATTTACAACCCTATGGACTGTAGCCCCTCTGTCCATGGGATTCTGCAGGCAAAAATACTGGAGTGGGAGGGAATCTCCCTGGCCCAGTGATCAAACCTATGTCTCTTGCATCGACCAGGGTTTTTACCACTAGTGCCACCTGGGAAGCCCGTCTCAAAGAATACCTTTAGTAAATTTTTACTTCTTCTCCTGTCAATGTTTACTTCTTCAGATATTGACTGACCAACTTTTAAGATATCCTATCTCTTTAATCACCATCTGTTTCATAGCTATGACAAGGAGTCATATCAACTAAATCATAGGTAAAGAAATAAAATCTAAAGCAGTTTATTTGACTAATTATTTGTAGTTCTAGCTTTTGATTTGTTTGATTTTCTTTCAGTTTTTGCCTGGTTGTTAAATTTTAGGTGGTCACCTGACCCAAGTTGGGTCAAAAAAGAATGTGGTATTACCCTGTCAGGAAAAGAGAAAACAATTTCTCACTGACTGACTAAACTTCAACCTTGGGCTTTGTTGGAAGTTTGGTTTTCTGTCACATGGGCTTGGAAACAAGAAGAGTGAAGGGGGAAAACAGGGAGGAAAGGTGTGAGAGAGAGAAAGCAAGGCTGAAGTGGGGGAGAACAGGGAAGGGACACAGCGGGGCGAGGAGGGGAGAAAAGGAGACCAGTTTCACAGAAAAAGGCAAAGATGAAAGTTGAGAGAGACCCTGACTGAGTTAAATTCCCACTTCAGCTTTGCTTGAGGCGGCAAGGACAGGTAGCCTGTCCCTATGTCCAGTCAGAAAACTGATTCTTTATAATACAATCCCCCTGTTGCCTAAAAAAGTCAGAGTCAGTTTCAGTCGCTATAACCAAAGTGAACTGGGCAAGAAGGGCTCTTCAGTATGGTCTGCAAGAGTGTCATCAGAAGCTAGACATCCTACACTGGCATTTGGGCATCCTGTACAGAATTTTCCCTTTTGTGTGAAGCAAAAAATATCTTTGTTTGTGGAGCATTTCTTCTGGGTTCCCCAGAGGTTTCAGATATATTTGGATTGTCTCTAAGACTGGGTTGGAAAAATTTACAAGGGTCTATTTGCCTAAGAGATGGAAGGACCACCAGGAACAGAACTCATTTAAAGAGAAGTTGAGTCAGTCCCTGGTGACTCAGATGCTAAGGAATCTGCCTGCAATGCAGGAGACCCTGGTTCAATCCCTGTGTCAGGAAGATCCCCTAGAGAAGGGCATGGCAACCCACTCCAGTATTCTTGCCTGGATAATTCCATGGACAGAGGAGCCTGGTGGGCTACTGTCCATGGGGTCACAAAGAGTTTTGGACACGACTGAGCAACTAAGACACTTTCTTTCTTGAGTCAGTCCCAAGGCAAAGGAGCAGTATCATAATGGAAGACTAATTCTGAGGACAGCTGGAGATGTGCTGCTGAGCTTGTCCCTTTATTTTACTCCTGTCCCCAGACGCTTGTGCCAGAGCCCCACCAGCAGGGATGATGAAAAGAGCTGTATCCAATAACTTGATGGGACAAAGAAACACTTACTTGTATCCTCTGCAACAGAATGTAGCAAAGCTGTTGAATAAAGGACACTTCTTAACTTGTGGTTGCTTTTGATGCCCATTGAGTTATGGACTAGAACAATACCTGAAAAAGAAGCAGGAAAGCATGTCATCCTCTGAGATGACACTGCAGAAACCAAGGACTAGATGAGAGAAAAGTCTCGTTTTGTGTGTGTGCTATTTGTGAAGTGCAAATATGATGAACTCAGATGCTTCCAAGCACAAACTGGCAGAAAATAGAGCCCCTCCACTTGTGTCTGAGAGACAGAGGCAGGGAAGTGCTATTTCGTTACTATTTTTATGGCCTTTTATCTTCTCCGGTGGCTCAGATGGTAAAGAATCTCCCTGCAATGCAGGAGAGTCCAGTTCAATTCCTGGGTCAGGAAGATCCCCTGGAGAAGGAACTGGCAACCCACTACAGTACTCTTGTCTGTAGAATTCCATGGACAGAGGAGCCTGGCAGGCTACAGTCCATGGGGTCACAGAGTCAGACACGACTGAGTGACTCACACACACACACACACACACACACACAATTTTCCTTTAATCTGGAGAAATGCTCCATTTGCTCTGTTTTAAAAATCTAGATATATAATTATCTTCATAGAATCGAGTTAAATAAAAAAATAAAGAGAACCATGCCACTTCCCCTGCATCCAAATCAAGACTTATAATAGTTGATGTATTCTCTAGAAGTTCTAAAGAAATTAGACTCCAGTTTAAAAAAAATAACTTTCTCATTGATGTATTTATTTCAGTGTTTCGTGGCTGGATGTTTTATCTTCTCATTTAGGAAGTTCTTCAGTTTTTAGTGTTAAATCATGTTGTCTATTGGGCATCTCTGTGGATAGTGTGGATTGTGGATTTGAAAACAACAATTCAGTTCACGTTATTACAAAGTGCTTATGCGTCAGTAACATGAACTGTCTAACTAATTCCTTCAACAACTCTGAAGAGAGAGCGTTTTTACCTCCTTGTTAGACATTGAGGACTAAAAAGTGAAACCTTACCTGAGCCATGCACTTAATAAATAGTAGAGAAAGAATTTAACCCAAGTTCGTATTGTTGTTTGGTCACTAAGTTATGTCCAACTCTTTTGCAACCCCATGGATTGTAGCCCACCAGGATCTTCTGTCCAAATTTGTATAGCCATTGCTATATAGTCAGACAAAAAGGAGGTTACTCCTGAGTGTTCATCAGAAGGACTAATGCTGAAGCCAATACTCCAATACTTTGGCCACTTAATGCGAAGAGCTGACTCATTTGAAAAGACTGTGATGCTGGGAAAGATTGAGGGCAGGAGGAGAAGGGGATGACAGAGGATGAGATGGTTGAATAGCATCACCCACTCAATGGACATGAGTTTGGGTAAACTCCGGGAGTCGGTGCTGCAGTCCATGGGGTCGCAGAGTTGGACACAACTGAGCAACTGAACTGAACTGAACTGATAGTCAGACAAGTCATTAATAATTTATCAGGTATATCAGAATCTCAATATTGCTACATTTTTCTTTTCCACCGTCTGAGATAAGATAACTTGATCATTCTGATTCATTCAAAATATCGAATTCTCCACATTGTTCAAGGACACAACTTGGAAGGCACTTCCACCATTAAACTGTGTGTCTCTTTCACTTAGCCCTTTCGCTTTATCTCCTGAAAGTCAACGTGTAATATCTGCTTCTAAGAATTACTCACTAATGATTGGGAGCTTTTTTCCTGAAAAAGTACTGCACTAGACTATCATATGAGTTTTCTCATTTCATCTCACGTTGCTTTTCAGCAAGTGAGAGATGACGTTATACTACTCAGTAATTGCAGGGTTTTGGATAAATCTCGTGGCTATCATACCAATACCACACAAATGATACATTAAAATAATACATTTTAATTTCTGTAAGAAGAGAAATTTACTCTTCGTAATATCTCTAACATCCCATTTAATGTGGGTCTAGCAATAGTTTCAAAATAGCAAATTGTTAAACTTGAAAGTGAAGAGGAGCTTAAAAGCCTCTTAATGAAAGTGAATGAGGAGAATGAAAAAGTTGGCTTAAAGCTCAACATTCAGAAAACGAAGATCATGGCTTCCGGTCCCATCACTTCATGGGAAATAGATGGGGAAACAGTAGAAACAGTGTCAGACTTTATTTTTGGGGGCTCCAAAATCACTGCAGATGGTGACCGCAGCCATGAAATTAAAAGACGCTTACTCCTTGGAAGAAAAGTTATGACCAATCTAGATAGCATATTCAAAAGCAGAGACATTACTTTGCCGACTAAGGTCCATCTAGTCAAGGCTATGGTTTTTCCAGTGGTCATGTATGGATGTGAGAGTTGGACTGTGAAGAAGGCTGAGCGCCGAAGAATTGATGTGTTTGAACTGTGGTGTTGGAGAAGACTCTTGAGAATCCCTTGGACTGCAAGGAGATCCAACCAGTCCATTCTGAAGGAGATCAGCCCTGGGATTTCTTTGGAAAGAATGATGCTAAAGCTGAAGCTCCAGTACTTTGGCCACCTCATGCGAAGAGTCGACTCATTGGAAAAGACTCTGATGCTGGGAGGGATTGGGGGCAGGAGGAGAAGGGGACGACTGAGGATGAGATGGCTGGATGGCATCACAGACTCAATGGACGTGAGTCTGAGTGAACTCCGGGAGATGGTGATGGATAGGGAGGCCTGGCATGCTGTGATTCATGGGGTCGCAAAGAGTTGGACACGACTGAGTGGCTGAACTGAACTGAACTGAACTGAAACTTGATAGTAAAAACCACTCTTTTTTACGTGACTCAATTAAGGAAATGTTTAGTATTACACCATACCCTGAAGGTTAATAAACTGAGGCTGGGGAGGAGATAAATTCCAGAGTGAAGCAAGGAAATAGAGAAAGAAAGAATGACACGACAAATATTATCATCAGGTTACAAAATAATCCCTTCCCTTGCTTTCCAAGGAGGAAGGAGATGAATAGGGAATCAAAAGAGTCTATGAACAGCTGCAACTGGTAGCAACAAAGTTAGGCATGTAGGTAGGTAGTATCTCAGAAGCCATACTGCCTCAATTTTGTACCCAATAGAAAAGGAAATCAAGAAATAAGGAAATAGAGAAATCTAGGGGGATCATGTTTTTATATCTCTACTTTATTGATAAAGTTAATTTAATCTCACCAATTTCTTTTTTGTTGTTGTTGTTGTTGTTGTTTTTTAATACTCCTGGATTTCCTATCATTAGTTACAGGATTTCCTGACTACTCTGAATATAATGAAAACTATGTATTCTTAGCATTTTTTTTAGATATGGCAAATATCTTGTTCTACTTCTGACAAGAGATGTACTTTTAGGGAGTTAACCTTTTCACCCTTGGATGTAATCTGACTGGACAGTAATCAGCTTTGCCCTCCTTAACCAAAAGTTTAGCACTTTTTGAACATTGAACAGCTGCTTGTCGAGACTTCACTCTGTCTGGGCTGTGTTCTAAGTGCTTAGATTTTTAGCTTAATTATGGTTAGGAGTTTCACACAAATTGTGCCATTTAAATACTATTATGCTGTGATTTGAACAAGGTGACAAAGAGTTGATTTGAACTTTGATTATTCCATTAGTGATGCTTTAATGCTCTAACCCAGAAAATTTGTGGATTTCCTACATTTTAACCCTCAAAGGTTTGCTTAGGTTCCTGAGTTTTCCTTAGGCTTTCTTTAGGTTTTGTTATCTCTCACTGGCCTTCCAGTACTTTCCTGTTGCTTAAAGACCTGCTAATCAAGCAAGAGATTTTACCTTCTTCCTTATAATTACCCCACACCCTTGCTTCCTCACTGTCCCTTCAGAGATGGTTTCTGTACTTAGCAATGAAGACCTTTAGGTGATACATACAGTATATTTTCCAAATGTGATCAAAGGGAAGCCATCTATTTATTTGTTCAACAAAAATGAAATGAGTACTTTCTGTGTACTACAGACTATCAGACATTTGGATGGTAAAACAAGCAAAACCTGGCTCTTTTCCTCAAAGAGCTTTCTTCCTGTATCATGGTAGCTAAACAATATGTTAACATTCTGGGAAGAATTAGAAACCAGGAGTGTCAAAAAAGAGTGGTTGGGGACTGGCACAGTGGGATCAAGCCTCTGGGGGTATAATAAGAAAAGAGGATAAAGGTTGTATGGCTAATTAGCAGGGTTTTTTTTTGTTTTTGTTTTTTTAAGTGAAAGGAACTCCAGTACTTTGGCCACCTCATGCAAAGAGTTGACTCATTGGAAAAGACTCTCATGCTGGGAGGGATTGGGAGCAGAAGGAGAAGGGGACGACTGAGGATGAGATGGCTGGATGGCATCACGGACTCGATGGATGCGAGTCTGAGTGAACTCCGGGAGTTGGTGATGGACAGGGAGGCCTGGCGTGCTGCGATTCATGGGGTGGCAAAGAGTCGGACACCACTGAGTGACTGAACTGAACTGAATAATCCGTGATGTTGAAAAACTTTTCATGTGCCTGTTGGTCGTCTATGTGTCTTCCTCTGGAAAATGTCTCTTCATGTTCTGACCATTTTCTGATATTGAGTTGTATGACCTGTTTGTATATTTTGGAAAATTTGGAAGACTTACATTCTGAAACCTACAAGGCATTGATGGGAGAAATTGAAGATGATTCAAGAAATGGAAAAATATCTGATGCTATTGGTTTAGAAGAATTAATATTAATAAAATGGCCATACAATCCAAAGCAATGTACAGATTCAGTGCAATCATGATCAAAATACCCACGACATTTTTCAGAGAACTAGAAAAAAAATCATAAAATTTATTTTGAATCACAAAAGACCTTGAATTGCCAGAGCAATCCTGTGAAAAAAGAATAAAGCTGGAAGTATCACCCTCCCTGACTTGACTATACTGCAAAACTACAGGAGTCCAAACAATATGGAATTGGCACAAAATAGATACATGATCAATGGAACAGAATAGAGAACCCAGAAATAAACCCATGTGCCTATGGTCAATTAATCCACAACAAAAGAAGCAAGAATACTCAGTGGAGAAAAGATAGTCTCTTCAACATGTAATATTGGGAAAAACTGGGCCACCACATGAAAAACAGTGGCATTAGAACATTCTCTCACACAATATACAAAAATAGACTCAAAATGGCTTAAAGACTTAAAAGTAAGACCTGAAATCATAAAATAAAAAGAAGAGAACATAAGTGGAATGCTCTTTGACATAACTCTTAGTAATGTATTCTTCTTAAGGCAAAAGAAGTACAAGTAAAAACAAACAAAGAGAACCCAATTAAACTTAAAAGCTTTTGCCCAGTTCAGTTTAGTTCAGTTGCTCAGTTGTTTCCGACTCTCTGCGACCCCATGAACTGCAGCACGCCAGGCCTCCCTGTCCATCACCATCTCCTGGAGTTCACCCAATCTCCTGTCCATCGAGTCAGTGATGCCATCCAGCCCTCTCATCCTCTGTCGTCCCCTTCTCCTCCTGCCCCCAATCCCTCCCAGCATCAGAGTCTTTTCCAGTGAGTCAACTGCTTGCATGAGGTGGCCAAAGTGTTGGAGTTTCAGCTTCAGCATCAGTCCTTCCAAAGAACACCCAGGACTGATCTCCTTTAGAATGGATTGGTTGGATTTCCTTGCAGTCCAAAGGACTCTCAAGAGTCTTCTCCAACACCACAGTTCAAAAACATCAATTCTTTGGTGCTCAGCTTTCTTCACAGTCCAATGTTCACATCCATACATGACCACTGGAAAACCATAGCCTTGACTAGACAGACCTTTGTTGGCAAAGTAATGTCTCTGCTTTTGAATAGTAAAGGGAATACAAAAAGCAACCTATAGAATGGGAGAAAATATTTACAAATGATATGACTGACAAGGGCAATCATCTTAAATGACACATTTTTGAAAAACATTGTAATCTTTCTCGTTTTCAGATCATTTCCAACTTGACTGCATATAAACAAATTATCTCATTTAATCGAGCTAGGAATATAAATCAGAAATGTTCCAAACTGCATTTCTTTTTCTTACAGTAGGCCAATTCTATTTACTTATTCTTTTTTTTTTTTTTTGACCATTCTAATGGTCTTGTGAGATTTTAATTCCCTGACCAGGGATCAAACCCAGACCCTCAGCAGTAAGAGCATGGCGTCCTAACCACTGGAACACCGGGGAATTCCCCAAAAGGTCCATTTTAAAAGGTCGCAGTTGTCTTGTTCTGCTGAGAGGTCTCTTTCTGAACTGTGGCTTTCGCTAACTCGGTCGTAGGGCTTGGGAGAAAAGTAGCCCTGGGACATGCCCCAGCTTTCCTTTTCTTAGCCTTTTCTAACAAATTGAGTGATTTAATATTTATAAATTCAGAATTTAATAAATGCTAAATGTTATGTTGGAAAGAAAACCAAGATTCTTTATTGTGTTTTGAGGGTATTTCTGTCAGAAGCACTATGTATTTTTACTTATACCTTAATTGAGATAAAAAGAAAAACAGATAATTTTGCTAAACTCCAGAGAACATTGACAGATTTTATGCTTTTCAAGTTAATTATGTAATAATAATTATAGTAAAATCAGAGAAATCATAGTTGGGAGGGCAAATATTAGAAAGCTCAATACCATGAGTAAATATAATTTTCTTTAAGAAATTAAACGAGTATCTATAGTCTCAGTATGAGTAACTAATACCATCAAAAGAATTTCATATGAATGAACTACTCATTTTTATGATAATAAAGATAATTTTAATCTTGCAAGAAAAGATGTTGCTATACTAACTAAAATGTTTATATTCTTAGATTTTCAAAATATCAATAACATAAATATCCTCTAGCTTTTACTCCTATTTATACTGAAAATTGGAGGAAATGGCAACCCAGTCCAGTGTTCTTGCCTGGAAAATCTCATGGACAGAGGAGCCTGGAGGGCTCCACTCCATGCAGTTGCAAAGAGTCAGAGATGACTTAGTGACTAACCAATAACAGCAGCAATACAGAAGATAATCACAGTTAGTTCCGTGCATTATAATTTTTATTTTTAAGTTTCATAGTCCAGTTTCTCAATCTGACAAAATTCATATTATTAAATTTTATGTTCTCTCTTTTGTTTAGACCAAATAAAAAATTGTGGTCTTATCATAATTCTTCCCATTTTAAAGAATTTCTGTGAGAAGTCATTAATAATAATATGAGGCTTGGCACAAATGCTGATTCATGATAAGTGTTCAATAAATATTAGTTAATATTATTTTAAGTATTCTTATTTTCTTCACTTTGCAGAGGATGGCCTTGGTATAAATTAAATGTTTTCTCCTCCCCTGTAAATATGCTTCTGGTTTAGACTAAAAGAGAAGGGAAATGTTACATTCATAATAGACATAATCTTAGATGCAGAGCTTCGTAACTTTGTGTGATCATTTGCACTGAGAATAACCCTTGGTGTCTGCTAGTTTTCTGTTTGTCCCATCCACCCATGGTGTCAGACACATGTCTCAATTCCTGAGACCTGCTGATGTGATCCAAAGGCTGATTTAAGGAAGCAAACAAATACAAGAACTAATAGTCTTTCCTTATCTTTGACAAGTTTGGCAACACAAAAAGTATTCTGTTCATGATGAAGTTATAGAACTCTGTCCTTCATATTCGCCATAGGGTTTAAATGATGAATCAGCCTTGATGTGTTATACAACAAATAATGCTCTTAGCTAAATGCATTTGTTAAAACGGAGCCTTTCTCACATTTCAAAAATTTATATTTGTTTTTATTAACTATTTATACAGATTCATATCAGAATTGAATAAAATTTTCAGTAACAGGGTGGATTGTTATATGTGAAAATATCCCTTTGCGGACATCAAGAAGCAAATGTGTTTTTGAACATCACTTCCTCGGAACCTTTAGAGAAAGGAACACATTCCTGTTTGCCCGGGGTTTCCTTTGTGTACTTAATTCTTGGGATTCACATAGACTAGGTATAGTCATGTGTGTGTTCAGCATTCATTTTTGTTTTAAGAGCAGCCCTATAAAAGTTGACTGTTGCCTCTCAGGTGCTACACAAACAGCTTAGGGAGATATCAGCTTACTGTTGACTACCTCGGGCCAAAGAGTTCATCTTTTCCCCAAGATAGGTATTTAGGAAATTGCGTCAACTATGTGTTTAGCCTTTAAAGAAGTTTTTAATTAGTGGTCAAATGGCTGTGTCTTCTTTTACTACTCGCTTCATTAGAGGGTATGATTCTTTCAAAGTAACATAAAGGATTTATATCTTCCTCTGAATGTTTAATGAGTTACTTATACCTTTCCTTACATTAATCTCAGTTTTTCATATCAGTGCTAAGTTACAAACTTTTCAGTCATTCTGAATCTCTATGTTCTATCTTCAACATCAGCACTTAAGCAAGGGCTTCTCAAATTGAAGACATCAATTACCTTCTTATATTTCTATATAATCGTCCTTTTACTCCTCTTTCATATACAGAGAAGCTTCTTTCTTTTGTCATTGGTATGAAACATGAGGTTAACCTCTGTATTATAAACTCACATAGCATCCTTAACTTTTTCAAAGTGAGTATTAAAATTGTAATTCATACACTTCTTTCAACAAATATTCACTGAATGTCCATTGCCTGTCAAGTACTAATCTTGATGTACTCAACAGGGAATAAAACAGACCTTCTAGTGATGAAGGCAGACAATAAAATAGATAAATAGGCCAAGTACAATCAATATGCCAGCAAATCTGGAAAACTCAGCAGTGGCCACAGGACTGGAAAAGGTCACTTTTCATTCCAATCCCAAAGAAAGGCAATGCCAAAGAATGCTCAAACTACCGCACAGTTGCACTTATCTCACATGCTAGTAAAGTAATGCTCAAAATTCTCCAAGCCAGACTTCAGTAATATGTGAACTGTGAACTTCCAGATGTTCAAGCTGGTTTTAGCAAAGGCAGAGGAACCAGAGATCAAATTGCCAACATCCGCTGAATCATGGAAAAAGCAAGAGAGTTCCAGAAAAACATCTATTTCTGCTTTATTGACTATGCCAAAGCCTTTGACTGTGTGGATCACAATAAACTATAGAAAATTCTGAAAGAGATGGGAATACAGACCACCTGACCTGCCTCTTGAGAAACCTATATGCAGATCAGGAAGCAACAGTTAGAACTGGACATGGAACAACAGACTGGTTACAAATAGGAAAAGGAGTACAGCAAGGCTGTATATTGTCACCCTGCTTATTTAACTTATATGCAGAGTACATCATGAGAAACGCTGGACTGGAAGAAGCACAAGCTGGAATCAAGATTGCTGGGAGAAATATCAATAACCTCAGATATGCAGATCACACCACCCTTATGGCAGAAAGTGAAGAGGAGCTAAAAAGCCTCTTGATGAAAGTGAGAGTGGAGAGTGAAAAAGTTGGCTTAAAGCTCAACATTCAGAAAACAAAGATCATGGCATCCGGTCCCATCACTTCATGGGAAATAGATGGAGAAACAGTGGAAACAGTGTCAGACTATTTTTTCTGGGCTCCAAAATCACTGCAGATGGTGACTGCAGCCATGAAATTAAAAGCCACCTACTCCTTGGAAGAAAAGTCATGACCAACCTAGATAGCATATTCAAAAGCAGAGACATTACTTTGCCAACAAAAGTCCGTCTAGTCAAGGGCTATGGTTTTTCCAGTAGTCATGTATGGATGTGAACGTTGGACTGTGAAGAAGGCTGAGTGCTGAAGAATTGATGCTTTTGAACTGTGGTGTTGGAGAAGACTCTTGAGAGTCCCTTGGACTGCAAGGAGATTCAACCAGTCCATTCTAAAGGAGATCAGTCCTGGATGTTCTTTGGAAGGAATGATGCTGAAGCTGAAACTCCAACACTTTGGCCACCTTGTGCGAAAAGTTGACTCATTGGAGAAGACTCTGATGCTGGGAGGGATTGGGGGCAGGAGGAGAAGGGGACGACAGAGGATGAGATGGCTGGATGGCATCACTGACTCGATGGACAGGAGTTTGGGTGAACTCTGGGAGCTGGTGATGGACAGGGAGGCCTGGCGTGCTGCGATTCATGGGGTCGCAAAGAGTCGGACACGACTGAGTGACTGAACTGAACTGAATATATGTTACTCAGTGAGAAGAAGTAAAGAAAAAATACAAGAAGTAGGGATAATTGTAATTAATTATTTGCATAGTTATTTGGTGGATTCTTATCTTCTCCATGAGGTTCAGAAGTTTTGTGGACATGTTCAGAGCCATCTCTCCAGAATCTGGTAGACCTGGCGTGTAGTAGGTGCCCCATAAATACATACTGGACAAAGAGACAGAGAAGGCAATGGCACCCCACTCCAGTACTCTTGCCTGGGAAATCCCATGGATGGAGGAACCTCATAGGCTACAGTCCATGGGGTCGCTAAGAGTTGGACACGACTGATCGAGTTCACTTTCACTTTTCACTTTCATGCATTGGAGAAGGAAATGGCAACGCACTCCAGTGTTCTTGCCTGGAGAATCCCAGGGACGGGGGAGCCTGATGGGCTGCCATCTATGGGGTCGCACAGAGTCAGACATGACTGATGTGACTTAGCAGCAGCAGCAGGACAAAGAGATGCTGCTACAAAACTCCTGCTTTTAAAAACATAGAGAAGAACTTTTTGAAAATGGTTAGATTCATTAATAACATGATTATGCTTAGTATTTTGTCCTAGTCAATCAAGAAGAGTGTATTTTGGACTTCCCTGGCAATCCAGTGGTTAAGACTCTCTGTTTCCACTACAGGGGGCACAGTTTCAATCCTGCATGCCACACAGCATAGGGGAAAAAAGTGTACGCCAAAGATCATCCTTATGGAGGAGGTTCATAAAGAAGGGAAAGAAAAGAATTAACATGAGTCAAGTCCTCAGAGGTGCCAGAACGGCACCAGGTGCTTTATATCCACTACCTCATTTAGTCCTTTAACAGCTAGAGCTGAAAGGTATTGCTTCTCTCATTTTAAAGAGGAGGAACTGAAATTATTTTTCAAAGGTTTATTAAGCATTATCCTTTAAGGAGACTAGCAATATCATGTCATTTCTATCTTTAGCATAGTTTCTTGCCAGATAAGTTTTTATCTCTGAACTTTTCAATTAAACCTCTGAAAGTGTTTCCTTGTATTTGGATTCCTCTCATCTTCAACTTGACAAATGTTCCTGTAGCATCCACTTTATTTAAAGTAGAAAAGGTAGTAGTTGCAAGTATGAAGACAAAGATAGTCCTTGCTCTCCAGTATCAGGGAGTTTCTCTTCTGAATAGTAATATTTGATCCATATTTTTGTGACTAAATTTCAAGAATTATAGCCTGAAAACAACTTTTCTGTTTTTCTAATTAAGCTACCCATCTTCATAGCCAGATTAGGAAGCTGTACTCTAGTTGAGCATTATATCATACATTGACTAAGGTAAGAAAAAAAAAATTGGCACTATTAAAGAAGTCATCAACCACAGAAAGAATATGGGATTTCCCCCAATCTCACATCATCTGGCTTCATTACTGTAAACAGAGTTCAAGGAGTTGATGTGTGAGGTCATTTTATGAAGTAATAATTTTTTGTGAATATGATTCTGGAAGAATGAAGAATGTTCAAGGTGATACAGAAGATTCTGTAATTTTTTGAAAGCAAAATGTTAACATCTGACTTTAACGTGTGAAGAGATTAGTTAGTAATCTATACGGGTGGTTTATCACGATGGTGGAAGTGATAAAGCAATACAGGAAGTATGTGTATAAACATGTTTAACTACCTTACATTTACCTGCATACCTGAGAAAGTGCCAGGGTTTTGGTTGGGGTGTTTTGTTTTTAATTTTGTTTTTAATTTTGTTTTTTTTAATCGAGGAAGTACTCCCTAAATGGTTTGGAGTTGAAACTTTTTGGCTTACAAAACACTCTTTGGGAAAGAAACTGTCCCCCAAGTAGTACTGTCATAGATCCCTCAAAGGTAGGGTGCTCAGAATTATGTAACAAAGAAAGGGTCATGTTAAATCATTTCTGTGAATTGCTGGCTCACAGAACAAGGGCTGACCTATGGTAACAACTCAATATGTATTTTTTTAAATTAGTGAATAATGTTATGTGATCCAGTTATTCTCAAAATGTGTTCTGGGGATCTTTGGGCATTCATGCAGTCAAACTCATATGTGGATAAAAGACTGATTCAAAGTACAAATAGACCGATAGATTTTAATAAAACAGTATGAGAAGTTCATTGAGATGGTTTCAGAGTCCTCACTGCAGATCATCTTTAAGAAGTATTTCTGGAGTTTTAGTGTAATGTCAAAGAAGAATATATGCAGTTATCTGAAAAGGCTATTAAGACAACCCTTCCGTTTCTAACTACATAATTATGTGAGGTGAGGTTTTCTTCATGTGGTGTAGCTAAAACAAGGCATCACAACAGACTGAATGTGTGTGCGTGCGCTCAGTCATGTCTAACTCTTTGCAACCTCATGACTGTGTGGCCTGTGAGGCTCCTCTGTCCTTGGAATTTTCCAGGCAAGAATATTGGAGTAAGGAAGCAGATTTAAGAATACTGTACACTTGTCCTTTATTAAGCCAGACATTAATGAGATTTGAAAAATATAAAACTATGCCTCTCTTCTCACGAAACAGTTTTTGTTGCATAGAATAATTTTCATAGAATATGGTATTTTTCATAAAGAATGTCATTTATGTCCACATGCCATGGATTTATTATTTTTATTTTAAATGAATTAACAAATACATATTTAAATATTTTCTGTTTTACTTTTAATACGATAAGTATATATGTATTCCATATAAATGAAAGCAGTTTTAAAATTATGTATGCGCAGTTTTTCAGTTTGTCTGACTCTTTGCGACCCTATGGACTGTGGCCTGACAGGCTCCTCTGTCCATAGGATTTTCTAGGCAAGAATACTGGAGTGGGTTGGCATTTCTTCCTCCAGGGAATCTTTCCTGTCTCCTATATCTACTACACTGGCAGGCAGATTCTTTACCATTGAGCTACCTGGGAAGCCCCATTTTTAAAATTACTCAATTTTTAAAAGTAAAGAAAGGATCCTTGGACTTCCCTGCTGGTCCAGTGATTAAGAATCTGCCTTCCCTGGGTTGGGAAGATCCTCTGGAGAAGTAAATGGCAGCCCACTCCAGTATTCTTGCCTGGAAAATCCCAAGGACAGTGGAGCCTAGTAGGCTACTGTCCATGGGGTCACAGAGAGTTGGACACGACTGAGCAACTTCACTTCACTTATTTCACTTCCAACTAGAGAGCCTGCATGCTGCAGCTACTGAAAACCGCACTCTCTGGTGTCCACACATCACAACTAGAGAGTCCATGCACCACAATGAGAAATCCCACATGAAGGAACAAAGATCCCACGTGCTGCAACTAAGACCCAGTGCAGCCGAATAAATAAGGATTAAAAAAATAAAAATATAAGGGTCCTGAGATCAAGATGTCTGGGCACTGTTGATGTAAAGCCCACTAACTTTCACATATGTTAACCATTTACTCAGGCCCCAATGTGGGAGTTATCTCTGATTCCTCACTTCTTCTCATTCTCCACTAATAATCAGTAACATCTGTGGGCTCTATGTTACATTTATTCCCCTCCATTGTTTACTGCTACCATTGCTACCATTTCAGTCCATGTCAACAATATTTCTGTGGATAACTATTATTGCTTCCTAACTTGTATCAGTTCAGTTCAGTCGCTCACTTGTGTCTGACTCTTTGAGACCCCATCGACTGCAGCATGCCAGGCTTCCCTGTCCATCCCCAACTCCCAGAGATTACTCAAACTCATGTGCATCGAGTCAGTGATGCCATCCAACCATCTCATCCTCTGTCATCCCCTTCTCCTCCTGCCTTCAATCTTTCCCAGCATCAGGGTCTTTTCAAATGAGTTAGTTCTTTGCATCACGTGGCCTAAGTATCGGAGTTTCAGCTTCAGGATCAGTCCTTCCAATAAACACCCAGGACTGATCTCCTTTAGGATGGACTGGTTGGATCTCCTTGCAGTCCAGCGGACTCTCAAGAGTCTTCTCCAACACCAGAGTTCACAAGCATCAGTTCTTTGGCGCTCAGCTTTCTTTATGGTCCAACTCTCACATCCATACATGACCACTGGAAAAACCATAGCTTTGACTAGATACACCTTTGTCAGAAAAGTAATATCTCTGCTTTTTAATATGCTGTGTAGGTTGGTCATAGCTTTTCTTCCAAGGAGTAAGCATCTTTTAATTTCATGGCTGCAGTCACCATCTGCAGTGATTTTGGAGCCCCCACAAATTAAGTCTCTCACTGTTTCCATTGTTTCCTCATCTATTTCCCATGAAGTGGTGGGACCAGATGCCATGATCTTAGTTTTCTGAATGTTGAGTTTTACACCAACTTTTTCATTCTCCTCTTTTATTTTCATCAAGAGGCTCTTTAGATCTTTGCTTTCTGCCATAAGGGTTGTGTCATCTGCATATCTGAGGTTATTAATATTTCTGTCAGCAATTTTGATTCCAGCTTGTTCTTCATCCAGCCCAGCATTTCTCATGATATACTCTGCATGTAAGTTAAGTAAGCAAGATGACAATATATAGCCTTGATGTACTCCTTTCCCGATTTGGAACTAGTCTATTGTTCCATTTACAGTTCTAACTGTTGCCTCTGGCCTGCATACAGATTTCTCAGGAGGCAGATCAGGTGGTCTGGTATTCCTATCTCTTGAAGAATTTTCCGCAGTTTGTTGTGATCCACACAGTCAAAGACTTTGGTGTTGTCAATAAAACAGAAGTAGATATTTTCTGGAACTCTCTTGCTTTTTCAATGATCCAGCAGATGTTGGCAATTTGATCTCTGGTTCCTCTGCCTTTGCTAAATTCAGCTTGAACATCTAAAAGTTCATGGTTCATGTACTGTTAAAGCCTGGCTTGGAGAATCTTGAGCATTACTTTGCTAGCATGTGAGATGAGTGCAGTTGGGCAGTAGTTGGAGCATTCTTTGGCATTGCCTTTCTTTGGGATTGGAATGAAAAGTGATCTTTTCCAGTCCTGTGGCCACTGCTGAGTTTTCCAAATTTGCTGACATATTGACTGCAGCACTTTCACAGCATTGTCTTTTAGGATTTGAAATAGCTCAGCTGGAATTCCATCACCTCCACTAGCTTTGTTCCTAGTGATGCTTCCTAAGGGCCACTTGAATCCGAATTCCAGGATGTCTGGCTCTGGGTGAGTGACCACACCATCGTGGTTATCTGGGTCGTGAAGATCTGTTTTGTATAGTTCTTCTGTTGTGTACCTATCTCTATTCTTGACTCCACATGCTTTATACAACAGTGAAAGGGGTCTTTTAAAACATAGAGTAGATTGTTTTATTCCTGTTTAAAACATTCCAATGGCCTCCCATCATCTTTAGAATAACATCTAAACCTTTCATTGCCTACTTAGTTTTGCATTATCTGCTGACTTCTGGCCTCACTTTCTACCAGTCTATTCTTTTTAGATCCTGCTCCAGCCACAATGGATGTTTGCTGGTCTGAAAACTGTCAACTCCTTCCCATGATTCAGATCTCTGCTGAAATGTCACCTCCTCAGAGAATTCCTTCTTGATTATGCTACCCCCATTTGCCTGCAATGCGGGAGACCTGGGTTCGATCGCTGGGTTGGGAAGATCTCCTGGAGGAGGGCATGGCAACCCACTCCAGTATTCTTGCCTGGAGAGTCCCCACGGACAGAGGAACCCGGTCCATGGGGTCACAAAGAGTCGGACATGACTGAATAACTAAGCACAGGACACAGCACATGGTCTCCTATCCTCTGATCTATTTTTACTGTCTAGTCTCTTAAACATTCATATTTTCTTTATAGTATTGATGGCTATCTTGAGTTTTACATTTATTTAATTTTATTACCTGAATCTCTGCTAGAATTGCTCCTAGAATCTCTGCTGAATCTCTGCTAGACTGTAAACTCCATGAATTAAGGACTTTGTACATTATTCCTAATATTTTAACTAATATGTTTAATAATAAACTAATATGCACATAGTACAATACTTTCTCAATAAATATTTATTTAAATTGAATTTTAAACTCAGACACTCAAGAGCCTTCCCTGGTGGTTCAGTGGTAAGACTCCACACTTTCAGTGTAAGGGGTGTGAGTTCAATCCCTGCTTGGGGAACTAAGATCCCACATGTTGCATGGAGCAGCCAAGAAAATTAAAAAAAAAAACAAAAAAACAAAAAAAAAAACCTGACACTCAAAACCATAAATTTTGAAGGAACTGGGATGGAATCCAGTCAAAAGAAACCACAAAGGTAATAGAAACAGAGACAATTTGATATGAAAAATTGTCAACCCGTAAAATGTGGTTAACTAGTTAAAGGGAGAAATAAAGGTCTAAGAAGTACAGAGGTAGTAAATACAGAAAGAATTTACTAATCCTTGGGCTGAAGAACTTGAAGAAGGAAGGAAGGAAGAATCTAGAAGAGCTCTCCTCCCTTTGCCCAAGACAGAGTCTGACGTCTGGAAAGGGTGTTGCTGCCATAGGAACATGCAGTCAGCTAGTGGAAAGAAACTTGCTGAGGCTGTAGCCACAGCCGAACCATGGGACCGGCCTGCAGGGTGGGCCAGAAACACTTATCAGAGTGCCCATGAGCAGAGATGATAATGTGAGCCCATCAACCGGCTCCCTTGCCAAGAACACCCCTCTGGAAGCAGGAAGGGAAGACCCCCTTCCTCCTGCTCTGGCCTCGTGGTGTCCCACCTGGTGTTGACAAAGTCTAAAACTGAGCCAGGAGAAATCAAAGGAGAAGTGTTTAAAAAGGCAGCTCCAGAGTCACAAAACAGGGCAAACAAGGGTGGAAATAAAAGAAGTTTGGAAACAAAAGGCAATAAATTGATAGCTGACGCATTCTATCATGCAAATAATGTGCATCAATTTGAAAATGTAGAACGTATATAGCATGTTTCCATTTGGGGGAGCCAACTCACCAGTATGCTTTCATTTTTGTAGGAGCAAATGAAAATAAGAAGCAGTTCCCCCAGCAGTTAACTGTGTGTATACTAAGGGATAAAATCAGGGCCAGTAGGGGGAAATAGTAATTTTACTATAGACACTATGGATGTATTGAATGCAACAGTGATTACGTATTTGGAAATGCCTACAAAATGTGGCTGATATCCCAAGCCCTTCCATATTGTCAGGGTCAACAATGTTAGAAAGCATGTGCTCCTTTTGAAAATGTCTTGCTTGATCTATGAAATCACTTTGATTTCACTCTGGCCCAATTCTGACCAAAGATTTGTAGTAGTAATTGGCTGGGGACAGGGACAATTCTGAGAAAACTTTTTGTTCTTAAAAAAGAGAACCATGGAAAAAGGTATCCCTTTTTTCTGCCTTTAGGCCATATGGTAGGTGAGAACATACTGCTAGGAGCTTCAACAGTCTCTTGTGACCATGAAGAGAACTGACTTACCCTCTGAGCATGGCAAAACTGAAAGATGTAAGTACTCTGGATCTTGGATTATTTCTTTTAACCACTGATATAACTATCTCTTTCCACCATGTGGCTTCTAGACTCCTTACTATGTGAGATAATAAATCTCTTAAGTTTAATTCACTTGTAGATGGTTCTTCCATCACTTGAAGGTAAAACTATTTTCTCTAGTGATAGAAATGCATTGGCTCAGTGATAAAGAATCTGTCTGCCAACCAGGAGACCTGGATTCCATCTCTGGGTTAGGAAGATCCCCAGGAGAAGGAAATGGCAACCCTCTCCAGTAGTCTTGCTTGGGAAATCCCATGGACAGAGGAGCCTGGTGGGCTACAGTCCATGGGGTTGCAAGGAGCTGGACACAATTTAGCAACTAAACAACAACAACAAATCACGTGTATGATGGGAATTCCCTGACAGTTCAGTGGACTCCGCACTTTCACTGCCATGGGCCCAGGTTCAATCCCTGGCTGGGGAACTAAGCACAGTCAAAAAGGAAAAAAAAAATTGTGCATATGAGTTTTTTCAGTACTTTGGCTGTACAAATGAAGCTGATTTCATACTGCCTTTTTCACTCTATATATGAAACATTAATACCAATAGTATAGTTAATGTTTATTGTTATATATCTGACTGTGATCAGTGCTTTATTTTTTGAGGTATAATTGAGAGACAACAATGTATATATTCAAGCGTATGGAATAATGATTAGATATGCATATATACTGCAAAATGATCACCATGGTAAGTCTGGTCAACATTTGTCAGCATACATAGTTACAAATAATTCTTTCTCTTGTGGTGAGGTCTTAATAGTTATTCTCTTAGCAACTTTCAAATACATAAAATATAGTATTATTGACTTTATTCACTGCGCTATACAGTACATCCCTGTGACTTATTTTACAGCTGGAAGTTTTGACCTTTTGACCCTTTCACCCATTTTTGTCCACCCCCCCACCTCTGGCATCTACCAGTTTGTTCTCTGTATGTGTCTATGAGCTTGGCTTTTATTTTGTTTTGTTTTATTAGTTTCTGTTGTTTATTTTGTTTTCTTTTATAGATTCTACATATAAGGGAGATCTGTGGTATTTGTCTTACCTGTTTCACTTAGCATAATGCCCTAAAAGTCCATCCATGTGGTTGCAAATGGCAAGATTTCTTTTGTGTGTGTGTGTGGCTAAATGCTTGAAAGAGTTTAAATATATGATTTGATGAAGCTCTCGCAAGAGCACTAACATGGGGTATACTTTATGCTCGGGTTACATATGTGAAAATCTAACCTGTACCTCCCCCGAAAGAACTCACAACTCAGTGAGTAGGCAGACAAACACACTGTATGAAAACAGCAAGAAGGGTTGCAGCAGACATATGTGCCCCTCTCTGTCCACCATGCTTTGGATGGAATCATTTCTCCCATACTCAATTTAGGACCCTACCCACCACCCCAACACCTATGCTGGGCCTATGGCCTGGACCTGGCCAGGCAAGATATCTCTTTGTCCTAACCAAAGTGATTATTCAGTAAAAACAGACGTGTGGCCACAGTTAGGCCAATGAGAAACCATCCTAGGATTTTTTTTTTCTTTTTTTCTATTCATCCTAGAACTTTTGATGGAAGTTTCAAGAAAGCAGCTGACAACCTTCTTTGCCATCAAGTAGTGACAGCTTGTCTGAAAATAAGACCAACATAGAGAAAAACAAAGATAAAGATGGAGAAAAATACAGACTCCTGAGGAAATTGGTTAGGCCACTCTATTCAGCTATGCTTTAAAACTCACATCACAGGCTTTCCACTAGTTTTTACATACTGCATTCTGTTTGGTCCTCCTTTACCTATTTTTAAGTCTGATTTGGGTTTAATTTCAGAACTTGCAAATAAGAGACCTGGTATTATACATGTAATAAGAGAGACAGAGATATAAGGATTCCCAAGGGAAGGTCACTTATTTCAATTCTAAGCAATTTCATTAAAAGTTCAGATAAGTAAATCTTTTTTTTTTTTTTTTTGCCTCAGCTCTATAGCGTGTGCGATCTCAGTTCCCCAAGCAGGCATCCAGCTCGCGCCCCTGCCGTGGAAGAGCAGAGTCTTAACCACTGGACTGCCCGGGAAGCCCCGATTAGTCTTGATAAAAGTGAAACTGAATTTCTCAAGAAGTTATAATTAGCAATGCTGAGAAGAAAAGAGGAAGAGGGAAATCAATGGGAAGGTGTGGGAAGAGAGAGTATGATACGTTTATAAAATTCCAGATCTGGCATGTGGCCAGATCTTAGGATGCCTGTGGAGTTCAGAGAAGATAAAACTGGGAAGGCGGGCAGGGCCAGATTATGTAAAGTCTTAGGTTTAGGTTTTCGCTGGAAATTGATGAGGAGTTACTGATCTGTGTATTAGAACATTTCTTGCGATGATGTTGGGGAGGGTATACTGGAAGAGATAAAACTAGAATCAGAGGTGTAGTGAGACAATGACAGGAATCTAGATAAGAAACTGGAAAAGCCCTAAATGAATACTTGAAGATGCATTTAATAAACGGAATTGGCAAGGCTTGAAGATCAATGGATATGGGAAATGAGGAAGAGAGACAAATCCTAGGAGGACTCTGTGTAATTTTGTGAAACTGGGTGGTGCCATTTGCCAAAAAGGGTGCAGGAAGGATAAGAGAGTTTGTGGGGCCACATGATGAGTTCCAAATGGCCCTCAGGGGACAAAGGCCAGCTTAGACTCGAAGGTTAGGATGCCAGCAGGAAGAAGTAGCATTTGAGGCCTTGAACAAAGAAGAGGTAAGGCTAAGTGTATAGATGAAGAAGAGAGAGGGGCCCATGATGGAATTCTGGGGGGCATCAAGTTTTAGATGATGAATCTGCAAAATACACAAAAAAGGGAACAGGAGGCAGAAGAACAGAAACAGTGTGATTTCACAGAAGCCAAACTAAACGTTTCAGGAAGAAGCGGTGAAGAGTGTGAAATATGCAATGCCAAGGAATCCAAGTAAGATGCCTGGAAATTATCCCTTGGGTTTAGACAATGGATGGTCATTAGTGACCACCGCTTATTGGAGTGATTGAGGCATAACACTAACTGCTATGGCTTTAGAAGAATGTGAGAGTAATCTAAGAGAGCACTGACTTGTTTTAAAGAAGGAGTCCAGGGATGGTTCAGAAACTAGAAGGAGACCTAGGATCAAGATTCTCTCCCTCTCCATGATTGTCTCTTTCTCTTTCTGCCCCTCTCTCTCAGGTCTCTGTGGGAGAGACCTGACTTGTTTAAATACCAAAGAGCAAAAGCTGAGTCAAAAGAGGAGCTGATGATAAAGATGAATTGATCTATATGGTGGAGCAAGTCTCTGAGAGTGGGCTGAGCGATTAATCTCAGACAGAAGTTCTCCTCTTTTACTGAATAAAAGATATATAGACAAGCCACAGTACAGAGCTAGATACTTGTTGGAGGTGGGACAGGAAGTTGCTGTATTGAATTCAGCTTGAAGGAACAGCATTTTTAAGATAGGCTACTTGTGATGGTAGTAGTTACAGGTAAAACTAAAATAAAAAATTTTTTTCATTTAAAAACAAGAATAAGTTATATAGTATTAAGTGAAATGTGTGATATATAAAAGTTACCTATAGAGATAAAGTAATGGTGAGAGTGTTTTATAAAAAGAAGAGTAAAAATATTCAAACTGATAAATATGAAGCCCCTTCACCATCACAAGGCTGTGATCCATGGAATACACACCTGATGGTCACCTGATGAAAAGAGCTGATTCATCGGAAAAGACTCTGATGCTGGTAAAGATTGAGGGCAGGAGGAGAAGGGAGTGGCAGAGAATGAAATGGTTGGATAGCATCACTGACTCAATGACCATGAATTTGAGTGAACTGGGGAGATGGTGAAGGACAGAGAACCTGGCATGTGGCAGTCCATGGGGTCACAAAGAGTCAGACACAACGCAGTGACTGAACAGCAAAGCATGATAAATAAGGCGTTTATTTAGCAGCTTCTAGGCCTGATAAAATTATTGAAAAGTTTTAGAGATTGGTTCCAATTGGCAGCTAACTAGAAAAATGGAATCTAAGCAGCACAATTTCAATAAGTGTGCAGATTTCCTCCTGCAAAGCATAATTAAGCTTATTATTTTGAAATAGACATTGGAAACATTTTGGAAGCTCTATATCCTGTGAAAGGACTGAGCTGTTGCCCCTACAACATCTTTTAAAAATTGCAGGGCTTTGGGGACTTCCCTGGAGGTCCTGTGGTTAAGAACTTGCCTCCCAGTGCTGGGGATGTGGGTATGATCCTTGGATGGGGAACTAAGATCCCACAGGCAGCTAAGCCCATGGGAGGCAACTACTAAGCCCTTGATCTCCAGAGCCCAAGTTCCACAATTCGAGAGTCCAGGAGCCACAATGAAAGAGCTGTATGACACACCAGAGATCCTGCTTGCATAATTTTTAAAAATGTACATATCTTAATTTAAAACAATCTTTTAAAAATTAAAATTTAAAGGGCCTTGAATGAGAGAAGTCTGTGATAATTTTAATTAGAATCAGCATTGCTGCTAAGTCACTTCAGTCATGTCCGACTCTGTGAGACCCCATAGACAGAAGCCCACCAGGCTCCCCCGTCCCTGGGATTCTCCAGGCAGGAACACTGGAGTGGGTTGCCATTTCCTTCTCCAGCATTACCCACCTGATAAACAATTTCAGTCATGATGACAAATAATCGTTTCTGTTAAAAAATATCAATCATTCCCAAAGTAGAAGTCTATCTCACTGAGGATAATCAGAAACATGCAAGCCTGATTTAGTTGGCAATTCTTAAAGGTATATATCAAAATAGTTTTTAAATTGTGATTGGAATAGGGATAGTACATAGCAGTTTCTACTTTCATGAGTGGTAACAATTTACTCAAGCTGCAGGTTCTGGTATGTTTGTAAAATTATAATTTATTTTTAGTCAATTTATCTATTTATTTTGTTTTTAAAATGTTCATTGAAAAATTTAAACTATGTAAATGTATAAATATATCCTTTGTAAAAATTCAAACCATATGTGCGTGTCTCTGTGAATATATTTTTAAAGAGTCAGAGAGAGACATACTTAATATTATATCAGTGACATAGCTTAATGTTATAATACCTCATTATTTTTAATGGCTACATAATACTCTATGGTATGGATTTGCTAAAAAATTATTTAATCGTGCTTCTTCATTATTAAAAAATTAATTTATATTCACTCTTAGAGTTCCTGACACATAGAAAGCACTGTATATGCTAGGTCTTATTAAAACTATTATTATATTTTATCATGATTATTACTAACACATTACAGATGAGAAAACTGAGTACCAGAAAGATCAAGTAACTTGAACAATGTCACATAGTTAGTGAAGGAGGCAGAATTGGAATCTAGGGCTTTGATCTTTTACAAGAGGCCATAGTAGTACTTTGTGTCAATTAAAAATAAGAAATAAAAGAAGAACATGAAAGAAAGTAAAGTCTAAACCATTTTGTGGAAGTACTAAGGGAAAAATAATTAACTGCCTGGTGGCATCAGGAAAGGATTGCATTTGAGCTGCTCACTAGTACCTTGAAACTAAAATAAAGGCTGAAAAAGCACAGGAACATCCCAAATGTTTGAAACCGGATAGAGGACAGTGGTCTGGACTTGTCAGACGAGTTTGTCAGAAGGAGAGGCAGTTGATTCGATTTAGAGGAATTTAAAATGTGTGGGAGAGTTTTGTGGGGAATCAGCAGGGACTCAAAAGACTCAGGAGAGGAGATTCCTGGACTTGGCACCCGTGGCCAGCGGAATCCACTGCCGACCGGGAGACAGTCTAGGGCCGGGGCCAGCAGATGATCTGCAGGCAAGGCTTTTAATGAATCATTCTGGGGGAAATGCGCTTTATGTGGAGTATTTGTAGAGAGCTGTAGTTTCAGGATTTCCCACAAATTAGCTTTTCAGGATAGAGCCGCTGAACATCTGTGAGGAGTGGGCTAGGTCGGTGCCAAGTGTGGTTCTACAGCATTTGGCAGGTAAGACACATTATAGTCAAAGTGCCTCTCCAGGGCATCAAGTGCCCTGAAGGAAATGCCCGCCATCCACGCAAGGGGGAAGTGGTTGAGTGATTGAAAGCAGTTGTGTAATACAAAGCCATTGTCACAGAAAATGCCAAATGCGTTCTAACCTTCAAATGCTGAATGACACACAGAATTGCGCAAAGCTTTCAGCCAGACAGCCATAATCATACTGACGTACCTTGGTTCCCACTGCCTTTCCCTCCAAGAACATACATGGGACATTTTTTAAAAATCTGCCCCCAGGGACAAAGAGGCAGCATTTTGCTGTGAAATTCTGGCGTTTTGTGAATGGACGAGGAAAACTGCATGCACATTTAGTTCAAGCACTTAATATCATCTGGCAAAAGCGTCTCTCATTTAGTAGGGATTGACAATTAAAAAAAAAATTTCTCCATGGCCTTAACTAATGCTTCATTCTTTTATACTTAATGTACTTGTTCATTCTTTTTTAAAATATGTATATATATATATGCATGCATGTAGCTCTGCTGGGTCTTAGTTACGGGATGTGGGATCTAGTTCCCTGACCAGGGATCAAACACAGGCCCCTTGCATTGGGAGGATGGAGTCTTAGCCATTGGACCACCTGGGAAGTCCCATGTGTTCACTGTTTAATGATGTTCTCAGAAGTGTTGGCTCCTCCTACATCCTCTTTATCAGAAATAGTTCAGCTTGTCCCCATATAAGTTAAGCTGTTCACTAGTTAAGAGCTATACTGCTATTAATTATTTTCAGCCAAAAAACTGTACACGAAAAGAGAAATCTATAAAGCAGATTCAAGCAAAATTTAAATCATTCATTTAATCAGGTGAACAGTGTTATGCTGCTCCCAACGGGAAATCCCTGCTGACTGTGTGGCTCAGGTCCCTTTGCACTTGTCAGGCTGAGATTATGTTGTGTCCTCTTTTGACTCAGTTCTTCCAGAGCCTTCCTCACGTTGTCTCTCTGGATGTTGCAGAGAGGTAATGGGTAAGGGCAGAGGCGCTACCACTAGACTGCCTGGGTGGTTTAAATCCTGCTGTTGCTAATACTTACTGGCTCTCTGGCCTTACACAAGTTACTTAACTTTTATTTTTTTTTTTAACTTGGTTATTTTTGATACAATTTCCACATCTGGAAAATGGGAACAAAAATAGTCCCTTCAGCATTGAGTTATGATAATTTAATGACTTAATGCCCAAAGAATAGAACGTAGAAAATATTTAATAGGTTGTATTATTATTTATACACCAGGCTGTGATGTCATTTGGCATGCACACATAATTTGCATAGGCTACTTACACACATGATTTGCATAGACTTTGTATTGTGTCGAGTTGGCTAGCCTGAAGTCTGTTTCTCAGAGTGAATTTTCTTGTATGTTTCTGGTTAGGGTAAGTCACAGGAGATATTCTTGTGCAAGATTTTGAGGGCAGAAGTGAGGCAGCACTTTGTAGGTCACACATTTTGTCATTTGTCTGCTGGCTGACCCAATTTGTGTAAACCAGTGGCCAGACCTGCAAGTCCTCCAACTTTCCCTGGATCCAGGGGCTTAAATTCTACAAAGCAGCTCAAGAAAGTGCTTCAGGGTAATCTTAGCCAATGAGACAGAACTAGGAGTCTTTTACAAGTGGTTTATTGTCTTTGCTATTGTTACTTCTCTTGCCCAATAATGGTCCTTTGCTCCTGCATTCTTTTGTTCCCTTAATTAAGATCATTAATTACTGAGACCTGGTTCAAGGGCAAGCATTGTGGTCAGGCTGAGATCACAAAATGGCTTAGGCCAAAAATGGCTTCTCTTATGTTTTGATAGCCATCTCTGGTTCTTTTTCTCTGGGGCTCCCTCTACCCTATCTGCTTACAAAATTTTGAGGAAAAAAGTTCAAGGAATAGTCCAAGAGAATTCTATTATTATTATTTTTTTCTTTTTCGGCATCACAACATTTAAGAGTCACAGATTTAGAAAGGTCTTTAGTTACCACTCTTGCTTGGAAGAGCCTGAAGCCCCAATCTCTCAAAGCCTGTTCCATCAAAACCCCAGCCTTCTTTCTTTCCTTTCCTCTGTTGTCATTCCAAGGGTAAAACTCTAAGCAAACGTCTTTTAAGTCAGTGTCTATTTCTCAACCAAGCTTCTACAATTCTCTTATTTGCTTGCCCAGTTTGCTTTTACGGTTCAGCAAAGCTTTGTTCCTTAGTTTGTCTGTTTTGTAGCAACATAGAGATATTAAAACTGAAGCACAAACTCTAGACATAGTCTAGGTCAGTGAACAATAGTCATACCTACTACATCCCAGAGCTGTGATCCCAGGTTTCTGAACTTGGCTACAGTTATTTTCGATAATTTTTCTGATTGTGAACTCATTGAAACAGGAGGAAAATGAGCACGGCACAACCTCTAAAATAATGACATAGCTGTTGAGGACACAGCAAAAACTGGTTAGAACCAACCAGGATAGCAGAAGTTTCAACTTCCAGTAGATCTTGACCCTCGTTATACATTCACTGTGTAATAATGGGGAGAAACGGTATGGACCTGACAGAAGCATAAGAAGAGGTGGCAAGAATACACAGAAGAACTATACAAAAAAGGTCTTAATGATCCAGATAACCACAATGGTGTGATCTAGACCAGACATCTTGGAATGCGAAGTCAAGTGGGCCTTAGAAAGCATCACTAAGAACAAAGCTAGAGGAGGTGATGGAATACCTGATGAAAGTGAAAGAGGAGAGTGAAAAAGTTGGGTTAAAACTCAACATTCAGAAAACAAAGATCATGGCATCTGGTCCCATCCCTTCATGGCAAATAGATGGGGAAACAGTGGAAACAGTGAGAGACTTTATTTGTGGGGGCTCCAAAACCACCGCAGATGGTGATTGCAGCCATGAAATTAAAAGACGCTTACTTCTTGGAAGGAAAGTTATGACCAACCCAGACAGCATATTAAAAACCAGAGACATTACTTTGTCAACAAAGGTCCGTCTAGTCAAGGCTATGGTTTTTCCAGTAGTCATGTATGAATGTGAGAGTTGAACTATTAAGAAAGCTGAGTGCCAAAGAATCGATGTTTTTGGACTGTTGGAAGAGACTCTTGAGAGTCCCTTGGACTGCAAGGAGATCCAACCAGTCCATCCTAAAGGAAATCAGTCCTGAATATTCGTTGGAAGGACTGATGCTGAAGCTGAAACTCCAATACTTTGCTCACCTGATGCGAAGAGCTGACTCATTTGAAAAAACCCCGATGCTGGGAAAGATTGAAGGCAGGAGGAAAGGGGACGACAGAGGATGAGATAGTTGGATGGCATCACTGACTTGATGGACATGAGTTTGAGTAAACTCCAGGAGTTGGTGATGGACAGGGAAGCCTGGCATGCCGCAGTCCATGGGGTTGCAAAGAGTCGGACATGACTGAGCAACTGAACTAAGCTGAACTGATATGCTCATTGTAATGTATTAGCATGCTAAATGCTAATGCCATCAATCATCAATGCCATCACTGTTCTGAGCTGGTGGCCCAGTTCCTGGAAATGTCTGCCTCCTCTCCACAATAGCTGGAGTAATCCTCTCACTCATTAGCCCATAAAAACTAAGTGGCCATATTTCAAGGCCACTTGCCTTCTGAGATGGCCCACACTCTGTGGAGTGTTTTCCTCCCAGAGCTGTTCTCATCATTTGAGATGGATTGCATTCTGTCTCTGGAATGTGTTTCTCTCTAAATAAATCCATTTCTTCCCTATCACTTTGTCTCTCACTGAATTCTTTCTATAATGAGACATTAAGAACCCCAGGTTTGTTAAGTCCTGAGACCAGGTATGATCTCAGTTAAAAGATAGTGGGTTCGAGTCCCAGTCTGGGCTGCATGCTTTCAGTATTTTACTACCCTTCTGCCACTGTTTATAAAATTATTTTGGAATCACTTTATAGATGCCTAGTTTGAGTGGTGTGTGCTAAGTCTCTTTAGTTGTGTCCGATTCTGTGCAGCCTGCTAAGCTCCTTTGTCCTTGGGATTCTCCAGGCAACAATACCGGAATGGATTGTGGTGCTCTCCTCCAGGGGATCTTCCCAGCCCAGAGGATGAAGCTGAGTCTTTTATATCTAACCTGCATTGGCAGGCAGGTTCTTACCACTAGCGCCACCTGGGAAGTTTGAGTGCTACCTCTTGGAATAAAATGACTGTTTTCTAATTGTAGTACTATTTTTAGCACTCACTAATTAGGGGCATTTAATATCTGTCCTTTTTGGGATATTCAGTAAAACTGGTATGCTGTTTCTATTTTAGGGCAACCTACTTTCCATTGCTCAGCATGTTTATACAACATACTCTATTTGTGCCCTCATTAACAGAAGCCAGAGCTGCTCATATGTTCCCACAGCAGATGCCAGGGCCCTTCTAGCTCTGGTCCTAAATTTACACTCAAACAAACCTGGAATTTTAAGAGTAGACCCTAATGACTTTCAGATTTTAAATCCTTTCCTGAAATTCCTTGTCTACACGACACCAAAGCAAACACTGATAGAGTGAATCAACTGGCTTTCTCTGGAAAATCCACTTGATGGCAGTTTTTGCTTTCAAAATAATAGAAACTTTTCAACATATGAAGGCTCATCTTCTATACTTTGAACAGTTTTGGATCAAAACTGTTGATCCAAAAATTGCTAAAAAATCTTCTGCCCAATTTGCATTTTATATACATTCACTGTAATTGTTTGTGGAAACAGAAAATTTTCACTTTGATGAAATATGACTCTTAAAGAACATATCAACTTTTCTCTCAAACCATTTATTCAATTTTTCCTCCTAGAAAGACTTCAGTTTCTTTCTCTTCATTATGATTTTCTAGCCAAACTTTTCTTTCTACTGTAAAAGTAGGGTATCTGTTTAAATGACATTTTTTGTAGAAGCCAGTAAGAAAATAGATAGACTTTGAAGTAGTTTTCATTAGTTTTAATGTAGCGATTGAACAGCCTAATTTCAGTGTGAAATCTAACTGAATAAAACTGAGAAACAGTTTTATTTTTTCCCCATCAATCTAAGGGACATATACGAATGTGTTCATAATGCAATTTAATAATTTAGTAGATCTCCATTTCTTCCGTCAGATTTTTAAAATCATTATGTTATTCCTTTCTTAAAAAATAATTCCTTTATTTATCTTTGGCTCTGCTGGATCTTCACTGAGCATGAGATTTTCTCTAGTTGGAGTAAGCAGGAGCTATTCTTTCTTTTGGTGCATGGGCTTCTCAATGTAGTCACTTCTCTCGTGGTGGAGCAAAGGCTCTAGGATTTGTGGGCTTAGTAGTTGCAGTACCCAGGCTTTAGAGTTCAAGAGTTGTGGTGTGCAAGCTTAGTTTAAGACCCAGAAAAGATGTCCTTGTCATTATAGGGGACTAGAATGCAAAAGTAGGAAGTCAAGAAACACCTGGACTAACAGGCAGATTTAGCCTTGGAAGAATGAAGCAGGGCAGGCAAAGGCTAATAGAGTTTTGCCAAGAGAACGCACTGGTCATAGCAAACACCCTCTTCCAACAACACAAGAGAAAACTCTACACATGGACATCACCAATGGTCAACAATGAAATCAGACTGATTATATTGTTTGCAGCCAAAGATGGAGAAGCTCTATACAGTCAGCAAAAACAAGACCGGGAGCTGACTGTGGCTCAGATCATGAACTCCTTATTGCCAAATTCAGACTTAGAGAAAGTAGGGAAAAACACTAGACCATTCAGGTATGACCTAAATAAAATCCGTTACTGAGGAGGCCTTACAAATAGTGTGAAAAGAAGAGAAGGGAAAGCAAAAGAAGAAACAAAATGATGCACCCATTGGAATGAAGAGTTCCAAAGAATAGCAAGGAGATATAAGAAAGCCTTCCTCACTGATCAGTGGAAAGAAATAGAGGAAAACAATAGAATGGGAAAGACTAGAGATCTCTTCAGGAAAATTAGAGATTCCAAGTGAACATTTCATGCAAAGATGGGCTCAATAAAGGACAGAAATGGTATGGACCTAACAGAAGCAGAGGATATTAAGAAGAGGTGTCAAGAATACACAGAAGAACTGTACGAAAACGATCTTGATGACCCAGATAATCATGATAGTGTGATCTCTCACCTAGAGCCAGCCATCCTGGAATGCGAAGTCAAGTGGGCCTTGGGAAGCAGCACTAAGAACATAGCTAGTGGAGGTGATGGAATCACTGGTGAAATCCATGGTGAAATAGTTCACCAGTTGAGCTATTTCAAATCAAAAAGATGATGCTGTGAAAGTGCTGAACTCAATATGCCAGCAAATTTGGAAAACTCAGCAGTGGCCACAGGTCTGGAACAGGTCAGTTTTCATTCCAATCCCAAAGAAAGGCAATGCCAAAGGATGCTCAAACTACCACATTGATCGCTGAGGAAGGCTTTCTTATCTCTCCTTGCTATACTTTGGAACTCTGCATTCAGATGCTTATATCTTTCATTTTCTCCTTTGCTTTTCACTTCTCTTCTTTTCAGTTATTTGTAAGGCCTCCTCAGACTGCCATTTTGCTTTTTTGCATTTCTTTTCCATGGGGATGGTCTTGATCCCTGTCTCCTGTACAATGTCACAAACCTCCATTCATAGTTCATCAGGCATTCTGTCTGTCCCTTAAATCTATTTCTAGTCCCTTAAATCTATTTCTCACTTCCACTGTATAATCATAAGGAATTTGATTTAGGTCATACCTGACTGTGGTGTTGGAGAAGACTCTTGAGAGTCCCTTGGACTGCAAGGAGATCCAACCAGTACATTCTGAAGGAGATCAACCCTGGGATTTATTTGGAAGAATGATGCTAAAGCTGAAACTCCAGTACTTTGGCCACCTCATGCGAAGAGTTGACTCATTGGAAAAGACTTTGATGCTGGGAGTGATTGGGGGCAGGAGGAGAAGGGGACGACAGAGGATGAGATGGCTGGATAGCATCACTGACTTGATGGATGTGAGTCTGAGTGAACTCCAGGAGTTGGTGATGGACAGGGAGGCCTAGTGTGCTGCAATTCAGGGGGTCACAAAGAGTCAGACATGACTGAGCAACTGGACTGAACGGAACTGAACTGAACTGAATGGTCTAGTGGTTTTCCCTACTTTCTTCAATTTAAGTCTGAATTTGGCAATAAGGAGTTCATGATCTGAGCCACAGTCAGCTCCCGGTCTTGTTTTTGCTGACTGTATAGAGCTTCTCCATCTTTGGCTGCAAATATAATCAATCTGATTTTGGTGTTGACCATCTGGTGATGTCCATGTGTAGAGTCTTCTCTTGTGTTGTTGGAAGAGGGTGTTTGCTATGATCAGTGTGTTCTCTTAGCAAAACTCTATTAGCCTTTGCCCTGCTTCATTCCGTACTCCAAGGCCAAATTTGCCTGTTATTCCATGTGTTTCTTGACTCCCTACTTTTGCATTCCAGTTCCCTATAATGAAAAGGACATATTTTTTGGGTGTTAGTTCTAAAAGGTCTTGTAGGTCTTCATAGAACCATTAAACTTCAGCTTCTTCAGTATTCCAGGTTGGGACATAGTCTTGGATTACCATGATATTGAATGGTTTGCCTTGGAAACGAACAGAGATCATTCTGTCATTTTTGAGACTGCATCCAAGTACTGCAGTTCGAACTCTTTTGTTGACCATGATGGCCGCTCCATTTCTTCTAAGGGATTCATGCCCACAGTAGTAGATATAATGGTCATCTGAGTTAAATTAACCCATTCCAGTGTAACATTAGGCTAAAGTAAAAGTGACCTTATTAGGTTCAATTCATTCCCTGGAGGAAGAGAAACAGGCATGGCTTTCTTGACATAAGAGAAGCCATTTTTGACTTAAATCATTTTGTGATCCAAGATTGACCAGAATGCTTGCCTTTGAACCAGTCTCAGTAATTAATCATCTTCAGGGAACAAAAGAATTCAGGGGACTTCCCTGGTGGTCCAGTGGCTAGAACTCTGCTCCCAATGCAGGGGGACTGAGTTCAGCCCCTGGTGGGGGAACTAGATCCCGCATGCTGCAACTAATACCCAGTGCAGCCAAATAAATGAAAATTTCCTTAAAAAATAAAAAAAGAATTCAGGAACAAAAGACTGTTATCAGGCAAGAGAAGTAAAAATGGCAAAGATAATGACCACTTGCAAAAACTCCAGTCTGTACCAATGGCAAAGATTAGCCTGAAGCACTTTTCTTGAGCCGTTTTGCAGAATTTAAGCCTCCCTTGAGTGCTCAACCATCAGATCAAGTGGAACCTAAGGGATGATGATGTTGACCCTTTTTGAATTTCATGACTTCAGTCAACTAAAGCATGGATTCTGTTGACCTTTGCTGAAACTCGACACTAAGTTTTCCTCTGCTCAAGCCCCTTCATGAAGATGCATGTACCCTTAGCTTAAAACTTCCCTGATTTTGCTGTTTGGGGTGACAGTCCTTTGGGAAAGATCTCCGCTGTTCTCCTTACTTGCTGCAGGTAATAAACACTTTCTTCTCCAATTCTTAGAGTAGGGGGGTCACAAAGAGTCGGACACAACTGAACGACTGAACTGAACTGAACTGAACTGAACTGTGTCTTTTGGCTCAACACCCACCAAGAGGGGAATCCAATTTTCAGGTAACAATTTCTCTCTTATCTAAAGTTATTTAATAGGTGGTTCATGGCAAATAGTGCAGCTTACACATGAAATTCATCGAAGGACCCAGGTTCCTCTAGTGTGGCTGTTCCTAAATGATTGTTTCATATTTGACCAGCAGGAAATGGAGGAGAAAGTCGGTTACACTCTGTTTCTAAAACCACAAAGAACAGTGACACACGTTAATTCTACTCACATCCCTTAGCCGGAACCTAGTTACATGGTGATGTCTAGCTTAAAAAGAGAATCTTAAACTCAGCAGTCTAATAAAAGTTTCCTACTGAAGCTTTTATTACTGGAGACAAAGTAGAAAACAGACATCAAGGGCACAGCTAGCAACCTCTGCCAAAACCACTTTGGTGACCCAAATATCTGAGCGTATTGCTTTTTCACAAGGGGAACACCTTTGCCCCTAGGAAAGTGAGATGGTCCCCAAGTATTATCTGCTTGCTGCACTTGCTTACAGTCCAGGTTTGCTGGGTGTTATCCAGTATGTCTGAGTGATGTATGTTCTTTTAATTAGGATGGGATGTGGGTCTTATGATCCAACAACCTGTAAACTGAAAGAAACACTTTCTCCACAAACCTTAGCCCCAACCAGTATACAAAGAAGGGATGGGAACCAAGTAAGCGCAATACAAACTCCCATTCAGAAAGTGAAAAAATTGGAAATTCATATAAAGCACTGATATCTAGCAATTTTAAAATCCTACTAACAGAAATTACCAAAACTCCCTACCCTGAGCAATATTAAATATTTCATTGTGTCTGTTTACCAAATTTTTATCCATTCATCTGTTGATGGCCATATAGGGTGCTTCCATACCTTGGCTGTTGAAAATAATGCTTCTATGAACACTGGGTGCATATATCTTTTAAAATTGTGTTCTTTGGATAAGCACCCTAGAAGCAGAATTGCTGGATAATATGGTAATTCCATTTTTAGTGTTTTTGGGAAACTTCCCTACAGTTTTCCATACTGGCTGCACCAATCTGCATTCCCACCAACAGTGCACAGTGTTTCCTTTTCTCCACATCCTCACCAACACTTGTTATTTCCAGTCTTTTTGACAATAGCCATCCTGACTGCTATGAGGTGTTATCTTACTGTGTGTACTTTTAAAAATGGAATTTGTTACAGTGTTGCTCCTGTTTTATGTTTTGGATTTTGGCCATGAGGCATGTGGGATCTTAACTTCCCAGCCAGGGATCAAGCCTGCACCCCCTGCATTGGAAGGTGAAGTCTTAACCACTAGACTGCCGGGTAAGTCCCTATTTCATTGTGGTTTTGATTTGAATTTCTCTGATGATTACTGTTGCTGAGCATCTTTCCATAAGTCTGTTGGTCATCTACGTGTCTTGGAAAAATAACTTTTCAGGTCTTTTGTCAATTTTTGAAATGAATTATGTGTTTTGGTTTGTTTTTCCTTTTGAATTGCATGAATTATTTGCATACCTTGGCTATTAATCCCTTTATTAGACATATCATTTGCAAATGTCTTCTCTTATTCAGTAGGGTGACTTTTCATTTTTTTGATGGTTTCCTTTGATGTATAAAAGCTTTTAAGTTTGGTTAGGTCCCATTTGTTTATTTTTGCTTTCGTTTCCCTTGCTGAGGAGATAGATCCACCCCCTGCAGGAAAAAAAAATTATATATATTGCTAAGATCTATGTCAGTGGGAGTATTGCCAATGTTTTTTTCTTGGAGTTTTATGGTTTCAAGCCTTACGTATGTTTAATTCATTTTGAGTTTATAAAGTAGGGGGTTACTGTATCTTTTATCCCCTGATTCTGCTTTCTGGGAGATTTCTGTTTCCTGTGATTGTATCTAAAGTCGGGAGAAGGGCTGTGCTCTCCTCAGGAGGCTAAACATCATTTACACCTGCTTCCTCTTGGTGATGATCTGGGAATCCAGAGGTTCCTATAGAGATCAAAAACTATCACAGGCTTTTGTGAGCCAGCCTGTAAGTTCTTTTTAGCAGTAAAGTTTCCTTGCTATGCTTCTTGTGTTTCCAGGTAACCACAGCAAAGCCTATCATCTAGGCACACGGTGATTGAAATCTGTGGTCTTTAATTTCCTGCCCTTGGCACTCTAGCCACACCTGTCACTTATCCCCAAATTGAAGCTGTCTGGAAGAGAAGCCCTGAGTAAGAGGGTAGCATCCAGAATCTGATTCTTGCCAGTGATAAGTTTCATCATGACCAAGTTCTCGTTACCTAATGCAGTTGCTTGAGAAAGGATGGGCTAGGAAATAGATGGGGCAACAGTGGAAACAGTGTCAGACTTCATTTCCTTGGGCTCCAAAATCACTGCAGATGGTGATTGCAGCCATGAAATTAAAAGATGCTTACTCCTTGGAAGAAAGTTATGACCAACCTAGATAGCATATTCAAAAGCAGAGATATTACTTTGCCGACTAAGGTCCATCTAGTCAAGGCTATGGTTTTTCCTGTGGTCATGTATGGATGTGAGAGTTGGACTGTGAAGAAGGCTGAGCGCCGAAGAATTGATGCTTTTGAACTGCGGTGTTGGAGAAGACTCTTGAGAGTCCCTTGGACTGCAAGGAGATCCAACCAGTCCATTCTGAAGGAGATCAGCCCTGGGGTTTCTTTGGAAGGAATATTGCTAAAGCTCACCTGAAGAGTTGACTCATTGGAAAAGACTCTGATGCTGGGAGGGATTGGGGGCAGGAGGAAAAGGGGACGACAGAGGATGAGATGGCTGGATGGCATCACTGACTCGATGGACGTGAGTCTGAGTGAACTCCAGGAGTTGGTGATGGACAGGGAGGCCTGGCGTGCTGCAAACATGGAGTCTCAAAGAGTCAGACATGACTGAGTGACTGAACTGAACTGAACAGCTTCCTTTCTTTCCTTCTTTTTTTCTTTTAATATACTGCCTGTTTAGAATCAGAAGCACCTCTTATAGCTAACCTGAATTCATGACTCTCTTACAACTTTTTGACAAGAGGCAAAAAGCAGCCGACTCACACTGATGCTATGAGTTTTCCCATTACTTCCACTTGAACTGTAGGCTCTTTAGCATATAGTTTGTGTGTAAGCTGTTACAAATGATGGTTCTATGAAAGCTTTTCAGTATAAAACAAGTATCCCTAGGGATTTCCCTGGCCCATGTTCAATCCCTGGTCAGGGAAGTAAGATCCTGCAAGCTGCATGGTGTAGCCAAACAACAACAAACACAGTTATCCCCAAATTTTTCACTCTGCACAATCTGTTCCTTTGTCACCAATTCCCCAGTCTTCACATGGCATTACCCCAATTTGTGTGTCTGTGTCCAAATTTCCTGCTTTTATAAGAGCATCTGTCAGGTGAGGGGCCTACCTACACTGGTATAACTTTATCTGTTCTAACTAATTACATCTGCAAAAACCTTATTTCCAAGTAAGCTTACATTCTGAGGTTCTGGGGGTTAGAACTTCAACCTATGAGGTTAGAAGTGGGCCACAATGCATCCTAGATGTAAGAGATGGAAAGTTGCTAATAGCAAACTCCCAGACTCAGGAAGGAAGTGAAAACCAATTAGATGCAATTGAAAACAGAGTGACTGAGACAGTGAATGAAGTCATCTCATAAGGATAATAATATCTATCTCTTAGAGTTATTATAGGACTGAAGAAGATAACCTCATGCCAATGCAGGAGACACAGGACACGTAGGCTCAGTCTCTGGGTTGGAAAGAATCCTCAGAGGAGGAAGTAGCAACCCCTACTCCAGTATGCTTGCCTGGAGAATCCCATGGACAGAGGAGCCTGGCCGGCTATAGTCCCTGGGGCTGCAAAGAGCGGGACACGACTGAGTAACTGAGCATGCTCACACACACAAGATAACACATGTAAAACATTTAGCCCAAAACCCAGAATGTATAAAAAGTACTCAATAAATTAGTTAAGGATCCTGACTTCCTTTCAATAAATAGTAGTTGCCACTATAAAAATAACACGACTGTTAATATTCTTCAATTTATTCATTAATTCAATTTTACAGGTAGTGCTAATGGTAAAGAATCCACCTGCCAATGCAGAAGATATAAGAAATGTGGGTTTGATCCCTGGGTCAGGAAGATTCCCTGGAGGAGGGCGTGGCAACCCACTCCAGTATTCTTGCCTGGAAAATCCCATGGACAGAGGAGCCTGGAGGGCTACAATCCATAGGGCCACGAAGAGTTAGACATGACTGAGCACACACATATCAGTTTTAATTTGTGAACTCCCATCTGTACTAGCCCCTATGGGAAGAGCAGAAATGTAAAGGAGATTAAAAATAAATATTTGTTTAACAAATGAATGAGTGAGCTTACAGTCAATGGGGCAGAAAGGCATGTAGACAATTAGGGGCCAATTAAACAAGTGCAAAAAGGCATACAGAGTCCCTGTGGGAAGAATTGGAGGGCCAGGAATGGCTTCAGCAAGAAATGGTAGTTGAATATTTACCTGTGCCTTCACACCATTGGACTGATAGAAAAGCACCCCAACATTAATAAGTTTTATATCGACTCGATTACATCATAGAAATTGACAGTGAACATGCCATCTCTACCCACACTATGGTGGTATGTTTTTATGTTGCCAGTTCCATAAGGCTAAGAGATTAATCTTCCCATTTTGGAAGGTTTGACTTGGAATATAGCCCAAAGAAGAATTTAAAGAATACTTTAATAGAACCCATGCATAATTATAAATAATATTTGATGAGAATCCTTATAAAGAACATCAAGTTTCAAAAGCTTAGCATCTTTGATTACAAAGAAATAGAATACATCATGTTCAAAGAAGTTCAGAAATAACAAATAACACATACAATCAACTCTTGAAACAAAGACCATAGAAACGGTCTTTATTTCTCACTCTTCTTTTCTTTACTTCTTAAAGCTATACATGTGGTATCTCTTATTTTGGCTGATGAAACTTGAGTAGAAAGATTACTTGTCATTTCCGCACAGGAACTCTGTTAGTCAGAGTGTGGTAAATTACACTGGCTTTTCCTATCTCAGTGATCAGAAAACACTGCCTAGACAGTGATACTCCATCATTCTGTGTTTCTGAGTGACACTGATTACCAAAGACATGTACCAACCTACACTGCACAGGTGAGTAAGAAATATGACTTTTTTTGTGCTCAACCCCTGAGATTGGGGATTGTTTGTTAATGCAGCATAACCTAGCAGCATCCTATTGATATAATAGCTGAAACTTTAAATCTGCATTTGATGCATCAATATCTTTAGGGTGCAATTAGAAGCTGTTTTCTTTCTCTTTTACCATGAAATCTTGTTCAGTTAATCAGTGGACTGTCCTCACTATAGAAAGGACTTCTTAATAACTTATGAAAGATTTCAAAGGGCTTGTCATCTCCTTAGACTATAAAAAATTTTTTGAGTATTTTTGGCCATGCAATTTGTGGGTGTGTGTGTGCAGAGAACCATCATAGCTTTTATCTAGTTCCCCAGGAAGCCCATAACCTACGTAATAATAAGAACCACTATGGAAGCCTGTATTTATATTCCTTCATCAGTAAAGAATTGTATCACAACTTGACATTGATCAGTAAACAGTATCTGTAGTCAGAATGTTAGTTGGAGAGAACATTATTTTGGAAATTTAATGAATTAACTATGTATTCTAAATTAAATAATTTACTAATGTAAATTGTACATGAGAACATAGTGAGCTATCTTCAAGAGCTTGGAAATGAAGTTGACTTCTGAGAGTTCAACTATGAAATTCAAACTAAGAAATGATATAAGAACTAGGCAAAATTGTAATGTATTGAAGAAAGAGGATGGTTCTCAGGTCTGAGTAATATATGACTCAGCCAAATCAGTAACACTTATGTTTCCAAAGAAATAACGTGCCCCTCACAAAAGATTGAAGAAAGGATAGAGTGATTAGTAACAGATCATGGAACAGGAAGACTTTAACAAATGGATCCATCAGATTACTTTGGGAGGGCCCTAAATTCTCTCCTCCTCTCCTAACATTTCTGCCTCAACCTAAAAGAAGGAATTTTTCTTCCCAAGGAAGAAGAAATTGATACTTAGCCATGTTTCATTGCTTCCCAAATTTAGCAATTGACCTAGGAATGCATCTTTGGGAGATCCCTGGCTCTGTTAACATAGGAGACAATGGGGATTAAGCTCTGAGAGAGTAATTTAACTTGCTAGTGAGCCCTGGCTCACAAAGCTATTAAACTGAACCATGTGTGTATGTGCGTGCTAAGTCACTTCAGTCATGTCTGACTCTTTGCAACCCTTTGGACTGTAGCCCTCCAGGCTCCTCTGTCCATGGGCTTCTCCAGGCAAGAATACTGGAGTGGGTTGCCCTTTCCTCCTCCAGGGGATCTTCCCCACCCAGAGATGGAACCTGTATCTCTTATGTTTCCTGCATTGGCAGACAAGTTCTTTACTGCTAATGCAACCTTGGAAACCTGAATTGAACCATAGGAACTGCTGATATTCAACCATTTTTAACCTACAAAAATGAAGGTTATATATGGTTCTACATGATTCTATCTAATGAACTGAGATTTGAGTTCAGATTGATCTAGTTCCAAAGCTTGGCTCTTTCCACTATGAAGCACTGCCTTTTTTTGCAAAATGTGTGAAATGTATTTACTGGCCTATTTTAAGAGGTATGTGTACGGGAGGGGAGAGCATGATGATTGGAAGCGCTATTTATAAAGACTGACTGGAAACAGAGTGTAGGATGGATTGAAGAAGAGGCTTTATGTAGAAAGATTAGGTATGAGAGGGACCAGGACCAGTAGACCATAAAGAAGTATGAAATTAAAAGGGATAGAAAGGATGGGAAGAATTCAAAGGAAAAAAATTCCGGAAACATAACTTCTCCACTCTTGCCAGAGGGACACTAAAGAGATCATTCCTTGCTTTGGGGGACAGTCCAGCTCTGCCCACGCATTATCAGTAGACAGACCTGATATCCCATCTTATGACTCACTTTTTATGTAACGAGAGTGATTCACTTCTCTTCCGTCTACATTTTCTCTCTGGGCTGTCTTTTCCGATCTCATAGCCTAGACTGCCAAGTGAATGTCAATGATTTACAGATCTTTATCTCTTGCCAAAACCTTTCTCTTGGTCACAGATTCCTTTACTCCATTGACAATGGAATAGCTTCATCTTATTGTCCCAGAAGCATCTCAAACTCAGTGTATACCAAGTTGAATTCACAGATTTCTCCACTAATTTGATCTCCCCTGTATTTCTACCATTAGTTAATTAAAATCATACTAGAGACTCATCTTATATTGATACCTTCTTCTCCATCCTCAACATCTAATCTGCTTTTCTAACCTTTTCTTTTATCTCCTAAGCATTTCCTTTACTCTGTTTCCATTGTCAGATTTTAGCTGCACACTGTTTTTTTATAACAGGATCTTAATTCCCCAACCTGGGACCAGGGATCAAACCTGTGCCCCCTGTAACAGAAGCAGGGGGGTCCTAACCACTGGACCAGCAGGAAATTCCCTGTAATGGCCTTTTTATTAGTCTTCTTTTTCTATTTTAGAAGATACTCTTTAAGTAAATTGCCAGTAATTCCCCCTTCAGAAAACTCCTTTCTATGCTTATTTTCACCACCTGTTTACTGATTAATTTTCTAGCTTCATCTTCTACCATTCTTTCCCTTGCATTTTTTTTTCATTTCTCCAGTGATTTCTAGACAAAAAGGATTGTCAGCTCCCCCTGCATACCATAGCTTGTCATGCCTTCATGCATGCATACAGATTTTTCCTCCACCTAAAAGGCCCTTCCTCCACCTCTGCCACACCTCATATCCTGCCTTGTCCACCTAGTTGTCTTAGTCATACTTAAAAACAGCTTTCCATCTCTCCTTGAATCCCTCCCACACCTCCTTCTCCTCCCCCCAGGCAGAGTGAGTTGTTCCCTCTTTTCTACTCCCATAATGCCTTCTTTCTACATTTACATTGCACTAATTACCTCCTTATATAATAGCTGTCCGCCCCATAGACTGTATTCTTGAGGGTCATATCTTGAATGAGTAAATGAATGAGGTAGTCTAAGCCAATTTGATTTCCCTTTTATGATACATAAGTAGTTTAAAATGAACTGTTGAAATGTAACTGGTATTTCCAGAAGTCTATGAAACACAGACTGTTATGATTCAACCCTAACAAGGACCAATCAAAAATGGACAGTAAGTTTCTCTTCGTCTTTCCTTATTCTCTGTGATTAAATAAGGAAAATCTTTGGTTAGCCTTTACAGACTTCTGGAAATATATTGCATGTTCAGAATAAAAACATTACAGCCATTAAAAAGAATACATTTGAATCAGTTCTAATGAGATGGATGAAACTGGAGCCGATTATATATACAGAGTGAAGTAAGCCAGAAAGAAAAACACCAATACAGTATACTAACACATATATATGGAATTTAGAAAGATGGTAATGATGACCCTGTATGCAAGACAGCAAAAGAGACACAGATGTGTAGAACGGACTTTTGGACTCTGAGGGAGGGGGAGAGGGTGGGATGATTTGGGAGAATGGCATTGAAACATGTATACTATCATGTAAGAAACAAATCGCCAGTCTATGTTTGATGCAGGATACAGGATGCTTGGGGCTGGTGCACGGGGATGTTCCAGAGAGATGATATGGGGTGGGAGGTGGGAGGGGGGTTCATGTTTGGGAACTCATGTACACCCGTGGTGGATTCATGTCAATGTATGGCAAAACCAATACAGTATTATAAAGTAAAATAAAGTAAAAATAAAAATTAAAAAAATAAATAAATAAAAACATTAGATTAAAATTTCCAATTATAAATATGGTTAACAATCACTTATGTGTTATTCAGGTGGTTGTTTGGCCAGAAGATTTTAAGAGACCAGGTGCATTGGAAGATAGTCTTCCACTTGATTGTTTAATATCTTCATGGTCTTTTAGCTACTGCCAGGAATCGTATGCTGATTTCACCAAAAAATTCAACTTTTATTTTTTCTTTTGAATTTCAAGAAAATCTTTCATCTTTGTATATAAAAATGTTAATTGATGATTAACTACCATATTTCACTGATTAGTTGAGAACTAAGCCAATATACAAGGCCTTTAAAAATGTATTCATTTCTATTATTCAAAGCTCTGTGTCCAGGAAAAGATCATAGCTTTAGAAACATTAGGTCTTTCTCATTAGGTATTTCTAATTAGTTCTTAAAAACATAGTTTTCTAGAGTACTTAAAAGTCAAGGAGTCAAAATTTATTTATTATTTTTCAAACATTTTTAAGTAATTATCACTTCTTGGTATGTTTTTGGTATGTTATAGACTCAAAGTGTTATTGAACCACTATTTGGGAAAGAGTTGGGGAGGATCTCTTATGCTTTCTTCCGAGGAAATGCTAACCTTCCAAGGGAACATTAATCTGATTGGAGCCAAGTCTTAGATGTTGTTGGACTGCATCTACCTGTGGGTGGGTTATAGTGTATTGAAAGGTCCTGTGCCTTGTGAATTGTGAATCTCTCTTCTTCCTTTTGCCCCATGAAGCAGGAGCCATAGAAACTTTCAAAGGATCTTCTCCTAAGGTGATCCTAGCCGTCCTACTCTCCTTCCTTGCCCTTCTTAGCATCTACAAACATTCCCATTTCTTTAGTCTTCTGTACTAAGTAATCAACCTGAAGATAGAAAGACCCTGAGGTGTGGACCCGGTTTTGTACTTAAACTGGTGAGAAAGGCACTTACAGTAATCCTTTTCACCAGGTCACATTTATTAATCTGGCTAACCAGAGATCTCTGCATTGAAATTTAAGTACAGGGCCACTTAATAATAAAATGGTAGCTTTTCTGCCATTTTCCTTGGATCCTGTGCATGCTTCTTCTTTGTGGGAATCATGTGGGAAGGAATAACTGGGCAAAGACTGTGTGGAAGAATTTTGGGGTTTGTTGGCAACAATACCATATGAACATTCTCCAAAAGTTCATGATCTATCAAAACAAACTTAAAAAGAAAATTATTTATTAATTTTTGGCTGCATTAGGTCTTCATTGTGGTCCCTAGACTGATCCTTGCAATGGCTTCTCTTGTTGCAGAGCACGGGCTTTAGGAATGCAGGCTTTAATAGTTGAGTTGGCTCTAGAGCATGAGCATAGCTGCTCCGTGGCATGCGGGATCTTCCTGGACCAGGAATTCAACCCGTGTTCCCTGCATCAGCAGTTGGATTCTTAACCACTACCACCAGGAAAGTCCCATAACAAGCTTTTTTGGGACTTCATTTTTATTATCCTCATTATTAAGGTTATTGTCTTTGTCATTATCATTATCATTTGGACATTAGTCAGAGTTTTCATGGCTGAAATTGTGGAAAAATTAAGAAAATATTGAAAGAAACTGAAAGATGAGGTGGTTTTAAATGTAAGGCTATCAGGAAAAGATGTGACAGAATAATGACTTTAAAGATCATTCAGTCAGTTCAGTCCCTCAGTCGTGTCCGACTCTTTGCGACCCCATGAATTGCAGCACGCCAGGCCTCCCTGTCCATCACCAACTCCCGAACTTCACTCAGACTCATGTCCATCGAGTCCGTGATGCCATCCAGCCATCTCATCCTCTGTCGTCCCCTTCTCCTCCTGCCCCCAATCCATCCCAGCATCAGAGTCTTTTCCAATGAGTCAATTCTTCACATGAGATGGCCAAAGTACTGGAGCATCAGCTTTGCATCATTCCTCCCAAAGAAATCCCAGGGTTGATCTCCTTCAGAATGGACTGGTTGGATCTCCTTGCAGTCCAAGGGACTCTCAAGAGTCTTCTCCAACACCACAGTTCAAAAGCATCAATTCTTCGGTGCTCAGCCTTCTTCACAGTCCAACTCTCACATCCATAGATGATCACAGGAAAAACCATAGCCTTGACTAGACGGACCTTAGTCGGCAAAGTAATGTCCCTGCTTCTGAATATGCTATCTAGGTTGGTCATAACTTTTCTTCCAAGGAGTAAGCATCTTTTAATTTCATGGCTGCAGTCACCATCTGCAGTGATTTTGGAGCCCCCCAAAATAAAGTCTGACACTGTTTCTACTGTTTCCCCATCTATTTCCCATGGGTGATGGGACCAGATGCCATGATCTTCGTTTTCTGAATGTTGAGCTTTAAGCCAACTTTTTCACTCTCCTCTTTCACTTTCATCAAGAGGCTTTTTAGCTCCTCTTCACTTCCTGCCATAAGGGTGGTGTCATCTGCATATCTGAGGTTATTGATATTTCTCCCAGCAATCTTGATTCCAGCTTGTGTTTCTTCCAGTCCAGCGTTTCTCATGATGTACTCTGCATATAAGTTAAATAAGCAGGGTGACAATATACAGCCTTGACGTACTCCTTTTCCTATTTGGAACCAGTCTGTTGTTCCATGTCCAGTTCTAACTGTAATAATAATCACAATAGTGATATTAACAGCTAACACTTATTGGACATTTAATCTGTGCCACACCCTTTGGCCATTGCCTCATATGTGAAATTTTACTAAATTTTCAAAACAACCCTATGAAGTAGGTGAAAGTGAAGTGTCTCAGTCATGTCCAGCTCTTGGCAACCCCATGGACTGTAGCCTACCGGGTTCCTTCATCCATGGGACTTTCCAGGCAAGAGTAGGAGTGGGTTGCTATTTCCTTCTCCAGGATATCTTCCCGACCCAGGGATCCAGCTCGGGGCCCTCCGCATTGCAGGCAGATACTTTATAGTCTGAGCCACCATGGGGAGGGTGTGTGAAGTAGGTACTATTAATCATTTTCATTATACATGTTAGAAAACCAAGGGCTAGAAAACTTACATAATTTTCCTGAAGTCTGAAACAACACTAGTGTTTGTTATAATGTTAATTTGGGAATTTGGAAGGAAAGTGATGACTACAAATCTTATTTCTAGGTTTATGTTCTCATCACTAGTATAAGCAAAATTTGAAAAGGAAAAAAAAGTCAAAAAGGAGCTTAATGCAAATTAAATTTTATGAATCATTTTGGTTAAGATATATATTTATTGGGACTGCCCTGGTGTCCTAGTGGCTAAGACTCTGCATTCCCAATTCAGGGGGCCCAGGTTTGATCCCTGCTCAGGGAACTAGATCCCACAAACCTCAGCTAAGGGTTTGCTTTCCTCAACTAAAGATCCTGCATGCCACAACAGAGATCGATCTCCCAACTGAGACCCAGCACAGCCAAATAAATACATTAATTCAAAAAATAAATATTAAAAAAGAGATATATTTGTTAAAATATTGACTTAGGCACCTACCTTTACTTGGAGACTCAATATTCTTTTATTTAGATTTATGGCCTAATTAAAATAAAAAGTTGTTGAATTTTAACATTGCCTGTAGCACTTCTATGAGTTTTCTTTTAATACACAGCATTGAATAACTGAACTCTAAGCATTCATTAATGAGTACAGACCTCATGCTCTTTGCTCTTCTGGACTTAACAGAAATTTGGCAGAAAGCTATGTATTTCTGGACTATTTGCTTAGGAATATGTAGTCTGTGAACTCTTATAGACATTTTTTCTTTGAATTAAATCATCCAGATTTACCGAGTTGATCTTTGGAATTGTACATTAGCTTATATTGAAAAATATTAGTGAATTATTCCTTTTTAAATGAACTACATAGGGTTCATTTATGTATTCAAAACCAATAGTTGAAACTCTCTTGATTAGAGGTTTAATTGCTATAAACAATGTATTACACTGCTGGTCATGTTTCTAGTTTAAATTTATTCTAATCTTCATAGCAGTTGGGAAAATTTATAGTTTCCCAGTGTTACTGTGAACTAACAAGAGGTAAAATGCAGTCATGGGATATTTTAGTCTCTACACCTTGGCAGAACCATTTCTAACAATCATTTCTTTGATATCAAGACTTTGGTCAGTGATGCTATCTGTAATAAATTGTGGTAAAAAGAAAGATCCTCTGAAGGTAGAATATGGTAGAATAGAATTGAAGGAATTATTTGAAGAATCTTTCAGTTATGGATTTTGATTTTTCCATCTTAGAAGCTCCCACCCACTCCATCCTCTCTACCGCTGTATATCATCACATGTTAACTGTGTTTTTCAATATTGCACTGCACGTATCGATCGAATATTGAGAGTCTTTAAATGTGTATTTCTGAACAACATAATGAGTGACATGTGGAAGAAACAGCTGAGAATAAATATAAAAACATGTGCTTAACTGCAGTCTGGTGCAGGATTTTCATCAAAGGTCACTTTTCTTCTTAGGGGGATCCTCACTTTTATTTGTAAAGCAGCCAGGGCAATGTCTGTATAGTTGTATTTTGTATTTCAGCTCCTCTAGTGTCACTAACAGAAGATTTATCTTGTTTTTTTCCCATAAGGATTTTATTTGCACAAAAAACATGCAAAATAGCATTAGTGAAATAGAAAATCAGAACAAAGGGAGAAAGAAAACAAAAATATCCTAACTCTGTGATAATTTAGTAGCCAAGCTTCATACTTGTCCCAGAGCTTCCTGACTTACAAGGAAAAAACAGTGGAAAATGTGGTCAGTTACATCAGGGCTTCTTACCTGTTATATAATAGTACAAACAGAACATTGTAATTATTTTATGGGATGTGATGGAAAACAAAGGCGCCTGCTCCGTTAACTCTGGGATCCAACAAACGTGAGGCTGAGAGGATCAATATCTGGGCAAACCTATAAACACTCCCAGATATGCTCAAGAGATATGACATCATGGTTGGAAAATCTGTTATATGGATCACATCACCGGATAAAACGGTGTCTCCTAGTTTCTCAGGGAGTTGGGGGAATGCTTTTCCTGGGTCTAAATTCTAAAATGCTACATGTATCGCATTGAGAATACATACGGATAGATTTCTTAGATTTGCAGTTAGCGTCTGCATAGTCACTCACTTTTGATGTTAATTAGTGTCATGATTTGCCATTAAAAAATTCTTGTTTACAGGTTTGTTTGGCTTTCACTGTTTCTAGGCATGGTCTCATCCTACATGGCAGGTTAGAGCATCATCCAGTTCTCCAAAGGAATTTCTTAGAGTAAGAGGTGGAGGGTTCCCTCCCTGCCTTCTAGTAGAAGACACATAATTTCCCTTGGGGAGCCTGAAGACCAGCCGGTTCTTCCGCCATGGTAATAATGCATGGGTATGTGTTCTGCCGTTGCCCTGCCCTCTCAAATACTATGAAGGGCTTGAAGGGCAGGGCACTGCAACTTGCTGCCTGCAGGAAAAGGGAGACAAATTTTCATGTAAATGTAGACTTTTGCATAATATACCTGCTTCCAAGTTATGCAAGTTGTAACGGGCAGTATTTTGGAAACAAACACACAGGTATAATCAGCTACTAAGACACATAAGAAGCATATGTGGAAAATGTTTTCTCCTAAAGGGCCTTGTGAGGGGTGTGGAAAGGAGCTTTTAAAAATGAGGGAGACTCCAAATCCTGTTGCCAAGCAAGGCTGTGCAAAGTAAACAGTGTATACACTCCCGGGGCTCTTCTTTATAGGATCTGGATTGGAATGAGAACAGCAGATATCACACCCAACTGTTGCCATGAAAATTAGAGGAATTAACTCAGGACCTGAAGGTTCAGGTAACTCGACTGGAAGGGAAAGGAGCACTGTAAGAAGCACTCAAATTTATTAGGTAGATGATAGTTCCTTCTAGGCAATTTTCTTAATACTTAGGTGTGAAGTGATGTGAAAAAATAATTTTTTTTTTTCTGAATTAGAAAGCTATCCACACAGAACAATACTTAGTCCTTTTATGAATCATCCTAGGCTTCCTAGGTGGTGCCAGTGGTAAAGAACTCACCTGCCAGTGCAGGAGACATAAGAAACACAGGTTCAGTCCCTGGGTTGGGAAGATCCCCTGGAGAAGGGCATGGCAACCCACTCTAATATTCTTGTCTGGAGAATCCCATGGACAGAGAAGCCTGGTGGGCTACAGTCTATAGGGTCACAAAGAGTTGGACACAACTGAGCGACTTAGCATGCATGAATCATCCTGACTGTACAAATCAATGCATTATGTAGAATTGGTTTTCATGGTGTTATGGCCTGAATTGTATCCCAATAAATTTATATGTTGAAACCCTAACCCCCAGTACCTCACAAGAGCTAGGGCCTTTAAGGAGCTGGCTAAGGTAAAATGAGGTCATTAGGGTGGACTCTAATCTAGTATGCCTGATATCCTATAAGAAGAAGAGATTAGGACACAGATGCACAGAGGGAAGGTCAGGTGAGGATGCTGGGAGAAGGCAGCCACCTGCAAGCCAAGGAAAGAGGCCTCAGGAGAAACCAAACCTGCTGACATTTTGATTTTAGATTTCTAGCCTCCAGAACTGTGATAAAATGCAATTTTTGGTGTTTAAGTCACCCAGTGTGTGGTATTATCTTATGGCAACCCTTGCAAAGTAATGCAGAGGGTGTGAAATTTAAAATGACCTCATGAGTGTTTTTTTTATCTTTTAAAAGAATGATTTCCAGGATTCTTCTGGTGGTCCAGTAGCTAAGACTCCTCGATTGCAATGCAGGGGGCCCAGGTTCAATCCCTGGTCAGGGAAGTAGATCCCACGTGCCACAACTAAGAGTTCGCATGCCTAAAGATCCCACATGCTGTATCGAAGATCAAAGATCCCATGTGCTGCAAATAAGACCTGGCACAACCAAATAAATATACAAATAACACAGTAATTCCCATAAGTCTGCTTTATAGAATAAAATTTGTGACTTTCCTCTGAAGTTGACTGAAGTTGCAGAGTTCCTCAATTTGAATAAGGGTCTCCCTGACTGGCCTGTAAATTCCTTCAGAAAAGAAATAGCCCTGTTCTTGTTTTTTTGTGCATTCTCTGTCTAGGTGATAGCATCTCTTAGGTACCTACTCTTTATTTTGGGTTTTTTTTTGTTTTGTTTTGTTTTTTTGTCTATGCCATGTGGAATCACAGTTCTCCAACCAGGGATGGAACCATGTCCCCTGCAATGGAAGCAAGGAGTCTCAATCACTGGATCACCAGGGAAATTCCATTACTCTTTAACTTAATTCTTTGATTTTTCATATAGGAGAAGTGAAATCTGCAAACTATAAATAAACCAAGAATATTGCCCTCAATTTGAATTGGAAATCCAGAAATAATTTATTCAAAGGGTTTATGGGTTGTTGGGACCCTTCAACATTGAGTCGTTGATCACAAAATTTAGCAAGACCAATAGCTACAAGTTGGAGAAGGAAATGGCAACCCATTCCGGTACTCTTGCCTGGAAAATCCCATGGACTGAGGAGCCTGATAGGCTACAGTCCATGGAGTTGCAAAGAGTCGGACACGATTAAGTGATTTCACTTTCACAGCTACAAGTAATGTTAACCTAATCAATCACCTGGTAATTGATTAGACATTCGACATTTTTGTCCAGCTCTTAAAACTCTGTCCTGTTTTGACTTCTAAGATGTTATTTTGACCTCTCTTGCCTTCCTGACAAGAGCTTCTCTGTCTTCTGCCCAGGTTTTTCCTCCTCTAGTCCCCTCTTCAAAGCTGTTGGAGTAACTGTTATACTGAACAAGCATGCTTCTTGCCATGATCAGAACAACATTTATTATTAAAAGAATATCTGAAATTTACTTACAGGGCAATCTTCTCCTACACATGGTAGGAAATCGATGGCGATCCATTCCTTTACTTTTACATCTTACAACTTCAGGGACTTAGAAGCTGGGCGGGGGAGTGCTGGAAATCACCTATTCTTGCTTGCTGTATTCTGCCATTCTTTGCTCAGGCTTTCCTAGGCACAGCCTGCACTCTGAAATCAGTACTCACAGCCCTAGAAGCTGAGGAGAAAAAGAGGCTACTATTGATCTGGATTTCCAAGTCAAATCTAGCTGAGGTCACATGCTAGGTTTTTACCAACACTGACCTTTTATATTCTGCTTTGTGATGCTGGGTCTGGGACTACATTTCTTGGACTCCTTTGTCAGCTGGTTTCTTTTCTTTTAAAAAATTTATTTGGCCATGCTGGACCTTAGTGGGGTCTTTTTGTAGTTGCAATATGTGAACACTTAGTTGCAGCATATGGAATCTAGTTTCCTGACCAGGGATTGAACCTGGACCCCCTGTATTGGCAGCATAGAGTCTTAACCAGTGGACTACCAGGGAAGCCCCAGCTGGTTTCTCACTAGGACCTGTCAGTGAGAAGCAAGAGAAGAAAATTAGAAGACAAGAGGAGGAAAGCAAAGGAATTTCTTCCCTGTTTCTCCATTTGCATCTTGTCACTTCAGCAGCAGGGAAAATGGCTCCAGATTCCAGCTTCTTTCTGAACTCTCAGCACCCCCTTCACTGTGTTCCTTAGAAGAACCAGAAACTCTTGATATCAGGATGTATCCCCTTGTAGTTGGGGTAACAGTTCTGCTTCACATCACCCACTGGGCTGTAGTGCCTAGGCCATCCAGGGATCTGCCCAGACAAATATCCTCCACAAAAGTCCACACCCTAGCTGTGGAGAATCTCCCCCTACAGCTTGTAGCAACAGATCTCAGAGACCCCCTCCCATAAATTCCTATGTCCCTACCCCTCATCCTTTTTTTTTTTTTTAAATTTTTTGGCTTCTGCAGATCTAGCAGTTATTAAGCTCCTGTTTGCTTTTCCAACCTTTTCATACTTAAGAGTTCCCTGGATTAATTCTTCTCTCTTTGAAGTACCCAGTGTGGTTTCTGTTTACTTTCTTGAGCCCTTGGTTACTCAGGTCTCAGGGCCAATCACTGATTGCTGAGCACAGATAATGACCATAGTTGGTCGAGTCTGGGACATAAGCCCATTTCTGTAGCGAGGGCAGGGTCTTTTACTAGAAAAGGAATGGGTTGGGAGGATGGCACTAATGTACAGCTTTGAGGCAAAAAACTATAGTCATCATGGTAAAAAAAAAGAGTTTCTGGGCCCCATGGGAAAGGAGGGAGGAAGATGGTAACTGGGAAAGAGGAAGTGAGATTAAGGGAGGTTTGTTCTGAGATGGATATGCATGTTTACGTGCTGATGAGTTCAGCTTAGTTCAGTCGCTCAGTCGTGTCCGACTCTTTGTGACCCCATAGACTGCAGCATGCCAGGAGTTTCAGCTTCAGCATCAATCCTTCCAGTGAACACCCAGGACTGATTTCCTTTAGGATTGACTGGTTTGATCTCCTTGCTGTCCGAGGAACTCTCAAGAGTCTTCTCCAACACTACAGTTCAAAAGCATCAATTCCTCAGTGTTCAGCTTTCTTTGTGGTCCAACATTCACATCCATACATGACTACTGGAAAAACCACAGTTTTGACTAGATGGACCTTTGTTGGCAAAGTAATGTCTCTGCTTTTTAATATGCTGTCTAGGTTGATCATAAGCTTTCCTTCCAAGGAACAAGCATCTTTTAATTTCATGGCTGCAGTCATTCTCTGCATTGATTTTGGAGCCCAAGAAAATAAAATCTATCACTGTTTCCATTGTTTCCCCATCTATTTGCCATGAAGTGAAGGGACCAGATGCCATGATGGAAAGGACTAATATACAGGAAGAGATAAAGAGATGAAAGGCAGACAGTGGATGGTGCTGGGCTAACAAGGGAGTGGGAACCCAGGTTGAGGCTGGATCTTGAATGATGGAGATGGGGCACGTTTTGCTGAAACAGGAGTGAAGGAGGCTATGGTAGACCCAGGCACAGGGACATTTTCCAGGTGGGATAAGAGGAACTTGTGGGAGTTCACTGCTGCTGGCCTTTATTTTTTTCTGTTGAGGTGAAAGTAGGTTGTCTTCATGGAGCAAGGGGAAGAATTTGTCCAGGGCAGAAGTTTGAGGAGAGAGAAGGTGGGGAAAAGCCCTCTTGGATAGGAAGGAGAGTGTTGGTTAGAAAAGGCAATAGGATCACCAGGAATACTGAAAGCACATTTTAATTTAGGAATCATGAATTTGTAAGAGTCCCACATTCTCTCCTGTGAGTATGGAACACGTGTAGAAAAATTATCAGTTAAGTATGAAGTCAGTGTGGAGAAAATGTGGAGAAACTGAATATTTAGTTGCTTCCAGGGATTTTACCATAATAAAAAGGAATGAAAATAGGGACAAGTGAGCTTAATGTTTTGGCAAGAGAATTATTGAGGTGATGGGCCATTTATTCTGGAAAAGGAGAGAACAAAAGGCAGAAGGGAGCTAAAGAAAAGAGATACAGCAGAGATGCTAAAGGACTGGAGAGCCCAAAGGGGACCCAGGGGTGCCCCATAGTGGGGAGGGCATTATTCAAACAAAGAATCTGAAAGAATAGAAGGATATGGTCACAGAGCAAAATGCTTGACTTAATAGCCTGATGACTTTATCTAGGTGATGATTATGGAAATGGACCACTAAGAAAGAGTGGAGGAAAATTCATTGAAGAAGAAAATGTCGAATAGCCATGATATATTTATTTGTAATTACTACAATAACTCCATGCTTTATACTTTTGACATTTGTTTTCTCCACTGAGTTAAATTGGGAGCCCATTGAGAGAAGAGATTGCATCTAAAATTTATTTTGTTCACCTGGAACCTCTTGGTTCCTTTTGAAAGAACAAAAGCTCTTTCCTGTCCATCTAGTCAGGGCTATGGTTTTTCCAGTGGTCATGTATGGATGCGAGAGTTGGACTGTGAAGAAAGCTGGGTGATGAAGAATTGATGCTTTTGAACTGTGGTGTTGCAGAAGACTCTTGAGAGTCCCTTGGACTGCAAGGAGATCCAACTAGTCCATTCTGAAGGAGATCAGCCCTGGGATTTCTTTGGAAGGAATGATGCTGAAGCTGAAACTCCAGTACTTTGGCCACCTCATGCAAAGAGTTGACTCATTGGAAAAGACTCTGATGCTGGGAGGGATTGGGGGCAGGAGGAGAAGGGGATAACAGAGGATGAGATGGCTGGATGGCATCACAGACTTGATGGACATGAGTCTGAGTGAACTCTGGGAGTTGGTGATGGACAGGGAGACCTGGCGTGCTGCAATTCATGGGGTGGCAAAGAGTCGGACATGACTGAGCGACTGAACTGAACTGAACTGATAAAATATTTTTGATAGATACAGCACTATTTTAATGAAATAGTAAAAACAGAAATTCAAAGAATTTTTTTTTTACATGTTCATTACTTTCAGGAAGATAAGATATGATTTTTCTACCTTGCACGTATGGAAACAGAAGGCCTGAAGAGGGTATATTATTACCCCAAGTGAGCTAAAACTAACTTCAAGTGTATAGACATGTAATTGATTTAAAAGAGAATATGTTCTTCTGAATTTTTTGTAACAAAAATCGTGGCCTTTGGGGTGGGTTTAGTTTCCATGCATGGTTTTGTAAAATTAATGATGAAATGGCTATTACTGCATGTAAGTGGAGGCTCAAAGGGGTGTTGTAGTGAGTGGCAGTGACAGTCCAGCCACTGTGTAAATGGGAAATGGGAAGTGTAAATGATTCCCATGCTGTCATCTTTCCTGTTGCAAAACCACTCTTTCTCTTTGGCACACCACTTTCTCCATCAACTCTCCTCCTTACCACAGTAATACTTCAACCGGGCCGGCCCTCTTTGCCTCATGCTGACCATCTCTGGTTCCCTGCCCCTATGGTCTCCTGAGACTTGACACTGTTTAGGATTAAGCTATTAACTGACTAGGTCTTCCCTGGTGTCTCAGTGGCAATGAATCTGCCTGCCAATGCAGGAGATGCAGGTTCGATCCCTGAGTCGAGAAGATTCCCTGGAGAAGGAAATAGCAACCCACTCCAGTATTCTTGCCTGGGAAATCCCATGGGCAGTGGAACCTGGCTGCCTACAGTTCTTGGGGTCGCATGGGACACAACTGAGCAACTAAAGAATGATGATCAATTGATTAGTGATTAAAGAATTTTAAAAGTCACCCTCAGAAAGTCATATTTATTCAAATAGACATCCCATGTGATGACTGCATTCCTCTTGTTCAGAAACACTTAATCAGTGAATTAATCCCACGAATGATATTGAAGCTGAAACTCCAGTACTTTGGCCACCTCATGTGAAGAGTTGGCTCATTGGAAAAGACCCTAATGCTGGGAGGGATTAGGGGCAGGAGGAGAAGGGGACGACAGAGGATGAGATGGCTGGATGGCATCACTGACTCGATAGACGTGAGTCTGAGTGAACTCCAGGAGTTGGTGATGGACAGGGAGGCCTGGCATGCTGCGATTCATGGGGTGGCAAAGAGTCGGACACGACTGAGCGACTGAACAGAACTGAACTGAGGCAGATTTAAGGGCTTCCCCCGGTGGCTCAGACAGTATAGAATCCAATGGTAAAGAATCCGCCCAGGAGACCTGGGTTCAATCCCTGGGTTGGCAAGATTTAAAGTTATTTAAATGTTTACTTCTTTAAAAATAAATTTGAGAGGAAACAATTGAAATGCCTTTCAATAGGTGAATGATTAAGCAAATATTGGTCCAATGGAATTTATACAATGGAATACTGGCCAGCAATAAAAATGAAGGAAATGAGGATGCATGCAGCAACTTGGATGTGTCTCAAGAGCCTCATGCTTAGTGAAAAAAGCCAGTTTCAAAGGTTACATAGCACATAGTTTCACTGATATTGAATTCTCAAAATAACAAAACTATGAAGGTGGAGAATAGATGAGCAGACAAGGACAGATGTGGGAAGGTATGACTATAAAGAAGAGCTTGTGGAGTTACTATATGCTGGTGGAACATTTCTGTATCTCTTTTTTTCCCACCACACATGGTTACAATTTTTTTTCTTGTGATGAGAAACTTTAAGATCTACTCTCTTAGCAACTTTAAATTTATAATACAGTGTTATTACTATAGTCACCATGCCACACATTACATCCTCAGGACTTACTTATTTTATAACTGGAAGTTTGTACCTTTTGACCACTTTTACCCATTTCATACACCACCCCCTGCCTCTGGAAACAATCAGTCTGTTCTTTCTATGTATAAGGTCAGTGGTTTTTATTAGATTTTACTTATAAGTGAGCTCGTATATGATTTTTGTCTTTAACTTATTCACTTAGCATAATGCTTTCAAGGTTCATCCACATTGTTTCAAGTGGCGGGATTTCCTTTTTAAATGACTGAATAGCATACATACATATATTTATTATATGTCTTTTCTTTATTCATTCATTCACTGATGGACCCTTAGGTTATTTGCATGCCTTGGCTATTGTAAATAATGCTTAATGAACATGGAGGTGCAAATATCTTTTTGAGTTAGTGTTTTAATTTTTTTCCAATAAGTACCCAGCAGTGGAATTTCTGGATTATACAGTATTTGTATGATATATATATATACACACACATATATATATTTCTGGATATACAGTATTCTATATTCAGTTTTTTGAGGAACGTCCATATCCATATCCATAGTGGCTATGGAAATTTATACAAATACATACACAGATTTATATTACCACCAACAATGTATTGAATATAAGCTTTCCTTTTTCTCTACATTCTTGCCAATATTTGTTATTCCATTTACATTTTCTTCATAATTAATGATGTTGGACACCTTTTCATGTCCTTATATATATACTGGCCATCTGTATTTCTTCTTTGAGAATATGTCTGTTCAAATTGTTTGTCAGTTTTTAATCAAATTGTTTGCTTTTTTGCTATGGAGTTGTATGAGTAGTTCTGTATATAGATTTTGATGGTGGTTAATGAATTTGTGTATGGTATTAAAATTGTATGAAAGTATACACACACACACACACACACACACACACACACACGAAAATGAGGGTATAAAAATCCAGCGAAAACTGAGTAAGGCATGGGCTCTAATTAACAGCTGTATTAGCCAGGATTCTCTAAAGAAAAAGAACAGAATTATAGCTTGTTCTAAGATATTGGTTCAAGCAATTATAGAGGATGAGAAGCCCCATGACATGTCATCTAGAAGGTGAAGAACCAGGAAAGCCAGTGGTATAGTTTAAAGACCTGAGAAGCAGTCTCTTGCCCTGTATGAGACAGGAAATCTCTAATGGGTACTTTTTACCAACCCCCGAAAATTTCACACCTGTTCCCTGGGAGACCTATGCCAAGTGTTTTTCTGGTATCATGTCCTTTGGTTTCAATATTTACCATATTTAACAAATGAAGAGACTAAGGCTTAGAGAGGTTGCAAAAATTACCCAAAACAATATAATTTGTAAATTGCAAATTTCTTTTGCAGATGTAGTTCTACTAATCTCAAAGCTCACTCTCTGAACTGCTCTGCTATCCTTCAGGAGCATAATCTGACTTAAACAGTGGAAGGAAATAAGGCTGTCGAAGTAGGCAGTCTTCAGACTGTCAAAGATTTTGTAGGACATATAGAATTGTTGTTTAGTCGCTAAGTCGTGTCCAACTCTTTTGTGACCCCACGGACAGTAGGAGCCCACAGGCTCCTTTGTCCATGGGATTTTCCAGGCAAGAATATTGGAGTGGGTTGCCATTTCCTTCTCCAGGGGATTTTCCCAGACCAGGGATCAAACCCATGTCTCCTGCTTTTGCAAGCAGATTCTTTACTGTCTGAGACACTAGGGAAGCCCTTGATAAGTAGAGTAGATGTTTCTCTATTTATCTGTCTGGTTTCCTCTCCCATTCCTGCTCATTCTCCCCATTATGGTACCCTCTCCCCAGGGCCAGGATGGGCACCTAATCTGTACCTGGCCTGTCAGAGTGAGTCAGTCATTCCTCTGGCTGTAGTGATGGAGCCAAGGATGAACATGTGATTCCAGCCAGGCCAACCAGAGGCTTTCATTTGAAAGTTTTTAATGAAACTGGGGGCTTCCCTGGTGGCTCAGTGGTAAAGAACCAACCTACCAATGCTGGAGACCCGAGTTCAGTCCCTGGGTTGGGAAGATCCCCTGGAGAAGGAAATGGCAACCCACTCCAGTATTCTTGCCAGGGAAATCCCATGGACTAGAGGAGCCTGATGGGCTGCAGTCCATGCGGCCACAAAAAGCCGGACATGACTGAGCGACTAACACTTTTTAAAATCGTAACTTCTTTTCATCCTTTTAGTTCTCTTCTTCATCATTAAGTGTTCCAAAATTTTATAACATTATGGTTCAGATCTGTTTTCATTTTCTAGGCTGGGACTCACTAACCTCTCTCCACCATAGGACATTTTATTTATAATTTAAACAGAATTCTCTATATTTTTATTGTTTTATGTTTTAAAACCTCCAGTTTATCTGATGCTCGCCCTCCTAGGTTTCTCTAATCTTTTTATCTTTTCTTTCCCATTTCCTTCACATACCTTTTATTCTACTTTCCAGAAGATTGTTTCTAGGTTTCTATACATATTGAATTTTTTACTGATAGCATCATATGTTTAGTTATGTGTAACTTCTTCTTTGTTTGATGATTGGTTCATTTTCATAGCATGTCTTTTGCTTTAAGAATATCAAAGTTTCTCCTCTGAACATATTAAGATACGGGTTTTGCTAAGCAGGGGATAAGTGAGTAGAGCTTCCCTATAGAGGGTGGGTGAGTGATAGCAAAGCTACCTAATCTCTGCTGCCTCTGTTACCAACCCCTCAGGACTCCTCACTTCTACTCTACTTTTACAAATGTGAGCTTCTCACACATTGAAGACATACTTGTGAAACACAAAGCTAAACAATTAGAAGAAAAGATTGTAGGTCTTAGGGTGAGGAAGCTTTCAACAAGATTTAAAATCACAGGCAATAAGGAGTTCATAGTTTTGACTCCAATAAAAAGCATAATTTCTGTAAATTAAGTTAATATTGGGACCCCCTTGGTGGTCCAGGGGCTAAGACTCCTCTCTCCCAGTGCAGGGAGCCTGGATTCAATCCCTGGTCGAGGAACCAGATCCCACGAGCCACAACTGCGAGGTTGCATGCCATAGCTGAAGATCCCGTATGGCTCAACGAACAGAGACGGAAGGTCCCACATGCTGCAACTAAGACCTGGGACAGCCAGAGAAATAAATGAGAAGATAATACTGCCATGTTCTTATATACCAAAATATTAGGAATAGTTATCTCTGGATGGTAAAAGTATATCATAGGTAAGAAAGAAAGCACCAAAGAACAGTGATTGACTGGAACAAAACAGAGGAATAAAGAGTTAGGTCCACAAGAGGTATGAGTTAAGGTGGGAGATGCCTGTTGGTATAGAAGTGAGTGGAAAGAAGTTAAATATTATGAGCTTCCCAGGGTGGTTCAGTGGTAAAGAATCTACCCAACAATGAAAGAGAAGCAGGAGACTCAGGTTCGATCACCAGGTCAAGAAGATCCCCTGGAGGAGGAAATGGCAACCCATTCCAGTATTCTTGCCTGGGAAATCCCATAGACAGAGGAGCCTAGAAGGCTACAGTCAGTCCATAGGGTTGCAAAAAGTTGGACCCAACTCAGTGACTGAGCATGAGCACAAGTACTCTGCTAAAAGATGATAAAGGTTGCCTTGGAAGGGGTGGACAACAGACTGGTTCCAAATAGGAAAAGGTGTACGTCAAGGCTGTATATTGTCACCCTGCTTATTTAACGTCTATGCAGAGTACATCATGAGAAGTGCTGGACTGGAAGAAACACAAGCTGGAATCAAGATTGCCAGGAGAAATATCAATAACCTCAGATATGCAGATGACACCACCCTTATGGCAGAAAGTGAAGAGGAACTAAAAAGCCTCTTGATGAAAGTGAAAGAGGAGAGTGAAAAAGTTGGCTTAAAGCTCAACATTCAGAAAACGAAGATCATGGCATCTGGTCCCATCACTTCATGGGAAATAGATGGGGAAACAGTGGAAACAGTGTCAGACTTTATATTTTTGGGCTCCAAAATCACCGCAGATGGTGACTGCAGCCATGAAATTAAAAGACGCTTACTCCTTGGAAGAAAAGTTATGACCAACCTAGATAGCATATTCAAAAGCAGAGACATTACTTTGCCGACTAAGGTCCATCTAGTCAAGGCTATGGTTTTTCCTGTGGTCATATATGGATGTGAGAGTTGGACTGTGAAGAAGGCTGAGCACCGAAGAATTGATGCTTTTGAACTGTGGTGTTGGAGAAGACTCTTGAGAGTCCCTTGGACTGCAAGGAGATCCAACCAGTCCATTCTGAAGGAGATCAACCCTGGGATTTCTTTGGAGGGAATGATGCTGAAGCTGAAACTCCAGTACTTTGGCCACCTCATGCGAAGAGTTGACTCATTGGAAAAGACTTTGATGCTGGGAGGGATTGGGGGCAGTAGGAGAAAGGGACGACCGAGGATGAGATGGCTGGATGGCATCATGGACTCGATGGACATGAGTCTGAGTGAACTCCAGGAGATGGTGATGAACAGGGAGGCCTGGCGTGCTCCGATTCATGGGGTCACAAAGAGTCGGACATGACTGAGCGACTGAACTGAACTGAACTGGAAGGGGTGGATGGAATAGACAAGTACTGAAAATTATAGGCTGTTGAACAGATTAGCTACACGATCCTTATAATCATTTTAAAGGTAAGAGAGAGTTGTGGGGAAGTGCAAGACTCTGAGCCATTATCAAAACCTGCAATGTCTGATTAAGGATTGTACAAGGGTATTATGGACTAGGGAACTGGTAGATTACATCTCTAAAATTTGCTATTTTATTCAAAGAAACATCCCATCCTGCCCCCACCTGAATCTAGAACTGGTTATGCATAAATGGCAACTCTTAGAATCAACCTGGGAGGAGTCATATTTTTAACAATGGATCATCATGTTGTATTTAATCCAACTATCTCTCTCCTCTGCTTCATGTGTGCTGTAGATACCTGGAAACCACCAGTCTACAGAAAAGATATGAACAATTCTTGGCCTGGAGGAGTTAGTAGGACAAGAAAAGTTTATATATTTTGAAAAACAAAATTCTCATTTTCTTTCTGGATTATAACTTCATGTTTATATTTTGCAATGAAAGGATTAGGCTATCTAATTACTAAAAGTCTTAATAAACTTCTGTAATCTGCTTATCTGCTACATGTATTTAAGAGACTACTTTCTCAGATTCCAAAGTCCTTGCTTGATGAGTGGAAAGTAATTTGCAATTGGAATATAGAGCAAGCTGTAGTACATAAACTTTTAAAAATTGAAGTATAGGAAACTGATTTACAATAAGAGATGAAGGTTCAATCGCTGGGTCAGGAAGATCCCCTGGAGGAGGACATGGCAACCCTTTCTGGTATTCTTGCCTGGAGAATCCCACGGACAGTGGAGGCTGGTGGGCTACAGTCCATAGGTCACAAAGAGTCAAACACGGCTGCATAGCATGCGTGTTGTAGACATTTAATGTAATGTTAAAATCTTTACTTTCCTACTCTACTGACTGTTCTTCAATATTTCAACCTCTTAATTTGTGTGCATGCCTAATTGTATCAGTAAATTTAGGGTAAAGGAAGATGAGAAAGTGATGAGAGGCTCTGCCATATGACAAGCAACCTTTTAAGTCTAAGAAATCTTACCAGCCCCTTACTGATTTACAGAAGAAGTCTTTCAACTGCTTATGTATCAACTGATTGTCTTGTCTACCCTAGGTTTTCCTGATCCACTTCTTGATTTTGATAAAGATTACTTGAATGTCAAAAAAACACTGGCAAGATTAATCAGGTTCATTTGGAGGAAGTTGCTTAAGATCTCATGGGAGTTCCCTAGCTGTTCCACGGTTAGGACTCAGCGCTTTCACTACCATAGCCCAGTCCCTGGTCAGGGAGCTAAGATTCTGCAAACCACACAGCATAGCCAAAAATAGCCTCATTTTACTCATGTTGCTTTTTATAAACATTTCCACTCCTACCCATTACCAAAACCACCCACCCTTACCCTCTCTGCCCCCTCCAACCCCCTAAAAAGCCTCACCAAAGTAATAATGAAACAGATTTGTATTCTCGTTCTCCATGAGTATTCCAATGTTTGTAATCAGTATCCATAATTGGTGCAGATTTTAAGGCTGTTTTTCTCCTCTTGAAACATGCAGTAATCTTGCTAATCTATGATACTGAGCAAGGCCCTGTGGGCCTCCTGGGTACAAAGACTTCCTGTGTCCACCGTTTCTCTGATTATAGAAAATAGCCTTCATTCAGCCTCCATGACATTCCCTGTTTCAATGGGAAGATTCACACAGTTGTTAGTTAGGAAAGAGAGGGAAGCAAGACAAGAAAGAAAGAGACAGTCAAGAGAAACAGTAATGCAGTCCTGGGGCAGGGTCCTGATTCCTCATCAATACACACAACAGTATATTTGAGCTGTTTTGCAGATATGGAAACTCCCTCTAGGTGGGATTCAAGCCCTGGGTATGCTGCCCGCAAGCATATAGATCTCAGACTGTTTGGAACCTGAAGGTTGATAACGCTGACTCCTTTTACCTTACCACCAACCAATCAGAAGTGTATCCACAAGCTGATATGCCCTCTTTGAACCATAAAATTTCTCATTATTCTCTCAAAGATGGGATACACAGTTTTGAGAGCATTAGCCTGCTATATCCTTCTTTGCCTGGCAAAGTAATAAAGCTATCCTTTTCTACTTCAGCCAAAGCTCTGTCTCTGAATCTGGCACTGGTGTGTAGAGGAGCTGAGCTTTTGATGACATATACACCTCCCTCCATTCAATCCTGAAGTTTGTTTCATCTTCTGTCTCCACAGTCCTTTAATATTGACTCAGTATTTACTAGAATTCTCCACAAGAGGATCTGGGAACCCATGTGGTTTAAGTAGGTTGAATTAAACTGCTTTAAACTAAAGAAACATCCTGGGGAGACCATCTGATACATGAATTCTTTCAATTCCCCTTATTTCTAGTCTCTATCATGCAAATGCAGGCTGGTTTTTATATATAATATACACATAATCTTAAAAAATAATGTTTAGCTTCTATAAGTTACAGACTGGATATTCTGCTAGTATTACCTCCAAACTGTAACTGTATTTTGCTCCATGATACGATGTGAACTTGAGTTTCTTAATAGATTCACAGATTCAGGAGATTTACTTATACTAATCTGGTGCTATGGGAATATAATTACCCCATGGAACAGAGTTCTGTTTTATTATAAAACTGTCAACAGTGCTGCAGGCACATTTTTGTTTATTGGGTCACCTGTTTCAAAACTACAGAGAACACCCTTTTGGTTAACACATTCTTTTCAGTAATTTAGAAGCATCAATTAGGTAACAAGTTTCTTTCACCCTTTGTCATATCTTATGAGATTTCTAGGCCCTCATTCTCTTCTTCCTGAACTAATTTCTGCTGGTAGTGAATGTCAAACAATAAGTGTGAATTTCATAACAGTGTTTCATAGATTTTTGTTTAAACCTTTTTAGGAGGTTTTTAGTTCCAGCAACCATTACATCTCTCCAGTAAGATATAATTTTTAAAAACTCTCAAGTTCCAAAAAAATTAATAATTCACTTGCCTACAATCAGAATAGAAAACTGTGACCAACAGAAGGTACAATATAAACTTTTGTCATGTTAACAAAGTAGTTGGTTTTACTACAAGCTGCTGACACTTCTATCAGTAGTAGCCTTAGGGAGGCTGTTGGTTGTAACCATAATGTCCATATGGATGGGCTAGTAAATTCTGGTCTGTGCTGCAGGCAATTGTTACCCCAGGATCATTCATGCCACTGATTGGGTCAATTGTCACTTGGGCACCCCTGTCTGCTATCCCTAACTCTAAACTGTCTATTACCTTGCAACTGATTACCTCTATTTTTCTGGTTCCTACAGGATCTGCTATTCCATTTCTCAATGACTGGAGGGGACTCAGGAGGGTGTATCAGTTATTTTTGGTACTCTTTGTCATATTGGCACTCTTTATGAAAACGTTGGCTTAAAACTCAACATTCAGAGAACTAAGATCATGGCATCTGGCCCCATCACTTCATGGCAAATAGATGGGGAAACAGTGTCATACTTTATTTTGGGGGGCTCCAAAATCACTGCAGATGGTGACTGCAGCCATGAAATTAAAAGATGCTTGCTCCTTGGAAGGAAAGTTATGACCAACCTGGACAGCATATTAAAAAGCAGAGACATTACTTTGCCAACAAAGGTCCATATGGTCAAGGCTGTGGTTTTTCCAGTGGTCATGTATGGATGTGAGAGTTGGACTATAAAGAAAGCTGAGCACCAAAGAATTGATGCTTTTGAAGCTGTGGTGTTGAAGAAGACTCTTGAGAGTCTCTTGGACTGCAAGGAGATGCAACCAGTCCATCCTAAAGGAGATCAGTCCTGGATGTTCATTGGAAGGACTGATGTTGAAGCTGAAACTCCAATCCTTTGGCCACCTGATGCAAAGAGCTGACTGATTTGAAAAGACTCTGATGCTGGGAAAGATTGAAGGCAGAAGGGGAAGGGGACAGAGGATGAGATGGTTGGATGGCATCACCGACTCAATGGACGTGAGTTTGGGTAAGCTCCAGGAGCTGGATTTGGACAGGGAGACCTAGCGTGCAAAGAGTCAGACGTGACTGAGTGACTGAACTGAACGGAATTTGTCATCTGCGAATCTACTGGCAAACATCTCTTCAGAATCTGGCACAGCTTCAGAAGTATCAGTCATTCTGAAATTCCCAGATATTTGAGGAAGCTGCTCTGTTCAATGTTTAGATTATTTAGATTTCCAGTCCAGAGTGCCATCACAGGACCTCCCTTATATAGATTCTTAGATACATATTTCGTGTTTGTACTTTATATATCAGAAATTAGTATTTTCTGATTGATAGCGTATTAAAATTAACTGGCATTTTAGGAGATAAAGATAAATCTCCTACTAGTTCTATCTCTCTGGAGATGCCTGACTAACACAGAGAAAATACAAATTTGACTCACAAAACTCTGTATTACTTAGTTGTTATGTTACTGGCTGCTTTATAAGAGTAAAGCTTTGGTATCTTGTTCCAAACATCATAGGAATATTTCTTAAAGATTTGTGTGTTACAGAAAGTCCATTACAATTCAGAATCCCATCCTGGTTTGAGTCCTTTCCCATTTAATTGAGAAAGACATTAACCTGCTCCTAAGTTAGAAATGTTTATCCTTGAAGATCTGTGTATTTACCTGAGCCATACAACTCTAGTCTGGAGAGATCTGCTTTAACAGAAATACATTTTAATATTATGTGGATAATTTTCACTCAGAACTTCTAGGCAACCATCATCTTTGGACAGCCTCTTTGCCTTTTGTCAATTACTTGCTGGGCCATCACAAGTTATGTTCCTCAAAGTCACAATAGCAAATCCAATAGGGCTTCCCTGATGGTCCATTGGTTAAGAATCCACCTGCTAAAGCAGGGGACATGGGTTTGATCCCTGGTCTGGGAAGATCCCACAGTTCACACAGCAAGTAAGCCTATGTGCTACAGTACTGAGCCAGCACTGTGGAGCCTGTGCCCCACAACAAGAGAAGCCACCACAACGAGAAGTCTCACTACCCCAATGAAGAGTGGCTCCCACTTGCCTCAACTAGAGAACGCCCAGGTGAAGCAACAAAGACCCAGTGCAGCCAAAAATCAATAAAATCAAATAAATAGTAAATCAATCATAATTCAGTAAAACATATAAATATACATATATAACAAATTAAAAATCCAACACTGACACCGAAACACTCAAACGACTTAATAGAAAGCATCCTGAAAATATCCTGTCAAAGAATGGTTATTGTTGTTCAGTTGCTAAGTCATGTCCAAGACTCATGGACCTCATGGATAGCAGCACGCCAACCTTCCCTGTTGATCACTATCTTTTGGAATTTGCTTAAACTCATGTCCACTGAGTTGGTGATGCCATCAAACCATCTCATCCTCTGGCGTCCCCATCTTCAATCTTTCCCAGCATCAGGGTCTTTTTCAATGAGTCATTCTTCACATCAGGTGGCCAAAGTGTTGGAGTTTCAGCTCCAGCATCAGTCCTTCTAATGAATATTCAGGACTGATTTCCTTTAGGATGGACTGGTTGGATCTCCTTACAGTCCAAGAGACTCTCATGAGTCTTCTCCAACACCACAGTTCAAAAGCATCAATTCTTTGGTGCTCAGCTTTCTTTATGGTCCAACTCTCACATCCATACATGACTACTGGAAAAACCATAGCTTTGACTAGACAGATGTATGTTGGCAAAGTAACATCTCTGCTTTTTAATATGCTGTCTAGGTTGTTCATAACTTTCCTTCCAAGGAGCAAGTATCTTTTAATTTCATGGCTTCAGTCACCATCTGCAGTGATTTTGGAGCCCCCCCAAATAAAGTCTGTCTCTGTTTCCCCATCTATTTGCCATGAAGTGATGGGGCTGGATGCCATGATCTTAGTTTTCTGAATGTTGAGTTTTAAGCCAACTTTTTAACTCTCCTCTTTCACTTTCATCAAGAGGCTCTTTTGTTCTTCACTTTCCGCCATAAGGGTGGTATCATCTGTATATCTGAGGTTACTGATATTTCTCCCTGCAATTTTGATTCTAGCTTGTGCTTCATCCAGCCTGGCCTTTTCCATGATGTACTCTGCATATAAATTAAACAAGAAGGGTGACAATATGCAGCCTTGATGGACTCCTTTCCCGATCTGGAACCATTCGGTTGTTCCAAGTACAGTTCTCACTCTTACTTCCTGACCTGCATACAGATTTCTCAAGAGGCAGGTCAGGTGGTCTGTATTCTCATCTCTTGAAGAATTTTCCACAGTTTGCTGTGATCCACATAGTCAAAGGCTTTGGTATAGTCAATAGAGCAGATGTTTTTCTGGAACTCTCTTGCTTTTTTGATGATCCAGTGGATGTTGGCATTTTGATCTCTGGTTCCTCTGCCTTTTCTAAATCCAGCTTGACTATCTGGAAGTTCATGGTTCACGTACTGTTGAAGCCTGGCTTGGAGAATTTTGAGCATTACTTTGCTAGCACGTGAGATGAGTGAAATTGTGCAATAGTTTGAACATTCTTTGGCATTGCCTTTCTTTGGGATTGGAATGAAAACTGACCTTTTCCAGTCCTGTGGCCAGTGCTTTTCCAAATTTGCTGACATATTGAGTGCAGCATTTTCACAGCATCATCTTTCAGGATTTGAAATAGCTCAACTGGAATTCCATCACCTCCACTAGCTTTGTTCGTAGTGATGCTTGCTAAGGCCCACTTGATTCCGAATTCTAGAATGTCTGGCTCTAGGTGAGTGATCACACTATCATGGTGTTCTGGGTCATGAATGAATAGTCAGGGTTGATTTCCTTTAGGATTGACTGGTTGGATCTCCTTGCTGTCCAAGGGACTCTCAAGGGTCTTCTCCACCACCACAGTTTGAAAGCATCAATTCTTTGGTGTTCAGCCTTTTTTATGATCCAACTCTCACATCCATACGTGACTACTGGAAAAACCATAGCTTTGTCTAGACGGACCTTTGTTGGCAAAATGACGTTTCTGCTTTTTAATGTGCTATGTTTGTCATAACTTTCCTTCCAAGGAGCAAGTATCTTTTAATTTCATGGCTGCAGTCACCGTCTGAACACATTTTCATAAAATCTGTCACTGTTTCCACTTCTATTTGCCATGAAATGATGGTACCAGATGCCATGATCTTAACCAAAGGGTAGAGTTAACTCAACTTTTGTTTTATTTTCTTTGTCTTTCTTTAAAAAAAAAATTTTTTTTTGTTTATTTATCTGGCTGCACTTGGTCTTACTTGGCCCACGTGGGCTCTTCCATCTTCATTATGGTATGTGGGATCTGATTCCCTGACCAGGGATCAAACCTGGGTCCCCTGCATTGGCAGCATGGAGTCTTAGCCACTGGATTACCTGGAAAGTCCCCTTGTTTTTCTTTCCTTGGTTTCTTCTTTAGACTTGCTTTATTTAGTTTTCACTTGGTAATTATTTTGGGAAAAATTTCATTATTCCTAATTATTATAGTCAATAACAAGTTACCTTTGAGAATATGTTGAGTATAAATTAATGACTATAAAAATTCCATATGAAGTGCATGTAGATCTATATGAGGCAATGTATATTAAAACATCTATAATGGGACAAAAAAGTCACACAATTTTTTTAAACAAAAATTAAATTGTATGAATATTTATGAATAAAATTGTATGTGTGGACACAGTTAACAGTTGATTTCTCTGACAGACTTAAAGTTTCTTAAAACTATGTGTCCTTTTTCACTTTTAGTAAAGTATTCCTACTTTTACTTTTTTAACAAAGTATTTTTTTTAATATTTATTTATTTATTGGACTGTGCTGGATCCTAGTTCCCTGACCAGGGATCAAACCTGAGTTCCCTGCATTGGGAGCACAGAATCTTAGCAACTAGATCACATGGAAGTCCCTCACTTTTTCTTTAATCACTTTTGGACATGGTTATAACACTTGAGTCAGGAACATTGGACATGATTTTTATATGTACATTTATTCTTATGAATATGATTTATAATTAGTGATTTTATCATTTTGTGTGTGAAGCTATATTTTTCCTCATTTTCATTGGGACAATGGAACAATAATGTTTTGTTTTGAATGATACAGTGATTGTCTAAGGTATATGGATATCCTACAGACTTATTGATTTATTGTGGAAGTTGGATATTTTTGTCTTTGGACTGGAAATTTTTAATAAAAGTTCTATACCTAAAATTAAAAAAAAAAAAAGAGAGAGTTGAAAACATAGTAATAGTTGAACACATTTTATAACAAAAAGTTGTTGGTATAGTTCAAGATTTTGTTTAAAAAAAAAAAACTTTTAATTTTGGTAGGTAATGTCTCTCTTGGGCTGCGATTGCCCCCTTCCAGCCCTTACGGCTCTGGCTGCCTGTCACTGGAGGGGGATGGTCTGCAGCCGGCTATTTCTGTTCCGTCCTTTGTTCTGTGCACGCTCCTGGCGGTGTCTTATGTTCAAGCTTTTCACGTGGTAGCTATCCAGAGAGATGATATGGGGTGGGACGTGGGAGGGGGGTTCACGATTGGGAACTCATGTACACCCGTGGCGGATTCATGTCAATGTATGGCAAAACCAATACAGTATTGTAAAGTAAAATAAAGTGAAAACACACACACACACACACACACACACAAACTTTTGACTTTATATGTGTTATCTCACAATACAAATAAAATGTCATCTGTAGTTGTTTCTTATATTGGCCTCCCAAGTTGGACTAATTTGAGATTTATGACATTATGGAAATAGAAATGACACTAGAACCTTGGTGATTATTCACTTGTGTATGTCTGCTTGGGCTGCCATAACAAAGTTCCGTAGGGATTTCCCTGGTAGTCCAGAGGTTAAGACTCTGCCTTGCAATGCAGGGGATGGAGGTTCAATTGCTGGTCTTGGGACTAAGATCCTGCAAGCTGGGGGTGGGTGGGGAGGTGGAGACAACTAAGCTTGTGAGCTGCATGGAAAGATCCCACATGACCCAAGGAAAATCTGCACACCATGACTAAGACCTGATGCAACCAAAAAGTAACAATAAGAAAATTCCACAGTCTAGGTGGTTTAAACAACATAAATTTATTTCTTACAGTTCTGAAGGTTGAGAAATCCAAGATCAAGGTGCTGGAAAATTTGATTTCTGATGAAAGGTCTCTTCCTGGCTTATAGAAGAGTCGTTTTTGCTTAGTAATATGCATTTAAGATTACTCCATGTCTTTTCATGCTTGATTACTCATTTCATTTTAGTGCTGCATAATGTTCTATTGTCTGACTGTACCAAATGTAGTGTCTTTTCTTACAAGGATAGTCATACTATCAGATCAGGGCTGTGACTTCTTTTTTTGTTGAACTATAGTTGACTTAGGAAGTTGTGTTAATTTCTGCTGTACAACAAAGTGATTCAGTTATACATGTATTTATAGTCTCTTTTAAATATTCTTTTCCATGGTGGTTTATCATAGGATATTGAATATTGTTCCTTGATCTGTACAGTAGGACCTTGTTGCTATCCGGGACCCTCACTTTATAACCTCATTTAAACTTAATTACTTCCTGAGAAGTAAATTCATCCATACTTGGGTTAGAAGTTCAACCTGTGAAATTTGGAGGGAAACAAACATTTAACCCATATCACTAACACCCTAATTTTATAAAGTAGAAACAGATCAATAGAGTGTTAGAAACAAGATGAAAAGAGACCTAACAAGTGTTACGATTAACCGTTCTATTGATTTTGTAAAATTTATTTTAACTTAAAAATTTTTGGCCACATGGCATGTAGGATCTTAGTTCCCTGATCAGACATTGGACCCACACACCCTGCATTGGAAGCAGTCTTAACTCCCGGAATGCCAGGGAAGTCCTCTTTGATGTATTCTATCAAAATGTTTTAAATAATTTGATTAAATAAATTCTTGGTAAAACTGGATCTCTTAGTTACTTGATTCTCAATTGAAAGTTCTTTCTATGACATTACTACCCTCTTTTGTTATGTAATTCTCTTCAGTTTTTTCCAAGTTATTATTAATTCCCTTTTATTTTACTGCAGGACAATCCACTGCTGTAGTTTTTTAATTTGGATCATGTTCAAAAGCTTAAGAACTATATGAAGTTTTATGATAATTATTATATTATTGTGTTATTTTTTGTTTTAGGTGTTTAGCTTTTATAAGATTCTCAAAATAATCTATGATAGCAAAAGTGTCCATCTACTAAGCAGTGGTTTTCTGTATCCTATCAGAGTGATAGTTTTCTCACTCAAAATTTCCTTTCTGTGCTAAATTAAGTATATCCATTCAATCAAAAACCAATAAGGGTATTTCCCAGTAGTGAGCTTCATGCTAAGAATGGAAAAATGAATGTCACAATTCTGTAATAAAGACTTACTAAAAGAGAAAAAATGATAAGGAAGAACTGAAGAGGAACATAATTGTTGAACATGCAAGTTTTTCTGACTCCAAAACTAGTATTTTTTTCTTTTCACCATTCCATGATAACTCCCAATTTATCCTTCTAGATCTTATTAAAGCTGTAGGATATTGGGCATGAAGTAGCTGACCAGTTTTATTTTTTCCTTATTCTGAACTGACATTGTGTTGGGTAAATAAAGAATTCTGGTGATGTTCCACTTATTTTGCAAGTGGAGGCTTTCATTTTCTGTTTTAATTCCAGGAAGAAAATTACACATTCTCCTTTTAAATCTCCCTCTAATCCACACACAATATAGACTAGAGTGGGCCTAACAGAGATCGTGCACAGTGTGAGCACACAGGTAAGAAAGATAATGAATCACTCTATTGCTAGTATTTGCAGAGAAAATTCAAAAAAGGAAAATCTCTGAAGAAATACTGTGATGACTTTAGGGCTTAAAAGACTACACTTAAGGTAAATGCATAAGACAAGACCTAAGAGAAGTAAGTCACAAGGGAAAAAAGCAAAAGGGTTAGTTGCACAGCTCCTCTGCCCATGGAATTAATTCTCCAGGTAAGAACACTGGAGTGGGTAGCCATTCCCTTCTCCAGGGGATCTTCCCAACCCAGAGGTCAAACCTAGGTCTCCCACATTGCAGGCAGATTCTTTACCATCTGAGCCACCAGGGAAACCCAAGTCATAAGGGCATTGAAGCAAAAAGCATACACCTGCCAGTCTATTGGGAATGCTGTAAGCAGGTCTGAGAAGGACTGTAACATTATCATACAGTAGAAGGAAACAGAGCTCAAAAGACACCATATGATTTGTTGCTTGTATCTGTGTTGAGTGATTTACACATACTTGCCATTATAGGAGGTTTTTCTTATCACTCCCAATGAGCTCTCTTGCTCACATTAGCTACTGTATTAATCTCCTATTGCTGCTGTAACAGCTCACCCAAACTTAACAACACAAATTCATTATCGTCTAGTTCTGTAGTTCAGAAGTCCTAAACTGGCCACATTGGCTAAAATCGAGGTGTACATTCCTTTGTGGGAGCTCTAGGGGAGAACACGTTTTCTTGCCCTTTTCCACCTCCTAGAGGCTGCTCACACTCTTGCTTCCCAGGCCGCTTCCATCTTCAAAACTACTAATAGCCAGTCAAGTCTTTCTCACATTGCATCACCCTGTCAATGAGCCTTCTGTCTTCCTCTTTCATATTTAGGAACCCTTTTGAGTTACTCTTATGATTACATTGGGTAATCCAGGAGGAACTCTTTAGTTTAAGGTCAGATGATTAGCAAAATAATTTTCTCTGCAGCTTTTATTCCATGTTGTTATATGACAAATCCCAAGAGTTAGAACCCAGACAGCTTTGGGTAGGGGCCATGATTCTGCCTAACACAGCTAAAAAAATTTTTTTAATGCCCTAATTAATGCTTTGTATCATGGCATAACAGGGTAGACCTTTGCTGAGCTGTAAACCAATTGAGAAGGAAAGAACTATATTGAGTTACCACAGGATGTGTGGATATTAAGTTAATTTAGTAGTCATATATAAGAAGAGGAATTATGTAGACCTCTCTAAAACTTCTTATAGTATAACTGAAGCAAATGAAGTCCAGAGAGATTCCTAGTTCTTGATGTCACAGAAAGCCAATTTTAGAACATCAAGTTATTTTCACTTTCTCGGTTATTTTTTTCAATGTGTTATTATTATCAACATATTTATTATATGATTCCCTGATAGCTGAGTTGGTAAAGAAACCACCTGCAAGGCAGGAAATCCCAGTTTGATTCCTGGGTCGGGAAGATTCACTGGAGAAGGGATAGGCTACCTACTCCAGTATTCTTGGGCTTCCCTGGTGGCTCAGCTGGTAAAGAATCTGCCTGCAATGCAGGAGACCTGGGTTCGATCCCTGGGTTGCGAAGATCCCCTGGAGAAAGGAAAAGCTACTCACTTCAGTATCCTGGCCTAGAGAATTCCATGGACTGTATAGTCCATGGAGTCCCAAAGAGTTGGACACGACTGAGTGACTTGCACTCACTCACTCACTCAGAGAAATGAAAACCTACAAAGTAATTTGCCTTGAGTTATGGTTTGAAATAGAAAAATAAAACTTGCTTCCTTGAATTGTATGTCAATCCTGGGCTAGGAATACAGTGTGCGTGTTAGTCACTCAGTCGTGTCTGACCCTTTGCAACCCATGGACTATAGTCTTCTAGGCTCCCCTGTCTGTGGAATTCTCCAGGCAAGAATACTGGAGTGGGTTGCCATGTCCTTCTCCAGGGGATCTTCCCAGCCCAGGGATGGAACTCAGGTCTCCTGCATTGCAGGCAGACTCTTTACTGTCTGAGCCACCAGGGAAGCCCCAGGAATGCAGTAGGTATTACTATTCCCATTTTACCTTTGAATGATGAGGAATATAGGGCTCTTATTAACCACACTGCTAGAAAGGAACAGAACTCATATTTGTCCAACTCCCAAGCCCATCCTGTCTGCAAGCATCTAGCCAGTCCACCACCATGCTAATATCCTCATGAATGTGAAAAGTCCTATTCTTGACTTGTAACACCTAAATTAAGTAGTTTAGCTTAGAAATTCACAATTGTTTTATAATTTCCAAGGATGTAACTTTATTTCAAGTGATGCTATAGATTTCTAAACATAGAGTAGAAGTCATATTCTAAATGAACCTATTTATATGACTCCACCTTATCAAGAATATTTATAATATATATCATTTTTTGGATGAATAAAGAGAATTAACATGAGAAAAGGGAGTGTACATCAATCTATTTGGTGTTAGCCTCTTTGAAGTTGGAGCTTTTAATACAATTACATTGTTTCTAACATTCAAATGCTTTTCTCCCTTTTTCTCTCTGAAGGAGGCATCTTCCGACTTTAAAGAGCATTTCAGATAACTCAATATTTAAAATATTTCTCAATAGCGATGTTGAGTCTAAGATACACACACACACACACACACACATATATATATATATACCATGATAATGTTACAAAAAAACATACATGGTAGATTTCAGGATGTGGGTGAAAGGAACATTCTTCACTTGCATCATTTCTAAATATTGTTTTGTATGAGGAAAGATTGTTTATCCATTGGCCATTCTTCTTTGCTTCTTTCAGATTATAATGTTTTCCACTTTTTCAAGAGCGTGTAAAACAGACCCCACCCTGCGTTTTGTGAATGTTGCCATCTTAAACAGATATTGAGTAATGACCAGGGGAAGTCACACTATGATGCTTCACACCATCTATTAGGACCAATCAGGAACATGAAACAGCAAGTGCCTGCTATCTGGACAGAGTCCACTTGAACGAAGCCACAGAAGAAAGAGAAGTTAAAACACTAGAGGCTGAGACTCATGACCAACTCAAATCTCAAACTTCCGTTTGGTTTCAGTGATGAGTCTTTTAGGAAGGAAGTTGGAAAGTAAACAGAAGATAACCTTTTGTGTTATTTTCTCAAAAAAGCAATCTATTTTCTGAATTTCCTTCATGGATTAATCTTACAGGCAATTTGGCCATTTATTTTTCTGAGTAACATAATGTAGAATGCTGAAATAGTAATACATTCTACTAATCTAGGGCCTTTAAATTAATTATTATAGTGAGAGTAATCTGATTACTTTTGAATGCCAACAGTATTTAGTGAGGATCCACAGAAGTAGTGCTTTTTGTCTGGATTAAAAATTTAAAAACAGAATGATTTTCCAAACTGTTTACTATTCATCTTAAACTGCTTGCCTCTACTTCAAACCCAGACTGTGGCTAAGCTCTGCAAAAACTTGAGTCCTTAGTAATACACTGAAATTGGAGGTCAAGTTGGGGGACAATTGTAATTTTTAAATCATTTTTTAATCTTCAACTATGGAAAAAAGCAGCCTTGAATATCCTAAGTCTATGATATTAAGTTGTTAAAATAAAATTATTAGGCAAGTTATAATATTTGTCAATGCTGTCTATCTATCTATCTATCTATCAATTTTTTTTTTTGGTCACACCACACAGCTTGCGAGATCTTATTTCTCTGACCAGGGGATCAGACCTGGGCCCTCAGCAGTGAGAGCTTGGAGTCCTAACCACAGCATTGCCAGGGAATTCCCTATCTATATCCATATCTATGGAATGAAGGAAAGTAAAGGAACAAAAAGGGACCCATTTTTAAAATGATAAGTAGCAGTTTCTTGATTACTAAAGTGATCATTCACATACTGTAAAATATGTAACAACCACATTTCACTTAGATTTAAATTTTGAGATGTGTGTTTATTTACTTTTCTATTTTCTTCATCTTCCTAATTACCAGGTTATCAGCAAGCACCCTCATCAAGAAGAAACTGCCTTTCAGGAATTCCCTGGTGATCCAGTGGTTAGGACTCTTTGCTTTCACTATTGAGGGCTCAGGTTTGATCCCTGGTCAGGGAACTAAAATCCCACAAGCTGTGCAGTGCAGTCAAAAAAAGAAAGAAGTTAAAGAAAAAAAAAAAAAATTGCTTTTCACTGAGGTTTTCAAATGCTTTCTTGTGATTAAAGTATGCTAGCTTTAGCACATGAAGTTTATTACAATTATTTTTATTCTTCATTGATTTGCTTTTATTTTTCACTATTCTCTATTGTGATTATTAAATAAGCTACTTTCATGAAAGTGATATGTATTTACTTCTATATGCAGTAATTGGTTATGAGATGCCAGGAACATTTCCATTTATAAGGAATTAGATGGCCCATTCCGAATCTTTCCTTAAGCTCTCACATAGTAAACTCTGTATCCAAACATAGTGGCTAGGAGCTCTCATTCACATAGAAAAATAGTCTACATATGTGGAAAATCAACAAATTCAATCAAAATCACATAATCACAGTGTGTTGTACGTCTAAGAATATAAAGATTAGTCCACATGTTTTTAGCAGGAGGAACAGAAAAATTAGGTAGCATCCTACCTTGAGTGATGGAGCTGAGCCTTATAGAAGAAGGCAGATTCTGAGGACTTAATCATGTGTGAATGTGTGTTTTAATTTGTTCTTTTGTTAAGCTGTGTGAGAGAAGTCAAATGGATCCAACACAGTTACATTTAAATAATGGAACCTAAAAAAAAGCAGAGAGGGAGAGAAAGGTATCAGTTTTCTCCTGGTAAGAAGAAAACTGAAAGATATGATAGTAACTGCATTCAAATATATGAGATTTGCATTTCATTGACATTCCTTGTTAGCTATTTCTTCATATCTCTAAAAGAAAAATAAAAGGCAGTTTGAACACTGGTAAGTCGACAAAGTTTTTTGTTTTGTTTTGAACAATTTCAATATTTAATAAAGGATTGACTGACTTAATTTCAATATACAGTCATTAAAAGAAGAGAAATAGAAAAAAGAAAGTACTGGCACATACATCATCAAATTTGACTGAATAACATCCAGACTTAAACAGCAGTGAGAAGTCCCTAGTTAACAGCAATCTGGAGTCCCAGTTGGGAAGAGGTCCCAGGCTGTGCATTCACCCCATGGATGAGACTTCAAATTTCAGTTTTGGGACTCCTGATTATAATTCTAAACTGATATCATCAGTTTGCATGCAAAAATGCAGCTCTGATTTTTCTTTAACATTTACAAAGCTATTTGTTTCATCTGGATTTTCTGGATGAAAGTCACCAGATTTTCAGGACCCCAGGGGGCTGGCCAGGCCTCTAAGGGCTCAAGAAAATCCAATACCCGCTTGTTCTCTTATCTAAAGTGCCTCTTGACTTTCTGGTAACAATTGGTGTGTTTGCAGGCAAGTATTTAGTCCAGGCAGGGTCAGAAATCAGTCAAAGGCTTGCTCTCTTCTTCATTTTAATTTCTCTATCAAAATCAAAACCATGGCCAAGCATCCATCTGAAACTTACTCTTTGCCACTGCCATGCAGAAGAGCAGATTCTGGTGCTTCCTGAAGAGAATTCTTAGGATTCATTTCTTAACAAATTTCATATATATCATACAGCATGGCAACTATGGCCATCATGCTGTAAATTATCTTAGGTACTTCTTTATGTTATCTCTTCTATTTCTTTATTTAAAATTTGTTTAACTGGATGACAATTGCTTTACAATGTTGTATTGGTTTCTGCTGTACAAAACCACAGATCAGTCATAACTATATGTGTGTATATCAGTTCAGTTCAGTCACTCAGTCATGTCCAAATCTTTGCAACCCCATGAATTGCAGCACGCCAGGCCTCCCTGTCCATCACCAACTCCCGGAGTTCACTCAGACTCACGTCCATCGAGTCCGTGATGCCATCCAGCCATCTCATCCTCTGTCGTCCCCTTCTCCTCCTGCCCCCAATCCCTCCCAGCATCAGAGTCTTTTCCAATGAGTCAACTCTTCGCATGAGGTGGCCAAAGTACTGGAGTTTCAGCTTCAGCATCATTCCCTCCAACGAAATCCCAGGGCTGATCTCCTTCAGAATGGACTGGTTGGATCTCCTTGCAGTCCAAGGGACTCTCAAGAGTCTTCTCCAACACCACAGTATCAATTCTTCGGCTCTCAGCTTTCTTCACAGTCCAACTCTCACATCCATACATGACCACAGGAAAAACCATAGCCTTGACTAGTCGGACCTTTGTTGGCAAAGTAATGTCTCTGCTTTTGAATATGCTATCTAGATTGGTCATAACTTTTCTTCCAAGGAGTAAGCGTCCTTTAATTTCATAGCTGAAGTCACCATCTACAGTGATTTGGGAGCCCCCCAAAATAAAGTCTGACACTGTTTCCACTGTTTCCCCATCTATTTGCCATGAAGTGATGGGACCAGATGCCATGATCTTCGTTTTCTGAATGTTGAGCTTTAAGCCAACTTTTTCACTCTCCTCTTTCACTTTCATCAAGAGGCTTTTTAGTTCCTCTTCACTTTCTGCCCTAAGGGTGGTGTCATCTGCATATCTGAGGTTATTGATATTTCTCCCGGCAATCTTGATTCTAGCTTGTGCTTCTTCCAGTCCAGCGTTTCTCATGATGTACTCTGCATATAAGTTAAATAAGCAGAGTGACAATATGCAGCCTTGACGTACTCCTTGCCCTCTTTGGAACCAGTCTGTTGTTCCATGTCCAGTTCTAACTGTGGCTTCCTGACCTGCATATAGGTTTCTCAAGAGGCAGGTCAGGTGGTCTGGTATTCCCATCTCTCTCAGAATTTTCCACAGTTTATTGTGATCCACACAGTCAAAGGCTTTGGAATAGTCAATAAAGCAGAAATAGATATTTTTCTGGAACTCTCTTGCTTTTTCGATGATCCAGTGGATGTTGGCAATCTGATCTCTGGTTCCTCTGCTTTTTCTAAAGCCAGCTTGAACATCTGGAAGTTCACGGTTCACATATTCCTGAAGCCTGGCTTGGAGAATTTTGAGCATTACTTTACTAGCATGTGAGATGAGTGCAATTGTGCGGTAGTTTGAGCATTCTTTGGCATTGCCTTACTGCCAGGGTCCAGCCTCGGTGGATCCAGGGTGATTCGAAGGGGAGATGGATAGGTGAGGAAAAAAACTTTTTTATTAATATAAGATTAGATTAGGAAGAAATAGTATAGTAGGAAAATTAAGTGGAGAAAAGAGGCTGAATAACTTGGTTTACGTGGAAAGCCAATAAAGTTCCAGACAAGGAACTTGCACCATCTACATTAGGCCACTGGCGTCCATTTGAATATCGGAGAGTGCCCCGCCTTGGGCTCTCTCTTTTATGGATCTTAGAAGCCGGGACAAGAACGTAAACATGGTGAGCCTCCACACCCCAGATGGGAATTCGGCTGAAAAAGGGAGAAAAGAACGACATGGGGAAGCCCAACATTGGTGCAAGACTCCAAAACTATTTTTCAAAATCAGCTTATATACCCCAAGTTGTGCATAACGGAATATGCAGAGTTATGCAGGGGCAGCAGTCCTGACCCTCACTGAGACAAGGCTTTCTTTTTGCATACCCTCCCGTATACAAAAGGTCTCAGGTGGTTTACATTATCTTCTGGCCAAGAGGCTTGTTAACATTTTTATGGCTCTCTTCCTGGATAATTGTCTATCAACCAGAAAACTCCTTTTCCCTAGAAGTGTTTTTTCTTTACTCTGCATCACCCTCAAAGTACTAAATAAAGTTACATTCCTGTAGAACAAAGGTGCAGTGGGTTATAATAAAGAAAGTACTTAACTCAAAGATCTAATGTTGCTAATACCAGGTCTACTACCTGTTTTTCTATATACCAACTCTCTCTACAAATAAAAGATATGAAAATTTGGCAGCAAGTATTGGCTCAACAAATGAAACCTTTAATCAGTCCTATTCTAATAATTTTGACTCCTCGGAAGCCCCTGCATTCCTAGGATGTTTTAAGCTTCCTGTGCCTCCCTTGGTCCAGTCCGGAGGCCTCAAACAATCACATGCAGAGCTGTAGGAGTCCTGCAGGCAGGCTAGAAAGCCATCAGAGGGGTTTTTGGATTGAAACACCCTTTCAAATGCAGAAGACTAAAGCCTTGAGATGACTTTCTCCAGAGTGTGTCAAGAGAGTGGAAAAGTACAATACAATAAGGCAGGCATATTCTTATTTTGGGGGGTACATGCTCAGGAAATACCGGGGGGAAAACCTGAGACCTGACTCAACCTTGCACATCAGATCTCTGCCGCATGACCTTGTCACGGGTGGGATTCCTCACGCTGGCTCCCGGCACCTTTCTTTGGAGTTGGAATGAAAACTGACCTTTTCCAGTCCTGTGGCCACTGCTGAGTTTTCCAAATTTGCTGGCATATTGAGTGCAGCACTTTCACAGCATCATCCTTCATGATTTGAAATAGCTCAACTGGAATTCCATCACCTCCACTAGCTTTGTTCATAGTGATGGTTTCTAAGGCCTCCTTGACTTCACATTCCAGGATGTCTGGCTCTAGGTGAATGATCACACCATCATGATTATCTTGGTCGTGAAGCTCTTTTTTGTATAGTTCTTCTGTGTATTCTTGCCACCTCTTCTTAATATCTTCTGCTTCTGTTAGGTCCATACCATTTCTGTCCTTTATTGAGCCCATCTTTGCATGAAATGTTCCCTTGGTGTCTCTAATTTTCTTGAAGAGATCTCTAGTCTTTCCCATTCTATTGTTTTCCTCTATTTCTTTGCATTGATCACTGAGAAAGGCTTTTTAATCTCTTCTTGCTATTCTTTGGAACTCTGCATTCAGATGCTTATATCTTTCCTTTTCTCCTTTGCTTTTCACTTCTCTTCTTTTCACAGCTATTTTTAAGGCCTCCCCAGAGAGCCATTTTGCTTTTTTTGCATTTCTTTTCCATGGGGATGGTCTTGATCCCTGTCTCCTGTATAATGTCACGAACCTCATTCCATAGTTCATCAGGCACTCTATCTATCAGATCTAGTCCCTTAAATCTATTTCTCACTTCCACTGTATAAGCATAAGGGTTTTGATTTAGGTCATACCTAAATGGTCTAGTGGTTTTCCCTACTTTCTTCAATTTAAGTCTGAATTTGGCAATAAGGAGTTCATGATCTGAGCCACAGTCAGCTCCCGGTCTTGTTTTTGTTGACTGTATTGAACTTCTCCATTTTTGGCTGCAAAGAACATAATCAGTCTGATTTCAGTGTTGACCATCTGGTGATGTCCATGTGTAGAGTCTTCTCTTGTGTTGTTGGAAGAGGGTGTTTGCTATGACCAGTCATTCTCTTAGCAAAACTCTGTTAGCCTTTGCTCTGCTTCATTCCATACTCCAAGGCCAAATTTGCCTGTTACTCCAGGTGTTTCTTGACTTCCTACTTTTGCATTCCGGTTCCCTATAATAATGAAAAGGACATCTTTTTTGGGTGTTAGTTCTAAAAGGTCTTTTAGGTCTTCATAGAACCATTAAACTTCAGCTTCTTCAGTATTCCGGGTTGGGGCATAGGCTTGGATTACCATGATATTGAATGGTTTGCCTTGGAAATGAACAGAGATCATTCTATCGTTTTTGAGATTGCATCCAAGTACTGCATTTCGGACTCTTTTGTTGACCATGATGGCTACTCCATTTCTTCTGAGGGATTCCTGCCCGCAGTAGTAGATATAATGGTCATCTGAGTTAAATTCACCCATTCTAGTCCATTTTAGTTCGCTGATTCCTAGAATGTCGACATTCACTGTTGCTATCTCTTGTTTGACCACTTCCAATTTGCCTTCATTCATGGACCTGACATTCCAGGTTCCTATGCAATATTACTCTTTACAGCATCAGATTTTACTTCCATCACCAGTCACATCCACAACTGGATATTGTTTTTGCTTTGGCTCCATCCCTTCATTCTTTCTGGAGTTATTTCTCCACTGATCTCCAGTAGCATATTGGGCACCTACTGACCTGGCGAGTTCCTCTTTCAGTATCCTATCATTTTGCCTTTTCATACTGTTCATGGGGTTCTCAAAGCAAGAATACTGAAGTTGTTTGCCATTCCTTTCTGCAGTGGACCACACTGTGTCAGACCTCTCCACCATGCCCTCCCGACTTGGGTGGCCCCACAGGGCATGGCTTGGTTTCATTGAGTTAGACAAGGCTGTGGTCCTAGTGTGATTAGATTGACTAGTTTTCTGTGATTATCGTTTCAGTGTGTCTGCCCTCTGATGCCCTCTTGCAATACCTACTGTCTTACTTGGGTTTCTCTTATCTTGGACATGGGGTATCTCTTCACGGCTGCTCCAGCAAAGCGCAGCCACTGCTCCTTACCTTGGACGAGGGATATCGCCTCACCACCGCCCCTCCTGACCTTGAACGTGGAATAGCTCCTCTAGGCCCTCTGGCGCCCGTGCAGCCACCGCTCTTTGGACGTGGGGTTGTTCCTCCCTGCCACCGCCCCCGGCCTCGGGCGGGGGTAGCTCCTCTAGGCTGCCGACCCTGACCTCAGACACAGGATAACTCCTTTCAGCTGCCGCCCCTGACCTCGGACGTGGGGTAGCTCCTCTCGGCCGCACTCTATGCGTCGTCGCAGACGCCTGTGCATATATATATGAGTGTGTGTGTATATATATCTATCTCCTCCCTCTTGAGCCTTCCTGCCATCCCCCTCCCCATCTCACTCCTCTCGGTTGTCACAGAGCACCAGGCTGTGTTCCCTGTGTTATATAGCAGCTTCCCACTAGCTATCTATTTCACTCATGGCAATGCACATATGTTAACCCTACTTTCTCAACTCATCCCACCCTCTCCTTTGCCCGCTGTGTCCACAAGTCCCTCCTCTATGTCTGCATCTCCATCCTTTCCCTATAGATTAATCAGTACCATTTTTCAAGGTTCCATGTATATATGGATTAATATACGATATTTGTTTATCTCTTTTGACATCTGTCACTCTGTATAACAGGCTTCAGGTTCATCCACCTCCGTTCAACTTATTAGCAGTTGTTCTTTTTCATGGCTGAGTAATGTCCATTCGTATATATGTACCACAGCTTCTTTATACATTCATCTGTTGATGGACATTTAGGCTGCTTCCATGTACTGGCTATTGTAAATGGTGCTGCAACAAATATTAGGGTACAGGTGTATTTTTGAATTGTGGTTTTCTCAGGGTGTAGTGGGATTGTTAGGTCATCTGGTAGATTTATTCCTTTTTTTTTTTTTTAAAGAATCTCCATACACTTTTCCATAGTGGCTGTATCAACTTACATTTCCACCAACAGTGCAAGAGGGTTCCCTTTTCTCCACATCCTCTCCAGAATTTATTGCTTGTAGATTTTATGATGATGGACATTCTGACTGGTATGAGGTGATACCTCATCATAGCTTTGATTTGCATTTCTCTAATAATGAGAGATGTTGAGCATCTTTTCATGTGTATATTGGCCATCTATATGTCTTCTTTGTAGAAATGTCTGTTCAGGTCTTTTGCCCATTTTTTGATTGGGTTGTTTGTTTTTCTGATATTAAGCTGTATGGGCTGCTTATATATGTTGGAGATTAACCCTTTATCATTGCTTCATTCGCAATTATTTTCTCCCCTTCTAAGGGTTATCTTTTCAGCTTGTCTATAGTTTCCTTTGCTATAAAAAAGCTTTACTTTTAATTAGGTCCCATTTGTTTATTTTTATTTTCATTATTCTAGGAAGTGAGTCAAAGAGAATCTTGCTGCAATATATGTCAAAGAGTGTTCTGCCTCTTTTCTTCCAGTTTTTTAAGTTTCTGGCCTTACATTTGTTTTTAATCCATTTTGAGTTTATTTTTGTATATGGTGTTAGGAAGTATTCTAATTTCATTCTTCTATAGGTAACTGTCCAGTTTTCCCACCACCAGTTATTGAAAAGGTTGTATATTCTTGCCTGCTTTCTCCAAGATAATGTGCTCATAGGTGTGTGGGTTTATCTCGGGCTTTCTGTCTTGTTCCATTGGTCTATAGTTCTGTTTTTGTGCCAGACTGTACTGTCTTTAGGGCTTCCCTCATAGCTCAGTCAGTAAAGAATATGTCTGCAATGCAGGAGACCAGGGTTCGATGCCTGGGTTGGGAAGATCCCCTGGAGAAGGAAATGGGAACCCATTCCAGTATTCTTGCCTGGAGAATCCCACGGATAGAGGAGCCTGGCGGGCTACAGTCCATGGGGTCACATAGAGTCTCACACGACTGGAGTGACTTAGCATGCATGCACGCACGCATAGTTTTCTGCATATAGGTCTTTTGTCTCTTTAGGTAGATTTATTACTACGTACTTTATTCTTTTTGTTACAATGTTGAATGGAATTGTTTCCTTAATTTCTCTTTCTGAATTTTCATTGGTTGTGTATGGGAATGCAAGGGATTTCTGCATATTAATTTTGCATCCTGCAACTTTACTAATTCATTGATTAGTTCAAGTAATTTTCTGGTGGCATCTTAAGGGTTTTTTATGAAGAGTATCATGTCATCTACAAACAGTGAGAGTTTTACTTCTTTTCCAATCTGGATTCTTTTTATTTCTTTTTCTTCTCTGACTGTCATGGCTAGGACTTCCAAAACTATATTGAATAATAGTGGTGAGAGTGGGCACCCTTGTCTTGTTCCTAACCTTAGAGTAACTACTTTCAGTTTTTCACCATTGAGAAGAATGTTTGCTGTGGGTTTGTCATATATGGGCTTTAATATGTTGAGGTAGGTTACTTATATGTCCATTTTCTCGAGAGTTTTTTTTTTTTATCATAAATGGGTGTTGAATTTTGTCAAAAGCTTTCTCTGCATGTATGGAGATGATCATATGGTTTTTATCTTTCAGTTAGTTAATTTGGTGTATCACATTTATTGATTTGCATATATTGAAAAATTCTTGCATCCCTGGGATAAACTCCACTTGATCCTAGTGTATGATTCTTTTAATGTGTTGTTGGATTCTGCTTGCTAGAATTTTGCTGAGGATTTTTGCATCTGTGTTCAAGAGTGATATTGGTCTGTAGTTTTTTTGTTTGTGTAGTATCTTTGTCTTATTTTGGTATCAGGATGATGGTGGCCTTGTAAAATGAGTTTGGGATCTTTCCACCCTCTGCAATTTTTTGGAAGAGTGGCCACAGACAGTCTTAAGTCTTCTATGTACACATATATTCATTTTTCTTAGGTAAGTAGCTGGAAGTAGAATAGCTGGACATAGGGTATGTTTAAACTGCCAGAGTGGCTTCCAAAATGGCTATAATCTTTGACACTATCATCAGTAATTTATGAGAGTTTCATTTATCCCAGAACAAAGCTTTCATGCTACCCCTTTATAGTTATAGCTACGCATCCCACCATTCCTAATCTGGTAACAACTAATCAATTCTCCATCCTTAAACTTTTGTTAGTCAAAAAATGTTATATAATAGACTCTTACCATAGGTAACTGTTAAAGATTGGTTTTTTTACACTCAGTGTAATTCCCCTGTGTTCCACCAAAATTATTATGTGTATCAATAGTTTCATTTGTTTGTTTTGTGTAGTACTCCATGGTAGAGATATACCAGTTTGCCACATTTTATTTAACCATTAACCTATTAAAGGACACTTGGATAATTTCCAGCTTTTAGCTATTTTTGTGTTGAACAGATTTTTGCACGAATATAGGTTTTATTTTTCTAGTGTAAATACCCAAGAGATCATTGGCTAGATTATATGATATGGTAGGAAAAATATTGGCCCTCCAAAGATGTCCAGGCCCAATCCTTAGAATCTGTGAATATGTTGCATTATGTGACAAAAGGGACTTTGTATATGCAAATATATTAAGGATTTTGAGGAGGGAAGAATTTCCTTGATTATCTTCATGGGCTCAAAGCAATCAAAAGGGCCTTAATGAGCAAGGCAAAAAGGTCAGAGTCACAGATATTTGAAGATGCTACCCTGCTGGCTTTGAAGATAGAGAGACATGAGCCAAGGAATTGCAAGTGGCTTCTAGAAGCTGGGAAAAGGTAAGGAATAGATTCTTCCCTAGAGCTTCCAGAAGAAACACAGTGCTGCTCACTGTTTGATTTTAACTCACAAGACCTATTCTTACTTCTGGCCTCCAAAACCGTAGGCAATGAATTTGTGTTGTTTTCAGCTAGTAAGTTTGTGGTAATTTGTTAACAGCTTAAATATAAAGATGATACATATTGTAGATGATTTTTTGTTTTAGAAGGGACTCCCAAACTATTTTCCAAAGTGGAAAAGTGGAATGAGGGTGGAAAATCGTAGCAGACATGACTGATATAGGCAGGGGTAGATCACTAAGTACATAGGATAAGTTTAGATTTATCCATTGTGGAATAGGAAATCATCAGATTTCCTTGGAAGAAAAGCTATGACCAACCTAGACAGAATATTATAAAGCAGAGACATTACTTTGCCAACAAAGGTCCATCTGATCAAAGCTATGGGTTTTCCAGTGGTCATGTGTGGATGTGAGAGTTGGACTATAAAGCAAGCTGAGTGCTGAAGAACTGATGTTTTGAACTGTGGAGTTAGAGAAGACTCTTGAGAGTAGCTTGGGCAGCAAGGAGATCCAACCAATCAATCCTAAAGGAAATCAGTCCTGAATATTCATTGGAAGGACTAATGCTGAAGGTGAAACTCCAATACTTTGGTCACCTGATGTGAAGAACTGACTCCTTGGCAAAGACCCTGATGCTGGGAAAGATTGAAGGTGGAAAGAGAAGGGGACGACAGAGGATGAGATGGTTGGATGGCATCGCCGACTTGATAGACATGAGTTTGAGTAAACTCTGGGTGTTGGTGATGCACAGGGAAGCCTGGCATGCTGCAGTCCATGGGGTCACAGAGTCGGAACGACTGAGTGACTGAACTGAACTGAACTGAGATTTCAAACAAGCGAAGGGGCATGCTATGATTTATGTCTGAAAATAATCACTCTCATTGCTATGACAGTGATTTAGAATGAGGCAAGAATAGAGAACACTAATTAAGAGATTATTACATCGATTAGGTTGATTGCAATGGAGTTGGATGGAAAGTGACAGATTTAAGATTTGTATGTGGGAATATAGACAACAGATTTGCTGCTGGACTGGCTATGAGTGTGAAGGAAAGAGATGCTTTTGCTTGAAAACTAGGTAATAGTGGTGTCTTTAATATTGAATGATTATTATTTGGAGTATGTGTTGCTGAAAGGGCAGAGATATAAAATAAGCTACTAAAATATGAATTTGAGTTGTTAATTGACAGAGATTGGTTCTAGAAACAAATCTGAGAGTGATTAATTAGTGGTTCAGTTTATAAACTTGGATGGGATTAACCTGGAAGAGTACAGATAAAGAAGAGAAAGAGGAATCAGGACACTTTAATTTATAGTGATGATGAGGGTTTTCCAGGTGGATCAGAGGTAATGAATCCACCAGCCAATGCAGGAGATGCAGGTTCAACCCCTGGTCAGGAAGATCCCTTGGAGGAGGAAATGGCAACCCACTGTTGCCTGGGAAATCCCATGGACAGAGGAGCCTGGAGGGCTACAGTTCATGGGGTTGCAAAGAATCAGACACAACTGAGTGACTGAGCACACACACACACCACATACAATGTATGAAGAGCTTTAAAAATAAACAACCCAGTAGCAACTCTTTATGGAAGGGGGGAAAGATGAGGAGAGTATAAACCATGAAGCCAATAAAAAAAATCTTATGGTAAAGCCGCTATAGACATTTGTGTTGAATGCTACTGAGAAGTCAAATAATTCGTTTATGGCTGAAATTAAGTTGTGTCAGTTACGTACAGTAGAGAGTAGACCAAGAAATGAGGGAATGAGTCTCAAGATGGACAATGATGTCTCAAGATGGAATCTGAGTTAGATGCATAAGGAAGGAAATGAGGAGATAGGAGGTGATAAGGTTTGGTGAATCAATAGGTTCAGTGAATTTGAAGCTAGATGTTAGAGCATGAGTACTAAAATACGTGAGCTGCAAGTGTTGGTAGTAAAAGATGATTGAAATGAAGATTTTGGAAATGGTACAGTATTAATGATGAGATCAAAGTCTGTATGATCATAGGAAATATGGAAGAAGGGAACACTAGAATAGAAGACAAGAGACCCCAGGCAGGATGTGAAACATGCAGTCCATGTGGATATTGAAATTACCAAGATGTCCAGAGTAGCTAATGACAGAGCCAATGAACCTGGTATCAGCGATTCACCCAAGAGAACTTAGTCTCCTTCTTTCAACTTTCTTTTAGATTCTGTGCCTCCTTAGCAGCTTTGCCTTATTCTTTGCCTTTTGTGTACTTTTTTTCCTACTTCTAAGATTAGGCAATGAAAATAAGTTTGTTGCTATCTCTCTTCTATAGGACAAAGCACCCATTTTCAAATACAGTGTTTCCATGTATGAGAGATTATAACAGTGACCTTAAGACCTCTATATGATGGAGGGCAGAACCATTTCACTAAGGGCCAGTCCAGTTTGGGAGAGATGGAAGAATGATGCTTTACAGAAATCATCTCATGACAAAGATATACAGAAACAGTCAAAATTTATTTATTTTAGAAGAGGTTTTCAATTTTTAAATAATACAAAAATAAACAGCTATTTGTTTCAACACTTACAGTTTACATAAATTAATTTAATCATACATAGTCTGAGGCACCAAAACACACATATTCCAAATTCCCAGATTCAGTCATTCAGATATTAACAAATCAGTTTTTTTAAAAATCAGTGAAGGTAACAGTTTTTTAATACAAACTCTTCTACTATTGACTCTTTCTTAACCATAAATCATTTAAACATAAAATCTTGAAAATTCCCCTGAGTTATTTCTCTTTAATGAAATTTCATTTTTCTCCCTCTGCCTAACAGGCACACTTTTTCAATTATTTACATAAATACTGATTTTCAGTGCATGATTTAAAAATATTAAGACCCACAGTGCTTTGTAAAGAATGTTTCTCCAGAAAGTTAGGGGTGAATGAATTAATGAAACATCCACAAGTCCTTCAAAAATGTGTACACTATCAGTGTTATAGCACATCCAGGGTAATGAGACAACGTTCTCTGTGGGCTGGTGAATAGGTAAACCTTAAAGACGAATTCCAACTTTACAGCTCAATATACCAGAGTTGGATTCCTAACATGTTTTCACAAATCTTAATCCAAACACTTATGTTATAGTAATAATCCGGAGAGGTAATCCTAAAAGATACATTGATTCTGACATAATGCCAAAAAAGAACACCATGCAGCCTTAAACCCAGTTTATAACAGTCATCCTAAGAAGATATAATAGCTCTCAATAAATTAAATTAATATACAGTACCAGAAAATGTCAACTGACAATGAGATGTGGAAAAGAAGCATTGTCTCCCTGGGAACTATTCAGCAATTATTTGCTTTTAAATGAGGAAAGACATTAATTAGAATAGGAATACTTTCTTGGTGTCAAGAACCCCCCTGTGGCTTTAATTATTGGGCTTTTTATTAGATTATAGTTTATTTGTAAAGTTCTCTGCCTTTCACTTAGAACGAATGTATACCTTTTTGAAAAGGCCTTTTGTAGTAGTTCTGAGCTGAGGATTTCCTGAAAACTTGCATAAGTTCAGGTAAGAAAGTACAGGCAGAGTCCAAAAAACACACACTCAGACCTTAAAACCAGGAAAACAAAATAGACGAAGTAAACTGATCTGCAAAAGGCTAAAAGAAGACCATAGAAGGACCAGTGAGTAGACAGCTGTTTCTCAGGCATCATAGGAGACACCCTGGAAATATTGACAGTGTCGAAATGTGCAGCATTTTGTCATCTTGCAACAGCACTTACATGTTCAAATTTAGCTTTTGTTCTTATTATAAGTTGAAATTCAAGTAAAAAGATGTCATACTCATTTCCCATTGGATTGTACAGAAGAATGAAAACTGCTTTCCCCTTTAACTTGAAGAAACTTCGACATCTTTAAAATCAACATGGAAATCTTCACAAGTATGACCCCCTTTTTCTCCTTAACAGAAGATGTTAAGTAACACAAGGAGTTTCATATAAATATTAAATAATTAAGTTAAAAGAAACAGTTCATATAAATAAATAAATATGACCACTAGGCTTCTACAGTTCGGTTGAACGCTCCTTTAGTAGGACTGTGGGGTTGATATCGTCTAGTCCCGAGTGGGAAGAGCTTGCGTTAATGGTGACTGTTTTGGTGAGGTGTGCATCTTGAACACTGAATGAGGTAAAGGGACAGCCTTTCACGTTACTGCAGATGAGAGACTGAATTGAGGCAGTGTTGATGATTTTAAAACCTACTTCTCCACCAAAAGTGCTAGGCTTCCAGTACTCAGGAGAACATATAGGATTACCCATAAGTCCTTTCAGGGAGAATGGTGCTCCGGCTTCTACCATGGTCTCCCCAAAGATGGCGTCGGGACGGGGCTTCTCTACCAGAAGGGCGGGATACAGCTCCATGGCATCTATGTCTCCGTAGAGCGCTTCTAACTCTGCAGCCATTTCCTTCTCTCCTGTGAGGGTGACAAGGACAAAGACACAACCAACGTCAAACTTTTGACAAAATGAAGAGTGTTACCCCTTCGCTCAATTTGCTTTCAACTTCTCTGTTGTTTCCATTTGCCCCTTGGCTCTTTGAAGAAGTTTAGAAACTGCTTCTCACCTGTAAGTTCCTCAAAAGATTCATAGGGCTTCAGCAGAAAGCGTTTGCGATACTCATTAAAAGACTGGTATTTCATCTCTCTGCTCTGGTCAAGTGAAGCCTTTGATACTTTCTCTACTGCGGCTGGAAGATTCCTACCGCCAGCGACCTGTGGAATATGAATTAAATTGTAGAACATGTCAATTGAGTTTTAGGCATATGTAAGACTTTTTTTTTTTTCTTTTTTTGGCCATGCTAAGTGGCCTGTGGGATTTTAGTTCCCTGACCAGGGACTGAACCCAGCCCCTCAGCAGTGAGAGCAAGAAATTCTAACCACTGCACCACCAGGGAATTCCCAAGATTTCTATTTTAAAAACATCCCTTGAGTGCCAAATAGGTAAACTGAAGCTACCAGTGGAGACCTAAACTATAAGTCTGGAATATTTATAGATTATTTCTACGATCTAGATGATAATGGTAAAATTATATTATAATCAAGATCATATAATAATAAATATATATATTACATATCCTTCTTATTTCAAGGAAAGATTACTAGCAATAATTAATCTTTCAGTAAGTTTCAGAAAAGTCTTTTCTGCAGCAGACATTCTAGTTACCAGCTAGTCCTTTGTTTTATTTTATTTTTCACTAATAATGCTTACCCTGCCAGCAATTTGCCTGGTAAATGATTCAACAAACTGAGTGACACCATGTTCCAGTAAGACAGAGTTGTTATAGATAAACTGCTGATAGTTGTACTCCTGGCCATCAATCTGAAAGACGTCAGGCAGAAGGGGATGCCAGTGGTAGAGCGTGTTAAACTCAGCAGCAATACGGTTTTGGTACTGGAACTGTTGGTTGAAAAGCAGCTCTGGGTCAAACTTCAGTTTGAAGTGATAGCCACTCAAGTGCTGTACGTAGTCTTCAATCACAATCTTAATAGTTTCTCCTACAGGCACAAAATAAAAAATTGAAAACATGAATTCTTTCTGCTCACAAATGTTCAAGCAACTGAAATGCAACTGGTCATTTGGCATTCCTATCTAGATTTTCTTTTCCACCATTGAGGTAGGTGTCTGACCAATCCAGCTGAAGGACTGAATGAATATGGAGCAGGTGATTGTACATGCATGACACTCCAAGTATTATATTCCTCCCAAGCAAAGGAAACAAGTTAGTTTTCTTTGAGGAAGAGGGTTTTCTTTTTAAGTGATTTGCTCTTCTTGCTTACCTATCAGGATTAGCCTGCTTGTCTGGAACAACTGCTCATCGCCCCATTCTGGATGCTCTTGTTTAAGCACATCACACACTCTGTTGTGTTCCCGCAGCCAAATGGTGGCATACATCATCAGACCAGGCACCAGACCAAAGACCTCCTGGCCCACAGCAAACTTCAAGTGTTCAGGAATATGAGGCGGGTAGATCATTTCAACCTGAGTATCTTTGACAGTGGGAGGATACATCTCTCCATTAATCATCTAAAAAAGTATCAGTAAGAAGAGGTAAGAAACAAATTTTCATCATTAGAGATTTAGAACATAGGTGGGTGGTGAGTGGTAATGAATTCTTAATATTTAAATGGAACAAACCTGATATTTCATTTTTCCATCCTTGAAAAGGCGCAGCTTATGCTGTCTCTCTAAAGATTCACCATAAACATGACTTAAGTCCACCTAGAAGATTATGGAAAATTTTTGATTTGCTACTGAAGTTGTTCTTATGTAAAATGCCTAGGATGTATTTATTACTAAATAATGTGATGATGTAGTTTGCTTTAAAATTTTTCAGTAACATATTTTTTTTCATAGCCACAAAATAAATTCACTTGTTTATCCACTAAAAATAACCCCATAGCTTATAAATCTAAATTAGTATCTCATATGGAGCCTGTATCAGAATTTTTCATTCTAATTATATGATATTTCTTATAAAAAGCAGCAGAAAATGTTTTTATATAAAATACTTATTAATTGAAGCTATGTCACTGAAACCCAAGAGATAATAATGCTGCAAAAATCTCACCTTATAATATTTAAGGCAGCGTAATCAAGGTAACAAATTTTTTTGAAGACAACTTTTTTACAGATCCAATATTTTAAACTAAAAATATGAGTCAAACTACAAATAATAATCTGTATATATGTATGTAAGTATGTGTTATGTATTTTTTTACTCAACCAGTGAGATAACATGGAAACTCCATTAAGGTTTTTACACACAGAACTTGATTTGCTACAAATTCTCATTTAACTCCATCTCACCCCATGGTTCTTTCCCTTGGTGAAAGCTGGTCCTCGTTCAATATCTGTCTTGAAAAATTGATGGGTGAAGTGCTGGGCAAAGAATGCAAACATCAGATTTGTGCCCTGGGGATCAGGAATGAACTTTCTTCTTAGAAGTACTTTTTTCACAACTTCTTTCGAATCAGGAAGCTCTTTCCTCCCTATAAAAAATGAGAAAGCCAAAATAAGAACCCATTTATATATTTAAGGAAGCAGAGAGTAAACTGCAATTTACCAGGGTCTTCTTCACTTACAGGAAAAATACAACTTTGAACAAGATCATAATATTAATGGAAGTTCTAAGATATAGGGGAACAACCTCTTACTGAATAATCTACTTTAACTAGTATTAATTCAGTTTTAATGAAAGAATTTGAGAACATATGACATTATACCAAAATGTCTGGGCTTCCCTGGTGGCTCAGATGATAAAGAATCTGCCTGCAATGCAGAAGACCCAGATTCGATACCTAGGTTAGGAAGATACCCTGGAGGAAAGAATGGCAACCCACTCCAGTCCTCTTGCTTGGAGAATTCCATGGACATAGAAGCCTGGCTAGCCACAGTCCATGGGGTTGCAAAGAGTTGGACACAATTGAGTGACTAACATTTTCACTTTTCCATACCAAAACACCTATTTGCTTCCATGGAATAGTTTACTTGGACTCACAATTTCAAAAAATATCCAGAGATATCCATAAGAAGGGAAAAAATAGTTTTATTAACAAATAATTATAGTTTGGGGTCAAATTTTCTAGGTATCAATCCAATCCCAGTTACAGTTAATATAACTGTCTCCTCTCACTCACCTTTCACACCCATGGGTGTTGGGCAGTCATCAGGCACAGGAGGAAGAGCTCTGGTATAATAGGACAGGTTAGAAAAGGCTTCCCAGCTTTTATAGCTGTAGTGCACATTATAAGTTGGCGGACTCTCAATCAAATGTGATCTCGCTGAAATTTTAGAGGGAAAAAAATGTTATTTGTTCCCATCCACAGGGCAAATCAATGCTCATTTTTATTGTATAACGTACAAAGTGGCACTAGAATAAATTTAATTTAATTAATACAAAGATACTCTATTTTAAAGTAGTCATACTTTAAAGCCTGCTACTGGTGCTCAAAAAAGAGGAAAGAATGATGCATTAAAAGGCATCTTTGATAAAGCATATATTCTTTACAGAATATGTTTTGGTCTAGCCATTTTGATTTTTTTCAAATAACCATCCACTTATTGTTCAAGAGGCCCATGAGCAAAATGTCTGGGCTTGACACCCACATTAGAAATAAAGGTTACTTTCTTGCCGACCCCAATCCAAATTGTTCATTTATTTTAATGGGTGCAGTTCTGTGCCCCATGGCCATTCAGTAAACAACGGGACCACGCGTCCTTCACAAACTGTCAAGAACAGTGAAGGTCAGCAGAGGCAGGCAGTATTTTAAGCAGAATTCTGCCTGTGAGACAGAACTTTAGAAGCTTCAGGGGATTCGGATGTCAATATTTTTGGCCATTAAGATAGTAGGCAAACTAAAATGGTATATTTAATCATGTTTTGAATTAAGTTTTAAAATCTAAAATTTATAAAGTACATTTTTCTTTGAGGCAGCTGAGAACCCTAGAAAGTGATTTGTACTTACACGTCAACACATATCTCATAATCATATTTCGCAGGAAGGAGATCTTATTGACAATGTTCCAGACTCCCTTGAAGTGGGTAAGTATGTAGTGCACTGTGTCGGGAGTGGGTTTCAGGAGTAATTTTATTCTTGTCAGAAATTCAGCTGCAATGAGAGGAAAAAGAAATTAACAGGACACATTATAAGACACAATTCTGTAAAATGATAACTGTATATACCCCATTCCAAATGAGGGCACTCAACAACAAACTTACGTGTGGTACAGTTTTCACCATAGAATCCTGTTCGGGTACAGTCACATTTGTACTGGTCGAATCCTACACTCATACATACACCTCGATTCTGGCATGGATGGGAACAGCAAGGATTTGCTACAAAAACAGTACAGACAGTGAATAAATAATTTTTCAGTGTCAATCTTGACTTAAGCATTTAATTGCTTTACTTACTATGAGTCAACTTCACAATAAAAATTTCAAGAAATATACAGGTAGTCATGCAAAAACTTTTTTTTGACTTGCCTTACAGAATGGTTATAATGTAGAAATACCAACTTCCTTTTCTAAATAAAGGTAACAGAATATTCCACCAGGGAAATCATGTTGCTAAATTTTTCTTAGAAACTTTAGATGCTCAAATTGGCCTTTAGAAGAGGCTCAAAGTAGGACTTTCAAAACTAGAGGGAATAGACCAAGTATTTTAATCAAACTTTTTTTTTTTTTCCCTTCTTCTTTCTTCTGTCAAAAAGCTGGAGAAAGATCTGGAGGAAGAACGTTCTAAGTTGAGAGGAAAACAAGTGCAAAGGCCCTGAGGCATGCCTGACAGAAGAGGAAGAGGTGGACGCTAAGTTCAGAAAAGGTGAAGGCAGATCCTGTGGGGTTTATGGGAATTTGGGTTTTATTTCACGTGTCAGGGGAGATCATTGAATGATTTACAGTATTAAGGTGGCATGACTTAATTTACATTAAAAAAACCAACAACGACAAAAACAAACTATAGAGAAATTTGCAAAGTAAAAACAGCTTGCTTTTAAGCTATTCTGTTTATCTTAAAAAACAATCTGGTCTTCCCTGGGACGGGAAAGCACTAACTCGGGAAGTTATATAATATAATTATTTTCATTCAATAGCAGTTAGGTGCTATACAAAATCATCTCACATATATTGATCAGATCTTCTTGTCTTATAATGACAACCTGCAAATTAGTATCCCCGGTCCTATTTAGTAGATGAGAAAAGATGGGTGCAATAACTGGCCCATGAAGAACAGAGCTGAGGGCAAAGCGGGGCTAGCCGTCCAGTTTATTTGGACTCGAGTGGTCCGGACTCGGCCTCTGAATTCTGGGAGTATTTAGAATACCTGGAGTTCCCGGGAGAAGTCTGAGCAGAAACTCAGCCCGGGTGGACGGAGCCGCGGAATCCCGGGCACGGGCGGCAGGAACTCACTCACCTGCACCGCAGAGCGCCACGGCGGCGCAGAGCAGCAGGGCCCGGGCGAGCATCTCGGCTGCGGGCGGGGCGCGGGGCCGGCGGAGGCGTCGAGGTGCGCGGATCGGAGCTGCGGGGCCGGAGGAGGCGCTGTGCGGAGTTCCGGGGCGTCCTCTGACGCTGCGAGTCCTTTGACAACTGGAAGCTAACGGAGAGGACCTTCCTTTTATGCGTGAAATAGCCCACGTGACGGCATGACTGTTTCTTTCCGCCTTTCCTTCCCCCCTTCCAAAACTTTTCCCCCTCTTTCTACTTAAGCAATTGCGTAAGACCCGGGTGGGGGTAGGGTTTCTTTCTTTCTTTCTTTCTTTTTAGCTGCGCAAACTAGAAAATCGGAAACTTGGGGAGTCGCGCTTGGCTTCCCTAAGGTGGGTGCAAAGGGGATCGCCCCCTCCCAGTTCCGACTTTCCAGCGCCCCTCGGCCGGTTTCTCCACCGCTGGCGCCGTGCTTCGCGCCAGACGCCTTTCCTTTTGTCGCGGTTGGGACCGAGGCTTCCGAGAGGGGGTCCGGGGTAGATTTTCTGGGTGAGGGCGGGGGTGGGGAGGGCGGCCTCCCGGCTTCCTCTCCCGGAATCGATCAGGGGGCTGGGACGTTCCGGAGCTCAGGGAATCCCCTCGCGCGCCCCCGCCCCCCAGCCCCCACGTCTGGTCCCTCGGCTTTTGGGGGCCGAGGAAGTCACAGTCTGGAGAGACTGGGGAGAATCGGGCCAAGAAAGGCTGACATGTTTTACTCATGTATTTCAGATGTGTCCTGACTTCAGTGACTGCGCTTAACCTCGTGTAGATGTACGCACATACAAAACTTTAAATTTTTTTATTTTTTATTTTTTTACTTGACCGAATGAACTGTAATAGCTGGAGTCAGTGTATACGTACCTGTAGGTTCTTTTTCTAGCTAAGTTGTTTTCAACATAAAAAATACTGTTCTTCATGCCACCTCCCCGACGTTGCTTCTTGGAGAGAGGAAATAAAGGTAAATTCCTCCCCTCAAAACTGACCCTGAGCACTTACCCTGTAAATAGTCCATCTGAGACTGAGGGGTCACCGCTATAACCTTTCCTCTCCTCCCATGAACAAGGGAAGCGGAGGTGACCGCGATGTTTAAGGATGCTCACCGTCCAAAAGATCTGCTTTAAGGCATTTCTTTCTCTGCTGCAGTGATTTTCACTGTTTTGGTCACCAGCTCCTCACAGAAGATATCAACTGAAGGAAGTAGATTTTTAAAGCTTGCTTTGTGTGTGTGTTTTCTGCCTACCTCTCTAGGATGATGAGTTGTGACAAAGGAGTAAAGTACAACATTACATTTACTTCTCAGTTGTCTGGGTTTATTAGGGCCAGTTTTCTAGGCTCATTTTGGAAGGTAATTTGATGAGGAATTCGGATGGAATGGATGTGAAGGAAGGGTGATTTTGACAATTTTCAATTTCATCATCTTTTGTTTTCGTTTGATTCTGTCTTGTGGTCTGGAGGGGTGTGTGAAGGTGAAATGCCACCCCCTCTCCGCCACCCCCCTCCCCTGCCCCCCAAAAAAGAGAAAAGAAAAAAGTAGCTGCATTGTAGAGCCCTTTAAAAAAAGACAATCAACTTTTTTTTCAACATTTTGCTTAATGTGATTCTACGTGAGACAAATGACTAAAATTCCATCTCACCCAGGAAGCCTTTCTCCTCTAGTCATATTTAATCATTCCATTTGTGACACTCCCATTTATTGTACTGAGTCTTACATGAAATTTCAGCTAAGAGCATAGATGTAAACAATCTTTTAATAATTCCAGTTTTCTGTTTCATTTTAAGTGGTAGCATGTGTCTACTCAAATTTTAAGTGGATATTTAGGACTACCAATTTGAGTTTGGTTAGATGCCAAGGAAGAATTCATACTCTGACTCTGTTGGCTTTATATTGTAATCCTGAATTCATTTTGAAGTCATCATCATCATTGTCCTCATCTGATCTTAATTGTATACCTGCTACATATAAAAGTGTGTTCTATTGTTTGCAAGGAGACTAAATTCAAAGTGTGAACAAAACAGGGTGCTGAGAATAATCACATTTAGATTACTTGGAACTTAAAGAAATTGAACTCCATTTCATAGTGGAAATTCAATTAAAAAATACCTATTCGGTTAAACTACTTGGTTTAATCTGTAACTTATATAGCACAATAGAGTAGAGAGAGTTGCATATACCTATGCTGTCAAAAAATAGGATGGGTGTAGTTTAGAAAGGAAGTCCGATTATGGACTTGAGGAAAAACTGTTATGACTTATTAACTTTGGTAAGTCTGGGACAGTAAAATAGAATGGGTAGTGCATTTGGGGATGCTGGTCATGGGGAAATATTTAATGTCCCAAACCAACTCAAAATGGCTAAATCCTGTCCTGTGTGGAAAAGTACTATGATTATTATGCCATGATATGTCACAACATAAAAAATAAGATTATAATCTTGTGAGACTTATGTTTCTCACCTGTGTCTGTGTTTAGTGTTTCTGTGTTCATTTTAGACAAATACATGTATCTGTTATATAAAATGCATTAGTCTCTGAAATATGTTGGAGAATTCTCTGTTAACTGAAAATAAGAAAGCGTATTAAAAAAATCTTCCAGAGCATTCTGCTGCGTTTTACTGCCCCCTTCTGCTGCTTCAATTTTTATCCACTTCTTTTTCTCTCTTGATTGTTGTAAAGATCACTAGGTAGATTTTGTGTCCGATGTTACAACATTCTTAAAAGTCTGCATAAGTAGTTTTCATTTGAGATTTAACCTTCATGAATATACTAAAAAAGGAATGAAATATGTGTTAGTTGAAGTAACAAGCCATTCATATGAGCTAAAAGAAAATGAACAGTAAAGACTATTAATACCCAAAATTCCAAAGGCACTGACATTTTCAAAGGAGATATTTCTTACTGCTTTGAGCAGGGTTCTACCATTCAGGGGCTACCCAGGGGGCGCTAGTGGTAAAGAACCCGCCTGCCAATGCAGGAGACATAAGAGATGTGGGTTCGATCCCTGGGTTGGGAAGATCCCCTGGAGGAGGGCACAGTAACCCATTCCAGTCTTCTTGCCTGGAGAATCCCATGGACAGAGGAGCCTGGCAGACTGCAGTCCATAGGATTGCAAAGAGTAGGATACAACTGAAGCGACTTTGCACACACACACGCACTATTCAGACATGAAAGGCTGGTCATATCTATTATCTTAGACATGGAACTTTTTTCTGTCTCCCTGTCTTCACCTTTATTCTATTCTGATTCACTCAAAGATAGTGGAGATTGCCCTTGTCTTTTTTATTCATGACAGGCTGACTAGAAAGAGAGCTTTACTATCTTGCATCTTGCCTGAAGAGAAATTTTTAACAAGGTTTTGCCACAGTGTACATCTGTTTCTTAAAGGGCAGAAACAGATGTACCCATAAAAATACCCATGAAGTGAAGTCTCTCAGTCGTGTCCGACTCTTTGCGACCCCATAGACTGCAGCCTGCCAGGCTCCTCTGTCCATGGGATTTTCCAGGCAATAGTACTGGAGTGGATTGCCATTTCCTTCTCCAGGGAATCTTCCCAACCCAGGGCTCGAACCCGGATCTCCCACATTGTAGACAGAGGCTTTACCGTCTGAGCCACCAGGGAAGTCCAAAAATACCCATAGAAGACCTCTACTTTAGTCTTTTAGTGCATGCATGCATGCTAAGTTGCTTCAGTCATGTCCGACTCTTTACAACCCTATGGATTGTAGCCCCCCAGGCTCCTCTGCCAATGGGATTCTCCAGTCAAGAAGACTGGAGTGGGTTGCCATGCCCTCCTCCAGAAGATCTCCCCGACCCAGGGGTCAAACCCACATCTCTTATGTCTCCTGCATTGGAAGGTGGGTTGTTTACCACTACTGCCGCCTGGGAAGCCCAGGCTTTTAGTAAATCATGGTTATTTACCTATTCCTGACTACACAAGATAGGAGTTTCAGCTAGAAAAACAAGAGCGTGTGGACAAAGAATGTCACCTCTCATTTCAGTAAACAAAGGATGTAAAACCCTCAGCCACTGACTGCCCCCTGCCCCCACCCCAGCCTGATGGTCAGGACAGTGGCTCCTGAGGGGAGGTAAACAGGCTGCCACTGCAGTGACTGTGCGCCCCGAGGGGACTCAGGGTGCATAAAAATGGGATAGTGGCCCTATCAAGGAAAGCATTTCGATAATCCCAGGGTCTTGCATCTTCCCATGTGCAGACAGCACTAATTTCGCTAGCTTCAGATGTCTGGTTTCTTTTGATTAGCAGGAATCTTTTGATCTTCCATTTCCTGGGTTTTGGGGGTTTTGCTTTGCAAAAACACTTGTATATCCTAACTCCTTCTTTACCTCTTCAGAAAAGTCTTTCAAAGTTACTGAGAGATGGTATTCCTGGGCTTAACACCGAAGAAAACATAATTCTCACCTTTTAGATTATGTAGGGGTTTTTTTTTTTTTTCAGTTGACAAAGACAAACATTAAAAAAAAAAAGTCCTTGTCAAATAAACCAATGAAGAAATACCAAACAATATCTAGTCCTAAGTTTTATTTTTAAAAAGTATCTCCTTTTTCTCAGCTTAGTTCCCAGATAGATTTTTCTTTTCCTTCATTTTTCATGGTTGTATATCATAACTACTAAGGTGAGTCAAAGTAGGTTGGACATGGTCTTTGTGTTAGAGCTAGGAATCCTAAAAGAGGATAAGGAAATACAAAAGAGTGTGAGCAGGGTGAGCTGGGGCCACATAATGAGACCACACTGACGCTGATGGATTAAACCCACTTTAAATGAGCTTGGAAGTTGCCACTCTATCCTAACAAAAATTTGAACAAAATGAAAACTCAAAATGCTATTCTTAGATCCTCCAAAGAAGTGAGGTGACAGGATAAAAAGCTGCCCTCAAAATTGGAGAGGGCATCCATGGTGGTTCAGCGGTAAGGAATTCGCCTGCAGTGCAGGAAACATGGATTCAATCCCTGGGTCAGCAAGATCCCTTGCAGGAGGAAATGGAAGCCCACTCCAGTATTCTTTTCTGGGAAATCCCATGGACAGAGGAGCCTCGAGGGCTACAATCCATGAGGTTGCAAAAGCGTCCACACGACTTAGCAACTAAACAGCAACAGCAACAAAATTGGAGAGATTGGCCATAGAGAGAAGCACAATTTGCCAGAACAGAAACCTACAGGCAGACACCTCCTTGAAAACCAGTGCCTATGTAGGGAAACCCAAAGAGTAATGGATTGTGCTTAGTCGCTCATTGTGTCTGACTCTGTGACCCCGTGGACTGTAAACTGCTAGGTTCCTGTGTCCATGGGGATTCTCCATGGGGAGAACAATACTGGACTGGGTTGCCATGCCCTTCTCCAGGGGATTGTCCCAACCCAGGGATCGAACCTCAGTCTCCAACATTGCAGGCAGATTCTTCACCGTCTGAGGCACCAGGGAAGCCTGAAGAGTAAAGCGCGCACACACGTATCTTGAATAAATCTTAAGGGTTAAAAATTCCAGGGGGCGGGGGGTGTCTGTTTACTTTCATGAGTTTTACTTCCTGGAACTCTAACAAGTTCCCACAATGAATTATCAGGAAAAGAAAAAAAATCCCCTTGGAGGACTGGCAGGGAAGCAGGGGAAAAATAACCATTTTGAAATATGCCAGAGCCTTGTTCTTTTAAATTAGGCTCAAAAGAAATTTTATTAGCAGAGCCTAAACTCTGGGAATTTTATCAGAGCCTAAATGACCTGGGGAAAGGATGTACTCAAACTAGCACCCTCTAGCCATGTCCCACTTAATCTGTGGCAGTGGGGAATGGAGGAACACTTGTAACACTCACAGCTCAGAGGCATAGGCTGAGTAAAACACCGAGACCTGATCACAGGACTCTAGAAGACTCCCCCACCCCACCCCTCCCACCGCATTGCTAAAGGCCTATTTATCAGAGTTCTTTTCACCCAGTACACCTTGCCTAGCTTTCAGAAAAAACCGACAAGTCACGATGAGAGACAAAAACAGTTGGAAGAGGCAGAGGGAACATTGAAACCAGACTTAGAGATACAGCACAGATGGTGGAAATATAAGATCATGAGTGCTGATGGAATAGTAGTTAATGTGCAGGAACAGATGGGTAATATAAGCAGAGAGATGGAAATTCTAAGAAAGAATAAAGAAAATAATTCTAGAGGTCAGTAACATTGTAATAGGAATGAAGAATGACTTTGATGAACTTCTTAGTAGGCTGGACGCATCTGAGGAAAGAATCTCTGAGCTTGAGGGTATGGAAGCAGACATTTCCAAAATCGAAAAAGAAAAATATGAAAAGAGAAAAAAATAGCGTTAAAAAAACAAACAAAGAATAGCCAAGAATTGTTGGAGAATTGCAAAGGGTGTCAAATAGATATAATGGGAATAGAGTAGGAAAAGAGAGAAAGGAATAGAAGCAATATCTGAAGCAATATTAACTGAGAAATTCCCTAAATTAATCACAGATCCAGGAAGCTCAGAAAACATCAAGTAGGGATGTGCCAATGTAACCATACCTAGGTGTATTATATTAGAACTGCAGAAAAGAAAATATAAAGGAAAAAAAATCTCAAAAGAATCTAGAGGAAAAAAAAAAAAAAACCTTACCATATATACAGAACAAAGATAAGAATTATATCCTATTTCCCCTCAGAAGCCATACAAGCAGGAAGACAATGAAATAAAATGTTGAAAAAACAGCAACAACAAAACTCACTGACATAGCATTCTGTATACTGGGAAACTAACCCTCAAAAGTGAAGGAACAAATTTTCTCAGACAAAATTTGAGGGAATTTGTGGCCAGTAGATCTGCCTTACACAAGAAGTTCTTCAGAGAGAAGGAAAATGATGAAAGTTAGAATCTCAGATCTACAGAAAAATAAAGAGCATTAGTGAAGACTAAGTAAGGGTGAAATAAAAACTTATTCTTCTTATTTTTAATTGATCTAATAAGTAGCAGTTTGTTCAACATAATAATGGTAAAAGTATATTTAAGGATTATAGCTTATGTATAGGAGGCAAATTACAGCTTATGTGTAAGAGGTAAATTACACCAAAGGAAGAGGGAGGAATAGGGAATATTTTGTTATGAAGCATGAAGTGGTGTAATGTTATTTGAAAATGGAGTTGGTTTAATTGCAAATGCATATGATGACCACTGTGATATTTTTAAGCATAATTGATATGTTAAAAAGGGAGAAAAAATAGAGTCATATAAAATCCCCAATTAAAAGCACAATTATCAGAAAGAAAAAGAATGGAAGACGAAAATAGGAACAGAATACAAGGAAAACAAGTAGAAAAAAGTTAATATGGTAGATATTAATCCAGCTCTATCAGTAATCACTTTAAGCAACAATGGTACAAATATATCAACTAAAAAACAGAGATTATCAGAACAAACCAAAGAAGAAGACCACCTATATGGTTTCTACAAGAAACCGCCTTAAGTATAAAGACAAATATAGAATAAAGTAAAAGGATGGAGAAAGATATACCATGCTGCTGCTGCTACTGCTGCTGCTGCTGCTAAGTCACTTCAGTCGTGTCCGCCTCTGCAACCCCATAGACGGCAGCTCACCAGGCTCCCCCGTCCCTGGGGGATTCTCCAGGCAAGAACACTGGAGTGGGTTGCCATTTCCTTCTCCAATGCATGAAAGTAAAAAGTGAAAGTGAAGTCGCTCAGTCATGTCTGACTCTTAGCAACCCCCTGGACTGCAGCCTACCAGGATCCTCCATCCATGGGATTTTCCAGGCAAGAGTACTGGAGTGGGGTGCCATTGCCTTTTCCGATACCATGCTAACTCCAATTAAAATAAAGCAGTAGTAGCTATATGAATTTCAGACAGAACAGGCTTCAGAGCAAGGAAACTTATCATGGACAAATATGTATATATGAAGTCGTTCAGTCGTGTCCAACTCTTTGCAACCGTATGGACTATAGCCTGCCAGGCTCCCCCATCCATGGGATTTTTCAGGCAAGAATACTGGAGTGGGTTGCCATTTTCTTCTCCAGGGGATCTTCCTGACCCAGGGATCTAACTCAGGTCTCCCATGTTGTGGGCTGAATCTTTACCCTGTAAGCCACACCGTGGACAAAGATATACATTAAATAATACAAAGGGGTCAATTCTCCAAGAGGACATAGCAGTCTTAAAAGTGTATGTGTCTAACAAAACAACCTCAAAATACATGAGGCAAAAACTGGTAGAAATAGAACTGCAAGGAGAAATAGATGAAGTCACTCTAATTTCTCTATCAAAAACAGATCCAGCAGGCATAAAATCAAAGAACATAGCTGAATTCAATAGTACCATCAATCAACTGGATATAACTGACATCTGTAGACTACTTTACTCAAAAACACCAGAATATAGGTTCTTCTCAAGGTCACACAGAAAATACAGAAAAATAAACCACATTCTGGGCCATAAAAAAGAACATCTTAACAAACAGAATGATAAAAATCATATAATGTATCAGACCACAGTGGAATTAAACTAAAAATCAATAACCAGAAAGATAACCAGAAAATTCCCAAATATTTGGAGGTTACCAGACACACTTCTAAATAACACATGGGTCAAATTAGAAATAACAAGAGACATTTAAAATTTTTAGTTCAGTTCAGTTGCTCAGTCATGTCTGACTCTGTGACCCCAAGGACCACACCAGGCTTCCCTGTCCATCACCAACTCCCAGAGATTACTCAAACTCATGTCCATTGAGTCAGTGATGCCATCCAACCATCTCATCCTCTGTTGTCCCCTTCTCCTGCCTTCAATCTTTCCCAGCATCAAGGTCTTTTCCAGTGAGTCAGTTCTTTGCATCAGGTGGCCAAAGCACTGGAGTTTCAGTTTCAGCATCCGTCCTTCCAATGAATGTTCAGGACTGATTTCCTTTAGGATAGACTGGTTGGATCTCCTTGCAGTCCAACGGACTCTCAAGAGTCTTCTCCAACACCACAGTTCAAAAGCATCAGTTCTTCGGCACTCAGCCTCCTTCACAGTCCAACTCTCATATCTGTACATGACTATCGGAAAAACCATAGATTTGACTAGATGGATTTTTGTTGGCGAAGCAAAGTCTCTGCTTTTAGTATGCTGTCTAGGTTGGTCATAGGTTTTCTTCCAAGGAGCAAGTGTCATTTTGGAGCCCAAGAAAATAAAGTCTATCACTGCTTCCATTGTTTCCCCATCTATTTGCCATGAAGTGATGGGACCAGATGCCATGATCTTTGTTTTCTGAATGTTGAGTTTTAAGCCAACTTCTTCACTCTTCTCTTTCACTTTCATCAAGAGGCTCTTTAGTTCTTCTTTGCTTTCTGCCATAAAGGTGGTGTCATCTGCGTATCTGAGGTTACTGATATTTCTCCCGGCAATCTTGATTTCAGCTTGTGCTTCATCCAGCCTGGCATTTTGCATGATGTACAATGCATATAAGTTAAATAAGCAGGGTGACAAGAGACAGCGTTAATGTACTCTTTTCCTGATTTGGAACCAGTCTATTGTTCCATGTCCAGTTCTGATTGTTGCATTTTGATCTGCATACAGATTTCTCAAGAGGCAAGTCAGGTGGTCTGGTATTCCCATCTCTTTAAGAATTTTCCACAGTTTGTTGTCATACAAACAGTCAAAGGCTTAAAAATTTTAAAGTAAGTTTAATTTTTAAATTTAATTTAAAAAATTTAAACTAAGTGAAAATAAAAATACAACTTAAAATTCATGGGATTCAGCCAAAGCACTGCTTGAAGGGAAGTTGATAGCATTAAATGCATATATATTCGAAAAGAAGAAGGATCTAAAATCAGTAATCTTTCGGTTTGCCAACATTCATTCAGTCATAGAGAAATCAAGGGAATTCCAGGAAAACATCTACTTCTGATTCATTGACTACGTGAAAGCCTTTGATTGTGTGGGTAAAAATAAATTGTGGAAAATCCTTTAAGAGATGGAAATACCAGACCACCTGGTCTGGTTATCAGTCTCCTGAGAAATCTATATACAGGTCAAGAAACAATAGTTATAACCTTACAGGGAATAACTGGTTCAAAATTGGGAAAGGAGTAAGACAAGGCTGTATATTGTCACCTTGTTTAACTTATATGCAGAGTATATCATGGGAAATGCCAAACTGGATGAATCACAGGCTGGAATCAAGATTGCCAAGAGAAATATCAACAATCTCAGATATGCAGATGACACCTTTAAAAGCAGAAAGTGAAGAGAAACTAAAGAGCCTCTTGATGAGAATGAAAAAGGAGAGTGAAAAAGCTGGTTTAAAACTCAACATTCAAAAAACGAAGATCATGGCATCCAGTCCCATCATTTCATGGCAAATAGATGGGGAAAAAGTGGAAGCAATGGCAGATTTTATTTTCTTGGTGTCCAAAATCACTGTGGACAGTGACTGCAGCCATGAAATTAAAAGATGCTTGTTCCTGCTATGACAAACTTTGACAGCATATTAAAAAGCAGAGACATCACTTTGCTGACAATAGTCCAAATAGTCAAAGCTATGATTTTTCCAGTAGTCATATATGAATGTGAGAGTTGGACCATAAAGAAGGCTGAGTACTGAAGAATGGATGCTTTTGAACTGTGGTGTTCAAGAAGACTCTTGCAAGGAGATGAAACCATTCAGTCCTAAAGGAAATCAGTCCTGATAGTCATTGGAAGGATTTATGCTGAAGCTGAAGTTCCAATATTTTGGCCACCTGATGTGAAGAGCCAGATCATTTGAAAAGACCCCGATGCTGGGAAAGATTGAAGGCAGGAGGAGAAGGGGGTGACAGAGGATGAGATGATTGAATGGCATAATCAATTCAATGGACACGAGTTTGAGCAAACTCTGAGGCACAGTGAAGGACAGGGAGACCTTGTGTGCTGCAGTCTATGGGATTGCAAGGAGTCAGACATAACTTAGTGACTAAACAACAGCAACAACAATAAATCCAACAATGTATAAAAATTAAACACCATAATGAAGTGGAATTTATTCCAAGTATGCAAAGTAACAAGATATGTACAAAATCTCTATAAAGAAAACTACAAAACTCTGATGACAAAAAAAACATCAACTAAATAATTGGAGAAATTCCATGTTCATAAATAGAAAGACTTTGTCAAGCTGTCAGTTCTTCCCAACTTGATAGATTCAATGCACTTTCAATCAAAATCTCAGAAATTTATCTTGTGGATATAGGAAAACTGATTCTAAAGATTTGAAATGGAAAAGACCCAGGCTATTTAGTTAAATATTGAAGGAGAAGAACAAGATTATAAGACCGATACTAATGACTTCAAGACTTAGCATATAGCTACAGTCACTAAGACAGTGCAATATGGCAAAAGAACAAATAGATCAATAGAACAGAGAGCCCAGAATAGACCCCATAAATAGAATCAATTGATCGTTGGCAGAAGCAATATAATAGAGAAATATAGTCTTTTCGACAAAAGCTACTGGGGCAAGTGAACATCCATATGCAAGAAAAAAAAATCTAGATACAGTTTTCTTCACAAAAATTGACTCAAAATAGAGTTAAATGTGAAATGCAAAACTGAAAAAATATAAAGATGATGTAGGAGAAAATCTATGTGGCCTATGTTATCACAATGACTTTTTAGATAGAGCAGCCTTTCATGATCCATGAAATCAGAAATGATTGATGATGTAGATGTCCCTAAAATTAAAAACTTCTGCTTTCTGAAAGACCCTGTAAAGAGGATGAGAAGAAAAGCCACTTTGGGTGATGACGGTGTGTCCATTTAAGCTCATCATCTGCAACAAACGGGCCACTCTGGTGGGGACCCTGGCAACGGGGCAGATTGTCCGTGTGAGGGAACATGGGTATATGGGAGCTCTGTACTTGCTGCTTAATTTTGCCATAACCTTAAACTACTCTAAAAAATAAAGTTTATTTTTTTAATTTCTAATTGAAGAATAATTGTTTTACAGAATTTTGTGGTTTTCTGTCACACATCAACAAGAATCAGCCTTAGGTACACCCATGTCCCCTCCCACCCAGATATCCCTCCCATCTCCCTCCCCAGCCCAGCCTTCAACCTGCCATAGAGCCCCTGTTTGAGTTCCCTGATTCATACAGCAAATTGCCATTGGCTATCTATTTTACATATGGTATTGTAAAGTTCTGTGTTGGAGAAGGAAATGGTAACCCACTCCAGTATTCTGGCTTAGGGAATTCCATGGACAGAGGAGCCTGGTGGGCTACAGTTCATGGGGTCACAAAGAGTTGGGCATGACTGGGCGACTAACACACACACACAAATTTCTATGTTACTCTCTCCATACATCTCCCCTTCTCCTTCCCCCCTCCCCGCATGTCCATAGGTCTGTTCTCTATGTCTGTTTCTCCACTGCTGCCCTGAAAATAAATTCATCAGTATCATCTTTTAGGATTCTATATATATGTGTCAGTATACGATGTTTATATTTCTCTTTCTGACTTGCTTCACTCTGTATAATAGGCTCTGGGTTCATCTACCTCATTAGAATAGATTCAAATGTGTTCCTTTTTATGGCTGAGTAATATTCCATTGTATATATGTACCACAGCTTCTTTATCAATTCATCTATCGATGGACATCTGGGTTGCTTCCATGTTCTAGCTACTGTAAATAGTGCTGCAATGAACAGTGAGGTACATGTGTCTTTTGCAAGTTTGGTTTCCTCAGGGTATATGACTAGGAGTGGGATTGCTGGGTCATATGGTGGTTTTATTCCTAGCTTTTTAGAGACTCTCCATACCGTCTTTCATAGTGGCTTTATCAGTTTACATTCCCACCAGCAATGCAAGGGTGTTCCCCTTTCTCCACACTCTCCCCAGCATTTGTTGTTTGTAGACTTTTTGATGATGGGCATTCTGATTGGTGTGAGATGGTATCTTATTGTAGTTTTGATTTGCATTTCTGTAATAATGAGTGATGTTGAGCATCTTCTCATGTGCTTGTTAACCATCTGTATGTCTTCTTTGGAGAAATGTCTCTTCAGGTTCCTTTCCCACTTTTTGAATGGGGCAGATTGTCCATATGTGGGGACATGAGTATATGGGAATTCTGTACTTGCTGCTTAATTTTTCCATGACCTTACGCTGCTCTAAAAAATAAAGTTTATTAATTAAAACAAGTTTAAAAGAACCTCAGCCCATAAAAGGGCTTTTGCTTTAGCTGTTTCTTTTTCACTTGTTCACATATTAATTCTACTTTTCTCACACATGCTTCATGTTAATTTTAGTGGTGGATGAAAACAACCTCCACCATATGAGCCACAAGGCTATTTTGCTAAAGGCAATGCATTTTTTTTTTGACTATTCGTAATCATTGGTAAAAATCTTCAAGGCTGAATGCTGCAGAATCTGAAAAATGACAGATGCTCTTTTCCTAACTAAAAATTCTCTGTACCCTAAGGAGAATAATTCCCTTGCTATTAATAACTTGTTATTCCCTTATTATTAATAAAATCTGAAGAATTTATTCCTTCTCTCATTCCTCTCATATCCAGACATTGTATTCATATAAGTCCTCGTTTCCCCTTGTTTGAAATGATGCCATACCCAAGTGCTTGTGCTCAATGCAAAGGGAGGCTAAACAAATGGAAACATTGGAGTTGGGAGCAGAGAAGGGTTTACTGCAGGGACCAAGCAAGGAAAATAGGCAGCTCATGCTCAAAAACCTTGAACTCTCCAATCATTTGGGGTAAGAGTTTTTAAAGGTGAAATTTGGGGTGATAGCTGCAGGGCATGTGACTTTCTTCTGATTGGTTGGTGGTGAGGCAACAGCCTGGTGGTGCCCCAGGAATCCTGTGCTCAGCCTGAAGTTGCCATTCTCTATTGGGGTTGAGACCTTTGTTCCTGACGAAGATCTCAAAAACATGTATATCCCTTGAGGAGAAACCAAGACCTGCTTTATCACTGCACTATTGTTTCTTCCCTGCTCCTCCTTTGTTTCTGCATTTCCTCCCTTCCCTTCAGTTCAGTTCAGCCACTCAGTTGTGTCCAGCACTTTGTGACCCTATGGACTGCAGCACACCAGGCCTCCCTGTCCATCACCAACTCCCAGAGCCTGCTCAAACTCATATCCATCAAGTCGGTGATGCCATCCAACCATCCCGTCCTCTGTTGTCTCCTTCTCCTCCCGCCTTCCATCTTTCCCAGCATCGGGGTCTTTTCAAATCAGTCAGTTCTTCACATCCCAGGTGGCCAAGGTATTGGAGCTTCAGCTTCAGCATCAGTCCTTCCTATTAAGGACTTATTTCCTTTAGGATGGACTGGTTGGATCTCCTTGCATTCCAAGGGACTCTCAAGAGTCTTCTCCGACACCACAGCTCAAAAATATCAATTCTTTGGCACTCAGCCTGCTTTATGGTCCAATTCTCAATCCATACATGACTACTGGAAAAACCATAGGTTTGACTATAGTTTTGACCTCCATTCCCATAGCTTTGACATCCTTCCCTAGTTAGGAACTATTTGAATCTGCTTTTTGTTAGTTGCTCAGTCATGTCTGACTCTTTGTGACCTCATGGACTGTAGCCTGCCAGGCTCCTCTGTCCATGGGATTCTCCAGGGAAGAATACTTGAGTGGGTTACCATTTCCTTCTCCAGGACATCTTCCTAACCCAGGAATTGAGCCCGGGTCTCCTGCATTGCAGGCTTCCCAGGTGGCCCTAGTGGTAAAGAACCTGCCTGCCAATACAGGAGACATAAGAGATGTGTGTTCGATTCCTGGGTCTGGAAGATCCCCTGCAGGAAGGCATGGCAACCCACTTCAGTAATCTTGCCTGGAGAATCCCATGGACAGAGGAGCCTGGTGGGCTACAGTCTAAAGGGTCACAAAGAGTCGGACATGACTGAAGTGATTTAGCACACACACAGCACTCCTGCATTGCAAGCAGATTCTTTACCATCTGAGCCACCAAGGAAGCCCCCTTTAGAACTCAGGAAAGATCAAGTAGGCTGAAGCCTTTTTTCCTGTAAACAAGAAATAAGGAGCATGGAGAGTGTCGTGGTCTGGGCGTGGGTTGGTAAAGAATTTCCAGACATGAGAGGGAAATAAAGTTTATTAGAGCGGGAGACAGCGGGCCAGCTCAAGGGAGAGCCAGTGTTGAACAGGGGTCCTTAGTCCACTTTTATACCCAAGGTACAGGAGTGGGATAGGGCTCTTGTGGGTCATTTGCTGATTGGATGAGGCACATATATTGCAGGAGGGGAAGAGTAACACAAATATCTCCTCCCTATTGGGTAGGAGGAGAGACAGGTTATACTGCTCAGGAGAACCTGAAATCAGTTAATAGTTATAACGGAGGGGAGGGAAGGATGATAATGGTCCGGTTTTTCTGTTCCTGCATTCCAAAACCCTCCTTGGTTTTATCTGCTCTTTTGTCCCTGGATCACCACAGAGAGGCTTTTATACCCAGGAGGGCCTTACAGGGTCCTGTTCAATTTCAGAAGCACTACTCATAAGACGTGTACATCTTTTCCAATTGCTTCTGCAAAAGCTTCAGGGTTTCTGGCCTCTAAAGCTGTATCTCTACTCTCTAATCTAATTTAAATTTCAAACACTTATATAACTGCCCCCCGGAACTTTTCATAAGACCATACTAGAAGCCAAACTCACCCTCAGCTTAAAATTCATTCTTTTGTGCATCCTCAGTCATGTCCAACTCTTTGCGATCCCGTGGACTGCAGCCTGCCAAGTTCTTCTGTCCATGGAATTTTCCAGGCAAGAATACTGGAGTGGGTTGCCATTTCCTCCTCCAAGGGATCTTCCCAACCCAGGGATCAAACCTGCCTCTCCTGTGTCTCCTGCATTGGCAGGCAGAATCTTTATCACTGTGTCATCTGGGAATAAAATTGAGTTGTTCAGTTGCTAAGTCATGTCCTGTTGTAGAGAAAAAGCCAATTCTGACTCCATGATGGAAACTGTTTCTTTAACTTACTTTTCATTGCCTTTGTTATTATAAGCATACATAGTGGCTTCCTTAAAAGGACCCTGCCCCTCTGCTTGTCTGTAAACTAAAGGGCTTTTGTTCAGCTCATGGAGAGATGGCTTGTCCCTGCACACCTGGAAATAGAAGAGATTAATACACCCCTTCCAAAGGCTGACCATCCCTTTGGAGATGTTTTGCAAGACTGTAGACCCTTTCACTTTACTTCCCACTGCCTCTCCCTCTCTGCTCTGCTTTTTGACTTTCGGTTCAGTTCAGTTCAGTCGCTGAACTGCAGTACTCCAGGCCCCCCGTCCATCACCAACTGCCGGAGTTCACCCAAACCCATATCCAGTGACTCAGTGATGCCATCCAACCATCTCATCCTCTGTCGTCCCCTTCTCCTCCTGCCCTCAATCTTCCCCAGCATCAAAGTCTTTTCTAATGAGTCAACTCTTCATATGAGGTGGTATTGGAGTTTCAGCTTCAACATCAGTCCTTCCAATGAACATCCAGGATTGATCTCCTTTAGGATGGACTGGTTGGATCTCCTTGCAGTCCAAGGGACTCTCAAGAGTCTTCTCCAACACCACAGTTCAAAAGCATCAATTCTTTGGTGCTCAGCTTTCTTCACAGTCCAACTCTCACATCCATACATGACCACTGGAAAAACCATAGCCCTGACTAGATGCATCTTTGTTGACAAAGTAAGGTCTCTGCTTCTTAATATGCTGTCTAGGTTGGTCATAACTTTCCTTTCAAGGAGTAAGTATCTTTTAATTTCATAGTTGCAATCACCATCTGCAGTAATATTGGAGCCCAGAAAAATAAAGTCTGACACTGTTTCCTTTGTTTCCCCATCTATTTCCCATGAAGTGATGGGACCAGATGCCATGATCTTAGTTTTCTGAATGTTGAGATTTAAGCCAACTTTTTTACTCTCCTCTTTCACTTTCATCAAGAGGCTTTTCAGTTCCTCTTCACTTTCTGCCATAAGGGTGTGTCATCTGCATATCTGAGGTTATTGATATTTCTCCCGGCAATCTTGATTCCAGCTTGTGCTTCTTCCAGCCCAGTCTTTCTCATGATGTACTCTGCATATAAGTTAAACAAGCAGGGTGACAATATACAGCCTTGACATACTCCTTTTCCTATTTGGAACCAGTCTTTTGTTCCAAGTCCAGTTCTAACTGTTGCTTCCTGACCTGCATACAGGTTTCTTAAGTGGCAGGTCAGATGGTCTGGTATTCCCATCTCTTCCAGAATTTTCCACAGTTTATTGTGATCCATGCAGTCAAAGGCTTTGGCATATTCAATGAAGCAGAAATAGATGTTTTTCTGGACCTCTTGCTTTTTCAATGATCCAGCAATGTTGGCAATTTGATCTCTGGTTCCTCTGCCTTTTCTAAAACCAGTTAAAACAGCTGGAAGTTCACAGTTCACATATTGCTGAAGCCTGGCTTGGAGAATTTTGAGCATTACTTTACCAGTGTGTGAAGTGAGTGCAATTGTGGCTTTTGGCTTTAGTTCCTCATTACTTCTTTCCCTCTGACTCTACAAAAGAGTAGAGCCACAGGACTGGAAAGGGTCAGTTTTCATTCCAGTCCCAGAGAAAGGCAATGCCAAAGAATGCTCAAACTACCGCACAATTGCACTCATCTTACATGCTAGTGAAGTAATGCTCAAAATTCTCCAAGCCAGGTTTCAACAATCCGTGAACGCTGGCTTGGAGAATTTTGAACATTACTTCTCTAGCATGTGAGATGAGTGCAATTGTGCAGTAGTTTGAGCATTCTTTGGCATTGGTTTTAGAAAAGGTGCAGAGGAACTTGAGAATCAAATTGCCAACATCCACTGGATCATAAAAAGCAGGAGAACTCCATGAAAACATCTATTTCTGCTTTATTGACTATGCCAAAGCCTTTGACTGTGTGGATCACAATAAACTGGAAAATTTTGAAAGAGATGGGAATACCAGACCACCTGACCGGCCTCTTGACAAACCTGTATGCAGGTCAGGATGCAACAGTTAGAACTGGACATGGAACAACAGACTGGTTCCAAATAGGAAAAGGAGTACATCAAGGCTGTATATTGTCACTCTAGTTGTTTAATTTATCTGCAGAGTACATCATGAGAAATGATGGGCTGGTAGAAGCACAAGCTGGAATCAAGATTACTGGGAGAAATATCAATAACCTCAGATATGCAGATGACACCACCCTTATGGCAGAAGGTGAAGAGGAACTGAAAAGCCTCTTGATGAAAGTGAAAGAGGAGACTGAAAAAGTTGGCTTAAAGCCTGCTGCTGCTACTGCTGCTAAGTCGCTTCAGTCGTGTCCAACTCTGTGCAACCCCATAGACGGCAGCCCACCAGGCTCCCCCGTCCCTCGGATTCTCCAGGCAAGAACACTAGAGTGGGTTGCCATTTCCTTCTCCAATGCATGAAAGTGAAAAGTCGAAGTGAAGTCGCTCAGTCATGTCTGACTCTTAGTGACCCCATGGACTGCAGCCTACCAGGCTCCTCCATCCATGGGATTTTCCAGTCAAGAGTAATGGAGTGGGGTGCCAAAGCCTAACATTCAGAAAACAAAGATCATAGCATCCGGTCTCATCACTTCATGGCAAATAGATAGAGAAACAGTGGAAATAGTGGCAGACTTTATATTTCTGGGCTCCAAAATCACTTCAGATGGAGACTGAAGCCATGCAATTAAAGACGCTTACTCCTTGGGAGAAAAGCTATGACCGACCTAGACAGCATATTAAGAAGCAGAGACATTACTTTGCCAATAAAGGTCCGTCTAGCCAACGCTCTGATTTGTCCAGTAGTCATGTATGGATGTGAGAGTTGGACTATAAAAAAAGCTGAGCACCAAAGAATTGATGCTTTTGAACTGTGGTGTTGGAGAAGACTCTTGAGAGTCCCTTGGACTGCAAGGAGATCCAACCAGTCCATCCTAAAGGAGACCAGTCCTGGATGTTCATTGGAAGGACTGATGTTGAAGCTGAAACTCCAATACTTTGGCCACCTGATGTGAAGAGCTGACTTATTTGAAAAGACCCTGATGCTAGAAAGATTGAGGGCAGGAGGAGAAGGGGACGACAGAGGATGAGATGGTTGGATGGCATCACTGACTCAATGGACATGAGTTTGAGTAAACTCCAGGAGTTGGTGATGCGCAGGGAAGTCTGACGTGCTGCAGTCCATGGGGTTGCAGAGTTGGACACGACTGAGGGACTTACTCAACTGAAAGTAACTAGAAGCTGGCATATCCTATGTAGTTAGAAATAGATTTTTCTGCAAATATTAATATTTTTCCATCTAGCCAAATGAGCCTGACTTGTTTCATCTGTGAGAGCCCCACTTTTAATCCACCTCTTTTGTAAGCTGGTGGGTTTTACATTGTTGTACCTGACTCAGAACTGAAGTCTCCAAGTAAGAACTGGGGCCTTGCTGCTGTGTGTTTATGTATATCTCTTGTTTGGAAAATATTGCCCTGGTTAATTGTAAAAATAGCTCTATTTAATTGGCCTAAATAATAGTAATAACCACTTTTAAACCAAAAACATTCTAAATACAAGAGAAATCAAGTTAAATAAGTTTCCATTTCACATGAACTGGAAATCATGTAATATTACATTAGTACCTAGTATTAATGTTTGATTGTTTACTAATAATAATATAGACATGTCTTGAATCAACATGTTAAATATAATATTAAGTATAAAACTTTCATTGTGCCTAGGTTTAACATAAATAAGCTATTACATCTGTTACAAATGTCAGCAAGTACCTCAATGTGGAAAAAAACTTTAAGGAAACTAAAATGTGTTTTCAATAGACAGTGTGATGAATAAAAAAATAATACAGAAAAGAGTTATTCATGATCATGTAGGAAATATATGGTCTTTTCTATCAAAGGAGAAGTTATAAGAAATAAAGAAGAAATTCATTTTCAAAACGGTCGAACAGAAAGATATATAGCCGGCTTGTGAATAAGATTCCTACTATGGTGGCTTCCCCGATAGCTCATTTGGTAAAGAATCTGCAATGCAAGAGACCCCGGTTTGATTCCTGGGTTGGGAAGATACCCTGGAGAAAGGATAGGCTACCTACTCCAGTATTCTTGGGCTTCCCTTGTGGCTCAGCTGGTAAAGAATCTGCCTGCAACATGGGAGACCTGGGTTCAGTCTCTGGGTTGTGAAGATCCCATGGAGAAGGGAAAGGCTACCCACTCCAGTATTCTGGCCTGGAGAATTCCATGGAATCCATGGGGTCACAAAGAGTCAGACATGACTGAGTGACTTTCACTTTACTTTCACACTTCATGGTGGCTGGTTGCCAATCCTTTTTTCTTTTCACTTCTGATTCTCTTTCCTCATAAGAACAGTTTGGCAGGCTAAGTTTGCAGGTTTTATCCTGGACATGTGCAAAGAACTAAGTGAAAGTCGTTCAGTTATGTCCAACTCTTTGAGACCCCCTTGGAATTCTCCAGGTCAGAATACTGGCATGGGTAGCCTTTCCCTTCTCCAGGGGATCTTCCTAACCCAGGGACTGAACCTAGGTCTCCCGCATTGCAGGCAGATTATTTACCAGCTGAACCACAAGGGAAGCCCGAAGAACTCAAAAGGTAGGGAAAATAGTTACCAATTGTCCAGTAAAAACTTAGGCGACATCTGGGAAAGATTCTAAGTCTGTGGTCCTTAACTTATGAAGAGCCAAGCGAGGGAACGAACCTGAGTCTTAAAGATAAAAACCAAGCAGATTTCCCACTGGATGTGCTTGCTCCAAGACCCTTGTTTGTAGCAACCCCTTTGGCAGCAGTTAAGACCGCCTTGATGAACCATTTTTGACCGTTTTATTCCTGCCATGCTGTTTGAGAGCATTTCCAACAATCAGAATTTCCAAAGACTTGGATTTGTTTTTTTGTTTTTGTTGTTGTTGTTCAGAGAAAAGTTTTCTTGGAATGCATTTTTGATAACAAACTACATGAATTTCTTTGTCTTTAAGTGACTTATATTTGCTTTTGAGATCTCTGGTTACTTTAAGGAATAAGTATTGTCCAAGTGTCTTTATCAATTAATCAGATGTCTAACCAATGATTTTTAAGTCTTTTGTCATTTATAGATAGTCTTTTGTACTGTGATGCTATTATGAAAAGGGCTTCACTATCAAGGAGATTCGCTGGAAGCTTATGGAAGCAGTTATAAGAGCTTCACATCAGAATGATGCTATGTAGGCCAAGATGGTGGACTAATCAGCTGGCTTTCTGAATAAAGTTGTTCTCCTTGCCTCAACACCTAGTCTCTCGGGCTCATTGGCCTGTCATGTGGTGAGCAGAGCAAGCCTGGACTCAGTTAACAGTTCAACTCTTTGTGACCCCATGAACTGCAGCACAGCAGTTTCCTCTGCCCTCCACCGTCTCCCATAATTTGCTTAAATTCATGTCCATTGAGTTAGTGATGCTAACATCTCATCTTCTGCCAACCCTTCTCCTTTTGCCTTCAATTTTTCCCAGCATCAGGGTCTTTTCCAATGAGTTGGCTCTTTGCATCAGGTGGCCAAAGTATTGGAACTTCAGCATCAACATAAAGCTATTTTCCTTTAATATTCACCATAGGAGTTAACAGGCTCACAATCCAACCAGACTTATCATTTATTAGCATTTGTCAGTATTTCAAGTGCTACACATTTCAATAACTATTTATTGAATGAATGAGTGGAACTGTCTTCTGTGGCTTCCACAGTGGCACAGTGGTAAAGAACCACTCCTGCCAATGCATGAGATGAGGGTTCGATCACTGGGTTGGGTAGATCCCCTGGAGAAGGAAATGGTAACCTGCTCCAGTGTTCTTGCCTGGAGAATTCCATGGACAGAAGAGGCTGGTGGGCTACAGTACATGGGGTTGCAGAGTCAGACATGACTTAGTGACTAAACAATAATGACATCTTCTGTGAAGTTCATGCTGAAAACTCAGCCTTTATACACTTGATACCGAATCAAATCTTAGAGACAGAAGTTGGGGTGAAGCAGAAAAGAATAGATTTATTGCTTTGCCTAAGAAGGGAGGACACAGCGGATTCCTGGGTCACAAAATTGTGTGTCCTAAGCCAGGAAGATTTGGTGAGAAGTTTTACAGCAAGGGTTCAAGGAAGAGATTGCTGATAAGGATCAGGTATGTGTAACCTTAACCTGGCCTCAAGTGATCTCCTGATGAACTTCTCTAGTTCCTTTAATCTGGCCTCTGGTGGTCTTCTCTGGAATGAAGAATGGTAACATCTTCCATTTGTTTTAGTTCTGTAAATAGCTCAAAGATATTGTCATGTGTATCCCATGAGGTTGACTCTGCCCCAAGGCTGCACTATTGCTTCTAGGCTGCTCTTCCCTTATCTGTGTATCCCCTCCCTTCCCTGACTAGCAACTGTTGGAACTCAGAGAAGAAGGTCATGGATGGAGGCTACTTTGTGCAAAAAATAGGAGGAACACAGAAAGGCTTCTATGCCCAGGAGTCCCACAGGGTCTTGCTTGGCTTCAAAATCAGCTTTAATAATTAGATGATCTTCATTTCATCTTATAGTCCTTTCCTAAAGTTTGAATTTCCAAATCAATGGTATCAGCATTTTTAAAGCTTTTTTTTTTTTTTTTCTTTTTGATGCAATAGTTATGGCTGATACTGCTGGAGGGCTCTCCTGCCAGGAACTGCTCTGACCCTTTGTACAGGTCTGCAGATTAATGATGCAGTTTCAATCCCTGGATCAGGAAGATCCCCTGGGGGAGGACCTGGCAACCCCCTCCAGTATTCTTGCCTGGAGAATCCCCATGGACAGAGGAGCCTAGTGGGCTAAAATCACATATCTTATAAACTTCAGGAGTCCATAGGCAAACAATGGAAAACAAGAACCTTCAACCTGAAATCACACATTTTGAGTGATAAGGGTTTGAATAGCAAAGAAAGATAGGGCTAGGAGGGAATATCCTGCATCCAAATGTAACTTTTTTCTCATTGTGCTCTCATTATAATAAGATTTGCCTTACAGATAAGCTCTCCACGCATGAATGCCATGACCCTTCTGATCTAGGCTAAATGGGGACAGAAATTCCTCCTTCTCTCGGGAAAATGGAGCTGGGATGAAAATCAGGAAAGTCAAGCCCCAAACTCCTCCTTTTCCATTGAATGTCCCACCCCTTCATTTGCATATCCCTTATAAGCAGCTTGTCTGCCCACTCTCCCTCAGAGAGTGGGTATCGTTGCTTAAATAAACTTTCACTGTACTCTCTTGGGCTTCCCTGGTGGCTCGGATGGTAAAAAAATCTGTATGCCTACGCAGGAGACATGGATTCATCAGGGGTCAAGAAGATCCCCTGGAGAAGGAAATGGCAACCCACTTCAGTATTCTTATCTGGAGAATTCCATGGGATAAGGAGCCTGGCTGGCTATAGTCCATGGTGTCTCAAAGACTCAGACGTGACTGAATAACTAACATCTTTCAGAGTTTAATTTCTTAAATCTCTCTGCTTCATCTCTGAATTCTTTCATGACAAAGAAGGAACCTCAGAATCACTGGCAACAGTTGGACTCAACATATGTCCATTTTTATATTCCTGTTTTTTTTTTTTTATAAACTACAGTTCAGTTACTCAGTCGTGTCTGACTCTTTGCGACCCCATAAACTGCAGCACGCCAGACCTCCCTGTCCATCACCAAATCCCGGAGTCCACCCAAACCCATGTCCATTGAGTTGGTGATGCCATCCAACCATTTCATCCTGTGTCATTCCCTTCTCCTCCTGCCTTCAATCTTTCCCAGCATCAGGGTCTTTTCTTGAGTCAGCTCTTTGCATCAGGTAGCCAAAGTATTGGAGTTTCAGCTTCAACAGCAGTCTTTCCAGACTGATCTCCTTTAGGATGGACTGGTTGTATCTCCTTGCAGTCCAAGGGACTCTCAAGAGTCTTCTCCAACACCACAGTTCAAAAGCATCTTCTTCGGCGCTCACCTTTCTCTGTTGTCCAACTCTCACATTCATACGTGACTACTGGAAAAACCATAGCCTTGACTAGATGGACTTTTGTTCACAACGTAATGTCTCTACTTTTTAATATGCTGTCTAAGTTGGTCATAGCTTTTCTTCCAAAGAGTAAGTGTCTTTTAACTTCATGGCTTCAGTCACCATCTGCAGTGATTTTGGAGCTCCCCCAAATAAAATCTGTTACTGTTTCCACTGTTTCCCCATCTATTTGCCATGAAGTGATGGGACCGGATGCCATGATTTTAGTTTTCTGAATGTTGAGCTTTAAGCCAGCTTTTTCACTCTCCTCTTTGACTTTCATCAAGAGGCTCTTTAGTTCTTCTTCACTTTCTGCCATAAGGGTGGTATCATCTGCATATCTGAGGTTATTGATATTTCTCCTAGCAATCTTGATTCCAGCTTGTGCTTCTTCCAGTCCAGTGTTTCTCATGATGTACACTGCATATAAGTTAAATAAGCAGGGTGACAATATACAGCCTTGATGTACTCCTTTTCCTATTTGGAACCAGTCTGTTGTTCCATGTCCAGTTCTAACTGTTGCTTCCTGACCTGTATATAGGTTTCTAAGAGGCAGGTCAGGTGGTCTGGTATTCCCATCTCCTCTCAGAATTTTCCACAGTTTATTGTGATCCATAGACTTAAATACTCTTAAAAGGGATGTTAAACATCATGTTTCATCTGTCAAGTCTAACAGCTTCTTGTTGTGTTTGAAATAAAGTTTAAACTCTTTAAAATCGCCTGCAAGGCCCTACCCACCTCTCCAACTTTCTCAGGCAACTCTTTCTTCCTCAATATGATCCGGTCACACAGGGTTATGTGTGTCATAATCACATCTAACTTTCTGCTGCCCAAAGGCCTTTGTATTTGATGTTATGGCAATGGCAACCCACTCCAGTACTCTTGCCTGGAAAATCCCATGGATGGAGGAGCCTGGTAGGCTGCAGTCCATGGGGTCATTAAGAGTTGGGCACGACTGAGCAACTTCACTTTCACTTACCCAGGGTATAGTCAAGGCTATGGTTTTTCCTGTGGTCATATATGGATGTGAGAGTTGGACTGTGAAGAAGGCTGAGCGCTGAAGAATTGATGCTTTTGAACAGTGGTGTTGGAGAAGACTCTTGAGAGTCCCTTGGACTGCAAGGAGATCCAACCAGTCCATTCTGAAGGAGATCAGCCCTGGGATTTCTTTTGGAAGGAATGATGCTGAAGCTGAAACTCCAGTACTTTGGCCACCTCATGCGAAGAGTTGACTCATTGGAAAAGACTCTGATGCTGGGAGGGATTGGGGCAGGAGGAGAAGAGGACGACAGAGGATGAGATGGCTGGATGGCATCACGGACTCGATGGACGTGAGTTTGAGTGAACTCCAGGAGATGGTGATGGACAGGGAGGCCTGGCATGCTGGGATTCATGAGGTTGCAAAGAGTCGAACACGACTGAGCGACTGAACTGAACTGAACTGGGAGACTAAATAATATATGTTTACAATGACTATCTCTTAGCTGTGGGACTAAAGGTAATCTTAATTTTCATCTTTTTGCTAGAAGTTTTAACAAATTGATTAATTAATTAGGCTGCACCAGGTCTTGTTGTGGCACACAGGATCTTTAGTTACAACATCTGAACTCTAGTTGAGTCATGTGGAATCTAGTTCTCTGACCTGGGATGGAACTTGGGCCCCTGTACTGGACATTCAGAGTCTTAGCCGCTGGACCACCAGGGAAGATGATGAAAGTGTTAGTTGCTGTCATGTCCCACTCTTTGCTACCCCATGCTATACCCTCCCAGGTTCCTCTGTCCATGGAATTCTCCAGGCAAGAATAATGGAGTGGCTAGCCATTCCCTTCTCAAGGGGATCTTCCTGACCCATGGATGGAACCCAGGTCTCCTGCATTATAGGCAGATTCTTGACCATCTGAGCCACCAGAGAAAGACCACCAAAGAAGTGCCGTGCTAATCTTTATTTCTATATTTTCTAAACAAATGCTCATTATTTTTATAATAAGAGATATGTATTTTAATAAAAATAAATATATTTTAATTATGTATTTCTTAGCCTAATTACATAGCCTAATTTGGTGTGGTCTGAAATATTTAAAATTTCTTTATGTCAAATGCCATCATTATTTCCAATATAGTGTAATAAAAGGAGCGTTTAATTTGAGAGATTGATCTTAAAACCTTAGACAGGTCTTATCTTTGTTAGTTTCTTCATCTACTCGTAAGTTGGTAATGAGGATCCTTTAAACTATGAGAAGACATCCAAATCCAGGACATTTAGACTTCCTGAAATCCTTTTCTTCAAATGAAATCTGATCATTGCTCTGCTCTGCCACTGAGATATTTCATGTCTTTGTATTTTCATTTTCATCTTTCTAATTTTATACTTTGAACTATTCTCAGATTGCTGGCTGTTGTTAAGATGTTCATCTGCCACAAAGATGATCACAGTGCTGATATGACATTCAACTCCAAAACACATCTCCTTTTTGTGGTTTAAACTGACTCCATTTTGGTATTATTTGAATAGTTGCAAATACTGTTTTTAAATTTGCATTCTTCACTTGGCATTTAAGTAAAATCTTACTCACTTGGCATTTAAGTAAATCTTACTTACTTAAACTTAGCATTTAAGTAAATCAGCTGTTTTCACTTATAAGTGGTATGCGTAATTTATTTTAGAAGCAAATGGAAAAAAAAAAATCTATTTAAAGAAGGTACCTGCTCCCAACTTCCTTACCAATTTTTTATTACAAAAGAAATTAGAAAAACAAAACAAAAATTTGAAGTGGTTTAATGGATGGGTTATTCACTAGGCTGTTTGTTGTTTGTTTCCAAATGTTATCTTTGACCTGGAGGAGGGCATGGCAACCCACTTCTGTATTCTTGCTTGAGAATTCCATGGACAGGAGAGCTTGGCAGGCTACAGTACATAGGGTCGCAACAAGTCAGACACGACTGAAGCAACTTAGCACGTAGCACGCGATCCTAAATACATTAAGATAAATCATCTATTTTACAGTCACTGAATGAAATATTTGTTCTTTTTTTTGTTGCTGAATGTATTTTCACAAAATACTAGGTGCCTTCTGTGGGTAGGAGATGCAAAGCTTTATAATCAAACCAAATTCAGAGCTTGGTTTTGAAGCAAGCAAATCAATGGCCTGCTTTTATGAGTAAACATGACAATGAGGGTAATTGTAAATCTCTGGCTCAATATGTATTTGGCAAATGACATACTGTGCATGACTGTCATTCTTCTGTTTCCTTGGAACCATGTCCACTCAGTCATCTGTTGGCATTATAGGTATTAACAGTAATCACTGATCATTGCTTGCTTATGGGCCTTGCTTATATTATTAAGGAGAAGGCAGAAGATAAACTAGTAAGGAAGAAATGAATGTATTTACAAATTGAATTAAGTTATATGAAGGCATTAAACAGGTTCAGTGATTGAAAAGTATATGTTGGTCAAAGAGGGTCTGTTAATGCAGAACATAACATACCTTTTTTCTGTGGTGGATTGTGTTATGAAAAGTGAACCACTGAAACACACCATATGTGGTGGTTTTAATACAATATTTTTGAGCTTTACAATAAGATATGTAGCAAGAAGATGAAAAAAAGCTAAGATGGTCACTCATTCTTTAGTCCTGTTTAATAGAGAAATATAATACTTTAAACGTTGCTAGCACGGAGTCATCACTCTTCTCTAGGCCAATAATTTTGTTTGTTTGTTTTCTGACTGTGCTGCCTGACATGTGGGATCCTAATTCCCCGACCGGGGATTGAACCCGTGCCCCTTGCAGTGGAAACACAGTCTTAAACCACTGTACTACCAGGGAATTCCTGAAAATAGTCAGTATCAAATGTTTGTGTTCCAACAATTTAAAACAAGTTGAAAAAAAAAATAAGTCAAGATTTCAGTGCTTTCACAATGCTTGGTTATTTATTCTTTCCATTATAGCATCTATTGAATATTTGAGGTGAGGCATAATATAGAGTGTAATTTAATCTTCACTAACAGTTGTTATATATATATATATATATATATGTATATATATATATATATATATATATTTAATATTTATTTAGCTGCATGGGGTCTTAGTTGTAGTGCATGGGCTTTTTTTCATGGCATGTGGGATCTTAGTTCCCAGACCTGGGATCAAACCTGCATCACCTGCTTTGGAAGAAGGATTTTTAACCACCAGACTGCCAGGGAAATCCCCCAATGTATATTTTGAAGTCTGTTCTATGTATGATAACACTGGGCCTCAGAGAGGACCAAGGTAACACATCTTGTGAATTACTAATCTGAGATTTAATTATTTACATATCTGTTTTTCCAACTATACAGAATAAGCTACATAGCAGTAGGACCCTATATGTTTAAGAGTATGGATTCTGGATTTAGGTTCCTGATAATTTCTTGCTTTTCAATCTCTGAAAAAGCACTTAAGCTTTCTCTTAATTTTCTTATCTGAAAATAGGGATAAAATATGATAATGCACATGAGACACCAACCATAGTGCCTAGCAATGAGACAGGCTGGAACCTGCTTGTCTGACCTCTTATCAATTTTTATTAATTAAGGAGGCCAAAAACCCTGGTCAGTAATAGCAACAAAGTCAACACTGTAAATCTTAGACATTTTCATATATATGTGTATTTTAATGTTATTAATACTTATTGTAGACAAAACCTATTAATTCTTCTGAATACAAGTTCTGAGTGAGGCATTCTACACATGTGTTCTAACATTCTTAAATGTTCAGTATCTTTCTGCCTTCATGGGACTGTGTGGTGGCTTCAGCTGCTCTAAAAAGTGGCTTCTTTACTTTGATTTAGGGTCTCCCAGGGCTTTGAGAAAATTCCTATCATATTGATTTGAAGATCACACCAAGCTTCCCAAAGGAAATCTCTCTATATATTAAACACCCAGTGTGTGTAATGCTCACTATTGGTAATATAAAATATGGGTAAATATCAAGTTTCTTTTCTTAATTAAGTGGTAAGAATGTCGTTTTCTCATGCAGACACTAATCTTAATTGATTTTTGAGTACACAACAACCAAGTTCTACAAGACTGGGGCATCTAAGACCTCGGAAGAAGTTGGTGCCAGGAGCTTAAAAATGTTATCTTCACAGTAAATCAACTTTGGGGTGAGACCACGTGAAAAATAAACAAAACAATACACAATGTGTATGAATTTTTCTGATTTCTTTAACAATATTAATAGTTTAATTTCTGTGCTTTAGAAATTAGTTTGAGTAATAAGTTCAAAAGCGATTTAAGATTGGGGAGTGAGAAATGTAGTGGTCACCTTTTTGTTGTTTTTATTCCTTATTCAGGAACTAAGCATCCAATCCAAACATGCCGTTTCATAAAGCTACAAAAGTGGATGAGAAAAGAAATGAAGATGGTGCTGAGCAATTTTATGATGGGTGCTAGAAAAATTAATTCAGTCCATGACCTACTAAGGGCATTCAGTAGAAGTAATGAATACACATATGTTGGAAAACCGAGAGAGTAGCATTGACATATATACGTGTGTGTGTGTGTTTGTGTGTGTGTATGTGTGTTAGTCACTCTATGTGTAAAGCAGATAGCTAGTGGGAAGCTGCTGCATAACACAGGGAGCTCTGCCCGGTGCTCTGTGATGACCTAGAGGGGTGGGATGGGGCAGCAATGGGAGAGAGGTCCAAGAGGGAGGGGATATATGTATACAGATAGCTGATTCACATTTACAGCAGAAACTAACTCAACATTGTAAAGCAATTATCTTCCAATTAAAAAAAAAAAACAAATATGTTGAGATGAGGAAGACTACAAAACTTAGTTATCCTCACACAGAGACACATTCCAAGTGTGGTAAGTTTATTGAACAAGTAGGTGCTCAGTACATCCTTATTTAAGAAAGAAGGAAGACTGAAGGGGGAAAGATATCGACCACTAGAGATGTCTCCTATTACTGCAGAATTTCAAGAGCCCAGCTACATCTCTGCATAACAATAGTTAACTTTTACGTAGGTTTTCAGTTTAACTTATTGGGCTTCCCAGGTGGCTCAGTGGTAATCCACCTCCTGATGGAGGAGACTCAGGAGACTCAATGGATTGGGAAGATCTCCTGGAGAAGGAAATGGAAACCCACTCCAGCATTCTTGCCTGGGAATGCCCATGGACAGAGGAGCCTTGAAGGCTATAGTCCATAGTGTCACAAAGAGTTGGACACCACTGAGTGACTGAGCACACACGTAATCTGATTCTATTATAAGCTCCTTTATGTTGCTGTTGTTTAGTCGCTAAGTTGTGTCCAGCTCTTCTTCAGACTCATGGATTATAGCCCACCAGGCTCCTCTGTCCATGGGATTTTCCAGGCAAGAATATTGGAGTGGGTTGCCATTTCCTTCTCCAGGGGATTTTCCCAACCCAGGGATCAAACCCATGTCTCCTGCACTGGCAGGCAGATTCTCTACCACTTTGCCACCTGGGAAGCCCAAGCTTCTTTAGAGTAAAACTCATTTAAGTTCCAAGATGCAAAACAATTCATAGAGATTCGTGTTGTTGTCATGTATCTTTTATAGATGAGGGCACTGTGGTGCAGAGGCAGTACAAGGTCACGCATAATATTAAGAGGCATAATATTAAACTGGGATTTGAACCAGGGCGATCTGATGCCAGTGCGTGTGCTCTTCTCCAGTGTGATCAAACTGTGATTCTTGTTGTTGACTATAAAATAGACCTTGAGTCCTGGCAGACTTTTTTAAAGAGAAGTCTTTAAAGGTATAATTTTCAAACATCCTATTTAAACAGAAATATAAATTCTTTTGAGAAAGGAAGGAAATTTAACTAAGGATTTATTTAATAAAGTCCTACTAGAAAGGTCTTCTTGGTTTCAGGAGGGTTATATTATGCAGGTCCACACTGGAAAAATCCCCCTAGTTAGCCTATGTATAAACTACATGATAAATGATTACTTTGGTTGTACTATCTTTGAAAATAAACATACTAGATGGTTTATATTTGTCTTCTCACCAAGTCACAATTTATTCTTAGCTGTCTCACATGATCTGAAAATCATGACAGACAAAATCTAATAATAAAAGATTGTTTTTACTAAGAGAGAACACCTGGTCGCCAGCAGATGTGTGGAATTCTGCAGTCTCTGCTACTGAGTAGTGCTGAATCTTCCATAATGCTTTTAATCTCCTATAATGCTTTTAATCTCCTTGGACCCAAGTTTCCTCATATCTAACATGCTTTCTAAAGTTTTATTTCAGCTTTAAAAATGCCTATGATGCTCTCTCTATAGAAGTAAATAATCAAATTAAAAATAGTTGTTGAAGTATTATTTGAAAATGTATGTAAATTAAGAAAAACCCTGAAGCTTATCTATAATGTGAAATACCGAGTTGTCTATTAATTAGTAAAGTTGAAATTGCATTTCACTGGTGGCTCAGTGGTAAAGAATCTGCCTGCTAAGCAGGAGACTAAGGTTCCATCCCTGGGCTGGGACAATTCCCTGGAGAAGGAAATGGCAACCCACTCCAGTATTCTTGCCTGGGAAATCCCATGGACAGAGGAGCCTGGTGGGCTACAGTCCATGGGGTTCCAAAAGAGCTGAACATGACTTAGACCTAGACCGAGAAAGCTGAAATTTAGAAGCGAGCTAAATTTAAAGAATGCCTGAAACCAGTGACGATTATTACAAATGTGGACTTTAAGTAGGTATGATATAACTACTCTGATAGTAGGGAGGATCCAAGAAAGGGGGAAGTGAAACCAAGTTGGGGCACAGAAGAATTTTTTCCCCCTTATTTCTTGTAGGCAAGACTCCAGCCTCAATGACCTTTCCTGAGTTCTTAAGGGCAGCCTTGAACAATGGCTAATCAATGGAGGAGCAGTTGAGAGTCCACCTGAGGCAAAATTAAAGAGATCAGAGAAAGTCATCAAGATTAGGAGATCTGACCACCTGACACCCTGCACACTCCCTCTTGTCAGCAACCCCACCCTTGGGAAATATTATTATAAAATTCCTCATCAAATCCTACTGGCAAAGGAATAAAGCTACTCCATTTTACGCCTAAAAAAAAAAGAAAAAGAAAAAAGGAAAAGGGACTTCCTTGGTGGGCTGGTGGTTAAGATTTCGTCTTCCTATATATGGGGTGTGGCTTGGATCCTTGGTTGAGGAACTAAGATCCCACATGCCACTGCGCATGGCCAAAATTTTTTTAAAAAAGAATGGTCCACGTTAAACAAAAATCTTTAAAAAACAAATAGGATTTGGAAGGAGGAATGTCAGAAGCCCTTTTAATCAGTTCAGTTCAGTTCAGTGCTCAGTCGTGTCCAACTCTTTGCGACCCATGGACTGCAGCATGACAGGCCTCCCTGTCCATCACCAACTCCCGGAGTTTATTCAGACTCAAACCCTTTTAATTGATGATGTTAAAAACATGACAAATAGAGCTTCTCTGCTGGTCCAGTGGTTATGAATATGCCTTGCAATGCAGGGGATGCTGGTCTGATCCCTAGTCCAGGAGGATTCCATGAGCCACAGCTACTAAGCCCACCAGCTGCTACTACTGAAGCTGGCACGCCCTAGATCCTGTACTCTGCAAAAGGACAAGTCAGTGCGATGAGAAGCCTGCACACGGCAACAGAGTAGTCCCTGCTTGCCGCAACTGGAGAAAGAACAGGTACAGCAACGAAGACCCAGCACAGTCAAAAATAAAGAAACAAATCTTTAAAAAAAAAAAAAAGACATATATATATTTTTATACTTAGCAGAGCCTTGACTTTTATTTTTATGTATGGATATTTTTCATTTTTATCAAACATGATAACTTTATACCCACTGTTTACTATTTATTTTTTTGGCTTTGTCAGGCATTGCAGGCAGGCTCTCTAGTTGTGACACTCGGGCTCTGGACTATGGGCTCTGTAGTTGCAGAGCACAGACTTAGCTTCCCATGGGACATGAGTCTTAGTTCCCTGACCTAAGGGTCAAACCCGCACCCCTGGCATTGCAAGGTGGATTCTTCAGCTCTGGCCCACAAGGGAGTTCCCATACCCAGTCTAGCAGCACACTTTCCTCACTACTAAATATGCCTTGGAGATAATTTCTTTTCAGTACATTCTATCACCTCCTTTCAAACAGCACGGTGTTCACTTGTATCTATCTGTCATTCATTCTTAGTCAGTTCCATATTTATAGACTTTATATTGTTTGCAGTCTTTAAATGGGCTTCCCTGATGGCTCAGCAGGTAAAGAATCTGCCTGCAATGCAAGAGATACAGGAGACGTGGGTTCAATTCCTGGGTCAGGAAGATCCCCTGAAGAAGGAAATGGCAACCTGCTCCAGTATTCTTGCCTGGAAAACCCCATGGACAGAGGAGCCTGGTGGGCTACAGTCTAAAGGGTTGCAAAGAGTTGGAAAAAACTAAGCACTCAGGCATGGCAGTCTTCATAATTTAAATAATGGTGCAAGATACAATTTTCTATCACATGTATTTTATTCATCTATGTGACTATAACTGCAGAAAAAATTCTAGATATGCAATCATAAAGCCAAAGGACATATACATTAAAAAATACTAATAGATGTTAGCCAATTGGTTGAAAGAATTATTTATATTTTAAGGAAATCAAATTTTATTGCCTTGTTTATTCGTTCACTGATTCAATACTATTATCTGGCCATCTGTTGAATCTAAGGAATTGTTTTAGGTGTGTATCTAGGTATGTATGGGGATATAGCAGTGCGTAAAATGCAAACCTGAGACCATTCAAAAGACTGGAATAACAAAATTTACATATTTGGAAAATAACTTCAGCGTTTGTTCATCTCTGCCCTGAGCCAAGGGTGTTCGGAAACACTCCTGCTCTCTGTGGTGGATGACGTGGGCACTGCCTGGATCCCTCTGCAGGGCTGAGGGACTCATTTCCTCAGCTTCTGGGAGGTGTGATGGTGAGCCACACTACTGAGATCCCTGAAGTTCAGTGACTCTCTTCTGCCCAATACTACTTCCCTGGAACCACTCTAAGGATGTTGTTCCCAGAGCATATTTTGGTAAGCTTCCTTTGAAAATCTCTCACTCAGAGGCAGTTTCCTGAGGACCCTGAGCTATGACTGACTGTTCGTTTGTACCCAGTATGGACCTCCTAACAGAAGCAGAAGATATTAAGAAGAAGTGGCAAGAATACACAGTAGAACTCTACAAAAAAGATCTTCATGACCCAGATAACCACAGTGGTGTGATCACTCATCTAGAGCCAGACATCCTGGAATGTGAAGTCAAGTGGGTCTTAGGAAGCATCACTACAAACAAAGCTAGTGGAGGTGAGGGAATTCCAGTTGAGCTGTTTCAAAGTGTAAAAGATGATGCTGTGAAAATGCTCCACTCAATATGCCAGCAAAATTGGAAAACTCAGCAGTGGCCACAGGACTGGAAAGGGTCAGTCTTCATTCCAATCCCAAAGAAAGGCAATGCCAAAGAATGCTCAAACTACTGCACAATTGTACTCATCTCACAGGTTAGCAAAGTAATGCTCAAAATTCACCAAGCAAGGCCTCAACAGTACTTGAACCAAGAACTTCCAACTGTTCAAGCAGAATTTAGAAAAGGCAGAGGAACTAGAGATCAAATTGCCAACATACATTTTATCATCAAAAAAGCAAGAGAGTTCCAGAAAAATATCTGCTTCATTGACTACACCAAAGCCTTTGTGTAGATCACAACAAACTATGGAAAATTCTTAAAGAGATGGGGATACTAGACCACTCTACCTGCCTCTTGAGAAATCTGTATGCAAGTCAGGAAGCAACAGTTAGAACCGGACACAAAACAATGGACTGGTTCCAAATTGGGAAAGAAGTTCATCAAGGCTGTCTATTGTCACTCCACTTATTTAACTTATGTGCAGAGTACATCATGCGAAATGCTGGGCTAGATGAAGCACAAGCTGGAATCAAGATTACCGGGAGAAATATCAATAACCTCAGATATGCAGATGACACCACCCTTATGGCAGAAAGTGAAGAGGAACTAAAGAGCCTCTTGATGAAAGCAAAAGAGGAGAATGAAAAAGCTGGCTTAAAGTTCAACATTCAAAAAACAAAGATCATGGCATCTGGTCCCGTCACTTCATGGCAAATAGATGGGGAAACAATGGAAACAGTGACAGACTTTATTTTCTTGGGTTCCAAAATCCCTGCAGATGGTGATTGCAGCCATGAAATTAAAAGACACTTGCTTCTCGAAAGAAAAGCTGTGACCAACCTAGGCAGCATATTAAAGAGCAAAGACATTACTTTGCCAACAAAGGTCCATCTAGTGAAAGCTATGGTTTTTCCAGTAGTCATGTATGGATGTGAGAGCTGGACTATAAAGAAAGCTAAGAGCCAATGAATTGATGCTTTTGAACTGTGTTGTTGGAGAAGACTCTTGAGAGATCCTTGGAGTGTAAGGAGATGAAACCAGTCAATCCTAAAGGAAAACAATCCTAAAGGAAATCAGTCCTGAATATTCATTGGAAGGACTGATGCTGGAAGCTGAAACTCCAATACTTTGGCCACCTGATATGAAAAACTGAGTCATTGGAAAAGTCCCTGATGCTGGGAAAGATTGAAGACAGGAGGAGAAGGGGACAATAGAGGATGAGATGGTTGGATGGCATCACCAACTGGATGGACATTAATTTCAGCAAGCTCCGGGAGTTGTCGATGGACAGGGAAGCCTGGGGTGCTGCAGTCCATGGGGTCGCAAAGAGTCAGACAGGACCGAGCAACTGAACTGAACCTGGAGCGGGTCAGACAGTCAGGACTGGAGGTTGAGGTTTCTAAATGGGCCTCTGCTGTCTTTGTGCTCTTACTAGTGAAACCAAGTGGGCCCTGAGGGGCTCCAAATCACAGAGGCCTTCTGTCCCCCATTTCTTGTAGGCAAGACTCTAGTATTATGACCTGCCCTGAGGTCCAAAGGGCAGTTGAACAATTGCTAATCAAGTGAGGAACAGCTGAGAAATGACGTCTAGCAAGACTGAAAGAACCAGAGAAGCTCATCAAGATTAGGAGACACCTGAGAAGAACTTAAAAAAGTGCAAACACCCTTATCTTGTTAGAGACCCCACTTTGACCCACTGTTATAAAAACCTTTCTCAGGGTTTCTGGGTGGAGAGACAAAAAGTTTTTCTGGAAAAAGTCTGGTGTGTCTCCCTTTCCCTGGCAAATCAATAAAGCTTTTCTACTTCACCCAAAACTGTCTCCAGGATTTGATTCAGCACCCTGTGTACAGAAAGGCCAAGCTTTTGGTAATTTTCTTATGGATAGTGTGATGGTTCTTGTTCCCCTGTGGGAGGATACTGGGAAGAGAATGATGGAGAATGATTATCCCTTTCTGCCTTACTCAGTGGTTGGCCACTTGAGTAGCTCAAGCTTTTGCAGATCCTGCCAGACTCACTCTCAAACTGTTTTTATCTGGCATAGTTACTGGTATTTACACGTACATATATGTACACACATATATTACATATATATACACACATGTTCATATTTGTGTATATATTGTTGCCATTGTTTAGAAATGTTTCACTTTAATGCATTCATATTTGTCAAACTCTTTTATTGCTTCTATGGTTTGACTATGAAGAAAGACCTCCCCACTAAGATTCTCTCATGTTCTTGTATGAAATTTTTACTTTATTATAGTATTGACATCACATATTTGATATATTTGGAATTTATCATGATCTAAAGAACTAGGTAGGAATACCGTTTTGTTTTGTTTTGTTTTCAAATAGCTAAACATTTGCCAAAACAGCCAAATTGTCCGTATGGTGAACAGCTTGCCCTTTTCCCCTATTGCAAAATGCTGTCCTAGTATATACAAATTATTCTATCTGTTTGGGTTTCTTTATGAATGCCTCTATTGTACTGAACTTTTTATTTGCTAATGTCATACTACTTTAATCACTGTAATTACAGATTTAAATGTATGATAGAACTAGGCCTTCATTATTTCTTTACCTGCTATTCTATTTTTATTTTTCTACATGAATTTTGTTGTAGATTTTTCTTGTTCCCTCAAAAAAGATTTGTATTTCTATTGAGATTACATGGCATTCATACAATAACTTAAAGGAAAATAAATGCAACCATAACAGCAAAGCTTCTTAAAAATGGTTGCATCTCTATTCAACTTTATTGAAGGTATCTTTGGCTGAAGTTTTCATCACATAATTCTTACACATTTAAGCTTATTCCTAGTGTTTTTTGTTGTTGTTGCTATTATAAATTATATCTTTTCTTTCTTTTCCTAAGTAACTGTCAGGAAAGTCATTTTAGGAAAGCTGCTGACATTGATATTTGTATATTAATTTGTGTCTAGCTAGCTTAATTATTTTTTAATTTGCAATTGATAGGATTCACAGATATGCAGTCATACCATCTGAAATAAGTGACATTTTCCCTTTTGTTCTTCGGTTTTTAAGGACTCTGCCTTTTTCTAATTACTTTGTCCAGTTCTTCAAAAATTATGGCAAGAATTAATGTAGCGGGCATGGTTATCTTGTTCCTAATCTTAGTGAGAGTATGAATATACTTTCCCTATTAGGTATGATGTAATCTGAGTTTGAAAAAAACTTGTATTTTGTTATGTTAAAAAAAAAAATCTATTCTTCCGGTTTTATGAAATTTCATTGTGAATCAGTAATGGATGCTTAATTTCATCACATGTCTTTCGGCATCATTAGTGATGATTACATGGCCTATTTCCTTTGACCTTTTAATTACATTAATTATAGCAGTAGATTTCCTAATAATAAAAAAATCTCCTTTGGGAAAACCCCTCTGAGTCATGGTGAATTATTCTTTTAATAAGCTGCTGGATTCTATTAAATGATTTTTGCATTAGTATTGATGCTTACACGTGAGATGGATCTATACATTCAAAAGATTATCTCTGTCAGCTTCTCTTGCCAAAGTTTCATTGTGTCTATTGTGTCTAGCTGGGGTTCTCAACTGGAATGAAGGGAAACGTATTAACTAGTAGTAGTAAAATGAAATCGTGAAAGAATTTGGGAGGCTCATTAAATCTCTAACATATTGAGAATGAGACTAGGAAGTTACATTGCCAGATAAATACCTCACAGGCATTCCCTGGGCTGATACGGAGAAGACAGTACTTCTGCTACTCTTGGGCACCTAACACTATAACTTGAGTGAAGTGTAAATCATTCAGTCGTGTCCAACTCTTTGCGATCCCATGGACTATACAGTCCATGGAATTGTCTAGGCCAGAATACTGGAGCGGGTAGCCTTTCCCTTCTCCAGGGGATCTTCCCAGAGCAGGGATGAAACCCAGTTCCTCCACATTGCAGGTGGCTTCTTTACCAGCTGAGCCACAAGGGAAGCCACAAGGGAAAACATATACACCAAATAAAATTGGGCTGACTGCTAACTTCCTGTTAGTTTTAACTTAACTATAGCTCTTTCAACTTCGTTTCTTGGTGCACTTTGTTAGATTTTTTCTTGTGACTTGAATGGTCCCATATAATGAACACAGGCCTCCCAGTGGTATCACTGAATCTCCTGTCACTGTTATTTCTGGAAAGCAGAGATGGCTGAAACCATTCTGCTGCCTGTTGTTAGAATTTATTTGACAGAAGCTCTAGTTCTCGAGCAGCTGGCTGACTCACAGGCCCTGCCTGGTACATCCCAGGTTTTGGGCCCAGCTCTAGCTGCAAAGGAGGCTGGGAAAGTGAGTGTCTGCCTCCTGTGGCTTCTATTGTAAAAGTGACCTGTTTGATGAATAGGGGATTCTTAGTCACTGACTTGGACTCCAGTGTTGACTGACAAAACCAAAGGCCCCAGTCCTTGAGAAACAGGAAGCCAATCTTCTCTCTGTAGGGTCTGGAATAAGTAGATATTATTGAAATGATTTATTTGAGTAACTGATATAATTTATCTGTGAAATCATGTAGTTTTGGTATCATTTTAAGATGTTGGTATTTCACCTCTTAATTTTTTTCTATTTGACTTTAATAGTGCGGATTCCTGTTTGTTTGTTTGTTTTTAAATTTCAAATATGGCATTTTTATTCCCTGAAAACAATTTTAAAATTATTTACTTACTTAGCTGCACTGGATCTTAGTTGTGGCATGTGGGATCTAGTTCCCTGACCAGGAATCAAACCCAGTGGGAATGGCCCCCTGTATTGGGAAAGTGGAGCTTAAGTCACTGGACCACCAGGGAAGTCTTCTTGAATACAATTTTTAAAATTCAGATATTCAAATGTTTTTGAATAGAAAGGAGAAAATTATTTAATTTTTAGTATTACAGTTTCTAGTATATAGGTGTTGTTTTTTTCTTCCCATTTACATTTTTGTTGTTCCGAGGATTTTTCCTTTGATTAGCTATGCTAACTAGTGGTTAATTAGTTTTTGTTTATTTATAAAAGTAGATAATGGGCTTATCTAGAATTTAATGGGTTTTTCCCTTACTCTTATCTGGTTATTATTTCCTGACTTTATCATGTTGATTATTTTTTTACCAAGAAACTACCATCTACATTCTACCATTTTATTATACTTACTTTTCCATATTTATCCATCTCTAAATCTATCCACACATCCATCCATTTTATTTTTTCATGTTTCAATGTAAATTATAAATTGATTACATTTTCTTTAAATAATTCAGCATGCATATCATTAACTAGAATGTATTACTTGTTTAGAGCTTTTTTCCTTTTCAGTTAAAATTTACAAATAATGAAGTACAAAAATAGTAAGTGTATATTAGTGAAAATTTAACAAATTGGTACACTGGTGTAATGTAGGCCACGTTAAGATATAGAATATTACCATCACCTTAGAAAGTTCTGTCATATCCCTTCCTAATCAGTCTCCAACCTTCCACCCTTAGAAGTATCCATGGTTCTGATATTTTCCCACCATAGTTTTGTTTGTCTGTTATCTGAGTGGAATTAAACAATATGTGCTCTTCTGTATATGACTTTCTTTTATTGTGAGCTTTCTTTGAGATTAACTCATGTTATTTCATGTAACAACAATTCCTTCCATTTATTATTATTGTTTTCCATTGTAAGAATATGCCAATTTCTTTACATATTCTTCTATTGATACACACATGGATATTTCCAGCTTCCAACTTATTATTAAGTTGACTATAAAACATTTTTATGCAAATCTAGTTATAAGCATATGTTTTTATTTCTCTTGGATGTTTGTCAATTTTTATTAAAACTCCATTACCATCTGAAAAAGTCATATTTTGTATTTATTTTTGCTATTTAATTGTATTGGATAGTATCTATATATTCTTTTTTTTTTTGGATAGTATCTATATATTCTTAACCTATTGATTACAGGTTGGATAACTGTTAATTTCTTCAGTAGTCGTGTATGGATGTGAGAGCTGGACCATAAAAAAAGGCTTAGTACCAAAAACTTGATACTTTCAAATTGTGGTCTGGAGAAGACTCTCGAGAGCCTGCTGGATCACAAGGAAATCAAACCAGTCAATCCTAAAGGAAATTAATCCTGAATATTAATTGGAAGGGCTGATGCTGAAGGTGAAGCTCCTATACTTTGGTCCCCTAATGTGAAGAGCCAACTCATTGAAAAAGACCCTGATGCTGGGAAAGATAGAAGGCAGGAGGAGAAGGGGATGACAGAGGATGAGATGGCTAGATGGCATAATCGACTCAATGGATATGAGTCTGAGCAAACTCTGGGAGATAGTGAAGGACAGGGAAGCCTGACATGCTGCAGTCCATGAGGTCACAAAGACTTAGCAACTGAACAACAGCAAAAGATTCAAGGCAAATGGATCTTCATTTTTACTTGATCTCTACTATAACAAAGTTTTTTCTTTTTCCCCCTTCATTTGATGCATTTTGTCCTCTATTCAATTTTGTTTGTTATTAATATTTTGATCAGTACTCTCTTTTTCTTCACATTTGCCTGCCATGGTATTTCCTGTTCTTAGTCTTTGCTAGCTTTTTAAGATATGCATTTTGCATACTGTATAGATAGGTTTTGTTTTATGATCTAACTGGGGGTATACACCTCTTGTTTAACTTCTAGACAACAAATATACCTGGCTCTGAGAAACTTTGAAATTTCTTTCCAAGATGCTTTTCATTCCGCTTCACATTTTACAGTTCAGTGATTTTAAGATTATGTGTGTGTTATTAGCATTTGGGGACAACAATTCATTATCTAATTTGAGAAGTATAACCTGGAAGCACAGCTTTCTATTTCAGTTGTTAAATCTCAGGATCCAAAAAGTTCCTTGTTTACAAAAGTTTCACGTGTCTGGTTAGCCATAGAATATTTTGGAAATTAAATGCATGTATATACATAGTTAAAATAATAAAAGGGGAGAGGTACGTATTGTGGAAGATGGAGTAAAATAATATGACAAGTTTGGACATTTTTCAGATTTCATGATACTAAATCCCTCTGCACAAGTTGCTATTGATTTTTTTTCTCTTTTAAACTGTCCTATTCCTAACTTTTGGAAACACTTTCATGGTTTTTCTCCTCTGTCTTTGCTGATCTTTCATCACTCATCATTATAGGCTTGTCCTCACCTGTCCTATTTTGTTCTTCCTCCAAGCTAGATCCTAGGCTCCTTTTCTCCTTCTTTCCCCATCCCCTAGGCTCCATTACATGCAGATAGCTCAAATATTTATATCTCTGGCTCAGACTTCTCTGAATACCTAAAGGCCTACTTTTCTCACTTGAATGTTACAATGGTCCCTCAAACTTGGCAAGTCCAAAATGGCACTCATGTAGCCTCCTGCACACTCTTTTTACCTACCTCACTAAATCTGTCAATTTCCCCTTTTTAGTGAATCATAGCATGATCCATATCGTTATAAAAGCCTTCTTTCATGATTTTACTTCCTAAATATCTTTCATATTTGTGTAATTTTTTTTTCATATCCACCCCCACTATCTTGGTCAAGCCATCGTCTTGTGTCCCTTACATCTTCTTTCTTCTTGTATGTTTCCCCTGAGGCCAGAAGGATCTTTTTCAGACAAAAATTTGCCAAACTATCCCCTTATGTAAACCCTTTGATGTTTGTAGATGTTCTTGCGAAGTGAAAGTGAAGTCGCTCAGTCGTGTCCAACTCCTTGTGACCCCATGGACGGAGTAGTCTGCACCAGGCTGCTCCGTCCATGGGATTTTCTAGGCAAGAGTACTGGAGCGAGTAGATGTTCTTAGGCTACAGGGAAAAAATTCACACAGCCTGCGAGGCTCTGCGAAACCTGGCGTCATCTACTTCCACTCCACCGTCCTCTCTCACCTTTTTCAGTTCTTAGAACTGAGCATTTATACACACCCTTCCTTTGCTTTGCATTTTATTTCTACTTCTCTTTACCTAGTAAATTTTACTCATCCTTCAGACAATGGTACTTTATAAGCCTTCCAATTATAACTCCTTATATTAGTCAGGGTTCTCCAGAGAAACAGAACCAGTAGGCTATATAGAGAGATTTATTTTAAGGTATTATCTTGCTTGATTATGGAGACTAGAAATCCTGTGATCTGCTGGAGACCCAAGAATGCTGGTGGGTTGAGAACCAGCAGTAGTGAGAACAGAAGATCAGTTCCAGCTCACTGAGGCAGAGGGGCTCTGAACCCAAGAGTCCTCCCCCTTTTGTTCTGCTCAGGCCCTCAGTGGACTGAATGATGCCCACCCACTTTGGAGAGGCACATCTGCTTATTCCAGCGACCAATTCAAGTGTTACTGTCTTCCAGAAACAGCTGCATAGACAGGCCTAGTAATTATGTTTAACTGGACATCTGGGCATTCTGTGACCCAGTCAAGCTGATGCATAAAATTAACTATCACACTCCTCATGGCACTGTATACCTTTCCTTCATGGTACCATGACAGTTACATTTTTACACTTGCTTGATTTATTGAGTGAGAACCATCTCTCCAACTGGACTGTAAGCTTCATAAGAAGGACCTCAGTGGTTTTATTCACCTTTGTATTCTTAACATAATTTGTATCATCCATCTAATGATTGAGTGAATAATTGAATAGATGATAAATGACTGAGTTCCATCTATCCATGTAGACATTAAACTATCATACTGAAGCTTAACATCACAAATGTCTCATTAAACTTTCTACAAAAATAGTGAATACTCTGCAGCATGAATTGTATGTAAATGTACAGCTACATATTTTTGTGATTGTGTGAATGAGTTTTTTTCTACAGAGAAGATAGGAAACTATGGAAAAAGGTGAAACTGTAGAATTTTCTACTTGAAAAGTACATCTATACTAAATATCATCAGAAGAAATGATTCACTTCAGTTAAATGATCTATATTCAGAAGGTCAGTCTTGAGAAATAAGTAAACAACCATTGGTCTTAAAAAGAAAATCTAACAATTTACACAATGCTGTGTATTTCCACTCTACTCCCCTCATGTGGCATTAATCAGCATCAACAAGTTTATGGTTCAGAAGCACATCATCACCATAATCACATTAACTTTGAGAGCAACTTCAGTGACAACATACGTCATAGTTGTAGCAAACATGAATATGTAGAAACATAATATGTAGAGTGAAAACATTTAGACAGACTTAACTTCATGGGAAATAGATGGAGAAACAGTGTAAACAGTGTCAGATTTTATTTTGGGGGCTCCAAAATCACTGCAGATGGTGATTGCAGCCATGAAATTAAAAGACGCTTACTCCTTGGAAGGAAAGTTATGACCTACCTAGACAGCATATTCAAAAGCAGAGATATTACTTTGTCAACAAAGGTCCGTCTAGTCAAGGCTATGGTTTTTCCAGTGGTCATGTATGGATGTGAGAGTTGGACTGTGAAGAAAGCTGAGTGCCGAAGAATTGATGCTTTTGAACTGTGGTGTTGGAGAGACTCTTGAGAGTCCTTGGAATGCAAGGAGATCAGTCCTGGGTGTTCTTTGGAAGGACTGATGCTGAGGCTGAAACTCCAATACTTTGGCCACTTCATGGGATGGGTTGACTCATTGGAAAAGACTCTGAAGCTGGGAGGGATTGGGGGCAGGAGGAGAAGGGGACGACAGAAGATGAGATGGTTGGATGGCATCACTGACTCGATGGACATGAGTTTGAATGAACTCTGGAAGTTGGTGATGGACAGGGAGGCCTGGTGTGCTGCGATTTATGGGGTCGCAAAGAGTCGGACACAACTGAACTGAGCTGAAGTTCTAATTCTGGCACCACCATTCATAAACTCTTCAAGTGTCAGTTTTCTTTAACCTGAAAAGAATTATTTCTTTTGTGTTGGTGTGATAAATTGCTATCAGATGGTTGGCCTGGTTTCTGTCTTATAGAGGGCATTGAACACATTTCCCTTATATTCCAGTATCATTTAATGAATGCTAAATAAAAATAAATGTTTATATTTTATGAACTAATCAAAGTTTTCCAGATTCTCAAGGCTTCTTTGGTGGCTCAGTGGTGAAGAATCTGCTTGCCTTTGCAGGAAACATGGGTTCAATCCCTGGTCAGGGATGATTCCACATTCTGCAGAGCAACTAAGCCTGTGTGCCAAAAATTGGAAAAAAAAAAGAGAGAGAGAGAGAGAGACAAATTCTCAAGCTCTATCTATGAAGATTCAGATTCTACAGGTTTGCACTGGGGCCCTAAGATGCATGTTTTCCCAAAGCTCTACAGGTGATTCTGATGATGAGCCAAAATTTGGACCTTTACTGGGGCATTTCATTCTTTTTATAATCGGCATTTAGTTAAGTGCCTGTGATGAGCCAGGTACTTTGTTTTTTATTATCCACAATAATCCTGTAAAATTTCTATGATACAGAAAAGAGGAATGATTAGTCCAAGGTCCCAGAGCTAGTAAGTTTAGGAGACAGGGTGCAAGTCAAGTGTTAGGAGACTCTAAAGCTTGTTTTCTTTACTCTTCAATTCAACTTCTATCTCACTCATTTAAAAACATATTCTTGGTTATCTGCTCAAGTTCTGTATCACAGGTGGATTCTAGGATGGTATCTGAGAACTTATCAGAGGTAGGGAACATGAAACAGTCTTTATGAATTGACTAGTACCAACCTCTGGATGGAAGACCAGGAGTGAGTCCTACTTCTGATACTAGCTTTGTGGCAAATTTATGAAGCTGTATGAGTCTTAGCTTCCTCACTTGTAAAATGCAGATAATACATGAGATTAGAAGACTTTTCTCATGAGGCTTATTGTGATAATGAGAGAATAATGTGAAATACCACATGAATATAAGGTGGTATCATTATATGGATTTGTAAATCTTGATATATACATACATATATACATATACACCACCTCTTTAGTTTGAGTATTAAGGACTCAAGCATTACCATTAAGATAAATTATTAAGATAAATGCAAATGAATATGACTCTACACTTAACTTATTCAGGCATTATTCGAGTACATAAAAAAAGTGAGTGAGTGTGTGTGTGTGTGTGTGTTTTAACTAGCTGTTAAGTGATTATACATTTTAAAATTCTCTCACCAGTAAGCATTTTGTAGGACTTTAGAAATAGGCTAGTTAAATCAGCATTTAGGAACACTTTTACAAATCATCATGTCATTCATCTTCAGAGGGCTAAATGTCAACTGAGGTATGGATGTCCAGGGTCTTCCTTAAATTTGAAAATGATAACCAAATTATTGTTATGCAGTAAAACAAATGCTCCCTAGTGGCTCAGAGGGTAAACCCTCTGCCTACAACGCAGGAGACCCAGGTTCAAGCTCTGGGTCAGAAAGATCCTGTGGAGAAGGAAATGGCAACCCACTCCAGTACTCTTGCCTGGAAAATCCCATGGACGGAGGAGCCTGGTAGGCTACAGTCCATGGGGTCGCGAAGAGTCGGACATGACTGAATGACTTCACCTTTACTTTCTTTCAAAATAAATGAAACATGGATGCCTATTTTCTGTGAACATTAGTTGCCCTGAGATAAACAGAAGTTAATCCTTCCTAGATAAAGAATGAGGAAGGAAGTTAGCTGGAGATAGGGTGGGTACTAGGAATTTCACATTAGCTAGTAACATACTTTCTTTTCCATGGGGATGGTCTTGATCCCTGTCTCCTGTACAATGTCACGAACCTCATTCCATAGTTCATCAGGCACTCTATCTATCAGATCTAGACCCTTAAATCTATTTCTCACTTCCACTGTATAATCATAAGGGATTTGATTTAGGTCATACCTGAATGGTCTAGTGGTTTTCCCTACTTTCTTCAAATTCAGTCTGAATTTGGCAATAAGGAGTTCATGATCTGAGCCACAGTCAGCTCCCGGTCTTGTTTTTGTTGACTGTATAGAGTGTCTCTATCTTTGGCTGCAAAAAATATAATCAATCTGATTTCGGTGTTGACCATCTGGTGATGTCCATGTGTAGAGTCTTCTCTTGTGTTGTTGGAAGAGAGTGTTTGCTATGACCAGTGCATTTTCTTGGCAAAACTCTATTAGCCTTTGCCCTGCTTCATTCCGCATTTCAAGGCCAAATTTGCCTGTTACTCCAGGTGTTTCTTGACTTCCTACTTTTGCATTCTAGTCCCCTATAATGAAAAGGACATCTTTTTGGGTGTTAGTTCTAAAAGGTCTTGTAGGTCTTCATAAAACCATTCAACTTCAGTTTCTTCAGTGTTACTAGTTGGGGCATAGACTTGGATAACTGTGATATTGAATGGTTTGCCTTGGAGATGAACAGAGATCATTCTGTCCTTTTGAGATTGCATCCAAGTACTGCATTTCGGACTTTTTTGTTGACCATGATGGCTACTCCATTTCTTCTGAGGGATTCCTGCCCGGGGTAGTAGCTGTGAAAAGAAGAGAGGCGAAAAGCAAAGGAGAAAAGGAAAGATATAAGCATCTGAATGCAGAGTTCCAAAGAATAGCAAGAAAAGATAAGAAAGCCTTCTTCAGCGATCAATGTAAAGAAATAGAAGAAAACAACAGAATGGGAAAGACTAGAGATCTCTTCAAGAAAATTAGAGATACCAAGGGAACATTTCATGCAAAGATGGGCTCGATAAAGGACAGAAATTGTCTGGACCTAACAGAAGCAGAAGATATTAAAAAGAGCTGGCAAGAATACACAGAAGAACTGTACAAAAAAGATCTTCATGACCCAGATAATCATGATGATGTGATCACTAAACTAGAGCCAGACATCTTGGAATGTGAAGTCAAGTGGGCCTTAGAAAGCATCACTACGAACAAAGCTAGTGGAGGTGATGGAATTCCAGTGGAGCTGTTTCAAATCCTGAAAGATGATGCTGTGAAAGTGCTACACTCACTATGCCAGCAAATTTGGAAAACTCAGCAGTGGCCACAGGACTGGAAAAGGTCAGTTTTCATTCCAATTCCAAAGAAAGGCAATGCCAAAGAATGCTCAAACTACCGCACAATTGCACTCATCTCACATGCTAGTAAAGTAATGCTCAAAATTCTCCAAGCCAGGCTTCAGCAATACGTGAACCATGAACTCCCTGATGTTCAAGCTGGTTTTAGAAAAGGCAGAGGAACCAGAGATCAAATTGCCAACATCCGCTGGATCATGGAAAACTCAAGAGAGTTCCAGAAACACATCTACTTCTGCTTTACTGATTATGCCAAAGCCTTTGACTGTGTGGATCACAATAAACTGTGGAAAATTCTGAAAGATACGGGAATACCAGACCACCTGACCTGCCTCTTGAGAAATCTGTATGCAGGTCAGGAAGCAACAGTTAGAACTGGACATGGAACAACAGACTGGTTCCAAATAGGAAAAGGAGTACATCAAGGCTGTATATTGTCACCCTGCTTATTTAACTTATCTGCAGAGTACATCATGAGAAATGCTGGACTGGAAGAAACACAAGCTGGAATCAAGATTGCCGGGAGAAATATCAATAACCTCAGACATGCAGATGACACCATCCTTATGGCAGAAAGTGAAGAGGAGCTAAAAAGCCTCTTGATGAAAATGAAAGAGGAGAGTGAAAAAGTTGGCTTAAAGCTCAACATTCAGAAAACGAAGATCATGGCATCCAGTCCCATCACTTCATGGCAAATAGATGGGGAAACAGTAGAAACGGTGTCAGACTTTATTTTGGGGGGCTCCAGAATCACTGCAGATGGTGACTGCAGCCATGAAATTAAAAGATGCTTACTCCTTGGAAGAAAAGTTATGACCAACCTAGATAGCATATTCAAAAGCAGAGACATTACTTTGCTGACTAAGGTCCGTCTAGTCAAGGCTATGGTTTTTCCTGTGGTCATGTATGGATGTGAGAGTTGGACTGTGAAGAAGGCTGAGCACCAAAGAACTAATGCTTCTGAACTGTGGTGTTGGAGAAGACTCTTGAGAGTTCCTTGGACTGCAAGGAGATCCAACCAGTCCATTCTGAAGGAGATCAGCCCTGGGTGTTCTTTGGAAGGAATGATGCTAAAGCTGAAGCTCCAGTACTTTGGCCACCTCATGCGAAGACTTGACTCATTGGAAAAGACTCTGATGCTGGGAGGGATTGGGGGCAGGAGGAGAAGGGAACGAGGGAGGATGAGATGGCTGGATGGCATCACGGACTCGATGGACGTGAGTCTGAGTGAACTCCGGGAGATGGTGATGGACAGGGAGGCCTGGCGTTCTGCGATTCATGGAGTCACAAGGAGTCAGACACGACTGAGCGACTGAACTGAAGTAACATAATTTAATACAAAATTGATAAGGAATATGAGAGAAGCTTCTTGAAGGTTTGAGGAGAGACGTCCCTCACCTGATAACCTTGAACTATATTACTACTTAGAGTGTAGGTTCTGGTCTCTATGGTAAATCAATATTGTAATTTTAAAAAAAATCAATGATTATGAGTAACAGAGAATCAAAGTTTTGAGCCCTTTATGAAGAAAAGCTATTTTTCAGATCAGTTACTGCCATCTCCAAGAATCTAATAGCTTTTAATGAACATTTTGAATGATTGAAACTTTTGACAAGCTTCCTCTAAGTTATCTCTTTATTTTCAAGCAAAGTCTAGAGGATAGAACCGTTGAGATTAGGCACAATTATAGAACTGTTTGGACAGATGATCTTTAAGATTTATCTGACTCAACTGATAAGCACCAAATTTCCTGTAACTTAGTCTATCCTTAAAAAAGGATTCAGTGCAGTAAACCAGTGGAATTTTCCCTCAGTTGTGGTTGCTCTCAAGATAAAATTTATACAAAAATATAATTCAACAGAAATGATGAAGCAGAAAGGAAAAAGATGATAAAAGAAATCAAAGAAAATATCTTACATATTTGTTTCTTTAGTTGCTAAATGTATACTAAAATACTTAGTAGGTCATTACTGAGGAATAAATCATAATAACAAATAGTTAAGCTGAGTATGGATATTTTTCCAATTGGGCTTAATTTTACATTAAAAAGGATTATGATAGACTATAAAATAATTTAGTTTCTCAGCTTCACCACATAATATTTATCAAATGCTCACTAATCTAACTTCTTAGAGTTTTCAATGTCTAAGAAAATACTTTTATCTTCCTTAAATTTCTTAGGTATTAGTAAGAAAGCTAATTTTTAAAATAGTATTTTTCATTGTGTGTGAACTTTGGAGTAAGTTTTATTGTGGGATATGTTAGCTATGGAGTAGGGAGACACTGGGCTTCTCCTTGAGACATTAATAAAAACTTCAATTTTTAGGCAAGACTTGATGCCTAAAGGGTAGGGTATCAGGCATAGCTTTTCACAAAAACAACAGTACAGTTTCAAACCCCAGGTCCTAAGGGATGGGGAATGAATAATGAGCAGGAACTCTAAGGGATTCTGCGCTTGAAAATCTTGGTTGCCAGGCAATTCATTAGTGTGAGAAAATAAAAAAGCAAGAAGTAAAGCTTTGGGAATTCCCTGGCGGTTTAGTGGTTACGACTCTGGGTTCCACTGCAGGGGGCCCGGGTTCAATCCTCCCGCAGAGAACTAAGATCCCACAAGCCATGCTGTGGCCAGGAAAAAACACAAAAGTAAAGTGCTCAGAATCAAAACACTCTGAGAAGGCGACCTGATTATTCAGAAGGTAAGGTAGAGCTTCAGGTTTAAGGTGAGGAGGTATGGGGGTAATATTTCTTATTAGAAGGCAGATTCTGGTCCAAAAGAGAAGGTTAGCTATAAAACTGAGCACATGATCTAGGTAGATTGCCATTAAGAATGGATTGATGCAAAATCAACCTTGTTGTACTTGTTCAACATGATAAAACTTGGTTTTGCACAAGCAGAAAAGTAGCTTACCCTTCTTATTGTTCATTTGAATTCTTCACAGTATTCTTAACTAAATAGCTATAAATTTATCATTCCTTGCTTTTTTGCAAAATGAAGATTATACTTTATGGGAATGTTTTGACAGTAGTTTTGTTTTGTTTGACCACGTCACCCAGCATGGGGGATCTTATTTCCCCAACCAGGGACTGATCCTCCACCCCCTGCCTGGACACAGAGTCCTAACCTTTGGACCATCAGGGAAGATCCCTTGAGTATTGTCATAATGTATCAAAAATGTCTGGAGCATAATAGGAAGTCAGTCATTAAAAATATTTGTGTTTTTTTTTCTCAAATATGATTGACCTCATCAGTTTAGTCCTGAAGAGTGGAGAATGGGATGAATCATTCTAAAACCCCGGGTAGACCAACGCATGAAATAGAGACTTCAAAAGAAACCCTGAGGCAACAAAGTTGCCGCCCTGGTGACCTGTTAACAGGAACTCATGTATCATCTCCTTGACCTCAGATTTCCACACGGCACTGATCCTTGTCCTCACTTGCACTTACCTTTGATTTATTTTTCTACTGTCGGACATGGGCTTGTGTATACTCTCTCTCCCATCTGTAGAATTGGTTTTGGAACTTGATCTTCTTCAGCTTGAACCTAGCCATTCCCCTTTTTGGAATTCCTCCCACCCTTCCCCGTCCCCTGGACAGAAGTTGACGGAGGGGTCAGCTTCTCCCAGATTCTCCCAAATCCCCTGACTTGAACCTGTTTTCCATGCAAGAAGGTCCTCCACACAACTCTTTGCTTCATAGGGAAAGGTTGTGTGGAGGACATTTTCTAGGACACTTTTTATTGCTTCCAGTAACGACACTTGGGAAATTTATGTAGAGTTCAGTTCTAGAAAAAGATTGTCTAAAGCACTGTTACATTTTCTCCATTTTGATGACGAAAGATCTGAAATTTATGCTATATCCCTTTCTCCTTTGTTTGCCAGTAACTTTAAAATCACAACTGAAGCAGCAAATGTGTATGATCTTATGACCTACATAATTGAGTTCCTGATTTTGACATACTAGTTTAATTCATATTTACTGGATTCTGATTTCTTAAATTCATATTTACATTGTATACATTATTTAAATATTTTTCCCCTGAAAACCCCACTTGGGCTCTTTGCAGGAGGAAGTAGGAGATAAGCAAACATGATTCCATCCTTCTCTTATTCTTATGACTCTAAGAATAATTTTTAATGTGTTATTTAAGGCTTTGAATCCATTTTAAAATTTCTTTCTAGTTTCTGAATTGCTTATTATAAGTAAATATTAAGCATATGTTTGTTGTATGAAAAAATGATAAAGTAGCCCCAGTGTTAGAAAATGCAGATCCTGAACAGTTAGTGCCATGCTTTCATTCATTAATCTAAGGCATTAAATAACCACAGGGTGTCAGACACTAAGTGCTGCAGATTCAATAATGTCATAATCGCTTTGAAATATTATTAGGACTTCTAGAATATGATGAATACTCCTTAATGGTAGGTGGCAAATTCAGGACAAGAACTTTAGGGGAGAACATAAATATAATTTGAGTGTGCAAAGGTGAGAACAGCTTAGACTAGCATATAGGCAAGAGTGGACTCACTAAGCAACAATCAATATCAAGCCTTCCAGGCATTTGTGTCACACACAAGAATATAAATGATAACAAAAGGTAAATATCCTTAATATATATAGAATTCTTAAAGCTCAAAAAAATGATCAGCAATTCAATAAACATAGAGACAAACACATTTCACAGAAGAAATACAAATGATCAATAAATATATGCAGCTCTTTAGTGAACTAGTATGTGCAAATTACAAACCAAATGCTATATTATTTAGAGCCATCAGATTATCCAAAATTAAGGTCAGTATCTTGAGGGCAAGGATATAGAGCAAATCTGTTTGTGATGTCAACTACAAATTGTTCTTGGCAGTTACCAAGAACATCGCCAACAACAAAGGCATTTGCCATCTGCCTCTAGGAAGACTGAAGCCCATGCTGCTGTAGCTGCCGAATTCAGCAACCCCTGAGGGAGTTCAAGGTGGAGTGAGGCACCATGTGCTCCAGGGAATCTGGGGGGACAGGTCTTTAGGTGAAAGTGAAGTCGCTCAGTTGTGTCTGGCTCTTTGTGACCCCATGGACTGTAGCCCACCAGGCTCCTCCGCCTATGGGATTTTCCAGGCAAGAATACTGGAGTGGGTTGCCATTTCCTTCTCCAGGAGATCTTCCCAACCCAGGGATTGAACCCGGGTCTCCTGCATTGTAGGCAGACGCTTTACCGTCTGAGCCACCAGGGAAGTCAGATCTTTAGGCAGTTGGGTGTTTTTAAGAACAGATTTTATGATCTCAATCCTTGCTTCTCCTCTAGAGAAGCACTAAATCCCTTCATGGTGACATCAGATCCTCATGTCTGATGAGTAAATTTTGTGCTATTGTCAAGTGCTTCATGATATTGAACTCCCCCTTAACCCAAATCTTATATATTGACTTTGCCCCACTGCCATTTGGAGCAGTCTCTCAGAACTATCTGAGATGCTGCCTCCGAGGCTGCAGTCCTCATTTTGCCCCCAAATAAAACTTAACTCACGACTGTCAAGTTGTACATCTTTTTATAGTCGACAGTGATTAGTGAACTTATTTCCTTAATTTCAAAGAAACTACGGAAACACTGAAAGCTTACATAGACTTATGTGGACTCCTTGTGACTCCACGGACTGTAGCCTGCCACGCTCCTCTGTCCATGGGATTTCCCAGGAAAGAATACTGAAGTGGGTTTCCATTTCCTTCTCCAGGGGACCTTCCCAGCCCAGGATTGAACCCAGGTCCCCCACAGTGCAGGCAGACTCTTTACCATCTAGCCACCAGGGAATCCCTTACATAGACTTATACTTGAAATTAAAAGATGCTTATTCCTTGGAAGGAAAGTTATGACCAACCTAGATAGTATATTCAAAAACAGAGACATTACTTTGCCAACAAAGGTCCATCTAGTCAAGGCTATGGTTTTTCCAGTGGTCATGTATGGATGTGAAAGTTGGATGGTAAAGAAAGCTGAGTGCTGAAGAATTGATGCTTTTGAACTGTGGTGCTGGAGAAGACTCTTGAGAGTCCCTTGGACTGCAAGGAGATCCAACCAGTCCATCCTCAAGGAGATCAGTCCTGGGTGTTCATTGGAAGGAATGATGTTGAAGCTGAAACTCCAATACTTTGGCCACCTGATGTGAAGAGCTGATTCATTTGAAAAGATCCTGATGCTAGGAGAGATTGAGGGCAGGAGGAGAAGGGGATGACAGAGGATGAGATGGTTGGATGGCATCACCGACTCAATGGACACGGGTTTGGGTAGACTCCAGAAGTTGGTGATGGACAGGGAGGCCTGGCATGCTGCAGTCCACGGGGTCGCAAAGAGTCAGACATGGCTGAGAGACTGAACTGACTGACTGATTGATACTTGAAATAAATAGCTTTGTAATCATACTGTTTCTGAGATACATTAATCACAAGACTGTTTTTGCCACAAGAACAAGACGTAGGTCTATTTTATGGGTTGTTTTTTTTTTGTTGTTTGTTTTTTACTATTTTTTCCTTAGCCTTTGGTACAATCCCTACCTACAGTGAGTGCTTAATAAATCTTTGTTGAATTATAATGAACAAAAATTAACTTCACGTAAAGGAAGTCCAACTTCATATATTTTGAGTGAGAATGTATTATTTCTGTGAAGGCATTTTTAATGAATTTGTGTTTTTCCATTCTTTTTTGCACATGGTAAGAACTTAAAAAGTGGAAAATTCCAAGTCTTCAGAGACAGCATTAAAAAAAAAACTACGTAATAAAATTGTGTGCTTTTAACAGTCTCAAAGATTTATTGCTACTGATGTGCTCTAGTAGTTCTTACATTGTAAGTAATGAAGGAAAATTTAAAGCTCAGCATAACATAGTGATTGTGGAAAGAAAATTATATTAATGAAGCTCTACATAATCTTTCCTTCTTGCAATATTTTGATTTTTCCAGTCTGGCATGGTAGATCATATATATCATGGTAGATCATATCACTGAATCATATCCCTTTTGCTCCTGCCACCAACTCCTGTGTAACTGTTTACTTATTTCCGGGGTCTTTGTTTTATTTATTTATTTTTTACAAGCTTTCAAATTTCTGCAAATGCAAGGATTAGTTTATATACAAGGTTGTGTGGGAAGAAGAAAACTTGTTTATTATATGAACTGAATTGGATTGGGATTTTTCTTTTTGAGGCCCCTAAGATACCATCACTGATGCTGGGAGTGATTGGGCACAGGAGGAGAAGGGGATGACAGAGGATGAGATGGCTGGATGGCATCACTGACTCTATGGACATGAGTTTGAGTGAACTCCAGGAGTTGGTGACGGACAGGAAGGCCTGGTATGCTGTGATTCACGGGGTCACAAAGAGTTGGACACAACTGAGTGACTGAACTGAGCTGAACTGAAGATACCATTGCAATAATCAAAGATGTCCCAAATCATAATTTAAATAGGAAAAGTTTAGTGTTAATTTTATCATTAATTTTATTGTTAGTGTATCTCATTCCTTCTCTTTATTCCTTCTCTGAGTTTCTATTTTGTTTCAGATCATCTAGGGCCATTGGAGAGGCATTTGAGAGATTTTTCTTTTCTAACTCTTCTTGGGGGTTAAAAAAAAAAAAAACTATAATAAAAATCTTCTTAGGGACTTCCCTGGCTCTCCAGTGGGTAAGAAAGACTCTGTGCAGACAGGAGGCCTGAGTTAGATCCCTGGTCGGGGAATTAGGATCCCACATGCAATGTGACCAAAAATATTTTAAAAAGAAAAAAAGTCTTACTAGAGTTATAGTGTAAATTTCCAGTTTATTTATTGGACTATGATACTTCAATGATACATTTACCTGACATTTTCCAGTAAACTTTCCCCCTCCTCCCAACTATTCCAAATCTCTTCATCCCTTAAAATTCAACTAAATGTCGCCTTATCCTGAAACACTGTCCTCTTTGCTTTCTTGTTTCCACTCTGCTGTTCTCCCACATGGTGTCTTTCTTGTCATCTGAGTGCCAGCACTGGCTGGGTTGTTAATCTCATGCAGACAGATGTGGCAACTTGTTCACTATTCAATCCTCATATCAAATGACATTCAATACAAGCAATAAAAAATATTGACTGGATGAATACATTAATGAATTACACAGGCAACCTGAGTCTTTATTGTTTGAAGATGCTCTTCTTTGGTACCCCTCCCCCCCTTTCGAGATACTTACCCACTGTGCCCTTTATTCCTACTAGTCTCTATACCTACTGGGAAGATAATTCTGCTAAAACTGAAAGGCACTATTTATGCTCCAGCCCAAGGCATTTATTGAATAAATGAATGAGAGAATGATGAAACAATCAATCAAATCTTTCCCTAGATGTTTAGAAGACTTTTAAATTTCTTCTCTACTCTACTTGTATTTCTTCTATTCAGTTACATATACAAGCAAATGATGCTAAGATTAATATGGTCTGCTCTAAGTACAACGAGAGTTGTGAATTTGTAGTGTTAGTAAATGCTCTGAACTTAAGGGGGAGCTCAGGGAATCATGGGTCTCTAAGTCTGGAGTTTTGAGGGGTAGGTAGTAAGGGAATTACAAAGAGAAGTGAGTTGAGGGTCCTTTGTCCAAGTCTTTCTATTGGACTTCTGTCTCATGAAATTCTCACGGAACTGCAGGCAGTCAGAGGGTAGGTTCCTATTAAAAGAGTCGTGATTCCTGTTTTGAAAAAAACTAGGAAGGAAGAGAGTAGAGGCCAAGAGAAATACTGTGTAGACATGAGATAGTCTAGGTTAAATGGGACTAAACTACATTAGGGTAGCTTGAAATTGGGGCTTGGATCCAAGACTAGAGCTAAAAACAGAGTGGAGAACTTGCCTGGTGGTCCAGTGGTCAAGAATCCACCTGCCCGTGCAGGGGACATGGGTTTGATCCTTTCTCTGGGAAGATTCCAAATCCATGTGCCCCAAGTGCTGAGCCCACGTGCTGTAACTGCTGAAGCCTGCGTGCCCTAGAGCGCGTGCTCTGCAACAAAAGAAGCCACCCCAATCAGAAGCCCCTGAGCTGCAACTAGAGAAAAAGCCCTCCATAACAACGCAGCCCCAGCACAACCATAAATAAATAGATAAATAGAGTGGAATATGTTTTGTCAGTCTGTATTATGTATTATGTATTTCTCAGGTCTTTAGCAAATGCCTAGTCCAGAATTCGGAGAAGGCAATGGCACCCCACTCCAGTACTCTTGCCTGGGAAATCCCATGGACAGAGGAGCCTCATAGGCTGCAGTCCATAGGGTCGCTAAAAGTCGGACACGACTGAGCGACTCCACTTTCACTTTTCAGTTTCATGCATTGGAGAAGGAAATGGCAACCCACTCCAGTGTTCTTGCCTGGAGAATCCCAGGGACAGAGGAGCCTGGTGGGCTGCCGCCTATGGGGTCGTGCAGAGTTGGACACGACTGACGTGACTTAGCAGCAGCAGTCCAGAATTAGTGGCTTTATTCTTAATTACCTCTCCCAGGAGATAAAACTAGTAATAGGATGCCTTAGGAATTCCCTAGTGGGCCAGTGGTTAGTACTCTGTGTCCTCAGTGCCAAGAGTCTGGTTCAATCCCTGGTCAGGAAACTAAAATCCCACAGGCTGTGTGATGCATCCAAAAAAACCAAACAGGAGGCCTTGGTATTTGTTTTGGATTAAGGAATGATGTGATTAAAACAGTATGCTCTAAGGTTTAGTCTTGTAAGCAGTGTTCAGTTCATGGACAATTGAGAGAGGATAATACTAGAACTGGAAAATCAACCAAGAAGTTGTTTTGTTAATGCCGAATGTGCTCATGAGGAATCAAACCAGTGAGTTCATGGGAATAAAGATGAGAAAAATTTAAGAGGGCACTGTGATTGTGACAACGCAGGGAAGACGAAGATTACTTGATGTAATTTACTAGTTGTGCAACAAACTAGATTCCAGGCAAAAAATTCACTTTCAGCTTAAGAAAAAGTCTGAAGGAGTTTCAAAATATATGCGATTTCTAAATCAACTGCACGACACACATTTGCTTAGTTTACTACGTTTCTTAATTTTAGTTCTTCTACATTTCTTTATTTCTTAATTCTCTTACCAAATTTTAAGATAAAAATACATGTCAATTTCATTAGAATTTTCAATCAGCCATCAGTGTAGTTTTGTAGTTGACAAATGTTATTTCACCTCCTGCTTCGTGCCTTTTTTTTTTAAAGGGTTACAAACTTTTTTACATGTAAATCTCTTTTTTTTTAAAGATCTCTCTATTTCTATTTTTGGCTGTGCTGGATCTTTGTGGCTGCGCGTGGCTTTCTCTAGTTGGGGTGAGCTGGGCTGTGCTTTGTTGCAGGGCATGGGCTTGCTCACTGCAATGGCTTTCCTTGTTGCAGAGCGTGGGCTCTTGGTGTGAGCGCCCAGTATTTGTTACTCCAGGCAAGTGGGATCTTCCCAGAGCAGGGACTGAACCTGTGTGCCCTGCATTGGTAGACGGATTCTTAACCACTGCACCACAAGGGAGAAGGCAATGGCACCCCACTCTAGTCCTCTTGCCTGGAAAATCCCATGGATGGAGGAGCCTGGTGGGCTGTAGTCCATGGGGTCGCGAAGAGTCGGACACGACTGAGCGATTTCACTTTCCCTTTTCACTTTCATGCGTTGGAGAAGGTAATGGCAACCAAGAAGAGGTGGCTCAGAGGATGAGAAGATGAAAAATAAATTTGGACAATCTATCAGGAAGATCTAGACCTAGTCACAAATAATGTCATTAAGTGGATAGTAGTTAAAAGGTTTGAATCTACAAGGGCAGACTGCCTGTGTTCTAAGCCCAGTTCCGCGATTTACTCCCAGTGTGATCTTGGGCAAATTTCTTAGCTTCACTGTGCTGTAGATTCCAAATTTAAAATGAGATAATAATAACAGGATTTGGTTGAAGATTTTAAATAAGATAATATACAGAAAATGCTGCTGTACACTAAGCACTCAGCAATGAGTTATTATTAGTATTTGCTACCTATCTTACCTTGAGGAAATCCCTCTAAACCAATCTGTATAGCTCTCAATCATTATTTTCCGTGGCTACATAATAGACCATTGTATGGATGTACCATTTTGTGGAATACCTTCAACTGATGAAAATTTTCTATTATTTGCAATGAAAAACACACTGATCATGAGTTGCTGTGACTCATATACTGAATCACAGAGATGTGTTCTGTCATGTAGTTATTGCAATGATTTAGAATAATTTTGGTATGAATGTATTCCGTGCAAGAAATAGGAGACTTACGATAGCCCCTCCCAACCACACCTTTAGCAGCGTCCTTTGGGCGATTAGTGATGGCCACCATGTAGCTGTCTGCTGCTTTGTAGGATAAAAGGCAAGGGGAGGGTGGGTGATGAGAGAAACTGGGTATCTTTAATGCCTATTTGCAAAGTGGAAAAATGAACAGTGTTTTTGGCATTGAACCCTTCTTGTTTTCTTTGATTAAATTTCCAGGGATTTTTGTTCTTCTTCCCTTGTAATTTATTTTCTATTGTCTAGACTCAAAATTCTATTACTTAGTATTCAGATATCGATTCTTTGGCTCATGCCTGTCTTCCAAATCTTCTGTCATATATTATGCTCTTGTCATCCTGGAATATTTCATGTTTTCCCACCATGCTCTTTTCTCAGGTTGGGATATCCCTTCATCCACCTCCATTCAACATCAAGTTCATGGGCATCTTCTTCAAAGCCTTCTCTCTTTCTTGCTCCCTTTCAGTACAAATCTCCTCTCCTCTCAATTCATATCATACACTAAATCTCTGTCATGACTTCTAGCATTTTCTATTGATTTTGTGGCAATGTGGTTGCATGACTTGTGGCCTCTGTTAAAATACAAGCTTGTTGAATATGAAGCATCTCTTAAATTTCCAATATTGGCATACTGCCTTGCATATATTTTATGCTTAGTAATATTTTTAAAACAAATGAATGAGGATTATAAGCTTAAAAAGTTGTAAGGTAGTTGTACTTTTAGGTAAATAATTAACAGGAATAGGAGGAACATTATCACCTTACTTAACTAATTGTTAATGCATAGCTAATTAGCTTTGGTTACCAGTAAGCACAGAAAATGTGAATGGCTATTTGAATTTCAGAAGCACAAAAAAAAACCACTCATTAATGAGTTCGCTTAGAATATAAGACATAAAACTAAATGTATTTTGTTTAGATGAACTAATTCATTGAGATACTCCTTTATAGTTAACATATTTTAGAAAACATTTTCAGGAATAGACTAGAGTGTTAAGACCACGTGCAGTTGCTTTTTATCTTGAGGTCTGCCAAGACCAGTCATTTAATATTTTCTTTGCTTGCATATTTAAGCTGTTTGTTAGGTATCTTATATATAAGAGATTTGCCTTGTATCTAAAATAAATCATGTGTATCATCCCCAGTGTATTCCTTTTCAGAAATGGAATGCAAATGTCTTTCAATAACTCAAAGACATTGAAAGAGCAACACACCCTTTTTTAAAGACCTACATTCCACTTTAGCTTTTTCTTCTTTTATCTTCATTTTAGTAATGAAAAGAACAGAAGTTTCTGAGAATTTTGCTAATTAAACAAGTTCAGAGCAATGGATCATTTAAGAAGAAATTATTAATTTAATGTCCAGTTAAAATCATTCATAACCAAACTGTGAGGTGCTGGACTGACTTGTGAATTGCTTGAAGACAAAGTTCATGACCACATTTGTCTGAATTCCTGGTCCCTGATGAAAAATTGGTGTTCAATATATACCTGCTGAATCAAAATATGTCTGAATAAGTGAAGGAAGGAATGCTGTGCTGCTGCAGCTTTAGGGTTGAGAGCGGCATACTTGGGAGCAGAACAAACCCATAAGTGTCTTCTCCAATTGTTAGGCTAGAATTGAATTCGAAAATGAAGGGGCTGACATCAGTGAACTGCCCAATGACATTTAATGAAGTATTAGTTTTACACAGGGAGAAATTTTACTTGTGTGTTTCATCCATCCTTCACTCCCACTTACCCAACTTGTTTAAAGACTTTTGTTTATATTTGGTCATAATTTGACTTTTGGTCATTGATGATTCATATGGGCATCCTTAAGTGATTCAGAGATGTGCTGCACCCAGGTGACCTATCACTTTTGGAATACCTTTCCCAGTTCTGACACCGCACAATTTTATCTAGAACGCAAAGCTCATTCAGTCACAGGAGATAACGGCTACTGGCCAGCAGGAAGTTATTTACTGTACATGTAAAATGGATTTGTAAAATACTAACCCTTTCTGTGGGCAATCCAGTGAAAGTAAAAGTCACTCAGTGAGTGTCAGACCCCTTGCACTATACAGTCCATGGAATTCTCCAGGCCAGGAGTGGATAGCCATTCCCTTCTCCAGGGGATCTTCCCAACCCAGGGATCGAATCCAGGTCTCCCGCATTGCAGGCTGCTGTTTTACCAGCTGAGGCACCAGGGCAATCCAGAATGGTTGTTAAAAAATATGAAGGTCAGGATATTCCTTGGCGGTCCCATGGTTAGGACTTGGTGCTTCCGCTGCAGAGGGCACAGGTTCAATCCCTGGTCAGGGAACTAAGATCTCACAAGCTATGCAGTAAGGCCAATATATATATATATATATATATATATATATACACACATATATATGTATATATGTACTATATATATATATGAACAAATGTACATATATGAATAATGCATTCATTCCTGCATTATAAAGAAAGGTTATAAAACTTGCCATATTTTTACTCTAAAACCATCACTCTTTACCGTCACTCATCAGTGATCCTTATTGGCCATTCACTAGTTACACAGTCCAGTATTAGGAGATGAAAAAAAGAAATCCTACATTTGAGGGGATTGCCAACATCTGCTGGATCATTGAAAAAGCAAGAGAGTTCCAGAAACACATCTATTTCTGCTTTATTGACTATGCCAAAGCCTTTGACTGTGTGAAGCACAATAAACTGTGGAAAATTCTGAGAGAGATGGGAATACCAGACCACCTGACCTGCCTCTTGAGAAACCTGTATGCAGGTCAGGAAGCAACAGTTAGAGCTGGACATGGACCAACAGACTGGTTCCAAATAGGAAAAGGAATACGTCAAGGCTGTATATTGTCACCCTGCTTATTTAACTTATATGCAGAGTACATCATGAGAAAAGCTGGGCTGGAAGAAGCAGAAGCTGGAATCAAGATTGCCGGGAGAAATATCAATAACCTCAGATATGCAGATGACACTACCCTTAAGGCAGAAAGCAAAGAACTAAAGAGCCTCTTGATGAAAGTGAAAGAGGAGAGAGAAAAAGTTGGCTTAAAGCTCAACATTCAGAAAACGAACATCATGGCATCCGGTCCCATCACTTCATGGCAAATAGATGGGGAAACAGTGGAAACAGTGTCAGACTTTATTTTTTTGGGCTCCAAAATCACTGCGGATGGTGACTGCAGCCATGAAATTAAAAGACGCTTACTCCTTGGAAGAAAAGTTACGACCAACCTAGATAGCATATTCAAAAGCAGAGACATTACTTTGTCAACAAAGGTCCGTCTAGTCAAGGCTATGGTTTTTCCTGTGGTCATGTATGGATGTGAGAGTTGGACTGTGAAGAAAGCTGAGCGCCGAAGAATTGATGCTTTTGAACTGTGGTGTTGGAGAAGACTCTTGAGAGTCCCTTGGACTGCAAGGAGATCCAACCAGCCCATCCTAAAGGAGACCAGTCCTGGGTATTCATTAGAAGTACTGACGCTGAGGCTGAAACTCCAGTACTTTGGCCACCTCATGAGAAGAGTTGATTCATTGGAAAAGACCCTGAAGCTGGAAGGGATTGGGGTTAGGAGGACGACAGAGGATAAAATGGTTGGATGGCATCACCAACTCAATGCACGTGAGTTTGAGTGAACTCCGGGAGATGGTGATGGACAGGGAAGCCTGGCGTGCTGAGATACATGGGGTCACAAAGAGTCGGACACGACTGGATGACTGAACTGAACTGAACTGAACATTTGAGGGGATTAAAATCTAATCAGGAACACAAAACACAATACAAAAAAATGAAAATGACAAAGCATTTATCTTTAATGTTAATTTCTAAATGAACATGTCTAAAGACTGCCCTGTGATAAGGCAAGTGAAATCTGAGATGTTACATTCTACTGGAATCAGTCTTTTATCAGTGCTGTGGGCATTTTTGTTTTGTTTTGTTTTATTTTCTGGCTCAGTGGCTTTCTGGCTCTTAGTTCCTTGATTAGAGATGCAACCCGGAGCCTCCAGGAACAGAGTCCTAACTACTGGCCCACCATGGAATTTGCCTGTGGGTGTTTTCTATGAGCAGTCTTAATAGGCTTCCACAGTATTAATTTACTTACTTCTGAACCAAGTCTAGGAAAACTCTTACTACCTTAAAAACTACCACTTGGATACAAGCATAGTCATTAAATAGGAGCCACTCCAAAGTCCTAATGTTATATTTATGAATTTTCTTTGTTTTAAAAAAAGTATTTATTCATTTGGCTATGCCGGATCTTAGTTTCAGGATCTCCGATCTTCATTGCAGCATTTGGGACCTTTAGCTGTGGCATGTGGAATCTAGTTTCCTGACTATGGATTGAACCTGGGCCCCTGAATTAGGAGCTCCGTCTTAGCCACTGCACCACCAGGGAGTGGTGGTCCCTACAATTTTCTTAAGCCTGCATATTTATTCCTGTTTTCCTTCATGTCAATGGCAGAGTAACTACTTGACATTTAACTTCTGCTGCCTGTACTTTAGATCCCAGTCTCCCTTGCAAGAGGCTCATTTCTCCTGCTTCCTTCTGTCAGTTCCTTCCTATCACCTTTTAGGTATCAGTTCAGTTCAGTCGCTCAGTCGTGTCCGACTCTTTGCCACCCCATGAATCGCAGCACGCCAGGCCTCCCTGTCCATCACCATCTCCTGGAGTTCACTCAGACTCACGTCCATCGAGTCCATGATGCCATCCAGCCATCTCATCCTCCCTCATTCCCTTCTCCTCCTGCCCCCAATCCCTCCCAGCATCAGAGTCTTTTTCAATGAATCAACTCTTTGCATCAGATGGCCAAAGTACTGGAGTTTCAGCTTTAGCATCATTCCCTCCAAAGAAATCCCAGGGCTGATCTCCTTCAGAATGGACTGGTTGGATCTCCTTGCAGTCCAAGGGACTCTCAAGAGTCTTCTCCAACACCACAGTTCAAAAGCATCAATTCTTCATCACTCAGCCTTCTTCACAGTCCAACTCTCACATCCATACATTACCACAGGAAAAACCATAGCCTTGACTAGACGGACCTTAGTTGGCAAAGTAATGTCTCTGCTTTTGAATATGCTATCTAGGTTGGTCATAACTTTTCTTCCAAGGAGTAAGCGTCTTTTAATTTCATGGCTGCAGTCACCATCCGCAGTGATTTTGGAGCCCCAAAAAATAAAGTCTGACACTGTTTCACTGTTTCCCCATCTATTTGCCATGAAGTGATGGGACCAGATGCCATGATGTTCGTTTTCTGAATGTTGAGCTTTAAGCCAACTTTTTCGCTCTCCTCTTTCACTTTCATCAAGAGGCTTTTTAGCTTCTCTTTGCTTTCTGCCATAAGGGTGGTGTCATCTGCATATCTGAGGTTATTGATATTTCTCCCAGCAATCTTGATTCTATCTGTGTTTCTTCCAGCCCAGCTTTTCTCGTGATGTACTCTGCATATAAGTTAAATAAGCAGGGTGACACTATACAGCCTTGACGTACTCCTTTTCCTCTTTGGAACCAGTCTGTTGAGCCATGTCCAGTTCTGACTGTTGCTTCCTGACCTGCATACAGATTTCTCAAGAGGCAGGTCAGGTGGTCTGGTATTCCCATCTCTTTCAGAATTTTCCAGTTTATTGTGCTTCACACAGTCAAAGGCTTTGGCATAGTCAATAAAGCAGAAATAGATGTGTTTCTGGAACTCTCTTGCTTTTCCATGATCCAGCGGATGTTGACAATTTGATCTCTGGTTCCTCTGCCTTTTCTAAAACCAGCTTGAACATCAGGGAGTTCACAGTTCATGTATTGCTGAAGCCTGGCTTGGAGAATTTTGAGCATTACTTTACTAGCATGTGAGATGAGTGCAATTGTGCGGTAGTTTGAGCATTCTTTGGCATTGCCTTTCTTTGGAATTGGAATGAAAACTGACCTTTTCCAGTCCTGTGGCCACTGCTGAGTTTTCCAAATTTGCTGGCATATTGAGTGCAGCACTTTCACAGCATCATCTTTCAGGTTTTGAAACACTCAAGTCAATTTCTCACTTCATCAAATAAGAAAAATTCCTCTGAACTTCTTAGCCCCAATATCTACTGCCCCTTTCCCTTTTAGGCTCCACGTCAAAGAATAGCTTTATCTTCTTTATAGTCTCATCATTCATAAACGCACTCCAATCTGGTCTACCCCCAAATTCTTTTGCAAAGGTCACCAATGAAGGGTCCTTCTCACTTAATCCAATTAACACTTTAAAAGTCTTACCTAACCTCATCATGGAGAAGGCAATGGCAACCCACTCCAGTGTTCTTGCCTGGAGAATCCCGGGGACAGGGGAGCCTGGTGGGCTGCTGTCTCTGGGGTCGCACAGAGTCGGACACGACTGAAGTGACTTAGCAGCAGCAGGAGCAACCTCAGCATAACATTTCATCATAAGAATTTTTGAATATTCCAGACTTCCCTGATGGTGTAGTGGATAAGACTCTGCCTGTTAATGCATGGGACACAGTTTCGATGCCTGATCCCAGCAGATTCCACGCGCCTTGGAGCAACTAAGCCTGGGCACTGCAACCACTGAGCCCGGGCTCTAGAGCCTGTGCTCTGAAACAAGAGATGACAGGACAATGAGAGGCCCACATACCACAACAAGGAGTAGTCCCTGGCTGTGGCAACTAGAGAAAGTCCACAGCAACGCAGACCCAGGGCAACCAAAAAAGTAAAATCAAAAAATTTTGAATAGTCCCTTCTTTTTAAAGCACAGTCTTCCCTAGTTTTCCATAATGATAGTGTCTCCTCAACACCTATCTCTTGTTTTTCGACAGGACCTGAATTCTTTCTCCCAAATATCTGCTGATGCTGTATTCCAGCAGTTATCCCATTTGCTACTACCAGTGATTGATTTAGGAGAGTACAGATGATTTAACTATAACTCACAAGGTATAAGAACTCTGGTAGAGGGCTATTGGTAAGCCCTCTCAGCCCTTGAAGAAGTTGAAGTGATAACTAAAGCTGTGATTTAGTCATCTTAGGTAAAAAGGAGAGGCAGTATAACATAGTAGTTGAGAGCATGAACTCTGGAGTCTGCTGTTCAAATTCCAGCTCCCCAAGATGCTATTTTATAACCTGGGTAAAATACTTGGTTTATCTGTGCTGATCCTTTCCCATCTGTAAACTGGGAATGGAACTGCCTAAGAGGACTAAAGTGAGGCATCAGTAAGTTATTTTTTATGAAACAATGGGACTGGTACTGAAACTGTGTAACTCAGATTGGGACCTGAACATCAGCCTAAACAAAGATTGGGACTTGACAGCCTTTTAACTGAGATTAGACATCTGATCTCAGGACTTAGTTAAGCTCAGGTTCTTGATGTCTCATCAGAGCAAAATTCAATGAGAGACAAGTTGATAGGTAAGAAGTGAATTTATTTAGAGAGAAACACACTCCATGGAGTGTGGGCCATCTCAGAAGGCAAGAGGCCTCAGGGTATGAGGGGTTGTCAGTTTTTATAGGGGTGGATAATTTCATAGGCTAACGAGTGAGAGGAGTATTCCAGCTATTTTGGGGAAAGGGTGGGGATTTCCAGAAACTGAACCACTCCCCACTTTTTGACCATTTATGGTCAGTCTTGGAGCAGTGATGGCGCCTGTGGGTGTGTTATTTAGCTAATGCATTACAGTGAGCATATACTGAGGCTTGACGTCTGCTAGAAGTGGAATCTTCTGCCATCTTGGATCTAGTTGGGCCTAACCTGTTTATGTCATGGCCAATGGCTGTGTCATTCTTTTGAAGGTTGTGTCCTGCCTCCTTCCTTCCAGTTTCCGTATAGAGTATTTGTTTAAAGAATAATAAAAAATACCTGAGGACAAAAGCCAATAGGGTGGAGAGTAGGCAGAGTGAGTTTGGATTCTGGAGGCCTCCTGAGCCACTGAATTGCCCCCTTCCAGATAATAAGTTGTCTTGGTAAATAATAAATCCCTACCTTTAAAGCTATGTTTGGTAGGATATTCTGTATCCTAAATGACACCTCTCACTCTCCTAGTTTTCTTTAATTGTATATTTAGTTTCTCTTTGTTGTATTTGAAAGTACCTCAAGCATTGTCTATCCCTTGGCTTATAGTGGATTCATAGCCACTCCATTGCTAGGCCTGCTCCCCAGTCATCTCAGCAGATTTCATGGCCCCAATTACTATATAGTAATGACCTCAAAATAGAAATGTATGACACAGATCTCTCTTCTGAGCTCAACTCTTATGCAAAATTATTATTGTATCTCCATAGGTGTCTCAGAAGCAACTCAAATTCAGCATTTTCACAAAGGGCTCATTCTCTCTCTTCCCATCAACTCAAAAGCCAGCCTTCCGTCCATGCTCCCTTCCTTACTAAATGCATCACTATTTCCCTAGAGGCGCAACCCACAAATTCAAGTCTTATCCTTAATTCCTTCTCTCTTTCAACCATCCAATATCCAATCCAACCGTTAGGTCTTATCAAGAAATTCCATAGCTGCAGCAAAGTGAGCAAAAGGGAGAGCCTAGGTGGAAATAAATTCAGAGAGACAAGGACCGTATGGCAAAGGCCGCTTGATTAAATGGGAAACCACAGGAAGGGCAGCAGGTCTTAAAATAAGGCATAAAATGTGATCTGCTTTCTTTTAAAATAATATGAAGGGGGTCAAGGACAAAAGCAGGCAAATTAAGAAGTTATTAAAATAATTCTGATGAGCAACGAAGGTAGCTTTGCCTAGGATTGCTGTTATGTTGGTAATAAATGATTCCATTGTGGATGTATGTTTAAGGAAGAATCCATTTGATTTGTTAACAGATTTAAGTGAGGTTGAAAGAGAAAGGGATACAATATTGTAAAGTAATTAGCATCCAATTAAAATAAATACATGTATATATAAAAAAAGATTACATTAAGGTTTTGGTCCTGAGTAACTGAAGTAGCTTAACTTTTGACCCCTGGGTCAGAAAGATGCCCTGGAGAAGGAAATGACAAGCCACTCCACTATTCTTGCCTGGAAAATTCCAGAGACAGAGGAGCCTGCCAGGCTACAGTCAATGGGGTAGCGCGCGCGCGCACACACACACACACACACACACACAAGTGTAGTGTTACCATTAAGTGACACGGGAAGATTACATAAAGAACAGATTTGGGGAGTGCTGTGAGATGTCTGTTATTACTATGTTAAGTTCAGGATGTCCTGTTGCTGTTTAGTTGTTAAGTCCTGCCTGACTCTTTGCTACCCCAAGGACTGCAGCATGCCAGGCTCCCCTGTTCCTCTACTATCTCCCAGAGCTTGCTCAAATTTATCTCTCCTGAGTCAGTGATGCTGTCTAACCATCTCATCTTCCACCGCCCCTTTCTCCTATTGCCTTCAATTCTTCCCAGCAACAGGGTCTTTTTCAATGAGTCGTCTCTTCACATCAGGTGGCCAAAATACTGGAGGTTCAGCATCAGTCCTTCCAAAGAAGTATTCAGGGTTGATTTCCTTTAGGATTGCCTGCTTTGATTTCCTAGCTGTCCTAGGGACTCCCAAGTGTCTTCATGTAGTGTTTAAGTAGACTGTTCAGGATACAAGTCTGGATTCAGATGAAACTGGATATACAATCAAGAAATTTAGCGAAGATATAAAAGTCTGAGGACTGAGCGAGCCTTGGAGCACCAGTATTCCTCAGAGCTTCTAAGGAACAAAGGAGATGACTCAGTAAGATAAGATAGCAGGAAAGCCAGGAGATCAGGATGTAAAAGTGAAGTGAAGAAAGCTTTACAAAGATAGGGAAGCAAGGTTACTGATAGGCCAAAGAAGATTAAGAATGAAAACTAGTTACCTTCAGTTTAGCACCATGGAGGACAATGGCAGTCAATTCAGTGTCTCCGTTGTGTCCGACTCTTTGCGACCCTACAGACTGCAGCATACCATCCAACCATCTCGTCTTCTGTCATCCCCTTCTCCTCCCACCTTCAATCTTTCCCAGCATCAGGGTCTTTTCAAATGAGTCAGTTCTTCACATCAGGTGGCCAAAGTATTGGAGTTTTAGCTTCAGCAAAGTATCAGAGTTTCAGGACAATGGCGATCCTGCCTAAATTCTACTTACTTTAAGGTTTCGTTTTAGACTTTACCTGGGGGAGTCTTCCATGACTCTGCAAAACTGGATTAAGGATCCCTAATGTATGCTATATCACACCTGTAATTTTATACTTAGCGTAAAGTTTTGAAGTTGCCCTTTTATTTATCAATCTTTGTCTCTGAACCACATGTGCCTCAAAGGCAAAAACTTGTGATCACTGCTGTGCTTTGCACAATAACTGGCAAGGAGCAGGGACAATACTTGCCAAATGAATTTTTTAAAAAATGTTGATTTACTTATTTCTGGCTGCGCTGGAGTGTGTGGGCTTCCTCTAGTTGGGATAAGTGCGGGCTACAGTTGGTTGCAGTACTGGGGCTTCTCATTTTGGTGGCTTCTCTTATTGCAGAGCAGGGGTCTAGGGCACTCCTGCTTCAGTAGGTGGAGTGCGTGGGCTTAGCTGCCCTGTGGCACGTGGAATCTTCCCAGCCTAGTGATTGAACCGATGTCTCCTGCGTTGGCAGGTGTATTCTTTACCACTGTGCCACGTGGGAATCCCAGACCACCAGGGAAGTCCTGCCCAGTGAAATTTAATTGAATTGCCAGAAGGCCAGGTGAGGAAAAAAAAAAGGGGGGGAGGATATAATAGGGAGTAGCCAGATATAGCAAGCACGAGTGACACATCCCTGGATGACAAAGATCCTCATTTAGTTTACTTCCGATTCAGAGAAGCTTGTTAGGACAACCCAAAATGAGCTTCTAGTAGAATATTTAGGTGTGTCGGTTCCCTGAAGGCAGAAGAACAGCCCAAAGCCAGCTAAGCAAATTAGTGAGTAGCTGTCATTCGTGAGTAGCTGTCATTAGTCAGCCATGCCCACTTCAACAATACCTTATCAATGGATAGCTTGTAATTCTCCTAAAGTTTTCATGAAGAAGTTAACTAAGGCAATGAGATGTGTACAGTTCAATTCTACACATCTACAACTGAAAAGTTGGCCAAGGCTTCACTGAAACCAAATGCTGTTTTTGGAATCAAGAAGTGTGAATCGGGTTCCTTACTCTTTTTAAAAATGTATACAATTTTTTCTCATATGTCCTTGTAGGGTAGTAATATTTCTAAAAATAAGCTGTAGGACTACAGTAACATTAAATTAACAATTACATAGTGTGCACGTGCGTATGTGTGTGTGCGTGTGTATGTGTGTGCGCGTGTGTATGTGTGTGCGCGCAGTTACTCAGTTGTGTCCGACTCTTTGTGACCCCACTGACTGCAGCCCACCAGGCTCCTCTGTCCATGGAATTTTCCAGGCAAGAATACTGGGGCAGGTTGCCATTTCCTAATCCAGGCAATCTTCCTGACCCAGGGGTCAAATCCACATCTCTTGGGTCTCCTGCCTTAGCAGGGGGATTCTTTACCATTGTACCACTTGGGAAACCAGTTACAAAGTAATATTATTCATAATCACAAGATTAAATGGTCATTATAGTAGGTCACTTCCATTTTAAGAGAATAAATGGTATATAGTAATAATTAAAATGATGCTAACCCTACATGTCTTGTTTATAGGATTTATGGACAATTGGTTAAATTTATTTCTACAGGCAAAAACAGACATTTAATTTTGAAATTTTATATACGAAGTCAATTTTTAAAGGATTGCCTTTACTGAATTACCAAGTCATTCTCTTAAAAAGCATCTTCAACATATTAAAGTTTAATTACATATCTGTGCAACTACACCAATATCTCTCAGATTATATATCTATATATGTATATATGTCATCTGTACTTGACAAGACTTAACCTATATAATTCTCCTTGGAGTAGAAATGGCAACCCAATCCTATATTCTTGCCTGAAAAATTCCATGGACAGACAAGCCTGGTGGGCTACAGTCCATGGGGTCACAAAGAGTTGGACAGGACTGAGTGAGCATGCACACACATATGTACCCAGATAATTCTAGGCACAGCACTGAGACAATTATAGCTGGAGCAGAGTGGAGAGACTTCAGTAAAGAGAGAGACTAGCTAGAGATTGTGTGTATATATATAAATAGAAATAGAAATCAAATTAAATAGAATAAATTTATTATACATAATAAATATGTATCTATATAAAATAAATTTATATATATAAATTAAAGTCATAAGAACTCTTTCTAGATTGAATAAAACCATTCAGTATAACATAAATAAAATATAAAAGCAAAGGTCTCCAATTTTTTTTTTGCCTCAGAATCTTAGTTCCCTGACCAGGGATTAAATACTAGTCTCAGCACTGAAAGCATCAAAAGTCCTAACCACTGGGCAGCCAGGGAGTTCCCCCAAATTTCCTAGCAGTGGTTATAGAAGAATATGAAGAGTGACTGCAAAGTAAGATGACTCATTTTTAAATATCAAATGATCAGAAATCATTCATCTGAATGCATATCAGTCCCTTCAAAGAAGTGAATTTGGTGGTTATCAGCACTGAGCTCTGAACTGATTTATCCAATGCTTGTTCAAATTCTTCTGTCCTCTTTGGGAATTTTGAGTAGTACAGTATAATTTCAGTAAATGTTTTATATGCTGAGGGGATCAAAGTACCAGAAAATGTTCACTTGGATGCATTGGTACTAGTGTTAAAAATCCCTTTACCTCTATACGGTTACATAGACTTCTTTACGGAGAAGGCAATGGCACCCCACTCCAGTGCTCTTGCCTGGAGAATCCCACAGATGGAGGATCCTGGTAGGCTGCAGTCCATGGGGTCGCTAAGAGTTGGAGACGACTGAGCGACTTCACTTTCACTTTTCACTTTCATACACTGGAGAAGGCAATGGCACCCCACTCCAGTACTCTTGCGTGGAAAATCCCTGGAACAGGGAAGCCTGGTGGGCTGCCGACTATGGGGTCGCACAGAGTCGGACATGACTGAAGCAACTTAGCAGCAGCAGCAGCAGACTTCTTTAAATATCTGTGTAGTGGTGTTCCGGTTTGAGAACATAATCTGATCATTTCATTTGAGAAACCTTATAACAGAAGTCATTTTCGGATCCATCCTGCTTGCATTGCTCTTTCCTACTGCTCTCCCCTTTTCTCTAGAGCTTGTGCCACAGCATAGTGAAGTGGAAGAGAAAAGACGGACCACATCTGAAAACTAAAACACCAGCAAAACAATACAGGCTGTGAGGTTATTATCAGAATCTAAATCGCTCAACATAAAGTAGCCTCTCCCTGCACCATCTCTGCTTTATGATCTCTGGAGTTCTTTTTCAGACTTGTCTCCATCACATTAGCTCATTTGTTTGTTTGCTTGTTTATTGTCTCTCTCTGTGGTCCACCTATTTTTCTTTTTCCCAAGCACTGTTGCTTCCTGAAAGCAACAACTTTTGATAAAGGTGTGACTCCTTGTTTACTCCTGTATGCTCTGTATGCCCAGAAGAATGCTTAATATACATTGAGTGTTCAGTAAATATGAGTTGAATGTATAAGGATATGAATGAATACTCAAATATTACATAAAATAAAATGCTGCATACATTATTGTTTCTTTCAAAATGCTATTGGCTTCCGAAATAATACTAGAGAGCAATAAAAGTTTGTAGTTATGTAATAATCTAAAGAATTTTTTTTACTTTTCACTATCTTCTTTCCCAAATGCATCTCCAATTCCATTTTAAACACACTCCCTAATAAAAGCATCTTCAGGATACTGAGGTTTGCATGGCATAGCTGTAAATTAGGCAATATTTCCATTTTCTTTCCCTCTTTCTCTTTCCTTTCTCCCTTCCTTCCATGTTTACCTCTTTTTGAATCAATCCATCTCTCTTCAAAATCAGGTAGCAAATAAATGTTTTATCAGAATAGAGGAAGACAATTCAAACTTCTTAATTAGAGACAAAGATTAGTAACTTAGTTCCTATTGCCTGTGCTTGCTACAGGAAAATTAGACAAATATATCTAGATAAGTTTTTCAAAAAAGTGCTGAATCCACCCACCGCTACATTTCTCCTTGAGTGTGAGCTGCACTTAGAGACTTATTTCCTAAGAATAGAATATGGGAACGGGGAAAGTAACTTTACAGTGGAAAAAATTCAGACACTATCTTTTGTACCACACTGCTTGCCTGGGTTCCCTGACAGGGTTCAAACTTGGGTCTGGGTAGTGAAAGCACAGAATCCTAACCACTGGACCACTAAGGAATTCCCTATGAACTTGTATTCTTAAAGGAATATTTTCTAATGTTGATTTTTAAATTCATTAACTAATTAATTGACTGAGTCAAGTGTTAGTTGCAGCACCCGGGATCTTCTATCTTTCTTATGGCACGTGAGTCTTTAGTTATGCCATGCAAGATCTTTAGTTGTGGCACGCGGGATTGAATTCCCTGACCAGGGATTGAACTTGAGCCCTCTAGCTTGGAAGCGTGGCGTCTTAGCCACCGAACCACTAGGGAAGTCCAGGAATATTTTTAATTCAGAAAAATAATAAATAAATAATAATAAATGATTATAGAGACATCAAGAACACCATCCTATTGATGGACATTTTACTATAGTCTATTTTTTAGGAAATCATATAAGAAATAAATATTGTAGGTGGAAAAGAACCATTTGAAAGTTGCATTTATAAAGCTCCATCTGTGAATTAATTGAAGAGCTTTATAGTGTCCTGGGATGGTACAAGCTAGAAAGATTTAGAACTTTAGTTTTGACCTTAAGTTAATAAGTAACATTTTTGCCATGTTCTTTTTTATTTAAATTTTTTCCATTAGAAGGAGCTTTCAGAGTAACAATTATTTATGGTTTTGAAAATTGCTGGTTTGCTACTATCTGTATTCATTAACTACTAAACACTCAGGGAGTATGCGCCTCAGGGAACTGGGGTAATTGTCCATGCTAACCAAGTACAGTGATAAAATGTTTAACAAATAAAATTTTCCACTTCTACTTCCCTTGTAAGAAGTTTATTAGCATTTACAACCACTATGATATTAGGAACCAACACTTATTAAAAATCGCTTTGTATAGAAATACTGCCAACTTCATGCTAGCTCTTGAAGCTGAAGGGACCCATTGTACTAAGCATGAATGGACTTTGCTCTCAGCAACAGTTACCCAGACTTTAATTCAGGAGTGACTATAGCAATTGCTAGTTCATGAGAGAGCTAAGGGCAGCTAGTATCTTCTAAACATTTCAGGAACGTTTGAGAATTGTGGTGAAAGGTTTTTCTTGCTTCAAGGTATTTCAGAAAGAAAGTGAGAGGTATTGACTATATAATAAATTGGCCAGGCTTTGACCTGAAAGCAGACTGTATTGTGTTTCTTATAACAGAGAAATTAAAATATGGTGCCTTATCTGTTATAAAGCTGTTGTGTAATTATAAATATAAACAATTGCCATTGAGTTTGAAGATCATGAAAATTGGGAAAGTCATTGAAGCTTCCTGAATCTCATTTACTTACCTCTAATAAATGGGGGAAAATGCAAATAAACATTTGTTAAAATGCCTTTAAAAATGTAAAGCACAAGTTGGGTCTTCTTCCTTATTACCTGATACAGCAGGATGAAGTAATTGGCTTTTCATCTATTTTTTTGACTATTGCCACCTAACCCATATGAGTACAATACCAAAAAGAAAGATTGTTGAATTGTATTAATTATGAATAAAACCATCCATGTTAATTTCTTTCAAGAAACCTGAAACAAATGACTGAGTAGAAATCTCTAGATTTTCAATATTTGGTATTCAATTGCTTTGCTATTTAAAAACTGTAGGTTTGCAAAGACACAGGATTCTAAATATTAATCAGGCTTTTGAATTAGTATTTACATTCAAACACTTCTGTATATTTAGTGCCACACTGGAATTTTTATTACACATTCACTTCTTCATTTGGATCTCAGAACATAAACCAAAACGTCTCTTTTGGATGTGTTTGTGCATGTCTGTGTGGGTTTGAGTGTTTTACAAATATTTGGTACTTAGCAGAATTTTTTCCAAGCAGATGTTCATCAACCCCTTCCAAGAATTTGTGCTTATCACGATTAAACTAACTTGAAGAACAACGTTTATTAATGGAAAACAGGTATCTTTACTGTAAAAAGAAATGTCTCACTGAATTAGTCTTGAAAAGACAAAAATTTCTTTGGTTTTGGTGAGAACTTACTGTAGAAGTTTATGAAAGTCACCATTTCTAGTGACTTTATTTAACAAGAGTTTCAGGTAAGTAAACTTTTTGAATGCAGAAATTAACTCAGATTTTGTGCCTGCATTATGTGTTTCTAAATGTGTGACTTTTTTCCCTCAAGAGTCAGATACTGTTCATTCATCACAGATAGACCAAATCCCCATATTAATTTTATCTGCTTTTTGCCTCTCCAATACAGATGAGGCACGTGCATTTTTGCTAGTTGAGAAACCACATATTTGTTATATGTTTATTTCTAAATTTAAAAATAGACAAATTTCAAATTTCAAAACAGGAGAGTCCTACCAAATATAGAGCTGAAATATGTATATAAAATCCTGCACTGAAACGGTTCACAGCCATTAATAAATGTATATCCATTAACTGCTAAGTTACCAAATTCATACCACTCAGCCACACAGTAATGCTGACTAATAAAAAAATCAGCATTTTTAATAAGCGTTATGGTATTCTCTGATTTGGTCATGAAAATAATCAGGTGTTCACATGCCCAAGGTGAGTGCTAGAAGGTGCCTCCCAAATTCTTACACCACCTCTACTTCCCCTGGGAAAATATGAGTTAAGAGTTAGAAATACCAAGGATAGCCATGCAACTTGAATTTTGAATCTCTTTGCCTTGCTCCTTCATAAACTGAAATCAGTCTATTGATCTTTGTTTGATAACTTGAATGAGTGCCTTTCAAGGAGCTGTCCATCAGTATGGGGTCAGATTCGTTATAGGTTAAATCAAAGCTGTTTATAAACTAGGGACAAGTTGTGAAAATTAATTGGTAAGTATAACACATTGAAAATGTCAAGCAATTTATTGATTGCCTAAGATCTATTGAGTAGTATGTGGCAAGCTTGGCTCATGAAACATGCTGCTGCTGCTGCTAAGTCGCTTCAGTCGTGTCCGAATCTGTGCGACCCCATAGACGGCAGCCCACCAGGCTTCCCCGTCCCTGGGATTCTCCAGGCAAGAACACTGGAGTCGGTTGCCATTTCCTTCTCCAATGCATGAAAGTGAAGTCGCTCAGTCATGTCCGACTCTTCACAACCCCATGGACTGCAGCCTACCAGGCTCCTCCGCCCATGGGATTTTCCAGGCAAGAGTATTGGAATGGGTTTGCCTATTCCCACAGGAAGTCCCCGTATACCTGTCTTTTGTCACCACGTATTAGAATTCAAGCTTAGCACCTTTCTTATACCTCCCAGGAAAGCAACGCTATACAAAGCGTGAGTGGAGTGAAAGTGAAAGTCTCTCAGCCCTGTCTGACTCTTTGCGACCCCCTGGACTGTACAGCCCATGGAAATCTCCAGGCCAAAATACTGGAGTGTGTAGTCTTTCCCTACTCCAGGGGATCTTCCCAACCCAGGGATCAAACCCAGGTTTCCCGCATTGCAGGCGGATTCTTGATGAGCTGAGCCACAAGGGAAGCCCATAAAGAGGAGCAGAATACCATTAGATGGGATCAAGAAAATAGTGAAGACAGAAATGTATTTTTCTCTTAAGAACCAGAATTTAAGAGATTGAAAAATACATGTGACAGAGTATCAGATAAAGTTTCCTGGAAAAGTTAGATTTTAAAGAGGGTCCTAAAGAGTGAGTAAATCTTAGTCAGTGATTCTCAACCCTGGCTGTGCCTAAGGATTTTTTAAAAACTCCCTGTGCCCCACCCTCAGAAATCCTGAGTTAATTGGCCTGGGGTGGGGCCCAGGATAGTTTGACAAAGCTCTCAGGTGATTTTAATGTGCAGGTAGGGTTGAGAACAGTTGTAGTAAGACAATGAAGAAGAATAATGGAAGAGAGAAAGTAACAGTTTAAGAGCATGTGCCAATTCATTCACCCATTTACTCATTCCATAAAAACCTTTATTGAGTGTCTACTGGATGCTAGTCATTGAACTAGCTGGTGGGTCAAATTAAAATGATTGGGAAATCATGCTTGGAGTTTTCCACCTAAAGAGACTCGTGTAAACAAGCTATGACAAAGCAATGTGATACATACATACATGTAGAGAGCACACTCAGGACAATGATTACCATTTTCTGTTACTCAGAACACTGGTTCACAAACCTGTATGCAAACTGGAATCGCGGAGAAGCATTATAAATTATGGCTTTCTGGGTCCCACACCCAGAGATTCCAATATGATTCGTTTGGGAGCCAGAATTTTGAGTGTGGTCTGATGAAGTAAGAGGTAAATTTAGAAGTCAGGTTGAATTGTCAACCAAAACAAAGCTCAGTGAAGCCATGAGTTCAAGGCAGAGGTTCTGGGATTGCAACATTGAAAGGTTCTCTGTCATCCAATGAAAGGGAAAATTTTAGAAGTATTTTTGGCAATGAAATGTAAAATGGAGTATGGGAGAGGATATCTGAAGGGATTTATCACTAGACACAGTGCTTAGGGTCCCAAGAAACTGTTTCAATTTGCTCTAAAATCAGAAGATAAAAATGAACTTTTAGAAAAAAATGTTTTAATGTGTAATATTAACGTCTGGATCGCTTTACCAGCACCATTGCAAAATATTATTTTTAGTACTTTTTTAATGGAGGAAGGAGTCCACAGAGGAAAGTGCTTAGGACCAACAGAAGTCATAATGCAGTCCTAGGTAAAAGGAGCACCCAGTCTCAACTGATGTTAATTTCTATTAGATAAACGATGTGTAACATGCAAGCATTTATTTGCTTTTCTACTCCCTAGAGTTATTTCCATCTTGGTCTTGCAGAACTGGAATGCGAGGGCCAAGTATTTTATCTTTTCAGAATACCTAGTTCCATACTGGGGAGAGCCTGTTGAGTGACTCAAGAAGTTTGATTCAAAACAATCCTCTGCTTTCGTAGGATGCACGGTTTCCCTCCATCTGAAATGTTCTTAGCCCTTTTATCCAACTGGTGAGCTCTGGGTTATCCTTCAAAACTTACCTAAAACAATTCAGTTTTATGTGCAACTTTCTCTAGCCTCCCCTGCCTCTGCCGAAAGTAATCACTGTGATATATCAACCCATTTTCTTCATCCCTTGATACTGCACACTCGCCATGCATTGCTGTCTGCAGTTATAAGTGTGGCTAGGTCTCTTCCAACATGACCTCTGCATCCTGGATTATCCAATCCTGTGTTCTTAGGTTCTAGAATCATTCCTAGTCATAATAGGTGCCATTATGTGCTAGATCAATATATTAATAAATTAAATCTTGCACAAATTTTGACTATGCTTTGGAAGAGTCTAGCGAAAGAGTTAAAGTTCAAGATAACAACTCTGTTTTAACAAAATGAAGTTAAATTACTTCTCAAGAAATTCACACTTCGCCTGAGCTGAGACAAAAATAGGTGAAGACTGTTAATTAAAACCTTATAGTTCTTGATGGAATTAAAAAAATTTTCTTAACAGCCATCAATGTAGTTCCAAAATAGAAAGGCTTCACCAAGAAACCATCATTTTTTAAACTTTTATTTTGAACAAAATTTTGGATGTCACGGCATATGCTGCACTTATTTTTCTGCCAGACTTAGAGTAACCAAGCATTGGCCACACATCTGAAGAAACTCAAAAAATGTAAGCTAATCATTCTAAAATCTTTGATAGCTTTCATTCATGAATATTTTGTTAACAGAGCCATCTGTTCACGTTTAAATATGCTTCCTTTATCTCAAGTATGATCAGACTGAGGATATGTTCATTTGTATTTTCCAGGAAGCATCAAGTTCCAAAGCGCTGTTTCAGCTGGGGCTCTTGTGTAAAGACTGATTCTAATAAAGAAAGAGATGTATTTGAGTTATTTTAATCAATGAGTTACTTATTTTTAGTCTCGTCCCTAAAGAGCATTTGCGTTCATTGTAAAATAACCCGCCACCTTGAATCTTATGGCCAGTCATGCTAGCTTCACCTCTCCAGAAATTATGCCATTGCTTTCTACAATGAATGTATGGGTAGTTTGGGTCGAAGATGATTGCCTCAAAAAAAATCGGTTGCTCTACTGAGATTGAGAAGGCAGGAGAATTTGTTCACCTGAGTGGCGAATCTTACAGGTTACAGTAGAAAGGAGGAGGAAATAAGGGAAGAATGGAGCAGGTGGAAAGACGTTAGAAGAGGAAGAGATAAAGTAAACAGGAAAAATTTGGATATTCCCAAATGACTACATTTGGACACTGACTAAGTACGCAGACATTTGTGTCATCGTGAATGAGTAGACCTTTAAATTACAGTGGAAATTTGGTATCATGTCAGCTCTAGCTCTGAGAATGGTAAGGTTTTTAGGAAGAGTTGAGCTAAGTGCCTAAGGACATTTCCACAGTGAGTTTCGGAGAAGATAGACAGCTCATGACCACAGAAATTCACAATCTAGGACTTCCCTTGTAGCACAATGGTTAAGAATCTGCCTGCCAATGCAAGAGGACAGGGGTTTGATTCCTGGTCTGAGAAGATTCCACATGCAGCAGGACAACTAAGCCCATGTGAAACCCTACTAAGCCTGCACTCTAGAAACCACGAGCTGCACCTCCTAAAGCCAGCACCCTAGGGCCCATGCTCCACAACAAGAGAAGCCGCCTCAGTGAGAAGCCTGCACACCACAAGTAGAGAGGAGCACCAGATCGCCACGACAAGAGAAAGCCTGTGTGCAACAACGAAGACCCAGCACAGCCAAAAGAATGAAAGAAGAAATAAAGAAAGAATTCGCAATCTAGTAGTAGTAAGTTCAAGTGCAAATGACCACAATGTAAAGGATGATCTCAACAGAGGTAGGGGAAGAGTAGGAGCCCAAAACACTCATTGGCACAGTGTTGTGAGTTGGTGATGTGAGAATTTAATGTTGATGTTAAAGAGAAATTATCAACCTTCTCTGCGGGGAACGAAACAGATTCAGAGGCACAGAAAATTCAAGCTAAAAGAGACTTTGGAAGATCAATACACCGACCATCACCCTGTCTAAGAGAAAAAAAAAACAGCCTGGGGCAGTGGTTATGAACACAAACTCAAGTGTCAGATTCAGTTCAGTTCAGTCAGTTCAGTTGCTCAGCCATGTCTGACTCTTTGCGACCCCATGAACCATGGCACGCCAGGCCTCCCTGTCCATCACCAACTCCTGGAGTCTACCCAAACCCATGTCCATTGAGTTGGTGATGCTATCCAACCATCTCATCCTCTGTCGTCTCCTTTTCCTCCTGCCCTCAATCTTTCCCAGCATCAGGATCTTTTCAAATGTGTCAGCTCTTTGCATCAGGTGGCGAAATTATTGGAGTTTCAGCTTCAACAGCAGTCCTTCCAATGATCACCCAGGACTGATCTCCTTTAGGATGGACTGGTTGGATCTCCTTGCAATCAAGGGACTCACAAGAGTCTTTTCCAGCAACACAGTTCAAAAGCATGAAATCTTCTGCACTCAGCTTTCTTTATAGTCCAACTCTCACATCCATACATGACCACTGGAAATACCATAGCCTTGACTAGACGGACCTTTGTTGGCAAAGTAATGTCTCTGCTTTTTGATATGCTGTCTAGGTGGTCATAACTCTCCTTCCAAGGAGTAAGCGTCTTTTAATTTCATTGCTGCAGTCACCATCTGCAGTGATTTTGGAAGTGTCTAAAAAATATTTTAAGTCTAGTTGGAACTTAGGTGGTCTCTTTCAAGTAATCTAATAGTGGTGGGAAATTAAACACTTGTTATTTAGTCATGCCCCACCTAAAACACAGTTACATAGAGCCAGGTTAGATCATGCAAGAGCTAAAGCAAAGCCAGAGAAATGTCACTCTCTCATGTTAAAGTCAGTGAGAGGAAAAATGAAAATGAAAGAGCTTACTGGAGGGATGATTTACAAACATGTTGGGCATGTAGTTTCCAAATTCAGAGTGAAATACTGTATCTTCAGGAAAGAGTGCAATTTAAATTATGCAAAAAAAAAAAAAAAAAAAGCCCCTTAATTGGATTGTAGTACGCTTTGTGTGGATTTCCTCGGTGACTCAGCAGTAGAGAATCTGCCTGCCGATGCAGGTGATGCAGGAGAGGCAGGTTTGATCTCTGGGTCAGGAAGATCCCCTGGAGGAGAGCGTGGCAACCCACTCTAGTATTTTTCCTGGAGAATCCTATGGACAGAGCAGCCTGGTGGCTACAGTCCATGGGGTTGCAAAAGAGTCAGTCTCAACTTAGCAACTAAACAACAACACTTTATGTATTGTTTAAAATAAGGAGATTAAAGAGTAAAAATGTGTTAGTTCTTAAATAGTACTAAAAAAAAGCCAAAACATGTAGGGAAAAACCAGATATTTCTAGTGGACATAAATGTTCCAATCACTCAGAAGGTGGTTTTCTCTAGTTAAAAATGGATGAGACTCTATACTGTATCATAATCTGAGTTCAGTATTCTTCAGGCCCATTTGCTGTAACTTTAGTCTTGCTAGAATTATTATTTTTAATAATACATTATTAGTTTCCTGTTTATTTAACTTATATGCAGAGTACATCAGGAGAAACGCTGGGCTGGATGAGCACAAGCTGGAATCAGATTGCCAGGAGAAATATCAATAACCTCAGATGACACCACCCTTATGGCAGAAAGCGAAGAACTAAAGAGCTTCTTGATGAAAGTAAAAGAGGAGAGTGAAAAAGTTGGCTTAAAGCTCAACATTCAGAAAACTAAGATCATGGCATCCAGTCCCATCACTTCATGGGAAATAGATGGGGGAACAGTGAAAACAGTGGCTGACTCTATTTTGGGGGGCTCCAAAAATCACTGCAGATGGTGACTGCAGCCATGAAATTAAAAGATGCTTACTCCTTGGAAGGAAAGTTATGACCAACCTAGATAGCATATTCAAAAGCAGAGACATTACTTTGCCAACAAAGGTCCGTCTAGTCAAGGCGGATCAGTGGTCATGTATGGATGTGAGAGTTGGACTATAAAGAAAGCTGAGCGCCAAAGAATTGATACTTTTGAACTGTGGTGTTGGAGAAGACTCTTGAGAGTCCCTTGACTGCAAGGAGATCCAACCAGTCCATCCTAAAGGAGACCAGTCCTGGGTGATCATTGGAAGGACTGCTGTTGAAGCTGAAACTCCAATACTTTGGCCACCTGATGCAAAGAGCTGACTCATTTGAAAAGATCCTGATGCTGGGAAAGATTGAGGGCAGGAGGAGAAGGGGATGACAGAGAATGAGATAGTTGGATGGCATCACTGACTCAATGGACATGGGTTTGAGTAGACTCCAGGAGTTGGTGATGGACAGGGAGCCCTGGCATGCTGCGATTCATGGGGTTGCAAAGAGTCGGACATGACTGAGCGACTGAACTGACTGATTAGTTTCAAAATGTATTTGGACCGTGTATTTGTACTATTTACCATAAGCCAACCACTATTCTATGCTCTTTGAGCAAGTTGATTTATTTTTCCAACAATTCTGAGTTTTTCCATTTCACTGAAGAAGAAACTGAGTCATAGTAATGCAATGAGTTGTACAACAGGCTGCTGGAAATTCAGCTGGCAATTTACAGAGTTGGATTTGAGTGTAGATTTATCAGATGCCAAATCCCTTGATCTCATTCTCACTGGAAACTGACACTGCTACTGGAAAGGGGGCGCTCTGGAATGATGGGAAGTCATATCTTCAGTGAAACAAATAGTTTTACCTTCTGGTTTATATGTCTTGTGTGAGTCTCGATGGTTTGTGTGGCATACCCTTTGTCTTTTTATTTATTATTTATTTGATTGCACTGAGTCTTATTGTGGCATGCAGGGTGTTTAGCTGCAGCATGCAAACTCTTAGTTGTAGCATGTGGGATATAGTTCCCAGACCAGCAATCGAACCCTGGCCCTCCTCACTGGGAGCATGGACGCTTAGCTACTGGATCATCAGGGAAGTACCACCCTCCTTGTCTTTTCAGATGCAAAAAAAGAAAGAAAATTAGAAATCACTTTTCATTTTGTATACTAAACATCCCACAAATGGTCTCAGTTTACTCTGTGCGCTCCCTGAATCTGATATTATGTCTCAGATCGTATGCTGCCAGTATACTATGTGTACCTCTCACCATTACAAATAGTCACTGCCTTGGTATTCAGCATCTTAAAGGAAAATATTTAATTCTACATACGTGTCCATTGAGAGATGACAGGATAGAAGATATGGTGTGTGTATGTATACACATATGCATATACACATAGACACATGCATATACACATGTGCATGCTTACTCAGTCGTGTCTGACTCTTTGTAACCCCATGGACGGGAGCCCACCAGGCTCCTCTGTCCATGTCCACTCCAGGAAAGAATACTAGAGTGGGTTGCCATTCCCTTCTCCAGGGGATCTTCCTAATCCAGGGATCAAACCTGGGTCTGCAAGGCAGGTAGATTCTTTACCATCTGAGAAACCAGGGAAACCCTGCCTCCCCACCACACCCCCCCTGCCCCCACCAACCGAAACACACACACACACAATGAAATATTGTGTGCACGCGTGCTAAGTTGCTTCAGTTGTGTCTGACTCTTTGCGACCCTATGGACTATAGCCCACCAGGCTCTTCTGTCCAAGGAATTCTGCAGGCAAGAAGACTGGAGTGTGTTGCCATGCACTCCTCCAGGAGAGCTTCCCAACCCAGGATCAAATCTGTGTTTCCTGCATTACAGGTGGATTCTTTACTGCTGAGCCACCAGGAAAGCTCCAGTGGAATATTACTCAGCCATTAAAAATACGAAACTTTTGCCATTTACAACAACGTGGATGGGCCTAGACAATACTAAGCTAAATGAAATAAACTCAGACAAAATCAAATACTGTAGGATTTAATGTATTTGTGGAATTTAAAAAGAAGAGTGAATGAATAATCATAACAAAGCAGAATCAGACTTGTAGGCACAGCAAGCAAACGGGTTGGTAGCCAGAGGCAAGAGGAGTGGGTGGATGGGTGAAATACGGGAAGGGGATTAGGAGGTACAAGCCTCCATTTATAGAATAAATAAGTCAGAGGGATGTAATATACAACATAAAGAATATAGTCACTAATAGCGTAATAACCTCGTATGGTGACAGCTGGTAATATGACTTATTTTGGCGATCACAATGTAGATAATATATAAAATACAGAAGAATGTATGAAATACAGAATCACTGTGTTGTGTGCTTGAAACGAAAATAATATTGTAAGCCAATTATATTGTAATCAAAAAATAATTGTGTCAGGACCACAAAACACTTGGATTCATGTAAATGAAATATGCAACATATACTCAAATCTGTTCTTGCTCTGGTCTTAATCATCTCATTTTACTCAAATATTAAAATTCATATAACCCTAATAACAAACCCTAATAACAAAATGCTCACTTGGTGTTATTCTTGCTGGGTCATGTATCATGTATCAAAATCAGTAGCCAATAATTCTGCATAAACAGATATCATTACTCCAACATTCTCAAATTTAATGAGCCATTAATTTTAAAAAATATGACTAATATTTATTTCTGTGCTGTTTTTACAGAACTCTAATGAGATCTTACTCTATTTGGACTTGACAATTTGATCAGAGTAATGTCTCCCTCTTGCCGTGAGATTCAAATATCTTGACCATTCTATGAATGTCTGAAAATAGACCCTATATACCAGAATTTACATTTTGCCTTGAAACATCCTGTAAAACTTTATGATGTACCAAAAAGTATAATGGAAGGATGAAGGTTGAGAAATCAGTTATTTTGTAAAACAGTGTGCAGTAGAAAAACTGCCAAGGACCTACTGTATAGGACAGGGAACTATACTCAATATTTTGTAATAACCTTTATGGGAAAAGCATCTGAAAAAGAATGCCTATATTATTCTTATATACATATATGTATATATATGTAAATGAATCACTTTGCTGTACACCTGAAACCCACACAACATCATAAAACAATTATACTTAAAATATAATAAATTTTAAGAAGATGCAAAGAGCATAATAAAAAAATAAAAATTACTGTACAGTATTTTTCATTCACATTTAATCATATTGAAAATCAATTTAGACTAGCTTGGATACCAAGGAAATTCATACATTTGTTGTTCTATAGCAACCCAATATTACAGAAAATATTGAACTGAGAAGCTTGGGCCCACGAATAACCTTGCCTCCTCAGTTGGGAATCCTACAAAATTCCAGAAACATGAGCTGATATTTTAGTAACTATAACAACGTTATCAAATACAAACATACAAGGCGTTCTTTTCCAAAGTGCGTCTACAAACATTGGGGTTTCCTCCTAAGGCTGTTTTCATTGGAGAGAACTTCAACAGGGTGAAAAGTTTAAACAGTAAGAAGCAACACAGAATAGGATTCTGAAGTCCTAGTATCACAGTCTCAACATCACAAAGTTTTTCTTTTCTTACTTAACTTATTTATGTAGTAACTGACTTATTTTATGATGTAGTGACTCATTTGGCCTCTTCATGCCTCAGAAGGCAATACTTTTGTTGATTTTTGAGTTCTATCTTTGTTTATTTTTGAGGTTCACTACCAGAGGCAAAGTACTAAAAAAAGCCATATTGAATAAGACATGAATTTGTTGTTGTTGTTCTATTTATGGGAAACCTTTGAGTGAGTGAGTGAGTGAGTGAGAGTTGCTCAGTCATGTCCAACTCTTTGTGACCCCATGGGCAGTAGCCTGCCAGGCTCCTCTGTCCATGGGATTCTCCAGGCAAGAATACTGGAGTAGGCTGTCATTTCCTTCTCCAGGGAATCTTTCCAAACCAGGGATTGAACCCGAGTCTCCTGCATTTTATAAGAAACCTTTAGAAAAGCAAAACTGTGGAGACAGAAAGCACTTTAGTAACCCCTGGGGTTGGGGGTGGACCAAGAGTTACTGAAAAAGGGAAGCAGGGACATTTCTTCAAGGATGGAAGTGTTCCCAGGAAGGTGATGGGTGTACTGCATAGCTGCATAACTGTACTAAAGTCCACTGAACCCTATCCTAAGAATGCGATCTAAATTATGCCTTGATTGATGAAGAAAGAAGCAATCCTCTTGTGTTCCCCTTCCCTCATTGTCAAGGCGAAATCTTCACCATGGTCCCCAAGTCCTGGCATGATCTGGTCCCCTCCCTGCCTCTCTGAGCTCTCTCCTCTTTCCTCACTCACCCGCTCCCTACCCCACAGACCTCCTCACTGCTCCTTCATCATCCCAGGCACCTCCCTGCTCCAAGCCTTTGCACTGGTTGTTCCTTTCACCTGGAACACGCTTCCCTGTGTATCTGCTCCTTCACTCACATGTTTCAGGTCTTTGTTAAGATGCCACCCCCTCAGAGAAGCCCTTCCAGACCATTCTACATTGTTACTTTATTTTTTAAAAAATTATTTGGCCTTGCCATTCATATATAGGAGGGCTTCTCTGTCGGTTCAGAGGTTAAGGAAACTGTCTGCAATGTAGGAGACTCGGGTTTGATCCCTGGGTTGGTGTCGATTCCCTGGAGAAGGGAATGACAACCCACTTCAGTATTCTTACCTGGGAAATCCCATGGACAGAGGAGCCTGGCGGGGTACAGTCCACTGGGGTTGCCAAGAGTCAGACACGACTGAGCAGCTCACGCTTTCACTTTCATTCACATATGGCTTCTTAGTTCCCTGACCAGGGATGGAACCTGTGCCCCCTGCAACAGAATCACAGAGCCCTAAGCACTGGACTGCCAGGGAATTCCTTAGACTACCCTATTTAAACTACAACCTCATACCCAATCTCCCTCATTTATTGTCCCCTTACTGAAAAGTATTTCTTTCCATGGCCTTATTGCCAACTGACCTGCTGTATATTTTTATTTACCTTGCTCCCTGTTTCTTTACTTTCACTGGTGGCTCAGATGGTAAAGAATCTGCCTGCAATGCGAGAGACCTGGGTTCTATCCCTTGGTTGGAAAGATCCCCTGAAGAGAACGTCTACCCACTCCAGTATTCTGGCCTGGAGAATCCCATGGACAGAGGAGCCTGGTGGGCTACAGTCCAGGGGGTGGCAAAGAGACGTGACTGTGTGAAACACTTTCACGCTTGTACTTTGCTCACTGTGTGTGCTCGTCCCCCTCCGCCTGCCTCACCCCTGCCTTCAGCTAGAGCAGAACTCCAAGAGGGCAGGGCCTCTGTTTTGTAATGGCCGTATCCTCAGCATTAGCACAGGGCCTTGCCTGTGGCAGTGGTTCCAGACGCTTTGGCTGAAGGAATGAACGGCAGGCCTCTGGGCCCTGTGTCTGGGCCTCTGGCTACAGGAGAGGTTGCTGCTGCTGCTGACTGTGGACAGAGTGGTGACTAAAACACCATTCTTGCTTTTGGATCTGTATGTCCAATATCAAACCATCCCCAGGAACCTCTGCTCAGGGACCCACGAGGGCTAAGAAGCAGCTGAGAAAGCTGAGGGCTAGGCAGGTGGCCAGAAGGCGGCCTGACTTTCCCGCACGTCCTCACGGTGCCAGGCAGAGGCCAGGAGGCAGGCAGAGTTTCCAGCAGGTCCCAGCTGGCTTCCAGCATCCACCCTCAATTAGCATCAGGGAGTTCCAGCTCAGCCCAGCCTCTTGCTCTCCAAAAACACTGAGCTCTTGCTTTGCACACAACCCTGAGCTAGGCAGCGCCGGGGACATGGTGCTGACAAAGACGGCCTTTCTGGGGCACCTAGTCCAGTGGGGAAGGCAAACTGGTGCCCGCCAGTGGTAATGCCAGGTGGGCTGGGCTGGGTCAGGGGAGCCGGGCAGGCTGTGGGAGCCCAGAGTTGGCACTTGACCCAGTCTGAAGGGCTCAGCTAGGGCTTCTGGGGGAGAGGACGTCTGACATCTATAGTTATCAGCCAGGTAGAGGGGAGATGCTGGGAAAGACTGAAGGCAGGAGGAGAAGGGGATGACAGAAGACAGGATGGTTGGATGGCATCACTGACTCAATGGACATGAGTTTGAGAAAGTGCTGGGAGATGGTGAAGGGCAGGGAGGCCTGGCGCACTGTAGTCCATGGGGTTGCAAAGAGCCAGACATGACTGAGCGACTGAACAACAAGAGGGGATAAATGTGCAAGGGTATTATGAGGAAAGAGATAGTAAGCCACATTCCTGGAAATAAAAAAGATCCTCCCCTAGTCCAGGGGTTCTCAAACAGGAGTGACTTTGACCCACAGAGAACATTTGGCAATGTCTGGAGACATTTTCAGTTATCGCAAGTGGGGAGAAGTATGTGTGCTACTGATGTCTAGTAAGCAGAGGCCAGTGATGCCCCCCAGCATCCTGCAACTCATAGGACAGCCCCCCATTCCCTAAACAAAGAACCCAGGTCTCCCTCATTGCAGGCGGATTCTTTACCAGCTGAGCCATAAGGGAAGCCCAAACAAAGAACTATCCAACCCCAAATATCAATAGTACCAAGGTTCAGAAAGCCTAGCCTAATCTCAGGAGGAGTCCAATTGTGCAAGGCACGTGCTCTTGTTGTGCTGAAGAATTTGTACTTTATCCTGAAGGCAGATAGGCTTGAGAGGTTTTAAGCAAAGATAGGGCAAGAAAAGATCTAGGTGTGTGTGGACACTCAGAGCCATCAGGGCAGCCTGAACCCTAGGCTCTCTGACCCTACCAGTCCCCACAAGCTCCTACAATAAACAACAGAAATTCAGAGAAAGAAAGACATTCTTTGCATGATCAGGAAGCCCCTGAAGACAGGGATAAGCACCAAGGTGATAAAACATTCCTTGGGTTGCTTTCAGGCCAGGCCCAGGGACCAAGTATGCTAGGCTCTTTCATACCAGTCTCATCCCAGGTGACACTGTTTTTCCTTCCTCTGGGCTTTCACAGGCTTCTGTCACCACCCTAGTCATCTAGGACTGTGAGTCTGTTTATACCCATCTCTTCTACTGCACTGAAGGTAGGGACAAGGTCAGAGCCGTCTTTGTGGCCCATCATAGGGCTGGACTTCCCGTCCAACCCCTCCACTTACCACTAGAGATGCGAATTCCCAAAGAGGGAAGACGTGCCCAAAGTCACATACAGTTGGCCTCCTCATCATCCCCTGGGCTGCCTCCCCTGTGGCAATGACATCCTAGAGAACGGTCCTGTCATTCCACTGATTCTAGGTGCCTGAAAGGTGGCTACCTGAATTGCCTCATGTGCTCTGCAGCCTCAGTTTTGTTGGGGAGGTGCTGCTCAGAAGTCATCAACCCCTGGACTAATGTCCCCATAAGACTGCTGCTGCTGCTGCTAAGTTGCTTTCAGTCATGACCAACTCTGTGCGACCCCATAGATGGCAACCCACCAGGCTCCTCCATCCCTGGGATTCTCCAGGCAAGAAAACTGAAGTGGGTTGCCATTTCCTTCTCTAATGCATGAAAGTGAAAGTGAAGTCGCTCAGTTGTGTCCGACTCTTAGTGACCCCATGGACTGTAGCCCACCAGGCTCTTCCATCCGTAGGATTTTCCAGGCAAGAGTACTAGAGTGGGGTGCCATTTTCTTCTCCACCCCATAAGACTAGTTTATGCTAAAAGCATACACAGCCCTGAGCACTTTGGGTTGGGGATGTCTGGTAACTTGCACAAGGGACGGACCCCACACCTAACCTAGGTGGCTTTCTGTAAGCACCTCCCCTTGGTCTCACTGTTCCTTGGCTTCTCGTCTATAACACAGGGCTACTGGCCTTCACCACCCGTGTCCTTCCCCATGATAATTACCTGATGTCCCCAGAACTAGAAAACTCCTGCTTAATCATTGTCCACACCTCTGGCCCTGCAAGCAAGATCCTGGATGCCAGAATGGTCTTGGAACTTGGAATCTCTGAGTCAAGACCCAGGATGCCTGGGTACAAGTCTGGTCCCCTCTGTGCCAGTCTCCTCACTCAACAAAGAGCAGAGTCACGGCCATGAGTGTGCAGGGAGCTCCGGAGCATGTAGGGCCCTACTCTCTGCCCTGCCAGCTTCCTAGGCCCAGAGCCCAGAGCCTGGGTTTGGTATGCAAATTCCCTCCGAACAAGATGACCCACTGCCCTGGTATTCTGTGCAAAGGGGCAGGACACACCTGTGGGAGGCCCCAGGTAGGGAAGAATCCCTCAGGCCCACCTCTGCCTTTGAACTGCCTTAACTTGCCCAGTTAGACAACTTTCCATATTATGTTGTTGTTTAGTCACTAATTTGTGTTTGACTCTCAGTGACTGCAGCACGCCAGGCTTCCCTGTCCTTCACCATCTCCCAGATTTTGCTCCAATTGATGTCCATTGAGCTGGTGATGCTATCCAAACATCTCATCTTCTGCCACCGCCCCCTTCTCTGTATTATGTACACTGAATTAAAAAAAAAAATCTACATTGAGAATAAAGCTATTGGATTGTTTGTTAAATTTCTGAGGTGCCATTCATTAAAAATAAGTCATCCTGTCTAAATTTTAAAATAAAGAGACTTTTCCTTGAGCAGCAGTTGATAACAGACAACTCTTCAGAAGGTCCTAGCCAGTAACCTATTCTAAATTTTAACTTTTTGTTATCTACTATTAATAGATAATTAAACCTAAGAAATAATTCTCACTGGAACCTCACATGGTTCCACAAAATGTCAGGATGGACAATGTCATTTTTCTCACTTGAAAAACCAAGGATTTGAAGCTCATGAAATTTTGCAGGTTCAAACAACTCATAACGATGGAGTCATGGCTACAATCTAGAATCCTAACCTTTAAGTGCTCATAAAATAATAAAGATCTTGAATTCTGCAGTCAGAGAAAATGAGTTAGAATACTGGCTGTGTTTTACTTGCTGGCAGACCCTGGACAAGTTATGTTACCTCTTCTCTAGTAATTTTTTTTTTTAATCTTTAAAATAAGGATAATAGGGTCCACTTCATACCATGGACATAAGAATTAAATGAATGCTTACATATTGCTTGGCTTATAACAAGTACTCAATAAATGCTTGTTAATGTAATAAGCCCTGTCCTAGCCTATTGAGGCAGCTTCAGTAAAGTGGTCAAAGCTTGGCTTTGGAATGAGCCGGATGATTTCTGTTTTATCACATGACCTTTATGTGAGTTCCTTCCCTGTAGACTCTTCCGGCCAGTTTTTTCTTATGTAAAACTGTAAGGGATACTCTGAAAATTAAAGTCTTGGTCTGTAGAAGAGAAGGCTTAAAAATGTATTTTATTCCACCTTGAACCTCTGCCAAAAAGTTTACTTACCAAGTATTTATTTCTTTACTCTGCATTGTGCCCCTTGTTTATACTCTTTATTGTTGTTCAGTTGCTCAGTTGCATCTGACTCTTTGCAAGCCCATGGAATGCAGCACACCAGGCTTCCCTGTCCCTCACTATTTCCTGGAGTTTGCTCAAACTCAGGTCCATTGAGTTGGTGATGCTATCCCACCATCTCAACTTCTTCCACCCCTTTCTCCTGCTCTCAATCTTTCCAGCATCAGGGTTTTTCCAATGAGTTGGCTCTTTGCATCAGATGGCTGAAGTATTGGGGCTTCAGCTTCAGGGTCCTTCCAATGAATATGCAAGGTTGATTTCCTTTAGGATTGACTGGTTTGATCTCCTTGCAGTCCAAGGGACTCTCAAGAGTCTTCTCTAGCACCACAGTTGGAAAGTGTCATTGTTTAGATAAGCCGTATTATTCAACAAAATATTACCAGAACCTAGTACAGTGCCTGCATCTTATTAGGCATCCAATAAATTCATGTTGAGCTATGTAGCTCATGCTGCAGGAAAGAGAACTCTCTGCAGCTCATGATGGCCAGAGAAGACTTCAAGAGGAGATGACAGGATTTAAATGGATGGTGAGTAATGTTTCATGAGAAACGCTGGGCTGGCAGAAGCACAAGCTGGAATCAAGAATCCAGGGAGAAATATCAATAACCTCAGATGTGCAGATGACACCACCCTTATGGCAGAAAGTGAAGAGGAACTAAAAAGCCCCTTGATGAAAGTGAAAATGGAGAGCGAAACAGTTGGCTTAAAGCTCAACATTCAGAAAACTAAGATCATGGCATCCGGTCCCATCGCTTCATGGGAAATAGATGGGCAAACAGTGGAAACAGGGTCAGACTTTATTTTTGGGGGGGCTCCAAAATCACTGTAGATGGTGACTGCAGCCATGAAATTAAAAGATGCTTACTCCTTGGAAGAAAAGTTATGACCAACCTAGATAGTATATTCAAAAGCAGAGACATTACTTTGCCAACTAAGGTCTGTCTAGTCAAGGCTATGGTTTTTCCAGTAGTCATGTATGGATGTGAGAGTTGGACTGTGAAGAAAGCTGAGTGCCAAAGAATTGATGCTTTTGAACTGTGGTGTTGGAGAAGACTCTTGAGAGTCCCTTGGACTGAAAGGAGATCCAACCAGTCCATTCTGAAGGAGATCAGCCCTGGGATTTCTTTGGAGGGAATGATGCTGAAGCTGAAACTCCAGTACTTTGGCCACCTGATGCGAAGAGTTGACTCATTGGAAAAGATTCTGATGCTGGGAGGGATTGGGGGCAGGAGGAGAAGGGGATGACAGAGAATGAGATGGCTGGATGGCATCATGGACTCGATGGACGTGAGTCTGAGTGAACTCCGGGAGTTGGTGATGGACAGGGAGGCCTGGCGTGCTGCGATTCATGGGGTCGCAAAGAGTCAGGCACGACTGAGCGACTGAACTGAACTGAACTGAGTAATGTTTGGAAAAGATGGTCACCCCTGTGTGAATGGAGAATGATATTCAGGAGGCCTGCTCATGACAACAAGCAGCCCATAGAACCTAACCTTCAAATATGGGCAAAAATGATGACTCTTGTAGAAGATCCAGAGGCAGTATTCTTCAAATCTGACCCAAGAGATATTGAGAGGTCCAAGACAGAAGTGATACATGGGGCTTCCCTGGTGGTACGGTGGATAAGAATCCACCTGCCAATGCAGGGGACGTGGGTTTGACCCTTGATTCATGAAGATTCCCCATCCTGCAGAGCAACTAAGCCCTCATACACAACTTCTGAAGACCTAGAGCTTATGCTCTGCAACAAGAGAAGCCACCACAATGAGAAGCTGGACACGCTGCAACTAGTAGCTCCTGCTCTCTGCAACTAGAGAAAGCCCGTGCATAACAACAAAAACCCAGAGCAACCAAAATACTAGTAATAACAATAAAATAAAAATTAAAAATAAAAGAAAAGATCCATATCCTGGAAGGAACACAGGGAAAAGCGAGTTTCTAGTGGTGGTTTTAGAAATGGGAAAAAGCAAAAGTTATCTTTTTCATGTTTTGAAGGTGGTGGAAGAATGGTTTATTAGACTGCATTCATAATTCTGATTTCTGATATAATAAAATTTGATCAAAGCCAGTTTTTCTTCCTTACTTTGATTTTAACTTTTCTGTGTGCATTATATTATTCCACTGATGTCAACATTATTCTAACATTATTCCAACATTATTCTTTCAACATGTGTAGAAAGAACCCTTGGAAACATTGCCATCTTGTAACTATAGGCTGCAACACCATCAGGAGATAGCCTTTTTAACAACAGGAAAAAGTACAAAGGTGTTGATATTCTAGATGGTTATGTTGTCACTGGAGGTGTCAAAGCTGGGGTGATAGACAAACAGCTTCAGATATTTCACTGAGCTTTCAGTCTGCCGGGCTCCTTGTCTACAGGTACAGTTACCTTATTGCTAAGCGAAGGCTATGTTTGGCAGGAGTAAAGTGCTAAAGACATGGAAACCATGGATGTGCCAGAGGTTTCTCAAGGGTGTGGGTCCATGTGTCCTGATTTTGAAATATCCTTCTGAGGCTCCCTCCTACAGTGTGCGAGGACAATGATTGCTTTCTCTGTTTGTTCTCATGCTTGAACTAGAAAGGGATGAGGTTGATCTGAGAGTTTCAGGTGCCATTTTGACTACTTGCTTAAAAAGACTCTCTCTGTTCATACGCTCTCTTCTTTATTTCTTTTGTAAAAGCAACTCATTTCCAAAGATCACCCTCTAGACCTTGTCACCATAAAGAACTTGAAATCTTCAACTCAGTCATCCTACTCTCTAGTGACAATATCTTTGTCATTTACACTTCCATTTTCTATTCTGGGATTTTCAGAGAACTTGGGATTCCAGGACACTTTTCCTTTATCTTCACCTATCAGTTTTTCTCCCAATAACTCAACCTTCCCCTCCATCTGATTACATGATTCACATTCTAATGTTTCTTTTACTGATAATCTACATCCCAATCTACTGTTACCCCTGCCTGTGAAATTCCAAGCATGGATGAATATCACGTTTCCAGCACCGCACCAGCAAAGTAAACTTCTACTCAACACCTCCCCAACTTCCCCCTTATTCTTAGAACATTTTAATGCCTAATTCTGAAGGACATATATGCCATCAAATAAGAGACCTCTTACCATCGTGTTTAAGTCTAAATATTCATCTGCATCCATACTCTTCTCTTTTTCTTCTCTTTTAAAGAAATGGGTTTCCTCTTTTTAAAGTTCATCTTTGTACCTGAGAGGCCTGTGCTTCTTCATCTGTTAATGAACCACCTCTCTCATATCACATTTTCATTCTGTCCTTCCTATCAGTTTTAATATTGCTTCAAGCACTCCTGTTTTAAGATCAACAAAAGCTTTTACTTATCTTTCTTTCCTAGTAAGTACATCTCTTTGAATGAGTGACCTGCTCTCATCACTTCCAACAACCCCTTAGTCTTCATACTTTTCTATATGGCTTCTGCCTCTACAAGTCTATTATAATAAATTCATTCTAAGAATTAGTGATTTCTTATAGTTAAATTCAATGGATAATTACTATTCCATATAATTTTCAGGAGCATTGAACATTGCTCCTTGTTCTTTTCTCTTGGAATCTTTCTTTCCTTGATGCTGTGATATTACATTCTCCTGTTTTCTCTTTTTTTCTCTATTATTTTCCTTGCTGATTCTTCTTAAGCAGGCAGTTCCGCCAGCTTGCCATCTGTTGCCTATTTCTTAAATGTTGGTGTTTCCATAGGCTTTATCCTTAGCTTTCTTTATTACAGATACTCTTGCCAGTCAATCTCATTAAGGCCCATGGTTCGATTTTCCATCCGTATGCTGATGACTCCCAAATCCACAGGTCTATTCCAGCAGCTCTTCTGAGTAACAGATTCATGCACACAGCTCCCCTTGTATTTCCACAGGGACGTATTTGCCTTAGTCTGCTCAGGCTATCATAGCAAAATACCACTGAATAGCTGCTTTTAAACAATAGACATTTATTTTCTTATAATGGTAGAGGCTAGAAGTCTGAGATCAGGGTGCCTACATGATTGGGTTCCAGTGGGCTCATCTGCTGACATCTTTTCACTATGCCCTGGGTGGTCTATGATGGTGGTCTAGGGCATGTTTTTCTTCCTTTTCTTATAAAGCCACAGTCCTTCAGATTAGGGTCCTACCCTTATATTCTCATTTAATCTTAAACACCTCCACAAAGGAAAGGCCCTATCTCCAGATACAGCCACTCTGGAGGCTGAGCTTAACATATGAATTTGGGTGTGGGGGAGAGGGGGATAATCTAGTCCAAAACAATGTCCAAGACTGAACTCATCAGTTTCATACTAAAATCTGATCCATTTCCTATGTTCTCAATTTTAGTGAATTGCACCAGAGATGGTATAATGCAGAAATAAAGAAGTGGGGCTAGAGTCAGTCTTCTTGGGCTCAAATCCAGGTTCTTATCTTTTACTAACAAAATTGCCTTTGGGCCTCATTTTTTTTTCATCCATGAATGGGATTATTTTATAGTATCTGTCTTATAGGAGTATGATGAGCATTAAGTGAGTTATAACTGCTCACTTGTAGCATTAAGGGAGTTGATATAATCCTTGAAAGAGTGCCAGGCACCTGGGTATAATCACAAAATAGCACTCAGGGCTTCCCAGGTTGCTCAGTGGTGAAGAATCTGCCAGCCAATGCAGGAGGTATGGGTTCAGTCTCTGGTGTGGGAGGATTCACGTGCAGCAGAGCAGTGAAGCCCGTGTGCCACAACTGTTGAGCCTGTCCTCTAGAGCCTGGGGGTGCAACGACTGAGCTCACGTGCCACAGCTGCTGAAGTCTGCATGCCCTAGAACCCATGCCCTGCAACTAGAGAAGTACCACAATGAGAAGCCAGTGCCCCCCAACTAGAGAGGAGCCATGCTCTCTGCAGCTAGAGAAAAAGCCCACGCGGCAACGGAGACCCAGCACCACCAAAAATGAATACATAAAATTAAAAGTGCTTGGTAAACACCCACTATTACTATTATCATCAACCTAATGGATTAAACCAAATGCCTGCATGTCTGTTGTTCAGTGGCGAAGTTGTGTCTAACTCTTGGCAACCCCATGGACTGCAGCACACCAGGCTTCCTTGTCCTTCACTCTCTCCTGGACTTTGCTCAAACTCATGTCCATTGAGTCGATGATGCTATCCAACTTTCTCATTCTCTGTCACCTCCTTCCCCTCCTGCTCTCAATCTTTCCCTTCTCTAGTATTTATTTTCTCTCTAGCTTGTCCTTAATCTCTGGGTTCTATAGTTTCTATCTCCTTAACATCCTGGAACTGATTCATGCTCTTCATCACCTTACCTTTTTCCCTGTCCAGGAACCACTACTCTTTCCTGACTTGCTATGACAGCATATTGACCAGTCTTCCACGGCTGACCTTCCAATCTAGCCTCTCACAGCATACAGAGTATTTTTGCAAAAATGCAAATCTCTTCATGTTAGTTCTTTGCCTATGTCTATTAAATCATCCCTCCCAAATCTTTCTCATGGTTTAGAGACCTTTCATGATGTTTCTGTGCTTTACCGTTGGTGTCCTCATTTCCCTCTCCTCCTTAATTTTTACTCCACATGCTAGCTACAACTTAAACTATTTCTTTTAAGGCAATACTTCCCAAGACATTTTATAATACGCAGATAATGATATTGTATGTATGGCACATTGTGGTGAACCGACACGTTTACTTGTGTCTTAGGACAACTGGGCTGAGATCTCATCTAGAACCCTCAAGGGCAAGGGAATCAGGATTTAAACGTATCTGTAACTCTTTCACAATGTAGCAACATAACTAGGGTACATCAGCTTGAAAGCTGGGTCTAATTACAGATTGCCACACCAGGGCCATGAATTCCATTGTCCCTTCCTAGAGTCTAATGTGTGCGTGTTTGTGTTTGTGTGCTTAGTTGCTCAGTCATATCTGACTCTTTCTGACCCCATGGACTGTAGCCTTCCAGGCTCCTCTGTCCATGGAATTTTCCAGGCAAGAATCCTGGAGTGGGCTGCCATTTCCTCCTCTAGGGGATTTCCTGACCCAGGGAATGAACCCATGTCTCCTGGATTGGCAGGTGGATTCTTCACTACTGAGCCATCGGGGAAGCCCCTCCTAGAGCCTAGAGCCACGGCCCAAACTCCTCTTAAGTGTAAACTAATCTTCCCATCCCTCTTTAGAGGGCCCTTCCTCTTGGAGCCCTCACTTGCCCTTCATGTTTGGTTTTTTTTGTTTGTTTTTCTTCCTGCTCCAAATAGCAGCTATGTATTCTCTTCCATACTCTTGCTATTGTTCAGTCATTAAGCTGTGTCCGACTCTTTTATAGCCCCATGGAGCCCACCAGGCTCCTCTGTCCATGGAATTTGCCAGGCAAGAATACTGAATTGAGTTGCCATTTCTTCCCCCAAGGGATCTTCCCAACCTAAGGATCAAACCTGCATCTCTTATGTCTCCTGCATTGGCAAGAGGATTATTTATCACTGAGCCACCTGGGAAGCCCATCTCCTTTCGTAGCTTGTACAAAAACTTATTCCTGAGGAACTTCCAACATATAGTAATAATTAACAGATAAATGCGTAGGATCCAGTGGGAACATAGAAAAATCTGCAGAGAGTTTGTAAGAATCTGATAGCAGCATAAAATTAATCCTCAACAGTACCTAAAAATTCTTACCAATGCTGTTACTTTCTGTACTTAATTAGGTAGATTCTTCACTGACATGATAAAACAAACACTTTTTACATAATAAAATAATTCCCATTTTAGCCAATGCAATTGCCTACAGTAGGTACCAGCATAAACAAGCAAGATAATTGATTTCCTGAAATAAGGCAGATGTAGCTCTGGCTAAGCCTGGTGTTTGGCAGCAGCACCAAAGTGAATCTAATGAAAAGGTAGATATTTACACTGTAGGTTCATTTTTTGGGGAAAATCTAAATGATTCAAAGCATCAGAATCTCTATATACAAATATAAATTCCATGATAATCTTCCAGAAATAAAGGTGTCTTAAATGCATGATTCTTTTATTGTTTTAGATTCTTGATTCAAGCCTATGTGAAACTCTGTGAATAACTAAGAATTAACTTGACATTTTAACATCTCTGTTCTTGGAAATAACAATGGTTCCACTAGTCCCAAAATGCTTTTTAGAGATAACTCAGTTTCTTTAAATTTCATATCTTATTGCATCTTTGGGACTAATAATATAAATACACAAACATAAATGAATCCCTGTTCTTCCTTTAAGCTAATTTACCTGAGTTTTGAATTATAACCTATTTTAAAATAAAACCTAAACTTAAGAGGAACATTTGTGGTAGGAGAAAAGTGGTTATAGGAACTTAAGATTATAAAGATAAATTCTTCAAAATGAGATAGGTTGGGCTTTCTACTAATATATATCAAAATAATTTCTTTAATGGACACAAATTATACAAGTAACAGCACAGGAAATTTTTTTTTAATTTTAAATTTATTTATTTTATTTGGAGGCTAATTACTTTACAATATTGTTTTGGTTTTGCCGTGCTTCAGCATGAATCCGCCATGGGTGTACATGTGTTCCCCATCTTGAACCCCTCTCCCACCTCCCTACCTGTACCATCCCTCTGGGTCATCCCAGTGCACCAGCCCCAAGCATCCTGTATCCTGCATCGAACCTATACTGGCAATTCATTTCTTATATGATATTATACATGTTTCAATGCCATTCTCCCAAATCATCTCACCATCTCCCTCTCCCTCTCCCTCTCCCACAGAGTCCAAAACACTGTTCTATACATCTGTGTCTCTTTTGCTGTCTCGCATACAAGGTTATCGTCACCATCTTTCTAAATTCCATATATATGTGTTAGTATACTGTATTGGTGTTTTTCTTTCTGGTTTACTTCACTCTGTATAATCGGCTCCAGTTTCATCCACCTCATTAGAACTGATTCAAATGTATTCTTTTTAATGGCTGAGTAATACTCCGTTGTGTATATGTACCACAGCTTTCTTATCCATTCATCTGTTGATGGATATCTAGGTTGCTTCCATGTCCTGGCTATTATAAACAGTGCTGCGATGAACATTGGGGTACATGTGTCTCTTTCAATCCTGGTTTCCTTGGTGTGTATGCCCAGCAGTGGGATTGCTGGGTCATAAGGCAGTTCTATTTCTAGTTTTTTAAGGAATCTCACACTGTTCTCCATAGTGGAAAATTTAAGAAAACTTATTAGGTAGAAAATTAAAGCCAACTAACTAGTTAACAAAGTAGATGTGAAACCTTCGTTTCCCTTATTGGCTGCACCGCACAGCTTGTGGGATCTCAGTTCCCCAGGGAACTGAACCTGGGACTTGAACCTGGGCCATGACAGTGAAACTTGAATCCTAACCACTAGGCCACCAGGGAATTCCCCAAACCTATTGCTGCTTAAAGAGTCTGATTTGGGAGTTTTCTGGTGGTCCAATGGTTGGGACTTGGAGCTTTCATTGCCATGGACCCTGTTTCAATCCCTGATCTGGGAACTAAGAGCATGTAAGCTGTGTGGCACAGCAAAAACAAACAAAAAAATTGGTACTTCCCTAGTAGCTCAGTCAGTAAAGAATCTGCTTGCAATGCAGGAGACCTGGGTTTGACCCCTGGGTTGGGAAGATCCCCTGAGGAAGGAAATGGCAACCCACTCCAGTATTCCTGCCTGGAAAATCCCATGGATGGAGGGACCTGGCTGGCTACAGTCCATGGGGTCACAAAGAGTTGGACGCAACTGATCAACTAACACTGATCCTTGAAAAAGAATATTGACCAGATGACATTTTGAGTCTCTCCCAGAGTTGTTCTCTTGGTGTCCATCTCCCTTTAGGAAATTTTTCTCTTCACCTATCCTTCTTGACACCATATTTGCCTCTTTTCTGACTTTCCCCTTAGCTGCTAACATATACAAATGACCCAATCATCAAATAACAACAAACAAACATTCCTGGTCCCTACTTCCTGTCCTGGTCACCAACCTATTTCTCTTTTCTCCTGAGCCACACTTACTAAAATGGCAACATTTCTCAGTCTTCTTTATCTCCTCAAATTTTCTTTCATTTTCCACGTGCTACAGTTTGCCTTTCACCTATTTTTTTTTCTGCTGAAACTGTGGTCAGTAATTTAAATGGACATATTGCTATTATTAGCTAGGAAATTTATCTGAATCCTCTTCTGCCCTCCGCAGCACTTGATACTATGAATAACATCCCTCCTTCTTGATTTTGGCCCTTAAAATGGTAAAGGGCAATGTATCTGGATTCAGGCCCATCAGAAATGGCAGGACAAACAGTTGCTGATAAAATACCTCAACTGGTTGGAGGACTGCAGGGCCATTGGTCCTGGGGCATCCAAGCCATCCCTCTCACTCTCCAACTGATCTCATGTTCCTGAAGGATAGAACATGGAAAAGAGAAAAGAGACCCTGGCAGAGGGAAAGGAATCGAGAAACTGTCCGTGTGTGATTTGTGAGATTATTTTCTCTTCTATTTACTTATGGGTTTCCCTGGTGGCTCAGATGGTAAAGAATCCACCTGCAATGTAGGAGACCTGGTTTCAGTCCCTGGGTTGGGAAGACCCTCTGGAGAAGGGAATAGCTATCCACTCCGGTGTTCTTGCCTGGAGAATTCCATGGACAGCAAAGCCTGGTGGGCTACAGTCCATGGGGTCACAAAGAGTGGGACATGACTGAGCGATTAACATTTTCACTTTTCACTTTGTATTCTATTTGGTAGACTAGCCTGAGCCAAGGGTACACTCAGGTGCCGGGAGAATGCCCAGGGCCACGACAGATGCGTCTACGGCCCCCGTCACAAAATCATGGAAGCTATGTAAAAGTATACTACCTACGACCAAAGACACTGGATTAATCTTCTTTAGTAAATTTACTGCCGCTGCAAAAGACCGCCTTCTGTCCAAGAATCGCATATGATTTATTCAAGCCTGTGTCATTTTTGACACCTCACTTAAATATTTCTCGCAAATTGAAGGGCTTGACTTTACATTTGAAGCTGACAATGATTGCAACCTATTTCTCCCAGTACTTTCACATACTCCTTTTTTTTTTTTTTTTCAATTGGAGAAAAATTGCTTTAAGATGTGCTTATTTCTGCTGTACAACAACATGAATCAGTCATTATTATATATATATAAATATATATATATATATAGACTCCCTCTTGAGCCTCCCTTCCCTTCCCTCATCCTACCACTATTCTTTCTAACTTTTCCTTAAAGTGTTAGTTGCTCACTCATATCTGACTCTTTGCACCCCCATGAACTATAGCCCAGCAGGCTCCTCTGTCCATGGAATTCTCCAGGCAAGAATACTGGGGTGGGCAGCCATTCCCTTCTCCAAGGGATCTTCCTGACCCTGAGGTTGAGCCTGGGTCTCCTGCATTGCCGGTGGATTTTTATCATCTGAGCTATCTGAGGGAGCCTAACTTTTCCTTAATCATCCTTTATTTTTCTGCTCATTAAATATTAGTGTTTTTCTCAAAGTTCCTATTATTTTCATCTTCTCTTTTTGTTTCTTTGTATCATCAATCCAGGTAAACTCATTGTTTTTATTCTGATTTTATGGATCCATCCCAGATCTGTCTTTAAAACTTCAGACCCAGATAGCCCATTAAATATTAAACATATCCACTGTATGTCCAATGGAGCCCTCAAGTAAACATAACCAAATAGATATCCTGTATTTTTGTCTCTGATAACACAGCAGTCTGAGTTAGTAGGAAACCCTTTTAATTAAAAAAAAAAAAGTATGGTATAGAATATAAAAACTACATCATCATACTCTATACACGACTGCTCAAAACAAATAAAAAGAAAATCCAAGAAATGAAAAGAGCATTCACCGTCAGTGATAACAGGCTCACGCCTTTTCCACTATGTCCTTAGAAGATCTTGAATCTGAACATTTGCTTAATGTCTAACTAGCTGTGATTTTAATGTCTATGAAGAAAGCAGGGGATTCCTGGCAGTCCAGCAGTTAGAACTCTGTGCTTCCACTGCAAGGGGCCTGGGATTGATCCCTGGTCTGGGCACTGAGATCCTGCATGCCCAATGGTATAGCCAAAAGAAAAAAGAAATGAAGAAAGAAAGGATGAAAGCAGATAAAGCCTTGAACCTGCATGAGGCAAGCAAACAGTTGAAAATGAGATGTCTGCCTAAAAGCAGGACACTGGAAAGAGTACCGCCTTGATGAGAAAGGGGACAGAGCAGAAAAACACAGACACACGTGGGAATTGTAAACCTGCCACGTGGAACACAGATGGTACAATAGTATCTCAGCTGAGCAGTAGTAAAAACTGGTTCCAGAGCAGCAAAATAAGGAAAATATCACAACATTTCGAAAACTAGGGGTACCTTGGATTCCATAGAAAACAATTCCTACTAAAGACAATTTCACTATAAACGCAACAAATCACAAACTGGTGACTCAGGGATTCAAGATTCATCTATCTGGAAATACTACCATCGTAAGAGTCTTTTCTTTTGACTGGATGGACAAAAACGAGAGTGGAGAAAGTATTTGTTGTGGTTGTTTAGTTGCTAAGTCATGTCCAACTCTTTTGCAACAGCCTGCCAGGCTCCTCGTCTCATGAGAATTTCCCAGGCAAGAAAAATGGCGGGAGTTGCCATTTCCTTCTCCAGGGGATCTTCCCAACACAGAGATCAAACCCGCAACTCCTGCATTGGCATGCGGATTTTTTACCTCTGAGCCTTTTTTAAATTACCTTGGACTAGACTGACACGTAACTTTTACTTATATTCCACAGTGAGAATTCATCATACTACACCACCTCGATACTTGTACCAGTGTTTAGCAGTGTGCCCAGAAGAACATAATGGTTTTGTAAACATATAGCAATTATCTCAGCAGTGGCCACAGGACTGGAAAAGGTCAGTTTTCATTCCAATTCCAAAGAAAGGCAAGGCCAAAGAATGCTCAAACCACCACACAATTGCATTCATCTCACATGCTAGTAAAGTAATGCTCAAAATTCTCCAAGCCAGGCTTCAGCAATACGTGAACCGTGAACTCCCTGATGTTCAAGCTGGTTTTAGAAAAGGAAGAGGAACCAGAGATCAAATTGCCAATGTCCACTGGATCATCAAAAAAGCAAAACATCCAGAAAAACATCTATTTCTGCTTTATTGACTATGCCAAAGCCTTTGACTGTGTGGATCACAATAAACTGTGGAAAATTCTGAGAAAGATGGGAATACCAGACCACCTGACCTGCCTCTTGAGAAACCTATATGCAGGTCAGGAAGCAACAGTTAGAACTGGACATGGACGACAGACTGGTTCCAAATAGGAAAAGGAGTACGTCAAGGCTGCATATTGTCACCCTGCTTATTTAACTTATATGCAGAGTACATCATGAGAAACACTGGGCTGGAAGAAGTACAAGCTGGAATCAAGATTGCTGGGAGAAATCTCAATAACCTCACAGATGCAGATGACACCACCCTTATGGCAGAAAGTGAAGAGGAACTAAAAGCCTCTTGATCAAAGTGAAAGAGGAAAGTGAAAAAATTGGCTTAAAGTTCAGCATTCAGAAAATGAAGATCATGGCATCCGGTCCCATCACTTCACGGGAAATAGATGGGGAAACAGTGGAAACTGTCAGACTTTATTTTTCTGGGCTCCAAAATCACTGCAGATGGTGATTGCAGCCATGAAATTAAAAGACGGTTACTCCTTGGAAGGAAAGTTATGACCAACCTAGATAGTATATTGAAAAGCAGAGACATTACTTTGCCAACAAAGGTCCATCTAGTCAAGGCTATGGTTTTTCCAGTGGTCATGCATGGATGTGAGAGTTGGACTGTGAAGAAAGCTGAGGGCCAAAGAATTGATGCTTTTGAACTGTGGTGTTGGAGAAGACTCTTGAGAGTTCCTTGGACTGCGAGGAGACCCAACCAGTTCATCCTAAAGGAGACCAGTCCTGGGTGTTCATTGGAAAGACTGATGCTGAGGCTGAAACTCCAATACTTTGGCCACCTCATGTGAAGAGTTGACTCATTGGAAAAGACCCTGATGCTGGGAGAGACTGGGGGCAGGAGAAGGGGACGACAGAGGATGAGATGGCTGGATGGCATCACGGACTCGATGGACATGAGTTTGGGTGAACTCCGGGAGTTGGTGATGGACAGGGAGGCCTGGCGTGCTGCGATTCATGGGGTCGCAAAGAGTTGAACACGACTGAGTGACTGAACTGAGCTGAACTAAGCAATTATCTTTGCCACATTGTCCTATCAAATAGATCAGTAAGAGTTATTGTCTGCCTTGGATATCAGTAACTGATCCATTTTCTTTTCCTTCTCAGTGTTTTCAAGCTTGTTTAGGCTGTCGTCCTCTTTCACTTGGAATACTGCAATAATCTCCTGACTTGTTCTACGACCTGTTTTTCCCCATCACTGTTAGAATACTGTGGCTGTAAATAATAATAGCTTTAGGTAACTTTGGAAACGTTGGGAACTTATTATACAGGGCTCTTTATTTAATCTTATAGACTCTGAAGGAATAATAAAGCTAGGTCCAAGAAAGTTCTGGGAAAAGAAATTGAAAGGGTGTCAGGATTGCAACCAATAGTCAGGTATTTCCTGTCAGCCTTTATTTTATTTGGCCTCTCTTTAAGAGAAATTTTTTTTTCCCAATTCACAGTGGGGTTTCCTATCTTTTTTGGGGGCCACACCACAAGGTATGTGGGATCACTATTTCCTGACCAGGGATCAAACCTGTACCCTCTGTTGGAAACACAGACCCTTAACCACTGGAAAGTCTGTCTTAACATTGCAAAAACATATTCACTGTCTTTGCCATCCTCCCTTATGGCTTAGCTGGTAAAGAATCCGCCTGCAATGCTGGAGACCTGGGTTTCATCCCTGGGTTGGGAAGATCCCCTGGAGAAGGGAAAGGCTCCCCATTCCAGTATTCTGGCCTGGAGAATTCCGTGGACTGTGTAGTCCATGGGGTCACAAAGAGTCGGACACAACTGAGCAACTTTCACTTTTGTTTTTCCTTCCATATGCTACCATTCATAGACAGCTTTGGGGTGAAAGTATTTTTTTTACGTCTGTCTTCTGTCTGCAAGGGCTAGGACAAATCAAAGTCATCTACTTCTTTTTATCGCCCATGGATCTGACCCTGATGTTTTACACAATCCAGGCAGAGTGATTGTTCAATAAATATTCAACAAATCAGTGAATGACCAACAACATTATTTTATTTTATTCTACTCAACATATTGTTAGCCACCTGTAATCTAAGAATTCTTCTTCTGATTCAGTCAAAGTTTTCATCCCTCAAGAAAAATTTGTCATGATGACTAAGCCTCAAAAGAAGGACAATTGCTCCTTTATTTTCTTGATTTTATGCTTCAGGACTTGTCTTATCTGGCTGTGGCATCATAAATCGTCTCCATCTTGTCCTGTGTTCAACTTCACAGACAGGTTCTGTGTTTTGTCTTTCTTGTAGATCTCTGCTAACTTGGAGCTTACTAAATACTTTTGCTCCACATGCACATATTAATTATTCTGATTTTCAAATTTTTCTTGTAAAAAAAAAAGGTAAAATATGAATAAAATTCAGCTTATAGATGATTGTATAGTGTCTTAGGAACTATTTTATTTGCATCAATAACATGCATTTGTTCTCTGTTTGTTTTGGTTTTACAAAACAGCCCCATAAATAACTAAGGATGGAACTTTTTCCCCAAAGCATTTTCTCATTAGTATTATCTCAAAGCCCAAATCTGATTGTGTTGCCAAATCCCACATGATTTTGTTATCAGATCCCCCAGGAGATGATTGTCTCACGTAGAATTCAGTGAAACAGTTCTCTTGGAAGCAAAAACAAACATCGTCAAGAGACAAATGGTCTGCAGGCAGATCCCTGGTCATTGAAAAGTGGCAACTGCTGTGCAGCTGAGGCCATTTTAAAGGACACCCTGGGAAAAAGAAAGCGTCACCGTGTTTAAGGGCGAGGATTTGAGCTGAACTTTTCAGTGCCCTTGCTGATAAAGGGGAACCCTGACCATCATTGTCACATGAAAACCTTCTCATTAATGAGTCAATTCGGGAGTATTCGGAATTCAATATGAGTATATGAGTCTCTCTTAGAAGATTCTGGTCAACCTGTGGTTTAGTTGGACAGTTTCTCATGTGTGAACTAAGTGATTCTGAAGAATCAAAGGATAATACAATACCTCTTTTATATCGAATTTTAGCTCATTTCTTGCATGAAACTAGGGATAATATCTGAAATACACTTCTAAAAGGGTCTTCAGTTGCCAAATGCAAATTTTGGCAGACAGTTTAGTGGAAGAAAGCAAATGGTCCCTCCACTAGGGGCTGAACCCAAACCCTCACAGTGGAGATGCAAAGTCCTGATCAATGGACTGCCAGGGAATTCCCAGAAGGAATCTAAAGCTTGACTGTTGTAATAAGCTTTTAAGAAACATAAACAACAACAACAAAAGAAAAATGGACTGTAGATAAATTGTATGCCAGTTTTTATAAAAAGAAAAAAAAATGGAGCATGGTTTACAGGCAACATCAGCTGGTGGTAACAATTCTGAGGCTAAAACCAGACTGCTTAATCTATTTATAAAAATGGCTATAATAATAGTACCTACTTCAGAGTTTCACAGTTTGTTAAGAGGATTAAATTAGGTAATGGATGAACAGTATTTGGTAACGTGTTTAAGTTCACAGTAAACGCACTGGAAAGGCTGAATGGGTACTGGTATAGAGCCCAACTCTGCACAGTAAACACTTACGCCCACTGGAAAGGCTGAATGGGTACTGGTATAGAGCCCAACTCTGGACCCATAACACTAGAGTTCAAATCCCAGCTCTATCTTTTACTGTCTATGCCACCTTTGGCAACTTCCTTAAATTCTCTGTGCTTGAGTTTTCTTGTCTATTAGGGATCACAATAGTATCTACCTCATAGAAGTGTTGTATAGAATAAATGAATTAATGCCTGTAAAATGCTCAGTAAAGTTATTATAACTGAAAATTGCTTCTTGTTTGGGGAGATGCTCAAGATATTTCCCAGGGTTGAGTACTCATTACAGGTAAGCCTGACCAGTTTTATTGCTGTTTTCTTTGCAGTTGGCAAGTTGGTATGTGTGTATTTAAATAAACTCCAATGTTTTCAAATAAATTTATCATTTTTATTGTTGACATTTATTAAACTCCAATTAAAGTTATTATTGACCTTACTCTAAGCAAGAAGAAGCTACAGAAAGGAAGCATCAATGACTAAACTAGCATTCCATATAGAGCTACTCACCTACCTACTCAGTAGGAGTGGCTTTTGTTACTAGAAACCAACATTTTCCTATTCTTGAAACTAATATTTTGGTCTGGGGTATCAGACAGGTACAGGTTGCTGCACCCCAGATTCACTCAAACCACTCCAGACCTGGTGTTTCTGTCCTTTTATCACCTTTTATCAGTGTGCTGGGTAGGTGGACAGATGTTTGTTGCCCTGGGGGGTTAAATATAAATAGATGGATGGACAGATTTTCAGCTCTGCTATTTTATTTTAATTTTTGCACATGCCGGTTCTTCACTATGGCGTGATGTCTTTCTCTAGTTGCCGTGAGTGGGGCCTACTCCTTTGCTGTGGTGCGCAAGTTTCTCATTGCAGTGGCTGCTCTTGCTGCAGAGCACCAGCTCTAGGTGAACAAGGCTTCAGTAGTTGCAGCTCAGGGGGTCTAGAGCCAGGCTCAGTAGTTGCGGCACATGGACTTAACAGCCACGCAGCACGTGCAATCTTCTTGGACCAAGGATAGAACCTGTGTCTCCTGTATCGCCATGCAGATTCTTATCCACTGTACCACCAGAGAAGTCCTTCAGCTCTGTTACTGAACAAAGCTACTTATGCCAGTTAAATGCATGTCCTCCTTTCCCAAATAGTTTTCTAATCGAAAATATAAATGCAAAATGTTCATTTGAATCTATGTTACACATTTATCTGGAGTACTGAAATATTGTAGTACAGGTCCATTTACAAACAAGTGCTGCTTTGGGGGAAGTAATCCTTCCAGAGATTCAGGTTAATGTAAATTAAGTTTGCAGTTACATAAATCATTTTTGAGATAAGGTCTTTCCTTCTATTGTTCTTCCTCTCTTTTCCCCTTTCTTTTTCCCTGTTTCCTTCCTTCAATCTCCACTCAAGTCACAATAACCTCTTTCCTCTTCCTGGAGCACACTAGACTTGCCCACTTAGTTATCTATTTGGTTAACTCCCTCACAACTAAGACCCGGCACATCCAAAGAAATAAACAAAATAAATAAATGTTTTTCAAAATGTATTCTTTTCTTTTCTATCTTTGCATAATCAAAAATAAGGCAGAGACTAGGCAATAAAATTCCCTTTAATGAAAAAGGAGTCCTTGCTAACAAACGCAGTTCCTGACTTGGAAAGATAGTGGGAAGTTGGTTGTTTCTTGCTGCTTATGTAAGACTTAAAACTCAGCATTCAAAAAACTGAGATCGTGACATCTGGTCTTATCACTTCATGGCAAGTAGATAGGGAAAAACTGGAAGCAGTGATAGATTTTATTTTCTTGGGCTCCAAAATCACTGCGGAATGTGACTACAGCCATGAAATTAAAGACACTGTTTCTTAGAAGGAAAGCTATGACAAAGCTAGACAGCATATTAAAAGGTAGAGACATCACTTTGCTGACAAAGGTCTGTATGGTTAAAGATATGGTTTTTCCAGTTGTCATGTATGGATGTGAGGGACCATACAAAAGGCTAAACACTGAAAAATGGATACTTTTGAACTGTGGTGCTGGATAAAAGCCTCTTGAGAGTCCTTGGAGTGCAAGGAGATCAAACCAGTCAATCCCAAAGGAAATCAGTCTTGAATATTCATCGGAAGGACTGAAGCTGAAGCTGAAGTTCCAATACTGTGGCCACCTGATGTGAAGAGTCAACTCACTGCAAAAGACCCCAATGCTGGGAATAAGTGAAGGCAGGAGGAAGAGTTGGACATGACTTAGCAACTGAACAACAACAATAATAGGCTGATTGCAGCCAGACTCTGAGCTGAAGGACTGTATCTTTTCCTATCTTGCTCTCTGGGCTCCGTAGGCAAGCCATCTATCCTGAGGGATCTTAAGAACCACATAAAATAATGAAAACCAGTCAGGACTTTCAGCACAGAGCAAGTACTGTGAGATCTTGCACTCTGAAGCTTGAAAGGAATCTTAGAGTAATTTAGTGAAAGTCTCCATTTTTCTGATAAGGAAACTGAGATCCAGAGAAGGTAATGAGTTGCCCTCGGCCACATGGAAAGTATGTGGGCTGACATGAGCCTAGAGGCCAGTTTTCTTCTCTGGAAGTTAGTCTTCTCCTCGTTTGCCATTTTCGTTTACTCATCTTTTGTAAGGATCTATTGGCTGGTTCCATAATTGTGGAAGACTGAGCTCTGAGATCAGCAATCATCCTGCATCTATTGGAAATTCAGATCTTTAGCCAGGCTGGCAGAGTGGAAACTATGGATTCTAGAGTGAAATCCTAGTGCTTCTGCTTGCCAGCCGTGTGAGTTGGGGTAAATAACTTTCTCTCTTTAGGTGCAATTTCATCATATGTAAAATATAAGCATCAGAGTTATCGTTTCCACCAATCCTGAATATTCAGTGTGATTTGGTTCCTTCCCTTGCTTTGTTCAGAGAAGGCGATGGCACCCCACTCCAGTACTCTTGCCTGGAAAATCCCTTGGACAGAGGAACCTGGTGGGCTGCAGTCCATGGGGTCGCTGAGAGTTGGACACGACTCAGTGACTTCACTTTCACTTTTCACTCTCATGCATTGGAGAAGGAAATGGCAATCCACTCCAGCGTTTCTTGCTTGGAGAATCCCAGGGATGGGGGAGCCTGGTGGGCTGCTGTCTATGGGGTCGCACAGAGTCGGACACGACTGAAGCAACTTAGCAGCAGCAGCAGCAGCAGCGACTTAGCAGCAGCAGCAGCAGCAGCAGCGAATTAGCAGCAGCAGCTGCTTGCTTTGTTTCCCTCCATGAAGTTCCATGTCTTTTGTCACAACTTCTTGAAACAAAAGAAGTTAATGTTATGAATATGCTACTTTAAATGGCTGCCCTTGGGTGTAAATCTAAGGGGAACTATACTTATAAATAATCATTTAGTAATTAATGCACATTTTCCTTTGAGACAAGGCAGAAAGAAAACATCCTTGCTCTATTTTTCGTTTGAGTCTATAGTATTGGTGACCCCAAGTCTAGTTATAAAAGGCAGGTGGAATGGTTTAATAACTCAGGTATAAATGCAAGACATTGTCTGCTGCTGCTTCTGCTAAGTTGCTTCAGTCGTGTCTGACTCTGTGCGACCCCAGAGACAGCAGCCCACCAGGCTCCCCCGTCCCTGGGGTTCTCCAGGCAAGAACACTGGAGTGGGTTGCCATTTCCTTCTCCAATGCATGAAAGTGAAAAGTGAAAGTGAAGTCGCTCAGTTGTGTCTGACTCTTAGCGATCCCATGGACTGCAGCCCCACCAGGCTCCTCAGTCCACGGGATTTGCCAGGCAAGAGTACTGGAGTGGGGTGCCATTGCCTTCTCCAAGACGTAGTCTAGACTTTTCTAATTCCTTTAACAGGCTGCTATGTGTTAGGAATTTGTGTTATTTTTTTCAGAAAAAAATGCCAACATTAAGCAAGTTGAAACTTTAGGCTTACCTTTTTTTTAATTACACTTCCCTTATTGCATTTAAAAAAAATAAATAAGTCAAAGGTTTCTAGCAACCCAGAGTTCAGGATGTCTATCAGTACCATTTTTCCCACAGCATTTATTCATTTCATGTCTCTGTCATATTATGGTAATTTTCAAACTATTTCAAACTTTTAAATTATTGCTATATTTGTTACGGTGATTTATGGTTAGTGATATTTGACGTTAATGTCATCAAAGGGACATCACATACTACACCCAATTAGTATTGGTTGCTCCACCCAGTTAACTATTACCTCATCTCTCTCCCTCTCCTCAGGCCTCCCTAGTCTCTGAGACACAACAATATTGAAATTAGGCCCGTTAATAACCCTATGATAGCGTCTAAGTGTTTAAGTGAAGGCAGAAGTCGTATGTCTTCCACTTTAAATCAAAAGCTAGAAATAGGATTAAGCTTAGTGAAGAAGCTGTGTCAAAAGCCTAGCTGGCTGAAAGCCAGGCCTCTTGGGCCAAACAGGTAGCCAGGTTTTAAACGCAAAGGAAAAGTTCTTTAAAGGAGATTGAATATGCTGCTCTAGTGAACTCATGGATGATAAGAAAATGAAATCATCTTATTGCTGATATGGAGAAAGTTTCAGCGGTCTGGATGGAAGATCAAACCAGTCACAACATTCCCTTAAGACAAAGCTTAATTCCAAGCAAGGCCTTAAATTTCTTCAATTCTGCAAAGACAGAGAGAGGTGGGAAAGCTGCAGAAGGAAGGTTTGAAGGTGGCAGAGACTGGTTTATGAGGTTTCAAGGAAGAAGCCAATTTCATGACATAAAAGTATGAGGTGAAGCAGCAAGTCCTATTGCAGAAGCTGCAACAAATTATCCAGAAGATCTGACAAAGATCCTTAATGAAGAGGGTACACTGAACAGATTTTTCCATGTAGATAGAACAGCTTTACTTGGAAGAACATGTTGTCTAGGACTTTCATAGCTAGAGAGGAGAAGTCAGTGCTTGGCTTCAAAAAGTTTCAAAAAATAGGCAGACTCTTGGTTGGGGTGAATCCACTCGGTGACTTGAAGTTAAAGTCAGTCCTCATTTACCATTCTGAAAACCCTAGGGCCCTTAAGAATTATGCTAAATCTACTCTCCTATGCTCTATAAATGTAACAACAAAGCCTGGATGACAGCATACATGTTTACAACATGACTTACTATTTTAAGCCCACTGTTGAGACCTACTACTCAGAAAAAAAGAGGTTCTTATCAAAATACTTCTCATTGACAAGGCACCTGATTACCCAAGAACTCTGACAGAGATGTACAATGAGATTAACGTTGTTTTCATGTCTGCTGACACAAAGTCCATTCTGTAACCCAAGACCAAAGAGTTATTTCAATATTCAGGTCTTTTGATTAAAGAAATATACTTTATTAGGCTATCGCTGCCATAGATGGTGATTTCTCTGATGGATCTGGGCAAGTTCAGGGGAAAACCTTCTGGAAAGGATCCACCACTTTAGATGCCATGAAGATCATTTGTGATTCATGGGAAAAGGTCACAATATCAATACTGACAGACGTTTATAAGAAGCTGATTCCAACCCTCTTGGATTGGGCTCAAGATTTGAAAGGTTTAAGTTTTCAGTGGAGGAAGTAACTAAATGCAGTAGAAATGACAGGAGATCTGGTGGGCTGCAGTCCATGGGGTCACTAAGAGTTGGACATGATTGAGCGACTTCACTTATGGCAACCCACTCCAGTGTTCTTGCCTGGAGAATCCCAGGGACGGGGGAGCCTGCTGGGCTGCCATCTCTGGGGTCGCACAGAGTCGGACACGACTGAAGGGACTTAGCAGCAGCAGCAGACTTAGAAGTACAGCCTGAGGATGTGACTGAATTGCTGCAATCTCATGATAAAATTTGAATGGATGAGAAGCTCCTCCTTATGGATGAGCAAAGAAAGCAGTTTCTTGAGGTAGAATTTACTCCTGGCAAAGGTGCTATGAAGATTTTTGAAATGATAACAAAAGATTTAGAATATTACATACACTTAAAGCAGAAGCAGTAGTTTGAGAGGCTTGACTCCTATTTTGAAAGAAGTTCTACTGTGGGTAAAATGATCTCAAACAGCCTTGCGTGCTAAAGAGGAATTGCTCATGAAAGAGTCAATCAATGTGGCAAACTTCATTGTTGTCTAATTTTAAGAAACTGTAACAGCCACCCCAACCTTTAGCAAACACCACCTTGATCAGTCAGCAGCTGCCAACATTAAGGCAACACCTTCCACTAGGCAAAAGATTATGACTTGCTAAAAGCTCAGACGATGGTTAGTTTTTTTTTTTTTTAATAAAATATATTTTAATTAGGTATGTACATTGTTTTTCAGATGTAATGCTATTGCATACTTAATAGACTACAATGCAGTTAAACATAAACTTTTACGTGCACGGGAACACTGAAGAGTTCACGTGATTTGCTTCATTGCAGTAACCATTTTAGTGCTCTGACACTGAACCCACAATATCCCCAAGGGATGCCTGCAGGTCTTGCATGCCTCTTTGATTGTAAACATTGGGTACTGATTTATTGTTTCTTGATTTGAAAGGAATGTACAGAATGCAATCCTTACCTGTTCCCACTCAGCTTCTGTTTCTTAAAAGATACTGTCACTTATGTCTTAAGGCTTTCCTGTCTGGCTCCATCAGCTGGCCTTTATGTTTTCATCTTCTTTCTTCCCCTTTGCCAAGGAACAGGTTAACTATTCTTTTAATCTAAGCAAAAATAAAATTAAGCCTTCTTTTTTCTTTCACACACCATTCATCCTTTTCATGTCCTTTCCTTGTTTTTCCTACTCTGAAGTCCATTAATACTCTAACCTCAGCCTCAAACCCTCCACTAAACTCTGCTTGTCAGGTATTGAAGACATTGCTATTGGCAATGAGTCTCTCCAGTCCAGTTACAGGTTGGTTTCTCTTTGTTCATTTGACACTCTTCCCTTTCTCTTAATTCTTTTTTTAGAAAGTTTTTCGTTACAACAAAACCCCAAATCTCATTTTAGAAAATATAAAGAAGCAAAAAGAAACCAAGATCACCAACATTCCATTACCTAGGACAAACTACCCAAAGCAGTTCACTGTGAGCAAACACACACAGACACACACACCCCACCTCATACATTCTCCTCCTCTGCCCGTGAGAATATGCTATTTATTATATTTGGTATTGTTTTTTTTCATTAAGGTATTGCAAACTTTGTTCCATGTCAAAAGACCTAATTATAATGTTATCAAAGGCTTAGAAGTTATTTTAAACTTTTGTTTATTTGTTTAGTTTTGGCTGTGCTGAGTCTTCATTGCTGCTCGAAGGCTTTCTCTAGCTGCAGCAATCAATCAGGTGCTCGGGCTTTTAGTGAACTTTTGGTAAATACTTTATGTAGTTGCGGTATGTGGGCTCGGTTATTACAGCTCTGGGCTATGGAGCACAGGCTCAGTAGTTGTGACGCACACACAGGCTTAGTTGACCTGTGGTATGTGGGATCTTCCCAGATTCGTGATTGAACCCATGTCTCCTGCATTGGCAGGTGGATTCTTTACCACTGAACCATCAGGGAAGCCTCTAGAAGTTATTTTAAAATGAACCAAATCTAATGAGTAGTTTCTTACACATTTTTTAGCTGATTGCATACAATGATATGCAAACGACAACACAATAAAACAAATATAGCTATATTAATATTACATCAGATAAAATTCTATGATAAAATAATACTAGAGATTAAAGTTCATTTTATGATTAGAATTAATTTCTTGATTTAATCCATCAGAAAAATGTATTCATATTTAATTTTCATGCTAAGCAAACCATAACCTCAACAACAGAAAAAGCAAAGTCAAAACTACAAAGAGACAGAAAAATCCACAACCACAGTAAGACATTTTAACACATTTCTCATAGTATTTTGTAAAACAAACAGGCACATTCAAAAAATCAGTATGGAGATATAAGATTTGAATAATAAAAGTTAAAAATTACCTACTGAACAAATATGGAACACTGCGCACAAGTGCAGAATAATGTATGTTTTGTCAGTACACATAAAGTACAAAAAGTTCACTATATTCTAGGTCATAAAAGAATCTCAAAATTTCAAATACTAAAATATATCCTCTGACCTCATATTAAACTATTGGTATAGTTAATAATAACTATTTTGTCATCCCCACATGTTTGGAAATTAACTTATAAATCAAGCATGAGTCAAAGGCAACTGCAAAATAATCACAGTAAGCCTGCTGCTGCTGCTGCTGCTAAGTTGCTTCAGTCGTGTCCGACTCTGTGCAACCCCATAGACAGCAGCCCACCAGGCTCCCCCATCCCTGGGATTCTTCAGGCAAGAGTACTGGAGTGGGTTGCCATTTCCTTCTCCAATGCATGAAAGTGAAAAGTGAAAGTGAAGTCACTGAGTCGTGTCCGACTCTTAGCGACCCCATGGACTGCAGCCCACCAGCCTCCTCCTTTATCACTAGACTTCCCAGGTGGCGCTAGTGGTAATGCAGGGGCCCAAGAGATACGGGTTCCATCCCTGGGTCAGGAAGATCCCCTGGAGGAGATCATGGCAACAAGCTTCAGTATTCTTTCCTGGACAGAGGAACCTGGTGGGCTACAGTCCGTAGGGTCGGGTTGCAAAGAGTCGGAGAATTGAAGAAACTTGGCATGCGCAAACACTCATCATCTAGTGAGAGTGAGTGCTAGTCACTCAGTCGTGTCTGACTCTTTGCGACCCTGTGGACTATAGTCCTCCAGGTTCCTCTGTCCGTGGAATTCTCCAGGCAAGGATACGGTTACAATTTTTCTTTTCTCTTGTGATAAAGACTTTTAAGATTTATTCTCCTAGCAACTTTCAAATATGCTGAACAGTATTATTAACTCTGGTCACCATCCCCCTCACCATAAAAATGGGAAGAGGAAGAGGAGGAGGGGGAGCGGAAGAAGGGGTAGGGGAGGAGAAAAGCGGAACTGACAAGATGATTTGATTTCCTAGAGTTTCCCAGGCTGGCTCTCCTATTGGACTTCTCAGCTCTATAACTCAGTAAATCTCCTTTTAAAATGAATCCAGTATTTCTTTTCTTTTCATTTTCATTCATTTCTATGCATATTTTGATTTCTTGTAAAGTAGTTAGCCTCCAATTAAAGTAAATAAATTTAAATTTAAAAAAATAAAAAAATAAAATGAAGCCAGTTGAGCCAGGTTTCTGTCACTTGCGAACAAAAAGAGCCTTGACCCACTCAAGCGTTAAAGGCACGAAGCAGGAAGTGAATAAGAACTCTCTGCTTTCCAGCCTCATGTCTTATGTCTCTCTTCTGTTTCCTGCATTGGCAGGTGGATTCCCACCACTAGAGCCACCTGGGAAGCTGTATTATTTTTATAGTGATTATTGCAAAAATAAACAAAGCTTGGTATACATAGATATGGCAGTGTACTGCCACAAAAGATCAGTGTCTCAAAGCAACAAAAAGAGCATAGATTCTCTCTTGTCTTTCCAGTCTGATAGAGGGAGGGAAAATGATTCCACACACATGACATTTATTTTAGAATCACATAATAACTTAATCTTTTTGAAGAACTTATCTATCTTATGAAAAAAATTCCTGTTAATACCTTTTACCCATAGTTTTATTGAGTGCTTGTCTTTATTATTAAATGAATTCTTTATATATTCAGTATTAAAGATAATAATCTTTTATATTGCATGTTGCAAATATTTTAATTGTCATTGATACTTTTGATGTATAATGTTAATTACTCATTTGTTTGTGTGGATTTCTGCAGCGTTGTGACAATGCAGCATTTTAGAAGTAGGTTAAAAATATTAAGCAAATATGCCAAAGTTTAGATTGAGATTGGTATGAAAAGACAGAATTATGTAATAGATAAAGTGCTCTGCCAGTTGAGTGCTTTAGGCATTCCATCAATGATTCTAAATAGGGAGATACTGCATGTGTAAGAGCATTGAATTTAGAGTCAGAACTGAGTCTCAGGTCTGCAATATGCTTGCTGTGTAACTTGGCTTGGTCAGTGCCTCTGCCCACTGCCTTGAAAACTGCTACTTACATACAGTTTAGGGGCTTCCCTGGGGCTCCAGTGGTTAAGACTTTGCCTTCCATCCTTGGTGGGGAATCTAACATCCCACATGCCTCCTGGCCTAAAACAGACGAAAAAAATCAGAAGCAATATTGTAACAAATTGAATAAAAGACTTTAGAAACAGTCCACTTTTTAAAAAAAACCTTAAAAAAATATAACTAAAGTCTCTAGTTTATGTGGTCTTTTACCACTTTAGAAAATAATTTCACTTGAGATTCAATCTGTAGAAAACTTAGAAATGTCAATATTACCAGTTGCAATGCAATCTTAATTTCTCACCTGTGTAAACAATAACTGTCTGGAGCATTCCTTTCACTAGACGGCAAATTTTTCCTGTATAACTTATCTTTCCCTCAGTATCTACACAACTTACTTTTCAAGAAGAAGATAGCTAAAGCTAAAACAATAGCTATTACACCAGCAGAAGTAAGGCATTGCAAAAATTATGGTCTTAATCTATTAATATCTGTCTGCATGTACGTGTGTTCTGGTGCACACACACGTGTGCATTGTTACTTTTATTTTTTAGATAAAATTAGCTTTGTTTCTTTCTTTACTTTTGGCAACTAGACAGGAACGTGAAGCCTGGGCCCTCAAATTAAAAGGCTGGTGCACTACCTGCTAGCCAGACTATCCTACTCATTTTAGATATGTGGAAGGATTTAGAATTTCACCTAAATGCGAAACACAGACACACACACACACATCTGTCAAATCATAGAGGTTTAAAGAGTTTAAAGAGTCTTTTTAAAAAATGTATACATGCAAGATGTGTTTCCTCTTACAACTCAAAGACCTAACTGCCATAAACCAGAACTAGAGCTAGAGTTCTTAGGTGCAAAGTTTGAGGGTTTTTTTGTAAAGTACTAACTAAAAACAGGAAAGGAAAAAAATACAGAGAAAATAAGAAAAAATATTACTAATATTACACTAACTCTTTCAGATAATAAAAGATAATAGGGTAGTATTTCCTAGCTAATTTTGTGAACTCTGTGTAATTCTGATACCAAAAGTGTTGAAGACATTACAAGAAAAGAAAAATTATTAACATTTCTTATAAATATACAAACAATTCTTAACAGAATATAAGCAAATCAAATATAGCGACAGAGAAAAGGCATAATACATTGTTGGTTTAACATAAAAGTTCAACGATGTTATTTTAAATATTAATTAAGAAGAAAAGTTATATAATACAACAGATGAAGAAAAAACATTTGTCAAATTTCAGCTCTAAATTATGATAAAAACTCTGCAAAATAAGAATAGATTAAAAAATTCTCAGAAAGGCATATATAAAAATTTCTAACATCATTCTTACTGATTAGATACTGGATGCTCTTCCTCAAACACAGGGAAAAGGCATGGGTAGCCACATTTTTTAAAAATAAGGTAGTTTTAGGCTTACAGAAAAATTGAGGAAGATACAGAGACACCGATACCCCTGGTGCTGACTTATGCACAGCCTCCCCTATTATCAATACCTCCCTCCGGAAAGGTATATCTGTTACAATCCACAGACCTACAATGACACATGATATCACCCAAAGCCCATGCTGTACATCAGAGTTCACTCTTGGTGTTGTACATTCTATAGATTTTGATAAAAGTATAATCACATGTATCAGTCACTGTAGCACTGTACAGAATAGTTTCATTGCTAAATATCCTCTGTACTCTGCCTATGCATCCTTCCTCCTTTCCTAAACTCCTGGCAACCACTGGTCCTTTTAATGTTATGATAGTCTTCCTCTTTCCAGAATGTAATATAGTCTGAAGCATATACTATGTAGCCCTTTCAGATTGTCTTCTTTCATTTACCAATATGCATTTTAGATTCCTCTATGTCTTTTCATAGCTTGAGCATATTTCTTTTTTGCACTGAATAATATTCAATTGCACAATAATATTCAACTGTGATTCAATGTATCACAGTTTATTTATACACTCATCTACTGAAGGACAAGGGCATCTTGGTTTCTTCCAAGTTTTGGCAATTATGAATAAAACTGCTATAAACATTCTTGTGCAGGTTTCATGTGGACATAATTCTCAGCTCATTTTAGTGAATGCCTCAGAGTGCAATTATTGGATCATATTAGTTTTGTAAGAAACTGCCAAACTGTCTTCCAAAGTGACTGTACCACTTTGTATTCCCACCAGCAGTGAATGTGAGTTTCCATGGCTGCACGTCCTCAGCAGCATTTGGATTGTCAGTATTTTGGGTTCTAGTAGGTATAATAGATTATAATAGCTATAATATATATAGGCATATTATTTTAATTTGCAATTCCCTAATGCCATTTGATGTTAAATTCATATGCTTATTTTTCATCCATATATCTTCTTTGGTGAGGTGTCAGTTGAGGTTTTCTGTTTATTTTTAAGTGAGGTTTTCTTTTCTTTACTGTTGAGTTTCATGATTTCTTTGTATATTTTGAATAATAGTCCTTTATCACATACGTCTTTTTCAAAATTTTCTCCCAGTCTGTAATCTCTCTTCTTAGTCTCTTGCAGGATGTCCACTTTTACGACTTTTATTTAAAGTTGTAATAGAGGTCCTATCTAGTACAAGAAAAAGAGATAAAAGACATACAGATACAAAAGGAAACAATAAAGCTGTCTCTCTGGGTGACATGATTGAACTTGTAGAAATTCCTATGTAATCTACACAAAGTCTACTAGAACTTATAGGTAAATTTAGCAATATTTTAGTATCAAAGCCAATATGCAAAACTAAATTCTATTTTTATGTTTCTAACACTGGAGAATAAAATTTAAGATAGCATTTATAATAACTCAAAATTATAAATACTTAGGAATAATGAATTGTAAGACTCAACATGATTAAACGTACCTCTGAGCCACCAGGGAAGGTGGTTAAATGTACAGTTATCCTCAAATTGTTCTATCAATTTTTTTTTGCTGTATCAATTTATTTTTTAATATAAACTTATTTATTTTAATTGGAGGCTAATTCCTTTATAATATTGTGTTGGTTTTGCCACACATCAGCATGAGTTTTTTTTTGACAAGCACACACTGCATTATTTCTCTGTGGTTGCACTGGGTCTTTGTTGCTGCAGTGGGGCTTCTCCAGCGGTGAGAAGGGGTTGCTCTCTAGCTGCAGTCCATGGGCCTCTCGTTGCAGTGGCTCCTTTGGTTGTGGTGCATGGGCTCTAGAGCACAGGCTCCGAGGTTGTGGCACACAGGCTCAGCTGCTCTGCGGCATGCAGAATCTTCCAGACCAGAAATCGAACCCGTGTCCCCTGCATTGGCAGGCAGATTCTTATGCACTGTGTACCACTGGGAAAATCTGGTCTATTGATCTTTGTAATCACATTCTTAGCAGACTTTTTTTAAAGTAGCAGTTGAGAAGATAATTGTAAAAATTTGTTTAAGTAATTCAAAGAACCTAACAGAAGCAAAAATTATTTTTAAAATAAATGGTGCTAAAACCAGTGGGTATCCATGTTGGGGGAAAAAAAACTTGACCTTTACCTCAAGTCATACGCAAACATTAATTTGAAATGAATGATAGTCCTAAATGCAAAAGCCAAAACTATGACGCTCCAAGAATAAAAAAGGGGAATATATTTGCAAGTTTGTATTGAGTAAGTATTTTCAGAAATGACACAGAAATAAAGCTAAATTTAAAAGAAATAATGATAAATCGAATGTTAATATTCAAAATTTTTGTTCAGCAGGAGACATCACTAAGAAAATGAATATACACACCATAGACTTCCCTGGTGGTTCAGAGGTTAAAGCGTCTGCCTCCAGTGCGGTAGACCTGGGTTCGATCCCAGGGTCGGGAAGATCCCCTGGAGAAGGAAATGGCAACCCACTCCAGTATTCTTGCCTGCAGAATCCCATGGACGGAGAAGCCTAGTAGGTTACAGTTCATGGGGTCGCAAAGAGTTGGACACGATTGAGTGACTTCACCTTAGGCAAGGAGAAAAATACTTGCAACATATATGTGAGAAAAGGATTGGTATTCAGAATATAGAAAGTTAGCTACATTTCAATAATACAAAAATAACCAGCTCAGTATAAAAATGACTAGCAGACTTGCAGATACTTCACAAAGAAGGTATACAAATGATTAATAGGCACATGAAAATATGTTCAGCATCTTTAATCATTAGAAAAATGCCAATTAAAACTATCATGTGAAATAATTACATGTAGCCACTAGAAAGGCTGGGCTTACCTGGTGGTTCAGACAGTAAAGAATGTGCCTGCAATGTGGTAGACCCAGGTTCGATCCTTGGGTTGGGAAGATCCCCTGGAAAAGGGAATGACCACCCATTCCAGTATTCTTGCCTGGAGAATTCCATGCACAGAGGAGCCTGGTGGGCTACAGTCCATGGGGTCGCAAAGAGTCAGACTAACACTCACTCACTCAGTCACTAGAAAAGCTGAAATGAAAAGACATAATCAAATGTTGATGAATGTATAAAGCAAATAATAGAATATTGTTGGTGGAAGTGTAAAATGAGGTATCTATTTTGGAAACCTGGTAGTTTTTGAAACACTTAAACATACTTCTGCCCTATAATCCAGCAAGTCCAGTTTTATTCAAGAGAAAGAATAATATGTCTAAGAAAACTTGTACAACAATATTCACAGTAGTTTTATTTCTAATAGGTCAAACCAGGAAACAGACTAGATTTCCATTAATGGAAGAATGGATAGACAAATATACAATGGGGCACCACTCAGCTATACAAAGGAATAAACTACAGATGCACACAGCAGTATTATACAGAATGAAAGAATCCTGACATAAGGAAATATATATTTGCATAAACTGGTAGTACAAAAATATTTTTTGATGGTGATGAAAAATCTGACCAAAGCTATTCCTGCCAAGAAGCAATTGACTAGAAAGTGGCATAAGCAGAATTTTCCAGACCCATAAAAATGTTCTATATTTTGATAGGGTGTAGATTACATGAGCTTATCCATTTGTCAAAACTGTATCTTTGAAGTCTATCTACTTCGCTACAGTAAAATAAATCTCAATAAAAAAGGTTTAATAGCACAAACCAAATACTAATGGCAAACTAACATTCACAATACAAGATAAGTTTTTCTGTAGATATTCTACTAGGCAGGCAAGCTGTCATAAAGAACTTTCCTTGAACTTCCCTAGGTGGCTCAGTGGTAAAGAATCCGCCTGCCTATGCAGGAGATGCCAGTTCGATCCCTGGTTTGGAAATATCCCCTGGAGGAGGAAATGGCAGCCCACTCCAGTATTCTTGCCTGGAGAATCCCATGGACAGAAGAGCCTGGCAGGCTACAGCCCATGGGTTCGAAAAGAGTTGGATACGACTGAGCACCCTGCAAAAATGCTTGACTTTCCCCATTCCAAACTTTTCAGGATTTGTTTTCCTCTCTTCTTGTCCAGTATGAGACCTATGCAGAACAGAGTACAGCTGACATCCCCACTGGAGGTCAAGATATAGTCAACTTTAGTGAGTCAGTGGAAATGTGAGGATTACATCATTTGTTCATATTGTTTTCTGATTCTACTAGTCTATCATTACAGGCTAACTTCAACTCTGACTCAGCACACTTCTATTATATTACAAAGTATAGTTTCCCAATATGAGCCAGGGATTGGTCACTGACTCTGCTAAGACACATTTCTTCCTGGTCCATAGATTCCTATTCTTTCATGATCACAGTGGTCCTTTGACATGACATTTCTTTTGCTGGAAACTTTAAGGTCACAAAACATAATTTGTGATGCAGGTTTTTGTTATTAATAGAACAACTTGTTCTTGTTACTTTGATCCGGCGGTATGCAAGGAGAAATGAACGGCAAGCTTTTCATTTCCTGGATTACAAAAAAAATTTGACTTTAGTACACTTTCACATTTTTTTATTACATTTTTGATGGAACAGTACTAACAAGGAGCCAATAGCACCATAAAAACAGTGCCCTAGGTTAATAGCATATATGAACTCTGGCTTGGACAGTCTAAAAGGTTTGTTTGTTTGTTTGTTTGTTTCCCATTTTGCACAGATTTAGCCTATAGAGAGAAGATGAGGGATTTGATTGCTGTAATTTCTGAGCATATGCATTGATAAAAGAGACCACATTTCCTACTGGATAAGTTTGACTATGGTCCCAAAATACTCAGTATTACAGCAGTTTCCAGGAGGCATTTCTTGTCTTTAGTGCGCTACTTAATATTGTTTAGGTTTTCAGTATGTGAGCAAACATTTGGAGACCTGAATTGTTTTGGTTACACAGTTAACAATCAGATAAATGAAGTGAGTTTTAAAGACTACTTATTCAACTTCCTGTGGGAATGAAATGTTTGAGAGGTTCTTGTCTCCTAGCAATTCTTGTATGTATGAGTCTTTGAAGAGAGAGAGAGAGAGAAAAAAAAAATCACTGAATAAACTCAGGTGTAGCTGACCTGCTGTGATGACCTCTATTAGAGATCTAGCTGGGGAAATTAGATTTGCCCGAAGCTTAACCTCCTGGGAATTATATGCTTGAAAGTTCTGGAATATATTTTCCATTTGACACTAAACACTATGGTTATTATTTTTTAAAAAAATATTTATGTGTCTGGGCAGCCAAAGTCTGATAAAACTGACTCCCAAGGTGTCAACAGATAAGGCTGGGTGAATGACAAGTAATTCAAACTTCACATCATCTATCCCATGAACTCTGTTCCATGCCTTTCCTCAGTCCATGCACCCCTACATTTTGTACATATTATTAGATTTCCACTAGCTAATATGTTGTATTTATTTTTATAACAGTTTTTAGATATAATTCATATACCATAAAATTCACTCCTTTAGTGTGCACGCATGGTGGTTTTTCATACATTCTGAGAGATGTGCAACAATTACTAGCACCTAACTTTCAAACATTTTAAGCATCCCCCAAAGAAACCCCATTACCTATTAAGCAGTCACTCTCCATGTTCCTCTTCCCCTCCAGCCTCTAGAACTACTAACCTAATTTTCGTCTCTATGTATTTGTCTCTTCTGGACATTTCATCTAAATGGAATCATATAGTATTTGGTCCTTTGTAATCGATTTCTTTCACTTAATATATTTCTAAGACACATCCATGTTGTAGCATGTATCACTTCATTCACGTTCACTGTTGAATAATATTTCATTGTATACCACATTCTGTTTATCCATTTATCAGGTTGATGGGCATTTGGGCTGTTTCCATGTTCTGACTGTAATGAATAAAACTAAATATGTATGAATTTTATGAATGAATACATATGGATATTCATGGACAAGTCTTTTGTGAACATCTTTTAAAATTTTCTCTTGGTAGATAGCTATGAGCGAAATTGCTAGGTAATATGAGAACTCCGTGTTAAACATTTTCAGAAACTACCAAATTGTTCTAAAAAGGGACTGCTTCATTTTACATTTCAGCCAGCATTATATGACAGTTCTGATTTCTCCACACCCTTGTCAACACATGCTGTCATATTCAGAATCGGAAAGAAGCCATAAGTTTGAATGAGGACTGTGAGGAAGAAAATAGCAGTTAAGAAGGCTAGAGCTGAGGTGATCTGGACTTAGGTCATTCAGAACTTCCTAGAACATGTCAAGGAGTCTTCTCTTTATTTGAAAAGAAATGTATTACTTTTGAAGAGTTTGCCAGCGTGAGATAATGTGATGAGATTTATATTTTAATGAGCCCCTACAGACGGCTGGATCAACAGGAAGAGACATCTTACCGCTCCCCATCTCCATCTTACCATCTCCCCGCAGATGAGGGGATCAATGGTAAGGAACAGAAACTATATGGAAAACCAGATTAGGTGGCTACTTTGGGAGACCTTGCTTGAGTTACAGGTGGTGACAACGGAAAGCAAGAGAGGTGTACATGGATTTAAGGGATATTTTTGAAGTTATATCAACAGACCTGATGGTGGAGGATCAATGGTGACAATTGTCAAGGATGACAATCGAATGCGTATGTCATTCACTGAGAAAGCCGTCACTAATCAGGTATGAGACAAAAGTTGTGGTTTAAAGTGTTGTCACACTGAGTTTGAGGTACCTTTGAGAGATCTAATAGATGTCAAGTAAAGTAGGATGCATAGGTCCAACTATGTATCTAAAATTGAATTTTAGATAGCTTGAAAGGTAACCTGGGGGAAAGAATTTTAGTCTATAAAATCTTATAAAGAGAAAAAAAAACACCCTGCTTATTACAAAGAGTATCTTATAAAAATTAAGTACAAGACTATAGTCATTTACAAAGTTATAACAAGTTTTCTAGGCTTTCATGTGAGGATGTAAGAATAAAAGAAGACTATTACAAATTAATACCTAACTCCTTCAGAGAGCTTGGTCAACCTTTTTGACCAAGTTTGGCTCACTTTCTTTTTTTTTTAACTTTTAAATTTCTATCAGAGTATAGCTGATTAACTCTGTTGTGATAGCTTCAGGTGGGCAACAAAGGGACTCAGCCTCATATATACGTGTATCTATTCTCCCCCAAACTCGCCTCTATCCAGGTTTTGGCTTCATCACTTTAATCACCCCTGTAGACAATTCCTGCAACTTCTCTTCCCAGCCTGCTAATCTTTTCCTTGTCTGATGGTCAAGGACTTTTGTGATGCATTCCAGAGCTGTGGGTATTTATGAGTTTGTGCTTGGGTCATGTGTGTTTCTGTTTGTGTATTTCACACTTTTTCCTTCTATTATAAACTGGAGTTTTGAGTAGCAGAAGTTGTTATTTACTAAAGAAATTATGTGATCATAAATAAGCAAAAGACCCCTGAGCAAAAAAATTAGAATTTCTTGAAGTAAAACAGGTAAACAGAAAATCCAACAGGTTGTGTATCTCAAGAATCTTTATAGTCGTATTACTATTGTACTTAGACTATCTGCTCACTCACTGAACTCAGCTAGCTTTCTGGTTTCCAAAACATCAGTAAACCCTTACTTACCTTATTCTTTGTTAGGTTCTAAATTCCTTGGGAGGAACAATCCCTTTCAAAAGATTCCTTATCAGCTCAGAGCCTCTGTGGGAGTTTGAATAGGAAGTCATAACTCATTTTAAATTATGTCATTTGGATTTATGAATGGAACTCTTGACAGGGTTCAAGAATAGGAAATTTCACAGGAAGCCAGCATTTTAATTCAGCCACGAGATGCGAATAGAGTGTTCTGTTAAACTTCAATATTTGCTAATATTGCTGCACACAATAACTCAATTTCTATACTTTAAAAATAAAACAGCTAAAAGGAAGTTGCTGTGGAAATGAAGTAACAAGTAAGTTCGTCTGAATCATTCAGATAGGGTGAGAAAATCTAGAACTATATGTCAGATCTTCATTCTTGATCTAAAGCTCTTTCCATAATGCCAGACAGTTTCAATAATTAGTAAGACTGTGGTATAAAGACTAGGGGCTGTGTATAAATGTGTTAGATACATCCCTACACAGTGCATCAGAAGCTACCATTTTGTATTTTCGCCACTGCTTCTACCAGTCCCCAAGCCGTTTCACCCAAACTACGTTTGAAATGTCATTCTATTTCATTTCTTTATACTCAAGTTTGTATTTTTTAAAGGAACCTTCCTACACTGTTGATAAGAATGTCAGCTGAAACAGCCACTATGGAGAACAGTGTGGAGGTTCCTTAAAGAACTAAAAATCGAACTATGATGTGATCATAGTTCACCTGATTCCACTCCTGGGCATATATCCAGAAAATAATTATTATTTAAAAAGATATATGCACCCCAATGTTCACTGCAGCGCTATTTACAATAGCCAAGACATGGAAGCAACCTAAATGTCCATCAACAGATGAATGGATTAAAAAAAATATGATATATTTGTATGATGTAGTATTACACAGCCATGAAAAGAATGAAATAATGCAATTTACAACAACATGGATGGATCTAGAGATTATTATACTAAGTGAAGGAAACCAGACAGAGAAAGACAAATACCATACAATGTCACTCCTAGGTGGAATCTTATACATGTGTATATGTGTGTATATACATATATGCACACAAATGAACTTATTTACAAAAGAGAAATAGACCCACAGATGGTTACCAAAAGGAAAAGATAGTGGGGAGGAATAAATTAGGAGGTTAGAAGTGACATATATACAACATTACTATATATAAAATAGATAACCAGCAAGAACTTACTGTATCGCACAGGGAGCTATACTCAGTATTCTGTAATAACCTATAATGGAAAATAATCTGGAAAAAAATGAGCATATATCTATATCTATATATATATATTGTGGAGGGGACTGCAATGGGTCTTCGTTTGTGCTCTAATTGATGTGTATGGGCTTCGTTGCCCTGGTGGATGTGGGATCTTAGTTCCCCAATCAGGGCTCAAACCCACAGTCCCTGCATTGCAAAGCAGATTCTTAACCACTGGTCAACAGGGAAGTCCCCAAAAGTATATATTTCTTGATGCAAATACTTTCAGGAATGGTAATTATGGCTTGGTAGTCAAAAATCCACCTGCAGTGCAGGAGATACAGGAGACACGGGTACAGTCTCTGGGTTGGGAAGTTCCCTGAAGGAGAAAATGGCCTGAAAAATCCCATGGAAAGAGGAGCCTGGCGGCTACAATCCAAAGAGTCTCAAAGAGTCAGACACGACTGAGCGACTGAGCACACGCAATCCTCCAAATACTTTAATGTGACTCTATGCGTGCCGGAGAACTGATGCGTGTGAACTGTGGGGCTGGAGAAGGCTCCTGAGAGTCCCTTGAACTGCAAAGAGATCCAACCAGTCCATTCTGAAGGAGATCAGCCCTAGGATTTCTTTGGAAGGAATGATGCTAAAGCTGAAACTCCAGTACTTTGGCCACCTCATGCGAAGAGTTGACTCATTGGAAAAGACTCTGATGCTGGGAGGGACTGGGGGCAGGAGGAGAAGGGGATGACAGAAGTTGAGATGTCTGGATGGCATCACTGACTTGATGGACGTGAGTCTGAGTGAACTCCGGGAGTTGGTAATGGACAGGGAGGCCTGGCATGCTGCGATTCATGGGGTCGCAAAGAGTCAGGCACGACTGAGGGACTGAACTGAACCTGAACCTGAATAAATGAGATAATATCCTCATGGAGTTGTTTGGCCACTAGACGGTAAAAGAAAAAAGTGTCTACTGGGGTGGTGAGGAAGCCAGATCAGAGAAAGAGGCACCATGAATGAGGAAAAGTGTAGAGGGGATCAGGCGACTGGAGACAGGCTTCCTAGTAATCTTGCCTGAAACCAAGGCTTTTCTTTTCTTATACAGCACATTCCTCACAAATCTTTTAATCTTTTATGGATTTCCATATTCCAGGACCTCCAGTTAAGAGCTGTCTCACAGACAACTCAATTCATAAAAAAATACAGATAAGCTCTATGCAAATATCTCTCACTATGATCTCATATATCATGTCAGATGAAACATCCTTCCATTTAAGAAATATAGGACATTTTGAGCAGATATTATGAGAGGAAATCACAGAGAATCAGAGGTCTTACCCTTTGTTTCTGTTCCCATAACAGATTTGGTAATGATGGAAATGTCTTTTAAGCAAATGAGATTTTATACATTCAGACTAATTCTCCAAGCCAGGCTTCAACAGTACGTGAACCCTGAACTTCCAGGCATTCAAGGTGGATTTAGAAAAGGCAGAGGAATCAGAGATGAAATTGCCAACATTCGTTGGATCATTGAAAAAACAAGAGAGTTCCAGAAAAACATCTACTTCTGCTTTATTGACTATGCCAAAGCCTTGGACCATGTTGACCACAACAAACTATGGAAAATTCTTCAAGAGATGGGAATACCAGACCACCTGACTTGCCTCTTGAGAAATTTGCATGCAGGTCAGGAAGCAACAGTTAGAACTGGACATGGAACAACAGACTGGTTCCAAATAGGGAAAGGAGTACGTCAAGGCTGTATATTGTCACCCTGCTTGTTTAACTTATATGCAGAATACATCATGAGAACTGCTGGGCTGGATGAAGCACAAGCTGGAAACAAGATTGCCAGGAGAAATATCAATAACCTCAGATATGCAGATGATACCACTCTTATGGCAGAAAGCAAAGGAGAACTAAAGGGCCTCTTGATGAAAGTGAAAGAGGAGAGTGAAAAAGTTGTCTTAAAACTCTATATTCAGAAACCTAAGATCATGGCATCTGGTCCCATCACTTCACGGCAAATAGACAACAGTGAGAGACCATTTTTGGGGCTCCAAAATCACTACAGATGGTGACTGCAGCCATGAAATTAAAAGACACTTGCTCCTTGGAAGAAAAATTATGACCAACCTAGATAGCATATTCAAAAATAGAGACATTACTTTGCCAACAAAGGTCTGTCTAGTCAAAGCTATGGTTTTTCCAGTAGTCATGTATGGATGTGAGAGTTGGATTATGAAGAAATCTGGGCACTGAAGAATTGATGCTTTTGAACTGTGGTGTTGGAGAAGACTGTTGAGAGTCCCTTGGACTGCAAGGCGATCCAACCAGTCCATCCTAAAGGAAATCAGTCCTGAATATTCATTGGAAGGACTGATACTAAAGCTGAAACTCCAATACTTTGGCCACCTGATATGAAGAACCGACTCATTTAAAAAGACCCTTTCAGGAGTTTTCTTCTCACAGCCCCAAGCACGCACCCTGACTTTTCCCCATTCCTCTTGCCACCCCTCTCCGTGCTCTGACACCTGCTGTGTTAGTCCTCCTCCAGCACTCAAGGGGAAGCCACTGCTGCCAGTGTGCCCTGGTCACCCTGAAATACCTGGCGTCTCCCTGACCTGCTGTGGGGTATGCTGACAGTGTGTCTGCAGGTCCTGTCAACGTTAGTGGTCTATGTCTGTATCAGTTTTTGCTCTCCTGCAGTTTTGTTCTGTTTTTGCTTTGTCTTATGCTTATATGGATAATGCTTTATAATCATTATCACTTTTCTTTTTTTTTCCTTTTGGTCATTATTGCTTTAAAGGAGAGCATCCTAAGTTAATAGGAACCAAAAAATATTGATGGGCAGAGGGGATAGCCAGAGGGGACAAACCTTAAGGCATTGTAAGTGACCTTATTTCTGCTTATCTGAGCTAAGAATGGTGCTGATGGTGAAGTTTCATGAGACTTTTGCCACACATGGAAGCACCAAAATTTAAAGAGATGGGGAAAAGTGACCCCCCGATGTCATCCTTAGTAAGGACCATGAGAGCCTCCAGCCTGCCTGGCAGAACACCCCCTTTTATCCCTGGTAGGGGAGAGCACAAGCTTTAGAAGAGATCCACTCCTTGCCCTGGCCCACTGGTTCTGGTTTTCTATGCAGACGGTTTGTTTGATTGCTTAGGGGAGGGGGTGGGCATTTTGTTTTTGTCAAAAGTGTAAGCAGTGTAAGCTTTGAGGGCTGCGATTTGGGAGGCATTCCTGAGTTCCCTGAGTCTAGGGAACTTTCCCACCAGGAACGTTCTGAGGGTCTTGGGCAATGGTCATCCAGTGAATCTAGCCCACTGTTCACTGCTTTGTGTGCATTCTTTTTTCTCCCTCTTTACAAGAAAGAAAAAACTTAAAAAAAAAAAAAAAGTAGATAGTGCTGAGTTTAGCTCATGGACTTGGTTAGGTTGGCTGGGGTTACAGGTCCCCAAACTACCTCTTGAAGTAGTCAGGGTGAGTGGGATTTAGTGAAGCGGTACTTTAGGTTTGGGGTGGGATTGGAGAAGTGGGGCAAGACCAGCAGCCTCTCATACCTTCTCCCTTCCCCGTCTGAGATCTCACATTCCATCTATCACATGGTTGGTTGTCAAGGAGATGCTGTGGGTACCAGGGAACTCACTTGGCAATCAAAGCATCATGGTTTGAGGGTGGGGTGCTCGGGCTGGGAGAATGGAATGCCATTCCAGAGGAAGAGCCACAAAAATGCCTTAATATGAGCCCATTTCTACCCCTCCTGATGAGTGACTTGAGAGTTCTTGGTTTTCTCTTCTTGTCTGTCTTCCCTCTCCTCTATCCTTCCATGGGTGGGGAAACGGTGTTTTGGGTTGAGCTTGGTTTCCGAAGCACCTGGCCCCTTCACATTCTCAAGTGGCAGTTTCCTTTAGAATGCAAAGTGGAACATCTTTTGGTATCTTTTCTATATATTCTATAAAGCTTTAAATGTGTGAGGGTGTGGGAAGGTGTTTATAAAACACCTTAGAACCTTTTTCCTTAATATCAGAAAGCAAAAAAAAAAAAAAAAAATCAAACCACAATTAAGATTTGCCTTTCAAACCCTCAGGTGTTACCTCTAACCAGGTGGCCCTGGTCACCATCAGAGTACTGGAACCAAGGAGACCTTGTTCCTTCTGTGAGTTTATTCCAGACTGTTGGAGTGGAAATGAGCTTGTTCCTACTGGAGTTTAATTCCATTGCTTTCGACTCCAGTGCCTTTCGACAATGGCCAGGGTTTTCTGAATTTTCCCGCCAGTCTTTCCCAAAGGAAACTCATTCCAAATACCTTTTCCACTGAGGTCTTTAAAGGAAGATGGAGTTCTGGTTCATACTGTGGTCTCTTGCAACCTCAGGTCTTTAATGCGATCACTTTCAAATTTAAAAGATCCAGGTGGAAATATTTTAACTATGCTGGTAATAATTCTACAGAATACCTGAATTCTTAACACTGTTGTGTTTCAGTATAAGTGGTGACTTTTTCTTTTTATGTCTTTGATCTGGTTTTGTTCCTGTAATACAGCCACCCGATTTTGTGAGGGGGGGAATAATACGTGGTTTTTGTACAAAAATGTTTCTCAGTGTGTTATTTTGGAAAAGTGAAGGGAGGGAGTTTGGGGAGACTGGAAGAAATTGATCAAGAAGGCCTAATCTCCCTCTTTTTCAGTGAATAAATGGAACATCATTTCTGGAAAAATAAAATAAAATAAAATAAAAAGACCCTGATGCTGGGAAAGATTGAAGGCAAGAGGAGAAGGGGATGACAGAGGATAAGATGGTTACATGACATCGCTTACTCAAGGGACATGAGTTTGAGTAAACTTCGGAAGTTGGTGATGGACAGGGAGGCCTGGCATGCTGCCATCCATAGGGTCACAAAAAGTCAGACACGACTGAGCTGTGCTGAACTGATCTGATGATTTAACTCTGCATCACTGACATGTGAAACATGTTCAACTATTAGAAGGATGAAATTAAAGAGAAAGTGGAGTAGATAAAAAATATTCATCTCTCTAAAAAGAAATAATACAAATTAACTTACAAAACAGAAACAGACTCACAGACTTAGAGAAGGAACTTATGGCTGCCAGGGGGAAGGATGGAGGGAAGGGATAGTTAGGGAGTTTGGGATGGACATGTACACACTGCAATATTTAAAATGGATAACCAACTAGGCCCTATGGTATAGCACATGCAATTCTACTCAGCGTTATGTGGCAGTCTGGATGGGAGGGGAGTTTGGGAGAGAATGGATATATGCATATGTAAGGCTGAATCCCTTTGCTGTTCACCTAGAACTATCATAACATTGTTAATTTGCTATATCTCAACACAAAATAAAAAGAAAAAGATTTATTCATCTGGAGTCACTGATGGCATTATTGTTAAATAATTTTTTATTTGTTTATTTTTAAATTTTCATTGGAGTACAGTTGATTTACAATGTTGTGTTAATTTCATGGTACAGCAAAGTAAATCAGTTATACACATAGTATATCATCTCTTTTTCAGATTTGTTTCCCATATAGGCCATTACAGAGTACTGAGTAGACTTCCCTGTGCTAAATGGTAAGTTCTAATCAGTTATCTATTTCATATATAGCAGTGTGTACGTCTCAGTCGCAATCTCCCAATTTATCCCTCTCCTCTTCTCCCCACGGTAACCGCAAGTTTACTGTTAAATAATTTGAAAATAATCCCAAATGATCAGTAATTACTGAGCTGGAATATTCAGGAGTTGCCTAGTGTCTTTTCACATCTCAAAGTTGGCCATAGCCATTGAGTAAATAATACATTAATAATACATTTTTACTTATTCATAGTATTATAAGGTCAATAATACTGTATAGTGTTATGAAGTTTCTGCCTTATTTTTTAAAAAGATTCCTGTTGATTGTCTCTGAATTGTCTCATTGCTCTTTTCCTTCCTTCTCTTCCCTTTCTTCTCCTTCCAATTTACTCCCTCTCCATTTCTCCTCCTCTTTTTTCTTGAACTGATTTACTCTTGCAATCACACTACGTCAAGTTATTTGTCTATTCATAGATTCTTGTTTATTTTTTCCCCTTCTTGTGTGTAGAAAATATTCTATGTGGAAGATAGTAAAATAAAGAAAACACCTTTTATTTTTATTACAGCTTTATAAAAAATCATGAATATTCTTATTTCATGAGTCTTCATGTTACAATGCAAGCAAGGGTGTTATTGTCTAATGAGTTTGTAACACTTTAGCACAATCCATAGATATCTATTCTACAAATAGTACATGATAGATCAAGACAATCTTAATTGCAATGTTATATAATTATTGCATGATATTGAAAGCATAGAAATGTAGGTCATAATGCTGGACTTTGGTCAACACACCTGCAAATCTTGTTGTGTATCAAAGCGTGACAAAGACTAGTTCATTCCAGTCATTTTAACTTGTTACCAGGTTATTGTTTTAAGGACAGTTAGACTGAAGGAAATGTGTAGAGATTTATCATGCATATAAGATGTTATTGCTCTGTTCATTTTTATTCATATTCTCCAGCTCTTCTCCACATTATCTTTAGGACTGTAGATATCCATATTCCCAAATTCACACCATAGACTCCAAGCTGACCAGTGTAACTAAAGATGCTATCATGTTTACTGAGCTCAATTAAAAAATATTTTAAGACAATATCTCTCATGCTGTTTTTGTGCTTCCCAGGTAAGATTTTATCTGTTTGATGACATTCAATTTATACAATTTGAACTGATTATATTTTTGGGAAATCTCTAGACACAGCTATAATGTGATAAAATTCCAAGAATTCTCAACTTCCTCTACATTTCAAATCCCTTTTCTCCTTAACCCTGGCTTATAGCAGACACCATTTCAAGAATATTAGAAACTCTTGAGTCTGTACTCCTAAGAGTCCTATTACATTGAGTGTTATCTTTTAGAGACTTAGAGGGATATTTGATTCTTGAATAGTTACCTAATACTCCAGATCTTGAAGATTATCAACTCAATGTTATTTAATTAGTCTTTTCAAGTATATTAGTTTTGTAAAATGTAGGCAATTTCACTAAACTATACAAAATTACAAATATTTAAATATTACAGTGTATAAGAGCCTTTCAGCCTCCTCTGTCCATGGAATTCTCCAGGCAAGAATACTGGAGTGGGTGGCTACTCCATTCTCCAGGGAATCTTCCTGACTCAGGGATTGAACCCTGGTCTCCTGCACTGCAGGTAAATTTTTTACTGTCTGAGCCACCAGGGAAGGCGACATAAATATAAGCATATATATTATGTATGTATTTTACATATGTATTTAATAAATATATACATAATAAATGTATACATATTTCCAGTTTTATTGAGATATCCTCAAAGATGTTGCTGTTAAAGTGCTGAACTCAATATGCCAGCAAATTTGGAAAACTCAGCAGTGGCCACAGGACTAGAAAAGGTCAGTTTTCATTCCAATCCCAAAGAAAGGCAATGCCAAAGAAAGTTCAAAGTACTGCACAATGGCACTTTTCTCACATGCTAGCAAAGTAATGCTCAAAATTCTCCCAAGCTAGGTTTCAATACTGTGTAAATCGAGAACTTCCAGATGTTCAAGCTGGATTTAGAAAAGGCAGAGGAACCAGAGATCAAATTGTCAATATTCGTTGGATCATAGAAGAAGCAAGAGAATTCCAGAAAACCATCTATTTCTGCTTCATTGACTACACTAAAGCCTTTGACTGTGTGGATCACAACAAACTGTGGAAAATTGTTCAAGAGATAGAATACCAGACCACCTGACCCACCTCCTGAGAAATCTGAGGTTGCAGGTCAAGAAACAAGAGTGAGAACTGTACATGGCACAACAGTCTGATTGCAAGTAGTGAAAGGAGTACGTCAAGGCTATATATTGTCACTCTACTTATTTAACTTATATGCAGAGTACTTCATGCAAAATGCCAGGCTGGATGAAGCACAAGCTGGAATCAGGAATGCAGGGAGAAATATCAATAACCTCAGATATGCAGATGACACCATCTTTATGGCAGAAAGCAAACAAGAAACTAAAGAACCTCTTGATGAAAGTGAAAGAGGAGAGTGAAAAAGTTGGCTTAAAACTCAGCATTTAGAAAACTAAGATCATGGCATCTGGTCCCATCACTTCATGCCAAATAGATGGGGAACAATGGAAACACTGAGAGACTTTATTTTGGGGGGCTTCAAAATCACTACAGATGCTGACTGCAGCCATGAAATTAAAAGATGCTTGCTCCTTGGAAAAAAATCTATGACCAACCTAGAGAGCATATTAAAAAGCTGAGACATTACTTTGCCAACAAAGGTACGTCTAGTCAAAGCTATGGTTTTTCCAGTAGTCATGTACAGATGTGAGAGTTGGACTATAAGGAATGCTGAGTGCCAAAGAATTGTGCTTTTGAACTGTGGTGTTGAAGACTCTTGAGAGTCCCTTGGACTGCAAGGAGATCCAACCAGTCCATCCTAAAGGAAATCAGTCCTGAATATTCATTGGAAGGACGGATGCTGAAACTGAAACTCCAATATTTTGGCCACTTGATGCGCAGCACTGACTCATTTGAAAAGACCCTGATGCTGGGAAAGATTGAAGGCAAGAGGAGAAGGGGACGACAAAGGATGAGATGGTTGGATGGCATCACCGACTCGATGGATGTGAGTTTCAGTAGGATCTGGGAGTTGATTGTGGACAGGGCAGCCTGGCGTGATGCAGTCTATGGGGTCACAAAGATTAGGACACGACTGAGCCACTGAAGTGAACTGCACTGAACTGAAATCACCGCAGGTGGTGACTGCAGCCATGAAATTAAAAGATGCTTGCTTCTTGGAAGACAAGCAATGACAAACCTAGACAGCTTATTAAAAAGCAGAGACATTACTTTGCTAATAAAGATCCAGATAGTCAAAGCTGTGTTTTTTCCCAGTACTTCTGTATGGATATGAGAGTTGGACCATAAAGAAAGCTGAGCGTTGAAGAATTGCTGCTTTTGAACTGTGTTGTTGGAGAAGATTCCTGGGAATCCGTTGGACTGCAAGGAGATCAAACCAGTCAATCCTTAAGGAAATCACTTCTGAATAGTCATTAGAAGGACTGATTCTGGAGCTAAATCTCCAATACTTTGGTGACCTGATGCGAAGAACTGACTCACTTGAAAAGACTCTGATGCTGGGTAATATTGAAGGCAGGAGGAGAAGGGGATGGCAAAGGATGAAATGGTTGGATGGCATCACCCACTCGATGGACATGAGTTTGAGTAAGCTCTGGGAGTTGGTGATGGACAGGGAAACCTGGTGTACTGCAGTCCCTGGGGTCACAAAGAGTCGAACACGACTGAGTGACTAAACTAATAGCTTTAAGCTGTACAACATGGTAATTTGGTTACATACATCATGAAATGATTACCACAATAGGTTTAGTGAGCACTCATCATCTCACATAGAAACAACATCAAAGAAATAAGAAAAAAAAATGTTCCCTATGATGAAAATTTTTAGGATTTATTATGTTTTAATATAAAATAAATGTACCATGCAACATTAAAATTATTTATTAAAAATTGTTCTTTGATTGCCTTCTGGAGTCTAAACGAGCCCACACAGTTGAACAGTGGAATAAAATAAAAAGGAATATAAATAAATGAGAAGAAATTATGAAACATGGCTGGTACATCAAAAGAAGAAGAATTAAATTTAGTTAGTTAAAAACATATTGGAACTTCCCTGATGGTCTAGTGGTTCAGTTCAGTTCAGTTCAGTCACTCAGTCATGTCCGACTCTTTGCGACACCATGAATCACAGCACGCCAGGCCTCCCTGTCCATCACCAACTCCCGGAGTTCACTCAAACTCAGGTCCATCGAGTCAGTGATGCCATCCAGCCATCTCATCCTCTGTCATCCCCCTTTCCTCTTGCCCCCAATCCCTCCCAGCATCAGAGTCTTTTCCAATGAGTCAACTCTTCACATGAGGTGGCCAAAGTAGTGGAGTTTTGGCTTTAGCATCATTCCTTCCAATGAACACCCAGGGCTGATCTCCTTCAGAATGGACTGGTTGGATCTCCTTGCAGTCTGAGGGACTCTCAAGAGTCTCTCCAACACCACAGTTCAAACGCATCAATTATTCAGCACTCAGCCTTCTTCACAGTCCAACTCTCACATCCACACATGACCACAGGAAAAACCATAGATTTGACTAGATGGACCTTTGTTGGCAAGTAATGTCTCTGCTTTTGAATATGCTATCTAGGTTGGTCATAACTTTTCTTCCAAGGAGTAAGTGTCTTTTAATTTCATGGCTGCAATCACCATCTGCAGTGATTTTGAGTCTAGTGGTTAAGATTCCAAATTTCCTCTGTACCTGGCATGGTTTTGATCCCTGGTCAGAGAACTGAGTTATCCCTCATGCCTCATGGCATGGCTTTAAAAAAAAAAAAAGAAAGAACAAAAATCAGTGATCACTGACTAATTAGGTTGGAGTCACCACATAGTCCATCAATTTGTTTTCTTTACTTTATTACACTATTAATATAACAACAAAACTTGAATGGAGAGGAAGTTATTACGGGCAACACATAGAAACACATACACAAGAAATGCCCCAATAAAGTGCCTACCTGACCTAGATTGAAAAATGCTGGAAGATACTGATGATGTAGTCTCTTTATACTCCTCACTTGCCCTGCAGACCAAAAGAATACTTCACCTGGGATATATCTTAAATCTCCTTTTTGATGGCATATTTGAGGAATGTCAGGAGAGACTCTCTTATCTTTATTGAACTCAAAGGGTATACATTTTGTGTTTTTTTTTAAGATATCAAAATATTAAGAACTCTAAGAAAAAGGTATCAGGCAAAAACAGTTTTTACCATTGTTTCTGGTATATTTTATTCAAGATAAAATTAAGAACAATTGTCAAACATCACTCCTACTTCTTCCTTAGCTCTCTGACTATGAGGTTGCTTTCCTTATTGGAAAGATTTTTTGTTTTTTTTTTTTCCAACCAGTTATAACTTTTCTTTCTCATTTGGGATTCTGAGAGGCAGGCCTCTTCTTTTCTCCCATGGAAATATTAGATCAACCAGTGACATCTTGCTGCTCTCCTCTTCTTCCATGTGAAAGAAGAAACTTGTATAGAAAATGGCCAAGACCATTGCTATAGATGCACTCGATGGAATTTTCTAAGGGTCTTTTGGAATATCTCCCAATGCAGAGATGTGGAGACCAGGCATTCCTAAGTAGCAATGTTGTGAAATAACTTGTTCACGTCCAGCCACTGCTCACATTGCCTTGATCTGTCCTCCATGAGGGAAGTTTTATCCATTCATCCATTCATTTATTTATTTATTTTTAATTTTCACTGAAGCATAGTTGATTTACAATGTTGGGTTGGTTTCTGTTGTATAGCAAAGTGAATTTGTTATGTATATACATATATCTACTCTTTTCAATTTTTTTATATTTTTATTTTTATTCTTTTTCAAATTCTTTTCCCATTTGGGTTGTTACACAATATTGAGCAGAGTTCCTTATGCTCTACAGTAGATCCTTGTGGGTATCCATTTTAAATATAGCAGTATGTACGTGACAATCCCAAACTTCCTTCTCCCATCCCTTCCCCCAATAACCATAAGTTTGTTCTCTAAATCTGTGTATCCACTCTTTTTTATTGTTTTCCCATGTAGATCATTACAGAGTATTGAGAGTTCCCTGTGCTATACAGTAGATACTTATTCAGTGTCTGTTTTATGTATTATTATAGTGTGAATATGTCAGTCTTAATTGAAGTTTTGAAAGTAACATTTCTGTCCCTTTGTACTAACCCTTTGGGACAAGATGCTCTTCTGAGTGTCTGACATACATCACTTGGGCCCCTGAAACATTTTTTCAGTCATGGGATCATACTGTTAAAGGCAGGTATCTAGTGTGGCTATGTCTATATTCCTACTGTTACCACCTGGTCCAGCCCCTTATTTCTCAGATGGAATACTTTAACATTCTATAAATGAAAAAGTATGAGTATTCAAGGACATATAGATCAGGGAGTGCTTTGAAATGAGAGCAGATTTTGGATTCCTTCAGCCTAAAGTCCTTCGGGCAGAAGAAATAGTGGGGTTGAATGGAGAAGAGGGAGGCACTGGCATAGATGAAACTTAAAAAATAAAACTATCTATTTGGCTGCGCCAGATCAAAATCTTTAGTCGTGGCTTTGGAACTCTTAGTTGCAGCAGGTGGGATCTAGTCCTCTGACCAGGGATCAAATCTTGGCCCCTTGCAGTGGGAGCTCAGAGTCTTAGCTACTGGAAAACGAGGGCAGTCCCAGCCCAGGTGAAACTTGTGTGTAGTCATTAACATCTTTCATTCTAATTCCTTTCCATTCTACTTTTTATTGCCTATAATTACTTTTCAAAGAAGGGGCCATCTGTGGATTACATTGGTTACTCGTAAAAGTGAAGAGATTGATGAGAATGAGTGCGTGTTCTTCTTTCCTTATCGTCAGGTTTACTCCTCTTTCCTTAATGAGAGATGAGTTTAAACTGTGTGGTCCTAGTGGGTATCTGAAAGAATAAATACTGCTTAAGTTGAAGGGGATAATAATGAATAGGAGTTTGGAGGGCCTTGAAAACAAACATCTAAGCTTCTCACTTGAAAATTTTGTTCATTGCTGTTTGTTGTTAACTTTTGGAGGTAAAAGTAATTTTGTCTGGCTCTTCTGAGACAGTATCGTTGAAACCATGGTGTGAACTACGAGTATCCAAACTCACTGATGTGAGTATCATAAAATGCGCTGGAAATGAATAAGCCACATTTTTTCCAAAATAGTCTATAAATTAAAGTATTTACGAAAGCGCTCTAGAGACCCCATTCAGAACAAGGGAGCCGCCTGCACAATTATTCTGAGTGAGGTTTTCCTACTCAGTATGTTGTCAGAGGCCTGGGTCCTCATAACAGGATTTTGCAATTTGGTAATTCCCTTGGGAAAAAGGAAATAATAATGTTGTTACTCTTTAACCATGGACAAGTTTTGAAATGATTGAATAGAGCATTCAGAAACATAATCAACTGTGCTGTTTCAAGGCTGGACACGGTTATTACGCAGTCATTTTCTGAAGGGCATACAAGGTTATTCACACCATTGCCTCTTGATTACCTACTCTCCCTAGCCCCTGGTTGTTGTATTTTAACCAATATCCACATTGGACACAAATAAGAGTGGAAATTTTTAGTGCGATATCAGTGCTTTGAAATAACTAGTTTCCAGCAATGTGAACATAAATCAGCCAGGATGTGAACTTTCTTTCAAACATATAATGAATCAATTTGTCATTATAATATCACCAGGCTTAAAACAATTTTGTGCCATGCTTATAGATTCCTTTTCTTTGGAAATATTCACCTTTGTTCTGTAGAGAAGCAAATTTGCCACCCCAAAATACCTTTTCAGTATGGATAACTTTTGACCTGAAAATAATCAAGGCCAAAAAACAGAAAGAAACTTTGGTCTCCCCCCTAACTGCTTAGAAGAATTTAGAAAGAAGGCCTATGCCTCAGATAGAGCTACCACCAGATATATTTGCAAAGAGTTGGGTTAAATGGGCTTCCCTGGGGGCTCAGTGGTAAAGAATCTGTCTGCCAATGCAGGAGATGCAGGTTCCATACCTGGGTCGGGAAAATCTTCTGCAGAAAGAAATAGCAACTCACTCCAGTATTCTTGCCAGGGAAATCCCATGGACAGAGGAGCATGGTGGGCTAGAGTCTATGGGGTTGCAAAAGAGTTGGATGTGACTTAGTGAACAAGCACCACCACCACCAACACAGACTAAACATGGTGGGGGGAACTTTAGGCAGGGCCTGGAGATCAGAGGCCACTCTGTGTCTCATTGTCTCCCATGGCGCAGCAAGCATTTGTTTACCAAACATTCGTTTGTCCACCTCCATGTAAATTACCTTCCTCCTACTTGAGGTTCCAAACCACTACTCTCAACCTCCTCTTTTGTATTTAGCTGAAGGTAGTATTTAAGTGACTTGCTTAGCCGTTTTAGTAACTTGCAGTCTTGGGGTATCTTTCCCATAAATACATCTTATTAAACTTCTGTTAGTTAATCTGTCTCATGTCTTTAAAAAAATAATTTTATAGATTGATTGATTTTATTTTTGGCTGTGCTGGGTCTTCATTGCTTTGTGCAGGCTTTTTCTGGTTGTGGTGTGAGGGCTTCTCATTGTGGTGACTTCTCTTGTTGCAGAGCACGGGCCAAGTTGCTCCAAGGCATGTGGGATATGTCTTGGATCAGGGATCAAACCCATGTTCCCTGCATTGGTAGGCAGATTCTTACCCACTGTACCACCAGGGAAGTCCCTATTTCATGTCATTTTAATTTTTAGACCTGTCAAAAGAACCTAGAAAGAGAAGAATTTCTCCCTTCCTGATTATTTAAAAGTTCATGAATTATACCAATCCACCCCTGGATCCAGATTGCCTGGCCCACTTGAGGAAGAAAATAACCAAGCTGACGAAAACTGCTTCCGCAAAGTACATCATGAGAGGGTCAGAGCTGTGTTTATCTATTAACACAAAAGGCATTAAGTAATTAACTTACTTTCTACATTCTCTTAAACACATGAGTTGCTAAAGTTAATTGAGTTGCAGTCATCTGGGGGAATCAGTAGTTAGTGAGGACAATTGTCCAGATCCTAGCTGTCACAACAGAGAAAGCACAGCCCAATGTCCTGGTTTCCATTGCACAAAGTGAATAGGAAGCTGCTGCTGCTGCTGCTAAGTCGCTTCAGTCATGTCTGACTCTGTGAGAGCCCCTAGATGGCAGCCCACCAGGCTTCCCCGTCCCTGAGATTCACCAGGCAAGAACACTGGAGTGGGTTGCCATTTCCTTCTCCAATGCATGAAAGTGAAAAGTGAAAGTGAAGTCACTCAGTCGTGTCCGACTCTTAGCGACCCCATGGACTGCAGCCCACCAGGCTCCTCCATCCATGGGATTTTCCAGGCAAGAGGACTGGAGTGGGGTGCCATTGGCTTCTCCCATGAATAGGAAGAGAGCAGGCTTTTCCCTTACTAGCTCCTTCAAATAGCTTTCCCCCCCATGAATTTTTTTAAGACTTAAAAAAATTGCAGGGTTGGGAAGAAAGCTGAGTGCTGAAGAATTGATACTTTTGAACTGTGATGTTGGAGAAGACTCTCGAGAGTCCCTTGGACTACAAGGAAATCCAACCAGTGCATTCTAAAGGAGATTGGTCCTGGGTGTTCTTTGGAAGGAATGATGCTGAAGCTGAAACTCTAGTACTTTGGCCACCTGATGCGAAGAGTTGACTCATTGGAAAAGACTCTGATGCTGGGAGGGATTGGGGGCAGGAGGAGAAGGGGACGACAGAGGATAAGATGGCTGGATGGCATCATGGACTTGATGGACGTGAGTCTGAGTGAACTCCAGGAGCTGGTGATGGACAGGGAGGCCTGGCGTGCTGCGATGTGGATAACTGAATCACTTTGCTGTACAACAGAAATTAATACCACACTATATATCAACTATACTTTAATAATATTTTAAAAATAAATTTTAAAATAAAGTTAAAAAGAAATTGTAAGCTGTTTTATATTTGCCTCTAAATAAGCATTTAAAATTTCTTCTTCTTTTTTAAACAACTAAAGATGGCAAAATCTCCTAAATCCATCAGTTCCTCACTCACTCCTTACCAGACATGATACCCTTGCTCTGACTGTGAATCTTTACCAGCTTCCCATATGATATGTTGTGCCAAGATGCAACTCTACAGCATGAATTGTGCCTCTTAATACTTGACTTAAATTTTATTGAGGAAAACTTTGCTTATTTGTCCAATAACCACTAGTCTAAAGTTCTTCTATAGTTACAGTCTGTAATGCTCCATATCACTTGAGGAATTCTATAGTTTTTCCTGGGCTGACTCTGATTTTTTTCTGCTTTTCAAAAAATTTATTTTAAAGAATGAGAAATTTGCTTGAATTCTGTTTTAAAATGAGTTGATTTTTGTGACAGTAATTAAAAAATAAGGACATGTTTGTAAAATATAAGCTGAGAATTTTAAATAATTTTGTTGCAATATTGTGATTTATAAGAAATATTTATATTTGGTCATATATGTGTGTGAGTACTGTGTTCTCAGTCATTTCAGTCATGTCTGACTCTGTGATCCCATGGACTGTAGCTCGCCAGGGTCCTCTGTCCATGGGATTCTCCAGGCAAGAATATTGGAATAGATTGCCATTCCCTTCTCCAGGGGCTCTTCCTGACACAGGGATCGAACTCTGGTCATATATATATATATATATATATTTGGTTAAATATATTTCTCATATATATTTTGTTTTCATCTATAGTTTCTGACTCATAGTTCTCAAAACCTTTGAAATTTCCTGAAAAATGAGAGTATCTTTGGGAGTATCTTTGTTATAATAATTGTTCTCTTATGCTCAGTTTCTGAAAATGCTTCTTTGATGCCAAGGTAAAATGGGTAAAATGGGTGTCTTGCTATTCGCAATAGGTTCGAATTTTTAATTTTGTGGGTTTTTTTAACAATTAAAATTAAAAAATCTCTGAAAGCCATCTCTTCCTCACTCATTCCTTATCCAGTCATAACAAGTTCTTATAAGAACACTTCCATGTACCACTGTGTCAGGCCCCATGCTCCGCAAGGACAATGCCTCCTTGTGAGGCACCCCCTCCCCACCTCCTTACCACTCTATGTTTCCCTTTGTCTGGCTAGCTCATATCCTTTGTAATAAATCAGTGATTGAGTGAGTGAACGGACTTTCTTGAATCCTGTGAGCCATTCTAACAAGCTAATGAAACCCAAGGATGGGGTCATAGGAATCTTTGATTTATTACCAATTGGTTAGAAGCACAGGTAACTAGTTGGACCTGAAACTGACATCTGAAGTGAAGTGGGGTACGGTGGAACTGAGCTCTTTTACAGTGGAATCTGACTCAATCTCCAGTTAGATAGGGCCAGAAATGGATTGAGTTCTTGGACACCTTGCTGGCATCTGAGAATTGCTCACTAGTTTGGGAGAGCCCCCCACACCCCACCCTGCCCACACACAGGAACTGAGTCCAGGAACAAAATTTATTTATGCACCAATATAATTTTTAATTTATTTTATTTTAAATTTATTTATGCTGCAATATAATTTTTAATGCAGCAATATAATATATTAATTTTCTACAGAAGTCTAGAAAGATAGTTCTGAAAACCATAAGGAAACAAGAGATCAATGCTGCTGCTTGCTGCTGCTGCTAAGTCGCTTCAGTCGTGTCCGACTCTGTGCGACCCCATAGATGGCAGCCCACCAGGCTTCTCTGTCCCTGAGATTCTCCAGGCAAGAACACTGGAGTGGGTTGGCATGTCCTTCTCCTATGTATGCACGCATGCTAAGTCGCTTCAGTCGTGTTCGACTCAGTGCGACCCTATGGACCACAAAGCTTTCCAATGAAATTCATCCAGGACAGCTGTGACTCTTCTCATTTTATTCCCTTCTAAAATGACAACCCACTCCAGTATTCTTGCCTAGAGAATCCCGTGGACAGAGGCAAGAATCCCGTGGCAAGAATATTGGCATGGGTTGTCATTTTAGAAGGGAATAAAATGAGAAGAGTCACAGCTGTCCTGGATGAATTTCATTGGAACGCTTTGTTCATTCAAAGATCTCTTCTCCAACTGCAGGAGCTTACAGGACAACAAGAAGGCTGGTGAAGTGACACCCCCTGCTGACCTGTGAGAGAATGCTATGTCATTTCCCTATGTTTCATCTGGCAGGACTTTTTCCTGAATATGATGATGATGGAGGACACATTATGTTCCATCCTCCCAGGTTAGAATGAAACTCAGTAATTGCAGGAAAGTTTAGAGGTTGGTTTGGTACTTTTGATCCTTTATTCTGATATTTAGCATCTATGACACCAAAACTGTCCTATAATTTGACTCGTTATAGACAGGAATGTGCTGTCTTGGAATTCTACTGTACTGACAGCTCTCAGTTCAGTTCAGTTCAGTTCAGTTGCTCAGTCGTGTCCGACTCTTTGCGACCCCATGAATCGCAGCATGCCAGGCCTCCCTGTCCATCACCAACTCCCGGAGTTTACTCAAACTCACGTCCATTGACAGTGATGCCATCCAGCCATCTCATCCTGTGTCGTCCCCTTCTCCTCCTGCCCCCAATCCCTCCCAGCATCAGAATCCTTTCCAATGAGTCAACTCTTTGCATGAGGTGGCCAAGGTACTAGAGTTTCAGCTTTAGCATCATTCCTTCCAAAGAACATCCAGGGCTGATCTCCTTTAGGATGGACTGGTTGGATCTCCTTGCAGTCCAAGGGACTCTCAAGAGTCTTCTCCAACACCACAGTTCAAAAGCATCAATTCTTTGGCACTCAGCTTTCTTCACAGTCCAACTCTCACATCCATACATGACCACTGGAAAAACCATAGCCTTGACTAGATGGACCTTTGTTGGCAAGTAATGTCTCTGCTTTTGAATATGCTCTCTAGGTTGGTCATAACTTTTCTTCCAAGGAGTAAGCGTCTTTTAATTTCATGGCTGCAGTCACCATCTGCAGTGATTCTGAAGCCCCAAACATAAAGGCAGCCACTGTTTCCACTGTTTCCCCATCTATTTCCCATGAAGTGATGGGACCAGATGCCATGATCTTAGTTTTCTGAATGTTGAGCTTTAAGCCAACTCCTTTAAGAGGAGTTCACTCTCCTCTTTCACTTTCATCAAGAGGCTTTTTAGCTCCTCTTCACTTTCTGCCGTAAGGGTGGTGTCATCTGCATATCTGAGGTTATTGAGATTTCTCCCGGCAATCTTGATTCCAGTTTGTGCTTCTTTCATCCCAGCGTTTCTCATGATGTACTCTGCATATAAGTTAAATAAGCAGGGTGACAATATACAGCCTTGACATACTCCTTTTCCTATTTGGAACCAGTCTGTTGTTCCATGTCCAGTTCTAACTGTTGCTTCCTGACCTGCATACAGATTTCTCAAGAGGCAGGTCAGGTGGTCTGGTAGTCCCATCTCTTTCAGAATTTTCCACAGTTGATTGTGATCCACACAGTCAAAGGCTTTGGCATAGTTAATAAAGCAGAAATAGATGTTTTCTGGAACTCTCTTGCTTTTTCCATGATCCAGCGGATATTGGCAATTTGATCTCTGGCTCCTCTGCCTTTGCTAAAACCAGCTTGAACATCAGGAGTTCATGGTTCATGTATTGCTGAAGCCTGGCTTGGAGAATTTTGAGCATTACTTTACTAGCATGTGAGATGAGTGCAATTGTGCGGTAGTTTGAGCATTCTTTGGCATTGCCTTTCTTTGGGATTGGAATGAAACTGACCTTTTCCAGTCCTGTGGCCACTACTGAGTTTTCCAAATTTGCTGGCATATTGAATGCAGCACTTTCACAGTATCATCTTTCAGGATTTGAAATAGCTCAACTAGAATTCCATCACCTCCACTAGCTTTGTTCATAGTGTTGCTTTCTAAGGCCCACTTGACTTCACATTACAGGATGTCTGGTTCTAGGTGAGTGATCATACCATCGTGATTATCTTGGTCATGAAGATCTTTTTTGTACAGTTCTTCTGTGTATTCTTGCCACCTCTTCTTAATATCTTCTGTTTCTGTTAGGTCCAGACAATTTCTGTCCTTTATCGAGCCCATCTTTGCATGAAATGTTCCCTTGGTATCTCTAATTTTCTTGACGAGATCTCTAGTCTTTCCCATTCTGTTGCTTTCCTCTATTTCTTTGCATTGATCGCTGAGGACGGCTTTCTTATCTCTCCTTGCTATTTTTTGAAACTCTGCATTCAGGTGCTTATATCTTTCCTTTCCTCCTTTGCTTTTCGCTTCTCTTTTTTCACAGCTGTTTGTAAGGCCTCCCCAGACAGCCCTTTTGCTTTTTTGCATTTCTTTTCCATGGGGATGGTCTTGATCCCTGTCTCCTGTACAATGTCACGAACCTCATTTCATAGTTCATCAGGCATTCTGTCAATCAGATCTAGGCCCTTAAATCTATTTCTCACTTCCACTGTATAATCATAAGGGATTTGATTTAGGTCATACCTGAATGGTCTAGTGGTTTTCCTACTTTCTTCAATTTCAGTCTGAATTTGGCAATATGGAGCTCATGATCTGAGCCACAGACAGCTCCTGGTCTTGTTTTTGTTGACTGTATAGAGTTTCTCCATCTTTGGCTGCAAAGAATATAATCAATCTGATTTCGGTGTTGACCATCTGGTGATATCCATGTGTAGAGCCTTCTCTTGTGTTGTTGGAATAGGGTGTTTGCTATGACCAGTGCGTTCTCTTGGCAGAACTCTATTAGCCTTTGCCCTGCTTCATTCTGCATTCCAAGGTCAAATTTGCCTGTTACTCCAGGTGTTTCTTGACTTCCTACTTTTGCATTCCAGTCCCCTATCATGAAAAGGACATCTTTTTTGGGTGTTAGTTCTAAAAGGTCTTGTAGGTCTTCATAGAACCATTCAACTTTAGCTTCTTCAGCATTACTGGTTGGGGCATAGACTTGGATTACTGTGATATCCAATGGTTTGCCTTGGAGATGAACAGAGATCATTCTGTCGTTTTTGAGATTGCATCCAAGTACTGCATTGCAGACTTTTTTGTTGACCATGATGGCTACTCCATTTCTTCTGAGGGATTCCTGCCCGCAGTAGTAGATATAATGGTCATCTGAGTTAAATTCACCCATTCCAGTCCATTTTAGTTCGCTGATTCCTAGAATGTAGACGTTCACTCTTGCCATCTCCTGTTTGACCATTTCCAATTTGCCTTGATTCATGGACCTAACATTCCTGGTTCCTATGCAATATTGCTCTTTACAGCATCGGACCTTGCTTCTATCACCAGTCACATGCACAACTGGGTATTGTTTTTGTTTTGGCTCCATCCCTTCATTCTTTCTGGAGTTATTTCTCCACTGATCTCCAGTAGCATACTGGGCACCTACTTACCTGGGGAGTTCCTCTTTCAGTATCCTATCATTTTGCCTTTTCTTACTGTTCATGGGGTTTTCAAGGCAAGAATACTGAAGTGGTTTGCCATTCCCTTATCCAGTGGACCACATTCTGTCAGATCACTCCACCATGACCCGCCCATCTTGGGTGGCCCCAGATGGCATGGCTTAGTTTCATTGAGTTAGACAAGGCTGTGGTCTGTGTGTTCAGATTGACTAGTTTTCTGTGAGTATGGTTTCAGTGTATCTGCCCTCTGATGCCCTCTTGCAACACCTACTGTCTTACTTGGGTTTCTCTTACCTTGTGCGTGGTGTATCTCTTCACGGCTGCTCCAGCAAAGCGCAGCTGCTGCTCCTTACCTTGGACGAGGGGTATCTCCTCATAGCCACCCCTGCTGACCTTGAATGTGGAGTAGCTCCTCTAGGCCCTCCTGTGCCTGCGCAGCCACCGCTCCTTGGAAGTAGGGTTGCTCCTCTCGGCCGCCTCCTAAATCATTTAGGCCAGTATTATTAGATCAGTTTTACAGAACAAGAAACTAATTTTTAGCAAACAAGATAGATAAAATGGTATAGTGTCAAGTCTAGAGAAACGAGTTTTCCATTTGTTGTTTTTTCTTTATTACTTAGACTATCTAGATTAGTGTGGTTGTTATTCACTGATGTCTCCATAAGACCTAAAAATCTTCTATTTTCCAATGGCTAAATGCCTGTTTTCCAAATGCTCTCTTATTAGCCACTTCCAAAGGAGAATGTCTGCTGAACAATCCTTCTTAATAACTCTTGCCTTAGAATTTGAGCAGGCTGTGGGTTTTCTTTTAATGGTTTTACATACTTTAAAATTCTTCCTTTAATACTCCAGCACCCCAAAAGTTAGTGATTTGTATTATGCACCACAAAATAGCACACCTTGGACTAGAGTCTAATTCTGAGCTTAAATAAATTTCTTAAGGATAGGAACTGGGTCTTCCTAAAATTGCTGTAACACCAAGTAGGCATAATTCTCTTTAAAATCCTCTGTTAATTGTTTTGCCAATGGGAGAAATTGGTGCTAAGAACTGGGGAAATTTCATTCTACTTACAGTCCCACAAAAATGTTGATTTGTTGCAGTTTACCAGTGTGTATTATTTAAAAGTATATACTTTAGATCTCAAGTTACTGAGACCAATATGACAAAGCTACAGTAATCAAAATAGCATGGTACTGGCACAAAAACAGACATACAGATTAATGGAACAGAACGGAGAGGCAGAAATAAACCCACACAGACCAAGCCAGTTAATCCCCAACAAAGGAAGCAAGAATATACAGTGGAGAAAAGAAAACCTCTTCAGCAATCAGTGTTGAGAAAATTGTACAGCAAAATGCAAAAGAATCAAACAAGATCGCTTTCTTATTCCATGCATAAAAATAAACTCAAACTGGACCTAAATGTAAGATCGAAAACCATAAAGCTCCTGGAAGAAAACATTGGCAGCACGTTATTTGGTGCTGATCTTAGCAATAGTTTTTTGGATATATATTCTCAGGCAAGGGAGATAAAAGCGAAAATTTTAAAAAAACTAAAAAGCTTTCATACAGTGAAGGAAACTATCAACAAAACAAAAAGGCTGCTTATTGCATGAGAGATTTTTGCAAATGATACATGCAATAAGGGGTTCATATCCAAAATATACAGGAAACTCATATAATTCAACATCAAAGTAACAAATAACCTGATTAAATAATGGGTAAAAGGAATGAATAGACATTTTTCCAAAGAAGACACACAGATGGCCAACAGGTACATGAAAAGATGGTCAGCATCACTAATCATCAAGGAAATGCAAATCAAAACCACAATGAGATACCACCTTACACCTGTCATAATGATTATTATCAAAAAGATAACAAATCACAAGTATTGACAAAGACGTGGAGCAAAGAAAACTCTTGTACGCTGTTGGTGGGAATATTGGTGCAGCCACTATGGAAAACAGTAGGAAAGTTCCTAAAAAATTAGTTTGCTGTAGTCCCATTTGTTTATTTTTGCTTTTGTTTCCCTTGCCTGGGGAGATATATCCAAAAAACTATTGCTAAGACTAATGCCAGAGAACCAGTCCAGCCAGTTGATTCCTGGATATTTATACAAAGGGGAAAAGTTCATTCTAAATGATACATGCCCCGCTAGGTTCACTGCAGCTTTATTTACAGTAGCCAAGATATGGAAAGTAACTAAGTGGCCATCAGTAGACAGATGGATGAAGAAGATGCAGACTGTATAGTTTTAGCCAGGAAAAAAAGAGTCTCGCCATTTGTGAAAACATGATAGGTAGATCTAGAAGGTATTATCCTAAGTGAAATAAGTTTAACAGAGAAAGACAGATACTGCATGATCTCACTTACACGTGGAATCTAAAAAACAAGACAAATGAACAAACATAACTAAACAGAAACAGAATCATAGGTACCAAGACCAAGCCAGTGGTTGCCAGATGGAAGAGGGTGGGGAGATGAGAGAAATAGGTAAGGGAGATTAAGAGGTACAAACTTCCAGTTACAAAATGAATGATGAGACAGCAAAAGAGACACAGATGTATAGAACGGACTTTTGGACTCTGAGGGAGAGGGAGAGGGTGGGATGATTTGGAAGAATGGCATTGAAACATGTATACTATCATGTGAGAAACGAAGTGCCAGTCTATATTCGATACAGGATGCTTGGGGCTGGTGCATAGGGATGATCCAGAGAGATGATATGGGGTGGGAGGTGGGAGGGGATTCAGGATTGGGAGCTTGTATACACCCGTGGTGGATTCATGTCAATGTATGGCAAAACCAATACAGTATTGTAAAGTAAAACAAAGTAAAAAAACAAACCAAAACCCAACAATGTACATTATGGGAAATATAGCCAATACTTATACAATATCTTTGTATAGTGACAGATGCTAACTAGACTTAACATGGTGACCATTTTGAAATGTACAGAAATATTGAATCACATGTTGCATACTAGGATCAAATATAGTGTTGTAGGTCAATTGTAAGGCAAAAACAAACAAAACTCATAGATAAATAGATCAGATACATGCCTGTTGATGCAGCAGATACAGAAGACATGGGCTTAATCCCTGGGTCAGGAAGAACCCTTGGAGGAGGAAATGGAAACCCACTCTAGTATTCTTGTCTGGGAAATCCTGTGGACAGAGGAGCCTGGTGGGCTGCAGTCCATGGGGTTGCAAAGAGTTGGACACAACTAAAGATGGACATACATAGTTACCAAAGGTTGGGGGTAGGAGGTGGGAGAATTGGGTGAAGGTGGTCAAAATATATAAACTTCCAGTTATAAGATAAACAAGTACTATGGGTGTAATGTACAACATGATCAATATTATTAACACTACTGTATGTTATCTGACATTTAAGGGAGCAAATCCTAAGAATTCTCATTACAAGGGGAAAAAAATCTGTATTTTTTCTATTTCTTTAATTTTGAATCCACATGAGATGATGAATATTCTCTACGCTTTTCGTGATAATCATTTTAGGATGTGTGTGAGTCAAAACACTATGCCATACACTTCAAACTTATACAGTGCTGTATGTCCATTTTCCCAATGAAACTGTATGGGAAAAAGAGTTACTGAGAGCATTTACTGGATGTGTTTTGTTAAAAAGTATTATGTTCTTCCACTTTGACACATTTAAAATTCTCATTGAAGTAAAAATGACGTCACATCCAGATTTAAAATAACTCAGTGCTTAGAATAGGTCCTGGCAGATAGGAAAAGTCCATAAACATCAGCTATTATCAGATGTTCTAAAGCAACAGTATTTAGGGGTCGCCCAAATCCCATAAAGAAGTCTATAAGGAGAAACATTTTCATAACAATGCTAGGGTAGTAATTGCCCATTATTCATTTAACCGTTGTGTTTAGTCACTAAGTTGGGCCTGACTCTTTTGCAGCCCCCTGGACTGAAACCTGCCAGGCTCCTCTGTCCATGGGATTTCTCGGGCAAGAAGCCTGAAGTGGGTTGCCATTTCCTTCTCCAGGGGATCTTCCTGACCCACGGATCTAACCAGCATCTAGTGCATGGCTGGTGGATTCTTTACTGCTGAGCCACCAAGGAAGCCTTATTTAACCATTTTTAGAAGTCACTGTACTCTTCACTGCTAGTACTGCTGCTGCTGCTGCTGCTACTGAGTCGCTTCAGTCGTGTCCGACTCTGTGCGACCCCATAGACAGCAGCCCACCAGGCTCCCCTGTCCCTGGGATTCTCCAGGCAAGAACACTGAAGTGGGTTGCCATTTCCTTCTCCAATGTGTGAAAGTGAAAAGTGAAAGTGAAGTCGCTCAGTCGTGTCCGGCTCTTCATGACCCCAGTGGACTGCAGCCCACCAGGCTCCTCTATCCATGGGATTTTCCAGGCAAGAGTACTGGAGTGGGGCGCCACTGCTAGTACTAGTACTCGTTATAGTCACGGAATCCTTGACTACTATACAATCTCAGTTAAAAAAAAAAAAGCCAGCATTACTTAAAAATGCCCTTTAAGAAGTAGTACAATATAGTAATTTTGTTATTAATAAACCTCAACTTTTGAGTATATTCCTTTTTAATATTCTCTGTGATACAAACAGAATACATAAAACCATTCTATTTCCTGAATATGATGGTGTCTCAAGGAAAAAGCTTGCATACCATTGTCTGAGCTTTGAGCTAAAATAGTCACATTTTTAAGGAACTACCATTTTTAATTAAAAGGCCCACTGGTTGACAGATTATGGTTATTTCGGCTTTAATTTTTGGCATTCACTCTCTCAAAAATGAATGAAGTGAGGCTGTCACTTCAAGGAAAACAGCTCACAGTGTGTGTTGACAATAACATTTGAAGTTTCATATGAAAATCAGAATTTTGGAAAGCTTATATCCAGCACTGTGAGCTTGACAGTTTCCAAATACCTAAACACTTTTCTGATGAGATAGGTAGTAATATTAACAAATGTGACCTTTCGTTTTCTATAATGAAGTGTGCCAATGTTTTAAAGAGTGTGTGACTCAATCAACCAATATTTTCCAAAGACAAACACATTTGCCACAAAATCATGCATGAGTAAAAAAATCTACTCAAGCCTAAGACAAGCCAATGAATTTGAACATTAAAAAAAAGTACAAAAAGTTTATTGATACTTGGTTTCAGAGTCCACATTTCAACTCACATTTAAGAATATTATAGTGTGGTGTGGAAGCAAAGGTAATTGTTTAATTTCATTTATTTATGTGTTTTTGGCTGTGCTGGGTCTTTGCTGCTGCACATGACATTTCTCCAGTTATGCTGAGCAGGGCTATTCTCTAGTCGCAGTGCGTGGGCTTCTCATTGTGGTGGATTCTCGCAAGAGCATGTGCCCTCGAGAGTGGGTTCAGTAGTTGTAGCAGAAGGGCTTAGATGCTCCATGGCCTGTGGAATCTTTCCAGAGCAGGGATCGACCCCATATCCCCTGCATTGGCAAGTGGATTCTTAATCACTGCACCACAATTAAAAAGTGAAAGTGAAGTTGATCAGTTGTGTCCAACCCTCAGCGACCCCATGGACTGCAAGCCTTCCAGGCTCCTCCGTCCATGGGATTCTCCAGGCAGGAGTACTGGAGTGGGGTGCCATTGCCTTCCCCGATCTTAATCTTACTGCCACCTTATTCTTCAGTTTCACCTTAGAGACAGTTGACTACATCCTGAATTAACCTTTCAGCACAGAATTTTTCAATAGTCTCAAATGTGTGAGGGATTTACAAATGTGATTAGTAGTAACAGTAGCCAGAATCATAATGCCCGTCACTAAACCAGGGCTGTTTTAATAAAAGCCATATATATAAAATACTTCCTTGTCAAGAACACATATCTGTGATTTTATTTTATTTGTAACACCCTGTAGGATAGGCTGTTTTTAGCACATAAGCAAAACACTAGGTTTATACTGTTCTATAACCTAAACCAGGTCTTCTTGCCAACCCGGCCCAGAGATAGAGAGATTTGCTTCAGGAAAAGGAAACAAACAGTAACTAACATTCATGTGATTACTAACAAAACTAGAAGAAAGGTCTCTTCACAATGATGCGCACAAGATATGCACAAGGAAAAGTGAAGTTCAGTGTCATTTAAGCTAATCTCTATTCAAACCTCAGAGATAAAACCATTTGAGCAATAATTTAGGACTGAATTAACTTGTTTTTTCCCTCCCTATCTTTGAAGCTTTAAGTATTTCTGCAAGAAGCAAGGTCCTCTTCTATTCAGAAGCTGATGGTGTGTAGTAACCTCTGCACAGCTCAGCTTATCCCAGGCTGATAATCAACAAACAGCCAAATACATACCACATCTGACATACAATCTTTTCCCCCAAGACCATCCCCAAATACTCCATGATAATCAAGTGTTTGTATCACTGAATTCTGTGCTACAAAGCCTTCCAGTAGCAAAAACCGAACTCTGCAGAGGCAGTATACCAGTCGAGGGAAAAAAAAATAAGAGAAGAACCGTGGCAGATATTCATATCAGATAAAAGCTTTGCAAAGAATCCTTCAGATAACAAGTTTAGCAGTTAGACTGAGAAAGATTTCATTTTTTTTCATAAGCCAGTAACAATTCAACCTGGATGTAATCAACTAAAATGCGATCAGCCTTGATAGAGGGAGAAGCCTGTGTTTAGAAAGGTAGTGCTGCTCCCAAAGTCAACACTAATGTTAGCTAATACAGACCTGGGCTTCCCTGGTAGCTCAGCTGGTAAAGAATCCGCCTGCAATGCAGGAGACCCCGGTTCAATTTCTGAGTTGGGAAGATCCCTTGGAGAAGGGGTAGGCTACCCACTCCAGTATTTTTGGGTTTCTCTGGTGACTCAGCTGGTAAAGAATTTGTCTGTAATGAGGGGCACCTGGGTTCAATCCCTGGCTTGGGAAGATCCCCTGGAGAAAGTAACTGCTACCCACTCCAGTGTTCTGGCCTGGAGAATTCCATGGACTGTATAGCCCATGAGGCTGCAAAGACCTGGGTTTCAGTGCACTTCCTTCTGGCTCCCTGGGGTAGGAACTTCTTATTAACTGACATAGAACCAAAAGCATGAGCACCAGTTGCTCCTCTAAGGCTGCATCTTTTGGAATCTTCAGGAGGCTGATCTCATGTGTGTCAAGTCAGCAGTTCCAGACGAAGCCCCCTGACTCTGACCCTTCCAAAGTCTTCAACTCCTCAAGGCTTAACATTTTGCCCCAAAACCTTAACTTAGCCAGCTTGTAATTTGTTAATTCAATTATACTGTTTTCAAGCTATAGTAAATGTCTGTATTCCAATACACACTGCCAAACAGGCATAATACACTTTCAGCATTCTAAGGTTTAAATATTTCATTAAAATATTGGTGATAATATCTACACACTGTGGCTTACTGAAACGAAATAGAGTCATGTCTACACCTGTAGAGCAGAAAAAGAAACGTCTGTGTCAGCATACATTTTAGATAAGCACATATTAGTTAAACTAGATGCAAAGGAAAGAGATTTATCCTCAAGGTGGGCAAGGAGATTCAGCCGTCCTACAATTATAATCCAAAAGAGTTAAGAGAAAAACTGAACAGAGAGCAGATTTATACAAAGGCAACCAGCTGAAGGCTGATCAGTGGAACCACTTTCTTCCTCAGTTTCACTGGAGAATCACCAGTCTTCCAGTCTCATCAGGACTGGGCTGAAAAGTAATAAAAAAACAAGGGCAGTTAGAGAAGGGGTGAAAGAGCAATTGAGGAAGGAACAACCTAAAGACAAAACAGTGTGGATTCTGAATCTGGTGCGAGGAGCAAGGATGTGAGATTAGGCTTGCTGCTAGGGCACTGTCATGATCCCGTCCAGGAAAAAATTACAGCTGCGGTTGCTGTTGTTTAAGTCGTGTACAACTCTTTTGCAATCCTGTGGACTGTAGCCCGCCAGGCTCCTCTGTCCATGCGATTTCCCAGGCAAGAATACTGGAGTAGATTGCCATTTCCTTCTCCAGGGATCTTCCCAACCCAGGGGTTGAAACCATGCCTACTGATTCTTAACCACTGAGCCACCAGGGAACCCCACAGCTGCGGAAGGTGGACTTAAATTCTGACTCACAGAGGCTGGGAGTAGGGAAATCAGTAGGGAGCTTCTGCTAGTAAAACATGGTTTGGAGAGGACGTTGAGGCGTCCAGAAAATATAGTAGAGAAATACTCAGCCCCGTTTTATCCCATATTGTTTCTGTCCAAGGGTGAAAGCTAAGGAAGAGAAAAAGAAGACTCCAAATTTCAGGGACTTGGAGACCAGGATGACCAAAGGTAATTGTTAAAGAGCTATTAAAATATTTCTCTTTTCCCAGTGGCATATCTGAGTGAAGCTGGATTTTCTTTGTACACTCTAACTGAAGCAATATATTGCAATGGACAGACCAGGGACAGTATATAGACATCCTCTCTTCAGCGAGACAGTACAAAAATTTGCAAAAATGTCCAATAATGCTACTCTTCCCACTAATTTTTTTTTTTTTGCTGGAGAATCTTATTTATCCCTAAAATATATTTATGTTCTTATTAATGAAGCTATTATTCTTATTGTTAGATGAATATATAGATAATTGTCTTAAATGTTTCTGTTTTAGTGGCAAAGGCTTTGGTTTCCTCATATGTAAAAAAGGCAGGGTAATATCATCCATTTCACAGGATTACTGTAGGATCAAATAAGAGAATGTTCCCTAACAATGGTAAATCTCCGTAAGAATGTTATTGCTATTGTTATTATTATTCTCATAACTATTATTGTCATTACTTTTTTTAATGCATATATGTATTTTTATAGCCCCAATTAGATTACAAGCTTTTGGAAGGAAAGTATTGAGTCATTCTTTACTTCAATATTCCTCCTTGGTTACTGGTATGTAATAAAGGTTTGAATAAGGCGTATTGAATGCATGAATAAATTTTTACAAAAAGGGAATTAAGAGGGCTGTGGCAATCCCCAAATACATTTTTGTTTTGTTAAGAGAGAAAATACAGGGTGGCAGCCTAGCAAAGTGAAGATTACGCTGCTTTCACTGAGAGATTGCCTCATAGTGATGAAAATAGTCTTACTACTGAAATCTTTTGAGCCACAAGAATTTTTAAAAGATTCTAAGATAAATAATTTATAGCTCCTCAAGGGAGACTGAGGTCAAAATTCTACAGGAAAAGAATGAACCCAAAAAGAAGAGATTTGAGTATGAATCAATATGAAAAATAGAAGTATAACAGAAAATGGTGGTCTGGATTACTTGCTAAGTCATCTTTGACTCTTGTGATCCCATGGACTATAGCCTGCCAGTCTCTGCTGTCATGGGATCTCCAGGCAAGAATACTGGAGTCCTGGAGCCAGGAATCAAACCCGAGTCTCCTGCGTTGCAGGCAGATTCTTTACCGAGTAAACTATGAGATAAGCCCATGATACAAAATAAGTTTAGCTAAATTCCGGGCCAGTAGTTTACCTCTTACACAAAATAATTGAAAAGAGATGAAAGTCATCTATATCAGTGGTGCCCAGCCCTCTAGGCACCAGGGATTGGTTTCACAGAAGACAATTTTTCTACCAACTGGAGAAGGAGGGCAGTGCTCTTGGGATGATTTTCATGTGGAGCACGCATTCTAGATCCCTCACAGGCGCAGTTCACAGCAGGTTCAAGCTCCTGTGAGTAGTCTCTTCTGCACTGGCTGTTGGATTCTTTCCCACTAGTGCCACCTGGGAAGCCTGGTCTATATAGTTAAGCTCTTAATAGTCGATCAACTGAATGATGGGCAGGTTATATGAAGAAAAGCTATGACCAACCTAGACAGCATATTAAAAAGCAGAGACATTACTTTGCCAACAAAGGTCTGTCTAGTCAAAGCTATGGTTTTTCCAGTAGTCATGTATGGATGTGAGAGTTGGACCATAAAGAAAGCTGAGCGCTGAAGAACTGATGTTTTTGAAATAAGCTGTTGGAGAAGACTCCTGAGAGTCCCTTGGACTGCAAGGAGAGCAAACCAGTTCATCCTGGAGGAAATCGTCTCTGAATATTCATTGGAAGGACTGTTGCTGAAGCTGAAGCTCCAATACTTTGGCCATCTGATGCAATGAACCAACTCATTAGAAAAGACCCTGGTGCTGGGAAAGACTGAAGGCAGAAGGAGAAGGGGACGGCCGAGGATGAAATGGTTGGATGGCATGAGTTTGAGCAAACTCTGGGAGATGGTGAAGGATAGGGAAGCCTGGCATGCTGCAGTCCATGGGGTTGCAAAGAGTCGGACACAACTGAGCAGCTGAACAACAGCAACAACAATGAAGGATTATGGTTCTATAAGGAAACCGATGTTAGATGAATAAACTTTCAGCGCTTTCAGAATTACAAGAAATTCTCTTAAATTTCTAATAAGAAAATACCATCTTGAGTTAATATAACTAAAATTAAATTCTGATCCAATGAGAATATTCAAGGTTAATATCAGGCTTATAAGAAAAAGAGTACAGCATCATACATGTGTATGTAAGTGGGAATAGAGAAGGGCAAATGGACCTCATAAACACAGGGATCAAATGAGTATGATCCAATCAGAGGATGCACCCAAGAGGATAATATCTTGCCTGTCTCCTTCTCAATTCCTTTTTCCAAACTTGATAGCTGGGCTTTTTTGACACCTACAGGCACTGCTTGGCTCTGCTTCAGACTCTGGAACCAAATCAAGGAAAACATAATAAGCACTAAAATAATAGTTTTTTAGCTCAGCCTCCAGCAAAAAATGTTGCTGATCTGTCTCTAACTTTGAGACCTACCTAGTTCTCATCTTCTGCCTCTTACTATGATTGAAGTGACCCCTCCTTTGTTTTCTCTATAGCTAAGCCCTGGCTGAGTTGGGGTCTTATACAGTAACATGTTACTCTTCACCACTTATCTGTCACAAACATATCACTGATTCTTCTAAATCTGGGGTCTTTTTGCCTTCTACACAATACGGGAAAATAAATTACAGAATGGTAAACAAGATACATTGAAAAAGCACCTAAAATATTACAAATCTGCTTTTCTGCCTATTGAGGAAAGAATGGAGTTTCTGTAATAACAAGTAAGAGAAAGCTAAGAACAGTGGGCCTTTGATGTTTCGGTGCTAAAGCAATGAGACCCACAAGCACAGCCATCTGGGTCAATTCCCCTGAGCAAGCACAGTCCAACTCTGTGACAATTCCATGGACGCCAAAGCAGTGGATCCAGCACTCCAGTGTCACAGCCTAAGCTGCTGGTGGAGTGAAAGAGCCAAGCTGTGCTCCACAACAACCTTTGGAAACATGATTAATTTATTTTGGTCTTCAGTGACATTGAAAATAAATTCATATTCTAAAGCTAAGATAGTGACTTGTGTTAAGGGACAAGGATAAACATTAGTAAGTTTGGCTGAATGATGACAACTAAATGTTGTTGGCTAAAGTAGAGGGGTCAGCTTGCTGATTTAATAAAGTATGAGTTAAGGACTGAGATGGGTAAAATAATGGATGATCTTCACTATCCATTATGTGGATCTAGGGACTTGTATGGCAACCAGTGGCGTAGATTGTAAGAGAAAACCAGAAGTTAACTGAAAGCAAAGGAATCTTACCGGCCTTGAGAATCTGGAGAGCAGGAATTTATGGTCAGCTGATAGAGATATTCACTCATCCATTCATTAATCTTATATTTGCTGATAATTTACTATGTTCCAAAAAATGGTCTGGGCAGTAAGGGTAGGAGGAGAAGGGGACTACAGATGATGAGATGGCTGGATGGCATCACCAACTCAATGGACATGGGTTTGGGTAGACTCTGGCAGCTGGTGATGGACAGGGAGGCCTGGTGTGCTGTGGTTCATGGGGTCGCAAAGAGTCAGATGTGACTGAGCGACTGAACTGAACTGAACTGAACTGTGGATGCAGCAGGGAGTAAAACAGACGTGGCTTTAAACCTCATGGAACCTACATCTTAGGGAAAGAGTCAGAAACACATAGTAAACACATGGGAAAAAATACCAGATAACAATTGCAATGCAGAAATTAAAGTGAATACTATGAAAGAGACTGAGTTTGAGGTTTTCTTTTAAATCTGGAAATGGGGAAGGGAGGTGAGTAGGGGAGGGCCCTTTGAAGATGTGATATTTAAGCAAAGACCTGATGTCAAGAAGGAGCCACACACATACACTGAGGGATGTGTGGCTGAAATGAACTCAGTCTGGTGGAAAAATTTCAGCAGACAAACGAATTCCAAAACCCTGGGAGGCCAACGTGGCCAAGAAGGAACAGACAAGAAACAAATGGCTAGGCAAGCACGGTAAAGGACCCTGTGAGGAAGGATCTCAGGAGTTTAAACCACGATTCTGAATTATACAGAAGCAGAGAAGCAGTTCAGAGAAAACGTGTCCAGAGCTGGGTACGGGGGGGTAGGTGTGTGATTCAGTCACAGACAAACAGGGCAAAGTTAGAATTCAGTACAGTTGCTGTAAGTAAGGAGGCAGAAGTTAACTTGGATCTGAGGCAGTGCTTTCTGGTGGAGATCTTTATAATAATAATAACCACACTGACAACCACATTGTCACAGTAATCGACCCATATACCTCTGACAGCCTTTTGTTCTCTCTTTGCCTTCATAACATTAACTCATTTTTGCCTATTGATTGAAATCAGGTGTCCCATTCTCTAGACCCAAATTTCAAAGTTTTAAGCATGTATTTATTTATTCATTTGGCTGCATCGTGTCTTAGTCATGGCACACAGGATCTTTTGTTGCAATGCGCAGGCGCTAATTGTGTCTCATGGGCTTCAGAGCACACAGGCTCAGTAGTACTGGCATTTGGGTTTAGTTGCTCTGGGTATGTGTGATACGAGTGATCTTAGTTCCCTGACCTAAGGGATCAAGCCTGAGTCCCTGAATTGCAAGGTGAATTCTTAACCACTGCACCACCAGGAAAGACCCTCAACTTTCAAATTTTAGCTGAGTTTAAGATTCTACCCTCAGGGATCCACCAATGCACAGTGTACTACTATTCTCACACAGGCGCATTGCTTTATATTTATATTTTTACATTTTGATACTATGTGAGTTTTTCCAAGGTGAGGGATTACATTTTATTCTTTATATTACAAATAACTGACATAATGTCTGACACAAGGAAGTGTTCAATATATTTGGTTAAATACATGAATTTAAAAATGAGATGATGGCTTATTTAAATCCTTTGTGAAATCAGGCAGCGCAGATATATAAGACAGTAGCTATTAAAAGCGGAGAAGGCAATGGCACCCCACTCCAGTACTCTTGCCTGGAAAATCCCATGGACGGAGGAGCCTGGTAGGCTGCAATCCATGGGGTCGCTAAGAGTCGGACACAACTGAGCGACTTCACTTTCACTTTTTACTTTCGTGCGCTGGAGAAGGAAATGGCAACCCACTCCAGTGTTCTTGCCTGGAGAATCCCAGGGATGGGGGAGCCTGGTGGGCTGCCGTCTATGGGGTTGCACAGAGTCGGACACGACTGAAGCTATTTAGCAGCAGCAGCAGCAGCTATTAAAAGTGTGAGTGTGTTTAATACATGCCACGTGCTATACCTGCGTTGTTGTTGTTCACATGCGACTCTTTGCGACCCCATGAGCTGCAGGTTTCCCTGTCCTTCACTGTCTCCTAAAGTTTGCTAGAACTAATGTCCATTGATTCAGTGATGCCATCCAAAAATCTCATACTTTCATTATGTCTGTTAATTCTCACAGCAAGTCAATGTGGTGGAGAGTGAAATCATTTACAAACTGCAGCTCAGAGCGAATGAAAAGCAGCAGCAAGGTCATACACCTGATGATGGGCAAGGCTGGGAAATGATGTCTGGGTTCTTTCCACTGCTGTGCTTATCTTATCCAGTTAGCCCAAGATCCCAGCAAGGATGGTGTTGAACTCACAGACATGTGTGCAAGAAGGGGAATTTTCTGTCCAGGTGCAGATAGTTCCTGATTGCTGTGAATGTTTTCATTTTACTAGGCAGTGGAGAACTATTTAAGATTTTAAGTGATACAATAACATGTTTTATGCTATGATGGAAGTGATCTTTGAGATAATCATTTTCATTGCTCTGGCTGCTTTGTACAGGCTGACTCAACAGAGAGATCAGTTGGTGCTTATCACAGATCTTCCACACGAGGAATTATGGAGAATTAGAATTGAAGCTGTAGAACTAGAAAAGAAAAGAATAATATAGGAGATATTGAGTAGGGGAAAAAAAATGACAGAATCTCATTAAATGTAGGATAACATGGAGAGAGTTCTTACAAATTTAACTCTAGGAATATGAGCCTATGGCTCTTAAGAGCACTAGGGAATTTGGAATAGAATCCAATTTTAGGAATGTGCTAAGGGCTGCTTAAATTCATTACATTTTTAAGGTATCCTAAGGGTTCACTTGGGCTTCCCCAGTGGCTCAGTGGTAAAGAATTTGCCTGCAATGCAGGAGATGCAGGTTTGATCCCTGAGTCAGGAAGATCTCCTGGAGAAGGAAATGGCAACCAGCTCCAATACTCTTGCCTGGAAAATCCCATGGACAGAAGAGCCTGGGTGGGGGTGGGGAAGCTATAGTCCACAGGGTCACACAAGTGCTGGATATGACTTAGTGACTAAACAACAAAATGATCTCTTTAAATATCATGGACTGGGTGAATGTGAATTAGAGCAATTCATATCTCAGTTCCTCATATTTGAATTGACGAGAATTTTCTTAGGTGGTTTTGAAGGTCATTGTCCCCTAAATTTGTAAGTTTCTTGTGAATTGAGGCAGTTTCCTTCTTTTACATTCCCCTCCCCTTCCTTCCCTCTTTTTATTTCAAAATGATGGTCCTGAAAGTGACCATTATCTGAATGAACAAATATGTTTAAAAATAGGTATATAATCCGAAATCTTTCCCAGGTTCTACACACAATAGTGAATTTTTTTAGTTTGCAAGGCCTGAAAATGTTTGTGATTGCTTCTTCTCTTCAGTAAGCATTGTTTCACACAACTGCCTACCATTTTTTTCTTTTTTAAAATTTAAACAACATTTAAAGTTTTAAAATTTATTAATATTTAAATTTAAATGACAACTTAATCCATAGTTATGAGATGGTCTTCTATTGTGGTTTCCTTTTCCTCCACAGTAATTATTTGACAAAACGCTTTTTCTGTTTACTTTCAACCATTTCACCATATCACACCTTCAGAAATGACAAAGAAGCCCTACTGCCGTCAATCATCCAGTTGGGGTATGTTGCAGAGTCTTAAGACTTCACTCTACCCTTAATATGAGAAACAGAAGCATACTAGCTTGTGTTATTACTGGTCCTGTATTCATCGCAGCTTATCTTTAAAAAATTAAACCAGAATCTGGGAAGCATAACACAGAATTTGGTAACACAAAGAAGAAATGTTACAGGAAAACATGTTATTCATATATTAAATGCAGAGCAAACGAAGATCATGGCATCTGGTCCCATCACTTCATGGGAAATAGATGGGGAAACAGTGGAAACAGTGGCTGCGTTTATTTTTTGGGGCTCCAGAATCACTGCAGATGGTGATGGCGGCCATGAAATTAAAAGACGCTTACTCCTTGGAAGGAAATTATGGCCAACCTAGATAGCGTATTCAAAAGCAGAGACATTACTTTGCCAACAAAGGTCCGTCTAGTCAAGGCTATGGTTTTTCCAGTGGTCATGTATGGATGTGAGAGTTGGACTGTGAAGAAAGCTGAGTGCCGAAGAATTGATGCTTTTGAACTGTGGTGTTGGAGAAGACTCTTGAGAGTCCCTTGGATTGCAAGGGGATTCAACCAGTCCATTCTGAAGGAGATCGGCCCTGGGGTTTCTTTGGAAGGAATGATGCTAAAGCTGAAACTCTAGTACTTTGGCCACCTCATGCGAAGAGTTGACTCATTGGAAAAGACTCTGATGCTGGGAGAGATTGGGGGCAGGAGGAGAAGGGGACGACAGAGGATGAGATGGCTGGATGGCATCACGGACTTGATGGACGTGAGTCTGAGTGAACTCCAGGAGCTGGTGATGGACAGGGAGGCCTGGTGTGCTGCAGTCCATGGGGTCACAAAGAGTCGGACACAACTGAGCGACTGGACTGAACTGAACTGAACTGAGTAAAACCTTGGAAAGTGGGATACTGATTTATCACATTGTCTCTTGAATGAATTAAGATCAGTTATTGAAACTAATAGATAGAAAATAATCTGACAAAAGAGCTTAGAAAGCTAAGCAGAGAGAATTCATTCATTGAAAATATTTATAGAGTTAATTAATAAATTATTGAGTTAATAAATAAGTTAATATTAACTTATTTAGGTATCAGGCTTTACATTGGTTCTATCAGTCAGGTCAGTCACTTAGTTGTGTCCGACTCTTAGCAACGCCATGGACTGCAGCACGCCAGGCCTCCCTGTCCATCACCAACTCTCGGAGTATACCCAAACTCATGTCCATTGAGTCGGTGATATCATCCAACCATCTCATCCTCTGTTGCCTTCTCCTCCTCCCTTCAATCTTTCCCAGCATCAGGATCTTTTCAAATGAGTCAATTCTTCACATCAGGTGGCCAAAGTATTGGAGTTTCAGCTTCAGCAACAGTCTTTCCAATGAATGTTCAGGACTGATTTCCTTTAGGATGGACTGGTTGGATATCCTTGCAGTCCAAGGACTCTCAAGAGTATTCTCCAACACCACAGTTCAAAAGCATCTATTCTTTGGTGCTCCGCCTTCTTTATAGTCCAACTCTCACATCTATACATGACTACTAGAAAAACCATAGCCTTGACTAGACAGACATTTATTGGCAAAGTAATGTCTCTGCTTTTTAATATTGCTATCTAGGTTGGTCATAACTTTTCTTCCAAGGAGTAAGCATCTTTTAATTTCATGGCTGCAGTCACCATCTGCAGTGATTTTGGAGCCCCCCAAAATAAAGTCTGACACGACACTGTTTCCACTGTTTTCCCATCTATTTGCTGTGAGGTTATGGGACCAGACGCCATGATCTTAGTTTTCTGAATGTTGAGCTTTAAGCCAATTTTTTCACTCTGTTCTTTCAGTTTCATCAAGAGGCTCTTTAGTTCTTCTTCACTTTCTGCAATAATGGTGGTGTCATCTGCAAAGCTGAGGTTATTGATATTTCTTCTGGCAATCTTGATTACAGCTTGTGCTTCATCCACCGAGCGCTTCTCATGATGTACTCTGCATATAAGTTAAATAAACAGGGTGACAATATACAGCCTTAACATACTCCTTTCCCTATTTGGAACCATTCTAACTGTTGCTTCCTGACCTGCATACAGATTTCTCAAGAGGCAGGTCAGGTGGTCTGGTATACCCATCTCTTGAAGAATTTTCCACAGTTTGTTGTGATCCACACAGTCAAAGACTTTGTCATAGTCAAGAAAGCAAAAGTAGATGTTTTTCTGAAACTCTTGCTTTTCGATGATCTAACAATTGATGTCAATTTGATCTCTGGTTCCTCTGCCTTTTCTAAATCCAGCTTGAATATCTGGAAGTTCACAGTTCACATACCTTTGAAGCCTGGCTTGGAGAATTTTGAGCATTACTTTACTAGTGTGTGAGATGAGTGCAATTGTGTGGTAGTTTGAGCATTCTTTGGCATTGCCTTTCTTTGGGATTGGAATGAAAGTTGACCTTTTCATTGGTTTTACAGCAGAGCACAAAATAGACAGTTCCTTTGCTCCGCAAGAGTATAGTCCAGAGCATGAAACTATAGGGAATGTAGGCATTGCGCAATAACATGAAGTTTTAAGATGGAGACACCCTGGGGAAACAGAAGGAAAAGGGGAGAAGCCTGGTTTGTCTGGGCAGAAGAAGGGAAGTGTTGACCTGGTTAAATCTTTTTGGAAAAAGTAATGTTTAAACTGAACATTGAAGTTAACTAGATGCCAGCATGGCAGAGATGATGAAAAAGACATGGAATACATGGGATGATAATTAGACAGTCAAGAGTATGAGATATTCTTTGAACTGAAAGAAGTCTACATAGCCATGGGACAAACAAACAAAAGAACCTACAAATAGAACTACCGTTATGACTCAGAAACCCCATTACTGGGCATATACCCTGAGAAAACTGCAATTCAGAAAGGCACATGCACCCCAGTGTCCACAGTAGCACTACTTACGATACTCAGGACATAGGAGCAATCTAAGGGCCCGTTGACAGATGCATGGATAAAGAAGAGGTGGTACATATATACAATGGAATACTACTCAGCCATAAAAAGGAATGAAATTGACTGATTTGTAGAGACAGGGTGAAGGCAGAAAGAGGAGAATAAATATCATATATTCATGCAAATATGAGAAACAGATGATGATTATTGGGTCAAGATATTCTGAGATGGTGTCAAAGAGAATGGGTAGCATCTCAAAGGAAGTGGGGAGCCATTGAAGGAAAGTGACAAAAGGTTTGTGTACCACAGTGATCATGATCTTACTGGATCCTATTGGAGAAAGCTTTGGACGGAAAATGAATGCAAGTGGGGAACATATGTGTGTATATCTATATGTGCCTCTGGGAAAATACATCTATCAGATAATAAGGTAGATTGTATTAACTGCAGAAAAAGCTAGAAGAAGTTTGGTATGATGATTTATCACATTTATGCAGCCTGGGAAGTCTTCTTTCTTGATGACAGCACTCATTGTGAGATTGTAACTGTTTGTACTGCTGGAAGCATTTTAAGAAAGCAAGATTTTCTAGTCTTTCTGGAAAGGGTTCAAAATGTTGGTTCTCAGACCTTTGGATATCAGGGATCAAAAATTACTTCCTTCTCCCCTCCAAAAAACAAAATAAAGCAATAGCTCCAATAAAAATTTGGATTGCTATTTTTAATGCTAAAAGTTAAAAAAATTTATTTTATTAATCATTTTTATATTGAGTTATTTTTTGCCACACCCCACAGCATGCAGGATTTCAGTTCTCTAACCAGGGACTGAACTCACACCCTATGCAGTGCAAGCGTGGAGTCCTAGACACTGAATGGCCAGGAAAGTCCTTAACACCAAAATTCAAAGAGCATATAATCCCACAGTAGATGGTAAGGCTTTTCATTCCTGTGAAAGGACAGTTAATAACATTTTTGTGTGTATGATTTTTCTAGTTATATAGTTCACAAAGCTATAACATTATGTCTTATTCACAATGGCCCCAAAACGGAATTTGTGTATGCTTCAGCCCTGGGATTTCTTTGGAAGGAATGATGCTAAAGCTGAAACTCCAGTACTTTGGCCACCTCATGCGAAGAGTTGACTCATTGGAAAAGACTCTGATACTGGGAGGGATTGGGGGCAGGAGGAGAAGGGGATGACAGAGGATGAGATGGCTGGATGGCATCACGGACTCGATGGACATGAGTCTGAGTGAACTCCAGGAGTTGGTGATGGACAGGGAGGCCTGGCGTGCTGCGATTCATAGGGTTGCAAAGAGTCGGACACGACTGAGCGACTGAACTGAACTGAAAAGCTCTACCTACCAGAGAGACAGGATAAAAACCAGTGTTGCCTTTAATTGTGAATCAAACATACCCTAAGTCACTTAAGGGTTTGACATATACCTTAGGTCCACAGCTGTGTCTTTGGCTTGGGGTTTCCCTGGTGGCTCAGTGATAGAAAAATCTGCCTGCCAATGCGGGGAATGCAGGTCCGGAAGATCCCCTGCAGAAGGAAAAGACAACGCACTCCAGTATTCTTGTCTGGGAAATCCCACAGACAGAGGGGCCTGGTGGGCTACGGGGTCCCAGGCCATGGGGTTGCGAAGAATCAAATATGATTGAGCCACTAACAACATCAACCAGGGGATTAACCTCTCTTACCCAGAAAGCAATATTAGTTGCTTATTCATTGGAAGAGAGCAGATGTTTCTGAGTTTTCCTTTGTTTGATAGCTACTAGATTTGTAAATATTCCCCTGGAAGACACAACACAATTCTGATGAGTCATCATGCTTTCATTCAAGGGTGCTGAAAAGTAACCCCAGAATAGGAACAGAAACTTAAAACCTCTTAAGACTTCCGTGACTTGTGGCATTTTTCTAAGGAACAGACACCTAAAATAGCTACATATATATTAATTTATATTGAAAATGTTTAGAAAATAAAGATCCAGTGAGTGAGCATCTCTAAAAATGTTTATCGACATTATATTTTCACTTTCCTTTTATTCTTAACTAAAATAGTTCATCTGGGGGAAAAGAGCTTTGGAAACATAAACGTGTAATTTTCGTCTCTATATAAAGCAGGCTTAAGAAGGTCTGTGTGTTTAATCTTCACCAGGAGAGGAACATGCCAGCATGCCTCTACTAGCCCACCAAGAAGAGTATTTCCAGAAATTTGAACTTCCTGCTTCCTTCATCATTTCTTACATATTTTAGAGCAGAATAAATGCTATTATTATTAGCTAAAATCTTGCCTATGTACAGTGTTGGTCAAACTTGTTTTAAGTTATCCACTTTAAAAGAAAGGAAAAAAAGCAATTAAAAAAGCCATGGGCTTTGAAATCAGGAAGACTTGAATCTGGATCTCTGCTCTAACACTTACTAACTTAACCGTGGGCAATTTAGGTAAACTGTGCCTTAGTCTTTCATTTATATGGGAATATTATTAATTATTAATTAATGTGGATAATACCTTGTCACAGTGCAGCTGAACATGAATGAAAGAGCATCAATATGTTTTCTGGACCCTCAATAAATGACTTCCCTGGTGGCTCAGCCGGTAAAGCCTCTGTCTGCAATGCGGGGGATCCGGGTTCGAGCTCTGGGTTGGGAAGATCCCCTGGAGAAGGAAATGGCAATCCACTCCAGTACTGTTGCCTGGAAAATCCCATGGACAGAGGAGTCTGGCAGGCTGCAGTCTATGGGGTCGCAAAGAGTCGGACACGACTGAGACTTCACTTCACTTCATTCTCTTCTCAAGTTCATTCTTCAGTTCTAGTGTACAGCGCTTCCTTTCCACTTAGATCCCTTTGAATACATAGGATGGTGGACATCCATCTACCTGATCTAGAGTGTTCTCCACAAGGAAACATGCAAATGTTAAATTTCCCATTGCTTCTCAAATCAAAGCTTGTCTCTTTGATTAATTCTTTATTTCGATTGAGTTTTAGTTACAGAAAATTTATCAAAGCATTGTTTATAACAGTGAAAAGTTGGAAACAGCATATCCTAAAATACTTATCCTTTAAAAAAAATTCTAGTGTACCATATATTGTAATTCTACAGAACTGTTAAAAATTGGCATGTTAAATATTTCCAACACGCTATGAATAGGGAGAAATAGAAATAAAACAATGTATACAGTGTAATGTTATGGAAAATTACATGCATATGCATAGAATAAAAAACCAGAATGATAATACAACAAATGTTACCCATTGTTAACTCGGGGTGTTAGGGTGTATGATTTCTATTTTTTTTCTTCTATATAACTAGGCTATGACTTCTATAAGCCAGGATGTAAGAAATACCATGTTTCTTCTATTTTTCTAGTCAAAGTTAAGCTGTTCCCAGTTGCCATCTGGCTAGGACATTTAATTCCAAATACTGTTGAAACTTATTTCCTCTTAAAATTCTCCAAGTTTGTGCAAATGTCTTGTGGATACTATAAAGTTCCAAACTTTTATATATAATCTTCAGCTTTTGGCATATTCTCATCATTCATGATAAGCCCAGCATGCCTTCAAATGTAAGAATTGTTCTCATGCCTCTGTGCCAAGCTTGAGTCCTGTGAACTCCTGCAGATATAGTCCAATGTTTACCCCGTCATCGTGCATTTTGTAATCCCAGATCTCTTCATGCGTCCTCAAATTGTTTTTCTCATTTCTTTCTTTGGTGGTGCCACAGGGCATGTGGCATCTTAGTTGCCAGACCAGGGATCAAACCCATGCCCCCTGCAATGGAAGCCCTGGGAGGGTGGAGTCTTATCTACTGGACCGCCAGGGAAGTCTGTTTTTCTCTTTTTCACATGGTAAAAGTGGTTCCCACTAAGAATAAACTGGCTTTTTTGTTTAAGACTTAATTCATGATGTGTGTAAATTTAAAGATGAAATCTGAAAGTACATGATCAAATGCATGCTATTGTATATCACTGTGTACTACTTATGTACTACCATGTAATAATATCTATTACTATGTGTAAGGCGCTAAAGTCCTTAATTCTAAATGGAGTCTCTGAACCAGCAATCCTACACAAATTATCTCCTATCATGTGGCCAGTTAGCCATTCTGCAGAAGTCTTGTTACCTGCTCTTTATCTGAGGCATGGGGTTACCAGTTCTCTGTAAATACACAAATCACCTGGATCCCTTCTACCTTCATGTTTGTTCCCTTTCATAATTCCCTACAAGAATTTGTGCTTTTCAAACATAATTGGGAAAAGACATGGAGGAAAGCAGGGAGTCCACAGTAGTAATCCCCATGCTTTATGGTGGTTGCTTTTACTTCTTAAAAGAGTCTTTATTAAGGGAACACAAAATCATGACTTGGAATAAAAAGAAAAAAAAATACCCACAATCATGAGGGATAAACAAAAAAGGATGGCACATACATTTTTCTAAATGTTCAACAGTGGAATTGTTACCTTTCTAATGTGAATTAAAGAAAAATTATCAGGAAACAAAGCAAGCATCTGTAGACAAAAACTCAGAAACGTCCCCATTTCCTATTTATTTGGGAGCTTTTTCTTTGACTTCTAAGGCTCAATTAATTTATCTGGGAATTTGTTTTGTTCAGTCTCTAAGTTGTGTCTGACTCTTCTGTGACCCCATGGACTGCAGCATGCCAGGCTCCTCTGTCCTCCACTATCTCCCAGAGTTTGCTCAACTTCATATCCACTGAGTCAGTGATGGGCTATTTAATCAAATGTGAACAAGCAATGGGAAATGGCTATAGATATGTAATTTGAGGTCAAAGGTTTGGTTAAACTTTGATGTTCAATTTTGGGTAAATCTTCTACTTTACAAGGTTGGGGTAATGCTGCAAAGACCTCCCTTAATCTTAGAGTTTACACTCCATCAGAAGACCTCAGGACACTGGGGTGTTGAAGAAGAGTTTCTTCTTTAAGCAATCATGTCTGCCCCTCTGAGGACTTAAAAGTAGAGGATACATTTTATAATCCTAAATCTCCTTTTCCTCTAAATTGTTTTTCACAGCTTTCAGATGGCAAAACTGATCCCAACTGAGAATAAACTGACTTAACTTGTTCAGACATAAATATATGAAGTAAGAGGCAATTTGGAGATTATATCTTCAGTCGCTCAGTTGTGTCTGACTCATTGCTTAATTCTTAATAAAACACTATTAAATACATACCACGTAGAAGTCATTAAGTCTCTAGATTGAGTGTCTGAATCATGCATCTGATACAGATTATCTTCTCATATCAAATGACCTGGTTTATTCCTGTAGCTGAGTTTTGTCAAATTGCTTCAACCTAGTCTTTCCCATTTTGATAATTCTCCTCCCTTGGGAGTTGACCATTCCTTTTTGACACAGTAATAATTCTGGGTTTCCCTTCCCCACATTACAGTCTCCATTCTTCAATCTCTGCCAGGTTAATAATGTCATTCCCTTACTAGGCCAAGAAACCAACACCCATCTTGGACAATCAACTACCAAATTCAAAACAAAATAGTGTAACTAACTACTTCCATCATTTTTTCTTTTTTCTATTTTTTTGAATTTGCCACATTCATTTATTCTCTTTGTAAAAAATATTTTTTGTTGTTGAAGTATAGTTGATTGACAGCTTCTTGGCTAGTTTCAAGGGTACAGTAAAGTGATTCGGTTATACATGTATATATACTCTTTCATATTCTTTTCCCTTATAAATTATTGTAAAATATTAAGGATAATTCCCTGTGCTATATAGTAGGTGCTTGTTGGTTACCTATTTATATGTGGTAGTATGTACATGTTAATCCCAAACTCCTAAATTATCCCCCTTCTTCCACTTCGGTGATACCAGGGAAGATTTCTTTCTCACTTTTTTTTTTTTTAATTAATTCATTTTTGACTGTGCTAGGTCTTCATTGCTTTCATGAGGGCTTTCTCTAGTTGTGGCAAGCAGTGGGGTTGGGGGGAGGCTATTCTTCCTTATGGTGCATGGGCTTCTTACTGAGGTGGCTTCTCTTTTGCCTAGCACAGGCTCTAGGGTGCTTGGGCTCCGTGGTCATGGATTGCAGGCCCTCAAGCTTGGGCTTAGTTACTCCTCAGCATGTGGAATTTTCCTGGACCAAGGATCAAAACTTGGTCCCCTGTGTTCCCTGCACTGGCAGGTGGGTTCTTATCCACTGCACCACCTGAGAAGTCCAGGAAGTTTCTTCTTCATCACAGGAAATTGTCTAAATTCCTCCATCTGTTTTTCATGAATTTTTAAAGTCTGACCCTCAGTATACATTTCTGAACTGCTCTCTTCACAAGCTCTCCTCCTTTCTTAGAATTGCCTTTATACTTCCTCTCAATTGTTAATTCCTCCCTTTACCTTTGCTGCTTAAATTGATCACAGCTACCCACCAAAATCCAATCCTAGTTTCATGGGCCAGTTTGGATTTCAGATTTGACTTGGTGCTTTCTTGTCTTTTCCTTACTGTCGTATTTCCTGTTCGAGACACTCGTAATTGCTCTGGTCATATATGTCTTTCATGGTTCATGTGATGATAACAGGTTTCTATGCTTGCACTTGTTGGTTCTGTCTGAAACTTTCCTCTCACATGGTTTCATGGTTGGTTGGCATATCCTCATCTTTCAAGTCAAAATGTATCCTCAGAACAGCCTTTTCTGGACATGTTTTTATTTTTTTGATCATTATCATGTTTATCTTGCTCCTTGTCTCCTGCCTGTGCTAGGATGTAACCTCCATGAAAATATGGACATTGTTCGCTCTCTCCAGGGCCTAACCATATGCTAGGCACAGGGTAAGTAGGAAAGACCTCTGGGGACTGGCTGTATGGAGCCCTTGGTAAAGTTGGGTTATGTTTCCAGGAATTCTCAGGCCCAGTCTTGGCATAGAGGTAGAGTAAACGAGTCTTATTTTCAAGGGATTAAGTGACTTGGCCACTTCAGTAGTAATTCTGTGCTTACTGAGTTTAATTTTTGCTTCCCCAAGTATATTACAAAATTTGTAAAGGATTTCCTCACACAGACATTTAAAAACTGTTGTGAATGAGGGACCAAATGAATGAATCATATTAATTGGGTGAACTGATGTTGTTTACTAAACACACATTAAATCCAAAGAGAATGATGTATGAGAGTTGGTGGAACATTCCAAAATAATGACGATATATAACGTAAGTCGTGGGTTTATTACAAATAGCAGAATGGCTGTTAAGGAAAGTAAATAGAACCATCTAGAGAGCCAAATGAAAAGGAGAATCTTTTTCTAGAACTATTATTTATTGCTAAATAGTTGTACCTTCTTCTTTCTTCCTATTTTAGTGATAAAGGAAAACATTATCTGATATTTCAATGCTTTCTTTAAATTTAGCAATTTGTAAGTGACAATGGACATACAACTGTTTAGGATATTAGCCTAAAATTTTATTTTTAATTCAATTACTGGACTACTGCTATTTTCAGGAAAGCAAAAATACTTCAGTAGGGTATTAATTAGGGAATTAAATTTAAATTAAGTTTAAATTTGTTGAATCAGCACTGTTTTCTTTAATAGTCCTGTCTATATGTAGAAAACAGTTGGATCATTTTGTTAATTTGGAATGAGTTAGATTAGCAGAAATTGTTTTTTATAACTTCTGGATTTTTGTTACTATGGTTATAAATGATCAAATTTTACTCTATCTGAAAAAATAAACTTGGGACTAACAGGACTTTAAGGCTAAATTATAAATGTAATGAAATTAAAATTTGTTATGTGACTATTTTTGTTATTTGGGTGAAGATCAAGAGTTGTCTGTTGTATTTCCAATCAGAGAAAGACTATATATATATATTCATTCTTTATATATATGTAAAGAATGAATGAAAACATATTTTACCAAAGAGAAAATGTTGGTCTTGACAATATATTTAAAAAGTCAAATAGCAAAAGTGCTTTTGAGATGCTTAGTTACTGGTTTTATAAACATAAATATAGAAATGCTATTACCATTCTCTAATGGAAACCCTCTACTGACATCATCACAGAGCTCAGTTAATTGAGGAACTCTGGACATTTGCTTAGCAGTAATTCTTCCTAATCAAGATTACCTTCAAAGCAAAAGACACGGATTCAACTTCTTGCATGACTGCCAGTACATTTAAATTCCAAAGGCACAAGAATTTTTAAATCCCTATAAAGTGTCTGCAAGTCAGTTTCTGAGCTGTGTGACTGGGTTTGTGCCCATTCTGACAGAAAGGCTGAAATTAGACATAAGTTTACTTTACCAAATTTAGTGGGATCTTGAAGAGAAGAAGATAGCTTGTACATTATTGCCACAAGAAAGTCAAATGAATTAGGACGACTTGGTTTCGTCAAAAGTTCCTGAACATGTTCTACTGTGTATTAAGTCATATTAATCACCGAAAATATAACTCCATTTGTACAACATAAATTTGTAAGTCAGGGGTTTTGCTGACTTGGAATAGGCTGAAAACATGGTCAAACAATACTTGCTATAAGAGATGGCATAATACACTGAAATAATTGTCAGACAGACTTGGATTGAAACCCTGGCTTCACTACTGATTAAATAAGGACAATAATGCCTAAGTTAATACAGTGGTTAATGATACTGCAAGTGTAGTGATGAAACAAAGTACGTGGCCCAGCACCGGCTTATCTAGGAGCAACAATGATATGACTGCTGCTTTATCTGGTGGTGTTGTCATTCAGTCGTGCCCGACTCTGCAACCACATGGACTGTAGCATGTCAAGCTTCCCTGTCCTCCCCCAGCTCCCAGAGTTTGCTCAAACTCATGTCTATTGTGTCGGTAATGCAATACTATTATCTGGTGTAGTCCTCTCAATATATTTTAAAAAACCATTGAGGAGGACAAGTTTCATAAAGTAGTAATAATCTCCCTAATGTGTTCAATTAAAAAAATAGTAATTGAGAGAAAAATATCACTTCCATTTTTTAGGTCAAAATATTGATGCAAACATGGGTATGGTAAGTGTACATTGAAAATATAGATGATAACCTCTTGTAGGTATTTAGCTATTAAAATAGAGTTCTTATTGTTCATAAATATACTCCCCCCTAGATCTGTGCTTTCATCATGACATTTAATTTTTATGTATTTTTAAAAATACTGATTTATTTTGGCGGTACCATGCAAAGTCTCGGTTCCCTGACCAGGGACTGAACCCAGACCACGGTGGTGAAAGCTCAGAATTCTAACCGCTAGGCAACCAGAGAACTCCCATGATATCTAATTTTTAAATTAATTGTAAATATATTTTAAGTAGGGTTCATTTCATCCTTGTCTCTGATTATCTTCATATTTCCAGGAATTTTATTAGTGTGTGTGTGTGTGTGTGTGTGTGTGTGTGTGTGCGTGCGTGCGTGCAGTGGGTAGGGAGAGGGACATAGGGTCTCCCTGGTGGATCAGCAGTAAACAATCTGCCTGCCAATATAGGAGGCACAGGTTTGATCTCTGGATCAGGAAGATCCCCTGGAGAAGGAAATGGCAACCCACTCCAGTACTCTTGCCTGGAAAGTCCCAGGGGCAGAGGAGCCTGGCCAGTTACAGTCTGTGGGGTCACAAAGAATCAGACATGGCTTAGCAACTAAACAACAACAATGTAGGGGCATTAAAAAAATTAACATTTTCTTCTTTCATAATGATGAAAATGGCAGTGACAAGTAGGGTGCTAATTGGGTGTTAGGTTTAAGACGTCTTTGAACCTAATACCGTCAATAACAAACTCAACAAACATCCTTTGAGCTCCTAATATGTTATAGACTTTGTGTGGAAAAAGGGTTTACTAAAATAAAGGTCTATTTCTTACCATCATGGAGCATAAAATATTTTTTCTTAGACAGCCAAATGTGATACAAATTTATCAGTGCTTTAGTAAGTGTTCATATTGAAATTAAAAGAATAATTCTGCTGGAAAGGGGAGTGGGTAGAGAAACTTTTCAGACAAGGTATAATTGAGGTAAGCCTGGCAGAATAAGTAGGATTATTTTAGTAGAGAAAGTTGTGCTAGGAGATTAGTTTCTGTGGCAGTCTGAATGAAAGATGAGAGTTAATTAGCTGGATGCCAAAAAAATTCACAAGTGAGACTTACTTTCATTTTCTTTGATTGGGGTGTCTTATTAACTTGATTTTGTTAATATATAAAGAGAGGAATGACATTAATTATATTCACAGGCAGATAAATAGTGACAATGCCAATTTATTGTTTTACTATCACTATTGTTACATTATGGAGTAGGACACCGAAGTGAAGCAGTATACGAGAGGGACATATTATTATGAATAAATTGGTTCACTGGTGACAATTTAGAACCTTCTCTGTTCTATCTGCAATCTGTACTAGAGTCCTCTATTAAGAATCCCATGTTGGCTAATAATTTTCACTGGATGTATGGATTAAACTATCAAATAGTACCTTATTCCTCAAGTCCAAGGTCATGGGAGACTGATCATTTTCATGTGCTTAGAATATAGGAAAGGTGAAGTAGAAGTTGTGAAAAAGAGAATAGAAAGCGACTGCACGTAAAGGAAGAAAAATCAGTCATGAAAACATCAGTCTTCTTTTTTGCTTTTAAGCCATGGATTTTGACAAGTAACTACTTTCTTGTAATTAATTCAGCAAGTTCTTGGGCTGTTCTTTTTGCTTACTTATCTAGTGAATAAATTACCTTATTATCTTCTGTCTAAATTTTTCAAGATTTTCATAACTAATGGTAAAGGATCTGAAACTTAATGACTAGTAATAATGCATAGGGTGGGATTGGACTTAAAGAGGCTGCTACATACAACATTGCTCAGTTTCAGATGGGCCCACCTATATTCCTCCTAACAAATCTTGATGGGCAGGCCCAGTACATAGGATGAATAACAGTCTTCACACCCAATTCATACTATATATCGAGACAGGCTATGAAAGCAGGGACTGTATTACCTAAGGTGGAGATTCTTGGAACTAGTAGGCTAGCGCTGGAAATATTTTTGGAGGAACTAGGACAAAGTGAGGATAGCCAATTTGAATAGGCATCATTCATCAAGGAGTAAACAATGAGATCATAGGTAGGGAGCCAAACTGAATAGAATGTGGGCGATGGGAGGTGACCTGACATCCATTCCAGAGAGGAAGAGACATACCTGCAGTAGATTGTTCACTATAAGGATGGAGTTAAGTCAGTCTGATTTAGTAAGGGTGGAAAGAGGCAAACATCTGCCCATACATTAAAAAAAATTAATTTATGTGTTTTAATTGGAGGCTAATTACTTTATAATATTGTAGTGGTTTTTGCCCGTTGACATAAATCAGCCATGGTTGTACATGTGTTCTCCATCCTGAAACCCCCTCCCACATCCCTCCCCATCCCATCCCTCAGGGTCATCTCAGGGCACTAGCCCTGAGCACCCTGTCTCATGCATTGAACCTAGACTGGTGATCTATTTCACATATGGTAATATACATGTTTCAATGCTATTCTCTCAAATCATCCCACCCTCGCCTTCTCCCACAGAGTCCAAAAGTCTGTTCTTTACATCTGTATCTCTTTTGCTGTCTCACATATAGGGTCATCATTACCATCTTTCTAAATTCCATATATATATGTGTTAATATACTGTATTGGTGTTTTTCTTTCTGACTTACTTCACTCTGTATAATAGGCTCCAGTTTCATCCACCTCATTAGAACTGATTCAAATGCATTCTTTTTAGTAGCTAAGTAATATTCCATTGTGTATATGTACCACAGCTTTCTTATCCATTCGTCTGCCACTGGACATCTAGGTTGCTTTCATGTCCTGGCTATTGTAAACAGTGCTGCAATGAACATTGGGGTACACATGTCTCTTTCAATTCTGGTTCCTTGGTGTATATGCCCAGCAGTGGAATTGCTGGGTCATATGGCAGTTCTATTTCCAGTTTTTTAAGGAATCTCCACACTGTTCTCCATAGTGACTGTACTAGTTTGCATTCCCACCAACAATGTAAGAGGGTTCCCTTTTCTCAACACCCTCTCCAGCATTTATTGTTTGTAGACTTTTTGATGGCAGCCATTCTGACTGGTGTGAAATGGTACCTCATTGTGGTTTTGATTTGCATTTCTCTGATAATGTGTGATGTTGAGCATCTTTTCATGTGTTTGTTAGCCATCTGTATGTCTTCTTTGGAGAAATGTCTGTTTAGTTCTTTGATTTTTTGATTGGGTTGTTTATTTTTCTGGAATTGAGCTGCATGAGCTGCTTGTTTATTTTTGAGATTAATTCTTTGTCAGTTGCTTCACTTGCCATACATTTTGTTTGCTGTTTTGCCATACTGTGTAGTATGTGGAAGCTCCCCAAGAAGGGATCAAAACCATGCCCTCTGCAGTGGAAGCACAGCATTTCGACCACTGGACCACCAAGGAAGCCCTCCCCATATGTTTTAACCCTAATCATAACATACCCTGAAATTCTCTTTAAAAGCATTTAATCAAAACTTTTTTTGATTAAATGTTTTTAAAGATGTATGGATGTGAGAATTGGACCATAAAGAAGGCTGAGTGCCAAAGAATTGATGCTTTTGAACTGTGGTGTTGGAGAAGATTCTTGAGAGTCCCTTGGACTGCAAGGAGATCAAAACAGTCCATCCTAAAGGAAACCAGTCCTGAATATTCATTGGAAGGACTGATGCTGAGGCTGAAGCTCTAAAATTTCGGCCACTTGATGCGAAGAGCTGGCTCATTAGAAAAGACCCTGATGCTGGGAAAGATTGAAGGCAGGACGAGAAGGGGAAGACAGAAGACAGGATGGTTGGATGGCATCACCGACTCAGTGGACATGAGTTTGGGTGAACTCCGGGAGATGGTAAAGGACAGGGAGGCCTGGAGCACTGGAGTCCATGGGTCGCAAAGAGCCGGCCACGACTGAGTGACTGAACGACAGAATCAAAACTTTTATCTCTAACAGGTTACACACTGTTGGCTATCCCCTCCAAATACTGAGGTACAATTTTTTATTATCAAACTGATCTGAGCATGTTGAAGCTGTTTTTCAAAGGAGTCTTTCTTCACAAGAGTCTTAGGATGTATGCCATGAAAAACATAGTCTTTTTTTTTTCACCTTGGGAAAAAGGTAAAAAAGAAAAAATAGTAGTGTGCTCTCTGTTCCTCTACTTAGCATACTTAACCTTCAGAAATTCAGAATCTTCTTCGGAAAGAAAAAGATCTTGACTTTCTGAGACACCACAGACCTTTTCTTTAGGAAGGATAGATTGATGATATAGCAGTTTGAATTTACGGGAGAAAATCAAGACAAAAAGAAGTTGGATCTTGGGCTACAGAAAGCAAATAATTTTCCAGAATATTAATGATGGCATCTACAGAAGTTATATTCTTCGAAAATGTTTTAAAAGAGTGTGCTCAATATGAAAGATAAAACCTAGAGCTTGTTATACCGAGTGAAGTTAAGTCAGAGAGAAAAACAAAATTCATATACTAATGCATATATGGAATCTAGAGAAATGATACTGGTGAACCTATCTGCGGAGAAGCAGTAGAGACGCAGACATAGAGAACAAGCTTATGGACACAGCGGGGAAGGACAAAGCGCGATGAACTGAGAGAACAGCACTGAAACATATATACTACCATACGTAAAATAGACAGGTAATGGCAAATTGCTGTATAACAGAGGGAGCACAATGCAGTATTCTGTGACAGCCTCCAGGGGTGGGATGCAATAGCCGATGGGAGCAAGTTTCAAGAGGGAGGGGACATATGTATACTTATGGCTGATTCACAGTATTGTACGGCAGAAACCAACATAACATTGTAAAGCAATTACCCTCCAATTAAAAATAAATTAAAAAAAGACCGAATTAGAAGATCCTGTGTTTGAAAAGCAAGATATACTAAACGAATAGGTCAGTCTTTAAAGAGACTAATTGATTCTTATGGAATTTGGATAAATTTAATCTATATACCTTCTTTGTTACAGTGACATCAGGTATTTGAATTTACTTTGCATATTTTTGATTTAACCTGATTTGATTTTTTTTCCCCCCTAAATCTCAACATATGTAGTACATTCTTTGGTATGTCTTTAATCTTAAAGTTACAAACACGTGGTTATAAACTGGCCTTTGGTGTTTGGGGAGGAAATATTTAAATTGATTTCATTTTTAAAGTGGTCTAATAGTTCATCTCCAAAATGTGTAGCCTATACTTTAGGTTCGTTATAAACTTTGCTTTTGTAAAGAAGAAAAAAAATGCTCTGGGTTATTCATCTTTTCAGTTGAGTTCTTGTTGAGAAAAAAAAGGAGGAAGCAGTAGCTACTTAAGGACAAGAAGGATTTTCAAACACACACATACATACACAGCATCCATGAAATTTAGAACTGGTTAACTTACATTTTACTTGTGCATGTTGGCTGACTTCAGCATCCTAGTTCTAAACAGTAAACGTTTACATTTAAGATGTTAACTCCTCCAAGAACAGCGCTTTCCCTCCCTTCCTTTTTAATTCCACCTTAACGCATCTGCAAAGACGAAAGGAAACCAGCCCACATTTTAGCCCCTCCTACCAAGGATAAGACTTGAACTTCTCTGTGGTCCCGGGCTAAGAAAGGATCCCGACTGAAAACTAGAGGCGTAAAGGAGCCCGAAGGATCTCACTGTAACTCTGGGAACTGTAAGCAATCTATTTACTCTCCCCGCACCCCCATCCCCGCTCGCTCCCAGGTCTCTCTCCCCCTCTCGCTAACTTTTAGTTTCTACCTTGCTTGGAAGGAGGAAGGGACGGAGGGAAGGCTAGGAGGCATCGCTCTCTCGAAAGTCTGCATGCCCTCTGTATTTTCCAATAAGACACAGATCAGGGGACCTTAATTTGCTTCTAACAAATGCCAGTTTGCTTTCCGGGGGCTAGAGGCACCGTGGAGTCCAAGATAAGGCGTTTCCTTCTTTTACAGCCCGGAAAGAAAGCTAACGTTTAGAACCACAGCGAGGTGACTCTAGCTAGAGCTCCACGTGAGGTTGTGGCCAATGCCCATACGAGCGAGCAACCTGCTGTTTGACAGCCCTGAGGCTCTTTAGCGAAGGAATTTATCCACTCATTTAAGGTTTAATTGAAAAACGGTCATTTCGGTTACTTATGCAAAGCATACCTGGGTATTTAATGTGTAGCAGTGTTATGCGAAAAGATGGACAACATTGAAAAACTAATTGTACAATGACTGGCCTTCTGATTCGTCCTTCTAAGTTATTGGACATGCCAAGAGGGCAGAGCTTGAAACTAGATGTGGAAAAGATTTGCTCAAATAAGAAAGTTAAGTTTTGAGTGGGAAACTATTTTAGTAATTTCGTATTGAAAGCATTCGTTAAAAATAATAAAAAAGCCACTTGGATTTGAAATGATAGTGGTTTAATTTATTTAAGTCTCCTATATTGTACTCATTTTAGTCTTAGAAATGACCTCAAAACGTAAAACAAGAAATGGTCTTCAGGTTGGTTGATGACGTAAGCACTTATTCATCTAAGGGAGATGGAGCATACAGGAGGCAGACCATTTGGATGTATGTCAATTTCAACCTATGATATTTGCATGTATAACCTTTTGGATTCAAGGGGAATTTCTGTTTTGTTTTATTTCTGTTTGCTGCACAAATTTGAAATTGTGGCCTAAGAGAGGTTTGCAGGGAAGAATAATGAAACAAATCTTGCTTAAGAGTTTTAAAATTATATTCCAGTTATCTCTAAACCTTGCCGATCAAGTTGAATATTGGGATTAAACAACAGATATTTGGTTCTTTCATTGTGCAAAGAAAGAGTTAAATTTTCATTTAAGCAATAATTGTGAAATGCACAGAGAAGTGTTTAATCTGCATTTGCTCAAAACTGCTTCACAAACTTCCTGTAGGGGAAGCACATTTCATGGGATAAGAAACTAAGAAATGTATTTAATAATTTTCCTTTTCTCAATTAAACATGAATGAAAAATATCTCAAAAGTGACTTGCAATGTTAATTTTTTCCTTTTTTTACATTTTACATTTATCAGCTTCTTGCTAACAGTACCTGATAAAGCTCATCCCACAGAGGTAATTTGCCTGTGTTTTTAACCTATCAGTATCATTCCTAGTGTCTGCTTAGAAAGCAAAGTCATAAAAACCAAATTGTTTGCATATTAAAAAAATATGTTCCAGGAATAAAAAAGAGGAAGACAGAATTAGCTGTGGTTCCTTTTCCTCTCTTGTGCCTTTTATTTACCATTAGTTTTTTTCTTCCTCTTGCTTGTAGAGTTAAGCTTTAGTCATTCTCAACTTCTTTTTTATTTTCACAGACCCTTTTACAAATCTTATGAAAGCTGTAGATCCCTTCCCTGAATAATGACATATGCTCCTCAAAAATGCACAAATTTTTAAACACCTTTAGGAATTTCAGATTCTCCAAATGATTCATGTCATGTGAAAACATAGTATTTCTTAGAATTTTGGAGTTTTCTGACAGTATAAAATAATTAGCAAATTATTTCCCTTATAAGTAAAGAACTGCCTTATAGTGAATATTGCATTTATTCAGTTAGTGTTTCAGAACTCTAAATAATTGGTGTAATGGAAAAACTACTTGCCTGGAAATCAAATGACCTACATTCTAGACTCCACCCCAATAGTAATTTGCTGTACAGTCTTAAGCTTGCCATTTTTCTGTAACATCTGTATTTCTTATTGCCAAATGCAATCAGTAAAACGTAATAGGGAAGTAAGATACATGTTATTCTTTTTATTAGATTGTAGGATGTCTATATTTGCTACTTTTGCTCCAAAATTCTTAATGACATTTCCCAGCATAAGTATGTTTTATCATATTCTTATTTATTACAAAGATAATTCACGCTTATTGGTTAAATCTTGTCAAATATAGAAATTACAAAGAAGAAAAGGAAAACTGTACATATAGTCCCCCTAAGGGGTAACTACTTTTAAAATGTCATTTATTCAATCAGAAATATTTATTGAGTAACTAGCATGCATCAGCATAGAGACAAGGAATTCAAGTATATACATCTCTTTATATTTTTAGACATTTTTCTATAATACATTTATCCATATGTAGATTTCACAAAATTGTGATTGCACTTGTTAAAAGATAAACTGAGGCATATTAAAAAATATTTGAGTTTATTTGAGGAAAAAGTGATTGCAATGAGGCAGTGCCCAACCAGAAGTGGTTAGGAGTGCTTCACTGACATTATATGGGGGGAGAGATTTTATAGAGGAAAAGCAGAAGCAGAGTAAGGAATTTATTGATTGGCTACAGCGTAAAGCTTAGTTGGCTGTTTCTGAATGATTGTCCTTAGTTTTCGATTTTGTAACTTTGAGGCATTTACTGGCTTAAATTTTGGTTTGCTGATGCAGGTTGTGGTGGCATTAGGGTCACCTTAGTCTAATGACCTCCATGTTTAATTAATTTAATGCACTGTTCTTGCTGTTTTGTAACATGCTTCTCCTCAATCATGAAATTTTCTCACAAGACATTTTTATAGTCTTTAGCTTTTCTTTAATATTCATTCAGATAGTAAACAAATATTAGTGAGCCCTCCTATGGGTCAGGCACTATGCAAGTGATGGCAGTCTAGCCATGAGCCAGAGAGTATGGTGCTAAGATCTAATTTTTTGTCAGTGGAAATTCTGTATTAGCTGATTATAAATTGCTAGATCTTTACAGGGATGAAATTTTTCTGCTGTTATTAATAGTGTTTCACTTAGGACCTCTTAAAACAAATGTTTGTTACATTTGGATAGATTTTTACAACTTTATTTATTTATTTATTTTCGGTTGTGCTGGGTCTTCATTGCTGTTCGCCAGCTTTCTCTGGTTGCAGCGAGTAGGGGCTACTCTTCGTTGCAGGGTTTGGGCTTCTCATTGGCGTGGCTGCTCTTGTGGAGCACAGGCTCTGGAGCATGAGGGCTCAGCAGTTGCTGCACTGGGGCTTCAGCAGTCATGGCGCACTGGCTTAGTTGCTCCGTGGCATGTGGAATCTCCTGGACAGGGATCAAACCAGTCTCCCCTGCGTTGGTAGGTGGATTCTTATCTCCTGTGCCACCAGGGAAGTCCTGGATAGATTCTTAAAATGTATTTTTCAAGTTCTATCAAAAGTTCTCCTAAGTACAGGTGAGATTGTTAAGTCAAATGCTTAATCAAAATGTTCTTTTGTCAACTGTAAAAGGTTAATAATAATATTTATTGAGTATCTAGAGGATTTAAAAAATATTCAGCAAAATATTGTGGAGTGCTAGTTATTATTTTTGCCATTTTTCTGTTGATAAATATTGTATCCATGTATAAATAGAATAAGAGTATAATTTCCCTAAGCCAACATGATGTTAATATTCAAACAGAACAAATAACAGCAAATCAAAAAGCTGAGACAATTGTTATATGAAAATGGTATCTTGTTTAAATTTGCATTTCTTTCAGAAATAAGGTTGAATAGTTTTCATGGCAGCCCCTTCTGTCTCTGTGTTTATGAATTGCCTCTTTTAATGTGATTTTTCAATCTTTTTTTCAGTTTTAATTTCTAACGTGGTAAATATCAGTGGATATAACTTATATAATCAAAGACCCTTGCAGGTCCTCAATAATTTTGAAGAGTGTTAGGGGTCTTAACATTAAAGGCCAAATTTTGAAATAGAAATAGAAATTCTGTAGACATTGCTTTTTTCAAGTTTAAAGGATTTGTTCATATTGTTTCCTGATAACTTTTCTTAAAAAGTGGGTGAGAGGCATAGAAAAATGAAAGCAAGTTTTTTTATTCTCATAGACTGTCATTTTCTACAAAATCAGGGAAGTAGAAGAGATTTCCGAGAAGAGGGCCAAAACTTTTGTAGAATCTCCCACAGCTTTTGAAACGTCCAGACTTGCTTAATGCAGAGAAGATGGAGACAGGACTAAGGGTTACAGATAATTCTTGCTAAAGGCTTTGTAAGAAAAATGGTGTCCATGTTTGTCAAGAACTAACTTAGAGACAATGAATTTAAGCTTTAGCTATTCATCTTCTGCTCCTTGGCCACTAGGGCAGTGACAGTTGGGAGAACCAAAGAGTTGGTTCTGGAGTTCTTTCCAAAGAAACCAGTGCAACAGAGCTGATTTTGTTGCTGTCTTTTGATGCTGCTATACACCTGAGAAAAAGAGATGCACCCTAATTTTGCTACCCTTGCCAGTGTGTGATTCTCACTTTTTTTTTTTTTTTTTGGATTCTCTTTGATTCCTGGTCCACTCTTAGAACATTCTTTGAAAATATAATTTATTTCTCCATCATACAAATATAATATAAGCTTAAGTAATTCAGTGCTCTCCATAAGCAGGTTTATGAAGCTGCACCACCAGTTTTATTGAATGAGTTGAAATAGCTTTAGTGAAACTCAGCAATGGTCTGTAAGTGATCCCTGTCAGAGTTTAATAACCACTGAGTCAAAGATGAAGGACTGGGACCACGTTGCACTCATTTCCCTTGCTTTTCCTTTTTATAGGGAGGAGAGTGCACTTGTAAATCAACTGCGCCCTTTTCCTTAATATTCCTCATTTGCTTGACTTCTGAAGTCTGCAGGGAAGTTTATGCACTTTAGGTAATAGTCTGTTTTGAGTTAGAAAACAAATATCCATAATATGTGTGATTTCAGTCTTCCATAATATGAAAAACTCATTTTGGTAACACTGAGCTTTGTTTTTCATTTTATTTAATTTACAATCTGTTTTCTGATTACCTGGTTTGAAACAAAATATCAGAGGGACAATAATACCTTTTGTTTACATAGCATTTTTTGGTTTATGAAGAGACTGCTTAAGAACTTTGTTCATATACTAACCATGTAAGTTAGCAGAGCAGATATTCACATTTTACACATGTGAAAGAGGTGTGGTTGGACAGTTATATACCATAAGTCCCTTATATACAAACCTTCAAGTTGTAAACTTTCAAAGATGTGAACATATGTCGCAGCCCCTGTATGCCAGCGTTATATCATACTACTGTACATTTCAAAGTACTATACTGTAAGATTTAAAATGTTTTCTCTATTTTTTGTGTTGGCTTTTTATGTGACAAATATTATTAATATAAACCTGTTACAGTACAGTACTATATAGTCGCTTGTGTTAATTGGGTACCTAGGCTAACTTTGTTGGGACTTATGAATACACTCTTGGAATAGAACGGGTTCATATGTTGGGGACTTGCTCTAGCTTATTTAGTATCCAAGTCTTATGATTTTCATTTTGATGTATTTTGTATGCTTCAATTGACTCATTGATTGGTTTATATTTCCAGTTTTGATGCATGTCATTTAAGACTGTCCACCTCTTCCTGTTTGTGTTAACATCAGAAAAATTATAGGGCAAGAACTAGAAGGTACACATCCCAACAGTTCCCCTCTTAACTATTCTGTTCTTATAATGGGATTACTGATTGACATAATAGAGGAAGTTGCATAAACATTTAAGAATGATTGAAGAAGTAGTATATGATATATTTATTTGTTGAATTAGCTCCTTTTTAATGAAAAAAAAATTCTTTTTTTTCCCATTTAATTAATTAATTTATTTTTGCCTGAGGCACCACAGGGTGTGTGGAATCTTATTTTCCTAACTAGGGATTGAACTTACACCCCTTGCACTGGAAGCACAGAGTCTTAACCCCTGGACTGCCAGGGGAGTCTCTGGAAGTATTATATAATTTAGAATTTCTTACTTTGTAACTATTTAGCATTGTATATAGGTATATGCTACTTTAAGAAAATAAGGTATATGAAGTTTAGTCCAAAAATACAAAATAGACATATTATGAGTTGTACAAAAAACGCTAATTCTACTGAAGATTTTACTTTTATTTGGTAATAGAGCATTCTTTTAGAATATTCTGAGTATAACCTGCAGAGCCTATGGTTCCTTTGGCCTCATTAATATTGGTAGTTAGCTTAAAGCATTCATATTGAAATAGTTACTCTGACTTTGGATTTATCATTTGTATGAAAACCTCATCATTATTTTACCTTTCTAAGCAACTCAGTAGCTTACCTAAACTAGATATTGTTTTTTTTCTGGAGTAAAATCAACTTTAGTTATAGAATGGCTTATTACACACACATATGTAAAACTCCATCATAAATAACACACAGTAGGTCATGTTTGACTGCTAGATGAAACTGTGCCCTTTGACACATAAGGTCAGCAGGTAGCTTCTGAATTTCCGTCAGTAAACAGACACACTTCCTATTTGCCCCATACTTTTATGTCCATAGCTTCGACAAGATGAGTGCCGTACCTCAGCAGTAAATTGAAGGGTTAGACCCTTTATGTATTCTTGCGAGATTCTTGCATCTGTAATTGTAGAAGAGATAGTGTCTGCCTGGGATTGTTTAAGGGGAGATAACTGGTGTCTGTAAGTTTTCTTCAGCCTCTTCTTGGCATGCTGGATATTAATTTCCCAATCAGGAATCAAACTGATGCCTCCAGCAGTGGAAGCGTGGAGTCTTAACCACTGGAATGCCAGAATTGTCCCCAGGCTCTCATTTTTTATTTCTTGAAACAAAAAGGTCGTCCATTTTATGGTCTTTTTATATGTAGTTGATGCAATATTATGTGAGTAGTAAGAAAGTGCATGTGCGTACACGTTTTCAGTTGCGTCCAACTCTGCAACCCCATGGACTGTAGCCTTCCAGGCTCCTCTGTCCATGGAATTTTCCAGGCAAGAATACTGGAGGGAGTTGCCATTTCCTTCTCCAGGGCTTCTTCCCAACCCAGGGATTAAACTCATGTCTCTTGTGTCTCCTGCGTTGGTGGGCAGATTCTTTACCACTAGCACCATCTGTCCAGTAAGGAAAGTAATTTAGAGCAATTAAGTAAGAATTTCTAGAACAGCATCCTGGGAGAAAGTATCTAAAGATGCATATGGCTTTGAGGACATACTAGATTCCTGCATTTGTAATTAAGATTTCTTAGTATCCATCAATCCCTGTTATTATCTACCTCAAACAGGTATCAACTTCCTTTCCATGCAACTGTCATGAAGAAGTGACAGACGAGTTTAAAGCTGGTTGAGGTTGTATGAACTTAGATCTCAAAGAGACGATGCTAGGGCATTTCTGTAGTTCATGGAACTAGTTTTCAAAATCATTGCTTTCAGTGTGCAATGGGAATTCATGTTCAAATATGACTTCAGAATATCATTATATCATTGATAAGTATGCCCTTAACTTATTTTAGGATGATTTCTCACAGCAAAAATTCTCATTTATAAAGATTGCTTAATTAAAAATTTAGTTGCAAAATATTAAGATGTGTGGTATTTATTTTTTTGAGGCAGTGGCAATCGGGTTTATATTTAAAATATATAAATGTTCGCAATGTTTATATGAGATTTTTTTCTTATTTTTATCACTAATGACCCCTCTGTTGTCAGTGAAAAGCAATAAAAGAACCAGTTTTTTGAGACTCATTCAGTGTTTGCAGAAAATTTTACTGTCTGCTTAAATTATGTGTTAAATTGATAAATTGGCTTGGTTGATTAATACCTTATGAGCTACTGTCACAATGAAATACGCACTCTTGTAGAAATTATAATTTTCTGTGAAGAAAAGAATTTCTAGATACTGTTCATGAGAATGATTTGATCCCTGGGTTGGGAAAATCCCCTGGAGGAGGGCATTGCAACCCACTCCAGTATTCTTCCCTGGAGAAGTCCAGGGAAGAGCTGGAGCCTGGTGGGCTACAGCCCATGGGGTGGCAAAGAGTCGGACAGGACTGAAGTGACTTAGCACACACACGCATTCATTAATATATGCAACATGCCTAAGAAAAGAGTAGGAAACATATACCTTTTAAAAATTCTTCAAAGAAGAAGAGGTATTAGAGAAAGCATATTAGATAGTCTGTACTCACTTTTTCACTTAAGAATTTTACCTGCTGGGTCAAGGAAATAAAAAGGCAGATGCTAGTATTATCCAGGAATGTTTGATCTCTGGGCTATGCACATTTTTTCCTTCACGAATTCAATATGTTTTAATTAATAATAACTACATGCTAGGCACTGTGCTACATTTACGACATACCTGAATAAAGAGTTAATTCCTGCTTGGAGGAGAGAGATAATAATTAAGCAAATAATAAACAAATAATAAGAGGAGCAAATGGACTTTATTACTACAGGCTAACCTGGGGAGGTGAAGGAAAGGTTTCCTGGGGAGGTAAAATTTAAACTGGGATGTGAAGGTTGAGAAGCCAGGCATGAAAGGGGAAGGGATTGAGGGTGGTGAAGCTCAGATGGGAGCTTCAGACAGAGAACAGCATTTGCAAATAAGCCTGCAAAGGAACAACCAAGAAATCTGATGGAAAACCAGTAGTTAGGATGATGTCATGGAACTAAAAAAGCAAAGTGGTTCCAGAGAAACAGGATAGGAAAGTTGGCAACCACATTTGAAAACTTGGAAGTCATTAGTGGTATTAATAAGAGCAGTTCCAGTGGAGTGGTGGGGATTCGATAACATGGCGGAGGGGATGGGAGATGAGGACTCTGAGGACATGAATAGATACATTGGGAGCAAATGGCCCTTTCAAGAAATGTGCCCAGGAAACACAAGATAAAAATGGAGACATACTCTTGGCAGAACCTCTAGGAGTTCAGTTCAGTTCAGTTCAGTTCGGTCGCTCAGTCGTGTCCGACTCTTTGCGACCTCATAAATCGCAGCACGCCAGGCCTCCCTGTCCATCACCAACTCCCAGAGTTCACTCAAACCCATGTCCATCGAGTTGGTGATGCCCTCCAGCCATCTCATCCTCTGTCGTCCCCTTCTCCTTCTGCCCCCAATCCCTCCCAGCATCAGGGTCTTTTCCAATGAGTCAACTCTTCACATGAGGTGGCCAAAGTACTGGAGTTTCAGCTTTAGCATCATTCCTTCCAAAGAAATCCCAAGGCTCATCTCCTTCAGAATGGGTTGGTTGGATCTCCTTGCAGTCCAAGGGACTCTCAAGAGTCTTCTCCAACACCACAGTTCAAAAGCATCAATTCTTCAGCACTCAGCTTTCTTTATAGTCCTACTCTCACATCCATACATGACCACAGGAAAAACCATAGCCTTGACTAGATGGACCTTTGTTGGCAAAGTAATGTCTCTGCTTTTGAATATGCTCTCTAGGCTGGTCATAACTTTCCTTCCAAGGAGTAAGTGTCTTTTAATGCTGGGCATCTTTGGTACTGATGTGTGAGTGCAGAAGTGGGAGTCTGTCTTTTGAGAGACCCCAGTCATGTTCATTGATGGAAGAAGGGGGTGGAAAAACACCCCGGGGGAAGGCAGTCTTCAACACCGGAAAACAGGTTGGAAGGGATTTTTTTTTTCAGCTTTATTTGGTAATTTACTGATATTTTAATAGTAACCATAATTGTTTTTCTAGTCGTTAAAGCAAGTGGTGTATTCCTACTATTTTTTAAAAAATGGAAACATGAAGGGAAAAGAAATGTGAAGTCAGGGGGAGACTAACACAGTTTGCCAATCAGATGATCTAGTAGAAAGTAAAGTTTGATAACTTAGAAAAGAAAGGCATGGCCATTAGAGGGAAGTACCTGAGGAAGATAGAGGGATTTTGTGTCTAGAAGCCACCCATGGGTCGCAACAGGAGGGGGAACTCTGCTTCCTTCATGACAGGGAGAAGGAGAACCCGAGTGCCTGGGCAGAGGAGTTGGCAGAGTCGCTGGTGGGAAGATGGGGCACTTCTGTCCGCTGCCTTCTGTGTTTTCAGTGAAGGGAAATGAGGTCACAGCCAAGAGTGAGGGTGGGGTCAGGTGAGAGACTTGAAGGGGAGAAGAAAGTCTTTCTAGCGTTGGCATAGAAGGGCACCAGAACAATTTAGCAAGATGCTGTGTAGTCGTGAGAGCCTCTCTGAGATTTGAGAAAGTGAACCTAAGATTAAAAACCAGTTTGCCAGGTTAGGTGGTTTTTCTCCAGCTATGTTTAAATGCTAGGAGCAAACCTAGAAAAGCCAGAATGGCTTCAGTTTTTCTGGATAGCTTTGTTTTGTTTGGTTTCAGGGGAATGAAAGAAATCTAGAGAGAGTGAAATCTTTAAAGAGTGAAAGAAAATCTAGAAATCCTTAAAATAAACCACCGAATACACAAAGCAAACAAAACAAAACACCTAAAACAAAAATACATAGAAATTCATGAGCATGTAGAATACACATCCTTTTTTCTAGAGTAATTATTAACTAGTAGGGAGTAGTCACAGATTAGCTTGATTTCCAGCATCTGATTGGCAAGGATTGAGTCTTTGTTCTTTTACACTCTTGGCCTCTGGGCTTAGCCAACTGGTAGGCCTGGTTCTATACTTCAGTGGCCCTCAGTGCCTTTAACCTATTTCCAGGAGCCATTCTGCTGGGCTCCTTTTCCTTCCTAGTTGATAGATTGTTAAGTTCTAAAAGTTTTAACTGTTGCCATGCCTACCTTTCTTGGATGTCTAGCTGGGTTCTAGTGTATGGTTTATATCTTACTCCTCAACTCCTGCAAGCTCCTAAGGCCACCTCAGTGCTCCCTAGAAGACAGTGGTTATAGACTTGGAACCATTACAACTGTGCAATGTAAAGAGAGCTGAAACATTGAGTGATTGTAATCCACCACTGCAAAGAAGGGTCTTTTCATGTACACACTGCCATATTTAGAATGGATAACCAACAAGGATCCGCTGGACAGTACAGGGAGCTCTGCTCAATGTTATGAAGCAGGATGGGATGGGAGTTGGAGGGAGAATGGATACAGGTATATATATGGCTGAGTCCCTCCGCTGTTCACCGTGAACTATTACAACGTTGTTCATCAGCTATACCCCAAGATGAAATAAAAAGTTTTATAAAGGTTATTTAAAAAAAGAAATACTGACTCTTGTATTTCCTCAAAGTTAAAAAAAATCTTGTTTTAATAAATTTTTGATTCAATAGCCATTTTTCATAAATATTTTTATTGAAGCGCTCTGGTTTTATACTGTTGATGGCCAGGTGCTTCCATGAACGGGAAGCAGTGAATCTGTGTGTGTCAGGCTGGGCAGGGAGGTATGGAGAGGAAACTCTTTGTGATCAGATGAACTTGAGTGTGCTTCTGGCTCGGATGTTTCTCAGATGCACGGCCTGGCACTCAGGAGATGCCTCTTTGTCCTCCTTTCCTCCCTGTTTCAACGACACATGTCTAACATGTGTTGGAAAGTCATCCTGGACTTTATTCCTGGTGCTGCCCAAATTTCCTTAGGCTGTGGTTTAGTTATCAAACTTCTTCCTGTCCAAAATGAAGAGAAGAGTATAACTTTGCTTTTGGTAATTTTGCATTTTCACAAACCCATTGAGGCATAATATTTCATGGGTAGAAGCTCAACTGAAACATTCTTATAGGTTTTATTAATGTTCTTGTCTCTGTTCTCTGCTGTTGATCAAAGACTGAGGAAATGTAAATTTCATAATTTGGAGCAAATGAGTATTTCTAGTTCATTTTAACCTGTGCTTATTATGTGTGTGTGTGTGTTAGTTGCTCAGTCATGTCTGACTCTTTGTGATCCCACGGACAGCAGCCCTCCAGTCTCCTCTGTCCATGGGCTTTTTCAAGGAAGAATATTGGAGGGGGTTGCCATTTCTTTCTCCATGTGCTTATTATATGTAACCCCTAAATATTCAGGTTGGGTTTACATGTTTATTACAGTGCTAGCAGAGGGAACAAAAGCCATTTAGTTTTCTATTGTTTTACCCCTTACAGTTCTGTAAGTTCTGTCTTCAAAAATTTTACATTGAACTTTAGAATTATCTGGGTGTATTCCACAGAGGTAGCGAGAGAAAATGCAAGCCTTCAAAGCATACATAAATACCATTTAAGAGGTCTACTACACTGCATAGATTCCATGTATTTCAATATAATTGGTTTCCTTTGTAACCCAGTGCTTTCATTTTAAGAATTTTTCAGGGTCAGACCATATCATGGGGTCTGCAGTCTTCACCAGACTGCCAAAGAGATCCAAGACACAAAACATCTTAAGGGCTCCTGAGAATTCCTCCTCAGATGCACACTTCCTATGAACAGAGTTCTTAATCCTGCAAACGACTAAATTTCTGGATTATTTCAAAAGCGAATTGTCATTCACAGTGTCTAGAAGCCCCTTCTAAAACTTCTTACAACCTGAAAACAGAATGGTGAACTTGAACCCATATTAAATGTTACACAATCCAGGATTTGTAGAACGCTCATGTCATGCTTCGTGGTTTAGCTTCCCAGTAACCCATGAGATGGGTGGGTATACGGAGCCTCTGATCTTCCACAGCTCCTGCTATTTTTTCTTTCATTTTTTTCCACTTCAAGATCATAGTCAGCATCCCACTTTTAATTATGAGATCAACCTCAGTGGCTGCTTTAAATAGTTACAGTGTGAGTTGAAAAGTAAAACTTCTCCAGAATGTTATAACTCATCCAGTAATAAAATGGCTTTCATGAAACACTGAAGCCATCATGACGGTTTTCCTGGGGGGTTTCCCTGGACTGTTTTCTTTAGAAAAAGATATGTCTTTCCCTGCTGTGGCAATCTTGAGTACGTCATAAAAAGAGGCAGCAATTAAAGAGGGAGTGGAGCCCTCACCAAAACACAGATACACTCTAGGGGGACATATTTGCAAACCGTCTGGTCTGGAGAGAGAAAATTGTAGAAATAAATGCACTTTTCAAAACCCATTCCTTTTCCTGGCATTTTGTGCCACGTTGTTAGGTATAGTTAAGAAGCGTTAATACTGATTCCTCTCCATGATCAGTTTCTTTTAAATAAAAGGTGGAACATTTTCTGAAAATGAGCGTAATATAGTTTGTTCAGTGTCAGTGAGACATTAGTGGTCTGTGTGGGGAAGAAAATTTTTTAAAACTTTTTTTTTCATATTTTATTTTTGGAATATAACTGCTTTACAATATGATACTAGTTTCTGTTGTACATCAAAGTGAATCAGCTGTATGTACACAGGTGTTTCTTCCCTCTTAAGCTTCCTTCTCACCCTCCACCTCCCCTCATCCCACAACTTAAGATCATTACAGAGTACTGAGTTGAGCTTTCTGCGCTACACAGCAGGTTCCCATTAGCTGTCTGTTTTACCCGCGGTAGGGTATATATATGTCAGTGCTACCCTCAATTCATCCCATCCTCCCCTCCCCTCTCTGTGTCCACACATCCGCTGTCTACCGATCTCTAGGGTTTGCAAATATGTCCCCCTAGAGTGTATCTGTGTTTTGTTGAGGGCTCCACTGCCTCTTTAATTGCTGCCTCCTTTTATGATGTGCTCAAGATTGCCACAGCAGGGAAAGCCATCTGAGTCTCTATTCCTCGCCTGCAAATAGATTGATCTGTACAATTTTTCTAGATTCCATATATATATTAATATATGATGTTTTTCTCTTTCTGACTTATTTCACTCTGTATGATAGACTCTAGGTCCATTGTGAGAAGAGGAATTTTTAAAAAACCATCCATGTAGGATTTGTAAGTCAGCGTCTAATAACTATGATTCAAATCTAAAAAAGTATAAAAGGTGAAAATGGCTCTTTGCCAGCTTTATTTAACCAATCACAGAGAGAAACTCAGTTATTCCTTTCCTTCAGATTCATATCTTAAGCCTGCTTCACGCCACCAAAAAATAGCTTAGCAACTTAAAATAGTGGTCAAACTAAGTTGTATACAAATGCTCTTCTAATTTTGGCTCTATTATCTTTTTAGCCTGAGTGTTTCAGGGGAGTGGAGGGAAAGGAGAGGAAGGGATGCTGAAAGGGTGTAAAGAAAGGGCCCCAGCTTGAGAGTGCAAGATGAGTTCAGCTGTTTCCGAAACTGGGTGAACTCTAGGTTTGTTTATATCTTTAGACCTCAGCTTACAAATGTGCACAAGGTCTGTCTAGGTGGCGATTATGACTGCTTCTTTTTTGTGATCTTAAAATAGAGCCCGAATGGCTCCTTATTTTTTGCCACCAAAGTGGTGAAACAATGGAAAAATAACAGCAGACTGTGAGGACACATTATTGCTCTTTTGTAATGCAGCGTGTGAAACTGGGCTAGCCAGTTTTCTGGTCCTTAAAATAGTTTTGTACTTCCCAATCATGAAGGGGTAAAATAAACTACATTATGCATTGTGTCTCACTTAAGTACACTCTGTGTGTGTGTGTGTGTGTGTGTGTGTGTGCGCGCGCGTGCGCACATATGCATATGTGCACGTATGGGGTGTGCTTTCAAAATAACCAGATAAGGGAGGCTGGTCTATCTAAACAGTGCTGTGCTCTCTCTTCTTTATCTCCTCCCGGCCCTAGTTGAGGTGCCCATTTTATGACTTCTGGACCTCTCTGCTGGTTACTCCTCCCTTCTCAAATGCCACCCTTTCCCGTTAACAGTTGTATGCTTACTTGTTTATCTGTTGTATTTATATTACTGAACTGTGATGTGGACTAATTTGTGCCCCTCCCCATTCATATGTTAAAGTCCTAACCACCCCCACCCAGGCCCTGAGAATGTGACTGTTTTTGGAGATTAGGTCTTTAAAGAGACAACGGAGTTAAACGAGGCCCTCAGGATGGGCCCTCATCAAACTGACTGGTGTTATTATGAGAAGGGGCTTCCCTGGTGGCTGAGATGGTAAAGAATCTGCATGCAATGCAAGAGAGCTGGATTTGATCCCTGCATCAGGAAGATCCGCTGGAGAAGGGTATGGCAGCCCACTCCGGTATTCTTGCCTGGAGAATTCCATGGACAGAGAAGCCTGGTGGACTATGGTTCATGGGGTTGCAAAGATTTGGACGCTCAAAGAAACACCAGGGGAACGTGGGTACAGAGGAAAGACCATGTGTGGATTCAGGGAGAAGACGGTATCTTCAAACCAAGAAGAAAGGCATCAGAAGAAGCCAAACCTGGGACCTCCCTGGTGGTCCAGTGGCTAAGAATTCACCTTCCATGCAGGGGTCATGGGTTCAATCTGTGGTTAGCGAGCTAAGACCCCACATGCTGTGGGGCAAGTAAATCTGTGTACTGCAAGCATTGATCCCCTGCGGTCTAGAGCCCCTGCGCCACAAGAGAAGCCAGAGCTACAACTAGAAACTCTCAAGTACTGCAACTAAGACACAGCAAAGCCATAAAACCCCACACCTGCTGGGCATTTTGATCTCAGTCTTCTGGCCTCTAAAACTGTCAGAACATAAATTTCTGTTGTTTAAGCCATGTAGGTTGTGGTGTTTTATTCCAGTAGCCCTAGCAAGTGAATACAAAGTATCACTTCCACTGGGTCCGCTTTCTCTGCCTGTGCTGCGGGTTCTTCTGTAGAATGGCAGAATGAGGTTGAAAGAGAATTTGGTATGAGTTAGAGGGTCAGGATTCTAGGACCAGCTCAATATTTGAAGCTGGACGAGCTGGGCAACATTTCTTAGTCTTTCTGGAAGTCAGTATTCTCTTGTAGAGTATATGAGGGCCCATCTGCCTCAGTTTGAGTTGTCAGTGATTTTTAAACTGATTTTAAACACTCACCCTTTATTTCTAAAACGGCAATAGCAATTCCTCTCTTATTATGAAGGCAAAACAGGATGATATATAAAAATCACTTAGCACAGCATCACTGGCATCTAGCAAATGTTTAATGTGAACTTTGAAGATTAAGTATTTAAATTAGTAATTGCTGAGATATTTTCCAGCTTGTCATTCCAGGTTCTATAATTAGGTTCTACTTCTCCTTAACTGTTACTCAACGCAGAACCTCATCTGTGGTTTAATCAGTTTTCCCCTATACTCCATACAAATCCCCAAGTTTGTTCATTTATCCTTTAATAAATATTAGTTGAGTGATCACTTGAGGTCCAACAAGAATACGGGGAGAAGGAGACAGAATTTCCCTCTTGTTGCTCAATACCCTCTCAATCATGGCAGTAGTGTACGTAATGCTGTGGTAAGAGATAACTAGGAGAAATACAGGGTCCTAACCATGTAGATAAAAGAGCCGGTTTACTTCAGAGAGTGAGTTTATGCAGAATCCTGAAGGACAGGCAGAGACTCTGCTGTGCTGAAGGCATGTGGGGGAGGGAGTCCTTGGTAGTCCAGTGGTTAAAACTCTGTGCTTACACTGCCAAGGGCCCCAGGTTTGAGTCCTTGATCTAGGAACTAAGATCTCACAGACCATGCATGGCGAGGCCAAGAAGGTATGTGGGAGGGGGGGTAGGAAGGTTTTGGGCGGCATTTTGGGGTGACTGGGTAGCACTGATAAGAGCCTGAGATGGGAAGGGCATCTATCTCCACTGTGGCTGTAGCTTGCTATTCATGACCTTTTCCCACAGCACATGTTTTCATCCTCCCCTTTCTAGACATTTGGGCCCTTTCCTGGTTTCAAATATCAGCTCAGTTTTTTGCCTTCTCCAGCAAGCCTTGTCTGTTTTAAACCACAGAAATCTTTCTCTGTTCTGAAACTCTAGGAGATTTTCCGTATAAACTTGTCTGAATAAATAATGAACTCTCAATAATGAAATTTTGAGAGACAAAGAAGCAGAGTCAGTGGTCTAGGAATAAAAATAGAGTGGGAAAAGTCAATTCAAAAGGAATATTGTCGACGAACATCAGTGAGGGAGCAGGTATCTCACTGCAGGGCCCAATAGGCACAAACCATACTCTTGGTTTTCTGGCTTGAGAAATAGACCCAGTTCATTAATCTGTGCCTTTGTATCTGGTGGCATGCTTTTCCATTTCCTTGGAAATGGGAGAGTTATTTTAACGGATTTTGTGCGTGTGTGTGTGTGTTTATGTAATTTTGGGCTGCACGGTGTCTTTGTTGCTGCACAGGCCTTCTCTTGTGGAGGGGTGCAGGGGATACTCTCTGCTTGTGGTGCTGGGGCTTCTTGCAGTGGCTTCTCTTGTTGCAGAGCACAGGCTCTAGGTGAATGAATGGACTTCAGTAGCTGTGGTGCACGGGCTTTGTTGTTCCAGCACGTGTGGAATCTCCCTGGACCAGGAATTGAACCTGTGTTCCCTGCATTGGCAGGCAGACCGTTATCCAACGTACCATCAGGGAAGTCCTTGTATTAAAATTAGGGTTCAGCCTAAGAGACAGGCTTCCCAGGTGGCTCAGTGGTAAGGAATCTGCCTGCCAGTGCAAGCAATACAGGAGACACAGGTTTGATCCCTGGATTGGGAAGATCACTGGAGAGGGAAATGGTAACCCTCTCCAGTATTCTTGTCTGGAAAATCCCACGGACAGAGAAGTCTGGTGGGCTACACTCCATAGGGTTGCAAAGAATTGGACATGACTTAGTGACTTAGCACATATACACAGCCTGAGAGACAGTTCTAATTTAAAGCAGCTCATTTACTTAATTCTTATTGTTTCTTCATTCTTCTGTGCTTGTTGGTGATGTCTAACTCTTTTCTTAGCCTAGGTTTTAGAAAAGCAACAGCAAAATAATTTAAGGATTTAAAACTTTATTGATGTCTTAGTAACTGTGTGTGTGTATTTATATTTATGGATGATGATGGAAACAGTAATGAACTATCCTTAGTCCTTTTAGAACATGTTTCTATATCCAGAATAATGGAGAAAGCTTTGAATTTGGAAGCAGATAAATCAGAGTTATATATATACACACACACACACACACACACACACACATATATGTATGCATATGCTGCTGCTGCTGCTAAGTCACTTTAGTTGTGTTCAACTCTGTGTGACCTCACAGATGGCAGCCCACCAGGTTCCGCCGTCCCTGGGATTCTCCAGGCAAGAACACTGGAGTGGGCTGCCATTTCCTTCTCCAATGAAAGTGAAAAGTGAAAGTGAAGTCGCATACACATACATACAATTTTATAGATCAGAAATAGCAGTACTTTTTAATCTCAATTAAAACTCATTTTTGCGTATCACAAATACACAGTCTTTATAGAAAAGATGCTCATCAAACTTGCCTATTTGAGTTTCTTAGAAATCTTCATAGAGCCAAACCAATCTCAGGAATTTGGGAGAAAGCATGTTTCATAACTAATAATAACAAATGATACGTTTGTATACTTATGACCTGCTAGGTACTGTGCATAATTGTTGACATACATACCTTCAATTCATCCTCCCATTGCCTCTGTGAGGTGTGGGAACCATTTCTCCCATGTTACAGATAAAGAAACTACTATAATTGTGTGGAGGCTCCACAAACTGCACCCATATAGGACAGTAAACTTAGTCAGTATTGTGTGTGTTCTGAAGACTCTATCCGCTGTCTGCTCCCCACCTCTGTCCCTCTCATCAGGTCTCTTTAGTCCCTAAGACACAACAATCTTGAAATTATACCAGTTAACAGGCCCTACTGTGGTCTTTAAGTGTTCACATGAAAGGAAAAGTCACATGTCTCTCACTTTTAAATAAAACACTAGAAATAAGGTTAAGCTTAGTGAAGAAGGCATGTTGAAAGTTGAGATGGGCCGGAAGCTAGGCCTCTTGTGCCAGAGTTAGCTTAAGTTGTGAAATGCGCAGGAAAAGTTCTTGAGGAAATTAAAAATGCTACTCTAATGAGCACATGAATGATAAGAAAGCAAAACAGCCAACAGCCTTTCTGCTGATATGGAGAAAGTTTCAGTGGTCTGGATGAAAGATCCAGTTAACTACAAAATTTAATTCAGCCAAAGCCTAATGGTGAGCAGGGCTCTAACTCTCTTCAGTTTTATGAGGATTGAGAGAGGTGAGGATACTGCAGAAGAAACGTTTGAATCTAACAGAGCTTGGTTCTTGAGGTTTCAGTAAAGAAGACACATGCAAGGTGAGACAGCAAGTACTCATGTAGAAGCTACAGTGAATTATCCAAAGGCTCTAGCTAAGGTAATCACTGAAGGTGGCTAAACAATGGATTTTCAATGGAGATGAAACGACCTTCTATTGGAAGAAGATGCTATTTAGGACTTCAATAGCTAGAGAGGGGAAGTCATTGACTGGCTTTAAAGTTTCAAAGGACAGGCTGATTTCACAGTTGCATCTTGTGATTTTAAGTTGAAGCCAGTGCTCGTTTACCATTCCAAAAATCCTAGGGCCCTTCAGAATCTACTCTGCTGTGATCTATAAATGGAACAACAAACTTGGATGAAAGCATATCTGTTTACAGCATGATTTATTGAATATTTTAAGCCTACGACTGAGACCTACTTCTTGAAACAAAGGCCTTTCAAAATACTACTATTGTTCATTGACAATGCAGTTATTACCCAAGAGCTCAGACAGAGATGAAATTAATGTTGTTTTCATGCCTCTTGACACAGCATCTATTTATTTGACTCAAGTCTTGTTCTTTAAGAAGTAAATTTTATATGGCAATTGCTGCCTCTGATTGGTCTGGGCAAAGTCAACTGAAAACTTTATAAAGGATTCTCAATTCTGGATGCCATGAAGAACATTTGTGATTCATGGAAAGAGGTCACAATTTCAACATTCACAGAAGTTTATAAGAAGTTGATTCCAATCCTCAAGGATGACTTTGAGGGGTTCAAGATTTTGGTGGCGTAAATAACTGTGGTGGAAATGCTGAGAGAACTGGAACTAGAAGGGAGCCTGAAGATGTGACTGAATTGCTACAGTCTGATTGATAAAACTTGAAAGGATGAGGAGGTGCTTCTTATGGATGAGCAAAGTGTTTTCTTAAGGTTGTATCTACTCCAGGTGAGGATGCTGTGAAGACTGTTGAAATGACAGTGAAACAATTAAGATATTACATAAACTTAGTTGGTAAAGCAATAGCAAGGTTTGAGAGGATTGACTCCAATTTTGAAAGAATTTTACTCTGGGTAAAATGCTCTCAAATAACATTGCATACTACAGAGAAATTGTGCTTGTGAGGAAGAATTAATTGATGCGGCAACCTCCATTGTTGTCTCATTCTAAGTAATTGCTACACACACACAAAAGAAATTGCCATAGTCAGCCCAGCCTTCAGAAACCACCATCCTGGTCAGTCAGCAGCCATCAACATTGAGGTGGGACTCTCCACCAGCAAAAGATTATGACTCACAAAGGCAAACTATTCAATATTACAGTAATCAAAGTATGTGCCCCCCACTAGTGCTGAAGAAGCTGAAGTTGAATGATTCTATGATGACCTACAAGACCTTCTAGAGCTAACACCAGAAAAAAATGTCCTTCTAGCTCAGTTGGTAAAGAATCCACCTGCAATGCAGGAGACCCTGGTTTGATTCCTGGTTCAGGGGTATCCACTGGAGAAGGGATAGGCTACTCACTCCAGTATTCTTGGACTTCCCTTGTGGCTTAGCTGGGAAAGAATCCACCTGCAATGTGGGAGACCTGGATTCGATCCCTGGATTGGGAAGATCCCCTGGAGTAGGGAAAGACTACACACTCCAGTATTTTGGCCTGGAGAATTCCATGAACTGTATAGTCCACAGGGTCACAAAGAGTTGGACATGACTGAGTGACTTTCACTCTCATCATAGGGGACTGGAATGCAAAAATAGGAAGTCAAGAGATACCTGGAGTAACAGGCAAGTTTGGCCTTGGAGTACAAAAATGAAGCAGGGCAAAGGCTAACAGAGTTCTGCCAAGAGAATGCACTAGCCATAGCAAACACCCTCTTCCAACAGTACAAGAGACAACTCTACACATGGACATCACCAGCTGGCCAATACCAAAATCGCATTTATTGTATTCTTTTCAGACAAAGATGGAGAAGCTCTATACTGTCAGCAAAAACAAGACCGGGAGCTGACGGTGGCTCAGATTATGAACTCCTTATTGCCAAATTCAGACTTAAACTGAAGAAAGTAGGAAAAACCACTAGACCATTCAAGTACGATCTAAATCATATCCCTTATCAAAATTCTCCAAGCCAGGCTTCAGCAATATGTGAACCATGAACTCCCTGATGTTCAAGCTGGTTTTAGAAAAGGCAGAGGAACCAGAGATCAAATTGCCAACATCCGCTGAATCATGGAAAAGCAAGAGAGTTCCAGAAAAACATCTATTTCTGCTTTACTGATTATGCCAAAGCCTTTGACTGTGTGGATCACAATCAACTGTGGAAAATTCTGAAAGAGATGGGGATACAGACCACCTGACCTGCCTCTTGAGAAATCTGTATGCAGGTCAGGAAGCAACAGTTAGAACTGGACATGGAACAACAGACTGATTCCAAATAGGAAAAGGAATGCATCAAGGCTGTATATTGTCACCCTGCTTATTTAACTTATATGCAAAGTACATCATGAGAAACGCTGGACTGGAAGAAACACAAGCTGGAATCACGATTGCCAGGAGAAATATCAATAACCTCAGATATGCAGATGACACCACCCTTATGGCAGAAAGTGAAGAGGAGCTAAAAAGCCTCTTGATGAAAGTGAAAGAGGAGAGCAAAAAAGTTGGCTTAAAGCTCAACATTCAGAAAACGAAGATCATGGCATCCAGTCCCATCACTTCATGAGAAATAGATGGAGAAACAGTGGAAACAGTGTCAGACTTTATTTTTTTGGGCTCCAAGATCACTGCAGATGGTGGCTGCAGCGATGAAATTAAAAGACACTTACTCCTTGGAAGAAAAGTTATGACCAACCTAGATAGCATATTCAAAAGCAGAGACACTACTTTGCCGAGTAAGGTCCGTATAGTCAAGGCTATGGTTTTTCCTGTGGTCATGTTTGGATATGAGAGTTGGACTGTGAAGAAGGCTGAGTGCCGAAGAATTGATGCTTTTGAACTGTGGTGTTGGAGAAGACTCTTGAGAGTCCCTTGGACTTCAAGGAGATCCAACCAGTCCATTCTGAAGGAGATCAGCCCTGGGATTTCTTTGGAAGGAATGATGCTGAAGCTGAAACTCCAGTACTTTGGCCACCTCATGCGAAGAGTTGACTCATTGGAAAAGACTCTGATGCTGGGAGGGATTGGGGGCAGGAGGAGAAGGGGATGACAGAGGATGAGATGGCTGGATGGCATCACGGACTCGATGGACATGAGTCTGAGTGAACTCCGGGAGATGGTGATGAACAGGGAGGCCTGGCATGCTGTGATTAATGGGGTCGCAAAGATTCGGACACGAGTGAGTGACTGAACTGAACTGATGATTATACAGTGGAAGTGACAAATAGATTCAAGGGATTATATCTGATAGAGTGCCTGAAGAACTATGGACAAAGGTTCGTGACATTGTACAGGAGGCAGGGATCAAGACCATCCCCAAGAAAAAGTAATGCAAAAAGGCAAAACGGTTGTCTAAGGAGGCCTTACAAACAGCTGAGAAAAGGAGAGAAGCTAAAGACAAAGGAGAAAAGGAAAGATATATCCATCTGAATGCAGAGTTTCAGAATAGCCAGGAGAGATAAGAAAGCCTTCCTCAGCGAACAATGTAAAGAAATAGAGGAAAACAACAGAATGGGAAAGACTGGAGATCTCTTAAAAAAAATTACAGATACCAAAGGAACATTTCGTGCAAAGATGGAAACAATAAAGGACAGAAATGTTGCAGACCTAACAGAAGCAGAAGAAATTAAGAAGAGGTGACCAGAATACACAGAAGAAGTATACAAAAAAACCTTGATGGCAAAGATAGCCATGATGGTGTGATCACTCACCTAGAGCCAGACATCCTGGAATGCAGAGTCAAGTGGGCCTTAGGAAGCATCACTATGAACAAAGCTAGTGGAGATGAATTCCAGCTGAGCTATTTCAAATCCTCAGTGATGATGTTGTAAAAGTGCCACACTCAATATGCCAGCAAATTGGGAGAACTCAGCAATGGCCACAGGGCTGGGAAAGGTCAGTTTTTATTCCAATCCCAAAGAAAGGCAATGCCAAAGAATGCTCACCCTACTGCACATTGCACACATCTCAAACGCTAGCAAAATAATTCTCAAAATTCTCCAAGCCAGGAATCAATAGTACATGAAGAGAGAACTTCCAGATGTTCAAGCTGATTTTAGAAAAGCTAGAGGAACCAAAGATCAAATTGCCAACATCCACTGGATCATAGAAACTGCAAGAGAATTCCAGAAAAAAATCTACTTCTGCTTCACTGACTATGCTAAAGCTTTTGAGTGTGTGGATCGCAACAAACTGTGGAAAATTCTTCAAGAGAGGGAAATACCAGGCCACTTTACCTGCCTCCTGAGGAACTGTATGCAGGTCAAGAAGCAACTGTTAGAACCAGACACAGAACAACAGGCTGGTTCCAAATTGGGAAAGGAGTATGTCAAGGCTGTATACTGTCACCCTGTTTATTTAACTTACATGCAGAGTACCTCATGTGAAATGCTGGGCTGGTTATCCAGCACTAGTTGGAATCAAGATTGCCAGGAGAAATATCAATAAACTCAAATATGCAGATGATAAGGCCCTAATGGCAGAAATAGAACAGAAACTGAAGAGCCTGTTGATGAAGGGGAAACAGGAAAGTAAGAAAGCTGGCTTAAAACTCAACATTCAAAAAACTAAGATCTTGGCATCTGGTCCCATCACTTCATGGCAAACAGATGGGGAAACAATGGAAACAGTGAGACTTTATTTTTTGGGCTCTAAAATCACTGCAGATGGTGACTGAAGCCATGAAATTAAAAGATGTTAGTTCCTTGAAAGAAAAGCTATGACCAACCTAGACAGCATATTAAAAAGCAGATACATTACTTTGCCAACAAAAGTCCATCTAGTCAAAGCTATGGTTTTTCCAGTAGTCATGTATGGATGTGAGAGCTGGACCATAAAAAAGGCTGAGTGCCAAATAATTGATGCTTTTGAACTGTGGTGTTGGAGAAGACTCTTGAGAGTCCCTTGGACTGCAAGGAGATCAAACCAGTCAATCCTAAAGGAAATCAGTCCTGAATATTCACCGGAAGGACTGATACTGAAGGTGAACCTCCAATACTTTGGCCCCCTAATGCAAAGATCTGGCTTGTTAGAAAATACCCTGATGCTGGGACTGATTGAAGGCAGGAGGAGAAGGAGATGACACAGGATGAGATGGTTGGATGTCGTCATCTACTCGGTGGACGTGAATTTGAGCAATTTCCGGAGTTGGTGAAGGACAGGGAAGCCTTGTGTGCTGCAGTCCATGGTGTCGCAAAGAGTCTGACATGACTGAGCAACTGAACTGAATTGAAAGGCTGAGATGCTAGTTAGCAATAAAGTATTTTAAACCAAGGTTTGTATATTGTTCTTTGGACACAATGCTACTGCACACGTAATAGACTACATTACAGTTTAAATATAACTTTACTATGCACTGGGAAACCAAAGCATTTTTTGTGCTTAGTTTTATTGAAATACTGCCTTTGTGGTGGTGGTCTGGAACCAAACCTGCAATATCTCTGAGGTATGTCCACGATTGGGCTTCCCTGGTGCTAAGACAGTAAAGAATCCACCTGCAATGCAGGAGACATGGGTTGGATCCCTGGGTCAGGAAGTTTCCCTGGAGAAGTAAATGGCTACTCACTCCAGTATTCTTGCCTGAAGGATTCCATGGACAGGGAAGCCTGGAGGGCTACAGTCCGTGGGGTCCCAAAGAGTCAGACACAACTGAGTGACTAACACCTTCAGTTCACCTTCACATGTCCATGATAACCCCTTGTTTTCCTGTTTCCCATAATTCTAGGCAGGGAAAAGTGTTAGTCAGTCCTGTGTCTGACTTTGCGATCCCATGAACTGTGGCTGACCGTACTTGTCTGTCCATGGAATTCTCCAGGCAATAATACTGGAGTGGGTTGCCATTTCCTTCTCCAGGGGATCTTCCCCACCCAGGGATTGAACCTGGGTCTCCTGCATGGTGCAGATTCTTTTAACCACCAGAGAAGCAGAGAATGACAAAACCTTCTAGTCTGTGGGTATTTTTGTTTGTTTGTTTTCACCTTCCCAAGAGAAGTCCATCTCTCCTGCCAACATGACTAACAGGGTTTTGGACAGACCACACACTATGAAGCATTCGCTGAAAGCCAACAGTTACATCGCACAGGCAAGTGTGTGTTGAAAAGTGTATCTGCATTTCCCCCTCATTAGTGTTCAGGAAGTATCTAATTAGAGGGGAGGGGGGGAACGTAAAGAATAAAAGAAACTATGAGCTTCATATTTGTTGCTTCAGACTTAAAAGACTGTACACTCACCAAGATTGGTTATTCAGCATAATTAGTAAAAACAACCCTCCCCTCCACCCTGCTCCCCCATCCCGCTCCAAACTGCTGTTTTATAAGCATTCATGATAGTGGTTATGCAAACTAGTTGCAATAATGTTTCCAGGCTATGCTAGTTGCAAGGGGTGTGGTGGGGGAGGGAAGCGGGGGTGGCATTTTCTCTGTTTAATGTGGCTGGGTGGACAGAAATGTCATAATTCCACAGAAACTGAAGATATCTATTGCTACTATTAACAGTGTAGGGAGGTAAAATGATGAATGGGTGCCTATTTGTAACTGGAACGGAAAATGTCATCACTGTCTGGCAATAATAACCAATGTTTTTTTGTTTTTTTTTTTCGGAAGAAAGTGAACCTTACCCAACAGTTTCCCCATATGACTGATGTTGCTTCTCTAAGTTTGGAATGAAAATTGTATGTGTAAATTGCACCTATTCACATATAGTGGACTTTTAAGATATATTTTTTATTTTGAAATAATCTAAGTTAAGAAACAGCACAAATTGCCATTTCCATATATTCATTACCCAGATTTCCCCAATATAATATCTTGTATTGTTCAGTTGCTAAGTCGTATCCGACTCTTTATGACCCCGTAGACTGTAGCACACCTGGCTTCTCTGTCCTTCACCATCTCCCACAGTTCGCTCAAATTCATGTCCATCGAGTCAGTGATGCCATCCAATCATCTCATTCTCTGTCCTCTGTCGTCCCCTTCTCCTCCTGCTTTCAATCTTTCCCAGCATCAGGGTCTTTTCCAATGAGTCAGCTCTTCACATCAGGTGGCCAAAGTATTGAAGCTTCAGCTTCAGCATCGATCCTTCCAATGAATATTCAGGGTTTATTTTCTTTCGGATTGACTGGTTTGATCTCCTTGCTGATCAGTAGACTCTAAAGAGTCTTCTCCAGCACCGTAGTTTGAAAGCATCAATTCTTCGGCACTGTCTTCTTTATGGTTGAACTCTACATCTGTACACGACTACTGGAAAAACCATAGACCTGGGCAGTTAGCTATTGTGTGCATGTTGCCTACTTTTGGCTTTAATATGGAGAGAGCCTCTATCTAGGTCCTGATGCAGGATACAGTATTGACAGAAGTGGTAAAGAGTTAGGTGGTAAGCACAGGGGTTATGAATGGAGTTGCTAGAAATGGAAAGAGGAAATAAAGTTACTGAAACCAAGCTTTGGGCACCAGCAACAAATTTCCTCTAAACATTTGGAGTACTAGCCTCACTCCTTCTCGGATTTCACTGGTTCTGATTTTTTTTCTTTTAAAATTAGAGATGGATATTTAACATCCTTTTACATTAAGAATAGTTAGGAATGAAAAAGAGGGACATCAAAAGAGAGTACCCAGTACTATTCTGTGAATTTCCTTCATACATAAACCTGAAATTATGTAATATTTATCCATCCATCCACCCATCTATCCAACAAATATTTATCCTCAACCTACTATATTTTAGGCACAGCACCAGGCAATAAAGATGCATAACTCTATGAACAAGATAAATATGGTCACTGACTTTACGCGTCTTTAGTTCTCTCAGGGAAGGCAGACGTTGTATAAGTGGAATGAAAGACTTGAAAAAGTATAAGGTACAAGTGAAACTGGGAACAGGCAAACCAAACATACTCTGAACATCATGAAAGTCTTCTCAGAGGAGGTGACATTTACGCTGAGTCTTGGAGAGTGGCTGAGCTATATCTAGGTGAATAGTTGTTGCTTCCATAGCCTTGCATGATCTGCTCCTCCCCTTATTTCCAAACTCATCATGAGCCACTTTTGCTCACCATTCACCAGCCAGTGTTTTCTCTCAGTTCCTCAAACGGCCTGCCTGGAACTCTAAATTCTAAATTCACTCCTCCTCACCCTCTATAGTTGCTCCTCTACTGAGATCAAGTTCCCAGTTATTCCCTAGTTTCACTTACTTGTTTCCATCATTTTGTACAGCACTATTTCTAATCACTTAAACTTTCATTTAATTGCTTTCAAATTAAGTTGGAACTTCAGAATGAACAAATCATTTATTTTAAATAATCAGCATTAAAAGTTGAAATTTAACATGAATATGTTTTTAAAACTCTTAACACATAGCTAAAATGAAAAACATTCCTTTTTTAAAATTGTGAATGTGTGTAGTACTGATCCAATTAAGAAAACAAACAGTAGCAGGTGGCATTTTGATTATAAATAGTACAAAAATAATTTTAATTTTCCATAATTGCAATAAATTTCTCATGAAGTACTTGGGAAATGCAAAAAAAAAATCCTGGAGTTTCCTAATAATTACTCACAGAATAAATTTGAACAAATATGGAAAGTAAGCAGTAATAGCAGAATATGTTTATCCTTTTCTAAGTGATGTGTGTATAGCCACACGTATAAACAATTAGGGAGCTCAATCTGCACAAGTCCCCTTGGGTAGAATCTTACTTCCTAAGAGTCATATCCATCATCATTTAAATCTTGTAAATGCATCCAAGAAAAGGCTTAACAATAAGGACTGTTTATTTTGTAGGTTTTAAAGAAGCTAGAGTGCCAAAGAAGACTTTTGAAGTGTGAAGAGATTTCTCGTAATTGAAACCAACATGTCATTTATAGATCCTTATCAACACATTATAGTAAGTCATTTACTGCTTATATATTTTTCTGGGAGGGGGTCAGACATACTTTTGCGCGTGGGTATCGCTGATGTTTCTTGTTAAGTGTCAGTTACAAATTGGCACTTGCCATGGGCACTTGCCATCTACCTACCTCTACAAGTATTAAATCATGTGCTTCTGCTGAGACCTTCAACCACCCCCTGAAAGGAGTTCAGGGTAGAGAGTATAAATGAACCAGGTAATGGCACCCCACTCCAGTACTCTTGCCTGGGAAATCCCATGTGTGGAGGAGCCTGGTGGGCTGCAGTCCATGGGGTCGAAAAGAGTCGGACACGACTGAGCGACTTCACTTTCACTTTTCACTTTCATGCATTGGAGAAGGAAATGGCAACCCTCTCCAGTGTTCTTGCCTGGAGAATCCCAGGGATGGGGGAGCCTCGTGGGCTGCCGTCTATGGCGTCGCACAGAGTCAGACACGACTGAAGCGACTTAGCAGCAGTAGCAGCAGAGAGTCTAAATATGCTGGAGGTGGGGCAGGCGGAACTGGCAGAATAGGTCTTTAGATAGATATTTTCAGGAGCCCATTTTATGAGCCTGATTCTTATATCTTCCATGTCTAGAAAAGCATTAAAATCCTTCATAGTGACAACTGCTCCTTGTGACTAACAACACCTTCACAAGACTAGTAGGAACCTTCTGGAAAATATGTGCTTGATTGCATGTATTCCCCCTTCACCAAAATCGCATATACACTGACCTCTTTGAAGCAGATTCTTAGAGCTATCTGAGGTTCTGTCTCCTGGGTTGCAATCCTCATTTTGCCCCAAATAAAACTTAACTTGCAGCTTTCTTTTAAGTGGACAAAAATATAAAAATCTATGAAAAATCTTACATTTTTTAATGAAAATTATGTGAACTTACTGTGGTTCAAATAAGATAGAATCTGTAATAAAACTAACTCATCTCTTCTTTTTATCACTGTAAGTTTCCAGAAAAGAGGGATGCGGAGGGGAAAATGCCAAAATATCTGAAATAGTACTGAATGTTTATGAAACAATAAAAAGTGTAGTTCAGTTCAGTTCAGTTCAGTCGCTCAGTCATGTCTGACTCTTTGCGATCCCATGAACCACAGCACACTAGGCCTCCCTGTCCATCACCAACTCCCGGAGTCCACCCAAACCCATATCCATCGAGTTGGTGATGCCATCCAACAATCTTATCCTCTGTCATCCCCTTCTCCTCCTGCCCTCAATCCTTCCGAGCATCAGGTCTTCTCCAATGAGTCAGCTCTTCGCATCAGGTGGCCAAGTACTGGAGTTTCAGCTTTAGCATCAGTCCATCCAGTGAACACCCAGGACTGATCTCTTTTAGGATGGACTGGTTGGATCTCCTTGCAGTCCAACGGACTCTCAAGAGTCTTCTCCAACACCACAGTTCAAAAGCATCAATTCTTCGGTGCTCAGCTTTCTTTATAGTCCAACTCTCACATCCATACATGACCACTGGAAAAACCATAGCCTTGACTAGACAGACATTTGTTGGCAAAGTTATGTCTCTGCTTTTCAATATGCTGTCTAGGTTGGCTATAACTGTTTTTCCAAGGAGTAAGCGTCTTTTAATTTCATGGCTGCCATCACCATCTGCAGTGATTTTGGAGCCCCCAAAATAAAGTCTGACAGTGTGTAGTTCTCACTTATCAATTGTCAACCTGCACTCTTCATATGAAATGACAGAGGGAGAAAATAATTAATAGATTAAGGACTATACTTTGGTATGCATTTTCAAGGTAATTAATTTTGTAAACTATCCTTTAGTTAGATATATTGTGTGTGCTCAATTTCTTAGTCATGTCTGACTCTTTGTGACCTTATGCACTGTAGCCCACCAGGCTCCTCTGTCCATGGGATTTTCCAGGCAAGAGTAATGAAGTGAGTTGCCATTTCCTATTCCAGGAGATCTTCCCAACCCAGGGATTGAACCTACACCTCCTGTATCTCCTACATTGGCAGGCAGATTTTTTACCACCAGCACCACCTGGGAAGCTCAAGATATATTTAAACAAACTCTTTTATGCTTGGGTAATTTTTAGTAAAATGTTGAGTATTTCAGATTTTATTGTGGAACTTTCCAAATTCCATTAGAAGTATACTCTCTCTTCTGATCATAGAAGCAGAGGAGAAAAAATTTCTTTGCTAAGTTTAACACTTGAGATCCAGTTAGATTTATATGGACTAGAAATAGTTTTTATGAATAGTAAGGAATAATACAAAGCCTCATTTCTATTTAAATTGAACCATTCTTCTCTTACCCAAAGCCTCACAAGCTGCCATCCTCTCTCTCCTGCTTGGATAGCAAGGATTAATGTACTGTAGCTTTTTGTAGTTCTTTCTTCCATTCACAACTTGAATCATTGAAAACTATATTCAGCTTTTCTACTTCATAAAGGTCTCATCACCAAGGACCTCTTTGCTGCTGAATTAAATAGATTCTTCAGGTACCCCTCCCCCCATCTCTGCTGGTCATTCTCTCTTCTTAAAACTCCTGAAAAAGTTTTTTTTTTTTTTTTGCAAGCTTTTTTTAATGTTTGATTTTTTTTAAAAGAGCTGAAACATAAGATATATAAAGTGCACAAATTTTAATTGTTCAGCTTGATGGATTTTTGCACATGTATTTCACCCATGAAACCATCATCCAGATAAAGGTGTGCATTAAAAGTACCCTGAAAGAGTTGCTCATGTCCCTTCCAGTCTGTAAGCTCCACAAAACTAACCAGCTATTTGTCTTTTCTTACCAAAGATCAGTTTTCCTGTTCTTGACCTTCATTAGATGCCTGCATTCCACTCTGTCTGTGAGATTCATTCATGCTGTTGTGAGTAGCAGAATTCCACACTTTTGCATTGCTGTGTAGTATCTCATTATTTGAATACTGTGCTCATGCGTGCCAAGTCTGACGCTTTCATATCTGATTCTTTGCCACCTTGTGAATGGTAACTCACTAGGCTCAAAATTCTCCAGGCAAGAATACTGGAGTAGGTTGCCATGCCCTCCTCCAGGGGATCTTCCTGACCCAGGGATCAAACTTACGTCTCTTAAGTCTCCTGTGTTGGCAGGTCAGTTCTTTACCACTAGCACCACCTGGAAGCCCTGAATACAGCAAACTTATTATGCCCTCATGCCCTCACTAAATGGCAGTGGTACCTTTGCTAATCAGGCAGTGTATGATTTGGCTTCTTTTCAGTTCCGTTGGTCTTTGTTTGCCCCAATACCGATCCACTTTAATGTCTATGGCTTTGAAATAGTAGTGTAAATCCTCCAACTTTTTCTTCTTTGAGATTTCTTGTCTCTTTTTAGAGTTCTGCATTTCCATATAAGTTTTGAAATCACTTTGTCAACTCACACACACACACACATACATATGCTGGGATTTTTATTGGAACTTAAATTATTTTATAAGTAATTTAGGGGAGAGATGACATGATAATAATATTGAATCTTCCAATCCATTTCCAATGCATGGAGCGTTAGTCTCTCAGTCATGTCAAACTGTGTGTGACATTATGGACTGTAGCCCACCAGACTCCTCTGTCTGTGGGATTTTCCAGGCAAGAATATTGGAGTGGGTTGCCATTCTCTTTTCTAGGGGGTCTTCCAGATCCAGGGATCGAACCTGGGTCTCCTGCATTGCAGGCAGATTCTTTACAGTCTGAGCCACTAGGCGAGCCTTCAATGCATGAAACTAACGTTAAACTAATGTTCAACTAGAAACTAAAATACTAATGTTGCATTTATATGGAAATTATTTTTGCAGATGCAGTGAGCTTACTAAATTTCTTTATTAATTCTAATAGTTTGTAGGTTCTTTTAGATTTTTAACTTGCACATTCCTGCTATTGGTGAATAACTCATTTTATTTCTTCCTTTTTAATTTTTAATGTTCATTTATTTTTCCACTTTACTGATTGGAGACCATCTATTTTAGGTATAGCTTACAAGTTTGAAAATATTTTATTTTCATAATTGTTCATTTAAAAGAATTTTCTAATCTTTATTATGATTTATTTTTTGACATATAGGTTAAACATTTATTTCTTAATTTTCAAACATTTGGTAATTTTTTTGTTTCTCTTTGTCATTAATTTCTAATCTCATTCCTTTCTGTTCAGAGAATATACTCTATAATTTTTGCTGTTTCAGATTTTACATGAGAATCCCCTACACATTGTCTATTCTGGTAAAGGTTCCATATACAACAATGTGTTTCATATTCAACTTTTGCTTTATGAATTTTTAAGATATATATATTAATGCATATGAGTTTTGAATTGTATATCTCTCTGTTTAATTGATATTTTATCATTATAATAGGTCTTTTTTACCTCATTATTAGAGGCTGAATTTTTACTTTGTCTTTTATTAAAATAATCCCTTTTAGTTTCTTTGATAAGTGCATCCTTTCACTTTCAGTTTATATTTTCCTTATATTTAATGTGTGGTTCTTATAAAAAGCATATAATCAAGGTTTAATTTGAGATAATCTTTGTTTTCTGAAACAATATCCTACATTCCTTCTAGCATTATGGTTTTTTATAGATGAATTTAAACAATGAAGGTAGGTTCTTTTTAACTGGTTTTTCATAATGATGACATTTCTATATTTTTTGTGGAAATTAGTTTTTTTCCTCACTCTACCATCTCAAGATATATGGATAGTTTCTGTAACTCAGAGAACACAATCAAAGTGACATAAACACTTTGGCACTTGAATCTGAGAAGAGAGATAAGGTTAAAGTGTATAACCCTGAGCTTGAGACGAAGACCAATGATAATTCTAAATCTTAACATTCGGACTTTGAATTCACTCTGACTCCAAATCTATTTTAATATATATTTTTTCTGAGTACTTATCATCATTTATTTTATTTTTTAATTTTTATTTTTTTGGTTGCAGCTTGTAGGATCTTAGTTCCCAGACCAGGAATTGAACCTAGGCCCTTGGGAATGAGAGTGTGGGGTTCTAACCGCTGAGCTGCCAAGGAATTTCCTTTATCATAATTTATTGAAAGCCCATTGTGTTCTAGTCCTGGTCAGTAGGCACTGGGAATCAAAATAATCCCTGAGTTGAGCTTATAGTGCATATTGGTGCTCAGTCACTTAATCGTGTCCAGATTGAGCTTATATCCGGCAGACAAGCAGTCTATAATAATCGCAATGACTCTGATAGGAGATGATGAAGATTACTCTGGAGATATACAACGTGAATAACTAATAACAGGAATCTTTCTGGAATTCCCTGAGAAAGTGACATGTAAGCACAGATCTGGAGGTTAGGAAAAGAGCGAGAAAATGACTGGATTGGAAAGGGCATGTGTGACCTAAGTAGTCTGGAGGTAAGAAAGTACATGCCATTAGGAAATGAAAGAAGTTAGGTATGGTTGGAGGATAATACGTTTTGAAAAACATTATTACAAATGACCTTCTCTTTTCTACCTCATTTGACCAGGACTTGCTATTAATGCCTGTGCAGTCCCACAGGTCTCACGGCAGTTGACCATATTAACTGGCCATTTAGTTTCTCTCTCTTTTTTTTTCAACAAGGGATAACATATTTAAAATCAAACTGTATCTGGATAGTTTAAGGCTCATTTCTGTCATCTTTCCTTGCAGATTTTGTTAACTATAGCCAAATATGTAGATCATAATAATTCTCTCTCTCTCTCTCTCTCTCTCTCTCACTTAGTCATGTCGAACTTTGTGATTCTGTGGACTGTAGCCCACCAGGCTCCTCTGTCTATGGAATTCTCCAGGCAAGCCTACTGGAGTGGGTTGCCATTCCCTTTCCAGGAGATCTTCCTGACCTAGGGATCAAACCCAGGTCTCCCATATTGCAGGTGTATTTTTTGCTCTTGGAGCCACCAGGGAAGCCCAATAATTACCTATATGGCACCTTAATGTGATGAAATGTGCCAAAGCCACATATTTGTATCACATTTTTCTTGACCTTCCCCAGCATCAGAATTGGACGCCCCATCAACATTCCAGTGTATAGCCCTTTTCTTTTTAAAAAACTTTTTATTGTATATTGAAATATAGCCAGTTAACAATATTATGATAGTTTCAGGTGGATAGCAAAGGGACTCAGCCATACATATACATGCATCCATTCTCCCCTTAAACTCCCCTCCCATCCAGGCTGCCACATAACATTGAGCAGAGTTCCCTGTGATTGTATAGCCCTTTCAAAACAGAGGATCCTAAGAGCTTTCTGGTATTATTCATGCTTGTTTTTGTTATATGTTTTTAAAAAACAAACAAACAACTATGTACGTTTGTGCCTGTGTGTAAATTGCTTTTGTGACAAAAATTTCCTGCTTTAGTTTTCACAGAAAGATACTTTTCACAATATACAGGTAAGTGCACTCAACACAGAACAATTTTATTAAAAAGGAAAGATGTGGAAAGCCAAGCCAACTTACTCGTAGTGAAGGGTGCCAGATGGGCCAACGCAGTTTCAGCTGCCTCAGGGCAGTGAAGATTGGACTCATCTTCACCATACCTGTGATGCAGGGACATGTTGGAGAATCCTGTGGGCTGATACAGCAAGTTCTCATTTTCAGTGGTGCCAACTTTTAAGAATGGAGGAGAAAGTGGAGTAACACATCTATGACAGCATGCAATGTCCACAGGTCTAGAGTTGTTCTGAGGTTCTGTCCAACCTGAAGGGTCTTTATGTCTCCACAGTCTATTGAAGTTGTGCTGGATCAGGAAGATATCAGTGTTACAAAGATAGATCAAATATAAAATATTTATTAAAAAATTTCTATCTTTTTACTCTGAAGGGATGAGTCACTTCCCTGGAGTGAAAAAAATCCAGAGCTCTTCCCACCACCTATTAGCAATGGAGGGCCAGGGCCCCACATCCACGGAAAACTGAGGTTGTGTCCACACTGAGGTCAACCACCTGGGTATGCGAGCATGACTGCCTGCTAAAATACAGGGACCTTTGAAAAAGGTCATTGTAGGATGACTGGAAATGTTACCAAAAAAGTACAAAGCTATTATTCTAGATTATTATGGTAACATGGGGGGTGGGGGAAACCACCGAGTAGGTCATCAAAGAACTAGTGTTTTAGAGCCAATTTCAGATTCAGTTACGTGCTCTTGAGCACTTAAACTTTTAGCTGCTTCACATGTAGTGTGAATAGTACCTGTATGTCTGTTCCACAGGGCTTTGTAAATAATAAATTGTACATAAGTGTTCTTTAGAAACTTAATGAGGTAAGATATTTCCAGAGAGCAGCAGGAGGTGAGATACTGCTGCTGGGAAATCATAAATATAAAGGTGACAAAAATATTACAGAAATACAAGTACAGTGCACGGAGGGATAATGAGATTTATGGCAATAGCATATTTTTAGTGAGCTCTAGCCAATTCTAGCAAAGTGAGAAAGAGGACGGTTAATGATAAGCTTCTGCTGTTTTTCTGATACCAGCCGTTCCCTGCCGCAAGCCTTTCATTTGAGGCAAAAGTATGTGGATTTAAAGTAATGTCCCTATTTCTACTTCTTCACCACAGAGCGCAGGCTGGGAATCCCTAGAAAGTCCCCAGGCTTACTTCTTAGTTCTTGAATTTTGATTTGGTTCTTTTTCAAAACTTCTGAGCCTTAAATATATATAGTTTAATATAATCCTACCGAAGTTTGACTTCAATTTCCTTAAACATGGTAAGTGTAGTTTCACTGTTTCATGGAGAGAACTATTTCTGTGTCTGTTGATTAACTGTGATGGTTTGTAGTCTTGGCGTGATACCTCCTCGTGTTCCTAATTACCTTTGATTTTGCTGAACATCATTATAATGAAAAATCATCTCTAGAAATAATTCTTCAGAATTTCATTGGTTTCCATCAGGCTCCTCAGGAAACTAGCCGTCTGGGATAAAGGTAATCCCAGTTTCAGGTTACTTGTTCTCTGGGTTTCCTGAAGGACACTAAATCTGGCTGACAGTACGGGGTAGGGGGCATTGTACAAAGCTATTCCTGTGGCGCAGTCTGTGAGTTTTAGGCTTGAAACAAAGGAGTGGTTTGCTAGGTTCTTTATCCCTAGATAAAGGGCTTCCCTGCTGGCTCAGATGGTAAAGCGTCTGCCTGCAATGCTGGAGACCCAGGTTCGATCCCTGGGTCAGGAAGATCCTCTGGAGAAGGAAATGGCAACCCACTCTAGTACTCTTGCCTGAAAAATTCCATGGATGGAGGAGCCTGGTGGGCTACAGTCCATGGGGTCGCAAAGAGCTGGACACGACTGAGTGACTTCACTTCACTTATCACTTATCCCTAGAAGGCTCCTAATCCCTCAGCTTCTCAGCCTCCTCCTCTTTGGATCAGCAAATGTCCTGTGGTCAAACTGTGCTCATCCCTGTGTTTCTCTGCACTTCTTGATCTCTCTCATGGGAATTAAGGATTCCTATCTTGTTAGTTCTTTGTTACTGTAATAGTCAGGATCTCTGATTAGAAACAGAACCAAAAGGAGATGGGTAGAATGTCTTAATTTGTTTCGGCTGCTTCCCTGGTGACTCTGATGGTAAAGAATCCGCCTGCAATGCGGCAGACCTGGGTTCGATCCTAGTGTTAAGAAGATCTCTTGGAGAAGGAAATGGCAACCCACTCCAGTATTCCACTTTAGTCTTCCACTCCAACCCACTCTAGAATTCTACTATTCTTACCTGGAGACTCCCCATGGACAGAGAAGCCTGGCAGGCTACAGTCCATGGGATCGCAAAGAGTTGGACATGACTGAGCGACTAATAACAGGCACCGCACAATGCTACAGACTGGTTGGCTTATAAACAATAGAAACTTATTGCTCACATTTATGGAATCTGAGACGTCCAAGATTGAGACATGAGCATGGTTGTATTTGATGAGGGCCTGGTTTGTAGCTGCAGTGTCCACTTTGTGGACGGGGCAAAGCATCTCTCTCAGTTCTTTCATAAAGGCACTTATCCATTCATGTTTTTTTTTTTTTTTCCTTCCCAAATGTCCCATCTTCTAATACCATCATCTTTGAGGGTTTAAATGTCAACATGTATTTTGGGGGGACACAAACAGTCAGACTATAACAGATTGATCTAGCCATGGAGATATATTGTGAAGAATTGCCTTATGAGGTAATGGAGACTGAAAAGTTCCATATCTACCATCAGCAAACTGGAGATCCAGGACAGACAGCAGTGTAATTCAGTTCAAGACAGGAGATAAAATGAGATGTCTCAGCTCAAGCAGTGAGATAGGGAAAAAAAAGGCAAATTCTTCCTTTTATTCTTTTCAGGCTCTCAACAGATTGGATGATGCCAACTCACTGGAGATGGCAATTTCCTTTCCCAACTCCAGTGATTCAAGTACTCATCTTATCCGCAGACACCCTCAGAGACACACACAGAAATGATGTTTAATCTGGGCACTTTGTGGCCAAGTTGACAAATGAAATTAAACATCACAGTTACTTTTAGGAAAATGCTTACTTACCTCATAAAACCTCATTCAGTTTTTATTTATTTTCTGTGGGAAGTGGTAACTCAGATTATTTAGTCTCCCACCATCACAAGTGGAATTTAATGTCTTCCTTTTACTCTAAATCCGTGTGCTTCTAGATAATTCTAAGAAGACAATCATCTCGTCTTAAAAGATTTCCACAGATGGTAAAATTATCCCCCAAACTTGACATTCAATATTGCCGTGTGTGAAATTCTAATGTTGGAATCTGGGTTTGTAACAGGGGACCCTTGAGAAATCCCGTGTAGTTGGTAATATTATAGTTGCCATTTTACAGATGAGGAAACTGAGGCTGCAAGGGGTTCCTGGACCTAGTTCCAAGATGTGTGTGAAGGCTTCTCCACATCAACAAACAATTCTTGGACACTAGCAGAGTGACCAAGAATTCAACTCAATTCTATGATTATAAAATGCTTAATTATATAATTATAAAATTGTTATGATGATATACGTATATTTGATTATCTGCATAACCAAATATATATATATTTCTTATAAATCATAGCACTGCAGGGGTAGAAAATGAAGATGGAAAGGGCAAAACACTATATTGTAAATACCTTTCTGACTTTTGCCTGTGTCTTTTAGATATTAATCACTTTACAATTAATGCTTAAGGGAAAGAACAAATAAGACAAAGAGGTTTTTAACAAGTCCCTTAAAATAAGGGTATATTGTCCAAAATAGTATCTGTAAATATATTCATATTTTCAAGTCTGTTGGGTCTACTAGACTTAAAGTTCACCTCTGAAAATCATCAGTGCAAAGACATCTTAGATTTGAATGGACATGACATATCATCTAGGTCAATAATTCTAAACCAAATTAGTATCTGACACCCAAGGACTTTAAGGACTTATGGGGAGAACTTTTCAAGGGCACATGCTGCTTCCTGTGCTCTAGTGAGCTCCCCCCAGGAGGACAAAGGTATATCTATACTTCACGGGCCTTAACTTTGCTGTAATTACTCCTAGGAGAGTGTAGATTTTTTTCAGGATTATTGTTACCTGAAAACTGGGTGAATGTTGAACCAAAAGACACAATCACGCAAAAGATCAAGAGAAGGAAGGATTTACTATTTGCGGCAAGTAAGGAGAATACCAGGCTTCTTTCCCAAAATAGTGTTTCCCAAACTGCAAAATTGGGGAAGTTTTAAACTAAGGGTACATGCATCTTCATGAAGGGGCTTGAGCCTTTAGTTTGGCATAATTGCAGCAAAGATGGACAGAGTCCAAGCTTTTGTTGACTTAAGTCACAAAGGCTAGAAACAATGCTGCTGCTTCTGCTGCTAAGTCGCTTCAGCTGTGTCCGACTCTGTGCACAAGTCATATTTCTGACTATAATTTTCCTTAATGATGTCTGCTAAAGTTAAATTTTGTTGCCAACTTTGGTGTTTTGGACATTAGGGTAATTTGTACATACAGCCAATCCATGACTAGTAGTTCTTAAAGCAAGTTTAGATAGAACTGCTGATTTTAAATAAACTGATTGCTCTTTTCTTTAAAAAATGTGGGAGAATAGTGTACAAGGTCTGTGTCTCTTAAATGTATTAGAATGAAATCACACTGGAATGTGACATTGAAAATAAGTATTTTTTCCAAACAAGCATCTTGACTCTTGGATGACATCAATGCAGCGGTTCTCTTCAAAATTGCTGAGATCTGTTTGAAGTTGCCTGTGGCTGATTATGGTGATCACAATCTCTGTGTTCAGTATTGAGATTCTGTAGTCCTGATCATCCTAACAGTCTTTAGTTTTAATTTCAGTTAAAATTAGGCAATGGCAGTTGAACAGGAAAAAAAAAAATGTGTGTGCGCAGAATCTACCTTCTCTTCCATCAGGTTTCTTTCATGACTGTTCTTTGTTTCTTCTTTGTGACTGTAGAACTTTCAAAAATTAGGATAATCATCAAATTGATTTTGGATAAATTGATTAGTTCTTTTTTCCCAATCATTTTAGTTACAGATGTCAATATAATTCTCCAGGATGAATTTAATGCCGTAGGAGTTTTCATGATGACTTGGGAATTGTAGTTGTGGAAAAAAAAAAAAAGGAGGGCGGGTGGGTCATGATTTTCACTATGAAAAAGATTTTGGATAACAAGAGACACTCAGAGTAAGGTAATCCAAGACCTGAAGGCAAGGCTTAATCTTGGTGACTGAGTCAGGGCATTGAGCTTATATTTGACGTCTCACTTGAAATATGGCCTCTCTTTTGTCAACTCCCAAGTAGTACAGTGCTGAGTCATTAGGTTCCCCACCACACCGCAGGGAACACTGGTTTTGTATTCAATAACATTATTTCCTCTGTCATTATTCCTGAGACATAACCAAAAGTCTCTTGTCCAAGTTAGAAGCTAGCCTAGTCCATACTAGTTTGAAATTATATGTGATACTGGCCCCAGGAAACATGGCTCTTTACAGCACTTAAAAAGAGCATAATTTTGACACTCTTGTTTTGGAGGTGATGTACTGGTCATCTGAAGATTTGTGATGCCTCCAAAATTAACTTATAAAAACCAAGAGAGTGGGTGCTCCTTATCTTCTGTGAGCAGTGTGGAAGTTCGTATATATAAGTTCTGATTGCAGTTAGTAAGATAGAATTGAGGCTAATGGAAATAAAAACAGATTAAAATGGAGAGTTGAATGATAGAGATAATTACCCAGTTACTAGAGAGACTTTAGAGTAACTTCAGATATAACAGACTAGATTGTAACTATCTGTAAAACTTTAATAAATGGAAGTAACCCTTTTTTACTATCAGGAATCAGTGTTGGTATTATTATTCTCTATAAGTAAGGGAATATAGAAAGAATAAAGACACTGGGGAAAGGAAGACTGGTTTCTAATTCAATTTTAGCTTTTATTGTCTGTGAGATACTGGGAATTACTTAATATCTCAGAATCTCACTTACTCGTCTGTAAATATATATAGTAGCATCTATTTTGTAGGATTATTGGGAAACAGAATTTGCATTTATTAGAATATTTGACATATGGTTCATTCTCAATGAATCCTTATAATAACAATATCATCTCTTTGCACATGTTATTAATAAACATTTGACATGAGTACATATGTAGCCATTTCAAAAATTGTGTTAAATAATAGGTGAGTATTGATAATCATTTTTATCTTACAGGAAAGGTTTTAGACATTTGAAAAATCTTGTAGTATTAAAAGTTCGAGGATATGCAGTCTAAGCACAGAGTCCTCACCCATGGACCACCAGGGATTTCCTTTGATTATCTTTCTCTCTCTCTCTCTCTCTCTTTTTTTTTTTTTTGGTGGGAGGAGTGTGTGTGATTTTTGGTAGTAGTATAAGACAATATGCCTATTTTTAGGCATTCATTTTTTAAGAGTGATAATTTCATTTATGTGGAATAACTTTGGCTCTTCAGAGCTCTTCTGAATATGGAAGGTATTTCTCTTTGACAATAATCCTGAATGAGAATTATCTTGAAAGATTTTATATGCTTCTGTCTTTTTAAACAAGATATGCTTATTCATGACTTCATCTCATCTGCCTCCTTGCTTTTAGACTCATTTCACAGTATTGTCAGTTTCTTAGCTTCTTTTAATTAGTTATGGACTTTTCAACCAGTTTAGCAAGTCTATTAAAATTATGAAACGTAGGAGTAACTTGGGTTTCCCAGGTGGGTCAGTGGTAAAGAATCCGCCTGCCAATGCAGGAGACACGGGTTCAATCCCTGGGTCGGGAATGGCAACCCACTCTAGTATTCTTGTCTGGGAAATCCCATGGACAAAGAAGCCTGGTGAGCTACAGTCCATGGGGTCACAAAGAGTTGGCTATGACTGAGCATGCATGCACACACACACACGTGCACACACACACACAGTTCAGTTCAGTTCAGTCGCTCAGTTGTATCCGACTCTTTGCGACCCCATGAAATGCAGCACGCCAGGCCTCCCTGTCCATCACCAACTCCTGGAGTTCACTCAGACTCATGTCCATCGAGTCAGTGATGCCATCCAGCCATCTCATCCTCTGTCGTCCCCTTCTCCTCCTGCCCTCAATCCCTCCCAGCATCAAAGTCTTTTCCAATGAGTCAACTCTTCACATGAGGTGGCCAAAGTACTGGAGTTTCAGCCTTAGCATCATTCCTTCCAAAGAACACCCAGGACTGATCTCCTTCAGAATGGACTGGTTGGATCGCCTTGCAGTCCAAGGGACTCTCAAGAGTCTTCTCCAACACCACAGTTCAAAAGCATCAATTCTTTGGCGCTCAGCCTTCTTCACAGTCCAACTCTCACACCCATACATGACCACAGGAAAAACCATAGCCTTGACTAGATGGACCTTAGTCGGCAAAGTAGTGTCTCTGCTTTTGAATATGCTATCTAGGTTGGTCATAACTTTTCTTCCAAGGAGTAAGCGTCTTTTAATTTCATGGCTGCAGTCACCATCTGCAGTGATTTTGGAGCTCCAGAAAATAAAGGCAGCCACTGTTTCCACTGTTTCCCCATCTATTTGCCATGAAATGATGGGACCAGATGCCATGATCTTCGTTTTCTGAATGTTGAGCTTTAAGCCAACCTTTTCACTCTCCACTTTCACTTTCATCAAGAGGCTTTTAGTTCCTCTTCAATTTCTTCCATAAGGGTGGTGTCATCTGCATATCTGAGGTTATTGATATTTCTCCTGGTAGTAACTTATAAATGTGAGTCTCTCCTGAAACAAAAATGCTTGAACTTTAGATAAAGTTCGATAAACTTTAGATAAATCTTTTCATTTGCTCAGAGAATTTTGTGAATTCCTGCTTTCCCATTCTGCTTTGGTGAGTAGAGTTATTTGAGAACTAATTTCCAGTTAGGTATTTAATAAAGTGTTTAATTAAGTCTTCTACCTCTTAATATTTCCTATGTGCATACAAGCTATTAGGCTAATAAAAACTTTTGACATTGTCATGTATGGTTTTAACAGATATGTTAAAATTTAGTTTGCTGGTTATTGTTTTACATCCAAAGAATTCTGAAAACTGCTCTGGAAATGTTATACCAGAAAAAAGAGTTTTATTGAACAGTAACAGTAAAAACAAGCAAATTTAGATAATGCAAACATCTTCCTCTGCACTTCACCTTTCTAAGGCAGGTCTTACTTATCACCCAGTACAAAGCCTGATTGTACACCGAGAGAAAGCCTGCAGTCCTTATTTACATTTTTCCTCAGGGCTTGATAAACCCTGTAAAGTAGGGACTGCAAAGCTGTTCTAGCAGTCAAGCTGTAGGGACATTTCAAGCATGATCTAAACATCTCAGTTGTCTGTGCTACAGAGAGGAGAGGATCAAAAAAGGAAGAACCTCAAGATCAGAGAATCAAAGAATGTTTCTGGTATGCATGTTGCTTCCTTTCAACTGGAATATTTTTGATTTGTATCAAGGAAGCATTGAGAACAATCTGCTTGAATCCTATATTTCAGGCTTGTTTGAAATTCATTATTGTTTATTTTCTTCCAGGTGGAGCACCATTATTCCCACAAGTTCACAGTAGTGGTGCTGCGTGCCACAAAAGTGACAAAGGGAACCTTTGGTGACATGCGTAAGTTCTCTTATTTGCTCTTCTGTTGAAAATACGTAAATATGATTCACTCTTCAGTGGCTTGAGTTCCTTGACAAGCCAGGGGCTGTCCCTTCTTCAGATGTGATTATCTTTGTCTACAGCTTTGAATGGTAACATTTCGAATGGTTCTCTGATGCTCTTTTATCTGTTGGAGTAGCGTTCCATGTTGACTTTACATCAGTTGCGAGTTCAGTTCAGTTCAGTTCAGTTCAGTCACTCAGTCATGTCTGACTCTTTGCGACCGTATGAACTGCATCACTGATTCCCTGTCCATCACCAACTCCTGGAGTCCACCCAGACCCATGTCCATTGAGTCGGTGATGCCATCCAACCATCTCATCCTCTGTCGTCCCCTTCTCCTCCTGCCCTCAATCTTTCCCAGCATCAGGGTCTTTTCCAATGAGTCAGCTCTTCACATCAGGTGGCCAAAGTTGTGAGTACTTGGAGTCAGATAAAATGACTGTCCTATGACATACAGAGTTTCGGATTTCAAAGACATTTGTATTCTCCTTTGGAAAGAGGACTGAGTCGAGAATTTAAATTACCTGCATCTGTGAGATATTGTGCCTATAGGATTTTTTTTACAATGCAGTTTATCTAATTCTTACTCCTTTAAGTTGTGTTTTTTATGTGTGAAAATAGCTATAGAAACTGGTGTGGGACAGTTTGAAATGATGTGAACAAAAGCCTCAGGATAATTTTGAATTAACTTGTTGGCAGTATCCTTCTCTATGTTTTAAAATGCAGTTTGCCTGGTTAATCTTACCATTCAAATGACTGGGAGTCATGGATGTGGGAATACAAAGAAAAATGAATAAGTACTGTGATGCTGAATTGGGTAAAGTTAGTTGTAGATGATTGCTAAAATATGGAAATGGCAATCTACCTCTCCGAACGGGTTCTGAGGAAAGATGGAGATTGCCATTAATCAGTCTGGGAAACAGGGAAGTCTTTCCTGCTGAAATGGCATTTGAACTGGTACTCGAAGGAGGAGGGTCTAGTGTTGAGAGCAGGGAGAGTCTCAGGCAGAGAAAACAGCATATTCAAGGGTGAGAGAAGGGCAGAGTACTTGTGAGGTCGTGAGCTGCTGGACACACAGCAAAGGTGAAGGTGAGTGAGATTAATTCAACAAGGCTGCAATTTTATCAGAAATGCAGCAGGAAGAACTTGATGGCATTTGAGTCACAAATCACATGATTCGCCCTTTATTTTAAAAAATATTTGTTCTGCTTATGGTTGCTGAGGGAGAGGGGGAAGGATGGCGGGAAAAGATAGTTAAGGAATTTGGGAAGGACATGGGCACACTGCTATATTTAAAATGGATAACAAACAAGGTCCTGCTGCATAACGCAGGGAACTCTGCTCAATGTTATGTGGCAGCCGGGATGGGAGAGGGGTTTGAGGGAGAATCGATACATGTATAAGTGTGGCTACCTGAAAGTATCACAACACTGTTGGTCGGCTATACTCCAACATGAAATAAAAAGTTAAAAAAATGATCTTGCCATAGTATGTTAAATATATTTGAGGTGACTGTAGGATATGCTTTTTATATTTAAAGATAGGAGTGACTTGAGCTTGTTGAAATCATAATGAAAATGGGCCACGAGAGAGAGAGAGAAAAGTTAAATACTAAGGAATGAAGAATTTGAGCTCAAGCCTTCAGTGATTGAAGAAGAGTGTCCAGGAAGTTAGCAAAAGTTGGGAATAAGGGAATGACCAGGAGGTGGGATCCGATGAGCAATGCTTCTCAGGAGACATGATGGAACAAGGACAATGTCTTTACATTGTCCCTAATCTGATCAGGGATTTATTTTCTAAATTTTATCTCATACACTGATACACTTCAATTAATCATGCCTCTGCCAATGTTTTTGTTGTTATTCTTCTTTTGCTTTTTATACTACTTTGAATTTTCATCAATTCAATGAGAGTTCACTAGAAGAAAGGTATCTGTGAAAAAGAAGCCAAATCAGATGCCATATTTAAAATCTGGTAACCCTGTGACCTTGAGAAAAGCACATGCCTTACAACTCCAGATGTACTGTTAGTTAGAAAAGCCATTTATAATTCGACTAAAGGCTCTGTCAGTGACTCATCAGCCATACAAGTTACTGACCTAATTTGACTTTAAAAATTTTAGTTATCTCTTATACAAAGTAGTGTGGGCTTCCCAGGTGGCTCAGTGGTAAAGAGTTCACCTGCCAAAGAAGGAGACGCAAGAGACGTGGGTTTAATCCCTGGGTCGTAGTTCCGTAGGAACTACTTACCTTAGAGTAGGAACTGGCAACCCACTCCCATATTCTTGCCTGGAAAATGCCATGGACAGAGGATCCTGGAGGGCTACAGTCCTTGGGTTTGCAAGAGTCAGACGCAACTGAGCACAGACATATAAAGTAGCAGCATCCTTTTCTGTTATATCAGTTACAGAACTCTGTCCTGGAGAGACAAGGATCTTTATTATGCTTGAGGTGAGGTCACCAGCAGTTTAAATTCTACTTTGAATCTCTTCAACTGGTATGGATCTGATTTCTTAGCAGTCAGTACTTTCTCCATAATCCTCAGGCACTTTGGCAGTGCTTATTTATTGTAGTTCTGGAGAAGGAAATGGCAACCCACTCCAGTATTCTTGCCTGGAGAATCCCATGGACAGAGGAGCCTGGCAGGCTATGGCCTATGGGGTTGCAAGAGTTGGACCGACTAAGCACACACACATTTATTGTAATTAGGACTGGAAAGAGAGTAATGTCACAAATGTCGTTTTAAACCTACTTGAGTTGATATTGCTAACATTATTCAAAAATAAACATGAGACATTAATTCATCTCACAAAATAGCCAACAGGTATGTTTTGGATCCCCATAGTGTATACAGCACAGGTTGCATTCCTGAATTCCAGAAAGCTTGTTATTGATTTATTTACTTATTTATTTGCTGGCCATGCCAGGTGCCTTGTGGGATCTTAGTTCCCTGACCAGGGGTTGAACCCAGGCCCACAGCAGTGAAAGCATCGAGTCCTAACCTCTGGACCACCAGGGAATTCCCCAAAGCTTCTTTTTTAAAGTGAAGGACCCATGAAAAGAATAGTCACCTGACATTAATCACTACTGGAGAAAGGATTGTGTTGTGAGATTCTCTTAACATTTTTAAACAGCATTTGTCATTTGACTTTATCTTGCTTGAGTTATCATCTTTTTTTGAGGGGGAGGAATTGTTGCCACCCCTTGATGTCACCTTGATGAGTTTACAGAAAGAGAGTCTTAGGGAAATAAATTCAATAATAAGGTTGGTAAGAAATAGTAGAGGAACAATACGCAGTGCCAAACTATTTTCGAGAAATTGTAGGTGGTTATTGTGAGAAAAGGCATGGGCCAGCCTGAGCTGCCACTTAAGAGTTTTGATGGCGTTGCTCGGTGAGCTTGATCCATACAAATTACCTAGTAAACAGAGTTTGACATGTTTGCACACAGAATTTCTTTAAAGATAGCTGAAGATAGAACTATAAAAAATGTCCTAAGATCTGCAAAGGATGACAGGAAACTATGCCCACTTCTGTTGTTGATAGTGTCTACATTTATTTAAAAAGGCAAATTTCCATATAGTTTTGCATGTTGGTAGAGAAGCATGATGGAGAAGGCAATTGCACCCCACTCCAGTACTCTTGCCTGGAAAATCCCACGGATGGAGGAACCTGGTGGGCTGCAGTCCATGGGGTCGCTGAGAGTTGGACATGATTCAGTGACTTCCCTTTCACTTTTCACTTTCATGCATTGGAGAAGGAAATGGCAACCCACTCCAGTGTTCTTGCCTGGAGAATCCCAGGGACAGCGGAGCCTGGTGGGCTGCCATCTATGGGGTCCAGTGTTGGACACGACTGAAGCAGCTTAGCAGCCGAGAAGCATGGCCGATTGCTACTGGGTTTTCCAGTTTTTCCTGTGCGTGTGGCAGCTGCACAAATAGCTGACACCTGACAAAATACCTGTATCTGACTTTTAAAAAAATCTAATACTAAGATTGTATCTATTTTTCATTTTGTCCCTTGTAAAGCCCTCCTATTCTAACTAGCTTCATTTCAGAATACCATCTCGTGTTGCTAAAACATCATCATAGCATCAGGAACACCCCCACAGTCTCTCTTGAGGGAGTAAGAGCTGACATTTGAATCATAACATCACACTCATTTCCTTTTTTAAAATTTTTTTTTAACCTCAGAGCACTGGGCCAGCCCCTTCCCAGACATCACTGTTAATCTCGGTTTGTTCAAATGTATCATTAATACCCAGGGCTTCAGGGCCAGCCTTTCCCTGCCTTCCTATGCTCACACCATATGAAGACGTAGTTTGAAGTTCAGATACGCACCTGACTCACCATGTGTTGCTCAGTTGCTAAGTCGTGTTCGACTCTTTGTGACCATATGGACTGCAGCACGCCAGACTCCTCTGTGCTCCACTATCTCCTGGAATTTGCTCAAATTCATGTCCATTGAGCCAGTGACTCACCATAGACTTATTTTTTAAAAAGTAGTTTGCATTAATTTGACCTGACCAGGAGCCAGTCAGTTGTGCCAGTGCCAAGCATTGATTGGATTAGTTAACATTTTATTAAATATTATATTAAACTCTGTATTTTGCATTGCTCCTTTCCTCTTCTAACAGAAGGTATGTATTTGTAGAATGAGCACAGCGACAGTACAATTTCAGTTGGTTATTTAGTTTCCTTTGTGCATATATGAAACAAAGCACACAGCCCTGGCCACAAATCTCATTTTATAACCAAATAAGACAGCTGGCACAAAGGCTGTAGCTCCTTCAGTGAATTTCTGTTCCTTTAAAGAAGTTGGGGAAAACAGATCATGTATGATAATAGGTGATAATGGAGGCTTGTCTCAGAATTCAGAACTAGGTCGATGAAATCATTGACTAAGATGAAATCCCTAAGGATGATATCAGATAATAAATATCATAGTGTTCTTGAAACAATAAAATGCCTTATCAATGCTCAGTGTTTTTAATATCCTAATTATGCACATGTACTGAGAATCCTTGTCTTCTTGGATGCTGAACTCTTTACAAAATTAGCACCATAAACACTAGGGCTTCTAAGGACAGTTATAGAAATGCAGATAGATCTTCTTTCAGCATTCAGGAGACAACCAAGCTTGATGCCAACATTTAAACTCTATGAAGAAAATAAAAATATTTGGGTGAATTGTGAACTCATTGTATTTAAACCAATTTTTACAAATTCTTCCCGGTTAATATTTTAAGGAAACTTCTCAAGGTTTTTTTTTTTTTTAAGTATCCCACACTTTAATTTTTCATAATGTCTTTGTCTATGGGTAAAGTGTATTTTATTTCAGATAAACTCAACAAGATCTGCATAAAATTCTTCATTTTTAAATAGCAGATCTGAGGCTGACCTAATCTCTCCAGATAGTGCTTCTCAAACTTTAATGTGGCTATGAATCAGCACAGGATATTGTCCAAAACGCAGATTCTGATTCAGAAGGTCTGGGGAGTAGATTCTAGCACACAAATGATGCAGACATTGCCCATCTATAGACTGCATTTGGGGGGGCAAGGTCTAGGCAATTTCTTTTATGTTTGCTTATTCTGAGTCTGGGGCTTCTCAGGTGGTTCAGTGGGTAAAGAATATGCTTGCAGTGCAGGAGATGTAGGAGACGGGGATTTGATCCCTGAATCTGGAAGATCCCCTGAAGAGGGGCATGGCAAACCATTCCAGTATTCTTGCCTGGAGAATCCCCACAGTCCATGGGGTTGCAAGAATCAAACACAACTGAGTGACTAACACACACACATCCCGAGTCCACAGTGCTTAAAAGCTCAGAGAAAAGAAAAAAACATCGAAACTTTAATATTCTAAAATGGGCAAAGATTCTAATGTTTTGGGGTTTCTGCTGATTTGCCTTTTCTTAAACGAAATAACCATGAACACTTTAATAACATTTTGTTTTTAAAATTCCTATAAAGGATTAATTACATGGCTCAATATATTATCCTTGAGAAAAATGATAGAAATAAACACAAACATCTTAAAGGTCCACCACAATTATATTATGAAATTCTGAAATTTATAATATAATTGCATGATCATTCTAGATTAAAGCAATGAAGAGAGTAAGGCATCTATTTTTACCATTTCAAAGGTCAGTTCAGTTCAGTTCAGTTCAGTCGCTGAGTCGTGTCTGACTCTATGCGACCCCATGAACTGCAGTATGCCAGGCCTCCCTGTCCATCACCAACTCCTGGAGTTCACTCTGATTCATGTCCATTGAGTCAGGGATGCCATCCAACCATCTCATCCTCTGTCGTCCCCTTCTCCTCCTGCCCTCAATCTTTCTAAGCATCAGGGTCTTTTCAAATGAGTCAGCTCTCTGCATTAGGTGGCCAAAGTACTAGAGTTTCAGCTTCAACATCAGTCCTTCCAATGAACACCCAGGACTGATCTCCTTTAGAATGGACTGGTTGGATCTCCTTGCAGTCCAAGGGACTCTCAAGAGTCTTCTCCAACACCACACTTCAAAAGCATCAATTCTTCGGCGCTCAGCTTTCTTCACAGTCCAACTGTCACATCCATACATGACTACCGGAAAAGCCATAGCCTTGACTAGACAAACTTTTGTTGGCAAAGTAACGTCTCTGCTTTTTAATATGCTGTCTAGGTTGGTTATAACTTTCCTTCCAAGGAGCAAGTGTCTTTTAATTTCATGACTGCAATCACCATCTACAGTGATTTTGGAGCCAAAAAAAATAAAGCCAGACACTGTTTCCACTGTTTCCCCATCTATTTGCCAAGAAGTGATGGGACCAGATGCCATGATCTTAGTTTTCTGAATGTTGAGCTTTAAGCCAACTTTTTCACTCTCTTCTTTCACCTTCATCAAGAGGCTCTTTAGTTCTTCTTCACTTTCTGCCATAAGGGTGATGTTATCTGCATATCTGAGGTTATTGATATTTCTCCTGGCAATCTTGATTCCAGCTTGTGCTTCCACCAGCCCAGCGTTTCTCATGATGTACTCTGCATATAAGTTAAATAAGCAGGGTGACAATATACAGCCTTGACTCCTTTTCCTATTTGGAACCAGCCTGTCATTCCATGTCCAGTTCTAACTGTTGCTTCCTTGACCTGCATACAGGTTTCTCAAGAAGCAGGTCAGGTGGTCTGGTATTCCCATCTCTCTCAGAATTTTCCACAGTTTATTGTGATCCACACAGTCAAAGGCTTTGGCATAGTCAATAAAGCAGAAATAAAGGTCAGAGTACACAGTTTAAGTGAAATGACCAAGCGTATGGAAGGTACTGTATACCTGTACAGATATAGTACACTCTTTCTCTCATGTACATCAATATAGTCTCCCTGTCGTATACACAAATATACTTTTCCTCTCATATACACAAATATATTCTCTATAAATATTTTAATATGTTTTAATGCTCCCTCAACTTAGTAATCTGTGATTTTATTTAGGACATTTCTAAGAACTCAGGCAGGGTAAATTTAGGTAGTCTGCTTTTCATTGCTGTAACATTGTGAAATACTATTTCTCTCTCCGCAAAGAGCTTTGATTGAGATGTGTACTCAAAGGGTGTTGACTGCAAGAAGTTTGGATAAAAGCTTATCATTACTGAGAACTTGGCTGTTCTTCACAGAAGAGGTTTCAATTGTCATCTTTCACTTATTGTCAAAGAATATATAAAAACATGGTGATTCAAAAGGAATGGAAGACTTTTAAAGTATTCTGGACCACCTGACTTCTTGTGGGGATTCAGGAAGAGTGCTGGGTTTGTACCCCTTGGTCATCTTGCGGAGAGAGGAAGCACACACACTTGGGGCTTTACTTCTACTTTCTGGATTGGCGTGGAGTTGAGGATCAGCAACAGTACTGATGCAGGGCTTGTGACCTGGGGCATGCAAGTGGAGCATCTTTAGATGGTTTGAACTAAAAGCAGACGTTTGTTTACACTAATTCATATGTAAAATAGGCATCAAGTACAGACGCTTACTCCTTGGAAGAAAAGTTATGAGCAATCTAGATAGTATATTCAAAAGCAGAGACATTACTTTGCCGACTAAGGTCCGTCTAGTCAAAGCTATGGTTTTTCCTGTGGTCATGTACGGATGTGAGAGTTGGACTGTGAAGAAGGCTGAGCACCGAAGAACTGATGCTTTTGAACTGTAATGTTGGAGAAGACTCTTGAGAGTCCCTTGGACTGCAAGGAGATCCAACCAGTTCATTCTGAAGGAGATCAGCCCTGGGATTTCTTTGGAAGGCGTGATGCTGAAGCTGAAACTCCAGTACTTTGGCCATCTCATGTGAGGAGTTGACTCATTGGAAAAGACTTTGATGCTGGGAGGGATTGAGGGCAGGAGGAGAAGGGGACAACAGAGGATGAGATGGTTGAATGGCATCACTGACTCGATGGACACGAGTCTGAGTGAACTCCGGAAGTTGGTGATGGACAGGGAGGCCTGGTGTGCTGCGATTCATGGGATCGCAGAGTCGGACACAACTGAGCGACTGAACTGACTGACTGAACTGACTAATTGTTTGCAAGTGTTCAATTCTTTTTGAATCATTCTGTGCTGCTTTTTATGTTTTTCAGTCCTATGGAGTAATTACTCTGAGAGTTCACACATCTCTGTGTAGTGAAATGACTATTCTCCACGCTAATGAAGTCCATAAAATTTCATCTTTTATGATTTTTCTAAACCACATTAACTTTGGCTCTGAGCCCCTGGCTTACAGATTAGGTGGGGGATTAAGGGTAATCTCCCCCTCCTCAGGGTCCTTCAGGTATTTTAGTCACTTAGTGCCTAGTTTCTCAGTCGTGTCCGACTCTTTGTGACCCCATGGACTGTAGCTCACCAGGGTTCCTCTACTCATGGGATTCTCCAGGCAAGAATCCTGGAGTGGGTAGTCATGCCCTTCTCCAGGGGATCTTCTCGACTCAGAGTTCCGATCCGGTCTCTTGCATTGTAGGTGGATTCTTCCCCAGTCACCCAGGCTGCTGTCGTTGGTATCAAACCTTCAGCTAAATGTTGTTTGCATGGATCTGCGCTTTCCCCTAGGACAGGCGCTAGGACGTCTCAGAGTAGTCTTCCTGGTGATCACATGCCACACCAGAGAGAGACTCCACTCCTGTGCTCAGAGCTACAGTGCTTACAGACCAGACTCTGTGACCATCCCATAGTCATCAGGCTGTGCACAGAACAGCAGAAGCATGACTTTTCAACTCTTGTAGAAACTGCAGAAAATCAAAACTCTTCTGAGCTTTAGGACAGGTAGCCCTCTTGTCTCTCCAAAGCAGCGGTCTGAATTCTGTCACCTCGAGACCATCCAGAGGATTAAACTTCTTCAAAGGATGTGACTCCCAACACAAAGTGTTAATAATTCCCTGGGAAAGGCAGTCAGAACTCATCCTTCCTATTTGTAAATGTTGGGCCGAGAGGCATGGTGTTAGGTCTTCATTAGAAGCAAGGGCAATGTAGAAATTACTATGAAAATACATTATCCTCTCCTATAGCCAATTTTTTTTTTTTTTTTTTGCCACACCATAGTGGATCTTAGGTGAGGTGAAGTCACTCAGTTGTGCCCGACTCTTTGCGACCCCGTGGACTGTAACCTACTAGGCTCCTCTGTCCATGGGATTCTCCAGGCAAGAATACTGGAGTGGGTTGCCATTTCCTTCTTCAGGGGATCTTCCCAACCCAGGGATCGAACCCAAGTCTCCCGCATTGGAGGCCGACGCTTTAACCTCTGAGCCACCAGGGAAGCCCATAGGGGATCTTAGTTCATGACTATAAGGGATCTTGGTTCCCAAACCAGGGCTTGACCTCAGACCTCGGATAGTGGAAGAATGGATTCTTAACCACTGGACCATCAGGAAAGTCCCTTACTCTAGCTGTCCTTGAGTTCCACAGTGATCAGAATCTCCAGGGAGGAGGCAGGATGTATTTATGAAAGAAAATGGTCTTCAGGGGCAAAACGCTACTCAGCAGTCTTGTGTCTTCAGGCAAGTTTCCTGTCTTTTTTTTTTTCCTCATCTTAGAGATGTTGAGAGAATTCAGTGAGCTGATACCTGTGATGCATTTACATGCCTCATGCGTAGTAATTACTCAATGAATATTATATATTATTGTTAAAATGATTTTGGATATGAATGTAAGAAGACATTAATTTCTTATATATAATCTTTATATGAATCAAAGAATTTTCTATTTAGGTAGATTATTCACTTGACATAATTTTCAGGTTTTCATCTTGGAAACAGGAAATTTCCATTCTGAATTTCTGTGTTGAGCAGATGATTGGATCCTTGCCACACACCCGCCCACCCCGCCCCCGCCAACACTCTGGTCTTTTTTTTCAAATTAATTTATTTTTTGATTGAAGGATAATTGCTTTACAGAATTTTTTCTGCCTTTTGTTTCTTTTTCAGCTCAAGAGAAATGGTGGAATGCTGCTTTCACTGTCTTATTGATACTCTTGGGCGCAGTTCACTCGTTTGCTGCCTTGACAGCTGTCCAGGCCTCTGTTTAGCACTTATCACACGCAGAAATTCCCTGGTGGTCCAGTGGTTAGGACTCTGTGCTTCCACTGCAGGGGACCAGGGTTCAATCCCTGGTCTGGGAACTAAGATTTACAAGTCACATGGCATGGCCCCCCAGTGAAACAAAAACAATCCCTTCCCACAAAATACTTGTCACATGTACTTGTAAGGCAGGGGCCTAGTTCTTACTTTTTAGAGAATAAGCGCTTGAGTCTGGAAGATCTCAGAGAATTTTGGGTGAATGAATAAAATGCATAAATATATATAACTATACCTTTCTTCTTGGATATTGTTTCCTTTTTTGCCTCACTAGAGAGAGAATTAAAAAAACAATTTCATATTGCATTTTTGTAGACTATAAACACTTCTGCTATTTTTATCCATAGCTATCCAAAATTTTCATAGGTTTCAAACTTATAACACCTTGGATTGATTTATAACATAATTAATCTTTTCTTGGATTAATTATGGAATTGCAAATACTTCTTTTTATAAATGGCACTGCTGTTGTCATCTCTTCTGAATCAAACTTTTCCCTAACATCAGTGGTGATTGAACATGAATTTTGGTTTACTAAATATTTTTGTAATATTTTTGAGTATCCACCCATGACTCTAAAAATTCTGAAATATTTCCCAGTGAGCTTTTTATGGAAAATAATTTCAAGATGAGCAAAGTATTCTGGAACACACACATCTGTCTCTTATCTCTTATCTAGTATTTTCTATGTGGTAGGAAAATAGAAATGTATTAGAGAGGCTTTGTTGTTTAGAACTTAATTAGAATGTCATGCAATTTATTAAGTTGTCAAATGGTTTTGTGAGTATGGTTAGTCTTTTTCCTCTCTATCTAAATTTCAATGGATTTTTTGTTTGTTTACAGGTATATATTTGGGTGTTTTAGGTAAATGTAGTGAATGACACTATTTTATGATATTTTGTTAACATCAATGGATCCTTGGTGGATTTCACCACGTTTATTCAATAAGATAAATAGAGCTATATTCCAGTGGTATATTTGGCAGCCATGCTTCTGTGAGATAATTTATTGGCAGGTTCCTGTCAAGGTGAAGAGTACATTACCAGTAGTAGTAGGGACACAGCCCATGTGTTCTCTTTTTATTTTTTTAAGACTTATCAGTAGTGGATCTTGCTCACCTGGTCTTCTGGGGAATTCCCTCATTTAGTTCTTTATTGTGTATATATCTTATACTTGAGCTTCTTCATCTTAAAAAAATTTTTTATGTTTTTCATACATGTTATTTAACATCTCAGTGTTCTACAAAGTATCTTTAATTTTCTAAAGTTAAAGGAAAAAAACCCTAATTTTTAAAACCGTTTTTACATCTGAGTAATAATAACCTTCTTGTTATGTGCTAAGTAGACACTCTTTGTCCAAAATCATATACCACTTCTATTAATATATTGAACTGCTGTGATTAGTATGTAGTGGAATTAAACTAGAAAACAGGTTAAATGTTTCTTGAATTTCCAAAGAAAAGCATACTGTTAAAGTTTTCATTTCAAAGAGAGTGGCTCTGCTGGTCTAAAATTTATGGGAAGACACTTATCATATATATTATTTTAGTATATTTTATATTTTAACTTTTTTCTTAAGAAGAAAATTGTATGAAGCAGAGATTGAAATGACTAGTTAAAGTTCACTGAGATCTGGTATGAGGGGTTTTGTAGATTTTGCTACTTTTTGGAAGCACTTTTACCTTCTCACTCCTCATTTGATGTATCAGTACGTTTTTCATAAAATGTTTTAGATAAAATCCTAGACAAATTATTTTAAGTTGGTGTTCAAAGCATAATCTAAAGTTCCAGATGCAAAATGAAATAACAGTTCTGAAATTTCATCTTTGGAAAAGAAATGTTACACATCACCCAGTGCTTACCCCAGCATTATTAATGTCATCAATGCTTGCTGAATCAATTATGTGTGCACACACACACACATATATTATTTTTTCAGATTCTTTTCCCTTATAGGTTATTACAAAGTGTTCCCTGTGCTCTATAGGAGGTCCTTGTTGGTTATTTATTTTATATACGTTAATGGTAGTGAGTTTATGTTAACCTTAAACTAATTTATCCTTCCTCCCTCCTAGACTTTTTTTTAATGAGGATTAAATGAGATTGTGAAATGCTTAGAAAAGTGCTTGATGCATAATGTACACAATGTGTTTGTTAAATGAATAAACAAAAATGCTAAGCAGAGTTCTTAGGATTTTATATTTCATATACCCATTTCTGTAGCACTGTGAGATATGTGATGTTGTTAATTTTACCAATATAGGGATTTGTTTAAAGATATTAAATGAATAGCCCCAAATCACACAGCTGTCACTGTTTTGGGGCGAGAGCTCAAGCCTGTCTCATGCTGATGTCTATTCGTGCAGCAGCTTTGCCTTTGAGCTATTTATAACCTAGCTGGGAAGATGAAACGAGTGCAAATAGCTCACAGATTGTGTGTTTAGATTACACAGTATTACTAATTTTGAAAAGTGTTGACAGTAAGCTTCTGAGAAGGCTTTACAGCTTGAATAGAGGTATAGATGGGTTTTATAACTTAAGTAGAGTTTTAATGTCTGGAATGGATATGGATGTGGGATATTTCAATTTGGAAAAAATATAAGAAAATATTTTAAAAATGGGATTGACATAGCCCATTGAATTACACTACTTAGGGAATTTGGCTAATTTCTAATGATTTATCCCAAGAATAAATATCAGATAGCAAGGATAATGCCCTCTAGAGCAGTGGTTCTAAACTGGTGATTAGTTTTGGCCCCAGCCACATGGGGAAATGTCTGGAGATACTTTTATCTTGATTTATTTTTTAATTTATTTGGCCACCCTGTGTGGCGTGTAGGATACTAGTTCCCTGACCAGGGATCAAACCTGCACCCCTTGCACTGGAAGCATGAAGTCTTAACCATCAGACCATCAGGGAAGTCCCTGGAGACATTTTTACTTGTCACAATTGGGAGATCCTGCTGGCTTCTAGTGGTTAGAGGTCACAGACAGTGCCCCAGAGCAAAGGATTATCTATCCTCAAATGTCAATAATGTCAAAATTAAGAACTCCTGTGCCATCTATGGGGTTGCACAGAGTCAGACACGACTGAAGCGACTTAGTAGTAGTAGTAGTAGTTTTAATGAAAAAGAATTATTCTTGTGTAGAGTAGAATTATATATACATATAATATATTGATAAATCCACATAGCTAAAATTAATGATACAAATATATTAATATGATTTATAATTCTACAGAAGAATTTCTAGAGATTTACTCTCTCCAACCTAAAGGGATTCCAAGAAACATCCCTAGTTTATGAATCTTTAAAACATTCCAAGCAGAAATACTGATAACAGAAATATTTTTGTTTTCTTCCAAAAAGGCATCATAGAGATTTAATTAAGAGGGCAATGTAGGTAACAACAAAACTTGCTGTTCTGTTTTAGATCTATGTTTAGCTTTCTTTGGGTCATTTTCCATGTATCTTTGTTCTTTCATCAACACCAGCATTCTTTACGATAAGTTGTTTTTGCTATATGCCAGGTGGTAACTTGCTTCCTTACTCTAGTAAGTCAGTTAGTACAAAATGTACCAAGTCAATTGTGAGTAGATATTATGGGCTTTCTTTCTGACATCCATTTGGCTGATGGTACATTCTGATAGTTTCATGTTCATTTCAAAAGGAAACATGTGATGCTGAGCAGACACCATGCAAGATCAGAGGCTGTGAGAAAAAAGGAAAATGAAAAATAGGAGGTGTTCAAACTGGAGACTCTGCCTGATAAAGGGATCCCTAAACAGTGTTAATAAAATGGCTTCATAATTTCAAACAAAGAAAAACCATTCTATAATTATTTGAGTTCCAGACTATGCTGCCTTAATTATAAGGGTTTTGCACATCTTTCCCCAATTTATATAGAATCACTATCAAAGATCTGTTTTACTAAACCACATCAAATTCTTCACTAACTTTTCCAGCTTCTGCATTTGCAGCAATTTACAGGGGTTACCCTTCAGCACCTATAGCCATAACAATTCTAATTTTGAGCCCATTCTGGCGGGAGTAGGGGCTGCTACTCATAAACCCTTAGCACTTTGCCCTATTTTTTGAGTTATTAAGGAAGCCACTCTGGGATTTGAAGATATGCTTATTTATTCATTTATATTTGTGTTTACTACTTGGAAATAAAAGTTAAATTCAAATGCACTTGGAAAAAATAACTGACATTGATATTTGTGTATTAAAATACAAATAAATGGGGTAGGACAAAGTACTAGGAAGTATGAAACATACTAACAAAGAGTAGAAAGAAGTTAGAGAGGAGAGATGGTTGTGCCTATAATAAAGGTCACCACTTCTACAGTATTGCTGAGAGCTAGTTAAAGATTATGTGGAATTATTTTAATTTTATGAAGATGAGGCCACTAGGAGACATGATTGGCAGTGCCCAATGTAACCCGAGAGGAAAATAGAAGTTGACTTATGAACTAGATAAGGGAAGCATAGAGAGAACATCTCATTCCATGCATCTTTTAAGTGACCCTTATCTTGGATAGTCTTAGGACAAGGACGTGAATAACATTTAGTTATGAATGACTAGTGTTTAGTTATCAGCTAAACTGTCCAATGAAAACACAATGATATGCTTAAGTAAAAGAGAAGCAATGTTCTCTTAGATAGAACAGATGCTTCTGCCATCAATGTGGCTGTGCAGCATGTTTGAAATATGTGGATTCCAGATTTGCTCCATGGCCTGAATGTTCTAGTGCCTGTTGGAGGAGGGTCACTGACCAGAAAGAAACCTGGGGTCCAGTTTGGGAGGCCTTGTAGGCCTGTTATCACAATGATTAGGCTTGCACTGAAGGTCAAAAGTGTTTCACAAAGACAAGTATGGCAGCATTATGGAGAGTGGCTTGAATGTGGGAAGATAAGCAACAAACAAAATTATGTGACTAGTCCAGGTGACTTAGCTGAACTGGGTAGGTGACTTTTCGAGAGGAACTGAGGAGCCAGCATATTAAACGTTAAATAGGTAAAAGCTGGAAACAGGAGCTATGAGGAAAAGAGAATGACTCTCATGTTTCTGCCTCAAACAGCTAGAAATGATGGTACTATTCAATAAAGTAAGAAATTCGGGAAAAATAACACATTTTTATTTCAGTTTTTTTGGTTTTGTTTTGCTTTGTTTTTTCTTTCCTTTTGCATTTAGGGAAAAAAATTCAAAATGGACTACTTAGCAATAGATGATATATGGGTGTATAATGAAGAATCTTGTATTTGTCATTTCCTTAAGGCTACAAGGAGGAATGTATGATGACTGCCATTTAAACCTGAAGATGATTGGCTTTAGAGGATCTGAGAATAGTTATCCTATAGGATTGATATGTGCCGTGTGACTTGAAGGGTGCACACTGAGTATTCTTAAGACTGTATAGGCCTTCCCTGGTGGTCCAGTGGTGAGAACTCTGTCCACCCACTGCAGGGGACATGGGTTTGCTTCCTGGTCAGGGAACTAAGACCCCACATGCTGTGTGATAGGGCCACAAAAAACCCCGAAACTGTATAAGTAGCTGTGATAATTCCTTTTCAAATGTTTTTGACTACGTTAGCACTAAATTTTTTAGAGTTTACTTTCTTCTAAAACATTCTAATGGAGATTTGTAAGACCAATGAAGAGAAAGTCCATAGTTTAGTGGTAAGCTGGGGATAAAAGATTTCAGATACAATGAGGAAACAGAGATGTTGTTAGGGAATCAGGAAAAAAAAATGTTTTGAACACAAAAGAAGATAATTGTGTAAAGGGCATTGCATATATGCCAAATCAAATGAAAATTGAGAAGAAAAACGTACTGAATTTGACATTGAAGTTATGATAGGGGCATGGTGACTGTCAGGAGTTAATGAGAGGAGGTTGATATAGAGAAATGTTTGTTAAAAAGTACACACTTCCAGTTATAAGAAGAATAAGTTCTGGGGCTGTAATGTACAGCATGCTGAGTGTAGCTAATAACATTGTACTTTGTTTCTGGGACTTCCCTGGTAGTCCAGTGGCTAAGACTCTGCACCCCCAGTGCTGGAGACCTGAGTTCCTTCCCTGGTCAGGGAACTAGATCCCACCTGCCACAACTAAGACCTGGCACAGTCAAATAAATAAATAAATCTAAAATTAAAAAAAAAAACTTGTATTATGTTCCTAAAATTAGCTAGGAAAGTAGATCTTAAACGTTCTTACCATAAAAAAGAAAAGGCAATTATGTTAGGAAATGGAGGTGTTAACTAGATCAACTGTGGTAATCATTTGGCAGTAGGTATGTGTAGCAAATAATCATATTTTATGCCTCAAACTTACACAGTGTCATTTGTCAATTACATCTCAATAAAATTGTGAAATAAGAGAGAATAGACTGATTATGGTAATAAAATAAGGCAGAGCATAATAGGTCAGGTGTTTATGGGTAATGGGACTTAGAAGCAGTACATATAAACTATATTATTTTTCAAAAAACTTTGATAGGAGAGAGGAAAGATCTTGAGGAATTGGCAGAATCAATTAAAGGTGTATTTGTTTTTTAGAATAATCAATGTTTGTTTATATTTATAGGTTGAAAGGAAGTAGCCATGCCCACATAAATATATACAAATTACATTTGGAGTTGGGGATAAATAAATGAGAAATCTCTGAAAGGAGGTGGAATAGTCTGAAATTGAGAAAAGAGTACATGGAAACTTATTCTTCTCAGACATCAGGGAAGAGTTTAAGTATGAATAAATACAATTTCATATTATAAATATATTTTTTAAATTGTGAGGGATGGGGAAGAGAAACTAGAAGAGAACATTTAATCCTCTCCTTCTTGTTTTCCTAGTGAAGTATACACCTGAGTTGTTTTCTTAGATGATAAATAGTGAGTAGGGTAGGTGACTCGAGAAAAGCAGTAAATGTTTGAACAACCACATGGAGGATGAAAATAAAAAAGAATAGGGATTAGTTATATGTTTGTTCAAGTTAATAGTTAAATGATCATTGGACTATGCTGAAGCAACTAACAGTAGAGCATTCCTTTCTCCTAAGAGCAATTTAGAAAATACAGATTAAATTAATTTTTTAAATGTCTGAAAGATTTAAAAGCCGCTGAGTCAACTAGGATTTGAGGAACTAAGATCTCAGTAGGAAGAAAAGTCATTGAATTAGGTCCAGTATTCTGCTAGCCGCTTCCTGCTCAATCCACTGTGCAATCTCAGTGGGTATAGGGGTGATGGGGATGTGAGATGTGGCCAGGTAGTGAAGAATCCACTAGAACTTTGGCAATCTCAAAGGACTTGGGGATATAAAAGCTGGATTTCAGAACCAAGTCAGTGAGAATTTGAGGGGCAAGATCCCTGAGAGAAGAGAAGCATAGAGGAGCCCGGAAGTCAGCACCTGAACCATGTGTAGGAGCCAAATTTGTAATTTATGCAAGACAGCAGGCTAAGAGGCCAACACAAACTATGAGAAAAGAAAAGCAGTGTTGTTGGCAGTGTCATAGTGCCAAGAGGACAAGACAAATGGGTACTAGAGCTGCCAGATAAAAGGGGCCAAGGAAATGCCCCAGGCTCTCAGTTGAGAGTGGATAAGAAGTAGACTGAACTTTAAAAATTCTGGGTTGTAGGCTATACACATCCCCAAATGTTCAAGATAATGCCTTCCTAATGATTGCCAACAAAGGTCCATCTAGTCAAGGCTATGGTTTTTCCGGTGGTCATGTATGGATATGAAAGTTGGACTGTGAAGAAAGCTGAGCACCGAAGAATTGATGCTTTTGAAGTGTGGTGCTGGAAAAGACTCTTGAGAGTCCCTTGGACTGCAAGGAGATCCAACCAGTCCACCGTAAAGGAGATCAGTCCTCGGTGTTCTTTGGAACGACTGATGCTAAAGCTGAAACTCCAGTACTTTGGCCACCTCATGTGAAGAGCTGACTCATTGGAAAGGACTCTGATGCTGGGAGGGATTGGGGGCAGGAGGAGAAGGGGACAACAGAGGACGAGATGGCTAGATGGCATCACCGACTCGATGGACATGAGTTTGGGTGAACTCCAGGAATTGGTGATGGACAGGGAGGCCTGGCGTGCTGCGATTCATGGGGTCGCAAAGAGTCGGACACGACTGAGTGACTGAACTGAACTGAACTGAACTCAAGGAATTTGAAGAGAGAGAATTAGTAAACTGAATAGGCTAGTAGAAAGTATCCAGATTAAAATACAGAGAAAAAAAATGTGAAATAAAATATAGATTAAAGTATAATGAATATCTGGGGTATGATTTAAAAATCTCTGGGGAAGAGAAAGAGAATGGGGCAGAAATAATATTTGAAGATATAATGGCTGAGAATTTTCTGTAACTGATAAAAATGCTGTTATGAACTCAAGGGTAAATACAAAAAAATCAGATTTTATGCATATTGCATTAAAACTGTTGAAAACTAAAGGCAAAGAAAAAACATCCTAAAAGCTTATCCAGAGGGGAAAAGACATATTCAGAATAGCAAGAGCTGACTCACTGGAAAAGACCCTGATGCTGGAAAAGGCTGACAGCAGGAGAAAGGGGCGACAGAGGATAAGATGGTTAGATGGTATCACGACTCAGCAGACATGAGTTTGAACAAATTCTGGGAGATGGTGAAGGACAAGGAAGCCTGGTGTGCTGCAGTCCATGGGGTCGCAAACAGTCACACACTACTGAGCAACTGAACAAGAGAAAACCAAAAAACTGAAAGTAAATTCCTCAACAGATCAGATCGAAGCCATGAGGTAACAGAATGACATTTTTCAAGTGCTGAAATAAAATAAGAATAATAATTTACAGTATAATCATTTACTATAAAATGCAATAATAATTATCATAATAATTTATTATAAAACCATTATTTATTATAAACTGTAATAATACTAATTAGTTGCTACAAGCTTAAATGAATACAGTAGACAGTCTGTAAGTCCATAAACACTTATACAACCACTTGATTAATGAAATGTTTATATTGTAGTATTAAATGGTTAAAGACAGCATTTCTAATAAATAATGCCAAGTTTATTGGACAAGATTTTGAGTATGTCTTTTACTCAAGAACATATCCAACAGACCAATAGAAACACATAAAGAATTAGTCAACCTCAGATGGTCATGCAAGATGTGTGAATTTAATCTATAATGAGATATTGTTACATATCCACCAGATGTTTAAAATTACAAAACTGACAATATTAAATATTGAGAATGATTTCTGCCATGTGAGTATTAACATCCGGATGTGCAAAGGCCTAATAATTCCACATCCAAGTAATTGCATTCTTAGGAATTTCACATTAGAAACATAAAAATGTGTGCACCAAATGTCACGTCCAAGAATGTCCATAGCAGCATCATTAGTAATAGCCCAAAGTAGAAACAATCCAATGTCCACTAACGGTGGAATGGATAAACATTTTAGGAAATACTCAAACAGTAAAACAGTTTACATTAATAATGAATGAATGTGTTATTCTACACATGTCAATATGGATGAGTCTCACAAACTTAATGGTGAGCAGAGTAAGCCAGACTGATACATACAGGAGTACATACTGTTCTTGATTCTATTTATATAAGGGTAAAAATAAAAGTAAAAATATTCTCTACTGACAATGTAATGGTCACCCTCCTGGAGGAGATGGGGAAGGCTTTTGGAGTGCTGATATTGTTCTGTATCTCGATCTGGGTGGTGGTATCATGGATGAATTCATTTTATGAAAATTCATCAAACTGTATGATTAAAATCATCTATTAATAATTTTTCTGCATCTATCTTATCCTTCAATAAAAATATTACATTAAGAAAGGGACTAAACTGTTACTGAAATTCATATGTTTATAGTGGAGCTAACCATCACTTTCCCAGGGTTTATATTAGTAAATGAGCTGGCACAGTGCGGGGAGCGTTGAAGAAGCCTGAGCCCCAACTTGATGCATTCAAACTGTGGTGTTGGAGAAGACTCTTGAGAGTCCCTTGGACAGCAAGGAGATCAAACCAGTCAATCCTAGAGGAAATCAACCCTGGATATCCATTGAAAAGATTGTTGCTGAAGCTCCGATACTTTGGCCACCTGATGTGAAGAGCTGACTCTTTGGAAAAGATCCTGGTGTTGGGAAAGATTGAGGGCAGGAGGAGAGGGGGTCGGCAGAGGATGAGAAGGTTAGATAGCGTCACCGACTCAACGGACATTAATTTGAACAACTTCTGGGAGGTAGTGAAGTACAGAGGAGCCTGGTGTGGTGCAGCCCATGGGGTTGCAAAGAGCCAGACGTGACTTAACAATTGAACAACAAAAAGTGTGGAAATAGTGAAAAGGTTGGCATCATAAAACATTTATGTTTTTAAACCTGTAAGTTTAAAAGCTTTAAGTTCTCCATCTAATTATTATTCCTAAATCATAAATGTTTAAAGGAGTGACCCCACTGGAGAATAGTATTCAGAGGCATTTTTTCAACAAATTATTATTTAATTTTTGGTCTTACTATGGCATTCATGCTTTGGTGGCAACTGAAGCAGAACACTTGAATATTAGTCCATCACCTTAAATAGATTGCCAGCTCACACACTCTCATGTACTTTATTCTTGGATTTGTTTTCATTTGGTCACTTGAAAATGTATTTAATGGCTAGAGAGAAACAGACATGAATTAATTTATTGTGCTTAATATAGTCTACAGGCAGAATAACTCCATGATGAAGTCTGGTGAGCATGTTGACTTCTCAGTGCCAAAATGTTTCTACTTTTTTGTGGGTGTTATTAAACCATTGTTCTTTATTTGATTGTCACGTGTGTGCTATCTGCATAGTCGTGTTTGACTCTTTGCAACCCCATAGACTATAGCCACCAGGCTCCTCTGTCCATGGGATTCTCCAGGCAAGAATACTGGAGTGGGTTGCCATTTCCTTCTCCAGGGGATCTTCCTGACCCAGGAGCCGAACACGGGTCTCCTGCATTGCAGGTGGATTCTTTACAATCTGAGCCACCAGGGAAGCTGGTGATACATGATTGTCATGAGGTACTTTAAACCCCACTTTTCAAACTTGTGTGCCTAAGTATCATCTGATAAAGTTGTTAAGATGCAGATTTCCAGGTCCATGCTGAAGACTCTGAAAATGTAAAGTATCTGCATTTTAACACTCCAGGTGATTCTGTGAAGATACTTTAGTGGACTGTTTTGGGAAATACTACTTTAAGCTCATTGTCAGTGGATTGCAGCTATTCAGAATGGGATTTTTATTTTTTAATATATTTGGCTGCCTTGGGTCTTACTTAGATGTAGCACTTGGCCCTTTTGTTGCATCATGCAGGATCTTTCTTTGTGGTGAACAGACTCTCAAATGTGACATGTAGGCTCAGTAATTGCAGCTCACGGGCTTAGTTGCTCAGAGGCATGTAGGATCTTAGTTCCTTGGCCAGATATCCAACCTGAGTCCTCTGCACTGAAAAGTGAATTCTTAACCACTGGACCACCAGGGAAGTCCCCAGAATGGGATATTTTACTGTAGATTTGGGGAGGGGGGCGCTTTTCCTTTGGTTTTTTGTTTGTTTGGTTTGCTGCATATATCACATGAATTGTAACATTATGGGGCATCTTTGGGCTTCACCAGTGGCGCAGCAGTAAAGAATCCAGCTACAATGCAGGAGACTCTGGACACTTGGGTTTGATCCCTAGATCAGGAAGATCCCCTGGAAGAGGGCCTGGCAGTCAAATCCAGTATTCTTGCCTGGGAAATCCCATGGACAGGGGAGCCTGGCGGACTACAGTCCACGGGATTGCAAAGAGTCGGACACAACTGAAGCAACCATGCACAGCATATGGGGCATCTTTATTTGAAGCAAAGGGTTTAAGGTGCTACTGAGCAAAGTGGATATGAGAAAGCAAATGGAGCATATTTAAAATCAGACTTGGAGTTTGGAAGCTGCCACCAGCTCCTGTGATGAATCATATAATATATGACTCAGACAAAGCTGAAATGACAGATGGCCTTGTTATGACTTTAGGCGGGCACTCCTTCAACTACTGAAGTTTATGAGAAGTTTTACAACCCGGGAATTCTGAAGTTATTTCTGATGCGTGTAGTTTCATGTCATCTTTATGGGAGCAAAAAAAGATCTATATCTCACATCCCGAACATTTTTGTTAGTCACGATTCAAACAAAAGGATACAATGTAAGAAAGTCTGTGCCCACACATTGCATCTTTACCACCCGTTTCTTTGGAGCTAATCAAGGTGAAGCTGAATCAGTGACTCAACAACACCCTGTTAATCCGACAGGCATTAATTCACAAAGGCATGATATAAAGTTTTTTTCATGTGTTTGACTTTTTCTCCCCTTAATGCATTTCTAGGAATTACTCTAAAGTATGGGCTAAGTTTTGCTGTCAAAAATGGACTGATGTCCCCTTTCAAAGCTTCCTGCCAATGACGATTATAGATTATGTTTTTTTTTTTAAGTGAGCTGAGATATGTAGTTCTCTTAATCCAATTTTAAAATAGCTTCTTAAAACTTCCTTTCATCCTGTGTTGTCCACCACTGTTACAGCTGTTTCTTAACTTGCAAAGATAAGCAGTGATGCAGATTGCAATATCATGGTTTGCAGCTGTCAGTGGTTTTCCACTGTCTAGCAACCTTTGATGTCTCCTCTTATTAATGAAGCACAACTAGAAAAACCACCAGTCTTGACAAAAACTTTTAGAGTATTGACTGTATTAAGAAGTAAAAATAAGAATCTAAAATAACAGCTTTGCACCAGATTTCAATTTTTTTCTTTTTCAAAAAATGTCTGTTGGACTTCCCCGGTTGTCTAGTGGTTAAAACTGGACTGCCAATGCAAGGGGCATGGGTCACTTCCTGACTGGGGACTAAATTCCTCATGCCATGTGGCATAGCCAAAAGATTAAACAAAAAATCTGTCGATGTTCTGACATATAAACACAGGGCTGGCATCATGTTGTATGGTATTTTCTTAATTATTTTGCAAGAGTTAGAATCTGGAAAAGCATATGACCCAATTGGTAATATCACTGGTTGATTCATGCCACTTCAATTTGCTGCTTCCTGCCTCTATCTAGTTCCTCACAAAGAAACTTCACTTTCTACTTTCTCTTTCTTGTTTGACTGGAGAAAACCTGTCCCTCCTCCTTTTCAAAGATTCAAATAAAGATCAAACCTCATAAGGCCATTTCTCCATCTACGATTTAACATTATGTATGTGTAACAACCTGGGTGACTGAGCTGCTAGTCACTAGTTTAGCGTATCTGCTTGTCTTCCTTGCCTCTAAAATTAGGCTATTAGCATTTGACTCACTTCCAAGTTTCAAATCTGCACTTTCGTGTTTGGCTCCCTCAAACTGCTTCTTGATGGGCAGTCCCTGGCGTTTAGGAGGCAACCAAATATTTGTTGAATGAGTGAATGATATTTACCATGTTTACTTCCCCTTCCTGGCACACTTTTTGTTTTCCAAGATTAGCTTTTGCTTGGTTTTTTGTTTTCCAATATTTTCTTGTTGTTAAGTCGCTAAGTTGGGTCTGATCTTTACGACCCCAGGAACTGTAGCCTGCCAGACTCCTCTGTCCTTGAGATTTCCCAGGCAAGAATACTGGAGTGGGTTGCCATTTCCTTCTTCATTTCCGATATTTCAGGGGGGTGGGGAAAGAGCATTAGTCCCATAAAAAACTAAACTTATGGGATGAGGAAGGGCTATGTTTTTATACATTTAATGTGAAGTGCCATTGCGTATTCTCCTTAAGAGTATGTATTTACTTCTACTCAGAAAAGGAAAGGTATTTTTCTCTATAATCTTCCACCTCATGCTATTCTAATAATTTTATTTCATTATTTTTGGCTGCTCTGGGTCTTCTTTGCTGCATGTGGCCTTTCTCTAGTTGTGGCCAGTAGGGACTACCGTCTAATTGCAGTGCATGGAATTCTCATAGCAGATGCTTCTCTTGTTGTGGGGCACAGGCTCTAGGATCAGGGGCTTCAGTAGTCGTGGCTCTTGGACTCATTGGTTGTGACACCTGGGCTCTAGCACACAGACTCAGTAGCTGTGGTTTCTGGGCTTATTTGCCCCACGGCATGTGGAATCTTCACAGACCAGTAATCAAACCTGTATTCCTTGCATTGGTAGGTGGATTTTCAACCACTGGACCACTAGGGAAGTCCTCTACTTGCTATTCTAAATATGTAGTTTTATTTGTGGTTTGCAGCCCTGAGCACTGGTGACATGGCAGAAACATGGTTAAGGGAAAGGAACAGTCATCTCTTGGTCGAGGAGTGAGTTGAATCCCCTTGTAGCGTGTCCTTCTCTTCTTTGGCCCATTTGCTCTTCCATCCTTCCTGCCTAGTCTTCTGTTTTCTAATTTGTCTACCATTGACCTGTCGAGAGAGAAAAGCATCAAGTTGGAAATTGCTATGTATAAATGTTCTAAACCAATACATTGTGTACCTTACTCAGTGTTACACATCAATTATATGTCAATATGAAGACATATATAAATTCAATGAAAATAACTAGCTATTTCCTTCTGTCTAAAAGAAAGATATCAAAAGTGTGAACAGACATGACCTCCTCAGATCAACTGAATAACTGTTTAAAAATGCAGATCCCCAATCTCTCTGTAGATCTGATTATGGGTCTTATGGAATGAGGGTCAAAGTTTTGTGTATTTAATCAAAACCCTAGGCATTTATTTTATACTTCTGTTTTAAGACTCAGCTGCCCTTGACCAATGATACATAAACTTCAAGTGGAAAAATTAACTAAATGACAATCCCAAATGCTTATTCTTTTGTAGATCTTCTAACTTAACAGTAAAAAAAAAAAAAAAGCCCACTTAAAAAGTATGATAACCACAGAGAACTGTGATGGGCATCAATTACATTATTTGACCATAACTATTGTAAAAGGACAAAGTATATTTTTAAAAATTATTCATAAAATTATTCTTTGAAAGCCAGTCATTTAAGAACTATTGTTTTTGCTCTTGCTTTGTTTTCAATGTTTGTATCTTTTTCTGTGTGAACTTTTGCACCTCTCTCTCTCTCTTTCCACCCTTACCCTCTCTCCGTTTCCACTTCCCCTCTCTTCCCTTCCTCCTGTCTCCCTTCTTCTTCCCCAAAACTCCTTTCCAGCCCCTCTTGCCTTGGCAAGCCACCCATTATGATCACATCTTTAGCACTCAGGAGCATGATGTCATTGAGAGAATGACCGTCGCGGTCGCATCTTGCTCTGATACTTACTAGGTGTATGATATTAACATTTCTCATTTCTTGTTGCCTCAACACTAAAAGTACTTTATAGTGCTGTTTTGTGAGATTAGAATGAGACTCCCGCGTGTGAAGTGCTCAGCAGAAATCCTGTCAGTCATCACTCAATGGCTGGTTTTCGTGGTTATGAGTTATAATGGCCACACAGGAAAGGATGTGTTAAAGAGAAAAGTTGAGTCCTTAAGTTCAGTTCAGTTCAGTCACTCAGTCGTGTCTGACTCTTTGTGACCCCATGAATCGCAGCACACCAGGCCTCCCTGTCCATCACCATCTCCCGGAGTTCACTCAGACTCACATCCATTGAGTCCGTGATGCCATCTCGTCCTCTGTCGTCCCCTTCTCCTCCTGCCCCCAATCGCTCCCAGCATCAGAGTCTTTTCCAATGAGTCAACTCTTCTCATGAGGTGGCCAAAGTATTGGAGTTTCAGCTTTAGCATCTTTCCTTCCAAAGAAATCCCAGGGTTGATCTCCTTCAGAATGGACTGGTTGGATCTCCTTGCAGTCCAAGGGACCTTCAAGAGTCTTCTCCAACACCACAGTTCAAACACATCAATTCTTCGGCGCTCAGCCTTCTTCACAGTCCAACTCTCACATCCATACGTGACCACAGGAAAAACCATAGCCTTGACTAGGCGGACCTTAGTCGGCAAAGTAATGTCTCTGCTTTTGAATATACTATCTAGGTTGGTCATAACTTTTCTTCGGGACCTTAAATATTGTAATCGTTGTTAGATTCTGAAGATACAAAGAGGAGTTCCTAACCTCACGTTGTTCACAGTCTTGTAAGAAAAGTGCAGTAGTGTAAGATGAGGATTCAGAGGAGCCACTCAAGAGACAATGATCAATATTTCCACACACAGGGTCAGTTCCCTTGCTATGAAATATATATATATATATATATATATATATATATATATATAGAGGAAATTTAAACAGTTCATTGCAGTCATTTCTCTCAGTTTAAAATGGTAACCATATCATGTCCTGACTCAGTGGGTCTTTACATGCAACTGAAAAAGCTGTCACTTCCTTGATATACTCACTTCCATCCGATTGAGTACCATAATAAATACAGAAATATGTATTGACTACTATTGTAAATGCCTCCCCTTAGAGTTTTTCAGTGTACAACCTGTACAACCATCCAAGGCAGCCTTGTAACCTTAAACAGTATTTATGTCACATTGGTTTTCATTATTTGGTTTGGCAAATAACATAGTTGGGTAATTTTTCTAATACAAACAATCATGATGATCCTGAGCTCATAATCTTGTCATCATTGTAGTCCTAGGATAGAGGTTATGTTGTGGTTAGCTCAATGAGATTGTTATCATTGTCTGTAGTTGGACTGAAATTTTGATTGCAGTGACCATGCCCTCTAGGCAGAGAGAGGAATTCTGAATAGGTCACCTAATAAATGGTTCCCTCTCAAAGGCCTGTTAGGAAGTACAGGAGCATAATATGTAGAAAGCATATAACCTACAATGTTCTTCCAATATATATCATTTGGTCTCAGACATTTCAAATATGTAGTTGTAGATTCATTGAAAATAACCTGATAACACATGTCAATAAAAACAAATCAGAATTTAATCACATTTTTGCTTCCTTCTCACTTGTGTTTAATGTCTACAGTTGACACTCCAGACCCCTATGTGGAACTTTTCATCTCTTCAACCCCTGATGGCAGGAAGAGAACAAGACACTTCAATAATGACATAAACCCTGTGTGGAATGAGACCTTTGAATTTATTTTGGATCCTAATCAGGAAAATGTTTTAGAGGTAAGTGAGTCATCGGGGGATAGTGGGTCAATGGGGGTCAAGTGAGTCACTGGGTGGGGGGGTTATCTTCAAGTTGAGCTCGAATGCATCAAATTTTCCCTCTCACTGCCTTCATTCTTCTCAGTTAGGTGGCTGGAGTACAGCTGTACCGTATATGGTAGATGAGCTTCTAGCTGCCACACATCAAGCTATGTGAGTGTCCAAATGCAAAAGTTACGAGGGGCTAGAGTCTTTAATCCTCACCATGTATTTTGCTACAGTCCATGGAGTCATAAGAGTCAGACATGATTTAGTGACTAAACCATGCCAATCAATTGCACTTTGGAGAAAATATTCTTTCTGTTTTAAAAGGGAGGATCCAAGTACAAAGGATAAAATATTGCTGATTAGGACGTCAAAATAAGTTAATTTCCTTAAATTTGAAATAGTTAGCTTTAAAATAAGTTCACGTAAATCTTTTCCAACAGTTACATGAGTTTTCTACATTAACTTCTTTCTCATATTCCAAAATAACATTTCCTCTGAGAGGGGAGAATTTCATTTTTCAAAATGTGATAATGAATGGGTCAATCACAAGAGTGAAAAAATGAATGATTATGTTAGAAACTCAGAAAAGACAAAGTATTACTAGTAGAATATTTAGGATTTCAAATGACTATTAAATATTACTTCAAGTTTTTCATTTTTTTTTAAAGTGTGGTGGAGATTTTAGATATAATTTCCAAAGATCCCAGAAAAATTTGATATCTGTGCTCTATTTTTTCTCTCTACAGATCACGTTAATGGATGCCAACTATGTTATGGATGAAACTCTTGGGACGACAACGTTTCCCATATCTTCTATGAAAGTTGGAGAGAAGAAACAGGTTCCTTTTATTTTCAATCAAGTAAGCAACACAACAGAATTATTTTTCAACCTTATGTCGGATAAAATCTAGTTAATCTGGAAAGTTGGAGTTTAATGTTTGGAAATCCTTCCCTTCCTTCCTTTCTTTTTTCCTTAGGTGTGCTGCATTTCTCAGATTTCAATAATTTTTTTAAGAATAATAAAACTTTAGAAAAATTATTTACACTGAGCAAACATTAGAGTCTTTTTACAGGAAACTAGTATTTTACAATGAGAAATGTAAGCAACTGGTAGACCAGGATTCAGAAAGCTTGTCAATGCATTAATTTATTCTTGTTGGGTGCAACCCGGTGTTTCTGTCCCTTCAAATGATTTTCCAAATCTCTCTCCTCACCTGAATGTACATATCCCTTAATCTTACCTCCTTTCCTAACAGTTACCATCCTGAATTATCTCTTTCTTCATGAACCTCCATGATAATTACATGTTGTTCATTGGGACTGAATCTTTTAACCTCTGCAAACTAAAATCCTGTAGTCCAGAAATTTAGAATAGTGGTCATGCATGCCTAAGAAATGACTTAAGCCCTGAGGGCTACCTGACCAGTTCATGTAATCAGAGGAACCCTGGTGCCTTATGCACACTGCAGTCACGCACTCCCCACTTATCCCTTTAGCTGCTACAGGAAGCACGTCGTCTATATATTTTCTGTCCAGTGCCAAGAGATACACTGGCCACATTTTAAAGTTATTTCATTCATTCCTCTTTCAAATGTTTACTGGAGTCTACCCATCATTGTGTTGTGCTCAAGGCTTCTAAAGAAGAATAAGATATAGGAAGCTTTTCCCTCAATTATCTTCATCTGGGGTGGAGGTAAGGTAGAGGTTGGGAAAGCAAATGGATATAGAGAGATAGATGTGATGAAAAGAAACCACCACATAGCAAGATTAAGTATCAATGAGGCATATACAGAGTGCAGTGGGAAGACAGAATAAAGAAAGATTGTGGTATGAGAGAAGGCCAGGTGTGGATCCGTATCAGTAGGTGATTTTGAGCAGGTCAAACAGTGAACATAGCTGTTAACACTTCGTCATTTGAAGCCGGGTTGTTTGGTGTTTAAATCCTACCTTTGTTTCTTACCATCTGTTTCATCCTGGCAAAATCACTTAGCTTCTCTGAATCTGGATTTACTCACCTGTGAAGTGGAGATCCCTTGAGGAGGAAATGGCAACCCATTCCAGTATTCTTGCCTGGAAAATTCGATGCTCAGAGGAGCGTGGTGGGCTACAGTCCATGGCATCTCAAAGAGTTGGACATGACTGAATGACTGAGCATGCAAAGTGGAGATAACATCTCTTAGGAAAATCACTATGATTAAATGAGTTAATTCTATTTATATATATCTATATAATTTATATGTAATGCATATTACATTTAAATATACTCTGATATAATTATTCAGTTCAGTTCAGTTCGGTCGCTCAGTCGTGTCCGACTCTTTGCAACCACATGAATCACAGCATGCCAGGCCTCCCTGTCCATCACCAATTCCTGGAGTTCACTCAAACTCATGTCCATTGAATCGATGATGCCATCCAGCCATCTCATCCTCTGTCGTCCCCTTCTCCTCCTGCCCCCAATCCCTCCCAGCGTCAGTGTCTTTTCCAATGAGTCAACTCTTCACATAAGGTGGCCAAAGTACCGGAGTTTCAGCTTCAGCATCAGTCCTTCCAGTGAACACCCAGGATTGATCTCCTTTAGGATGGACTGGTTGGATCTCCTTGCAGTCCAAGTTAGTCTCAAGAGTCTTCTCCAACACCACAGTTCAAAAGCATCAGTTCTTTGGTGCTCAGCTTTCTTCACCATCCAACTCTCATATCCATACATGACTACTGGAAAAACCATAGCCTTAACTAGACGGAACTTTGTTGGCAAAGTAATGTCTCTGCTTTTAAATATGTTATTCAGGTTGGTCATAACTTTCCTTCCAAAGAGTAAGCATCTTTTAATTGGCTGCAGTCACCATCTACAGTGATTTTGGATCCCCCCAAAATAAAGTGTGACACTGTTTCCGCTGTTTCCCCATCTACTTGCCATGAAGTGATGGCACCAGATGCCATGATCTTCGTTTTCTGAATGTTGAGCTTTAAGCCAACTTTTTCACTCTCCTCGTACACTTTCATCAAGAGGCTTTTTAGTTCCTCTTCACTTTCTGCCATAAGGATGGTGTCGTCGGCATATCCGAGGTTATTGATATTTCTCCTGGCAATCTTGATTCCAGCTTATGCTTCTTCCAGCCCAGCGTTTCTCATGATGTACTCTGCATATAAGTTATATAAGCAGGGTGACAATATACAGCCTGACGTATTCCTTTTCCTCTTTGGAACCTGTCTGTTGTTCCATGTCCAGTTCTAACTGTTGCTTCCTGACCTGCATGCGGGTTTCTCAAGAGACAGGTCAGATGGTCTGGTATTCCATCTCTTTCAGAATTTTCCACAGCTTATTGTGATCCACACAATCAAAGGCTTTGGCATAGTCAATAAAGCAGAAATAGATATTTTTCTGGAACTCTCTTGCTTTTTCATGATCCAGTGGATGTTGGCAATTTGATCTCTGGTTCCTCTGCCTTTTCTAAAACCTGCTTGAACATCTGGAAGTTCATGGTTCACGTACTGCTGAAGCCTGGCTTGGAGAATTTTGAGAATTACTTATATTTATATAATTTTTTATGAAATATGATTATATATTAGTTTATACATTAAGTATATAACACTACATATAAAATGTGCTCAGTCGTGTCCAACTCTTTGAGGCCCTTTGGACTGTAGCCCGCCAAGCTCCTTTGCCCATGGAATTTTATGGGCAAGAATACTGGAGTGGGGTGCCATTTCTTACTCCAGGGGATCTGCCCAACCCAGGTATTGAACCCATGTTTCTTGTATCTCCTGCATTGTCAGGCAGATTATTTACCACTAGAGCCACCTAGGAAGCCCACGTATAAAATATATAACAATAATTGAGTATAGAAATATATATAATACTCAGACAAATTCCCTGGGGCTTAGAGGGTAAAGTGTCCATCTGTAATGCGGGAGACCCAGGTTCAGTCTCTGAGTCTGGAAGATCCCCTGGAGAAGGAAATGGCAACCCACTCCAATACTCTTGCCTGGAAAATCCCATGGATGGAAGAGCCTGGGAGGCTGCAGTCCGTGGGGTCACGAAGGGTCAGACATGACTGAGCGACTTCACTTTACTTCACATAGATTATCCATCCGTACATATAATACTTAGTGCCTCATACATGTGTGTGTACCTATTAAGCAGTATATAAATGTTTGTAAAGAGCTGAATTTCAGTAGGCAGAGAAGCAGTTATGAGCGTTCTAGTTTCTAGTTGAAACTGCCAAGGCATGGAGTCTTGAAAAAAGAAAGCAAGCTGAGGCATGACAAGTTACACAGCTTGGCAAGTACATGCTGGTAGGCAGTGGGTAGAGAGTTAGAGGTGGTAAAAGGCTAACATTACCTAGGCATGGGTCAGTTCTCAGCAGACCCTTGTTGAGGGCTTTGTAAGCACGATGGGCCTTTCTGAAATGGAACGTTTTTTCCTGCTCTTCAGTCTGTGACTCAAAGATTGATTTTAAGAGAGGAAACTTTAGGAAAACATGCATTACCTCTCCTGTCATTTCCTATGCTCAGTTGTGTGGCTGCGGGCTCTGAAAAAGACTTTCTGCATTCCTGAATTTTGAGTAGCTTATATAATTATTTTCTTTAACGTGCTTGAAAAAACAGTTGGCCAAGCAACTTTTTTTTTCATTACACCATTCTTGAGTCCTTTGTAGTTTCAATCTGAATGAGAGTTCTTTTTTGTAAATTAATTAATTTATTTCTTAAAATTTATTTCTTTATTTTTGGCAGCGCTGGGTCTTTGTTGCTGCCAGCTAGCTTTTCTGTAGTTGCAGCGAACAGGGGCTAGTCTCTAATTCTGATGTGCAGGCTTCTCATTGTCAGGGCTTCTCTTGTTGCTGAGCATGGGCTCTAGGAGCGTGGGCTCTCTAGCATGGCCTCAGGAGTTGTGGCACGTAGGCTTGGTTGCTCTGAGGCATATGGAATCTTCCCAGTCCAGGGCTGGAACCTGCACCTGCTGCATTGGAAGCTACGAGTCTCAACCACTGGACCACCAGGGAAAGTCCCTCCATTAACTTATTTGTTTTTAATTCATGAATTTCTATGCACTAGAAAGAATGTCTTGTTTATCATTTGGCTATTTTTACCCAGAAGTTTTCAATGCTTCCCATTTACAGATATGGAGAATGATTTTGTAATAATTAAAATCTAATGATAATGTAATAATGATATCTAATGAAAATGATAATGTAATAGCTAAAAAAATCTTTTTTATGCATCTTTAAAGTATTTACCTAGCCATAGCTTATTTTTTAATATAAGAATCTGAGTCTTTACAGTGTACCTAAAACTTTGTTTAATATCAGGAAAAGCTATCAAAAGTTTCATTTTCAAGGAACTAACAGTCTGTTTGGAGAAGGAGTACGCATTCATGATAGGCTGATAAGTAATAGAATAAGTAGTCTTATGACGCATCATTCATTGATTGACTTATTCAACACTGAATGTGTTCCAGGGAATATTCCAGGTGATGGGCAGACAGCAAAGGACATGGTGGATGATGGTTCCCAGGGAGCTTGCATGTTGATGGGGAAAGTAAATAGGCACCAAGAAGCAAAAGGATAATGAACATAACATCAGCCAGTGATAAATGCTATGGGGAAAATAAAATAGAGGGGTGTGATAGAGAACAGTTGGTGGGCAATGGAGTTTATATAGCCAAAAAAGGCCTTTCAAAGGTATTGTTGTTTTTTTCAAATTTTCTTATCAATTTTCAAGCATATGCAACGTTGAAATATTTTTACATTGGATACCCATATAAATGCTACCTAGATTCTACAATTAACATTTTATTCTATTTGCTTTTCACATATCTTTCTATCTGTCTGTCCATCAAACCATCTTGATACATACTTATGTATGTATGTATATATATATATATATATATATATATTTTGTGGCTATAATAAGGCTTGTGAGATCTTATTTCCCTGACTGGGGATCAAATCCAGACTCTTACAGTGAAACTATGGTGTCCTAACCACTGAGCATCCAGGAAAGTCTCCATCTTGATACATTTGAAAACAAATTGCAGGTCAAGAGGGATGGGACATCCTTCAATTAAAAAATAAATAAATTTCTAATTAAAAAATAAAACAGACTGCAGACAACAGCCTGTTTCCTCCCTAAACACACTTCAGCACATCAGCAACTAGAGTTCAGGATTTATGAATTATAATTGCAAGTACCAAATAAATCATGTAGACAATGTAGACAGTGAGAATTATTCATCCATTTATACATTTTGCAAATAACAATGGAGCACCTACCGTGTGAACAGTCTTTAGGCACTACCTATTCAGCAATACACAAACAAACAGGAATCCTTCCCCTCCTGGAACTCATATTCTATTGGATTGGCCAAAAAGTTTGTTTAGGTTAGTCCCATAACAGTGTACAGAAAACCCAAATGAACTTTTTGCCTAACCCAATACCTAGTAAGATAAATACGTAAAGGATACTTATGTTGGATAGAGAGCTAAATAAATCAAGGAAGGAGGAGAGGGGAGTAGGCATATGTCTGTGAAGAGGGTTGCAAAGGCAGTTTCAAAACTGTGACTAAGAACAGCATCTGTGATGCTATCTGAAGGCAGAAGGCGCTCGGTGTGGGAAGGTCTTGAAGCAGAAGTTTGCCTGACTTGTTGAGAACAGCAAGAGGGAGAGCGTGGCTGGAGCACAGAGTCGCAGGGAGGGTGGCCGGCTGGAAACGAGGACGGGCCTGTGGCCACAGTGGACCCTTGTGGGTCAATGGTGGGGGCTTGCTCTTAAGGGAAGGATGCGGTTGGGTCACTGAAAGGTCAGAAGGCCATTCTGGTGGAGAGAAGAGCCCTGGGCCTTTGCTCACAGTTCCAGGACTAGAAAGGGCAAGCATGTTCAGGAAGTGGCGTCTAGACGAGTGCTGGTGGAGGTCAGGGGGTGGGGTGGGCAGAGCATTCATGTGTGAAGGAAGAATAGATACGTGGAGATCAAACCTTAGCAGGGCTCAAATTCAAGATGAAATTCGAGTATTATCTTACTGATATCAGTGAGTCATGGAAGGTTTATGACCAAGTCATGGGGGAGTTTAGAGCGAACAGGATTTGGCTTTTTCCTCAGAAGTATTACTAAGTCAAAAGTTGGTAGGTAAAGATATAGAATGTTTGATATTGAGAACAAGAAGGTTCATACAGCTTTAACAGACTAGCTCTGTTGAAAGTGGCAGGTATAGATGTGAGGAAAACAGGGTGACATGAGCAACAATAAGTATGGCATTAGCTTTAATGTGTCAGGAAACGGAGAATGGAATGGGTCAGTGACAGTGAGAATCAACTGAAGTTGGAAAGCAGAAGTTTTCCAGCTTTTCCTGAGGCTATGATTTATCATTCAATTCAATTTTAGAATGCTCTCTCTCTTTTTTTTTAGGAGAAAACCAATTTGAGCCCACAGTTTTGTTTCCCAGCTACCACTCATAAAATCTGGGTTAGGCTGTGCTTGTTGGAATCATAAGTTTGGAGACAGTCAGAGTTGTCTTGCGAGCGAGACTGGTGAGACGTGCAGCTTTTCAGACCCTAGGCTCAGAGTCAGACAGACAGCCGTCTGGGTTGGAATCATGATTTGGCTACTTATTCACTGTGTGATGTTGGATGAAATTTTTTTTTCTTTTAGCCATGCATTTCTATTTGTGAAGCAGAGTTATATGTAGTGCCTACCTCTAAAGGTTGTGGTTATGGGTAAATGAGTTAATAGATGGAAAGTTTTAGAGCAGTGCCTGGCTCACTAAGCACCAAATAAATATTAAATATTCTCTTTATAATTATACTGGATGGATTGAAGTATTTGTCAAGTGCTTCATGAACCTGACTTAACTATTACACTTGCTGATTTTACTTACTGACTGAAATGAACTTCTTTATATACAGGTAGAGACTGTACATTTAGTGATCATTGTTTCAACCCAGTTCAGAATCAAAAATGCTCTAGTCACCCATTACTGAATATATCAAGTGTGACATTTGTTGCAGTATCCAATTTTTAAGTGGAAAGATAGGGTTTCTTCTGAGTTTAATATGTTTTGTGTAAGCAAAATCACCCACTTCAAGAAAATCATGAACATGCTAAGGTTTCGAAGTTAGATGGGTAGAAATTACACTTTTTTAATTCTCTAGATGAATCTTTATCTTGGCCATTACTCTGAGGAATGTAGTCTTGGATTTCCTGCTGTATGGTGTTTCAATTGGACATATTTATTTAGAAGTTAGTGTTATTGTTTTAAAATAGCCATATCTCATGGTTTCTGTGATATCTTAAGTTTGACTAAATGTTTCCTTTGGTTATTGTGCATTCCTGATTGTGACTTGAAAATGAATGAGAGAGTCCTATAGAAAAGATAGTGACAAAATTAAGAAAAGGTAGTTTTGATGGTGAGTTAGTGTCAGAATGATTGCACTGGAAAACTATGTATTGATATGTGAAGGCAAAGACTATGATTTAGCACAGTGAGTGAGACAGAGCAGACTTCGGAGGGAAAGCAAGAGAAATATATAATTTTGTGGGAATTTGGGAGATCTTCAGCTAAGATATGAATGCCATTGTATTAACACAGGGCAGAGTTCAAACAAAGGTCAAGCAATTCCTGACTATGAGAGAACGCATTTGTATTTTGGCGTCCTAGCAATGAAAACTTGCATGAATCTATTTTGATACTTCTACAATTTATAACTTTTAAACGTCAGGGCATCTGAGAGTGCCCTTGCATCCTTGGGGTCCTCTTCTGGACCAAAGCTCCATCAAGGACTAGAACACTTTCAGTTACTTATCTGACCTGACAGGCATCAGATACTTTCATTGAAGGAATGGATAAATGAATGCAGGAAATACAGGAAACCTGGAAAGTGCTCAGATGAGCATAATGAAAGTAAATGAAGTTTAAAAAAGAGAAAAACTTAAGAGCATGAGAGATTCCCATTTGAAAAAGAGGTAGTATTTTGGTTTCATAGTAGTGCTATAAGAAGTCTGATTTATTATATGATAGCTGATGATTACACAGTTCTTTCTGAATTTCCAATCTCCATGTTTAAAAAAAAAAAAGGACTTTATGGGAAAAGAGACTGTTGTCAAATGTAAACAGGAAAACTGTGATAAAGTGAAACATGGCTACAGAAATAATAGTGTATTTTTTTGTCTTTCAAATCTTTTAAGACTGCCTGGGATATTTTGAGGGGTACAACTGCCCTGAATTCTTGGGTGATAGATTATGTGATTCCTGGTAGTGAATGCAAATTTAATTTTATTAAGAAGCTATATTTGTTAGCAAGACTTACTGTGGTGATCCTCCTGCAATATATACAGACACCAAATCATTGTTATGTACCTGAAACTAATATAATGGTATATGGAATTACATCTCAATTAAAAAAATGTTAGTTTGCAGTGATATCAAAAAGTCATATGTATTTTAAAAGATGATTTTAGCAGCATATCATTCAATTTTAAACATGCAAAATTTATTTAGATGTGACTTGTATTGGTGATATTATAATTTCCTCTCTGTACCTGGATTGCCTACTTTTCTACATCCACATCCGATTCCTTCTTCATAGGATGAAGTTACAGTTTATGTAGACATGATTCTTTGTAAAAATGACCCTTATTTGTTGATATAATTTTTTTGTTATCTTGCATAGGTCAGGTAAATGCAGATAAAGTAGAACATATCATGTAATTCTCCTGAAAGATGTAATGATTATTGAGTCAACATGGTGATAAGCTGCTCTTTGTTTCTAACAAGGTGGGGAATGGGTAGATTGACTTAGGAGGGATCAGAATTCAAAATCAGTTTTATTGAAAGTAAAGTTTGTAAATACTGGAGTGTTATAATAAGTGATGACATGGCATATTTGAAGAGCTCTTTACTAATACGATAGATTTTCAAGTTACAACTTATTTGACTGTGTGCATCTTTTGGAAATAATTCTAAAGGACTTTCTTAATCCTGGGCACTGTGCTTATTTTATTCACTTTATTATTTCAAAATAACCCTGGAAAGTTTGCAGGAGAATTAGTGGGTTAGATACTTTAAAAGTTATTTTTAAGTCTGAAATGGCTTTAGAAAAATAGTTTCTCGCCTATAGCTCCCCTCCCCTGCTTGCCCCAACTGAATATCTTCCATTATAAGCATCTAAAACTGTTTTACACTGTGAAATTCAAAGAAGAGATTGTTGTTTATCCCTAGAGCATGCAGTGGGTATAGCCTGCTTTTTATATTAGTAATTCCTAGAAGAGGTGGACTTCTCATTGTCCTGGCTAAGTGTATTTTGGGGTTGAGGAGCACAGGGAGATTTGACCACCTTTCCTTTTAATAGCCTTGATAATGCAAGCAACCAGGAAGAGGGTGATGCGGAACTGCTTCATGCGATGTGTGGGAAGGAGTTTTCAATAGTTGTTTAATGCCTCACAGGAAGTACATATTTTTGTGGCTGTTTTATCTGTAATGATATGTTCCAGGTGAAAGATGCAGAGAGATTGTGAATGTCCATCTTCATAGCATGTCTGAACACAGAGCATCAAGTAGGAGAATTTAAAATTTCCTCCAGGTTGTGGGTGGTCCTCTGGGGCAACAGATGGAAGTAAGGACCCGAATCCACGTGACAAGAACCATGGCAGCACCTTCTATAATACTCGAAATTTCAGAAAAATCATGTCTTCTCTTCTCTCCGCCTGCCTTCATTTAAAGAGTCTTATCAGCCTGTCTAGGATCACGAGTATCTTAGCCAAGAAATGTTGCATTTGGATGTAGAAGGGACATTCTCATGGAGAAAACAAATATGACCCTAAACATAGCAGTTAATTTTCCTTTTATTATTGTTGGGACAAGTAGGCATTAGATATATTCAGGCATCAGATGTTTTTAAATGTAAAATACTTAGAGAGCTACCAGTTGAGAAGCCAGCTTTTTCCCACTTTCTGTCATGAGGTGGCATATTGAAATGGGAAGCCCATTCCAACTTAGAATTTTTCCATGAGTTAGAAAACTCCATATTGTAATCTTGTTCTTTTAATTTCCATTCTTTCTTGAGGCTTTTGCCTTTTGTAGATAAAAACAGTAAATCTAGTCTCATTTTAATACCAGTTTTCATGTATTTTTTTTTTTAACAAGCAGACCGTGTTTTATCCACTTGTTTTTTTACTGAATATCCGAAAAAGTAACCTCACTCAGTGTAAAATGTTTTCCAAGCCCCTCTTTGGAAATGACTCCATTTGAAATGTGGAAATGGAACTGTGCTGAACTGTGGTCTGAGCAGTGCTTTCCTTGATAGAATGCACAGCAATTACACAAATTGTTTAGAAGCCAATCACCTTTTTGACTTAAAACTGAACTATAATTTATCTAGGCATGAATAATTCCATTCGTACTGGGATTCTTGATTATTTTATCAACTTCAAAGTAATACTGAATATTCATAGAATTCCTTATGAGAACTGCTGTGTGGGTGGGACCAGCCTATGATTTTTTCCTCTAGCAGCAGTGAAATATTTCTCGACAGGAAATGATGCCTTATATGCTCCTCTTCCACGCACACGTGCACAGTAATTCAACAGATACTTATTGATTGTGTATTGTATGCCAAACACTGCAATGAACTTGTAATAGAGACCTACTTAAGACAGAGCTTACAGTCTAGTGGGAGAGGCAAATTTTTATACAGATAATTTCCATGCCTTTTTCTTACTCATAAAATTCAGTACTGAGAATTATCCATGAGATTATTTTAACATTTGGAAAGCTCCGTCTAGTTTGTTTTATTCCATCTCCTGAAACCAAAAAAAGAAAAAGTCAATAATCTGCAGCATTTTATGCTGGCTCAAAAAATATCCTCTTCCCATGTTAAGAGGCATATCCTAGTTCTGTTCTATTTGAAGGTATTCACCACATTCATTCAAACTATTTTCTTAAAATAACTGATGTAATAAAAATAATAGCACCATCTTACAATTGTGCAGCAAACTTTGAAACATGTTCTCATTTGGTTCTTGTAACAATCTAAAGTTACATAGTTTATCACTAATGGCTGGCATAATATTGAGAAGGTCTTTCTATACAATATATTTATAGTCTCTGGAAAGACATTTTTTAATACCCCTTTTCTCTGTGGATGTTAATCATTCTTTTCTTCATTAAACCCAAATCGGCCTGTTGGAAGGATAGAGTCCTCCCATAAGTTTGGTTGGTTCACACAGTATTGAAAAAATAAAAACTTGAGCCCCACATCCCATTTCAGACGTTTCTTACACTGACCACAGTTGGCTGGCCCCTAGGTCTTGCTGTCCACTTTGGACAGGCATTCTGTTTCTGGTTTACTACAGCGATTTGTCACAAATGCACAAATGTGACTTTTCATCCAGGTTTTCTTTAACTTTGGCCCCTGATTTTGAGGCCTGGGGATAGCCCCTAAATAATGGTACACATCTCTGTAGTTTTAAATCTTAGGAAATTTTCATGATTTTTGAAAAATGATTTTTATATGCACTGCTTTTTTTTTTGGTGAAAGAGGATAACAACTCTATCAAGGCAATTCTTATGCTTGTTAAAATCACGTATAAGACTTCTCTGGTGGTCCAGTGGTAAAGACCCTGCCTTTCCACTGTAGGGACAAGGGTTCATGCCCTTCAGTGGGATCCCTGTTCAGGGAACTGTGATCCCACATACCCCATGGCACAGCCAAAGAGTAAGAGAAAAAAATGATTATAAAGTAGGCCTATCTCATGAAAAAAACAGCAAAAAATTATTTATTGAAATATACCTGTAATTTAGGATCTTAATAGAGCTATGGTACTTTTATTTTTACTATAGTTTAAGGTTAAAAGTCATCTGTCACTTAAAAATTATTTTGACTTTGTTTGCATTATAAATAACACACATCCATTTTATGACCTAACTAACTAATTTATCTGTTCTAGGTCACTGAAATGATTCTGGAAATGTCTCTTGAAGTTTGGTAAGTGCATTTATTTCATTGGATAGAAAATATTGTGAGTGATCCACAGATTTTAATTGTTAAAAATTATGCTTTTAATATATGAAGTAATTCTGACAGCTTTGAGTATCAAAAATGCGCACTAAATGTACTTTGCTTTTCTTTAGCTCTCTCCTAATAGCTACAGCATTAAAAAAAAAACTCCAGAAACTAATATTCTTTGCTTAAATTTCCAGTAATTTAGTGGTTAAATCATAATTGTCAGAAGAGCCTTTAGAAAGGGCCCTCCATCAAGTTAAATATATATTCCCATAGAGATAAATACAGCTATTGAAGCTGATTTTTCATGGTTGATTCAGATGGATATTTAAAACCATGAAAGTGAACATACACAGAAAACTGTAAGAGGAAACACTGAAAATTGAGACTGCCTTTGTTCATAAAGATCAGCCGGAAAACAAATTATGAAGTTCCACGTTATGTGTTGTGCTTTCAAAGTGGCCTCCAATCATGAATGTTGGAAATCCAATTTATTCATTTTCAAATGGTGAGCCTAGGGGAGTCAGGCCTGCCTTGAGAATAAGTTCATCTCTGATCTAAGACTGAGGTCAATAGATGCTGCCTTCTTCAAGCTCTCTGCATCTCTTTGAAGTGGGTTTTTACCAAAGTTACTAATACACACTTTGTTTACATGGACACCACAGAATTAGTGTAACATTTTATATCGTATAATTTGCTAAATGAATGAGTATGGATACATTGACATTGGGTTTATATATTTTTCTTATTTTGATCCCTGGATAATGTTGATTCAACTTAGAAAACTATTACATAAGTTACTGCTGCCCTTCAGTAAATAATCAGGATGTATCAAAGGACAGCTTTTTTACTTCTGTTATTTTGCATTATATCTATTCTCGCTTGTAAGTGATATATTTTGGCATGAGATTAGAAATATTTTTGTTACTTGACTATGAAAGTAATGCTATTCATTTTAATGGGAAATGGTCTCCACTGGTGTAATTAATACACTGTTAGCTTTAGCAAAGCAGAATTATCAAAAATAATGTAGGAAAAAAACCGCAGCTAAATAGTATACATAGGTCTAGAAGCAATTTACTATAGTGGACTCGATGGTCGTTGAGTCTCCGGGAGATGGTGATGGACAGGGAGGCCTGGCGTGCTGCGATTCATGGGGTCGCAAAGAGTCGGACATGACTGAGCGACTGAACTGAACTGAACTGAACTGAACTGAAAGTTTAATTAAACTCTAGTTTTACGTGTTAATTTGTCTTGATTCTAAAATGAAATGCTCTTTAAAGAAAAATTCAATTTTTATGGAATGTCTTCAATTAAATAAAAAATAAAATCAGGAAAGAAATGAATTAGAGAGCTTAAAGATGGGACAGAAGATATGAACCATACCTCTGTTACTATATTTGCCAAAGTATTCAAAATGTTTTGAATTTTCTTTTACAGATTTTCATACTGATATCTTCTAAACATCTATGTTCATTGCTTTATTTGTAGATCTTTAAAAAATCATGCTTCTTGTGCTTAATGTAAAATAATGATCAGTATAGTATGTTACAAGGAACGTGAGTTGTAGAATGAGAAGTCCTGGATTTAAGTATCTGCTTGCTAATTTTGCTAATGGCTGAAATATTTCTAATCACTTTTTTACTTATTTGTAAAATAAAAGTACTTTATAAGTATATCTGTTGTGACAATTTAATGAGATGTTCTTTCTAAAGAGCATGTCTTACCAGAAACTTTTCCACATGTTTGTGGTAATACTGCTTGTAGTAGTTAAAAAAATGGACATAACACCAATACTTATGGATACATAAATTGTGTAATAATCACATAATGAAAATGCCTCAGAGTAGTAAAGATATTTGGATTAATTCTACTTATAAACACAAACGAATCCTCAAAAAAAGTTCAATGGAGAAAGTGATTTGCAGAATACCTCCGGTTGATAGCATTTACACAAAGTATGAAAAACCTATAAAATGACTCTATATTATTTAGACCTAAATGTATAATGTAAAATTATAAATAAGTACATCAGAAAAAGAAAGAGCAAGTTCAAAGTAGTGGTTACCTGTGAGGAACAGAAGAGGAGATAAAACTGAGGAGTGTCCCTTGGATGTTTCTGTGATAAGATGCAGTGGCATCGTTTTATAATTTCATTTCAGATCCCCTCCTAGGAAACGGCTTGAGGGAAGAAGTAAGAATATATCAGTGTAGTCATGGGGGCTTGTGGGAACTGGATGATGTATAACGAGGCTATAGACTTGAGGTCATTAGTTCATTATCTCTGTTTTATATGCAGTTCATCCCCCGATCTCCGATTTAGTATGGCTCTGTGTGACCAGGAAAAAGCTTTCAGACAACAGAGAAAGGAAAACATAAAGGAAAACATGAAGAAACTGCTGGGCCCGAAGAATAGTGAAGGCTTGCATTCTACACGTGATGTGAGTTGGAAATTTTTCAAAATGGTTTTGCAATTTAATAACAATTTTGTTTGTGCTTTCTCTCAAATTGCTCTCAAATGTCAAGATATTGAGACTGAGTATTATTTCTCTATCTTTCTAAGGTAAGGTGAGTGTTTCATAAATGGAAACTCTTTGAGGAAGATCATCACAAGGTCTGCCCATATTTGGTAGTATTTATCAGATGTAATTTTTAAAAGAGGCATAGGCATACTGATGCACAAACAAGATGTTCATTTCATTGGTAGGAAAAGTTTAACCTGTAAACGGGTCATTGAATTCATTTTAATACAAACTAAGATTAAATAATTGTCGAAATTATCATTACTGAGCCAGAACAAAATGTTATAAATCCTAATGACAACAACAAACAAATTTTTTTTCTTAAAAAACATGAATAGAGGAGATAAAAGGAAGTGTTTCAAATTATTACTGTTTCATATCAGGGAGTGAAAAGATATCCAAAGTTGACCAGGTAGTTAAAACAATGATCTCCACATGTGAATATTTTTCATGATTCTAATTATAAAGAGATGTTAAAATTTAAAAAGTTTGTCAACGAATATTGAAAGTACAGTCCTTCAATTGTACTTTAACTCCTTTTTCTTCCCTTAAATTCCAGCAAAGTAAATGGCATTTATTTTATTCAGTAACATATTATATAATCCAGTTTTTGTCTGTTTATCTACTTACCCCTTCTCTGATTTATGTATGTATGTATGTATCTACCTGCCTACCTACCTACCTATCCATCCGTCCATCTACCCATCCATCCATCTATTGGTCTATTCTTCTTTCTGAAATCTACAAAATAAATTTCTGCCATGGTTAATAATTCTGTAATATATATTTTAAAGTTGCTAAGGGTAGATATTAAAAGTTTTTATCACAAGAAAAAAATTTATAACTATGTATAGGGATGAATATTAGCTAGACTTATTATGGTGATGATTTCACAAGATATACAAATAACAAATCATCATGTTGTACACCTAAAGCAGTTATAAGATATGTCAATCATACCTCAATGAAACAACATTTTAAAAAGTGCTGTAGTAATGCTCATCAAATGATAATAATGGAATTTCTTCTTAATGGCGTATCAGGTAATACTTTTTACTTATTGCTTTGAGCTTTTCTGTTAATTGAATATTTTAGATGAATATAATTTACTTTTAGAAAGATATTAAATGCATGAAAGTGAAAGGTGCTCAGTTGTGTCTGACTCTTTGAGACCCCATGGACTGTATAGTCCGTGGAATTCTCCATGCCAGAAAACTGGAGTGGGTAGCCTTTCCCTTCTCCAGCGGATCTTCCCAACCCAGGGACCCAACCCAGGTCTCCTGCATTGCAGGTGGATTCTTTACCAGCTGAACAACAAGGGAAGCCCAAGAATACTGGAGTGAGTAGCTTTTTCCTTCTCCAGGGGACCTTCCTGACCCAGGTATCGAACTGGGGTCTCCTGCATTGCAGGCGGATTCTTTACCAACTGAGCTATTAGGAAAGCCCCTATTAAATGCATAAATCAATATATATCTATAAGCATGCATATTTATCCCCATGCATGTACTCACAGATCAAATATTCAAGATTATTGTAAATTAAGGACCAAATGCAATTGGAAATGAGAGAGAAATTCTGAATAAGGGGACCAAATGTGTACCTATTCCGTATGTGATGACAGAGTATCTACCTGTGTTTCTAGGTGAGTATCGAGGTCAAAAGCCAGTCTGCTGATGCTGAAATGGCTTTGCTATGATAGGAGCAAACTGTAAGATAAGATGCTGCTGATTGGCAGTTTTTGCTAAAAGGAAGCTTGGAGGAGGAGCAAAACCTCCATGGATGTTTCTGTTTAAGAAAAAGTGAGAGACTTCTCTTCAGTCCTTCATCTTGTGGTTGACTATTGTCTCAGTTAGCGTGACTTCCCTGGTGGCTTAGATGGTAAAGCATCTGCCTACAATGCGGGAGACCTGGGTTCGATCCCTGGGTTGGGCAGATCCCCTCGAGAAGGAAATGGCAACCCACTTCAGCATTCTTGCCTGGGAAATCCCACAGATGGAGGAGCCTAGTAGGCTACAGTCCATGGGGTTGCAAAGAGTCAGACACAACTGAGTGACTTCACTTTTTATTGCCTCAGTTAATAAGTCATTGAAGACACATCCTTGAGTACATATTACTCTGGAGTTTCTGGTTTCCTGGGATGTCTTTATGGTCTTGTTTTCTACCTTTTTTCGGCAGTTCTACACCTTCTTTTTGTCCCCAGCCTTGTCCGACACTGTTATATCCTTGGAGCAGAGAAATGGTATTTCAAGTTATTTTTCTTTTCTGCCATTTGTCATTCATTGAGACATTGTGCTAGGAACTGAAGGTGAACAAAGCTGAAATGGTTAATACCAGTCACTTTCCTTGGTGAGGTTTAAAGCCTCGCTGGAGAGAAAGACATTTAAGCAGAAAAAAAGTGATGGAAATGGGTATCTCTGTTAATTCATGGCTCTCAGCTTCATTTGGGAGACCCTTTCTGGCTGTCTCAGTGCTTCCTCACCTTGCTGCTTTCCATTTATTTGCAAATGGAATGAGAATGTTTCTTATTCCCAGCTGCTTATCCACCCTCTGGCTCCCTCACAATGGATAGACTTGCCTGCTAATCTGGGAAATTAAAAGTCATGAGATGATAAATCTTTCATTTCTTGCCAGAGGATTGACATATTCCACAGCCCAGGCTTAGCCTTTGCCACTTCCGTCTGAGTTCAGTAGAAGAAACCACACCTTTTCTTTCCAATTCAGTCACCTCACACCACAGATAGGGATTGCAAACCCAGATTAGGAATCCCAACATAGCACCTTTCCAGTCCTCGCACGACCACTCCCCACCTCTATTGTTGGCCTCGACCTCTGCGTGAACTTTTCGTATAAAAACATAACCATGCTCTAAACTCTGATACATTTAGGAAAAAAAAAAAAAAAACAACAAAAAACAGAACCATAAAAATCCCCCTGGAACGGACATTCCCTTCTCTTTTCTGCTCTGCTTCTCTCCTTATCTTCACAAAATTTCCCAGTTTCCTACACAACCTCATTCTACTTCCTTGCTTCCCTCAGGCATCTGCCCTCATGACTCTACTGCAGCTGTGCCACTGTCCCCAGTACCAAGGAACACGTGCAAAAGGACCTTCTGGCCCTGCCTTACACCTGATTCGATAGCTGCAAATGACTCATGTTTTCTGCTATTTGAAACACTCACTCTCCTTCACTTACTGTCTTCTCTCTCTTTTAAAAATTAGTTTTTGTTGGAGCATAGACGCTTTACAATGTCGTGTTAGTGTCTGCTGTACAGCAAAATGAGTCAGCCATACATACACATCTATTCCCTCCCTTTTGGGCTTCCTTCCCATTCAGGTCACCGCAGCGCGTTAAGCAGAGTTCCCTCTGCGATCTGGGCTTCCCTGCTGGCTCAGATGGTAAAGAGTCTGCCTGCCATGCAGGAGACCCTGGTTCCGCTCAGTAGGTTCTCATTCAGTTCAGTTCAGTTCAGTTCAGTTGCTCAGTCGTGTCCAAGTTACCTATTTTATACATAGTATCAATAGGGCCTATGTGTCAATGCCAATCTCCCAGGTGTTCTCACCCTTTCTCCCCTTGGCATCACTATATCTAGTGTCTTCTCTTTATTTTCATCATGCCTATTTGGTTCCCTTTACCAGATCTTCTTTCTCTGCGCATTATTTGTGAGTTCTTCAAGACTCAGTCCCAAGCCCCCTTTCTCTTCATTCTGCACTTTTCTCTCTTCCATGTTTCACCCAACACCTTTGGGCTGAGATGGTGTTGTTTCTCAGTGACCTAGAACCTCCCTTGTGATCTTCAGCCCTAAATATCGGTACCTCCTTTTGCTGATTCATTCACTTGTGTTCCTCACACCTCACACTCAGCATATCCGAATCTGAACATCAAATCCTCTCCTCCTTATAATTCTACTGATGCTTGTCCTCCTTCTTTCCATTTTTTGTTCACACTGAAGTCTGAATGATCTTTCCAAAACACAAATCTGATTTGATCAAACTCAAGCCTCAAATCCTTCCCCTGCCCTTAGGACTGGCCTCAAAGCATCTTTCCAGCTTCACATGTTGCTGTGCCTGCTGTTGCTTCAGTCATGTCCAACTCCTTGCATCCCTGTGGACTGTAGCTCACAGGGCTCCTCTGTCCATGGGATTATCCCAGGCAAGAATCCTGGAGTGGGTTGCTGTGCCTTCCTCCAGGGGATCTTCCCAATCCAGGGATCTAACCTGTGTCTCTTACATCTCCTGCATTGGCAGGCGGCTTCTTTACCACCAGCACCACTTGGGAAGTAAAGCATACAGCAAAGTGCGGACTTCCCTGCTGATCTAGGTGGTTAAGACACCCACGTGCTGCTAGTTCATCCCAAATCCCCTCCACCCCCTCCACTGAGTACCTCTTGGCTCCAGATCTCACAGAACCCTTTCCCAGTTTGCATTCTCGTGTGCTCATTGGTGCTTCTGTCTGCCTTTGCCTCCCCCATCCCCCTCCCCCCACCCCGCCCCCTCTTCAGTGAACTTACAGCCTCTCATTCTTGAATCAGATCACGTGTTACTCAAGCAGTCTTTGTCATTCGCTTCTCCATCCTTCTGTCTCTCCCCCTGGGTCCAAGTTAGGTCTCTCAGTCATGTTCTTTTACAGCACAGATATGTACATTATCTTATCTGGAATTCCCGCAATCAAACTTTTAAAATACTTGTACAAATTTTCATTAAATGTCTGGTTTTTTTTTTTTCCATTAGAATATAATTTTCACGAGGAGCAGAGCAGTGTCTGTGTTTTTCGCCTTTATATTCCCAGCAGCAGCTCAGCTCCTAGCTTGCAGTAGACCCTCAGTAAATGTGGTGTTGTAATGAAAACAGGAAGGAATGGGGCAAGGCACAACCTTTAAAGAATGACATAGCCATAAGGTACGACAAAAAAGAACCAACTAGGTTCAAGGTGGTCACACATTCGATTTCCAGTGGACCCTGAGCCTTATTATATGCTCATTGTAATAGTTAACTAAATGATACGCCAACCAGCGCCGTGACAGTTGTGAGGCTAACCATCAGAGGCCAAAAAGTGAACCATGGCATCATTCCCGGAAATCTCTGCCCCTTCTCCCAGATAATTGGAATATTCCTCCCACTGATTAGCCTGATTAGTCAGCCCGTTAAAACTAACCACACTCTTTTTCAGTGCTCTCTAGCTTTCTGAGATGGTTCATACTCAGTGGAGTGTATTTTTCTCTAAATAAATCCACTTCCGAACTATCACTTTGTGTCTCACTGATTTCTTTCACAGTGAGACATCAAGAACCTCAAATTCATCAGGAACAGTAAGCGTCAGGGCACAAATGTAGGCAGTGGTTTGGCATTTCAGCCAGGGGATGGGTTCACTAAAGAGAGAGAGCAGGGACTCATAACTGAGGAATATTTGATCAGGTTATTGGGAGGAGGGGGTTTCTCAGGTGGTGCTAGAGGTAAAGAACCCGCCTTCTGAGGCAGGAGCTTCAGGAGATGCGGGTTCAATCCCTGGGGTGGGAAGATCCCCTGGAGAAGGGAATGGCAACCCACTCCAGTATTCTTGCCCAGAGAATCCCATGGACAGAGGTACAGTCCGACTCTAACAAAGAGTCAGACGCGACTGAGTGACTAACACAGACTGGGGAGGAGACAGGTTTGGATGAAAAGATCGCAGTTTGAAGGGTTGAATTGAAAGTCTATGGGGCATGTTGCCACAAAAGTCCAGTGGCCTTTGGTCATGGGTTTTCCTTTTCAAAAGGAAAGTTGCTGCCTCATCTCCTAGGCACTCCTGTTGTGAAAAAGAGTCTTTCTGGGAAAATGAAATTTGGCCTGCTATTCATACATATTGACTTTTCTGCAGCAGATGGAGAATGAGGTAATTATGCTTTTCTCTGGGCTAGTCTTCAAAAATATTAAACTCATGTTTTTGGTAGTCATTCCTAGAATTAGAACTTTTGATGTTTTAGTTGAGATTTTTTTCTCTTGGCAGAAATCATTCACTTAGATGTATTCAGCACCACCCATTCCCATAACACAAGTATCATTTTCCTATTTTGTGTTTCTCCTGGGCCAAGGGCCTCTTAAGCTCCCATTTCCCTTGCTCCCTGCCAAGATCTTCACCTTCGATTCAGTACTGGCTAGGTGGCCTCCTGAAGGTTAAAGGAGCAGACTGCTATAGCAGTTTGTCTAAGACAGAACAGTCCTACTCAACATTGATGCGGAGATGTTGCCTGTCTTGTTCCCAGTTTTCAACAAATATTTTGCAGCATCCAGTTTAGGATACCAATGTTGACTTAAAATGTAGAATGAATTTTGGCCGAAGGAATTTGGGTCCCTTGCTTCTTCTCTGTGTTTCACTTGTAAAATAGAGACAATGTCTCTTATTCAACTAAAAGGATGAGTGTAAAGGCTTGTAAACCAGCCCAAACAATGTGTAAGGCACATCTTGGTTACTTAATACTATAGTAGCACTTAATACAATAGTAGCTATTAAACCAATATGTGGGTATTGCTGTTACATAACACCCCAGGGCAATGTCAAATTCAGTAAAACCTGAGCTTTCCTACTTGGATAATGCTGTGTTTAGTCATGCAGTCGTGTCTGACTCTTTGCGAGTCCATGGACTGTAGCCCGCCAGGCTCGTCTGTCCGTGGAGATTCTCCAGGAAAGAATACTGGAGTATGTTGCCATGCCCTCCTCCAGGGGATCTTCCCAACCCAGGGATCGAACCTGCATTGCAGGCGGATTCTTTAACATCTGAGCCACTTGAATAAGTCAAATAGTTAATGTTTCGAGTAACCCAAGAGTTTCTTCTCCTCAGCACTAAGACTTAAAAAAAAATTATTCTTGATAATAAAAAGTTCTAAAATGTATTGATTTTAGTCATTTGAATGAAAAGTTTCTAAAAAGCATCACTCTTTGCCCAGACTGAAGTGGTTTAAATGCTCTCGTGTCTGCAGCCACTGCGATCAGCTGCCATTTCTCCAAGCTCTATGTATTCCCTAAAAGTAATTTCTCCAAATCATCCCTTTCTCTTTCAACTTTGTTTTCATGGAATTAAAATCTGATAAGTGAGCTTGTTGTTGGAACAGTGTCTCTGATGAATATAATTCCTCCATAAATAAAAAGGGCTGAGGTCTTTCCTGTGAGTAAGATCTGTGACACTTTGTGTGTGGGAATTTTTGTCGTATTTGGATTATTTAAAGGCCAGTTCTTTTAAATGTTCTTGTTCCAAAATAGCTTTTAATCAGATGAAGCTTCCAGATTAGAGTCTCTTATTTGAAGAGAAATGCTGCTTAACAGTTTTCATGTCCCCACATAACTAACTATACAGAGAGCAAGAACTGATTAGGGGACTCAGATTTGAAATTAAAATAGCAGGGAAATGAGAGAAGGAAATTTGTTCCAACTTTCATGGAAGAATAAAGATGGAAATGTTCCTTCTTAAGGAAGAATATAAAGAATACACAGACAGATAGCTTTGTATGGAAATAAGAGTATAAGTAGTCCTTAAGTAATATATTCTGTTATCTAGACTACTATTATGTACTTAAGTTTGTCAGATAAATTAAGTGAAAAACTAGAGAAAGACAAGATTGTCTAGTGACAGAGGGGGAGAAAAAGCCAAATAGTTTCAAAGAAGGAGGTAATAAAAATCAACCTTGGGTTTTCAGTAAGAATTTTTATTTCTTTGTTTATTTGATTTCCTGCATTAAGAATATTCTTCCTCTCACTTCCACCTTCATTATGACAATAGCACTTTCCTGTGTCAATTCCTATTCCTTTTAGTTGTAAACATGGTTGGACAATCAGTTGGAGCTCCCCTTAGCTAGTTTTGAATGGGGTCCAAAACAAGAGAAGGCTCTACAATAGGACTCAGTTAAGTTGTGAGCTGCTCTGCCCCGGGGGCCAGATCTGTTTGTATGTGTGGCAGATAGGAATGCTCTTTGCTGGCTGGGGTAGGTACTTGCAGATGGATTGCAGCACAGGCACCTTGGGTACAAGACCTTGCCATCCTCTTTGATTAACTACCATCCTTCGGAAAAGTAGCTTTTGGCCTGCTTACTGGGCCTTAGTAGAGATTGCATGCTTAAGTATAGGTCACCAAGTTATCATGTGACCTCAGCTGACTGTCATGTTATCTGACCCACCAAGTCATAAAGTTGGGTGTGCGCAGATGCACTCCATCATACTACAGAAAGAAGTTTTATACATGAAATCAGGCTGACCAGGCCCTGAAGATACACATAAATTCCATTAAGTGGTGGCCCAATTGCCCATGTGTCCCACTTTTGTTACCCTAATCTCTCTTTTCCATCCTGCATCCAGAGCCTCATGAGGGAGTCAGTTGACAAGAGGAAAGAACACTAGTTTCTTGTCACAGGTGATTTTGCAAATGTTTCGGTACCACCTGAAAGAGGACAGCTGCAGGACCCCAGTCCCTTTCTGAGATACCCGTGAAGGGAAATCTTCCCAGAGGGCAGAGTTATAAGAGGGCACCTACTCTTTCATTTCGCTTGGGTGGGGAAGTGGCCAGACATGAAATTATATACTGATACATGGCCTTGGCCAATTCTTGGGCTGCTTGGTTAGGGACTTTAAAAGAACACAATTAGAAAACTGATGACAAAAAAGGAAAAGATTGTACAGGAGGTATATGAATTGATCTTTCTGAATGGATGGAAAATAGCTGTATCCTAGGTCTGTGCCCACCAAAGAGTGGCCTTAGCAGAGAAGGATTTTATTGATGAAGTATATAAGATGGACTGTTCTGTGGATACCAGTCAGTTTCTTTCACAAGTCATCTCTGTCATCACCCAATAAGATCATGAAAAAAGTGGCTATCATGGCAGGGATGGAGGTTAGGCTTGGATTCAGCAGTGTGGACTTCCATCTGCCAAGGCTGAACTGGCTGTAGCAGCCGCTAAGTACTCAGTTGGCCAGCAGCAGAGACCAACCCTGAGTCCCCAACATGGCATCATTCCTATGGGTCGTCAGCGGTAGATTGATTACACCAGACTGCTGCCATCATGGAAAGAGCAATGTTCTGTGTTTACGTGAATAAACACTTACTCTGGATTCAAATTTGCCTTCCCTGTACTCAAGAATTTTGCCAAAACTACCATCTGTAGACATACAAAATGCCTTATTTACTGTCGTAATATTCCATACAGCATTGCTTCTGATCAAGGAAATCGCTTCTCAGCAAATGAAGCATGGCAATGAACCATGTCACGGAATTTACCTGCTTTGCCATCTTTTCCACCATCATGAAGTAGCTGCTTTGATGGAATGCTAGAATACCTTTTGAAGACTCAGTTACAGTGCCAGCTCAGTGGCAGTACCTTGCAGACCTGGAATATGGTTTTCTGGGAGGTTTAAATCCTCTGAATCAGCATCCAAAATTGGTGCTATTTATCCCCAGGATTCATGACTCCAAGAGTGGAAGTGGTTCCACTCACTATTACCCCTAGTGACCCACTAGCAAAATATTTGTTTCCTGTCTGCATGACCTTATACTCTTCTGACTTAGAGGTCTTAATTCTGAGAAAGGAGTGCTTCCACCAAAAGTGCAACAATGATTCCACTGAAGTATAATTTAAGACTGCTCCCTGACCTTTTTGGCCTCCTCTTTATTCAGCAGGTAAAGAAGGGAACTACTATCCTGGTGGGGGTGATCGATTACTGACTGTTAAAGAAGGATTGAACTCCGGGAGTTAGTGATGGACAGGGAGGCCTGGCGTGCTGCGATTCATGGGGTCGCAAAGAGTCGGGCACGACTCAGTGACTGAACTGAACTGAACTGATGATGTGGTAAGGAAGAGTATATCTGAGATACAAGAGATCCTCTGTGGTGTCTGTCTGTTAGTATTACCATGCCCTGAGTTACATCAGTGGAAAACTCTAAGAACCCAGTCCAGGAAGGACTGCTAATGACCCAGAACTTTCAGAAAGGAAGGTTAGATCACCCACCAGCTGAGGTGCTGGTTGAAGGCAAAGAAAATAGAGAATGGATAGTGAGGCAAGGGCACCCCACTCGAGTGCTCTTGCCTGGAAAATCCCATGGGTGGAGGAGCCTGGTGGGCTGCAGTCCATGGAATCGCTAAGAATTGTACACGACTGAGCGACTTCACTTTCACTTTTCACTTTCATCCATTGGAGAAGGAAATGGCAACCCACTCCAGTGTTCTTGCCTTGAGAATCCCAGGGATCGGGGAGCCTGGTGGGCAGCCGTCTATGAGGTCACACAGAGTCCAACATGACTGGGGCGACTTAGCAGCAGGCGGTAGTTATAAATACCAGCTATTACCAGATGACTGAAATGAGATTGTATTTGACATGAATATTTCTTCCTTAATTTATTATGAATGTGTGTGTGTGTGCATGCACACACAGAATTATAAAAACAGATTCCTATTTAAGTTATGAGGCATCAAGGAGAAGAGTAAGCATATTTAAGGACTTTGCATTCTTTTCTGGGGAAAGGATTAGTGCATTTCCATTTGCACACAGGATATCTGTATCATGTGCAGTTCAGTTCAGTTCAGTCACTCAGTTGTGTCCGACTCTTTGCGACCCCATGAATTACAGCACACCAGGCCTCCCTGTTCATCACCATTTCCCGGAGTTCACTCAGACTCACGTCCATCGAGTCCCTGATGCCATCCAGCCATCTCATCCTCGGTCATCCCCTTCTCCTCCTGCCCCCAATCCCTCCCAGCATCAGAGTCTTTTCCAATGAGTCAACTTTTGCATGAGGTGGCCAAAGTACTGGAGTTTCAGCTTTAGCATCATTCCTTCCAAAGAAATCCCAGGGTTGATCTCCTTCAGAATGGACTGGGTGGATCTCCTTGCAGTCCAAGGGACCTTCAAGAGTCTTCTCCAACACCACAGTTCAAAAGCATCAATTATTTGGTGCTCAGCCTTCTTCACAGTCCAACTCTGACATCCATACATGACCACAGGAAAAAACCATAACCTTGACTAGCCAGACCTTAGTTGGCAAAGTAATGTCTCTGCTTTTGAATATGCTATCTAGGTTGGTCATAACTTTTCTTCCAAGGAGTAAGCGTCTTTTAATTTCCAGGCAATAGTCCTGGAATGGATTGCCATTTCCTTCTCCAGGGGATCTTCCCAACCCAGGGATCGAACTCTGGTCTCCCGCATTGTAGACAGAGGCTTTACCATCTGAGCCACCAGGGAAGTCCTGTATCATGTTAGGTAGGTGTATGACCTTGTTGTCTTTATTGGAGATTAAGTATGGTTAAAGGGATGCATATAGCTGCTGAGTTGAGAAGGGGTGGACTTGTGATAGTCAATTTTCATCAGTGTGGAGGATGTTTTTTTTATTTGATTAGTATTTATTTATTTATTTGTCTGCCCAGGTATTACTTGTAGCATATGGGATCTTGAGTTGCTGTATAAGAATTCTTGGTCTCAGCATGTGGGAACTAGTTCCCTGATCAGGGATCAAACCTGAGCCCACTGCACTGGGAGCATGAAGTCTTAGCCACTGGACCACCAGGGAAGTCCCTTGATTGATCTTCAAATCAGTGAAATTTGAATAATCAAGTTGTTATCTATAATGTGGGTGGGCCCCATCTAATCAGTTGAAGGCCTACATAGAACAAAAGGATCAACCTTACCAAGCAAGAGGATTCTCCAACAGACTCAGGCTTCACCTGAGTCATCCGCTCTCTTGGTTCCTTACCTATTGGCGTTTGGACTGCAACGGCAAACCTGGACTTGTCATTCTTCATAATTGTGTGAGTCACTTTCATACTTAGATAGATTACCTTCCTACCTACCTACCTACCTACCTACTGGTTCCATTTCTTTGGAGAACTCTGACTAATACAGGAACCAAGAAGGCAAAAGTCTTATATAATTGTTGGAACTTAAAATCTATTAAAACATAAAACAAATCTTTGAGCATCTTCACATTTTATTTTGCAAAGGAGGAAATTAATAATATCCGCAAGCCCATGCATGAGAATAATGTAATCAAAACACAGGGTTTTGGTAAGTAAAATTCATTTCCTGTAATCGTATGACAAAAGTATGAGAAATAGTCATTGATATCATTTATACACAAATATTGGTGCAATTAAGTCTAAATATAACCTAAAATCTCACAGCAACTTCTATTTTTTTCATTTTTTTAGACTTAGAGCCAGGACTAACATCTGCACCTTATAAGTCCCCCATTATTCTTTGGAAGTTATTTCAGAATGACTACCCCTATTAAAACATCCAAAGTTTGTCTTTATTTGTTACATAAAATTGTGCTGGTGTCTGAAGTGATGCATAAATCTGAAATGTAACTTAGGGAATTCCCTGGTGGACTATGTACTTTCACTGCTGAGGGTGCAGGCTCAATCCCTGGTCAGAAAGATCCCAGCAGCAATGAGCCATGGCAAAAAAAAAAAAAAGAAAAAGGAATTTAGCTAAACACCAAATGGTTTCTCTCAACAAGGATTACTCTAATGGGGAAAAGGAAAGAGCATGAATTATGTGCCCATGGCTCCGCATCTCACATTCTGATTATCAGCAATATGGATGCAGATACGGTATAACGTGTGTACTTAAATACCTCCTCAGTTGAGACATGAAAATAATAATCTCCTTTTGAGGAGGTTTCCTAGGTGGTGCAGTTGGTAAAGAATCCGGCTGCCAGTGTAGGAGTTACAAGAGACACAAGTTTGATATTTGAATCAGGGAGGTCTCCTGGAATAGGAAATGGCAACCCGCTCCAGTATTCTTGCCTGGAGAATTTCATGGACAGAGGAGCCTGGTGGGCTACAGTCCATGGGTTGTAAAGAGTCGGACGCAACTGAGCACACACACACACACAAGATTAAATGAAATAAATTTTCTTCGTAAGTCTAAATTTCCTATTTATAGTTAATAAAAATTTTAATTTTATATTTTAAAAATGCATATTCTGTACGACTTATAGAATCGAGAAAGTTACCAGTAGCAAAAATTTTATTAATCCTACCCCCAATTTTTTTCAAAAAGAATTTCCTTTGCTAAGGAAGTTCAAAGAGGATTTCCTTTGCTAAGGTCCCCGTAGGTATGGGGGAATCTTTCCGGTGGAGCACAGTGAATTTAAAACTTCAGAATCTGACAGACCCAGCTTTAAATCCACAGGACACCACTTTCTGGCTTTATGACCTTGGAAAAGTGATGTTTCTTGTGTTTCAATGCCTTTATCTTTAAAATGGCAATAAGATATATCTCATAGAATTGCAAAAATTAAATGATACACAAAAACATAGTAATTCATGTGCCATAAATAAGGTTGTAAATTGTAATCTGTACAGTTCAATTATTTCATTATTTAATTTTTATATACAAATAATATGGCATTTTCTTTCAAATGATAGCAATCCGAATTTTTGACCTGAAAACCTCTTTGCTGCTAAGTGACTTCAGTCGGGTCCGACTCTGTGCGATCCCGTAGAAGGCAGCCCACCAGGCTCCCCCGTCCCTGGGATTCTCCAGGCAAGAACACTGGAGTGGGTTGAAAACCTCTTTAGGGTTACTGTAAAGCAATGATGAAAATTGAGTTACATGAGTCCCAGTTTAGTAAGTGGCTGTTTTCAGAAAATTCCTAACATAAGATTGTCATCCATAATTATGTGCTGGGCTCCTGGCGTGTGAAGAAGGACATCTGGAGAATTGCTTTCTTAGGATTAAAGAGGTCTTACATTCAATTTTCCAGCTTCTCTTATGAAATTTCTCTTTGAACAATATTGTAGATTTTGTATTATATGTTGAAACGAAACAGTGTTACCTGTTACTTTTACTCTGAACTACCTTATTTGTATTGGGCTTAACGTTATTTTCAATAACACAGTGTAGCAAGGAACCAGATCAACAGAATTAAAAGCCCCCACATAATTTTGAATGTAAATAGTCTTCCTCCTTCTACAGTATCAACCCTGACATTTTTTTCCCTTTAAAGTCTTGCCTAATCTTTTTTTCCTAGCTCCCTAGTATAGTCCTACTACTAAGGCTGATCTTTTCATCTCAGAATCACATACCTTTTCTTATTTGCAGCTATTTGAGGTCGCTAAGGGTTAGACATGACTGAACGACTTCCCTTTTACTTTTCACTTTTTCTGCATTGGAGAAGGAAATGGCAACCCACTTCAGTGTTCTTGCCTGGAGAATCCCAGGGACGGGGGAGCCTGGTGGGCTCCCGTCTATGGGGTCGCACAGAGTCGGACATGACTGAAGTGACTTAGCAGCAGCACCAATAGTGAAGTCGCTCAGTCGTGTCCAACTCTTTGCGACCCCATGGACTGAAGCCCACCAGGCTCCTCCATCCATGGTATTTTCCAGGCAAGAGTTCTGGAGTGGGTTGCCATTTCCTTCTCCAATTCATAAAAGTGAAAAGTGAAAGTGAAATTGCTCAGTAGTGCTGAACTCTTAGCGACCCTATGGACTGCAGCCTACCAGGCTCCTCCATCCATGGGATTTTCCAGGCAAGAGTACTGGAGTGGGGTGCCACTACTCTTAATACTGTATTATACTCCATTCACCCACTTTAGTTTCCTATCTTAGCTTTCATCCCTCTCCATATAAGTTTTTCAGAACTTATATATTTTATTTTATTTACAATTTTAAAACTATGTTTCAGAGCATTCCATTCATCTAAGTATACACAAGTTCAAACCCATTTCAGTTGCTTCATTGCACTGTGTTTTCATGAATGAGGGCTTCAATTGGCTTGAAATTTGATGGCCACCACAGAAGAGCTCTGGATTAAGAAATCAGTTCTGGTTGTCCTGCCATTCACTGTTCTACCTCCAGTAAGACCTAACCCCTGTAGACTTCCCTTTCTATATGCAAGAATTCTATAGCCTTTTTGGTCCTTTTAGTTCTCAAAACATGATGTCACGAATGTCTATATTTATCCCACTGGTGAGTGAACACCCAAGCGTTAGGATTTAAGTGCTTGAAACTCAATGCAGGTTATTCTGTGTTTTTAAAGTCAAACTGTTGCTCTATCTAATATCATCTAGTCTCTGGAAAATTTCATTTTACACTCATGAGAAAATGAGAATGAAAGAAGGAAAGGAAGATCTTCTTGTTATTGTGAAAAGACTTTTGACTTTGTGGGCCCCCTGAAAGCTATGCACACATGAGATAAGGCATGCTACCAGGGCCGAGGGTATGACTCTTGACTCAGCTGTGCTAATTATTGATTGCATGGCTCTACATAAGTTTTCCAAATAAACACGCTTGTATCTCAGTCATGTTACAGACAGTCTCTGCCTCTCTGTTTCGCTGCAAGTACTCTTCATTGGCCTGTGCTGCTCCCATTCCCCAGAACAGCCTTCTCCCTTGTCTTTATCCCTCCCTATGGGATAATTTTGCATCTCTAACATCAAGCTCAGGTTCCTCGGTCTGTGAAGCTTTCTCCACCACTCCGATCCTTCTGATTGGAACTGACCACACCTTCTGGACCCGATGTGCTGCTAACCTGTAGCACTTGACTTTAAGGCGTGCTGCCACGCCGAGCGTATGACTCTTCACTCAACTCTGCTACTTATTGGTTGCATGACTCTGCACAAGTTTTCAAGGCCTGGGTTTCCTCACTTGTAAAATAGAAATCTCATAGAGTTTTCGTGAGGATTAAATAAGGCAATGTCTATAAAATATTGAGAACAATTCCAACCAGATAATAAGAGCTCAGTGAATGTTATCTATTCCTTTCGTTGTTGTCATGATTACTATTACATTTCTGCCTCAGTTAAATTAGCTATATTCCCCAGATCCACTGTGGGGATGCCTGAAACACAAAGGCCACTTAATCGGATTGATGAATGACTTAAAGATGGAAGAGATAAATTTTATATGTCATTAAGATGATTGCGTTCTTTTTGATGGCTTAAATAATAACATATTTTTTGAAGTGAGTCAGCATAAAGGATAGCTAAGAATTCTGGATCAAGAAGGCAAGGTGCTTTCTGAACTACAGATTACCAGCTAATAGATCTTATATAGTAATAGCATCCTTTCAGAACTTCCATCTGAAAAATGACCAAATACTGTTTTTGTTCATTTACAGCAATTTTGAAAGGATCAGTTAAAACAAAAAGTACACCCAAAAGCAAGCCCCAGACTGCAAAGAGTCAAGCAAATATAAAGGACTGCTGTTGCTATTATTATTGTTTTCAAATAGGGTTAGTTGGCCATTTTAATAATGTCTGCTTTCTAATAGACATTAATTCTTGATTTTCTTAAACATTATTTTATATTTAACAGATAATATCAAAATATGAATGAACTTATAATCCCTTATTACCAAATGTGGGACATATCAAAATGGAGATGAGCATGACATATTATATGACTTTATTTGATAAATAATCCTGTGTTTCATCATTCCAGGTGCCTGTGGTGGCCATACTGGGCTCAGGTGGGGGATTTCGAGCCATGGTAGGATTCTCCGGTGTGATGAAGGCGCTGTATGACTCAGGGATTTTAGACTGTGCTACCTACATTGCTGGTCTTTCCGGATCCACATGGTTAGTATACATTTTACATCTTGGTTTTATCATCCTAAATGCTTAGCATTTATCTACCTGAAACCAGAAAAGAGTATTTTAAAAGTTGACATTAACTTCAAATTACTGAACTATTCCAGCTTGATGCAGAAATTTGTTTCTTAAAAATATTTTTGAGGCAAATTCATACCTACTGATGCCTCTCATCATCAGTTTGCTCCCTTTAAAGCCATTTGTGACTTAAAATGTAATAGTTAAACTTAAAACAAAAAATAGATCAATTGAAATAATTCTATAGAAATATCTCATAAGTGGAATAACGTACTCCACCCATAATTAATTTAATCTTCCTATAATTTACTGATTTGTAATCTTGCAGTGATCATGTCTAAGTCTACATGATTCACTGGGTATTCATTTTCTTCTTTAGGGCAAATAGAGTGAAATGCAAGAGACTTTAGTAAACAGAAGAAGGAAGACAACTTTTGAATGAATAAATGCAATAAATTTCATTGACTTATATCTGACTAGTAATGAAATTAATCCTTCAAATATATCTAAGTTCAACTAAATTTGGATGGAGTTAAGGCATAATATTTGTAAATATTTGTATACTGTAGGTCTGCCTTTTCAAAAATATATTTGTAAAACATTTTCAAAGATGATACTACGTACCTTTTGGTGTGCTTACCTCACAGAAGCACACTGAAAATCAAGTGTCTTGCTTAGCTGCCTCAAATAAAAGTATCACCTATTACAGAATGGTTTACAAGGCCTTTTAGTCATTCAGCCTGTGGTAAAACTTATCTTTTATAATATTGTATTGTATATAATTATATAACGTAAGTATTATATAAGTATATATTATATAATTGTATTATAGATTATATATATTTATAATATATTATATAATATAAGCATATATTATATAATTACAACATATATATAATAATATATATTATATATGTCTGTATTTTAAAATTTCTATATCTTCTCATTCCGTGAGTTGGCTATGAGCTTCTTCGTTTTTCAAGCAAAGAAAATATGACTCAGAAGTCAATTGATTTGTCCAAATCATAGCAGAGCCAACATAGAAACTCAGGGTTTCCATCCCCTATTTCTGGATTCTTTCAACTCAACCGTAACCTTCTCTTGTACATCTGTCTATTCTACCTAGAGAGTCACATTTTAAAAATCTATAGTTTCTTAAATATTTTGAACCAGATTCTTCAGCTGAAAAACAGGAAGCTAAAACCATGATTGCCATCTATTTTTTCTGTCCCCTCAACATGATTTACCTCTTTTGAAAGAAGGGTGTAGCCCATCATTATTCCTTCCCTTGAAGGAAAGAGCAGGCACCTGCCTGTTTAATGAGTAATATGAATATGATGGAAAAACTTGGACCCTTAGATTAACTTCACCTACTCAGGCATTTTATTATTATTCTTCAGATAATTTTCTTTATCTAATCATTATTCTTTTTAAATCCCTTTGGTCCAGCACTGACTAATACATTGCAAGAAACTTGTCTTAAACTCATCTAATAGAGGAAGACCAGACCTTCAGTGGTATTTGCAGGGTGTAATGGTGTATATTTGGGCTTATTAGAGCTGCAGTCATTGCTTTGGTTACACATTTAGGGACACATCTAAAATCCTGTCAGGGTTCTGAAAAAAGGATAATCAAGGGAATTTTAAATACTACAGCCCAATCATTTAAATATTGTAGGTCACTGTTTTATACATACAGCATTTCTGCTGTATCCATTAGCATCTGATTTCCTCAGATTAGCCTTCTTTTATTTATTCTATTTCCTTAAAGGCCATGTTCTCCTAACAGCTTCCCAGATGGCTCAATAGGTACAGAATCTATCTTCAGTAGAGGATACACAGGAGATATGGGTTCAGTCCCTAGGTTGGGAAGATTCCCTGGAGAAGGGCATGGCAACCCATTCCAGTATTCTTGCCTGGAGAATCCCATGGCCAGAGGAGCCTGGTGGGCTACAGTCCACAGGGTCACAAAGAGTCAGACATGAATAAAGTAACTGAGCATGCACAGGCATGCACTCCTAAAATTCTTACAATCCTTTTTCACCTGGAGACCACGTAATTTCCAAATATAATGGTATCTTTTAAAGTTACTTTCCTGACTTCTGCAGGGAGTCTGGGAAGATGAGGCTGGGAGTTGAGACCTTTCACACATTGAATTGTCCCTCCTTCAGATCCCACGTATCTTGTCCCCCCCATCCTCTCTGATTGCTCTCTCTTCATTGTTGTCTTTTCTGCTTCTACTACTTGTCCCCTTAAAATGAGCTTTTCTCCAGGACCTCCCTTTTGTTCTATTATATTTTCACATCTTCCCTTAGTAATTTCACCACCTTCTACCACTTCAGTTATTATCATCAGCCATTCCATTTGTAGATCTCCAAAACATCCAAAAAGTTAGTGGGCCAAAAGAAGAAGAAGAGGAAAACAAACAATGACAGACAGAGCAAAGGAGCCAAGGATGGGGAATGCTTCACAAGTAGTGTATATTTTCATAGAGCAAAAATCTGTGAGACGCTTCCCTTAGAACTGGGTTTAGAGTTTTCATGGTTTTAGCAAAAATTAAAGTAGATAAGGTACATGAAGGGCACCTTTGATCACGAAATTACCAATAAGAAATGAGTAGAATATGAAAGGAAAAAAGGTGGGCATGTGAACCTTAGTAGGAGCCGTTTACTGTTTCAAGAAGGGGAATATAGGACCCAGGAAATGTTTTTGCTTTGTTTTCAGAATATAAGGGACTAGAGTGTTTATGTGGAAGTCTGAGCCAAAGAAAATAGTGTAGAGGGATCGATGAAAGATAAAGAAACAGATGGATCATGGGTAGAAAGATTTGGGCAGAGACAGGATAGGGACAAGATAAAAGGCTGTCAACCATGGAGAAGACATACTTCTTGAGACAAAAGAAAAAGTGCTCAGGATGGCTCATATGAACAATTTTCTTTTGAAAAGTATAGGCGAGAAGGTAGTTTGAACGAAGGGATTCAGAAAGACTTGGAAAAACAAATTGCACTCTTGTGTAAGTTTTTATATTCTGCTGATACATGACCATTCCCTGGCGCAAGTTAGTTAATACGGGACTATCTGGAGAAGGCTGGGACCTCCCATAATGTTTTCTGTGAGAGAACTTTATGTAAGACATATGTAATGTTTTCTAAAGAGAACTTTATGTAAGACCAAAGCTTCTTTGTAATTGCTGCTACCTTTATAGTAATTATTTCTGAAATGACTTTGGGATGATGGCTGTTATTCATTAAATAGGCCTGAGTGAACTAGTGACAGTAAGCGCTCTCCCTCAGCACAGCTGTTCATCTGGAGTATCAAAAGGGCTGTTGATTTTTTTCTCCTTTTTTTCATTAATAAGTTAATTTTTATTGGAGCAGAGTTGCTTTACAATGTTGTGTTAGTTTTGCTGTACAGAGAAGTGAATCACCTATTCGGATACATAGATCCCCTTTTTATTTATTTTTTTTTTATTTTTACTTTATTTTACTTTACAATACTGTATTGGTTTTGCCATACATCAATAATGTATGTATGTCAATCCCAAACATGAACCTCCCACCTCCCTCCCCACAACATCCTCTAGGTTTATTTCTGCACAAGATTACATTTCTGTATCCTGCACTTACTTCACTCTGTGTGACAGTCACCAGGTGGTCCATCCATGTCTCTACAAATGACCCAATTTCATTCCTTTTTATAGTTTGAATAATATTCCGTTGTATACATATGCTTTATTTTCTTCACTTATTCCTCTGTTGATGAACATTTAGGTTGCTTCCATGTCCTAAATTCCATATAATGTGTTAGCCATACTGTATTGGTGTTTTTCTTGGGCATATGCCCATTGGAGTTTCATCCATCTCAACAGAACTGATTCAAATGTATTCTTTTAACAGCTGAGTAATACTCCATTGTGTATATGTACCAAAGCTTCTTATCCATTCATCTGTGATGGACATCTAGGCCAGTTTTAATGTCCCCAGAAATCCCACTAAAGATAAAGATTATGTTAGAAAACTAGAATTGAAAGAGACACATGTACCCCAATGTTCATCGCAGCACTGTTTATAATAGCCAGGACATGGAAACAACCTCTTTTTATTTTTGGATTTCTTTCCTATTTAGGTCAGCCCTGAGTATTGAGTAGAGTTCCCTGTGCTACACAGCAGGTTCTCATTGGTCATCTATTTTACACATGCTATCAATAATGTATGTATGTCAATCCCAATCTCCCGATTTATCCCAACCTTTCTTTCCCTCCCTTGGTGTCTCTATGTTTACTCTCTACATCTGTAGCTTTATTTCTGGTCTACAAATAAGATTTTATTTATTTTAATTTGATTTTAGTAAAGCATTCATATAGAGATACTTGTTTTCATTTTAACTTACTTGACTCTGTGTGAATCACCAGTTTCCATCCATGTTCTAGGAAATGACCATTTCTATTCCATTTTTAGTTTCAAAAATTCAAGTCATACGTCATGCAATATGTCATCACTATAATTCACACTGTTGATGAAGGAAATGGCTTATGTACTGAACAAGCAAAACTGCTTCAGTGAGTCATGTCTTTTGGAATTATGATTTTCTCTGGGCATATGCCCAGTAGTGGAATTGCTAGACTATTGGATATTGACTGCTGTATTTGTATGTCATTATCATTGAAAGGAAAAATGAGAACAGTTCTGTATCTATAGACCATAAGACCTGATTTGAAGCTATAAAATGGAATTCAAGAATGAAAACTCTCAGTTTGACAGTCTGAAGAATTTGTGGGACATTGGAAAATAAGCCAGTTTTAATAGAAGTTGGCCCATAAGAAATGGTAGACTAAAAGATAAAGATTATGTTAGAAAAATATGTTGTTTGAAGTGGGGAATATTCTTATTTTGTATCCCTATGAACCTCTCCCACTTGTCACATACTTAATGACTAAATGAAGATTTGCATAAGTAATTACATTTTGGGAAAAATTAAGAATTTCTTTAGGGTTTCAGGATATTTGCTTCACAGTGTTGAGGGTCTTGTCAAGATATGTGCAGCATTAGTTGCATATGAGAATTACTTCTAGAACTTTTTTAAGCACAGAAATTCTAGATCTTTATCCCTGAAGATTTTTGATTAGGAAGGTCCTGAGGCACCAGGCACTAATATTTTAAAACATCAACTCTGTGATTTGGCATCAGGAATTGAGCTGAGAATTCCTTGCTCTCTGGAATAATTTTAAGTTTGTTTATTTATTTAATTTGTATTTAGCCTAAAAGGCATTCATATAGAGAGAATGAGGTGTCCTATCATATAAATGTGTTGAAAAACATAAAAGTGAATACAAAAGTTTTTTTAAAAAGTTATTTTAGGAAAATTGACCATTGCCTTCTAATCCATTTTTAGCCATCACCAAAGCAAAAATTCAAGTCATAGATGTCACCGCAATGATGTCATCAAAGGTCTATCCAATTCACACTTGTTAATTCTAAGGGAAATGGGCTTATAAATACTGAACAAGCAGAGAACATTAGCTCCAGTGCAAATGGTTGAGGTGTTGTAGGTCTTTCTGTTTCTCTAAGGGACTTGTATACTTGAGCCAATCTTCTCATGAGAGAGGAAGAAAGAAAGGGGAAAGAGACTCCCTATGTGAATGAGGTAACTTCAAACTTTAGATAGCAGAAAATGGACTGCAGCCATTCTACAAGGAGCAAAAACAGAGAATCGAGCTGACATCCATATACATTTGACCTCTTATAAAGACCTACCTCTGAAATTGTGGCACAAAGTCCTAGATTTTGAGCAATCCCTTAACCTAAGAGGAAGGATTTTCAATCTAGATCCAGTGGCTAACACTGGGAGAAAAGAACAAGAAAAGAGGAGGCTCCAGGTTTTTCTGGAGGAAATTTATGAGGCTAAGGTTCTTGTTAAAATCATACATTAATTCACTGAAAGACCAACTAAATATAGAGGAGTCTTAAGTAATGTAAATGAGATTACATCTTTCTGCTGAACTGTTAAAAACAACTTCTAATAGCAGAATTATCATATTGTTTCCTTTTCACCTACCTTTAAAAAAACTATTCTGTGACTGAGTTGATTTCTCTGACATCATGTAGATTCTTTTCCTTTTCCTTGTTTTTAAATCCTGCTTCATTAAGGAAATGATTTAATGTAGTTTTACAAGTAAAGTAAAACCGAATTTCATACAATAAAGATAGAAGTGGGAAAAAAGTATCAATATGTGTGTGTTGTATGTATATATGCATAGAACTATAAATTAAATTAAAAATTCATGCTATAACCTGTAGCTTTGGGAGGCATGAGACATAGGCTTGGTAAGTTTTCTAGAATTCAAGGCTAAATCCAAACAATGCATAGTTACATAACATACATTTTTTATAAGTTAAGGGCAAGCCAGTGGTCCATGGATGTAGAACATATTCTTGATAATAAGTGAGACCAATAAAGAATTTCTTAATGTTATCATAAATGATGAAACACATTCTCAATAGTTCCAGAACTGATCACTTAGAGACTCAAAGAGAATTTTTGTTTTTCCATTTTTATTGTATCTTTAAATGTAAACCAATATCTTTACACCACTATGTGCATTTATTGAAAAGTATGGTGAGGTCCAGAATTGGATCCTTGTTTATATAGAGAATCATGCAGCAGAACTTGGAGCAGCTATAGAAGTGAATGGACTCTCCATCTTTCTAGCAACTTCAGCTTTCTCTTTAGTAGATATGTGTTGATTATACCAGGCTTGAGTTCAGAGTTTGCCTGTTTGACTTAATCTTTGTTGCTGTGTTCAGTCTCTAAGTTGTGTCTGACTCTTTGTGACCCCATGGACTGCAGCATGCCAGGCTCCCATGCCCTTCACTATCTCCTGGATTTTGCTCGGATTCATGTCCATTGAGTCAGTGATACTATTGCATGTTATGAGAAATGTTAAGAATCCTTAACATTAATGTTAAGAAATGTTTGTGTAATAAATCTCTTTTAAGAATTTTAAATTTTTTTGCAGAGCAAATGTTCCATTTTCAGTCTATAATCACTCTCCATTTGTTAAGTTATGGTTAATCTCAGTTTGTCTCTAAATAACTCTGAATCCATCAAAAAATTCCAATTCAGTGTGTTGTGGGAATCATTTGGTCTCTAAGACTTGAAATCATTTTAAAGATTTTTTAAGAAATAAAACCTATCAGGGGAGAGGACAAATTTAAATTTGAGTTCTTCTGTTCCTAATTGGGGAACTGTGAAAATATTATAAATTCATCAGTCCTCTGCTTATCTTTAAAATGGAAGAATTGAAAGCTATCGCAAGTCTTCAAGACAATACCTTGTGATCAATTAGCCTGCTCAGGCCTAGAACATACCGGAGTTAGTTTTCTCTCCTGTATGAAGGGAAAATAAATCATTGTGGTGGCAATTTGACTTGAATATAAGGAAACAGGAGATTTAAATATATTCACTATGTTCTCTTTGGTTGGATGAAGTGGTGGAATATTTCATTATTTTGTGCTCCCAGTTCAACAGTGCAAAACAAGCATGCTTGTCATATGCTAGGTATTGGCTAATCATTGAGATAAAAACAGATATAAATAAGTAAAGCTTTCCCTGATGGTGATCACAACTAATTAAGGGAGACAGTTAAGAAAACTAATAATTAATATTTAGTATGAGAGCTACAGTAGTAAAGATACTGGTTTCCAGGAAGACTGTAACTTCATTTATCATCTCAGTATCAAATACTAAGCTACATGTTGATTTCTAGCATCACCTTAAGTGGCCAAATGGCTGGTGCCAGAATCTTCATTAGAAGACATTTACCTGATAGCACTATTCTCTCTAGGATTTCACCAGTAGATTTGTATGCTCAGAAATTCTGAGACATACAGTTGGCAAGACTTGGGATTTTTGTCTCGTTGGCCAATGGACAATTAAAACAAAAACCACATGTATCCGGAGAATTAGGCGTTCACAATAGTCGGAGAGCACATTCTCTACCTATAGATAATCACCATGGAAAGTGAAATGGTCAGATTGCTTGGCTAGTATTATGTACAGGAAAAAAAAAAGTTAAGTGTTAATCGCTTAGTCGTGACCAACTCTTTGGGAAGCCATAGACTATAGCCCACCAGGCTCCTCTGTCCATGGAATTCTCCAGGCAAAAATACTGGAGTGGGTTGCCATTTCCTTCTCCAGGGGATCTTCCTGACCCAGGGATCAAAGCCAGGTTTCCTGCATTATAAGCGGGTTCTTTACTGTCTGAGCCACCAGGGAAGCCCATTATATCCAGAAAAGTCCCATTTATTCACATGGTTCTCAATGTGTTGTGTCATCAGTGTCTTATGGTCAGATAGGGATGCCCATTCCTGGAGAAGAGAGGGTGGAGAGTGAGCCCAGTAGGCATTCTCTCCTCTGGACTATGCAAGGGAAGTCCACTGTTTCCTCTGAGACCTCCCCTTTACGTCTATTGTAGACCAGCTATTTTCTGATTGATGCATTCTTTTCTTAAATGAGTTAATATCTTCAATCAGATGAAGAAGTCAATGGCAACCCATTCCGCTACTCTTGCCTGAAAAAATCGCATGGACGGAGGAGCCTGGTAGGCTGCAGTCCATGGGGTCGCTAAGAGTTGGACATGACTGAGTGGCTTCACTTTCACTTTTCACTTTCATGCATTGGAGAAGGAAATGGCAACCCACTCCAGTGTTCTTGCCTGGAGAATCCCAGGGACAGGGGAGCCTGGTGGGCTGCCATCTATGGGGTCACACAGAGTCGGACACGACTAAAGCGACTTAAGAGCAGCAGCAGTTTCAATCAGAAGATCAGTTAATCAACTACTTCCATTATTCTTTCTTTTTTTGATAGCAGAGATGCCTGCTTTCTTTGGAGACTACTTACTATGTGATGCCCTTTATCCTGACTGATTATCTTTTATTGTCTTTACAGGTATATGTCGACCTTATATTCTCACCCTGATTTTCCAGAGAAAGGGCCAGAGGAGATTAACGAAGAGCTAATGAAAAATGTCAGTCACAACCCTCTTTTACTTCTCACACCACAGAAAATTAAAAGATATGTTGAGTCTTTATGGAGGAAAAAAAGTTCTGGACAACCTGTCACCTTTACTGATATCTTCGGGATGTTAATAGGAGAAACACTAATTCACAATGTAAGCTCTGTCTCAGTCTACAATCCTTTTAATGCAAGAAGACCATGTATATCATGTTTTTAAATAAAACAAAATGTGATGCATTTTTGTAAAAGTCAGTTGACTGCCATTATCCTATAAACATCCACTGAGTACATACTCCCTGCCAGATATAACTCTTCTACATTTCATGCTACAATTGTGCCTACTAATTGATTCTAGCTGTGTGTGTCAATTATATGTTGTTGTTGGCTGTGCTGCTTGGCTTATGGGATCTTAGTTCCCCGACCAGGGACAGAACCCACACTCTCAGCAGTTTGAGTGAGGAGTCCTAGCCCCTGGACTTCCCGGGAACTCCCCATGTGTCAATTTTGATGTATAGGGAAATACTTTTGTATTTTTTTTCTTTAGGAATCTATACATTTTAACCCTTAACTGCTCATTCTGCCCAAGTAGCAATATTTTTAGATAAAGAGGTGAATACAAGTAATATTTAAGTGGCAGAGGAAGAATGGAGGTTGCCTGGAGAAAGCCAGAAAAAAAGGAATGAATCACATGGAAGAAACACATTTGACATATGACCAGAGGGTGATATTTTATCTGAAGATAAAGTAGGCGTATGGGGCCCGTGCCAGAGAATCTGGGGGTTAAATTCCTTCTGGGCGCCATCGCTGCCAAATCTTTTTCCATTTCAAATGTCAGCATAGTCCCCAGAGTTATGGCTGTTTTTTAGAATGAAGATAATTACTTCCAGTGAGCTTTTATTTTTTTTCAGGATCAGAAATTTCTAGATAATAATAAGGCTAATTTTTATCATAAAAGTTTTAAGGATCTTGATTGGAAGCACTATTTTACATAGATTTTTTTCTTATCTGTAAGAAAGTTTATATAAGTAAAACCTTTTCTTTCTTCTGTGGACAGAGAATGAACACTACCTTGAGTAGTTTGAAGGAAAAGGTCAATACTGGACAGTGTCCTTTGCCTCTTTTCACCTGTCTCCATGTCAAACCCGATGTCTCAGAGCTGATGTTTGCAGGTATGGAATTTCATCTTGCGAAACATTTCCTGGAAACTTGGAACTGTGGTTCTTAATGATTTTCTTTAGAGGAAGATCATAAGCTATTTTAGTTGCTTATTTTAATATATTTTCTATAACATAAAAACATTTGAAAATCTAATATTTTACACTAGATAATTTTCTGGTTGTTTGAGATGTCTTATGAAACTAGTTACTAATATCTTCATTCAAATCAGTGGGAAAGGAGATATAAAAAAGTAAATCATGAATGTAGTCAATATTCAATCTTAATTATCCATTTGTCAAGGATTTTTAACAAAGTAGCTTGCCTGTTTTAGGCAATGCATATCTTTTTGCTTGCTGCTTGTCTGTTCACTAAATTGGGTTACATGACATTTACCATTTAAAACTCTATTCTAATTTTTATAATTTAGCACCTTAAAAGTATCAGTCTATATTTGTGACAGATGGTGAATAAAATGCCTCATTCTGTTAAGTCTTAGATATAAACATTTATTTCTTCTATAGCTCTGCTTCTTGGTGGGTGCTCTCAAAATACATGACTCTCTACTTCTTTCTCGGGGCCACTGACAGTCCTAGTTTGCAGTGTGGCAGCATCTATGACTGTGGCTCATAGGGTTCATTATATTTTTAGGAAAAGTACCTCAGTGACATTAGTCATATCATGAGCTTAAAAAAATCATTGTAAATGGCATGAAATTAATTCTAGATTTACATCTAGAATTCTTTTGTATTTTTTCCGAGTCTCACTTTTTCTTCAACTGACTACCCTCAAGCAAGATTTGGAATAGTTTATAAAAGCAGTACACCTGGAAATCATTCATTCAACAAGTGTTTTATCAATTATCTTGACTAAAATGTTTCTCATGCATATGGTTCAGAAAGCACTCATCATATTTATCTTATTCAACATAAACTATAACCTAGGGAGGAAGGGAAATATATTTGCATTGCTTCAAAGAAGAAAAAACAAAATTTCAGAAAGATTCGATGATTGCCACATACAAAGTAAGTAGAAGAGCTAAGAATTGGTCTTGAATTACTTTGTTCCTTTTATGAAAATATTGATTTCTCTGATTGCTGATGATGTAGAATGTGGTACTCCGGGCATGAAGTATGAATTCTCTTCCCCTCCACAGTATGTTACCCTTTTCCTGTAAGACCTAGTAATCTTTTTGAGAAATTTACAGCAGTTATTAAAGAAGTTAAGGCAAAAAAGAAGAGCACAGTGGTACTATGCACTGTTTCCTCGGCCAAATTATGATATCTTTTAGCCTGTTTCCTCGTCTGTTAAAGTGAAGATGAGATTCTCATAGTTTTTGCTAAATAAATGAGATAAAGTATGTAAAGAACTTAATTGTAAGCCCAAATGAAGTTTCAATAAATCTTAACAATTTGGAATCTTCTGTGAAAACTGTATGAAAAAAGTTAGAGGTCTGGATTTTAAAGATGAATGGAATCTGTATATGAAAGCAAATTTAGTTGTCAGATGGAGATTAAGACATTCAGTTTTATTCTAGGATATCCTAGGATTCTTGGATAATCATGGCATACTCAGCAGTAATAAGGAACCACATTTTGTGAAAGAGATCATTGTTGTTGTCAGTTGTTCAGTCATGTCCACCTCTTTGCAACCCCATGGACTGCAGCACACCAGTCTTCCCTGTCCTTCACTGTCTCCCGGAACTTGCTCAAACTCATGCCCATTGAGTCAGTGATGCCATCCAACCATCTCGTCCTCTTTTGTCCCCTTCTCCTCCTGCCTTCAATCTTTCCCAGTATCAGGGTCTTTTCCAGTGAGTTGACATTTCATATTAGGTAGCCAAAGTATTGGAGCTTCAGCTTCAGCATCAGTCCTTCCAATGAATATTCAGGGTTGATTTCCATTAGGATTGACTGGTTGGATCTCCTTGCAGTCCAAGGGACTCTCAAGAGTCTTCTCCAACACCACAGTTCAAAAGCATCAGTTCTTCAGCACTCAGCCTTATGTATGGTTCAACTCTCATATCCATATGTGACCACTGGAAAAACCATAGCTTTGACTAGATGGACCTTTGTTGGCAAAGTAATGTCTCTGCTTTTTAATATGCTGTCTAGGTTTGTCATAGTTTTTCTTCCAAGGAGCAAGGTTCTTTTAATTTCATGGCTGCAGTCACCATCTGCAGTGATTTTGGAGCCTGAGAAAATAAAGTCTGTCACTGTTTTCATTGTTTCGCCATCTATTTACCACGAAGTGATGGGTCCAGATGCCATGATCTTAGTTTTTTTTTAATATTGAGTTTAAGCCAGTGTTTTTACTTCAGTTCCTCTTTGCTTTCTGCCATTAGGGTGATGCCATCTGCATTTTGAGTTTATTGATATTTCTCCTGGCAATCTTGATTCCAGCTTGTGCTTCATCCAGCCCATCATTTTGCATGATGTACTCTGCATAGAAGTTAAATAAGCAGGGTGACAATATATAGCCTTGATGTACCCCTTTCCCAATTTGGAACCAGTCTGTTGTTCTCTGTCTGGTTCTAACTGTTGCTTCTTGACCTGCATACAAGTTTCTCAGGAGGCAGATAAGGTGGTCTGGTATCTTTAAGAATTTTCCATGGTTTTTATGATCCACACAATCCAAAGCTTTAGTGTAGTCAATGAAGCAGAAGTTGATGTTTTTCTATAATTCTCTTGTTTTTTCTATGATCCAATGGATGTTGGCAATTTGACCTCCGGTTCCTTTGCCATTTCTAAATCCAGCTTGTGCATCTAGAACTTCTCTTGATTCACTTTCTATCGTATATGGAAAGAAAAGGCCGTGACAAATTGGTGTTGTTGTTGTTTTGCTTGTTTGTTTCCCTTTAGCTGGTGTCTTGTAAAGTCTTGGAATGCTTGGAAATTGGTTGGTAAATATACACCTTAAGTGGGTCTATTACTCTCTCTGATTCTTATTTTCATTATTAAAAAAGATATTAATAAATCAGTTTATCTTACAGAGCTATTAAGACAATTGAATGAGATATGGATAATACTGAATGAGAAAAAGACACATTAAAATATAATAATTTTTTTATTACTGTTATGATTCTTAGGGCATTTTCACAGTTGACTCTTTTTATTCTATACTTCCAGTCAGTGGCCGTTCTCAAGAGAAAATCTCAGTAAAATAATTAAAGAATGAATAATATTTTAGCGAGTGAATAGTTTTGATTTATTTAGAGTAGGAAAAGGCTGCTTGATGTTCAATTAGTAGTCTTTCAACATGAACGTGCCTGATTTGGGCCAGCTGCCTAACCGAGATATCGTTACCGAGACAAGGGAAGCCCCATTAACCTTCATTGTTAAGCTCCTATGATAAGGAGGTTCAAGCGGTTTCTTCCAACAGAGTTGGACAAAACCATGAAGCATTAGTTATGTGGATCTTGTACGCAGATAAGACATTCAAAGGGGCATGTTATGAATGTTCAAAGAGCTTGAGTTGTGGAAGAAAAAAATGAGAGACATGTCTATACTTTATGCCTTTAAAATTTGCTTGGATTAAAATGGGTCAGCTATTCAGGAAAAAAGTTAAAATATTATTCAAATTATATTATGAAAAGTCAAAGATCCCAGTTATCTTAGCTTACAGAAGTTTTATCAACTTTATTTCAATAATACTAGAGAATGTTTTTCTTCCCTCTTAGAAAAGTTTTAAACACGTTCACCTTTTGAAGAATTTAAACAAATAAACGTTAGTTGTTTAAATGGTTACATATTTTTGACTCCTCTACTTCACTACATTTCTGATAGGATTTCAACCTTTAATTTGCGTTGTCAGTGAATTGCAATTACTGAGCACAATTTACAACTTCACATCATGTTAAGTCCTTTAACAGACATTACAGAAGAAAAACATAGTACTCTTCCTCAAGAAGATTCCATTCCTATTGGCAAGAAAAATACACATAGAACATTGTTGTCTGTTAGAGTATATAGACTTGACATAATGTGTAAGATAGTAGAGATTTAGCGTAGTTGTAAGAAAGACTTCATAAAGGTGGTAGAAGTCAGGTTCAAGTTGAACTTGGAAAGATCTACCAATTGGGGGTGAAACATCATCTTTGTGTAAAACAGTATAAGAAAATGCTCAGAAGAGAAGCCAAAGGTGAGTTTCAGGGAGCAGTAAAAAGACACTAGATTTGGTTAATGTATGAACTGGTGAAGAGTAGATGGTATATTTGGAAGTTAGTGTCAAGCTATAGAAAGATTTGACTTCCAGATAGAAATGTTTCTATTCAATTATGATAAGGGGAAACATTTAACGATTTTTGGTAGGGAGCTGTTTAAGTTGTGTTTTTGAAAAAAAGTATTTTAATAGTTCATATGGGTAGATTGGCACAGAAACAAACTGAAAGCTGTGGTATTACTATATTTTTGTAAATAAGGGCTTAGAACTAGGGAGATACTGATAAGGAAAGAGAGGAGAAGATGGATGTGAAAAACTGAAATATTACCAGTGAAATGTGTGATGGATGGATGGATTTGATGTGAGTGGGTACAAGAGTGATTTCGGTTAAGAGTTTTTTTCTGGACTGTGATAGCATGGTTTATAGAAACAGGTGAGCTAGAGCAGGAAGAAAGGTGATGAATTCCTTTCCAGGCAAGTGTAGCGTGATGTGATGGCAGCATACTCAAGTGTAAATGCGCGACAGGGAGTTGGAGATGAATAGATGGAGGTTCATGAGAGAAATTCAAGTTTGAAATGTACTAGTTCAGCAGCAGAGAAATAGTAGTCAAAATACCAGGGTGACTTCTTCAGTAAGGACCAGGGAGCAAATCTGCCTCTCAAAAATGTGTGCACAAAACCACAGCATTAAACAAGAAGAGACTGCTGGAGAAGTAGGAACCAGGAAATCTTTGTTTTAGTACGGCGGATAAGGGTGTGAAACTCACAGATAAGAAATTACTTGTGGTGATATAGAAAGTTTCCTAATGGTCTCTGATTCATGGTTAGTCATGTCTCACTAACTCCATGTAAATCATTATAAAACATACCACTTTGTCATGAAGGGTATATGTGCCATTTGGCTTTGATCTGAAATGAATTGCATTGTGTTCTCATCACAATTGTGGTTTATAACTTGTTTCACAAAAGTAGAACATTCTATATTATTGAGTAAATAATAAAAACATACATATCCATGATTTTTTCCCCACAACTTTGAGGACAGATGTTTTAAAATTCAGAATATTTTAGATTTTGAAGTTATAAAATATACTTACACTATATTATATGTGCTTATACTATATATTACATAACGCCCCACTGGGGTCTTATAATCAAATAGTGATTTCTCCAGTGGGATATATTGATATTCATATTGAGTGAGATATGTAAAGATTAAGCCTCATGTGAAGATTAAGATTAAGACTGGTTTTCTACTAAATGAATTCAGGGCAAATTTTAGCATCGAATGAATAGAAAAGGAATTGCAAAATCCATGTGAATTTGGGGGTTATTTGGATTTCAGATTGTTGGATAAGTGGTTAAAGACGCAAAAATTTTAGAAAAGGGAAAACTGGGATGAAAAAGGAGGACAGAGGGTTTGGGGTTAGGCAGGGATGCATGGTAGTTGGCTTCCATAGAAAATGGTCAACAAAGACTTTGAACTAAAGGGTAAGAAGGAGCAAGCCTTATGATTACAGAAGGAAATAGGGAGCATAAGGGCTGCAAGGTGGGAATGAGCTTGATCTCTTGGAGAAAATTAAGAAGGTATGTGGCTGAAGTGGAATAAGCAGGACAAAATGTGCTAGGAGACTGTTTAGGACATGGGTCAGTCAGGGAGCATGAGCCAGACCATCATGAACACTTCTCGACCATGTTTTTATTTCAGTAAATAAGAAGCCATTGGAAAGTTTTCAACTGGCATTAGTATGCTGTGATTTGTATCTTTAAAAATTCATTCTGGCAACAGGGTATCTAAAAGATAGTAGGGGAATAGAGAAAATGTTTTCAGAGGCTATTGTGAAGATCCAGGAGAGAGTATGGCAGCTTATGCCAGTATGGTCTTGGTGACCAAATGGATCACTAGCCAGTTTCTAATCACATCTGATGATAGAGCCTACAGAACTTGATTTTTTTCTCTTTGAGATATAAGACAAAAAGGACCATCAAGAATAAGCCTAGGGATTTCTCTGGCAGTCCAGTAGTTAAGTGATTGCCTTCCAATGCAGGCGGTGTGTTTGCTATCTTGTCAGGGAGCTGAGATCACACATACCTTGTGGCCAAAAAAGCAACATTTAGCAATCTTGTAATAAATTCAATAAAGACTTTAAACTTGTTCCACATCAAAAAAGAAATCTAAACTCTAAAAAAGAGTTATTCTAAAGTATGGCAAGGATAGTATGGATGGTGGTATGAATATATGAAAAGAAGTACCATTTACGAAGAAGGGGAAGATTGAGAAACTGACAAGGAAGTGGGATTTAGAGCTAGGAATTCTGTTTGGATAGATTAAGATTCAGATGATTTTTAGACATAACCACAGGAATATATGAAATATAATAGTGGCTACTATTTACTGAGTGATTAAAATGTACTATGTCCTCTTCTAAGTTCTTTAAGTTTCTTAACTCATCGGTTCCTCCCCCAAATCTTGCAAACTATCTACTGATTTTATTAGCATTTTACAGATTAAGAGACTAAGACACAGAGAATACATGTAATCTATCCAAAGCTGCATAGTTAGTAAACAACACAACAGAATCTGAGCTCAAGTTTCTGGCTGCAAAGCCTCTGCTCCGAGAAAATAAACTCTGTTGGCTCTATTCCTATGCATTTCTGAATATATACACTATAAAAGCTTTGCACTGTAATTTTGTGAGTTAGAATAATGGTTAATAAGAAAAATGAAGGAAAGATGAAGAACAGGCAAATGTTAGACACCACTTTCTTCCATTTTTATAGTCTGCTTCCATTATCAGAAAGAGTTTAATTTCCTTTGTCTCCTCCATGGATTTCAAACATCTGAGTCGGCAGTTGTAAAACTGTGTCTAATTAAGATGGACTTTATAAAAGATGTCTGAGTTTTTAAATGCCAAAGGGTATTCAGTTTGTGCAAAGTAAGGAATCCTTTTGTGTTCTCATTCATCTATGAGCTTCATCCCCAATATCTATATAACGTCATACGCATGGTTGTTCCTTGTTGTTCAGTTGCTAAGACGTGTCTGACTCTTTGCGGCCCCATGGATTGCAGCATGCCAGATTTCCCCGTCATTCACTATTTCCTGGAGTTTGTTCAGACTCATGTCCATTATGTCAATGATGCCATCCAATCATCTCATCCTCTGTCACCCCGATCTCCTCCCGTGATGACTCAGACAGTAAAGAATCTGCCTGCAATGTAGGAGACCCAGGCTCAATCCTTGGGTGAGGAAGATCCCCTGGAGAAGGGAATGGCTCCCTACTCCAGAATTCCTGCCTGGAGAATTTCATGGACAGAGGAACCTGGCAGGCTACAGTCCATGGGGTTTCAGAGTCAGACACAATTGAGTGACTAACACTTTCACTTTCATATACATGATAGATATTTGTTTTTTTTGTTTTTTTTTTTTGACAGTTTCTTTTTTTTTTCTTTCTTTTTTTTTTTTTTTAAATTTTAAAATCTTTAATTCTTACATGCATTCCCAAACATGAACCCCTCCCACCTCCCTCCCCATAACAACTTTCTGGGTCATCCCCATGCACCAGCCCCAAGCATGCTGCATCCTGCGTCAGACATAGACTGGCGATTCAATTCACATGATAGTATACATGTTAGAATGTCATTCTCCCAAATCATCCCACCCTCTCCCTCTCCCTCTGAGTCCAAAAGTCCGTTATACACATCTGTGTCTCTTTCCCTGTCTTGCATACAGGGTCGTCATTGCCATCTTCCTAAATTCCATATATATGTGTTAGTATACTGTATTGGTGTTTTTCTTTCTGGCTGACTTCACTCTGTATAATCGGCTCCAGTTTCATCCATCTCATCAGAACTGATTCAAATGAATTCTTTTTAACGGCTGAGTAATACTCCATTGTGTATATGTACCACAGCTTTCTTATCCATTCATCTGCTGATGGACATCTAGGTTGTTTCCATGTCCTGGCTATTATAAACTATAAAACACTGATGAAAGAAATCAAAGAGGACACTAATAGATGGAGAAATATACCATGTTCATGGATTGGAAGAATCAATATAGTGAAAATGAGTATACTACCCAAAGCAATTTACAAATTCAATGCAATCCCTATCAAGCTACCAGCCACATTTTCACAGAACTAGAACAAATAATTTCAAGATTTGTATGGAAATACAAAACCTCGAATAGCCAAAAGCAATCTTGAGAAAGAAGAATGGAACTGGAGGAATCAACTTGCCTGACTTCAGGCTCTACTACTAGATATTTGTTAATGTTTAAAAATATTTTAAATGAATGAGAATAATTATACCAGTGTTGGAGTAATCGGTGTGTATATCTCTGCAGTATTTTTCTACTAATGGATTGCATTTTTAAAAATCATTTCAGATTGGGTTGAATTTAGTCCTTTTGAGATTGGCATGGCTAAATATGGTACTTTTATGGCACCTGACTTATTTGGAAGCAAATTTTTTATGGGAACAGTTGTAAAGAAATACGAGGAAAACCCCTTGCATTTCTTAATGGGTAAGTGATCCAAATTTACCATGAGTTTGTTTGACTGTTTTAAATCTTGGTACATTCTAAATCATATTCTGTTTTTGCTCTCCTTTAGGTGTCTGGGGTAGTGCCTTTTCTATATTGTTCAACAGAGTCTTGGGAGTTTCTGGATCACAAAGTAAAGGTTCCACAATGGAAGAAGAACTAGGTATTGTAAAAACATGCTTGCATTGGTCATAATTATGCTATATTGATAAACTTCATTAACACATACATACAAAGTTAAATCTTCATAAAATTGTAATTATTCTAATGCTATCAATATTTTAGATGAATCAACATAATTATTTGCTAAAAATACATGCTTTTACCTCTTAACTATCGTTTTGACATTGAGGTTGTAGAGTTCATAGAAACTGCTGATTCCTGAGAATCCTTTCGTTTTTTTGCCCCTTAATTTTTTTAATTGAAGGATATTTGCTTTACAGAATTTTGTGGTTTTCTGTCATACATCAACAAGACTCAGCCATAGGTACACCCATGTCCCCTCCCTCCCGAACCTCTCTTCCATTTCCCTCCCCATCCCACCCTGCTAGATTGTCACAGAGCCCTTGTTTGAGTTCCCTGAGTCATATGGCAAATTCCCACCGGCTATCTGTTTTACATATGGTAACGTAAGTTTCCATGTTACTCTCTCCATAAATCTCACCCTCTTCCTCCTCCCCTCCCCTTCCCCATGTCCTTAGGTCTGTTTTCTATGTCTGTTTCTCCATTGCTGCCCTGAAAAGAAATTCATCAGTAACATCTTTCTAGTTTCCATATATTTATAGGATCTATGTATATGATATTTATATTTCTCTTTCTGATTTACTTCACTCTGTATAATAGGCTCTAGGTTTGTCTACCTCATTAGAAGTGACTCAGATGCATTCCTTTTTATGGCTGAGTAGTATTCCAGTGTATATATCTACAGTGGAATCAATTTTATGAGAGCATCTTTATTCCTTTTAGTTATTATACATCAAAACATACTATTCGTATTAGAGAATACAAGTGGCCCCTGACTTACTATGGTTCAACTGACAAGTTTTTAACTGTACGATAGTGCAAAAGTCATATCACTCAGTAGAAACCATACTTCAAATTTTGAGTTTTGACCTTTTTCAGGCTAGCGATAAGCAGTACGATACTCCCTGCCAATAGCAAGCTGCCACTCCCAGTCATGTCAGCCATGCAATCACAATGGTAAACAACCCATATACTTAAAACCATTATGCACCCTTATCAAGCATTCTGTTTTTCACTTCCAGCATAGCATTCTATAAATTATGTGAGTTCTTCAACATTTAATATGAAGTGGACTTTGTGGTAGATGATTTTTCCCAACTGTAGGCTAAATGTAAGTTTCTGAGCATGTTTAAGGTACGCTAGACTAAGTTGTGGTGTTCAGTAGATCAGATGTATTAAATGCATGCCTGATGCATCTGACAAAATTTTCTGCTTAGAGTAGGCTTATTGGGATGTAACTCCATCATAAGTCGAGGGAGATCTATTCTCCTTTTATGAATAAGGGCAGCTTTTGGATGATTAGATTCATCAACAGTTGAACACCATATGATACTTAAATTCAAGCTTGATAGTTTATTACCTCTTCAATACTACCTCATTAGAATTCTGTTAGCTTACCAGTCTCCTCCGTCCATGGGATTTGCCAGGCAAGAGTACTGGAGTAGGTTGCCATTGCCTTCTCCTCTTATTGCTAATTCATACCAAAAACATGAAAAAAATATTTCAAATCACAGCTAATAAACTACTGCTAATAATTTTCTTCAAATCTAACTCATGAGCCCATAATAAATTAAAAGTAACTTTTATACAACTTGTAAAAAGTAGAAAAACTCAATTGAGGACCAGTAGTTTTCATTTGTTATAATATTAATGCCATAGAAACATGTTATCTTTAATGAATAAATTTGATTTACACAAAACATACATTCAGGATCTCTCAAGTGCCGTGCCATCTGTATCGTAGTCAGCACTGAAGTTTTGTTATGACTATTTTAACTGGAAGTAGGAAGGGTCAGGGGAATGCTGAATTTGAATTTGGGGCCAGCCCAGCACGGTCTGGGAAGGATCCTGGAGATTATCAACAAAGTACCTCCCTACCTCCTCTTCTGTGCCTCCGAAGTATCCCACATCTATTTCAGAGTTAACAGAACAACAGAAATGACTTTTTCAACAATATCTTTGAAAAATACTTGCATGTTAACAACTTACTGTAGGGTTTTTTCTGATAAACTGTCCTTAGTTATTGCAGACAATGACAGCTGATTTAATTAAGCTCTATATGCAAACAAAAATACAATTATAACTTTAATTGATGTACCCCAACTTGACTTTTAAAAAGTGTGAAGTCACTTTTCCTGCAAGAGTTGATTTTCGATATGTGATATATATATATTAAGTGCAGCAACTTTCTATAGTCCTTAATATTTTGGGTGTAATTCTTAATAAATAATGTGAAACTGATCTTATGATTTCCCTAGAGTCAAAGACTTTAGAATAAAAATAAAAACAACCAAAGAGGCACTTTGTCCTTTAACTTGCTCCTGTCTTGTGAGCATCACCCAGGGAACAAGCAGCCAAGATTGGAACTTTGGAGCGTTCTCTGACCTTAACCACAGGGCTACATGCTCCTAAGGGTAACTGCAAGGCAAAGTGTTTAATGCTAAAATGCTCTGACATAACTTATTTTAATGAACATTGTATCCCAGATGAATATCCTGTTCTCACCTTTAATTTTGTGGGTATAATAAACTCTTCTCTAAGTTATGTAACGTTTTCAGGCAAGAAAAAAAAAGGAGACAAAAAGAACAGAATTACTGCCTTTTTCGAGGCTTGCTTCTCTTGCCCTTCTCTCTTGAATAATCCAGATAAACCCACGGTTTGTTGCTTTTTCCTCCTAAGATAGGAAGAGAATAGGACTGAAACAACACATCTGAGGGTGGGTGAGACAATAGCTGAAGGCTGATGAAAAGCAGAATGTTTATATTCAACATTCTTGAGAATACTCTTTGTTGTTAGATGTCCCCTTTGAGACCAGTGGTTGGCAGCTTCTTTACTTTCACTGTGTGTCAGAATTAAGGGGAATATTGTGTCCTGAGAACCCCCGGCTGGCAGGATGCATGTTACCTCAGATTAGGGAAGGGTTTCCAGGAATGAGACTGGAGAGGTGAGTGACTGAGGGGAATCTCAGGACTCCTGGTGACCCTTTCATCCATTGGCCAGCTAAACTCTGCCTCTTAAAGGGATGCTCAGAGGTGGTTTTAGTTTCATTTTTCTCTTTCAAAGAAAGATTTTAAGGTCAATTGGAGTGTAATATGAACAAACCACGGAGAAGGCAATGGCACCCCACTCCAGGACTCTTGCCTGGAAATTCCCATGTACGGAGGAGCCTGGTGGGCTGCAGTCTGTGGTGTCACAAAGAGTTGGACATGACTGAGCGCCTTCCCTTTCACTGTCCTGCATTGGAGAAGGAAATGGCAACCCACCCCAGTGTTCTTGCCTGGAGACTACCAGGGACGGGGGAGCCTGGTGGGCTGCCGTCTATGGGGTCACACAGAGTCGGACACGACTGAAGTGACTTAGCAGCAGCAGAATGACCAAACCAAATATTATACCTATATTTTTCTGAGTTTAAAAGCCCAAATGGTTCTATCACTGAAAACTATAAATTTGAAGTCAGTCAAAAAAATAAAAATTCTATTGACTAACAGAAGGGAAAAAAAGTCACTCTACAGAAAAGGATTTCATGTAAATATCCCATCAAAGTTTAATTTTTCTATAAATGATGATTATAAAATGGTCTGTGTGTTCCATAATTTGGGTACTTTTTTACTTGAAAAAAGAGAGCTAGGTATAATGATAAATTTCACTCTTATCTTTAAGGCTTTATGGTTTCTATTTTAGTTTTTATAACTGTTCTCTTAATACATTCTGAGGAAGCACAAATTGAAACCAAAACACACATTTCAATAGATAATATTCATTATTATTTAAAAAAATCCCCTCATATTAGTAACTTCATTCATCTTAATAAAACTATTGTAGCCCATTGTAGATTTTGGCTTTACCCTATATTGACTTTCATAAACGTCATTTCAGCACATTTAATTAAAGAAAAATGTATCTCTTGGATAATAAGAATTCTATAATCAAGCTATTCTTCCTGTAAGAATTAATATAAACAAAAATTCTCCCCTTTAAATCACATATGAAGAAATTCTAAACTAATTTTTCGTGCTCTGGGAAATTTTGCTTTCCAATGAGAAATTTGAAAAATACTAGTGAATCTAATACATTTAAATTTACTAAATTGATCTAGATTTACACTGATAAATCTAGTAGCGCTCGCTGGGGTTTTGCTGAGAGTACTTCCTTACAGTAAATTTCACTGTGAGTCTTGACACCTGAGATTCTTTCATTGTTTTGTTTTCTTTCCACAGAAAATATTACAGCAAAGCATATTGTGAGTAATGATAGCTCAGACAGTGATGACGAATCACAAGAACCCAAAGGTAAGAGAGCTGGAAACTCCTCTGGCAGAACTGCATTAGGAAAGACTGTGAATGTTTTGTCTGATTTTCTCACTCAAGATACGAATGGTAGTCTCTGCTTAAGGCACGGAGTGATAGAATTGTAGCTTTCAATTCAGAGAGAGAATCAATGCCATATATGTAATAAAATATGCAACATATAAGTATGCCTTGTTCCATTTATTTTATATACCTCAAAAATTTAATCAGTTGAACAGAGAACAAACTGAGATGGTATAACAGAAATACCAAACTCTGTGTTAAATCTGATTAGAGCACTAGGTTTCTAAGCATAGAAATGGTGATGTCAGAACGTTTTTATGTAGCTTTAATAATTAAAGTTTCATCCTTTAAAATCTTATTATTAAGTAACATTTGAAAAATTAAGTTCTCACTCCATTCCTGAGCTTTATCCCATTGCCAAAATTGTCTCTCTGAAAGGGGATCAGTGATGGAGTAGATTGAGAACTTTTTCTTTCATGTATCACTTTGTTGTATAAACGAGTTCTTTTACACCTTGACAAGGCAGTTTTCACCTTGTGTGGATCACAATAGTCCGTGTGGAGTCAGGGGAGAGCTCTGGAAAAGATCTGGCATATTTGTTGCAGTTATTATGTGGTAAAATGGAATGATTTTACATTTGGACAGAGCCATTTGGGCAAATGTTCCCAATAGCTCAGAAACCAAAAAAAAAAAAAAAAGAATATTTTACAACAACTAGATGATCATGTCCTGTTATAGTTTAAATAAAATCATCTGGATTTTAAAAGAGATTAAAAACTTTTTTGTCCAAAACTTAATTATTTCATCAGCTAAGGTAAGGCTATTAGAAGAGGCTGTTTTATCTTTGCTGAATCAACACTGAAATTAAAGTTCTCTTTTCATAGCCAGGCTGTTATTTTTTAGTTGTTCAGGTCTTTTTTCTTCTATTTTGAATTTCCTTTTAATGAAGGGGGATATAAAAAATGATGGACAGCATATGCTTACCACTCATAGAATTAATTTTGTATTGATGTTGGGACCATCAAGTAGATTAATAATGGTTTATTGATTATTAAGTAAATTGCCAAAATCATCAGTACATTTGATCACCTCTACCAGTACTGGCAGATTATCTTAAAGCTGAGAAGCTCAAGGACCCTCTGTATATGGCTGCTTTGGTTTCAATACCAGCCAACATTGGAGAATGGTATTTAGGGTGTTTTTGAGGATTTCTTATTAGCTCTTAATATTCTGTTTTCTTTTTAAATAACCTTTATTTATTAGAGTAGTTTTAGACTCACAGCAAAATTGAGCAAAAAGTAGAGAGAAGTCCCATATATTCCCTGTATCCACACACATTGCCTCCACCACTTTCAACATCCTGTACTAGAGAGGTACATTTATTACAGTCAATGAACCTATACTGACATGTCATTATCACCCAAAGTCTAAGCTTTAGGGTTCACTCTTGATATTGTATGTTCTACAGGTTTTCACAAGTGTATAATGACATATATCTAACATTATAGTGTCATAAGAGGAATTTCACTACCTTTAAAATTCTCTGTGCTCTAAATATCCCTCTGTTTCCCACTCCCCACCCCCTCGGCAACCCCATCTTTTTACTGTCTCCATTTTGCATTTCTGGAATGTCATCTAGTTGGAATCATTCAATGGATAAACTTTTCAGATTGGCTCCCTTTGCTTAGTAATATGCATTTGAGTTACCTCCATATCTTTTCATGGCTTCATTTCTCTTTAGCATTGGATAGTATTTCATTGTCTGGGTATTATTACACAGTTTGTCCATTCACCTACTGAAGAACATCTTGGTGACTTTCAAATTTGGGCAGTTATGAATGGCTCTGTTATAAAACTCCATGTTCGGATTTTTATGTGCATATAAGTTTTCAACTCCTTTGGGTAGAAATGAAGGAGAATGATTACAGCATCATGTGATACAAGTATAATTAAGTTTTGTAAGAAACTTCCAAAGAGGTTGTACCACTTTGCTTTTCCACCATCAGTGTTTGAGTATCCTGTTGTTTCAAATTCTAACCAGCATTTGGTGTCGTCTGTTTTGGATTTTGACATTTCTAATAGGTGTGTAGTGTCATCTTGGTTTTATTTGCATCTCCCTGATGACGTGTGATGAAACATCTTTCCATAAATGTGCTTGTCATCTATATGTCTTTTTTTTTCAAGATTTTTTTTTTAATGTGGTCCAGTTTTAAAATCTTTATTGAATTTGTTACAATATTGCTTTGTTTCCTGTTTGGTTTTCTGACCTGGAGGTATGTGGTATCTTAGTTACCCGCCCAGGGATTGAACCTGCGCTCCCTGCATTGGAGGGTGAAGTCCTGACCGTTGAATTGCAAGGGAAGTCCCCTTTTTCGGCACGGTGTATGTTAAGGTCTTTTGCCCATTTTTAAATCAGGATGTTTGTTTTCTTATTTGTTGAGTTTTAAAAAGTTCTTTGTACATTTTGGGTAATACCCCATTATCAGATGAGTCTTTTGCAAATATTTTCTCCCAGTCTGTAGCTTGTCTTCTTCTCTTGAGGCTTCTTTGTATTTAGTCAAGTGATTTTGAACGTGATTTTAAGACATTTTCAGGTTCAGTTTTTTCAAATCTCTACTGGCATCATTTTGCCTCCTCTTACAGAATTGCTGTAATCATAAAACTAGCAAATGCATACTCTTTGTGGCCCCATGGACTATAGCCTACTACACTCCTCCATCCATGGGATTTTCCAGGCAAGAGTATTGGAGTGGGTTGCTATTTCCTTCTCCAGAGGATCTTCCTGACCCAGGGATCAAACCCAGGGTTCCCGCACTGTAGGCAGATGCTTTACCGTCTGAGCCACCAGGGAAGTCAAATGCATACAAAGGGCTTTACACTGTGAAAGGCTAATAAATAGGAATTTACTATTAGTATTAAAGCTAATAAGCAAGATGTATCATTTGTGTTATCTTGTTGCCATTTCCAAATATGTCATATGGAAGGTAGACCCATTGCTGGCATAGAAGTGAGATAAATTTGATAACAACAATACTGATGACAGAAAAGGAAAAGAAGAGGAAGCACCAAATCTTCCCGGGAAATAATTGAGGATCTTATTCATATCCTGTGTAACTGAAGATATAGATCATTTATTTTAAAGCTTGATTTCTTCTAGTGAAAGATTTTCTTTGTCATATTTGGCATTAGAAAAGCGTGGGAGTAGAAAAGATTGTATATTTGTTTTTTCATGACCATGCAGTCATCTGGATTGGTGATGGAGAGAAAGAGCCCTTCACTTACTGAGCTCAGTTAAGCTAATCTTTTGAAGATATTATGGTTTTATGTACGTTTAGTTAGCGTTTATTGAAAATTATGAAGTTTGAATATAGATTCTCTTTTTCCTCTCTCAATACACACACACACACATATAGATTTATATATGCATGTATATTTATAGTCAAAGTTCCCAGAAATCTGAACAGAAGTGTTCTAGGTAAGGGATTATCCTCTACCATACAGTGTTCTTAGATTTGACTTATGAATGAAGAATATTGATGATAACGATTACGATGCTGCTGCTACTACAGCTACTCCTACTAACCAACTAGTGTTTACTGAGGATTTAACGTAGGCCAGGCACTTTTCCAAGAAATTTGCATGAATGCATTAACTTAGTTTATCCTCATAACAACCCAATGAGGTTTACTGATGAGGAAATGAATACTGAAAATAGTAAACAGTGGAGAAAGGATTGGAATCTGGGCAGTCTGATTCTGGAACCAGTGCTCTAAATAATGACACAATATGGCTTCCCAGTAGTATTGACGAGTGCATCGATTTTAAGGAAAATGTCATTGAAAACTGCTTCTTTTGGAAGACTGTCAAATTTTAAAACCATTTTAAAACATAAATTTAAATTATAGACTTTTAAACCCCAAACTTTATAAGCAAGAATGCAATGACCTTTCAGAGGGTGTTTATAGAGAAGCAAATATATATTGAGTCCTTCCATTGTCTGCTCTCAGTTTGCATGATTTCTGGATGTTTCTCTAACATGACAGGGAAGGAAACTTGGGAAAGGAGGGGGATTAGCTACTATGGATATTCCCTCTTATGCATAGCCATAGCCAAGAAAAGAGAAGAAAAGAATTGGGGAAAGGGGAAAAAATGGAAAAATAGAAGTTTCTCTAAAAATCAAAGAATAAGCCAAGTAACACTGTCAAGAATATAGCCTTTAGACTGACTATAGGTAAAGGGTAGAAAGAAAAGTGAAGTCCGACTCTTTGTGACCCCATGGATTGTAGCCTACCAGGCTTCTTCATCCATGGGATTTTCCAGGCAAGAGTACTGCAGTGGGTTTCCGTTTCCTTCTCCAGAGGATCTTCCCGATCCAGGGGTCAAACCTGGGTCTCCCACATTGTAGGCAGATGCTTTTACTGTCTGAGCCACCAGGGAAGTTGGTAAAGGTAAGAACAATTTAAGAACAAAAATGGTTAACTGAAATATTGACTTTATTAATTTACATGAATAAACATTTGTTGAATAAAAAACTGGAGGGGTTTCCTTGGCAGTTCTGTGGTTAAGACTCTGTGCTTCCACTGCCAGGGGGCATGGGTTTGATCCCTGGTTGGGGAACTGAGAACCTGCATTCCCCTAATGTTAACACTCTATAGACCAAAGATCTTTTTTCATTTTTATGGATTTTGGACAATGTATAATGATCTTTTTCTGTAGGCACTGAAAATGAAGAAGCAGAAAGGGAATATCAAAATGATAATCAAGCAAGTTGGGTCCAACGTATGCTCATGGCCTTGGTGGGTGACTCAGCTTTGTTCAATACCAGAGAAGGACGTGCCGGGAAGGTGCACAACTTCATGCTGGGCTTGAATCTCAATACATCCTATCCAATGTCTCCTCTGAGAGACTTTACCATGCAAGAGTCCCTGGATGAAGACGAACTGGATGCCGCTGTCGCAGGTAGGTACACAAAGTGTAACCCACGAAAGCTAATTCAAGAGATTGTTCTTCCTTCTCTGCAGAGGAGCATTTTAATTACTGTTACTAGTAACTCATTTATAATCCAGTTTTAAAACATGCATTTAATGGGGGGTGGGGGAGGGAATTCTCTGGTGGCTCAGATGGTAAGGAGTTTGCCTGCAATGTGGGAAACCCGGGTTTGATCCCTGGATCCAGATGAGCCACTGAAGAAGGAAATGGCAACCCACTCCAGTATTCTTGCCTGGAGAATTCCATGGATGAAGGAGCCTGGCAAGCTACAGTCCATGGGGTTGCAAAGAGTCAGACACGACAGAACGACTTCGCTTTCTTTTCTTTTTAATGGGGAAGGACCATGATTTATTGGTTTTTTGGAAGAAAAAATACGCTGGACAGGAAACAGCATCGTCGTGTCAACATAAACGATTTTCATTGAAATATTGAGAGGGACTTTGCTTCTCTGTGTTGGTCAAGGCTCACTCACTGGAAACAGGAAACCCTCTCGCTTGTTTAAGTGAAAGGGGTTTAAAGAAGGGAATTGAGTGCTTACAAAACTGTTCTGAGGCATGGAGGAGCAAGCTCCAGGCTAAGCATCTAGGAATGATTCCAAAACACTTCAAAATCACCCCCACAAACACCCCCACAACAGTGCTTGGCAGTAGAAATAGCACAAATGCAGTCTCTGTCTCATTTCCTCCTTCAAATCTCATGTGGGTGTTTCTCCTTGGCAAAGGAAGTAAGTCTCAGCAGACCCAGAGCTGGGAGGGAATCTTATGTATGAAGTCCTCCCCGACCCCTGCCCCCTGCTCCTAGGAGTGCAGAGCAGTAATGCCTGCCCCTAGGGGTGAGAGTCAGCTGTGTTTACCTATTTACAGCATCCCTCTGCCTATAGAATTTTTTAAATTTTATTTTTAATTGGAAGACAATTGCTTTACAATATTGTGTTAGTTCCTGCCAAACTGTCAACATGCATCAGCCATAGGTATACATATGTCCCCTCCCTCTTGAACCTCCCTCCCACCCCCCACCACATCTCACCCCTCTAGCTTGTCAGGGAGCACCAGGTTTGAGTTCCCGGCTTCATGCATCAAATTCCCACTGGCTATCCATTTTACGTATGGTAATACATGTTTCAATGTTAACTCTTTCCATTCACCCCTCTCCTTCCTTCACCCCCAGTGTCTACAAGCCTGTTCTCTCTGCATCTCCTCTTGCCTTGCAAGTAGGTTCATCAGTACTATCTTTCTGGACCCCGTAGAGTTCCTATTATACAGAGTGAAGTAAAGGCAGAGAAAAAGAAATACCGTATATTAACAGGCTATTGAATTTGTCCCTCCAGTTCTCTGAAAGATTAGATAACTTTCTTAAGGCCCCTTAAGAATCCCACTAAGAACCCACTTACTGTCAGGATTGTCAGCTAGCCAAACTAAAGAATACTTCCAATTCTTCATTTCCATGGGTGTTCCAAATTAAAAGTTAAATTTGCCTTGGTGACTAATCACTACATAATCATCTTTCTTATAATGCTCCTGTCATCGTAAACTTTTTCTACTTCATCATGCCATGTTGTTTCCCTTAATTGCCCAAATGTCATTTTGCAATCATTTCTGCCTAAGAACATTGACAGGAGGCTATGAAAATGTAAACGGAAAATTTTCCAAAAATCTTCCTGCTACTCTTTGTTGAAGGATTCTACCTATATTTGTCAAAATTAGGACATGGCTTTAGATCTTTTTGTTTAGGTAACGCTGTTTGTTTGTTACTTGAGTTTAAGGGAGATTGCAGAAGCAAAATTTACCCCTGTTTTTAAACAAGAGAAGTGGAAACTCACTATATTTTGCATTATGTTTGTGGCATCAAAGTCTAGGATATGAGATATATCTGATTATACACCTGCCATGCAAACCCTTTCATATGAACTATAATAAAAGTCTATGAATATTTGTGATACAGTCAGTATCTTTTTAAAAATTCATCCAAAATAAAAACCCTTGACTGTACAATCAGTGATGGTATTTCTGTGTGTGTTACTTATGATTTTACTTACTGCTATTGCAATACCAGTTAAATGCATCTTCTTTAGAAACTTAGGCTTTATAGATGAGTGATGATGGGTTTAAAAAAAAAAAAAAAAACTTAGCCTCACAGAGCATTTAGAACCAGAAAGAATCATTAGTATTTTACTCCATAGAAAAGGAAGATCAAAGGAGTCAGCATCATGTTTGCCTAGAATTGCTCAACTGAACTGGAATTGGGACACTTGAATAGGCCTCTTGACATTGCTCAGAAGCCTTTCCCTTCTGCTCACTCCCTTCCGCATAGCCTTTGGTTTTATTAGTCATTGTCTTGCTGATGCAAAAATGGAAGTTTCCTTGTGTGTACTTATTACATTTGTTTTATGTTACTACTTTGATCTTTCTGTGGTTTACACAGCACGAGCTCCGCACTCAACATTTTAACAACTTCCTGGTGATTTCACAGTAGATTTGGAAATGTTAGGGTTGCTAGGTAAAGCACAGTGCTCAGTTAAATTTGAATTTCAATTCATATATATATAGATATATATCTATATATGTAGATAGATATATATCTATATATATATATATAGGGAGAGAGAGAGAAAATAAGTACGCTCCTTTGTAACATTTGGGACATTCTCATATAAAAATCATTTGCTATTTATCTGAAATTCAAATCTAACTGGACATCCTACATTTTTATTAGGTAAATTTGGTACCCTTAGGAAGTGTGCCTCTTTCATTATGCTTACCTTATCTCAGAGTGTTCTTCATTTTCCTCTTTCCTCTTTTCATCCTAAAATATGATATTACATATTTTAATATTGCAATTAAAATATATTAAATAGACTAAATATTTCTATTGTTGGGAAATTTTGATTTGTTCTAACCTAGAATTATTAAAGTATTAGTAGCTCAGTTGTGTCGACTCTGCAACTTCATAGACTATAGCCCACTGTAGCTCATGGAATTCTCCAGGCAAGAATACTGGAGTGGGTAACCATTCCCTTCTCTAGGATGTCTTCCTGACCTAGGGATCAAACCTGGGTCTCTTGCATGGCAGGCAGAATCTTTACTGTCTGAGTCACCAGGGAAGCCCAAAATTATTTTAAAGTAATGAACTTTGGAAGGAGCTTTAAATATTGTCAGTGAACATCTCATCGAATTATACTCGTTATTTTGTATTTTTCTGATTGGAAAAATGTATACAGAATGTTGACTAGTGAAAAATCTAGTCAGATGAGTGACAAGTTCATTCAAATTTATTGTTTATAAACCAACATTATTAAAAATGACTACATTTTAGACTAAATGTACCAAGTTGATTAGTGCTTTTTCAGATAAAACTTTTACCAGGATGGACTCCACTTATCTCCTTCTGGTTATTTCCAAGTTTTAGAATGATTGTATGTTTGGAATGAAAAGTTTCAAGGTTTAGCATAAATAAATGGTAGTCAACTTGGTTCATAAAGTCTTCATTAAAATTTTTATTTATTATACAATTAAAATACCACAATTAAATTAAAACATTAAGGTTATTCCTCTTTTATCTTAAATATAGAGTTTTTTTATCTTATCTATATATTATGTTGGAAAATTTTCACATTTGCTTTACTATTTTGTTTAAACAGATTAAAATTTGAGCATCTTAAAACAATCAACCTAAAATGAGAAAAAGATAGTGTGCTATTTTTGTGCTTATTACTTCACCTTGCAGTCCCTCTTTTGAAAACAAGAGAAATCAGATGATAAAATTCCCTTCATTTGTTTACCTCAAAATAGTTGTATACCTGTGGAAACTAATTTTGGATAAGCTGGTCATTAGTTACGTGACTTCTTTCCTGTTTACTTTTGTGTTTATGTTATTTTCTGCAATACACGCCATCTGGAATAAGAAATCAAGACATGACTTCATCTAGGGAAGAGTTCAAAACACAAACATCCAAATATTTGTGCATTATAAATGGAATCAGTTGATGTATTTGTAAAATGACCCTCATAAAATTTCCACAGCAGAATCGCTTTAAGAAAATGGTTCATAATTATAAAGCAGAGCACGTTTCCATACCTATCAAAGAACCTGGTTCACTCATTCACAGGTTTGGAAACCATGTATGCTTTAATTTACGGGAGGATGTTCTTTCATAGGGGCACTTATCAAACTTCCTGTAACATTTTAGTGGATGGTAATAAATAGGGATCAAGTTCAAATAAGTTTGGTAAAACTAACAACTCCACATCCCACTTCACAATGCAATGGGATGCTCTAATGAGTTTGAGAGGTCCTACTTAAAGACTGGTTAAGTATAGTACTTTAAAAGCAGACTAGCTGTATCTGTGGAGAAGGAAATGGCAACCCGCTCCAGTGTTCTTGCCTGGAGAATCCCAGGGATGGGGGAGCCTGGTGGGCTGCCGTCTGTGGGGTCTCACAGAGTCAGACATGACTGAAGCGACTTAGCTGCAGCAGCAGCAGCTGTATTTGAATCCCAGTTGTGTCATTTATTAGCTGGACAGTCCCGTGCCATTACTAGCTTAACCTCAGTAAGCAACAAGAGAAAAGTAGAGTAACGCTAAAAACCAGCACCCTGATCCTGATGAACCTGTAGGTTAGTGAGTATGCAATAGTCCTTACAGTTTACCCCGAAGGTTGACTTTAAAATAGAAAGTTGTTAACTGTCTTATAGAGTTATTGTCAGGATTAAGTAGCATCTCCTCTTAAAAGTGCTGTTAGTCCAAGGCATAGTAAGGAATATAGGGAACACACATGATAATTTGCTGTTACTTTAAGTTGTTGAATCTTGTATTTCTCAAACCTATTTAATCATGCAACTCTTATTTTTTACATAGAATATCTGGTAATATCTTGCAAAACTGTGTTTTTTACAACACAGTTAAGAAATGTTGTTTCCTGTCAGTTTAGGTGGATAGTTGGAATCATGGTGGTTAGCTACATGCCAGAGCTGTGAGCTGGTCTACATAAAGACTTTTCTCTCAAATGTAATCTTGGATTTAAAAGAGGAAAAAGGAGACTATCAGTTTCATGATGAGAGGGAGCAAATCAAATAGAATAAGAGAGAAATAGTCTGTTACTAGTTAACCTTTTAGCTGAAATTTAAAGCATCAGTTTATGAAACCAAAAAAATTATTTGTGAATTATCATTGCAGTTTGTTAGGGAAAATTTCTGCATTGTAAACAAATATTCCCATTAATGATTTAATTTTTTATGCTTATTGTGAAATATGCATATCAATGTGGTTTTCATGATTGATAGATGCATGTGCAGATTACCTCTGTGCATTGCATTTATTGCGTTTTTAAATTACCCATTTCAAAATTCTTGAGTCTTATGGCTGTGCCACTCACTTTCTGAAGTGACAATGTGACTCTGTGTTTAGGGTTTAGACTTCGTGGACCAGGCTTTGAGTCTTCATTCTTACTATGTTCAACTGGACCCCATGGGGCCTCATATCCTTATCTTTAAAATGATATAAATGATATTTCCTTTGTCTTCTGGTAAATCTTATATATGAAATTACTAATACATGGGCTTCCCAGGTGGCTCAGTGGTAAAGAATCTGTCTGCAATGCAGGAGACACGGATTCGATCCCTGGCTCAGGAAGATCCCATGAAGAAGGAAATGGCAACCCACTCCTGTATTCTTGCCTGGGAAATCGCATGGACAGAGGAGCCTGGAGGGCTACAGTCCATGAAGTTGCAAAGAGTCAGACATAGCTAAGTGACAGAGCACTGCTGCTATACAATATATTATATACATGCAAATAAAGCTGCTTTTAGGAGGAATACAAATACCCAAATAAAAATTTTCCAGCTTCTTAGTGAAATATTTTAAAACTTACACAGACTCACAATTTTTTGCCTTATAGAATTGTTAAACAATAAACTTTTCAGAGGGATAGATGTTAAAGTTGGGTTTGATAACATATATGTAATATAACAAAGGGGCTTCCCAGGTGGCACTAGTGGTAAAGAACCCGCCTGCCAGTGCATGAGATGCAGGCTTTGTTGCCCCGTGGCTTGTGGGATCTTAGTTCCCAGACCAGGGATTGAACCCATGTCCCATGCATTGGAAGGCAGATTCTTAACTGCTGGACTAGCAGGAAAGTCCCTGAATCTGGTCTTAAAGTCTCTGTCTCAGAGAGGTCTCTCCTGACCATCTGCCTGAACTTCTTCCCTACCCTGCAGTTGTTGTTGTTGTTGTTCAGTCACTAAGTCGTATCCACGGTTTTGCAGCCCATGGCCTATAGCCCAGCAGGCTCTGCTGTCCATGGGATTTCCTAGGCAAGAATACTGGAGTGCGTAGCCATTTCCTTCTTCAGGGGATCTTCCCCGGATCAGGGACCCCGGATCAGGGATCAAACCCATGTCTCCTGCATTGGCAGGTGGATTCTGTACCATTGAGTCACCAGAGAAGCACACCCCCCCCACCCCCACATTCCTGTTACCCTCTATTATTATTTTCATTCCTTTTATCAGTGCCTGAACCATTTTTTAATATATTTGTTTACTGACTTACCAGCAGTGTGCTCTATTGGAGCAGTTTGCATCTCTTGTTCGGCACTTAAGTAGTGCCTAGATAGTAGCAGATGATGTGTGTTGGCTCAATTGCCTGGACTATTCTCCGGGACTTCCATCACCTAGAGAGATGCTTGTGGGACCCTTCAGACTCTGCCACTCCCTAGTTATGCCACTTTAGAGATGCATTTTATGTATTTCATTCTCCATTTATAGTATCCTCTATCTCACATGTCTGTTCTAAGTCTTTAAAAAGATAATGCCTGAGGAAGTGTTTTTAAACCTGTAAAGACCTATGTAATGTAAGTAATCCTAGGACAGGGCTCATGGTACACAGCTTAAACTTACTCCTAGGGCCTGAGCCTTGCTTGCATTTTCAATATTTTGTCCTACTTAATTCTCACAGCAGCGACTTCCCTGGCAGTCGAGTGGTTAAGACTCAGGGTGTGTGGGTTTGATCCCTGGTCCAGGAGTTAAGATCCCACATGTCTCATGGCCAAAAACCCAAAACTTAAAACAGAAACAATATTGTAACAAATTCAATATAGATTTTAAAAATGGTCCACATTAAAAAAATAAATCTTAAAGAAATTCCTCACAGCACTCTTACTGATAGAACCTTTTACTCTGATGTTACAGATGAAGAGTCTCCAAGGCCTGAGGGTCTAACCTTTCGGAATTCTTCTCACATATATACATAACAAATAGTTTTAAATTCTAAATAATGTTAAGTGATCATTTAACCCATTCTGATCATTTCTTTCCTTTTTAAAGATCCTGATGAATTTGAGCAGATATATGAACCTTTGGATGTCAAAAGTAAAAAGATCCATGTGGTGGACAGTGGCCTCACATTTAACCTTCCATACCCTTTGATCCTGAGACCTCAGAGGGGAGTTGATCTCATCATCTCCTTTGACTTTTCTGCAAGACCAAGTGACTCCAGTCCTCCGTTCAAGGTAAGGAGAATTTATATAGCATTCCATCACCTGCCACATTCTTGTGTATGTCTTGTAGCTATCTTTGTCTTCTGGATCCTGATTTCTTATCCCTTTAGCATCTTTTCTACTTTATTATGAGTAATATTTCTAAAACACAGATGTGATTCAATCACTTTTCCACTTAACAAAGCCTTTAATTGATTTCCCAAGCCTCATTCAAGTTCACAGTCCTGAACAGGACAAGAACAATGCAATATGTTTGAAGTTCAGGAAGCAAATTAGCTTGAAATTTGAGAGTTAGCAGGTAAAAGATAAGTAAAGCCAAGTGAAGCCATGCATGGGCTTCCCTGGTAGCTCAGTTGGTAAACAATCTGCCTGCAATGCAGGAGACCCCAGTTCCATCCCTGGGTCGGGAAGATCCCCTGGAGAAGGGATAGGCTGCCTACTCCAGTATTCTTGGGTTTCCCTGGTGGCGCAGCTGATAAAGAATCTGCCTGTAATGTGGGAGACCTCGGTTCGATCCCTGGGTTAGGAAGACCCCCTGGAGAAGGGAAAGGCTACCCACTCTAGTATTCTGGCCTGGAGAATTCCATAGACCGTTTAGTCCATGGGATCGCAAAGAGTCAAACATGACTGAACAACTTTTACTTGACTTTTCAAAGCCATGCATGGGGAATGTATACCATGAGGAGAGAAGAGGACATGAAATAGTATCTTGATGATTCAACAGCAGTATCTGGGGAAAAGGACAAAAATGAAGGAAGTATGCAGTATTATAAAACTAACTGAAGATATTTAACAACAAAATGTCTTTGGTTAAGTGGATGAGAGCAGTTTCAATAGGACCGAAAGAGCAGATGTCATACTGCAGTGATTTGAAGGTTCAGTGGAAGTTAAGAACATGGAGACAATCCTATAAACCATTCCAGGAAGAAGGAAATGGACTATATCTGCAGGAGGATGTGGGGAATAGGAAAATTGCATGTATGTGGAAGGGTGGGTTGGAAATACTTGAGTGTGTTTAAATGTTTTGATGTCTAGGACTTGTGAATGAAGCAATGTTGTGGAAGATGGAGAGATGATGTATACAACAGAATCACATCCCTGGGAGATTGTAGGGGTGGGGAGTGGAAGGGAGATACAAGAATACAGATGGAGAGGAGTCTAGATACATCCGTATTGGGGCAAGAGAGAAGGGGGATGTTGTGGTTGTGGATTGAAGGCACAGAGTTGTAGGTACAGAGATGGGAAGATAGGAAAGCACTCATGCGATGACTTCTAACTTTTAGAGGAATTCGGGAGTCAGCACTATCTTTTGAGTAGAGAGGAGGTTGAGCCAGGGGTACAAGGATAACAAGTCTGCCTGTCTGAAGACACAAGGAAAATTTCTAACTAGGGTCATGTGGAAAGATTGCTGGGCAGCATCTAAGTGAGACATGAATGTTGTTTGTCCCCTTGACTTCAAACTTCCTTTCAATATAGCTCAAATATTACCTTTCTTGACCTCCACAAGTATAGTTGTAGTAGGAAAGGCTTAGTAAATTCTCCTAACACAGCAATTTTCATGTTGTCCTGTCTATATTTGTTTACTTCCACTCTCTGTGAACTCTCTGTGAACTCGTTGGAGACTAGAACATTAACTTGTGTGTGTGTTTGTGTGTGTGTGTATTTGTGTTTTGTTTTAATCATTTGGTTCTAATTGCTATATAAGTGCTAGCCAAAATTATGGGATGTAGGATATGTTTTATGGGTGAATGAATGAAATATTATAATAGAGATGAAGTTACTATCTCCATTTCATAGATTAAGAAACAGGTACTCACAGAGATCAAGTGAAACATTTCACCATCTCCCAACCAGGAAAAGTTAGTGATGACCCAGGTCCTTGGACATGTTTTCATTTCTGTTGTACTCTTAAGATGTTCTCAAGACCCAATGATGGTTATAATAACTCTTTAACATATATAAATCTCATATTTTAAAAGCGCTTTCATATTTCACCTTTTTTGAGGCAGTTAGTAGTATTCAGAGAAGGAAACAAGGATTGATGAGATAAGAAATCTCATCACGCCAAGAAATTAAATAAGATAATGGGTGAAAGGTCTTCCCATTAAGAATCTGCTTGCAATGCAGGAGACATGGGTTCACTCCCTGGGTTGGGAAGATCCCCCTGGAGTAGGAAATGGCAACCCACTCCAGTATTCTTGCCTGGAAAATCCCATGGACAGAGGAGCCTGGTGGGCCACAGTCCATGACATTGCAAAAGAGTTGCACTGACTTAGCAACTAAACAACAACAACAACTGTGAGTGTTATAGGAGATCCATTCAAAAATAGATCGGTGTGTTCTGGAGTAGACAAGCAGGGAAATAAGTGAAATTGGATGAAAATGGCCCAGAAATGGCAATGAGCACATCTGAGGAGTGATCTGATTAAAATGATAGATATTACACTCCCATTAGGAGGGCTTTAAAGAAGAATTTATGGTTGGATGATAGCAAATGGAAAATCAGTGAAGGATTTCCAGCAGACAAATGACTTCATGAAACTGGAATTTTAGAATGATTAATCTGATAACAGAAAATTGGATGAATTGGGGGATGGAGAGCAAAAGGTTAAAATTAAGAGGGATTTACTGTAATGTAAGTGTAGGACAGTGAAGTATGCACCAGGGAGGGTGACTGTGAAAACCAAGAGCAGGATTTGATGATGGATGAGCAGCAATGGGGAGGTGAGTTTCAACGTATGACTCCACTGTGATAATTTAGGAGCTCACTCTGGAGGTGGAAGAACCTGATTATTCATTTCACCAATGGAAATGTAAAATGTCAAAGTCATCATTTTATACATGAATCAGAGCTCCACCACCTTAATGAACTGATATTAGAAGGTTTTAGAATATTATGTTGTACCTCTGAAAAGAACCATTGTACTTTGTTGTAGTTTTTAAACATACTTTGATTCACTATTTCTAATTAAAAAGATTACTCATAAAAATACATCAAGTGCTTCTGCTATTCATAGACAATAGCTGCTGATATTTTGTTTCTATTTTTTTCTCTCTTCACTGCATGTGTGCATACATACGTGCATATGTATGTATCAACACCAGGGTTATATGTTTTTGCAATCTGCTTCTTTCTTCTAAAAGTTACATTGTAAGCATTTCCCCATGCCATTCAATATTTTTAGAACATAATTTTAAACACAGAATGATATCTCTGTATATGAAGAAGCAAGAATTTATTATCAGTGCTCTGTTTTCGACTTTTAGATTATTGCTATCTTGTCAATTCTTTCTTCTAATTGTCATCTTTGCACATGAATCTTTAACCACACTTTTTATTATTCCCTTACTTGGATTCTTAGATATATATATGTTAAGATTTTTAATAAACATTTCCAGATCACTTTCCAAAAAAGCTGTACCAGTTTATATTACTGTATTAGGTTGTATAGGCAAATCCTTGTTTTACATGGCTTTACTGGCATGGAAAAATATTACAGCTGTTTATGCTCATAGATGTGCTTTAGAATGATTTTGTCAATTCCTTACACCTTCCCCTCTTCCTCCTATGTGAATATACCCTTTAACGATTGGTTTGGTGTAGCATGAAGCCTGTCATTCTAGCATTAATGAGCTGTATTTTCAGAGACTTAATACAAAAGAAATTTCAATATATTATATATGATACATTTTCCTCCAAAAATGGACTTCAGAAAATACAGAGTGAGTGAAATGAACTTTTCAGTCTCACTTGGAATATTTAAAAAGATTTTTTAAACTTATGAGTATTGTTATATAGATTGTCATTATAATAATATGCATTTCAATATGAACTTAAAAGATTACTCAAATATAATTTTTAAGTTAATAAAAAATATTGTTTAGTTCAGTCACTCAGTTGCGTCCAACTCTTTGTGACCCCATGAATCGCAGCACGCCAGGCCTCCCTGTCCATCACCAACCCCCAGAGCTCACTAGACTCATGTCCATCAAGTCAGTGATGCCATCCAGCCATCTCATCCTCTGTCGTTCCCTTCTCCTCCTGCCCCCAATCCCTCCCAGCATCAGAATCTTTTCAAATGAATCAATTCTTCTCATGAGGTGGCCAAAGTACTGGAGTTTCAGCTTTAGCATCATTCCCTCCAAAGAAATCCCAGGGCTGATCTCCTTTAGAACGGACTGGTTGGATCTCCTTGCAGTCCATGGGACTCTCAAGAGTCTTCTCCAACACCACAGTTCAAAAGCATCAATTCTTCAGCACTCAGCCTTCTTCACAGTCCAACTCTCACATCCATACATGACTACTGGAAAAACCATAGCATTGACTAGACGGACCTTAGTCGGCAAAGTAATGTCTCTGCTTTTGAATATGCTATCCAGGTTGGTCATAACTTTTCTTCCAAGGAGTAAGCGTCTTTTAATTTCATGGCTGCAGTCACCATCTACAGTGATTTTGGAGCTCAAAAAAATAGAGTCTGACACTGTTTCCACTGTTTCCCCATCTATTTCCCATGAAGTGATGGAACCAGATGCCATGATCTTCGTTTTCTGAATGTTGAGCTTTAAGCCAACTTTTTCACTCTCCACTTTCACTTTCATCAAGAAGCTTTTTAGTTCCTCTTCACTTTCTGCCATAAGGGTGGTGTCATCTGCATATCTGAGGTTATTGATATTTCTCCCGTCAATCTTGATTCCAGCTTGTGCTTCTTCCAGCCCAGTGTTTCTCATGATGTACCCAGCATATAAGTATAAAAATATTGTACTATTAATACTAAAGTGGAATACTTATTATAGGTATGATATGTACTAAGTTGCTTCAGTCATATCTGACTCTTTGTGACTCTCTGAACAAGCCTTCCAGACTCCTCTGTTCATTGGAGTCTCCAGGCAAGAATGTTGGAGTCGGTTGCCATGCCCTCCTCCAGGGATCTTCCCAACCCAAGGACTGAACTCGGGTATTCTGTGTCTTCTGCACTGCAGGCAAATTCTTTACTCCTGAGCCATAAAAATTGAGTTGTACATAAAAGTTTTTGATAGCAGAGAAGTTCCAATGCAATACCTGAATATATGCAATATGATTCTTTAAGGTGATTAAATAATGAATAATTTTCTATTTGGGTGGCTTGTCTGGTGGCTCAGTGGTAAAGAATCTGCCTGCCAATGAAGGAGATAGGAGTTCAGTCCCTGGGTCAGGAAGATCCCTTGAAGAAGGAAATGGCAACTTACTCCAGTGTTCTTGCCTGGAATATCTGATGGACAAAGGAGCCTGGTGGGCTACAGTCCATGGGGCTGCAAAGAGTCAGACACAACTTAATGACTAAACAGCAATGGCAACAACAAGTGTCCTATTGCTTAGACTGAAATTGGATACCATTTGAAGTTAAGGAGTAGAGCATAAATCCTGAGCAAAAATTTAGAGCCAGTAACTATGTTTCTTAGGCATTTCATAAATATAGTTAAATCTCAGATTTTGTCAGGGAGATATAGAATGATGGATATCGTGCCTTTTGATAAAGGCAACACATTTCATATTATATCTACTTTATAACCAGCCTAGAAAGTTCATGACGTCAATGTCAGTGATAATGAAGGATTTTGTTTTTTGTAGATTAGTGGCTACACACTCTAATAATAGTCCAAATATACAGAACCTCATAACTCTAAATAGTGTTATTAATTGATTTAAGAAAAATAATTTTGGGTTTCAGTTTATCAAGTTCTTTTTGTTAATCATTTAATAACAGATATATGCCATACAAATTTAGTTTTCCTGTAGGGTTTACCCAAGATAAATTTTGATAAGGTTTGTTCTTCATATTGGTCATAAAATAATCCAGTACCTTCATAGTCAAGTCATCAAAATAAATAGGTTGAATTTAAAGGAGGGGGGAAAAGCTTTGGATGTTTTGAGGAATAAGCAAGGAATACAGGGAAGTTTAGAGTTTATCATTCTAGATTTTTTCTTTAGCTTATAAAGTTTTATGTAGAGTAATGGATTTGGATTGTTATTCCATAAATTATGTTACTTTATGCTGCCATATGTTGGGCATGAATCTAGCTGTATTTCAGTGCCCTTTTAAATGCTTAGTGTCTGGAAGTCAGAACAATGAGTTTATCCTCTCAAAAATAAAAGGAAAGAGAGAAAGAAGGAGAAAAGGAAAGAAGGAAGCAATGAGGGAAGGGGAAAAGGACAAGAGAATTAAAAGGAAATTTGAAAGTAGCTAGTCTTTACAAATTATAGAAGTAATGTATCTAAATTAACTTTGTCAAGGTCAAAATCTCATTTACCCACAAAAAAAAGAATCCATCTGCAATGCAGGAGACCTGGATTTTTCAAACCCTGGGTTGGGAAGATCCACTGAAGAAGGGAACCCATTCCAGTATTCTTGCCTGGAAAATCCCATTGACAGAAGAGCCTTTCGGGCAACAGTCCATGAGTCAGACACAATTTAGCGATTAAACCACCACAACAAATAATGCAAAAAAGAATCTGTATTTTTCAATGCTAACCTGATTTATTTGTTGACATTATGGCATGCTCCTTGGTTTAGAACCTCAATGGCACCCCACTCCAGTACTCTCGCCTGGAGAATCCCATGGACGGAAGAGCCGGATAGGCTACAGTCTATGGGGTTGCTAAGAGTCAGACACGACTGAGCGACTTCACTTTTACTTTCACGCACTGGAGAAGGAAATGGCAACCCACTCCAGTGTTCTTGCCTGGAGAATCCCAGGGACGGGGGAGCCTGGTGGGCTGCCATCTCTGGGGTCGCACAGAGTCGGACACAGCTGAAGTGATTTAGCAGCACACGGTGTACTTAGACTGTTAAGTTGGGTCAAACCGTCATGGCCAGACCAGTCCAGGTGTTAGCTCTGTGGGCATCAGTCCAACATGGCTGATGAAGGGAAGTGCATGTTATTGAGTGCAGCCTTAAAGGCTTACGGCTTAAGTCCATTTCTGGGGTTATAGAGTCAGACACGATTGAAGCAACTTAGCAGCAGCAGAGCAGCAAATTGCCACAAACAACAGAAATGTATTCTTCTCTCACAGTTCTGGAGACCAGAAGTCAAGATCAAGGTGTCCTCAGGACCACACTCCCTCCAAAAGCTCTACAGGAGCATTCTTCTTTGTCTTTTCCAGTTTCCAGTAGTTCCAGGCTTTCCTTGGTTTGTGGCTACATAACTCCAATCTCAGCCTCCGTCTTCCTATCTCCTTCTCCTCTGTGTGTGTGCGTTTTCATAAGAATATTCATCGTTGGATTTTATGGCCCACCCAGCTAATCCACAATTATCTCATCTTCAGACCCTTAACTTAATTATACTTGCAAAAACCTCTTCTCCTAATGAGGTTGCATTCACAGGTCCTGGGGGGTTAGAGCATAGGCTTATCTTTTGGAGGGCCACCATTCAACCCACTACACCTGTTTGGTCATGGAGGATTAGAGGCCTTGTCATGAGGAAATATACTCAACATTAATTTCTCCTTACATGTTTTTGTGAATGTATAGTAACCTCTCAGTGAAGAAGAACTAAGGAGAAATGTAAAGTGCTCTGTACACTATCAGATATAGAAAATTATTTTTGTGCATATTGTATTGTAAAGCTAACACTTTACACACTTTACACATTGGGACCTAACACTTTTTTTGGAAGTGAGAATGATCATAACCACAAAATAATGAATTCTAAATTGTTGTTTCTACCTATTGTATTTTACATTAGTTTCTTCAAAAATTTCCTAGAATTCTGTAAATTTATTTACACAGTTATACTCCTCCATCCAATCTAAAAATAGATTTTAAATAATGAGGAAACACATGCCCTAGGTATATAGAGAAAAAAACTTCATTTCCTCTGGAGAAAAGCTAATATAATATAATCATTTAAAATATATATTTATCTACATGTATAAATAAATAAAATGGCATATATATGCCATTCACACTATAGTTTGTACATATTTTTATATTATTCAGATTGTTTTTCCTATCTTTCAAAGTGTTTTCAGTTCAGTTCAGTTCAGTCGCTCAGTCGTGTCCAACTCTTTGCGACCCCATGAATCACAGCACGCCAGGCCTCCCTGTCCATCACCAGCTCCGGGAGTTCACTCAGACTCACGTCCACCGAGTCAGTGATGCCATCCAGCCATCTCAAAGTGTTTTAGTACTCTTAAATGAGTATAAACATCCTACAAACTATAACTTTGAAGGATACTTTCAAATTTTTATCTTCACAGATAATCATTTTAGTTAATACTGTGTAAGTGAAGTGAAGTGAAGTCGCTCAATCGTGTCCGACTCTTTGCGACCCCATAGACTGAAGATTGCCAGGCTCCTCTGTCCATGGGATTTTCCAGGCAGTAGTACTGGAGTGGATTGCCATTTCCTTCTCCAGGGACTCTTCCCAACCCAGGGCTTGAACCCAGATCTCCCTCATTGTAGACAGAGGCTTTACCGTCTGAGCCACCAGGGAAGTAATTTACCATGAATTAGTCTGTGAAAATCTGAGGTGTCAAGCAGTAACCCAAATGGACGGTTAGAACTCAGTTCTGCTGTAATTTGTGGAATAGCAATTTATTCTTGCTCACTGCATTCTTTTAAAATATTCTTTTCAAAGTCGTCTGTCCCACTCATAGTTGTGTCATTGTTTCTCAGCCTTTACAAACGAGACAAGGGAGGAGAGGAGACGGTTTTTCCATCCTGTAATCACTGCCTTTATAGTCATCAGGTTTTAATCCTTTCCACATCAGGCTCATATAAGGAAAGGGAAAGTTTCCATCACTTCCTGATTCCTGCATAAAATATCTGTCTAAAAATAGCTTGGTCTTTTACCTCAGGCGATTCCCTTCTCTTTCTCCGCGCACTCACAAGTCTTGGTCACACCCTTGAGTCACGTTTGTAAACACTGGAGAGCCCTTCCTTTCCCTTGTTCCCATGCAGTTCCACAGTGTGAACTTTTGGTTTTATTTTGATGTTGAATAATTGTTAATGAATAACTGTGAACAGTGCTAGACAAGAAATAACAGCCTGAATAATTCAGCTGAACAGGAAGATAAAGGATTTAGAGATAATTCTCAAGTTTCAAACATGCAATTGTCCCTGTGTACATATGGAATTTTAAGGGAAATATAATCACATTTAGCTTGACAGTTTATGGAACAAATGTTTTAATATAAATCTGTTTTCCCAGGTTTTTATTCCTCAGTAAATGACATTGAGAGAGTCAATCAGCTTAATGTTCACACTCCAGAAGCATCAGGAACAGTGAATGCTCAGTGAAAAGCATTTTTTTTTTCCCTAAACTTAAGGTGCTATTTTAAAGTAACTATTTTCTTCACTAGGTTAACACAACTTTGTAAAACAGTTTTCATCCAATTAAAAAAATAATTTATCGGGGAAAACTCACATATAAATAAATGCTTTTCTTAAATATAAATTACTGAGTTTTTAAAAATACATGATCTCACTTAATCCTCACAGCAATGCCCAGGAAGATAATAGTATCAACTTTATTTTACAGCTCATTTATTTACAAATAAATTGGTGGGAAATAAGAAACAGCCGAAATGCAGATTAACTGGGATTGTGTGTGTGCTCAGTCACTAAGTCATGTCTGACTCTGTGATCTGATGGACTACAGCCCTCCAGCCTCCTCTGTCCATGGTATTTTCCAGGGAAGAATACTGGAGTGGGTTGCCATTTCCTTCTCCAGGGGATCATCCTGATCCAGGGATCGAACCCTTGTCTCCTGCAGCTCCCTCTTGGCAAGCAGATTCTTTACCACTGAGCCACCTGGGAAGCTCCTGAATGGGATTGGGAGTCTGCTACTTCAAAGACAGTACACAGCCTGGTCCATGTGTGTTGGTTGTTACTTATGACCCCTATGGTGCCATTAGAGGAGCATCACTGCATTTCTTTTTTCTTTTTGTACACAAAACCATTTCTTCCATGTGGAGCTATTGTGCTAAGCGGTTTGTCTCAGATCACCCAGCTTGCAAGTCAAGATAGGCTGGGCCTTTCAGGCTGCACAGCCCAGGTATGAAGCCATCCGTCATGTTCCCTATCTCTTTCATACTGCACTATCATGTCTGTTCTTTATCTTCCCCCTTAATTTATGATCCCTAGGTATTCAAGGATAGCTCCTCTCTTATGCCTGGAACATAGATGCTTCATCATAATGCTGAGTGAATTAATATGCACTGTGAGGAAATAGTCCAGGTATGCTGCAAAATCTCACGGCAACTAAATACTTTACTCATAGCATTTGCCACAGTTTTAAACCTAGAGGGCTGTTTGATTACTGTCTGTCTATGTACATCCTGTAAGAATAAGTTTTACTCACCATTATGTCCCCACCTCCTAGCATAGAGCTTAGACTGACGACTAATGATTATCATTGAAGGAATCAATGTGATGACAAAGTAGTTAAAAAAAGAAACAAAAACTTAAGATGGTAGTGATCATTTCTCCAAAACTTCTGCTCTTTAGGGATTGCCCTAATAGTTGCTCTCTCTCTTCCTTCTTCTTCTTTTCTTTCTTCACTTTTCCCCCTTCCACATCTTTTCCTCTCTTTACTGGCTTTTATTTGGCAAACGTGTATAAAAAGTGACGTGACAGGCATGCTACTAACTATTGTAACCATGCTAATTTATTTCATTCTAATAGCAGTCTTATGAGATATGGATTATCTTGACCGTCTTTATTTTATATTTGAGGGTATTGAGTGTAGGGGGAACATGCCCAAGGTCCCCAAGCGTGCACTTTAACTTGGGCAGTCTGGCCCCAGAGTCTGCACTTTCCTACTACCACAGTCTGTTTCTTACTTGTCCCCTGTGCCTTTCAGCTGCATTTCAGTAGAAATAAGCTCTATTCACTGCACCTCTCTGTATGGATTTATGTTCTCCAGTTTGAATTAATTATTTTTTGTGCTTACCCTCTGTGTTAGTCTTCCTTGACACGAAAATAAGCCTAAAACCTCAGTGAAGTGAAGTCGCTCAGTCGTGTCTGACTCTTTGCGACCCCATGGACTGTAGCCTACTGGGCTCCTCCGCCCATGGGATTTTCCAGGCAAGAGTACTGGAGTGGGGTGCCATTTCCTTCTCCAGGGGAACTTCCTGACCCAGGGATCAAACCCGGGTCTCCTGCATTGTAGGCAGACGCTTTACCGTCTGAGCCAAGGCAAGCCCAAAACCTCAGTTCAGTTCAGTTCAGTCACTCACTCGTGTCTGACTCTTTGCGACCCCATGAATCGCAGCACGCCAGGCCTCCCTGTCCATCACCAACTCCTGGAGTTCACTCTGATTCATGTCCATCGAGTCAGTGATGCCATCCAGCCATCTCATCCTCTGTCGTCTCCTTCTCCTCCTGCCCTCAATCCCTCCCAGCATCAAAGTCTTTTCCAATGAGTCAACTCTTCGTATGAGGTGGCCAAAGTATTGGAGTTTCAGCTTTAGCATCATTCCTTCCAAAGAAATCCCAGGGCTGATCTCCTTCAGAATGGACTGGTTGGATCTCCTTGCAGTCCAAGGGACTCTCAAGAGTCTTCTCCAACACCACAGTTCAAAAGCATCAGTTCTTTGGTGCTCAGCCTTCTTCACAGTCCAACTCTCACATCCATACATGACCACTGGAAAAACTATAACCTTGACTAGACGGACCTTAGTCGGCAAAGTAATGTCTCTGCTTTTGAATATGCTGTCTAGGTTGGTCATCACTTTTCTTCCAAGGAATAGGCGTCTTTTAATTTCATGGCTGCAGTCACCATCCACAGTGATTTTGGAGCCCCCAAAATAAAGTCTGACCCTGTTTCCACTTTCCCCATCTACTTCCCATGAAGTGATGGGACCAGATGCCATGATCTTCATTTTCTGAATGAAAATGAAAATGAAAAGCCAACTTTTTCGCTCTCCACTTTCACTTTCATCAAGAGGCTTTTACTTCCTCTTCACTTTCTGCCCTAAGGGTGGTGTCATCTGCATGTCTGAGGTTATTGATATTTCTCCCGGCAATCTTGATTCTAGCTTGTGTTTCTTCCAGTCCAGCGTTTCTCATGATGTACTCTGCATATAAGTTAAATAAGCAAGGTGACAATATGCAGCCTTGACGTACTCCTTTTCCTACTTGGAACCAGTCTGTTGGTCCATGTCTAGTTCTAACCATTACTTCCTGACCTGCATACAGATTTCTCAAGAGGCAGGTTAGGCGGTCTGGTATTCCCATCTCTTTCAGAATTTTCCACAGTTTATTGTGATCCACACAGTCAAAGGCTTTGGCATAATCAGTAAAGCAGAAATAGATGTTTTTCTGGAACTCTCTTGCTTTTTCCATGATCCAGTGGATGTTGGCAATTTGATCTCTGGTTCCTCTGCCTTTTCTAAAACCTCAGTAGTCAACAGCAAACATGTACTTCTTGGTCATGTTACATGTCAACAAAATAGCTTCTTTTCATAAAGAGAAGCAAAAAAAGAAGCTGATTCAGAGCAGCTCAACTGTTTTTGCATTCATAAGATGTATTCATTTTTAATCAGTTTTGTGGGGAAAATGCAGGTAAAAATTCAGTAACAGAGTGCTCCTCATTCTGCCTCAACGGATTTTTTTAACTTTGAAGGGTTAAAAAACATTCATATAACTTCCAAATGCCCAGAACCCATTGTTGTTGTTGTTGTTGTTTAGTCGCTCAGTTGTGTCCAACTCTTGCGATTCATGGGATTTTCCAGGCAGGAATGCTGGAGTGAGTTGCCATTTCTCACTCCGGCTATCTTCCCTGAGCCTCCTGCCTTGCAGGCAGAGTCTTTACCACTGAGCCACCAGGAAAGCCTACCCAGAATCTCTAGCAATTGCATCAGTGTAATTTCAGTCAGTTCAGTTCATTAATAATTTTTCCAATGCCTCCTATGGAACTAGCCTTATATAAAGAAGTAAAAAATGATCGTGAGTTTGTTCATGGAGTAATTTTGTATTTCTTGAGATTGATAAGTTTCTTAAGAACAAGATCGTTACTCATCGTCAGCAAGGAACGTACTAACACATGGTAGATAGCTAATGAATAGTGAATGGTGAGCAGCCCAGCTGAACAAATGACCTTTCCCTCTCTTCCATAGGAACTTCTACTTGCAGAAAAGTGGGCTAAGATGAACAAGCTCCCCTTTCCAAAGATTGATCCTTACGTGTTCGATCGAGAAGGACTGAAGGAATGCTACGTTTTTAAACCCAAGAATCCTGATGTCGAGAAAGATTGCCCGACTATCATTCACTTTGTTCTGGCCAACATCAACTTCAGAAAGTACAAGGCTCCAGGTACATCAGGAGTTATGGTCTGTAAGGCAGAAAGCTGATAAAGCATAAGAATGACGTTAAGGTGCTTCATGCTGGCACTGCCATATCAGCTGTTACAACATTGAACACTTCCTTTACCTTGATAAATGGCTACCATCCTGAGACTCCAAGCACTTCCCCCGCTTTCTCACCCTAGAGTCTCCTGAGTTCCTCACAATCCAGAAACTGAAGGGTAATTAACTAGCTTGATAAAACCTCTGGGGCTTTATTCTGCAATCTCAGGTTATATTTGTTCTGATGGATTGGAACAAATGTCCTTGTCATAGGCATTGTTAAATATTTTGATTGCTGCCTTTGTAAGGGAGGCCTTGTTTCAGAAAAAATTGTGCAAAAAAATTGTGGGAATGTTAACTGACCATAAAAATTCATGAAATCTAGCAGTACAATATGGATAGTAATTTCAGGTCCACCATGTTACATTCCTTTAGAAAAAGAGAATCAAGTTCAAGGCACCAGCATTTTGTTTTGCCACATCCAAAGGAGTCTATGGACTCTGCTATATCCTGGAAGATACTGATTAACAAAAGGAGAGCTAGAGATTGACCGGCAAGATACTAAATGTCTCAACGTTATATTATTTTCAGACCAGAAAATGTAGCTGTTAAAGAAAAGATGAAAAAATAGCCATGGAAGGTTGGAGACTATGGGGAGGAAAGTGATCTTCTTCTACATAGTGGACGAAGTCAGAGAAAAGGTCAATGGAGGTGGAGGTTCTCCTGAGTCATGCTTCAACACAAAAGAAGGAAGGATTAGCTGGAATTTTTAGCTATTGAACAGTGAAATACCTAAAGCATAAGAAATGTTGAATTTTCTATCACTGTTAATTCTCAAAAACAGGCTGTGGAGGGGATTCTTGTGACATGAAGACAATTAATTAATGTCTGGGTTTGGGTTCTACCAGAAGTAAATTCCAAGCAAAGGGTTCAAGTGCAAAGAGTTTGTTTGGGTGAAGTAGGAAACTTTAGTAAAAGAGCTGAGAACTGATAAAAGGAAGAAAGGCAGACAGCAAAAGATGTGTTAGTAAGCCTGCTACCACAGGAGAACCTGATCCTAGGAGATGAAATGGAATCTAGTCAGATCATGCTTTCCACTTACACAGCAAGTGGCAAGAGAACCAAGGAATTTATATACCAATACCATAGAGTCTTTGGTTGACTGCTTCCTGGGACAGAGTATTATTGACTGGAACTTTCAGCCTGCTGCTAATAAGCAAAGCAGCCTTGAGCAGTTACAGGGAAGAGTAGAAAGCCTTTGGGGCTTCCCAGGTGGCTCAGTGGTAAAGAGTCCACCTGCCAAGCAGGAGACACAGGTTTAATCCCTGAGTTGGGAAGATCCCCTGGAGAAGGAAATGGCAATCCACTCCAGTACTATTGCCTGAAAAATGCCATGGACAGAGGAGCCTGGAAGGCTACAATCTATGGAGTCACAAAGAGTTGGACACGACTGAGCGATTTCACTTTCACTTTCTTTCCTGGAGAAGGAAATGGTAACCCACTCCAGTATGCTTGCCTGGGAAATCCCATGGACAGAGGAGACTGGTGGGCCGCAGTCTGTGGGGTTGCAAAAGAGTCAGACACGACTTAGTCAGACTAAACAGTAGCAGCAGAAAGCCCTTAGCACAGAGATGCAGGTGCTGGCAACTGGAAGGTGCCCAGTCAGAGTACACAGAAATGGTCAAATCCAGGGTATGTGAGCAGAGGCCTCATAGTGTGCATTGAGGATTATATGACTCCTGAAGGGTCTCCCAAGGTTGTGTTTATGGCTATTTGAATGTTTTATGCCCTGGACTTTAGAGCTATTTTGTGGTTTTCGAAATAACATCATTTGAAACTCTTCCTATATTTAGGTGTTCCAAGAGAAACTAATGAAGAGAAAGAAATAGCTGATTTTGATATTTTTGATGACCCTGAATCACCATTTTCAACCTTCAACTTTCAATACCCAAATCAAGCATTTAAAAGGCTGCATGATCTCATGTACTTCAATACCCTGAACAACATTGATGTAAGTATCTCCTATGATCACTGACAATGTCCAATATTTCCATATCAATGAACATAGCAATACCTCATTTTAATTCATAAAAAATAACTTTTATGAATGATACCACCCCCAAATTTACCATTTTCAATTTTTTAAATTCTACTAATCTCCAGAAGAAGCCCATAATATTCACAAATAAGGAACCCAGTGCCTCCAAATTGGCAGAGCCCACATTTTATGCTATTGTGTGAAGGATTAGTTAATCCTCAGCTTCTTTCCCAAAGTATCTAGTAGGTTTATCGTATGATAAAGTAAACTATAAGTTGGAAGAAAAGTCATACAATGGAAATATGAGTAAAGAAGTGAGTGCTACCAGAAGTGCAATTAATCTGCAAAAATAGCATGAATTTTAATGAACAGACTCATGCCTTTAAATGTCTTTTTATTTTTGTGGATCTTGGAACTGTCTCCAGAAGTAGCAGTTTCTCCAAGTTTAGCCCTGGAGATATCAACTGTGCCTTGCTTCACAAACATTAAAACAAGTCATTCTCTTCAGTGTTATTCCTAGCACTAGTATATCTGCTGCTAAGATTCTGTATCTGTGTAAAATTCTTTAGCTGCTAACTCACCATTTAGACCGCTGTTGTGTAATTAGATTCATGTTGGCTTGTGGTTCCACATCATAGTGTCTGACAAATGATGATCAGTGGTAAAAGCCCAAGTTCATGAGTCTACTTGGATTTTGTACATTAGAAAAAAAGCATAAAAGGAAAAGAAAGAAAAATTAAATGGAGAGGAAAAGGCATCACACCCGATTTGCCAGTCCTTTTGGAGATTGTATGAATGGAGTAAAAGAATGGACCACGTGTGAATGAGTCTTCTGTGCATATGAGATTTCATTCGATTTTTGTGATCTAATAGAATTCTGGCACGTCTAGTTTGTTTGTTTGTTTAGTTTGGCCTGAAACTAGTAATGATCAATTGTGTGCAGTTGTGACAGTTACGCCATAATATATTTATTAATCAATATCTTTAATTTTTTTAAACATATGAAAACTTCCCAATAACCTTCAGCTTCTGCAACTCCAAAGTGTTTCTTGTCAGTGTTCATTTGTGAACAATACGTGATTGTTCAGGTAAAACATGGATAGCAACATTCATAGTACATATCATTTTCCAAATGGATTTATTTCTTCTCTTTTACCTTATTAGTCAGTGAAAATCTGAAATCTGCATGCTGCATTGTTTCTGTGGTGATGGCGAAAATTTAAAGAATAATAGAAGAAAATCAACATTTTAATCTATGATTTTAGGGAAAAAAAAACAGATATTCTCAGAATAGAGTTGTATTTTATAAAACCTCATGCTGTTAAAAACAAAAAAGCACTAAGGGTTACTAAAGCAATAATCCTCTGTTTCCAGTATGAAGCCAGTAAAAAAATAATTATATTGTCTTCTCATGGGGATGAAATGTATTAGACTTGATCAGTTGTCCTCAAATGGATTAAAAAAATAGATTATAGGAATGTATAAATACCCATTGGACTTGGGAAAATTAAAGGATACATACACAAACATACAAGTATATCTGCATATTGACATATATGTATATATTCGTGTTTATGTATATGACATATATATACATATAGGTGTATATAATTTACACAACTTCATTTTTCTCATTGTTTTCAGTTCTGGTTTATATAAAACTCACTGAGCTATTTAGGGAATGATGTAGTTCTGATTATATATTTTACAAACATTCTTCATAGTATGAATAATTCATCTTTGTTTGACACATAGATGAAAAAGTTAATGCCTAAACAAAACCAGGCTGAATCCCAAAATAACTGTCCTGACTTAGAACTCATCAAACACAGATTTTTCACAAGCCATTCAATTAAACAGGTTTTAATTACTCCTAAGAACTTACTTGACACAGTAAGTAGAAGCCAGGTCATGGACTGTATATCATGTTTAGCTCTTAGATGGGCTATTTTTATGACTTTGAATAAGCTGCTTAAACTTTTTGAGCCTCAATTTCCTCATCTCTGAAACAAGTGTAATGGTACCTACCATGGTGGCAGTAGTGAATTTTCAGTCAGGTGTGCAGCTCAGTTCAGTCACTCAGTCGTGTCCAGCTCTTTGTGACCCTATGAACTGCAGCACGCCAAGCCTCCCTGTCCATCACCAACTCCCAGAGTCCACCCAAACCCATGTCCAGTGAGTCGGTGATGTCATCCAACCATTTCATCCTCTGTCGTCCCCTTCTCCTCCTGCCTTCATCCTTCTGAGCATCAGGGTCTTTTCAAAGGAGTCAGCTCTTCACATCAGGTATTAGAGTTTCAGCTTCAGCATCAGTCCTTCCAGTGAATATTCAGGACTGATTTCCTTTAGGATGGACTGGTTGGATTTCAACACCACAGTTCAAAAGCATCAATTCTTCTGTGCTCTGCCTTCTTTATAGTCCACCTCTCACATCCATACATGACCACTGGAAAACCATAGCCTTGACCAGACGGACCTTTGTTGACAAGTAATGTCTCTGCTTTTCAATACGCTGTCTAGGTTGGTCATAACTTTTCTTCCAAGGAGCAAGTGTCTTTTAATTTCATGGCTGCAGTCACCATCTGCAGTGATTTTACAGCCCAGAAAAATAAAGTCAGCCACTGGTTCCAGTGTTTCCCCATCTATTTGCCCTGAAGTGATGGGACCAGATGCCATGATCTTCGTTTTCTGAATGTTGAGCTTTAGGCCAACTTTTCCACTCTCCTCTTTCACTTTCATCAAGAGGCTCTTTAGTTCTTCTTCATTTTCTGCCATAAGGGTGGTGTCATCTGCATATCTGAAGTTATTGATATTATTGATCTTAGCTCTCCAATCCAGGATTGAACCCATGTCCTTGGCCTTGGAAGGCAGTGTCTTAACCACTGGTCCACCAAGGAAGTCCCTCAGTCAGGTGATGGATGAACAAACAGTTCCCTACAAGCAGAAGCTGCTTAATAAGTGGGAACTATACATCATGAGAAACACTGGGCTGGAAGAAGCACAAGCTGGAATCAAGATTGCCAGGAGAAATATCAATAAGGTCAGATATGCAGAGGACACCACCCTTATGGCAGAAAGTGAAGAGGAACTAAAAAGCCTCTTGATGAAAGTGAAAGTGGAGAGTGAAAAAGTTGGCTTAAAGCTCAACATTCAGAAAACGAAGATCATGGCATCTGGTCCCATCACTTCATGGGAAATAGATGGAGAAACAGTGGAAACAGTGTCAGACTTTATTTTTCTGGGCTCCAAAATCACTGCAGATGGTGATTGCAGCCATGAAATTAAAAGACGCTTACTCCTTGGAAGAAAAATTATGACCAACCTAGATAGCATATTCAAAAGCAGAGACATTACTTTGCCAACAAAGGTCCATCTAGTCAAGGCTATGGTTTTCCAGTGGTCATGTATGGATGTGAGAGTTGGACTGTGAAGAAAGCTGAGTGCCGAAGAATTGATGCTTTTGAACTGTGGTGTTGGAGAAGACTCTTGAGAGTCCCTTGGACTGCAAGGAGATCCAACCAGTCCATTCTGAGGGAGATCCGCCCTGGGATTTCTTTGGAAGGAATGATGCTAAAGCTGAAACTCCAATACTTTGGCCACCTCATGCGAAGAGTTGATTCATTTGAAAAGACTCTGATGCTGGGAGGGATTGGGGGCAGGAGGAGAAGGGGACGACAGAGGATGAGATGGCTGGATGGCATCACTGACTCGATAGGCATGAGTTTGGGTGAGCTCCAGGAGTTGGTGGTGGACAGGGAGCCCTGGTGTGCTGTGATTCATGGGGTCGCAAAGAGTTGGACACGACTGAGCGACTGAACTGTCTGAACTGATACCTAGGTATGTCTATATCCTGCACCATGATGGATATATGTCAAGACCTTTGCAAATGGTGAGAAGTAAGAATAGAAATAAATGAGTACAGGTAATAGCAGCCTAGGCAGTAAATGCATGTATTTTTGAGGGAATGAATTTAGGCTTCCCTCTTAAATTATATAACCGCTGAGATTTTTCGTGGGTGTGTATATGTGTGTATGTGCCTCACACCCAGGTACGACTTCTAGTTTTCACGGACATCTATCTCTCCTTTGATGACGCCCACTCCTTGTTTTTAACCAGGAAAGCATATTTTATTAGAATCAAAGCTTCTTGATAAGTGATGAGAAATAAAGATCAGCCGAACTCTGAGGTGGGCTGTTAGGTCATTAGGCTCAGTCATGAGCTAAGTCACTGGCTCCCACACCATTTGACGAGAGTCAGTGACTCATGCACACAGCAGCAACACAGCACATGCTTCCTTGCCATAGACTGTCAGAGTTGCTCACCAGTTGTGGACACTGTATACAAACTCTTCTCATGCACAGACATCTGAGTGCCCGTCCCACGGAGGCAGTTTTCAACTTTTTGGCCACGACCACTATGACTTCAGGGGAATTTTCAGCTTCAATTCACATTCCGACTTAAACCTTGACTCTGAAAAGACCAACCTGTCTCTGACAGCTATGTGCTTCTGTTGCTTCATTTTCCAGAGGATCTCAGAGGGCCAGCCTCACTGAAGCTAAATTCCTGTTCGTCTTAAGTGGCTTCTGTTTCTTTTCATTTTGTGACAGCAGGCTGGGCTTCTCATTAGCGTCAGGTTTCTACACTTACTCAGTCCTCCCAAATTCTTTTTCGCTGAACATTGCTCAAGTGCTTTTATGGTGGCAGCATATCAATTTTGGGGGTCTTTTTTTTTTTTAAGGAAACCTAACATATAGTGACTTACACTGGTAAACAAGTGGTATGTGGAAAATGCAGAGGCTTTGAAGTCAGGCCAAATTTGGTGCTCAAATTTTTGCTGTGTGACCTTGGGCATGTTGGTTAACTTTTCCAAATTTTACTTTCCTCATTTGTAAATGGAAATAGTGATATGTATTTTACAAGATCGGGATGACGATTAAGGAAAAGAATATAATTTAAGAGCTTAGCATGCATGAGACACTCAATAAACTGAAATGGGTAGTATGATAAGGTTGTTAATTTTTATCCGTGTTCATATTTATCTTCTGCTTTTAATTATAAATGTAAACCATTTAAAAGCAATGGCTTGCTTTTTTTACCCTGTATCCTCCAGAGATACTGATCACAGTGGCCAGTACCAAAGTAAATATGTAATAAAATGTCCACAATTCGTTTAGAAAATGTCATCGACTTACTGGCTGAAACTGTTGAAGAATGTTAATATGCAGGATAAGGGGGTAGCGAGTGTCAGGATATAGGACTCTGGAGGCAGATGCCTGACTGTGGAGTAACTCCATGAAATGCATGCTGACCAGGTAATGTGGTTACATGCTCTACCCATAAACTGCCACCTTGATCTGGAGGTAACACACCTTCTGAGGTTTCTTTTCCAAGACCTTGATGATTCAGTTATCCCAGGAAAATTACTGTTACACAGTTTCACTCATTCAATGTATTAATTTAGCAGGCATACTATAAAAACAGTGACAGTTTATTCAATATATACCAATGCTACGTAATCATGAGCTTTTAAAATTCTTTCTCCAATGATCCTATAAAATATTAAATATTAGGTGTTAACTAAAATGAAGAAAGGGCTTCCCTGGTGACTCAGCTGGTAAAGAATCCACCTGCAATGCAGGAGACCTGGGTTCAATCCCTGGATTAGGAAGATCCCCTGGAGAAGGGAAAGGCTACCCACTCCAGTATTCTTGCCTGGAGAATTCCATGGACTGTATAGTCCATGGGGTCGCAAAGAGTTGGACACAACTGAGCAACTTTCACTTTTCACTCAAAATGAGGAAAAACATATATCCATAAGTATTGGTATCTACTTCTTTATTTGTTGGTATTTCATCATCATGTTAAGAGTATTTAGGTACAAGTTAAAGTTTTTATCTTCTACAAAATAATTTAGCAGTTTATTATATATCATAGCCTTTTAAAAGTGTGATATCTCTAGGCATTTCTTTGTTTTTAAATTGAAGTATAGCTGATTTCCCTGGAGAAAGGAATGGCTATGCACTCTAGTATTCTTGCTGGAGAATTCCATGGACAGAGGAGCCTGGTGGGCTACAGTCCAAGAGACCGAACAGAGTCAGACACAACTGAAATGATTTAGAAAGCATGCACGCATAGCTGATTTACAATGTTAAAGTTCAAGTTACTTTCAAGTATATAGCACTCTGATTCAGTTCTCTCTCTCTCTCTCTCTATATATATATATATATATATATATGTGTATGTATATATATATATATATATGTATATATATATATATCTCCCTTTTCATGTTCTTTTTACTTTTAGGTTACTACAAAATATTGAGTGTAGTGTCCTGTGCAGTATACTAGGTCCTTGTTGGTTATCATGGCCTTGAATATTAGGCCCAAATTCATTTACTTTTAACGCTACTTATCATCTTTTTTACATCTTATTTATTTATTAATTCAACACGTATTTATTGAGTATCTACTGTGCCGGGCACTGTTTTAGGAACTAAGGATAAATAATGCACAACATGAAAAGAACAAGGAAAAGTTTTGAGTGCTTGATATAAACCAGATACATCCTTTTCAAATATTGAGCACTCAGAGCTGGCCTATGAGGTAGGTACTTTTTTTTTTCTATGTGAGGCAACTGAGTCGTGGATTATTGTGGCTGACTCCTGGAAGACACACAGTTTTGTTGAGGGGCTGAGATGGGGCCATAGGTTGGTTTGTTTTCTTCCTCATTCTTTCCTCACTTTTGAACCATCTGTCTCACAGGCAGCCTTATTTCCTGGTTACGCCATACACAGCCTCCTTCCCAGCCAGCCTACTTCCCAGGTATTTCCTGTACATGCCCTCAGCCTCTTTATGAAACTATCCTTTTCCTGACAAGACCCGGTCTTTCCACTCCATGTATCAAATCCTGCTTGTCCTTCACCTCAGCTCAAGTCTCATTGTCCCCAGGCATTGAACTTTATCCTGTTTAATTTGACCTCCAGTGAGCACCTTCTGGACAGTCATTAATCTTACAAATATTTATTTTTCCCTTCCGTGTTCTAAGTGCTGGAATCAAAAATGAGAAGACTAATAAGACCTTTGCTTTCATAACACCAGTTTCGATTCAGAAGGCAGGCATTAACCAGCAAATCCACAGTAATTTAGGCCAGACTATCCTCTTGCCTTTTGTTATATTTAGAAGTCTTATTTCTATTGCAGAATACACTGTAACTTTCTTCTAAGGCTGATTTTAAATTTTCTGTTCTGAGAATTCAGTGCTTACTTGTGGAATGCTTCCCATCTCATGCTTCCAAGTTTGTTCCTTTTGGGGAGTGATGACATTTTGCATGTTTTCTTACTTTTTGCCTTTATTGCCAAATATTTAAAGTATCTGGCAGATTGGGAGACCATTAAATGGTACCAGAAAGATGACCCATGTCTTATTTGGGAATAGGTGATGGGGTTGGAGGAGGTTGATTATGAGGATCTGTGCTAGAATGACACTGATGGGAAGGCTTTGGAGTTCAATGACTTTCAGAGGGGAATGAAAAAAGAAAAAAAAGATATGAATACTATTTACAGCAGGGGCTTTCCTGGTGACTCAGGCGGTAAAGAATCTGCCTGCAATGCAGGAGACCCGGGTTCGATCCCTGGGTCAGGAAGATCCCCTAGAGAAGGAAATGGCAACCCACTCCAGTATTCTTGCCTGGAGAGTTCCATGGACAGAGGAGCCTGGCGAGCTACAGTCCATGGGATTGCAAAGAGTTGGACATGACTGAGTGACTATACTACTATTTTTAATTACTTAGTCTAATAAGAAAATAGGAAGGCTCAAATATAACTTAATGTCTCTTTGAACATGTCTAATTGTACCACGTATCCTGCCAAAAGGTTTTAATTTAGCCACTGATGTAGTATTAAGCTCAGCCATTCCTGTTGATACATCCCAACCAATGAGTATTTTCTGCAATAGCCTGAAAATCTGGTTAATGGTTTCATAGTGTTAATGTGCCACCTAGTGGTTCAGATTGCACATTCTAATTGTATGTGATTTAGGTTTTTCAGGACTTCCCTGGTGGCTCAGATGGTAAAGCGTCTGTCTATAATGTGAGAGGCCCGGGTTTGATCCCTGGGTTGGGAAGATTCCCTGGAGAAGGAAATGGCAACCCACTCCAGTACTCTTGCCTTGAAAAATCCCATGAACGGAGGAGCTTGGTGCAGGCTACTATCCATGAGGCTGCAAAGAGTCGAGCACGACTGAGTGACTTCACTTTCTTTCTTTCTAGGTTTTTCAGAGTTATAAATGTGGATATCCATTTTCCTTGATAATCATGACCCTTTATTAAAAGTATCTGCCAGATTCCAACTATGATAAACCCACTAATTTGTGATATTCATAGTGTTGTTTTTGCTCAAACACTGATATGTTTTTTTTGTATTCATGAATTCATAGTAAAGGGGTTGACTGCAGTCATTATCAGTGTGATGTCCCCAGTGATCTTTTACATATTTTAAAGGTTTTTAGTTATTTGGGAAGTAAACAGTTGATTTTTAATTTTACTTGGGTTCTCTGCAATGAGAGTTGCTGTGTCTTATGTTGCTTTGGTGCTCTTTTCAGAAGGAGAGACTAACTCAAAACTTGCTGACATGATTTCTAGAATGACAGTGAGATTAATTAAAAGGAGACATAGTAGGGCACATTTGATAGTGTAATGGATTTGCTGACTTTTATCATAAAAAAATCTGCTATTGGCTATATATGGTGGGTTTATTTCTAGTAAATATTACAGCCTGCCATCTAAGGTAAAGCTCCTAAATTTTCTCATGTATGGTTAGTGAAAATACCAATAATAAATAGATGCTAGTTGTGAAATGTTTCCTATGTGCTAGGCGTTAATAAATGATCTCCAGTTCCCACAGAAGTTCAGATTAATGTTATTATTTCCATTTTAAAGAAGAAGAAATGGCTGGGGGATATAAGTTAATTCCCCTTGATATCCACAGCCAAGAAATCCCTATGCCTGGAGGCCCTCTAGTATGGTCTCCATCATAGACCTGAAGCCCCATCTTCTATTTCTATAGAATTATGTTTCCCTCACTCATGGGAAAGATGAGGTCAATGGATATCTGTTTTACTTAAAAGACTCAGTAACATTCGAACTCATCTTTTTCAGTAGACAATTATATATCGATTATAAAATTATAATTAAATTGTAATTTTTAATTATAATTATAAAATTATAATTAAATTGGAAAATTATAAAATAAAGCTAAAATTAAATTAAAATTATATATAATTGTCTTCTGGGAAAAACACATAGAAAATTAAAAATCACAAAGCCAATAAAGGCGTCACATTCCCATGATAAATCCCTCTTCCTAGAATATGACAGTTTGTTTAAAGTTACCATTAGCAAACAGAGGGCCCCGCCCTAGTGGGTCTCACATAAGTCACAGAAGATTAATGTAGGTTAGCATCACCCAAGTCACGCATTTCTCTTCTCCCGGCTTGCCCATGGAGATTGGATGAGGAAATGGGAAAACCCTACTGTGTACACATCTCCAAGGCCAAGTGGGCCACACCAGCTCTGGGTGGGAGGAGCTCTGATGTTGTAAACTTCTCAGACTTGCCTCATTTATAGATATATAGATAGATGACTGGAGAAGGCAATGGCACCCCACTCCAGTACTCTTGCCTAGAAAATCCCATGGATGGAGGAGCCTGGTAAGCTGTAGTCCATGGTGTTGCTAGGAGTCAAGCATGACTGAGCAACTTCAGTTTCACTTTTCATATTCATGCATTGGAGAAAGAAATGGCAGCCCACTCCAGTGTTCTTGCCTGAAGAATCCCAGGAATGGGGGAGCCTGGTGGGCTGCTGCCTATGGGGTCGCACAGAGTTGGACACAACTGAAGCGACTTAGCAGCAGCCACAGATGGATGATAAGTGATAGATGGATGATGTATAGAGACAGATAGATAGAGATACGTATGACTTGCCCAAACAACTGTTTCACTGAGTTCTGAGTAACACTAATTACACATCTTTTGCCTCTATTTGCAGGTAATAAAGAATGCTATAGTTGAAAGCATCGAATATAGAAGGCAGAATCCGTCTCGTTGCTCTGTTTCCCTCAGTAGTGTTGAGGCAAGAAGATTCTTCAACAAGGAGTTTCTAAGCAAACCCACAGCATAATTTGTATACTGGAAAGGGTAGCAATTTCTGATGTGAAGGCCTTTTGAAATTCCGTGACAACTGGATTTAAAAGCCCAGGACAGGTATTAGCACTGATCTTAAGAGACTGGTTGATACTCAAAGTTGCAGTTACTTAGCTGCATGAGAACAATACTTGTAAAACTTTGCTAGATTGACAGATGATGTCAATTTTGTAAAAATATAGCTTAGCTACATTTTCTATCGGTATGAATTTCCTGATGCAAATGTAGGGACATATACTGTATTTTTTAGATACTCCTCACCAACTAGCTCTGTGTCCTCTTTTTTTAAAAGGTGGTTCCTTTTTTAGAATATTTAACAGTTCAATCTTTAAAAGACTTTGTATTGTGTGTGAGTGTAATTCACTGACTGGATTAATTCATGCCATGAGACAACACTATTTTTTATTTATATATGCATATATGAAATAAATACATCTGTATACAAATGAGCAAGAGGTAACTGAGTTTTTGTTGTTGTTGTTGTTATCTTTAATGAACTATTGTGCTGTGGCTATGACAGATGCTCAGATTCATGGTTTTCAGACACAAAAATTGTTAACCCTACACTCAAATGTGAAACAACATTTTAAATCATGGTGATTTTTCTTAGAAGAGAAAGTATGTGTTTTTTGAGCAAATGGTTTATATTTATTCAGAATATAGGAAAAAAAAAATGTTACCCCTTCTAGTTTACTTTGCTGATACTATCCTATTTGTGTGACAGACAGCAGTTACCTCAGAGAAAAATCCCGAAGAGTGACAAGTGCTGTATCTGTAAGGCTTGTCTTTAGGGACAGTCTGTATTTCATGACTGTGGTTTGTCACTACTGAACCACTAAGGTTCAGAGTTAGTATCCCAAATAGAAGGGCTTCCTTTTCTTGCACTGAGTCTACCATTCTTTAATCTCTCTGTTCATGTGTCTTTTTCCCTCTCACCTTTCACTCACATTTCTACCTGTGAGGAAAGACAAGGTGACAAGTTCATTCATTGGTTGATCATTCATTGTAGAGGGCACATGGCAAATGAGTGCCCTCTACAGGCCATCAGGCGTGTTGCAGGGTCTGGGGACACAGCATTGGGCAACAATGACGAAAATGCCTACCTTCAAGGACCGTGGGCCTCCCTGGTGGCTCAGGTGGCAAAGAATCTGGCTGCAATGCAGGAGACCCAGCTTCTATCACTTTTACACTTTTAAGAACCTTACTTCCTAATGGAGAAGACCAACAATAATCTGTACCAATAAGTTCCTAGAATGTTAGCCCTGGGGAAGCTCACAATGAGATGGTTGTTGCTGCTGTTTAGTTGCTAAGTTGTGTCCAGCTCTTTTGCAGCCTCATTGACTGTAGCCCGCCAGCCTCCTCTGTCCATGGGATTTCCCAGACAAGAATACTGGAGCTGAGTGGGCAGGACCTGTGGATATTTAAGGGAAGAACATAGCCAGCAGAGGGGATAGGAGATACATATGCTCTCAGGTAGAGCGCCAAGCATGTTCCAGGAATAAGAAAAAGACCAATGTGCCCAGAACAGAGTGGGAAATGTAAAAAATTAATTTTCACTTAATTTTTTTCAAGATGCGACAATACTGTTTATATTCCATTTGTCTTTCAAAATACACCCTGGGAAGTAACAAGACCAGAAAGCTTCCCTTGTAGCTCAGTCAGTAAAGAATCTGCCTGCAATGCAGGAGACGTGAATTCAATTCCTGGGTCTGGAAGATTCCCTGGAGAAGGAAATGGCTAACTTACTCCAGTATTCTTGCCTGGAGAATCCCATGGACAGAGGAGCCTGGCGGGCTACAGTCCATGGGGTCACAAGAGTTGGACACAACTTAGCTACCAAACAACCACCAGAGAGCTTAAGAGACTTGTCCAAGGTTACTAATGTCTGAGCTGGTGTCCTATGCCCTTGACTTCATGGCATCTATATCATAACTGATGGTGCTTCCAAGAAATTAATTAGATGGAAACTTTAAAGACTAGTGAATTATAAAACTGGAATGATCTAGGTTCCTTGCTTTCTCTTCATTCACAGGCTTTCATTTTCTTAAATGCCATTACAAAGGCTCCTAACTAGTTCAGTGTTAACAATTTGTTCATTTATACATTTGCTAGAGTTCTGATTTTATAAAAACACACTTTGACGGCAAATTAAATCTATAAATGTGTTTTTTTTTATCCTATCTCTGACTCAATGACTGACTGATAAATGAGATGTCCTCTGTCTTCCTGCAGACTGTCCACATGCACCATAATTTTGGCTTAGTTCTTTGCTTTTTGACATAAGCATTTGCTTGTTGTTCATGTTCTTGACTGGGATCCTACTTTACTTCACCCAGTACAGGCTGACAAATTTCAGGTAACTTTCTTTGTTGTTAAGTAATAAAAACACTAAGATAAAGTTTAGTGTGTGTGCATGTATGTGTGTGTGTGTGTGTGTGTGTGTATACCTAGACACATATTTCATTTCTCTGAAAGCGATAATTTTAGACACAAGTGCTTCATTCTGATATTGAAAACCTTCATAAAAAGTTTTGGTGATGGTTCCTCTTTCTTTTCTTTTCCTCCTCCTCTCTTTTTAATTCTTAAACTATTTCATCCTAAAGCCATCAAGTGGGGCAGAGACAGGTAGGCAGAGATGGTGATGGTCATAGAGCCACCGTGAATCAAAGTAAGACATCAGAATAAGCACAGTGTCAGAAGACATCCAGAGAGAGAAAGAGCACTGCTGTTGTGAACGGGTTACACGCCTGGAGATTAATTAAATGTGCTCAGCGTAACGGAAGCCAGGTTTCTCATCTCAGAGGAAGAATGAAATTCTCAACAAATATGAACATGAAAACCAGAATGTGTTCAGTAGTGTTAGGTTGAAATGGAAAGTATCAGCATTCTTATCTATATCTACTTATTGCTGACAGATCTCCTCCAGGCTCCTTGGGATGATCTGCAGGAAAAGTCTCTGAGTAACACTGACTTCTCATGGTTCACTGATGGTTTTTTTTTTTTTTAACTCAATTTTATTTTTTAAATATAAATTTATTTCTTTTAATTGGAGGTTAATTGGGAGCCTGGTGGGCTGCCGTCTATGGGGTCGCACAGAGTCGGACACGACTGAAGCAACTTAGCAGCAGCAGCAGGAGGTTAATTACTTTACAATATTGTATTGGTTTTGCCATACATCAACATGAATCCGCCACAGGTGTACACGTGTTCCCCAACCTGAACCCCCGTCCCTCCTCCCTCACCCTGTTTGCAAGACAGCAAAAGAGACACAGATGTACAGAACAGTCTTTTGGACTCTGTGATGGTTTTATTTTAAGGGTTACAATGGTAAATATCGTGCTGGATACGCTATTGCAATCCTGTTGATATTGTTGAGGCAATGTACTTACCTATGACCATGTTGACCCAACAGGATGAATTATATACTCTTACATGAGTTTGTACTTTAACCAAGGGCAAAATTGCCAATATTTTCACTGACAGTGGACATATTTTGAAGTCATTCACGATTTTGGAATGTTGTGGAAGTAACATGTCTTCCTTCCTTCTAGCAGAAATAAAATTTAAAATGGCCTTTGTGGCCAGGAATTATTGAATATGATACTGTTACCTGCCATTTTAGCTCTTAGTAAGATTCTGGGGCATTCTATGCTTGACTTTCTGGAAGCTAGAGGAAACCACCTTGCTAACCTTTCTACAGGATTGCTGCCTTTCAAGGAACCATCAGCGGCCAGATCTCTGTCATGGTCTGAAGGGCTATGTCCTCAAATGGTAGCTTAAGAAAAATAAGCTAGAAAAGCCCAGTCATTGGTCTCAGAAAAGGAAAAATGAGATTGTAAATTCAAAAAATACTGGTTTGAAAGAAGAGAAAGAGAGAAATATTGGTTTAGATCAAATAATAACCTACCCCTACTAGAGGCGCTAAAACCCACCCCTCCCCCACTGTGAATGCATTAAACCCTTGATGTGTTGAGAAAATGAGAGGACTTCTGAATCGGTTCTGGGGCGGCAGCGCGGGGGAACATTAACAAGGCCAAAAGCGTGCCTGCCTCACTTGTTCTGCCTATCTGAAACACAACCCAAGGAAGCCTGATCATCTGCTTCCTGACGTTTCAAATTTGCCCATTTCAAATGGACCATCCAAACTCATACAACTTCCTCATTCAATGGGCAGAATTTGTGTTAGTCATGGTCTGTGTGTTTTCGTGGGCTTCTCAGGTGGCTCAGTCAGGAAGAATCCATCTGCCAATGCAGGAGACCCAGGTTCAATCCTTGGGTTGGGAAGATCCTCTGGAGGAGGAAATGGCAACCCACTCCAGTATTCTTGCCTGGAGAATCCCATGGACAGAGGAGCCTGGTGGGCTATAGTCCATGGGGTCACAAAAGAGTTGGACAGGACTTAGCAACTAAACAACAACAACTATAATGATCAGAAATATTTAAAGGCTACTAATTTTTAAAACAGTAATCACACCACTTATTTTGTCTGGTGATTCTATACCTGGGAAAGCACATTTTAGGGATTGGCACAGTATTTTTTTGCTGATGGTATAATGCATGGTAAACAAAATAAATTCATTTTGAAGGACACATGAAATGAAGACCCCTGTCATTAAGGAATTTATGATACTTTTGTTGAGTGAAAAAAGAAACAAATATGAAATACCTTTAGGATTTCTGAATTATGTGCTAGTTATCATGTACGTTTTGGGAAGGGCAAGGAATTATGGACTTCAGCATTTACAGGTGGGTTCATGAAGCCATGAGAAGTTAAGAGAAATTTATAAGTCTGAGTCACTGCATGAACTGAGGTGCAGAGATGAAACTGAGCTTGGCCCATTTGTCAGCTATGAGGTAACACTCCTGGCTTAGGGAGTGTGTGTTGATCAGCAGGTGGGTGGAGTGGGGACCACACAACTAGATGTAACTTACTGCCAAAGCCTGAAATTTCATATTCGCTGTTATGTCCAGAGGTGCTTATTACATTATTAAATACATACATGCAGGCATATACACATATTAGAAGAGAGCTATACATGGACCAGGCTTCCCAGGTGGCACTAGTGGTAGCCGCCTGCTAATGCAAGAAGCATAAGAGATGTGGGTTTGATCCCTGGGTGGGGAAGATCCCCTGGAGGAGGGCATGGCAACCCACTCCAGTATTCTTGCCTGGAGACTCCCATGGACAGAGGAGCGTGGCAGGTTAGAGTCCATGGAGTCACAGAGTTGGACATGATTGAAGTGACTTAGCACACATACATGTATACACGGACCAATCATAAAAACGCCATGAGCTAAGGATTAAGATGAAAACAATTCTGTGATCTTGAAGTCCTTTATGGGAACAACAACAACAACAACAAAAACAGAAATAAAAGCAAAAACACACCAAAGCTTCCATGAGCCTTGCTTTATATACCCATTAATAAATGAGAAAACGGAGTATAGCTCCTGTGGTAGAAAGTAATCCTCCTCAAACTGGTAATTTGCTCCCATTCATTTCCCTGATGAATTGCAAGCAGATGTGATGTAAGTTATTGCTGAATCAAGATGAGAAGTACTACTTTCTTGTGTGAAATTCCTGAGATCTAGGAGTCATTACGCTGGCATTAAGTAGCCTATGCCGACTAATACATTACATTATGAAAACCTTCACATCTTCCAAATTCCAGACTTACAAAATTGATATGATTCATATCACATAAAGGATTCATAGCTTTACCAAGAGAGTTAATGATGAAACGAGTCTGTAATGCATCGAGAAAATGAAACATTCAAACTGAATTGTCCTGATATGAGGCAGTTTTTGCATGACGCCCTTGGGGTAAATTTCTTACTCTGTTATGTTTTTGTTTGCTCACCTATAAAAGGGGGAATAAGATTAAATACTTTTATATCCTCCTAAGATGACTATGAGTCTCAAATGATAAAGGGTGTATAAAACTTTAAGTAATCTCCAAAATGTACAAGCAACACATGCAGCTCAATTCCAGAAAAAAGAACAACCCAATCAAAAAGGGGGCAAAAGACCTAAACAGACATTTCTCCAAAGAAGACATACAGATACGTAATAAACACATGAAAAGATGCTCAACATCACTCATTATTAGAGAAATGCCAATCAAAACCACAATGAGATACCATCTCACACTGGTCACATCAAAAACCACAAGCAATAAATGCTGGAGGGGGTGTGGAGAAAAGGGAACCTTCTTACATTGTTGGTAGGAATGCAAACTGGTACAGCCACTATGGAGAACAGTGTGGACATTGCTTTAAAAACTGGGAATAGAACTCCCTTATGACCCAGCAATCCCACTGCTGAGCATACACCCCGAAGAAACCAGAATTGAAAGAGGCACGTGTATCCCAACGTTCATTGCAACAGTATTTACAATAGCTTATAGGACATGGAAGCAACCTAGATGTCCATCAGCAGATGAATAAATAAGGAAGTTGTGGTACATTTACACAATGGAATATTACTCAGCTATAAAAAGGAACACATTTGAGTCCGTTCTAATGAGGTGGATGAACCTAGAGCCTATTATACAGAGTGAAGTAAGTCAGAAAGAGAAGGACAAATACTGCACATTAACGCATATATATGGAATTTAGAAAAATCGTTCTGACGGTCCTACATTCGTGGCAGCAAGGGAGACACAGATATAAAGATTTGGACTCATTGGAGAAGGCAAGACTGGATGATTTGAAAGAACAGCACTGAAACGTGTACATTACCGTATGTAAATAGGTGACCAGTGCAATTTCGATGAATGAAGCAGAGCACCCAAAGCCAGTGCTCTGGGACAACCCAGAGGGATGGGGCGGGGAGGGCAGTGGGAGGGAGCTTCAGGATGGAGGGGACACATGTGTACCCGCTGCGGATTCATGCTGATGTATAGCAAAAACCATCACAATATTGTAAAGCAATTATCCTCCAATTAAAATGAATTGGTTAAGAATTGCCAACAACAAAACTTTAACAAATAAAAGGTCTTTCTTGGATGACTTATTTTTTCTTTACAGAGGCTATTTCCTCAAGAATCAAGAGACCAGGTGCAAGACTTAATTGTTAGCACCCCCAACAACTGAAAATAAATAAAAGATCATTAAATATTAATGAATAACAAGATATTTAATCCGTACATAAAACTAATAAGAAACACAGAAATATATTTGCATGTAAGTGAATCAATTCATAGCAAATAGATGGGGAAACAGCGGAAACCATGACAGACTTTATTTTGCTGCTGCTGCTAAGTTGCGTCAGTCGTGTCCGACTCTGTGTGACCCCATAGACGGCAGCCCAACAGGCTCCTCTGTCCCTGGGATTCTCCAGGCAAAAATACTGGAGTGGGTTGCCATTTCCTTCTCCAATGCATGAAAGTAAAAAGTGAAAGTGAAGTCACTCAGTTGTGTCCGACTCTTAGCGACCCCATGGACCACAGCCTACCAGGCTCCTCCGTCCATGGGATTCTCCAGGCAAGAGTACTGGAGTGGATTGCCATTTCCTTTTCCAGACTTTATTTTGGGGGGCTCCAAAATCACTGCAGATGGTGACTGAAGCCTTGAAATTAAAAGATGCTTACTCCTTGGAAGAAAAGCTATGATCAACCTAGACAGCTTAAAAAGCAGAGACATTACTTTGCCAACAAAGGTCCGTCTAGTCAAAGCTACGGTTTTTCCAATAATCATGAATGGATGTGAGAGTTTGATTTCTAAAGAAAACTGAAAGCTGAAGAATTGATGCTTTTGAACTGTGGTGTTGGAGAAGACTCTTGAGAGTCCCTTGGACTCCAAGGAGAGCAAACCAGTCCATCCTAAAGGAGATCAGTCCTGAATATTCATTGGAAGGACTGATGCTGAAGCAGAAACTGCAATACTTTGGCCACCTGATGTAAAGAACTGACTCATTGGAAAAGACCCTGATGCTGGGAAAGATTGAAGGCAGAAGGAGAAGGGGACAACAGAGGTAAGATGATTGGATGGCATCACCGACTCAATGGACATGAGTTTGAGCAAGCTCTGGGAGTTGGTGATGGACAGGGAGGCCCTGCGTCCTGCAGTCCAGGGGGTCTCAAAGAGTCCGACACGACTCAGCGACTGAACTGACTGAAATTCTCAGTTTGACCACTAGATGGAAGCATTCTTCCAAATATTGTTCTACATTAGTACGCCTTCATCGGAGAAGGCAATGGCACCCTACTCCAGTACTCTTGCCTGGAAAATCCCATGGACAGAGGAGCCTGGTGGACTGCCGTCTGTGGGGTCGCACAGAGTCGGACACGACTAAGGCGACTTAGCAGCAGCAGCAGCAGCAGTACGTCTTCATACTATAAAGGGAGAAGGCAATGGTAACCCACTTCAGTACTCTTGCCTGGAAAATCTCATGGATGGAGGAGCCTGGTGGGCTGCAGTCCATGCGATTGCTAACAGTCGGACACAACTGAGCGACTTCACTTTCACGCATTGGAGAAGGAAATGGCAACCCACTCCAGTGTTCTTGCCTGGAGAACCCCAGGGACGACGGAGGCTGGTGGGCTGCCGTCTATGGGGTCACAGAGTGGGACACGACTGAAGCGACTTAGCAGCATACTATAAAGAATCCGCCTGCAATGCAGAAGACCAGGGTTGGATCTTTGGATAGGGAAGGTCCCCTGGAGGAGGGCCTGGCAACCCAGTCCAGTATTCCCTGGAGGGTCCCATGGACAGAGGAGCCTGGTGGGCTACAGTCCGTGGGGTTGCAAAGAGTCTGATGCAGTTGAGTGACTAACACTGGCAAGTCAATAGGTCTGTTAATGCAAATATAGTTACATTTCTCTAATGAGAAATAGAACTTCAGAGCATATCCTGCACTTAGAAAACATGTATAATATTATGTAATTGGATTATAATAGTGTAACACATATTTTAAAAAATGATTCTACCATCTTTTTGTAAATTTTGTTTGCTACTGTAAATAATTTAAAGATACCCAAGGAGTAAAATGGAGTAATGAGAAAGACATAATGAAAACCTATAAGTGGATGATCTACCCAACTCAGAGAATCACCTTCCCATTTTTAACACATTCTCAACCATGCCTTTATACATATTGTCCCTGGGCTTGGAATTTCTGCAAAATCCTAGCTTTTCCAGGTGCTAATTGCCCTCAGCTTTTTTCCTGACCTTCATCCTAAGGGCAAAAAAGACCCATTTCTCTCTACATGTCTTCCCTTCACCTGCACTCCGTGTGCTTATCTGCACTGTAGCACTCCCCTGTAGATGATTGTCCTTTAGACGACTCAGTGACTATCCAACAACAGAGTTGTAAAAGCCCAGAATTTCTTACATTGTTTTGTGAATGTGGAAATGTTCTTTAAAGCTGTTAATTTTATAACAACGTTGTAATATAAAAGGATGTATGTAACCTTATTTCAGAACTTGCTTGAACTCATTGTATGACTAATAACTAATGATATGAATAAAAACAGATAACCTGGAGTTAGGGAATTTGAACGGATCTGAACCACATATAGGAAATATACCCCTGACTCCTTGGCAACACTTTCAAGAAACTTTTATGAAATTACTGCTGCCACCCGCTGCTCAAGGAGATGGTCTTCTAGCCAATTTTAAAGAGCAAACGTCTAAATTTATTACCATGTTAGCTCCTGTGAGAAGTGAGTTAGCTTAATCTCCTTTGCGTACAGTGTTTGGATTTTTTGAAGGTTTATCTAATATCAGAATTACTGTCACATTATCTTCAAAGCTCACCTTCTGTAACTCCAGATCTGTTTTACTACATGTAATACATATGTTGTACTTAGTGGAGACTCTTTACTAAGCCAATAACGTTGCATCCCTAAATGATAAGATATCAGTAAGAACTGGATGATTATGCATTTTTCCAGTCTGGTATAAAACTCCTAATTTTGAATGAGCAATTTAAAATGGACATTTTAGCTTAGGTTACAGTTATCAGTTTATTGCATTTTGAAAAACCATGATTAAACTTCACCATGATTGATAGGAGAGAGTCTCTAAAGACAAGCAAGGGGAGTAGGATTAATTTATTTACAAAAAAAGAACCAGAAACTCATGGATTTAAGTGACCTGCTTACCACTATACAACTAATCAGACAGAGATTAGCTTGCAGTCCTGGTCTCCTGACCTCTGACCCCACATGTTCTCATAATCATCCAAATGTACTGACTGCAACCCAGAAACCCCAGTCAGATTTCTGTCACTTAAGTGCTATATAAACATTAGTACCTATAGAGTTTGGATTTTATTCTCCTTGGTTGAAAAAAAAATGAATATCACTACCTATCTCTTCTGTTTGACAAGATTACTGTAAAGTCCCTCCAACCTGGTAAGTCCTATTTGCAGTATTAATGTGATTTCTGAAAAATATGTGTAGTAATTGATCCTTTTGGCCTGGGAAGCCAAGATCATTAGTTATTGCAGTGGTGGCGGGGTGAGGAGGAGGGTATCTTTTAGGTTATACAGGCGTTTGCTTACGTCATAGATTATTGAAACCATAGAACTTGAAATCAGATAAAAGTAAAACTTAGTACTGCTCATCCATTTACCAGTAGTGTGACTTTTGGCCTTTAATTAATAATAACAAACCATCATGTGTGTCTATTTTAAGAGAATCTTTAAGCTAAACAACTGATAGATTAAATTTTTTTATTTTAATGTGCAGTTATGGAAGAAATTTTAATAGCAATAAAATAATCCTATTTTTGGAGAAAGCGATGGCATCCCACTCCAGTACTCTTGCCTGGAAAATCCCATGGACAGAGGAGCCTGGTAGGCTGTGGTCCATGGGGTCATGAAGAGTCGGACACGACTGATCGACTTCCCTTTCGGTTTTCACTTTCATGCATTGGAGAAGGAAATGGCAACCCACTCCAGTGTTCTTGCCTGGAGAATCCCAGGGATGGGAGAGCCTGGTGGGCTGGCGTCTATGGAGTCACGCAGAGTCAGACACGACTGACATGACTTAGCAGCAGCAATCCTATTTTAGCCTCAAAAAACTTTTTGGTCAAGCTTATATGAAGTTAGGTACTATAACCACACTGTGGCACCCTTTGCTTACTTATGACTTTTCAATTTACATTTTGTCAGTAAATTGTGCTGGTCAATGCAGTGCCATATTATTCCTGGGGAATTCATTGTCTTTTCTTACATATTCTTTAGTATTGTAATCATTTATCGCAAGGTTTCATAAAGATTAATACAGTAATCCCAGACCATTGAAAAGCAAAAAAAATATATATATATATATATATTATCTTAACATTGTAGCATCAAATTCTCAAAACGCTATAGGTTCTTGGTTTTGATTGTGTAACGCAATTGTGCACCCACACAAAACAACTTAGTAATGAAAGAACAGACTCAGTGACATTCCAACAAACTACTTGCTTGACCATCTGAGCCACCAGGGAAGTCACTTCATTAACACTCCCCACAAAACCTTGCATATCAAACAGAAGACTGCGGGGGGCGGGGGGGGGGGCAGCGTGAGGAACTCCGCCCATGGCAAAGGACAGGAGGAAGGAGGCTTGGCATACGCAAAGGCGTGATCAAGCCTCAGGAAACCCCCTGTTCCCGAGCATCTAAGCCCAAAACCAGAGTCTGTTTTATGCTCTCACCTACACCTCTGACTTTGCGGGGGGCTCTCCCCCATAACTGTTTCTCTCGGAGAAGGAGTAAACGTGCAGCTCCAAGTCAATAAAAATTCCTGGGTGTGACAAGAGTATTTCAGTTTACGGACTCCTCTGAAGGTTATCTAGCCCACCTGTATAGGTTCGTCCGGCCACATGTGATTGTTTACAGCTTCCCAACCTGAGAGGCACGAGATGTTTTAGACTTACTAAAGGCAAATTCTTTTGGGGAGTTGGAAATTATTAGTATAGTGGGTTGGTTAGGAATTATATTGGTGAAGGGTTTTTCATTTGTTGTGTCAATAATTGCTGCTAATTCCCTGCCCTGGGTGGGACAAGGATGTCTCAGGTCAAACCTCTCTGCTGACAGACTAGCTTGTGTGACAGGATTATCCATACTCCTGCCACTACGCACATGATTGTTTACTACCTCTTAACCATAAAGAGAGTTTTCGAGTATTTTGAGAGTCTTAATTAGCATAGGGCTTTTTCTTCTTGTTGAGTCAATGATTGCCGCCAGGCTTCCATATCCTTAGGCACCTGGGAATACATTAATCAATGTATTTGGAATATAGAAAAGGAAATATAGTAGTTTTTAAGGTTAGCAATACTAGACTTTTTGAGTTAATGGATTTTCTCTTTTGTAATAGATCACTGTGCTTTGTTATAAATCACTGTGTCCTTGCTATGTAAAAATGTAACTTTATCACTATCTTAAGACTAAATAGATCTTAAGGGGAACATTGGTGAAAGGATTTTCATTTGTTGGGCTGATGTTTGCTGCTAAATCTCCATATTCCCTGCCCTTATAATGAATATAACTAACATATAGGAGAAATAAGTATTAACCTTTAAGATTAATCATGTTAACCTTGGGTTAAATAAATTCCTTTCTTGATTGTAACTCACTACACCCTCACCCTATAAGAATGTAACTTTATTTGGAGGGTGGTGCCTGGTTTAACAAAAAACACCCTTGGAAGAAATAAGTTTTTGGTTATCAGAAAGAAAGGATCATAAAATGTCAGCAGGTCTCATGGCCAGATGATGTAAAATCCCTAAGACCTTTTTATGTGAAGCACCTGATTTTGATAAAGGTCAGGACTGCTGACCCCCGTGTGACTCTGTATTCATCCCTATATGTAACAAAAGGTATATAAACAAACCCAAAAATAAAGAAATCGGATCAGTTTCTGGAAAGACTGATTCCCCCATGTCATTTCTTTCTTGCTCCCTGTTTTTCTGGCTGAATTCCCATCTGGAGCATGGATGCTATTCCACGTAATCCAAGTTATTCAGCCTCTTTTTCTCCACTAATCTTCCTACTACACTATCCTTTTCTAATCTCTCTATATATCTGTAATTAAATATGTATTTTTCCAAGGACGCTGACGCTGTCCCCACCTTCGAATTCCCTGGATCCACCGGGGCTGGACCCCAGCAGACTTAGTTCCCAGGTGACTTCTTTCCCAGAGGTGTGTTGCCATAATGTGCTATAACTTGAGATGACTTATCAGGCAGAGAAACAAGATGGTAGCCTTCGCTGAGAGAAGATAAACCCAAGCAACAAATATTAACTGAGGATCTTATTATAGTTAAACCATTGGAATCCATTACATCCGGATGTGACCCACGTGTCCCCAACAATAAGATGTTCAAAATTTTTTCCCACCAGAGACTCTCCATGAATCATTTGGAAGAAGAATAGGCAGTGGTACTGGGAAAAATCACAAAAAATCTGGACAGGAAGACATACTGGCTTGCTAGAGGGTGAAGCAGCTAGAAGAATGACCTCCTTAGGAAATCTAACCAAGAGATACCCCGGTGGGGTAGAAAAGGTCAGTGTGTCCCAATTTGCTCTGTCAGGCACCCGAGAGATACTTCTCCAGTGGCTTCTATTGCATTAGGAACAATACCTGATGGCTAAAATCCACCGCATGACTGCGCTACTTTTTTAACCTCATTTCCTATGATTTTTTTTTTCTTCTCCTCCTGTAAATGTTCTCCTTCAGCCATACAGTCTGGAAACTTACCAGGTCCTCTCTGATATCAGGACCTTTGCTCATCCTTTTCTTTGACTGGATTTTTTCTCACTCAGATACTTGCTTAGTCTTCCCCACTTGAGGATACCATCACAGTGTGCAAAGTAGCAACTGTGGGCTACTGCCTGCTCCTCTTCGATTATTTTTCTCCATAGGACTCATCACCATTTGACATAATGTACTATATAGCGTGGACTTTCCAAGTGGCTCAGTGGTGAAGAATCTGCCTGCCAATGCAGGAGAAGCTGGAGATGCGGGTTTGATCCCTGGATCAGGAAGATCCCTCGGAGGAGGAAATGGCAACCTACTCCAGTATTCATGCCAGGATAATCTCATAGACAAAGGCTCCTGGTGGGACTACAGTCTATGGGGTCACAGAGTCGGGCATGACTGAGCATGCATACAGACACAGACGATACAGTGTAGACAGTATGTATTTGGTTGATTTTCAGTACGTTCCAAGATGGCAGCTTGCCTTGTCCCCTTTCATAACCTCAGTGACCAGAATAGTAAATATTTATGGATGGAATTGTTGTGATTATTTTGCTAAAAGTGTGGACAGTTTTTTCCTTCCCATTGTCATTGAAGGACCATGATGTATTAAAATGAATAAGTTTTGCACACAGACCATATATGCTAGACACAGTAGCAGGTGTACAATAACAGTGATCAAGACAAAGTCCCTTCGAAGACTTTGGGCAAATAAACAGTTAATTACATACAGAGTAATAAGATGATTCATTTCCAAGGTGCTCTAGGTGAACATAGTATGAGCACCTAGCCCAGGTCTAAAAAGTCAGAATATATATCCAAGAGGAGATGGCATCAAAGAGGGGCATGAAGGACAAGTAGAAGTTAGCCAAACAAAGAGAAGAGGGAAGAATATTACAAACGTGCAAAAGGCAAGTTGTGCCAAATGGAAATCACAGGAAAAAATGTCTTAAAATTATCTTTTGTTTTTCCTACTAACCAAGGATCTTGAGTTGCAAATATCTTAACAGACTCCCACTATGCATTTGAGTAGAATGTCTCCTCAATTTCCTGTTGCTTAAAAAGAGTCACTTCCTGGCCTAGGAGGAGAGTCAAATGTTGTGAACAACAGACCTGGATTTGGAATCTTGTTTACTTAACAGTTGAGTGTTTGAGCCAAGTGTTCTAAGCCTGAATTTCCAACTGTAAAACAAGAATGCCATTACCCACTGCATTAGGTGGCTGTGAGCATTCACTTGTTCAAGCCAAAGATCCCACTGGAGGCCAGAAACAAATTTAGAACCGAAGCTGCAGTTGCAAAGATGGGTAAGAACACTATCCTCTTGCAGTTATACCCAGTTTAAGTGTCTTTGCGGGCTAGGCGGAGAAGCAGACATTTAACAAATAAGTTTAAACGGAAGCAAGTGACGTAGAAACGCGAACATGAGGACAAGATGAAATAGAGAAGTGGAGTGGGGGTTATTTTGGGTCACGTGACCATGGATATTTTCTCAGAGGAAATATAATTTCACTGAAAACCTAAAGAGTAGGAAGAAGCAATTGCAGGAATTTGGGGGGGATGAAATTGTAAGCAGAATCAACAACCAGTATTAAGGCCTGGGGCTGAAATGACTTCAGGGTGTTTGAGGCAAAGAATGTAAAGTGTATATTGGATGGAGGCGATGGATGCCCCAGGCAGCTCATACCTAGGATGAGATATCAGGTCAGGAGGGCAGGTGAGGATTAGATTAGGATCTTCGTACCAGCTTTATGGAGGCATAACTGACAATTAAAATTGTAATATATTTAAAGGGTACAATGGCATGATTTGATATACATTGGGAAATGACTGCAAGCAAGTTAATTAACACATCTTTCATTTCACATACTAACCTTTTAATTTTTTTTTTGTTTGCTTGCTTTTTAAAACATCATATCTCTTCCCACTTCATTTTTTAAATGATTTTATTTATTTATGTATTTTTGGCTGTCCTGGGTCTTTGTTGCTGCACACAGGCTTTCTCTAGATGCAGCGAGCATGGGCTTCTCACTGTGACGATTTCTCTTGTTGCAGAGAAGGGATCTAGAGCACAGGGCTTTACTAGTTTTGGCTCCCAGGCTCTAGAGTGCAGGTTCAGTAGTTGTTGTACAGGGGCTTAGTTGCCAGGGGACAAGTGGGATCTTCCCGGACCGGGGATCAAACTGTTGTCTCCTGCATTGGCAGGCAGATTCTTTACCACTGAAGCCCTGTTTGCTTGTATTCAGTGAGAACACTTACAATCTACCCTGTTAGCAAATTTCAAGTACGCTATAATAGCCTCTAGTGACTATGCTGTACATTAGATACTCAGAATACTCATAAAAATTAATATTCTTAATTACAGTGTCAATTTCATCTAAATTTTTAGATGCCAGTAAGAGTTTATATTCCTTCTGCAAAAGATTCTTATTTGGTTTACTTACCAAAACATCAAGGGATTGCAATTAGTCATATTACCAGGAATTAAAGTCATGTTTGTAGATTCAGTCAATGATAAACACATCATAATTTCAACATCACTGACAGTGACGCCAAGACACCAGTGATTAGAAGATGTCAATTTTGAAGATGTTAAAATTTGAAAAAAGTGCACTTTATGAATGATGAAATATAGAAAGTGAAAAGATAATCTAACTTTTGAAACTGAACATTTCTTGAAAGTGAGGGTCGCTCAGCTGTGTCTGAATCTTTGCAACCCCATGGACTATACAGACCATGGAATTCTCCAGGCCAGAATACAGAAGTGGGTAGCATTTCCCTTCTCCAGGAGATCTTCCCAACCCAGGGATCAAACCCAGGTCTCCCACATTGCAGGTAGATTCTTTACCAGCTGAGCCACAAGGGAAGCCCAAGAATAGTGGAGTGGGTAGCTTATCCCTTCTCCAGCGGATCTTCCTGACCCAGGAATTGAACCCGGGTCTCCTGCATTGCAGGTGGATTCTTTAACAACTGAGCTATCAGGGATATAGGTATATAATTTACTTTTCTTAGAAAAATAAGTAGCTCCGAATTACAAAGCTACCAAGCGGCAGAAATTCAAACTCAAATCAGGGCTTCTGGCTCTTGAATCTTATATTTAAGTCTTTAAGCCATTTTTTGAGTTTATTTCTATATATGGTACGAGGGAAGGTTCTAATTTCTTTGATTTACATGAGACTATCCTGGTGTCCCAACACCATTTGTTGAAGAGACTGTCTTTTTTCCATGGTATATTCCTCCTTTGCTGAAGATTAATTGACCATATAGGCTGATGGGTTTATTTCTGGGCTCTTTCTTCTGTTTTTCTCATCTATACATTGGTTTTTTTCATGTCAGCTTTCTTTGGTTAGCACTTGTATATATTTTTATGTTAGAAATTTACTGAAAACTTTATCTTGATGTTTCAGGTGCATTTCTTTTAAATAGAGTATATCTTGAGTTTTTAAAAGTCTAGTTTCATAATTTTTTTTTTTTCCTGGAGAAGTTAGTCTATTCAAACTGGTTATGTTTATTGAGGTCTTAGGTTTTATTTCTTCCATTTATTTAGCGCATTCTATTTGCTTCTTTCTGTGTTTTTAAAATTCCTTTTTCTCCAATTTTGTTCTTTCCGCTAATTTGAGAGTTACACTTTTGTAATTTTATTCTTTTAATATTTGCTGATATAGTTAGCAAATTTCTAGAGTCAACTAATATTTTTCACCATCCTGTCAATCAATAAAAAGAACTTAAAATTCTGTATCCCAAATTATGCTTCTCTCAATTCATGACATTATTATCTAAAAATTTGTCCCACATATTAACCATTTTTATTATTGTTTTATATAGCCTACTTGTTCAATTTACTCGTTTAGCAGTTCTTTTTTTGGCTCATAATATGAGCAGAATATTTGACCTTCTTTGATCATTCTTCTTCATTCCTTCATCCTTTGAAGATTCTTAGTGGAGCATCTTTGTAGTAATCTTGTTCAGTTTTTATTTACCAATTTTTGGAAAACCTCTTTATTTCAGGCTTGAGATTGCGAGACGCTTTCTTTGGATACAAATTTTTACATTGAACGTTATTTTATCTTAGCATTTCAGATATTCTATCTATCTACAATAGTAGATCTTAAAAATTTCAACAAATATAGAAGAAACATAAGCTCACAATGTGTAAATTCGCTAAACACATGAGAAACAAGTCACCATAAGTAAGATTAGCAGAAATTCAAACTGAAAAATCAGATACAAGTATTAAAATTCTTAGACACAGGATATACTTGATATATTTAAAGAAAGAAAAAAGAGAATTTCAAGTATGGTAAAATTACAAGAAACTATAAAAATTAACAAAGCAGATATCAAGAAAGTACTTTTATAAATAAATAATTGTTGGAAAAAATGAAAAAATTTGTCAAGCATGCTAAATTTAAGATTAGACAAAACCATGGAGAAAATTAGTGAATTGAAGTATAATCTTAAGATATTACACAAAATCTAACATAGAAAGATAAAAATAAAACAAATCAAAGAGAGAGTGAGAGAAATAAAAACTAGAAGAAAAAGAGAATATTCTGAACAAAAGTAAAGAATAAGTGGGCGAAAGCAACATGGGAAGAAAGAATGGCTGAGATTTTTCTCAGAATTTAAAAAAGAAAGGCATCACAATTTATATTCAAGAACCCAAATGAACTCAAGTAGAATAAGAAAAAAAAAATCTATATATAGATTTTCTGCAGTGAAATTGAGAACCTCAAAGACAAACAAGCATATAAGAAGTACCAAAGAAACTGTAACGTAGAAAAGAAATTTTGAGGGCTGCCAAGTACATTTATGCAAGATGTATACTCTACACTTGTGGTTTGCAGCCATGAAATTAAAAGATGCTTACTCCGTGGAAGAAAAGTTATGACCAACCTAGATAGCATATTCAAAAGCAGAGACATTACTTTGCTGACTAAGGTCCATCTAGTCAAGGCTATGGTTTTTCCTGTGGTCATGTATGGACGTGAGAGTTGGACTGTGAAGAAGGCTGAGCACCAAAGAACTGATGCTTTTGAACTGTGGTGTTGGAGAAGACTCTTGAGAGTCCCTTGGACTGCAAGGAGATCCAACCAGTCCATTCTAAAGGAGATCAGCCCTGGGATTTCTTTGGAGGGAATGATGCTGAAGCTGAAACTCCAGTACTTTGGCCACCTGATGCGAAGAGTTGACTCATTGGAAAAGACTCTGATGCTGGGAGGGATTGGGGGCAGGAGGAGAAGGGGACGACAGAGGATGAGATGGCTGAATGGCATCACTGACTCGATGGATGTGAGTCTGAGTGAACTCCGGGAGCTGGTGATGGACAGGGAGGCCTTGTGTGCTGCGATTCATGGGGTCGCAAAGAGTCGGACATGACTGAGCGACTGGACTGAACTGAACTGATGAATTGTTTCCTTGGGAATTGAACAGTGCCTATTCTGATCAGTCTTGTGCTCCATCCCAGTGTCTGCAAAAAGTGGTGACTAACTTGACAGCCGACTTGTCACTGGCAACAATAAAAATTATAGCTGGCGAGCTATTTAATAGCAACCTGGGAGGATTGTCAACCTGAATCTACTCCAGGCTAAACTTTTGACTTGCAGTTTTTTGGGCCACATTCATAGAATTTGTGTCACATGAATATCACCCAGTGGTTTATGACTTTTAAGGAAGACATTTTTCTTTTCAACTCCAGTCTACCCAGAGCCAAATGTGAGACTAGAAGTCACTTTCTTTGTGGCTGCAATTTACCTGGATCTTACATCAACTGTGGAATATCTTTAGGTATACCAGCTTCATGTAGCTGTCTGATTTTAATTTCTATCTAGTCATACCTCTATATTTTTGTGGTCATTGAGTTGCAGACTCTAGACTATCTGGGATTATCAGAAATCTTTAGTCAAGTAAGTGGTTTATTTTTTATCCTTATGAGACATCACTTCTTATTTATTTTCACTAATTGTTCCCTTGTTGCCATAAACCACTACCGACTGGTCAGACACTTTCTTGTGAAGTTTTTAAAACTCTATAAACTTGCCTCTGTAACCAGGCAGATATTTCTGCCTGGTTGTCCTTATTATATATATATTATTTTTTATGGTATCTCTAATTATTTGTGACTCTTACTTGCTTCCCTGTATTCTCCCAATTGATGACAAAGCCTTTAAGCACAGGAAGTGTTTTTTTCTTTTTTTTTTATATTCATTTCTATGTCTCTAGGACCTCAGACAGTGTCTGGCTCATAATAATTTGGTGAATGAGTGAATGGATAATGAATGAGTCCCGTTCTTTTCTCGTTCAATGCCTTTGCTCACACTGTCCCTGTGTTTGAGATATTCGTTTTCTTTGAATAGCTTCCGTGTTGATTATCTGCCTCAGATGCTACTTCTTGCTCACAGCCTTATTTGAAAGGAATCTGTTCTGTATTGCCATGGTAATGAATTACTTTCACATGGCCCTTGCCCCTTTATGCTTTGTTTTATAGTGACTGTTTCATCCATTTCTATGTTCCCCACAGTACCTGACATAATGCTATACTTCAGGAAGATGCTTAATAAATGCTGCTTGATTTAACAGAAAAAATTGTGTCTAGATAGCAGCTTATTTCGGGGTCAAATTTTAAACCACATTATCCTGACCATTTGTTTAGTCTCTTGTTCCAGGTATCTTTCTCCAGTCCCCAAATGTTCTCATATTGTTAAAAGCTCAACTCTGGCATTAATATTATGAATAGTAACAGTTTGTGGTATTTGCTGAGTGCCTATCTTTGTCAGGCACTGTTCCAAGTGTCCCACATGTATTAAGTAGCGTAATCTTCCCTCCAAATGCAGTGGGAGATTTATCACTTTTAAAAATACAAATGCTCTAGAAAGCTTAAGGAACTGTGAGTATTCCAAAAATAATGGAGCAGAAAATCAGCTTTATATTTGGATTTGATGAATGACTTTAAGTAACAAACTCTTTGTATTTTGGTACCCAAATCTGTAGAATTAGAATACGCTATTCTAGCTTTATGGTACTTTTGCTCCCCCAAATAATGTTTTTGTAACCTGCTTCTTTATCTGAGAAATGAGATTAACACTAACAATATTGTTCTGAAAATTAAGGTAATGCATTTGAGAGATGCTAAAATGGTGCTTGACACACAAGAAGTACCAAAATAATTCTTGTCAGGTTTGATATGATGCAATAATCTCTTCATTTCTGGAATCTAAATTATCTTCCAATTTTTGTTGTCACCAAACACTGATATTTCTTAAAATGTGAAAGTTGTTAAGAAGGTTGTTCATTACCACCTTTCTCAGTGACAAGGTACTTCTCAACTTATCTTTAAGGAGGAATTTTGAGCCGTTAAAATTATGTGAGTGGATTGCTTTATTTACTCTTTGCTAGAGGTCTAATGTTAGGGACACCAACTAAGCCAAAAAATTGAAGATAAAGAAGAATTTGGAAAGAAATTATAACAACATGGCCTAAATCTGTGCAATTACAGACCCCTCTGCCCTAAATAGAGTATTTGAGAAACTGTGAAAGTTGTTTTGACGTCCCGCTTAAATTCAACCATTAATAAGATGGAGAGCTTAAAGCAAAATCAGTTTACCAAACACTCAGAAGAATAATTTTTATCCTTTGGATACTGGGTAGTGTACCAAGTTTAATGGAGCCCTACAAAAAATTTAGTACCCATGTTTCTGTTCTCTTGACTATGTCCCCTGGGACCTCCCCCACCTGCCAAAATGTTTATCAACAACAAAAAAAAATGTTTATCAACATAGTTTTTAAAGAATACATTCAGTATTTTCTTAAAAGAATTTCCAGAACTAATTGCCAAGAAAAGAAATCTGTTTCCATTTCTTACACGTGTTTCTGGCTTTGGAATAAATGCTATCTATTCCTGTGGTTCGTTTTGATTCTAGTTTATGCCAAATGATTTTTGGTGTCTATTGCCTTTTCAGCCCATTGATTAAGGAAATACAAGCAGAATCAGCACTGACTCTAGGCTTATCTCATTAATGATATATTTTATGCCTTATTTTTTTTTGTCCCAAACAGAGTCTAGATAAAATTATATCTGGTATAGGGGAGGCACTTAATAAGTATTTGTTAAATGAGTCAATAAAGGGTCATTTGTCAGTTGGAGATGTCATTCTCCCGCCATCTCCTTTCTCATACCCATTCAGATTCCTGACACTTGGTCTATTGTTCTGTCCTGCTCTTGACCTCAACTCACACATCCCTCATCAAGAGGTGATAAAATTCCCCTCTCTTGCTTCTCATCATGGACTCTACTAAAAATTCCACATCCTGTATGATGTAACTCCAGGACCTGTAAATATTAATTAATCAAATCCATTCTCCTTCATGATCGGCTATTGATTTTTTAGCTATCTGGTCACTCCAAATGCACCTTTTCTGTTTAGCCCATTGGTAATAACGAAGACCACCACAAGCTGGCAGTGGGGGTTGGGGGTGATGTTGTTGGTATATGGATGTTTTTACATATGTTTTTATACTTCCTCTCAAATCTCACCTATTTCACTTTCAAATAAGACCACCTGCCTCACTAGTTTTTTATCATGAGGCTAGAGGTCTGGTACTAATATTAAGACTGTTTTGCCTGTTCAAACATGTATGATCATGAAGTCGTTTATCACATGAAAGTCTCCTCTGAAGCCCTTTTCTACCACCTGGAGGAGAGAGCCAGTATGCTAACTATGATTGACTGTTTCTACCTCTGAATACAGCTCAAAATTGTGAATCATGATTGGGTTTTTTGCTGCTGTTGTTTTTTAAACATGTATATAGTGCTCTTTATATGAAAAGTAAAGTAAAAGTGTTAGCCACTCAGTCATGTTTGACTATTTGCATCCCCATGGACTGTAGCCCACCAGGCTGCTCTGTCCATGAGATTTCCCAGGCAAGAATACTGGAATGGGTTGCTATTTTCTTCTCCAGGGCATCTTCTCAACCCAGGAATTGAACCAGGATCTCCTGCATTGCAGGCAGCTCTTTACCATTTGAGTCATAAGGGAAGCCCCAGTACATACAAGTACCTGTTCTAAATATTAACCATTTGAAATTTAAGACAATTCTATAAGATAGAAACCATTCCTGTGCTCATTTTACAGGTGTGGAAACAAACTTTTCTGAACCACAGGAAAAATAAGCAATGTGCTCAATGTTCCTTAGGTAGTAAGTGGTAGAGTTGGGCTGTGGACCCAAGGGCCATTGCTCCAGCACCCACATTCTAACACTGCTCTGTTGGTTTTGGGAGTGAAGATTCTACTGTCTTCAAGAGAATGACTAGAAATGTATTGTGTTTGAAGGCTTAAATTCTTCTTTTCCCTCCCTCCACAAATCACTCTCTTGTGCTTCCCTGATGGCTCAGCTGGTAAAGAATCCACCTGCAATGCAGGTTTGATCCCTAGGTTGGGAAGATCCCCTGGAGAAGGGAAAGGTTACCCACTCCAGTATTCTGGCCTGGAGAATTCCATGGGGACTATACAGTCCATGGGGTCACAAATAGTCAGCCATGACTGAATGAATGACTTTCAGTTTTTATATAAGAACAAAAGTGATTCTGGACTATTTCAGCAGAAAAGGAATTTGTTGAAAGGATGCTCAGTTCGGTTCAGTTCAGTTGCTCAGTCATGTCCCACTCTTTGCAACCCCATGGACTGTAGCACACCAGGCCTCCCTGTCCATCACCAACCCCTGGCACTTGCTCAAACTCATGTCCATCAAGTCTGTGATGCCATCCAACCATCTCATCCATTGTTGTCCCCTTCTTCTCCTGCCTTCAATCTTTCCCAGCATCAGGGTCTTTTCCAACAAGTCAGTTCTCTGCATCAGGTGGCCAAAGTATTGAAGCTTCAGCTTCAGCATCAGCATAAGTCCTTCCAATGAACACCCTGGACTGATTTCCTTTAGGATTGACTGGTTTGATCTCTTTTCAGCCCAAGGGACACTCAAGAGTCTTCTCCAACACCACAGTTCAAAAGCATCAATTCTTTAGCACTCAGCTTTCTTTATAGTCCAACTCTCACATCCATACATGACTACTGGAAAAACCATAGCTTTGACTAGACAGACCTTGTTGGCAAAGTAATATCTCTGCTTTCCAATATGCTGTCTAGGTTTGAAAGGATGTTTGGTAGGTCAAATAATCATTAAGAATTCCAAAGAATTGAACTTGGTAATGTTTTGGAAGAAGAGAAGCTAAGGAGCCAAACCACACCCTTGAATCAGATCAGTGGAGATACTGTTGTTTCTACCGCTGCTACTGGACACAGTATGCCAAAGCTTTCATTGCTGGGTACCACTGCATCACAAGTGTCCTCGTTACCATGGAAACTTGATGCTGCTGCTGTGGCTTCCACCAGGCCAGTGACTAAATGGAGTCCCCGCTGTGCCTGCTTCTTCTGATTCAAGATCTGGTCAATCTAGTGCATCTAATTGATTAATCTTAGGTCACAGGACCATTCTCTGTCACATCCTTGCTCCATAGGAGACTGGGAAAGCAAGATCTTGTCTTCTAGGGTAGCAGAATTTGGAGGCTATCCTTATTGAGCATATTTTACTGAAAATTTATTTTCTGTTTACATGAAATCTAAATTTAGTTGGGCATCCTGTGTTTTTATTTGTTAAATCTGACAACCTTATTGCCTTCTTAATTTCTATATTCAAGAGAAAACAAAGATTCAAAAGTGGACAATTTTCAAAACATAGGGTAAGTTCTCTATTGAGAAGAAACAAAAAGGCTAATATTAATGATACTCCTTTCTAATATTTTTCCTTATAGTCACAGCACAATAATGCTGCAGTAGGGGAAAAAATACTCTCTGGCATCAAAACAACACTCAAACTGTAATCAGATTTTTTTTTAACCAGTTTTTCCCCTAATGTTGTATCACAACCAATTTAATTCTCTATAATTTGAGGTGATCATTTGGGCAGCATGCTTTTATTACTAACATAAGCTTCCTTTTTTGACAATAAATGGAACCCTCATTCTCAATCCCAAGGAAGTTTCATTGTTGCAACCTGGGCAAGCTGTATAAACATACAAACACATTATATTGCAAAATGCATTAGCAAGAAATCCACGTCATAAAATTTCACTATATATAATTTACTGCTCTGTACTTTAGTGTCTCATCTTCATTTTCTGAAGGAAATATCTATATTTATGAAGATAATATTCAATAAAAATATTTTAGAAGCTCTTCTATAGATAAAAGTGATTTTGAATGTAAAAAATATTAACAGCTTAGAACAAAATAATTTACCCCATAATTCTCTTTAAATAAAACTTTCTGACAAGTTCACCCCAGAGTCAAAAAGAATAAAGTAACTGACAAAATATTTTATTTTGTTTATAATTTTTATGAATTTTTGCTTTATATGTCACATCTGTTGAATTTTAAGCCCTTCAGAAGGAGAGTTGGAAGTAAGGAAATAATCTAATAATTAAACAGAACTCCAACTAAAGCTATAATCATAAAGAGAAATTTTTATTATAATACTACCATAATTATTTAGACTTCCTATATTGATTTGCTATGAAAATACAGATTTTTACCAATATCAATGCATTCCATTAACATTGATGGAAGAATTACCAATTTGAAAAGTAATGAAAAGGGACTTTAGCAGGAGAAAACAGTCTCTTTAAAAATTTATTTTAAGATAAATAATAACATATTAGAGAATTCACATATGCAATTATCTGCTTACAGACACTATTTAAATTTTTGTCTTTATCTATTCTCCAGAGCAAAACAGTAGATTAGATTTTGCAAACAGTGGTTGTATAACAGGAGGAAATGATAGATGGCTAAGTAGTGGAGGAGTGTCACCTAGAGCCAGACATCCTGGAATGGTAAGTCAAGTGGGCCTTAGGAAGCATCACTATGAACGAAGCTAGTGGAGGTGATGTAATTTCAATTGAGCTGTTTCAAATCCTAAAAGATGATGTTGTGAATGTGCTGCACTCAATATGCCAGCAAATTTGGAAAACTCAGCAGTGGTCATGGGACTGGAAAAAGTCAGTTTTCATTCAAGTCCCAAAGAAAGGCAATGCCAAAGAATGCTCAAACTACCACACAATTGTACTCATCTCACCTGCTAGCAAAGTAATGTTCAAAATTCTCCAAGCCAGACTTCACCTATATGTGAATCATGAACTTCCAGATGTTCAAGCTGAATTTAGAAAAGGCAAAGGAACCAGAGATCAAATTACCAGTTTCCATTGGATCACCAAAAAAGCAAAAGAATACCAGAAAAACACCTACTTCTGCTTTATTGATTACACCAAAGCCTTTGACTGTGTAAATCACAGCAAATGGTGGAAGATTCTTTAAGAGATGGGAATATCACACTGTCTTATCTGTCTCCTGAGAAATCTGTATGCAGGTCAAGAAGCAACAGAACCTGAGATGGAACAATAGACTGGTTCCAAACTGGGAAAGGAGTACATCAGGCTATATACTGTCACCTTGCTTATTTTACTTCTATGCAGAGTACATCATGCAAAATACCAGGCTGGATGAAGCACAAGTTGGAATCAAGATTTCCAGAAGAAATATCAATAACCTCAGATATGCAGATGACACCACTCTTGCGGCAGAAAGCGAAGAAGAACTAAACAGCCACTTGATGAACATGAAAAAGGAGAGTGAAAAAATTGGCTTAAAACTCAGCATTCAGAAAATAAAGATCATAGCATCTGGTCCTATAACTTCATGGCAAATATATGGGGAAACAATGGAAACCATGAGAGACTTTACTTTTTTGTGCTCCAAAATCACTGCAGGTGGTGACTGCAGCCATGAAATTAAATGACACTTGCTCCTTGGAAGAAAAGCTATGACAAACCTAGATAGCATATTAAAAAGCAGAGACATTACTTTACCAACAAAGGTCCATCTAGTCAAAGCTATGATTTTCCAGTGGTCATGTATGGATATGAGAGTTGGACTATAAAGAAAGCTGAGCACCAAAGAACTGATGCTTTTGAACTATGATGTTGGAGAAGACTCTTGAGAGTTGCTTGGACTCCAAGAAGATCAAACCAGTCAATCCTAAAGGAAATCAGTCCTGAATATTCATTGGAAGGACTGATGCTAAAGCTGAAACTCCAATACTTTGGCCACTTGATGAGAAGAACTGACACCTTGGAAAAGACCCTGATGCTGGGAAAGATTGAAGGCAGGAGAAGCGGATGACAGAGGATGAGATGGTTGGGTGGCATCACCAACTCGATGGACATGAGTTTGAGTAAGCTCCAGGAGTCGGTAGTATACAGGGAAGCCTGGTGTGCTACAGTCCAAGGGGTCACAAAGAGTCAGACATGAACGAGTGACTGAACTGAACTGAACTGAAATAGTGGGGTGGCATATAAGTATTCTAGTTCGTTCGGTCTCTAGATTGTAGCAAAGATCCAGATAATGTTCTTGACAATTAATAAGCATGAATTCTGATTCTCAGTTATACAAGTTTTATTATATTCCTCTGAATCTTACATATAACTCTATTTCCCACATGCAAGTATTTCATTTTCCTTTATTATATTCACAAAAAAAACATCAAGCTAATGATATTTCAAGATCTTGAAAAAGAGCTCTTTGCCTGATTTAAAATAGTTTTTTAAAAGCTGCTTTTTAAAATATCATTTAAAATATTTGATTATTTACAGTTTATTGTTTTGTTGTATACTAAATAAAATAAATATGTAATTATTAAAAATCCAGATAATAGAAAAGCTATATGTTAAACAATTACAATCTTCTGTTTGTTAATCTCAATAGATAACCATTGATAACAGTTTGATATGTAACCTTGTACAATTCTCTCTAAGGATACACAGATAGCACCGATAATAGTTGAATTTTAATCATTCATTTAAAAAGTGAGATTCTACTATAATTTGTAGCTTTTTTAAATTTAAAAATGTTATCTCATAAATGTTTCCCATGTAAGTGCATACATATCCACCTTACTCTTTTCAGCAGCTACATCACACATTATAGTTTTTATATAATTTGACATTAAAATTTTCTAATTATGAAACTGAACATTTAAGCAACACAAAAATGTACTTATTATGCTGTAATTAATTTAACTATTCCATATTAATGGGCATTTAGATTGCTTTTTAGTGTCAGGTAATTCGTGGAAAACATCTTTGTCTGTATAGGTTGATACACTTGGGTAAGTAGGCCATAGTTCATGGGGCCACAGAGATGGACATGACTGAGCACAAAGGTGGTTATACCTTGGATATTTTATGCATAGACTTCCCTCAAATATTTTAATCATATTACAAATCTTGATAGTGTCTATGAATCAGGAGGAGGTGAAAAGTGAAGTCGCTCAGTCGTGTCCAACTCTTTGGGACCCCGTGGACTGTAGCTCTCCAGGCTCCTCCGTCCATGGGATTCTCCAGGCAAGAATACTGGAATGGGTTGCCATTTCCTTCTCCAGGGGATCTTCCTGACCCAGGGATCGAACCCAGGTCTCCCGCATTGCAGGCAGACGCTTTAACCTCTGAGCCACCAGGAGGAGATGAGGTGGACTGTATTTTTTTTCCTCCTTTTTTTATACTAGGGCACAACAGGAGACGAGATTTGAAGTCAGTAATGAGATGGAACATATATTATTCAGTCAGCAGTGTTTTGGCACTTAACACATGTATGTGTAAACATCTCCTCTTCCCTGCAGGAGACAGCACCACGGCTAACCAGGGAAACTTCATTTCCATTTTTTTAAAGAAATAGGATCGCTTTATCATGAAAATCAATTTACTCCTCTACCACTAGACATAAGAAAGCCTTTGAAAGCCTCCACAGGCTCCTCAATCTTTTCTCAACTTTGCTTCCACTTCTCTGTCCTTGTCTTATCTTGCTTTTAAACCAGTGATGTTGTCAAAGAATACATAAACCAGCTATGAGCTGGGGCTTTTGTTGGCCCAGACTTAGGGCAGGATACACATTAAAACAATTTTTGTTGCCTTATCTCTTTGATTTGTAAAAGACCAATTTATAAACCACTCTAACCCTTTTGAAAATCTTTTCCGTTCTTAAAATCTTTTTTCCCCATTCCTCATAGGCCTCAGACCTTGAAACTTCATTCTCCCTCCAAAACTCTCTTTGACATCTGCCTGTTTGGGATCTTGGATTTTTCTCCAGCTTGGGCTTCCCTGGTGGCTCAGATGGTAAAGAATCTGCCTGCAATGCAAGAGACGCAGGTACGACCCTGGGTCAGGGAGATCCTCTGGAGAAGGAAATGGCTACCTATTCCAGTATCCTTGCCTAGAGAATTCCATGGACAGAAGAGTCTGGCTGGCTACAGTCCACAGATTGCAAAGAGTTGACCACAACTGAGGACTAACGCTTACACTTTCTTTCATTTTGCTTTCCATATGCCACTGTTTGATTTTTCTAAATATAAATTTTCACTTTTTCTGCTGCAGTTCCTTTCTCCACTTCTCCTACTCGCCTTACCTTTCTCAGATTATCCCAATCTGACAAATAGCACCGAGATCATTCTAAGAGTTTGATTCCTCTAGCTTCATAACAGATTTATGAGATGGGAATTATTATTATTCTCACTTTACCTATGAAAGTATGGAGATGTTAAGTAACTTGCCCAAAGTTACACATCGAATGAGCAGCAAATCTGGAATTTAGATACAGGCAATCTGCTTTTAAAAATGTAATTTATTAGACTCTTTTCTGATCTTTTTTTTTTTGTATGTAGAAGAAACATATACATTTTATTTAGGTCTGGCTCCATGTACCTTCATTATTATGTATGGTCTATCGGTTCTTTCCAGTTGCGGGTAATGGAAAAATGCAATCCAAATCTCTTGAGAATAAAAATGGAAACTTCACAGTTCATGAACTTGGAAACTTATCCAGGAGTAGAGCTGGTTTCAGGTGCAGCCTGATTTCAGCCTCTAACACTTCCATCAGAGATCTGACTTTCTGTCTTTGCTACTTTATGCTGCCTTTGGCAGGTTGGTTTCACTCTCAAACTGTACATGATGGTCAGATGTCTGCTGGAGCTCAAGCTCAAGTTCAGTTCTAAAGAGACAGTCTCTTTTTTTGGTGGCTCTTGCCAAAATTCTCTTATTCACTGTATTTGAGCCAACTTCAGACACAGAGAGGTGGAAGTGTGAATTCCCAAAGGAAAATCAAGATTGTTGTCAAAAGGAGAAGAAAAGTGATAGTTCTTATTTTCACCAATACTTCAACTGCAACACTGAACCTCCTAACTGCCCCCTTTTTTATTTGCTAATAAAATAGAACTTTAGACAAAGGACGCACTGGTTTTTCTTCTTCTCTCCCAAAGTTCTGCCTGTTGTCTAGGAGACCTCAATTTTCACATAGACAACCATCCAACAGTACTTTTTATTTCCGGGATTTAAATGGACTTTTATCTATATTCACTGAATGCAAACTGTTTGAATAACATTTATTATGCTTAACTATTTGCATGCCATTTTCCTCCAGATTATGTGTTCTTTGAGGTTGGGTTGTATATCTTTATCCTATCATATTGGCTGCCATGTCTGTTAAATATGCACAAAATTAGTTAATACTCCTTTCAGCAACACCCTGGGTCTGGAGTGAAAAAGAGGATAGCTGGCAAACTTGTGGCAAGGCAAGGAAGGAAACCACTGAAAATAGAGTTGGATTATTCCACCAGTGGAATTCAGCATGACAAAGAGGGGAGTTGCAGGGTAATTGAGAAAACAGGGAGTTATCTAGAAATTAAAAGCTGTGGTGAGCTTGAAAAGGTAGGTTTAGTCAGAAAGAGTGAGACATGGAATGCAAGAAGTTGGGAGTTATTACTGGAGGTTTCATAGTTCAGTATTTCAAAAGTGAATCAAATTGATGCAATTCATGCTAAAAGAACTTAGAATTGAGGAAAGAAACCCGAGTCGAGATGAGGATCATTAGGAGGCAGCAGTACTCAGTTGCCAAAAACTCAGCTTTTGAGATCAGACAGAGTTGGATGTATATTTCATTCTCTTACTTAGCTCCTGTAGAAATGAAAAAAAAAATTAACCTTTATCTGTTTTCTCATCTATAGATGGGACTAATATTTGTATTGGGCTATAAAATTAGATACAAATTATTACTATCATTATAGTAGAGTGGATTGGAGAGCTATGATACAGAGATCTTGAGCCGGTCAGATCTCTTTGGATGACAGAAGAAGCCAGTCTAGAGAGGAAAACAGTGAACTTGGTGCTAATATCCTTGTTAAACAGAAACAGCCAAGAAACGTGGGCAATTAAACTAAGCTGGTGTCAGCTAGAGGGAGGAGGTTCAAAGATGGAGCTTCTGTGAAATGAGGACGGTCACCAGAGGCCTGGAAACTGCCGTGAGGAGCCAGGAGAAAGTGAATCTTCCCTGATGGCCTCCAGGCCAGGTAGAATGCTACCAGCAGAAATACAGCCAGTTTTTGGTGTAATCAAACATCGTGAACACTAAAGGAGGGAGGAGGGTTCAAATGAAGGTGAAAATGAAGCGAAATGAGAGCAGCAATGAGTGTGGGCCGCCGGATAAACTACCAGGGTGTTCACTGTGCATTTGGACACTGCAGTGCCTGGGCACAAGTGAGTAAAGAATTTCACATTAAGGGAATTGCAGAAAAAGCAATATCCTCAAAGGATCCAGATTCAGTTAAGGAAAGGAAATGGAGGGATCAATAGGTAAAAATCAAACATGCATTCCATTGCAAACTCATACATTCCAACCTTTAAAATATTGTCTAGTGACCATTTGCTATGTCTTTATGTCCCTTTTCTCCTGTTCATCCTGTGTCCTCTTTTACATTTATATAGCTCCAAGTGGATTTTTTTTTTTTTTTTTTGGAAGAAGCAGAAGGAACATTTTGGTATCTTTGGTGTTCTACTTCAGATCTCGAACCCACCCTAATCCAAACAAATTGACATTCTTTGCCACAGGCTAAATATGTTCCAGAAATCTAACCCTAATGTACTTGGAAAAATTGATACACTAAATTATTGATGGACAGTTCTTCATATTATTCTAAATCAATTCATGACTTCCATCTATTACGTTGAATGAAAAGGTCTATCAATCATTGTATCAGAGTAGAAAGAGATTAGCTTCAGTTGCCTCGGAACAACCAGCAGCTACTCACAGGAAAGTAGAATCAGACACCTCGATCATTTCCTCTGCCCCTCTTGAATATTATCCGAGCAAAGAGTAACTAAAATAGCTCATTTTTTTTTCCTTTATGGAAAGTCTAGGAAATCACAGGTATCGCATATTAAATAGACTTCTTTAAAAGAAGTCCTTTCTTTTCACATTTGAATCTTCCTTTCTTCCTTCTCTAGAAAGGAAGGTTATCTTTAGAACAAAGGACTAGTCATTTTCTGAGAGCATTTTGAGTGATTAGAGTTCAGGAGTTAAACATTTGGTATGAAAAAATATCTGCGGGTATAGTCGCTGATAGTGATTAAGTGAGTGATAGTCGCTTAGTTGTGTCCTGATAGGGAAATGGTTAACAGAGCTTTGGGTTTACAGATTTATCAGAAATAACAATTCCTGTGGCTTCTGCTTGTCACTGCAAGAACAAGCCACTCTGGATTTTATGGGTCGAATATGATTGCTTTTGAGTCAGATGTGATCTGTGGTAAGATCCCACATGAACGTGCTGTGCTGTGCTTAGTCACTCACTCATGTCTGACCCTTTGCAACCCCATGGACTGTAGCCCATCAGGCTCCTCTGTCCATGCGATTCTCCAGGTAAGAACACTGGAGTGGGTTGCCATGCCCTCCTCCAGGGCATCTTTCCAACCTAGGCATCAAACCTAGGTCTCCCTCATTGCAGGCGGGTTCTTTACCATCTAAGCCACCAGGGAACCCCTCCCACATGAATATCTAGCATTAATAGTTACCATTTTGAATACTACTATACACTATACTATCCTGTTTTTATAGGTGAACAAATGGAAACTCAGAAAAGTTGAATAATTTATCCAAAGTAACACATTTCGTAAGTTGTAGATTCAGAATTCTAACCCTCACTTTTTCTCTTAGTTGTTGCGCTCTTGTTCAGTCTGTAAGTAGTGTCTGAATCTTTTGCAACTGGATGGACTGTAGCCCTCCAAGCTTCTCTGTCCGTGGAATTTCCCAAACAAGAATACTGGAGTGGCTTGCATTTCTTTCTCCAGGAAACTGTCCTGACCCGGGGATCAAATCCCCATCTCCTGCCTTGACAAGTAGATCCTTCATCCTTGAGGCACCTGGGAAGCTCTTTCCACCAGCACTATACTGCTCACAGGGCTTCCCAGGCAGTTTAGTGGGTAAAGAGCCCACCTGCAATGCAGAAGGCATAGGAAATGCGGGTTCAATCCCTTGGCATGCCACTCCAGGATTCTTGCCTGGCGAACCCCACGGAAAGAGGAGCTTGGTGGGCTCTGGTCCATCGGGTGGCAAAGAGCTGGACATGACTGAATTGAGTGAGCACGCATGCACACACACGTACTGCTTATAATTAAAACATGAGTGATTTATTCCAGAAAGAAAATTGCAAACATTATTCTACTGAAAACAGTAACAGAAGACCAAACAAATTTTACAGGCATTTATTTAAATTAATGCTGATAGAGTGGAAAGATATCTGACCAGGTATTTACATTTAGATGATGATCTTTCCATTATTTTGAAATAGTTAAAGAAAAATGCACTATGACTTAATTTCCAAATAGTTTCTTTCCGAGCTTATGGTGAAAGGGAATGCTGCATTGGAAAATTCATAACATCAGTGAACAATTTGAATCAAATTAGACAGAATTTAGGAAGCAGAACAATTGGCTTCAAGACAAAATTTTTCTAACTATTTTCATATATCCTCAAAGAGTGGGACAGAATTACTGTGGGTTTACAGACCAGACATTTCCAGGCATGTTTTCTCATTCAGCCCTGTGGGTCTTAGGGGTCCATGATTTCCAGCCTGTTCTCTCTGCTCTGAGCCTCTCTGACCCGAGACATCAAAGTAGCTGTTTTAATGTGATGTCTCAAGCCATTTCCCCAGCTTTATCACTGTTATCACCATCTCTATCAACTGTGCCTTCCCCTTGTCACTCTGACCTTGAACTTAAGTTTTAGTATGGTATGTAGAATGAGTGTTTTACATAAATGCTTTTGGAAGATCACAATTCTAAGTTATTCTTTGAAAATTAAACTCTGATGACTACAAGTGCAGTTTCAATAACGCTAATTACTGAGAAAGGGATCAATTTTAATACATTTAAGGGTGCTCTTCTGCATCCCAAAGAGTTAAATGGTTAAACAAGTTCTTGTAAGACCTAGAGTTCATTGTCATAATCAAAGTTTACCTTAGAGCAGACCAAAATGAGTTCCAGCTCTCATGCGTTACTGTTTCTGTGAGTTTTCCTGAGCAAGATGAACTCTATCACCTTCAGGAATCTCTCTCTTTTTCAAGAACACCTTTATGTTTTCCTTTTTAACTTTTTATTTTGTATTTATTCTGTATTTATCTTGTATTGTTAATGGCTGTGAGGGATTCTGGCTGACAAGCCCATCTGAAGTCCTGATTAATAGTCAGCAATGACTACCTGTCATGTCAAGAGGGAAGCCTCCGAGATGAAACTAGTACCAGACACCATTTGACTGCAACTTCAAGAAAGTCCATGGAACAAGAACTACTTCATGCCCAGTCAACTACCAGAGTTGGAAGAGATAAGAAATGATTGCTTCTGCTTTATGCTGCTCTGTTCAGGGAGGTTATTATGCAAGATGTTAGAACTGGAGCCATCTAAATCAAAACCCTTAAAATAAAAGCAAATACCTTTATTGTACAAAAGATAGACATCACTGAAATTAAATTTTAATAATCTGCATCTTGTAAAAATAGTGAAGAGGTCAGAGTGCATAAGAAAAATGATTGATAGATGCCCTTGTTTGATGTCTTCCCACTTAGCAGTCTTCCTTTTCAGTGAATAACTAGGAGTGATAAACTTTTCTAACATTGTGCCTCAGATAGGACAGCATTCTTGTTTGTTAGTGCTCGGATTCAGAGCAGGGCAGCCACATTTCCCAGGTTTCCTAGGATGGTCCCCATCTACATATGTGTGGTCCCAGGGTTGTTACTGATGACTCCCCCATCCTTTGCTTTGCTTTCAAAAGTGTCCTAAATTGGACAGTAGATTATATGGTCATGCTTATCTAACTGACCAAATACACAGTCAGGTAGGTCATTATTCTCGAAATTTTTCTCACCCACATTAAAATAATGGTTAATGTGTGAAATTGCTTTATGTTAATTAACCTAGTGAGACCAGATCCATAGATCATGTCTGTGTAGAGAGTACAATGGCTAGGCTTCACCACATCATGATCAGTGAACCCAAGAACATTTGGGTTACATGGCTGTCCATCACAGTCATACTGAATTTATGAGGATTATCAATGTCATGCTCTGATGAAGCGGGATTTGAAATGTGGGCAACAATCACGGGAGTACCAAGGACAGCATGCAAGATTCATTTGTTCCAAAAATACCATAGAAAGCTCACAGCTTCCTTCTATGAGGCATTGTTACGTATTTTACAGCAAACAAGTAGGAGAAAATCTTGAAGTACTAAAGCTCGAAGCCATCATTTACTACCCAGATTGGATTCTTCCTTGCTAAAGAAAATGGAAATAAAAGTCCAAAGTCAAGAAAGCTTGCAGAATGCCAATATTAATCCTGTAGCTTTAGAAAATTTTATAAAATGGCAAAATGAAAAGAACCCTAAAAGGTTGTGCAGGAAGGAGGCCAGACAACTCTTTATTCTGCATCAACAGTATCCAGGGAAGAAAATTCCACTCTTTTTATCTTAGCAGCCTGTTCCAAAGTCTAAAATTTTTTACAATTAGCAAAGTTCTGTTTAGTCACAGGCATACAGTTTTTCAAAGTGCTTTTGTATAAATCGTCTCTGGCATTGGGTAGAAAAAACACACACACCTGACTGATTTTTTTTTTTTTTTTTTTACTGAAACTGCATAGCTAAAACCTGATAGTTCTAGCTAGTTTTAAATTTCTTTCATGACATTCAAGTCTCTCACATTCCTCCTGCTTTTTAACATTTAAATCATTTTAGCTGAATTTTCAAATCACATACTTTCTTCAGCTCTCTGGTTCCTTCTGGCAAAATGCTCAGAGGCCATGGTATCCATGCTTTTATCAAATGTTTTAATTCATTATTTTAATTTAATATAAGTTCCCATTATTATTGGTGTGTAAGTGCAATCTTGAGAGTCCCTTGGACTGCAAGAAGATCAAACCAGTCAATCCTAAAGGAAATCCATCCTGAATATTTATTGGAAGGACTGATACTAAAGCTGAAACTCCAATACTTTGGCCACCTGATGAGAACTGACTCATTGGAAAAGACCCTGATGCTTGGAAAGATTGAAGGTGGGAGGAGAAGGGGATGACAGAAGATGAGATGGTTGGATGCCATCACCGACTCTAAGGACATGAGTTTGAGTAAACTCTGGGAGTTGGTGATGGTCAGGGAAGCCTGGCATGCTGCAGTCCATGGGGTTGCAAAGAGTGACTGAGTGACTGAACTGAATTGAAGTGCCATCTGTGTGTGTATTTAGTCTCCAAGTCGTGTCTGACTCTGTCATGATTCCATGGACTGTAGCCTGCCAGCCTCCTCTGTCCACTGGATCCTCCAGGCAAGAATCTTGGAGAAGGTTGCTATTTCCTTCTCTAGGGCATCTTCCTGAACCAGGGATCAAACCCACGTCTCCTGCAGGCAAATTCTTTACCACTGAACTACTGGGGAAGCCCAAGTGCAGTCTAGAGTATATTATGTCCCATATGAATATGCTTATTAACAGAATGTTATGATCATAGGGAATGATCAAATTCAAAATAATTGAAATGCTCTTAGCTTTTTGCTGTTTTCAAAGACCACTTCCTTCAGTTCAAATTTTAAATAACATTTTTATGGTTTTCAATGTAGTTTTAAACTGTCTTAAGCATTCACATTTCTGTAAGTCTTCTAAAACTAACAAATACCTTAAAATAATGTATGTAAAGTTGATATATACAACTAGATATAAATAAACAGTTAAAAATGAGACACACGTGTATATTTAGTATATCCATAGAGAATATATTGGGGCTTCCCTGGTGGCTCAGTGGTAAAGAATTTGCCTGCAATGGAAGAGATGCAGGAGACATGGGTTTTATCCCTGGGTTGGGAAGCTCCCCTGAGGGCATGACTGGGGAGGCCACAGTAGATGAGGTCACAAAAAGTCGGACACAACTGAAGTGACCAAAACCTGAGCACATACAACATATTAAATTGGAGGAACCTGGATATTACAACAAAAGAAGTAAAATTTGACCTGTTCACTATATTTGTGTTTTCTGAAAAATGACAAAATATATGGCATAGAAAAGTCTCTATTTATAAACATTGGTCCATATCTGCCAGGATTTGTAACTACAAAATATAGACTCAGAAGCATCTGCTTCAAACCTTATTCTTTTAGAAGGGCATTTTCTTATCCTTAGCATTTTGCTCTATTTTTCAACGATATTGAGTAAGCTACACTTTTTCTAATGTAGTTCACAGGCCAACACTATATGAATTCACTTTTGGTTCCTTATTTATATTAGGAGATGATAATAAATAATAGAGCTAAGAAAGCGAAGAGCAGGAACTGTCAACAGCACAGTGTTGGTAGGGAAGAGTGATTTATTTCTCATTGTTAAACATCACTGTTGAAATCTGTCAAGCAGCTTGACGGTCAACTATAAAAGCGTCAATAAATATGAGACCTAGGCTTCTTGCTGGAGAACAACAGAGGAGAGTCAGGAAACACTCTTTTCCTTGGCGGAGATAATGAGGCACTCAGAGAGACATAATAGTTCCACCTGATTTTCTTCTTTGCAGCTCCAAGTTCAAGGATAGCACTCTGCTCACTGTGGGAATAATATAAGCTTTGTAATAACTTTAGCCTAGGACTGCATAATAGGATTAAAATGGTATCAAGTTTGTTTAGTTGAACAGCATGTAGCAAGCTTGCACTGCGAATAGAGATCCTTACACCATGTTAGAGGAATTTCCTTAAGAACAAAGTGGGGAAAATGCAGAAAGAGGGAAGGGAATCAACTAGGAGACAGTGGAGACCAGGGCAGGTCATGGGGGAGGAAGGGAACTCAGAGCCAGAGGGTTCAGAGGAATTCTTGCTCATCTAGTGTAGCCACACCCGCATCCCCTTCCCAGACCTCCCTCTCGTCCTGCTTTTTATTCTGCTTTTTTTTTCAATCTAAACTTCAGGGAAATCTCAACTTCCTGAATTTTTGCTCTTTCTTCTTAACCTTTATAGAATATTGAAATTGAAATCAGGCACATGATGATAATTTGAGGCTCTAAGTACGCAAATTTCATAATTTCTCATCTTCACCTGTGAACCATAAGACACACACATACCAAAGGTATAATTTAATATGGTTTTCCTATAGAGTTTTATGTGGTTTTAGAATAATAAATTTAGGGATCAAAAATTTTGGCTTTGTGTCCCAAATGTCGGGTTTAGAATTTATGATTACCACAAATCCATTCTTCAAGTAAAGAGGATTTGCTATTATATTTTTATGACAATATGAGACTTTCTATATAAACACAAGTCAGACAAATATTTATAGACTCTAGGCACTAATTAGTTGTTTAGAAAGTATACGTAGTAGTGTAATTAGTTATATGAAACAATAGAAAATGTGGTTGCCATAAATTAAACCTACTCCCACTGCTGGAAATTCACAACATGTGGATTGTGCTGAGGCACTTATGGTGGCCTCATCTTGACAGAAAAAGAGACAGAAGGGCAGGACTTCCTATAATATTATTAGCAGCTCTGGAGGTGCCCTATATCACAGGTTTCTAGATTCCATCAGGCTCCCCTCTGGTTCAATACAATTTTTAGCTTCTTTCTAAGAGCAATTTCAATCTCATGAGTAGATGTCGGGTTTTAAAGACTGATGCAATTGATGTGCAAACATACTAACATTATAAAAGCTATAAGTATTTTGAGGTCAAATGTTAGAGTTGAAAAGTCTTTAGAGGTCATCTAGTCCTACTTGCTGCACAACACATAGATCCCTTTCTTCCAGCTGTGGATCATAACTCACTTCATAGACCAGTTAGAGAATCTGAGCCACCAGCTCAGACGGTAAAACGTCTGTCTACAATGCAGGAGCCCCGGGTTCAGTCCCTGCGTTGGGAAGATCACCTGGAGAAGGAAATGGCAACCCACTCTAGTACTATTGCCTGGAAAACCCCATGGACAGAGGAGCCTGGTAGGCTACAGTCCATGGGGTTGCAAAGAGTCGGACATGACAGAGCGACTTCACTTAACCTTCTAGGGTTGTGAAGTCACTTTAAATATGGACTGCTGCTACTGCTAAGTCACTTCAGTCATGAGGCAATGGCACCCCACTCCAGTACTCTTGCCTGGAAAATCCCAAGGATGGAGGAGCCTGGTGGGCTGCAGTCCATGGGGTCGCTAAGAGTCGGACACGACTGAGCGACTTCACTTTCACTTCTCAGTTTCATGCATTGGAGAAGGAAATGGCAACCCACTCCAGTGTTCTTGCCTGGAGAACCCCAGGGACGGGGGAGCCTGGTGGGCTGCCGTCTATGGGGTTGCATAGAGTCTAGCATTAATTAAATTAAGAAAAATTGATTCAAGCCAATGGATAGAATGAAGAAACATAAAGTGGTTTGATGTGTATGTGTGTTTGTATGTTTATAATTCACTTTACCCTCTTTGCCAGAAAACAAAATGCTGGTTTAGCAGTGTATTTTCTCAACTTCTATATTTAACTGATTCCATCCTGTAGGACTTAATCACACTAGACTTTATTTACAGATTTTCACAATTCCAAGGTCCTCAATGAATGAAAAAAATCCATGTTGAAATAAATTGATCAGACATGTCTTAATGATCAATCAATTCTCCAGGTGCAATTATATCTTGGCTTTGGCAATCAGAGGTGTTCTATAATTGATCACTCAAACATGTCCCATCTTGTTTATTTCAGATGCTCAAGTTCTCTAAATTTGAAGGGAAATTTTAGTGTTTTTAAAAGCATTAATTTATTTGGTTCTCTCAAGTTTTACAAATTGTCAATAATTGATGAAATGATCTGTCCTGTACCCCCTTCTTTCTCTATTTTCCCATCTACTTCAGGGCTTTCCAATGCTCGGCTAATTTATAGAAACTCCATAATTTCAAGCACGATGTTCAGGTCTATAATACACTGCATTTAATGGCGGATTGCCTTAGTGATAACTTTTGTTCATCATTTAGTATGATATGGCTATGAAATTTGATAGAGGGATACAATCTGAAATTGGTAATTATCTCACAGTTTCATACTATGTGAGCTTGGTCCTTATTCTGTTCATCTCTTCATTCATCTTCAGTTCGGTATCTTTATTATATTCTAATCTATACTGTTCTAGTTTTTTTAAATGCAATTGTCTCAACTTCCATTTAGAATATAAATGACAAGTCAGAATCTATTAAAATGTTTAAATCACTACAGTCACCGTATGATTAGAAACACTTTTTTTTTTCTCACTTTGTTCTTTATGTAGCACAGAGCCTGGCTCTTTAAATTTAATAATGTGATTGTCATGTATAAATTGCCTCATAGCTTCTGCCTTATACAGTATGGAACTACTTTCAACAACGGATAATCCACAGCAAACATGAAACATCTGACACGTGTTTCATGACTCCTCTATTCTGAATGAGCTCAGACAACCTTCCCAAGAAGCCCAGGAGTCTGTGATACTGGATAGGAAGAAACCGAGGAGAAGGGTCAAGACAGTTCATCAGTCCTGGAAAGTAGATACAGAATCAGACAGGCAAAAGCTTCTCTAGTATGAACATATGCAAGTTTTGTGATCACATTATTAAATTTTGCATTAGCAGACTGCTTGAGGTATAGTTGCCTGATCAGCGTGTGTCAGATATACTGGCAGCCACCTGATTTCTTTGAAAATGCAACCCATAAAAATAAGCCCAAGGCGAAACTGACACAGAGGTCTTCTCAAGCCAAATGATGGCAAAGAATATTAAGACAGGATTTTTATGATTCAGAACAAGACTCCCCATCATAAAACTGCTTGGTGAGTAGGCTAAATTGTTTCTTCTACTTTAAATGTAATATTTTCATACCACTCAGTGTCTTATAGCATTGAGAACTGAATGCTTATTATGTGTGTGACCAAGACATATGAAATGGAATAAACTTGTGTGTTTGCTTGGGCATCGAGAAAGGACATTTTTGCATCATTGTCTTTTTACAAGAAGCTGCTGTTTGGTCATCTGTGTATTTTCTCACTGAACGTGTGTTAGGTACATCTGTTGATGACAACTGCGGCTCCTGTCTAAGGCTGCTGAGACTACTGAAGAATTTTGCCTCTTGGTTGGCCTGAAAATTTTTCTCTAACAGAACAATTCTACCTCTCATGGCTGGCACCAAGCGCCCTGTCACCATGGTGCACACATGCTAAGTCACTTCAGTTGTGTCTGACTCTTCTGAAATCATATAGACTAGCTCTGCAGGCCCTCTGTCCATGGGATTCTCCAGGCAAGAATACTGGAGTGGGTTACCATGCCCTCCTCATTCTCTGTTCTATTTGCAGCTCCTAGAACTACGCCTGACTAGTAGGTGTTCAAAATATATGTATTGATTAAACGAATAAATGAGACTAATTATTCATGGACCCACACTCTAACCTGGAGACTTTCACCATAGTGTCCCTTTTGGTTCATTCTCTTTTTTGAGGATAAATGTCTCTGGGAACAGAGGTTCCTTAGGTAACAGAACAGGGTTGCTTAAGTAACAGAATTTAATGTGAGTTTCTCAATCTGTAGTCTTGATAGAAATTAAGTTGGGGTATTCCATTACTGGATAAATGTGATATATAAAGGATATCTGCTTCAGATTTATTATCTAATCCAACATAATTGTTTGTTCTAGTCCATTCCATCAATAAGTGGATTAGACTGACTTTATGGATTAAATGACTTCTTGCCCAATTAGCGTAATTAAGTAGGTGTCATGGTATGCTGTCTAGGACTGCAGAGGTTTAAGCAAGAAGAAATTGGCTTAAAAGAAGTGGATGGATTTCATTAGTCATAGCAATAAATTTTCCTGATTATCACTGTGATATACAAATCAAACAGGAACATTTGTTGTCTACTGAATCCTTAGTATGTGCTGACGTAGTACAAAGAGGCTTCTATCTCACTCAGTACTCATGACAGTCAAGGGAAGGAGGTGTTCCCCCCACTGAACAGATGAGGAAACAAGATCTTAAAGCATTGTATGGAAACTAACCTAGGGAAGAGGCAGAACTGGCAGAGATGTAATTCAAAATCTGATTCTCTCGATTTCAAATCCCATCTTGATCTGCTTATGCTGAGGCTATTGAAAAAGAACAAAATCACATCTACTTGAGGGAGCTCCATAGAATGATTAAATTGAATTGTCTTGAAAATAGAAAATAATACGACCTGTTCCAATTTAAAAAAATTCTTCCTTGGTGTTTGGTTCATACAGACTGCTACTGTGCGTTCGATCATCCTCATAACCTGCCCCTTTTCACGCTGTGTTCAGTGCAATTTTGCTTGAGAGATTGTCAGCAGAGCAACTTTCTCAAGAACCATAAGACACTGTCAGTTGAAAAGATGACATTAATAGCAGAAGTGGAAAGGAGGGCAATTTGTCTTATGTTTCAATTTCAAGATAATAGACTAATCCCATCAATGGGAAAGTTTATCTTAAACTTCTCTCCTCATCCCACTCCTCTCCCCAAAATAGCATCTCTCACTCTAGACTTTCCAAAGTCTTCTCTAAAAAGTAGTCTTTTTGAAATTCTTGGACTTGGAGATACTGTTTTTTATTTTTTTTTTTAAAAGAGGTAGACTATAAACTTGTCAAGGGCTTTCATCCATGAACTTGTTCTGGAGAGGGTCATTGATATTTTAAGTGCTTTTTGACACTGAAAAATAAATCAGGAGACAACTTTATGGAAAAATGCTGTCAGTGGAAAACACAATTGGTGAGTGAGTTTGATCAGTTTGATTTTAACAGAAGGGAAAATCAAACAGGAATTTAAAAATACTCTTCGTTAGTCTTTTTAAAAAAATTTTACTCAGCAAAACTGTGGAGACAGTAAAAAGATCAGTGGTTGCCAGGGGCTCGAGTGGAAGGAGGACTAAGTAAGTAGAGCCTATAGAATTTTTAAAGGAGTGAAAATACTATAAAGATGGGTATATGGCATTCTCCATCTGTCAAAATCCTTAGGATATACACCACCAATAATGAACCCCAATGTAACCTGTGGACTCTGGGAAATAATGATGTGTCAGTGTAGGTTTATCAGTTGTAACAAATGCACCACTCTGATGGGGGATTTTCTTTTTCATTTTTTAAAATTGAAGTGCAGTTGATGTACAATATTACATAAATTACAGGTGTACAACATAGAGATTGATAATTTTTAAATGCTATATTCCACCTATAGCTACTACAAAATACTGCCTATATTCCCTGCATTGTGCAATACAGCTTTGTAGCTTGTTTATTTTGTACATCATTGTTTGTACCTTTTAACTCCTGTCCCAATCTTGCACTCCCCTCTTCCCTCCCCACTGGCAGCCACTAGTTTGTTCTCTATATCTGTGAGTCTGTTTCTTCTTTGTTATAGTCACTAGTTTGTGATGGGGGATGTTGATATCGAGGGAGGCTGTGCCTGTGTGGAGACAGAGAGTATATGAGAAATCTCTGTACCTTCCTCTCAATTTTGCTGTGAATCTTAAACTACTCTAAAAATACATTTTACAAAACTGTAGGTTTTTTTCGGTGACCTGAAGTTGAAGGAAGAGTCCAAAAGGGCGGGGATATATGTATATGTATAGCTGATTCTTTTCTTTTTTGCTACATAAACTAACACAACATTGTAAAGCAACTGTGCTCCAATAAAAATTAATTTAAAAATATGTGTTTTCCTTCTGTTATTTAAGAAGATAAAGCAGCTTAGAGTGACCTGCAAAGTTTGCTGACGAAAAACTCCCTCTCTGCTATCGATGCATTCTGATGGTCCCAGCCTGTCTATAAGGCTGGTTTCTGCCTGCGGAAGAGCTATAAAACCTTTGCTCTGTATCTCAGGTAAGACCAATATCTGATTAAAAAGATGAACGAGCTGGTAAGTAAGATATATATTTGTTGAAACTGAGAACTTATTCATAAGCAGTACTAAAAATATCTCCACAACTTGACCCAGAAGCAAGATAACATCATTAAAAATGTCCTTGACAGGAATAAAAAAGTGATAAACAGGATTTTTAATAAAAAATAGTCACTGGTGTTAATAATTTATATTTAATCTTTTATCTGTATTTTGATATACTATCTCTGTATTTAGGAACTTTTATTAAACATATCCTGAAATTAAAACTTTTTTTGTATGAGACTGATGCGACGGACATGAACTTGGGCAAATTTCTGGAGATGATGATGGACAGAGAGGCCTGGCCTGCTGCAGCCCATGGGGTCGCAAAGAGTTGGACATAACTGGGCATCTGACAACAACAATAAAGTAGAAGCTATTTAGCAATCAAGGTCGCCTGCCTTATCTATTTACTGACTCATAAATTATTGTTATAACTAGTCTTGTTGGTTTCCTATCGCTATAGTAACAAATTGCCACAAACTCAAAGGTTTATTAGGAGTGTTCTTGCCTGGAGAATCCCAGGACGGGGGAGTCTGGTGGGTTGCTGTCTATGGGGTCTCACAGAGTCAGGCACAACTGAAGTGACTTAGCAGCAGCAGCAGCAGCAGCAAAGGTTTATTACATTCCAATCTGGAAGTCAGAAGTTCAAAATGGATCAGCAGGGCTGCATTCCTCCTGGAGATTCTGAGGGAGAATCTGGTTGCTTTTCTTTTCTAGCTTTTGGATTGTCGCTAAGTTGTGTCCAACTCTTACGACCCCATGGACTGCCGCCCACCAGGCTCGGCCACCTGCAATCCTTGGCTTGTGGGCCCTTCCTCCATCTTCAAGGCCTGCAGTCAGTGTGGCATCATCCAAACTCTCTTTCTTTCCTTCCACTGTCACATCAGCGTTTGATTGACCCTGCTGCCTCCCTCTTATAGGGACCCTCGTGACGACATTGGATCTGCCCAGATATTCCAGGATACTTTCACAACTCAAGGTCTTTAACACATCGGTAAAGTCTCCATTTCAATGTGAGGTAACATATGTTCCAAGGATTAGGACATGCACATTTTGGGGGGGACCATTATTCTGTCTGCCACACTAAGCTGCTGGATATAGATAGCTCCTGACACCCATTCCAGCAGAGTCTAAACATGCCAAAATATTTTTAAGTTTTATTATATTACACAATTAATAATGAATACATAAAAGTATTCTCATTGTCATATATGCAAAAATATTATGCTAACACCAAGTCTTACTTCACCATCACGTTTAATGTCCAGGCCCTTCCCTTCTAGTGACCATTATTATTTATTTGGCTGCGTCAGGTCTTTGTTGTCATGCAGGATCATTCGTGTGGGGCACAGACTCTCTAGCGGTGGCACTTGGGCTCTGGAGCACGGGCTCAGCAGTTGCCGCCCACAGGCTTAGCTGCTGCACAGCTTGTGGGATCTTAGTTCCTTGGCTAGGGATTGAATCCAGCCCCCTGCCTTGCATGGTGGATTCTTAACCACTAGACCACCAGGGAAGTGACCAAGTAGCCATTACTATCAATGAATATCTTATATGCTATGAGGCCTTTCTATATATTTGCATAAACAAATGTCTCTATACAAAAATGGTACATAGTATTTTTTTAAGATATAAATGATAATGTATATTCCCATATCCAAATAACATTTTCCCATAAGATACTAAAAATTCAGAAAAGGGATATAATATGTTGGGGTATAATCATTTTGTTGATATATATGCTTATATCTCTTTTTTTAAACAAGCAAGTTTAACTACTTAAAATTGCTGCAATACCTCATGCATATCTCTCTAGGCACACTACTAGAATGGTTCTCTAGAGAGCTCTAGAGCTGGAAGTGGCAAGGCATAGGAGATGCGCCTCAAGAAGTTCTGGTACATATATATGTGTGTGTCTGGTACATATATATATATATATATGTATATATATATATATATATATATATATATATATATCAGTTCAGTTCAGTTCAGTTCAGTTCAGTTGCGCAGTCATGTCCGACTCTTTGCAACCCCATGAACTGCAGCACGCCGGGCCTCCCTGTCCATCACCAACTCCCAGAGTTTGCTCAAACTCACGTCCATCGAGTCAGTGATGCCATCCAGCCATCTCATCCTCTGTTGTCCCCTTCTCCTCCTGCCCCAAATCCTTCCCAGCATCAGAGTCTTTTCCAATGAGTCAACTCTTCGCATGAGGTGGCCAAAGTACTGGAGTTTTAGCTTTAGCATCATTCCTTCCAATGAACACCCAGGGCTGATCTCCTTTAGAATGGACTGGTTGGATCTCCTTGCAGTCCAAGGGACTCTCAAGAGTCTTCTCCAACATCACAGTTCAGAAGCATCATTTCTTCGGTGCTCAGCTTTCTTCACAGTCCGACTCTCACATCCATACCTGATCACTGGAAAAACCATAGCCTTGACTAGACGGACCTTTGTTGGCAAAGTAATGTCTCTGCTTTTGAGTATTTATTTATATATATGAATATTGGTCAAAAAAAGGAATGAAATTGGGTCATTTGCAGTGATGTGGATGAACCCAGAAAATGTCATATAGAATGAAGTGAGTCAGAAAGTGAAGCACAAATATCGGAGGCAGACGCTTTAACCTCTGAGCCACCAGGGAAGCCCATTGTATATTAATGCATATATATGGAATCTGGAAAAATGGTACCGATGACTCTATTTGCAGGGGAGGAATAGAGACATGGACATAGAGAATGGACTTGGGGACACATCAGAGAAGATGGTGGGACAAACTGAAAGAATAGCACTGGCTCGTATACACTACCATGTGTGGAATAGCTAGCCTGTGGGAAGCTGCCGTATAGCACAGGCAGCTCAGCCTGGTGCTCTGTGATGACCTGGAGGTGTGGGAGGAGGTTGGAAACGTAAGGGAGGTTCAAGAGGGAGGGGACATATGTATACATATAGCCGATTCTTGTTGTCATACAGCAGAAACAAACACAGCTTTGTAAAGCAATTATCCTCCAATTAAAAAAAAAAATCTAACAAATACCACAAAATTGCTTTCCAAAGTGACTGCACCAATTTACTACTAGCAGCTTTGGAGAGTTATTGTCACCTTTAGGCTCAATAAATAGCTTTTGATATTATAGCATTTTCCCCTTAATTAGATCATTTTTTTTTAAAATGGCATCACATGGTTGCTTTAATTCCCATTTCCTCCCTGACCCGTGAGGCTGCGTGTCCTGTTTACTGGCTGTTTAGTCTTCCCCTTTGGAATCACCAATTTATATTCTTTCCTTATTTTTGTAGAGCATTAAAATTTTAATTTGTAAGAGTTGTGTTTTTATATGCTGAACATGAACTATTTTCTTGTGATAGAGATTTCAAATATATTTCCCTTTTCTATTGTTTGGTGTAAAAGCTTTTATGGTTACGTATAAGGCCTTTTAATTTTGAGGTAGTCAAATTTATTACTCCTTTAATATTTTGTTTTTCATCTGCTCCAACCCCATTTATTGAATAATGTATCATTTCCTTAGTGGTTTAAAAACACCAGCTTTATTTATTTACAAAATCTACATTTATTAATGTGTCTGTTTCTTGATTCTTTGTTTTGATTGATTGACATGCTATTCTTATTGTGATCCTTTTTTTTTTCTTCTTTTTTTATTAAGTTGCTCAGTTGTCCCATGGGCTATAGAGTCCATGGAATTTTCCAGGCAAGAATACTGGAGTGGGTAGCCTTTCCCTTCTCCAGGGGATCTTCCCAATCCCAGGGATCGAACCCAGGTCTCCCACATTGCAGGCAGATTCTTTACCAGCTGAGCCACAAGGGAAGCCCAAGAATACTGGGGTGGGTAGCCTATCCCTTCTCCAGGGAATCTTCCCAACCCAGGGATCTAACCCAGGTCTCGCACACTGCAGGTAGATTCTTTACCAACTGAGCTATCAGGGAAGCCCTATTGTGATCCTAGCCAGCTTAATTTCTGTATGTTGTTTAGCTATGCTTTCATAATACACTTTTTTCTTCTTTGTCAAAAATGTCTCAGATATTCTTATAGTTAAGACCTCCTACATGATATTGTGAATCAGCGTGTCAAATTCCTTCAAAAATCCTCTTGGAATTTGGATTTGGACTATTTTTTTGAGAACTATAATGAATTTCTTCATTTATTCAGATTATTATTTCTGTCATTCTGGATAATTTTATAGTTTCCTTAAAGTCTTGCATATTTTAATTTCTCTTTTACAGGATTTAAAAAATATTTTTCATTTATTGTCTTAGTGCTCTGGCAAAATGCCCCATTACAGTGTTTTAATTAAATGATAGTAGAGAAAAATATTTCTGGTTTTCATCAAATGTTAAATGTGATGCTTACGTTTGAAATTTTGTAAATATCTTTTATTAGTTAGTGAAGCTCACTTTTAGTACATAAAAAACCTTCTCCCTTTTCTTTTCGTGGTGAAAAGAGGACTAGCAACACAGACTCAGTTTGTTCTTGAATAAGAACACAAGAGTTCTGGAGAACCATGAGGGTTCTTCCACTTTTACTTTTTGAGTGTGTGCACAGCACATGCTCTATAATAGACCACCTGGCAAATGCCTAATGACCCTCTAGGACAATTCCTAAGCATCTTTGTTTTTGTCAAAATCACACCAACATCATTTTTGTTGTCGTTCTACTAGCTAAAACACAGTCCTTTGTGATAATGATTAATTGTGAGAGAAGCTGAGAAATGCAACCTCACTGGGTGTCCAGGAAAAAAAGAGATAACATTTTGGTGAAGAGCCAGCAGCTTTTGTCATAATCTGTAGATAGAAGACCCAAAATTTGAGCCCAAGTTTTCAGCCTACAAAATCTCTGCTCTTTTCATTATATCATAATGTCCTTGACTATCCACCAAATAGAAGCAAAGAAGAGATTTTTTTTACAGAATAAACACGGCCTATTGAATCTTGCCCGTTAACCTGTCACAGAGAGACTGGCCTGGAGCTCATCCTTGGCAACCTTTATTATTTTCTTCTTTGCAGGCAACTGCCAATCTATCTCCCTTCTAACTGCCCAAATTCTTTGAAATGCAATGTTTCTGTTTTATCTTCAGTGTTCCTGCATCCATGACCTAAGTTGGAGCCTTGCTCTAAGCCAAGTTCACAAGGATAAGTTTCTCTTTTCCTCCAATTTGGGTTCCCAATTGCCATCTTCCTCCAGAAGAAAACTGCTACTACTTCTCCATGGACTCCTAAGGGGTCATTCTTTGCCTACATCATAACTGAAGGTTGCCAAGACCATGTGGAAATATGCCTCACCCACTATGATGTAAACTTAGCTCCTATTTAAATATTTACCTAGTGGATGATTTTCAATCCTTTCTCATGCCTTCTGTGTTGTGTTCTAAATAAACTATTAGACTTTGCTGAGAAATTGTTGTATACGACAGAATTTTAACCCTGAAACCCTGATCCAAGATAAAGTTTGGAAAAGCTATTTCATTTTAACTTTGCTAGAATATAAATCATGCCACCTCTTACACAAATCAACAAGTAAATTCTCTGTTACTTTCCAAGATAACCCAGCATGATCCTTGTTAGCTTTCTTTCTGTTTAGAGAAAGATACACCATCATCAGATATTTTTATGAAGTAACTGAAAGAAAAAAGGTCTCAACCAGCATGTTGCAAAAGTTGATATTTATTAACCAGTATGTTACTAAAGTGTTTTTTTTTAATTTCCACTATATTTTCAGTCAGTCCATTGGTTATTTCTAGTTATTTTTATCACTTTAATTTTTTGTCATTATAACATGCATTCTGAACCTCCAGTAGAACTTTCTTACTGAGTAACCACAAAAAATGAGATAAGTGAAACATCCCTAAAATGGGTTTTCATTTCTTCATTGTAATCAAAGACACTCTTATTGAATAAATTGAAACAGGTAACAAAAATTGACCTAAATTATTATCTCACATACTATGAGTCTGGAAATATAAAATAGAAACTAAGATTATAAACATATGAGTTACTTTGCAACATTTTTTCAACAACTTAACAGTTCATAAGAGCAATTTAGGATAACAAAAGTCTGGATCTCTAGGAGCCATTGCAAATCAATATTCAGAGCTATGAGCAACGTGGTGCAAAACAGTTAAAAGGATCTCCAGTAAGCAATTGCTTATAAGAAAGCCCCTTGTTGGGGATGATTTAAGGTCAATATTTTACATTTTTCGACTCCCATTTAGACACTCGTGTGATGCAGCATTGCGGGTATTTTCAATCTAACCATGCCTGTGCTACTATTAATATAAGTGGCTACTGCCCTAGTTCTTGCCTGATGAATTGGTAATACTTCTTTGTCCTCTGGATGCTTACTATGAGCCAAGTGGCATTTTTTTTTCTGCTGCCATATGCTCCATCAATCTGTAAGCACTTGTTCTATATTTAAGTGATACTTAGTTCAGCTCATTTATGAAATTGGCTTTGGTGTCATGTATTAAAGACATAGCTGGCTTTGCTGTTCCTTAAAAAAAAAAAAAAACCCTGACAACTGGTCAGACATTATAATGTAAATGTGCTAATGAAGACAAATATATCTACTGAATTAAAAACATTATCTCAGAACCACAGCTTTCTGTATTTTTCTGGAGACACAAATGATCTTATTCAGAAATTCTTTCCCCTGATGGTATTGGAAGAAATTTACAATACAGCCAATATATGCTTAATTAAAACATTCCACATATGATATCAAAGCATTTTATCTTTTCTCACTGCAACAGAAATAGGACTATCCAGTAGTCATAAAAAGAAGACTGAAGAAGTATCATGGAGCCTCCACAGCTCCACAACATTTAGACACAAAAGTCATCTGATGCTGTGAAAGTGTAAGTTAGTGTTAAACTGGTTTTATATTGAGTCTCTATGACTTGAGAGAAATCCCACAATACTAGCAATTTTAACTATAGGAAGATAAAACTGAATCAAAGTGATTAGATCCAGTGGCTGTGATGATAATAAATATATGTACATATTGCCAAGGTATACAATTGTAGTTAGAACTATTGATTTAAAATATACTTGGTATTGAAAAAGCATCAGCAACCTGCTCTGCTAAAAGTCGTTTCCTCAGCTTTTCTTTCTGCTGTGTCTCTGGGGAGGTTTTTCCTGGGAGAACTGCCATCAGTTGTATTCAGGACCAGAAGTCCTAAGGGAGGGATAATGCTGATATACAGAGGGAAGCATCAACATTCATCTTTGGGTGAAGACAAATCAAAACCACTTATTTATTATAATTGATGTTTGAAATACTTGTTCATTTTATTCCTCAGAACTCATCTAAATAGACCATATTCTGAGTTCTATGCCATTATATGAGCTTCCCTGGTGGCTCAGATGGGGAAGAAACTACCTGCAATGTGGGAGACCCAAGTGTGATTCCTGGGTTGGGAAAATCCTTTAGCGGGAGGGAATGACACCTCATTCCAGTATTTTTACCTGCTTCATTTTTTTAATTTTATGCCATTTTATTGGTGGAGAAAATATATTTTTTAAAATATAGTTTATACTGGCTACTAAGCAGTTTAGAAATTGTAAACATTTGCTTTGTTGTTGTTCCGTAGCTAAGTCATGTCTGACTCTGCAACCCCGTGGACTGCAGCACCCCAGACTCCTCTGTCCTCCACTATTAATTAACACCAACTATTAAACAAGTGAAAACTCTGATAGTCTTTGATTCTCAAAGTTATAAATAATATATGAAAAATATGTCTTCTTTTATTACCTTGATTATTTCTTTTATCATTCAGTTTTATTGAGGCTAATTTACATGCAGCAAATGATGCTGTTAAATAGGCCAGCAAATTTGGAAAACTCAGCAGTGGCCACAGGACTGGAAAGGGTTACTTTTCATTCCATCCTCAAAGAAGGCAACACCAAAGAATATTCAAACTATCATATAACTGTGCTCATTTCACATGCTAGCAGGGTAATGCTCAAAATCCTTCAAGCTAGGCGTCAACACTAAAGTGAACCAAGAACTTCCAAATGTAAAAACTGGATTCAGAAAAGGAAGAGGAAGCAGAGATCAAATTGTCAACATCTGTTGGATCATAGAAAAAGCAAGGGCATTAAAAAAAAATCTACTTCTGCTTCATTGACTACACTAAGCCCTTTGACTGTATGGATCATAACCAACTGTGGAACATTCTTAAAGAGATGGGAATACCAGACCAACTGACCTGCCTCCTGAGAAACCTGTATGCAGGTCAAGAAGCAAAAGTTAGAACTGAATATGAAACAACAGACTGATTCAAAATTGGGAAATGAGTTTATCAAGGCTGTATATTGCCACTCTGCTTATTCAACCTATATGGAGTACACCATGCAAAATGCTGGGCTGGATGCCGCACAAACTGGACTCAAGATTGCCAGGAGCTGTATCAAAAACCTCAGATATACAGGTGCCACCACTCTTATGGCAGAAAGTGAAGAGGAACTGAAGAGCCTCTTGTTGAAGGTAAAAGAGGAGAGTGAAAAAACTGGCTTAAAACTCAACTTTCAAAACATGAAGATCATGGCCTGTCCCATCACTTTATGGCAAATAGATGGAGAAACAATGGAAACAATAGCAGACTTTATTTTTGGGTGCTCCAAAATCATTGCAGAGGATGACTGCAACCATGAAATTAAAAGACGTTTGCTCTTTGGAAGAAAAGCTATGACCAACCTAGACAGCATAATAAAAAGCAGAGACGTATCTTTGTCAACAAAGTGAAAGTGAAGTGAAAGTGAAGTTGCTCAGTCGTGTCCAACTCTGTGACCTGTGAACTGTAGCCCACCAAGCTCTTCCGTCCATGGGATTCTCCAGGCAAGAATACTGGGGTGGGTTGCCATTTCCTTCTTCAACAAAGGTTGTCAACAAAGATTCATCTAATCAAAGCTTTGGTTCTTTCAGTAGTCATGGATAGATGTGAGAATTGGACCATAAAGAACGCTGAGAGCTTAAGAATTGATGCTTTTGAACTGTGGTGTTGGAGGAGATCAAACAAGTCAATCTTAAAGGAAATCAGTCCTGAATATTCATTGGAAGGACTGATGCTGAAGCTGAAGCTCCAATACTTTGGCCACCTGATGCCAAGAACTGACTCATTTGAAAAGACCCTGATGCTGGGCAAGTTTGAAGGCGGGAAGAGAAGGGGATAGACAGAGAAGGAGATGGTTGGATGGCATCACCAACTCGATGGACATAAGCTTGAGCAAGCTCCAGGAGTTGGTGGTGGATAGGGAAGCCTGGTGTGTTGCAGTCCACAGGGTCTCAAAGAGTCAGACACGACTTAGCGACGGAACAATAACAGTGATATTTTATTAATATTTTATTAGTGTTTCAATTTGCATTTTCTTGATGATATATAATGCAGAGTATCTTTCATATGCTTATTTACCATCTGTACATCTTCTTTGGTGAGTTATCTGGTAAAGTTTTTAGCTAATTTTTCAGTTAAATATTGTTCCCTTAGTATTGAGTTTTAAGTTATGATATATATTTTGAATCACAGTCTTTTATCTTATGTGCTTTTCGCTTGTATTTTCTCCAATTGTGGCTTGTCTTATCTATCATTCTCTTGACATTTTCTTTTGTGGAGCGGAAGTTTTTAATTTTAATGAAGTCTGGTGTATCAATTATTTCTTCCATGAATTGTGTCTTTTTTTTTTTCATCTAAAGATAATACCCAAGGTTATTAATGTTTTTTTCTATGTTATCAACTAGGAGTCTTTCAGCTCAACATTTTACATTTAGGTTTGTGATTCACTTTGAGTGAATTTTTGTAAAGGGTCTAAGGTCTGTGTCTATATTCATTTTTTGAATGTTGACTGTCTACTTGCTTCTGAATTATTTGTTGAAGAGACTATCTCACCTCATTGTATTGCCTTTGCTCCTTCATCAAAGATGTTTTCTATCTTCCTGGGGTCTGTTTCTGGGCTCTATATTATGTTCCATTGATCTATTTTTCTATTTTATCACTGATTCCAGACTGTCTTGATTACCATAGCATTATACTTAAGTCCTAAAGTCCTAGAGTGTCAGTTCTCCAACTTAGTTTTTCTTTCTTTCCTTCAGTATCACATTGGCTGTGCTGGGTCTTTAGCCTCTCCATAGAAGCTGTAGAATCAGTTTGTTGATACACACAAATTAACGTGGCAGGATTCTGATCAAGACTCCATTGAATCTATGTCCCTGTATTTTTGTCATATAAATGGAGCCATATAATATCTATCCTTTTAAATTTGGCTTTTTCACTTACCGTAATGCATTTGCAATTTATTTGTTGTTGAGTGTATTAGAAACTCACTCATTTTAATTGCTAAGCAATGTTCTGTTTTGTGGCTCTAACTGTTTCTTTATCCATTCATCATTTACCAACTGAAAGCCATTTCAGTTGTTTCTAGTTTTTGGTAATCACGAATAAAGTCACTATAAATATTCAAATACACAGTTTTGTATGAAAGCACAAGTTTTCACTTAAGTAAGCAACTAGGAGGAGGATTGCTGGTCATATAAATGTATAAGAATTACTTTAGAGGAAAAATTTGTGAAATACATATATGAATATTGTATAATAAGCTATAATATTTTCTTCAGTTCAGTTCAGTCACTCAGTTGTGTCCAACTGTTTGTGACCCCATGAACCTCAGCATGCCAGGCCTCCCTGTCCATCACCAACTCCCAGAGTTTACTCAAAATCATGTCCATTGAGTTGGTGATGCCATCCAACCATCTCATCCTCTGTTGTCCCCTTCTCCTCCCACCTTCAATCTTTCCCAGCATCAGGGTCTTTTCCAATGAGTCGGTTCTTTGCATTAGACCGCCAAGGTATTGCAGTTTCAGCTTCAGCATCAGTCCTTCCAATGAATATTCAGGACCGATTTCCTTTAGGATGGACTGGTTGGATCTCCTTGCAGTGCAAGGGACTCTCAAGAGTCTTCTCCAACACCACAGTTCAAAAGCATCATTTCTTCGGTGCTCAGCTTTCTTTATAGTCCAACTCTCACATCCATACACAACTACTGGAAAAACCATACCTTTGACTAGACAGACTTTTGTTGGCAAAGTAATGTCTCTGCTTTTTAATATGCTGTCTAGGTTGGTCATAACCTTCCTTCCAAGGAGCAAGCATTTTTTAATTTCATGGCTGCAGTCACCATCTGCAGAGATAATATGTTCTTAAGTTACTTTAAAGAATTTTTTACAACTTCCGTAGTAACTTATCTAAATAATCCTACTAATACCCACTTTTTTTTTTTGTCATGTTAAGAAGGTTGGCTGGGTTAGATTTGTCTACTAACAGTATTTTATTTTTTGTCTTGATAGATTTCAGGATTAAAATGTAAAACAAAATTTTAAATTAAATATATCATTTTCATATTTGTTTGTTACACTACTATATACTTTCCTTTCTTTCTGGCAATAGATGCCAATTCATATCTGTTCATTCGCTCTGAATAGAGGGAGTCCACTTAGGTAACTGAAAGTGAAGTTGCTCAGTCGTGTCCGACTCTTTGCGATCCCATGGACTGTAGCCTACCAGGCTCCTCCCTCCATGGGATTCTCCAGGCAAGAGTACTTGAGTGGGTTGCCATTTCCTTCTCCAGGGATCTTCCTGACCCAGGGATCGAACCCTGGTCTCCTACATTCCAGGCAGACACTTTAACCTCTGAGCCACCAGGGAAGTTCAGGTAACTGAAATGCATATTAAATAGTGGGAATACATACCAATAAAATCTTATATTAGGTCCTATTAGGTCTTTTGCTTACCAACTATCTTCAGCACTACCAAGATATTGACAGATTTCTGATATTACCTTCACATGGCTTATATCTTCTGATCAGTTCCGGCAACCAAATAAAAGAGAGAGAGGGAGAGGAGAGAGACCGGGGAAGAGAAAGGAGGAGGGTGAGAGAAAGGTCAGGAGGAAGAATGGAGTGAAGGAAAGAAAGAAGAAAAGAAGGGAGGGCTTAATGGACCCAGATAATTCACAAACTGCACTCTCAGTGTCTGTCTGTATAGAGTCTAATGACCACTTACCTGATTTCAGTATATTTAGTGTTTACAAAATCGTAACAATAGGACAGTTAACTTTCATATTGATTTATATTTTATTTTTTGTTCTTCAATAACCATGAGAGCAGAGATCATTTCAACTATATTTATAAGAGTAACACTTGAAAGAAGATACTACTTGAAAATTATGAAATCTGCTCTGGGATGCATCTATCAAATTAAATTCTTATTTCTTAGGAACTTTTAACAAATTATAATAAAATGATAGATTTGTTAATTGCTCAGTACAAAGTGTAACACAAACAGAATAATAAACTATTTTAAGCTCTAATTATTATAGTTGACAAATAATAACAATTATTATTATGTCTTCTTTCAAAAGTACTGTGTTAGTGATTTTGCACAATTCTATACAACTAAACACTGATAGATGCTTAAACACTTTTAAACAATGATTTTATCAAGTTTTCTCAGCACAGAAGCATCATTTTTTAGAAGCCTTGATTGAACTCCTTACTTGGTAAATTATCTGTTTCATTAGCTGTTTTTTCAAAACTATTTCCTTGTTCTCTCATTTGAAACAAATTTCTCTGCCATTTCATTTTGGCTTATTCTCTCTGCCTTAGTGAAATTAGATGAAAGAGTTACTTCTCCCAGTCTTAAAAAAGTGTCCTTGTGTGGTAGTATCCCATACAGTCTGCCCAATGGCTTTGGTGGGAGAATGGTATCTGAAGTGAGCAAGAATCATATCTTTCCCCAGGGTAAGTTGGCAGCTATCACTTGGTAGGAGATGGGGCTGGAGATGGATGGATGGGGCTAGAGCCAGAGCCAGGTGTGAACCCTGGTGTTTCCTCTGTTCAGCGGCCAACACCATCCTATTGGAGGGCAAAGTCAGGCCCTAAGTTGCTGGAACAGAAGGCTGCAGGTCAGGTCTGAGCTAGCTATGCCTGCTTCCAGCACCTGCACCCTTGCCCTACAGGGAAGCAGTTCTGGGGCCAGATGGGCTGGAGTAGGTGTTCAGCACAGGTTGTGGTGCAGCCTGGGATGGTCCTGGCCCCAGTGACAGTTCTGGACCTATCCCAATTCACTGTCTTTTTAAGCACCATCAAAGGCTGTCCTCTCTCCACTCAGATACTACATCATGCCAGAGATGGCTTCAATAGGATTGCAAGGTACAAACTCTGTGTATGAAATAAATAAGCTACAAGGATATGTTGTGTAGCAAAGGGAATATACCCAACATTTTATAATAACTTTAAATGGAGTATAATCTATAAAAATATTAAATCTTTATATTGCACACCTGAATCTTTATTTAAATCAACCCTACTTGAATTAAAAAAGCTCTGATTGTAATTAAGTATAAGGTATATATTTTAAGAATAGAAGAAAACATTTCAAGTAAAATATATTTAAATTATATTTTTAAAAATGAAATTAATTACAAGTAAAAATGATAAATATACCAGATTCTGCAAGATTGAGTAAGTATATCAAAATAAAAAATTTTGATGACCATTCATGCTTTCCATAAATATTATTGATTACCTGCTATGAGCCAGATACTTTTCTAGGCATTGAGGATGAAGCAAAGAATAAGACTGATAAGACAGGAGCTGGCAAATATGGTGCCTGGGGCAAATTTGTTCTGCTATCTGTTTTTTAAATAAAGTTTTATTGGAGCATAGCCATGACCATTCATTTGGGTTACTGTCCATAGTTTCTTTTATGCTATAAGGGCAGAGTGCATGCATGCTCAGTTGTTTCAGTTGTGTCCGACTCTATGCAATTCCACGGACTATAGCTCACCAGGCTCTTCTGTTTAAGGGACTATTCCAGCAAAGATACTAGAGTGGGTTGCCATTTCCTTCTCCAAGGATCTTCCTGATCCAGGGATCGAACCCATGTCTCCTGTGGCTCCTGCATTGGCAGGCGGATTCTTTACCACTGAGTCACCTGGACTTCCCATAAAGGAAGAGTAGCTAAATGCAATACACACCATATGGCCCATACTGCAAACAAAAATTTACTATCTGACCATTTCTATAAAACGTTTGCAAAATCCTGGACAAGACTATTCTCATGGAGCTTATATTCTAGCCAGGAGGTGACTGGGAGAGAAAAATTGTGCATGTACATAAGATAATATCAGATTGTGCCAAGTGTAAATAAAGGCAGATATGTTAGAGAGGGACCAGAGTTTGATTAATTTCTTTATACTGGATATTTCTAAGGAGAGGATGTTTGAGACACAATCTAAGTGAAAAGAAAGGTTCAAGTATGAAATAATCTGGAAGTAATCTTCTTTAGACAAAGAGAATAATAGGTGTAAAGGCCCTGAGTTAAGAAAAAACTTGGCATGTGTATGAAACGAAAGACAATAAGGCTTGAGTTAATACATCAGAGCCAAAGGGAGAGATAAGGTTGAAGGGTTTGTTGATGACAAGAGCTCTTCAGTTCTTATAAACCAGTGGTCCCCAACCTTTTTGGTACCAGGGACTGGTTGTGAGGAAGACAATTCTTCTCGGGATGTGGGGAAAATGGTTTCAGGATGATTCAAGTGTATTACGTTAACTGTGCTTTTTATTTCTATTATTATTACATTCTGATATATAACAAAATAATTATACAACTCACCCTAATGGAGAATCAGACCATAAGGCATTAGGTTCTCATAAAGAGCATGCAACCTAGAGCCCTCACATGCACAGTTCACAGTTCATGCTCCTGCGAGAATATAATGCTGACCTCGGATCTGATGGGAGGTGGAGTTCAGGCTGTAATGTGAATGGAGGGGAGCGGCAGTAATGTAGACGAAGTTTCACTTGCTTGCAGCTCACCTCCTGCTGTGTGGCCTGGTACCTGTCTGTGCCCCAGGTTATGGGCCCCTGTTATAGACTATAGTAAGGAATTTGGGATTTTCTTCTCATTATAATGAGAAGACACTGGAGCAACCTAAAAATGGGGGTGATTTTATCTGTCTCAGTGCTGAACATATTTCTAAAATATAAATTCCTGGTAAAGTGACCTTATAAGTCATTAAGTTTTTTTGGTAAGGAAACTATACTACAAACCACTAGCTAACATTTATTTAGTGATAAACACTGTAGGCATTGATTGTCATAATCAGAGATAAGAATATTACCACTTTTATTTAATATTATTTTGGAAATACTAGCTAATGTTATAAGCAAAATAAATAAGAATTGCAAATACTGGAGAGGGAAATGGAAATTATTTTATTATCTGTAGGTATTGTGGCTGAAAACCAGGATATGCAAAAAGGAAAAAAAAACAGTAATTACAAAGTAAATATACTGGCATAAAAACAATAGTTTTCTCCTTATCAACAAAAAGCAACTCAAACATATAAAAGGGAAAAGCTCAAATATAATAGCAAAAGAAATATAAAATAGTTAGAAATATCTAAGAAAATACTCAAGAAAACTAGTGAAAAATCCCTGAGTCACATAAAAGAACTTGAGAAGAGATACTTGGCATTTTTCTAATAAGAAACCTAAATAAAAACTGAAACTGAAAAGTTGACAATTTTTCCTGAATAAATTGATAAATTTAAGTTAACCTCAATTAAAGTCACAGAGTGTTAGTCACCAAGAGCAAACTCTAATATTCATAAAGTTTGGGAAAAAACACATACAACTTCTCCACCAAACAGAGAAAGACACACTTCTTTTAAATGGGATATGCTGCCTGATTGGCAATATAATAAGTATACTAATGCCCGTGACTGGGCTTCTCATGTGGCGTTAGTGGTAAAGAATCTGCCTGCCAAGGAGGAGATGGAAGAGACTCAGAAAAGATTCTAAAGTAGCCCCTGATTTATAGAGTTACAGAACACAAAGACAAGATGAACCCACGATAATGAGACAGTAATAGACAACACATAACGTTAAACAAAGTTTTATTAAGATGTAACTTACATGAAATAAAATGCATCTATTTTAAGCATAGTTAGATAAGTGAAAGTCGCTCAGTCATGTCTGACTCTTCGCGACCCCATGGTCTATACAATCCATGGAATTTGCCAGGCCAGAATACTGGAGTAGGTAGCCTTTCCCTTCTCCAGGGGATCTTCCCAGCCGGGATCAAACGCAGGTCTCCTACATTGTAGGCAGATTCTTTACCAGCTGAGCCACAAGGGAAGCCCAAGAATACTGGAGTGGATAGATAGCCTTTCCCTTCTCCAGGGAATATTCCCACCCAGGAATCGAACCAGGGTCTCCTGCACTGCAGGCAGATTATTTACCAACGGAGCTATCAGGGAAGCCCACAGTTACATAAGTGTTGACAAATGTATAACTACACATATAACACATATAATTACATGCTTATAAATATACAAAAATATTAGTCGCTCCGTCATGTCCAACTTTCTGTGACTCCATGGGCTGTAGCCCACAAGGCTCCTCTGTCCACGGGATTCTCTAGGCAAAAATACTGGAGTGGGTTGCCATTTCCTCCTCCAGGGGACCTTCCCAACTGTACATAGAGGAGACTTCATTAATGTGCATTAGACGATACCCCAGGTTACCTGTCATAGAAAACCGTCTCTTGAGCCTTTAAATTCTATACCAATTCTACACCTCTGGTTGGCCGACTAATCTAGAGCCAGACATCTTGGAATGTGAAGTCAAGTGGGCCTTAGAAAGCATCACTACAAACAAAGCTAGTGGAGGTGATGGAATTCCACTTGAGCTGTTTCAAATCCTGAAAGATGATGCTGTGAAAGGGCTGCACTCAATATGCCAGCAAGTTTGGAAAACTCAGCAGTGGCCACAGGACTGGAAAAGGTCAGTTTTCATTCCAATCCCAAAGAAAGGCAATGCCAAAGAATGCTCAAACTACCGCACAGTTGCACTCATCTCACACGCTAGTGAAGTAATGCTCAGAATTCTCCAAGCCAGGCTTCAGCAATACGTGACCGTGAACTTCCTGATGTTCAAGCTGGTTTTAGAAAAGGCAGAGGAACCAGAGATCAAATTGCCAACATCTGCTGGATCATGGAAAAAGCAAGAGAGTTCCAGAAAAACATCTATTTCTGCTTTATTGACTATGCCAAAGCCTTTGACTATGTGGATCACAATAAACTGTGGAAAATTCTGAAAGAGATGGGAATACCAGACCATCAAACTGCCTGTTGAGAAATCTGTATGCAGGTCAGGAAGCAACAGTTAGAAGTTGACATGGAACAACAGACTGGTTCCAAATAGGAAAAGGAGTACATCAAGGCTGTATATTGTCACCCTGCTTATTTAACTTATATGCAGAGTACATCATGAGAAATGCTGGACTGGAAGAAACACAAGCTGGAATCAAGATTGCCAGGAGAAATATCAATAACCTCAGATATGCAGATGACATCACCCTTATGGCAGAAAATGAAGAGGAACTAAAAAGCCTCTTGATGAAAGTGAAAGAGGAGAGCGAAATAGTTGGCTTAAAGCTCCACATTCAGAAAACGAAGATCATGGCATCTGGTCCCATCACTTCATGGGAAATAGATGGGGAAACAGTGGAAACAGGGTCAGTTCAGTTCAGTTCAGTCACTCAGTCATGTCCGACTCTTTGTGACCCCATGAATCGCAGCACGCCAGGCCTTCCTGTCCATCACCAACTCCCAGAGTTCAAATGCCTCTGGGCTCCAAAATCACTGCAGATGGTGACTGCAGCCATGAAATTAAAAGATGCTTACTCCTTGGAAGAAAAGTTATGACCAACCTAGATGATAGTATAATCAAAAGCAGAGACATTACTTTGCTGACTAAGGTCCGTCTAGTCAAGGCCATGGTTTTTCCTGTGGTCATGTATGGATGTGAGAGTTAGACTGTGAAGAAGGCTGAGTGCCGAAGAATTGATGCTTTTGAATTGTGGTGTTGGAGAAGACTCTTGAGAGTCCCTTGGACCGCAAGGAGATCCAACCAGTCCATTCTGAAGGAGATCAGCCCTGGGATTTCTTTGGAAGGAATGATGCTAAAGCTGAAACTCCAGTACATTGGCCACCTCATGCGAAGAGTTGACTCATGGAAAAGACTCTGATGCTGGGAGGGATTAGGGGCAGTAGGAAAAGGGGATGACCGAGGATGATATGGCTGGATGGCATCACGGACTCGATAGACGTGAGTCTGAGTGAACTCTGGGAGACAGTGATGGACAGGGAGGCCTGGCGTGCTGTGATTCATGGGGTCGCAAAGAGTCAGACATGACTGAGTGACTGAACTGAAGTGACCTGGGGCTATTTGTTTCCATCAACCTGATTGAGAATCTAAAGACGCTGTTGAAATGTCTATTTTTCTTGCCATCCTCAGAAGATTGCTGCAGATCTACTCTATGATTCTCATTCTTTTCAGCTGACAATACAAATAGCTTATTATTTTTTGCAACCTATGGCTTATAATAAAGCAGTGCTGAAAAATTAAATAGAAGAATGTTCAGTTGCCATATAGGCTATGAAAATGATTTGCTGATGGTGATTTTTAAGCTTGATTCTAAATAGATTTATGAAGAATGGCACTTGGAAGGTGTGGTTGAAATTTTGGTATTTAAGGTATCTTGAAATTATAGGCCTACTCTCCCTGAAATTTCAAGAAGCATAGAGCTGAGGCTCTTAAGGGTATAGCAATGATGAAAGCTTTCATAGTCATTTCTAAAAAGCAACACTTTGTAGTTTTCTGTCTTCAATGGTTCTCTAATATACTTGTAGAAGGAAGGCAACAGAAAACCAAGAATAAAAATAACTGAGCTCTCCACAAGTGGGCTTCCTGCTTACTTTCCCTGTTCAAAGAAAAGAGGAGACACCATCTTGCAATAGAGGCTTCATAGACAACTGGGCTTCACCAGTGACAGTAGGCATTTGATGTCCCATATCTCTGGGTTCTTCTTGTTGCCAATGGTCGGCCTGGTGACACCCCAGAAAGTTACTTTATGCTTCTTTGTGGTCATTCTTTTGCATTCTGACCCCAGGCAACTATCTGGGCCCTGTGAAAACAACCATTCAGAAAACAACCATAATGGCAAAAGTTTTTCTTTTGTATCTTCATTTTCACTTTCTGCTCCTTCTCCCTCAATTTATCCAGGCACCAAGCTCCAAGTGTTAATCATTTAATGAGTGACTAACGCAGGGTACCAGGATTGGAATAGAACAGAACACATCTAGAAATAAAGTATTTCAATAGCAAAGAAGTAACAAAAAAATTTTCCAGGAGCAGAAACAGGCTTATGGGAGATATTTCATCTGTGTGTGCATATATGTATGGGTGTGTGCTCCTTAGATGCTTGACTTCCTGAGAGGCAAATTATGAGAATTACATGAATTATTAGGTATATTCATACAACAAAATACTAAAGAGTCATTGAAAAGAATGAGATACATTTATGCCTACATATTTGTGTGTAAATACATAATAGAAATAATAGATTAGTATGCAGAGAGAAAAAGGATGGAGGGACATGTTTCATTCAGTTAACTGTGGCCATCTCTGAAATTTTTGGTGAGGAGGACTTTCTTCCCTTTTTAAACTTAATTATTTCTATAGTGTTTGAATTTTGTATGATTTGAGCAATCAGAAAAATAAATAATAAAAGTCAAGGGAACTCCAGAGTTTGCCTAAAGTGGAAGCTTATCTGGTGGATCCATAAATCAAAATAACTTAAAACACAGCAGCTTAAGTATTCACCATATGTTCAGTTAAGAGAGAAGGTGCTTCTAACTTTAAGAATGTGAAACTGAAGAATACAAGTTACATTTTTTTGTTCCACAGACCTGATCATCTCACTTCCAACAAGTTAAGGAAAGGAGAAAGAACGGGAAATGAAAAGCTTACAGAGTGATGGCTGTGAGACAGGAAGGAAAAGACTGACCACCAAAGTGTGTTCCAAGAAATGAGTACACAATTGGACTAAAGTGTTAAAAGGACACATTTGAGAAGGGGACCCAGAGTGATGAGCAGCAGCAGCAGCAGCAACTGTCCCAGTGTGCGAAGCCCTCCTCACGGTTCTCCTCAGTTCATCCCCACATCAACATGGTGAGGACCCTTACCCTTTCAGAGCCTCAGTGTTCCCCTTTCTAAAATGGGTATGAGCACTGTGCGACTCACTGGCTGGTTGTAAGGATTAAATGACATGATGGCTGTAAAACACTCAGCATAGTGCGTGAGACACAGCACTGCTTGTTCACTGTGATTGCTTTCTCCACCCCCATTTTACAGATGTGGGAATTGTATCTGAAGCTTGCCCAAGGTCTAAGAACTAGTAAGTGGCAGAGCTAATATCTGAATCTGGGCTTGTCTGTTTCCAAATCTGTTTCAGGATTTATGTGAAAAAGTTACATTCTGGAACCCTCTTTAAACACCCTGAAAATTCCACTAGTTTTGATGATCATTTTTAGGGTCATGATGTACAAGTGTAAAACTAACTAAGACCTATTGTTGCAGGCAAATGGAAACAGACTCACAGACTTAGCGAACAAACTTACAGTTGCCGGGGGAAGGATGGAGGGAAGGGATAGTTAGGGAGGTTGGGATAGATGTGCACATACTGCTATATTTATAATGGATAACCAAAGAGGACCTACTGTATGGTACAGGGAACTCTGCTCAATGTTATGTGGCAGCCTGGATGGGAGGGGAGTTTGGGGGAGAATGGATACATGTATATGGCTGAGTCCCTTTGCTGTTCACCTGAATCTGTTACAACATTAGTAATCAGTGTTAACAAGTTTTGATTAACAATCAACATTGTTATCATTGTATACCCCAATACAAAATAAAAAGTTATTTTAAAAAGACCTATTGTTGCAGAAATAAGCATGTTGGTGGAAGCATGCATTATTAGAGACATCAACAAAAATAGATCACACCTTTTATGTAGACGAGACCATGTTCTATAAGCAGGGTTTGTAGATTGTAATGAATTTTTCTTAAAATAATACTGAAGCATAGAGTGTGACCACTTCACTTCCAGTGCTAGTGGGAGAGAACAGCACATGACTTCTGCAGTGACTGGCATCAAAGTGACAGATGACTGCCCGTGACTCTGACTTCCTGGCATAACCTACTACCTTCCTGCCAGTATAACAGGAGCTGCTCCAAGGAAAAGCTTATGATGAGGTGGGGCAGGGCTAAGGCATTAACTTTGCTACTGCTGCTTTGTAAAGATAAGTCAAGACAAGTCAACTTTGCTAGGGAAGTTATACTGGCACTGAAGAGGAAATCAAAAAGACAGAAGCAAAGAGGAAAGGACTGCAGGTCTTTGGTCAGAGGTCAGTGGTGCTGCAAGTTGGGATGCCTGGCCAGGAAATATTTTTTTAAACAGGCAAATCCACTGTGGTGTGTGCTTTAATGGAAAATGCAGACCCACAGTGTAGCAGTGAAAAGTGGTGCAGACTCTAGTTCAGCTTGTCCTAAACCAAATTGATTTCCTGGCTTTGAATGCTAGACAGAAACTCCTGGTTCAGTTATTCAAACTGAAAAAAAAAAAAAATGTCCCCTGAAGGAGTACGGGATGAGAAATGAGTGTGTTGAAAGGGTAGCAAGAGAGCAAGGGGAGCGGGGAGTTAGTGTTTAATGGGAACAGAGCTTCAGTTTGCGTGCTCAAGTCACTCAGTCGTGTCCAACTCCTTGCGACCCCATGGATTGTTGCCCGCCAGACTCCTCTGTCCATGGAATTTTCCAGGCAAGAATACTGGAGTGGGTTTCCATTTCCTACTCCAGGGGATCTTCCTGACCCAGGGATTGAACCGGCATCTCCTGTGGCTTCTGCATTAGCAGGAGGATTCTTTACCACTGTGCCACCTGGAACCCCAAGTTTCAGTATAAAAAAGCAAAAAGTTTGGGAGATAGATGCTGGTGAGAGTTGCACAACAGTATGAATGCACTTAGTCCCAGTGACCTGTGTAGTTAAATATGGTTAAACTAGTGTGTTTTATATTGTATGGCTTTTACCGTAATAATTTAAAAAAAGTAAAAATAAGGGTGAGGTTCACAAAGCTGATGTTTTAGAATCAGGTGCAGACACCTGGCTTTAGAATGAACGTCATGAAGGAAAGACAAGCTTCACTTGAATATAACCCAAAGGCCAGAGGAGGTTAGTTCAACCTATTCATGTCTCCTGTCTGGCACTGCCATCTGCTCTGAGCCAAACTGGCTATGAAGCACAGTGGTTGGTTTATCACTTGGTACAGACCTGTCTGTCTACCTTAACAGGAGGGAATTTGAGGCAGAAAGCAAATTCTTGGATTGCAGTCATTAATACACGGTGGGCTTCTATTTTACCAAATCTCTGGGCAGAGGAAAATCTTGAACTTATAAAAGTGACAGGGGAATGTCCATTCACTTAACCAAATAGAAGTCTTGTCCTCTCACGTCTAGCCTGGATCCATGGTGAAGGGCAGATTTCTGAACCAGTGGGGCTATACAGCAAGGATGGCAGTGAAAACGGCTCTTCCTACATAGTCATCAGGATGACAATTCCCTGGCATCCCTCCCCTTTGCTCCTGAGGGTCTGAGGAAAGAAAAGGGGGAAGGAAAATCAGAAGAGTGTAGACTAGGAAAGCATGAAATTTTTTCTAGAGGGGCTTAGAATTTTCCTGAGTCTGTAGCTTGTAGACACTCTGTAGACAGTCTGTAGCTATAGACACTTAAAGATTTGATTATCTTTGCTAGGGACTGAATGTGTACCTCCAAAACTGAAGCCTAGTACCAGATGTGATCGTATTAAGAGGTGAGGCCTTTGGGAGGTGACTAGATTATAGTGTGTGTGTGTAGTGGGGGAGCTTCCTGAATGGGATTAGCGCCCTTACAAAGAGACTGCAGAGAGCTCCTGTGCTCCTTCTATTAATACTGTGTAAAGATACAGGGAGAAATGGCCAAGTGCAACCAAGAAGAGGACCCTCAATAGAATCCAAATATGCTGGCATCCTGATCTTAGACTTCCAACCTCCAGAACTGTGAGAAGTCAATTTCTGTCATCTATTACCTACCCAGTCTGTTGTATTCTGTTACAGCAGCCCATACCAACTAGACACTCTTATGCCAACAGTAGCCATCTATGCTGGTAGAGTAATCAAGTGACTTGAGGGGGTGCTAAGTATTTTTGTTTTTCTAGGTGTTCTTGTCAAACAACAATAAATGTTTCTTAGTTATATGAGCAAACAAATGAAGACCCCAAAATAACTTGTTTCGAGTGATAACTATAAAGAACAAAAACAACCAGGGAGCAGTTGGCTATATTATCTGGGCCTTAGTAGATATCTGAAAAGATTTCAATGTCCTCATCTCCACTCCTTATCACATACTAATACTCATGTCCAGTCAGTTTGCAAGGGGCACATTTGTACAAACAGGTGAGTGGAAAGGATCACTCATTGATCTCATTCTGATTTTACATGAGATTCCTGTTCCTGTTGTTAGCAGACATTGTTATTAGAATGACTTAATGGACAAGAGGGTCTGTTAATACATGTCTTGCTCCAAGCAGTTTGGAATGTTTCAGAATGTCTTTCTACTTCCCTTTGTTCCAGTGAATGCAATCTTTGCTAGAGTTGCAGGTATATTTCTCAGGTGGTCATCCTCAGGGGGGACAAACACTGTGCCAGAAGCAGTGAAAAAATTTCACTTAGACATCCTAACACAATGTTGCAATTTTTTTTACTAAGTCTCATGCTTGAGTAACATAAAAGTACTACTGTCTTCTAGCACTAAGTAAGGAATTAGACAGATTTTCTGGTAGCCTGGTCCAAATCTCAGAGCAGGAACCTGAAGGAGAGCTTGTGATGGGTTCCTGTCATGAACAAATCAATATATGTATAGATATAAATTATTCTTGGTCAGCTTTAAAACAGCAAATTCAGAGATGAATCCCTATAAAATAAAGTCCTTATTTTTTTGTGTGTTTTATAAACTTTTTCATTTTATGGTGCCTTGAGCATCAACAGATGTTGATAAAAACATGATTCTTTATACCATCTTAAAAAACATAACCCATAAAAAAATTAAACTAGTTATTTCTTTCTGAGACTCATTTTGGGAATTATAGATGTATAATTCTTATTTCAAATTAAAAGAGAAAAAAAGGTTTCTAGAACCCCGCCAATCCTAGCTTTTATGGCAGCTTTAATTCCATTTCTTTTAGGAAAACAAACTTGTCCTTGCTAGAAATGAATAAATAACAATCCATTAAGAATCTCCTGTTAAGCAGGAGGAAATTATTCTTCTATTACAAATTGCTAAAGCATAAATCACTGTGCTTTTAGTCTTCCTTACCAGTGGTTTAGAGAGGACATCACTCCTCTTCCACTGTTTCAGGAAGCAGCTTGAATCTTTCCACTCTTGAGTAAGACTACAGGTTATTCCATAAGATTCCAACAGAATCAGTGTTGAAGAACTGAGTTTGAAGAACTCTTTAGAGACTGAGATTCATCAATGTCAGCCAACGGAAAACTCATTTGATTCTTAAGAAATGTGTATGTATTCTCTTTTGACTCCAGTGGGCCATTTGCAGCAAGACAAACTAGTGGGCGTCTCGGAGAACAAGGAATGGCACAAATCCATGCATTAATGCACTGCTTTCATCTGGCTTCACAAACGGTTTACCATTCCATTCACTTTTTTCCTACGGGAAACTGGAAAAATGCTTCCACTGGCCTCTGGCACAGTGCTTGTTCCCTTCAAGTACAACCATCTCAGGAACACACCTGCACTCTCGCAAAGATTGTGTTCGCCGGAACAAAGGGGAGGTGGAAAGACATTCTGAAATGTTCCAAATTCCTTGGAACATGCCCTGTATTAACAGACCCTCTTGTGTGTTAGATCATTCTACTCACAAAGTCTGCTAATGCCTTTTGTGAACAGGAATCTTTGTAACTTTAGCGAGGGGGAGTAATGACCTCAACAGCTTTTACTGGACCTCAAAAATATATAATCGTCAGCAACATGACAATTTTTTTACATCAGTAACAAAATGGCTTTTTTTTTTTTTTTTGTAAATAAATACAGGAAACTGCTTTTACATTTATCTGCAAAACAAGGACCAAAACAAGCAAAGATATGCAAAACATTTTGTCAGGGGAGGGGGGGAGCTAGATTCTTAACTTTATGTACAAAGGTCATGCAAAACAAAGCAAGCTACAAGTAAAATGAACATAAAACAATGCAAATTTCTAGTGAAAGGAGTTGTCTAAAACTGTGAAAGGTCTGAGATTTTACACTGCTTACAAACTAACAAGTTAACCTGACACGGTTTCATGGATGCCTGTAGAAGAATTGAGACTCCTGGGTGAGAGACGAAGGCCTATTTATTACTCACAGCAATAGCGATAGCCGGAGTATCTGTATTTGGTGTTGATTTTCTGAGGCTGTTCCCATAGGGTGATGTGAATAGGGCCAAATGACACCTGCGCAGGCAGCGGGTTGCCTTGTAGGAGAGGAATTCTGAACTTTGGGTACCTGGGCACTTGAATCTTTTATAAAAGGCAGTAATATGCAGGTCAGGAAGCAACAGTTAGAACTGGACATGGAACAACAGACTGGTTCCAAATAGGAAAAGGCTGTATATTGTCACCCTGATTATTTAACTTATATGCAGAGTAAATCATGAGAAATGCTGGGCTGGAAGAAGCTGGAATCAAGCTTGTCAGGAGAAATATCAATAACCTCAGATATGCAGATGACACCACCCTTATGGCAGAAAGTGAAGAGGAACTAAAAAGCCTCTAATGAAAGTGAAAGAGGAGAGTGAAAAAGTTGGCTTAAAGCTCAACATTCAGAAAAGTAAGATCATGGCATCTGGTCCCATCACTTCATGGGAAATAGATGGGGAAACAGTGGAAGCAATGTCAGACTGTATTTTTTGGGCTTCAAAATCACTGCAGATGGTGATTTTGGCCATGAAATTAAAAGATGCTTACTCCTTGGAAGAAAAGTTATGACCAACCTAGATAGCATATTCAAAAGCAGAGACATTGTTTTGCCAACAAAGGTCCATCTAGTCAAGGCTATGGTTGTTCCAGTGGTCACGTATGGATGTAAGAGTTGGACTGTGAAGAAAGCTGAGCGCTGAAGAATTGATGCTTTTGAACTGTGGTGTTGGAGACTCTTGAGAGTCCCTTGGACTGCAAGGAGTTCCAATCAGTCCATTCTAAAGGAAATCAGTCCTGGGTGTTCTTTGGAAGGACTGATGCTGAAGCTGAAACTCTAATACTCTGGCCACCTCATATGAAGAGTTGACTCATTGGAAAAGACTTTGATGCTGGGAGGGATTGGGGGCAGGAGGAGAAGGGGACGACAGAGGATGAGATGGCTGGAAGGCATCACTGACTCGATGGATATGAGTTTGAGTGAACTCTGGGAGTTGGTGATGGACAGGGAGGCCTGGCGTGCTGCGATTCATGGGGTCGCAAAGAGTCAGACACGGCTGAGTGACTGTATTGAACTGAAGCATGCTTTCCCTTTGCTTTGGAGTTAGTCATTATTTTACTGAATTGTAGTTACATCTGTCCTTTGTTTCAGAGCATCATCTCCATCTTAAAAGGCTGTGAACAAAACTTCTCTTAGCTCTAGTGGGAGACATTATCTCTGTCTTCTAAGGTGGATTGGTAGGTGAACATCCTTGAAATTGTAGTCTAGAACAAGGGGCAGCCAATGACTATATGCAAGATGTACAAAAATGCCAAAGACCCATAGTGAATCATCTTCCAGTAGGACTATCTGTGATACCGTGTTCTAGTTTTAACCAATAACAAACTTCAGGTCATCAGCCATTCATTCATTCTCAGTGGGTTGCTCATTCAGTCAATGACTCTTTGTCAGTCATTACACAAACATTACTGAGTGCTTGCCATGTACTGTAGAGAAGCAAAAAGAGAAACATTGAGTACATTTCCCTGAGGAAATTACATACTAGTGAAAGAAACAGTAACTAAAAAGATGATATTAATGTTAGGCAGAGATAACACTGTACATTCACCATAGTTTTTCTTCCTGGGAATGCATAAAAACTGTGCTTTCAGGTTCCCTTATATGTGCCAGATAGAGCAGTGGTAAATAATCTGCCTGCCGATGAAGGAGACACAAGAGACTTGAGTTCAATCCCTGGGTTGGGAAGATTCCCCTGGAGTAGGGAATGGAAACTCACGTCAGTGTTCTTGCCAGTAAAATTCCATGGTTAGAGGAGCCTGGTGGGCTACAGTACCAGGGTCACCAAGAGTCAGACAGGAATGAGCATGCACAGCTGCCTTGTACTTGCCATTAGTTTGGGAACATGTGACTTAGTTCTGGTCAATTGGATGTGACCAATTGCTTGTACAATGTAAGCTAGTGGCAGGCTAGGTTCTGCAAAACTTTCCATGGAACGATGAAGCTTTCTCTTCCTTGGTCATGAAATCTGTGGAAGGCTGCCAGTTCCACAGCAGATTTGCATGAGCAAAAAATTAACTTTTATTATCTCCTGTTTACAAATGAGGAAACAGAACCACACTATAATGCACTAAATTTGTTAATGGAGATCTATCATTTCCAGCACCATGAACAAACTCGGAGCAAGAGTTCTGACTTACTCATTTCACGTTCACTTGCCATTTATGTCAAGAAAGAGATAGTTAGAGTAATACCTATGGGGCACAGAATTAAAGCAGATACTTTTTATTTGTTTAGGTATTTTTTTTTTTAAGATAAAAAGTGTTTGAATATAACCTTAGGTGAAGGAAATGAATCAATGGAGAGGGAGAGGGTGAAGTTATGGAAAGAAAGATCTTCAAGGGAAGGTAGAAGAGGAAGGTCTGGAAGAGCCAGTAAACATGTGAGAAAATCACCTCTTCTTTTTAAAAAAATAGCCTATTCTTCTCTGACCACATGAGAACAAGGAGTAATAAACACTTGAGTGATGCCTTTGGGGAGTGATTGTTTTATTTAAGGCAAGGGAAATAGAGACAGCATTAAGAAAATACGTTAGGTTGTAGACTTCAGCCATTGACAGAAAAAATAGTACGTACTGTCTATTTTGTACTAAACAGTTTGTTAGAGCATTCACAAACATCTCAATGAATCTACTCGGTATTCAACAAGGCACTTTGATATTGCTATTATTAATTTCACAGATGAAGTAACTGAAAGTCCTAGCGGTGAAGTAATTTATCTGCTAAAAAGTGGCAGAGCTAGGGCTCAGATCTGATCTGATCTGACTCCATGCTGTTTCTGCACTAGAATGGTCCAATGGAGGAGGCTAAGGAACAACATTAGGTCAGCAATCTCAGAGACTTTGAGCCAAGATGTTTGACTGTGCTCTTGAGGTCACATCGCCTATGTCCAGGAATAGTAACCTGCCAAAGGAGATGCACTGAGAACCTCCACATAGACAAGAGAGCTTTAAAAAGATTTAAAAATGGAACAATGAAGTCAATCAACGATAGAGGAATGAACTCACCAGTCTTCTACCGATTTGGGTTCATGATATTATGCAACTTGAATGGCTACAACCTTCTCATTGTGAAAGCTGATTCAGAAGGAATTAAAAGGTTGTAATAGACCTTTGGACTTTCCAAATGGTGCTAGTAGTAAAGAATCTGCCTGCCAATGCAGGAGACACAAGGGACATGGGTTTGATTCCTGGGTCAGGAAGATCCCCTGGAGAAGGAAATGGCAACCCACTCCAGTATTCTTGCCTGAAAAATTCCGTGGATGGAGGACCCTGATGGGCTACAATCTATGTAGTCATAAAAAAAGAGTTGGACACAACTAATGACTGAGCACGCACACCAGACCTCAATATCTCCACTGCTGCATTAGCTTATTATCCTTTTCAGAACTACACTGATTCCTTTGAAGATGTAAGCACAGATTGCAGGAATATAAATGAGAAGGATTTATCAAGTCATGGGTGTGAGGCTGAAATAAAATTTTGGAAAATATTTATTATCTTGACTTAGTAAAATAGTCTTCAGGACCTGAAATTAGAGATCCAAAATTGTATGTGTTCAAATAGGTTGTGCTTTCTAAACCAAAGAAACCCATTAATTCAGCAGTAAATTCCAGTAAATGTTACCTTAAGACTTAAGGTAAGTCTTTACCTTAAATGGAATGAAATGAATATTAATAGTGACACTGCACCCATGCTGGGAGCTATAAGGATGACAACAGAAGACCCTTGGTACAGGGTCTTCCAGGAAGGTACCTGGAGCATCAGGTGAGCCCTGTTCAGCAATGGAAAGAGATCATAGATTACGAGGTAAAGTAAATGAACAGGATATATAACATGGGCTTGGCTGATGCTCTCCTTTCCCTTTTTTTCAGAAAAGCATCTCCTTTCACAAAACTCTGCTTGCTCCTGCAAATTTCCACCTTGATGAGAACCTAAAGTGCAGTGAATTCCCACAGCTTCCTAATGAAGGGATTATTTTGCTCCTGGGAACGCATTTTTCCCAGAAGAGTTTTCTGGTCTGGCAACATGACTGAAAATGATCAAGAATGCCTTTGCACATTTTGTGGCTGAAACAAGGTCTACATTCCAAGTGTAAGCCCTTGACTGAGAGAAGCCAGATTCCTCTTTGAATCCTAAGGGATCTCACGAAAGGATTTACCCAGGTGTTTGGGGATTGTGTAGTTTCACTGCAAAGAGGCAGAGCATCTGAAAGCCTTCCTTGTTTCAACATCTGTCTTCCTGTGTGGTCCAAGCGTACTAGTCTGTTATTAATTTTTCCAACTTCAGTCTTGTTTTGTGGAATTAAAGTTTTAATGCTTTCTTGATTAACTTCCTGTTAACTGATTGAGACAGCGTTCTTGGAGTGTGGTGCATGAATGTTTAGTTGTGCAGTTGTGTCCAAGTCTTTGTGACCTCATGGACTGTAGCGCACCAGGCTCCTCTGTCCATGGGATTTTTCAGGCAAGAATACTGGAGCGGGTTGCCATTTCCTCTTTTAGGTGATCTTTCTGACCCTGGAATCAAACCCTTGTCTCTTGTGTCTCCTACCTTGGCAGGCAGATTTTTTACCACTAGTTCCACCTGGGAATCGCAGGAATGTGGTACATTCTCCAAACTTGCCTGTGGTTCTAATTCTGAGCTTCACTTGGCCTTCCTACAGTGCATGATATGTTTCATCTTATACATCTGGCATTCATTTAGAATTTCTGATAATTCAACCTCACAAATATGTGTTAAGAACCAGGCTGCTGTTGCTAAGTCAATTCAGTCGTGTCCGACTCTGTGCGACCCCATAGATGGCAGCTAACCAAGCTCCCCTGTCTCTGGGATTCCCCAGGCAAGAACACTGGAGTGAGTTGCCATTTTCTTCTCCAATGCATGAAAGCGAAAAGTGAAAGTGAAGTCACTCAGTTGTGTCTGACTCTTAGCGACCCCATGGACTGCAGCCTACCAGGCTCCTCCATCCATGGGATTTTCCAGGCAAGAGTACTGGAGTGGGGTGCCATTGCTTTCTCCAAAGAACCAGTTAGGTCTCTGCTAATCTCTGCAGCGCCTCCAAAACATGAGCAGAACAGTCCTTTTAGAATTTTTATCAATAAGCTTATAATTAGAAATTAAATCTGCTTTGAGAACTACAATCCATTAATACAATAAAATATGCTTGCTAGCATTCCTATAAATCTCTTAAATACTTAAAATAATTGGTAGTACTCTTTTACTAACTCTATAGTATAAAGTACCATACAGACTTCAAAATGTCCAGCCTCGTCATAGCCAGCGGACCCCTACGTCTATATTCCAGCCACGACATTCTCCTTTCCCCATCTCACACAAGCTCTCCTTTCCTACCTCTGGGTTTTATTTCATCCTTCTTAGAGTTTTCTTTCTATAGAAAAGAATTCTCTGATCATCTGTCTTCCAGATCTGATTGAGGTCCCCTTCATTTTTCATATCACCTCTCACTGCCACCATCACAGACTTTATCACGGTGTATTGTGACTGTTTGAGTTATTTTCTGCCTCCCTCATGATTCATAAGCTCCATGAAAACAGGTCCCACTTGAGTTTTATTCTTTGCATCATACCTCCTACCACAGCTAAAGCCCACCATTGATAAGTAGTCATTATATTTGGGAGATAGGTTAAATATATGAGAAGACATAGGTGAAAATGCTTTGTAATCTATAAAATGCTAATTATCACTCAATCTTCTTAACTGTATTTCTAGTTCATCTACAATATACTAATTTCCACTGCATTTTATGTTGCTTTTAAGACTTGCTTGGGGCTTCGCCAGCGGCTCAGCGCTAAAGAATTTGCCTGCAATGCATAAGAGGTGGACTGGAGATGCAGGTTTGATCCCTGGGTCTGGAAGGTCCCCTGGAGAAGGAAATGGCAAGACTCTAGTATTCCTGCCTGCAAAATCCCAATCCATGGGGTCGCAAAAGAGTCAGATATAACTGGGCAGTTGAGCGACAACAACAAGGTTTGCTTAAGATTTTTTCATGTGACTTTTTTTCTTCCCCAAGAAAACTATAAGTAATAGAAGATTTCACTTATTTAAAAAAATTTTGTAACAGTGCTTGTCACCCTTAAAAAGTTATAGAAAATTTAAGGCAGAGATTTTATGACGTATCAATTGGTTTGCTTTTATGATTTTCATATTAGCAAATATTTAACTAAAATGTATCTGTATATTTAAGAAATTATATATTTTTTCTACTTAACACAGTTTATACCATTAACATGGAGAAGGAAATGGCAACCCACTCCAGTATTCTTGCCTGGAAAATTCCATGGACAGAGGAGTCTGGTGGGCTACATTCCATCGGGTCGCCAAGAGTTGGCCACGGCTGAGCACATCAGCACATACCATTAACAAATAAAAATTATTTATATTTACATTTATAAAAAATTAGATACTTTATCCCAGATCCATTAATATTTCATCTCTGCTATCTGATACAATAAAAATCAGGTATGTGGATTACTTGATTTTAACAATATTGAGGTTTTCATGTACGAAAACAAAATGCATTATTTTAAAAGTATGGAGCTTATTTATTTATTTTGACTTAAGTATAGTTGATTTATATTATAATAGTTTCAGATGTATGACATAGTGAATCAATATTTCTATAGATTATACACTATTTAAATTATTATAAAATATTGGCTCTATTCTCTACGCCATACAATATCTTTTTATAGCTTTTTTATCTTACAAGTAGTATCAATATTTTATACCTCTTAATTCCCTACTCCTTTCTTTCCCCTATCCCCTTCCCTCCCACCACTGCTAACTAGTTTGTTTTGTATATTAGCGAGTTGGTTTCTGTTTTGTTATATTCATTCATTTTGTGTTTTTTTTGGATTCTACGTATAAGTGAAAGTATACGGTAGTTGTCTTTCTCTGACTTATTTTACCAAGTATAATACCCCTGGGTCCACCCATATTGTTGCCAAAGGCAAAATTTCCTTCTTTACGGCTGAGTAATTGTTCAGTGTGTGTGTGTGTTCTTTACCCATTCCTTTGTTGAAATTGCTTCTATATCTTAGCTATGGTAAATAATGCTGTTCTGAACATTGAAGTGTGTGTATTTTTTCAAATTAGTGCTTTCACTTTTTACGGATATATAGCCAGGAGAGGAATTGCTGGATCATATGGTAGTTTTACTTTTAGCTTTTGAGGAGCTTCCACACTGTTTTTCATAGTGACTGATCCAATTTACATTTCCACCAATAGTGTACCAGAGTTCCCTTTTCTCCATATCCTCATCAACACTGACATCTGTGGTCTTTTTGATGATGGCCATTCTGACACGCATGACGGGTATCTCATTGTGGTTTTGATTTGCATTTCTCTGATGATTAGTGATATTTAGCATCTTTTCATGTAATTGCTGGCCATATGTATGTCTTCTTTGGAAAGATGTGTATTTGGATCTTCTAATTTTTTTAACCTGAGTTATTTGTTTATTATTGAGTTGTACGAGCTGTTTAGAAATTTTGAATATTAACCCATTATCAGTCATATCATTTGCAAATATATTCTCCCATTCAGTAGGTTGTCTTTTTGTTTTGTCAAGTTTCCTTTGTTGCATGAAAGACTTTAAATTTAATTAAGTCACACTTATTTACTTTTGTTTTTCTCCTTTGCCTTATTTATCTTTTGATGATTTATGTCAAAAAATGTTCTTCCTCTTCTCCTCCTTTCTCAACTCTCTATGGATCCTACAGAAACTCTAAAAATAAAAGATATGTGAATATCTTGCCAAGTAAATTTAGCAAATTAGGTAAAACGGTCACATTCTTGCAAAACACAATAAAAATGTTTTGACATAAGAAGAAATTTGAAGCCTAAATCATTTTATATCTATTAATGAAGTTGAATCTATAATTTAAAACCGTCCATAAAGAAAATTTTCAGTCATGAAATCTTTATTTGTGAATTATTCTCAATAATTAAGACTGAAATAACATGTGACTTGTGCAAATTCCAGACAATAGAAAAAAGAAAGGGAAATCAATTCCCAACTTGTTTTATAAGGCTAGAACACTGATACCAATATTTGACAAGAAAATTATAAGAAAATCAAATCAAACTACAAGGCAACATGGAAACACAGATGAAAGACTACTGAATTACATATTACCACATAACATCTATTGATATATTCCAAAGATCACACATCACTATCCAGGTGGTGGTTTATCCCAGAATCACAAGGTTGGCTTATCATATTAAAATCAATCAGTACCATTCACTATATTAAGAGAATAAATAAGAAAAAATGTATGATCACCTCAATACATACACAAATATTTGAAAAAATTTGTCACTCACTAATTATAAACAGAATTCTCAGAGAATTCATAACAGAAAATATCTTCCACAATCCAGTAAAGGATAACTACAAACACCTAGCAACTTCACACTTAATGATAAAATATTGAAAGATTTTTTTTAACATTTAATTGTAAAAGATAATGCTATTAAAGTATTGCACTCAACATGCTAGCAAATTTGGAAAACATAGCAGTGGCCACAGGACTGGAAAAGGTCAATTTCTTTCCATTCCCAAAGAAGGGCATTGCCAAAGAATGTTCAAACTAGCACACAATTGCACTCATTTCACATTTTAGCATGGTAATGCTCAAAATCCTTCACACTAGTCTTGACTAGTACATGAACCAAGAACTTCCAGATGTACAAGTTGAGTTTAAAAAAGGCAGACGAACCAGAGATCAAATTGCCAACATCTGTTGGATGTTAGAAAAAGCAAGAGAAGTCCAGAAAAATATCTACTTCTGCTTCATTGACTTTGCTAAAGCCTTGACTGTGTGGGTCACAATAAACTGGAAAATTCTTCAAGAGATGGGAATACCAGTCCGCCTTACTGGGCCTCCTTTGAAACCTGTATACAGATCAAGATGCAACAGTTAGAACCAGACATAGAAGAACGAACTGGTTCCAAATTGGGAAAGGAGAAAATCAAGGCTGTATATTATCACCCTGCTTATTCAACTTATATGCAGAGAACATCATGTGAAATGCTGGGTTGGATGAAGCACAAGTCAGAATCAAGATTGCCAGGAGAAATATCATAGCCTCAGATATGCAGATAACACCACCCTTATGGCAGAAAGTGAAGAGGAACTAAAGGGCCTCTTGATGAAAGTGAAAGAGGAGAGTGAAAAAGCTGGCTTAAAACTTAATATTAAAAAACTAAGACCATGGTCCCATTAGTTAGTTAGTTCAGTCACTCAGTCATGTCCAACTCTTTGCGATCCCATGAAACGCACCATGCTGGGCCTCCCTGTCCATCACCAACTCCCAGAGTTCACTCAAACTCATGTCCATCAAGTTGATGATGCCATCCAGCCATCTCATCCTCTGTCGTCCCTTTCTCCTCCTGCCCTCAATCCCTCCCAGCATCAGAGTCTTTTCCAATGAGTCAACTCTTCGCATGAGGTGGCCAAAGTACTGGAGTTTCAGCTTTAGCATCAGTCCTTCCAAAGAACACCCAGGACTGATCTCCTTTAGAATGGACTGCTTGGATCTTGCAGTCCAAGGGACTCTCAAGAGTATTCTCCAACACCACAGTTCAAAAGCATCAATTATTCAGTGCTCAGCTTTCCTCACAGTTCAACTCTTACATCCATACGTGACCACTGGAAAAACCATAGCCTTGACTGGACAGATTGTTGGCAAAGTAATGTCTCTGCTTTTGAATATGCTATATAGGTTGGTCATAACTTTCCTTCCAAGGAGTAAGCGTCTTTTAATTTCATGGCTGCAGTCACCATCTGCAGTGATTTTGCAGCCCCCAAAAATAAAGTCTGACACTGTTTCCACTGTTTCCCCATCTATTTCCCATGAAGTGATGGGACCAGATGCCATGATCATACTTTTCTGAATGTTGAGCTTTAAGCCAACTATTAACTCTCCTCTTTCACTTTCATCAAGAGGCTTTTTAGTTCCTCTTCACTTTCTGCCATAAGGGTGGTGTCATCTGCATATCTGAGGTTATTAATATTTCTCCCGGCAATCTTGATTCCAGCTTGTGCTTCATTCAGTCCAGCATTTCTCACGATGTACTCTGCATATAAGTTAAACAAGCAGGGTGACAATATGCAGCCTTGATGTACTCCTTTTCCTATTTGGAACCAGTCTGTCGTCCCATGTCCAATTCTAACTGTTGCTTCCTTACCTGCATACAGGTTTCTCAGGAGGCAGGTCAGTGTGGTCTGGTATTCCCATCCTTTTAAGAGTTTTCCACAGTTGGTTGTGATCCACACAGTCAAAGGCTTTGGCATAGTCAATAAAGCAGAAGTAGATGTTTTTCTGGAACTCTCTTGCTTTTCTGATGATCCAACAGATGTTGGCAGTTTGATCTCTGGTTCCTCTACCTTTTCTAAATCCAGCTTGAACATCTGAAAAGTTTACTAAATTTAATGTAGTTAAAATTGAGTTCCTCCCTTTAAAAGTTATCATGATGAATGAAAATCTACAAAGCTGAAGATAAACTTGCATTATATTAAACACAGTAGATGACTCATCTAGATTATCTAAGTCTAACAAATCAGTAAAAGAAAGACAAATCAATCTAATTAATACATAGGATAATTCTTAGAACATATCTTCTGATAGAAATATATCCAAATCACCAATAAGCATTAAGAAAGATGCTCAAATTTTTTAGGCATCAGGGAAATATAAATTAAAACATGATGAGATACTACTACACATCTACTAGAATGGCAAAAAATCTAAAAATCTGATGCCAGCAGTTGGTGAGAATGTAGAACAACTGGAACTTCTGTATACTACTGGTGGGAGTTTACATTTGCAAAACCACTTTGGAAAACAGGATATATAATCTATGACTCTGCAATTTCTCTCCTACACTTATTTCCAAGATAAATGCTTATACATGTGTTCCAGAAGACATGTACCAGAATGTTGAGAGTATCCTTGCCTGTAACAGCCTCAAGCAACTCAAATGCTACCAATGGAAAGGATAAATAAATTTGGATATATTTCTATAAGGGAGCTGTGCAACAATGATAAAACTGTGATACCTCAGAAAAAGCTCACAAACCATTGAATGAAATATATCAAACACATAAGAGCAAATGCATGTGCACTTTGTATGATTATTTAAAGCTCAAAAACAGAGAAAACTTCATGTGTGGTGATAGAAGTTAAATGAGCGGTTTCCTTTAAGTGGTAGTTACTGAGACTTGGCTCAGAGGATTCTGCGTGAATGTTAAGTCATTTCAGTTGTATCCAACTCTTTGTGACCCCACAGTCAGTAGCCTGCCAGGCTCCTCCATCCTTTGGATTCTCCAGGCAAAAATACTGGAGTGGATTGCCATGCTCCCCTCCAGGAGATCTTCCTGACCCAGTGATCAAACTGAAGCCTTTTCCATCTCCTGCACTGGCAGGTAGGTTCTTTTCCACTAGCGCCCTGGGAAGCCTGGTGCTATTCTATACGCTGCTCTGTGCGGTTGGATAGGTAAGCATCCATCTGTAAAAACTCTTTGAGATATATATTTAAGATTTGTGCATTTTTTGTATGCAAAACTTAAAAACTTTTAAAAAAGACTATATAGGCTGATACCTTGTGTTAGCCACACCTGCAAGGATGTGGACTTCCCTGGTGGCTCAGAGGGTAAAGCGTCTGTCTACAACACGGGAGACCTGGGTTCGAGCCCTGGTTTGGGAAGATCCCCTGGAGAAGGAAATGGCAATCCACTCCAGTACTGTTGCCTGGAAAATCCCATGGACAGAGGAGCCTGGTATGTTACAGTCTATGGGGTCGCAAAGAGTTGGACACGACTGAGCGACTTCACTTCACCTTGTGTTAGCCACACCTGCAAGGATAGTCTTGACCTCCTAACTTCTTTTAGTAATGGAAAATGGTTTAGTATTTCTGTAAATAAACAAATGAGCTTGGCTAATGGATGGTTTGACAATGCATCGTATATTAAGATTCTACTAAATCTATTTTATTAAAATATTTATCAGAGAAATTAGCAGATATATTTAGTGCAATGCACCTTTTTTCAATAATAAAGGGGACAATTGTTTTTAGTACATGAATTGCACGCTTATTGCCCATACTCCTGTCAAGAATAGATTACTTCACATTTCTTTCTTTTCAAACCTCTATAGGAAAATTCAATGATCATGACTCTACTCTAAAATGATGTTTTTTGTCTGATGTGGTTTAGTGACTATCAATTTGCTTTGGTGTCACAGTACACACTCATTCCAACATCTGAGCTCCGTGTTATGATGACCCAAAGGACCGACTGTCTTCACTCTTGCATAAGTTGCACTTTGGCTGTACATTGCTACCTTTATTTTGTTCAGGGAAGGTAGCCATCCAAATAATTAAATAATTGTATAATTGGTATTTGTGAATACTGTTTTCTGTAGGAAGTAAATAGGAAAAAGTGAAGTGGAAGGGGAAGTAAGTTTTGGCCGACTTCAGGTGGGAACAAAATCCCAAAGCATATTTTTCCTTTCCAACTACAATTTGCTTAATTACCTCCCCCTTCATTCTAGAACCTCAATCTAATTTAAACTTCCTGGATTTTGCAACAAGTCTCATCTAATCAGAATGGTTTCTGATTTAAACTGCCTTCAGTTCAGTTCAGCCACTCAATCGTGTCTGACTCTTCGCGACTCCATGAATCACAGCACGCCAGGCCTCCCTGTCCATCACCAACTCCCAGAGTTCACTCAGATTCACGTCCATCGAGTCAGTGATGCCATCCAGCCATCTCATCCTCTGTCGTCCCCTTCTCCTCCTGCCCCCAATCCCTCCCAGCATCAGAGTCTTTTCCAATGAGTCAACTCTTTGCATGAGGTGGCCAAGCTACTGGAGTTTCAGCTTTAGCATCATTCCTTCCAAAGAAATCCCAGGGCTGATCTCCTTCAGAATGGACTGGTTAGATCTCCTTGCAGTCCAAGGGACTCTCAAGAGTCTTCTCCAACACCACAGTTCAAAAGCATCAGTTCTTTGGTGCTCAGCTTTCTTCACAGTCCAACTCTCACATCCATACATGACCACAGGAAAAACCATAGCCTTGACTAGACGGACCTTAGTCGGCAAAGTAATGTCTCTGCTTTTGAATATGCTATCTAGGTTGGTCACAACTTTTCTTCCAAAGAGCAAGCGTCTTTTAATTTCCTGGCTGCAGTCACCATCTGCAGTGATTTTGGAGCCCCCAAAAACAAAGTCTGACACTGTTTCCACTGTTTCCCCATCTATTTCCCATGAAGTGATGGGACTGGATGCCATGATCTTCGTTTTCTGAATGTTGAGCTTTAAGCCAACCTTTTCACTCTCCTCTTTCACTTTAAACTGCCTTACCTGTAGCAATTCAGGCTACTGTAGGCATTGCTCCAGTGTCCCAAGAGAGAAAAGACTTAACACATCAGAACAAGCAGGGTCAGAAGAACGTAACTTTTAATCCTTTCACACCCACCATAAGAAAAGACTGAGCAGTCAGGGATTTACTGCTTGTTTGGTGTGAGTCAATTTAGCAGCTACTGTGTAGAATGTACTAAATTCTAAGACTTCCTTATACCACAATACATTATATTTATTAAAAAATTCTAAGCTTTTGTTTTAGTAAATGTGTATTTTGCTAGATGAATGTAAGATAACACGTATGGAGAATATTGCAGAATAGTCAGCAAAACAATTCAGGATATTGTTCTTATTCTCATCCATCCTTCAGAACGACACACACAGCAGTTGCACAGGGAAATTATTTTCTCAGCTGTAATGCTGTGATCAAAAGCATTCCATCACAGGTTACACCTCATTGCTTTTGTCGGTGAAACTGAAATTGAGCTGTAGGGATAAAAATTTCTGTCTCTGATTCTAAGGCTAAACCTGCTACACACTCTTTTTCACCAAGAAGACTATTGATACGGCTGCCTTGAGCTTTCTTTTCTTCCCTTTGATGTAATTAAACACATACAATGGAAGAGGCTTAAACCGAGCTTTGATGTATCAGACAACCTTTAAAATCAGCAGCTCCTCATTTTCCTCCAAGGGCCAATTTCAGCGTTATCTATCATGGAGTAGAATTAGGGCTTATGAGCAAGTTAAATTCACCTCTGAGAAAAGAAAGTTGCATTTTTGCATATATGTGTTCTGACTTTACATTTTCTACCTCTCTGTTGGGCAGGAAGAAAGACCACAGAAGAAAAGATACGGGGAAATATGGTTAATCTTTTTGAAGATAAAAAAATGAACTGATAAAAACAATACAGTCGTCTGCATTTTACACCCAGAGATTAAGGAACTTGCTGGCCACACAGCTAACAGATGGTGGAGCCGGCCTGCAAATTCGGGCAGCAGATTATCTTGTTAGGCAGGATTCCCTTACTGAACTGCTTCTGCAAAAGAAAAAAGAGATGGCTAGGTGATAACAGGATCAATGGTGATTTTAAAAATATGAGCACAACTGACATATTTGGAGACGAAGAGAAAGAGTTAAAGATGATGGAAAATTGGGAAGGGGAATAGAGAATTCACGGAATAAGAGTCCCAGAAAACTAGAGAAAAAGAATTAGAAGTAGGTGGGACGCAAAAGGACATCTTCCCCTGGAAAAGGAAGAGGGGTGGGGGAATGGGAAAAGGGGAGAAGAAACGCATGAAGACAGAAGTGTTTGGAGTCAGGAGAAATCGCCACACGAGGTTTTTCTTAGAAGGCTCATAACTTTACAGTAAGGAAGGAGAGTCTGATCCTTTGAGAGATAGGAGAGGGTGGGCTTGAGGGTGACAGAGAGGTAGAGCAGAGAAATGCATTTGGGGTGGAGAGAGAAACGTCCTTGTGACAGATGTGCTGGAGAACTGAATTTTTGTGGGTATAAATTGTTATTTTTAAAAAATCTGAAATCTGAGTGATTTAACATCTTGAGATTAAGTTAAATGACAGAGTTCTTGTGTGTGTGAAAACTAAACCTATATGCAGTCCACAAGTTTAGACACAACCCAGCTTGCATGAGCTTAAATAAGCATCCATATTAGGGTACTGCAAAGCTTTTACTGGAAGAATAAACTTTATTTTAGTTAGAAGACTTTCCAAACACGGAAAATATGAGTATCAAAATTCTAAATCAGAATTTCCATCTATACACAGTGAAAAAAAGGAAGAGGAAGACAAACTAGAAACGCTTTCTTTAAACAAGAACATCTCGTATAAATATTTCCTCTCTGATCCCTTCCCCCCAAATAAAAGTCTTTAAAAATTAAATATGTGTATATAATTAAATAATTACAGGAGACAGCACCATCTGAAGACGAAAAAGTTACAGGTAAATGTTTGACTGACATAACACTATCTTTTCAACATTCTAATTCAGAATTTTTAACTGAAACTTAAAATATTTTGCACAAAATACCTGACACCGTTTAACGCGCTAGTGCTCGTTGTACTTGGACTTTTATGGTTGCATTTTCAGAAATTTCCCTGGCCCCCGCCGCAGGTGAAGAAAGACCACAGCGGGCGGGAGATGCCAGGTGACCTCCACTGTGGTCCGAGGCAAGAAGGCAGATGCCCAGGTGATTCCCAAGCCCTGGAGAGCATGCAACTCACCCCACCCAGGTAACCCAAACGCTGCAGAAAATGGGCCCCGCCGCACCCCCCTAACTTCCGGTGTGGAGAGGCCAGCCCACCAGAGGAGGCCGGCAGCGGCTTCAGGCTTCTGCGGGGCGGGGCCCAGTGTGCCTTCTCTCCCAGTAGGCATGCGCAGCCAGCCGGGAGAGCCGAAAGGAGTAGGGCTGAGCCCGGCAGGGAGGAGGGTGCATCCTGGAGGAGAAAACCCTGGTGCTGCAGTTGGCTACCAGCACTCCCTGGCCATGCACGCCCCTCTTCCGCCTGCGGAGCCTACCAGTGTCCAGCTGAGAGCTCTGGGCTACTGCCCCCGAGCCCGCTGAGGGGTAGGGAGGTTGGGCCCTGTGCCTCCCCACAGTGACCAGCTACAGATGGACCAGTCACCTTTGAGCAAGGGCCTCTGCCACCACCCGCCATCTTGAGTGAAGCTGGGCTGAACCTCAAACTCTGGGGCTCACGGGTGGAGCCCCGCGTCTCCCTGCACGACGTGGCCCTGTGCCTGGTGTCACCCTGTGAGTACCCATGAGGCTGACACCCATGTCCCCTGGCAGCTCCAGGGACAGAGCCTGGTCCCAGGAGCTAATGGGTGCTCTGGGGGCCCAGGAGACACCACTGACGTCTGTCAGCAAGTCGCTGCTTTCTCTGTCTGACTCGGACCTCTTACGTGAGACTCTGGACTCAGGTGAGGACACAGAGGGCTTTGGGGGGGGGGGGTCCCTCGCCGCGATCCACTCGGGACTCCTCAAGATCTCCCCACTGTTGCCCGTCCTGCCTGGTATCTGCACGATGGACCCTGATATGCTGCTTCGGCCTTGGCGGTACACAGAAGCCTTTCCCACGCTAACCCTGGCATTGCCGCCTTGAGAGCCACTCCTGTGACTGCTGTCAAAACCAAGGGGCTGGTCAGTGGGGACTGAGTCAGTTGGCTACGCAGGCCCAGAACCAGCCCATTGACGAAGGAAGCCGGGCACCTCGTCCAAAAAGTCCTCAGTCCCCAAGTTGGACCACTCCAGGTGCATCTGGTAAGTACCTGGGGGCTGGAGTCCTGCAGGGGGCCCCTTGCTCAGGTCCTCCTGTTCCCTCCTTGCCGTGTGGTCTCAGCCACAACCCACAGCCACTCTGAGCCTCACTTCTCTTCAGAATGAAAACTCTGGCCTCTCTGTTGAAGCGTTTGCAATTCCAAGGTGCTGGAGCAATGGAAACATCATGTTGAACACATCCATCACGGTGAATTTTCCAGTAGCCAGGGTAAGCAAAAAGAAACAAGTGAAATGAATTTTAATAGTATATACTATGAACGCTATTTGTGCTGAAGTTCTCAAGACCACCCCTAGACTCAGAGATGAGCTTGGAGGACTGGGTGTGCTATCATACTTATGGCTGAATTTATTAAATAAAAGGATACAGAGCAGAATCTGCAAAGGGAAAAGGCTTGGGGAGAAGCCCCAGGGGGACAAGCACAAGCCTCTGAAGGCTTCTCTCAGTGGAGTCACATACCACATGCTTGATTCCCTGACAACAGGAAACACCCTGTACCAGGGAAGCTCCTTAGAGTCTCAGGGCCCAGGGATTCTACCGGGGCTGATCCTGCAGGCACCCTCTGCCTCACACATACACTGAAAAGGGTTCCTGATTCTAGTTCTTGGATACCAGCTGGGTGACCTACAATTCCTGCCAGTTCTGACACTATCTACCTGGAGATAGAATCATATTCTACAGGTAAAGGACACCATTCCCCAAGCAGCCTCCACTTGAGGTGCCAATCACAAGTCCAGGTGGTTACCTGTGCTTCTGATGGTCTGTGAATCGGAGGTTACCATGAGGTTTTTGATTAACTTGCTGGAGCAGCTGATAGTACTCGGGAAAACCCATTTACTCACTAGATTACTGATTTATTATAAAAGGATACAAATCAACAACCAGATGAAGAGATACATAGGGCGAGGCCTGGGACAAGAGTGCTTCTGTCCTCATGGAATCTGGGGCTCTACAAAGTGGCACGCAGAAGTGTTCTGCTTCCCTGATGTGGAAGCTGTCTAAGAAAGGGTCAAAAAGTTGTCCTTTGGGGCTTATATGGAGGCTTCATTACAAAGTCATGTCTGACTAAATCATTGGCCAATGGCAGTTGATTCAACCTCAAGCCCTTTCTCCCCTCCCCAGAAATCAGGGACAGGATTGAAAATTCCAACCCTCTGATCATGAGATTTGCACTGGTCACAGCTAGCACCCTCTGCCAACAACATAAGAGAAGACTCTATACATGGACATCACCAGATGGTCAATACCAAAATCAGATTGATCATATTCTTTGCAGCCAAAGATGGAGAGGTTGTATAAAGTCAGCAAAAACAAGACTGGGAGCTGGCTGTGACACAGACCATGAACTCCTTATTGGCAAATTTAGACTTAAATTGAAGAAAGTAGGGAAAGCCACTAGGCAGTTCAGGTATGACCTAAATCAAATCCCTTATGATTATACAGTGGAAGTGACAAATAGAATCAAGGGATTAGATCTGATAGAGAGTGCCTGAAGAATTATGGACAGAGGTTTGTGGCATTGTACAGGAGGCAGGTATCAAGACCATCCCCAAGGAAAAGACAGGCAAAAAGGCAAAATGGTTGTCTGAAGAGGCCTTACAAATAGCTGTGAATAGAAGAGAAGTGAAAGGCAAAGAAGAAAAAGAAAGATATACCCATTTGAATGCAGAGTTCCAAAGAATAGCAAGGAGAGATAAGAAAGTATTCCTCAGCGATCAATGCAAAGAAATAGAGGAAAACAATAGAATGGGAAAGACTAGAGATCTCTTCAAGAAAATTAGAGATACCAAGGGAACATTTCAGGGAAAGGTGGGCACAATAAAGGACAGAAATGGTATGGACCTAACAGAAACAGAAGATATTAAGGAGAGGTGGCAAGACTATACGGAAAAACTGTACAAAAAAGATCTTCATGACCCAGATAATCACAATGGTGTGATCACTCATCTAGAGCCAGACGTCCTGGAATCCAAAGTTAAGTGGACCTTAAGAAGCTTCACTATGAACAAAGCTAGTGGAGGTGATGGAATTCCAGTTGAGCTATTTCAAATCCTAAAAGATGATGCTGTGAAAATGCTGCACTCAACATACCAGCAAATTTGGAAAACTCAGCATTGGCCACAGGACTGGAAAAGGTCACTTTTCATTCCGATCCCAAAGAAAGGCAATGCCAAAGAATGCTCAGACTATTGCACAATTGCACTCATCTCATACGCTAGTGAAGTAATGCTCAAAATTTTCCAAGCCAGGCTTCAACAGTATGTGAACTGTGAACTTCGAGATGTTCAAGCTGGTTTTAGAAAAGGGAGAGGAACCATGGATCAAATTGCCAACATCTGCGGGATCATGGGAAAAGCAAGAGAGTTCCAGAATAACATCTATTTCTGCTTCATTGACTATGCCAGAGCCTTTGTGTGGATCACAACAAACTGGAAAATTCTTATAAAGATGGGAATACCAGACCACCTGACCTGCCTCTTGAGAAACCTGTATGCAGGTCAGGAAGCAACAGTTAGAACTGGACATGGAACAACAGATTGGTTGCAAATAGGGAAAGGAGTACGTCAAGGCTGTATATTGTCACCCTGCTTGTTTAACTTAAATGCAGAGTACATGAGAAATGCTGGACTGAATGAAGCACAAGCTGGAATCAAGATTGCTGGAAGAAATATCAATAACCTCAGATATGCAGATAACACCACCCTCATGGCAGAAAGTGAAGAGGATCTAAAAATCCTCTTGATGAAAGTGAAAGAGGAGAGTGAAAAAGTTGGCTTAAAACTCAACAATCGGAAAACTAAGATCATGGCATCTGATCCCATCACTTCATGGAAAATAGATGGGGAAACAATGAAAACAGTGACAGACTTTCTTTTTTTGTGCTCCAAAATCACTGCAGATGGTGACTGCAGCCACGAAATTAAAAGTCATTTGCTCCTTGGAAAAAAAGTTATGACCAACCTAGACAGCATATTAAAAGCAGAGATGTTACTTTGCCAACTAAGGTCTGTCTAGCTAAAGCTATGGTTTTTCCAGTAGTCATGTATGGATGTGAGAGTTGGACTATCAAGAAAGCTGAGTGCCGAAGAATTGCTGAAGCTGAAACTGCAATACTTTGGCCACCTGATGTGAAGAACTGACTCATTGGAAAAGACCCTGATGCTGGGAAAGATTGAAGGTAGGAGGAGAAGGGGACCACAGAGGATGAGATGGTTGGCTGGTATCACCAACTCAATGGACATGAGTTTGGATAAACTCCAGGAGTTGGTGATGGACAGGGAGGCGTGCTGCAGTCCATGGGGTTGCAAAGAGTCATATTCGACTCAGCAACTGAACTGAATTGATCACAAGATTAATTATCTAGGCAACACCTCGGGGTGGGAATCTGAAGTCATCTTCATTAAGATAAAACCCAGTTGCAATGGAAATGGCTTGTTATGAGTCACAAGACACGCATTTAACATTTTTGGCCCTGCAGTTTTTTCTGGAACTGAGGACAAGAGACCAAATATAACAAAAGATGCTCCCACTGTTATTATTGATCAGAAAATTCCAAGTGTTTACAAAAGCTATGAGCCAGGAACTGTGGAAGAAGACCAAATATATCTGAGAATGACCAAATATACGTATATATATAAATTGAAGTATAAGTTATTATAGTGTTGTGTTCATTTCTTCTATAACAGCAAATTGGTTCAGTTTTATATATCCTTTTAAGTATTCTTTTCCATTACGGTTTATCTCAGGATACTGAATATAATTCCCTGTGCTATACAGTGTCATATCTTTTTGTGTTTCCGTACTGCTCATGGGTTCTCTATACAGTACGACCTTGTTGTATATCTAGTTTCTGTTAACCCTAAACTCCTAGTCCATTCCGCCCCCAACTTCCTACCTCTTGGCAACCACAGGTCTGTTGTCTATGTCTGTGAGTCTGTTTCTGTTTTGTATAGGTTCATTTTAAATTCCACATACAAGTGATATCATGTGATATTTGTCTTTCTTTCTCTGTCTTCACTTAGTGGGATAATGTTTCGTTCCATTTGTGTTGCTGCAGATGGCGTTATTTTTTGTGGCTGAGTAATATTCTGCTCTATATGTAGATCGTTATCCATTCCTCTGTCAATGGACGTTTATGTTTTCAAGTCTTGGCTGTTGTGAATAGTTCTGCTGTGAACACAGGGGTACATGTATCTTTCTGACTTATCTCTGTGTACCGATACATGCCCGGGAGTGGGATTATATCCTGGATCATATCCCACTCTTTGAGGAGCCTCCGCACTGTTTTCCAATGTGGCTGCACCAGTTTACATTCCCACAAACAGTGTAGGTGAGCTCCCTTTTCTCTACACCCTTTCCAGCATTTGTTGCTTGTAGGCTTTTTAAGGATGGCTATTCTGACCAGTGTGAGGTGTTGCCTCATTGTAGTTTTGATTTGCATATCTCTATTAATTAATGATGTTGAACATCTTTTCGTTTGCTTGTTGGCCATGTATATTTCTTGCTAGGAGAAATGTCTATTTATGTCTTCTGCCTATTTTTCAGTTGGGTTGTTTTTTCGTTGTGGAGTTGTATGTACTGTTTGTATCAAATATATATATATATTCTTTATGAATTGTAAAAGGCTTCACTTTGGAAAATAGGTAAAAATAATGTTTTGTTTTAAAATTTTTACTATTTACAATGTTATATCACCAACTCAATGGACATGAGTTTGAGTGAATTCCGGGAGTTGGTGATGGACAGGGAGGCCTGGCGTGCTGCAGTCCATGGGGTTGCAAAGAGTCGGACACGACTGAGAGACTGAGCTGACTGACTGACTGACTGATTTATCTTACAGTAATTTTTAGCACATCAATTTTTGCTAATGCTTCTTTTATTAGTTTAATTATTTAATAGTTAAATCAGAATTAGAATGTGTGTTTAGTATTAATGTGTATGCTTACACACATTAATTTAAATTTTTAGATATTTTTCTACTTAAAATCTATTACATTTTTTAGTTTTGTTGATTTTAAAATATTATAAATTCTAAATACAAATGAAATACTGATTTTGGTTTATTATTTCAAAATTATAATGAATAAGATTGAAATGCTAGTTGATCATTTTGCTGCAATAATGTAATCAGAGCAATTAGAAAGACTAGCAATAAAATGATCATGAGTATCCCTCTCTACTTAGTGTTAACTAAAGCTAAAGACATGTAATAAACTAAGGGAGGGAGGGCCATTAAAGCTGGAATCTAGTTAAAACATGCTGGTTGGTGAATCGGCCAAGGGCCAGTTGGAAGAATGAGAAACACTTTGGTAATTTGAAGTGCAAAGTGATTTGCTAGAGAGAATTAGTTGCTTTAAAAATTACGGCAAAATTTGAAGGAATATATATGAGACTTCCGGAGAAGGCAATGGCACCCCACTCCAGTACTCTTGCCTGGAAAATCCCATGGACGGAGGAGCCTGGAAGACTGCAGTCCATGGGTTCACTGAGGGTTGGACATGACTGAGCGACTTCACTTCCACTTTTCACTTTCATGCATTGGAGAAGGAAATGGCAACCCACTCCAGTGTTCTTGCCTGGAGAATCCCAGGGATGGGGGAACCTGGTGGGCTGCCGTCTATGGGGTCGCACAGAGTCGGACACGACTGAAATGACTTAGCATATGAGACTTCATCTCTGGGAAAGACTCCTAGAGTAAAATAGCTAAACCAAACTACCCAGGAAACAGCTGTGCTGACTGTGGAGTCAGGAAGTTGGAGGATCAGAAGGGATGACTAGAATTGGTGAGTTCAAGAGCAGTCTGCTGTAGCTGCCATCCAGGATCAGGAAGCTCCACTGCCTCTTGACCAAAACGAACTTGTTAACCAGATGCTGGAACATGGATTCCAGTTTCCACCAACACTACCATACTGCCTTCCAACACCCACAAAGAAAATGACTGGACCTTGCTACACCACTGCATAAGAATCTAGGTCACTAGTATCTTTGCTTGGCAGAGCAACTTCTAAGAGCACCAGAAACACAGCCCCTTTCTCACTTCTGCTTCCAAATCTTACATGAAGGATCTAAGTGGCAGAATCAAAATCACAACTAAAACTCAGATGTGGGTGTGAGAAATCCTAACTTTAGTTTTCTACTGTCTGTAGTTCAAGACACAACTAGCAAGAGATACAGTTGAGCAAACCCTGGATGGTAAAACTATACAGTCAATATGTGTGAAATATTGATTGTCATGACTTAATAAGAAATAAGAATAAGCGACCTGTGTTCATTTGTATGATTTATCTAAAGTAATCAAACTCATGAAAGCAAAGAGTAGAATGGTGGTTGCCAGAGCCTGGGGGAAGGGGAAACAGAGAGTTTTTCAATGCTTAGTTTCAGTCATGAGAGAAGGATTTGCTATGCAACAGTGTGGCTCAGAGGTTAAAGCGTCTGCCTGGAATGTGGGAGACTGGGTTCGATTGCTGAGTCGGGAAGATCCCCTGGAGAAGGAAATGGCAAACCCACTCCAGTACTCTTGCCTGGAGAATCCCATGGAGGGAAGAGCCTGGTAGGCTACAGTCCATGGGGTCGTAAAGAGTAGGACACGACTGAGCAACTTCACGTCACTTCAGTGTGCATAGTTAAAGCAGTAATGTATACTTAAAAATCATTAAGAAAGTAAATTTTTGTTGTGTGTTTTTGGCATAAAAAACCAATAACAAATTTTTTAAAAAGAGAAAAGAAACCTATGTAGTTCAGGGATTTGTGATTGCCTTCAAATTCTGAGCCTTGTAGTGAATCTTATTTGAAATGGAGCATGTCAGCTATCCTTACCTTAAACTCAAATGTGAAAGGTTTTGGATTTATCTTTTGTTATGTTAAGGTAAATTCACCCAGAAGCAATGTCTACCTACACGAGGCAATATTTGATTATCTCATAGTTAAAAACAATAAGAAATTGCTTAAGAATTAAATTAGAATCCTTTCCTTGGACGCTCTGATTGGAAAAAACTTCTCAGTGCCAGTATCATAAATATTTCACTTAAGCAGTTTTACTTATACAGAATCTAAATGACGTAAGATACTATTTCCAAAATAAGTCACTCCATTAGAACAGATATAGCACAGAGCTTCTTGCAAGATCATTAATCCATTGTGAAGTTTGTCATTCTCATTTTTGTGTTTTATAAACATATTTGAAAATCTAAATTACACAAAAAGTGGAGGATGGATACGGTAGGAGCCATATTTGATCTTTGAATTTAAATACTTATTTTATGTTTAAAAGGGTCAAGCACCTAACTCATAAAATTAAAACCCTTCTGTAGATTGTAAATGGCTCTAACTCCCACAGTCTGTAGCCAGCTCCTGTAAAACCAAAAATCTATAAACTTCATATGAAGAATTGTTTTAGTGCTTTGTAGCCTTATTTGTGTTGATTTATGGAGAAAAAACAAGGATAACAAGTTTTGGTCATTGTTATTGTTGATAGTTAATAAATATCAAGGAATTGAATTAATCTAGCATAAGGCTTGCATAAGTTTCTTAGGATTATTTGTTTTCGGTTTGTGAATTGTGTTTACAGTTTCTTATTTGTAATTTCCAGATGAGATTTTTCAAAAGTCTCATTTCCAATTCCCAAATATGGTGGTGGTACCTTTGGAAGAGTCAAATGAAAACAATGTGACCCATTGCCTATGTTCACTATCAGTATTTTCCCAGATCATCAAGGAATATGGAATTCCATTGCATTGTCTCATTCAGTCCAAGTTTCTGCTTTTTTCAGGGATATGTTTAATAGCTTTTAAAGAGGAAGTTTATCCTCCTCCCCCTCGCTGGGGTAGAAGTTCTTAGCTTATTATGAAGTTGAAACAATTCCCCTGACTGTTCCCTGACCTCACCCCCTCAAGAGCTGAGTTTCTAAACAAAAGACATGTTAGTATGGAGATACAGATTTTGCACATGTTTCTTACCACAGTAACACTGACTGCAAGGGTCAAGATTAGGATGATCTCCTTAAACCCACTGGATTCCCTCACTCCTGTGTCTGTTTCATTCTTCTTTATAGATCATTTGACAAGTCCCAGAACTGAATCAGATAATTCAGAGACTCTCTCTGGATCACAGGCTACCACCCCTTGGAAGGAAAATGAAAAATTCAGTCCATTGCCTGGTATCCGGATATCTGGATGTTTAAAATGGGAAAGACAACATGTCTGGATTATGTGCTCTGTGCCAGGACCGTGGGTGATGGGAGAAGTAGGGAGAAAGAGAAGCACCAGGACTACTGAGATTTGAGGGGAAACCAGAGGAGGAGGAACAGGGGAGAGGGTGAGGGCCAAACCACACACAGGAAGTTCTCAGGATGTGGGAATCAAGGGCATATGACAGGGCCGCAGTAAGAGCAAGACCAGTATGTTCAGGCTATTGGTAAATTTTGGCTTTGTTAACATGGAGGCTAAATACTTTGAATGTTATCAAGGATGTACCAAGAATTTTCAAACTTTTGAAACAAATGAAAAGTCAAGAAAGTAATTTCATCAACTCTGTCTTGTATGATTTGATTCTTCAGTTTCCTGACCTTTAAGCTCAAAGATCAGTTTTTTTGCCCAGAGTCACCTTTGTGACATTAACAGGATCCAGAGGAATCCAGGTACCATACAAATAGGGATAGTCCCACGCATAAAGGTCTGATCTTTATTTTCAAATTAAAAATCTCCTTGGAGGAGTGGCGAATTAAGTCACTAACAGTTTAGTTTTGTATTAGAATTACTATCTCCTCATAGAATGGATTAGGAAATATTTTCCTTGCTTCTGTTTTCTGGAAGAGATTGTGGAGAATTAGTTCTATTTCTTCCTTAAAATTCTGGTAGAGTTTATCAATGAAACCATCTGGGTCTGATGTATTATTTTTTAAAGGCTACTCGAAGCTTTTGTTTTTTTTAGCTTTTTATTTTGTATTGGAGTATAGCTGATTAACAATGTTGTGACAGTTTCAGGTGAACAGCAAAGGGACTGAGGCATATGTATACATGTGTCCATTCTTCCCTAAATCCCCCTCTCATCTGGGCTGCCACATAAAACTGAACAGAGTTCCATGTGTTATATAATAGGTCATTGTTGGTTATCCATTCTAAATATATCAGTGTGTACATGACCATCCCAAACTCCCTAACTCTGATGTTTTATTTTTCTGGAATTTTCTTAATTATTGATTTAATTCCTTTAGCAGATATAGCCCTATCAAATAGTCTGTTTCTCCCTGTGTGAATTTGGTAATTTGTGTCTTTCAAGGAATTGGTCCTCTTCAGTTATCAAATTTGTGTCATAGAGGTGTTCACAGTATTCCTTTACTATCCTTTTTACAAAGCTTTATTGTAGAATATTTGACAAATATAATTGTATATATTTAAAACTGTGCAGTAAACTTTAAATGTCCACAAAATTAGTAATGATGACCTTTTTTAATTTCTGATATTGGCCCTTTGCATTTTTCATTCTCTTTTTCTTAGTTAGCCTGCCTATAGGTTTATCATTTTTATTAATTTTTTTCCCAAAGAAACAGCTTTTGGCTTTATTGATTTTTCTCTGTTGTTTTCCTGTTTTGAATTTCATTGGTTTCTGATCTCATTTTCACCATTTTTTTTTCTTCTGCTTCTTTAAGATTAAATTTTCACCTTTCTCTGGCTTCTGAAGGTGAAAACAGGTTACTGATTTTAAATCTTCCATCTTCCCTAATGTACGTATCCAGTATTATCAGTTTGTGTCTGAGCACTGCTGTCATCACATTCCACAAACTTTGGTAGGTTGTGTTTTAATTTTCATTTGCTTAAAATATTTTTAAGCTTCACCCTAAAGTCTTTTAAGACTTCATTGACCCACTCTAATTAAAACTGTAAACTTTGCAATGTAATCTTTACTGCTTCTTTCCTTGCTTTAGTTTCTCTCTCCTCCCTATTACTTGTTACCTCCTACTCAGTCATGTAATTTCTTTGCTATGTATTTTTGTTGTCTCTCTTTCTGTCAGAATATAAATTTCACAAGGGTAGAGTTGGGGAGCTTTGTCAGTTTTTTAAATAATGTGGTTCAAGTGTTTCGATCTATGTCAGGTATATTGTAGGCACTGAATATGTATTTGAAGTAAGAGGAATTATATTAAAAGCTTGACACATGGAATGGGAGAGAGGAAGAAACCTGCCTTTTTACCAGAATTTTTTTTTTTTCAGCTATGGGTTTCCCTGGTAGCTCAGTAGGATATTGGATTTTTTAAACTAAAACATTTTTGCTTTTCAAGTCGACATAGATTTTTTATAAACTCCATGTGATGTCTGAATAAAGCTTTTGTGCGCATTTGATCTTACCTGATCAGAACAGGACATGCTTTCAATGTTGCTCTGGACTGTTTTTATATCTCTAGAGTCTAACTGATTGCAAATTCTGGCAATTCTGAGTCAGAGGCCTGTGATTTTCAGTCAAACTATAAAATTATTTACTCTTTAAATCACAAGACAGAAATCATATGTTTATGTCAATAACGAAGGAAAAAATTATATAGTATGACTGATCAGAGTAGTATTCATCTCTGGGCACAAAAAATGTGACATGAATTTTCTTAGATGTTATGTTTGGCCAAGTGGATTAGGATATGGGACACCTGACTAAAATCCTTAATGGCCAGAATTTGAGGTGGAGGTTTATGTCTTATAGAAGTTAATCTATAATACCCATTTCACACAAAACACTTCATGTGGTCACAAAGCACCACTCAATAGAAAAACATTCTTCAGTGGATATATTATTATCACCAAAGATGTTTACTTGTGTCATTGCACTGAACTGATGATATTGATAAAGTATATCTTGGCTATTTTATAGGCATACATTTACATAGAAATGCCAGTATCTGAAAAATGCAACGAATCTTATACATTTAATTTGCTTGGTGGACTATAGAACTGCAATGCAATTAAAATTCAGTACTTAACCAGGTCTCTTACATTAAAAGAAATGGATGTTGATTGGTATGGAATGGGACCTTGAAAACTCGGATGGGAATGGGGACAATTAAGAATACTCAGATGACTGTAAGATAAACACCCCAGACCACCTGAGTGTCCTTTGCTTTCAGAAGCAGCCCCTCATCCCCTTTCTAACTACTCTTTCACTTTCCTTGAAAATCTAGCAATTATCTTACAGGACTCAGTTTCTCTTTCTCCTCATGATCTATCCTTAACACCCATCTGTCTGTGAAGGTGAAAGTGATGTCGCTCAGTCCTGTCCGACTCTTTGCAACCCCATGGACTATAGCCTACCAGGCTTCTCCATCCATGGGATTTTCCAGGCAAGAATACTGGAGTGGGTTGCCATTTCCTTTTCCAGGAGATCTTCCCGACCCAGGATTGAACCTGGGTCTCCCACACTGTAGGCGGATGCTTTACCGTCTGAGCCACCAGGGAAGTCCATCTGCCTGTAGATTCAAAATTAAAAGATCCTGGAATATTCTAAGGGATTAACATTAAAAGAATGATAACATTTTTGCCAGCTTATATTGGAAAAAAAAGAAAACCCTAGAGAATGTATATAGGAATGGGTTTTCAGTGGGTAGCCCAAAAAGGACCAAATATAATGGATTCTCTTATTTAGTGGGGATGATGAGATTCCCCAAAGGCCAAGGCAGAAGCCACGTAACAGTGCTTAATTTTAAGTGTGTTTTCAGTTGGGGCCACAGTGACAGTTTCAGCCTGCAGAGATTCTTGGCAAAGGGAATTTTTTTTTACAAAGTCTTTGAATATAAGATATATTTGCAACTTAGCTTATAATTAGTAAAACTCTAGTAGGACTAGGAAGAGAAGACTTGTTTGAATCTGCACAAAAGAGCATCATGTCCTCTCATCCAGTTTCCAGTCATGAAGCAGTTTAAAGACCAAGGAAAAGAAGGTTAGCTGTCTTTGAAGAAGGTTCCTGGGACCCTGTAATTAGTAAATACCATGATTCTTTTCAGATCCTTTCCCATGAGGGCTTGTTAAAACACAGACTGATCTACCTACCTACTGAGTAGGTTTGAGGCAGGACTGAGGCTGGAGAATTTTTAACACATCCAAAGGGATCTGAATCCATATACCAGAATGGCTGTGTACTGAGGAAAGGGAAATAAGCCAGACATTTAGAGCATTATAAATCAGTATCTCTGAATTGCTATTCTCTGATGATGACAAGTATCATTTTAATCCAACTAAAACTATGTGGAGGTTTGGTTTTACTACATTTCACAGTGGGTTTAATAGGTCCATGGACCCATGTTGTTGTGATTTTCATAGCTCTCAAATACATAATTGAAATGATGTTTTTGGCAATAGATAGAACCCCCACCATGGACTCATAAACTATGGATGGAAGGCTATTATTATAGTCAGGACCAAGTGGAGGCCCTTAGAACTTCTCATTCCTACCAAAATACAAACTAAAAGAAGTATCTCATTTATAGGAAGAATCACAGAAATTAATGTCATTTTTCAAATTTGAAAAATGTTGCCAACGTAAATAACATTGTCTTTAGTGAAAAGGGCAGGTGGATCTTGGAGAATGGGAGGCTTTGCGGATGTAATCAAGCGATAAATAATTCCAAGTATATATTGCAATTATAAATTATAAGATATGGAACAAAACAGCCTTTGGAACATGGTTTATAGTTATCAATCTGGCTTTCTTGTTTTTCTTTTCTATTCCAATTTACAAGAAACATTTTGCTTCCATCTGGCAAGAACAAAAGTTCACCTTCACTTTTGACTTTGGTAATTCTCATGTACTCTTGAATATAATCTAGCCTGCAAAGATCTTGATTATATCATCATCCTCTGGAACATAATGATGGTACATTACATAGATCTTAACAACTTAATTGATCCTAGTGATCAGGGAGTGATAACTTCTATTGGTGACTTAGAAAAGTGGTTCATAAAGTGTGATCTTTAGACCAGCAGCATCAGTACCATCAGTGGATGTGTTAAAAGTTCTCCAGCCTCAGTCCCACCTCAGACCTACTGAGTCAGTAGGTGGATCAGTCTGTGTTTTAGCAAGCCCTCAGGGTAGTTCTGATGAGCACTAAAATTTGAGAATTATAACCTTCCTTTCAGAGAAGGCAATGGCACCCCACTCCAGTACTCTTGCCTGGAAAATCCCATGGATGGAGGAGCCTGGTAGGCTGCCGTCCATGGGGTCGCTAAGCGTCGGACACAACTGAGCGACTTCACTTTCACTTTTCACTTTCATGCATTGGAGAAGGGAATGGCAACCCACTCCAGTGTTCTTGCCTGGAGAATCCCAGGGATGGGGGAGCCTAGTGGGCTGCCATCTATGAGGTCACACAGAGCTGGACACAAAACAACTGAAGCGACTTAGCAGCAGCAGCAGCAGCAGCAGCAGCAGCAGCCTTCCTTTAAAAACTACATGTGTGTGAGAATGTAGGAGATAAGCCTCATACAAATTCAAGGGTCTGGCGTCTTGGTGGAATTTGAGGAGTCTAGTCTTTTGGGGCATTTCTTCCAAAATAAAAGGACTGTATCTTTCACTATTCACTACTATGAAAGAGGTACATGCTTTGTGTTCATCTTTGCATTGTTGAGATAAATAATACCACATTTCAGTGTGCTGCTTTGAGTATTTACTGAATAACTGCAAAGGTACCAAAATAGTGGTGCTCAAGGTGCTTCCACTTGGGTTTTATGACCAGAGGATTCAATAGCTGCCCAAATGTCTATCACAGATTAAGATGCTATGGAAGTTCTGATGTATTCCAGTACAGACTTCTAGGGCATACCCTGAGGGTTTGGAGGGAAAACTATCCTTTCTTCTACAAACAACCACCTTCCCTCTAGAAACATTTCCTGATTTTTTGGGGGGCCCAGGTAAAAACCAGTGCTTGATTATTGAGTATCTGAATTGCCCATCATAAACCGAGTATTATCTGATCCACCAAGCTCTAAACAGAAATATATAAGGAACCAGTATTCTGTCATTAAGTGGAAGCTGAGTATATGAGATTAGACTTGATAAGCCACTAAAAACAGAAGTAAATTTCATGACCAGTGGTTCAGACTTCTGTAACCCTTACTGCTGCTTTGTGTGGGCTTCCCTGATAGTTTGTTGGTAAAGAATCCACCTGCAATGCAGGAGACCCCAGTTTGATTCCTGGGCTGGGAAGATCTGCTGGAGAAGGGATATGCTACCCATTCCAGGATTCTTGGGCTTCCCTTGTGGCTCAGCTGGTAAAGAATCTGCCTGCAATGTGGGACACCTGGGTTTGATGCCTGGGTTGGGAAGAGCCCCTGGAGAAGGGAAAGCCTACAGCTCCAATATGCTGGCCTGGAGAATTCCAGGCCATGGAGTCACAAAGAGTTGGACACAACTGAGTGACTGACTTTTACTTCACTTCACTTCTGCTTTATTGCTATCATCCTTCAATTCACACCTAACATCTCATGGGTAGTTTAGAGCAAAGCTATGGCCTCTTCTGCAAGCAGGTACTGTCCCTTTGAGAAATAGCTCCTGACTTGCTTTCTCTGGTCAAACTGGTAGAAGAAGAAAAACTGAGACCTGGTTTACAGGTGATTCTGCATGATGTCCTGATAGAAGACTGGTGAGGCAAGAGGAAAGAATTTCCCCCTAGTTTTTGGGGGTGTTTTGGGCAGAAGCAGAAATGGGAGAGCCAGCTTCTCAGTGGAGATCTCAGTGCCTGGATTCTCACTAAGTGGTGGCAGAGCAGTTCTAAGAGCAGAAGCAGAGGTATTTTTTGCAGCAGCAGTGAGACTGTGTGTGGGCTCCTCAGTGGAGTGTAGACTCCTGAATTCATGTTCAGTTATAATAGTGGCGGAAAGTGGCAGCAGTGATGGCAGCAGCTTTCCTATCACAGCACAGTCAACCTCTCTTCCTTTTATATTTACAACCCTTTTCAAGCCCCTGCATTAAAGCCCTCTCTGTTTTAAATCTTTGGAATGGTTTCTGTTTTCCTGATGGACATTGGCTGATAACATCCATAAATGTTCTGACTGTGATTTAGAGGTCCAGCTCTATAAAACGTCCAGTATTCCTGTTGACCTGGTTTGTTTGTTTGTTTTTTTGACCTACTAAGATGTTGGACAGACATTACTTTGTCAACAAAGGTCTGTCTAGTCAAGGCTATGTTCTTTCCAGTGGTCATGTATGGATATGAGAGTTGGACTATAAAGAAAGTTGAGTGCTGAGGAATTGATGCTTTTGAACTGTGATGTCGATGAAGACTCCTGAGAGTCCCTTGGACTGCAAGGAGATCCAACCACTCCATTCTGAAGGAGATCAGTCCTGGGTGTTCATTGGAAGGACTGATGTTGAAGCTGAAACTCCAATACTTTGGCCACCTGATGCGAAGAGCTGACTCATTGGAAAAGACCCTGATGCTGGGAAAGATTGAGGACAGGAGGAGAAGGGGACAGCAGAGGATGAGATGGTTAGATGGCATCACCGACTCAATGGACATAGGTTTGGGTGGACTCTGGGAGTTGGTGATGGACAGGGAGGCCTGGCGTGCTGTGGTTCATGGGGTAGCAAAGAGTCAGACATGATTGAGCGACTGAACTGAACTGAACTGAAAGAAGTTGGGTTCTGCTTCTTGGGAACAAGTCATACTCTTCACCTATCCTAAAAGCTGCCTGTCACTGATGACAATATTGACCTTCATGTTATTCCCTCTTTGAGAACGATCTGGCTCTAATAGGTAAAAGTACATTCACATGGCAGTCCTGGAAGTTGAGAGTTAACATAGATTACTAGCATTTCTCTATTGAAACCAGGAAGAACAGACTTTTCTCTAGTTCACAAAGAGTTTGTGACAAAGCCTGGCATAAATTCAACTGTCTAAACCCATGGTCAGTAGTGTCTCCTCTGTAAAGGAGGATAGTATAAGCAGGATGCATATCTTTAGACCATAATACCTCCAGTGTTACCAGCATATCTGAGTAGTGGTACTGTGGGTACATTTATTTCCTTGGAAGTTTCCAGTAAATAGTCATTAGTTATAAAATTGTTTTGAAAATAAACAACAATATAAAAGCACAAAAGCTTTCATAGAAAAAGGTATTCTCAAACTGAAAGCTTAGGACATTTCTCATCTGTCCAGTGGCTCCTGGTTATCCTCTGGGAGATAGTGGTATTCTGGGAACTCAACCAGCTTATTGACTTGAAATAAAGCATAATGTTATTTTTCAAAATTACAGAAAAATGAATCAATACAAAGTATTGTTTATTTGATATTTGATTTTCTTCACTCTTTAAGACCTGCTACTACCTGTCTGCTGCTAGCAGAGGACAAAAGGGATGACTAATACAAAAATATTAAAGTGAAAACTTGAAAATGCGATTTCTCCAAACATTTTATTGTGTTAGTCTTCTTGGGCTGTCATAATAAAATACCGCAAGCTGGGTGGCTTGAATAACAGAAATTCATTTTCTCCCAGTTCTGGAGGCTGAAAAATCCAAAATCGCAGTGCCAACAGGGTTCAGTTTATGATAAGAGCTGTCTTCCTGGCTTACGAATGGCTCCTTTGTCCTCACATGGCCATTGCTTTGAACTCTCTGGTGCCTCTCCTTCAGAGGACACTAACCCTATCCAATCAGGAGTCCACACTTGCAACTTCATGTAACCTTTACTTCCTTAGAGGCTTCACCTCCACATGTAGCCACACTGGGGTTTAGACCTTCACCATATGAATTTTGAAGGAACACAAACATCCAACCCATAACACAGGTCTACTATCAGTCCTACCGACAGGAACCAATCTACATACAGAATGCAAATATATTTTCTGAGAATGAACATTTTCTTGCTTCAAGTGACATCCTTGTCTGCATGACTCTTTTTTATGTGTTCTAAGATGAATGCCATCATTTTCAGAGTTTGGCTTTCCTCAGTATATTTAAAATACACCAGAAGGGTAAATTTCAAATTCCTTGGTGGTTATTACCCACCATGTTGTTGCCTTTCTGAAGATACTCAGAGTATTAATAAAATATATTTGTTTTAATGTTTATTTCATATGTTTCTTAGAAATTTATACATGGTCTGCATCTTTCCCACTTTGCCTATGGAAGCAGCAAAGTGTTAAGTTTGGAGTCTTAATTCATTTACTCCAAATAAATTTTACTTACAATATGTATTTACTCTAAAAATATATTCAGGGTAAAACTGGATACATTACTTGTCAGCTCTGTTCCTTATTGACATGGTTGGTCTAATAATAGTCTTACACCATAAAGTTGTTGTTAGAATTAAATGAGATACTGCATGTTCAACCCTTAATGAAGGACCAGGAACTTTTTATATAGTTGAATATATCCTTATACCAATATGAAGATCACAGATATAAGATATAGTTGAAGCTATTTGCATGGGTTGAAATATTCTCTTTTATTAAGAAAGTTTAAAAAATGATGTAAAGGTTAGTGGTACCACACGGCCAAATTCATATTCTGAAGCTCTAGTGTACATTTCAGCCCAATTAGCTGCCTTCCCTCATCCATGGGGATTTCAGGTTTAAGAAGAACATATCTATTTTGCAGTTATCTAGCTTTGACCTCTTATGTAGACCTTCCTCTGTACTGACCAAGGAATAAAGAGATCAGAGTACTGTCATCAGTTTGTGACTCTGAGTTCACAGCCCACCACAGCTCCTCTACCATTCTGTCTTCCCAGGGTTTCCTGGAGGCAGTCACAACACTCATCATGCTCACCACCAACTTCCAGGACAAGTCAGGACTTTCTCAATAGATGATCTGAATTCCGCTGCCAGGATGTTGCTGCTTTTTAGATGATGGCTAAATCAGCTGCTGGCTTGCTCCTCTGTAAAAACTGCACTGTTTTCAGTTTTAACATTTCATCCTTGACAAATTGATTCTTTTCTCTGCTAGCAAAAGTGAAAAATCACAAGCTACTAAAATAAAGAGTGCCCAGCCAAGCTGCCTTTCTGTCAAGGGACCTTAAATTTTAGGTTTGTCTTGCTAACAAGATGAGAGAGAGGTAAGGTATACTTAGCATGAATAGATGCCTTTATAGTTCCATCCCACCTCACCCCCAGATGAAAGTCAACATATTCCACATTTAATAAATGAGCAGTGCCTGTATGTAGAGTGTGCACCTGTCTATATTTAGGAAGTCAGTGGTTTAACCCAGAGCACTCCTTTTTAGCTTTCAGGTCTTGCTTCTCGGAAGAGCCATGAAGCCAGACAAACTTTCAAAGCTGTTTTTGAAAATGATCTTGTTTCTCTCTCCTCACTCAAATCTCTCCAGGGAATATTTTGTTCTAGAACATCATGCTTAAGCCTATGGCTGGGCACTCCAGCAAAAAGTTGGTCTGCACCTAAAAATTTAGGTAATAAAATTACTTATATATATAAAAAAGAAAACTTGTTTTAAGTAGTCAAAATATACTAGGCTATGCTTTGATAATAACCCCCAATTCTCAGTGTTTTAAAAAGATTACTTCTAGCTCATATTTTACTTTTTAAAATTTGTTCTTAGTTTGAGGATCAGTTCAGTTCAGTTCAGTCGCTCAGTCGTGTCTGACTCTTTGTGACCCCATGAATTGCAGCACGCCAGGCCTCCATGTCCATCATCTCCCGGAGTTCACTCAGACTCACATTCATCGAGTCCGTGTTGCCAATTGCTCTATAGTATTTTGTTGGTTTCTGGCATACATCAAATTGAATCAGCTATCAATTCAATTCAGTTCAGTTTAGTCGCTCAGTCGTGTCCAACTCTTTGTGACCCCATGCATGCCAGGCCTCCCTGTCCATCACCAACTCCCGGAGTTTACACAAATTCATGTCCATTGAGTTGGTGATGCCATCCAACCATCTATCCTCTGTCATCTCCTTCTCCTCCTGCCTTCAATCTTTCCCAGCATCAGGGTCTTTTCCAAGGAGTCAGTTCTTCACATTAGGTAGCCAAAGTATTGGAGTTACAGCTTCAGCATCAGTCCTTCCACTGAATATTCAAGACTGATTTCCTTTCAGATGGACTGGTTGGATCTCCTTGCAGTCCAAGGGACTCTCAAGAGTCTTCTCCAACACCACAGTTCAAAAGCATCAAATCTTCAGCTTTCAGCTTTCCTGACAGTCCAGCTCTCACAACCATACATGACCACTGGAAAAGCCATAGCTTTGACGAGACAGACCTTTGTTGGCAAAGTAATGTCTCTGCTTTTTAAAATGCTGTCTAGGTTGGTCATAACTTTTCTTCCAGGGAGCAAGTGTCTTTTAATTTCATGGCTGCAGTCACCATCTGCAGTGATTTTGGAGCCCCACAAAATAAAGTCTCTCACTGTTTCCCTTGCTTCCCCATCTATTTGTCATGAAGTGATGGGACCAGATGCCATGATCCTAGTTTTCTGAATGTTGAGCTTTAAGCCAACTTTTTCACTCTCCTCTTACACTTTCATCAAGAGGCTTTTTAGTTCCTCTTCACTTTCTGCCATAAGGGTGGTGTCATCTGCATATCTGAGGTTATTGATATTTCTCCCGGCTATCTTGATTCCAGCTTGTGCTTCATCCAGCCTAGCGTTTCTCATGATGTACTCTGCATAGAAGTTAAATAAGCAGGGTGACAATATACCCCCTTGAACCTACTTCCCACCTCCCACCCTGTTTGAGATCAGTAGGAGGCTCTGTTCCTCGTTGGACTCTCCACATGTGGAACGTCCTGGTCACTGTGATAATGTGAAGGATAATTGTTAGTTTCAAAGACTTCCGCAGGGAAGTAGTACATGTCAAGACCACTCATATTCTGCTTCAAGAAAGCAGATGGGAATCGTTGAAATAGGAATTGCCACAGTTATCCTGACAACAGGCCAAAGATCTATGCTGTTGTTCCATCGCTAAGTCATGTCTGACTCTTTGGGACCCCATGGACTGCAGCATGCCAGGCTTTCCTGTCCTTCACTATCTCCCAGAGTTTGCTCAAACTTATGTCCACTGAGTCAGTGATGTCACCCAACCCTCTCATCCTCTGTCACCCTCTTCTCCTCCTGACCTCAGTCTTTCCCACATCAGGGTCTTTTCCAATGAGTTGGCTCTTCACATCAGGTGGCCAAAGTATTGGAACTTCAGCTTCAGCATCAGTCCTTGCAATGAATATTTAGGGTTGATTTCCTTTAGGATTGACTGAATTTGATCTCTTTGCAGTCCAAGGGATTCTCAAGAGTCTTCCAGCACCACAATTTGAAAGCATCAGTTCTTTAGCACTCAGCCTCCTTTATTGTTCAAATCTCACATCCATACATGACTACTGGAAAAACTATAGTTTGACTAGATGGACCTTTGTCAGCAAAAGGATGTCTCTGCTTTTTAATAGGCTGTCTAGTTTTGTCATAGCTTTTCTTGCAAGGAGCAAGCATATTTTAATTTTGTGGGTGACCGTCTGCAGTGATTTAGATCTCAGTGATAATCCTTTTTTCCAATTTTAATTCACCATTTAATTAACACAGTAAAATAAAGTGTAGACTCAAAGGCAAAATTTGAAGAGGGGGAGAATAAGAAAATTCTAAAATTTGTTAGGAGACAAATACTTATTGAATATGTTATTATATGTGACAAAAACACTACAAATTAGTGGTCACTTAATTTATAATGTCCAATAAAATACAAGATCATCATATAAATGAAAAAAATATAAAGCTAAAACATGTTAACTTGCCCCAGGAATAAAAGTTTAATGCCATATAGATCCAAAGCCCTTGCTCTATTCTTTCTACTATATTTTTGTTTGTTTGTTTGTTTTAACAGTCAGTTGGTTATAAAATTGTGGCTGATTTTTTAAAATTTAATGAATAGAATAGATAGTATCAGAGATTCATGAATGATAAGGATATTTCTTGAAACTTCTACTTCTTTGGTATACATATGACCCTTTCTGTGTGTATTTCAAATACATTGCTTTATTCCAAACTAAAGAAAGAAGTCCTGTATCAACTAAGTATGATAACCTCATCTTCTATCCCTTCTCCCTCACACACAAAAGCACTTTGCTCCTTGAAACTAACCTGGCTGAGCCCATGATGAAGTATATGAAGATTTTATTACAAGAGGTCATGCACATTTTGAAGGAACAAAAACCCCATGAAAAACTTTCTCATCATTTATAGCCTGGAATTTTGAGAACTACTTTTGGTCAAAAAACATAACATCGGTGTGGAAGCATCAATTTTTGTTGCTCTGAGTTCTCTAAGTACAAAGTTGGATTGTTGGGCTTGATTCCTCTCCATTGAGTCTGGAGTACACATCTACACACAAAACTATTGCCTGTATATAGAAAATATATTTAATGAATGTTTAGTAAATATTTATTGAATGGTGTATGACACTGGAATATAAAATGGCTTTAACTTATTTATAAAATATCAAGATAACTTCCATGTGAATATTCAGAAGCTGTCACTGTGTGCTATCTGCTTATTAACTCCATATTTTCTTCTTCTTGGGAACACAGAATTTATTTCCTAGGATACCATGCTATATGACTGAGTTCTAGTTAATAAAATGTAAGTAGAAGCAATATAGTCAAATCCCAGGCTTGGTCTATAAAAATCTTCTGTACGTGTTCACTCATATCCTTTCCCTTCTCCAGCTAGCTGAAATGGAGATGATCCCAGCGTGACCTTGAAAACCATGTGTTGGTGATGGCAGAGACATGTTGGTCTGGTTCATAGCTGTGTGAAAAAGGACTGGGGATTTACCAGGTAAGTACTTTAATGTGAGCATAATTTTTCCTTTAAACCTCTGTTGTGTTTGGTGTTTGAGCAGTTATACATTTTGGGGTCTATTCATTATAGCAGATAGGCTACTTTAATTAATAGAAGTGGAAGTGAATATTCCAGATAAGGGAAAAGTAAAGGCTATGATTTAGACTATGAGAAGAAGTCACTGTAACCAGGAAAAAGATTGTGTCTTTACTGATTCCCTATTGAAGTCTTTCCTGAGGCTTTATCAAACTTTTTTGAGACTTCTGGTATATTACAAGTCAATGATGGTAAAATGATGGTTAAATAGTCTATATTCATAAAATATAGAATTTGCATTTAAGTATGGGGATGTCTTAATGTGTTCTCAAAGAACTCAGTTCAACATACCTGAACTTATATATTCCAAGTATACACATCCTCCTGTGAGCAAGAAGGGTGTAATTATTAGTTCTCATGAATGTGTAATTTTTTTAAGGTCATGGAAAAAAGTTGAAATTGATGGTCCAGCTCTGAGTTTGCTTCTTTGCCACATAAAGGGTTTTGTAGGACAACATGCTTCCCTGATATTTTTGACAGTATTTGCTTTAAAAATCAGGTCATTTCAAAACTCTTTTGTGCAACAGAATGAACCTTCAGGATTGTTAATAACAAAGAAATGAAATTGTGATAACATTCAATTTCAGCAGTTAAGGGTCCAAAATTGATCAAATCATGATATCTTACATAAAACATATATTGAATTTTCTGAACTTAAAAAAAAAAAACTCTTGATGATAATTAAATTCACTTATTCTTCTCAGTGAGAAAATTTTATATCTTGCCTTTGAATGATAGGTTATTATCATTATCACATAAGTACTTTACAAACGAAGTCCTAAAGACATGAAGTGATTCTCCCAAGGCCCCATAACTGGTAAGACATAAGGCTGAGTCTCAAACATCAATCTTTTTCTGTTTATACCATTTGTTTATATATGCCTGTCTGCATTTTATACCTTTTGAAACAAACTGTCTGCCTAAGGGAACTGCAGATTCATTATACTAGGGAACTTGAGATATAAAAGGACTGAAAGAGACATAAAGTATATTAAGAGGCAGAACTCATAATTATGGCTGTATCGTTCACCAAAATATAGTGCGCAGTGTGCTCAGAAGCTCAGAAAGAAAAATGAACTATAATATAAAAGCATCTAACACAGTGTCTGGCATCTGTTATGCCATCAACAAAGACTGCTGCTGCTGCTAAGTTGCTTCAGTCGTGTCCGACTCTGTGCGACCCCAGAGACAGCAGCCCACCAGGCTCCCCCGTCCCTGGGATTCTCCAGGCAAGAACACTGCAGTGGATTGCCATTTCCTTCTCCAGTTCGTGAAAGTGAAAAGTGAAAGTGAAGTCGCTCAGTCTTGTCCGACTCTTAGAGACCTCATGGACTGCAGCCTACCAGGCTCCTCTGTCCATGGGATTTTCCAGGCAAGAGTACTGGAGTGGGGTGTCAGTGCCTTCTCCGGCAACAAAGACTAGGTGGAGCCAAGTCCTCATGAAGTATTGTATGTAAAACCATTTAATCAAAATCTTGACTTTCTTGAGTAACCCATTGCAGCAGATACACTTTTAATTATTCATTTTTTTAAACTTTTTGTTTTGTATTGGAGCATAGTTGGTTAACAGTGTTGTGTTAGTTTCAGTGTACAGCAAAGTGATTCAGTTATACATAAACATGTAACTATTCCTTGATTGTTTATTACTCAAGGGTATTGATCAGTGTGAGGAAAAGTTAATGATAAAAAGCTAGAGGCAGAACAAGGAAAGCAACCTCAGCCAACTGGATTTCTTTTTATCACTAGGAATATAAACAGTAACTAGGCAACTTTTGCATTGTGAGAAGCAGAGGAAAATATATGTATTAGCCTTATTATTAATTAGAATTGTGTCACATGTATTTCTAAATACATGATTTTATTGGAATTTGAAAGAAATGTTTTTAAAGAAGCAAGCCTAGGTAATGTGACTTTAAATGATTCTTCCCAAAGTTAGTATTTCCAGACAAACTGCAATGCCTCCTTATTTTGTGTTTGTACTGTATTATAAATATTTTGAAGGATGAAGGATAAGACGCTTTTTTCATGGAATTAGATCCTATAATTAACAAAGACTCAACGCTGCTTCTTTTGACTTCTATTGACTCAGGAATAAAGTATCCAGGGCATCTTAGGAGGTCTCTGTTTTTTGTTTTTGTTTGTTTTTCAGTCTCTTGCTTCTTGGTCCTCTGATATCCCCAAAATTTCATTTTAACTTTGATAGCAAAGTTTCTTGATGTATTGTTTTATTTATTTCTTTTACATTCCCCCCGCTTTGGCCTTCTTAAGTCCCCAGTGGTGCAAAGGAAAAAGGGGAACACAACAGGAAGTAAAGGTGCTTACTGAGCATCTACAAATGGGAAGCTTAGGGAAATGGCACTTGTAGGAATTACAAGTAGTACAATCTTTTTCTTTCTCTCTGTAACCGTTTGGATTGACAATCCAGTCTCCTAAGAGAAATCCCAAGGAGTGCTAGTGCTGCTGCTGCTGCTGCTAAGTCAGTTCAGTCGTGTCCGACTCTATGTGACCCCATAGACGGCAGCCCACCAGGCTCCGCCATCCCTGGGATTCTCCAGGCAAGAACACTGGAGTGGGTTGCCATTGCCTTCTCCAATGCATGAGAGTGAAAAGTGAAAGTGAAGTCGCTCAGTCACGTCTGACTCTTCGCGACCCCATGGACTGCAGCCTACCAAGCTCCTCCATCCATGGGATTTTCCAGGCAAGAGTACTGGAGTGGGGTGCCATCACCTTCTCCAGTGCTAGTACTATGCTCCTTTAAGGGTGAGATTTAGAACATGATGCTCCACCACAGTAAAATGGACCTTTTGATAGATTTTTTTCTTATAAGAAAACAGTAGCTATTTGATTACTTACTGCTCTTCAGTCCAAATTCAGTCCTGAAGTTATTAAGATTTAATCTAAGACTCTTCCCTGTAAACTGGTAGGAGAAGTAGAAAGCTGTTATTTCTTACTATGTTCAAAGGCCTTCCTTCAGTGATTATATTTTCATTGTAATGTGGTAATAAGTCTGATAAATACAGCAGGAGACTATAGCTTCTTTTTTCAATTTGTATACTTGTTAGATTTTAGCCTTAAATATTCATTACTTGCTGTAAAATACAGCTCACTAAAGAGATTTGTTTCAGTTTCATTTTTTTTTATGAAAAAAATTGACTTCCTCCTTCTCCTTGCCTCCTTTCTCTCACTCTCCTGTTCTTTTTACTTCATGAGGAAATTGTAGGAAGAAAAGTGCTAATCAACTGTTTTACACAAGCAGAGTCTCATTTTTTTTAAACTTATTAAATGGCTAACTGAATTAGTGGATTAATAGATTTTTACTTATTTAGCTAATTCTCTTCAACTTATTGATGGATTCTAGGTTGATTAAATTTATATATTCAGTAGTTACTTTGCACTTATAAAAAATAATTATGCAAAAAAATTCTGGAAGCTAGAATATGAGTAGGAAATCATCCCACTAAATGATTATAATAGCATAAGAGAGAGAAGAACATTTACATATAACCATCAATTAGACACCATTATAGAAAGAGGGCTGAAAATTAATGGAAAAGAAGTTAGATTTATGTCATGATTAAGATACTGTATAATGAGCTATCTGGACTCAAACAAAAAGAGAAGAGCTGAAATTGGGTAATTTCAGTGATTTTCTGAATCCTTGACGAAGTAAGTTAGCTGCCTGAATGTATATGTGATTGTTTCGGTGGAGTAATTTATTTAAGCAAGGGCAGGCAACCCTCACCTTCTATGCCATCATAGTTGCATTCTTTTGAATTTGCTTTACCAACTGAAGATCAGAGTCAGCAGCTTGTAGAGCCAACCAGGAAATGTCCTGACTATTAGGAATCAGTCTAATTTTCTTTAAAATATTATCTGAAATGTGAATCTCTCATTTGATATTGATCTCCTCTTGAATATCTGTATGTTTTTTCAATTATATTTTGCTGTTTCTTAAAGCAACTAATGTGTTTGGCACACCTATCATTATGAATATTGTTATCATTATATTAATAATACCCAGCATGTGTAAAACAGTTCATGAAAGCAGAAACAAATTGGTTCCCATTCACTGAACACAGCTTACAGACATGTTTTGTTGGCCCACACTACATATGATCATTTTAATTGATTGCCAGTATTTTTGAGTGGGATATGTTATATATAAATCCATATTTCTACTCTTGAGAAGTTGGATGAGGAATCTCATTGTCAGTGTGGGGATGGTTTCATGACAATAATTAGTCAAAGCTGAGCAATAATTGCCATCGTTTCCCCCACTGAGACAGTACGTCAGTTCTCTACACTTCACATTCTTCTGATTTTTCCACTTATGATATTTTCTCAGCACTCAACAAGAATTTGAGTTCAAAATATTTGATGTTCAAAGTAAAAGTTTGTTCTCATTTTATCACTACAGATTCATGTGAGGTATAAAATGTAGGTATCCAATAGATACTGAATTGAAGGAAATTGAAGACCAAGGAACTAAGTAGACTATCTCAGAATGAATAATCAATCAACAATAGAAAATGTTTTCTGGCTTCATCTTTCAGTCTTTCTACTCAGTGATGCCTTATCTCAGGAATAAAATAAAGTGATTTATAAAAGTCTTCAAATTTCAGTTGAATTAAAGTCAACAGATTTGGTAGTTTTTGTTTTAATTTTAAACAATTGACCTTGTCAATTTCTACAAAAATACCAGCTGAGATTTTTTGATTGAGATGACATTAAATCTGTGGATCAATTTAGGGGGAATTGGATTTTACCAATATTGCCAATCCATTAACATATCTCTCCCTTTAGTTCACTCTTCTTTAACTTACCAGGCAAAATTTTATAACACTTGTTGTGTTGGTCTTGTTCTTACTTTGGTAAATCTGTTTCAATTTTATATTTTTGATATTATCATAAATAGTACTTTAATTTAAATTTCCAACTGCTTGTTGTTTGCATATAAGGAACAGAATAAGATTTTTGTATATTGATTCCACTTCCTGCAAATTTAGTGTTCATTTACTGGTTCTAGGATCTCTTTTTTTTTGGTAGATTCCTTACTGTTTTTTGCATACATGATAATGTCATCTGTGAAAAAAAGATTATTTTGTTTTATGTTTCCTAATCTTTCAATTCATTTCAGTTCAGTTCAGTTGCTCAGTCATGTCCAACTCTTTGCGACCCCATAGATTGCAGTGCACCAGGTTTCTCTGTCCATCACCAACTCCTGGAGCTTGTTCAAACTCATGTCCATCAAGTTGGTGATGCCATCCAACCATCTCAGCCTCTGTCGTTCGCTTCTCCTCCTGCCTCTCATCTTTCCCAGTATCAGGGTCTTTTCTAATGAGACATTTCTTGGCATCAGATGGCCAAAGTATTGAAGCCTCAGCCTCAACATCATTCCTTCCAATGAATATTCAGGATTGATGACCTTAAGGATTGACTGGTTGGATCTCCTTGCAGTCCAAGGGACTCTCAAGAGTCTTCTTCAACACTACAGTTCAAAAGCAACAATTCTTCAGTGCTCAGCTTTCTTGATGGTCCAACTCTCACATCCATACATGACTACTGGAAAAACCATAGCTTTGACTAGATGGACCTTTGTTGGCAAAATAATGTCTCTGCTTTTTACTATGCTGTCTAGGTTGCTCATAGTTTTTCTTTCAAGGAGCGAGGGTCTTTTAGTTTCTTGGCTGCAGTCACCATCTGCAGTGATTTTGGAACCTAAGAAAATAACGGCTGTCACTGTTTCCATTGTTTCCCCATTTATTTGCCATGAAGTGATGGGCCCAGATGCCTTGATCTTCATTTTTTGAATGTTGAGCTTTAAGCCAGCTTTTTCTCCCTCCTCTTTCACTTTCCTCATGAGACCCTTTTGTTCTTTGCTTTCTGCCACAAGGGTGGTGTCATCTGCATATCTGAGGTTATTGCTATTTCTCCCGGCAATCTTGATCCCAGCTTATGCTGCATCCAGCCCAGCATTTTGCATGATGTACTCTGCATATAAATTAAATAAGCAGGTGACAATATACAACCTTGACATACTCCTTTCCCAATTTGGAACCAGCCCATTGTTCCATGTCCAGTTCAAACTGCTACTTCTTGACCTGCATACAGATTTCTCAGGAGGCAGATCAGGTGGTCTGGTATTCCCATCTCTTTAAGAATTTTCCCATTTGTTGTGAACCACACAGTCACAGGCTTTGGCATAGTCAATGAAGCAGAAATAGATGTTTTTCTGGAACTGTCTTGCTTTTTCAATAATCCAGCGGATGTTAGCAATTTGATCTCTGGTTCCTCTGCCTTTTCTAAATCCTGCTTGAACATCTGGATATCGTAGTTCACATACTGTTGAAGCCTAGCTTGAGAATTTTCAGCATTACTTCACTAGCGTGTGAAATGAGTACAGTTGTGCGGTAGTTTGAGCATTCTTTGGCATTGCCTTTCTTTGGGATTGTAATGAAAACTGACCTTTTCCAGTCCTGTGGCCACTGCTGAGTTTTCCAAATTTGCTGGTATGTTGAGTGCAGCACTTTCACAGTATCATCTTTTAGGATTTGAAACAGCTCAACTGGAATTCCATCACGTCCACTAGCATTGTTTGTAGTGATGCTTCCTAAGGCCCATTTGACTTCAGATTCCAGGATATCTGGCTCTAGATGAGTGAACACACCATCATGGGTCATGAAGATCTTTTTAATATAATTCTTCTGTGTATTCTTGCCATCTCTTTTTAATATCTTCTGGTTCTGTTAGGTCCATACTGTTTCTGTCCTTTATTCCTAATCTTTATGCACAATTTTACTTTTTCTTGAATTGAAGCACTGAGTAGTACAATTTTTAATAGGAGTGGAGATAGATGACAGCCTCACTTGTTCCCAATAGTAATGAGATAGCATTTAGTCTTTCACCATGAAGTATGGTGATAACTAGGTTTGTCATAGATCCCCAATATCAGGTTGAGAACATTGACCTTCAAATCTAGTTTGTTGAGACTTTGAACATTCTTATTTCGGTCCAAACTCTCAATCCAGGGAAAATTTAATCCCCACTTCTAAGGAGATACTTTCTGAGGACTGTACTGTTTTTCCTGTCTGACTGGTGAGAATATGGACTATTCTGAGCCCTAGGTGAGCCAATTAAGTATAACAATTCAGCACTGAGTATTTTTTGCCCAGCTGTGTGAAAACTTAATTTATGTCAATTCTCTATGGCTCTGAGGTTGCTTTTCCTTCCATTTTTTTTCCAAAAATATTCTACAGATCCTTTAAAAAACTTTGCTCAAATTATCCATTATTCTGTGCCTTATAATAGAGCAAGTCTGAACATATCAGAGATAATTGGACCAAATGGTATTTTGGAAGCCTAGGTGAACTTAATTTAAAGAGAAATCAGAGAGAAAATGAGATCAGATCTGACATCCAAAACGAGAAGAATTTTTCATTTCAAAATTGTATTCTAGTATATTGACATCTGAGTGCTGGGGTGAAAGAAAAGTAGTGATATAGGAAAGTAGAGCTGTAGTGAAGTGTTTCTCAATATTAGAAGATCCAGCAGCCCTTCTACTTGCTACTGCAGGCTCTCTGGCTTGTTTGTCCATCCTTGTTTACATGCACATGCCCGCATATACACATCCCTGTGAACTGACGCAAACAGAGATGCTACCGAAATTCTTAACTGCTTGCTGTTATGTTACACAAAGAAAGCTGGCAATAAGGTCCGAAAGGAATAGATGAATATTACAAATAGGGAGAGGATAGTAAAATCATTACGAATCAATAATATTCTACAAGAGAGAGAAGACAAAAGGGAACAGATTAGGAAAAGACAATCAGAAGGAAAAAGTTTTTGAAAGTAGTACACGAATAATAGCACCTTTATAATTATTTCCTGTCATATATTACTATACAAATGAGTATATCCATGCATATGAATGAAAACATTCCTTAATCCATTGTGAAAGAGTTGAGCCAAATTAAAAATATTGAATGCTTGTATCTGATCTTGTTCAGTATTCATCTTTATATGAAAGAGAAACCTACAACGGTGAGTTTTCAAATCTTTCTTCTTTCTTTTCTATAACTGAAATATGACTGACATATAATTGTGTCTTAGTTTTAAGTGTACCAAATAATAATTCAACATACGTATACATTGCAAAATGATTACCACAGTAAGTTCAGTTAAATACCCATCACCATATATAGTTATACATTTTTGTCTTCTGATAAGTGCTTTTAAGATTTACTGTCTTAACAGTTTTCAAACGTGCGATGAAATATTAACTATAGTAAACATACCATACCTTACATTACTAGGACTTTATTTATAACTAGAAGCAGGTAGATTTTGCCACCATCACTCATTTCATCTACCCTCAACTCCCCATTCTGGCAACCACCAATTTGTTCTCAGAATTTATGAGTTAGGTTTTTATAAATAATTTTGTTGTGTTTTTTAGATTCTAGATATAGGTAAGTCATACAATATTTGTGATTCTGTCTTACATTATTTACCATAATGTTCTCAAGATCCATCAAGTTCAGTTCAGTTCAGTCATTCAGTCATGTTCGACTCTTTGCAGCTGCATGGGCTACAGCACACTGGGCTTCCCTGTCCATCACCAACTCCGGCAGCTTGCTCAAACGCATGTCTATTGAGTCGGTGATGACATCCAAACATCTCATCCTCTCTCATCCCCTTCTCCTCCTGCCTTCAGTCCTTCCCAGCATCAGGATCTTTTCCACTGAGTCAGTTCTTCTCATAAGGTGGCCAAAATATTGGAGTTTCAGCTTCAGCATCAGTCCTTCCAATAAATATTCAGGACTGATTTCCTTTAGGATGGACTGGTTGGATTTCTTGCAGTCCAAGGGACTCTCAAGAGTCTTCCCCAACAGTACAGTTCAAAAGTATCAATTCTTCGGTGCTCAGCTTTCTTTATAGTTCAACTCTCACATCCATACATGACTACTGGAGAAACCATAGCCTTGACTAGACAGACATTTGTTGGCAAAGTAATGTCTCTGCTTTTTAATATGCTGTCTAGGTTGGTCATAACTTTTCTTCCAAGGAGCAACATCTTTTAATTTCATGGCTGCAGTCAACATCTGCAGTGATTTTGGAGCCCCCAAAATAAAGTCTCTCTTGTTTCCATTATTTCCCCATCTATTTGCCATAAAGTGATGGGGCCGGCCGGATGCGATGATCTTAGTTTTCTGAATGTTGAGTTTTAAGCCAACTTTTCACTCTCCTCTTCCACTTTCATCAAGAGGCTCTTTAATTCTTCCTCACTTTCTGCCATAAGGGTGGTGTCATCTGCATATCTGAGGTTATTGATAATTCTCCTGGCAATCTTGATTCCAACTTATGCTTCATCCAGCCTGGGATTTCTCATGATGTACTCTGCATATAAGTTAAACAAGCAGGTGATGATATATAGCCTTGATGTACTCCTTTCTCAATTTGGAACAAGTCCATTGTTCCATGTCCAGTCCTAACTGTTGCTTCTTGACCTGCATACAGATTTTTCAGGAAGCAGGTCAGTTGGTCTGGTATTCCATCTCTTTTAGAATTTTCCACAGTTTCTTGTGATCCACATAGTCAATGGCATTGGCCTAGTCAATAAAGCAGAAGTAGATGATTTTCTGGAATTCTTGTGCTTTTTCTCTGATCCAGTGGATGTTGGCAATTGGATCTCTGGTTCTTCTGCCTTTTCTAAATCCTGCTTGAACATCGGGAAGTTCGCAGTTCATGTACTGTTGAAGCCTGGCTTGGAGAATTTTCAGCATTACTTCACTAGCATGTGAGATGAGTGCAATTGTGCAGTAGTTTGAGCCTTCTTTGTCATTGCCTTTCTTTGGGATTGGAATGAAAACTGGACCTTTTCCAGTCCTGTGGCCACTGCTGAGTTTTCCAAATTTGCTGGTATGTTGAGTGCAACACTTTCACAGTATCGTCTTTTAGAATTTGAAATAGTTCAACTAGAATTCCATCACCTCCAGTAGCTTTGTTCATAGTGATGCTTCCTAAGGCCCACTTGACTTTGCATTTCAGGATGTCTGGCTAGTGAGTGATCACACCATTGTGGTTATGTGGGTCCTGAAGATCTTTTTTGTATAGTTCTTCTGTGTATTCTTGCCACCTCTTCTTAATATTTTATGCTTCTGTTGGGTCCATACCATTTCTGTGCTTAATTGTGCCCCTCTTTGCATGAAATGTTCTCCTGGTATCTCTAATTTTCTAGAAGCAATCTCTAGTCTTTCCCATTCTATTGTTTTCCTCTGTCTTTGCATTGATCACTGAGGAAGGCTTTCTTATCTCTCCTTGCTAATCTTTGGAACTCTGCATTCAGGTGGATATATCTTTCCTTTTTCACTTTGCCTTTTATTTCTCTTCTTTTCTCAGCTATTTGTAAGGCCTCCTCAGACAGTCATTTTGCCTTTTTGCATTTCTTTTTCTTGGGCATGGTCTTGATTACTGCCTCCTGTACCATGTCTCAAACTTCTGTCCATAGTTCTTCAGGCACTGCCAATCAGATCTAATCCCTTGATTCTAGTTGTCACTTTCACTGATTTGAAATATTAGAATGAAATAATGCCATTTGCAGTTACATGGATAGACCTAGAAATTATCATTCTAAGACAGACAGACAGAGACAAATATCATGCGATATCACTTATATGTGGAATCTAAAATGTGACACATTTACTTATTTACAAACCAGAAATAGATTCACAGACATAGAAAATACACTTATGTTTACCAAAACAAAACGGCAGTGAAAAAGGGACAAATTAGGAGTTTGGGATTAGCAGATACAAATTATGAAATAGATAAACAAGATCCGGCTCTGTAGCACAGAGAACTATATTTGGTATCCTGTAATAAACCATATGGCAGAAAGTGAAGAAGAACTAAAGAGCCTCTTGATGAAAGTGAAAGAGGAGAGTGAAAAAGTTGGCTTAAAGCTCGACGTTCAGAAAACAAAGATCATGGCATCTGGTCCTGTCACTTCACAGCAAATAGATGGAGAAACAGTGGAATCAGTGGCAAACTTTATTTTGGGGGGGCTCCAAAATCACTGCAGATGATGACTGCAGCCATGAAATAAAAAGACGCTTACTCCTTGGAAGAAAAGTTATGACCAATCTAGACAGCATATTAAAAAGCAGAGACATTGCTTTGCCAACAACGGCCAAGGCTATGGTTTTTCCAGTAGCAATGTATGGATGTGAGAGTTGGGCTATAAAGAAAGCTGAGTACCGAAGAACTGATGCTTTTGAGCTGTGGTGTTGGAGAAGATGCTTTAGACCCTTGGACTGCAAGGAGATCCAACAAGTCCATCTTAAAGGAAATCATTCCTGAATTTTCATTGGAAGAACTGATGTTGAAGCTGAAACTAATACTTTGGCCACCTGATGTGAAGGGCTGACTCAGTGGGAAAGACCCTGATGCTAGGAAAGATTGAAGGCAGGAGGAGAAGGGGACGAAAGAGGGTGAAACATCACCAACTCAAAGGATGTGAGTTTGAGTAAACTCCGGGAGTTGGCAATGGACAAGGAAGCCTGGCATGCTGAAGTCCATGGGCTCGCGAAGAGTTGGACATGACTGAGCAATTGAAATGAACTGAATAAACCATAATGGAAAAGAATATGTATGTGTGTGTGTATATATATATAATTGAATCACTTCGCTGTACCATAAACTAACACAATGTTGTGAAACAACTATACTTCAGTTTTAAAAAAGAGATTTGAAATACCAACATAAGACTGCTGCTGCTGCTGCTAAGTTGCTTCAGTTGTGTCTGTCTCTGTGTGACCCCATAGACAGCAGCCCACCAGGCTCCCCTGTCCCTGGGATTCTCTAGGCAAGAACGCTGGAGTGGGTTGCCATTTCCTTCTCCAATGCATGAAAGTGAAAAGTGAAATGAAGCCTAGTATAATGATAAACCAATAAGTATAACTAAGTAGGAAAGGAAATGAAGACAAGAGGAGAATACAGAAAGGTCCAAATGACTGTAGATCCCTGTGCCAAGAACAGAAAATACTTAAGTGAGTGAAAGGGAGCAAGAAGTGTGATTAGTAAATGACAGGCTCCGTAATGAAGATTGTGGAAGTGAAGTGTTCCAGTTAAGTTCAGTTCAGTTCAGTCGCTCAATGTCTGACTCTTTGCAACCCCATGAACCGCAGCAGGCCAGGCCTCCCTGTCCATCACCAACTCCTGGAGTCCACCCAAACCCATGTCCATCGAGTTGATGATACCATCCAACCATCTCATCCTCTGTCGTCCCCTTCTCCTCCTGCCCTCAATCTTTCCCAGCATCAGGGTCTTTTCCAATGAGTCAGTTCTTCGCATCAGGTGGCCAAAATATTGGAATTTCAGCTTCAACATCAGTCCTTCCAATGAACACCCAGGACTGATCTCCTTTATGATGGACTGGTTGGATGTTCCAGTTAATGACCAACAAATTTCTGTAGATATCTAGAGTAGAGATAAAGGCCCCTAGAACAGTAAATGTGGGTGAACTATGATGCCAGAGTATTGGATAGGTCAACAGGAATCTGAATCACTGGACATGAAGCAGTACTTGGGAATGGAGAGGAAAACTGGTAGTGAGCCTGGTATTACAGCCTTAGTAAAGAAAAAGAGACTGATAGATAACACAGAAATCAGAGATTAAAGATTAAGTAGACAGTGACATGAACCTCAAGGAAGCCTCCAGGTGGAGGAATAATGTTCTGGAGAGGGCAATAGAGAATGAGAAAAACATGGATATATGTGGGTATTTGTCAAAAAGCTTCTGAGTATTTCTGGTTTGCAATCTTATTTCATTGACAATGTATGTGAAAGTATGTCACTTTATTCTATTTCCACTTATCTATATACATATTTATGTTGAATTTCAGAAATGTATCTGTTGAAGAGTTCATGTTTATTATTGTATGAAAAATGTTATATATCAGTGATGGGATGTCAAAAATACATGTTTTTTTCTTTAACACCATACACAAAAATAAGCTCAAAATGGATTAAAAATGTAAACGTAAGACCAGATACTATAAAACTCTTAGAGGAAAACAGAGAACTCTGACATAAACCACAAGATTATTTCCGACCTGTCTCCCCAAGTAATGGAAATAAGAACAAAAATAAACAAATGGAACCAAATTAAACTCAGAAGCTTTTGCACAGCAAAGGAAACCATAAGGAAAGCGAAAAGACAACTCACAGAATGGGAGAAAATACTTGCAGATGATGTGACTGACAAGGGATTAGTCTCCAAAATTAATAAGCAACTCATGCAGCTCAACAGCAAAAAGACAACTCAATCAAAAAAATGAGCAGAAGGCATAAAGAGACATTTCTCCAAATAAGACAAAAGAAATGGGCAAAAGGCACATGAAAAGATGCTCAACATCTCTAATTATTAATGAAATGCAAATCAAAACTGTAATGAGATATATCCCCTCACTCCTGTGAGAATGGCTATCATCAAAATATCTGCAAACAATACGTGCTGGAGAGGATGTGGAGAGAAGGGAACCCTCCTACCCTGTCGGAGGGAACGTAAATTGGTACAGCCACTCTGGAGAACAGTATGGAGGTTCTTCTAAAAAATGAAAAATAGAGCTACCATATGATCCAGCAATCCCAATTTGGAGCATATATCTGGAGAAAAACATGGTTCAAAATGGTACATGGACCCTAATGTTCACTGAAGCAATAGCCAAGATGTGGAAGCAACCTAAATGTCCATCAACAGAAGAACAGATATAGACGATGTGGTGCATATATACAAAGGAATATTGCTCAGCCATGAAAAAGAATGAAGGCATGCCATTTGCAGGAACATGGATGGACCTGGAGATTATCATTCAAGTGAAGTAAATCAGAGAAAGACAAATATCATATGATATTGTTTATATGGGGACTCTAAAGGAGAAAATAATACAAATGGATTTATTTATAAAACAGACTCACAGACTTAGAGAATGAATTTATGATTACTGGGGATGGGAAGGATGGCAGGAGGGATAAGTTGAGAGTTTGAGATTAGCATGTACACACTAGTTTATTTTAAATAGAATGCCTTTCCATGAAAAAATAGATATACTTTTTTTATGAGAAAAAAGAAAAGCTGTGAAAACAAAAGAAAAATTAATACAATTCATGCAATAAGCAGCAACATGTATATCTTGATGGCATTTAAGAAATATTTTCTTCATATATTTGTTGAAATCCATTTTCTTATACTTTAAGCTAATATAACATGACAAATTTTAAGGAGTAACTTGTAAACAAATGAAAAGGTTAAAATTTACAGGTGAATTTGTCAATAAATTTGTGAGAATGATGAGTCCCAGCACATTTTAAATTTGGTTTGAGCTTCACAATTTTAATCTAGACTTTACCTAATATACAGTAAACATACATTTTCTGACACCTGTATTGCTTTAAATATTTGAATGTATTTATCAAAGAATACATTTCTGAAGATGTTAGAATTGCCAATAACTTGATTTTTTAAATTTTGAACTATTACAAATAGTTATGTTTGAGACCAAAGAATAATCGCATGTTCTCTCATGACTCTTGCAGTTTAAATAATAATTCCAGTTTCCAAACATCCCAATTAGCCATTGCAATTTCCTCATCGTCACAGACCAGTCCATATTGGCATGATGGTGCTGCGAAGAAGATTAAAACTAAGGGTTTTGAAAGTTGTTTCAAATTACATAGTGAGGCTTCAAAAATGTGATTTCACAATATCTGTTATTTCAAGTCATTTGAAGGATTTTTGCTCTTCTGTTTATTATGCTAAGTTAATTGTTTCTGTGATCAAGAGATCTCCCAAAGGAAATGTTTTCTTATCTAAATAAATTTAGTGAAGCCCAGGCTGTACATTTTGGCTTTACTTCAAAGGTTTTAAACAGCATCCAATCTCAAAGCAAATTTTTATTCCAAAATAAGTGAAAGAAAGTCACGGATGACAGAATCAGTTCCAACACCTGTAGGGTACACTAATTAAATAGACCCTCTTTAGTTATATTTGAACTTCCTATTAATGATGTTGGACTAATTTGAATTCATCTAGTTAAATGCTTTCATCTCCTGGGGTAAAACTGTAGGGAAAAGGAAGGTACCCCTTTTATTTCCCATGATTTTAGATCCCCGCTGTCTCTTTACTGCTTTATGGTTACTTGCCAAAATGGGCTCCAGTCAATTGGGTTATCCATCTTGAATATGCTATCCTCCTTATTCAGTCTTCTCCACCGATTCTTGTCTATTTCTTTTTTCAAAAGCCTTACTTCATCTGGACAAACACATGGACACCAAGGAGGGAAGTGGGGGAGGGATGAATTGGGAGATTGGGATTGACATATATACACTACTGTGTATAAATAGATAACTAATGAGAACCTACTGTACAGCGGAGGATACTCTACTCAGTGCTCTGTGGTGACCTCAATGGGAAGGAAAACTAAAAAAAAAAAGGGAGGATATATATATATATATGCACACACATATAGCTGATTCGCTTTGCTATACAGCAGAAAATAACACAACATTGTAAACAACTATACTCCAATAAAGATTTAAAAATAATACAACTGAACAATCATCCCACTGAATGGGATTGAATGATGTATTTCATGCCTGTACATGTATGTGCATTGATAGATGTATCTCATCAGTCAAACGAAGGTCAAAGCAAGAGAGCGTTTATATTTGCTTTATCCTCATTATTGCAACTGAAATAATATTATAAAATTAGACATGATTGAGTAACTGAACTGAACTGAATCATGAATATATCGTATCACTCAATAAACATACATGACTCATAAAAACAAAAACAAACACAAAGCATGGAACAAAAACAAAAAACAAAAGCTTTACTTCATCTGGAATCACTCACCTGGGAAGACCTCAATAGATTAATTATACCTAACTGTATGCATGCTTCTGCTTTCTAATCCTTTAATTATATTTTCAATTTAATATTAACTTGATTTATGTGACTTATCCAAACTGTTTAACAGAGAAGTGCACGGTGTTATTATTATCATAGAATAATCACTACTTATTTGTAGTTTTGTGTATTCTTTCCACCAAATTGATCTCTTTGTGAACAAGGTGTATGACTATCATCGCCATGTCTCTAACTCCCAGGAAAGTGCTCTGACTCATGGTAGACAACCCTATCACAGGCATATGTGTGTGTGCTTAGTCACTGAGTTGTGTCTGACTCTTTGTGACCTCATGGACTGTAGCCCACAGGCTCCTCTGTTCATGGGATTCTTCAGGCAAGCATACTAGAGTGGGTAGCCATTCCCTTATCCAGGGGATCTTCCCAACCCAAGGATCGAACCCAGGTCTCTTACATTGCAGGCAGATTCTTTACCATCTTAGCCACCAGGTAAGCCCCATTAAATGTTTAGATGTCTGGCTATCTGTCTAAACAGAAAGAACACGGGGTTTTCCAAAGTATCAAGTCAGGATTATGAAAAGTAAGCTTAAATGTCAATATATAAGCGAAAAATGGACTAGTTTCTTTCAAATATAAGCTCTTAAAGATATGTGTCAAGTTTGTAAAACTGACACTGCCCACGAATATTTTTAATACTATTGTGTACAAAATGATATAAATGTTAAAATACTAAAGGCAACTATAGTGAAAGAACAGTAGAGTTCCAAAGCAGAAGCAATGAAATATAGTGAAAACAACACTGGATTAAAAATCATAAAATTGCAGGCTCTAATCTATATCATATCACAGCTGGGCAGCTGTGGGCAATCTACTTAATCTTTCTGAAACAACATTCTCTTGTTTTTCAAATGAAATCGTTGGGGGTATGATTTTTAAGATTCTTACAGCTATGAAAAACTGTGATACTTTAAAGTACTTCAGAGAAGTGCAGAGAATTGTAAAATGCAATTATGGTTATTAGAATACAAAGAATATAATCAGTGCATCTTATAGAGAAAAGAAAGTTCATTATTAATTATATGAAGGTTATGGGGGAGGGCATTCCAAATTGCCTAGGAAATTCCACATGTGGCAATTGTCCACTACATTTCATAAAAGGCCTTAGGAATTTACAGCTGGAAGGTATCTTAGCATTATCTATTAAACATTTAATTATACAAATGAGGAAAGAAAATTAGAGAAGTTAATTGCCTTGCTTAATCTCATACAGCAAGTAAATGTAAAAACTATGCTAGCATTCAGGTAAGTAATTAACCTCAAGGTAACTATAATAGTTATTCTATGCTCCAGCCATTTGCATCACAGGAAGAAGGAAAGGTTTGAGCAATATTACCGATAGCTAATGTTCAGTGTCATGGGAAAAATTACTTGCAACAACAAAAAAAATTGTTAATATCTTCAAGACTTAGGGTTCTTTAAAATCAATAAAATGTTAATAAAATAATTGGAAAATGTATAAAATAATGACTGTCCAATTCACACAAAGATTTAAAATATAGTTAAAAGCAAGATGGAGGATAAGGAAGTCCCAACCCTCATCTCCTCAACCAAAGCAATAAATAAGCAATAAATAAATAACTACACACCAAAGTTAATAGCTCAGAGAGTGTTCTGGACTACAACAGAGAAGCAGCAAAAAGCCAGCAGAGCTTTGTGGCTACACAGAAAGTACAGGAAGCATTTTATCTGTGTCACGCAATCCTCCAGTCCAGAGCAGCTTGATGCCAGGAGAGATTCCTTTAGGGAGCATTCACCCCATGAGGATAAGGAGAGCACAAGGACCCCAGCAAGGCTCATCACTGTGCAAGTTGACAGTCTGCTGCTGCTGTGGCCTCCCACAGTCAGTTCACTTTCAGTCCAGTTGCTCAATCGTGTCAGACTCAGCAACCCCATGGACTGCAGCACCCCAGGCTTCCCTGTCCTTCACCAACTCCTGGAGCTTGCTCAAACTCATGTCCATCGAGTCGGTGATGCCATCCAACCATCTCATCCCCTGTTGTCCCCTTCTCCTCCTGCCTTCAATCTTCCCTAGCATCAGAGTCTTTTCTAATGAGTCGGATCTTTGCATCATCAGGTGGCCAAAGTATTGGAACTTCAGCGTCAGCATCAATCTTTCCAATGATTTTTCAGGACTGATTTCCTTTAGGATTGACTGGTTTGATCTCCTTGTAGTCCAAGGGACTCTCAAGAGTAGACGCCCACAGTGTATCCCAATCAGGTTCTAGCTGATGAAGCTGCCTTCACTGCATCCTCACTGCATCCTCTCCCTGAGACTGGAGCTATCAGTTAGGCAAAATGTGCTCCAAGAGATCCCAACAACTGCTGTGTCCTGCTCCCCTGATTGGGTGGTCACAATGCCTTATCATCTATGAAATCACTGCCGCTGCCCTTTGTTCTGCCCTCTGGGTCCCAAGTCATGGCCCTGACCTGTTGTTGCCCAGCCATACTGCTTATTCTCTGAGCTCCACTCCATAGTTCTTGACATGTGGCTTTAATAGGCCACCACTGCGGACATGATGCTTCTGCCCTACAACAACCATCTGGAGTCAGAGTTGGGACTTTGACCCGCCATTCCCACACTGTGCTAATACTGCAGCTGGGGTCCAAGTCACTGCTCTACCATGTCGTGCCAGGGCCCTGTGGATGCTGCAGTGGCATCCACCCCAGTTGGAGTCACTGGGGTGACTCTGAACGCTCTGCTTCTACTGATGATCTGCACATGCCTCCTGAGACACCAGTGCCACTGCTCTAGAAAGTACACCTGTGCTCCAAGACCAAGACACTATGTTGGCTTTATGTGCACCTGACCCCAGGACCCTGAGTGATAGCATACCAAACCAGGTGCCAGGAGGAATCTCCTTGGCTACTACTTCCCATGGACAAAATAAAGAGAACAGGAAGACCCCAGCATCACCTTTGAGGATCCCAGGAGCGCTAGCCACTACTGCCATCCACAGCCCATCATATTCTTGACCAAAGAAGACCCCTGCAGTCTGTGCCATCTGACCGCAGCTGATGGAGATGTACAGAGACTATACTTCTGTGCCAGGAAGAGGGGACGTGTCCTTAAATGTGCAGACATAAATGCAAAGCCATCAGAAACATGGCAAAGCAAGGAAACGTGGTCCTACCAAATAGTTTTCCAGGAACTGACTCCAAAGAAACAGAGACCTCTGAGTTACTTGAAAAAGAATTCAGCGGAAAGAGAAAAGTTAGTTAAAGTCACCAAATAGATATCCGGGAGCTGAAGAGTACAACAAATGAAATAAAGATGCAATATAGAGCTTCAACAGCAGCCTCAGTCTATTGAAAGTATCAGGATGAATAAAGAGATTCCATGAAAGTGGAAACCAAAAGAGATCAGGGGTAGCTATATTTATATCAGACAAAATAGATTTTCAATCAAAAACTGAAATAAGAGACAAGGTCATTATATCATAAAGTAGATGTCAGTTCATTGAGAGGATGTAAGAATTGTAGACATATACATAACAATTACTGGGGCACCTAAATATATTAAAGAATCATTAACAAATCTGAAGGTGAAATTACACAACAAAGTAATGATAGTAGAGTATTTCAGTTCCCCGTTTTCAACAATAGATGGATCATCCAGAGAGAAAATCAACAAAAAAACATTGGACTTAAATTATATTTTCAACCAAACTGACCTAACAAGCATATACAGAACATTCCATCCAATTGCAGCAAAATACATATCTTAGCAAATCCACACTGAACATTCTCCAAGATAGATCATATGTTAGCTCACAAAAAGTCTTAACAAATTCAAAGAGACTGAAAATATGTTGAGTATTTCTCTTACCACAATGGTATAAAACTAGATATCAGTAACAATAAGAAAGTTGGAAAATTCACAAGTATGTGGAAGTTAAACACCATACTTCTGAATAACAAATAGATCAAAGAAGAAATCAAGAATTCAAAAAGATAATCATGAGAAAAATGATAATGGAAATGCAGCATTTCAAAACTGATGGGAATCACGAAAAGAAGTTCCAAAAGGGAAGTTTATAGCAATGAATGCCTACATTAAGAAAAAAGAAAGATCTCAAATAAACATCTTTACACCTCAGGGAACTAGAAAAGGAAGAACAACTAAGCCCAAAGTTAGCTGAAAGAAGGAAATAAGAGCAAAGAGAAGAGCAAAAATAATGGAATAGAGACTAGAAAACAATAGAAAAGGTCAATGAAACTAAGATTTGCTTAAAGATAAATAAAACGGAAAAACCTTTACTAGACTAAAAGAGAGAGATGACTCAAAGTAGTAAAACTATAAATGAAAGAATACAGCTGAAACCACAGAAATACAAAGGCTCATAAGAGACTATAGTGAACAATTACATGCCAAAGAATTAGACATTTTAAAAGAAATCAATAAATTTCTAGAAGCAGACAGCTTACCAAGGCTGAATTGTGAAATAAAAGAAAATCTGAACAGATCAATAATGAGAAAGGTGATTGTTTCAGTAACAAAAATCCCCCAACAAATAAAACTCTAGGGTCAAATGGCTTCACAGGTGAATTCTACTAAACATTAAACATTACTACTAGCTGTATTCTGCTTACTAGGTGCTATCAGCATATTATAAATATATTGTATCACCATAATATCCTGTGGAATGGCGTGGTAGATAGTCTTCAAAATGGCACCATCAGTTCTTTCTTTTCCAATGAAATATAGAGGTAGATACTACATCCACTTCAATTGAATTTGTTTGGTGTTAGTGACTGTCTTGAGTGACAAAAGTGACATTTTAGGACTTTTGAAGCTAGGTAACTGTGGTGTTGGAGAAGACTCTTGAGAGTCCCTTGGACTGCAAGGAGATCCGACTGGTCCATTCTAAAGGAGATCAGTCCTGGGTGCTCATTGGAAGGACTGATGCTAAAGCTGAAACTCCAATACTTTGGCCACCTCATGCGAAGAGTTGACTCATTGGAAAAGACCCTGATGCTGGGAGGGATTGGGGGCAGGGGGAGAAGGGGACGACAGAGGATGAGATGACTGGATGGCATCACTGACTCGATGGACGTGAGTTTGAGTGAACTCCGGAAGTTGGTGATGGACAGGGAGGCCTGGCGTGCTGCGATTCATGGGGTTGCAAAGAGTCGGACACAACTGAGTGACTGAACTGTACTGAACTGAATAGAAACCTTAATATTTTTACTTGCTTTCGTAAGATGCTTCCATATGAAAGACAACAACTGAGAACTTCCCAGTTAAGCCCAGTCATCTCCAGATTGAAGAGAGGAGAGAAGTCGCCATTTCCTTCTCCAGGGGGTCTTCCCGACCCAGGGATCGAACCCAGGTCTCCCACATTGTAGGCAGACGCTTTACCGTCCAAGCTACTGCCCCCAAGTCTGGACTGGTTTGTGATGGATATATATATGCTTGGGCCTGCCACCTCTGCATTCCACAGGGGAAGGCAATGGCAACCCACTCCAGTACTCTTGCCTGGAAAATCCCATGGACAGAGGAGCCTGGTAGGCTGCACTCCACGGGGTCACACAGAGTCGGACACGACTGAAGCGACTTAGCAGTAGCAGCAGAGAAAAAGAATATATGCTCTTTGTGAAAAATTCTGTGTGAATTCCTGCCCTCAATGAACTTACCCTTCTAATGGGCAAACATAATACAGCATCATGAATCAAAGATTCAGAAAATCAGGGCAAATCAAGACAGTTCCCATTTTAGTAAACAAAAAAAGACGTACTGGAAGTGGAATGCTAGGATTTATTTGTACTAGCTTGTAAGAGCCAGTTATTAAGTGTTCAGGAGTTTTGCAGACTGCTTGACATCACCAGCTTGACATTGGCCTTGGTAGTATTATTTCTGAAAATTGGGGAATATTATATTAGAATTTTTTTCTCTGAAGAGCCAGTTGCTAAATATTTGCCAATAAACTGTCACACTCTGCATATCATTGCATATACTTTCCATTTCAAATTCTAGTTAGGATTATGGTACTTAAGCGGTAAATTTCTGATTCTATTAACATATAATTATCTTTGAAAGTCAGTAATGCTGATCTGATGTTGGAGCAATTAACAATTAAAATTTACTAATATGGAAAGTTCATTTTGGAAACGCAATTAAGGTTAAATTTCCTATAGATAACAGAGGTATGCTACATGAAAATAGAGTTAATTGAAGCCATTCAAAAAGATGGTTAGGTAATATCTATTTTTAGCTACATTTTATTTTGTAAATTGCAACCTGATTCCCTGTTATGATCCTTGCATAGACTTTGAATACATACCTAGGATAACTATGCATTGTATATGTACAATGCAGAAAGGAATTATATTAATAATTAAGCAATTTCATATTAAATCAATTTGTCAATGATGATGGATCACTCAAAGAATATTTTTGTCAATACAAAACCCAAGCTAAAATGAATAATTAGTTAATTAACTTTAGTTTTCTCAGGCAGCTTATTTATTTATGACTGAATTCCCTAAGGAGTTTACTGAAACTTAGATAATTTTTAAATTGGCAATTTACAGTTAAAATTAAAATGGAAAAAATACTGAATGTGGATGAATATTTTTGTATAAGTGTTTTAATATATTTATTGGAGTATAATTTGCAAACGGTTAATTACCCATTGTAAGCATATAATTCAGTGGCATTTAGTAAATATATAGACATATGCATTCATTACCATCATCCAATTTTATAACTTTTCTATTATACCAAAACAGTGTTTGAGCTTGTTTTTGTGAGTTATTCAGGTTTTACTAGGTTCTATTTAGAACCTCAAAACCACTAATTTACTTTCTCTTTCTATGGGTTTTCCTTTTCTAGATATTTCAGTAAATGTAGCAAAACAACATATGGCCTTTTGTGACTGAATCCTTTCACTTACATTAATGTTTTCAAGTTTTATCCATCTGTGGTGTATATAAGAATTTAATTTCTTTTTCATAGCTAAATATTATTCAATTGTTGATTGTTTCTGACTTTTGAACAGTGTAAATAAAACTGTCATGGATATTCAGGCAACAGTTTTTGTGTGGACATACGTTTACATTTTTCCTGGGTATATAACTGGGAGTGGAATTACTGGGTCATGTGGTAAGTTATGCTTAGTTTTTGGAGAAACTACCAACTGTATTCCAGAAATGTGTCCTCCTTTCTGCACTTTGAAGATATCATTCCACTGCCTCTGACTTCCATTATTTCTAAGAAGTCAGATTTCAGTCGCTTTTCTCTTTGTTTCCGAGATTTTCTCTTTGTCTCTGACTTTGAACAGTTTGACTGTGATGTGTTTAGGAGTGAATCTCTTAGTGTTCTTCCTGCTTGGTTGTCATTGACTTCCTTGGCTAGAAATGTTCAAGTTTTAATGTTTTCATAAGATTTAAGATATTTTTGGCCATTATTTCTTTAACATTTGTGTGTGTGTGTGTGTGTGTTTGTGTGTGTGTGTGTGTGTTTGTGTGTGTGCCATGTTCTCTATTGCCTTTATTCTGAAACATCCATTATGATATTGTCCCATAAGTATCTGAGATAGTTTTGTTTTTCAATCTTTCTTACTGTGTTCCTCTACTTGATAATTTTTATGATCTATCTTCAAGTTCATGGATTCATTTTTAAGTTGAGTTCAGTTATTGTAATTTTCAACTTTTAATAGTTTGTATTTATTTTTTGAGATTACCTTAATGCAGTGAGATGAGTTATTGTCATTGTAGTTTCCTTTAATTTCTTTATGTAGTTTAATTATTTGAATACATTTATAATAGTTGCTTTGATGTCTTTGCTACATCTGAGATCTGGAACAACTTGGAGTAATTTTTTTTTAATGACACTCCATTTTGCAAAAACTTATGTTTCACTTCTTTAATTTTTAAATTTCATTTGGCTGCACCAGGTCTTAGCTGTGGCATGTGGGGTCGTCAGTCTTCACTGCAGCCTGTGGGATCTTCTTTAGTTGTGACATGTGGGATCTTTTTAAATCGTGGCACCTGGGGTCTTTAGTTGTACATGTGGGATCTAGTTCCCTGACCAGGGTTGAACCCAGGTCCCCTACACAGAGTCTTAGCCACTGGAACACCAGGGAAGTCTCACTTGGAGTAAATTTCTATTCACTGTTTTCCCTTCTTAGTATTGGTCACACTTTCCTGTTTCTTTATGTCTTTCATAATTTTTTTGTTAAAACCTAGAAATTTTAGGCAATGTACCATTCAGATTCTGAATATGTTCCCTTGTTGATTCTTTGTATGATAAAATATATCTCTTGTTTTTTCTTCCTTTTTTCTTTTAAGTGAGAAAGATTTGATACATTCAAAGCAACGTATGTAATATGCATTCAAAGCAATGTACCTAATATACATAGCGACTTCCCAGGTGGCGCTAGTGTTAAAGAACCTGCCTCCCAGAGCAGGAGACATAAGAGACATGAATTGATCAATGGGTGAAGGAGAATGGAGGAGGGCATGGCAATTCACTCCAGTGTTCTTGCCTGGAGAATCCCTTGGATAGAAGAGTTTGGCAGGCTACAATCCATGGGGTCACAAAAAGTCAGACATGACTGAAGCAACTTAGCACACATGCACACATGTAATATGCATTGAACTTATGAAGAATAGTAACAACTTGAACAGAATGTTTCCAATCCTGCAGAACCTGTATGTGTCATTAACCCAGATTCTACCCCAATTCACCCCTAACTCCTCAGGTATCTTCAATTAAATAAAAAAATTTCCTTGATTTTCTTTAGCTTTGCCATATATATTTACATCCATAAAATGTATACCTTTTAATTTTGCTTTTTTACTTTATGAAAATGGTATCATGATGTATATTGTTATCTGTAATTCTCTTCTTGCTCAGGCAAAATTATGAGTCTAAAGTTTATCTCTGTTGACATATTTGGTTGTTCTTTGCTCTTTTTCACTGATATGTAATATTCTTCAATGACTTTCATTTCTTTCTTGATTAATATGGCTGTTTCTAATTTTTGAAATTGTAAGCACTGCTGATTTGATTATTCTTTTTTTTGTGTCCTATGCTTATGCACAAACATTTCTCTAAAGTATAAACCTGAAGTATTACTTGATCATTAGGTATAAAGAAGTGAAACTTTTGTAAGATGCAACTAACTTATTTCCTCTAAAGTGGTTGTATTTATTTGATCTCCTATGAGAATTCTAGGTAATCCATATTCTTGTTCACTTAATGTTAGTTGACTTGTATGTCTAGTAGATATGCTAAAACTTTCTCATAAGTTCCCCTTCAGACACTCCATTTCATATTATTGGTCAGCATTGTCTTATAACCATGTATATTTAAACCCATCACTTGCAGGGTTATTAAAAGAATAGCATCATTGCTTTCCTCTGCTGTCCCATATGATAACCACTCTCCACGTGTGGCTGTTTAGTTCTTCAGTTGCATTAGCCATGTTTCAAATGCTCAGTAGTCACACGTGACATGAGGCTGCCATATTGGACAGCCACAGGTATTGAATACTTTCATCATTACAGGGTGTTCTCTTGGGAAGAATTGGCATAGATTTATCATCCTTCCCTGAAACAAATAGATGAGACCAGATACCTGAGTAAAATTGGAGTTTCCAGAAAAGGAGTGAATAGATGCTTGGTTTTCACGGGAAATAGAATCCGCTACATATTTTTATATAGTAAGCAATTTATAAAATTTAAGTGTTTGTATGTAGATTAGCAGAAGGAATACTCTGCTGCATTCATCTTTTAAGCTTCAAAGAACCACAGTTATTACATCTATCACAGGTAACTAAGATACAATTTTGTTGATGGTAGTATTAAAAATTATAGTTGATAAATTAAAAAAAAAACTTTTAGTGAATTCTCTAAACAAATTGCTTCTTGGAAGAAAGGCTATGGCAAACCTAGACAGTGTGTTAAAAAGCAGAGACATCACTTTGCCAGCAAAAGTCTGTATAGTCTAAGCTAAGATTTTCCCAGTAGTCATGCATGTATGGTTGTGAGGGTTGGACCATAAAGAAGACTAAGCACCAGAGAATTGATGCTTTTGAACTGTGGTGCTGAAGAAAACTTTCAGAGCCCCTTGTGCAGTAAGGAGATCACACCAGTCAATCCTCAGTTCAGTTCAGTTCAGTTCAACAGCTGTCACTTCCGACTCTTTGCGACCCCATGGACTTCAGCCAATCCTAGAGGAAATCAACCATGGATATTCACTGGAAGTTCTGATGCTGAGGCTGAAGCTTCAATACTTTGGCCACCTGATGCAAAGAGCCAACTCATTGAGAAAGACCCTGATGCTGAGAAAGATCTAGGGCAGGAGGAGAAGGTGGCAACAGAGGATGAGATGGTTGGATGGCATCATTGACCCAATGGACATGAGTTTGAGAAAACTCTGAGAGATAGTGGAGCACAGGGAAGCCTGGCATGCTACAGTCCATGGACTCAGAAAAGTTGGACATGGCTGAGCAACTGAACAACAACAACTAAACAAATTGGGAATTATAAGGTGCAAAATGACTCTAGAAAGATAGCTGAAATGTACTGAAATTGGCAGGAGTGGTGAATTAGATTAATCAAGCACTCAGCAGAATACTTTGTTAGCTCATGGTGCCATATATAAGGAAAATTACAGCATTGCACAAGGCTTTTGAGATTTTTTTTCCCCCCCTTGGCTTTCCATCATAGGAAACTTACTCATCAGAGGTCAGTCTGAACCAAGAGAGAATTGAAAAACATACTTGATGAATCTGAGGCAGAATGGTATTATATAAAAACTGAATCATAATTTCAGTTATTGTTGAATCATAATTTCAAGTAAGAATAATTAGTTATTCCAGCATTACATTGGTGTTCACCCTCCATTAACATCAAAGCCAAGAAATTATATTGCTTTCTGGGTCTACTTCCCTGTTCTGTAACCCAAGAGGAATAGCTCTGCTAGTTCTTTAGATATTAATAAAGGGGATCCGCAAACTTAAATTCCAAGGCAATTAAGCATATATTTAATGGAATATTTAAAACATTAAAATTAGAAAAATATCAAATGTTTAGAAGGAAAGTACAAATTGTGTAATACAGTAGAAGGAACCATATTATTAAATGGACAATGGGATTGCTGACAGTGCAATAATTCAACAGAACCCATCTACCAGGATCATTAAACACTCAAGGGAGCAAAACTCCTTTGAGGGAAGCATGTGAAGACAATAGATCATAGCCAGCTCCTGAAGCTGCAGCTGTTTTCAGTCTTCTAGAAACTTTGAAGTTACCTTTGATTTTTTTAAATGTTCTTTTTATTCTCAGGTTTTTTTTTTCCCCTTCATAATATCTCTGGTATTCATCCTGTCTGTTTAGTCAGGTTCTCTAGAGAGACAGAATTAAATAGAATATATATATATATACACACACACACACACACACACACACACAAAGAGATTTGGGGAAATTGGCTCATATGATGATGGGGACTGGCAAGTTCAAAGTCTGTAGAGCAGATGAGTAGTAAGTCAGAGTGGATGTTATAGTTTTGAATTTCACAGGGTACCAGGCTGGAGACACAGGCAGGGATTCTATGTTTCATTCTTGTAGAGAATTCCTTCTTTAGGAAAGCTCAGTCTTTGCTCTTAAGGCCTTCAACTGTTTGGATGAGACTCATCTGGCCCAGAGGTTAAAGCATCTGCCTGTATTGCAGGAGACCTGGGTTTGATCCCTGGGTCGGGAAGATCCCCTGGAGAAGGAAATGGCACCCCACTCCAGTATTCTTCCCTGGAGAATCCCATGGACGGAGGAGCCTGGTGAGCTACAGTCCACGGGGTCGGACAGGACTGAGCGACTTCACTTTCACTTTCATCCACATTCAGGAGGCTAATCTGCTTTACTTAAAGCCTGCTGATAACATTTTAAATGTTAATCACCTCTAAAAATATCTTAACAGCCACACCTAAACTGCTCTTTGACCAAACACCTGGGTACATTGGTTTGCCAAGTTAACACATAAAACTAGTGATCACATTTTCATTTCTATTTATATATATACATAACTTGGACCTATGCTTCCATCACCTCATATTTGAAATTATTGAAACACACCCCTACTCACCCCAGACTAATTTGCCTCTTTCCAGTTTCTCCATTATTCACTTTTCTTATGCTATTGCTATATTCCTAAATATTATTGCCTTGAAGTTTTCCTCTGTCTTACCCAGCCTGTCAAATTACACTGACTCTCCCTTCATTCCTTTCATGATGTTCTTCTCATCCATCTCCACGCTGAGTGGCTCAGTTTGTGCTGCTCATGTCATAGCTGAGCTATAGTGTTTCCTCCTTTAATTTTCTAGTACTCTTCCTATTATGGGTCCATTCAATTTATATCTGCTCCAGTTCCCATGATGATCTTATATCTCTAAAACATTTATGCCGTCCGTCACCAATAGCTTATGGTTTAACAGCTAGTTGCTCTCTCATTGTTTAATGTATCTTTGTCCTCTCAACCAAATTACAAAGTACTTGAATTAACAGTTGTGTTCTTTTCTTTTGTATGCACCACTTCGCCTAGAACAGGGCTGGCAAGTGACTGCATGAAACTGATAATTTTGCCTTTCATGTATGTATTGTGGCAAAAATCAAGAACACAGTGCAATTCAAGTTTAAACAATGCATAGAAATGACAATTTAGGGCCCTGTTTGCTAGGTCTTTGTGGATGAGCCCAGAAAACTGTATTCTTCAGAAGTTCCTCAAAGTGACTTTGATTTTGCAAGTCTAAATATTGGTATTCAGGAATTACTATATAGACTCAGTCTTATTTTTTATCACCCCATTAATTCACAAAAGAGTTCTGTGGATTTTTCCTTTAACAAGTTCACAATGATGCCCTTATTGTCATTGCCTCCGGTAAGAAGGCTTTCCTTACTCTTACCCAATTTACATCAGTGTCTTCTTAACAGCTTCCATGCTTCCTGTCAGGTAACTCTCCAATAATGCCTTCAATTAGCAGTCAGTGTTTGTGCTTAAAATTCAGAAGTTTGACTGCACTGTTTAAGCATAAATTGCTTTACATTTTTCCCTATTCAGAGCGAAGTTCTGTCTTCTTTACATGTCTTATAAAGCTGCTCAAGGAATATCTGCCTACCTTTATAGCCTATGCTTCTTCCACAGCCTCCATCCATGCTAAGCTACTCAAAACAGATTTATCCTTTCGGGAGTCTTTGTTTTAGTACATGCAAAGAATTTTGTGCCGTAATCCATGCCATTTGTTCATGTACTAATTATTGAATTGCTACTATGTATTGCCATACACTGAAAATTCTGGTATTAAAGATATAGTCTCTTCCTGAATCCTACTGCTCAGAAGGAAAATAAAAACTCATTTAATGATAGCTACTATGGACTGAGGATATATTACTTACCAGGACTGGACTAAACATTTTGCATGAATTACCACTTTTAATCTTCATAACTACACTATATGGAGCTGGGCTAGAGTCCAGGTCTTTGGAACCTGGAGCCTACATTCTTCACTGCTATACCCCTCTGCTGCTGTGCTGAAAGAATTAAGAGGAACCACAGTCATATCGTAGGAAACTTAATAAATTACTCATGGTATTGTCTCCTTAATTAACAAGAAAGAAAATTAAAAACAATAAATTCTAATACTTTCTTTACTCCTTTACACTGCCCTGTAACTAATATTTGACTTATTTTTGTAGCATCAGAAATTAATGAAGTGCCTGTCATGTGGCATATACCAAATAAAATTTGAAAGTTCCTGATCCTTTCCTTCAGCCTTCTCAGATCATTTCACTAGCCCTCAGCATGTCAGCACTGACAAAGCTAAGTGTGAATCTGGCTCTAGCCTTTTATTAGTCATTTCTTCTTAGGAAAGTTATTTAGCCTCTTGTTCTTAGTTTTCTCCTCTATAAAATGAAAAATGCAGTAGCTTGTAAGCCATGCTGAATTTTAATAAAAGGTTAAAGTAGGAAAATGACATAATCAAAGATTTGTGCTTTGGGGTAATTAACACTAGTAAACTCTATGCAGTTTTCTCCATAAAATACTTTAATAGACAAAACTATGATGTTAACAGAGGGTATGGAAAGAAGAAAACTCATGCATATCTGTGTAATGAAGTCTTCTTACCCAAGTGATAAAAGAGGTAAGATTCATTCTTTACAACTCCCTCTTTACAGTTACACAGGGCTTGACATAAACTCTAGGTTTCAAACTTATTCCCTATTGTAATTCTCAAATAATTTGAATCACTCTGTCTCAGTACTGAAACACATATATAAGATAATAGCTAAAATAATTTATGGATTCTGTAAGGAACATGACTAAGGGAGCAAAAAATATTTAAGTTAAGGGATAAAGCATATAATTGTGATACATTCATGGGGAGGATTTGAAGTAGCCTAAATCTTGTCTTTTGAGATATGTAGCTGAGAGATAATCAAAAATTAAATAAGCAAGAAATAGTAACGAAACCATTTTATTTAAAAAAAAAAAATCTGGTGCTAACTAACAGAAGAATTAAATACAAATGCTTAACATTGGTCTTTTTAAAGACTGACGCCAGAAGGCAACTAGATCTCTGAGACTGAGGCTTTTGATAATGAAGAGTTAGGGGACACTATTCTGATTTCTTCAGGCAGCTCTCAACCAGGTTCTAAATAGGTGGGTTCCTGGGAGACATGAACGTACAAAGGGTAAAGTAAGCCAGCCTGAAGGAAAGAATTCCCTTCCAGACAAAGGCACTGAGTTTTGCAGATGTCCAAGGAGAAATACCCTACTCTAAGAGAGCTTATCTATTTTTAAAGTTAAATACCCTTTTAAGTTCTAAGGTTCTAAAACAGGATAGCTTTTTTAATTTTAAAAAAATGTGTTAATTGGAGTGGTAAAAAAAAAAAAATATATATATATATATATATATATATATATACATATATAAGTCAAATTTACTATCTTAACCATTCTAAGTGTTCAATTCAGCAATGCTAACTAAATCCACAATATTCTACAGCAGATTTCTGGAAACTTTTTATCTTGCAAAATTGAAACTCTATACCTATTGAGCAATAATTCTACTTTTTCCTCTCCTCAGTTCCTGGAAACCACCATTCTGATCTTTGTTTCTAAGAGTTTGACTACTTTCAGTTCAGTTCAGTCGCTCAGTCATGTCCACCTCTTTGCGACCCCATGAATCGCAGCACGCCAGGCCTCCCTGTCCATCACCAACTCCCGGAGTTCACTCAGACTAAGATCCATCAAGTCAGTGATGCCATCCAGCCATCTCATCCCTCTGTCGTCCCCTTCTCCTCCTGCCCCCAATCCCTCCCAGCATCAGAGTCTTTTCCAATGAGTCAGCTCTTCACATGAGGTGGCCAAAGTACTGGAGTTTCAGCTTCAGCATCATTCCCTCCAGAGAAATCCCAGGGCTGATCTCCTTCAGAATGGACTGGTTGGATCTCCTTGCAGTCCAAGGGGCTCTCAACAGTCTTCTCCAACACCACAGTTCAAAAGCATCAATTCTTCGGCGCTCAGCTTTCTTCATAGTCCAACTCTCACATCCATACATGACTACTGGAAAAACCATAACTTTGACTAGACAGACCTTTGATGGCAAAGTAATGTCTCTGCTTTTTAGTATGCTATCTAGGTTGGTCAGTTGACTACTTTCAGTTCAGTTCAGTTCAGTAGCTCAGTCATGTCTACCTCTTTGCGACCCCATGAATCAGAGCACGCCAGGCCTCCCTATCCATCACCAACTCCCGGAGTTCACTCAGACTTGAGTTGGTGATGCCATCGAGTTGGTGATGCCATCCAGCCATCTCATCCTCGGTCGTCCCCTTCTCCTCCTGCTCCCAATCCCTCCCAGCATCAGAGTCTTTTCCAATGAGTCAACTTTTTGCATGAGGTGGCCAAAGTATTGGAGTTTCAGCTTCAGCATCATTCCCTCCAAAGAAATCCCAGGGCTGATCTCCTTCAGAATGGACTGGTTGGATCGCCTTGCAGTCCAAGGGACTCTCAACAGTCTTCTCCAACACCACAGTTCAAAAGCATCAATTCTTCGACACTCAGCCTTCTTCACAGTCCAACTCTCACATCCATACATGACCACAGGAAAAACCAGAGCCTTGACTAGACAGACCTTTGTTGGCAAAGTAATGTCTCTGCTTTTGAATATACTATTTAGGTTGGTCATAACTTTTCTTCCAAGGAGTAAGCGCCTTTTAATTTCATGGATGCAATCACCATCTGCAGTGATTTTGGAGCCCCCAAATAAAGTCTGACCCTGTTTCCACTGTTTCCCCATCTATTTCCCATGAAGTGATGGGACCGGATGCCATGATCTTCGTTTTCTGAATGTTGAGCTTTAGGCCAACTTTTTCACTGTGCTCTTTCACTTTCATCAAGAGGCTTTTTAGCTCCTCTTCACTTTCTGCCATAAGGGTGGTGTCTACTTTAGGTACCCTAAATAAGTGGAATCATGGAACCATTTGTCTCTTCATGTGATTGACATATTTCACTTAGAACAGTGTCCTCAAACTTCATCCAAATTGTAGCATACAAGAGGATTTCCTTATTTTTAAGGTTAAATAATGTTATTGGAAGTATATATACCATATTCTGTTTTTCCATTCATCCATCAGTAGCTACACTTGTATTATTTCCACCTCTTATTTTGGCTATTGTGAATAATGTTGCAATGAACATGAGAGTAACTTCTTTTTGAAGTTATAACAGGATAATTCTGAACATAAATTAAATGTCCATTAAGGAAAATATCTACATAATTTCATCATTGAAGTAGTCTAAACACCAGACATTTAAGAAGTATGTCTGACAATTTTCATTGAAATTAAATAAACTTGGTGTGATAATTTAAATTTAATGTCATTTTGACATGCTCTGTTGAATAAATGAAAACTGGCCTTGAATATTGAGTTATTTTAATCAAAAATTACTTTTCTTAATTACTCTATATTGAGAATCACATGGAATGTTAATTTATTAAACTAAATGGAGATCAATAAAAGATAATTAATGATATGTGAAATATAGATAATACTATATGACTTCAAATAAGTAGAAGCTTATTCTAATTATAAACATGAGTATGAATGAGATCTAAAATTAACTTGTCGTATCTCTAATGCAATAGAATAAGCTTAAAACTAATATATTGAAATGTGATTGGGATTTATTATATTTATGAATAGTACATTCACATTTATTAATATTATAATTTATAGAAGGCAATTGGAGCAATGATATTAAAATGAAGACCAAGAAAAATTATGCCAGCATTGGAATTGAGACTAATAATATTAGACATTTCTCCATATAGAAATTTCATTGGCTAACTTGTTTAGTAAAACACCATTTTTGTATATAACCAATTACTCTTTATACCAAATTTGCTGATCTTTGAGCTAATTGTCGTAGATTTTATAAAACTACATTATTAATCCATTTCAGAGTATGCATACAAAGATTACTATTAGAAAGAAATAGGTTTTAATTATAACAAACATATGTTACCGGTAATGAATAAGAAGACTCATGTAATCCTGAATGGCCTTTATAGTTTAATGTAAACAAAAATATGAAAAATCAGAGGTGCTCTTCTTCAAACATTGTGTGTTCAATATACCAGGTCAGGAAAGAAAATGCAGCCAGGAAATTGAAGTTATATTCACATTTGTCATATTAACTGTAATGCTTTTATAAAAGCAAAATATGTACCTAGAAAAAATTATGAATCTCTGATAAATTCTAGATATTGTGATAGACTCTGAAGATATAAAAATGAGGAAGACATCCTTTTTGCCTTCAAAGTATCCATGGTCTGGTGGACAAAAAAGACATAAAGAGAGAAAGAAATTTAATTCAACAGGCTAAGAGTTAAGCACTGTGGGAAAAAAATTTTTAATGAGAATATGAGAGGATGACGAATGAAAACTCACAGTATCCCAGTGTCTCAAAGCAGGCATTAAAGAGAGAGAGAGAGAGAACAAAAGAAGACAGGGGAAGAGACTGTTAATACCTAAAAAAAAGTGAAATCAACATTCAGTCCATTTTCTGATTGTACATCTCACAGGAAAAAACTGGTTTGACTGATTTTCTTAAACTATTTATTGAATTTTAAACTGAAATGATAGAAACAATGATAGTTTATGACATTGAATAGACATATTCAAGAAAAGTAGAATTTGCATATAAGCAGTACTGTTGGTACATGAAAACCTTGTTGAATTAACATTTAATCTAGCACATAATATATTATGATTCAAAGTGAATTTATTTTATTCTATAATAAATTATTTTTTGTGTTCTTTAATCTTAAGTGTTGACACAATCATACTGTGATGTCAATACTCAGCTATTTGAGTTGATGTATCAGGGCATCCTGTTTCCTCTGCTAAATGTGTCTCAAAGGATAAATATAAAACTTCCACTCTATTTAGTACAGAATAATGGATAGAGGCAATTCAGAGTGAGTCAGATATTCATATTTTGGACATCGATCATGAAGGGAGAACTAATCTATGTTGATGGTCACATTCAATAGCCAGATGAAACTTATACTGTAACATGATCGACTATTCACAAGTTTCAAGAGGTAATCTAACTGCAGCCTCCATCTTCCAGGAGAGGATAGTTCTGGGTAACCTGTACTTAGATATGAATGAAGCACATCAGGGTCAACAGTAAACGGAGACTGGATGAACAGAGATGGAGAAGTATCAAAGGGAGAGTTACCGGGCAGGGAGAGAAGCAGAAATCAGGAAAAAGTATGTCTGTGTTGTTAACCAGACTCCTCCATGGTTCTTAGCCAGGCTTCAAGTGATGACTGGTGCCCTTGAGAGGCAAGGTTCCAAGTTGAAAAAAAGTCAAAATAATTTGCCGTGTTGTCTTCAAATTATTAGATCAGATTACTGACTGTCTGTAGTATCAATGGGAAATCATCCATCTGACTATGTGTGTGCTTAGTCTCTCAGTGGTGTCCAGCTCTTAATGACCTCATAGACTGTAGCCCACCAGGCTCCTCTGTCCAAGGGATTCTCTAGGCAAGAATCCTGGAGTGGGTTGCCATTTTCTTCTCCAGGGGATCTTCCCAGCCCAGGGGTCAAACCCAGGTCTCCTGTACTGCAGTCAGACTCTTTACCGACTGAACTATCAGGGAAGCCTGGTCATACCCCACAGGATACCTTACAATGGCATACTGTGTAACTGTAGGCACCTAGTTGGACTTTGGGCTGGAGGGTTAATAATCTGCAAGACTGTTGTCCTAATTCCTTGTGCCCATGGCATAATTGCAACTAGTTTGTAACTTCATTTTCTCTTTCCTTGACTTAAATGTTGTAAGTTTGGGCATAGAACTCATTACTTCTAACTTTTTAAACTAAATTTTGAGTTTGGTTAAATTATCTTGAAGTGAAGTGAAGTGAAGTTGCTCAGTCGTGTCCGACTCTTTGCGACCCCATGGACTGTAACCTACCAGGCTTCTCCGTCCATGGGATTTTCCAGGCAAGAATACTGGAGTCGGTTGCCATTTCCTTCTCCATAAATTATCTTGGGATGGGGCTTATTCACATGATTTTTGTGAAAATCTATTTTAATGCAATATTTAAGGCATATTTCATGGAAAATAAAATAAATTTCTATGTTTTTTCATGGGTCATTATTATTCATTTCAATTACCCACTTTATTAAGTTCATTATTTGGAGATACTGACAACCAAATAATTAAGGCATATGAATTATTAATTTCAATATATTTTCCTATAATATAAGTGATATCAAATTACATACTGACATTTAAGCAGTAAGATTCCCTATGTTAATCAGGGCAGAGATGTGCAAAGTCACATTAAGAAGATAGAAGAACTCCAAGAACAGCAAGATTCAGTTATAACCTGATCAGTACATCTAAATATTCAATTAGTGGTTGAATTTATCCACATTAGAAAATGGTATTCAGAGGTTGGTTAAAAAGCGATAGGGTTGAAGGACACAAGATCTAGAGGTTAAATAAGACTTGGCCTAAGATTGTTCTTTATGATCAAATAGGCATAAGCAACCCCTATCCTACAGTGTGTGTTTTACTCACTCAGTCATGTCTGACTCTTTGTGACCCCGCCAGACTGTAGCCCACCAGGCTCCTCTGTCCATGGGATTCTCCAGGCAAGAATACTGGAGTGGGTTGCCATTCCCTTCTCCAGAGGATTTTCCAGACCCAGGGATCGAACCTGAGTCTCCTGCACTGCAGGCAGATTCTTTACTGTATAAGCTACAGGGAAGTCCAATTAATCAATTATAAATTAATATGTTAAAGTTATAATAGACTAATACTATAATATAAAATAATACAGAAAAATTATAAATTAGTAAATTTTAACTTTATATCAGTTTTAAAACCAGCTTTATACTCATTTACTTCTGACTTGAGAGCTGTAACCATCCTTAGGATGCTCTCAATTCCTAAACCTGCAAAACCGAAGGCTACATTTGAACCATAATTAATCAACAAGAAAACATGCTCTACAATGCAGCATTTGAGAAGAGCTAGCTCTTCTGTCCTTTTCTATTATTTCATTGGCTAAACAAACCACTGCACCTGTGGATTATATGTTCATGTTATCCCTTCTACTAGATAGAAATTCTTCAGTTCAATTCAGTTCAATTCAGTCGCTCAGTCATGTCCGACTCTTTGCGACCCCATGAATCGCAGCACACCAGGCCTCCCTGTCCATCACCATCTCCTGGAGTTCACTCAGACTCATGTCCATCGAGTCTGTGATGCCATCCAGCCATCTCATCCTGGGTCATCCCCTTCTCCTCCTGCCCCCAATCCCTCCCAGGATCAGAGTCTTTTCCAATGAGTCAACTCTTTGCATGAGGTGTCCAAAGTACTGGAGCTTCATCTTTAGCATCATTCCTTCCAAAGAAATCCCAGGGTTGATCTCCTTCAGAATGGACTGGTTGGATCTCCTTGCAGTCTAAGGGACCCTCAGGAGTCTTCTCCAACACCACAGTTCAAACGCATCAATTCTTCGGCGCTCAGCCTTCTTCACAGTCCAACTCTCACATCCATACATGACCACAGGAAAAACCATAGCTTGACTAGGCGGACCTTAGTTGAAAATTCTTACAGAAGAGAAAATCTGCTTAATGAATTTCTCTAGTTCCAGCTTTTCATAGTAACTTGTAGTGACTTATTCTTTGTGAATATATCAGTGAATGGAGGGTAAAGACAAGTATTTTGCCTCCATCCTTAAGTTACTATATGTACAGTTGGAAGCCACTAGCAAGAAGAAAAGCATGGGGTTCCCTGGTGGCTCAGCAGTAAAGAATCTACCTGCAAGGTAGGAAATGTGGGTTCAGTCCCTGGGTCAGGAAGATCTGCTGTCAAAGGAAATGCCAACCTGTTCTTGTATGCTTGCCTGGGAAATCCCGTGCACAGAGGAGCCTGGCAGGCTACAGTCCATGGCACCACAAAGAGTCAGACATGACTTGGCAACTAAAGAACAACAGCAACAAACCATTTCTATATTTCATTTCAGGAAAAATGTTGTAAATGATCTTGACCTCATTTCTTCATGCTAGAACCTCCAGAACTATGAAACTAGAGATACAGGAAACGACTCATGGAACTTAATAATGATTAATAGGCACACGGTATCATAATGTTTCCAGTGAGGATGGCCTATTTAAATGACCTGACCTTAAGAACCAGGTGTTAAATCATTTTCACATCCATGATTTCACTTATTTTCAAAATATGAACTTGAGACATCATCTATTTAGCATGCCAAATTAACATAACTAGAATATTCCAATAATGTATGATAAAATTTTGCATTTGCTAAACTATTTAAATTATGTTTGAATCCCATTACACATGGAATAAGTATGTAGCAATTATTATGTGTCAAGCACCATTCTATATTCTTTATAAATGTTAATTTGTCTACTCCTCATAACAATTTTATTAGCTTCACTTCATAACTGAAAACGTGAGGTGCAGATGTTAAATGACTTGCCCAAGGTCACATACCTCATAAGCAGTAGAAACGGAGAGTTTAAGGCCTTGCAATATGGTTCTAGAGTCTGTGCTCTTATCCATTATCCAAACACAACAAATATTAAATTTGATTTATTAGAATACCTACTACACATTACCTAAATTAGTCATTCTAATAATACCAAGCCAAAACATTGTGGATGTGTTGAGTTAGAGTTGAAGGACTTTTTAAAAATCTCTAACAATTCTTTATTATCTATTTATCTTTAAATTAATTTTATTGGAATATAGTTGCTTTACAATGTTTTGTTATTTTCTACTGTACAGAAAAATGAATCAGCCATACGTAAAGGATACATCCCCTCCCTTTTGGGCTTCCTTCCATTCGGGTCACTGCAGTGCCTTAAGCAGAGTTCCCTGTGCTATACATTATGTTCTCATTAGTTACTCACTTTATACGTGATATCAATAGTGTATATGTGTCAATCCCAATCTCTCAATTTCTCTCACCCCCATTTCCCCCTTGGTATCCATATATTTGTTCTCTGTGTCTGTGTATCTATTTCTTTTTTGAAAATAAGTTCATCTATACTATTAGATTTGTCCAATATCTAATATGGTATTTGTTTTTCCCGTTCTGATTTACTTCACCCTGTACGACACTCTCTAGTTTCATCCATATTTGTACAAAGGACCCAATTTTGTGCCCTTTTATGACAGAGTAGTATTCCATTGTATATATATATATATATACCACATCTTAACCATTCCTGTTAATTTGTAATTTATGTGCTTTAAATCGATCTGTTAAAAGTAGAAGTAAAAAATTTAATTATGAAATATTTCTAACACTAAAAAATTAGCAAAACAATATACCCTATGTTTCAATTGCTTAGACTTAACAGATGTTAACATAAAGACATATGTGCTTTAGAATTTCATTTTAAACAAAACTAAGAAAAAAAAAAATGAAACTTCAGATCACACAGTGGGAGGAAGGTTTGCCAAAATGGTGAGGTGTATGAAAATAGGAAGAGAGACTGTCCATTGTTGCAGATCTCAGAAAAAAGCTAACAGAGAGCATTTTTCCAAAGAAATGGAGTCACAAAACTGACAACTTCAATTGATGATACTGAGAAAGAATAAGAGGGCTCATGATGAGTTCTTCCCTAGACCTGGTAATGAGTTGCATAATTTTGGGAAGGGAGATGAGGAATCAAAGGAGTACTCACTCAGGCAAGCAGTATTTGCAGGAAGCAGTGTTTAGAGATGGAGAAGGCAATGGCACCCCACTCCAGTACTCTTGCCTGGAAAATCCAATGGATGAAGAAGCCTGGTGGGCTGCAGTCCATGGGATTGCCAGGAGTTGGACACGACTGAGCGACTTCATTTTCACTTTTCACTTTCATACATTGGAGAAGGAAATGGCAGCCCACTCCAGTGTTCTTGCTTGGAGAATCCCAGGGACGGGGGAGCCTTGTGGGCTGCCGTCTATGGGGTCGCACAGAGTCAGACACGACTGAAGTGACTTAGCAGTAGCAGTGTTTGGAGAGGCAGAAAGGCAGGAGAGAAGCCACTGTAGGCAGTTCTGAAAGTCCTAGTGGTTGAGGGAAGAGTAAAGACTCCTATACAAATATATTTATAGGGTTTATTATTTAATTATTTATTGCTATTTATTTATATTTATAGGATTTCATACAAATCCCTATGATCTCTGTGCTGTAAGGAGAACTCTTACAGCTTGGTCCCTTCTCCAGGACCCTCATGCAAATAGCAGATCTAAGGAGATCAACTTTATTTGAAGATGAGTCATTAAACATGAGCTTGTGTAGGATCTGCATACCAAGATAAAACAAGATAAAAGTAGGCCAACAGCAGAAAACAAAATGGTAGAGAATATTTATAAGTAGAATGCTGTCATGGAGCAGAAGGAACATTTGACCAAATGTATCAGTATGAGCTTAAAATAAAAACTTAATGGAAAAAATGCATCCTAAAAAATAAGAGTTTAAGGGACAGCTCTAGACATTAGGGAAAATATGATAGTACAACAGAAGAAAAGGACAGTAAATGTGCGTGGCCCAGGAAAGAAGTAGAATAAAATAATCACAAAAAGTATAGAATTGAATGCAACAAATTCATCAGTGTATTCATTTGTTCGTGCGACAGGTGGTTATCGAGAACCTCCCGTGTGCAGGTACTGTCTAGGCGCTCTTCTAGGGACATGATGGGATATGACAGGGACTCAAAGAGTCAAAAGTCCTTACACTCAGGAAGTTTTCATTCTGCTCTGGGGAGACAGACAATAAACAAATACACATACACACACACACATATATATACATATACAGTTCATCATGTGATAAGTCTGTGGGGAAAATAAAACTGTGAAGGGAGTTAAGTCCTCCATGTAAGTATGTACAGAATTATTCTATAGGGTGGTCAGGGAAGGCCTTCCTGGGAAGATGACTCTAGAAAATCAATCCTAAAAGAAGTGAAAGAATAAAGAACACAGACAGGATGAAGAGCTTACCTGGCAGAAGCTACGCCAAATGCAAAGTCTCTGAAGCAGAGGATTGCTTACCATGTTTGATTAACATATTTGAGGAGCTTAAAGGGGGCCAGTGTGGCCAAAGAGGGGAGAACAAGGGGGACAGTTGCAAGAGACAGACTCATGGAGAAGCATGAGACTAGATTTTGTAGATTTTGTAGAACCTCTGAGGCAGCATTAATTGAGACTGCAGTGGGAAGCCATTCAAAGGTGTTGAGCCTCATGGAGACGTTCTTGACATACTGACAGCTGTGTTGAGATTGTGATATAATGAGGGGAAGGGCAGAGCAGAAGCAATAATTCGGTGAGAGAATAGCTAAGATTCTGGTGTGAGTGAAGGTGTTGAGAGGTGGTAGTTTTGAAGAATTTACTGTCTGATTGGATGCAAAGTGAGAAACAGAATGACTCCAGGGTTTTGTCCTGAGCAACAGGTAAGATGTAATTGCCACTGTTGCATTTCATGTAACTGAAATGGAGAAGACTGAGATAAAAAATTATAAGGGAAGATCAGAAGCCAGGTGTTAGGACATGGCAATTTTGAGATACTATTAGGCATCCTAAAGGAATGGCATCACCGACTTGATGGATATGAGTTTGAGAAAGCTCTGGGAGTTGGTGATGGACTGGGAAGCCCAGTGTGCTGCAGTCCATAGGGTCACAAAAAGTCAAACGGGACTGAGTGACTGAACTGACTGTGGCATAATTTTATTTTCTTGGGACATTACTTTGCTGACAAAGGTCTGTCTAGTCAATGCTGTGGTTTTTCCAGTAGTCATGTGTGGATGTGAAATTTGGACTATCAAGAAAGCTGAGCACCGAAGAATTGATGCTTTTGAACTGTGGTGGTGGAGAAGATTCTTGAAAGTCCCTTGAACTGCAAGGAGATCTAGCCAGTCAATGCTAAAGGAAATCAGTCCTGAATATTCATTGGAAGGACTAATGCTGAAGCTGAAGCGCCAATACTTTGGCCACCTTATGTGAAGAGCTGATTCACTGGAAAGACCCTGAGGCTGGGAAAGATTGAAGGCAGGAGGAGAAGAGGATGACAGAGGATAAGATGGTTGGATGGCATCACCAACTCAATAGACATGAATTTGAGCAAACTCTGGGAGTCGGTGATGGACAGAGAAGCCTGGCGTGCTGCAGTCATAAACAGTCGGACACGACTGAGTGACTGAACAATTAGGCATCCAAGTAAAGTTGTATAAAGAGTCAAAGATGAGACTGAACTTTATGTACAATCAATAATAAGCGAAGTTTTAAAAAATGATGCATATTCATTTAAATGACAACTTTTCATTCTGCCTCCTTTGTTCTTCAGTAATGTTTAGAAAAACACATTTAAAACACAATTTACGGTAAAGCCTCTGTCTACAATGTGTGAGATCTGGGTGCGAGCCCTGGGTTGGGAAGATTCCCTGGAGAAGGAAATGGCAATCCACTCCAGTACTATTGCCTGGAAAATCCCATGGACCAGAGGAGCCTGGCAGGCTGCAGTCTATGGGGTTGCAAAGAGTCGGACACGACTGAGCGACTTCACTTCACTATTATTAGCAGAGGGCTGTTTATATACAACCAAATTTACAATTGTGAGTATATTTCATGGCACACTCCTATGGCTACTGGATACTAGCAGAAGCATCTTTTTGGAGTATAGCCAGTATTCATTGCACTGCACGAGGTTTACCAAATTGATCCTCGTGTGGTATTCATCAAGCCCCCCCCCACCCACCCCCCCATTGCTTAGCCAACGAACTCAGTTCTTCAGGTTTCTCTTATAAACGTTTTTCTCATATGGATTAAAATAGATTTATTCGTTAGTCCTGGACTGTGGAGCTAACTCACGCCATGAAAGCATTGATTGTCTTTTGAAAATGGTAGGAGTCCTGTTACCAGACTGGGTTTTAATATTGTTGAATTTCCAGGGTGCTTTGGGATGGTTCTCTTTCTTAATAAATACCTATTAATAATTTCATCTTAAATCAAGTCCCAGAAAATTTGCCAGCTGTTTCTATGTTCTTTACATTTTAATTTTAGTTGTACTCCCAAAAATGATTGACAGGAAATTATTTTCTTCAAAAACTGTATGCTGCTATATCCCCAAATTTGTCATAACTATTTCAGGGCACACGTTGCCCCAAAATATGAAGGGAGGGGGTCATATCTCATAAATGTGTACCTATTAATCAAATGCTTTGAGGGCCAATCACAGACTAAAGAGCCTGAGATCAAGAGTGTCCTTCCAAAGATAAATGTCACCCTCGAACCAGCTGTAGAGTTCCGGAGAGAAGGTGCCATATGGATTCATTTCAGTCCTAGTACCTAATCTCTAAACAACTTTTGGCTTTGAAAATTTCTATTTAATTGTGCACTGCTTGGCAAAACAAGGAATTCTATCAGAATACCAGTTACAATCACATTTTGTGGCCTATTAGGGCTGAAACAGTCAATTGTCTTTATTTCCATAGATGTGAATGGCAAGCCATAGATGAAATGAATTAAATTATTTGTATACAAGAGGAAAAAAAAATGGGGCTTCCCTGGTGGCTCAGATGGTAAGAATCTGCCTGTAATGTGGGATCCTGGGTTCAATCCCAGGGTTGGGAAGATGCCCTGGAGGAGGACCTGGCAACCCACTCCAGCGCTCTTACCTGGAGAAACCCATAGACAGAGGAGCCTAATGGGCTACAGTCCATGGAGTCACAAAGAGTGGGACACAACTGAGCAACTAACACACACAAGAGAAAAATATTGTTTTACTTATTTATTTATTTGAATAATTGAAGTATAGTTGATTTATAATATGCTAGTTTCAGATATATAACAAAGTGATTCAGCATGTATATATATCCTTTTTAGATTCTTTCCCAGTTTGAATATACTATATTCTTCACTATGCTATACAGTAGGTCCTTGTTTTTAATCTTTTTATGTATTGTAGTATGTATTTGTTAATCTCATACTTGTAATTTACCTTTGCCCCTCCCTTTCTCCCTTGATTTTCTGTTTGTTTTCTGCTCTGTGAGTGTATTTCTCTTTTGTGAATAAGTTCATTTGCATCATTTTTTAGATTCCACGTATAATTGAGGTCATATGATATTTGTCTTTCTCCATATGATTGATTTCACTTAGTATTGTAATCTCTAGGTCCCTCCATGTTGCTACAAATGGCATTATTTCATTCCTTTTTGTGGCTGAGAAGTGTTCTGTTGTATGAATACATGACATCTTCTTTATCTGTTCCTCTCTCCATGGATATTTATGTTGCTTCCATGTTTTGGCTATTGTAAACAGTGCTGCTCTGAACATGGGGGTGCATGTATCTTTCCAAATTGCTTTCATCTTTTCCAGTAATATCCAGCAAGTATTTTCTTAATAGAACTGTATTTTCGCTTAATAGTCAGTGAATTAAGCCTATACCTTGCTTTAGCTTAAGAACCCTTTTGGAGCCTAGAGAGCTAATTTCTAAAAAAAAAAAAAAAGAGTTTATATATATATATATATATATATATATATATATATTTGAAGATAAAGCTATGATTTCTCTCCCCTTCCAGGTTTGCTAACATTCCAGCTAACATTCCTGAACTCACCAGTGCTTATTGTTTAAAGGGTCATTTTTTGTTGTTATTGAGATAGTCATTTTCAGAACCAAAATAGAAAATTGTGTATCTACATTGCATGTACTTACATGTGTAAGTAATGAAAAGACTTTTTAAATGTTTTGCAAGAAGTAAGAATGATCATGAAGGAAAATTAGTAATCAGATGGTGTATTCATAAAGACCACTAAAGAATGCAGAAATCAACACAGAGAAAGGGAAAGGGTAGATACATATAATTGTTGAGGTAAGAAAAATTATTATATATTCTCTGCGATAAAGTAGAAAATGTATCTTGGTCAAAACATGAGGCAGGGAGAATTTTCTCAGCCCTGGATGCACATGAGAATCATCTGGGGAGATTTTTAAAGATGGCAATGCCTGGGTCCCACCCCACCCCCCAAAATAAAAATGGCGCTGGGCTGGGACTTGGGAATCGAGACACTGGTATTTCCAGAGAAAGTTTCACATTAGTGATTCTGATGTGCCACCAAGGCTGAGAACTTCCAAAGTAGTACCATAAAAAGGAACACAAAAATGAGAAGGCTTGGAATGAAAGAATAGCAACTCATTCCTCAAATGGAAGGGTAATTAATGGGCGGACTTAGTCTCAAGCAAAGGACTAAATTCCTCTCTTGATTTTACAGGACCTATTATTTTTCTTCACCAAACAGTTGGAACTAAAAGGTTTCGAGTGTCTGAACAGGCTCTGTAGAGCTACCAGGGGACAGTGAATTCTTTAATGGTTTGAGCATCTACTCCAAAGCCACCTCGTCTTTCATTCACAGCAGCATGATTCTCCACCCCACCCCCTACACAGCATTCAGGCATTTTTTGCTTTAATATCCTTAGCATAGATACAGGATTTTTATACAAGGGAGCAACCATTGCATGCCTCTTGTATTCAGTTTTGAAGGCCATTCACAGATAATTTTCACTTTATTTGGGTACCCATTACCTTTAGCTTGTTGAAGAAAAAGTTTTTACATTAATTCATGAAATTTAATGAGTGCTTGCTATGTGCCAGACACTGTTCTAGATGTTGAGGTAAGGCAGTGAAGAAAATACACACAAAAAAACACTATGTTGTTTGATAAGATGCTGATCATTGCTAATTATTAGAGAAATGCAAATCAAAACTACAATGAGTTACCACCTCGCAGCAGTCAGAGAGGCCATCATTAAGAAATCTACAGATAATAAATGCTGCAGAGGGTGTGGAGAAAAGGGAACCCTCTTACACTGTTGTTGGGAATGTAAATTGATGCAGCTGCTTTGGAAAACAGTATGGAGGCTTTTCAAAAAACTAAATATAGATTTGCCATACGTTTCAGCAGTCCCACTTCTGGGTCTATACCCAGACAAAACTATAATTCAAAAAGATTCATGCATCCCTATATTCAAAGCAGCACTATTTACAATGGCCAAGAAATAGAAACAATCTAAATGTCCACTGACAGAAGAATGGATAAAGAAGATGTGGTGTGTATATATACAAATATATATGGAGTGTTAGTCATTAAAGTCAATGAAATAATGCTATTTGCTGCAACATGGATGGACATAGAGATGGTCACACTTCATAAGTGAAGTAAGTCAGGCAAAGAAAGACAAATACCACATGATATTACTTATATGTAGAATCTAAAATGCAACACAAATGAACATATCTATGAACTAGAAACAGACTCACAAACTTAGAGAATAAACTTATGGTTGCCAGAGTGAAGAGTGGGAGAGGGAAGGATTGGGAGTTTGGGATTAATAGAAGCAAACTATTATATATAGGATGAATAAACAGCAAGGTCTTACTGTACAGCACAGAGAATTATATTCGATATCCTGTGATAAACTATAAAGGCAAAGAATATGAAAAAGTGTCTGTGTATATATACATATATGTATATGTATGAATATATATGTATGTATATACATATATGTATATGTATGTATATACATATATGTATATGTATGTATGTGTATGTATATGTATATATTTGTGTATATATAAATATATATACATATATAACAGAAATTTATACAACATTGTTAATCAACTATACCTCAATAAAAATTTTAAAAGTACTATGTGGTAGCAGTTACATTCTCTTAATTCTTTGATTGATGTCTAACACTTTAAATAGGTTTGTACATTTTGTAGCTCCCTTGGGGAAAATCCCACAGGAGTTGCTCCTGAATACCTTACGGTTTTTTGGGTTTTTTAAATCAGAAAGCTCTTTGTTTTGCTCCTTGGTGAGGCTTGAGCAAGGGTCACTCTCAGGTCTCCTCCTGTCTTTCCAGAGCCGATGAGTCTAGAGGCAGGGAGGAGCCTTCTAGGTCTGCTTAGCCTGACTTTTGCAATTTTAAATTCACAAGCAGATCTTTCAGGAGAAATACATTTCTAGAAAGGGTTTTCCTAGAAACAGCATCACTTTATACAAGTTAAATAGCTAAGAGACTTTTAAAAATATCTGGAATCATTGCAGTGAAATGTGTGCAGGCATCTTTTGAAGAAGAGTCATGTTGTGTTTTAGCTACAGGAGGGGAAAAGCTTTGAAGTAGAAATGGGGGAAATTAGGCATTGAGACTCAGGGTTTTACAGTATTCCATGAAGACAGTCCTCCTACTGTTTCTCAGCTGGAAAGTTGGTTCTGCTGCACTCAAATCTGCAGAAACGGATAAATGTTCGCTTCCATGATGGAGAAGGCAAGCCAGGTGGCAGGGGTAACCTCATTGTAAAGGCGAGTTGAATTAAATAACTTGACACTAGCAGCCAAGGTAGCAAGGATGATGGCATGACCAGAAAGGAGGAAACCAAGGGAGTCACTGATCCTGCTGCCTTGGGGATCAGTGGTTGGGGAAGGGGGAAGATGTATTTTAGAAGTCTGAGTGAGCCCTGTATTAGAAAATGTCAATTCAGTGCAATGAATATGGCAACTTTGTGGTATGAGGAGCAACTGAACTCAGAATAATATAGTGAGATGTAAATTGTGAGTTTTGAAGAGATAAAAGAAAGCAAGATTAAAAATTCACAATAAAAATTGTCCCTCTGGATTGTAAATGCCTTGAACTCAGAGGTCTTGTTTTATTTATCTTTGTGTTCCTGCAGAGCACATGAAGCAAAGATGCTCAGTTAATGTTGGCAGAATTAAAGCCAAGGGGAAGAGCAACAGCTACAGCTATAGCAAGACCTGGAACAAGCTGAACTCTTGAGACGGCATAGCATTTGTGCAGCTCTATATTTGAACACTGGGAAAGACTGAAGGCAGGAGGTAAAGGGGACGACAGAAGATGAGATGGTTGGATGGCATCACCAACTCGATGGACATGAGTCTGAGCAAGCTCCGGGAGTTGGTGATAGACAGGGAGGTCTGGTGTGCTGCAGTCCCTGGGGTTGCAAGGAGTCAGACACGACTGAGTGACTGAACTGACGGGTATTTGAACACTAAAATGAATAGCAAATTATAGCTAAGAGGAAGAGGTGGGGGGAGGGAGGGAAAGAGAAGACTAACATGTGGGTATCGAGGACAGAAATGAGTTAAAAAAAAATGAGTGACAAAAGGATGGTGTTAGATTTTACCATGTTAATAGAGAATTCAGCTATATACACTCATTTGAAAAATGAGTAGTAGAAATTTCTGTCCCACATCAGACTCAAAGAGCAAAAGCCCTAATGTTTCCCTGAGATGGGAAGCATGACCTCTCTTCAGATCTAATTTTTTATTTCAGTAACTGCCTCTCAGTGTAAAATTTTTGCCAAGCTCTGGGTGACTGTACAGTTTAAAGATACATTTATCTTGATACATAGTTCCTACTTGATCTGATGCTTAAAGCTGTGTTGCCCTATTGATTTCCTGCCTGGATGACCTGTCCATTGATTTAAGTGGGGTGTTAAAGTCCCCTACTATTGTATTGTTGTCAGTGTCTCTCTTTATATTTGTTAATGTTTGCTTTATATATTTAGATGCTCTTGTTTTAGGTACATGTATTTGTTAATGAACTTTATATCTTGTTGTATTGATCCTTCATCATTCTATAATGCCTTTCTTTGTGTTTTGTTACAGATTTTGTTTTAAAGTCTACTTCATCTAATGTGAATATTGCTACTGAGCTTTATCATCTTCTCCATTTGCATGAAATATCTGTTTTCATCCTCTCATTTTGTCTGTGTGTGTCTTTACCTCTGAAGTGAATTTGTCATAAACAACATATAGAGGTGTCTTGTTTTATCCAGTTAGCCACCCTATGATATTTAAAATGATTATAAATTGTTATGTAGTTATTGCCATTTTGTTACTTATTATCTGGTTGTTTGCTATTCTCTGTTCTTTTCTTCTTTTAGTTTCTTCCCTTGTAATTTGGTGATTTTCTTTAGTAACATTTTTTTTAAATCTCTAGTTTGTGTATCTGTTTTAGGTGTTTGATTTGTGGTTTCCATGGGGTTTGTATATGTTGACCTATAATTATATCTACTTATTCTAAACTATAGTCATTAAATTCAAACACATTCTAGAAGATAGCCATTTAAGTTCTAATACATTTGAAAAAATCTGAATTTTTAATCGCCTTCCCTCATGTTTTGTGTTTTTATATCACATTTTACATCTTCATATTTATCCCTTAAATGTTTACTTTAATTATAATTGGTTTTATAATTTTTATATTTTTGATCTTTATACTCGCTTATTTAAGTGGCTGACCACAACTTTTTTTTTATACTTGCCTTTACTAGTGGGATTTTTCCTTTCTTATAAGTTATTACTTCTTGTTGTAGCCTTTTCTTCCATTTAGAGAAGATCTCATCTCAGGGTCAATGTAGTATTGATGAACTCTTAACTCTTGCTTGTCTAAGAGAGTATCTCTTCATGAATTCTGAATTATTATCTTGCTTGTAAAGTATGCTAAATTTTAGGTTTTTCACTTTTAGCACTTTAGATACATCATGCCACTCCCTTCTGGTCTGCAAAGTTTTTGCAAAAAATCCCTTGTTTGTGGCTCTTTGTTTTTCTCTTGCTCCCTTTAGAGTTCTTTCTTTAACTTTTGCCATTTTAATTATTATCTGTCTGAGATTCTCTGTGCTTCCTGTACTTGGATATCTGATTCCTTCTTCATGTTCAGGAAGTTTCAGCCATAATTTTATCAAACACATTTTGAAATCCTTTCTCTCTTTCTGAGACCCCCACGATGCAAATGTTAATATGTTGCTGTTGTCTCAGTTCATTTCAGTCGCTCAGTCACATCTGACTCTTTGCGACCCCATGGACTGCAGCACGCTAGGCTTCCCTGTCCATCACCAACTCCTGGAGCTTGCTCAGACTAATGTCCATCGAGTTGGTGATGCCATCCAACCATCTCACCCTGTCGCCCCTTTCTCCTCCTGCCTTCAATCTTTCCCAGCATCAGGATCTTTTCAAATGAGTCAGTTCTTTGCATCAGGTGGCCAAAGAATTGGAGCTTCAGCATCAGTCCTTCCAGTGAATATTCAGGACTGATCTCCTTTACAATTGACTGGTTTGATCTCCTTGCAGTCCAAGGGACTCTCAAGAGTCTTCTCCAACACCACAGTTCAAAAGCATCAATTCTTTGGCGCTCAGCTTTCTTTATGGTCCAATTTCTCAAATCCATACATGACTATGGGAAAAACCACAGCTTTGACAATACAGACCTTTGTCGGCAAAGTACCATCTCTGTTTTTATTATGCTGTCTAGGTTTATTATCAATTTTCTTCCAAGAAACAAGTGTCTTTTAATTTAGTGACCTTGTGCTGTTGTCTCACGGGTCCCTTAAACTGTCCTTATTTTTTCAAATTTGTTTTTCTTTTTGCCGTTCTGATTGGATGATTTCCATTATTCAGCCCATCAGATCATTTATGTGTTCTCCCATATCCCCTTCTATATCCCCTGCTTTTATATCCTTCTGCTGCTGCTAAGTTGCTTCAGTCGTGTCCGACTCTCTGCGACCCCCTAGATGGCAGCCCACCAGGCTCCCCCATCCCTGGGATTCTCCAGGCGAGAACACTGGAGTGGGTTGCCATTTCCTTCTCCAATGCATGAAAGTGAAAAGTGAAAGTGAAGTTGCTCAGTCGTGTCTGACCCTCAGTGACCCCATGGACTGCAGCCCACCAGGCTCCTCCATCTGTGGGATTTTCCAGGCAAGAGTACTGGAGTGGGTGCCGTTGCCTTCTCCGTATGTCCTTCTAGTTTGTTTTTAATTTCAATTATTGTTTTTCTTCACCTCTGGCTGACAATTTTTTATATTTTCTAGTTCCTTGTTAAAATTCTCACTGCGTTCATCTCTTCTTTTCCCAAATTCAATTAGCATTCTTATTACTAAGGCTTTGAACTCTTTATCTGGTAAATTATTTGCCTCTGTTTAATTAGTTGTTTTTCTCAGGGATTTTTTCTTGTCCTTTCATTTGAAACAAATTCCTCTGTCTTCTCAGATTTTCTGAAACTTTCTTTGTCTCTGTGAAATTAGGTGAAACAGTTGCCTATCCCAGTCTTGAAGGTGTGCCCTGTGTAGGAGGATCCCTGTCTGTTCATGTGGCCAGTGGCTTTGGTGGAAGAGCTGGACCTGAAGTGAACACAGTGCATGCCTTCCCTCAGGGTGTGCTGGTAGCTATCACCTTGGTGGAAGATGGGGCCAGAGATAGAGGGGACAGAGCCAGAGCCAGATAGGAGCCAGGGCTTCTCCTCTGCCAGGGCTTCCTCATAGCTCAGTTGGTAAAGAATCCACCTGCAATGCAGGAGACCCTGGTTCGATTCCTGGGTCAGGAAGATCTGCTGGAGAAGGGAAAGGCTACCCACTCCAGTATTCTTGGGCTTCCCTTATGGCTCAGCTGGTAAAGAATCCGCCTGCAATGAGGGGAGACCTGGGTTCGATCCCTGGATTACGAAGATCCCCTGGAGAAAGGAAAGGCTACCACTCCAGTATGCTGGCCTGGAGAATTCCAAGGACTGTATAGTCCATGGGGTTGCAAAGAGTTGGACACAACTGAGCCACTTTCAGTTTTCACTTTCACTTTCTCTTCTGCCAACACCACCCTATCTGAGGCAAGGTCAGATCCAACCTGCTTTTGATCCAAGAGTACATTCTCCCCTCACCCAGCAGTGGCACCTTCACCCCAGAGAGGAGCAGTGCTAGAGTGAGAGGGGTCTGAAGTGTTTGGCATGGGCTGAGGCCAATGCCATGATAATCTCAGCATGTCAGAGTTTAACACAGTTCCTGATCCACCACCATTCAGAAGTAGCATCAGATCCAAGATGTCTCCGTGCCCTCAAGCACACATTCTCCTTGGCAATTGGCAGCCTTTACCTTAGTGAGGAGCTGCACCAGAGCTACAGATGCCTGGACTGTACTGCAAGAGTCACAGAAAACTGACAATTTCAGTCTATTTCCCTTGTTCCCAGAAGTAAGCAAGTGTGTGTGTTCTCTTCAAGAGCAGCGTCAATTTCTCACAGCCCCTCTGTAAGTCCCAAAGGTTTTCAAACCAACTATAGGGACTCATTTTTCCCCTGCCAGATCCCAAGGCTGGGGTACCCAACATATGGTTTAAACCTCTTACTCCCCAGGGAAGTTCTCTTAGCCTGTGATATCCCCTTCTTCTTCTGTGTCTCCTCCTGGGGGCACAGGTTCCAATTTGATCACATCCACTCCCTTCCTACCCAACTCAATGTGGATCTTTTTTATGGCTTTGGTTATGGAAGAGTCTTTCCACCAGTCTCCAGTTCATTTTCGATGAGAGTTTCTCTGCATGTAGATGTATTTCTGATGTGTTCATAGCAAGGCATGGACTCAGTGTGCTCCTATTCTGCCATCTTGATCTCCAAATGCTGTTTTGCAGTAACTAGACTGAAAAACAAAGCTCTGCAGGATAACTGCTCAAGTGCTTCAACAGCAGGAACTCTGTCGTATTAACGGCGCCTGAAAAGTAGCAGATTATTTTAAAAGTGTCTAAATTGATTTTTCGTGCCAGTAACCTACATATTAGAAATTTGGGGATGCTTTATAAAAACTAGAGCTTCAATAGAAATTAAAATCCTTATAAAAGTCCTAAGATAGAGAGAGGTCAATACCCATTTTTGTCTTCCATGTCTCCGGCCTTGGAAGGTGCAGGTCAGCTAAGAAGTCACAGAAAATGTTCTAATGCCTCTGATGTAACTGTTTTTCATGGTTAGTATAGTATGATATCAGTTTTTCTCCAAGAGAAGGCTGGTGATATTTAAGCTTTTCTTATGGTCAAAATGTTTATGAAGATTTATGATTTTAATCTTTGAAAAATTAATCAGATAAAGTATATTGATTATTTTTATCTTTGATTTATCTTCTTTCTTAATATACTTCATTAACATACTTCATGGTGAAATGGTGAGAAATGAAGTGAAATTAGAGACTTTGACTCATTTCCTTTGGAAGCAGTCAATAAAAACTAGTATTGGGTATCTGTTGTATGCAAGGCAATATGCTAAGTTCTCTGGCAAAAATGGAAAGCAAATAAGGAAGAACTTCAAGGAGTTTTCAAATTTCCTGAAGCAATTCATCCAAAATCTACAACAAAAATTTAAGTATTTTATAAAAAAACGAATTTAAAGATCAAAACCAATGCATTATTATCCATGTACTTGCTCATCAAAAGGCTTCACGGTAAATAACCTATAGTGATCAAAGCCCTTGCTGGTACAGATATCCTGTGGTTATTATTTTGAAGAGGTCAGGGGCATGAATTAGGAAAGAAAAGGCACATTGTTTTGCTAGGAAAGGCATTTCATGTGAAAAGGCACATAGGCCCATTGCATGTAGAAGCTGACTGGCAGAGGAGTGTCATTAGAACAGAACATGTTGAAAACCTAATAAGAGACTGGGTTGAACAGACACTGGAGCTATAGAGGCATTGCCCTTAGAATAAGGATGAATACAACCTTAAGGTAAATTTCAGACATTGCTCACTCCTTTGGAAAAATATAAGAAAATTTCTAAGCCAGACAGAACTCCTTCATTCCTTGTACACAGCACTCTTATTTCAGTCCTGACTTTTATGCAGCAGTTACAGTGACTTCATTTCACAGCCACTCTCTCCATCAGTTCTGAGTGTGTGCCCTTTGCAAAGCACCGTAATGGTTTTCTCTTACAGCTGACGTGAGGAGAGGCTGCACTTAACCATTATCAGGGCTCGACCAGCCCTGCATCCTCTTACTGGTATCGCACTCTGTCTGCAAAGTAACCAAACAGATGCCCACTTCTTTTGGAAGGTAGACATGTCAGAGACAGAACCATTAGCAAATGCTCTAAAATTGCATTTTCACCTGCTCCTGTGGAGTATGTTCCTCTTATTTAGGAGGAAATTATTCTGAATATTATTTAGGGGCTGTGTGTCATCAGAATGAGCTTTTACTTTCCTCCTCTTCCTCCCCAATGATCTCACTCACCACTCTACCAGGAATTCACCCCTTACAAGTGGGGAAGTTACTGAGATAGTCCTGTCTGTTTTCAGTATGAGTGAGAGCATTTGTTTTCTCAGATGCGAGGCCTCTGCAAGGAGGTGGCTCCATCTCTCTTTGGTTGTTAGCTTGGTGCACCAGAGTTTGTTCTCTCTAGTATTGCTGGGGATCAGGATCATCACCCTCTTCTCCAGGGGGTTCAGAATTGCTGCATCCTACTGCATTATAGAGTGTTTTGTTGAGGGGGAAGGAGAGCCGTGGTCAGAAAATGTTAGGAGCCAGAGTGGAAAGGCAGTGGGAAAGAGTCCTGAGCTGAAGCAGAGCACTCAGTCATTTCTCGGTGCTGTTAACCAGCTGCCAGGCAAGTCTGTTCATGTCCCTGGCTCTCATTATGAACTCCGTAAAAGGGGACATTTGGATTCCAGAATTTCAAAAGCATGTTCCAGCTCAAATGTTCTGACTTTATTTCTCTCTAGACAACAAGAAAGCCCTGAGAAATCAGAATCACTGAAAACACATGTTTGTTCTGAAGATATTATTTGAGATTTTCCATACTGTCCTTACAGGTACATGAAGGAGTGGAAGATCTAGAAAGAGGGGGCCTAGGATCTCAAATGAGAGTCATGCAATTTGCTCTAAATTGTATGGTTCTATTTAACAAGCTCTGTGTCTGCATAGAAGCGCAGTTATAAAGAGGAGGCTGAAACAATATAGCGTAATTTTTTTTTTATAAACTTGCTACATAGTTTTCCAGATGCTCTGTCATAATCCTATGCTTTACCTGAAAACTGACTTACTGTAATCATTAAGAAAAACTGCAGCTTTTCTACTCTGTTACAGATATTTAAGTAAATTAGAGAAGGCAATGGCAACCCACTCCAGTGCTCTTGCCTGGAAAATCCCATGGAGGGAGGAGCCTGCTAGGCCGCAGTCCATGGGGTTGCGAAGAGTCGGACACGACTGAGCGACTTCACTTTGTCTTTTCACTTTCATGCATTGGAGAAGGAAATGGCAACCCACTCCAGTGTTCTTGCCTGGAGAATCCCAGGGATGGCAGAGCCTGGTGGGCTGCTGTCTATGGGGTCGCACAGAGTCAGACACGACTGAAGTGACTTAGCAGCAGCAGTTGTTTATTCAAGCAACAGCTGAATTCATTATAAAATGGCATTACTAATTATAGCAGTTTAGAAAAGCTTCTTTGTTTATTTATTTTTAGTTCAGTGGTAATTATGAATAAACTGGTGGAAAATGTGACATAAGGAACCAAAACAAACCACTAGTGGGAAAAGAAAAAAAAAATGGTGTAGCTGTACATTTAGTGGGGGAGAAATATCAATAACCTCAGATATGCAAATGACACCACCCTTATGGAAGAAAGTGAAGAGGAACTAAAAAGCCTCTTGATGAGAGTGAAAGAGGAGAGTGAAAAAGTTGGCTTAAGTTCAACATTCAGAAAACGAAGACCATGGCATCTGGTCCCATTACTTCATGGGAAATAGATGGGGTAACAGTGGAAACAGTGTCAGACTTAATTTTTTGGGGCTCCAAAATCACTGCAGATGATGATTGCAGCCATGAAATTAAAAGATGCTTACTCTTTTGTTATGACCAACCTAGATAGCATATTCAAAAGCAGAGACATTACTTTGCCAACAAAGGTCCGTCTAGTCAAGGCTATGGCTTTTCCAGTGGTCATGTATGGATGTGAGAGTTGGACTGTAAAGAAAGCCGAGCGCGAAGAATTGATGCTTTTGAACTGTGGTGTTGGAGAAGACTCTTGAGAGTCCCTTGGACTGCAAGGAGATCCAACCAGTCCATTCTAAAGGAGATCAGCCCTGGGTGTTCATTGGAAGGAATGATGCTGAAGCTGAAACTCCAGTACTTTGGCCACCTCATGTGAAGAGTTGACTCATTGGAAAAGACTCTGATGTTGGGAGGGATTGGGGGCAGGAGGAGAAGGGGATGACAGAGGATGAGATGGCTGGATGGCATCACTGACTCGATGGATGTGAGTCTGAGTGAACTCTGGGAGTTGGTGATGGACAGGGAGGCCTGGTGTGCTGTGCTTAATGGGGTTGCAAAGAGTCGGACATGACTGAGTGACTGAACTGAACTGAACTGAACCCTGTTTTAGAAATGAGTTAAAAATCTATATTCATAAGCTTACTTTTAAAAATATTTATTTTTAATGGACTTTGAGCTAGCTTTAATGAAATACCAGGGAACAAAAAAAGTAACCTCTTTACTGCATCCCTAAAATTAGTCTCAACTTATCCTATAAGTGCAGCCAAATATTCTTAGATTTTGTTACCATCTTCCTCCATAAAATGAAAATATAAAACTGGTATACTTTCTTTGGAGGATAAAAGAAGTGAAGTGAAGAAGTGAAGTCGCTCAGTTGTCTCCGACTCTTTGCGACCCGGTAGACTGTAGCCCACCTGGCTCCTCCGTCCATGGGATTCTCCAGGCAAGAATACTGGAGTGGGTTGCCATTTCCTTCTCCAAGGGATCTTCCCGACCCAGGGATCGAACCCAGGTCTCCCGCATTGCAGGCAGACGTTTTAACCTCTGAGCCACCAGGGAAGGATAAAAGAAGACACTTACAAAATGTGCTAGTAAAAATTAATGAAAAGAAAAGAAATGCTGACCAATAAAATTACTTAAAAAACAAGTTCCTGAACAGGTTGTGTTCTGTCCAGTGATATACTCCTTGGTGTTTATTTGAGTTAAGCCAATTGTTAGTTACTAACATCACCATTCACAGTGAAGTAGCATCATTTGGGTGTCTTCCAGTGGAACACTAAACTCTAGGTGTCATTAGTAATGGTTGATGTGTCCTGAGGATTAGTAATGTTGAGCATCTTTTCATGTGCCTATTGGCCATCTGTATGTTTGTCTGTTTGTTTTGGAAAAATATTCAAGTCCTCTGCTCATTTTTAAATTGGATTGTTTTGGTTTGTGATATTGAGTTGTGCGTGTTCCTTCTGTATTTTGGATATCAGCCTCTTATCAGATATACTGTTTGCAAATATCTTCTTACATTTGGTAGGCAGTCTTTTTGGTTGGTTGATAATTTCTACTATGCAAAAGCTTCTTAGTTTAATATAGCCCCATTTACTTGTATATTTTTGCCTTTGTTTTCTTTGCCTTAGGAAATATATCTATACCAAACATTCTAAGGGCTCTTCTTCTGTTGTTGTAGGGCCTACAGTCTTGATAGCCCAGTGTGAGGCTTGGACCTTAACTCCTTGGGGAGCAACTCTGCAATTGTAATTTCCCTCCTGTTTGTAGGTTACCTACCTGGGGGTTGGAGAAGGAAATGGCAGCCCGCTCCAGTATTCTCGCCTGGAGAATCCTGTGGATGGAGGAGCCTGGTGGGCTGCTGTCCATAGGGTCGCACAGAGTCGGACACGACTGAGGCGACTTAGCATGCAAGCATGCACGCATACCTGGGGATATGGGTTAGAGTGTGTCATCTTCATCCCTTCTACCCATCTTGTTTTTTCCTTCTATATAACTTTAGTTATAAAGGGTCTTTTATGCTGGTCTTCAGATTGTTTTCATAGATAGTTGCTCTGTAAATAGCTGTAATTTTGGTGTGCCCGTGGAGGAGGCAAATTCAGGGTCTTCTATTCTACCATCTTGGCCACTCCTTCTCTACTCTGTGATTTAAAACATGCACACTGGATTATATTAGTCTTGATAAGGAATATGGCTGTGTTTTTGTGTTTTAGGATCCAGAATTCTAAGAAGATTTCTGCTAAGCATGGTCTTAAGGGTATGGTGCGGTGTAATGCATTTGTAATGTGGATGGTTTAGGTTCTATAAAAATTGTTTTTAGTTCATTTGTTTTGAAGAAAGAAACAGTGTAGTCTTGATGAGAGAAAAGAATCTCTGGATGTACTTCTTGCATTATTCTGCAGAATCATGCCAATTAGATATTGCTTTGTCCTTAGATTAAAAATATGTCTTCAAGTTCAGATTCATGAATCAGAGGAATAGGGTTCTTCTCTATGATGGAGCTATATGCTGGGGACTTTCATTCTTAGGAATCTTTTGAGAGAAATCCTGATGACAGTTTTGAAATGAAATAAAAGACCTGCCTCATACCTGCTTCTGCCTCAGGCTGATAAAATGGGTTTGATCTGGATTTGATCTGTTACCCTTCTTGCTTATTATACTTTGGATGGTCACTTTAAATTACTTATTCACAAGAGTAAAATCTTTTAGTTTATTTTTGCTTTGGTCTACATTTTTAAATGCTATCAACCATTTATCCTTATAATTTACTTATTCTTCTACATTCTTTTAGGTCATCTTTATTATTACTGCAATGTCTTGCTTTTTTATCTTGTAAACAAATACTTTATATTATTTAAAATTATTTTTATTTATTTCATTGTTATTTGCTATTCCAGTTTTTATCTTTTGACATTATATTTTACTATTGTTTATTTTGCATTTTTATCTTGGTTTATATCTTTTGATTTTACCATTTATTTTTCTAGTAGACTTTTTAATCTAATTGTACTTATTTGATTTTAATAGTTTATTTGATAATTAAATAGGAAATAAAAAGTATGACTTCTTTTCTGTCATACCATGTTGACATTGTACTGACAATCAAAAATTATCATTTTGCCTAATTAGCTCATCATATTCAGCCTAAGAGCTAATTGGTCTAGCACAACAGGTATGTATAGTCTCAACTTTTGGATTTATTTCTCAAAAATAACTATTTAAAGTAGTTGAGCTCTTGGAAGTTTAAAGAAAACATGCAATCCAAAATGTGGCTTTCTTTAAGTAACTGGTTTTGTTATAGTGTCGGTTTACTTGGCACCAGTATTCAAGCTGAAAAATAAAATTCAGTTATGGAAATATTTCAACAAATGAAGTGTTCTGAATAATTTGATCCTATTATAAAAATCTGTTTTACTTAAAATAAGTTTTGTCTATGAAACTAGACACTTGCATGTAGATAAAAAATGGTTTTACTGTTGTCAAAATTATAATAGTTAAGAATTTCCCACATGAAGTATATTAGTTTTCATATAACCATGAAAACTATGTAATAGCTTTTTAATGAAGTATTGAGGAATGGCTTAAGGACAATTTTTTAAAAATAAGGACCAGCTCAATCTGTTGGTCCAGACAATTTAATACAGGGACCAGACAATTTGTCTCATGTGTCTGCATTATAATTCAGTATCGTGCTAAGAGGAAGGAGGAAGAGGAAGAGGAGAAAAGAGAAGTAGGAAGAAGAAAGTAAAAAAGAAGCAAAGGTGGAAAGGAAGGGAGGAGAGAAGGAAAGAAGAAGGAAAGAAAAAAGGAAGGAGGGAAGAAAAGCAAAAAGAAAAAGAGACTGAGGGAGAAAGAGAAAGAAAATCTGAGTGTTGTGAACAAAAAAAGAAAAAAAATATTTCAGTTATCAATGTTTTGTTACCTCCATCTGCTGTTTCCCGTTGGTGAGTTCTAGATACTTTCACTGTCGAGATACTTTCATTTAGAATGGCCATGGCTGTTATGGGTATGTATGATCTTTATAGCTCATCTGGGACCAATCCTTGACCATTGATCTCTTTCCATACTGTGTTACTGGGCTTGTTCTTATTTGGGAAGCCATGAGGGTAAAGTTGGGTTTCCAAAACATTTTAACAAATTGCTCACTGCTTGTCTGCCTGAATCAGTCTTCTTATGGTGCTTTCTTGATGCCTCAGCAATATTACTCACTCCCTCAATCTGTTTTAGCCATAAGATAAACAGATTTTTATCTGAATGTATTTCATCATTTCCTTACTTTCCCCCATGGTTCAGTCAGAAGAGTGAGGGTCTAATGATCGTTTCAAGCATTTTCTCTTACTCATGGTGACAGAATTAATACTCTTCAGAACCTGGGTAATCAGTACAAAGTTATCTTTGATTTATGATATATTTTATGGGTACACTAACTGATTGAACCACTGGAGCTACTGTGGTTCTTTTTAATTCAAAATTCACTCTACATACAACATTAAATAATATTGGTGTGTCTTTTATGCATTTTTTTTCTAAATCACTGAAACACTGTTTTGTTGATTCTTTCTTTCTCTCTCATCTTCTTAAGATACAAAAAGTTTGATGGAGAAATAAGTGTGAGCCTAATTCTTAATCCAGTCTTGCTAACTAGAATAGAATTTCACATGAAATAATTGGCTAAAAAGTGAAAACTTATTTGGTAATTTGCCAGCATGTAAATAAAATAGGCGGATGGGTTCAATGAGTTTAATGAAGTTGATTATTATGTATATTATGACATAATCTTTGCCTCTATGATTCTGTTTTACCTGAGTTTAAGTAATTTACACCTAATTTTAATTATGTGACTTTCTTTAAAGGATGCTTAATGAAATCTCACTCCATTCCTAGTTCCTTAAAATAATTTTTTCTCAAATGGAGGTTTTCAGAGAGAGATGGCTCCAATGCGTGTGTGCTCAGTTACTTTAGTCATATCCAACTCTTTGTGACACTATGGACTATGGCCCACTAGGCTCCTCTGTCCATGAAATTCATCTGACAAGAATTTTGGAGTGGGTTTCCATTCCCTTCTCCAGGGAATCTTCCTGATCCAGGGATCGAACCTGAACCTCCTGCATTGAAGGCAGATTCTTTGCTGTCTAAGCCCCAGGAGAAGCCTTGAATAATAATATTATTATATTTATATAACATTTTCACTGATAAAAATATTTATCTCACAAAAGTCCTGAGATATCAGTACACGAAGTACTATTTCATTTAACAAGGGGAAAAAGACAATAATAATGGCAAGGATGGACATCCCTAGGACTTATTTGTTGGAACAAAACTGATTGTCTACCATTGTTATTCCCCTGCTAGCATCTTCCCCATACTGTGGGGATCCCTCAGAGGCTTTGAAGTTCCTCAGATTGACTTACTGGGGCAGAATAGCCTGTTACAGGTAATGAAGAAGGAGACGAACTCCAACATTCAGTTAATATATCTGAGAAGATTTACTAGATGACGGGTAGGTAATGCAAATGATTCTACAGAGAACAATTTATTTTCCATAGAGTTACTGAAACTTTGATTTACAAATAAACTTGGAGGTTCCCTATTCTAATATTCCTGTATCTGCAGGGACACTTGAAAACTTCACAGACCAATGTTTAACCCATTAATCTTGACATGATAGGGAGGCTCTTATATTCAAGGCAGATGTGCCTACTGTTGAACAGTTTTATATATTATAAAATTTTTCTTTTAGTGAGCTAATACCAGCCTTCTTATTACTTTTATCCTAGCTCTGTCCTTTAGAAGTGCACAAATTGCTCAAACCGTTTTGTAAATGAAAGTCCATCAGATATTTCTTACCATTCAAAATAGTTCTACTTCAGAAGAGTTTTGTAAACAACTTTACTGAGAAATAATTGATATGCAAAAGACTGGACATACTTCCTGATTTCAAAATATAGTATAAAACTACAGTAATTAAAACAGTATGGTGCTATCAAAAAATAGATACATAGACTTATGGGACATAATAAAAAGTGTGGAAATAAATCTGTGTTTCAGATATGGTAAACTGATCTTTGACAAGGGTGCCAAGAACATGCAATGGGGAAAGTATAGTCTTTTAAACAAATAGTGTTAGGAAAACTGAGTATATGTATGCAAAAGAATGAAATTGGACCCTTATCTTATATCACACAAAAATAAACTCAATATGGGTTAGTGATTTATACATAATAATCTAAGCTGTAAAACTTCTGGAAGAAAACAGGGGGAAAGCTTCTTGACATTGGCCTCCGTGATGCTCTTTTGGATATGGCACTAAAGCACAGGCAAGAAGAGCAAGTAGACAAACAGAACTTCATAGTTTTAATGTTCCTTCAGACCAACAGGTGAAAAAATTTTAAAGATGAAGAGTCTTATTCAGGGTAACCCAGTTTCTGGGAGCAAAAATACAGTTCTTCTGATGTTATTTCTAGTCCTGAATAAGTGAGGTGTTATCCTGTTCTCATAAGTCATATTGATTGGAGATTTTTATATAGCAATGATTATTAACTTAAAGTCACAGAAGGAAGTGAACATGAAGAATCAACATAAATTGCTTACCCTCCAATATAAAATAAAAATTAAATAAAAACACACATGCACACAAAAGAACCAAAATAGCTCAAAGTTACGATATAACAGTGAGGAGTAGAAATAGATAAATAAAAATATATAAGTGGGAAATGAGGGTAATTAAACCCTAATTTCAGTTTTACTCCCTAAAATCAATTGAACAATTAATATTAGCATATCACTTTATGTTTAGGGAGCCATGTTTCCTGATTTGCTATACCTTATGAAATTGCAAATCATAGATTTCTAGATTCTTCTTTGATATTCAACTCATAGAGAGCTATGAATCAATTCAGATATAATTTGGAAGCAACATGACTATTGACCTTGGTGTTATAGTAAATTTGTACTTTTTATCTGAATATCCTATTCCCTTAGTCATAAGATAAAAGTGAAAGTGTTAGTCACTCAGTTGTCTGACTTTTTGTGACCCCATGGACTGTAGCTCTCCAGGCTCCTCTGTCCATGGAATTCTTCAGGCAAGAATACTGAAGTGGGTTGCCATTCCCTTCCCCAGAGGATCTTCCAGACCCAGGGATCAAACCTAGGTTTCCTGCATTGGCAGACAGATTCTTTACTATCTGAGCCACAAGGAAAGCCTATAAATGTGTCCTAATCCAAAGTTAATGTCTCTGTACTAAAATTTTAGGCAATAAGATTCTAATGTTCTGTGATACATATGCAGTCTGGATATAGTCTGGCAAATAAATAAGACTTTAATAAATAAGAATGGTAAGACCACAGCCTTGATTTTTCTTTGTATTTCCCATAGTTCTTAACACTTATGAGCAAAGTGATTAATAAGCAATGTTAGTTGTCTGGGGAAAGATAAAACAATTGAACTGAGGAAAGTAGGTATTTTGCAGACAATTGATTATCCTTCCTGAAGAATGAACTAACCGTGAAATAAAGCCAAATATTGTGCTTGCATTATCATAGAGTTATTTGGTGCTTTACTAGTTTCATTCATTCAACCAGCCTTTATTAAGTATTCTGTTTTGGTGAATATGGAGATGGAATCACTGCACCAATCCCATTCAAGAAAGGACTTACTGACCCAACTGTCAGCTGTTGTGAGATTTATCAACGCACTCCAGTACTCTTGACATGGACAAGAGGAGCCTGTAAAACCCCATGGACAGAGGAGCATGGTGGGCTACAGTCCACTGGGTCACAAAGAGTCGGATACAACTGAGCGACTTCACTTTCACTTTTTATTTTCATCTCATCTGAAGAGTATCTCATGACCAGATTCTCATACTCCCTGGAGCAGCCCACATCCAAAGATAGATTGTGGTGGGGAAGAAAGTCTCAACCAGCTAATAGAGAGTGGTGTGTGTTGGGTGAGACGGGGGTTGGTGGTGTGGACCTGGGGAGAATCAGTCGTTTGGCTTGAGTAGCGTGCATTTTGAGGGAAATTATTTGTTGTGCTAAATGATTACCATATAATTAACCCCACATTATTTCCTCCTTTGAATAAAAATGTTTGCTGTTGTGCCATGAATGCTTCAATGTAACTAGATCATTAGTCTGTGTGACAGATTTACGGCTTCTACTCAACCACTGTACTTCAATTTCTAGAGCTGGCTTCCATTTTAGCTCCATTACAGGCTAACTTGAATGTGAACCCTGAAGTTGTTGGGCTGCTCTATCCTCTTCCCCATTCCATGGGAAATTAATGGACCTGGACACCTATAAGCTTTACAGAGTTCCAGAAAAATTTGAAAACTTGTTACCTCCACTAATCCCTGATAAATAATGTAGCAAGTACTTCTCCAGTCACATTTCCCAAACACTTTATGGGAGCTGGGATGCCCTCTGTTTCCTTTGCAGTTGAGTTATTCTAGCACACAGTATTACCCTAGTACTGATGTCCAAGAGTGAGTTTTGGTTAACTCTTTTTTAATCTATTTTTATTTTTTACATGTAAATTTATTTATTTTAATTGGAGGTTAATTACTTTACAATATTGTATTGGTTTTGCCATACATCAACATGAATCCACACAAGTATACACGTGTTCTCCATCCTGAACCCCCCTCCCTCCTCCCTCCCCGTACCATCCCTCTGGGTCGTCTCAGTGCACCAGCCCCAAGTATCCGGTATCATGCATTGAACCTGGACTGGCGATTCATTTCATATATGATGTTATACATGTTTCAATGCCATTCTCCCAAATCATCCCACCCTCTCCCTCTCCCACAGAGTCCAAAAGACTGTTCCATACATCTGTGTCTCTTCTGCTGTCTCGCATACAGGGTTATCGTTACCATCTTTCTAAATTCCATATTTATGCGTTAGTATACTGTATTGGTGTTTTTCTTCCTGGCTTACTTCACTCTGTATCATAGGCTCGAGTTTCATCCACCTCATTAGAACTGATTCAAATGTATTTTTCAATTAATTTATTTAAAAATTAATCTGTTTGGCTATGATGGGTCTCAGTAAGAGCATGCAGGATCTTCATTTATGGCATGCGATCTCTTAGTTGAGGCATGGGGGATTTAGTTCCCTGACCAGGGAGCATGGAGTCTTAGCCGCTGGACCACCAGGGAAGTCCCTGTTGGTTAACTCTTGACTCTAGGAACTCTTCATGATTCCAGACAACCCCTAATTCTAAGAAGGCTGCATCTATCCTCAAATTTCTCTCTTCAGACTAAATAAACTCCTGGTATCACCCATCTTGGTCACTGAAACTCTGAATTCTAAATAACCAGAGCCACCAGAGCCCATCTGTGAGATTTCTCACAGGACCCCGGGTTGATAATCTGGGTGCTGCCTGTCGCTGCCCTCCTAAAGTATCTGTTATACTTTCTCCAGGGGAAAACTTTGTGTCCAGTCTTGTCATCATCCTTCTGTCTAGCTCTTTCATATAGGATGCTTCTCTGCTTCGTGTTTGGATATCATTTACTTCATGTTCTAGGACTTTAGGGCTGGTCCCTTCTCATTCCTGGAATGTACTCAGTTCCTGAAACACTTGTTTGGCCAGAACCCTGGATGTGCATGGCCCAGGAGTGTAGGTTTGGGCTCTGCCCACACTTTTCTGTGCAGCCTTTTCTGAAATTGCTTACCTGCCCTGTTCCTCCCCTCCTCCAAATAAGATCTTCCTTCTGATTCTATTGTCCAGTTTGGTCCTGAATACAGGTGTGGTCCTCTATTTACAGTTTTGTGGCCTTTCTCTCTCCCAGCACCTCTCTTCCACCCAGCTAAATATGTTATCTACTAAACTTGGGAGGTTTACTTTAGTAATAAATGAGGAAATAAAAATGTATCTAACTCAGCAAACAAGAGGATATTCAGGGATATTTTGAAGAAAAGAAATAGAAGGTAGCCTCTAACATAGATGTTCCTGCAGTGGTATTTCGGTTATCTACTGTTTAACCAACCACCCCCAAATTTAAAACAACAGTCAGTTATTTACAATGTGAAACTGCAGTTTGGGCAGAGCTCAGGGAGGATAGCTTGTCTCTGCTCTACAGTATTTGACATCTCAGTTGGGAAATGCGAACCCTGGGTGTGACTGGATGACTGGGAGCTAGAATCATCTGAAGGTTCATACATCCACCCATCTGACAGTTGATGCCACCAGCTGGGATCTTAGCTGGAGCTATCAACAGGATCACCTGCATGTAACCTTTCCTTGATCTTCGGATTCTCAAAGCATGGCAACTAAGTTTCATGAGAAAGCACCCCAGGAGTACCAGCTGTAAGCTGTATTGCTTTGTATCATTTATCCTTGGAAGTCTCACAGTTTGACTTCTGTGTCACCCACGTTCAAAGGGAGGGAATACAAAGCCTGCTTCTCCATGGACAGACTTTCAAAGTTATAGAATCAGAAGAGCATGTGGCGTGGGAGACCACACTGGGTGCCTCTTTGAAAAATACACTGTGATGGAAAATGTGATTCTAATCTTATCAAGTAATAAATGAAGCATGATATTAAGGATTTTATTATCCAATTATGACTCTACTAAAATAGTTTAACGTTATTACTAAAATCTTATGAAAATGATGTCTGCGATTTTTAAGATTTTTTTTTTTGTAATAGGAACCACTTCTTAAAGTCTTTATTGAATTTGTTACAATAGTGCTTCTGTTTTATATTTTGATTTTTTGGCTGTGAGGCATGTGGGATCCTAGCTCCCTGATCAGGGATCTAACCCTCACCTTCTGTACTGGAAGGCCAAGTCTTAACCTCTGGACCACCAGGCAAGTCTTTATGTCTGAGATTTCCATTAAAATTGTTTGATGTAGGGAAACAGGGTAGCAGTATAGATGAAATAAGATTGTACATGAGTTGATGTTGTTGAAGCTGGTTGAGGTATACACAATTGTTCACTCAATCATGTTGTCTACTTCTATATGTATTTGAAATTTTCTATAAGAAAAGGTTTAAATAGTCACAAGAAACTATCAATACATGTGATTAACTTCTTAAATGCATTTTTCTTTTCTTTATATTTTCTCTAGTTTGTAACACATTTTATGTTTCAAAAAATCTAAGTAGAGCTAACACCCCAGACGTTATATATGAAACAAACAGAGGCAGAGAAAAGGCAGACTGTTGAGAAAATTTGGGACTCAAGGAATGACAGTAATGAGTTGCTGATTTCTTCAAATCAACTTATTTTACTAAATCCATCCACTTTACTTGCATGTATATGCCATATACTAAAGACATAGATTGTTAAAAATCTGTGGATCTTTTTACCCTATTCCTGAAATAATTCTTTCCCACTCACTTTCATTACTATTGACAGGAATGAGTTGCCTGAGTTTTCTTTGTGACTCATATATCCCAGACCAGGTAGCATAGAAGATGGCAATCAGAAAGTGCCAATATGTACAGCAAACCCCTTAAAAAAAAGCCAGCTCGAGAAAGCCTTCCAGCATTAGCCAAAGAACTGAAAAATTGCACAGCCTGGAAAGATAGAAAACTTTTGCAAAATAACCGCTCTACTGCAGCCTACGCCTCAGAAAAAGCTGTGGTCTGACCCCTCCCCAGACCCTCAGAAGTCAAGTGGGAAACCTAGACTTCCACACCTACCAGGCTGCAAAATGACTCTCCAAACTACACTTTTCCTGCCGCTGGCTGGTGTCGTTAAAGGCAGAGTGGGGAGCAGGATTCTAATCTTCACAGAGCATTAACAAGTCCCTGATTGGTTGTCCTTTAAATTCACGACCATGAACTTAATGACAGCGAAAACAGTCCCAAGTGCTGCCTGCCTGGCAATAATGCTACATTTCTCTAACTCATGCATCCTCAGAGGGTGTGGTATTGCTCCAGGCAAGAAAAAAATGATTCTATGAGAGAAGCAGTATGAAAATGAAAGAGAAAAAATTTAAGAAACACCACCCTCATCACTTTGACATTTTTCTCTGGAGGAACTTCTGACCTCTCTCTCTATGCATTTTTTCCATTTCTTCAAATCAACTTATTTTACTAAATCCATCTACTTTACCTGCATGTATATGCCATATACTAAAGACATAGATTGTTAAAAATCTGTGGATCTTTTTACCCTATTCTTGAAATAATTCTTTCCCACTCACTTTCTTTGCAATTCTCTTAGTTCACACTCAAATCCTTTCCTTCCTGGTTTATTGTGAATCTCCTAATGCCCTCCCTGCTTCTGGATTCTCTCCTTTCATAGTGACAAAAAGTACTTCTCTAAAAAAATAAATAATCTTTGTACCTCTCAGCTGAACTCTTTTGGTGGATCTCTAGTATATATAGAATAAAGGCCAAGATCCATAGCATAATATATGAGGTTACTTAAGAGAACCATTCTCTCTTTTTCATTCAGTCATCTTTTTGTTCCTTTAAAAGACATAAATATATGTTACTCAGATCTTCCAGAACCAGGGATCAAACCCACATCTCTTCTGCAATGCAGGTGGATTCTTAACCCCTGAGCCACCTGAGAAGCAAAGCTTCCTATTAGACTGGTCAAAATTTTAAGGTTCAACTTCTTTACCCAATCCTCATTCTTACTTCTCCAATCTATAGGTATTCAGTTCAGTTCAGTTCAGTTCAGTTGCTCACTGGTTTCCAACTCTTTGCGACGCCATGAACCAGACCTCCCTGTCCATCATCAACTGCCAGAGTTCACCCAAACTCATGGGCATTGAGTCAGTGATGCCATCCAACCATCTCATCCTCTGTCGTCCCCTTCTCCTCCTGCCCTCAATCTTTCCCAGCATCAGGGTTTTTTTCAAATGAGTCAGCTCTTCGCATCAGGTGGCCACAGTACTGGAGCTTCAGTTTCAACATCAGTCCTTCCAATGAACACCCAGGACTGATCTCCTTTAGGATGGACTGGTTGGATCTCCTTGCAGTCCAAGGGACTCCCAAGAGTCTTCTCCAATACCACAGTTCAAAAGTATCAATTCTTCAGCACTCAGCTTTCTTTATAGTTCAACTCTCACATCCATACATGACCACTGGAAAAACCATACCTCTGACTAGATGGACCTTTGTTGGCAAAATAATGTCTCTGCTTTTTAATATGCTGTCTAGGTTGGTCATAACTTTCCTTCCAAGGAGTAAGCGTCTTTTAATTTCATGGCTGCAATCACCATCTGCAGTGATTTTGAAGCTCCCCAAAATAAAGTCAGCTACTGTTTCCACTGTTTCCCCATCAACTTGCCATGAAGTGATGGGACCAGATGCTATGATCTTAGTTTTCTGAATGTTGAGCTTTAAGCCAACTTTTTCACTCTCCTCTTTCACTTTCATCAAGAGGCTCTTTAGTTCTTCTTCACTTTCTGCCATAAGGGTGGTGTCATCTGCATATCTGAGGTTATTGATATTTCTCCCGGCAATCTTGATTCCAGCTTGTGCTTCCTCCAGCCCAGCATTTCTCATGATGTACTCTGCATAGAAGTTAAATAAGCAGGGTGACAATATACAGCCTTGATATACTCCTTTTCCTATTTGGAACCAGTCTGTTGTTCCATGTCCAGTTCTAACTGTTGCTTCCTGACCTGCATATAGGTTTCTCAAGAAGCAGGTCAGATGGTCTGGTATTCCCATCTCTTTCAGAATTTTCCACAGTTTATTGTGATCCACACAGTCAAAGGCTTTGGCATAGTCAATAAAGCAGAAGCAGATGTTTTTCTGGAACTCTCTTGCTTTTATGATGATCCAGCAGATGTTGGCAATTTGATCTTTGGTTCCTCTGCCTTTTCTAAAACCAGCTTGAACATCAGGAAGTTCATGGTTCACATATTGCTGAAGCCTGGCTTGGAGAATTTTGAGCATTACTTTGCTAGCGTGTGAGATGAGTGCAATTGTGCAGTAGTTTGTGCTATAAGTATTGGTACCTAATAAATACTCTGTATGCAAAACTCTGTCTCAGCCTCTGTTTCCCACAATAGTTCCATCTACACCTAAGTACAACACATTCCAGATTATGACATGCTTTGTTCTTTCATATATCAGCGTTTTTAAGTGCATTGTTTTACGTGCTTGGTTTCCTCAACCTATATCTCCTTGTCTTTTGAAAAGTCATTTTTTGTAGGATTGACTTCATCTGCTACATCCTGTGAGCAGCCTTCCTTGGCTTCTTCAAATTCAATTACACTTTCCTTTATATTCCAGTGACACTTGGTTTATACCTTTATTTTCACCTGGTAAAATATACCGTGACTAGCCAGGACTCTTTCATTTGCAAAAGACTGAGACTCAGTTCACTCTGACTTAAACAAAAATGGTATTCTGTTGGCCTTACACAACTGAAAAACTGGTGCATGGTGTTGATTCCAAGCATAGCTGAAAGTAAGGACTCAAGAAAATGTCTTTAAGATACCAAATCTCTTTCTGCCATAGAGCAAGCTACCTTCATGTGAATGCAGAATAGCTGCTTACAGCCAAGACTTAAAAGACTTACTTTATCAGCTTTCTTTCTCAGTGAAAGAACACATGTTTTATTCAATAACTGATAGGCAAGCTCTGGGGAAGACTTGGGTCTCACTTGGGTCACTTGCTCATTCTTCAACAAATTATTGTGAACGGTCAGAAGATAGCTGATTCTCTAAGCCTGTAGAGAAAGAATAGCTCTAACCAGACCATATGGAATGTGTCCCTCAGAGGAAATACAGTTACTATTAGCAGAGGAAGGAGAAAGGTTAGTAGACAGGCAAAAATAGCATATTTGCTATGTACTGTGATAACTGGCAAAAAGTTAGAAAATTTAAGTAGTCTGATCTGATGATTCTAAATTTTCAAGTCATTTGTGTCCATTGATATAAAAGATACATTTCCCATGGCTTAAAATGAAACAAGGGAAAGAAAATTGATGGCACCATCAGGTCAGTGAGAACAAGACAAATATTTCACTCATTGAAGGAATGCAAATTTCATCTTGCAGAGCTCTACTGAATGTAAACAAAGTGAAAAGAGAATACATTTTAAATATATAAATCACCTGCTATCAGGTAATTCACTGGCAAAGAAGTTTGATATATAAGCATAGAAGGCTAAATAGGAGAAAGAAACAGTGCAAGAATGGAAACAAAATTGGAGAAAAGAAGGCATGAAAGACAATTATTTAAGATAAATTTGCTTCCCTAAGAGTAATAACCACTTAAATAATATTTGTGTGACTGATGATTAGGTTTCACTTTAGCCAGAATATTAATTAGCATACTCTCTCTTACTTGAGATATGGGTATATAGAGAGATAATATTATATATATGAAAAATGAAACAGGAAGTAATACTAGTAAATCAAGGTCAAAATAGCATTTAATACTATGAAACTCCTTGCATTGGCTACAATAGAATCACAAATTCGACTCACAGACTGCCAGGAGCCCAGGAGAAAAGGTAAATGGAATGCATTATACCACTCCTAGTGTCCAGCTATACAGAAGAAGCAAAAACATTTGTGACATTATCCCAAGAATGAATTAGTTTATCACAGTCTAACATAGTCCTCAGCATCCTCAGTGCCAGCCTCCTTAAAAACACTCCAGATAATCACAACATGGCTGCCTGCAGCCCAGGACTCACCACACTCTGGATAAGCTGGCAACATCATGACAAAATTTAATCCAGGTAAGTAATTAAATGGCAGCACTAGAATGCTGTACAGCTGTGCATAGTGGATGAATGAATAAAGGTACCTGTGGTCTGTTCAACAGTGTGACATAATTGGGGCAAAAGATCTGAGTGAAATAAGACCTCTCAAGTTAGATCTTCTTAAGGGATGTCTGTAACAAGATGACTTTTTCTTCTTGGCATAACTTTTTTATTTTACATGAGACTTTCCAAAAGAAGCAACCCAATGACATAAAATCTACTCTTTGTTACTTGACTACCGTCTACTATCTATGTCTTGGCAACAAAGAGACAATTTTTTTAAGGAAGAAAATAGCACATAGTAACTTCGATACCTGTTTCCTTTTTCTCATAGCATGTGTTAAAAAGGCAAATATTAAAATAATCACTAGCTTCAAAGCAGGAATGAGAGTCCAAGTATTTAACAGTTTGTCTGGCACTGACATGGACTGATCACAACAGATGCTGCCTGCAGCCTCTTGTATTACGGCAGGATTCTGGGTGCCAAGACCTTCTACTGTGAAGGGCACTCATCTTTTAGTTATTAGGTCATAAAAGGGGGCAGGTGTGAAAGAAGGGAGGGGAGCATATGGAGGATGCAGAGTAGCAGCTATTTACCAGTGGATATCTGCATATTTAATATTTTAACGCTTCTTCCCTTCTGGGAGTACAAGATGTTCCAGACATTATCTTATAGGCTGCAGTCCTAGAATCAGCCATTTATCCAAGAAGCTAGTATTAAATATTAAATCACTAATGAGTTAATGATTTGACCTGGATCCTGAAATACCTGGAATTAATGTTTCACAGGCTTTGTCAAGGGTCTCTGTGTGCATGTCTGAGCATGGCTTCAACAGTCAGACAGGCAGTTGAGAGCTCTGCCTTAGCCTTCACATCCTACTTTTTCAGAGCCTCAGGTTCAGCTAGAAGCAACAGTTAAGACTTCTAGTTTCCCCAGAATATGTCAGAGTTTCTGAAAGGCCCATATGGACAGCTCATTGTGTTTCCTTTTTGATTAAAATTTCTCCAACTGTTATCTACCACCCCAGACAACAGCAATGTTACACTTGATCTTAGTCAAAAGCCAAGAAGCGATAGTAGCAATGTTAAATAATTTCCACCAATTGTTTTCAACAGCTGCCCCAGGGCTGCTGCATTAGGAAAGTTCCAAGTCCAGCCTGATAAAGACAAGCTTTGAGAGAGGGTTCTTCCAGAGAATGATCCGATAGGTCAAATAATAACCGTTCTCTGAAAATGAGGCTTTCAAAGGAATCCAACTCCATCTTTCCCCCTCCAGAGCCTGTCAGGCTGCTGATTTTCAGTGTGATTTCAAAGTTTTGGTTTTCAAAGAAACCTCTGAGTTGTGGAGGGCTTGATGATAAAAGGGAAATTAAAATTACCTATATTTAAATTAAAAAAAAGTTTCCCAGATTCTGTCAATACTTTGATTGATTTGCAGAATTCTGAAAATGTTGATTCTGATAATGTTAGCCAGTAGTCTCACAGCTTTTATAAAGGAGAAAATTTTTGAACTTGTTACTAATTCCAGTCGTATTACCCCCAAAGAGTTTATTTAAAATGCTTTCACACTTGTTTGGCCATATAGTATTTTACATCTGAATATCAGCCGGACTCCTAAGCACAGTTGGCATGGTTCACTATCTGTGAATTATTAATTCAAGTATTAATTTTCTTCATACCTAGAAAAGAGATTAACACCTTTTAAAATTCTTATTGGAGTATAATTGCTTTACAATGTTGTTTTAGTTTCTGCTGTACAATGAAGTGAATCGGCTGTATGTATACATTTATGCTCTCCATTTTGGATGTCTCCCATCCCACCCATCTAGGGCATCACAGGGCATCACATGGCACCAAGCTCAGCAACCTGTGCTAGACAGAAAGTTCCCAGTAGCTCCCTATTTCACACATGGGAGTGTATTTATGTCAAACCTAATCTCCCGACTTGCCCCATCCTTCCCTTCCCACACTGTGTCCAAATGTTCGTTCCCTATGTCTGCATCCCTTTTCTTGCCCTACAGATACGTTCATCTGTGCCGTGTTTTTAGATTCCACATATATGCATTAATGAGTAGTCAGTTCACTTCAGTCATTCAGCCATGTCCGACTTTTTACAACATCATGAACTGCAGCACGCCAGGCTTCCCTGTCCATCACCAACTCCCAGAGCTTGCTCAAATTCATGCCTATCGAATCAGGGATACCATCCAACCATCTCATCCTCTGTTGTCCCTTCTCCTCCTGCCTTCAATCTTTCCCAGCATCAGGGTCTTTTCCTATGAGTTGGCACTTTGCATCAGGTAGCCACAGTATTGGAGGTTCAGCTTCAGCATCAGTCCTTTCAGTGAATATTCAGGACTGATTTCCTTTAGGATGGACTGGTTTGATCTCCTTGCAGTCCAAGGGACTCTCAAGAGTCTGCTCCAATAACACATTTCAAAAGCATCAATTCTTTAGTGCTTAGCTTTCTTTATGGTCCAACTCTCACATCCATACGTGACTACTGGAAAAACCATAGCGTTGACTACACAGACCTTTGTCATCAAAGTAATGTCTCTGCTTTTTAATATGCTATCTAGTTTTGTCACAGCTTTTCTTCTGAGGAGCAAGCGTCCTTTGATTTTGTGGCTGCATTCACCTACTGAAATGATTTTGAAGCCCAAGAAAATAAGGTCTGTCACTGCTTGCATTGTTTCCCCATCTATTTGCCATGAAGTGATGGGACCAGATGCCATGATCTTAGTTTTTTTGAATGTTGAGCTTTAAGCCAATTTATTCACTCATCAAGAAGCTCTTTAGTTCCTCTTTGTTTTCTGCCATAAGAGTGGTGTCATCTACATATCTGAGATTACTGATATTTCTCCCAGCAATCTTGATTCCAGCTTGTGCTTTATCCCGCCCAGCATTTCACATGATGTACTCTGCATACAAGTTAAATAAGCAGGGTGACAATATGCAGCCTTGACATACTTCTTTCCTTATTTGGAACCAGTCTGTTGTTCCATGTCCAGTTCTAACTGTTACAGCTTCTTGACCTGCATATAGATTTCTCAGGAGACAGGTAAGGTACTCTGGTATTCCCATCTCTTGAAGAATTTTCCCCAGTTTGTTGTGAACCACGCAGTCCAAGGCATTGGCATAGTCAATGAAGCAGAAGTAGGTGTTTTTCTGGAACTCTCCTGCTTTTTGTAAAATCCAGTTGGCAATTTGATGTCTGGTTCCTCTGCCATTTCTAAATCCAGCTTGAACATCTAGAAGTTCTTGGTTCACGCACTGTTGAAGCCTTGCTTGGAGAATTTTCAGCATTACTTTAGTATCTCTAATTTCCTTGGAGAGATCTCTAGTCTTTCCCATTCTAGTTTTTCCCTCTATTTCTTTGCATTGACCACTGAGGAAGGCTTTCTTATCTCTCGTTGCTATTCTTTGGAACTCTGCATTCAGATGGATATATCTTTCCTTTTCTCCTTTGCCTTTATCTTTTCTTTTTTTCTCAGCTATTTGTAAGGCCTCTTCAGACAACCATTTTGCCTTTCTGTATTTCTTTTTCTTGGGGATGGTTTTGATCACTGCCACCTATTCAGTGTTACAAACCTCTGTCCATAGTTCTTCAGGCACTCTGTCTACCAGATCTAATCCCTCAAATCTATTTGTCACTTCCACTGTATAATCATAAGCGATTGGATTTAGGTCATACCTGAATGGTCCAGTGGTTTTCCCTAGACCTTTTCCCATTCCCTTACTTTCTTCAATTTTGGTCCAAATTTTACAATAAGGAGTTCATGATCTGAGCCACTGTCAGTTCCCAATCTGGTTTTTGCTGACTATGTAGAGCTTTTCCATCTTTGGCTGCAAAGAATATAATCAGTCTGATTTTGGTTTTGACCCTCTGGTGATGTCCATGTGTAGAATCATCTCTTGTGTCGTTGGAAGAGTGTGTTTGCTATGACCAGTGTGTTCTTTTGGCAAACTCTCCTAGCCTTTGCCCTGCTTCACTTTGTACTCCAAGGCCACATTTGCCTGTTACTCCAGGTATCTCTACTTTTACATTCCATTCCCCTATGATAAAAGTGATAGTTGCTCAGTCATACCTGACTCTTTGCAGTGCATCTCAAACCTGGTAATGCCTTAGAATATTCCAGAGAGTTTAACAAATATTCATGCCTAGTCTCCTCCCCAGGGCAATTATGTCAGAACCTCTGGGAATAGGGACCAGGCTTCAGGGCTTCCCTGGTGGCTCAGATTTTAAAGAATCTGCCTGCAGTGCGGGAGACACACGTTCAGTCGCTAGGTTAGGAAGATTCACTGGAGAAGGAAACGGCAACCCACTCCAGTATGCTTGCCTGGGGAATCCCATGAACAGAGAATACCGGCTGGCTAGATTCCATGGGGTCGCAAAGAGTCGGAGACACTAAGTGACTAACGCTTTCACTTTATGTGTTTATTGAATCCCAGATGAATCTGAAATGCAGTCAGGTAAAAAAGCCAGTGGCAAACTCCAGCACTGGAAGGTCTCCTGCCCTTGTAGACACCTGGAGTATGAGGAGGAAGGGATATGTTGCAGCTCTTGGCCATCGAAACCCCAAGATGCAGCCAGAACTAGAAAAACAAAAACAAACAAACAGAACAAAATGCACTCTGAATATCTCTGATTAATAACTAAATCCATTAGGCACTGGGTTAGAAGGCAGGGTCCTGGGTTCTGTTAAACAGCCAATACCTAGCCAGTGCCTACCTCTGCCGACCCCCAGCCTGTATTAACCATCTTGATTAAGTTATTTAATTAGGTCTTAGAGAAATCAGTTATAATATCTAGACATGGGATTCTTCTAGTAGCCCATGGCAGAATTTTTAACTTATGAATATTTTGCCCACTTCCTTAGAAGGTTTATTCCACTTTTGCTATAATTATGTTTTTCCTACTCTGGAGGGTTCAAATATAATTTCCTTTATAAAAAGGCTATGCTAGGAAATAATAAGTTTTTAAAAATGTTTTCTGTTAACAAAATAGAAATCTGGAAGTATTTTATTGGTGCTCCTTTTGGAAAAAGAAAACAATTTTGGTTGTTTATAAAATTCGAAAGCCTGGAAAAATTGAAACCACTCATTTGGAAAATAATGTCTGTATTTGATGACTTAGCTTAAGGAACATTAATTCAAATTACTACAACACTAGTGTTTGTAAAATATTGTGTTTTGAAATGTGAGGTCAGATGCCTTTATTTTTCCTGCCGTGGCTTATGCTTGCTGCTCTGTGCTTAGTCACTCAGTCTTGTCCGACTCTTTGCGACCCCATGGACTGTGGCCCACCAGGCTCCTGTCTTTGGGGATTCTACAGGAAAGAATACTGGAGTGGGTTGCTGTGCCCTCCTCCAGGGGATCTTCCCAACCCAAGGATCGAACCCAGGTCTCCTGCATTGTAGGCGGATTCTTTTCCAATGAACCACGAGGGAAGCACCTTAAAGGACAGGCTTATTTAGGATTTCCTCTGAAATGTTTAAATTTTAATGAATTTTGTTTTAAATCAAAGTCAGCACTAGAGCTCACTGAAAGAATAATAATCTTAGCTGGCACTGGGAATTGTAAATTTAATTTGTTGGCAAAACATTTTTGACTCTTAGGACCAAGCAAAATGAAAAAGAAAATTAACCATTTTCTTTGGACAACTGGATTTGCAACTGGAAATCTTATATTGGTGAGTTGTTAACCTTTATCTTGTATAATTAACAGTCATTAGGAAATACTATTATAGTCATTTCAGAAATTGGAACGTAATACTCCAGTCATGTCAATATAACCCCTGTGTGAGGAAATCAACAAAATGTTTTAAAAACAGGTCCCTAGTTAGATATGGAAGTGACTGAATCTGTTTTTGTTGTTTGTTTTTTTTTTAACTCTTTATCCATGTTGTTTTCTCTCTTGTTGTTAAGTCACTCAGTCATGTCTGACTCTTTGTGACCCCTTGACTGCAGCACGCCAGCCTTCCCTGTTCTTCACCATCTCCCAGAGCTTGCTGAAACTCATGTCCATCCAGTTAGTGATGCCATTGGCAGCTGTTTCCTCTAAGTGGGCCTATTTTAGACTGAAAGGTGCAGGCTCCAAAGACCTTAGAACAACAAAAGTATATTCTCTTACAATTCCGAAGGCTACATGTCCAATTCAAGATGTCAACAAGACCACACTTCATCTGAAGGCTGTAGGAAGAATCCTTTCTTGACTCTCACCTTCTTGGGACCCTATCCATTCCTTGGCTGTGGCAATGTAACTCCAGTCTTTGCCTACCTCCATCTTCATGTGGCTGTTTTCTATGTGTGTGTTTGTCCTTTTCTGTCTCTTTTATGTTCACATTCATAGATTTAGGGATCATTCGAGAATCTGCCTGCAGCACAGGAGACCTGGGTTCAATCCCTGGGTTAGGAAGATCCCCTGGAGAAGGAAATGGAAACCCACTCCAGTATTCTTGCCTGGAGAATTTCATGGACAGAGGAGCCTGGCGGGCTACAATCTATGGGGTCGCAAAAAGTCAGACATGACTGAGTGACTAACACGTCACTTCTTCACACTAATTCAATATGTTCTCTTTTCAATCTTTAGTTACATCTTCAGAGAGCCTATTTCTACATAAGGTCACCTTCTGAGATTCCATGTAGACCTGAATTTGGCGGGGGTCACTATCCAATCTACTACAGTCCTGTGGCATGCTCTCTTTCAGTCGTTACATTTAGCCAACTTGACCTACCTACCTCAGTTTTTCCCTTTCCTCCTCCTGAAGCATCTTTCTCCCTGAATTTTACAGGACTCAGTTCAGTTCAGTCGCTCAGTCATGTCCAACTCTTTGCGACCCCATGAATTGCAGCACGCCGGGCCTGCCCGTCCATCACCAACTCCCGGAGTTCACTCAGACTCGCGTCCATCGAGTCAGTGATGCCATCCAGCCATCTCATCCTCTGTCGTCCCCTTCTCCTCCTGCCCCCAATCCCTCCCAGCATCAGAGTCTTTTCCAATGAGTCAACTCTTTGCATGAGATGGCCAAAGTACTAGAGTTTCAGCTTCAGCATCATTCCTTCCAAAGAAGTCCCAGGGTTGATCTCCTTCAGAATGGACTGGTTGGATCTCCTTGCAGTCCAAGGGACTCTCAAGAGTCTCCTCCAACACCACAGTTCAAAAGCATCAGTTCTTTGGGGCTCAGCTTTCTTCACAGTCCAAATCTCACATCCATACATGAATACTGGAAAAACCATGGCCTTGACTAGAAGGACCTTAGTCAGCAAAGTAATGTCTCTGCTTTTGAATATACCATTTAGGTTGCTCATAACTAGTGCCTTATTATTCAGTTTAAATATGACCCTTTGTCCTTAACTGTGTAAGTTATCTAGATTATACAGTCCTTAATTATCTAAATAATACAAGTCAATAAGAACTCCTCACAAGTCACTTGTTATTCAATCACTTTGTCTTATTGTATTTATTACAATTTTGACTTTCCAAAGTTATCTTTTTAATTTTTGTAGTAATTGTTTCACTTGCTTGCTTTTAATTTTATACCATTCCATTCCGATAGAATAGATAATTCACAAGAACAAAAGTTATAACGTGTTTGACTATTTTATCTCTTGTACATATCTCAGTAATAGGACCATGGTAACATTCAATAAATACCTGTTGAAGGAATGAGTGACCAAATAGGAGGAAAAATATGAACTGGGAGTTAGCTGACCTAGGCACTAGTCCTTTGCCACTAATTAGCTATGTGTCCTTGGGTGCCACAACTAACCTCTCTCTGTTTATCCATATCACCATTTATTAGTGAGTAGTTTTCTGGCTGGAAGACTCTTACTACAACTTCCAATAGGTTCTACACCACATTTTTGTCAAAGAGACAAAATTTCCAAATAAAAACATCCATTTTACTCTTGAAAAGACTTCGTACTGTAGCCACATTAGTGGATTAATTAGAAAGTTCTAAGTTTCAGTACAATTTGGGGAAAACTATCTTTTTTCCTTAAAATTGGTTCTTTCTGATGACCATCATCAATTCTATTTTCTACTTTGTCAGTTGATTTTTGAGCATATTTGAGACAGTTTTAGTCTTACTTGATAACCTGGATCAGAGACTCTATTGTGATGAAAGTAGGGTGCTGATGTGCCCAAACACACTCTGCAGGAAAGATCTCTGCTGGGAGTACAGTGATGGCAATATTACTAACACTGCCATGAGTTCAAAAGTAGATACATTTGAGTAATTCTCCTGCATTATTTTCTTTTACAGCAACTCAGGTTTAATAAAATAGCTTATTTTCTGAACATACCTTCTAAAATTTTTGTTTGTTTTCCTTGTTCTATATAAAGATGCCTGACAAAGTACAGATTCTGAATATGCTTTCTGGAGAAGAATAGAAAAGAACATATATTCTGCTCTTGGTTAATCTCCTTCTGGAGTAAGACTCCAGTAATGATACTTCTCCAAAGACAGAAGAGTATCAGCTTTCAATGGCTATTTCACTGTTGGCCGCTGTGCTCATTATTTGACTAAAAGAACTAATTTTGTTGTAGCCTCTGAGAAGAAGTAACATAGAGCTGCAAACACATAATAGTGGATCCTAATCTGAATACATTTTATATCTAGACCTCCTGCTACCCTCTTGGCTACCTCTGAGATTATGAATTTGGAAAGTTTTTCTTGTGTAACATATTGGATTTTTATCTCAACAATAACAATTTATAAATATGATGCTTCAGATACTTGTTAGAAGAACATATACATATGAAAGTTACATGTAAAGAGCATGACTTGCACTGAGCCTAGTTATTTCCAAAAGGTATACTCTGTAGCCTGGAAAATCCCATGGATGGAGGAGCCTGGTAGGTTGCAGTCCATGGGGTCACTAGGAGTGGGACATGACTGAGCGACTTCACCTTCACTTTTCACTTTCATGCATTGGAGAAGGAAATGGCAACCCCCTCCAGTATTCTTCCCTGGAGAATCCCAGGGACGGGGGAGCCTGGTGGGCTGCCATCTGTGGGGTCACACAAAGTCAGACACGACTGAAGCAAGTTAGCAACAGCAGCAGCATACTCTATAGCAGCTAGCAAGTAAGCTTTAAAGTACTTCATTCTGAAAGGAAATGTTTATTTCCTATGTCATTTATTCAATGATAAAAATAATCTTCATGAAATGACAACTATGAGAGAGAAGAAGCATAAAATTCCATACATTGAGTAAGTTAGTTGAAATAAAACACAATAGAAGCATTGAAGTGGGAAGAAATTAAAGGCATCATAAGCCAATATATCTATTTGCGCTGGTATCCTTTACCTACCCCTTTCTTTTTTCTCCTTTTCTCCTATTTCCTTCTCCCCACTTCTTTCCTCTACCTCTTTTCTCAGTAACCATTAATTTACTTTCTATCATTATCGTTTTGCCTGTTTTAGAATTTTATATAAATAGAATCATATGTTATGGGGTGTTTTGTGATTGGATTCCTTGGCTGCGCACCATGATTTTGATAGTAGTTCATGTGGTGGTGTATGACAGTATTTACTCCTTTTATTATAGGAAAATATGAAAAATCAGACTAGATAAAATGTAAAAACACCATTCTTCTTGATGACAACAAACAGACATCCAAAAGAGTTAATTCATAAGTCCTATTTGCAAATAAATCATTGGGAGAGAAATGAGCTCATTTTTATGGCAAGGGAATAACCAGAAAATTAATTGGGCCCAAACAAATTCATCTTAACTTCTATTACTCCTCCAGCATAGTTTTCTGGCACTGAATTAATTTGAAAAAGTCTCTAGTGCTTCCAGTACATGCATGTTTTATTTCTAAAGTGGTTAAATAGTTTCTAAGGAATTATTCTCTTGAGCAGACGGAAAATGCTCTTCCTCGTAATTATAACATACACTCATTTACCTTTTCCATTGTTTATCCTGCTCTTGTTAATTAGCAAAGACATTTGTGCTTACCTACACTGTATTTTCCCTTATAGTATAGCCTTTTTTGCTGCTAATGATTTAACCTACAGTGAAGGTATATACCCAAACTTCATAGAGAATAAAATTGTTAGTCAAGCTCCATAAACACTATTAAAACAAAAACACAAAATAAAAAGTTCTTACAATGAGAAAAAAATACACATGCTTTAAGTGTTTAACGCCCTCTTAGTCTCTTTTCTTAAGCTTAGGTGCCAAAGCTGCTGTACTTCAAATATTGTTCCATATTGTAGCGCATCAGGAAAAATAAATATTTAGTTTTGTTTCATATTACTACTATAATATTTAGTTCCTCACATGTAGAAAAAAATATGCTACTAAACAAATTTAAAATAAAATAATATATTCAAATATACCAAAAGAAGGAAGGAAATGGAGAACACAGAAAGAAAACAGAGGAACAAACATAAAACAAATAATAAAATGGTGGACATAATTCCAAACTTGTCAGTGTTTTACACTAAATATTAGTGGAAGCAAGGGGCTTCCCAGGAGGCTCCATGGTAAACAATCCACCTGCCAACACAGGAGATGCAGGGTAATCCCTGTGTCAGAAAGATTCCCGGAGGAGGAGATGGCAACCACTCCAGTATTCCTGCCTGAAAAGTACCATGTACAGTCCAGGGCTTCACAGAGAGGTGGACATGACTGAGCACATTAGCAGCCTAAACACTCAAAGGCAGATATAATCAGAATATTTAACACTGAAAAATCCCACAGAGTGGAAGTAAATTATTAGAAAACAATATGGTGCTGGTTTTGTCACTAGGTCATGTCAGCTCCTGTGACCCTGTGGACTGTGATCTGCCAGGCTGCTCTGCACATGGAATTTTCCAGTCAAGAGTACTGGAGTGGGTTGCTATTTCCTCCTCCAGGAGATCATCCTGACCCAGGGAATGAACTCCGATCTCCTGCATTGCAGGCAGTCTGCCAAACTGCAGGTGGATTCTTTACTGACTGAGCCACCAGGGGAGCCCAGAGAGCAACATGCTACAAATGCTGACTTAAGAAGGCCAGAGTGGCTATGTTAATATCTTAAAAATTTGGTCTTAAGACAAAAATTATTACTAGAGATAAATAGGGACATTTCAGAATGATAAAAATGTCAATTCATCAAGAAGACATAAAAGTCATAAATATGTATACACCAAATAAAGCAACTTCAAAATACATGAAAAAATGAAACAAAAATTGACAAAATTAAATGGAGAAGTAGACAACTCTACAATTATAGTAATAGAGTTCAATGTCATTGGCCTGCAATGCATGAGACAGCTAGACAAAAATTTGTAAAGGCAGAGATGATTTTTACAATAATATTAACCACTTTAATCTAATTGATACTTATATAACTCTATAAAGGAAGGCAGAGGAACCACAGATCAAACTGCCAACATCTGCTGGATCATCGAAAAAGCAAGAAAGTTCCAGAAAAACATCTATTTCTGCTTTATTGACTATGCCAAAGCCTTTGACTATGTGGATCACAATAAAATGTGGAAAATTCTTGAAGATATGGGAATACCAGACCACCTGACCTGCCTCTTGAGAAATCTATACACAGGTCAGGAAGCAACAGTTAGAACTGGACGTGGAACAACAGACTGGTTCCAAATAGAAAAAGGACTATGTCAAGGCTGTATATTGTCACCCTGCTTATTTAACTTATATGCAGAGTACATCATGAGAAACGCTGGGCTGGAAGAAGCACAAGCTGGAATCAAGATTGCCGGGAGAAATATCAATAACCTCAGATATGCAGATGATACCACCCTTACGGCAGAAAGTGAAGAGGAGCTAAAAGCCTCTTGATGAAAGTGAAAGAGGAGAACAAAAAAGTTGGCTTAAAGCGCAATATTCAGAAAACGAAGATCATGGCATCTGGTCCCATTACTTCATGGGAAATAGATGGGGAAACAGTGGAAACAGTGTCAGACTTTTTTGGAGGGGCTCCAAAATCACTGCAGATGGTGTTTGCAGCCATGAAATTAAAAAACACATACTCCTTGGAAGGAAAGTTATGACCAACCTAGATAGCATATTGAAAAGCAGAGACATTACTTTGCCAACAAATGTCCGTCTAGTCAAGGCTATGGTTTTTCCAGTGGTCATGTATGGATGCGAGAGTTGGACTCTGAAGAAAGCTGAGCGCCGAAGAATTGATCCTTTTGAACTGTGGTGTTGGAGAAGACTCTTGAGAGTCCCTTGGACTGCAAGGAGATCAAACCAGTCCATCCTAAAGGAGTTCAGTCCTGGGTGTTCATTGGAAGGACCGATGTTGAAGCTGAAACTCCAATACTTTGGCCACCTCATGCGAAGAGTTGACTTATTGGAAAAGACACTGATGCTGGGCAAGATTGAGGGCAGAAGGAGAAGGGGACGACAGAGGATGAGATGGCTGGATGGCATCACTGACCTGATGGATGTGAGTCTGAGTGAACTCCAGGAGTTGGTGATGGACAGGGAGGCCTGGTGTGCTGATTCATGGGGTCACAAAGAGTCGGACATGACAGAGCTACTGAACTGAGCTGAAGTATACATATGTGTGTGAGTATACATATGTGTGTGTGTGTGTGTGTGTATAAGTAAGTTCCCATATTTGTATCTGGCTTTACTTCTGAACACTAGACTTTATATCTGACTGCCAGCCTGGGTTTCCCAGGTGGTGCTAGTGGTAAAAAACCCTCCTGCCAATGCAGGAGACATAAGAGATGTGGTTTTGACCCCTGGGTTGGGAAGATTCCCTAGAGAAGAAAATGGCAACCTACTCCGGTATTCTTGCTGGGAGAATCCCATGGATAATGAAGCCTGGTAGCTACAGTTCATAGGGTTGCAAAGAGCCAGACAAGACTGAAGCAACTTAGCATATACATATGCCAACCTGTGAAGTGCATGTGGCTATCCTAGAGATATTTCAAATCTAGTATGTTCAAAACTAAACACTGGAGTCCTCCTATGCCCTTCCTTACCGTAGCATGTCACTACCACTTACAAGTTTGGGGGTGCAAAACGTACATGTCCTCTTTGGCTCATCTCTTCATTTCATCACCATTACATTAATTCGCCCATAAGTGACTTGACAAGATAGGATCAGGTGCATTTAGGGTGGTATGGCTGTAGATACTCATAAGTGATTTGAATCTACCTGCAAAATGCATCCACATTTATCCAGCTCCACTGCACTGACCTGTTGTAAGCTGCCATCTCTTGCCTTGACTCAGTATTCTCTTAGCCTTCTCATTAATCTTGCCCTTTCTGCTCTTGCATCTCCTATAATCCTCAACACAGCAGCCAGAGAAGTCATTTAACATTAATCAGATATTCTCTGTCTCAGGCTTACAATATTCCAGTGTCTTATTTAGTGAATATTTTCTAAGGAGCAGTAATTCACTTGAAGTGTAGGACGGTACTAACTAGCTCTGAGAAGATTATACAAAGATAAAATTATCCTAAGTGAAGCTATTAGCTTGAACTCAAGACTTCATGAAGTACTCTAAATCGCCATTTTTATATTTTTATATGGGGTTATGCGAGGTCAAGCAGTAGAATAACTTTTTCTGCTGTCTGTTTTGGGATTTTGGATAGGACAGGGTGGTGGGGGTGGGTGTTATATTATTACCATTGAAAGCAGCTCCAAATTCTGAAACAATACCTTTGAAAAGCCCACTTTTTCCTTGGAAGCTCCCAAGTTAGAGAATGTGGGTGGCAGTTGATTTCCCATTTTCACTTAGTGCCAAATTCCTCTGGGTTTTGTTTGATCAAAATAGCAGGTAACTTCAGTTGAGAGATAAGATTAGCTGAGGATGAAGGAGAAAAGGGAAGGATAGAAGTACCATCAACTTGGTGTGTTTTTGGTTTTCTGGCCAGTGTAGCTGTAAAAATATTTATTGGACAAAATGTTTTATTTTTGATGTTCCTAGTATTTGTACTGGCTCTCTTAGATTGCTTAAACCTCTGGGATCTTGTGAGAGCTTTTAGCTGTGATTTATTTTTTTTCAAGTTCAAGAGTAATACGGCAATATGTCATAAAGTAGAAGACAATTCAGTCAAATTATTCATTTTTCATGTTGTGACATTAAGAAAAGTGCTATGTAGGGGCAATTCAGGAGATGCACTCCTTATTGACTGTGCCTGATGCAAAGAAGCAGAATAGTTCCAAGGCTGTTTTAATTAAAGTGCCTTTGTTCTTTTGAAGTTTAGTGGAAGGCTATTTACTGCCAGGTTCTTTCCATTGCAGTGTAATTCTTGTGTGGCCTATTTTCCATAACAGTATTAGAAAGATTCCCTAGGAGACCTCACTACAGATTGCAGAGATGGCCTCTACTGAGAAGATGAACTGTTGAATCATAGCTTAGAATTTGCTGCGATATTTACCAAAGGCTATCACAGTTTTTTTAAGCCCATGAAGCCAGGTATGAGGTTAGATAACTGAAGCCCAGAAGGAAAATTTTATTGCCTTTTTGAAACTGCAAGTACCTTGAAGCATGCCTGCTAATAATACGGCCTGAGTAAGGACTTCTGGGAGAAAACAGGGGCTGACACCAGCCTGGCACCCAATAAAAAGAAGGAATCTCACTAAAGGGAAATAATATTCCTGAGGAAGCACTTTGGGTTAACCACAATAGTTATTTTTTTCCCATGGAATAAAATATAATAAAAAGTTTTTAAAACAGTTGTAAAATTTATTTAATGGAGAGACACCCAAGAGAGTTATTGGAGACATAAGATGCTGTGGTTGGTGGTTTAGTCACTAAGTCATGTCTGACTCTTGTGACCCCATGGACTGTAGCCCACCAGGCTTCTCTGTCCATGGGTTTCTCCAGGCAAGAATACTGGAGTGAGTTGCATTTAAGATGCTGTACAGTACAGTTTTTACACAGTGCATAGAAGGTAATCCAGAAGTGACAGGTAGTTTGCATTAACCCAAAAACAGAGCCTGAGAGAAGACCAAAATAGCGAAAGGCACTGCAATAGCATCTGCTGTACAAAACACAGAACTCAGTATATGTGACCCTGTGAGTCTTCATCCACATCAGCAAACATTGACTGAATATGAGTAAAATATGTTAGGGAATTCATTAAGTATTCTTTCTGACTACTGTCTCAATGGTGAGTAATGAAAGAGGAATTGGTGCAACTATCTTATGGTCAACCTTTCTATAGAATAATTCTTCAGATCCAAACTTCTGTGTTGAAAAGCTTCAGTTTCAAAGATACCAAAAGGACACAAATCATGTCTACCCTTATTGCAGGGCGTAAAAATTGCTAAGATTCACTGGGTTCATACCATTTATTTAGATGTTGTATTAAGTTTCATATATGAAGAGAATAATATACTTTAAAGAGTAATGCCACCCACAGTTAGCCACTGAGATTCATTTTTCTTTAGGTGGATTTTTTATTTCCAAACAATTTCTGTTTGGTTTTTTTTTTTTGGTTTGGCTGCTTTTTTTTTTTCAAAGTTTGTTGTTTTTCATTTTGTTTTAGAAAAGCAGGATAGAGAGAATGGACAGAAAGAGGATGGAAAACAGTATTGCTCATCCCCATTTGCTTACAGGATTAAAGCCCTCTCTTCATCTCTCTCTGTTTTTCATACCTGTAGGCCCTGATTGACATCAGAGAAGCCTGACTGAGTTTCCCCAATCACTCAGTGGGTAAAGAATTCTCCTGCAATGCAGGAGACACAGGAGATGTGGGTTTAATCCCTGGGTCAGGAAGATCCCCTGGAAAAGGAAACGGCAACCTGCTCCAGTATTCTTTCCTGGAAAAACTCCATGGACGGAGGAGTCTGGCAGGCTATAGTCCAACGAGTAGCAAACAGTCGGACACGACTAAGCATGCAGGCACAGCATGGCCCTGATTGAGTTCATAATATGATTATTTAACCCAATAAACTATCAACCTACTCCCTGGGACACAAAATTAAATTCCTAATCTCACATAAGAAGAAACACAGGACAAGGAATTTACCTACAATCAAGTCTTATGTTCTGTCTTCATTGGTTAACACCATTAAAATTGGAATCTACATTCACATATCCTCATCAGGTACTTGCTGACATAGCTTCATAATGTCATGTAATCATATTGATATAAAGATTGTTTCTTTCTAAAATATGCCTATAACTCAGCCCAGGATATGTGTTATAGGTTTTAGTCAATGAAAGGTGTCAGGATGCACCCAGATAAGAATGGGCATCCACTTGAGAGCCAACCATTAACATATATATATATTTTCATAGGACAGTTTGGAGAGAATTTTTTTAATGGCAAAGGGTGTTAGAGAAATTCTGGTCATGATGAGCTAGCAGATTGTATGTATCCACCTACTAAAAAACTGGACAAAATTATGAAATTGTGGTGGAGAAGGAAATGGCAACCCACTCCAGTGTTCTTGCCTAGAGAATCCCAGGGACAGCAGAGCCTGGTGGGCTGCCACCTATGGGGTCACACAGAGTCGGACACAACAAGCAACTTAGCAGCAGCAGCAGCAGCAGATATTGTATATGAGGAGGCAACTTGGATTGTTGAGAAGAGAAACAAATAAAATGAGACTTATAATTGTTCAGTGTATTGCCTAGAGAATGTTTCCAGCCCAGAGGTGTGGAAAACAACCCTGAGAAGAGCCTAGTGTCCTCTCAAAGATTAGAAGAGGAAGCTAGGAGCATAAAAGAACAAGTTAGCTAGAGTGCACAGGAGCAGAGTGCCAGAGAGGAGAGAGCTACATAGAGAAAGAACTCTGGAATTCAAGTCTCTTTGAATTAAACTAAAATCAGTTTAGTAGAGATTAACATATACGGATAAGGAAACTGCCCAAGGCGAAGGAAGTCATGCCAATAGTAAATCCTTCCAGCTTTTGTGTATGTTAAACAGTATTTATTTCACCTTTGTTTTTTTTTTTTTGATATTTATTATTTATTTATTTATTTATTTATTTATTTTTTTAAATTTTAAAATCTTTGTTTTTTGAAAGACATTTTTGCTGGATAAGGAATTATAGATTGACAGGTTTTTTTTGTTGTTGTTGTTGTTATGTGTTCTTCAAGTTTGCATTGTTTCTAATGAGACTTTCACTGTCACATCTTTATAATAATTCCCCTGCACATGATACATCACTTCTAGCTGTTTAAAATATTTTTTATATTACATTCTTATTTTATATTATATTCTTTCCATTTTAAGAATTGAAATATAGTTTATTTACAATGTGAGTGAGTGAGTGAAAATCGCTCAGTTGTGTCTGACTCTTTGCGACCCCATCGTCTATACAGTCCATGGCGTTCTCCAGGCCAGAATACTGGGGGATCTTCCGAACCCAGGGATCGAACCCAGGTCTCCCATATTGCAGGCAGATTCTTTACCAGCTGAGCCACAAGGGAAGCCCTTATTTACAAGAGTATATTCGTTTTAGATGAAAAAAGAGTGGTTCAATTTTTTTACGGATTATAACCTGGTGGTGCAGAGGTTAAAGCGTCTACCTGCACCGTGGGAGACCTGGGTTCGATCCCTGGGTCAGAAAGATCCCCTGGAGAATGAAATGGCAACCCACTCCAGTATTCTTGCCTGGAGAATCCCATGGACAGAGGAGCCTGGTGGGCTACAGTCCATGGGTCGCAGAGTCGGACACGACTGAGCGACTTCACCTTCACCTTCACATGCCATTTATACTTATTAAAAAATAATGACTATATTTCCCTGTGCTGTATAATATATCCTTGTTCCTTATTTACTTTATACATAGAAATTTGCATCTCTTTATCCCTTACCCCTATATTCCCCTCCTCCCTTTCCCTCTCTCTACTGGTAACCACTAAATTATTTTCTACATCTGTGAGTCTGTTTCTGCTTTGTTTTATACATTTGTTTTATCTTTTAGGTCCCACATACAACTGGTAACATGGAGTATTTTTCTTTCTCTGTCTGATTTATTTCAATAAAGATAATATCCTCTATGTCTACTTACATGGTTAGAAATGGAAAATTTTATTTTTATGGCTAATATTTCATTATATGGAGAAGGAAATGGCAACCCATTGTAGTATTCTTGCCTGGAGAATCCCATGAACAGAGGAGCCTGGTGTGCTGCAGTCCATGGGGTCAGAAAGAGTTGGATAGGACTCAGTGACTAAACAACAATTTCATTATATAATATGGATATATAGATATGTACCACATTTTCTTTATCTATTCATCTGTTGATGGAACCTTAGATTGCTTCTGTATCTTGGCTATTATAAATAATGCTGCTATAAAAGCTAAAGGCAAGCAGAAAAGGAAAGATATATCCATCAGAATGCAGAGTTCCAAAGAATAGCAAGGAGACATAAGAAAGCCTTCCTCAGTGATCCATGCAAAGAAGTAGAGGAAAACAATAGAATGGGAAAGACTAGAGATTTCTTCAAGAAAATTAGATATACCAAAGGAACATTTCATGCAAAGATGGACACAATAAAGGGCAGAAACAGTATGGACCTAACACAAGCAGAAGATATTAAGATGAGATGGCAAGAATACACAGAATAATTGTACAAAAAAGATCTTCATGACCCAGATAACCATGATGGTGTGATCACTCACCTAGAGCCAGACATCCTGGAATGCGAAGTCAAGTGGGCCTTAGGAAGCATCACTATGAACAAAGCTAGTGGAGGTGATGGAATTGCAGTTGAGCTATTTTAAATCCTAAAAGATGATGCTGTGAAAGTGCTGCATTCAATATGCCAGCACATTTGGAAAACTCAGCAGTGGCCACAGGACTGAAACAGGTCAGTTTTCATTCCAGTCCCAAAGAATGGCAATGCCAAAGAATGTTCAGACTACCACACAATTGCACTCATCTCACACACTAGCAAAGTAATGCTCAAAATTATGAAAGCAGAGCTTCAACAGTACATGAACTGAGAACTTCCAGATGTTCAAGCTGAATTTAGAAAATGCAGAGGAACCAGAGATCAAATTGCCAACATATGTTGGATCATAGAAAAAGTAAGAAAATTCCAGAAAAACATCTACTTCTGCCTTATTGACTATGCCAAAGCCTTTGACTGTGTGGATCACAAGAAACTGTGGAGACTTCTTCAAGAGATGGGAATACCAGACCACCTGACCTGCCGCCTGCAATATCTGTATAGAGATAAAGAAGCAACTGTTAGGACCGGACATAGAACAACAGGAGTACAGGAGTACAGCTGGGAAAGGAGTACATCAAGGTGTATATTTTCACCCTGCTTATTTAACGTATATGCCGTGCACATCATGTGAAATGCCAGGGTGAATGAAGCACAAGCTGGAATCAAGATTGCTGGGAGAATATCAATAACCTCAGATATGCAGATGATACCACCCTTATGGCAGAAAACAAAGAGGTACTAAAGAGCCTCTTGATGAAAGTGAAAGAGGAGAGTGAAAAAGTTGGCTTAAAATTCAGCATTCAAAAAACAAAGATCATGGCATCTGATCCCATCACTTCATGGCAAATAGATGGGCAAACAGTGAGAGGCTTTATTTTTGGGGGCTCCAGAATCACTGCAGATGGTGACTGCAGCCGTGAAATACAGCATATTAAAAAGCAGAGATTTTCTTTGCTGACAAGAGTCCATCTAGTCAAAGCCATGGTTTTTTTTTTCCAGTAGTCATGTATGGATGTGAGAGTTGACCATAAAGAAAGCTGAGCACCAAAGAGTTGATACTTTTGAACTGCAGTGTTGGAGAAGACTCTTGAGAGTCCCTTGGACTGCAAGGAGATCAAACCAGTCAATTCTAAAGGAGATCAGTCCTGAATATTCGCTGGAAGGACTGATGCTGAATCTGAAACTGCAATATTTTGGTCACCTGATGCAAGGAACTAACTTGTTGGAAAAGATCCTGATGCTGGGAAAGATTGAAGGCCAGGAGGAAAAGTGCACAGCGAAAGATGAGATTGTTTTGATGGCATCACTGACTCAACGGACATGAGTTTGAGTAAGTGCCAGGGGTTGGTGATGGACAGGGAAACCTGGAGTGCTGCAGTCCATGGGGTCACAAAGAGTCTGACGTGACTGAGCTGAACTGAACTGATGAACATCTATGCACTTTTATCTTTTCAAATTAGTGTTTTCATTTTCTTCAGGTAAATACCCAGGTGTGGAATTGCTGTGTCATATGGTAGTTTTAATTTTAAATTTTTGAGAAACTTTCATACTGTTTTCATAATGGTTGCACCAATTTACATTCCCACCAGCAGTCCACCAGGGTTCCCTTTTTGCCGCATCTTTCCCAACATTGTTATTTGTTTTCTTTTTGAGAACAGTCATTCTGACAGGTGTGAGGTAACATCTCATTGTGCTACTGAATTGCATTTCCCTGCTGATTAGTGATGTTGAACATTTTTTGACATGTCTGTTGGCCATCCATACATCTTCTTGGAAAAATGTCTATTCAAGTCCTCTACCCCTTTTTTATTTGAGTTTTGTTTATTTTCTGATATTGAGTTGTTCTGGTTCTTTATATATTTTGAAAATATTAAACCCTCATCAGACCTATCAGTTGTAAATATCTTCCCCCAATCAGTAAGTTGCCTGTGTATTTTGCTAATGATTCCCTTCTCTGTGCAAAAGCTTTTTAGTTGGATGTAACACCATTTGTTTACTTTTGCTTTTGTCATCCTTGCCCGAAGAGAGCAGTGTGGAAAATGTATTGTGAAGATTGATGTCAAAGAGCATTATTGCTCTTGACAGTATTTTTTTTTTTAATATTTTCTTCTAGGAGTTTTATGATTTCAGGCTTTATATTTAAGTCTTTAATCCATTTTTATTTATTTTTGTATGTGGTGTAGAAAGTGACCCAGTTTCATTCTTTTGCACATGTGCAGCTGTGCCAACACCATTTATTGAAAAGGCTTTTTCCTCACTGTATATTTTTAGCCCCTTTGTTGTATCCAAGTGTGAGTTTATTTTAGTCCTCTCTATTTTGTTCCATTGTTCTCTGTGCATGTTTTGGTCCCGGTATAATACAGTTTTGACCACTTTAGCTTTGTAGCATAACTTTGAAATCAGAGAACATACCTCCACTATAGTTCTTTCTTAATATTGCTTTGGTTAGTGGGAGTGTTTGTGGTACCATACAAATTTTAGAATTATTTTTTCAGTTCTGTGAAAAAATGCCCATTGGTAATTTGATAGGGATTGCATTAAATCTATAGATTTCTTTGTGTAGAATGGACATTTTAACAGTATTAATTTGTTCAATCCATGAGTATGGTATATCTTTCCATTTATTTGTGTCGCTTTCAATTTCTTTCATCAACCTCTTATAGCTTTCAGAATACAAATCTTTCACCTCCTTGGTTAAATTTATTCATAGCTATTTCATTCTTTTTAATGGAATTATAAATGAGATTTTTTTTTTAGTTTCTCTTTCTTATAGTTCATTATTAGTGTTTAGAAACACTACAGATTTCTATGTATTGATATTGTATTCTGAAACATTATGGAATTCATTTATTAGTTCTAATAGTTTTTTGATGAAGTCTTCTGAGTTTTCTATACATAATACTATGCTATCTGCAAATGGTGACAGTTTTACTTCTTCCCTTCCAATATGAATTCCTTTTATGATTCTACTCTGATTGCTATGGCTAGCAATTCCAGTACTACATTAAATAAAAGTGGCGAAAGTGGACATCCTTGTCTTATAAGGTTAAACAGGAACACAGAAGGTAAGTGAAACAAAATGTTTAGTAAGTAAAGCACAACTATAGTTAACAATCATTCCCATCTCACTCCCAAGGAAAAATGATTCTGGACAATATGGATCATGAGATGATTTAGGCAGTGTCTTAAATGTTAGTTCCGTAGACAAATCTGGAGCTCTTTGTAAGCATTGTTACAATAAGGTCAACTGGAAGTGAATGTCAAGAGGAAGCTTATTGCTTTCCAGAGTAATGAAAACAGAAATTCAAATCCCAGATGTTTCTGGAAAGCTAGATAATGATCATAGATTTTGTACTTACAGAAGTATTGCTCAGCCTCTGGTTTTGTGCTTTGCTTGTTTAAAAAAAAAAAAAAAGACGCCCATGTGTTCAAGCATACATCTTTAGCAACTGGCTCCAAATCAGAAGAAAATGTTTTCATTAGTATGTGTTCTCATTGAAAGTAAAGATTAGGCCTTCTCTTTCAGGCTGTGAGAATCCTCAAAGTGCCTAGAATTTCACCAGGAATATAATAGGTTTTTAATATGTAGTGATAGTTGATAAGGAGGGCAGGCTAAGTAGAGAGACAGTTCTTGGATTTGCACTTGAGGACTCCGAGACAGTCCAAGCGGCTATGCTGAATCCTCATGTTTTCTCCATTATGTGCTTCCCCTCCTAGTGTTCAGGATTTTGTGAGGATCATTCATCTGGAACTTCAGACATCGTTAATCCTTAGCAACAGTTTAGTTCACAATTATGTCTATAGTTCAGTGACAGCCTAATAATGCTCACCCATCTCTCTGTCCCTTCTATGTCCTTTCTTTCAACTTATTTAATTCACATGCCTGTAAAGTCCCTACTGCCTATTGCTCATCCTGTTAGACATGACCTTCTACTTCTCACCCACTTAGCATTTTCAGTTTGGTCTATTACTTTCCATTATAAACTCTCTAACCCGTTAAGTGGGTCTCCCTGGTGGCTCAGATAGTAAAGACTCTGCCTGCAATGTAGGAGACCCAAGTTCAATCCCTGGGTCCACAATGGAGGGATTTCACAGTCTTGATTTATACAACTTGGTGCTGGTTTTATCACCCTCTTGATTTGAATTTAAAATGTTTTATTTGAATTCCCTTGTCATTTCCTGACTTCTCTTAGATTTGGAATTGTGACGTGTTAGTCTTCTTCCATCTATTTTCTTTATCTTGGCACTTCTCAGACTCCCATTTACTAGCCATGTATCTTAACAAAGCCTTTGCAATCTCTGTAGCCTCATCACTAAAATGGGGAAATAATTCTATCTCATAAAAGTGTTTTGAGGACTGAGTCAATGTATGTGAAATTCTTAGCAATATGCTTATTATAGAGTGCTATATAAATACTAACTACATGTAAAAATATAAAAATTATAAATTAATATGTGCAAATATGTATCTGTATATTGTCTATCTACCCATCTATCTATCTATTATTTAGTCCTCTCACTTTGGTGTTTCTTTTTTTTTTTTTTTAATTTCCCAGTCTTTTTATCCCTTTGCATTTCAGTTTAAGAAGTTTTTACAAACATGCCTTTAAACTCACTGATTCTTCCTTTGGCTGTGACTAGAGTACAGATCAGTACTCTTGCCTGGAAAATCCCATGGGCAGAGGAGCCTGGTAGGCTGCAGTACATGGGGTCGTGAAGAGTTAGACATGACTGAGCGACTTCACTTTCACTTTTCACTTTCATGCTTTGGAGAAGGAAATGGCAACCCACTCCAGTGTTCTTGCGTGGAGACTCCCAAGGACGGGGGAGCCTGGTAGGCTGCCATCTATGGGGTCGCACAGAGTCGGACATGACTGAAGTGACTTAGCAGTAGCAGCAGAGTACAGATGAGCCCATTAAAGGCATTCTTCATTTCAGTTACAATGTTTTTAACTGAAAAACCAGTTTTCCAGCATTTCTTTTTTATTCTTTCTTAGAATTTCCATTTCTGTGCTTACATTACCCAGCTGATCTTACATGTTGTCTACTTTTTCTGTTAGTGCCCTTAATATATTAATTATAGTTACCTTACTTTTCCTGTCCAGTAATTCCAATTTTTTTTGCCATATGTACATCTGGATCTGAAGCTTCCTTTGTCTCTTCATACTGAATTTTTACTTGCTTCTTACTATGCTTTAGGATTTTTTACTGAAAGCTGGACATGGTTGATCAGGTAATAGTAACTGAGGTAAACAATCCTTTAATGTGACGTTTTATGATAATCTGGTTAGGAATTGAGCTGTTTAATTTTTGTTGCAGCTGTAGATGTTCTGAGATTTCAAATTACTCTGGTGTTCTTGTGTTTTATTTCCCTATTCTTTTTCAGTTTCTCTAAAAACTTCTCCTTAAACATGAACCCCCCTCCCACCTTGCTGGGTACAGTAATCTGGGCTGTAGGTTATTGTCTTTCATCACTGTAAGTATGTCTTGCCATTCCCTCCTGGCCTGAAGAGTTTCTATTGAAAGATCAGCTGTTATCCTTATGGGAATCCCCTTGTGTGTTATTTGTTGTTTTTCCCTTGCTGCTTTTAATATTTGTTCTTTGTGTTTGATCTTTGTTAATTTGATTAATATGTGTCTTGGGGTGTTTCGCCTTGGGTTTATCCTATTTGGAACTCTCTGTGTTTCTTGGACTTGGGTGATTATTTCCTTCCCCATTTTAGGGAAGTTTTCAACTATTATCTCCTCAAGGATTTTCTCATGATCTTTCTTTCTGTCTTCTTCTTCTGGGACTCCTATAATTTGAATGTTGGAGCGTTTCATATTGTCCTGAAGGTCTCTGAGATTGTCCTCATTTCTTTTAATACGCTTTCCTTGTTTCCTCTCTGATTCATTTATTTCTACCATTCTATCTTCTATTTCACTAATCCTATCTTCTGCCTCCGTTATTCTACTATTTGTTGCCTCCAGAGTGTTTCTGATCTCATTTATTGCGTTATTCATTATATTTTGACTCTTTTTTATTTCTTCTAGGTCCTTGTTAAACCTTTCTTGCATCTTCTCAATCCTTGTCTCTAGGCTATTTATCTGTGTTTCCATTTTGATTTCAAGATTTTGGATCATTTTCACTATCAATATTCGGAATTCTTTCTCCGGTAGATTCCCTACTTCTTCCTCTTTTGTTTGGTTTGGTGGGCAACTCTCCTGTTCCTTTGCCTGCTGAGTATTCCTCTGTCTCTTCATCTTGGTTATATTGCTGCGTTTGGGGTGGCCTTTTATATTCTGGTAATTTGTGGAGTTCTCTTTCTTATGGAGCTTCCTCACTTTGGGTGGAGTTCTATCAGTGGCTTGTCAAGGTTTCCTGGTTAGGGAGGCTTGTGTTGGAGTTTTGGTGGGTGGAGCTGGGTTTCTTCTCTCTGGAGTGCAGTGGAGTGACCCGTAATGAGTTATGAGACATCAAAGGTTTTGGGATAATTTTGAGCTGCCTGTATATTGAAGCTCAGGGGAGTGTTCCTGTGTTGCTGGAGAATTTGCGTGGTATGTCTTGTTTTGGAACTTGTTGGCCCTTGGGTGGAGCTTGGTTTCGGTGTAGGTATGAAGGCATTTGATGAGCTCCTATTGCTTAATGTTCCCTGAATTCAAGAGTTCTCTAATGTTTTCAGGCTTTGGATTTAAGCTTCCTGCTTCTGGTTTTCAGTTTTATTTTTACAGTAGCCTCTAGACTTCTCCATCTATACAGCACCGATGATAAAACATCTAGGTTAAAGATGAAAAGTTTCTCCACATTGAGGGACACTCAGAGAGGTTCACTGAGTTACAAGGAGAAGAGAAGATGGAGGGGGTAGTTAGAGGTAACTGGAATGAGATGCGGTGAGATCAAAAGAGAAGAGAGCAAGCTAGCCAGTAGTCACTTCCTTATGTGCGCTCTATAGTCTGGACCGCTCAGAGGTATTTACAGAGTTATACGGGGAAGAGGAGAGGGAGGAAGTAGACAGAGGTGACCAGGAGGATAAGAGAGAGGAATGAGTAGGAGAGAGACAAATCCTGCCAGTAACCAGTTCCTTAGGTGTTCTCTACTGTCTGGAACACACAGAGATTCACAGAGTTGGATAGAGAAGAGATGGGGGAGAAAAGAGACAGAGGCCACCTGGCGGAGAAAAAGGAGAGTCCAGAGGAGGAGAGAGTGGTCAAGCCAGTAATCTCGCTCTCAGGTAAACTTGGGTAGTGAAGTTTGGGTTTTTAAATGTACAAAATTGACAACAAAAACCTAAGAGCAAAGATTAAAAATCTAGAGTAGAGGTTGGATTTTCAAAGATACAATATTAAGAAAAGCAGAAGGAAAAAGGAAGAAAGAAAAAAAAAAAAGAATTATTTAAAAAAAAACACCAACAACCATCCAAAGAGTATATATGGTGTTTGCCTTAAAAGAAAAAAAAAAAAAGTCTTTTTTTTTAAATAGTAATAATAGGTTATAGAAATAAAAATTAGAGGAGAAATAGAAGACTTAACAATTTAAAAAAGCTAGAAAAAAAGAAAAAAACAAAACAAAAAAGCAAAAAGCAAAAAAAAAAAAAGGAATGATTTTAAAAATATTAAGAATATTTCTGGCCCTTCTCTGATGTTATGGGCCGTGTGGGCTCACTTCCAAGGTGGTTCCCTCTGTTTAACTTCTTCTGTTTGCTGGTTTTTTAGGCTCACTAGTTCAGTCGCGCTGTGGGGAGGGGGGATGCTGCAAACAAATAGCACTGTCGTGTGCACACAGTATCTCTGCTCCGCTTGACCTGTCCTTTCTCGGGGCGCACAAACCGCTCCGGCTCTATGATGCTCAGCCGGGAACCGTCTGGGGCCGGCCCTAGGCTGCGTGCACTTCCCCGGTCCAAGCCGCTCAGGTTCGGCGCTCAGGCAGCCCTCAGAGGCACAAATGCGGCTGGGACTGCGCTTTGTGCCCTTCCCAGGTCCGAGTAGCTCAGGAGTTTGGCGAGAGCGATTGCCGCGGCTTGTCACCTTTTCCGCCGCTGCCGCTCAGCTCTCTGGGTGGACCGCTGGCGCACCCCTTGCGGCAGACTGTGACTGTCCAGCACCCCAGAAGTCTTAGCAAAGGAGCCTGCTTGCAGTTAGGTAAGTAAAGTCTCTCCGGGTCTGCAAAAGAATTAAAGATATTAAAATTTAAAAAAAAATTAACAATAATAAAAATAATAATAATAAAACTCCTGATAAATTCTAGGCAAGTGTACTGGAGTGGGTTGCCATTTCCTTCTCCAGAGTATCTTCCCAATCCAGGGAGTTAACCTAGGTCTCACACATTGTAAGCAAGACACTTTACCATCTGAGCCACCAGGGAAGTATAGAGGACCATATGGTATCATAATTGAATTCTAAACTGGATGCTTGGGGTTGGTGCACTGAGACGACCTAGAGGGATGGTATGGGGAGGGAGGAGGAAGGGAGGTTCAAGATGGGGAACACGTGTATACCTGTGGTGGATTCATGTTGATGTATGGCAAAACCAATACAATATTGTAAAGTAATTAACCTCCAATTAAAGTAAATAAATTTATATTTTTTAAAAAAATAAATAAATAAATAAAAACTTCTCCTTAGGTGATGGCTTGATGTTTTAGCTGTAGTTTGTCAGACACTAAGGCATGTCTGACTCTTTAAAACCCCATGGACTGTAGTATACCAGGCTCTTCTGTCCTTAGCTATCTCCCGGAGTTTGCTCAGTTTCATGTGTATTGAGTGGAAGATGCACTCTAACCATCTCATTCTTTGCTGCCCCCTTCTCCTTTTGCCTTCAATCCTTCCCAGCATCAGGGTCGTTTCCAATGAGTTGGCTCTTCACATCAGGTGGCCAGAGTATTGGAGCATCAGCTTCAGCAACAATCCTTCCAATGAATAATCAGGGTTGATTTCCTTTAGGATTGACTAATTTGATCTCCTTACTGTCCAAGGGACTCTTAAGAGTCTTCTCCAACACCACAGTTCAAAAGCATCAGTTCTCTGGCACTCAGCTTTCTTTATAGTCCAACTCTCACATCCATACGTGACTACTGGGAAAAATATAGCTTTGACAAGACGGACTTTTGCTGGCAAAGTAATGTCTCTGCTTTTTAATAAGCTGTCTAGATTGGTCATTACTTTTCTTCTTCGGAGCATCTTTTAATTTCATGGCTGTAGTCACCAACTGCAGTGATTTTGGAGCCCCCAAAATAAAGTCTCTCACTGTTTCCCTTGTTTCCCCATCTATTCGCCATGAAATGATGGGACCAGATGCCATGATCTTAGTTTTCTGAATGTGGAGTTGTAAGCTAAAGTTTTCACTCTCTTCTTTCACTTTCATCAAGTGGCTCTTTAGTTCGCCTTCACTTTCTGCCATAAGGGTGGTATCTTCTGCATATCTGAAGCTATTGATATTTCTCCCGGCAATCTTGATTCCAGCTTGTGCTTCTTCCAGCCCAGCATTTCTCATGATGTACTCTGCATATAAGTTAAATAAGCAGGGTGACAATATAAAGCCTTGACGTACCCCTGTCCCAATTTGGAACCAGTCTGTTGTTCCATGTCCAGGTTGCTTTTTGACCCACATACAGGTTTCTCAGGAGGCAGGTCAGGTGGTCTGATATTCCCATCTCTAAGAATTTTCCACAGTTTATTGTGATAAACATAGTCAAAGACTTTAGCATAGTCATGAAGCAGAAGTAGATGTTTTACTGGACCTCCTTTTCTTTCTCCATGATCCAGTGAAGTTTGGCAATTTGATTTCTGGTTTCTCTGCCTCTTCAAAACCCAGCTTGTATATCTGGAAGTTCTTGTTTCTGGTAAGTCCAAAGAAAGACATTGATTTTTGTTTTGTTCATTTTTTTTTAACTAGTTGTAAGGACAGGTGTGAGAACTTCCAGTCTATTTATGTATAAGAGCTTGGTAAATGAGAATACCATGTCAACAGAGCTTGGAGGCTCACTCTCTCCCCTTGTTCTTGGTTTAGTGTTTCAGTCCTTTGTGATCCCTCTTCAAGAACAATGCTATAGTCACTCTAACCCAGGTTAGCTGGGATTTTTTTCACCATTAAGTATTTATTGAATGTCTACTGCATTCTAGGCACTGTACTAGTTTATAGAGATATAGTGTGAACCAAACAGGTAAGATCATCTATTTTTCCTTTCAGTTAGAATTCTTACCCAGTCCTGCTCTCTACCAGCTCCTTCATGTTAAGATTTTGCCGCACTGTCACAAAAATTTCTCGCTTGTTCCTATCAGCTCCCTCCACCGTGGAATTTCCTTTCCTACTATCTTCACATCCTACCCAGCCTTTGGTGCTCAATTTAAAACCGGCATTCCCCAAGAAGCCAGAATTTTTCTGTTTATCTTGATTTATTGCATTTCACTTTATGGCACTTTGCAGGTATTGTGTATTCTATAAGTTGATGGTTTGTGGAACCCATTGTTGTCAGATGATGGTTAGCACTTTTTAACAATAAAGTATTTTTTTAAAATAAGCAATGTATATTAGGGTTTTTTTTGACATACTGCTACTGAATACCTCATAGACTATAGTAACACATAAATACAACTTTTTGTGCACTGGAAAACTAAAAAGTTTGTGTGACTTGCTTTACTGTGGTATTTGCTTTACTGCGGTATTTGCTTTACTGCAGTGGTCTGGAATCGAACCCACAATATCTCTGAAGTATTCCTGTAGTGACAGTTCTCCACATGAAATTCTTACCACTTTGTGTTTATTTTAAGCATATCAGTAGGGGTGAGGTAAAGGAATGTTTGTTGAAGGGTTAATAATATGATATCTTGAATTGGAAGTTGCCCTTTTAAAATATCACCTATATTTCAGTTTTTATGTAGTTTGTAAGCAGTTGTGATGAAGAATCGAGTTGTCTTGTTCCTTTTTATCAGTTGAGAGCTTCCATTAGTACAGAGGACACAATGGGGTACTACGAAAGAATTCAGTTATATCCATCACTACAATGCAAAAAGACCAAAAACAAGCATGGATACTTTATCTAGTAGGTTCTATCCTATGTGCTGATGGTCATAGAAGACTAGCCAATTTCTCAGAAGCATTTGATTTCTGCACAAGCAGGCATCTCTCATTTTATTTTGAGAGTACGTGTTTTTTCAGAGATCAAGCATAGTAGTAGATCTCTTTCTACTGTGCAGTTTCCAGTTCTTTGACACATACGAGAAGTGCTTGATGGTGAAGCTATCAGATAATATCTGGAAGTGTGGATTGTGTTACAGTCAATCATTTCATTTGTAAAGCAATTCATGCATCTGCACTAAACAGCTTCAACTCTTTCTTGTTAAAAATAACTGTGTGTTTCATAGGCGTTTCTATAAATACATCCAATTTTTACAGTGCTTCCTGTAAATAACCAATGTGGTTTCTGCACTATCCACCATGGAGACACATATGTGTCCTGTACCGTTGGCTTGGATTTGCCAGGAAGTGTTCTTGATGAATGTGTGGAATGCCCTTTTTCCAGAGTCAAACATCTGGTTTTGGCACCAATTTTCAGGCCAGGCCCATGCTCAACACAAAAATGGAATGTACTGGATTTGCTTGGGTAGAAGTTGCTCACGCAACACACATTTCCAAATACCAGAGCTTTTGAAAAATTCATTTAAGTTGATTTTAGGTATGACATGGAATCAAGAACAATATTCCTTGCTTGCTCTAGATTTTTGCTGATGCTACTATCCCATACAAATCATTGTTACAAGTTTCCATGTTACGTGGGAAGATCCAGTTTACCAACAGTAGCAAATAAGGGCTAACCAGCAATTTCCACATCAACAATTAAGAGAATATCTGCAGATTTAAAAAAAAACTACAGCAACAATCAAGTTTTAAAATTTTATTATTGTTAATCTATGTTCGGAGGTAAAGATGGGATAGGCACATATTTGGGGCTTATACTTAACTGTACTATATAACAGACAATTGTTCACACAAACCTTCACATTATTAAACCTTTGGATTATGTTGTATTAAAACGCTGAACTGGATTCTTTGGAGGAGAGCTTCTGTCATATTCTAGACAGCTTGCTGTGTCCATGAGTGTCATCTTTTCTTTTTTCACAAATAGTTTTTGAGGACTAACTATATGTTAATCACTATAGTAAGTGCTAAAACTATAGCCATGAGTGGAAGAAAGCCCTTAACAAAAACAAGCAGGGGTGGGTAGAGACAATTTAAAAAAATACATGAACAGGTAAATATGGAATAAATATGTGATGTCAGTCAAAGTAGGATGAGAGAATAGTGACAATTGGAATGACTTCTGAGCACACACCTGAATCAGCTGAGGAGTGAGCCCATCAAACAAGGATCTGGGAGAAGTGTGATCTGTATAAAGAAGAGGGGAGAATGCAGAGCCATCGCCTTAAAGCAGAAGGTCGTCCAGCTCTGTGTTACCAGAAGCCAGGAGAGAAGTGAGGTTGCAGCGGAGTGAACAGGAGTACAGATGGCAGTAGAAGAGATAGCAGTGGTAAGATTCCTTTACATCAAAGGATTGTTCCTATGTAGCAGTAAGATATTGGGGGTTACATCCATAGAGCCTAGCAGAGCCCAGCAGAGTCAGCCTCATGGTGAAAGTTTATTGAATGAAAATAAATAAATGAAAAACTTAATTACACATTGTATTCAATTCAGCAGCTTTAGCAGATCAAGGTGAATGCGACTATGAATCTCATTCATTGCCCTAAATCCTCTGCATCTAATGTTGAATATATCTTTGCTCCTTTTATACATACTTCCAGTAATTTCCCCATTACTTCTTCCATCAGCTGCAATGGACTACATCAGATGACATGGACTAAATCTGCACCCCTCTGATGATTTGCTCTGGAGGGCTGGGACCCTGTCTCCATGTATATGCAACTTGACACTCTCTTGTTCTTTGAGCCAATTATTCCTTATTGTTCTCTCAGTTTAGTTCAGTTCATTCGCTAAGTCATGTCCAACTCTTTGCAGGCTCATAAATCACAGCATACCAGGCCTCCCTGTCCATCACCAGCTCCCAGAGTTCACTCAAACTCAGGTCCATTGAGTCAGTGATGCCATCCAGCCATCTCATCCTCTGTCATCCCCTTCTCCTCCTGCCCCCAATCCCTCCCAGCATCAGAGTCTTTTCCAATGAGTCAACTCTTCGCATGAGGTGGCCAGAGTATTGGAGTTTCAGCTTTAGCATCATTCCTTCCAATCAACACCCAGGACTGATCTCCTTTAGGATGGACTGGTTGGACCTCCTTGCAGTCCAAGGGACTCTCAAGAGTCTTCTCCAACACCACAGTTCAAAAGCATCAATTCTTTGGCACTCAGCTTTCTTCACAGTCCAACTCTCACATCCGTACATGACCACAGGGAAAACCATAGCCTTGACTAGACACACCTTTTTTGGTAAAGTAATGTCTCTGCTTTTGAATATGCTATCTAGGTTGGTCATAACTTTCCTCCCAAGGAGTAAGAGTCTTTTAATTTCATGGCTGCAATCACCATCTGCAGTGATTTTAGAGCATAAAAAAATAAAGTCTGACACTGTTTCCACTGTTTCCCCATCTATTTCCCATGAAGTGATGGGACCAGATGCCATGATCTTCATTTTCCAAATGTTGAGCTTTAAGCCAACTTTTTCACTCTCCTCTTTCACTTTCATCAAGAGGCTTTTAAGTTCCTCTTCACTTTCCACCATAAGGGTGGTGTCATCTGCATATCTGAGGTTATTGATATTTCTCCCGGCAATCTTGATTCCAGCTTGTGTTTCTTCCAGCCCAGTGTTTCTCAGGATGTACTCTGCATATAAGTTAAATAAGCAGAGTGACAATATACAGCCTTGACGTACTCCTTTTCCTATTTGAAACCAGTCTGTTGTTCCATGTCCAGGTCTAACTGTTGCTTCCTGACCTGCATACAGGTTTCTCAAGAAGCAGGTCAGGTGGTCTGTTATTCCCATCTCTTGAAGAATTTTCCAGTTTCTTGTGATCCACCCAGTCAAAGGTTTTGGCATAGTCAATAAAGCAGAAATAGATGTTTTTCTGGAACTCTCTTGCTTTTTTGATGATCCAGCGGATGTTGGCAATTTGATCTCTGGTTCCTCTGCCTTTTCTAAAACCAGCTTGAACATCTGGAAGTTCACAGGTCACGTATTGCTGAAGCCTGGCTTGCAGAATTTTGAGCATTACTTTACTAGCATGTGAGGACACAGCAAAAGCTCTCTGGAGTCAGAGAGCAAGCTCTCCCCTGCAAGCTCTCCCCTTGCTTAAACCAAACTGTTTGCTTGTTTCATTAATGGAATCAAAATCATTTTTTGAAGTTTACATTTCATTCTGGGTCTCTGAAACAGAGCAGGTAACCAAAACATATTTTGTCATCCCTACCCAACCTGGAGGGAGAAACATAGGCCTAGAATTTAGACAAACGTAGATACTGTGACTCACGGCCATGGTGTGAGGGGAGGCAGTAAGTGTGTAGGGTTTGCAGTTACACACCACTGCTTACTTAATGTGACTTTAGAAAATTTGCTCATATTTTCTGTGCTCTTTTCCCTATTGACAAAACAATGAAAATAAAAGTAGTCTCTCCACAGAGTTAATGTAATGATGAATGAGCTAATGCTATACACAAAAAGTGCTTAGGAAATCCTGATATACAGTAAGTACAAGATAAATAGGGCTTCCTAGATAGTGCTAGTGGTAAAGATCCCACTTGTCAGTGCAGGAAATGCCTGAGACAAGGGTTTGATCCCTGGGTCTGGAAGATCCCCTGGAGAAGGGCATGACAACCTACTCCAGTACTCTTGCCTGGAGAATCCCATGGGCAGAGCAGCCTGGTGGGCTACAGTCCATGGGGTCACAGAGAGTCGAACATGACTGAAGCAAGTTAGCAGCACACACACACAAGATAGATATTCATTATTAACTGTTATTATACTCACTGTGTGCCTAATGAAATTACTGTTTGTGACCCTCATCCGAAAATGAGGAATTATTAGATACCTATGTTATAATAGTCATAAGAGAAACAAACGAGAGATGTAAAATACCTAGCCAAGTATTTGACATATAATGGCAAAGATAATACTGAAATTGTTATTATTTGAGGTGCTCTTTTGGTTCTTATGGCTCCTTCATACGCAACAGTAAAGCTCTTTTGACTTATGATTTCTGCTTTTGAATGTGGCTAAATACAAGAGTCTACAACCCATGCCATGGTCAGTTGTTCCCTTTTAAGAACAAAACCAGGACTCTGCCCCAAAGAAGAAAGGAAAATAGGATGCAGGGTTGACAACAGTGTCTGCTATAAATGACCAGCAAACTTTGCAAATGACTTGTACTATCCCCTAAAGGCACCCACGCTTAAATGGTCTGGTTTTTATGAGTTCTGAGGCCTCACTGACTGCTTGGGCAGTAGCTACAATCATGTTTCTCACCCCAGACTATTACATAAAAAAATAGTTTCCAAGCCTTGGGTATTTCCAAAACAACCTTGTCTTTTTACATACCCAAAGACAACCAGAAGTTGCAAAAAATCTCCCATGAACATTTCAGGAGTTCTGAGTCAGGGACTTTCTTATTGCCAGTTGAGTTGAATTTTGCCCTCAAACCAAGTTTCCACATTCCAGGATGCCAGTGGAATGTGGGATGGCCAGTGGAGAATGGAGAATTTGTTCTAAAGCATGCCCTTTTTGTGTTTGTAGTAATACTGTTATTGCTTTAAGAGGGCAGGAAAATGCTAGCTTTGCTCCTTGTTTATTGAATACAGCCTGCCATAAACTTATTTTATTTTCCTCATAGTTGTATTTGATTTTCATTTGTGCTGGTGCCTCAAATAAATGTCTGGCAGGACCAGCTGGTGAGGATTTGATACCAACAGGAATCACTTTCTAAAAAAGTAGTTGAATGTAGGAACAATGAAAAAGTTAAAAATTAAACAGCAGGGAGCTCTTCTTACTGAAAGTGCAAACTGTACCGTCAGCACTAACCATGTGCTATCTACAAGGATAGACATAGCAAGCAAGAGAGAAATAGCTTCCGGTTGAAATTTCCTTTGTAGAATCTTTTAGAAAAAATGTTTACTAAGATGCCGATCTTAAATGAGTTTGAATAGTTAATACTGAAGTATTGAGTAGTGTGCATTAATACTTGTTTTGTTGTCCGGTCACTAAGTCGTGTCTGACTCTTTGCAACCCCATGGACGGCAGCACACCAGGCTCCTCTGTCTTCCACGGTCTTCCAGAGTTTGCTCAAATTCATGTTCATTGAGTCAGAAGCTATCTAACCATCTCATCCTTTGTTGCCCCCTTCTCCTCCTGCCCTCAGTCTTTCCCAACATTAGGGTCTTATCCAAGGAGTTGGCTCTTCACATCAGGTGGCTAAATATTGGAGCCTCAGCTTCAGTTTATCAGTCCTTGCAATGAATATTCAGGGTTGATTTCCTTTAGGATGGACTGGTTGGATCTCCTTGTAGTCCACTGGACTTTCAAGGGTCTTCTCCAACACCATCATTCAAAAGCATCAATTTTTTGGTGCTCAGCCTTCTTTATGGCCCAACTCTCACATCTCTATATGACTACTGGCAGTGATCCATGAAAGGGAATACTTGCTTAAATGGACTTAAATTCTGTAAAAGGGGAAACTCATTCTCCTTATCTCCTATAACTCTTCTGCTATCAACATTCTAGTATCTTTAAATATCCATGATTCATTACCAAATATAATAATCCTTTCCCTGTTATCCTTCTCAATCTCTTTCTGGTATTTGATTTACTTATTCCATTCGTTAACTTTTCTCCCCTCTTGGGATCCAGACTAAACATATTCACACTAGAAACGTCAACTCGGCATTCCAAATGAAGTGCTGGAGCCAGTGACCACTGGAAACTGGTAGAGGGGCAGAAATAAGGGGTAACTGGTAATTTACATAAAAGTAATGTGAGTCTATCATTATGTCCATGGTCCTAAGATACAGACTCTCTTAGCTCCAAAAATCTGTGCAGTTATCTGGGCTGAAGTTTTGTTGGGCTAAATCTAGAGAGAAACAAATGGATCAATGTATGGATAAAGTAATCAGTATGAAGGGTTGCATGATGCAGGGGGAAGAAAATTGCCCACCAAACTGAGAAAGCATCTTGAGACTGAAAAATGAGGCATGCAAGTCCATATAGTCAATGGATCAGTTTGTTATTGGTAACCTACTCTCAGAGTGGATGGGTATTGGGAAGATAACAGTCCGGAAGCATTTACAGCTACACTCCACACTTACGGAGGCCACTGGGACCATCTTATAGTTAACCTAGAGTGTTGGGGAGAGGTGCCTGGAAACAGTATGTGCATTCCTAAGTGGAGATTTTATGACTGGCTAACTAGTCTAGTGGGTGCCAGAAATATACATCAGGGAAGATTTTCATCACTGAAGATTACAGAGCAGCATGGTTCTACTGATTATTAAACAATGCCTACTAACTACAAAGTCCCTGGTGGTAGACAAGCAACTCCCTGCACAGCACAGTCCTGGGTAGGGTCAGTGAAAGGACAGAGGAAACTGTAAGGGCCCAAGATGGCACCAGTTATGCCAACAGCCATATGTGAAGATACAGGAGGAATGAGGAAAGTAAATGAGCTGGAGGAACTGGAGGGTGATCAGTAAAGCAGATAACTCTCTCCATGAAACACACCTAGGCAGCGCAGCTACAGACATTGGGGAATTATGGTCATAGTCCATTTAATCATCATCATAACTGATTTACAAGAGCCAGAGCAAGTCTGGTGTTAGAAAGAAAGAAAAATCTCTCATCAGGGTCCAAGAGTGTCTTTTCTTTTTACAGAATTGGTAACTCAGGTGAGCAGGAAAGATCTAAAGAGTCCTCTTCCTGGGCATAACTGTTGAAGGGAATGAGTACAGGGGTTGTGCAGTGGGGGTCATGGGATACTGGCCTCTCCTATTTCACTCATCTGTCTTGAAGGTTATTTCTTTTCTATCTCCTGAATTGTCTCATCTTCTCTCTTCTATGACATAATTGTAGGTCTTTCTCTGCCTTCTCTCCTTGGCAGTTTCATTCACGTTTCTGATTTCAAGTCTACCTCTCTGGTCCCAACTTCACGCCTAAATTCCTAAACCACTTGTCAAATATCTCCACTGAACTGTATTAGATATCGCCAAGATTTCCAGGTGAGCTCCTCTTCTTCATCAGAATTAAATTTCCTGATGTCCCTTTGCTTTTGTGGGTATTGCCATCTCAGTGAAACCTCACTTGTCTTGGAATATATCTTTATCCTTACACTTCATTAGAGATCCTGCTAAATTCTAGACATTCTAACTTTTTCTCCTCTCTCACATCCATTTCCTCCTCCATCCCCACGGCATTACACTTGTTCAGGCCCTTACTTCTCATGTAGTCTACTATCCCAGCTTCCATTTGTTTTCCTTTCAACTGTTTCCTATAATAGCAGGGGTCCCCAAAGTTTGGAATCTAATGTTTGATGATCTGAAGTGAATCTGATGTAATAATAACAGAAATAAAGTGCTCAATAAATGTAACGTCCTTGAATCATCCCCAAACCACCACTACCTCCCCCCCAACCCCAGTCCATGCAAAAACTGTCTTCCATGAAACTGGTCCCTGGCACCAAAAAGGTTGAGGACCACTCTTATAGAGTACTATAATATTAAATTTCCTAAAGTTTATTTCTTTTCATTTCCACTGCTGTTCAAAAACCTTCACTATTTCCATCACCACTGACAACTATAGTCTAAGCCATCATAAACGTCTCATCTGCTCACTGCAATAGACAGACTATTTACTGCCTCCAATTAACCTGCCTCTAATCAAGTTGGCAATATGTTCTCAGTATGATTGTTTCTAAAATCAAGAGTGAACTCATTAGTTCCCTGCTTTTAGCACTTCAGTGGTTCTCTATTCCTTTAACATTGTTTTGAAAGCCTTTCAAGATCTAGCTGCTATTTTTATCTCTGATCTCATCTCTTGTGATAAAGTTGCTAACCCCTCTACCCCTCTTAGGATACAGAACAAAGAAGCAGCTAATTACAGATGTTTCCTCTTATCAGACAGGACAGCTTATGTGGGTAGGCACCAGTTTACTCTTCAGCAGTTGGCTTGAGGCCGCTGCGTAAACAAAGCCTGATACTTTGTTTCCATGATGCCAGAAACCATGTTGGTTGAAAATGAAAACGTCAGTCAATCATTTGGAGGCATCCCAGATATCCAGATGTTTGGCACCATGTAGACAAAGTAGTCAGACAATTCAAAACAGAAGTTTTCACCCTTCCACTTAGAATATGTTTTGATCTCCAGTAGTTATCCAAGGGGCAAATATACCCAAGTGATTTCCCTGAGAAGATGAGTTCCAGCTGTAATTAAAAATTCAAAAGACAAAGGAGAAGTAAGGACCATGGTTATTGCACTTGTAAGACTCTAAGAACAATAAATTGTTTGAGATGTGGCAAACTGTTGTTAACAACAATCTACCTTGTAGATCTACCTCGATGCTCCCAACTGTAACTGTGGCAAAGACTTGCTTCCTTATCAAGAACTGCCACAGATTCTCTGATGTGCTATGTAGGAGTCTGCATATGTTAATATAAAATAACTTGAGTGCCTTTTGTGTACAAACCAATTCAGTTACCTGAAGGATTTAGCATTATGATAATGGTTTTTGTGACTGAAGCTAACATTTTTGAAGCTGTACCTTATAGCCAAGACAACTTGAAGAACTGAAGAGAAACTAATCTAATAGCATAATTAATTATATAGGTTTTATAGTCAACTAAGAAAGAAGAATAAGCAGTGATTTAATTTACCTATATAATTGACAGTAAAGCGAGAAAATGTGTTTCCACTATTCTGAGTGCTGTAGGCAAGAGGCTTAAGAATTGTATCAGGTGAATTTGTCCAGCCCAGAAAACACTGAGAAGTTAAAAGTCAACAAACCCAAGAATAACCAATGAAGACAATTTAGAATTTGAGTTTGAATGTATTAAAAATAAAGATTCATTTAAAGCTTAAATTTACAAAGTCTATTGGACATGGGATAGATATTTGTTAGTGATTTATCTAGGCAAATGAATACTCTTAAGGGAACCAGTTGTAACCATTTGTGACTAAGAAAAATCCTTGGTTAAAAAATGGCTACTGTCTTACATGCATGCTGTCCAGGCATTGTGTGTGAGACTGCTACTGTTAAGTCGCTTCAGTCGTGTCCAACTCTGCGTGACCCCATAGATGGCCTTCCACCAAGCTCCCCCATGTGAGACTACTCAGTGTTTAAATATGGAAAATTTCCATTGCAAATTGATGTTCATGGAGAGAAGATTGTTGTCACACAGCAGATCAGTGGGAACATTTTCAAGGTAGGAGATTAGCAATGCATATGATGTTGAAGATCAGTAAACACAACTAGAGAACCCTATTTTATAGTTAAACAGCAGTGATAACAGCAACAGTAACAACAACAATAACAACAACAACAACAAAAAACCCTCATCTCAAAGCAGAATATAATCTGAATGAAAAGTGATAACTCATTACATTTTTTCCCTACTATATAACTACTTTATCTTGTTTGGTTATGTAGGAAGTCACATTATTGTGTTGCTTACATGAAATTAATATTTATTTCTCTTATAGGAAAATTGATTGAGCAAAAATATCTTTTGTGTTCATTGCATCATTTGAGTTTATAACAACATCAGTTATATATCTTTTGGTTTTCACCTGGCTAATTACATGGGGATTGAAGCAAAGGACCTTAAGATATTCCTTCAGCTCTAGAATTGCATGATTATGATGGAGAACTGTCAGGCTGTCTGACCAATGTATAGGAAAGAGCTAGCCTTCATGGGAATAGCAGCCTTGTTTTCTAAATCATTACCGCCCTAGGTCTTGAAGACTTTTGTAAATTCTAGGAAACAATATGTGGCTCTGCTTCTGCGAGGCCAATGAGGGTATTTCATTATTTTAGAAGGAAGGCAAACATTGATGACTTCCTGTGGGTATAAGTTATTTCCTTGGGAATGAGGATGTAACTCAGACCCCTGTTCATTTCCATAGATATATACATCCTGTCCACTCATGCACATGTATAGGAGTAATTAAGGTTTTGAGTGGAAAACTTTTTACCACATGGGATGAAAATATAATGTTGAGACCAAGTATATGGAATACACACTCCAACATTTGGTTATGATTAGCCCCAACAAGTATACAATAAAAATACATTCAAAGAACTAGGGTGCATGCTGAGCAGAAGGCTGATAGTTCTTTAATGTTCTGTTCTATTATTAAGTCTCTTTAGCTTTCATATTAAACTTCAATTAAATAGTCTTGTTGGTTCATTGGAGTAGGTTTCCATTCACAATGAACATTTGTCTGCAGATGCATTTATAAACAGCTGTGGTTTTCTTTGGGTGTATATGGTGTTATTATCCAGACCATCTGGTCATTTTACTGATGGTGTTTCTTATTTGGGCTCTGTTTCTGACATAATAATTTATTATCTTTAATCTGCTTGATTTCTTCAGAGAGAACTTTTCCTTCTCTTACACCTCATGAACCACCCACCCCAAAGAAAAACTCAAAATAGAAAAGTAAGCTGACAATTGAAAAAGTTTAGAAGGATTGAGTAGATCTTTCTAAAGGTCACTGCTTGGCCTGGTAATTTTTTCTCTCTTTTAACTATAAAATGTAGTCTGATTAGAAAGAAAGATCAATTTAAAAACAACAATGCTACATTAATATCTTAAAAATAAATTGTTTCCAAATATATATATGTTCTGGGATTTATTTGTTTGATTTATTGTTTCTTTAATTTTAGAAACTTTGGCCATGCCACAAATGATTAAGAAACAACAGCTTTATTTTTTCAGGCTTATCATGCTAGTCCATGCTTTTCTTACCAGCATTTTTAGTCAGAGCAATATAATCATGGAGGGGAAAAAAATAAGAAAATAATGGGTTTTCTTTAAAATACATCCATCTAGGAGCAACATAGGACTCTAAAAGTATGCAGTTTTTTTATTCAGGTATAAGAAGTAAATTTTTTAAATGTGGAAAGGTACAAGGAAGTGGCACTATAATATGAGTCAAATATGTAATGAATATAATAGTAGTCAAAAAAAGTAGAAAAAAATGTAAGTTACATTCCTGTAATTGTCATATTAAAAAATATAAATTACTGGTCTTTGATATTAAATGTGTGTATAAATTTAAGTAAGACTATATTAGAAAAATATTAAATATGGAAAAAGAATTTGTAATTTCTGATGTAAGGACTAAGTCTATCAATGACCTAGAAAACCCAGCAAAATAGTTCGATTATTATAAAAAATAATGTAAATAAGAACATTTATTCCCCATAGGCAAAACACTCTGACATTAATTGTAGCAATGTTTTCTTAGGTCAGGTCAGTCTCCCAAGGCAATAGTAATGAAAGCAAAAATGAGACTTAATTCAACTTAAAGGCTTTTGCACAGCAAAGGAAACCATAAAGAAAACAAAAAGACAGCCTACAGCTTGGGAGAAAATATTTGCAAATGATGTGACCAGTAAGAGGTTAATTTAAAAATATATACAAACAAATTTTACAGCCCAGTATAAGAAGAAACCCAATCAAAGGAACTGGCACAAGACCTTCCTGGAAGTCCAGTGGTTAAGAACCCACACTTCATTGCAGGGGGCACAGGTTCAATCCCTGAGTGGGAACTAGGATCCCGCATGCTGCATGGTGCAATCAAAAAATAAATAAATAAAAATAAAATTGTAAAATGTTTTAATTGGGAAAAAAATTGGCAGAAGACTTAAAGAGATATTTCTCCAAGGAAGACATACAGATAGCCAATAAGCATATGAAAAGATGCTCAAAAAGTCTATAAATAATAAATGCTGGAGAGGGTGTGGAGAAAAAGGAGTCATCCTACACTATTGGTGGGAATGTAGATTGGTGCAGCCACTATGGAAAACAGTATAGAGGTTCCTCAGAAAACTACATGTAAAATGACCGTATGGTCCTACAATCCCACTCCTGGGCATATATCCAGAGAAAAGTCTAATTTGAAGATATACACGCAGCCCAAATGTTCATTGTAGCACTGTTTACAATAACCAAGACACGTGTATATATATGTATATATATACATGTATTTGCAACAACATGGATGGATGTAGAGACTATCTTACTAAGCCAGCCCAAGAAAAATATCACATAATATCACTTATATGTGGAATTTAAACTATGATACAAAAGAACTTATCAACAAAACAGACAGGCTTACAGATATAGAAAACAACTTGCAGATATAGAAAACAAAACTTACAGTTACCAAAGGGGAAAGAGACAAGTAGGGTTAAATCAAGAGTTTGGGATTAGCAGATATTAACTATTATATGTGAAGCAAATAAACAACAAAGTCCTACTGAGTAGCACAGGAAACTATATCCAACATTTTGTAATAACTTATAATGGAAAAGAATGTGAAAAAGAATAGATATCTGATATATATATATATATATATATATATACATATCTGAATCACTTTGTTGTACACTAGAAGTTAACACAATATTGTAAATCAACTATACTTCAATTTTAAAAAATAAGATTAGATTTATAAAGGCACAGAAAAATGAAATAAAGGTAATAAATGTCAAAACTGAAAAGAAACCATTTATTCCTCTTTAATGTCAGTGGAAATGGTAGGTTTTAAGTTAGAAAAAAGTGGTTAAAGGATCAATATTTTTAAATTGATGATATGGAAGAAATAGAAGGCACAGAACGTATCTAGGGTAAATAAACTTTGCACTTGTTGTATATTCATTTAAATAACCAAATGCCTGTGGCACCTAGATTGTTTTAGTTCAGTTCAGTTCAGTTCAGTTGCTCAGTTGTGTCCGACGCCTTGCCACCCCATGAACCGCAGCACGCTAGGCCTCCCTGTCCATCACCAACTCCCGGAGTTCACTCAAACTCATGTCCATCAAGTCCGTGATGCCATCCAGCCATCTCAGCCTCTGTCGTCCTCTTATCATCCTGCCCCCAATCCCTCCCAGCATCATGGTCTTTTCTAATGAGTCAACTCTTCGCATGAGGTGGCCAAATTATAGGAGTTTCAGCTTTAGCATCAGTCCTTCCAATGAACACCCAGGAGTGATCTCCTGTAGAATGGACTGGTTGAATCTCCTTGCAGTCCAAGGGACTCTCAAGAGTCTTCTCCAACACCACAGTTCAAAAGCATCAATTCTTTGGCGCTCAGCTTTCTTCACAGTCCAACTCTCACATCCATACATGACCACGGGAAAAACGATAGCCTTGACTAGAGGCACCTTTGTTGGCAAAGTAATGTCTCTGCTTTTGAATATGCTATCTAGGTTGGTCATAACTTTTGTTCCAAAGGGGTAAGCATCTTTTAATTTCATGGCTGCAATCACCATCTGCAGTGATTTTGGAGCCCCTGAAAAATTGTTTCTACTGTTTCCCCATGTATTTCCCATGAAGTGATGGGACCAGATGCCATGGTCTTCGTTTTCTGAATGTTGAGCTTTAAGCCAAATTTTTGCTCTCCTCTTTCACCTTCATCAAGAGGCTCTTTAGTTCCTCTTCACTTTCTGCCATATGGTGGTGTCATCTGCATATCTGAGGTTATTGATATTTCTCCCAGCAATCTTGATTCCAGCTTGTGCTTCTTCCAGCCCAGCGTTTCTCACAATGTACTCTGCATATAAGTTAAATAAGCAGGGTGACAATATAAAGCCTTGACGTATTCCTTTTCCTATTTGGAACCAGTCTGTTGTTCCATGTCCAGTTCTAACTGTTGCTTCCTGATCTGCATATAGGTTTCTCAAGAAGCAGGTCAGGTGGTCTGGTATTCCCATCTCTCTCAGAATTTTCCACAGTTTCTTGTGATCCACACAGTCAAAGGCTTTGGCATAGTCAATAAAGCAGAAATAGATGTTTTTCTGGAACTCTCTTGCTTTTCCCATGATCCAGCGGATGTTGGCAATTTGATCTCTGGTTCCTTGCCTTGTCTAAAACCAGCTTGAATGTCTGGAAGTTCACGGTTCACATATTGCTGAAGCCTGGTTTGGAGAATTTTGAGCATTACTTTACTAGCGTGTGAGATGAGTGCAATTGTGTGGTAGTTTGAGCATTCTTTGGCATTGACTTTCTTTGGGACTGGAATGAAAACTGACCTTTTCCAGTCCTGTGGCCACTGCTGAGTTTTCCAAATTTGCTGGCATAGTGAGTGCAGCACTTTCACAGCAACATCTTTCAGGATTTGAAATAGCTCAACTGGAATTCCATCACCTCCACTAGGTTTGTTCGTAGTGCTGTTTTCTAAGGCCCACTTGACAGGATGTCTGGCTCTCGATGAGTGATCACACCATCGTGATTATCTGGGTCATGAAGATCTTTTTTGGAAATGGCAACCCACTCCAGTATTCTTGCCTGGAGAATACCATGGACAGAGGTTCTTGGTGGGCCACAGTACACTGGTCACAAAGAGTCGGACATGATTGAGTGACTTCACTTTCACTTTCACTTTTTTTCTGTGTATTCTTGCCACCTCTTCTTAATATCTTCTGCTTCTGTTAGGTCCATGCCATTATTGTCCTTTATCGAGCCCATCTTTGCATGAAATGTTCCCTTGGTATCTTTAATTTTCTTGAAGAGATCTCTAGTCTTTCCCATTCTGTTGTTTTCCTCTATTTCATTGCATTGATCACTGAAGAAGGCTTTCTTATCTCTCCTTGCTTTCTTTGGAACTCTGCGGATGCTTATATCTTTCCTTTTCTCCTTTGCTTTTCGCCTCTCTTCCTTTCACAGCTATTTGTAAGGCCTCCTCAGACAGCCATTTTGCTTTTTTGCATTTCTTTTCCGTGGGGATGGTCTTGATCCCTGTCTCCTATACAATGTCTCAAACCTCCGTCCATAGTTCATCAGGCACTCTGTCTATCAGATCTAGGCCCTTAAATCTGTATCTCACTTCCACAGTAATCATAAGGGATTTGACTTAGGTCATAACTGAGTGGTCTAGTGGTTTTTCCCACTTTCTTCAATTTGAGTCTGAATTTGGCAATATGGAGTTCATGATCCAAGCCACAGTCAGCTCCTGGTCTTCTTTTGTTGACTGTATAGAGCTTCTCCATCTTTGGCTGCAAAGAATATAATCAATCTGATTTCGGTGTTGACCATCTGGTGTGTCCATGTGTAGAGTCTTCTCTTGTGTTGTTGGAAGAGGGTGTTTGCTATGACCAGTGCATTCTCTTGGCAAAACTCTATTAGCCTTTGCTCTGCTTCATTCCATATTCCAAAGCTAAATTTGCCTGTTACTCCAGGTGTTTCTTGACTTCCTACTTTTACATTCCAGTCCCTTATAATGAAAAGGACATCTTTTTTGGGTGTTAGTTCTAAAAGGCCTTGTAGGTCTTCATAAAACCATTCAACTTCAGCTTCTTCAGCATTACCAGTTGAAGGATAGGTTTGGATTACTGTGATATTGAATGGTTTGCCTTGGAGACGAACAGAGATCATTCTGTCGTTTTTGAGATTGCATCTGAGTACTGCATTTCGGACTCTTTTGTTGACCATGATGGCTACTCCATTTCTTCTGAGGGATTCCTGCCCGCAGTAGTAGATATAATGGTCATCTGAGTTAAATTCACCCATTCCAGTCCATTTTAGTTCACTGATTCCTAGAATGTTGACGTTCACCCTTGCCATCTCTTGTTTGACCACTTCCAATTTGCCTTGATTCATGGATCTGACATTCCAGGTTCCTATGCAATATTGCTCTTACAGCATCAGATCTTGCTTCTATCACCAGTCACATCCACAACTGGGTATTGTTTTTGCTTTGGCTCCATCCCTTCATTCTTTCTGGAGTTATTTCTCCACTGATCTCCAGTAGCATATTGGGCACCTACTGACTTGGGAAGTTCACCTTTCAGTATCCCATCATTTTGCCTTTTCCTACTGTTCATGGGTTCTCAAGGCAAGAATACTTAAGTGGTTTGCCATTCCCTTCTCCAGTGGACCACATTCTGTCAGACCTCTCCACCATGACCTGCCCATCGTGGGTGGCCCCACACAGCGTGACTTAGCTTCATTGAGTTAGACATGGCTGTGGTCCATGTGATCAGACTGGCTAGTTTTCCGTGATTATGGTTTCAATCTGTCTGCCCTCTGATGCCCTTTTGCAACAGTTACCGTCTTATTTGGGTTTATCTTACCTTGGACGTGGGGTATCTCTTCATGGCTGCTTCAGCAAAACACAGCTGCTGCTCCTTTAGAATATATTTATTCTTAGGTTACTTGTTTAAAATAATTTTAGAAGTGAAGATATGACATAAAAGATAAATAGGGAATGTTGAACTTATGGATAGCTCTTTCTGAGAGTAATTTCAGTGGTAGGGAATTTTAGCACTTTCTTATGACTAATATAAGAACTTACCTTCATAACAATGATTGTTAAAGGCTGCTAACATTACAAGAAGAGGGATACTCAGACATTATGAACCTCCCAGTGGAGTTCAACACCACCTATGAAGTAATTTTGCTTAACATAAAATTACACTTGACACTGATCCATCTCTCTTAACTGTGTATATGAAATGCAGAAGAAATACACACATGTAAAATGACCCCATGAAGAGGAAATCAGCTAAGTCTAAACTGTGGGAAAATCTGTAAGACAAAATACAGTCTCTTCAACAAAGAGGTGAAAAGAAAAGCAAAATAGATCAGAGAGGTCCAAATAGGGTAAAAAGAAATTTAAGAAATATCCCAATCAGTATTCGTGCCTTGAGAACCCCGTGATCAGTATGAAAAGGCAAAATGATAGGATACCAAAGAGGAACTCCCCAGGTCATTAGGTGCCCAATATGCTACTGGAGATCAGTGGAGAAATAACTCCAGAAAGAATGAAGGGATGGAGCCAAAGCAAAAACAATACCCAGTTGTGGATGTGACTGGTGATAGAAGCAAGATCCGATGCTATAAGAGCAATATTGCACAGGAACCTGGAATGTCAGGTCCATGAATCAAGGCAAATTGGAAGTGGTCAAACAAGAGATGGCAAGGGTGAACGTCAACATTCTAGGAATCAGCGAACTAAAATGGACTGGAATGGGTGAATTTAACTCAGATGACCATTATATCTACTACTGCGGGCAGGAATCCCTCAGAAGAAATGGAGTAGCCATCATGGTCAACAAAAGAGTCCGAAATGCAGTACTCAGATGCAGTCTCAAAAACGACAGAATGATCTCTGTTCGTCTCCAAGGCAAACCATTCAATATCACAGTAATCCAAACCTATCCTTAACTGGTAATGCTGAAGAAGCTGAAGTTGAACGGTTTTATGAAGACCTACAAGGCCTTTTAGAACTAACACCCAAAAAAGATGTCCTTTTCATTATAGGGGACTGGAATGCAGAAGTAGGAAGTCAAGAAACACCTGGAGTAACAGGCAAATTTGGCCTTGGAATGCGGAATGAAGCAGGGCAAAGACTGATAGAGTTTTGCCAAGAGAATGCACTGGTCATAGCAAACACCCACTTCCAACAACGCAAGAGAAGACTCTACACATGGACATCACCAGATGGTCAACACCAAAATCAGATTGATTATATTCTTTGCAGCCAAAGATGGAGAAGCTCTATACAGTCAACAAAAACAAGACCAGGAGCTGACTGTGGCTCAGATCATGAACTCTTTACTACCAAATTCAGACTCAAATTGAAGAAAGCAGGGAAAACCACTAGACCATTCAGGTATGACCTAAGTCAAATCCCTTATGATTATACAGTGGAAGTGAGAAGTAGATTTAAGGGACTAGATCTGATAGATAGAGTGCCTGATGAACTATGGAATGAGGTCTGTGACATTGTACAGGAGACACGGATCAAGACCATCCCCACGGAAAAGAAATGCAAAAAAGCAAAATGGCTGTCTGGGGAGGCCTTACAAATAGCTGTGAAAGTAAGAGAGGCAAAAAGCAAAGGAGAAAAGGAAAGATATAAGCATCTGAATGCAGAGTTCCAAAGAATAGCAAGGAGAGATAAGAAAGCCTTCTTCAGTGATCAATGCAAAGAAATAGAGGAAAAGAACAGAATGGGAAAGACTAGAGATCTCTTCAAGAAAATTAGAGATACCAAGGGAACATTTCATGCAAAGATGGGCTCGACAAAGGACAGAAATGGTATGGACCTAACAGAAGCAGAAGATATTAAGAAGAGGTGGCAAGAATACACAGAAGAACTGTACAAAAAGATCTTCATGACCCAGATAATCATGATGATGTGATCACTAATCTAGAGCCAGACATCTTGGAATGTGAAGTCAAGTGGGCCTTAGAAAGCATCACTATGAACAAAGCTAGTGAAGGTGATGGAATTCCAGTTGAGCTGTTTCAAATCCTGAAAGATGATGCTGTGAAAGTGCTGCACTCACTATGCCAGCAAATTTGGAAAACTCAGCAGTGGCCACAGGACTGGAAAAGGTCAGTTTTCATTCCAGTCCCAAAGAAAGGCAATGCCAAAGAATGCTCAAACTACCACACAATTGCACTCATCTCACATGCTAGTAAAGTAATGCTCAAAATTCTCCAAGCCAGGCTTCAGCAAAACGTGAACTGTGAACTCCCTGATGTTCAAGCTGGTTTTAGAAAAGGCAGAGGAACCAGAGATCAAATTGCCAACATCCGCTGGATCATGAGAAAAGCAAGAGAGTTCCAGAAAAACATCTATTTCTGCTTTATTGACTATGCCAAAGCCTTTGACTGTGTGGATCACAATAAACTGTGGAAAATTCTGAGAGAGATGGGAATACCAAACCACCTGACCTGCCTCTTGAGAAATCTGTATGCAGGTCAGGAAGCAACAGTTAGAACTGGACATGGAACAACAGACTGGTTCCAAATAGGAAAAGGAGTATGTCAAGGCTGTATATTGTCACCCTGCTTATTTAACTTCTATTCAGAGTACATCATGAGAAACGCTGGACTGGAAGAAACACAAGCTGGAATCAAGATTGCTGGGAGAAATACCAATAACCTTAGATATGCAGATGACACGACCATATGGCAGAAAGTGAAGAGGAGCTAAAAAGCCTCTTGATGAAGGTGAAAGAGGAGAGCGAAAAAGTTGGCTTAAAGCTCAGCATTCAGAAAACGAAGATCATGGCATCCGGTCCCATCACTTCATGGGAAATAGATGGGGAAACAGTGGAAACAGTGTCAGAATTTATTTTCTGGGGCTCCTAAATCACTGCAGATGATGACTGCAGCCATGAAATTAAAAGGTGCTTACTCCTTGGAAGAAAAGTTATGACCAACCTAGATAGTATATTCAAAAGCAGAGACATTACTTTGCCAAAAAAGGTGCATCTAGTCAAGGCCATGGTTTTTCCTGTGGTCATGTATGGATGTGAGAGTTGGACTGTGAAGAAGTCTGAGCGCCGAAGAATTGATACTTTTGAACTGTGGTGTTGGAGAAGACTCTTGAGAGTCCCTTGGACTGCAAGGAGATCCAACCAGTCCATTCTGAAGGAGATCAGCCCTGGGATTTCTTTGGAAGGAATGATGCTAAAGCTGAAACTCCAGTACTTTGGCCACCTCATGCGAAGAGTTGACTCATTGAAAAGGACTCTGATGCTGGGAGGGATTGGGGGCAGGAGGAGAAAGGGATGACAGAGGATGAGATGGCTGGATGGCATCACTGACTTGATGGACGTGAGTCTGAGTGAACTCCAGGAGATGCTGATGGACAGGGAGGCCTGGCGTGCTGTGATTCATGGAGTCGCAGAGTCGGACACGACTGAGCGACTGAACTGAACTGAACTACAGTATATGAATATTTTTTGGATTAGAGACTGTAAAAATTAATAAACAGAAACCTCAATTAAAATAGGAAGTCAAAAGGGGGAGCTTTTATGTTTTCTGTGAGAGTGGAATCCAGTAAGGTGAAAAAAGACCTTCTCCTCTTGCCTGGCAAGAGCTCGGCCAGTAAGAGACAGTCACAACTTAACCAGTGAAAACCTGCTATACTTGATCTCTCAATTCCTCCAGTGGACACTTTGTTTGCTATAGGCCTCCCAACTTCCTCTCTTTGAAAGAGTTCTGCTTTCTTCATTGCAGGGATCATGTATGTATCCCACCATGTTAGCAGACCTCAGATTGTAATTCTTTGCTGACCCCAAATAATTTATCCATTTTTGCTGGAGAAACAGTCAGCAGTCTACTGAGTTTAAGTCAACATTTTGGCGGTCCATACAGGAATCCAGAGAAGACCCCTAATGACTCAGGGGCTGATAAGCAAACAGGTGTAGTACCCAAGTGGAGCCTCCTGTTGCTCATTGCTTTTCTAGCCAACTCTGGGGTTTGAGGGAAAGTGTTTCTCCTGGATCTGAGTTTCCTCACTCTTTGCATTTTGAAGTTCTCCAGGCCTTATTTGGGATCTATTTTAAGGTTTTTTCTCTTCTGGTTAAGACTTTCTTCTGTATGAGAATATTCCTTTTGTACTTTGGCCTGACTCTTTGAAGCCAGGCTGTTCCAACTGAAACTGTGCTATCCCTCAGCCAGATACTTTCAGGAAAGAGAAGTGTTCTGTTGGAATTGTGCTTGTAAACTGTTAGCCTGGCTCCTTGGAATTTAGGCTGTTTCATTAGAGTTGCCCTAAACACACTTCAGCATGGATCCTTTAGGATGAAACTGTTTCTCAGAACTAGCTGGTGTGAGGCCTATAGATTATTTAAGCTGTTTGAGGTGTTGAAGCTGCTTGAACAGTTTAGGGTGTTTAAAGTTAAGTGCTTCAAAGTGCGTCTAGGCCTCTAACCAGCCTTTCCAATGTCTCCAAATTCTCAACTGTAGAGGGTCTTCCCAATCCTCCCTCTTAATCGGCTAGAGAAACACTACTCCAGACTGGGGATGAATCTCTTCCAGTCCTAAATGACATGGAAGTCACACTGTCAGTACTCAACTCACTACCATAAATCAGAGCCAACTCAGAATACTAAAACATTTCAAACAGTGGAGATCTCTGATGAACCTCAGAAGGCTTCTAACTCTGAACCTATTCCCTTTTGTTTAGGTCCTTGGATACGTACACTTTGGTCCTTAGTCCCTCTGCCCCTGTTTATTTACTAGGCTGTGTGTGTGTGTGTGTGTGTGTGTGTGTGTTGCTCAGTTGCTGAGTCATGTCTGACTCTTTGGACTCCATTGACTGTAGCCTGCCAAGCTCCTCTGTCCATGGGATTCTCTAGGCAAGAAGTACTGGAGTGTGTTGCCATTTCCTTCTCCAGGGGATCTTCCTGACCCAGGGACTGAACCCATGTCTCTTACATCTCCTGCATTGGCAGGCAGGTGGATTCTTTGCCACTGCACCACCTGGGAAGCCCTAGTAGGTTGGGACTTCTTAGAAAAGTATCATACCAGAGATTCTTTTTCCCAAAAAGGGGAAGTAATTCTAGAATTTGACCATAAATAGGGCAGCCAAGCTGGTAAATTAAACGACATTTTGAAATCTTCTTTGCTACATCTCTGATGATACTGGAGCTGATTCAGGAAACAGGAAACATTTGTCTCTATTGAATCAGTTATCACATTCCTTACAGGCAAAATCTGCAATTGATATTGGCAAAATTCATAGCATACCTTCCACCAAGATTCAAATAGATCCCTGAAAATATCTTCCTAGAAGTAATGAATGACCTATAAGTAATATAACCCTTCAAGGTATAAAGCCCATAATAGAGGATTACAAGACTTAAGGCTTCATTATCCTTGTGCTAGACCCTGTAATACTCTTTTTTTTACTGATGAGAAAAACCCAAGATCTTGTCCTGGGGCCCTGAGCAATAAACAACATTGTTATCCCTCAACACACCCTATTGTTTCTAACCCTCATGTACCACCAACATCCGTTTTCATCAGAAGCAAATTCTTTATTGCAACTGATTTTTGCAGTGCATTCATTACTATTCCTGTCAATGAAGCTAGCCAATACCTTCTGCCTTCACTTGAGAAGAAAACCAAAATTACCTGGACAGAAATGCCTCAGGGTTTTACTGAGAGTCCTTATTGCTCACAAATCCTGAAGGCTGAGCTCCTGATATAAAGCTTCCTAGAGTTCTCCTTTGTCACAATATGTGGACCATTTGTTCTTTTGCTCTTCTTCTCAAGCTTTCTCGTAGGAAGACAGCATCCACTTGCTAAAGCTTTTAGAAATACAAAGTCATCGCAAGAAAACTTGGAGTTTGCTCAAACATAGCCTTAGTATCAAGTCTATGCCCCAACCAGTAATGCTGAAAAAGATGAAGTAACGGTTCTATGAAGACCTACAAGACCTTTTAGAACTAACACCCAAAAAAGATGTCCTTTTCATTTTATGGGACTAGAATCCAAAAGTAGGAAGTCAAGAAATACCTGGAGTAACAGGCAAATTTGGCCTTGGAGTACAGAATGAAGCAGGGCAAAGACTAATAGAGTCTTGCCAAGAAAATGCACTGGTCATAGCAAATACCCTCTTCCAGCAACACAAGAGAAGACTCTACACATGGACATCACCAGATGGTCAACACCAAAATCAGATTGATTATATTCTTTGCAGCAAAAGATAGAGAAGGTCTAAACAGTCAGCAAAAACAAGACTAGAAGCTGACTATCGCTTGGATCATGAACTCCGTATTGCCAAATTCAGACTTAAATTGAAGAAAGTAGGGAAAACCACTAGACCATTCAGGTATGACCTAAGTCAAATCCCTAATGATTATACAGTGAAAGTGAGAAATAGATTTAAGGGACTAGATCTGATAGACAGAGTGCCTGATGAACTATGGACGGAGGTTCATGACATTGTACAGGAGACACGGATCAAGACCATCCCCACAGAAAAGAAATGCAAAAAAGCAAAATGGCTGTCTGAGGAGGCCTTACAAATAGCTGTGAAAGGAAGAGAAGTGAAAGGCAAAGGAGAAAAGGAAAGATATAAGCATCTGAATGCAGAGTTCCAAAGAATAGCAAGAAGAGATAAGAAAGCCTTCTTCAGTGATCAATGCAAAGAAATAGAGGAAAAGAACAGAATGGGAAAGACTAGAGATCTCTTCAAGAAAATTAGAGATACCAAGGGAACATTTCATGCAAAGATGGGCTTGATAAAGGACAGAAATGCTATGAACCTAACAGAAGCAGAAGATATTAAGAAGAGGTGGCAAGAATACACAGAAGAAAAGAGCTTCAAAAAAGAGCTTCATGTACAAAACAGAGATTCATGACCCAGATCATCACGATGGTGTGATCACTCACCTAGAACCAGACATCCTGGAATGTGAAGTCAAGTGGGCATTAGAAAGCATCACTACGAACAAAGCTAGTGAAGGTGATGGAATTCCAGTTGAGCTGTTTCAAATCCTGAAAGATGATGCTGTGAAAGGGCTGCACTCAATATGCCAGCAAATTCGGAAAACTCAGTAGTGGCCGCAGGACTGGAAAAGGTCAGTTTTCATTCCAGTCCCAAAGAAAGGCAATGCCAAAGAATGCTCAAACTACCGCACAATTGCACTCATCTCACATGCTAGTAAAGTAATGCTCAAAATTCTCCAAGCCAGGCTTCAGCAATACATGAACCGTGCACTTCCAGATGTTCAAGCTGGTTTTAAGAAAAGGCAGAGGAACCAGAGATCAAATTGCCAACATCCACTGGATCATGGAAAAAGCAAGAGAGTTCCAGAAAAACATCTATTTCTGCTTTATTGACTATGCCAAAGTCTTTGACTGTGTGGATCACAATAAACTGTGGAAAATTCTGAAAGAGATGGGAAAACCAAACCACCTGACCTGACTCTTGAGAAACCTGTATGCAGGTCAGGAAGCAACAGTTAGAACTGGACATGGAATGACAGGCTGGTTTCAAATAGGAAAAGGAATACATCAAGGCTGTATATTGTCACCCTGCTTATTTAACTTCTATGCAGAGTACATCATGAGAAACGCTGGGCTGGAAGAAGCACAAGCTGGAATCAAGATTGCCAGGAGAAATATCAATAACCTCAGATATGCAGATGACACCACCCTGATGGAAGAAAGTGAAGAGGAACTAAAAGCCTCTTGATGAAGGTGAAAGAGGAGAGCGAAAAAGTTGGCTTAAAGCTCAACATTCAGAAAACGAAGACCATGGCATCTGGTCCCATCACTTCATGGGAAATAGATGGGGAAACAGTGGAAACAGTGTCAGACTTTATTTTTGGGGGCTCCAGAATCACTGCAGATGGTGACTGCAGCCATGAAATTAAAAGACGCTTACTCCTTGGAAGAAAAGTTATGACCAACCTAGATAGCATATTCAAAAGCAGAGACATTACTTTGCCAAAAAAGTTGTCTAGTCAAGGCTATGGTTTTCCAAGTGGTCATGTATGGATGGGAGAGTTGGACTATGAAGAAAGCTGAGCACTGAAGAACTGATGCTTTTGAACTGTGATGTTGGAGAAGACTCTTGAGAGTCCCTTGGACTGCAAGGAGATCCAACCAGTCCATTCTAAAGGAGATCAACCCTGGGATTTCTAATGGGAATGATGCTAAAGCTGAAGCTCCAGTACTTTGGCCACCTCATGCAAAGAGCTGACTCATTGGATAAGACTCTGATGCTGGGAGGGATTGGGGGCAGGAGGAGAAGTGGACGACCGAGGATGAGATGGCTGGATGGCATCACGGACTCGATGGACGTGAGTCTGAGTGAACTCCAGGAGATGGTGATGGACAGGGAGGCCTGGCGTGCTGCGATTCATGGGGTTGCAAAGAGTAGGACATGACTGAGCGACTGAACTGAACTGAACTGAACTGAATTTTAAAACAAGGGCTACATCTATATTCTGATAGGCTTCCTGGTGTTCAAAACCCCAAACTAAGCATCAGCTGTGAGGTTTTCTTAAGTCAGTTGTGTATGGCCAGCATTGGATTCCAAATTTCTCTCTTATGGCCAAATTTTCATGGTTTTTTTTTTTTTTTTTTTTTTTTTTACTGAAGAGCAACTTGCCCAACACAATTTTATGGAAAGAACTGGGTGACCCAGACTTTAAGGGCCTTGAAGAAGAGTTTGATAAGCACACCTACCCTTGGATTCCCAATGGTCAGATTCTCATTTTCCTTTTTGTGTATAAAAATGAAGAGAATGCCCTTGAGGTATTCACCCAAACCGTTGGGACCACCATTAACCCATAGGTTGTTACAGCCAGCAACTGGATCCCCCTTACCTTAGAGCCATTACTGCCACTGACCTTTTGGTTAAGACCATCAAGAAAATCTTTATGGGATCCTCTTTATCCATTTTTTACCTCATGAAATAAAAGTCCTCCTGAATCCCATCCTACTCAGGATTTCTCAGTCAACCATCTCACCTTCTATGAAGTTCTTTAGTTAACTGCTCCTCACATAATTTTTATATTGTAATAGCCTTAACACTGCTACTCTTCTCCCCTTCGTCTCCAGTGAAGTCCCTCGTGATTGCTTAAGGCTGAAATATCACTTCCTGACTGTTCATAATGATCTGCTGGAAATAGCTTTGGGTAACACTGACCTCCTGTGTTTCATTTCCCAATCTATTCACTTTCCCTCCAACATGAGACGCCACACATAGGAGAGGCCCTTTCTGATATGGAGGGATAGAAAGGAACTGAAACTAGAAATCCAGACTCTAGATCAGCAGTGTTTTCAGAGAAAGATCTTCATCAAAAGGGGAAAATGTAAAATATTAATAAACAGAAACCTTACTTACATAAAATTGAGAAAACAGAAGGGCAGTTTCTCACACTCTTTGATGACAGCAGAGCCCAAGGAGAAGAACATAGACTTCTTTCTTGGCAAAAGCTCAGACAATGAGAGACTGTTATGACTCAGCCAATAGGAAGCCACTGTACTTCAAACTCTTAACTCCTCCAATAGATATTTTGTTAACTCTAGCCCTCCGAATTTTCTTTTCTCCTCTTTAAAAGATTTCTCCTCTCCTATCTGTAGAGGGAGTTGTACAGACTCTCCATGGCTTCAGACCCCAAATTGCAAATCTTTACTGATTCTGAACAAACTCTTTCTTGCTGGAAAAATAACTGGCAGTCTATTTGCTATAGGTCAACAAAACAAAAAGGAAACATAATTTTATAATAAAATTATAAGATAATTTTGTATATCAAAAGAAGGATTAATTAATTTGTTAGATATGAGCTTCCCTTGTGGCTCAGCTGGTAAAGAATCTGCTGGCAACATGGATGATCTGGGTCCTATCCTTGGGTTGGGAAGATCCCTTAGAGAAGGGAAAGGCTACCCACTCCAGTGTTCTGGCCTGGAGAACTCCATGGAGTGTATATGTATAGTCTCTGGGGTTGCAAAGAGTTGAACATGACTGAGTGACTTGACTTACTTACTTAAATGCAGCAATAGCATTATGGTTATACATATATTTTAGAGATACATGCTGAAGTATTTAGAGATAAAATAATATGGTGTCTAAATTTTTCTTTAATTTGTGGTGAGAGAGAAACAAAGATTGGCTATAAGATGATACTATTCTCTTTACTTTTATATATGGAAGACATTCACTATCATAAAATGTTTTATAAGAAAGAAATGATTAGTCATATAAGAGAAATACTGTTATACTCTACAACATAGAGTGTTATTTTTAATACTATAATAATTTAATACATAATTAAATCAAAATAATATTATATTGTAATTCTAAAGACCCTTGTAGGAAGAGAACTTGCTCCCTTCCTTGGAAAACCAGTGCATGGCTTATTTTCCATGTGCACCACAATGCTTCAAGTAAGACAAATGCCGTGAATATGAAAACTGCAGTTTACAGCATATCATATATCTAGAACCAAGGGGAGATGAATCAGACAAAAAGTTGCAGTCATTCAGTTATACAGTCCTGCCAAGTTGGTCTGCGGCAACAGAACTCTCCAGTTAAGGTTTTTTTGTTAACAATCAGAGGTTCCATGTTTTCTGCAGGTTCTTTTTTTTTTTTACTGTGCTTTGGATGAGATTCATCACAGAATGAGAACTTTGGAACTCCAACAGTGGCAGTACAAAGCTTTTTATCTCCCAAACCCTCCATGCCAAAAGCATGTATTATCTTGGGGTTGTCTTTCTGGATGTGAAGGTTTTCCATAGATTTGCTCTGATGATATTTAACACAAAAATCTTTTGTAAGTTACATAACCAAGAGCAACTATCCCAGCAGCAGCGGTTACTGCTCTAATATGTTTTACTCTGAAATAATGACAAATTCTAAAAATGTTAAAAAAAAATTGTTTTGTTGTTATTGACATTTTTCAAAAGTAACAGAAAGTTAACAGAAAGTAAAGTCATATGAAACCAACAGTAATTTAATTATCTTCTATTCAAGCAATAAATCTTAAATGGAAGAGAAGCTTTTCACTCACTAAGGTTATAACTTGGTGCATAACTGAATCATTCATGTCGGGTCAGACTCCTGAGATAAGAGGAGATCATGAGCTGAAGAAATAACCTGAAAACTTTAAAAATGTCTCCAGAATGTTTCTGTCTAGATGCTTTGTGACAATGTAATTTATAATATGGAATATGTATGTAGTCTTTTCCCATTTCTGACACAGAAAAACTTCTGGAATTTTCAAGTGATGAGAGTAATCAAGGTGTCTTTTGTTATGTTAATGAGGCAACTTCTGGGAAGCACTGGGATGGGAGCTAGTGGTCAGGAGGGAAAAAAACCTTGTGATTAGAAGGTTGGAACTTTCAGTCCCTCTTCCTGATCACTGGGGAGAGGGGAGCGACTGAAGATTGAGTTCAATCACAAATGACTGATAGCCTAATCAATTTTGTATCTGTACTGAAGCCTACATACAAATTCACAAGGAATTTCAAGAGAGCTTCATTGGGAAGAATGGTGCACTTGGAGAGGCATGGAAGCTCTGCACCCTTCCCCATAGTTTGCCTTGTGCATCATGTCCATCTGGCTGTTCCCGAGTCATATTCTTTTATAATAAACCAGTAACCTAGTGAGTAAACTGGTTTTCTTGAGTGCTGTGAGCTGCTGAGCAAATTAAAAGGACCTAAGGGTCCTTGGGAACCTTTGGTTTATAGCTGGTGGCTCAGAAGCATAGGTGACAACCTGGGCTTGCACTTGACATCTGAAGCAGAGGGCAGTCTCGTGACAGTGAGCCCTTAATCTGGCGAACCTCCAGGTCGATAGTGTCAGAACTGTGTTGAATTGTAGGGCTCCCGGATGATATCAGAGAATTCTTGGTGGCGTGGGGAAAACCCCTGACCCGAACTGGAGTGAGAATCATTATTCCTTCAAGTTCCTTTTTAATGCTCCTAATCAATGACCCCTATCATTCTCAGTCCCACAGAAATTGTGCTATAAATTTTCATCCTTTCTTTCTTTCACTGCAGTTGCAGTCAGTTAACAAATCTTGATGAGTCTTGTTTACTAATGTGTTGTACATTGCCTTCTCCCATTTTTAATTTCCACACCTCACATCTGACTCCTCCTTAATAGCTGAATCCTCATACTACTGACATACTGCTTCCTAAAAGGCTGGTTTTGATCACATCATCCTATACTGAAGAACTTCCAGTCATCCTTCATTGTTTGATGTCAACCTTTATTTCTTTGCCCAACAGTCTACATTTTCCTTTATCCCCACATAATCTACAGCTGGCCCTTTCTTCTCCCCCCATGAAGTTTTGTTCTGTACTGAACCCCATTCTCCAAATGTCTCCACTCTGTCCTCAAAACCTACTCTTCATAAGCCCCTGTCCTCTAACTGTTGGGCTTCCCTGGTTAGGCTTGGTAAATAGGAAGTACTCTCAAGGGATATGAGCTGAATAAAACTAAAGGAGTTTAAAAGAAATTTTTTCTTTAAAATAGAATGGGGAAAAAAAAATCCCAAACAAAATTATTTTCTCTCCATCCTAATTAGAATCATAGTAAATTATATAGAACCTCAGAGTAAAAAGAGATCATAAAATTTATATACTCCAATGCCCTTCCAAAGTCAAAGTGTTCTATAGAATAGTCCCTAGCATATGTTCCCCTCTTTTCCAAGAAATTCCTTCAGCCTTTGAAAGCTTTCATTTTTAGAAAGTTCTCTCTTATATCAAACTTTCTACCTCCTCAGAGTTATATCCATTGACCTTGTCCACTCCCCTGGATCTTGAATGATAAAGGCCCCGTTTCCATCCTCATGATAGTACTTCATTATTTTATGATTGCTATCACTTGGTTTACTCTTCTCTAAGCTGGAAATTTCCAATTTTAAAAACTGTGCATGATGGGATGTGTTTTTGAGACTCATAGAGCCTGCTGACTAAATCTTCCTTGTGTGCTCACTACCTTAAGAGAACTCTTTTTTGGCAGGCAGCTGTGCTGTCTTAGATGCCTGATTTCTCTGTCATATGTGAGTTCCCTAGAATGAGTGACTGTGTCCTATTCATCCTGTGTTTCCATTTGCCTTGCCCAGTTATTAGCAGTTTCATTTTTATTTATTTTTGAACAAATAGATGGATGGATTCAGTTATTCCCCTTTAATGCTTCGATGTGCCTCTTCCTCTCAGAAACACAACTCAATAGTTCAAATGAGGTCTGGTGAGTAGAGAGAGGATTGAAGCCATACTTATTCAAGATAGAATATCATACTTCCTGTGACGCAGCTTGAGATTACATTAGCATGTTTTTTTTTCCTCAACCAAACACAGTATTGGCTCATATAAAATATTTTAAATTAAAATCAAACTTGTTTACATGTACATCCAAACCGTATCTTCCTAGCATGTATTGGTGTAATAGCACTTTTTTCTTATCTAAATATAAGAATAATGTTTATCCATGATGAGTTTATTCTTGCTGAATCTAACAAACCATGCTCTGAGATCATCTAGGATTCTGATACAATCATTCATTATATTTGTTATACCTCCTACTGGTGGCTCAGCTGGTAAAGAATCTGCCTGCAATGCAGGAGACCCCGGTTCGATTCCTGTCTCAGGAAGGGGTAGGAGAAGGGATAGGCTACCCACTCCAGTATTCATGGGCTTCCCTGGTGGCTCAGATTGTAAAGAATCCACCTGCAATGTGGGAGACCTGGGTTCAATCCCTGGGTTGGGAAGATCCTCTGGAATAGGGCGTGGCAACCCACTTCAGTATTCTTGCCTGGAGAATCCCCATGGACAGAGGAGCCTGGTGGGCTACAGTCCAGGGGTTGCAAAGAGTAGGACATAGCTGAACAACTAAGCACAGCACCTTTTCTTTGCTAATTATGATAATGTCTAATAGTTCTTTTTTCCATGTATTGATAAAAGTTTTAATTTACTCATTAATTTAATCAATGACTATTAATTGAGCATCTAGTAAATGCAAGCGCTTATTCTCGGTGCTGGAGATGAAGCTTACATTCTAGGGTTCAGTTCAATTCAGTTCATTCACTCAGTCGTGTCCAACTCTTTGCGACCCCATGAATCGCAGCACGCCAAGCCTCCCTGTCCATCACCAACTCCCAGAGTTCACTCAAACTCATGTCCATCAAGTCAGTGATGCCATCCAGCCATCTCATCCTCTGTTGTCCCCTTCTCCTCCTGCCCACAACCCCTCCCAGAAACAGAGTCTTTTCCAATGAGTCAACTCTTCACATGAGGTGGCCAAAGTATTGGAGTTTCAGCTTCAGCATCAGTCCTTCCAATGAACACCCAAGGCTAATCTCCTTCAGGATGGTCTGGTTGGATCTCCTTGCAGTCCAAGGGACTCTCAAGAGTCTTCTCCAACACCACAGTTCAAAAGCACCAATTCTTCAGCTCTCAGCTTTCTTCTCACATCCATACATGACCACTGGAAAAACCATAACCTTGACTAGACACACCTTTTTTGGCAAAATAATATCTTTGCTTTTGAATATGCTATCTAGGTTGGTCATAACTTTCATTCCAAGGAGTAAGCATCTTTCAATTTCATGGCTGCAGTCACCATCTGCAGTGATTTTGGAGCCCCCCAAAATAAAGTCTGACACTGTTTCCACTGTTTCCCCATCTATTTCCCATGAAGTATGGGACCAGATGCCATGATCTTCATTTTCTGAATGTTGAGCTTTAAGCCAACCTTTCATTCTCCTCTTTCACTTTCATCAAGAGGCTTTTTAGTTCCTCTTCACTTTCTGCCATAAGGGTGGTGTCATCTGCATATCTGAGGTTATTGATATTCTCCCGGCAATCTTGATTCCAGCTGTGCTTCCTCCAGCCCAGCATTTCTCATGATGTACTCTGCATAGAAATTAAATAAGCAGGGTGACAATATACAGCCTTGATGTACTCTTTTCCTATTGGGAACCAGTCTGTTGTTCCATGTCCAGTTCTAACTGTTGCTTCCTGACCTGCACATAGGTTTCTTAAGAGGCAGGTCAGGTGGTCTGTATTCCCATCTCTTTCAGAATTTTCCACAGTTTATTGTGATCCACACAGTCAAAGGCTTTGGCATAGTCAATAAAGCAGAAATAGATGTTTTTCTGGAACTCTCTTGCTTTTTTGATGATCCAGTGGATGTTGGCAGTTTGATCTCTGGTTCCTCTGCCTTTTCTAAAACCAGCTTGAACATCTGGAAGTTCATGGTTCATGTATTGCTGAAGCTTGACTTGGAGAATTTTGAGCATTACTTTATAGCATGAGTGCAATTGTGCGGTAGTTTGAGCATTCTTTGGCATTGCCTTTCTTTGGGATTGGAATGAAAACTGACCTTTTCCAGTCCTGTGGCCACTGCTGAGTTTTCCAAATTTGCTGGCATATTGAGTGCAGCCCTTTCACAGCATCATCTTTCGGGATTTGAAACAGCTCAACTGGAATTCCATCACCTCCACTAGCTTTGTTCGTAGTGATGCTTTCTAAGTCCCACTTGACTGCACATTCTAGGATGTCTGGCTCTAGGTGAGTGATCACAACATCGTGGTTATCTGGGTCGTGAAGCTCTTTTTTGTACAGTTCTTCTGTATATTCTTGCCATCTCTTCTTTTTTTTTTTTTTTTCTTTTTTATTCTCCCAATATCTTAATATCTTAATATTCTAGGCTAGTGTTTTACAAAGTCATCATGCATCAGAATAACTGGGAAGGCTGGTTAAGATACAGATTATTGTAATGGTCTCCACCATCAAAGTTTCTGACTTAATAGATCTGCTATGTGTGTGGCTGGCTAGAGATTCTGCATTTCTAACAAGTTCAGAGATGATGCTATCCAGGGCCCACACTTTGAGAATTACTATTCTAAGTAGAGATACACATTTAAATGCTAAGGAGTTAATTTTAAGTAAATGTGAGTTCACAAGTCTGAGGCTAGATCCTTGCCTATAGGACACTTCAAGTATTATTTTATATGTTGCTTACAAATATAACAAAAACAATAGGTGGACAATTAATTATGGTAAAAGAGATTATTCAATGTATTGGGAAGGAGTAAAGAACATACTAATAGGAAATCAAGCTATACTTTTATAAATTAATCAGTTAATTCAATTGAAATAAAATATTTAGTATTGTTTTTGTTTCTTAGTCACTAAGTTGTGTCTGAGTATTTTCGACCCTATGGACTATAGCCCACCAGGGTCTTATGGCCATGGATTTCCCAGGCAAGAATATTGGAGTGGGTTGCCCTTTCCTTCTCTAGGGGATCTTCCCAACCTAGGAACTTAACCCATATCTCCTGCATTGCAGGCAAATTCTTTACCTATGAGCCACCAGTTGAAATGTGAGCCAAATGCCCAGCTGAAACAGGGTATTGAAAAGATGAGTGGTGATTTTAAAGGGTTGTGACAGAGTCCTTCCTCTAGCCTGATTCCAAGCGTCCTGCTTCCAAAGTGGTAACTACAACAGAGACCCACTGCAGTGGTTTGCTGGAGCCATCCCTGTCCTGTTGCGTGAATAAACCTAATAATGCGTAAATCATACTTACTACCGAACTAAAACCGCCTACTCACTGTCAGAGTGTTTAGCATTTATAAGCTCATTAGATGGATAGTTCAGCTCTCAAGCACCCAAATGTTTTAGCTTTCATTTTGTCAATGACTCCAAATTTTTTGAAATAGAAATATCATGTTCGTGTTTGTTTTAGTTTTTGCCAGTTTTGAGTTCACTAATAGCTCCTACTTTATTATTTTATAGGTATTTACCTACCATGTTAGTCATTAATTTTCCCAAGATGGAGGCTTCATATTTTATATTATTTGAATTAAAGAGAAATGCAATTTTGTGTTGAGAAACTTACACCACTAACTGAGATAATTTAAAGTGTCTGGATGGTGCCATACGTTCAGAGCAGGAAGTAATCGTTTATGTGCGCAGTGACAAAGCAAGCTGCTGTAGACTGAATTATGCTCCTTTAAAATTCCTCTGTTGAAGTCCTATCTCCAGTGTGGTGGTATTTGGAAAGGGGGCCTTTGGGAGGTCGGTGCATTTAGAGAAGTTCATGAGGCTCTCATGATGAGATTAATCCTTTTATAAATGGGGACACCAGAGAGTTTGGGCCATTCCTCTCCCTGAAAGTGAGGACACTGGAAAAAGACCTGTCTACAAGCCACAAAGACAGCTCTCCCTAAAACCTGACCATGCCAGTACCCTGATCTTGGGCTTCTAGCCTCCAGAACTGTGGGAAATCAAATTTCTGCTATTTAATGCACATAGTTAGAGGTATTTTGTGATGGAAGTCCAAGTTGACTAAAACACAAAATGTTTTAAATGAAACTTTTAAATGAAATTAAAACCACCTCTACCATCTCTGCTAATAATAGTCAGAATTTTTCTGCAAATGAAACAGACTCAATTTGACTTTTTAAAGACTGATTGTACTGGAACTTTGAACATTACAAAGATATGACCTGATTGTTAATTTTCATTATATTTCATCACAGAAATAACCCATTAAAAAATAACAAGATGACTCTTAAATAAAGTTCGAGGCAAGGTACAAATTCAACTCCAGTACTTTGGCCACCTCATGCAAAGAGTTGACTCATCGGAAAAGACTTTGATGCTGGGAGGGATTGGGGGCAGGAGGAGAAGGGGACGACAGAGGATGGTGATAGATGGCATCACCGACTCGATGGACGTGAGTTTGAGTGAACTCCGGGAGTTGGTGATGGACAGGGAGGCCTGGCGTGCTGCGATTCATGGGGTCGCAAAGAGTCGGACACGACTGAGCAACTGAACTGAACTGAACTGAACTGCAACAAATTCTTCAGCTAAGAAACAACAGTGCCAACCCACGTATCCTTTCTCCTTTCTTTTACAAGAAAATCACTGACATTCAGAATGGTGCCCAGAGTCATAACTAGTTACGATTACTTGAACATACCATTCTTGGGTTATATAATTTGACATGCCACATGTATCCTCTTAAACTACAACTGTATCTTGTTAGGATGTGATAGCAGGCTAAGTTGTGTAGAAGATTCTAAGGGCTGAGGAGGATACTGATTGGCAACATCTGAGTCAGTCAGATGTTCAGATTTCCAGGAAAGGTCCCACAAACAACTGCTATAAGTGCATAGACAGTCAACTGTCAAAACAACAGCTTTTCTGTTTTCCAAAGCAATACATGTGTACAACCCATAAACAAACTGTCAAGGAGATTGTACATCTGGACAACACAGTTGCAAAGTTAATTTCGGTTGGAAGAAAACTATGCCTCTGGTTTTAATTTAGATGGAATTTTGATCAGAGAAAGAATCCTATCTTGGGCATTTCTGATACTTCTATGGACATGTGCAACAATTCTATGAGCTGCCAAACACAGATGATTCTGAGAAATAATACTTTGAGTGAAGTCAAGAAGTGTCTGAAGGCTTTGTCTCATGGACCAGCAACCCGGGCATTTAATATCATATTATAGACTCAGTATTTCAAGATTCATATTATAAAAATAACATGAAATAGTGAGTGGCGAAAACCACTGAACAGTTTCTCCTGCCTTAGAAGACTACGGCGAGTTTCTCTCACTCTTGGAAAAAAGCAATCACCATCATCAAAGTAGTGAAGCTTCTCTCATATTCTTACTTACTCAGAGCATTTGGAGCTTACTCAATCCTTCTCTTATTTCTGATATTACTAAGATCCATGTAAATCCACTGTCTCCAGGTAACAACGTGAAAGAACCAAGTATCTCTTTTCATCCCAGTCATTTTTAAGGGATAAATAAGCATATTTGTGGGACTTCTCTGGTAACCAGTGGTAAAGAATCCGCCTGCCAATGCAGAAGATGTGGGTTCAATCCCTGGGTCAGTCAGATCCTCTGGAGGAGGAAATGACAACCCACTCCAGTATTCTTGCTGGGGAAATCTCATGGCCAGAGGAACCTTGTGGGATACAGTCCATGGGGTCGCAAAAGACTTGGACATATAAGCATTGGTGATGGAGAATGAGTAACTTTCATGATGTTGCATAAGTGAGCTCATGCAAGAGTCAGATTCCGTTTACCCTGCTCTCAATCTTTCCTGCTTCTTTCTCCCGAGTAGGACATGGTCCACTGTGTCTTACAGCTGCCTTCTGTTCTCTTGTCACAGCAGTCTCTTGATAGTTTCCATCTGCAGTTAGAACCACCTCTGAAGTCTACTAAGTTCATATTACCACTAGAGGAAGAGTCTGAGGAGCATCCAACACTCAACTGTCAGCTGTCACCCTGAATACCCATCTTAGCAGCTATCCTCACCATTCTGACAGAAGTGGTCCTCCACTTGCTTGTGACCAGGTTAAAATGTTTTTAATAAACTGGACTTAAGATGTTGGCTTGTTAAGCTTAAGTAAAGCCAACATACAAAATTATAAATAGATGCATTTGAGAAACTATTCATTTTTATGAGTTAAAAATTTGGCCAAAGAATTAGCACAATTCCCCTAGATAATGGCAGTTCCTAGCACTAAATGTTCTACTATATAGAACTTTCTTTTTACCTGCAACTGTATAAGAACATAAAGCTATCACCTTATATGTCAATATTTCATATACTCTGTGTATTAATTCATATTATCTTTAAAAAATTTTTAAAATATAAATTTATTTATTTTAATTGGAGGTTAATTACTTTACAATATTGTATTGGTTTTGCCATACATCAACATGAATCCGCCACAGGTATACACGTGTTCCCCATCCTGGACCCCCCTCCCTCCTCCCTCCCCATACCATCCCTCTGGGTCATCTCAGTGCACCAGCCCCAAGCATCCAGTATCATGCATTGAACCTAGATTGGCGATTTGTTTCATATATGATATTACACATGTTTCAATGACATTCTCCCAAATCATCCCACCCTCTCCCTCTCCCACAGAGTCCAAAAGACTATTCTATACATCTGTGTCTCTTTTGCTGTTTCACACACAGGGTTATTGTTACCATCTTTCTAAATTCCATAAATATGCGTTAGTATACTGTATTGGTGTTTTTCTTTCTGGCTTTCTTCACTCTGTATAATCGGCTCCAGTTTCATCCACCTCATTAGAACTGATTCAAATGTATTCTTTTTTACGGCTGAGTAATACTCCATTGTGTATATGAACCACAGCTTTCTTATCCATTCATCTGCTGATGGACATCTAGGTTGTTTCCATGTCCTGGCTATTATAAACAGTGCTGCAATGAACATTGGGGTACACATTGTTTCAATTCTGGTTTCCTCAGTGTGTATGCCCAGCAGTGGGATTGCTGGGTCATAAGGCAATTCTATTTCCAATTTTTAAGGAATCTCCACACTGTTCTCCATACATATTATCTTAATAACAATTTTATAAACAATATGAAACAAGAATGGTGTCAATTTTGTAGTTGTAGAATCTAAGAGAAATGAAATGAGAAGTATACAGTCTCATTGGTTGGGAATCAAACTCAAAACTCAGACTTCAATTTCAAGTCCCGTGTGCTTTCTACTCTGCAGTGTCTGCCTCTGAACATTTGTACCTAATAGAAACATTCAGGTAAATTAAATGGTATCTATTTCTATTTAAAAATTGGGCTTCCCTGGTGGCTCAGTTGATAAAGAATCCACCTGCAATTCAGGACACTGCCAGCAATGCAGGAGACTCTAGTTCAATTCCTTGGTCAGGAAGATTCCCTGGAGAAGGAAATGGCAACTCACTCCAGTATTCTTGCCTGGAAAATCCCATGGATGGAGGACCCTGGAGGGCTACAATCCATGGGATCTCAAGAGTTGGACATGACTGAGTGACTAAACCACCTAATCATCTACTCTACAGTGTCTGCCTTTGAACCTTTGTACCTAATAGAAACATTCAGGTAGATTAACACATGGCATCTGCTGCTATTTAAAGATTAAGAATCAGGAATCCAAAGTATTGCATATTAACTCATAATCAACACTAATGATGCAAAACAGTGATATACATATTTTTTCAACATCATAATAACTGTTTTCTTAACTCTGCATGTCTTCACTATACTTTAAGCCTAAGGGCTGACTTCAGCCCGATATGGGGGATATAAAGGCCTATAGAGTTTATGGTGAATCAGTAGGCAGACTTTGCTGTTAATTTCATATCAACCTGAGACTCTTTTCTGATAACTGGACTTCTTAATAATCTGCATTCCTAATCCGTGTTCCAAATCTCTTCCCTTTTGCCTCAGTTTCTGTCTGAGGACTGTTTCTGTCCTGCTGAATCCTATTGCTTCAAGCAGCACTCACACCCTGTGCCAAGGACTTCCTGTCTGCAGCAACACTTCCTCCATACTGATGTTAGTCTGCCCTCTGGGATCCGGAGGGCTGCCTGGCAGAGATACCACGGCCTTTAGAATCTGATCAGGATGGGTTTGAATCACTCATGCTTTACTTTTAGCAATTAACTTTAATCTCTGCAGCTACTCCGTGAAGCTGTTTTTCAGTTCCCATTTTACAAATATAAAACCAAGGCAAGTTACTTAACTTCCTGAAGTTTCAGCTTCAAAATTCATAAAATGCTATCATTACTATTATTGCTTAACCAAGACCTCTCTAATGTTGACCAGAAATGGAACTCTCCTCCATCGTTGCTTTTCTGGGTCTATGGATTCCCTGCAGACCCGGAAGCATGTGTCAAGGCTCCAGGTTCCTTTCCTTCCTATTTAGCTCTATTTTACGACAGTCTGGGCAGAATACCCCGGGGAAAAATGCAAGTTGACAAAGCAAAGTGTTGATGTCTAAATCGGCACTTCTTGTCATAAGTTTAAGACAGCCAGCAGAGGTAATATACTGTGAAATCCAAAAGTCATCCACCTTAGTACAGTTCATATTTCCGTGTATCGTTGTCCCCTTTGTACTTGAAACAGTCATGTATTCATTTTACCTTGTCTTGTTTTCCCTAACATGACTCGGTCGCTGCTCTCTGTTCTTGAGCTATAGATCCGTTCATTTATTGTCAGGTTCCTCCTCATGAACAAAGCCTCCTCCTCAGGCAACGAAGGTTGTCTGTATCGTTCTTGTCTTTTTCTCCAGCACATAGAGGAGCTTGGAATACTATGGTTCCTCAATAATATTTCTTAATAAACAGTCAAAAAGGAAGGAAAGGGGAGAAGGAAGGAAGAAAGGGAGGGAGGGAAGAAGAAGCGCCCTTGGGGTAAGGTTGGATAGGGTAAATTTTTAATAATTTTGGTAATAATCTCTGAGACTTAGTGAGTATTTACTCTTATTGAGTGATTACATCCTATTCTAAGAACCCAATAAGTATTAGTTAATTTAGTGGTACAAATACATATTAAAAGACAGGTAAGATTGGAAAACTGGGACAAAGAGGTTAAATAACCTGTTCATGGCCACAAACCTCATAATAATGTGGTTAGGATTCAAGCCCAGGAAATTTAAGTCCAGATTCTGTGCTCTTAATCTCCATGATGTATTGCTTCTTTTTTAGAGTGCAAAATTAATGCATGTAATAAAAAAAAATAAGGCTGAACATATGTTGCTCTCAAAGCAAGTGATTTAAAGGAACAACTCTAAGAAGGTTCTCAGTAATTGTTATTAAATTCTGTAAACAACAAGCAAACAAACAAAAATCCTTATTTAGGCAAATTCACAGCAAACCCTTGCGATAAGAGGGATAGGAGAGAGAGAGGGACCAGACTGGATCACACATTTCTTGGCCAGACACAGTACAGATCAATAAATCACAAACAATTTACAGAACACCCTCATCCAACTTTGAGGGTGTTTCAAGGAACCCTCCCACCTGGAATCTGTGCTGATTCTTTTCATATTGTATTTCCCCAAGGATGACTCACAGGAAATTGAGGTTTCAGAAGTATGTGTTTTCCTATGGCATTTCTCTACCTTCACTGCAGAAGTTTTAAAGATAAGTGATTCTGTGGTTGTGTTTTTTCCCATTTAGTTTAAGGGAAGAAGATCACTACTTTTCAACTAATTTTTACAATTTCTCAAATCATAATAGCATTTATGCTGTTATGATAAGTGATGATAGTGACGATAAGCCTATTGACTGTGGTACAAATACTCCAGTAAGTGAGGGTATGAAGAGAGTTTAAAAAACAAAAACAAAAAAACTCTTGATAATATGTAAAATTGCAATAAAAAATAGTTAGCCACTATGGATAACCACCATGTGTATTGAGCTATGCTACATATCATGAGGGGTATGAAGATACATGGCGTCACCCTTGCCTCAGACAGCAGAGTCTGTTGGAAGAGTCAGAGGTAGAGCAAGCGTCTCCAGCAGGGGATGAAGGCAGTGTGATACAGATACAAAGTACAATGATCACACATTTACTGGCATATGATTCATTCCAGCTGGAGGATCCTTTGTGGAAGGTGGCATTTGAAATAGGTCTTGAGAGATTGTAGACTTTCTTTAAAAAGAGAAAGAAATATACAGACGAAATTTGTAAAGTGAAAGGCGAGAGTGAAAAAAGCTGAATGTTAAAACTCAACATTTAAAAAGCTAAGATCATGGCATCTGATCCCATCACCTCATGGCAAATAGATGGGGAAACATGGAAATAGTGACAGACTTCATTTTCTTGGGTTCCAAAATCACTGCAGATTGTGACTGTAGCCATGGCCAACCTAGACAGCATATTAAAAAGCAGAGACATTACTTTGCTGACAAAGATCCATCTAGTCAAAGCTATGGTTTTTCCAGTGGTCATGTATGGATGTGAGAGGTGGACCATAAAGAAAGCTGAGCACCAAAGAATTGTTGTTTTTGAACAGTGGTGTTGGAGAAGATTCTTGTGAGTCGCTTGGACTGCAAAGAGATCAAAGCAGTCCATCTTAAAGGAGATCAGTCCTGAATATTCATTGGAAGGACTGATGCTGAAGCTGAAGCTCCAACGCTTTGGCCACCTGATGGGAAAAACAGACTCATTTGAAAAGACCCTGATGCTGAGAAAGATTGAAGGTGGGAGAAGGGGACAACAGAGGTTGAGATGGTTGAATGGCATCACCGACTTGATGGACTTGAGTTTGAGTAAGCCCTGGGAGTTGGTGATGGACAGGGAAGCCTGGCATGCTGGAGTCCATGGGGTCGCAAAGAATTGGACACGACTGAGCAACTGAACTGAATTTGTAAACGTGGAGATGGCAGAGGAGGCTGTGGGGAAAAGCAGCCAGCTCAGAGGTTTGTCTTCCTTCTTTTTCCCTCCCTTCCTCCCTCCTCCTCTCAGCTCCTCCTTCTTTCCTTTCATTCTTTTTTCCCTTCTTTCCTTCTTTCCATCCTCTTTCCTTCCAAAAGATGTCCACCACCAAATGGGTGATACCCCAGAGTACAGGTTCACACATCTCTCCCCAGTGTAGGGAATGATGCCTGATGCTTGTGATACTCAATAAGTATTACTGAAAAAATTGGGTATATTGTGTTCAAATAGGAACTCAGAGAGATGAACAATTCTAACTTATAGATTAAGGAAAAACTTTTGTGCTCTATCACTTATCATATGGAAGATAATTTTTAAAATGTATGAGTATCTATGTGAGCCACACACCACATATTAAATATCTGCAGGTGAGATGAAAGATGGACAAAAATTAAAGAGTTAAGTTAGTTTTCTGACTCTCTCTCTTAATAGACTCTGAGACATCTAGAACAGGGACCATATCTTAATTCATTTAATAGATTTTTTTAATATCTGTGATGTTTCAGCTGTTGTGTTAAGTATTGTGGTACAAAAATGAAAAATACAGTCCCTACAAATGCTGTGCTTACAACTCATGATGAATAAAGAAAATACAAAGTGTATGCAGCTGATGATTTTTAGATAATATCTACTGCCAGTCACTATGATAGGCAGTGCAAATACATTATTTATTTGGTATACCTGCCTTCTAGGGTAGATATTATCTCCATTTTACAGATAAGGATTTAAAGCTTAGATTGGCTAAGTAACTTGCCTGAGGCCACATAGCTGTTGTAAATCTCACCTGTTAGAGCTGAGATTATAATGCTCAGACTCCAAAACCTGTGCTCTTACCTGTTAATTATACAATGTTAGGAGTTGGCAATACTGTTGATCTTTGAACAATGTGGGGATTAATTCACACATTATTTATAGTCCATCCTTTATGACTGGGCCTCTTTCCCCATCCATGGATTTAACCAAGCATGGATTGTGTATTACCATAACAGTTACTACTGAAAAATATTCATGTATAAGTGAACCCTCATGGTTCAGACTTATGTTATTCAAGGGTCAACTACAGTCACTTCCCAAATGGGTGCCTAGGTTGAATCTTAGGTTCTGAATTTTTAAAGAAGAGAAGTGGTGGGGAGAACATTTGAGGCCAGAAAGCAAGTGGTTTATTAAGACTAGGCCACAGGGTGTATTATGAGAAAGGTGTTGAACATGTGGTTTGAGAAACAGGAATGAGACAGTTTATAAGAAGCACTGGATACTTCAGCTCAAGCCGTGGCTCCCCTTGGCTGAACGTTAGAATCAACTGGGAAAGTTTAAAACACATCAAAGCCTGGACACCTGTCCAGACCAGTTTAAATGAAGCCTCTAGAGGTAGGGTGTCAGGCATCTGTATTTTGTAAAGTTCTTCTGGTGATTCTGGCACAGTTTTGGGTGAAAAACCACAGAGCAGAAGCGATAGGAAGCATAGAAAGAATTTACGCAGGGAAGTGTGGTGCATGGATTAGAATAGAGGCAGGGAAATGAGTTAGAAGGGGCTAATGATGATGGCCTTAATAGTATTAGGGGCAAAATGAAAGGAAGTGAAGGAAGATATGTGGGAGTGATTAGGGAGGAAGCAGAACACACAGGTTTTGTTATCCGTCTAGATGCACAGGCTGGAGAAGATGGGGAATGACTTTTCCATTTCTAGCTTGGATGTTATAAAAGTTAATGCCATTTACTGAGTCAAATATGGGAGAAAGGGCAGGTTTGAGGAAAAGCTGGTGAAGCCTAAAGGCTGTGAATGAGACTTGACAGAAGTCAGAGAAGCCACAGAGAAGAGAGGTGATACAGGATGCTTGGGACTGGTGCACTGGGATGACCCAGAGGGATGGTATGGGGAGGGAGGTGGGAGGGGGGTTCAGGATTGGGGACACGTGTACACCCATGGCAGATTCATGTTGCTGTATGGCAAAACCAATACAATATTGTAAAGTTAATAATAATAATAATAATAAAATTAAATTTAAAAAACAGAAAAAAAAAGAAAAGAGAGGCGACAGTAAGACCAGAAAAGCCCAGAGGAGTAGGTTGTCAATAGTACAAAAATAATACCAAATGCCTCTAGAATTGGGCTTCCCAGGAGGAGCTGGTGGTAAAGAATACACCTACTGATGCAGGAGATGCCAGTTTGATCCCTGAGTGGGAAAGATCCCCTGGAGTAGGAAGTGGCAACTCGCTTCAGTATTCTTGCCTGGAAAATTCCATGGACAGAGGAGCCTGGCAGGCTAGTCATGGGACCGCAAAGAGTCGGGCATGACTAAATGACTGAGCACAGCCTCTAGCATCGGGAGCAATGTGGTTTTATTTAATTGAAAATAGAATATCAAAGTGATGTAGGTTCCTTTCTCTTTGTCTACACTCTAAACAGATTCCTGCTTTGGATTTACGAGGCCAGTTGGCATAAGAGCAGAATTAGAAGAAGCCTGTGTCGGTTATCATTGTCCTCAGCTCCCGACTCACCCTTCTCTGCTCTGCTTTGTGATGCTGAACTCTGTAAACCACGCTGGCTTTGCCAGCTGCCCGCTATTAAACACTGCCAAGGAGGGGAGCCAGAGAGAGTCCACAAGGCTACCGGAGGAACAAGCAACACTTTTTATTCCTCTGAGGGCAGTAGCCATGAACATCACTTCAGAATTGTTTCTTCACCGTGTAGCAAGTGTATTACTTCCCCGTGGCAGCAACTGAAACCAATTCATAGTTTTTAATCACACTTGCAGAATCAGCGTCACTATATCCTCCACCCCAAAACCCCAGCAAGAACTGTCTGATGCTCCCTTTCCTGAGACCTGGGTACCAGGTCCACAGAGCTCGGGTATCCCAGCTCTAGCTGAGTGACACTTCTTCTTCTAATGCCTGTATTTCAGCTCCACAGAAAGTATTAAACTTAGAAACGAAGTTTTCAGTTTTGATAATTCCAGCCTTTTCTCCTTGCTGCCTCAGCCCTAAGGGTGACATCTACTTTCTGCAGCTGGTGTCTTAGATATCTTAGTATTATACTGGCATTTTTCTCTATATCTACTGAAGAAGGTTATAATTAGTTAACCATTCTTTATATTAACATTTCTTGGTTCAAATAGGTAGTGCTGTGTCTGACTCGGGACTGAGCCCTTACTTACCCAGAAATTACTATTCCAGGGGTCATTTTAGGATATCGGGTCCTCCAAATTATTTTGGGATTAGCTTGGCCATATTCCTGAGTTATTTACCAATGGGAAATGAGATTTTTTAGTTATCATTGGAGTATAGCTGTTTTACAGCATTGTGTTCTTTTCTGCTGTACAGCAAAGTGAATCAGCTATACGTATACATATCCTCTCTTTTTTGAGTTTCCTTCCTAGTTAGGTCACCACAGAGCACTGTACAGTAGGGTCTTGTTAGGGAGAGATGAGATTCTAATAGCCCATGGCAAGTAGTCTCATTACAATTAATCAAGTTACTATTTGCAGTAGACTGTGATGAAAAGAAAGTGAAAGTGAAGTTGTGTCCAACTCTTTGGGACCCCATGGACTATAGCCCACCAGGCTCCTCCATCCATGGAATTTTCCAGGCAAGAATACTGGCGTGAGTTGCCATTTCCTTCTCCAGGGGATCTTCCTGACCCAGGGATGGAACCCAGGTCTCCCACATTGCAGGAAGACGCTTTACTGTCTGAGCCGCCAGGGAAGCCAGGGAAGGCTGGGATGAAGTGTTTACTTAATCGAGGGTCTGGGTCTGTATGTGGCTTGTGGGAATAAGGATGCCTATAAAGACTGGGATATGGGATGCATTTTTAGGAGTGCATTCAAGTGCTTATAGTATGGAAATGACAAATACAGGTCTTTAAATTTTCAGCTCAAATCATAGCCAGAGAATCATGAATCCTCTATGCCAACCTTAAATGAGTCTCTCTCTTCTGTTTGGTAGGCACAGAAACAATATTTCAAAAAATTAAACTGTGTGTGTTGCAGAATTGAATTCACAGCCTCACCTAGAGTCTCACAAGAAAGTTGGGATCTTAATTAGGAAGAAGAGGGGCTAAGATATTCAAAATGAACACATCAAGTTAGACTCAGATGAGGCTGAGAATCTTAGACCCTAGTCACTGAGTCTCCCCTGTCTATAGGAGCTGATTGCCTGTCTCTGTCTGAAAACATTAGCCTTTCCTTGCTTGAAAACTTGCAAACATCTAACCAGGGGCTGTTGCTTTGCAAGTGGAGCTGCGTTTTGTTCACAATTAATCTCCACCATCTCTTATTGCCGCTAGACTTATAACTAGGGTCAGATCTCAGCATGTTCTATTGGCCAAAACCTGACCCGAGGGAAATAGTTGATACACTAAAACAGTTGTATGGTTTTGCAAAAATATGTTGCTAGAAACCTAGGGATTATGAGCCGAAGTCAGCTCTAAGTGGGAAAGGTAGAATGAAGAAGATAGGATATAGAATAAAATCAGACCTAATTTATGGATAGGGGTGAAGTTTTACCTTAGTGTTTTTTAACTGTAAAAATTGCTATACAATTTTTAAAGGTTACACTCTATAGTTATTAAACAAATTTAGGTACTGGCTGTATGCCCCTGCTGGCACAGTGTGTCCCTGTAGCTTATCTTATTCGCTGCTCCCACTTCACTACCCTATATTGCCCTCTCCCCATTGGTGGGCAGTTGTTCTCTGTTGTATCTGTGAGTCTGCTGCTTTTTTGTTATAGTTCCTAGTTTGTTGTATCTTTTAGGGTCTACATATAAGTGATACCATATAGTATTCGTCTTTCTCTGTTTGACTTATTTCACTTAACATAATGTCCTCCAAGTCCATTCATGTTGCTAAAAATGGCAGATGTTCAGTCCTTTTTATAGCTGCAAATGGCATTATTGTGTTCTTTTGTATGGCTGAGTAATATTCCATTGTATATAAGTACTACGCCTTCCTTATCCATTCCTCTGTGGATGGACATTTAGGTTGCTTCTGTGTCCTGCCCATGGTTAAATAATGCTGCAGTGAACATCGGTGATCATGTATCTTTTTGAATTATGGTTTTCTTCATTTATATATGCCTAGGAGTGGGATTTCTGGGTCGTATGCTAACTCTATTTTTAGTTTTTTAAGGACTCTCCATACTGTTCACCATAGTGGCTGTACCAATTTACATTCTCACCAACTGTGTAGGAGGGTTTCCTTTTGTCCACACCCTGTTCAGCAATTTATGGTTGATAGAATGTTTGATGATGGCCATTCTGATGAGTATGAGATGATACTTCATTTTAGTTTTGATTTGTGTTTCTCTAATAATTAGTAATGTTGAGAATTTTTTCATGGACTTTTTGCTATCTGAATGTCTTCTTTAGAGCATTATCTATTTATATCTTCTGCCTATTTTTTGATGAGCTGCTTGGGTTTTTTTGATACTGAGCTGCATGAGCTGTTTGTATATTTTAGATATTAACCCTTGTCAGTTGCTTCTGCAGTTTTAAAAGATTCCAGATTTAATGTGTTAGGCTATAGAGCTACAATTGACTCAAGCAGTTTCCGTGGTGTGTTGAGATAGAGATGGCAAAACTTTCATGGCAAGATGTAGCGAAAGGAATTCAAAGGCTTCTTGTTGTTCAGTCACTCAGTCATGTCCAACTCTTTGCGACCTCATGGACCACAACACACCAGGCTTCCCTGTCCTTCACCATCTCCCAGAGCTTGCTCAAACTCATGTCCATCGAGTCAGTGATAACATCCACCCATCTCATCCTCTGTCATTCCCTTCTCCTCCTGCCTTCAATCTTTCTCAGCATCAGGGTCTTCTAATTAGTTGGCTCTTCACATTAGGTATCCAAAGTACTGGAGCTTCAGTTTCAGCATCAGTCCTTCCAATGAAGATTCAAGACTGATTTCCTTTAGGATGGACTGGTTGGATCTCCCTGCAGTCCAAGGGACCCTTAAGAGTCTTCTCCGGCACCACAGTTCAAAACCATCAGTTCTTCAGTGCTCAGCCTTTCTTATGGTCCAACTCTCACATCCACACATGACTACTGGAAAAACCATAGCTTTAACTATATGAAGCTTTGTTGGCAAAGGAATGTCTCTGCTTTTGAATATGCTGTCTAGGTTTGTCATAGCTTTTCTTCCAAGGAGCAAGTGTCTTTTAATTTAAAAGGCTTAGGGAGATACAAATATTGGAGAAATTACATCACATGCAAACTGTATACCAGTATGTCAACAACATCTCCCAACAGGGCTCAGAGGGCATTCCCTTTCCTCAGCTATTGAGAAGTATATGCATGTGTGAAGTACCTGCAACTCTGAAAAGCTTGTGATGACTCTCTTCTGTAAACCAGGTATGAAAGTAGGAAATGTCCTATTTGAGATGAAATTCCTGATTTCATGCCACTGATGGCATTTTGCTGATTGGATATATTTTGCATAAGTAAGAAGTATTTGAGATGCCTCCTCATACGTGAATGTGAGAGCAGGAGATAAACCAAGTGAATTATCAGGCATCTGCCACTTCAAGCGAAGTGGTCGGAGGACTATCCAGTTAGCTCTCGACAGTGAAACTCACTTTGTACACCTTCCAGTAAAAATGAAAAGCCGTAGTGTTTGACGGCCTGTTTGTTTTGAAGCAATGTACACCAGATTTGAATGTGTTACTTTGAAGCTTAAAAGGGTGCCTTTGGGGAGGAAGGGACCAGAGTTAAGAGAAGCCTTTGGTCCTGTGCAGTACAAACCACTTCTTCCACTTTTACCTAATGACCCAATGGATCCGGTGATACTTGAAGTATCAAGACAAATACAGATGCTATGTGGCTGCTGCTGCTAAGTCGCTTCAGTCGTATCCAACTCTGTGCTACCCCATAGATGGCAGCCCACCAGGCTCCCCCGTCCCTGGGATTCTCCAAGCAAGAACACTGGAGTGGGTCGCCATTTCCTTCTCCAGTGCACGAAAGTAAAAAGTGAAAGGGAAGTTGCTCAGTCGTGTTCGACTCCTAGCGACCCCATGGACTGCAGCCTACCAGGCTCCTCCATCCATGGGATTTTCCAGGCAAGAGTACTGGAGTGGGGTGCCATTGTCTTCTCCAGATGCTATGTGGAACCTCTGATAAACACCAATAGGAATAATTTCAGTGCAGACCTTTAGAATTTTGGAGAAAGTCTATACTCTCTTTTGCTGATAATTGTTTTTCTTTTGAGAAACAGCTTCTGGCTTTCTATCGAACCACGGGGAGAGACTGAACGTAGAACCATGGGACTTTGAGTGGCCATGCAACCTGAGATTTCCAGTATGCTCAGTGCTACTTAACTCACTAAGATACAAGTGAAGCAACCTGTTATCAGTTGGTAAAGGCATTTGGTAAAGGCATATATGAGACTGTCCTTGAGCGGGTCCAAAAGGCACTAGCTAGTTGCACGAGCAGGTGCTTCATGCTTCTTTGACATCAGCTTCTACTAGCATCATCTTCTCATTTAAGATTCCATAATTTTATAACAGGGAAGTGAGGAAAAACACTGCTCACTCCTAGCCTACAGATAGTTCTACACAGTATGCAGACCCCACTGAAAGTGGACAAAGGCAGCAGAATAGTATCACTCAGGAGGAGCCTGAAAAAGGGCCAAAGTGTACTCCACACAGTGGTCAGACATTGTGTGGTCCATTTGGTTGTCCGCTTTCTCTGATCTATGGGTGTCATTCAGCCTCTTATCCCTGGGATGACCATGGGTGCACCCTGCAGCCAGTTAGCCAGTGGTGGCAATGCTGATAGGGATGGAGGGACAACGCATGATTTCAGCAGTATGGACTTCTCCTCACCAAGGCTAGATGCCTCACCTGCCAAAAGCAGGGACCAGACAGACCATCCGGTACCTGATAACAGACCTGTGACACTGAGTTTCTTCCCACATGACTACTGATTTGTCATCGCTGAAACAAATGCATATTCTGGACATCACTTTTCTTTACTGCATATCATGTTTTTTCCAGAGCTCCCTTTCATGGACTTACAAAAGGGATTTTTGTTTTTCAATCTGTTATCGTTTTCCATACAGCATTTCTACAGAAATAAAAGTTAATAGAAAATTACTGCAACCAGTAACAAAAGACAAGCTCATTAAGAATTCAGACTCTCCAGGAATGAATCTGAGTGCCCTCAGTTCAGTTCAGTCGCTCAGTGCCCTAACCAGGTAAATAACTAAATGAGGGGAAGCAAGCAAAAAGATTTAGGATGTGTATTGCAAGAAGGAAGTTACATATGTATCTACTGTGGCCTCTTGACTAGTTACAAAATTTTAAAAAAAAATAGTAGACATGCATTTTCTGATTTGCTTTGTCTGTATGTGTCTTTATATCTACATATTGATATCTTTGTGTGCTTATGGGTCTAAACGGATCAACTATTTTCTTCTGTCTCCTCTTTCATCATTAATTTAAACAAGTTTTATTGGAGGTCGACTTTACTGTTTAGTCTTTCAGTTCAGTTCAGTCGCTCAGTCATGTCTGACTCTGCGACCCCGTGAATCACAGCACACCAGGCCTCCCTGTTCATCACCAACTCCCGGAGTTCACTCAGACTCATGCCCATCGAGTCAGTGATGCCATCCAGCCATCTCATCCTCTGTCGTCCCCTTCTCCTCCTGCCCCCAATCCCTCCCAGCATCAGAGTCTTTTCCAATGAGTCAGCTCTTCGCATGAGGTGGCCAAAGTACTGGAGTTTCAGCTTTAGCATCATTCCTTCCAAAGAACACCTAAGTAACAGAATATTTGGACAGAATTATGACTGAATTTAAAGAGTAATACACAGAGGTCCAAAATGGATACACTGGTTATTAGACTTTGTAACTCCTTTTTGGAGAGAGAGAGATAATGTCTTCATTTGTGAAGGTAGTTGCATCGTCTTAGGCAGAAACAGCATATTTTATTGTATGAAAGGAAAAACATGTGTAGAATACTGCTTGCGGATGCGAGGGAGCCAGAGGCAGACTATGCCAGTTACTGCACTACTGCTCCAACTCTAAATACACCCTTGTGTCACCTGTCCGTGATGCTGAGCTTGAGCTTCTGTGAACCCCATTTTGTTTTTGCCACCTGACTCTACACTAGGCTCTGCCAGTAGAGGGCGCAATAGGTAGCTAATACAGTTTGAGCTTCCCGGGCAACTCAGCCAGCAAAGAATCTGCCTGCGATTCAGGGGAACCCGGTTCAATTCCTGGGTCAGGAAGATCCACTGGGGAAGGAATGGGCTACCCACTCCAGTATTCTTGAGCTTCCCTGGTGGCTTAGCTCGTAAAGAATCTGCCTGCAATGCAGGAGACCTGGGTTCAATATCTGGGTTGGAAAGATCTCCTGGAGAAGGGAAAGGCTACCCACTCCAGTATTCTGGCCTCGAGAAATTCCATGGACTGTATAGACCATGGGGCCACAAAGAGTTGGACACGACTGAGCGGCTTTCACTTCACAAAGAGGAGCAAGAAAAGCTCCTTCCTGTGTGCTTCCTGTGGGCTATTTCTCTGCTTGCCTTTTCTGTGAAAGTCACTGTAGCAAAATTTCTTTCTTCCGGAGAGGGAGTTTCTTTTTAGAGCAGTAACTGGACACAGATTTAAGTTTTCTCAAGACCTGTAGAAGTGGTCATTACATTCTTGCACCTGCCAAGCAGTGCTTCCTCCTCAGAGATCAGAGTTTTAGCTACCTGGAGTTATTCCCTAGGTTTCTAAGCTTTAGGGATTTCACCATCATCTTTGTTGTCATTGCTGGAGTGGGCATGGCTTCTTGTGGTTGCTCCTGTACAATATCCTAAAGTTGTCTTTTTACCTTTCCATTTTCTTAATTACCAACTTTATTCCTAGTTAACACTTTAAGTTCTTTTTGCTCTTGTTTTTGTCTCTTGACCGGACCTCTACTAATATAAAAGCTTAGAAAGCATGCATTGAATTCTGCTGGGAAGAACAAGGAACCAATGGAAGGGAAAATGAAAAGAAAATAGGAGAAACAGAGGGGTAAAAAAAACTATATGGGGAAAAATTAGGATAGTCAGAAGAGAGGAAAAATTGTGGATGTGGTGGGTGGTAGGTGTCATACTGTGATAAAAAAACTTTTGAGGAAGGGGGTGAAAGAATGCATGTGTAATAGTTTTGGCTCATGGCATGACATGAAATCCCTCCCTTTGCCCTGACACATAAGATTTCCATTGTTTTACAGTCCTTCTGGACATTTGGATGTGTACTTCCTCTGAATGCAGCACTTAGCTAAGACTGAACGGAAGGCGCAGCTTTATATTAGTCATATTTTGGAGCTACTCTGTGGGAGTTGGACCCCAGGTCTAACATCTAGCATCCCATTTGCTGTTGTTCAGTTGCTAAGCCGTGTCCAACTCTTTGTGACCCAATAGACTGCAGCATGCCAGGCTCCTCTCTGCACTATCCACCGGAGTTTGCTCAAATTCATGTCAAGAGAGAATTTCAACTTTCACTATGAGTCTCTGGCTTCTTGCCTTTTCATGCAACTGAGAACTGACTTGGCATAAAATGGGATGGTCCTCTAAATGCTGGAGGCACATTGCAGAGAATGAATTATTGCAAGTCAGCAGTTACATGACCCAGGAAGACTGTACAGAGAATTTGACTTGTTTCACATTATGTGTGAGTTCAGGAAATTAATCAACTTTCAAAAGTTTGATATTAATTTTGTGGTTAATTTTTTCACAGATTCAACAGATTTATCAATTTCTTAGGAAATCAATTCTCTCTGGAAGGGAAGAGAAAGTTTGTGGCAAACATATTTCAATTAAGTAATTTTGAAACTTTTTTCTCTTTTTCTACCAACTGAAAATGGATTCCCTTCATCTGTGCAGCTAGTCTAGAGTGTCCCATGGATCACACTTTGAGTTTACTGGTAGAGAACACCTGTTACCAAAAACTGACAAGTGTGGGAGGGATACAGTATGAGATGTAAGCAAAAGGCTGAAAATGTATATGATTGTAATAGGACCGTGAGGTTAGAAAAAGACCAGCACTTTGGTGGAGTGTTTCAGAGTCTAGTATTAGGAATTATTTGAGCCTTCAGAGGTATAAAAATCTCTATCTTCATGATTGCTGTTATGAGCATCTTTGGAAGAGACTAGTACTGAGTAGGGAATTCATAATTACAAATTGAAAAAGACATACATAGTCTACAAATTTCTTCCAGTGTACAGGAATTTTGAAGAGGCACATGTAATAGGAAGCTAGTCATGGTGGCCAGCACCATGTAACATGTCCACATGGATGGAACATTCTAATTGCAGGCACCAACACAACCGCATGGAATGGGGAGGAATCTTTCTCCAAAGAAAGTTGGGGCACTATTACTAGAGGGAGGGTGTGAAAGGTGCAGAACACACAAAATAACGAGTAGCTACTGAAAAATTGCATTCAAGCAGTGATAAAAGACTCCCAGTTGTCTTTCAGCTGACTTTTCACACAAGCAACCAAAAAAAACCCCAAAAGTCTTATCAGATATGTAAGCCTTTTTATTTGTTTAATAATTCATTAAAGAAGAGTAATTTCCAAAATGTTTCTTAGTTGAGCTGATACTATATATTAAAAATATACTTGTGTGAGTGTTATTGTGTTGTGTGAGTGCTCAGTCATGTCTGACTCTTTGTGACCCCGTGGACTGTAGCCTGCCAGGCTCCTCCATCCATGGAGTTTTCTAGGTAAGAATTCTGGAGTGCATTGCCATTTCCTTCTCCAGGGGATCCTCCCAACCCAGGGAACAAACCTGCATCTCTTGTTTCTCCTGCATTGGCAGGCAGATTCTATACCACTAGACCATCTACTGAACTGTGTTTGCAGTTGTTCTGACATTTTCTGAATAATTAGTATATTACCAAAGTAACTCTCTGAGACCCAGCAGAACCTAGCCTAGAGTTAACTGTAGCTAGTGATTCAGAGTTTCAGAAATAAAAAAGAAGAAATCTAATTAGTAGAATTTTGTTTATACACTGACTTACAGCAATATATTTTTTTAAAGTTCACTCTCTTTGAGATCTTTTAAGATTAAACTGATAAGCAGAGTTGTTAAAGATTCCCTAATTTCAGGCAATTTCTGTGAGGATGCAGTCTAACCCAACTGCAGGACACCTGGCAGGGCAGAAATCATCCACTAGAGCTAGTGATAACCCTCAAGGGTCCAGCCACCTTTGGAGAGAGTAACTGGAAAACAAATCAGAGGAAATAGGGGACTGGTAGTAGCTTGCTGACTTTCCAGACTTAGACCTCAAGCTAAACATAATTTGGAAAGAGAATTTGCCAGGAAATCTGGATGTCTGCACACATGCTAACTGTAAGATTGTTGAGGTCCTCCTATGTAGAAAATGAGTGATTATTTGTAAGTACATTAAGGTGAGAGAAGAATATAATACTGGTATCAGAGTTTAATATTTCATGTTGAGTCTCTATTGAATGCAACGTTGAATGGTCTTAAGCTATAATCATACATTCACACAGGTCATGTGTATATAATCAATTTCCTTTTTCCTTGAAGTGCTATATTAAGAAAACAAGTAGTCAACAAAATCTGACTAAATATCAAACATTGTCTACTGAACCCAAACCGGGGTCTGCCCCATGGAGACCTCATTGATAAATCTTTCAATTCTTTAGAAATTGCCCTCCTTTGGAGGAACTCCAGTATGGCTATTTATGGTTTCTCTAATCAGAAGTTTGCCGTACGTTCTTCCTTAACTGAAAGTCTCATTCGAAAAAAGAAAACTGAATCTTGAGCATAGAGAAGAGAGGGAGAGGGATGGATTGGGAGTCTGGGATTCGTAGATGCTTACTATTATATATATCATAATGGAATTACTTTGCTATACACCAGAAACTAATACAACATTGTAAATCAACTGTACTCCAATAGAGTAAAGTTTTTTAAGGAGAGAGAAAAAAAGAAATGATAAAATAAGTCATGAGAAAGGGAGATGCTGTCTTCTTTGTACGTTCCCCTACCCTAAACATACAACCCACAACTTGTTTTAAAAGTTACACTTCACTTAGGGTTGTTACAGTTGCAGCCAACAGTGGTCACTAAGTACAATCCCAGGGAAGAAAATGATGTGTTGATCTCCTATTACACTCATGGAAACTGACATGCTTCCTTCCAAAGAATACCTTGCAGCTGCCAGTGGTGGCACATAGCATTCCTGGACATGGAGCACTTGGAAGCATCTGCAGTTCTAGCTCCCAAAAGTCACATTTAGTTTGGTTCACAAAATATGCTTAGCTTCCAGGTGAGTCAAAGTATTTGGATATGCAAAGATAAATTGACTCCAAGGTGATCAGAAAGGGGAGTTGGAAGCTACATATATCAGTGTAATAAGGAAAAATCGAGGATAACCTAGGACAGGATCAATTACAGAAAATGGGAAAATTGGAGAGGAGAGGACTGAACCTTAAGAGAAAAGCATCTCATTAATGCTTCACCTTAGATCTCTCCTTTCAGACTGGAATACATAAAAAGTCTAAATTTCATATACATGTATAATATATACACGTAGGTGGCGCAGTGGCAAAGAATCTGCCTGCCAGATGCGGGTTCAGTCCCTGGGTCAAGAAAAGCCCCTGGAGAAGGAAATAGCAACCCACTCCTGTATTCTTGCCTGGAAAATCCCATGGACAGAGGAGCCTGGCAGGCTACAATCGATGGGGCTCTGAAAAGTTGGACACGACTGAGCACACACACACCTACATACATACATATGCATACATGTACAGAATTAATAAGGAATAAAAACTGAGAAATACAGTTTTTTTAGCGGAAGAAAGTTTAACAATTCTAACATATAAATTACATATACAGTAAGTGAGTAGAAAACTTAAATAGATAAATGGGAGAAACCATTAGCTGAGAAGTCACAAGATGCTAATGTGATGTAGAAAAGAAGAACCCCTGGAGCCAGATTAACCTTACACATTTTACACCTTTAAAATGTACCACTCAAAAATGTACAAATGGGGACTTCCCTGGTCATTCAGTGGCTAAGAAATGTGCTCCCAATGCAGGGGCTTGATTCTGATTCCTGCTCAGGGAACTAGAGCAGAACCCACACCCCACAACTAAAAAATTCTGCGTGCACAACTAAGACCTGGAACAGCCAAAGAAATAAATAAATATTTTGTAAACGTACGCATGCAAATAATGAGGCTCAGCTCTTGTGACTGCACCAACCTTTTTCATTATCATCATATCCGTCTATGTGTTCACTCTCCATGGATCCCCACGGCCCATGCTCCTTCTGGCTCCTTTTTGGGCTCAACTAACAGCTGTCACTCCTAAGGCTCCACGAGGATGCTCTAGTTACCAAATAACCATGGCTTTTTTCTTCATCAGCTTCCTGAAAGTGACAGTTGCTCAGTTGTGTCCAACTCTTTGTGACCCCATGGACTATACAATCCATGGTATTCTCCAGGCCAGAATACTGGAGTGGGTAGCCTTTCCCTTCTCCAGTGCCTCTTCCCAACCCAAGGATCGAGCCCAGGTCTCCCACATTGCAGGCAGATTCTTTATCAGCTGAGTCATAAGGGAAGCCCAAGAATACTGGGGTGGGTAAACTCTCCCTTCTCCAGGGGACCTTCCTGACCCAGGAATTGAACCAGGGACAGTAAAGCGTCTGTCTACAATGCGGTAGACCCGGGTTCGAGCCCTGGCTTGGGAAGATCCCCTGGAGAAGGAAATGGAAACCCACTCCAATATTCTTGTCTGGAGAATCCCATGGACAGAGGAGCCTGGTAGGCCCCAGTCCACGGGGTCGCAAAGAGTCGGAAACGACTGAGCGACTTCACGTTGCTCACTTTGCTCCTGCATTGCAGGCAGATTCTTTACCTACTTCTTTTTCCCTGATAGGGAAGCCCCCCATCAACCTCCTGAGTGAAATACAGTTCTTACTAGCCTATGGGTAGTGAGTGGGCATAAAGTTGATTCTTATCTCAACCACTGTTTGAACTCCATATTTTGATTGGAACACAGGAGATAGTGTAAGGAGCACACATCTTACAGTCCAAGGACACTTGGGGTAGAATCTCAGTTCATTTACTGTGTATTTTCGGGAAATTATTTGGGATGACTAAGAGACATAGTTTCCTTATATGCAAAAGGATAAAAATTAAATCCACTTTCTTGAATTCTTGGGATGCTTAAATGTGCATATTTATAAAGCCTCTGATGCTGCCTAATACATAAGTGCCCAGTAAAATTTACTGCCTCTCTCTCTCAGTACAGAGGGAAACAAATAAATCTAACATGTCTCAATTTTTCCAGGCAGCCTAGTCACAAATTTTTACAATTAGTCAAAGGAATAAGACTGTATATGTATGCCAACTTAGTATGAAACGCATATGTAAATGTGAGTCTTGGTTATAATCTTATTCTTCTGTCACATGTGTCTTTTACTGTGAGCTTCTTCAATATTTTTGGAATATAATTTTAATTTGAAATATAAATCGAAACACTGGAAAAATAATCAAAATGCATTTCCTACAAAATCATTCATCCTCCTTAGTGTATTTGCTGAGGCTGTTCTCTGCTGGAAATACAAAGTTTCAAAATTCAAGCAAATTTCATGTGATAATTACTGTGAGCAAAGCCAATGTCTCACTGTTGAGGTTAAATAATGTATAGCTATGATATATATACTCTTGAAAAAATATATTTTAATAAGTAAGAGGTAACTAGTCACTACATCTCTCTTCTGTAGTTGTTAAAATCTCTCATCTGTTTTATTTTCACTCATATTTATCCTCTGACAGCCATTTGATTAGTTAGGTCCAGTAGGGCCTGCAGTCTTTCTTGACTCTAAACTTCTGATCTGCTTCTGAGACACTATAGTTAGAATTGCCTTGGAGACAGATAAATAGCTTCTGTATGGGAAATTAGAGGAACAAATGTCTCACTTGGCAGCAGGCCAGCATGCTGTCTAAGGATCTTCTATAGGAAAGTGACAACTAAGACATGCCAAGCATGTTTACAATTTCTACTGAATGAAATGCCACTCAGAATAGAACAAAAGTCATGACATCCTTTGTCCCAAACATTAATGACCAGAGTGCCCTGGATTTTTCTCTCACAGCCTTGAATGGAAGGATTTTGCTGGCCTGAGATGAGGTTGGAAATAAATTAACTGAGTCCTCTGATGTCAGGATGAACTAAGCACTCATTCCTTCCATGGGTGATGTGAGTGCATACTACTTTTCATCTCTGCATGGCTGAATTGGTCTGCCCTTGGTCCTTTTCCATTTCTAACACTTACCATGAAAGGTAGATCTTAATTCCTCAGGAATTTACAAAAGAAGGCACCTTGACCTTGAAGGCATTAAAATACCAGAAATTTTAATCTTAAAAGGATTAGCCAGTCCTAGCCCTGTATTTGCAAAACGAGGAAACTGAATCTCACCTTGCTTGTCATCAGAGTCAAGCAGTAGGAGAATTAGAACTAGAACCAAGACTAGGACAGTTTCCATTCTACCATGAATCAATCTTAAGTTCAACCTAAGGACCCATTTTTCTGTGCCAATACTCCTCATGATGAATTTCAGCAAAGACTATCACTAAACAGATTCTCTAAAATAAAAGAAATAATAATTTCCCAAAGGGCCTTCAATTTAATAAACATTGTTTAAAGACCAGTATGTCAGGCATAATATACAGAGTCTGGTCCAGTGATGATTACCTAATTATTTTTGACTAGATCTACATAAGATAAGAGAATCCAAAGATTGTCTTTGATCAGCTAAAAGGCCTAGAGGTTGGTTTATTGTATGCAAAGGTCCGAAACATTTTCTAACTTCCATTCTGTGTCCTAAAGCTGCAATGACTTGCTATTATATTTGACTCTTTCAAATAGTCAAAATACTTCCTGGGTCAGAAGCCTCTCCCAGCTCTTTAGTGTTCAGAAACACTTATCAGTCAAAAGCTATGTAAGGTGTCAGCTTGCTAACCCACCACAGATATGCCTTGGACCTGCACAAAACAAAGAGGTTGTTTGTTCCAAAAATCCAGCAAAGAAGAAACTGCTGTATAATTTAGACATTACTTCAACAGCCCTTTAATTTGAAGAAAAAGCTCATTTTTTAAAAAAGAAACTCAAGGATCCACCTATTCTAGCCTCCATTCTATTTGCCAGAGCATGTTTCTAAGGTGGGGAGGGCAAGTCTGGGTTGTTGGGTGATAATGACTTTGAAGGAGGAAGACCACACTTACCACTCCCCTGATGCACATCCTAGCTACTACTATATTTGGTACCCAGGCTGCTGACAGATGATGAGATGGATCTGAGATTAAAGGAAAGGACAGTCTTAGAGTTCAAGGTTGAGTTGAAAACTGGGCTCCTTCCTTGACCTAGGGTAGGATTAAGAAAGTGGCAGTAAAGTCACACCATCCATGTTGAGTGGTGCTTACAGATCTAGAAAAGCCAGAGCTACCCTCTAATGGTAGGTAGCATACAGTCGGCTTAAAGAGAAAGATCTTGGCTCAGAAAGGAGCTGGGTGCTCCCCCAGGATTGTTCCTCTGAGGTACTTTTGTAAGCAAAGTATTGCTGGTATTCACTGTGACTGTGGATGCACATGGCGGCCCTGTGACCCTAGGCCGTGGGGCTTCCTGGCACGTAGCTTCCATGGTGGGCAAACCAGCTGCTGTGGAGGCTGACAGATCTGACTGGTATGTGGTTCTCTCAGTGCATTTTCAGCATTAAATGGCTGTTATGACTGTGATGGTGGCTCTTCTAGTGATGGAATGGAATCCTGAGTGAAGAGAGGAGGATAGTCTTACCAGGCCTGAGGATGGTTTACCAAGGAACTGACCTTAGAATCTGATTCTCATTTATACACTGGAGTTTCTGAGAAAATGTTGAACCCATAGGCATCTGATGACAACCTAATCTAGTGCAGACCTCTTCCAAAGCCTCTCAAGTATAACAAAATTATCAAGTTGTAAAAAATTAAAAAATAAATAAAAAATAAAGTTGTGTCACAGCCTTGTCCTGCCACGTTGTTTTTCAGAAGTCTTCTAGGTCAGTTCCTCCCTCCCTCTCAACTTCTACCAGCTGCCTGCCTGCCTCTCTTTTCCCCTCTCAGCCCCAGAGATGTACCTTCCATGTATAAAAAGCTTAAGCCACTGTGTATTATGGGTGAACAGAGGAAAATAAAACGAAAAAATACCTACCTTCAAAGTACTATAATTCAACACCCCTAGAAAATATGTATTATATAAATGATACATGAACTTTAAGGTAAAGAAATTAGATTTTCTGTGAGAGTAATAGAAGATACTCCTGTCTCACGTTATCATAGGACATAGATCAATAGACCAACATTTCTAAGATCTTTGTTCCTTCTTTCTCTGTACACCTCAAATAGACACATCTTATTCCCAGCAATCAGTGGCTTACACAGGAAATGTACTCAATCTTGACTCTGTTATTGAAAAAGTTTTGAGGAATCACTGCCAAGTATACTGAGCTCTTAGGCTGACTCTAGGGCACAGTGATAGACATATCTCATTTCACTTTAAAATGGGGTCACTAACATGTAATTGCTATACATATTTTTAGCTTGCAAACTTTTCTATTCAACAGCCTTGGACCAGCATTGGGTTTCTTCCTGAAATTTCACAAAGATTTTAGAAAGTCTTGTAACCCTGAAGCTACATGAATGGAGAAGAGTTGTTGAAGTTAATCAGAAGTACTCTTAGGGATTTGCCTCTTACACTTCCTATCTGAGCATTTATAGGAGATTGTGACTTTAGTTAATTCACTCAGTCCTATCCGACTCTTTGCGACCCCATGGACTACAGCATGACAGGCTTCCCTATCCATTACCAACTCCCAGAGCTTACTCAAACTCATGTCCATTGAGTCGGTGATGCCATCCAACCATCTTGTCCTCTGTCATCCCCTTCTCCTCCTGCCTTCAATCTTGTCCACATCAGGGTCTTTTCCAAGGTGTCAGTTCTTTGCATCAGGTGGCCAAATTATTAGAGTTGCAGCTTCAGCATTAGTCCTTCCAATGTATATTCAGGACTGATTTCCTTTAGGATAGACTCATTTGATCTCCTTGCAATCCAAGGGACTCTCAAGAGTCTTCTCCAACACCACAGTTCAAAAACATCAATTCTTTGGTTCTCAGCTTCTTTATAGTCCAACTCTCACATCCATATGTGACTACTGGAAAAACCATAACATTGACTAGACAGACCTTTGTTGGCAAAGGAATGTCTCTGCTTTTTAATGTGATGTATAAGTTGGTCATAGCTTTTCTTCTAAGGAACAAACATCTTTTAATTTCATGGCTGCAGTCAGAGCACAAAAAAATGGTCTCTCACTGTTTCCATTGTTTCCCCATCTATTTGTCATGATGTGATGGCACTGGATGCCATGATCTTAGTTTTCTGAATGTTGAGCTTTAAGCCAACTTTTTCACTCTCCTCTTTCACTTTTCACCAGGGCTTCCCTGGTGGCTCAGAGGTTAAAGTGTCTGCCTGGAATGTGGGAGACCAGGGTTCGATCCCTGGGTCGGGAAGATCCCCTGGAGAAGGAAATGGCAACCCACTCCAGTACTCTTGCCTGGAGAATCCCAAGGAGGGAGGAGCCTGGTAGGCTACAGTCCATGGGGTCCCAAAGAGTCAGACATGACTGAGCGACTTCACTTCACTTTCATCAAGAGGCTCTTTAGTTCTTCACTTTCTGCCATAAGGGTGGTGTCATCTGCATATCTGAGGTTATTGATATTTCTCCTGACAATCTTGATTCCAGCTTGTGTTTCATCTAGCCCAGCATTTTGCATGATGTACTCTGCATATAAGTTAAATAAGCAGGGTGACAATGTACAGCCTTGACGTAATCCCTTCCCAATTTTGAACCAGTCTGTTGCTCCATGTCCAGTTCTAAATGTTGCTTCTTAACCTGCACACAGATTTCTCAAGAGGAAGGTCAGATGGTCTGGTATTCCCATCTCTTGAAGAATTTTCCACAGTTTGTTGTGATCCACATAGTCAAAGGCTTTGGCATAGTCAGTAAAGCAGAAGTAGATGTTTTTCTGGAACTCTCTCACTTTTTCTATGATCCAACATCAGATGTTGGCAATTTGACCTCTGGTTTCTCTGCCTTTCCTAAATCCAGCTTGAACATCTGGAATTTCACAGTTCACATACTGTTGAAGCCTGGCTTGGAGAATTTTGAGCATTACTTTGCTAGCATGTGAGATGAGTTCAACTGTGTGGCAGTTTGAACATTCTTTGGTATTGCCTTTCTTTGGGATTGGAATGAAAACTGACCTTTTCCTGTCCTGTGGCCACTGCTGAGTTTTTCAAATTTGCTGGCATATTGAGTGCAGTCCTTTCACAGCATCATCTTTTAGGATTTGAAATTGCTCAACTGGAATTCCATCACCTCTACTAGCTTTGTTCATAGTGATGATTCCTAAGGTCCACTTGACTTCAGATTCCAGGATGTCTGGCTCTACGTGAGTGACCACACAATTGTGGTGATAAGATAAGAAAGCCTTCCTCAGTGATCAATGCAAAGAAATAGAGGAAAACAACAGAATGGGAAAGACTAGAGATCTCTTCAAGAAAATTAGAAATACCAAGGGAACATTTCATGCAAAGATGGGTACAATAAAGGACTGAAATGATATGGACCTAACAGAGGCAGACGATATTAAGAAGAGGTGGCAAGAATACACAGAACAACTACACAAAAAAGATCATCATGACTCAGATAACCACGATGGTATGATCACTTACCCAGAGCCAGATATCCTGGAATGTAAAGTCAAGTGGGCCCTAAGAAGCATCATTAAGAAGAAAGCAAAAAAAAAAAAAGAAAGCTAGTGGAAATGATGGAATTCCAGTTGAGCTATTTCAAATCCTAAAAGATAATGCTGTGAACATGCTGCAATCAATATGTCAGAAAATTTGGAAAACTCAGTAGTGGCCCCAGGACAGGAAAAGGTCAGTTTTTATTCCAATCCCTAGGAGAGGCAATATCGAAGAATGTTCAAACTACCACACAATTGTACTCATCTCACATGCTAGCAAAGTAATGCTCAAAATCCTCCAAACAAGACTTCAGTAGTTTGTGAACTGTGAACTTCCAGATGTACAAGCTGGATTTTAAAAGGCAGAGGAACCAGAGATCAAATTGCCAACATCTGATGCTGGATCATTGGAAAAGCAAGAGAGTTCAGAAAACATCTACTTCTGCTTTATTGACCACACCAAAGCCTTTGACTCTGTGGATCACAAAAACCTGTGGAAAACTCTTCAAGAGATGGGAATACCAAACCATCTGACTTGCCTCCTGAGATGTCTGTATGCAAGTCAAGAAGCAACTGGACATGGAACAACAGACTGATTCCAAATAAGGAAAGGAGTACATCAAGGTTGTATATTGTCATCCTGCTTTATTTAACTCATATGGAAGTTATATCATGCAAATTGCCAGGCTGGATGAAGCACAAGCTGGAATCAAGATAGCTGGGAGAAATATCAATAACCTCATATATGCAGATGACAGCCCCCTTATGGCAGAAAGGGAAGAACTAAAGAGCCTCTTGAGGAAAGTGAAAGAGGAGAATGAAAATTTGGCTCAAAGCTCAACATTCAGAAAACTAAGATCCTGACATCTGGTCCCATCACATCATGGGAAATAGATGGGGAAACAGTGGAAACAGTGTCAGACTTTATTTTGGGGGGCTCCAAAATCACTGCAGATGGTGACTGCAGCCATGAAATTAAAAGACGCTTACTGCTTGAAAGAAAAGTTATGGCCAACCTAGACAGCATACTAAAAAGCAGAGACATTCCTTTGCCAGCAAAGGTCTGTCTAGTCCATGCTATGATTTTTCCAGTAGTCATGTATGGATGTGAGAGTTGGACTATAAAGAAAGCTGAGTGCCGAAGAATTGATGCTTTTGAACTGTGTTGTTGGGGAAGACCTTTGAGAGTCCCTTTGACTGCAAGGAGATCGAATGAGTCCATTCTAAAGGAAATCAGTCCTGAATATACATTGGAAGGACTGATGCTGAAGCTGCAACGCCAGTACTTTGGCCACCTGATGCAAAGGACTGACTCATTGGAAAAGACCCTGATGCTGGGAAAGATGGAAGACAAGAGGAGAAGGAGACAACAGAGGATAAGATGGTTGGATCATGTCACCAGCTCAATGGGCATGAATTTGAGCAAGCTCTAGGAGTTCACGATCGACAGGGAAGCCTGACTTGCTGCCATCCATGGGGTCACAAGGAGTCGGACACAACTGAGCAACTGAGTTGAACTGAATATACTCCTGGCACCTTCCTTCCAGGAGTCAAGATTTCAGCTGCCCTCTTGATGAAAGTGAAAGAGGAAAGTGAAAAAGTTGGCTTAAAGCTCAACATTCAGAAAACGAAGATCATGGCATCTGGTCCCATCACTTCATGGGAAATAGATGGGGAAACAGTGGAAACAGTGTCAGACTTTATTTTTGGGGGCTCCAAAATCACTGCAGATGGTGACTGCAGCCATGAAATTAAAAGACGCTTACTCCTTGGAAGAAAAGTTATGACCAACTTAGATAGCATATTGAAAAGCAGAGACATTACTTTGCCGACTAAGGTCTGTCTAGTCAAGGCTATGGTTTTTCCTGTCGTCATGTATGGATGTCAGAGTTGGACTGTGAAGAAGGCAGAGCGCCGAAGAATTGATGCTTTTGAACTGTGGTGTTGGAGAAGACTCTTGAGAGTCCCTTGGACTGCAAGGAGATCCAGCCAGTCCATTCTGAAGGAGATCAACCCTGGGATTTCTTTGGAAAGAATGATGCTAAAGCTGAAACTCCAGTACTTTGGCCACCTCGTGCGAAGAGTTGACTCATTGGAAAAGACTCTGATGCTGGGAGGGATTGGGGGCAGGAGGAGAAGGGGACGACCGAGGATGAGATGGCTGGATGGCATCACGGACTCGATGGATGTGAGTCTGAGTGAACTCCGGGAGATGGTGATGGACAGGGAGGCCTGGTGTGCTGCGATTCATGGGGTCGCAAAGAGTCGGACACGACTGAGCGACTGGACTGAACTGAACTGAACTGAACTGGGGTCATACCTCAGTGTGGTCTCCCACCTTGGCCGCCACCCAGTCTCTGGACCAGAATTACTTTCCAGGCCCTGAGACCATTTCTATCTGACCTCCATTAACCTTGGGATCTTACTGGACTTTAGTGAACTATTCAAGTGTCAGTATGTTACTATATATGTTTCTCTCTGCTCCACACAATAATTTTGGGAAGTGTATATAATTTTTCTTATATGTATAAAATACATGTACCATGCACCATATATGCTTTTGTATAGCTTGCATTTTCATATATGCTTATTACTATAATGGCAACCCAGTCCAGTATTCTTGCCTGGGATATCCCATGGACAGAGGAGCCTCGAGGGGCTACAGTCCATGGGTTCACAGAGAGTTGGACTCAGCTTAGTGACTGAGCACATATAATCTCTGGATATATAAAACGGGATTGATAAGTGATTTTTTAATATTTAACATTAGAGTCCATTCACTGCCATGTTTTCCCATATATTTTCAATGCTTTAATATTTAGCATTTATAATATTCACATTGACTGAATTTTTCATCTTATAATCTACTGAGAAATCACTATGTTTCTAGTTTTTTGATAGTAGAAATGTGGCATAAGTTTAACTTTGAGCCTCCAATGAAGTTTACGTAGATCTATTTATGTCTGGCTAACTGATACCTGTGCCCGACAGAAGCCTGTCTGAATGGGAGCCTGGAATAGAGGGACAGTGTGATGATTTTAGCAACAATACGCCAGGATCAGCAAGGAATACTGATTTTCAGTTTAGCTTGGCAGCTGCCACTCAAAATCCTTATGCAGTTCAGCCACATGGACTCATTTCTCTATATGAGAGGTAAAGGACAGTAAGTAGAAATTAACATAATATTTTACACAGTCAGTTTCTCAGTGAACTACTGAGGTCATGAAGCAAAATTGCTTTGAGATACCCTCCATTTTGCCACCATCAGTGGCCCAGCTTAAACATTAGAAGACAACATATATTGCAGATGGAGGGTTTCCTGAGAGCAGTGGTGGTAACACCTGATGGGAGATGGCAGTGCCTGGTGGGGGACACAAAGCAAGAATGATGCTCGTCAGGACACTTGTTTGTGGGCATGTGGGAGACCCTTCTATAGACTCTTAGAAATACCTGGAGGAAGAGCATTTGCCAGGACGTGAGAAAGACTCAAGAACTCAAAAACAGACTCAAGTTCTTACTAACAGTGCGACCCCATCAGTTTTTGTGATTTAGTGATACCTGAGGGATCTGGCTATATAATCAACACTTCTAAAACATCTTTAAATTTATAGGTATTTTTTCCTGCCTACACTTATTTCCTCAGGATAATACCCCAGAAGTGAGCGTAATTTGTAAATACTGGGTAATATTTATGTGTCTTTGGAAATTACAAAGACATAAATATTACTTTGCATGCAGGATCTTAGGTCCCTGACCAGGGAGCAAACACGTGCCCCCCTACTGTGGAAGCACAGAGTCTTAATTACTGGATGACCATTGAAGTCCCCATGAAATTACATTTACTTCTAATGGAGTTTTCAAGACAGAGTTCCTTTAGGAGACTACTAGGAAATACACTTAGGAGCAAATAAAACCCCTGAAAGCCCTAATATTCTAGGCAGTATTAATCTTCCCATTCTTCATTCTCAGAGAGCTGGCACTAATTAAAGACTCCCTTTAGTAACTTTAATTGATAAATAAATCTGGATTCCGAATAGATGTAATTGGATATGTAGTAATTATACCAACCCATTCTATATGATTGCAGCTAGTCTAATTTTAGAGTCATTTGAGATATAGATTTCTCTAAAAGATAAAGGAAGATTTCCTGATATGTTTGACTTATGGTCAGCATCACTCGCCCCGTGCAGTTCCATAAGCTTTCCAGCCTCTGGGTTAGTCCTGACTTGTCTAGTTTTTTTCTTTTTAACCTACTCGCTTAAGATCTAAAAGGTAAACAATGCCTTTCCTCCAACTGGGCAATGAGATAGAGTGAGATATGTTTACCTGGAGAAATGATATTGGCAGCAAAAGCAAAACTCTGCAAATAACACACACAAGGTTTCACCCAGATGCAGTTTAAAAAATTCCCTGGTGACTTGGATGGTAAAGAATCTGCCTGCAATGCAGGAGACCTGGGTTCAGTCCCTGGGCTGGGAAGATTCCCTGGAAGAAGGCATGGCAACCCATTCCAGTATTCTTGCCTGGAGAATCCCCATGGACAGAGGAGCCTGGCGGGCTACAGGCTATGGGGTCGCAAAGAGTGGGACACAACTGACTAAGTACACAACAAGCACATATAAGTGGTGAAAAGGTGCGTATTTTCTTTCATATTTATTATTCTTTTAAAAAAATAATAGACATCATTTGTACTTTTATTTCCATGGTGAGGTGCAGTTACAGTTTCTTGCCTGTGGTCAAATGACTCGTATTCACTAATGCCATAATTAATATTCCATAGCAATGTGTAAATAGAATTAAAGTCTAAGAACCACAGCCTTAAGGGGTCTGTGATCTAACCACAACGTATCTTTAAAACTTTCTCACTCACTTTTTTCCATCATCCATATCAAATTTTTTCCCTTTGTCTCAAATACACTTTCGGTCGTAGAGGTCAAGACAAGAGTCTGTATGCGAACAGGACTAAGGCCAGTTTGAAATAAAAGTGGGAGAGTTCTGGATTTTCGAAGAAGGAGAACACAAGTTCTAGTCATCATATTAACTACATTCAGCCCTTCAGGCAGTGGAGATCTGGACAAAAACAGGAACAAGGAACTGTTTGGTGTCTCTTTTGGGGCCTGTCCTTTTGCCCACTTCCCTGATCTCTCCATCCCCCACAGGGTGTGTGGGACAAACTACTGGTGTCAGACATGGTAGCCCTGTTCAGAGCTCACCTCAAGAAAACCTGCTGTGCAATGCATAGCTGATCGATACCTTCGACTTCACACGGTTTTGGATCTACGACACAGTTCAACCCTAGGCTTTGTTTTTACAGTGTGTTTACTCACTTCAGTCATGCCTGACCCTCTGCCACCCCAAGGACTGTAGCCCACCTGGGTCCTTTGCCCATGGAATTTTCCAGGCATGAATACTGGAGTGGGCAGCCATTCTCTTCTGCAGGGGATCTTCCCAACCCAGGAATCAAACCCAGGTCTCTTGCATTGCAGGCAGATTCTTTACTGTCTGAGCCACCAGGGATACAGTAAGAATCTTAGGACCAGACTATTCCTGCCTGGAGTGGGTTCTTCTAATGGTAGCTATCATCCATGTCCAGGGTCTCTTACTGTTAAAAGCAAATCCAGCTGCTGCTGTTGACTGTCTAGACTGTTTCTGTCTTATCCAGTCCAGTTATCACTTGTGGTGTTTTATTGAGCTATCTACTTTCTCTCACATTGTTTATTAATTACTTCAAGCAGACATCTTTAAAATGGCTAGTCAGCGGATAGACATTTAGGTTGCTTCCATGTCCTGGCTACTATAAACAGTGCTGCGATGAACATTGGGGTACACGTGTCTCTTTCAATTCCGGTTTCCTCGGTGTGTATGCCCAGCGTGGGATTGCTGGGTCATAAGGCAGTTCTATTTGTAGTATTTTAAGGAATCTCCACACTGTTCTCCATAGGGGCTGCACTAGTTTGCATTCCCACCAACAGTGTAAGAGGGTTCCCTTTTCTCCACACTCTCTCCAGGATTTATTGCTTGTAGACTTTTGGATCGCAGCCGTTCTGACTGGTGTGAAATGGCACCTCATTGTGGTCTTGATTTGCATTTCTCTGATAATGAGTGATGTTGAGCATCTTTTCATGTGTTTGTTAGCCATCTGTATGTCTTCTTTGGAGAAATGTCTATTTAGTTCTTTGGCCCATTTTTTGATTGGGTCGTTTATTTTTCTGGAATTGAGCTGCATAAGTTGCTTGTATATTTTTGAGATTAGTTGTTTGTCAGTTACTTCATTTGCTATTATTTTCTCCCATTCCAAAGGCTGTCTTTTCACCTTTTTTATAGTTTCCTTTGTTGTGCAAAAGCTTTTAATTTTAATTAGATCCCATTTGTTTATTTTTGCTTTTATTTCCAGTATTCTGGGAGGTGGATCATAGAGGATCCTGCTGTGATTTATGTCGGAGAGTGTTTTGCCTATGTTCTCCCCTAGGAGTTTTATAGTTTCTGGTCTTGCATTTAGATCTTTAATCCATTTTGAGTTTATTTTTGTGAATGGTGTTAGAAAGTGTTCTAGTTTCATTCTTTTACAAGTGGTTGACCAGTTTTCCCAGCACCACTTGTTAAAGAGATTGTCTTTAATCCATTGTATATTTTTGCCTCCTTTGTCGAAGATACTAACACCCATATATGGAATTTAGAAAGATGGTAATGATAACCCTGTATGCGAGACAGCAAAAGAGACACAAATGTAAAGAACAGACTTTGGACTCTGTGGGAGAGGGAGAGGGTGGGATGATTTGGGAGAATGGCATTGAAACATGTATACTATCATGTAAGAAACGAATCACTAATCTAGGTTCGATACAGGATACAGGATGCTTGGGGCTGTTGCACTGGGATGACCCAGAGAGATGATATGGGGAGGGTGGTGGGAGGGGGGTTAGGAACTCATGTACACCTGTGGTGGATTCATGTCAATGTATGGAAAAACCAATACAGTATTGTAAAGTAAAAAAATAAATTTAATTAAAAAAATTTCTAAAAGAAAAAAAAAAAAAGGACTAGTCAGGAACACTGGACTGTGCCCATGAAATAGAGGGTAACTCTTTGGCAATTAAGAGGATTTACACTGTCACCATTCGTACTCTTTGCAAGGGAGCAAACCACCCACACTGATTAGGCTAATCATTCACAATTTTTTTCTCTGTTAAGAACCACTGACACATATTCACCTGTAACATATACTATTTGGATCTACAATAGATTTGTCAGAGTTTTCACCTAAGATGCATACTGATGTTGTCTAAGCTGTCCAACTCTCACAGGGTAATTGATAGTCTATTTTTTTCCCATGCTGGACAAAAAGGAATTATAGAAATTTCTAGAAATGTTATTCATATGAAAAATATTTTCTGATGATAAAGTGTTTGTATATATTACTATATACCTTATATATATACTCCATACCATATATATATAACCATGTAATAAATACATATTTATATAATGTCATAAAGGCATATTTAATTGTGCATCAAGATGGAATGCATTTAATTTATGGAAAACCAATATAACCTGTATCTCTAATAACCAGTTTTTCTTTTTTTTCAAGATTTACATTTAAGTACACAGAATGGATTGTGAATTATCTGAGAAATAACTGTCTGTTATTATGTCATGACTTCACATTGCCAAAAAGCCTGAGTTCCTATGAAAACCAAACTGATTTTCTTAAAAATAAAATGAGCTTCAGTTGGTTTAATCAAGAGTATCAGTATCTAACAGACCTGTGCATGTATGAGCCTTCTGCTTTCATTTTGAGGATTCGTATACTTACAAACTCTCAAGACCTCTTCAAGAGAAATGTTCCCAGAGGCTGTAATCACTGCTTCCTTCCTCCAACCATAACAAGTTGTACATAGCATTACAAGTGTTATGTGAGGAAAAGGATTGTTTTTATATTGTATAATTTTTTAGTAACATTAACTAAGTTCTCTCTAAAAATGTGTTAAGATACATTTGCAAAATTAGAAATATAAAACATAAAGATGATATTTTGTCAAATTACCAATTTATGTACACCATTTATATCTTTTCTTGTCCACATTTCAGTGAGTGAAAATAAAAAAGTATAATACAGCATTCCGTTGATTATGTTCTAGTCTACAGGACTATTAACTATGTTGATAGGTATTATGGGCAGAGAGAATTCTGTGGCCAAGTAAATTAAGAAAGTGATAGATTAAACCATTTGATTAGGTGGTGGTTCAAAACAAATCCTGGAGAAGGCAATGGCACCCCACTTCAGTACTCTTGCCTGGAAAATCCCATGGACAGAGGAGCCTGGTGGGCTGCAGTCCATGGGGTCGCTAAGAGTCAGACATGAATGAGCGATTTAACTTTCACTTTTTGCTTTCATGCATTGGAGAAGGAAATAGCAACCCACTCCAGTGTCCTTGCCAGGAGAATCCTATGGACGGTGGAGCCTGGCGGGCTGCCGTCTATGGGGTCGCACAGAGTTGGACACAACTGAAGTGACTTAGCAGCAGAAGCAGCAAAATAAACCCACAACTTCTTTGATGCTTCCTTCAAAGTGCTCCCTAATTCCCTTTCCTTAGAATGTTAGCTTGACTTAGTGATTCACTTCCAACCCATAGAATCGTAGTGGAAGTGACCGTGTATGACTTCAAAGCTAAATCATGAAACATACTGTGGCTTTCTGCTTGCTCTCTGATTTTTTGGATGCCTCATTCTGTGGGAAGCCAGCTGCCATGTCAGGAGGACCCTCAGGAGTTCTGTGAAGAGGTGCACCCGATAAATAACAGGCCCCCTGCCAGCAGCCGTGTGCATGAATCATCTTCAACATAGATCTCCCTGCCCCAGTCACGCCTCACAGTCACATTAAGAAGAGATCAGATCCATTTAGGTAAGTAAAGTTTTCAGAGCAGTCAATTCAGAGAAATTTGGAAAAGCCCAGATGCACTTGGTGAGTAAGGCACAGAAGTCGAAGCATTCCAAATTCCTGATCTTCCATGAATTTCCTATGCAGAGGGCATTTTAGCACTTAATTGGCAGAAGATTATCGATATCTGATTAAATAGGTATTTTTCTGCCAACAGCCATTGCCAAAATAATTCACAAATATTAGAGTCCATCTCTGTAAGGTTGGTCATATTCCATAGCTGATCATAAGAAATTAATAAGTTGTGAATGTTAAATCTTTAAAAGTCAACTCTGTTAGGGGGAGAGCAGCCACACATGATTAAGAAATGCATTTTTTTTTTTTAATTTCAAAGCTGAAACTCAAAGATCCTTGTTTTGTTGAAGGAAATTGCTGCTGGGATTCAGATGAGAGTAAGACCTTGATAAGAGTCTACATCGCAGCAGGCTTCCTTAGAAAACACATGAGGGAAAAGCTCAAAGAGGATTTCCATGACTCTCAGGAGAAAAGGGATTTGAGAAAGGCTACTAACCTCCAAAATGCAGATATAGCTTATCCAAGCTTGTGGCAATCATAGCAGATGGAACTGCTTACCACTTATCTGACCACTTCCCTTGGTTATAATGGCTGCCCATGGATGGGTAATGTAAGAATTTCAGACCACAATGTTAAAAATGGTTTTAATTCCACTTAATCTAAACCTAACCAAGGGAACACTCTCTCTTTAACACTTCAATTGAATCAAGGCAACTCAAAAGGAATTGCAGGCAACGTGGCTAGCTCTCCTCATCCATTGGTTTCATTGCTTTGATGTGAACAAATTTTCAGTCTGAACCAGTTCTCTAACAGCATTCCTTGGTTTGTGAGTATCTCTCAACTGCATATATTTAATTAGCTGCCCACCCATTTATTTTGCTATATAGTATTTCTTTTCCTCTTTGTTGAATATTACTAAACTCCTTACTATAACATATACAAATGTGTGGTTCAGTTATTGTCAGCTAGGAGTAATTTGCTCCCAAGGGGACATCTTGTAACTGGGTAGCAACCTCCAGGATCTTCCCAGGACAGATCACCTGCCCATTCCATGCGCTCTACCTGCCTCTTGTTTGTGGAAAAACTTTAGCCTGCTAGGCTTTCCCCAAGTTCCAAAGAACAAATTTAATCAGAGAAATGAGAATATGAAGAAACAACAGAAAATAGTCAACCAAGACAAAATAATAATAGTTAAGCCATTAAACAAAATCAAGGGGTTTTAGTCCCTTCTCAAAGGCTCTAGATAATATCAGCCATTGTTTTGTTGCTGTTAAGTTGCTTTGTCATGTTCAACTCTTTGCTATCCCATGGACTGTAGCCTCCTGGGCTCCTTTGTCTATGCAATTTCCCAGTTAACAATACTGGAGTGGGTTGCCATTTCCTCCTCCAGGAGATCAGCTTCACCCAGGAATTGAACCTGAGTTTCCTGGGTCTCCTGCATTGGCAGGTGGATTCAAATATTACTAAGGCAGATATTAGAAAGATGTGCACTTGAATCACATAATTTTGACCCATGTAAAAGAAATAATTTTATGAAATTAGAATTGGTGCCATTCCATTACCTCATATCTAGAACCAATGTTAAAAGAGTCATAGAATTCACTATAAATTCACTTTTTGTATAAATGTCATGTTTTGTCTCACTTTGCATTTTTCTCTATTACCTGGATGAAGCCCCATATAAAATGTCTATATTTAAAGATCTGCCCTGAAAAGGCATTGTTTTCATGAGACATGGATATACTTTCTCATCATGGACAATGAGAACCAAGTCATTGTTTCACCGATCAAGGTTTTACTTTCCAATGTGGCTATCTAGAAAATAGAACTCAAATAAGTCCTCAAAGTTATCATCTATTAAAAAATGTTTCATTCCTCCCTACCCTGGACCTTACTCCAATAGATAATTTCTACGATTGTCTTCAAAACAGAACCTGAGACAGGGATTTGGGTACATGAGGTATTTGGAGACTTGCCCTTGGGAGAAAGGGAGTGTGGAAAATGTGAGTGAAGGGAGGAAGTGTTAAGCCAGAATGTGGTCTCAGCTGGAATCTGGCCTCAGCCTGGCCCCACAGAGAGCTGTGGAGTGGAAGCTGTATCACAGAGGTACTGCCACCTAAGGCAAAGATGTCTGCGTTCTGTTACCCCCCTGTCAGTTATTGGCCCTGGGTCACCCCACTCTGGGGCTTCCCTGGTGGCTCAGATGGTAAAGAATCCACCTGTAATGCAGGAGACCAGGTTCAATTGCTGGGTCGGGAAGATTCCTTAGAGAAGGCAATGGCAACCCACTCCATTCTCCATTCTCTTGCCTGGAGAATCCCATGGACAGAGGAGCATGGTGGGCTACAGTCCATGGGGTCGCAAAGACTTGACAAACATTCACTTTTTCACACCCATATTGGGGTGGGGCTGGGGCTAGGTAACTTTCCAGTGAGGAGGCTTCTAATCTGCATACGGCTGCTTTCCAGAAAAGGAGGCTGTGAAGTGTTAGTATCCAACATTCAGAGCAGCTGGTGATGGGGCCACTGGCCCAGTAACAACAACACTGTCCATTAAAGCTGTCGTGTGTGTTTTCATTTGTGTTTTTCTATTTTAAAGCAAGACTAAGTTACATTTCTCCTTTCTAAGAAGAGAGGATGGGCTTCCAAGGCGGCTCAGTGGTAAAAAAAAATCTGCCTGCCAAGGTAGGAGACGCAGGAGACATGGGTTCTGTCCCTGGGTTGGGAAGATCCCCTGGAGAAGGAAATGGCAACCCACTCCAGTATTACTAGAAAAGTGAGAGTGAAGTCGCTCAGTCATGTCCGACTCTTTGCAACCCCAGGACTGTAACCTGCCAGGCTCCTCCATCCATGGGATTCTCCAGGCAAGAATACTGGAGTGGGTTGCCATTTGGACCTGCCCTCAAATAATTCTTGACTAACATTTAGGTTGAAAATGTTCCAAGGTCTACTTACTTAACTCACATGAGAGAGTTTTGTTTTTTTTTTTTTTTTCCACTTGCATTAAAATATACCTAACCTACACAGTGGTAAAGAATCACCTACCAATGCAAGAGACTTAAGAGATGTGGGTTCAATCCCTGGGTCAGGAAAATCCCCTGGAGTAAGCCATGGCAACCCACTGCAGTATTCTTGCCTAGAGAATTCCATGGACAGAGGAGCCTGGCAGGCTACAGTCTGTCAGGTTACAAAGGGTTGGACATAACTGTCGTAACTGAGCATGCACACAAGTATCATTACTGGAGCACCAAATATTTACAAGGGGAAATATACTTAACAATGTTAACTGTGGTGACATCGATTTCTAATTTTCAATGTGCAGACTTCTAATGCCAGTGATTCCTACATTCATTTCTCTTCCTAGGATTTCTGACCTGAGTTCATAGGCATATTCTAACTGTGCATGGAGGGTTTTCATTTCTGTGACCCAGTAGGGTGCCTCCTACTGGGAAGGAGTGTGAAGCCTCCCCGTTTCCCCTGGCCTAATCTGTGCTGAAGGCAGCAGCATCCCCTCAGTTGCCCTCATGGGGTTCAAGCCTCAATCTCTCTCAGGGACTTCCTGCCACACATCACACCTCATTTCCCCCAGCATCTAGTCCACACGGTTGCCTGAGTGATTGTTCTAGAAGGACAGATGTATTCATTTCATTCCTGAAAGTTTGAAATGGCTTTCCCACTGGCAAATGCAAAATTCTTGGAGACGCCTCACAGTTCTTTCTGAGCAGTCTGGCTCCAGGCCAGAATGCCCTGTGTGATCTCCCAGCCCCGGGCATAGACAATGTCAAGGTTTTGTTTGGCAGGCGTCCTTGGCCTGCCCTCCCACTAGAGTGCAATGTAATCGTCTGGAGAGAAAGTTGCAGTCAAGGACTCAGACTCAAGCACCTCTACTCAGAGACCTCCTTACTGGGGCCTCAACTGAGGCACTTTTCTCCACTCTGACTCAGTAACTTTCCACTGTGAGCCCTTCTCCCTTTCCTTCTGCCTCGGCTCCCCAGGGTCATAAACAGTCCTTGTGTTCAGGGCTCCTCTGTACCAAGACTTCCCCTCCATCTGTGCTGCTTGTCCATGTCTTGCCATCTCCTAGAGAGCAGACTTTTCTTTGGCTTAGTATTTCCAGTGATTGGCACATTAAGAGCTCTTGGGAAATGTTGACTTGGTAAACCATGAACAGAGCCATATTTTGTTTGCACATACAAAGTAATTATTGAAGAGATTCACACACTTGGCTAATCTGTCTGCATATATCTGTCTGCATAATCTAAAATATTGCTAATATTTTAGCAATATTAAACTTTCTTACATGTGTATACACTCTTAATTGGTGTACCTGACTAAGGAACAGAATGGGTTTGATAGATATCTTGATAGTGTCTTGATGCTATGTCTTCCCATCTAATACTTGGGTAGTGATAAAACTTGAATCTGGACCAGATACTACCCCTTACTAATGCTCACTTTGAATTTTTGATAAAATTCCAGAAACATACAGTCTAATGTCAATAATACTTAAAAGCCTAAAATGTTTTATAACGAGTAAGTAGTATGGTAAAGATCATCTGCATACTACTCTTTACTCTTGCCTGGAAAATCCCATGGATGGAGGAGCCTGGTGGGCTGCAGTCCATGCGGTCGCTAAGAGTCGGACACGACTGAGCGACTTCTCTTTCACTTTTCACTTTCATGCATTGGAGAAGGAAATGGCAACCCACTCCAGTGTTCTTGCCTGGAGAATCCCAGGGACGGGGGAGTCTGATGGGCTGCCGTCTATGAGGTCGCACAGAGTCGGACATGACTAAAGCGACTTAGCAGCAGCAGCAACAGCAGAAATGGATACCACCTACAAAATTCAGGTATCAATGGGATGGAAACTAATGTTTATTCTATGAGTTGATCTCAAAATTATACCATGTAAGTGACTAATATTCTCAATTGGATACAGTTCAAAATGTACCCAATAATGGATTTCTTCCCAGACTGCTTATAAATTTGTTTAAGCATGAAAAAAACTGAATTTTATTTGGCAAGGATAATAAATGTGCATTTAGCTTTCTACTAATAAAAGGCACCCATTTACAAGTATTAGCAAATATGCTTTACAATTAATTTCTAAACAAATTTTCAGGATTATAATTGAAAAGCTTTGATAGTATCTATTATAAGCCAAAATTTGAAAGTGAAAATAATGAAACCCTTGTTTAGAAGGAGTAAGAGTATAATGACAAACTGCAAGCCTCTTTAGTTGAAGAATTGGTTTTGAGTTTTTTATATACAATGAGTTAACTATTACCAGCTTGTCAGTTAATAGGAGAAATATTTGTATCTCATTTACAACTAAACTTGTAGAAGAGCACAGATAAATGTTTCCAGAGCTGAGAAAACATGGGATACTTATACATGAGGATACTTCAGTTGGTTACAATAGTTAAATCCCTGTTTTTATTTTCATTTGTTCATCGCGTGTTTTTTGAACACTCACTATATGTACTTTGCTAATATTTGGAAATGAAAGTACCTTTAGTAAGTGAAAAAAATGAATTAGATTCTAGTGGGAAAGATAGATAATAATCAAAGAGGAATCCTGATGGATAGCTAAACATAAACAGGGATATAAACAGGGTTTTATAGAGTATATTATAAAGGTGCCTGAATTGGTGTCAGGGAAGGCCTATCAGGGAAAGGAATACTTAAGCTGGGTTATGAAGAATGAGTTTGTTAGATGAAAAAAGCTGAGGATGAAAAAGAGAGCAAACATTCAAGGAATAGCTTCATGAGAAAAAAAGAGAAAACACTGGGACTGAGATGCAGAGAGAGAGAGAGAGAGATTCAATATGAGCCCAGAAAGTGAAAGTGAAAGTCTCTCAGTCATGTCCAACTCATTGCCATCCCATGAAATATATGGCCATGGAATTCTCCAGGTCAGAATACTGGAGTGGGTAGCCTTTCCCTTCTCCTGGGGATCTTCCCAACCCAGGTCTCCCGCATTTCAGGCAGATTCTTTACCAGCTGAGCCACAAGGGAAGCCCAAGAATGAACCCAGAGAGGATGGCAAAAGGGAGACCAAAAGAAGTCCTATTTGAAAGATTCTGATCTTACTGCTAAAGAAATGAAAGACAATTAGTGGCTTTAAATTGGAGAGTGACCACAATCCGATCTGCATATGAAAAAGACCACTCTTCCATCAATGACTGGAGCATGAAACAAAAGCAGTTAGTAGAAGGGGCAGCTATGGGAGTGGCTTGGATTAAAGTGATGACTGTGTATAAATTCAAGACACATTCAGGGCACAGGTCAGTACAGCTTGATGATAGATGGGTATGGAGTTGAAGGAGAGAAGACAACATCAAAGATGACTTGCCCAACCAGATGGATGGGGATGTCATTTGCAGAAATAGATGACACTAAAGAGGCCCAGGTCTGGGAAAAGATGATGAGAGTCTTTAGCTATGCTGAAGTGCTTTTGAGAAGTGGAGAAATCCAACTGGAGTTAGCTAGATGAATATGGAACTCAGAGAGAATCCAAGTCCGAGAGGGCAAAGAAAAAGAATAAAGACCACGCAGTGAGTTTTCTGTCAATGCAGCGAAGTATCAATAACTTGGAAAAGAATGACAGATAAGAGGGAAAAAAAATAGTTGTAAACTGAGACAAGCATAAAACAGTGAATGTATTTTATAAGGCTAATCTTAGGAAAATAAATGGTTTTATGAATCTTTGATATATAAGAAGAAGTGGGGCCTAGTGAACAAATGGTGTTGAGTCAAACAAAAGAGCGGAGTCAAAAGTCCTGGTCATTGGAACTAATCCTTGTCTTTTAAGAAGGGGTAGCTGAGATCTGGGTGGGAAAGTTTCATGTGTGACAAAAGCTGTATAAGGTAGGGTGGGATGAAGGTGGCTCATGGAGTTATGAAGCTTTCCCCTTATTAAGATAGCCACAATAAGTTACTCTCAAAAGTTCCTACCCAAAGTAACCAGGTTACTCCATGCCATCTTGGAACCAACACATGAGCATATTGCAAGACCGGTAAGTTTCTCTGGAAAAGACCCTTTTAAGTAAAGTCATGCTGAAGCAAAAGTCATATATTAATTTTAATGCAGTTATGAGTATTCAAATAGAGACATCTTTTACTTTATACAAAAGCAAATTTATACTCACACTTTGATAAGGAACGCAAACCACAAATAACTTATGATTTTTACTAGAACAGCAAACAATTTTTAAAGGAAAACAAAAGTTGATCTAGGCCTCCAGTTCTTAGGCGTAAATAGCTATCTCAAATATTCAGAATGTCTACATTTTTTTTTCTAGTGTTCCATGTAAAGTTTTCTTGATCTCTTTGAACTCCTAGCCTTCAGAATCAAAGCAATCTACAGGTTTTTTTATACAGAGTGAGGTGGGATTTAGTTCTTCATGTATGTTATGTGTGCCTTAGAATTTGAGAAAGAAACCAAGCCTTATGGCCTGTTGTTTTTTTGAAGGTCATGACATATTATTCAATTCCCTCTTGGCTTTAGAAGTTTCACTTTTTCCTATATTGAAAGAATGAAATATTGGGAAAAAAAGGCTGTGTGACATGAACTATGGTAGTAGAGTACATAGATTTATGTAATAAATTAAAAGAACTCCAAAATAATCATTTTACAGTTACTAGTTGTACGGCAGGTAAAAAGCCTTGTCTAGAATCCATGTCTGATTCCAGATAAGAGAGTTCCTAACTCTTGCTGGGCTTGGTACTTTTTGTTTTCAAATATCCTTCAGGGCAAAACCACTTATTCTTAAACTAGTCTGTTTTAAAAATAAACTCATAGGTTATGTCAAAATGTTAATCAACGTTCTCTCCACAAGAGGTAAACAAAATGAAGCTTGAAAAACAAAATTGCTATGGTATGTACATACTTCCTTAGATTTCCCCCAATTCTAAGGATAATGTTGGGGACCAGTTTTAGGATATTTACTGAATATCAAGGTGCTTGGGAATGAAAAATTAAATTTATGTAAGCTATTGACAAGGTATATAGTCCAAATATTGGGGGTATGAGGTCTAGAAGATTAGTTGGCAACTATCTTCTTTAAGCTTTAATACTGCCAGGATGTTTGACTTTTTTTTTTTTTTTTCCTCCTTACAAAACATTCAGGTGCCCATGTTCAGCATTCCAATTACTTCAGGCAGGTCAAGACAAGGTCTAACAATGACAAAATAAGACATTGACATAACAATGTAATAGAAACAATCTTGAATTTATATGCTCTTTAAAATATCATATTTCAAAAGTGAAATTTCAGGGTTAATTTTTTGATTAACAGCCACTAAGAAGAACATTTGCATGTGTTTAACAAGGGTGGAAATACTGCATCAAAAATATTTCTTGAATACTGTGAACAAAGGAGCCACAAAAACTCAGCATGGACTGTGACATCCTGGAGTTCTGCACAGCCAGGATCAGATCCAAACCCTCAGTAGCAAGCAGGAGACTCAGAAGATGCTGACTTTAATTACAAACTTTATTTGTCAACACAATTCACAGTTTATACATGGTGCAATCCACCATATGAACTTTCAGAATAGTTATCGAGGAAATGGGTGTAGCTTTCCTTCTAAAAGAGCCTGATTTTCCAAAATTTTGGTTAGAATTCTTAAGTTTATAAAAGTACCGTCAACAAGTTGGCTGAATATTTACATTTCTAGCTTAAATTTTGAAAAATAAGCATCTGTTAAATGTTCCTTTTTTTTTAAGATCCTGGATTTATTTTTTAAGACCCTAATATGAATGCCACTTATTCAAATACTCCCACCCCCAAGAATAAAAGTCATGTTTTGCAATTATATTTAGGGAAATCATTTTCTTTCTGTGTTTTAAAAATTTTATTTACAATGTACAGCAGATCTATGTATGAAAATAAAAGAAAGAGGAGCGATCTACTAGGTGCCTTTACTGAATTTCTTCTGAATCCTGAAAACCTCCAAAGAGTTGCAGGATATAAAATTAAACTAAAGAGGATTAACAGCCTTTTCTATCTTAAAAAAAAAAAAATGCTCTCAAGATTTAAATTGTGCTATAACAGCTTTTTCTCTAATGTCAGAGATGAATTATGCCTGCAATCTGCATTTTTCCATGTGCAAAATCACAGTGATCCAGTTTCAGCTTCTGCTCTCACACTCAGCCACAACTCCAGAGGTACACCCACAGAAGGCGAGGGCCATGCCCAGCTCTGCCTACGCATCCCCTCCCCTCACCGGGCACAAGTTACCCAGGGAAAGAAAACCATATAAGCCTTTCATACATCAGAAAACAGATAGATGCTGGCAGTATAATGTTTATTAGCAAATGCTTATAACACATTGTTTGGCTCTCTTCATGTCATCTGAGTGGCAATTCACACCAATTGTCTAAATTCATCTTCAATAATATCCATTTTAACAGTTTTCTTTTGTCAGATCACTTATGGATATATATAGATAGATAGATTTTCTTCTTCCACCTTTAAAAAAATGTGTGTATATATATGTATATATATATACATATATATATATATACACATATACATACATAGTTAGTAATAAATGATAAATTTTAAATACTGCCAGGAAAAGAAGGGACTGTTTGGGAGCAGTCAATTTTACTGGCCTGGTAATTACACTGTATACATGTACCATTGGTACCCGAGTCAAATAAATACTCAGAGGGGCCATCTTTGCACCTCATTTCTCTGCAGTGCCTATAACGCTAGGGTTTCTGAGTGTTGCTTCAGTGTCCATTTAATTTGGCCTCTATTCCTTCTTCAGGTATCATCACTTGGGTCATTTTACGCACTTGTTTCCAGCAAGGTATGGTATTCAAACGGGAGTTGTGGGGAAAAGGACTGTGGAGTTGAGCCTAGGGGTGGGGCAGGGAAGGAGAAACCACACTTAGCTAGAGAGGTTCTGTTTCTTCATAAGATAAGGCACTGACAGAAAATTTCTTAGGTAAAAGGCTGCATAAGAATTTCTTGCCATTTACAAAAAGAAATGTTGTCATCCATAAATGGTCCATATCTAGGCTCAGTTAGGTAGACCCTGAAAAGTAAGGACTGATCCCTCAAAGCTACATTATTACCAGAAACAATTATAATTCATTCTGAGGCCTTATGGCACGTTAGGAAAAGGGAGCAAAACAGTCTGGGCACAAAAAAGGCATCAGACATCGCTTGTTTTTCTCCACTTGTCAAAGAAAGTGGACTGTTCAACAAGCATCATCAAAAAAAAAAAAAACAAAAATAGTGCTGGCTCAGAATTCCAAATTCTCTTGATGGCAGATGACCATGATGGGTGTATCTATTTTTTCCCCCCTTTGGAGCTCATGCACAATTTTAAAAATGCTACCAGCAACAGTCATAAAGAGCATATAGAAGTCCTCACCTAATTGCTATGCCTGAGGCTCTTCAAAGAGAGGGCTACTTAATGTTCTCAATAACAGCGATTTCCTCGCCCGCGCAGTGTGGTGTCAGTCCGTTCAAATAGATACTTTCTGTTTTCAGTAAGGAAGGCAGGACATCCCTCTCGCTGGCCAGGTGGTTCACGGACAGGGTCCTCCTACAGGGAGTCAGCTCCTGATTGTGGTTTCCAGCCAGTTCTGCAGAGAGCTTCCGCTTAATGGAGGTGGCGCGCTGGAACTTGTCATAAATCTCCACGCTCAGCCGCCTCCTGGTTTCCTTGAATTCAGCCGTGACGTTGGCCGTCCACTCAGCAGCATGGGCTCTGAACTCTCCCACCTGGAACACGCATGCAGAGAAAAGACAGACATACCAACAGGACAGTCAACATTCTGTGTGCTTTATCCTCTGATCATTGTATTTGGAAGCTTTGAAAAGGAGGTTGTAGCTTTTTGTAAAAGGAGCCATCTGAGAATTGAGGTCACTGTGCAATTTGTGAAGAGCAAGATTCTATTTTATATAGATACGACTCTAAAAATGAATCTATGAGCTTAAACTCTATTAACCAAATTATATGAGAGGTACTAGATGTCCTTGTTTCTGGAGATGAGTCCTGTCACTGATGCTATAAAAAGGCAATCTCTAACTTTTTAAAATTCTGTGAGTTTTTTTTTAATTTGTAATTTTAAGAAGTATTTGAATGTGAAGAAGTCAGGAAGACATAGGAGAAGCAGCAAGACAGAAACGTGAACCCAGGTGACTTGGTTCTCATAGCAGCGATGCTATTTGCTCTGGATGTAAACACAGATTTTAGAAACCAGAAATGGTGAGTGCAAGAACTCTGAATTCAACCCCATACTTGTCATTTAGGAATCCTCTGTTTACTAAATAAGCAACAAAATGTTTTGTCTCTGCTTCCAGGGAAAGCAAATAGAAAAGGACTGACAAATTTATTGTGAGGCCCATTTGGAGAATTTCCAAGAAATAGTTCCTCAATGAATGTTTATGGAATTAATTAATGTAACCTGTCTGAGCTCCCATTTCATCAGTTGTAGAACTGAAGAAGGAATTCATAGGGCCTGGACTCCATCTTAGGCCTGTTCATGTTGACCATGCTCGGCCACCTTTCCAATGGACTCTGCACTCTGTGTTTAGTGCCTATGAAAACAACAACAGAAGGATAAGACCCCCTCCAGACAGGAGAACCTTGAAGAGCATATCTAGGTTACTCATTGCCTAACAGAAAACATACACTAATCACCCTTTCCTCCAGACAGGCCATAAATTTTTCTGTATCTATCCGAGTGTAACCTCGGGCTTATTGATTATTGGCCAATTGTTTGACTGTTTGAGCACATGAGCACATAGCACGTGAACGCTGGGGTTACTGGGATTGCATTTTCCTTGGTTTATGTAAGTCTCAAGGAATTTGGGGTGGTGGGTTCAGACACGTGCACATGGGGTATAAAAGATTCTCACAAATGCTGGTCGGGGTCCTCGGCTAAGAGGAGACTCTGTCTTGGGCCCGCCGGTGTAATAAACTGCACTCCACTGTCTGCATTGTCCCTCTGAGTGAGTTTGTTTCCTGGAACGCGTGGCTATAACAGAACAGGCATCTTTATAGCATATTCCTAACAAGATGGTTGGACTAATGTAGTTCAACTGCAATGTAGCCTTTGTTTGAAGGTTAAAGAAAAAAACATTGCCAAGTCCTAACCATGTGGCCCTAAAGAATCTGCCTACAATGCAAGAGACTGGGGTTTGATCCCTGGGTTGGGAAGATGCCCTGGAGGAGGGCATGGCAACCCACTCCAGTATTCCAGCCTGGAGAATCCCATGGACAGAGGAGCCTGGTGGGCTACAGTCCGTGGGGTCACGAAGAGTTAGACACAACCGAGCGATTAACACTTTCCCTTTCAAGCATGTGCATAATAATGTTCTCTGACCTCTTTAAAATGATTCTGTACTTTAGTGACCTAAAACAGAACAATGACCAATCCCATGATAAACTTTTTCTTAATCAACAAGAATTCAGTCATCAAGAAGACTTCCTAGAATAATCTCCTAAGGTGGACAAGTCCCCCATCCATCATTGGTAGCACTGCTGCTTTGGGGGCCCACTTCACTCACTTTTTAAATGATGTGGGCATCTCCTGACCTGGCAAGTGAATAACTACAGCTTTGTTTGGTCTTGTGTTACCTCTGTTGCTTTTTGTTTTAAATTTTGATATGGGAAACATAATTGACAGTTTCTGCTATAGTTTGAATTCCTAAAAATTCATATATTGAAATCCTAACTCCACAGGTGATTGTCTCAGGAGGTGGGCCGTTTGGGAAGTGCTTAAGTCATAAAGTGATGCCCTCATGAATGAGAGCAGCATTCTTACAAAAGAGAATCTAGAAAATTCCCTTACCCCTTCCACCATGTGAGGACATAGCAAGAAGGTTCTGGCTCCAAACCAGGAAGAGAGTCCTTTATCATGCTGACACTATGATTTTGAATCTCCAGAACTGTGAGAAATACATGTTGTTTATAAGATCCCCAGTGTGTGGTATTTTGTTATAGCAGCCTGATGGAACTAAGTGAGGTTCTAAATATTTACACTGAAAGTCATAGATATGTGTGTGGGTTGTGGGATGGGGAGGGGGTGTTACACAAGATGGAACTGTTCAAATATCCTTGGAAGGTGCACATAGCAGATCAATTCTTCTGCATCCACCCATAATTACATACATGCATGCATTTCATGATCTACTTTTTATTTTTAAAAAGTCCACTTTCTACTTATATTGTCCTAACAAGGAATAATTGCTTGTTTTCCAGATCTGGTTTTGGGAAAAAGCAAAAATGGAAAAATGAGAAGTTCGTGGCACACATAATTCGCAAGATCAAGCATTCCTTAATCACTGAGGCATCTTAGAGGGAATCTACAGGAAAAGAAGTGCTAATTTTATAAGAATTCAGCCTGAAGATTCTTACTCTTCCCATAAGGGACTGTGCGTGACTGCACTTAGCTCCAAAAACAATTATTGAAAGTTTAATTCTGCCTTGGGGAAACTCTCTGGTTAGGCAGTATCGATCAGTGGTTAGAAATGCTGAATCACTCCAAACACACTTATAAATAAACCCTCCAACTGTTTATATTCTTCTTCTGTTTGCCCAGCTGTCTTTTTTATTAGACTAAGCATTTTTGAGTCTAGGGTCTATACTATATTCATTGGTGTATATAACACATCTAGTGTCTGGAACAGAAAAAGCACTCAGTAGAAATTTGATGAATTGCACTGAATTAATAAGTAAACACTATTCATAAAGTTTTGAAATAAATATCTTTAATGTAAAAAAAGTTAAGAGATTCAGTTGTTTCTCTATCAGTTGTGATTTAATTTTAAAGACTTAAAATTGCCGTATGCTTATAGAGAGAACCTGATTAATATGGTCTTGAACAAAACAGTTATCATTGTCCAACATATCATTAAATTCTCCTAGTTTACATTACAAATGGATAATCTCAAGCAGTGTGAAATTTGCTGTTTAAAATAAAACAATTGCTATTGATGAAAAACTAAACATTCCATATGACTTTTATTCCCATCTTACCAATGATTTTATTAAAAAGGAATTAACCTTTTCTATTTGAGAATTCATAATTTTCTAAGTGTAAAAAGAAAAAACACTAATATACTATTTTCTATTATGAGCTTATATTAATAGTATGGTTCATATTATAAAGAAAAGAGCTAAGAGTCTAATATTTGCTTAAATAAATGTTTGTGAAAAGTGTAAGAATTAACTACTGTATTCAATTTCTTCCCATAAATGACTGGTTAACTGGAAATAATCACTTTCTTAGAGGACATCCATCTGAGTAAGCCCCTAAATCATGCCTCAAGTCTGGAGGCACTGTCAAAACTGATGGACCTAAAATTAGGTCTATTCTGTTTTTGAAATTAATTTTTATTGGTGAGTCGTCATTTACAATGTTGTGTTAATTTCTGCCGTACAGCATAGTGAATCAGTTATACCTATACATATATCCATTGCTTTTTAGATTCCTTTCCTGTATGTCATTACAGAGTATTGAGTAGAGTTCCCTGAGCTATATGGTAGGCCCTTATTAGTTATCTATGTTATATACAGTGGTGTGTATATGTCCATCCCAATCACCCAATTTAGAGGGAGGGATACATTTGGAGTTTGGGATGAACAGATACACACTACTATATATAAAATAGATAACCAACATGGACCTACTATATAGCACAGGGAACATTACTCAATATTTTGTAATAAGTTATAAGGGAAAAAATCTGAAAAAGAATCGATATGTGTATACGTATGATGGAATCACTTTGCTGTACACCTGAAATAAAAACAACATTGTAAATCAACTATACTTCAATAAAAATCCTCTTATTGTTAATAATAGATTTTGTGTATCTAAAATGCAGGTGTTAATACTTTTATTTGCTAATTTTCTACCTCCTACAACTAGGATGTAAGTTCTATGTATATCCCAGCACCTAGGAGAGTACCTGGTATGTGGCTGACTTCTAAGAAATACCTGTTAAATGAATGAGTATATGGCCCCCAAATTCATGTTCTCTGTCATCTCGCAGCTGAATGATAACTAGAGCCATAGGATAGCATGCATACCACCACTGGTCCTTCTTCTCTGTTCTAACCTCATTCCTCCTCCCTTTTGGTGACCATTAATATTTTTGCAAAAATGGTCTTATATTAAACATACCGTTTTGCAAATGGATTTTTTTCACATAGCCAATTTTAGTCTTTTCTTTTTTCCTATGAGTAGTCATTATACTACCTCATGGAGAAGGACATGGCAACCCACTCTGACTACAGCCCATGGGGTCACAAAGAGTTGGACACGACTAAGCGACTAACACACACACACACACACACACACACACACACACACACACCACCTCATCGTTTATACTAGCTTCCTACTGAAGCGACTTAGCAGCAGCAGCAGCAGCATTCCACAGGATGATGAATGTGGCATGCCCCTGTTGATGAATAAGGGTTTGTTTTTCATTTGTCTTTTTTTGCTATAGAAAATAATACTTCAGTGAATATTCTTATACCCATATCTTGGTTAATGTGATCAAGTATTACTGGAAGTGGAAAAACTGTGTCAAAAGACACATATATTTTCAGACTTTGAGGATGCTGAAATTTCCATCTAATCCCTACTCTCTTCAGACTCAAGGTTCCCAGTCACCCCACTATTTCCTCTTTTTGCACACTGAGGTAACCTCTGTCTTTTCACAGCAAAAAACACACCAGATCATGGAACCTGCGTAGAAACTCTTTTCGAGATTTTAATCATCTCTATCGTGACTGGAAATTTAATTGGTCATAAAAAATTGACTGAAAAGTGAAAGCTTTCCTTAACTTCATCTGATTTTTCTCCAGAAGCAGGTTTCTTGAAGTCACCATGATCACTCAGGTTGCACTGACGACACACAGCTTTCTGCAGAGCAAGGTGCTTCCACAAATTAGTGATTCCTGCAAATTAGTAAAAGCCTAAATACAAGTAAAGCTCAGACTTGTCTGAGTTCATAACTCTTTAATTCCTCATCTTTAATTGCACTCAATCTCTGGCAGACGCTGGTAGAATACTGCTTCTAGAGACAATGTTGTGTTTTTTTCCCCCTAATTTTTCTGGAGTTCCCAGGGGTGGAAATGCCATCTCTGGAGGTCATAAGGGCTGCAGCTGGAAATATCATCAAACAGGGATAGGAGGGGTTAGCAAGAGGGGAGAAGAAGCCTCCAGTTCCAGCTCTGTCACTTAGCTGGGTGCCTGCAGCCGAGCAATTTAACCTTTTTTGAGTTTCAGATTCCTTATCTATAAAATAAGGTTATAATAATCTATTTCTCAGGAGAAACAAACGGTGTGTGTGTGCATGTGTGTGTATGTGTGTGGGTGTCTGTGTTCTTACAACATAAAGAACTGCACAGTTAGTGATTATGATGATAACACTGGGTAATGATGATATGGTTTGCTAAGGGCACTTAAACAGCTTAAAGAAAAGTACTAGATATAGAATAAATGATACAGAATTGAAAAACAATGAGACATTTTCCCCTGGAATATAATTCGCAGGTTCTAAGCACTCAAGGGCAGCATGGTCCAAGTTCTGTGCTACAGGAGGACCAACCCAGAGTTCTGGAGATCTTTAAGGCATGAGGTGCTTGAGAATGGAGACATACATAAAAATTCAATTGGCCAATCATCCCAGTCAGAGACACTGAATGAGATATTTCATCACTCAAATGAATGTCAAGGCAAGAGATTGTTTGTGTTGGCCTTATCCTCATTATTACAGCTAAACAAATACTGTAAAATATAATAGTGAATTTATTGTATCACTCAATAAACATGTATAAGTCATAATAAAATGGACTCTCATTATTAATATAGGTCCATGTAGTGGGAAGGAGTAAATTTTTTATGCACAGATAAGAGCCCACTATGTGCTGGGCATTGTTCTTTTGAAAAATATGAACTTATTTAATATTTACAACTCTGTGGGGAAGATTTTTATTGTTTCACAGAAGAAGTTGAGGCTAGAGAGGTTAAAAAACTTTAGACATGCAATGAATATGCCAGGATTCAAATTTGGAGGTCTAACTCCAGCATATTGTTTTGCCTCACCAGGAAAATCTTGTTAATTCTAAAGGATAAACATCTTTGGGAGGAGTGCAAGGCAAATTCACATTATGTGGAAATCCACCCTAGAGCAGGTTATTATGGTGAGGATCTACCACCATAATTTCCTAAAGATATTGAAAAGAATGAAAATTTCTTCATTAAAAAATGCACTAGGAGCACTTACCAGTTCAATAATGAGATCTATTTCCTCTCTATTGTGCCCTTATTTTTCTGCTTTTGCTATTCTTCACGATACTAGACAAGGAACACAGCAATTCAAACTCAAAGCAAAAAAAAAGAAAAAGAAAGAAAAGAAAGGAGAGTCTCTCAAAAACAAAACTAAGGCCACCAACATAGTTACTTATTCCCATCTGTCTAAAACATTCCTGACCTGAGAGAACTGTCTATACCAATGAATTCATTATTCATAAAATAGCACATCGTATCCTAAAGAACAGATTCATATTTTTAAATGATGATAAAATTATACGTTCCAACTCTGAAGGTGCTCTTTTGATTTCAAAGACGTTAAAAAATAAGGTCCAGAGATCAGTACGTTTATATAAGTAAATTTTTCCTCCATTGAAATGTTAATGCTTATGGATAATTACAATGAATCCTTATGCATTAAAGCATGCTTGTTTCATCAGGTCTTTAGAAAAATTGTTCAAGAACTTATTCAAATACTGAAGTATGTCATCTCCTTAAAACTAAGCAAATCTACAAACAATAAGAACAAAGCTGAAGACTCCAACCTGAGCAGAAATAGCTCCTAGGGGATTGCCTGCAGCTCATGCACGTGACTCAAAGAAGAGATCTTCCTCTGTATTCCATGTATTCTTAACATTCACTTAATTCTCACAGCCCGGCAATCTGAAAATGGAGTGCTACAAAAGGTCGCTTGCCTTCTAAACGCTACTGGAAACGCTCTCATCCTTGTGACTAAATGGAGTTGCACCATTCTCTGTCCTTGTTTTGCCTGGTCTTTGTAGCAAAAAAAGGCATTGGTGAAGACTCCGTCCCTCCCAGTCAGTCTTTGCTCTTAATTTCCAAATCAGTACATTTTCATGTTTTTCTTTTCTTTTTTTAAAACCATTCAGGTTAATTCTCTATCAACCTAGAGGGATCATTTCCTTTCACCCTCCTCTACCTTTGTACCTTAGGCTTGTATTCTTCTCATTTCCCCTGGATAACCATATTCTTCCAGTCATGCCCATTAAAATCTATTTACTGACAACTCTCAAATACGTATTTCTAGATCAAGTCTCCCTACTGAATTCTGTATCTGTAAAACTGACTGCTTATGAAACAGCTTCAGTCTAGATGGACCCCAGGCATCTCAAATACAGCACATTCCCAAATGAAATCCTTTAACTTCTTAAACCTGTTCTTACTTAATTTCTTATCACAGTGAATAGCACCATTAACCAGCAAGTTTCCTAAATGGAACTTCAGTGCTAATCCTTTATTCTTCCTCTCACCCAATCAACACCAAATCAACCCAAAGTTTTGCTGGTTTACCTCTTTCTAACTATTCCATGTACTTCTCTCTGTTCCCACTGCTAACACTATTTATCCATCATTTTGTCTCATCTATATTATTTCAGCAGCTTCCTAACAAGTTTTGCTGACCTAAGTCTATCTCCCAAATGTGTATTCTTCACACAGCAGCCAGAGTGCCCCTTAATAAACACAAATCAATCAACTATTTCCCCTGCATAAACCGTACAGTTGACATTCATTTCACTTAGTCCAAATTCCTTCAGTTCAGTTCAGTTCAGTTCAGTTGCTCAGTCGTGTCCGACTCTTTGCGACCCCATGAATCGCAGCACGCCAGGCCTCCCTGTTCATCACCATCTCCCGGAGTTCACTCAGACTCACGTCCATTGAGTCCATGATGCCATCCAGCCATCTCATCCTGGGTCGTCCCCTTCTCCTCCTGCCCCCAATCCCTCCCAGCATCAGAGTCTTTTCCAATGAGTCAACTCTTCTCATGAGGTGGCCGAAGTACTGGAGTTTCAGCTTCAGCATCATTCCTTCCAAAGAAATCCCAGGGTTGATCTCCTTCAGAATGGACTGATTGGATCTCCTTCCAGTCCAGGGTACTCTCAAGAGTCTTCTCCAACACCACAGTTCAAAAGCATCAATTCTTTGGTGCTCAGCCTTCTTCACAGCCCAACTCTCACATCCATACATGACCACACACCACAGTTCAAAAGCATCAATTCTTCGGCGCTCAGCCTTCTTCACAGTCCAACTCTCACATCCATACATGACCACAGGAAAACCATAGCCTTGACTAGACGGACCTTAGTCATCTTGACTAGATGGCAAAGTAATGTCTCTGCTTTTGAATATGCTATCTAGGTTGGTCATAACTTTTCTTCCAAGGAGTAAGCGTCTTTTAATTTCATGGCTGCAGTCACCATCTGCAGTGATTCTGGAGCCCCCAAAAGTAAAGTCTGACACTGTTTCCACTGTTTCCCCATCTATTTCCCATGAAGTGATGGGACCAGATGCCATGATCTTCGTTTTCTGAATGTTGAGCTTTAGGCCAACTTTTTCTCTCTCCTCTTTCACTTTCATCAAGAGGCTTTTAGTTCCTCTTCACTTTCTGCCATAAGGGTGGTGTCATCTGCATAGCTGAGGTTATCAAATTCCTTAAAGTGGCTCATATGTTTCAAGGCTTACCTACTGTTCCAGCTCAATCCTCACTTTCAACCCTCTCAGAAGTCTACTCCTGGGGCCATTCTGAACATTTGTTTTTTAATTTTTATTGAATTTGTTATAATACTGCTTATTTGTTTGTTTGTTTGTTTTGCTGTTAGCAGTGAGGCATTTGGGATCTTAGCCCCCTGCTCAGGGATTGAAGCCACACTCTCCGCATTGGAAGGCAAAGTCTCACCTACTGGACCACCAGGGAAGTCTCTGAACATTTCTTTCATTTACTCAAACATACCACTCTTTGTCTTTCATTCATTCATTACTTACTATTTTCTCTATCCAGAATGCTGATTCCCAGTCTTTCCCTGGGACAGTTTCTACTCATCCTAAATTAGACATCTTTATGGGGCCATTCTCTGATTCTCTAGACATCAGATCACTTGATATCTGTATCTACATAAGCCTGTACTTCTGTACTTCCCTGACATTACCCTCATCACAACTTATTACAGCTACAAGTTTAAATGCTCTTTTGGCTTCATGTCCATGGAAATCTTCAGGCAAGAATACTGGAGTGAGTTGCAGCTTCTTTACTGCCTGAGCCACCAGGGAGGCTCTTTCATGGTAATAGAGAGGTTTTGTCTGCCATGTACTATTCAGTATTCTCAGAACCTGGAGGAGTATACATGTGGAAGTTCAATAAGCATTTGTTAGACAAATGAATATCAATAACCTCAGATAAACAGATGACACCACCCTATGGCAGAAAGCAACGAGGAACTAAAGAGTCTCTTGATGAAAGTGAAAGAGGAGAGTGGAAAAGCTGGCTTAAAACTCAACATTCAAAAAGCTAAGATCATAGCATCTGGTCCCATCACTTCATGGCAAATAGATGGGGAAACACTGGAAACAGTGAGAGACTTTATTTTCTTGGGTTCCAAAATCACTGCAGATGGTGACTTCAGTCATGAAATCAGAAGATGCTTGCTCCTTGGGAGAAAAGCTATGACAAACCTAGATAGCATATTAAAAAGCAGAGACATTACTTTGCCAACAAAGGTCCATCTAGTCAAAGCTATGGTTTTTCCAGTGGTCATGTATGGATGTGAGAGGTGGACCATAAAGAAAGCTGAGCACCAAAGAATTGATGTTTTTGAACTGTGGTGTTAGAGAAGATTCTTGCAAGTTGCTTGGACTGCAAAGAGATCAAACCAGTGCATCCTAAAGGAAATTAGTCCTGAATACTCACTGGAAGGACTGATACTAAAGCTGAAGCTCTAATACTTTGGCCACCTGATGCAAAGAACTGACTCAATGGCAAAGATCCTGATGCTGGGAAGGATTGAAGGCAAAAGGAGAAGGGGGCGACAGAAGACAAGATGGTTGGATGGCATCACCAACTCAAAGGACATGAGTTTGAGCAAGCTCCAGGAGTTGGTAAAGGACAGGGAGGCCTGGCATGCTGAGGTCCATGGAGATGCCAAGAGTTGGGCATGACTGAGCAACTGAACTGAACTGAGACGAATGAATGACAATCAATCATGGTTTGAATATACACTCCAGTGAAAGAGTCTGCTTCTTAGTGACAGTACTGGGATAATCTTGTTTACCTCAGAAGGGAGACATGGCCAGGTTTATTTGAAGTAAAGGTTCAAAGCATATTTCCCCAAAGTTTTTAGTCTTTGGAGAGCTTCCTCAGCATTCTAAGAAGCCTATGATGCTGCCAATGTCTTCTTTCACAGTGAAGAACATCATGCTTCTTGTACGGATCCTCCCTTAAATCAATCTTCCTTTCCTTTCCCTTCTCCTTGTGCGTGCATGGTCAGCCAGGTCCAGCTCTTTGTGACCCCACCAGGCTTCCCTGCCCAAGGAATTTTCTAGTCAACAATACTGGAGTGGGTTGTCATTTCCTTCTCCTTGGGATCTTCCCAGCATAGGGATTGGATCCATGTCTCTTGCATCTCCTAGTGCCGGCAGGCAGATTCTTTACCACCAGCGCCACCTGTGAAGAACTTCCCTTCTCCTTGTGTGTTAGTCACTCACTTGTGTCCGATTCTTTGCAACTCCTTGGATTGTAGCTCACCAGGCTCTTCTGAGCATGGTATTCTCCAGGCAAAGATACTGGAGTGGGTTGCCATTTCCTTCTCCAGGCCCTCTCCTTCAGTTCAGTTCAGTCACTCAGTCGCGTTCAGTTCTTTGCGACCCCATGAATCACAGCACGCCAGGCCTCCCTGTCCATCACCAACTCCCAGAGTTCACTCAAACTCATGTCCATCGAGTCGGTGATGCCATCCAGCCATCTCATCCTTTGTCGTTCCCTTCTCCTCCTGCCCCCAATCCCTCCCAGCATCAGGGTCTTTTCCAATGAGTCAACTCTTCACATGAGGTGGCCAAAGTATTGGAGTTTCAGCTTCAGCATAAGTCCTTCCAATGAACACCCAGGACTGATCTCCTTTAGGATGGACTGGTTGGATCTCCTTGCAGTCCAAGGGACTCTCAAGAGTCTTCTCCAATACCACAGTTCAAAAGCATCAATTCTTCAGCGCTCAGCTTTCTTCACATTCCAACTCTCACATCCATACATGACCACTGGAAAAACCATAGCCTTGACTAGATGGACCTTTGTTGGCAAAGTAATGTCTCTGCTTTTCAATATGCTATCTAGGTTGGTTATAACTTTCCTTCCAAGGAGTAAGTATCTTTCAATTTCATGGCTGCAGTCATCATCTCCAGTGATTTTGGAGTCCCCCAAAATAAAGTCTGACACTGTTTCCACTGTTTCCCCATCTATCTGCCATGAAGTGAAGGGACCAGATGCCATGATCTTCGTTTTCTGAATGTTGAGCTTTAAGCCAACTTTTTCACTATCCTCTTTCACTGTCATCAAGAGGCTTTTTAGTTCCTCTTCACTTTCTGCCATAAGGGTGGTGTCATCTGCATATCTGAGGTTATTGATATTTCTCCTGGCAATCTTGATTCCAGCTTGTGCTTCTTCCAGCCCAGCGTTTCTCATGATGTACTCTGCATAGAAGTTAAATAAGCAAGGTGACAATATACAGCCTTGACATACTCCTTTTCCTATTTGGAACCAGTCTGTTGTTCCATGTCCAGTTCTAACTGTTGCTTCCTGACCTGCATACAGATTTCTCAAGAGGCAGGTCATGTGGTCTGGTATTCCCATCTCTTTTAGAATTTTCCACAGTTTATTGTGATCCACACAGTCAAAGGCTTTGGCATAGTCAATAAAGCAGAAATAGATGTTTTTCTGGAACTCTCTTGCTTTTTCTATGATCCAGCGGATGTTGGCAATTTGCTCTCTGGTTCCTCTGCCTTTCCTAAAACCAGCTTCAACATCTGGATGTTCACAGTTCAGGTATTGCTGAAGCCTGGCTTAGAGAATTTTGAGCCCTTCTCCTTACTGGCTCCTTAATCTTTCCTATTGTTCTTATCACTCTGCATAATAATACCTTAATAGATTTATCCTGGATCCTGGGCTTCCCTATCCTCAAGGGAAGAATCACTAACATCTTCTTTACTAACTAGCAATCCTTATGAAGCATCTAGGGCTTTCTTTGACAGGAAGTCTTAATGCTACTTTGACTCTTGATAAGCAGTAAACCTGTGAAACTCCTCAAATTTAGAAAAATTCTAACCTTAATCATTTATTTACATTAACTCTCTAGTTCACTATGACCCTCAGAATCACCCCAAACTCCACCATCTTGAACAAATCTTTAGCCCTCTGTACCTTTCCCTTATATCGGAAAGCCTTATATCGGAAAGTGTTCTCTGCCGTCAGCTTTTCACCAGAATTATAACTACCCACTTTGCCTAACTATTTACTAGCTTTGAATTTCTACGATCCTCTTTATAGAGATTTGGGTTTTGATCATTAATAGATGAGTAATAATAAAAATTTGCTAATATTCTAAAGTACCCATTTCCAAAGATGAGTATCTCAGCAATTATTTGCACGCAGCTACTTCTGAGTAGAAACTGGTGGCATGATTTGGAAAGCTGGTAGCGGCAACTCTGCCGGTCCTCTGTGATAAGATAATTCAGATTTTCCTTCTTTAAAGTCCCTCCCAACAATCATTTTCCTTGCATCACTCCATCCCCATTATCACTTCATGTACAAGAACATTTTTTTTTTCAGAGCTACAATCTTTTCTAAAAGATTTTTCCCTGGAGATCTTACCCTGCCTTACCCATATTTTCTGTTCTAATTGGCTTTACTTTTTCTTCCTATGTGCACTCAATTAACTATGAATAATAATCACTCATTATAGGCAAGCTAATCCCTCTTATGGAGTCATAACTGGATGGGGAAATTTTTTCTGAAATGTTGGAAGGTTTTTGTAAAGTTTTCACAATTACCCACAGCCAACTCAAATATTGGATAATACTTTAGCCTCAAGTTTTCTTTAAAAAAAAAATTCTATTTACAGGCAGAACTGATCAGAGTAGCATGAATAGAAAACCTTTTCCCTGAGGATATAAAGCAAAGCTGAACATTTAGTATTTAACAGCCATTAAATAACATCCTTCGCCAGACATAACACTAAGAGGTTTTTCTTGTCTTTGACCAATGTTTTCTCCTGACCCTTTGGACAGTGGATTTTAATTTACTCCTCTCAGTAATCAGAAACTTATCTACCTTAATGACTTGAGGAAAGTTAAATATTACAAGCAAGTAGCTGAGTTGAAATCATCCCTCTGGTTAAATATGTAAAAATAATTTGAAGCCTACTTTGTATTCCGATTTCAAAGGTTGCCTAGACTATAATTTCTGACAATTATCATTAATTCATTTTCTGAAGTATTCCCATTTCGTTGTATTGTTGAACTGTACTATTAAAAGAACAAGTCAAAGTATTCTCTTTATCAACCAGGTTAAAAAAAAACACCACACACCCAACAACTGAAAGGATTACAAAGTGTCACATTATCTTGACAGAACAATACATGATGTTTTTCTCTCGTTTTCAGGAAAGTATATGTAATATTCATAAGGTCTCCTTAATCTAAGCTATCTTTTTTAGTTAGCAATTTCTCCACTTCTTAATACCACACATATTAACACAACTGTGTAAAGATTAAGTACAATAGTTTTAATTTAAAAAGTCAAGAAGGATAATAATACTAATACCATGATTTTATCTTTCATAGAAAATTGCAAAAGGATAATGTATATTATTAACTGCATTCATAATAAGGTGGGGTTGTGAAATCAGATACTCGCTTGTTGTACAGTAAACTCAGCTTCTTAATTATTGTTACTGTAGTGACATACTTGGAGAAGGCCATGGCACCCGACTCCAGTACTCTTGCCTGGAAAATCCCATGGATGGAGGAGCCTGGTGGGCTGCAGTCCATGGGGTCGCTGAGGGTCAGACACGACTGAGTGACTTCACTTTCACTTTTCACTTTCATGCATTGGAGAAGGCAATGGCAACCCACTCCAGTGTTCTTGCCTGGAGAATCCCAGGGACGGGGGAGCCTGGTGGGCTGCCATCTATGGGGTCGCACAGAGTCGGACACGACTGAAGTGACTTAGCAGCAGCATAACACAGAACATACTGGTTCTGTGTCACTGCTGCTGCTGCTGCTGCTAAGTCGCTTCAGTCGTGTCCGACTCTATGCGACCCCATAGACGGCAGCCCACCAGGCTCCCCTGTCCCTGGGATTCTCCAGGCAAGAACACTGGAGTGGGCTGCCATTTCCTTCTCCACTGAACACCTCTGAAAGCTTCCCCCCTGGTCTGAGGTTACTTTAACAACCTATATTACAGAGCTCATCCAACTTAAATAACATTTTATTATGTTATAAAAATATGGGAATTAAAATTCATGAAGCAAAGTAATTTACATACGTTTTAATACAATTCTCCACACTTTTATATGATTGAGTTACAGTAACTAGATATGTGTCTGTTAGTAAGTGTGGACACTCTGTGATGGAGGGGGGTGATTTTGGGGGGTGGTGCTGGGAGGTGGTCATCATCTGTTTGTTATTTAATTCCTTAAACTAAACGTGTATAGTTGTACCAAAAAAAAAAAAAAAAAAAAACCCATTCAAATGAAAGGATGGGCTGAAAACCTTAAAGGCACTCTCCACAAAATATCTTCATTATATAATTAATAAAACCAAAACACGTAATTACACTTCAAAATTCATTTAGGATATCTGGAGTTAACAGTAGTTTACCTATAACAAAAGGGTACTTTATGTTCCTATAGGAATGCAAGTTGCTGTGTACTCCCTAAGTCATGTCTGACTCTTTTGCGACCCCATGGACTATAACCTGTCAGGCTCTCTGCCCGTGGGATTTCCCAGGCAAGAATACGTTGTGGGTTGCCATTTCCTTCTCCAGGGGATCTTCCCAACCCAGGGATCAAACCCAAGTCTCCTACACTGGCAGGCAGATTCTTTATCACTGAGCCAGCAGGGAAGCCATAAGGAATACGAGACCTGTGTATTAAAAAATAGCTTTGCTTCCCTTCTTCTTGCATTTTCCTTTCTAAACAAATGAGCCCCAAAGCAGTTAGATGAACAGAACTGCGGAGACATCAGTGTGACGGGTTTGGGGAGGGGGCCTTGGTACCAGAATGAAATGTCAGAGCTAGATCAGCATGAAGGGAGCACCCACACAAGGAGTGGCACCCAGTGTGGGGTTCAGAGCCTGAGTAGGGTAAGGAGGACAACCCCACAAGTAAGTCCAGGGTATACAGCTGGAGACCAAGCAGGAGGGAGAGAGCGTCCCTGGGGCTGGGAGTGGGTGCAGCAGAGGCAATTCGAGCCTGGCTATATACAGGAAGAAAAAAAATATTGGGAATAACAAGGATTAGGTATTTTGCTGTAAGAGGAAGTAATTACAAATACAAAAAAAGGCAGATTAGAAGGAACTCTTGTGTTAGATTGGAATTGGGAATATCAGTTTGAATTCATGATTTTCTCTGTAATTATTATTTTTTAATAGAAGTATATAAGGCTTTCCTGGTGGCTCAGTCAGTAAAGAATCCACTGGCAATGCAGGAGACTACAATGCATGAGATGCAGGTTCGATCCCTGGGTTGGGACGATCCCCTGGAGAAGGAAATGGCAACCCACTTCCAGTATCCTTGTCTGGAGAATCCATGGATAGGGGAGCCTAGCGGCTGGTGGGCTACAGTCCTTGGGGTCGCAGAAGAGTCAGGCATGATTTAGCAACGAAAGAGCAACAAACATAACTGACATATTGGTCTCTTGTGTCTCCGCATGGCAGGTGGATTCTTTACCCACTGAGCCATCAGGAAACCCCCACGTAATAGTCATAGTTAAATGTCAGTGTTTAAGTTCACTGATAATTAAATCCCTTGAAATTAACCTACAATGAAAATTATTTAACCTAAAATAAAATATTTTAGGTTTTAACTTTAAAAATATGTGTGGGCAGACCCCACTTCTCAAAATACTTTCAGAGAATTCACACAGACTGTTGTTGTGGACCAGTATTTCATAACTATGGTATCAGGCAGCAATGAGAATAGGTTTTCTCCTACCATCCATTCCCTTCCCCTCCTCCAGAGACAGAAGTTGTGATTCACTTCTTTATCCTCCTTTTCACCTTTTTGTCCTTCTCTATCCCATAGTTTAGGAAGAGAATGTAAATATTTTTTACATTCCAAGAACATGATTGATTCAGGAAATGTCACCCAACCATGATCTTTATGAGTTAGTCGAACCTCTTAAAACTGTATATGCACTTAGGATTTGAACATTTTTCACTGTGAAAGGGGATCAGAGCTCTTAACAAACTCAAAGAGGATGTGACCCACTAAAAAGGTCATAAACTCCTGCTCTATTAAGTAAATTCAACACTGATGTTTATAAGTAGAATCTTCCTTACTAAAAGTGGAACATCATTCAAAGCACTATGTTTTCTAAGTTTCATGGTGTGTACTGTTTTATGTCAACTGCCTAACACAGTACAGGCATATTGTAAACACTTTTAAATTTTTGCCGAATAAATGTCCCAGAAGCCAAATGAATTTTAGATGTCATAAGGAGGTGGGTAGATAACAGAGGAGAGGATGGTAGACAGGATTATGGAGAATGCTATAAATTTCAAATGAAGTGTGCCATGACACAAAGACCCACTGGAAAGGGGTTGGAAGAAAAGCTACTGACTTCATGGTACTTCTTGGGTGAGAAAGATAACCTCATAAATAAATACTCACACCTAATCACAAATCATGATTAAATGCAGTTAAGCCAAGATAAGAAAGGTGAAGAGTGCATACAAAGAGGAGGAATAATTCATATTAAAGAGGTCAGATGGGATGTCTGCAGAGATGTGACATTTGATCTGAGATCTGAAGCAGCTCTGTAGTCAGCAAGGTGACAATGTGTAGAGAAGAACATTCAAGGCCAGGGTACCATGTGTAAGAAGGGAAGGGACATGTGTTAAAAAAAGAGTCTGGTTGAATCAGAGAACTACTGAAAGAAGACCCGTGTGGCAAGATTGTAGTGAATCTACAAGATGAGACCTGAAAGGGAGGTAGGGCCCAAGTTACATGAATGCACAAATCATGGTCATCAAAAGATTCCGAACTTGAGGCAACTCAACAATAGGCAACAGAGAATAACACTGTCAGATCTGGGCTTTAATTTCTCTGCACGCACCACATGTTGACAAAAAATTCTTGGGAATGCAGAAAAAAGAAACACAATTCTAGTTTCATTTATTTTTATTAAGCGGCTACTAACATTTTCTGTATGGGATGCCCCTAGGGCCTTCACTTGGTCCCTGTTCCATGGAGGAATGCCAGGGGAAGAACCTGATCTCCCTGATGGGCTAGGGGACAGGGGCTCGCTTGTTCCCTTGCTGTTAGCATATTCTGGTGCATTCGAATTTATGGGCTATTGGATATCAGCAATATGATTACTTTGATAAAACCAAAATTCTTAAATCATAAGAGTTTTTGTAAAAGTAAAGTAATGAGATGGGGCGTGGCCATGAAAATCTCTGTCACCAACATCCTGGTGGCACATGACACATGGTATAATCTATGCATTTTTCTCCCTTAAAATTTGATGACCTAATTTGTGATGAGAAAGGTGTTCCATGGGATGCTACTTGGCCGATATTTTGAAACAAAGAAACTATTTAGCCTGCCCCTTCAAAGGATATAAGATAGATAAGATGGTAACTGCTATTCAAAGAAAAAAATTGTGTGTACAATGATGGAAGGAAAAAAAATAAGTGTTTGCACATATGGTCATTGTTATATTTGTCCCCTCAAATGGGGTGTTACTTATCAAATCACATATCTTAATACTTAGCAAACTTGGAAGAAGGATTTTACCACCTGTAGGAAAGACTCTCAAACAAAGGGCTTCCATGGATATTGAAAATGGACTAACCTTAAAAACAATGGTTTGGCATCAGAGAAGATGGATATTTCCTAACCTAAAATAATTTTCACAACTAGTGAATAACATTTTAAAATGAGTTCAATGTTTAAAAGGCAGAATTTTAAATGTACTTCTTTCATTTGCACTATGAGTTACCTTTCTCTGACATGCCATCAAATCAAGAATCAAAATAAACTACACTATGGACTAGAATGGGGGATTACTATAATGTGGAGTGCTAAATCCAGATCTGACAAAGTAATAAGACATTCAAATCATACTATTCTCATTATTAATTTTTTGTGAGAGCAAAAATTTGAATTACCAGTAAGCACAATTAATACATTTTAAACTGCTTAATTTTCCTCTTTTAAAATTTCTCCCTTTACATATGTGTAAATAAATATGTAAATATCGGTACAGGAATACAGTAGTACAGGTATGTAATTTATAAATACATATGCATACTGTAGAGGTACATGCCCAAAACCTTTTTTTACTAATAACAATTCACAGCAAAAATTCTGGAAACCACTGAAGAGAGGAAATGGAAAGGTGAGGAGGGAAGGAAGACATCTAGTTAGGATGGGTCAGGCAGACTAAACGAGGAGTATGGACACAGAATGTACAGGAAAGCATTTAAATGTGTTTTGGTGACATTATCATTAGAACTCGTGATGCACAAACCACAGAGGTGAAGAAAACAAAGTATCAAGAATGACGCACGGTGGTCCAGTGGTTAAGACTTCCCCTTCCAATGCAGGGGATGTGGGTTCAATCCCTGGTGGGGAAGCTAAGATGCCACATGCCTCATGGCCAAAAACCCAAACACAAAACAGAAACAATACTATAACAAATTGAATAAAGACTTTTAAAAATGGTCCACATCAAAAAAAAAAAAAAAAGAATGACTGCAAAGATTTTGGCATAAGCAAATGAATATACGTTGTGATAATTTTCTAAGGGTTGGAACCTGAGACGAGATCTTAAGTTCGGGATGAAAAAGTAGTGGTTTATTATAAAGTATCTCTTGCACAGCAGCTCCTGCCAACTTCTCAGCAGAATTTCCATCTCCAGTGAGCATAGGAGCCCCACCAATCTCCCCCTCCAGCATCCCTGGCACCATAACCTTAGCTTTAGGTTAGCACCCACTGGCATGGCCTTATCCTGGACCTAATCTCTGACCATAAGTCCAGGCTCTCCAGCTCTTTTACTCTCTTATCACCAATATCCCATACGGTGACTGCACTGAGCCTTGCAGGCACTCGGTTCATTAGCGTCTTAGTCCACTGGTCTCTCTTGACTCTTTCCTTTGCTATTCTAGCTACTCCCCATAAAGCATCACCTCTATACCCTCCCAGGACCCCATAAATTCCCTCAAACACTATCTGTACACCTACTTTGATAGTCACAAATCGTATCATGGCTACTGGCTTACATCTACTACATTTTCTACTGGACCCTCATCATTGAAGCCTGAGACTGTGTCTAACTGGGTCATTTTTTTTATCTCCAACATCAATCTCATTGCCTGAACACAGTGGCTGCCCCACAGAACTTTAAAAAAACTGAACTGTGCAGACAAAAATAACTGCTTTTTCTTTTAATTATTTACCTTAAATCTATTGAAATAGGTAAATGTTACCTATCAACGCTCAAGAATCCAGTTCAGTCAGTCAACTAAAGGTAATTACCTTTAATTTTAAATTTTAAAGGCATTAAGGCTATCATCAAAAAAAAATCCACAATGAATGCTTGAGAGAGTGTGGAGAGAAAGGTACCCTCCTACAGTGCTGGTAAGAATGTGAAGTGGTACAACCACTATGGAGAACAGTATAAAAGCTCCTTAAAAAACTAAAATAAAATACCATATGATCCAGCAACCCCATTCCTTGGAAAAACATGCTCTAACAGGGTACATGCACCCCAGTGTTCACTGTAGCACTGTTTACAATAGCCAAGACATGGAAGCAACCTAAATGTCCATGGACAGATGGATGAATAAAGGTGTAGTCCATACATGCAATGGAATATTACTCAGCCATTAAAAAGAATGAAATAATGTTATTTGTAGCAACAGGGATGGACCTAGAAATTGTCAAACTGCGTGAAGTCAGTAAGAGAAGGAGAATATCATATAACATCCTTTCTATGCAGAATATAAAAAGAAATGATACAAGTGAACTTAATTACAAAACAGAAACAGACTCAGATTTAGAGAACTGACATGGTTGCCAAGGAGGAAGAGATAGTTAGGCAGTTTGGGATTGACATGTCCACCCTATTATATTTTAAGTGGATAACCAGCAAGGCCCTAATGTATGGCACAGGGAACGCTGCTCAATCTCATGTGCCAGGCTGCATGGGAGAGGAGTCTGGGGGAGAATGGATACTTGTATATGTACAGCTGAGCCCCTTCACTGTCCACCTGAATCTATTACAGCATTGTGAATCAGCTATACTCACATATAAAATAAAAAGCTAAAAAAAACATTTAAAGCATTAAATCTAGTCTGTATTCATGAAATTTAAACACACTGGAAATCCAATTCCAAGCAATTCCGGCTATACATTCTTTTTTTTTTTTTTTCCTACGAAAGTTAAAAAAAGTGACTTAGGCTTCCCGGGGTAAACCAGCGTCTGATCAGGTGCATTTCTGGAATCAGTGTCAGTGCAAGTTCTAGATGAGGAGCTGGAGGATCTCAGGGTGTGAAAAAGAAGGGAAGTGAGTAATAAGGAAGTGAGAGAAGAATGTCTTCATTTTGTTGTTGTCTGTTGTTCTTATTTTCAGAAGTTAATGCATTTGCTCTATTAGTTTAAGAATAGTTTTCTCATATTTAAAATTTACACAAAGGAATGTGAAGAAAATATTCAATGTGGTATAACCAAACAGATCCAGGAAAAATCATATTTCCAACTTCTTTTTCAAAGGGGAATCTGATTCCAGAAAATTGCTCTTACAGAGTAAACTCTCCTCTGTACAACTGCTTGGGTGTGGGTGGTCAACCTTTACAGAAACCCTCTGAAATATTTGATGATCCACATATAGCTATTCACCTTGACACTTTAGATGAAATGCAGGGGCAGCAATAGTAACCCTAATATTAAGCTCAAAGGTATTCTCCCAGAACTGCTTCAAATAGGGAAAAGAGCAAGTAAGGTGAACTGACACGTGTATGTCACTGCCTTTGCAACTTTCCTTTTGCTCTTATTCTTTCTAACTACTTGAAATGATATCAATTAAGACAATAAAATTTCTAGAAGGAAAAAACACAATCTATATCATTAGCACAGAAGAAGCAGCTGTTTTAAAACAAGTTATGGCCTGAGATTCTTATTCTCTATTTTATACTATAGGCTACAGTCTATATTTTCATCTTAGTCTATAGCTGTGCTGTTCACTTCAGTGGCCACTATCATTCTGGCTATTGAATACTTTAAAGATGGCCAGTCTGATTTGAGGTGCACTGTAAATGTATAATACATATCAGATAATAAAATTTTATTACAAAAAATGTAAAGCATCTCATTTATGTTTTCTATTTTCAACATTTACATATCACAATGATAGTTGCTGAATATATTAAATAAAATATATTATTAAAATTAATTTCATGTTTCTTTTTACTTTCTTAATTAGGCCATTAGAAAATTTAAAGTTACACATGTGACCTGCATTTGTGTCTGCATTCTATTTCTATTGGGCAGGAGTGGTCCATAGAATCCCCTTCCAATGCTATTTTTAAATTGAACTCAAAATATCATGCTTTTATGCTTTTATGAATGTGCACAAAAATTTTCAGAAAACAAGTAAAAGTGGTCATGTAATTTTGGAAAGTAATACAAAATAAGCAATTTCCCCCCACTCTATTTCAACAAATAAAACTGGCAGATGGATAAATCTGCAAGATGGATAAATAAATAAAACTGCTCTCATAGTCCAGTGGTTAAGACTCCATGCTTCCACTGCAAGGGGTCATGGGTTCAATCCCTGGTCGAGGAACCAAGATCCTACATGCCACATGGCCAAAAGAAAAAGAACTGGCAGAAAAGGTTGAATAATGCAATGCTCACTGCATATGGAACCAGTCTTCACAATGGCAAGATGGCACTGATCACAATGGCAATGGCAAGAGAATCCTACGGAAAGGCTGTTCACTGTGCTGGAGAGGCTCTGTCTTACAAGCATATCGCCATATTCCAATTAACTTGGCCAAACTATGATGAGGCTGCCTAAGAAACAGGAGGGAAAGATAGAAAATTAAGGAAGGGGCAATGGAAATACTGAGGATGGGACAGCAAGGCACAGCAGGCCTCTCACCTGAGTGCAGGTGCTTTCCCTGAGTGATGTACACGCATCAGGAAGGCCGTGAACCTCTGTCCCCAGCTGTGTCTACTGATGGTGGATTTAGAATTTAGGAGAAAATGATGTCACAGAATGTAAGGATAAAACATAGGAAGCAACCACTGTGAAAAAAAGCTAAAGAACTATACATTAATCTCCCTCAATAGATGCTTCTAAATAATATCCCGAAAGGCAGCATAATGGGCACACATGCCCCATGACTGTGGCAGCCGGACCCTCCAAAGCATCTATTCCCACCATACAAAGAGTACGGAAATCTACCGAAAAAAGGAATGAAATGGAACCTCGTCACTTCTGCGAATCTCCTCCAGGCTAACTCTCCCATATAGCACTTATGATATCACTTCATGCTTTAGAGAACACGATTTGACCTATTTTTGTTTGTATCCATTTAACAGAGAGCTGTGTTATAGTGGATCTCTGTTATACTTGGGTCTGGTTATTTTAGAAAGCTTGCCTTACATCAAGTCCTAGAGGGGAAGGAATATACAGGAATGTGAGAAGAGGCTGGGAGAAGCAATGACAAATTCAAATGCCAGAGTTACCTGTTGTTTTCGATTTGATACTAAGTACATCTGGATTCATTATCTTTCACATTAAACCAACAATCACAGAAGGTGGAGTGACACAGAATTTTTGCCTAAGTCTAATTTTATTCAGGGCTTCCCAGGTGGCACTAGTGAAGAAATTGTCTGCCATGCAGGAGACTCAGGAGATGTAAGTTCGATCCCCTGGTTAGGAAGATCCCCTGGAATAGGAAATACTGGAGTAGCCCAATCCAGTATTCTTGCCTGGAAAACCTCGTGGACAGAGGAGCCTAGCAGACTACAGTCCATGGGGTTGCAGAGTTGGACATGATTGAGCATGCACACAATTTTACTTAACATGTTAAAGGCTCATGACAAAAGCTCTTAAAGCTTTAACTATTTGAACTACTTCTAGCTTAATGGTATCAAATTTTGTACTACATCTTACAGTAATGATTCAAGTTTTAAAAATTTAAACATGAATTGTTTTAGCATACGGGAAATTATAACCAGTGTATATGTCAAGCTATTAATCTCTTAAATATTAATTATAATCTATTTCATTCCTATATACAATAACAGAGCTGAATAAAAACCACTAAAGTAAGTATACTTGGGTTCTACTGAAAACATTAAAAAATGAATAAAATTAAAATCATCTGATTCAACAGAGAGGAAAACTAGCCCTTTCCTCTTTTAGCACTGAAGCACCAAATAGGCTAAAATTGAAAATAAGCGTGAAAAACTAATTCCATATGTTATTTTAGATATCTCCAAAATTTTCCAAATTCCAAAGTACACTCTTTGAATTCTGAATCATTTTCTCTCTACACTTTTGCATTCACTCAGCTCAACAAGCATTTACTGAGTGTCTATTGTATGCCAAGCCATGTTTTACTTCATTTCAATGGATTAAGAGCAAAAATTCACTTCCGATGAATAATACCTTCTGAAATGAGAAACAGGCAATTAAACAATGAAATGATCAATGAGTAAATCACTTAGAATATTAGAATTTAGTAAGTATAATGAAAAACTAGAACAGGGCAAGATGAGTCAAGAGAGCTGGGGGAAAAGGGGTTTCAGCTTTAAATAGGGTGGTCGATGTGGCCTCACTGACAAAATGGTAGGTGATGAAAATGTTCTCTTTGTCAGCTATAACTGGCACCTGCCATCTACCTCTACAAGAATTTAATCATGTGCCACCGCAGCCCGACAGGAGCTCAGGGCGGAGAGCACAGAGGAGGTGCTAACTCTGTGCTCCGGAAAAGCTGACAGAACAGGTCTTCAGGTAGTTAGATATTTGCAGGAGCCAATTTTATGAGCCCAATTCTTGTATTTTCTGAGGACCTGAAAGGCCCCAGAATTCTTTATGGTGACATCTGCTCCCCATGACTAGCAGAAACCTCCTGCAAAAAATATATCCTTGATTGCATGAACTCCCCCTTCAAAATCACATACATACTGACCTCCTCTAGCTCTTTGAAGCAGTTTCTCAGAGCTGTCTGACGTGTCTTCTCCCTGGCTATCGTCCTTGTTTTGCCCCAAACGAAACTTGACTCTCAGCTCTCATGTTGTGTAATTTTTAAGCAGATATCTTCCTCAATAGTTACTGCAGCAGCACTTCCAACATAGAAGGAAAGCCATTAAGGCCAAAGATGTTTTAAAAAACTCACTGCACAAATTCTTCTGTTAAGTTAAACTATCAAGGTCTGCTATAATACTGTTTATCTTCAAAATGAGATGGCACAGGAAAGATATTGAATGGAGGGGTAGAACAGTAGGGGAGGATTTTAAATTGAAGAAGTAAAAAGTCATACTATTTATAATTTTGATGAGTTTGTTTTCATACAAAAGAGTTTTCTCCCCTAAAATTGTTTCTGGAATGGTGAATTGTTTTCATTATTTAAAATTTATTATTTCTTTTTAAAGACTAGAAGATATTAGGAAGCGAGGCAAGCAAATAGATATCCTGGAAAAGAGTATTTCTAATCCAGGAAACAGCCCAAAAGCAATGGGAGAGGGTGTGTCTATGGTGGGAGGAATAGTAAGAGAAGTCAGGGTAAAGGGGACTAGATTATACAGAACCTTTTATATCATTTTACAGACCAACTCTCACTCTGAGATCAATAGGGAGACATTGGGAAACAAGCAGAGAGATAATATATTACAACTTGTTTCAAAGGACTACTCTAGCATCTTGGTTGAGTATAAACTTCATAGAAAACAGAAGTAGAAGCAGGAAGACTGGTTAGGATGCTTTGGGAATAACCCAGGTGTGAGTTAGTGATGACATGGAAAACGATCATGACAAAGTGAGAAGTGGTTTGAGTCAGAATGTGTTTTCCAATCAATCCTGTAGGACTGAAAGTTAAACTGGAGAGAGAGAGGTCAGGAATATCATCTTGTTTACGTAATTTTCCCCAATTCACTCAACTAGATTAGTAATTCCACTTCTGTACACCGTTGAACACAAAGCTTCTTCTTTATACTTCTATCAGAGTCCCTACCCTGTAACACATCTTTTTTTGTTATTGTTTAGTCGCTAAGTCGTGTCTGATTCTTTGTGACTCCATGGACTGCTGCACACCAGGCTCCTTTGTCCTCCCCTATCTCCCAGAGTTTGCTCAAATTAATGTCCACTGAGTTAGTGATGCTATCTAACCCTCATCCTCTGCTGCCCTCTTCTCCTTCTTCCTTCAATCTTTCCCAGCATCAGGGTCTTTTCCAATGAGTCGGCTCTTCACATCAGGTGGCCAAAGTACTGGAGCTTCAGTTTCAGCATCAGTCCTTTCAATGAATATTCCGGACTGTTTTCATTTAGGATTGACTGCTTTGAACTCCTTGCAGTCCAAGGGTCTCTCAAGAATGTTCTCCAGCACCACAGTTCAAAAGCATCAATTCTTTGGTGCTAAGTCTCCTTTATGGGCCAACTCTCACAGCCATACATGACTACTGGAAAAACCATAGCTTTGACTAGATGGACCTTTGTTGGCAAAGTGATGTCTCTGCTTTTTAATATGCTGTTTAGGTTTGTCATAGCTTTCCTTCCAAGGACTAAGCATCTTTTAATTTCATGGCTGCAGTCACACTCTATAGTGATTTTGGAGCCCAAGAAAATAAAATCTGTCACTGTTTCCATTGTTTCCCCATCTATTTGCCATGAAGTAATGGGACCAGATGTCATGATCTTAGTTTTTTGAATGCTGAGCTTCAAACTAGCTTTTTTAGTCTCCTCTTTCACTCTTATCAAGAGGTCCTTTAGTTCCTCTTCACATTCTGCCATTTGAGTGGTATCATCTGCATATCTAAGGTTGTTGATATTTTCCCCAGTAATCTATATTCTAGCTTCTGATTCATCCAGCCTGGTATTTCACATGATATACTCTGCATATAAGTTAAGTAAGCAGGGTGACAACATACAGCCTTATTATACTCCTTTCCCAATTTAGAGACTGTTGTTCCATGTCTGGTCTAACTGTTGCTTCTTGACCTGCATACAGGTTTCTCAGGAGGCAGGTCAGGTGGTCTGGTATTCTTATCTCTTTAAGGATTTTCCACAGTTTGTTGTGATCGACACAGCTAAAGGCTTTAGCGTAGTCAATGAAGCAGAAGTAGATTTTTTTTTTTGGAATTCCCTTGCTTACTCCATGATCCAACAAATGTTGGCAATTTGATCTCTGGTTCCTTTGCCTCTTTGAAACCCAGCTTTTACTTCTGGAAGTTCTTGGTTCACATACTGCTGAAGCCTAGCTTGAAAGATTTTGAGCATAACCTTGCTAGCATGTGAAATAACCCCAACTGTATGGCAGTCTGGACATTCTTTGGCACTGCCCTTTCTTTGGGATTGGAATAAAGAAACTGACCTTTTCTAGTCCTGTGGGCTCTGCCAAAAAGTTTCCAAATATGCTGACATAGTGAGTACAGCACTTTAATAGCATCATCTTACCTGTAAATTTCTCACGAGGGGCAAATGCTTTCACTTTTTTATGCATCCATTCCCAATACTAAAATGCCTGGCGTACATGGACAATCAAAACATGTTTGATGAACAGACCAGTCAGTTAGTTCTTATGGAATGAAGCCCCTTGTGCATATTTTTGCGGGGTGGTATAGCAGTCTACAACTAGCATAGCAGAAGCACAACTCAGTGAAATCCTTATTTGTCCTATACTCAGACTTAGACCATACTGCCTTTGGATCAATCCACATTTACCATAACGCTTGCATGTTGCTTCCATGTGGCTTCAAAATAGGAAAGCAATTTTCATCCTGCCCTGATTATGTATGTCCTTGCAGACTTTAAAGCTCATTTGGAGATGTATATTGAACACAAAACAGTAGCGCTTAAGCTGAACTTATATTTAGGTTAACCAACAGGCTCTGAAAGCATGGTAGAAATGGCACAATTTGGAGTAAAGATGAATATATAATATCCATATATTTATGTGCTGCGCTGTACTTCGTCGCTCAGTCATGCCCAACTCTCTGCAACCCCATGGACTGTAGCCCGCCAGGCTCCTCTGATCATGGGGATTCTCCAGGCAAGAATACTGGAGTGGGTTCCCATGCCCTCCTCCAGGGCATCTTCCCAAACCACGGATTGAACCCAGGTCTCCTGCACTGCAGGCGGATTCTTTACCATCTGAGCCACCAGGGAAGCCCTGTATTTATGTATAAAGATGAGTATGTGTGACATTTTCCTAGGTGGCACAGTGGTAAAGTATCCACCTGTCAAGGCAAGAGACACAAGAGACGAGGGTTTGATCCCTGGGCCAGAAAGATCCCCTGGAGTAGGAAATGGAAATCCACTTCAGTATTCAAGCCTGAAAATCCCATGGACAGAGGAGGCTGGAGGGCTACAGTCCATGGGGGTCACAGAGAGTCAGACATGATGGAGCACACATTCACACCAACAATGTATGAAATGCCGGTTGACATAAAAACACCCTCACTAACAGAAATATTGTAGCTTCTTACAAATAGGCACTGGAAAACTGAAAGCGCCATAGACACACTCCAAATTTTGGCAAGTACGAGAAAAGGGAAAGTCGCTCAGTCGTGTCCAACTCTTTGCAACCCCATGGACTATAGCCTACCAGGCTTCTCGGTCCACGGGATTTTTCAGGCAAGAGTACTGGAGTGGGTTGCCATTTGAAAGACCATGAAAAACATCATCATATTTTTACACAGAGCTTCCAATTTTGGAAATAAATTCCTTGGTAGAGTAAGATTTCTGAATATGGCTGATTTTCTACCTAACTTTAGGGCAATATTTCACAGAAAGTGAAAGTGAAGTCGCTCAGTCGTGTCCGACTCTTTGCGACCCCATGGACTGTAGCCTATCAGGCTCCTCCGTCTATGGGATTTTCCAGGCAAGAGTGCTGGAGTGGATTGCCATTTCCTTCTCCAGGGGATCTTCCCGACCCAGGGATTGAACCCATGTCTCCCACATTGCAGGCAGATGCTTTACCGTCTGAGCCACCATTTCACAGAAACATTTTGCTTAAAAGATAACTAGGTGCAGTTGATATGGAGAGATTATGAAACTGGTAAAGACCAGAGTGGTCATGAACTAGGTGTGGTAGTGATAAACAGTTACAAGACGTAAGAAGCTTTTTGTTTTAATTCTACAGGTGAAAACACAGACATTTCAGGGATCACGTGCAGCCTGATATTCTGGAGCTAGAGCTTATCCTGTAGTGGAACTCCTTTCACTATAAACATGACTGTCTTGGTGAGCCTGTCTATTTGTCTGTCTGTTTTGTTTAACTACAGAAATGTCAGTCAAATACGGATCCACAGTTACTAACAATCGTCACTGAAGAATGAAGTTGCTTTAGGCTAAGATATCTAGTATCATGTTTAAGAATTTAAACAGCCATCTCCATTTGTGGGAGAGTATATATGCATATATTGTGTATGCATGTAATATATATCTATACATATATACGTATATAGTATATATTGAATTCTTTTTTTTTTCTATTTCAGTAGAATGCTTCTTTAAAACAACTGGAATATAACTGCTTTCCAATGTTTCTGCGGTACAACACTGTGAATCAGCCATATGTGTGCATATATCCCCTCGCTCTGGAACCTCCCCCACCCCTACCCCCACCCCTCCCCCCTCCCCCCTCCACCAGGTCATCACAGAGCATCGAGCTCAACTTCCTGTGCTACAGAGCAGAGTCTCATTAAGCAGTGTATATACGTCAATGCTACTTTCTCAGTTCGTACCCTGACTTCCACCCTGTGTCCCAAATCTGTTAGTCTGTTCTCTTCATTGCATCAACTTGTCTGCAGCTGGTCTGGTCCCTGTGTGTGCGTGCGTGCGTGCGTGCGTGCGTGCGTGTGTGTGTGTGCGTGTGTGTGTGTGTGTGTGTGTGCACGCGCGCATTCTCAGTGGCTCAGTCGTGTCTGATCCTTTGTGGCCCCACAAGCTGCAGCGTGCCAGGCTCCTCTGCCCATGGAGTTTTCTAGGCAAGAATACTGGTTTGGGGTGTCATTTCCTACTCCAGGGGATCTACTTGACCCAGGGATCGAACCCCTGTCTCTTGCGTCTCCTGCATCCGCATGCAGGTCCTTTACCAATAGCGCCACCTGAGAAGCCCCAGTTCGGTTCCTGCACTCAGGATAAGGAATATCCAAGTAGAATGAATGGATCTAGAGTGATAAGCAGACCCCAGGAATACGCTACAGAGCCAGGGGTTGAAGAGTGAGATGCCAAGGGGGAACCCTTTGCGAAGATGACCAGTGAACTCTAGCAGCAATACTGTCTAATTGCCCAAGCTTAAAGCGTTCCCTTTTCTACTCTGTAATTCCCTTGTTATCCCCAAGTCTTCCGCAAAACTATATAAATTGTTTCAGCCCCACACTAGCTGCTTTCTGGGAAACAGAGTAAGGAGTCTAAAACCATGAATGCAGTTAAGCAGTCCCAGAGAGAACTTCAGCAGTTATGACGTGGCTGGGAGAGAGAAGACGGAAATTCTGAGCTGCAGTTTGGATTGACAAGTGACAGGGATGGATCTGGGAATGTTAGAGTACAATACATGAGTCTGTCTTTGACTTGAGATGATCAGTCTACAGTCTATACATAATAAAAATATAATTTGGCAAAGTTTTAGCCAAGTACTAAATAAAGAAAGGATACCAGAAATGTCTAGCCATATGTGATTTTGCATAATGTATAGGTCACAATCTAATGATAAATTATAACATGAAAATTATTTATAGAAACTGGTTTGGAAATACAGTTGAATGTTAGAATATTAGGTTCAATCATATGAAATTGTGATTCTTAAGGTCAAAAATAGTTGAATGTCAACAGTTCAACCTAATAAATTTCAAAAATAATATATAAGGAGATCCTCGTTTTTCATATCTATGATTACTCTGGTATGATGCACTGGTTTTTGAAACTTAAATTTCAGTTCAAATTTCTTTAATTCAGAGAGCTTACATATACAACAGATTTAATATCACTAGCCCAATTTTGAGTGGGTACATAATCCTGAATAGTGGGAGAGACTGTTGTGTTTTTTGTTTTAAATAGGAACAGGAATATTTGGCCTCTGGATAATTTAAATCCCACCTATACTTTCTTTAAAAGACAGGTTGCTCTATTTTACTTCAGCTCTTAACTTGATGCTTCCACTTTAGTAAAACCACTAGCGAATCTTACGTAAGATAAATACAGATAATATATCTTAAATAATATAAATGCAGATAATAAACATAATCCTATCAGCGACTTGGAAACTAATACAAAATTCACCAAATATGAGTATGGCTCATAAAATTTAAATCTTCTAAATTATTATTGCTACTTTAATTCTGTTAGAGCAACTGTATTTTACCGTTTTACTGGATTAGTCAGGACAGGCGAGGTTATAACATAGAACAAACAGCTCCTTAATATTAGTGGCTTAAGGCAACAAAGGCTAATGCCTCACGATTGTGGAATGCCCACGACATGTGGGCATCAGGCTCTGCTCACTGCGGTTACTCAGGGACCAGGCTGACACAGCACCGTGATCTTTATGGTCACCGAGCCAGAGGCAAGTAAGCCCTTGAGGGACTCACAGGTGCAATTAAATCATCTTCCCACTCTGCCCACAACTGTGGCCAGAACTATTCCCATAGCTCACCAACCACAAGGGCAAGTACAGTCCTACCATATGTCTGGATGGACAGACAAATGGAACTATTGTATAATAAATAACATATAAAACTTGTCTAATAGGTGAATAGCATTGATGACTAACAGTTTTACTGGAGGAAGAATGGGTTCCTCCTTGTTCAAAAGCAGGAGATTTACTGTGTCTGTGCAAAGGCACAAATATCATGAATGAGAAGCCATTCTTTTGGTTCAAATCAAGATTGAGGCAAGGACAATGAAACTGCCTTATTAAAATTAGGATGCCGTCCACTAAACACTAAACAAATCACCATATTTTGTTGCTAAAGATGAATAAAAATCCTTGATTAAACTTCAAAGTGCTCTGCCTACTCTCAGCTCTGACTGACCACAAACTAATATTCTTTCAGAAAGCCATCCATGGAGGAAATAAAAGTGAATTATTTGTGTTGCTCCATCTCTGAAAACACACTTGCTTGTGTTTTCAACAAACATGGGCCTGATTTTCTGTTTTTGTAAGATGTGATTGATTTTAGCCCTGAGTACAGGAGAGTACAATACTTTACTTTGATGAAGGAAGTCCAAAAACAATTTTGAAAGCCAAGTTCATGGCGGTCACTTTTCTCACAAAATCTCAGAACAGATGACATTATCAAAACAGTCAAAAGAGAGAGATAACATTACATCTTGTTACATTAAATTCCATAATGTGTTCTCTAGCTAAAAAAAAAAAAGAAATTACTTATAAAGTGCTTTGAGGCAAAAACTATTATCTTAAGTTATTTTCCTACTGTGTACAAATGAAAAGAAAAAATTACTCTGCATTTTCATTACCAGATGATGTTCTGTGAAATGACTGAAGCAAAAAGAAGTTACAATTTATAAACAGTGAGGGTTCAATCTAAAATCTAAAACATAAAAAAAAAAGAATCTTCCTTCATGGTTTTATTTTTTAATATAACAACTGAGCTACTCACTCTCAGTTTAATAAAAGGAAAAATATAAGTGGGTTCTACCTCAGTCCACACATCAGGACACCAGAAAATCTCTAGCTCTAAATCAAGGGAAGAATTAAGATAGCAGTAATTAGGTAGATTATACCTAAACAAGGAACATTTAATGCAAAAACTAGCTTTCAAGTCCAGAGAACATTCAACATATTTGAAATCTTTGAATTCACCTTTTTCTTAGACTATTTTGGACTCTGTGATAATGATCAAATTCTAGCAATATACATAACCTTAATTGTTCCTTGGGCCTCCAGGTGGCCATAGTTGTGAAGAACCCATCTGCCAATGCAGGAGACATAAGAGACGCTGGTTGGATCCCTGAGTTGGGAAGATCCCCTGGCAACCCTTTCTAGAATTCTTGTGGGAGAATCCCATGAACAGAGGCAGCACACAGTTCTTTTCTTTTGTGTTTTTATCATTTCAACCAGATAAGATGTTTAGACATATAAGCACTCACAGCATTTTATACTCTATAGAGAACAATGCATCATGACGTATAGACGATAGTCTTAGAATGTTACAGGTCATTTGATTTGGGACAATAATTTGATACTAATTCCTTCAGAAAACCCATGAGGAAAAGAATAAGCATTCAGGAAGAATTTAGCCACATCCCACACTCGACCCGCTGAATCTTTACAGCAGCCTCATGCTGCTGCTGCTGCTGCTGCTAAGTTGCTTCAGTTGTGTCCGACTCTGTGCAACCCCACAGACGGCAGCCCACCAGGCTCCCCCATAAAGGGAGTTAAATAGCATTTTCTCAGAAAACGGAGACACAGAGATTAGATATTTTGGTGAAGTTTGTAGAGCTAGTAAATAGTTAAGATAGAATTCAATCTCAGTTTTAAGGGTTCCAAAGCCCATGCACATTTTAGAAAGGATACAAATCATTTCCAATCATTTAAAAGAATTTCAAAGCTTTAGATTTCACTGATCATAACATAACCAGTGACCAAACTGATTTTATAAATTCACAAAGCTCTTCTCGGTAGCTGCACTGTAACAAATGGGTCACAGTTGGGTATTCATTTCTGATGTGTTGATATTACCTACATGTAAAATAATAAGAAAAAAACCCCAATATATAACCAACTTTTTTGAGCACTTGGGAGGCAGTATAGAAAAAAAAAGTTAGTTTAGCCAAAAGGCTAGGCCATGCAGTCAAGCTATGTGGGTTGATTACTGATTCTATCATGCGCTAGCTGTATAACCTTAAGCAAGTCTTCATCTCCCTGTGCTTCAGTTTCCCTTTTAGTGATTCTTATTTGACAACTGAACACTTTTATCTCATTTAAGATTAAAAAAAAGAAGTGAAGCATATTCTAGAAGGAAAGTATTTCCATTTTCACCACTTCAAACCCTATTTTGTGTTTTTTTTTAACCCTATTTTGTTTTTAACATATATTTTCCCTTCTAAGACCTTCCTAACATTAGACTCATAAAGGTTCACAGTATGCACCACAAAACTGAGATGAAAGTGAGACACAACTTGGGGACTGGGTTCTCAAAAAATGACTGTCCATAAAGTTCATTTAGAAATTAGACATGCCCTGGTGTCTGAGAGCTACTATTATCGCAAAGCATAATTTAAGTCTTATAATGTTATTTGTTCTTTTATTGTCCGTTCCAATTGCCTATTTACTACATAGATGATGATTTGCTGAGCTGAGGGTAGGACTGAAAAAGAGAAGAAACTTTCTCCGTGGCGCAGCGAGGTACAGTGAAATATAAACCAGCAGATGAAGCTCAGAGTCTGCTTTGATCTTTCCCCCAGAGCACGTGCTGTGCTGTGCTCAGCTGTATCCGACTGTTTGTGACCCCATGGACTGTAGCCCTCCAGGTTCCTCTGTCCATGGGATTCTCCAGGCAAGAATACTGGAGTGGGTTGCCATGCCCTCCTCTAGGGGATCTTTCTAACCCAGGGATCAAACCCAGGTCTCCTGCATTGCAGGCTGGTTCTTTATCATCTGAGCCACCAGGAAAGCCCTCCCCAAAGCATAGTAAGGGACATCTCCCTCCCCATGAGGGGAGAAGACGAGGGCCCTTTAGTCTCACTTTAATAATCGTGATACCATCTGTATTTTATTCTAGTCTTACCCTTTAGATGAAGAAGAGTTATCTGCATTAAAATATAAACTGGAGATGACTTTAGTGTTTCAACAGAAAAAACCAAAAATATACCACTCCTCCTCCAAATATATTAGAAGTCAAAGCAACAACTATAAAGTCTGATGTGTTGTTTGAGGATTAAAGGAAGGAAGGAAAGGAGGGAAGGAGGAAGAGTAAAAAGTAAAAATTGGCTACTTTGAAAATTAATCAAAGACTAGGGGCCTTCATTTTCAAAAGTCCCTCTTCCACCTCTAGGAGAAGGAAAGTAAAGGTAAATTTATCACTGTGTGCTTAGTCGCTCAGTAGTGTCTGACTCTTTGGGGCCCCATGGACTGCTGCCTGCCAGGCTCCTCTGTCCATGGGGATTCTTTAGAAAAGAATACTGGAGTGGGTTGTCATGCCTTCCTCCAGGGGATCTTGCCACCCCAGGGACTGAACCCAGGTCTCCCACATTGCAGGTGGATTCTTTACCATCTGAGCCACGAGGGAAGCCCAAGAACATTGGAGTGGGTAGCCTTTCCCTTCTCCAGGGAATCTTCCCAACTCAGGAATTGAACCAGGGTCTCCTGCATTGCAGGTGGATTCTTTACCAGCTAACCTACCAGAGGAGCTAACTTATCATTATAAAGATAAGCTAATTTATCATTATAAATAAGGAATTACACCACTTATGGAACCTTTCCAATAAAGAGATAAGGCCCAAACTCCCACAGATGGAAAATTACTCCCAGAACCTAATATACTGTACATCATATTGTACTTAGTAAATCTTTTCTTACATGAATGAATAAATGAGTGATTTAGCAGTAAATTAGACATTAAGTGCTTCCCTTGTAGCTCAGTAGGTAAAGAATCTGCCCAGGTTCAATCCCTGGGTTGGGAAGATCCCCTGGAGAAGGAAATGGCAACCCACTCCAGCATTCTTGCCTGGAAAATCTCATGGACAGAGGAGCCTGGTGGGCTGCAGTCCATGGGATCACAAAGAGTTGGGCACGACTGAGCGACTAACGCTTACTTAGACATTAACTAAACTCCCTAACTGGTCTCCACGAGACTAGTTTTCCTTTTCCTGCCTCTTTGGCACTGTCTCTCCACAGTCCCACCCACCCCACCACACTGTCCATATTCACCACGGATGCATGCCCCGCAGTACCCAGTGTCAACGCTGCTACACTGCTCAATCAACAGTTTTTTATTGCTTGTGCTCCAATGCTCCCATTTCCATAAAGTATTCTGTGAATAATACCCTTTGGAATTGTTCTTGATGTGCCTAAAGAATGTTCATAGGATATATCCAATGCATTGTACAATCCAGAGCTATTGTTGTTGCTTAGTTGCTTGTTGTTTTTTAGTCTCTAAGTCATGTCCTATTCTTAGCAACCCCATAAACTGTAGCCTACTAGGCTCCTCTGTACATGGGATTATCCTGGCAAGAATACTGGAGTGAGTTGCCATTTCCTCCTCCAAGAATCCAGAGGTAAATATTTAAAGTTTCTGCTACAGGAGTGGCAGTCTTGAAGCACAACCTCACAGAGAACTCTCACTAATTTATTTTTTAGGTGACTGTGTCAATCTTCTCTTGGGTTCCTTTCTTTACCCATTGTCTTTAGCCAGTCTAACCCATCATTTGAACCATCCTCTCTTCAAAACCTCAATGCCTTTGCCCTTCCATGAAGCAATTTATTTGACTATATTATTTGCTCCCCCATTCTTTATGGTCTCTCCATCCACCCTCTTGACCATTTTATTCCAGGTTCCATTTTTAGCGCTATGGTTGGCTACGTTCCAAGTCTTCATTAGGTGAATTCATCTCGAATCAGAACTTCCATTGTCATGCATGTTGTCATGAATGCCGTCTCCCCAGCTCCAACCCAGCCAGCTCCCTGCAACTCCCGCCCTTCCTACTTTCCAGGCTTGCATATCCCATTCTCTACACTTGATGAGCTACCTGGATGTCCAACACAGCCCTCAATCATAATATGTCCAAAATGACATTCTCATTCCTCTCATCTACTCAGAATATCTCTCTCTCCTGAGTTTTGTAATTCCATCCAAAGCTAGAATCATGAATGTCATCCCCCCCTTCTCTTTATTGTCCATGGCTAAAGGGTAACCTATCTCTTCTATCCCCCAAATAATTTTGAAATTCTTACTTTCATCTCTATTCTGCTGCCACCAGAGACTCTTCAGTCTGCACTACCAGGATTCCTTCAATAATCTCAATAATCTTGCAACTGATTTATCAGCACCAGGCTTTGTTTATAATCCATCTGCCTTCCTGTTGACAAGATATTTCATTCCACTTATTTAAAATTCTTCAATGGCTCCCTAAGGTTTTCAGAATAAAGTCTAACATTTCAAAAGGCATATGAAACCTTTCATATTAAAAGCACTTCTCCCATAAGACCTAATGATAAAGTACTCTTCTGTAAGCTTTCCAAGGCTCAGGCTGCAACTATTCTTTAGTTCTCCATCTCTAGACAAGATAAAGAGCTGTTAAATCCCAGCTCTTTCACTATCAGGAGGCATTACCACCCTGAGTGAAGACCAGGGAAGACCAAATGCTGTTGGCCAGGTCATTAGCAGAAGAAAATTATGTCCCTCCATATTCTCAGGTCCCTGCACAATGCTGGAGCCAAATACAAGTTCCAGGAACAGTCTTTCAAGGCTGCTTAGCACTAGGGCTTCCAATCAAAGGGAGTTTTCGTAATATAATTGTAAGGTCAACTTACTCAAGTGAATGTTACTTGCACAAACACCTTCAGAGGTTAAAGAAATGATATTGGTTTAAAAGGGCTTGCCTGGTGGCTCAGATGGTAAAGAAACTGCCTGCAATGTGGAAGACCTGGGTTGGGAGTTGGGAAGATCCCCTGGAGCAGGGCATGGCAACCCACTCCAGTATTCTTGCCTAGAAAATCCCCATGGACTGAGGAGCAGGCTGTAGTCCATGGGGTCGCAAAGAGTCAGATGTGACTGAGCAACTAAGCACATCATAGTTCACTGGTTAAAAAAAAAGCAACTCTTGGGTATTCATTCAGTATGGCTAGCTACAGTGCCACTTGAGAGACCCTTAGACTGCAAGGAGATCAAACCAATAGATTATAAAGGAAATCAACCTTAACTATTTATTGGAAGGACTTTTGATGAAGTTGAAGTTCCAGTACTTTGGTCACCTGATGCAAAAAGCCAACTTATAGTCCTGATGCTAGGAAAGACTGAGGGCAGGAAGAGAAGGGGATGACAGAAGATGAGATGGTTGGATGGCGTCACCAACTCAATGGACATGAGTTTGAGCAAGCTCCAGGAGATAGTGAAGGACAGGGAAGCCTGGTATGCTGCAGTCCATGGGGTAGCAAAGAGTCAGACACAACTCAGGCATTAACCAGCAACAACAGACTGCCACTGGAACTACAGACAACAGTGCCAGCTGATACAGGGGCTGAAGTGGTGCTTGTCACACATTTGGACAAGACCATCCCAACAAACTGTGGTACTTGTACATCAGTACAAGAACGAAATGGAAATTACAGGTCTTTCAAACTCAAGGAAAGTCAGCAGTAGCAAACTGAACTACATCTACATAAGGATGCACTATCCCCTCCCTGCTTAGGAATTTACCTTCTGAATTTTGTGGTCACTTTTTATTTTACCTGCCTCAGATATCAGTATTATTGTGTTATTTAGAATATATAAATAATCTTTATTTTCTAAATGGAAACATTATTTCCTCAAAAGAGGGTACATGGCTTCACAGAAAAAGATAATTAGTTGTATCAATTCTCAGCATTGAATAGTGTTACTCTCCATTAGAGCTTAAGATATAATGAAATAGATTAATCCTTTTACAGAGATGCATATGACTTCATGGAAAAATTATTGAGGTCATTATTCTTTTCCTTGAGGAAAGCAGATCAACTATAATTACATGCGACACTTCTGAAACTACACAGTGTTGCTCCAACTAACTCTATTTTTAATTGGAATATAATTGTTTTGCAATGTTGTGTCAGTGTCCGCTGTACAACAATGTGAATGAGCTGTATGTATACGAATGTCCCGTCCTCTTTAGCCTCCCTCCCACCCCCCAGCCCACCCCTCTAGGTGATCACAGAGCAGAGCTGAGCTCCCTGTGGTACACAGCAGCTCCCACTAGCTATTTTACTACACACGGTAGTATATACACGCCAATGCTACTCTCTCAATTTGAACCCTTTCCTTTCAAACAGTTCAGATAGATTAGCTGTATCAATGTTTTATTTCAGCATGTTCATCAAAAACTTTGTCCTTACTTCTAAATATATTTTCATTAAAATTAATCTTCATTGGAAACAGAACAGACTTTAAGATAAAAAATAAAACTCAGAAATAAGGTCACATATGATTAGAGCTCTATGTTTGCACTTACCTGATATGATTTAAGGAGATTTGTTTTTGAAAAAGTAATGCAAGACTGGAACTTACTGTTAGCCAGAATCTTTTGTGGGAGGGAAAGCTTGTGTTTTTGTATCACCACTTGAAAATTTGCTAAAATATGTTATTTTGATTTTTTAATGTTCTGTACCAATGACATTTTTAATAGCAAGGATTCCAAGTTATCAACAATTATTTAGCATTCTGATGGAATTGAAAACTGGAAATATTCTTGTTGCTTCTGAACATTTAGGCAGTTTTTAAAAGTTGGAGCGTTTGGAATGGTTTAAGTACCAAAAGTAATGAATACATAGTGAGCAGTCACCCAATATGGTTTGTGTGTGTAAAGATGACACCTAGGATGCATTTAGTTGGTTTTTATTTAATTATTTAACTTTAGTGAGTTATTTCAAGATTAAACTTATTCAATAATCTTTTTCCACTGCTGTAGAAATGTTTAGTCATATTTCCTTTATAAAAATTTTGGCCCTAACAATCTATACATTCACAATTATAAATTGTCTTTCTATTTCTTTTTTTACAATTATAAATCACCTCTCCCTTCCTCTCTTTACATTCTCTGTTGAATTTGTGACCCACTTTTGTCATTTCCCTAAACTGGATTACAAATTAGAAAACACACATCTGCTCAAAGTGACAGTTCCATTGCAACTGGCTCAACTGTCTGGAGCAGCTGCAGCTCCAGAGGGTTTCCGTAAACTTGTTCATGGCCTTTCCTCACGTGAGCTTTCTCCAGATGCAGTCACCAGAAAGGACATGTCACTCCAAAGACGAGGGACAAGCCAAAAGACTTATGGTAAAAGAAGAAAAGAGCTTTCTACTTTTCAGTGTTGGAAACACACAATGATACATCTCACACTTCTGGCTGAGAATCAAGAAGATCATTCAAAAGGAGGCAAACAAACTTGTTTCTCATATTAAACAAGCCAGTTAATGTAGAAATTTAAATTTCTTTGGAACAATTGTGTTACAGCCTGAATCCGGTCCTCCAGCAAGTCCTTTGTTGAAGCCCTAATCCTCACTGTCACTGTATCTGGGGACAGAGCCTTTAAGAGGTTAATTAAAATTCAGTGGGGCTTTCCAGGCGCTAGTGGTAAACAACCCGCCTGCCAATGCAGGAGACACGGGTTCCATTCCTGGGTCAGGAAGATCCCCTGGAGAAGGGCATGGCGACCCACTCCAGTATTCTTGCCTGGAGAATCCCACGGACAGAGGAGCCTGGTGGGCTGCAGTCGCAAAGAGTCAGACATGACTGAAGCGACTTAGCACACATGCACACGCATGCAAGGTTCAATGAGGTCGTAAGGGTGCAGCCCTAATCCAACAGCACCAGTATCCCTGTAAGAAGAGGAAGGCGACAGAGAACCTTCTCTCTGCAGGCACGTGTGCAGAGGCAAGGCCCTGTGAAGACACAGCAAGAAGGCACCACCTGCAAGCCAAGGAGAGACCTCTCACCAGAAACCAGCACCTTAGTCCCAGACTTCATCTTCCTGAATTGTGAGGAAACAGATTCCTACTGTTTAAGTCACTCTTGTTACGGCAGCCCAAGGAGAGTAATACAGATGATTATCTCAATGCTCTCGAAAAAATGTGCTAGTGCTTTGTACTAGCTAGTCCTATCAGAAAATGCACTGTTTGTTTGTGGTTTTTTTTGTTTTTTGTTTTTTTAACAATCACTTCAGTTCAGTTCAGTCGCTCAGTTATGTCTGACTCTTTGCAACCCCATGAATTGCAGCACGCCAGGCCTCCCTGTCCATCACCAATTCCCAGAGTTCACTCAAACTCACGTCCATCGAGTCTGTGATGCCATCCAGCCATCTCATCCTCTGCCGTCCCCTTCTCCTCCTGCCCCCAATCCCTCCCAGCATCAGAGTCTTTTCCAATGAGTCAACTCTTCGCATGAGGTGGTCAAAGTACTGGAGTTTCAGCTTCAGCATCATTCCTTCCAAAGAACACCCAGGAATGATCTCCTTTAGAATGGACTGGTTGGATCTCGTTGCAGTCCAAGGGACTCTCAAGAGTCTTCTCCAACACCACAGTTCAAAAGCATCAATTCTTTGGCGCTCAGCTTTCTTCACAGTCCAACTCTCACATCTACACATGATTACTGGGAAAACCGTAGCCTTGACTAGACATGCCTTGGTGGCTTTCAAACTTTTGGAGTGTGATCCATAATAATCTTAGTGTGTGTGTGTGTGTGTGTGTGTGTGTGTGTGTGTGTATACATACATATATATGTGCGTGTGTTTGTGTATATATATATATATATAATATATACCACATTTATTGTATATGTGTATGTGGAAATAGATATTTCCACAAAACAATACATTTTAAACTATCTAACATAGATATTCTCTGTTTGACTCTATTTTATTTAGAAAAAAAGTTTGTGTGTGTGTTTTAAAAATGTATTTTAATGCCACCTTATGCTAAAAGTTTGAAAGTTCCTTTTTTAGTTATGTTATCTAGCATATTTCCTAGTTATAATTTCTTTTGTCCCCCTTAGCATCTCAAGATCCTTAAATGTACACTGAAGTTAAAATAACCATAATTCTCTCCCTCTCCATCCACCTTATTCTCTCCCTCCCTTTCTCACTCCCCCTTCTACCCCCGGCTACACACACACACAATAAGACGGAGGCAAATCAGTTGAGGTCCTATTCAAAGTACTTTTCACATGAGTTAAACTAGAATATCAAGCATATTGTCCTGCTGACTTGTTTATAATAAAGTTTTTGGTTTTATGGTATAACTAAGATATAGATTAATATACACAGACTGAATATATGAATTACAAACTGAGAAATATGGTATCCAAGAAGGGAAATCTTGGATAACTTACACTCCTTCTAATTATCATAAGCACCCTGGGTATTAATAAGAAATTATAGGACATGAGTTTGGGTAAACTCCAGGAGTTAGTGATGGACAGGCAGGCCTGACATGTTGCAGTTCATGGAGTCACAAAGAGTCGGACACGACTGAGCAACTAAACTGAACTGAACTGATATGACTTGATATACTCAAAGAAAATACTTGTTTGTAGAGAGAAATTAATTTTATCATTTATTATCCCAGTCTATTTCTCTTGGGTGTATGTTTAAAGAATCACAATTGCTGTATCAGTCAATGATTTTGACACTGATGTCTCTTGGTCTATAAATAATGAAATGAAGGGATAATTTCACCAGATAATGAAATGAAGGGATAATTAAAGGAAGACTGTGGATACTATATTTGTAAGTCTTATGAATTTGTTGTGCTGTGAAAAAAATTAGTAAAGTTGGCTAAGACCCAGAAGCAAAAAATATAGAATTCATAATAAAACACTACTCTGTCACACTCAAACTAGTAGTCCTTATGGACCTTTCGAAATAAATTAAAATGTAACTTCTAAACTATAAAAAATTTCAGAGTCAAGACTGAAATTTCAAACTTTCCAAAATCTCATGAGTCAAAAATTCTAATGGTCATTTCTGTATATACAGTTGCATCAAAAAGATAAAAGGATATCTTTTTGAACAGCTGAAATCTGTACACAGGGTAATGGGTTCTAATGCAAACAGCTTTGGGGAATACACGTGTGTGTGTACATGTGCATGTGTACACACTTATACAGACCTAGGAGAAAAGAAAACAATTGAATACAATGAAAACTGAATATTATATATTACCTTCACTTTTTCATGCTACTGATATCTTGACACAAATATTTCCTGCTGTCTCTTTATGGATTAAAATTTACTCTATGTCATCGAGGAAATCAAGAAAAAAAAGAAATAATGAAGAAAATGTTTTCAACTGCATCTTTTTTTCATTACAAATTACTCTCAGCACCAAGATATCATCTGACATGGAGAAGTATTTAAAAGTTTTGGTTAAGTCAATGAATTGCACCTTATATGATTGATAGCCTCCTGTAGCAAATGCACAGCAAATATAAACATTAAAAATTTTAAGTAATGTTCAAATATTTTTAAATATTTAAATGAATTAGTAAATATTTAATATTAAAAAATGTTAAAAAAACATTAAAAGTAACCTTTCCTGAATTAATTAAATCATATTTTTACACACATTTTTATTTCTCACCTCTTCCTTTGTCTTTTTTGATATCACTCGGAGCCAGTCTCCAATCATACTCAGGACAGCAGCGAAGTAAGCAAGCCCTACAAGGATCCAAAACCACACGACAGGCTTATAGAAGTCTAGGTACTCAATATCCGATCCACCTGTGAGACAAAAACAAAGCAGAACAGAATAACTTCATATTATAGAAATAAATAACATAGATTCCTACTGAAATTATCAACTTCATGTTGGCCTTCAGAACACAGAAATCTTATCAGTTGATCCGTGTTGTTTACTTCATAAGGAATTCCTTATTTTCATGCATGTAATCCTTATCTACTTTTCAAGAACCATTCAAATTAATTCATTTTTAACTGAAGTACAGTCGATGCTGAAGCTGAAACTCCAATGCTTTGGCCACCTGATGCGAAGAACTGACTCTTTGGAAAAGACCTTGATGCTGGGAAAGATTGAAGGCAGGAGGAGAAGGGGACAACAGAGGATAAGATGGTTGGCTGGCATCACCGACTCCATGGACATGAGTTTGAGAAAGCTCCAGGAGCTGGTAATGGACAGGGAAGCCTGGCATGCTGCAGTCCATGGGGTCGAAAAGAGTTGGATATGACCGAGTGACCGAACTGACGGTTGATTTATAATATTATATTGGTTTCAGATATAATAAGTTCTTAATAAGACCTTTCGTTACGTCTTCAGGTAATAATGATTTTTCCTTGTCCCATGTTACTTTCTGTTTATTGTAATGAATCTCAACTGGTCTAGCACTTAATTATTATGTGTATTAGTTTTCTTTCCACCTCTCTTGCGATAGGGAATAGAATTGATACTTTTTTAGCATGCATTTAGCTTAGTATTTTTATCCTATTTATCCTATTATCAATTCACGCTAGCCAATCAGTACATGCAAACCAATCAATTCAAAGACAACCTGGACAGAAATTAGTTCTAACTTTAAAATCATCAGTACAATGGATTGATAACAAATGCCAGTGACAATATTTTGGTGGGTCTAATTTGAATAAGTAGCAATTTTCAGGTGATACTGCCATTCATTATTATTTGAAGTTTCAAGGGAATTCCCATGTCTGTCATAAATTTAAATCCTTACTCTCAAGGAAAAAAAAAATGGCAATGGAGTTCTTCTGTTTTAATCTTTGTTACTTTTCCATTTATTTGGTGCAGTAATTGCACCTATGAGAATCTGAATACATTTCAATGTATCCCAACTTTAGCACATATTAATAGGGCACTTACTAAGTTTCAAACTTAATGATGTTTGAAACTTAAAGTTTCAAAACAGTTATACTTTTCACAGGAGAGATAAGCAGTCTCTCTCTTGAGAAATTAATAATTTAGCCTGAGAAAGCCTCACATAGACATCTGATCACAATGTGACGTATCAAAGGACAGCAAAAAAGAATTAAAAATACTGTGACAGGACACAGAAGAAATGATTTTTTCTTCTGGAAGGGCATAGATGAGAAGACAGAAGGTGAGTCAAACAATGAGGATCAAAACAGAAAAAAACTTAAGTGTGAAAACATTTGATATATCCAAAGAACTAGGATTTCCCCTGTGATTCAGAGGTTTAGAATCCGCATTCCAATGCAGAGGACATGGGTTCGGTCCCTGGTTGGGGACATGAGATCCCACATGCCTCAACAGAGAAGCGAGCCTGGCGCAGCTGCTGAGCACTCACGCTCCGGAGCTTGCGCTGGAGCAACACGAGAAGGCCACATGCCGCAACTCGAGGAAGCCCTTACACAGCAGCAAAGACCCCAGAGGTGCTGCCAGTATCAGCTAAAGCGACATTTGGAAGGAGGTCAGGAGATCAGACAGGTAGAAGAGAGGAATCTGGGAAAAAAACAAAAAACAAAAAACACTGCTTTGTTCTTAAAGCAGTGGGGCATAGGTAAAGGCTTTTAGGCAGATTGGTGTTTGACTTACATGCTCAGAAAGATCTAGGGGCAGAGAGGGAAAGTTTGGCAGGGAAGCCCAGTGAGAAACTTTGTTCTGGGCTAGCTAAGGAAAGATTGAGGCAGAGTCAGACTGTGATGGAAAGAAAAGAGATCGGAGGCAGAATCGTCAGGGACTGACGATTACTTAGCTGGTGTGGTGAGGGAAAGGAAGGGCTCCAGCATGATCAGAGGCCAGAGACCCTCATTGGGTGGAAGGTACCAGCAATTCAACAGCAAACACAGGAGAAGGAACAGGGACAATAAAAGGAAAAGGCATTCAAACTGGGGCAAAACAATTTTGAAGTGCTTGAGGTACCAACAGGCAAGACAAGCAGCAGGATCCTTAAATACAAATCTAACACTGAACAGGGCAGAGCTTCCCTGGTGGCTCAGTTAAGAATCTGCCTGTCATGCAGGAGACGCTGGTTCGATCCCTGGGTCAGGGAAGGTCCCCTGGAGAAGGGAACGGCTACCCACTCCAGTATTCTTGCCTGGAGAATCCCATGGACTGAGGAGCCTCGTGGGTTACACCCCATGGGATCACAAAGAGTTGGACACGACAAAGCAACTTAGCACACACACAACAGGGAAGAGCGGGTAATGATTTTAGAATCAAAAGCATAAAGACTGGGGATATTTAAACAGGGGTTGTGGACATAATTTAAAAAACTCCACCTGTATATTCAGAACAGCTAATAAACAGCCAGTATACATTAAAAATCAAATATAAAAATTTGAATATAACATACTTTCTATAACTTAGACTGTGAGTTACCCACAATGACATTTTCAAATATTAAAGGGTCAGAGTAAAAGAAAATATTTTTCCATCAGGCAAATAATAGGAACAGAAAGAAGTTCAGCCGTTGTTGGGGACAAAGAAAAATTTTCAAGGTTCAGTTTATAAAGTCAATAATATTTACCTTCAAAATATTGTAAAAAAAATTACCTTGTGCAGCATTTTTTAAAATATCATTTCTGGGAAGGACTATAAAGGCTAAATGCATCTTGGGATGGTGAAGACTTGGCCCATGGGGGATGCAGTGCTACAAATTAACAGAAGCGACTTAGGAAATGTGTGTGGAAATCCGTTACATGATAGGCTCACTAGTGAATTCCATTTTTTAAATGTTTCCATTTCAAAGAAACCAAAATGACATTTTTTCCCCAAGTACTTTCTCTTTCAAAACCAGAAAGTCCTCATCCAAATAGCTGTGACTCACTTAACACATAAGTTCACCAAAATGTTGATTTTAGAAGTTAGTTCATGCTCAAGATGACTTTTTATAAGCTTTCTTTCTTATAAACAGGATGTCACAGTTTGAAAAGAGTAAATTAACTTAATCACTAAAAGGTCTATATTTGGGTAAAATGTTCATCCCACAAGTTTTAGTGGATTCTAGGCTGGAGGTAGTGTGGGCTGGGGGATGTTTTTTCACTCTTAATTGCCACTCTTAAGATGAAATACTGGCAGTCAAGTGATCCAGGGAAAGCTAATGTATATACAAGTATTATCCAATACTCACAAAACCTTTACACTTTCTGATATCTAAGATTTATGAATTAATTTTCACAGTATTCGATCTATTGGATTCAAGGATCTTAGCCAAATTTTAAAAATCTATAATGTCAAGATAACTTGCTGAAAAAGTTGTTTTTTTTTTTAAATTAGGAAATATTTTTAAAATGTAATTATAAGTATTAATTTTAGTCCAACACATTCAAGAAATCTGTACATGGGTCTCTTGCTAGCTAGTGGGAACCTACTGCATAGTGCAGGGAGCTCAGCTCAGTGACCTAAATGAATGGGACGGGAGAGGGGAGGACCAAGAGAGAGGGGATATACGTATACATATAGCTGATTGACGTTACTGTACAGCAGAAACTAATGCATTGTAAAGCAACTCTAACCCTCCCTCCCCCCGCCCCCAGAAAAAAAAAACCTAGCGTAGTCTCTCTGTCCTGGCATAGTCCCTCCCTATTTGGCCCCTACTCCCATCTGCATTCCACCACTCCATTGTTTTTCTTTCTTGCCCAGACTCCTGAGACGTGGCCTGTGGGCTGCTACAACCCGCTCTTCCCTCCTCATCTGGCACCTCACTGCCATGTTCTGTGTTGCCACTGAAAACATGCACGCAAGTCCTTTCCATTTTAAGAGCTTTCTGGCTGATCATTACAGGAGAGCAGGAGGATGGTAATAAAAACAGCGAAGAGGGGTGGAGGTACCAAGGTTTGGGGAATCTTATAAACTTTTAAAAATAGTTAAAATAAGCCTCTTTCTGACTCTCACATGATGGCCTCTTTTAGATGGCGCCATTTTTGTCTGGAATTATTCTCCTTGAGATTTCAATAAGGAAATCACCAGAGCCTAATAAAGCTCATCAAGCCCAGGAAAGTTTCAATTTCAGTCTAGCATTATTCCTAGGAGCCCATTCTCTCCTAAGATGAGCTTCCCAAACACTGTCCTACAACAATCCCTTTCTTACCTGGTTCCAGCATTAACGAAGCCCTTTCCTATCTGGTACCAAAGAGTTGTTGGTTGAGGTTCTTATTTTGGCCTCGTAGTCCTAGATAACCCAGTCCTAGCTAATAAGCTCACTGTGGCTGATTTACAGAATATTCAAACTCTGATGGAGAGAAGGGAATGAGAGCTAAGATTTACTGATGGTCTACCCGAATGAAATCATGCCGTACTAAATACCTGAGTAGGAAGGTATTATGGGGTGTTGTATTTCCACTCCTCATGAAAGTGAAAGTGTTAGTTGCTCATTTGTGTCCAGCTCTTTGCAAGTCCATGGACTGTAGCCCATCAGATTCTTCTGTCCATGGAATTCTCCAGGCAAGACTACTGGAGTGGGAAGCCACTTCTACCTCCAGGGGAATCTTCCAGACCCAGGAATTGAACCTGATCTCCTTCATTGTAGGCAGATTCTTTACTGTCTGAATCACTAGGAAAACCCTTCCCACTCTTCCTATTTCCACTGATTTAGCTCAAGATTCCTTTGTTTTTTTTTTTAGCACAAGATTCTTAGTAAGACCAATTGGTCATTGAGCCTTAGGCCATATCTCCAGATGTTTTTATCAGTAGTTAAGCTGATATTTCAAGTGCCATAATTCTCACAGTCTGTTCAGAACTCAAGGATGGAAGATTTGTATTGGGTTCCTAAAATCCCAATAGTAAGTAACCCCATTTTCCAACAGACAAGCCATCCTCTCAGTAGGGTAAGTATAATAACAGTTGTCAGGTCACACAGCAAAGGGGACAGCAGAGCTAGAATTCACACTCAGGCTTGTCTGGCTTCATAACATGGGCTCCTGTCATTGAACCAGGTTGGCTATGTCACCTGTGATCTGTTACTGTCCTTCCCATCATTCCCATTCAGTTACTGTCCTTCCCATTTTCCCACCTTCTTTTTTTTTCATCCATACTATATGGCAGACAGTTAGCTAGGGCTGGAGATGCTACATCAAACAAGGTGCTTCTTTTTCCCTCAAGGTTCTTACCTAGAAACCAGGTGGGTCTGAGGTCAGCACTGTTTTACTAGTAGCTTCTTGTCTTATGTCCCCATTCCAACAGTTTCCAAAAGTTGGTCCTATTCTGCTCTACAACACTTGAATGTACATTGCCCTCTCTCCCTTAAATTTAATTTTCTTTCTTTGGATGATGCTGACTCACAGAATATTTACAAATAAGAATTTAAAGAATGATTTAGCCATTATGGATCAAACTCCATGTTTCTCCTCAGCTTTTCTAAAATTATATATATATTATAGAATATAGATAAAATATACAACTTTGTTTTAAAGAAAATAAAGGTCATGTTTTACATGGGTCTGTATTTTAATATAGGTGTCAAATATGGATTTCAGTATTTTTGGTACATTTGACTTTCTTTTTATTCATGAAAGCTGCGTGTTAGTCCACTCCAGTACTCTTGCCTGGAGACCCCCACGGACAGAGGAGCCTGGCGGGTTATAGTCCATGGGGTCGCAAAAAGTTGGACATGACTGACACACGTGCATGCTGTCTTAATATTAAGGGGCAAAAACTTATTTTCTGCTTTAGTATATTTTCCTTTTTTATAGTAAAGCAATTTAACTTAATAAAGTCTTTTCTTAATGCAGCAAGAATTAAGAGGCTCTTTCAATAATGCTGTAAATTATGTTTTCTTTTTTGCAAATGAAAATATGACTTCAGTATTAAACAACAGCTCACCCACTAAATCAAGCTTTCCCTATGCTATCAAGTTAAAAAAACAAAAACAAAAAAATACAAGACCAAAAAAGGTAACTAAATCTCTCTAGCATTTGAACCTATATTTGGGGATTCTCAATTTCAGCACTCAAGAAGTTGTCCATTTCCTGGTAGGTACTTGGTCTAAGGACTAAAGAAACTGCCATCAGAAAAACAGCAGTCTCGTGATCATAAAGAAAGAAAAATCAACACATTGTCTTAGCCTTTATAAGGATGGAAATCTATAGGATATAGGATGTATATTATTGTTACATCTACAAATTATCTTTAAGTCTATATATCAATAGAGAGTAATTTGCAGTCTTTTTCATTGAACTTAGTACAATTTACTGCCTAGCTCACTGAGAATCAACTGACAATCAATGTTTTCCTTGTCATTTTTTCCCATGTGTTCTAAAATTCTTCTATATATCCATTTTGAATCCTAGAAGTTAAATAACTCCTTGGTTTGCCCACAGTCCTTAACTTCTGAACTGCTTGGGTCTAATCCCATTTAGTTAATTACACACATAGCTCTCAGTTTTCTGATAAGTTGAGCTCTCTGAGAGTCACCAGCTGATTCAAGGGGTTACCAGATGTCTTGCAGAATTTTTCCATTTTAACACAGATCTATCAAGAAGAGAAAATGATTTCCTACTTAATTGTTACTCCTGGATTTCAAACATTATGTCCCATAGGAACAAGACTAGTGCAATCATTACCACTAAGTGCTAAGCACAGTTATCTAATATAGAATACATGCTCACTAAACATCAGAATGAATGCACATATGACTGATGACTATAAGGCATCTCCCTAACAGTCATGTAAGCCCTCTCTTTTCAATCAGAGAAAATTTTCTGAGCCACTATGGTGGTGCTGAAGAACTGACTGTTCTTCAGTTGACCTCACTTCTGATCAGGTATTTTCCTTGTCATTTGCTAAATTCCTGGCAAATCTCTGCTCAGTGATCAGCCCAATAAACAGCAATTTTAATACCTGGCCTTTGAATAGTTGCAAAACTTTTAGACCACATCAGTAACTGTTTTCTCGAAGTTGTCTATTAGGACAAACTGGAACAAAAAATGCTTGTCATGGTTTTTCAATGGAGATTTATATGTTTTCATAATAAACTCATCTTCCATTAAGCAAGCTCTGAGCACTCCACTAAATGAGTCATGTTTTTGGTTATAACAGAAAGCAATGGCTTGGTTACAAAAAACTGCATTTCCAATAATGACTTTGGAAACATAATTCCAAGAAAACTTAATTCTTAATATGAGATAAACAAATATGTTTTTTTTCCCAAGTCAAAAAATATGAAGACAAAAGATTCAAAAACTGTGAAAATCTATAAAGTTTTGAAAGGGTAAATGCGCTGGAAGGCCAGTTTTACCTGCTTTAATTTCCCTCTTTTTTTTTTCTATTTAGAGAAGCATATGACATTAAGCCTAAAGCCTGATTAACCCAGTAAGTACTCAAAACTACATGTGAGACAAAAAAAGTTTCATTATTCAACTAAATATACTAAATTTCACTGATCAAAATTCTAAGAATATATATTTGGATGGCAAAGTAAATTTATGCTCAGGACGAAAATGTGTTCTCATAATATCAACTATAAGGGTTTCTTAGAATACATCTAAACTTTTGGTTACAATTTTTGTTTTTTATTAGAAAAGTATCTAATGTGAGGACCTTGCTTTGTGAAACTATGTATTTATATCTGGCTTTCACTCAATCATATTATCTCTTATGAACTAACCTGGCTTACAAAAGAGCGTTGCTGAAGACTTCTGGCATGGCGGGCTACAGTCCATGGGGTTGCAAAAGAATCAGACAAGGCTTAAGAGACGAAACAAGAACAAAAAGACTTCTTTGGGCAATGTCTATCAGTTCATAGAAATGCACTTCTTAGTTTCCATGACTTATTCTAGTCCTAACAGTATATATTAAAGAGGATGCTAACTTTGAAAAATAATGTTAAATTATGTTACATTAGGTAATTATTTGACTTCACTTCTGAAGAATCATCAACTAATTTTTTACTGATATATAACTGACGTACAGTTTCAGGTGTATAATATAGTGGTTCAACATTTATATATATATATATATATGTATAAAAATGTCATGATCATGACAATAGGTCTAGTTACTGTCACTAAAGTTATTATAATATTAGTTAATATACTCCCTATTCTGTAACTTATTTATTGTATTATTTATTTTATAACTGGAGGTTTGTGCCTCTTAATCAGCTTCACCTATTTTGCCCATCCCCCAACCCATAGTGAGTTTTTTAAAATCATGGATTTAGACAACAAGTTTTATAAGCAAGCCTAAATAAGTAGAGGTCAATCTTTCACACATTTCTATATAATTAATATAACTTCTTAGATTTTAATGAGATCTAACTCTCGGCCTATAAGGCAAGCATGATTTAATAATTTATCAAGTCAGACTTCTCATCAAACGAGAAATAACATGACAAAAGTTAAGAAATGAACTATAGGAAACCAAGAGTAAGCTGTCAAATATAATTTTTACCAGTCTTCCCTGGTGGTCTAGACAGTAAAGAATCTGCCTGCAATACGGGAGGCCTGGATTTGAAACCTAGATCAGGAAGATTTCCCTGGAGAAGGAAATGGAAACCCACTCCAATATTCTTGCCTGGAGAATTGCAAGGACAGAGGAGCCTGCCGCGAAGAGTCAGACAAGACTGAACGAGTAACACTTAACTTACCTCTACGAATTTGACTACAAATTATTATAGACATTGTTAAAATCAAGTAAATGATACTTGGCTAAATAATGTACTTTCTCGTTTTATCTTTTAGGAAGAGTTGCTCTGTGAACTACAGTTAGCAACAGAGGGTCTGTTTATTCATATGTAAAACAAAAATGCTACAATGGACCTGTGGCTCCCAGGTCTTTTTTAGCTCTAGAATGTTGAGCATTAGTAAAAGAACAAAAAAGGCCATCAGGAAGGAGTAAACACAAATTACTAAGGCAACCAATCAGCCAGTAAAACGCATTCTTCCATAAATATAAATGTAAGATTGAAATTTGCTGGGGGAGTTCTTCCTGAAGAAAAACCATTAAATGTTGAATTCTTATGTTCAGTCACATACACAGAGAAAGCTGCCCTTTGCTAGTAGTTGCTAAATGCTTCTGATACAGTATAGCCAACAGTGAAAAGGACTGGTGACTGCAAAGGTAAATTTACATTTATTTATGAATTAGAAATATATTATGCCCTAATAGATTATATCATGAACATTATGACATACAAAAAATGAAAAGTACGCAGCCATAAAAAGGAAAGAAATTGTGCCATTTGCAGAGAGGCAGACAGACGTGGACATTACTATGAAATTATGTAGAATCTAGAAAACTGGTGTAGATGATATTATTAGCAAAGAAGAAACAGAGACACTGATGTAGAGAACAAATACATGGATACAAAGTGGGGAAGGGAGGGAGTGGGATGAACTGGGAGACTGGGATTGACATATACACGCTAGTATAAAACAGACAACGAATGAGAACAGACTGTAGAGTACAGGGAATTCTACTCATGCCCTGTGGTGCCCTAACTGGGAAGGAAGTCCAAGGAAGAGGGGATAGATGTATACGTATGGCTGCTTGACTTTGCTGTACAGCAGAAACTGCCACAACATCGTAAAGCAGCTATATCTTTGTATAGCGTTAGTCACTCAGTTGTGTCCAACTCTTTGCGATCCGATAGACTGTAGCCCGCCAAGCTCCTCTGTACACGCAATTCTCCAGGCAAGAATACTGACATGGGTAGCCATTCCCTTCATCAGGGGATCTTCCTGACCCAGGGATCAAACCCAGTCTCCAGCATTGCAGGCAGATTTTTTTTTTTTTTTAACCATCTGAGCAACCAGGGAAGTCCAAAGGTAGTTATACTATAAATTTAAAAAAAAAAAAAAGAATCATAGGACCATAGCAACATAATAGGTCTAAAGCCAAAAAATAAAATAAAAAGTAAGAAATGGACATTTAAAAATACAAAGCAACAGGGGTTGACCTGTTTTCTTCCCATGGCAAAAGGTCTAGCTGCATGTAATTTCATGCTCACTCCCTGAGGATGAGCACTCTGCTTCAGAGCTGTCTGCACTACCACATCACATTATCTCTTGCTGCTTTTGAGATGCTCCTAATACTTACACCAGTGTTACAAACTGTATCCTAAACATTTAGATATCACATTCCAAAAGTTACTCCTTTTACTTTAATAACACCATGGTTTGAAGTGAATGTTTTTAAATTTGTCTTCAAAGAAGTCCAATACAAAAATATAATTGAATTCTAATCCCGTTTGGAGTAGCACTTGCAAACTTGAGAAAGGCATCAGACAGCGGGTGTCTAAGAGAAGTACGTCTCTGTTTTCTTTGGAGATTTATAGCCTAATAGAAAGATGAGAAGGTTCAAGTTTGAGCAATGCTGCTTGATTTTTCCTGGCAAAAATATGAAAATTAAGTGCGAATCCTATCTGTAGAGACATCTAATAGCAAGAGGGAAGGCTCTAAAAAGTAAACAACTGATGTTTCCCAGATGGGGCCATTGCTTTAACTTAGTGGCTAATTTTACTTGTCACAAGGTACCCAGAAGGAAAGACTATTTTTATGTATTCTACTTAACTATAGCAGTTATTTTCCAAGATCCTTTAAAAAACTCACAATTTATTTTTTCCCAAAGACTCTCATGAAGGGCACACATTTCCTAGGCAGCTTTTGCCACATCTTTCCCCTTGTCCACCATTTCAATCCAAAAATGCTCCCCAGGCACGCAGATATAGGATGTAAAGACTATAGGACCAGGAATAGGGTTCTACAGTTTCACAAAGACCAAAATAGGTACAAAGACGTAAGTTAAGGAGACAGAGATAAGTCAACGAAAGTAGTGTCCATCCTGCTTCTCTAATTTTCTCAGCATTTGTCACTTCGAACACATTAAATTCCTTTGCAAGTTGTTCGCAAAGCATATTTCTACCATTTTTCACTATTCCTCTGTACAAATGAAATTAAAATAATGGGCTTAAAGAGGGGTATAATAAAATAAAACCTTAGTAGTAATAACAATGTTTCTTAGACTATATCTAATGCCATGCAAATATTCTGTTCCCCTGTTCTCCTCCAACACTGTGACCATGACTGTATTCAGGGTTCCCACTGATATACAAGATGTTTTCAGACAGCTGAGGGAGGCTAACACAATCCAGCCAGTTTCAGAGTGCTGGTCTCCTAAGGGAAATTTAAAACTCACTTTCTTCATCTACTACAAAACCATAAAGTAAAAATATTTGGTCGTCTTTTTTTTAAGCTGGTTTATACTGTGGTCACAAATACAACACTATTTTAGGATTCCACCCACATTTTTATTTATAACTTTTTTTTTTTTAGAGCATCTCAGATTATGAGGTTCACGCTGGACTGACACTTATTTAAAATAACATGTGCGCCATATTGTATCATTGAACTCTGCTAAGATAAAAGAACTTAAAAGTTCTCATTAAACAAACAAATAAATAAATGAGATGTGCACGCTTAGCTGCTTAGCTGTGACGGACTCTTTGTAATCCTTAGCACTATGGCCCACCAGGCTCCTCTATCCATGGGATTCTCCAGGCAAGAATAATGGAGTGGCTTGCTATTTCCTTTTCCAAAGGATCTTCATGACCCAGGGACTGAACCTGCATCTCCTGTGTCTCCTGCATTCAGGCAGATTTTTTACCTGCTGACCCACTGGGGAAGCCTAGAGTGAGGTGAGGAATGTATTAATCAATTGGATTGTTTCACAATGTATAATATATGTGTATGAAAACACCACGATGTGCACTTTAAATATCTTATGATTTTATCGGTCAATTGTACCTCAATAAAGCTGAAAAATAAATACATTAATAAATAAACAACTATGTATTACCATAAAACATCAAAAATTTAATAGGATATAATAACATGTGCAATACAAGGCTGTTGGCTTGAAAATGGAAGACTTGTCACCTAATACCTATATATTCCACAGGTACTATAAGACCTCTGGTTAATTATATTATACATAATTTAATTATAATTAAATAGAATTGCCAATTATAATTAAATATAATTACTAATTATATTTACAGAATAGTACAATAGCCCAGGCTTCCCAGGTTGCACTAGTGGTAAAGAATCTGCCTGCCAAAACAGGAGATGCAAGAGACACGGGTTTGATCCCTGGGTTGGGAAGATGCCCTGGAGGAGGGCATGGCAGCCCACTCTAGTATTCTTGCCTGGAGAATCCCGTGGACAGAGGAGCCTGGTGGGCTACAGTCTATTGGGTCTCAAAGAGCTGGACACAACTGAAGTGACAGGACACGCGCACAATAGCCTCAGATTAACACAGCACAAGTATAACATTTTTTTAATTGGGGTACAGCTGCTTTACAATGTTGTGTTAATTTATGCTATACAGTGAAGTGAACCAGCTTATACATACACACATACACCATATCCTCTTCCTCTTGGACCTCCCTCCTAGCCTCTCCCCATCCCATCCTATTCCACTCATCTAGGCCAACAGGCAGCACAAAGCTGAGCTCCCTGCGCTATATAGCAGCTTCCCATTAGCTATCTGCTTTGCACATGGCACTGTACACATGTCAGTTCCAATCTCCCAATTCATCCCACACCACCCTCTGTGTCCACACACCCATCCCCTATGTCTGCATCTCTTTTCTTGCCTTGCAGATCGGTTCATCTATCTGTACCATTTTTCTATATTCCACATACATGCATTAACATACGATATTTGTTTTGCTTGTTCTGACTTACTTCACTCTGCCTGACATCCCTACATCTCACTTTCTGCTACATTAAAGCTCTTTCCATTTCTAACTATATCTATGACACTAATGAAAGGTAGAAAAATGGTCATTTTAGGACAAAAGCTTGTTGTCCAATATTAGCTACAAATGTCTGAGATTCTTCTCTCTGCATTTTGCTAATTAGGAAACAAACAGATCTCTACCCTTTCCCATCCAGCACAGAGATGTGAATGTACTGTTTTGGACCAAAAGCAAATCTTTGCTTGTAGAAGCATCCCCGTCTTCAAAGATATTATACATTCCCCAGAAAGAAGGGCTTTGCCAAGTTAAACTGTAATTAACAAATAATAAAAACAGATGCCTTCTCTGAAATTTTTATAAAGCTACACAACATATTTTCTTTTTGGATAATATTTAAGTAAGAGGTTTGAGTCAAAAAAGAAGAGTAAACAACTCAAAAGTATAAAACCCTCCTAAAATTAAATTAGGCTACTTAGTTTATTCTGGGAAGTTTACTAGCACATTCCTACTATAATGGTTATCAGCATGTTTTTCTAACACTTCAAACTTATTTTTTTAAAGAAAAATTTAGATTTTTTAGGAGCTGGTCAAAATGATGCATGACAGAGAATTACTACATTACTTTTACCACTATTACTACAATTTATTTAATACTGGAGTTAGGACAATAATGTGTGTGTGTGCTCAGTCATGTCTGACTCTGCGACTCCATAGACCATAGCCCACCAGGCTCCTCTGTCCATGGGATTCTCCAGGCAAGAATACTGGAGTGGGTTGCCATTTCCTCCTCCAGGGGATCTTCCCAACCCAGGGATCGAACCTGCATCTCCCAAGTCTCCTACACTGGCAGGTGGATTCTTCACCGCTGAGCACTGGGGCAGCCCCTGAACAGTAACAATAATGACATAATATAATAGGAAAAGAGAGATGAAATGATATAAGATCTAAGAGATAAAACAATAAAGCAAACAGCAACAGAAATAACATATATAGACAAAGGAAACGTCTTAAAATCATGAATTTTAAAATATGGATAAATTGCTAAAAAGATTAAAAACACTGATATTAGAACTGAAAATTAGAGGAGATAAATATCTTAGAGAAAAGGTTTTAAGTAGCTCAGCACATCTTCTAAAAGTTTGAGATGTTTCTAAAACTAAAATATGAGAGTGACATTACCAAGATGGTGACTAGCTTGTTCCTGGCTTCACTCCCCCCTCACAAGAAGAAAAACTAACAACTATTCAAGGACAAGACACCACTGAGAGAATCCTAGGACATGGGATTGGGGCTGAAGCACCCTGGGACTCCAGACACCAAGGCAGACTGCATTAGAAGAATGGATGTTAGCAGAACCAACTGTGGTGATCACTTCATTGCATGATCTATGTAAATCAAACCATCCTGCTGTTACCCCTTGAACATACCCAGCGATGTATGTCAATTATTTCTCAAGAAAGCTGGGAGGAAAAACTAAGATATTGAAAGGCCTAGTAAAAAGAGCAAAGATAATTTAAACTTGAATTCTTGTACCACTAAAAAAACAAATAAGAGGCAGATAAGTGGTTTCTGAAATTAGGAAAAGGAGTACATCAAGGCTGTATATCGTCAGGCTGCTTATTTAACTTCTATGCAGAGTACATCATGAGAAACGCTGAGCTGGAAGAAGCACAAGCTGGAATCAAACTGCTGGCAGAAATATCAATAACCTCAGATATGCAGATGACACCACCCTTATGGCAGAAAGTGAAGAGGAACTAAAAGCTTCTTGATGAAAGTGAAAGAGCAGAGTGAAAAAGTTGGCTTAAAGCTCAACATTCAGAAAACGAAGATCATGGCATCTGGTCCCATCACTTCATGGGAAATAGATGGGAAACAGTGGAAACAGTATCAGACTTTATTTTTTTGGGCTCCAAAATCACTGCAGATGGTGACTGCAGCCATGAAATTAAAAGACGCTTACTCCTTGGAAGGAAAGTTATGACCAACCTAGATAGCATATTCAAAAGCAGAGACATTACTTTGCCAACCAAGGTCCATCTAGTCAAGGCTATGGTTTTTCCAGTGGTCATATATGGAGAAGACTCTTGAGAGTCCCATGGACCACAAGAAGATCCAACCAGTCCATTTTAAAGGAGATCAGTCCTGGGTGTTCTTTGGAAGGAATGATGCTAAAGCTAAAACTCCAGTACTTTGGCCACCTCATGCGAAGAGTTGACTCATTGGAAAAGACTCTGATGCTGGGAGGGATTGGGGGCAGGAGGAAAAAGGGACAACAGAGGATGAGATGGCTGGATGACATCACAAACTCAATGTCGTGAGTTTGAGTGAACTCCGGAGTTGGTGATGGACAGGGAGGCCTGGCATGCTGCGATTCATAGGGTCGCAAAGAGTCGGACACAACTGAGCGACTGAACTGAACTGAAGTGCTTTCTGAAATTAGAGTGGTCGGAGAAGGCAATGGCAACCCACTCCAGTACTCTTGCCTGGAAAATCCCATGGATGGAGGAGCCTGGTAGGCTGCAGTCCATGGGGTCGCTAAGAGTCGGACACGACTGAGCGACTTCCCTTTCAATTTTCACTTTCTTGCATTGGAGAAGGAAATGGCAACCCACTCCAGTGTTCTTGCCTGGAGAATCCCAGGGATGGGGGAGCCTGATGGGCTGCCGTCTATGGGGTCGCACAGAGTCTGACATGCCTGAAGGGACTTAGCAGCATAACACTCTGAACAGACAGCAATTTAAATTTCTTTTATAGAATGAAAAATAAATATTCAACTGTACCCTTTTGCTGACCTTCACTGTCATGGAATGATCTCTTTTTTTTTAATTTTTTTGGCTCCATCACTGTTACAGATGAAACTGTGTTTTTCAAAAATATGTGTTGAAGTCCCAAACCTGGCACTTTGAAACATGAGCTTATTTGGAAATAAGGCCCTTGGCAGATACAATCAGTTATGACGAATTCATACTGGAGTAGAGTGGGCTTTTAATCCAATGTGACTGGTGTCTTTATAAGAAGAGGGAAATTTGGTCACAGCACGGGGACACAGGGAGAACACGATATGATGACGAAAGCAGAGATGAAGTGACGCAGCTACCACCTGAGGACCAGCAGGGACTGATGCTCTCGGCCTCCAGAAGCTGGGGAGAAGGAAGGGAGGATTCTACCAGTCCCAGAGGGACTCTGCCCCTGCTGGCACTCTGATTTTGAACTTCTATAAGAGAATGAATTTCTTTTGTTTAAAGGTACCCAGTTTGTGGTACTTTCCTATGACAGCCCTGGGAAATAGAGGCAGTCACTGTGTTGTCTACAAACCCAAGAGAAAAAGTTTAACTAAAGGAGAAGGGTTAGGAGAGCAATGTTTCTTCAGAAACTTACCTGCGACATAGTCGCCAAAGCCAATGGTGGTTAAGGTGATAACCACAAAATAAATGGCGTCCAGGGCACTCCAGCCTTCTATGTGCTTGAATATGATCGCAGGCAAAGCGACGAAGAGTACACAGCCAAACAGAATAAAGATGATTGTTGAGATGATTCGTATCTTGGTTTGACTAACATTCCACTTCTAGGGATGAGAGAGTGAGAGAGAGAGGGGGGGAGAGACAGATACTGAGAGAGAGAAATTGACTGAGATCGATTATTGAGGTACCTGCAAAGTTAACCTATATATACTGTTTAAATTATTTTTTATTGGAGTATAGTTGCTTTACAATGTTATGTTAGTTTCTACTGTAGAATAATGTGAATCAGCTATATATATATATATATATATATACACACACACACATGCACACATGCACACGCACACACGCACACACACACACACACACACACACATATCGCTTCTTTTTTGGATTTCCTTCACATTTAGGACATCACAGAGCTCTGAGGAGAGTTCCCAGAGCGATACGGTAGGTTCTTATTATATATTTATTTTATGCATATAACCTATACACACTGTTATCAGCAAATTAGCAAATGAGAATGGTATTTTATTCTTTTATAATTAATTTTCAATTGTCTTTACTTAAACATATTAGGTATAATATGAATAACAGTAAACAACCAATGCTAATAATGATGCTACTTTACTTTCATATAGCTTTGCAACAGGTAAAATACTTTCTAAGGTACATAATATTTGCTCAGAGAACAAAACTTCAGATTTACATCATTCTTTCTTTACCTGAACTACTTTTTAAATATTTCTATTCCACAAGCAAACAACTGATTTTGGGCCAAACACAACCTAAAAATTCATGAAAACTGAGAAAACTGAAGCATAAATTAAATATCCACTGTTGATAACTGATAAAATCATTAACTTCATGGAGACTTTTCCCTTCTCCCACCACATTTCCCCATCATTGTTCAACTGATTACAGCGGAATACTAGCAGACTTAAAGTCCACAGCTGATTTCCATGTGAACTAGACAAACCATCTCACTGTTCTGCGACCTCAAGCTGTACAACTAAATATACAAGACATGACATGTAGACAACGAGAAGTCTTCAACACCTCTAAGCTAGAGCTGCCCTCAGAGGACCCACACTGCTTCACCTCTGAATTTAATATGAAGCATGTGCATGCATGCTAGGTCGCTTCAGTCGTGTCTGACTCTTTGCAATCCTATGGACTGTAGCCCGCCAGGCTGCTCTGTCCCTGGCATTCTCCAGGCAAGAATACTAGAGTGGGTTGCATGCCCTCCTGCAGGGGATCTTCCCAAACCAGGGATCAAACCCACATCCCCTATGGCACCTACATTGCAGGAATATTTTTTATGCCGCTGAGCCACCAGGGAAGCCCCAATATGAAATATATCTAATGTTAAAACTGGAATTATAATTTCAATTGAAAACCTAACACTCAGTGATCTTATTTCACCAATAGTTAAATACTCAAACTTTTTATGAAAAGATAAAATATTATCAAATAATAAATAAAACATAATAGTAGTGACAGAAATAACAAATCATCTATAATCTGACTCTCTAACACAATTATTTTCTTCATTCATAATTTTCAAGAATAAAAGCTTGTCATCATGGTATTATTACTATTTTTCACTTAAAATTCTAAGAGCATTTTCATTTTATTTTTTCTACTGAATATCATATGCCCATGCACATCTTCATTATATTATTTTTGGTCCTACTAAATTACATACCTTAGTTAAATTTCTATCAGCAACATTATTAAAATAAGTTATAAGATCCCCTTTATCATGTTTGCTATATATTATTCAATCATTCAGCAAAGGGCTAAGGTTTACTAGCTATGTTAAGCTTTCACTTAGAATATTTCTAAATCTCAGAGTAATGCCTCATCATCAGTACTATTATTCATATAAATGGCAAAATGGAGATTTAAGGGTAAAATAACTAGCTTAAGTGAGTATAGCCAGGATACAATCCATCTGGAATTTGAGCCCAGGACTGTCAGATTTCTACTTTTCTGTATATTTCACTTTTTCTCATTCATTAATGTATTCATTCAGAGAAGTATAAAAACAACTATACAGTGAGTTATTTTCAAAAAGAAGCTCATGTAAATTGTTATAGAAAACCCAATAGCTTACATCTAACTATATCTGAGGTGAACAGAAAACTTATAATATTTTTGAAAAATGAGACAATTAACATATGCAGTTAAATGGCTATCATACTCACAATAAATGTATCTTCCACTTTTGCAATTCCTTTTCCAAATATGGTCCCTAGTTGATCTCCAACTCCAGCCAACAGAAAGCCAAAGAGGGGAATTCCCAGTAAGGCATAGATGATACAGAATATCTTCCCCCCTTCTGTGCGTGGTGAAATGTTTCCAAATCCTAAAAATACAAAGAAGAAGAAGAATTCAGTTGTTTAGAAATGAGTAATAGTTTAAAACATATGACTTCAAACTTGATTCAAAAATTTCCAAATATTATAAAATATCAATCCTAGATTTCAACCAATTAAGAATTTCTTTATACCACATAATCTTTTAATGTAAAATCTTCTTATAAACAAGCACTCTAACAATCTCCAAAGTATAGCTAATGTTCCAATTAAACTAGATGATGAAAACTGAGGGAGTAACACACACGATAAAGTCAATGTTTTCATTCAATTTACTTCCACCTCTCTATGCTGCCAATGCTGTTGACTACAAAGCTTTTGCTGCCATTTATTAAGTGTGTATTGCCTTAAGAGTATTCAAATACGCTTAAATTATTACACATTTAATAACAACTTAAAAAATCTTTTTCATTCAAGTATCTACCAAAAAGCATTAAATGAAAACTTAAAATTAACAACCCTGTGAATTATAAATTGGCACTTGCCATCTACATTTACAAGGATTAAATCATGTGCAGCTGTTACTGCTGATTTTCAAAATCCCCTGCAAGGAGTTCAGAGTAGAGAGCAGAAATGAGGTGCTCTGTGCTCTGGGGAAATCTGGCAGAACAGGTCTGCATATAGTCAGACATTTCCAGGAGCCAATTTTATGAGCCAAATTTTTGTATCTTTTCATGTCTAGAAAAGCACTAAAATCCTTAAATCTTTCATGGTGATGACTACTCCTTGTGACTAGCAGAAACCTTTTGCAAAAAAAATAAATAATGTGCTTAATTACATATACTCCCCCTTCACCAAAATCACATATATACTGACCTTCCCCCCTGCCTCTTTGGAGCAGCTTCTCAGAGCTATATGAAAGGCTGTCTCTCAGGCTATCATCCTTATTTTGCCCCCAAATAAAACTTAACTTGCAACTCTTATGTTGTCCATTTTTTTTAGTCGACAAATCTTTTTTTATTTTTTAAGCCTTCAGTTCAAAAGCTGCCTTACTACTTCTCAGACCCACTGACTGCTTGGAGAATATGATGTAAGCTGTCTACGCATTTAACTCATTTACCTTCCTACACATTTACCTTGCATCTGCTCTTGTCTACTAATGCTTTGGAATGCTGAGCATCAGGGCAATATATACAAAGATGCATCCAGGGCATGTGTGAAAAAGTCCCAGAAGTCTTGTATCAAGGTAATTTGAAGACGGAAAGGCCATCACAAAAGTTAGGTAGAATGTTTAACCTGGACTGTTTGGAAGAGTAGCATTTCTTAACACCATCCAAGATGGAACTCAACCATCTCAACCCTGTCTTCTATTCTAGCATCAATAAGCAGCATATCAATAACAAGAGAGACTGCAGGGTGGACTGTTTTGACCTGGATCCTCTGATTATTCCAGAGTCCTGCTAAGATCCAACACTTTTTCTATTGTCTCTCCAGATGAACAGAGGAGCCTGGGGTACTACAGTCCATGGGGCAGCAAAGAGTCGGACACGACCATGCCACTGAACCATCACCACCACCACCAGAGGAACAACCATGTGACCTGAAGTGGGCCAAGCATCTGAGTTATCCCACATCATCCCATTTTCTCTTTCTGCAGAAGAGGATAAACATCTTCAGAGTTACAACCATGAGAAGTAACCTACCACCAGAAAGGATCAAGGATCAGAAAGAAAAGATACAACGAAAACAAATACTGACTGGGGTATCACTAAAAATAGGCTCTACCATTTAAAAAATAAAAAGCCGAAGTGTCCGAGGGCTCAATTTGATCTGCCCCACACGAGTTAAAAGGACATAAGAAAGAAGACTCCAACTTTCCATCTATCACTGACAGATTCGGCCAGAAGAAACCAGAACATCTTCAGAAAAGGGGACAAAGGATTTCCTCAGAAATCCTGTTTAGGTCACCGCATGAGATGGCCCCCAATCCAAAGAATTCTAGATGGAAAGAAAGCCGATCCACCTTTCACTGATCAAAAGACAGAGACCAGTTCCTGTGGCATCTCTACGCTTCACCCTTATTATCTTCAAAGTTGGCAGTTGGGAGAATGAAGGGAGTAGGGTTGAGGGAGCCTGATATGACTGTTCCTGCTTCATCTTCCAAACATGAACCTTCTCTCGATAACGTTACGCTGATCTCTCCTGCTCAACCTGTGCCTTGGAGGTGGAAGCCCTCACACAGCCACCCAGCATGAATACACAAAGCCGCCAAGCAGTTTTCTGACATTAAGGACATGCCAGCAATGCCCCGGACATTTGCCCGAGTGAGAGGACCACATGGCTGTTCAAGGGATGTTCCTCGTGTTTTCTTCCCTGTCTTCCATAAAAGAAGAGCAGTCTTCACTCCAGGCGTTTACCACATTTTAAGCAATGAGTAGACCCCAGTTAAATGACTTGATACTATTAATGGACTTATGAAAAGTATTTATTGACTCTAAGCAACACAGTGTGCCAAGCTTGTAAAAGATTAATTTTAGTGGTTGTCTGGACTTCCTGACTCTTTCCCTTGGTTAGTCAGCAGCATCTTCCTTGCCTCAGGGTGAAACAGACTGTTTTGGCAAGAAGAAAATGGAAAAGAAACAATATTAAGTTTTGTTGTAATTCCTAAATTAAGGTGTTCACACTCAAAATGCTTCGCCTGAGGAGAGCAGCTGTCAGTTTATAGCATCACATATGCTTGGCAACAAAGTTAAAGGACTGGCAGTCGATCCAGCTTCCGAAGAGCTTAAGGGAACAGACTAGATTGAAGATTGAAGGGGCCTGACTGTGGAAGAGGTTGGGTGGGGCAGAAACCAGGGGACAGGACCTGGGAGGAGGAAAGGGTTCCACGGTATCTTGACCCTATCTTGAGAGATCAGTGGTTCAATTCTCAGGAATGCTATAAGTCAGTTGACTTCACACTGATAGTCTGAAACCAACTATAATAGACATATTTACTCCTCAGAAATTGCCAAACACTACAATTTAGGACTTCGCCCTTTTCAGCTACTTAATATTGACCAATATAGTACAGAATAAGAGCCAAATTTGGGAGACTGTCCATAGTCTGTGCTAGAGATCTGAATGGAAGCCAAACCAACGCCTCTAGGCCAACCGCTGACATTTATAGGAATATATCATCAGAACAGCTATCATCTTGCCTTCACATCACTTTCAGGGAAGGGCCTTCTGCAGAAAGCTGCCATAGGTCCATTGTTAGTGGGATACCTACAGGAGGCCCATATATGCCACCCCCATCTGAACAGCTCCAAGTGAACATGTCACTTTTATGACAGAATTTATTAATACTACAAACAAATAAGACCCTTTTCAAATACTTTGCACACTTGCAATTATATAATTATTTGTAACAACTGATTTAATATCTGTTATCTATATATATTCCTCACTTGACTATCAGTTCCATGAGTGTAGAGATTGATTTATTATAGATATGTATTTATTATTTCATGAGTTTATCATTTATGAGTTCCATGAGTACAGAGATCAATTTATTATTTATATATGTTAATAATAAATAATCATGCAAAATGCCAGACTGTGTGAAGCACAAGCTGGAATGAGGATTGCAGGGTGAAATATCAATAACCTCAGATATGCAGATGACACCACTCTTATGGGAGAAAGTGAAGAGGAACTAAACAATCTCTTGATGAAAGGGAAAGAGGAGAGTGAAAAAGCTGACTTAAAACTCAACATTCAAAAAATGAAGATCATGGCATACAGTCCCATCACTTCATGGCAAATAGATGGAGAAACAATGGAAACCGTGACAGATTTTATTTTGGGGGGCTCCAAAATCACTGCAGATGGTGATTGCAGCCATGAAATTAAAAGACACTTGCTCCTTGGAAGAAAAGCTATGACCAACCTAGACAGCACATTAAAGAGCAGAGACATTACTTTGCTGATACAGGTCCGTATAGTCAAAGCTATGGTTTTTCCAGTAGTCAGGTATGGATGTTGAGAGTTGGATTACAAAGAAAGCTGAGCACCAAAGAATTAATGCTTTGAACTATGGTGTTGGAGAAGACTCTTGAGAGTCCCTTGGACTGCAAGGAGATCCAACTAGTCCATCCTAAAGGAAATCAGTCCTGAATATTCACTGAAAGGACTGATGCTGAAGCTGAAGCTCCTGATGGGAAGAACTGGTCCAGTGGAAAAGACCCTGATGCAATAAATATTTTGCAACAGTTTTCAGTACAAAATAATGGAATTTTATAAAAGTAATAAAAGAAAGTAAAGAACCAATAATAGCTAAGAATATTTGGGGGGAAATGAGGTAGGAAGATTTGCTCTACATGATATACGTGCTGTGCTGTGCTTGGTCGCTCAGTCATGTCTAATTCTTTGCAGTCCCATGGACTATAGCCCGCCGGGCTTCTCTGTCCATGGGGATTCTCCAGGCAAGAATACTGCAGTGGGCTGCCATCCCCTCCTCCAGGGGATCTTCCCAACCAGGCAAGCAACCCAGGGCTCCTGCATTGCAGGCAGATTTTTTACCATCTGAGCCACCAGGGAAGGCCCTACATGATATCTACTATACAGCTTTTAAAAAAGCAATCCGATTAACAATCTGTATAATTTCTTATAATTCTTTAAAAGTGATAAACAGAAAATAATTCTTATCGTGACAAAGAGTGACTATCTCAAAACATTCAATATCATACTTAATATTAAAGGACAATAAGAGGAATCCCCTTACAGTCAGGGGGGAAAATGTCCATTTCACAATTTACTTTTTTTTTTTTTATTCTGAAAGTTCTAGCAGGCATAATGACAGTAAACATATAAAAGGAATGAGTATTATAAAGAAGACAAATATATTAGTTGTAGGTGGAATTAAATATCTAGTAAGTACAAAAGAATATTAAATTAAGACTCCGTACTGCCACTGAAGGGAGCATGGGTTTGATCCCTAGCTGGGGGACTAAGATCCTGCATGCTGAACTCACAATACGACCAAATAATAAACAAGATAAAATTTAAATAACAACAGCAACAAAACAAAGCTCAATTCTAAAATATAAAAATTGAAATATATATATTCTTCCTGAAACTCCCTTTCAGGAAAGGAAACTGCAAGCCCTCTCTTCTTTCTATTCAGGCAGTTTCCATTTTTCAAATGTTGGTGATTTCAAGAATACTTGATTCAGTTTCAGAGCTTAGACCTAAAATGCCTTCAAACAGCTGGTTTGTTGTGGCTCTCATGAAATGGTGGGGTTATGGAAAGATGTTCACAAAGGAATCCTTCTGATTCTTGTTATTCCTTCAAAATCTCCTCTGTGCCTAAGTTGTCAGTTGAGGTTTCTCTTTATTGTGTTGACTTCTGAATAGTACATTTCCTTTAAAAATAATCAGATTAGCATGTTAAACTTCCCTCCCTCTGGTAATTCAGGATTTTGTTCTTAGTGGATGACTAGCAGATAACTATCATTTTCACTCACTTTGTCGTGCCATATTTTAAAAAGATTTTTAATCAGAGGATAATTGCTTGACAATGCTATGCTGGTTTCTGCCACAAAACATGAATCAGCCATATGTGTGTGTAACCAAAAGAGCCAACATATATATGTATGGCTGGGTTGGGCTCTCCGTATTATACAGTAGCTTCCCACTAGCTAGCTATTTCATGCATTGTAGTCTAAATCCCGTAAGATCCCAAAGCCATATAGCTCTGCAGGCAACGAAGCAGATCCCCAGTCCATGACAATCCTTCCATTCCCCATCTCTGCTTCTCGATGATTCTTCTGCCACTACCTCAGGCCATCCAAACAGCCTGACTGTGGTCTTTTCTCAACCAAACCCATCTCACCACAATTCATTCTCCCTAAAGCACAGTTAGATGTTTATACTCCATAATCGGTAAAACCGTTAGCTGTTCCAAGGCCTTTACTTACAAAGCACCATTCCTATTTCCCCAAACTCCCTGTTATGAAACTGTACTCCCTTCAGTAACACCAGAGTCATCATTACTCATTGAAAAAAAACTTAGCTCGCCTTTTTTGATTCCTTACACGTTTTATATTTTTTTCTCCTTCTAACTGGTACGAATGTGGCCCCTTCGATCATGATTTGAAATCTTTTCTGTCCTTTCTGTCCCCTTCACACGTCACTTCCAATATACGGTCATTCCTCTCCCTTTCAGCCAGCTGTGATCTTGCTTCTTCGAACATCCATAACACTTGCTATTTCCTTTTCAGGGATTATATATGACTTTTACTTGAATTCCTGCCATTTGGTTACATGCTTTTGTCTTTCTTCTGGATGACAAACTTCTTGGGAGCAGAGATATTTTTCTTTCCTTTACATACAAAACTGTGTAGTGCTCTGCTCAGAGCAGATGCCCAAGAAAATACATTGAATTAAGAAGAAACATCTATGGGTCTTATTAATATATTTTAATTAAACAGACATCCTCAGATCTAAATAGTCCTACTGTACTTTTTTACTCCTTTTAGTTTTATTTGGAGCTGACAAGTAAAAAGAGAGTTCCATATCTGTGCAAACTGTATTTTTTAAAATGTAACCCCTAAAAGTAACAACTAAAACGGTATTTTAATATAAAACAACTTACATTATTTTAGATGCAGAAAAATATCAATAGAGTAGGGTATAAGGATAAAATACTGGAGGTAGGGTAAGAAGAACAGGGTAAATTCGGGGTGTCCTCTGTTAGCAACCTAAGAAAAAGAGGAAACTATTCAGAAAACAAAGTGAAATGATAATCACACCTGGTCTTTTTTATTTATTTGGTTTTTAATGATTTTTTTTCTCACGTGGACCATTTTTGAGCCTGTTACAATATCGCGTCTGTCTTATGTTTTGATTTTTTTGGCCTCAAGGCATGTGGGATCTTGGTTCCCCCACCAGGGATCGAACCCACACCGCCTGCAATGGAGGTGAAGTCTTAACCACAGGACCACCAGGAAAGTCCTACACCTGGTCATTTTTAAAAAGTGAGTCAAACCCACAGCACTGACAGACAAGCTAACCGAATACCGAATAAGAAACAGTAGTTCTAGAAAAAATATGATTTTAATTAAGAGACAATTAAACAATGTTTTGAGAAAAGAAGTATTCATTTCAGGACTTTCACAAAGTAGTACATTGTTCTTCTAGGTCATTGTTTTTAAACCAAGGGTGCAGATCAGAATCACAGAGGGAATTTCAAAAATCCACCCCAGAACACCTAAATTCTTATCTTCCCCTGGGAGAGGAGGGGATTCTGTTCATGTATTTTTAAATATCTACAGATGTGATTCTGATTTACATTCTGTGACATGGGCATGGTTTTGTGGGTCTAAAGCTATTCAATATGGGGGGAGGGGTGTGGTAGGGCTCTTCAGGAGAAAAGAAAGCAAAATTAGGAAGCAAATTGTATGTAGGATGACCGTGATCAGAGTACCTCTTTTAGACCAGCCTATGGCATTACTTTATTACTCTATTTTCATTACCAAAAATAAAATAATAAAATAAAAATAAAATAACTGTCATTATCAATGATAAAAATAATGGCTAACACCATTTATTGACACACATACACACTCTATTTCTCCCTCTCACTACATCACAGATACAATGATAGTCCCTTCATGAAAGTGAAAGTGTTAGTCACTTAGCCATCTCTACTTGCAACCCCATGGACTGTAGCCCGCCAGGCTCCTCCGTCCATGGGATTCTCCAGTCAAGAATACTGGAGTGGGTAGCCATTCCCTTCTCCAGGGGATCTTCTCGATCCAGGGATTGAACTCAGGTCTCCTGCATTGCAGGCAGATTCTTTACCATCTGAACCTCCAGGGAAGCCCAGGCGCTTCACGTGTGTGTACACTCCATTCAACTTTCACAACCCTATGAGAGAAGTACTGCTAATTATCTTCATTCAGAATCAAACAGGTTTACTGCAGTTATGTGTACAAGGTTAAACACTTACTAGACTTTAAGGCTGAAATTTAAACTATTAATTTAACCGCTTACAGCAAGTATTTAGAATTAAGGATCAAGGCTAGAAGTATCATTCCTCAAACTTAAGGGATTTCTCAGTTAAATAACCAGTGAATATGAACCATCCCTGGACATACTATTCCTCCAGTACTTGCTGATTTACATAGACTGGGAAAGAATGTATAGGAGCACCAGAACGATTGCGTCGGTTAAAAGAATTAAATTTTGACCTTTTGTTTCACCATTACTATCACCAGCTTTCCTCTTGGCCCAGAAGCCACCAGCCTGCAGTTCAAACAGTGTTTCACAAGATGGCTCCCTTGCTATCTTTAGTTGCAACTTACATCATAAAATCCTACATCCCAGTTGAATAATGGCAAATGTATAGGAAGCTCCCTATTTCTTAAGTTGCTTTTTTATTTTTTGCTATCAAGATACAGTTATAAAAATCTGCACCTGCAGGTAAAGGTTGGAGGGAAAGTCTCTTGCAAAGTAATCTTGCCAAAGAGCAGTAGCCATCTACTTGTACATTGCTTCTAGCTTTTCACTTAATACATTAGAACTGCACCCTTTCTCCTCTCACTGATTCAAATACGTGGGAGGAAGGAAAGAGATCTAGTGAGGGGAGAGCATATTTAAGCAGCACCAGAGCTTCAGCCACTGGTGAGGACAGCCTAGACCATACGGGTCAAAGGAGAAGTAAAACATCTCACCTCAACGTTCTTCTCAGTCCCCATATGCCTCTCCTAGTGAGAGCACCTAATTGTCCGGGATTAGATTCTCAGTGTTCAAAGATGTGCATTTTGATAAAACACGGCCACTAAATGTTGGTCAACAATTTCATCTGAAGCTCAAGCCAATAAACAGAGATCTGTTCAAAGTGTAATGAAATGATAGTTCTATAAATGGCAGCAAATTCACGTGCTATTTAACTGCCTCTTATTATCTGGTTCTCCTCTTATCCCAAGAGGGGAGAAAGATGATCCAACAGCATCAAGGAAGTGGCAAAAACTATTTCTTAGCAAGCAAATTGAATAACTTACATTTTCCCACACATATAGAGACTGTAATCAAGAATCTGAACTATGACAAATGCATTTTCTGGAAATCATACTTTAAAGGTTATTGTTAAAAGAATTTTCCGATAAGAATTTGAGTATAATTTGATGTTATCTTCCTGGTCATACACGGCATCAAATGACAAGTCATCAAAGCAAGAAAGAAAACCATACTGTCTACTGGAAAACATTCTGACTTGGACCGAACCCTGGAAAACATTCTGTCTTGGACCAAACTCTGGTCTTGCTCTTCTAAGTTCTCTTTTGACTAAGCCTTGAGCTCCCATGACCTTTTTTATAAAGTTCAGTTCTAGTAAGAATCCTGTTGAAGTTCAGTTTATCCAGAACTGTGCCCTCCGCCCCCATTCTCAGTATTTGATCATCTTTTTTCCTTACCCTTCATCACTGCCCAGGTGATACCTGATCACCTCTGACAGGCCTTTAGCAAGAGTCTTGTTAGGGGGACTTCCCTGGTTGTCCAGTGGTTAAGACTCTGTGCTCACAATGCAGGGGGCCAGAGTTCATCCCCTGGTCAGGGAACTAGATCCCACATGCTGCAACTGAGAGCCCACGCTAAGACCTGGTACAGCCATATCAAGGAAGAAAAACTCCTGTTAGGGTGGCTTGGTGAAAATCAGCCCCTTGTGTGTCCTCACGTCCCCTTTTAGTCACTTTCTATCTATGGATTCCCCACCCTGTGCTCTTTGGCTATAAATCCCTACTTTGCTTTGCATTATTCAGAGTTGAGCCCAGTCTCTCTGCCTTACTACAAAACTACTGCAGAGGTTCCTACAGCTATCACACGGCCCTGAATGAAGTCTGCCTTACCACTCTGATGAGTGCCACTGAATAAATCTTTTTTTTAACATTATAAGCAGTAAAATGATAAAACTATACAATACCTTTAAAAAGAATATATTAGACATAATTAGTGTCATTTTTTTCTCTTTTTCATTTTAGAGAGTTGGATCTTGGACGACATTGATAATCTGAACTGCCAAGAAAGCTACACTATCTTTGATATGCAATAATTTTCCTCAATTGCAAACAGACTCACCCGCATCTCCCTTCAAGGATACGGAGGGCAATATGGCATAGTGATTAAAACTGCAGGCTCTGGAGCCCCCAAAACTGGGTTGGAATTCTAGCTTTGCCACTCTGTCACTGAGAAAGTTACTAAAAAATTTTTGAAAAACACTGTGCCTCTGTTTCCTCATCTGCGAAGAGTGATGAGGATTGTGTGATATACGACACAGGAAAGACAGGTTATGGTGCTTGGCACGTGGCCAACAGTTGGTGAGTGTCAGCTGGCCAATGCCACTGTTCTGCCATAAAGCTGGCTCAGGCCGTGCCACTGGTGCTCTGAATGGATGTCCATCTCACACACACGTCGGTCGCTCAGTCGTATCCGCCTGTCTGCGACCCCACGGACTGTAGCCCACCAGGCTCCTCAGTCCATGGGATTTTCCAGGCAAGAGTACTGGACTGGGTTGCCATTTCCTTCTTCAGGGGAATAAATGTCCACTGTTGATGAAAACAACGGTGGTAAAGATAGTGGTACTTATGCTGACGCTACTTCTGCCACTGGAATGTGTTTAGAGTAAGGAGGAGTTGAGCCAGTATTGTTTTTCTTCTTTGAAAAAATTTTATTGGAGTATAGTTGGTTTACAATATGGTGTTAGTTACAGGTGTACAGCAAAGTGAGTCAGTTATACTTACACATATATCCACTCCGCTTTAGATTTTTTTTCTCATATAGGTCATTACAGAGTATTGAGTAGAGTTCCCTGTGCTATAGACTAGGTCCTTGTTGGTTCTCCATTTTATAAATAGTAGTGTGTATATGTCAGTCCCAACCTCCCAATTTTTCCCTCCTCCCCTTCCCTGCCCCCCACCTCCGGTAACCATAAGTTTATTATCTACATCTGTAACTCTCTTTCTGTTTTATAGGTAGGTTCTTATAACCATTTCTTTAGATTATACATATAAGTAATATTATATCACTTATATATTATATTATTATTATATATTATTATATCACATATATTATAAGTGACCACTTATAATATATGTGATATTATATGTTGTTTGTTTTTTTTTCTGTCTGATCTATTCCACGCAATATAACAATCTCTAGGCCCATCTATGTTGCTGCAAATGGCATCATTTTGTTCCTTTTTGTGGCTGAATCACATACCATGCTCTTTTTTCATGCTCTTCACTGGGCAGACTACACCATGGAACAAAACCAGTTATATGATACCAAGCAAATAATGAACAGAGTGCTCTGTGTTACTGCAATTCACTGGTTATTGTCACAGCCAACCAGGCCTTGGCAGCTATTAGATATTTCATCCGTCATTAGCAAGCAGCAAACGTAGTAACTGTATCACAGCAAGACCTACTGTTTTGGAGGAACTACTTCAACATCTCTCACAGGACCTCTGGATAGTATCTTATCTGAAATGGTCTATTACTTTTCTGTATTCACGCTATAAAGTACCACAAATAAAGAGGGAAAAGTCACCTTAGGTTAGTGAACAAAATTATAAGATGTAAGAATTGAAATGGCAAATAGAATTCTAACCCCATGATTACACAAATACGAAAAGCTGAGACCAAGAAAATTGAAGTACTGGTGGTAATTAGGTAGCAGACGCTGAAGAGACGGAATGCAAAGTTTTTAAGTGCTGAGTGTCCATATTTAATACAATTTAAGTTAAAACTGAATTATGGTATAAGGATTTTTCTATGCTCGTCTTGGCTATTACCCTGGGGCAGTAATTCAAACCTCATCAACTACTGCCAGTGTCAAAAAGGGAAAGAAAGAGAATGTGACAGCCAACCTACCTGAAAGATGTATGATTATCCAGATACTGAACCTGAGTGATGACAGCTAAAGTTGGGTCATTGAGATGAAAGAATATATCACCCAAACCATTAAGAGACATTGGGTAAATTTAATTTAAATTTAATATCCAACATTTTTTAAGATGCACCTCAGATATGAGATTAGATTTCCATGCATTCTTTGATTTTGACAAATTAAATATCTTCAAACTAATTTATTTGTGTATCTTATTTTTTAAAAAAATACACTAAAAAATGAAAATTAAGGATGCTTATTTTCATGTCTAAAAATTTATATCCTCAACATCAAAAGAGTAAGGCCATTTATATAAAAGGTTTTCCACACATGATAATGGCAGATATGTTTTACTTAATCCAATATTCACGAGTAACAAGTGTTGGAGGATCCATCAGAGCCCTGCACTTTTCAAGTTGATTTTCTCCAAATTACTTATACATTTTTCCAAAGGTAACAATGGCATCATTCATTCACCTAGAAAGGTAGAGTCCTGAAACAGTCCTTAACCATTAGGAGAGACAGGTGGACAGATACGATCAGTTCAGAAGGAATTTACGGTAAATCACATATATCCTGCTTTTCTCACCGTATAATGCAATAGAGGTCAGAGATTATGAATGTGGACCCTGCAGCCAAACCAGGTGGATTTAAAACCCCACTAAACACCATCTACTCTCTGCATGACTCAGGCACGTTATCTAAACTCTCAATGCCTCCCTTTGCTTATCCTAAAATGGGGATAATGACAGCAATACCTTATAGGTTGTTGTAGGGATGAAAATGTTTGAATATATACATAGAGTACTTAAAACAGTACCTAGCACATACTGAATGTTATGAAAGTGTTAGTCACTCGATTGTGACTGATTCTTTCTCAATCCCAAGGACTGTAGCCCACCAGGCTCCTCTGTCCATGGAATTCTCCAGGGAAGAACAACTGGAGTGAGCTGCCATACCCTTCTCCAGGAGATCTTCCCGACCCAGGGATTGAACCTGGGTCTCCCACACTGCAGGCAGATTCTTTATCGTTTGAGCCACCAGGGAAGCCCACTGAATGTTACACTTCTTTGCTATTACTATGTTATTACATGAGGGACCATATAAAAGACAAGTATTTCAGTCTGATGCCACAGTTTTGCTGATTTCTCAATGTCTTTTGAGTTTTATGCATGTGTGTTAAGTCGCTGACTCTTTGCAACCCTGTAGACTGTAGTCTGCCAAGCTCCTCTGTCCATGGGATTCTTCAGGCAAAGATGGGAGTGGGTTGCCACGCCCTCCTTCAGGGGATCTTCTTGACCAAGGATGGAACCTGTGTCTCTCATGTCTTGTGCACTGGCTTTATAAGTCTTACCAATATACACCTAGTGGAGTCTCAGTGGTAAAGAATCTACCTGTCAGTGCAGCAGACCTGGGTAGGATTCCTGGGTTGGGAAGATCCCCTGCAGAAGGGAATGGCAACTCACTCCAGTATTCTTGCCCAGGAAATCCCATGGACAGAGGAGCCCGGCCGGCTACAGCCCACGAGGTCACAAAGAGTCGGACATGACTTAGTGACCAAACAACAACTAATCTACATCTATTACATAGTTCTGTCAAGCAACTGACTATCAAACGCTCAAATAACCCACCCAACAACTGTTGGTGATTCATCAATCATAGGCTATTAATTTTCATTGGTTTTGTTCTGCTTTATGTGGGTCATTTCCTATGGTGTCTATAATTTATTTCCCACAGATAGTAGAAAATGTGCTCTTCTCAGCCTTGGGACTGGGAGAAGAGGGTGGGGAAAGGCCCATCCCCCAAACTCTCATCGGGAACATCTGAACTGGAAAGATGTATAAAAGGAACTTAACACTGAGAATCTATTATGAGGGAGAGACTGTGGTATCCTAGGCACTTTGGGTATGTTTTCCTCAATTAATTCCCAAAGTAACATTCTGGAAAAGGTGTCTTAAAACTTAGGGTTCAGAAATGTTAAGTAAAACAGACATGAGCAATTGAAAGTGGCTCAACCAGCATTTAAATGCACATTTATGCCACCTGGAAGCCTTTCCCAACTACGGAGACAGGCTGTGTGCTCTTGGATATGATCCACGCTCCCTGCCCTGCCACAGACAGACATGCACACACACAAATAATTCCATCTACCTGTTTTAGATTATTTGACATTCCTAGGGTTTAATCTAAAGGAAGGGTTCAAGAGGTGGTAGACAGGGAAGGAGTGTGACCACCGCTGTTTCTCACCACCTGCATTCTTACTTCTTAATTTCTTATACTGTCTCATTTGAACTTGAACTGAAGCATGAACACACACACACACACACACACACACACACACACAAATAATTACAAGAAGGCCTCATCATGCCCGAAATGTGAATTCTTGAGTATATTTTTCTCTTTTCTATGATCTCTTTACAGCTATGAAGACTATCTCAGATTAAGTCCCATACCTTGAATTCAGTCTATTAGAAAACCTAATTCTGGAATGCAAGATTTTATTTTATATAAATTTATTAATTTTAATTGGAGGCTAATTACTTTACAATATTGTATTGGTTTTGCCATATATTTTAGTAAGAAATCAACAAGACACTCTTATAGATAGCTCAGGATAATGGCTATAAAAACATGATTTCCTTGTTTCCATAACAATTCAGAGCCTCTAGAGAGAGAATATGGGAGGCTTTTCCACTTGGTAGAAGGCTGCTGCTGCTGCTAAGTCGCTTCAGTCGTGTCCGACTCTGTGCGACCCCGTGGACTGCAGCCTACCAGGCTCCTCTGTCTATGGGATTTTCCAGGCAAGAGTACTGGAGTGGGTGCCATTGCCTTCTCCTTGGTAGAAGGCAGTGCACTGAAATTACTAATTGGTAGCTAACTCTAGTTACGTTATCCTGCTACTAAGCCTGCCCACATTGAATTAAGTGGGAAGAACTTTTGAGGCCCCCATTCACACTCTATGTTCACAGTTTAGAAACACAAATCCAAAGCAAGAACAAATAACATAAAAACTGGAAAAGAAATATCATCTTTTAAACTCCTTTAAAATTGTGCCTCCCATTCCCAGCCTATTTTCCTGGTCTAGTCTTTTTTTTTTTCCTTTATCCAGTACCACTTTTTTAATTGTTATGTTTGCATGCTTCCTTTTTCTTGTTTTTGTTTTAATTTTTATGAAATACAGTTAATTTGGGGGTGGGGTGCTTCCCAGGTGGCACTAGTGGTAAGGAACCTGCCTACCAGTGCAAGAGACCTAAGTGACACTGGTTCGATCCCTGGGTTGGGAAGATTCCCCGGAGGAGGAAATGGCAACCCACTCCAGTACTCTTGCCTGGAGAATCTCACTGACAGAGGAGCCTGATGAGCTAGAGTCCATAGGGTCACAGAGAGTTGCACGTGACTGAAGCAACTTAGGACGCATACATACCTGATTTATAATTCTGTGTCGGTTTCGGTGTTCAGCAAAGTGATTCAGTTATACACGTGTGAGAGTGTGTGTGTGTATTCTTTTTGAGATTCTGGCTTTACAGGCCAAATAGCCTCTGCTGTACTATTCAACTCTGCCAACACAGTGTGTAGGTAGTCAAGTCAATACTGAAATAAACTGATGTAGCTGTGTTCTAACAATTACAGAACAGGAGGAAGGCTGGATTCTTAAAATCCAGAATGTCATGGCTGGGGATTGTAATACTCTAGTTTTCTAAAGCCTAACATTTCTTCTCATGTTTACAGAAAACAATTCAGAATCTGCAGGATTTTGGAAGAACTGAAAATATTTGACACTACAATATCACTCAGAGCTCAGCAGTAACATAACATTTTCTTATTTTTAGAAATGTGCTCTTACATGGCTTCTTTCTGACCACTGTAACTCAGTTCTCTAAGCAGTTATTTTGTCCGCCAGCATCAACACCAGCATTTTACTACAATGTTTCTGGCACAGTACTTTTTCTAAATTTTTCAAGTGCTACAAAATGTTACTTTCTATCAGTCTAAAATTTAAAATAGAAATTATTCATGCCAATGGTTTTAAACTCTTCTAAGAATTATGGGACACTTTGAGAATCTAATGTACATTATGGGTCATCTCTCTGGAAAATAAGATTATAAACCCCTAGGCTTAACGTTCCAGAGGTTCACAGAATTTGAGTCACAGAGCGCATTTCAACCTTTATTGGACAATGAGGAAAAATGGAGAAAAAAAAGCATCTTCTTTTAAAATGATGAATTTTAATTGCATAGTAGTGAAGCATTATTAAATATCCTTTGAATTTTCATAAAATCCTGGGGGACAGGAAGCACAACCATTATTCACTTATTAGGAGATCATATGGACTACTCACATGAGAAAATAACTCAGAGATGTTCAGTGATCTGGTCAAAAGTACACAGTGAATAATGTTAGAATCAGGACAAACCCGGGTCTTCTAGTTACAAATTGTTTTGTTTTTTTTTTTTTTTGCTTTATGTTCTTTAGTCCAGTGCTTGGCAAATGTTTTCTATAAAGGGCCAGATAGTAAAATTTTCAGCTTTGCAGCCATACAGCCTCTGGTGCACTATTCAACTCTGCCATTATATCATGAAGGTAACCAAAGAGGGTACTAACATAAGTGGACATCACCGTGTTCTAATTACATAACAGAAGCAAGGCTGGATTTTGCCCACAGGGTCATAGTTTGCTGACCCCTGCATTATTTCACTTCTACATCAAAGGTAAACTTAGTTGTTTAATTTATTTTCCTAAACGGTTTTACTGTTTTTGTATCATCATAATTTTGACCTTGATAAGTGATCATTAATAAAATGCAGTTGGCCCTCCATATCTTTGGTTTCTGTATCTGAAGATTTAATGAACCACGGATCAAAAATATTTGAAAAAAAAATTTCCAGAAAGTTCCAAAAAGCAAAACTTGAATTTGGCAAATGCTGGCAACTATTTCCATAGCATTTATATCATATTTACAACTATTTACATAGCATTTACATTACATTAGGTATTAAAATTAATCTAGAAGTGATTTAAAGTATAATCTATAGGTTACATACAAACACTGTACTATTTTATATAAGAGAATTGAGTATCTATGGATTTGGGTACCTGTGGGGGTTCTGGAGTCAATTCTTCCATGTATATCAAAAGGTGACTGTACTCTAAATGCTAATGGAACCCTATGCAATATCACTAATGAGTGACAGCAAAATCTCTGCCAAGAAACTAAAACTAGAATTTTATATATTGATTCTTATTTTCATTTTGAGATAGTAACACTGATGAAACACTGTAGACGGAGGTAAATTTGGAACACAGTCTCCTTCAGTAGCCCAATATTAGATGTGAAAAATGAAAATCCTATTGCAGTGACGGAGTTAAGGAGACACAATTTGAAAAATCGAATTAAAATACAAACTATATTTTGTTATGATGTTTAATTACTTTGACTATCAAAGAACATTCAAGGAAGTATCTAATTAGTATATTTGCTTGTGGAAGTTAGTAGGGCTATCACAAAATACCCTGGTTGTTCTGATCTCAGGGCAGGAGAGTATTTCCCCACCTATACTCTTGAAGGTAGTCTGGCTAATGTCATGTTGGTAAATACAGTGTGTTCACACATACAAAGCATGATCAGCCAGCGGTCAGTTTTCCATGCCCTCCTTCTTACAAGGGCAGGGCCCTCCCATTGATCCACACTGGACATACAATGTGATCAGGAAATAAACATTTAATTCTGTAAAGCCAACAAAATGTGAGGGTTGTTTACTACAGAAAATAACTTGGCAGATACTAATACAGAGGCACAGATTTTTTTTCATGATATAGAAAAACATTTATTCAAATAGTAGTTCAGTTGGTAAAGAATTGGCCTGCAATGTGGGAGACCCAGGTTTGATCCCTGGGTCAGGAAGATTCCCTGGAGAAGGGAATGACTACCCACTCCAGTATTCTGGCCTGGAGAATTCCATGGACAAAGGAGCCTGGTGGGCTACAGTCCATGGGGTCACAAAGAGTCATACATGACTGTCTGACTTTCACTAACTTTTATTATTCTCAACTAATAGTTAACACCTTGCTTCATTATATATTATTCTGATGATCACATTTTAGATCACCTAAATATCATTAAAATCAACTCATTTTGTTATATCAAACTACAAATTAACTAGAGGAAGAAACTAGTTAAATCTAACACTGAGCATTGTGAGAATAACTGGTTTGAGCACACCTTAAGTATGGGAAGGCAACATTATAAATATTATAATAATTAAAATGAGTGGATCAAACCTTTAAGAAAGAATGAACTTTCTTTGTTAACATTAGTAACATAAATAAATGTAATATAAAGTTTAATAATAAAAATTACCCTAGTAACAAAATTAGTTTCAATTTATTATACTGTCATTCAGTGTACAAACTGTTTCTACATATACGTTTATTTAACCTTCACAACAATTTTGATTGTGGGAAACATTAGCCCTCTTTGATAAAGAAGAAAGTTAAGGATAATAGAAGAACTGTGATTTGCTTAAAAGAACACAACCCTAGTTAACAGTAAAGACAAAACCTAAACAACGTCTCTGAAATGAAATCTGATGTTCCTTCTCCTGCATCACTTCTTTAAAAAAATAGGGAGAACTATTTTCATTCTGAGAGGGACAATGTAAGTAAAACTAGCATGAATACATACAGAACTTCATTGACTTGCAGTATAATATTTATTAGGAGGTCATGTCTACATCTGTTTTTTTCATGCATCAAATGAAATTTAAACAGAGTTTCTAGTAAGTCATCTACAGGTAGCAATGAAATGACCTATTAAAACCTGCATTGTTTGAACAGGAGCTGCTTAAGCGGATCATGATTTATTCCATACCCTCTCTTTTTCCTTCTCTTGCTGCTTGCCTTTGGAAATTCTTTGTTAGAATCTACAATACGGGAAGATTAAACTTAGAGAGGAAAGGCACAACATATCAACCAAATTTGTCCACTTGTTTGTTGTTTTTGCTTTAAAAATAACGTTAATAGGGAAAGAAGTTTAAGATTAGTAATTAACATGCATTTTTGAGACCTGTGGCACCGAAGAATTGATGCTTTTGAACTGTGGTGTTGGAGAAGACTCTTGAGTCCCTTGGACAGCAAGGAGATCCAACCAGTCCATCCTAAAGGAAATCAGTCCTGAATATTCATTGGAAGGACTGATGATGAAGCTGAAACTCCAATACTTTGGCCACCTGATGCGAAGAGCTGACTCACTGGAAAAGACCCTGATGCTGGGAAAGATTGAAGGCAGGAGAAGGGGATGACGGAGGATGAGATGGTTGGACGGCATCATCGACTTAATGGACATGAGTTTGAGTAAGCTCCGGGAGTTGGTGGTAGACAGGGAGGCCTGGCATGCTACAGTCCATGGGGTTGCAAAGAGTCAGATATGACTGAGCGACTGAACTGAACTGAACTGTGATTTTCAAAAGTTTATATGATCAATATTTCCTCCAGTGGTACTTTAGAACCAAAAAATGGCTGCCTGGAATTATTTTCTGTTTAAAATTAATTATTTGCATTGTACCTTATGTGCACACAAACCACAATAATTACTCATGAACCTCATTTGGCACAGGCACTTCTTTTGCATATATCATGTTATAATTTCAGTACCACATAAATAACAATGCCAATTTCCAAGAGTAAGATTGCACAAGTCTAGATTTTTTTTTTTAAGGATTGGGAAGAAAACAAATATGTAGTATAATTACTAGCTTAAAGTAGACAGGCCCAGACAAATGTTATTACATTCCTTCCCTATCAAATGCAGTACTTGAGACAATTAAAAAAAATGTTTTTCTGATAATCATCCCACCTATAGTTTTAATCACATTCCGAGCAATATTTGCATATTTAGGGGTCAATCAGATGTTCTTTAAAACCTATAATATATGACAAGCGTGCTGCATGTCAGTGGTTGGGAAAGGAGAAAAGACAAGATTAAATATAGATTCTGTATTTATTCAGGGCATGAACTTCATGGCAATTCTTTGCTTCCAACTTTAAGGTAATTTCACAATCACACAGTTTAACAGTGATTGCTTTCCAGAAGATTAAAAGTATGTTAACGCAAACTTTTCGAAAGGAGACAGAAATACATACAAGTTTATTTTGTTGCAGAATATAAGCAATTTCTGCCTTGAATACACCCAAGATATGGATGACTACTAAGCTGATACCATAGCCCTCCTCTCACTAGCACTTCCAGTTTCTTTCATGTCTATACTTTCTTGCTCTGCATTCTACTACCTCAAAATAATAATAATAAACACTGCTTCACTCCTGGGAAGACTACATCCATAACACTACTGGATCACTCCTGGGAAGATTACATCCATAACACTCCTTTCAATTAGCATAGGATTCTAAACACTCAGTGCTCTGAATTAAACCTCTTTGTGGATGACTAACATACATACTAACATACATAATGAAAAAAGAAGATGACTAATCTATTTCATTATTATTGCTTTAGAGTCTTTAACACTATTTAAGTAAAAATTCTGCTTTATTGTCTATCAAATATAATCTTACACTCTGCAAACTTAACTACTGTTCAGAAGGCATTTTTCTTCTCTGAGAAAGAAATGCATTTTAACTTAGAAAATAAACCTATGTGAAGATTTTGAATGGTAGGAACATATATATATACACAAATATCTTGAGACAGGTTTTCCTTTTGTTCATTTTAGTAGATTAGAAGAGAAACAGAGCGTCAATAACCCAAAACAATTTCTTAATTTCAACTTCTGAATTTCAACTGTACAGCATTAGAATTACAGATTTTGGAAAAAGAATAATCTACTTTAACAAACTTGTATAAATAAAAATGCAAGGAGATTGTGGAGTCAGAGCTGGAAGTCACCTTGCGAGATAATTCAGCTTTTAAGCTGCCTGAAAGAAGTTCAGCTTTCCTTTAAAATAGGTTCCCAAAATCCAATATGCAGTTCTCAGAAAATATCCAAGAGAGTAGTGAAATGCCACCGAATTACAAGTATACCAAATAAATAAGATAGCACCTAACAACCAAAGCTGCAATGACATCACCCCCAGGAAAACGCTGGCTATCAAATTCTACATCCCACTGCCTTAAGTCTGCTCATTTCCAAGTTCGGTTAGTGGTTTCATGAGATAACAAAATTGTACAGAAAAGCTCTTACAACTTTTTCCTCACCTTTTAAGCTATAGTTTTTTGTTGCTGTTGTTTATTTGTTTTTTATCATGTCCAACAGGAAGGCCCTAGATTCCCTGATAAAGATATGCATAAAGCTTTACACTTTTCAATATACTTCTGGCATTTTCAAAATTGACCTTCTTTTTTTTATCAGGAATTGTTTGTTTAAACTACTCTCTAGTTTTTTTGTCCTTTTTGTCTACTCAAGTAAGCATTATGCTAAACAGGTGAAACAGGAGCTTGCAAAAAATCTGTGACTATTGTCCTAACAGTGTCAGCAATTCAATAATTCAATCAAGGTATAAGGAAATTGAGAGACTCGGTGGCTGGTTCAAAATACAGAAAAACTAAACACAGAAATTATATACTTGAATCCAATCTCTATAACTCAAGGGGAAGAAAACAAGAGTCCTTTGTAAATACAAGAAACATGACTCTGAGGAAATGTTTTCCATAAGACCTAACATGATGCTTTGAGATCTTGAAGTTGCTATAGACCATAGTGCTATCTTGTTATTCGCATTCTGACACTCAGAGATCATGATGATTCAGTGATAAGCTTGGGCAAATCCTGGCTCTGGCATTTCAATTTACTTTCCACTGGGGAAAATTTCATTATATTTTAATGCCTTCTGGGAACAAAATCACCTTACATCTTATTCTAATCTCTAAATTGACCTCAAAATAGAATACAGTTTTCCATTACATCACTTTTGCCAACAGACTTTCCTAGAATTTAACTGATTTCTTATTAGCTTTAAAATAACTTAAAATTTAAAACATTAAACTTCCCATGGCACTATTCTCAGAGACAAGTATATTTCTATTCATAAACTCTCTTTTGAAAAAAAAATTTTATGGGAATATAGTTGATTTACAATGTTGTATCAATTTCAAGAAACAGTTATACATTCACAAATATCCACTCTTTTTGCTAGATTATTTTCCCATATGGGTCATTACAGAGTACTGAGTAGAGTTTCCTGAGCTATACAGTAGGTCCTTATTAAGAGTCTTTTCCAGTGAGTCAACTCTTCACATGAGGTGGCCAAAGTACTAGAGTTTCAGCTTCAGCATCAGTCCCTCCAAAGAAATCCCAGGGCTGATCTCCTTCAGAATGCACTGGTTGGATCTCCTTGCAGTCCAAGGGACTCTCAAGAGTCTTCTCCAACACCACAGTTCAAACACATCAATTCTTCGGCGCTCAGCCTTCTTCACAGTCCATCTCTCACATCCATACCTGACCACAGGAAAAACCATAGCCTTGACTAGACGGACCTTGGTTGGCAAAGTAATGTCTCTGCTTTTCAATATGCAATCTAGGTTGGTCATAACTTTTCTTCCAAGGAGTAAGAGTCTTTTAATTTTATGGCTGCAGTCACCAACTGCAGTGATTTTGGAGCCCCCCAAAATAAAGTCTGACACTGTTTCCACTGTTTCCCCATCTATTTCCCATGAAGTGATGGGACCAGATGCCATGATCTTCGTTTTCTGAATGTTGAGCTTTAAGCCAACTTTTTCACTCTCCTCTTTCATCAAGAGGCTTTTGAGTTCCTCTTCACTTTCTGCCATAAGGGTGGTGTCATCTGCATGTCTGAGGTTACTGATATTTCGTTACCTGTTTTATGTATGGTAGTGTGTATATGTCAGTCCCAAACCCCAGTGTATCCCCCTCCCCTCCCTTATCCCCTGGTGACTGTAAGTTTGTTTTCTGCATTCATGACTCTGCTTTTCTTTTGTAAAGAAGCTCATATATACTCTTTTGTTTTGGATCCCCTTCCCCATATAAGCTATCTCATATGACATCTGTCTTTCTGTGTCTGACTGACTTCACTCGGCATGACAGTCTCTATGTTGCTTTCTCTCTTATGGATTAATGCAATAACCTTCGCAATGGCCTTCCTGCTTTCCCTTTTGCCCTCTGAACAGCAACATGAGTCACATTAGGACTCTTTTCTGCTGAAATTTTTCCTTGGCTTCCCACTGAATTGAGGATATTGTCACAACTATCAGGTCCTAACATGCTCCAGCCCCCGTTCATCTTGCTAACCTTGCTTCTTCTTTGCCATGCTGTGCCCTCTGCCTGAACTCATCTCTGCATTCTTCTCTTCCTGACTTGGGCTTCCCAGGTGGCTCAGCAGTAAAGAATCCACCTGCCAAGGCTTGCCAATCACAGGAGGTGCACGTTTGATCCCTGGGTCGAGAAGATCTCCCTGGAGAAGGAGACAGCAACCCACTCCAATGTTCTTGCCTGGGAAATCCCATGGACAAGAGAGCTTGGTGGGTTACAGTCCATGGGGTTGGAAAGAGTTGGACACAACTGAGCCTACATGCATCTTCGTTGGTTTCCTGGCTGATTTTGTTTCATCCTTTAATCTTTAGCTTAACTGTTACCTGCTCTGAGAGCTGTTGAATCAGTCTGCTCTAGAGCACCTCCCACTCCTTGCCCTGGCTCTACAATCGACTCTCCATCACACACATGAACTTTTATGGAGCAGTTATCACCACTGATTTTGTTTTTCAGGGCACTGACTCTGATTTTGGGTCTCCTCAAAGCCAAGCGCTCCAGGAGGGAGCCTGTTTAACTTGTCTTTCTAGTCTGTCTGAATTAAAGAATAAACCAACAAATTTAAATTTGAGGAAGGAAAACAACTAAAATGAAGCTTCCTAAGACAACAACATGTATAAAATTTTGGCCATTAAAAAATTCTATTTATTTATTTTAATTGACCATTTTTTAAAACTTCTTTTTCTTCACAGCATCAACTAGCACTGCCTATGAACTGTGCTGACCTGCTGCCTAAATATTCAATAGTCAACATTTTGACACCTCTCTCTTCATTGCATTACTCCCCAAGGCCTGTTGATTCTTGCATCTAATTATTTCAACCTTTTGTCCGAATCCCATTTCTCAACACCAGCTCCAATCCTCCCAGTCAATACTCTGACTCTTCTGTGGATCACGGTAAAGGCCTCTTAACTATTCCCTCACTGTCGGTCTCCACATATTCCATTCCAGACAGATGCATCTTCTAAGGTTACTTTTAACCTATCAACTCATTTTCAAAAAAAAAAAATCCTTTGTTCTTAGTACAGTAGGTCCAAACTTCTCAAAAAACAAATTATTTTCAACTGTGTTCTTCCCATTTGAATCAGTCAATAACATTTCCTACTACCTGGTTAAACAATTCCTCTGGTCTACTTGAATACTTTTCTGTCTTCAAAATAAGTCAGGTTCGTTCTCTCTTGGTATTATTCCCTGGCTATCTCACAGACCAGGAGGCTTTTATTCCCTCCACCAATCTAAACCAAAACATTTTCTTCAAAGCATAGCTCAAACCCAACTTCTCTAATTAAGCCTTTTCCCCCTGTTCTAGCCTACATGTTCTTTCCTTTTTCTCTTCTTATAGCACTGAAACAATCATTCCATGTAATATTTGATTCTACAAGACCTATTTCTGTCATTATCCCATTATTTCCTAACCATAAATTTTATCTCTCAAATTAGATTGCAAACCAAAACTGTGTTCTTATTTCCTTTTACACTCCCAGCAGCAGCAGAACTAGCATAGATTTCAGTAGGAGCTACTATGTTGACTTGATTTACACAGTCCTAAAGATGAATCCCTTCAACTACAAACAACCATTTGGGATGGCCTATAACTCCTAAACGGGCTTCCCAGGTTGTTCAGTGGTAAAGAATCTGCCTGCAATGCAGGGGGTGTAGGTTCGATCCCTGGGTAAGGAAGATTCCCCTACAGGAGGAAATGGAAACCCACTCTAGTATTTCTGCCTGGGAAATCCCATGGACAAAGGAGTTTGGTGGGCTACAGTCCATAGTGCCGAAAAAGAACTGGACATGACTGAGCAACTCAACAACAGTTCCTGAACAGATCATACTCTCTGTTACCTCTAATCTTTCCCACATGAACTCCCGATGCCTACAAAGCTCTCATTTTATTAATGCCTTTAATTACCTGAAGTGAAATTTTAGTTGTTCAGTTGTGTCCAACTCTTTATGACCCCATGGACTGTAGCCTGCCAGGCTCCTTCCTCTGTCCCTGGAATTCTCCAGGCACGAATACTGATGGGTTGCCATTTCTTTTTCCAAAGAATCTTCCCAGTATATTTGCATTAAATGCTCTTAAGCCATAGCACCTGGCAGGCTACATGGTAAATGACAATTTGCCTACTGACCTCCCTGACTGGTCTGTGTGCCACTTGGTCTCAAATAATTTACCTCTTATCTTTACAGTGGCAGACAAATCATGTTTTATTATTTACTGAATAAATAAATGAACAAAAATGTTAGTAACCTGTTTAAGGAATTAAGAATTTAGTGTAATAAGTTATCAATTTAATGTTATGTAATTTCCAACAAGCTGTATTTCATCTCATTTAGAATCTACATCTGTTTTTTAACTCCAAAAATAATTATTAAGTATCCACTATGTGTCTGCCTGGAGAATCCCAGGGACGGGGGAGCCTGGTGGGCTGCCGTCTATGGGGTCGCACAGAGTCGGACACGCCTGAAGCGACTTAGCAGCAGCAGCAGCCACTATGTGTCAGGCATTGGGGGATACAGAAAAGACTCAAATACATAAAAACCCAGAACGTGCATCTTACTAGATAACCTAAGCAACGGAGAACAGTATTTACTCTGAATTAGTTGGAATCCAGAGAGTATTCCTGGGCCGAAGGTTTCTCTATACAGGAATGCTGGCACTGAGATGATGCTGGCTTGGGCCAAAAATGGTGGCAGTTTGAATGGGGAACAGTAGTTAAATTCTAGATCTCCTTTAAAGGCATAGCCAGCAGGACTGACTGATGAACTGGGAGTAAGGAATGAGAGAAAAAGAATACTCAACAATGTACATTAGTCTGTGAAATGGAATTTGTGAAGGGTTTGGAAGAGTATGGTTTTGGAAAGAGCATGTAGATATATGAAGAGATTAAATTAGACCTTAAATGTTAACATTCTATTTTGTATAACTGAACTTCTCTTGGGCATATTTGTAATGAATAGTAAGGGTCACTTTGACATCTTAGATAAATTGTCTACACTGAGCAGAAAAATCAGGGACAGTGTCAGCCAATGAAGCTCCATGAAACACTGCCCGTATCACGCACCCTACAAGAAGCCACTGAAACGGATTCTCCCAGACTGTCTCAAGTTTATTGTTTAAACAACTAATGCAATGCAGCTTAGTGCTAGAGGTTACAATTTCCTCAATTTCTAAAAACCAATTCAAAGGTCAGACAATTATTATCATTAGCAATATTAATAATTACACTGAATTTTATTAAATAATGACTTGGATGTCAAATGGAGACTTACGAAAAAGGCCAAACATTTACCTTGCCCTAGACATAAAACTAGTCTAAGGTTAGAGGAGACTGCCTTGACCTTAAAGTAGAAGACCATGGAGTAAATGTCAGTGGCCTACAATGACTTAATCGACCTAAGATTAAAGCCGGAGGTAGAACAGTAAGAGATGTGGGCTGTCAGGGAGCTACCTAAACAACCTAAATAATCAGCTACTGTGCTTAATGGCTATAATTTGGGGGAAGGCTGGTAATAATGGTTTATTTTTTTCATGTGTTGAAGTATATGTCTGCAAAACTTACTGAATTTGGGATTCAAAAAATGAGACTGTTTATAAACATAGGACGCAACAGTAAGTCTGTATAATGACTAAGTCTCTTGGAGAATAATTTAGAGGTGGTCACAATGAGCTATAACGTGGACTTTTTGAGTTTTCACTGGGCAGAAACAAACCATTCTCACTCTGTCTGTGAGCTTTTTTTTCCTTCCAGACTCTAAGTAGTTTACCCAATAAACAGTTATTTCCAAGTAGAAATGGCCAAGCCTTCTAAGCTCCACGGTTAACCTATTATTATGGTTAGAAATCAAGGTTGCCATTCTTCCAGATTTTCACAGCCACACAACTTTTGACCTAGCTGATGGAAATGTAAGAGTAAACATAGTTCTCTGACCTCTGAACGAAGGCAAACATCAACATGCTAAGGGATTTATTCCACTGGCAAGTGATTCAGCACAAAAAGGCATTACAGTGGATCGACATAATGACAGGACGCGACAAATTCTTCTCAAAGGAAAATTTAAGCAAGAGTTCATCCATAAACTGTCCATGTTCTCTTATTCAGGACTTTGATAGAAGTGCTCATTTGAAAACTGTAGGCACTTCATAATCTACTAATGACAAACAATAAAATTAAAGCCTTTAGAAAATGAATTCATGTGCCCAAATCAGAGGTCAGGCTCATGAGAGGAAATCTCATCACAAGCATATGTGCAAGAGAATTCCTTTTGCACATATATTTTCTACATAACTGTGATGGGTCCATTTTCTTCCCTTTGTTGAAAATTATTCTTTAAACCTACCTCCTTCCATGAAATAAGATAACTGTAACCCCTCCCAATTCTCACAGCATGGCAAGCATAGCTTTCACTATGGGGTCTGCGTTTATATCCTCGGAATATTTCTTGGGCACTGAAGAATAACAGAAGAGACGTTGCCTACATGTACCCATTCTGCTGCCTAGGGCGTGCTGAGTGGATGCAGTCAGTCCCCAAAAAGAGACCATGTTCCACTTTCAAACACTATGACATTCAGCGTGATGAAAAGATAAAAGGCTTAAAGTTTCATTCTTTCTGTAATCCTCATGTTTCACTGTTAATTTTTTACAGATTTGAGTTCCTGGAAAAACATAATGCATAAAAAGGTCTGAAGCAATCATAATAGACAACCACATAAGAATAGAACAATCTGCTAAAATGTAGAATTAAATTTTATAAGTTGAAGAAAGTGATATCCAATAAGAACTTCATGAAATGAAGGTCAAAACTGTACTCAAATCATTTCTTTCTGTACTAAAGAATCAAAGATGCAGGAAATTTTTAAACTACTTGTCCCCTCTACCAAGACCATCATTTCAAGCCATTTTTTGATGTTCTTGTCCATTAGTCAAAGGACTCAACTGAACTGCTCCTGAGTTTTGGGTGGATTTTAAACAACTCGGTATTCTGAATCAGTAATTCATTTTCATCATTCCTTTGTTCAAACTTTTAAACTCTCTTTTCAAAATCAATTTACTAGACTCAAGTTTTCTACCTTGAGAAGACCATTTTGACCAACCGTAAAAAAATTCAAACAAATGAATTTTAACTCACAAGCTGTACCAAAATTAAACAACAAAATAAGTTGTCTCCTACCTATGGTTGTAATAACAGTGCCAGCAAAGAAGAAGGAACTTCCCAAATCCCAGTGACTGATTTGATTGGAGGTGTTTCCTAAAGGTATAATCCCTGCATTTATTGCTGCCACTATTTGCTGCAAGTTTAAAAAGAAATTTATCAGTACACATGAATCACATGGAGGCATCAAACAGCATATATTCCCCCCCAGATAACCAATTAGTCAAAAAGCATCAATTCTAAGGTCTACTCTTCCATTTAAAGTATACACTATAGATTAAAACTTTACACTAAAGAATTTAATACATTAAATTATAAGAAAAGTATATTTGATATCACAAGAATGGATCTGCATAAAGTTTACCATATACTATTATGATATGTATTCATAATATCATCCAGTACTGTTAGCAATTTATTTGAATTAACAACTAAATATAGCAATAATTTTAATAAGTACCACTGAGTTAAAAATATCAGATTGCCAACTACAATTTAAGTAGTATATAATAGTTTCATCAAAAAAAAAACCAAGTTTTTCCAAAATGCTAGTCATTTTGAATGGTAAATATAAGTATCCAATCCTGGATTGTGTACAACAGTATAGAGTATAAAATCAGTTGTCGTTGTTCAATCGCTAAGTTGTGTCCAACACTGCGACCTCAGGGACTACAGTGTGCCAGGCTTCCCTGTCCTTCACCATCTCCCGGAGTTTGCTCAAACTCATGATAAAATCAGTAAGGTCCAACAATACAGGCTAAGATGACAAGGAACAGGCAATTGCCCTTCACCATCAAGCTTAAATCGATCCACTGATATCAAGATTCATAGAATCTCTACAGATTTTTATAAATTCTATGACAGTGTACATCACCGATGACTTGTAAATGACAGTCAACAATATTCATACAAGAACACTAGAATCTAGATGCTGCCTTGAGTAGTAATACTGGGAGACAGAAAGATGATATTATAATCCCTTCTCAATCAGAAGGAAATGGCAGTCCACTCCAGGACTATTGCCTGGAAAATCCCATGGCCAGAGGAGCCTGGTAGGCTACAGTCCATGGGGTCGCAAAGAGTCGGACAGGACTGAGCGACTTCAATTTCACTTTCACTTTCACTTTCCCAATCACCAGATATTAGGGAGGGAAGACGGAGCTCCAGAAACACAAACACAGAAGAGAATAAGGAGAAAATGTATAGTGAGAGAGATACATATAGACTGTGGCAAAAGGCGTTTCTGTTGGAAATATAGTTTTTAAATATTTATCACGCAATTCCAGATTTTAAAATTGGAAGGAACTTCATTTGATAGGCAAGGAAATTAAAGACCTAGACAGGTAAAGTGACTAAGTCATACAGTTTATTTGCAAATGGACAAAAGCTACACTGGGAAAGCGGACGTACTACCCAAAGAACTTACTGTCAAATGTAAAAGAGCAGGTAATCTCGAGCTGAAATGCAATATAAAATTTCATTTGTCTGACTTGTCTTAATCTACAGGTTGAAACTTCAATAGTTAATTGAATTGCAAGCTTTTATTTACTTTAACAACAGTATATATTCATTGTTTAAAAAGTTTAGGAAAATACAGAAAGGAATAAAGAAGATAATACAAATTATTCACAATTCCAGAATTGAGAGACAACTACAGTTAATGTATTAAGGTGTCTACTCCAGGCATTCTGTTATACATTTTACATAGCCAGACTTATGCACTATATGAAATGTATTCTCTATTTTATTTAATATTATTCTACATGTGGTTTTCCTCACAATTACCACATTTACTTAATCACTGCCATATATGTAGACATACATGCTGTTCTAAAATTTGTCTTATAAAAACTGCTGTTATGAACATATTTGTGTATAAATATTTTTTCATTTCTGAATATTTTTTGTGGAAGAGATTACTAGAAATAAATTTGCCACATTGAAGATTATGAATATTTTAAAGCACTTGATATATAATAGCAAGTAGCTATCCAAGAAGGCAGTTACAATTTATAACTGCCCCCACAGTAATTTACAAATGCAATTTACCTATAATATTAATAATCTATCTTAACCAAACTAATAGGAATTGTTTACATTTATATGTCCTTTATTGTGAGCAAAGTTGAGTGCTAATGTTTCCTTTGCTGCTGCTGCTAAGTCGCTTCAGTCGTGTCCGACTCTGTGCAACCCCATAGATGGCAGCCGACCAGGCTCCCCCATCCCTGGGACTCTCCAGGCAACAACACTGGAGTGGGTTGCCATTGCCTTCTCCAATGCATGAAAGTAAAAAGTGAAAGTGAAGTCGCCCAGTCATGTCCGACTCTTCGCAACCCCATGGACTGCAGCCTACCAGGCTCCTCCGTCCATGGGATTTTCCAGGCGAGAGTACTGGAGTGGGTTGCCATTGCCTGTTTCCTTTAACATATACTAATGAATATATATATGTACACATATATGCATAGCACACAATGAAGCTAGTTTTGAGATCACTGATTTTGTTTATCTGACTCTCTACTATAAATATAATGTCAGATTAACAGGTCTCCTTAAAAATACTGAAAAAAATTTTTTGCAGCTACTAACCTATTATTCTCACATAAACTTCAGAATTATTTAGTTAAATTTTATAGAAATTTTCATTTTCACTGGTTTAAAATATTTTTGCTGTTTAGATATATGTCTAATCTATAAGTTAAGTAAGGAAAATGAATACCACTATGACAGTGAAACTTCCCATCAAATAACATGCTGTGAATCTTCAATTACTGAATCTTCTTTAATATTCTGAAATAGAGCATTTTTTATTATACTTCACATAGACCTGTAAGGCTATTTTTAGATATTTTACTTTTTTTATATTTTAAATTACAATTGGTTATTGCTATTGTACACACAAATATGGGCGTCCCAGGTGGTTCAGTGGTAAAGAAACTGCCTCCCAATGCAAGAGACATGGGTTCAATCCCTTTGTCGGGAAGATCCCCGGAGAAGGACATGGCCACCCACTCCAGTATTCTTGCCTGGGGAATCCCAAGGACAGAGGGGCCTGGCGGGCTACTGTCATAGGGCCTCAAAGAGTGGGACAACCTGAGTGACTGAGCACACACACAGACACAAATATATATTTCCCTTCTCTGAGCCAGCAACTCTCAGACTTTTTATCTCCAAAACAGTTTACAGTCTCAAAAACTATTGCAGACATCCAGGAACATCAGAATGTGAGTTACAGCTATTGATACTTGCATTTTTGGTTGGATTTCTAACTTTCAAATGTTTTGATTAATTCACATAAAAATAACAATAAATGTTAACACATTTTTATGAAAAAGAATTATGTTTTCCAAAACAAAGATTTAGTGAGAAGACAGGCATTGTTTTAGGATTTTATAAATCTCTGAAATGCCAGGCTTAATATAAAACAGTCACACTCTAATATATGCTGCTGCATCCAATCTGGAAAACAATATGGCAATTCCTCAAAAAATTAAAAACAGAACTACCATACAATCCAGCAGTTCTACTTCTTGGTATTTATTCAAAAAACATGAAAAACACTAATTCAAAAAGATACATGGATTTCTGTGTTCAATTCAACATTATTTACAATAGTCAAGATATAAGATATGGAAGCAACCTAAGGGCCCACCAATAGACAAATGGATACATGTACAATGCAATATTACTCAGCCATAAAAAGAGTGAAATCTCGCCATGAATGGACCTAGACGGTATTATGCTAAGTGAAATTAGTCAGAAAGAAAGAAAAATACCATATGATTTCACTTATATATGAAATCTAAAAAATAAAGCGAAACATAAAAGCATAGATACAAAGGACAAACTAGTGATTGTTAGAGGGGGAAGGGCAGGGAGCGGAGTGAAATAAATGAAGGGGCCTAAGAGTACAAACTTCCTTATAAAATAAATAAGTCACCAGGGTGTAATATATAACAAAAACTTCCTTATTAAATAAATGTCACAAGGATGTAATATATAGCAAAAGGAATATAGTCAGTAATACTTTAATAATTTTGTATAGAACAGGAGGTTACTAGGATGATTATTCTGTAATATATTTAAATGTCACAAGGATGTAATATATAGCAAAAGGAATATAGTCAGTAATACTTTAATAATTTTGTATAGAACTAGGATGATTATTCTGTAATATATTTAAATGTTGAATCACTTGATTTACAACTGAAATGAATATTATATGTTAACTGTACTTTAATTAAAAAGTATATCTTCAACATATTCATTTATTCAAAAATATTTACCAATTGTTTATGGTGCTAGGCAATGGGGAGACAACAGAGAAGTAAAAACACGGGTGATATAATTGAGAAAAGATAAGACATGTCTGTTGATTCCATTTAATTAAGTAAAATTAATTATTTTATTCCCTAGAAGCCAGCTAAGTCCTCCAACAACTGACAATATAACATCCATAGGCAGCATCATCATTTTAGTTCATTCTTTTGCTTGTCGATGACAAGGTTCGCAGCATTACCCAGACAATTGGATAAGTTCCACAAATTATTTAAATCCAAAAGAAGCACATGTAGATTTAGAGACAGTAATGTCTGGCAACGTGTGGGTTGTAAACAGTTATCAGAGCTGTGATTATTGCAACAGAGGCTTTAGATAGAACCAGAAACATGTCAAATCACTGTGAGAATGAGTCTACCATGAGGTCCTTTCTCTGAAATATTCTTATAAATTCATTTTCTCTATTTGTACAAGGTCCCTTGGTCAACATCCAAAGGATATCAGATGCCCTTGGCAAGGGCACTGACACAGACCTAAGAGACTCTGTAATTTCCATGTCGGCTTGGGCCATCAGAGCACTTAACAAGTGCCTTCCTAAGAAGTGTTCCTGTATGTGCCATATTATGTGATTAAAGCAACAACCACCTCATATACAATAAAGACTCACTTTTCCACTAAAGACAACTCTTGTGAACAAACATATTGACAATTTATGAATAAGCAGTATTTTTTAGGTTAGGGTAAAGGAAATGTAGGATCCTCTGCATTTAATCCTAACATATTACCTGAAGTATTGGTTAATAGAGGACTTCCAAACATAAAACCTACAACAGAAATAGTATAAAATAATTTTCAATGGATTCATACTCAATTTTGCTTTTCAGCTCATCTGCAATCATAGAACGTGCATTAAGGAAAGGCAGTTGCTTTAAATATATATAGATATAGATATACCCACAAAGTTACAAAAAAAATTGTACAAATCTAACAAAGTAAATATATATGCATAGTGGAAAAAAAAGGAAAGGAAAGGCAGTTGCATACATGATTCTATTCAAGAATAGGAGCTTAAACTTAAGAAACAGAGCTCTGAGAGGCTTATACTTCTAGAGTTGATAAAGGTAATTGCTCTTAAAAATAATTATTTAAAAAATCTTGGTTTCTTTGACAATGGTGGCTTTAGAATCAAAGTTCACTGAGTTCTAATGGGAATTTGTGCATTTTTGACTTGTACTGTTTATGTCTCAATGTCATTGGCATTTTGGAACTGTATCGAGCTTTAACACCAAACCATGCTAAGACACACTTATTTGTAAGAGACTAGTATAGGCTTGGAACTCAAGGCAATCAATGACAAACATGAAAATGTTCCTGGGGGTCCAATGCCTAGGAATAATTTTCACATGTGTATTAAAGTACTTGACTAGCTTTAAGGAATAGCTTATTAGAAAGTAAGCAACCCCAGGGAAGGCCTGAAGAACACATTGTTTTCAGAGTAGGTTATATTGTGAATCTTAAAATACAGTTTCTGATTTCACGTTTTTCCCTCCTTTGCTCAGATGCTCAGATGTTCATGTTTACCAGAACAATACAGATTGTCCTGAAAGCCTACTACAGATTCCTCTCCTGTTAATATTATAATCAAGATGTCACTAAAATATGCTATTACACCTATAATCCTAAAAGTAGGGTCATGCTAGTAATCTGAAAATTTGAAGTGATACAAGAATTTCAGACTACAGGTACAAGGCACTGGCATCTAATTGGGCTACAGTGATGTACAGGGCTTCCCCAGTGCCTCACCAGTAAAGAATCTGTTTGCAGTGCAGGAGATGCAGATTCAACCCCTAGGTTGGGAAGATCCCCTAGAGGAGGACATGGGAACCCACTCCAGTATTCTTGCCTGGAAAATTCCACAAACAGAGGAGCCTGACAGGCTGCAGTCTATAGAGTTACAGAGTCAGATGTGACTGAAGCAACCGAGCGCAAAGGCACAATGATGTACAGGTAACTGGTTCAGTGACAGCTTCTTTTAACTGGATATTTAAGACTGACCTCACATTTTCTCCTCTGAAAAAGGACATTATTTCTACTAAACTGATATAATAGCTTAGTCCAACTAGAGTTATATTGACATCTGTATAATTACAAAGTTCCACAAAGAGGAACAAATATTCTCTTGCCAAATTTCTGTAAGACACAATTTTATACCTTTTTGGTCATTATATCCTTGTGGGGGAACTAATTTCATCCTGAGGATGCTCTTCTTTAGGAAAGAAGTCAAATCACACATCTGACCGTTTCACACAGGTCTGACCACTTCAACCATGTAAACAAGACTATTTTGAAAGACTTGAAGATGCATAATGAGGAAAGCAAAATAATTATGTTCTCATTGCCAAATGACTTTGTGGGAAGATATTATGTAGGTATCATTGCTATTTATTGTTACACTACAAAAAACAATCAACATCCATCAATAATATGCAGCAATGCTTGAGAACTTTTGCCAAAGGCTACAGGATCCTTACGCTTATCCTTAACCTTCTGGCTATGTATGTACCAATATACCATGATTACCTAATATCAGATGATGTGAGCTGCTTTGGAACCAGAAAGTGAAAGTGAAAGTCACTCAGTCGTGTCCGATTCTTTGCCACCCCATGGACTATAGAGTCCATAGAGTTCTCCAGCAAGAATACTGGAGTGGACAGCCTTTCCCTTCTGGAGGGGATCTTCCCAACCCAGGGATCAAACCCAGGTATCAAATCTCCCACATTGCAGGCAGATTCTTTACCAGCTAAGCCACAAGGGAAGCCCAAGAATACTGGAGTGGGTAGCCTATCCCTACTCCAGAGGATCTCCCTGACCCAGGAATTAAACTGGGGTCTCCTGCATTACAGGTGGATTCTTTACCAACTGAGCTATCAGAGAAGCCCCAGATAGAACCAGAGAGTATCTCAAAATGGCCTTTACTCTTATAGACTCAGCATTCAGATGCAACACTGGGAGATCCTAGGTAACCTCAATCGGCATTTTTTAATCAATGAATAATAACATTTGTTTATCCATTTCCTAGGTGCTTTTTGGAAAATCTTTATTAGCCATACACATCTGTCTTAAATGTTATTTATAGGCAACTGTTGCATAAGAAGCTTCTATTCTAATGTCAGTGATAGGTTGTAGTCTTAATCACTGGGGCTGCTTCCCAGGCCATTCTACAAACGAAATCAGGTTCAGCCAAGAAGTAACGTTCTAGGGTTTCATTGCAAGTTTACATACAAAGGCAACCCATGATATCCTTTGTACCACTGGAAAAATCCCCAGAAACCAAACTCATCTTCTTCGACTTGGGTTCTTTCTTGGTCTTCTGGAAAGTTAAACAGTGCCACAGGCTTCCCTGCATGAGATATTTCTGTCAGAATGTCAGTTGAGATAGTTGACAACCCAACAAGGAATCAAACAACTTTCTGAAAACCATACAGTATCAGCACACAGCTCCACAAAAACATTCCAGCAGTAGCTCTCAGCTAATGACGATACTGACTGAACTACGCCAAATGGCCAATATCCAAGCACTTTTTGATCTATCAAATGACAATTTCATAATAGCATGCAACAGAATGGTATATATATTTTCACTAAGAGTTTATAACATGATAAATTTCATTGAGCTTAACACTTGTGTTGAGTGTTTAGTTGCTAAGTCACGTCCAACTCTTTGCCACTCTTTGGACTGTAGCTCCCCAGACTCCTCTGTCCATGGGATTTCCCAGGCAAGGATACTGGAGTGGGTTGTCATTTCCTTCTCCAGAGGATCATCCTGACCCAGGGATCAAACTCATATCTCCTGAGTCTCCTGCACTGGAGGTAGATTTTTTACCCACTGAGCCATCATACTGCAGAATTAAAGCTAACTCTAATAAGCAGGAAACTTTTAACAGCAAATTAATCTAGTATGGTCTTGTGTACAGTCCTACTGTGAAGGATATGTATGTGTTAGCTTAAGAAGAATTCTATATGGTTGAGAATGCTATTCTGAGAAAATATGGACCAACCATTGCATCCTTATCGGAAATTCATGTTATGTCCAACTTTTGCACACATCTCAGAAATCAGGTGATATTATCTACTATTTAAGATGATAACATTTGCTATCAGTAAATGTATATATTCATCTTTTGATCAAATATTTCATACTACTGAACATTCTAACCTCCGGTTTGATAAATGAACCTGAAACACATTATGTAACTTATTTCCTAACGATAATCAGTCAAGATAAGAAAAATCCTATAGTTACATAAAGATGACATTTTTTTCTTTTTTTTCCTGTCTAGGAAAATTAGAGGCACCTACATAAATTCCAAAAAGAAAGATACATCCCAAAATTATATATCTCAATTAAATGAACTGTTTTAAGTATTGGCAAAGGTCAGATTTCTAAATCTAACATCAATCTTTTTATTTTCTTTATTTTTTTAAGATATATTTCTGATTTTATATGCAGAAAAAAAGATGGAGTAGAACATTTGCATATTTCATACAGAACACAGGTGATTATATAACTCTATATTTAGAGTCTGGTAAAGGAGGAAGTTTTCAAGGTATATCTTTTAAGTCAGAAAGGTAATATGCAGTAATGTTTTTAATCTCTTGTCTTTGTTGGACACAATTTGAGTCAAAACACATTTCCTATTATCTTAAAAAGGCTTTCAAAGCCCTTAGAATGTGTTTCCACACAATGCCTGACCTAAAGTTTAACCACACATTAATTAGAAACTTCTTGTAAAGAAGAGTCCTTTGTGTAAAAAACACAAAAAGCTTAATTCTTAATGCTTAGAAAGGAGAGTATTACCTACAGAAAGCAATTTCCACATACCAGATTTTAGAAAGCACCTCTAAAAGTAAACATCTTGCTTACCTTCCCAAGACTTTCTTTCTATTTAAGGATTATGCCATTGCATGTCAAAGCTATTTTTATACAGACTAATGAAGTGTACAGTTTTTTTCTCGTTCTTTTGTAAGTGTAAATTTATTTCCTATTAGTAGAAACAAAAGCTTAAAGTTCAAAGTAGGAAACAGCAGAAAGCTGGAGGTGGATGTTATCAGCAGGGCCAGAAGCAAGAAGCACATTACAGGGTATGAGGGTCACCTTCCCTGTTTTATCCACTCTGGAAGCTGTTTTTAAATCATACAAGTTATAGATATACATACATGTGTGTATATACAATATTGAACATTTGGAAAAATAAGAATTAAAATGTTCACTCACTGTCCCTGAAAATGTTTTTTTTTACAACATGCATATATTCAATGTTTGGTTTTAATAGTTGTCATAATCAATGTGCTTTCAAGTTTTCATCTAGTATAAGCATGTTCCAAGGCATTTTGAAATCATCAAAATCTCACTGAGTAGCTACATACTACTCTTCTATCATTAAATGAATTTGTATAACAGAATCCAAGTTCAGGCGATCATTTGAAAGATGATTATAGAGATGATTTATACATCAGACAAAGATCAAGCTGGAAATACTGAAATTCTGTTATTCTTTTAATCTTGCATGAAATAACACTGTGATGTAGAAACAATAAAACATGGCCAAGATCTGAGTCCTTGTAACTCTGAAAGAGCCAGAAAAAATACATGTACAAGCAAGCAGACAACCCTGCATTTCCCCAGCTGTGCATTTTTCCATGAACTTCCCTACATTCCATATTATGGGCCATTAATATTCTATCAGAATATTAATCTCTGTCTATCTGTCCCTTTCCACCTCATCTCAGCATAAATTGGGCGGGGGGAGGGGGGAAGGTTAATGGAGGAAAAGGAAACTTTGGAGAGAGGAGACAGAGCAAGAAGTCAGAAAGAAACAAAAGAACAAGCAGAAAAGAAAAAGATAAAGGCTGTTTAGTTAACAAAAAGACAGGTCTAGAAGAATAAGATAGGAACTGAATACAAGTTATCGTCACACTCTGTCTAGGAAGTTCTTTTGAAAGAGGTTATCCTTAAAATAGGATTTGGGTAGGTGGAAGAGTGAGATCAAGGAGACAGCACTAGGCAATATTTTTACACCAGTTTGCCCAAGGCACACCACCAACCAGCATTTATTCATGCTCTGTTTCTAAAGCCTGAAGTTCTAAACTGATGAAAAAAAAAAAAAAATAGTCCAAGATGGAACAAAGGCAGTTTTATTCCGTCAATTACACACATCCATAGAATTCCCAAATTTGGAGATTCTGTTGGCCTTTTCCACAAAGTGTCACAGGCTTCCACTTATTTGATTTTCCATCACACTTAAGCATATATTTCCATAATAGATACCAGTTTAAATCAAAAAGTGCTTAACACCTACACTAAAATCGATCCCAGGGGAAATAGTTAGGGAAGCTATTCAGGTTTTCACAGAAAGGCAATCTCTTTTTCATAATATATTTTAAAAACAAATGAATTTTTCCTGCCCTTCCTGAATACGTAAAACATCGCGACAGGATTAAAAATCTTAAGGTCTATGTACACCTGCAGAGCCAACAAAGTAAGTAATTAACCCAGTTTGTCTTAAAGTAAACCAAAATTCTCACACCACAAAATATCACAATACTAAAGGCAAAATATCACAATACTAAAACATTCCATTAATATTCTGATAAACAGTCCCTCTGTTTCAGGCAGCACAAAGTTTATGTATTTCTCACTTCAACTGAACTGACTCATTGCCATTAATAAGCCTACAAGAAATGTCTATGCTTTCAAGATCCAGGTAAAACTTCTTAACACATCGCAGAGTAAATTTACCAATGACTTGCTAACATTACGCAGAGAATAGGAAGTTTTGTAAAACTGCTTAATATGTTAATATTTCTGGGCTCTTAAAATCAAGTCAGAAAAAAAATAATATATGAATAACTTCCCAAAATGTAGTGATTCATACTTACTCTGTCTTAGCTTCTTAGCTTTTCTCAAAATTTCCCCCATCTTTCTCAATTACACACTCATACACTCACCAGTTACAGCAAATGTGAATTGGTGGAAATCCATTTTGTCGAAAATAGGAACCTGATAGAATTTCTTACACTTTTTCAAGCCAAGTGGAATGATGGAGCTACCCTTTGACACCTGTCCAGTAGTTACTGCACAAAAATGCAATTAAACTCTTCCCTCGGGCACCTCTCAGCCTGACTTAGGAATGTCACACCACCCATCTGCACTGAAAATGAGCCTGGCATTCTCTTCATGTTTTTTATGTTAGTCACTCACATATGCAGTATTGTTGATCTTCATTCACACAAGGATACCAATCCCAAGACCATCTGAGAGCACAGCAACCTAGGAAAGGGTCGCTGTTGTTTAGTTGCTAAGTTCTGTCGGACTCTATTGTGACCCCATTGACTGCAGCCCACCAGGCTCCTCTGTCCACGGGATTTTCCAGGCAAGAATACTGGAATGAGTTGCCATTTCCTTCTTCAGGGAAATCTTCCCAGCCCAGGGACCTACGAAAGGGAAGATGCCCTAAAATCCATGTGATAAGCATGAGACTAGAGGGTCCCCTATGCTCAGAAGCCTGGAATATGAAGACACCATTACCAGGGCAATCTGTGCTGGAGACTGGGTCTACTGCCTGGAGAGGTACCAAGATGGGCTAAACATACTTTGTGATCTTCACTTCTCCTGCCCCTCAAACTCCTTCAGAACAAGAATGTGTTTGTACTAGTGGGATGAGCAGGATAGACTATGTTTAAACTGGGCCGAAAGAGAGAGGAATGAAAAGTCACAGTAAAGCAACACTTACTCACTTTTTTCATTTTTAGTCCCCTGCTGTGTGCAACTATTGTGTGTGTTCCAGACAGCTATCTCTCCTTAAGTAACTATTGGGAACCAGCAGTGCAAGACCTGAGATGCTTCATCATCTTATAAAAATAACCCTCTGACCACTATCGGTATCATTTTACAGGAATTAGATGTCTCAAGTGTATTTTCCACAAAAGCTGAGGTATAGAGAGACTAAATGGATCATGAGTTTCAAAGTAAGTCAACAAATAATAAAATAACCAGAAAAATCAGTCACTGGTCTCCATGTTACAGTTTAGCTGTATTATAGCTTTGGGTTAGAGAAGGCAATGGCACCCCACTCCAGTACTCTTGCCTGGAAAATCCCATGGATGGAGGAGCCTGCTGGGCTACAGTCCATGGGGTCACTAAGAGTTGGACACGACTGAGCGACTTCACTTTCACTTTTCACTTCCATGCATTGGAGAAGGAAATGCCAACCCACTCCAGTGTTCTTGCCTGGAGAATCCCAGGGACGGGGGAGCCTGGTGGGCTGCCGTTTATGGGGTCACACAAAGTCAGACATGACTAAAGCAACTCAGCAGCAGCAGTAGCAGCATAGCTTTGGGTACCTAGCTTTAGAGATAACTATTATTTATAGTATTATTTATACGTGATAATACTTTGAAAGTTCCAAGTAGGAATTACATTTATAAATGAATTATTTTAAAGTAATAGTCCCATTCATAAGTTTGAAGCTGGGTGAATATCTTGTTTATTTTGTCTACCTGTGTATAACATACCCCAAATGCTCATCAGGCCTTGTCTTGTATCTTTATGTCACACATGGCCTGTATGTCTAGCATACTATTGACTGCTCAAGGATTATTTGTGGCAAAGGCTGTGCTTACTGGTTTCTAAGTACACATAAAATCACTAACATTTGCTGATAAGAGTTCTAATTACATATTACAGGTCATGGTAAAGAGAGTAAGACTTTGCAGTAGCATTTGGCACAGCTAATCTCTCCCACCTGGCAACGTGTCTGGCTCACAGAACACCACAGTCTAGCCTTCCTCAAATCTTCCTGACTTCTGTCTCATCCCCCTCACCTTTGAGCCCACAATTCTGTTCTCTATCTATTCACACACTCCTAAGTGATTTCATTGAAACTCAAGGCTTCAATATTGTCAATATGATGATAACTCCCAGAGGTATTCTTCATCCTGGACCATTCCCTGCATAGATGTCTGAAAGGCAACTTAAACCAACCACATGCCAAGTCGAACTTCTACGCTCCTTCCTGAACCAGCTTCATATGAGTTTTTCCCATCTCAACAGTTGGCAACTCTATTTTTCCAGTTTTTTAGGTCCAAAACCTATGAATCATTCTTGACTCCTTTCTCCCACACCTCACATCAAAATCTGCTAGTTTTACCCTCAAAAGATCCCAATGTGAAATTTCATCACATTTGCTTCTTCCCTGCTTATCCAGGCCACCACTATCTCCCCCTGGGCTCTTGCAGTGGATTTCCAGCTTCATCCACTACATTCTACTCCTCACAGGGCAACCACAGTGATCCCTATAAGCTATATGTCAGATCATGTCCCTGCTCTGTCCTAAGTCTGTTCATGGTCCTGCAAGTCACTCTGTGCAAAATCTAGGATGCCATATACCAATTTACAAGGCCCTATGAATCACAAGCTGTAATCAAGGGGAAAATATCAACAATCTCAGATACACAGGTGATACCACTTTAATGGCAAGAAAGCGAAGAAAGAGGAGAGTGAAAAAGCTGACTTGAAACTCAGCATTAAAAAACTAAGATCACGACATCTGATCCCATCACTTCATGGCAAATAAAAGAGGAAAAATTGGAAGCAGTGACAGATTTTCATTTCTTAGGCTCCAAAATCACAGCAGATGATGACTGCAGCCATGAAGTTAAAAGACACTTACTCCTTGGAAGGAAAGCTATGATAAACCTATACAACATATTAAAAAGTGGAGACATCTCTGAGGTTTGACAGAAAACAACAAAAAATTCTGTAAAACAATTATCCTTCAATAAAAAATAAATTTAAAAAATATCCTGAGAAAAATTAGTCTTACATTAAAATATCTTTACTAAATTAAAAAAAAAAAAGTGAAGACATCATTTTGCCAACAAAGATACATATAGTCAAAGCTATAGTTTTTCCAGTAGTCATACATGAATATAAGAGTTGGTCCATAAAAAATGCTGAGTACTGAAGATTGATGGTTTCAAGTTGTGGTGCTAAAAGACTCTTGAGAGTCCCCTGGACTGCAATGAGATTAAACCAGTCAATCCTGAAGGAAATCAATCCTGAATACTTATTGGAAGGACTGAGGCTGAAGTTGAAGCTCCAATACTTTGGCCACCTAATGTGAAGAGCCAACTCATTGGAAAAGACCCTGATGCTGGAAAGACTGAAGGCAAAAGGAGAAGAAGGCAGCAGAGGATGAGATGGTTAGATAGCATCACTGACCCAATGGACAAACTCGGGGAGATAGGGGAGGACAAAGGAGCCTGCAAGCTACATTCCATGGGGTATCAAAGTGCCAGACATGATTTAGTGACTTGAACAACAACAACAAATAGGATCTGAGCTCCTGTTACTCCTCTAACCTTTTAAAATATTTATTCCCCCTTCATTTATCCCCTCTAACTACATGGCCTGTCTGCCAAGAATCTGCCTATCTCTGGGCATTTGCTTTTGTTCTCTCTACCTGGAATGCCTTCCCCTGGTTATTCACGTCTGTATAGTTATTTATTACCTTCGAGATCCATGCTAAAATATCTGCGTTCCCTGATCTGCTGATTTAATTAGCCAAGGCAGTGAGGGAAAGGCTACCCACTCCAGTATTCTGGCCTGGAGAATTCCATGGACTATATAGTCCAAGGGGGCACAAATAGTAAGACACGACTGAGCAACTTTCACTTTACAGTGACTCTCTATCACAAACTATATTACTTTCTCAAAACACTTAGAATTGTGGGGGTTTTATTTATAATTACCTTATATATTTATTAGTTTACTTATTTATTCTATTAAGATAACTATAAAAATCTTACTGAGTTATTCATGGCTTTAATGTTCATGTCCTTAAGTTGGATGACATCAGCAAGATGGTAAAATAGAAATCCCAAGATTCTCCAACCCCACCCTGCCTCCCCAGAAAGAGGTATTAATTCAACAATGCACAGACCAGTTCCCTTAGCAAGAAATCCAGAAATCAGTTAAGAAGTTCCTAAACTTCAAATGAGCATGCTATCAGCTGCATCAAAACTGGTAGAAAAAATCCTAGCACAACTCCCCCCCCAACCTTACAGTTCAGTGTGGTGCAACTGGGAGAAAACTCAGCTTCTGGCTTCTCCTTAGGAAAGAAATTGGAACACACATCTAATGTCCTGGATTTTGGGGGTACCATCCAGGGGACACGTTTTGGTCTTGCCTATCTTAGAGCACTTAGAGGACTCCATACACTCTAGATGCCTAGCAGACACTGAGAACCAAAGTGCTAAGTAGACTGAAGCTTGCTTCTGCCCCAAAGGATCCATGGTAGAGCAGACAATCAGTTACATCTCAACGATCTCTCCATCAGGGCACTGACAAGAGTGGAGCATGTGTCTAATACTCTGGCTTCTTGGGAGGCTACTCAAAGGACTGGTTTCTATCTCATCTGACTCAAACCACTAATAGGATGCATCATATTCTAGAAACAATAGGATTACTGAGAATAAAAGACCTGGGAAGCCTGCAGTAGCTCTGGAAAACCTGAAGTTACTATACATATACTCCAGAGGTAGCAAGAGATTACAAACAGGCAAGTCCATCTAACTGGGAGTTTATATGCACAAGTCTGGGCTATCCTGGTGGCCCACATGGTAAAGAATCTGTCTGCAATACAGGAGACCCATGTTCAATCCCTGGGTCAGAAATATCCCCTGGAGAAGGGAATGCTCCCCGCTCTGGTATTCTTTCCTGGAGAATTCCATGGACAGAGGAGACTGGCGGGCTACAGTCCATGGGACCATAAAGAGTCAGACACAACTGAGCAACTAACACACATACATATCCACATACAAGGTTTGAGAGGCCCACCAAATCTCATTCTGAGCAGACTGATGAAAGTCTTTCCCTGTACATGATCAGTCTGTACAAACTGAGAGAGGTGGCTGTTTTTTCAAATGTGTAGATCACAACACCAAGTTACACTACACACAAAGAAACAGGGAAGCATGGCTCAATAAAAAAACAACAACACAAACCTACAGAAACAAATACTGAGGAAACAAAGATATATGAATTACCTCAAGGAACACAAAATAGCTATCATAAAGATGATCAGTGAGCTCCAGAAAACAATGCATGAACAAAATGAGAATAGAAAAAAAAATAGTATAAAAAAGAAACAAACAGGAATTTTGGATCTGAAAAATACAATAACTGAATGGAAAATTTTCTAGAAGCATTCAACCACAGACCCAACCAAGCAAGGGAAAAAAAAAAAGGTTCAGGGAATTTAAAGACAAGATATTTACAGTTATCCAGTCAAAGGACCAAAAAGAAAAATAATGAAAAACAGTGAGACTAGAGAGAGAATTCCTTGGTGGTCCAGTGGTTATTACTCAGTGTTTTCAGTTCCAAGTCCTGGGTTTAATTCCTGGTCAGGAAACTGAGATCCCATAAGCTGAGCAGCATGGTCAAAAAAAAGAAGAGGGCAAAGAGAACCTAAGGGATTTAGAGATCACCTTCAAGTAGATCAATATATATCCAAAGACCCAGAAGTAAAAGAAAAAAAGAAGCAGGGTTTATTTGGGTAAATAATGATCCAAAACATCCCAATTCTGAAGAAGAAAATAAAAAATTCAAGAAGCCCAAAATATTCCAAACAGGATGAATCCAAAGAAGTCCCGACAAGACACATATAATCAAATTGTTGAAAGTCAAAGACAGAATTTTGAAAACAGCAAGAGAAAAGTAACTCATTACATACAAAGGAGCCCACTTACAGAAAATCTGCAGGACAGAAAAATTTATTCAAAGTGCTGAAAGAAAAAAGAAATGCCACCCAGGTATACTATATCTGATAAAACTTTCCTTCAAAAATGAAAAATAAATAAAAACCTCGCCAGATACACAAAAGTTGATGGAGTTCATTATCACCCAGCCTGCTTTATTTATTTGTATGTGTGTATATATTTTAATATAAATTTATTTATTTTAATTGGAGGCTAATTACTTTACAATATTGTATTGGTTTTGCCATACATCAACATGAATCTGCCACAGGTGTACATGTATTCCCCATCCTGAACCCCCCTCCCACCTCCCTCCCCATATCATCCCTTTGCATCATCCCAGTGCACCAGCCCTGAGCATCCTGTATCATGCACTGAACCTGGACTGGTGATCGTTTCACATATGATAATATGTATGTTTCAATGCCATTCTCCCAAATCATCCCATCCTTGCCCTCTCCCACAGAGTCCAAAAGCCTGTTCTATACATCTGTGTCTCTTTTGCTGTCTTTCATACAGGGTTATCATTACCATCTTTCTAAATTCCATATATATATGCGTTGGTATACTGTACTGGTGTTTTTCTTTCTGGCTTACTTCACTCTGTATAATAGGCTCCAGTTTCATCCACCTTATTAGAACTGATTCAAATGTATTCTTTTTAATGGCTGAGTAATACTCCACAGCTTTCTTATCCATTCATCTGATGATGGACATCTAGGTTGCTTCCATGTTCTGACTATTATAAACAGTGCTGCGATGAACATTGGGGTACACATGTCTCTTTCAATTCTGGTTTCCTCAGTGTGTATGCCCAGCAGTGGGATTGCTGGGTCATAAGGCAGTTCTATTTCCAGTTTTTTAAGAAATCTCCATACTGTTCTCCATAGTGGCTGTACTAGTTTGCATTCCCACCAACGGTGAAGAGGGTTCCCTTTTCTCCACACCCTCTCCAGCATTTATTGCTTGTAGACTTTTGGATAGCAGCCATTCTGACTGGCATGAAATGGTACCTCATTGTGGTTTTGATTTGCATTTCTCTGATAATGAGTGGAGAAGGCAATGGCAACCCACTCCAGTGCTCTTGTCTGGAAAATCCCATGGACAGAGGAGCCTGGTAGGCTGCAGTCCATGGGGTCACTAAGAGTCGGACACGACTGAGTGACTTCACTTTCACTTTTCACTTTCATGCATTGAAGAAGGAAATAGTAACTCACTCCAGTGTTCTTGCCTGGAGAATCCCAGGAACGGAGGAGCCTGGTGGGCTGCCGTCTATGGAGTTGCACAGAGTCAGACACCAACTGAAGTGACTTAGCAGCAGTGACTTAGCAGAGCATCTTTTCACGTGTTTGTTAGCCATCTGTATATCTTCTTTGGAGAAATGTCTGTTTAGTTCTTTGGCCCATTTTTTGATTGGGTCATTTATTTTTCTGAAATTGAGCTGCAGGAATTGCTTGTATATTTTTGAGATTAATTTTTGTCAGTTGCTCCATTTGCTACTATTTTCTCCCATTCTGAAGGCTGTCTTTTCACCTTGCTTATAGTTTCCTTTGTTGTGCAGAAGCTTTTAATTTTAATTAGGTCCCATTTGTTTATTTTTGCTTTTATTTCCAATATTCCGGGAGGTGGGTCATAGAGGATCCTGCTGTGATTTATGTTGGAGAGTGTTTTGCCTATGTTCTCCTCAAGGAGTTTTATAGTTTCTGGTCTTACATTTAGATCTTTAATCCATTTTGAGTTTATTTTTGTGTTAGAAAGTGTTCTAGTTTCATTCTTTTACAAGTGGTTGACCAGTTTTCCCAGCACCACTCGTTAAAGAGATTGTCTTTTCTCCATTGTATATTCTGCCTCCTCTGTTGAAGATAAGGTGTCCATAGGTGCATGGATTTATCTCTGGGCTTTCTGTTTTGTTCCATTGATCTATATTTCTCTTTGTGCCAGGACCATACTGTCTTGATGACTGTGGCTTTGTAGTAGAGCCAAAGTCAGGCAGATTGATTCCTCCAGTTCCATTCTTCTTTCTCAAGATTGCTTTGGCTATTCGAGGATTTTTGTATTTCCATACAAATTGCGAAATTGTTTGTTCTAGCTCTGTGAAAAATACCACTGGTAGCTTGATAGGGATTGCATTGAATCTATAGATTGCTTTGGGTAGTACACTCATTTTCACTATATTGATTCTTCTGACCCATGAACACGGTATATTTCTCCATCTATTAGTGTCCTCTTTGATTTCTTTCACCAGTGTTTTATAGTTTTCTATATATAGGTCTTTTGTTTCTTTAGGTAGATATATTCCTAAGTATTTTATTCTTTTCGTTGCAATGGTGTATGGAATTGTTTCCTTAATTTCTCTTTCTATTTTCTCATTATTTTAGTGTATAGGAATGCAAGGGGTTTCTGTGTGTTGATTTTATATCCTGCAATTTTACTATATTCATTGATTAGCTCTAGTAATTTTCTGGTGGAGTCTTTAGGTTTTTCTATATAGAGGATCATGTCATCTGCAAACAGTAAGAGTTTTACTTCTTTTCCAACTTAGATTCCTTTTATTTCTTTTTCTGCTCTGATTGCTGTGGCCAAAACTTCCAAAACTATGTTGAATAGTAGTGGTGAAAGTGGGCACCCTTGTCTTGTTTGTGACTTTAGGGGAAATGCTTTCAATTTTTCACCATTGAGGATAATGTTTGCTGTGGGTTTGTCATATATAGCTTTTGTTATGTTGAGGTATGTTCCTTCTATTCCCGTTTTCTGGAGAGTTTTTATCATAATGGATGCTGAATTTTGTTAAAGGCTTTCCCTGCAGCTATTGAGATAATCATATGGGTTTTATTTTTCAATTTGTTAATGTGGTGTATTGCAATGATTAATTTGTGGATATTGAAGAATCCTTGCATCCCTGGGATAAAGCCCACTTGGTCATGATGTATGGTCTTTTTAAAGTGTTGTTGGATTCTGATTGCTAGGATTTTGTTAAGGATTTTTGCATCTATGTTCATCAGTGATATTGGCCTGTAGTTTTCTTTTTTTGTGGATCTTTGTCAGGTTTTGGTAATAGGGTACCCAGTCTGCTTTAAAAAAAATGTCAAGGGAATACTTCAAGTTGAAGTGAAAGGATGCTAGAGATCAACAAGACAGCACATAAAAGCACAGACTTCATTATTAAAGGTAAACAGATAAACAAACATAGAACATTGTTGAACTGTTAAGGTGGTGTATAAATTATTTTAATTCTGATATAGAAGTCAAAATACCAGAGTATAAAAAATACCTATAACTATAAAAATGTTAATGCACAAAAAGACAACCAATTCTTATTCATAATAGCATCAAAATGGATACATTTAGAAATAAACTTAACCAAGCAGATGAATGACTTGTATAATGAAAATCACAAAATTTGCTGAAAGAAATGAAAGAAAACAGAAATAAATGGAAATACACCCCTGTGTTCATATATTGGAAGACTTAATATCGTTGAAATGTCCATACTATGCAAAATTATCTGCAACGTCAATGCAATCCTATTGAACTTGGAGTTTTACATTTTGCAGAATTTTTTTTTAAAATTCTAAAATTCACATGGAACTAAAAAGGACCTCAGATAGCCAAAGCAATTTTGAGAAAGAACAAAGCTGGAGGCCCCACATTTCCTAACTTCAAAATATATTACAAAGCTACTTAATCAAAACAGTATAGTATTGGCATACAGACAGACATATAGACAGCAGAACAGAAGAGAGAGCCCAGAAATAAATCTACACATACATGGTCAAGGGCTTCCCTGGTAGCTCAGTTGGTAAAGAATCTGCCTACAATGCAGGAGACTCTGGTTCGATTACTAGGTTGGAAAGATCCCCTGGAGAAGGATTAGGCTACTGACTCCAGTATTCTTGGGCTTCCCTGATGACTCAGACAGTAAAGAATCTGCCTGCAATGCAGGAGGCCTGGGTTCAATCCCTAAGTTGAGAAGATCCTCTGGAGGAGGGCATGGCAAGCCACTCCAGTATTCTTGCCTTGAGAAACCCCATGGACAGAGATGCCTGGTGGGCTATAGTCCATGGGGTCAAAAGAATTGGACCCGACTGAACGACTAAGCACAGCACAGCAAGTACATTGTCAAATGATCTTCCACAAGAGTACCAAGACCACAAACAGGGAAAATATAGTCTCTTCAACAAATGGTGCTGGGAAAATTGGATATTCACATGCAAAAGAATGAAAGTGAATCTTACATCATACATAAAAATCAACTTGAAATAGATTAAAGACTTAAACATAAGACCTGATACTATAAAACTGTTAGAATAAAACACAGGAAACAAACTTCATAAAATTGGTCTTGGCAACGATTTCTTGGACATGTTGTCAAAAGCACTAGCAACAAGACAAAAAATACACAGGTGGGACTTCATCAAACTAAAAATGTTCTGCACAGCAAAGGAAACAATCAACAGAGTGAAAAGGCAACCTACATAATGGGAGAAAATATCTGCCAACTGTTTATCTGATAAGGGGTAAATGTCCAATATATATAAGGATCTCCTACAACTGAATAGCAAAATAATAAATAAATTTAAATATTTTAAATAAGCAAAAAACTTGAACATTCACTCACCCAGAAAAGATATGCAAATGGCCAAGAGATAACATGAAAAATGCTCACCATCACTACTCATCATGGAAATTCAAATCAAAACTACAATGAGATATAAGCTCACACCTGTTAGGATGGCCATTATAAAACAAACAAACAAAAAAATAGAACAAAAAATGTGTTGCCAGTAATGTGGAGAAACTGCAACGTTTGGGCACTTTTGGTGGGAATGTAAGACAGTGCAGGTGCAGCTACTATAGGAAATAGTATGGATATAGTCCTCAAAAAGTAAAGATTGAACTAGCTTATGATCCAGTTATTCCACCTCTGAATGTTCAACCAAAGCAATACAAAACTGTTTCTCAAAGATGATGCTGGCCATCATAGCATTGTTCACAAGAGTCAAGAGGTGAAGACAATCTAAATGTCAATCAATGGAGGAATGGATAACGGAATAAAGTGGTATACACATACAATGAAATATTATTCAGCCTTCAAAAAGAAAGGCTTTCTTTCACATGCAACAACTTGGATGAAACTTGAGGACATTACACTAAGTTAAATGAACTAGTCACAGGAGGACATATACTTCATGATTCCGTTTACATGTGGTATCTGAAGTAGTCAAACAACAGAAGCATAAAGTAGGATGGTGATGTCAGGGTTTGGGGGAGGGGACAAGTGCAGGTGCTTTTCAATAGATACAGAGCCTCAGTCACACGTGACGCAAGAGCTCAGCGGTCTGCTGAACAACACTGTACTTACAGTTAACAACACTGCACTTCATACCTAAGAATGAGTCAACTAGGCAGATCTCAGGCTATGTGCTTTTTCCACAATCAAGAAATAATAATAAAAGATGAAGTCCCTGAAGTAGGAGAATAATCGTAACAGAGTATGATACTTCCATAAAATGGCATACTAAAATGCCATTTAAAAGGATTTCATAAACCTATAGTGAAAGATATAGATATAGATTCATGATATATTGTAAAGTGAGACAATAAGGATATAAAAATTACATATTATAAAATACAATTTTAAATCATAGTCTCATTCATTCATTCATTCAGTGTAAGAGGCAGTAAGCAGTGGATAGGTGCAAATAATGAGTCATATCTGTATGAAAATATAAACTATAAACAGAGGGCAAAAGCAAAATATATGGATTATTTATTTCAACAAAATAAAAAATGTTAGTCTATCAGCTCTGATCCTAGAAAGATGCTGATATTTATAAGAGAAAAAGAAAAAGGATAAATTGGGAGGTGGGGGAAGTTTCAGGGAGTTTGAATTCATGGATCCAATATCATTCTGTTCCTAACTGGTAGCAGGCTCTTAGAAAAATTATTGAACTGTTTTTCTGTTGTTTAGTTCTAAAATGACAGAGTTTGACTAGGCAATGTAGATTCCAAGTTCCAAATTCAACAAGTTTATTCCTTAAAATGTTGTATGCAATTAATTCAAAATACATTATGAAAAAATTTGATGTTTTTTATTAGAAAAATCTGATGTTTTTCAGAGATTCCCTGACTTTCAGATATAAAAGTTACCACTTTTGCTTGTTCTCTGTATTTTGAGACTCAAAGACACACATTGCAGTTTGGTTAATAATGAGATTAACATTTTGGTTTTTTTTTTTCTTTTTGCTCAAGGAAGAAGGCTATCTGAAGCAATGTAATCCTGCATAAGGGAAGAATCACAGGGCATAAAACACAGAGACAAACATACAAACATACACACAAGTTCTCTATGGATCAAGAAATAAGAAGACTGTGAGGTACTAACTAAAGGAGAATAAAGCAGGAAGTCTTGTCTTTTCAAAAAAATGGGTTTTGCATTATTTTTGCATAATGCATATAGATAGCACCATATGGCTGTCCATGAAAATTATGCCCCAGGAATGATACCAATATTATAAAAAACACTATTCACAATTTTAATTAAACCAATTTATTTAAAACGAGCCTCAAGAAATAGATTCTTCAGGCCTGCTCAAATTAGGAGCCAAATGTCATCATCAGATAAACATCTTCCAGAAATGAAAAATGAAAACTGGTGTGAAGCTTCGGAACTTATTAACCAGAGGAAAAAAATAAAGAACATTGATATTTATCAAGGAAAAAGTAATTATACAATTTTTTATGGTAGCATGTAAGCTGTAACATGACCAGAAATATCACCATTGTGGGAAGTTTTAAATAAAAAAAAATTTAAGCAATAAATACACATCTTATATTTTAAAATAGAGATTATGATGTATTTTGATAAAATAAAAACAAAATAAAGGGCTTCTGCCACACAGAGCCCATGCAAATCATCTAGCAATTACTATGCTCATTGAAATGATCTTCTTCCCAATGGATCTTACACACACTATGTTGAATATCTAGTATCAGCTTCAGAACCCTTAGTCATCTGTCCTCCCTTATCTTCCCCAAAAGTACACACATTACGAGGCTCATCACCCTTTAACATGTCTTCCTGAAGGACTTTCTCCTCTCCTACTAGCCCAAACCTCATTTGTTCCCCCGTACTTAAAATTCTTCACAAAATCAACTTTCATTAAAATTTATCCAACTAATCTTTCAAATTTTATTTGATTAAATCTCCCTAACAAATCACTGTATTATTTGCCTAGCATTATTATGACATAATTACGTTTGTTTCTTTCTTAATTTTTTATTTGTTGATTTCCATTGCATGTAAAACCTAGACCATTTACGGGTCGCTAAGAGTCGGACATGACTGAACGACTTCACTTTCACTTTTCACTTTCATGCATTGGAGAAAGAAATGGCAACCCACTCCAGTGTTCTTGCCTGGAGAATCCCAGGGACGGGGGAGCCTGGTGGGCTGCCGTCTATGGGGTCGCACAGAGTCGGACACGACTGAAGCGACTTAGCAGCAGCAGCAGAAAGCTTTGGCCGACTTCCCTCAACTCACAAACAATGGCTCACCCACGCCAGTGCTTGCATAGGTCCTAGGACACACCAAGGATGCTCTTCACCTTTGCATTTGCTGCCAACTCCTCCTGGAACAGTTCCTCCCAAGATCTCTACATGACTGACACCCTCATTCAAACCTCATCTCATTGGCATCATCTCAGAGAAAACTCATCTGAACACAGCCCTTCTAGAGGATCCCTTCCCCTATCTCATTGGGTCATTCTTTGGTCTTTAGAATATTTGCACTTCCTGAAATTATCTTGTTCAGCTGCTTCTTTATTTTCAGCCACTTCCCACTAGTGTAGCAGCTTCAAGAGAGCACTCTGTCAGTATAGCTCTATGTTGATGATCCCTCTTGCTTAAAACCACACCTTTTAAAAAACACGGCTGCAGAATGAAAGTGCATTTTAACTACTTCCTTTAGATGGGTAGATCTTTACATCATGTTACTTCAGGTCTCTCTAAGAGCTGGTATGCTGTCTGAACATGACTGCCACTGTTGCTAAGTCACTTCAGTCGTGTCCAACTGTGTGTGACCCCATAGACGGCAGCCCACCAAGCTCCCCTGTCCCTGGGATTCTCCAGGCAAGAACACTGGAGTGGGGTGCCATTTCCTTCTCCAATGCATGAAAGTGAAAAGTGAAAGTGAAGTCGCTCAGTCGTGTCCAACTCTTCGCGACCCATGGACTGCAGCCTACCAGGCTCCTCTATCCATGGGATTTTCCAGGCAAGAATACTGGAGTGGGGTGCCATCGCCTTCTCCGTTGAACATGACAGATGAATGCAAAAATATTTCCGAGTGAGGATTCAGTGGCATCACCAACTCGATGGACATGAGTTTGAGCAAGCTCAGGGAGTTGATGATGGACAGGGAAGCCTGGCATGCTGCAGTCCACAGGGTTGCAAAGAGTCGGACACAGCTGAGCGACTGAACTGAACTGATGATTCAGAAAGAGAGAACTCAGGATGTTCAGTGTGTGTCCAAATGTCAAAAAAATTCGAATTCACAAAACTATGCTACAAATCAATTCTTTTTCTCCTATATGAGTGATAAGTTGACTAATCAAAATATAATTTTGTCTTATAAAATTTTTTCATAAAACCTGGGAATAAACGTCTCCATTTTTGATATGCTCTTGATTTGTGCATCCACTGGGACAGATGGAGAAGAGCAGCAGCCTGCCTCACCTTCTGAGAAGCAAGGGTAAAACAGATGTTCAGAGAAATTCCTCCCTCACCCAACAAGATCTTCAGAATTGCACCCAGAAACCTTTAAATTTCCTTATGGACTGATATGCAATTAACATTGTAAACTCTGTTTTACCAGAAAACGGCGCAATCGCCCAAGCATGCTCTAAAGTCAAAGCCAAGGAGATTTCTGCCATATTCACCAGCTGCTTCTTTGCTCAAGAAACATCTGGATGCTGCTATGTGAAAATATGCTGCCCACTAAAGAACATAATTTGTATTCATCTCCAGGGCTATTTTAAAGAAAATAAGACCTTCCCTTTATTCCCTCTGAAAATAAAACATAAGAACTCTACCATCGAATAACAATGCTTCTCCTTTCTAACCCATTTGGCCTTGCCTTGCTTGGAAATCTGTTAGTGAATCCTGAGTACACTGTCACCTTATTGGAAACACACACAGAACCACAGACACACGCGACTCTTGGTTAACACAAAACCTCCCTAAGGATGCCCCTTCAAACATGGAGGAGAAGCGAGTCACCTCTGCTCTCAGAACTACACCAAAATATCAAAACAGACACAGGCCAGTGTCTCCTCACCCACGAATCTCAGACTCTGCTTCCTTGGCACCATTAGAGTCCGCTTAGGCTTAATGTACATGGTGTCAAGGAGAGAGGAGCTCCTTTTACCATATCTGTCACTTAAATCAAATGTTTTTAAATCACCCTCTCTATATATACATGAATAACAGTGACAGGAAAGGAGAACTTTTCATTTGCCCAAAAGGAACATGCCCTGTTTTAGCTTATGAGTTCTGATGGCCCCCCATATTCCTCGAAGTGAGTTTTAGCAAAATAACAATAGATGCATAACTGGAGAAAAGAGGTTTTACGATAGCCAAGAAACTATGTGGGGACCCTAAAAAGGGAACATTTAAGAATTAAAAATTCTTTTTACTGAAATGTGCATCACTGCAACCAACCTGGTCGTGGGACAGTGTCTGCTGTGGTCCTTCACCTTGTCCAAAGTGCTCACATTCGTCACTTTACTTATTGCCCAGAGTTCCCTTCATGTTCACATCACCAGAGAACATCACTTACTTCTACAAGTTTCTGGTAAGTTGCGATTTCTTAGGTACCCCTAAAAAGAAGCTTTTAAACTTGCTTGTTTAAACATATCTGTAAACTTGCTGGCTGGCTGCTGCTGTTGCTGCTCGGTAACTAAGTCGTGTCCAACTCTTTGTGACCCCGTGGACTATAGCCAGCGAGGCTCCTCTCTCTGTGGGATTTTCCAGGCAAGATTACCAGAGTAGGTTGCCGTTTCCTTTTCCAGGGGATCTTCGCAACCCAGGGGTCAAGCCTGCATTTCCTGTGTCTCCTGCATTAGCAGGTAGATTCTTTATCTGCTAATCTACCTGAGCCACCTGAGAAGCCATTTTTAAACTTAACATTCTGCAAGTATCGGCACTTTCACAAAACATCATTATAGACTGAGGACTAATTGGAGCTCTCTCACATATAACAACAAATTCTAAATAAACTGGAGTCTTCTGAGAAAAATTAAAAGCAGAACAGAATGAAAGCACATACAGTATATTTTTGAACACATATGCAAGATAACTAATCATAGAGGCGAAATAAAGCAGTTGTGCATAGAGAAAGTAGGCTTCACCAATCAAATAGCTATTATAAGGGAGTACATAAGGACATAGAGAGAAACTAATTAGTAAAATGTAAGAAGTCATAAAAAGAAGAGTATGTACTAAAGATTGAGAAACAAACATTATTTGTAAAAATGCATACATTTGGTTACAGATCTAAAAGGAAAGGCTTTAATAGTTTAGAAATGTAGATACAATAAATATATATCTGAAAGGATTAAATTTGTTTGAAGGTATCTGTTCTGCAGTTTTAATTTTACACTAAAAAGGGAAATGTCAAAGTGTGGAAGTACTACTATGATCTTTAGGATTGTGAAATGCCTGATGTTCAATTAAATTTTTAAAATCTCACGTGCCTGGGTAAAGAGGCACACGAATGAGAATTGAAGCTCATCTTTGTCAAGTGAAAACTAATGGACTGGTGAGAAAATAACCTAGGTTACCCTTTTCAAATGGGCTTCCAAGGTGGCTCAGTGGTAAAGAATCAGCCTGCCAATGCAGGAGACACAGATTCGATCCCTGGGTTGGGACGATCCCCTGGAGGAGGAAATGGCAACCCACTTCAGTATTCTTGCCTGGGAAACCCCACGGACAGAGGAGCCTGATGGGCTACAGTCCATGTGGTCACAGAGTTGGACACGACTGAGCAAATGAGCATGCATGCATGGACCCTTTTCAAATAGTGTTTTCAGTAACCTAGAAGAAGCCTCAAGTCACTGCGATTCTTTGCCTGAAGGCATCATTCAACAATGCCAGCATACAAACGCTAGGCATTACTAGACAGGTAACAGAAGTAAAACAGGAGGGGAAAAAAAGGACAGAGAAAGAAACAAAACCGACAGCCACTCTTGTGCTACATTATGATGCCTCCTCTTCTGGAATACTGCCCACAGATTTAATTGACACTTATCAAAATGTTAACTTATCCTTCAAAAAAGGATAAGTAAAATAATCTAGGAGACGCTGTAAGCTAAGGAAAAGATGAAAAATCATTACTACCAGAAAGTCAAAGACCCAAGACACATCGTCAAGAATTATAAAAGCATACAAGCTGAGTGAAAATGAATTTAGATGCGGTAGGGAATGAAAATAAAAAAGACAGTGTCCCTCTCTTTAGAAGGGAATTACATTTCTTTGTTTGCAAAATTCACTAGGCAAATGGCTTAAAACTTAAGGGATGTAATTCTATAAAAGAGCAACTGAAAGGAAAAACTTTATTGAATAGAAAGTAAGACATATCTCAAGAGAAGGTATAGGATGAAATACAGCTAAATTCAAAGAGTTTAGATAAATGAAGCTTATGGATATTAGATCCATGACAGATTTTTATGTCAGGATGCACAGGGTAGACATATCCCTTTTAAAGCTGGCTTTATAAAGGGAACCATGGTACTGTTTCTAAATGTTCCTTGGTACCATTGTTAAGAGTAAGAAATCCTAAGCTAGATAAATTACTCTTCTAGATTCAGCCAAGATATTCAAATGTTCATAAAAATAAAAGGCAGGGAAACAGCTGAAAAAGATAGAAAACATCACCCCATTCCCTTACTGAAAAGGATATCATCTAATCTATGTGAATACTTAAAATTAACAAAATAGGAATGAATGGGGCCATGCCTCTGAGTTTAGACCAGAGGCTCCCAGTTTAATGGCTAAAAAGAAGCATCATTCACTTCCTGAGATGAAAACATTTCAGGATATAGCAGTTCTGCTACTCCAAGATCTAGAGAGAGGAGTAGTTCTCTCTTGCAATGCCACAGGCTCTACTCCATATTCTTCAGTACTCCGTACTTGAACCCTTCAGTCAATACGTCAGTTTCCTCCACACATTGCTTATGAAAAGAATGAACCATTTGGACCAAAGGACCAAAAGAGAATTTAAATCCCCCACCACAAGGGACATTGCGGGGGCGGGTAGCACTCTCTGTTAGGTCTTCGATGTCAAAACCCTTCCTACGATATCTAACATGAAGACTTGGAATATTCCTGAATTGACCCCTACACAATGGTGAGCAAAAAATGGAGATGGCAAAATGGCATGCCTATGTGATTCCTTGTGTGTACAGTTCTGCACGGACATATGCATATGTGTGCATACACACACACACACACACACACACACACACACACACACACACACACACCAGTCTATTCCATTTGTATATAATGCCTAAAGAGAGGTCTTGGCCAACTCTGGGGGGAAGGATTTCAGATTGTTACCTTCTTCTTGATATCTACTGGAATCATCTGGATTTTGTACAAGATACTATTGTGAATGTTAGAAATCAAGAAAGGGATGCAAGTGCTATAATCCTACAGACAGAATGTTAACTTAGTCTGTTCTTATTTCCCTCTGCTTTTCCACTTTTCACTTCTGTCCACCTTCCTCCTTCCAGGTAAGAATTCACCAGCTCTAAATCACCTTCCCTGACTTACCTCACCTGCTCAGGCTTCAGCATGACTTGAGCCCAACCACGTGTTTCTGCATTATATTTTAGCTGCTCATTGTGGCCTTATAATTGTACTCTAGCTTTCCACAAGCATACATCTTGCCTTCACACTTACAGACCTGCTGCACCTTCTGCTGCTGATCTAAGTACAGCCTGGAGTGTATAGATGCACTAGCAACTTCAAATGAAGACAGTGTATCCTTGGTGCACAAGTCAGAAATCTGATTTAGTTTGCAGGACTGGATAAAACCGGGGCCCAGGGTGAGAACACACAAGAAAATAATGTTGCTTTTGAAAAGGCTTTTGGAAACGAACTACAGAATCACCAGAAGGACAACTCCGCAATTCTAATGCTGGTTATGCCACTGTCAGCACCTTAAGCCAAAAAAGGCGGAGTAACCTGGAGTTAGACATTCTGTGCCTCAGTTTCCTTATCTACAAAAGGGGATGATGAAGAATAACCTCTCTGCCTCCTGACCAAACAAAATCAAATTACTTCTTTAAAAGATGTATTCTTGAACTAGGGCTTCCAGGTTAGCTCAGCTGGTAAAGAACCCACCTGTAATGCAGGAGACCCCGGTTGGATTCCTGGGTCGGGAAGATCTGGAGAAGGGATAGGCTTCCCACTCCAGTATTTTTGGGCTTCCCTGGTGGCTCAGACAGTAAAGAATCTGCCTGCAATGTGGGAGATCTGGGTTCGATCCCTGGGTTGGGGAGATGCCCTGGAGGAGGGCATGGCAACCCACTCTAGTATTCTTGTCTGGAGAATCCCATGGACAGAGGAGCCCAGTGGGCTACAGTCCATGGGGTTGCAGAGTCAGACATAGCTGAGGGAATAAGCACAGCACAGTCCAACACCCTTGAACTAAATACTTATTGGGTATTTACTATCACTAGAAATTATGCTACACACATTCTTGTGTAACCATCTAAGCAAGAGGCCCTGGAGATGGAGTCACAAGGAAGAATCTAATCAAACTACAAGGCACTTAATCTGTCTGTGCCTCAGTTTCCTCATTGTACAATTGTGAACTAAAATATACATGTCAGGGGCTGTGTGAATTAAGTGATATAATATGCCTTAACATGAAAAATAGTATTCAAATATATGACAACATGAAAATGTAGATATACAACTCTAAGAATTTTACAGCCACCATCATAATTGATCTTGACAGATATATTCTAGTCAAGCTTCACTCTAATACTATTTGAGCTTTACATTTAAGTCATGTTTTTAGTTTAGCCCAAATAAATTGTCAGCCAAATCTATTTTTAATTGTTTTACAATGTATTTGCAAAAGAATTTCTCATATTCTCCAATAACCATTCCAGCTATCAAATCATGCCATCATTATGTGAAAATATTCCTTTTTAATCATATCAGTTTGGGTCATATTTTATTGATATATAATATTCATATAGTACCTTACTAACCTTTTAACAAATATTAACTACTTAATTTTCATATATCCTTTGGAGATAAAATATTTTCCTGACAACTACTTTTATGCTTTACACAAAAACTTAAGTGTAATTAGAACACAGTGAATGAAAATATCTCAATTGTTACTTAATGTACTTACACATGGAAAAAAAGTTTTCCATTTCAATGCTTTTTCACTCTGAAAGTCAAGATAGCATTAAAATATAGGGAGAGATGGGAGGCAAACACATCTCACTAAGAAAGTAGCAAATGACAGAATTCCAGGAAATCCCAGGAAAACTGGAAATGGACAAGGTTTTCCTTAAGACTTCTGTATCACCCTTGATACCTTATTCCTGCTTGTAACTGTGAAGACAGTGCTCCTGAGTAATCCTCACCCTTGAAGCCTAGGTTTTTAAATAACTCCTGGATATTCTGGTAAAATAATCCATGCCACTAGAAGGAGAAGGGGATGACAGAGGATGAGATGGTTGTATGACATTATCAACTCAATGGACATGAGTTTGAGCAAACTGGAGATAGTGAAGGACAGGCTGGTGTGTTGTAGTCCATGGGGTCACAAACAGCTGGACATCACTGAACGACTGAACAACGAACAGCAACTAGAAGTTTACACATTATGCTATCTAAAAGTGCCTTCTCCAGAGATTAACCCAAAAGTATTTATGGGATGTTTAAATATTTGGGGGGTATTTTTTTGTGTTAAAATCATGTTCTAAAGTCAAAATTCATCCAAAAGAAAAGACGGCCATTTTAGATGCTTTCTGGACAACATGATATTGTATCCATAAATAAAATGATCAAAGATGAGCATATGTGTGTGTGTATAATATATATCGGGCTTCCCAGGTGGCACAGTGGTAAAGTGGTAAAGATTTCTTCTGCCAATGCAGGAGATGCAAGAGAAGTGGGTTCATCCCCTAAATGGAAGCCAAATATTTTATATACCTGGATGCTTATACAACCCTAACCCTAACCCTAACCCTAACCCTAATTGTATACAGAATGGTGTGAATCATAATACTATATGTAGAACCATGTAGTATCACTCACCACCATATACAATCAGGTCTAAGTGCATTTTTCATACGCCCAACTATCCTATTTGCCATTAAGAGAGCCACAGTTCCAAACATAATTGCTCCCCCATTCAAACATTTTCAGTGGCTCCCATGATTAGAGACCACTTTTTACATGTTTCTTTAAAGGGTCCCTATGCAAAGAAAAATGAAACCTTGGGGGAATGGGGTGATACACGTTGCTAAAATGAGGGAAACATCCTTGAAATCTTAGGTTGTAAATCAATCATTCATGTAAATTTGGGATCTCTTTCTTAGCAACCTCGACATGTTGACATTCTCCTGGGAGTTTACTATAATCTTTGCTCATCTCAACCTACACCAATTCCCCAGGTGATTTTACCCAAAGTCTTGACTTCAAATGGTTTTGGCATAAAGATGAGTTCCAAAAGGATATCTTTCTCTTGACCACTCCCCCAAAAGGTCAACACATCTCCAAGATCCCACACAACATCAACCCTTGGATGTGCTCACAGGCATCTCAGATTTGACTTGGCTGGGCAAGAATTAGCCTGAGCCATTGGGCTAAAATAACCACACAACACCATCCCCTGGTAAAGGCATGAGACACACTGATCAAGACTGCTGTTTTATAACCACGGCCTGAGGCACTTCAGGGAGGTGAGCATCAGCTTGTTGGCATTATTTGCAGATAACAGTGTGACAGATGATTTGCACCTGGTCTCAGAAAGTCTCCTGGAAAGCGGTGCCACCGAGGCTGACGATATGGCAAGAAAATGCCGAAGTGGCCAGCAGGGGACGGGAAACTCCAGTTAAGACGCCGTTTTGGTCTTCCTGGTCTCATGGCGTTCTAAGCACACACAGGGGGTTCTAAGAGTATGGCCTGGCATGGACTGTGGGTCTGCAGTACTGAGCCATGTTCCCGCACTGTTACTGGGGGTCCTATGAATCTTCTTTGGCACGAGTGGTAAAGAACCATCTACCAATGCAAGAGACATAAGAGTGGTGGGTTCAATCCCTGGCTTGGGAAGATCCCCTAGAGGAGGGCATGGCAACGCACTCCAGTATTCTTGCCTGGAGAATCCCATAGACAGAGGAGCCTGGTGGGCCACAGCCCACAGGGTTGCCAAGTGTCAGACATGACAGAAGTGACTTAGCGTGCACACACGCACAGCTCTTCTTCAGTAACCAAAGTCTGTCTAATGGACACTATCAGAGCCCAAAACTAAGCTCCCCAGCACTCTTCCTCATCTCAGAAAAATGAAAACTGCCTTCTCTTAGTTCCTCAGGACAAAAATATTGGGGTTATCTTCAACGCTTCACCTTTGCCCTGCCCATCTTGTCCATGAGTAAGTCTCACTGGCTTGCCTTGCAAACCATATCTAGAATCTAACCATATCTTACAGCCTTTACCACAACTACCGTATTCCCAGCTCCCCTTATCCCTGATCCATCACTAGGATTACCGCAGGAGCCTCAGAACTGCTTTCTCAGTTTCTGCCCGTCGCCTCCTGCAGTCTATCTTCAAGTCGGCAGCCAGAGGGATCCTGGTGAAACACATGCGAGAGGACACTCATCTGTACCAAAAAAGCCAAACTCCTGATTATCACTTACAAGGCCCTACTGGACTTGGCCATCATTACCTGCCTGACATCCCTCTCTACCATGCCCTCCCAGCATCCCAGCTGCTCCTCTGCACGCAAGGGACGCTCTCATCTCTGGGATACGCTGAGCCCTCTGCTGAGTGTTATTCCCCAGATGGCCCCTGAGTTAATTCCCTCATTAAAAGTCACGTTATCCATGAAGCTTCTTCAGTGACCTTATCTAACATTCATCACCAGGACCATCCAACATTTCCTATCCCTCTTCACTTTTATGTTTTTCTCTTGAGACTTATCACTCCCTAATAAACTCTCTTCCCTTAGGAGAATGCAAGCTCACCCAGAGCAAGAATTTTCACGTTTTATTCTCTACTGTGTTTCAGTGCCTGGGACAATGCACATAGCAGGAATTTAATAAATACTTGTGAACTAATAATGATAGTAGAATTAATATAAAGCAAAGTTTTTCTTTTTTTTAAGTATAGTCTGTTGGCATTCTAAGGCAGGTAGCTCCAGGCATCCCCTGGTACCCAGCCAATGCCCTCAGTGGCACTCCTCCTCCAGAAGGAGGGGACCAGGCCTAGGATAAAGCCCACCTCCTTCATATGCACAAGAGGCCTTGCTCTGCTCTGCCAGAGTTGCTCATAATGCCGCCCCTCACACCCGGACAATCCAGTTACACCATGCCTTCTGCTTCAAACATCTGCTGATTCCCAGGTTTCCTCCAGAGAGCTCTGATTCCACAATGAAAATCCAGTTTCCCTTTCACTGTTTCTGTGTCTTCTCCACTCTCACTGGGTGGTTAATGTCTTCCTCAGCAGCTCAGCTCCAATCTGTAAGTACTTATCTCATGATTAAGTTCATAACAGTCTCTTCCATTGACTGGAGGAGAGAGGATCTTAAAAGAAGCCAAGTTATTTCCATCACTTTACTTGGCTCAATATCCAGCACAAAGGTCAACACAGTGGAAGTGCTCAATAAACACCACTGAATGAATCCATAAGAACAAAACGGAAAGGAGGGAACCATGCAGAGAATATAATCCCCTCAACAGGAAAACTCCAAGACCTAGATCTGAGGCTACTACATGACCTACCACATGTTAAATGTGTCCGTTTCTTCACCCAAAGAGCAGACAGAATGAATACCTTCCCAACCTACCTCACAGAGGGTAGAGCTCAAACGGTAAAACAAAAGTCAAATATCCCATGAAATACTTTTTATCAATGTAAAGATCAAAAAATTTTGTTCTTTTTTTAAATCTCATAATTGATTCAGCAAACATGGAAATAACTAGATCAAAACCAGGTACATCTAATTTAAGAGTTTTCAGTAGTCACATATGGATGTGAGAGCTGGACAATAAAGGCTGTTGCTGCTGCTAAGTCACTTCAGTCGTGTTCGACTCTGTGCGACCCCATAGACGGCAGCCCACTAGGCTCCACCGTCCCTGGGATTCTCCAGGCAAGAACACTGGAGTGGGCTGCCATTTCCTTCTCCAATGCATGAAAGTGAAAAGTGAAAGTGAAGTTGCTCAGCCGTGTCTGACCCTTGGTAACCCCATGGACTGGCTCCTCCATCCATGGGATTCCAGACTCCTCCATCCATGGGATTTTCCAGGCAAGAGCACTGGAGTGGAGTGCCATTGCCTTCTCCGGCTAAGTGCTGCAAAATTGATGCTTTCGAACTGTGGTGCTGGAGCTGACTCTTGAAAGTCTCTTAAACAGCAAGGAGATCAAACCTGAATACTCTTTGGAAGGGCTGATGCTAAAGCTGAAGCTGTAATATTCTGGCCACCTGATGCAAATACCTGACTCATTGCAAAAGACTCTGATGCTGGGAAAGAGTGAAGGCAGATAGAGAAGAGGGCAACAGAGGATGAGATGGTTGGATGGCATCACCAGTTCAATGGACGTGAACCTGGGCAAACTCCAGGAGATGGTGAGGAACAGGCATGCCTGGCGTGCTGTAGTCCATGGGATCGAGCAGAGTTGGACACAACTTGGCAACTGAACAACAACAACCTGTAACTCAGACGGTAAAGAATCTGCCTGCCATGCAGGAGACCCAGGTTTGATCCCTGGGTCAGGAGGATCTCCAGGAGAAGAGAATGACAACCTACTCCAGGATTCTTGCCTGAAGAATTTCATGGACAGGTAAGCCTGGTGGGCTACAGTCCATGGGGTCCCAAAGAGTAGGACAAAGTAACTAACACTTTTACTTTTTTTCACATATCTAATATAACTATGCCTCTACTGGCTTACAACAACATTCAAACAGTGTTGTCCAAAAAGAATGTTAAAATACAGGTTATATATTCTCTATGTATATGGAGGGAAAGCTATGTTATAGAATATAAATCACTGCATACAGAGGACTATAATTTGATATTCATTACACTTTACTAAATAAAATGATATAGAACTTTGCAGCAAACTTTAATTCTTATTACCTGTTTTAAGAGGCAGTAAATTCAAGAGCTAAAAGCATAGGCTCTGGAGTCTGTCCATTTAGCTTTGACTAACAGTACAGTCTAACTTTTAGAAAATTAGCTCCTTCTGATTCAGTTTCACATAAGTTAAATATACATAATAAAGCACATTCCTCATAGAGTTGTTTAAGAGAATTAAAGGAGATAACACATATAAAGAGTTAGAACATTGCCTTGCACATAGAAATTACTCATTAAATTTTGGCTATTATTAATGTATTCATGACTCTTGAAATTTAAAGATGTTTCCATATATTTTTCTGTACTGATATCAAACTAACAAATGTAAAGAAAGTTGAAAAATCAAAGTTTTCAAAGTATTTCATCCCAGAATAGATCTCTTTGTCTTGATATCTCTGCCGCCACCTCAATCTTGCCTTAGAGGGCCTGTGCCAAAAACAGCACTTAGATGGAACACACATGTTGGGAATCAAAAGAGAAGAGGAAGTCGCTCTCATGTGCCTTAAGGCGGCATCCCCCTATCTCCCCTTCCCCCCTGCCCCCAAGCCTAGGCTACCCTGTGACACAACCGCAGCGTGGAATGAGGTTGCAATCGCCCACTCAGAGGTGTAATTAATAGAAAAAAAAAAAAGCAGAGACATCACTTTGCTGACAAAGGTCCATTTGGTCAAAGATATGGTTTTTCCAGTAGTCATGTATGGATATGAGTGTTGGACCATAAAGAAGGCTGAGCCCCAAAGAAATGATGCTTCTGAACTGTGGTGTTGGAGAAGACTCTTGAGAGTCTCTTGGACTGCACGGAAATCCAACCAGTCAATCCTAAAGGAAATCAATCCTGAATATTCATTGGAAGGATTGATGCTGAAGCTGAAGTTCCAATACTTTGCCACTTGAGGCAGAGCCGACTCATTGCAAAAGACCCTGATGCTGGGAAAGACTGAGGGCAGGAGCAGAAGTGGGTGATAGGGGATGAGATGGTTGGATGGCATCACTGACTGAATGGACATGGGTTTGAGCAAACTCCAGGAAATAGTGAAGGTCAGGGAAACCTGGCGTGCTGCAGTTCATGGGGTCACAAAGAGTCAGACATGACTTAGCGACTGAACAATAACGACAAAGATTAGGTTAACTGTAGGTAACCTAAGGTTAACTGATGTTGGTCTTACTGTCTTACTATCCACTTCCTCCTCCTTTCCCACTCATTACAAAAAGAATCCAGAATTCCTTCTCTATCAGCACTAGGCCTGAACTTCTATCACCTGTCTCACCCTCAGCTCTGAAAGCCATGGAAGAGTGCAAACGCCTAGGAATAAAACCAGATCTGAAGACCTGAACTTTGATCCTAATGATACTGTCCGGAGTAAGTCAATGGGGCTTTCTGTGTCTTAGTTTTCTAATCCTTAGAGCTGCAATATGACTGCTTAACATGACTACTCATGAGGCTTTAAGGCAGGAGTAAAAAGGAAAATAAACATGGGGAAAACACTTGGAAATTTATGAGAATCACACAAATGAAATGTAATTCTAATATACGATTCCTGGCTCATTCGCTTTCCTCCCTATTTAGACACTGATCTTGACCCTTGGAGCCATGCCATTACAAAGATTTCTCTGATAAGAAGAAGTTATATTCAAAGAGAGAAAAATAATTTATTTAAACCACAGGGTTAGAAAGGTGATGGATATGACTATAAATAACACGCAACCTCTGCATTTAAAAGTACTGAATAAGCACCAAAATCCTTAAGATTTTTTGAGAAGCAAAAATACTCAATCAGCAGTGAATATCAATAAGGCTAAAATGGATTGCCTGTGGATAGCAGAAAGAAATAAAAATTAGGTCATATACTGAGCTCCATTTGTGTTTATTCCAAAAAAAAAAAATGTAACATTTTCTTTCTCTGCCAAAGACAAACAATCTCTCTGGACAAGGTAAGAATGCAACTACGTGAAACAGATGCTTCCACCCAATTAAAAGATAAGCAGGGAAGGGAAAATAACGACAACAGCAAACAAGCCTAACACTTCTTGAGCACCTCAATGCCTTACATGGATTATCTCATTACTCCTCACAGCAACCTGTTTGATAGTTTTTCTTCCTTCATTCTAGATAGATTAAGAATTAGAGAGGAAAATTACTTGTTCAAGATAACACCTCTAGTAAAGTACTCAAATGGAGTTTGAAACATCTTATCCAATCCCAAAGTTTAGATTTTTACCACAACTTCATGCTCCCTCTGCCAAAATAACCAGCAGCTCTTCTAAAACTCAAGGGAAGTGGGGATTCTTCAAAGATTTTTAGTACCACTACGGATGACATGCACAAATCAAGAGTGAAGTGGAAATGATCTTACGCAGGAATAGGAAATGGGATGGTTGAATCAATATTCTCTGGCAGGTCCATTGTCAATACTGAAAATGGTGCCATCATCTACAAACAGTAGGGAATTCAGTATCTAGTGGCTAAAGAACCTTTCCAAAATTTAAGTCCAATAGGTGAGATGCAGAAGTGCTGAATGTGGTAGATGAGAAAAAGAGCGTACTAGCTTTCATAGCTTTTAACAAAACTTGAATGAGAACTTGTGTGTGTGTTCTATAAATAGGGTGATAAAAGACAGAAGTAACATTTGGGGATCCATGGCAAGAGGGAATATGAGAAGAAAGGCCATAGAGCAAGAAACTGGATAAAAAATCACTAATAATTTCTTCCCTCAATTGACTATCCCAGCTCACTCAAATGATGCAAAAAACCAAGCATAACATGAGGAAGAAACTGCTCAGTTGATGACTCACAGATGGTGTTCAATCTCATTTGACTTAAAACTGGTAAGAAAAATAGGCTCCATAGAAAAATGAATATATATATATATATTGTTAAAATGTGTTCAACTATCAGTCAGATCTCCCCTTGAAATAAAATTCTAGGGTTTTCATCTTGACCAAGATTCTTGGTTGGACCAATGTATTCTTTTAAACAAAAGAAATCTACAACAAAACTATAGCCATCTCCAAGGAGTCTAACTGAAATTTTTACATCATTTTGGGATTAACATTTTTTTGAAAAAAAAAAAAAAAAAAAGTTTTTCCATAAGGATACTACTCTGCCATTATAGAGTAAATTAAAACTAAATTACTTTTTATTCAAAAACTCCATTTTTCTGTGTTAGTAGTAAATTGCTTTTAGTTGGGGTTTAGAGAAGCAATGATTAATCACTTCTGCCCAGACACCTAAAAAAGCCAGTTACTGGAGTTATACTTTGGTGAGATTAAAGAAGTGAGCTACAGCTTGTTGACCATGAGGGGTGCCCACCTGAAGCGGGTCGCACCACAAACCCATCTTTTCTTTCCTACGACGGCCAGCGCCACAATTACTGCCCTTTTCCCGCCTCGTGTTTTCCCTTCATTCGTCAAAGCCAAGTTTCTCAGCCAGCAAGGGGCCTCTCACCTTAAGGGCCTCCAGCAGGGTGACCCACGTGCACGGGCATTCACTGGCAGTTCCAAGACAAGGCAAACGGAAAGAAGGGAGGTGACAACAGGAAAGAAGCAGAGAAACACAAGGGCAGGAGGGGATGAGAAGGAGCAGCAAGACGGAGAAATAAAGGGGAAGCAGGAGAAGAGAGAGAAAGCACGATACCAAGAAAAAGAAACGGTGGCCAAAGAGGCCCAGGCTAAGGAGAAAAGGGAAGAGGACCCCACAGGCAGATGCTGAGTTACTGCCTCTTCTTACTTGTCTTCCCCGCACGGAAAACAGAGTAACAACTCCTGGGTGCCTCACCTGGATGAGTTCGTCCAGCTCGGTTGAATTGACACAGGCGTGTTGGGAAATAAACGTCTGCTTCTGGATCACGATGGTGGTCCGCTGGGAAATCTCGTGAGGCTGCTCCAAGGCTTTGAACACGGTGGCTCCGATGATGAGATAGAGGACGACCACCAGGAAAATCGTGGAGACCGTCTTCCATTTCATAACATTGATGGTCGTGTCACTCTCCACCCGGGAAGCAAGCACGGTGGGTTTGGTGGAGAAGGAGAGCCTGGGTTTGGAGTTCTGAGCAGCAGACTTAGGATCCAGCAAATCAGGGGCCGCCACTGCCAACAACAGAGAAGGGAGGTTAGAGGGGTCAGCAAAAGTGGTCTGGACTCCGCCTGCTATCCTGGTGAGAGCTCCAGAGCCTAAACCAGAAGTGTGCCCATGAGGTCGCATCCAGGACCGTATATGAGGTTCAGGGAGAAGGGGGTGGGTCTCAGCTCTCTGCTGCTATTGGGGTTTCCAATGGGAGGAGGAAAAAACCAGGAGGTGGACCAAGAATCTTAAAAAAAATGAATAAAAGAATGCCTGTGGTCTTCCTAATTAATTTAACAATGTATACCTGTCCAATGTGCTAGTGAACACATTTGCAGAACTCCTAAGAGTTGGTGGTACTAAAACTAGCTATCTAAATGCTCATAAAGAAGGCTAAGGTACTATTCCTATTCTCAAGAACACTCTATATCACAAGCAAATTATCTAAAAATTCGTTACAATAAAGGGACTGTATTATAAGTGAATTTGCACTCCAGACATTGTTGCTCAAAGTAAAACATTAGTAATTATCTGGTAAAACCTGATGGCAAATAAACCACTCAATAGCTCTATCATTTATTTTTGCCCGTGTCCAAAGTGGGCTCATGATTAAGTATTCTCTGTATTTTGTTATTCAATCTCTGATATCTTGAAAAAAGAAAAACAAAAGTATTGTCACCCATTCTGGCTCAATCACAGGTGCAGCCAAGAGATGACATGTTCTTTCCATTTCAACAATGAACATTATCAAGAAAAAAAAAATTAAAACCTTGTCTCACACCTTAGACCTACAGGCTCTGTACAAAGCTAATTGCTCCATTAGAGTGGATTTATGTTTCTCTTACAAATTCCCATATACTCTGGGGTGACTCTAAATCCATTTATTATTTATCTCAGCTGTTCCAAAATATCATTAATGGATTTATTTTTAGAAAATTCAAGAGATACTAGACTTCCACTTGCTAAAGGGAAAATAAGCCATTTACTACAGAGTATTTGATTGGAAAGGCAACACTGAACCAAAAGGGGTAATAGAATGGCTGTAAGATGGGACACTTCAAAATATCATTAACTCGGACGGAATAATTGATTTACCATCCATAATTCTTACAAATATAAGTAAAATTACTTTGTTGTTGTTGTTGTTATTTAGTTGCTAAGTCACGTCTGACTTTTTTCAACTCCATGGCCGGTCAGGCCTCTCTGTCCATGGGATTTCCCAGGCAAGAATACTGGAATTTCCTTCTCCAGAGGATCTTCCCAACCCCAGAGATTGAATCCACGTCTCTTGCGTTGGCAGGTGGATTCTTTACTGCTGAGCCATAAGGGAAGCCCAAAATTACTTTGGTATTTAATAAAATTATAACCTAATCTGAATAACCAGAGAAGGCGATGGCACCCCACTCCAGTACTCTTGCCTGGAAAATCCAATGGACGGAGGAACCTAGTAGGCTGCAGTCCATGGGGTCTCGAAGAGTCGGACACAACTGAGGGACTTCACTTTCACTTTTCACTTTCATGCATTGGAGAAGGCAATGGCAACCCACTCCAGTGTTCTTGCCTGGAGAATCCCAGGGACAGAGGAGCCTAGTGGGCTGCAATCTACGGGGTCGCACAGAGTCGGACACGACTGAAGCGACTTAGCAGCAGCAGCAATCTGAATAACACTTTTTAGGTAAGTACATAAGAAATACCTATGCAATTGCACCCAAACATCATACAGGTAGCTGAAATTACTTGAAAATAAGAAGGGAATAAGGAGTGTCAATTTTCACATGACTACATACTCTGCCCTCTTGTCTACCACTGTGAGTTAAATGTAGGACCGCCACAGTTGGAGTTCATAAAATAAATCATCTGTGCCCATCTGAAAGAAGCTTTGCAAACAAAGCCATGTGAAGCACCAGAACTAAGTAAGGAGTGTTGTGTAATGATGGCAGGTAACAAAGCGCTCCTCAATCAGCATAACTCTGAATGATTCGGACTTTGAAGGGAAGTCAGGGCCCTGACGAAGTAACTGTAGCCTGGGCTCCAAGTGGGGATTCCACATAAGTACAGGTCATTTCAGCAGATTCAAATGGTTCAACTTGCTATGCACAGATATGTACACATTTCCCTCCTGATACTGTCACCTGCTTCAAATAAAACCACAAATTAGCAGACACCTTTTAACATGTGATATTCATAAAGGAAACTTCATCTCAAATAAGCATTGGATATGTGTTTCATGACTACAGACCAGGGGGTCTGGACTGTAGACCACAGAGTCCCACACGACTGATCAACTAAGCATGGCACAGCATGTGTTCAAGGCTTTAATTTTTTGAAACATTTTAATAGAAATGTTGATAACAGCTGAAATTACTGTCATCTGCTGTCTAGCCACCTCACCCCACCTCCAAGCTGCTTAGTGAGTCTCAGTGAAAAATAAAGGTCATCATCTAAAATTAAGCCATCTTTGGAACAAAAATAACAGAAAATCACTCAGAAACTCCACATTATCTCTCTGAAGGAAGCTGTCCAAGCCTTTCCTCCCCAGTTCTCTGTGCTCTCTTCTCATCTTTCTGATTTTTCCCATCACTGATTTCTTGTCTGCAGCACTGGAAAACACCAAGACCATTTACCTTGATGCTTCCAAATCCCAATCCTAAATTGCAATGCCAAACTAAGATATTATATGATTAGGGGGAAAAGGAAGAGATTTTTTTTTAAGACTGTGTGTGTACTGTGTGTAATAAGCTAAAACATTTCCTGGTGTATTTTAATTCTTTTAAGTTATTGCTTTTTCTTTTTAATTAGTAGAAGTATATATAATGCACATTTGGCAGACAGAATGGGCAGAACCTGGTGAAACACCAAAATAAAAAACAACAGTCTTTCCGCACGAATATGGGGAACCCTCTGGGTTTCCATCTCCATGTCGTTTGATGTATGATCATGAAGAGAAGCTCCTTAGAATAAGGAATCAAAGATTCACCCCTTCCACACACTCTGGGCACCATCACGCCCTCCCTTCTCTGCCTGCAGCACCTCACAGCCTCCGCTTAATCCTAGCCTCTCATCCGCACCCACGTCTGTCTTCTTCGTTCCCGGCCACAACTGACGACTCAATTCCAGGAGAAATGGGCTTTTTTTCAGCACCACTGCCTATGCCACCGCGCTGCGGGCAACAAGTGTGACCAGGGTCACCCGTCGGGCGACTCCCAAGAGCTGACCCTCCTCCTTCGGAAACTCCCCTAAGTGTCCCAAACCTACACCCAAGACATGCAAAACGCCCAGGCACCCGCGGGAGAGTGGGGAGAAGCAGCCAGGAGTGGATCCGGGGATAGCTTTACCTCCAACCCCAGATTGGGATCCAGCACCTTGGACGGGAAACGAAAGGTGGAAAACGTCCGCGTGCTGCCAGCGGGGCTTTTACAACCCTCCCGGGACTGGCTGGGACGGAAAACGCGCGGCGGGAGATGGGGAGGGGGGGTACCCGGGGGTCTCACCTCCTGCTCTATAGCCGGCTCTCTCCCGCGAGGCGCTGGGAAGCATGAGGCATGCAGCATTCACAATTTTTTTTTGTTTGTTTTTGGAAAAAGACGGACTTGAAGCTTTTACAAACAACACGCCATTGTACTCACTTATTCAGAGACGGGCTGCGCGCTCCGAGCTGCACAGGCAGGCATTTTTTTTCCCCCGGCTTTGTTTTACAAGGTGGGGAGAGCCAGGGCTGGACGCGGGGAGGGAGGAGGGGAGCGTGAGAAGACACGGAATCGCGGGAAGGAGGGGACACCCGCGGGCCGGGCAGAGGGCGAGGCCGAGGCCAAGTTGGGCTGGGGCGCCGCCGCCCCCGCGCGCGCCTGCGGCCGGGCCCGGGTCACCCGGAGAGCGCGGGCGACCCGGGTCCCGCGCCGGCCCGCAGCCGCCGCCGCCGCCGCGCGCTCCGCCCCGGGCTGCGCGCTGGCCCGGCCCCGGCGCGGCGCGGCGCGGGGGCGGTGGGTGCAGCCCGAGCGGCCGTGCGCCCCGGCGTCTTTGTGCGCGAGCCTCGCTCAGCCCCTCTTCGCATGTCTTTGTGCGTCTCCCCGGCAGAGCCCTCGGCGCCCCGGGGGCGAAGGTGGGGATGGCACGGTCTGGGCGCGCCGGGCGCCCTCCAGCTCGCAGCTCGGCCGGCCGCCGCCGCTCTCCCTTCCAGGCTCGCTCCTTTCCCTCCTTTCGGAACTCCCTCCCCCTGGGCTCCCCGCCCCCCCTTCCCCGTCCGTCTCACCGCCTGGGCTCGCCTCCCCGCCAGCCCTGCGAACCCAACCCTCGCCTCGTCTCCCCTGGCTCTTCCGAGGCCCCCCCTCAATCCGCGTCCCTGCCTGCGGGCCCAGCCCTTGGGTTCACCTGCTGCCTCTTCTCCTCTCAGACCGGTCCGCTAACCCTGCCCCCTCTCTCTACATCCTCACTCACGCTCTCGGGTACACCCGGCTCCAACCTGTCTCCTTCCAGGTCGGGTTGCAAGGTGTGGGACCGAGCTTTAGGGAGCGGGGTCCTGGGCTCCAGCACGTGGGCATCCTCTCCTCCCTCCCCCACCAGGGCTGTACAGAAACGTACCCCCTGAGATCCCTGGAGTGGGGGCAGTAATAAGGATGCTGATTTCTTCCAGCCCGCGCCTGGGGAAGGTTTATCAAGCCCCAGCGACCTCCACCCCCCATCTTCCAGGGTGCTGGACCTGGGCAACTAGCTTTTGTCAGCACAACGTTGATCGAATCGGGGAGGGCACCGGGAGCCAGGGTGAACACATTTAGGGATGCAAAGGAAATGAAAGAAAAATCCATTTGGTTCTCAGGGCAAGACCTCTTTGGCCGGGCACAGAGGTTGCGAATGTGGTCGGTGGGGACCCCCGGACCTCAGTCTGAACTCGGTGCTCTGCGCGCACCTCCGCACCCGGATCCTAGCTTGTCAGGAACCTAGACGTCTCCCAGACTGGCAGACCGCCACGCTGGGACCGCTGGACTCCCGGCGATCGGGGAGCGGGGGAAGGGGGGGGGCGGCGGGAACCGAACCCGCACGAGAGCGGGCAGAAAGTGGGCAGACGCCCGGCTGCAGCTGTGATGGACAAGTCTCGCCGCACACAGGCTGTAACGGAACTTCAGCCGGTTTGTAAACTCTATCCTCCTTCCCACTTGCGCAGCGGGAATCCCCTGCTGCCCTCCGCCCTCCCACCTCCAGCGCTGTGAGAGAGTTTATGTTCCAGAACCGCTGCTCGGTCAGATTGGAGCATTTCCCCAGGGACCAGGAGAATTTCCTCGCGTAAAGCTATAGACGTGAAGGAGGGAGGTAAAGCGGAAAGGCTCTGGATTGTAAAAAGAACGCTGTATGCGAGGCTGTAGCCATCAATGATTTGAAATGCCAAATTACTTTTTAAATTCCAGAATAGACTCAGCTGGCTGTCTCCTTCTTTCTCCTATTAAAAATATTTCCCTTATTAGGAATTCCTTCCTGGTGGAATTGAAACGGTGTTCTTGACTTCTGCTCTCAATAATAAAATAATCGGATGTCCTTTGTAAATTGTGAATCTGATCCTCTCACTCGCCGACGTAAAACCCTTTCATGTAAGGCGCTTCCTGGTCTGGCTGCTTTTTCTCATTCCTGGCTTCTGTACATATTGTCAGCTTGCGTCACACACCTTCCCCAGTTCTCTTCCCAACTTTACTTGACTAAGATCCTGCATCAGTATGGTTCTCCAGAGAAACAGAACAAATAAGGTGTGTGTGTGTGTGTGTGTGTGTGTGTGTGTGTGAATTTTATTTTGCTTCACACAACTATGGGGGCTGCCAGGTCCATCTGAAATCTCTAGGATAGTTCTGGAAAATCAGGCAAGAGTTGATGCTTCGGTCTTGAATTTCCTTTTTTCTAGAAAACCTTAGTTGTGCCCTACCCACATCATCAAGGGTAATCTTTCCTTAAAGTCTACTGATTGTAGATGTTAACCGTATCTACAACATACCTCCACAGCACCACCTAGGCAAGTATTTGATGAAATAGCTGGGTGATCTAGCCTAGCCAGGGGCTTCCCTGGTGGCTCAGACTGTAAAGAATTCACCTGCAATGCAGGACACCCAGGTTCTATCCCTGGGTGGGAAAGATACCCCGTAGGAGGAAATGGCACCTCGCTCCAGTGTTGTTGCCTGGAGAATCCCATGGGCAGAGGAGCCTAGCAGTCCATGAGGTCCCAAGAGGCAGACATGATTTAGCGGCTAAACCACCACCACCATAGCCTAGCCAAGGTGACCCATGAAACTAACCATCGTGGGTCTTACTCTCCAGATCCCCCAGCTGTTGAAGTTTCTCCTGAACCCTAGTCTGGCGTCACACTTACACTTCTGTGTGTGCACCTCTCACATTGTGCTGTGCTCCTTTAACCAGACTGTAAGCTCAATTTAGTAAGCTCAGTTCCTTAATCAGACCGTAAGCTCAGTTCAGTAAGCTCAGTTCCTTAATCAGACCGTAAGCTCAGTTGAATACTCATTGGAAGGACTGGTGCTGAAACTCCAATACATTGGCCACCTGATGCAAAGAACTGACTCATTGGAAAAGACCCTGATGCTGGGAAAGATTGAAGGCAGGAGGAGAAGGGGACCACAGAGGATGAGATGGTTGGCTGGCGTCACTGACTCAATGGACATGAGTTTGAGCAAGCTCCGGGAGTTGGTGATGGACGGGGAAGCCTGGCATGCTGCAGCCCATGTAGTTACAAAGAGTCGGACACGGCTAGGTGACTGAACTGACTACAGTTCACTTAGGATATAAACCATGGCTCTATGTTCCCCATAGTATCAACAGTAACCAGTGACTACAGATAAATAGGTGTTTGATAAACATATGAATGAAACTGATTGCAGACATCATTTACCTGACCTCCTTCTAGGCTTTTGGAACTAGGTAGCTTACATTTATAGAAAACGAAATGAATTCACTTCAGAATCATTTTCTACCGTATTATAGGCTTCTTGTTCTCCTAGTAAAATAACCCTAAACATTTTGCATATCCTTTTTTTTTTTTTAATTTTCCCCTTTTAATTAACAACTTGATGGTTCTTTTCTGTTGCATTTGGGTCTTTTGCAAATTTAGCCACCCCTTGCCAAGCACTAGTCCTCTGTCCAGTTGGCTAATGCTTGCTAAAGTGGGAGATTAACTCATAGTTTAAATCTGCCTGTGGGGACTTCACTGGTGGTCCAGTGGTGAAGAACCGCCTTGCAGTGCAAGAGAAGCAGTTCAATCCCTGGTGAGTTAACTAAGATCCCACATGCCGTGGAGCAGCTAAGCCCATGTACTGCACAGCGGCTACTGAGCCCATGCACTCTGGGGTCTGTGGACTACAGCCAGAGAGTCCGTGCGCCGTAACAAAAGGCTGAGTAATGTAGTGAAGACCCCGCAGCCTGCAACTAAGACCAGATGATGCCAAATAAGTAAGTAAATAAATATTTTAAATAATAAAAATAAATAAATGTGCCTATGTAGTGCCTCCCTTACTCACGGGATGTAAGACACCACCAGTCCCAAATGTTGATTGGCCATTTTCCCTTCTCTCAAGTCAGGTGCTGCAGTGGTCTTTCAGGTCCCCTTTGCATATCCTCATATCACACACACACACACACACACACACACACTCATTTACACACACACACATGCAGAGACACTTACACACAGACACACACACACGTACATATAGGGCCGGGGGTAGGGGGCCACAGATTTAACTTACAGAGACATTAAATTAAAATTTTAAAAACAAACAAAATTTAAAACTTTGACATTAGTAGGAATCATTCCAACAAGCTAGCCTCACCTCACAACTAATTCAAAAGAACCAAGAAACTAGTCTCCACACTGACTCTAGCCCCATACAGTCCCTCAGTTAAAGCTTCCTACTCCTTTAAGAGCTTTCTTGTGCTTACTCACCATGTTTGAGATAAAAGGGAAAAAGGGGGAATAGACTAGTTTGTGTATCATTGCAACTGGAGAAACAAGGAAATGAGATGGTTTATCTTGTTTAATTTTACGTCTGCATTTCAGGGCATCTTCCGTGGTGGCTCAGAGGTTAAAGCATCCGCCTCCAATGCGGGAGACCCGGGTTCCATCCCTGGGTCGGGAAGATCCCCTGGAGAAGGAAATTGCAATCCACTCCAGTATTCTTGCCTGGAGAATCCCATGGATGGAGAAGCCTAGTAGGTTACAGTCCATGGGGTCGCAAAGAGTCGGACACGACTGAGCGACTTCACCTCCACCTTCAAAGGTGGTTTAGAAAGACTAGATGAACTCTATTTCTTTCATGCTCCCAGCCCCAGGCTATGCAACACCTGCTAACTTTATTTTACTGGATGGGAAACCCTGAAATACAAAATAAAAATTCTGCACCCCAAATTCCATACTCCCTTCATTCCAGGGCTTTCAAATTCTGTTGTGCTCAACTAGAAGCAAGAAATCTACACTACTTCACTTTCATGTTTGATTTTCTTTTTGACCTTGCCCTACTCAAAGATAAAACAAAAAACAAAACAGAACATGCCACTGACTTTTCCATAGTTCCATTCAGGCCTGGAATTTTACAATCAAGGTCACTTCTATAAGTAACCTAACTCTGCCACTTGTGAACGATGTGAATTTGAGGGAGTCCTTCTCTCTCTCTGACCATCGGTTCCCTCATCCATAAAATAAGAATACTACACTGAACTTGCAAGAGATTGTTGTAAGAACTAAACACATATATATGTTTAACATTGCAGGTCCTCAAAAAGATTTCGTTCTCTCTTGTGCTTGACCTAACCCAATGAACCAGGGGGCTCCCAGCCGAACAAGACCACCAACAGATCTCAACTCTCTAATAAATCTTGTCATCTATTTAATCCTCTGGAGAACACAGTTGCACAGGTCTAAAATGAGGGAAATGCATCACATTTATCAAATGCCTATTGAGTACCTACGAGGAACCAAACAGAAGCTCTGTGGCTAGAGCAAGGCTATGGCTTTCATTAGCTTATGGTCCAGAGGGGGAAGGTGCTAAATAAACCTAACATGAAAATTCTGAAAAGTGCAATAAAGAGAAGGTATGGAACACAATGAGAGTACCTAACGTTGGACGGTCCAGGAAGGCCTGTAAAAGGTGACATCACAATTGGGCCCTGATGATGAGCAAGGGCAGAGAGGGGGAGACATAATGTAAGGAAAGAGCTTCCTCAGCAGAAGGTGAAGCTTGTGGCCCTTCCTTGTGGTGGGAAGAAGCTTGGAGAATGTGGGGAGCTCCGAGAGGAAGACTGGTGACAGACAGCAGTCAAGCTAAAGAGGCAGGCAGAGACCAGGTATTAATGCCTTGGATTTTAATTACTGGGACTTTGATGAATTTTCATCTAACTTCATCACATGGCATTTAAAAGAAATCACTCTGGTTGCTACACGGGGAATAGACAGGAGATGGACAAAAATGGAAACATGTACCCAGGGAGTTAGATGCTCTTGCTTAGTGCAGGTGAGAACTTTGTGGTGACTTGGATGGGAGCGGAAGAGAGGATAAGAGAGGTGGCATCAGTAGATCAACTGGGAGGAAACGCTGGGGGAGAGTGTGGCCATTATCCCAGAGGTTCTAGTTCATGCAAACTCAGAGGAGTCAACAGCTATAGGCAGTACTTCTGTGAAATGCCTGCCTGATATGGTCCCTCCAGGGCCACTTACCTTCCCTGCTAATGGCTGTTATGTTTCCTGTGGGACTCACCCCTGATTGCAGGTGCTGTGTGTGTCCTGGGCCTCAGTAACACAGTCACGATTTCTTGGTCTTTCAGTTGGCTCAGGCACAGGCCTATGGCCCACTCAGTCAATGGAACCTATGCCAGGATTTCCGAGGAAAGAGACTTTCCTGCTATACCTCTCACCTTGAACCTGAAGGTTTGGGAGACTATTATGCCAGCAAGAGAAGAGAAGTTACCTAAGAATGAAGCCAGTAAAGCACAGATAGAACCAAAATGACCAGGTCCTTGTGACAACATTTGATCAGTTCCCTGTATCAAACTACACCATAAGCCACACACATTTTCTTGTTGTATAAACCAATTGGTCTTGAGATTTCTGATACTAGAAAGACCTAATCAAAACATTATAAAGCAAGGAACTGGAGGAAGAGAGAAATGATTTACTTATATGGGGATGTCTAAATTGACCCCCAATGATTCCTGGTGCTAGTATTCATGCCTTGCAGTAAACCCATCCCCCTCAAATGTGGGCTACCAATGAACAAAATGAAGTGTAAGCAATGGGATGCCTCTTTCCAGGTTAGGTTATAAAAAGACTGTGGCTCTCCTCCTGTGCGTGCCCTCTTACTCTGGGGTAAGGGTCTTGGATCTTTCCCTCTGGTGGCAGCCAACTTCCGTGTCGTAAGGGAGAGGAGAAGCCTGTGTGAACCTGGAAGTGAGTCTCCTATGCTCTTCTCACAGCCACATAAGTGAGCTTGGAGGCCGACCTCTCTCCCTTCGAGTCAGGAGATCGCTATAGTCATAGATAACACCTTTTGAGAGTACAGCCTCTTGAGAGACCGTGAATCGCAACTACCCAAGTAAGTTCCTTCCAAATGCTTAAGCCTCAAAAACTGTGAGATCACCTACAGGAAAACATAGGCAGAACACTCTTTGACATAAATTGCAACAGTACTTTTTTTTGAGGGAGAATCCATCTCCTAGATTAATGGAAATGAAAACCAAAATAAACAAATGATGAAACTTAAAAGCTTTTGCATAACAAAAGAAGCCATAAATAAAATGAGCAGACAACCTAAAGAATGGGAGAAAATAGTCGCAAAATTAGATGACCAACAAGGGATTAATTTCCAAAATACACAAACAGTACATATATACATACACATATGCATATTAGTCTATATCAATATATAACTGAATTATTTTGCTGTACACCTGAAACTAATACAACATTGTACATCAATTATACTTCAATTGAAAACATTAAAAAAGAAAAACTAAGAACCGTAAATGTTTCTTTGTTTTCAGGTGCTAAGTTTTGGGATAATTCTCCATGCAGCAACAGATAGTAATACAACCTCTAAGAGTTAAATTCCAAGTAAGCTGTGAAGTATCAGTCAGACCTGAGTTGTGAAAGTTACTTTAAGAAGGCAGTTCCTCAAAAGCCAAAGTGAGGCTTCCCTGGTGGCTCAGCTGATAAAGAATCCACCTGCCAATGCAGGAGACACGAGCTCAGTCCCTGATCCAGGAAGATCCCACATGCTCAGGGCAATTAAGCCCATGCATCACAACTACTGAACCTGTGTCGAGAGGCCAGGAGCCACAACTATTGAAGTCTACCCCCCCAAGAGCCCGTGCTCCGCAGCGAGGGAAGCCACTGCAGTGAGAAGCCAGCACATTCCGGCTAGAGAGCCGCCCCCTCTCACCACAACTAGAGAAAAGCCCGTGCAGCAAGGAAGACCCAGCACAACCATAAATAAATTACAATTTTTTTAAAAGGCCAAAATGTATTTATTTTGAAATATTCATAAACCTAAAGTTGAAATATGTCGATCAGAAGGGAAGTTGGACTTATAAGGAGAAGAGCAAAGAAAACAAAGAGGTAGATGGAGGCAGTGCCCATACATGAATTGTCTCAAGCAGTAGGTCTCAGGCTGGAGTGATGCAGAAGGAGAAGGGGACGACAAAGGATGAGATGGCTGGATGGCATCACCAACTCGATGTACGTGAGTGTGAGTGAACTCTGGGAGTTGGTTTCATGGGGTCGCAAAGAGTCGGACATGACTGAGTGACTGAACTGAACTGAACTGAACTACTGACGCTCACCATCACAGAGGTGGTTTCTGCAGTGATAAGAAATTGGGCGAGATGACAACTCGGGCCCTCTGCCCAGGGTTGGCAAATCACGCCAGGCACTGGTGCATATCAGCATTCACTCTCACTGTTAAGCACCACTGTGTATCAGAAGGGGCTTCCCTGGTGGTTCAGCGGTAAAGAATCTGTCTGCAATGCAGGAGACCAGGGTTCGATCCCTGGGTCAGGAAGAACTCCTGGAGAACAACAAACCACTCCAGTATTCTTGCCTGGAGAATCGAATGAACAGAAGAGCCTGGCAGGCTACAGCCCTTGAGGTAGCAGAGAGCTGGACATGACTGAAGTGACTGAGCAGGCATGCACATGTATCAGACAGGCATTTTTCTAGTACTTAGGGATACACTCTAGGAAAAAAGACACACCAAATCGTTCTAATCATGGAGTCAAAATAAGGAAAGAATCACACCAGTGAAACCATGTCTGTGTTTATTGGAAAAATGTCATCAAGTTACTGAGGGGGTTTCAGATTAAAGTACCTCACCCTAAAAAATGAAAAAAAAAATGTCATTTTTTTCACTAAACTTTGCAAAATTTATCAAGAGGTTCATTTTGCAAAAATTAAAGTCACTCTAAAATATATAACACTCAGCAATATTTTTAATGGCTTTATATATTTGCTTACTTTATTTATTTTTTATTTTTAATTTATTTTTGGTTTAATTTATTTTTTAAAATAAATTTAGTTATTTTAATTGGAGGTTAATTACTTTACAATATTGTGTTGGTTTTGCCATACATCAACATGAATCCGCCACATGTATACACATGTTCCCCATCCTGATCCCCCCTCCCTCCTCCCTCCTCGTACCATCCCTCTGGGTCGTCCCAGTGCACCAGCCGCAAGCATCCAGTATCATGCATTGAACCTGGACTGGAGATTCGTTTCATATATGATACTATACATGTTTACACAAAAATATGAAGAGTGATAAGATTTTAAAATGTAAACAAGACTCTCTCTTATAATGGCAATTCTTAGTCCCATGCGATTTCTTTTCAGTTTTGAAAATTTATGAAAATCAAAACACCCAACTTTTGCATATAAAATCAGTTCTTTAAACCGTAAGTACATTTAAGTGTTACTTATAAAAATAAGTTAACATTCGTATATAACTTTGCTCGAAAGAAAATAAGGTCTTGATTAAGGGTGTTGTAAAAAAAATCCTTATCATAATGGTTCTCTGTTACGATTAAATTCCAAAAACATTAGAATTTACTTAGTTTACAAAGAGGAAATTCTACTCCAAATTTTCTTCCTCCTTTCAAAGCTGAGTATCATAAACTATTACCAGGAAACGAATATTTCACTGATATGTATCTAAACTAACAATGGATTCATTTTTAAATAATTTTTAAAGTCTGCCAACATTAGGCAAACTAATTATATCAAATGTGGTGCTTTTTATAAAAATCAGCCATAAATTCAGAGAGAACTAAACTTAAATTTTTTTCTTGATGGCTTTCATTTCTTAATGAATTTTCAGCACATCCAGTACTTTATTTAACTTGTATTGGTTATGAAAACTTGCCAATCCAGCATTTTGTCTTCACCTGAGAACGCAGATTCTGACAACAATGAAGAACAAATCAATTTTTGTGTGTGACGAACAAATCAATTCAATTTCTCTTCTAAAATTAAGTCACAAGATAGAAAGGCAATAGAAAAGCAAATAGAGACTGTGAGGTTTGAACTCTTTTAAAGACATTTGTTGATGTGTTCAGTAACCAGAGATCTTAATGTCAGATCACCATTAATGTCATTGTAAGTGAAAGTCACTCAGTTGTGTCTGACTCTTTGCAACCCCATGGATTGTACAGTCTATGGAATTCTCCAGGCCAGAATACTGGAGTGGGTAGCCTTTCCCTTCTCCAAGGGATCTTGCCACCCAGGGATTGAACCCAGGTCTCCTGCATTGCAGGTGGATTCTTTACCAGCTGAGCCACAAGGGAAGCCCAAGAATCTCGGAGGGGGCAGCCTATCCCTTCTCCAGGAGATCTTCCCAGCCCAGGGATAGAACCCAGGTCTCCCATATTGCAGGTAGATTCTTTACCAGCTGAGGTACAAGGGAAGCCCAGTGTCACCATACACATAGAATCTAACTTTCCCTCGTACGTTTCTGTGTCTATGATTAGATGAGCATATACAAGTCTTGCTCAAGGCCCTCTACTAAGTTTATGGAAGAATTGAGATTAAAAACCTATGCATCACCCAAGGCATGTTTGTTCTATAAGAAAGAAAGAGAGAAGGCAGCTTTTTCTTGAATTTTTAAAATTGTTGAGCTGATTGTGCAATCTCTCCAAATTCTACAAAGTGAACCAGGCAAGAAGACTGCCACCCCCACGGCCACCTGTCCCCAGGACCTTCACCAGTGGCCTCATCTCCACTAACCTCTGATCCATCCTCCACAGTGTGGCCAGAGGAGGCTTTTAGAGATAAAACCCAGTTAAGCTGAAGCCCTGAAGCATACACTAACCTCCCATTGCCTTCACCATAGAGACTAATAGTCTAGGGGCATTCTCAGGGCCTTGAAAGTGTTTACCCTGTGAATAATCATAGTAACAACAAGAACAATGGGACTCGTAACAAGAGGTAACATCTAACAGAGCATGTGTGTTGGCCATTCTTTTAAGATCATTTCATTTACTTCTTCATTTAATCCTCCATAGATAGCATATTCAAAAGCAGAGGCTTTGCCGACTATGGTCCATCTAGTCAAGGCTATGGTTTTTCCAGTAGTCATGTATGGATGTGAGAGTTGGACTGTGAAGAAGGCTGAGCGCCGAAGAATTGATGCTTTTGAAGTGTGGTGTTGGAGAAGACTCTTGAGAGTCCCTTGGACTGCAAGGAGATCCAACCAGTCCATTCTGAAGGAGATCAGCCCTGGGATTTCTTTGGAAGGAATGATGCTACAGCTAAAACTCCAGTACTTTGGCCACCTCATGAGAAGAGTTGACTCATTGGAAAAGACTTTGATGCTGGGAGGGATTAGGGGCAGGAGGAGAAGGGGACGACAGAGGATGAGATGGCTAGATGGCATCACTGATTCGATGGAGGTGAATCTGAGTGAACTCCGGGAGATGGTGATGGACAGGGAGGCCTGGCGTGCCGCGATTCATGGGGTTGCAAAGAGTCAGACGTGACTAAGCGACTGAACTGAACTGAACTGAACAACCAATGAGATAAAAGTGAAAGTGAAGTGAAGTCGCTCAGTCATGTCTGACTCTTTGAGACCCTGTGGACTGTAGCCCACCCGGCTCCTCCTTCCATGGGATTCTCCAGGCAAGAATACTGGAGTGGGGCGCCATTTCCCTCTCCAGGGGCTCTTCCCAACCCAGGGATCAAACCCGGGTCTCCCGCATTGCAGGCAGACGCTTTAACCTCTGAGCTACCACTGTGATCATCCTCAGAGTAGTTAAAATAATTTCCCCAATGTAACATAGCTGATTAATCAATATACCTACTATATAGGCCCAGCTCAGCAGCTTTTCCTCTCATTTCCAGTTTCTTGAGTATCCCCTGTTCCTTCTTTCCTTAGTGTCTTCACAGATACCAGTCCTTCTAGCCTAGACTGTGCCTGTTTCCCTTCCTACTAGAAACTAACTTACTCTATTTCTTCAGGCTTCAGCTAAGACATGTGTGTGTGCACGCTCAGTCGTGTCCAACTGTGAGACCCATTATGTTCCTCTGTTCATGGGATTTTCCTTCCTCAAAAAAGGCCCCATAACCTCTTAACAAGAGCAACCTATCACCCCAACAGATACACTCTCGTAACATTCTGGACTCTCCCCTCATTATTGTGGTCACAATTGGTATTTAACTACTTCATCAAATTAGTTAGTCACTGCCCTAGGTTAGTTTCTTAGGGCTGCCATGACAGTGTGTCAAAGACTTGGGTGGCTAAGAACACCGGACATTTTTATCTCGGTTCTGGAGACGAGAAGTCAGAAATCAAGCTGACAGCACTCAGGGAGAATCCCTTCTTGCTGCTTCTAGCTCCTGGTATTTGCCATCAATCCTTGCTGCCCCTTGGCATTCTTTGCCTTGTATGTGCATCACTCCAGCCCCATGGGCATATTCTCCTTGCATGTCTTCACATTATTTTCCCTGTTTGTGTCTGGCTCTGTGTCCCAATTTCTCTTTTCTTAAAGGATGCCTGTCATACTAGATCAGGGCACAACTAATGACCTCCTATTGTTGATGTTGTTTAGTTGCTAAGTCCTGTCTGACTCTTTTGCCACCCCATGGACTGTAATTCCCCAGGCTCCTCTGTCCGTGGGATTATCCAGGCAAGAACATTGGAGTGGGTTGCCATTTCCTTCTCCAGGGGATCTTCCTGACCCAGGGATCTAACATGTGTCTCCTGTGTCCCCTGTATTGGAAGGCAGATCCTTTACCACTGAGCAACCAGGGAAGCCCATTTTTAACTTAATTACTTTGGTATAGACCCCTTTTCCCAATAAGGTCACATTCTCAGGTACTGGGGCTAGGACTTCAATATACCTTTTTTGGGGGGACACAATTCAACCCATAACATTGTGTGTGGGACTAAAACAAGTTCCAACAGAGAAGGGATCTCATCATCTTGTTCCTAAGCACAATACCTTACATACAATAAGCACAAAAATAAATACTCCTTAAATGAATGAAAGTCCACTATAAAGAGATATTATTGAAAGAATCCTGCAGTTAATTAGGGCTCAGAATCGCAATGCATACAGCATCAGGCAGGAACATATATGCATGAACTGGGTCTAGTGAACCAGTGAACTGGAGGAGATATTCTAGTCATATTTAGTCGATCCATGAAAGAACATGGATCCAGTGTGTTAAACCTTCCAGTTTTCCAAGAGAAGTCAGATATCCAGATTGTCTTAGAAGAAATCTTTCCATTTCAAATTGTTGTTGTTCAGTTGCTAAGTCACATGTCACATCTGACTTTGTAACCCCATGGACTGCAACACACCAGGCTCCCTTGTCATTCAATATTTCCTAGAGTTTGCTCAGATTCATGTCCATTGAGTCACTGATGCTATCTAACCATCTAATCTTCTACTGCCCTCGTCTCCTCCTGCCCTCAATCTTTCCCAGCATCAGGGTCTTTTCCAGTGAGTCAGTTCTTCCCATCAGGTGGCCAAAATATTGGAGTTCAGCTTCAGCATCAGTCCTTCCAATGAATATTCAGGACTGATTTCCCTTAGGATTAATTCATCTGATTTGCATTCTCCAACACCACAATTCAAAAGCATAAATTCCTTGGCATTCAGTCTTCTTTATGGTCCAACTCTCACATCCATACATGACTACTGGAAAAACCACAGCTTTGACTATATACGCCTTTGTTGGCAAAGTGATGTCTCTACTTTTTAATACTCTGTCTAGGTTTGTCATAGCTTTCCTTCCAAGGGGCAAGTGTGTTTTAATTTCATGGCTAAAGCCACCATCTGCAGTGATTTTGGAGCCCAAGAAAATAAAATCGTCCACTTTTTCCCCTACTATTTGCCATGAAGTGATGGGACCAGATGCCATGATCTTAGTCTGTTTAATGTTGAGTTTTAAGCCAGCTTTTTTACTCTCCTCTTTCAACCTCATCAAGAGGCTCTTTAGTTCCTCTTTACTGTCTGTCATTAGAATGTATCATATGCGTATCTGAGGTTATTGATATTTCTCCCAGCTATCTTGATTCCAGCTTGTGATTCATCCAGCCCTGGCATTTCTCATGATGTACTCCTCATTTAAGTTAAATAAACAAGGTGACAATATACAGCCTTGTCATACTACTTTCCCAGTTTTGAACCAGTCAGTTGTTCCACGTCTGGGGCCACTGGAAGTATACGTTATTTCATCATATGTGCAGTGCAATGCATGTTTGAGCACAGTATTTTGAGTGAGTGATAATTGCTTCCTCTGCAATACACACCGTACCTGAAGCTCCACGAAAGGGAAACATAGGCAATAAGAGAGAGTTCCCATGTGTGTGTGATCTAGCAAGGAGGGTAAGTCATTGTTCCAAAATAAACAATGATAATGGCAAACAAAACATATCTGTAGGCTGCACATGGTCCTGAGGCTCTCTGATTACAGCCTCTGGGTTCAGGTAACATCAGATGCCCTGTGAGGTCACATCTGCAATAGAATGCAATGATTTTATCTTCTAGGCTATGGCAAGTGTTGAAATATCACTTCAATTGTAGTCATGCAGGGCTGGCACTAGGCTAAGGCGAGTGAGAGGGTACTCGCCTGGGGCACAAAATTTAAACGGGCATCAAAACACAGATAAATAATATTTGAATACAATATTTAAAAATCAATCTTAATGTGAAAAATACATGGTGAACAAAAAGCTTGCAGTTTTAAATAAAGAGGATCCAACCTTGCATGTGCAGAGGCTGGCCTCACTAGCCTCACCTTAGTCCTGGCCCTGCTGTCTTGTTTCGCTGCTGTTCACCCTCCCTGCTAGATCACACATGGGAACTCTCTTTTACTGCTTACGTGTCCCTTTCCTGGAGCTCCAGGTACAGTGTGTATTGCAGAGGAAGCAATATCACTCACTCAAAATACTGTGCTCAAATGTGCATTGCACTGCACATATGATGAAATAACTTACACTTCCAGGGGCATCTCAAGTTTTTCTTCCTCCTTGGAAAGAATCCCTCTTGAGCGCTGTTGTTTCTTCTCCTCTGAGATGTTGCAACTCATTTCTGATGGAATTGCCTTAACTATAATTTCAGCTTAATACCTGCTTACTTCTGCCACACTGCCAAATACTTCAGTTGGAGACCTGTCTCTAGCCCTGCAACAGCTTGCCAGTGGAGTCCAACAGATGCAGGTTCGTTACCCTGGAATGCTCTTATGGTGGTTCAGCTTCCAGCTGAGAAATCACATCTGAAATGTTTTAAAGCTAGACATTATAGAGAACCCTGTGACCTTTCCTAAGCAGCCACTCACAATATAGACCTTCTCACCCATCATCACAGCAGACTCCTCCATGAGATAATTAATGTGCACAATTAGGTAATAACTGAAGGCAAAATGTTAATTCAGGGTTGTCACAATCTCTAGAAAGCTTTTTTCAAAGCTTAAGAGCCATAAGACATGTCAGCCTCACGCAAGGACTAACATACCCAGTTATGCAAATAATATTTGTGTGCTTAGTCACTTCAGTTGTGTCCGACTCTGCAACTGTATGGACCATGACCTGCCAGGCTCCTCTGTCCATGTGATTCTCCAGGCAAGAATATTGGAGTGGGTTGCCATTTCCTTCTCCAAATCTATTTATGAATTGTCAAAACACTCACTGGGAAGACAGAACTAGCATAGACACTTCAATACTGCCTAATCCCTGTAACCATAATTTGAATAAGAACAAGATATAATGAAGTCCCAAGTTCCTGTGAAATCTGGGTCTTCAGACATTGAAAAACAAAAAATATAGTTAGAAAATTTGATCAGGACAGCTACCTGACCATATATCCTGACTATCCTGCTCTGTGAAACCATCTTAACCTCTGATAAATTTGATCGCAATTGTCTATGGATCCTGCTATAAATTCACAGCATCTTTTACTCTTGTGTGTATATTTGTCTCCATGTCATGCTTTCTCTACTAGACTGAGGCTCTCTGAAGACAAATATCTTATCTGAATTTTTTTATTTCTTAAAACACATAGTATATGCAATTTTTTTTGAATTGTTGTAAATTAAAGACCACCAGTATCCCAACACACAAAATCACCAGCTCTTATTGACTTTCAAAGAGGATTTCACGGTAACCGTGACATTTATCATCAGAAAGCATTTTTCACATCAAGGTATTTTTAGCACATTGAAAGTCACTGTATTTCTTTCATGCTCTTTATTATCTCATATAATTCTGTCTTCACATAAGATTCACATGAAGGTCAGTGTAGTTCACTGGTGAAAACTGTGAGCTGCCCAGATTCAAGTCTAGGCTCAGCCACTTAAGGCACTTCCTTGTGCCTTAATTCCTCATCTGTGAGATGGGGGTGAAAAGTAATCAACCTCAACCTGTTAATGAGACCTAAAAGAGTCAATTCATGATAAGTATTAGAACAGTGCCCTAAACAGGGTAAGAACTCAGTAAACATTGGTCACTATTAATAGTATTACTCGCACTGATAGCCCTAAACCATGGAGAGAGGGAAAGGTGATGGATCCGAGGTAAGTGAAAACAAAAAGGAGATCATTAATCTTCTGGGGCTTGGTCAGCAAACACCTGGAAACTGGCTTTTAGGAACCAAATTAACAACAGGGATTCAGGAAGGAAAATACAGCTGCAAAAGATGGGGTCATATTCTAGCCTTTCTTATCTAGAATGAAGAGGACTCGGCAACTCAGAAGGCTTCTTCCTAGAGCAGGAAGCCTTGCCCATCCCACCTGATGGCAGGGAAGTCCTTACAAGGATGTAGCCAACAAAGGTGGATGGGTGAGATCCAGTTGGGTTAGAAAGGCAGACAGTAGAGGGGGCTCATAAGGCTATACTGAGAGCCCAGAAACAGACCTAAAGCTCTCTTCTCATCGTTATAGATGGGATGTTGCCACTTTCTTTACCGTGCACATACTCAGATCTCCCTTTGGCTATGGCCCCAACATTTTGAACTGTTGCTATCTGAAGTGAAAGTGAAAGTCACTCAGTTGTGTCCAACTCTCTGCGATCCCATGGACTACACAGTCCATGGAATTCTCCAGGCTAGGATACTGGAGTGGGTAAGCCTTTACCTTCTGCAGGGGATCTTTCCAACCCAGAGATCAAACCCCATTCTCCCTCATTGCAGGTGGATTCTTTACCAGCTGAGCCACAACTGGCCTTTAAATTGTGTTGACTTTACTTTCTATCTCCTTAGCAACTATAATTGCTTTCAACATTTCTGGGTTTGCTTGATTCTCCCCCCCTTTCATTGTTATCAATGTTGTCCTCTGGACACAGATAAAACTCTTCCACAAACAGGTCTTCGGTTCAGGTAAAATTTTTAGAACCCCAAGTTGGTTGCTAAGGGGACCAATGTATGCAAATAACATACACAGTAAGGGTTCCAGGAATGGGGTTTTCTGTTGAGGCAATAGGTGTAGTGTGTATTTACTCCTGTGACTCAGATACTGTACCTGTCCCCTCTTCGCCGATTTGTCAGGGATCTCTTCTATTCTTCTCACCTTGGTATCACATTATGCTCATTTTAATTAAAATTGAGATGTCAAATATTTACTGTTTTATTTTTAACAATTTCTGATGAAAATCTGTTAGCCACCAAGCACAGCCATAAGTAGAATAAATGGCCTTTTTTTTCTTGTTTTTATTTCTACCCCAACAGTAGAATGCTGTTTTGTGGTAGTATTTTTTTGGACTAAAGTTGGGTATAAAAAAACTTTACTGTTTTGCATTAATATTTTCTTAAGAAGGGGAACCAGTAGTGTGTTGTTCAGATTCCAAAATGCCTTGCCAACCTTCTTGGTAATTAACCACAGTATTTCTTTTGCCTGCAGTGATGTATATTGTTTGTAACGTCTTCATATATGGCATTACATTTTTCACATACTATATCCACATATTTCTGGCAATATAGATTTTAAATCTATGTATATTTCCCGCTACCCTTGACCCTGAATTCTGAGTTCAGAGTTACGTACTCTTTTACTATGATCCTATAACATATAGTAGGCATTCAATAAAAATTTTCCATCGCTATTGTCTATTGTTATTGTACCATTGCTATTGTTTGCACATAAATAATACATATATACTTAAAGCTCTAGGGATTGGTAGATAAAAATATAAAAACCAGACAACCCTCTCTGAAAAGATTTATCTAGCTGGGGAAACAACATTTCCATGAACAAAAATATGAATCATAAAGATGGAGCTAGAAGGTACCACAAAGGAAATCTGCTAAGGTACATAATGAATATTTATTTAAATAAATTACACGGGAGCATATGCCAGTTATATTTGAGAACCTCTCTTTGAGAATACTTTGTTAGCAATCCATTTGAAATATTAAATATGAAGATGTTATTTTTTAAATTCAATTCATGATGATTTTTTTGTCATTAACTTGGGCTAGATTTCATTAACATTCAGCCAGTAAAGGCATCATCTCAGAGTCGATCGTTCCATGTAGAAACCATTATGTATAACATGATTGTGATGACCACATATAACATGATTATAGGTATTTATTATGTCAAGGGTATCTCTTTCCCCTTTGACAGTGAAATCCTTAGGGTAGAGATGGAGTCACCCTCATGCCACTCTCCCTAATACTTAATACATAGTAGATTCTCAATAAAGCCTTGCTAAATCTCCAGTATTTTAGCAACCTTGGAGACTTTTTTGTTTATAAAAATTTTGCCAATTTTTAAGTAGCAAATATTACAAAATAACCTAAAATAGTGTAAACCTGGATTTTAAAAGTACCAACATTTTGCCATATTTGCTTCAGATATATTTTTTTCACCTTTTTTGATTAAAAAAAAATATGACAACCATAGTCCTGATTCACTGAGCCCATCCGGTTCCTCTCCTCTGTCTCCTCCCAAAGGTGGAGGCCCTCCTGGAGTTGGTGCTCATCCTTCTTATGACTGTAAATATGCTTTTCTCATGTGCCTATGTAGCCATAAAAATACAAAGCATTTTAAAATTTACATAAGTGGTACTGTATTCAATTAATTCTTTTCAACTGGCTTTTTTTTTTTTTTTTCACTTAAAGCTTACCTTGTCAAGATTTACCCATGTTGAGATATGCAGAGCTTTTTCAGAATGATCCCTAATCAAATTTTGAGTAAAAATCTTTATCACTTAAAATCTAATACTTACCTTAGGTTATAAAAATGAAAGAAAGTCTTATGAATATGAGGCAAAGAGTCTCTTTCATGCCTTTTCACGTTGTTTGACTACCTTGACCAGCCCTTTCTACTCACTGTTTTATCAAAGCAAAAAGTCCTGAGTTAAGAACCAGGGATTAGAAGTGATAGACAGGGCATGTACTTTGCACACTGACCCAAAGATCCACACCAAAAACTGTCCAGCAGTCACCAAATTCACACCCAGTTTAGAGTATTGGCAAGAAAAAGAGGTGGGAGGTTCTCTTTTGAAATTTAAGAAGAGACATCTTTCTTTTCCTTTCCTCTCAGTTTTTACTTCAAAGACACATATATGACTTAATAGTTAGACAGGCTATTAACTCAGAACATGGGTTGCTAATGTAAGCTGTCCACATTTCCCATCAAATAAGATTGTAGTGTTTGTGAAAACAAAGCAGCAGCTTAGAAGAGACTTGCTTGTTAATCACAGGCACAGTTTCCTAAAAACATTTTCTTACACAAAGTCCTTTTTATCATTTGGCTCTTAGGTACCTGCTGCTGCTGCTGTGGCAGCTAAGTCACTTCAGTCATGTCCGACTCTGTGCAACCCCATAGACGGCAGCCCACCAGGCTCCCCCATCCCTGGGATTCTCCAGGCAAGAACACTGGAGTGGATTGCCATTTCCTTCTCCAATGTATCAAAGTGAAAAGTGAAGGTGAAGTTGCTCAGTCGTGTCTGACTCTTCGCGACCCCATGGACTGCAGCTTAGCAGGCTCATCTATCCATGGGATTTTCCAGGCAAGAGCACTGGAGTGGGGTGCCATTGCCTTCTCCGCCTAGGCACCTAATTCTCATTTAACATGAAACCAAAACACTGAGTCATAATTTACCTCTAGTCAATAACCAGATGAGTACTGCTAAGGGAAAGAACTTTAGTTTTGAAATCCTAAATGTTTCAATAAATGTATTTCATATAACTCAGCTCGCAAATTAGATGCTTGAATTTCTTACTTTTCATTCTTTTTATTTTCCCCTAAAAAATCTAGCTAAGACTAAGGACCAATAAAAAGTCTTTTGGGAAAAAATTTATAGAACATCTGAAATTCTCTCTAACTTCTGGTTCAAATCCAGTCTTTGAAGACAGATAAAATAGGTGGCAGCTTCTGGCTTTGCAAGAGGATTTATCTGAGTGCATCTTCAAATTAGAGTACCTCTAAAAATCTTGTTCCATTTTAAAAGTTCTGTTTACAAAAAGTCTAAAAAATACTTGCTTAAAACATTAGATAAATCTCTATGGGTTAGAATGCAAAGCCTTGATAATATAATGCCTAATCCCTCAATTTAAAATTAGTTTAAATAAGTAGTATATTGCATTACTGGCAAATATTTCATCCTTTATTACCTTTCATTTGTAAAGTTTCCCCAAATCAGATCATAACCTAATCTGTTTAATAAGACACAGCTAATATTTAAACACTGTACCACAACTCGGCGCAACCCACAAACACAAGAAATAAACAGGATGTATGTCTTCCCAGGTGGTGGAGTAGTAATGCAGGAGACACAAGGGATGTGGGTTCAGTCTCTGGATCAGGAAAATCCCCTGGAGAAGGAAATGCCAACCCACTCCAGTATTCTTGCCTGGATAATCCCACGGACAGAGGAGCTTGCCAGGCTACAATCCATGGGGTCACAGAAAGTCTGACGTGACTGAGCATGCACACAGCTAGCAGTGGGAAGAAAGCAATAGCAGAAAGAAGACAGACCTTTTCTTTGAAACTGCAAAGGAATTCAAGTATAAGTAATATAATTGGTAGAGATGGACTTCAGCCTGAGCTCTTGAATATTAAACAACCCTGCCTTCAGTGAAGCTTGGCCTTGATGTTTAAGAAAACAAGAGTGGCCTGTTTCCCAGCTCCTGGAAGGGCAGACTCAGTAGTAGTTTTGCTGGCTTCCTCCCTGTCCCAGGTTCCAGCTGTACCTAGAGCAAGCCATAACTTTCCCAGTTACCTGCATCCCTTTATGGAGCTCAGTGTCTGAGCAGCGAGGTCCTTAGAAAACAGTGAGCAAGCCAAGCCTGTTGGAATCACCCAGGGAAATAAAAACTGTTCTAGACATTGGATTCTGCAGCCTCATCACCAAGGTGATGCAGCCAAACACTGGTTCTGGGACTTGGGAAGTTTCTGAATTTTCTAAACTCTATGAAATCCAGTTATTTATTTTCTTTGGTTGGATCCAACCATATTAAATACTTACAGACATAAGCTTTTAAAAATGCAGACTTGACACAATTTTGTCTCAATGATCAGGATAATTCAGATATTTCAGATAAATGTGGTATTTTAACTCTGACGTTTCATGTAGAACCCTGTTTCTCTAATTCTCTTTGCATGAGTACCTGTGAGTCTACATAGCTTACTTAGATTACAAGAAAATGCTTAATAACCTGGTAGATAGATAGATATTTCGACAGATAGATAATAATCCCTTTTTCTCAGTGATGTCACCTCCACATCATATTTCTTTTTCTACTTTAGGACTGCTCGAGGGAACTGATCCATAAAACACCCCCAGACACACTCTACGGGGCCCCTTCCACTCTGGTTACTTTTAAGTTCTTACTTTTACAGAGTCAACCAGCTATTAATTTTGTTAATTTTTCTGGTGGTTCTATTTCTTTGTGTTCTTTCTCCATTTCTACTCGGCACCAAATCCGCCAGGTTCCTCAGTTATGATATCCCAGTAGGGAATGAAGGCTAGTATACCATGCATTTTATGTGTTCCCTTTACTCTCTTCCCAATCGAAAGAAATCTGTCTGCCTGCCATTCAGAGAATCGGGATTAAGAGATAACTAGCTAACATTGTATATGATTCGATGACGTATACTTCTTTCAGGTAACATAGGTGCATATAAAGGCAGCTTTGTTCACAAAGTTTAGTGCTAAAAATGTCAGTCATTATGGCAAATTGATGAAACAATTTAATCACCCTCAAAGATGATTTTTTAGAGTCTTACAGTGTTTAGAGTGTATAGTGACAATCACAGTTTCTAGGATTGGCCCAGATGTTTACCACAATTGTTCATGAAGAGAAGTCTCAGTAATCCCAACAAATCTGGACAAAATACAGAACAAATTAAACACGAGTCAGTGCTATTTTTCAGATAGTTTGAAGAAATGCTCCCTTCCCTCACTTGGCTCCCAGAATGCTGACAGCAGGCTTAAGTCAGTTCCCCAGGCCAAGGATTAGGTAATTCCTCTATGGAGAAGTTGACAGGCCCAAGAAGAAAGGTCTGGAGCTCACTGTCTGCCTGATCCCTGTATTAAAGTCACTACTCAGAAACTCACCACTCCACAGGCACTTCCCACCACACACATACATTGATCTTAGTTCTCATAAACACAAATGGACCACCAGGGATCGCTGAACGTAAGAGGAAATCCTTTAATGCAAAAAAGAGCAAAACAACTTAAAAAAAAAAAAAATCTCAGCACACAGAGACAATCCAGAGACCAAAAGATAATTTCACAGAAACTATAAGTTTTATTCTTAGAGCTAAGAGAAGTAACTAGGTGAGATGACGGATGTAATGATTAGCTTGATTGTGGTAATCATTTCCAATACATAGTTATACAAAATCATCATACTGTGCTTTTTACATAAATACAAATTTTATTTGTTGTTTATATGTCAGTAAAATAAAGAGATAAACCTATATTTTTAGTGAAAATTCAATAAAATTAATTATTGATCAAAAAAAGACAATCCAAAAAGGAACAGGAGGTTATAAAAAAGAAGTGATCAGAAAACAAAAAGAAACTCTTGGAAATCAAAATTTGGGTAGCCCTAATAAAAAATTGCAGCGAAGTTTGAGCAGATACATCTGAGGGTACTCCTTGGAAATTAACAGAAATCACAGAGAATAGAAAAGAGGAAATATAAGATGGAGTATTAGTTCGGAGGTTCTAGTGTTAAAATAGTAGTAGTTCTGGAAAAAGAGACTTTAGCAGAGAAAATTGTCAGGGAAATAATAGAAAAATTTCCAGAAATGAAGACCAAAACTCATCATACTGAAATACCTCATGGAACATACATCTTAATAAATGAAAAAAAGTAGAAATTCCCAGAGCAATGGAGACTAAAAAAAAGATCCATAACACTTCGAAAGAGAAGAAATAGGTCACTTACTACAAAGCAGAATTTAGAATGATTTTGAATGTATAAGTAAGCTTTTGATGGCTCTGCTGGTAAAGAATCTGCCTGCAATGCAGAAGACCTGGGTTTAGAAGATCTCCTGGAGAAGGGAAAGGCTACCCACTCCAGTATTCAGGCCTAGAGAATTACATGGACTGTATAGTACATGGGGTCACAAAGAGTCAGACATGACTGAGTGACTTTCACTTCACTTGGACATATAAACCCTAACACCAGAATTTGAAGAAAATTTAGTAAAACCTGCAATTTCAGAGTAAAAATGATGTCTAACTGAGAACTGTATACCTACTAAACTAATCCTATGAGTTTATTATTTTTACTTTTTTTTTCAATTGATGGAAAATTGCTGTACAATTTTGTGCTGGTTCCTGCCATGAATTGCAAATTGGTCATAATTATATATATATATATATATATATATATATATATATACATATACATAGTTGGTCATAATTAGACAAAGTGAAGTTGCTCAGTCGTGTCTGACTCTTTGCAACCCCGTGGATTGTAGTCTACCAGGCTCCTCCATCCATGGGATTCTCCAGGCAAGAATACTGGAGTGGGTTGCCATTTCCTTCTCCAGGGTATCTTCCTGACCTAGGGATCGAACCCAGGTCTCCCACATTGCAGGCAGATGCTTTAACCTCTGAGCCACCAGGGAAGCCCATAATTAGCCACATATATATATATTATATGTGCCCCTTCCCTCCTGAGCCTCCCCATTCCTCCCCACCCCATCTCTCTATGTCATCACAGAGGGCCAGGCTGGGCTCCTTGTGTTATTTAGCAACTTCCCATTACTATCTATTTTCCACATGATAGTGTATATATATGTCAAGACTTTCTCAGTGTGTCCCACTCTCACCTTCCCCTGCTGGGTCCACAAGTCTGGTCTCTACTAGGTTCATTAGTACCATTTTTCTATATTCCATATATGTGTATTAATATACAATACTTGCTTATCTCTTAGAATACGGTTATTTTCAGACATGCAAATTCTCAAAATTTTTACCTTATATGTTGACAAGAAATTTAAAACATTCAAAAACGATCAGGACAGAAGACCAACATCAATCAGATGCATGTCATCATTAACTATCTATGTCTATCTATGTGGGGCATAATGTGGATTCTGCCCAGTTTTTCGTGAGCTCTTTCTCAGCAATTGTGGGATAATACAGCGGTAAAGAATCCACCTACCAATGCAGGAGACATAAGAGATGAGGGTTCAGTCCCCAGATCAGGAAGATTCCCCTGGAGGAGGGCATGGCAAACCACGCCAGCATTCTTGCCTGGAGAATTCCATGGGCAGAGGAGCCTGGTGGGCTACAGTCATAGGGTTGGAAAGAGTCGGACACAACTGAAGCAACTTAGCACACATGCTCCAACAAAGCCAAGAGACAGAATAAGAAATTGGAAGACATGCAATACAGGATATAGAAATGAGGCAAAAGCAACTCACAGAAAGATGGTAGAGGAAAGTCCAGGACTTCAGAGATCAGACAGCCTTAAGGAGCAAATTGTCTGATTAAAAGAGGATATAAGGAAGGCCGGAGAGATGTCTGCAAGTAAAAAATGAACTTGACAGATTTCCTCATGGGTGATACAGTGAGAAAAGATTTCTATTTCTGTCAGAGACTTGAGGAACAATATAATGATACGAACATGGGAAACAGCAAATTAAAAAAATAAGGTGAAGGTGAAGTCGCTTAGTCGTGTCCAACTCTTTGCGACCCCATGGACTGTAACCTACCAGGCTTCTCCGTCCATGGGATTCTCCAGGCAAGAATACTGGAGTGGATTGCCATTTCCTTCTCCAAGGGATCTTCCTGACCCAGGGATCGAACCCGGGTCTCTCTCATTGGAGGCAGACGCTTTAACCTCTGAGCCACCAGGGAAGCCCTAAGGCGATTATTAATTTCAGAGAAAAGACAAGTAATACTAAAAAGGAAATACAGTCACATTTCACTATGCGGGTCACAGTGAATAATATTTTTAAATATTAATAATGTAAACACTGAATATTGACAACCAATAATTGTGGTCTAACACCCTTGTACCTGTTTGCTTCCTAACCCAATATGTGCATTTAGTCAACAAATCCCCCAAATTCTAGCCTGTGAGTACCTTACACCCTTTCTTCTCCATCTCACGGTTTATAGTGCGAAGTCTTACCTGGAGGTGGGTGACCTCAGCTGAGAGGTCAACCTAGGGTCCCACCAGGATCAAGTCTAGGTGCAGAAACTGAAAAGTGGGTGGGCATGGGTGGCTGAAAACTCACTAAGCCAAAACAAAATCAAAATCAAACTAAGGAGAGTAATCAACATAAAGGAAAGAAATTATCCAAAGAACGATGTTACTGAAGACAGTAATGAGAGCAAATTGGTCAAAAACAGACTCAAGCAAGTTTCTGCCACCCATTTGTGACTGCCTTGTTCCTTTTCTTCCCCTATAAAATGGAGATAATGATAGTACTTTCCTCACAGGGTGGTTCTGAGGATTGTGTCATTTGTGAACTGTAAAGGGTATGGAAGTGTCTGACACACAGATATTCGTTATCATCATTAGCACAGTTACTCTCCGAAGAGGCAGGAAAAGCATCTTTCAAATGCTTACAACACACAGAGTAGAAAGTTCAAAATATGCGTATGCATGGAGATGCGGACAGGGAAGGGTGACCTTATCATATTGCACCTGGATTCCTGCTGTAGGCTCTAAGTTGGTGTCCTTGCCTCTGCCATATCTCTTTCTAACCTTTTCCCTCCCCCTGGTCAGAATCCAACCTTGCTATAAACCTTCCAGTGGCTTCCCACAGCCTTCAAAATAAAATTCCAGCTACTGGCAGGTTACAGAGGCTCTTCCTTTGCATGTTTCTTCAGGTTCACGCTCTATCTTGCTTCCACATATTATGACTCTAGTTCCCAGCCTTTTACTGCTATGTTCCCCCAAACAGCGCAAGCTCTCCCAAGCTGACATCTCTTTGCATAAGATCCCCTTGCTCCTTGACCCAGATCCATCTGGCTAACTTCCATTCATCCTTCAGAACACCTTCCAAGACTGAGCATTACCGTCTCCCTCTTCTCTTCTCTCACAGGAAACTTTCTGGACTCTTCCTTCCAGCACCAAGTTGATTCTTTCACAATTCCCATTTCACTGTATTACATTCGTTCATTTTCTGGTGCGTTCATTCTCCTTTGAAATCAGAGCGTATATCTTTCACTTTCTAGATCCACAAATTTCAGACCAGGGGCCAACATGTAGTGGAAGTTTTAATAAATGTTTGAAGAGTATATAAAATGAGTTTGGGATCAGCAGTTTTACTTTTAAACATATTAAAAGATTTTCAAAGCAGGTCTTAATCTTCCGTGATTTTATTTGCACAGTTGCTACACTGTTTAATTAATAGTGTTGAACTAAACTTCAGTCCACTCCACATCTAAGGATCATGAGTACCAGCTTAAAGATTTTACTTTGCATTTTGGGCTTGTAGATTCTATGTTTGTCTTACCTTCCTTCTAAGAGTTGGCCTTTTGGAAGCTTGATATATTTATTTTCCCACTATGTTCCACCTATGTGTAAAATACCGGATGTTGTAGAATTGCTAAGGTACGAGACACAAAATTCAGTGAGTTTGGCTTATGAGCTGACCGCGAGTCTTGTTTGGATCTCAAGGGTTTAAACTGATCTGAAGTGGTGCTTAAAAAAAAAAAAAAAAAAAAAAAAAAGTTGTAGCTATTAAAACCAAAGTAGAGAGTGTTTATTGAGCAGGATTCATCTCTTTTCTTTAAATTAAGTCCACTCTCTTATCTGTGTCCTTGGTTTCCAGCATAATGTTTTGATTCCCTGAGAGAAATTTTGGCCTTTTGAACAGGCTTAGACAGTTAACTCTGTCAGGGACTTGTGTAGAATTTAATGAATGCCATGTATTGACTAGAGCTGAAAGGAAGAATGTTACTGTTAAAATCATAATATTGCATTGAGGATTGTTAGTATCCATTATTACACTGTAAAATTACTTTAAACTGCCTAATAATTTAGAAATAATTTTTAGAATTTAAAGTCAGTGTTTAATTAAAGCTTCTATAACTTTAAGATTATTTTCTTTTAAAAATAAAACAAATGCTAACAAATCCTTCTTTATCCCAACTATCCCTTGATTATTTCCTAAATAACATGTTTCCAAAGAAACAGGCTGAGCCACTGTTAATTACTTAAATTAACTATAAGGACAACTATTTTTTATTAGAGAAAAACAATACATCTGGAATAGTTTTAAAGGAATTCACTTATCTCTTAAATCCTCTCAGGTATACAAAGTAATTCTTAAGATATTTATGGAAGGCCTAAAGAGTTCGCACCAGTGAATTAATTAAGTTTTAATCCACAGACTATTTGCATATTTGACAAGCTATCATAAATTTTTAAATCAACAGACACTTAAAAATGATCAATAATACAATTTAAAACTTGTTCTTTGGAGGTTTTTTCTTTTAAAAGGGGCATTGAAACTTAATTTGAAAAATAAACTATATAAATACTCGAGAGATTCATATTTGTAACTAATTTCAAAATTTAAAGTATGTCAAACCTCATTCATTTTACGTGGATGCTTAAAGCAGATGCTTCAAAGCATTTTGAGAATAAGCAAAGACCATATTGTTTGAAGGTGATAACAGCTGATAATAGGCGAATCCATCAATAATAAACCTCACTCTCATACAAGCTATGATTGGGAGATAGACACAAAGTTTTATCTATAAGCAGAATTATTTCTATAGAAGAAATGTTTATCATCCATCATTAGAGCTATGGTTTAATAAATCATGATATATAGGCATTATTGAACATTACACACAAATTAAAAACTGTTTTTTGAAGATATTTTAATGGTATGGGAAAATATTCTCAATCTGATTAAATGAATATTTAAAGAGTTTAGAAGTTGAACATGGTACATAGCATGATATATAAACCATCTACTATAATATCAATTTTTAAAAAGGTGGTAAAAACAGAATGTATAACATGCTACCAATTTTGTGCTCAATCTATTTCTATTATATATGGTTAAATATATACAACAAATTTTCCTAACATTCATGTCTTCTGTAATTAGAAAATTTATTGAGAATTTTAAAAATATTTTATATGTGCATATATACCAATGCAACGGACATGAACGTGGACAAACTTCAGGAGATGATGAGGGACAGGGAAGGCTGGTAGGCTGCAGACCATGAGGTCGCAAAGAGTCGGATATGACTTGGTGACTGAACAACAACAATATATATAATCTTCTAGCTGTACAATCATATATTCTTAAACTTAATATTTGGCTTAAATAGACAAATGTCTTCCAAAATGTATTCCTTCATGTTTTTATATCCACACAAAAAGTGATAAACTTAAGAAATCATATTCGGTGTTGATATTATTAGTCTCAGTTTGAGAAGATAATTCATATTCAGTAAATATTTAAAGAATCAGAATGAAGAATGAGCTTCCATTCAATATGGTAAAATGAGTTACAAAAGCAACTCACATGATAGGTATGTAGAGAAAATGTAGATTCATAATTTTGTCTGAAACTGCTCTGATCTTCCCCAAATCCCTTACCTGCTCTATGGCATAAGAAAAGGAGAGAAAGTGAGTGAGGGAGGGAGGGATGAACTGAGTTCAAGTCAGTTCAAAAGTCCATTTGAGGGACATCCTTGGTGGTCCAGTGGTTAAGAATCTACCTTCTAACAGGGGATGTGGGTTCTGCTCCCTGGTCAAGGAACTAAGATCCCGCACGCCCACAAACCACAACTACTAAGTCTGTGTACTAAGTCACAGGAGCCACAACTACTGAGCATGCAGCACCTCAATGAGAGGGGAGACCATGGGCCACAACAGAAATCCACACCTAGATCTGATGCAGCCAAAGACAAAAGATGTCTGTCTGAGCCATTAATTTATACCAGACACCTGGGTATTATATAACCTGTCCTTTGGGAATATTCGCTCTGTCCTCAGTCATACCTTCTCCTTGCTTCTTTCAGACATGGGGTCCAGGGATCAGGACAACATTTACTTCGTCTCTTGGTACTGGGAGGAAGGAAGCCACAGAGGAGGGCATGTCCCTCCTTTGTTGCGAGTTAGTTGACCCCCTGAAGTGTCATCAGGCCAGTCTCTTCCAGAGCATTCTGCTAGTATCAACACGTGACTTCTGGAGTCAATACACCAAGCATCTCTATTCTGCCTGTGGGTTGGGGTCCAGGCCCTGCCTGCTGACTCAGCCTCACCTCAGCTCTGGCTGGCTAGCCCTGCAGACCCTCTGAGTCTTGGCCAAGTCTACAGTTCCTAGGCTGGGTCTGCTGGCTCTCACCTTGGAACCCGTGCTTCAGAGAAACTGAAGCTGGGCCGTACACTGCCATCTATATAAGCTTCAAGACTGCAGAGTCCCCAGGCACACTGACCAGGCTGGTTTGTGCTGTCAACTGTGTTGGGCCCCAAGCCCACCCCTGTGTGTTGCCTCAGCCCCTCCATGCATGAGGACCATGCCACAGAAGAGAAGCAAGGCCTAATAATGTCAACAACCCACACTCCTATGGCCTCATGGTTCAGACCAAGAGGGTATGTTTCTGACTTTTTACCCATATTTTCTTTTTATCTTTCTTCCCCTTCTCCAGGGTTCAGTTAGACAGATTTTTCTTTTACTTCATCTTTTCTGTATCACAGATTGCCTGTATATAAAATTATCTGATCTAGTTTGGCCAGGCCTGGCATTTTAGACTGTTAAATGGGAGCTATAGAGATTTAGAAAATTCTTTTTCTTTCAACAGCCTCTGGCTTTTAAAGCCACTGATTTGCTGCAAGAGTCTGTATTGAAAGTCATAAAATAAACAATTTTCTTAACAGTCTTAATCCCACTTCACCTCAAAGCAGATGGATGCCTTGAGTTGTTTGTATGTTGAAAGTAAAAAATAAAATAAAAGCATCTGAACTTTCTTCTAAGGAGCATTTCTTACTATTTGTATCACTACTGACTTAGCAAATTTTACTCATTATTAACTTATCAAGTTAGAAAAAGGTTGGAAAAGCTTTGTGGATTAACAGCTTTATTAGAATGCTGATTACCTATAAAGAATTTCAAATACTGGCAAGGATTCTGTATTCAGAGTCTGAATCATTAATTTAACAGATTACGTACTGAGTTCCTATTATATACCAGCCATAACTCTTGGCACCAGGAAACATTCTGTAAGCAAGACAGGCGTGACCTCTGTACTCTTAGCGCTGAAATTCTCGGGCAAGGAGTCATACACATATACACACATACATACATATGCCCAGATACATACATGAGAGAAACAGAAGTGAGAAGAGCTGGTGTGAAGAAATAAAGTTGTTTACTATGCCCCAAGAGACTGGGTGACTTTTGCATGGAGTAGCAATCTAAAGCTGCTCAGAGAGTGACTTTTAAGCTAAAATCAGAATGACAAGGAGGAATCTGGCATATGAAGATAAGAAAGAAAAGACAGAGCCATTTGAAAAGCCCTAAAGGGAAACATCAAAACTTGGCCAGTTCAAGAAATAGAGAGAAATGTCTTCAGTCTGGCCTGAGGGTAAAAGGCAAAGAGAAAAGTAGAATAGAAATTGGAAAGGTCAATGAAAGTGATTATGCAGGGCTTTGTAAACAAAGAGAAAAGGTTTGGATTTTATTCAAGTGCAAAAGGAGGCCATCCGATAGGATGCTTTTGATAGGGGAATAATTTTACCTTTGGGGAAAGACTGTGGAAAGCAAAAGTGGAAGCAAAGCTTGTCTTAGAATACCTGGTGACTGCCAAAGAAGGCTCAGGCTAGAGAGATAGTAGTATAAAGAAAGTGGATGCATTTAGTACACGTTTTGGAGGTAAAATGAGCAGGATTTTTTGATGAATGATAGAAAGAGGAATCAAGAATAATTTCTTTGCTTTTGGCATGTTTTGAAAAGATATATAGAGTTAGAATGAGCATATATCCATCCCCAATCTGCATAACTTATAGTCCTGGATTCATCTTTAGTTCAGTTAAATTGCAGCTCGTAAGACACAATTCTGTCCCTCCTAGAAGGGCAAGGAGGTGGTAAATATCACAGACGTGAGGACTGAGTGCCTCTGGCAGACGGTGAATAGGTAAATGACCTGTATCTATCTAGTGGAGGGGCATGGCTCCCATCACGGGGAAGAAAAAGAGATGCTATTCCTTGAAGAGGGTTGGGGCGAAGCCTCAACCGAACCTACATGGCATTCAAAAAATGAACCACTTTCATGTTTGCTTTTTCCCTTTTTATTCCTAATATACTTTCCTATTCTCCAGGTTTCTTCTCCCTCTCTTTTTCTTACTTCTGAAAATTTGTTAGCTTTGCCCTTCATCATCATGATCGTATCATCATCATCACCATCAGCGCCACCATCATTGCTGCCGTTATTTACAGAGCATTAAACCAGCACACACTGACAGTCTGTATTACTTACTGAAACTTCCCCGGGGGAGATGTGATAGACCCCTTGAAAGGTACCCTGGGCTTGACAAGACAAAGCAGCTTACCCAAGGCTAGGTCACCCAGCCAGGAAGGAGCAGAGCTGAGTGTGGAAACAAGTTTGTCTGCCTAAGCGCTCAGGCTTGTGACTCCTCTCTCCTTCCTTCATATTCCTTGTCTTCTCTTTCCCACCCCTCTCTCCTTTCTTCTTTCTCCCCTTCATTCTGGCTTCCCGTGACCTCCTCCTGGCCTGTTTTTCCTTCTTCTTCTCTGCTTCCGTTGCCTTCTTCTACTCTAGTCAGACTACCCTGCCTCGTCCCTCTGTCTTATCTGGCTATTCCTGATCTGAAATTTGCTTTATTATTACAAATAGAAATTAGAAGTTATGGTCTATTAGAACTGAGAGAACTTCAGGAGCAGAGCTAAGGCTTAAAAGCAGGTCAATGTAGCTTCTATTCCACAGAAACACTGCTCCTAACATAGAAATACAGACAGAGGCAGAAACCATCCTTTTCCATTGTCACCTGGTAGGTCCTGCCTTGATGCTCACATCGAGTCAGGCCATTTGTGGAAACTATTCTTTCTGCCCTGACATCTAGCCCAGTCCCTCTGTACATGTGGGACCTTTGTCATATACTCAACCAGGCTTCTAAGCACTTAAAAGATCATTTTTCCTACACTTACACCTACATTCCTACACCTACAAGTCTCTACATAACTCACTATGTATAATTCAAAACAAGAATAATATTGACCCAAAAAATAAGGGCAAGAATGTCCAAAAGAGTTGTGATTATCCTATAACAGTTCTCTGCTTAAATATAAAAGCTCAAATTCACTCCAAAAGTATATTTGTACCTCTGGTTTGCTATTACCCCAAGCGCAGACTTAACCTGACTTTTGGGTAATCCAGCTACATACTGCAGAGAGCTGGCTAAGAACAGGTTAGGAAATGAGCAGGTTTGGATTTTTCAGAAATCCAAAAAGGAGTAATATAGACAAGTAAGAAACTTTATCACCCACTCTGAGCTAAACAAGTGATGAATTGTTTACATTTAGCTCTTCCAACAAACATTTTAGATAGCTATTAAATAATTCCTATTCTACTGCTGAGTCTCCAGGATAGTAAGTTTCCTGGGAGCTAGATCTGATTCTGCTGTCTCCACAGCCTGAGTGTTAAAGGCAGCAGACCCCAACCTTTTTGGCACCAAAGACCAGTTAGTTTCATGGAAGACAGTTTTTCCATGGACTGGGAGGGCTGGGGGGATGGCTTTGGGATGATTGAAGCACAACAGGGTTCACACTCCTATTAGAATCTAACGCTACTGCTGACCTGATAGCAGGCAGTGCTCAGGCGGTAATGCGAGCAATGGGGAACAACTGTAAATACAGACAAAGAAGCTTCGCTTGTGTGCCCACCACTCACATCCTGCTGTGCGGCTGGCTCCTATCCATGGTACTGGTCCATGGCCCAGGGGTTGGGGACCCCTGGTTTAAGGCACATCCTGCCTTACAAACATAGCGTGGATGCTGTGCGTGCATGCGTGCCAAGCCGCTTCAGTCATGTCCGACTCTGCAACCCTATGCCTGCAGCCTGCCAGGCCCCTCTGTCCATGGGATTCTCTAGGCAAGAATACTGGAGTGAGTTGCCATGCTCTCCTCCAGGGGATCTCCCTGACCCAGGGATGGAACCTGCGTCTCTTACTTCTCCTGTGTTAGCAAGCAGCTTCTTTGCCACTAGCATGGCCTGGGAAGCCCATTCCTGAGTAAACAGCAGAGCAAAAGATTTATCAGTATCTGGGTATATTTATACCACCTTCAGAGAAGTGTTTTATATTTTCCAATAACTTTGTGGGATTAGAGATTCTCACTATGTGCATGGAATATCTTTCAGACAGAATAGGACATGTATCCTTCCCCAAGCCATGAAAAAGGACTAACAAATGGATGTTGCACTGGGAGTTGATTTTCAAGTTACAGGAAAGCATTCCTAAAGAACTGCCTCCATAGTTACAGGCATATTCTCAGAAGCTTAGGTGGAGCAGCAAAGAAAAGGGACATGCTCTTCTAGTTACTATTTGCAGAACATTTTAAAAAAAAGATTTTTCTGATGTGAACCATTTAAAAAGTCTCTATTGAAGTTTACTCAGGAATGGGCTTCCCAGGCTCTGCTAGTGGCAAAGAAACTGCCTGCCAATGCAGGAAATGTAAGAGACTCTGGTTTGATCCCTGGGTAGGGAAGACTCCCTGGAGAAGGACATGGCAACCCATTCCAGTATTCTTGCCTGGAGAATTCCATGAACGAAGAGCCTGGCGTGCTATAGTCCACAGGGTGACACAGAGTCAGACATGACTAAGGCGACTTAGTACACATTCACCCACTGAGGAATAATGGCAATATTCTTTGAAAGACAGAGTGTCATAGACACTTCTTATATTATAAACTAATCATTCAAGGTCAAACTTACAGGATTCTGATGTATTTTAGATTTAATGATAAATTATGACATTCCTGTAATATGCTGAGATAAGCAGTTCATTCAGTCCAATGATCATGAAATTTCAATTCTACGTTCACTATTTAAAATAGGGATCTCACACTTGAATCCTGTGCTCAACAGTCAAATTAGTGCTTTCAAATACGGTTTCATGAACACATAGTATTTGGTAACAACAAGTAAAAACAAACCTAGTGGAAAGAACACACAAGAAAAAAATGAAAAATGGTTTACAGTATCAATATATGTGCACTGAGAATCATCTTTTTGAACAAGCCTTGACTGGTTTGTATAGGAAAAGCCAAGAAAATGTCCCCAGTCAAGCAATACTTTCCTTGTCTTTGTATATCTTTATGGTTTGCATTATCACTTGCTATTTATAGAAAGACATGCTAGTGACCTTGACACAAAGTTTGCAGACTTTTCCTCATGCATAACTCACAGTTGGTGTCTTCTTGGCCCCTGCAAGGAGAACCAACCAACTCCTATGGGTATTTGGTGCATGCCTGGGGAAGCTAAGTTATACTGAAGAGACTACAGCTCATTTTTTACTCATGATGAATTACAGTTTCCTGGTGGAAGGATGGTGCCGAAAACAAAGCAGTCTTTGAGACCCCTCAAGTTTTTCAAAGTGACCTGGGGGCTTTAGCAGTCAGAGCTAAAAATAAGGAGCTGTTTATAAGCCTTTCCGACTTGGAGGAGAAAGACTCAAAACTCCCTTTAACAGTCTCCTAACTATCCAATTCCCTCGCATCAAGGAAAGCGACATTGACGATTCTGAATTAAATGAAATCTCAGCAACTGTAGAGTTCTTTTATTTTTTAAAGATTTTTTTGATGTGGACCATTTAAAAAGTCTTCATTGAATTTGTTACAATATGGCTTCTGTTTCATGTTTTGGTTTTTTGACCACCGGGCCTGTGGGAGGATATCAGCTCCTCTGAAAGTGAAAGTGAAGTCTCTCAGTTGTGTCCGACTCTTTGCGACCCCATGGACTCTGTCCATGGGACTTTTCAGGCAATAGTCCTGGAGTGGATTGCCATTTCCTTCTCCAAGGGATCTTCCCAACCCAGGGATCGAACCTGGGTAGCCCGCATTGTAGACAGATGCTTTACCATCTAAGCCACCAGGGAAGTCCACCAGGGATCAAACCCACACCCCCTGAGATGGAAGGCTAAGTCTTAAACACTGGACCGTCAGGGAAGTCCCCACCATAGATTTCTTTAATCGGGGAATTAATACTAACAGAAATTGAAAAATTCAAAGATATAATTGCAGCTCAAAATTCTAGATTTTCTGGTATCTATGCCATCATTTACGTAAGGTAGAAGACCATTCTGACTGACTAAGAAAAGACAGCTTTGAAAACCAGCAATTAAAAAAAAAGAAATCAAAATGCAACAGCTAGGGCTGTGCTTCATTCACAAATATGTATCTAAGACTTTATTTCTACCTTTGTAAGCTAGAAACACAGTGAAGAAGAAAGTGTTCATTTATCATTTTCTCTTCACTAGAATAGGCAATGGCTCCCCACTCCAGTACTCCTGCCTGGAAAATCCCGTGGACGGAGAAGCCTGGAAGGCTGCAGTCCATGGGGTCGCTGAGGGTCGGATACGACTGAGCGACTTCCCTTTCACTTCTCACTTTCATGCATTGGAGAAGGAAATGGCAACCCACTCCAGTGTTCTCGCCTGGAGAATCCCAGGGACGGGGGAGCCTGGTGGGCTGCCGTCTATGGGGTCACACACAGTCGGACACAACTGAAGTGACTTAGCAGTAGCAGTAGCAGTAGAATTTTCTAGTTGTGATTGTGAATTGAGTTCGAGCATGAAACATCACTTTTTCAGATAAATTTCTGTCCCCCAAAAAGTACATTTAACAAACTCCACAAGCTGTACTAATTTGCCTTGGCCTTTTTCGCTCTCCCTGCCTGCTGGTTTGTTCATTCATTTATTCACTGCTCATTTAACACATTTTCCAGCATCTAACCTCATGTCCTCATACATCTCAGGGCCTCAGACATTTTTCAGTTGGTACCTTCCTACTTATTACCCAAAGTATCTAGGAAAAATATCCGTCATTGTCACTCTTATCTCGGGAAAGTTTCAGGAGACACATAGCGAGCATCCTTCCTGAGAGGAGTTTCGTGCTTCGTGTGTCTACACGGGTTTGCCTCTCTTGTATAGATGGGAGTTGCATAATGATGGTTGAGCCATCATTAACTGGCTCAGCCCAGAATACAAAAAACCCTGCAAGTGAAAACTTGAGAAGCTCGAATCCTCTGGGTTTGGGTTCTTGAATCTACTCAGCTGACTTTAACATAACTATCATTGACAGGTAAGACAGGAATTGAGTACCTTGGCACAAATTCAGTGAAATACCTGAGTATTTCTTCATCCACAGTATGCTACTTCATTCTATGTGATAGTCACAATGCAAAACTGTTCCCCTTCCCTTCTTTCTCATCATAAAACTAATGACTAACGAACATCATTCATGGCTGATGTCCCAAACATAGAAATCATCATTGACTCTTCTCCCGCAACTTCTAATCCAGGGTTTCTCAGTCTTCGCATCACCGATGTTTGGAGTTGAATAATTCATATTGTGGGGATGCTGTCCTGGTCACAGCAGAATATTTAGCAGCATCCAGGGCTTTGCAGGTGGCACCAGTGGTAAAGAATCCACCTACCAATGCAGGAAACACAAGAGTCATGGGCTGAATCCCTGGGTTGGAAAGATGCCCTGGAGTAGGAAATGGCGCCCCACTCCAGTATTCTTGCCTGGAGAATTCCACGGGTAGAGAAGCCTGGTTACCGTCCATGGGGCCATAAGAAGTCACATGCTACTGAGCAACTGAGCTCTGGTTGACTTCTCCATGCTAACAGCACATCCCCAGCAATCACAACCAAAAATGTTCCCAGACATTTTCAAATATCCCCTGGGGGACAGGGCTGAAAATCATTCTCAACTAAGAATCACTGAACCCAAAAGCAAATCCTAAAAGCTGAAATTCCAAAATTTATCTTGAATCTAAATCTATCATCTGACCCAGATCTAAGCTCACCACTCACCTGGACCACAGCAATAGCTTTTCACTGTAACCCCTTCAGTCTATTTTCTGTTCTATAGTCAGCATGATCTTTTAAAAATCTCTATCACGTTATAACATTTCTCTTCTTAAAACCTTTCAGTGGCTTCTCACTACACTGGGCACTGCTCACCATAACACCTCCCAGCACTCTCCCCTTGTTCATGGTTCTCAAGTGTCATTGCTTTTATCCTATTTTTCAAACCTGCCAAGTTTTCCGCTTCAGAACATTCATATACTCTCCTTGGAATGCTGACCCTTTTTGTAGTATTCAAGAGTTTATTGAAGTATCATCTCTCAGCAAGTTTTTCCAGAATCATCATCTGTAAATAACCCCCTTCTCTCCCAAACACTATATGTCATTACCCTATATTAATTGTATTGCAGTCTCATCTAATCATCTTTATTTGGATTTACAAGTCACTTTTCATTTCTTACTTTACTTTTCATTTCATTTATATTATTTTCATTTTATATATTTAAAATAATATATGATTTTTATATGATTAACTCTACTCAAATCAATTCAATGTGGTGCATATATTGTGGCTCAGCTGGTAAAGAATCCACCTGCAATGTGGGAGACCTGAGTTTGATCCCTGGGTTGGGAAGATCCCCTGGAGAAGGGAAAGGCTACCCGCTCCAGTATCCTGGCCTGGAGAATTCCATGGACTGTGTAGTCCATGGGGTCACAAAGAGTTGGACACAACTGCGCAACCTTCACTTCACACATATACAATGGAATATTACCTGGCTGTTAAAAAGAATGAAGTAATGCCATTTGCAGCAACGTGGATGAACCTAGAGAGTGTCATACTAAGTACACCAGACGGAGGAGGAATATCATATGACATCCCTTGTATGTGAAATCTAAAAAGAAATGATACAAATGAACTTATTTGTAAAACAGAAAGAGACTCACAGACTTAGAAAATGAACTTATGGTTGCAGGGGCAAAGGATAGTTGGGGTTTTGGAAGGTCTTGTACACTCTGAAAAACAAAAAGAATTCAGAGGATTCTTATCTCATCCAGAGTTAAAAGCCCTTCCAATTACCTGCAAGATCCTGCATGATCTGGACCACATCTACCTTCCCTGCATGATTTCCTAACATTTGCCTCTCGAAACTTGACCCACATGCTGGCCTTCCTTCTGCTCCTAAACATGCCCAGCACATGCCCACTTCAGAGCCTTGGCACTGGCTGCTCTCCAGTCTGAATGCTGGACCCTAGACATCCCATGACTCTCACATCCGCTGGGTCAAGTGACCTCTTGTTAGAAGGGCTGGCCCTGACTACATTATATAAAAAAGTAAGAAAGAAAATGCAGCCCTCATCTACCATCAGCTTGGAGCTGTCCTCGCTATAACAGCCAGGCAAATGCATTTTTCTCTTGAATTATAAACAATTTTACAGAACACCAACATTAGACAAGGCTATTCTGTGATGTGATAGATCAAGACAAAAACAAAAGCAGTCTGTAATTGTGGTGAGTAGAGACTGAGAGAGAGAGAGAGAGAGGAACACTGTCAAACACTCTCCTTTCTCCTGCTAATATGAGTGACTGCTCCATCTTTACCAATTTCAGCCGTAGCTCCACTTTGGGCCCTACACCTCACATATTAAGACTATTAAGCAAATCATAGAATTGCTTTGACTTTCTAACAGTAAACAATCAAGAGCAAAACCTCACTTCCTTGAAAGTTCTCCAAAATCACACAACACAAGGTCAAACCCTATAATAAGGCTTGTCTTAACAACCTCTTACCAAGACATCCCAGCTTCCTATGATGTGCAGTCTTCTTCATTGCTCTGAGTTAATAAACCTAACTTTGTGTGACTACAGGTGTGTTTATGTTAGATCTTGCCTGGTTGGGGGGGTTGGCATCAACAATAGCATCACCAACCTCAAGAAGCATGCTCCATGACTTTAAGCAACATGTCAATAAACACCAGGTTGCTGGGAGGATCCAAGTGTACACCTCTTGTTTATGCGCCACTTGGTCAGTGCCATCTGTCACCCTGAAAGATGTCCCACTTTGGAAGGTAAATGATGTGGTCACCATATCTTTAATCTGTACTATTTTTCACAATAACCCTTATCACCATCTACAACATGATACTTTTTGTTTGTTTCCTCTCTGCACCCCCTGCCCCCTGCTCCTACTCCTCAACTAAAATTTAATTCCCACAGTACATAAACTTTACCTAATCTTTTGGCCTCACCATATGGCTTGTAGGATTTTATTTCCCTAACTAAGGATTGAATCTGGGGCCTTGGTAGTAAAAACTCAGAGTCCTAACCACTGGACCACTAGGGAATTCTATTTTTTTTTTAAGTGTTCTATCCCTATTACCTAGAACAGTTCTTGGCATACAGAAGGCTCCAAGTAAATATCTGCTGAATGAATTACCTAATGAAAAGTTATAATACTACAGGAGGTCTTTGAACTAGGAACAACTTAAAAAAAAATCATCCCAACATACGTATCAGTCAGATTTCTATATATTAACCTGTAGAAACAAATCAAAATTTAGCACCATTTATTCTGAAAGCTAATGAAATGCTTAGATTTACACTTTAAAAATATGCACAAGATCTGTATATTGAAAATTACAAAATGCTAATGAAAGAAATCAAATGGAAGTTTATGAATTGGAAGATTCAACACAGTGAAGATGTCAGATCTCCCCCAAAGTTGAACAACCAGCTTAATGAAATTCATAGACAAGCTTATTCTAAAATTCACATGGAAAGGTATAAGCTGTAGGATAGCTAAATTAAATAAGAATAGAAGGAATTGTTCTGATACAAAGGCCCACTGAAAAGCTATAATAGTAATTGGAATAAATACACAGGTTCAATGACCAGTACAGATAATTCAACATTTATGCCTAATTGATTTTTCTACAAAGGTGTAAAGCAATTTAAGGGAAGGAAGATAACTTTTTCATCAAATGATGCGAACAATTGGACTTTCATGGGCAAAAAAAAAGAACCTAAACATCACACATTACTCAAAAACTAACTCAAAATTAAGCATGCATGTCCATGTAAAACATAAAGTTATACAACTTTTGAGCTTCCCTGGTGGCTCAGTGGTAAAGAATTTGTCTGCCAATGCAGGAGATGCAGGGTCGATCCCTGGGTTAGGAAGATCCCCTGCAGCAGGAAATGGCAACCCACTCCAGTATTCTTGCCTGGGCAATCCCATGGACAGAGGAGCCTGGCAGGCTACAGTCCATGGGGTCACAAAGAGTCAGACACAACTTGGTGAATACACAACAATAATACACTTATAGGGGAAAAAATAAAATCTTTGGGATCTACGGCTACACAGAGTTATTAGACTGGACATCAAAGGAAAACTTGGTAACTCAGATCCCATCAAAAGTAAGAACATTTGTTCTGCAAAGATCCTGTTCAGAGGATGAAAAGACAAGTTGCAAGGTGAGAAAATGTATTTGCATGCTACATATTCAACAATAGACTGCTACCTAGGTAAACAAAGTTCTCTAGGAACAACAGTTTTTAAAAAATGCAATTTGAAAACAGGCAAAAGATATGAAGAAATGGGACTTTCCTGGTAGCCTAGGGATCAAGAATCTACTTTGCAATGCAGGGAATGCAGGTTTGATCCCTGGTCAGGGAACTAAGATCCCATGGGCCACAGAGCAGCTAAGCCTGGGTGCCGCAGCTACTGAGCCCACATGCCACAACTGGAGAGCCTGTGCACCACAACAAAAGATCCTGCATGACACAACAAAGGTCCTGTGTGCTGCAGCGGAGACCAGACTCAGCCAGATACGTAAGTACTTTTTAAAAGAGATGAAAGAGACACCATGGAATATTACTCAGCTACAAAAAGAAATGCATTTGAGTCAGTTCTGATGAGGTGGATGAAACTGGAGCCTATTATACAGGGTCAAATAAGTCAGAAAGTAAAACACCAATACAGTATATTAACACAAATATATGGAATTTAGAAAGATACTAACAACGATCCTATATGCAAGGCAGCAAAAGAAACACAGACGTAAAGAACAGACTTTTAGACTATGAGAAGGTGAGGGTGGGATGATTTGAGAGAACAGGATTGAAATTTGTATGTGCAAATCTGATGACCAGTGCAAGTTCGATGCATGAAGCAGGGCACTCAAAGTCGGTGCTCTGGGACAACCCAGAGGGATGGGGTGGGGAGGAAGGTCGGAGGGGGGGTTCAGAATGGGGGGACACATCTGCACCCATGGCTGATTCATGTCGATGTATGGCAAAAACCACCACAATATTGTAAAGTAATCGGCCTCCAGTTAAAATTAATTAATTTTTAAAAAAGACCTGAAGAGCCCTTTCACTGAAGAGAATGTACAGATGGCAAATAAGCACATGAAAAGATAATTAGCCTTTATATTAGGTTATCTAATATATATATGGGAGAAGGCAATGGCACCCCACTCCAGTACTCTTGCTTCAAAAATCCCATGGGCGGAGGAGCGTGGTAGGCTGCAGTCCATAGAGTCTCAAAGAGTCGGACACGACTGAGCGACTTAACTTTCACTTTTCACTTTCATGCATTGGAGGAGGAAATGGCAATCCACTCCAGTGTTCTTGCCTGGAGAATCCCAGGGATGGGGGAGCCTGGTGGGCTGCCGTCTATGGGGTCACACAGAGTCGGACACGACTGAAGTGACTTAGCATAGCATAATATATATATATATTATATATATATTAACCTATTAATATATATATTAACCTACCTATTAGGAAAATGCACATTGAAAACACAACATGAGACATCACCAAATACCCATCAAAACAGTTAAAATAAACTTAGCATGAGTGCTGAGCTGTGTCTGACTCTCTTTGTGTGACCCCACAGATGGTAGCCTGCCAGGCTCCTCTGTCCACGGGATATTTTAGACAAGAATACTAGAGTGAGTTGCCATTTCCTCCTTCAGGAGATCTTCCCAACCCAGGGATAGAACCCATGTCTTCTGCATCTCCTGCATTAGCAGGCAGTATCCTTACCACTGAGCCCCCTCGAAAGCCCAAGATAAAACTTGGTAATAACCTCAAGTGCTGGCAAGGATGCTGAGAAACTGGATCACTCATATATTGCTGATGTGAATGGAAAATGTTCAGCCACTCTGGGAAACAGTCTGGTGGTTTCTTATGAAACAAAACATGTAATTATCATATGACCCAGAAATTGTGCTGTTCAGCATCAGAGAGATTAAAATTTATGTGCTCCCCAAAACCTTTATATCATGTTCATAGAAGCTTTATTCACAGTAGTCAAACAGTGGGAGCAAGTCAGAGGCTTTTAAGAGGATAATGGTTAAACAAACTCTGGTATATCATGAAATACTACTCAGCAATTAAAAAAACAAAACTATAAACTACTGACACACACAAAACTTGAATGCATCTCCAAGCTTGGAGGAATTCTTGCTGGATGACACAGCTTGACAAAGGCATGGGGAGCGGTGGATTCCTGTCTCCCCTGTCCCTTTGGTTGAGTGCTCAATGGTTAAGTCACAGAGCTAGCAAAGAAGGAAATAGAGTTTACTCTGGCTATTATCTGTCTACAACAGCAGGGCCCCTTTGACTTGGGGAAAACTTGAATCGAAAAGCATAAAAGCCCTTTTAAAAATAAAAAGTGTGAGGGACTATATTTTATTTGTTGTTATTGTTTGTTTCGTTGCAAAGCCCGATTCTGTGTAGCACATACTATCAGCCAGTGTGAGAAATAAAGCCACAAAGTCTATAGGAAGTTCAAAGAAACTTCTCTTTTAATCACTAAGCATTAAAAGCAAAAACAAAAAACCTCATATCACTGAAGATTCTCATGCAGGCTATAGTGTGAATGCTGCTCCCACACTTTGGAGTGGATGCATGTAGCTTTTTGTATTAGTCTTCTCTCAATATACAGACATTTCGCCCAGCGGTGGAATCACTGGCTCACATATAACTCTCTTGTTAGTTTTTTTAAGGAAATGCCACACTGTTCTCCAAAACAGCTGCATGAATTTACGTTCCCACTAAGAGTGTAAGAGGGTTCGTTTTTCTCTACATCCTCTCCTGCACTTATTATTTGTAGACTTTTTACTGATGGCCATTTAAAATTAATTTTTATTGGAGTACAGTAGCTTTATAATGTTGTATTAGTTTCTGCTGTGCAGCAAAGTGAATCAACTCTATGTGTACGTATATTCCCTCTTTTTTTTTGGATTTCCTTCCCATGTAGGTCACCACAGAGCACTGGGTAGGGTTCCCTGAGCTATACAGTAGCTTCTCATAGTTATCTATTTTTATACACAGTATCAATAGGGTATATATATGTCAATCTCAATCTCCCAATTTATCCCGCTCCCCTTTCCCCCTGTTAGTGTCCATACATTTATTCTCTATTTCTGTTCTGCAAATAAGATCATTTATAACATTTTTCTAGATTACACATATACGCATTAATATGCAATATATATTTTTCTCTTTCTGCCGCACTTTCTCCCTATGACAGACTCTAGGTCCACCCACATCTTTACGAATGAACAGATTTTGTTCTTTTTATGGCTGAGCAATATTCCATTGTATGTATGTATCTCATGTTCTTTATCCATTCCTCTGCTGATAGGCATTCAGGTTGCTTCTGTGTCCTGGCTATTATAAATAGTGCTGCAATGAACATTGGAATGCAAGTGTCTTTTGAATTATGGTATTCTCTGGGTATATGGTGGACTTCCCTGGTGGCTCAAACAGTAAAGCATCTGCCTACAATGCAGAAGACCCAGATTCAATCCCTGGGTAGGGAAGATCTCTTGGAGAAGGCAGTGGCAACCCACTCCAGTATTCTTGCCTGGAAAATCCCATGGACGGAGGACCCTGGTAGGCTACAGTCCATGGGGTCACAAAGAGTTGGACACAACTGAGCAACTTCACTTTCTTTCACTTTCACTTCCTGGGTATATGACCAGTAGTGGGATTGCTGGGTCATATGGTAATTCTATTTTTAGTGTTTTAAGAAACCTCCACACAATTCTCCACCATGGTTGTATCAGTTTACATTCTGACCAATAGTGTAAGAGTATTCTCTTTTCTCCACACCTTCTCCAGCATTTATTGTTTGTAGACTACTTTTTAATGATGGCCATTCTGGTGGGTGTGAGGTGCTACCTGATTGTAGCAGCATGAAGAATATCTTTATATTTAACTCTGTATAGAGACTGCTAAAGAAAATATGCTTGATCAGATCGAAGACATATAAGCTATAATTTCTGCATTGTTAAAACAAGGGCGAAATTTTACTCCAACTGTAGGAAATAATTCTCAGAAGATTTTGGCAAATTTCTCAGGGATATTTTAAGTTTTAATGCATTAATAGAGGGAGCAAACATCATAGCACTGCTTAATAGTATCGATCATGTATATCGCAAGCTATGATCAAGATTCGGGACTTGGCAGTCAAAGAGCTCTACATTCAAATCTAGGTTCTTTCATTTGCTAGGTGTGTGATCTGGGGCTATTACTTAATCTAAGTCTTAGGTCCTATACTTTGCTCAACTTCATCTCTAAAATGAAGATAATAATCCTAACTACTTCATCCAAATCAATGATCACTATAGGAATTAGTGCTAATATATTTGTCTATATTCTGTGAAAAATCTTCTAAAGCAGAACATTAAATTATATTTATTCTTTCTGTAAATTGAAACCAGACAATATTTTCCTGTCATGATGCTGAAATTTCCCATTTTGAATGTTCAAGGAACCTTATTCTTAATCATTTTCAATCTATTCCAGGCTCTGTCTAAGAAGTTTTAAAATCGTGTGACTTGATCACCTTAGACAATTGCTAGAAAATCACTGTAGAGAGATTAGTTTCTCTTTTCCCACAAACTTAACACGAAATTGATCTACACTCTGCTCACACTTCACAATCAAGCCAAGTCAAGCCTTAAATTTATATCACATGATAAAGTCAAGAAGTATACCTTTCGAGGTAAAATTTATTTTATCAAGTTAATTTTTAAGTCATGTTACATATATATTTGTAAATTTTCTATTATATGAAAGTAGGATATAAGATTTTGTTTCTATAAAAGAGTATATGTTTAAAAATCCTAGGAAAACTAATCTGATTCTATGAATATGGTAATAATCAGCACAACCTGAATCTGTTTATTCTGAGGACAACCTTATTCTAACTATGCCAAATGAAGTTAATTGCCCCTGAACTTTCAAAGTTGAAACAAAAGCATCAGAATAAGTATTTTATATCAGAAAATGAAACTTTCTTATAAAGTTTCTAAGTGGCACATTCTTATACATCAGATTTGACTTTAGTCGAATATAGTTCCCAAACATATTCATAACACCTGAAAAGTATTAAATTTATATAGCATCAAAAATTAAAGTACATGAATATGTATATATTCAGTCCTTTAAATTTTTTCTTAGATACATTATTTTTTTATGCCGAGGGCCATCTCTATAAAATGTAGAGCTGCTGTATTTCTCAAACCATACTTTGCAAATCAAAACCATTTATCCCAAGGGACAATTCCATTAGGTTCTATTTTCCTGGATATGACCTAGAATTTACAAGTCTGAGTTAGCTTAAGATCTAAATATTTGTGAATTATAACCAATTCTTGGATAGTAGAGTTTCCCGTGATTACTTGAAGTATTAAAAGTGTAATCCATCACACAGAAAGCTATAAAATTCTACTTGTTAACATTCTGGAACTGTTTTTACAATATAATGGATTTTGTTTTGTTTTGCCAATGGTGAGTCCTTTAACAAGGTAATTAATGCAAATTGATTGTACCATTATTAGCATTAATGGACATAATCATGGAGCACACGTCAACACTCTTACAGAAGTCATGCATTTGTTAGCATGGCAAAATGAGGGAACCACAGGAAGGAAAATCTATTTATAGGCAAGAGCCCAGGAAAACCTGCTGGGAACACATGTACTACTTTGGATAACTAGTCAAGGCCATTTTGTTATTTAAAAAATTACCCAAGGTCAGAAATACATAGATTGAAGAACAGGACTTTCAGATAATCATTCAAGGACAGAATTTCAGATGCAGTCTATCAAATTAAGCAAAGGTTTTACGCATATTTGAATTATTTTATGTGCACTTAGGAAAAACCCAAGATATGCATAATCCTTAAAATTTCTTATCTCAAGTATTACACACAAGGTCATCCTTTGATGAACTGCAATAAGCAACATTAGAGTTCTCTTTGAATTTTAGTTTGCAAAGGAAAACTGTCACACTGAGAAAAAGGTTAGATCTATCCAGCAGCTCATATAGGGACATAATTAATGGTACAAAGACCCAGACAAATTAGTTTCCTAGGCCAGTACTCGGTTTTATATGAGATCACAAAGTTTTATTTTATTGGTAGGAGTAGTTACTGACTCATAGTTTAGCTAATCCCAAATTTGTTTTAACTTTGTTCATATGTTAAGAAATTCTGGCCAACTCACCATCAACACACACACAAACAAATCCCCAGGTGTCAGTTATAGAACTGACATCACTCTGGTCAACGACGATCCCCAATTATAGACTCAATTTTCATATCTCCCTATCAACTTGTGCCCTTTCAGACTCCTAATCTTTCAAGATACTACCTTATACTGTATGTCAGTAGGTGGTAACTGGTTAAATGATTAATTAAATCAATGAGTGGGTTACTTTGTCAAGCAATCTTAACTTCTAGCATTCAACTTCATAAAGTAGATGCTATTATTATTATTATTACGCTCACTTCATAACTGAGAAAACTGGGACACAGAAAAATGGCATTCAAACCCAGGCCTCGCAACTAAAAAAATCCTATCCACTTTCCAAAAATATTTATTTATTTTCTTACTTATTTGTGTGGCTGCACCAGGTCTTCCTTCATAGCTCAGTCAGTAAAGAATCTGACTGCAATGCAGGAAACGTGGGTTCTAATCCTGGGTCGGGACAATCCCCCGGAAAAGGAAATGGCAATGCACTCCAGTACTCTTGCCTGGAAAATCCCATGGACAGAGGAGCCTGGCGGGCTACAGTCCGTGGGATCACAAGAGTTGGACACGACTGAGCAACTGAACCAGCACCACCAGGTCTTAAGCACTCAGGATATTGACTTGTAGCGTGCAAACTCTTAGCTGCAGCATGTGGGATCTAGTTCCCTAACCAGCGATTGAACCCTAGCCCCCTGCATTGGGAGTGTGGAGTCTTAGCTACAGGGAAGTCACCCATGTGCTTTCAATTATACAATTCTTTCCAAGGTGTGTTTTAGAATATTAACAGACTTTTTGCTCAAATAGATCACGAAAATGCTGGGTTAGACACAAATTAACAGTTTTTTCATCATAGGGATCCTCAGAGCTCATGAGTTTTGTAAACATCTATGAAGTGGAATCTGCCTACAATGTAGGAGACTTGGGTTCAATTTCTGGGTTGGGAAGATCCCCTAGAGAAGGATATGGCAACCCACTCCAGTCTGGGAAATCCCATGGACAGAAGAACCTGGCAGGCTACAGTTCATGGGGTTGCAAAGAGTCAGACTCAACTGTGCAACTAACACTGTGAGGTAGATAATATATACATACTAGTTCCAAAATATATTAATATATAGTAACCTTTTCTCTCCACTCAGAATGTCATATAGGACTAGTGTTTTCTGAATGTATTTTTGGAAAAATGGCACCAAAACATGTGTTTTTCTTTTTAATTAATTTATTGTACTTATTAATAAAGAGCCTGTACACTTTTCAAACTGGTGTTCTTCCTCAATTCAATTAAATTTTCTTCTCTTATATCTTATTAATTATCTTTGTCTTATCCTTTTATTCTCTACCTATTTGGAGAATTTTTATTATATATTTATCTTTCCTCTCATTTTGTTTCATCATGATAATATTTTTTGTCATCGTCTATGGACTTCCTCTCCCCTTCATGGACCACAGCCTTGTGGTGGTGAAGGGGCTCACTTAACTTAATGAAGTTATAAGCCATGCCCTGCAGGGCCACCCAGATGGATGGGTCATCCATCCTGGGTGAAGAATTCTGACAAAATGTGGTCCACTGGAGAAGGAAATGGCAATCCACTCCAGTATTCTTGTCTGGAGAATTCCATGGACAGTATGAAATGGAAAAGAGATGTAACACCAGAACATTGGAAGATGTCCAATATGCTATTGGGGAAGAGTGGAGGGTAATTACTCATAGACACAGGAAGAATGAAGCAACTGGGCCAAAGCAGAAACAATGCTAAGTTGTGGATATGTCTGGTGGTGAAACTAAAGTTTGATGCTGTAAAAAACAATATTGCATAGGAACTTGGAATGTTAGGATCATGAATCAAGGTAAATTGGGCATACTGAAGCAGGAGATGGCAAGATTGAACATTGACATCTTAGGAATCAGTGAATTAAAATGGCTGGGAATGGGGAAAATTTAATTCAGATGACCATTATATCTACTACTGTGGGCAAGAATCCCTTAGAAGAAATGGAATAGTCCTCATAGTCAATGAAAGAGTCCAAAGTGCAGCACTTGGGTGTAACCTCAAAAATGACAGAATGATCTTGGTTTGTTTCCAAGGCAAACGATTCAACATCACAGTAATCCAAGTCTATGCTCCAACCACTAATGCTGAGGAAGCTGAAATCAAACAGTTCTATGAACACAAGACTTACAAAACCTACTTGAACTAACACCCCCCAAAACTGTCCTTTTCATCATAGAGTTTTGGAGCGCCAAAGTAGGAAGTCGAGAGAAATGTGGAGTAACAGGTAAGTTTGGTCTTGGAGTACAAAATGAAGCAGAGCAAAGGCTATCAGAGTTTTGTCAAAAGAACACACTGGTCATAGTAAATACCCTTTTCCAACAACCGAAGAGATGACTCTACACATGGACATAACCAGATGGTCAATACTGAAATCAGATTGATTATGTTCTTTCCAGCCAGTGAAGGAGAAGCTCTTTTCAGTCAGCAAAAACAAGGCATAGAGCTGACTATAGCTCAGATCATGAGCTCCTTACTGCAACATTCAGGCTTAAATTGAAGAAAGTAAGGAAAACCACTAGACCATTCAAGTATGATCTAAATCAAATCCCTTATGATTATACAGTAGAAGTGACAAATAGATTCAAGGGATTAGAGCTGGTAGACAGAGTGCCTAAAGAATCATGGATGGAGATTTGTAACACTGTACAGAAGGCAGTGACCAAAACCATCTCAAAGAAAAAGAAATGTATGAAGGCAAAGTGGTTGTATAAGGAGGCTTTACAAATAGCTGAGGAAAGAAGAGAAGTGAAAGGCAAAGGAGAAATGGAAAGATATACTCAACTGAGTGCAGAGTTCCAGAGACTAGCAAGGAGAGAAAAGTTTATTGCTTAAATAAACAATACAAAGAAATAGAGGAAAACAATAGAATGAAAAACACTAGAGACCTCTTCGAGAAATTTGGAAAGATCAAGGGAATATTTCATGCAAGGATAGGCATGATAAAGGACAGAAACGGTAAGGACCTAACAGAAGCAGAAGATATTAAGAAGAGGTGGCAAGAATACACAGAAGAACTATACAAAAAAAAAAAAAAATCTTAATGACCTGAATAACACAATGATGTGGTCATTCACCTAGAGCCAGACATCCTGGAATGTGAAGTCAAGAAGGCCTTAGGAAGCATTACTACAAACAAAGCTAGTGGAGGTGAGGGAATTCCAGCTGAGTTATTTCAAATCCTAAAAGATGATACTGTGAAAGTGCTGCACTCAATAAGCCAGCAAATTTGGAAAACTCAGCAGTGATCACAGAACTGGAAAAGGGCAGTTTTAATTCCAGTCTCAGAAAAGCAGTGCCAAAAAGTGTTCAAACTACCATGCAAATGAGCTCATTTCATATACTTGCAAGGTTATGCTCAAAATCCTTCAAGCTAGGCTTCAGCAACATGTGAACCGAGAAATTCCAGATGTACTAGCTGGGTTTAGAAAAGGCAGAGGAACCAGAGATCAAATTGTCAACATTTGTTGGATTATGGAGAAGCAAGGGAGTTCCAGAAAAACATCTACTTCTGCTTCATTGACAACGCTAAAGCCTTTGACTGTGTAGATCACAACAAACTGTGGAAAATACTTAAATTGATGAGAGTACCGACCACCTTACTTGTCTCTGGAGAAAACTATATGCAGCTCAAGAAGCAATAGTTAGAACCATGCAACAACTAACTGGCTCAAAATTAGAAAAGAAGTACAGCAAGGATGCATATTGTCACACTGCTTATTTAACTTATATGCAGATTGCATCATGAGAAATGCCAGACTGGCTGAATCACAAGTTGGAATCAAGATTGCCAGGAGAAATATGAACAACCTCAGATATGCACTGATACAGCTCTTATGGCAGAAAGCGAAGAGGCCCTGAGGAGCTTCTTGATGAGGGTGAAAGAGGGGGGTGAAAAATTGGCTTTAAACTCAAAATTCAAAAACCAAGATCATGGCATCCTGTCCCTCACTTCATGGCAAATAGATGGGGGAAAAGTGGAAACGATGACAGATTTTATTTTCTTTGGCTCCAAAATCACTGTGGACAGTGACTGCAGCCATGAAATTAAAAGATGCTTGCTTCTTGAGAAAAAAAAAATTAAAAAAGCTATGACAAAGCTAGACAGTGTATTAAAAAGCAAAGCCACTACTTTGCTGACAAAGGTCCATATAGTTAAGGGTATGATTTTTATCCAGTAGTTATGTACAGATGGGAGAGTTGGTCCATGAAGAAGGCTGAGCACCAAAGAACTGATGCTTTTGCGTTGTGGTGCTGGAGAAGACTCTTGAGAGTCCTTTTGATTGCAAGATCAAAGCAGGGAATCCTAAAGTGATCAACCTTGACTATTTATTGGAAGGACTGATGCTGAAGTTGAAGCTCCAATACTTTGGCCACCTGATGGGAAAAGACAGCTCACTGGAAAACACCCTGATGCTGGAAAAGACTGAAGGCAAAAGGGGAAGGGAATGGCAAAGGATGAGACGTACAAGATGTTAAGAGCACCACTGACTCAATGGACTTGTATCTGAGCAAACTCCAAAGACAGGGAAGGACAGAGAAATCTGGCATGCTACAATCCATGGAGTCACAAAGTACTGGACATGACTTGGAGACTGAACAACAACATGGATTTCATATACCTTGCTAACTCAATTTTTGGGGGAGTATATGACTTGCTAATTATTACCTGATATTTCCTTTCTCTTATTTTTATTGTGGTAAAATATACATGACACTTAAATTCACCATCATCATCTGTCTCCAGAACGTTTTCATTTTTCAAATTGAAATTCTGGACACTTTAAACACTAACTCTCCATTCCATCCTTCCCCAGCTTCCAGAAACCTCTATTTCACCTTATGTCTCTGTGAATTTGACAACTGTTATCTCAACATGTAACTAGAAGCCTAGAGTGTCTGTCCTTCTGTGAGTGGTTATTTCACTTAGCACAATGCCTTCAAGGTTCATGCATTTTATTGCATGTCTCAGAATTTCCCTCCTTTTTAAAGCTGAATAATATTCCATTGCATACATATATGCCATATTTTCCATTCCCCCATTAATGGACATTTGGGTGGCTTTCCTTTTGGCTATTGTGAATAATGCAGCTATGAACAAGGGTTACACATACCTGTTAGAGTCTGCTTTGAATTCTTTGGAGTATATGTCCAAAAGTGGAATTGTTGGATTGTGTATTTTTTTCTAAGTGTCATATTTTGAGGAACTGCTGTGCTTTTTTCATAGCAGCTACAACATTTACATTCCCACTAACAGTGCACAAAGATTCCAATTTTTCCATAGTGTCTCCAACACTTGTTATTTTCTTTCTTTTTTGTTTGCTTATAGATCCAACCAGTCCATCCCAAAGGATATCAGTCCTGGGTGTTCACTGGAAGGATTGATGCTAAAGCTGAAACTCCAATACTTTGGCCACCTCATGCAAAGAGTTGACTCATTGGAAAAGACTCTGATGCTGGGAAGGATTGGGGGCAGGAGGAGAAGGGGATGACAGAGGATGAGATGGCTGGATGGCATCACCGACTCGATGGACATGAGTTTGGGTGAACTCTGGGAGTTGGTGATGGACAGGGAGGCTTGGCATGCTGCGATTCATGGGGTCGAAAAGAGTCGGACACGACTGAACGACTGAAGTGAACTGATAATAGCAACGTTAGTGGGTGTGAAGTAACTTATGATTTAAGGAATGTTTCAAATATTGATCTTGTAGCCCCACAAGGGCACACACTGTTTTATCACATGATCATGGATACCTAAGAGAACATGTGATACATACTGGATGCTGCTGCTGCTGCTAAGTCGCTTTAGTCATGTCCGACTCTGTGCGACTCCATAGACGGCAGCCCCCAGGCTTCCCCGTCCCTGGGATTCTCCAGGCAAGAACACTGGAGTGGGTTGCCATTTCCTTCTCCAATGCATGAAAGTGAAAAGTGAAAGTGAAGTCGCTCAGTCGTGCCCGACCCTCAGTGACCCCATGGACTGCAGCCTTCCAGGCTCCTTCATCCATGGGATTTTCCAGGCAAGAGTACTGGATGCTTAGGAAGGAGTTATATACAGTAAGAGAGAAGACTACATTCAAAGAGAAAGCCTAGAACGGAAACATGAGTTTGTACTTTGTCCACTGTTAAAGTGGGAGTCATTGTGAATTCAGAAAAAAGTAAATATTTGAGGTAAGAAATGGTCATTTTTGTTGGAAATGTCTTCTGGAGTTGAGCCCATATAGGAAATGGCAAAACCAGTCATGAGTTCATGAGAACAGAGTAAAATCAACCCAAAAGAGTTTGGTAAAAGAGAAGAAAGAGGGACTTCGCTGGTGGTCCAGTGGTTAAGATCTCACCTTTCAATGTAGGGGGTGTGGATTCAATCCTTGGTCAGGGAGCTATGACCCCACATGCCTCATGGCCAAAAAAATCAAAACATAAAGCAGAAGCAATATTGCAAAAAGTTCAGTAAAGACTTTTTAAATGCTCCACATCAAAAAAAAAATTTTTTTAGAGAAGAATAAAAGGTGACTCTAAGTTTAGCATCTTGATTGACTGTCTGGCAGGGGAGCCACTAAGAGAAATTTTAAAATTGAATATAAAGACAGTGTAGTTTCTACTGTCCTAATATTATTCTTAGGCAAATTAGCTCAATACACCCTTAGTCCGTCCATTCTACTCCTGCTGATGCCTCTTCCCAAAGTTACATGGGGACATGAATGTGCTACTTTTTATTTTCACAAATTGGCAGGCTCTTTCACTCCATCACTGATCTGCCTTACAGAACTCTAGCTTCTCTAGGAACCTTCTCAAACTCCTTTTCCTATTCATTTTGTCTAAAGCAGTGCCTCCAATAAAATATCCTCACTGGGCAAGCCATGCCCACAAATGCAATTCAAAGATTTCTTCAATACTTGTTCCTTTGTGCTTATGTCCTCTCTATGACCTTCTTCAGAAATATTGTTTGTGAAACTGTGAACTCCTATAGAAAAAAAGACCATTTCAGCATGCTTTCAAAAAACCTGATACTCTAGACAAAACCATGTTTTATGGGCTCATGCCCTTGCTGATGAGTTAACACCTCAGAAAACACTTGCAAACTCCTTCATTCATTTGAAAATCATCAATGGTAGGCATTCTGCCTTTCCCCTGGCCTATATATACTTAAGAATTCATCACACAGTTTTGAGGACAAACATTTGTGCTTAAAAATCCAACATTTTTAGCAAAATAATAATATCAAATTTTGATTATATACAATTTCCTTGGTTATCCATATTAACGGTAGACAAAGAAAACATGAATCACAGAAAATTTCAAAATCATAATTTAAGAAAACAGTTGGCCTTTTCTATCATCTTGGATCAGAGTTCCAAGAAACAAGATTTATACACTCAAATTTTATTTCATTTCATATCCTCAGAGCTCTTCTCACCAGTTAACTTTCTACAGTTAGCACACACTGTGAGCTATTGTTAGAACACACTTTGTTCTGCACTTTATATGCATTATCATATTTAATTCTACTACCATATTTAACTTATGGAAGTGGTTCTTATCCTCAGTTCACAAATTTAAGAAAAAAAAAAAAAACCTGAGGCTTAGTGAGAAAAGTAATTACTCAAAACGAATCCCTAAGAAGTCGCAGAGCCACTCCAAAAATATATAAAAAATAGAAGAATGGAATAAAGTATAATTTCCTGACAGTTTGGTTCCCAAAACATGGAACTCTATTGCTGAGCATCGAATGGTTTTCCCAGTCCAGCTAGAAACAGAGAAGGCAATGGCAACCCACTCCAGTACTCTTGCCTGGAAAATCTGGTGTAACACTGGCAGGCACTGAAAATTGATAATGACTGAATCTCAATTAGACTTGAGAAAACTGGTTTGTTTGCCCAAAACCTCACAGCTAGCAAGTAGCTAGCTTCAAACCGCATCATGTCAATTCACTTGTAGTGACAGAGACTTCCTCACTTCATAAACAAGAGACTTCCGCTAAGTGGGTCAGTCTTTTTGTTTATATTAAGTCCCAGGGCTCTCATTAGTCATACAGTTGTATAAGGGAGGCTCTGAAGGGTTAACTAGCTTCCCCAGTATTGTACAGTTATTTAGAAGCATAGTCACATCTGGTATAATCATAAAGAATAATGTCTTTAAAAGCAAATAGGCCTAGATTCAGATTCTGATCTTGCCATTGAACTAGGAGGATGACTTAGGGCAAGCTGTGGAGCCTCTCTAACCATCTGCTTTGTCATCTGTAAAATGAAAGTAGTAGCAGTGCTTTCTTTATAGGTTTAAATGTTAAAGGTAATTGCAAATATTATGTAGCCCCGATTATGTGCCTTGCAACAAGTCTTACAGGTAGACAGAGTATTATTTTCCTAACTAATAAAAGGCAGAGATAGGTTAAATAAGTTGCCACCATCTCGTAACAGTAAGTGAGGAGTTTAAATTCAAAACCAGACTGGTTCAGAAGCCTGTGACCAATACAATACTCTAATATAAAGTAGTTAGCGCAGGAACTACAATATATTAAACACTCAACTCAGAGCTCCTTCAATTACATCATGCATATCCTTGCCCATTTCTAAAACTGTCCAAAGAATCATATTCCATACTGTTCTGCAAAGTGGCACAGTCAGATTGCTCAGTCCCTAGTTAATCATGATGTGCTCCATAAAATCAGCTCTTCTGGAAGAAAACAATGATAGAAAAAGTCTTCATTAATTCCTCCTCTGTCCCAAACACTCCAGTCTCAGAAGGTTCAGAGTAATTGAGTTCTTCAGAGGATAAATTAAAAAATTATTAGAAAGCAAATTATATGTGATAGCAAGGATCCAAATACTGAACTATGGATAGCCTAAAAGAAGAAAAATATTTGTAGAAATAAAATTAAAGAGAAAACTTTCAAAATAGTCCATTAGACATAATTGTGTTTGGTTTCTGACAATAATTTTGGAACTATTTTGAAGTCATATATTTTACCTACTATGCCTCAACTTCAAGTTAAATTTTGTAATTTACCCTTCCATTTAAATTGCATCTCTATCAATTTTCAAAATAGCTTACCTTCAAGTTACTTCTCTTCAATATTCAAATACTACCTTCTTTGACAATATTTATTTATAATTTGGAAGATAATGAAGACATAACACGCATGGATGAATTTTATTGGAAAACTAGAAAAAAGATTCTCCCGAGTAGAGACTCTAAGGAAATTACTGTATAACTCAGTGACCTCTGTGATGAATGACTACACTTCATTTTTGAAGATTAATTTTGTGAGAAGTTTCATGAACAGATGGAATTATCCTTGTCTTGCTGGAAGAATCATGATCTAAGTTATAGGCTAGCTTGTTAAAACAGAAGTATATTCAAGTTAGAGGGATTCCCAGGTGGTTCAGTGGGAAAGAATCCACCTGCAATGCAGGAGACCCTGGAGATGCCAGTTCAATCCCTGGGTCAGAAAGACCCTCTGGAGGAGGAAATGGCAACCCACTCCAGTATTCCTGCCAGGAAAAGCCCATGAACAGAGGGGCCTGGTATGCTGCAGTCCATGGGGTGGCAGAGAGTTGGATACGACTGAGGATGCACACATATGCAAGTTAGAGTGATTTTTTGTGTGTGACCTGATTCAACTGACAAAGATTAAGAGCAGGCAAGACACAGATTGACATTCCTTAGCTTTATTGAATGGGTAAAATGCACACACTTTAGCTCCACATTTGATTTTTTATATTCTGAAACATAGTCTCAAAATGAAATAACTAATCACTATCTAATTTATACTTTGTTTTTCTTTGGGTACAAATAGCAGGCACATTTTCATTTTTTAAACATTATCTATCCAACCTAAATTCTACTCTAACTGAAATATAAATTCTCTTATTTTATAGCATAATTTCTTCCATGGCAACAATAAAAGATGTGAGAGCATTCCTTGCTACAGGTGAAAATAATCATAACGTATTGATAAGCCATCTTCAGATGCCATCTTCATGTAAATGGTCTTATAACTGAAGAGAGAAAGGAGAGAAATAGAAGCAAACGAAGTAGCATTCAGCAAGCAGAAATGCTTGGAATACAACATTTTCAGTCATTTCAGGAATGTTGAGGAAGGGTCAAATTGAGAGAAAATATCAGATAGTGATGCCTCTTGATTAGAATTTTTAAATAAATAATATTTCTTTAAAATTTTCTGAGGAAAAAAGGAAAAGAGTTCCTTATTCCAAGAGTACAATTAACTGATTTGGCTTCTGTGTCCCTTTGCAAATTCTTTGGGGACAAAATGAAATATACGGAGTTAAAAATAAGAAGTGACTCCGGAGCTTGACTATAGTACTAGAAATGCTGTGGGAATATTTAGATAGAGTCTTCTAGACAATGTTTACGAACTTTAAGGAATAAAATTTGGACCCTGAAATGGAAATGTGGACACCTTAACATATACCAACTTCATTCACTTGCAACTCTTATGCTACCCTACAATCTCCTGAAGGACCAGCAGCTGTTGGTACCAGCAAGCAAAATATTATTAAAGGGCATGAGTCAATGAGTCATAAATCTGTATCATTTGAGGCCTGACTCAAAAGGACATCACTGATGGGCCCTACATCAAGGAACTAAGTGAGGTGGATCCAGGAGAAGGCTTGTCGTTAAGGGTTTCCCTGGTGGTGCTAGTGGTAAAAACCTACCTGCTTATGCAGGAGACCTAAGAGATGTGGGTTTGATCCCTGGGTCAGGAAGATCCATGGAGAAGGGAATGTGAAGCTATTCCAGTATTCTTGCTTGGAATCCCATGGACAGAGGAGCCTGCTGGGCTGAGATCCATAGGTCATAGAGTTGGACATAAGCAACTTAGGGTGGATGGATGAAGACCCTGGAATGGGTGGGTGGGTCTATGATATTCTTAGTGAGATGTGGGGTCTCTGTGGTCTCTAAGATTTACAGAAGAGATAAACATGGGGACTAAGTTTTCTTTACCATTTAGGTTAGGAGAACAAGGAGAATGAACAGCTAGAAGCTTTCCTCTTATATCTCAAAAGAGACATTGACAACCTACCTGTTGCTGTAACATACATAACTACTTCCCACCACTGTGAATATCTCTCAAAAATAAAAAAGAAAAAAAAAGAGAGAGAGAAAACACAATGACCAGTATCAGAAATGAAAGAGATCATTACAGATTCTACAAACCTTAAAAGGAAATAGGGTGTGTTAAAAAATATGATGCCACTAAATGTGATAACACAGATAAAATTGATAAATGTCCTGAATGACACAGATTATAAAAAGACTTAATAAAAAGACTTAGATGATCATAATGTTAATATCGAAATATTAACTTGTAAATAGTTGAATTCATAATTTAAAACCTTACCAAAAAGAAAACTCTAGGCTTGGGTAAAATCTATGAATTCACCCAAACATTTAAAGAAGAAATAGTACAATCTTACACAAATCTTTCCAAATATAAAGGAGAATGGAATGCTTTATAACATTTTACAAGGTCAATAAGTACAACTCATGAAAATATGACAATGATTTTATAAGAAGATAAAACTACAAACCAATATCCTATATGAATTTGGACCTAGAAATCCTTAACAATACCAATAAGTCAAACCTGGAGATACATAAAAAGCCAATTCATCACAACCAATTAGAGCTTATCTTAGGAACATGAGATTGACTTACTATTTGAAAACCAGTCAGCATAATACACTACATTAAAATATTAAAAGAAAAAATTAAAATGTGATTATGCAGTAAATATAGAAAAATCATTTCACAAAATTCTATACCCATTCAAGATTTAAAAAAAAATTGAAAAAGTTCTCAGCAACTTGGGAATAAATGATAACTTTCTCAACCTGATAAAAGTTGTCTGCCAAAAACCTCAAAATGCTACAGTTGTTAACATATTTAAGGATGAAACACTGAGTGCTTTGCCCTCCAAAGATCAGGTACAAAGTAAGGATATACATCCCTATCAGTTCTGTTCAATACTGAGTTGGTGTTCTATCCTGTGCAACAAGGCAAGAAAAAAAAAATAAAAAACATAACGGATGAAAAGGGAAAAGTAAAATAACCTCTATTCACAGATGATATGATTATACATTTAGTAAATTTGAAGCATCTACAGAACAGGTATGAGAACAAATTGGTGAATTTATTAAGGCTGCAGAATATAAGGTCAAAACACAAAGTCAACTGAACTCCTGTTTATTAGTAACAAACAACTGGAAAATGAAATCAAGGAAATGATACCATATACAACAACATTAAAAAATACTGAAGTACTAAGGGAAAAGTTAATGAAAAATCTCAAGGTCTATAAACTAAATACTATATTGTTGAAAAAAATTATTAAAGACAATTTAAGTAAATGAAGTGTGATAGTATGTTCGAGGATTCAGTCTTGCAAATGTGCAAATTCTCCCTCAGATAATCTATAGATCAAAGACAAATCAATTCAAACCTTAGTAGGTATTTTGAAGAAATTAACAAACCAATTCAAAAAATTGAAAATACAAAATAGTTAAAGCAATGTGGAGAGGAAGAACCAAGCTGGAAGACTTACACTAATGTTTTAAAATTTTGTATAATGTTATTTTTTATTAAGACAGTGTGATATTGATGTAATATAGCAAAATAGATCACTGGAAAAGAATAGAACGTCTAGATATAGACCCATATTTGTGTACACAATCTGGTTTTCAATAAACCTAAGTATTTGAATATCGTTTCAACAAATGATGCTGGAACAACTGAATATCCATATGGAAAACAAATGGACCTTATAGTCATGCTTGTCTTATCATACACAAAAATTAATTTTAGATAGATTACAGATTAAAAGTGAAAATTAAAATTATAAAATTTTAGAACAAGCATAGAGTATTCACAAACCTGAAATAGCCTAAGATTTCTTACATAGTTTACAGAAAGCACTAACTACAAAAAATTAATAAATTGGAATTCATGAAAATTTTAAAAATTTTATCAAAAGGCAGTTAAGAAAATGAAGGGATAAAAACTGAACTAGGAAAAAATATCTGTTATGCATGCATCTCACAAAGGACCAGTGTCCAGAATACATAAAGAATTCTATAAACCAATCACAAATCTGACAATGCCAAATGATGAAGAGGAGGCAGAGCACGGAAACCATGATTCACTGCTCCGGGAAGCAGAATGCGCAGTTGCTTTAAAAAGTAATTTGACATTTTCTTATAAAGGTAAACATATACTTACCAAAGAAACCAGAAATTCAACTCCCAGGAATTTATACAAGTGAGCTGAACATTTAGGTTCTGACAAAAACCTGTACACCAATGTCAATAGTAGCTTTATTCATTATGGTCGAAAACTGGAAATAAGCAAGATACCTCACCAACAGGTGAATGGATAAACAAACTGTGGTATATCTACGCAATGCATTACTACTCAAGTTACTCAAACAATAATATGGGTGAAACTTAAGTGTATTTTGCTAAGGAGAAGAAGCCAGAACAAAAGTCTACATATATAAACTTTCGATTATATGCTGGGAAAAAAGCAAAACTATAGAAATGGAAGACAGATAATGGTTTCTAGGAATTGGGAAATTAAGAAGAAATTGACAATAAAGCTACATAAAAGAATTTTAAGGTGATGAAACTGTTCTGTATAGTACTGGGATGATGGATACATGACCTTAGACATCTGTCAAATCCCCATTGAACTGTACAATACAAAGCAACTTTACCATATGCAAATATTAAAAACTCAACCAGATGTCAGGTGGTGACAGGATGGAATGCAGACTGTGATAAATGAGTCTGACTGTATTAAATATGTATGACATAACATCACTAAAGTGGGAATGGAAAAGAGTAACTTGGAAAACTGTGTTTTTACTAGACAGTGTAAGTAAAAACCAAAATGATTTGTAAGCAAACACTAACTCTAGTTGGCAAGTTTGTTTCTCACAGGGGTGTAGTTTAGAAATTCTGAAACTGCACGTATGTCAGAGGTGAACAAAAAGTAAACAAACTGTGCTAACAGGATCCAGCTTTCTCACTGTCTGAGGAAGAAGTTACAAATGAGCAAGTGGTAGGGGTTGGAGTAGGTTAATTAGAATGAACTCTGTGATGCTGGATTAGAATCATCAATGTCAACATGAATTCATGTATGTTTTAAAGTATATACATATAGATAAATATAAATATATGGATGCATATTTGTCTAGATCTTGCTTTCTAATATCTTTGTCCAATAAAAGGACTCATGGTTCTTTGTGAAAAAGGTTGAATTTAGGGCTCGTTCAGGGAAGATACAAGATGAGCCTGGAGCACCTCATGCTAGAAAATAAGAAAGTGCAAGAAGAAAAATGGTAACAAGGAGAAAAAGGAGAAGAAAAAGAATATTGAATATCCAAAGGAGGTAGGAGGCAAAAGACTTCCCAGCGGCCAAAGCTGGAATAAAGTGAACCAAAATAGTAATTGGATTAGGTTATAATATAAATAAAATAAATATATATAAATCTATACAGATATAAATGAATAAGTCAATCATAAATAGTGGAGAAGGAACAAATCTTTCTTACAGAAAAGTTCAAATAGTATATATAGATATTTCTTCCAGGAGGTGATACTTAATTTCCCTCCCCTTGAGTGTGAGATGGACTTAGTGAATGGAGTCAAAAAGACTGAGTTTGGAAAAAGAAAATAGTAAATTTATAGTGGGAACTTGACACACTAAGTTAGCCAAGTGATCAAGGCTAACATCATCAGAAAGCCATGTTGAGACCGTGTGTAATCAGACATGAGGTGATTAGAAGGGAGCTTCATTTGTGTGATATCCTTCCAAAAACCGTAACTATAGTCCAATCATGAGCAAATACCAGACGAGCTCAAACTTAGGAACATCATACAAAATACTTGCCCAGTAGAACTTTCCTATCTATCAAGGTCATGAAAAATAAAAACAGAAGCAAAATGATTGAGAAGTGGTCACATACTGAAGGAGATTGAAGAGACATGACAACTCAGTGCAAAGTGGTGTTCCGGATTTAGTCCTGGAACAGAACACAGAGAGTCAAAACTAGAGAAATTCGAATAATATACAGATTTTAATGAATAATAATATATAAATATAGGTACACTAATTGCAACAACTGATGAATTTGAGTAAAGTCTGCAATGTAGTTAAAGCACTGTACCAATGTTAACATTCTAGTTAACATGGTTATAATAGTGAAGAATGACATTTTAGGAATCAGTGAACTAAAATGGACTGGAATCGGCGACTTTAACTCAGATGATCATTATATCTACTACTGTGGGCAAGAATCCCTTAGAAGAAATAAGTAGCCATCATAGTCAATAAAAGAGTCCAAAATGCTGTACTTGGATGCAGTCTCAAAAACGACAGAATAACCTCTATTCGTTTCCAAGGCAAACCATTCAATATCACAGTAATACAAGTCTATGCCCCAACCAGTAATGCTGAAGAAGCTGAAGTTGAGTATTTCTATGAAGACCTACAAAAACTTCTAGAACTAACACCCCCCAAAAGATGTCCTTTTCATTATAGGGGACCAGAATACAAAAGTAGGAAGTCAAGAAACACCTGGAGTAACAGGCAAATTTGGCCTTGAAGTACAAAATGAAGCAAGTCAAAGGCTAACAGAGTTTGGCAACAGAATGCACTGGTCATAGAAAACACCCTCTTCCAACAACAAAAGAGAAGACTCTACACATGGACGTCACCAGATGGTCAATACTGAAATCAGATTGATTATATTCTTTGCAGCCAAAGATAGAGAAGCTCTACACAGTCAGCAAAAACAAGACCGGGAGCTGACTGTGGCTCAGATCATGAACTCATTATTGCAAAATTTAGACTTAAATTGAGGAAAGTAGGGAAAACTACTAGACCATACAGGTAAGACCTAAATCAAATCCCTTAAGATTATACATTGGAAGTGACAGATTCAAGGGATTAGATTTGATAGACAGAGTGCCTGAAGAACTACAGATGGAGGTTTGTGACATTGTACAGGAGGCAGTGATCAAGACTATCCCCAAGAAAAAGAAATGCCAAAAGAAAAAATGGTTGTCTGATGAGGCCTTCAAATCACTGAGAAAAGAAGAGAAGCAAAAGGCAAAGGAGAAAAGGAAAGACATACCTATTTGAATGCAGAGTTCCAAAGAATAGCAAAGAGAGGTTAAAGAGCCTTCCTCAGTGATCAATGTAAAGAAATAGAGGAAAACAACAGAATGGAAAAGACTAGAGATCCCTTCAAGAAAATCCGAGATACCAAGGGAACATTTCATGCAAAATGACCAAAATAAAAGACAGAAATGATATGGACTAAACAGAAACAGAAGATATTAAGAAGAGGTGGCAAGAATACACAGAAGGACTATACAAAAAAGATCTTCAAGACCCAGATAACCACAATGGTGTGATCACTCACCTAGAGATAAACATCCTGTATTGTGAAGTCAAGTGAGCCTTAGGAAGCATCACTATGAACAAAGTTAGTGGAGGTGATGGAACTCCAGTTGAGTTATTTCAAATACTAAAAGATGATGCTGTGAAAGTGCTGCACTCAATATGCCTGCAAATTTGGAAAACTCAGCAGTGACCACAGGACTGGAAAATGTGTTTTCATTCCAATCCTAAAGAAAGGCAATGCCAAAGAATGTTCAAATTGCCACACAATTGCACTCATCTCACATCCTAGCAAAGTAATGCTCAAAATAATCCAAGCAAGCCTTCAACAGTATGTGAACCATGAACTTCCAGATGTTCAAGCTGGGTTTAGAAAAGGCAGAGGAGCCAGATTTCAAATTGCCAACATCCACTGGATCATTGAAAAAGCAAGAGAGTTCCAGAAAAATATCTATTTCTGCTTTATTGACTATGCCAAAGCCTTTGATTGTGTGGACCACAACTATCTCTGGAAAATTCTTAAAGAGATGGGAATGCCAGACCACCTGACCTGCCTCCTGAGAAATCGGTATGCAGGTCAAGAAGCAATAGTTAGAACTGTCCATGGAACAACAGACCGGTTCCAAATAGGAAAGGAGGACGTCAAGGCTGTATATTGTCACCCTGCTTATTTAACTTATATGTAGAGTACGTCATGTGAAATGCTGGGCTTGATGAAGCACAAGCTAGAGTCAGGATTGCCGGGAAAATTATCAATAATCTCAGATATGCAGATGACACCACCCTTATGGCAGAAAGTGAAGAAGAACTAAAGAGCCTCTTGATGAAAATGAAACAGCAGAGTGAAAATGTTGGCTTAAAACTCAACATTCAGAAAACTAATATTATGGCATCAGGTCCTCTCACTTCATGGCGAGTAGATGGGGAAACAATGGAAACAGTGACAGACTTTACTTTTGGGGGGCTCCAAAATCACTGCAGATGGTGACTGCAGCCATGAAATTAAAAGACACTTGCTCCTTGGAAGAAAAGCTATGACAAACCTAGACAGCATATTAAAAAGTGCTTAGCCAACAAAGGTTCATCTATTCAAAGCTATGGTTTTTCCAGTAGTCATGGATGGATGTGAGAGTTGGACTATAAAGAAAGCTGATTGCTGAAGAATAGATGCTTTTGAACTGTGGTGTTGGAGAAGATTCTTGAGTCCCTTGGACTGCAAAGAGATCCAAGCAGTCAATTGTAAAGGAAATCAGTCCTGAACATTCATTGGAAAGACTGATGCTGAAGCTGAAACTCCAATACTTTGGCCACCTAATGCAAAGAATCAACTCACTGGAAAAGACCCTGCTGCTGGGAAAGATTGAAGGCAGGAGGAGAAGGGTACGACAAAGGATGAGATGGTTGGATGGCATCACTGATGCAACGGACATGAGTTTTAGTAGACTCCGGAAGTTGGTGATAGTCAGGGAAGCCTAGCGTGCTGCAGTCCATAGGGTCGCAAACAGTCAGACACGACTGAGCAACAGAACTGAACTGAACATTAAGGCAAGCTGGAGAAGGAGTCATCTTCATAGAGGGAACTCAATGGGATCTTTGCAACTTCTATATAAATAAAAAAATATTCCAAATTAAAACTTCAGTTCTGTTCAATTCAGTCATTCAGTCATGTCTGACTCTTTATGACCCTATGGACTGCAGCACTCCAGGCTTCCCTGACCATTACCAACTCCCAGAGCCTACTAAAACTCATGTCCGTCAAGTCGGTGGTGCCATCCAACCATCTCATCTTCTATCATCCCCTTCTCCTCCTGTCTTCAATCTTTCCAAGCATCAGGGTCTTTTCAAATGAGTCAGTTCTTCACATCAGGTGGCCAAAGAATTTCAGCTGCAGCATCAGTCCTTCCAATGTATACTCAGGACTGATGTCCTTTAGGATGGACTGGTTGGAATTCTTTGCAGTCCAAGTGACTCTCAAGAGTCTTCTCCAACACCACAGTTCAAAAGCATCAATTCTTCTGCACTCAGTTCAGTTCAGTTGCTCAGTCGTGTCTGACTCTTGGCGACCCCATGAATCGCAGCATGCCAGGTCTCCCTGTCCATCACCAACACCTGGGGTTCACTCAGACTCACGTCCATCAAGTTGGTGATGCCATCTAGCCATCTCTTCCTCTGTTGTCCCCTTCTCCTCCTGCCCACAATCCCTCCCAGCATCAGAGTCTTTCCAATGAGTCAACTCTTCGCATGAGGTGGCCAAAGTACTGGAGTTTCAGCTTCAGCATCATTCCTTCCAAAGAAATCCCAGGGTTGATCTCCTTCAGAATGCACTGGTTGGATCTCCTTGCAGTCCAAGGGACTCTCAAGAGTCTTCTCCATTACCGCAGTTCAAAAGCATCAATTCTTCAGTGCTCAGCTTTCTTGACAGTCCAACTCTCACATCCATAAATGACCACAGGAAAAACCATAGCCTTGACTAGACGGACCTTTGTTGGCAAAGTAATGTCTCTGCTTTTCAATATGCTATCTAGGTTAGTCATAACTTTTCTTCCAAGGAGTAAGCGTCTTTTAATTTCATGGCTGCAGTCACCATCTGCAGTGATTTTGGAGCCCAGCAAAATAAAGTCTGACAATGTGTCCACTGTTTCTCCATCTATTTCCCATGAAGTGATGGGACCAGATGCCATGATCTTAGTACTGTGTGCAGGAATCCCTTAGAAGAAATGGAGTAGCCATCATGGTCAACAAAAGAGTCCAAAATGCAGTACTTGGATGCAATCTCAAAAACGACAGAAAGATCTCTGTTCGTTTCCAAGGCAAACCATTCAATATCACAGTAATCTAAGTCTATGCCCCAACCAGTAATGCTGAAGAAGCCGAAGTTGAACAGTTCTATGAAGACCTACAAGACCTTTTAGAACTAACACCCAAAAAAGATTTCTTTTTCATTATAGGGGACTGGAATGCAAAATTAGGAAGTCAAGAAACACCTGGAGTAACAGGCAAATTTGGCCTTGGAATGCGGAATGAAGCAGAGCAAAGACTAATAGAGTTTTGCCAAGAAAATGCACTGGTCATAGCAAACACTCTCTTCTGCTGCACTCAGCTTTCTTTTAATCCAACTCTCACATCCATACACGACTACTGGGAAAACTATAGCTTTGACTAGACCGACCTTTGTTGGCAAAGTAATGTCTCTGCTTCTTAACATACTGTCTAGGTTGGTCATAACTTTTCTTCTAAGGGGCATGCATCTTTAAATTTCACGGCTGCAGTCACCATATACAGAGACTTTGGAGCTGAAAAAATAAAGTCTCTCATGGTTTCTACTGTTTCTCCATCTATTTGCCATAAGTGATGGGACCGGATGCCATGATCTTAGTTTTTTGAATGTTGAGCTTTAAGCCAACTTTTTCACTCTCCTCTTTCACTTTCATCAAAAGGCTCTTTAGTTCCTCTTTGCTTTCTGCCATAAATGTGGTGTCATTTGCATATCTGAGGTTATTGATATTTCTCCCAGCAATCTTGATTCCTCTTGTGCTTCTTCCAGCCCAGCATTTCTCATGATGTACTTTGCATAAAAGTTAAATAAGCAGGGTGACAATATACAGCCTTGATGTACTCCTTTCCCAATTTGGAACCAGTCTGTTCCATGTACAGTCCTAAGTGTTGCTTCTTGATCTGCATACAGATTTCTCAGGAGGCACGTCAGGTGGTCTGGCATTCCCATCTCTTTAAGAATTTTCCACAGTTTGTTGTGATCCTCACAGTCAAAGGCTTTGGTTAGTCAATAAAGCAGAAATAGATGCTTTTCTGGTACTCTCTTGCTTTTCCCATGATCCAGCAGATGTTGGCAATTCGATCTCTCGTTCCTTGCCTTTTCTAAATCCAGTTTGAACATCTGGAAGTTCATGGTTCACGTACTGTTGAAGCCTGGCTAGGAGAATTTTGAACATTACTTTGCTAGTGTGTAAGATGAATGCAACTGTGTGGTATTTTGAGCACTCCTTGGCATTGCCTTTGTTTGGGACTGGAATGAAAACTGACATTTTCCAGTCCTGTGGTCACTGCTGAGTTTTCCAAATTTGCAGGCATATTGAGTGCAGCACTTTCACAACATCATCTTTTAGGATTTGAAATAACTCAACTGGAATTCCATCACCTCCACTAGCTTTGTTCATAGTGATGCTTCCTAAGGCCCACTTGACTTCGCAATACAGGATGTCTGTCTCTAGGTGAGTGATCACACCATTGTAGTTATCTGGGTCTTGAAGATCTTTTTTGTATAGTCCTTCTGTGTATTCTTGCCACCTCTTCTTAATATCTTCTGTTTCTGTTTGGTCCATACCATTTCCGTCCTTTTTTGTGCCCATCTTTGCATGAAATATTCCCTTGGTATATCTAATTTTCTTAAAGAGATCTCTAGTCTATCCCATTCTATTGTTTTTGTCTATTTCTTTACATTGATCACTGAGGAAGGTGTTCTTATCTCTCCTTGCTATTCTTTAAATTAAAACCTAAAAAATACAATCAGCTCTCCCCAGATTGGCACAAAATTCCAACAGCTACTTCACAAAGAAAGAGACAGAATAGAGCAAATGTGAAGTGCTTAATTTTTTTTAACATTATTAGTTTGCAAGGAACTGCAAATTAAAACCACACTGAGATATCATTTCACAAATACTAGAAAGGCTTGAATTACAGAAACTAACAGCAGAAAATATTGCAAGCATGTGAAACAACCAGAACTTTCACACACTCTGGTGATGATGTAAAATGATAAAAACCCCTTCAGAAACAGGAAGTTACTTACAAAGTTCATCAGTATTTAATCAAGAGAAATAGTTAAACAGACCAGAAAAAGAAGTATACGATATTCATAGCAGCTTTATTCACACTAGTAAAGTAGATGGAAACAACACAAATATCTAGCAGCAGTGGAGAGTATAAATAGATTATGCTCTATCCATATATTATTGGCTACTAAGCAATGAAAAGTATTGAATAATGGTATATGTAAAAATATGAATGAATTTGAAATATTATTCTAAATGGAATAAATCAGAATTTTAAAAGAATAATTAAATTATTCAGTTTCTATGAAGTCCCACAACAGGAAGATTAGTTTAGAGTGACAGAAATCAGAGCACTGTTTTCCTAGGTGTTGTAAGGAATTTACCAGACAAAGACATGAGTGTGCTTTCTAGGTTAATGGAAATGCTCTAAAACCATACAAAATCCACAGATGCTCAAGTAACATACTCAGCTCTCTGTATCCCTGGATTCCACAAGCACAGATATGGAGGGCTTGCTGTATATACTGAAAAACAAATGTGTGTAAGTGGATCTGCACAGTTCAAAACCGTCCTGTTCAGGAGCCGACTGAGTATCTTAATAGTCACATGCTGAATGCATTTGTCAAAACTCAGAACTGTACACTTACAATCTGTGCACTTCACCAAATGTTATAAACCACAATTTTGAAAAATGCAAAAACCTATAAGAGTGAAAATTTCAGCCAAAGGAAAATGCATAGTTTAAATGTCTCTGCTATTAAAGAACAACTAAAATAACTCAGCTTAGTATATTTCCTGAGAATTAGAATGACAATGATACAACAAACCAAGAGAAAGTAGAAGAGAGAATCAAGAGGAAAAAAATCTGTATTTAACAAAATTTCTCCCCAAACTGGGTATCCATCCTGAAAACATTAAAGTAACAATTCTAGTTCATGTCATATATTTAAAAGGTAGATTGTTTAAAAGTGTTAAATCTTATTTAAATATATTATCAGGACTTTAGGGAATACATAAAAATTAACAAAGAACTGTGGTATGGCAGAAGACAATAAAGACAGCAAACAAATAACAGACCTAGAAAACATGTTTGCAATGCAGATGACAGATAGGGTTTAAAAGCTATAATTATATAAAGGGAGCTTTAAAAATTGAAAAGAAACAGGCAACAGCCTAAGAGGAAAATGAGCAACAGATATAAATAGGCAATTCATAGATGAGCAAATCCAAATGGCCAGTAAATACATATAAGCATATTTTGAAATTCACTAATAGGGAAATTGAAACAGAGTCAACAATAAACTATTACTTTATGCCTAGCAGACTGGTAAAAATTTTAAATAATGGTAACATTGTCCATGGGATATGTGGAAAAGAGTCTTTTCTACTTTGCTAGTGGAAATGCAAACGGGTACAGCTTCTTTACAAAGCAGTATGGCAGCATTTATTAAAATTAAAAACACAAACCTTTTGACAGGGCAATCTATCTCCTAGGTATATATCCCATTACAATATAATCACCAGTAACGAAAGATATGTGAGCCCAAATGTTTATTACAGTACTCTTGATAGTGGCAATAAATGTGTATACAAAGGGATAAACTGTGGTAATCCATAGAATACAATATTATTCAGATAATTCAGAAAATTCAGGTAATCCAAAGGGCACAATATTATTGTTCATATATGCTAACCTTGAGGGGTTCCCAAAAGCAATGAGTGCATGAAGAAAGATGCCCAAAAAGTGTATATAAATATGGTTTCACTTTTGCAGAGCAAACAATGGCACAAACATACACACATGAGCATCTGTGGGCACATGTATATATTATATGTATAAGCATATGTGTGAGATCTGGTTCAACAGTCATCAGGGACTTTACGGATAATTCGTGTACGATGACTGTAGTTAAGGGTTTTTTTTAATTTTTTTATTTGGCTAGGTCTTAGTTGCAGCATGCAGGATCTTCACTGCATCACGCGGGGTCTTCTGATTTGAGGCGCAGACTCTCTTGTGGTGCACAGGCTCAGTGGTTGCAGCTAGAGGGCTTAGTGGCTCTGGGCCATGAAGGATCTTCCTTCCCTGACCAGGGCCTGGGCCAATGTTCCTTGCATTGCAAGACAGATTCTCAGCCCCTGGACCACAGGGAAGTCCTGTTAGGAGGGTTTATACTTGCTAATGTTGATATTACTTCAAGTGGTAGGAGCAAAAGAGGCAAATACGGGAAGAAAAAGAAATAGACTAAAAGGAGAAACAAAACGGAAATATTATACTGAAATGAAAGCATTTTGGTAATCTCATTTACATAAAACTATATTTGTGTGTATATATACATATTTTCTGACCCACACAGGCAATGTGTAACAGCTACAGTCATTGAGTGTGCTCTTGTAAGCACTCTGTATGTACTAACTTACTTAACCATCACAACAACCCCAAGAGGTTCAAATGATTTATTACTGCTCATTTAACAAATGAGAAAACTAATAGGTTAAATAACTTTCCCAAAGTTACACAATATTTAGCTCCTGGGCTTGTATTTGAACTCAGGCAGTGTGACCCTGAAGCCTTGGCCACTAGGCATATTGCTTTGTAACCAGTTTATGTCCAGGGCTTATTGTTAAGCTAAATACACAATTGCAATGTCATGGGTATAATATAATTTTATTTCCATAAAAAGATAAACTCCAAGAGATATGTATGCTTGTCTGAGCAAGAAAAAAATTTGCAGAAGTCTGCTAGGTTGTAGGCTATTAATTTATTAGCTCTTGTAGGTGGGGATGATGATAAAGACTTTTGTATCACTAATACATGTCTAATAAGCAGTCAGATAGTCTCCTACACAGCAAAAACAATTCATGAATCATTGAGGGTTTTTTTCTTTCTCATTTAGAGCGCTTTAACATTTAAGTAACATTTGTTCAGTGGGAATTTCAGACATGAAAAGCTTTATGAAGGAGGTGATATTTAGTGTATAGGTAAGATTTTGAGAAATCATAGAATAGTGTGAGAAAAAATTCAGCAGAAAACTGCAAGTCATCTTCAAAACCTACATTGCTGCAGGAGCCTGGGCCAGCACAAGCGTTTTTTCATGACAGCAGGGTTGATAAGGGGCTTCACTGGTGGCTCAGAGGTAAAGGATCCACCTGCAGTGCAGAAGATGCAGGAGACACGGGTTGGATCCCTGGGTGGGGAAGATTCCCCTGGATGAGAGAACGGCAACCCACTCCCATATTCTTGCCTGAATCCCACGGCCAGAGGAGCCTGGCGGGCTGCAGTCCATGGAGCGGCAAAGAGTCTGACACGACTGAAGCAGCTGAGCACACATGCACACAGTGTTGATGAACCTAGAGGAGTGCAAAGGTCTACACAGTGCCAAGTGCCAGGACATTCTCTGCGCAGGAGGACCCGCAACACTGAGACTCTTAACACTGTGAACCACACACCAGGAGATGATGACACAGATGCTGTGTGGGCACCTGACATGGCCCCAGCCTGGAAGTCCTCGATAAATACGGGCCCATCCAGAGATTCTCTTAGTCCATGTGGCTGATGAGTCCCTAGGGTGTCAGGGCAGGCTGTGCCTGGCAGAAGCCTTCACCCCATCAGGTCCCTACACCTGCCTCAGGAAATTCATGCCACCCCTACTTTGCCAGAAGCAAAATAAATGTCCCCATCCTGAAAGGGGGCACATGTCTCTTCTCCTGGCTGCTTCTTGGCAGCAGCTGCTGCCCATGGTAGTTATACTTGCACTGGTGGGAGGCGGGCGGGGATCCCCAGGGCTGGTTGTGCAGATTTGGCCCTTCTGTTCTGTGTCCTAATGACAAGACATCAAGAGCAGCAGGGTGCAGTGGTGGGAGACAAAACAAATCAGCGCATAATGTAAAATTTAGGGTCGGCTATCTGGAGTCAGGATTTGAAACAGCTCAACTGGAATTCCATCACCTCCACTAGCTTTGTCTGTAGTGATGCTTTCTAAGGTCCACTTCACTTCACACTCCAAGATGTCTGGCTCTAGATTACTGATCACATCCTCATGATTATCTGCATCATGAAGATCTTTTTTGTACAGTTCTTCCGTGTATTCTTGCCACCTCTTCTTAATATCTTCTGCTTCTGTTAAGTCCAGACCATTTCTGTCCTTTATCGAACCCATCTTTGCATGAAATGTTCCCTTGGTATCTCTAATTGTCTTGACGAGATCTCTAGTCTTTCCCATTCTGTTGTTTTCCTCTATTTCTTTGCATTGATCACTGAAGAAAGCTTTCTTATCTCTTCTTGCTATTCTTTGGAACTCTGCATTCAGATGCTTATATCTTTCCTTTTCTCCTTTGCTTTTCACCTCTCTTCTTTTCACAGCTATTTGTAAGGCCTCCCCAGACAGCCATTTTGCTTTTTTTGCATTTCTTTTCCATGGGGATGGTCTTGATGCCTGTCTCCTGTACAATGTCACGAACCTCATTCCATAGTTCATCAGGCACTCTATCTATCAGATCTGGGCCCTTAAATCTATTTCTCACTTCCATTGTATAATCATAAGGGATTTGAATTAGGTCATACCTGAATGGTCTAGCAGTTTTCCCTAGTTTCTTCAATCTGAGTCTGAATTTGGTAATAAGGAGTTCATGATCTGAGGGACAGTCAGCTCCTGGTCTTGTTTTTGTTGATTCCAGTTGAGCTGTTTCAAATCCTGAAAGATGATGCTGTGAAAGTGCTGCACTCAATATGCCAGCAAATTTGGAAAACTCAGCAGTGGCCACAGGACTGGAAACGGTCAGTTTTCATTCCAATCCCAAAGAAAGGCAATGCCAAAGAATGCTCAAACTACTGCACAATTGCACTCATCTCACATGCTAGTAAAGTAATGCTCAAAATTCTCCAAGGCAGGCTTCAGCAATACGTGATCCGTGAACTCCCTGATGTTCAAGCTGGTTTTAAAAAAGCAGAGGAACCAGAGATCAAATTGCCAACATCCTCTGGATCATGGAAAAAGCAAGAGAGTTCCAGAAAAACATCTATTTCTGCTTTATTGCCTATGCCAAAGCCTTTGACTGTGTGGATCACAATCAACTGTGGAAAATTCTGAAAGAGATGGGAATACCAGACTACCTGACCTGCCTCTTGAGAAATCTGTATGCAGGTCAGGAAGCAACATGGAACAACACACTGGTTCCAAATAGGAAAAGGAGTATGTCAAGGCTGTATATTGTCACCTTGCTTATTTAACTTCTATGCAGAGTACATCATGAGAAACGCTGGACTGGAAGAAACACAAGCTGGAATCAAGCTTGCCAGGAGAAATATCAACAACCTCAGATATGCAGATGACACCACCCTTATGGCAGAAAGTGAAGAGGAGCTAAAAGCCTCTTGATGAAAGTGAAAGAGGAGAGTGAAAAAGTTGGCTTAAAGCTCAACATTCAGAAAACGAAGATCATGGCATTCGGTCCCATCACTCCATGGGAAATAGATGAGGAAACAGTGGAAACAGTGTCAGACTTTGTATTTTGGGGCTCCAAAATCCCTGCAGATGGTGACTGCAGCCATGAAATTAAAAGACACTTACTCCTTGGAAGAAAAGTTAGGACCAACCTAGATAGTATATTCAAAAGCAGAGACATTACTTTGCCGACTAAGGTCCATCTAGTCAAGGCTATGGTTTTTCCTGTGGTCATGTATGGATGTGAGAGTTGGACTGTGAAGAAGGCTGAGTGCCGAAGAATTGATGCTTTTGAACTGTGGTGTTGGAGAAGACTCCTGTGGTGTTGGAGAGTCCCTTGGACTGCAAGGAGATCCAACCGGTCCATTCTGAAGGAGATCAACCCTGGGATTTCTTTGGAAGGAATGATGCTAAAGCTGAAACTCCAGTACTTTGGCCACCTCATGCAAAGAGTTGACTCATTGGAAAAGACTCTGAGGCTGGGAGGGATTGGGGGTAGAAGGAGAAGGGGACGACAGAGGATGAGATGACTGGATGGCATCACGGACTCGATGGACATGAGTCTGAGTGAATTCCGGGAGATGGTGATGGACAGGGAGGCCTGGCGTGCTGTGATTCATGGGGTCGCAAAGAGTCGGACATGACTGAGTGACTGAACTGACTGATCTGGAGTCAAGCATAGCCATTACAATAGATTAACCAAGCTTTGAGCATCTCTCATCCAAATTTTCTCACCTGGGAAAGAGTGTCTTGTAAACTAAAAATTATTTTCTTTAGATGCATAATTGTTTTGCACCCCTCCCATCATTAGTCAACACCAGCGTTAAAACCAAGTTAGGAATTTGGTGCTCACTAAAAGGCACCTGCTGATGGATGGACTTTAGCTGTGATACATATCCTTAGATGCTAACTCTGCTTGCAACATGCCCAGGTTCACTAACCAGGACACTCAACTATTGACTATGATTGTTCTGGAGTTATTTAAAGTAAAATACTCTCGTGTCTTTCCATTCTCAAAATGTTTCCATGTAACTCAATTCAAACCATAAAGTAATATTGAAGTGACATACTTATGGCCAGAGGGCAGACACTAAAAGGAGATTCATTAAAGAGTCACTGAACTGACACATTCGGTTATGCACAGCTGGATAATACAGCAGGAATTCTCTTTGTTAAATAGAGGTACACAGAAAGATGTCTTTGTAATAGAGTTGGCTAGGGCCCAAAGGGCCTGTGTATTTCCAAGAAAAGATTTCTTTCCTAATTTAACTGTACGGGGGAAAGAAATGCAACAACAGAAAGCAAACGAAGCCTTAGAGAAAGTTTCTAAAAGACAAGATCAGTCAGTTGAAAGGGATTTCCACAGCTGTTTCACAGTAGCAATAGCTCCATTAAAGTGGAAGCCTTGCATTTTAGGGTCACTTCCTTCAGTTTAAAACTCTGTAAGCTGAGGAACGCCATGCATACACAACCATACTCTTCCTACTTTGATATTATATAACTGGATGGTCTCTTCATTCCTAGTCATTTCTTTCTACTCATGTGATTCTACTCCCATTGATTAAACCAGTTCCAGCCTCTAGGAAGGAAAGAACAAAGCAAAGCACTGACTTCTGCATTTCAGAAGCCAAAGTCTTTATATAAACATTAAAGGTGGATGGACCTGAAACTATCACAACTTTGCTTGTTAATTGACTATACTCCAATACCAAATAAAATGTTTAAAAAAAAATTAAAGGTGGGAAAATCATGATGTATGAAATTCAAGGTTAATTTTTTCTATTTCAGAGAATGTAAAGATAATCTGGGTTGAGAAGAGGAGGCAAATAGCAGAGAGAGGAAGTGAGATTAGATGCTCTTGAATCCTTGGGAAAGGGCCCTGTACCCTCCCCCGACACCAGACCAAGTCAGCCACAGGGAGAATCCGACTCCTTAGACGGGTTTGGGGTTTGGGGAATCCCACAGGAGCCTGCGACCTGAAACTCACTTCGCAGATTTCAGTAAGCAGCACATTTCTTTAAAATACATTATGCCATGCTTGGCATGGTAGCATTTGAGTAGCAAAGGCTGGCATTAAGGTTTCCAGCCAAAAAAGGATGGGCATGGCATCAGAGAGCCCCTGTGGACCCAGAGTGGCACAAGGGGACAGCCACACGTTTCCCGTGTCTTCTTGAGAGGGGCTGAGAAATTGCCAAAACAGACTCGATGAACACTGATGTTTAGGACAAGGAAGTACAACTTTCGAGGACTCAGTAACCAGATATGGCACAATCTTGCCAGTGCTACCAGGAGAGATGGCAAAATATCCATGCCAAGGACTTAGACTGCTGAAATCGGCCAAATCCAGGATTTGAGAAGATCCTGAATTGACTGAAAAGACCCTGAAACAATGGAAGAAACTCCAAATTAACCCAAGATTAAATTTCTCTCAAGTAAAACAGGGAATGTAAACTAAAAGTTCAGTTTACTTTAAAGGAAAATCAAATCATATTTCTTAAACATTCAAATTTATAGGTTGAAAATCATAAGCACTTCACATGACTACCTCAAGCATATTTTTCTCACTGTCCAAACATAGATGACAATTACCATAAAATTTTAAAAATGTTCTTAATATCCAATATCCAGCTTTCATCTATCAATGAAAACATGCATTCTATGATTTTTTAAAAATTGGATCATTTGAAGCTGTTGAAATGATTAAATCTCTTCACTAGCAAAACGGATTTGATTATTAGTGTTAGGCAGACCAGGAGTCTTATAAATGAAATTAAGAGGTGATAACCTATGTATGACATTTTAGTTGAAGGCTTTTTAATCCTAATTATTTGTCTGAGTGTCTGTGATTGGAGGGCTTCGCAGACAGCACTAGTGGTAAAGAACCCCACCTCTAATCCAGGAGACATAAGAGACAGGAGTTCGATCCCTGGTTTGGGAAGATCCCCTAGAGAAGGGCATGGCAACCCACTCTAGTATTCATGCCTGGAGAACTCCCATGGGCAGAGGAGCCTGGCAGGCTACAGTCCATAGCGTCACAAAGAGTCTGACATGACTGAAGTGAGTTAGCACTCACGCACCCATATGATGGGAACAAAGAATAAAGTATAAAGGAAACTTTCTAGAATTCCCACATTCAAATGATTACCATTTTGAAACAATCACACTGGAAAACCATTGACATCTAAAGGACTGATGCTGAAAATATTCTTGGAATCCCTCTTTTGAAGTTGGCTTCTCAGATGGTATACAAGCCCCATAAGAAAACACGTGCTGTCAGTCAAGAAAGGTAGACATTCAAGAAAGGTAGTCTTGAAGTAGTCTAAAAGTCTTTATAATCAGATATCTTTGACTATTAATAATATTTCCAAGCTTGATACACTTACCCAATAAATTGGTCCCAAACAGTATTAACGGGGTTCACAGCACAAAACTATCCTCAAAGAACACTCCGCTGAAAATATCCAAAGCATCACACTTCTGAAGGACAGCTAATGAGCTACTAAAGGATTGCCACAAATGATGAAAGATGCACACTCATTCAATAAGGGAGGAAAGACAGTTAATACTATGAACTTTGACCAAGTGATCTATGATGAATCATGAACTAAATCCTCTTAGCATTTTTTTTTCTTTTTAAAAAGCAAAACAATAATATCACATCAAAGAAAGGGAAAAAAGCATAGCAGAGGCAAACCAGCTGGAGTGTTCTCCAAGGAACATACCCAAGCATTCTGAAAAACTGACAATGCAAAAAGAGATGACCTTAAACATCTTTGAAATAAGTCTCTCTGAAAAGCACTGAAACATGTATATTATCATATGTGAAACAGATCGCCAGTCCAGGTTCGATGCATGAGACAGGGTGCTCAGGGCTGGTGCACTGGGATGACCCTGAGGGATGGGATGGGGAGGGAGGTGGAAGAGGGGTCCAGGATGGGGGACACCTGTATACCCATGGCTGATTCATGTCAATGTATGGCTAAAACCACCACAATATTGTAAAGTAATCAGCATCCAATTAAAAAATAATAAAACAAAAATAAATACATAAAATAAGTCTCTCTGACAGTCTTCCTTCCTTGCCCCCTAAAAGGATTGTAGGTGGTGTGTCTGAATGTTGCCTATCCTCAATCTCTAATTCCAACCATATAGAAGATGAATTAAATGAACTATGTTCCAAATGGAAATTTTAAATATTATGTTAATATTCATGAGTGGAGTGAGTTTTTAATATTTAACAAACATTAATGCATCAGGGGACTTCCCTGGCAGTCTAGTGACTGAGTCTCCACAATTCCAGTTCAGGGGGAGCAGGTTTGATACCTGATCAGGGAACTAAGATCCAACTTGCCAAGATGTGCAGCCAAAAAAAAAAAAAAAAAAAGACTGCATCAGCACAGACCAATGAGAAAGGTATGTCAGCTAACAACACGAGCCACTTAGAACAGACGTTATCACTGTTGTTGTTTAGTCACAAAGTCTTGTCCAACTCTTTAGTGACCCCGTAGACTCTAGCCTGCCAGACTCCTCTGTCTGTGGGATTTGCCAGGCAAGAATACTGTAGTGGGTTGCCCTTTCCTTCTTCAGGGGATCTTTTGAACCCAGGGATCAAACCTGTGTCTCCTGCATCCATTTCAGGCGGATTCTTTACCACTGAGCCACCAGGGAATCCAGACGCTATTGTACTGGACATGTTTGAGCGTGGCTCATGGCTGTTTCTTAATGGGAGAAATACAACCTTTTCACATAGAGGTAGGTGTTTTTCCTTTGTGTGAACTGAATACGAAACACAACACCTCTATTTGCAACCTATCTTTTCAAGTCTGTTTTTTGCTTCAGAAAAGGTGAAAAACACATCGTACAAGTAGGTAGTTTTATCTGTTCAGAAGATTTTAAAAGTAAAATGATATTACTCTGTCAAACAGAAAAGGGCCTCCTAATTTTTTTTCCTTTTTCTTGAAATTAAAGTACACTTGATGTGCTATATTATATGTTACAGGTATATAATATAGTGATTAGGAACTTTTTAAAGTCATACTCCATTCAGAGTTACTATAAAATATTTGCTATTTCTGGTGCTGTACAGTATATCCTTGTAGCTTGCTTTACACCTAACAGTTTGCACCTCTTACTCTCCTGCCCCTATATTGCTCCTCCTCCCTTCTCTCTTCCCACTGTGCTTGTTGCTTCTTTATTCTCTATATTTGTGTTTGCTTCTTTTTTATTATCAAAAGTGCTTGGAGTCTAGGTTTTATTGGAGAAAACTATACTATACCCAGTTACTGATAATAGTGGAATAAGGATAAAAGAGCTCATTTTATAATATCAGATACTTAGGGCTTCCCTGGTGGTTCAGACAGCAAAGAATCTACTTAAGACAGTATGGCTTTAGTGAAAGTTTACACACATAAATCAATGGGGCAAAATGGAGAGCCCAGAAAGAGACCTACAAAAATATAGTCAATTGAATTTTAATACAAGTGCAAAAGCAATTCTGTGGATAAAAGATAAATCTTTTCCACAAATGGTGCTGAAACAGTTGGATGTGTGTGTGCTAAGTCACTTCAGTTGTATCAGACTCTTTGTGATTGTATGGACTATAACCCACCAGGCTTTCCTGTCCATGGGATTCTTCAGGCAAGAATAATGGAATGGGTTGCCATGCCCTCCTCCAGGGGATCTTTCCAATCCAGGGATCAAGCCCGTGTCTCTTATATTTCCTGCATTGGCAGGCAGGTTCTTTACCCCTAGTGCTACCTGGGAAGCCCGAAACAATTGGAAATTCATATGCAAAATTATATGTCTCAACCCACACTTCATATCCTATTTAAATAATTAGTTTATATATGGATCATGGACCTATAATTTATAATTCATAAAATTATAAATCTTCTGATAAAACATGCGAGAGAATGTTCATGAATTTGGGTTGTGAAGAATTCTTATGAATAACACTAGCAGCTTGATCCATAAGAAAATAATAGATTGATTATATTGCATCATAACTAAAATCATCTTCTCAATAAAAGATGGTGAAGAAAGTGAAAAATAAACTACAGAAAATATCTTCAACTCATAAAACCAACAAAGGATTTATACCAATAATTTAAAGAACTCTCAAAGTAACAGTAAGAAGACAAATGTTGTTCAGTCACCAGTCGTGTCTGACTCTTTGTAACCCCAGGAACTGCAGCACTCCAGTCCTCCCTGTCCCTCACCACCTCCCAGAGTTTGCCCAAAGTCATGTTCATTGCATCAGTGATGCCATCCAGCCATGTCATCCTCTGATGCCCTCTTCTTCTGCCCTCAGTCTTTCCCAGCATCAGGGACTTTTCCAATGTGTCATCTGTTCACATTTGATGACCAAAATACTGGAGCTTCCGGTTCAGCATCAGTCCTTCCAGTGAATATTCAGGGTTAATATCCCTTATGATAGACTGGTTTGATGTCCTTGCTGTCCAAGGGACTTTCAGGAGTCCTCTCCAGCACCACAGTTCAAAGGCATCAATTCTTTGGCAATCTGCCTTCTTTACTGTTCAACTCTCACAACCGTACGTGACCACCAGGCAGATCACAGCCTTGACTATGCAGACCTTTGTTGGCAGAGTAATGTCTCTGCTTTTCAACACACTGTCTAGGTTTGTCATCACTTTCCTGCCAAGAAGCAATCGTCTTCTGATTTCATCACTGCTGTCACTCTCTGCAGTGATTTTGAAGCCCAAGATGAGGAAATCTGTTGCTCAGTTCAGTCCAGTCGCTCAGTTGTGTCTGACTCTTTGTGACCCCATGGACTGCAGCATGCCAGGCTTCCCTGTCCCTCACCAACTCCTGGAGCTTGCTCAAACTCATGTCCATCGAGTCGGTGATGCCATCCAACCATCTCATCCTCAGTCATCCTCTTCTCGTGCCTTCAATCTTTCCCAGCACCAGAATCTTTTCTAGGGAATCAGTTCTTCGCATCAGATGGCCATCCCCATGAACAGTATGAAAATCTGTCACTATTTCCACCATTTCCCCTTCTATAGGCCATGCAGTAATAGGGTCAGATGTCATAATCTTAGGTTTTTAAATATTGAGTCTTAACGCTGGCTCTTACACTTTTCTCCTTCACTCTCATCGAGAGGCTCTTTAATTCCTCTTCACTTTCTGCCATTAGTGTGATATCATCCACATATCTGAGGGTGTTGATGTTTCTCCTGCCTATCTTGATTCCAGCTAGTAACTTATTCAGCCCAGAATTTCACAGGATGTGCTCAGCACATAGATTAAATGAACAGGGTGACAGCAGATGGCCCTATCATACTCCTTTCTCAATCTTGAACCAATCAGTTGCTCCATTCTGAGTTCTAACTGTTGCTTCTTGTCCCACATACTGGTTTCTCAGGAGACAGGTAAGGTGGTCTGGTATTCCTATCTCTCTAAGAGCTTCCCATAATTTGTCATTATCCACACAGTCAAAGGCTTTAATGTAGTCGATGAAACAGGGATGTTTTTCTGAAATTCCTTTGCTTTCTCTATAATCCAACGAATGTTGGCAATTTGATCTCTAGTTCCTCTTCCTTTTCTTAACCCAGTTTGGACAAATGGAAGTTCTTGGTTCACATAATGCTGAAGCCTAGCACACAAGATTTTAAGCATGACCTTACTAGCACAGGAGATGAGTACAACTGTCCAGTGGATAGCACATTCTTTGATACCACCCTTCTTGGGAATTGGAATGAGGATTGACCTTTTCCAGTCCTGTGGCCACTGCTGGGTCTTCCAGATTTGCTGACATAATGGATGCAAAACCTCGATGGCATCATCTGCTACAGATGTGAAAAGTTCTGCTGGAGTTTCATTACATCCACTAGCTTTATTAACAGCAGTGCTTCTTAAGGCTGACTTGACTTCGCACTCCAGAATGTCTGGATCTGGGTAACTAACCACACCGTCGTAGTAATCCAGTTCATTAAGACCTTTTTCATACAGTTCTTCCATGTATTCTTACCATCTCTTCTTGATCTCTTCAGCTTCTACTAGGTCTCTACCATTTTTATCCCTTATTGTGCCCATCTTTGGGTGGAATGCTCCTTTGATGCTTCCAGTTTTCCTGATGAGATCTCTAGTCATTCCCCTTTTGTTGTTTCCTTCTGTTATAAGCATTGCTCTTTGAAGAAGGCCTTCATGTCTCTTCTAGCTGTTTTTTGGCACTCTGCATTTAATTGGATGTACTTTCCCTCTCTCCTTTGCTTTTCGCTTCTCTTCTTTCGCCTGCTATTTGTAAAGCCTCCTGAGATAACCACTTTGCCTTCTTGCTTTTATTTTTCTTTGTTTGCCACCTCCTGTACAATATTACGGACCTCTGTCTACAGTTCTTCAGGCACAATGGTAACTAGATCTAGTCCCTTAAATCTGTTTGTTACCTCTACTGTGAATTCATACGGGATTTGATTTAAATCATACCTGGCTGGCATACTGTTTTTCCTGATTACCTTTAGTTTAACCCTGAATTTTGCTATGAAAACCTGATGATCTGAGTCACAGTCATCTCCAGGTCTTGTTTTTGCTGACTGTATACAGCTTCTCCATCTTTGGCTACAAAGAATGTAATCAATTTGATTTTGGTATTGACCACTTGGTGATGTCCATATGCAAAGTTGTCTCTTCTGTTGTTGAGAAACGGTATTTGCTATGACTAATGCATTCTCTTGGCAGAATTCAGTTAACCTTCACCCTGCCTCATTTTGTTCTCCAAGGCCAAACTTGCCTGTTACTCCACGTGTATCAGGACTTCCTACTTTTGCCTCCCAGTCCCTGATGATGAACCGAAAATCTTTTCTAGGTGTTAGTTCTAGGAAGTCTTCTAGATCTTCACAGAACTGATCAATTTCAGCTTCTTCGGCATGGGTGGTAAGAGCATAGACTCGAATTCAGCACACTGTGATGTTGAATAGCTTGCCTTGGAAATGAACCGAGATCATTGTGTCATTTTTGAGGTTGCACCCAAGTACTGTATTTTGGACTCTTTTGTTGATTCTGAGGGCTACTCTATTTCTCCTGTGGGATTCTTGTCCACAGTAGTAGATAAAATGGTCATCTGAATTCAATTCGCCCATTCCCATCTATTTTAGTTCACTGATTCCCGGGATGTTGATGTTTATTCTTACCATTTCCTGCTTTACCACATCCAATTTTCTTTGATTCATGGACCTGCATTCCAGGTTCCTATACAATACTGTTCTTTGCATCATTGGGTTTTACTTGCATCACCAGAGAAAAAAATATCTAATGAAAAATGGACAAGAGTTTTGAACAGACATTTCACCAAAAGAGATATTCAGATCACAAATCAGCACATGAAAAAATGCTCAGCATCTTAAAGCCATAATGAGATGCCATTACACACTTCTTAGAAAGGATAAGAAATGAAAAGAGCAAAACAGACAATAAAACTGACCAACCCAGAGAGATGTCATGGGGAGGGAGGTGGGAGGGGGTTCATGTTTGGGAACGCATGTATACCCGTGGTGGATTCATGTTAATATATGGCAAAACCAATACAGTATTGTAAAGTAAAATAAAGTAAAAATAAAAATAAAATAAAATAAAGTTATATGGAAACAGTCTAAAAAACAAAACAAAAAACTGACCAGTGGTGCCAAGTGCTGACAAGGAGGCAGAGAAACCAGAACTCTTATATCTTGTTGGTGGGGATGCAAATTGGTAAAGTCGGTTTGGAAAACAATTTGGCAGTTTCTTATAAACTTAAATGCACATTTACCATATTAGCTGCAACCTCATTCCTAGGAATTCATTTACCCTGGAAAAATGAAAACTCGTATTCACACAAAATCCTGTGTTGACAGTGTATCATGTTTACAGCAGCATTGTTTATAATCCCCCAAACCTGGAAATAGTCTGAGTGTTCTACACTAGTGAATAAATCAACAAACTCTGGTACAATAAAATACTGCTCGGCAGTAAGAAGAAGCAAACTATTGATAGACACAGATGAATCACGATTGCATTCTGCTAAGGGAAAGACACCAGACTCAAAAGGCTGCAAGCTGTATTATTTCACTCGTATGACTTTCTGGAAAAGGCAAAACTATAGAGACTAAAACAGATAACTGTTCCCAGGAGTTGGGGATGGGGAGGTTTTTACTACAAACTGGCAGCATGAGGGGATATTTTGGCAATGAAGGAGCTGTTCTTTATCTTGATTGTGGTAATGGTTACAAGACTCTATACATTTGTCAAAACTCACAGATATATGCACAGAAATATTAGTTAATTTCATATTATGTACATTGTTTAGTAATCTAAGACATATAAGCAATATAAAAATCGGTTTTTCTGTGCACAGACTATCTTAAATGTACAGGTGAGAATCCTGTGACGTGAAATGTAAGTTGCTCGATCATGTCTGACTCTGCAACCCCGTGAACTGTAGCCAACCAGGCTCCTCTGTCCATGGGATTCTCTAGGCAAGAATACTGGAGTGGGTAGCCATTTCCTTCTCCAGGGGATTTTCCTGACCCAGGGATTGAATCTGGGTCTCTTGAATTGCAAGCAGAATCTTTACCATCTGAGCTACCAGGGAAGACCTAAAGAATCTTGTACCATTTTCAAAAACAAAACAAAACAAAAAAAACTTCAAAGCATAAAGAAAGATGCCGGGAGACAGCGTGAGGAATTCCACCCGTGACAAAGTCATGCGGCAGAGCTCTGATGGCAAGGCTAATCAGACCTCAGGTTTTCCCCCTGGAATTTCCTGAGCATCCCCCCCCCCCCCCCCCAAAAAAATAAGAATCTGCCTGCTTTTCCACTCTTCTAATATTTTTTGGAAAAAGTCAAATCAGGGCTTTAGCCTTCTGCATTTGAAAGGGATGTTTCAGCTTAAACCCCCTGTGATAACTCTCTAGCTTGCCTAACAGGTTCCCCTGGACCTCATACAGCTTGTGAATTGCTTACATCCCCCCAGCCATGAGAGGCACAAAGCTTAAAGCATCTTAAAGATACAGAGCCTTTTCTAAAGAGTTAAAAATCATATTGGTAGAGGGTTTTCACTGTTGACTCAATGACTGCTGCCAGGCCTCCATATTCTTCATCTTCTAGGCACCTGGGAGGACGTTAATCAATGTAAACGGGATATGGAAAAAGATATATAGTAGTTCTGATATTAGCAACACTAGACTTTTGAGTTAATTACTTTTCTCCCTGTTATATATCACTGCACTCCTCTTGTGTCCTTGCTATGTAAGAAGGTAACTTTATTTAGTGCTTTCTGAGAGGGGCACCAGACTTTGGGAAGATCAACACAAAGAAGTCTTCTGGCTGACAAACCCTTATCAGAAAAAAGGCTGTAAAACGTTAATTGGCCCTTTTGGCCGGAAGATGATGTAAATTACCTAAGACTTGTGTATACAACTAGGCATGCAGAGAAAAAAAGCCTGGTTTTGATAAGAGTCTGGGCTGCTAACGCTGCATAACTTTGTGTTACCCATTGATCTCCATGTTTTATCAAAAGAATAAAAGGCCTTCTGAACAATAGAGGACGGGGCCAGTCACGGGACTGGTTTCCCCCATGTCTCCTCTCTAATTTCTGGCTGAATTCCCATCTGGGGTGTGGAGGCTCACCATGTCTACTTACTTGTTCTGGCTTTTAAGATCCACGCGAAGGGGAGCCCATGGCAGGGCACCCCCCAATATTTAAGAGGACACAGGTGGCCTAACGTAGATGGTGCAAGCTCCTTGTCTGGAACTTTACTGGCTTCCCACATAAACCAAGTTATTCAGCCTTCTTTCTCCACTTAATTTTCCTACTACACTATTTCTTCCTAATCTAATCTTATATTAGTAAATAAATAAGTTTTTTCCTCACCAACTCCGTCCACCCTTCGAATTCCCTGGATCCACTGGGGCTGGACCCCGGCAGAAAGAGAAGTAAGAACTTTCCCAGGATTGCACTACTCAGAACTCTTAAAATGTCAAGGTGTGAAAAGTTTACTGTCTGCTTTTATACATGACTGTTCAACTCAGCTTGACCTCTCACCTTGGGTTTCAAAAGAACAAAAACAGCATAATGGAAACAAAACACTTTGGCATCATGATATTTAATGACCTGTAATTGCACCTCCATTAGCTCTGCTGCACCAAGTCTAATCTTAGAGGCTGTTTCCCTCACAGGAGAAAGGAGTAATAATGGTACTGCTCTCTGAGCCATTTTCTCGCAGATCAAGGTTTTCTCGAAGTTTCAATGCATTAAATTCAAAATGTGCCTAAGCCCTTGGTTCCAAAGTTTCCTCTTCAAGGCAACATTTCTCATAAAATGTCATCAACCAGAAGTATTATACAGAACATGTGGCAATGTTAAGCTTTTAAATGAAAAGAAAACTAAGAACTGAGCTAACACAATATTGTACAAAAAGGGTTGCTGCTAAGAAAAAGCCAGTGCATTTCATTTCTAAATCACCTAGTGGATAACTTGTGTAAGATATATGGACCTTGCTGCTGTACAGTTTTTTGGTTTTCTCTTGTATCTGTAAACTGTGGTTCTTGCGGACTAAAATCTTCAGTCACACCAAGAAAGACTTCTGATTATTAGACACAAATCAACAGATATAACCATACCCTGAGTCTCTGTATCTATGCCTATAGGATGTAGTTTATCAACCTTTGAATCTTTGTATACATGCATATATATGCGTATATATGCTTTATTGTTTATATAGCATATAAATGAAAAACTATAAGATATATAAAATTGTCCAGATCCATGTCATTATAGATAAGGAAGATGGCCAAGAGTGTTGACTGTGACCTTGACTCCTTTGTAAAACAAAGAGCATGTCTCAACCACTTTACTCTCTAGAAGTGTCTAGGATATACTGATAGTAGAGAATACAGAGAATTCCAACAACACAGGTTTTCTGCATGCCTAACTAGGGTTGAACCTAGTGGCAGTATCTCTTTTTGTGTGGCTGATTGGTTGGGCCCCCACTGAAGGCACAAAACAAGGTAAATTTTAATTACTGCTCAAGTTTAAGGGTCCTATTAAGGTATCAGATAAGCAGATGAGTCTCATACTTCCAGATAAAAATCAGAGATAGTCATAAAACCATCAGATAAATTATACTAGGTGAAAAATCTTAGTTCATATTTAATCTCCTCCTTAGACAATTCATGAACTCCTTATTGCCAAATTCAGACTTAAATTGAAGAAAGTGGGGAAAACCACTAGACCATTCAGGTACGACCTAAATCAAATCCCTTATGATTATACAGTGGAACTGAGTAGATTTAAGAGACTAGATCTGACAGATAGATTACCTGATGAACTATGGAATGAGGTTCGTGACATTGTACAGGAGACAGGGATCAAGAACATCCCCATGGAAAAGAAATGCAAAAAAAGCAAAATGGCTGTCTGGGGAGGCCTTACAAATAGCTGTGAAAAGAAGAGAAGTGAAAAGCAAAAGACAAAAGGAAAGATATAAGCATCTGAATGCAGAGTTCCAAAGAATAGCAAGAAGAGATAAGAAAGCATTCCTCAGCAATCAATGCAAAGAAATAGAGGAAAAGAACAGAATGGGAAAGACTGGAGATCTCTTCAAGAAAATTAGAGATACCAAGGGAACATTTCATGTAAAGATGGGCTTGATAAAGGACAGAAATGGTATGGACCTAACAGAAGCAGAAGATATTAAGAAGAGGTGGCAAGAATACACAGAACTGTACAAAAAACATCTTCACGACCCAGATAATCACGATGATGTGATCACTCACCTAGAGCTAAACATCCTGGAATGTGAAGTCAAGTGGGCCTTAGAAAGCATCACTACGAACAAAGCTAAGGGAGGTGATAGAATTCCTGTTGAGCTATTTCAAATCCTGAAAGCTGATGCTGTGAAAGTGCTGCACTCAATATGCCAGCAAGTTTGGAAAACTCAGCAGTGGCCACAGGACTGGAAAAGGTCAGTTTTCATTCCAATCCCAAAGAAAAGCAATATCAAAGAATGCTCAAACTAATGCACAATTGCACTCATCTCACACACTAGTAAACTAATGCTTAAAATTCTCCAAGCCAGGCTTCAGCAATATATGAACCGTGAACTTCCAGATGTTCAAGTTGGTTTTAGAAAAGGCAGAGGAACCAGAGATCAAATTGCCAACATCCGCTGGATCATGGAAAAAGCAAGAGAGTTCCAGAAAAACATCTATTTCTGCTTTATTGACTATGCCAAAGCCTTTGACTGTGTGGATCACAGTAAACTGTGGAAAATTCTGAAAGAGATGGGAATACCAGACCACCTGACCTGCCTCTTGAGAAACCTGTATGCAGGTCAGAAAGCAACAATTAGAACTGGACATGGAACAACAGACTGGTTCCAAATAGGAAAAGGAGTACGTCAAGGCTGTATATTGTCACCCTGCTTATTTAACTTCTATGCAGAGTATATCATGAGAAACGCTGGGCTGGAAGAATCACAAGAGGAATCAAGATTGCTGGGAGAAATACCAATAACCTCAGATATGCAGATGACACCACCCTTATGGCAGAAAGTGAAGAGGAGCTAAAAGCCTCTTGATGAAAGTGAAAAAGGAGAGAGAAAAAGTTGGCTCAAGTTCAACATTCAGAAAAGGAAGATCATGGCATCCGGTCCCATCACTTCATGGGAAATAGATGGTTAAACAGTGGAAACAGTGTCAGACTTTATATTTTGGGCTCCAAAATCACTGCAGATGGTGACTGCAGCCATGAAATTAAAAGATGCTTACTCCTTGGAAGGAAAGTTATGACCAACCTAGATAGCATATTCAAAAGCAGAGACACTACTTTGCCAACAAATCTCCATCTAGTCAAGTCTATGGTTTTTCCAGTGGTCATGTATGGATGTGAGAGTTGGACTTGAAGAAAACTGAGTGCCTAAGAATTGATGCTTTTGAACTGTGGTGTTGGAGAAGACTCTTGAGAGTCCCTTGGACTTCAAGGAGATCCAACCAGTCCATTCTAAAGGAGATCAGTTCTGGGTGTTCATTGGAAGGTCTGATGGTTAAGTTGAAACTCCAATACCTTGGCCACCTCATGCAAAGAGTTGACTCATTGGAAAAGACTCTGATGCTGGGAGGGACTGGGGGCAGGAGGAGAAGAGGATGACATAGGATGAGATGGCTGGATGGCATCACGGACTCGATGGACATGAGTTTGAGTGAACTCAGGGAGTTCGTGATGGATAGGGAGGCCTGGCGTGCTGCGATTCATGGGGTCTCAAAGAGTCGGACATGACTGAGTGACTGAACTGAACTGAACTTAGACAATTCTGCCTAATCTCTGACCTATTATTCATATTATGCAGTAAATAAAGTAAATGTAGTATCTCTCTCTACTTCAAAGATGAGAAAAAATGAAGTTATATATGTAGAAATACTTTTACAAGAAAATGGCACTAGACAGATGCAAGATAATATTTTCTTTAATAGCTACTAATGACACTCTCCTTAATACATAGTAACTCTCTATATGGGTTTCTCAGGTGGTGCAGCTGGTTAAGAATCCACCTGCCAATGCAGGAGACTCAAGAGACGCGGGTTCAATCTCTGGGCCAGGAAGATCCTCAGAAGTAGGTAGTGACAAGCTACCCCAGTATTCTTGCCCGAAGAATCCCATGGACAGAGGAGCCTGGGGGACGACTGAACGTGTCCACGCACACTCACAACTTTCCAGATAGTAAATCTATCAGCTAGATTGTTATTTCATATCTGTGTCATGTAAACATTGCTTAAGCTAGTTTAAGCAGTAGTATAAGAATGATGGTTCTGCCAAGTGCTTTGCACTGGTAACAAATGGACACAAATTAAAACAAAAACATATACTAACCCCTTAAAACCTGGACTTTGTAGACACCATTGGAACATGTCATAGGAAAAATTTTGAAGATGAACATTTTATGTCCCTAAACTCTCCACGTGGAGCCATCCCACGATGAAGGTCAGGAATGGTGGCAGTAAGGAGATACCCCTCGTCCAAGGTAAGGAGCAGCGGCTGTACTTTGCTGGAGAAGCCGTGAAGAGATACCCCACGCCCAAGGTAAGAGAAACCCAAGTAAGATGGTAGGTGTTGCAAGAGGGCATCAGAGGGCAGACACACTGAAACCATACTCACAGAAAACTAGTCAATCTAATCACACGAGGACCACAGCCTTGTCTAACTCAATGAAACCAAGCCATGCCTGCAGGGCAACCCAAGACGGGCAGGTTATGGTGGAGAGGTCTGACAGAATGTGGTTCACTGGAGAAGGGAATGGCAAGCCAATTCAGTATTCTTGCCTTGAGAACCCCATGAACAGTAGGAAAAGGCAAAATGATAGGATACCAAAGAGGAACTCCCCAGGTCATTAGGTGTCCAATATGCTACTGGAGATCAGTGGAGAAATAACTCCAGAAAGAATGAAGGGATGGAACCAAAGCAAAAATAATACCCAACTGTGGATGTGACTGGTGATAGAAGCAAGATCTGATGCTGTAAAGAGCAATATTGCATAGGAACCTGGAATGTGAGGTCCATGAATCAAGGCAAATTGGGGTCAAACAAGAGATGGCAAGGGTGAACATCGACATTCTAGGAATCAGCAAACTAAAATGGACTGGAATGGGTGAATTTAAATCAGATGACCATTATATCTACTACTGCGGGCAGGAATCCCTCAGAAGAAATGGAGTAGCCATCATGGTCAACAAAACAGTCCAAAATGCAGTACTTGGATGCAACCCCCAAAACGACAGAATGATCTCTTTCATCTCCAAGGCGAACCATTCAATATCACAGTTATCCAAGTCTATGCCCCAACCAGTAATGCTGAAGAAACTGAAGTTGAACAGTTTTTTGAAGACCTACAAGACCTTTTAGAACTAACACCCAAAAAAGATGTCCTTTTCATTATAGGGGACTGGAATGCTAAAGTAGGAAGTTAAGAAACACCTGGAGTAACAGGCAAATTTGGCCTTGGAATGCGGAATGAAGCAGGGCAAAGACTAATAGAGTTTTGCCAAGAAAATGCACTGGTCATAGCAAACATCCTCTTCCAACAACACAAGAGAAGACTCTACACATGGACATCACCAGATGTTCAACACCGAAATCAGATTGATTATATTCTTTGCAGCCAAAGATGGAGAAGCTCTATACAGTCAACAAAAAGAAGACCAGGAGTTGACTATGGCTCAGATCATGAACTCCTTATTGCCAAATTCAGACTTAAATTGAAGAAAGTGGGGAAAACCACTAGACCATTCAGGTATGACCTAAATCAAATCCCTTATGATTATACAGTGGAACTGAGTAGATTTAAGAGACTAGATCTGATAGATTACCTGATGAACTATGGAATGAGGTTCGTGACATTGTACAGGAGACAGGGATCAAGAACATCCCCATGGAAAAGAAATGCAAAAAAAGCAAAATGGCTATCTGGGGAGGCCTTACAAATAGCTGTGAAAAGAAGAGAAGCGAAAAGCAAAAGACAAAATGAAAGATATAAGCATCTGAATGCAGAGTTCCAAAGAATAGCAAGAAGAGATAAGAAAGCATTCCTCAGCAATCAATGCAAAGAAATAGAGGAAAAGAACAGAATGGGAAAGACTGGAGATCTCTTCAAGAAAATTAGAGATACCAAGGGAACATTTCATGTAAAGATGGGCTTGATAAAGGACAGAAATGGTATGGACCTAACAGAAGCAGAAGATATTAAGAAGAGGTGGCAAGAATACACAGAACTGTACAAAAAACATCTTCACGACCCAGATAATCACGATGATGTGATCACTCACCTAGAGCTAAACATCCTGGAATGTGAAGTCAAGTGGGCCTTAGAAAGCATCACTACGAACAAAGCTAGGGGAGGTGATAGAATTCCTGTTGAGCTATTTCAAATCCTGAAAGCTGATGCTGTGAAAGTGCTGCACTCAATATGCCAGCAAGTTTGGAAAATTCAGCAGTGGCCACAGGACTGGAAAAGGTCAGTTTTCATTCCAATCCCAAAGAAAGGCAATACCAAAGAATGCTCAAACTAATGCACAATTGCACTCATCTCACACACTAGTAAACTAATGCTTAAAATTCTCCAAGCCAGGCTTCAGCAATATATGAACCGTGAACTTCCAGATGTTCAAGTTGGTTTTAGAAAAGGCAGAGGAACCAGAGATCAAATTGCCAACATCCACTGGATCATGGAAAAAGCAAGAGAGTTCCAGAAAAACATCTATGTCTGCTTTATTGACTATGCCAAAGCCTTTGACTGTGTGGATCACAATAAACTGTGGAAAATTCTGAAAGAGATGGAATACCAGACCACCTGACCTGCCTCTTGAGAAACCTGTATGCAGGTCAGAAAGCAACAATTAGAACTGGACATGGAACAACACACTGGTTCCAAATAGGAAAAGGAGTACGTCAAGGCTGTATATTGTCACCCTGCTTATTTAACTTCTATGCAGAGTATATCATGAGAAACGCTGGGCTGGAAGAATCACAAGAGGAATCAAGATTGCTGGGAGAAATACCAATAACCTCAGATATGCAGATGACACCACCCTTATGGCAGAAAGTGAAGAGGAGCTAAAAAGCCTCTTGATGAAAGTGAAAAAGGAGAGAGAAAAAGTTGGCTCAAGTTCAACATTCAGAAAAGGAAGATCATGGCATCCGGTCCCATCACTTCATGGGAAATAGATGGTTAAACAGTGGAAACAGTGTCAGACTTTATATTTTGGGCTCCAAAATCACTGCAGATGGTGACTGCAGCCATGAAATTAAAAGATGCTTACTCCTTGGAAGGAAAGTTATGACCAACCTAGATAGCATATTCAAAAGCAGAGACACTACTTTGCCAACAAATCTCCATCTAGTCAAGTCTATGGTTTTTCCAGTGGTCATGTATGGATGTGAGAGTTGGACTTGAAGAAAACTGAGTGCCTAAGAATTGATGCTTTTGAACTGTGGTGTTGGAGAAGACTCTTGAGAGTCCCTTGGACTTCAAGGAGATCCAACCAGTCCATTCTAAAGGAGATCAGTTCTGGGTGTTCATTGGAAGGTCTGATGGTTAAGTTGAAACTCCAATACCTTGGCCACCTCATGCAAAGAGTTGACTCATTGGAAAAGACTCTGATGCTGGGAGGGACTGGGGGCAGGAGGAGAAGAGGATGACATAGGATGAGATGGCTGGATGGCATCACGGACTCGATGGACATGAGTTTGAGTGAACTCAGGGAGTTCGTGATGGATAGGGAGGCCTGGCGTGCTGCGATTCATGGGGTCTCAAAGAGTCGGACATGACTGAGTGACTGAACTGAACTGAACTTAGACAATTCTGCCTAATCTCTGACCTATTATTCATATTATGCAGTAAATAAAGTAAATGTAGTATCTCTCTCTACTTCCAAAGATGAGAAAAAATGAAGTTATATATGTAGAAATACTTTTACAAGAAAATGGCACTAGACAGATGCAAGATAATATTTTCTTTAATAGCTACTAATGACACTCTCCTTAATACATAGTAACTCTCTATATGGGTTTCTCAGGTGGTGCAGCTGGTTAAGAATCCACCTGCCAATGCAGGAGACTCAAGAGACGCGGGTTCAATCTCTGGGCCAGGAAGATCCTCAGAAGTAGGTAGTGACAAGCTACCCCAGTATTCTTGCCCGAAGAATCCCATGGACAGAGGAGCCTGGGGACGACTGAACGTGTCCACGCACACTCACAACTTTCCAGATAGTAAATCTATCAGCTAGATTGTTATTTCATATCTGTGTCATGTAAACATTGCTTAAGCTAGTTTAAGCAGTAGTATAAGAATGATGGTTCTGCCAAGTGCTTTGCACTGGTAACAAATGGACACAAATTAAAACAAAAACATATACTAACCCCTTAAAACCTGGACTTTGTAGACACCATTGGAACATGTCATAGGAAAAATTTTGAAGATGAACATTTTATGTCCCTAAACTCTCCACGTGGAGCCATCCCACGATGAAGGTCAGGAATGGTGGCAGTAAGGAGATACCCTCGTCCAAGGTAAGGAGCAGCGGCTGTACTTTGCTGGAGAAGCCGTGAAGAGATACCCCACGCCCAAGGTAAGAGAAACCCAAGTAAGATGGTAGGTGTTGCAAGAGGGCATCAGAGGGCAGACACACTGAAACCATACTCACAGAAAACTAGTCAATCTAATCACACGAGGACCACAGCCTTGTCTAACTCAATGAAACCAAGCCATGCCTGCAGGGCAACCCAAGACGGGCAGGTTATGGTGGAGAGGTCTGACAGAATGTGGTTCACTGGAGAAGGGAATGGCAAGCCAATTCAGTATTCTTGCCTTGAGAACCCCATGAACAGTAGGAAAAGGCAAAATGATAGGATACCAAAAGAGGAACTCCCCAGGTCATTAGGTGTCCAATATGCTACTGGAGATCAGTGGAGAAATAACTCCAGAAAGAATGAAGGGATGGAACCAAAGCAAAAATAATACCCAACTGTGGATGTGACTGGTGATAGAAGCAAGATCTGATGCTGTAAAGAGCAATATTGCATAGGAACCTGGAATGTGAGGTCCATGAATCAAGGCAAATTGGGGTCAAACAAGAGATGGCAAGGGTGAACATCGACATTCTAGGAATCAGCAAACTAAAATGGACTGGAATGGGTGAATTTAAATCAGATGACCATTATATCTACTACTGCGGGCAGGAATCCCTCAGAAGAAATGGAGTAGCCATCATGGTCAACAAAACAGTCCAAAATGCAGTACTTGGATGCAACCCCCAAAACGACAGAATGATCTCTTTCATCTCCAAGGCGAACCATTCAATATCACAGTTATCCAAGTCTATGCCCCAACCAGTAATGCTGAAGAAACTGAAGTTGAACAGTTTTTTGAAGACCTACAAGACCTTTTAGAACTAACACCCAAAAAAGATGTCCTTTTCATTATAGGGGACTGGAATGCTAAAGTAGGAAGTTAAGAAACACCTGGAGTAACAGGCAAATTTGGCCTTGGAATGCGGAATGAAGCAGGGCAAAGACTAATAGAGTTTTACCAAGAAAATGCACTGGTCATAGCAAACATCCTCTTCCAACAACACAAGAGAAGACTCTACACATGGACATCACCAGATGTTCAACACCGAAATCAGATTGATTATATTCTTTGCAGCCAAAGATGGAGAAGCTCTATACAGTCAACAAAAAGAAGACCAGGAGTTGACTATGGCTCAGATCATGAACTCCTTATTGCCAAATTCAGACTCAAATTGAAGAAAGTAGGGAAAACTGCTAGACCATTCAGGTATGACCTAAATCAAAACCCTTATTATTATACAGTGGAAGTGAGAAATAGATTTAAGGGCCCAGATCTGATAGATAGAGTGCCTGATGAACTATGGAATGAGGTTCGTGACATTGTACAGGAGACATGGATCAAGACCATCCTCATGGAAAAGAAATGCAAAAAAGCAAAATGGCTATCTGGGGAGGCCTTACAAATAGCTGTGAAAAGAAGAGAGGTGAAAAGCAAAGGAGAAAAGGAAAGATATAAGCATCTGAATGCAGAGTTCCAAAGGATAGCAAGAAGAGATAAGAAAGCCTTCTTCAGTGATCAATGCAAAGAAATAGAGGAAAACAACAGAATGGGTAAGACTAGAGATCTCTTCAAGAAAATTAGAGATACCAAGGGAACATTTCATGCAAAGATGGGCTCGATAAAGGACAGAAATGGTATGGACCTGACAGAAGCAGAAGATATTAAGAAGAGGTGGCAAGAATACACCAAAGAACTGTACAAAAAAGATTTCCACAACCCAGATAATCATGGTGATGTGATCAGTAATCTAGAGCCAGACATCCTGGCAGTGAAGACAGGTGGGCCTTAGAAAGCACCACTACGAACAAAGCTAGTGGAGGTGATGGAATTCCAGTTGAGCTGTTTCAAATCCTGAAAGATGATGCTGTGAAAGTGCTGCACTCAATATGCCAGCAAATTTGGAAAACTCAGCAGTGGTCACAGGACTGGAAAAGGTCAGTTTTCATTCCAATCCCAAAGAAAGGCAATGCCAAAGAATGCTCAAACTACCACACAATTACACTCATCTCACATGCTAGTAAAGTAATGCTCAATATTCCCCAAGCCAGACTTCAGCAATACGTGAACCATGAACTCCCTGATGTTCAAGCTGGCTTTAGAAAAGGCAGAGGAACCAGAGATCAAATTGCCAACATCCTCTGGATCATGGAAAAAGCAAGAGAGTTCCAGAAAAACATCTATTTCTGCTTTATTGACTATGTCAAAGCCTTTGACTGTGTGGATCACAATAAACTGTGGAAAATTCTGAAAGAGATGGGAATACAGACCACCTGACCTGCCTCTTGAGAAATCTGTATGCAGGTCAGGAAGCAACAGTTAGAACTGGACATGGAACAACAGACTGGTTCCAAATAGGAAAAGGAGTACATCAAGGCTGAATATTGTTACCCTGCTTATTTAACCTATATGCAGAGTACATCATGAGAAATGCTGGACTGGAAGAAACACAAGCTGGAATCAAGCTTGCCAGGAGATATATCAATAACCTCAGATATGCAGATGACACCACCCTTATGGCAGAAAGTGAAGAGGAACTAAAAAGCCTCTTGATGAAAGTGGAAGAGGAGAGTGGAAAAGTTGGCTTAAAGCTCAACATTCAGAAAAGGAAGATCATGGCATCTGGTCCCATCACTTCATGGGAAATAGATGGGAAATAGTGGAAACAGTGTCAGACTTTATTTTTGGGGGCTCCAAAATCACTGCAGATGGTGACTGCAGCCATGAAATTATAAGACGCTTACTCCTTGGAAGAAAAGTTATGACCAACCTAGATAGTATATTCAAAAGCAGAGACATTACTTTGCCGACTAATGTCTGTCTAGTCAAGGCTATGGTTTTCCCTGTGGTCATGTATGGATGTGAGAGTTGGACTGTGAAGATGGCTGAGTGCCGAAGAATTGGTGCGTTTGAACTGTGGTGTTGGAGAAGACTCTTGAGAGTCCCTTGGACTGCAAGGAGATCCAACCAGTCCATTCTGATGGAGATCAACCCTGGGATTTCTTTGGAGGGATTGATGCTAAAGCTGAAGCTCCAGTACTTTGGCCACCTCATGCGAAGAGTTGACTCATTGGAAAAGACTCTGATGCTGGGAGGGATTGGGGGCAGGAGAAGAAGTGGACGACTGAGGATGAGATGGCTGGATGGCATCACGGACTCGATGGACGCGAATCTGGGTGAACTCCGGGAGATGGTGATGGATAGGGAGACCTGGCGTGCTGCAGTTTATGGGGTCGCAAAGAGTCGGACACGACTGAGCGACTGAACTGATCTGACCTGAAACTCTCCAAAACCATTTCTCCTGAGAATGACCTTGTTGGCTATGGTGTGTTTCCTAAAGTGGTTAAAAACAGGAAAGAGGAAATTCACTAGCAAAGGCCAACATCTTAGTCATTGAAGACTGTAGAACAGTCTTTCAAATTAATTTAGACCACCTAACACATCACAATCAGTCCTGAATATTCATTGGAAGGTCTGATGCTGAAGCTGAAACTCCAATACTTTGGTCACGTGATGCAAAGAACTAAGTCATTTGAAAAGACCCTGATGCTGGGAAAAATTGAAGGTGGGATGAGAAGGGGATGACAGAGGATGAGATGGTTGGATGGCTTTACCAGTTCAATGGACAGAAGTCTGAGTAAACTCCGGGAGTTGGTGATGGACAGGAAAGTCTGGCCTGCTGCAGTCCACGGGGTTGCAAAGAGTCAGACACGATTGAGCGACTGAACTGAACTGAACACATCAAAAACATCACAAAAACCTTTTTTTACTTTCAAATCATACATTCTGATTGCCTTATTCTTTTACTACATTTGTAATAGCTTTGCTGTACAATTTTCTCCTGAGGAGCCCACGAGGTGGAGAATAGATATTTCTACTGAGTTGCATGTTTGAATAGCATTTTAGCACAAGCAAGGAATTTAGGTTATTTTAAACATCGAAGGTGTCCCATGGATGGAGAAGCCTGGTAGGCTGCAGTCCATGGGGCCGCTAAGAGTCGGACACAACTGAGCAACTTTGTTTTCACTTTTCACTTTCATACATTGGAGAAGGAAATGGCAACCCACTCCAGTGCTGTTGCCTCGAGAATCCCAGGGACGGGGGAGCCTGGTGGCCTGCTGGCTATGGGGTCACACAGAGTCGGACACGACTGAAGTGACTTAGCAGAGCGGAAGGCATCCCAGGTAGCGCTAGTGGTAAAGATCCTGCCTGCCAATGCAGAAGATGGAAGAGAGGCTGGTTCCATCCCTGGGTGGGGAAGATCCCCTGGAGGAGCGCATGACAATCCACTCCAGTATTCTTGCCTGGAGAGTCCTACAGACCAGAGGAACCTGGCAGGCTGCAGGTCATAGGATGGCACAATCGGAACTCGACTGAAGCGACTTTGCACCACGCAGGCAAGTGTCTAGAATTACTAGAATGAGAAAACTAGACAGGTCTCCAAAGCTCATGTAGTTTAAACATCTTACCAGGCCAAGCAGTTGACATAAATTATCTCACTTAATCTTTACAATAAATCTAAAAGGGAATAATTATTAACCCCATTTTCTGTATGGGAAACCAGACATTTAGAGTTTAGGTGATTTGCTCCAGGTCACACAGTTTATGAATGAGAAATGTGGAATTCCAATGCACATTTGTCTGATTCAAAATGTTTTCTTTTCCCTGCATGTTGAACCTCCTCATCTGCCAGCAGTAGGAGTAGCAAGGAGTTTATTCCTCCCAACACAGCAAATCTTAAACTGTTCGGCAATAGGTATTTCTGGTGTCAAACAACTAATGAGGGAAGATTATACTATGCCATAAAAATTCCAATTATTCTTTGTTATCAATAACTATATTCTGATCAGTACTGGCGAGGTGGAGGGGTGGGGAGGGACACATCCTAAACCTACATTTTCCTTTTGAAGATAATCCTTAAAATCAGGCTACCATACATTGGCTTTCAGATTATAATCAGATCCTTTCCTGTTCCTTAAAAGTGAAGGCTTAAGACTCCTCCAATGCATCATTTCTTGACTGAGGTCTCAGAATCCTGCCTAATAAATCAGGATGAATTTAATGTGAAAAAGTGCTCATGCAGACAATATCAGCATATCAGCCAACCTTTTAATTCTTAAAAGAACTTCTAAATCATTCCTATAGAATATCTTGGTCTAATTATAGTTACATTCTGATAGATATGCCTGGATAAATTACTTATAAAAATACATGGAAAGTAGGAGACTAAACCGAACAGTTATTGGGATAATATAAGCTTATCTAAATGTTATATATGATTATTCGAAAATCTTTTACCTTGATGACAGTTGTTGCTTAGTTACAGCTTCCATCATCTCCTACTCAAAGGTTCCCATCACTTCTAACAAGATACAGCAAAATCATGCATATAGCATTCTTATTTCCTAGTTGTGGTAGTAGAAGGACATGTGTTTAGTTTGATAAGTATCTATAGCAAGTGACCTAGGGAAAAACTGAGGTCCTAGAACAGTGTTATCTGGCATCACATGAGACAGAGATGGCATCTGTAATGGGTTTCCATTGCCTCTCCAGCTCTCTCCCACTCTATGGCTTTCTCCATATTTTCTGCTTCTCTTCTTTCATTCCAAAAACACTTGGCTTGACTCCAAGAATCTCTTCATCTACTCACCTCTCAGTTTGTTTTCATGTCCCTTACACCTAAAAAATGATCTCCCCATTTGAGGCTTTGGCCAGTGTCCTGACCTACCCATCAATCCTCAGCAGAGGGGGCTCCAAAATTGCTAATGCCAAGTCTCAATGCCACAAACTAGCTCCTGGAAATCACATACTAATTGGAACTAAACTGATAGTTTATATACTGAATTGCTCCAGAAGCATTATGATACCCCTTCAGATAAACAATGTTACACAAACAACCAGGAATAGAAATCCATTCAAAATTTTATTTTTAAAGCTATTCCTGATTGAAGACAGCAAAACAATGTAACACCATTATTCTACAGTTCTTTGTTAAACAATTTAATCACACATTCATGGGTAAGTTCATAAAGTGAAATCCTGATATGAAATGACTATTGTACAATCAGGATACCTGTTCTATTACCCAACATCAGCCTATACTCAACATGCAACAACTAGTAAGTACGTGCTCTGTGCCAGGCACTAAATATGGACTTAGCTATATTTAATAATTAGATAGCATTATGGTATTGATGAGCTTGATTCACATTTCCAAGACCGTAACAATATTCATATGGAGTTATAAGTCTTACATAGAGAAATCTAAATGATTTTCAGAATTACTTACCAATATATTATGCAAATGTAAACATTTTCAAATGCCTTAGCTCTCAAGTTTAAAACTATCATATCTCTTCTTTCCCATTTTCAAAATTCTAACACACCTCTTCCCCCCTACTGTATATAAATTAGATTCACTAAGGAAAGAACTAATATTCTCTCTAAGAAAATTACAAATAATGTGTCAAACTATTTATGAAAAAACACAATTGCAGGATTAAACATAACATGAAACCAAATTAAGTATCATTTAAATAACTGGAATCCAAATGTAAGGGGATTTATAGATACAAATATTGATCAATTTTACATTGCCAGAGTAATATATCACACATTAAAAGCCTGATAGTACATGCTTATTGTATAAAACATGCCCATGTCAACTTGCAATTTATTTGTGTTTCAAGGTCATGGAAAAAATTCCAGTAACTAATCCTCTGTTGGAATCACCCAATGAGTTTAATTATAGACTTGACTATAATGAAGACTCCTTACAGCAAGTACTTGCTTGGAAATCTAACTCCACATACTCTAGAAATTTTGAAAATATTTAGATACTTGATTATCACAAAAATACTTACAGTAGAAGTTCCTTTTTGCTCGTGGGTTCATCATTTGGGGATGTTTTCATCAGGAGTCATCATGCTTTTGATCTTTAATGCCGTTCTTCCTCCAAGGCTTCTTGTCCGTAATTTCCCAAACAGAGTCACTTGTACTAACAAGACATTGTCCCATACTGTTTCCTTTTTGTGTGTGAATGTTACCCTGTAGATCGATTTCCTGTCCAGAAACACTCAAAAGTGAACAAACGCTGCTGTATGCAAGTGAAAATGTGCTACTCAAACACTGTTTTTGCGGTTTGGTTCAGGAAGAAATTCCCTCATTGAAAGGAGGAACTATATCACAGTTGTCCCAGAGAACTTAAAAGGCAGAAGTTTCTTCCTTGTGAATGAGCATATCCAAATGGTCAGAATCATTTACTCGCATTAGTTTGTGGCTCAAGTACTACTGCACCCAAAGCATCATGTACTGTGTGCAGCCTAAAGACACTCCCAATTGCCACAGTAATAATATCCCAACTATATTTTAAAATCAGGCTTAGTATGCTTTGAAGTACATAATGTTTTCCATTCCTGAAAGGACAAAGAGATCTACATTGTCAAAGTTTATTTTTAAGCTCATGTGCTTGCTAAGTGCAGTGGCGAGCAGGCTTTCCGTGCCTGTAGTACCATAGCTGGAACCTATTAATGCAAACAGATGAATCGTTGGCTTGGTTCCACATGGGCTTTTATTTCCTTTTCTTTTTTTTTTTTTTTTAAAAAAACCTTATCTAAATTGTACTGATTATAATTTCTTAAATCAAGAATGCTATCACTTTTCTGAGCTTGCTTGTTTGAATTTGATCAGTACAGAAGCAACGCAAGCCAGGCAAATAAGAGGAAGGTTTCCAATAGCTTTTGCAGAGATAAGAAAGTTAGTAATTAGAGGCAGCTCCTGTTTCTGGAGTAAGTTTGAGGGCCATTTGGAGACAATGAAAATGAAAACAAATTTTAAATAAAGAAACCAAAGATAAAAAAAAATGAAAGGCAGAGAGAGAGAGAGGAGAGAAGAGGAGAGGTTAGGAGAAGGAGCCAAAGCCAGAGAGAGAGACGGGGGTGCTTTGACCATTAACAATAATTCTTCACATATTTTCTTATTGTTGGGAAAGCAAATTGCTCTGGTTTGTATAACCCCCTACCAGTCTGCTCAACCCACCAAAATTAGCCCACATGTCATCTAATACCAGACTAAGACTTGTGGAAACACATTACTGCTGTATTAGAGCCGTAACAAAATACAGCTGAGCAGTGAGCATAAGGCGGTCGGGTGACCCTGAGGTAATACAACCCATGTTATGGAATTTCTAGCCCAAATTTTAAACATCTGGTTTTGATATGATAATAAATGTGATAATGTACATTAAATACCAGTATTCAGGTAACCTAATCTTTCCATCTGACTAAAACAATGCACGCTTTTCAAATCATGTGGGAGTGAGAGAAATTGGACAGACACATATTTATGCCTGCATATACCAAAATAACCCTCGCCAGGCACAAACGTATGTACATACATAAGGGGCGAGTGCACATAAACTGACTTCATGCAGAATTGAATGAGTTGTCACTGAATCCTTTCCATGCTCTCTTTTCTGGACGTCTCTTTGCACAGTTGCACTAACTGGTAGGAGAGAGAGGGGAATGGAAAGGGAAGGTGAAAAGTAACAATGCTAATTGGACCAGACAGAGACATGAACCCCTGACCTTTGCTTCATTAGTACCATCTCATGCTGCAATCTGATGAAGTACCCAGTCACTGGCAACTTGAAAACTAATCAGATTATCTTTATCCTGTTTTAATTTTGTGGGAAAGAATTTCTGCATTTCAAATCCAAATATTACCATATTATTAGATGTCACGTAATTCAGAGCTGTAAATGGTTTTAGAGTCTAGAAGTTAAGATTTCTTTAAATTAGCATCCTAGAATTAGACCAGTGGATGAAAAAGTCCTAAGTCATGAACATTTGCTGACCTTATATATTTGCAAATGAGAAGGCTGATGAAGTGACCCTAGAATGGAGAGGGTGAAAGCTACTGGGGTGAAAGTCATGTTGGGAATGACGAATGGTTGGTTAATGTGGGATTGAGAGATAAGCAAGTGGTTAATGATGGTTGATGGTTTGTTTCCTCCTGATGCACAAAGTTCCATGATTCAGGTGAATGGTATTTGAAGGAACTGGCACAAAATAAAAACCTCAAATGCTCTTTCTTGGTTTGAGCCAAACCCAAACCTTTTCAAAGGCGTGAAAACATGCAGCCACACTGGTTTGGTTTTCCTTTGCTGGGCCACCCTTCTGCCTGGTGCTGGCCAGCACCACACAGAAGTCTTGCGACATGAGCCATTTTCACGGAATTTTAAATTCTGCCAAAAAAAAAAAAAAAAAGAGGGATTGGAAATTTCATGAGAATGGTTATTCTTAGGAGATTTCCATCCCAGATTCCGAACTTGTGTGGCTCAGATAAGTATCTAAAAGGCACTGCCAAACTTTCTGAGGTCCCTGATGCATTTATTTTCAATCACATTCCTGCATAGAGACCTCAAAGTAACAGTGAATGCAATGGTTTGTTTTGAAATATTTCCTGTATGCCAGCCCATGAGCCCCGTACCTATGTGGAAATGGGTTTGGAACGCCATTTGCAACACAAACATTGGGTTTGAATGTCCCCAGAACATGTTCAATTTTTAGATGAGACATGTTCACATTCTGCCAAATAAAAACAACCTACCCCAAAGGAACCTTTCAATTAAATTATTTTACTTCTGAGAACTTCAAAATATTATAAGAATATTTTCCTGGTGTACTGTTACATGTATAGCTGCCCAAGCTCTTCCTATAGATTCGTTTCCATGAGAAAACTATATGGTAAGTACAACCAATATCTCACTAACTGGGACACTGTATCAGTTCGTCATTGCTATGTAACACACCTACTCTAAAACTCAATGGCTTAAAATAATAGACATTTATTATTGATTATTTTATAGGTCAGCATGACAATTCCAGAATTGTCAGATTGTCATATCTGGGCAACAGCTGCATGTCAAGTAGGTGACTCTGTGATCTTTATTATGTTTGGGAGGTTAGCTCTCTGCAAGCTGATATAGAATAGACTCATATAACTCAATAGCTGGGAAAACTGAATTCTTGTGTCTTCACTTGTACCTGTTTTTCATAACCCTTCAATAAGTGAGCTCAGGAACTCTCTGGCCAGCTTAAATGTGTTTTCCAGTCAATCAAAACAAGAGAGGAAGTGTAAATGTACAAGTGCATTTTAACGTCTCTATTTGGGTCAGCTTTGGTGGGCTGCTGTCTATGGGGTTGCACAGAGTTGGACACGACTGAAGCAACTTAGCAGCAGCAGCAACAGCTGAGCCCAGAGTCAATGTGTGTTTTTGGAGATGGCAGAGATTCAGTATCAAAAGATGTGGATACACAGAGGCATGGAAAGTTGGGGCCATTCATACAATCTCTCTACCACAGGCATACCGAAAATAAGAAGTCAGTCATATTCAGTCACTTGGATGAATCCACAACAATTTCGGCTTTGTAGGTGCCTCAGAGGTAAAGGCTCTGCTTGCCAATGCAGGAACCTCAGGAGATGTGGGTTCAATCCTTGGATCTGCAAGAGGAGGAAATGGCAACCCACTCCAGTATTCTTGCCAGGACAATCCCACGAAGAGTAGTCTACAGGGTTGCACAGTGTCGTACATGACTGAGTGCCTGAGCGCACACACAACATTGGGATGCTTCAACCTGTGAGACTAGAATTAGCTTTCAGTACCAAGGGAGAGGATGAAGACCAAATCCCAAATTGAAGTGGGTGGAAAGTGCCCTAAAAATGCACAGGCAATACCCCAAAATGGCGCCTATGAGAGAGACGAAGTTGGAGGGACGGTCAGAGATGGCAACGAGGAACGCGTGAGATCCAAAGGAAGCCGCCAACCATGCTGAACTAGCAAGCACTAACAGTCAAAAAGATGAACACTCGGGGGAATCTCTCTGGATTCATTTCCTTCAAGGTAGCTGTTTGAGGAGGCACACAGTTACACCTACAGGAGACGATGAGGTTTATTCAATAGAATAGTCATGAAGTGAGGTTACAGAAGAGCACCCATGTCAAGGGCACCCTTGCTACACTTATCTTCAGCCAGTATCAGCTGTGAACGATTGAGCACTTAGTATGGCCAGATAGTAAATTTCTACAATAATTTTTCCTAATTTTGAAAATATTTTGAAAAACATCAGTAGGCATGATTTGCCCACAGGCCATAAACCTGAAACTCCATATGTAGAGGTTTCATTTCTATGGAGCAATCTCTAACAGACGTTCCAAATATATATATATATATTTAACATTAACAATATAAGTGATTTGCCACCAGACTATAAATAATGTAAAAACTGTTAGATCTTCCTAGAATATCAAACACATAGTTAAGACATTCCTAAAGATATTTTTGGCTTTCCCTGGTGGCTCAGTGGTAAAGAATCCACCTGCAGTGCAGGAGACCTGGGTTCAATCCCTGGGTCAGGAAGATCCCCTAGAGAAGGAAATGGCAACCCACTCTAGTATTCTCATCTGGGAAATCCCATGGTCAGAGGAACGTGGCAGGCTACATTCTGTGGGGTCACAAGACTTAGACATGATTTAGCAGCAAAACCACCAACCACCATAAAGATATTTTTATCTCCTGAAAGCTTTTGCATTTCAAGAGTTTGCATTTTTGTCTTCTTTATCTAGAATTCTAATGGGTACTTCTAGAATCCCACCCCAAAGTTAATTGCCCCTGATTTTTATTTTTTTATGTTTAAATCCATTTTATTAAAATTATTTGGCCACTCTGGCAGCAGTACAAAGTTTGACCACTGGACACAAAATAGACATGAGTTTCTAATTTTGGTTTGTTGTGGGTTTGGGTACATGTACTTTTCTAAATCTTATGTCCTTCATTTCATTACCAAATGGCAATGTGCCTTAAGTTTCTCTGTCTACAATACTCTATTATTTACAGAACAGGTATTTGTAAAATAATACTGGAAAACTAAAATGCACAGATGTAAAGAATTCTCTTCAAATATTAAGAACATACTAAGTATATTGAAGACATCTACATTTAGTCCTTCAAGTAACTAGACAGGTGGTTTGATGTCTTGTATTACATTTATTTATTTCTAATTACAAGTCAGAGAACGTGTTTCCAAAAACCATGAACACCTTCATCAACATTCAAAGTATGGTTCCAGTGGATTTTGAGAGTAAAAGCAGTGGTGCCCCTGATTTGGTATTTTAAAATCACAAGTTAGTGCGATTTTTTTTCTTCTATAGTAGCTTAGGGCACTATTTGCTTACTTAATGCCTTATAATTAACATCTGCTTTACAGTATTAATAATCTAAGCATTGGCCTTGTAAAGTATATTCAGTTCAGCTCAGTTCAGTCCCTCAGTCGTGTCCGACTCTTTGCGACCCCATGAATTGCTGCACACCAGGCCTCCCTGTCCATCACCAACTCCTGGAGTTCACCCAAACTCTTGTCCATTGAGTCAGTGATGCCATCCAGCCATCTTATCCTCTGTCGTCCCCTTCTCCTCCTGCCTCCAATCCCTTCCAGCATCAGAGTCTTTTCTAATGAGTCTTTTCTAATGAGTTTCTCTTCGCATGAGGTGGCCAAAGTACTGGAGTTTCAGCTTTAGCATCATTCCTTCCAAAGAACACCCAGGATAGATCTCCTTTAGGATGGACTTGTTGGATCTCCTTGTAGTCCAAGGTGTCTTCTCCAACACCACAGTTCAAAAGCATCAATTCTTCAGCGCTCAGCTTTCTTCACAGTCCAACTCTCACATCTGTACATGACCACTGGAAAAACCATAGCCTTGACTAGATGGACCTTTGTTGGCACAGTAATGACTCTGCTTTTGAATATGCTATCTAGGTTGGTCATAACTTTCCTCCCAAGGAGTAGTATTACTGGACAGCAAATGGTGGGAGACCTTTCCCAAGGCAAAACTTTTCCTGGAACTTAAAGTAAGATCTCTGAGGGTTTGGTGTTCCTTAGTTGTTCTCCAGTGATCCTGAAGTTGTAGGTGGAGTCCTGATTCCAGAGTTGCTATGGTATGTCAGGGTGACTGTTTTTACATCCTGTTCTTTGATCAAAGGCATCAGTTCAGATCAGTCGCTCAGTCGTATCCGACTGTTTGCGACCCCATGAATTGCAGCACACCAGGCCTCCCTGTCTATCACCAACTCCCGGAGTTCACCCAAACTCATGTCCATCAAGTTGGTGAGGCGAACTGTGCCAGGGTCCTGCCCCAGTGGATCCAGGGTAATTCGAAGGGTGAACAGCATAGGCGAGGAAAGCTTATTTATTTAGAAATATAAAGAGAGATTAAGAAGAAATAGTGTAGTAGGAAAATTTAGTGGAGAAAAGAGGCTGAATAACTTGGTTTATGTGGAAAGCCAATAAAGTTCCAGACAAGGAACTTGCACCATCTACATTAGGCCACCGGCATCCTCTTGAATAGCGGGGGGTGCCCCACTTTAGGCTCCCTCTCGCATGGATCTTAAAAGCCACGGCAAGTAAGTATACATGGCGAACCTCCATGCCCCAGGTGGGAATTCAGCCAGAAAATAGAGTAAAGACATGGGGGAAACCAGTCCAGTGACTGGCCCATCCCCTATTGTCCAGAAAGGCCTTTTATACCTTTTTATGTACATAGACATCAATGGATAATATAAAATTATGCAGCATCAGCAGCCCTGACTCTTATTAAAACCAGGCTTTCTTTCTGCATACCTAGTTGTATACACAAGTCTTAGGTGATTTACATCATCTTCTGGCCAGAGGGCCAATTAACATTTTACGGCCCTTTTCTGATAAGGGTTTGTCAACCAGAAGACTAATTTGTCTTGTTCTTCCCAAAGTCTGGTGCCCCTCTCAGAAAGCACTAAATAAAGTTACATTCTTACATAGCAAAGGCACAACACTTTACAACAAGTAAAAGGAGTACAGTGATTTATAACAAAAGGAAAGTAATTACCTCAAAAGTCTAGTGTTGTTAACATCAAAAGTACTATATTCCTTTTTCTATATCCCAATTACATTGATTAATATCCTTCAGGTGTTAAAAGATAAAGAATATGGAGGCCTGGCAACAGTCATTGACTCAACAGTGAAAACCCATCACCAATATGATTTTTAGCTCTTTAGAAAAGGCTCTGTATCTTTAAGATGCTTTAAGCTTTGTGCCTTTCTCGGTTGGGGGGCTGTAAACAATTCACAAGCTGTAAAAAGTCCGGGGGAACCTGTTAGGCAAGTTAGAGAGCTATCACAGGGGGTTTGACCTGAAACATTCCTTTCAAATGCAGAAGACTGAAGCCCTAAGTTAACTTTTTCCAGAGAGTGTCAGAAGAGTGGAAAAGCACAGTACAATAAAATCAGGCCTGCTCTGGTTTTTGAGGGTAGATGTTCAGGAAAACTCAGGGGGAACCACTGAAGCCAGATCACGCCTTTGCGTTTTGTCGGGCTTCCTTCCTCATGACCTTTGCCATGGGTGGGATTCCTCACACTGGCTCCCGGCAGAACTGTTCAAGTGAAGGCTCAGGGTAGGTTCTGTATGGCTGATAGTCTGTACTCGATGTAAGCCAATGGAATCGTTGATGTAGGTACACTGGTTTTCCCTCAAGATTTGTTCAGACTTCTTGATCTGAAGTTTGAAGAATAATGTCTTTTAGATTTCCCTGCAGCATACCCAGAAAGTCACAGGAGTCGGTGCGATCATGGATACTGTTGCCATGTCTTTCACCCATAGAATCATGAGATTGAATTTTCCATTTCCTTGATTCTCCAGGTTTCAGGTACACTTGTACTGGTCGAACTTGGCACACACTGCCCACTCAGCAGGGTTTGCTCCCATAGGCTTCCAAGACTGCCTGCATGTCCTCCACACTGACCTGTTCACCTGCAAAGTGCTGGCACGGGATGCAGATCAGATTGGCCTGGGCAGGGAGTATGGCTTTAGCACCTCCGTCTGCCTGCTCCATCCCTTGCCAAACTCTCTCTCTGCTGGGCTGCAATGGGGGAGCTGAGCGAGCTGAGGAGGGGGTAGGGAGGGTAGTGTCCCTAGCTGCTAGCTGGACAGTTACACACAGACCCAAAAGCCCTAGATGCCCGAGTGCCACAATATAAAGAAAGCCTTGCCAAGACATCCACTGTGGTAGATCTGGGTATGCACTGTGTACACATATAGGGACCAAACCTGCCCCTTAGGTATTTTTAAATCAACTTGCTTGTGACACTTTACTACATAATGACTTTCTGTTTATAAGAGTATTGGTCTAATATTCTGAACCCTCATCTTTTTTATTTCTAGAATGTATGTTTTCCTATATAGATCTCTTCCTACAGTACCTAGAAAATACATGTAAATTAAGCACTTATAATTCTCAGCCTTGTTTATCTGAAAGATTGTTACTCACACTGCCGTTTTCTGAGTTTCAGGTTTATTGATTCAACTTCTCCACTTGTATTGTTGGCTTCCTACCTCTTTTTGTTTACAGGCAGCCTAGGGGAAAGCTGTTTAAAATCCAAAGATCTATTTCTTCTGCTCTGGGAGACAGCTCTTACTAAGCATCCAATTCTTGGCATTGTTTGGAAGACTCTCCTGTCTATTTCAAGACGAATTTTTACTGCAAGTGGTTAATCCAAGGAGTGAAAGAGAGGATGACAGATAAAGATGGTTTTCTTTAGCTTCCTAAGCCAAGTCTCCCAAATAAATCTTCATTACTCTGTTTTCAGATTTTTAACTTGGATCTCAGGAAATATAAACACCCATTCCAAAGTTTGGCATATTTTCATATTGTATTCTGCACAAGCTTATAATACTTCTTTCTCTTTCTTTAGTGCAGAGGTTTGAGGATGCATCATATATTATGTTGGTACTGATGCTGCATCTGAGATTGACTAGCTGATATTGTATTTTCACATTTTATCCTCCTACCTACATTCTCTTGACCTCACCTGACTCCCAGGCCCTCAGCAACTTCCTCCATCCAGTTTCTGACCCCGAGAGCTACTTGTGGGTCTGATGTGTGATTTTATACCTGAGACCAAACAAGCACAAATATATGGAGCCCCTGGTTCCTTCCACCACTTCTAGAAACACACATTGCACAGACTGTGATGGCTTTCCCAAAGCTGCTGAAGGGACCAGGTGAGAGAACTTTCTAAGTGTATGTGCATCAACTCTCATGAGACCAGCTGCAACCAACAAGAAACAGAAAATGAAAGAGAGCAGGAAGATAAATGTCATCTCACTTCTTCCCTGAGATGGGCTGTTAGAGATACAAGGTTCTGCCGTGCCATCTGGGTAGGCCATACCACACATGGCCAAGCAGGTGCCCAGCTGCCAGCGTGGCTACGTCTCACTGCGGCTCTTTGCAAAGCAGTGGTCAGTATGATAACATGTCAGCTTGGATGTGCTTCCCATTGTTCACTGCCACACTTGCCCTTTTCTTCACTCTTGTTAACTTGCAATTTTTTTTTTTTAACTTTTATTTATTCTTTTATTTGGGGCTGCATTGGGTCTTAGCTTAGGTGCATGAGCTTCAGAACACGTGGGCTCTGAAGACTGTGGAATGCGGGCTGTCTAGTGGGGGTATGCGAGCTCAATAGTTGTGGCGCAGGGGCTCAGCTGCCTCAAGGCATGTGAGAATCTCAGTTCCCTGACCAGGACTTGAACTTGCATCCCTTGCATTAGAAGGCAGATTCTTAACCACTGGACCATCAAGGAAGTCCTTACCCTGGGGTTCTCTTTCCAAAAATGCATTAGCACCGCAGCCTTTTGTTACATTCAGTTTTCAAAGGAATCCAGGGGAAGACATCTGTGCATGTATATATGTGCATAATTTTATATATACCTATATATACTATATATATATAATTATACAAATACAGTTTGATATATAAATACATAGATATATATGAAAAATTACAACCTGTGATAATTTATTTCCTTTTACTATTCCATATAAAATTCCATACCACATAAAATCCCGAAGTACTCTATGGTGACATTATGACATAAGATATTTAAGTCATAAAGAATTTATAAACCTTAGAATTTGTGTTTGCTCTTTATGGTGTTGTTTTGTTCTTTGCTAGTGGGAAAAAAAAAGCTTTACACAAAGTAATAAATATGAACTTGGTAAAACAGCAGCTATAAATTTTGGAAAATGATCATTAAGAACACTAATCCTTTAGCAAAGTGGGGTTTCAGACTCTCAAAATTCTATATAAATGAAATAAGCACCATGAAGACTTTTAGCTTAAGACATTTTTTAGCTTAAAATACTTCTCTCTTAAATGTTATGAAGCCTGAAACCAAAAATATGTTTTAGTTGCTCTGCTAATGGCAGAGGCATATTTTAAGATTAATGTCCATTTGACAGTTTTTTTAATGTGTGCTCTTTTATTTCATGTTGGGTAGAAAATAAGGCAAACTTCTAATGCCATTTGCAGTATACTTTTATAATATACATAGCAAAACAATACAGATGTTTAAGTGATCTTGATTTTATCCTTCTTATTTCCCAATTCTAAATCAAGGCATGCATAGTAATTTGTGGACTGATAGTCCAGCATTATTGATCCTGATCAGTATCCTTTTCTTATGTCAGCCTTAGGGATCATTTCAGAAATCAAACCATTTGTAGTTGATTCATTGCTGTCTGTGGGGGAAGGATAATTTCATATTCATTCAAGGCCTATCTAAGAGTCAACACACTTCAAAACACCGAGGAGAGATCATGGACAATACAGCCTTGAGATACATTCTATAAAATAATTTCAGTCACAACCTTTCAGAACTTACCAAGCAGAGGGATCAGGGAAGAAAACAACCAAGGCAAACTTTTCAAAGAGGAATCTTTTCAGAATTATTGGTCCTGGGCCATTTGGCTGAGAGTGAAGAGTGAAATGAAGTCCATAAAGATACCCCTGAGGTGAAAGATGAAGGAACTATATCTCTGGGCCACTGGGACAAGAGCAACTTCAAGAAGAAAGGAATCTTAGTATCCTGTCCACCAGTCCTTCCGGATGCTAGAGGGAGTGCCCTTCTCTTCTGGATCGGGCCTAGATCAGCCCAAGTAGAAGAGAGATCCTACAGAGGTCTGGAAAGGAGACCCAGGGGAAAGAAGAATAACAAGGCCCAGTGGCTAGCCCAGGACATAGCACATGGTAGGCATTCCATGTGTGGAATGTGACTGTGGAATAACCAATTTTAGTTCCATGTGGGCGACATCTGTGCAACACTGAGCAAGTTACTTTTTCACTTCTTTCCTTTGAGCCTTAATTTCTCCACCTGTACAATGGGGATAATAAAAATTCTTACTTTAAGAATAATTTCAAAGATAAAATACAATAATAATAGTACTTTGGAATTCAAAAAGGCATAAACAAATCCAGGAATGGAAAAACAGAGAGCAGCATCCATATTCTTCTTTTCAAATACACACAGATTTTAGCACTTGTCATCTTTAGTGTTCCCTACAAAAGCAGATCCTGATATGAGGACTTGTACCCAGGTAGTCCAGTTGAGGAGCAATTCTTAGAAGGAGAGAGGGAAGAGGGAAAATTAAGGAGGAGGGAAAAGCTAATTTTTGAGGTTACTTCTGTGGACAACTTGGGCTTGTTCTTGGAGGGTTTATAAAAAGTATATTAATGTATCTTAGAACTATCCACATGGGGATGAATTTATCCATCTGTTCCCACACTCCATAAAGAATGCTCTTGGAAGTGGTACTCTCCCAATTTCCAAGTCCATTCAAATCCTTGAGAGAGCAGGTTTCCACCAGGGTCTATAGAAAGAGATGTGTACATAACAGAAGATATCATGAGGTGAACTGAAGCCCATGGGGAGATGAGGCTCAGCGGATTTGAGTATAGTCACTGGAGATAACAGATACCATTTTAGTAGCAAAAAAGCAGAGTGAATTTTCTCTTTGGCTGTCTTCTATTAAATATAGCATATAATAGAACATGGAGTATAACACTGATATTTGCTGAATCCTCTTGCCTCACAGAAATCTTATGGAACTTAAAATTAGTGACACCCAAAGAGACCCCAGCTTCACTTTTTGCAGATCCCTGACAGTTCAGGATCACTGTTCCTTGGCGTATTACCTAGAATCACAAAGTCCAACCTCTGTATCAATTTCTGTAGAAACACTATATGGGTTGAGTAGCTTTAAGACTTAAAGGATCTGGGGCATGGGGAGGTATCAGTCACTCAGTCATGTAGGACTCTTTGTAAGCCCCTGGACTGTAGCCCACAAGGCTCCTCTGTGGAATTTTCCAGGCAAGAGTACTGGAGTGGGGTGCCATTTCCTACTCCAGGGGATCTTTCCTCACCCAGGGATTGAACCCACGTCTCTTGCATTTCCTGCATTGGCAGGCAGATTCTTTACCACTGTGCCACCTGGGAAGCCCTGCAGGGGTCCCGCTCATACTGCCTCCTGTCTGTCATCTTGCTCTGGCCACTCACCATTCCCTCTTCTTATCCTACACCTTCAAGCCTGTTCACAAATGTAGCCCATTTGCTCACTCACACAGAAGCTCATCCATACTCAGTCCTTAGAAGCTTGGTTTCTCTGTACAAAACTGGTTTTCTACCTTCAAGGAGTTCTTATATAATCTACTATACTGTTTTTCTCCATAGCATGAAATAAAGATATATGATTTCCTCTGGTGTGACTCAATAAAACTGTTTTTGAGTGAAAAAAAATCTTGTCATAAACATTTTCTTTTTCCTAAACTGTCCCTTGCATAAAATAGAATCATGGTGGACTAGCTCAATTCTGCCTTTAAAATGCTTGCATGGCTCAAAGCATTTCCCCTAACTCTTTAAAGTTATTATATTTATACATTTTTCTTTTTATGATTTTTGAATAATGCATACCTCTTCCCACTAGAATGTAAACTCCAACAGTGTCGCAACCAAGTTTTACTTTGCTTGGCGTTAAATCATTGGTACCCTGTGATCAGTCTGGCACAAAAGTAGATGGTCAATACAAATGTCCAATGAACAAATGAATGAAATTTTATCTGTGAACTTTTAAATTTCTCCTTGCATAGGTAGAAGAAAAGAATTAGAGAAAAAGAAAAGCTCAAGTCCCAGAAAAGTATCTTGCTGAAGGTCACAGAACTGATTGATAGTAGAGTGATTTAACAAGGCTGCCACACTCATTGCTTCAGCCCTCTTGTAACATTAGACTGTAACTCATCGTGATATTGCCTAACAGGAACAGTATGATAAATCCAGGGTTTTCTCTCAAACCTCTGCGTTTGACTTCAGAAATATCAAAGAAGTCTGGTCTCAGTGCTCTCGGACTCTTTTTTCCCTACTGGGATATACCAAATGATTTTAGTCTACATTGGAAAATGATGCTTTGGGGCTATGTCCCTCCCCCATCTTTTGAAATAACTACTATTTTTAAAAATGTTTACTGGGGTACAGTTGAATTACAATGCTGTTAGTTTTTGCCATACAGCAAAATGAGTCATTTATATATGCACATATATCCACTCTTTTTTAGATTCTGTTCCCATTTAGGTCTTTACAGACTAGAGTTCCCTGTGCTATATGGGAGGTCCTTATTAGTCATCCATATTGCATAGAGTAGTGAATTGATGCTTTCAAATTGTGCTGCTAGAGACGACCCTTTCTATGTGAAATCACAACTTTAAAACGCCTCTTTATTTCCAATGAAGCGTTCAGTAATTTAGGACAGGGATCATTCCTCACATACACCAAAAAGCAATGAGTTCTACTCTCAAGAACGCACAGAGCAAAACGGCACAGGAGGACAGCAATTACAAGGTCTCATTAAAACAACTAAGTAAAGCTGTTGGTCCGCTCTGGGAGTTCAAAGAGCCCCAGAAAATCACGTAAAAGGGAAGTAAAAAAAAATCTGACTTTATTTCAACACCTCTGAAAAGGAGTCAGATCAGAATATAAAATTCCACTCGGAGCCTGGGGGTGGATGCACTTTCATTTTCTTATTTTTTTCTCATCTGCCAGGGTGAACAGCTTAGGAGTTCAGGAGGGGAAGCCTGTGGCTTCAAGTCCAGGTGGAGCCCACTTTGCTGATGACTTTTGAGAAGGGCAGAGGGAAACCAGAAGTTGTCATCTAAGCACCTGGAATTCAAAACCATGTCACTACCCAAATATTATGCAACTTGTTTTAAGACAGAGCTTGCAAATACAAAAAGTGGACAGTCATTTCCAGCTCTTTCCGCCCCTGTGGACTGTAGTCTGCCAGGCTCCTCTGTCCATGGAATTCTCCAGGCAACAATACTGCAGTGGGTGGTCATTTCCTTCTCTAGAAGGTCTTCCCAACCTGGGGACTGAAAGTGGGTCTCTTGCATTACAAGGTAGATTCTTTACCATCTGAGCCACAAGGGTGGCACACACACAAACCTCACATGCACTAGGAAAAGGGAGAAGAACAGTAATTTGACAGAAGCCTGAACCAGACCTACAGGCCTCTCACATTATTTACCCTTAACCCATTTCTCAAAGATTTACTTATGTTACTGCCAATATTCACCAAATGCGATAAAAGTTCACTATTTTGCACAAAGCAAGGGGAGATGGTGCTTTTAGTAATGGCGTAGAGATGATATTCACTTAAATGTGTTAATGTTATTTCCTGAAAACTTGCTTACATATTTTAAATGGTAAGCTATCTTTCTGGTGATAAACATCAACAATAGCCTTGAAGCACTATTCCAAATTAGTATAGCTAACACCAATGGTATTCGCTATGAGTGACTTACAAATAATCTCTAGCATGTAATCTCTACCTGGGATCCTACCTGTTATATACAAAACCATTTGGAGCTTAGTGGATTGCCTGCATTCGCATAAGGGCGCCATGAATTATTTCTCACAAGGAGAAAGCATTTTAAAAGGTATATAATGATAAGAAAACTATCAGAGCAACCTGTCTCTGTTACTGTAGAGGGTAGGATAATTTACCTCCTTCTTTCATTCTTCTTTCTTGTATACTACACCCTGGTTCCTGAAGCCAATTGTACTTTAAAACAAAAAACAAAACAAAACAAAGAAACTAATGACCCTGCTTTGTAACGTGTTCCATATGTTTCACAGGCTTCATAAAATGATTCCACATTAGTTTCCCTAGCCTAGTGTTTAGATCGTGACATATGTTTTTTCCTAGGTTTTCATGATTTATTTTGGTGTCTGTGTGAACTTGCTCTATAAGAGTAAAAGGAATTTGCTTAGATTCCCTTTTCCTGGAATGTATCCTGGTGCAGCCCAGACTATCAGACTTCCTATCCACAAAAGATCTGCCACTATCAAGCCTAGAGCTGCCACTTACTATGAACGCACCCAAGTCATTTCATCTCTCTGGCCCTCAATTTCCACATCTGTAAAATGGGGGTGATAGCAGAAATAACTGTTTATAGTGTGTGGGGAATGTTTAAATTAATAAATTATTATACACATACGCACACACACACTCATAACCTTTTGCCACCTGATAAGCACTTGCTGCATGAACAAAGAAATGAAGGCCAGCAAAGGTACAGAGTATGAGAAACCTATCTCTTAGAGACCTTCCTTTATGCTTTGGCATTAATAACTAAAGCAACCAACACTTACTATGAGCCATGCACTAATCAATCAATCAAGTCAATATATATAAATATAGGTTAAAAAAAAGGTAAAATTAGCACCAAGTGAAGCCAAATTGGAGACTGAAACTAAAGACAGTCAGGAATACTAATCCTATTTTGATATGCTATTCATCAGATTTTTACATCTTGACATTTTAAAAATATTGTATCTAAATATTATGTATCTTGATTACTTGGTGTGCCCTCCTCCAATTACACTTTATGTCCAAAGAACAAGCCTCAGTTGTCACAGTTGCTCCTGGACAACTGTGAGCAAATGAGACTCAGTTCCAGTCTTCATGCTATTCAGAATCAAGTGGGAGGAGGGATAGGCCTTAACAAAGTCATCACAAGAATATTTATAAATTTTTTTCCATTAAAAATGCAAGAGTTTTATATTATCCCTTTGGCCTGTGGATAAGTACAGATGCTCTTTTTGAAATTATGAGCTTACATTTTAGTTCATTCATTTCTCAGTAAAGAGATATTCAGTGTCTACAACATGCCAGGCACTGCTCTAGGTGCTGGGGAAGAGCAAAAGAGACACAAATTTCTACTTTCACAAAGTTATAGTCTAGTATGGAAGAGAGACAATGAACAACACAGATGAATAAAATACACCATCTGCCATATGGTGCTAAGTCATAAAGTTTGTGTTATAAATAAATGGAAGGGAGAGAGAAGCTATCAGAGAGAATTAAAACGTTAGACAAGGAACATTGGAATTGTGACCTTGGGGGATGTGAGAGAGAGGAATGCAGAAAACTGCAAGGAAATAGTCCAGGCAAAGGCAGCAGTTACTGCAGGGCAGAGACCCTAAAGTGGGACTGCGCCTGGTAAGTGTTTAAGAAAACGGCAAAGATGAGAATTCCCTGGGGTCCAGTGGCTAAGACTCCACACTTCCGCTGCAGGGGGCACGGGTTCAATCCCTGGTCAGGACACTAAGATCCCATGTGCTGCATGGTGCGTCCAAACAGACAAAACTTTTCAGAAAAGAAGGAAGAACGAAAATAGCAAGAAGGCCAGGGAGCCTAGGAGAGAGTGAGCAGGAATTCAGGTCAAAAACTTAATGGTGGACTGATCACAGCAGACCTCTTCAATCATAAGTGCTCTGCTTTGCACTCTGGCCTGGTGAGGCAATCACTGAAAGGATCTGGGCAGAGGAGTGGAGATCTGACTTAGGCTTAGCAAGATCTGGCCAGTGCTGCGCTGAGATGGACTCACCAGGAACAAGAGAAGTAGGACCATTTAGGAGCTCACCACACAATCCAGGCGTGATATGATTGTGGCTTGGGCCAGTGTAAGAGCTCTGGAAGAAGAATCTAAGCAGTCAGATTCTGGATGTATTTTGAAAATGGAGCCAACAGTGTTTGCTGTTGCTTTGCATGTGACGTGAACGAGAAAAAAGTGAAAAGGTTATCAGGGTTTTTGGTCTAAGCAACTGGAAGAATGGAGTTAGAATCAACTGAGATAAGAAGGTAAAGAAGTATGTCTGGGAGGGAACATACAGGCAATCGGTTTTGGATACATTAATTTCAAAATGCCTGTTAATCACCAAAATGGATACGAGAAGCAGACATTTGGATATAGGTTTGAACTCTAGAACTAGGGTACCATTTGGATCTAGAGATACAAAGTTGGGAGTCATCAATATATGAATGTGAAAGGGTTAGTCGCTCAGTCATGTCTGACTCTTTGCTATCCCATGGACTGTAGCCTGCAGGCTCCTCTGTCCATGGGATTCTCCAGGCAAGAATACTGGAGTGAGTAGCCATATCCTTTTCCAGAGGATCTTTCTGACCCAGGGATCAAACCTGGGTCTCTGGCATTGCAGACAGATTCTTTATTGGTATTTAAAGCCATGGTATTAGATGTAGAATGGCCATAGATAGAATAGGGAAGTGGTCAGTACTCAGAGAAGACGAACTATATGAGAACTAAACACTGCTCATTGGATGTAGCAAAGTGAGATGACCTTGATAAAAGCAGTTTTAGTAAAGCAGTGTCAGTAAAAAGCCTGATTTAGTGGATTCAAAAGAAAAAGTAGAAATGTTAGAGAATTCATTTTAAGTTCTGCTATAAAAATAAGTTGAGAAATGGGAGAATGACTTAGGGGAAAAGAAGTTCTTGAGAGAATTTTCAAGTTTTTGTTTCATTTTTTATCATTTTATTTGGGGGCTATTCTGGGTCTTCGTTGCTGCAGGGACTTTTCTCTAGTTGTGGCAGGAGAGGACCGCTCTCCAGCTGCAGCGTGAGCTTCCCGTTGTGGTGGCTCTCTTGTTGCAGAGCACAGTCTCTGGAGCACGTGGCCTTCAGTAGTTGTGGCTCGCAGACTCTCCAGCACAGGTTCAGTATTGCGGGCACACACGCTTAGTTGCTCCGGGACATGTGGGTTCTCCAATCAAGGATCGACCCCGCGTCTCCTGCATTAGCAGGCAGATTCTTTACCACTGAGCCATCAGGGAAGCCCTGTTTTGTTTTAGAAATGGGAAAAGCGTACCTTGTTGGTGCACGAGGCAGAAGACAAGGATGATATCAAATGAGAAGGTGCAATGGGTAATAAGTCTGGTCTGATAACCTCTGTGTGTGTGTGTGTGTGTGTGTGTGTGTGTGTGTGTGTGTGTGTGTGTGTGTACATGTTTCCACTGTCAGAGGAGGGAGTGAAAATGCCTGAGAGGCAAGGAGGCCTAACAACTACACCACTAGCTCACTTCAAGCCAGTGGTCCAAAGAAAGCAACTGGAATACAGTTTCCATTTGGGAGGGCAGCAGGGAAGCAGTGCGTCCCTTGGAGAGCGAGAGCGGGTGACAGCCAGCCATGGTTCTCAAACTGTCGCATGCATCAGAATCACCTGGAGGACTTGTTAACATTCCAATTTCTGAACCCTACCCCAGGACTTCCTTTTTTAAATTAATTTTTATTGGAGCATAGATGCTTTACAATGTCGTGCTGGTTTCTACTCTACAGCAAAGTGAATCAGCTATACGTATACATATATGCCCTCCCTTTTGGACTGACTTCCAGCTCTGGTCACTATAGTGCATTAAGTAGAGTTCCCTGTACTATACAGCGTGTTCTCATTAGTTATCTGTTTTCTGATGCAGCAGATAGGGGTGGGGTCTGAGAATCTGAATGTCTAACTAGTTCCAAGGATGTTGATGCTGCTCTTCCTGGGGGATCCAATCCACTGGGTTAGTGCAAGAAAGTGAAAGTAATGTTCACAGAAGAGGCTCTTTAAGCTTGTGACTTTAAAATGTTGGTATCAGCTAAAGCCTGGTCCATTTAAAATTAACTCCAACTTTCAGTGATTTTTAAGCCAACACTTAAAAATTCATTATTAAACGTAGCTCTATTTTTTTTCTGTGTCCCTTTACACTATTGGTTTGTAAGAATGTTCATTTCAAATAGTACACATAAATGTTATTTCAGGTTGGAAAAAGAAATATATACCTTCTTAATCTAATTTTGAGTATTTTTTAGCCACTTGTTTTATCTATTCCTTTGGGTCTGTTCCATTCACATTGAAAACATTTTACTTGGAGCCAAGTTATTTATTCATTCATTCATTTATTCAGCAGATATTCATTGAGCACCTACTTAGTATCAGGTAACATTGTACCATATGGGTCATAGCAATGGAAAAAAAAAAACATTTTGGCCTTTGGAAAGCAACATTGCAATTCAAAGAGAAAGAGATAATAAAGTAAAATAAACACATATAGCAATTCAGCTGGTGATAATTTTCCCAAAGGATCAAAATAAAGCAGGAGAGGAGGTAGGAATGCAACGCAATGAAATACATGATGGGTGGTCAGGTAAAGCCTCAGTAAGAAAGTGATACTTCAGCAAGAATATGAAGGAGGTAAGGAAATGAGATATCCAGGAAAAGAGCATTCCAGACAGGAAATTAAAGAGGCTCCAAGTCTGGGGCATACCTAACATGTTTAAAGAAGAATAAAGAGTCCACTGAAGTGGCTTGTACAGGGGAGAGGATGAGGAGTCAATGAGATGAGAAGGCAATGCGCAAGGTTAGGGCAAAGGGCTGTGTCAAGTCTTACACCTTTAAGACAGCTTTGGCTTTTCTCTGGAATGTGAAGTCAAGTGGGCCTTAGGAAGCATCACTAGGAACAAAGCTAGTGGAGGTGATGGAATTCCAGCTGAGCTATTTCAAATCATGAAAGATGATGCTGTGAAAGTGCTCCACTCAATATGCCAGCAAACTTGGAAAACTCAGCAATTGCCACGGGGCTGGAAAAGGTCAGTTTTCATTCCAATCCCAAAGAAAGGCAATGCCAGAGAATGCTCAAACTACTGCACAACTACACTCATCTCACGTGCTAGCAAAGTAATGCTCAAAATTCTCCAAGCAAGGCTTCAACAGTACATGAACTGAGAATTTCCAGATGTTCAAGATGAATTTAGGAAAGCCAGAGGACCTAGAGGCCAAATTGCCAACATCCGTTGGATCATTGAAAAAGCAAGAGAATTCCAGAAAAACATCTACTTCTGTTTCATTGACTACGCTAAAGCCTTTGACTGTGTGGATCACAACAAACTGTGGAAAATTTTTAAAGAGATGGGAATACTAGACCACCTGACCTGCCTCATGAGAAATCTGTATGCAGGTCAAGAAGCAACAGTTAGAACCAGACATGGAACAGACTGGATCCAAATCAGGAAGGGAGTATGTCAAGGCTGTATATTGTCACCCTGCTTATTTAACTTATATGCAGTGTACATTATGTGAAATGCTGGACTGGATGAAGCACAAGCTGGAATCAAGATTGCCGGGAGAAATATCAATAACCACAGATATGCAGATGATACCACCCGTATGGCAGAAAGTGAAGAACTAAAGTGCCTCTTGATGAAAGTGAAAGAGGAAAGTGGAAAAAGTTGGCTTAAAGCTCAACATTCAGAAAACGAAGATCATGGCATCTGGTCCCATCACTTCATGGGAAATAGATGGGGAAACAGTGGAAACAGTGGCTGACTTTATTTTTCTGGGTTCCAAAATCACTGCAGATGGTGATTGCAGTCATAAAATTAAAAGACACTTTCTCCTTGGAAGAAAAGTTATGACAAAACTAGACAATGTATTAAAAAGCAGAGACGTTACTTTGCTGACAAAGGTTGGTCTAGTCAAAGCTATGGTTTTTCCAGGAGTCATGTATGGATGTGAGAGTTGGACCATTAAGGGAGCTAAGAGCTAAAGAATTGATGCTTTTGAACTGTGGTGTTGGAGAAGACTCTTGAGAGTCACTTGGACGGCAAGGAGATCCAACCAGTCCATCCTAAAGGAAATCAGTCCTGAATATTCACTGGAAGGACTGATGCTGAATATGAAGCTCCAATACTTTGGCCACCTGCTGCAAAGAACTGACTCATTTGAAAAGACCCTGAGGCTGGGAAAGATTGAAGGCAGCCATAGAAGGGGACAACAGAGGATGACATGGTTGAATGGCATCACTTACTCGATGGACATGAATTTGAGCAAGCTCTGGGAGCAGGTGATGGACAGGGAAGCCTGGCACGCTGCAGTCCATGAGGTCTCAAAGAATCAGACATGACTTTGCGATTGAACTGAACTGAACTGAGGCTTTTCTTTATGTGAACTGGGCAGTCAGCGGAGGATTTTAAGCAGTGTAGAGCCATGAACTGACTTGCATTTTTTAAAATTGAAGTATAGTTGATTTGCAATGTATTATTTTCAGGTATATACAGTGATTCAGATATAAATATATACATATATGTATATATATATATGTATACATAATCTTTCTCAGATTCTTTTCCCTTATAGGTCATTATAAGATATTAAATATAGTTCACTGTGCTACACAATAGATCCTCTCCATTGATCTACTTTGCATGCAATAGTATCTCAAACTCTTAATTTATCCCTCTCCACCTTTGCCCTTTGGTAACCATGTCTGTGAATCCACTTTTGTTTTGTAAATAAATTCATTTGTATCATCTTTTAAGATTCTACCTATAAGCGGCATCATATGGTATTTGTCTTTCTCTTTCTCACTTAGTATGATCATCTCCAGGTCCATCCATGGCATTGTTGCAAATGGCATTATTTCATCCTTTATTCTTATTACTCCTTCTGAATAATATTTCATTGTATATATGAACCACATCTTCTTTATCCATTCATCTGCTAATAGACATTTACTGAAAAGCAGAGTATTTTGTAATGAAAATATTAATTTTGCATTAATCTGTATTGACAGAATATTAAAAGTCATGAGATTAGATGAAATCACCCAGGGAGTAAGTACAGATTGATGAGTATAGACAGAAAAATAGGAGATCTAGCGATCAAGCCCTAGGTACTTCAACATTTTAGAGGAAGATAAAATAACCATGTAGCAGAATGTTGAAGACTCAACTATTCATCTAAAATGGCAGCCACATCCCACCCCAAGCCAATCACTGACCTGTGAGAAGGAAATGTCAAATATCCGAAATGGTAAATATCCAATCTTTTTTCAAAACTGACGGAGATATGAACTCTTATGAGAAGCAATCAGTTTTTAAACGGTTAGAAAATAATATCTTTCCAAACACTTTGCAGGCCAATCAAGATATGTTCACTGGCAAATGCAGACCTTGATTGTCAGCTTTCAATCTCTGATTTATACTTTTAAAAAGATTATGTCTGCCCTCATTACAATGAACTCAGAAAAAAAGGGAAGCAAGTACAGTCTGCCTCTAAACGGTAGGAGTTAAAGTTGATATTACCTATAAAATCTTAGAACAATATCCAGTGGATAGTAGAAAATAAACGTCAACTCTTGTATTATTATTATTGTGACTTATTTGGAGCTTTAGTTATATCATCATACTGCAAGAAGCAACAATAACTTATACATTCAAAACGAAAAACAAAAGGGCCAAGGTGGCAGTTTTCAAAAGTCAGAACAAGGTTACGTATCCAAATTATGCCAACATGCTAAGGAGTGGCCAACAATTAACTCTCATCTTGAAAGGGAGGGAAAAAAAAAGACATAAAATACCTATTAAGTAGGTGGTTGCCAAGAATATACTTTAACATATTCTAATTATACCTTAAATTTTGGCACTCACTTCTTTTAAGAACCTAGGAAAATTCCATTGCAATTTCCATGGCTCCCAGAAATTTATGTTTTCTCAAAGACAACCTGACATGCCCACATATTACTTAGAATCCTCTCCCGCAAACATCTGTGGGGCTTTTAAAAGGTATAATAAAAGGAAGCATTAAACACAGACACAAGCACACACAATCACGCAAGCACAGGCACTTGCATGCACGTAGGCATGCATATGCCCTTGGAGAAGGGAATGGCAGCTCACTCCAGCATTCACGCCTGGAGAGTCCCATGGACAGAGGAGCCTCGGCAGGCTACAGTCCACGGGGTCGCAAAGAGCTGGACACAACTGAGCGACTAACAAACAGAGAGGGTGGGGGGCATGTACATACATACACGCAAACACAAATGCATACGCTTTCTCATTCAAGCATCAAGGTTTCAGCAGAGTTTTTCCAGTTTCTTGCAAGTCTTTCACAAGACTCTATCACCATTCTCTTTTGGGGGAATTGTCAATCATCTGTAGCATCCCCCCAGAGTTTTTGCATCAGGCAATGTTCAACATTCTAATACAGAAAGTTTTCAAACTTGTGGACAGAGCCCGTTTTTCCCCCGGATCCTCAGGCTCCTTACAGCAGGTGTCCAGCAGTAACAGGAAGAGCCACCTTCATCTTCAGAGCTTTCCACAGCCATGCATCACCGGCCTTCCCAAGTCCTCCCACTGCTGACAGTACCTTGCCACTGATGGCTGGCTTTTGTCTCAACTCCTTTTTTCCCATTGACTTTAGCTGTAATTAGCTGGAGTAAGAACTCTGTCTTCCCCTTCTGTAAATTTACAGGAGAGAATTGAAAGCCGGCCCCCTTGGGCTGTACATTTCAGCTATTTATAATGAGGCCACGGATCAGCAACCAAAGACATAAGAAGCATAATTTGACTTCCAGGCACATGTCAGTGAGAGTCCTGGTGGCTGGACCATTCCTCAGTTCAGTTCAGTCGCTCAGTCGTGTCCGACTCTTCGCGACCCCATGAATCGCAGCATGCCAGGCCTCCCTGTCCATCACCTTCTCCCGGAGTTCACTCAGATTCACGTCCATCGAGTCAGTGATGCCATCCAGCCATCTCATCCTCTGTCATCCCCTTCTCCTCCTGCCCCCAATCCCTCCCAGCATCAGAGTCTTTTCCAATGAGTCAACTCTTCGGATGAGGTGGCCAAAGTACTAGAGTTTCAGCTTTAGCATCATTCCTTCCAAAGAAATCCCAGGGCTGATCTCCTTCAGAATGGACTGGTTGGATCTCCTTGCAGACCGTTCCTATTTAGTGCTAAAACATTACAACATGGGAGCAAATGGGTTTGTCTTGCTTTCCAATGGTAGCATCAGAAAATCTCTTTGCAGGACTCACAGCTTGTGTCACGTGATTTCTCTGAACCTCAGTTTCTCTTCTGAGAAATGGGGAACCAAACTCATGAGCGTGTTTTAAAATCCCTATTAGCTGAACAGAATTACCCCTGCTGTACAGATGAGGACACAAACATTTCAGGAGGTAAAGAGAGTTTTGTGCATTGGAAAATGCTTTACAACGTGAAACTATTCATGTTACTATTTGCCTAAAACTATTGAGAGGATCCCCTCCCCTCCTCCTTTCCTCATCAAGCACATACATTTGGAAATTGCAGCCTGGTGATAACACACAAGGGCATTTAATGTTGCAACTAGGGATAAATATGTTACAAGCCTGGTCAGGGAAAAATAATTTTCAGGGGATGAGCTAGCCAGTGCTCTGATTTTGATGGAAGGATGATTGAGCATTGAATTTCCCATCATAAAATCTGTGAACCTACTGATGATCTCCCCATAGTAAAAGCAGCTGAAGGGTGTTTTAATGAAAGAATAGTATGTCACTCTGGGGAGGAATTCCAACATTTAGGTACCAGAGTGCCCTTTCAGACAAAAGATTGTGCTGAAGACAAAAAGAATTCTGAGGATCAAAGATGCCATATCTAGAGTCTCAAATTTGAATATGAGTCTCAAATTTGAAATCAGAATCACCTGAAGGGCTTCTTAAAAACATAATATTGCTGTGTCCCACCTCTACAGTTCCTGATTCAGTAAGTTTGAGATAGAGCTTGAGAATCTGCATTTTTAATGAGCTCTCAAGTGCCCCTGATACTGCTAGTCTTTGCACTTGTGTCCTCATCTCCTCTTAGAAGGACACCAGTCATATTAGATTAAGGTTTATCCTAATGACCTAACTTTGACTAGAATACCTGTTTAAAGACCTTAACTTCAAACACAGTCACATTGTGAGGCACTGGGGGTTTGGGACTTTATCATGTGAATTTGGGGGTTTGGGAGTTGCCCATAACAGCTAGACAACTGAGTTATGAGCAAACTCTGCCAACACAGTGCCTCAGAAATCACAGCAAGTTAGAAGCCAGAGAGCAGACCCCACACATCACTCCATGGAATGTGGCCCAAGATGAGAGACAGCCCGGGGAAATATTTTGCAGGACTCTGTGAGACTATGGGAGGATGACATGGGTCTCAGACCTGAAAGAGTGCGTGCCTGAGTCACTAAAATATGTTACAGAACATTCTGGTTCAACCTAGTGTTAAAAGATTAAAGCCCAAATGCTTTTTAAATGAGGAGCATGGTCAGATGATTTCTGAGTGGGGGTTTATTTAAGGAGAACAAGACAACAAGCCTTCTAGGACCTAAACCTACAAGCTTCTGCTCAGGGCTTGAGCATTCCTGCTGTCCAGCAGCATTTCTCAGGCTAAGCAGTACTGATTACTTGGAGCAGAATAGTTCCTCGTTTAGAGGGAGGGGGTTGTGTGTGGTGGTGGTGCATGCAGGATGTTGAGCAGCACCCCTCTAGCCACTAGATGCCAGCAGCAACTTCCCTAGCTGTGACAAACAAAAATGTCACTAGACATTGCCAAATGCCCCTAGATAGTGGGGAATACAAAATTGTTCCAGTTAAGAACCACTGCTCAATAGATCCTGTTTTAATCCATTTGGGCTGCTATAACAAAAATACCATAGATTGGGTGGCTTAAATGACTCACATTTATATGCCACAATTTTAGAGACTGGAAAGTAAGTTCAGGGCACCAGCAGATTTGGTGTCTGGTGAGGATCAGCTTCTTGGGTCATAAACAGTCCATCTTTTTTGATCTGTCCTCACAGGGTGGAAGTGAAGAGTAAGCACTTCAAGGTCTGAGAGGGCACTAATCTCACTGATGAGGGATCCACCCTCATGACCTAATCACTTCCAAAGGCCATGAGTCCTCATGCCATCACCCTGGGGATTCGGTTTCAACATATGGATTTTCAGGGAGAACAAACAAACATAAACTCCAGGCATACTACCTCCATTCTCAACAACTCTGTGAAACAAGTATACACACTTCTTTGGATTAAGAATCACAGACTCACTGATACTTGCTCACTTTCACTTACCTAAAAACTATTCATCTGATTCCCAAATCTATACCTTTTTAATAAGCTGTCTTAATTCACTTCACGTGCTTCCCAGGGGGCACAGTGGTAAAGAATCTGCCTGCCAATGCTGGAGCCATAGGAGAGGCAGTTTTGATCCCAGGATCAGGAAGATCCCCTGGAGTAGGAAACAGCAACCTGCTCCAGTCTTCTTGCCTGGGAAATCCCATGGACAGAGGAGCCTGGCAGGCTACAGTCCATGGAGTTGCAAAGAGTCAGACATGACTGAGCACGCACACACACACAGATTAGAACAAAGGGACAATGAAGTTCCTATTTCTGAATGTGACTCTAATTCCCAGAATTGGGGAAATGAAAATATCTTAGGTTCCAGATCCAGAGATGAGATCACGTAGTAGTCAAAGTGAGGCCACTTTTCACACCCAGCTGCACATACAGGCAACACCACTGGGCCTCCCCGAGGCTATTTTTTTCTTGCTGCCACCCGACAGACATCTGTCAGGTGGAAGCTCAAAACTGGCAGGGTATGAAAAACACACCCAGCCCTCTGAGATTTTTCAGGCAAAGCACAGCTTGTCAGCCTGTCAGTTACTGTCATGATGGTGCCAGACTGATTTGGGTTCTTTCATCATTACACATGAAATACTTTGTGTTTGCAGGGAAACCCTTTTGGGAATCAAAGTCCTATTTCTCTTTTTGAATGTCTCTTGGATGTCAGAGAGAATTCATTGCTTCAGAGGAAGTAGAATAATAAGCAATCTGTCGAAAGAATACTCAAAGAAATGGGCTGAAAGCCTGTTTGGCCATGCCAAAGGTCACTAGTTTATTCATTCATGTCACAACTTTCAGAGAACACCTAATGTGTGCCCAGTCTTGGGTCAGGATTGGAAACTCATTGATGGACACAACAGGCTCCATGCCCTCAAGAGTCTCAGTGGCAGCTACAATGATACACTTAATCAATTAACTTGAATACAACGGTGCTCAGGTGTTCAATCTCAGAAGAAAGGCTAAGGAACCATATTAGGAACAAAAAGGACTGGGGCTACAAATTGAGAGATGCCTTGCTCAATTAAACCATGATACAAGCTGTTCTAGTTTGCTAATAATTCAGAGTAAAAGAAACCCACTGGATTGGAATTATAATCCCCTTTGAGTCTTCCATCTCATTCAATCGGAACAAGTGTTGAATCGCTGGCCAGTAATCTTATACCATTCTTCTTTCAACAATTCCTTGCCATTTGTCTTACTTGAAAACTGTTAACTTATCTAGTAATTCTTTTCCTCCTATTTCTTGCTTTTCTTTTTTCATGTTTACCAAATGTTCTCACTTTCCTTTTCATTTTAGTTGGTTTTTTATTGCAACTATGAAATATCTCACTCCCACTGACAACTCTCTGTCTTTCTCTTTTAGATTTTCTGGTACAAGCTGGCATTCTTTCAGCAAAAGACACTGAGAACTAAAAAGAGCCAGACATATTATTTCTGATTCTGCTCATTTTACTGTAGTGTGGCTACAACAGAAACTCAGGTGAGATTTCCACAAGGACTTGTTCAAAGCCTTGACTATGTGGAATCGAAATTAAAGATCTACTTTATTCTATGAGAAACGGCATCTTCACTTTGAAGCTGCCATTTTTACGGTACTACAATTGACTTTGAGTTCAAAGTGATTATAAAGGAAACAGATTGGAAGCCAACAGTAGGACTGAGCAAGTTAAATCAGTGAAGCTGATTTTGTCACAAATAAAGGGTAAGACACAATGAGAACAAATAGAGATGAGTGTCTATAAGCTAGTGTTTATGATGGGAAGTAGAAACATATGAGCCCTGTTTGTTAATAGCCTTTAAATTCAAATAACCTAACTTGATGTTCTGGCATAACAATGATGTATGTGGTTAGATCATCTCACACACAGCTCTGCTCCCCATTTGCCAAGTAAAGAGCAATGGGGAAAAAAGGGCTGTCCTTTCGCAGCCCCCAACTGGCCCAGCACATGTTCCCAAACACAGAATCTGGCTGAGTAATTCAGCTGCTCAACACATATGATAAGAAGTTGGAAGAATTATAAGAAAATAGTCTGTGTTCTTCATTTATTTTTCTATTGGTTTTTCTTTCACCTTGCGGGTAACAAAACAAGAGAATGTTTCTCGGTTATTTTCACCCACTCAAGAGCAACAGGTAAACTCCAAAAATAAATAATCTAAAAGTAAGTACTTCCTGCATCATCTGCTCAACCAAAACAGCAAGCCCTATCAGTTTGAGCACTTTTTCTATATTTATATACTTTGTGCTCTCATAATCAATACAAAAATCCAAGAAGTAGGTCCTTTTGAAAAATATTTTTTATGTGGCCCATTGTTAAACTTGTATTTGAATCTGTTGTTTTCCTTTTTTGGCGATGAGGCATGTGGGGTCTTAGCTTCCCAACCAGGGGTCAAGCTGGCGCCCCTGGCACAGGAAGACGAAGCCTTAGCCACTGGACCACCAGGGAAGTAGGTCTTAATATTGTCATTTTACAGATTAGAAAACTGAGGCTCAGAGAATCTAGTCTCTAGAAACCCAAAGTCACTCACATCCACACTAAGCCATTGGACTGTGATTTGAATCAAGGTCATCGAGACTTTACACTGACCTGAGAATTTCTCCTGGTATGCATGGACACAAACCTGGACTGCTTCTCTCTTCTGGGACCCGCCACATGCAGTTCTCCTAGAATGCTGCTGCTGCTGCTAAGTTGCTTCAGCCATGTCCGACTCTGTGCGACCCCATAGACGGCAGCCCATCAGGCTCCCCCATCCCTGGGATTCTCCAGGCAAGAACACTGGAGTGGGTTGCCATTTCCTTCTCTACCTAGAATGCTGTTCCTGCTCATTTCCATCTGCCTAGTCCTTTCTCTCAAGGTCTCAACTCTCATCTCTTTCACAGAGTTTAGTCCAGCCTTTCAGGTAATCAACTGCTCCACTGAAACCCTACAGTGCTTCTTTCTTCTGCATTTAACAAACAGCCTTCTGCTGTTCATTAGTTCTGCAGCAGGGGTTTGAAGCCAAGAGGGAGGCGACTGATGGCTGCCTCATGTTGACATACGGCAGAAACCAACACAATATTGCAAACCAATTATCTTCCGATTAAAAATAAGTAAATTTTTCAAAAACATAAGCTGTCTATCTAATGAATATTCAGACCATTTAGGGCTGTAATTCTTTCTGCTAAGATGCATGATAACGGAAACTGGGACTGTTTCATCCACCAGTATATTACCAAGGTCCAACAGAGTACCTGACACATAGTAGGTACTCAGTATATTTTATCAAATAAATCCATAGGTAGAGGAACATTAAGGTTGAGAGAGCACAAGATCTATGTGCCTGAAAAGCAAAGAAGCATTCTATGAAAGTAAATTAATGTCAGCAACGATTAATCCAAGACCAGTGGGTCATGTAGGAAAGGAGGGGTAGTTTTAAACACCACTCAACTAAGGTCTGTCTAGTCAAGGCTATGGTTTTTCCAGTAGTCATGTATGGATGTGAGAGTTGGACTGTGAAGAAGGCTGAGCGCCGAAGAATTGATGCTTTTGAACTGTGGTGTTGGAGAAGACTCTTGAGAGTCCCTTGGACTGCAAGGAGATCCAACCAGTCCATTCTGAAGGAGATCAGCCCTGGGATTTCTTTGGAAGGAATGATGCTAAAGCTGAAACTCCAGTACTTTGGCCACCTCATGCGAAGAGATGACTCATTGGAAAAGACTCTGATGCTGGGAGCGATTGGGGGCAGGAGGAGAAGGGGACAACAGAGGATGAGATGGCTGGATGGCATCACCGACTCGATGAATGTGAGTCTGAGTGAACTCCGGGAGTTGATGATGGAGAGGGAGGCCTGGCGTGCTGTGATTCATGGGGTCCCAAAGAGTCGGACACGACTGAGTGACTGAGCTGAACTGGCTGAACTGAACTGAAGTATGTTGTTCCCATTTTCCTTCAGCCCATCCATCACCATCTTACCTAATAACTCTAGCAGAACTTAGCCAAAATCCCAGGGAGTTAGAGTTTATAACGTGATTAAATGAAAGTGATGCTTTGTTAAGATCCACCGGGCACAGAGCACACTCAGTGCTGCTTCTTTTTAGTCCAGGCAGTAGACCATACCACCAACTAGGGACAGAAAGCATGTTCTTCTCTTGAACAGAGCAAAAGGCAGGAAAGCGAACATGGTAGGCTCTCAAGGTGGCCAAGATACCTGCGCAGTAAGGCATGATGAAAGCTTTCCTGGTGGATCAGTCAGTTAAGGATCCGCATGCGGCTCAGGAGACTGCGAGCAATGCAGGAGACGCAGGTTCAATCCCTGGGTCAGGAAGATCCCTTGGAGAAAGAAATAGCAATCCAGTCTGGTATTCTTGCCTGGGAAATCCCATGGACAGAGGAGCCTGGCAGGCTACAATCCGTGGGGTTGCAAGACTTGGACATGACTTAGCAACTAAACAACCAACTAGCCAACCAAGGCATGATGAAGAACTGGAGCCTACCTCACAGACAAGAAACTGCTGCTGGTTAGCACAGGTGAGATACTCCCTCAGGGTTTCCTGAATTAGCTGGGAAAATTTGAGGTGGGAAATGGCAGACCAAACTATATATAGTAGATGAGCTGGAGAAATATTGCTGGTTTGTTTTTTATTATCACTGTGAACTGTATTTTTCTGTGGAGCCTAGATATACTCTGGTTATATGCCCTGACTTCTGTACAAGATTGCAATTCCTGAAAAGTCAGGAGATATAGTCATTTTTGCTGTCCTCAAGTCTTGGCAAGATGTTCTCTATTAGATCCTACGAAATAAATATTTGATGCAAAAATGAGAATAGGGATATGAATCTTAAAGGGATCATCAAAAGATACCTTGTTTTTCTTACATGCAGTTGTTATTGTTGCATTTTTACATGTTTTGCTTCTGCTCCAAAATGTTCCTGTAATCGTATATTCATTATTACAAATAATTATACCTTAATCAATCAAGGACAACTTCCCTCCCTCCTCCCCCCCAAAAAAACTGTTGCATTTTTAAGAGTCTTCAGTGAATATTCTGTTGCCTTAGAGAATGACATTTGGAGGAATCCAGGGTCAAACAAACTTGCCAAAAACCACATAAACACAGTACCCTTAGACATCACAAAACAAAGTAGAGAGTTCAACCTTTTCCAAAGGAAAACAGATAAAACATGAAAACAATCTGGCCACTGCAGGGGCCCATTTGTCCCCCAGTAGAATGTCAGATGCAGCTAAAGCAACAAGCATTTATGAGATTCTGAGTTACCAGAAAACAGAGTCTTTTCTACACTCAAATGCCTTCTTAGTATGCTGTGAAAGCTGGAATCATGATATTCAGACCTGGATGGGGGACGATGACTCTTAGTCACCCTCCTCTCCCAGAAGTTGAGATAGCAGTGTTCTAATCTAGACTATCCTAAAAATAGGTGGGCATTATTTGGCACTTGTGGTAAAGAATCTGTCTGCCAATGCAGGAGACACAAGAGATGTGGGTTCCATCCCTGGGTCAAGATGATCCCCTGGAGGAGGGCATGGCAACCCACTCCAGTATTCTTGCCTTGAGAATCCCATAGACAGAGGACCGCCAGGCCACAGTCCATAGAGTTGCACAGAGCAGGACACAACTGAAGCAACTTAACACACATTTTGAATCAGAGCATTGATGACAGTGGGAAGCAGAAATTGGTTAGGCCTTGTAAGCGCTTTCTCACGATAAAATTAAGTCTCTTTTATGATTCGGTGGATATGTCACTAACCTTGCCAGATCAGCTTCTGCTCCGAATAAAAGAAACATAACTTAACCTGGCAAAACAAGTGGGGAGACCTTTCACCCGCTAGGCCTAAGCTGAAGTTGGACTTAGAGAAAACAAGGGTAGGGAGGGTGGAGGGCTAATATTACCATGATGCTCTCCAGTCTCTCAAGACAGCTCCTCTCTTGATTTCCAACTTCCTTCTTTCATACTGGCTTTGTTTAGGGGATCAGAGCCCAACCATTTACTATTCCATATATATATATATATATATATATATATATATATATATATGTATATATACATGCTCAGTTGTGTCTGGCTCTTTGTGACCCATGGTTCTGCAGCCCGCCAGGCTCTTCCGCCATGGGATTTCCCAGGCAAGAATACTGGAGTGGGCCGCCATTTCCTCCTCCGGGGAATCTTTCTAACCCCGGGATCAAATCTGCATCTCTGCATTGACAGGTGGATTCTTTACCATTGAGCCACCTGGGAAGCCCTGGTAGACAGAAATGATCCACTGTATTATATTCTAAAACTTTGATTTTAAAAAGAAGTGTTATATACTTAAAATTAAATTCATGTACTCTCCAGGAGATTCTATCTGGATTTCAATTTTCTTAATTTTTTTAATCATTCTTCTATTAATCCAGGAAATCAATAAATTTTGGATTAAGCACCTTATAAGCACAAGATACAATCTTTAAAAAAAAAAACAAGCATACCAAGCGCTTTCTTTTTTAATCTTAAATGTTCCTCTCCCTATAGTCTAACCACCCATATTTCATGCCCTATACATACTTCTCACCTTTGCATATGACCACTTTCTCTGAAATGTTTCTCATTGCTTCTTTTTGCCTGACCCCTCCTTTTTAAATCAGTCTAGATGCTAACCTTCTTCATGAAGCTTTTTATGATTAGTCTCAGTACTCAGCTACTCAGTGCTTCTATTGCAGTATTTTCTCTATTATGTTGTTTGTCCTTATAATTAAGAAGCTTTTTTTTTTCTATGACTATTGGAATCCCATCTCTTAAAAATGCTAAGTATTAACTTTAAGAATTAAATGCGAACAAGTATATTAAAAGAGAACAGATAGTAAGGCAAACATCTAAGGCTATATTTAGGAGAAAAAATATATTGTTTTTCATAAATAATTGTCATTAAAATGAACATCCCTCAGGAGCAAACACAGTTCCAAACCTCAGCATATTTCAGACAAAATTCAGTGTGATATCCTAATTCAACTGTGGTTACTGGAGGCCACAAAGTTCCAAGTACTTTGTTAGGCAACTCTGGGACAACAAAGATAAGGAAAAAGAATCTTCTTATCATGAAACTCTTAATTTCACAGAATTGAAAGATGATGGTGGAACAGCTGAATTAAAGGTGCCTTAGAGAAGGAAAGTCTAAGTACTAGAAGATAACGTCTTCTCTAACTTTCCCCAACAGATTTAGTGAACACTTCCTCTGTATCTCTCATAGAGTCACAAAGGGTCAGACATAATTGAGCACACGCACACACGCACTCCACTCTATCTTCTTCATCTTCTATTACAGCCAATATAGTGGTTTCTCTCCTTTTCTCCTTTCTATCTACTCCTTACCCAGAACCCCACTCTTACCTGGGCAGAAACTGTGCCCATTAATCTCTGTATATATTTCCATGACGCATTCAGTAAAAATCTATTGAACAAGTCAGTGAACGCATGCATACATGCTGACACGATTGAGATGCAGATAGAAAAGCGCCTTATACACTTTGCTCAAAGGGATGGTGCTTTATTCTATAAGCAGCAGCCAGGCATCACAGCTTCCCAAGTGGGAACGGAAGATCAGATCTGTATTTAATAAGAAATACCTGGGTACACACAAAGTATGTACTGGGTGAGGCAGGAAGAGTCTGGAGGATCTTATAATATTATAGACAAGAGATAAACTAGTTCAGACAAGGGTCTGAACTAAGGCAGTAATAATGGGGATGGAGAAGCCAGGACAAATATTTGCAAGACAGAATTTGGTTTCTGCATGGATATGGAGATGAACCAAGAGTCCAGGATTAAAGCCATTTTGATGTGAACAAAAGAATCTGGGCAATTCCTTAAAGACTATTGTAACAGGGCTTCTCTTGTGCAAACAAGGATGATTGATAATGTAAGTTGCACAAGCCCACATAATAATCAGCATCCCGTGTCAATGCCAAAGTTTTCTCACCCTTGAATTCCCAACACCTGCAGGAAGACAGACTTGGCTTACGTATTTTGTGAACTGCCGCAGTATGTGTTAATTTTATGACTTACATAATTATTCCCTTTTATGTGTCTTAAATGTCAAGGTTCCTGAAGTAACAGCAGAGTAGCAAATTAAGTAACTTTGACTGAACTTATGAAGTCCTCAGTATTTAGGCAACCTTTCAACATCAGCAACTTACAGAATAATATGAATTTTGGGAATCCCCCCCAAAATGATGCCTCCGACTGAGCGACTTCCCTTTCACTTTTCACTTTCCTTCATTGGAGAAGGAAATGGCAATCCACTCCAGTGTTCTTGCCTGGAGAATCCCAGGGATGGAGGAGCCTGGTGGGCTGCCATCTGTGGGGTCGCACAGAGTCGGACACGACTGAAGAGACTTAGCAGCAGCAGCAGATGCCTCCAACAAGGTGTAAGTATTTCACTGAAGTTGGAAAATGATTTGTAAGCACAAACTGGAGTGCTATTTCATCTCATCACCCGCCCCCCCATAGATGTGACCTCCCCAACAAGGCTGGGAGCCCTCAAGCCATTTTGCTCTAAGGAAGAGCTTCAAAGGGAACAACTGGACCAGTAAGCTCAAATATTTCAGATCCATGAGTAAGACCGAAGGATTAGGAAGACGATATTGTTAACTGCCTGGCGTGCTGTAGTCCCTGGGGTCGCAAAGAGTCGGATACGACTGGGCGACTAAACAACAACAACGACATCGTCAGCTTGGTTCTGTTGTTCACCCCTACATCAATCTAGAGAGAATGCTGCAGGCTGAGGTAGAAAAGATATGAGAGCTAGAACAGATACAAACCATGAGAGTTATCCATTAATGAGAGAGGCAGGAAGTGGTATCCTAAGCCTCCATTCTTTAAGCTCAGCCTCCTTGGGAAGCCAAAAATACCTTCAACCTTTCAATGAAGTCATTAAATTCCAAAAATGGGGAAACCTGGGCCTCCGTTTTCTTGGGGAGGACCTTGGAAAGAAATTGGCTGTGCCAGGGTGGTGTGGGCACCATCAACGATAAAGGAGAGGGCTGGATCCATGATGCTACATGGATGGACCTGAAGATTATCATACCAAGTAAAGTAAGTCAGACAGAGAAACACAAATACCATATGATATCACTTATATATGGAATCTAAAAAAAGAGATGGAAATGAACTTATTTACAAAACAGAAACAGACTCACAGACATAGAAAACAAACTTATGGCTACCAAAGGGGAGAAGAGGGTGGGGGAAGGGCAAATAAGGAGTTTGGAATTAGCAGATGAACCACTATATATAAAATAGATAACCAATAAAGCCCTACTCTATAGCACAGGGGATTACACTCAATATACTGTAATAAACTATAATGGGGTGGGGGGGGGTGAGGTGGAGAAGACGGCTGGGGAGAGGAGACTCTTTCTACCCTGGAATCAGCAGGAACACATTGAGAGGTTGTTGTGGTCCCCCAGGCTGGGAGCAGCATTTGGCCAAAGTGCAGAGTGCTGGTAGATTACAGAGGAATTACAGCAGGTCACTAGCACAGAGACTATAAAGTGGCCTGTCCAGTAGGGATTCCACTATTAAAATGCCACAGGCACCACATTACGGTGGAGACAAGCTGGAAGGTCGAACGGACAACAGCGGGCCACCGAGACACATCCAAGTCAGAAAATAAAACACCTCTGCACGGTCTATGTAGCCAGCTGAGCACAGTGTTAACTCCAGGGAAAAGCAGGGTGTGTAGCAGAATAACTTCAAACCTGAAATGAGCGACAACAAAATTAAATACGACTGGGTTTCCCTGGTAATGTCTAAATTAAAATGTTTGCAACAGAAATCAGAGGAGCTCGAGAGAGAAATTAAAATTTTTATTGACATGTGAGGAGATATACATGTTTGCTCAGTTGAGTAAAAGCAGCTATGAAATTTGCACATACATTCATGACCTAAAGGTCAAGGACAGGAGCTCTAGAGGAAAGACAAATCTAGATTTGAAGCCAGCTCTGCCCACCACTAGTTATGTGGCTATGAGCACATCACTTAATGCTCTGTAAGCCTCATTTTCCTCTTCTGATGTGACATTCTCATCTGACTTGGATTTCTGATATTTATCCATTTACAAAACTTAATGCCTTGCCCATGTAATTCAATCCCACACTGTGTTACTGATCCCTTTTCTTGATCTATATCTGCAGCCCCCAAGATTCTTATTTTCCAGTTTTGCCTCTAATTTCAAATTGCTCATTTTCTAAGCCTTCCTAATGCAGTTATGCTGTCACAACAATTAACCCAGGCAGAAGTGCTCAGCCAAACCCTGTACCTGAAAACCCAGTAGCTGACATCACTGTTAGATTAGCCTTCCTGGAGGGGATGGACTTGCAATTTAGTTGATTCTGCTCTAATTTCGAGTGTAGAATTGCAAAGATTTTTAGGAGAAGATTAAAGTGATGGGATTAGATGGTGCCTGTAAAGCATTTGGTATTAAAAACTCTAGCTGTCAGTGCTGTTAATAGAACCCTGTATGTACACCGAGTTCCCAGAAAATAAAATAATAAGGGCAGAAAAGATTCAAACCAGCAAGGAACATAAGCACTGTCAGAAGGTGCCTCACAAAGCACAGAGACCCGAGTTACAAGCAGCCCATGCAGAAGCCAACTGTGCTTCAGAGTTCTCACCACCCTTGAATTTACCAAGTTGATCTTCGTAGACAGTCTTTATGCCAGTTTTTCCAGGATCACTCAACATGGAAACTATGTCATGGTACTGAAGCCTGAGTCTGAGCAAGCTCTGGGAGATGGTGAAGGACAGGGAAGCCTGGCATGCTACAGTCCATGGGGCTGCAGAGGCGGACGTGACTGAGCGACTGAATGACAACTGAAGCCTGAACCTACTGTTCTCCCTAGATCCATCCCATACATTCCCAGGACAGCCAAAGCTTTCAGGATGCACCTTCCCAAACTCCCTTTTCTTTCCCCCAGGGTGAATCAGCATCATTAGATTGCTATTCTTTGTTGACACGAATTTCTCCATTCTTTAAGAACATGAGCATATATTCCTAAACTATATATATATAATGTTGTTTTATAAGTAGTTCAATTATGTGTATTTTATTTATTTGCTTATACCCTTAATTTTTATACGGAAGGTTTGGGATGGCTTACAGTGAAACTAGAAATCACAAAAATCCTAGTAAAATATAAATTAGAATTTAAAAGTTAATAACAGAAAGAATACAAATAAAAGCAGTGAATTAAGATTTGAAAAAAGTAGAGAAATAAGCAAAGTGATTATCATTCATAATATAATAGAATAAGATTGAATATCTATTAGAATATTATAAGTTAGACATGTCAGACCATTCAGATTTTAGTTTAAACCATGGAGGTTTTCCTGAAATCTACATATATGTGAAATATCCCATACTTTATCATGGAATGATGACATTATTCTGTTTCATGTCTCCCCAAGAATAGCCCATCACTGGTCCTTACCTTTGGAAGAAGAGGTGTGATCAGAGTGGTGGAGGATATAGTCAGAGTAAAGAACCCAGCTAGTAACAAGAATAATTACTAAGATTTACTGAACACTTAGGGGCTTCCCAGGTGACTTAGAATCCACCTGCCAATGTAGGAGACTCGGGTTCAATCCCTGGGTTGGAAAGATCCCCTGGAGAAGGACATGGTAACCTGCTCCAATATTCTTGCCTGGAAAATGCCATGGACAGAGGGGCCTGGCAAGCTACAGTCCATGGGGCTGCAAAGGGTCGGACATGACTGAGCGACTGCACACTCATGCGTGCAATGAACACTTACTAAATCAGGCACTTGCTGTGCTCTGTAAATATCATCTCTGACACAATCCTCACAACAGTTCCTGGAACTGCCCACAAAGAGCAGACTGAGATGCAGAGAGGGTGGGCATTTGCCTGAGATTAAACAGGGAGCTGCCACCCTGGCTTCCAAGATTTATTGGAATGACGGATAATCCACATACATGTGTTAGTTAAACCACGGTACCAGCCTGCTTGGAATCTCCAGATTCGCTCCTCCACATCCTTGGGTGCATTTGTAACTCCTGTCTTGGCAACTGAAGTCTGAGCATAACCATGCTGATGTATTTCATTCACAGTTTTCAACTGAAGACTTTTCCAACTTCTGAACCAAGCCTCAGACTCCTCTTACTAGGTGACAACGTGCATTCAGGTCATCCTGAATCAATGGGTGTCAAAGCCCTGGCAACTGTTTCCCTCAGCCTCTCTTACAGGCCTGAGACAAACTTCCCAGAGAAAAATCAGAACCCTGTTCTTCAGCTTTAGGATGGATAACATCAGATACAAAGTCTCTGTCCTGAAGATCATAGACCCCAGAATCTGACCACTATCCCCCTGTGACAAAATGCATCCTTTTAAAACTCTTGGGAGATTTTGCTTCTTTTAGAAAAAAAAAAAAAAACAATTGAAAATGTTAAGAGCTTATTCATCTTACTAGAAAATATTTAACATTGAAAGTACCTCAAGAGGCACATCTGAAAAATCTAGAAATAGACATCTTCCATTTTACATTCAGCCTATTTTCCTTTACTTAATTGATTCCATTATTCATGTTTTCCACACCCCCAAACTTACTGATTTTTTCATAGTGCTCATGCACTTCAAGAATGCATAGTTATTAATCAAAGGATCTATTCTTTACTTAGCCAAGATATCCATATTAAATTCTTTTCATCTTCTGCCATAAATCAGATCTTCCAGCTCCTTCATCATTTTCATTACTCATGTCCATGTTCTTTCCAATTTATCCGAGCTGCTCAAAAATTCCCATTGTTACATATTCCATACAAAGGAATACTTCACTTGCAAAACTGTGGTATTGTGATTCCCAAGAGTAAAGTTAAATTGACATGGGCGCTTTTTTGCTTTTTCCTACTCAAATAAGACTGAATTTGCTACCTTTCAAGACGGCAACTTTTCAGATTTGGCTTCGTCATGAAGAAACTGTTTCTGGTTACTGTTTTTGTGCCTTAATTTGGGATGAGACCCTAACAGAAAAAAGACCCTAGCTGGGTGTTTAAGAGCTGAAAATGGCTAGAGATTCAAAACATTTGATTAAACTAATTCACTAGCTGCTAAGTCATTTCAGTCGTGTCTGACTCTGTGTGACCCCATAGATGGCAGCCCAACAGGCTCCCCCGTCCCTGGGATTCTCCAGGCAAGACTACTGGAGTGGGTTGCCATTTCCTTCTCCAATGCATGAAAGTGAAAAGTGAAAGTGAAGTTACTCAGTCATGTCTGACTCTTTGCGACCCCATGGACTGCAGCCTACCAGGCTCCTCCGTCCATGGGATTTTCCAGGCAAGAGTACTGGAGTGGGGTGCCAGTGCCTTCTCAATTCTGAGGGCAATGAGTCTGGAACTTCCAATTCCTGCCTTTATATAAACGCAGAATCAAGTCACAAGATTGTTTCCAGTCAGTATCAATTCAGGCATCTGTATACAGTCATGTTCTCTGTCTCCAATCATTTCCATGACATCATAAGGCCAAACAGTATTTGAGGGTTAGTGGCAGAAGCATTTTTATGTGAAAAGGTGCCTTGCTGACAAAATTTGGTTTAGGAAACCAAGAGGTACATATGTTGTTATTCAGTTGCTCAGTCATGGCCGACTCTTTGTGACACCGTGGACTGCAGCACGTCAGGCTTCCCTGTCCTTCACCATCTCATGTTCATTGAGTTGGTGATCCTATCCAAGAAACTCATCCTCTGTTGTCCCCTTCTCCTCCTGCCTTCAATCTTTCCCAACATCAAGGTCTTTTCCAATGAGTCAGTTCTTCGCATCAGGTGGCCAAAATATTGGAGTTTCAGCTTCAGCATCAGTCCTTCCAATGAACATTCAGGACTGATTTCCTTTAGGATAGACTAGTTTGATCTCCTTGAAGTCCAAGGGACTCTCAAGAGTCTGTTCCAACACACTTCAAAAGCATCAGTTCTTTGGCACTCAGCTTTCTTTATTGTCCAACTCTTACATCCATACATGACTACTGAAAAAACCATAGCTTTGACTACACAGACCTTTGTTGGCAAAGTAATGTCTTTGCTTTTTAATATGTTGTCTAGGTTTGTCATAGCTTTTCTTCCAAGGAGCAAACATCTTTTAATTTCATGGCTGCAGTCACCAACTGTAGTGATTTTGGAACCCAAGAAAATAAAGTTTCTCACTGTTTCCATTGTTTCCCCATCTATTTGCCATGAAGTGATGGGACCAAATGCTATGATCTTGGTCTTTTGAATGTTGAGTTTTAAGCCAGCTTTTTCACTCTCCTCTTTCACTTTCATCAAGAGGCTCTTTAGTTCCTCTTCACTTTCTGCCATAACGGTGATGTCATCTGCATATTTGAGGTTATTGATATTTCTCTTGGCAATCTTGATTCCAGCTTGTACTTCATCCAGCCTGGCACTTCGCAGGATGTACTCTGCATATAAGTCAAATAAGCAGGGTGACAATATACAGCCTTGACACACTCCTTTCCCAATTTGGAACCAATCTGTTGTTCCATGTCCAGTTCTGGCTGTTGCTTCCTGACCTGCATACAGGTTTCTCAGGAGGCAGGTAAGGTGGCCTGGTATTCTCATATCTTGAAGAATTTTCCAGTTTGTTGTGATCCACACAGTCCAAGGCTTTACAGTAATCAATGAAGCAGAAGTAATTGCTTAATAAACACACAGTCCTGGTCATTTTCTTCTTCGGTCCTTAGCTTGATACATAGACATTCTTATCTCTGTCTAAGGATGGAAGTGAGTAATGTAAAGTATTGGGTTAGCCAAAAAGTTCATTTGGGCTTTTCATAACATGTTACAGAAAAACACAAATAAACTGTTCAGCCGATGCAGTAGTAAAACACACAGCAAAATCACTCTTCATTGATTTTGTACTATGTTTCTTTGTTCTATGCCAACAGAATCGTATTCTTTCAAATATTCAAGCCAACTTTCCCTGTTCCTAGATCTAGCAGAGAGAATTCCACAAAACAAATACAGCTCCCAAGTGACAGCTAACCAAATATGGTGTCCAGTTACCTGTAGACTCTGTTTACTAAAGTTAGTATTACAGTACTTGGCTGTGTATGCTGTGCTGTGCAAAGTCCCTTCAGTCGTGTCAGACTCTAACTCTATGGACTGTAGTCTGCCAGGTTCCTCTGACCATGGGATTCTTTAGGCAAGAATACTGGGGTGGGTTGCCATGCCTTCCTCCAGGGGATTTTCCTGACCCCAAGATCAACCCCGCATCTCTTATGCCTACCTGCATTGCAGGTGGGTTCTTTACCACAAGCGCCACTTGGCTACGGACAATCAAGAATAAGATATAAGTGAATCACCATTACTAGGAAAACCAGCTATAAATGACAGGATAGAGAATTAAGCATCATCTCCTAGAATCAGCCTAATAGAATAATCATAGTATATTAGGAATGGATGTTTTCTACTGAGACCCCAATTACTACTAAACATGCTAAATCTTGAGGCAGAGCTTTGGTCACTCATTAATGAATCTGCCAATTGTAAAGCACCACAGACACACCCCCGATGAAATTGTGCCATCTAAAAAAAATATAACACATGTGATTATAATCTGAACAAACTGACTCTCTTTTGAATCAGAAGTAATGCAATCAATGCAAGTGATTGTGAAGATAATGTTGTCATCAATTACCTTTCTGTTCTTTATACTTTAACCCCAAACTACTACAAGGTATAAGCAACTATTTAGCATTCTTATTTAAATCAGAAAGATATATATATATATATATATATATATATATATATATATAACGAGGTTATATAGTTATAACGAGGTTAAAATTTCTAATGGGATCTTGAGCGTAATTAGCAGTTACTCTGATTAGAGGAGCTTCCCAGGTGGTGCTAGTGGTAAGGAACCCGCCTGGCCATTGCAGGAGACTAGGGTTCAGTCCCTGGGTGGAGAAGATCCCCTGGAGGAGAGCATGGCACCCACACTCCAGTATTCTTGCCTGGAAAATCCCAAAGACAGAGGAACCTAGTGGGCTACAGTCCACAAGGTGACAGAGAGTTGGACACAACTGAAGTGACTTAACACATACACACTCTGATTGGAAGCTAGATGTTTTCGATTGTGGTCTTGAAATTAATTACGAGAGTCAGGATCCACCTCTGGCAACTTATCTCCATGTTCTAAATGAAGCACTGGTTACCATTCCTGATCGGATACCTCTTTAGCGAAGTTTTGAGATACCAGAAGTTTAAGAATTTGGAATCATCTCCATCATCAGAATCGTCTGTGTGTGTTCATTGCTCACTCATGTCCGACTCTATGTAACCCCATGGACTGTAGCCCACCAGGCTCCCCTGTCCGCGGGATTCTCCAGGCAAGAATACTAGAGTGGGTTGCCATGCCTCCTCCAGGGGATCTTCCCGACCCAGGGATTGAACCCAGGTCTCCTGCACTGCAGGCGGACTCTTTACCATCTGAGCCACAAGGGAAGCCTAGGCTACTCAAATATGAGGGCTAATAATGAATATAATATTTATTTGGTAGCTAAGGATCTAAGCAGATTTAGAGTCAATACGCACAACTTTCACTGATGACCCCACTGCAATAACGTACATGTAATTAAGACCACTGTATACATAAGCCCTTAGTGCATGCCATGAAATTCCTTGTTCATTTCAGCTGATACAAGAGTCATGGATTAATTTCTGTCACTTATCTTGTTCTGCCAAAGCACAGGGTTGAACATAATCTAGCTAATTAACAGGTCTCATTAGGTTTTTACTGGCCAGAAGTGCTGAGTTTTTGTTCTATATATATTTCAGCATGATTTTTGTTGGCATGACACACAGAACAGATGGTGGAATCTTCCCTAAGGATGACAAGTTGTGACAATTGTTATAAACATAGAGAGAAGGAAACACAATGCCTCCGATTTGTCAAGTGATTTCTAACCATTATTTCACCTAATCCTCAAAGAAACTCTATGAGATATAAAATACTGTCCCCATTTCTGAGACAAGAAAAATTGAGGCTCAGCAAAGCTAATTAAATACAAGCTACTTTGGGGGGTGTAGGGCATAGAAAGTTGGGTCAATGGTATAGCCATTAAAGAATTGATGCTTCCCTGATGGCTTTGACTAAAAAGAATCTGCCTGCAGTGCAGAAGACCTGGGTTCAACCCCTGGGTCAGTAAGATCCCCTGGAGAGGGAAATGGCAACCCACTCCAGTAGTTTTACCTGGAGAATCCCATGGACAGAGGAGCCTAGCAGGCTGCAGCCCTGGCTCACAAACAGTCAGACACGACAGAGAGACTAACAGCAAAATTAGTTAAATACAAGCTGTCTGTGGAGTGTGGGGTAGAAAAAAGTGGGGTCAGTGGTATAGCCATGAAAAAGAGCATCTTCTTGTTGAATGAGTTTTTCAAGTAGCTGCTTTGGCCACATCTGACCATCCCAATAGTTAGAAGTCTGAACCCAACCCGCAGGGACCCGAAAACCAGAAGCCCTTCTGAAAGTGCCTGATGTGTGCGAATGAGTCCCAGAGAAGCCATCTCCTCCACAAGCCGGTGTACAGGCTCGTCGAGGCTGGGCATAGTGAATGATGAACACCCTTATGTAACCCTTCCATCCAAGGCACAACTATAGACCTAAACGTTGGTGCCAGTTCTGTGGGTCCAGCCTTCCCTTGATGTTCTTTAACATGGGCCTGTATTAGAGTTCCAGGCTGGAGATGAAGAACCTCATTGCCCAACAGAACTGCTCTGACAAGACTGTCAGGAAAGCTGAAATAGCCAGAGCAGAAGCCTGGCAGGTTAAAGGAGTGACTTCAGGGTGCATGGAGGCACTGCTGTGACCAAGTGGCCTCAGACACCAAGGGCCGATACTAACAACCCGGGAGAGGGCTGGTGGAGGAGCTGGGAGCCGGCCCTCGTCAGGCAGAGGCTTCAAACCAACATCACATGATGATAAGCCCTGCAAATGGCTCTGGCCACACATCAAAGCACAAACAAATGCCCTGCTCCAAGACGTTCTGTGTAACACACACATCTCTCAATCCTTCAGGCTCAAAGGAGGCAGGTTTTTAGAAATGCTATCCGCTCTTTCACGTTGACGCTCAACTTGAACTGTACTCCTTTATGTGTATGCAGGCTTAGACTCAGTAATTGCAAGCCCTAGGACAGTAACAAATTGTTCTTGTGTGCGGGGGCGAGGGAAGATGGCAAAGGAGGGCTGATACGCACTGTATTTGTAGCGCTTACAGCTCAGGAGCAGGAAACCAGACAGAAATAAAGGATAGACCCTCCTATGGGATGCCCCAAGTTTCCCACGATGCCTTCTCTCCTGCCCCAAAGAAACAAACTTAGGTTTATGGAGTCCTCATTTATCACAATCTGGATCTTCCCTCCTTTTAGCCCCCATCTTGACATTCTTATATTTAAAAAAAAAAAAATTCCTCTCTCTAATAAGAATTTGGACCAATCATTTGGGTTCAGATTTTTAAGGCCTTCCCTGGTAGCTCAGCTGGTAAAGAATCTGCCTGCAATGCAGGAGACCTGGGTTCAGTCCCTGGGTTGGGAAGATCCCCTGGAGAAGGGAACAGGTACCCACTCCAATATTCTGGCCTGGAGAATTCCATGGACTATGTAGGGTCAGACAAGACTGAGCCACTTTCACTTTTCAGATTTTTAAGACTATGGGAAAATAATAATAACGAGAGAGCAGTTTCCCAAAAATAAACATTAACTGCAGTATAGAAGAACCTAACATTTCTCCCCTTCGCCATATAGTTTATCTTAAATTATGTCAGAATAGTTTCAGAACCAAAATCAATTCAACCTCTTTTTTCAATTGGAGCATAACTGCTTTAAATGCTATTTCTTCTGTACAAGGAAGTATATCTGCTATCTGTATGTATACATCCCTTCCCTCACGGACCTCCCTCCCACGACCTCCATCCCACCCTTCTAGGTCGTCACGGAGAACAAGGCTGAGCTCCCTGTACCATACAGCAGCTTCTCAATAGCTATTTTACACACGTGTGTGTGTGTTTAGTTGCCTAGTCATGTCCAATTCTTTGCAACCTCATGGACTACAGCCCACCAGGCTCCTCTGTCCATGGGGATTCTCCAGGCCAGAATACTGGAGTGGGTTGCCATGCCCTCCTCTGGGGAATCTTCCCAACCCAGGGATTGAACCCAGGTCTCCCACATTGCAGGCGGATTCTTTACCATCCGAGCCATCAGGGAAGCCCAAGAATACTGGAGTGGGTAGCCTATCCCTCCTACAGGGGATCTGCCTGACCCAGGAATCAAACCGGGGTCTTCTGCATTATAGGCAGATTCTTTACCAGCTGAGTTACCAGGGAAGCCTACTTTAGGGACAATAGTGTATAAATGTCAATCTTCTTCAACGTCTTCCTATGTCCAGTCTCCAGGCAGGGACTCTAGTAAACACAGTCTCAGGATTTTATCCTCAAAACAGCTCTGTGAAACAAATCTTATGACCCACTTCCACAAATGGGGAAACAGAAGCGAGGAAGGATCAAACAGTGGGAAGTGGGCAAGTTGGAGGGGCAGAAATCACAAACTTTCGACTTTAAGCCCAGAGCTCTTAAAATCAAGTTACTCTTTGTTTTTATTTAAAACCAAGTTGTATAGGACTTTTTAAAATAGCTTTTTATTCTTTGTGGTTTGGGGAAAATTAGAAAGTCTTTGAAAGCAAAATTAAAGGCTAAGTCTGCACATAAAGTTTTAATGCTTATGATCAGAAAACCTAAACACTTCCACCAAAAATACATGATGATGAAATAATGCCTTAATTTGGTGCCAGCGTTTCATAAAATTTTAGGATTTCTGTAAATGCCTCCTTTTTGATTGAGGGCCTGGTGCATCCTCAAATTGGCTGCTCCTTGCTTTTTTAGAGGAAAGGCTTTTCATACTCACTGACGCCCCTGGCACATGCCTCTCTGGCAAGTGCATGAAATTGAGTTAATTCTGAGCATGAAGTCAAACCACACGCCCTAAAAAAGAAAGTCAAAGGAAAGAACATGCGTGTTTGCTTGAATCAGCGACTGCCTCATTTCCACCTTTCTGGACCTAAATAATTATGTACAGTGCTCAGATCATCAGTCATCTAAGGCCCCAGACTCTGGGCTTGTCGAGAAGCCTCTCAACCCTGCCTGGACCTGAGCTAATTGGTCTGACTCTCACTTGCCGAACCCACTGGACCTTCAAAATCCGGGGCCATGTGTCGGCTTGAGGTTTTTAGATGAAAGTGACAGAAGCTGTCTCTGACTGAGTAGGTAGAAAATGAGATTAAAGATATCATGTAGTTCCCAGAGGGCTTCCCTGGTGGCTCAGATGGTAAAGAATCCGCCTGCAACGTGGGAAACCTAGGTTCTATCCCTGGGTTGGGAAGATCCCCTGGAGAAGGGAATGACTACCCACTCCAGTATTCAAAAAACTCCAGGAGTTAGTGAAGGACAGGGAAGGCTGGTGTGCTGCAGTCTATGGGGTTGCAAAGAGTCGGACAGGACTGAGCGACTGAACAACAGCAAAAAAGTTCCCAGAACCACAGGGAGCGCTAGGGACGCAGGGTCGAGGCTGAGGTTCTGGGAACAATGGTCAAAATCATGCTATAGGAGTGACGTGATGAAGAAAATAGTGCAGCCATCCTCAGGGGTTGGGCACTGTCACTTCTGTGTCAAGAACTAAGCCTGGAAAGTATGGCTAATGCCCTGTTGACAGAGAGAGGGGCACAAAGTGAGCATCTCTGCTGTGTCACTAGGTACAGAGTCAACCACTGGAGAAGGTGTCTCTGATTGGCAAGCCCTTTGTCACCTACCTGTGCCTGAGTATCCAGGCCATCTCCAGCATTACGGGAAAAGCTGGTCTTTGGCACACGGCAAAACTTGCAAAGAATTCGCAAATGTCAAAAGGGATGGGGCGCAGATGTGTTTTCAAAGCAAATGACAGAGGTAATATCCATTTCTTGGCACAATAAAATAAATATAACAATTCCTATTTTTGAATTGAGAAATCAAAAAAGGTATAACTTACCTGAATTCATAATGACAAAGCCAGAATTCCTGTTTTATTTTTTTCTGATTCAAAAGTCCATGAACTTTCAACTAAGCTATCCTGCCACTTTCTTTTAATAAAATAAGAATTATTCTAAAAAAGAGAGAGAATTGTCCCAATTCAATATTCTAGACAACACCAGAAATATCAGACATATAAGAAAAGTAAAATATCTTAAACTGGTGATCATGTTTATTTGATTTAGGTTTGATATTCCCAGACAAAATAGTCACTGCTGTTCAACTGAGCTACCTACCTATATTTTCCTCTTTGAGTTAAGTATGGGTCAAACACTGAATCAAAATGGTATAACTTTATATTTTTTGACTCATTTATCTGTTTTCTTACAGGATATTAGGAGATGACCTGCAAGAGCAGTTTAATGTATAAGGCTGTCAACAGGGAGATTTAGGTCTGTGTAGACAAAAGCACATACCCATTAAGCTTCTACTCTGTGCAAAGCATTGTTCCAGCCACTGGGGAAGAAATGATGACTCTGCTGTGGAGAAGTTCAAAGTTATGTAAATAATTTCAGCAGTGCAGTGAACGTTGCAATATGACCACATATAAGATAGGACAGAAGCTCACAGGACATCAAACCAATATTTAGAGAATCTGGGAAGACTTCTCAAAGGAGGTTCCAGGCACTAGAGAAGCCCCAGTTCAGTTCAGTTCAGTCGCTCAGTCACGTTCGACTCTGCGACCCCACAGACTACAGCACACCAGGCCTCCCTGTCCATCACCAACTCCTAGAGTTTACACAAACTCATGTCCATTGAGTCGATGATGCCATCCAACTGTTTCATCTTCTGTCATCCCCTTTTCCTCCTGACTTCAATCTTTCCAAGCATCAGGGTCTTTTCAAATGAGTCAGCTCTTTGCATCAATGGTCAAAGTATTGGAGTTTCAGCTTCAACATCAGTCCTTCCAGTGAACACTCAGGACTGATCTCCTTTAGGATGAACTGGTTGGACCTCCTTGCAGAGAGGCCCCAGCCATGTTCATTCATCATTCTACAAAATTCTATGAGCATCTATGGATCACCTTGTGTAGGCTTTGCTAAGGGTTAGATGTTTAGCATTCAAATTAGTCTATACCCACCTGGAACTCAGAATCTAGTGAAGAAGACATAAATAAAACAAGCAGTTATACTAGCACTTTATTAAATGTCATTGGAATAAGTGTTACCAAGAGAAAATAACAGTTTTATGAGAATTTATAACAAGAGAACTTATCGTAATGCAGATGAGGTCGTCAAGGGGTATTGGGAGACCATTCTCCTTGGGTCTCTCACATTCATGTATATCTTGCGTCAGCTTTTGTTCCCTTCTTTCTTTTCATGGATGTTTATATAAGAAGCAGCCTCAAAAGATAGAGATAGTGTCTCCCTCTGAAGCACAGGGAAGGTTTCCTATTGCACCCTCCATGGCAAAGGATGGGCAGGTTTGCCGAAAGTCCCCTTTAGAAGATCAGGGTTCTTCGGCATGAGTTTCCGCAGCTGCGCGGCAAACCCACTGTGTGTACAGCACTGACATGCTCTACTCTGCACCATCCCCCTGAGCCTTCGGGGACAAGAGGAACTGAGGCAAAAGCACAGCTGTGTTGCCTCCTGTGCTGTGAGTAATAAGGAAGCTGAGGGACTTCCCTAGTGGACCAGGGGCTAAGAGTCCACCTGCCAACGCAGGGGACACAGGTTCGATCCCTGGTTCAGGAAGATTCCGCATGCCACAGGGCAACTAAGCCCATGCACCACAACTACTGAGCCTGTGCTCCAGGGCCTGTGCACCCCGACGGCTGCACCTGCATGCCCCAGAGCCTGCAGCAGGAGAAGCCCCCGCAATGAGAAGCCCACAAATCGCAACTTGAGACTCTGCTCGCCTCAACTAGAGAAAGTCCGCACGCAACACTGAAGAGTCAGTGCAGCCAAAAAAAGAAAAGAACTAAAAGAAATGAAAGTAAGGGCAAATCTGAGTAAGGCTGCCAAACCTAACTGCCTCACTGGCTTTTGATTGCTGGCTTCTAGCGGATTTTAAACTAAACTCCCAAGAGCTTCCTTATAGAAAACACCTCTGACATATGGGTCACTGGAGTAACGATTGCTTATCTTTCTGGAACTTGGAGCTAGATCTTGCCCGTTGGGACCAGTTGAGACCATGGACCATCTGAGTGGGCCTGAGTGAATGCTCGATGGATGACTTTTTGACAACATAGGGCCCAAAACTCCACCCTTAGAGCAGCTAATGAAGTCATTCTCTGAACATGCAGCCTGTAACAGGCCCGAAAGCTGAGTACTCTCGTGCAGACCAGCCGTGACCTCACTTTTCTTATCCGCAGTCATTTTTCCCCATGCCTCAGATCACCCTGCCCCTCTAACCCTTAAACATCCCTAAACCCCATCTTCTGGGAGGCAGATCTGAGATTTGTTCTCCCGACTCCTCACTTGGCTACCTTGCAAGTAAATTTCTTCTCTGTTGTAAGCCTCAGCCTTTCAGCATCTGGTGTGTTGCATGTCTGGCAAATGAACCTGGTCTGGTAATAATAAAGACTGTCTCTGACCCACAAGTTTTGTGTCTTCTGCCAGCATCTATGAAAGTGTGGCAGGATAAAATGTTAGCTTACACAGAAGGTAGAGCTTCAGACCATTCAAGGCGTGGGGGTAGGATTAGTCTCCTTGAGGAAGGTTTAAACTGAGGCCTAAAGAATAAGAAGCTGATAGTGGAGATTGATTGCCAGGAGAACCAACCACATAATTGGAGAGTGGTGTGCCTGGAGAAGGAGAGGAAGTGAGGAAGCATGGAGCCCTTTCCCCATGCCTTCCCCTACACATCTCTTCGCCTGGCTGTTGATTCACATCCTCTAATAGCCTTTATAATAAGCTGGTAATCTAGTGAGTACATGGGTTTCCCAAGTTCTGTAAGCCACCAGGTTAATCAAACCAAAGAGGGAGTCATAGGAACCTCTGATTTATAGGCAGGCAGAGGAACCTGGGCTTGAGATTGGCATCGGAAAGGGGAGCAGTCTTGCAGGACTGTGGGGTGTGTGGAATCCGATGCTATCTCCAGGTATATAGCCTCAGAATTGAGTTGAACTGAAGGACACCTCACTGATGTCAGAGAATTGATTGTTGGATGGTGTGGGGAAATTGCCCTCCCCAGACGCTGAAACCGTATGCCGAACACAAGTAAAGGAGTTGAGTATGTCCTGGGAGATAATTCTCCACGGTCCTCTCTTTTATCTACCTTCTTGCAAGATGCTTACATACCCTTTGTTCTAGACGCCAGAGCTGAAATTATTTTGGGCTGAGTTTTGAAAACATTCTAGTCAACCTCAGTGCACACTAAGTCCTGCCTCTAAGAACTGAGCCTGGCCAAGCCAGACTTGCTTCCCATAACACTCTTTTCTAAACTGTTTGCATAGTGAATAGTTTGAGAAGATATTAATGAAATACAGTCTTACTTTGGAGTAGAAACATGCTTGCTGTCTGTGCTATGCTTAGTTGTTCAGTCATATCCAACTCTTTGTGACCCCATGGACTGTGGCCCACAGGCTCCTCTGTCCAAGGCGATTCTCCAGGCAAGAATGCTGGAGTGGGTAGCCATTCCCTCCTTCAGGGGATCTTCCCAACCCAGGGATGGAACCTAGGTCTCCTGCATTGCTGGTGGATTCTTTACTATCTGAGCCACTAGAGAAGCCCAAGAATACTGAAGTGGGTAGCTTATCCCTTGTTCAGGGGAACTTCCTGACCCAGGAATCGAAGCAGGGTCTCCTGCATTGCAGGCGGATTCTTCACCAGCTGAGCCACCAGGGAAGCCCAGAAGCATGCTTACTATCCCATTATAGTTCCTTCCTATAATACAACTCATTGCATACAGAGGTGTTATCTGGCCCTCTTGGTATCACCAGATAGGAAGCAGAACTTGGAGAAACAATATGAAAAATGTTGATGGCTACTACTATTACTTTGAGAAATCTGGGTCTTCCACCAGCCTCTATGAAACTGTGGCAGGCTTACTTCATAGTTTGCAAGTAGGGTAAAATCTAATCCTTAATTCACAGTCCTTAAAAGTACTCTGTAAGATGTTAGTCAATGGGATTTTTAAAAATTTTATTGAAAGATAATTGCTTTACAGAGTTTTATTGTTTCTGTCAAACTTCAACATGAATCAGCCATAGGTATACATATATCCCCTCCCTTTTGAACCTCCCTCGCATCTCCCACCCCATCCCACCTCTCTAGACTGATACAGAGCCCCATTTGAGTTTCCTGAGCCATACAGCAAATCCTCATTGGCTATCTATTTTACATATGGTAATGTAAGTTTCCATGTTACTCTTTTCATACATCTCACCCTCTCCTCCCCTCTCCCCATGTCCATAAGTCTATTCTCTATGTTCGTTTCTCCAGTCAATGGGATTTTATAGTTCCATATTTTGGCTATAGTGTATAGCCATATATCCATATTTATTTGGTATAGTTACCTACACATCTCTAGAAAATAGTGCCATAAACTGAGGAAATCAAGCCATCTACTCCCAGAGTGATAGCTGGTACAATGAGGGGAAAAAAAATGCTACAAATAATCACTAGTTTTCAAGGAGCCTACAATATTGGTTGCATAACTGCAGAGTGGTTTAATGGAAACCATGTGGATTTGGTGAAGTTGAGTCCCAGTTTTGCCCCATACCACCTGTCTGAAACTGTACAAGCCACCTGTACAAGCAGATTTCATCTGCTCTGAATTCATCATTCATTAAACAGAGATAATACAACCTACACCATATAGTTCACATGAGTATAAAATGAGATGATAGCATTTAAATAATAGTAACAAATTTTTCTACCAAGCCACTCTTAAAATTGAACAACTATAGCTCTCCTTAAGAAAGCTAGCTGTTGAAGAAGATGGATAAACATTTTCAAGATGAGTTTGTTCTTGACCTAAAACTTTTTATTGTTGGGTCACTGACAGAAATTTGTCCATTTGTGACAACCTTAGTTTGATCTTTCTCAAAGTTTTGCCAAACTCAGGGAAAATGGTGAGACCAAATAAATGCATTAGATGTTAAAATACAACCCACTTCCATCTAGAGGCAAAAGGACTTTCTTTCCCATAATCAATAACATCATATATCCTATAATATTGGTAGCCAATACTTGAAAAACTATTGCAGTAGAACCACCGTGACTGTCTGTATCTCTAGATAATCCCTAGAAGCACAGCCACAGAAATTCAGGAAAATGAAGCCATATGTCAATTCCCCAAAACAGGCTGAATGCCAGTTTCTTAAAATGCAAGTAGCAGGTGAGGTTTTTGTTTCTGCTTTTAAATAGCAGTGAAACATCCTCATTCTCAGACTGATGAAGCCCAGGTACATGGCAAAGCCCAGTTCTAAGCTGCTTCTTTAGAGCTTTCAATCTTCCGTGATTTCTGAGCAAATAAAGGTGCCTTTCCATTCCACCGTGATGTTTTTCTGGCACTTGCTTGAGATTATGATAAATCAGCGAAAACCTGATTAATTAAAGCCTCAAGCAGAAGATAATCAAGTGCTTTGGCCTGATGTTTCTTTGCTATTTTGTGGATAGGAATAATTAATCTGAGAGGCCAATGGACTTTGTTATGGGAAGCAAGCCTGGCTTAGCCAAGCCCAAGTCTTAGAGCCAGGGCTTAGCAGTCACTGGGGTTGACTTCAGTTCAGTTCAGTCACTCAGTCGTGTCTGACTCTTTGCGACCCATGAATCACAGCACGCCAGGCCTTCCTGTCCATCACCAACGGGTTGACTTAAGGTATTTTTAAAACTCACCCAAGAGTAATTTCAAATTCGGTATCTGACCCTTCTTCCTTTCACCTTCATTCCTTCACCCTGTACGTACTTTCTACCATGACCTATCACTTCATGCCACTTACTGGTTTATCCATTAGTTTCCCTCCTTAAAATCAGGAACTGTATTGATTTAACTATTAACCTAACATAGTTGTTTAATGAAATTTTTCATTTTTAAGTAGAATGAATCAGAAAATAAAATATAGTAACTTGTCTGATAAAAAAAAAAATTACACTCCAAAATACAAGCAGAGAAACGGCCATCAGGCATTCTGGCAGTAAGCTAAGTGAGTCAGATTTGCATTTCAAAACTCTAATTAAAGTTCCTTTCTCCTTCCCCCCCTCCCCCAAAAGGGTCTAGCCCTAGGACTATTTAGGAGAACCCAGAAGAAAAAGCTGAAGCCTTTGCCTTCTTTCTTGCACCTCTAATTACCAGAGCACAAAATAAAGCTTAGATTTTAGGACTATGAAAGGCTAGAGATCCCCGAGGGTGGCTGGACAAGTCCCTGTACCTCAGAGCTCCTGGGGTCCAAGCAGACAGACTGGAAGACTTGCTCCTCACAGAATTCTGAGAGAGCAGACCATGAAGTTACTTCATCCTAAAGAGGTTTTCTCAAAATACCTATTCACTCTTCGAAGAGCCACATATTGGTCTGTGGTTCCAGTGATCAGGGTGAGCATCAGAAGATCTTTATCAAGCCAAGTGCCCAACTGTATTCATGCTCTCGGTTTTGCACCTTCACAGGTAATTTTAACTATTAAAGATACTTCGTCATTTAATTCATGTTCAACATTTTCAGCCAGCATTCCTTTCTCCCATGATCTTATGTGGTTCTCAGACATAAATATATTCAACCAAAACAAATTCAATAAAAACAAAACCAAAATGTGTGGTTTGTACACACAGTAAACATTAATCATATCTAACATTTTCAGAACTCCACTGAACCCAGAATTAGCATCTTTACAGAGTATCCTTGGTGGCTCAGACAGTAAAGAATCTGCCTGCAATGCAGAGACCTGGGTTCAATCCCTGCGTCAGGAAGATCCCCTGGAGAAAGGAATGGCAACCCACTCCAGTATTCTTGCCTGGAGAAGTCCATGGACAGAGAAGCCTGGTGGGCTACAGTCCTTGGGGTCACAAAGATCTAGAAAATGACTGAGTGACTAACACTTTCATATACTTTCATAAGAGAGAGATGCTTCTGATGAGTTAAGGATTATTAATTATTTCCCAAATCCCTTTTTACCAAAAACAACAGAAGTACAGGCAGCACTACATATCAGTGAGACTGAGTAGGAAGTCAGGGGGCTATTCCAGTAGGTAGCAAACCCAATGCCAAGAGGCACTGAGCATCAGGAGGACCTGATGGAAGAAAGCAGTGACCTCATGGGAAGGCATTCTAAAGAGAAAGGACAAAGGAGTCCCAGGAGCAATCTAGGATCCAAGCAATAGAGATACTAGGGAACTTTTAGGACCAGGACCCTATTACAAATAAAGGCTTGATCGCAAGAAACAATGAGGAGCCCATTTAACTGAAAAGGGCACAGGGAAGAGCAGACTCATTCTCCTCAAGCAAGAAGCCTTTCTGGTAGGACCTGCATTGGACTCTGTCTGCAAGTGAGTATTAGGAAGACCCAGCAGTAGACAGTAGAGTTCCTGTAGCGATAGACCCTGCTGCCTCCCAAGTATTGGGATGGGAGAGACAGCAGATGAGCAATTTACCTCCTAAAAGACACCTCCTTGAAATAGGAAATTTGGAAAGTCTCTCAAAATGAGCATCACCATCTTGCTAAGGAGGAAACATCACAGGCAGTCTAAGAACATATAAGTCCCCTACCTATGAACCTTCAATTCCAGAACTTTCAAAGATGTGAACGTACATCTGGTTCCAACAAGGAACCAGAACCTGTGCCATCAACATCAGGCCTGAGTGAAACTGCAGCTTGCCCTCTATTGTCTTCCATCTATTGCTGTTGCTCCTTCAGCTCTGCCATCTCCCACCCCCGCCCCCCAATTAGTAACACGTCCATCCTCTTCACTGGATGCCAACCCCTGTATGCCAGCTGTTGTACTGCACTACTGTACTTTTCAAGGTATCGTAGTATAAGATTAAAAATGTATTATTTTTGTGTTTGTTTTTTATGTATTATTTGTGTGAAAAATATCATAAAATTATTACAGTACAGTCCTATTAATATATAGCCAATGGTGTTAGTTGGCTGCCTAGGCTAACTCTGTTGGACTTCAAAACACATTGGACTTAGGAGGGTGACCTCAGGATGGAACTTGTCTGCATGCAGGGAACTTTACTGTACTCGTCTATTTGCAAACTGCCCTGCCTAGAGCCTCCCTCTCACTGATCGCGTATCTCTCTCTTGACCTTGGCACCTCTTCCTCTCTTCCCTTTCGCAGTCCTCTACCCCTCTTCTGCAGCCCATTGGCTCCCAGATACATAAGAAAGAGATGCTCTGTCCAACTACCACAGAAAGCAGTCACTTATCCTAACTCCAAAGTTCTGGGCTCCAAGTGAGCTCTTGTTAAAAACTTCCTGAAATTTTGAGGCGGTTTGAATGGAAATGTTGCTCATAGTCCCTTGTGAGATTAAAAAAAAAGAAAAAAAAAGCTTCTTCTATACTTCAAAAATAGCAGCAAACCTGGGAGAATACAGCAAGTTCCCTTCTGTATTTAACCAGGTGAGCTCTCAGAATTCAAAATAATCTAATTGAAGACTTCTGTTCTATTCATTAGGATATCCAGAAAGACTGGATAATCTCTACAAGACTATAAGATAAATAAGGCCAATGAGAAATCTCTGTCTTACTTATCGATGCAAGCCCAGTGCCCACACACTGGCTTATACATAAGACACTCGACAAATGTTGGTTTAATGAGTTAATGAATGATTTTCCTTTATTGACCTTTATCTGGATTTGGCAACTTTAAGTTAGAAAATTTCTTTAAAACCTGTAACTAAGACGCATCTTTAATTCACCTTTGTTGGAGATGAGGAACACATCTATGCCTCCATAGTACTCTTTGCTTACACACGCCCTCCTCTTCTATTATGATGTAAATTAACCCAAACCTTCAGCCTCTCCCTAGCAGTCTCAGAACCTTGAACTCTTAGTTCAGAATGCACAGGCTCTTATTATTCCCACATGTTCCCCATCTCACCGTGCATGAGCTTCTTCACTCTAATTTTATGCTCCTCTCCCTGTAACCTCTGGTCTAGCAAATAAGTCACTGCATTACTTTGTATTTTTCAATCTCTTTGTTTAAAATTTAATTATTAATAAGTGGTATCAGATATATTCTACATTGGTCCTAAAAGAAAATGTAATTTATGTGACTTGGAGTTCACATAAATAAGTTACTTTGCTATGAATAAACTTATACATTGATTTTGTTATAAAAACACTAAAAATAAAATCTGCCAGGAATAATGACAAATAGATTTAATTAATTTTGTGATTTATTCCATTTCAGTCTGTAAAGATCACTTTTTTACTCATTAATAGTATTATGTGCATAGCCCAAAACATAACACATGGTAATAATTTATACTGTTTCTTTGTCATTATGATCATCATAATCAAAATTATAAGATTGGTCATTTTCCTTTCTGCAGAGGAAAACATTTCTTAAAAATGTAGAAAAATATCCACTGAAATTCCTTCCTAACCCAGTAGCTTATATGCCTACTGCTTCTGTCACTCCTTGGTGGTGTTTTGTAAGAAGTGTAAAAAAGTGACAAGGGATATTGGAGGTAGTAAGTGATGTAATCCTCTTCCAAGAGTGGACTAAAACCTAGAGAGCTGAGAGGCCCGAGTTCTGCTCCAATCAGTACAATAGCGAGGTTCCTGCCCACTCTGCCCTATTGAAAGCCTTAGAATCACATGGCAAAAACATAAGGCTCATGTATTCATTGGCTGTCTTATGGCAGGAAGAGGATCCTGCCACGAACTCCAGTAATTATTACTACTATGCTAATTTTAGAGCAGGCCACCATATTACTCTCCCAATGCTCTTCATCCATTAGCTATAATCAGTATGAGTCTTTAATAGCATCTACATACACTGCAACTTTCTTGCCCAACTAACATTGAGAACAGTCACCTTTACAATGAGAGCTTGGGTTTTAGAGATGGACTGTCCTGCTTTGCAATCCTATCACTAACCTTGTACACCTAACCCAAACTCTTCTTGGGTCTGCAGCCTCTTGCATAGACTCTCACCTCAGTGCCCATGTGAGTGAGGTGATTAATTTTAGGAAGTTCCCAGCACAACTCATGGCAAAGTGTAGGAGCAGTGAAACACTATTTTAAAATAGCCATCCATTGCTGAATCATTTCCTCATGGAAAATTAGAGTTGTTCAAGGCTGAAGATGAAGAAGCAGCAACAAATGTTCTGGGCTGTCTTTTTCTTTTTCCTTTACAATTCACAAGTAGGCTTTTGAAGCCCAAAGAAGCAAGATATATGGGGTTATGGGATGAACTGTATGGCCCCCAAATTCATACACTGAAGTTCTAATTTCCAGTACTTCAGAATTTGATTGTATTTGGAAAAAGGTTAAATGAGGTCATTAGGGTGGGCCTTCATCCAGTATGACTGATGTCCTTGAGAGAGGAGGAGATTAGGATACACAACTATGGAGGAAAGACTACATGAAGAAATGGGGAGAAGATAGACACCTATAAGCCAAGGAGAGAGAGTTCAGAAGAAATCAACCCTGCTGACACCTTGATCTCAGACATCTAGGCTTCAGAACTGTGAGAAGATAAGCCGTTGTTGCTTAAGCAACCCAGTCCATGGTACTTTATTATAGCAGCCCTAGCAGAATAATACAGAGCGCTTAGTGAGTGAAGTCGCTCAGTCGTGTCCAACTCTGACATGTCCTACTACGCTTCTCTGTCCATGGGATTCTCCAGGCAAGAATACTGGAGTGGGTTACCATTTCCTTCTCCAGGGGATCTTCCTGACCCAGGGATCGAACCCAGGTCTCCCGCATTGGAGGCAGACGCTTTAACCTCTGAGCCACCAGCTTAGGCCATGATAATAGATCAAAAAGAATGAAGAATCCCCCAGACGCTCTGGCTCTACAGGAGACACACTGAGCATTGTTCAATCAGGCAGGGACTGGAAATGCGGAGTGCATTAGAACATTGGAGACTGATCCAGGATGAGGAGACCATCCGGGGGATGTACATCCTAGGGCATATCCATGGCAGGCAGTCCCTCTCCAGAGAGATTCAACAGTGGCTACTCCATCTCACTCCTTCACCATCACCTCCACCAGCATGGACATACATTTCAAGGCCAGCAAAGTACAATGTCAATCATGGAAGTCCACTATGGACTTGACTTAATATTTCACTTTCATCATAAATATCAAGAAAGGTTTTTTTAAGTAAAAATTCCAAATAATATTAATCTAGAGGAAGAAGGAATAGGCGCTGTCCAGGCAGATGAATTGTTTAATTTAGAAGGTCCTGGGAAGAAGTGGAAATTTTATTTAAAGACTGAAAAAGAATAATTCCTAAAGAAAGGCAAGTTCATTAGGGTAGATAGTGCTACACAGACATTTAGATGAAAGCTCTGGAGATTAATCTTCTGTTCAAATCCAGAAGATTTAATGAACTTCTTGAAAGAAAATCCTGGGAGAGGGCCTATTTGATACATAAAATTAAATTAAATTTTTTCTGGAATAGTTGAATTTTGAATGAGAACATTAAACTTGTCTGTAATCAAAAGTCATCTTGTTGGTTTGGAGATATAAAAAGACAATTTGTACTTCTTCATGCTAATCAATCATGCAGATATATTTTTCAAATGTTTCTATGGTATTATATTTAAAACCACTCAGTGTGAAATTATCATTTTAGTGAAATAAGTGAGTAAAAACTGTTTTGCCTTTACCATATTCTACTTATTCATTATTTTTCATTTAACTGAGACTATTTTTTTCAGTCACTTATTATATACTAGGCACTCTGTTAGGCACCAGGAGAACCCAATAAACAAGACAAGCTCTTCTCTGCTTTCGTGATGCTTACAGTCTCCCAGGTAGGCAGGCATTTAAACAAAGTCACATGAAAAATCATTTAAGAAAAGTAATACTGGGTCAAGATACAAATAACTAGGCCTGAATTTCAAGAAAAAAAAAAAAACTTGAAAGGAAAGAAAAAATCTCCAAACAAATTACATATCACTTTTAATATATAAAATTGTGTAATATAAAATTTAAAAATATAAAAGTTATGTACCTCATGTATCAACTCTCCTCCTTCAGGTTTCTTTTTAAATTATCACTTCTTTTAAAATTATCATCCAGAACTTCTGAAAGCTGAACTTTGCCTAAAAAAGTATCTCTTGCTTCGGGTTGTTTGTAAATTGGATGTATTTCTGAACATAGAGTCTAATCTTTCACATTTTGCTGGGAAATGGAAGAGAAGAAATCATTGCAAATCATGGGAGAATTCAGAAATGTGCTCCCATTTTGCAGGAAAGATCAGAGTGACAGGATCCCAACTAGCAATCCAGAGACTAATTTAAGGCTAAAACCTTAAAATACTCTCTTCTTCCTCTCAGGAAGCATATTTTGTATTAGTCAGGATTCTTAGTTGCAAGTTATAGAAGTTGACTCTGAGTGAAAAAGCACAGCAGGAGAGCATTTGTTTGTTTAAAGACATAGGGTTCTGTTCAGTTCAGTCGCTCAGTCGCTTAGTCGTGTCTGAATCTTTGCGACCCCATGGACTGCAGCACACCAGGCTTCCCTGTCCATCACCAACTCCCGAAGTTTACTCAGACTCATATTCATTGAGTTGGTGATGCCACCCAACCATCTCAACCTCTGTCGTCCCCTTCTCCTCCTGCCTTAAATCTTTCCCAGCATCAGGGTCTTTCCAGATGAGTCAGTACTTTGCATCAGGCGGCCAGCATCAGTCCTTCCAATGAATATTCAGGACTGATTTCCTTTAGAATGGACTGGTTGGATCTCCTTGCAGTCCAAGGGACTCTCAAGAGTCTTCTCCAACACCACAGTTCAAAAGCATCAATTCTTCGGTGCTCAGCTTTCTTTATAGTCCAAGTCTCACATCCATACATGACTATTGAAAAAATCATAACTTTGAGTAGATGGACCTTTGTTGGCAAAGTAATGTCTTTGCTTTTTAATATGCTCTCTAGGTTGGTCATAACTTTTCTTCCAAGGAGCAAGCATCTTTTAATTTCATGGCTGCAGTCACCATCTGCAGTGATTTTGGAGCCCAAGAAAATAAAGGCTGTCACTGTTTCCACTGTTTCCCATCTATTTGCCATGAAGCAATGGGACCGGGTGCCATGATCTTAGTTTCCTGAATGCTGAGTGTTAAGCCAACTTTTTCACTCTCCTCTTTCACTTTCGTGGAGGAGCCTGGTAGGCTGAAGTCCATGGGGTCACTAAGAGTCAGACACGACTGAGCGACTTCATTTTCACTTTTCACTTTCACGCATTGGAGAAGGCAATGGCAATCCACTCCAGTGTTCTTGCCTGGAGAATCCCAGGGATGGGGAAGCCTGGTGGGCTGCCGTCTATGGGGTCACACAGAGTCGGACACGACTGAAGCGACTTAGCAGCAGCAGCAGCAGCTTTCACTTTCATCAAGAGGCTCTTTAGTTCTTCTTCACTTTCTGCCATAAGGGTGGTGTAAACTGCATATCTGAAGTTACTGATATTTCCCTGGACAATCTTGATTCCAGCTTGTGCTTCATCCAGCTCAGCATTTCTCATGATATACTCTGTGTATAAGTTAAATAAGCAGGGTGACAATATACAGCCTTGATATACTCCTTTCCCGATTTGGAACCAGTCTGTTATTCCATGTTCAGTTCTGACTGTTGCTTCTTGACCTGCATACAGATTTCTCAGGAGGCAGGTCAGGTGGTCTGGTATTCCCAGCTCTTGAAGAGTTTTCCACAGTTTATTGTGATCCACACAGTCAACGGCTTTGACATATTCAATAAAGCAGAAGTAGGTGTTTTTCTGGAACTCTCTTGCTTTTTCAATGATCCAACGGATGTTGGCATTTTAATCTCTGGTTCCTCTGCCTCTTCTAAAACCAGCATGAACATCTGGAATCTCATGGTTCGCATACTACTGAAGCCTGGCTTGGAGAATTTTGAGCACTACTTTACTAGCGTGTGAGATGAGTGCAATTGTGTGGTAGTATGAGCATTCTTTGGCATTGCCTTTCTTTGGGATTGGAATGAAAACTGACCTTTTCCAGTCCTGTGGCTACTGCTGAGTTTTCCAAATTTGCTGGCATTTTGAGTGCAGCACTTTCACAGCATCATCTTTTAGGATTTGAAATAGCTTAACTGGAATTCCATCACCTCCCCTAGCTCTGTTCGTAGTGATGCTTTCTAAGGCCCACTTGACTTCACATTTCAGGATGTCTGGCTCTAGGTGAGTGATACATAGGGTAGATTACAGAATTTCCAGCTCCAGGTAATCTTCCAGGGAAAACATTGAAAATCACACTGTAGAACTGGTCTGATAAGGAAACAACTGCAGCAACCACTTCCATCACCAACACTACTGCCCTCCTGCCTTTTGTCACCAGGCCCAGAGTTCGTGTCTGGCATGGGTGCCACTGAGTGGCAGAGCCTGGATGACATGCCTATTTGAGTGTCCCTGCACCATTACTGAAATGCTTTAATTACTCTAACTTTACAGAGGAGGTTTTAACATTTGCCCTGTGGATCTTTGTTTAGTCTTATAATTTCTCTGTATCCTGCAATTTAGTTGTATCCCTTACAAATGGATGTTTTATTTTTTTATAGAGCCTGACGATTTTTATCTCTTAAATGAAAAGTTAGTCCATTTATGTTTATTATGATGACTAACATATGTGGACTTGTTGCTACAATATTATTTTGCACTTACATTTGAGCTGTGTTTTTTCTCTTTCCTTTTTTGATCTTTCAGTTAAACGAAATTTTTATATTCCTTTTCTTCCTTCTCTATTGTGGAAGTTCAGCACTGTATTTCAGACATGACTTAGTGACTGATCAACAACAACATTTAAAACATTTTCCTCCACCCACCCACTTTATCTGCACCATTCCCCACCTCAGTTTACAACCTTACATAATGTGTTTAACTGAAATTTTCTTTTAATTTACCATGCATGGGGATTTAATGAACTTCCTGAATCTAAGCATTGGTCAGTTAAGTTCAGTTCAGTCCAGTTCAGTCGCTCAGTCGTGTCTGACTCTTTGCGACTCCATGAATCACAGCACGCCAGGCCTCCCTGTCCATCACCAACTCCCGGAGTTCACTCAGACTCATGTCTATCAAGTCGGTGATGCCATCCAGCCATCTCATCCTCTGTCATCCCCTTCTCCTCCTGCCCCAATCCCTCCTAGCATCAGAGTCTTTTGCAATGAGTCAACTTTTTGCATGAGGTGGCCAAAGTATTGGAGTTTCAGCTTTAGCATCAGTCCTTCCAATGAACACCCAGGACTGATCTCCTTTAGAATGGACTGGTTGGATCTCCCTGCAGTCCAAGGGACTCTCAAGAGTCTTCTCCAACACCACAGTTCAAAAGCATCAATTCTTTGGCGCTCAGTTTTCTTCACAGTCCAACTCTCACATCCATACATGACCACTGGAAAAACCATAGCATTGGTATTTTTTACCAATTCTGGAAAATTCTCAGCTATTAAACAATACTTTACTCTTCCCCCTAATCTTTCTGTAATCAACTGCTTGACCAGATAATTAGATTATGATATAGTTAAAAAAAAGCCTCTTATATATGTCAACCATATTTTTTCATTTTCTTAATTATTTTATTTTCCATTTCTTACTGTTCTGGGTTTTTTTCTTTTTCTACCTACCAAGAAAATTTTAAGTGTCTTGCTCTTCTATTACACTTTCAACTCCCTCTTTAGTTTCTATAAATATATTAAACATGTTTATATTCTGTGAGCTTCCCAGGCGGCTCAGTGGTAAAGAATCTGCCTGCCAGTGATGGAGGTTCAGTCCATGGGGTCACAAACAGTCACACACGGCTGAGCATGCGCGCACGCACTCTGTGTTGATATTTAAAGAGTCCTCAGGTTTGTTTGTTTTTCTGCTAGCTCTGACTCATGGTACCTTATGTCTGCATGTATTTTGTGACATTTGTGTTACTCATGTAACTTAATCTTGACATGTGAGAAGTCCGAGGCCTAAAAGGAAGGTTTTCCTGAGACAATGTGTTTGCTTCTACTAGGCACTGTAATTCTGGGCATTACAATCCTAGAATGATTTTCAACGAAATCACAAATTAATGGATTTTGTTTATTTGTTTGCTACATAGATAGGATGAACCTAGACCACATATCTATATGAAGATTATAGTTATACATTTCCAAGGGATTGTTTTTTCCTCTCACTCAGCTGCATGTTAGGATAAGCAACATCCTTTACTGTTTCCTCCTGAGGAATGGTTTTATTTCTAGTTTATACCTACATTAAGGAGCTTCCCTGGTGGCTCAGACGGTAAAGCGTCTGCCTACAATGCGGGAGACCCAGGTTCGGTCCCTGGGTTGGGAAGATCCCCTGGAGAAGGGAATGGCAACCCACTCCAGTACTCCTGCCTGGAAAATCCCATGGACTGAGGAGCCTGGTAGGCTACAGTCCATGGGGTCGCAAAGAGTCGGACACGACTGAGCGACTTCACTTCACTTCACTTCACTTTAAGGATATAGAAACATTTGAGTTCCGGTGGCTCAGTAGTAAAGAACCCAACTGCCAGTGCAGGAGACACAGGAGACACGGGTTCAGTCCCTGGGTCAGGAAGATCCCCTGGAGAAGGAAATGGTAACCCGCTCCCAGTATTCTTGTCTAGGAAATCCCATGGACCGGGCAGCCTGGTGGGCTACAGTCCACAGGGTCACAAAGAGTCAGACGTAACTAAGCAACTCAACAGAAACAACAGAGTTAAATCTTAGAGATTTAACATTCTCATGTTGACTAAAAAAAACTCTTCACAGCTATCTTTTCAAATAATTCTCTTTCTCATTATTTTTCTATTATGAACCTCAGAATCTCCAATTAGGTGTATTTTAGATCTAGGTTTTGTCAGTATGTCCTGCATCTTGTGTAACCATCAAATTGTAAGCTCAAAGTCTCCATGGTTTGAGTGCTCTCAAGAAAAGAACAGCGTATCTGTGTATCCACCTCCCTAGGTTCCCATATTCACCGCTGTTCTCACTTCTAAGGATTTCTCACTGCTTCTCCTGGAAACATATTGCAACTCAGTAATACATATGAAATGTTTCAACCCTGAGGTCTAATATTAATAGTGTGCCTTGAGGATATTATTCTTTCAATTCTTAGAAAACAACATGGGCTTTCCAGGTGGCGCTGGTGGTAAAGAATCCGCTGGCCAATGAAGGAGATGCATGAAAGACAGGTTCAACCCCTGAGTTGGGAAGATCCCTGGACTAGGAAATGGCAACCTGCTCCAGTACTCTTGCCTGGAAAATTCCACGGACAGAAGAGGCTGGTGGGCTACAGTCCATGGGGCTTCAAGGAGTCGGACACAGCTGACTGATGGAGCACACAAGCTCTAATAGTTTTCAGTGATACAGCGTGTTCAAGGCATGGTCCTTCTAGAAGAAGACTTCTCTTTTTTCCATTTATTCTTTTTCTTCCTTTTTATAATACGGCTTAAAAGATATCTGTGGCAACTTATATGCCTTGGGAGTTAAGTTACCTATATAACAAATGTAAAAGTGGGTTGAATTAAAATCTGCAGTTTAACACGTTTATTGAGTTTACTTATGATATGTATATATGTTAAAGTTTGAGCAGCTAATTATCATACATGAGAGGACCTTTGTTATAAGCAAATACAGTCAGGAACTCCTCTCATACCTGATACATGCATATTAGGGAGAAGGGCTCCTTTTCCTTCTAAACCTCAAGCCACAATGATTTAAGACTGGGGTTGTGAGGGCCATTTTTGCTGCTACAAAACAACAACAACACATCAGAAAGTGTACCCAGACCACAAGGGAAGGAAAGTTACAAGATATAGCAAGATAGAATCCAAAAGATATTACATGAGTCCCCGCCATGCTTGAAGTTAGAACCACTCTGAAATTTCCAGTTAAACGAGTTAATAAATTCCTTCCTTTGCTTAAAATATTTTGAGTTGAGTGATTATCATTTGGAACAGAAGGTTCTGAAATATATATTTCAGCAGTAGCAGCTATCAAATACCAAAAGATACATATATTGGAGCATCATGCAGGAGACAGTCTTAATTTAATTTCCAGTCTATTTCTGAGCCAGAAGTTTTGTAGAGGAAGTAGCCAATGGGCAAATGTATAAATATTATATCTCACTGTCAGGAAGAACACTTGTGTTCTTTTAAATCATTCTAGTTTCCCCCTCCTGTTCTTTTCCAAGTATTTCTCGAGCCCAAGATTTCCAATTAGTTAATAAACTGTCTCCAGCTGTCCTCTTGTCAAATTTTAATAAAAGGAGGAAAATCAATTAGCATGCACCTGAATACATTTAGACAAGATTTTCAAGTGGATTTTTACTATAAAAACCTGAGCATCCCTATAAAAATAAGTCAATAAGCTTTGGGAATACAAGATTGGAAATGAAGGACTTTCACTTTTGCCTGGGTTAACAATAACAAATGAGCTACGTTATCAGAGAGGTGAATAACTGCTTAAGTGAGAATTTTCCTATAGAAATCAGTTACATTGTCTTATAGTGTTGAGAACAGTTTTTACTCTCAGGAAAAACCAAGAATAAAATGTCTCCTTACTACATGAATACGTGGGGGAGAAGGAAATGATTGCTTTTAATCCTCTTGAAAGGTCAGTTAATTTTCAGTGGGTTCTATCCTGTTTTGTCTCCCAATATTTTATCCACTTCATGTAGGCAGTCTTGGGAATGATGTATTGGCTCTTATCAAAAACCTAAGACGTCTAAGGCAAAACGGGAATTCAACATTTAATGTTCATGAGTCCTCAAAAACTTTATCTTTCTTTATCTGATCTATAAATATGCCTTATGATAAAGAAGACATAACACTTATTTGTTTCCTCCAAAAAAAACCAGAATGACATTAAACAAGCCCTGTGTGTCTCCATATCTGGGCTTTTGCCACATTCTTAGCTCATGTCTTTTGCCCTCCCTCTTATTTCTGAAACATACAAAATGACTCTTGCCTTAATACCTCTACATCTTAAATGTACATGGTTAGAACTTGCTATCCTCACTGAAATAATAATCCAAGTAGTTACATCTTATATAGTGCCAAGCACTGTACGGCTTTACTCATATTAATTCACTTATCATCAGAACCCTATGAGGCAGATATTACTATCATCTCCACTTCAAAGGTAAGAAAACAGAGGCAGAGGAATTTGCCCAAGATCACACAGTGATTAAGCAGAAGAGCTGTGGTTCAAGTTCTGCTGTACTGACTGCCTAGCACAGTATTTTTCACAGAAAGTAAAAAAGTTCCATCTTTAAGAGAAAAGTTGGTAAGCTGTCACAAAATAAATAGATTTAGATGAGTGTACACAACTTACTGTGCTCATAAAACTCAATTTAAAAACCTTCTCCATGACCATTTTCAGATTTTCCTCCTACTTATCCTTAATTCCCACTTGGAAATACTCTATACACTCTTATGTTATTTTTTACTTGTAAAATTATTTTCCTCAGACATCCTTGATTTTAATTGTGTGTATGATTTATTGACCCAGTGAAACTGCAGGCTCTCAAAAGTTAGAACATTTCAAAATTATCATCACAAAGCAGCTAATGCAGTGTTTTGTATGGAATACACATTTAATAATCACTTGTTAATTGACTTAATTTATCCTTTAGGCCAAAAGTGACTTCTACCTGAAGCATATAGTTCAAGCAATTGTCTCATATCTTTGGGGAAAAAGACAGGAATGATGGTGATGATGATAATGATAATATCTTATGGAAAAACCCAAACAGACTTTTGGCCAACTCAATATATAAGAAAAAAGAGAATCTAGTACTGGGTAGTTCTTTGTAAAATACCTGTTTTCCACAATAATTTTAATAATTAGCTCAACTCTCTTGCAAATATCCACTACCAATAACTAAATAACCACCTCCATATTTGTCATTTACACTAGGAGAATAAATGTAGCTTCTTCTAATCTCTAATTAAGGAAAATTTAACCTAAACAGCATAATAGAAAGCAGAGACATTACTTTGTCAACAAAGGTTCATCTAGTCAAAGCTATGGTTTTTTCAGTAGTCATGTATGGATGTGAGAGTTGGACTATAAAGAAAGCTAAGTGCCGAAGAATTGATGCTTTTGAACTGTGGTGTTGGAGAAGACTCTTGAGAGTCTCTTAGACTGCAAGGAGATCCAACCAGTCCATCCTGAAGGAAATCAGTCCTGAATATTCATTGGAAGAACTGATGCTAAAGCTGAAACTGCAATACTTTGGCCACCTGATGTGAAGAACTGACTCATTGGAAAAGACCCTGATGCTGGGGAAGATTGAAGGCAGGAGGAGAAGGGGACGATAGAAGACGAGATGGCTGGATGGCATCACCGACTCAATGGACATGAGTTTGAGTAAACTCTGGGAGTTGGTGATGGGCAGGGAGGCCTGGTGTGCTGCAGTTCATAGGGTAGCAAAGAGTCAGACACAACTGAATGACTGAACTGAACTGAACTGAAGGTAAAATAATGAGATGATACATTTAAACCTTCCTGAGCTCAGTGGAAAAACAATACACCTGTGCATTAATTCTTACAACATATTTTTATCATATATTTAGAATAATAATAATTAGATTGTAATAATAATAGCAAGAAGTAAACATGATGACAATCATCTAAATAGCAATATTCATCTAATTTTCTAACAGTTTAATACTTAAGCTCAAAAAAATACAATGATATTTTCTGGCCCCTTTCTCAGAGATGACATCATGGTGGAAAAGGTGGGCTCCTGAGTTAGATCTTCAGGCTCAGACCCTGGCCCTGTTCTCTGGGCAGCCTCAGTCAATCACGTTGCCCTGGGGTTCCTCTCCTGTAAGACAGTAACCACGATACCTATTTCATAGAGCTGTTGTGATGTTTAGATGACAGGCCAACCCCTGAGAAAAGCAAACTGTGTGTGAAAAGCACCCAGGGAGACTCAGCTACTATTTCAAAAGTGTTCTATTGATAACAGTCATATTTCCCTAACATTATCCAGTCACCAGGAAAAACCATTTAAAATCTAATTGTACCACAGAATTTGCACGCATGAGTAAAGACTTTGCCTGTTTGATAATGTTTTCCAAATGACCTCTTGGTCCTTCATTTCCCTGTGAGCATTTCAGAGAAGGAAATGGCAATGATAATTATTTACTGTTTGATGTAATTATTCTGTTTTGAATTCACATTTATTTATGTGCATTGTTATTTGCCTCATCAGGTCTTCTGTCAAATGTAACTATCATGTGTAATATCCTTCTATTAGTCTCCTGATGTAATGCATTTAAGACAGGCACGGTCATTTGTTTTGGTACTTCTAGGCAAGGAGATAATAAAATGAACCACAGAAGAAAAATCACATGGATTTAGAAATTCTGTGATGGTAAAACAATATCTTTTTTAACTTCTAAAGGGTTGTATACTTTCAATTTAATTCATTCCTCCTGAGACTCTTAATGTGGTATAATTTACATATTAATTGTTGCCTCTCAAAGTATTAATTGGTTACTTCAAATAAATTTGGTGGATTTTTAATTGTCCTAAGTGATGGGGTGAAAAAAATACAGTACGAAAATGAGCTACAGCCCACACAAAGAAGTTTCTGAAAGAACTTTCACGAGCTTAATGGATATTAAATCCATGGTTTTAGAAGAAATGAGCCTTATTTAGGAGCCAGTTTCCCGATCTTGTTGCAGTATATTTAATGCTTCTTTGTGTCAACCCAGATGCCAAGGGAAGTCTCAAAGGCTAGCAGGGCCTCACAAAAGGTCCGGACCAAGCTTTTGGATGATTCAGATCTTGACCTTAGTTGTCATCTGGTTAAATACAGATTTGTAATTTGGATTACAGCCTAATACAAAGCTATATTCCAAGACTATGTCAAATATTTCTATGTGGATCCCATCTCTCTAGTAGTTTCAAGTGTCCTGATAGATCAATATTTTCCTTTTCGCAAACCTTAATCTTTTTCTTACATGTTTTATTGAACAAGTTACCAGTGAAGCTTCAATTTATCTTCTCTTGACATTTAGAAAGTCTGGACTGCTGAAACTGCTATGGGATTTTATGAATGTCAAATCACCTCATAGTCATCAAGAAAAATAAGTGTATATTTGACTTGAGACTCTTCATAATTTTGTTAATTAATGGGTTATACTTGTTTTTTTCTTCTTAATCAAGAAACCAAATATAATTGCTTTTGCCGCAATTATCAATGTGCTATACTCCCAAGCTTTTTGACAAATGATTCTATAAAGGACAAATTGATTTTGCCATCATAATGAGTAACATAAATGCTTGATCAAAATAATTACCTCTATATTTCTGGCATTTTCATGTTCCTTCCTTGAGGGAAAAAAAAAGACTAAAATTTTTCCTAGTTACCTTCTTCCCAAAAATGTGGAATCACTGAGTGAACAGATTTTTGCTCTTAAAACACCTGCAAAAATAGTTATGGTCTTCTTCCAAAGAATTTTTATCCTGTGCAGCACTATTTAGCATTTAACACATCAAAGTCATGTCAAATTTTCCAATCTTCTAATCTTCCTTTCACCAGAGGTAGGTGGAATACTGAGTGGCATTATTACAATTCTTTCCAAAATCGGAGATCCTAAGATCTGCAAATGCCATACATGTGTAATAACTCTTCTTCACCTTTGTCCTTAATAAAAAGCTAAAATCACATCTGCACAGGCAAGGTTAACTCTCAAAAGGAGAAAAAAAAAAATTTAAGCTTCATATATGAGGCAAATAGCATGATCTTCGGAACCAGGGATGAGTGTAACTTGTCATAGTTATAGCTTAACTTTTTAAGCCTCTGACTCTTTATCCATGATACGCAAAATAACTATGAAATAATAATATCCAGCTTCCAGAACTATTCTGAGGCTTGTGCTATGCTGCGTGTTCAGTCACTCAGTTGTGTCCGCCTCTTTGTAACCCTATGGACCTACAGCCTGTCAGGTTCCTCTGTCCCTGGGATTCTCCACGCAAGAATACTGGAGTGGGTTGCCATTTCCTCCTCCAGGGGATCTTCCCAATGCAGGGATCGAAGTGGCAACTCCTGCATTGCAGGCAGATGCTTTTACCACTGAGCCACTGGTTGAGATAATCCACCACAGAAGATGGGCACCTAATAGACCTTTCAATAAATGGCAGCTATTTTTATTAAATTTTTTCCTGGACAAAACTCTTCAGTTCCACCAAGGCCATTTAATTTGACTAATGTAAACAAAACCAGGAGTTCAAGTGACAAAAGAAAAGAAAATAATATCGGTTTCAGCTGAATCAGATCTCACACAGAACAGGAAAGGACTGTCCAGAGGAAGGAAATAGAGCTGAGCTGATTACCCTCTGAAGTGAATCCTACAGAGAGTCATCTGGATAATTATTTGTTTCATTCATACATCACAGAATCAGCAATTTAGCCCTTCCACTCAGCCACTTTCTTTTCTTTATCCTTTCTTATATTTTCCAACTTCATAGGTATATTTACATGAAAGTCAATCAACACTGTAGGAGGCAATAAGGTAACTATATGTAATTTTGAGTTAGGGTAGTCTGAAATCAGGACTGAATTCTGAATTAGCCAGATTGCCTGCTTACAGTGCCCATGTACACCAAAGCCAAAATACTTGCTCAAATACTTTATTAGGAAATTGTTTTTCCTAATCAGGGCTACCCTGATGGCTCAAATGGTAAAGAACCCGCCTGCAATGCAGGAGACCAGGGTTCGATTCCTGGGTTGGAAAGATCCCCTGGAGAAGGGCATGGCAATCCCTTTTCATGGCAAATACTTTTCAATATTCTTGGCTAGAGAATTCACAGACAGAGGAGCCTGGCGAGCTATAGTCCATAGGGTCGCAAAGAGTCTGAGGGACTAACACATAACACTTTGTAATTGATCCCAAAACTCTTATGATAGAGATAAGAGGTTATATGAAGTCTACCTGTGCTTACTTAGAAGCTATATTATATTAAAATTATACATTGTCAACCCTGGCTTGTGGAGGTTTGCCTGGAGTCTGTGCATAGTGAGGGCATAACTGGGCTGGAGTCAATGGAGAAAGATCTCCAGCCAGCTGAGCACCAGTGGAATACTGGCAAGGGCCTGTACCACCACCATGATTCCAGCTCGTTCTATTAAATCTAGAGTGTCATTCACGACTGCTGATCCAACCATGAGCAGCTGCATGACTTTGCAGCCAATAAGGCTACTGGGAGGATACTGCCCACACTGCAACCAAAGATGGAAAATAGACCTCCTCAGACTGCAAAGCACCACCCACTGTTGTGCTCTAGTTTTAACAGACAGCAAGTTTCCCATCTTTTGTGGCTTATTAAACCTGGACGATTCTGAAAACCTTTGATAGCTTACAGCTATGGTAGCCATAAACGAGGCCTCATCACAGTCGTCCACGACTCACCAGAGAGCCCTCTGATTCCTACCTTTCATTTCAACTGTGCTAGCACCTGATTTAATCATTTTTATATTTCTACAAAGGCTTAATAATTATATGTAATGGTCACATAATACTCTATTAGAAGGTGGGGAACCCATATTCCTCTACAGTTGGACATTTCAATTACTTTTCCTGTGAAGAAGAATGTCCTTTATCAAAATTTCCTTCTCGGGGGAAAAAAATACAAACTACTGAATCAAAGGACATCACTTTTACAGTTTTTGATGTGAAACACTAAAAACACTAACTCACATGACCATTTTATCTACTACTGTGGGCAAGAATCCCTTAGAGAAATGAAGCAGCCCTCATAGTCAACAAGAGTCTGAAATGCAGTACTAGGGTGCAATCTCAAAAATGACAGAATGATCTCTGTTCATTTCCAAGGCAAACCATTGATTATCACAGTAATGAAAGTCTATACCCTAACCAGTAATGCTGAAGAAGCTGAAGTTGAACAGTTCTAGGAAGACCTACAGGACCTTATGGAACTAACGCCCCCAAAAGATGTCCTTTTCATTATAGAGGACTAGAATGCAAAAGTAGGAAGTCAAAGATACCTGGAGTAACAGGCAAATTTGGCCTTGGAATACAAAATGAAGCACGGTAAAGGTGAGCAGAGTTTTGCCAAGAGAATGCACTGGTCATAGCAAACACCCTCTTCCAACAGCAACACAAGAGAAGACTCTACACATGGACATCACCAGATGGTCAATACTGAGATCAGACTGATTATATTCTTTGAAGTCAAAGATGGAGAAGCTCAACACAGTCAGCAAAAGCGAGACTGGGAGCTGACTGTGGCTCGGACCATTAACTCCTTATTGCAAAATTCAGACTTAAATTGAAGTAAGTATGGAAAATAACAAGACCATTCAGGTATGACCTAAATCAAATCCTTTCTGATTATACACTGGAAGTGAAAAACAGAGTCAAGGGATTAGATCTGACAGACAGAATGCCTGAAGAATAATGGACAGAGGTTTGCGACATAGTACAGGAGGCAGTGATCAAGACCATCCCCAAGAAAAAGAAAATGCAAAAAGGCAAAATGGTTGTCTGAGGAGGCCTTACAAACAGCTGAGAAAAGAAGAGAAGCTAAAAGCAAGAGGAAAAAAAGAAAGATAAACCCATTTGAATGCAGAGTTCCAAAGAATAGCAAGGAGAGATAAGAAAGACTTCCTCTGTGATCAGTGCAGAGAAATACAGGAAAACAATAGAATGGGAAAGACTAGAGATCTCTTCAAGAAAATTAGAGATACCAAAGGAACATTTCATGCAAAGATGGGTGCATTAAAGGACAGAAATGGTATAGAGCTAACAGAAGCAGAAGATACTAAGAAGAGGTGCCAAGAATACACAGAACTATGCAATAAAGATCTTCATCACCCAGATAATCACAATGGTGTGATCACTCACGTAGAGCCAGACATCCTGGAATGTGAAGTCAAGCAGGCCTTAGGAAGCATCACTACGAACAAAGCCAGTGGAGGTGAAGGAATTCCAGTTGAGCTATTTCAAATCCTGAAAGATGATGCTGTGAAAGTGCTGCACTCAATATGCCAGCAAATTTGGAAAACTCAGCAGTGACAACAGGGCTGGAAAATGTCAGTTTTCATTCCAATTCTGAAGAAAGGCAATGCCAAAGAATGCTCAAACTACCACACAACTGTACTCATTTCAATGCTAGCAAAGTAATATTCAAAATTCTCCAAACCAGGCTTCAACAGTACATAAACCATGAACTTCCAGATGTTCAAGCTGGATTTAGAAAAGGCAGAGGAACCAGAGATCAAATTGCCAACATCTGTTGGATCTTAGAAAAACAAGAGAGTTCCAGAAAAACATCTACTTCTGCTTTATTGACTATGCCAAAGCCTTTGACTGTGTGGATCACAAGAAACTGTGGAAAACGCTTCAAGAGATGGGAATGCCAGACCACCTGACCTGCCTCCTGAGAAATCTGTATGCAGGTCAAGAAGCAACAGTTAGAACTGGACATGGAACAGCTGACTGGTTTCAAATAGGGAATGGAGTATGTCAAGGCTGTATATTATCACCCTGCTTATTTAACTTACATGCAGAGTACATCATGTGAAATGCCAGGCTGGATGAAGCACAAGCTGGAATCAAGATTGCCTGGAAAAATATCAATAACCTCAGATTTGCAGATGACACCAGCCTTATGGCAGAAAGTGAAGAAGAATTAAAGAGCCTCTTGACGAAAATGAAAGGGGAGAGTGAAAAATTTGGCTTAAAACTCAACATTCAGAAAACTAAGATCATGGCATTCATGAAGTGATGGCAAATAGATGGAGAAACAATGGAAACAGTGGCTGACTTTATATTTGGGGGCTCTCAAATCAGTGCAGATGGTGATTGCAGCCATGAAATTAAAAGACACTTGCTCCTTCGAAGAAAAGCTATGACCAACCTATTCAGTTCAGTTCAGTTCAGTTCAGTTCAGTCGCTCAGTCGTGTCCAACTCTTTGCGACACCATGAGTCACAGCACACCAGGCCTCCCTGTCCATCACCATCTCCCGGAGTTTACTCAGACTCACGTCCATCAAGTCTGTGGTGCCATCCAGCCATCTCATCCTCTGTCGTCCCCTTCTCCTCCTGCTCCCAATCCCTCCCAGCATCAAAGTCTTTTCCAATGAGTCAACTCTTCACATGAGGTGGCCAAAGTATTGGAGTTTCAGCTTTAGCATCATTCCTTCCAAAGAAATCCCAGGGCTGATCTTCAGAATGGACTGGTTGGATCTTCTTGCAGTCCAAGGGACTCTCAAGAGTCTTCTCCAACACCACAGTTCAAAAGCATCAATTCTTCGGCACTCAGCCTTCTTCACAGTCCAACTCTCACATCCATACACGACCACAGGAAAAACCATAGCCTTGACTAGGCGGACCTTAGTCAGCAAAGTAATGCCTCTGCTTTTGAATATGCTATCTAGGTTGGTCATAACTTTTCTTCCAAGGAGTAAGCATCTTTTAATCTCATGGCTGCAGTCACCATCTGCAGTGATTTTGGAGCCCCAAAAAATATTACATCATATTAAAAAGCAGAGACAGTACTTTGCTGACAAAGGTCCATCTAGTCAAAGCTATGGTTTTCCCAGTAATCATGTATGGATCATAAAGAAAGCGGAGTGCTGAAGAATTGATGCTTTTGAACTGTGGTGTTGGCGAAGACTCTTGAGAGTCCCTTGGACTGCAAGAAGATCAAACCAGTCCATTCTAAAGGAAATCAGTCCTGAATAATCATTGGAAGGACTGATGCTGAAGCTGAAACTCCAACAATTTGGCCACCTGATGGATAGAACTGACTCATTAGAAAAGAACCTGATGCCGGGAAAGGTTGAAGGCAGGAGGGGAAGCGGACAACAGAGAATGAGGTGGTGGATGGCATCACTGACTCGATGGACATGAGTTTGAATAGGCTCCAGGAGTTGATGGTGGACAGGGAAGCCTGGCATGCTGCAGTCCATGGGGTCACAAAGAGCTGGACATGACTGAACGACTGTACTGAAATGAACTGTACTAAAATTCTTTCCAAAGAGTTGAGCCTGTTTACAATACAAACAAAATCAATTAAAAATATCCATCTCATTTTGCATCCAGCAACAATGGATTGTTTCAAATATTTGATTAAAATATGCCAATTTATTGTTTTAGTATGTATTACTTTGATATTAATATTTCTTCCTATTGCTTTTTACAAATCTTCATATTTTAAATATATTAACACTATTTCTGATGTATGCTGAAAATATTCTTCCCCAATGTCTGCTTTGGCTTTTTTTTTTTTTGTAGCAGTTGTTTTTGTGCCTCAAATTCTAGTCTTAAATTAACAAACATTAACTGAGAGCTTTACTGTGTGTCAGGCATTTAAGGAACATGCAGGGACTGCAAGATGGACATGGCTGCTGTTCTCGTTCAGTTGCATCCAAGAGGAAAATGTAATGATCAAGAATGCATTACACATGGGATTGAGTTTCTAAGCTTCACAGGAAACCATCAGTTTAAGCCTCGTTGACTAGACCTGTATCACACTGCCATACTAGGAGCAAGAAAACTTAGTGAAGCATTTCTGTTTACCTGGGCACAATGACACTCTGAAGAATACCAAGGGCTTCTCAATAAGAAAAAAGCCAGAAGAGATATTAGGAAGGCATCTAACAGTGTCCACCTCAAGAAGACTATCTACAAAAAAATAATAGTTGCTGTAATGAGTACAATATAAAAGGTATGATGCTGCTAGTAAGGAATGAGGACTAATGAGGAATGAAACTATATTAGATAGGATGTTTCTCTTATTACACAGGGAAGCCTCTTAAAGAGGTGATAAAGTGTGATGAGAAGGATGAGAAAGAGTCAGTCTTAGAGGCAGAAGGAATTAAAAATGCAAAGGTTTTGAGGCAGAAAAAACTTTTTTTCACAGAACTAAAAGGCTAGTGGAGCCGTGAGTGCAGGGGAAAGGGCCATAAGATGAGGCTGTGTGTGCTGTGCTTGGTCACTCAGTCATGGCCGACTCTTTGTGTCCCCATAGACTATAACGTGCCAGGCTCTTCTGTCCTTGGACTTCTCCATGGAAGAATACTGGAGGGTTCCCATCCCCTCCTCCAGGGGATCTTTCCAACCCAGGGATCGAAGCCAGGTCTCCTACATTGCAGGTGGATTCTTTACTGTCTGAATCACCAGGGAAGCCCAAGATGAAGCTGCAGAGGGGGTCAAAGTCTGGGTCTTTAAAGGCCATGGTGGCAACCCACTCCAGTGTTCTTGCCTGGAGAATCCCAGGGATGGAGGAGTCTGGTGGGCTACCGTCTATGGGGTCGCAGAGTCAGACATGACTGAAGCGACTTAGCAGCTGCAGCAGCAGAGTGCTTTGATTTTCCAGTAAGGGACAATCTTTGGTGTGATGTCTTACATAATCTGATTTACATAATAGGAAGATTATTCCAGCTGCTATTTGGAAAAAGGGTTGTAGAGGACAAAAGTGGAAGTGAGGGTCTGGATCTCATTCTGTAAAGGTCCAGATGAGAAAGAGTGATTTTCTTGACCAAGATGGTGGAGTAGCGATGAGGAGAGGAAATACGGTCATTATAAATCTCAGGGAAAAAATTACCAGGATATGCTGATCAATGCAAAGAAATAGAGGAAAACAACAGAATGGGAAAGACTAGAGATCTCTTCAAGAAAATTAGAGATACTAAGGGAACATTTCATGCAAAGATGGGCTCGATAAAGGACAGAAATGGAATGGACCTAACAGAAGCAGAAGATATTAAGAAGAGGTGGCAAGAATACACGGAAGAACTGTACACAAAAGATCTTCACGACCCAGATAATCATGATATGATCACTCATCTAGAGTCAGACATCTTGGAATGTGAAGTCAAGTGGGCCTTGGAAAGCATCACTACGAACAAAGCTAGTGGAGGTGATGGAATTCCAGTTGAGCTGTTTCAAATCCTGGAAGATGATGCTGTGAAAGTGCTGCACTCAATATGCTAGCAAATTTGAAAACTCAGCAGTGGCCACAGGACTGGAAAAGGTCAGTTTTCATTCCAATTCCAAAGAAAGGCAATGTCAAAGAATGCTCAAACTACCGCACAATTGCACTCATCTCACATGCTAGTAAAGTAATGCTCAAAATTCTCCAAGCCAGGCTTCAGCAATACGTGAACCGTGAACTTACTGATGTTCAAGCTGGTTTTAGAAAAGGCAGAGGAACCAGAGATCAAATTGCCAACATCCGCTGGATCATGGAAGAAGCAAGAGAGTTCCAGAAAAACATCTACTTCTGCTTTATTGACCATGCCAAAGCCATTGACTGTGTGGATCACAATACACTGTGGAAAATTCTGAGAGAAATGGGAATACCAGACCACCTGACCTGCCTCTTGAGAAACCTATATGCAGGTCAGGAAGCAACAGTTAGAACTGGACATGGAACAACACACTGGTTCCAAATAGGAAAAGGAGTATGTCAAGGCTGTATATTGTCACCCTGCTTATTTAACTTCTATGCAGAGTACATCATGAGAAACGCTGGACTGGAAGAAACACAAGCTGGAATCAGGATTGCCGGGAGAAATATCAATAACCTCAGATATGCAGATGACACCACCCTTATGGCAGAAAGTGAGGAGGAACTCAAAAGCCTCTTGATGAAGGTGAAAGAGGAGAGTGAAAAAGTTGGCTTAAAGCTCAACATTCAGAAAACGAAGATTATGGCATCTGGTCCCATCACTTCATGGGAAATAGATGGGGAAACAGTGGAAACAGTGTCAGACTTTATTTTGAGGGGCTCCAAAATCACTGCAGATGGTGACTGCAGCCATGAAATTAAAAGACGCTTACTCCTTGGAAGAAAAGTTATGACCAACCTAAATAGTATATTCAAAAGCAGAGACATTACTTTGCCGAGTAAGGTCCATCTAGTCAAGGCTATGGTTTTTCCAGTGGTCATGTATGGATGTGAGAGTTGGACTGTGAAGAAGGCTGAGCGCCGAAGAATTGATGGCGTTTGAACTGTGATGTTGGAGAAGACTCTTGAGAGTCCCTTGGACTGCAAGAAGATCCAACCAGTCCATTCTGAAGGAGATCAGCCCTGGGATTTCTTTGGAAGGAATGATGCTAAAGCTGAAACTCCAGTACTTTGGCCACCTCATGCGAAGAGTTGACTCATTGGAAAAGACCCTGATGCTGGGAGGGATTGGGGGCAGGAGGAGAAGGGGGCGACAGAGGATGAGATGGCTGGATGGCATCGTGGACTTGATGGACGTGAGTCTGAATGAACTCCGGGAGATGGTGATGGACAGGAAGGCCTGGCGTGCTGCGATTCATGGGGTCGCAAAGAGTCGGACACGACTAAGCGACTGAACTGAACTGAACTGATGCTGACAGTTGGATTCTGAAGAAAGAGAAGAAATCAAGAATGGGTCTAAGATTTCTGGCTTGAACAATCAGAAGACAGGTGGACTTGCTATTTACCAATAGGATTTGTGACTCAGATGGTAAAGAATCTGCCTGCAATGCAGGAGACTCAGATTCAATCCCTGGGTCAGAAAGATTCCCTGGAGAAGGGAATGGCAACCCTCCCCAGTATTACTGCCTGGAGAATTCCATGGACACAAGAATCTGGTGGACTACAGTCCATGGGATTGCAAAGAGTCAGACATGACTGAGCAACTAAAACACAAACAAAACAACAACAACAACAACAACAACAACAACAAAAATAGGATTGACAATGGCGAGGGTAGAGAAATCAAGAGCTTAGGATAAGACGTGTTAAAATTAGAGCTTCTATTAACCCTTCAAATGGAGAGATCAAGCAGGCAGTTTAAAACACTATAAGCCAAAAGCTCAAAGGAAAAATCAAAGCTAAATATATGGATATGAAAATCAGCAAGATATAGATAACATTTAGAGGTATGAGTATCAGTAAGATAATAGATAGAGAACGTATGCAAAATAGAAGAGGGCTCAGGAAAGGCAATAGAAATATTTAATGAGGAAAAAAGTTCTCAGCAAAAAGACTGAGAAAGAGCAGTTAGAGAGTTAAGAGGAATACCAGCAGAGTGTGGTGTCACTGAAGAAAAAAGAGGAATGTTTCAAAAAAGAGACAGAGATAGCTCTTTCCAAAGTTCACAGGAGACAAAATAAGGGGAGAATGGAGATGTGTACTTGTATAGACTTATCCATAAGTGTATATAAGAGGACTAACTCAATAAAATGCTTGCTGCTGCTGCTAAGTCGCTTCAGTCATGTCCAACTCTGTGCGACCCCAGAGACGGCAGTCCACCAGGCTCCCCCGTCCCTGGGATTCTCCAGGCAAGGACACTGGAGTGGGGTGCCATTTCCTTCTCCAATGCATGAATGTGAAAAGTGAAAGTGAAGTCACTCAGTCATGTCCGACTCCATCCATGGGATTTTCCAGGCAAGAGAACTGGAGTGGGGTGCCATTGCCTTCTCCGAATAAAATGCTTAGACTCAAAAACACAGCAATGATACAAGTCTTAGAACTTACCTGATCCAATCTCTTCAAGTCAACAAATAAGAAAACCCAAACCAAGAGTGGTTAAGCAATTTGCCCATAACTTGTCCATAATTATTGGCTATGTAGGAAGAGATCTGAAACTAAAACCCATTCCATCATTTTCCGTATTTTTGTTTTCAGAAATGGACATGGAGGGATAAGGAAAATGTTTAATTGCTTAAATGCTAAGAAAGCTTCCTGTAGCTAAGCCAAAGGTTTAGACTTTCATTAAAAGGAATAGAGAGAGAGATTAAATGTTGATAGTGAACATACCTGTATTGAATCCATACAGACATAACTATTATACACATCTTTCCAAATAATAAAACATGGATGACTCAATGACAATGATTAGGCGGAAAGCTAGAGACAGAAAGTCCTTGTTTGCATCAGTATCCCAAGCCAGGAAAACAACTTACTTGCCTATTTGCTTGCTTCCTACTCACCCTATCCAGCTCAAGAACATGTAAAGTTGAAGGCTCTAGTGAAACAACATATTTTCTTACTTCCATATGGCTTTAAACATTCCTGCTACCAGTCATAAGCAACACTAAAGAAGACATTATTGACAAGTCAATGCAAGACTATTGTGAAGCACATCCCACACTAACAGCTTCTAATATGAGCTCTTTGTATAATACCAGACATCACCATGTTCTGCTAATGTTTCAGTCATCAATCTAAAATGATAAACAATGTACAACAAGTATAATATTTCTTACAATCTTAAATTTTACTGGCTTTTAATTCCATCATATACTGTAGAGTCATGTTCTTTCTAGGAAGTAATCACATTGACAATTCACTGCAAATATTGATTAAGTCTTTAATGAATCATATAGTAGATTCTTAGATAGTTTCCTAATGAAATCTCTCTATAAGAGGTTAATTTCTTATCTGATTTTTCTCTTACCCAGAGTTTTCACATTCTTGAGAAGTTACTGAAAAGTATGTTGCCTAATTATGTATAGTGTTGTATGAACCATAAAAATCTATCTTTGTTCTAAAATTTTCTCATTTGTTAGAAATTGAATAACTTAAAATGCTCAAGCATGCCATTCTCTGCTTCTGGAGACACAAAGGAGCAGATGGTTCTGGAATAATTATTATGATACTTTAGACACATTTTTATATTATGTAAACAGAACCAAGCAAAGTGATTAATCTAAGTGAAAATTAACTTCACATAAGTGCAGAATATCATGAAGATATTTTAAAGAAAGTTGTATTCTTATTTCTAGCTAAATTTATTCCATATCTATCTAGTGAACACATCTTGAACATGTTTTCCCTAGTTAATTCTTGAAAGATTTCCACTTTGAGGAAGAAAACTGACTCATAACTTTGATAGCTTTTCCAGTTGATTTTGTTGTCTCCAAAGGGTTCAACAGCCTAAAAGAACTGGATGGCACCTGTGTATAAGCCACAAAAGATGAACTGACCAGAAAAATATCTTAAAGAAGAACACAATAGAGATAAACTATGAAGCACCATTTGCCCAGGCAATCATAATGCACCTTGCCAATCCTAGTCCTTAGTTCTTAACAGAACTTTGTCCATAGTGAATAAACTGTTTTGTAATATGCCTGTCCCTTGGAACAGTTATTATCAACTCCAGCACTCAGTGGTTAGAAACAAGCTGTTGCTTTCTTTCTCACTAACTCCAGGATGCTGCTGCTGCTGCTGCTGCTGCTGCTGCTGCTGCTAAGTCGCTTCAGTAGTGTCCGACTCTGTGTGACCCTATAGACAGACTGAGCTGAAAATCTTGGTTTAAATGGCTCTAGACTGTAGTGTTCAGCTCAGTTCAGTCGCTCAGTCATGTCCGACTCTTTGCGACCCCATGAATCGCAGCACGCCAAGCCTCCCTGTCCATCACCAGTTCCCGGAGTTCACTCAGACTCACGTCCATCGAGTCCGTGATGCCATCCAGCTATCTCATCCTCTGTTGTCCCCTTCTCCTCCTGCCCCCAATCCCTCCCAGCATCAGAGTCTTTTCTAATGAGTCAACTCTTCACATGAGGTGGCCAAAGTACTGGAGTTTCAGCTTTAGCATCATTCCTTCCAAAGAAATCCCAGGGCTGATCTCCTTCAGAATGGACTGGTTGGATCTCCTTGCCGTCCAAGGGACTCTCAAGAGTCTTCTCCAACACCACAGTTCAAAAGCATTAATTCTTTGGCGCTCAGCCTTCTTCACAGTCCAACTCTTTGACTGTTATCAACTCTCTCCAAGAGAAATAGTCTCCATGTCCATCCACTCCAGACTCCTGGGACTAGACATGGATATAATCTAGGCTCTGGGACCTCCACTACACTGAGTCAGCTCCACATTTGTAGCAAAGGACAAATATGCAGTGATAATGGCCAGGCACTAACAGGAAGAGAGTAGCATCTGCACCACCTTCTCTTCCGTCTCATAAATTTTTAGATCATCTACATAGAGAAAAGTGAAACATATTTGGATCTATTTTTCCCAAAGTAAATCCAGGCCCCTTCCAGGAAAGAAGGGCTCAATCTCTTGAGCAGATACTGAAAGACGATGTGATGATCCAATATACAACATGGTACCACAGTATATTATATATAAAATCCATAATAAGATAAATGAGTCATCTCCAAGACAAGCTCAAGAATGTCTCACCAGACTAATGACCTTGATGTTGACAATGAAATCTTTAGAGTTCCTTCAACTTTTCACTCTTAGGTGAAATGCATTTTAGCGGTTACATGTACTTGCTGTGGAGTCATACCACCTGGCTTAGCACATGGCTTGACGGCATTGCTCTGTAGAGAGATGACTTTAAGCAAGTTTCTCAAGCACTGGAATCTTAGTTTCTTTATCTGCAAAATGGGATCTATTTTATAAGATTGTTAGGAGCATTTAAGAAAGAAAACATAGATGAAACTATTTGGTACAACACTTACTGCAATCGAAAAAAGTTAGTAGAGATGAAAAGCTATTCATTGCTCTTTATTTATGTATAAATAGTCAGAACCGGAGCCCATCTCTGCTGAGTACTCTCTCCTTCGTTTGCTTCCCTATAGAATGGAAAGTCGGTGACTGACACGATGAACCCTTCAGTGCTCACCAGAGCAGCCCGAACAAAGATAATATTGATATAATTTCATGATCAAGTTAGATTCAAGTTTTCCAGTAGCCATGTATGGATGTGAGAGTTGGACCATAGAGAAAGCTGAGCTCCGAAGAATTGATGCTTTTGAATTGTGGTGTTGGAGAAGCTTGAGAGTCACTTAGACTGCAAGGAGATCAAACCAGTCCATCCTAAAGGAGATCAGTCCTGAATATTCACTGAAGGACTGACGCTGAAGCTGAAGCTCCAATACTTTGGCCACCTGATGTGAAGAACTGACTCATCGAAAAAGACCCTGACGCTCAGAAAGGTTGAAGTCAGGAGGAGAAGGGGACGACAGAAGATGAGATGGTTGGATGGCATCACTAACTCGATGGACATGAGTTTGAGCAAGCTCCGGGAGTTGGTGATGGACAGGGAAGCCTGGCATGCTGCAGTCAGTTGGGTCGCAAAGAGTCAGACATGACTGACTGACTGACTGACTATTAGAAACTAGTAACAGAACTACAATAATTGCTGTTGTCCAACTTTGTTTGGACATGTTATTAATGTCCAATAATAAATTATCCATAATAAATTATCATGTTATTAATATATTTCATCCTCATGACCAGAAAATGTGTTTAAGTAACAAAAAAGAAATATTTGATTTTAATACTTTTCAATTTTTAGTACCCTAAGGCTTACATTTACTTTCTATGTTTACAAATGTAGATCTCCAATAAGCATGGACTAAGGCACTTCATAAAAACCAAAGCTGAAATACAACGCCAATGGTGTAAATAACAATAAGACTACTTTAAATGTATATATTATACATTTAAGTATACTTTATGTATATACTTTATATTTTTTATAATATTTATGTATATTTTAATAGTATATAAATAATATATACTAATTTTATATAGTATATAAATAATATATAAAGTATATACTTTATAAAGTATATACTATACATTTAAGAATACTTTAAATGTAAATTCTATAGCATATACATATAACTTACAAATGCATGCTATATAATTAAAATGTTGTAAGTATATAGATAAGGACTAGAAAAAGCTCAGGAAAAAAATTAAAATAGCTAGATTTTGTTGAAGAGACAAAATTTCCAGGAAAATAAAGATTTTTTAAAAAATGTTTCACTGTTATTATGTTGCTTACATGTCATTTTACACTGTTCACATAACCATACCTACTAAACTGTTTTTAAAAATCTAGCTATTTGACTATGGAAAGTTGCTCATTATTATTCTTTTTTTTTGGTCATACACATAAAAAAAGGTAAGCAATCTCATTGTCCAAAGAACTTCTCTGTAATAGTTTATAAACCTATTAAAACATTATGAAAAATTCATAAGGAATCCTCAAATAGTTGAAAATGGTTATACTAGGATTCCTAATAGCAGATAAATGGTTGTTAAATGTTGCAAATATCTAGAAATTAGATCTACTAGTTAGCTCTCTAATCTAGACACTAAAAGTGATAGACTTACTGAGAAATTTTTTTTATGTACCTATTTCTATTGAGAAATATCTTTCAACATGGGTTAGATTTTTATAAATGCACCATTTAATGTGTTTGAGAAAGTATTTACCCCCATTTACAACTTATTGACCATTTTATGTGTGATTATACCCATTTATCTATAAGAATACAATAAGGAGCATCTTCTGCATTGACAATTACATTTAAACACAATCTTTAACCCTAACAAAGATATATATAAAGAGACATTCAAATCCAAGTACAGATTAACATCGGCCATCCAAGAATCTAAATGCATTAACCTCATGGTCAATAACACTGTTTAGGAATGTGCAGACAGTTTTACTATTATATCTAAAAATTGTCCCCCATCCCAACCCTGCAATGAACTTCTTCAAATGTAAGCAAAATTATCTAAAGCAGTGATCCCCAAGCTTTTTGGCACCAGGGACCTGTTTCAAGAAAGAATTTTTTCACAGACTGGAAGGATGATGGTTTGGGGATGATTCAAGTACATTACATTTATTGTGTGCTTTTTATTTTTATTACATCAGCTCCACTTCAGATCATCAGGCATTAGATCCCAGAGGTTGGAGACCCCTGATTAAAGAACATGAGTATGAAAATGATTAGCCAGAGAGGAACTGAGCCAGTGGCCCTGTCTTCCGCTTGGTAAGATGTGAGTGACTGAACATTTATCTAACAGGTGCCTAGAGTCTGTCATGGGACTATCAGAACTTTTGCACAAGTTTTGGCTGAACTAAGCATTCAATGAAGAAAATTACAGTGATAAATCAAGGAACAAAAATTATTCTCTGTCCATTTCTTAATTATTTTAGGTGATTACCCTGAAAGTGTTTCAGATCTAGATTACTCAGAAGAGCTTTTTAAATCTCCACTTCACTTTGCAAATTTAGTTAATATAAGATTTCTAGCTAATACTCTACGGTATCTTTCTACAAAGACACTTTCAGTAAGGCAGTTTGAGCACTGGTATGTAAACTCTTCTATGAAAGTCAGGTATATATGAAAGCAGGATTTCATCATATAGAGGGTGGAGCATATTTGGTGGGTCAACCAGAGTTGATTAGGCAATATTTTAAAGGAAAAGCAATTAGGACAGAATGGTATTTTGATGTTTGACTATTTCCACATGTATGATGCATGAAAATGAAGAATAGCTAAAGAGTCTAAATAATTCTGAAAAGTTTTTTTTTTAACTCTGAAAAGTTTTATCAAGGGCAACTCTAAATCATGCTTTGCTTGTTGTTCTTGTTGAAAGCATTCCTTAATGTTGATCTGTTTGTTCTTTTAGAATGTTGAGAGGAGGCGGGGGGATCTCAAGCTGATTAATAATGTTTTTCTTTGAATTTGTTTTTTTGAGTCCCACAGTTCAGTATTTACATAAATGGGTGCCCTGCTGCTGTTAAATCATTCATCCATGTTTGTCTAGAAACTGTTTCCTATAAAGCTAAGCCCATATGTTTTGCAAGGCTTTTTCTCCCTCTTAAAAATAAACCTGAATTTCCCCATTGCACTACCACAAATGAGTATTCTAGATATGATTTGTTATCATTTCCCCACAAAGGAAAATTAGAAAGTATGTAATAATAACCAATCTAACATGCCTCCACAACTAGTTTAATATCAGATTCTAATTCTTCTTCATTTACTTGAAGCTTCATCTGCTTATAAGGAGACAGAAAAAACCCTCGGTAACTTGGCTACAAGAAGAAAAAAAAAGTGGTTATTATAGTCAGAGTTTAGACCATAAAACTGCAACTAGCCTACTTTTTTCCAAGTATCATAAATGCTTAAATTTTATTTTTCCTAGTTTTGGGAAATATGAGGCAGGCACTTTTTTAGAAAACAAAATTCTTTTAAAAGCCATGATCATAAATTTGTAAGGTTGAAGCCCAAACTATTGAATTTGTTCATGAAAAAGTCATAGTAGTCTTTTTAATGCTGCCAAAAGAAAGAAAGAAAGAAAATTCTAACTTGTGAAAGTATAGTAAATTTTAGGGACTTTTTCAGGTCATCAATAATACTAGCTCCCAAATAAAATCCCAAGGGAGTTAATCTTCCAATAATAAGGAAGAAGTTTAGGTTTTGCCAGTGGAGAAAATTTTGAAGTCAGATATTGATATATTTTCTAGATTCTTACCACTACCACTAGCAGCAGATAGGAAGCATCAAGGCTTGAAGACTGGTTCTCTCTTCCGCCCCCTCAACTCATTCCCCTTTAAGCTATTTGATTTAAAAACAAGCTGTGTTTTTCTTCCATTATTCTCCACCCCAAGTTTGGATGATGGGAGCACATCTCTGTTTGGTCGAGCTGCAGTCCCTGCCTTTTCACTACTTTTCTTTTTGAAAGAGATAAACACTTCTTGTCACCCACAGCTGTTCCTCCAGATGTCCCTGAACGAGGACCAAAATCAGCTCATCCGGGCCTTAAATGTGGTCTCCTCGGGCATTCCTGTGAGAGCTGCTGTCTTCTCTAGGTGAGACCTCTCTCAGTTCCAGCACGCCTCAGGGAAGAGACCTTTCCTTCCTCACCCTCTGAAGAACATCTGCCCACCAAGAGCCGGGCAAGCCTCTCTGACCAACTGGGCTCGGGAACAGGCAGCCCCACAGTCAAGTGACCCATCCCGGAGAAGGCAAGAACAACGGCTGTCAGCTGGGAGCCGGGCAGACAGAAACTGCAGACAGAGATTTCTTCCTAGGGAAGAAAATCGGAGGGCTTGCCTGCTGTTGAATTCAGAGTTCATTTGTTGAGGATGTAATGTGTGCTGTGTAGCTGGCACACATCATTTTATTTAAACCTTACTCTACGATGTACTGAATCTCATTACCGTTTCACAAATTGGAAAACCAAAGGAGTCTATGAATAAGGATTCTTTGGGTAAAACTGCCAGGAATCCAATTCAAACTATTTTAAGCAAAGGAATTTAGTTGGCTCAAACAACTGGAAAATCTACAGCACTGCCTTCAGGCCTGGCTGAGGCCAGAGGTTCAAAGGTTATCATACTGCTGGCTTCATCTTCTTTGCTCAGTCTTGTTTCCCTCTGTGTTGGCCCTATTCTGAGACAGACTCTCGCCTTGTATGTCAAGGATGACCACCATTGTGCCAGGCTGACATCAGCCTTAGAGCTCACAATCCCAGAGGGGAGAAAGAGTGCCTTTTTCCTGACAATTCTGAGGAAAAACGTTCCAAGGAAGTCTCTGGTTTTTTTGGCTTGGATCACATCACTCTATCTGAACCAATGATTTGAACAGGGCACCCTGGCCAGGGTGGGTCACATGCCCATCATGTAGTGAGAGGGTGTAATCAGCCTCAACCAAACCACACAAAGAAGGTCCCCATAGAAAGAAGAGTTCAGTGACCAGAGAAAGTTAAGGACAAGAAAATATGTTCAGGGAAGAAAAAAAAATCCGTAGCTACCACATTCTTATAATATGAAAGTGAAGTCACTCAGTCGTGTCCAACTCTTTTCAACCCCATGGACTGTAGCCTGCTAGAGGCTGTAGCCTCCTCTGTCCATGGAATTTTCCAGGCAAGAGTTCTGGAGTGGGTTGCCATTCCCTTCTCCAGGGGATCTTCCCAACCCAGGGATCAAACCCTGGTCTCACGCATTGCAGGCAGATGCTTTACCATCTGAGCCACCAGAGTTTAAAAATAAATTCTTATAATAGGAGGTGTAAATCCTGCCCAAGGTCACAGCACTAAGGTTCATTCTCATCGGAACTGACTCCAAATCCCCTATACTCCCACCGTAAGGAAAAGAGAAACATACAGGCAAACTAGCTGAGGAGAGAAGACTTTCAATATATCCACCAAATGACTCCAAAGTATCATTATTTTGAAAGTAAATCCATGGTAGATTCAGGTGTTGATGGGCTTTGATGTACTCCACCATAAAAGTGGACATCCTCTGAAAAACAGTGTTTTTCTGAATGATGGATTTCTAATTTAGGTTTAACCTCATAAACATAAAAATGTTTACTATACAATCTAACTTGTAATTAAAGCATTCCAAATATATATTTAAAATGTTATTGCCATTTTTAAGAGAGACTATATATGGAATGGAATGGCTCAACATCATCACATAAACATCAACCAGCATAAAATACTACTACACAGTTTCACCTGACAATCTCCTGAGGTTAGTGGAATTATTTACCCAAATCTTAAACTTAAGTTTACATATCAGATTTTGTTATTTTTCTGTCAACTCCTTTACTTGTCAGGACAATATATAAAAACTAAAATAAAATGATAATTTGAGTAGGATAGAAGGTGGTCATATACCACACCTAGCCTGCATCAACGCGCTCTGCTGTCTCTTGTTTGATGCTTCAAAAGTACAGTGAACTTTGAAATCAGATAATCAGTCATATCAGGAAGGTGTCTGTATATTAAATTAATGCCTTTAGGAATTGTCCTTTTGTAAATCAACTTGTAAATAAATTACTGAAGATAATTGTTTTATGAAGGAAGTATCACAAAATAACATTTCTAAGAAAAAAACAGCAACTCCACAGTCAGTGCCTCCAATATCTAAAGAAAAATAAAATACAGGCTTCTTTATAGGAAGCAGTCTTCGAATAATATTGTGGATGAAGAGACATGAATAGAGACTGAGGTGATGTGGCAGATCCGGGTCCCCACCTCCCTCCCAGAGTTGAAAGGTGGTAGAGGATTAAGTTATAGAGCTTGAAAGCTGGAGTCAGACAGATTTGGGATTGATTCAAAGATCAGTCATCTTTTTGCTATGGATCCACAAACAAGTTCCTCATCCTCTCTGATCATCTGTTTATTCACTTATAAAATAGTAAATAATTTTTTGGAGGGTACTTATGAGAATTAAGGAAGATAATACTTTGAACTGCTTGTCACAAGTGCTTGGAAAATGATATTCAAACTTTCTACTGTTGTTGTTGCTGCTTGAAGCCAACAGACTATAGCAACATGACATAGATACAATGCCTAGACTTCAATAATATAACAAGCAGAAAAGTGCTAAAGGCTGAAAAACTGAGGTTTAGGGTTTTAGGCTTATGTCTTCCTTAACCTTCTAACTCTGCTGGAAAAGATAGAGGAAGCAATGGGAGAATTTTGCCTCTTTAAAATTTAAAAAGTAAGATTTGTAAATGTATAAAATATATGTATATATACTATTCCATCTTGGAGAAGGGAATGGCAACCCTCTCCAGTATTCTTGCCTGGAGAATCCCATGGACAGAGGAGCCTGACAGGCCACACTGAGTGGGGTCACAAAGAGTCAGACATGACTGAAGCGACTTAGCATGTGCCCATACAAGCCATGGTTATCACACAATTTGGTGCAAATAGCCAATCGTCCCATATACCAGACTTGCTTGGGTTGTGCATAGAAATCTATCACATTTGTATTTCAGATGATAAAAGAGCGACCCAAACTTTGGGCCTCTAGGGCTCCTACACTGCATAATTAAGGAAGCATGCCCCTTTCCTGGTTTGAACAGGGGCCAAGGTACAACAGCAATGTCAGTTAACAGAGCCTTGGTTCCAATCATATCCTTTCATCTTAAGTATTCACTGTTGAGGATAACTCCAGCACCTTCCTGCCATGATGGTACAGATGAAGACAGGAGGTCAGTGTCCAAATTTGCAGCTGATTAGGACTGATCATCTTAAGCACTGACTCAAAACCAGTCTGTATGGAACTTCAAGGAAACCCAATTACTTAACTAGAAGGCCAACCTGCAGGGGATCAGTGGTAGGAAAATTAATCCTATGTCTCCATGGTTAAAGACATAATTGTTTATAATCAAAACTATCCTTCAAAAATCCCTCAAACTGATCTAAAGCACAGTATACAAGGTTTATATACAGCAAATTCACAGTCATCTTAGTCACTAATATAGACAATCACTGACTTCAGCTGAAGAAAAAAAAACCCAGGAAAGTCTATAGACAAATACAAGGACATTCAAATAATTTAGCTTTTAGAACAAGACTGAAATCTCTGGGTAAATGAAATCCTGGCAGAGAGTTCTAGAATGTTCCTACTCATGTACAGAGCTTACTTCATTCTCTTTTAGTAGAAAAAAATCTTTGCAGCATTAAAAACACCCTCTTCCAACAACACAAGAGAAGACTCTACACACGGACATCACCAGATGGTCAACACCGAAATCAGATTGATTATATACTTTGCAGCCAAAGATGGAGAAACTCTATACAGTCAACAAAAAGAAGACCAGGAGCTGACTGTGGCTCAGATCATGAACTCCTTATTACCAAATACTGACTTATATTGAAGAAAGTAGGGAAAACTGCTAGACCATTCAGGTATGACCTAAATCAAATCCCTTATGATTATACATTGGAAGTGAGAAATAGATTTAAGGGCCTAGATCTGATAGATAGAGTGCATGATGAACTATGGAAAGAGGTTCATGACACTGTACAGGAGACAGGGATCAAGACCATCCTCATGGAAAAGAAATGCAAAAAAGCAAAATGGCTATCTGGGGAGGGCTTACAAAGAGCTGTGAAAAGAAGAGAGGTGAAGAGCAAAGGAGAGAAGGAAAGATATAAGCATCTGAATGCAGAGTTCCAAAGAATAGCAAGAAGAGATAAGAAAGACTTCTTCAGTGATCAGTGCAAAGAAATAGAAGAAAACAACAGAATGAGAAAGACTAGAGATCCCTTCAAGAAAATTAGAGATACTAAGGGAACATTTCATGCAAAGATGGGCTCGATAAAGGACAGAAATGGTATGGACCTAACAGAAGCAGAAGATATTAAGAAGAGGTGGCAAGAATACACGGAAGAACTGTACAAAAAGATCTTCACAACCCAGATAATCATGAGGATGTGAACACTAATCTAGAGCCAGACATCTTGGAATGTGAAGTCAAGTGGGCCTTAGAAAGCATCACTACAAACAAAGCTAGTGGAGGTGATGGAATTCCAGTTGAGCTGTTTCAAATCCTGGAAGATGATGCTGTGAAAGTGCTGCACTCAATATGCCAGCAAGTTTGGAAAACTCAGCAGTGGCCACAGGACTGGAAAAGGTCAGTTTTCATTCCAATCCCAAAGAAAGGCAATGTCAAAGAATGCTCAAACTACTGCACAATTGCACTCATCTCACATGCTAGTAAAGTAATGCTCAAAATTCTCCAAGCCAGACTTCAGCAATACATGAACCATGAACTTCCTGATGTTCAAGCTGGTTTGAGAAAAGGCACAGGAACCAGAGTTCAAATTGCCAACATCTGCTGGATCATCGAAAAAGCAAGAGAGTTCCAGAAAAACATCTACTTCTGCTTTATTGACCATGCCAAAGCCGTTGACTGTGTGGATCAAAATAAACTGTGGAAAATTCTGAAAGAGATGGGAGTACCAGACCACCTAACCTGCCTCTTGAGAAACTTATATGCAGATCAGGAAGCAACAGTTAGAACTGGACATGGAATAACACACTGGTTCCAAATAGGAAAAGGAGTGTGTCAAGGCTGTATATTGTCACCCTGCTTATTTAACTTCTATGCAGAGTACATCATGAGAAATTCTGGACTGGAAGAAACACAAGCTGGAATCAAGATTGCCGGGAGATAAATCAACAACCTCAGATATGCAGATGACACCACCCTTATGGCAGAAAGTGAAGAGGAGCTAAAAAGCCTCTTGATGAAGGTGAAAGAGGAGAGTGAAAAAGTTGGCTTAAACCTCAACATTCAGAAAAGGAAGATCATGGCATCCGGTCCCATCACTTCATGGGAAATAGAAGGGGAAACAGTGGAAACAGTGTCAGACTTTATTTTTCGGGGCTCCAAAATCACTGCAGATGGTGACTGCAGCCATGAAATTAAAAGACGCTTACTCCTTGGAAGAAAAGTTATGACCAACCTAGATAATATATTCAAAAGCAGAGACATTATTTGCCGACTAAGGTCCGTCTAGTCAAGGCTATGGTTTTTCCGGTGGTGATGTAGGATGTGAGAGTTGGACTGTGAAGAAGGCTGAGTGCCGAAGAATTGATGCTTTTGAACTGTGCTGTTGGAGAAGACTCTTGAGAGTCCCTTGGACTGCAAGGAGATCCAACCAATCCATTCTGAAGGAGATCAGCCCTGGGATTTCTTTTGGAAGGAATGATGCTAAAGCTGAAACTCCAGTACTTTGGCCACCTCATGCAAAGAGTTGACTCATTGGAAAAGACTCTGATGCTAGGAGGGATTGGGGGCAGGAGAAGGGGACAACCGAGGATGAGATGGCTGGATGGCATCACGGACTCGATGGACGTGAGTCTGAATGAACTCCGGGAGTTGGTGATGGACAGGGAGGCCTGGCGTGCTGCGATTCATGGGGTCGCAAAGAGTCAGACACGACTGAGCGACTGAACTGAACTGAGCGTTAATTTGTTTGTCTGTGGTTGGAAGAATTATATCAGTTCTTAAATTAAATGGACTTTAGTTTCTAGTGAGAACAGTTACTGATATATTAAAAACTACTGAATCATTTTTGTTTTTAGACGATAGTTGAGTTTTCCTTTATTTTATTTACATGTTTATTTCTAATCTTATAGTTTATGGCATCTTTCCAACAATGAGGATATCCCAAGACCCAAACTTGATATTGATATTGCAAGGCAGTAAGGTAGTAACATATTTCATAAATTACATGGTTCCCATAAAGCATTATGGGAAAGAATCTATTTTTTTATTTAAGTATAATTGAGTTAATATGTTGTACCAATCTTTGCTATACAGCAGAGTGACTCAGTTATACATATATAGACATTCTTTTTTATATTATTTTCCATAATGGTTTACCATAGGATGTTAAATATAGTTCCCTGTGTGGGAGGGATCTTAATACTGCTGTTGTTGTTATTCAGTTCTGAAGTCATGTCTGACTCTTTGCAACCCCATGAACTGCAGCATGCCAGGCTTCGCCATCATTCACTATCTCCCAGTGTTTGCTCAAACTCATGTCCATTGAGTCGATGATGCCATACAACCATCTCTTCCTCTGCTGCCCCCTTCTCCTGCCTTCAATCTTTCCCAGAATCAGGGTCTTTTCCAGTGAGTTGGCTCTTCTCAACAAGTATTGGAGCTTCAGCTTCAGCATCAGTCCTTCCAAAGAATATTCAGGGTTGATCGCCTTTCAGTTCAGTTCAGCTCAGTTCAGTCCCACAGTAGTGTCCAACTCCTTATGACCCCATGAATCACAGCACGCCAGGCCCCCCTGTCCATCACCATCTCCTGGAGTTTGCTCAAATCCATGTCCATTGAGTCCGTGATGCCATCCAGCTATCTCATCCTCGGTCGTCCCTTTCTCCTCCTGCCCCCAATCCCTCCCAGCATCACAGTCTTTTCCAATGAGTCAACTCTTCGCATGAGGTGGCCAAAGTGCTGGAGTTTCAGCTTCAGCGTCAGTCCTTCTAATGAACACCCAGGATTGATCTCCTTTAGAATGGGCTGGTTGGATCTCCTTGCAGTCCAAGGGACCCTCAAGAGTCTTCTCCAACACCACAGTTCAAAAGCATCAATTCTTAGGCACTCAGCTTTCGTCACAGTCCAACTCTCACATCCATACATGACCACGGGAAAAACCATAGCCTTGACTAGACGGACCTTAGTCGGCAAAGTAATATCTCTTCTTTTGAATATGCTATCTAGGTTGGTCATAACTTTCCTTCCAAGGAGCAAGTGTCTTTTAATTTCATGGCTGCAGTCACCATCTGCAGTGATTTTGGAGCCCCCAAAAATAAAGTCTGACACTGTTTCCACTGTTTAACCATCTATTTCCCATGAAGTGATGGGACCAGATGCCATGATCTTTGTTTTCTGAATGTTGAGCTTTAAACCAACCTTTTCACTCTCCTCTTTCACTTTCATCAAGAGGCTTTTTAGTTCCTCTTCACTTTCTGCCATAAGGGTGGTGTCATCTGCATATCTGAGGTTATTGATATATCTCCCGGCAATCTTGATTCCAGTTTGTGCTTCTTCCAGCCCAGAATTTCTCATGATGTACTCTGCATAGAAGTTAAATAAGCAGGGTGACAATATACAGCCTTGACATACTCCTTTTCCTATTTGGAACCAATGTGTTGTTCCATGTCCAGTTCTAACTGTTGCTTCCTGACCTGCATATAAGTTTCTCAAGAGGCAGGTCAGGTGGTCTGTATTCCCATCTCTTTCAGAATTTTCCACAGTTTATTGTGATCCACACGGATAATAATAATTTTACTTACAGAATAATTGCAGTGGTGATGTTTACTATATGCATTCAATAGATCTCTAAGTGCTTTCTGTATATTAATTCTTTTAATCCTATTTGGTTGTTCTATTATTACCTCTGTTTTGCAAATGTGGAAACTAATACAAACATAGACTAAGTATCTTGATCAGAGTTCTAGGACAAGTAAATATTAATAGTAAAATTTAGATTACACACCAGTTGCCTGGCTTTGAGCTACTCCAATGGTAAGACCTAGAAAGTATTTGGAATCATGAACTTCCTAAACTTTTAATAAATAGGACTAAACTAACAGAGCACTTGAACACCTAAATTCAGGGGCATTAATAGCTTGGAAGGCACAATGATAGGAGGCATTAATAGGGGAAAGCGTTTTCTATCAACATAGAATGATTCAGACAGAGACATAAAAAATAGATGTTTTAGTACAAGGGCATACAGAAGGACATGAGATAAGCCCTTAAAAGGGTGTCTGAATCAAAATGTAAACTGTAACTGAACAAACATCTGCTAAAACTATAGAAGTTGATAGGTGGTTTCTCCTAGTCTCAACCTGTAAAAATGAAAAGATTCCTGGAGCTTTAATTACTGCTCACCAAGACTGGACCCCTCAGCTAGGGGGAAAAAGTAAAGATTTCACCTTACCTATGGGCTCCCTTTCCCAGTGTAGTTCAAACATTTATATTTCCTATATGATGGGATTTATTTTGGTTATCACAATTCCCCAGAGGATGAGGAGCACCCAGGAATAATAAGAGCTAAGGGCCTTCCCTGGTGGTCCAGTGGTTAAGACTTCACCTTCCAATGCAGAAGGTGCATGTTCCATCCCCTGGTAGGAAGCTAAGATCCCACCTACATCAGGGCCAAAAAACCAAAACATAAAACAGAAGCAGTATTGTAGCAAATTCAATGATGACTTTAAAAAATGGTCCACATAAAAAAATCTTAAAAAAAAAAAATAACAATAAGAGCCAAAATGTGGTGAGTCCTTATTGTGTTCCAAGGAGTCTGCTTGCATTAATACTTTCCTGCCTTACAGCTGCTCTCTGAAGTCAGCCTTGTGTGAGAAAGGAGTGTTTTGCCTCCTGACCCCATACTGCTCTAGTTAACCCTCTACTGTGCAGGAGGAGTTGCCAATCTGAGTTCAGAGCTGGAGGCAAAGGCCTTGCTAAGGTAGGAAAGATCATACTCCCTTAATGTGATTACAGGACCCATGTGAGACCACTTATGGTAAGCTGACCAGGGCAAAGCCCGTCTTCTGAGTCAGGTCATGGGCCACTTTTTTCTCTTTTACCTCTGCCATGAGGAAGTTAAATGGGTAGTCAGGTCAAAAATCAGCTCTGCCAGTCCAACCAAGATTCAAAGGCAAAGGATAAGGGTCCCCCTACAGGCTCCCTGGACTGTGCTACAAACTCTATTGAGCTCTGAATAGCATCCTGGGAGATGGGTTACTGGGGGCTCTTCCAGATATTTATAAATTGGCTCTTAGTTCCTATTTGGGTTATTAAACATCTTGATTGAAATCTCCCATGCTTGCACGCTCAGTCACTCATCTGTTCTGGACTCTTTGCAACTCCATGGACTGAGGCGTGCCAGGCTCCTCTGCCCATGGGATTTTCCAGACAAGAATACTGGAGTGGGTTGCCATTCCCTTCTCCAGGAGATCTTCCTGACAGTCACCAGGTATCAAAGCCACGTCTCCTGCATTGGCAGGTGGATTCTTTACCACTGAGCCACCTGGGAAGCCTGAAAGCTCCCATAGGAATTGGCATAAGTGACAGGTTACAAAACCTACCCTCCCTCCATGACCCCAAAAAATAAATGATTTTCTTATCTCCAGGAATCAAAGGAGAGAACCAAAGTGTAACTGGGCTAGGTATCACTAGCATGAGGTTAATACAAAAAGGAGCATAAAAAGTAGGCCCTGGAGCAATAACTATTCAATCACAACCTTTTTTTTTTTTTTTTTTTTGGTAGAAGAAATTTAAAGCCCTTAGTTCCATTGTCTGCAAAACACCTAGAACTCACCTAGAACCCAGAGTGGGCTTTTCCATGATGGGAACTGGGAAGGGAGGAATTTGAGACTCTGATGATCTATTTTGTTCAAAAAAGGGCACAGGCCAAGACCTAGTAGTGATGGTCAGATTTTTACCACTTAAACTGTCTAGAATGGGCTTCTTTTAATGTAAGAGGAACAGGATTAACCTAAATGACCTCAAGCTATCTTTCAGCTCCAGAATTTCATGGATTTTAGAAACAGCTGCTAGGAGAATCAAATAAGATGATAGATGTGAAACCACTTAAAACACTTACCAGATGCTTTGGAAAGGTACTATTATATGAAAAAACATAGCCAAAAAAGTTCCAGAAGTCCTAAGAACAAAGAATCCAAGTGCTTTCCCTCTCTAGCCCCCTCGGAGGGCACTCCCACACAAAGCTGCAGTCAAAGAAGCATCAAAAGGCCTAGAACATCCTTGAAGAACAAATGTTTCTGCTTTTATTTTTTCCTGAGACTCTCTTCCTCCCCAGTTGGGGTTCTTTGAGTTGATTTCACAGGAAGAATTCCCATTGTCACAAATGAAAGTCACACTTGTAATCTATAGAGCGGCAAATGGAACTCACCAGGAGGATAACGAAACAGACAGGTTTTGCTTAAATCAGAGAATGGGAAATAGATATCACTTTGAAATTATACTTTACCACAGCAGTGAAACCACAAGTTTATGAAGCAGGCATTGTACTTAGGGAAATGGACAGAATTTGTGTACAAGAGAAAGATCTAGTGATAGAATGGGGCCAGAAGAGAGGAGAAATTGACATTTTTAAAGTGGGACAATATGGCAGATGAGTATGGCGATAGAAGCCTCACTAGACAGAAGAAGGAAAAGTCCAACTATCTATAAGGGACTTTACCTTCATCAATTTCAAACAACCTAGCAAAATTGGTATTTCTACAGTGTGCTAATTATAATTCCAGGCTAAAGCAAAGAAAATTGGCATTTTAATTAACATGGGCAGGTCTGCAATAATAATGAATCATTTCCACTGGCTTTTTATAAATACTGAAAATAGCTTCTAGTTATTTTAGGATCCAGGCATTCAGGGTTCAGAAACAGAGTCTCCTAGCCCTTGAAATTAGTCAAGTGTCTCTTTTTTTTGTACTCCTTAGGTCCCTCTGTAGGCCCGTTCCATCACACTTTCCACATTGTGTTGTAATTTTCTTTGTATACCTACAAAGCTAACTTGATCACTTAGCCACCATTCCTAATTCCATGAGCATACCTACTGAGTTTCTTCCAAATATGTTCCTTCTCCAAGAATTCCAATAAATGCTGTTTTCTCCATCTCATATCCATTTTGTTACATGAACATGCCTTTCAAATACTGGAATGTTATATATTCGAAGAAATGGAAATTTCAGGTGAATGAAAAAAGGAGCAAAGGCAGGGGAAGACAGAAAAGGTAGGGAAAATATCTTCATGGTTATCAATATATGAGCTTAGCCAGACAAAGACAAAGTAGGCATCCAATCATAGAGAAGGGGATGTTTATTACCTGCATTGAACCAGAGTTTAGAGACGGGAGAACAATGACAAGAGATGTTGGTGCAGGTGGTAATAGATTGTGTGTTCACTGATGAGAAGCATAGATTCTATACTGATGAGAAGTGTAGATTCTATGTGGAAACGACAGGGAATCACTGAAGTATTTTGCAAAAGATGTGCTTGTACTTTAGAAAGCACAGTGGCTCTGATGACAGCGTGACCAATGTGTAACCCTGATGTCAGCAGCACTGACCCCGTCTAGTGACACAATAAGAATGCCCTGGGATTCCCCCAAGGGCAGGGTCCTCTCAGAGAGCTCTGCTAGTTCCCTGAGGAGCTTTTGTTTCCTGGCTTCTCCAGTCTCTCAGGCTTCTATTCCCTTTCAATATCAACCCCAATAGATAATCCAGCTTTCTCCTTTGATTTCAAACACACAATAAAAACTTTCTTCATTTACACCAAGTCCTTGTGAGTATTAGTTGTTCAGCTGTGTCGGGCCCTTTGCGACCCCATGGACTGTAGCCCGTCAGGGATCTCTGTCCACGGGATTCTCCAGGCAAGAATACTCGAGTGGGTCGCCATGCCCTTCATCAGGGGATCTTCCTCACCCAGGGGTCGAAGCTGCGTCTCCTGTATTGCAGGCAGATTTCTTACCATCTGAGCCACCAGGGAAGCCCACATCAAGTCTTCAGTTTATTGGTTTTTTTTTTTTTCTTCTTTTGTTTTGAAGACTACACTGAAATTTTCTTCGGTAAGATGCAGAAAGGTTTACATGTCAACAACACAAAATCCCCTTGGCCATCCACTGCAACCCACTGGAGTCTAACTGGGTTTCCCTTAGCAGTTACCTGTTTCTCTTTCCTTACTGTATCACTGTGACTTTCTCACTCCTTTTGGGCATATTCTTAGGAGCAAGAAATGGTTTTTTTCTCTATTTGGCCAGGATGCCCTCTGCTCTGATGTCAGATTCCTGTACACTTCTCTGCCTGGAGTGGTTCAGCCACCCCCAAGCAGGCATATCAAGGCATATTCCCATAAAGAGTATTTCTTCCTCAGAAGAAACTCTCACAACTGTTAGCAAATTAGATCTTTTTCATCGTGTTAAAAATCACTGAAAGAAGGCAAAGTTGCAATAAAAAAAAAAAGACATAGTTGATACAGAGATATAAGGGGAAAAGAAGAAGATTGTTTTAAGAGATGGCAAGACAGAATAAACAGATTGGGCACCAGCTTGTGGCAGGAGAGATGAGGTCAAGGATGATTCTGTTTTCCTAATTGGACAACTGGGATGACCATAAACGATAATGACAGCCACCAAGATAGAAAATAGTGGACGATTATCATTAGTTGGTGTGTTCTATCTTATGTGCTGAGTTGATACGTCTGTGGAACATGCAAATGAAGTTGTCTAGCAGGCCATTGGACTTGCTCATCTTGAACTCTGTAGAAAGACATTTAAACATCCCCAGAACATCGGTAGGTTTGAAGCCACAAAATAAATTACATCATCCCAGACCAATGTAATGTGGATGAAAAAGAAAAGTGACCATAACTCAGGGAGACATCCACACATAAAGAGTGGAGAGAGGAACAGAAGTCCTTGGAGAGCCTAGCAGAGCTGGCAGAATGGAGGAACATAATAATCATGAAGAAACTAGTGTCTCAAGAGCCAACGAGGGCAAGTCTCCAGAAGGACAAACTGGTCATAGCGTCACTGCTGCACAGAAATCAAGCAATATGGCATCACAGGGCCCTCCTGGGTTTTCTGTTTTGTTGAAGAAACCAGTGTGAGATGTAGCAGATCCGAATTAAGCAGCTGGTTTAATTCCTATTAAGTTCTAACAACTTATTTGTCTTAACCCAGTTCTCATTTTCTTCGGGTAAATGTATTCAAAATGTTCCAGAATATGACTTTCTTATTTTCACAGCTATGGAATAAGGATAATCATAGGGGTCTGAGGGGCCATACATCACTTCCATTCTAAAAAAAAAAAATGATAAAGCTGAGAGTCCCAAGGAAGCAAATGTAGCATTAGCACAGCTATTATCCAGCAAGAACCATTGCCTAGTGAAAATTAGGCATATTTTTTTAGTAGCTGCATTAAATCTCTCAGGTCACTGGGTTGGATATTACAGTAATTGATATAAAAGAATAAATACAGATTACTGAATGTCTAGAAAAGTACTTATTAGAATCTGCCCTAGGACAGTGGTAATTTGATTTTTTAAATCTTATTTTCTTCCTCTATATGCTATTCTCAAATAGCCCTAACAAGATCTCCTTCAATATGATCTGCCTAGCTCCCTAATGTTAATGGATATTATTCTTTAGCAGAAAAGGATAACATGAAGACATATGTCCTACCTGAGAGAAAATACTCCATAGCAACTAGTGGGGTGGGTGCTGTGGAATGTCACCCAGATCCCCCTTCAGGCTCTTGGCACCCTTTCCACAGGCTGCCGGGACGGTCGGCCGCTGACCTCTCAGCGCTGAGACTCTGCCTGAGTCAGAGGACCTGCCTCATCCAAGTTTATGTCCCACTGACAAGGGCAATTCATATCCAACGGCTGGCTGATGTCAGCCAGAGTTGCCTTACGTCACTCACTGATTCTGGGCCACTCTAAAGACTCTAGCTGAGGGCTCTGTGCATCACAGTTCAACAGACTGCTTCCCTCACTCCCTCACAGGCGCTGATCCCAAGAGTACCCGCTACTAAATTTCCTTCACACACTCTCTCTGTGCCTCTGCATCTGGTTTCCAGAGAACTTGACCCAAGCTAACTGATAGGACATGTTTATTTATATACTTTAGACGAAGAAATAGTCAAATTACAAAGGAATTTAGCATTATAACTATTATTTTCTAAACCTTTCAAATGCAAAAGGACAAAGTGATTTATAATATGTATTGGTAATATTCAATCATTCACACTGTGCGTGCTAAAAGTTCAGTTAATAATTGTGTTCTCCATCATTTCTGGATAAATGCCATTTTAAGCAAAGTGGTGAAAGTGAAGTCACTCAGTCATGTCTGACTCTTTGCAACCCCGTGGACCGTAGCCCACCAGGCTCCTCTCTTCATGGGATTCTCCAGGCAAGAATACTGGAGTGGACTGCCATTTCCTTCTCCAGGGGATCTTCCCAACCCAGGGAGCAAACCTGGGTCTCACCGCATTGCAGGCAGATGCTTTAACCTCTGAGCCACCAGGGAAGCCCCGGTGGTATTCATCTCTTAGTCTAACCACTTCCCTTCCCTCCCTCTTGAAAATTTCAGGAAGTCTGTTGTGTTTTGGCTTTTGATGGTGTCATTATTGACAACTGAGAAACGTGCTTTCATTAACTTTGATTTCTATTGTCTTTGTTCTCAAATGTTTGCTATTCACAGTTACTTAACCTTTCATATCAATCTCTAATCTTCATGGATTGCATTAGCTTACAGGAATATCTACTACGTTTCTTCAAATACTCTGTGATTTTGTTTCTTCACCTCGATTACTTGCTTCTTTTGAAAACATATCCCTTGACACTTCTGTCATTTATTAAAGGAGCAGGGTGGCCTTTACATTAATCATTCCTTTTATATTTTAAAGTTCATTTTACTAGTTAGCAGTTAGAATGAGACTTTAATGGTGTTAATTAGAGAAACTAGAGGTGCCTTAATTGTGTGTGGTCAATCCTTCCACACCCATGAATTCCTCCATGAAAACAAACATTCAATGAATTAAAGTAGTATATAAGACACCATTCCAAATCAAAGACAGCAGAAGAACACTTGACCCAAACTAAAAGCCTCATCAGAAGGCTACCTAGGCTCCTATTATCCTCTAATTGGTTAAGTGGTACAGGATTCTAAAAAGTAACAAGTGAATTTTATAAGGCAAGACAAAAGGAGAAAAACAGCTGACCTCATGCATCTGGTTATCTGGCGGAGGCTGCAGTAGAAACAACTCACGGGTAAATAAATGCACAGCCTTCCACACACAGTGAGTCAGTATTCCCAACAATTTAACCAATAAATACATCAGAATGTTCTTCTGTGCAGGGTAAGCAGAGGAGGCAGCCCAGGAAAAAATATCCCCCTACTCCACAATATGTACACACACAGAGGCATGCTAACAAAGAGGAACTCTTTCATCCTAAGTTTCTGTATCTGCTAACTTTCCCTGCTTTTAAAAAAAACTAAGCTAGCCAACAGAAAGAAGCATCTCCATTACACATTTCAGTAAAGGTTGCCCACCCTGATGTCACCTGCTCTGAAAATTATAGTTCTTTCCTAAATTCAGATAGGAGCCACACTATTCATCAGGCTGTAATAATCCTGAAATATTATATCATGTTTGAAAATAGCTGTCCCCTGGTTACCATGGCTGTAGTCCCCACAGGCTTCCCACTGCGTCCTCATCCAAACACTCACCTCTCCACAGTCCATTGACTAAAGGGATAATGTTTCCCGCTGCAAGGGACCCCGGAGCCCTGCTCAAGCACCATAGCTGGTGCCACTCCTTGGTCCCTGAAGATGATAAACCGGCCGTTAGATACTTCTCCTTAATTTGTGGCTTTGTGAAGATGAAAAAAAGAGCTGCTTGAGAACAACCATTATAACAATAACGTTTTCTCTGTGTCCTACACTCTTCTGAGAGCTTTGCATGCACCGTGTACTAAGGAGGTGTCCCCCTGTTAGCCATATTTTACAGCCGAAGAAACCAAGCCTTGGGGATGAAAAGTATTGCTGAGGAAAGCACATTGTTATCAACTGTAAGGAGAAGTACATACAATGTGCTATGCAGTGGATTCCGACAAGAATTTCCCATGTCTCCTTGCCTGTGTGATGAAGGCAACAGAATCAGTTCCACTGGTCCCTTCACAGAGTCTCCCTCTTGTTCACATCCCACGTGATCCAATCAGCACTGAGATGTCGGCTTCTTGCTTCTAGGCCTCCTTACTCATCTTCAGTCTTCATCTTTACCTGGACACTCAACACCAGTCTTTAAGCCCTCCTGGTTTATCTGTACTCTTCTCTAATGTGTTCTATACATATGATCTTATTTTCCCCACTTTCAAATAACTTCTCTTGAAACCACTTCCTTTGCCAGCTTCTGCCCTTGCTTTGTAGTGAAATTTATCCACAAAATTCTTTGCATTCCTTGCCTACAATCCTTCTTCTGCTCCCTTCTAAATTCACGTGAGCAGGATCTCTCTCACCAGTGCTCTGAAACTGCTCTTGTAAAGGTCCCTGGTTACAATCACATTGACAAATCCAGTGCTCAATTCTCAGTCCACACCTAACTGAACACACAGCAATGTTTGATACATGGGGTCACTGTAGTATCCATGACACTGCATAGCCATGGCTGCCCTTGTACTTTCCAGGATTCCACGTTTCCCTGACTCTCCTCGCATCTCACTTGTTGCTCATTCTCATCTCCTGTGATGGTGCCTCTTTGTCTCTCAAAGTTCCTAATGTTGGCGCGATCGCAGACCCAGTCCTCAGCCCTCCTCACTTCTCTGACTGTGATCTTAAGTACTACTTACATTCCAACAGCTTCCAACTTACACATCCAAGCTCAGATTTCCCTCCCAGACTCTGTCTTCATATAGCCCACAGCCTATATAACAACTCCCTTTGCACATTAAAAGAACATCTTCCACCTCATGTGTCCAAAACTCTACCAGGATCTTCCTTCCCCAAACCACTGGGTCCATGGTCTTCTCATATTAATTCACAGTCATTCCATCTCTCCAGGTTTCAGGTCAACACCTCAGAGCTATCCTTGTTGTTTCCCACACCCCCCACCCCTCTTACAAAGAAGAGCCAAGCCAGCAAGGAAATCCTGTCAGCACCATCTTCAACATATATCCAGGTTCTGACCACTTCTCCTCAGCTTTATTGCTACTATCCTGCTATCATGCACTCTCATCTCTCTCAGAGGCAACTGCAACAGATGCCTAATTCATCTCCCTGATTCTATCGTTGCCTCTCTTTTGTCTGGGCTTAGTGCAGCAGTCACAGTCATTTATAAAACACATAAAAGTTTAGTTATATAATTCAAAACACCACAAAAATTCTCACGCACTGGGTCATCAAAATCCAACCTCTATAGCTGCCCACAGGACACTAAAGGGTTTGACCTCACTGGTCCCTTTATACCGCTCTTCCTACTTTGCTATCCCCCACTCTCATCCCATTCCAGCCTCCTTGTTCTTAGAAATACCAAGCGTATCCCTTTGGCTTGGAATGCTCTTTCCCCAGAGCAAATTCTCTTTCACAGAGCAAATTCCCTCACTGCTTTCAAATCTGTGCTCACATCGCTTGTTCAATGAGACTTACCCTGACCATCCTATTTAAGACTGAAAAATCCCCTCAGTACTCCTGATCTCACTTACCCTACCACAAGTTTTTTTCTTCATAGCACTTTATATTCTTTGAATATCCTTTATAAATTGTCTCTTATATATTGTGTGTCTCCCCTCATTATAACACAAATTCCATGAGAAGAGGGGCTTTGTTTACTTTAATTCAATGATACATTCCAAGTACGTAAACTAGAGCCTGGCACACGATAAATGCTCAGTAAAAATCTGTTGCACGAATGGCTTTGGTAGTGCTGGCTCTCTAGCCTGAGCACTCTCTTCCTGGTTCTGTCTTTTTAAGTGGCTGACAGCTTCCCAGAGATCATCAGGTTTTTGTGTATTCTACCAAAGATGGGATTTTTTGTGGTTGTTGCCATTCTTATTGGGGCAATTTTCATATGACCTAATATTAACCATTCTAAAGTAAACAATTCAGGGACTCCTCTGGGAGCCCAGTGGTTAGGACTCCATGCTTCCACTACAGGGGACACAGGTTCAATCCCTGGTCAGGGAACTAAGATCCCACATGCCCCGTATCTTGGCCAAAAAATAAAAATACAAACAAGCTAGTTTTTTTTTTAGTGAATAATTCAGTAGCATTTAGCACATTCACAACGCTGTACAAACATTACCCCTATGAAGTTCCAAAATGTTATCATCACCCCCAAAAGAAAAGCCATTTCCATTAAGGACACACTTGGAGAAGGCAATGGCACCCCACTCCAGTACTCTTGCCTAGAAAATCCCATGGACGGAGGAGCCTGGTAGGCTGCAGTCCATGGGGTCGCAAAGAGTCAGACACAACTGAGCGACTTCACTTTCACTTTTCACTTTCATGCATTGGAGAAGGAAATGGCAACCCACTCCAGTGTTCTTGTCTGGAGAATCCCAGGGATGTGAAGCCTGGTGGGCTGCCGTCTATGGGGTCGCACAGAGTCGGACGCGACTGAAGTGACTTAGCAGTAGCAAGGACACACTTCGTACTCCCCTGACTCCCAGCCCCTGGTAATCACCAATCTGTTCAATCCCTGGGTTGAGAAGATCCCCTGGAGAAGGAAACGGCAAACCACTCCGGTATTCTTGCCCGGGAAATCCCATGGACAGAGGAGCCTGGCAATTCACAGAACCACGTGGTTGCAAAGAGCTGGACACAACTGAGCTCATGTGCACATATGCATGTGTGTGTACATATATATACATATATATAGGCTGTGCTGCTCTCCATTGCTTTGCACAGGCTTTGTCTAGTTGCAGTAAGCCAGGACTACTCCTCATTGTGGAGCTCTGGCTTCCCACTGCAGCAGGTTCTATGGTTGTGGATCATGGGCTCTAGGTACTTGAGACTGGTAGCTGCTACTGGCAGGCTCTGGAGGAAGGGTTTCAGTAGTTCTGGCACATGGGCTTAGTTACCTGGGGACTCTGGAATCTTTCTAGCTCAGTTCAGTTCAGTCGCTCAGTTCAGTTCAGTCACTCAGTCATGTCCAACTCTCGGTGACCCCATGAACCGCAGAATGCCAGACCTCCCTGTCCATCTCCGACTCCTGGAGTCCACCCAAAACAATGTCCATTGAGTCGATGATGCCATCCAGCCATCTCATCCTCTGTCATCCCCTTCTCCTCCTGCCCCCAATCTTTCCCAGTATCAGGGTCTTTTCCAATGAGTCAGCTCTTCGCATCAGGTGGCCAAATATTGGAACTTCAGCTTCAACATCAGTCCTTCCAGTGAACACCCAGGATTGATCTTCTTTAGGATGCACTGCTTGGATCTCCTTGCAGTCCAAGGGACTCTCAAGAGTCTTCTCCAACATCACAGTTCAAAAGCATCAATTCAGCACTCAGCTTTCTTTATAATCCAACTCTCACATCCATACATGACTACTGGAAAAACCATAGCCTTGACTAGACTGACCTTTGCTGGCAAAGTAATGTCTCTGCTTTTTAATATGCAGTCTAGGTGAGTCATAACTTTCTTTCCAAGGAGTAAGTATCTTTTAATTTCATAGCTGCAATTACCATCTGCAGTGATTTTGGAGCTCCCCAAAATAAAGTCTGACACTGTTTCCCCATCTATTCCCCATGAAGTGATGGGACCAGATGCCATGATCTTCATTTTCTGAATGTTGAGCTTTAAGCCAAATTTTTCACTCTCCTCTTTCAATTTCATCAAGAGGCTCTTTAGTTCCTCTTCACTTTCTGCCATAAGGGTCATGTCATCTGCACATCTGAGGTTATTGATATTTCTCCAGACGATCTTGATTCCAGCTTGTGCTTCCTCCAGCCCAGCGTTTCTCATGATGTACTCTGCATAGAAGTTAAATAAGCAGGGTGACAATATACAGCCTTGACATACTCCTTTTCCTATTTGGAACCAGTGTGTTGCTCCATGTCCAGTTCTAATTGTTGCTTTCTGACCTGCATACAGGTTTCTCAAGAGGCAGGTCAAGTGGTCTTGTATGCCCATATCTTTCAGAATTTTTCACAGTTTATTGTGATCCACACAGTCAAAAGCTTTGGCATAGTCAATAAGCAGATATAGATGTTTTTCTGGAACTCTCTTGCTTTTTTGATGATTCAGCGGATGTTGGCAATTTGATCTCTGGTTCCTCTGCCTTTTCTAAAACCAGCTTGAACATCTGGAAGTTCACGGTTCACGTATTGCTGAAGCCGGGCTTGGAGAATTTTAAGCATCACTTTACTAGTGTGTGAGATGAGTGCAATTGTGTGGTAGCTTGAGCATTCTTTGGCATTGCCTTTCTTTGGAATTGGAATGAAAACTGACCTTTTCCAGTCCTGTGGCCACTGCTGAGTTTTCCAAATTTGCTGGCATATTGAGTGCAGCACTTTCACAGCATCATCTTCCAGGATTTGAAATAGCTCAACTGGAATTCTATCACCTCCACTAGCTTTGTTCATAGTGATGCTTCCTAAGGCCCACCTGACTACACCTCCAGGATGTCTGGCTCCAGGTGAGTGATCACACCATCATGGTTTTCTGGCTCATTAAGATCTTTCTTTGTATAGTTCTTCTGTGTATTCTTGCCACCTCTTCTTAATATCTCTGGCTTCTGTTAGGTCCATACCATTTCTGTCCTTTATTCTGCCCATCTTTGCATGAAATATTCCCTTGGTAGCTCTCATTTTCTTGAGGAGATCTCTAGTCTTTTCCATTCTACTGTTTTCCTCTGTTTCTTTGCAGTGATCACCTAGGAAGGCTTTCTTATATATCCTTGCTATTCTTTGGAAGTCTTACCACAGGACATTGTTTCTCAGCCCACTGTTATTTTCCTTGTGGAGCAAGCTTCCCTGTCATGAAGCTCCTGGGCTCTGTCCACCCCTGGCTCACTCTCCCCCATTATCTGTAAGCAGATTTAGAAGTGATAAGCTGGCATAATTATCACTCCCCCTCCCTGTTATTCTTGACAGCTGGTCTGCCCTTGGTGAACACATGTCCTCCAGTGGCCTAAGGGGCCTTGCAACTAAGTGCATACATTTCCTGAATTCTCAGATATAATCTCATATCTGTAATACAGTTGATGTTTTTATTTTCATATGCCTTTCCCATTCATTCATTTATTCCTTCACCCATTCAACAAATAATTATTAAGTGCCTATTATAAACCAGGTACTAATCTAACAAGGAGCTTCCCCAGTGGCTCACTGGCAAAGAATCTGCCTGCAATGCAGGAGACATGGAGATGCAGGTTCTGTCCCTGGATCAGAAAATGCTCTGGAGAGGAAATGACATCCTACTCAAGTATTCTTGCCTGCAAAATCCCATGGATAGAGGCCCTGGCAGGCTACAGTTCATGGGGTCATAAAAGTGTTGGACATGGCTGAGAACTAAACAACCACAATCTATCATGAGGATTCAGCCATGAACAAAACAGACAAAAGAGATATCCTGTGTTCATTGATCTATGTTGCTATCTTTAAGGTTGGAAGAGATAAGGAAGGTAAGTGAGTAAAATTATACTGGTCAAAAACTTGAGCAAGGAATACAGAGGAGCTGCTTATTGGCCTGGTTATAGCCCAAGAAAGAACAATGTTGTAGGTTCTTCAGTCTCCTAACTCAAAAAATTATTATCATATTCTCCTGTCTGCATCCTTGATTGCAGGCCATAGAAAGGAACACTGACTCTTATGCATAGATGAGATTAATAAAACCATAGAAGGGTTCACAAAGTATCGAAGCAGGCTTGATATGTAAACAGGAGCCAAGAAAGCTCTGGAAGCCGATTGCAGAGTGTGAGCTCTCACCGCTCATTTCTGAAGTCATTGCTAAAGGCCTCACAGCTCCTCAGCTTCTTCTCAAGGACCAGGTTCCCAGACAGGAGCATCTTAATGGTGGAGCTGAAACCAGGCGCACATGCTCTGGCTGTCAGAGATGGGGGAGGGACTAACTGGCCTTTTTCAATTTCCATAGCGAAAGGGATGAAGGGCTGTGCATCCCACTTTGGCTCACCTAATGAGATCATTCAAAAATCAAACTGGTTCGGTGTTGTGCTGCCTGGCTGGCCAAAAGACATATATCCATTTTATTATACTGGGCTTCCCAGGTGGCACCAGCAGTAAAGAACCCACCTGACAATGCAGGAGACATAAGAGACGCAAGTTTGATCCTTGGGTGGGGAAGATGCCCTGGAGGAGGGCATCGCAACCACTCCACTATTCTTGCCTGGAAAATCCTACGGACAGAGAATCCTGGCGGGCTACAGACCATAGGGTCACACAGAGCTGAGCACGACTGAAGAAACTTAGCCCTTGGTATACTAACACCATGTTATTTTATGCACCTTAAGTCCAGTTAATCATAGTTTTCTGCTTCCCTTTTTATAAGATATGCTTTCAGCCTAATTTTTTTTCTTTTAATCTTATGACCAGAAATCGGGAAGAAAAAACATCATTTTAAAACTACAAATACTTCTGTCTCCTGACAGATGGAGAATCAAATTAACCACTGAGGCAAACTTCCCCTTCATTTTCTGAAAAAAGGAAAAAAACAAACAAACAAACAAACAAACAAAAAAAACACCTATTGCACAACAGAGCATCCATCCTGAGCATCCTGAGTACAGATGTTTCTAGCAGAGCTATGTCTCTGGAGATTTAGCTGGCTGTTGAGATAAATGTTGCCAGTTTTCTATAAGATCAGAAACTGCCCTATGTCTTTGTCATGTTTGTTTTTGCAGCAATGTGTGCATGCGCGTGTGTACCTGAGTTCAAGCGCTTTCTCAGAGGCAATCTGGGAGCAAAGATGCTAAAAACTGAAGACATACGATATTTGCTGTGCGCAGACAAGAAACAGTAAAGAAACTGGAAATATAAGGCTCAACATATGGTATTGTTCAAAAGGGAACAACACAGACTCAGGAAAATAGACTTATTTTGGACAGTGTTTGGAGTTGATGATCTTTTGCCAGGTCTCAGGACAACACAGTGAGTTGTGAGTAGGCTCCCCTCTGGAGAGCAAACGTCCCGCTAGCCCCAATTCAGCCACTGCTCCATTTTGCTGCAGCTATTGCAGCCATGAAATTAAAAGATGCTTACTCCTTGGAAGAAAAGTTATGACCAACCTAGATAGTATATTCAAAAGCAGAGACATTACTTTGCCGACTAAGGTCCGTCTAGTCAAGGCTATGGTTTTTCTGTGGTCATGTATGGATGTGAGAGTTGGACTGTGAAGAAGGCTGAGCGCCGAAGAATTGATGCTTCTGAACTGTGGTGTTGGAGAAGACTCTTGAGAGTCCCTTGGACTGCAAGGAGATCCAACCAGCCCATTCTGAAGGAGATCAGCCCTGGGATTTCTTTGGAAGGAATGATGCTAAAGCTGAAACTCCAGTACTTTGGCCACCTCATGCGAAGAGTTGACTCATTGGAAAAGACTCTGATGCTGGGAGGGATTGGGGGCAGGAGGAGAAGGGGACGACAGAGGATGAGATGGCTGGATGGCATCACTGACTCGATGGACGTGAGTCTGAGTGAACTCTGGGAGTTGGTGATGGACAGGGAGGCCTAGCGTGCTGCAATTCATGGGGTCGCAAGGAGTCAGACACGACTGAGCAACTGAACTGAACTGAACTGAACTGAACTACAACAGCTGGGTGCACTTCTCCGCCCAGGAGCCCGACCTGACAGCTCCTGCTGCCTCTGCTCTGACCCTTCCTTCCCCCACGTCCCTAGCTCCTGACACGATACCTGATGGGAGGGCAGCTGCGCAGTGCACACTGGGTAATCTGCCCGCCCTCTAACTGCAAGGCAGTCTGAGCCAGCCAGTGGGCCGCATCAGAAGGAGAGAGGTCTTTGCCAATAGTCCCCGGTCTCCTGCCGACGTGGGGGATTCCCAAACGTTGCAAAGAGTTTGAATAAACAGTGACAAATGACCACCACACTTTCTAATGTTGTAAATACGGTGTTGTATTTAGAACACAATCAAATGTTAATTAGTTTTGGCCACTGTTACCTTCATTTTCTACCTCGGAATCATGACAACAACAGTATGATGGCCAGAAGTTTACATTTTCTGGCATTAAAAATTCTTTTCAATTCATTAATTCAAGCAATCCAATAAGTATCTATTAAGTGCCAAATCTCAACTTGTGGTATTTAGTAATAATTCAGAGTTGTTTGAGATGAGAAGCAATGTAGAATGCCTTACATAAATATTTTATTAAACATTCGGAAATTACTCAAATTTTAAAATGTCTTAGAAAAAGTAAATCTTAGAAGTGTACTCTCTCCCTAAACTTTTCTGTATTTGCCTTGTTTTCCAATTTTCTTTCATATCTCTGATACTTCTTCATCTTAAATTCTTATAGAATTGTATCTAAAATATTAAAAATTTACAAATGAAGGCAGTAGGGACATAATAAACGATATTGGGGTGTTTTTTTTGATAAAGCACTCTAGAGACACAAAAATATCTCCCCTGTGTCTCAAAACACATTTTCAAACATCATGTAATAAACTCATACTATGTGACAGAAAACACAGTCTGGTTTTGAGACAGACTTGTTAATAGTTACACAAAAAAATAAAACACATTTTACCTTTCACAATTAAATAATTAACCTACTTTAAAGTTTACTTATGATGGGAAGTAAAATGTATTTTCACTTCCTTCAATATGAAAAACTGTCCCAGAATCACTTGTTTAATCATATTTCTCTTCCTCCTTGATCTATAACACAAGCATCATGGAACATCTAGCTGAAATTGAGCCAGGGCTCTCTACTGTGCCCGCTGCACTATTGCTATCCCCACATTAATGCCAGGCTCTCCAAGCACAGTGAACTACTCCAGAGAAGTCTTCTCTGGAGGAGGTTTAATGGGCTCAGGCACTTGGTTCCTGTCATGTAGGCAAGAGATGATCCCAAAGAGATCCCCAGAGGATGGGCCTGTGTCAGGGTCTATCCGTTCTGAAACTGGGCCCATCTAGAACCAACAATAAATTCCTCCCTGTGTCGCGCTTCCTTCCTGTTATTCCCAAATCTCTGTTAAAAGTGTGCCAAATTTTATACCCTTGACTCATCTTCCACCCAGGGAAAGCAGAGAAGGCACAAGGAGGTAACAGGATGAGAACAGTACCAGGCTGTGCAGCTGTTGGGAGGCAGTGTTCCATCAGGATTTTCACATTTCTGCACTCAGGACCTTCTGAGCGAACAGCACTGACGCCTGTGTAGAAGGAAAGCTGAAGAGCAACCCTAAAGATATGGACATCTGGAGAGAACGAAGAGTTATCACCCTGCAACCATTTGTTCACACTGCACAGTGAGGATTTGTTCACATTACAAAACAAAAACCATTTTCTCTTTCTTGTGCTTTCTTTCCCTCCCTCTACCCGTCATCTCCTTCCTCCCCAGTTCCCCTTGAAGTTCCCAGAGGGCACGATGTGCAGTTGTGCCTGCAACTCTTATATGAATTCCAAGTTTCATAATCTGGGGATTCCTCGCCTACAGTGCAAACCTCTGCATGGGTGGGTTCATACAGCACTCACTGTGCATTCACCCCCTGGAGAATTCGGAGTCAGGGAACTGATGGAAGCTGCTCTATGAGAAGGGTCCACTCCCTGATCCTGAGATGTTACGTTTATATATATAAAGATATAGATTACATACACACACACACACACACACACACACACACACACACACACACAGATAAGGGTTTGGAGACATACATACGAGGACGGAGACAGAAAACTATGGCAGGCCAACTTGTTAGCTTGCAAGTACAGTAACACTGCAGACTTTTCACAGCTCAGACTTAACCACTGCTACAATCCAAGTAAAATTTATTTGGAGATCACCGAAAGCGATCTTGAAATGATACACAGTGGCCCACGGGCAGCATGGAGACAAGAAACCTCAGTCTGTGAGAAGAATCCAGGACAGATTTTATCTCAAAGCTTCCAATAACTCTGGGGCAAGAAAACCAGTATTACAGATTGAAGGTTTTTTATATAGATTGAACTTTATATAAAGTAAATTTATATAATGTAAGGGGGTTAGGAGATGAGGTTGGAAAAGTAGGCTGGACTATGACCAAAAGTACTAATATCACATTGAAAAATTTGGACTTCATTCTATAGGTAGTCAATAATTTTAAGCAATGATCAGACCTGTGGATTTTTAAATTTTGTTTTTATTTTAAGAACACTCTGACAACAATGTGCCTAGTATAAATTATAAAAAGTGACTGGCAAGAGGGAGAAAATACAGAGACTGTTATATTAGTCTAGGTAACAGATGAGGAAGTCTACAGATTCTAGCCCTGTCTCTCTTAAACGGTTACAATTAGAACTAGCTTCTGTGGTGATGGGAAATGCATTCGTCCCTGACTCCAGAATTTGGATTATAACAAAGAAACTTCTTCTGCTCATCCAAATTGAATATCTAATCAGTCCCCACTACACATGCCCTGGCTACACTGCTTCTTATAACTAGATGTTCAGCAGATTCTTAAGCCACATCTTTCCTTGAGAAGGTCTTCATACTCTTATTCTGCAGCCCTTACAGAACATAAACTGGGAATACCTACTTTCTTCCCTTGTGCCATTCTTTCATCCTCTGTCTTCTGATCATCTGCCTCCAACTTCTCAATTTCTTCCTGTCTTTCCAGCCCTGAAAGTGAAAGTGTTAGTTGCTCAGTTGTGACCGACTCTTGGTAACCGCATGGACTGTAGCCTGCCAGGCTCCTCTGTCCATGGACTTCTCCAGGCAAGAATACTGGAGTGGGTTGCCATGCACTTCTCCAGGGGATCTTCCTGACCCAGGGACTGAACCTGAGTCTCCCACATTGCAGGCAGATTCTTTACTATCTGAGCTTCCAGGGGCATCCCTGAAGGCTTCCATTTGTAACTGATAGCTGACAGTGATGATGCCCCTCGCTAAACCAAGGAAACAATACCCAGGGCTTCAGTACCTTAGTTCCATGTGTCTGCAGTCCTAGGTCCTGCTGTTGTTGACCTTGCAGTCTTTCTCCAGCAAGTTGTGTACAATTTGAGCCCATACACTCATTGTATCCTGACTTATCCCTCTGGTGCCAATTCAAGATCCAGTAAATTTTACATTTACTAACGGATCTTCCTTCTTCTCCTCACTGCTAATGTCTTTGTGTCTTTATTCCTGGAAACATTTGGCCCTTAGAAAGAAGGTAAACTTAAACTTGTAGTACATTAGCAAAATAGAATTTAAAAAAATATTATCTCCACTTTATAGGTAGAAAAACTAGGTTGCAGAGGCATGAACTGACTCACTTCAGAGTCATCCAGTTGGTGGGTGTCAGTGCCGGGACAAATAACCTGACTGCCTTACCCATCACCTACCACTATTTCTAGGATAACATCCTACCCAGTTAAAAACATTTTTGAAACCAACGGCTTTCATTCATACCCAAGGACTTAACTAAAACTCAAAGCAAAAGAAAAAAAAAAGGCAAAACCTTAGAATAGAGCTTATAATATTATGATTCAAACTGCCTTTCTTAAAAAAAAAAAAAACAAAAACAAAACAAAAGCATAACACTTTTTCAGAACATTTGTACTGTTTCAGACAGAAACCAGTGGATGTAAAATAATAGAGTTCAAGAAAAATCCTTTTAAAATGATTTCCAACAATCCAGATAATAGTGGGAAAGGGTTTAATGAGCATAGTCAAAATAACAATTTTCATCACACTATACATACACAACTGAGGAAAAAGGAAATCTAAAAAATACTGTTGTCATCATTATATGATTGTATAATTTTCCCCCAGGAAATATAAAGACTTGAGCCAATAGTTTAAGAGATAGGTGAATCTGCAGTAGATTAAATAACTTGATGTTTCTTCCAAAAGCATTAAATACTATAGAAATTCCAACAACAAAAAAAATGTCCTTGAATTTTCATTAAAGCTTTTATCTCCCATGATCTCAACAAATAAAAAGAGATGACTTGGTTTCTGTGCCTGCCATAGACATTTTTCAGTAAGGTTTACAAACTAAACATTTTGTTTTAAATATTTTATATGTATTGAAATAAGAAACAAAACAGAGAACATTCATTATTCCTCTAAGGTATAACTTCAATATTCAATGAATATATAAATTCTACCTGGTTCATGATATTAATTAACTCCATATATCCTGAATACAAGAACTGTCAAGTGTGATCAGAGTATTTTTTTTCCTTTCAGCTTACCTGAGAGATATAATTAAACATAAAATTGTGTAAGTTTATGGTATAAAATGTGATGATTTGGTGTACTTACATATTATGAAGTGTTTATCACAATAAGTTTAGTTTATACATCTATCACCTCTCAACTCACAGAGGACCTTTGTTTTTTTTGCCTTGAGATCTTTTAAGATGTACTCTGTCAGAAACTTTCAAGTATGCAATACAGTGTTGTTAACTATAGTCATCACGTTGTACATTATAAGATGAATAACATGTATTCATCTTATACATGGAAGTTTGTACCCTTTGATCACCTTCACCCATTTCTCCCAGCGGCCCTGGAAACAACCAATGTACTCCGCTTCCACATCCTCCTTACTTAAAGTTGCTGTTCAGTCACTCAGCCGCATCTGACTCTTTGTGACCCCATGGACTGCAGCACCCCAGGCTTCCCTGTTCTTCACCATCTCCCAGAGCTTGCTCAAACTCATGTCCATTGAGTCGGTGATGCCATCCAACCATCTCATCCTCTGTCGTCCCCTTCTCCTCCTGCTTTCAGTCTTTCCCAGCATCAAGGTCTTTTCAAATGAGTCAGTTCTTCTCATGGCCAAAGTACTGGAGCTTTGGCTTCAGTATCAGTCCTTCCAGTGAATATTCTGGGTTGATTTCCTTTAGGATTGACTGGTTGGATCTCTTTGCAGTCCAAGGGACTCTCAGGAGTCTTCTCTAGCACCATACCTTTGACTATATGGACTTTTTTTGGCAAAGTGATGTCTCTGCATTTTAATACTCTGTCTAGATTTGTTTTAGCTTTTCTTCCAAGGAGCAAGCATCTTTTAATTTCATGGTTGCCATTGCCATCTGCAGTGATTATGAGTCCAAGAAAATAAAGGCTGCCACTGTTTCCATTGCTTCCCATCTATTTGCTATGAAGTGATGAGGAGACCATTCAAGTAAGTGGTCTCTTCCTCCAGTCTTTACAGATTCACTGCAGCATGGAAAAACATTCACTAGTTAGCTGAGGGTGGGGTACTGGCTGGGTCAACAGGCAGAGTCCATGGGCAGGCAGGGCTTGCTCTTAGGGCCTCTAGTTGGTCAAGACCACTGCCCATGCTCTCAGGTCAAGGAGAGGCAGCAGATGCCTCTGGCTAAGCTGAGTGAGCCTGCCGACTGGCTTCTTTGTTCTAGCAAGGCCATGGTGTGGTCTTTGTGCCCAGGAGGGGCTTCTGGTGGTGCTTCACAGTCAGGTCAGGCCACTAGCTAGGCTCTGGTCAGTGGGGCTGCAGGCTAAGTAACCTGGCAGGGCACTGCTACTGGTTGGATTCTACCATTTGGCATGGCTGTGGGCTGGGTTGAACAAGTGCTCCTGGTCTCGCGGGGCCCCAGGCTGTGCTAAACTGGATGGTGCCACTTGTAAGACTCCATATTCAGTGGGGTGCGTGCAGAGCTTTGTGGTTGGGGGGGACTCAGTCTGTGGTCTGTGATAGGGTGAGGCCACGGGCAGTGCTACAGGGTCTGGTGGGGCCACAGCTGGGGCTCTGAACCCGAGTAGCCCACTGGCTGTGCAGCTGTGTTGCACTGCTGGGCAAGGTTGCTGGTTGGGCACTCTGACTGGGCATGACCTCCAGCTGTACTCCACAGCTGTATGGAGCTGAAGCCTGTGCGCTGCAGCAGAGCAGGGTCACTATTCAGGCTCCCACGTACCACGGGTTATGTTTTGTGACTGGACAGGGCCACTGGCTGGTCTCCTTGCCTGGGCAAGGCCGCAGGCTACATTCAACAATTGAGCAGGGCTGCAGGGCTGGGCTGTAGGCCACTCGAGGTCATTACTGAGGGTCCTTGGTTAGGCAGAGTCACAGGCTATGCTCAACGGTTGGGCAGGGCTGCTGGCTTGGCTCCTGGGACTGTCGAATGGGTTCTGCAGCTTTCACCAGGCTTCCTGATTGAGTCGGACAAGAGGCTTTGTTCAGCAGTTGACTGGAGCTGCATATTTGTCTCTCGGCCCAAGTGGATTCATAAAACAAGCTCCACAGTGGTAGGGCTTATTGTCCAGGGGTCTAAATCAGGGACAGTTTCCATCTCTTGGCTAAATGGGCCCACTGACTTGACTCTCCTCATATGATTCGGATGGGAAGGTCCCATTAGCTGAGATCTCTGCTAGAGATCTACCGCAAGTAGGAATATCTGAACAATATCTGAAGCCCAGTTGCTGGAAACCCTGTCTGCTTTCTGTCTATCTGATTGATCCCCAGTGTTTCTCCTGATGATCACCATGAAGTGAAATTTAAGGAGACCTCTTGTGAAGGGTCCTGCAATGCTGAGAAAGCTAGATATCCACTTTGCATTGCCACTGGAGAAATCACGAGCCAAGGGGTGGGGATCGGGTGCTATATTGTTGAAGTGCTATGCCATCCTGGGAGCGATGGGAGCAAAGTGGTCAAAGCAAAACTGCTTGTCAAACTCATCTAATCCAATTCTCCTCATCTCTGTGGACCAGTGAGTGCTTCAGCCTCACCCTGGGTTCTGGGATTTTCACAATGGTGTCTTCTCTATGTAGAGTTCCTAGCTGGTCTTCTTATGAGAGTCTTTAGAGTATTTTACATTTAAGAGTATATTTGAATATTTAAGTTTGCTCTCATTCTTCTATCCCACATAACCCATACCCTGTAATCCACTGGATTATACAAAACTCTGAATCCTCATGTTTCAAGAAACTGAGGTCAGCTTGGCTTTGAATGGTGGTGCTTTCCACAGTTATTGTCTTTCTTATGCTATACTTGAAGCCACTTTCAAGTACCTGTTAAATACTGCTTCTTAGGAAAAGCTAAAGAAGTGCCTCTCCCAGACCTTGTCTACAGGGATTAAGTCCTCCAGCATCCATGAGCCACTCCCACCAGTGGCCCATTACCTGTTGAGGAGCTTTGCAAATCTCCATCATCCACAGAATCTATTACCCATCAACACAGCCTGCCTCAGTGAATCTCTGCTGAGAACACTCTCTTCTTCTTCTAAGCATCAGCCTCTCTCCCCTCATTCTCTTATTCTCTTGACAACTTCATGGCATCCCTTGTTGAGCCTGACTTCCCCAACAAAGGCTACCTGGCTAAACCTGAAGGTGATACAAAAGGGAAAAGGAGGGGCCCTTGATCAATGATTCTCAAAACACACTCTGGATCAGTATAGCTTGAAATACCTTTAAATGTATACATCTTAGTCAGTCAGTTTTGAGTGGATCCTTTTATAGGAAGGGCCTTGAATAAGTTGGAAATAGGTGGTTCAAGGACCACACTTGGAAAAATATTGGCCTAGGTCCTACAGTGAGCTTCCTTGGTGGCTCAGACGGTAAACAATCTGCCTGCCATGCAGGAGAGCAGGGTTTGATCCTTGGGTTGGGAAGATGTCCTGGAGGAGGGTATGGCAACCCATCCAGTATTCTTGACTGGAGAATTCCCATAGACAGAGGAGCCTGGGGGACTACAGTCTATAGGGTCACAAAGAGTCGGATATGACTAAGTGACCAGGAACAAACAAGAACAAGGTCCTACAATACAAATGCTTGGCTAATCCTCCAGAAGGGATAAGAATGGAAAAGTACCTCTCAGCCTTTTATTCTGAACCTACAGTCAGTCTTCAGTGTGGAAAGTAGCAGTTATTTCTCAAATCTGGTTGTCTAGCTTAATGTGCTTTGCAATCTTTTTCTAAAATATAAATATTCTGGATGTCAGAATGAGAATCTGTCCATATTGAACTGACAACAGCTAATAGATCAAATCATTTAGTGTGCAAGAAGCAAAAACTGTATTAACATGATATATATTCAAATAATTTCCATGTCTATATAAAGCACAAGCTGGAATCAAGATTGCTGGGAGAAATATCAATAACCTCAGATATGCAGATGACACCACCCTTATGGCAGAAAGTGAAGAGGAACTAAAGAGCCTCTTGATGAAAGTGAAAGAAGAGAGTGAAAAAATTGACTTAAAACTCAACATTCAGAAAACTAAGATCATGGCATCTGGTCCCATCACTTCATGGCAAATAGATGGGGAAACAATGGAAACAGTGACAGACTTTATTTTGGGGGAATCCAAAATCACTGCAGATAGTAACTGCAGCCATGAAATTAAAACACACTTGCTCCTTGGAAGAAAAGCTATGACCAACCTAGACAGCATATTAAAAAGCAAAAACATTACTTTGCCAACAAAGATCCATCTAGTCAAAGCTATGGTTTTTCCAGTAGTTATGTATGTATGTTAAATTTGGACTATAAAGAAAGCTGAGAGCCAAAGAATTGATGCTTTTGAACTGTGGTGTTGGAGAAGACTCTTGAGAGTCCCTTGGACTGCAAGGAGATCCAACCAGTCCATCCTGCAGGAGATAAATCCTGAGTTTTCATTGGAAGGACTGATTCTGAAGCTGAAACTCCAACACTTTGGCCACTTGATGGGAAGAACTGACTCATCTGAAAAGACCCTGATGCTTGGAAAGATGGAAGGCAAGAGGAGAAGCGGGCAACAGAGGATGAGATGGTTGGATGGCATCACCAACTCAATGGACATGAGTTTGAGTAGGCTCCGAGAGTTGGTGATGGACAGGAAAGCCTGGTGTGCTGCAGTCCACGTGGTTGCAAACAGTCAGACACGACTGAGAGACTGAACTGAACTGAACTGAATAAACTGCCTAGTTGCTAAATCGTGTCTGTTTCTTTTGTGACCCCATGGACTTTAGCTCATCAGGCTCCTTGGTCCATGGAATTTCCCAGGCAAGAATATTGCATTTCCTTCTCTAGGGGATCTTGCCAATGCAGTGATTGAACTTGTGTCTCTTGCATTGCGGGTGGAGTCTTTACTGCTGAGACACCAAAGAAGGCTATCTATGTAAATTACATATACATAATTTCTGGCTATTTTATTGCAAGTGTTTTCACTGCCAACTTATTTCGTAAGCCAATATGTTATACATATGTCTTCTCAGGTGGTTTAGGGGTAAAGAATCCATGTCTGCCAATGCAAGACATGCCAGAGACATGGGTTCAGTACCTGGCTTGGGAAGATCCCCTGGAGGAGGAAATGACAACCCACTCCAGTATTCTTGTATGGAAAATTCCTTTGACAGAGAGCAGCCTGGTAGGCCACAGTCAGTTGTTTATATTAAATATCCTCTCATTTAAATTGTCATGTATTTTCTATCTCCTAACATGACCCTGACCAACACAACATCCAAGTGGAGATGCCTCTTAATGATTTGCAGATGCAGCTTTAAAGAGATATTTAAACAGGAGATTTATACTTGGAAGACTCCAGAATACTGATGGAATTTAAAGCAAAGGCTAGATGATTAATCATGGAGAGGATAAAACATTTACTTTGAAAGTTGCCCCATTAATTAGTTTGTACTTCTTACATATTCCCATCCTTAAGTAGAAATGGTTCTTACTATAAGATTGGGTAAGTACTGTGAGGTGAAAGCAAAACAAGAAAGAATTTCTCTATGAGAAAAGTAAAGTTACTCTGTGCTTCTTTATAAGGCAAAAATAGATTATATGTATAACATCGCTAGCTTGTGTTGTGCTCAGTTGGGTCTGATTCTTTGCAACCCCATGGACTGTAGCTTGCTCTTTGTGATATTCTATGTTTCAGATGTTCAACTGTGTTTCACCTTATTTTAAGACACTATTTGGCAAGTTTATCATATTTATCATAAAACATAAAAAGGATTATTTCCAAAAAAGAGAATACTTAAAAATGAATTTTCAAATACTATGGAGTCTCCTTCTTTTGATTCCTTTTCTAATAACAATACACTATAGCCACCAACTATTTGTTCATTGACTATTCATGATCCAAGTAAAATGGATCTCAGCTACTAAACAGGGACTCAAGTAGGTGATTTCCTCAGAAGAGTAATATAACTATTTCAAAGAAGAGGAGAGTATGTGAAAGACCTCTGAAAATAGAATTCAGCAGAACAGGAAAGATGATAAGAGATTTACTGAAAGACATACATCATTATTATAATGTTATATGTCTTTGAACACATTATTATGTATGTCTTTCAACATCACAGTAATCCAAGTCTATGCTTCAGCCATTGATGCTGAAGAAGCTGAAGTTGACCAGTTCTAATAAAGATCTACAAGACCTTCTAGAAATAATACCCCCGCCCCCCAAAAAAGACATCCTTTTATCACAGGGGATTGGAATGCAAAAGCAGGAAGTCAAAAGATACCTGGAGTAACAGGCAAGCTTGACCTTGGAGTACAAAATGAAGCAGGGCAAGGGTTAACAGAGTTTTGTCGAAAGAACACATTGGTCAAAGAAAAGACCCTTTTCCAACAACACAAGAAATGACCCTACACATGGACATCCCAAATGGTCAACACCAAAATCAAACTGATTGTATTCTGTGCAGACAAAGATGGAGAACCTATATACACAGCCAGCAAAAACAAGACCTGGAGCTGACTGTGGCTCAGATCATCAGCTCCTTATTACAAAATTCAGGCTTAATTGAAGAAAGTTGGGAAAACCACTAGGCCATTCAGATATGACCTAAATCAAATCCTTTATGATTATACAGTGGAGGTGACGAATAGATTCACTCAATTAGATCCTGTAGACAGAGTGCCTGAAGAACTATGGACAGAGCTTTGCCACATTGTACAGGAGGCAGTGACGAAAACCATCCCCGAGAAAAAGAAAAAAAGAAGACAAAGTGGTTATCTGAAGCGGCTTCACAAATAGTTGAAGAAAGAAGGGAAGTAAAAAAGCAAGGGAGAAAGAAAAAGATACCCAACTGAATACAGAGTTCCAGAGAACAGCAAGGAGAAATAAGAAGGCCTTCTTAAATGCAAAATGCAAAGAAACAGAGGAAAACAATAGAATGGGAAAGACTAGAGATCTCTTCAGTGGAACATCACATGCAAAGATGGGCACAGAAAAGGACAGATACGATAAGGACCCAACAGAAGCAGAAGAGATTAAGAAGAGGCAGCAAGAATACACAGAACTATACAAAAAAATTTTAATGACTGGGATAACCATGAGGGTGTGGTCACTCACCCAGAGCCAGACACCATGGAGTGTGAAATCAAGTGAACCTTTGGAAGCATTACTACAAACAAAGCTAGGGAAGGTGATGGAACTCCAGCTGAGCTATTTCATATCCTAAAAGATGATGTTGTTAAAGTGCTGCACTCAATATGCCAGCAAATTTGGAAACCCCAGCAGTGTACACAGGATAGAAAAATGTCAGTTTTCATTTCAACCCCAAAGAAGGGCAATGGCAAAGAATGTTCAAACTACCGGACAGCTGCGTTCATTTTGCATGCTCAAAAGGTTATGCTCAAAATTCTTCAAGCTAGGCTTCAGTAGTACGTGAACTGAGAACTTTCAGAGGTACCAGCTGGGTAGAGAGAAGGCAGATGAACCAGAGATCAAATTGCCAACATTTGTTGGATCATAGAGCAAGGGAATTCTAGAAAAACACCTACCTGCTTCATCAATTACATTAAAGGCTTTGACTGTGTGGATCACAACAAACTGAAAAATTCTTAGAGATGGGAATAACAGACCATCTTACTTGTCTCTTGAAAAACTTGTATGTTAGTCAAGAAGCAACAATTAGAACCAGACATGGAACAATGGACTGGTTCAAAACTGGGAAAGGAATACATCAAGGCTGTATATTGTCACCTTGTTTATTTAACTGATATGCAGAGTACATCATGCAAAATGCTGGGCAGGATAAATCACAAGCTGGAATCAAGATTGTCGGGAGAAATAACAACAACCTCAGATATGAAAATGATACCACCTTAATGGCAGAAAGCAAAGAGGAACTAAAGAACCTCTTGATGAAGGTGAAAGAGAAAAGTGTAAAACCTGGCTTCAAATTCAACATTCAAAGAACTGAGATCATGGCTTCTGGTGCCATCACTTCATGGTAAATAGAAGGGGAAAAAGTGAAAGCAGTGATAGATTTCATTTTCTTGGGCTCCAAAATCACTGTGGATGGTGACTGCAGCCATGAAATTAAAAGACTCTTGCTCCTTGGAAGGAAAGCTATGACAAACCTAGACAGAGTCTTAAAAAGCAGAGACATAACTTTGCTGACAAAGGTCCATTTAGTCAAAGCTATGGTTTTTCCAGTAGTCATCATGTACGGATGTAAGAAATGGACCATAAAGAAGCTGATCACTGACTAAATGATGCTTTCAAACTGCAGTGTTGGAGAAGACTCTTGAAAGTCCCTTGGAAACCCAGTTAATCAAACCAGTCAATCCTAAAGGAAATCAGCCCTAAATATTTATTGGAGGGACTGATGCTGAAGCTGAAGTTCCAATACTTTGGCCATCTGATGCAAAGAATTGACTCTCCTTGACGCTGGGAAAGACTGAAGGCAAAAGGAAAAGGCAGCAGAGGACGAGATGTCAGGATTGTTTAAAAAAAAAAAAACAACTTCTTTTTTATTCCCTTATACTCTTAGGTATACTTTAACTCCAATCCTGAATTATTTTGCTAAGTGATGGCCCTTAAAGGTATAGCATTCAGAATTTCTGCCTTTCCTTCTCCTTGCTTTTTGAAAGCAGTTAATTACTTATTAGCCAAGATTTAAATGCATCAAAGTGAAGTCGCTTAGTCATGTCCGACTCTTTGCAACCCCATGGACTGTAGCCCACTAGGCTCCTTGGTCCATGCGATTTTCCAGGCATGAATACTGGAGTGGGTTGCCATTTCCTTCTCCAGGGGATCTTCCTGACCCAGGGATCAAACCCAGGTCTCCCGCATTGTAGGCAGACGCTTTACCATCTGAGCTACTAGGAAAGCCCAAATGCATCAAAGGAAACTATTAATAATTTTGCAAAACAAAGTCACACTTTTAATAATGTTAATCCTCAAAATTTATGTAATTGTTTAACAAATCTAGTTTCTTAATCAATATTAATATGACTAAACAGATATAATTTATGCTTTAATCATTTCAGATACCACTACTTAAAATTATAGTTAAACTTTTCCACTGAAATTAGTTAATTATTTCCAAAATTCCAGAGAGCTAGTTTTCATTTATAGAAAAGTTCAGAAAAGGTAAAATTAAGTAATATACTGCTTATAGACACATAATACAAAGTTGACTTTAAAATAAAAATAGTTTAAAAAGCAAGAGAATGGTTAACAGGAAAGTCAGAATGTTGCCAGGATGGGGACAGAATTGGGAATGGGCATACAGAGAATTTTTAAAGTGTCTGTGAAATTCTAGTTTTGATTTGAGTGGTGGCTACACATTAGATTTTTATTGACTCTTTAAAAGGTATGTATTTGTTTACACATCCTTATAGAAATATATTTTACATTTTTACAAGGAAAAATAAAGTAAAAAAGAACACAAAGCAAAATCAATGTTGTGCCTCAGGGAGAGGACAAAGGGAATAAACGGAAAGAAAAAGCCTTCCCAAAAGGCTAGAAATGATGTTCAATCTATCAGCAAAGAAGCAGAGCCAAAAGTATCTGACTAGCAGAAAAAGCTGATATCTGGAAGTAAATAAAAAGAACTACCCTTGTCTCCAAATATCTGTGAATAGTCCCAACTGGAGAATTACAGACTTCTGAGAAAGAGATCCAGACCAACTCCAAACACTTCTGATACTGTCTAAATATTCTAGGCAGGTAAAAGAATATTCTAGAAGATCAACTGTGAGCGCCAAAAAGCTAAAATGGAAAATGTCACACAGCTAAAATGGAAAGACTCCTCTTATATAAACCAGGAAAAGGAATAACTTATTAGTTGGAAATTTGAGCTCAAATCTCAATGCAGGACCCTAATAAACTAGATCGACTCATCAGGTTACTTTTGCTAAGGCTTACATGAACCCAGGGAGCAAAAACAATGATAGAAAAATAAACTAGGTTACTGTCTTCTACCTCTAAACTCACAACAGTCTCTTGTACTTCTGGTGAGGAAATTCAGAGAACACACACCAGCAAGGAGAGAAGTTCCCAGAGGCAGTTCTTAGCCCAAGGCTGGAAAAGCTACTTGGTTGGTCAACTTACAGCACCGAAACGTCGCACTGGAAGAGTCTAGGATGCAAATGAGAAGCCAAAGTAAAAAGAGACTGTTGGAGTTTCTCTTGAAAGGAAGCATCCCTGGCCAGTTTCACACCCGTCGCATTAGGCTGTGTGCCAGGAGGACAAAGTAAACAAAGGCAAGGGATCCACCTGTGGGAGCCTGTGTGGTTAAGAACACTGACCAACCTCTCAGGGAATCTGCTAGAGAAAATACAGGTGTTGATCATGGCAGCTGGATTTCATGCCACAAGGAACCAAGTGGGTAGAGTGGTCATGCATTCCCGTTTCCCCAGAAAAGTTAGATTTATACCACCATCCGGGCATATTATCAACAGCACTTCATCTTGCTCAGAAAGGTGTCTCTGTTTTGACAATAAATTATATAATCCTTGTATACATAAGGGGAGTTCAGAGAGCTGAAGCTGAAAATGAGCCCCTCTTTGTCTTCAGTTTCTTCACCTATTTTTGATAAGCACCTCTCCCAGGACTTGATACCCTATGCCTGTCTCCTTTATTTGCTTTTTATCTCCCTTTTTCATTTTTCTTCAACAGAAATCACATCATCATTATTTTATTCCAAATGAATGGAAATAAAAATATTTTTGGTAGCGTGATTCATTGGATCATAAGAATTTAATAGGAATCCCCAAATTATAGGATTCAAATTGTGGTCCAAGAAGGGGAGAAAGATGGGTTTGTGGCACAGGATAAAATATGGAAATTCCTGTAGTGGATATGTCTTGGTTTACATCATAGTCTTCTTGTTGTTCTTATACCATACCTGCTCCAATGCCAATAGATGCTGTTTTTAATAGTTTTTAGACATTCACATTTTATCTCAGTACAGTGCATTAAACTGCATCTTCAACCCAGTAACTTCCATTTCATCTGCTCATGTTCTCCATGTGTGCTGGGGTGTTCCCAGCAGCTAGATAAAGATGTTTTATCTCTTCTTTCTTAACTTAGAGGTTATCAAATTCTTCATTTACAAAAAGTATACACTTAATACTAAAGATGATTGACAAGTTATCACTAAATAGAATTGAACACATCTAAAATGCATTAAGATAATCTCTCAGATCCCAGCTTTCCTCCCTTAATTTCCATTCTTATGTGATTTTAACACCAGGCTTCTAAAAGCTCCTATTTGTGGGTTTGTTTTTTTTTTTTTGAAGGTGAGAACTCTACCATCTGTCTCTACAAAGATCAAAATTTTCCCTAAAATATTGTACAGAACTCTCATTTTCTAATTCAAAACTTTAGTCTTATTAAAGTAGCTGACATTTTATAGTTCAATCAGAGGGCAATTTATTTGAAATAGATGAATCTTTTCAAAATCCCTGAAGGATTTCAGATCAACAACCCTATAAACAAGGAGCAATAGGAGAAAAGAAGTGAAAATATCAACTTACTGATTGTTCAGTCCTTTTCAGACTTAAGTCTAAGCTTGTGACGTTAACTACTCCCATCATTATTCCTACTCTAAACGTAGAATACAGCATGTGTTAATTACCTTCAGAGAGAGAGATGGTCTGGGTCACAAGATGAGCCTTGAATTCATTCAATTATTTCAGTTCAGTTCAGTCACTCAGTCGTGTACGACTCTTTGCAACCCCATGAATCGCAGCACGCCAGGCCTCCCTGTCCATCACCATCTCCTGGAGTTCACTCAGACTCACATCCATCAAGTCCGTGATGCCATCCAGCCATCTCATCCTTGGTCGTCCCCTTCTCCTCCTGCTCCCAATCCCTCCCAGCATCAAAGTCTTTTCCAATGAGTCAACTCTTCGCATGAGGTGGCCAAAGTACTGGAGCTTCAGCTTTAGCATCATTCCTTCCAAAGAAATCCCAGGGCTGATCTCCTTCAGAATGGACTGGTTGGATCTCCCTGCAGTCCAAGGGACCCTCAAGAGTCTTCTCCAACACCACAGTTCAAATGCATCAATTCTTCGGCGCTCAGCCTTCTTCACAGTCCAACTCTCACATCCTACATGACCACAGGAAAAACCATAGCCTTGACTAGACAGACCTTAGTTGGCAAAGGAATGTCTCTGCTTTTGAATATACTATCTAGGTTGGTCATAACTTTTCTTCCAAGGAGTAAGCATCTTTTAATTTCATGGCTGCAGTCACCATCTGCAGGGATTTTGGAACCCCAAAAAATAAAGTCTGACACTGTTTCTACTGTTTCCCCATCTATTTCCCATGAAGTGCTGGGACTGGATGCCATGATCTTCATTTTCTGAATGTGGAGCTTTAAGCCAACTTTTTCACTCTCCACTTTCACCTTCATCAAGAGGCTTTTTAGCTCCTCTTCACTTTCTGCCATTAGGGTGGTATCATCTGCATATCTGAGGTTATTGATATGTCTCCAGACAATCTTGATTCCAGCTTGTGTTTCTTCCAGTCCAGCGTTTCTCATAATGTACAGGGTGACAATATACAGCCTTGATGTACTCCTTTCCCTGTTTGGAACCAGTCTGTTGTTCCATGTCCAGTTCTAACTGTTGCTTCCTGACCTGCATACAGATTTCTCAAGAGGCAGGTCAGGTGGTCTGGTATTCCCATCTCTTTCAGAATTTTCCATAGCTTATTGTGATCCACACAGTCAAAGGCTTTGGCATAGTCAATAAAGCAGAAATAGATGTTTTTCTGGAACTCTGTTGCTTTTTCGATGATCCAGCGGATGTTGGCAATTTGATCTCTGGTTCCTCTGCCTTTTCTAAAACCAGCTTGAATATCAGGAAGTTCACGGTTCATGTATTGCTGAAGTCTGGCTTGGAGAATTTTGAGCATTACTTTACTAGCATGTGAGATGAGTGTAATTGTGTGGTAGTTTGAGCATTCTTTGGCATTGCCTTTCTTTGGAATTGGAATGAAAACTGACCTTTTCCAGTCCTGTGGCCACTGCTGAGTTTTCCAAATGTGCTGGCATATTGAGCGCAGCACTTTCACAGCATCATCTTCCAGGATTTGAAACAGCTCAACTGGAATTCCATCACCTCCATTAGCTTTGTTCGTAGTGATGCTTTCTAAGGCCCACTTGACTTCACATTCCAAGATGTCTGACTCTAGATGAGTGATCACATCATCATGATTATCTGGGTCGTGAAGATCTTTTTGTACAGTTCTTCCGTGTATTCTTGCCACCTCTTCTTAATTCATTTAGTTACAATAAAATTAAAATGAATAAAAAACTTTCACCTATGGCCATGACTTTCCTAAGAAAGAAACAAGAAAGATATGTACATATAGTAGATACAAACATAGATATATAGAGACACAGATATATATAAAAGAAGCTATGAGTGAGTGCTGGGTTTTAATGTCCTTTAACACAATAATGTAATAAATTGTGCCTCTGAACAGTTGACTTTTCAATTTCGCCTCCATTTTTGAAAGATAAAATTGGTTCCTTCCCAAGGCACTATGCTGGGTAAAGGGGTAGAAGGATCAGCATTACAACCTCACAAACGGCTCACACAGTTGGAGTAAAAGGCAGATGAATCAACTATCAGCTCCTTCAAAGGCTAGACCTACCTTATTCTACTGAAGTGAAGTGAAGTCACTCAGTCATGTCCAACTCTTTGCGACCCCATGGACTGTAGCCTACAAGGCTCCTTTGTCCATGGAATTTTCCAGGCAAGAGTACTGGAGTGGGCTGCCATTTCCTTCTCCAGGGGATCTTCCCCACCCAGGGATCGATCCCAGGTCTCCCGCGTTGCAGGCAGACACTTTACCGTCTGAGCCACCAGAAAGCCCACATTATTCTACTAAATATGCATTAATCTAACTAAGCAGTTTCAAATTTTTTGATTCATATAGTCACAGGGTCTATAAGACAGCAACAGATATTCACTAAAATTAAGTAAATTATTTAACTAGTTTGATTCTAAGATTTTCAGAGTCTATCCAACCCCCACACAAGGATGGATTTAAGCTTCTGATCAGTTTAAAGCAACACATAAAGGAATCATGGTTTCAAAAAACATAAAAACCACTGAGACTTTCATTCATTTATTCAATAAATACTGATTAAGCACCTAATATACACAGACACTAAGGATGTAGCAATGAACAAGAAAACCAAGGATCCTTCCCCAAGGAATTTATTTTTATAAAACACAAACACGAAGTATGCATAACTCATAAAATCATTGTTTTGAAATAAGTATAGATCTGTAATGTTTCCTAGAATTGAATAAATTTATCCATAAATTAAAAAGAACAAGGACTTGAAAGACTATTTTTAAAATAGTCTTCAAAAACAGTAGATAAGAAATTCAAAAATGAGAAGTAATTTGTACACATGACTACTCTCTTCACTAGCGGGAATATATGGCCCTCTTCTGCTCAAAAACAGATGTCGCTCATCGATTATCACACTCTTTCCACCTGAGCCCAGATATTCTCTCAGAATATTTCTCACAGTCCCCTAGGTAGCAAGTACAATCAATCATGGTAGTCACTTAAGGTGGAACCATTATCCTCACTGATAGAGAGCATCTATCAAAGTATTTCATGAGTATCTACCATGTATCTCCAACTCCTGCTGTTAAAAGGGAAAAATAGGATTAGAAGACACAGAGGTAAGGTAGAAATCTTACACACATAAACAGTTACTGAACAAGACTTTCATTAGCATGGAGAGAACATAATAGAATTTAATGTCCTTTTCCTAGTCTGAAAACTTCCTACCTGTGAAATCTCAGGCTTCTTTCTTTTTTTTTTCAGGCTTATTTCTTAACTGTGTCTCAACTTTCCCTTCAATGAAATTAGAAAAATGATGTTTATTTGGCCTATATCTCAGAGTTATTGTATGGATATAATGAGGCTTCCCTTGTAGCTCAGTCTGTAAAGAATCTGCCTGCAATGCAGGAGACCCAGGTTCAATTCCTGCGTCAGGAAGATCCCTTGGAGAAGGAAATGGCAACCCACTCCAGTATTCTTGTCTGGAGAATCCCATGGACAGAGGAGCCAGCCAGGCTACAGTCCATGGGGTTGCAAGAGTTGGACATGACTTAGTGACTAAACCACCACCACCACTATAGAAGAAATCACTTTGAAAAATAGAAAAAGCCACAGAGTATTACTAGAGTGTATATATACAATGGAATACTGCTTAACCATAAAAAGGAATGAGATATTGCCATTTGCAACAAGATGGATGAGCCTGAGTGGTATTACACTTAGTGAAATAGGTCAAAGAAAAATATTCTGTGTTCTCATTTATATGATGAATATAAAAAAATAAAACAAATAAATGAATATAACAATAGAAACAGACTCAGATATAGGGAACAAATCAGTGCTTACCAGTGGGGAGAGGAAAGTGGAGAGGGGCAAAACAGGTATGGAGATTAAGAGGTATGTATAAAATAAGCTACAAGGATATATTGTACATCACTGGGAATATACTCAATACTTCATACAATTATGTGGTACGTTATGTCGTCAGACATGTCCAACTCTTCACAACACTTTGGACTGTAGCCCATCAAGTCCCTCTGTCCATGGACTTTTCCAGGCAAGAATACTGGAGCGGGTTGCCATTTCCTTCTCCAGGGAATTGAACCCATGTCTCCTGCGTCTCTTGCATTGCAGGTGTGGGTTCTTTACCTGCTGAGCCATTAGGGAAGCTCTATAATAAGAGTATAATCTATAAAAAATTTTAATCAGCATGCTGTTCATCTGAAACTCATATTGTAAATCAATTATACCCCAATTTAAAAAAGAAAAAAAATGAATAAGTGAAGAAAATGTTGGCAAGAATTTGAAGAAATGAGCACTCTCATATTGTACCAAAAGAAATATATACTGGTAACCAATGTCCACAGAAAACAACTTCTCATTTGACATAAAAATTTTTATTGTGTTATATACTCCTTTATATGACTGCCCACAACACTGATTATAATAAAATTAAAATAGTTGAAATGTTCATCAGTAGAACATTTGATATACACAACTTATGATTTTCTACCAATGTAATGCTCTATAGCTTATACAAAAAATAATATAGATCATATTAGTCCATATATTTAGGTGTCTATAATACCTCATGGCTTTACCATTTTGTTATATTTCAATCTTTGTCTTTAAAAAATTAAAGCTTGAGTATGTCATGGCCTTACCATTTTGTTATATTTCTATGTTTTTTAAAAAATAAAAGCTTGAGTGTGAATGAGCATGCACAGAAAAATAAAATCTTGAAATAAAAACATCAAAATTTGAATCATGACCATCTTTCCATGGTACAAGTGGTAGAAATTTCCTCTTTATATTTTTCGCATCATGCTAATTTCTGCATTATATATATTTCATTTTCTAATCAGAAAAGTCAATGGAACATTTGAAATATATAACAAAAAGTAAATATATGTTTAAGATTGCTACATGAAAAATAATATTATTTTTCTGATATAATTTAAGGTACAGTTCTGTGATTTAAAAGCATGTTTTGTGGATTTCACAAAAGAGCAAATGAGAGAAGTGGAAGACATGGCATTCTCTTTGTTCTCTTCCAAACATGATGATTTGCCATTTGTGTAGCTTAAAGAATGGGCCCTGAAAACAAAGAAAACCTGGCTTCAAATTGAAGTTTTACATCTACTGCTTTACACCACTGGCAAACCACAATCTCTTTCAGATTCCTTTTGCATTCCTGGAAAAGTGTATCCTTTCATTTTCATTATTCAAATGGAACTAATTTTTAAAATTTTTACTTTAAATTCTAAGGCTCATTTTGAAGTCAAAATGCATCGCAACTATAAACCCTTTAGATCATTATCTTACAAATGGTTAATTTCCAAAAGAACCCTTAGCTCTTGCAACAAAATGCACTCCTGACATACATCATTCTCATCACTTGGATTTTCTTGCGCAGTAATAGACTGCTTCACTAAAGACTAAAAAAGTTATTATTTGATGTTTCTAAAAGAAAACCTGATAGAAAAGAAAATTCTGTGATCTCTTCCAGCCTGCTGGCTGTAAATGTCAACTTATCATGGATGGTTCTGAAATTTCCATCTTCAACCCTGACAATGTGTCTAACTCTTATTGACATGTCCACTTTTTGCCTAATAAACATATCAAAATATCCAAAATCAAATTTATGGCCTTTCCTGCCAAAATCCTGGGGCAACACCTAATGCTCTGTTTCAGCAATGATTCCTCTATTCACCCAGTTGCTCAGGCCAGTTATGTCTTCTCTTGGATTTTATGTTTGACTTCTCTTTCTCGTGTATGTCATGCTGATTCCAGTCACATGGTGGATGTACAGCCTTAGCTTTGCAGACTTCCCACCACGACAGCTACAGGCTCCCAGCCCAAGCCTCCATTATCTCTTACCTGAATTATTTCAGTAGCTTCCTGCTTGTCTGCACTCTTGCTCTCCTTCTCCCTAGTTTAGGAAGCTCTTTTTTAAAATTTGATACCTCACACTCAGAATGAAAAGCGTGTCTATTAACACATTCAATTTAAATTCATTTTAGGTTTTGCAAGAAATCAGAAAGAATAAAATAAATGCCTGGAGGCAACTATTTCTAAAGTATTTTCCACAAGGTGTGTTCCGCAGAATACTAGGTCATTCATTTATTCATTCTACAAAAATCAGCTGGGACAGGCACAGTGACAGGAACTAGAAAGAGAATGGGGAAGGCCTATTTCAACAAGCATTCTTAGAACATGCAGGTGGTGTCAGGAGGGCAGAAGTGTAATAATCAACTGAAGTGCGGTAGAAGGTAAGAAGGGCATGACACTGGAGGGTGGCCTGTAAGTGGATAGCGCAGAGAAGGAGGACTTAGTGAGATAAAGAGGAAAAGAAAGAAAACAGCATTGCCAAGCCTGGGAAGGAAAAAACCCCTGGAGCCACTGAGGAAATATGCTCAAAATACACTCAGTTTGGGAGAGTAGGGTGAGGTGGAAGGGGAGGGAAGTGAAGCCGGCAGCAAAGATCACTGATGACTTACTGCTTCAGCCTTTCATGCATTTTGAGATTTTGAGCACCTACATTATGGCAGACTCTGTGCTGGGTCTGATGTTCTGCAGAACAGATGTGACGCTGCTCTTGTTGGGCTTACACAGTGCTATGGGAGGGGGGGTAATTGAGCTCTTACAGAAATAGGAAGTAGGAGCACCTAATTTCAACTTAGGGGACAAGAATTCAGGAAAAGCTTCTTGAAGAACAGGGCCCTTAAGAGAATTTCCCATGGAAAAGGGAATGAAAAAGAAGCACGTTCCAGGCAAGAGGACCAAACTTTGTGCCAAGGCTTAGAAGGAAGAAGAAGCCTGGAGAGGGAGACTGGAAGAAGTTCATTGTGGTTGAAGCAAGGCAAGGTACCAGGCAAAACTTGAGATAGTGAAGGCAGGTCTCAAAGGGCCTCACTGGCCACAAAAAGGAGTTTCATGTCATCTCAAGGGCAATGGAACCATGAAGCACAGGGGTGATATGAAGAGACTTACATTTCAGAAAGGTAATTCTCAGTGAGGTGTTCAGAGTATATTGGAAGAGGCCAAGACTGGGTGAAGAAAGACTGGTTAATAGGATATCGTAATAATGAGGGATGAGGGGATGATGGCCTGGACTAGGGCAAAAGCAGTGAAGTATTATTGGGAGAAATGTTGTTCCATAGAATTAATTTGTCTGCGATTGTCATCAACCAAAAAAAAATGAAGATTAAAGAATAAACTTTATATGTATATATGTAAGCATGTATAGAGAAAGCATCAGCAATTCAATAGCCATGAGCTTGAGCAAACTCCTGGAGACAGTGAAGGACAGGGAAGCCTGGCATGCTGCAGTCCATTGGGTCACAGAGTTGGACACAACTTACCAACTGAACAACATGGAGATACATGTGCATATATGTGTATATATGTACATACATAACTCTTTACAATATTTACTATTTTAATATCTTATTGTATGTGTATATTTTAACAAGATATTAAAATAATAAATACTGTAGTAAATTATGTATACAAAAATATTAGGGTGATGATGATGATAATAGCTACTATTTATTAAATATCTTCAATGTATTAGACACTAAGCTAGTTACTTTACACTGTTAATAACAATTGGCTTCTCTGGTGGCTCAGACAGTAAAGAACCCTCCTGTAGTGCAGAAGACCTGGGTTCGGTCCTTAGGGCAGGAAGGTCCCCTGGAAAAGGGGATGGCAACCCACTCCACTATTCTTGCCTGGAGAATTCCACGGACAAAAGAGCCTGGCGGGCTATAGTCCATGGGATTGCAGTCAGACATGACTGAACAACTAAAACACACACATTAATAATAATTACAAAACCAGGTAGAGCAAGTAATACCATCTCTCTTTAAAGTAGAAGAAACAGATATAAGAAAATTGTGATTAATGCAAGTTTATCGAAGTAACTGGTGAAACTGGGCTCCAAACACAGAGCTGTAGGAACCCACAACCTGTTCTATTTCCACAGGTTCCTATTTTAAACACAAAGCCAAAGAGATGCCTATTTTAACGCTGATAATCTGAAAAAAATTTCTTGCTGAAAGAGATAAACACAGTGGACATTTTTTAAACATCTTTTTAAAAGCACTGCTGTTGTGGAAAGGAAGTAAAGAATGCTCAGAGGCTAAAAAAATTCGGGGAAAGGGGAACTGAAAAGGCAAGCACAGCACTGCTTCCGGTTTCACTCCAAGGGCAACAGCTGAACCCTGATGAACTTGAGCTCGAGTTTTGATGGCCCTGTGCGTGCTAAGTCGCTTCACTCATGTTTAACTCTTTGTGACCCCATGGACTGTGGCCCACCAGGCTCCTCTGTCCATGGGATTCTCCAGGCGAGAACACTGTGGAGGGTTGCCATTGCCCTCTCCAGGGGATCTTCCCGACCCAGGGATGGAACCCGTGTCTCCTGTATTGGCAGGCAGTTTCTTTACCACCAGCGCCCTGCATATGAGGCAAAAGAGACCAAGCCCGAGGGTAACCCAAGATAGGGAGTCAAATAGGGACCCGGCACAAATGTGGGATATCAATGAGATTCACCTTCACTGTGAGGCAGAACTAGAAACGAACCACGGACTGAAGGGTCTTTCAAGGTAACATACTTATCCTAACTTCAGTGCCCAGTCAAGAGGGAAATTCCCTCCAAGAATTCAGAGACACAAGACACCATACAAATTCATACTATCTATGAGATTTTAAAGAAAAGAAAAATAATAAAGCTTTGAGCTGAGAATTGACTTTAAAGTAATCCTGAGTTGATAGTGCTAATGAATAAGCAGGAACAAAGAAAAATCTTATTTGCTTCTATGGACCTGCAACTCAAACCCTAAAATATTCCTCTAGATCAAGTTTTAGAAAATGTGAGCTCACAGTCAAAACCAAAACATACAAAGTAACATGGTGCCATGCAGGACACAACAAAATCAATACTAAACAGAATCAATCAACAAAATCAACATTAAACAAAATATTCAGGTATTGGAATGTTGAGAACAGAATATCAAATAGCTACCAACATTACAGTTTAAAGAAGTAAAAAGCAGATTGATAATATCATCAAGGGATTGAAACATACCTAAGTAAATTTGCAAAAAGAACTTCTAGAAATAAAAACCTTGATAACTGAAATTAAAACTTAAAAGTCAGATTTAGTAATAGATCTGGAAAACACATATTAACTGAAAGATAAACCAGAAGAAAATATTCAACACAACAAAAAATGAGAGGAGATTATAAGTGAAAGAAAAGGTAGGAAGCATAGAGGATATAATGGAAAAGTCCAACATTTCTCTAAGGGGAGATGAGTAGTTCAGAAAAGGCAATTCATAAGGAGATGACTAGTGATGTCCTACAAACTCACAGTTCAGATAGGAAAGAAATCTGAGAGTCTTCCCAAATACAACCTCACTCCCTGCAAGGATAGCACATTGTCCATAACAAGTTAGGGAACAGAAAGCAAATTTTCTAAACTAGCAGTAATAAAAACAACTTTTGGTTGAACATTCTTAGAGAAAAGACTAAATTATCTTTCTATTCTCCATGAAAAATTAAATTACATAGCTGTTATGAAGAGACTTTCAAAAATATGTAGTTAAAAATGTAGGGAAACATTATTAGACATATGTATCAGATAGTCAATAATAGTAAGTAGTATTATCAGTCCAGGTTTTGTCTTAAGTATGATTTTTCAGTTGTTATGATTCCTCATTCTAAATAAATATTTGCCTTTATACCTAACTTTATATTAATAATATTAATGCTTTTATTTTTTAAAGCAGGCTTCTCAAAATTATAAAATTTGGTCTTCACAAAACCTAAATTCATCATGTGCTCAACTAATAGTTATTTTTCACAGAATAATGCATTATAAAGCTAAATATACATTTTGCATGATACAGCCACAGACATTTACAATGAATATGTCAGCAAAAGTGTTACTTATAAATAATTTTAGGCAGCTAATTTGTAATTGGAGATAATTGTGAGATGAAATTGCAAGTGTTAAATCTGCTATTTATTTCTAAATGTTTGGCAGAAATAAAAGAGTAAAGAAATATTTTCCTACAGAGAACCCCCTCCCAACAGTATCAGCTCAGTTCAGTTCCTCAGTAGTATCCGACTCTGTAACGCCATGGACTGCAGCACACCAGGCTTCCCTGTCCATCACCAACTCCCACAGCCTACTCAAACTCATGTCCATTGAGTTGGTGATGCCACCCATCCAGCTCATCTTCTGTCATCCCCTTCTCCTCCCACTCTCAATCTTTCCCAGCATCAGGGTCTTTTCTAATAAGTCAGTTCTTCGCATTAGGTAGCCAAAGTACTGGAGTTTGAGCTTCAGCATCAGTCCTTCCAAAGAATATTCAGGTTGAATTCCTTTAGGATGAACTGGTTGGATCTCCTTGTAGTCCAAGGGACTCTCAAGAGTCTTCTCCAACACCACAGTTCAAAAGCATCAATTCTTTGGCACTCAGCTTTCTTTATAGTTCAACTATTACATCCATGACACATACATGACTACTGGAAAAATAACAGACATCAAATTAGCTCCATCTTTCTCTACTTGTAAGAAACCAGGGCAATAGGCCAATAAAATAGGCCAATAAAACTGCATCTAGACAGATACAGTCTTGGCAAAAGAAGAATTTAGATGAAGAAGACATCAAATGCTCTAAAGATAGGTATATGACAGAGAAAAGACAAAGCCAAATCTATATTTTGTGGATCCTATAAAGTCCATGTTTAATTTTAGGTTGGTTTCTCCCCTCTATCCCAAATTTTGTGGGTCAGACCTCTCTCTGCTTTCAGTTGATATATGTTCAGGGCATACAAACCAATTTCAAGACCTAAGGGGAAAATCTTTAAGAAGAACATTTGCAAGAATAAATTACTTAACATAGTTCAGTGCAAAATATCAATTATTCTGAACTCAGTGGAATCATCTACATATCCATGAACAGAATAAAGGAGAATGGCAAGTTGTACATTTGTGTGTTTGCATCTCAAAAGTCAAAATATTCCTTAGTATAGCCATAAACTGGATAATCTGAAATTCTAAATACTACACTATAATAAATGCATGCAGATGAAATAGACTCATGTATCATTTACTGAAAATATATATCTTTTAGTATTAATATTTATCAGCAGAATAAGCACTCTAGCTCCCATGAAAATTTAACACAATATTTATAACAGCAAAATATTAAAATTTATCAAAATATAGCATGACTAAAATTATAACACTAATAATGATTTTCTGTGCTTCTCCTTCATTCTACTAATATTACCTACCACCTACTTTTTACCAGGCCCAGGTTAACTGATTCCTACCTCATAGAATGCTCTGAACCATAATTTCAAAAATTAAGAAAGAGAGAGAATCCTCCCATTTCAATAATATGAGAAAGCAGACACTATAAAATGAGGCAAATAAAAACTAACTGGGTATTCTACTAGACCACTGGGAATGTCACAGTGATCAAAGGAGATAAAATCATTATTCTCATGGTTTCTACAGTCTGCTGAAAGGAAGCATTTCTATATAAGTTTGAAATGATCCTTCTGTTCACTTCTCAATTCTCCACTGATACAAGAATAACGAATATCAAGAATGTGATTTTTGAGAGTCAAATACTAAAGAATGTGGGATTTGTTTATTTGTCCAGCTGAAATTTACTGAGATTTTGCCCATATCCCCTGGTACACACTGCTTTCATAAGGCCAAAGGTGGCTCAGCAGTAAAGAATCCGCCTGTCAATGCTGGAAACATAGGAGATGTAGGTTTTATCCCTGGGTCAGGAAGATCCATTAGAGGAGGAAATGATAACCTACTTCAGTATTCTTGCCTGGAGAATCCCATGGACAGAGGAGCCCCGAGGGGTCACAAAGAGTCAGACACAACTGAGCAACTGAGCATGCACACAAAGGTGTCTAACTGCAAGCACCTGTAACTCTTCACCTGAGTGCATCTTTAGGGTCAGCTGGGATGGCCTGAAGTGCTAGGGAGTCCACACCTTTACAGGTAACCTTCAATCCCACTTGAGAATTAGAAAATGGTCCCTCAGTCCCCTCACTCCTTGAGTGAGACCATTCTGAGTTCCATACGCACACCATCTCCCGGAGATGCCCACTGGGATTAGGTGCCAGTTGCCCATGGAGTTAACTGCTTATAAATGCACTCTGAATCAGCATCGGGCTTCCCAGGTGGTGCAGTGGGAAGAATCCGCCTGCCAACGCAGGAGACGCAAGAGACACGGGTTCAGTCCCCACAGGAAGATCCCCTGGAGTAGGTAATGGCAACCTGCTCCAGTATTCTTGCCTGGAGGATTCCATGGCCAGGGGAGTCTGGTGGGCTACAGTCCATGGGGTCGCAAGAGTCGGACATGGCTGAGCAACAGAACATGGATCAGCATCTTCCTTTTTTCTTGTATAGGGTGCAAGCACCTCCATCTAACTCTTTCTCAGGAGGGGGCCTTTAGGATATTCTCTTCACAAAGACAGTTACTGTTGTCATTTGAAAAGGCTAGTAGCGTCTTTGGAAAATTCTGCTCTGGATATCTTCTGTAATTTGGGAGTGACGGTGGGGGTGGGAGGATTTGGATTCTTTATAGAAATGGGGATGGTAGGATCCTGGGATGCAGAGGCAAATGGCAGCACTTGACTGGCCGAGGCTAGATGGACATAATTACTGCAATGAACAGCAAAACTGGAAAGTCAACCAAAGTGTTTTGACTTACTGGGTTCTAAAGATGATGGTTAATGGATAATGATATTCTTTTTTTAAAATTTATTTTTATTTATTACACTAATTTTAAATGTAATTTTCCATTTGTAGTTATTACAAAATATTGGCTACATTTGCCAAGTTGTACAATACATCCTTGAGCCTATCTTACATCCAATAGTTTGTACCTCCCCTATATCACCCACCTGCTGGTAACCATTCTTTTGTTTTATATATCTGTGACTCTGCTTTTTTGTTGTTGTATGATTCTTTAGATTCTACATATAAGTGATATTATACAGCATTTATCTTTCTCTGTCTGGCTAATTTCACTTAGCATAATGTCTTTCAGGTCCATCCATGTCACTGCAAAAGGCAGGTTTTCACTCTTTTTTTTATGTTCCAAGTAGTATTTCATCATATAAATATACCATAGCTTCTTTATCCATTCAGCTACAGATGGACACTTAGGTTGCTTTCATATCTTGACAATTGTAAATAACACTGCTATGAACACAGGGGTGCATGTACCTATCCAAATTAGTCTTTTTGTTTTCTACATAAATTTCTACATAAATTTCCAGGATTGGAATTTCAGGGTCATACGGTACTTCTATTTCCAATTTTGAGAAATCTCTTCACTGTTTTTCACAGTGGCTGCACCAATTTACATTCCCACCAACAATGTGCAAGGGTTCCCCTTTCTCCACATCTGCACCAATGTGTGTTACTTGTGTTCCTTTGATGATAGGCAATCTGACAGGTGTGAGGTGATATCTCATTGTGGTATTAATTTGCATTTCGTGATGATGAGCATCTTTCTATGTACCTGTTGGCCATCTATATTTCCTCTTTTTCACAATTTATTTGTCTTTGGTCGCACTAGGTCTCTGTCACCGCACCCAGGCTTTTTCTAGTTACAGAGAACAGCGGCTGCTCTTTGATGCTGTGCACAGACTCCTCACTGTGGGAGCTTCACTTGTTGCGGAACACAGGCTCTAGGTGCGTGAGCTTCAGCAGCTGTAGCACTGGGGCTCATTAATTGTGGCTTGTGGGCCCGAGAGCATGCACATTTCAGTAGCTGTCACATGACGGCTCCACAGTTACGGCTCATGGGCTCTGGAGTGCTGGCTCAGCAGTTGCTGTGCGTGGGCCTAGTTGCTCCACGGCATGTGGAATCCTCCTGGACTAGGGATTGAACATGAGTCCCCTGCACTGGCAGCTGGACTCCCATCCACTGCACCACCAGGGATGTTCCTGCATTTCCTCTTGGGAAAAATGTCTATTAAGTACTGCCCCATTTTTTAATTGGGTTGTTTGTTTTCTTGATGTTGAGTTGCATGAGCTATTTATTAATCCCTTATTCATCATATCATTGGCAAATACTTTCCCCCATTCAGTAGGCTGTCATTTTGTTTTGTCAATGGTCTCCTTTGCTGTGCAAAGGCTTTGTGGATTGTTTCTTTAATATCTCTTCCTGCTGCTTCACTGTCAGTGAATGCAACAGATTTCTGTATATTAATTTTGTAATATTCAAATTTAGAATAAATGTATTTAACATTAAATTGATTATGTAGAACATTCTATCTGAAAGCAATAGAATACACATTCTTTTCAAGTGCACATGGAACATTCTCCAGGATAGATCACATAAGTTCAGTTCAGCCGCTCAGTCATATCCAACTCTTTGTGAGCCCATGAATCGCAGCACACCAGGCCTCCCTGTCCATCACCATCTCCTGGAGTTCACTCAAACTCACGTCCAACCAGTCGGTGATGCCATCCAGCCATCTCATCCTCTGTTGTCCCCTCTTCCTCCTGCCCCCAATCCCTTCCAGCATAAGAGTCTTTTCCAATGAGTCAACTCTTCGCATGAGGTGGCCAAAGTACTAGAGTTTCAGCTTTAGCATCATTCCTTCCAAAGAACACCCAGGGCTGATCTCCTTTAGAATGGACTGGTTGGATCTCCTTGTAGTCCAAGGGACTCTCAAGAGTTTTCTCCAACACCACAGTTCAAAAGCATCAATTCTTCGGCACTCAGCTTTCTTCACAGTCCAACTCTCACATCCTACATCACCACCGGAAAAACCATAGCCTTGACTAGACAGACCTTTGTTGGCAAAGGAATGTCTCTGCTTTTCAATATGCTATCTAGATTGGTCATAACTTTCCTTCCAAGGAGTAAATGTCTTTTAATTTCATGGCTGCAGTCACCATCTACAGTGATTTTGGAGCCCCCCAAAATAAAGTCTGACACTGTTTCCACTGTTTCCCTATCTATTCCCCATGAAGTGATGGGGCCAGATGCCATGATCTTAGTTTTCTGAATGTTGAGCTTTAAGCCAACTTTTTCACTCTCCTCTTTCACTCTCATCAAGAGGCTTTTGAGTTCCTCTTCACTTTCTGCCATAAGGGTGGTGTCATCTGCATATCTGAGGTTATTGATATTTCTCCCGGCAATCTTGATTCCAGCTTGTGCTTCTTCCAGCCCAGCATTTCTCATGATGTACTCTGCATAGAAGTTAAATAAGCAGGGTGACAATATACAGTTTTGACATACTCCTTTTCCTATGCTAGACTACAAAACAAACCTTGGCAAATTTAAGAGAAATAAAATCACATCAAGCATCTTTTCTGACCTCAGTGTTAAGAGATTAGAAATCAACTATAAGAAAAAAAAACTCCAAAAAACCCCACACAAACACCTAGAGGCTAAATAACATGCTATTGATTGAATCCCTGAAGAAATAAAAGAGGAAATAAAAAAATCCCTAGAAACAAATGAAAATGAAAACACAATGATCCAAAATCTAGAGCTCACAGCAAAAGCACTTCTAAGAAAGATGTTTATAGTTATAGAAGCTTACTTCAAAGAACAATAAAAATCTCAAATTAAAAAAAAAAACCTAATATTACAACTAAAACAACTAGAGAAAGAAGAACAAACCCAAAGTTAATAGAAGGAAAGAAATCAAAAAGATCAGAGCAGAAATAAATAAAATAAAGACTAAAAAAGGATCAATGAAACTACAAGTCAGTTCCTTGAAAAGGTAAACAAAATTGATAAAACTGTAGCAAGACTCATTAAGAAAAAAAAAGGGAGAGGCTCCAAATCAATAGAATTAGAAATGAAAAAGAAGTTACAACCAAAACCACAGAAATACAAAGGATCATAAGAGACTACTAGGAGCAACTACAGACGGGTAAAATGGATAACCTAGAAGAGTGGACAAATTCTTAGAAAGGAACAATCCCCCAAGACTGAAGGAGGATGAAATAGAAAATATAAATAGACCAATTGACAACAGTGAAATTGAATCAGTAATTTTAAAACTCCCAACAAACAAAAGTCTAGAACCAAATGGCTTCATAGGTTAATTCTACCAAACATTTAAAGAAGAGTTAATACCTCGCCTATTCAAATTATTACAAAACATTGCAGAGGAAGGAGCACTCCCAAAGTCATTCTGGAGACCAGAGTCACCCTGATACCAAAACCAGACAAAGATATCACAAGTGAACATAGATGCAAAAATTTTCAGCAAAATACCAGCAAATCAAATCCAGCAATATGTTTAAAAGATCATACACCACAATCAAGTGGACTTTATCTCAGGGTTGCAAGAGTTTTTCAATATACATAAACCAACATGATATACCACATCAATAAATTGAAGAATAAAAACCATATGGTCATCTCAATAGATACAGAAAAAGTTTTTGACCAAGTTCAACATAATTTATGATTAAAATCTCTAGAAATTGGGCACAGAAGGAACATACCCAAACATAATAAAGGCCTTATATGCAAAGCTACAGCTAACATCATAAAAAATGTTGAAAATCTGCCCATATCATCTCTCCCAACCTCCTTGCAATCACTAATATACTTTTATCTCTATGGGTATTCTGGGCTTTTCATATAAATGGAATCATAAAACATGTGGCCTTTGTGACTGACTGCTTTCTCTTGGTATAATTATTTTAAAGTGTCATCTGTGTTATAAAATAAGCCAGTGCCTGATTTTTTTTAAATCCACTGTACGGATATTTTGCTTATCCACTTAAACATTTTGTTTACCCACTTATCAGAAGTATCTTCCATAGTGGCTGCACCATTTTAAAGTTCCTCCAGCAATGTAACAGTGTTTCAAACTCTCCACAACCTCATCAATACTTATTATGCCTTTCTCTTTATTTTGGCTGTCCTAGAAGGAAATGGTAACCCACTCTAGTATTCTTGCCTAGGAAATCCCACAGACAGAGGAGTCTGGAGGGCTATAGTCTATGGGGTCGCAAAAGAGTCAGACATGACTTAGTGACTAAACAACAGGAAGTGTGGAATCGTATATAATTGTGGCTTTAATTTGTATTTCTTAATGGTTAATGATGCAGATCATCTTTCCATGTGCTTGTAAATCATTCATGTATTTTTTTACAGATATTTCTATTTGAATCTTTTGCCCACTTTGTTGAGTGTTAAGAGTTCTCTATACCAAATATATGATTCACAAACTTCTATGAACTATCTTTTTCACTTTCTTGATGGTGTCATTGCAACACAATCTTTTACTTTGATAAATTGTAATTTATCTATTTTTTTCTTTTGGTGCTTATGCTTTTGGAATCATATCTAAGAAGTCACTGCCTAATGAAAGATCCTGAAGATTTACTCCTATGTTTTCTTTCAAGAGTTTTACAGTTTTAACCCTTACATTTAGGTCCATTATACATTTTGAGTTATTAATTTTTGAATACAATATGAGTTAGAAGTCCAACTTCATTCTTCTAAATGAGTATCTATAGATTTTCTGAAAATACTATTCTTTCCTTCATTGAATTGTCTTGCTCTTGTTGTTGATCAGTTGCTAAGTCCCGTTCAACTTTCTGAGACTCCAGGAACTGCAGTACGCCAGGCTTCCCTGTCCTTCACTATCTTGGAATTTGCTCAAACTCATGTCCATTGAGTCGGTGATGCCATCCAACCATCTCATCCTCTGTCACCCCTTTCTCCTCCTGCCTTCAATCTTTCCCAGCATCAGGATCTTTTCCAATAAGTCAGCTCTTTGCATAAGGTGACAAAGTACTGAAGCTTTAGCTTTAGCATCAATCCCTCCAATGAATATTCAAGGCTGATTTCCTTTAGGGTTGACTGGTTGGATCACCTTGCAGTCCAAGGGACTCTCAAGAGTTTTCTCCAGTACCACAATTTGAAGGCATCAATTATTCGGTGCTCAGTCTTCTTCATGGTCCAACTCTCACATCTGTACATGACTACCAGAAAAATAATAGCTTTGACTATATGCCAGACCTTTGCTGCCAAGATGATGTCTCTGTTGTTTAATACCCTGTCTAGATTTGTCATAGCTTTTCATATTTTGCCATAGCTTGTCTTGGGACCCTTGTAAAAGAAAAAGCAAACAAGTTTTTATTTACATAACCAAAAATATCATGAGCTGGCAAAAAAAAGGTCTGAAATCAGCCACCACATTTAGTGTGTACCATCACTCTGCAAGGTTATGCAACTATTGTTATCCTTAGTTTATATATTAAGAAGGACAAGCTGAAGCTTTTTAAATGATTTGCCAAAAATTGTACAACGATTAATGAAAAAAATCAGAATTCAAATCATTGGACTCTAGACTTGGTTCTCTGACTAAGCTCAATTTTAAAAAGAATTAATGATAAAACTTTTTCTGATCTTCCAACCACACATGATAATGTCCTCATGTACATTAAAAAAAAAAAAAAAACCCAAACAAGTTCTTGGCACATGGTATACATTTAGTTGACATTATATCCCCTCACATTTAGTCTCTGAAGTTGCATAGTTTTTCATGGCACATTCTTTTGACAATTACCTTAGGCTATAGTTTAATATTCTCTTATTTCCTCTACTAGATTTATAAATACTTGAAAGTAGACTTGAGATCCCCTGATTTCTTCAGCAATTGATATACTTCAATCTGATGGGTCACTGAACCCCTCTCCCTATAACTTCTCCCCAAAGGTGATATTTGCCTTACCGTGGTCATTCTCTGTGACCTTTATTTTCCCAGTCATCTAAAAGTCATGGCTAGTGGAATCCCAAGATTACTATTTCTTACCTACTTATTGTCTCCTGAGTGACTTCCAGCCACCAACCAAACAATTATCTTTTCAGATCTAGGAACAGCACTATCCTCCTTCTGAGACCAGACCCAGACTCCACCACTATCGTAACCTTCATTCATACATTTCTCCTCTATTACCACCATCCTAATGTCTAACAATATCTTTCATGCCCCTAGCAGAAAAGGGCACTCCTTGCATAAGGTACACATCAACTGATTTATAAACTGGTGTGGTCTTGTGATCCTGTTTCTCAAAGTTCCAACAGACCAGCTGCTCCTGTATACCAACCAAACATTAAGGATCTGTGAAACACCAACTCTTTGGGTCACATGTGCCAGTCACTATGAGAAATATTTAGTATCTATATGCCAACTAATACTGCATCTTATTTTTTTGTTCCTTTCTAATTCCATTAAGGTCATGATTCCTTATTCTGAAGTTAAACACTGCAGATTTATGACAGGATTAACTCAAAAGTTTGAGAGCAGTATTGTACCATATGGTTAAAAGCCTTATTATTTTTCTGTGGGTTGTTACTGCTACTCAACACAACAGAAGGGTATCAAAGATATCATACTATTTGGGCTACACATCATATATTTTGAACCAGCAAGATGAATGCAACTGATATAATTGGTTAATCCAGAGTATGAGCTCCCCTATTAAGTAGCGAACTCTTGAAAGCCAATTACCAAGTCTTATTTATTTGCGCCTCCTGTATATAAATATTTTGCTGAGTCAATTAGGGAACAATATAAGATTAAAGTACTAAAATGAGTAGTATAAAGCAAACTCATATGAAACTTGGATAGGGAATATATTCTAATTTCCAGAAATGATTATGTGAAACGCACTATTTTCACCTTGTCATCAACATATGGTAATATGGAGACAGGACTACAAAACAAATAAGAATAACTTCAAAAACAACACATGAAACTTCTATTGAAAATTTTGTAGTTACTCTATGTCCCTTAGGGTCATTAACATTGATTTAGGTTCGGTATTTCTCATTGCTCCCCAAACTAATACTTTGCCCATTTTGAAAAATATTTCATGAAGGTATACTCTACGGAAATTACTTGTCTTTCTTTCATTTATTAACATGGACTTTGTCCAGATGGCTCTATTCTGAGTAATTTAACAGTATTATTTGAAATACATGAACTTTTTAGTCTCTTTTCCACCTGACATTCCAGTTACTCAGCTTACCCTAGATTTCATTGCCTTTCAAAAAAATTATGATCAGTGTGTTTTGAAAAATAATGAATATTTCTTTAATGGGTAGGCATCTAGACCTTCACTGCCTCTTACATCTTCTTCAGTTCAGTTCCTTTAATATTTCCTGAATGACTAAACGGAAAATTAATTTTAAAAAGTTAGATTTCTATTAAAAAGTCTTATGCAAGTATATTCATAATATCTTTTCCTTCCAAAAGGGATTAAAAATGCCTTACAAAAAATAAGAAAGAAGCATAAAATAAACTAATATAATAGAAATGGAAGTGGAAAACTAGCATTGAGGAGAGTAGGGAAGTAGAGAGTCAATAGAATAAGTGAACTTAGTTATAATTTTCCTGATACCCCGAACTAAAAGGGACATCTAATATGTTATACAATGTGCAACATCAGTGAGGACGAAATAAATTCTCCAAAGCATAAAAAGAGTGATTAGCCCAAAAAGTGTAATGCTGCTAAGTCACTTCAGTCGTGTCCGACTCTGTGTGACCCCGGAGACGGCAGCCCACCAGGCTCCCCCGTCCCTGGAATTCTCCAGGCAAGAACACTGGAGTGGGTCACCATTTCCTTCTCCAATGCATGAAAGTGAAAAGTGAAAGTGAAGTCGCTCAGTCGTGTCCGACCTCAGCGACCCCATGGACTGCAGCCTACCAGGCTCCTCTGTCCATGGGATTTTCCAGGCAAGAATACTGGAGTGGGATGCCATTGCCTTCTCCGAAAAGTGTAATAATTTTCCAAAATACCTTAAGGTAGAAGTAATATCTTGCCATTCCTTTAATAAGGACTATTAAGAAGAAATATTAAGCCTGTAATTCAAGGACTTACACTAAGCATTGTACTGAATATCAAGATGCAAAAAACCCTAGTCCCTACGTATAGAATATGTATAATCCAGCTGGGCAAACAAGAGGTGTGCTTATAAAAGCAAATGACAGGAAGGCCTATGTATTTAAATGTGAAATGAGTTCTGCAGCCATTAAGAGTTGGAGAAACTGAGAGGAAAGAGAGACCGCTGTTCCAGGCTTAATAAGATAACCACACAAGCAATGTTAAGAAAATTAGTCCTAGGATTTGGGCATGCAGAGCAGAATGTTACTGGGCGTCCTGTGGGCAGAGATGAGGGTCAGAATCCAAGGTATGAGGGCAAGCCTAATGATACAAACAAATTTTCTATCTAAGAAAATTGACCAAGTTTGACTTTCAGACAGCCAAGCCCAGCAGAAAGACACAGTAGAAGTAAAATCCAAAAATACATCCACACTCAGGTTTCAGTCCTCAAGCCAGCTATCTGGTAACAAGTGAAGAATGGGGTTTCATCCAAAAGGCTTGAAGCCCTGTCTGTTTTCAGACTCCTTGAAGGGAGTAGATAAGAAAGAGACAGAGTAGGTGCTTCTCGAAGTGAGGCAATGGTCTCCAGAGGCTGGGGCCTGCTCAGAAAAACAACTCTGGGAGCCACCTTTTGGGAACCAGTAACCTTCAAATCAATTCCAGGTTTGTTCAGAGAATAGCAAATGAGATAACAAAGGGTCTGGAAGTGATTACAAGTGAAGACTTTTAAAGGATTGATCATGTTTGTGTTAAAGGTAAACAGATTAAGAAGAGTATAATGGTTATCTTCAGATATTTTAAAGGGTTGCCATGTTTATCTGTGGGTGCATGCATGCTCGGTTGTGTCTGACTCTTGGTGACCCCATGGACTGTAACCTGCCAGGTTCCTCTGTCCAGGGGATTCTCCAGGCAAGAATTCTGGAGTGGGTTGCCATTTCCTACTCCAGGGGATCTTCCCGACCCAGGGATTGAACCTGCATCTCCTACATTGGCAGGTGGATTCTTTACCATTGCACCACCTGAGAAGCCCTACGTATATGTATAAATGTAAATCATTTTATTCTCCATTTGTACATTATTTCTTAGTTTTAAAGCATTAAATATATAATCTCAGTTCAATTTTTTCTTAATGGAATGAATTGTCTTTTTAAAAAACAAATGAGTTTTCCATCCGAAGAGCTGGAAGTTAGATGACCCTCTGTTAGAAATGCTATAGATGATATTCTGGCACTGAATCACTTTCAGATATCTCTGCTCTATCTTCTGGTAAGCTTCAGAGTTTCAACACTACCTTACTTTCCACCAAGGAATATCTTGATCCCTCTTAAACACACCAGCTTTTCATAATAGATCTGACAATACTTTACACTTGGTCAGGGGAAGAATGTTTCATAGCATATTCCTGATCCTCAAGGTTAGTTAATGGAGGAGCTGCAATATCGACACTCCAAAGTCTTAGTGATCCTCTTTCCACTCAACCACGCTTCCTCTCTTGCAGGAGGAGGAACCCATGAGAGAGGCATATTGTAAGGCAAGTGCAAAGGGCAGAAAGCATATCCAAGTTGAATGAGAATCCAGGCAGGACACAAACCAGTCATCTTTTCAAAACTAGGGTATTTCCTTGCAGAATGCTGAGCTATCTCATTTCCTATTTGCTTTGTCCACACAGAGACAAGTAGTCATCTTCAAAACTGGAAGCATATACCCTAAGTGAAAGTGTTAGTCACTCAGTCGTGTCCAACTCCTTGAGACTCCATGGACTGTAGCCAACTAGGCTGCTCTATCCATGGGATTCTCCAAGCAAGAATACTAGAGTGAATAGCCATTCCTTTCTCTAGGGGATCTTCCCAACCCAGGGATTGAACTCAGGTCTCCCTCACTGCAGGCAGATTCTTTACCATCTATTCTACTAGGGAAGTCCCAAGAATACTGGAGTGGATGCTGAGCAAAACACAAAACAACCCATCGGGATGGGAAAAGAATACAGCAAAAATTCTATTTATATTAATTTTAATATAACCCATCTGTACTATTTCTATATATTTATATATATATACATATAATGCATGTTAGAGATGCATGTGTATATAATTTATACATTAATATACACATATTGAAGATATGCTCAAGAAGCAATCAGAAAAGTTTAGAGACCACTGGGGTTTTTTTTAAGATATTTTGATGCAGACTGTTTTTTAAAATCTTTATTGAATTTGTGTTACAACACTGCTTCTGCTTTGTGTTTTGGTTTTTGGACCCCAAGGCATGTAGGATCTTAGTTCCCCGACCAGGGATCAAACCCATACCCCTCCACTGGAGCGCAAAGTCTTAACCACTGGACCTCCAGAGAAGTCCCTAGAGACCGCTGGTTTTAAACCAAACTATGCATGAGATGCATCTGTAATGTTCACTGCATTCCTGAGCTGCTGCCTTCAAATACTTTTTCCCTTGGTTACACAAAACCAAAGAAAATATATACCCTTTATAATTAGCTTTAACTGGTTACCTCCAAAAAGTCCCAAGGTGCAAAATACATCAGAGATTTACCTCAAGGCTCAGAATTGCAGAGCGAAAGTGGACATCACAAGCAATGGCTTGATTTCTACAGCAGAGACAAAGTCCTGATGTCGAGGCTGAGCAATGGATAAAACAAAATAATCAGGCTGTTTGTCTCTCCTCCGGGCACAAGCAACAGACTGGATTTACATCTGTTTTGAGATTAAAGGACCATATTCACCTCTTGAACTGCATCTACGAAAGGAGCAAGAACCTGTTGGGAAGTCAGTATTTTATCACTCCTCACAAAGTATACAGAATGTATCTGAGAAAAAAAAAAAAAAAAGAGCTGAAATACATGTAGAAATAAATGTTCTCATAAAAATTCATGGAAAAGGATAACCTTACTCAGCCGTGGCATCCACTGAATTTTGCTGGAAGAATTCTAATATGAGGAATTGCTGAGGGTCACTAGTTCTTCCAAGTGATGTTGCTCCCAAGTGGGGAGGACACAAGTCACTTGGAGCCCTCCCGGTCTGACACCAAACCCAGCCTGATCCACACTTCATGTGCCCTGCTTAGGAGTACTAAGAATGCTTTCTCAGAAGGCAGCTTTTAGCTTCTTGCATCAAAACTTCAAAATCAACTAAAAGAACGTTTTCCTCACGTGAAGTAAAGCCAGTCACAAGCCGGTAAGGCAACAGTGATCAACAAAATCAAAGTTCAAACTAGATGTCAGAAATAATGGGAACAACATGGGTGAGAAAGGATGTTATGCTTGCTCTCAAGTGAATGAATTAATAAGGTCTGCTGGAGATTTCCCTGGTGTTCCAGTGGTTGAAAGTCTACTTGCCAGTGCAGGGGAACGGGTTCGATACCTGGTCCAGGAAGATCCTGGACATGTTGCAGGGCAACTAAGCCCGTGCACAACTACTGAAGCCCACATGCCCCAGAGCCCGTGCTCCTCAACAAGGGAAGCCACTGCAATGAGAAGCCCACTCACCACGACAAAGAACAATGCCTGCTGGCCAAAACTAGAGAGCTTGTGTGCAGCAACAAGGACTCAGCGCAGTCAAAAATAAAAATAAATAAATACATAATAGACACAACCTTCTTTAAAAAGAAAAAAAAAAAAAAGATCTGCAAACGGAACCAACTCTGACTCCTTTACAAAAACACAACTCCTAAATGAGAGTGGCAGGGAGTCTCAGAAAGCCAGGCTTAGAGGCTATGCTACTGCCACAATGCCCCAATTACACCATAGATTTTCCCTGGTGGAGATGCCACTGTTTTCCACACCTGAGCAAGGACCCCACAGTTTCCCCACTGACGCTGTCACTGGACTTCCATCCTGCTATCTCTTGTTCCACCCTCACCAGGCTGGATGCCCCACAACACCTGCTGCTTAAGGCCATTAGTTTCTGAACTGAAGCCTCTCAGTGAGTCTGATTGCTAGGGGCTCAGGTCACGCACCTGAGATACAAAGGCAAGGGAAAGGCCAACAACTCACTTCTACCTTGAGGACAGAGTTATCACAAGTTGGGGAAGTTTCCAAACATTAAAAGGTGTTCACAGTTGTCAAAGGCCACCATTTCAAACAGGTATCACATTGGAAGCAAGCTATAGCTCCCTACTACCAGGCACTGCCTGACGTCTGTGGTGGGATCCAGCGAGATAGCCTCCCATTTGGCTGGATCAAGCTCTTCTCAGTGGGGTCGAAGGGTGTGCCTGTACCTTTTAATACAACTGGCATGAGGCAACAGTGTGAAAACAGAGAAGTTCTTGTCCAGTGTCAGATTATTAGCCTTTAGCTGTGGAAAACACTAGGTCAAGGGTTTAAGCCAAAGCATAGGATCAGCGCACAGCTTATCTAATTTTGAAGAAATGGATAGATTCAGATAAGCAGCTATTTTGATTTAATAAAGTTGCAGATTAAACCCTCAAGTTGAGGCAAGTTTACAGTGCTACAATTTTTCCTCATTGTGTAAATAAATATCAGGCTACACATATGTGATTATGAAGTGAAAGTCACAAGTATAGAGTCATGGGCTACGGGCTCAGTCTGATATTTATTGAGTGAACAATTATATTATGGCTTTAAGATATATTCCAAGGATTTTTTATGGCAAAATAGATATTTCTGTCCATTTCTACCCTCATAAATTATCCAAAAATGGCAGAAAGTGTTAAGAATCAAAACTACAAACTTCATCCTTGGTAAAAAGAGAAGACAGCTAAACCACAATAAATGAAAACTGAAAGCAAGTCAGAGAAATGGCAAAAACAAAGGAGAGCACAAAATGTTAGTGCCCAGAGATTTGCAACATGAGTGATGAATAGTGCTATTTACTCCCAGAAAGTCTCACAAGAAAGGCTCGAGACTCACAGCATGAAGCTTATAACACAAAGCAATGTGAAGAGTTGTGGTAAAAGAAAAAAAAAAAACTCAGAAAATAGATGAGGATTATATAAGCAGCAGCTGAAATGCCTCCTTTCCTTAACCCACCATGCGTAGAAAAAGAACAATCAGAAAATAAGGAAAAAATAAATAATGCACTAAAATAGAAGATATCGCCAAGAAGCACAACAGAATGGAGTGAGAGGACCAAATGCTGGACAAAAACAGAAAAACCAGGAAATGAGAAGATGACTTCAAGAGGCCCAGTATTCTACTAACGGAATTTCCAGAGTGAAACAATAAAAAAGTTGGGAGGAATTTATCAAAGAAAGACTACTAAAACTTTTCACTTAACTGAACACAGAAGCTTCCGGATTGAAAGCACCCACTAGATACAAAGCTCATTGAATAAAAACAGGCCCATACCAAGGCACATCATTTTGAAAAATGAAACAATGAAATCATAAACACTTCCAGAGAGGAAAAATTGGACCACATACAAAGGATGAAAAAGAATGACACTTGACAAGTAATCAACAACATTTAAAGTTAGAAACAATGGAACAATTCCTTCAAGGAGGAAGGAAGATCATTTTGAATCCTAAATCCTACCCCAAATCAAATTATAAATTAGATGTGAAGGTATAATAAGCACATTTTCACACACACAATGCCTCAGAAATTTATTTTCCACATACTTTTCTCAAAAACCACCTAAGGGCAACAATGAGATAAGTGGGGAAAAAAATCAAAAAAAGACACAGGGTATAGGAAGCAAGGAACAGGAAGACACTCAAAGGTAAATCCCAGTGTGAACCCCAGGATGCCAAGAAGGCTAGAGAAGACCATTCGGATTGAAACAAGAAGCTGAAAAACTCCTTCAAGGGCAAACAAGAATCTGATTGATGACCTCATTCAATTCAAATACGGAAAACTGTATTGAAAAGCCATGAAAGGTAATGAAAATAGTTAATAATGGATACAAAGAAAATTCAAACAAAGAAAGGAGGCAATGATTAACTCCAGGAAAAAAAACTTTTTTTTTCTTTCAAGAAAATAAATTTTAGTATGTTATTGTCTCAGCAGTGAACAGTGTTTTGTATAACAGTCATAAGAATGCAGACTCTAAGTTTTGATTATCCCAAGTTGTCCTATAACTGTACTGGAAAGATGGGTGTAAGGACTCAGAGTGTATGTAGGAAGTGAGATGACTGGGCAACAAGTCTATGTATATGACAGCTAATTCTTAATCATCCTCAGGCAAAAGTTGATACAAAGTCTAAAATTGGTTCACCATGAAATAATTTAAACAACATTTAGAAATATGAAGATAAATACAGAAAGAAGCTACTAAAAGACTATGAATAATTTACCTCTGGAGAGTAGATCAGATGCTAGGAATTAGGCGGGGGAGATGACCATTTTCATAAGCCTTTAGCACCCTTTCAATATTTGCTTCTTCTTTGTACATTTTTATTAAAATTTAAATTACTTTTAGAAAGATATTCTCAGAGCTAGAGTTACATAGTCTTACAACCCACTGGAAAAGCAGTTTAAAGAGCAACAAGGCATTTTACAGGAGCTGGCGGGGTCAAGTCTGGGCTAAATCCCCTCCAGGGCTCGGAGCTCTTTCCCAGCCTAGCTCCTCCCCCATCCCTGGTACTCCTGCGGAACCAGTGCTGCTCGGCCTCCTGCAGATTTCCTTCACAGACCCTGCTTCCAGCCCGGGCTCTCACCTTGAGCTACGGACTCAACAACGTGGTTCACTGTCATCTGCTCCCTCCACCAGGACACCAGCCCTGCATCCCACAGTTTTCAGGTGACTGTGTCAAACCACCAGCTGAATCTGTGTGGAAAATGAGGATACACAGCCCCGGATTGAAAAGGCGGGAAACAATCTTCTGAGAAGTCCATCCAAAATGCCCAGCAGCATATTTCTTGCTGAAAGCTTTTTAGTAATCACTGAAATTTTGTGCACTAACTCCTGCTTTCTGATGGCTTAAAGGCTCCTCCTGGGGTCTTCATTAAGTATCTGATCCATACCTATTAGCTCAATAAATCTCAAATAACATTAAATTATATGCAAGGAAGAATGTTCTGATCTATGTGATGAAAAGCAACTAGCAATTTTTGCCTATCTTATGCACATTAAAGTCAGAAGTTTAGGAGAATTCTGTTTATTAATAAACAATATCATTGGAAAAGACCCTGAGATGCTGGGAAAGACTGAAGGACAGAGGAGAAGGGGACGACAGAGAACAAGATGGCTGGATGGCATCACTGACTCAATGGACATGAGTTTGAGCAAACTCTGGGAGATGGTGAAGGACAGGGAGGCCCAGCGTGCTGCAGTCTACAGGGTCATAGAAAGTCGGACACGACTGAGCGAATGAACAACAAGAAGGAATAAATAGCCTAGCAATATTCCTCCTGGCTTCCCTGACAGCTCAGTTGGTAAAGAATCCACCTGCAATGCAGGAGACCCCAGTTTGATTCCTGGGTCAGGAAGATCCGCTGGAGAAGGGATAGGCTACCCACTCCAGTATTCTCGGGCTTCCCTGGTGGCTCAGCTGGTAAAGATTCCACCTGTAATGCAGGATACCTGGGTTCGATCCCTGGGTTGGGAAGATTCCCCAGGAGAAGGGAAAGGCTGCCCACTCAGTATTCTGGCCTAGAGAATTTCCTGGACTGTACAGTCCATGGGGTCGCAAAGAGTCAGACACAACTGAGGGACTTTCACTTTCATTCTTCCAAGATTTGCTAGGGACAGGAGCGGTAGCAGACATGAAGGTGGCCTTGTGATCCGCTGCCTTCTCTCAGAGAGGAAGACATCAAGAAGGGCACAAAAGAGCCTGAGAAAGAAGCCCCCGTTATTGGTTAGTGAGGCCCTGACACTACACAAGTAGAGAAGCACCCACTCTCTTCTGATAAGATGAAGGCTGGGATAAAATGATAATATAATGTGGCAATGTGTACAGTACAATATTGGCTCTAGTCTCATATACTATCTCAGCGTTTGTTTGTGGAGTGAGCATAAATCTCACTCCTGATATGAGCAGAGGTCCAGAGCCCAGATCTCAAGGTTACACTCACACAAAGCACTGAGCCATGGCATAATTTATAACTATTAGGAAAGTACCCTTCTCCTTTATTTCCCTGGTCCCAGATCTCACACAGAGATCTAAGTCTTGCAGTTGACTCAGACTGATCATTTTAAGCTCTGGCCCATAGCTGTTATCCACAGAGCTTTGCTGAGGCACAACTCTTCTCTGAGAAGCCTTTGCAGAGGCATCAGCATTAGTTTTGTTTACCCTTCTCATTTACTAGTTTAATGTATTCATTCCACAAATGTTTGAGTACTTTAAATGTGAGTACACAGATGAAAATGAGGTTAACTGCCTTCAATGGGTTCTCAGACTAGTAAGGGAGACAGACTTCAAACAACAGCATACGTAAGTGTGCTAATGCAACTACACTTGGGATAATCAGGGTCAGTGGAAGGGCAAGAACCTCGTGAAGAGGGGTCAGGGAAAAGTTGACGAACTACTGAAGGGTCTAATACTAAGAAATGCTAAAGTATTCTAGAGAGAAGCAATAGAATACAAACAGGGCAAAAAAGAAAGGGAGGTTATGGCCAGTTTGAAGACCTAAGGATAAATTGGGTTGTCTAGAGCACAAGGCACCGTGCTGGGAGATAACAGATTTAGAGCACTGAACAGTCTGTATACCATGCTAAGAATTCGAGCTTTTTAGTCTATTACAGATGGGAAGTCAAGAGCTAAAGAAATTTAGAATTACATTTTAGAATGATTCAGTTCAGTCGCTGAGTAGTGTCCAACACTTTACAACCCCATGAATCGCAGCATGCCAGGCCTCCCTGTCCATCACCAACTACCAGAGTTCACTCAGACTCAAGTCCATCGAGTCGGTGATGCCATCCAGCCATCTCATCCTCTGTCGTCCCCTTTTCCACCTGCCCCTAATCCCTCCCAGCATCAGAGTCTTTTCCAATGAGTCAACTCTTCACATGAGGTGGCCAAAGTACTGGAGTTTCAGCTTTAGCATCATTCCTTCCAAAGAAATCCCAGGGCTGATCTCCTTCAGAATGGACTGGTTGGATCTCCTTGCAGTCCAAGGGACCCTCAAGAGTCTTCTCCAACACCACAGTTCAAAAGCATCAATTCTTCAGTGCTCAGCTTTCTTCACAGTCCAACCCTCACATCCATACATGACCACTGGAAAAACCATAGCCTTGACTAGATGGACCTTTGTTGGCAAAGTAATGTCTCTGCTTTTGAATATGCTATCTAGGTTGGTCATAACTTTCCTTCCAAGGAGTAAGCGTCTTTTAATTTCATGGCTGCAGTCACCATCTGCAGTGATTTTGGAGCCCCCCCCCCCAAAAAAAAAGAGTCTGACACTGTTTCCACTGTTTCCCATCTATTTCCCATGAAGCGATGGGACCACATGCCTACTGTAGCATTAAAGTGAAAAATAAACTTTAGTGAGGTTAGCAGAGATTGAAAGTGCAAGTGGGGAGCTGAATTAGGAGGTAAAATGGAAAACAAACAAACAAAAAACAAACTCTAAGATGATGACCATGTGGGTAGAGATGACAGACTTTAGATTTATCCACAGCAGGGCTGTTTCTCACTCCCCCACCGCTACAGCACATAAAACACTGACCTGCTTGAACTGGTTTTGCCTCCTTACACAGACTGTTGATTGTAACCAAACTGAAACAGCACACAACTTCCTTAAACAGGTTGACTGATTAATCAAACCCTGAGTTATTTTACAGACAGCAATGCACGCGTGCAAGATGGGAAATCAGATCTCCAAGATGATCCTAGAACCAAGAATCTCCTGTCTGGGGAGCTCAAAGAATAACAACATTGCTACCCATCCCTTTACAAAGCAAGATGCCCATCAATAGGGACCATGAGGTTTCCAGCAGCAAGAGTACCATCTATGGACCGAACAGAAACTAGCCAATCAGCTTCTAGTTTGTGTTCCCCTAACCCTTCAATTTTGCCCCAACCCTGGATGGAATAGAAAGATTTGATTCTTCCCTCCTCTCCTTGCTGGTCGACCTCACAATAAAGCCCTTTTTCCCCCCTCAAAAGCCATAGTACTAGATTCTATGCATGTCGGGCCCTTGCTGGTAACACTGCCACACTGGGGCAAGCCATTATTATCTCTTGACTGGATTTTCACAAAAGCCTCCCAGCTGGTCTCCCTATTTCCCTCCTCACTTTGCCTTCACCCATTCTCACTCAGCAACCAAAATGATTCTGCTGAAACTTAGATCTGATTATGTAACTCCCCTGATTAAAATCCTCCAATGGCCTGGCATCATACTGCGAATACAAACCAAAGTTCTTTAAATGAGCCTCAAAGTCATACAGCCTTGTCCCCTCTCATCTCGCTGACCTTTTCTCCCATTATGCATCCCTAAACACACCAGGTACACTACTGACTTAGAGATTTTTCCCTTTTACTGGAATGACTTCCCCTAAATATTTCTTCCCTCTCCTCCTTCAAATCTGCCCAAATGCCATCTTCTCCATGAGGGTTTCCTCATGGAAGAGGGAATTTTCTAGAAAATTACCATCCTTAACTTTCCCTATTCCCTTTTCCCTGATTAATTTTGTCTATGGTTCTTTTTATCTCCCAATATACTGTATAATATTTTACTTTATTTTTTATTCATGCTCTTCATTTCATCCTGGACTATAAGTTCCATGTGGGTAGTTTTGGTCATTGCTATGTATCTGCAGTGCCTAGAAAGATGCCTGGTACATAGCAGGTACTCAAGAGACATGTATTAAATGAATAAACATCTAGGAAGTGAAATCAGTCAGACTTGTTGACTGATAAAATGGAAGGGTTAGGAGAAGGAAAGAGTCTTGGTTGCTTTACAGGCTTTCCATTTGTCTGACTGGGAAGATAAGTGATACCATTTAGTAAAACAAGAATCAGCAGATACTGTAATTAGCTCTATTTTTGACAGATTGCCTTGGAGGTAACAAGGGAACCATTTGTGCCAGGTATCAATTATTGTCTCTGGCCCCTAAATCCACCCTTCCTTGCTTTGTGTACCAAAGCAACCCCTGTACACAAATATCCTTTACTAGCTGACTCAGTGTTAGGGTTTATCAGCAGACAGCACTGGAGGGACCCTTTGAGACCAAAGCAGCAGAAGTGAATTAGCATGCAGAAGGCCAGGGCGCTCACCTCAGAACCCCTCTCAGGTCAGCTCCCATGCCCTCTGGCCAGTTTTCCTCTTTCCTCTGACAGCCAAAATCTCCAAAGGGGCCTGAGTCAGCCCTGGGAGGGAGGAAGGTGGCTTTTTTAAATTCTGAATTTCCTACATTTTTGCTCTTTCACAGCCCTAGAGGTAGCAGTTGCTTTCTGCATTTAATAATCTTCTACTTTTAGAGACTTACGTTTCCTTTTGCTTCCCTAGTGCCTCAAATGGTAGAGAATCTGCCTGTAATGCAGAAGACCCAGGTTTGATCCCTGGGTCAGGAAGTTCCCTTGGAAAGAAGGGCATGGCAAGCTACTCCAGTATTCTTGCCTGGAGAATTCCATGGACAGAGGAGCCTGGTAGGCGACAGTCAGTTTTTTCTATTAAATAACCTCTTATTTAAATTACTGGTATACTTTCTATCTCCTAACTGGACCCTAACCAACACAACATCCAAGTGAAGATGCCTCTTAATGAGCTGTAGATGAAGCTTTAAAGAGACATTTAAACAGGAGATATATATGTGGACTTCTCCAGAATATTGCTGGAATTTAAACCAAAGAGTAGATGATTAACCTGGAGAGGATAAACAGCAAAGATATCATGGAGCCCTGGGTCACCATCACTGGGGGTTAGGGGACAGGGAGAGTTAGGAAAAGTGTAAAACTGGACAGTCAGGGAAAGGGGGAATTGAGAAAGTCAAGTGGAGAATAAGAAAAAGCTGAGAAACTGTTCATCTCAGAGATAGAAAGGAAATCAAGAGAAGCCAGAGGCAGAGAGGGTTTCAAATAGAGCTTGATCAATAATGCAAATACTACAGGAAACTCAATTAAGTTAACTGGAAACATAAAATGAAGTTAGGACTAATCTTTTCAAGAACAATTTTAGTACAGTGGTTTGAGAAGTCAATAAAAAGAGAGGAAGTAGGCAGGATAGATGTAAGCCACCCTTTTACTAAACTTGAAAGTATAGGCTTCTAGAAGGGTCCAGTTCAGTTCAGTTCAGTCGCTCAGTCATGTCAGACTCTTTGCGATCCCATGAATGGCAGCACGCCAGGTCTCCCTGTCCATCACCAACTCCCAGAGTTCACTCAAACTCATGTCCATCGAGTCAGTGATGCCATCCAGCCATCTCATCCTCTGTCGTCCCCTTCTCCTCCTACCCCCAATCCCTCCCAGCATCAGAGTCTTTTCCAATGAGTCAACTCTTTGCATTAGGTGGCCAAAGTATTGGAGTTTCAGCTTTAGCATCAGTCCTTCCAATGAACACCCAGGACTTATCTCCTTTAGAATGGATTGGTTGGATCTCCATGCAGTCCAAGGGACTCTCAAGAGTCTTCTCCAGCACCACAGTTCAAAAGCATCAATTCTTCGTTGCTCAGCTTTCTTCACAGTCCAACTCTCGCATCCATACATGACCACGGGAAAAACCAGAGCCTTGACTAGATGGACCTTTGTTGGCAAAGTAATGTCTCTGCTTTTTATTATGCTATCTAGGTTGGTCATAACTTTTCTTCCAAGGAGTAAGCGTCTTTTAATTTCATGGCTGCAATCACCATCTGCAGTGATTTTGGAGCCCCACAAAATAAAGTCTGACACTGTTTCCACTGTTTCCCATCTATTTCCCATGAAGTGATGGGACCAGATGCCATAATCTTCGTTTTCTGAATGTTGAGCTTTAAGCCAACTTTTTCACTTGCCTCTTTCATCAAGAGGCTTTTGAGTTCCTCTTCACTTTCTGCCATAAGGGTGGTGTCATCTGCATATCTGAGGTTACTGATATTTCTCCTGGCAATCTTGATTCCAGCTTGTGCTTCTTCCAGCCCAGCGTTTCTCATGATGTACTCTGCATAGGAATTAAATAAGCAGGGTGACAGAAGGGTAGCTGCTGCAAAAGCACCAGGGTCTCCTAGCCCTCCTGGCTTTCAGCTTACCTCCTCTGTCATCACCCAGAGGTGCCTGACCTTTAACATCTTAAGTCTCCATTTGCTTTCTGCCCACAGCCTCTTACCCTTTCAGTTTTTCTCTCCCTTACAGTGTTTACAAGTGCACACTTACCCTCTCCCAGCACCAAAGCCCTTGCCCCAGAAGGGAGTGGTACTGTAGCAAGTGAGACTTGAAGCAGCCATTCTGCATGGGTCTGAGTGCAGGCTTTGGCAGCCAAGGCCTCATGCAGAGTTCTGCACCCCCTCTGATATGCTGCTTCCATGCAAGCACTCCATCCCAGCAACCCTCACCCTATTTAGATGCATTCTGGGTCCAAGTCCAGCTCATATCCTTCATAACTGACCACTCCCCTCAGCTGCTGCAGACCCTGGCAGAGGATGAAGCTGGGCCATGCAGCAAGCAGGGCTGCAGCGAGCACCTGGCTCAGGCTGGGGCACACGCCAAGGTGGTTGTGGGAAACTGGCCAGAGTTCACTGCATTTTCAAGCTGCCGTCTCCACTTTGTTTCAATATGGTCTATAAAGGAAAACAATCTTTAAAAAGAGTTGGATATGTGTATACGTACAACTGATTCACTTTCCTGTATTCCTGAAATTAACCCAACATTGTAAATCAATGACATTCCAATGAAATTTTTTAGAAAATAGTAAACAAGTGGGTGCATACTTTTTACAAGCAAGGTCTAGATTTCTCCCAGCCCTCCAGTTAGTTCCACTGGTTTTCTAACTAGCTAAGGGGACTCATCTTCCCAGTGACGGAACCCAGAGCTGGCATGCCAAATATGTGGCTCGAACCACGCACTCCCAGGGCAGGTCTCCGCCTGTGTCATCTACCTCCTCTTTTGTTCCCTCCCAGGGGCACCGGTTTCAACCTGATCCCTCCTCTCCTCTTCCCCTCCCAGCCAATTCCATGTGGATCTTTCTCAGCCTTGGTTGTACAAGAGCCTTTCTGTTAGTCTCCAGTTACTCTCCCCAAAGAACTGCCCCACATGTAGATTTACATTCCACCTACTTGTGGCTGGAGGTTGAGTTCCATGTCCTCCTACTTGGCCATCTTGATCTGAATCCTTTGCACTGGTCATTTAAATCATCATTAGAGAGTGAACAGTAAAAAAAGAAACTATGCCAAGTTAAGGACAAATTTTTATTTTAATACCTACTCTAGGAGATAACACTAGCTAAACTTACTTGTTTTACATCAAACCACCTCCAAAACTTTTGGGTTTAATATAAAACATAGTCAGATGCATCGAAATCAAGTTCAAAATTCAGACTTACCCTGGAGGCACCAGTATGTCATTTAAGGATTTTAATCAAAGAAATGGGAATGGACTTGACTGACCTGTGACAACAGTTCACAGAGTCAGCAAGCTTATTCTGTGAAGGACCAGATGGGAAATATTTTAGACTTTGCGGATCATAAGTTCTCTGCACAACTATTAAACTCTGCCATTATGGAATGAAAACAGCTGTGAACAATACGGAAGTGACAGAGCGTGAATGCGCTCCCAAAACCTATTTATAAAAGCAGGTAGAGGGCCGGACTTGGTCCTTGGGCCATAGTTTGCTAACCCGATACAGACGTAATAAAACCAAAAAAGGGGAAAAATTAAGGATAGACTTCTAAATTCGCTTGCTGCAACTTAGTTAACTTTGAAGACAGAAGGCTTTTTAAATTTTTTACTGATATGAAAAGACTAGCATCAAAAAGGTTGGGATTGTGTTTGTAATTCTTCTCTATTTCTTATGCTGATAGATTTCAAACAGGGGAAATCCTGCGTTCTATATCTTAGCCTCATGATCTCCTGTTACCTGAGTTAACACCACTATGCCCTGCTGCCAACATGGCTGTTCTTGTTACAGTGTCAGGCCCCTTCTTTCCTGACTGGTTTGTATTCACCTACACTTCAAATATACAGCTTCGAGGGAGGAGGGATAGCAGTGCCTGGCACTCATGATATTCCAAACACCCATTATGCAAGCGACACATCGGTCTGCTCAATTAAAGAGCCCAGGACTACAAAGCAACTGTGTACCATGGGTATTACCACTCCGCCGCAGACACTATTCAAATATCTGACTTTGAGAGCCCTTCGCTGCTTAGCCAGGTATTTTATCCTATCTTTTTAATTAAAAAAGCATCAACAATAGTCTTAAAATTTTTCCCATGCTCACTCATAACACTAAGTGTTAGAATGTTAGAATGTTAGAATGTTAGAATGATAGTCAGATCTGGGGAAAACTGGCAAAGTTAGTTCTAGAGACTGCCTCTTAAAACTCTCTAGGCTCTCCAGTTCTTTTAGAAAGAATCAAAATGACTATACAACTGCTAATAATAGCAGTAATAATAGTTAATATTATTGAAGGCTTCCTCAGAACTTTTCTTAAAATTCTGTATTTAATTCTCACAAGTCTATCAGGGGGTTACTATTAAAATCTCTGTTTTATATGGAAGGAAAACGAGGAGTTGGAGAGCCAGGCTTCAGTCCTGGGGTCACCAACTCTAAAACACACTGTGCGCTCTTGACAGCACCACCTCACTTTCCAACACCTCATACTCTCCTCACCTGTCGTGGCTCACCTACCAGGGAGCCTTTGTTGTTGATGGGGTAATCAGAAAATAATTGCAGAAGTGAAACTTGGTCCCTTTATCAGACTTTCCAGAGTCGGACACGTTGGCACGTTCAACCAGATGTGGCAGGTTAAAGCAGAAGTAAAAAGATATTGAAAAGAAAACCATTATTTTCAAAGATGAGAAAAACAAGTGTTCACACCTCACAGACTGAAACCAGCAGAGCAGGGGCCTGAGTCCAGGCTTTCTAATGCTAGGTCCTTTCCAGGGACTGCTGCTCCTAACATGGACTTCCTTGGGAGTTCTTTCTCCAGGTTATTTAATGCCCTCCCATGATTAAAATAAATGATTTCAGAGAGCCCTTGAGAGTGAGTCTAAAGATAGGCCTGTGACATATCTCTGGAGTAGGTATTTTGGATGATGGAAACCTTCTGTTCTCCAGACCACAGGGCCTACTTAAATGAAGAGCTGACTCTAGTTTGGGAACTAAATTTAATATGCTATCTAAATAATCTAAAAGAAAAATCTGGAAGTATTTTTATATACTGACTTTGAAAGTGAAGTCGCTCAGTTGTGTCCGACTCTTTGTGACCCCATGGACTGTAGCCTATCAGGTTCCTCCATCCATGGGATTTTCCAGGCAAGAGTGCTGGAGTGGATTGCCATTTCCTTCTCCAGGGGATCTTCCTGACCCAGGAATCAAACCCGGGTCTCCCGCATTGCAGGCAGATGCTTTACCGTCTGAGCCACCAGGGGCTCATACTGACTTTATCTATTAAATATATATTTATTTATCTCAATTCTGCCTAAGATTTCTTTCTGGAACTCTTAGAAAATTATGCCACAACTCTAAGAGAAATAGACACATTAAAACCATCTAAATTATAAATATAGTTATTATCATATTAGTTGGGACTATGATATTTATGTAGCAAGCCTGTTGGGGTTATCTCACAGAAAGGATGGACCTACCACCCCAAATTTGGTTTGCATATTAAGACTGATCATGCCACACATGAGAGGGTATGAAAAGGCTTATCACTCACACTGTTCTGGGACTCCAGTGTATCCTCCTGACCAAGTTCTAAGACAGCACAGAGGGACAACTGGCGTAGGATTATATGATGGTTAGGAGGATCAGGACTGGATGAGGGCTTCCTCTCAGAGATGGGCCTGACATTGTTTGAACTCCCTGCCAGCACTAACTGAGGGAGAACCCAACTTTATTATTAGAAAGTTTATTGCTGAGTTGTGGGACAAGGGAGGAAGGAAGAGTTGTGGGATGTGAATGCTGTCCATGGTCAAACATTACAGACTCCTTAAGAGAAAGCCCCCTCTAATCCTGCTTGTTTCCTTTATATGGTACTCAGAATTTGCCACTATGCACTGCTTCATTGCTTGTTATATCTCCCTCCTCTCAACTGTGACAGAATGTGGTCAAGAGAGAAGGGAATGGCAAACCACCGCAGTATTCTTGCCTTGAGAACCCCATGAACAGTATGAAAAAGCAAAATGATAGGATACTGAAAGAGGAAACCCCCAGGTCAGTAGGTGCCCAATATGCTACTGGAGATCAGCAGAGAAATAACTCTAGAAAGAATGAAGGGATGGAGCCAAAGCAAAAACAATACCCAGCTGTGGATATGACTGGCGATAAAAGCAAGGTCCGATGCTGTAAGAGCAATATTGCATAGGAACCTGGAATGTCAGGTCCATGAATCAAGGCAAATTGGAAGTGGTCAAACAAGAGATGGCAAGGGTGAACGTTGACATTCTAGGAATCAGCGAACTAAAATGGACTGGAATGGGTGAATTTAACTCAGATGACCATTATATCTACTACTGCGGGCAGGAATCCCTCACAAGAAATGGAGTAGCCATCATGGTCAACAAGAGAGTCCGAAATGCAGTACTTGGATGCGATCTCAAAATGACAGAATGATCTCTGTTCGTCTCCAAGGCAAACCATTCAATATCATGGTAATCCAAGTCTATGCCCCAACCAGTAACACTGGAGAAGCTGAAGTTGAACGGTTCTATGAAGACCTAAAAGACCTTTTAGAACTAACACCCAAAAAGATATCCTTTTCATTACAGGGGACTGGAATGCAAAAGTAGTAAGTCAAGAAACACCTGGAGTAAAGCCAAATTTGGCCTTGGAATGCAGAATGAAGCAGGGCAAAGACTAACAGAGTATTGCCAAGAAAACGCAGTGGTCATAACAAACACCCTCTTCCAACAACACAAGAGAAGACTCTACACATGGACATCACCAGATGGTCAACACCGAAATCAGATTGATTATATTCCATGCAGCCAGAGATGGAGAAGCTCTATACAGTCAACAAAAACAAGACCAGAGGCTGACTGTGGCTCAGATCATGAACTCCTTATTACCAAATTCAGACTTAAATTGAAGAAAGTAGGGAAAACCGCTAGACCATTCAGGTATGACCTAAATCAAATCCCTTATGATTATACAGTGGAAATGAGAAATAGATTTAATGGCCTAGATCTGATAGATGGAGTGCCTGATAAACTATGGAATGAGGTTTGTGACACTGTACAGAAGAAAAGGATCAAGACCATCTGCATGGAAAAGAAATGCAAAAAAGAAAAATGGCTATCTGGGGAGGCCTTAAAAATAGCTGTGAAAAGAAGAGAAGTGAAAAGCAAAGGAGAAAAGGAAAGATATAAGCATCTGAATTCAGAATTCCAAAGAATAGCAAAAAGAGATAAGAAAGCCTTCCTCAGCAATCAATGCAAGGAAATAAGAGGAAAAGAACAGAATGGGAAAGACTAGAGATCTCTTCAAGAAAATTAGAGATACCAAGGGAACATTTCACGTAAAGATGGGCTCAATAAAGGACAGAAATGGTATGGACCTAACAGAAGCAGAAGATATTAAGAAGTGACAAGAATACACAGAAGAACTGTACAAAAAAGATCTTCATGACCCGGATAATCATGATGGTGTGATCACTCACCTAGAGCCAGACATTCTGGAATGTGAAGTCAAGTGGGCCTGAGAAAGCATCACTACGAACAAAGCTAGTGGAGGTGATGGAATTCCAGTGGAGCGATTTCAAATCCTGAAAGATCATGCTGTGAAAGTGCTGCACTCAATATGCCAGCAAATTTGGAAAACTCAGCAGTGGCTACAGGACTGGAAAAGGTGTTTTCACTCCAATCCCAAAGAAAGGCAATGCCAAAGAATGCTCAAACTACCGCACAATTGCACTCATCTCACATGCTAATAAAGTCATGCTCAAAATTCTCCAAGCCAGGCTTTAGCAATATGTGAACCGTGAACTTCCTGATGTTCAAGCTGGTTTTCGAAAAGGCAGAGGAACCAGAGATCAAACTGCCAACATCCACTGGATCATTGAACAAGCAAGAGAGTTCCAGAAGAACATCTATTTCTGCTTTATTGACTATGCCAAAGCCTTTGACTGTGTGGATCACAATAAACTGTGGAAAATTCTGAAAGAGATGGGAATACAGACCACCTGACCTGCCTCTTGAGAAATCTGTATGCAGGTCAGGAAGCAACAGTTAGAACTGGACATGGAACAACAGACTGGTTCCAAATAGGGAAAGGAGTACATCAAGGCTGTATATTGTCACCCTGTTTATTTAACTTATATGAGAGTACATCATGAGAAACACTGGACTGGAAGAAGCACAAGCTGGAATCAAGATTGCCAGGAGAAATATCAATAACCTCAGATATGCAGATGACACCACCCTTATGGCAGAAAGTGAAGAGGAACTCAAAAGCCTCTTGATGAAAGTGAAAGAGGAGAGTGAAAAAGTTGGTTTAAAGCTCAACATTCAGAAAACGAAGATCATGGCATCCAGTCCCATCACTTCATGGGAAATAGATGGTTAAACAGTGGAAACAGTGTCAGACTTTATTTTGTGGGGCTCCAAAATCACTTCAGATGGGAACTGCAGCCATGAAATTAAAAGATGCTTACTCCTTGGAAGAAAAGTTATGACCAACCTAGATAGCATATTCAAAAGCAGAGACATTACTTTGCCGACTAACATCCGTCTAGTCAAGGCTATGGTTTTTCCAGTAGTCATGTATGGATGTGAGAGTTGGACTGTGAAAAATGCTGAGCAACGAAGAATTGATGCTTTTGAACTGTGGTATTGGAGAAGACTCTTGAGAATCCCTTGGACTGCAAGGAGATCCAACCAGTCCATTCTGAAGGAGATCAGCCCTGGGATTTCTTTGGGGGAATGATGCTAAAGCTGAAACCCCAGTACTTTGGCCACCTCATGCGAAGAGTTGACTCATTGGAAAAGACCCTGATGCTGGGAGAGACTGGGGGCAGGAGGAGAAGGGGACGACAGAGGATGAGATGGCTAGATGGCATCAGCCACTCGATGAACGTGAATCTGAGTGAACTCCAGGAGTTGGTGATGGACGGGGGGCCTGGCGTGCTGTGATTCATGGGGTCGCAAAGAGTTGGACACGACTGAGCAACTGAACTGAACTGAACTCAACTGTGAACTCCAAGGACCATTACTTTATCAGTTTCCTTCATTAGTAGTTACCCAGAGCTGATCATAACACCTGGCACAAAAGAGATGATCAAATATAGTCACTGGAAAGCCAACAGGTACATGAATCATGCTCGACATCACTAATCATCAGGAAATGCAAATTAAAACCACAATGACATATGAATTCACAACTGTTAAGATGGCTACTGTTACAAAAACAATAGACAACAAGTACTGAGCAAGGATATGGAGAAAGAGGAACCTTTGTGCACTGTTAGTGGGCATGTAAATTGGTGCAGCCACTATGGAAAACAATATGGAAGTTTCTCAAAAAATTAAAAACAGAACTACCATATGATCCAACAAATCCACTTCTGGGTATATATCCAAAGGAAATGAAAACAGGATATGAAAGAGATACACACACCCCTATGTTCATCGCAGCACCATCCACAACAGCCAAGATACGGAAACAACCGGAATGTACATCAATGGATGAAGGGGCAAAGAAGATGCACATATACAAGATGGAGTACGATTCAATCATGGAGAAGAAGGGAATCCTGACATTTATAACAAGATGGATGTATTTTTAGGGTAAACTGCTAAGTGAAATAAACCAGACAAAGACAAGAACTACATGATGTCAATTATATGTGGAATCTTAAAAAAAAAAAGAAAGAAAGAAAAAGAAAAAGGTCAAACTCAAAAGAATAGAAAAATAGGTACCAGGGGCTGGGAGGTAAGGGAAAGGGTACAAACTTTTAACTATAAGATGAATAGGGTCTGAGGATCAAATATAAAACATGGTGATTTTAACAACACTTACACAAGTGTTACTAATAACACTTATACAAGAAATCTGTATAACTGAAATTTATTAAAGAGTAAAACTTAAATGCTCTCACCGAAAAGAAAAAGTTAAATATGTGACATAATGAATGTGTTAATTGACTAGAAGGAATCCTTTCACAATGTACACATACATCAATTCACCACAAAGTAAACTTTAAATATCTTATAATTTTATATGTCCACTACACCTCACGTCTGAAATAAAAAGCAAAACATTAAAAATATTTTTAAGCAATAATAAAACAAAAATGCATCTGCAGGCTTCATTTAGCTATTCTATGTGTATCTATTAACAACATCCTTAATAACTCACCATTTATTTCATGCATCACTCCCCTGTACTTAGCGCAGGAGTGCTGCAGCGCATACTGAATAAATCCTGGGGACTGGTGAGACTTTGTTATAACTGTTGCTTAAATTGGTAAAACATTCTTTTCAGATGAATTTGATGGTGAAGTATACAGAATGGTTTCAATTATAATCCATGTTCACATGTTCATAACTTGATGAAAAAAAATGTCTTTGAGGCTGAAACTTTCCATTTCATGTTCAAGCTCCACCCAAATATAGTTATTTTTTTCCTCTCTGGAAAATTTGAGAAAATCTGTATGATCACTTATGAATGTGGAAAAAATGCAATCTTTCAAATGTTTAATTAAATAAAAGGATCAACAATGACAAAATCTTTAATATAAACCTACCATGCACATTTACAAAAACCAAAATATAAATATAGCAGGCCTCAGAAAAGAGATCATATTTTTTTTTATCCATTTAGAGAAAAACCTTAATTTTGAATGAATGCTAACTTGAAGCTTAGAAAAAGCTGTATTATGCAAACACAAGAGAAACTTTCATGTTAAGTGTGATGATTTAATATGCCTTTATTATATATTTATTTTATTAATTTTTGGTAAATAATAAACCATGGGCCAAGGAATAGAACTGAGGATAGAGACTGTTTTCTGGTTTTCAATGCTCTGTATATAGTGTGTACTCAGAAATATTTACTTTTCAAATAAAATATATACAATATGGCAAATAACTGTTTTAGTGCTTAAAGTTAATTTAACTTTCAGAAGTGACTTTTTACCAAATCTTCATAACAAATTACTTTGCAAATTTTTGAAAATTCCATTGTTTTTAATTCAGAATATTGCCTAGTTGATGCTTAGTTTGGGTGAAAGTCATCAGTCAGAGCTCCATAATCATTATTCAAAGGTTTAATGTATTTAATAGCTTGGACCCAAGTACACACCCTACCCAAACACAAAATGACCTGGAGATTGATTTAAAATAATAGAATGCTTTTCACATCTTTTTTATATTCAGTACAAATATAGCATTACAATGGTGCTCAGTCACGCAGTTGTTTCTGACTCTTTGCAACCCAGCAGACCACAGCCTGCCAGGCTCCTCTGTCCATGGGATTCTTCAGGCAAGAATACTGGAATGGGTTGCCATTTCCTCCTCCAGCGGATCCTCCTGACCCAGGGATCAAACCAGCATCTCTTAGCTCTCCAGCTTTGGCTGGCAGATTCTTTACCACTAGTGCCACCTGAGAAACCCCCACGGTATTATAATCACTTCAGTCGCTCAGTCGTGTCCAACTCTTTGTGACCCCATGAATCACAGCACGCCAGGCCTCCCTGTCCATCACCTACTCCCGGAGTCCACCCATACCCATTGCCCATTGTGTCAGTGACGCCATCCAACCATCTCATCCTCTATCGTCCCTTTCTCCTTCTGCCCTCAATCTTTCCCAGCATCAGGGTCTTTTCAAATGAGTCAGCTCTTCACATCAGGGGGCCAAAGTATTAGCGTTTCAGCTTCAACATCAGTCCTTCCAATGAACACGCAGGACTGATTTCCTTTAGGATAGACTGGTTACTGCTTTTTGACATCAACAGGCATTATGCCTAGCACTTTGCACAAATTATCTTCACAACAATTCATGAAGTAGGTATCATTTCCATTTTACAAATGGGGAAAATGAGGTTTACACTGTTACACACCTATTAAGAGTCACAGATAAAACTGATCTGACTCCAGAGTACTATGGACCTCTTATCCAGAGTATACAGCTCTCGAGTCTTTGATATGAAATGCTAAAATCCCAATGGTAATGAACAATGGACATTTAGGGTTCTTCCATGTCTTGGCTATTGTAAATACTGCTGTGGTGAACATCTTTCCAAGTTTGATTTAGCAAATTCTGAAATAATTAAAAGACGCTTACTCCTTGGAAGGAAAGTTATGACCAACCTAGATAGCATATTCAAAAACAGAGATATTACTTTGCCAACAAAAGTCCATCTAGTCAAGGCTCTGTTTTTTCCAGTAGTCACGTATGGATGTGAGAGTTGGACTGTGAAGAAAGTTGAGTGCCGAAGAATTGATGCTTTTGAACTGTGGTGTTGGAGAAGACTCTTGAGAGTCGCTTAGACTGCAAGGAGATACAACCTGTCCATCCTAAAGGAGATTAGTATTGGGTGTTCATTGGAAGGACTGATGCTGAAGCTGAAAACTCCAGTACTTTGGCCACCTCATGCAAAGAGTTGACTCATTTGAAAAGACTCTGCTGCTGGGAGGGATTGGGAGCAGAAGATGAAGGGGACGACAGAGGATGAGATGGCTGGACGGCATCACCAACTTGATGGACATGAGTTTGAGTGAACTCCGGGAGTTGGTGATGGACAGAGAGGCCTGGCATGCTGCAGTTCGTGGGGTTGCAAAGAGTCGGACATGACTGAGAGACTGAACTGAACTGAACTGAACTAATTTTAAAAGATTACCATTTGCATATACAGGTCCATAATCTCTCCTCTGAAGTCCTTGCAGTCAAGTGTGTTTCAAATTCTGTGTGTTTCTGATTTTAGGGAAGTATTACTTGGTATGCACTATATACCACATAATGTCTCCAATGGCATCTGAAAGCCCAACTTGCAGTCAAATGCATTCTTATGTCTGCAACAAACATTAATAAAGATTCTAAGGAGCATCGTATCAGTTTAGGTCAGATTGGTTATTGGATAAAAAAGATGTGATGTATATATAAATGGAATACTACTTAGCCATTAAAAATGATACGGATGAATTTATATGCAAAGCAGAAGCAGAGGCACAGCCATAGAGAACAAATACATGGATACCAAGGGGAAAGGAGGGATGAATTGGGAGATTGAGACAGATACACTATTATGTATATTCATAAAATAGACAACTAATAAGAACCTACTGTATAGCACAGGGAACTCTATGCAATGCTCTCTGGTGACCTAAATGGGAAAGAAATCCAAAAAGGAGGGGATAGATGTAAACACATAGCTGATTCACTTTGCCGGACAGCAAAAACTAACATAACACTGTAAACAACTATACTCCAATAAAAATTTTAAAATGAAATAATGCCATTTGCAGCAACATGGATGAACCTAGAGATTATTGTACTAGTGATAGTGAAGTCAAAGAAAAATATATGATAACATTTATATGTGAAATCTTAAAAAAATGATACAAATGACCTTATTATTTATAAAACAAGAATAGACTCACAGACTTCAAAAACAAACTTATGGTTACCAAAGGGGAAAGGTGGGGGAAGGAATAAATTAGGAGGCTGGCATTAACATATACACATTACTGCATACAAAATAGGGGCTTTGCAGGTGGCTCAGTGGTAAAGAATCCAGCTGCCAAGGCAGGAGATGCATGTTCCATCCCTGGGTCAGGAAGATATCCCTGGAGGAGGAAATGGCAACCCACTCCAGTATTCTTGCCTGGAGAATCCCATGGATAGAGGAGGCTGGCAGGCTACAGTCCCTGGGGCCACAAAGAGTCGGACACGACTGAGTGACTGAACATGCATGCATGCATATATAAAATAAATAATCAACAAGGACCTACCGCACAGGGATCTCTACTCAATATTATATAATAACCTTATGGGAAAAAAATCTGAAAAAGAATTGTGTGTGTTGTACACTCAGTTGTGTCTGATGCTTTGCAGCCCCAGCGACTGTAGCCTGAAAGCCTCTTCTACCCATGACATTTTCAGGCAAGAATACTGGAGCAAGTTGCCATTTCTTACTCCAGGGAATCTTCCCAATCCAGGGATCAAACTCTCTTTGCACCTCCTGCATGGGTAGGTGAATGGGAGGAGCCTGGTAGGCTGCAGTCCATGGGGTCGCTAGGAGTCGAGCACGACTAAATGACTTTTTTTGCTTTCATGCATTGGAGAAGGAAATGACAACCCACTCCAGTGCTCTTGCCTGCAGAATCTCAGGGACGGGGGAGCCTGGTGGGCTGCTGTCTATGGGCTCGCACAGAGTCGGACACGACTGAAGTGACTTAGCAGCAGCAGCAGCAGCAGCGCCACCTGGGAACCCCCGAAAAAGAATGGATATATGTATATTTAATAACTGAATCACTTTGCTGTCCACCTGAAACTAACACAGTATTGTAAATCAACTATACCCCAATATAAAATAAAAATTAAATTTAAAAAAGTTGGGAAGACAAATATTTATAAAGAAAATAAGAAGACTGGGCGAAATCTATACTGACCTAAGTAATATAGCTAGGAATATACCTTTTAAAGTGGAAAGAACTTTTATCAGATGTTAGGTTTTCAATTATCTGTATATTATAGGAAAGTAGAATTGTGAATGTGCAAAAAAAAAGATTTCTTTTAAAAATGTGCTTGTTATTTGAGCTGTAATTAAATGGGGAAAATTTTTGCAAATATATTTGCCTTCTACTTGTGAACTTTTAAAAAGTGAAAATTTGTCTTTTCACAAAGTTCAAATGAGACAGAACAAGTGATTATGATCTTCTTCTGGTGTGGATGTGACATGCTGATTTTGCTTAAGCCAGGAAGTGTTTGTGTTTTTAATTAACCAATAAAACAAAGAAAGCTAAAAATAAATATGGAGCTACAGCATATTAAAACAATTATACAAGTGTTTTTGCTAGTAAACAGACTTAGATATTATTGCCTTCCTACTTTTTTTTTTTTTACAAAAAGTACTAACACATGAAAAGCAAACAGTATAATTCTGTGGCATAAAATGATACTTTCATGTAAATTGCTTAGTGGTATTAAGTTGGCCCTGTGTATTTACCACATTCATTTGTCATATACTGATGCTGGCATTACCACTGGGCTCCAGTGAACTCAAGTGAACTCTTTTTTTAAATTTCTATTATAAAAGAGTTTAAATAGATATCAGAGAATAGCACAATAAACCACAGTTTATACAGCACCTAGATTCGATGATTGCCAGTATTTTTCCATATTTTATCTTTCTCCTTCTCTCACGTTCTCTCACTCTTTCTTGCTTTTTCACCTTCTCAGCTATTGAAAAGCAAATCCAAGATACAATGACATTTAAGTCCAAAGTACTTCAGGGTGAATTTTTTAAAATAAGAATATTTTAAAAAAAAAAGAATATTTTCTTGCATGACAACAATACATTAAAAAACTTAACACAGCTATAATCCTTTCATTTCATCTAGTACCCAGTCATATTCGAATTTTATTCATACCTATATAGTCAAGTAAAGTCAAAACTGCATCCTCACTGGGCTTCTCTGGTGATAAAGAAGCCACCTGCCAATGCAGGAGACATAAGAGACGCAGGTGCAATCCCTGAGTCAGGAAGCTCCCTTGGAGAAGGAATTGGCAACCCACTCCAGTATTCTTGCTTGGGAAATCCCAAGGACAGGAAAGTCTGACAGGCTACAGTCCATGAGGTCTCAAAGAGCTGGACTTCGCGACTAACCAATGATAACAAGAGGCTAGCACAGTGTTGGGATACAAAGGGGAAGCGAAGTAAATTCAGGTACCTTTAGGCAACACGTGCCTGCACCTGAGTTCTTGCTTATTTTATTTTCTGGTAGATCTCCATATTCCACTTTCTGATCTTGGCTTCTAATATTTACTAGTTGTGTGATGACTTAAGAGAATGCTGTATGATCACTCTTGTCATCAGTTTTCACATCTGCAAAATGGATCTGATAAAACTTGCATCAGGGAGTTGTGAAGATTCAGTGAAACACCACCTTTAAGCTCTCAATGATGGTGCAAGTGCTGCTTAAACGTCCACCTCTTGTCCACTCTGATTAAATCAAGATTGCTCCATTTATTACGGAAGTAATATCCTTCAACCTTACAAGTTGTCCTTGATCAGCTCTCTCACTCTGTCCCAGGCACATTCTTTCCTCTCCTACCATCTTTCTCCCTGCTTTTTCCTTTTCTCTCCACTGACATTGCCTGTACCTTGGGCTGCGGAAGATAAGGTATTAATATGACTCCCATTCTTACAACATCTAAAACTATAATCACCACTACCAAAAACAATAACAACAATAACTGCTTATATTTAATATTTCAAATAGTTTTCACATGCCATATTTGATGCTGTTCACAACCCTATCAACAGGATATTACTATCTCCCTCTTTATAGTTAAGGTAGCCAAAGAGCAAAGATTTGTTTGTGGGTTCAAGGGGAAAAAAAAATGTTGTTACCAGTATTCTTACCAATTATCAGCCACTCTTCAACTAACAAAATAGACTGATGAATTTTCATTTGTTCTTTCTATTTTGAAGCTGATTTTGAGGATTGGGGAGGCACCAGCTGGAAGGACTGTGGCTCCAGGTTAGAGTTTCTTTTTAAGTGTTGGTTAAAATAACTTAACTTTGAAGAATGCTGTATCCTTTAGGAAACTGGTTCTGATTTAAATAAATTCTGCCAATCCATATTCTGTCTCAGAAGCAGATTTTACAAGAAACTGTAGCTGAAGGAACTGGAGCATTTCTACTTTAGTTTATATAAGCCCTGCTAAAGCAATAGAAAGTTAAGGGCCAAAGCAAAAATAATCAAAGTTTGTATGTGATAATCTCTCTGTTTCTGTAACAGAAAGATCAGAGGAAGAACAGGGACTGTGGAAAGCAAATGAAATTCCTAGCCTTGATATTAATACTTAGTGTCGTGGTCTGTGCACAGGCTGGGAAAGAATTTCCAGACATGAGACAGAATGAGAGGAGAATAAAGTTTACTAGCGTGGGAGACGCTGTTAGAACAGCAGGCCAGATTAAGGGAGAGTCAACCCCTTTTCATGGGCTAGTAGCCAATTTTTTATAGCATCAAGACAGAAAATTCCTATTGGAAGGGCGGCATTAGGTGACTGGTTAGGATGCTATAGGGTGGGCAACAGGGTGGGTATTTTGCCCAATATGGGGTCAGGGAACTGGCAGGTTTAGATCTGGAGGCTCACAGCAACAGCTGCTATGGGGATTGGTCAGTTCTAGAGATTTTTGTCCTGTGACCTTGGTACAGGGTTATACACCTGTGACCTTGCTACTGGGTTCCACAGTAAGGAGCCATCCAAGCATTCACCGTAACTGCAGGGGGATTGAGTTGAGAAAAGCTGCCCACAGCAGGTTCACTACGGCAACTCTGAATCTATAGCACTCCTCTAGAATGGACTTCTTGGCTATTAAGTAATAGAAGTAAGGTAAACTCTCCCTCAAATAACAATAGTAAAATTATGCTTGTAAAAATTTCAGTAACTCATTAGAGACTAATATAATATACACTAGTATAAGATGATGAGAAAGATATTTAATTAGGATAATTGGCTTTATATACCACACTCTTTAATTGCCACACCAAAATTATCCTTAGAAGAATCCTGTTAAATTGTATGAAAGTGAAAGTCTCTCAGTCATGTCCAACTCTTTGCAAGCCTATGGAATAGTCCATGGAATTCTCCAGGTCAGAATACTGGAGAGGGTATCCGTTTTCTTCTTCAGGTGATCTTCCCAACCCAGGGATTGAACCCAGGTCTTCCCACATTGCAGGTAGATTCTTTACCAGCTGAGCCAGCAGAGAAGCTTTAAATTGTATAAATCCCTAAAATAATACCTACTCTAGTTGCCCCTTTATTAAAAAAAAAAAATCCCCAGTGGAAATTGTGAATAAAAGTTGCTGTAGAAATTGGCCAAATATTTGTGAGGATAATATATATTGAATATCAAACTCAGATCTTTTTTTTCCATTCTTTTCCCAAGGATAAGGTAGTTCAGGGCACTGTAAATGATCCTGGAGGATAATAACATTTGTAATGGCAAAAACTCAGATGGTGCCATATTTAAAAAAAAAAAAAAAAAAGACTAAGGAAAATATCCAGAGGAAAAGGATATGAGAAAGGAAACAATCAAAACCCCAGCCAGAAAAAGCAGCTGTGGGATAAGCATGGAAGTGGGAGCGAGATTTCAAAAGAAAGCAAATGCCATTTTCATTACTCTTTTATAAGTATTCATTTGTTAGAAATATCAGTGTTCTAGAATTCATAGAACCAGACAAAATTCTTGCCCAGGAGAAAAAAATCAAAGACCTAACAGTGCCAATGTGTAGACCCCATGGACTGTAGCCCACCCACCAGGCTCCTCTGTCCATGGGATTCTCCAGGCAGGAATAGTGGAGTGGGTTGCCATTTCCTTCTCCAGGGGCTCTTCCTGACCCAGGGATCGATCCTGCATTGTAGGCAAACTGTTTACCAGCTGAGCCACCAGGGAAGCCCTAGAAACTCATTACCTGGGCTCTATTTTTTATCAAACAGGAGTAACTGGGGAGCTGTGGTTTGTTTTTATCCTACATATTATAACCACTGCTGTGATTTAATGGTGATTTGTATCTTAGCTAATCTTGCTGCTACGGTTTGAATGTCTGCATGACTCCCAAGACTTGTGTGTTGAAGTTCTAATGCCCCATGCTTGCTCTGCTCTCCGTTTTCTCTCTGAACTAACAGAGTCACAATCCAGGAGCTCTCGATGTAAAAATACGGTGGCCATCTTGATTTTTCCCTTTCCTTGCATGTATATCATACTGCTCGACAACAACACAATCAATTAACTTTACTTTCCAAATGTCTCTCAAGTCTACTTTCCTTCTTGATCCTCCCACAAGGCCCAGATTCGTATTTCTTTTTATTTCTCACTTGTGTTTTAACAGTCTCAAACTGGCTTCTAAGACACACATTTTCCCCGTGTGTCTCTCAGAAGAAAGATAAACTTGAAAAATTCAGACTGTACTGCTAAATAAATAATAAAAATCAGAGGTTTCTGGTCAACTGGGAGTAAACTCAGCCTTTTCTGCAGGACACCCAGATAACCCATGGGCAGGTTCTAGTTCTCCCCCCAAATTCATTTTTCATCCACACTCCTACACTCCCCTTAGCTGAAGTCCCTTCTGTCCCTAAAATACATGAAACTGCATTCCCTTACATATGCTGCTCCTTCTTCCTAGAATGCATCCCTCTTTTATCCAAGGCAAAGCTCTGTTCACTGATGTAGCATCATCTCTCCTGAAAAAAATTTCCAAGTCCATATTCTCACAACAAAGCAGTCATATTTGAGCATTAATCACATGGTAAGAATATGCTGACCCTTCCATGGGTTCTAGCTTCCTGAGAGCCAAGATTGCTATACCACTGACCCTCAATACAAGTTCTTTTTTTTATTTAATATAAATTTATTTATTTTAACTGGAGGCTAATTACTTTACAATATTGTATTGGTTTTGCCATACATCGATATGAATCCTCCACGGGTGTACACATGTTCCCTATCCTGAACTCCCCTCTCTCCTCCCTGCCCACACCAACCCTCTGGGTCATCCCAGTGCACCAGCCCCAAGCATCCAGTAACATGCCTCGAACCTGGACTGGTGATTCGTTTCACATATGATAATATTTATGTTTCAATGCCATTCTCCCAAATCATCCCATTCTCCCAAATCATCCCATCCTCACCCTCTCCTACAGAGTCCAAAAGACTGTTCTATACATCTGTGTCTCTTTTGCTGTCTTGCATACAGGGTTATTGTTACCATCTTTCTAAATTTCATATATATCTGTTAGTATACTGTACTGGTGTTTTTCTTTCTGGCTTACTTCATTCTGTATAATAGGCTCCAATTTCATCCACCTCATTAGAACTGATTCAAATGTATTCTTTTTAATGGTTGAGTAATACTCCATAGTGTATATGTACCACAGCTTTCTTATCCATTCATCTGCTGATGGACATCCAGGTTGCTTCCATGCCCTGGCTATTATAAACAGTGCTGCAATGCCTAAATAAAAGAATAAATTGATCAATGAAAAAATAAATACAGTGTTATAATTTCTAAATAACTTGAGAGATAAAATTTCTCAAGCAATCTTAAGCACCATTTACAGGAATACTAACTATAAACGTGCAGTCAATAAGTCTTAAGTAGATCAGTCCAATAACTTAAGAGCGTCAGGGCTACGGCATTAGGATAGTGTTAGTCACTTAGTTGGGTCCTACTCTTGGCAACGCAGGGACTGCAGCCCACCAGGCCCCTCTGTCCATGCTCTTCCCCAAGCAAGAATGCTGGAGTGGGCTGCCACTCCCTTCTCCATGGGATCTTCCTGACCCAGGGATCGAACACAGGTCTTCTGCATTGTAGGCGGATGGATTCCTTACCATGAGCGAAGTCTGATGGCTTTTAATTACTTAGCTTTTAATCACTTTTAAGTTATTTTAAGTAATTAAAAATTATGTTATTTAACTTGGAGTGGGTTGCCATTTCCTTCTCCAATGCATGAAAGTGAAAAGTGAAAGTGAAGTCGCTCAGTCATGTCCAACTCTTCGCAACCCCATGGACTGCAGCCCACCAGGCTCCTTCATCCATGGGATTTTCCAGGCAAGAGTACTGGAGTGGGGTGCCATTGCCTTCTCCGTTTAATTACTTAGAAGTTATTATTCCCAAAATTCATGCTGCCTTTCCTCTTGTGTTCTATAACTTTATTTATTCACTTAAGAAATATCTTCCTCGAGAGATTCTAACGTCCATCAGAAAGTATACCATAGTTGTTTTGTACAACACTCAATTTGCAATACCTACTCACAATATCTGGCCCAAAGTAGGCTGTCAAACAATATTTAGAGAATGAATGAATAGATGGATCGATGCTTGTCAACTGCTAAAGACCCTGACAGATGAAGGCTTAAATATGGTTTAAAATGAGTGGACTGGGCCTTAAATTGTATTGTTAATTCTCTGAAGAAAACAAACCAGTATAGTGGCTCACTCACAGAAAAGAGTCTATCTTTTCAAGAGCAGTTAAGACATAAGAAGTTAAACTACAAAGAGGCAAGGAGCTCATTACCACTCTAGTTGATTATACAATTTTACACTGATTATTTCTCATAGAGTCACTGAAGTTTCCAGTTCTTCCTGAGAAAAAGATGTGTTGGTCTTTTAGAAACCTGCCAATCAATGTTGTCATGCTAAATCACTCCCTAATCACAACAAATAAATATGAGTGCTGCCATTTTAAAAGACTAAATTAGAAGGACTGTCTTTACATGTTTGATGATTGATGAAAAGACTCCCCATAAGATTCCTTTGAGTAGGAACCTCCTTAGCTCTTTTCAAATAATCCTTGATTTATAACAGTTTAAAACATATAAGTCATTAGACAAGCGGTATTACATTACAGAACGTTGAAGTCAAACAGGTCTAGTTTGAATCTAGCAAGTTAGTAAAACTTACTAAACTTAAGTTTCCTTACCTGCAACATGCAAATAGTAATTCATACATCTTAAAACATGTAAGGCTCTTATCTCAGTGACATGCAAGTAGTAAGTGCTCAGCAAATAGTTGCTTTAAGAAAAAAAAAGTATTTAGACTCTTCAGCCAAACATCTGCCCCCAAATTATAGGAAAATTTTACAAACTAGGTTGTATGATTTTTATTACTGTTGAAAAACATAGACATCCTTCTTTCCCAAACAAAGCCTCTGATGGAAATTCATTCCTGGAACACATATTTGGCTGACACCTATGAGTCAATTAAGCCTATACCTGAATGAGGCTGCAAGTTTCTGGAACTGAGGATTCCCCTTTTTTCACTAACAAAGAGGAAAAAATATGTTTGATGTAGACATTTTTTTAATCTTGTATTTATAAAATCTTATATTTATGTGGCTTAGAATCAATGTTATCCTTCTCTTATTTTATCAGAAAGAATTATTAAATGAGATTAACTATTATCAAGTGAAAAAACAGTTATTAAACAGAAGGGGTTAATCTGTGTTAGGATAGAAAGTTCACAATAAGCAATATTACCCACAAAATTCTCCATGGATCTTCCATGAGAGAGTGATGGGTTTTGTGCTTTTTACTGGTGATTATGCTTATAAGTCAAAGATGTAAATCAAAAAATTAAGTTGTTCATTGGGTCAATACTTATTATCCAAAACAAGCTTCCTTTTCTTCAGAAGTGGTGTTTCCCATCTGAATCACTTAACTCACAGATTTAACTTGCATTTTGCACAAGAAATTCCACTTATAACACAGAGTTAGAAATCACTGACCTGCAGAACCTCACATGCATGTGTATACCGTGCTGTGTTCGTGTCTGAAATGTGCTGTGTACATGCTAAGTTGTGTCTGACTCTTTGTGACCCATGGACTGTAACCTTCCAGGCTCTTCTGTACACAGGATCTTCTAGGCAAGAAAACTGAAGTGGGCGGCCATTTCATCCTCCAGGGGATCTTCCCAAACCAGGAATCAAACCTGTGTCTCCTGCAGCTCCTGCATTGGCAGGTGGATTCTTTATCCTGAGTCGCCTGGGAAGTCTCCCTTATATGCATGACCGTGGCTAATATCAAAGTGAATATTTTCACCTGAATTGACAGGACTCCGGAAAAGTTCCCTCCCTCTGAGAAATAAAAATAAAGTATAAATAAAAAGAACTGTATAGACAACTCTATGGTGATAATCATTTTGCAAATAAAATGCACCAAATCAAACCTTAAGCTTATACAAGGTTACATGAGGTTTGTTTAGTCACTAAGTCATGTCTGACTCTTTGTGACCCCATAGACTGTAGCCTACCAGGCTCTTATGCTCATGGGATCTCTGAAGCAAGCATGCTAGAATGGGTTACCATGTTCTTCTCTAGCTATATGTGGTTGTATCTCAATAAAGCTAGGAAAAAAATTGTGTGCAGCAAATGAAGAGCAGTGGCAGCCTCTGGAGCAAGGGTCTAGGAAGCTGGCAGACAAGGTGGACAGAATAAGCATTCCTTAAATGGTATATCATTGGGTACTTAGATTTTATGCATCTACACAAGTAACCTATTCAAAAACAAATGGATAATTGTTTTATTAGGTTAGTACAAAAGTAATTGTGGTTTCAGACCATGAATTTTAAATCATTATAACTAGGCTCAAACACATCTTTATAAATCAAAATAGGAACCATTACAATCTATACATTTTTGCCAATGAGAAATAAGTTTCTTCATTTCTGTGGCATAAAAATCCATGCTTTGGGATTCAACAAACTCTTGGAAAGCATTTTCTGCTTCCTGCTGGCTGTGGAAGCATTTTCCCTGCAAAAAGGTGCTTGAAGAAGTGGTAGTCAGTTGGCTAGAGGTCAGGTAGATGAGGCAGAATTTCATAGCCCAATTTGTTCAACTTTTGAAGCATTGGTTGTGTAGTGTACGATTGGTGTTGTTAAGAACTGGGCCGATTCTGGTGACCAATGCCAGCTGCAGGCATTGCAGTTTTGGGTGCATCTCATTGATTTACTGAGCATACCTCACAGATGTAGTGGTTTTGTCAGGATTCAGAAAGCTGTAGTGGATCAGATGGGCAGCAGATCACCAAACAGTGAACACGACCTTTTCTTGGTGCAAGTTTGGCTTTGGGAAGTGCTTTGGAGCTTCTTCTTGGTCCAGCCACTGAGCTGGTCATGGCCAGTTGTCATATAAAATCTACTTTCCATTGCATGTCACGATCTGATTGAGAAATGGTTCCTTGCTGTTGTGTCGAATAAGTGAAGATAACACTTCAAGAAGAAGATTTTTCGATGTGTGGTCAGCTCACAAGGCACCCACTTACCGAGCTTTTTCACCTTTCCAATTTGCTTCAAATGCCAAATGGCCACAGAGTGGTCGACACTGAGTTCTTCGACAACTTCTCATGTAGTTGTAAGAGGATCTGCTTCGATGATGGCTCTCAACTAGTTGTTGTCAACTTCCGATGGCTGGCCACTGTGCTCCTCATCTTCAAGGCTCTCGTCTTTGACCTCTCAACCTCAAAATAGATGCCCGAGTTAAAACTCTGTCTCTACACTTACCAGTTTTGCATCTTTCAGCAAGTTAGTTACCTTCCTCGTGCCTTGATTACCTATTCCAAACTATGGTGAGCACAACTGTTGCCACCCCAATAAGCTATGAAGATGAAATGAGTTACTACAAGCAAAGCACTCATAACAGATCACGACACACAGAACATGTGACGGGTGAGCTATCACTATGAAGGCAATATCTACTGTTTCGTGTTGTTATCGTCATTACTTTATGTCACACAGGAGGCCTTATGTTTTACAACAGGATCAACAAACGTTTTCTTAAAGGGCCAGATAATAAATATGTTAGACTCTGGGCCCAGAAGCAAAATCAAGGCTATTATATAGGTATATACAAAAACATTTAAAATGCAACCATGAAAATAATCAGAATCAAACTGGAAAAAAATGTTTAAAAAAAAAAATTTGTTGTTGTTAATAGACATCAAAAAACAGGTCACTGGTCAGATTTGACCCACGTGCCTGAGTTTGTCAACTCCTGTTCTAGAATCACACTGTCCAAGAGAAATATAAGGTGAGCCACAAATGTGAATCACACAAGTAATTTAAAATTTTTCAGTAGTCATATGTTTTAAAAGTAAAAACAAATAGGCCGAATTAAATTTTAATCTATTTTAGTCTTATCATTATAAAAATATAATCATATAAAATTACTAATGAGAGAGGACTAAGCCTTTGAAATCTGATGTATATTTTATACTTGCAGAACATTTGAGTACAAAAGAGCCACATTTCAAGTGTTTAAAGGACAGCTTGCTCAGTGCAGTCTAGAAGTAGAGAATGAAAGAGTTGGACTAAATAGCATATAAAGTTATATATAAACTATATGATACAAATAATACATAAATTCAAAACAATACATAAAAGTTTCCTTTTGCTCTAAAAACATCAATTCTGAAGTTAATCATTTTCTAAAATCCCACCAATATGTATTTATTTATCTCTGAAATTGAGTATCCCGTATGTAACAGGTACTGTGCTGAGCCTGAACAAAAGACAGACAACTTAAGAATGGTATTCCCTATTCTACAGAAGCTCACTGTCTAACATGGAGAGAATAACTTCTAAGACTATCAAAAATGTAACACGGTAAGAAAGTCACACAAAAATGGTATTGAAGGAGGGTGTAGCACCAAGGAGGACATAGCCATTCCCCCTGAGTACCGAGGAGGGCCAGAGTAGCATCACAGAAGTGGGGATGTTTGGCTGAGTTTGCAGAGTGGTAAAGGGTTTCAATTCCAGGAGAGGAGGCAACATGATGAAAGGCAGGTGGGGAGGTATGAAATAGCCAGGCTCCATCAGAGACCTGAAGGTCTCCTTCTGACTGACTAGACTTAAAGATGCTAGAAGGAAGAGTCCTAGCCAGCGATCTCAATGAAGAGCCACATGCTGGCTCTTACTATTTATAGGTGAAGGCTCAGAAGTTTGGGCTGTACCCTGCAGGGAATGAGGAGGCATCAAATAACTGGGAGGCCGGAGATGGTGATGATCAGCTCTGCATTTTGAAAACATCATTTGCCTGAAGTTCGGAGCCTGGATTAGAGGGGGATGCGGAGACAGGTTGGGAGATCTAGACTCGTGATGGGGAAAGGCTGAGCCAAGAAAGAAACAGAGGAGGACAGAGACACGGGAAACAGTAAAGGCCACAGGTAGGTGTTACGAGGAGGGAAAGGAGAGCAGGAAAAGACGCAGAGGCTCAGATTTCTGGCCTAGATAACTGGAAATGCAACTGGGCTTCTCTTCACCACCACAGGAGAAACAGAGGGAGGCTCTCCAGAGAGAGAGATTCCTTTGTAGAAGCTTCCAGAGAGACCCACCTCACATGGCATTCTTCTCTGTAGCAAGTCTGCCTTGGTCAAGTTCAGTATCAGGGACTTGATTTGTTTGTCCTTTCATAAAAAGCTCAGTGGAAGAAACAGATTTTTTTGAAATGCTCTGTGTGAGTTTCCAGCCCTACATTGGGACAACGACGCCAGTGTATTGTCCGATGCTTGTTTTCTGACAGAACATCTTAAGTTCATGATCTAATGTTCCTGAATCAACCGCAAACTCCCTGCAGAAAACTAAATCTGCCTGAACTGCAAGTACAATGCTTTTTCTTCACGATTCCCTAACGGAAATACATCAAGCTTCTCTTCGCCTCAAGCAGTCATTAGTTGCTATTGGTCGGTCCTTCTGACCACACTTTTCAGCCTCTTATTACCACAGATTTCACCATGATTATCAAGTCTTTCAGTGCAGCTTCAACCATTCAAACCTCCCTTAACTTTGGTCATGGTAGGCAGGAAGGGGCAAGATTTCTCATCTCAAAAGCTCTTTATATAAAGGAGAAAAATTCTTCCCAGGAAGTCTCTTTACCATCAGTCTTCCCTTTATGCCTCACTGAATGGAACTGGGACACAAGTTCATTTCTAAACCACTGCCAACAAAAGCCAATAGGTTTACCATGCCTTGGCTTAGATCAAATACTTTCCATTTCATAGCACTGAGGGGCAGGAGTCATCTTTCCTTTCCATGTGCTATCAAAATATTAACAGTCATCAGTCATCAGTGTATCCATTTTCTATGGCTGCTAAAATAATTACCATAATCATAGGGGCTTAAAACAACACAAATCTATTATCCTACTGTTTGGGAATCAGAAGCTCAAAATGGGTGTCACTGGGCTGAAACCAGGAGAAGGCAATGGCAACCCACTCCAGCGTTCTTGCCTGGAGAATCTCAGGGACGGGGGAGCCTGGTGGGCTGCCATCTATGGAGTCGCACAGAGTTGGACACAACCGAAGTGACTTAGCAGCAGCAGGGCTAAAATCAAAATATAGGCAGGGCTGTGCACCCTCTGGAGGTTCTAGGAAAAAAATTTGTTTCCTTATTTCTTTTTTTCCAGCTTCTAGAGGTCACCAGCATTCCTTAGCTGACAGCCCCATTTTCCATCTTAAAAGACAGCAGTATAACATCTTTCTATCTCAGTTAAAAAAAAAAAGAAAAGGAGTCTATCATTTTGGAGTATGATTCTTACTATGTTGGAATTATACTGAATTACATTAGAATTTCACCTATTCTGTATTTCATCACAGGTGCATACAGGACTAATATATTTCAGTACATACCTCAGGGACTGGAAGAATTTAAATAGAGGCCAGATTTAGCGTGTGTGCTGGAGATTTACCTCTATCACATGAATGTGTTTTAATTCACTTTCTAGTGTCAGTCAATACAGTGTTATTCCATGGTCCTTCTCAATATATAACTTTTGCGTAAAAGTTAGTAACAATTTGATTTCAATTTATTTCTGAGGACTTAGTCCTATAGGAATCATCAACCCCTACCCACTATTTCCATTTCCTGTCTATGCCTTTCAAGGTCACAAAAGTAAAGATTTTTAGAAAAATAATTGTTTTAAAATAATGTTAGCAGTAATATCTACTGGGTTTATTGTTTTATTTCCTTTTTGTTTTAAAATCCCAGGGCAATTACAGTTGCATTTAGATAATTCTAACAAGTAGTCTTCCTGGGAAGATTCCCCTTATCTATTCAAAGGTAGACATACAATAAAATATAGAAATAGCATTTGTGGTAAATAAAGTGTTAAAAATGAGTTTTTAGTTTTGAAAACTGGCAACACTGACACCTGGATTTTAACACATCTAATGATAAATACTATGCTAGCAGATTAGTAGACAAAGACATTTTCTTAAACTAATAGCACCCATTTGCAGAAAGGCAAAAAAGTGATGAGACAGCGAGATAATTCTTAATTTTTACACATGAACACCAAATAGAAAAGCTGAACAATCACCTTACATATTACAAGGGGAAGATCTATTCCAAAAAAGCTAAAAGACAAAGGAAAATCCCTAATTACACCATGCCATTTAGACCATCTTCAACAACATATTCCCAACTTGTCCTCTATTTTTTTTCCCCTTCCTTTACAATTGAACATCACTGGCAACTCAGGTCTGATAAGCGTCGATTGAAGCTAAAAATTAAACACTTTGGGGGTGGAGGGGGGAGAACAATCTTCACCTCAATAGTTTCATCACTAATGTCAACAATTCGGTTTCCCTGTTTTCCACACATATTTAAATATTAAGGATTATATGCAATAAAATATTTCTTTAAATAAACAGAGACAAACACTACTATACAGACAACACTGAACGGCTGCTTGGCAACAGTGACAGCCAGTCAGACATCAGGCCAAATGCAGCATAAGAAGAGAGGCAGTTTGAGTGTACCCTTGCACAGTTTATGAAAAAGAATAAAGATATCAGACAGAAGAGAAAGAAGACCTGTGGTCCTATTCTTAAGCGTTACACTCTTCACCTCTCACCTGGGACATACGATGGTTTCATGTGTGTAACAGGGCAGGGTGTCTGGAAGGCAGAGGTTCTATCTTTCTCTCCATGACTGTCTGGGAAGTGAGTTTGGCTTTTTGTCTGAACCTCAGACAATTTCTTTCCATTAAACTGCTTCCAGAATAACACGGGCCCAATAGTCTAGGACCCTCTTCAATGTCCCAGAAAGTCCTTGTCTCTCCTTTCTCCCTCCAGAGTCAGAACTCGGGACCCAGCCAACTTCAGGTGCATGGGGCATGCGGCAGCTAGGATACTCCTCCCCGGCAGCTATCAACACTCCTGTTTTCCAGATGTGCACCCATTCACTGTGGGCCAGTCTCGCGGCTGCAAATTTGGAAGTTTACAAGTGAGTCATGAAGTAAAAATGACTAGGAAGCTCTGGCCTACGCCATTGCCTCAAAGCTGAAATCTGAACCATCAACTTATTTCTCCCTTCAAAGTATTGATGAAGAAGACTGCCTTACCACCAAAGCCACATTCAGTATTGGGCAGAAACTCATGGAGAGTTTTTCTCAGGCCCTTGGGAATGTCAGAAGGTTCTTATTAAAATGAACACTGAGTAATAAACTTTAATAGTCTCCAGAGGTACATAACGGCAGAGAATGATACATTTTTAAAAATGCTGATTTAATAAGAATACTTATAAACTCCTCATAAATCACTTATTGGAAAGGATAATTTTGGATTACCTAAAAGACTAAAACTATGATCAATTGTAACTCGTGCTAAACTAAGCCTTATGTCTCCAGTGTCAAACAAATACATAAATTAATGTCCTTAATTAGCAGCTGATGGGGAAAAATCATGCATCACTTTAAAAGAACTCTATAACGTCTGTGAAATTTCCAAGTCTGATGCTAAAATAAGCTTTTCCCTTTCACAAGTTTGTTTTTTTTTTTTTTTTTCCTGGATCTCCCTGCAAGATGTCAACTCAATACATTATGCACACTTCTGAGGCTGCCCATCTCAGGAAATTGCTGTCTGACAAAGCTATTTCCAATCTGTAATGATTACCGTATCTGTCAAGCAGGTAGTTAAAGTAATATAATAAAAGCAAGAAAATCCGATGCTTCCCCAAATGTCTGGGCAACCAGTCTTCTATCACACATGCACTTCACAGATGCACTTATTTGTCAGCAGAATACGAAATAAAACATAACAAAGCCCATTTTCTCCAATTTGCATAAGCAGCATCAGTGGAAGGGGGAGCGGGAATGAAAGAGTCTGGATTTCTTTCACTTGTATCTTCCAGTTGTCAAAATCTGAAAAGGTATAATCACCCTGACAAGAAAGGAGTCAGCGGTTTCCATGGCAATGCTGAGGCGGGAATGCCAAAGAACGGCCAGAGGAGGTAAGAAAGGGGTCAAGTTTATTACTACAGTCTCCTTCTGAATCTTGTTATTTTCGACATTCTGACTGAAAAAAAAATCAATTTTAAGTGACTTTTCTTGATGTTTCATGGGTAAGTGTCAAACTGCAAGATACGGAAAAGAACGTCTGAGTGGGAGTGAAGGGGAGGGAGATTCTCATAATGGGATCGAACTGCTGAGACCTAGGCTGACAGACAAGTTCCAGGAGTTTTACTAGCCGCTCCAAAGGCAGGCAGACCTCACACCTAAAATCAGGGCTTTCCAGAGAAAGTGAGCGGGAGAGGGGATGGAGCTCACTGAGTAGCATTTTTTCAAGTGTGGGCAAGACAGAATGGCAATCTACCAAGTCCCCGAATGTCATCCCAGAGAATTTCATTTCCTTCTATTTAGCTTGCTATGGAGTCACAGAATTTGGAAAAGTTTTTAACACATGGACCACCTGTGACCTAAGACTTCTTTATCAAAAGAATGGCTACCTGAGGCAAGTACTTCATTTTGGGGCTCCAGTTTCCTTCTATTCAACAATGGGCATTAAAAATGCTTATTTCCTCTCTGATTGCTGCCAAATCTAATGAAAGAATTGAGCAAAGGTGAGTGGGACAGAGTATGCTGAGAAGAGCTGCTTCTAAACTGAACTTGGCTTTGGAGGAACCAGAGTCTGGGTACACTGGGGGTGGAGGGGTACCCAGGTGCCAAGGCAATAGGCAGAGTACAGACAGAGTGAAGTCAAGAGTAGGCATCAATGGGCTTCCCTGGTGGCTCCGTGGTAAAGAATCTGCCTGCCAATCCAGGAGACAGGGGTTCGATCCCTGGTCTGGGAAGATCCCACATGCCCTGTAACAACTAAGCCTGTGTGCCATAACTATTGAGCTTGTGGTCTAAAGCCCGGGGAACTGCAACTACTGAAGCCCACACACCCAGAGCCTATGCTTTGCAGCAAGAGAAGCCACCACAATGAGAAGTCACACACTACAACCAGAGTGTAGCCCCCACTCGCTGGAGAAAGTCCACGCAGAGCAACAAAGACCCAGGAGAGCCATAAATAGATAAAATTATTTTAGAAAAGAAAAAAGTGAGAATCAGAGTGGAACAGCACAGAGAAATAAGGTCTCCCAACACCTACCACTGAATGCATTAGAGAAGAATCCAGGGATATTCCTGGTGTCAACACATTTCTGCAGGCTAATTCAGTTCAGTCGTGACAGACTCTTTGCAACACCATGGACTGTAGTCTGCCAGGCTCCTCTATCCATGGGACTCACCAGGCAAGAACTCTGAAGTGGACTGCCATTTCCTCCTCTTGAGAAACTTCCCGACCCAGGGATTGAACCCACATCTCTTCTGTCTTCTGCATTGGAGGGAGAGTTCTTTACCACTGGTGCCATTTTTATTAAGCACTTATTATGTGCCAGGCACTGTGCCAGGTGCCAGAAATAGTGAACCAACTAGAAAGCGTCTCTTCCCTGAGGAACCCTTGTGTCCAGAAGGGACAAAAGTTGTGACGGAGAAAGTAGTATCTGCCTCAGGAGGATCTTAGAAAGAGTGCCTCATCCAGGCAGAGAGGATAGGAGAGAAATCCTGGGATCAGTACCCCTTTGGTCAGCCTGAAGCATGAACAGGAGATGGCCAGATGAAGTGGGAGAGAAACAGTATCCCAAACCCAGAGGCATCCTATGGTTTTAAGGGAAAACAAGAGTCCATGGGGCCTGAAAGACTGAAAGATCACAGCCAGAATTTAGAATATGCCAGCTGGGGGAGAAGGGGAAGCAATACAAAAGGTGTGAAAGATAAGGGCAACTTCCTAAGGTTTTGTGAGTCAGGTGAAGACTTACCTAAGTGTTAGAAGTTACTAAGGAATAGAAGCAGAGGAGAAAGGTGATCTGATCTACATTCTTTCATATCACTGGCTTTGGTGCCAAAGATGCATTTGATTAAACCTTAACTCAAGGCTTCTCAAGACTTTAGGATGCTACTAAAGTAGTCCAGGCAGGGAAACTGGTGATATGTAGACTAGGGTGACAGTGGAGGTAGACAGAAGTAGGAGAGTCAAGCTCCATATTAGGAAGTAGGCGTAAGACATCACAGTGGCTGATTAACTAGGTGTGGAGGAAAGGAAAGACAGAGCTAAGGATGAAGTCTGGGTTTGTACTTCAGCTGCAAGGTGGGGACAGCGGGTGTTTGAAGAGACAAACAGTCATCACACGTTCACCCTGTCTGCAAGTAATAGGGCCCAGAATGTCAGAAAAAGAAATCCAGATATAGAAAAATCCAGGAGCTGGCCAAGCTCCTCTGTCCATGGGATTCCCCAGGCAAGAATACTGTAATGGGTTGCCATGCCCTCCTTCAGGGGACCTTACTAACCCAGGGATTGCACCTGTGTCTCTTCTCCATTGCCAGACAGGTTCCTTACCACTAGTGCCACAGACAGCAAAGTCATCATCAAAAACTTTCTGAGATGAGCCAACAAAAGATCGGGAAACCAGATGTTCCTTCTAGTCACTCAATCACTCATTTGTTCCTTCTCGTAATATTCACTGAGTCATTTGACCAGTATTTTAAAAGCTCTTTTCAATGTTCCACACTGTGCTAGGCACTGGGGAAAGAGCTGTGAACAAGACAAGCTGTCTACCCTCACAGTGTATACATTCTTGTAGGAAGTGAAGTCGCTCAGTCGTGTCCGACTCTTTGCGACCCGTGGACTGTAGCCCACCAAGCTCCTCTGTCCATGGGATTCTCCAGGCAAGAATACTGGAGTGAGTTGCCATTTCCTTCTCCAGGGGATCTTCCCGACCCAGGGATCGATACATTCTTGTAGGGAAGACACTAAATAAGCAAATAAGTGTTTGTTTGGGAAAATGTTCTAAAGAAAATAAATGGGGTAATGATCACAGAGTCCCTGGGGGTGGCCATCTTATCAAGAGATGTCAGGGAAGGCTAGAGTTTCTGAGAATGAAACCAGTCATGCAAAGAGCTGGAGAAAGAGTGTTCTAGGCAGATGGAACAGCACGGATAAAGGCTGGGAGTAGGAAGGGCTTTGAATGTTGAAGAAGAGGAGGGTTGTCCAAGAATGTCATGAGCAAGTAGGCAAGTGTTTTAGACTGAAGGTAGAGAGGGGGGTACAAGGCCTGTGAGTTCAAGGCCTCATAAGCCATGATTTTAAAAATGCTGGGGTTTACTCTAAGCGGAAAGAAAATCACTGGATGTCACAAGCAGATATAAAAGCTGGTGTATTGGTCATAAGATCACTCTGGACATAATGTGGAAACAAACTGGAATAGAAGCAAGAGATTATTGTCAAGAGGTTGCTGCATGAGTCCTGATGAGAAATGGAAAAGTGAAACAGTGCTCAACAGTCAACAACACTAATCATTGTGGAAACGCAAATCCACGATGAGACAGCAGCTTAGACCTGCTGGAATGGCTGTCATCAGAAAGAGAAGAGATATGTGGAGAAAAGGGGTTCCTTGTCCACCGCTGGCAAGGATGTAAACTGACACAGCCACTATGGAAAACAGTATGGAGAGTCCTCAAAAAATTAAAATTAGAACTACCATGCAATTCAGCAATCCCACTTCTGGGTACATATCTGAAGGAAACAAAGTCTCTATCTCCAAGAGGTGCCTGAACAACCACGTTCATTGCAGCATTATTTATAACAGTCAACACATGGAAACAACCGAAGTGTCCGTTACAGATGAACGGACAGAGAAGACGGCATCATGGAATATTTTTCAGTGAAAAATATTTTTCAGTGAAAGCCTTCACAACAGCACAGACCTTCCTTGACTGCATTATGCTAAGTGAAGTACGTCAGAGAAAGACAAGTACTATGTGATCTCACTTTTAAATTAATACTAAAAAAACAGACAGGTAAGCAGAGAACATATTGGTGGTTGCCAGTGTCAGGGTGGGAGGTGAGGGAAAGGAGTGAAGGTGGTTAAAAGGTACAAAATTCCAGTTATAAGATGAATAAGTTCTACAGGACCAATGCAGAGCAATGGTGACCACAGTTAACAAATATTCTTCTATTTAAAAGTTGCTAAGAGAGTAGAAACTAAAATTAAAAATAAAATAGAAATTAAAAGTAATGTTGACATTACTTTGCCAACAAAGGTCTGTCTAGCCAAAGCTATGGTTTTTCCAGTGGTCATGTATGGATGTGAGAGTTGGACTATAAAGAAAGCTGAGCACCACAGAACTGATGCTTTTGAACTGTGATGCTGGAGAAGACTCTTGAGAGTCCCTTGGACTGCAAGGAGATCCAACCAGTTAATTCTAAAGGAGATCAGTCCTGGGTGTTCGTTGGAAGGACTGATGTTGAAGCTGAAACTCCAATACTCTGGCCACCTGATGCAAAGGGCTGACTCATTTGAAAAGACCCTGATGCTGGGAAAGATTGAGGGCAGGAGGAGAAGGGGATGACAGGATGAGATGGCTGGATGGCATCACCGACTCAATGGACATGGGTTTGGGTAAACTCCCGGAGTTGGTGATGGACAGGGAGGCCTGGCGTGCTGCAGTTTATGCAGTCGCAAAGAGTCAGACACGACTGAGCGACTGAACTGAACTGAAGAGAGTAGATCTTAAAAGTTTTATAATATAAGAAAAAAATTGTTACTATGTGAAATGATGGACATTAACTAAACTCAAGGGTAATCATTTCACAATATTTACATATATCAAATTATTATATTGTTCATCTTAAACTAAAATAATGTTATATGTCAATTATATCCTAATAAAACTGGGATTTGAACAAATGGGGAGTGGGGTCAGGATACAGTGCAGATGGAAAAAGTGCAACAGCTTCAGAGAAGGTTGGGGCAAGCAGATGGAGATTGGGGACCAAGGACAATATCTCTCCTCTGTGCAAGGCACACACTTTTCAGTACCAACTTCCCATTTTAACTCTATTAATGGCTTGTGGAAACTATTCCCATGTGGAATCACAATTTAGCCAATATCATTGGATTCAGCTCTACTTAAGTCTTATTTTCAGGTCCTGGCCTGTGTGTCAGGTGTATTTCAGGTCACAAAGGAAGGATTCTGTACCCAGCCATAAACACGGGTGGGTAGGTTTTTCACTGCTTGGCCCATCATCCCTTCTTTTCCCTCAACCCCACCCTCCTGGAAAGCCCTGCACTTGCACAGCTGGGAAAGATGACTGTTGGAGCCAGGACACCACTACCGCCCAGCAGGCCAAGGAACTGCTTTAAAATAGAATATTGAACTGCTTTGTAGCCCAGTAAAAAGTCCAGATGCCGCTGGACTTGAGAATGATCAAGAGAGGCTTTGGGGCCCTTCTAGACATTTACTTCCCCTGTTCCTTCTTAATCCCTAGTTCAGGATACACCAAGAAAGACAACCAGTTCAGGACTGCCTCTGTTGGCTGTCTTTCGAATAGCATGGAATCATCTATACGCGAGGGCATCATCACACATGGTATGAGCTCATCTAAGGAGATAAAACAGTGTCTGTCTCTGTCTCTGACTCAGAAATCTCCTTCAGTAAAAACACAGTGACTGAGTTCCACTTCATCCGCTTCTCCAGATAAATCTTTGGTTTTTTTTTTTTTGTTTTTTTTTTTTTTTAATCTTAGAACATTTGGGCCGTGTGCAGGCACAAAGTCGAATGAATGTCGTTCACCCGTTTGGTGTTCCCTGCTAGTTAAATTCGAGCTCGTCTCACTTCTCCTGGAGAGTGACCCGGAGTAGCCTGGGGACAAGGCAGGGAATTACTTGAGGATTTTCTATGTGAGTATTCAAGTGAAGAACTTTCTTAGCCTGTCCTTGGAAAGAAGATTGATGGGGGTTAATTGGTGACAGGATAAGAGCCTTGCAGGGCTCTCCATCTGGTGGGCTGAGCAGACTGCAGCTTTATTTACTGGGATTCTGCATTTCAGCTGTCTCATTCGGTTGCTACCCAGAGCTAAATATTCCTTCCAAAACATTTTCATCCATAATAACAAAAATAACTAAATCATTTATATATAAAGACTTTGAAAATTACATATCTCAACTGAGAGAGATTTCTGGGAGAGGGGAAATTGGTTTTTTTATCCCTATGTTATTCCTACAACAACTGTTATAGAGCAATTTATCTGGCATATTAACATTTATGTACCAGAAAGAAAAGAAGCTAAAAGCATGACTTATCTTTCTGTCGGCTCTGACCCTCTCCAAATGTTTCCAGGAGTAGATATTAAGATGGAAAAAAATACACCAAACTCAATTGTTCAGACCCTTCTGTTCCCTATGGTGCCTTTCTAACGCAAGTACTTGTTTAAAAAATGGGAAATGGACTATGTATACATGAAGAGGAATTATCTTTTACTGAACCACAAAACTGAGTTTCAGGAATCAAGATAATTTTATTTTGCCACTTTCTAATAGAAAATACAGATTTAGACTGACAATTTTCCCAGCCTTTTTTCCCCATTAAAAAAAATTATTTCTTACTTTATATACTATAAAATTTTCACCCTGTGATATACAGTTCTATGGGCTCTGACAAATGCACAGAGATGTATGCCCACCAGAATTATGATGTAGAACAGGTCCATTGACTCCCCCAAATTTTCTCACACTGCCCTCTATAATCAATCCATTCTGCAGCCTATATCCCCTCTCTTCTCTTTTCTATCTCTACAGTTCTCCCTTTCTGTAATGACATATAAATGAAATCAGACAGTATTAAATCTTTTGGATCTGGCTTTTTCACTTAGCAAAATTTATTAAAAATTCATGCACGCTGTCACATGCATCAATAATTCTTTCTTTTCTGTTGTTGCGTAGTATTCCATTACATGGACATACTACAGTTTCTTTACCTATGCATCCACTAAAGGACATTTCAGTTGTTTTCAGCGCTTAGAGATTATATATAAAGTTTCCATTGACATTTATATATATATTTTTACACAAACTTAAGTTTAAACGTCTACTGGGTAAATACATAGATGAGATAGATAGATCACACAGTAAGGGTAGATTAAAATTTCTAAGAAAACTTGAGTTGTTCATTTTACATTTCCACTTTCAACGTATGAGAGTTCCAATTGCACCACATTCTCTTAGTACTCTCTTCAGTTCAGTTCAGTTCATTTACTCAGTCCTGTCTGACTCTTTGTGAACCCATGGACTGCAGCACGCCAGGATTCCCTGTCAATCACCAACTTCCAGAGCTTGCTCAAACTCATATCCATTGAGTCAGTGATGCCATCTAACCGTCTCATCCTCTGTCACCCCCTTCTCCTGCCTTCAATCTTTCCCAGCATCAGGGTCTTTTCAAATGAGCCAGTTCTTCACATCAGGTGGCCAAAATATTGGAGTTTCAGCTTCAGCATGACCTTCCAATGAATATTCAGGACTGGTTTCCTTTAGGATAGACTGGTTTGACCTCCTTGCAGTCCAAGGGATTCCCAAGAGTCATCTCCAACACCACAGGTCAAAAGCATCAATCCTTCGGTGCTTAGCTTTCTTTATGGTCCAACTCTCACATTCATACATGACTACTGGAAAAACTAGCTTTTGACTAGATGGATCTTTGTTGACAAACTAATATCTCTGCTCATCAATATGCTATCTAGGTTGGTCACAGCCCTTCTTCCAAGGAGCAAGTATCTTTTAATTTCATGGCTGCAGTCACCATCTGCAGTGATTTTGGAGCCCAAGAAAATAAAGTCTGTCACTGTCTCCTTTGTTTCCCCATCAATTTGCCATGAAGTGATGGGACTGGATGTCATGATCTTAGTTTTTCGAATGTTGAGTTTTAAGCCAGCTTTTTCACTCTCTTCTTTCACTTTCATCAAGAGGCTCTTTCGTTCCTCTTTGCTTTCTGCCATAAGGTTGATATCATCTGCATATCTGAGGTTATTGATATTTCTCCCGGCAATCATGATTCCAGCTTGTGCTTCATCCAGCCTGACATTTCGCATGATGTACTCTGAATATCAGTTAAATAAGCAGGGTGACAATATACAGTCTTGACGTACTCCTTTCCCAATTTGCAACCAGTCCATTGTTCCATGTCTGGTTCTGACTGCTGCATGCAGATTTCTTAGGAGGCGGGTCAGGTGGTCTCGTATTCCCATCTCTTGAAGAATTTTCCAAGTTTGTTGTGATCCACACAGTCGAAGGATTTTGCATAGTTACTGAAGCAGAAGTAGATGTTTTTCTGGAACTCTCTTGCTTTTTTGATGATCCAACGAATGCTGGCAATTTGATCTCTGGTTACTCTGCTTTTTCTAAATCCAGCTTGAACATCTGGAAGTTCACAGTTCCTGTACTATTGAAGCCTGGCTTGGAGAGTTTTGAGCATTACTTTGCTAGTGTGTGAGATAAGTGCAGTTGTGCAGTACTTTGAACATTCTTTAGCACTGCCTTTCTTTGGGACTGGAATGAAAACTGACCTTTTCCAGTCCTGTGGCCACTGCTGAGTTTTCCAAATTTGCTGGCATATTGAGTTCAGCACTTTAACAGGATCATCTTTTAGGATTTGAAATAGCTCAACTGGAATTCCATCACCTCCAGTAGCTTAGTTTGTACTGATGCTTCCTAAAGCCCACTTGACTTCACATTCCAGGATGTCTGGCTCTAGGTGAGTGATAACACTATCATGGTTATCTGAGTCATTAAGATCTTTTTTGTATGGTTCTTCTGTGTGTTCCTGCCACCTCTTAATATCTTCTACTTCTGTTAGGTCCATACCATTTCTGTCCTTTATTGTGCCCATCTTTGCATGAAATGTTCCCTTGGTATCTCTAATTTTCTTGAAAAGATCACTAGTCTTTCCCATTCTATTGTTTTCCTCTATTTCTTTGCATTGATCACTGGGGAAGGCTTTCTTATCTCTCCTTGCTATTCTTTGGAACTCTGCATTCAAATGGATATATCTTTCCTTTTCTCCTTTGCCTTTAGCTTCTCTTCTTTTCTCAGTTTGTAAGGCCTCCTCAAACAACCATTTTGCCTTTTGAAATTTCTTTTTCTTAGGGATGGTCTTGATCACTGCCTCCTGTACAGTGTCAGGAACCTCCGTTCTTTGTTCTTCAGGCACTCTGTCTATCAGATCTAATCCCTTGAATCTATTTGTGACTTTCACTGTAGTTGATTTAGGTCATACCTGTAAGGGACTTGATTTAGGTCATACCTGACTGGTCTAGGGTTTTCCCTACTTTGTTTAAGTCTGAATTTTGCAATAACATCTTCATGATCTGAGACACAGTCAGCACCTGGTCTTGTTTTTACTGACTGTAAAGAGCTTCTCCATCTTCAGCTGCAAGGAATATAATCAATCTGATTTCGGTGTTGACCATCTGGTGATGTCCATGTGTAGAGTCTTCTCTTGTGTTGTTGGAAGAGGGTGTTTGCTATGACCACTGTGTTCTCTTGGCAAAACTCTGTTAACCTTTGCACTGCTTCATTTTGTATTCCAAGGCCAAACTTGCCTGCTACTCCAGGTATCTCTTGACTTCCTACTTTAACATTCCAGTCCCCTAATAAGAAAAGGACATCTTTTTTGGTATTAGTTCTGGAAGGTCTTGTAGGTCATCACAGAACCATTCAACTTCAGCTTCTTTGGCATTAGTGGTTGGAGCATAGACTTGGATTACTGTGATACTGAATGGTTTGCCTTGGAAATGGACAGAGATCATTGCGTCATTTTTGAAACTGCACCCAGGTACTGCATTTCAGACTCATTTATTGACTATGAGGGCTACTCCATCTCTTCTAAGGAATTCTTGCCCACGGTAGTAGATATAATGGTCATCTGAATTAAGTTCACCCATTCCAGTCCATTTTAGTTCACTGATTCCTAAATGTCAATGTTCACTCTTGCCATCGCCTGTTTGACCACTTCCAATTTACCTTGATTCATGGACCCAACATTCCAGGTTCCTATGCAATATTGCTCTTTATAGCATCAGACTTTATTGCCATCACCAGTCACATTTACAACTAAGTGCTGTTTTTGCTTTGGCCCTGTCTCTTCATTCTTTCTGGAGTTATTTCTCCACTCTTTTCCAGTAGCATATTGGGCACCTACCGACCTGGGGAGTTCCTTTTTCAGTGTCCTATCTTTTTGCCTTTTCATACTGTTCATAGGGTTCTCAAGGCAAGAATGCTGAAGGGTTTGCCATTCCCTTCTCCAGTGGAACACATTTTGTCAGAACTTTCCACCATGACCCGTCCATCTTGTGTGGCCCTAACATGGCAGGGCTCTTAGTTTCACTGAGTTAGACAAGGCTGTGACCCATGTGATCAATTTGGTTAGTTTTCTGTGATTGTGGCTTTCATTCTGTCTCCTCTCTGATGGATAAGGATAAGAGGCTTATGGAAGCTTCCTGATGGGAAAGACTGACTGTGGGGAAAACTGGCTCTTGTTCTAATGTAGGTGGCCATGCTTAGTAAACCTTTAAGGCAATTTTCTGTTGATGGGTGGGGCTGTGTTCCCTCCCTATTGTTTGGCCTGAGGCCAAACTATGGAGAGCTAATGAGGACAGTAACCGGGAACTCCTTCAAAAGGACTTATATTCAGTGCCCCTGATGCCACAGCAGGCCACTGTCAACCCACACCTCCCTGGAGACTCCTGGACGCTCACTGGCAAGTCCGGCTCAGTCTCTTGTGGGGACACTGCTCCTTTCTCCTGGTGTGCACAGGGTTTTGTTTGTGTGCAGTGTTCTCTTAGGACTATCATTTTTCTTACATTTTAGCCATTCTGATAGGCATGAGTAGTTATAACCCTATTTTTTAAAATTAATATGCAGTTGATTTGCAACGTTGCGTTAGTTTCTGCTGTATGGCAAAGTGATTCAGTTATACACATGTACACATTCTTCTCACATTCTTTTCCATTCTGGTTTATCACAGGATATTGACTATAGTTCCCTGTGCTATAGTAGAACCTTGTGTTTACCCATCCTATATATCATAGGTTGCATCTGCCAACACCAAATTCCTAATCCATCCTCCCCCCCCCACATCCCTCCCTTAGCAACCACAGTCCGTTCTCTACATCTGTGAGTCTGTTGCTGTTGTTCATATCGGTTCAGTTGTGCCATACTTTAGATTCCACGTGTAAGTGAGATCATGTGGTATTTGTCTTTCTGACTCAGTTCACTTAGTATGGCAATACACGTCTAAAATCCATACACATCTTTGCAAATGTCATTATTTCATTCCCTTTTATTGTGAGTAGGATTCCACTGCACCTAAGCACCACATCTTCCTTATCCACTCATCTGCCAATGGACATTTAGGTCGTTTTCATGTCTTGGCTACTGTGAATAGTGCTTCTATGAACACTGGGGTGCATGGATCATTTTGAATTCGTTTGTTTCTAGGTATATGCCCAAGAGTGGGACTGCTGGATCATTTGGTAATTCTATGTTTAGTTTTTTAAGGAACCTCCATACTGTTCTCCATAACAGCTGTACAAATTTATATCCCCACCAACAGTGTAGGAGGGTTCCCTTTTTCCTATATCCTCTCCAGCATTTGTTATTTGTAGGTTTTTTGATGATGTCATTTGACTAGCATGAGCTTGTACCTCGTTCTACTTTTCATGCACAGTTCTCTAATAATTAGTGACATTTAGCATCTTTTCATGTGCCTCTTGGCCATCTGCATGCCTTCTTTGGAGAAATGTCTATTTAGGTCTTCAGTCCATTTTTCAATTGGGTTGTTTTCTTTTTTTTTTTGCTCTTTCTTTTATTTTTTACTTTACAATACTGTATTGGTTTTGCCATACATTGACATGAATCCACCACGGGTGTACATGAGTTCCCAATCTTGAACGCCCCTCCCACTACCCTCCCCATATCACTGGGTCATCCCAGGGCACCAGCCCCAAGCATCCTGTATCCTGTATCGAACCTAGACTGGCGATTTGTTTCTTACATGATAGTATACATGTTTCAATGCCATTCTCCCAAATCATCCCACCCTCTCCCTCTCCCACAGAATCCAAAAGTCTGTTCTATACATCTGTGTCTCTTTTGCTGTCTCGTATACAGGGTTATCATTATCATCTTTCTAAATTCCATATATATATGTTATTATACTGTATTGGTGTTTTTCTTTCTGGCTTACTTCACTCTGTATAATCAGTTCCAGTTTCGTCCACCTCATTAGAATTGATTCTAATGTATTCTTTTTAATGGCTGAGTAATACTCCATTGTGTATATGTACCACAGCTTTCTTATCCATTCGTCTGCTGATGGACATCTAGGTTGCTTCCATGTCCTGGCTATTATAAACAGTGCTGCAATGAACATTGGGGTAAGTGTATCTCTTTCAATTCTGGTTTCCGCAGTGTGTATACCCAGCAGTGGGATTGCTGGGTCATAAGGCAGTTCTATTCCCAGTTTTTTAAGGAATCTCCACACTGTTCTCCATAGTGGCTGCACTAGTTTGCATTCCCACCAACAGTGGAAGAGGGTTCCCTTTTCTCCACACCCTCCGGCATTTATGGCTTATAGACTTTTGGATCGCAGCCATTCTGACTGGTGTGAAATGGTACCTCATTGTGGTCTTGATTTGCATTTCTCTGATAATGAGTGATGTTGAGCATCTTTTCATGTGTTTGTTAGCCATCCGTATGTCTTCTTTGGAGAAATGTCTATTTAGTTCTTTGGCCCATTTTTTGATTGGGTTATTTATTTTTCTGGAATTGAGCTGCATACGTTGCTTGTATATTTTTGAGATTAGTTGTTTGTCAGTTGCTTCATTTGCTATTATTTTCTCCCATTCCGAAGGCTGTCTTTTCACCTTGCATATAGTTTCCTTTGTTGTGCAGAAGCTTTTAATTTTAATTAGAAACGATAAAACTCCTAGAGGAGAACATAGGCAAAACACTCTCCAACATAAATCACAGCAGGATCCTCTATGATCCACCTCCCAGAATACTGGAAATAAACAAATGTTTGTTTTCTTGTTGTTGAGTTGTATGAACTATTTTATACCATTATGTTTTTACATTGTATTTCCCTAATGATAGTTCCTTTGGTTCCAGCCATCATATTCATACTTCATGCAGGAAGAAGTGAAAGACAACAGGCAAAAAGCACACGCTAGCAAAGGCAGCACCCTTTCTAAGTGGCATTCTAGAGGCCCCTCCTAACAACTTCTGATGACATTTCATTGGCTAGAAATAGCCACAAGACCTCCCCTATGTGCATGGAAGATTGGTTAATGTAGTCTGTGGAATTTCAAAATCTGAGTTTATTATCACTTCTGTTAATTAGGAATTTCTAAACACGAAAAAATAGAGAGAATGGACCCTAGTTGGCAGCTCACAGACTCATCACATTGACCTCTCTTTTCCTCTCTGTGCAGACTATTCTTCACCTGCAGCCAGAGAGATCCTCATTAAAATTCATTAGATCATGTCACTCCTGTGCTTGAAATAATTCAACGCTTCCAATTTCTCTCAGAGTAAAATCAAAAGTCCTTTCAATGGTTCATAAGCCCTTTCTGGTTCTGCAAGCACCCCACCTTCCGGAATTCATCTCCTACCGATTTTCTCCTTGATCACTATACTGCAGCCATACTGCTGTGCTTCCTTTTCTGTGAACAAACCACCTGCACGCTCACTTCTGGGTCTTTGCATTTATTACTCCTTCTGTCTGGATGGTTCTTCCTTCAAACAGCCTCCCTGTTCTCCTCTTGATTCCCACAAATTTACACACAAATGTTCCTATATCAGAGAGGTTTTTCCTCTTCTATAAAAATCAACCCTTCCCATATTGTTTCATTGTTCTTAGCACCTAATATCATCTGACATATTATACATTTTATTTATTTGTTAATAGTTTCTGTCTTCATCTCTAGAATACAAGGGAGCAGAAACCTTGTTTTATTAATGCCTCGAGCTTGACACTCAACAATATTTGCCAGCAGAATGAAGGTAAAGAGGAGGATGCGTGAATGCAAGGAGGTGGATGCATGAATGCCAATGAATGGCAGGAACTTGTTACTAGAGAACATTTCCTTCACTGTAGGTTCCTCAGTCTTCACTTCTCAGTTGAGTGAAGAGGACTCCAAGTGAGTCTGGGGTTTTTGCAAAAGGGGAACGTGACATCACTTCCCTGGCTGCATATTTGCTGAAATAGAAAACTCTGAGGAGAGGAGTTACCTGGAATCTCCCAATACTATAGAACATGGAAACAGAGGGAGGGCTTGGGTGTCTGGAAGGAGAAGATGGCATGTGACTTCCTGTCTGCCAAGCCAAGTGGAGACCATGAAGGCAGCCAGGCTAAGGCCATACTGAAAGAGTTCCACCAGAGTGCCATCCAGGGTATATCAGTTTTCTAGAGCTGCCATATCAAAGTACCATGGACTGGGTGCCTTAACCTACACAGATTTATTATCTTAGAGTCCTGGAGGCTAGAAGTCCTAAATCAATCAGCAGGGCTTTTTCCTTCAAAGGACTGTGAGGAAGCATCTATTCCATGAATCTCCACTGATTTGCCGGCAATCTTTGGTATTTATTGTCTTATAGAAGCATCGGCCCAATCTCTACCTTCATCTTCACAGAGCTCTCTCTGTGCACATGTCTCTGCGTCCAAACTGCCCTCCCCCCTTTATAGGGACATTTGTCATACTGGATTTAGACCTCACCCTAACTGACTCATCTTCACTAACTACATCACAAAGACATTATTTCCAAATAAGGTCACATTCTAAGGTACAGAGGGTTAGAGCTTCAACATATGAATTGGGAGAAGGGTAGAAGATGGATACAGATCAGTCCATAACAGTCTCTCTCCAAAGGAAAAACATTGAGTTTCTTCAGGGCACCCTACTGGCAGGACACTGTCTCACTTCAAATACGGTTACGATAAAAACTAAAGAGCCCTGTGAAAGCCTGGCAAGAAATCTCACTCAAGTGAATGACCCACAACTTTAGCAAATAAATAATCAACTCACACAGCAAGACTGACACCAGCACCAAAATGCTCTTTTTTCTTTTTAGCTTGCTACTAATAGCAAGCAATAAAATTGAGAACACTTTTTAAGTAAGACAATCATTTCATTTTTAAAAATCAGCGGCAGCAACTTTTGCTAATCAAATGTAATTTCCATTAGTTGAGAGAAAAATGTATGCCTTCAAGTTTCCTTCTTTGAATGGGATGGGAAGGCTCATATTGGGATATGAGGTTTCATATTTTATTTGTTAACTTAGCTGCTGTTGATTCATCTGTACCCAAGAGTTTACACACTAGGATTAAATGTGAGAAGAGCTTTGCTTTGACGTCAAAAGTATGTTGGGGGCTTTTATTTGCTTTGTTTGGAAATATTGTTCTTGGACTGTCTTATTTGATTTCCTGTCATCCGGGGAATTTAGAAAAGTCAGAAACACATCAAAAGTTTATTTAGTGCCCTCTATCATTGAGTGACATTAGCACTGTCTTTAAGGAATGGTTCTTGCATGGTTATGGTACATTTATTCAAGACCTCAGAGTCTTTTACAACCAATATTATTTTCTAAGTTATGACTTCAGAGGTGACTGAAGGCTAGTCCAAGGCCTGTGAATAGATCTTGGAGGAAAAATCAAGGAGTAAAGAATTATGATTGAATTACTAGCTTATAGGCTTCACTTAGAAAAATGGACTCTCTTTAACACACTAATCACCATCAGCTGCAATATATCTGGGCATCTGCCCTCTAATTAAAACCTAGTCTGACCAACCAAGAATATTATTTATTTAATAAACATCACTAAGCCCTACCACGTGTCTCAGACTATTCTATGAAAAGGGATGTAGTGATGAGCAAAGTTCTCCCAAATGTATCTTTCAGTAAGGGAAACAGACAGTAAACAAGATAAATGTATTAGTGTACTGAATTTAATAGTGTCATTTTCCCTTAAAATTCATATCCATCTAGAATCGATGGCTATGACCTTATTTAGAAACACAGTCTTTACAGATGTAATCAAGGTAAGATGAGATCATACTGGATCAAAAGGAGAAAGGGTGGCTTTGATGACCAGACGTTTATGCTAAGTCCCATCAATAGTGTTTGACTTCTGTGACCCTATAGACCATAGCCCACCAAGTTCCTCTGTCCATGGGATTCTCCAGGCAAGAATACTGGAGTGGCTAGCCATTCCCTTTTCCAGGAGATCTTCCCAACCCAGAGACTGAATCCATGTCTCTTACATTTCCTGCATTAGCAGCTGGGTTGGCTCAGACAGTAATGCATTTGCCTACAATGCGGGAGACCTGGGTTCAATCCCTGGGTTGGGAAGATCTCCTGGAGAAGGAAGTGGCAACCCACTCCAGTATTCTTGCCTGGAAAATTCCATGGATGGAGGAGCCTGGGCTACAGTCCATGGGGTCACAAAGAGTTGCACACGACTGAGCGACTTCACTCTCACTTTCACTTTCTTTACCACTAGTGCCACCTGGGAAGCCACACTCAATTAAAAGGTGAAGGTGAAAGCTGCTCAGTCGTGTCTGACTCTCTGCGACCCTATGGACTGTAGCCCGCCAGGCTCCTCTGTCCATTGAATTCTCCAGGCGAGAATACTGAAGTGGGTTGCCATGCCCTTCTCCAGGGGAATCTTCCCAACCCAGGGATCAGACCCAGGTCTCCCACATTGCAGGTGGATTCTTTACCATCTGAGCCACCAGGGAAGCCCATAATGATTTAAGGTGTGCCTTAAATCCAACATGACTCATGTCTTTCCAAGAAGGGGGAAAAGAAACACGGCAAGACCTCCTGTGATGATAAAGGCTGAGACTGGGGTGATGCAGCTTCACACCAAAGAATGCCAAGGATGACCAGTAACCACCAAAATTCAGGAGAGAGGCACGAACAGATTCTCCGTCAGAACCTCCAGAGGGAACAAACCCTGCTACACCTTCATTCTGGACTCCTATCCTCCATAACTGCGGAAGAATAAATACCTGCTGTTTTGAGACAGCTGGTTGTGGTTCTTTGTTACAGCAGCCCAAGGAAACTAGCACAATTTGTGAGTGATAATAAAAGATAAGGAGAAAAAAAAAGCAGTGAAATGGAACAGAGAGTACCCAGGAGAGTGCACTATTACATTGGCCGGGAAAATCCTCAATGAGAAAATCACAGTGATTAAAGTCTGAAAGTGATGAGAAAGTAACACATGATGATACCTGGAGAAAGTGGTTCAGACAGGACGCCCTGAGAAAACAGTGTGGCTGGAGTGGAATGTTAGGCAGGAGAGGAGGAGGAAGAAATGAGCTCAGAGAGGTGATCCACGGCCTGATCATGGACAAGCTATGGACTACTGGAAAGTCTCTCTCTAGCTTTCACTCTGTGTCAGAGGGAAAAGGAAGCTCTTGGAGAGTCTAGAACAGGGAAGTGGCACAGAAAAGTTGTAAGATCTGACCTAGATTTTAACAAGATCTTTGCATTACTGAAATTATTCTGAAAAGAATAAGCTGGAAGTAGGTTAGAGAAGTATTGCAATAATCCAGGTGGGAAATGACTTCGACCATGGCAGTGAGCTGCAGCTGTGCTTTGCTGGAGCAGCCGTGAAGAGATACCCCATGCCCAAGGTAAGAGAAATCCAAGTAAGATGGTAGGTGTTGCAAGAGGGCATCAGAGGGCAGACACACTGAAACCATACTCACAGAAAACTAGCCAATCTAATCACCCTAGGACCACAGCCTTGTCTAACTCAATGAAACCAAGCCATGCCCGCAGGGCAACCCAAGACGGGGAGGGTCATGGTGGAGAGGTCTGACAGAATGTGGTCCACTGGAGAAGGGACTGGCAAACCACTTCAGTATTCTTGCCTTGAGAACCCCATGAACAGTATGAAAAGGCAAAATGACAGGATACTGAAAGAGGAACTCCCCAGGTCATTAAGTGCCCAATATGCTACTGGAGATCAGTGGAGAAATAACTCCAGAAAGAATGATGAGATGGCTGGATGGCATCACTGACTGCAAGGAGATCCAACCGGTCCATTCCGAAGGAGATCAGCCCTCGGATTTCTTTGGAAGAACTGATGCTAAAGCTGAAACTCCAGTACTTCGGCCACCTCATGTGAAGAGTTGACTCATTGGAAAAGACTCTGATGCTGGGAGGGATTGGAGACAGGAGGAGAAGGGGATGACAGAGGATGAGATGGCTGGATGGCATCATTGACTCGATGGCCGTGAGTCTGAGTGAACTCCGGGAGATGGTGATGGACAGGGAGGCCTGGCGTGCTACGATTCATGGGGTTGCAAAGAGTCGGACACGACTGAGCGACTGACCTGAAGTGATGGCAGTGATAGTGAAAGTGATCACTACTACAGGTTCATTTTCAGAGTGTATTTTGTAGATGCAATGATTAAATTTACTGTGGATCAGATGTGGGATGTGAGTAAAAGAGAAGAGTCAAAGATGGCTTCGAGGTGCTTTGTCATAGGAACTGGAAGTATGGACTTGCCGTTTCTTGAAAGGAGATGGGCATGGGAGGATGAGGCATGGTGAGGAAGATCAAGAATCAGTTTAGGACATGTTAACCATATGATGCCACTTAGATATATGTGAGGACATTCTGGGAATACAAGGTGGAGTTAGGGAGAAGTCTGGGCAGGAGATGCAAATGTAGAAGTTGTTGGAACAGAGGCAGCATCCTATGTCTAGGTATTCCTAACTCTCCTGCATAATACATCTTCTTTTCCTGCAGAAATAGTATTTAATTTGACCATGTGGAGAGGATGACCCTGCCTTCAACTTTTGATGGCTCTACACTCTTCTTGGGGGAAGGACTATAAAAATGACTTACCACAACCTGTTCAATGTTTTAGATTGTTAAGTATTTTTATACCTCTTCTATTTAATTTTAAAAAATTGTTAGGCAGCTTACAATTTTAGGAGACATAAAATAAGACAATTACAATTAAAAAAGGAAAAATGGCAATTAGAGTAGTTAGGTAAGCCAAGTACCTATGGGTAGATTTCTTTGATTCTTTTTATGATCATCACACTTTGCAAGAATAAGAAAAGATACCAAATATAGACTCCATAGGAAATTTTGTATCTTTTTATTTTTTATCTCTTTGGGAAAAAAAATTAACGTATTATTTTGAATCAATGAATAAAAGGTTTATACCAGTCAATGAGATCTAACCACAAAATTGTTTTGATTCCTAGTATTAATTAAGAACATTGTCTCCAATGACCCAAATGTATCAATATTTAAGAAATGACTTAAGAGCACTGAAGACCGTGGGCCAGTGACAAAGCCAGGTGGATCTATGATGACCCAACTGGAAGCAAGAAAGAGGTTCAGAGGACAAAGTGAATTCAGTGAGGGCTACACTTAGTGGATCAGGACTACTATGGTGCAGATTTTCCGTATGCTTACTCAGATGCTCTGAGATCTGATATGTCATCTATGGTTTCTGCTTTTAACCAAAAACTGAGTCAAGTCATGATCCAAGAGGAGTTTCTTCCCACCCATCCACTACGAAACACACAAAAAGAATCCTGGGCTAAGAATGTTCCACTTTGGAATAAGTGGTGTGGAGCAGGTAAATCATACCACTTGCCTTTAGTTTAAGAATCTGGTGTTGTGTGTTCAGTTAAATGGAGCTTTCCATGGGCAACAGTGAAAATTTTTTTATTAATTCCTTTCTTCCCAATCTCTTCAGCCAATTCAGAAGTGAAAGTGAAAGTTGTTCAGTCCTGTCCGACTTTTTGCAACCCTATGAACTATACAGTCCATGGAATTCTCCAGGTCAGAATACTGGGTAGCTTTTCCCTTCTCCAGGAGATCTTCCCAACCCAGGGATCAAACCCAGGTTTCCCACATGGCAGGCAGATTCTTTATCAGTTGAGCCACAAGGGAAGCCCAAGAATACTGGAGTAGGTAGTCTATCCCTTCTCCAGTGGATCTTCCCAACCAGGGACTGAACCAGGGTCTCCTGCATTGCAGGCAGATTCTTTACCAACTGAGCTACCAAAGCTATATAAAGCAACTGGTGTAAGTTAGACATTACAACTGAATGTTAAATTTAACTTTGAGCTTCATAGTAACTAAGTTTTAACAAATACTGCTGCAAAAAGGGGGCCTATAGACTTGTTCCATATAAGGTAGCCACAAACTTTCAATTTGTAAAAAACCTCCAAAAATGCAAAATGCAATGACCTGAAGCAAAACAAAATGAGGTATGCTCTGTAAAAAAAAAAAGTTCAAATTCTTCAAAGACCTATATATTTGCTTGAAAAAAAAAGTACTTTTTTTCTGGAGAAATCTATGAAGTGTTTATTGTGCAGGTTTTAATGTCAGGGACATTGGATGAGAGTAGGAAACACTTACTATCATGATATTGCAAATAACACAAACTATAAATGATTACTTTATATCATCTTTATATACAGTGGGTGGTATTACATAAAAATCAAAGTATATCTTCAAGGAATTAGAACCATGAAAACTAACTTCTGATTATATACCTGAGAAATGGAAAGGTTTACAAAAAGTAGAGAAATTCATAATTAAAAGTCTATTAGATATCTTCTTTAAAATATCAGATGACTCAAAAATAAAATTTTGGAAAATGCTGAACCATCAACTCATCATGCTTCAAGTGTTGTCATTCTGTAATGTTGATTAAGAGACAATCCTATGATTTATACAAATCTTACAGAAAAATCAAGAAGGAAATAGTTCTCAACTCCTTTTGATGCCAGTATAACCCTAATATAAAAACCTAACAAAAATAAGAAAATTATAGGCCAATATAAACGTGGTCCACTGGAGAAGGGAATGGCAAGCCACTTCAGTATTCTTGCCTTGAGAACCCCATGAACAGCATAAAAAGGCAAAATGATAGGATACCAAAAGAGGAACTCCCCAGGTCATTAGGTGCCCAATATGCTACTGGAGATCAGTGGAGAAGTAACTCCAGAAAGAATGAAGGGATGGAGCCAAAGCAAAAACAATACCCAGTTGTGCAAGTGACTGGTGATAGAAGCAAGATCCGATGCTATCAAGAGCAATGTTGCATAAGAACCTGGAATGTGAGGTCCATGAATCAAGGCAAATTGGAAGTGGTCAAACAAGAGATGGCAAGGGTGAACGTTGACATTCTAGGAATCAGCAAACTAAAATGGACTGGAATTGGTGAATTTAACTCAGATAACCGTTACATATACTACTGCGGGCAGGAATCTCTCAGAAGAAATGGAGTAGCCATCATGGTCAACAAAAGAGTCCAAAATGCAGTACTTGGATGCAATCTCAAAAACGACAGAATGATCTCTGTTAGTCTCCAAGGCAAACCATTCAATATCACAGTTATCCAAGTCTATGCCCCAACCAGTAATGCTGAAGAAGCTGAAGCTGAACGGTTTTATGAAGACCTACAAGACCTTTTAGAACTAACACCCAAAAAAGATGTCCTTTTCATTATAGGGGACTGGAATGCAAAAGTAGAAAGTCAAGAAACACCTGGAGTAACAGGCAAATTTGGCCTTGGAATGCAGAATGAAGCAGGGCAAAGGCTAATATAGTTTTGCCAAGAAAACACACTGGTCATAGCAAACACCCTCTTCCAACAACACAAGAGAAGACTCTACACATGGACATCACCAGATGGTCAACACCGAAATCAGATTGATTATATTCTCTGCAGCCGAAGATGGAGAAGCTGTATACAGTCAACAAAAACAAGACCAGAGGCTGACTGTGGCTCAGATCATCAACTCCTTATTACCAAATTCAAACTTAAATTGAAGAAAGTAGGGAAAACCACTAGACCATTCAGGTATGACCTAAATCAAATCCCTTCTAATTGTACAGTGGAAGTGAGAAATGGATTTAAGGGCCTAGATTTGATAGATAGAGTGCCTAATGAACTATGGAATGAGGTTCGTGACATTGTACAGGAGACAGGGATCAAGACCATCCCCATGGAAAAGAAATGCAAAAAAGAAAAATGGCTGTCTACAAATAGCTGTGAAAAGGAGAGAGGCAAAAAGCAAAGGAGAAAAGGAAAGATAAAGGCATCTGAATGCAGAGTTCCAAAGAATAGCAAGAAGAGATAAGTAAGCCTTCTTCAGCGATCAGTGCAAAGAAATAGAGGAAAACAACAGAATGGGAAAGACTAGAGATCTCTTCAAGAAAATTAGAGATACCAAGGGAACATTTCATGCAAAGATGGGCTCGATAAAGGACAGAAATGGTATGGACTTAACAGAAGCAGAAGATACTAAGAAGAAGTGGCAAGAATACATGGAAGAACTGTACAAAAAAGATCTTCACGACCTGGATAAACATGATGATGTGATCACTAATCTAGAGCCAGACATCCTGGAATGTGAAATCAAGTGGGCCTTAGAAAGCATCACTACGAATAAAGCTAGTGGAGGTGATGGAATTCCAGTGGAGCTATTTCAAATCCTGAAAGATGATGCTGTGAAAGTGCTGCACTCAATATGCCAGCAAGTTTGGAAAACTCAGCAGTGGCCACAGGACTGGAAAAGGTCAGTTTTCATTCCAATCCCAAAGAAAGGCAACGCCAAAGAATGCTCAAACTACCGCACAATTGCACTCATCTCACATGCTAGTAAAGTAATGCTCAAAATTCTCCAAGCCAGGCTTCAGTGATACGTGAACCGTGAACTCCCTGATGTTCAAGTTGGTTTTAGAAAAGGCAGAGGAACCAGAGATCAAATTGCCAACATCTGCTGGATCATCGAACAAGCAAGAGAGTTCCAGAAAAACATCTATTTCTGCTTTATTGACTATGCCAAAGCCTTTGACTGTGTGGATCACAATCAACTGTGGAAAATTCTGAAAGAGATGGGAATACCAGACTACCTGACCTGCCTCTTGAGAAATCTGTATGCAGGTCTGGAAGCAACAGTTAGAACTGGACATGGAACAACAGACTGGTTCCAAATAGGAAAAGGAGTACGTCAAGGCTGTATATTGTCACCCTGCTTATTTAACTTATATGCAGAGTACATCATGAGAAATGCTGGACTGGAAGAAACACAAGCTGGAATCAAGATTGCCAGGAGAAATATCAATAACCTCAGATATGCAGATGACACCACCCTTATGGCAGAAAGTGAAGAGGAACTCAAAAGCCTCTGGATGAAAGTGAAAGAGGAGAGTGAAAAAGTTGGCTTAAAGCTCAACATTCAGAAAACAAAGATCATGGCATCTGGTCCCATCACTTCATGGGAAATAGATGGGAAAACAGTGTCAGACTTTATTTTTGGGGGCTCCAAAATCACTGCACATGGTGACTATAGCCATGAAATTAAAAGACGCTTACTCCTTGGAAGAAAAGTTATGACCAACCTAGATAGCATATTCAAAAGCAGGGACATTACTTTGCCGGCTAAGGTCCGTCTAGTCAAGGCTATGGTTTTTCCTGTGGTCATGTATGGATGTGAGAGTTGGACTGTGAAGAAGGCTGAGCACCGAAGAATTGATGCTTTTGAACTGTGGTGTTGGAGAAGACTCCTGAGAGTCCCTTGGACTGCAAGGAGATCCAACCAGTCCATTCTAAAGGAGATCAACCCTGGATTTCTTTGGAGGGAATGATGCTGAAGCTGAAACTCCAGTACTTTGGCCACCTCATGCGAAGAGTTGACTCATTGGAAAAGACTCTGAGGCTGGGAGGGATTGGGGGCAGGAGGAGAAGGAGACGACCGAGGATGGGATGGCTGAATGGCATCACAGACTCAATGGACATGAGTCTGAGTGAATTCCGGGAGATGGTGATGGACAGGGAGGCCTGGCGTGCTGCGATTCATGGGGTCGCAAAGAGTTGGACACAACTGAGCAACTGAACTGAACTGATAGGCCTATATACTTATGAATATATATACAATAGACACAAAATAGTAATAAATCAAATTCAACAATATACAACAAACATAAACACGGAACGCAAGGTTGGTATAAAAATTAACTGATGTTAATTGACAATGAACAGAATTAGAAGAAAAATTATAAAATTATTGCTAAAAATAACAAAAAAGCAAAAATTCAGCAAAGTTCAGTACTTATTCATGATTTTAAAAAGAATACTCAGCAAATAAGGAAGAGAAGAAAATCTAATACAGGGAATAGAAGGAAATAGGACTAGAAAGAATAGAAATACTCTAAATGAGGAAAAGGAAATCTAATAAAGTGAATATTAGTAATAATAATAATAAAAAGTTAACAGCTAATACAATAATATAAAAGTGAAGCACTGAAATCTTTCTCCCTAATACTGGGAAGAAGGAAAGATACTAATTCTTACCATTTCTACTCATTTTTCTATTCTGGCAAAGAGTCAGACACGACTGAGTGACTGAACTGAACTGAACTGACATTAGAAATATTGTACTATTATTGTACTAGAATTAATAGGCAAATACAGCAAAAAAATCAAAACAAAGCATACATTTTTGGTAGGAAATAAAACTATCATTATTTGCAGTTATGACTGGGTACCCAGAAATTCCTATAGAACCTGCAAAAACAAATTATATTAGAACTGACAAGTGAATCTAGCAAGTTTGAAGAATATTAGGGCAAAACATATAAATCAACTGTACTTCTACATACAAACAAGAAACAATAATAAGGTGCAATTCTTAAACAATACCATTTACTATAGCAACACAAACCATCAAGTACATAGGAATAATTTTAGCAAAAAATTTACATGCTGCATAGATTAAAATCTATAAACATTTCTGAAAGAAATTAAAGAAAACCTAATAAATGGAAAGATACTATGTTCATAGATTGAAGGACTCAACACTGTCAATATACATTTTACCCAAATTAATGTTTTAGTACAATCCCAAAATTCCAGCAGAAAAGCTGATTCTAAAATGTTTACAGAAATGCAAAGAATCAGAAGTTGTATTTTTAAGAAAGAACAAAGTTGAAGATGTATACTGCCTGGTTTCAAATCTCACAATGTAGCAGCAGTAATCAACACTGCGCTAGTGCTACAAAGATAAACAGATTAACAGAACAAAATAGAGATTACAGAAAGGGATCCACACACATATATTGCTTGGTTTTCAAAAAAAAAATTGTCAAGGAATTTCTATGAGGGAAATAAAGTCTTCTGTGCATTACTTTAAAAATAAATAAATACATAAATAAACTTCAACTGCTATTCCACTCTCAGTTTAGTTCCCGTTCAGTCGCTCAGTTGTGTCCGACTCTTTGCGACCCCATGAATCGCAGCACGCCAGGCCTCCCTGTCCATCACCATCTCCCGGAGTTCACTCAGACTCGCGTCCATCGAGTCAGTGATCCATCCAGCCATCTCATCCTCTGTTGTCCCCTTCTCCTTCTGCCCCCAATCCCTCCTAGCATCAGTCTTTTCTAATGAGTCAACTCTTCGCATGAAGTGGCCAAAGTACTGGAGCTTCAGCTTTAGCATCATTCCTTCCAAGGAAATCCCAGGGTTGATCTCCTTCAGAATGGACTGGTTGGACCTCCTTGCAGTCCAAGGGACTCTCAAGAGTCTTCTCCAACACCACACTTCAAAAGCATCAATTCTTCGGCACTCAGCTTTCTTCACAGTCCAACTCTCACATCTATACATGACTACTGGAAAACCATAGCCTTGACTAGATGGACCTTAGTCGGCAAAGTAATGTCTCTACTTTTGAATATGCTATCTAGGTTGGTCATAACTTTCTTTCCAAGTAGTAAGCATCTTTTAATTTGATGGCTGCAGTCACCATCTGCAGTGATTTTGGAGCCCAAAAAATAAAGTCTGACACTGTTTCCACTGTTTCCCCATCTATCGCCCATGAAGTGATGGGACCAGATGCCACTCTACACATAAATAATTTGGGGTGGATTATAGATATAAACCTGAAAACTAGAGCCATAAGGCTCTAGAGTAGATGAAGATTTCTTAGGTCACAAGAGCACTAGCTATTGAAGAAAAAAATTGATAAACAAACCCATCACAATTTTAAAAGTTTGCTCCTTGAAAACCACCAGTTAAAAAATCAACAGGCAAACTACACACTAGGGAAAAAATATCTGCTAAATCTGTTTTTAAAAATCTGTACCCAGTATATACAAAGAACTCTTACAAATCAACACTTAAGAAAAAGAAATTAACAACCTAAGTTTTTAAATGGACAAAATATTTCAACAAACTCTTCACCCAAAAAAAGCTATACATACAAGTGATCAATAGGATATAAAAAGAAGTTCATTATTATTCAAGGGAAACTCAAAATAAAATCAAAATGAGATACCATTTCATACCCACTAGAATAGTTAGTGTCAAAAATCACACTGGGACTTCCCTGGTGGTCCTGTGGTTAAGAATCTACCCACCAATGCAGAAGAGACAAGTTCAGTCCCTAGTCCAGGATAATCTCACATGCCACAGACCAACAAAGCTTGTGGACCACAACTACTGAATCTGTACGCTGCAACTATCCCACGTGCCTAGAGCTCGGGCTCTGCAACAAGAGAAGCCGCTGCAATGCAGAGTAGCCCTCACTCACCACTAGAGAAAGCCTGTGCACAGCAATGAAGACCCAACATGGCCAAAAATAAATAAATAAATCTTTTTTTTTTTAATAAAAAACTGATATTACCAAATGTTGGTGATGATGTAGACCACCTGGAACTCTCATACACTGCCATGAAAATGTGAAATGGTACAATATTTTGGTGCACTGTTAGGCAGTTTCATACAAATATACATCTACTTCACGGCTGGCAGTTACATTTCAAGGCATTTACCCAAGAGAACTGAAAACATATATCCACAGAAAGATGTGTACAACAATGTTCGCAAAACTTACCCAACACAGCAAAGCTCTGGAAACAATTCAAATGTCCAGCCACAGGTTGCCTGTTGTAAGAAGAGGCGTGTAAAGACTAAAAAGGGACACAAGGGAAATTCCTGGAGGAAACGGAAATATTCTACACTGTTTTTATGGATGGTGGATGGACAGTTACTGAAACTAATAAAACTAAATTCAAAATCTGTGTACTTTATTATATGTAAATTATACCTCAATTTCAAAATTTGAAAAAAATTTATAACCAACTTTTTAATTTAAGTTCCTATGTGTTTTCTTCTGCTGTAAAAGACAGAATGACCAAGATTTTTCTTTAAAAAAAAGGAAGTATTAAATCTGCTTCAACACTTGAATATTTGGTAATAACTTCATAAATTTATGTCATTTAACAGTAATTTTCAAACGGTATTAAGCAACAGACAGTAAAATCATATGTGGGAGCCAAATATTTTTAGGAAAAAATAAAACCCAAAAATTCTTATTAACTCTTTCTTTATCCCTAAGTCAGGCAGCTCCTGCACCTTCAGTAAGAAATTCATGTGATCATCAGAAGAGTTTGAGGGTCTCTAACAAACAGCAAATACAACTTAATGTGTGGCTTTAAAATAAGCATTGTTACCATCACCCAATGAATGAGCTGCACTGACAGAAGGGCTTTTTCTTTATTTTGCTATATTCTGCTGAAAGATAACTGTAGGGGTGCAGTACACTTATATTCGGAGAAAATTTTAACCAAGACTATAATTCTTGTCTTAGTTAGCTGATGTCAAGCCCACCTTACTGACAACAATGAGCACACAGGCTGAGTTGTTTCTTAAGGTCACCCTTTCTTCCTAAAATAAACCAGGCTGTCAACGTGGAAGAGGTTACTTGAGGTACACTGAAGGCATGCGCCAAATTAATTGAAGAACCTCTGCCGATTATTTAAATTATACTAGTAATAAGAGAAGGAAATGACAAACTCCAGTCCTGCAGCATTTAGAAACGAAATTCCTTTTGTAAGAAGGCCATTCTTACCTGCTCTAATCTGGTAGCATTATCATACTAGAAGTTTTGAAAAAGTGTTATAAATGTTGAAACATGTTCTAAAGAATATTCTTTGTTATTTCATTGAAATCTGTTGAGAAAAGGAAAGCAAAAAGCACAATATCTTTTTACTCTGTATCACTGTTATCCATTAACTTGGGCAATGAAGTACATTAGAGCAGTTATCAACAGTGGAATAGTTGCTTTTCTCACGCACGGCATCAAGTCAAGTGATTGTTCTGCACCATTAGTTTTGTTCTGTTTCTTTCTTTTTTTAGAAAAACTTGTCCACAGTTTTGAAGGACTATACAAGGCAGGAGTAGCTCTGTAAATTGGGATCAAACAGATTATTCTGTAAGAACTGAGTAACAACACTTCAAATTCACTCTGATGTAGACCTACTGAGGAGGTATTTAAGGCAAAGTTTGAAAACAGCACTGGTGCTCTTCCCGCTTTCAGTTCTAGCAGGGAGGAACAGGAAAAAAAGCAATTTCTTTGCTACTACTCCTAGTATTAAATATTCACAGATGTTCTAAGATGCCAAAGAAAACAACTGATAAAGTTAATAACAAAATTAAAAATTCTTCCTGGAAATACTCATTTTTAGAAAAGTCAAACTACAAATGAAAAATAAAGAAAAAAGATAGCTAAAACAAGCGAAAGACAAACAGATAATTTCCTTTATAATGGCCTCAGAAAAACCAAAACACCAACAAACCAACAGAAGAATGGAAAAAAGGACAGGAACAGATAAGCTACAAAAACAATAAAAAGCTCTTAAGTATATGATTAAAAAGTATCTTATCTCAGAAAATGAGAAATAAACATCTAAACTAAAATTATATGCAATATTTTATCTACAAAATTGTCAAATATCAAAGATTGATAGCCGTCAGTGTTGGTGAAACTGGAGAATTGTAGGATGAAATTCATACAATGCTGAGGACGGCGTACAGACAATGAGAAACTGTACATGTCGTATTTGGATCAATTTGCAAATGTCCATCAAATGGACAAGGATATTCACTGCCATACTGTTTGCAATAGCAGAGGATAGCCACTGATGGGATACCAGTTAAGTAAATTATAGAATATACACAGAGTGGACTGTGACACTGGAAAGAATGAGGAAGTGCCATGGGTCTGGCTAGTGAAGGCAGTGGGTCTCCATCCTTAAAGAAGGGGCTTTTAACCCTACATCTCCAACCCAGGATCAGGTCTTAGTATAAGGGAAAAGAAAGATGGATAAATGCTCCTCAGATAATCCTGGCATTCAGAGAGCAAAGGCAGACTGAGCTTCTTTCCAACTGGGGCCCAGGGAGACAAGCCAAGGCGTTATTTTAGTCTGCAGAAAAAGGAGAGCCTAGAGAAGGTGTATCTGCTACACATTTCAGAGAACTCAAAAAGCAGGCATGAAAGACACGGAGAGAAGCAGGGAAGATTATAAGAGGAGGCATTATTAAGCTTGGCCATGACAAAGCATGACTGATTACTGCATTTTTCTGAACCAATCTCTGAGAAGTCATTTGGGAAGGCAAAGTCCCCAAACGGACCTAATCTGAAATACTTAAAACTAGAATTAACTGGGTAAATTTTCTGCCATCAGGCAGCACTGAGGATCAAGACAGAAATAAGGGTGAGTGATAGAAAAAAATAAAGTCATATTTGTAGCATCCCTGAGGATACCGCTTGAAAATATTGATCACGTCACTTGTATATTGGCTGATTCAATGACAGCAATATTGAGGCTCAAAGCACGTCCATACTAGTCTAAAAAGTCTATCTCAAGAGTAGAATTTGCAAAGAAACACTTTACTATTAATTAATCAATAGGGCTGATCTCTTGAGGTAAGTAAAATTTTCTCTAGACAAATATATTAGCTTGCTAAGCTGCAATAACAAATTACCACAAGCTGAGTGGCTTAAACCCCAGAAATTGATTTTCTCACAGTTCCAAAGGCTAAGTTTAAGCTGTGAACAGAGTTGCTTTCTTCTGAGGTCTCTCCTTGGCTTCTGGATGGCTGTCTTATCCCTGTGTCCTCAGATGATCCTCCCTTAGAACAAATCTGTGTCCAAATTTCCCCTTTTTATCTGATTGGATTAAGGTCACCCTAATGACATCATTTTAACTTCATCACCTCTATAAGGATCTAATCTCCAAATATGGTTTCATTCTAAGGTTAGGACAATAATACAAATTGTTTTTGTGGGGGGAGATGACACTAATGAGCCTATAACAAGTTACCTTTTCTTCTTTTCTCTCTTCTTTTTCTTTTCTTCCTTTTAAAAAATGTGTGTTAAGTGCCATGAGGCAGCCAGACATAGGGAAGGATCTTTAAGGGCATGGCCTGAACGCCTGTGCAGAGAGTCTGAGGAAGGGAAACAACCAAGAGGCTGGTGCAAATTAGCACAGCCATATCAGACCTCCTGAAAGAAACAAAAGCAGATTTCAAGGAATGGCAAGGCATTCTCTGTTCTTGGTTAGATGACTTGGCATTAAACATGACAGTTTCCCTTATATTAATTTATTAACTCAATGCCATCCTAATAAAATTACCAAGAAATTATTTAACAGAGTTACATAAGTTGATAACTAAAACTTACATAGAACAATAAATATGCAAGAATAGCTAGGAAAACACCCAAAGAGAAAAATTACAGAGGGAAACTAGCCATATCACACATTAAAATACACTATCAGTTCAGTTCAGTCACTCAGTCATGTCCAACTCTTTGCGACCCCATGAATCCCAACACGCCAAGCCTCTCTGTCCATCACCAACTCCTGGAGTTCACTCAGATTCATGTCCATCGAGTCAGTGATGCCATCCAGCCATCTCATCCTCAGTTGTCCCCTTCTCCTCCTGCCCCCAATCCCTCCCAGCATCAGAGACTTTTCCAATGAGTCAACTCTTCATATGAGGTGGCCAAAGTACTGGAGTTTCAGCTTTAGCATCATTCCTTCCAAAGAAATCCCAGGGCTGATCTCCTTTAGAATGGACTGGTTGGATCTCCTTGCAGTCCAAGGGACTCTCAAGAGTCTTCTCCAACACCACACTTCAAAAGCATAAATTCTTCGGTGCTCAGCCTTCTTCACAGTCCAACTCTCACATCCATACATGACCACAGGAAAAACCATAGCCTTGACTAGACGGACCTTAGTCGGCAAAGAAATGTCTCTACTTTTGAATATGCTATCGAGGTTGGTCATAACTTTCCTTCCAAGGAGTAAGTGTCTTTTAATTTCATGGCTGCAGTCACCATCTACAGTGATTTTGGAGCCCCCAAAATAAGTCTGACACTGTTTCCCCATCTATTTCCCATGAAGTGATGGGACCAGATGCCATGATCTTCGTTTTCTGAATGTTGAGCTTTAAGCCAACTTTTTCACTCTCCTCTTTCACTTTCATCCAGAGGCTTTTTAGTTCCTCTTCACTTTCTGCCATACGGGTGGTGTCATCTGCATATCTGAGGTTATTGATATTTCTCCCAGCAATCTTGATTCCAGCTTGTGTTTCTTCCAGTCCAGCATTTCTCATGATGTACTCTGCATAGAAGTTAAATAAGCAGGGTGACAGTATACAGCCTTGACGTACTCTTTTTCCTATTTGGAACCAGTCTGTTGTTCCATGTCCAGTTCTAACTGTTGCTTCCAGACCTGCATACAGATTTCTCAAGAGGCAGGTCAGGTGGTCTGGTATCCCCATCTCTTTCAGAATTTTCCACAGTTGATTGTGATCCATTCAGTCAAAGGCTTTGGCATAGTCAATAAAGCAGAAATAGATGTTTTTCTGGAACTCTCTTGCGTTTTCTATGATCCAGCGGATGTTGGCAATTTGATCTCTGGTTCCTCTGCCTTTTCTCAAACCAGCTTGAACACCAGGAAGTTCACAGTTCACGTATTGCTAAAGCCTGGCTTGGAGAATTTTGAGCATTACTTTACTAGCATGTGAGATGAGTGCAGTTGTGCGGTAGTTTGAGCATTCTTTGGCATTGCCTTTCTTTGGGATTGGAATGAAAACTGACCTTTTCCAGTCCTGTGGCCACTGCTGAGTTTTCAAAATTTGCTGGCATATTGAATGCAGCACTACAAAACTTCTGTAACTAATAAAAGTGTGGTACTGGCACACTTTGTGGACAACTAGATCGATAGAAAAGAATAAAAAGCCCAGAAACAGATACAAGTATCAATGAGCACTAAGTATATGCTACAAATGGCATCTTAAATCACCGAGTTAAAAACAGACATTTTAATAAATGGTGCTGGGACAACCTATGGATGTTGACAAGTTGCTTAAAAAAGGTAAAACCAGATAAATATCTCACACTGTACACAAAAATATTGTACTCTAGTTAGCAAATCTATTTCTCATAGCAGTATGGGCTAGCAATTCTAAAATCCTTTACGTGTATTCTAGGACTGAACAAATAAGTAAAGGTATTGCACATATTGAGATCCAGCTTTCTCATTGTTGGGGGAAAGAAGTTAAAAATAAGAAAGGAGCAGAATTCCTTGGTGGTGCAGTGAGTAAGAATCTATCTGCCAGTGCAGGAGACATGGGTTTAATCCCTGGTGCAAGAAAATTCCACATGCCACGCAGCAACTAAGCCATGTACCGCAGCTACTGAGCCCCAGCTCCAGGACCCACAATCCGCAACTACTGACGTCCACGCACCTAGAACTTGTGCAATGCAACAGGAAGCCCGCTTACCAGAACCAGAGAAAGCCTGTGCACAGCAGTGAAGACCCAGTGCAACCGTAAATATAAATAAATACATAAAAATGAGGAAAGAAGGAAGGCTACAAAGACCTTATGGTGTTGGACTGGAGTCAGAGATACCAATACGAAGAACTCAGTTTTTAATGTATATGCAGATTTATGAATATAGACAAAAATGTAAATAAATATGTGCATGCTGCTGCTAAGTCGCTTCAGTCGTGTCCGACTCTGTGTGACCCCATAGATGGCAGCCCACCAGGCTCCCCCGTCCCTAGGATTCTCCAGGCAAGAACACTGGAATGGGTTGCCATTTCCTTCTCCAATGCCTGAAAGTGAAAAGTGAAAGTGAAGTTGTTCAGTCATGTCCGACGCTTTGCAACCTCATGGACTGCAGCCCACCAGGCTCCTCCGTCCATGAGATTTTCCAGGCAAGAGTACTGGAGTGGGGTGCCATCGCCTTCTCCAAAATATGTGTATAGTTGGGTTAGTATATATGCTGCCCACTAAGAGGGCCTGGGATCAATGATACTACAGTAACAAGGAGCACACCCAGTACCCAGATCTTCATCTTCTAAATTCTGTTCTCCAAAAATGAAAGCAGAGAGGACTAGCTGATATCAGGACCAGAGCAGAGAAAATATAAGGTAAGCCTGGGACATCTCATGATGCTAGAAAAATAAGGAAGTGTACAAAAAGAATGAGATATGTCAGAGAGACACAAGAGCCAATGGCAAGGAAATCCAAACAGCCAAAGTTTGAACAATGAAAGAAAACACTGAAGAGAAGAGAGAAAGAAAGGGAGGAAGGAAGGGAGGGAGGAAGAAAATTAGAGAGGAAAAGAGAGGAAAAGAGAAAGTGTTGGATTTATAAGCCATGTAAGTAAAATAAATATCCAGGAGACCCTATATATTATAAATACTTGAATAAATAAGTTGGGGATACAGGATATCTCTTATCAGAAAAATTCCCACTAACAAATGTAAAAATAAAGAAGGAATTAGAAAATTACCATGATCCCAACACAACAGTAATATCTGTTACAGGCAAGCTCCACCAATGGATGCTAATATTGTTGGGCAAAAGTTTGATGAAAAAGATATCACTCCACTCTCAAAATTTCTCCCCTACTATAATTATCAGTTTCCAATGCATAAATAATAACTTTACGGTGGAAACCCAGCAGACACTACCTTAACCAAGTGATGAAAATTATTGTTGGGATGCGCTGAGAAGGACGCAACATCACTGGTGGTATTTTTGTTGAACAAGCACAACCTTACTCTAATGATGACAGGACATCAGACAAACCCCAAATGAGAGAGCAATTCTGCAAAACATCTCAACAATACTCATCCAAATTGTCAAGTTGATGAAAGATACAGAAATAATGTGTCACAGGTTGCAGGAGACTACGGAGACGGATGCAGTAAGTGCCGGTGAAGTTCTTGATCGGGTTCTTGGATAAGAAAAGGATATTTTGATGACAGGGAAACTGGTGAAATCTGAACCACAATTCTGTGTTGATCACAAGTGTATCAGTGTTCAATTCTTGATTTTGGTCATTTATTTTGATCACTATACTGTGGTTACATAAGTTCCTGACATCAAGAAAAGCTTGGTGAAAAGTGTATGTGAACTAGACACAATTTTTGCAATGTTTCTGTAAACCTACAATGTTTAGGCTTTTTAAGAAGATATTAGGGAGAGAGAACCATTTCTTAACTGCTACATGAGAGGCAGGATTCAGAAGAGAAGAATCCTGGAGATAAAGTAACACAGCAAAGCAACACAGCGAAAGGAACTACAAAAGCAAAATGGAACTACACGTGGATGACACAGGCTAGCAACTGTTACTCTTTCCAAGAAACTTCCAACCCATAATCAGCGGCTGATCTGGGTCCTTAACTCTTATCAGGGGAGTACAGAAGTAAGAGTCTTTGGAGGTCAAAGCATGTGCCATTGATGTCTACTCAAAAGCTATTGAGGGTTGATGAGGAAATATACTCAGAAAGAGCTCAACTTGGTGACTGATAAATAAGTGGGGCTCAGTAAAGTCTAGCTCCTGAAAGGCCACAGATGGGTTAGTGTCTATGCCCAGCCCTCACATGTACATAGAGGAGACAGACCTCTTGTTCCACTGTTCAGGAAGGAGCAATCGTCGTTGTTTAGCCGCTCGGTCCTGTCCAACTCTTTGCGACCCCAGGGACTGTAACCCACCAGGCTCCTCTGTCCATGGGATTTCCCAGGCAAGAATACTGGAGTGGGTTTCAATTTCCTTCTCCAGGGGGTCTCCCAGACTCAGGAATCAAACCCACATCTCCTGTACTGACAGGCAGATTCTTTGCCACTGAGCCACCTGGGAAGCTCCAAGTGCGTAGAAGGGAGAGAAGAAGAAGAAAGGGAACTCTTGTTCTACTATCCAGGAAGGAAAAACAGGAATGAAGTTTCAAGTCTCTTCTCTGAGTGTTGAATTCAGAGTCACTAATGAGACCGGGCCACAAAACCAGCAAGCTGCTCAAAGCAAGACAGACTCCTTTATTTCTCACTCACTATGAGCTGCCTGCTTCAAGTCTATAAAACAAACACATTTTTAAAACCCCTGGCTTCCTCCTCCATGCAGAAAGCAGGTTCAGTTCAGTTCAGTTGTTCAGTCGTGTCCGACTCTGCAACCCCATGAATTGCAGCACACCAGGCCTCCCTGTCCATCACCAACTCCTGGAGTTCACTCAAACTCACGTCCATCGAGTCAGTGATGCCATCCAGCCATCTCATCCTCTGTCGTCCCCTTCTCCTCCTGCCCCCAATCCCTCCCAGCATCAGAGTCTCTTCCAATGAGTCAACTCTTCACATGAGGTGACCAAAGTACTGGAGTTTCAGCTTTAGCATCATTCCTTCCAAAGAACACCCAGGGCTGATCTCCTTTAGAATGGGCTGGTTGGATCTCCTTGCAGTCCAAGGGACTCTCAAGAGTCTTCTCCAACACCACACTTCAAAAGCATCAATTCTTCGTTGCTCAGCTTTCTTCACAGTCCAACTCTCACATCCATACACAACTACTGGAAAAACCATAGCCTTGACTAGATGGACCTTTGTTGGCAAAGTAATGTCTCTGCTTTTCAATATGCTATCGAGGTTGGTCATAACTTTCCTTCCAAGGAGTAAGCGTCTTTTAATTTCATGGCTGCAATCACCATTTGCAGTGATTTTGGAGCCCCAAAAAATAAAGTCTGACACTGTTTCCCCATCTATTTCCCATGAAGTGACGCAGTAAGCAAAGAGACATCTAATTTGGCTTCTTGCCTGCCTAAAGCTTTCTGTCTGCAGGTAAGTGGGTAAACCAGAATAGCACAGGTCCCAAGGTCATTTCTCAATGGACACTTCTCAACTTAGTCCCTTACTAAAAAGCACTGCTCTAAGAAACAGATTAATGAACTGTTGTTTGGTACTTTCACAACATTTATATTTTTATCCATGGTCTTGTCTTTATGGACATACTCAATGAACTCTGGAAGTGAACAGAAAAGGAGTGATGAAATCTAGGCATTAAGCTTGACCCTAAACTTCCTAACATTCTATTATCTTCATAGAGACTTGGATTCAGGGTAATTATAATGTGATCTTTGTCAACAAAGATTTCCTGAATTCTAACCATGGCTGAATTGTCAACTGGAGCTCTCTTTCATGAAACAAACAATAAAATCCAAGGGCAGAAGCTCTACTCTATTGAAAGAATGATTTAAATTCTAATCAACTCTGGCTGCCAGAGTAAGAGAGGGAACTAGAAAACATAAGAATCTTTTAGTAGCTCCACTTTGGTGGTAGATACATCAGTGAAGTGATCATCAGCCCAGGGACTGGTACTCCATCAAGCTTCCTTTCCCCAAAGCCTGCTACTTATATAATACTTTAAATATTTATTGAAGCATCAAGAGTACTACAAGATCATGTGACAAAATGTGATCATGTGATCATGTTACACCATAAACAATATGGCATAAGAAGTTTAAGAAAGAAAAAATCAGGATTGCCAATCATATGTGAGCAAGGCTTCAGGAGGATGTGAAAACTGTGATAGTTTCTGGAGGATTTATATTTGTCATGGTCAAGACAAGTGCAAGTCAAAAAATGGTGTGCTAGGCCAGATTAACGGCCCCACAAAGATGTTCATGTCCTAATCCTGGAACTTGTGAATATGTTACCTTACATGGCAAATGGATTTTGCAGATGAGGTGATTAATATTATAGACTTTGGGGCAGTGGGGTTATCCTAGATTATTCTGGTAAACCAATCTAGTCACATGAGTCCTTAAAAGCAGAAGAGGAGAGCAGAAGGATCGGTCAAGCAGATGAGAAGACAGAAGAAGAAGCAGGAGAGATCTGGAGCTTGAGACGGACTTGACTTTCTGTTTCTGGCTCTGAAGGTAGGAAAGGTGCCACAAGCCAAAGAAGGTAGGTGGCTCCTAGAAGGAGCTTTCAGTTGACCATCAGCAAGGAAAGAATCCTTAATCCTACTATTCCAAGGAACTGAATTCTGCCAACAACCTAAATGATCCTGCAAGTGGAATCTTCTCCAGAACCTCCAGAAAAAAAAAAAAAAATGTAGCTCTGATGACACCCAGCTTTAGTCCAGTGATACCCACACAGAACTTCTGACCCACATAACTATAAAATAATGAATTTGTGCTGCTTTAAGCCGCTACATTGATCATTTATTACAGCAAAAATAGAAAACTAATTAACATGGGCACAGGTCCCAGAGCTTGCTTGGGGAACCTCTTTCAAAATCATTATTTCGATTTAGGTCTTAGGCCCATTTTTTGATTGGGTTGTTTGTTTTTTATGTTGAGCTGCATGAGATGCAGAAAAACAAATATCATATATTAATGCATATATGTGGGATATAAAAGAATGGTATAGATGATCTAATTTGCAAAGCAGAAATAAGAGAAACAGATATAGAGAAGAAATACATGGATACTAAGGAGCAAATGGGAGTGGGGGAAGCAACTGGCAGACTAAGATTTACACATATACATACACTACTGATACTGTGTATAGATAACTAATGAGAACATACTGTATGGCATGGGGAAACTCTACTTAAAGGTGGCCTGAGTGGGAAGGAAATCCAAAAGGAAGGGGATACATTGTGCATACATGTATCCATGTATTTGCAGCCTTTCCAGGTGGCTCAGTGGTAAAGAATCCACCTGCCAATGCAGGAGACTCAGGAGATTCAAGTTAAGTCCCTGGGTCAGAAAGATGCCCTGGAGGAGGAAATGGTGACCTGCTCCAGTATTCTTGCTCAGAAAATTCCATTGACTGAGGAGCCTGGCAGGCTACACAGTCCTTGGGGTCACAAAGAGTTGGACACGACTAAGACAGAGATGCAGATATGTATATGTATGGCTGATTCATTCTGCTGTACAGCAGAAACGAATGCAAGATTGTGAGGCAACTATACTCCAATAAAACTAAAGGCAGAAAAAAATTTTTTTAATCTACTTATTTCTTATGGGCTACGCAGCCCATTAGGAACACCATGAAATGTGACTATATTGACACTGCCCCAGCTGAGAATCCTCAAACTGGCTGCCATGGACTTAGCCCATCTCTAGATTCCTGACATATAGGTCTCCATGCCCTGAAACATGTAGCCCTAATTAATACCTTGAATGGAATTCAATGAACAGAGAAAGGATATCTGACCAAAGGCAACCAAAATAGTTTATCAGATGTTTAGCAGGTGACCCAGGAGCATGCTCTATTCCATGAAGAATGGATGATAGAATCAAATCCTCTACTCAACTCCAAAAGAGTCATCAGACAGACAGTCGTTAGACAGAAAAAGGAAACAAAGGAAGAAAAGTATTAAAAAATAAGTTATTCAGAAGATAACAGAAGGCATGACTATAAGCCACAAGTTAGCAGAAACCCTGCAATTATAGGGGAAAAAAGAAGGGACCATAGGAACTTATATGATAAAAGTAACAGCAGTACAAACACAGTGTCCAAACTTGTGCAGGAGAAAGGAAGCAAAAACTTCTGCTGTTGAGGAGACACGGAAGGAATAAGATGTCATGAACAGTGTGGCACTTGAACAAACTTCTAGATTCCATGAGCCTTCTGTGAAAGCTTCCCACTGTTCATCTCCTATTCTACACGTCCTTGCAAGAAGACTTTCTTCTCCTTAGGTGACCTGACATCTCTCTTACCTTGCAACCTGAAAGAGATGAAGCAGCTCACAGGTTCACATGACTCACCCTATTACTTCCTGAGGGTGACCTGTCCTGCCAAATGAAAAGAGATTTGTTTCTCTGTGACAACCTAGACTGGTGTGAAGGTGTGGGAGGTGAGAGAGAGGGTCAAGAGGGAGGGCACAATGTATATCTATGGCAGATTCATGTTGATGTATGCCAGAAATCAACACAATATTGTAAAGCAATTACCCTCCAATTAAATAAATTAAAAAATAAAAATAAAAAGATTTATTGTAAGGGGCCCTTGACTTCTGACATCTGTAGATTTCACTTATTGTTGTTCTTCAGGTTATTTATTGAGAAATTGGCTATGATTTCCCAGAAACTACCCTGATAACCAGCTATTCAAAATACCAGTATCAGAAGTGAGCAGAGCCAGATTAGATGAGCAGGAAATCAAAAACTTCCCTTAATCCTACACAAAGTATCATTTAGCAGTTAACTATATGCATAACCATAATCTAGTATTTTCAGTTGTTTCACGGTTAATAGTTCTCTTCCCTTATAACAATATAAATTTTGAGAAAGAACTTCGATGCTATTTCAACCATGTAGAACACTTAGTTATATACCTAATAAACGCGCATTAGTTCATTACCTTGGGGACTTCTGACAGAATCATGTTGTTGATCAGGAGGATGATGAAAGCCCTCACAGCATAATCAAAGGCCATCCGTATTCTCTTTCTACCTCTTACTACTCTCCCTGCCCGACCTTCATGAAAGAATCCTCTGCTGAAGAGTCCAAAAATGCAAGAATAACACCCTACCAATAGTAGACACTAGACTAACTACCTGAAGATGTGTTTCTAATAACAAATGGGTAGGTAGAGAGATGATGGTATGATCATGGTTTCCTTGCCATGTTTAGCTATGGGTAAATATAACTACCGTTTGCTGAATAGCTGTGTAGCTGGCCCACAGTCACACATTATGACTGACCTTCACGAAAACTTCTGTGAAAGTTTACTTCACTTGAGAGGTGAAGAGCTGGAGTTGAGAGGGACTTTGTTGCTTGTCCAAAGCCAGAGTTGAGAGGGACTTTCATTCAGCAATGAAAGGCAGAGTGGATATTCCCAAGCCATTACATTCTAACATCCTCATGCTTCCCACTCCTTTACTGATTTTAAGTACGTAAGTAAACAGATCCTGATTATCTCAGGAAGGGGGGAAGCAGGGTTATGAGCCTCACTTTAGTCCGTCAAGTTTAACTGAAGGTCAGTGGTCTGTGCTATAGCTTCAAGGAGAAAAGGCTTGTACTGGGACGTGGTGCCACCTGTCGGTTAATCCATGAAACTGGTGACGCAGGTATTCAATAGTTTCACCCCACACACCACCCCCCCCCCCCCCCCCCCCCCCATGTAAGAGTTCTTTAAAAACAGGAGCCATATGAAGAACTTGACTCTCAGGCCCATTCTTTTCCACCTCCAGCCTCCAGAGTCTGTATCCAACCAGCTGGTGCTACACAAAAATTACTGAATTTAGCAATCAGTCCCTGTTCTCCCACTCACTGCTAAGAACCCTGAGGAGGTGAGTTAATTTCCTTGAGTTTGAATTTCTCACTCATAAAATGAAATGATACCTTCCTACATTTCAAGGTTATTATGAGGATCAAATGAGATAATGTAAAATAAAGTGTGGTGTAAACAGAATAACATTCTATAGGCCTTAGGTTATTGCCACACTTTATTGGGACCTACACTATTTCTCATTTAGAGTTTCACTTATCTGAGAGTCCCTCATGTACAGTGGATCTGTCCCTCCACCACTGGACCACAGATTCCCTGATTTTATTCCTGTCTGCCTGTGCCAGAGCAATCTCTGAATGTAACAGTATCTTCTCCTGGATTATAAATTCCCAAGGACTGGGCAGTCCATATCAATCTTTATATACTCATGGTACACAGCCCGATGTCGCAGGAGTTCATGTATGTATTTAAATTTAAAATTTGTTTTTTCCTCAATAATCATGTGGTATTGAATGAGAATCATCTGTGAAATGCTTCATTAAAAGAAAAGAGATGACTTTTAATTAAAGGTAATATTGAGAGAGGCAAAGGAGGAAAAGTGGATTTTAAATAGGCACAGGCACAAAATCTTGTGTAAAAGAACAGAGGGTAGAAATGCTGATTGCTGGGTGCCATTAATCCCCTGAGAATTGTCAAGATTTTTTTTTCAAAATTCTTTCACGAAACAGTCCACAGGACAGAGATGCTAAATGACTTACCCCTAAATTATAATGTACAACTCAGGACAGGAACATGTTTTTCTTGATTTTTCACCCAATATTCTTTCACTATATCACATCACCTCACCACATGGAGAGAACTGAGATAATCACGATGCATATGTATATATACATACATATTTTATATATATAGAGAGAGTTTGTCAAACTCCTATTCATACTTCAAAACCCCACCTCAAATGTCACTTTTTGAAAAGCCTTTCATGATGCCCTCAAGTATAGGTCATGGCCTCATTCTCTGTAATCCTATGAGAAAAAGCAATCCATTTTCTATTTACAGGGCTTTCTTCCCTCGCCACCCCCCACCCCCACCACTTAAATTGTTTGTATGCTATCCTGCAATTTAACACAATGTTTGGCACATATTAGATGACCAATAAATATGAATGCATACTTATTCAATGTTGTTCTGGGCATAGCTGCCTTCTGGGAACTCACTGTTGATATAAGGCATGATGTTCTTTTTTACCTAGTTATGTCTAGGGAAGTACTAAAAAAAAAAAAAAAGTGACAGAAAAATAAATATCATGATTTAAAAGATTAACCAAGACTCTGAATGGCACTTAGAAATTGCCCATTTTTAGAATGTTAAATATCAGTCAACAGTGAAGGACTCTAATAGAATCAGGCCATAAATGTTATCTAGTAGACAAATGTGGGAGTAGGGGGTTCAGGCTTTGGAGTTTGGGGTTCAAATCCTAATGTATTTTCTATGAACTTACATACGTGACTTCAATTCTCTAGGCCAAAATCTATTACCTTTGGACTTCCTTTTTTAAAATCTTATTAGCAAACTATATTCAGGCTCACCCCTTTTACCTTATAAGCATATTCTTAACAAAAAGCCTAGCGATCCCTTTAACATGTAAGACATTCTGTGCAAAGCCCCCAGTTGCACTCTTGGGGGTGGGGGCTAGGGACCAGAACTGTCCAGACAGTTCCAGGCAGAAGCAGAGCTTTATCATGACTCTGAAATCCCTGATGTGAAAAAGTCGGTATTCGAAGCTTATCCATTTTCACATGAAATTCTACCATTGACTATTTCAACATGATGAAAGGAATCCTTAGAGTTACTAAATATAATTCAGTTCAGTTCAGTCGCTCAGCCGTGTCCGACTCTTTGTGACCCCACAGACTGCAGCACGCCAGGCTTCCCTGTCCATCACCAATGCCCGGAGTTTACTCAAACTCATGTACATCGAGTCGGTGATGCCATCCAACCATCTCATCCTCTGTCATCCCCTTCAAATAGAACTGGTTATTAAAATGAATTCAAATTTTTTTGCCTGTTTGTTTGCAGAAGTTTCTAGTTGATGATCACTGTCAAGAATTTGAAGAAACTGTCCTTAAAAACAATCTGGTCAGAAATTATGTTTCAAGCCTAAAATCTGATGCCAAAATTATATGGTCATAGAAATAAGCTCATGTCCCTTATTTAAAATATGCCAAGAGCAGATGCAAACTATTATACTAGGCTGGTGCAAAAGTAATTGCGGTTTTTGCACTGCTGAAATTTGCCATTTGATTCTTGAATACATTCTTAAATAAATGTGGTTATGTTTTATATGTCATTTTAATGTGCATTTCTTACTTTATGCTTTTTTGCTAATGACTTATTATTTGATTATTTTATATGTATGTGTATTTCCATTTATATGACTGTGGAAATGATGTTAAATGATGAGCAAATTTGAGCAAATTTCTTATCTGAGTTCAAAATGGGTCATAAAGCAGTGAACATAGCTCACAACATCAACAACGCATCTGGCCCAGGAACTGTGAATGAACTTACAGTGCAGTGGTGGTTTAAGAAGTTCTGCAAAGAAGACGAGAGCCTTGAAGGTAAGTAGCATAGTGGTTGGCCATCAGAAGTTGACAAGAACCAATTGAGAGCAATTATCAAAGCTGATCCTCTTGCAACATGAGAAGTTGCCAAAGAACTCAATGTTGACCATTTTATGGTCATTCAGCATTTGAAGCAAACTGGAAGTTGAAAAACTGGGTGCTTCATTAGCAGACCGAAAATCAAAAACATTGTCATTTTGAAGTGTCTTCTCTTATTGCACACAATAAAGAACCATTTCTAAATCAGACTGTGATGTACAACAATAAGTGACAACCGTTGACAACCAGCTCAGTGGTTGGACTGAGAAGAAGCTCCAAAGCACTTTCCCAAGCCAAACTTGCAGCAAAAAAAGGTCACAGTCACTGTTTGATAGTCTGCTGCCCATCTGATCCACCACAGCTTTCTGAATCCCTGCAAAACTCAGCAAACTGATGAGATGCACCGAAACTGCAATGCCTGAAGCCAATCCTGGTCAACAGAAATGGCCCAATTCTTCTCCACAACACCTGACTGCATGTTGCACAATCAGTTCTACAAAAGTTGAACAAATTGGGCTACAAAGTTTTGCCTCATTTGCCATATTCACCTGACCTCTTGTCAACTGACTACCACTTTTTTAGGCTTCTCGACATCTTTTTCCAGGGAAAATGCTTCCACAATTAGCAGGAGGCAGACGTGCTTTCCAAGAGTTCACCAAATTCCAAAGCATGGATTTTTATGCTACAGGAATAAACCAACTTATTTCTCGTTGCCAAAACTAACTGTAATGGTTCCTATTTTGATTAATAAAGATGTATTTGAGCCTTGCTGGTTTTTTTTTTTTCTGTTGTTGTTGTTCAGTTGCTCAGTCATGTCCGACTCTTTGCAACCCCATGGACTGCAGCACACCAGGCTTCCCTGTCCTTCACCATCTCCCAGAGCCTGCTCAGACTCATGTCTACTTTGTTGATGATACCATCTGACCTTCTCATCCTCTACCATCCCCTTCTCCTCCTGCCTTCAAACTTTCCCAGTATCAGGGTCTTTTCAGCTCCTTGCATCAGACGGCCAAAGTATTAAAGCTTCAGCATCAGTCCTTCCAATGAATATTCAGGGTTGATTTTCTTTAGGATTGACTGGTTTGATCTCCTTGCTGTCCAAGGGACTCTCAAGAGTCTTCTCCAACACCACAGTTCAAAAGCATCAATTCTTCAGTGCTCAGCTTTCTTTATGGTCCGACTCTCACATCCATACATGACTACTAGAAAAACCACGGCTTTGACTATACGGACGTTTGTTGGCAAAGTAATGTCTCTGCTTTTTAAGCCTAGTTATAATTATTTAAAATTCATAGTCTGAAACCACAATTACATTTGTACCAAGCTAATATATGTAGGATGGACAGACAACAAGGTCCTATCGTATAGCAAAGGGAACTACATTCAATATCCTGAGATAAACCATAATAGAGAAGAACATGAAAAAGAATATACATATGTATAACAGAACCACTTTTCTGTACAGCAAAAATTAACATAATATTGCAAATCAACCATACTTCTCTAAAATTGAAAAAATAAAATGGGACAAGGTTTATTATTTTTATTTAAAAAGTCCTTGTTCTTTTGTTTTTATTTTTCTTCTAATAGTTACATAACACAGGGAAAATTTAATAACTTGTTTTCCACCAAGCCCCATTATATATATTCCCAAATCCCCTTCAGTTTTCTCAAGTGTGTATGCAAGTGTTGCCAATTTCTATGCATGCTACTACATGAAACGGTATTGGAAAGTTCTGGAGTAATGGTTAGAAGAGACTGAGACAGCAAGCTGGTTAGATTCACATTTCAGTATCCATTAACTTGGACGAATCCTTTCTAAACTGTAGCTTCCTTATCTATAAAAAATAAGGATAACAATAGCTACTCTATCCGTTTCTTGAGAGAACTACATGAGTGGTGTATGTAAATCACTTGGCACAGTGCCCAGTACGTAGTAATTGCTGTGACTGCAACCCCATGGACTATACAGTCCATGGAATTCTCCAGGCCAGAGTACTGGAGTGGGGAACCTTTCCCTTCTCCAGGGGATCTTCTCAACCCAGGGATCAAACCCAGGTCTCCCACATTGTATGTGTATTCTTTACCAGCTGAGCCACAAGGGAAGCCCAAGAATACTGGAGTGGGTAGCGTATCGCTTCTTCAGTGGATCTTCCCAACCTAGGAATCGAACCAGGGTCTCCTGCATTGCAGGTGGATTCTTTACCAGCTGAGCTTTGTAATAATAAAGCTGTAATTGCAATAAATAACAGCTGTATCTCCATAAGAGTGGTAAGGAAGTTATTGGTTGATTCTGATGAAAAGCCTCGAATTATAAAACTGATTTTATAAGTTAGTTCCTTAGACATCCTCAGATAACCAAAACTCTGTCTCTCCTCTATCTGGAACTTTATGAAACACAGTTAAAAAAAAAAAAAAAGCCACACACAGAATACAAGAACACAACTTGAGAACCTTATTCCCCACATACTGTGCTGAATCTTCTCTTCAATGTATTAAACTGGGCTTGGTACTGAAATGGTCTCAGCAAACTTGCAGACATTTCAGGACACTAAATAAGGATATCTTTAATTCAACCATGAAACCATGAAATGTAGCTTAAAGAACATATTTCATTTTACTCTGTCATTCTGCTCACTTTTCTCAGGGTTAAATATAGATGAGAAATAAAAATGGCATCATCACTCTATGAAAGAATCTCATGCATTTTTCATAGATGTGTGACATTAATATACCTTGAGTATCCTGAGTCTGTTACTGGGGGGGTTTTTTAAGTTATATTTATGACATTCTACCATCTGCAAGTGAGATTCCAACTAGAAGGAAATATTTATATACACTAGGGAGTCATACATAATTTAATGCTGGAGCAGGAAAGAAGAAAGAAAGTGTTCCAGCATGTAGTACAACATCCCTTACAAGGATATATATCTGAGTAGGAGTTGAAGATCAAAGAATTTTCTTCTTGAGCAACACCAGATATTGAGAATAAGAATAAATTTAATTTGGATTTTTTCCATTGACTATTCCCCAGAAAATCAGGACTTACTTTACCACTGAATTAAGGGATAACACTGAAATTTCCTTGGAATATTTACAGAGAATTTTTTATATTGCATATATATTTTTTAGCTTCAATGAAGTCTAGTAACAGAACAAATTGATACATGTTATCTGTGTAATAATAAACAACTTTTGGCAATAATCTCAGACTTTCTAAGAGTCTGCATTAAGTACATTTGTTGCAATACTGGACAATATATTTACACTCCTAGTGCCTCATATTCACTGCTTTATTGGAAATTGATATTATCTGAGAATTTTATATTTTTTTTCTATTTTTGATTTTGCAATTCATAGTACTTGTTAACAGCATGAAAATTATAAATTAAACATTTAGGACTATATGATAAGATATAATGCAGCAATTTACTCTATGACACAAGGAACCCAAAGCTGGTCCTCTGTGACAGCTTAAAGGGATGCAAGGAGGAGGGAGGCGGGAGGGAGGCACAAGAAGGAGGGGTCATATCTATACCTATGGCTGATTCACGTTAATGTATGGCAAAAACCATCACAATATTATAAAGTAATTATCCTACAATTAAAGATAGAATATAAATAGCTATATATAACAGCAATTTAGCAATGAAAATATGTCGGTATAAAAGGACAAAGACATTAATTAATGCTAAGTGAAGAAAATGGGATGCAAATTTTTCTATAAACTGGGATTAAAACTAGTAAAGTGATGTATGCTTTACATCAATAAAGACACTGTGATGGTCATTAATGCTGTTTATAAATATTCCAATCTTCTCCTCCTAGATATACAGGAAGTGTATTAGAACTGCAGTAATAAAGCATTACAAACTGAGACGCTTCGAACGACAGAAATCTATCACGTCATAGCTCTGGAGGCCGGAAGTCTGAAGTCCAGGTGTCGACCAGGTTGGCTCCTTCTGAGAGCTGTGTGGGAGACTCTCTCCTGGCTTCTGGTAACCTCAGGCACATCTTGGCTTGTAGTTAATGTTCTCCTTGTGTTTTCACATAATCCTTCCTCTACACATACTCATCTCTGCCCAAATTTCTCTTTTTTAAAAGGACATCAGTCATATCAGATTACAGCCCACTCTAATGACTTCATTGTAATTTGATTATCTGGGTAAAAACCCCATTTCCAAGTAAGGTCACATTCACAGGTTCTGGGGGTTAGGGCCTCAACATCTTCTGATGAGTGGTATTCAACCCACAACAGAAGGACAGCATTTCCCCACCCACTCTGAAGCTAGGCCTGATTACATGACTTACAATGACCAACCCAATGTCAGGGTGTCACTCCAGCACACAATCCTATCCACCCCTTTCTTGCCTCAGCAGCCATCCAAGGATGTGCTCAGATGAATTCCCCATTAGCCTGATGCCCTAAGACATTATAAGGCTTCAACCCCGTTGGCTGCTATGAACAAGAAATAAATCTCCCCCATGTCAAGTCACTGGGACGTCAGAGCTGTCTGTCACTACACCATAACTGAACCTGTACGGACAGATATAAAAATTGGAACCTAAAAGTAGAATGTACTGTAGTAGCTCTAATGAAAACCTGAACTATGTGATACTGGCTTCATGGTCAACTGGCAGACAGCAGGAAAACTGCTAATGGAGGCCGGTAAGGCGCCAATCTGTGTTGGGAAAACTTGGGAAGCAGAACACACATGTGCTAAACTTAGAGGTGCAGAGAAAGCCATGTGGGAGCAAACTGCTGATACTGGGAACTGGTGCTGTCATTGCCTTTGGCGAGGTCTGCAAGAGGGAGGGGACGAACTGGCCACAGAAACTAATTGGCCCAGTTTGAAGATGAGAGATAGGTAATAAAGTCCATGAATTCAGAGAGTTAGAGTGAAAAGAGGCAACTGCTTCTCAGACCCAAAAACTACAATGAAAAATTTAGAAATGCTTTAACTAACAAAGTTGATTAAAACTCAGCCTTGATCAATCCTAGCTAACAAGTCAAAAGAATCATACTCATTGCTAAAATCTCTGAATGGATTAGCGTCTCCGAGAGCAATAGTCAGCTAAGAGCATGATATTTAGAAAAGACATTCAATAGGAGCAGACAGCTTTTTTAAAAAGAGAGAAATGAAAGATTAGGCAGAGCCCACTGCTGACCCGCTTTGGACATGATGCACGAAAATAAATAAAGATTTTCCAATTAATAATTTTGTCAAGAGAGAAAAAGGAAGCAGAAAGCCAAATATACAGAGAGAGAAGCATAAAAGTACAGAAGTCTAGAAACGACCTGTGATACACTTACTGATACATGAAATCGATTGGCATCAAACACATGGAAAGCGTACTAAGTGCCTGAGAAAGCTAAGCTGCCCAAGAAGCCCCCTAAATTTGTCCGCATTCAGAAATGAAAGGAACACAAGAGAAAGTGAAAATAGCTGCTGTGGTAGGGAGTTGAGTTACAAGTGAAACTAGAGTTTTATTTCCTTTCATAATGTTTTATAATTGTTTTAACAATGTCTTTATAAAAGCTAAGAAATAATATATAAAAACTTAAACTCTGGGGGCAACTTTGTTCTTTCTTAAGTAAACAATATTCTCCCAAGCAGTATCAACCCAAGGTCAGGGGTGTGAGAAGTGACTTGGCATCATAAGAATCTCAGCAGGAATCAAAAGAACTTGGCTCTGCTGCAAATTTCCACAGATCCCCAGGCAAGTGAGTACAAATTATACTCAGGCAAAAGAAACTCTACTGGGTAAAATTCTGGATAGAGTAGATTCACGTCTGCATGTTTTGTGTGCTAATATTTGTTACTGGAGGAATATGTCATTTATTATACTCTTTCAGAGTTCACTTGACCATCTTGTGCAAAATTAAGCACTATAATAAATGATGGCTCAGGGCTTCTGTTTCTACTTTTAAACAGTTTCCTAAAATCCATCTTTGATTCAAACTTGCAAAATTACGTGCTTGTAAGCCCAAAAGAGTATGACAAATTGAGTGCTTGTGTAAGTCTATTATGTTATTATCTATGACAAACAATAGATGATTGTTTATCAAATCCTTGAGAAGATCAGATGATTCGATGCAAGAAAAAAAGAAAGAAAAAGCGAGGTTATAGAGAGCAGAAAGAAATCTTTGATCACAAGGACTATCAGATTCAAGGCAAGGTCTCAGTGGAATTATTTGGTCTTGATTTTGATTTAGAAAGTAAGAGACCAATTCTAACCAGCCAAATCTAACCCCTTTGATCCAGTGAAATCTTCCTTGGTCTGGAAAAGAGATTTTATGATAATGAATCCCTGGGGAAATCAGACTTCAACAATTTGGCAACATTTTCTGAACAGTCATTATTCTATGTCGCTGCAGTTTACATACCAATCTGCAAATTCAAACTGGATACTCATATGTAAAATACATTTATAGAATATCTTCCTTGCCTCAGAGACTTATCTATAAAGATGAAGTTAATTCTTATCATGCTCCACCCCCAATACATATGTGGGAACAGGCAGGCACTCACACACAAAACACCCCTTATTGTCACCAGTCTTACTACAGCCAGATCCAAATAGATCCCAAAGGACCAATAAAAAATCAAATTCAAGAATAAAGAATTACACACCAAAACCTCTTCAGAATGTGGCTTGTTGATTTTGGCAAAATCTTGGGGAATATGTACAAGAATGTATTATGAAGTATTTTATCAAGGAAAAAAAGAAAGTAGTTTTATATTGGGGCTAAATTTATCAATACAAGCACACTTAACAGAAATTCTGGATTTGATGTCCTTGCTCAATAGCTGGCAGTTGTCCTAAAAGTGTGCTTGGCTGGTTCACAGAAGATTTCTTTTCTGGTTTTATTGAGAAATAATTGATACACATCACTGTAGTAACTTTAAGGAATATAGCATGATAGTTTGATTTATATATATTGTCAATGATTACCACAATAGGTTAATCTAACATACATCTCCTTATATAGATACAACAAAGGGGAAAAAAAGGCTCCTTGTGATGAGAACTCAGGATTTACTCTTCTTCATGTTTTACACTACATTCATAATACCTATTTATCTTATACTGAAAATCTGTATCTTTTTACCACCTTCCTCTAATGCCCTCTCCATTTTCCCTCTGGCAAATATAAGCCTGATCTACTTTTCCATGAGTTTAGTTTAGTTTTGTTTCAGATGCCTTTTTCTATCTGACTTACTTCACGTAGCAAAATGTCTTCAAGGTATTCATTGAAGTAAATGTTACTGAAAATGGTACGATTTCTTTGGTTTAATGGCTTATTTAATGGTTTATTCCCCATGTCCAAGGAGCGGTGGTTGCGTGGGTGCAGGAGGGCCGAGAGGAGCTACTCCACGATCAAGGTAGGTGGGTCGGCTGTGAGGAGACACCCCTCATCCAGGGTAAGGAGCAGCGGCTGTGCTTTGCTGGAGCAGCCATGAAGAGATACCCCACGTCTGTGGTAAGAGAAACCCAAGTAAGACGGTAGGTATTGCGAGAGGGAATAAGAGGGCAGACACACTGAAACCATAATCACAGAAAACTAGTCAATCTGATCACACGGACAACAGCCTTGTCTAACTCAATGAAACTAAGCCATACCATCTGGGGCCACCGAAGACGGGCAGGTCATGGTGGAGAGGTCTGACAGAATGCGGTCCACTAGAGAAGGGAATGGCAAACCACTTCAGTATTCTTGCCTGGAGAACCCCATGAACAGTAGGAAAAGGCAAAATGATAGGACACTGAAAGAGGAACTCCCCAGGTCAGTAGCTGCCCAATATGCTACTGGAGATCAGTGGAGAAAGCACTCCAGAAAGAATGAAGGGATGGAGCCAAAGCAAAAACAATACCCAGTTGTGGATGTGACTGGTGACAGAAGCAAGGTCTGATGCTGTAAAGAGCAATATTACATAGGAACCTGGAATGTTAGGTCCATGAATCAAGACAAAATGAAAGTGGTCAAATAGGAAATGGCAAGAGTGAACGTCGACATTCTAGGAATCAGCAAACTAAAAAGGACTGGAAAGGGTGAATTTAATTCAGATGAACATTATATCTACTACTGTGTGCAAGAACCCCTTAGAAGAAATAGAGTAGCCATCATGGTCAACAAAAGAGTCCGAAATGCAGTACCTGGATGTAATCTCAAAAACGACAGAATGATCTCTGCTCATTTCCAAGGCAAACCATTCAGTATCACAGTAACCCAAGCCTACGGCCCAATCGGTAACGCTGAAGAAGCTGAAGTTGAACGGTTCTATGAAGACCTATAAGACCTTTTAGAACTAACACCCAAAAAAGATGTCCTTTTCATTATAGGGGACTGGAATGCAAAAGTAGGAAGTCAAGAAACACCTGGAGTAACAGGCAAATTTGGGCTTGGAATATGGAATGAAGCAGGGTAAAGGCTAAGAGAGTTTTGCCAAGAGAATGCACTGGTTGTAGTAAACACCTTCCAACAACACGAGAGAAAACTCTACACATGGACATCACCAGATGGTCAATACCGAAATCAGATTGATTATATACTTTGCAGCTAAAAATGGAGAAGCTCTATACAGTTAGCAAAAACAAGACCGGGAGCTGATTGTGGCTCAAATCATGAGCTCCTTATCACCAAATTCAAACTTAAATTGAAGAAAATAGGGAAAACCACTAGACCATTCAGGTATGTCCTACATCAAATCCCTTATGATTATACAGTGGAAGTGAGGAATAGATTTAAGGGATTAGATCTGATAGAGAGACTGCCTCATGAACTATGGACGGAGGTTCGTAACATTGTACAGAGACAGGAATCAAGACCATCCCCATTGAAAAGAAATGCAAAAAAGCAAAATGGCGGTCTGGGGAGGCCTTATAAATAGCTGTGAAAAGAAGAGAAGTGAAAAGCAAAGGAGAAAAGGAAAGATATAAGCATGTGAATGCAGAGTTCCAAAGAATAGCAAGGAGAGATAAGAAAGCCTTCCTCAGTGATCAGTGCAAAGAAATAGAGGAAAACAACAGAATGGGAAAGACTAGAGATCACTTCAAGAGAATTAGAGATACCAAGGGAACATTTCATGCAAAGATGGGCTTGATAAAGGACAGAAATGGTCTGGACCTAACAGAAGCAGAAGATATTAAGAAGAGGTGGCAAGAATACACAGAAGAACTGTATGAAAAAGACCTTCATGACCAAGATAATGACAGTGGTATGACCACGCATCTAGAGCCAGACATCCTGGAATGTGAAGTCAAGTGGGCCTTAAGAAGCATCACTACGTAAAAAGCTAGTGGAGGTGATGGAATTCCAGTTGATTTATTTCAAATCCTAAAAGATGATGCTGTGAAAGTGTTACACTCAATATGCCAGCAAATTTGGAAAACTCAGCAGTGGCCACAGGACTGCAAAAGGTCAGTTTGCATTCCAATCCCAAAGAAAGGCAATGCCAAAAATGCTCAAACTACCACACAATTGCACTCATCTCACACGCTAGCAAAGTAATGCTCAAAATTCTCCAAGCCAGGCTTCAGTAATACGTGAACTGTGAACTTCCAGATGTTCAAGCTGGTTTAGAAAAGGCAGACGGACCAGAGATCAAATTGCCAATATCCACTGGATCATGGAAAAAGCAAGAGAGTTCCAGAAAAAAAAAAATCTATTTCTGCTTTATTGACTAAGCCAAAGCCTTTGACTGTGTGGATCACAATAAACTGTGGAAAATTCTGAAAGAGATGGGAATACCAGGCCACCTGAACTGCCTCTTGAGAAACCTGTATGCAGGTCAGGAAGCAACAGTTAGAACTGGACATGGAACAACAGACTGGTACTAAATAGGAAAAGGAGTACGTCAAGGCTGCATATTGTCACCCTGCTTATTTAACTTATGTGAGAGTGCATCATGAGAAACGCTTGACTGGATAAAGCACAAGCTGGAATCAAGACTGCCAGGAGAAATATCAATAACCTCAGATATGCAGATGACACCACCCTTATGGCAGAAAGTGAAGAGGAACTAAGGAGCCTCTTGATGAAAGTGAAAGAGGAGAGTGAAAAAGTTGGCTTAAAGCTCAACATTCAGAAAACAAAGATCATGGCATCTGGTCCCATCACTTCATGGGAAATAGATGGGAAAACAGTGGAAACAGTGTCAGACTTTATTTTTCTGGGCTCCAAAATCACTGCAGATGGTGACTGCAGCCATGAAATTAAGAGACGCTTAATCCTTGGAGGAAAAGTTATAACCGACCTAGATAGCGTATTGAAAAGCAGAGACATTACTTTGTCAACAAAGGTCCGTCTAGTCAAGGCTTTGGTTTTTCCAGTGGTCATGTATGGACTGTGAAGAAAGCTGAGCAACGAAGAATTGATGCTTTTGAACTGTGGTGTTGGAGAAGACTCTTGAGAGTCCCTTGGACTGCAAGGAGATCCAACCAGTCCATTCCGAAGGAGATCAACCCTGGGATTTCTTTGGAAGGAATGATGCTAAAGCTGAAACTCCAGTACTTTGGCCACCTCATGAGAAGAGTTGACTCATTGGAAAAGACTTTGATGCTAGGAGGGATTGGGGGCAGGAGGAGAAGGGGACAACAGAAGATGAGATGGCTGGATGGCATCACCGACTCGATGGACGTGAGTCTGAGTGAACTCCGGGAGTTGGTGATGGACAGGGAGGCCTGGTGTGCCGCAATTCATGGGGTCGCAAAGAGTCAGACACGACTGAGCGACCAAACTGAACTGAACTGAATAACTAGCGATGTTGAGCATCTTTTCATGTACATGTTGACTTTCTGTGTATCTTCTTTGTAGAAATGTTCATCCAGGTTCTTTGTACATTTTTTAAATTGGGTTATTTGGGCTTTTTTTTTTTTACTGAATTGTACAAGTTCTTTACCTATTGTGCACATGAAACCCTCATCATATGTATAGTCTGCAAATATTTTTTCTTATTCCATAGGCTCTCTTTTCACTTTGCTGATGACTTGTTTTTCTCTGCAGAAATTTTTTAATTGGAGGTAGCCCCACTTCTTTACTTTTATTTTGGCTTATGCTTTAGGTATCATTTCCAAAAATTATTACCAAGACCTTATGTCAAAGAGCTTTGTGTTCATGTGTGCTAAGTCGCTTCAGTCATGTCTGACTCTTTGCAACCCTATGGACTGTAGCCTATCAGGCCCCTCTATCCATGAGATTCTCCAAGCAAGAATATTGGAATGGGCTGCTATTTTCCTCCTCCAGGGGATCTTTCTGAACCAGGGATCGAACCTGCATCTCCTAGGTCTTCTGCACTGGCAGACAGATTCTTTACCTGGTGCCACCTGGGAAGCTTGAGGGAGCTTTCCTCCTGTTTTTCTAGGAGTTTCATGGTTATAGATCTCATACTTAAGTATTTAATCCATTTTTAGTTAATGTTGTGAGTGGTGAAATATATGGGTCCAGTTTCTTTTAACATGTGAAATTCAATTATCTCAGCCCCATTTATTGATTTGCTAGTATTTTATTGAGAATTTTTGCATCTATATTTCTTGGGAATATTGGTTTGTACTTCCCTTTCCTAGAAAGTCCCTTTTCTGGTTTTGGTGTCAGAATAATGCTGACCGTGTAAAAGGCATGTAGAAGTGTTCTGTTCTCTTTGATTTTTTAGAAGAGTTTGAAAAGAATTGGTTTTATATCTTTATTAAACGTTTGGTAAAAAATCAACAGTGAAGCCATATAGTCCTGGGCTTTTCTTTATTGGGTGATGTTTGATTACTGACTCAATCCCTTTTCTAGTATGTGTCTAATCAGTCTATCCTCCACTACCTCCTGGAGTTTGTTCATATTCATGTCCATTGATTCGGTGATGCTGTCTAAGCATCTCATCCTCTGCCATTCCCTTCCCTTAAGCCTTCAATCTTTCCGAGCATCAGGAGGGTCTTTTTCAATGAGTCAGTTCTTTGCACTAGGTGGCCAAAATATTGGAGCTTCAGCTTCAGCAATAATCCTTCCAATGAATACTCAAGGCTGATTTCTTCTAGGATCTACTCTTTTGATCTCCTTGCAGTCCAAGGGACTCTCAAGAGTCTTCTCCAGCACCACAATTCAAAAGCATCAGTTTTTCAGTACTCAGCCTTCTTTGATTATACAGACCTTTGTCAGCAAAGTGATGTCTCTGCTGAACATGTTATCTAGGTTTGTCACTGCTTTCCTTCCAAGGAGCAAGCATCTCTTAATTTTGTGACTGAAATCACTGTCCATGGTGACTCTGGTGCCCAACAAAATAGAAACTGTCACTTCTACCATTTCCCCTTCTATTTGCCTTAATGTATTGACTTCACTTATCATCATATAATGGCCTTTTTGTCTCTTTACCAATTTTAAAGTCTATTGTGTCTGATAAGGATATATACCCTTGCTTTTTGGTTGTTGTTAACACTTGCTTGTTAAGAGTCCCTTGGACTGCAAGGAGATCCAACCAATCCATCCTAAAGGAAATCAGTCCTGAATATTCATTGGAAGGATTGATGCTGAAGCTGAAAAATCCAATACTTTGGCCACCTGATGTGAAGAACTGACTTGCTGGAAAAGCCCCTGATGCTGGGAAAGACTGAAGGCATGAGGAGAAGGGGACAACAGAGGATGAGATGGTTGGATGGAATCACTGACTCGATGGACATGAATTTGAGCAAGCTCCAGGAGTTGGTGATGGACAGGGAAGCCCAGCAAGCTGCAGTCCATGAGGTTGCAAAGAGTCAGACACAACTGAGTGGGGAACTGAACTGAATATCTGCTTGAAATGTCTTTTTCCATCCTTTCATGCTCTGTCTTCCTTTATCTTTAAGGCTAAAGTGAATCTTTCATAGGCAGCATATTGTTGGATCTTGTTCTTTTATCCATTTAGTCATTCCATGTCTTTTAATTGAAGAATTTAATTTGTTCATGTTTATAGTTAAATTAAAAGACTTACTATTGCCATTTTGTTAAATGTTCTTTGGTTGTTTACAGATCTGTTGTTCCCTTTCTTTAACTACTTCTTTCATTCTTCTAACTCAACAGCAATTGATTTGCAAACATATTAAAAATCTGACAATATTACATTTAGGGATGAGTATATTTTTATTTTGATGCCTTCTGGTACCAGTATGCTTTAACTTCTTAATTGTGTTTTTTTGAATGATTACTACAATATTTTCTCTTGTGATTACCATGAGGTTTACATAAATATCTTAAACTTATAATACCATATTTTAAACTGATAACAACTTAACCTGAACAGCATTTGTAAATTTAACATTTTTATTTCTCTGTCTTTTTCTCCTCATATGCTAGGTTACTGATGTTACAATTTACATTTTTTTTTGTATTATGTAACATGACATTATTGTAATTATGGTTATTTTTACTATTTTGTCTTTTTTTAACTTTTAGAGTTTTTTGTGAATTATGCATCACTAGTACCATATTGCAGAACTATGACTACCATTATCAGCGAGATTTACACTACCTTTCTATGTTTTCATGATGTTAATTAGTGTTCTTTTACTTCCACTCAATGAATTCACTTTAGTATTTCTTGTACAGCAGGTCTGGTGACAGTGAATGCTTTCAGCTTTTGTCTAGGAAAGTCTTCTCAAGAAGACATTCTAAAGGTCAGTTCTGAAGGAAAGCTTTGCCAGTATATAATTCTTGGCTGACAGCTATTTTCTTTCAATATTTTGAATATGTCATCCTGTTGCATCCTGGCCTGAGAAGTTTCTGTTGAAAATCTGCCAACAATCTAATGGTGGTTCCCTTGTATAAAACTTCTCTCTTTTCTACTGCTGCTCTTAAAATTCTTTGTCTTTGACCTTTGACAGTTTAATTATAACATGTTTCAATGTAGCCCTATTTCAGTCGAGTTCAGTTCAGTCGCTCAGTCATATCCGGCTCTTTGCGACCCCATCAACCGCAGCACGCCAGGCCTCCCTATCCATCACCAACTCTCGGAGTTTACTCAAACTCATGTCCACTGAGTTGGTGATACCATCCAACCATCTCATCCTCTGTCGTCCTCTTCTCCTCCTGCCTTCAATCTTTCCCAGCATCAGGGGCTTTTCCAGTGAGTCAGTTCTTCACATCAGGTGGCCAAAGTATTGGCGTTTCAGCTTCAACATCAGTCCTTCCAATGAATATTCAGGACTGATTTCCTTTAGGATGGACTGGTTGGATCTCCTTGCAGTCCAAGGGACTCTCAAGAGTCTTCTCCAACACCACCCCTCAAAAGCATCAGTTCTTCAGTGCTCAGCTTTCTTTATAGTCCAACTCTCACATTCATACATGACTACTGGAAAAACCACAGCCTTGACTAGACAGACTTTTGTTGACCTTTGTAGCCTTATTTAGGTTCAACCTATTTGGCCTCACCATCTGGGATGTTCCTTTCTAGCCTCAGATTCAGAAGCCTTTAGTCATTATTGCTTTAAATATTCTTTCTGTCCCTTCTCTTTTTCCTCTTCTGGAACTTTCACATTTTCATTGTTTCCATGTTTATTTTCATTGTGTCCCATTATTCCCACAGGTTTTCTTCACTCTTTTTCATTCTCTTTTCTTTTGCCCTTTTGACTGGGTATTTCCAATGTCTTATCCTCCAGGTTACTGACTCTTCATGGTCAAGTCTACCTCTGAAACTCTCTATTGAATTCTTCAGTTCAGTTATGGTACCTTTCAACTCTAGAATTTCTGAGCTTTTTTATGTTTGCTATTTCCTTGTCAAATTTCTCATTTTTGTTTATTCCTTGTTTACTAATTTTGTTTAGCTTATTTGTGTTTTCTTGTAGTTCACTAAACTTAAGAGAATTATTCTAAATTATTTCTTTGACAATTCATAGATTTCCATTTCTTTAGGGTTAGTTAATAGAGCTTTATTTTGCTTTTCTTTGCTGATGTCATTTTTACTTTATTTTTCTGACCCTTGATTCCTTATTGCACATTTGCATAATCAAGTCCCTCCTCCAGAATTCACACATTTCTTTAGCAGAGACTTTTTTTTACCATTAAGTTTAGTTTGCATTGCGAGATGTGTCTTTTGATAATGTCCTTAGACTAGTAGGGTCTGCTTGCTATTATGGTTTACTTGAGGGCAAGTCTGCTATTCAGATTCTGAGGACAGGGATGGGTGTTGTGCTGAGGCTGAGGATAGTTGGAAAAGACTGCTGGCGTGGTCCCTATCCAAGTAAGGCTGCAAGATGAGCTCTGTGGTTGTCTGGACTCTGGTCAGGCCGACTAGTTGGTTAGGATTAGATACCACATTCAGCAGTAGTGTGTGCACACATTTGTGCTCAGTCATGTCCAGCTCTTTGCAATCCCATGGACTATAGCCCACCAGGCTTCTCTGTCCATGGGATTCTCAGGCAAGAATACTGGAGTGGGTTACCATTTCCTCCGCCAGGGGATCTTTCCAATTCAGGGATCCAACCTGCGTCTCTCGAGTCTCCTTAACTAGCAGGCATATTCTTTACCATTGTGACACCTGGGAATCTCCATTCGGTAGTAGGTGGGGCTATCAATTAACTGCGGTGCACTGGACCCACGGCCTGTGCAGCTGAACATTTGGGGACCAAATCAGCCCATAGGAGGCACTGAATTCCCCGGCCAGGTGAGACCACCAGTTTTGCTCTGCAGACGGTGAACCCATAGATTGTCACTCTGTTCAAGTGCCACTGGTAGCAAAGCAAGCAATCAAAATGGTCCAATTCTTTGGCAACGACCAGGGGCCCGTAAGAGGAAAATATATGGGCAGCTAAGATCCTATTTGATTTTTTTTTAAATGAAAAATGTTCCAAACCTAATAAACAGAAGTTTGGTGTGACAATAATAAATGGAGTTCAGACAAGGCAATCTCAGTAAACCAACCAACATATTTTGAAGTTATTTCCCCAGTTTCTAACCCAATAGCTGAAATAGATCTTTTCAGGAACTGGAAAGCTCTCTAGACTGGCTCACTAGCCCAAGGCGTATACTCTTGATACCTCAGAAACAGATGCATGCACTAGAGAGCAGGGGCTAGATCCTAGAGAAATAAAGAGGCTTGACAGCTCAGTAATGAAGACAAGTCAGCATACAGTCATTTCAAGTGACTGAATATCTCCTCTAAAGAAAAAAATTCCTCACCCCACCAATAGGAAGCAGAGGCACAATATACCTATGCCTCTTCCCATGTGAAAGGCAAAATAAGTCACACTTGGAGAAGATGCTCTGATACATTTACTAAATGACCTATCAACCACTGGCCTTGAGTGAGGTCAACAACAAGATAATGTTTTCTGGCTGGTTAGACGGTAGAACCAGCCAGTCATCGGAACTTTTGCCATCAACGCTATGACCCAAAGATGCCAGGAAACTCAAAGGGTCTTAGGCAGATCAAGTTGTTGTATGGAGACTGTAACAAACTCCTCTAGGACAATCACAGAGGAGTCCCCTTGGGTTCCAAAGGAAAGTCCTCTTTATCTTTTTTTTTTAATTTGGCTAAGATCCATATTTATTATTTTCAAAATAGATACAAAATTAGGAAGAGGCAGAACCAGAACTTGAAATTAGGTCTGACTGCTATCAAAGTCTGTATTCTCATTACTGAATCATATTGCTCCTCTTGGGACTATAGAAAGGCCCATACAACTCATCACTGAAACAACTGATGGACCATATTACCTAGAAAAAGTTCTCTTATTATACAGGGATTTTCAACTATATTTTACACAGAATGTTAAATGTAGAATAGTTAAAATCAGTGATCACAAGGTGCCTATTAATCAGATGACAATGGGATTTTGTTTTCAATGATAACTACATAATACTCAATCTTTATCGGTACTAAAAACAGTGAAATCTATCCTCTTCCCCTCTCTGGGGACATGTGGAGTAGGAAAAGGGAAGCCAATAATGGGCAGGCTGCACTTGAATCCAGCTACACTCACAAAGCAAGGCAAGTGGATTTTCCTTTTCAACATACAAATATGTCCTTGTAAGTCCAATATTAAACAAACAAACAAAAAAAAAGTTTCCTTGACTCACTGATAGAAGGCCCCTTTTAGAAGCTACTGCCTTGCTATTAGGTTGGCGTAAAAATAATTGCGGTTTCATATTGTTGAACTTTGCCCTTTGATATTAAATACACTCAAATAAAAGTGGTTAAGTTATACATCATTTTAATGTGCATTTCTTGCTTTATATTTCTTTGTGAATGACATTACTTGTTGCGTATTTTATAATTTTAGGCTACGGAAATGATATTAGACAAAAAGCAAATTAATTTGTTCTTGTTGTTCAGTCGTTTAGTTGTGTCCGACTCTCTGTGACCCCACGGACTGCAGCATGACAGCCCTCTCTGTCCATCCCCATCTCCTGGAGTTTGCTCAAATCCATGTTCATTAAGTCGGTGATACCATCCAGCCATCTCATCCTCTGTCATCCCCTTCTTTTCCTGCCCTCAATCTTTCCCAGCATCAGGGTCTTTTCCAATGAGTCAGCTCTTCGCAACAGGTGGCCAAAGTATTGGGGCTTCAGCTTCAACATCAGTCCTTCCAATGAACACCCAGGACTGATCTCCTTTAGGATGGACTAGATGGATCTCCTTGCAGTCCAAGGGACTCTCAAGAGTCTTCTCCAACACCACAGTTCATAGGCATCAATTCTTTGGCATTCAGCCTTCTTTATGGTCCAACTCTCTCATCCATATATTACTACTGGAAAAAACATAGCTTTGACTAGATGGACCTTTGTTGGCAAAGAGATGTCTCTGTTTTTTAATATGCTGTCTAGGTTTGTCATAGCTTTTCTTCGAAGGGGCAAGCATTTTTTTTTTTAATTTTCATGGCTGCAGTCACCATCTGCAGTGATTTTAGAGCCCAAAAAAATGAAGTCTGTCGCTGTTTCCATTGTTGCCCCATCTATTTGCCATGAAGTGATGGGAGACTGGATGCCATGATCTTCATTTTTGAATGTTGAGTTTTAAGCCAGCTTTTTCACTCTCCTCTTTCATCTTCATCAAGAGGCTCTTTAGTTCCTCTTCGTTTTTTGCCATAAGAGTGTTGTCATCTGCATACCTTATCTGCGATTTTCTTATTTGAGTTCAAAATGGGTCATAAAGCAGTGGAGACCACTTGCAATATCAACAACATATTTGGCCCAGGAACTGCTAACAAACATACAGGGCAGTGGTGGTTCAAGAATTTTTGCAAAGGAAATGAGAGCCTTGAAGATGAGGAATGTAGCGGCCAGCCTCTGGAAGTTGACAACAACCAACTGAGAGCAATCATCAAGAAGCTGATCCTCTTACAACTACATGAAAAGCTGTCGAAGAACTCAACATTGACCATTCTATGGTCATTCAGCATTTGAAGCAAATTGCAAAGGTGAAAAACCTTGGTAAGTGGGTGCCTTGTGATTTGACCCCAAATCAAAATTATCATTTTGAAGTGTCATCTTCTCTTATTCTATGCAGCAACAATGAACCATTTCTTGACTGGATTGTGTCGTGCAATGAAAAGTAGATTTTATATGATAACCAGAGACAACCAGCTAACTGGCTGGACCAAGAAGAAGCTCCAAAGCACCTCCCAAAGTCAAACTTGCACCAAAAAAGGGTCACAGTCACTGTCTGGCAGCCTGCTGCCCGTATGATCTGCTACACCTTTCTGAATCCCAGTGAAATCATTACATCTAAGAAGTGTGCTCAGCAAATCAATGAGATGCACTGAAAACTGTGACACTTATAGTTGACACTGGTCAACAGAAAGAGCCCAGTTTTTCTCCACGACAATGCTTGACCACACTTCGCATGATCACACTTCAAAAGCTGAACCATTTGGGCTACGAAGTTTTGCCTCTTCCACCATATTCACCTGACCTCTTGCCAAGCAACTACAACTTCTTCAAGCATCTCCACAACTTTTTGCTGAGAAAATGCTTCCACAACCAGAAGGAGGCAGAAAATGCTTTCCAAGAGTTCAATGAATGCTGAAGCACAGATTTTTATGCTGCAAGAATAAACAAACTTATTTCTTGTTGGTAAAAATATGCTGATTGTAATGGTTCCTATTTCAATTAATAAAAGTGTATTTGAGTCTAGTTATAATGATTTAAAATTCACTGTCCAAAACTACAATTAGTTTCAGAGTGTATAATTTATAGCAAGATATGAATGACCATGGCATCTGAGCTGTATGTGATCTGGATGGTATAAATTCTGGCATATCCACCTTCAAGAAAAAAAAAAAATACACAGGTCGCTGTGTATTTTGTATAGTTGGGCTCCAGCAAGTCCTAAAGACACAGGTTGCCCAAGCATGTTGCATATACCTCTTACTCCAGTTGGCCTAGCCCTGCTGCTGTGCCAGCTCTTTTCAAGTCTCATGGTAAGAGTATACCAAACAACATTCCTTCAGAATAGTCAAATCACTTTATAGTAAAGGAAAAAGCTAGGGGCCATGGGATTCACTGGTATGATCATATTCATCATCATTTACATGCACAGATATTAGACAATCAGTCATTAGAGACTTGTTCACAGTGTCCAAAAGGATCCAAAAGTTGAAAAGCTGGACTGCTACCATGCAAGATACAGTAAATGCTCTGAAATAGAAGCAAATCTATGGAACCTAACAATGGTTTCATTGGAAGCTGACAGTTTCAGACATCTTCTAATAATGGGTAAAAATGAGGGAAATTATGGTATGGCACTGGTGATTATTTCTGATGAGCCAAAAGAATAAACTGGCAGCTACTGCCTGGAGGACAAGAAAAAGAGTATGGCCAGAGGCCAGATTATCTTTTGTAAAATCCCCCTGGTATAGTCAAGTCTAGAGGAAGAGTTAATTAATTAACCTACTCTGTGCCAGGCACTGGAATAGGCATTTGGAATACTGAAGTGAAAAAATGGGCAAGACTAGAATCATCCTGACCCCAAAAATCATGTGAAGAGTTGACTCATTGGAAAAGACCCTGATGCTGGGAGGGATCAGGGGCAGGAGGAGAAGGGGACGACAGAGGATGAGATGGCTGGATGGCATCACTCACTTGATGGACGTGAGTCTGAGTGAACTCCGGGAGTTGGTGATGGACAGGGAGGCCTGGCGTGCTGCGATTCATGGGGTCACAAAGAGTCGGACACGACTGAGTGACTGAACTGAAACCGACCCCAAAAAAGAGAGAGGCAAGGGATTATCTAAAGAGTTATGCAGAAGCATAGCATCAGCATCCCTCTGTTCTAAAGCAATCCAAGATATTTAAACCAGAATATTCTAAGTCTGGACTCTGATCATTTCACTCTTCAAAATCTTAGTAGCCATCTACCAACATATCTCACCTCTGCCACCTACTGAATTAAGTGATACCCTCTCACCATGGATGAGCTTTCTGGCATTATGCCCACTACCTCTCTGTCTCTACAGAATGCTATGACTTTCTGTTCTCCAAAGCACACACCATGTTTTTATGATACTGTACCTCTGCTTACCCTGTGCTCTCCATCTATACTGTTACATCTCTACCCATTAAAATTCCATCCATCAGTTACGGCGCATCTCCAACGGCACCTCCTACATAATACCTTGCAAATCTACCGCCCAAAACATATAATCTCTTCTTCTTTTGAATTTTTCAGAGTATTTCGCATTTCTTCTCTTACATCAGTCATAGTATTCCATCTTATAATTATTCATGGACTTCTCTTCTCATTTTAGAATGGAAATATTTAAATATTTTTCTTTGTGGATCCTAAAGCACCTGGTACGTATCCCCTCACAAAATATGACTGAATAAGATTATTGGGTGAATTCGACACATACTGCATCAACTGCTAACACATGAAATGACACACGTTCTGTGTGAAGAAAAGTTAAATCACCATGTCCAATATGACAAAGGTGCTTATTGGAAAGCAAGGAGCCTTCTAACATGGCTTCTTGTACTAGAGAGGCTGGAAATCTGGGACCTGGGGACACACCAGCCACAGTTTCTGTACTTCCCAGAAATTTGATTATATATATACATACATATGTAACGACTTGGGCTCCTCACATGACTTGGACACCAAGAAAGCAAACACAATCACATTATAGTTGGAAGTGGGTATGAGTGATGGAGACAGTGCCTCACTAAAGGAAACTGGCCAGAGACTCGTTTGCCTGCTTACAGCAATGTCCTGTGCAGGCCCAAAGGCAGCAAGTGTCATGTGCCATTTACTCAGATGGCATTTCTCTTTCTTCTAGTTCAATTTTATAACTACATTTGGCTGGGATATTATGTCTGTAGTTTTTCACTGTGCATTTCCTAGAAAAGACACATCAGCCAGTTGTTAGAAGGAATCATTACTTGTTTTCATGGAATCTGAAACGGATTTTTTGATTAAATTTCTTTGACTTATTTATAACATGTCACACTGAAGTATTTTCCCCAGACAGTAAGGCTTTAATGAATTTTAAATTCTAGGCTTCATAAGAGATTTTAAATATCCAAAGCAATTAAATTCTTTATAAATTAAATCCTTCCTGTGTAATGTGTCGAGGTTCTAGCCATTATTTGAAAATAATTGTTTTATTTGTTTAGCAGTATGTTACAGAGCTTTTGTTCTTTGTCGTTCCTGGCTTTCACTAATAACAGTGGAACAACAATACAGTATTCTATCATTTTTATTATGCTATATGCCCCCATTTCCCCTCATTTTATATTAAATACAATAGGTAGAAAATAATCACACCATCAAATCTACTGACAGAAAAGCATAGTAATGCATTCATGCCTGACTAGGAAACACGGATTGTTACCATCCTTCAAAATCAAAAGACATTAATACTGCACTGCAAACACTCAATATGAACGGGTCTTAAATTCCTGCTGCACCAAATTCTCTCAGCTTCCCAAAGATAGCCAAACCTTCAAGATTCCATCTTAAATTTCTTTCCGTATCAGATCATACATCATACTACTAAGTAATAAAACTCAATGATAGAACACAGGCTTTTATGTCAGTAAAAAGCTTTTGCAAAGTTGTTCATGCAGACTGCTGTGTCAGGCACACATGCCTGGTATATTTCTCTCTAAAAGCAGTTCCTTAATGGCTCTCTCTGGGGTGCTGAGTTAATTATTAGTCTTAATTTATACTGCTCTCCATTCAAGAATTATAAAGTCTTCTCCACTCATAAACTTACTGATAGGATATACTGTTACAGTATTTCCACAGAATACCTTGACAATGTATTAAGCCCTAATATACATTTGAAAGCCTTAAAAAAAAAACTGCATACTTTTGTCCAAAACCTGCAACTTCTAGAAATTTATCCTAAGAAAAAAATTACTCTGAAAGATGGCATCATATATGTGCATAATAATGTTAGATGCAACATTGTTAATCATATTAAAAATCAGGAAAAACCTAAATATCTAGCAATAAAAGACTGGCTAAGAAAATGACAATACATTTTGTTACATGGTGGCTACCAAGCATATATTAAATATGTTCTAGAAAAATATTTGTTATCCTGCAAAAAAGTCACAATAGATTGTTAAATGAAAAAAAAAATCACATCACTCAAATACTATTTTGTTCAAATATGTATCCAGAAAAGGGGTGGACTGCTTACAAAGCCAGTACACTTCAGTTCCAACCCCCACTTTGCACCCGCCCTTCTAAAGTCAGGCATATCTTTGCTCAAGAGGAAAGGAACAGCTTCAGTCACTGCCCTAGATTGGAGGTCACCGTCTATATCCCGGGGATCATCTGGGAGTTCGTGAGCCTGCAGGCTTCCAGACCTACCTGCATATCTGCCAGGTCTGCAAACACACACCTCAGAGAATCTTCTACAGCATTTAGATCCTATGTTTGTCCCCTAAAAGAAGGATCTGAATGAGTCACCGCCTAGTCACTGCCTAGATGGAAACACCTTTCTAGGTTTGATATAGAATGTTGTTCTTGTTGTTTAATCACTAAGTCATGTCTGATTCTGTGCAACTTCATGGACTGCAGCCCGGCAAGCTCCTCTCTCCACACGATTCCCTAGGCAAGAATAACAGAGTGGGTTACCATTTCCTTCCCCAGGGGATCTTTCTGACCCAGGGATCAAACCCTCATCTACTGCTTGGCAGGAGGATTCTTTACCACCGAGCCATCTGGGAAGCCCATTTCTATAGAATATGTTATTTCAAAATTGTTGTCTTATGAAGAAGCAATAAATGATTGCTCAACCCAAAATGTGGCAGGGGGGAGGATAATCAAACAAAATATTAAACAGTAATTTGTTATTTTTCTGGATTGTGTGACATTTGTGGTCATTTTCAAGTTTATAAAATTCATGATTTCTGTGATTTCCTTTACCTTTCTATATAAATATTCACTTTTGAACTCAAATTTGTATCTATGCTTGTGTATTCTTTTAAAAGTCCTCCAAAATGTGAAAGTTTGGATCTCATAAAAGTTCTAGATTCACTCCTGATCTAGAAAAAGTACTGAACAGACCAAAATATACGTGGTACTAACAATGAAGAAACCAATCATGTTATGGGGGATTCTTATCTTGCTCTGCTTTTCCATGTTTCCTACACTATGTAATTATACTTTTTTAAAAAACATACAATAGGAAATGTTTAGAGAACTGCAGTATTTTTTGTATCCTATCATACATCCTATATCTTAACTAACCCCCTAGGCTGAATTTAAAATATGATTTAAAAAATAAACACTATATCCTATATCATAACTAACCCCTTAGGATGAATTTAAAATATGATTAAAAAAATAAGCACTACACACACTCTACCCACTTGGGCACATAAGAAGGATGCCTTACGTTCAGTTAGCACTCAGCAACTGAGTACAAAACATTGGGGAAAAAACTCTTTAAAAATATAGTCTTTATATTTAATTGAGAGAAATATCTTGCTAATGACATTTTTAACATTGGAAGCCTATTAAATTACCTAAATTAGCCTATGAATTGACCTGCCCATAGATTAATTAAAAGCTATTCCGGGAAAACATAAAATTGCAACCAACCCAAGAAATTATTAAACACCTCTCACAGATACGAGCCCTTCTTTAGGTATGAAGGAACACAAAATAATTACACTGAGAGAGTTTCTCGGAGGAGGTTTGTAATTGAAGAAGTAAGGATGTACAATGAAATAATTCATGAACAAAACTAACATCCATTACCATTTGTGTAAAAGTACACAGCAGAAACATCTGAAGAACAAGGCAGTATATATATATTAAGATTCTGATTAGGTAGCACAAATTTGGAAGGATTTAGAGAAGGAAATAAATCAATGTGTGTAGATATCCGGAATGAGGTCTTATAGAATATGGTAAAACAGGACTGGAAAAGGCCTTCCAGATTATATAAATGTATTTTTTTAAAACTCAGGGTAAATGTGAGCATAGCAGGGCTAAGAAACAGGAGGGAGACCAACATGAAGGAAGCAAACTGTATTTGTAGAGGAGGGTTGGACTGTGAAGAAAGCTGAGCGCTGAAGAATTGATGCTTTTGAACTGTGCTGTTGGAGAAGACTCTTGAGAGTCCCTTGGACTGCAAAGAGATCCAACCAGTCCATCTTAAAGGAAATCAGTCCTGGTGTTCATTGAAAGGACTGATGCTGAGGCTGAAACTCCAATACTTTGGCCACCTCATGCGAAGAGTTGACTCATTGGAAAAGACTCTGATGCTGGAAGGGATTGAAGGCAGGAGGAGAAAGGGATGACAGAGGATGAGATGGCTGGATGGCATCACCGATTCGATGCACATGAGTTTGGGTGAACTCCGTGAGTTGGTGATAGATAGGGAGGCCTAGCATGCTGCGATTCATGGGGTCACAAAGAGTTGGACTGAGTGACTTAATTGAACTGAACTGAAAGATTCATATGGACTTTTTAAAAGATGACTAGACAGTGACATTTGAAAAAATTCATCTCTGCTGTGAAATATAAACTAAGAAAGTCAGTGACATAAATAAGTTTTAATTGAGGAAATGCTCTTGATTAGAAAATCAAAAATGCAAATTATTGTAATTATTCATCCAAGTCCAGTTTCGTTAACCTAGATTTATTTGCATAACTAACTCTCTCCTGTTGAAACCTGAAAACATGGACATATGTTAAAATATACACATATATCTTTTATTTATTAGCAAATGTCAATAACTGAACCAGAATAATTTGCATGTTTTGTATAGATATGGATAGACTAAGAAATCAAGTTTATAAGAATCCATTTCATGGTAACTTGGTGTACTCTGGCCAGGCATAATTCTCAGTAGTGAAAGGGAATTATTTTTCACATGTCCACCAGGTACTCTATTAAATCTTTTTAAAAATATTATGATGGTTAATTCATTTCCTGGTAGAGAGAGAACATTTTCTCCTCTAGTTTAGGGTTTCAGGAGATAATATGGTATACTAGAGAGTTTCAGCCAAAAAAAAAAAAAGAAGAAATTTCTGGTTCAGAAATTATGCAGATTTTGAGCCACTTAACTATATGTTCAAATCAAATATTATGGCTCTTTCATAGGAAAGTTTAAAACTGTCAAAGTGGAATATAAAACATAAGAAAATGAAAATATGACATATGTTGAAAACAGAAATAAGAATATGAAAATAAACAGACTCTTGTTCTTTCATTCCTAAATAAAAGAAGACTTATTAGATCAAAGAGCCCATAAGCACAACACAGGCATACTGAGAGTATGAATTTTTAACTATCCTAAATTTCTCTCAGATTCATGAACATCAGTCTTTGTGACCCATATCTCTCCAAAATAAAATGATCAGAGGGTACAAAAAGATCAACATTAGAGTTAACAAGAGCCACTTCTAAGTTCACTGATACCTAGTGTCAGTTCAGTTCAGTTCAGTTCAGTTCAGTTCAGTTCAGTTGCTCAGTCATGTCCAACTCTTTGCGATCCCATGAAAGGCAGCACGCCAGGCCTCCCTGTCCCTCAACAACTCCCGGATTTCACTCAGACTCACATCTATCGAGTCAGTGATGCCATCCAGCCATCTCATCCTCTGTCGTCCCCTTCTCCTCCTGCCCCCAATCCCTCCCAGCATCAGAGTCTCTTCCAATGAGTCAACTCTTTGGGTGAGGTGGCCAAAGTACTGAAGCTTCAGCTTTAGCATCATTCCTTCCAAAAGAACACCCAGGGCTGATCTCCTTTAGAATGGACTGGTTGGATCTCCTTGCAGTCCAAGGGACTCTCAAGTCTTTGCCAACACCACAGTTCAAAAGTATCAATTCTTCAGCACTCAGCTTTCTTCACAGTCCAACTCTCACATCCATACATGACCAATGGAAAAATCATAGCCTTGACTAGACGGACCTTTGCTGGCAAAGTAACATCTCTGCTTTTGAATATGCTATCTAGGTTGGTCATAACTTTTCTTCCAAGGAGTAAGCGTCTTTTCATTTCATGGCTGCAATCACAATCTGCAGTGATTCTGGAGCCCAAAAAAATAAAGTCTGACACTGTTTCTACTGTTTCCTCATCTATTTCCCATGAAGTGATGGGACCGGATGCCATGATCTTTGTTTTCTGAAAGTTGAGCTTTAAGCCAACTTTTTCACTCTCCTCTTTCACTTTCATCAAGAGGCTTTTGAGTTCCTCTTCACTTTCTGCCACAAGGGTGGTGTCATCTGCATATCTGAGGTTATTGATATTTCTCCCAGCAATCTTGATTCCAGCTTGTGCTTCTTCCAGTCCAGCGTTTCTCACGATGTACTCTGCATAGAGGTTAAATAAGCAGGGTGACAATATACAGCCTTGACCCTCTCCTTTTCCTATTTGGAACCAGTCTGTTGTTCCATGTCCAGTTCTAACTGTTGCTTCCTGACCTGCATATAGGTTTCTCAAGAGGCAGGTCAGGTGGTCTGGCATTCCCATCTCTTTCAGAATTTTCCACAGTTGATTGTGATCCACACAGTCAAAGGCTTTGGCATAGTCAATAAAGCAGAAATAGATGTTTTTCTGGAACTCTCTTGCTTGTTCGATGATCCAGCAGATGTTGGCAATTTGATCTCTGGTTCCTCTGCCTTTTCTAAAACCAGCTTGAACATCAGGAAGTTCACGGTTCACGTATTGCTGAAGCGTGGCTTGGAGAATCTTGAGCATTACTTTACTAGTGCGTGAGATGAGTGCAATTATGCAGTAGTTTGAGCATTTTTTGGCATTGCCTTTCTTTGTGACTGGAATGAAAACTGATCTTTTCCAGTCCTGGCATACTGAGTGCAGCACTTTCACAGCATCATCTTTCAGGATTTGAAATAGCTCAACTGGAATTCCATCACCTCCACTAGCTTTGTTCGTACTGATGCTTTCTAAGACCCACTTGACTTCACATAGGAGAATGTGGCTCAGACGGTAAAGCATCTGTCTACAATGCAGGAGATCCGGGTTCAATCCTTGGGTTGGTAAGATCCCCTGGAGAAGGAAATGGCAATCCACTCCAGGACTATTGCCTGGAAAATCCCATGGACAGAGGAGCCTGGTAGGCTACAGTCCATGGGGTCGGAAAGGGTTCAACATGACTGAGTGACTTCTCTCACTCACCTAGTATCAGGTCCAGGTCAAAGGCCACCTGGGGCCTCTCTCACAGGCATACAAATGGCATGAATGCCACCACCCTTCCCTCACTACTCCTATTCTCAAATGGTTCCCAGGGTGCGAAAATAACAGCCCCAGCCATAATCCTCCCACTGCTCATTATGACTGGGGTCACATAGAGAAAATTCACTTGCACTGCAACCTACCACCAACTCTGGATATTCACTCAATTTCTTAAAGAAATGCTTAATGGTGCAAATTTTACTTAATTTTTTTTATTTAGTTTTTACTTCTTATTCAGTCCCTCCTCCTAGGTCACTGGCAAAGCTCCCCTGGGAGGCAGAGCCATTTGTTACTCTGGGTTTACACCATTAACCAGGTATTTACGGCTGGCTGAGCTGGTAAGGAATACAGTCAGGCATCACTTTTCTGCCCCATCCTCAATTCCGCATTTTACCTCTACTCACTACTCAGGTATTTATTTGCTATACTAACAGAGGTATGGGCTTCCCTGGTGGCTCAGACGGTAAAGAATCCGCCTGCAACACAGGAGACCTGGGTTTGATCCCTGTTGGGAAGATCCCCTGGAGGAGGGCATGGCAACCCACTCCAGTATTCTTGCCTGGAGAATCCCCAGAGGGGCCTGGTGGGCTGCAGACCATAAGGTTACAGAGAGTCAGACATGACTGAGCAACCAAGCACAGCAATAGAGGTATACTCCCACTTTAGAAGCAAGAGTTGAGGGTCAAGAAAAGGGGTAAGGAGAGAGTAGGTTGGTGGGGGATGGAGTGTGAGGTATAGCTTCTATTCCCCAATAATCCTCCTGGACTCTGTTGGAACACCTGGCTTGGTCAATTAGAAGGAGGTGAAGAGGAGCCAGGCTTCAAGAGCTGTGGCCTGGGTGACATCCTGGCTCTTCTGCTTTTCCATCTATAAAACTGCTGTGATGATTAGATCATTATTTTATAGTCTGATAAATAGTAAGCCCTCTGAATAGAAAAATTAGGTCTTGAGAACAAAATTTTTCCTTTGAATTGCCTACTTGGTAAGTTAATGTGAAAATTCAAAAAATATCTTGTAGATCTTCCTATGATATAGAATATTGCCTTTCTAAAGTACATACATAATTGAAAACTGTGAACAGTGTCAGAAAATCCTCAGTTCTTGCTCTCCAAAGGCCTAGTTCATAAAAGAGAAAACTTAATGGCTGGTTTCTGCCTAAGGAGAGAAAAGTCCATTGCAAAGTTGAGATATTTTTGCTTAAAAAGAAAGTGAAAGAAAAAATATAAGGGGAAAAAAAAGGATATTATTAGCAGAACACTGTTCCCACTATCTCAGACTATCACATGAAGAATCCAAGCAAGCCATTTTGGGGACAGCTCAACTTTTCAACATCAGCTCTTGGAGGTCATTAAAAAGTAAACTTCAATAATAAAGGATGTTTATTTAAGACAGTATCTACCCCCCCCCAAAAAAAAAAAAACTTAAAAATGCTTCCAATAGAAGATAATCATAGCCATAACACAATGTAAAAATAGAAGCAATTTCTCAGATTCAGAAAATAATCTCAAAACTTTAAAAATGGCAACCAGGCCTCAACTTGCAACATATGATCGCTAATGAATAGGAGTTTTGTCATTTTCTGACCTCTGTAAAGAGTAAAAAATAAAATCTCTCAGCTATGCAATGAAGGATGATATAGTCTGATTTATTTATATCTAGTTCCACCTAAAGGATCCTGTTATGCTTAAATTTTTCTCCCAAGAGGCATGCATTTAGAATGAAAACAAGTTGTCAGTTTCTCTCCAGCATACCAATTAAAACTTCCACACTTGGTGGGATAAACGGTGGTTTGAGGCTTGAGGTTGCAGGGAAAATGGGAAAATGGGAAAATTTTTAAATCTGACTTTATTTGTTTCATTATCCAAGCATCACACTGGTTAGTCAATTATTATTTTAGTAACTGTCATTATCACAAAGCACTGATTTCTAGTAATACCTATCTCACTTATTCATAAATGTATTCTAATCCCTGTTTTAAAGAACATTCTTTTCACTGGAATAGGTTACAGCACTTTGACACAAGACTAGAACCTAATCAACCTAAATTTTTCTCAAGGATAGTCTTAGAAACACACTTAGTAATCAATCCTACAGGATGTAAGCAAATAATAACTGTAAGAGAAGAAAATGCTACAAGTTACACCACATTCAAGGCATATCAAAAGGTATGAGAAGACCTGCAGTAGAGAATACTTGAGTATTTTTCATCTAGTGCTTGTAAATTTTGTTTTTGCTACAAAACTTTTTTTTGCACAGAACATCTATAAACATCTTAAACATCGATCATATTTGGCCAGCCCATTGGGAAATGCTGGATTAGAGAGCAGTAAGGCAAAAAGCTGTATGGATGATATTTTAGAGTCCTAGGATGTGTCCCATGATTCTTTGATTTATGGTGTTCTAGGACTTTTCAAGAAGGAATGCACTTTTATGTTATTCTGTAATGAACTTTCTGAATCACGACATAAATCTCAGTAACAGTTCATCTGTATTCCACTTTCATTTCAACCAAGCCATTTATTATGCTCACCCTAAGAGCAAAGCGTTCACAACAACCCTGTGTGGGTAGCAATTATTGTTTCATTTTACAAATGAGGAAGCTGAGTTCAGAAAGGTTAATTAATTTGTGTAAGATCACGTTGTTATTAAGGGGCAAAAGCAAAGTCTGTTTCAAAAGTCAGTACATTTTTCTAGTACCTTAGAATGCAAAATGAGTATGAATATTAACTTTTTGAGCACTTGTTATAGAGTCTTCCTGCATTCAGCCCTACGGATTCAATATTTAGCAAAAAATAGACAAGACTCTTGCCATCATGGAGCCAGAGGCCAGAGGGTAAAACCAGCACTAGTCAAGTAATCATGAACATGACCAAGGCACTATGATAGTGATTCAGGGAAATATAGATTATACATTTCATTGAAGATGTTACCAACTAATTGAGTGCTTTATAAAATGAGAAACTAACAATAGTAGTACATAACAATATAAACTTAAAATACAACTAATCTTCAGTTCAGTTCAGTCTCTCTGTCGTGTACAACTCTTTGCAATCCCATGCACACCAGGCCTCCCTGTCCATCACCAACTCCCGGAGCTTATGTCCATCGAGTCAGTGATGCCATCCAACCATCTCATCCTCTGTCATCCTCTTCTCCTCCTGCCTTCAATCTTTCCCTTTTCCAAAGAGTCAGCTCTTTACATCAGGTGGCCAATTAATATTCAGGACTGATTTCCTTTAGGGATGACTAGTTTGATCTCCTTGCAGTCCAGGGGACTCTCAAGAGTCTTCTCCAACACCATCCTTTAAAAGCATCAATTCTTCGGCACTCAGCTTTCCTCATGGTTCAACTCTCACATCCATACATGACTACTAGAAAAAACTATAGCATTAACTATACAGACCTTTGTCGGCAAAGTAATGTCTCTGTCTTTTAATACGCTCTCTAGGTTGGTCATAGCTTTTCTTTCAAGGAGCAAGCGTCTTTTAATTTCATGGCTGCAGTCACCATCTGCAGTGATTTTGGAGTCCAAGAAAATAAAGTCTCTCAGTTTCCATTGTTTCTCCATCTATTTGCCATGGAGTGATGGGACCAGAGGCCATGATCTTCGTGTTTTGAATGTTGAGTTTTAAGCCAGCTTTTAAGCCAGTTTTAAGCCTCCTCTTTCAAGAGCCTCTTTTTTCTTAAGAGGGGAATACATGACTCCCAGAATCAAAACTGACTATATGAATAAGAACCTCCAGATATTTATAAGAGCTCTGGGGAGAACATTGGACTTCCCAAAGGACATGAGATTGAGGGGTGTGACATACTTACCTAAGCCTTAAAGGTTACTCAGCTGAGAGGACACAACAGGTAGGCAGAACAATGAACCGACCTTTGTTGCTACAGCATAGAGGTAAAGATATAAAGACACTTATTTATTCATCAGCAAATAATTATTGAGTCACAATTACATGTCAGGCACTATGTTGCATTTGGAGCAGATTGTAAAGGGCTTTTTCAAACCAAGACAAAATGTTTAGCCAGCCAAGCAAATTCTCATTCCTGGCTCCACTATACAGAAGTTGCATGAGGGTGGACAAAGGACACTGTAAATTTCATTTTCATCATCTATGGAATAGATGCGGCAGGAAAATAGACTTCATTGGAGCTTTTGTGATATTTAAACCAGAAAGTGTATGGGAACAGCTTTCCAGAGTGACTGGAATATAGTGCAAGCTCAATAAATAGCAGTGATCAGTAGTCAACAGAAGTGAAGAGTCTTGGGAGTTTTCTGAGGATAGAGAGGACACGACCAATGAATGACTGGAGAAGATTAATTGGCAGTGAGGTTAAAATTGGTTGCAGTAGGGAAGGATGAAGCCATGTGCTCTATCATACCAGACAGAAGGGCAGGCTGGGTATGGGACGAAAAGAGAGTGGGGGCAGGCGTCATGATCTTCAGAACTACAGGTGAGAAATGTATCAGGGGAGAATGGATAGGACAGTACTGAACCTCAGACAATACTGAATGCTTATTGGTCAAGGACATTTTCATTGACTGTCAAGTTGTTACATATTTGAACATGGTGATTTCGCAGCATGTCCTGCCCCTCCAGTAGCATAGCCCCAGCCCACTGTTTGGTTCAAAATGATTCAAGATTCAACAGTGACCTATGAAAAAATGAAAAGCATCACTTTAAAAGTCATATAGGCACTATTACGTACGAGCCTTTCTGTGTATTTTCTATTTAACAAATTAGACAGCAGAGAAATTGAAAACTGAACTCAGCATTTAAAATCCTACAAAAGAAATGCTTTAGCGTTTCTCTTCATCCCTGCTTACCTCCAGAAATGTTTCCCAGGAGCCCCACAAAATGAGCAAGAGTGTTCAGGCGGTTTTATGAATAATGAGTCCTGATTATATTCAGACCCAATGCAAGGCAGGCAGACCAATAATGCCATCAAAGGGATATTTAGGGTGACAGCCAGGCCAAGAGGTAGTGTGTGGGAGCATCTGTGTCAGAACTAGGAGGGACTGGAAAGATCATCCATTAGAATTCCTCACCCACTGTTCCTGTGGGCCGTTGACCCAACATGTTCAAGGATGCAACGATCTACCTGAAAAATGCCATGAGGGAGACCACAGATATTTTAGGGTTTGTGAAAGTACTGGTTGTTAAGAGTTTCACTTAAATGATTTGAAATTCTGCACCCACATGCCTTGGCTGAGGGCGTCTTAGAACCTGGTGTTCTCATCGCCAATTTCTTCTGAATTCTTTCAAAAGACAACTTCAATTCATTAACAATAGGTAGCAAATGAAGCATTGTACTTTCTGTGGTTCTCTAATTATGTTTTAATTCCAGTATATTCAGCAAACAAATTGCATTTGCAAAACAAAATCCACCATTTATGAAATGGAAATAATAACAAAAATGAAAAAGAATGAAAGAAATATAGTAAGAGACAAAGGGATAAGAGTAGCTGAAGAAAAGCACTTCCTAAAAACAAATATTGGTAACTTTTAAAAACACATAGGATTTCCATTAACAGCAGATTGAAAGCCATGGGCCATAAAACATCTGGAAATGCTAGATAAGAGAGTTTAAACACTTTTAAATGCATTGCTGAGCTTGTAAGAAAGTAACAAATCTCCAGATGCCATAAATAAAGTCATGACTATAAAAGCCAGCCCAGCAGATGCCTATTTCCAGTAAACTTGAACTTCAGTTTTAGTAGGTGGCTCTTTGCATATAAATAGTAAATTAATAAAGATGAGAAAGAAATCACAAAAATAGCAACACAAATCAAAGCAGACTTCTCAGTTATGTGCAAACAAATAAGAAAACATAGATGAAATGAATTGCTTTCTAGAAGAGTCAAAAGCAGTACAATAATTTTTATTCTCTGATACAAACAGTCAACTCATTTGGAAAAGACCCTGATGCTGGGAAAGACTGAGGGCAGGAGAAAGGGGTGACAGAGGATGAGATGGTTGAATGGCATCATCAAAACAGTGGACATGAGTTTGAACAAACTCCAGGAGATGGTGAACGACTGGGAAGCCTGGTGAGTTGTAGTCCACGGGGTCACAGAGTCGCACATGACTTAGCTACTGAACAACAATTTTCATTAGATCAAGGATAAGTCTTGGCTTGTTAACTATTGCCACAACTGACTAGCAGAGTTCTCAACCTACTAACCAAGGCAAATAACGAACAGAAAGAAATAAGTCAGGCTCTCTGACTACACATGCACAGAAGGGCTCCTTGGAGGTCAAAAGGAAGGGGGTGTCACCTCATAGTAAGTGAGGTGGACTACCCATAGGCCTCATCACTAGAATCCATCTTGGCTAAGAGATACATGTGCACACGTGGGAGGACCCTGAGATACACCAAATACGGACTCAGAATCAGGCAAAGCAAGATGACTGGCCAAAGGAAACCCAGAAGAAATGCCCCATAAATGTGATTCAAACTGTCATAAGGGCATAACTCTCTCTGAGCCTACCCATGTGTCTGTGTATACATACTCTTTTCCTCCTAATAAACACTTCCTTGTTTCACTACTTTCCATCTCTCTGTGGAAATCCATTTCTATACAGCTGACAGGCCAGGGTCTCGCCACTGACCACGGTCCCTGATGGTCTAGTGGCTCACTGCTCTCCCTACCTCTGCCCGACCTTGACCTCTGGCCAAGAACCTTGCTTCAAGCCGATTCAGGCCAAAGTCACCAGAGATCAGTAACATGTACATTTTTTTCAAGATGAGATCGTTATAAACCTGGAAAATCCAAGATAATTCACTAGAAAACTATTATACTGCGCACATATGAGAATTCAAAAGAGGATGGCGTTCAAAATTAATTCAAACGATAGGCAAAACCACTAGGCACACACTAGAGGAGAAGACACTCAAAATAGTATCAAAAATATCAAATATCTAAAAATAAACTTAGTCCAAGTATGAAAACTTTCTATGCAGAAATATTTTAAATGTGACTGAGAGATACATTAGACCTTGGAAAGTGGGAAAACATACAATGCTATTATTAGATAGGAAAATTCATTGTTACCAAGATGCCAGTTTTCCCTAAATAAATGTTTATTACCATTGCAACTATTTATAAAACAAAATGGGAGTTACTTTTTATATAAGCAAGCTGATTCCAAAATTCCCATGGAGGGGGGGAACAAAAAATATTCTGAAAAAATTTAAAGAGAAATGATGACTAGACATGGTAGACCCACCAGATATTGAAGTCTATTTTAAAGGTACAATAATCAATGGATCAGAACAAAGGATCCAGAAATAGGGGCAAACATATTGCGGTCTTTGTCTCTTTCTATTCCCCAAAATAATGACTGATTACTGGATAAATTTATTATTCAATAAATACTGCTGTATCAACAGGGTAGCCATATAGGAAAAACTACTTCACTCCTCTTCCATTCTTTACTCATGCTCAATCATGTCTGATTCTGTGACCCCATGGACTGTAGCCTGCCAGGCTCCTCTGTCCAGAGGATTTTTCAGACATGAATACTAGAGTGGTTTGCCATTTCCTTCTCTAGGGAATATTCCTGACCCAGGAATGGAACCCACTTCTCTTACAGCTCCTAAATCAGCAGGCAGATTCTTCACCACTGAGCCAACTGCAAAGCCATTTTATTCTTTACATATATATATAAGTAGACAAGAAAATAAAACCATAAACCATTAGCAAATACCAAGGGAAAAAAAATATTTTATCTTTCATCTTAAGGTATAAAAGGCCTTTCTAAGTTTGGCCAACAGATGTGAAGAACTAATTCACTGGAAAAGACCCTGAAGCTGGGAAAGACTGAAGGCAGGAGGAGAAGGGGATGATAGAGGATGAGATGGCTGGATGGCATCACCAACTAAATGGACATGAGTTTGAGCAAGCTCTGGGAATTTGTGATGGACAGGGAGGCCTGGCGTGCTGCAGTCCATGAGGTGGCAAACAGTCGGACACAACTGAGCCACTGAACTGAACTGAAATATGACACAAAATCCAAAAGACAAAGAGAAAAGACTAAATATTTCAAACACATAGAGAAAATAAATTTCTTCATTGCAAAAAACAGAAACAAATATTTACAGCAATATGTCATTAACCATTAATATATACTGAATTCCTATTAAGACCAACAGATCAACAGAAAAAAATGATCAGAGGATATAAACAGATGATTCACAGTATAACAGAAATGCCTGTCAACATTTTAAAAGATACTGCACTTCACGCATAATAAAAGAAATTCTAAATAAAACGATAAGATACCTGGTATTTTCTTACGTATCTATCACCTTATTAAACAAAATTCCAAAAATCAAAAAGTCTGATACTTTTTGGTAAGGGTAGGGATAAACAGCCCCTAATCTCTTCACTGGTGTGAAATTAGTGCTACTTTATGTTGTTAGTGAATGTCAGGTCCATGAATCAAGGCAAACTGGAAGTGGTCAAACAAGGGATGGCAAGAGTGAACGTCGATATTCTAGGAATCAGCAAACTAAAATGGACTGGAATGGGTGAATTTAACTCAGATGACCATTATATCTACTACTGTGGGCAGGAATCCCTCAGAAGAAATGGAGTCGCCATCATGGTCAACAAAAGAGTCCAACATGCAGTACTTGGATGCAATCCCAAAAACTACAGAATGATCTCTGTTCGTTTTCAAGGCAAACCATTCAATATCACCATAATCCAAGTCTATGCCCCAACCAGTAACACTGAAGAAGCTGAAGTTGAACAGTTCTATGAAGACCTACAAGACCTTGTAGAACTAACACCCAAAAAAGATGTCCTTTTCATTATAGGGGACTGGAATGCAAAAATAGGAAGTCAAGAAACACCTGGAGTAACAGGCAAATTTGGCCTTGGAATGCAGAATGAAGCAGGGCAAAGACCAATAGAGTTTTGCCAAGTAAATGCACTGGTCATAGCAAACACCCTCTTCCAATAACACAAGAGAAGACTCTACACATGGACATCACCAGACGATCAACACCAAAATCAGATTGATTATATTCTTTGCAACCAAAAATGGAGAAGCTCTATACAGTCAGCAAAAACAAGACCAGGAGCTGACTGTGGCTCAGATCATGAACTCCTTATTGCCAAATTCAGACTTAAATTGAAGAAAGTAGGGAAAATCACTAGACCATTCAGGTATGACCTAAATCAAATCCCTTATGATTATACAGTGGAAGTGAGAAATAGATTTAAGGGCCTAGATCTGATAGAGTGCCTGATGAACTATGGAATGAGGTTCGTGACACCGTACAGGAGACAGGGATCAAGACCATCCCCATGGAAAAGAAATGCAAAAAAGAAAAATGGCTGTCTGGGGAGGCCTTACAAATAGCTGTGAAAAGAAGAGAGGTGAAAAGCAAAGGAGAAAAGGAAAGATATATGCATCTGAATCCAGAGTTCCAAAGAATAGCAAGGAGAGATAAGAAAGCCTTCCTCAGCGATCAGTGCAAAGAAATAGAGGACAACAACAGAATGGGAAAGACTAGAGATCTCTTCAAGAAAATTAGAGACACCAAGGGAACATTTCATGCAAAGATGGGCTTGATAAAGGACAGAAATGGTATGGACTTAACAGAAGCAGAAGATATTAAGAAAAGGTGGCAAGGATACATGGAAGAACTATACAAAAAGATCTTCACGACCCGGATAATCATGATGGTGTGATCACTAATCTAGAGCCAGACATCCTGGAATGTGAAGTCAAGTGGGCCTTAGAACACTACGAACAAAGCTAGTGGAGGTGATGGAATTCCACTGGAGCTATTTTAAATCCTGAAAGATGATGCTGCAAAAGTGCTGCACTCAATATGTCAGCAAATTTGGAAAACTCAGCAGTGGCCACAGGACTGGAAAAGGTCAGTTTTCATTCCAATCCCAAAGAAAGGCAATGCCAAAGAATGCTCAAACTACCGCACAATTGTACTCATCTCACACGCTAGTAAAGTAATGCTCAAAATTCTCCAAGCCAGGCTTCAACAACATGTGAATCGTGAACTTCCTGATGTTCAAGCTGGTTTTAGAAAAGGCAGAGGAACCAGAGATCAAATTGCCAACATCCGCTGGATCATCGAACAAGCAAGAGAGTTCCAGAAAAACATCTATTTCGGCTTTATTGACTATGCCAAAGCCTTTGACTGTGTGGATCACAATAAACTGTGGAAAATTCTGAGAGAGATGGGAATACCAGACCACCTGATCTGACTCTTGAGAAATCTGTATGCAGGTCAGGAAGCAACAGTTAGAACTGGACATGGAACAACACACTGGTTCCAAACTGGAAAAGGAGTACGTCAAGGCTGTATATTGTCACCCTGCTTATTTAACTTCTATGCAGAGTTCATCATGAGAAATGCTGGGCTGGAAGAAGCACAAGCTGGAATCAAATTGCCAGGAGAAATATCAATAACCTCAGATATGCAGATGACACCACCCTTATGGCAGAAAGTGAAGAGGAACTAAAAAGCCTCTTGATGAAAGTGAAAAAGGAGAGTGAAAAACTTGGCTCAACATTCAGAAAACAAAGATTATGGCATCTGGTCCCATTGCTTCATGGGAAATAGATGGGGAAACAGTGGAAACAGTGTCAGACTTTATTTTGAGGGGCTCCAAAATCACTGCAGATGGTGACTGCAGCCATGAAATTAAAAGACGCTTACTCCTTGGAAGGAAAGCTATGATCAACCTAGATAGCATAGTCAAAAGCAGAGACATTACTTTGCCGACTAAGGTCCATCTAGTCAAGGCTATGGTTTTCCAGGAGTCATGTATGGATGTGAGAGTTGGACTGTGAAGAAGGCTGAGCACTGAAGAATTGATGCTTTTGAACTGTGGTGTTGGAGAAGACTCTTGAGAGTCCCTTGGACTGCAAGGAGATCCAACCAGTCCATTCTGAAGGAGATCAGCCCCGGGATTTCTTTGGAAGGAATGATGCTAAAGCTGAAACTCCAGTACTTTGGCCACCTCATGCGAAGAGTTGACTCATTGGAAAAGACTGTGATGCTGGGAGGGTTTGGGGGCAGGAGGAGAAGGGGATGACAGAGGATGAGATGGCTAGATGGCATCACTGACTCGATGGACATAAGTCTGAGTGAAATCCGGGAGTTGTTGGACAGGGAGGCCTGGCGTGCTGCGATTCACGGGGTCGCAAAGAGTCGGACACGACTGAGCAACTGAACTGAACTATGGTGTTAGTATGTCAACATCTACCAAATTTTAAAACATGGTTCCTTTGTCCTAACAACTCTACATCTATAAATGAGTCCTACAGAAATGCTCCAACACGTCCTCAGCATTGTAAGTGCAAAGCTTTAGCTGAGCAAGAACAAAAGACTGTTTAAGGCTGCAGACAACCCATTGATGCAGACTGGGTAAATACACCTTGGTACATATGTGTGTTTAAGTGTGTGTACGTGTGTGCGTGGTCAGCCGTGTCCAACTTATTTGTGACCCCATGGGCTATAGTCCACCAAGCTCAAGACATATTTATATATAACACATTAAAAAATAGCCACCACAACTAGGTTCTGAAACTGTACAATCTCCAATATAAATTCTTTGTTTAAAAAAAGAAAAACTGTATTGTATACTATGAAAAGAAGAATATGTATATCATTATATATCTGTAAATATAGATTTTCTTTCTAGAAGGAATATAATAAAATTGATAGCAGATGACTCAGATAGAAAATTGGGTTACTGGTAAAGAAGGATAAGTACAAAATTTGTTTCATATTGTATCTCTCTTTGAACCATTTAAATTATGAACCATGCCCATGCGTTAATTATTCATAATTTAATTAACTTTTCTAAGTAATATACATGGGTCACATTCTCAAAAAAAACTAAATATTTTTTTTGGTTGATTTACTGTGTTATCTCAGCCAGATAACTTGGATAATTTGAAGAAGCTTGTGAAAGGGTTGCGTTTTTCCCCAAGAAAATACAAGCAGTACAATCTTTTTGAACAGAAGAGGTTTATTTTTGCTGGAGTCATTTATAAAAACATACTAATACAGATGGGCTTCCCAGGTGAGTCTAGTGGTAAAGAACCTGCCTGTCAATGCAAAAGACATAAGAGACACAGGTTTGAACCCTGGGTCTGGAAGGACCCATGGAGGAGGGCATGGCAACTGACTTCAGTACTGTTGCCTAGAGAATCCCATGGATAGAGGAGCCAGGTGGGCTACAGTCCATGGGGTCACAAAGAGTTAACTGAGGTGAGGCAATGGCACCCCACTCCAGTACTCTTGCCTGGAAAATCCCATGGACAGAGGAGCCTAGTCCAGGGCTGCAGTCCATGGGGTCGCTAAGAGTTGGAGACAACTGAGCGACTTCACTTTCACTTTTCACTTTCATACATTGGAGAAGGAAATGGCAACCCACTCCAGTGTTCTTGCCTGGAGAATCCCAGGGATGGGGGAAGCTGGTGGGCTGCCATCTACGGGGTTGCACAGAGTCGGACATGACTAAAGCGACTTAGCAGCAGCAGCAATCAGCATGCTGGCGTACACCAATATAGACAAAATTTGAAGAGTAAAATGCTACATGAAAAAAATGCATCCATTTGCTTTGTCATTAAAACTACATTAATAATTTGGGTATAATTTTTAATATTTATTCTAATAAGTTTCTTAATAGTTTAGCAAATCATTATTTAGCAAATTATTTTAATTTAGCTGCTTTTACAAAAATAAAAATAGTGGTTGTCTGAGGAGGCCTTACAAATAGCTGTGAAAAGAAGTGAAGCGAAAGGCAAAGGAGAAAAGGAAAGATATACCCATCTGAATGCAGAGTTCCAAAGAATAGCAAGGAGAGACAAGAAAACCTTCCTCAGTGATCAATGCAAATAAATAGAGGAAAACAATAGAATGAGAAAGACTAGAGATCTCTTCAAGAAAATTAGAGATACCAAAGGAGTATTTCATGCAAAGATGGGCACAATAAAGGACAGAAATGGTATGGACCTAACAGAAGCAGAAGACATTGAGAAGAGGTGGCAGAAGAACTATACAAAAAAGATCTTAATGATCCAGATAACCATGATGGTGTGATCACTCACCTAAAGTCAGACATTCTGTAGTCCAAAGTCAAGTGGGCTTTAGGAAGCATCATTATGAACAAAGCTAGTGGAGGTGATGGAATTCCAGTTGAGCTATTCAAGTCCTTAAAGATGATGCTGTGAAAGTACTGCACTCAATATGCCAGCAAATTTGGAAAACTCAGCAGTGGCAAAAGGACTGGAAAAGATCAGTTTTATTCCAATCCCAAAGACAGGCAATGCCAAAGAATGTTTAAACTACTGCACAATTGCACTCATCGCACATGTTTGGAAAGTAATGCTCAAAATTCTCCAAGGCAGGCTTCAACAGTACGTGAGCCAAGAACATCCAGATGCTCAAGTTGGATTTAAAAAAGACAGAGGAACCAGAGATCAAATTGCCAACATCCGCTGGATCACAGAAAAAAATAAGAGAACTGCAGAAAAACATCTATTTCTGCTTTATTGACTAAGCCAAAGCCTTTGACTGTGTGGATCACAACCAACTGTGGAAAATTCCTCAAGAAATGGAAATATGAGACCACCTTACTTGCCTCCTGAGAAATCTGTATGCAGGTCAAGAAGCAACAGTTAGAACTGGACATGGAACAATAGACTGGTTCCAAATAGGAAAAGGAGTATGTAAAGGCTACATATTGTCACCCTGTTTATTTAACTTACATGCAGAGTACATCATGAGAAATGCCAGACTGGATGAAGCACAAGCTGGAATCAAATTGCCGGGAGAAATATCAATAACCTCAGATACGCAGATGACACCACCCTTATGGCAGAAAGCGAAGAAGAACTAAGCAGCCTCTTGATGAAAGTGAAAGAGGAGAGTCAAACAATTGGTTAAAACTAAGACCATGGCATCTGGTCCCATCACTTCATGGCAAACATATGGGGAAACAATGGAAACAGTGACAGACTTTATTTTCTTGGCTCCAAAATCACTGCAGATGGTAAGTGCTGCCATGAAATTAAAAGACGCTTGCTCCTTGGAAGAAAATTTATGACCAACCTAGACAGCATATTAAAACGCAGAGACATTACTTTGTGGACAAAGGTTCATCTAGTCAAAGCTATGGTTTTTCCAGTAGTCATGTATGGATGTGAGAGTTGGACCATAAAGAAAGCTGAGCGCCGAAGAATTGATGCTTTTGAACTATAGTGTTGGAGAAGACTCTTGAGAGTCTCTTGGACTGCAAGGAGCTCAAACCAGTCAATCCTAAAGGAAATCAGTCCTGAATATTCATTGGAATGACTGATGCTGAAGCTGAAGCTCCAGTACTTTGGCTACCTCATGTGAAGAGTTGACTCATTGGAAAAGACCCTGATGCTGGGAGGGATTGGGGGCAGGAGGAGAAGGGGATGACAGAGGATGAGATGGTTGGATGGCATCACCAATTCGACGGACATGAGTTTGAGCAAGCTCTGGGAGTTGGTGATGGACAGGGAAGTCTGGGGTGCTGCAGTCCATGGAGTTGTAAAGTGTCCAACACAACTGAGCAACTGAACTGACTAACCAAAAAATATTATAGATCTTTTAAAAATATACATTAAAAGAGGAATATGTATTATTCCACTCAACTTCCATAAAGATGTTTTATATCTCAGTTCTAAGATGATCATAATCATCTACATAATGAAAGTTTTAGTAGCAAAAGCTTTTTTTTTTAATATAGTGATAAATGCCTAAGAACAGCCATTTATAGAGATAATACAATTTTAGGAAATGTGATAGCAATTACTTTAATATGTGACAATTCTTAAAGTTCACTCTATAAAGAGTCAACATTAATATATAATTAAAATGTTAAGATAGTGTTCGAGGGTTCTACTAATAAAGTTTTAGGAAGGAAAACACAGCTGTGTGACTATTTCCCAAACAATCCTTAAGAATGTCAAAGTAAGCAACCAAGAATTCAGAATATTAACCTATTAACTGACACATGCAGAATGAGAATCTCTTATGAGTCCAGTATTATGTCAAAGTCATAGCTATAAAAACCATGTAACCACGTGTGAGATGCACAAACACACACACACCTGTATCACATAATGGAAAAAAAGAAGAAAGAAAGTTAGTTGCACAATCGTGTCCAACTCTTTATGATCCCATGACTGTAGCCCACTAAGCTCCTCTGTCCATGGAATTCTCCAGGGAAGAGTACTGGGGTGGGTTGCCATTTCCTTCTCCAGGGTACTTCCCAACCCAGGGATCGAACCCAGGTCTCCTGCATTGCAGGCAGATTCTTTTATCAACTGAGCCACTAGGGAAGTACATATATAATATGAGAGACTTTATGAGTAGGGATTGAACGGGGTATGCTATATACTCAAAACAAGAGTCCAGCAAAGAGGGAGCTCATATAACCTGCAAAGGCCTCTAGGATTCATCATCATGTGATAAATAGGGAGGATTCTTTTTTTAATTAAAAAGTTTAACCTAGATAAAAGACATAAAGAATGGAGTTTTTTGGCCCAAAAAGTTTATGGGCCAAGGCAGAAATCCACTTTTCCGATGTGTATGTTGGAAAATAGGAAGCACAGTAAGATAAGCAGACAGAGGGCAGGCTACAGGGATTTTGAAGCTCAACAAATCAAGGAATCTTCCTAAGATCACAGAGCCAGTGAGGGCCTAAGCCAGGACACAGCCCACCAGGACTACTGCATTACTTGTTCTTACCCGCTCTAGCCTCAGATATATTTCACAAAATTTGCAGTTAGGAAAAAATTGTTTCCCACACAAACAACTATTTTGGGGGGTTAATGGTTCCATCACCATGAAAGCCTTTTCTTCAACTCCCTGCCCATATGATGGATCTTCTCTATCACACTTTAATCCAGCCAATTCCTATGGGGCAAGAAATCCTTTGTCACCTCCTCATCTTTGCTGGGTGCTGCTCCGTCTAGACAGCATGCCCTCCCTCTTCTTGGTTTCTGAACAAATTCTAACTTCCCTTCAAGGATAAACTCTCAGAATGTTCTGTTGCCCATCTCACTTCCTCTAAATCCACCCCAATGTTGGCTTTCTCTGAATCTTTCTAGTGTTTACAACTTACACCACATGACTGAGCTCTTAATTATATATTATTTTGTATTGTTCTCTAATGTTTACATCTCTCTGATTTATAGTTTCTTACTAAAAACATCATATATATAGGAATCACATTGTATTTTTTCCTGTGTTTGCCATAACTCTAGATAGGTATTATTTACCTTTATTACTCTTTCCCCTTTCCTTCAGTACTGTTTTACTTGAATGGTTCCACAGGTCAGATATACTGATGGCTAACAGGGGCAGTGGTTTCCAGATCCTCTCCTGGGAGAACTGAATAGGACATGAAACTAAGAACATCTTGTAAATTTCCAAGTCAGTTAACCTTTTCAAAATGATCTCACTGGACATGTTAGATAATACAGAGAGCTAAAATAACAAAGACTTTCCGCGCCCCACCCCACCCCCTGCTCATTTTTCTGTTTGAAACACAGAGAAATGAATTATGGGTTCTAAAATCTGAAATGTTCAATTCAGCCACTTCAGAAAAATAAGCAAATTAAAATGCAATGTTTATCTTAAAATTTGTTCCTAGTAGGATCCAAAATTTAAAATCAAGATGAGTCATAAGTTTTATCTTTATGTTTAATTCAAGGACCAGAAAGAGTCAAAGGTCAATAAGAGTTGAGCTGCTACAAACCGATATGCAAAGATGCATCTCCCTGGCAGTTCATAACACTCCTTCAGGCAAAAGAGTCTCAGGGTTACTCAGTTAGCAATGGCTTAATCCGCTGGAGAAGGGATGGGCTACTCACTCTAGTATTTGGGGGCTTCCCTTGGGGCTCAGCTGGTAAAGAAACCACCTGCAATGCAGGAGACCTGGGTTTGATCCCTGGTTGGGAAGATGCCCTGGAGAAGGGAGAGGCTATCCACTCCAGTATTCTGGCCTAGACAACTCCATGGACAGTCCATGGGGTTGCAAAGACTCAGACACGATGGAGCAACTTTCACTTTCACTTCAATCTGATATTTGAAGTGTTAGAATATAAGAGATTTCATTAGGAAAAGCATTGGATAAAGTGATAAGATCAAACTACCAACATCCACTGGATCATGGAAAAAGCAAGCAATTTCCAGAAAAACATCTATTTCTGCTTTATTGACTATGCCAAAGCTTTTGACTGTGTGGATCACAATAAACTACGGAAAATTCTGAAAGAGATGGGAATACCAGACTACCTGACCTGCCTCTTGAGAAACCTATATGCAGGTCAGGAAGAAACAGTTAGAACTGGACGTGGAACAACAGACTGGTTCCAAATAGGAAAAGGAGTATGTCAAGGCTACATATTGTCACCCTGCTTATTTAGCTTATATGCAGAGTACCTCATGAGAAATGCTGGACAGAAAGAAGCACAAGCTGGAATCAAATTGCTGGAAGAAATATCAATAACCTCAGATACGCAGATGATACCACCCTTATGGCAGAAAGTGAAGAGGAACTCAAAAGCCTCTTGATAAGAGTAAAAGAGGAGAGTGAAAAAGTTGGCTTAAAGCTCAACATTCAGAAAACAAAGATCATGGCATCTGGTCCCATCACTTCATGGGAAATAGATGGGGAAACAGTGGAAACAGTGTCAGACTTTATTTTTTGGGCTCCAAAATCACTGCAGATTGTGATTGCAGCCATGAAATTAAAATATGCTTTCTCCTAGGAAGAAAAGTTATGACCAACCTAGACAGCATATTCAAAAGCAGAGACAATACTTTGCCAACAAAGGTCCATCTAGTCAAGGCTATGTTTTTTCCAGTGGTCATGTATGGATGTGAGAGTTGGACTGTAAAGAAAGCTGAGAGGCAAAGAATTGATGCTTTTGAACTGTGGTGTGGGAGAAGACTCTTGAGAGTCCCCTGGACTGCAAGGAGATCCAACCAGTCCATTCTAAAAGAGATCAGTCCTGGGTGTTCTTTGGAAGGAATGATGCTAAAGCTGAAACTCCAGTACTTTGGCCACCTCATGCAAAGAGTTGACTCACTGGAAAACTCTGATGCTGGGAGGGATTGGAAGCAGGAGGAGAAGGGGATGACAGAGGAATGGACGGCTGGATGGCATCACTGACTCGGACATGAGTTTGAGCGAACTCTGGGAGTTTGTGATGGACAGGGAGGTCTGGCGTGCTGCAATTCATGGCGTCGCAAAGAGTCGGACACGACTGAGTGACTGAACTGAAAGTGATAACTATTGCCATTCTTGCAAAATGATTGGTGAAGTACCTTTCTACTTTACCATGTAAAAATTCTTGGACATACACAAGAATGGGGTAAGACAATTTAAAAGAAGGTTTTACAATGCTAACAGGTGCTTCCTTAACTCCTCCACTTAAGATTGACAGTTAATATACTCCTAAGAGGACATATCAGGGGCTTCCCTGATAGCTCAATTGGTAAAGAACTCACCTGTAATGAGGGAGACCTGGGTTTGATTCCTGGGTTGGGAAGATCCCCTGGAGAAAGGAAAGGCTACCCACTCCAGTATTCTGGCATGGAGAATTTCATGGACTGTGTAGTCCATGGGGTCTCAAAGAGTCAGACACAACTGAACCACTTTCACAAGAGGACATAAATTCTACATTTTATTCTCAGATTATAATTTGACATGTCAGGAGATACAGGAAGGTTCTGCTATATAAGAGCATTTATCTCACCACCTCCCATGGTATCTATGAGCCATACAGATGGATCAGACTCAGGCATTTTTCAGGCTGCAAGGAAAGGGGAGGTATGCTAAACAGAGCCCAAAGTTGAGGAGAAGAGACTGAGTTGGGGGAGGCCTAGATGGTTAGAATTTGCAGGGTCAAGACCAGGAGAGGAGGCACTATGTGGAGAGAGGGCACCTGAACCCTGGAGACCCTGCAGGCTGAGCACTGGCTGGCACACGTGTGTAAGGCCAAGGAAAGAACTAACAGAAAGGAGCGGAACAATTTCCAAAGATCACACAAAGCTGTGAGTAGTTCCTATTCCTGCCAACTTTTAGGGAGCAAAGAAACTCAGCACCAAAGTGGTGGGAGGACTGTTCAGGGAACTGCTACTTTTCATAAGAGGCCTCGTGCCACTATCTGACTTTCAAACTATGTGTTTATACAGTTTTGATTTTTTTTTTAAAAAAATGCTTAAAAACACTTATTAGAGCTTCACTATTCACAATAGCCAAAAGGTGGAATCAGCCCAAATGTTCACCAACAAATGAGTAAATAAACAAACCTTGGTAGAAGCACACAATGAAATATTATTAAGCCATAAAAAGGAATGAAGGGATAATTGTGGTGTCACATCACCAAGGTGGAGACATAGCCTGATCCTGAATTCCCCCCCTTCCACAGATAAATTTACAGCTATGCACAGAGCAGCTCTCTCTCAGAGAAATCCAGAAACTAGTTGAGTGACCCTTCCATTTCAGATGACAAAAAAATTATCCACATTGAAGCAGGTGAAAAAGGCTAAAAACAATCTCACCATAAACCCCACCTCCAGCCCCACCTCTGCAATCAGGAGTGAAGCTCCAAAGTCCAGCTTCTCCCTAAGGAGTGAAGGGCTTGGACTACAAATGTATCACTTCAACTTTTAAGGTTGCCACCCAAAGGTTCCCAAATCATCTACCTCTGAGAGCCAATGGAGTTTGCACCAGTCCCACAGGACTATAGAAAACATAGAGCAATTTTTAAATGGGTGTGCAAGTATTTCTCAAAGCTATCCCCCAGGCTCAGCCCAGGGGAAGCAGACAAAAAAACCTCCATCTCCCAGATTTTTTCTAGAAGGAATTTGAGGGCATATGTTACTAGCAGACATGGAAAAAATGTAAAGTCTCTATCCCCCCCTCAAAAAAAAATCTGTTTGAAACTAATAAATTCAGTGAAGTTGTAGGATAGAAAGTCAATATATAAAAATCGGTCACATTTTTTAAACATTAACAACAAACTGTGGGAAAGAAATTCAAAAAACAATCTCATTTACAAACAGCATCAAAAATAAAATACTTGGGAATAAATTCAACTAAGGAAGTGAAAGATCTATACACTGAAAACTATAAAGCACTGACAAAAGAAATTGAAAAAGACACAAATAAAAGAAAAGATACTTAGTGCTCATGGATGGGGAAAATTAATGCTGCTAAAATTCTTACTACTGAAAGTGATCTACAGATTCAATTCAATCCTTAGCAAAATTCCAGTAGAATTTTTCGCAGAAACAGAGCAAACAATCCTACTACTAGCATGGAACCACAGATTACCCCAAATGGATAAAACGATCTTGAAAAAGAAGAACAATGCTAGAGGCATGACAGGGCCTGATTTCAAAAGACATTACAAAGTTCCAGTAACCCAAATAGTACTATTAGCATAGATTAGTGAAACATAATAGAGAGCCCAGAAATAAACCCACAAATACATGGGCAATTAATTTTTGACAAGGCATGATATTACTTATATGTGAATCTTAAAAAAAAAAAAAAAAACTCAAACTCACAAGGGTGCTGGACGATGCCCGGGAGCGCTGACCCAGTGGCTTCCCTGAGTTCAGGACGGTGACTTGGGGTCCTTGCACAGGCTTGGCTGCGTTTTCTGGCCACACGGGTTCTGAAGGGGCTGGTGCCTCCTTAAGCCGCGGGTCTGGAAACACGCGGTGCCTGCTGGGAGCAGAGAAGGCTCTGCACCGCCCCCTGACGCGTCGAGGGGCGGTGCCAGTCGCGGCCACGCCCCCAGGCCCGACTTGGCCTGGCTTTCTTGGATATCCCGGAAGTCGGAAGCCAGAGACGTCTGTGTGGGTTCTGAGGTGCGGCTTTGTACTGGAGTCTTCCCCTCGTGACGTGGTGGTGAGTGTGGTGGTGGCAGTCTTGGCAGCTCAGACCCAGAAACTACCTTCCTCTTTCGTCATCTTCCCATGGAGCTGTGGCGCCTTCCTGCGCCCCCTGCCTGCCAGCCTTGCAGTGGGGTGACCCTAGCACAGGCTGTCGGTGCTTCTTGTACTGGTCTTAGGTTCCCAGAAGAGCCAAAGAATCTTATTTGGCCGTAAGTGGGGAATGAAGAGATGGCAGTGACTTTTGCCCGTCCCGAAGGCCTCAAGCCTTAGGCTGAATAGCAGCACCCCCGCTGGGCCGTCTAGTACCGACCCACCTCTTTGGCACCTGTTCACGGAGAAGGCAATGGCACCCTACTCCGGTACTCTTGCCTGGAAAATTCCATGGACGGAGGAGCCTGGTAGGCTGCAGTCCATGCGGTCGTAAAGAGTCGGACACGACTGAGCGACTTCACTTTCACTTTTCACTTTCATGCATTGGAGAAGGAAATGGCAACCCACTCCAGTGTTCTTGCCTGGAGAATCCCAGGGACGGGAGAATCTGGTGGGCTTCCCTCTTTGGGGTCGCACAGAGTCGGACACGACTGATGTGACTTGGCAGCAGCAGCAGCAGCATGGGCTGCCGTCAATGGGGTTTCGGTGGAGTCGCCTTTGGTGGTAAAAGACCTTCCTGTGATTTAGAGTCTCAACTCCTACCTACCTCTCTGTGTCTGTGGCGCTGGGCCTGCTGGTGGTGACCCTGTGGAGGCAGCTGGCCAGGGCAAAGGCCTGAGCGGGCCCCCTTCCGTGGTCTCCTGCTGCTGCTGCTGTGGTGACTATTGGCTGTATCCAGGGGCCCAGGGCCTGGGCTGCAGGTGGGAGCCCCTGGAGTGAAGGTGGAGGCCTACCTCTGCGGGAGCCATCCAGCCAAGCAGCAGGCATCACCCCCAGCCCAGACCCTGTGGACCTTTGGTTCAGTTCAGTTCAGTCTCTCAGTCGTGTCCAACTCTGCAACCGCATGGACTGCAGCACGCCAGGCCTTGCTGTCCATCACCAACTCCCAGAGCTTGCTCAAACTCATGTCCATTGAGTCGGTGATGCCGTCCAACCATCTCATCCTCTGTCATCCGCTTCCCCTCCCACCTTCAATCTTTCCCACCATCAGGGTCTTCAGCTGCTCTCTACCCGTCCTACCCTCCTCCTGGCCACCCCCAACGCTTTGATCAAGGACGTGTTGCTGTTGTGCAGAGCTAGTTCTGCTTGCTCTGTGGGTGCCTGGCCTAGGACTTGGTAGTGCTGGTCTGTGCCACCAACTCCCTCACCTGCTTCCTGACCACCAGTGTTCTAGTCAGGTCTCTCTATACTCGACATGCTCTTTGGAGCCTAATGGCGCTGGCAATCCTGAGCCCCCGTGTGTCCCCTGGTAGGTACCTCTTCCAGGTTGGCCCTTGTGTGGTGTTGTGGATTCTGTGTCTGGGCATGTTCCATGCGAGGGTAGCTGGCCAGCTCCTGGCTGCACTGGGAGGTTAGGAGGGGTGGGGGGAGCAGGGAGCATTTTTATTACAAAGAAAAAAATCAGACTCACAGAAACAGAGTAGAATGGTGGATGCCAGGTATTTTCATTATTTCAATGAAAACAGATTGGTGAAGAGTACAAACTTTGTTATAAAGTGAGTAAGTTCTGTGGGTCTAACATATAGCATGGTGATTATAGTTGATTAGACTGTACTGTGTATTTTAAATTTGCTAAGATAATAGATCTTAAGTGTTCTCACATGCACACAGACAAAAAATAAATATATAACGTGATGAGAGTGATGGATATATTACCTTGATTGTGGGAATCCTTTTATGATGTATATGGATATGAAATCATCATGCTGTACCCTTTAAATATATTTCAGTTTTGTCAATTATACCTCAGTAAAGCTGAGAACTAAGATCATGGCACTTGGTGCCATCACTTCATGGGAAATAGATGGGGAAACAGTGGAAACAGTGTCAGATTTTATCTTTTGGGGCTCCAAAACCATTGCAGATGGTGATTGCAGCCATGAAATTAAAAGATGCTTACTCCTTGGAAGGAAAGTCATGACCAACCTAGATAGCATATTCAAAAGCAGAGACATTACTTTGCCAACAAAGGTCCGTCTAGTCAGGGCTATGGTTTTTCCAGTGGTCATGTATGGATGTGAGAGTTGGACTGTGAAGAACGCTGAGCACCAAAGAATTGATGCTTTTGAACTGTGGTGTTGGAGAAGACTCTTGAGAGTCTCTTGGACTGCAAGGAGATCCAACCAGTCCATTCTAAAGGAGATCAGTCCTGGGTGTTCATTGGAAGGACTGATGCTGAAGCTGAAACTCCAGTACTTTGGCCACCTCATGTGCAGAGTTGACTCATTGGAAAAGACCCTGATGCTGGGAGGGATTAGGGGCAGGAGGAGAAGGGGACGACAGAGGATGAGATGGCTGGATGGCATCACTGACTCAATGGACATGAGTTTGAGTAAGCTCCAGAAGTTGGTGATGGACTGGGAGGCCTGGCGTGCTGTGATTCACGGGGTCACAAAGAGTCAGACACAACTGAGCAACTGAACTGAACTGAAAGCTGAGAAAGAAAAGGAATGAAATATTGATATATGCTCCAAAGTGGATGAACCTCAGAGTCATTATACCGAGTGAAAGAAACCAGACACAAAGGATTACATATTGTTAAATCCAGAGATCAAATACAGAATGGTGGTTGACAGGGGCTTGGAAGGGGAAGGAATTGGGAGGAACTGCTTAATGGATAGGGACTTTACTTTGGAGTGATGGAAATGTTTTGAAACTAGACAGAGGTGGTGGTTTTACAACATTGTTATTGCACTAAATGCCACTGAATTGTTCACTCCAAAATGGTTCTTTTTATGTTATGTGAATTTCATGTTCATAAGTCATTTTTAAAAGCACTTATTAGACAAAAGCAATAGATGCTGTGTGTAATCAAGCTTTAGATGTGAATTGCCACTCAGTTGAGCTCTAATTAAGCTTCGTAATAACCAACACAATTTATTTTCTCCAGAAATCTTGATGGGATGACTTTCAAAAGAGTAAATCCACAGTGAGTGCCAGTCGTCATTGCCAGAATATTAACACAAGAAAAGTTGCTAATTTGTTTGCAATTTAATGAAGAAACAAACATTGACGAGAGTGGGGAGGATTTGTTGACGTTGAATCTCTGCCACATTTGTACAGGGAAGCCTTAAAGCACCTTTATCTTTTAACAAAATGTAAATTTGCTTTTTGATTCAACACTGTTACCCTAACAAATGAGAAATTTCTCCTACTTTAAATTCAGCTGAAGATGAGAATTGTATCTTAGTGTATAATGAAGGAGAGCTATTTAGAAACATAAATGTAAATGTTCCGTGGCTTATGGTCAGTCCTTTGTTTTCAACAACTTATGCGTTTGGCTTCTCTAGCTTGTATTTGTATTCTGATTGTGAAGATTATTTCTGAATCTTTATTTTGTATATTGCCATGTCATTTAACATTTGAAAAGCTGGACGATATGATTGTGACTCAGCTGGTAAAGAATCCACCTGCAATGCAGAAGACCTGGGTTTGATCCCTGGGTTGGGAAGATCCCCTGGAGAAGGGAAATGCTACCCACTCCAGTATTCTGGCCTGGAGAATGTCATGGATTGTATAGTCCATTGGGTCACAAAGCACAGGACACGACTGAGCGACTTTCACTTATGATTCCTTTGGGTTGGGTTTTCTTTTGTTTGAATGCAAATCAAAATGACATGGAAACATTACGAGCCTTTCTGCAGTCTGCACTTTCCTTTATTTTTAACAAGATAAATCAAACATTAATTTCTTCCTTTGGATTACAATAAGGAGGCAACATGATGTGGAGTTTGGGAGTCAAGAGGACCTGTATTTGAACCTTGGTCCTGCCCCTTAAAAACTTACATTGCAGTGCACGTAATAGATCACTATAACTATTACCATTACCCAAAAAAGCAGACGTTTGAAGGAGAAAAGAAAGGAAATATTTGAGAAAGGAAGGAGAAAGAAAAAAATTAGGAAAATGAAAGGGAAAATGAGGAAAGAATAAATTAGAATTTCAAGAGAAGCTAATTGGTAATTTATGCAAGAATCCTGAATCTTTGCCTTGGTTATTCCTCTGATTTTACTGTTTGTTCTTCCTTTTCTTTGCTTTCCTCTCTGGGGATGTTACATAAAATATCTCATCATTTTCCATCTCCTCTTGGGTAATATTTTATGAATACACAGAATTCATTAGTGGGATAAAGGAGCAACAAGCCAGTGAGGAAAATATAACTAGATCATAACATAATGGAAAGGTAGTTGTTCAAGCCCAAAGACTTGGCTTTACAACTTTTTTTCTGACTGTTAAAGTCACTATTAATACATGACCCGCAGAAAGTTTAAAAACACAGGAAAGTACTAGGAAAAAGTTAAAATCACAGTAAATATGCCCACCCTGATATAACACAGGTAATTTTTTTTCCAGCCTTTTTTCCCCTAGTCTTTGGTCTCAGTCTGTAATGTAATACTGTCTTCTGATGTTTTAGTTTGCGTTATGTCATGAGCATTTTCCATGTCATTTTTGCCAAAAATGCCATTTTTATTGTATAGATATATCTTAGTTCCATTTAACATTAATAAAACGTTAATATCACCTTCTACGCCAACTCATACCCCCACCCCAAATGCATCCCCTCAGAATCCTGACAGAGCTGTAAAAGAAAGGTAATATGGGCTTTAAGAGTTGGGTATTGTTATATGTGTCTTAATTTTACAAGTAAAGACTAACAGTATATCTGAAAAATCTAAAAAGTTGGAAAAGATTGAGAAATAATACAGCCTTCTTCCCAACTATTATTTTACTCTTCTTAGTTTATTACACCTGCCATTTCAACATCAACTTCCATTGAAGCATAAGGAAAACTCTTCCCCTCAAGTTCTTTTTTGACTTAAATTTGTTCCTTGCTTTAGCAAAGGCAAGGCCATGTCCTCCAGAAGAGAAAGATCATTTTGGCCACAGACGTGCTCAGGCCTTGACTTTTCCTTAGTCAGGGAGGCAATTTGCCAATGAAATTAACTAAGTCACGTCTCAGCTGACTGCAAGTCAATAGTTTTCCCTCAAATTTGGTCCAGCTTAGCCCAGACCTGACATAAAAATTAAAATGAAAACAAATTCAGGTGCTATCTTGAGCTTTTGGGGTTTTGTTTATTTCAGAAAAGAAACTATGGAATGCACATCTTCTTAGTTCTATCTGGAGACAGGAAATAGGGAGAGGCATCTTAAATATTTCAACTCCCTTAACTATTTTAATCTCATAAATACTATGCACTAAATATTTGTTGACAAATGAGTGAATAAATGAATAAATTTTAGCCTTAAATAATGTAGAGTTTGGAAACCAGGGAATAGGAGTCAGTTCTTGTGAACCCCAGTGACAGGAGTGTTAAGTTGAGATAGTCATGAATGTCCATGTATGTTGCAAACAGCAGAGTAAACGGAGAGCCATAGACCTCAGACCACATTTTTTTAGCCATGCCAACTTGGGCAAATGACTCAAATTCAGTAAACCTGGTTTCTTACCAGTAAAACTGGGATAATATGAATTTAGGAAACTGTAAGTTTTAAAATGTGGTAATATGTGTAATACACGTTGCAGATTAAATACTCTTTTCCTCAGGAATTAAAATTGTTTAAATTTGTCAAGAACTTTTTAGGTGTAGATTAAGTTGTAATTATGTTTCAGGAACTCTTGATGCTACAGTTTAAAAAGTAGCATCAAGTAGCATACTTGTTTGTCTTTAATTTTTTTCCCTTTTTTTCCCCTTTGCTGGTTTCTTAAAAACAGAACAACTTTCACTATTCATGACATAGATAAAAGGCAGAATAATAATTAGGAGACTACTAGTATTTAATGTCAAGGACATTTGGCAGGTATTGATGAAATTTTGTGTTCAAACATTAATAGTTTTCATAAGTAAGGAGTCAACTTCAGAGTTATGCTTCCTTAATGAAATGATTACCACCAAATAATTTCAGAAACATATTTTATTAATAAAAGTATAATGAACAAAAACCAATTGTAATGCTGAAATTGATAAGGTGATATAAGTTTATTCAAAATAATTTTGCTTCCATTAACACCCTTACAAAGTGAATTTTTGTATTTTTCAAAATAAAGTGGAAATAAGCACCTAGACACACCCTCCCCAAGGACCTCACCCATCTTGAAGGCATGTAAACTCCTGCAGGAAGTCATCTAATATATAGTAAGAAACTATCCCCCAAAGTCTTGCAACAGTTAATTCATGTACTGTGCAAAGAATAGTCTTTGTGATAGTTTTTTCCCCAGATAGTTGCCATTATTTTTTCCTCCTGATACCATTCCCCCATCATACAGTGGAATGGATTTTTTATGTCATTCCCCCATGGAAAAGTGGAATTTTCCCTTCCTTCCCTTGAAACTGGGCTGAGTTGAGAGATTGGACTGACCAATAGAACACAGAGGAATGAAGCTCTGGGACTTTTGAAGCTAAGTAGTAGGTTGGTGCAAAAGTAATTGTGGTTCCGGACCATGAATTTTAAATCATTATAACTAGGCTCATGTTTTGATTATCACATTTTGCCAACAAGAAATGTTTGTTTATTCCTGTAGCATAAAAACTCATGCTTTGGAATTCAACAAACTCTTGGAAAGCATTTTCTGCCTCCTGCTGGTTGTAGAAATGTTTTCCCTGCCGAAAGCTATCAAGATGCTTGAAGAAGTGGTAGTTGGTTGGCAAGAGGTCAGGTGAAAATAGCGGAAGAGGCAAAACTTCATAGCCCCGTTCATTCAACTTTTGAAGCATTGGTTGTGTGACATGCCATTGGACATTGTCATGGAGAAGAATCGGGCCCTTTCTGTTGACCAATGCAGGCTACAGGCATTACAGTTTTTGGTGCATCTCGTCAATTTGCTGAGCATACTTCTCAGAGGTAATGGTTTCACCAGGATTCAGAAAGCTGTAGTGGATCAGACTGGCAGCAGACTACCAGTGACCATGACCTTTTCTTGGTGCAAATTTGCTTTGGGAAGTGCTTTGGAGCTTCTTCTCGGTCCAGCCACTGAGCTGGTCATCACCAGTTGACATATGAAATCCACTTTTTGTCGCACATCACAGTCTGATCAAGAAATGGTTGATAGTTGTTGTGTAGAATAAGAGAAGACAGCACTTCAAAACGATGATTTTTTTTTTTTTTTTTTTTTTTGCAGTCAGCTCATGAGGCACTCAGTTATCGAGCTTTTTCACCTTTCCGATTTGCTTCAAATGCCGAATGACCATAGAACGGTCAACACTGAGTTCTTCAGCAACTTGTTGTGTAGTTGGAAGAGGATCAGCTTCGATGATTACTCTCAATTGGTCATTGTCGACTTCTGATGGCCAGCCACTCCATTCCTCATCTTCAAGACTCTTGTCTCTTTTATGAAACTTGTTGAACCAAAATTGCACTGTACATTTGTGCCAAAGGAATCAAACTTCTCATGTGGTAGCTGGTTTCCTCTAGAGCATTTTAAGAGAAAGCAAAACCATACCAAGCTGTAAGGCTTCTAATTTTTAAGTCAGTACAAAGGTAATTGCAGTTTTGCATTGTTGGAATTTTGCCATTTGATATTGAAATGTATTCTTAAATAGTGTGGTTATGTTATACATCATTTTAATGCATGTTTCTAGCCTTTTGTGTTTTGCTAATGACTTATTACTTGCTGTTTATTTTAGATTTACTTTAAACTGTAGAGGACTTCCCTGGTGGCTCAGCTGGTAAAGAATCCACCTGCAATGCAGGAGACCTGGTTTTATTCCCTGGGTTGGGAAGATCCCCTACAGAAGGGAATGGATACCCACTCCAGTATTCTGGCCTGGACAGTTCCATGGACTGTATATATAGTCCATGGGGTCGCAAAGAGTTGGACACGACTGAGCGACTTTCACTCACTTAAACCAGTCAGATTCTTTACCAGCTGAGCTATGAGGGAAGCCTTGAGACTATAGAAATGATGTGAGCAAATTAGAGCGACTTTTTTATTCAAGTTCATTAACCGTTCCTGGGCAAAATGCATTGTTGATGTTTGGAGTTGTCTCTGTTGCTTTATGACCCATTTTGAACTCAAATAAAAAAGTGTGTTCTGAGGTAATGCTCAAGTGAAGGTAACGTATGTTGTCATGTCTCATAAATGTATTTTTTATCATCGTTAAATATTTATACATTTGTATCTTTTTGTATTGAATTTTTTAGCCTTAGTTGGTGACAGTGAATTAGAAATTAAGTCTAAAATCTTTAGACGTTTTTCAGCCTGACATGTCATTGATTAATGTAAATATTTAGAGTTTAGAAAGCACTAAAAAAATGACAACTTTATCTAGAAAGCAAGGTAAACTATTGCATAGTTACAATTGGTGTCTAACTAATGTAATTGCAATCAATTATCCTGTCAGTATCTTTTCTTTTTAAGGGAACCAGATATTGTGTTTTTATTTTCTGATAATCTTCATTTTATTGTTCTACTTCAAAGGGCATTTGACTTCATTTTCAGACACACACTAAGAATAGATAAGTTCTCAAATAAGCCTGAGGTTTGGGGACAAGAGCTTGAATTCACCTCCTCCCATATAAATACCAAAATCACGAGTAACTGCAAAAAAAAAAAAAAGAGTAAAAAGATATTCTATATCTAAAGATGAAGAAGATGAAGAAGAAACCACAGCAAGAGGGTAAGAAGGGCATACTCATAATATTATCAAATCCCATACCTCCCAGGTGGGCAACCCACAAACTAGAGAAGCCCCCAGAGCACTTGACTTTGAAGGGCAAAGGGGCTTGAATCATAGCTTGAAAGAAAAGCTATGACACACCTAAACAGCATTTTAAACACCAGAGACATCACTCTGTCAACAAAGGTCCATCTAGTCAAAGCTATGGTTTTTCCAGTAGTCATGTATGGATGTGAGAGCTGGACCATAAAGAAGGCTGAGCCCTGAAGAATTGATGCTTTTGAACTGTAGTGCTGAAGAAGACTCTAGAGAGTCCCTTGGACTGCAAGGAGATCAAAGCAGTCAATCCTAAAGGAAATCAACCCTGAATATTCATTGGAAGGACTGATGCTGAAGCTGAGGATCAATACTTTGGCCATCTGATGCAAAGAGCCAACTTATTGGAAACAACCCTGGGGGTGGGAAAGATTGAGGGCAGGTGAAGATGAGGGTGACAGAGAATGAGGTGGTTGAATGGCATCACCAACTCAATGGACATGAATTTGAGCAAACTCCAGGAGATAGTGAAGGACAAGGAAGCTTGGCGTGCTGCAGTTTATGGGGTTGCAAAAAGTCAGACCCTACAGAGCAACTAAACAACAACACAGTCATAAAACGAGAAGTTGGCAGTAACACAATTAATGTGTGGGATTTTAACATCTCATTTTCATCAATGGACAAATCATTCAGACAGAATAAGGAAACACAAGCCTTAAATGACACAGTAGACCAGCTCTACTGAATTGAATATTCCATTCAAAGGCAGCAGAATACCCATTGTTCTCAAGAGATCATAGAACATTCTCCAGGATAGATCACATGCTAGGCCAAAAAGCAATCCTAGGTAAATTTAGGAAAATGAAGATCATATCATGCATAAATTCTGACCACAATGATACGAGATTAGAAATCAGCTACAAGAAAAATTTCAAAGAAACACAAACACAATGCTAAACAACATGCTACAAAATAACCAGTGGATCACAGAGGAAATCAAAAAATATGTAAAGATAAATGAAAACAATACCACAATCTAAAACCTATCAGTTTAGTTCAGTAGCTCAGTCATATCCAACTCTTTGCGACCCCATGGACTATAGCACATCAGGCTTCCCTGTCTATCACCAGCACTGGAGCTAGTGCGAACTCATGTCCATCAAGTCAGTGATGCCATCCAAACATCTCATCCTCTATCATCCCCCTTTCCTCCTGCCTTCAGTCTTTCCCAGCATCAGGGTCTTTTCCAAAGAGTCAGTTCTTTGCATCAGATGGCCAAAGTATTGGAGTTTCAGCTTCAGAATCCGTCCTTTCAATGAATATTCAGGACTGATTTCCTTTATGATTGACTATTTTGATCTCCTTGCAGTCCAAGGACTCTCAAGAATCTTCTCCAACAAGTCAGTTCAAAAGCATTAATTCTTAGGTGCTCAGCTTTCTTCATGGTCCAACTCTCACATCCAGACATGACTATGACTTCACTTAACTTTACTCTGCTTTACTGGAAAAACCATGGCTTTGACTAGACAAGCCTTTGTCGACAAAGTAATGTCTCTGCTTTTTAATATGCTATCTAGGTTTGTCATAGCTTTTCTTCCAAGGCCTAAGTGTCTTTTAATTGCATGGCTGTAGTGACCATCTGCAGAGATTTTGGAGCCCAAGAAAATAAAGTTGGTCCCTGTTTCCATTGTCTCCCATCTATTTGCCATGAAGTGATAGGACTGGATGCCATGACCTTAGTTTTTTGAATGTTGAGTTTTAAGGCGGTTTTTTCACTCTCCTTTCATCTTCATCAAGAAGCTCTTTAGTTCCTCCTCACTTTCTGCCATAAGGGTGGTGTCATCTACTTATCTGAGGTTATTGATATTTCCCCCGGCAATCTTGATTCCAGCTTTTGCTTCATCCAGCCTGGCATTTCACATGATATACTCTGCATATAAGTTAAATAAACAGCATGACAATATACAGCCTCAATATACTCCTTTCCCAATTTGGAAACAGTCTATTGTTCCAGGTCTGCTTCTAACTGTTTCTTCTTGATCTGCACACAGATTTCTCAGGAGGCAGGTCAGGTGGTCTGGTATTCCCATCTCTTGAAGAATTTTTCATAGTTTGTTGCAGTCCACAAGTTAAAGGTTCTGGCATGGTCAGTAAAGCAGAAGTAGATGTTTTTCTGAAACTTTCTTGCTTTTGCTGTGATCCAATGGATGCTGGCCGTTTGATCTCTGGGTCCTTTGCCTTTTCTAAATCCAGCTTGAACATCTGGAATTTCATGGTTCACATACTGTTAAAGCCTGGCTTGGAGAATTTTGAAGATTACTTTGCTAGCATGTGAGATGAGTGCAGTTGTGCAGTAGTTTGAGCATTCTTTGGCATTGCCTTTCTTTGGGATTGGAATGAAAACTGACCTTTTCCAGTCCTGCTGAGTTTTCCAAGTTTGCTGGAGTATTGAGTGCAGCACTTTCACAGCATCATCTTTTAGGATTTGAAATAGCTCAACTGGAATTCCATCACCACCACTAGCTCTGTTCATAATGATACTTCCTAAGGCCCACTTGACTTTGCATTCCAGGATATCTGGCTCTAGGGGAGTGAACACACCATCGTGGTTATCTGGGTCATGAAGATTTTTTTTTTTTTTGTATAGTTCTTCTGTGTATTCTTGCCACCGTTTCTTAATATCTTCTGCTGCTGTTAGATCCATACAATTTCTGTCCTTTATTGTGCCCATCTTTGCATGAAATGTTCCCTTGGTATCTCTGATTTTCTTGATGAGATCTCTAGTCTTTCTCATTCTGTTGTTTTTCTCTATTTCTTTGCACTGATCACTGAGGAAGGCTTTCTTGTCTCTCCTTGCTATTCTTTGGAACTCTGCATTCAGATGGGTGTATCTTTCCTTTTCTCCTTTGCTTTTCACTTCTTTTCTTTTCACAGCTATTTGTAAGGCCTCCTCAGGCAACCATTTTGCCTTTTGGCATTTCTTTTTCTTGGGGATGGTCTTGATCACTGCCTCCTGTACCATGTCATGAACCTCTGTCCATAGTTTTTCAGGTACTCTATCAGCTCTAATCCCTTGAGTCTATTTGTCTCTTCTATTGTATAATCGTAAGGGATTTGATTTAGGTATTACATAAATGGTCTAGTGGTTTTCCTACTTTCTTCAATTTAAGTCCAAATTTTGTAATAAGGAGTTCATGATCTGAGCCACAGTCAACTCCCAGTCTTGTTTTTGCTGATTGTATAGAGCTTCTCCATATTTGCTTGCAAAGAATATAATCAGTCTGACTTCGGTATTGGCCATCTGGTGATGTCCATGTGTAGAGTCATCTTTTGTGTTGTTGGAAGAGGGTGTTTGCTATGAACACAACTATGGGACACAACAAGAGCAATTCTAAGAGGAAACTGTATAGCAGTACAGTCTTACCTCAGAAAACAAGAAAAATATCAAATAGACAACCTAGCCTTACACCTAAAGCAACTAGAGAAATGAGAACAAACAAAACCCAAAGTTAGTAGAAAGAAAAAAATTCATAAAAATCAGAGCAAAAATAAATGAAGTAGACACTAAAGAAAAAAAAATAGAAAAAATCAGCAGACCTAAAAGCTGGTTCTTTGAAAAGATAAACAAAATTGATAAAAATTTAGCCAGACTTATTAAAAAACAAAGCGGGGGCCCAAATCAATAAAATTAGAAATGAGAAAGGAGTAATTACAACTGATATCACAGAAATACAAAGTAGCATAAGAAACTAGTATAAACAACTATATCTCAATAAAAAGAACAACCTGGAAGAAACACAATTAGAAAGGTACAATCTTCAAAGATGAACCAGAAAGATATAGAAAATATGTACAAGCAAGTTACAAGTCCTGAAATTGAATATCTAATTTTAAAACTCCCAATAAATAAAAGTCTAGGACTAAGTGGCTTCACAGTAGAATTCTATCAAACATTTAGAAAAGAGGTAACACCTATCCTTATCAACTATTATAAACAACTGAAGAGGAAGGAACACTTCCACATTCATTCTATAAGACCTGATACTGAAACCAGATAAATATATCACCAAAAAAGAAAATTACCAGCTAATATCACTGATGAACATAGACACAAAGAACTCAACAAAATACTAGCAAACTGAATCCAACAGTACATGAAACATATAATACACCATGATCAAGTGGGATTTATCCTAGGGATGCAAGGATTTTTCAATATACACAAATCAATCAATGTGATACACCACATTAATAAATTGAGAATAAAAAACAGAGATGATCGTCACAATAGATGAAAAAAATGTCTCCTAAAATTCAACATCTTTTTATAATTTAAAAAAAAAATACTCTCCAGAAAGTATGCGTAGAGGAAACATACCTTGACATAATAAAGGCCATATAAGACAAACCCACAGCTAACATCATACTCCCTGCTGAAAACCTGAAAGCATTTTTCTCTAAAATCAGAATCAAAAAAAAGGATGTCCACTGTAACCACTAAAACCAATGAAACTATGCTTTATTCAACATAGATTTGGTAGTCATAGTCACAGCAATCCGAGAATAAAAAGGAATAAAAGGAATCCAAACTGGAAAAGAAGAAGTAAAACTGCCATGTTTCTGGGTGACATGATTCTATACATAGTAAAGCCTAAAGATGCTATCAGAAAGCTACTAGAGCTCATCAATGAATTTGGTAAAGTTGCAAGATATAAGATTAATACATAGAAATTTGTTGCATTTCTATACACTAACAATGAAAGCTCAAAAAGAGAAATTAAGGAAATGATCCCATTTACCATCACATCAAAAAGAACAATATCTAGGAATAATCCTACCTTAGGAGACAAAAGACATAAATTCCAAAACTGTGAGACACCAATAAAAGAAATTGAAGATGATGCAAACAGAAGGAAAGATACACCAAGTTCTTGGATTGATGGAATCAATATTGTCAAAATGACTGTACTACCTAAGGCAATCTACAGATTCAGTGCAATCCCTGTCAAATTACCAATGGCATTTTTCAAAATGTTTAAGTGTGTATGAAAACACACAAGAAAGACCCAAGTAGCCAAAGCAGTCTTGGGAAAGAAAAATGGAGTTAGAAGCATCAAGCTCCCTGACATCAAACTATGTGCCAAAGCTACAGTCATCAAAAGTACAGTATGGTACTGAAACAAAAATAGAAATACAGATCAATGGAACAGGATAGAAAACCTTTCAATAAATGGTGCTGGGAAAACTGGCCAGCTACATGTGAAAGTATGAAATTAGGACTTCCTTGGTGGTCCAGTGGTTGAGAGTTTGCCTGTCAGTGCAGGGGACACAGGTTCTGTCTCTGGTCTGGGAAAATACCACATGCCAAGGAGCAATTAAGCCTGTGCATAACAACTACTGAACCAGGGCTCTAGAGCCTATAAGCCACAACTGCTGAGCCAGCACATTATACAACTACTAAGGCCTGAGCACGTGCAGCCCATGCTCCACAAGAGAAGTCAGTGCAATGAGAAGCCCATGGACCACAAGAAAGAGTAGCCTCTGCTTGCCGCAACTAGAAAAAGCCCATATGCAACAATGAAGACCCAGAGAAGCCATAAAAAATAAATACCTTTTTTAAAAAAAGAATAAAATTAGAATATTCTCTAATACCATATACAAAGAGAAACACAAGATTTATTAAAGACCTAAATGTAAAACCAGATATTATGAAACTCCTAGAGAAAAACATAGGCAGAACATTCTTTGACAGAAATTGCAGTAGTATTACTTGGGTCCACCTCCTGTAGTAAAGGAAATAAAAACAAAAATAAACAAACAGGACCAAATTAAACTGAAAAGCTTTGCACAGGAAAGGAAATCATAAAACAAAAAATAACTTACAGAAGGGGAAGAAATATTTGCAAATGATGCACCTGACAAGGGATTAATCTCCGAAATATATAAACAGCTCGTGCAACTCAGTCTTAACACCACCTAATAAACCAATCAAAAATGGCAGAAGATCTAAGTAGATATATCTCCAAAGAAGACATTCAGATGGCCAACAGGCACATGAAAAGATGCTCAACATCACTAATTATTCAGTTCAGTTCAGTTCAGTTCAGTCGCTCAGTCGTGTCCAACTTTTTGCGACCCCATGAATTGCTGCATGCCAGGCCTCCCTGTCCATCATCAACTCCCGGAGTTCACTGAAACTCATGTCCATCGAGTCAGTGATGCCATCCAGCCATCTCATCCTCTGTCGTCCCCTTCTCCTCCTGCCCCTAATCCCTCCCAGCATCAGAGTCTTTTCCAATGAGTCAACTCTTCTCATGAGGTGGCCAAAGTACTGGAGTTTCAGCTTTAGCATCATTCCTTCCAAAGAACACCCAGGACTGATCTCCTTTAGAATAGACTGGTTGGATCTCTGATCTCCTTTAGAATGGACTGATTGGATCTCCTCGCAGTCCAAGGGACTCTCAAGAGTCTTCTCCAACACCACAGTTCAAAAGCATCAATGCTTTGGCACTCAGCTTTCTTCACAGTCCAACTCTCACATCCATACAAATCAAATCTGCAGTGAGGTATCACCTCACAGAGGTCAGAATGGTCATCATCAAAATGTCTGCAAATAATAAATGCTGAAGAGAATATGGAAGAAAAGAAACCCTCCTACACTATCCTTGGGAATGTAAATTGGCATAGCCATTATAAGGAACAGTATGGAGGTCATTTAAAATACTGAAAATAGAACAACAAAGTGATCCTACAGTCCCACTCTTGGACATACAGCTGGAGAAAACTCTAATTCAAAAAGATAAATGCACTCAAATGTCCATTGCAGCGCTATCTACAATGTCGAAGACATGGAAGCAACCAAAGAGTTTACTGACAGATGAATGGATAAAAAAGATGTGATATATATACACACAATGGAATATTACTCAGCCATTAAAAAGAATGAAATAATTTCATTTGCAGCAACATGGATGGACCTTGAGATTATCGTACTAAGTGAAGTAAACCAGACAGAGAAAGACAAATATCATATGATAAATGTTTTTATGTGGAATCTTCAAAAAAAATGATATAAGTGAGCTTATTTAACAAAAGAGCACTAGACTCACAAACATAGAAAACAAGTTTATGTTTACCAAAGGGTTAAAGGGGGGATAAATTAGTAGTTTGGAATTAAAAAATACACACTGTGCTAGTGGTAAAGAACTCAACTGCCAATGGAGACATGAGATGCAGGTTTGACTCATTGGTTGGGACTATCTGGAGAAGTCCATGGCAACCCACCCCAGTATTCTTGCCTGGAGAATCCCAGGGACAGAGGAACCTGGTGGGCTGCAGTCCACAGGGTCACAAAGAGTTGGACATGACTGAAGCGACTTAGCACACACATATATAAAATAGATAATCAGTAGAACCTACTGTATAGCACAAGGAACTATACTCAGTGTCTTGTAATAACCTGTAATGGAAGAGAATGTTAAGGTAGCTTTGGCACCTAAGGATTCAGATTTTATTTTTTTAATTAAAATAATATTGAAATATAGTTGGTTTATATTGTAAATTAACTATATATTTTACATATATATGAATTCAGTTATATATAGTTATTCAGTTTTATATATATATTCTTAGGGATTCATATATATTATATATATAGTTGATTTACAATATTTCAATATTGTTTCAGTTTTAAAAAGCTGAATACTTAGGTACCAAAGCTGCCCTATGAGTTTGAACTTTGGAGGAAAAAAAAAAGAATAGATAAGCCTGGGCTTGCTGAGATAGGTTAATCTAAGTATATTAAGTTTGCATTTTTGTAGTCACCTCACAGTCTTTCTTAACATCTTTCAAATCAAGGTTGAAAACTAAAGTTGTTTTAATCCACTGTGTTCCCAGATAGTAGAAAGAACTTCCAAGCTTCCTTTCTTTTATGTTTTAATTTTTTTTGGTAACTTCTGCCTCCAAAATCGTAAACCATTTGGACACTGTGCTTACTGGTTTAAATACTTTAGGTCTTGGTAGAGGTGCTGTTTGTCTCTACAATTTCTTCTCTGTCATGTGTGAAGCACAAGAGAGAATGAACATATAACTTTTGTTTTGAAATCGATCTGAGAGTAGATCCACTTCAAAAGCTTAGGGTCCAGCTTTGAAGTTTACTTCACTTCAAAAGCTTTGCCTTGAAGTGTGTTATAGAAAGAAATGCACACCAAGATATCCTGAATTTTAAGGTTTATTGAGAATTACTTCCTGTAGAGAAAAATAAAAACAAAATAATAAACGAGGGAAAACCAGCCTGAAAGTAAACTTGAAGAGAGGTAGAAATAAATTTTTTTCTTTAACCAAAAAAAAAAATTCATATGTTTATTTTGCGTAAGTTTTAGCCTACTTTTTCTTCAAGGCTTATTCTACTAATAATTAAAAAAAAATTTTCATTCTAAATAAAATAATATTGTAAACAGTTTGAGTATTTTTTAATCTAATAAAATTTAAAATAGTATTAAATAAAGACCACAACTTGGAGTCAAGGATAATAAAGAATAGTGCTATTTCTCTTTGTCATGTAAAAAGTTTAAAGTGTTACTTTATGAAATAAGGAACAGAAAAAGATGTAGTATAAAAGATACCTGTCATTTTATTTTCTTTAGAAGTTTCACTTAAACAAAGGCACTTCCTTAAAGGTAAGGTGTTTTCTGTTTTATTCACTGATGTATATATTTCACTAGATTAATGCCAGCCACATTGTAGGTACTCAAAGATCGTTTACTAAATAAATGAATGCATCATGAGTGAACCAGAGAGGATACAGAGCCTCAGAATTTTTTTTCCTTTCATCTGCAAATTCAGATAATAATACACATTTCATGTGACTAGCACTTTCACTTTGATACCCTTCAAACTATCAGTTCCATTCTTTAGTTCAATTCAGTTCAGTTGCTCAGTCATGTCCAATTCTTTACGACCCCATGAATTGCAGCACACCAGGCCTCCCTGTCCATCACCAACTCCCGGAGTTCATCCAGACTCATTTCCATCGAGTCAGTGATGCCATCCACCCATCTCATCCTCTGTCGTCCTCTTCTCCTGCCCCCAATTCCTCCCAGCATCAAAGTCTTTTCCAATGAGTCAACTCTTCGCATGAGATGGCCAAAGTACTGGAGTTTCAGTTTTAGCATCATTCCTTCCAAAGAAATCCCAGGGCTGATCTCCTTCAGAATGGACTGGTTGGATCTCCTTGCAGTCCAAGGGACTCTCAAGAGTCTTCTCCAACACCACAGTTCAAAAGCATCAATTCTTCAGCGCTTAGCCTTCTTCACAGCCCAACTCTCACATCCATACGTGACCACTGGGAAAAACATAGCCTTGACTAGACAGACCTTAGTCGGCAAAGTAATGTCTCTGCTTTTGATATGCTATCTAGGTTGGTCATCACTTTTCTTCCAAGGAGCAAGCGTCTTTTAATTTCATGGCTGCAGTCACAATCTGCACTGATTTTGGAGCCCCCAAAAATAAAGTCTGACACTGTTTCCACTGTTTCCCCACCTATTTCCCATGAAGCAATGGGACCAGATGCCATGATCTTCGTTTTCTGAATGTTGAGCTTTAAGCCAACTTTTTCACTCTCCTCTTTCACTTTCATCAAGAGGGTTTTGAGTTCCTCTTCACTTTCTGCCATAAGGGTGGTGTCATCTGCATATCTGAGGTTATTGATATTTCTCCCGGCAATCTTGATTCCAGCTTGAGTTTCTTCCAGTCCAGCGTTTCTCATGATGTACTCTGCATAGAAGTTAAATAAGCAGGGTGACAATATACAGCCTTGACATACTCCTTTTCCTATTTGGAACCAGTCTGTTGTTCCATGTCCAGCTCTAACTGTTGCTTCCTGACCTGCATACAGATTTCTCAAGAGGCAGGTCAGGTGGTCTGGTATTCCCATCTCTCTTAGAATTTTCCACAGTTTATTGTGATCCACACAGTCAAAGGCTTTGGCATAGTCATTCTTAGACATATACTTTTAACTATAGACAATCTTGCACATGTGAACAAAAAGAATTTCTGTAGCAACATAAAATACTAATAGCCAAACTGAAAACAACTAAACCATACCTTGACTGAAGAGCAGATAGATAAATTGTAGTATAATTATATAAATGGAATAACTTATAGCAATGACAATTCATGAATAAAATCTATGTATTTTGGCTAAATCTTTATAATATTAGATTTAGAGATATAAGCAAACTCATAAGGACTAGTACTACTTTGTTTTAATTAAAGTTTGAAAGCAAATTAAACTTAAAATGTTGAAGTATTTGCAAGTATTAAAACTGAAAAGTAAGGCAAGGAATGATAAGCACAGAAGTTCAAAATAGTTTCAACAGGATGGGAAAAAACAAATGGAGGAAATAAAGAGAAGCATAACAATGAAAGTTGTACCAATACCCTTGAATTGAATCCTGGATAGGAGGGTACCAATTATATTATTAAATAAATGAATCTAAAGGCCAATGATTAAACTGTGTAATAAACAAGGATGATCACTGATGTCAGGGCTGTACACTGACCATGCTAATTTAGAAAAGAAAATAATAGAAAAAGGGTTAAATTTTTTTATAAGGTTGCAAAAGTCAAATATCTTGTGAAAATTATCAAATCATATATAATCAGAAATATTAAGAAATCATTTGAGTTATTTTTACTCTAAGAATAAATACATATGTGCATTTAAAGGCAGAATATTGTTAACTTTAAGATAAAATCAATTTATTTTCATAATTTTAACTTTAAGTGTCAAACTTTTTTCTGTTTGTTGTTTTGTTCAAAATGGTAAATTTTGATTGGTCCTTTTCTAGAACCAATAATCTTAAATTAATATGTGTTGGAAAGAGCTTCCACATATTAGTCCAAAATCTGCCCTTTGCAGTTTCTCTGTTGCTCAAGTTCCGTGTTTTGGTATGCTTCCATACTTACTTGAAACAACCTTGCTTCTAGATTTCTGCCTTCTCCTTTATAAATCTTACTCTGAGTACCCTAACACTCCTAAAAGATTGCTGTCTTTTATGAATCCTTGTCTGCACCAGTGGGCTGATCATTTAAATTTTTAATTGAACTTATATGCTCATTCCTGGCCTCCTCAACTACATTATAAGCTACTTGAGGGCTACAGACTTACATGTTTATATCTCATATTTGGAGTGTCAGACACTCCCGTTTCCTCCTATCCAAGTTCTTCCCAGTAAAGAAAGGATCCTGGAAGATGTATAGATATATAAAATCCAGTTTTATTAGTGATGATCTAATAACTTAAAAAAACTGATAAAGCTAGGTTGGAGAATGTAACTGAAACCTGAGGCCACACTGGGAGCTCTTGAAAACAGTTGAGTCTTCAAAGTATTTGCAGCTAGAGAAAATGGAAAATGTCAGACTTTCCCTCCTCTGTCCTTGGTCTCTTAAAAAGCCCCTCACAAGGGTGCTGTGGTGTGGAAAATAGTCGTGCAGGACCATCCTGCGTGAGCACAGAGTACAGGCACTTCCCAAGAGGGAGATTTCCCACTGTCAGGTAACAGCCCCAACCAATAAAATTGTTAGTCCATCTAATTAGGTGAAAAGAGAAAGAAACTGAAGTGTTCACTGCGCCAGTCCCACGTTCGCTGGGAAAGGAGTAGCACTCTTCCCTGGTAGAAATACCAGGGAGAACATGAGCATCCTCTGTTGAATGAATGGATGAAATGAAAATGTTCATGAGACAAAAGGCAAATTGTGATAAGGGATGCCCCTGTACAAAGAGAAATAAACACAGATATTCTTGATGCAAATGATACCTGACCTACAATCTTATTGGTCCCTTGTACAACAGCTGCAAATCAAAATAGTGTACACTGGGCTGGTATCCTATATACATACAATATTATAAACTGAATTTTCATGTCTGAAAACAGTTTATATCTAAAGAAATGAATATAAACCACAAACATGTTTTTACAAATAACTGAATATAAAGCTAAGTATAAATATTGCTAAATCCTAAAGGAAATCAATCCTGAATATTCATTGGAAGGATAGATGATGAAGCTGAAGCTCCAATACTTTGGCCACCTGATGAGAAGAGGCGACTCATTAGAAAAGACCCTGATGCTGGGAAAGATTGAAGGCAGGAGGAAAAGGGGATGACAGAGGATAAGATAATTGGATGGCATCACTGACTCAATGGACATGAGTTTTGAGCAAGCTCCGGGAGATGGTGAAGGACAGGAAAGCCTGGCATGCCGCAGTCCATGGAGCTGCAAAGAATCGGACACGACTGAGACACTGACCAACAGCAACAATGACTATTGCAGGGCTTGGCGGGGGAAGGTTCTCTAACTGATCTGAACTAGGTGAGACTTTCTCAGGTATATGTCCAAGAATATGTCTCTTTCCTGATCAGTCTTCCCTACATCAGACAAAGACATTCTTTTCCTCCAAGGAACTTTGATCCGCATTCCATCTTTTCTACAGTTATCATTGCCCATGCAATGTTCATAAATGTGTTCAAAAGTTTTTGAAAAGTAAATGGTAAGAGAATGAGAGAGTGGAGGAGGGAAGAGATGGCAGTTTCCATAGTGACTTCTTTACTGTGCCCAGTAGATGTATTTAGTGGAACAGTCATTCATTCCGCGTCACATTCTTTAGACTGTCATCCATAAATAAGAGTTAGGATCAGTATTATAAATAGCATAAAAGCAGAAGTGGAGGGACTCTTAGGTCAAACTATTTATGAATGTCCTATGCCAGTAAGTGACTTAAGATGTGCATATTTGTTCATTTCCTAGTCTCTTTTTTATTTAATTGACTAAAATGTTTTAAATGGAAAATTATACATATTTATGCCTTTTAGGCACCAAAAAATAATGACTCTTAGTTTCTCATTTCTAGTAAAGTAATAAATCCCACAATCTATTTGAGGTGGAGAGAGAGGAGTTTCAAATATCTTCAGCTGATGGTGAAGTAGCCATATGTATAAAGCCAAGGGATGTAAAAAAAAAAAAGAAAAAAAGTGATAGCATCAATAGGTCCTTCTGTGTCATTTAGCTTCACGGGGGTAAGTGATCAAATAAATACAGAACTGGAATCAGAGTGGTATCATTAAGTTTTCCACCCTTCACAGTTTTGTGGCAGCCATCTACCATAGCAAAAGAGGGAGAGGAGTTAGTGACTTAAATCAACTTATAAGCTCTGTCAAAAGTAAGAATATAATCACCTATTTGCAGTTCTTAAGCTTTTTGTCTTGTTCGGTAGAACTCTTCAGCTGGGTTATTTATAGGGTATGCCTTTCCTAAGAGGACAATTCTTTACATTCAGGCACAAAGAAAAGCAATATTAGAACCAGCAATGACAACAATGCTATGTAAACATCAATTTAGTAATTTTCTCCTATAGATTACCAGTTTTATCATAGAAATTCTTTAAGTACTTACAGAAGTAGAAAATATCTCCACTGGATATTGTAAGGGAAGACAATAAGGAAAGCACAGAATCTCCAAGGAGTTTACAAACTAGTCCAAAAGTGGTAATACAAAAGTATGACAGCTGGCATTTATGGAAACTGAAAGATAATCTAAGAAATAACACCTTCATTAAAGAGGAAATTTTAAGGAAAATTATTAAATGCTAAGCACTGAGTAATACCGAAGACACTGCATGCCAATATCTGTGGGATATCACTAAAGCAGTACTCAAAGAAATTTTATATGTGCTACTATATTCCCTGGTGGCTCAGACGGTAAAGCGTCTGCCTGCAATGTGGGAGACCCGGGTTCAGTTTCTGGGTTGGGAAAATCCCCTGGAGAAGGAAATGGCAATCCACTCCAGCACTCTTGCCTGGAAAATCCCATGGACGAAGGAGCCTGATAGGCTACAGTTCATGGGGTCACAAAGAGGCGGACACAACTGAACGCCTTCACTGTATAGCACAGGTAACTCTACTCAATATTCTGTAATGACCTATATGGAAAAGGATATAAAAAAGAATAGAGTAGGTATGTATATGTATGCCTGATTCACTTTTCTGTACAGCAGAAACTAACACAACATTGCAAATCAACTATATTCCAATAAAGATTAATTTTAAAAAGAAATGTTATAGTTTAAATAAAAATTTTAAATAAGGGAGCTACCTGTCCAAATTGAGAAGAGATAAAAAGCAATGAATAAGCCCAAAAGAAAAAGAACTAATTGACAGCTCACTAAGGGCTCAATGAATTAGAAAACAAAAGAATCAAAACTTAATAAATTACACAAAGATCAGATTCTTTGACAAGTTTAATAAGAAGGGGAAAAACGGAGTTAAAATATATAATAAAAGGGAGAAATAATGTATCAAAATGTAAAAGAATAAAAAGATAGAATGAAACTTTAGAATAAAAAGATAACATGAAAAAGCATACACTGGCAATCTAGAAGAAATGGACATAAGTTTGAAAAAATAAAAGATGCCCAAATTGGAAGAAATAGTAAGCTTGAACATATCCAGAAAATTGTACAAGTGAATTCCACCCAACATTAACGTAACAAATGACCTACTACAGGGGGGAAAAAAACTGTTCGAAAAAAGACAGTAAGTAAAGTAGTCCTCTTTATCTTATGAGGTCAAAGTAGTCTTGATTCCAAAATTGAAATATAAAAGCAAGAAGAAATGAAGAGTATGGGACTATTTCACTTAAAAATGTAGATGCAAAAGCATCCTAAATAAAATATTAACTGAATAGAACGGTTTATTTCAAAATATAGTACTACATAATAATAAAATGGAATTCAGTACAAGAACAGAAATAAATCTCAGAAAAATCAATGTGATTCACCACATTAATTATGGAAGAAAAACCACACAAAAACCCAGAAAACTTTTTGATACAACTTAACAAATTAATTTCTAATTATTAGAAATTAGTAACAGAAAAGAATTCCCCTGACCTTATAAAAACTATTTACCAAAAACCTCTGCAAATATCATGGGTAAACAGAAACTTTATATTGATGTGTGTTAGTTAATTCTTCGGGTACAACTCCTTCTAGGCATGCTAGAGAAGCTGTACTAGACTTGCTGGAGGAGGAAATTGCAACCCACTCCAGTATTCTTGGAGAATTCCATGGACGGAGGAGCCTAGCAGGTTACAATCCATGGGGTCACAAAGAGTAGGACACGACTGAGCAACTGAGCATGTATGCACCAGACTTGCTTTCACAACAAATATAGCTATAAGTAAGAAAATTAAAATCAATGACAAAAGAGATAAGATATGTGAATGACTTATTTAAGATAAGAAAAAAGAATGTCCTTAGTATACTAGAGAAGTTTTGTTTCCACAGTGGTTAGTATAGCATCTGGAATAAAATACATGCTCAGTAAATATTTTTAGAATGTATGGTCATTGGTACTCCAAAGTCTTCACCAGCACCTAAGAAAAGAAAAAAAAAAAAGGAGTTCTTGTAAGTATTGGGGAAATAATACAGTTTAACCTCATATGCATATGATTTCCTCTTTTACAGAGAAACCTCAAGTGAATCAATATAATGCACAAACTAATTGTTTAATTGTTGTTCAGTTGCTCAGACATTTGCAACTGTTTGCAACCCCACGGACTGCAGCACGCCAGGCTTCCCTGTCCTTCACCATCTCCTGGAGCTTCCTCAAACTCATGTCCATTGAGTCTGTGATGCTGTCCAACCATCTTATCCTCTGTCGCCCCCTTCCCCTCCTGCCTTTAGTCTTTCCCAGCATCAGGGTCTTTTCTGATGAGTCCTGTCTTCACATCAGGTTGCCAAAGTATTGGAGCTGGAGTTTCAGCAGCATCATCAGTCCTTCCAATGAATATTCAGGATTGATTTCTTTCAGGATTGACTAGTTTGATCTCCTTGCAGTCCAGGGGACCCCCAAGAGTCTTCTCCAACATCACAGTTCAAAAACATCAATCCTTTGGCACTCGGCCTTTTTTATGGTCCAACTCTCACATCCATGCATGACTTCTGGAAACACCATAGCTTTGACTTTATGGACCTTTCTTGGCAAAGTAATGTCTCTGCTTTTTAATATGCTGTCTAGGTTTATCATGCATTTCTTCCAAAGGAGCAAGAGTCTAGAACTAATGCAAATTTCTACGATATCAATCTACATAAATTGTGTTCTCCTATGCCAGCGATATCAAATTAGGAAGTACAATGGATAATAAGCTACATATCAGTTAGCTTTTGTTCAGCTACATGTACGAGGAAAAAAAATAAAGTCACTTATAGCAGTCTAAACATAGGTGTGCCAGTCCCTTCTCCAGTGGACCACGTTATATCAGCACTCTTCCACCATGACCTGCCTGTCTTGGGTGGCCCTGCACAGCATGGCTCATAGCTTCCTTGAGTTACACAAGCCTGTGATCCATGTGATCCTTTTGGTTAGATTTCTGTGATTTTGGTTGTCATCCTGGAGGCTGTGACATTCTAGTTCTTGGTTCCTGATGAGAGGGACTGTTGGTAGGGAAAACTGGGTCTTGCTTTCATGAGCAGGACCATGCTCAGTAACTCTACTTATTTAACTTATATGCAGAGTGTGTGTGTTAGTCACTCAGTCGTGTGCAACTCTTTGTGACCCCACAGACTGTAGCCTGCTAGGCTCCTCTTCCATGGAATTCTCCAGGCTAGATAGTGATATTTTTTCTGGAAAGCTGGAATCAAGATTGCCAGAAGAAATATCAACAACCTCAGATATGCAGATGATACCACCCTAATGGCAGAAAGTGAAGATGAACTAAAGAACTTCTTGATGAGGGTGAAAGAAGAGAGTGAAAAAGGTGGCTTTCAAACTCAACATTCAAAAAATGAAGATTATGGCATCCAGTCTCATCACTTCCTGGCAAATAGATGGGGGGAAAGCAGAAACAGTGACAGATTTTATTTTCCTGGGCTCCAAAATCACTGTGGATGGTAACTGCAGCATGAAATTCAAAGATGCTTGCTCTTTGGAAGAAAAGCTATGACAAACCTAGATACTGTATTAAAAAGCAGAAACATCACTTGGCCGACAAAGGTCCATATAGTGAAAGCTTTGGTTTTTCCAGTAGTCATGTTTGTATGTGAGAGTTGGACGATAAAGAAGGCTGAGCAACAAAGAATTGATGCTTTTGAATTGTGGTACTGAAGAAGACTCTTAAGAGTCCCTTGAACAGCAGAAGATCAAACCAGTCAATTCTAAAGGAAATCAGTCCTGAATATTCATTGGAAGGACTGATGCTGAAACTCCAATACTTTGGCTACCTGATGTGAACAGCTGACTCATTGGAAAAGACCTTGAAGCTGGGAAAGATTGAAGGTGGAAGGAGAAGGGGCTGACAGAGAATGAGATGGTTGGATGGCATCACCAACTCAATGGACTTGAGTCTGAGCAAACTCCAGGAGTTGGTGAAGGACAGGGAAGCCTGGCATGATACAGTCCATGGGTTTGCAAAGACGTGGATACAACTGAGCAACTGAACAACATCAAAAGGGGTTACAACTCAAAATCAGAAAAACAACCCAATTTAAAAAGGGGAAGAAGACTTGAGTAAATATTTTTCCAAAGACATACAGGTGGTCAGCAGGTACATGAAAAAATGCTCAATATCATGTGATACTGTACTTAAAACTTGAGATAGTAGCAGGACCAAGGGGAAATACGTTGTAACAGGAAATGACATGTTTAGAGGCAGAGATGGAGCAAGCAGAAAAGGCAAAAGTGAAGCCCTACCAGAGACTGGGACTTTGTGTGTGTGTTCAGTCCGTAGGCCATATCTGACTCTCTGTGACTATTGCCATGAACTATTGCCCACCAGGTTCCTCTGTCCATGGGATTTTTCAGTCATGAATATTGGAGTGGGTTGCCATTTTCTCCTGCAAGGGATCTTCCTAACCCAAGGATCAAAGTCATGTCTCCTGAATCTCCTGCATTGGCAGGAGAATTCATTTACCACTGAGCCTCCTGGGACATAGTGTAGCCAAGAAGGACACACAAAATGGAATCATGAGCTCAGATACCAGTTTTGAACTTAGCAAGGACAAGGGACAATTCTTACCTAGAAAAGAAGTGGGAAAGCTAAGACATGCAAAGTGATCCAGAACTCAATCTTATCTATAAAATTGAAGCCGAGGTTATTGTCAAGAAAGAAATGGACAGAGATGAGTTTAAAACATTAAAAAAGCAGACAATCTTTTTGAAATTTTGCTGTCTACCATAAATATTTCATCATCCCTGTCTTGATATTTGAAAATGAATATTATATCTAGAAAAATATTGAGAGCCTGAAATCTCACCCTATGGTTAGTACCCTGCAAATTCCAAAGCTGATTTTGCAAACAACCACTTCATTCATTCAGTCTGCAGTATATATACTACAATTTGCATACCTGCTATCTGGCCAGTAGGGTTGGATACCCTTGTCAGGCAGTGGGGGAAGAAGCTGTTTTGCTTTGTTTTACTGTTTGTGCTGCCTAGGGAGAGAAATGATTAGTAAAACACATTCAGTAGGTTGATGAACATTTGCACTTATTTTGACCACATGGATGAGACCCTTAAGAAATAAACCCGAAATCTGCCCTCAAGGAAATGTGTTTGAAGCCAATTTGATTTTATCTAAAATAATTATAATAATGTATTTGAATCTTAGTAGTGACAGCTTCCTCAAGACTTCCTAAAAATATTCATGTGCATTTAACCATTTTCTATTAGCCAAATCAGTAGCAGAGGACTTTCTGAAGTGAATGTGGTGTTGTTTTAAAGTTACTCAAATAGTGGTAGAATCAGGTTTTTGAAAATTTGCCATAACTTTTTTTTCTAATACTATCGTTCTACACATAGAAAATGTCAGCATCCTGATGTTTGGTTTTGCATTATTTTACATGATAGGTATGTGGGAGTGAAATATGTGCAGTGTATGAAAATGGAACCACAATCAACATACTTTGATAGTGTGTTAAATGTAAAAAATAATCTCAAATTCTTCATGAGGTCTCAATTAGTATAGAATTGATGTTTTCAGTGGTTGTTTAAATTTTAATTTGAATGACATAGGGTAGGCAATGAATATTTTCTTACGGAAAAAGAAGTTGAAATCTTTCAGTTAATCTTTTTGACAAAAAGCAACTTTGTAGAAAGAAATGAGTACCTGTAATGATCCATGCTTCCCCTCTCCTAAGACTCACTTCAGAATTGTTTTCCTTTGTAATAGCTTCTCTTCCCTATGAGTGTTGATTTTCAACTGATTGTTGCTCTCTGGGTGTTCTCTTAAACATTCAGTTCAGTTCAGTCGCTCAGTCGTGTCCGACTCTTTGCGACCCCATGAATCGCAGCACACTAGGCCTCTCTGTCCATCACCATCTCCCGGAGTTCACTCAGACTCACATCCATCGAGTCCGTGATGCCATCCAGCCATCTCATCCTCTGTCATCCCCTTCTCCTCCTGCCCTCAATCTCTCCCAGCATCAGAGTCTTTTCCAATGAGTCAACTCTTCACATGAGGTGGCCAAAGTACTGGAGCTTCAGCTTTAGCATCATTCCTTCCAAAGAAATCCCAGGGCTGATCTCCTTCGGAATGGACTGGTTGGATCTCCTTGCAGTCCAAGGGACCCTCAAGAGTCTTCTCCAACACCACAGTTCAAACACATCAATTCTTCGGCGCTCGGCCTTCTTCACAGTCCAACTCTCACATCCATACATGACCACAGGAAAAACCATAGCCTTGACTAGGTGGACCTTAGTCGGCAAAGTAATGTCTCTGCTTTTGAATATGCAGTCTAGGTTGATCATAGCTTTCCTTCCAAGGAGTAAGCGTCTTTTAATTTCATGGCTGCAGTCACCATCTGCAGTGATTTTGGAGCCCCTAAAAATAAAGTCTTACACTGTTTCCACTGTTTCCCCATCTATTTCCCAATGAAGTGATGGGACCAGATGCCATGATCTTTGTTTTCTGAATGTTGAGCTTTAAGCCAACTTTTTCACTCTCCTCTTTCACTTTCATCAAGAGGCTTTTTAGCTCCTCTTCACTTTCTGCCATAAGGGTCGTGTCATCTGCATATCTGAGGTTATTGATATTTCTCCCAGCTATCTTGATTCGAGCTTGCATTTCTTCCAGTCCAGCATTTCTCATGATGTACTCTGCATAGAAGTTAAATAAGCAGGGTGACAATATACAGCCTTGACGTACTCCTTTTCCTATTTGGAACCAGTCTGTTGTTCCATGTCCAGTTCTTAAACGTTAGCTCCTGGCATTACTTTACAGTCACTCAGACTCAGCCAAAAGTACAAACTTAATCCTCTTTCTAGAGGACATTGTGACACATTTTTTTGAGATTTATAACTGTATGTTAAATTTGTATGTTTACCATGAGCAGCAGTTGCTGTCCATGTATGTTCCCTAGTGAACAAGGGAGACTCTTTGAAAATCACTCCAGAAGTCTATCCAGGTTCATTCTATCTAGGTTTCATGCATTCCCTCATATAAAAGAGAGAGTTAAGCACACACAATAAAAGAAACAAATGACTGTGCTCTGTGCTGCTTTTCCTTTTATCTCCCTACTGTGCATAGTCAATGCTCCATTGTGGTTTGGTCGCTGCATTGTGTCTGACTCTTTGCAGCCCCATGGACTGCCACATGCCAGGCTTCCCTGTTCGTCACTGGCTCCTGCAGTTTGCTCAGATTCTGCCATTGAGTCAGTGATGCCATCTAATGATCTCATCCTCTTCTGCCCCATTCTCCCTTTGCCCTCAGTCTTTTCCAGCATCAGAGTCTTTTCCAGTGAGTCAGCTCTTCTCATCAGGTGACTAAAGTATCGGAGCTTCAGCATCAGTCCTTCCAATGAATATTCAGAGTTGATTTCCTTTAGGAACAATTGGTTTGATCTCCTTGCTCTCCAAGGGACTCTCAAGAGTCTTCTCCAGTACCGCGGTTCAAAAGCGTCAGTTCGTTGGTGCTCAGGCTTCTTTATGGTCCATCTCTCACGTCTGTACATGACTACTGGAAAAATCTTAGCTTTGACTTTATAGATCTTTGTCAGCAAAGTGATGTCCTGGTTTTTAATTGCTGTCTAGGTTTGTCATAGCTTTTCTTCCAAGGGCAAGCTTTTAATTTTATGACTGCAGTCACTGTCCACAGTGATTTAGTGATTTAATGCTCTGTATTCAGTAGCATTTTGTATTATGTGATGTACTTCTTCTTAATAATACACCAAAGACATCATATTTAGCAAGAAAACAACTAGCAGAAATTTAGATCCAGAAAGTTATATAATTTTTTAAAACTTACACGGGCTACTTGTGCCAGCAACTAGAAGAGATAATTCTAGAAACACTGCTACAATTTCAGATAGAGAACTGTGGTTGGCTCCTCACTGCTCCATGTTAGTTCATAAATCCAAACCAGTTCTCAAATGATACAGCAAATGCAGCGCACAAATCTACAAGTTAAAAAAACGGAGACTTCTGGGAATTATTAAATTACCAAATAAATCTAACCAGTCATACACCAGGATAGGAACAGATAGAATACACTGCTCCTTTTATTTTTTATTTATTTTTTAATTCATTTATTTTAATTGGAGGTTAATTACTTTACAATATTGTATTGGTTTTGCCAAACATCAACATGAATCTGCCACCGGTATACATGTGTTCCCCATCCTAAACCCCCCCCCTCCTTCCTGTCTCCCTGTACCATCCCTCTGGGTCATCCCAGTGCCCCAGCCCCAAGCATCCAGTATCATGCATAGAACCTGGACTGGCGATTTGTTTCATATATGACATTATACATATTTCAATGCCATTCTCCCAAATCATCCCACCCTCGCCCTCTCCCCACAGAATCCAAAAGTCTGTCCTATACATCTGTGTCTCTTTTGCTGTCTCGCACACAGGGTTATCATTACCATCTTTCTAAATTCCATATATATGCGTTAGTATACGGTATTGGTGTTTTTCTTTCTGGCTTACTTCACTCTGTATAATAGGCTCCAGTTTCATCCACTTCATTAGAACTGATTCAATGTATTCTTTTTAATGGCTGAGTAATACTCCATTGTGTATATGTACCACAGCTTTCTTATCCATTTGTCTGCTGATGGACATCTACGTTGCTTCCATGTCCTGGCTATTATAAACAGGGCTGCGATGAGCATTGTGGTACACGTGTCTGTTTCGATTCTGGTCTCCTTGGTGTGTATGCCCAGCAGTGGGATTGCTGGGTCATAAGGCAGTTCACTGCTCCTTTTATTGTAGTTCGGTATCTTTCCAGGATTACTTTTCTGTGTTTTCCATGTTATTTTTTCATGCTGTTTCAGCACCATTTGTAGATCCCTATCATGCTATGAATGACTGGTTCTTCTTCCTTTGGACTGATCCAGACTCTCACACTTCTGAACACAATCTGCACAGAGGTGCTAGTGAGGGTAGGGTGGAGGTGAAGGTTTGATATGTGGCCTAGAAGTAAAGTTCAACATTTTAAAACTTGCTCCCCTGTGATACCAAAGAGTTGACATTTTTGTTTTCCGTGTCATGTGATCCAAATGCCACACCTTCTAGTCAAAGAATCAGGAGAGGGACTTCCCTGGTGGTCCGGGGCAGAGGGCCTAGGTTTGATCCCTCATCAGGGAACTGGATCGTGCATGCCACAATGAAGATCCTGCACATGCCAACAAGGATCCTCCATGCCACAAGTAAGACCCGGAACAGCCAAGTTTATAAAGAAAAATCTGGAGAGGAGAAAACCTAGCAATAGAGAAACATTTTGGACAATAACCACTCTATTCTGAAAACAATATGTGGGTGCTAAGTCGCTGCAGTCATATTCTACTCTTTGCACCCCTATGGACTGCAGCCTGCCAGGCTCCTCTGTCCATGGGATTCTCCAAGCAAGAAAATGGGAGTGGGTTGCCATGCCCTCCTCCAAAGGATCTTCGCAACCTGGGGACTGAACCCGCATCTCTTTGTCTCTGGCATTGGCAGGCAGGTTCTTTACCACTAGTGCCACCTGAGAAGCCTCTACCCATGCCAGAAAAGGGCAAATGGGGAGCTCAGAATTCAGCCTTAGCAAGGCTATAACAAGGCACCCAAACACTTCTCCACTGGCATGGCATCAAAGGACCTCTAGTAGGGACTCAGGACATTCACCATCACCCAGTGTTAATATGGCCACCATGCCATGGTGTCAGTGGAGACCATGTGGAGAGGAGAAACTTTCACCCTCATCCAGTGGTAATGAGGGGTCTCCTCTCTCAAAATATCCAGAGTCTCATAATGTAATACAGAAATGTCTGAGTTTCTATTGAAAATCATTTGCCATACGATGAATGAGGAATTATCTCAAACTAAATAAGAAAATCAACAGATGTCATCACCAATATGACAGGGATGCTAAAAGTATCTTGACAAAAATTCTCAAACAGCCATGATAAAGATGCTAACAATGAGCAACTATGAACATGCTTGAAACAAATGAAAAAAAAAAAAAAACCTCAGAGATTAAGTAGAAAGTCTCATCAATGAAATATAAAAACAGTGTAAAGAACAATGTGGAAATTTCAGATCTGAAAAATACAAATAACCAAAATTTAAAAGTTCAGTCGGATAAACAAGGTCCTACAGTATAGTACAGATTAATAGATACACATTACTATATATAAAATTGATAAACAAGGACCTACTGTACAGCACAGAGAACTATGCACAGTATCTTATAATAGCCTATAATGAAAAAGAATCTCAAAAAGAATATATATATAATACACACACATACACACACACGCACATATATATATAATTGAATCAGTTTGCTGAATACCTGAAACATTGTAAATTAACTATATTTTCAATGAAAATAAAATTTACATGGAAAGGCAAGGGAACTGTAGTAGCTAAAATAGTTTCATAAAAATAATGTAGATACAATCTGTCTACTTGATTTCAAAACTTATTATATACCTACACTCTTCAAGACTGTGAATTATTGGGAGAAGGATAGATACATAGGTCAATAGAACAGAAAACCAAAAAGTAGACCAACATAAATATGCCCAACTTATTTTTGACAAAAGTGAAAAATCAGTTCAGCAGAGAAAAGATAGCCTTTTCCATAAATAGTGCTAGAGAAAAAAAAAAAGAGAAAGATTTTCAATTTAGGTTTCCCACCTTACACAAATAGTCACTCAAAATTGATCGTAGACTTAAACATAGAAGATAAAACTATAATCAAATTTTAAGAAAAATATCATAGAAAAATCTTAGTCTAGGGCTAAGCATAGAGTTCCTAGACTTAACAGGGAAAGCAGGAAAGAAAACATTTGATAAATTGGTCATCGTCAAACTTAAAAACAGTTCTCTGTGAAAGACTCAGTTAAGAAAGTTAAAAGACAAGCAACAGAGGGGGAAAAAATATTTACAAACTACCTATCACAGGACTGTCATCTAGAATATATAAAGGGACTCTGGAAACTCAGCAGGGACAAAAGATATGAAGTGACACTTTACCAAAGAAGATATACAGGTGGCAGATAAATACATAAGATGCTCGACAGCATCAGCCCCTAGGAAAACGCAAATTAAAGCTACAAGGAGATATCACTGCACACCTATCAGAATGGCTAAAATAAAAGGTAGTGCCAACACCAAATGTTGACAAGAATGCAAAGAAACTGGATCATTCATCCATTGCCGACGGGAATGTAAAATATTACACCTTCTCTGGAAAGCAGTGCAGCAATTTCTTTAATAAATTAAACATTAAGCTACTATATGACTCAGCAATTGCATTCCTGGGCATTTATTCAAGAGAAGTAAAATTTTATGGTAACACAAAAACTTGTACACTAATGCTTATTATAATTTTATTCCTAATAGCCAGAACCTAGAAATAACCCAGATGTCCTTTCAAGGAGTGGTTCAATAAATTGTGGCATAGCCATACCATACCTTTTTATTACTCAGCAATAAAAAGAAATAAACTACTGGGGACTTCTCTGGTGGTCCAGTGGTTAAGCATTTGCCTTCCACTGCAGGGTACATGGGTTCAGTCCCTGGTCAGGGAACTGAGATCCCACATGCTGCCGGGCAACCAAGCCCGTGTGCCACAACACTCTGGAGTCCGCACCACAGCTAGAGAGAAGCCCGCCTACCCTAAACGAAAATATCCCACGTGTGGCAACAAAGATCCCACCTGCCACAACTAAGAGCTGACTCAGCCAAATAAATGATTTTTTTTAAAGAAAGGAAGAAGCTATTAACACACACACACACCAAACTAGACGTATCTCTAGAGAATTATGCTGAGTGTTTTTTTTAATCCCCAAAGATTATATGCTATGTGAGTCCATGTCTCTAATATCCTTGAAATGAAAAAAATTATAGAAATGAAGAACAGATTACTGGTTGGCCAGGGTTAGGGAGGGAATAGGGGTGGAAGGAATGTGGCTGAGGTTATAAAAAGTAATGTGATGACTCCTTATGCGGATGGAAATATCACGTATCCTGACTGCATCAATGTCCATATTCTGGTTGTGACATTGCAGTATACGATTGTAAGATGCTACCATTGGGGGCATTGGAGCAAAAAGTGCATCAGAGCTCTCTGTACTGTTTATTACAACTGCAAGTGAATCTGCAGTTAGCTCAACGTGAAATCATTAATTAAAAGGAATAAAATTAATGAGAAATTACTATTAGAGGCAATTCTGCCAGCTTTTCCTTTATAATTCTGGTGTTGTCTGCTTGGGAAGTGTCTGCTCTGCTCACGATTGCACAAGTGCCCTGATGCATCTAATGCTTTGATAGTTTTATTTTTAAAATTTGGAACTTTTCTCCATGTTGGTGTTTTAAAATTCAACAAGTCATGGCATTCCTTCTTCTGGATCAAACCACAGGTCTCTTGATAACATCCTGTATGCACGTATGCTGTTTTTACACCACACAGATTATCTGCATTCTCTTAAGAGACGGGATGACATTGGCCCATCTGTATTCTCTCTCACATACCGTGAACTGTGCTGTTGGCAACTATGATGGATTCTATAAATTCTCAAAGAGAATTGCTAATTTTAAAAAATCACCTTATTTTTCCACAAGCATTTTCACAAGCAAAACCTAAACACAGAGTTAGGAAGTTAGTCACTGACATGAAAAGTAAACTAGTAGGTCTTCAGTTAAACTGCGTTGCACCTGGCTGAGGTTGCCCCGTGCAGCGGTGCAGGTAGGCGCAACTGCGGACAGCACCGTGAAAGTGAACGACAGCCTGCACAGCCTCACTTGCAGTACTTTTCATTCAGCCTCGCCACCCTTTAGTCCATTGGCTCTCTGCCAGTTTACAACACCCAGGTGCTACCGCCCATGGCTCTGCGACGGAAGAAAAGCTTTGGGGCGAAGGGAGGAAGGTTTACTAGGAAAAACAAGAGGAAAGGCCCATCAGGAGAGGAGAGTAACTGAGCATCTGAGCTTTCTTCTCAGATACCCTGACCACACATTTCGCTGTACTGAGATATGAAAAGACAGGCCATTTTTCTCATCCACATTCCTCCATCTCCCGAGTTCCAGCTCTCTGAATCTAGAGTAGGACTCCCAGTGACCAGGTGCAGAGAGAGAGAAAGGGTCACTTAAGGAAATGGACCCAGGATGAAGAAGCAATGCAAGGACTTGCCCTGCCTGAAGCCACGGGACTCCCTGACAGCTGGAACAGTTTCTCTGGCACTCTTCAGCCCACAGTTCAGAAGTACAGCCTGGGGAGATCAAAGAAAGTACAAAAACCCCAGGCTTCTAGTAAGCAGCAGAAACATGTGATTGTAGTGACCGAAGATTTGGAGTCCTGCTAAATATATTATAGCCTTCAATTTCCATAAGCACTAGCCAAAATGTTTAAACTCTAGCTTAATTATCTAGCTTCCTTGAGAAAACAAGAAAATGACATCACATCAAGTATACAGAGTCAAAGAGAATAACTGTCTTTGAAAAACAGACCTAGAGAGTATCCTCAAAATGTTTAATCATGAAGAATGATTTTAACAAGGAGTCGCTGAGTGCTACTATCCCTGCAGCACAGTTCCCAAGGGATTCTGAATAGGGACTTAATCTTGTAGGTGGAATGTCTTTATTCAGCTTCACTTGCCCCCTGCTAAAATGGATGGGTACACAATTTAAACCAAGAAATATCAATGGAAAAAATTCTAAATCAAAATCTAGCTTTTTTCATCCAGTTATCATAGAACTAGCAAGAAATCTGCATTTCTAGTGTAATCCAAATATCATTTCCAGTAAACCAAACACTGAGAATCTTATATTAATGTTTTGCAGATTTAAAACTAAGAGGTTTATGTGTGTGAGGAGAGATTATTCCAGAAGTTGAATTTGGTTGAAATAACACCAGCACCATTGATTTAGGTGGTGCTGTCAGTAGTAAGAGTTCAAAGTGCTTTCACAGGGAGGTGCTTCACGTACCAGTAAATCCAAAGATTACTGAGATTCAAACCACTCCTCACGTTTGTAGTCTGATTTATGTTATCCGCTAGAAACTACTTCCAGTGAGTGTTGCTTGAAATAAGCAAGGAGCGGAAATATTTTTTATGAATTTAAGATTGAGATTTGCTGGGGATGGAAGGTATTTATTTCCTCATAATGGGATTCAGTTCAGTTCAGTTCACTCCAATTGCTCAGTTGTGTCCGACTCTCTGCGACCCCATGGACCGCAGCACACCAGGCCTTCCTGTCCATCACCATCTCCCAGAGTCCGCCCAAACCCCTGTCCATTGAGTCGGTGATGCATCCAACCATCTCATCCTCTGTCATCCCCTTCTCCTGCCCTCAATCTTTCCCAGCATCAGGGTCTTTTCCAATGAGTCAGCTCTCTGCATCAGGTGGCCAAAGTATTGGAGTTTCAGCTTCAGCATCAGTCCTTCCAGTGAATATTCAGAACTGATCTTTAGCAAGGACTGGTTGGATCTCCTTGCAGTCCAAAGGACTCTCAAGAGTCTTCTCCAACACCACAGTTCAAAAGCATCAATTATTCTGTGTTCAGCTTTCTTTATAGTCCAACTCTCACATCTATACATGACCACTGGAAAAACCAAACCCTTACCTAGATGGACCTTTGTTGACAAAGTAATGTCTCTGCTTTTTAATATGCTATCTAGGTTGGTCATAACTTTCCTTCCAAGGAGTAAGTGTCTTTTAATTTCATGGCTGCAATCACCATCTGCAGTGATTTTGGAGACCCCAAAAATAAAGTCTGACACTGTTTCCCCATCTATTTCCCATGAAGTGATGGGACCAGATGCCATGATCTTCGTTTTCTGAATGTTGAGCTTTAAGCCAACTTTTTCCACTCTCTCACTTTCATCAAGAGGCTCTTTAGTTCTTCTTCACTTTCTGCCATAAGGGTCATGTCATCTGCATATCTGAGGTTATTGATATTTCTCCCGGAAATCTTGATTCCAGCCTGTGCTTCCTCCAGCCCAGCGTTTCTCATGATGGACTCTGCATATAAGCTAAATAAGCAGGGTGACAATATACAGCCTTGACATACTCCTTTTCCTATTTGGAACCAATCTGTTATCCCATGTCCAGCTCTAACTGATGCTTCCTGACCTGCATATATGTTTCTCAGGAGGCAGGTCAGGTGGTCTGGTATGCCCATCTCTTTCAGAATTTTCCACATTTTATTGTGATCCACACAGTCAAAGGCTTTGGCATAGTCAATAAAACAGAAATAGATGTTTTTCTGGAACTCTCTTGCTTGTTCGATGATCCAGCGGATGTTGGCAATTTGATCTCTGGTTCCTCTGCCTTTTCTAAAACCAGCTTGAACATCTGGAAGTTCACGGTTCACGTATTGCTGAAACCTGGCTTGGAGAATTTTAAGCATCACTTTACTAGCATGTGAGATGAGTGCAATTATGCGGTAGTGTGAGCATTTTTTGGCATTGCCTTTCTTTGGGATTGGAATGAAAACGGACCTTTCCAGTCCTGTGGCCACTGCTGAGTTTTCCAAATTTGCTGGCGTATTGACTGGAGCACTTTCACAGCATCATCTTTTAATCTTTCCCATTCTATTGTTTTCCTCTATTTGTTTGTATTGATCACTGAGGAAGGCTTTCTTATCTCTCCTTGCTATTTTTTGGAACTTTGCATTCAGATGAGTATATCTTTCCTTTTCGCCTTTGCTTTTCGCTTCCCTTCTTTTCACAGCTATTTGTTAGGCCTCCTCAGACAGCCATTTTGCTTTTTTGCATTTCTTTTTCTTGGGGATTGTCTTGATTCCTGTCTCCTGTACAATGTCATGAACCTCTGTCCATAGTTCATCAGGCACTCTGTCTATCAGATCTAGTCCCTTAAATCTATTTCTCATTTCCACTGTATAGTCATAAGGGATTTGATTTAGGTCATACCTGAATGGCCGAGTGGTTTTCTCCACTTTCTTCAATTTAAATTTGAATTTGGCAATAAAGAGTTCATGATCTGAGCCACAGTCAGCTCCTGGTCTTGTTTTTGCTGACTATATACAGCTTCTCCATCTTTGGCTGCAAAGAATATAATCAATCTGATTTCAGTGTTGACCATTTGGTGATGTCCATGTGTAGAGTCTTCTCTTGGGTTGTTGGAAGAGGGTGTTTGCAATGACCATTAGCCTATTAGCCTTTGCCCTGCTTCATTCTGTACTCCAAGGCCAAATTTGCCTGTTACTCCAGGTGTTTCTTGACTTCCTACTTTTGCATTCCAGTCCCCTATAATGAAAAGGACATCTTTTCTGGGTGTTAGTTCTAAAAGGCCTTGTAGGTCTTCATAGAACTGTTCAACTTCTGCTTCTTCAGCGTTACTGATTGGGATATAGACTTGGATCACTGTGATATTGAATGGTTTGCCTTGAAAACAAACAGAGATCATTCTGTCATTTTTGAGATTGCATCCAAGTACTGCATTTCAGACTCTTTTGTTGACCATGATGGCTACTCCATTTCTTCTAAGGGATTCCTGCACACAATAGTAGATATAATGGTCATCTGAGTTAAATTCACCCATTCCAGTCCATTTTAGTTCACTGATTCCTAGAATGTCAACGTTCACTCTTGCCATTTCCTGTCTGACCACTTCGCTTGCCTTGATTCATGTACCTGACATTCCAGGTTCCTATGTAATATTGCTCTTCACAGCATTGGACTTTGCTTCTATCACCAGTCACATCCACAACTGGGCATTGTTTTGGCTTTGGCTCCATCCCTTCATTCTTTCTGGAGTGCTTTCTCCACTGATCTCCAGTAGCATACTGGGCACTTATCAACCTGGGGAGTTCCTCTTTCAGTATCCTGTCATTTTGCCTTTTCATACTGTTCGTGGGGTTCTCAAGGCAAGAATACTGAAGTGGTTTGCCATTCCCTTCTCCAGTGGACCACATTCTGTCAGACCTCTCCACCATGACCCGTCCGTCTTGGGTGGCCCCACATGGCATGGCTTAGTTTCACTGAGTTAGACAAGGCTGTGGTCTGTGTATTCAGATTGACTAGTTTTCTGTGATTATGGTTTCAGTGTGTCTGCCCTCTGATGCCCTCTTGCAACACCTACCATCTTACTTGGGTTTCACTTACCTTGGGCGTGGGGTATCTCTTCATGGCTGCTCCAGCAAAGCACAGCCGCTGCTCCTTACCTTGGGCAACGGGTATGTCCTCATGGCCGCCGCCCCTGACCTCAGGCATGGGGTAGCTCCTCTTGGCCCTCCCCTTCCTTAACTGAACATTTCCTACAAACAGTGAATGTATCACTTAGATAATGCATCACCTTTATGTAGTTAATAATCAGGGCAAAGCTTTTTAAGGTACCTGCCAGTCCCTTTTCTAAACACTGTAAATACACAAATATCACCTAATAGTTAGTACTGTTGTTGTCCCAACTCTATAGCTGAGGAACTTTCCCAAGAGCATGCAGCCAGTGAGTGGCAGAGCCATGTCCACACCAGGAAGCACTGAGGGTCCCCTAGTGAATCTGAGCAGGACGTGGATGCTCAACTCTGTCCTGGGCTCCAGGGAAGCTACTATGAACCAAGCAGACTGACTTTCTGGAGCACTAAGTCTGGTATGAAAGGTAGAAATTGATCCTATCAATACACATATGATTTCAACCTATAATAAATATATGAAGAAAATGAAGCAGGAGCTAAGAAAGCATAACAGGGACCTCTCTTGTGCTGATCAGGCCAAGCAGGCCTCTGTGAGAAACTCCATCTAAGCCAAGACCTGCAATGGAAGAGGAGCTGGGCACACGGAGCCTCCACGCCCAGAAAGCAGTGTGTGGAGGCAAAACTGAGGTTGGGACATCCTGACAACATCAACTCATTTCCTTATTATTTTAAAACTGTAAGAACATCCTAAACTGTGGCTTGTTCTATGTTTATTCTCCCCATTGGCTGACAGCAAAATAATAAATCCAAGACATCCCCACAGAACTTGCCAAGAGGGTACCCAGGCATCCTTTCCTCAACCCCTAATCTACCACCCATCTTGAGACTACAACAGAGTTGGAGTTGAAAAAGTTGAGAGCAAGAATTTCTCTGAAGAAGCTCTCATTCTGCATCCACTCCCTCAATCTGTCTCTTCCACAGTGAGGAAGAAGTGGGATCTTTTACCCCCACACTTTGCGATCTAGTGGGAGATTCCAGGAGACTCCTCAGTGTACTGCAGTCAGATTTGGCTGAAATATCTGAAGTCATGCTAACAAGCAGCGTTCAGAGAAAGTGAATGTGAATTGCACTTTACACAGGCAAGGATGTAAGGAGAGATCCTTTTCAACCATATAAGGGTCTCCTGGGAGCCGGACTGGGGCCATCTTCGAAGAGACCTTGCTCTCAAGAGGCTTACCACAGAGAGTCTGGTAAGGTGGAAGGCCCAGGGCTCCAAGTCTGAGAGCTTGTACTGTAAAGTGGCCAACCACATCCCACATCACAGGACTGGTCACTGTCGGAGATTCCTGGTGAGGCCAGGGGCGGAGGGTGGGAGGCGGGTGGCAAGCAGGGTTTCTTAGAAATCCACAAGATGTATTGCAAGAGAAAGACCTAGATCTAGGTTTATTTTTGCCAAGCCTCATGAACACCAAGAACAGATTGTAAAAACAGCAATCTCTGATCCTGTTTGTTTCCTTAATGCCTTCTTCCCAATTCAGAAGGAATGAGGAGTCATAAGCTGGCCTAGTGAGCAGGATTTAGAAATGGTAAGGCTATGGATTAGAAGCATCCATGCTTCCCTTCCCAGTACAGGATTCAGCAGCTGGGGATGGTGATTCAATTGTTATTCATCATTAAGCAAGTATGTAGAGTGCTTTCAACGTGCCATGTATCAGTATGATCCCATGCTTGGAAATATCAACAAACAGACCAGATATCTACATTCTTCTGGGGTGGGGGTAGGGAGATAGGATAAGAGAACACAGTAAATATGATGAATCGGTAAATTATATATTATGTTTCAAATGATTAATACTTGGACTTCCCTGGAGGTCCAGTAGTTAGGAATCTACCTGCCAGTGCAGGGGACACGGGTTTGATACCTGGCCTGGGAACTAAGATCCCACATGCCAAGGAGCAGTTAAGCCCATGAGCCATAACTACTGAAGCCCGTGGGCACTACAGCCCATGCTCCACAGCAAGAGAAGCCACGCATGAGAAGCCTGTGTACTGCAACTAAAGAGTAAACCCCACTCACCACAAGGAGAGAGAACCTACGCACAACAACACAGACCCAGAATAGCCAAAGATTTTCTTTTAAGTGATGAATGCCGTGTGTAATTTGATCAAACTAAGGGCATTAAGAATGCTGAGAGAAAGGGTAGCTTTATACTTTTAAATCGAGTGTTTATTGTCAAGTCTTAGGAGATTTAAATCAAAAGTCAGATCTTGTCACTCCTCTGGTCAAAAAGCGAGCAATGGCTCCTACAGTTTGGCCGCTGAGTCAACAAACTATAAATGGGAAGAGTGGAAGCAGAGAGAACTGATAGGAGGCCACTATAATAAAATGGGAGATCGTGGTGGCTGATAGCAGCAGTGCGGGAGGTGAGAAGTGACCAGATTCTGGAGATATTTCCAAGTAGACATCCTGACCGGTAGATGTGATGTGTGGGGAAAGGGGGAAATGGGAGGAGAGGTAAGTTCCAGTTGATTCCAAGGTTTTTGACCTAAGCAGATGGAATTTTGGAATTACCCAAAACTGACACAGGGAAAACTCCTAGTAGAATATATTTGGGGTTAAAAGACAGTCTTGGGCTCTGTTCAGTGTGAGGTGTCCATGGGACCATCAGGTTGGTTAAAAACTACCTAGATTATTTGGTACATAAAGATGTAGGCTGGGGCTCCAAATTTAGGCATAGAGACCAAGAATTGTCTACAACTTGTAATAAGGGCCCCAATATAAAAGACAAACCTAGACAGCATATTAAAAAGCAGAGACATTACTTTGCCAACAAAGGTCTGTGAACACTTTGGTTTTTCCAGTAGTCATGTATGGATGTGGGAGTTGGATCATAAAGAAGGCTGAGTCCAAGGAATTGATGCTTTTGAACTGTGGTGAAGACTCTTGAGAGTCCCTTGGACTGCAAGGAGATCAAACTAGTCAATCATAAAGGAAATCGATCCTGAAGATCCATTGGAAGGACTGATGCTGAAGCTGAATCTCCAATACTTTGGCCACCTGATGTGAAGAACTGACTCATTAGAAAAGACCCTGATTCTGGGAAAGATTGAAGGCAGGAGGAGAAGGGCATCACAGAGAATGAGATGGTTGATGGTGTCACGGACTCAGTGGACATGAGTTTGAGCAAGCTCCAGGAGATGGTGAAGGACAGGGAAGCCTGGCGTGCTGCAGTCCTTGGGGTCGCAAACAGTCGGACATGACTGAGCTGCTGAACAACATAAGAGAAAAAGCAGCTATTGTAAAGCACCATGAGTGAACTGTGAGGTATCCAGAACCCAGGTAGAAAAGAAAAGAAACAGTAATGAATTTACTTAAAACCAGAACAGAACTTTCTGCCGAGTCTTGTTGTTCAAAAAAAATCTTACTACATAGATACTCTTTAGTAATTCAGAAAGTTTTTTCAATAATTACTGTTTTTTAAAAGATATTCTGGGTTTCTTTTTCTAGATTTTTATTTGTTGAATTTCTTAAAATGGGAAGCACCATGTATCTTCCATACTGGGGAGAAGAGAGACTGCCTAGGGTCAGAGGTGGCTTGAAAATGTGATAGAAACTCTCTATTCTCAACATATAAAAGGCTCTCCTGTTAAACTTGTCTCTCTTGTTTCATCTATTCATCTTTTCTCTTGGTTGACATAATAATCTGTCGATCACGTAATCAGGGCCCTGGAAGGTAAGTGGCCCACTCACCCAATTCTCTTCCCAAAGAGCACCCAGGGCACCAGCTGAGACTCAGCCTGCTTGTCCAGAAGAGCTTCTTGCTCATACCTTCCTGATAAGCCTTCATCAGAGCCCAGTTAGCTCTGCAGTTCTTGACAACGTAACTGGCATGGCATTTTTCTGGTAGAAGAAAAGAAATAAATGTCTAAATCAGTGTTATCAATAAAGCCAAATATAATGACTTTTCTCCCTGAAGAGTTGGAGTAAAGTCCTTCTTCAGCAATTTTTTTCAAATTTAGAGTACCACACCTCTCTTAAATATAGACAAAATTATTTATTATAGAAGAGTGTTAATTTCTTTATGCCAACCAGTCAGTTAAGAATATTTTTGGAGTCCCCTCTGTTTGTGAAGCATTAGTTATCTATGATTTCAGAACTCAGAGCTACATTCCTACCATTGTTCCTTGGTGAACCCTCTAACTACAATTTTAAAAAAGGAAATTTAGCCTCCCCTCTCTGCAGTCCAGACAAAGAAAATTGCAGCCAGAGGTCAGAGGAATGGACTAAATGTCACTCTGACCCAAAGGTTTGGAAAGACTGTAAAAAATGCCATTATGAAAAATAAGGGGCTGAGAGAAATCATGGTATAATATCAAACTGCTAGGTATATTCCTGGGATGATTATGTTCCCATGATGGATGGATCTGGAACACAGAAGTATAGACAGCCTGTTCAGTTGCCTTTCAGACTGAAGGACAGACTAGACCAGTCAGTCCTTAACAGTCCCAAGGCTCTAACACAGTGCATAACCAGAGTACAGAAAACAATGGCGCAAACCCCCAAAACACAGAGATGTAAGAATAAACATAGCCTAATAAAGGAAAACATTTGTAATAGACTTAAACTCAGAGGATTTCAGTAGAAGAACTAGTTCCAAATCAGGCTGAGAGAGCTGTTTATTTTGCTTTGCTCAAGTCAGAGCTAATGATCCTAATGACTTTAAATGTTCCTAAATTATTCCCCAGACTTGGTTAGATTTTGTGCTGGGGCCATAGTTTAGACAACAGACGCTGATTTATTTAGTGTTCAATCAATCCAGCTCTCAGTTTGCCAACATTCTGGCCCACTGTTCATACAGTGAGGGTTGAAATTCATACTCCCACCTCTAAAATATTTCAAAGTCATAGCATCACTTCAGATTTATCAAAGTACATTTTCAGAGTTAACTGTATAGGCTTTTTTTTTTCTTTTTTCGTTTCTTTCTTTCTTTGATTTGTACTTCCTGAGCCATATGTGTTATCTTTCTGTTACCCAGAAAATTCAACTGACTAGAACCTCTTTCTCTAGAACTGTGCTGTGCAATAGAACTTTTCTGCAGTAAGGGACATGCTCTGTATCTGCATTGCCTAATACAGTAGCTACTAGTCACACATGACTTGATGTGTGACTCGTGTGTCTAAGGAACTAAATTCTTAATTTAATAATTTTACTTAAATTTGTATTTTAAAGAACCGCATGTAACTAGTGGTGACTATGTTACTGGACAGTGCTATTGCAGAAAAACAGAGAAGGTGTTGTATATTACTAGATTGTAGACAGATACTGCCTTTATGTACAAACGTGTCTGCAAAACAGTGATTCTTTCCATACTCTAAGCAGAAGAAACCTATCTTTTATTATATGGCCTGTAGTAGGCCATACGCAGAACTGATATGGGACTGCTGACAAGATAAGAAGGAGTATTAGTTATACCAAACAGTGGATGGCTTGAAACAATAAGAATATATTGTCTTACAATGTTGGAGGCCAGAAGTGCAAACCAAGATATTGGCAGGGCCATGCTCTCTCTTCCACCTCCAGAGGAAAATCCTTTCTAGCCTATTCTGGCTTCTGTTGTTTGCCAGCCATCCTTGGTATTCCTTGACTTGTAGATAGCATTTTTGAGTCATATGGATAAAGTCCCCTGTGCGTCTTCATATTGTTTTCCTTCTGTGTCTCTGTCCTAATTTCTCTTTTTTATAGGGATACTAGTCACAGGGACTAGGGCCCACTCAGTGACCAGATTTTAACTTGATAACCTCTGTAAAGACCTTATTTCTGGGTCAGAGACTTTCCCAGTTTTCCTGTAGATATCACGTTTTCCCTAAGGAAAATAGAGGCAAGTTCTGTTTTCCAGTCTTTTAAAAGAATAAAAATAATAATTATAATAAAGACCCTATTTCTAAGTATGGGCAATCTCTGAAGTGCCTGGGATTAGAACTTCAGCATATCTTTGCCAGGGGGAAACTGAATACAGAACATTCACTGTAGCAGTCATTTCTTTGCATGGATGTAAGCGGGTCCCTGAAAGCTGACAAGCCCCGTCTTTCATTCTGATCCTTAAAAGGCAGCTGGTACAGGTCAGAAGTCCTGATGGCCCTCCATTCCCATGTAAACAGTATTGATCACATAACTCTGAAAAGAAGATATTGAGAAGCCTCATCTGCTTGTCTTTAACCTTCTCTAGTCCTTGCTGTGTACAAGTTTCACCCTAGACTAAGGAGAAAGTGACTTTGAATGGAAACCAAGGCGTCATTCTCTGGCCTTCAAACGAGACCAGCTCTATGGTCCGGCCTGCACAGTGTTGCTCTCTGAACTCACCACTGTTCACAGCTTTCAGGAAGTTTAAGGAAGGCTTTCCCTTTCATTTTTTTTTCCTTTAGGAAGTGCATACTTGCCCTTCTCTCCTTTTGCCTGTCTTCTCAATTCCCTCCGCTAAGTGAATCCGATGTGTCTAGTGCTCCTTTTGTGTCAGGCAACATGCTTCTGCTACCCCTTCACTTTATACCTGATGCTTCAGAAAACCTGTTAGGTCAGTCAAAAGCAAAGGGCACAAATCTCCCCCAGATTAAATCAGATCCAGGCAGCAGCTCAGAGGAAAGCCATAGGCCCTGATGAGCTGGGCTGTGGAAAATGTCCCTGATGAAGCTGAAGACCCATGACTGCTAGGAGGGAAGAGGATTTGCATGAGCAAGATAGTCCAAGGGGCTTCCCAGATGGCTGTACAGGAGAGGCAAAAGACCTGGGTTCGATCCCTGGGTTGGGAAGATCCTCTGGAGAAGGGAATGGCAAACCACTCCAGTATCCTGGCCTGGACAATTCCATGGACAGAGGAGCCTGGCAGGCTACAGTCCATGAGGTCACAAAGAGTTGGACATGACTGAGCAACTGAGCAAAAGAAAGTCCAAAAGCCACAAAAGGAAGGGAAAATGGTATGAAGGGACTGGAGAGATGAGGTTTGTCAAAGTAGCTCAATAGGGGACTTTGAGAAGCAGAACAATAAGGAGGGTATGAGATGAGATGCTGAGGAACTTACTGTGTTGTAGCATGAGGAGTGAAAGCGAATGACTCAGTCATGTCCCACTTTTTGTGACCCCATTCAGTCTATGGAATTCTCCAGACCAGAATAGTGGAATGGGTATCTTTTCCCTTCTCCAGGGGATCTTCCCAACCCAGGGATCGAACCCAGATCTCCCACATTGCAGGCAGATTCTTTACCAACTGAGCTATCGGGGAAACCCAACATGAGAAGAGGGAGGTGAAAAAATAAAAAAGAGAAAAGCCTGTTCAATCAGCATCTCCAAGGACTGAGTAAGATGATGTCAACCAGACTCTCTATAATACTTCATCAGTGGAAACCTGAGTTGAGTTAGACAATAAGCTTCTTGAGGGCAATCTTATGAGCTTTCTCTATCAGCACCTAGTGTAGTCCCTGGTGCATGGAAATTGTCCAGTAGCTGCTAATGTGTTTTATTTCACCTGCATGGGGTTAAAAAATAGTTTTTAAAACGGAGATTTCCAATGGACATAAAACTCACTGGACTGTGGTTCACAGTGGCATGCCTGCTCAGGCTTACCACAGTCTGCACCGATCTCTGTTATATCTCCAGAGTCCATTTTACCCCACCTCTGTGGCCAGTGTCTGTTTTGATTGATAAATGTCACTCCCGTAACAGTGAAACATCATTAATAGCATCTCTACATGTAGGTCACCTGCCAGTTTCCCACAGGCCTTTGAGACTGCCACCTCTCTCAAACATTAGCCATCTCTCCATCTCATCCACAGGTGCTCATCTGAGCTTCTGTGCCCTATATATCTTCTTCTCCTGCTCCCCTATATGTCTCAAAATATTTGGCTTGTTGACATCCTCATGTCACCTATAGAACGTGGCTTTTTTAATAGCCTCATTCCCCTGGAAAGCCCTAAGTAATTTCTGTGTCCAGCCTCTAAGTTTAATCACTCCTCTAGTCCTCTTCATTGTTGGTTGTTAGTTTCCATGATCTCTTCCCGGAAAACCCACTTTTGCTCACTTCTCTGGGGCTCCGTCCACCCCCATGGTTGCTGTTTATTACTGGATTTGAATTCTAAATGTTTGGGTACTCTTTGTTTACCTAAAATTTAGGCAAAATAAAACAAGAAGAGGGAGTTTTATTGCAGAAAATATTCTATAGATTAAAAAAATTACTTTCCTAAAGAAACTTGAATCATCAGCAGATAAGAAAGAAAATCAGAAGCATAAATTTTTGGACCAATTTTCTAAGGGTTCTGTGTAAGCCAAGAAAATATCTAAAGTACTAGGAGCTCCGTCTTAACACTGAACTCCTGTGGTGGCCGGAATTTGGCTGCATTTCAAAATAATAAGCGTTTGGTTCAGAAGGCTGTTTAAAGGAAATAAAAAGGCATAAAATCTCAGTCATTCAATATGGTTTGTATTAGAATAAATTGATTACCCAAAACCTAACGTGATTAGAGCTCTGCCAAGAGGCTGGCAAGCAACCACTGTTGACATAGTCCAAATTCTAATCAGTTACTTGTAACAAGTGATTATTTAATAACCATTCACATTCATCTTTGCTTCTTCAGCCAAAAAAAAAAAAACGAGAAAAAAGAGAAGAATCCTCAGAGGGAATAGAGTTCCAAGCTTTTTTTTTCTTCTCTTCGTGAGTGCAAGAAAATGTATCCATATGCAAAGAAAAATTCAGTGTTGTCAGTCAGACCCTACAGAGTGAAAATCCAAGTCCCTCTCTCCATCCCTGAAACTTAAAGAGCAGTTGACTTACTCAGCGGTCCTTAGGGTATAAATATTGGATGAGATGTGGTGTCATGATGCTTCTCTTAGAGAGAAAATTATTTTTTTCTCTTGTAACCTGTATAAAAGCTTGAAACTGCAAAGCAGAATTCAATTTTAAAATGTTCCATTCTTTCTTGGTACTTAATATTGAATGATGAATCCATTTCATCAAGCTTCTGAAATTCCAAAAATGAACTTATCAGGTATACTGAATAATGATAAGCGTGGCAAATTTAAAGAGAAAATTCAGAACATGTTTAAGACAGTGATGCTTTACTAATAGACAATTAACTTTAAAAAAAAAAAGTTTTTGTTAACCAGAATCTTGAACAGAAAAAAAAAAAAGCAGCATTTCTTTTTACTGCATGTTATCACTATAAAGAATATTTCTCCTCATTTCTTCCTTGATGAATTTTGGTAAAAACATTTGTAGTTAGCTTTTGACTTCCTAGTATTTTATTTACTTCACAAGACACCCCTTAGTTGTTCAGGTTGCTATCCAGTTGTCTTTTGTAACTGTCTAAAAACAGGATAGAACTGTCAAAGGTATATGAAACTAGTTACATAAATCTTGAAAGTCAGTATTATTTGCTCTCTGATGGTATATATTTTCAGCCAAAAAGTTAATATAAAGAAAAGCTATAAATGCCATTTGCGGGAGAGATCAGACACAACCATGCCTGTTTACCAGCATCAGCACCAATGGCAGCATCTGTGATGTTGGCACAGAAGTTCCGTGGCCGCTTGCTCTTGAACTGAACTGAGTGAGGTCTTAATGAAGACCCTTCCCACCACCCTACAGTGTACACCTCTGCCCTGGAGAGCACTGAGAGCAGAGCCAGCTACATCTCACCCTTTTCCCACGTTTTCCCAAAAAGGCTGAGCTGGGACAGGCATCTTCAGCACGGGTCAGGAGAGACCCTGTGAGAGGGACCCTGAGAAGGATAGCTTTCTCTGGGTCATCTCTGGTATTCCCTGAGAAGAGCTCGTGTCTGAGAAAATTGCTTCTGCATCTTAGGTTGCTCAGGTGTTCCTAATCTTCTAGCATTTGCTTTTTCATGCAAATGGAAGAAGGCCTTACAGGATACTAACTCAGCCCATGTGTGTGTGTGTATGTGTGTGTGCATGAATGCGTGCATGTGACTGTGTGTCTTGCTAACTCCGTTTTCAGCCCATACATGTGTGTGTGTGTTGCTAACTCCATTTTCAGCCCATACGTTTGTGTGTGTGTGGGTATGTGACTTAGTCACTCAGTCATGTCCTCATGTCCAACTCTTTGTGATAAATCCATTTTCAGCCTATACCTTCATGTGTGTGTGAGAGAGAGATTTAGTCACTCAGGCATGTCCTCATGTCTGACTCTTTGCGATAAATCCATTTTCAGCCCATACCTTCGCGTGTGTGAATGTGTTTGCAGGCATGCACTTAATCACTCGGTCGCATCCGACTCCTTATGATACCTTCCTAGCTCTGTTAACTGGCAAGCAAAGTCTCCATGGCCACTTGTCAAGGCTACTGTCAGGACCTTCTGGTGCGCACACACACTCCTGCAGTGGCCAATTTCTCAGCCAAGATAGGGAATTTGGAAGGGAGAAACCTCTTTTTTCGTACCTTTTAATTGAGGCTCACTTCCTTCAAAATCCTACTGAGAAACATTCTAACCCATGAAGTCCTCTCCTGGCTTTTAATTAATTCCCTTGACTCAATTAGTTCATCTTATTTAGAGATCATAGTCTTAAAATGTTGCAATGAAAAGAAAAAAGTATCACTGTAGTCTCAAATGCCTTGTCTGTCTCTACAAGGGTACAAGATCTTAAGAAATCATCTAAAGTTTTGTACCTCAGTGTTCTCAACTGTAAATGGGTATTTGAGTATGTTATTCCTCATTCATTCAGCATTTATTTCATGCTCAAACACTAAGCTTCTAGGGGCATCTCTGATAGCTCAGCCGGAGAAGGCAATGGCACCCCACTCCAGTGCTCTTGCCTGGAAAAGCCCATGGATGGAGGAGCCTGGTGGGCTGCGGTCCATGGGGTTGCAAAGAGTTGGACACAACTGAACAACTTCACTTTCACTTTTCACTTTCATGCATTGGAGAAGGAAATGGCAACCCACTCCAGTGTTCTTGCCTGGAGAATCCCAGGGATGTGGGAGCCTGGTGGGCTGTCATCTATGGGGTTGCACAGAGTCAGACATGACTGAAGTGACTTAGCAGAAGCAGCTGATGGCTCAGCAGGTAAAAAATCTGCCTGTAGTGCAGGAGACACAGGTTCAATCCCTGGATCAGGAAGATCGCATGGAGGAGGGCAGGGCAGCCTACTCCAGTATTCTTGCCAGGAAAATCCCATGGACAGAGGAACCTGGTGGGCTACAGTCCATAGAGTCAAACAGTCAGACATTACTGAGCATGCATGCATGCATAAGCTCTTCTTTCCTTGAGAAGCTGATAGTTTACCGGGATTACCCCAAAGTGTCCCTATTTCTCTTTCTTGCCTTTACTCCCTCATTCCAAAAATATGTTATGAGTTTATATTATATTGCAAGCATTATTCTAGGCACCAAAGTGGAGAGAAGAGAATGAAGGGAGAGGAGAGATAAAATTCCCTAACCTCATGGAATTTGTTGGGGAGACATAGATTACTTTTTTGAAAAAGAAGATCTAAAATACTAAGCAGGTAATAGACACTGATAGCATAGACTGTATTAAACTCTAAAGGAATTGGAGGGAGAGAGGTGTGTGGATATCTGGCAAGATTTTCCCCAGCAGGGAGCATAGCAAAAACCAATACTGAAACAAGAGCACCTGGCACTTTAACAGTCAGAGAGGCCAGACCAGACAAGAGGGTGAGACTAGGAGATGAGGGCCGGAGCACAATGGGATCCTGCTCACGAAGGCCATGGAGAGGACGTTGACATTTACTGCAAGGTAGAAGGGAGCTCACTGGGGATTTTTAGCAGAACAGTGACATAATTCTACTTTCTTTTAATGGAAAGGCGAAGACATCATCAGAGAACTTTATAAAGCAACTTAAAAAATCAAGGTGAAAAATAATAGTATCAGGGACCCAAATGGAAACAGTCATGACAGAGGTGGGAAGAAATTTGCTTTTGTTCAGTCACTCAGTCATGTCCGACTCTGCAACCCCACGGACTGCAGTGTGCAAGGCTTCCCTGTCCTTCGCTATCTCCCAGCGCCTGCTCAAACTCATGTCCATTGAGTCATTGATGCCATCCAGCCACTGCATCCTCTGAGGCCCCCTTCTCTTCATGCCCTCAATTTTCCCCAGCATCAAGGTCTTTTCCAGTGAGTGGGCTCTTTGCATCAGGTGGCCAAAGTATTGGAGCTTCAGTATCAGTTAACTGGTTTGATTTCCTTGCTGTCCAAGGAACTCTCAAGAGTCTTCTCCAGCACCACAGTTTGAAAGCATCAATTCTTCGACACTCAGCCTTCTTTATGATCCAACTCTCACATCTGTACATGACTCCTGGAAAAACCATAACTTTGACTATTCAGACCTTTGTAATCAAAGTAATGTCTCTGCTTTTTAATATGCTGTCTAGGTTGGCCATAGCTTTTCTTCCAAGGAGCAAGTGTGAAAGAAAATTTTAGTTTCATGAGAAGAAATGGATGGATGTTTTATATGTTCTGGGAACTCTTAATACGCTGTGTATATTTCCATTGTATCATTTACCAAGCTGTTCTGTGAACGGTGCATTTATCAGGACTAAGAGCTGCTGAAAACAGTGGTTTTGTCTTTCCCCTTTGTACCTAAGCAGAATTCTCTAAACTTTATTTATTAATTGCTTAATAAACATTTTCTGAAAATTGAATGAACCTGGACCAGAACATAGAGCTCAGAGTTGACCCACACAAATACAGTCAATTGATCCTTGACAAAGGAACAAAGGTAATGCAATATAGAAGAGATAGTCTTTGCAGCAAATGGTGCTGGTACAACTGGCTGTTATACAGATAAAAATCAAAATCTGAATACCTTACACCCTTCACAAAAATTAACTCAGAATGGATCACAGACCTAAAGATAAAATTGAACACTATAAAACTTCTAGAAGAAAGCATGGGAGAAAAGTCTATGTGCCTTTGGATTTGGTGATAACTTTTTAGGTGCAACATCATAAACATGTCCCATGAAACAAAGAATTGTTAAATTAGACTTCACTGAAGTTAAAAACTTCTGCCCTGCAGAAGATACCATTCCATAATAACAACAACAAAAAAAACACACAAGAGCACTGCTCTCAGCACAAAAGTTCTCAAGGGAGAAACTTTGCTCTGACCTCAGAATAGCCAACTTCAAGCCAAAGTCTCTGTTCCTAAAGCCCATCTGCACTCATGCTGAGCAATGTTGAAAGGAATATTTAAATTGATTCTGTTGCTCCCACTGGGGCTTCTCCTTCCCTGCCAAGAACAAGAAAGACCCAGGATCACTGCTTCTTGGGGGAGATGATTTTCATAATGTCCTGCATTGCCCCCTCCTGTGATTTGGAAGGTGTCACAAGAGTGGAACTGACTTGGATACTCCCATTCCAACTCATCCCCTCTTCCTGGGATGTGAGGAGACAAGGAGACACAGAACCATATCAACTCTCATCTGCTGGAAATGGAGATTGGTGGACTTTTTTTTTTTTTTTTTTTTTTGGTTTTGAGGTATTAGCATCAAGCCTGGTAAATAGATTGTTGCAGAAGGATTTCTAGAACATGTCGCTAATTCAGACACATTTGGTGAACAATTTAAAAGGTGGAAAACATAGAGAATTTTAAATATTTCCATTACCTCCATATATACCAGAGAACCTGTGTGGTCTTTCACACAGGGTCCAACCAGAATGCAGAAATGACACCAACTATTTCAGCAGAATGAATTTAATAAAGAATTGTTCATTAGATATTGCAGAACTGAAAAAGCAAACAAAAGAACACGAAGGGTTTACAGAGACTGCAAGTGCGATAAGCAGTCATTATTCCTAAGATGAAAGGAACAAAGGGAAGAGGTGAAAATTATTAAAATAAAAATACCTGAAGGAAAGGCAGGTGCAGGGTCACTCAGGGAGGTTAATGAGGCTGGTAAGTGCTGGGAATGTTGTAAATTGAATCCATTTGGAAAGCCTGTTCTTCCCAGATGGTGCAGACAGATCTCAACCTAGATCTGAAAACGTATGTAAGACGTTTTCACAAGTGCCAAATTAATGAAGAATGGATACGTTAGGTTTTACTATACCTGCAAAGTTATATAAGGCTTGAAACTTCTAATCCAATTCTCAGAATTGTACTACGGTGGTGAATGTGAAAGTCACTCAGTCATGTCCAACTCATTGCAACCCCATGGACTGTAGCCCTACCACACTCAGATGAGCCTGGAAGTCCACGAGTCCATGGAATTCTCTAGGCAAGAATATCGGAGTGGGTTACCATTTTCTTCTGCAGGGGATCTTCCTGACCCGGGGATCAAACCCAGGTCTCCTGCATTGCAGGCAGACTCTTTACCCTCTGAGTCTAGGGTAGAGGACTGCAAACCATTCCAAGTCAATACAGGAGAGCATCACTGGTCACAAGTGTGAGGGTGGGAGCTACAACTATTAGTTAAATCAGAGTTGGAATCGGAATAACCTGACTTTAAACTTCTTTAAATAAGCAGAGGCTTTTTGACTATGCCTGAAAAGGAAGTGTGTATGTGCGGAAGGAAGACTTTAAACACTGGATAGAGCCTTGGAGTGGCTTCCATGAGTTCATAGTTGTGAAATGGGTTTCGGCAAGTAATAGCTGTGAGATAGGGGTCCAAGGTCTGCCCAGCCAAGAATTAGCAGTCCTCTCATGCAACTGAACTTCCAGTTCTTGAACTGTAACTGTGAAAGCCTCCAGTGCTCTCTGGGTGTGTTCTGACCCCCAGCCTGCATTCCTTTCCCGTGTGTGTCCCTCCCCATCTGCTCAATGTTCTCCTTCACACCTTTTTTTCCTTCCTTCACTGTGTATCTTTCCGCATTTCCTGATCACCACCAGTAGTACATTCATTACCAATTACTGTGAGCTGGTCATGGTATCTAAGTCAACCAACTTTAAATCCTGGGGCTCATTTACTTCAGTGACTAGAAACACAGTCTCTAACACAGTTAGATAACGCTAACATAGGCTTTAACATAGGTAAATTGGAAATGTAATATGTGAAACCAGAAAACAAAAAAGACTTTTTTATCTTTTTGAACTTAAAAAATATATAACAGTTAAGAACAGAATTGAGAGGAAACCTTAGTGGGTAACTCTCTAGCTAAGATGAGTGTGTGGTTAGTAACTCTTCTCTGATGGTGTGTCATGAAGAGTTACATGAGGAAAAAGAGTTTTCTTAATATCTCTATCTCTGTTAAAATAATTTTTGAGTTAGGGTGAGTTTATAGACAATATTTCTATTTTCAAAATTCCATTATTTTTGATAGTGACTTCAAATATATTTTCAGGATTTCTCTGGTGTCGCAGCGCTGCACGCCCAATGCAGGGAGCATAGATTCAATCCCTATTCAGGGAACTACCACATGGTGTGGCCACAAGAATACATAAACAAAACTAAACACAAAAAATAAAATATATTTTGCTTTTGCAATGACCACCATGGATTCTTCATCTGTATTTCTACTTGATCTTCAGCGGGTGTAACCCTCTAACTAACCTCACTATTAAATTTCTCTCTAAACACTCTGTCAAGTGATTAATTCTCCTCAAAGCAATATAGTAGAGCTCTCACCCACTGTTACTTCAAGGGAATACCTGGGAATGATTTGGAAAGGTTGATATTCATACTCTGATTTGGTTCTGGTCTTCATCAATTGAATCAAAGTTGAGGATATAGGTTGTACATATGAAGAGAAGGAGTCTGGGAGGAGAAGTTCTTTAAATTCTGACAAATTCTATCTGAGGATTTTTTTTTTTTTAATTTAAAGCCCTATTTGTGTAAAAGACACATACAGCCATGTTTGAGAGCTCAGCAGTGGCTGCAGGACTGGAAAAGGTCAGTTTTCATTCCAATCCCAAAGAAAGGCAATGCCAAAGAATGCTCAAACTACCACACAATTGCACTCATCTCACATGCTAGTAAAGTAATGCTCAAAATTCTCCAAGCCAGGCTTCAGCAATACGTGAACCATGAACTCCCTGATGTTCAAGCTGGTTTTAGGAAAGGCAGAGGAACCAGAGATCAAATTGCCAACATCCGCTGGATCATGGAAAAAGCAAGAGAGTTCCAGAAAAACATCTACTTCTGCTTTATTGACTATGCCAAAGCCTTTGACTGTGTGGATCACAATAAAATGTGGAAAATTCTGAAAGAGATGCGAATGCCAGACCACCTGACCTGCCTCCTGAGAAATCTGTATGAAGGTCAGGAAGCAACAGTTAGAACTGGACGTGGAACAACAGACTGTTTCCAGATAGAAAAATGAGTACGTCAAGGCTGTATATTGTCACCCTGCTTATTTAACTTATATGCAGAGTACATCATGAGAAACACTAGACTGGAAGAAACACAAGCTGGAATCAAGATTGCTGGGAGAAATATCAATAACCTCAGATATGCAGATGACACCACCCTTATGGCAGAAAGTGAAGAGGAACTAAAAGCCTCTTGATGAAAGAGGAGAGTGAAAAAGTTGGCTTAAAGCTCAACATTCAGAAAACGAAGATCATGGCATCTGGTCCCATCACTTCATGGGAAATAGATGGGAAACAGTGGAAACAGTGTCAGACTTTATTTTTGGGGGCTCCAAAATCACTGCAGATTGTGACTGCAGCCATGAAATTAAAAGACGCTTACTCTTTGGAAGGAAAGTTATGACCAACCTGGATAGCATATTCAAAAACAGAGACATTACTTTGCCGACTAAGGTCCGTCTAGTCAAGGCTATGGTTTTTCCAGTGGTCATGTATGGATGTGAGAGTTGGACTGTGAAGAATGCTGAGTGCCGAAGAATTGATGCTTTTGAACTCTGGTGTTGGAGAAGACTTTTGAGAGTCCCTTGGACTGCAAGGAGATCCAACCAGTCCATTCTGAAGGAGATCAGCCCTGGGATTTCTTTGGAAGGAATGATGCTAAAGCTGAAACTCCAGTACTTTGGCTACCTCATGCGAAGAGTTGACTCATTGGAAGACTCTGATGCTGGGAGGGATTGGGGGCAGAAGGAGAAGGGGACGACAGAGGATGAGATGGCTGGATGGCATCATGGACTTGATGGACGTGAGTCTGAGTGAACTCCGGGAGATGGTGATGGACAGGGAGGCCTGGCGTGCTGCAATTCATGGGGTCGCAGAGTTGGACACGACTGAGCGGCTGAACTGAACTGAAGAGAGGAGCCTTTGAGCACACAGAGGCATTGGCTTGGGGGAAAGCCTGGTGAAGGAGGTGGATAGCTTCTGTGATTCTGTCACCAGAAACACTGAGGGTTCATTCTCTGTGTGTCTGTCCCACAGTGATTCCATTAACATGCACACTCGTACATCTCTCTGCAGCTGGCATCCTAATCGTGGCTTCGTTACTGGTTTTCCTAGTGAAATCGCCTGTAAGGCCAGAACAGAGCAAAGGGATATTCGACCCGCGTAGAACTCAAGATCCAATTTTCTGAGTGTGGTTCACACTTGCTACTCCTTTGAGGGCTGCAAATGATCATTTCTAGAAAATATTATTCATATTGGTCACATGCTTTATTTTTTTTAAAGCACCATTCTGAGGAGCTGGAATGCAGGTTTCAGGACAAAGTATGGGATGTAGAGAAAACAATTTCTTATTCAGGATCTCAATGTCTTCATCTTCAAAGTGATAAAGGAGACCTAGATAATTAAACCATACTGTCATAATAGAAGTTATGGATGCCCCCCAAGGGCATTTGATTTTTGGACTTTGTATTGGATACAATACAAAGTATTGTACTGGATCTTTGTACTGGATATTGAGGGAAATCCCAATAGAGTAATGAATGACTTTCAAGATGAGCATTAAGAGGCACTGGGGAGACCTCCCTGGTGATCCAGTGGTTGAGAATCCACCTTCCAATGCAGGGGATGAGGGTTTAATCTCTGGTCAGGGAACTAAGCTCCCCCATGCTATGGGGCAACTAAAGTGAGTGCTGCTAGTAGAGAAGCCACCAGGCGCCTCCACTACCGAGCCCATGCGCCCTGGGGCCCATGCACCCCAACAAGAGAAGCCCATGCACCGCAAGGAAGAGCCCACACATGCTAGGACCCAGCGCAGCCAAAGATAAAATAAAAAGCATCAGGAAGTGATGTGCTTTCTTTATGTCCTCCCCGGTGTAATTTAGGTTTCAGACAGGTACCCTGTGCCAATCCAGGCAGAAATGCTATTCATGACAGACCTGGAGAAAGTAGGATTGTTAGGCATATGAGCTTCAAAGGGCTCTCTTGCTCAGGTAGCAGACAAAAGACAAAGTATGAAGAGTGCAGGAACTGGCTAACAAAAATCAGAAAACAGGCTTTGCAATTTTATCAGGAAGCTTGTGGGCAGCGTAACAGAGTTTCTTCCTGAAAGTTACCTTAAAATATAATAGTTTATTTTCTGACTTGACGAGAAATCCAAGATTGGTTCAGAGGCTTGACATAGTTGTCAATGACCCACCTTTGTGATCTGGCATCTGTGTTTTGGAAATGCTTCATTTCTGGTCTCAGAATCAGTGACTATAGAGTGGTCATGATAACCAATCTCTGGCAAAAGAGAATGGAATGACCATAATTGGCTTATGCTAATTTCATTCCTTTCCTAGGAATGGGACCATATTTTCTGAGCAAATGCTGCCCAGCATCTGAACAAAAGCAGGTTCCATTGGCAAGAAAGAAAGTGGAAGTGCAGTTGAGTAGGCAATCAACCATCTCTACCACAACAAGGAAAATTTTCTGTCTGGGGATAATTTGATTTTTAACTTACTAAATTTGCTTTAAAAATATTAATAATTCTTCATTGACTACAACCTTCATTGACTACAACATTCCAAATATGTTTGGAAGAGCAGTGTGAGACTCTGCAAACCAATATATTCTCAATGAGTTTATAACAACTTCAAGGAGGAAAAAATTCTAATTTTGTTATACATGTTGGAATAAGATTTAGGATGCTAATTTGGGCTTCTGGTTTTTATAACAACAGATTGGTAAGTGGGATCTTCAGTAAATCTTCTCAATAAGAACTTGTTTTTACTTCTAGGAATGATGGGTATCTTCCATTTATTTGCTCTGCCATTAAAATCTGTTATATGCAAGCCCATGAACATCTCGCATTTCAACTTGTCTCACAGGTTGAATACCTAACCTCTGAAAGAACCTAAGTGAGCCAAGGTGTAGCTCACATACCTGCTCCAAATCGTGGCTGTTTCCAAAGAAAAATAAGACTCCACACTCACTACACCAGTTTACGAATCAGCAGTAGCGCTTCTTTCCTTCCCCACAGGTCTATGATTTGGAAGAAAATGACCACCAGCCTGCTGTGAATACATAAGTTGTGGGCCGCCCATAAACAGCACAGAGACAAAGCGTTGCGGGCGGACACAAGGCACGCTCATGACCCTCTGCTGGCCCACGTCCAAGAAGATGACCATTAAAACAACAGGCAGGTGGCAACCAGGACAATGGACAGCCCAAGAGATAGATAGCAAGAAGGCAAGGGCTCTCAGCCAGTACACGTGGTTAGAAAACAGCTTCGATTTCAACACCCAGAGAATCAGCTCACATTTAAAACTCAAAAAAATCCCAATATTTCCCTAAAAAGCATGTAACTGCAGAAAGCTGCCATTTTCCTACCTCCTTGCAAAAGCAGCATTGGAGGAAATTTTGAAGTGGAAAAAATTGAAATTCCCTATGATTACAAGAGTGTAACTTTTACTAGAAACCATTCCTGACTAAAGCGTTGCTGCCACTGCTAAGTCGCTTCAGTCGTGTCCGACCCTGTGCGACCCCATAGATAGCAACCCACCAGGCTCCCCCGTCCCTGGGATTCTCCAGACAAGAATATTGGAGCGGGTTGCCATTTCCTTCACCAATGCATGAAAGTGAAAAGTCAAAGTGAAGTTGCTCAGTCGTGTCCGACTCTTAGCGACCCCGTGGACTGCAGCCCACCAGGCTCCTCCAACCGTGGGATTTTCCAGGCAAGAGTACTGGAGTGGGGTGCCATTGCCTTCTGCTGACTAAAGCGTTAAGTAAAGTTAAATACAGCACATTTTCCTTGGGTGTGGAGTTGTACTGAGCCCTAAAAAAAGAACTCCCCCACCACTGGGTTCAGAATAAGATCCTAAAAAGAACTCATCGGGATGGTGTTTGACTTCTTGGTCTCCTTTACTCTCTACTAGAAGGTATATGGTAATATATGAGGAGCTTTGGCCTGGAGATCAGTCTAGAACCTCAGCTTTGTTTTGCTACAAACTTTGTAACATTTTTGGCTAGCTTGGAGGGTGTCTTCTTGAGTGCCAAAATAGGGCCCACTCCAGTATTCTTGGGCTTCCCTGGTGGCTCAGACAGAAAAGAATCTGCCTGCAATGTAGGAGACCTCGATTCAGTCCTTGGGTTGGGAAGATCCCCTGGAGAAAGGAATGGCTACCCACTCCAGTATTCTTGCCTGGAGAATTTCATGGACAAAGGAGCTTGGCAGGCTACTGTCCATGGTGTCACAAAGAGTCAGATACGACTGAGCAACTAACACTTTTCACAAAATTATTAAATATCAAATGAGATAAGGCATTTGAAACTGCAACGATTCCCCTTGACAAGTATGGTTATTTGTATACATATAAACATTACCCTTTGATCACCTTCAAGGTGTCCTAGAGGAGAGGAATAACAAAGGACAGTCATCTTATTCATCTCCTACGGTCTTTGTTTGGAGGGGATGAGGGCTGGTGGGAATTTTGTGTGCTGGAATTCAATCTGCAAGTCAACAAAAATGTATTAAGTTTGGGGATATGCGTGTTTCCTTGTGGTTTTCTAAAACATCAGTAGAACATTTACATACATAAATACATCCGCATCACATAGGACGATCTTGCTGCAGCATCAGAATCAACACAAAAGCAGTCCCTTTGGCTTTCATACCAGGAAAGACTGCTGCTAGAAATGTGGCAGGCAAGAATCTGCACACCTATTACTCTCCAGAAACCACAGAAAATTCTGTCCAACACTACACCGGGTGGAAGAGTGGGACGTACTAGAAAAAGAACTGAGGCGTAGAAAAATGAGTTTCTGTAACTCAAAGCTTAAAATACATTTTTCTTCCAGTAAAACAATGCTATGAGTGGAGGTGCTGATAGTTGAAACAAAAGTATTTCTCATTTTTAATTTACTATGTGTGAGCTCAGTTGACTTTCTAAGCTTGAATTAGGCACAACTTGTAATGCTGTTTCTGTAAAGAAATGTATTTTGAGTTCCAAATGGTCAATTTATATGAACTTCAGTGACACAACTCATTTGTAATTAAAATTACAGCAACTGTTTTCTTTGAGTATTTTTAATGAGCCAAAGAAAAAGCAAAACTAGTGGACAGTACATTTGCAAGATCAGTAATTCAACAATATGAACAAGTCTACAGGGATTAAATTCATTTGCAAAACAAGCATTAGTGGTTTTGAGAATGCTGAGAATTTTGTAGGACAGAACTTCATCTGAAATTAATGTGTAGTGTTGGATGAACAGATTTATCTAACAATTGTAAACGGAAAATTTAAAATCACCTGTGTAATTATCTGTATATAGAATTGTTTGATTGTTAAGTCGTGTCCAAATCTTTTGCAACCCCATCGACTGTAGCCTGCCGGGTCCCTCTCCATGGGATTTGCCAGGCGAAAACACTGGAGTGGGTTGCCACTTTGTTCTCCAGGGGATATTCCCAACCCAGGGATCGAATCTGGGTGTCCTGCATTGGTAGGCGGATTCTTTACCACTGAGCCACCAGGAAGCTCAGGAAGCTACAGAATAACCAACAATTTATTAAGTGTAAAATCATTTGTGTAAGTAAATAGTAAGCAATGAATTTAATTATCATGACCGCATCAGGAAGTATTGTTGTTGTTGTTTAGTGACTAAGACGTGTCCAACTCTTTGCGACCCCATGGACTGCAGCACACCAGGTTTTATTCAGTTCAGTTCGGTCGCTCAGTCATGTCAGACTCTTTGGAACCTGTTGGATTGCAGCATGCCAGGCTTCCGTGTGCATCACCAACCCCCAGAACTTGCTCAAACTCACATCTATCAAGTTGGTGATGCCATCCTACCATCTCATCCTCTGTCGTCCCCTTCTCCTCCTGCCTTCAGTTTTTCCCAGCATCAGTGTCTTTTCTAAGGAGTCAGTTCTTCGCATCAGGTAGCCGAAGTATTGGAGCTTCAGCATCAGTCCCTCCAATGAATATTCAGGACTGATTTCCTTCAGGATTGACTGGTTTTATCTCCTGGCAGTCCAGGGGACTCTCAAGAGTCTTCTCCGACACCACAGTTCAAAAGCATCAATTTCTCAGCACTCAGCCTTCTTTATGGTCCAACTCTCACATCCATACATAATTACTGGAAAAACCATGGCTTTGACTAGATGGACCTTTGTTGGCAAAGTAATATCTCTGTTTTTTAATATGCTGTCTAGGTTTGTCATAGCTTTTCTTCCAAGGAGCAAGCGTCTTTTAATTTCATGGCTGCAGTCACTGCCTGCAGTGATTTTGAAGCCCAAGAAAGTAAAGTCTGTCACTGTTTCCATTGTTTCCCCATCTCTTTGCCATGAAGTGATGGGACCAGATGCTATGATCTTCATTTTGTGAATATTGAGTTTTAAGCTAACTTTTTCACTCTCATCTTTCTCCTTCATCAAGAGGCTCTTTAGTTCCTCTTCCCTTTCTGTCATAAGGGTGGTGTTGTCTGCATATCCAAGGTTATTGGGTATTTCTCCCAGCAATCCTGATTCCAGCTTGTGCTTCATCCAGCCCGACATTTCCCATGATGTACTGTGTGTATAGGTTAAATAAGCAGGGTTACAATATACAGCCTGTATGTACTCCTTTCCCAATTTGGAATCAGTTCGTTGTTCCATGTCCAGTTCTAACTGTTGCTTCTTGACCTGCACACAGATTTCTCAGGAGGCAGGTAAGGTGGTCTGGTATTCCCCATCTCTTTAAGAATTTTTCACAGTTTGTTGTGATCCACACAGTCAAAGGCTTTGGTGTACTCAATGAAGCAGATGTTTTTTTTCTGGAATTCTCAGGCTTTATTACTATTCCCAATTTTACCAGAGGAAACTGGGGCACAGTGAAGGTCAAACTTGGCCCAAGGTCACATGGGCAGCCCAGGCATTCTGACACTTGACTTTTAATGTCTACATTATATTAAACATGCATTTTAAATAGTGCTTATGCATTGAGTTGGGGCTTCCCAGCTGGCGCCAGAGGTAAACGTATCTCTGCTGCCTGCCAATGCGGGAGAGATAAGAGATGTGGATTCCCTCCCTGGGACAGGAAGATCCCCTGGAGGAGGGCATGGCAGCTCACTCCAGTATTCTTGCCTGGAGAGTCCCCATGGACAAGAGGAGATTGGTGGGCTACAGTCCATTGTGTCTCAAAGAGTCCGACATGACTGAAGCGACTTAGCACGCACACATGCATGCATTGTGTTAGTAGTTATAAGTTTTACAAGTTCAAATTTATAGCTAGCCTCATTTTAAGGTTTTGAAAATTCAACAGAAGGTAACACAAGCCAGATGCCGTCATCCTAGACTGAAGGACAGACATCTGCATTGCACAAAATGGAAAAGCTACTTCTATCACAGGAATATCTGTGCTATCAAAATTATTCTGGAACAGCCTGCTCCCAGAGAGGCACAGTATAAACAAGAGAGTGGCCTCTCGGCTCACGAAACCAAGTTTGAAATACTTCAACTCTCTGAGCCCCTGTCATTTTTTATCCAAGGAGGATAATCCCCATTTTGCAAGCTTGTGGTGAGATCCATTGTTATGATTCTTAACAAGCTCTCTCCAGACGTCAGCAGCTCTGTGTCTCTTCCTTAATCTTAGCGGATGAAATGGAGATCCTAATGCCTACCTCACGAAGGTGTAAGGTCTGAGCAAACGTGAAACACTTTGTGAAATGAATACAACTTTCCACACAGTGTCTTAAGTGGCTGAGCCACAGCTCAGGTGACTAGAGCCCTTAGATACACAGCTCCACCCGGAGGGAGGATGCTAGTGTTAGGTCCTCAGGCTTTTCTCACTAGAACGACCTGGTTCTTCTGAAGCTCCCCAAGTTCTATCTCCTCAGTGTTCCCTCTGGTCAGTAAAGCCCATTTCTCTAAAGGGAAGGCAGCTTATGTGAATAGAAGTAGGAGAAAAAAACATAGCTCAACTATCCTCAGTCGTCAATTAATTTGCAGCTACCGATTCCAATGTCCTGCTGAAGAAACACTTGTATCCACTTTGTCAACCACAAAAGGAAAATAAAATACGTGCCAATGATTAGTTCAACTCCTGATTGTGGTGTAAGAAACCTCTGACTTAAAAAAGGACTTCCCTGGTGGCTCAGTGGTGAAGAGTCTGCCTGCCAATGCAAGAGACACAGGTTTGATTCCTGATCCAGAAGATTCCACACGCGGCAGAGCAACTAAGCCCATGTACTGTAACTACTGAGTCTGTGCTCTAGAGCCTGGGAACCACAGCTACTGAGCCCCCATGCCCTAGAGCCCGTGCTCCACAACAGAAGTCACAGCAGCGAGAAGCCTGCACCCAAGGAGAGCAGCCCCTCGCCACAACTAGAGAAAAGCACACACAGGAACAAAGACCCAGCAGAGCCACACAAATGCATAATCCTTGTTGAAAAAAAAAAAACAAAACATTGGTCATAGTTTATTCCCACTTATTTTCATGACATCTTGCCCTAGCCTGAATGGCTTTGGGAAAGCTAACTTGGAAATTCCAAGATCAATGTTCTGAGCCATCCTAAGAGTAGTAGAACTCTTTTTAAACAAAAACAGTTAGCAAGGGAAACAGATCACCCCTTCTAGAGTTAGGAGCCCCTGGGAAGAAGTATACTGACTATTTTCCAGGTTCAAACAAATGTAAATTTGATAGTTCCAATAAAAGAAATAGATTGGAATTGAATGAGAAAAATCACAAATCTTGGAGAAAATCAGTATGTATACAGAGTTGAGGGGTTACCCTTAGACACTTGGGCTACAATTCCAACGTTGGTTTTTATTCCTTTTTATTGAAGATGCAGTCCCTTTGGACTCCTGATAACTCTTAATAATACAAAGAGCCATCTCAGTTCCTACAAAATATTCAAGATGAAAATAATCATCTCAATCGAGCCTGTCATTGTACAAATGAGAATCAAATACCTAGATCTCTGGACCTGGTCTATTTTTCCCTATGATTTTTCAACCGGCTCTTACTTGTGACTCAACTGGCTTATCAGGTACTTCGGGGTTAGGACTAGTATATAAAGTTTTCATGCTCTATGCAATGAGATGGGAATGGCAACTCACGCCAGTATTCTTGCCTGCAAATCCCATGGACAGAGGAGTCTGGCAGGCTATAGTCCACAGGGTCACAGAGTCAGATACAACAACTAAACCACGACCTATATGCAACTCAGCTCATAGTATAACAAGTATTGTTAGCTTAAGGAAAAAAATATTTAACGTCTTGACTGTCCATTTATAAGACTGTGAACAATTCTCTACAATTATATAAATGGAAGACATGCTGAGTATTTCCCATAACAAGGAGCAGCAGCTATAGTCCATCTGGGAAAAGATCAAGATGCTTACATACAATGGAATATTACTCAGCCATAAAAAGGAACAAAATTGAGTCATTTGTAGAGACATGGATGGACGGAAATAGTGTCATACAAAATGAAGTAAGTCAGAAAAATAAATACCGTATATTAATATATGTGGAATCAAGAAAAGTGGTATAGATGATCTTATTTGCAAAGCCAAAATAGAAACACAAACATAGAGAATATACAGATACCAAGGGGGAAGGTAGGAGGGGTGGGAGGAACTGGGAGACTAGGATTGCCATATATACACTGTTGATACTGTGAGTAAAATAGGTAACTAATGAAAACACACTGTATAGCTTAGGGAACTCTTACTCAGTGCTCTGCAGTGATCCAAATGGAAAGGAAATTCAAACAGGAGGGATTATGTGTATATACATAGCTGATTCATTTTACTGTACAGAGAATACTACATTGTAAAGCAAATATACTCTAGTAAAAAATTAATAGGAAAGAAAAAAAAAGGATGCTTTCAAGGACCCAGGGAACCACCCAGCCAGACCTACTGAGTGGAATCTTCCAATAACTGCAGGCAGCCAATAAAGTTGATGGCCTGGTATTAGTAATGTCTCCTCTGGGCCATGCCCTTGAGCACATGGCAGCCTTGGGATGACTTTTGATAAGGATATTGCACCAGACCACAACACCGAGCAACTGAAAAAACAGGAGGAAAGACAGGATATCACTTTCAGCAGATGAATACTAAGCAGCTTCATATTATTGAAGCATTATCCAGCAATACAGGCCACCTAGCTAAGGACAATTTTAAAATGTAAATGTCAGTATTTGTCAAAGTTTATACATAAATCTGAACTGAAAGTCAACAGCAAATTATCTTTTACTAGTTCATGTCCTGGAAAACTTCTTTACCCTGGTTCGAGGACACAAGGACTTATTCCAGAGTTCTTGGAATTGATATGGCTCAGAATGCCTGCATATTTACAAAACTTTGTCATCCATAAATGAGCTGGAAAATACCACATACTTGTAACCTTGTTGATGAGATTTAACGAGTACACACAATGTGCTAGGCACTGGCTGAACGTATTATATGCCTACATAATCTTCATGACCCACATTCCAAACCATGTCTTTTTAATATAACTGAATGTGTTTTCTAAATGTAGTAGTACCATTTGTTAAAACATTTTTACTTTTATAAGAGGCTGTTGAAGTTAGCAAGAAATGGTACCAAAGTTCATAACATATTTATATTTAGAAATCATTTGTACGTAAAACAAAGGTGAATTGAATTTTTTATTGGAAAAAATGCCATATTTTATAGATCACCATTTATGAGAATCCTACCAAAACACTACAACAAACTGGCCTTGAAGAGAAACAGCACAATGACAGAAAACTCAAAATACTATACCTTTGAGGAGCCTGCAACCAGGCTAATCGAAAATCAACATACAACGCCCACCACACCACACCACACACAAATATGAACAGGTTACATAAGTAAGCCGAGATTTAGAACACACACTGGAAGAGGGGACACACCCACACATGTATCTGCGTGCATGTTTTCCTGAAAAACATGTAACAGGGTTTCCTTCATTTTACTCAACTCAAAGGAATTCTTGATCTAAAATTATTCCATGTCTAACATTATACAAAAGAAATGTCATAAAGCAAAAGTTTACATTTTCCTGGGAGCTGTCCATTGCAAGCAAAAAAAATGTTACTTGCATTTTTTAGTGTAAAATCCACATAAAAACAGGAGTTGTAATATAGTGCTTGCCATTTAAGTGTAACATTGCCAAAATGCTTTATACAGGACTATTTTACATTACAGAAGAGGAATATCAATGTAGCGGTAATCAGTGCTTCCAAACTTTTCTAATTCTTCTACGGGGGGATCTAAATAGTCAATATATTTCTGTTCAAAAGGAGTTGTTTTCTTCCCTCTGGTACAGTGCTTGCTGATGAATAAAGACAAGCGCAGTCACACTGCTTTCTGTTCAACAACTGCCACCTTCCAGGAGTCCTGACACACACGGGCTCTTCTACTGGACCCTACAGTTCTCACTGCCCTTGGACTGCAGGCTGGCTTCTGGGCTGGGGGCGTGGTGGCCTCGCTTGGCTCTCAGGCCCTCCCTGGGGCTGCCCGCTGGACTTCTCTCAGGAAGATTACTGATGGAGAGAGATCTGGCAGTGGGATCTCGGAAGGTAGTGCCTGAATCCACTGGGCTCTGCTGAGAAACCTTGACCTGCAACACAAGTATGACAGAGGTCTAAAATCACACTCGCATTTCTACAACATGGAAAATAAAGTACTTATTTAGGTCATCACATTTGAAGTGCAATTCTTCTTCTAGGAGTTGTACACGGTTTGACTATTTCTTCTTCTCTGAAAACAGGCCCCCACCTAAACAGAGAAGCTAGAGAAAAGGGTCAGACACCACCTCTGATGAGCCACCTTGCAAAGCTTTCCTTGACATGTCTAATGACCAGACACTCGTTCTGAAGACCACTGTGACCTTCTCAGATCAGAAGGTAAGCTCTCTGAGGGCAAAGACTATGTCCTCTTTACCTTTGCATCCACAGTGCCCAGAATATGCTTGACTAATGGCAAACATTCAATATTTGTATAAGAACCCAAACCAGCTTCCATTTATCTTACTTGATCCTCTATCATTCAAATAAACGTGTACCAGTGAGTCATAACAATTGCATAAGGTGGAAGCTTTATTTACAACATTTAAAAGACCTAGAGCCTCTTCCTCACATAATAACATTTTCATCATTCTCCTTCCATTTAAAGTCCAGAAAAAAAGTAAGTTCCCTTTCCAATGTCCTGCCTTTTAAGAGAAAGGGGGATCTCAAAAAATGTGAGACTTTAAGTAGATGAGAGGGTAATGCATTACCAGGTAACGCAACACTGGTAGTGTTGAGATTTTTTGAGGTTTCTATAGTAGTGAGAAAAAATACGGGGTCAGGAGACAGAAAGAGCAAGACAGATGAAATATAGAAAAATGTCACAACCAAAGTGAAAGGGCAAGAGTAGACGGTTCAGGTAGGAAGATCTTTAACAGAAAAAGAGGAAGGACCCTTAACCAGGGTGATACGTGTTCAGTACCAACTCTGAGAAGCACCTATGTGACAGGCCACTCCCTGCCCAACCACCTGCCCGGGACCGCCTTCTGAAGCAGAAGAAGAAAGGATGGAAATTATCTCCCTGTGCATATTCTTTCCATAGGAAGTGTGTGGTTTTAAAAGGCAACTAAATACTTTTCATTACAGAAAACATAGTAAATCTGGCCAACAGATCAGATCCCTAGAAAGGTTGCCTCTACCTCAGATGATGTGCGGGACACTTAAAAGGAGTGGCCTTGAAGGATCAGGACTTAATGGAAAATTACTGTCCATGGAAATTTGAAGGAAAAAAATAAGAGTTTTACTGGCACTCTTTTCTTTCCTTTTTTTTTTTTAAAGTAGAAAGTGATACAGAAGACAGACACTTCCCTTGAACCCATGAGCTGCAGGAGAATCAAACCTTTAGTTGCACCCATTAAAAAACAGAGGAGGTGGGGAGAGAGGCTGCACTGGGGAAAGAGAATCTGAGCTAGTAACACTCCTTCTGAAACCCAACAGAATAGCCAAAGTTCACCCTTGGGCCTCCCCTTCCGGACTCAATCTCTTGATTCTGAATTGAGGTAACTGTAGTTGGTAATCAGAGTTTTAACTTTGGATTTGATCCTCATGTTGGTTAGTTAGCCTCAGACTTATCCGTAACTAGATGAGGTCAGACTTCCCAGGTATTTAACCTATTAAGTGCACCATACCCTAACTGTCTTACAAACCGTGTCCGCAGCCACAGTGGGGAGACGGCGGGTATGCAAATAGCTCATTGGAAAAGGAACTCATAAGTAGGAAAAATGGTTAAGATCCCACTGAACTGCTGACAGGCCCTGTGGTGATGACCTCACAATCACCTCGTACAGTTAGTGGACGGCCCTCTGGAGCTAACTCCCAGAGACAAAGCAGAGACTGATCCTCACCTATTCTGCATCTTACCCATGTTCCCCTTCAAACTTGTCAGCTGTCACTAACAGTTCTGTTAAATAATCTAGGAAATCTCTCAACACTCAGCCAGTGACTTCAGGCAAAGATTCATAATCTGAAGTTTCTAAGCAACCGTTTTAGCAAAGGATAACTTGCTGTCTCTTTTTTCAAACTGAATGATGAAATATGCTCAGCAGATGAGGCAAGAATTTTATAAAGTGACTCAGAAAATGTTGAGTTACATTAAAAATCAATAGGCTGGGTTTTGAAGGCTTGCATCTAATCATGAGTCCCCTATAACCTCCTTTCAAGAGGAACCACCCGCCATTCATGTGCACAAGTGCACAAAATTGCTTAGCAATTCATAACCACTGGCGCCTGCTGCAGCCTATAGCTCCTGCACTCGCAAGTCTGCAGGAAACCATGGTTACTGCTCTGTCCCCAGCAGACGTGACAGCAGTGTGGAAAGCAGGCCCCCTAGCGTGCAAAGCTCTCTTAGAAAGTAAGTTCAAACTCCACGTGAAAACTGCTTTACCATCAGTACCTCATAAAAGAAGGAAACGTGACCCCTATGGTAATCTTATGAGGTGATTTCCTGCACACCTTTAAACATCTACCATTGCAATCACTTCAGGACATTAACAGCTCCATTAATTCAGAAGATATCTGTATTAGATATGAGGACACAAGTAAATTGTTAACATAATCAGCGACATCACAGAAGGGATACTGGAAAGAGCCAAAGACTTCACTTCAGGAATTAGGTTGCAGTTGATAGCTTTGGTCAAGTCTGGAAGCTTCACTCTTTAAAGGCACTAGTTACTTTATGGAAAAGAAACTCTTATGGTCCCTGGAGAGTTAGGACCTACTCCAGTATACTTCAGTGTTTTATGGCTACCAACATTTAAAAGTTAACTCCAAATGTGAGTGAGTGAGTGAGTAAGAAAGAAAAATGGAGAAAGGTAGGTTGGAGGTGGGAGGACTGATGGGGAAGGGAAAGAAATATGCACAAAATAGCAGAATATTTCTAATTGCAAGTCTCGAAGGGTCAGACACGACTGAGCGACTCTGATGGGAAATGGTGGTGTCAGAGCAGAGCTCCAAGGGTGTGTTAGCAAGTTTTGGGCAGAACCACGGAAGGACACGGCACAGGCAGTGGTCTTTGCTTGTTTACAGGAGCTCCTGAGTCAGCCAGTGCAATGGCAAAGCCTTGCCCAGATGCCACTCTCATTTCCTGGATTTCACACAGTCGATATATGTTCACAGAGCTTACCTTTTGTGATCTGCTGCCACCAGCTGTTGGTTTGGAGGTCTCGGTGAGATTTTCTTTGTCGAGACTTAGCGGGGATGCTGCTAACTTCTGGGCAGCAAGGCGGGGGCTGGTCCTGGTTGCCATGGTTGTCCTCCGCAGGATGTATGGGCTAGTCTTTCCGGTTGGGATATCGGCAAACCCTAAGGGCACAAAACTGATTGTCAGCACTGCTGGCTGCAATTCCATCAGCCTCTCCAGTGGGAGTGATATTCACAAGTGACATTCATGAGTGAGCAAGGATAAGGGTGACTCCAAAACCACTTCCTCCTTGCCGCAGTGGACAGTGGACCCATTTTATTCATAATTACCCTGGAAGGCAGCAAACAGTAAATCCCTAACAGGTTTTTTTTTTTTTTTTTTCTTATTAGAAACATAAGAAACAACATGGGGAAAAGGGAGGTGGGGGCGGAAATAATATTAAAGAGAAAGAAGTTCTTCCTGCTTCTACTAAGAACAAACCAGCAGGCCTTCCTGTTAGACGGATTGGAGGGGAAAATATGGGGGGTAAAATGGAAAGAGACAGGCAAAAGAAAAGGCCTGCTCCCGTGGAAAGGGGGAAAATGTGAAGTCACAACAGCTACTTGCAGTGACTACTCTCACGTTGAAAGACTGGATGGGAGGAAAGTCTGGATCTTGCTAAGAGCGATTTCCCTCGGTATCATCTGCCCCCATAGAGGGAACTGATGCAACTCGTGATGACCAAGAGGAGAACAGCAATCCCAAGGACACTAAAAGAAAGCATGTCACACAGGCTCGGAACAGCTTTAAAGTAACTACAGTAACTACAAGAGCTGTGTTTTTGCTTTGTTTTTAACCCTTTACCTACAAATAAAAAACAGTAATGAAAAAGAGCAAGCAAACTATTTGGAGGTTAGATTTCCTAAGGGTTAGAATTACTCAGAATAGTGCCTCTCAAACCATCTATGGCAAAAAAAAAAAAAAAAAAAAAAATTTCTTTTTTTTTACCCCCAAATCATTTCCCAGAATTTTTTCTTTTTAATTGTGGTATAGTTGATTGACGGTATTATATTAGTTTCAGGTGTACAACACAGTGATTCACAATTTTTAAAGGTTATATTCCATTTTAGTTGTTATAAAATATTGGCTACATTACTGGCTCTATTCACTATGCTGAATGATATATCCTTGTAGCCTATTTATTTCAAACATAGTAGGTCTGTACCTCTTAGTCTCCTGCACCCATCTTGCCCCTCCCCCAGTCCTCTCTCCACTGGTAACCATTAGTTTTCTATATCCCAGAATTCATTTTTAAAAATAAATTGTTACTGGAGTATAGCTGCTTTACAATGCTGTGTTAATCTCTAGTGTACAGCAAAGTGAATCAGCTATACGTATACACATAACCCCTCTTTTTGGAACTGCATTTCCGTTTAGGCCACCACAGAGCACTCAACAGAGCTCCCTGCGCTATACAGTGCATGCCGGTTTAGTCAATTAGCTGTGTCTGGCTCTTGGTGACCCTTTGGACCGTAGCCCACCAGGCTCCTCAGTCCATGGGATTTCCCAGGCAAGAATATAGAGTGGGTTTCCATGCCCTCCTCCAGGGTATCTTCCCAATCCAGGAGTCGGATGCTGGTCTCCTGCATTGGTAGGCGGATTCTTTATTTATCATTCTTAAAGACTATCATTTACTCTTTATCACCTGGGAAGCCCATGCTATACAGTAGGTTCTCATTAGTTACCTATTTTATACATAGGATCAACAATGTCATATGTCAATATATATATATATGTCAGTCCTCATCTCCCAAATCATCCTGCCTCCCCACTTTTCCTCTTGCTGTCCATGTTTGTTCTCTACTTGTGTCTCTATTTCAGCTCTATAAATAAGATCATCTATAGCAATTTTTTCAGATCCCACATATACGCATTAATATATGATATTTGTTTTTCTCTAGTTCTACAGAAAGAGGGGTGGGGAGCAATTTCTCATCTGCTGTGGAATGATACTTTTATATAATACAATGAGTATAATAAAAACGGATTATGTGCTTGGATATTGCAAACAGCAAAATAGCAAATGGCTATGAAAATTTTAAACTCTAACTCATGATTTCTATACATTGTTTTGGTCATGGGCCAGTAACAAACATTCCTAGACTGGCCCCAGTCTCTGGGCTACACGTTGAGGAACACTGGGGTTAAAAAAAAAAAAAAAAACAAACGTGGTAAGCAGCTGCAGCCAGGAGCCAGCATCAGGGCCCATCCCTCCACTCCCCTACTACCTGGGCCGCACAACACTAAAGGTGGGAAACTTGAAGGGTTATCTTTGATTTGGGGATTTTTCAGCACAGAAATATCAAATTCCAAACAGTTTTCTGACAGTCATTTTTCAAATCTCCTAGTAGTTTTTGTACTGTGACATAAGTAATTAGACCTGTCCTTCTCTCACAACAGAAAAGAAAGTATATACCTTTCCAATTTAACAGTGGACTATTGCTTCTGAAGATTAACTAGGACCATGGTGTAATAATCCCCAAATACAAATGCCTTTTTTCTTTTTGTATGTGAATTTCTTTAAAAGAACACAAATACTTTTAAAATTATGTCATACCTTTCTTTACAACTTCTGGAAGCCCCTCTGGCTCAAATTCAGCATCTTCTGCATCCTCTGGAGGGTGAGTACCACTTTTGATGGCTTTCCTGCTTTTTTTGGAAAATGTCTCTGGTGTAGAGGGTGTGGTTTCTCCCCCATCTTCCCGAATCCCACTGGACCTTTGCCTTTTGCCTGAAGATTTATTTTGGCCAGATGGTAACTTCTTTTCAGTGGCAGAAGGGACTGGGGATGGTCCTGGAGCAACCGAATTCACCAAAGGAGAACTCCGAAGATTAAGTTTAGATTGTTGTGAACTCAAACGAGCAACTTGTGTTTCTAACATCTCTTTGGCTTTCTCTAACTTCTCATGGCTTATAAGCAGGGAACAGTATTTATCCAGGTATTCGTCTGCCTCCTTGGTTTTTTCTTCAAGGGATTCTTTCAGTTCTTTCATTTCAGTTATTAATTCATCGACATTAGCATCTACAACGGTATCTGTCAAAAGTAAAATGACAAGTTATTTGTAACATGACACTTCTCTAGTTAACACTGGGCATCATCAAGCAGATAACCTTGATTTTTTTTATTTTGGAGGAATGGGGGAAAATGTAGCTACAGATGTTCTTATATTTCAAACAGCTCTTATTTGGAAGGGATTGTATGAAGATACATATTCTAGTGAGTTACATACTTATTGTTGTTTACTCACTAAGCCATGCCCGATTCTTTTGAGACCCCACAGACTGTAGCCCACCAGGCTACTCTGTCCATGGGATTTCCTAGGCAAGAATACTGGAGTGGGTTGCCATTTCCTTCTCCAGGGATTGAACCCACGTATCCTCCTTGGCGGGCAGATTCTTTACTACTTTGCAGGCAGAGTCTTCAGTCAACAGGGGAACGCACATACTTACTGGGATAGTTTAAATATAACCCAACAATATCTCAAACTAGTATTTCAGCCAATCCATCAAACCACCTTGTAGTTATACTACCTAAAATGAATTAATTTATTACACTCTGTATATTCCTCTGTCCATTCTTTCTATTTTAAGTGAATGAACAGTAAAAGTCGACAGAGAATACAAAGTTACTGTTGTAAAGGCTTTGGGAGGCAGTTCAGTTGCTCAGTCGTGTCTTACTCTTTGTGACCCCATGGACTGCAACACGCCAGGCCTCCCTGTCCATCACCAACTCCCAGAGTTTACTCAAACTCATATCCCTTGAGTCCGTGATGCTATCTAACCATCTCATCCTCTGTCATCCCCTTCTACTCCTGCCCTCAATCTTTCCCAGCATCAGGGTCTTATCTAATAAGTCAGCCCTTCCATCAGGTGGCCAAAGTACTGGCGTTTCAGCTTCAGCATCAGTCCTTCCAATGAATATTCAAGACTGATTTTCTTTAGGTTGGATCTCCTTGCAGGCCAAGGGACTCTCAAGAGTCTTCTCCAACACCACAGTTTAACAAGCATCAATTCTTCAGTGCTCAGCTTTCTTTATAGTCGAACTCTCACATCCATACATGACTACTAGAAAAACCATAGCCTTGACTAGATGGACCTTTGTTGGCAAAGTGATGTCTCTGTTTTTTAATATGCTGTCTAGGTTGGTCACAACTTTGCTTCCGAGGAGTGTCTTTTAATGTCATGGCTGCAGTCACCATCTGCAGTGATTTTTAGCCCTGAAATTAAAGTCTGTCACTGTTTCCACTGTTTCCCCATCTATTCGCCATGAAGTGATGAGACCAGATGCCACGATCTTAGTTTTCTGAATGTTGAATTTTCAGCCAACTTTTTCACTCTTATCTTTCACTTTCATCAAGAGGTTCTTTAGTTCTTCTTCACTTTCTGCCATAAGGGTGGTGTCATCTGCATATCTGAGGTTACTGATATTTCTCCCTTGATTCCAGTTTGTGCTTTACCCAGTCGAGCATTTCTCATGATGTACTCTGCATATAAGTTAAACAAGCAGGTTGACAATATTCAGCCTTGATGTACTCCTTTCCTGATCCCTTAGGATTATACAGAGGAAGTGACAAATAGATTCAAGGGATTAGATCTGATAGACAGAGTGTCTGAAGAACTATGGATGGAGGTTCATGACATAGTACAGGAGGCAGTGATCAAGACCATTTCCAAGAAAAAGAAATGCAAAAAGGCATAATGGTTGTCTGAGGAGGCCTTACAAATAGCTGTGAAAAGAAGAGAAGCGAAAGGCAAAGGAGAAAAGGAATGAGATACCCATTGGAATGCAGAGTCCCAAAGAATAGCAAGGAGAGATAAGAAACCCTTCCTCAGTGATCAATGCAAAGAAATAGAGGAAAACAGAATGGGAAAGACTAGAGATATCTTCAAGAAAATCAGAGATACCAAGGAAACATTTCATGCAAAGATGGGCACAATAAAGGACAGAAATGGTATAGACCTAACAAAAGCAGAAGATATTAAGAAGAGGTGGCAAGAATACATAGAAGAGCTACACAAAAAAGATCTTCATGACCCAGATAATCACAATGGTGTGATCACTCACCTAGAGCCAGACATCCTAGAATGCAAAGTCAAGTGGGCCTTAGGAAGCATCACTACAAACAAAGCTGGTGGAGGTGATGCAATTCCAGTTGAGCTATTTCAAATCCTAAAAGATGATGCTGTGAAAGTGCTGCACTCAATATGCCAGCAAATATGGAAAACTGAGCAGTGGCTACAGGACTGGAAAAGGTCAGTTTTCACTCCAATCCAAAAGAAAGGCAATGCCAAAGAATGCTCAAACTACCAGACAATTGCACTCATCTCACATGCTAGCAAAGTGATGCTCAAAATTCTCCAAGCCAGGCAGGCTTCAACAGAATGTGAACTGAGAACTTCCAGATGTTCAAACTGGTTCTAGAAAAGGCAGAGGTACCAGAGATCAAATTGACAACATCTGTTGGATCATCAAAAAAGCAAGAGAGTTCCAGAAAAACATCTATTTCTGCTTTACTGAATATGCCAAAGCCCTGTGTGGATCACAACAAACTGGAAAATTCTGAAAGAGATGGGAATACCAGACCACCTACCCTGCCTCCTGAGAAATCTGTATCCAGGTCAGGAAGCAGCCGTTAGAACTGGACATGGAACAACAGACTGGTTCCAAATCGGGAAAGGAATACATCAAGGCTGTATATTGGGATACAAGCAGGGGCCAGTGAAAAGACAAGTCCAAAGAAACGCTGAAAAGTGCATGGAGGCAATGGAGGATCTGACGGACAAGTGTTTGAAGGACACTACATGGAAAGATGTCTCAGTCACTTGTAGCCGCCTGGTTGGCATTGATTCCATCCTTGAAGCCCCAGTCCATTCTGCCTACTCTTCTCAGCAGGGAAGACTGTTGACCCCTCACCCCTGCCAAGCTATGTATGGTCCAGAAGAGCCATACGTACTATATTTGCCGTCATCTATCCATACAGAAAAAGCATTCCACTCTAGGGGTGTGTGTGTGGAGAAACGAGACAAAAAGCGTTGTTACTACTGTTTCATTCTACCTACACACCCAAAAATATAGTCCCCAACCTATTTAGTAGAGCCAAGGACAACTAGAATCATCTGTTTGTAAATTCCCAGTGCCAGCTCAGAGGCCAGTCTTCCTTTAATGTAGGAACTAGGTAATGGACATCCACATGAATAACTCTTCTTGGAAAGGCTCATTAGCAAACGGGGCTGCCAGGTTTTTGAACGTTTGATAGAACAGAAGGTGCAGTCATTCTATTTTTTAAATGCAGGCTTCATTCTGAATCCCATTAATGACCCCAGCCCGTGCACAAAATTCAGAAATTGGGAAACGGTTCACCGCTCAATCTCGGCGTGCCGCCACAAAACAGAGCGCTGACCACGCTTCCTGCGCAGACACACCAGTGTGACGTCACTAGTCGGCGCCAGTCAGGGCCTGTCGATGTGTATGTGACGTCACTAGTAGGCGCCAGTCAGAGCTTGTCTATGTGGGCCCGGCTAGCACCCACCTGCTCTCTGTTTCTCCTGTGCAGCTTCAAGATGAGACAGTTCTTTCTGCAACATCACCTTTTCCTCTTCCAGCTGTTTACAGGATTTCATCAACAACTTTATTTTACTCTGGGCACGATCGTTTTCCTTCTTCAATTTATCTGCATGTTTTAGATTTTCCATCTACAAAATGAAAGCAATTCCACTTAAAAACCTTGAATTGCTTTTCGTGAGCATATGGAAAAATAATAATGAGATAAAATTAAGAATCATATGCTGTAAGTTTAAGAACAAGACAAAACATCTAAAGATGCATAAAACAATTCCTCGTCTCTGTTCAGTGTCCTAAGTCCCCCCAATAAACACTGTCTTTGTCACTGCCTTTCTTAAGATAATGCCCTACTAAGTAGCCCAATATATCTGTGTTTACCCAACAGGAATCACACCCGGGAGGTAGGGGCAGGGGTCCATGGACCTACTCTAGGTGGGCCGAACACTCCAGATGAGAGGATTGTGTCCCATTTGCGATTCTGTGCTGTTGCACAGTTTCAATGCCTGAGATGACATTTGCTGAGTCACACCAGATGAAGGCCAGAGATGTGGCTCACAACACTAATTTAAAGCCAAATGATATTATGGTTTATAACATAAATTTAAATGTTATAGTACCTCAAACAAAAAGTGAACAGAATGGTGGGAGAATTATGTCATCAAGCACTTCTTAGTAGTACATGTTCATAGTTCCTTAAGCACAATTGCAAAATCAAAAAAACAAGTTCTGAAAATGATTTACAGGCAAAACTTGACCTGAACAGATATAAAGGAATTTACAGTCTTTATTTATCCCACCTTGTGAAAATATTCATACATTTTGCTATAAAACTATGAATTTGATTAAAGTATCACCCAGACTTTGATAGGATATTATGTGATCTGTGGCTTATGCATTACATTATCTAATATCTAAGAAATACAGAATTCTAAAACAATCTAGCTCTAAGAGTTTCTGATAAGAGATCATAAACATACAAAGGCAGACCAAACTATCAAAAAAAGAAAGAAGCAGCTTAGTAGCACATTGATGTTACAAGTAGATTTCCTTCTTTGTACCTTTCACCTTGAAATAATTTCATCAGCAATGTTGCAATAAGTCTGCACTTTCAGAATTTTCTATTTCTGATTCCAAACATAAATGGATCAGAGACAGATTTAATTCAATTTCAACAATGCTTATCAACTTCAATAAAATTATGAGATTTGAATAGACTCAACTAACAGTGTACCATTTTGTACATATATAAATAGACATTCCCCACAGTACAACTGTCAAAGATTTTAAAAAAGGAGAAAGTAAGTAAATTAAAAAGTAGACCTGAAGCTATTTCTTTCTGTTATTAAACCTATTATCTCTCATTTTGTAGCAACAGGACATTATTGATCATTAATGTTATTTTAAACTTAGTTTGTATTTCCTTGGTATATTTCCTTCACTGTGATAATTGTATAAGACTATAAACATAAGAAATCTATACCTAGTTATCTTAACTTTTCTGAAAGATATTTATTTTCCAGGTTCATATTTTACATTCTGGATGGTATTCGTTTTATGCAAAGTATTTGTGGGAATAAAAACAGCCTCCTTCTCCAAGTAGAATTACTATAGGACTTCCTATACTCTAACAATGGAACTGTCCAGGTGGCACAGTGGTAAAGAATCCGCCTGCCAATGCAGGAGACACAAGAAACATGGGCTGGATCTCTGGGTAGGGAAGATCCCCTGGAGTAGGAAACGGCAACCCATTCCAGTATTCTTGCCCAGAAAATTCCATGGACAGAGGAGCCCAGTGGGCTACAGTCCACAGGGTCGCAAAGAGTCAGACATGACTGAGCAACTGAGCCCACACACACAGTCTAACAATACTGAGATTAGGGTTCACCTTTTTTCTAAAGAAAAAAGTTTGATGGTCCCTGCATCGAGAGGAAGAGGAGAACGTATACTTATGTATGGCTGGCCACGTGCTTGGCCCACCTTGAGCCCCAAAGTCATGGAAAAGAAGATTTGGTGGTAGTGAACCTGAAGACCAATCATTAAGACTTTCACCAAATCATTATCTACATCTGGAGGGGCTTGCCGTCATCTGTTATAGGCTTGATCTTCATATCCACTTCCAGAAGTCTCTGACATCCTCTGCTTTGACAGGATTCACTGAGTGATGAATAAAGTCTGCTCAAGCTGTGGAACTGCATGCTCTCCTCTCATTTGTAGAAACAACTCAGCAGACAACTGATGAATGATTTTATTCATCACTACAAAAACCTTTTTCATGAAAATTAAAATGAAAACACTTAATTTCATACCGCTCAAACCACTGTTACATGTATGAGCCATTCTAAGTTATGAAGTAATGATAAGTGTACATACCTTGGTTTTCTTCAATTCTTCTAAAATCTCAGTGGTCGCTTTCAAAGAATTATTGAGTTCTTCTTTACTGGACTTTAAGAGGTCTATCTCCACCTTCTGTGAGCTGAGACATTCCTCTTTAGAAGTCAGTTTCTCTCGATATGTCTGGATTTCCATTTCATGCTAGGGCAGAAAAATGTTACTTTAGCCAGGAGGCTCAAGTAAAAACATCATAAGGGAAACAAACAGAAAAGAAAACTGCTATTCCAAAGTGAAGTGAGCTCGCTCAGTCGTGTCCGACTCTTTGCGACCCCATGGACTGTAGCCCACCAGGCTCTTCCAAGACCATGGTTTTTCGAACTCTCTCCAAGATGGAAATGTATTTTTTAAAAACTCAAGGCATAAAATAAGACACGTGCAAATAACTGGGGGAAAGAAAGGGAAGTTAATAGAACGAGACCATTCAAAAAATTGTGAAGCATAACAACACTGGCTTCCTTGCAAAAAATGCCTCATCACCACCATCGACACATACTCTTCAGCTTGCCCAGTCACCAGACCACCCATTTTTACCTGTTTGTTTGTATCCAGAAGCAAAGCCTGATGTTTGTTTTCAGCTTCCTGAAGCCGTAGCTGATATTCAGCTATTTCTCCTCTCATTTTCCCTTGTTCTTCCATATGGTCTTTGTGTACACAATCCAAACTCTTCTTCAATTCACTATTTTCTAGCATGAGCTCATTCAGTTGACCCTAATTAGAAAAACAATAAAATTATGGGAAGATAATTAAGAACCTGGACATATATATTTAGGAACACTGAGCATAGAAGGGAAAAAAATCATTTACAGGCAAGACAAAATCTATATAAAATTAGTGCTATAATTCTTAGCAATGTACAGTTGATGTTCTATAGCCACAGATTAAACATCCACAAATTTAGCCAACTACAAAACAAAAATATTCCATACCCCCTCCCCCAAAATTCCAGACAGTTCCAAAAAGTCAAACTTGAATTTTCTGTGTACCAGGAATTTTCCACACAGCATTTACACTGTAATTACATATTCTAGTGAGTTACTTATTGTTGTTGTTTAGTCGCTCAGTCCTGTACAATTCTTTTCAACCCAATGGACTGGGGCCCACCAGGTTCCTCTGTCCATGAGGACTCTCCAGGCAAGAATACTGGAGTGGGTTGCTCTGGAAGATACAGAGGATTTTCCCAACACAGGTATCGAACCCAGGTCTCCCACACTGCAGGTGGATTCTTTACTGTCTGAGCCACCAGGGAAGTCCAAGAATACTGAAGTGAATAGCCTATCTCTTCTCCAGGGGATCTTCCCGAACCAGGGTCTCCTGCATTGCAGGCAAGAGTATTTACAACTATTTACATAGTATTAGCTATTTTAAGTAATCCAGTATGGGCTTCCCAGGCGGCTCAGTGGTAAAGAATCCACCTGCCAATGCAGACACAGAAGACTTGGGTTCGATCCCTGGGTCGGGAAGATCCCCTGGAAGAGGAAATGGCAACCCACTGCAGTATTCCCAAGGATAGAGAAGCCTGGCGGGCTACTGTCCATGGAGTTGCAGAGTCGGACATGACTTAGCAACTGAGCACATGCAGACTTGAAGCATACGGGAGGATGTGTGTAGGTTAGATGCAAACACTATGCCATTTTATATGAGGGACTTGAACTTCTGTGAATTTTGGAATCTGGAGGGCCTAGAACCCATCTCCTGTGGATACAGAGGGATGACTTAATCCACTTTAAATGGCGACTTCACCTCCAGGGGCAATTTCCTTTGTTCCAACCCCAGGTCACCTCCACAAGGAACACGGGATCTCTGAAACCTCAACTTTACAACTAAGACACCCTGGACCAAACCTTCCTTGGCTCCTTTGGCTTCTCACTTTTTTAAGTACTTCTATTACAGTAATTTCTTGACCTCATCAACAGGACCACCAACACCTTTACACTCAAGCCCCTCCAGGCTTGTGTTTCCTTCCTTGGCCAGCTTAGGTGCATCTTCTGTCACTTTAAGAATTTCCTTCCACATGCTCCCCACTCCTCTGCCCCTCTCTCCCTTCACGGTGCAGGACTAGCAAAACTGCAGCCCTAGAGGCATCTGGCTTCTCTGTGCATGATCCCAAATAGCTGTTCCTACATGTGTTTATATACATGCTGTGTCCACTTTCTCATCAACCACTCCTCAACCCACTCCCACTCCTTTTATCCCAGCTGCTCCTGAAACAGCATCAAGCCCCATGTTACAGACCCCATCCTTTAGCTCTCATCTCTTTCAACCTCTGAGCAGAATCTGATGCTGCTGACCACTCCTTCAGTCCCAAGACAGCCTCCACTCGTGCCTTCAGGAACAGGATACTCTCCTGGTTTGCCTCCTCTTGTCTTCTCAGTTTCTTTGCTGGCTCTTTCTCCTGTCTCACCCTACGTGCTGGGGGTCACCTGGGCTGGGCCCAGAGCCGCCTCTTCTCCACCTTCTCTTCTCCGTCTGTATTTTCCACCATCCTCATAATTTGTAAACACTACCTATATTGTGAACTAGCCAAATTCATGGAGCTATCCTAAACCTTCCCTTCAATCACCAGCCTCCTGTGTTTTGTCACTTTAGATTGTACCCTAGTTCTTTACCATCTCTTCCTACTGCTCCAACCTTCCTTCGTACTATTTTCCACCTGACTCCAGCCACAATGGCTTCCTTTCAATTTTGAAAATGTCCATAGATGTTTATAATTTCAGAGTTTTGTTCCACCCCCCGCCCCTCCCCCGCTTTTTTGGCTGCTCCACGTCTTCTCAGCACACAGGACCTTCAATCTTCATCACAGCATGCGGGATCTTTAGTTGAGGCACGTGAACTCTTAGTTGCAGCATATGGGACCTAATTCCCTGACCAGGGATTGCACCCAGGCCCCCGGCATTGGGAGCATGGGAGTCTTCGTCACTGGACCACCAGGAAGTCCCTAATTTCAGAGATTTTGTCACACTGCTCTATAGACTCAGAAGGCTCCCTCCTTGGTCGTGTTCTTCACATGGTGACTTCGTGCCTTTTGGATGGCATTCTCAGACCACCTTGTCTAAATTAGGTTGTTCCCTACTCCTATACCCAACTTCCTAAACATTCTGCAGACAGAATCCTGTTTCCTTTATCACACTTAACGGTTGTTTGTTGTTTTGTTTTTTATTTATTTGGCAACACTGGGTCTTCACCACTGCACACAGGCTTTCTCTAGTTGCAGCAAGGGGGAACTACTCTCTAGCTCTGGTGCCCAGACTTCTCACTGCAGCGGTATCTCCTATTGCAGAGCACAGGCTCAGTAGTTGGGTACATGGGCTTAGCTGCCTCAGGGTTTGGGGAATCTCGCCGGACCAGGGATCAAACCAGTGTCCCCTGCAGTGGCAGGCAGATTCTTAACCACTGGACCACCAAGGAAGTCTTATAGCACTCAAAGCGTTTATGATTATTTTATACATTTCCTATGAGCGATTTCCTGTGTCGAGATGGTAAGCTCTGTGAGTGCAGGGACCACTGGGTAGCTATCGTTCACCATTCCGTCCTCTGACCTTAGCAGTGTTTACAGAATGAATAAAGCCACTGCAGACCAACACATACACACGGCCTTCAAGCTGAACACTTGGCTTTTTTTTTTTAGTAGAGCCTATAAATGAAATGCAAGTAACAATATACTAGGGATACTCTCAAACTGCTCAGTTCCAAGCAGATTTCAGCAGGTGCAGGACTCAGATATCATTCATAGGAACTCCTTCCACATAGCATTGCCACAAATCCCATGAACCAACTGCTGAGATTAAATGCCAAAGCTTTTCCACTTTTATTAAATATCATATTTAAAGAAAAGCACAGGGCTTCCCTGGTGGTTCAGTGGTCAGAATCCACCCTGCAATGCAGGGGACATCGGTTCCATCCCTGGTCCAGGAAGATCCTATAAGCCGCACAGCCACTAAGCCCATGTGCCGTAACTACTGAGCTTGGACTCTAGAGCCCATCCTCCACAACAAGAGAAGTCACGGCAGCAAGAAGCCTGAGCGCTGCAACCCCAGACTAGCTCCCGCTCTCCATAACTAGAGAAGGTCCACAGGCAGCAGCAAAGACACAGCAAAGACATCAAGTTAATAATTTTTTAAAAACCTACCTTATTAAAAAACACACACACACACACAAATTTCCCCTTTTCTTATACAGGCTATTCCAAATATCATTGCAACTTTATGTGATTATTCTGTCATAATCCCAATTATATTTTGCTATCCTTTTCTAAGAACTACTTGGGGATGAAGTTGCACACAGACTATATGGATATAGGAATTTTACCCTCTGGCTGCATGGTAGCTGCTACCTAAGGCTCGTTGTTAAGAGATTCAGGAGAAAGCACATGAATCAGCAATGTCTATTATGAGACCAGCAGTGGGAGTGGCAGCCCAAATGCTATAGCTCTGCCACCACCGGCCCTAAAATAGCACCCCAAGACGGCTCCAACTCTACATTTTACTGTGACTCTGTTACACTGTTAGTTCTTTGCAAGATCAGTGCATCTGTCTCTAGCAACACTCTGGCTTGTAATCTGGGGCAGGCCAGGAAAACAGCCTATTGAAAGCTGCATGCAATCCATTTCTGGTATGAGTTAATATAGTCAGAAGGGCTGTCTTCTATGAAAAAGGTATCTGGGCTCCTTGACAGGTATTTTGATGTGTTTGGGGGCCTCTTTGGACTCCTTCAGGGCTCATGACAGTGCTGGATGGCAACGATTACTGCACGTCTGACCGTGACATACCTTTGGGTTACTCTTTTCAAAAGCTAAAAAAAGTTTGATACATCTCAGAAGATCTTACAAAAACAAACAAGGAAACAGTGCACAAGAATTATTAGAGTATAATGAATCTGTCATAGAGAAACTTACTTTGCTGCTCTTTACTTCTTCCAACATTAAATTTAATTCTTCCGTTAGCCTGTTTTTCTCCCCACTAAATTCTTCTTTCAGTTCCACCGTTTTTTGTATCATTGCATGCATTTCCTTCTGAAGCTCAGTTTCCTTCACAGTCATTGTGTTTACCTGAAATTTCATTTTCCATTAGGATCTGCTTATGGTTGTCTGTTTGATCAAATTAATCACTGTGATACAGCATATTCGTGACATTCACATCACTCCAATAATAAAATAAAACCCAGCTAATCCTCCCGTTACTAATCCACTCAACCAATATTCTCAAAACCGACTGATAAGCTTGCCTTTTCTTCTCTGCAAGATTTAACATAAGACAGCAATAAGGAAAGGAATGACAAAGAAAAGATAATATTATCAAATCTTAAAATCCTTCATAGAGGTAATGATTTGAATTAAACATCAGAAAGTATTTACAAGGCAGTGACTTAATCTATCAGACCTTGGATCTCTTATGTATTCTCTAGAGCCATGCTAAAATTCAAGAAACAGGATGATAGTTTGTTAAAACCAGTTAAAGCAGGATTGTTTGTATCCATCCCTACACCAGACTGAAATAGCCTGGTAAAGTCTGTCTACTTGTCTCTACCATAACTGCTACCCTTGCAAGCTATGCAAAAACTTGAAATTCTTGGAAAATATTGAGATATGATTGACTGTATTTTCTGGATAACCTACTTGTCCAATAAAAACTTAATTTGAAGGCATCACTTTCCTAGATCAGTAAGTATAGGGGAAATTTTTAACTTTTCTTTAAAAATTGAGTTTCTTGATGGCAGATCTTCCCTTTCATCATCAGCTAACAAAAGAGGAGACTGCCCAAAGAGAATGGGGCTGAAAGCACCAAATCCCTAGGAGGGACATGTCCTGGGAGCCGCGAGGGTTCTGTTGGTTATATCAGTATCTTTAACAGTTCTTTCTCCTAAAGGCAAAAATGGTAGGGCAGAGGCAAAAGCGATCTCTACTGATTCTGACTAATATGTGTTATACTCTCCGCAGCAGTGGTCCTCAGCTGGGTATGGGTATGCAGCCTACTATTCTGATGTACTACAAGAAATGAACCATACACAACCCAAAGCTTCTTCCCTGTCCAGGTGTCACAGTGAAAACTGGGCCAATCCATAGAAGCACCCCATGGAAGTGTGTGCCAAAGGTAAGACTCACTCACTATTGGAGCCAAATCAATATCCCCCACAGTTGAAGACCCCCAAACTTAAAGCCTTTACAAAGTTTGATCCAATACAGCAAACACTGTCCAGAAGGAAATAGAATTCACACAGTGGTTGCCCCTCCTGACAACAGATTCAAATGTAAAGACATAAAGCCACTTACTTTTTCAACAAAGGACGTTTTTTCCAAATTTGTCAATTCAAGCTCTTTCTCCAGATTCCTGTACGAATTCTGCAGAGCTTCTAAGGTGTCCTGTAAAGCATCATTTTTGGATTGCAGCACCTGAATCTTCTGCTCCAATTCCACCATCAGATTTTCCAGGTCTGCCTTTTGCTTCTTCCAAAGTTGTTGGTCTCCTTCCATCTGGGACAGTTTAGAGACAAGCTGCTCTTGGTCCCGAGTCTGACTTTTTAGTATGCTGATTTCTTCATCCTTTTTCTCTAGTTTCTGTTTGCCATCTTCAACTTTTTGAATGAGGTCATTCACAGAAGACTGCAAAATCATGTAATTACTTTTGGCATCATCAAGGCCCTGCAGCAGCTGAGCCTTCTCATGTTCAAGGGAATCTACCTGACTACTCAGGCTCTGTTCTTTGACCTTCCAGGTCTCTTGGTCATTACCCAAGGCTGCCATTTTCTCGTTTAGCTCTTCTAATTCTTTTTGCAGCATCTCCACTGCAGCTTTAGATTCTTCCTGCATCTGTACTTTTTCTTGCTCTTTTTCCCGCAACATATTTTCAAATGAAGAATTTAATGTTTCTAATTCAGACACTCGACTCTGCTCTTTTTGTAATTCTTTACTCAGATCTTCTTTTTCTGATCTTATATTGACAAGATCTAATTGCAAACCTCTCAGATTTTGGTCCATCTCCTCCATTGTTGTTTTCAGGGTCTCCACTTCTGCTTTGGACTTCTCAGCCTCAAGAGTCACATGCTCTTGGTTTTTTCCTGATAGCTCGAGTTCTCTTTCAAGGTTCTCAACTGTATCCTTAAGGAAATCTGCCTGATGCTGACTTTCCTTCAGTTTTTCTAAGATACAGAGCTGCTGCTTTTTATCAGCATCTAAGCAGACTTTCAACTTTCCAAGGTTATTTCTCAGCTGTTGTACCTCCTCAACTGGGGAGTCCAGACTCTGTTCTTCAACCTTCCAGGTCTCCTGGTCAACATACAAGGCTGCTACTTCCTCACTTAGCTCTTTCAGTTGTGTCTGCAGCATCTCCACTGCAGCTTTAGATTCTTCCTGCATCTGTACTTTTTCTTGCTCTTTTTCTCGCAATAGGTTTTCAAATGAAGAATTTAATGTTTGTAATTCAGACACTCGACTCTGCTCTTTCAGTAATTCTTTAGTCAGATCTTCTTTTTCTGATCTTATATTGACAAGATCTAATTGCAAACCTCTCAGATTTTGGTCCATCTCCTCCGCTGTTGCTTTCAGGGTCTCTACTTCTGCTTTGGACTGCTCAGCCTCAAGAGCTACATGCTCTTGGTTTTCTCCTGATAGCTTGAGTTCTCTTTCAAGGTTCTCAACTGTATCCTTAAGCAAATCTGCCTGATGCTCACTTTCCTTCAGTTTTTCTAGGATATGGAGCTGCTGCTTTTTATCAATGTCCAAGTGGAGTTTCAGCTTTTCAATGTTATTTCTCAGCTGTTGTACCTCCTGGGCAGGAGAGTCCAGACTCTGTTCTTTGACCTTCCAGGTCTCCTGGTCATCACATAAGGCTGCTACTTCCTCACTTAACTCTCTCAATTGTGTTTGCAGCATCTCCACTGCAGCTTTAGATTCTTCTTTCATCTGTATTTTCTCTCGCTCCTTTTCTTCTAATAGGTTTTTCAATGAAGAGAGCAGCGTATCTAACTCAGACGCCTGACCTTGTTTTTCTTGTAGCTGTTTCACAAGATTTTCTTTTTCAGTCCGTATTGTGACAAGATCTGATTCTAAATCTTTCAGGCGTTCAGTCGTCAGTTCTATTTGTGTTTTTAGGGTCTCCACCTCTGCTTTGCAATTCTCAGCATCAAGAATCACCAGCTCCTGGTTTTCTTCTGCCATCTGCAACTCCCTTTCAAGGGTCTCAACCTTGTCCTGAAGCGAGTCATTCCTCCGCTCGCTTGCTTTCAGTTTTTCTGAGACATGGAGCTGCTTCTTTTCATCAGCCTCAATGCGGACCCTGAGTTTCTCAATGCCTTTTCTCAACTGGTGCACTTCCTCTTGCGTGGAGCTCAGCCTCACTGCGACCTCACCCTTCTCCATCAGTGCAGTCTCCAAAGCCTTGGTGATGGCCAGCTTTTCATTCTCCGATTCACTCAGTTTGGTCTGCAGGCTTTCGGATTCCCATACAAGTGAGTCTTTCTCTTTATTCAGTTGTTCAATTTGGTTTTCCAATTCACTTCTTACCAGAGACAGTGCCTGTGAGTCCTTTTCCAAACTCTGAAGCTGCTCTTGGAGATGCAGACACTCACGTTGATGAGATTCAAGCTCCCGTATTTTCTCCTTCATCTTTTCAGACATCTGATCTAGCTCTTGATTTTCTTTTGACAAAGTATCTAACTCTCCACGAAGCTGATCTCTCTCACTTGTGACCACAGAGAGTCCTTCCTCAAGACAGGTTATAACTGTTTGTTTATTTTCATTGTCTTTTTCTAAATATAGTTTCTCTGTTTGAACTGCCTCTAAGCTGGCTTCCGCAGAGAGGGTGTGATGCTCCATGCTATCTTTCTCAGATTGAATCCTCTGTAGTTCATTTTCCACCTGGAGACATTTCTCTCTCCAGTTGTCAGTCACCTTGGCTACATCATCTTCAATATCTTCATGTGGCAATTTGCTTGTGACCATTTCTAAGCTAGGAGTGAGACCTCCTGAACTTTCTTCTCTCTGGTTATGACAAGAAAAGGATGCCAATTTTTCATTTAAATCTAATTTTTCTTTCTTAAGTTCCTCAACTATTTTTTCCAATGCCACACATGCTTCAATCTTGGTAGTTAGTTGTACTTCCAGTAAATGGAATTTTGAATCTAACTCTTTGATTTCATTTAGCAAGTTGTCAACTTTTTGGTCACGTTCCTCTATGCCATGAAGTAATCTCAAATTCTCATTTGATGTCTCTTTTACTTTCAGCTCGAGACTCTGAATGGTTACCTGATTCTCCAGAACATCCCTAGGCACTGAAGCATTAGGCCCAGGAAGGTACAGTTCAGAAATGCACTCTGAACAGCCCTGGGCTGGATCTCCCACTGGGGCCTCAGGGCTGGCTTCTGAGGACTGCTCTCTGGACCATTCTTCTGTAAGTTTGGCTGCACCAGTCTTTGTTATTTTCTCCATCTCTAGACTGAGGTCCTGCTGAACATCTTTTTCACAAACCTGGTGAATCTCATGCTTTGGGGTCCTCTCTTTAGGTTCTGAAGTATATTCTTCTGATTCTCTTATGTCACAGCTATCGTTTCCACCCAGAATAGCCTGTAATTGCAAAATATAATAAGAATGCAGCTTACTTTTCAAGAAGAATCAGAATAAATACGCTTATTATTTTTTTTTGGAAACTAGATACTTGTCTCTGCTAAACACATCTCTTCAAATGGCATACTGCCTACCAGATTCACGTCTCTCCATCCAAATAGTCAACACAATTAAACAAACATTCAGGAAGTGTCCTCCATGTGCAAGGTCCTGGGTATTTATCAAGAAGACAAAGCCTTCAGGTCAGTTTATGCGAACATCATCTAAACTGTGATGTCGTTACATTTCAAAATGTTTTTCCTGTTAGGAATATTCTAAGTAGCCAAATTTGAAATTTTCTTTGGGATTATCAAATAAGAGGCTAACAAATTCCAAACTAAATGGTCAGCTTCCATCTGCAGCATTTATGACACTCTTCAATAAGAGAAGACAGTAAGGCTTCACGACCAGATTTCCAGGTCAAGGACTTAATCACTTAACATTCTTGGATAAACCACATGTTTGAACCTCCCCTTCTCTTATCTGTAAACTGGGGATCTGCTCCTTTGACCACAGTGGCTGTCACCTCTGCACATGCCTCCTGCCACTCTACAGAGGTAGAGGGAGGGAATCAAGTGAGACCCATTGACTGTACACCATTACTAGTTTAGCTGGTAGACTAGAAAAGACAAAGGTATAAATAACTAAACAACTTTTTATCCAACAAAGAAAGAAGTGTCTCAGAATAACTGATATCAAATCATAGATTTGTACCCAAACAAACTGTTAGAAAAGTATTCATAATTATAAAATAAACACTAATATTTAGCTTCATGACTATAACTCTGTAACATTAAAAACAGTCTGAAGAGAGTAAGAGATTGATCACCTTACCATTCCTAAGTGCCAGTTTGAGATTCAATGTGTTTCATTAAATCACAAAGTGAAAATATATAGCCATCCTCAAGAAGATATTCTGACTCCGTAACATGATCTTCTCTAGGAGACTTTAAAAAACATCTGTAGTAATGTCCAATATAATAATTTTTAAAGATGATGATGATAGAAATTACCCCCCTAAATAAAGCTGACACATTTTCCTAAAGATCTGGCTTATTTTTTCAAAACTTTGGTATATTTTGCTCTTATTTCCTTAAACCCTAAAAATATTTTCATTTGGATTTAATGTCGATTTCAACAAACACTGCATGCCTCCTAGGCACTCGATTAGAGAAATAGCATGTCAGTCCGTGTACTCACATCTTCTATGTCGGTGCCAAGCAGCGACCGAGAGCTTAAGTCCAGACCCTGCAGCTGGAGCCGCGCCACTTCGAGCTCAAGTGTGAGGTGCTCCGTGTGTCTCTTTTCAGCCGCCAACTTGGACTCCATCTCCGCTGTCACATCTGTCAGCTTCTGCTGCCACTGTTCGTTTTCTGACAAGTACTGCTTCCTGAGGTAGTCGAGCTCCTCCCTCGAAGAACTCAGCAACTCCTTGAGCTCTTCGATTTCCTTGTTTTTCGTATGCCCTTGACTTTCAATTTCCTCTTCCAGGTGCTTGAGGGACTGGAGGTACGTCTGACAGAGGGTCTCAAGTTCTCGAGTGCTCCTCAGTGGGACAGAGGGGATCTCTTTCTCGGTCAGATTCTCCTCCTCCAGACTACTGCAAGAGACTTCCTCTACACTGGACTGGTTTGCTGAAACAGTCCCTTCTAAATTATTCAAGAGGGACGTTTCTGTTGTGTGCTCTAAAAGATCTTTGTAAAAAGAGGATTCTCCCAAACTTGCGTTACCAGGGCTGTCAGTCACACAAGAGAATGACAAGGACAGTGAATGCTCCTCCCCGGGCGCTGGTGTCACCTCCTTTACCAGGTCACCTTGAGCGCTCCTCAGACTCATCGACAAGACTGAATTTTCAGCCTTTAATGTGTCAACGTAAGACTGCAGCTCTGACATCTTGGAGCTCATCAGACAGTGCTGTTCATGTAAAATTTTGTGTTCACTCTGTAAAGATGAAAATTTCTCCTGTAATTCAGCGAAGTGCATTTGAACCTCTTTGTTTGACATGGTCAAATGCTCATAGAAATTACAGTCATCCAAAGGATTTAAGTTTACAGATGTCTGCTCATCTTGTTGTACACCAAATTCACCTTCTGGTGTTTCTTCCACTGACTCACCTTGGAGAAGTCCATTCTCATCATTTAATGTTTCAACTTCCTTTACTAGTTTCCCTACCTCTTCCGCCATTTTACTAGTTGCTGTGATACATTCTGATCTTGAGTCATTCAGCTCAGATATGAGTTCAGACTTTTCAACCTGCAGGGCTTCACACATTTTCTCTAACTCATTCAGCTTGTTCATGGCTGTCTGTAGAGAGCACTGCAGGTGGGCATTGTCCTGCTGACTTGTTGACAACTCATGAAGCACCGAAATATATTTTTCTTCTGGATCTATTTCAGAGTCTCCAAGGCTACTAATATCTTGTGACTGAGTATCTTGTTGCAAATCTTCAGTTTCTAATTCTCTAGCTGGTAATTCGTGCTGTAGACACTCTTCCTTCTCACTCTTCTGAAGTCTTAATTCCATGTTTCTGACTTCAGATTCTACTTGCACCAGCTGTGCTTTGTAAGTGTCTAGAGAAGAATCTTTAACATCAAGATCCATCGGAAGTTGAACATGACATGTGTTTATCTCCCTCTCTCCTTCTTTCTCAGAGTCTTGAATTGGTTCCAGTTCTAGACATTGATGTTCATGTTTCGTCCTCATTAATTCCATCAGGTGCTCATTCTCTTGTAATAAGGCATTAACTTCCTGCTGCATCTTATTTTGCTCTTCCTTTAACTTCATGATTTCTTGCTTTAAACCATCAGCCTCCCTCTTGGAGCTGTTTTGGATATCTGTAATCTCAGACTGCAGGGCTTGCTGCACCGTCTCCAACTCCAGAATTAAATTCTGGTTTCTGTCTTCAGCTGATGCTAACTGCGATACAAATGCTTGGTGTTCCCTTGCAAATGTTTCCTTTAGCTGTCCTAATTCATTTTTTCTGTCTTCACAAACACCCGTGCACTCACTCAGCAAGCATTCTAATTTAGAGTTCTTTTCCTGAACTGCTTTATATTTTTCACTCAGATCCTGAAATGCATTTCCTGTTTCTTCACATCTTTGTAGTAAAGTAAGCCTTTCTTGTTTGTACTGATTAGATAACTCTGAAATGCTTTTATCTCTTTCATCTATACAGTTTGAAAAACTCTCAGTTTTTTGGAGCAAGTTCATCTTCTCTCGAGTTAAGGTGGCATTAATTTCCTTGAGAGTCCCATTCTCTTGGGTCAACCCTTCAATGTCCTTTTTATTTAGAGAAATGATGGAATTCAGTTCCTTTTTCTCCAAGCTCAGGGTTTCAGACAAAAACTGTAGCTCCTTTAGAGATTCCTGAAGTAAATGGTTGTTCTTTTTTAACTCTCCAATCTCTGCCTGCTCAGTTTCTAATTTTTCATTCAAAAATTGCAACTCTCTTTCCTTGCTCTCCAGGGCAGCTAAAGTTTCAGTAACAACATTCTGATGAACAGAAGTGTCTTCTTGTAACTTACTAATGCGTTGACTTGTTTCAGCCACAAAACTTTGATGCATCTGTTCTGCTTTCATGAGGTTTTCTTCAATTTCTCCTTTGATTTGCACCAACTCTTCACACTGCTTCTGCAGATCTGAGTTCATCTGCTTTTGCGACTCTAAGGAAAATTCAAGAGAAACGACTCTATTTTGCAACATGGATGAACTTTCCGGACTTTGGTCTGTTGCTACATGGCATCCACTCCTTTCTGAAGACACGCTTTCTTGCTCTCCAATTATACTTGCAAAGGAATTGTTCAGTGCAGACTGCTGTTCAAAAGCCAAACGACTTCTCTGATGAGGCTCAACTGTCACTGCAGAGGAATCTCTGGATTTTAGCAGATCCCTGAGACTCTCATATTCAGCATGCAAGTCTTGGTAACGCTGGTCTTTGTCCATGATTTCACTTGACAGTAACTGAAGCTTATGTTCTAGGTCTTCCACTTGCCCGGTGAGGTGAGAGATTTTCAAACACATGTTTTCTATCTCCTTCTCGTGTTTCTGATCTGAGAACTCAGCTTTCTGTTGCAGTTCTCCATAAGCGCGTTTCTGTGTCTCTGCCTCTGCGGTCTTGCTGTCGATCACATTTTGAAGGTTCCTGATCTCCACGTTTAGATTTTCTCTTTCCATCTCCAGGGTTCTTACCCTCTCGTTATATTCGTGACTTTTTATTTGCTGTGTCTTAAGACAAGTTTCCAAGTGATTAACTTTACTCTGCAAGCTTTCCTTTTCTGATTCCATCTGATTTAAAAGTTGTTCGTTTTCCCTTTTCCAGCGAGAAAACAGAGTTTTCTCTTCTTTCAATTCTTCATATTCTTTCTTCTTTAATTCCAAAGCGCTCAACAATGCTTCAGATTCTCTCTCTGTTTTGCTTAACTTTTCGTTCAGTTGTTCAATGTGGTGTTCCCTTTTCTTTAATAGGTCTTGAGAACAATCTCGCTGCTTTTCCAGGTCAGCCAAGGCAAGCTTCAGTTTCTCTAAAGTCAAGGAATTCTCTTGCTGATTTATCTTTTCTTGAAGATCTCTTAACATGGTTTCCTGAGAGGTGTTCTTAGCTATTAAAACAGAAAAAAATACATAAGTTGTCATGGCTTTAATAAATACTTATTCTACAAGAATTCTAAACTCTTAAAAAAAAACTAAAACTAACAGCTTAAGTCATGTAAAAATTGGCGTTACTGCCTGCATATCTCCTTGAAAGTAAACCACCTGATAATTATCTAAGCTCATATAAAGAAAATGGTCCTTTTCAGGATGGCAATACATTTGTTTATCTTCTTTCTAAGCTGCATAACAAAGTGCTATTGTATAAAACACCAAGGGGTTATTTTCCTAAGCACTTGAAACTTTCTTTTATTCTTTTACCTTGTATATGCTTATGTATATCATATTTTTGCCCTTGGGAAATAGCTACTCAAGGAGAGAAAAGTGTGACAAGAGCAGCACTAACATGGAAATATCCCACATCACTATGCAACATCCCCGATATCTGAGAAAAGTTAATAACTTCGTTGCCAGTTTAGCCAAAAATCCACAGGATCAAGCTTAAGTACAAGAGTATGTGGTGCTACAGGGAATTATACTCAATTATTCTGTAAGGGAAAAGCATTTGAAAACGTGTGTGTGCCTGTGTGTGTGTGTGTGTAACTGAATCACTCTGCTGTACAACTGAAACTAACACAGAATTGTAAACCAACTATGCTTCAATTAAAAATTGTACATTTTTTCCCCCAAAGTATACATGGTTCTATATATCAGCAGCTCTGGAGGCGAACATAGGAATGTCAGTGAGGAGCAATGGCCCACACCCCAGCCCCTCAGAGTCAGGGTGGTACCTGTGAAGATGAGAGTCATCAGGAAGATGTCATAGACTCCATCACTGCCTGTTCTCTGCTTAAAAACTCCCCTCTGCCCACGGATCCCTCCGAGTTGAGAATAATCACATGGCTTTCATTCAACAATGGGAAGTCTTAAAGAATCTCAGTAGTAGATGAAAAAGGTAGCATGTATTATAAACTCAGGTGTTATACCAACTGGACAGCAATTCCTCTTTTTAGCCCGCTCATCTCCATCTACCTAATGAGAGTGGATGGCTGCTGGAGACAGCGCCATAGGGGCTATTTGCTTGGGAGAGCCTCAAGCAATGACACTGGAGACCAACGCTGAAAAAAAACACCCTCTTTCTTTTGGTATAGTTTTCTTTCAAAAAAATCTGAAGACTGATATTTCTACCTCCTGCCATGGAAAACTGAAAGCTGTATGGGAAGGTTAGAATTTACAAAAAGGAAAGAGTCAGAGAAGTGCTCAGGTTAAAAGAAATCCAAGATGTGCAAACACCCCAGGGGAGAAAATAAATCTAAATAAAGACACATGGCACATACAAATAAATGTGAAACAAACAGTGGAATCATTTGGTGTACATAGCATCATTCTGTGGCTATATAGAAAGTAAGGAAATAAAATCATTCAGTCAAGTAAGCCATCCAAAAACAATGGTCACTAAGGGCTGGGAAAACATGCAGTTAATACAGAATTTTCCATTATAAGGGAAACAGTAATGGGTGAGTAGATGAGCCGTCTGGATATAACTAACAAACACGCTTGAGACACAAAATAGCACGCTGGGGAATGAGACAGCACCAACAAGTTACTTTTGTATGGAAAGTATTTACCCTTTTGGTTTTAAAGTGCTGAAAACCAGGCATTTGGGGACTCAATGTGTTTCAATAAAAAAAAAAGTCCAACTATCACTCTGGAAACTAAAAAGTGGAAAAGCAAAAACTTTCCCACATCAGCTGCTGACATCTCTCTCGGAGAAGATATGGAAAAATTCAAAGAAGTTTCTAATGACATCCGCCCTCCCTCGAGGGAACATTAGCCTAGAGAAAGAACTCTAATAGGCCACTCACCCTTCATTTCTTCCGCAAAATTCTGGCTCTGACTCAAACACTGCTTGGCCTTCTTCAGTTCCTCCTCCAGGTGGCAGACTTCTCGGGCCCTCTGCTCAGACTGACTCTTGAGGAGGCTGTTTTCCCTCTTCATTTCCTAAAAGACAGGTTTAGTTAGTTATCTTACTGCCCAGACAGATGCTCAAGCAACTCAGGGCTTCTGCCTCGGTGGGACTTCTGCCCCATGGGGCCATGTGTGCCTCTCGCTAGCGGAGGAACCACACTTGCCCTTCGAGCAATGAAGTTAGATAGTTTTATTTCAATAAAATGATATTATAAATAGAAGTCAGAAGCACAAAATCTAAAAACTGATGATAATCTTTTTCCTTCAAGAAGTTTACTTTTTGAACTTTCTGGGTGTCCCTATGGTTGTTAAAACATTCGCATATAAAGAAAACCCTTTTTACAAGCTTCCCAAAGAAACAATCGCTCCAAGTTTACATCATGCCTAAATAATCAAATATATCTTTGTAAAGTTCCAAAGTGCTAATGAACCAAAAAAAATTCATGTGACAATTTTGATGTTTTTGTGTAAAACTATCTTAAGTTTCACTGCTATAGGGGAATGCCTTCATGAGTAAATTACCTTTAAGAAATGTTTATTAAAAGTTTGCAATGTACAAGATGTTGGAATGGGCATTATGAAAGGTGCAGTTACAAATTAAGACAGTCTCTGCCCTCAGGCCAGGTACCTGCCAGGGGGCCATCACTTAACACATGGCAGCTGCTGCTGCTAAGTCGCTTCAGTTGTATCTGACTCTATGCGACCCCATAGACGGCACAGCCCACCAGGCTCCCCCGTCCCTGGGATTCTCCAGGCAAGAACACTGGAGTGGGTTGCCATTTCCTTCTCCAATGCATGAAAGTGAAAAGTGAAAGTGAAGTCGCTCAGTCGTGTCCGACTCTTCACGACCCATGGACTGCAGCCCACCAGGCTCCTCTGTCCATGGGATTCCCCAGGCAAGAGTACTGGAGTGGGGTGCCATCACCTTCTCTGTAATACATGGCAGGATGTGTTATTTGCTCAAGAGAGATGAAGTGTGCTATGGGAAATGAGAGGGCTGGAGCATGGAAGGATCAATTCTAGATGGAGGAATCTGAGGCTTCCCAGTGAAGACAGGTCCTGTGGCGGGCACCTGATTAAATGAAGAGCCGTGCACCGATGTGCCATAGACTAGCAGACAGACACATGCAGCCTCACTCTGTTTTCTAGGGAGACCTATTTTTCTTAGTCTTAAAACAAAGTAGTATTTGTCTGCTGAATAAAAATGCTTCTTATTAACCATGTGACTTGCATAATAAATATTATAAATCCTCTATCCATATTCCTCAAACTGCTGTTCAACCTTCAATGATGTTACAGTTGTTAATTATTTCAACCTATATTATATGGCACCTTCTGGATCACTGGGAATTGGCAGGTATCATGACAAACTGACAGAACTAAGCAACCCCCATCCTTGGAGTGGTGTGGGGAGGGGAGACTCATAAGCCTAGTTTTAAAAGCACACACACACACTTAGAAAAATATTCCTCTGAGAAGTAAAGGGAATTTTTGAATTCTTCAAGAAACAGTTAAGACCCATCCTCCAAAACCCTACTGCACCGTTAGAAAACAGATGGCCCTGGCAACGTGGTGCTGGAAGCCTGCCTTCAATTATCAGTCTGGTTACTACCAGCAGATGGGTACTGATGTAGCAAAGCCAAATTCAAGAAGAGGGAGAATCTGGCTGGTACAAAGTACTTGAAAACTTACTGGCAGCTGCTGTGTTCGTGTATATATGTTCATTTCATCATCAAAATTTAAGAGCCCGCTGCAGTTATATTTCTGTCTCCTTTGTCTTGATCCTCCCACCTTTCCATGTGCTCAACTGAGACTCTATCAAATTAAGAGATCCACCAGAACTAAAGGCCCGCACCGACTCATGTCAAGACTGACGTTCATACCAGTCATTGTGAATTCTGCACAGGATGAATGATCACTAAGGTGCAAGGATGTGATTGACTTAAACGAGCATCATTCACCTAAGAGAATGTGTAATCACTTGTTTGCTCTTCAGACTCAGAATAATCACCACTCAAATGAGATCATAGATGTGAAAGGAAAAATACCTTAACTCACTCTAATGTGGGCAATGGGGCATTAATAGTAGTGTTTCTTCCTAATATTCAACAGCCTCTAGATTCTGTGTGTTCAATGTTAATATCAGCTAAATGAGCTCAACATGAGAGTAACTAGGATGTAACCATCTTTGATACATTTTGCAACTTGTATTTTTTGCTCTAGAAAAATCATTGAATCAAATGGCATCTATATCTAGAGGTGTGACAAGAAAGCTAAAGCTGGCTGCATCCCAGCAGGAGGAAGGTGAAAAGAAGACGAAGGAGGGACCCCAGGAGGGAGGGGGACAACTTATATTTATGTGTCTGCTCGTCTCTATCTATCACGTCCATAACTGGAGACATTTAAGTGAGCACTAAGCCCAGTGGAAAGATTAACGTGCCTTTATTCTGGCATTAGCTCCGTAAATATTTGTTTCAAATGAAGAAACGTTCCGCCAACCCCGAGACCCTGAGGCTTATCATGCTATAGCTGTGGCCAACCCAAGAATTTTAAAAGGCCAGAATTTAGAAAATGAGTATCTGAAAATGAAGCTGTAGGCTGCCATCCATCAGCAATTAGTTTTCTGCACAGCTTACAGCCACTTAAGACTTGATTGGGTAGCTCATTACCAACAATGAGTTAAGCATACAAGGACACAGTCTCCCAGGCATCTCTCGCCACCAAACATGATTCGAAAAATTGGGCACCAGTCTGGAAACACACAACAAAAATCCCTATAAACCACAAGCCAGCATTAGAGCTTAGCAAGCAGTTCCACCCAGATCAACTTTGGTTTTAGAAGCAGCAAGGGAAGTGTCATTTCCTAGGGCCAGACAAAACACATTTCAGCTACTGTGTGGCATCTCGTGATGGCACCCATGAATGAAGCTTAATACATCCCCTGCTGGTGCAAAGTCTATGTGGTGAACCAGGGATGGATGCAAAGGATGTGTTTCTCCCCTTCCAGCCCATCATTCTTGCCTGCCAGACCAGGTCCCTTAGAGGACCCTGTGTCATACAGGTCCCCACGCTCAGGAAGGTCCCCAAGCAAGTGTTCCCTCGTCTTGGCTGTCAAATGACGGTTTATGATCGTCTAACCCCAGTGCTGTGGGGCTGGCACTAGATGTTGGATGAGCAGCCTAGCTAAACCCTCCATTCACTTTGATACTAAATGTTAACTTTACCCTTGATTGGCCCATTAAAGCACGTTTCCACTACTGAGAATCTCTCATTGTGAGCGGCATATTAGTTTGCTAAACACGGACAAGGAACATTTCGGTACAACTGTCACATTATTTTGGCATCCAAAACCTATCAGCGCACTCAACTTGCTTGCACTTACTTATAATTAGATACAGAAAGACACCCAGAGTGATAGACTAGAATCGGCTATAATTTTAAATGTGAAAATTCTCAAGTGCCGTGTCCTCTGCTCATCACTTTCTATGCCTCGGGGTGACAGCAAACAGTGGTCACACCAAAAAACTTCCAACAGTTATCAAGACCAAAGGGCCCTTATGGGTTGGGCACAGGTCTAAGCATTTGACATACAATACTTAATCATTAACTCAACTCTGAAAACAGAGGGGTTCTATTAGTCCTCATATGAAGATAAGGCAAGTCACACTCAGAAAGGGTAAGTCATGATCCCAAGGCCACAGAGCAGGTTCAGATCTCACTTCGTCTAAAGCCACCATTTTACCACAAAGTTATACCACTCATCAAACTGGGTAGATTGTTTTTCTGATTCCAATCCCAATTCAAAATGTGAAAGCCAGCTAAGCCCTTTGAATTCCTGATATTATTCTCAAAAGAAGACACATATACACAAACATGCATTGAAGACTAATTCTAAATGAACTCTCTGGCCCTGTGCTAGATACCTCCATGACTGCCCTCACTGGACAGAGAACTTTATGAAATATTGAGCAAAACATGACTGGCATTGACTCAGCACAGCTCGACTTCATGGTGGACAGCTCCTCGGCTGACAAACCAGACCCTGCAGGGACGCATGAGTCTTCAGAAACACCTGCAAGATATGTCCAGCTCGCTATGCAGCCTTGGCCCAGCAAACCGTTTAAAAGAGTGTGTTTGGATTCATTTAACCAGACAATCACTTTTACAAAATGTTTCTACCAGGCAGCCAGTGGAGTCGCAGGAGAGTTCCTGGCTGAAAGGGAAGCTCAGAGAGGGAAGAGTTTGGTGCCAGTCTGCCTGTGGAAATGTTAGCAGAAGCATCTGTTGGTTGGTCCCCACTGGCCAAAAGGCAAACATTTGTTTTGCTGAAACAAACGCTTCCATTTAAAAACGTTTGCTGATGAAACCATCATCTGATATGAAGCTTTCCTCTACTCAGGCGGCTGGGGCTGGGGCCGCCTCTCTCCAGCAATATTACCCCTCTGAGGCTATAGCTGCTTTAACAACCTCTTCTTTGCCACTGACAGATGTTCTGATTCTAGAACCGATACACTTTTTGAAGCTGAGAGGATAAATACATTTAGACTTGCCTCATCTGGATAAATCACGGTTCCTTACAAAGATCTTAAAAAAAAAAATCTGTACAATCTAATAACTAATTTTAGATATGTAAAAGATTTAATATTTAATACTTTTAAAAATATTTTTAAAACTAGTGAAAAATAGTCTTCCCTGTGACATTTGATGGAGAAGAAACTTCTACTGTTCTGTTATGCTTCTTCATAAAACTATGAGGCTGACTTATGACTCTATTCAAATTGTTTCATCCTATTAACTGTCCCTAACTGGTTTTTAATTAAGTCCTTTAAAATAAACTCCAAGCAACTAGATAAATTCAGAGAGAAGCAAATTAAAGTAAATACGGATAAATCTATTGGTAGAAGCACTATCAGGCTACTCCGTGCACCCTTGTCACTGGGAAACCGCACCCACCAGGTGTATCGTGACCATGACTCTACAAAGACAGCAGCGCCCCTGCCTGCAGAGGCTTAACACGAAGGTCAGTGTGTGACTGTTGAAGCCAGAGTCATACAATTATTAGTTAATGCTTTTGTAACAATATTAAATCTAGAAACCCTTTATCTGTCAAAAAAATTGTATTTAAGCCTATCACTTTGCACAAGGTTTTTAATATTTGCTGACTCAAAAGCCAACCCTTGGAAAGGGGACTTAAATCATACCTTCTATCACTAATTTTGTTACTTTTCACTTAGAAAGCCCCTGGCAGGACTTCCCTGGTGGTCCCATGGGTAAGAGTCTGCCTGCACTGCAGGGGACACTGGTTCTATCCCAGTACTGGGACATCCCACATGCCATGGGGCAACTGTGTGAGCCTGCGTGCTGCAACCACGGAGGCTGAGTGCCCTGGAGCCCCCGCTGCACAACAGGAAAAGCCACCACAGCTAGAGGAAGCCTGTGCAGTGCAGACCCGGCCCAGCAAAAAGTAGATACATTTTAAAATTAAAAAGAAGAAAAAGAAAAGAAAATCGCGTGCTTTCTTCCATCCTTCCACCTTGCAGGTGGTCTAAATCTATCTTAAAATAATACAGAATAGTACCAAATGGTCTTACTATAAGTCATGTTTTCCTATAATTGTTAGATGCATATTAGTAAGTTACATCAGAACAGAAAGGGAAAAAACCACTTATGTTCTATGTCATAGATTATATATAAAACACTTTGTAATACTTCCAGCAAATAAAAAAGAAAAACACTACAGGAAAATGGTGCAGAAATTCTTTAACCCTCACACTTCCTCACGCACAGAAGCAAATAAATGCTCTCTGCTCCTCACCTCACTGCTTCTCCTCAGCTCATTTTCCTTGGTCTGACTTGCCTGTAAGGCCTGTTCAGTTTTGCTGAGATTTTGCTTAAACTCTTCCAATTTTTTTTCTACCTGGTGCTTTACAGACGTGACCTACAAAGAGAAAACAAGGCAAAGCTTCATTTTTGTTTTTACTTTTCAATAGCTATTCATATTCTTAAATAATAAAAAAGTCATGGAATATAAGAACCGAAGCAATCTACTTTGGTTGAGACATACTATATATATTATAGCTTAACATGGTCCTAGAAGCTGAACTTAAAATACCATCATGTTAACCCATGACATCACTTGGCAATAGCACATGTTGATGAATACGGCTGGGTTTGGGGAGGAAATCACAAAAGAAAAAAAATAACCACAAGAAATAAGACAACTAAACAGTAATAAACAACTAAAATTTGTTTAAAAAAATGAGATGAGAAATAAACAACAAAAGATGGGAAAACAAATTAAGAGAACACATTTGCAATAATACAACAGAATAAAAATGATATTCCCAAAATATAACCCATAAAGCATGGCTATGATTCAATGTACAAAAAAGCAAGCCCATTTAAAAATGAGCAAAGGACAGAAATAGAAATTTTATACAAAAGATACACATGGCAAGTCACTCTCTGAAAGAAATAACCTCAGTGGTAATCAAGAAAGTGTGAATTAAAAAACAATAACATTTTTCACTCTTTGGCAAAATTTTTAAAACCAGGACTGTCCGCTACTAGCAGGATGGAGGTGACAGGCCTCTTACACCAGGTGTCAGGTAAACTGCTACGACTTTCCTGGAGGGCGGCTTGGAAGTACCCTGTCACATGTGAGAAGATATTTGCCCTAGAGGCCACCAATGTCACATGCAGGAAGCTGTCATACAGAAACATCAGCCCCACACACATTTACCTGCCCAGTGATACTACCAATGGTACTACACAAACCTCAATACCCATCAGTAGGGAAAACAAGTAAACTACAAAACATCTGACAAGGACGAAGCTCAGACAGTTTTCCCTTTTTAGCAAAGATTAAAACAAGCAAGAAAAAAAAAATTATACATCTGTAAATGTTCATTGTTTTTTTAATCTTGGAGGACAGCCAATAAATAATCCATAAAAATTTATCCTGACACAGGAGGGTTCTGCTAGTACAGAAACCCAGGTGGGTGATGATGTGTATTAGAGCACATATATACACATGCATGCAAATATACACTCAAGTGTGTGTGTGTGTGTGTGAACAAATAAAGGTACAGTCAGCAGAGTTTTAAGGGATTACTTTGACATATGAGAGGAAAGAGGAGTTGAAGATGATGGGAAGGTTTTGACCGAAGCAAAACGTGAAGAATGGAATTGCTATTTACTGGGACAAGGAAGCCTAAGCAAAGAACAAGTCTGAAAAAAGCTGGAGTTCCAATAACAACACGTTAAGTGTGCAATGCCTGTTAGAAACGTGAGTGGAAATATTGGATGCACACCCCCAAGTCTGAAGTTCAGACCAGACATCCAGGCTGGAGATTTAAATATGGGTGTCATCATCACATGGAGAGTCAGAAAGCCAAAAATCTGGATGAAATCATTTGTGCAGTGGGTGTTAAAAAAGTAAATTATATATTTTTTTAGTGCTTTGCCTGGCGGCATACACACTTAGGAGAGCTCCCATGTGGCGGCATGACCAAGAACCACCAGAATATCAGAGACGCCCACAGACCCTCCTATCTGAGATCCCCACTCGGGGTCCCCTTTCTCTAAATGAGAACACCCAGACCCAGAGAGGTTCAGTTTGCTCTCCACTTTAATAACTACAGAAAGTAAGGAAAGTTTTTTTCTTTTAAAGGAATCCTATTTCCACTGAGGTACAGAAATGACACGTTATTTTAAAACGTGGGGGAGGAGGTTACGGAGGAGGGAGAAATAAGTTAGCACCCTACTTTATCCAGTTCAGCCTGTAGGATGTTGTATGTGTTCTTAGCTTGCTGTAGCTCCTGGGTGAGCCTGGCTTTCATCTGAGTGCACTCCTGGTCCAGGGTTTGGAAGGAACGCTGTTGACGGGAGAGCTCCTAAAAAGTAAAAGACAAATGTATCCAACAAACGCTGGTTAACAAGGGAGAGCCCAGGGCGAGACCCAGACATCCTCCAGGCACTGCTCTCCTGAAAGAACAGGAGAGGATGGAGCCCGTCGGCATCTACTTGATGACCAACACAGGCAGCCTTAGCACCGGTCCCAGGAATCAGATCCCAGTTTCTGAGCGGAAGAGGAAGCAGTCCACCCGGGGAACACGTGGAAACTGGCCCGTTGGCACCTCATCCCCATCCTAAATGAATCACCTCTGTTCTGAGGTACCCAGGGACAAAAGGGTAGGGCTGAGAGCCAACCAGTCACAACTCCACTGAGAAATCAACACACTCGAAAAGGGAGCTTAAGACATCAAGTATCACACACCACTGACCACTGAGAATAACAGAAAGTACATGCCACCAATTAACTTTGATAACCACACAGGGACACCAGATTAACAATTCCAATAACTCTCACTGAAGGACTACAGACCTAATTCCAGGCTAACTCACCTGAAACTGAAACCAAGATTTATCCAAGTGCATCTTCAGCCCTAACTTGTCTGCCAACTTCTTCCCCTCAGACATTAATCACCTTTCTAATGTATTTGCCAACTCACAGACTTCAGAAACAGCTGGAAGGACCTCCCCTGCGGACCGGTGGTGAAGACTCCACCTTCCAAGGTGGATCAGGTGTAGGTTCAATCACTGGTTGGAGAACTAATATTCCACACACCGCAGGGGATGGCCAAAAAATTAAAAAACAAAGAAAACTTGTAAAAAAGTTAAAAAAAAAAAAAAACACACCAGCTGTAGAATGTAATATAATTTCCCTTACAACACAGAGTGTTTGAAACAAGAAATACTATCCTTTTCTACTTGGTATCAAATTTCAAACAAATCAGAAAACATGGATTAAAAAAAAATTTCTAAAGCCCTTCTCCAATCAAAAACTGCAGGATGGAAAAGTGTGAAGGAAAGTACAGTAACCTTTTCCACACACAGCATTTCCCCTCCAGTGGGACATCCCAAATGATGACAGACACTCCTCTTCTCAAATGATCAAACGAGGAAATGACCACAAGAGCCTTCTGGACAAACTCCTCATGAATCCGTTTACCTTACCTCTTGGAACTCTTTTTCTTTCTCCTTGATTTTCTGTTCCAGAGAACATCTGGCACTTTCTGCATTTTGACGCTGACAACTCAGATCTTCAGTCAATTTTTTCAATTTTTGTTCCAAAGCAGTACACTAAAACAAATTAAGACGTTCAATACAAAACAAAAATTATTCTTGGAAAGAAGCAAACGTTTTGAATTTTAGAAAAATTAGTCCCACGATCTGGTTCAAGTTTAACATTGTGTTTTGACTTTTTTATATCATACAAAGTTGGGGCTAAAACAATTAGCCAAATACCAAAACTACAATTATTTTAGCACACATAAATTTATATTTGGGAAATAACAGCAAGGATATAAATCTACATAGGCTATTTAAATAAGCCCTTCATAAGTTGTGCCATAAAAGAAATCAGTGTGTCTGAATACTGAGTCACCTAACATTTTATTGTACAGAAATGAGAGGTTAAAATACAGTGATGTTGACTAATGCAAATTAGAGGCTGCAAAATAACCAGAGGGTACCTATTATCCTCATACGTAGTCTGTTTCAAGCATAACAGATTTTGTGAGAAATTTTAAATATTAATATGCATCTCTCCACAATGCTCCCACTATGTCATTTTAAATGTTTGGAAGTTCACAGCACTCCAGAGAGCATCACAATGGGTTTTAAACCAAGCTGCCAAAAGCAACACAAAGAACACTCAGTCGCCTTCTTATATAGCCGTTTCTCTCTTTTTTTAAACTGAACTATAGGTAATTTACAGTGTTACAGCAAAGTTATTCAACTACACACACACACGCACACACACACACAGAGATTCTTTTTCAGATTCTTTTCCATTATAGATTATTATAAGATATTGAATACAGTTCCTTGTGCTGTATTCTTTATCCGTTTTATATATAGTAGCGTGTATCTGTTAAGCCCAAATCCCCAATTTATCCCTCTCCCCACTACTTTCCCCTTTAGTAACCATATATGTGTTTTCTATGTCTGTGAGTCTTTGTTTTATGAATAGGTTCATTTGTATGATTTTTTAGATGCCACATATAAATGATATCATGTGATATTTGTCTTTGACTTGCTTCTAATCTCTAGGGCCATCCATGTTTGCTGCCAATGGCATTATTCCATTCTTTTTTACACACAGCCAGTTATATTTAAAATAATTTTTAAAACATGAACTACACTGAAATTTAGGATCCTCTTTAAAATTAAATCTTCAAAGTGTTAAAACCCATTCCTCTAATTCTTCCCTGTGGTGTTCAAATCCTAGAACTGCCCTACAAAACAACTCTAAATTCCCAAGGAAGAATAAGAACAATTCACATTGCTGGGGGAGAATTCCTGATCCAAAAGAAATGTACCCCAGTGTGGCAAATCTCTCCATTAATACATTTCTCTGAGACTCATTATAGACCCATTTAGAACTATTACAAATTTAACAAAGAGGAAAAGAAACCACTATGTAAAATTTTCCCATAAGACCTGACACCAATTATTAACTAACCAAAGATGAAAAGATAAAGCTGGTCTGATCTTGCAAATATCAGAACTTTCAAGATCCTGAATTTAAAAAGTAAAATATTGAGCCAGTAGTTCGAATTAATTCACTGCTTTGAACATTAAGATACCGCTATCATTATCCTTATTGTTCTTGAATTTTTAAACCCCTAAGGAAAAGTATGAAAGAAATTATTTCTACCAATAATAAATATGAACTCAGCAAATATGTCAAGCACCATGCTAGGCACTGGGGACACAGCAGTAAGCAACTAAGACAAAAATCACTGCCTAAATGATGGTCTAAAATTTTGACAATTCTGGGGGAGGTGGGGGAAACCACGCACAGCAGAATAAATGAATGAATCCCTGGCGCCCTCTGCTGGCACTCCCTCAAACTGCAACCCACAAGATCCCAGAATCAATAATGCTTTCTTATTATTGTACAAACAGTTGGTTTAAGAAAAAAAAGCCTTTAGGAGTAATTTATATTTTATTTAGATTGTTTTAGATGTTGGTATTTATGATGCACCAGCCATATACAAGTACCTGGCCACTAGGTGTCATGAATGCTCCATAATACTCTAAAAAAGGGTTCAAGGCTCTAGTCCTTTAACAGTTTGTAGAGAGTATATAACAGTGTGTATATAGAGACCCTACAGGCTCAGTACTCTGGGCCTGAGTTTTTAACCATAACATATGAAATCCAGATTTGCTGCCCAGCCCCAACACTCTGTCTCTACATGAGTTCAAACCTTGTATCCCAATGGTGTGTAAATACTTGGAAACGAAGCATACTAGAAACAGCATATGTTTACTGAAGCACGTGGTTGACTTTGGCTAAATTAGCTCCATTTCATTTAATAGGTAATTCTAAAGGTGGATCAGGGGATAAATAGCATAAGCAAAGGATAATCTGATTTCAGCAACATATTGGACAAGGTCATACTATCTTTAGAGACAAGATGGAGAAAGGTAGACTGAATTTTCAGTTAGGTGGATTCGTAGTTTATGAGAAAAAATGGAATCCAGAAAACACGGAATAAATGAGTCGTGAGAATCTAAAGGGAAGTCTCTAATAGGAAGAAAGCAAAAGCTATGTTTTCAGCACTGTCCTATTCAAAAATTTTAATTCATGATCTGGTAAGTGACCTCATGATATATGCTAGAGAGAAGGATCTGGTGATCCTGTCACACCAAAACCAACAAAACAACATGTAAAAGTTAGTTGCTCAGTATCTTTGTGACCCCATAGACTGTAGACTGCCAGGGTCCTCTGTCCATAGAATTCTCCAAGTAAGAATTCTGGAGTGGGTAAGCATTCCCTTCTCCAGGGAATCTTCCAGATCCAGGGATTGAATTTGGATTTCCTGCACTGCAGGCAGATTCTTTACCATCTGAGCCACCAGGGAAGCCCTCAACATGTAAAAGAATAAGCATAATTCTCATATACAAAAGAAGCCGGAGTTGGCAGAAATGCAACTGAAAATGAACCAAACCGACTAGGAACTCAATATAACAATAACAACTATTATAAGTTCACCATATGCCAGGCACTACGCTAAAGCCTTTATAAAAATTATAAAAACTTTACAGCAATCCTATGAGAAAGGCATTACTACTAACACCATTTTATTGATTAGGCAACTGAAGCTCCGAAGTTAATTAAATAGCTCCAAAGTAACAAAACTGAGAATAAATAGAGTCAGGGCTTGAATTCAAGTCTCACTTAGACAACCAAATTACATACAAACCCAGACTGCACAAAGAGAGTAAATATACACACAGATCAAGGGAGGTCACGTTTCGTCACGTATGTAACCCACAGTTGTTGAGAATGTTTCTGGGGAAAGCACTGCACTGGAGGAATTCTAAACATGAAGCAGGACTACCACCTCCAGGAACACGGAAGAGATGAGCATTTCCCTATAACTCCCAAAGCAAGAGCAATCCAAAACCCACATGTTTTATTAAAACACACATAAGAAAGCTCTGAAAAGAGAGAAAAACGCAGGTTAACAAGAAACTTCGAGACCTAAGAAAAAGCATGATAGTACTGAAAGAAAAAACTGCTAACCCAGAATCCTATACCCTGCAGAAATATCTTCCAAGAATAAACACATTCCCAGACAAAAGAAAATTTAGAGGATTTGTTGCTACACTAAAAGAATGGTTAAAGGATGTTCTTTACAAAGAAAGGAAATGATGAAAGAAGGAAATTTGGAAGAAAAATAGGAACATTTGTATACCCAATAAATGTATATACAATAGGCTTTCCTTTTCTTCTTCAATTTTCTGAATTATGTTTGACAAGTAAAGCAAAAGTGTAACACTACCTGATGTGGCTCTAAACGTATATATAAAAAATGCTCAAGAAAATTAGACTATAAATAGGGGAGGATAAAAGGACACAAAGAGAAGCAAACTTTCAATAATTTATCAGAGCTGACAGAATGACAACACCAACAAACTGAAAAACTGTATGTAGACATACATTATCTAGAACAATCATAAAAGCCCCACAAAGAAATATACTCAGAAACTATTGATAATTCAAAATGGAATTCTAAAAAGTGTTCAAGTAACCTGCGGGAAGGCAGAAAAAATGAAAACAGCCGAATGGAAAATGAAAGAAATAAAACACAAAAACTAAGATGTAAAACTTAAGTCACGACATATCAGTAATTACACTGACTATAAACAGTCTAAAAACACTAATTAATAGAGACAGTGTTTCTAAAACGGAATAAAAGAGTAGATTAAAAAATATGACCCAACTATGCGCTGTCCTACAAAACTAACATTAGGCTATTTTTTTAATTCATAGTACGGTCATATTTTTAAACTTAACAGTATAGACAGGCTGAAAGTAAAAAGAGAGAAAGAAATACATCATGACACTTTAACCAAAGGAAAGCTGGAGAGGTTATATTACTACCAGATAAAATAGACTTCACAGAATTAAAAAAAAAAAATTATCAGAGACACTAAGGGATATTACATGATAAAGGTCAATCCAAAAGAAGACATAACAGTCCTAAATGTGTATGGACTAAACTACAGAACTACAAAATAAGTGAAGCAAAAATTTATAAAACTGAAAGGAGAAATAGACAATTATGGGAGACTGCAATACCCTTCCCTCAACAATTGCTAGAAGCAATTAGACAGGAAATCAATAAAAATAAAGAGGTATTCAACAAAGAACATTAATCAACAGGAGCTAACGACACCCAAAAAAGATGTCCTTTTCATTATAGGGGACTGGAATGCAAAAGTAAGAAGTCAAGAAACACCTGGAGTAACAGGCAAATTTGGCCTTGGAATACGGAATGAAGGAGGGGAAAGGCTAATAGAGTTTTGCCAAGAGAATGCACTGGTCATAGCAAACACCCTCTTCCAACAACACAAGAGAAGACTCTACACACGGACATCACCAGATGGTCAACACCGAAATCAGATTGATTATATTCTTTGCAGCCAAAGATGGAGAAGCTCTCTACAGTCAGCAAAAACAAGACCGGGAGCTGACTGTGGCTCAGATCATGAGCTCCTTATTGCCAAATTCAGACTTAAATTGAAGAAAGTAGGGAAAACCACTAGACCATTCAGGTATGACCTAAATCAAATCCCTTATGATTATACAGTGGAAGTGAGAAATAGATTTAAGGGACTAGATCTGATAGACAGACTGTCTGATGAACTATGGACAGAGGTTCGTAACACTGTACAGGAGACAGGGATCAAGACCATACCCATGGAAAAGAAATGCAAAAAGCAAAATGGCTGTCGGGGGAAGGCTTACAAATAGCTGTGAAAAGAGAAGCGAAAAGCAAGGGAGAAAAGGAAAGATATAAGCATCTGAATGCAGACTTGCAAAGAATAGCAAGGAGAGATAAGAAAGCCTTCCTCAGTGATCAATGCAAAGAAATAGAGGACAATAACAGAATGGGAAAGACTAGAGATCTCTTCAAGAAAATTAGAGACACCAAGGGAACACTTCATGCAAACATGGGCTTGATAAAGGACAGAAATGGTATGGACCTAACAGAAGCAGAAGGTATTAAGAAGAGGTGGCAAGAATACACAGAACTGTACAAAACAGATCTTCACGACCCAGATAATCATGATGGTATGATCACTCACCTAGAGCCAGACATCCTGGAATGTGAAGTCAAGTGTGCCTTAGAAAGCTTCACTACGAACAAAGCTAGTGGAGGTGATGGAATTCCAGTTGAGCTATTTCAAATCCTGAACGATGATGCTGCGAAAGTGCTGCACTCAATATGCCAGCAAATTTGGAAAACTCAGCAGTGGCCACAGGACTGGAAAAGGTCAGTTTTCATTCCAATCCCAAAGAAAGGCAATGCCAAAGAATGCTCAAACTACCGCACAATTCCTCTCATCTCACATGCTAGTAAAGTAATGCTCAAAATTCTCCAAGCCAGACTTCAGCAATACGTGAACCGTGAACTCCCTGATGTTCAAGCTAGTTTTAGAAAAGGCAAGGAACCAGAGATCAAATTGCCAACATCCTCTGGATCATGCAAAAAGCAAGAGAGTTCCAGAAAAACATCTATTTCTGCTTTATTGACTATGCCAAAGCCTTTGACCGTGTGGATCACAATAAACTGTGGAAAATTCTGAGAGAGATGGGAATACCAGACCACCTGACCTGCCTCTTGAGAAATCTATATGCAGGTCAGGAAGCAACAGTTAGAACTGGACATGGAACAACACACTGGTTCCAAATCGCGAAAGGAGTACATCAAAGCTGTATACTGTCGCCCTGCTTATTTAAATTATATGCATGAAGTACATCATGAGAAACCCTGGGCTAGAAGAAGAACGAGCTGAAATCAAGATTGCCAGGAGAATTATCAATAACCTCAGATATGCAGATGACACCACCCTTATGGCAGAAAGTGAAGAGGAACTACAAAGCCTCTTGATGAAAGTGAAAGAGGAGACTGAAAAAGTTGGCTTAAAGCTCAACATACAGAAAATGAAGATCATGGCATCTGGTCCCATCACTTCATGGGAAATAGATGGGGAAACAGTGGAAACAGTGTCAGACTTTATTTTTGGGGCTCCAAAATCACTGCAGATGGTGACCGCAGCCATGAAATTAAAAGACGCTTACTCCTTGGAAGAAAAGTTATGACCGACCTAGATTGCATATTGAAAAGCAGAGACATTACTTTGTCAACAAAGGTCCGTCTAGTCTAGGCTATGGTTTTTCCAGTAGTCATGTATGGATGTGAGAGTTGCACTGTGAAGAAAGCTGAGCGCTAAAGAATTGATGCTTTTGAACTCTGGTGTTGGAAAAGACTCTTGAGAGTCCCTTGGACTACAAGGAGATCCAACCAGTCCATTCTAAAGGAGATCAGTCCTGGGTGTTCACTGGAAGGACTGATGCCGAAGCTGAAACTCCAGTACTCTGGCCACCTCATGGGAAGAGTGGACTCACTGGAAAAGACTTTGATGCTGGGAGGGATTGGGGGCAGGAGGAAAAGGGACGACAGAGGATGAGATGGCTGGATGGCATCACCGACTCGATGGATGTGGGTTTGAGTGAACTCCGGGAGATGGTGATGAACAGGGAGGCCCGGCGTGCTGCGATTCATGGGGTCACAGAGAGTCGGACACGACTGAGAGCCTGAACTGAACTGAATGACACTTTTAGAATATTGCTCTCAACAACAGAATATACATTTTTTTCCCAAGTGCCTATGAAATATATACCAAGACAGACCATATCCTAGACCATAAAACAAACCCCAAGAAATCTAAAAGAACTGAAATCGTAGAATACGTTCTCTGACAGCAAAGGAGTCAAACAATAAATCAATAACAAAAAGAGGAAAATCTCAAATACTTGGAAACTAAACAAGGTATTTCTGAATAATCCACCAGACATAAGGGAAATTTATCGCATTAAATGTCTGCATTAGAAAAGAAGAAAAGTCTCAAGTCAATAAACTAAGCGGCCCACCTCAACAACCTAGAAAAAGAGCAAAATAAACTCAAAGCAAGCAGAAGAAAATAACAGAGGGCAGAAAAACAAAAAAAACTGAAAGAGTAAATAGAGTAAATCAATGAATTAAAGAGCTGACTCTTTAGCAAGATCAATAAATGAGCCATAAAACTGGAAACTCCCAGCGACAGTGACCAAGAGAAAAACAGAAGACACAAATATCAGAAAGGAACAGGGAATAAGCCTGGCCTACAGTCAGTAGAAGAAGAAGGTAATATTATGAACGCCACATATATAAATTTGACAATTTAGATGAAAGTTACTTTAAAATCACAAACTAACCCACCTCATCCAATGTGAAATAAATCATTTTAATAGTTGTCACTATTTTAAAAATTGAATTTGTCATTTTAAAACTCCCAAAAAGAAATCATCAGGCCCAGACAGTTTCACGGAGAATTCTACGAAATGTTATAAAGAAATAACACCAATTCTACACAATATCTTCCAAAAAATCAGAAGAGGAGGGAACGCTTCCCAATCCATTTTATGAAGCTACAATTACCTCTGATACAAATACCAGACGAAGACAGTACAAAAAGATAAAAGAGCAGACCAACATCCCTCATAAATAGACACAAGAATCCTCAACAAATTATTAGTAAATAAAATTCAGAAATATATAAAATGAATTCATTTTTCTCTACTCTTGTCGCCATATAGCGCACTATCAATGTGCCTGATACATTTTCGTTACATCCCCCATTAGGATGAAGCTCCATAAGGGCAGTGCTTTTTGTCTATTTACTCACTGCTACTGCCGCATTCTAGGTTGTCTAGAACAGTGCCTGACATACAGCAGACTGTCAATAAATATTTGTCAAATGAGTCAGTAAATGACTCAAATTGCATCCAGAAACAGACTCACAGATTTAGACAGTGAACTAATGGTTGCCGGGGGGAAGGATGGGTGAAGGGATAGTTAGGAAGTTTCGGATGGACATGCACACACTGTTATGCTGAAAATGGATAGCCAACAAGGACATACTGTTCAGCACAGGGAACTCTATTCAATGACGTGTGGCAGCCTGGATGGGAGGCGAGTTTGGGGGAGAATGGATGCATGTATATGTATGGCTGAGTCCCTTCGCGGTTCACCTAAAACCATCACAACACTGTTATCAGCTATACCCCAATACAAAAGAAAAAGCTTAAAAAAGAAAAAAGGTTAAATGGCAGAAGGGTATATATTGGTTTCCATGAGTAGATCGATTCAACTCTTATCATATGTCCTAAACCTCTTTTGAAGCTCCATGACTTCAAGCGCCTCCTCTACGTATCAGGCACCTGCCAGATGCTGTACACACATCTCCATTCTTCACCACCCTCTGAGGTGCGAGAGAGATCAGCAACCTGTCCAAGTTCCTCACCTAAAAAATATACAGTCCAGATTTGACCCAGATCTACCAAATTCTAAAAGAACTTACTGTTCAACTGCAATCAATACTGCCTAGTATATATTAATAAGGTTCATTACTAATATTTATTTTACAAGTCTAAGTATTTCCAAATAATTGTATGAAAAAATGCAGATTCATCAATAACTAATGAAAAGTGGAGTACCTTGGTTGAGGCCTGGTCATACTGTGAAGTTGTTCTCACTAGTTCATCCCGGGTTTTGTTCAAAACTTTCTCTTTTTCGTTTAATTCCACTTTTGCTTTCTCCAGTTGGAGTTGGAGTTCTTGAAGTTTATTCACTTGGCCTTTCATTTCTTTTTCTTGTCCTTGCAGACGTAGTTCCAGCTCACTAATCTTGCTCCTTAGTTCTTTAAATCACAAACAAAACCCATACTTCAATTAACACATATTTTTCACAAAGAAATTTACAACTAAACTCAGAATGTATCACCGTTACCACACTCTGAAATCTTTGGTGAGTCAAATAGAAATCAATTCACATTAAACAAAGAAGCTTTTAATTGGATTTAATTTCAATATTTAGTTTTTATTGTTATTTGTATTCAAAAATCCTATTAAAAGCAGAAGAAAACTTTTATGTTTTCATAGAAAACTTGTGGCAGGGGAGAATGCTTTTCTAAAATCAGGAATAGTATTTTATTGAGACAACTGCAAAAATTGTATCACATGTAATACCCCATGTTAAAATTACCACTTGGTTTTAGACACCCTAAAATATTTGCTTGCTTGTACCTGTATCAATGCAAATGAGTGCTAAGCAGTGAAAACTTCATCCCCCTGTGTTCTCCAGTGGCTTTACCTCCAATAAAGAGCAAGACAGTGTGAGCCTCTCTACTGCCAAAATTAACACTAATTTTTTTTTCATTTTTTTCTCCCCACACATACACAATACTGGTTCCAAAGGCACTGGCCGTGTAATAGCTAGCTCTCACCAGTGCACACTGATGGTGATTTTCAATCTATCACAGCACTGGAAATGATCACAGTCTGCAGAGCAGATTCCAAAACACCACCTGGCACCCTTGGCTGTCAGCAGCAGCGTGGCGCAGCAGCCAAGGTTACAGGTTTGCCCCCATATGGACAACCTGGCAGCACACAGAAAAGCCGTTCTGCAGACACATGCCACACCTCTGGCCAAAACTAGCTTGTTCCACGGGCCACAAAAGGAGCCAGGTGAGAAGCGCAGGGAATGTCAACAGTAACCACTTTTCCCTGCTTTGCAAAGTCAAAGCCACTCACCCTACTTTTGAAGTCTTCACGGCACCAGCTTTTTAGTAAAATAAAGGTATCTTTCCAAATGGTGATAGCTTTTTTCATTATCCCAAAGACACTATTTTCATATCACCAGGCTGGGATGTTAACCACGGATGGGTCTAACAAAACAGATTACCACTTTCTAGGATTAAAAGTGTCTGGAGTCATGTCTGAAATTATCTCAGAAAATTTAACTCAAGAAGTTACCTTGGTTCTGTGCTTTTAACTGATCCAAAAGATGAGAATTGCTAGAATTATCACAGAAACTGCTATTAGCATCTGTTTTCCCTATTTGCAAAGTTGATCTACTTGGAGTCACTTCTTGTTCCCCAGAAAAATGAGATGCAGAGAAATCTCTCCTAACTGGAGTTTTTAGAGTGTTAGATGAAAGACGGCTTGGGGTTTTTTCTTGTTGCCATGAGAACACAGATGAAGAAGCCTGATGTCGGGCGATGTCCCGGTGATTCATGGTGCTTTGGGGAATAGCCTGGCTTGCTTTCTGTAAAAACAGAAGCCCTTTAGAGCCCTTTAGAAGTCACAATATTTAAGACTACGTACTAGACTCACAGACATAAATATGCTCATGAAAGAGGAAAGTGGTGGTGGGGGAAAAACTACTACATGTAATATAGATAAACAAGATCTTACACACAGGGAACTATATTCAATAACTTGCAATAAACTGTAACAGAAAAGAATATGAAAATGTGTGTGTGTGTATATATAACTGAATCACCTTGCTGTACACCTAAAACTAATACAACACTGAAAATCAGCTATACAAGAACTAAAATTTTAAAAAAAGACTACGTACTTATTTTCAAATAGAACATAAAGCCATGCCAAGAAGGTATTTAATAGCACTTCTACTGCGTACCAAGAAAGAACATTCATCAAGTCAGGGGACCCACTGAGTCCCATTACCCAGTGAAATGTTCTAACGGTCAGACTTCCCACTGGAAGGTGAAGCCAGCACCATCTGAGGTCCAATCTATTTTAACTGGGCTCAGCTTTTGTATTTATCCTGCATCCCTCCTATACTTCATAAAAACGCATGTGAGCACTCACTGCCATTGTGAATTTTGAAATATGATCTTCCTTTGCCCATCCTTGGTCCCCTCCCCCTAGAGCTTTGCACACAGAGACTCAGAATTCAGTACTAACCAAAGAACTTTTCCATCTTCCACCACACTGTTCCCCCCAAGAAATGTCCTAAGAGGCATTCTGTATTACATAAAACACATTTGTGGATCTTCTGCTGTTTAGAATCCTGTTTGTTCTCTCTGTCTCCATTCTGACAAACATCAAGTCACAGCTACAGTAGCCGAGTTAAATTTTTTATAGCAGGGGCTTTTCTCACCACGGGGAGAGGTTTAATGTTTCTGGAGACTCACAGTCCTCCACAAAATAACTCTGGGAACAGATGTCAGGGCCAGAATTGATACCAATGACTGAAATGGGTAACAAAACAAATGATATTTCCAAGACAATCAGAAGTTTCCTGTTTAACTTTTATTCGTGTTGAAAAGCAATGCCTTTGCTATGTATCAAAACTCTGGTGATCTCAAAACAAGGGTTAAAGGCTTAAAAAAAAAATTAAAATTGCTAAAACTCTAACAGGTACTTTTTGATCCTCACTATTTGAGGCATCTACTTATAAATTCAGCCTTAACCTGTCTGCTAAGTTGGGCCATCTCACCAAGTTCACATGCTTAGTGCAATTGTGCCATTCAGTACCAAACTGGAATTTAAAAAAACAAAAAATAAATAATACCATGTGAGCAGAAATAGGAAAGGTATATTCTACAGATACAGGACTGACCCTGAAAATACCTGGTAACTAAAAGCTGGGGTTCCCAAAACATGCGTTTTATTTTATTGATGTTAAGCAAATCTTTCACCTACCTCTCTCAGCCTTTTTTCCCCTATCAAACTGGAGTTTAAATCCCTTGTCAGCTACTTATTTAAAAGAACTAGAGAGGTTATGTTGACAACCTTCTCACCTGAAATAAACATTTCATTAATAATGATCCCCAAACCTCTCATCCCTGTTAAAAGTGAAAGTGAAGTTGCTCAGTCATGTCTGAATCTTTGCGACCCCATGGACTGTAGCCTATCAGGCTCCTCCGTCCATGGGATTTTCCAGGCAAGAATGCTGGAGTGGATTGCCATTTCCTTCTCCAGGGGAACTTCCCGACCCAGGAATCGAACCCAGGTCTCCCGCATTGCAGGCAGACGCTTTACCGTCTGAGACACCAGGGAAGCCCTAAGGTCTGAATAGGAACCAATTGCCTCCAGGTGCCAAAGTCAGCCAGGAATAACTGGTCCCACCCTCTCCAAACATATTCTTTATCATAAGATCTTAAGTATGTTTCTACAGTTTCTGGGGAATTTGGGGCCTATTTGATATTTAGGGATAAAGTCACCTGCCCAATCCATTTTATTCCACTGTTAACCTATTTTTAAACTTAAAAATATCGTAACCAATGAGCCCAGAACTCTGTTTTCTCAGTGTAAGAAAAACGGGTCAATCCTATGCAGAGCAGATTTTTCCTTCTTTGCTCTATCCTACCTATATCAAAGTACTTCTTCAACTGCACACTCCATTAAACGGCCCATAATTAACTTACCTTTGCCTGCAAGGCTTTTACCTCTGCCTCTAATCTTTTTCGTTCTTCAACTTCTTTATTATATTTCTCTTTTAGATCTTCATATTTGGAACCTAAACACAGACAATGAGATACAGTTTCAGTTTGATCACTGATTTTGCAAAGAATCATTATGATAGTCTAGAAATGAGTATCTTCATACATCAGATAGAAAGAACATTTTGGTTAAGGCAACCAATACTGCTCAAATTACCCAAGTATTAAAATGCATGGAAACACAAGTATTTTGAATATTCCAAAGCTGAATTATTTTAAAAAATACCATAGACGGATAAAGTGAAAAGCTTAAAGGCTGACTGATGGTGCAACATATTTCAACAGATACACAAATATATGTGTAACAACTAATGGCTGCTTTTTGTTGTTGTTTTTAATGCTTAAATTAGAAGCTGAATTCAAGGTTGAATGATTTCATTTTCTTGGGCAGAATGAAAATCTCAACAAAAGAGCTATTTATACAAAGGGGAAAGAATCCTTACCGCTATAATACTGGCTTGGTGTGAGCGGAGTTGCAAAAATTTTCTGTGGTGTAAGGCATGAATTCAGAGAGACATCCGCAGATTGTGCCGCTTGCTGGCTTCTTTCAAGTTCAGATTTACACCTGTGAGAAAACGACCCGAGAGGATGCCACACCAGAGTCACAGCTGCAGAACGCCAACACCACACATTCCCAGAGAGCAACAAACTGACAAGAAAACCCACCGGCTAAGAATTCCTGCCACTGCATTTATCCAACAGACACTTCATAAGAACTAATTGCGAGACAGTCCTTTGTCTCCAAAGGAACTCGGTCTGGTTAGGAAAACAGAAATATAAGCCAGCCAATTACAGTGTGATAAAGGCTATAATGAAGATCTGTAATAACCACTATCATAGCAAAGAAGAGTTGGGAGGGTTGGGACACATTCCAACCAAATTTTATATTCTAGGCCAAAGAAAGACACGGTGCTACCAAAAAAAAAAAAAAAAAAAAACAAAACAAAACAAAACCCAGAACTTAAGACAGGAGGACATTGGTATCATTGAGGCAGGGGCTCAAATCTTGAAACTAGATAACATTACGTATAATATTGTCATTATATTAATAACATAGACTTTGGCAAGATCCTTTTGACCTACCTTCTAGAGAAATGAAAAGAAAAATAAACAAATGGGACCTAATTAAACTTAAAAGCTTTCACACAGCAAATGAAACGATAAATAAGATGATGAAAAGACAACCCTCAGAATGGGAGAATGGAGAAGGCGATGGCACCCCACTCCAGTACTCTTGCCTGGAAAATCCCATGGACGGAGGAGCCTGGTGGGCTACAGTCCATGGGGTCGCTAGAAGTCGGACACGACTGAGTGACTTCACTTTCACTTTTCACTTTCATGCATTGGAGAAGGAAATGGCAACCCACTCCAGTGTTCTTGCCTGGAGAATCCCAGGGACAGGGGAGCCTGGTGGGCTGCTGTCTACGGGGTCGCACAGTCAGACACGACTGAAGCGACTTAGCAGCAGCAGCAGAATGGGAGAAAATATTTGCAAATGAAGCAACTGACAAAAGATTAATCTCCAAAATATACAAGCAGCTCATGGAGTTCCATATAAAACTACAACAGCAGGGCTTCCCTGGTGGCTCAATGGTAAAGAATCCACCTGCCAATGCAGGGGACATGGGTTCGATCCCTGATCCAGGAAGATCCCACATGCCGTGGAGCAACTAAGCCCATGCACCGCAACTACCGAGCCTGTTCTCTGGAGCCCCAGAGCTGCAACCACTGAGCGCACGCATCCCAACTCCCAAAGCCTGCATGCCCTAGAGCCTGTGTTTCACAAGAGAGCAGCCCCTGCTCACTGCAACTGGAAAAAGAGCCTGCGCAGCAATGAAGACCCAACACAGCCAAAAATAAATACGGAAATAAAAATTATTTTTTTAATCAAAAAAATGGAAGATCTAAACAGACATTTCTCCAAAAAGACAGACAGATGCCCAACAACATGAGAAGATTCTCAACATCGCTCATTATTACAGAAACACAGATCAAAACTGCAGACAGGTATCACCTCACACAGGTCAGACCAGCCATCATCAAAAAATCTACAAACAATAAATGCTGTAGAGGATGCAGAAAAAAAAGAGAGCCCTCCTGCACTACTGGTGGAATGAAAATTGATACAACCACTGTGGAGAACAGTACTGAGGTTCCTTAAAAAAGCTAAAAACTACCATATGACCCAGCAATCCCACTACTGGGCATATACCTTGCTGCTGCTGCTGCTGCTGCTGCTAAGTCATTTCAGTCGTGTCTGATTCTGTGCGACCCCATAGACGGAAGCCCACTAGGCTCCCCCATCCCTGGGGTTCTCCAGGCAAGAACACTGGAGTGGGTTGCCATTTCCTTCTCCAATGCATGAAAGTGAAAAGTGAAAGTGAAGTCACTCAGTTGTGCCGACTCTTAGCGACCCCATGGACTGCAGCCTACCAGGCTCCTCCGTCCATGGGATTTTCCAGGCAAGAGTACTGGAGTCGGGTGCCATTGCCTTCTCCGGGCATATACCCTGAGAAAACCATAATTTAAAAAGACACATGTACGCCAATGTTAGGGCTTCACCAGTGGCTCAGCAGTAAAAGAATCCACCTGTAATGCAGGAGACATGGATTCAATCCCTGGGTTGGGAAGATCCCCTGGAGAAGGGAATGGCTACCCAATCCAGTTGTTTTTTTGCCTGGGAAATCCCATGGACAGAGGAGCCTGGCAGGCTACAGTCCATGGGGGTCACAAAAGAGTCAGACAAAACTTAGTGTCTGAACAACAACGACAACCCCAAATGTTCACTGCAGCACTATTTACAATAGCCAGTTCATGGACTCAAGCTAAATGTCCACAGACGAATGGATAAAAAAGATGTACAAATATACAATGGAATATTACTCAGCCATAAACGGGAAAGAGATTGGGTCATTTGTAGTGATGTGGATGAATGTAGAGTCTGCCACATAGAGTGAAGGAGGCCAGAAAGAGAAAAACAAGTAAATCACATATTAGGACATATATAAGGGATCTAGAAAAATGGTGCTGACGAACCCATCTGCCAGGCAGAAACAGAGAATGGACTTGTAGGCTAAGGAGGAAGGAGAGAGCGGGGGGATGGAGAGAGCGGGGGGATGGAGAGAGCAGCACTGTCATATACACTGCCATGCATCAGACACTCGGCTGGCGGGAAGCTGCTCTGGACCGCAGGGAGCGCAGCTCAGCGCCCCGTGACAACCCAGAGGGCTGGGACGGGGGGCTGGCAGGGGGGCTTAAGAGGGTCGGGACATACACGTACTTATAGCTGGTTCCCACTGTTGTACAGCAGAAACTAACCCAGTATTATAAAGCAATTATACTCCAGTTAAAAATTAAATAAGTAGAAATTTTAAATAAATAAAAACATAGCCTTGATATATATACCATGCCTTTTATGACATTTTTTAAATGCATATATAAAAATTAAGTTAACTTCATGCATGTAGAAAAGATACTGGCAGGAAACAGACCCAAAGAAATAGAGAAAGTGAGCTAAACACAATCATTCTCAGTATGTGTGGAGCATTGGTTCCAAGACCCCTGCAGATGACAAATATCCAGGGATGCTCAAGTCCCTTATATAAAATTGGCAGTAATATCTTCAGCCCTTCATATTATTAGGTGTGGAAGCTGAGGATACAGAGAACCTGGACTGTGCAGGTGTCAAGTATCCTTACCATTTAAGTCCTAACACCTTTCAAAAGAACTCAATTCTTGCAGCTTGACCTGTGTCTCTGATTTTCCCTTAACACAAGAAACAAAATGAAACTCCTCAGACAATTGCTAATGATGGGTACCATTCTGTTTGCCAAGGACACATTACTCAAAGCAGGGAGGGAAGAAAGGATTAAAGGAAGGGCCTCAGCGCCCTAGCTCCTCCCGGCTCTAAATTCTGGCCAAGAAAGAACAGTAATGTTATGAGCCGAAAATGGCTATGCAGCAAATAAAATCACCTTCGAATTTACAATAGATAACACCTCTCCAATAGAAATGTTCTAGTAGTGTGAAAAAAATAAGAAATAAATGAATTCAATCTTAATATTTCACTCAATATTTTTGATATTATCATTTCACCTCAATGCAAAAATCATTAATAAGGTATTTTACATGTTTTTGTACTAAATCTTCAGAATTTGGAGTTCAGTGTGTACTTCCAGCACACCTGCATTTACACTAACCACATTTCAAGTGTCCCACAGCCACATGTAGCCAGTGGCTACCATACTGGAAGCTGCAGGTCTACAGACTTCCCAAGGTGTAAAAGGCTGGTGACTCTGGAGAGAAATTTTGAAGGAATTCGCAAAATTGGTGTTTCTTTTCCCTCTCAAATTCATATCTTATCTCCTTTTCCCTATCTTTTCATTTGAAAAAGTTTCTTAATTTTAAATATTAAATAAAAATATACCCTGCTGTTATTTTTATAAACCTTTGTATCACCTGTCTCCTAGGGAAAAAAAACACACAAACTATCACCACTGAAAAAAATGTACTAAATTAAGCTCTTTTCTACTAGGTTTCATTTAGCCAAGCATCTCTTCCTCAAATGTTAAAATATGAATGTTTGTGTCTAAATTATTAAAATCAATATTCCTAACATTGGCACCCAAAATGTTCTTTTCAAAGAAATGATTATTCCAGCATACTGAAGTGAACTTCCTACTTCCCAAGCACCTGCTTTCCAAAACAAAAGCTTCTTTCATTTATTCATTCAACAAGTATTTGAGGACCTGCAATTGCCAGGTGCTAGGAATACAGTGATAAACAAGACAGACAAAGATAAAGTTTAGGAAAACAAAGAATAAAATAGACATTTATCATTCTAACATTGCAACTGAATAGCCACCTTACACATGGATAGAAAACAAAATTAGAAAAAGACTGCTGTGTACCTATCATCTTCATAAAAAGACAAGCATACAGTCAACCCTTGGTACCTTCAGAAGGTTGGTTCTAGGACCCTCTTAAATACTAAAGGGCTTCCCTTGTGTCTCAGCTGGTAAAGAATCCACCTGCAATGTGGGAGACCTGGGTTTGATCCCTGGGTTGGAAAGATCCCCTGAAGAAGGGAAAGGCTCCCCACTCCAGTATTGGCCTGGAGAATTCCAGGGACTGTATAGTCCATGGGGTCGCAAAGAGTCAGACACAACTGGGCTACTTGCACTTTCACTTTAAATACTAAAATGTGCAAAGGCTCAACGCTCATATAAAATCACATAGGTAGCATCTGCATAATAATCTATGCACATTTAAATCATATTTTAAATCATCTCTAGGTTACTTATAATACCTAATATAATGTATATACTGTGTTAATAGTTGTCAGCATGCAAATTTAATTTTTGCTTTTGGAACACTCTGAAATTTTTTCCTCAAATATTTTTGACCCTAGTTGGTTGAATCTGTGGATGCAGAACTCATGCAGAACTCAACTCTCAATTTTTAAATGTTCTACCTTTCAAAAATATGTTTGCTTTGTAGGTAGAATTAAAATAACCACAAGCTATGCCTGGAAAAAAGTTCTTGGTATCAAAATACTTATTAAATACAAATGGAAAGACACTAATTTACAATCCAGAAATTCAGGTGACACCCTAACCAAGTGGTGGTTTAAAAGTCAAATTGAATCATGTACCCTCTGATATGAGGCACTGAGAAAGGCATGTCACTGGTTCTGTGATACTTTTACCAAAAATCCATAGCCTCAGTCTGACCCAGAGATTCTCTCCAGGATGACTCTGCCCTCCCAAAGGGCATTTGGCAGTGCCTGGTGACATTCCTGACTGTCAAAATTTGGAGATGGGGTAAGTGCTATTGGCATGTAGTGCGTGGAGGCCAGGAATTCCACGTATCCTATGGTGAACAGGGCAGCCTTCCACAGCAAATAATCCAGTCCTAGGTGTCAGCTCTGCCCTTGCTGAAAAACAGCGGACAAATCCAAATTGAGTACTATTGTACAATAAAGGGGTCTAGTGCTCCTTAAAGATGTCAAAGTCACAAAAGTCAAGAAACCATCACAGCTTAGGGAGAAAAGAAAACATCCACTAAATGCAACATGGAATCCTGGCTCAGGTCCTAGAGTACAAAAAGGACATTCCTGGAAAAATGAGTAAGGACATGACTGGAAAAATGAGAGAAATTCCAATAATAGTACTGAATTAATATTTATTTCTGGTTTGGTCATTGTACCCCAGTTATGTAAGGTGTTAACAACTGATTCTGGAAGTATGAAGTTATTTAAAAATAAAATTTATTCTTAAAATTTCTAGGGGAACATTTGCAGAATTAACATGGGGCAATTTGCTAGTCTTTTTTGCTTTTAATCTTCCACTGTTAGAATCAGAAGATTCCATGTATAAGCTTGCAGTGCTCAAGTCCCACTGAACTTTGATTAATGCCTCTAGTTGTTTAGGGATTTTTTTTTTTAATGGAAAAATAGTAATAAGCAGTTTTTTTAAAAATTGCTTAAATATGGCATTGAAATTGGTGATGTTTTCCGCATTTAACAAGTATTTTATTGGCTGCCTTTTGTAAGACGAGCAGTTTTATTTTTTTAATTGGAGTATAATTGCTTTGCAATGTTGTGCTTGGTTTCTGCCGCACAGTAAAGGGCATCAGCTCTATGTATATACTCCCTTCCCTCTTAGACCTCCCTCCTACCCCCAACGCCCCCAGCCCACCCATCTAGGTCGTCACAGAGCACTGAGCTGAGTTCCCTATGCTTTACAATAGGTTCCAACTAGCTATCTCTTTCATACAAGGTCGCGTATGTATGTCAATCCCAATTTCCCCATTTCCCCCACCCCCCTCTTCCCCAACTGTGTCCACGTGTTTCCAGGGCAGGAACAGAGATGCAGTCACAGAGTGAAATCAGTGAATTGATTGGGGAATTCTTAAGATGGAAGAAGGGTCTCCCGGATGGGGATCTCAGTGGGAAAGTCTTCCAGACTTCACTTTCCTCCTCTCCAGCTAAGATTCCGTGGCACCCAGCTGGCACCCAAGTTCATTCACTCTCTTCCACACCCTCAATTACTCCATTGACGTCTATCCCATCACCCTTGCCCCCAAACCCTAAATCAATCCTCTGGGATATCTTCTCAGCATTTACATCCCACATGCTAAAGAAAAAAAGAAAAAAAAAAAACCTTCATACAGCTCTATAGACTGGTCCCACTATAAATTCCTGGCCTCCAATCTTAACTGAGCTCTCAATGCTCCTCACCCTTTGGGACTAGTTCTCTCCTCTACAACAGCTTTTCCATGCAGAGAAGACACAAGCCGTCAATATAACCCAAGTTTTAACTTCCCTCCATCTTTCCAGTAACCACTGTTGACAGTTTGGGAATTTATCATTGCACCCCCCTCGTAACAAACACAGTGCCTGGCACATGAGGCAGCTTAATAAACATATACTGAATAAGTAAATGAATAAGCCAGCAACCATTTAATGAATTCACACAGCCCTGAGCCATGCGACAACAGGACTGAAGCGTATAAGAATTGTCCTCAAATCACTGTCCATTCCACTGGAAAGAAAAAAACTGCAATATGTAGTAGTAACATCATAAAAAGGACACATCTGATAAATACATATGCAGACATCCATAATAAATACTATTCCCAAAAGTTACCTTTTAAGTTCCTGTTCCAGCTTTTCTATTTGCTTTTTGCTCGAGTTCAGTTGACCTTCTTGGAAATTCACTTGTGACTCTTTGACTTGAAGTTCATGAGAAATCTTCTGCTTCGTCTTCTCCAGATTTTCACATATTTCCATCAAGCTTTGGTTCTCCCTTTTCAGGTTTGCACCCTCAGTTTTTTCATTCTCAATCTAATGGGGATTGTTCAAAAGGAAATACATCACTTACTCATGAACTTATCAGACATTACCTGTGAATCTGAGTCTAACCCTGACGACTAATTTTCTGAGATATGATTGTAATAATCCGGAAGTCAATGCTTGATGAACAAAGAAATCCTAGATGATCTCATTTTGAAGTTTATTAATAGAAAAGTTTTACAAAGTCATGTATTACACTGTCTTTGGCTAGGTCTACACACACCAATCCTAGAGAGGCTTTAATATGCTTTCGAGAATTAAAAAAAGTTAACCTTAGAAACCCTCTCTTAGCTACTCATTTTCAAGTTCAGTTGCCAAAGCCAGTAAGTGTAAGAAAGTGAAAAATTCTCCCACTAGCAAAAACATTTTAGAAGCAGTAATTGTTATTACTACTTTCGTATGAAAGAAGTACTACTTAAGTTTCCATTTACTAGTCCAGGAGAGATCTGGGAACTCCACCGTGAAAGCTCACTGTCAGAAAGCAGTATCTAGGAGACTTCTTCCGAGAAGGCAATGGCAACCCACTCCAGTACTCCTGCCTGGAAAATCCCATGGACAGAGGAGCCTGGTAGGCTGCAGTCCACGGGGTCACTAAGAGTCGGACACAACTGAGTGACCTCACTTTCACTTTTCACTTTCATGCATTGGAGAAGGAAATGGCAACCCACTCCAGTGTTCTTGTCTGGAGAATCCCAGGGATGGGGGAGCCTGGTGGGCTGCTGTCTATGGGGTCGCACAGAGTCGGACACGACTGAAGCGACTGAGCAGCAGCAGGAGGCTTCTTTGGTGATCCAGTGGTTAACACTCTGAGCTCCCCCTGCAGGGAGTGTAGGTTCGATTCCTGGTCAGGGAACTAAGATCCCACAAACCGCACAGCCCCACCACCCCCCCCCCCCTCCAACCCCGGCAAAAAAAAAAAGCGGTATCTATTTTGGCTGCAAAGTGGTCTCATACTGACCCCAGATTCAGAGCTAAAGACTTTTGGCCATGTTGGTGCTGAATGCGAAAGCAATGTCCCATTCATGGTCCCTAAGAGGAGTGAAAATGGAACTCGGCACTCCTACACACGAGCACAAAAGCAGAAATGAGGACAGAGGAGGGAGAAATAAGGTGATCACAATAAAAAAGGCTCAGTAGAGGAGAGGAAGGAGGATTACCACCTGAAGACAGCAAAATCATCTTCCTCTAAATTAAAAAAGGACCAAGATAAAACTGTTGATCCAAATAATGAGTGAACAGTTGTAAATACCAGCATTTCGGTGATACCTTCTGTTTTTGCTTCTGCAACGCAGCCTCCAGGGTCTCAAGCTGAAACTGCCTTTGCTGCCTTTCTTTCTTCAGTTTGTCGAGCTGGCCTTCAAGCTCTTGAATCTTCTGAAGAGCTCTTGTAGGCAGGCCTTCCTTCCATTCTTCCAAAGCCCAGCTCATTTTGCTCTCCTTTCTTTATTACTCAAACATTTATAAATAAACTGAAAAGAATAAACAGACTGTTGATCCTACCACAGTAAAATGAAACTTATAGTCTCAGAGACAAACTAATCTACATAACCACCTCTAAGAATCAAATTTCAAAACTTCTTTCAAAAAATAACAAAGTATGGCATCCATCTAGCCACCCTCTGCCAGGTGACTCCCAATAACTCTGACTGCGAAGTAGTACACATTATGCTCATTTGGTTTCACCTTGCTTTCGGTTTTTCTTATTTCTCATTTCTTACTTCTCATTAGGCCACCTGCTTTCTACCACTCAGTTCATTTTCATTATACAAGGTATGAATTTTTTGGTACAAGGCTTCTGGCGAAATTGGGCTTACAGGACAAAGAAGATGCATAAGTTATTTTGCAAACACTTGTCTTTCTTCTCTTCATGTCATTAATTCCCACTCATACTCCATCCCTCTTCCTCCAGGAAGACTTCCCTGGGGACATCCATCATAATCTGGTGTTTTCTCTCCATCAGAGTCTTCTCATGGCACAGGTACCGCCTCCTCCTCCCACGTGATTATCATTTGTTGAGTCGGTGCACAAATGAACAAACTATAAATGCCATACAAGCCCCAGAATCACTGCAAAATGCAGTCAAGTCAGTCTCCAGGCCAACTGTGACCAGGAATCAGGTATATAGCCTCAGTGATTCAAATCCCTTCTCAGCTATAGGCAAGATGTGTGGCCTTGGGCGTGTTATTTAACAGGTCTGTGCTCTGGTTTCCCTGTTTGGGAATAATAATGGTGGTGACTCCCTAAACCTTTAGAAAACTATCTCCTGATAAGCTTTCCATACATATTAACTATTATATTAGTCCCTGAAAAACACTTTTTCATTTGTATATTGCTACATATGGTAACAAGACAGCAATAGCCTACCTCTTTCTGGGACATATCTTAGAAAATTTAAATCAGCTGAGAGAAAAGTATGGCAATTATTCTTTTCTCATTAGCCTTTAGAACTTAAATAGAAGGGAAAAAAAGCATTCATTTTCCAGTTATTTTAGGAAGGGGATGAGAATCTGTTTTTTTTTTTACTAAACGAAGTTCGTAACCATTTTAGTGTTTTGTTTCAATCGACTTCATCAAGGAAATTTATCAGCATGATTAAAAATTAGTTGATGAAAATACTAAGAATAATAATTTTTTTTTCCAAAAATTAAAAGAGAAGCAAGGGTCTCGGAAAGCACATAATTTCAAGCCTTGGAAAGTGGTTTTCTTTCCCATTCTCCCCTCCCCCTTAATTATTTGAACACAGTATCTTAAACCCCATTCCCATCTACCCAAAAACTACTTCAAGGAGTGTCACGCCTCTGCAGCAACAAAGACAATTTACACTTCCCCAATAGGGAAGCTCATCTATTATAAACTAGCTCGTTCATTCAGGAGTTCAGGGGTGCCTTCAGAGGAACACAACTATAACTCCTAAACAATTCTGCCAGCCATGGAAAGCATTACATCAAGACACCATAGCAAACAAAATATTAAAACAAGCAATTTAAAAAGGTGATACAGACGATGGAAATAAACACAAGGACGACTGGCAAGATAAATGCTTTTCCATTTCAAAGTCTAAGATACAGCAAAACATAAACGGTTAAAGCAATCACCAGACCCAAGATAATATTGATTGGAGGGCACGACTTCGAAAGATTTAAGGTATCGGTCATTCACCAATCTATATGGAGCCACTAGGGCAACAGGACCAAAAAAATTTTTTAAATGTAAACCTCAAGATGAAAGAGGTAAAGGGGGTGGGGGGCGGAGCCTGTGAATAAAAACTCTGCCTGCTCCTCCAGGACAAGCTCGAGAATAGGACTCAAAGTCGCTCCGCGGTGGCACTGTAGGCGAGGACTCCAGTTTCCTGCCGAAGATGGGGATTCTGATACAGGGAAAAGTGTGAACCCGGCCTGCCGTACGTGATGTGCGCGAGTCACAAAAGTTTCTTTGGGCACTTTATGGGGTTGAGTGATTCGGGCCTGGGAAGTGTCTTCCACTTGGTTAAGACAGAAAGAGCATTTCTGGAAGGATCGTAGCCCTGCAGATCCTTTTGGCAGGAACCTTGACTTCCTGGGCTTTTCTTCATCAGCCCACCCCCTACCCCCTTTGCCTCTTTCATCTTGAGGTTTACTTTTTTTTTTTTTTTTTTTTGTCCTGTTGCCCCAGTGGTTCCATATAGATTGTTGAATGATTGACACCTTAAATCTGTCGAAGTCGTCCTCTCTCATCAAAATTAAAATTTCAGAGTCCTTATCCCATAGCGCAAGCCAGATCCACAGGCGCAGTCCAATAAACGCGTAAAGAAAGGGAAGGCAAGAGAAAATGCTCTCGCAACGAACAACAGGCACACCAAAGCGTTGCCCAGATCAAACCTCTCAAATCCCAAGTTGGTATCTCCTCCAAGCGACCAAAGACCGATGTCCAAATTTCAAACAGGAGGTGCAGAAAGGATGCCAGTGAAACACCTGCTGAGCTTCAAGTCCCTTACCGTACAGAGGAATCAGCTCCCCCAAAGGGCAGAGCAAGGGCTCCAGACACTAGCGCAAGCCCACTTTCACCCGGAGCACAGGGGCGCCGAGACCCCTAAGAACCTGGCCCAGGGCCGATTCTCTAGTCCGTCGGGTGGGAGGAGGCAGCGGCCCGCGGCACCTTCAGTGCCGAGAAGCGCCATCCCACAGGCATCGCCGCCCAGGAGCCCCCAGCACAAGGACCGCGGCTCCCTCACGCCCGCCGCCAGAGCTGGGACCCAAGGAGAACGCTCACCTTGCTGGCGGGAGAGGGCAAACAACCCCTCTCAAAGGCGAGTCCTTGTCCAGCCTCCGTGAGCTGGAGCACAGAGGCCAATTCAAACTGCCCGCGACCGCCACCCGTTTTCGATTCGACCGCTTCCGGCCTCGAGACTGAACTCGGCTGCAAGCCTATTGGTCACTATCAGAGGTTGTGAGCCAATCGGCTTCCGTATAGTCGAACGGCTGCCTCTGATTGGCCCTTTCGGATGGATTTAAAAATCAAGCCAAGTCCGCAGAGGGGCCGGGGCTGGTGCTACAGGGTTTTTTGTTGTTGTGGGGAGGCGGAGCCCACGTGCTGTAGCCGAGGCTGGGAGGCGTTACGAACCGCTGTTTCCTCCAAAGGCAGGGAATGGGACGGCGGATTAGGAGGGTGTGGTCTATCGGCTACAGCCAGCGGGAGAAGGCTGCCAGGTGAAAACTTAATACTTCACACACGTATCTACTTACTTATTAAATATATAATTTAGGACATATCTGCTAAAGTACTATTCTGGCAGACATTCTTCCTCCTGTGTCATTCCTAACGATTCTTTAGGAAAGTATTCTTGTTCTTATTTAAAGGTTAACTGAGGCACGGAGAAGCTTAAGTCTTTTGAAACTGAAATCTAGAAGATAACAGGGTCTCACGTTTAACTGCTTCTAAACAAGTGGTTCTAAGCATTTGTTATCTGTGATTCCAGGGGAGAAGATTGTACCCAGAAAAACTGTGAACGTAGGATGTAACCCCCTCTTTTCTTATGAAGCTCCCTAGTAATGTGTGTACTTATGTACCCTAAACTAAAAATAATGGACTTCCCTGGTGGCTCAGTGGTAAAGAATTTGTCTGCCCATGCAGGAGACGCGGGTTTCCATCCCTGGGTGGGGAAGATCCCCTGGAGAAGGAAATGGCAACCCACTGTGGCAGCCCACAGTATTCTTGCCTGGAGAATCCCTTGGACAGAGGATCCTGGCAGGCTACAGTTCATGGGGTCGCTAAACCAATCCAACAGGACTTAGTTACTAAATAACAGCAACAAACTAAAAATAAGCCTTAGAAGACAGGATCAAAACAATGAATTGTTAAATTACTATTTCTCTGACACCATTGTGTTCCTCGATAGATTCCAACCTTTCTGTTTACCTTCCATTAGGCTATTCCTGCAGCCCCTTACCCTTCACTGAAAGTTTACTCATCCTTCCACCCAACTCAAACACCACTTTCCTCTTAAAATTTTTGCTCTTCCCACCCACCCCTTGAAATAATTCCCTAGACCTTTTGTAGATTTTGGCTTATACTTCACTATAAGGATTTTTGCTGTGTTTTAAAATGGATGGATAGATAAATATAGGTATACATATACATATCTAATTTTGTCTGGCTCCCCCTACAGACTCAAAAATTCCTGTAGGGTAAAATCTTTTTGAATTCATCTTTACATTCCTAGCAACTCCCTAGTAACCTTGCACATTGTAACTTAAAATTATCTTGGCAAGGCCTTGTTCTCCACTCTTCTTGAAGCCCTAAGGAGAGAGGAGGGAGCAGGTAGGGGAGAACTGTTCTCAGACACTGCTGTATGAGTCTAGTATCTGACTGTTCCGGGATTTAAACCAAATTCCAACAATGGTTACAGCTGCATTGTTTTCCAGGGTAATTATTCAACTATTTATTAGCTGTCAAAGGAAAACAGAACTAGAAAGAACAGAACAGAGCAGCCTAGTAGGCTACAGTCTGTGGGGTCACAAAGAGTCAGACCCAGCTGAGCTCATGAGCATATGTTATGAAGTTAGGATTGATATTTTTACATTTTCCCATCTAGAGACCCAGTTATTCTACCACTATTTGTTGAAAAGATTATCCTTTCTTTTTTGAAAACACCTTTATTGAAAATTAACTGAATATACAAATAAGGATATATTTGCGCCTTTCTTCTGTTTTACAGATCTATATTGTCTGTCTTTATATCTGTAACACACTGTTTTGATTACTGCCACCTTATAGTAAGTCATGAAATTAGGTGATATAAATTCTTGATTTAAATTCTGATCTTTTAAAATTGTGTCATCTAATCTAGGGCCTTTATCTTTCTAAAAAAATATAGAATAAGAATATACATTTTTCCAAGAGCCTTCTGAAATTTTGATTGGGATTATGTTCCTAGGTGAGAGATTAGTGGTCAACACACTTGGGTTTCACTTGATTTATATCACCAGATATATTCAAGCATTGGCCCAGCAGAAAGCTGAGAGCCACTGCTGTGCAAAATCAAGGGAGGGCCTTGTATGTGGCCATGTCCTCTGCAAACCTAACAATGCTAGAGATGAGTATAGCGGAAAAGGCCAACCCGCGTGCAAGCATCAGGGAGCAATTCATTGCACAGACTCCCTAGCATCCTGGAGCAAGGCCGTGTTTTTTCCATAGAGAATGACTCACCATCTGAATAAAAGCATCCTGACGTGCTGCTGTCTTTATTAAAGACCGAGCGCCTGACCTGAGAACATCAGAGGTGTCCATCACTAGCTGTGTACTGTCAGACCCACCAAGTCAGGGGTTCTAGTGGGTACAGCAGCAAACCATTCTGTGATGGGGTCCAAGCAGGTCCAAATGGCATAAATAACTTACATAAATAGAAAAGTGGCCATAGGTCACCTGTTCTGTTTCACCAAGAGTCTGTGAATATCTGAGCTCTTACAGTGCGTGCGTGCATGCTCAGTCGCTTCATCGTGTCTGACTCTTCGCCACCCCATGGACTGCATAGTCCACCTGGCTCCTCTATTCATGGGATTTTTCCAGGCAAGAATACGGAAGAGGATCACAATTCCCTTCTCCAGGGGATCTTCCCGACCCAGGGATGGAACCCGTGTCCCTTGCATTGCAGGCGGGTTATTTTAGGTTCCCCCAAAAGGAGAAAATGCCTGATACTCATTCACAGATGGCTTGGCTTAATGTGCTGATGATCACCCAGCAGATCACATCACCACCAGCAGGGAAGTGGGGCTTTCAGGACATCCTTGCACACGATGCTCCTGCAGCAGAGATCCTAATGGGAACTCCCTGAGTAGGGAGTCCGCACTGACTGGAGAAGCTCCCCCGCTGCCCTGACCACCAGGCACAGGCTGATGCTTCTGCACCTAAGGGGGCTCTGTCCCTGCAGAGGGCGGCTCCATGGGTCCCAGCTCACAGTGTGCTTCCAGAGCAGCAAGGAACCACTGAAAGGTTTTCCCTTTTCCAGTATGCAAGAGGTTTTCTTGAAGCAGCATTTTTATCAAGAATGATTTTTTTTTTAATAAAGGCTCAATACTTCGAGAACTGTGCTGGGGTGTCCTGAAAATAAACTGCTGTTCCCTACAGCACCACAAGGGGAACACCCCGTGGGCAAAGCTGTGAGCGGAACAGTCTACTGCCTGCTTCACACGGAAGAAAAGGTAGCCCACGATCAGGATACACCTCTGGGCAAATGACTTGGCTGATTGATCAGGGGCCTGGAAGGAGCAGGATTAAATTATTAATATTATAAACAGTTTTAGAAAAGGGCATTATGGGTAGACCTTATAGGAAAAAGAACAAAGTATTCAAGTCTTTGTGTCTTACGTCAGTACTCACTGGAAAGCATCCACCGCAGAGGAGGCACACTAGGTGGACAAGATGATTGATCTGATGGATTGTCCAGTGGATGTCCTCAGTCACCCAAGTGCACAATGGTCCCATCATCAGAGCAGCCATGATATCAGGGATGATGGCTGTAAATGGACCCAACAGCATGGGCTCAATAAGGCAGTGGCACCCCACTCCAGTACTCTTGCCTGGAAAATCCCATGGACGGAGGAGCCTGGCTGGCTTCACTTTCACTTTTCACTTCACTTTCACTTTTCACTTCACGTTCACTTTTCACTTTCATGCATTGGAGAAGGAAATGGCAACCCACTCCAGTGTTCTTGCCTGGAGAATCCCAGGGATGGGGGAGCCTGGTGGGCTGCTGTCTATGGGGTCACACAGAGTCGGACACGACTGAAGCGACTTAGCAGCAGCAACCACCATTTCTGGTGCATAATCAACCTGTCATCATAAGACTGACACTGGGCCCTCAGAAACCCAAATAAAAACAGCCAGCTTCTTGATGGCAAGTCAATTGCATTGGATCCCTTCCACTCTGAAGGACTTTACACCTGCTCTCAATATTGGTTTATCTTCTCTTTCTGCAGTGCCTCTACCAGTTGTACTGTCTGAAGGGCTTACAGAATACCTGATTAACAATCATAGCATCCTGCATAAGATTGTCTCGGGTCAAGGCACTCCTTTTATTGAGAAATGTGTACATGACTATGGGATTTGCTGGTTCTACTGTGATGCTGAAGCTGAAACTCCAGTACTTTGGCCACCTCATGCAAAGAGTTGACTCATTGGAAAAGACTCTGATGCTGGGAGGGATTGGGGGCAGGACGAGAAGGGGACGACAGAGGATGAGATGGCTGGATGGCATCACTGACTCGATGGAAGTGAATCTGAGTGAACTCCGGGAGTTGGTGATGGACAGGAAGGCCTGGCGTGCTGCCATTCATGGGGTCACAAAGAGTCAGACACGACTGAGTGACTGAACTGAACTGAACTGTATCCTACCTTTTTCCTGGAAGTTGCCGTTCAGTCATTCAGTCATGTCCGACTCTTTGCAACCCCATGGACTGCAGCACACCAGGCTTCCCTGTCCTTCACCATCTCCGGAAGCTTGCTCGAACTCATGTCCATTGAATCAGTGATGCCATCCAACCGTCTCATCCTCTGTCATCCCCTTCTCCTCCCACCTTCAGTCTTCCCCTGCATCAGGGTCTTTTTCAATGAGTCAGCTGTTTGGATCAGGTGGCCAAAGTATTCCTGGAAGTAGCTGGTCTAATACTGTTTGAGTTGAATTGTGTCTTCCCCCCACCACCCCATAAACTCATATGTTGAAGTGGTAACTGCCAGTAACTCAGGATGTGACTTTAATTGGAAACAGGGTCATTTCAGATATCATCAGCTTGTAGATGAGGTCATTAGGTGGCCCTTGATCCAGTATGGCTATGTCCTTATTAAAAGGAGATATTCAGACACAGAGACAGCCGCACAGGGGGAACACCATGTGAAGAATGGAGTTACGCTGCCACGGGCCAAGGGACACCAAAGACTGCTGGTAAATGACCAGGAGCTGGGCGAGAAGCATGGAACAGTCTCCCTCACGGCTCAGTTCACGGCCTCAGAAGCAACCAATCCTGCCAATGGCAGGATCTCAAACCTCTAGGATACAGAAATTTAAGACAATAAATTTCAGTCATTCTAAACCACCCAGTTGTTTGTACTTTGTTACAGCAGGGTCAGGAAACTAATACAAATACCAGATTGGAACAGCCTATGAACAGCTCAACTAAGGCAACATCCTATAGACCTGGGAAAATATCCTCCGTAACTCACTATCTGTATTAACCAACATATCAAGCTGTGTCCCCCATGGCTAGAATCCAGATGCCAAGAAATGGAACAGGATTTTGCCCTTCTCACTACCACTCCCAATAACCCATTTGTGCTTCCCATTCTAGTGTGGGCTCTACTGTGTAAAGTGGGGAGTGGATCACCGTACTCCTAGTGACACATGAAGGGTTCCACAAAATTAGAAGCTACAACTGATCTCTTTGGTTTCCTTATGTGGATGTAACAGCAGGCAAAGAAAGGAGTTACAATACTGATGAGGTTACTCAGTCTTGATTAGCATAAAAAGCCAGCACTGGTGCTTTGTTAAGGGGGCAGTGGAGAATATGTCTGGAACTCAGGGGATTTGTTGGGGTACCGTTACGTGTCTTTGTGTTTGATAATAACAGTGAACAAGCAATTGCTGTCACTATAGCAAAATAAGGGCAAGACAGTGAAAGGCCTGACCTCTCAGATGAAGTTCTGGGATTCCCCCACCAGGCAAATAAATTAGACCAGCCAGTGTTGGCCAAGGATGAGATCATCCAGAATAAGTGGTAGTTGATGAATATCAGTCATGGCCTTGGGACCAGCAGGCATGATGACCTTATTCCACTATTTCTCCTGCACAGAGTCCTTTCTAGAAATTGTGGCCACCACCTTGAAGGTACAGTGACAACATGAACTTAAAAGGACAAACAGATCTGAGTAATATAAGGTGTGACCCTTCGTTCGTACTATATGACGTCCCCCTGGCCCAGCTCTGATTTCAGCCACAGTTGTAGTAGAGAATTCCCTGTCGGCTCAGACTTTTTCCATCTCAACAAGCCACGTGTCACTCCAATTCTCTGCTCCAGGGCCTTCTCTGAAGCTGAGAGAGGCAGCTCAGTCAGCATACAGCACAGCTTGGTGATATGGGACAGTTACAGTATACAGGAGCAATCCTCAGTGAACGGAGTCAGGAGGCAGATAAATATCACAGGGCTCCATCTTTCCCACAGGCAATTCTGAGAGATGCTGGGAGAATCAAGCCATAGGCATCTACTATAATAACTGCCATTTGTCCCCCTTCTCCTGGCTTCTCCCCCTCCCCTATCTCAGCCTCCCTGCTCCCTACTTTGCTTCCTGGAATCATCACCCAAGTGAACTACTTCCAAGTGAACTACTTCCAAGTGAACTATTAAATCTCTATCTTAGTCTCTGTTTGGGGAGAACCAAAACAAAAACAGAAGTTGCCGTCCTCATATGTTTCATTATTATTTTCAACAAGTGAAAATTCCATCTGGGTCCCAAATAGTTTAAAGTTTCTGTTATATAGATAGAACCTCAGCTATCTCAACTGTTAAATTAGAAGTACAGTCCTGATGGATTTACCTGGGCTTCCCAGGTGGCTCAGTGGTAAAGAATCCGCCTGCCAGTGCAGGAGACACGGGCTTGATCCCTGGGTCAGGGAGATTCCCTGGAGACATGGCAGCCCACTCCGATAATCTTGCCTGGAAAATCCCATGGACAGAGGAGCCTGGCAGGCTACAGTCCGTGGGGTGACAAAGAGTCAGACACAATTTAGCAAGTAAACAACAACATGGTTTTTAGACCAGAGCTTTCTGATAGGTAAGGGTCATGCTTTCATGCTTGTTTTGCGCATATCTAGACTTTTTCTGACCTTGAGGTGAAAGTCGCTCAGTCGTGTCTCTTTTTTGACCATGGAACCATGAATTTAACACACTCTTTGACACAAGAGTTAATTTTCCAAGCTTAATATTAGGAGATTTTTGATCCCTCTAGAAAAGAGAGGCTTGGGGTAAATATTTACGTATTCAACCTATTAGTATGATTTCAATAAAGTTGATCACAAAAATACATATTCAACATCATCTCATGTTTTAAATAAATTGATTGCAATCCATATGGACCCTCACACAGGAATCTTTTAAAAAGCTTTTCCTAGTTCTACCACTAGGTGATCCCCTATACCATACCTTACAAAGTGTTTAAAACTTGCTGCTGTCCCATATGCTGGGTTGCTACATTATCTTTCTACTTTCCTCTCCCCCTCCCTCGGTGGATCTAATGTTTTTGCTTACTTTCTTTTTAAAATAACGTGTTTGTTTAAAGTAGAGGAAAAAATAATAGCTCATAATCCTACTGCTTATAAAATCTTTCTTACTAACAAAATAATAAAACAATAATGTGCACATGATAAAAATTCCAAACATTCAAAAAGGTTTAAAAGATGAATTCAGGAAACTAGAATGACCATTGGACAACCACTAGACTAAAATCATTTTGTAGCTGAGGTCAGTGAGATCAAGATATTTCTAAAAATTCACACAAGCGGTTACTGACCCTCCCCCCACAAAAATCCCCAAAATGCAAATTAAGAAAATAAACAGATAAAACATCATTATTCTGGAATCAGCTACCTTACAGAAACTCAAAACATATCTTATGACTCTAGCAGTAGTAATTTTTACGAATGAAATGAAATAAAGTATGTTTTTTAAAATTTTAGTGGCATTTTTTTTAGGAGGGAAACATCTCACCTAATGCTTATCTCTTCCAAAGTATTAACAGCGATGTTCATTATATATTCCTTAGCTATAAACTTAATCCTCAAAGAAAGAAAGTGGCTGGTATAGGGCCAAATTCCCCAACAGGCAATGATGTAGCCATAAATAAATCTCTCAACTTGCAAGACAAGTTTGCTTAATGAGCGGACAGTATTTTTATCTTTTGACTTAATTTAAGTTCAATTTGTGTCTAGCTCATTTTCAATAATAGTTTCGATCCAAGTGTTATATCAGCCATGGAGTGAAGCACGTGATCCTCCCAACCTCTCTGACCGTGGGGCTTGACACAGTAAAAAGTGAAGGAATTCCCTAAACCAGGAGGAAAACTTTAGTGTCCCAAAGAATACCATGGAGGGAACTATACTCAATATTTCATAATAATCTATAAAAGAAAAGAATCTGAAAAAAATAGATGTATATATAGATGTATAACTGACTCACTTTGCTGTATACCAGAAACTAACAAAACATTGCAAATCAACTACAATTCAATAAAAAAACAGATTAAATAAATAAGCAAATAAATAGAATTTAAAGCAAACAAGAATATCATGGAAAGCTTCTTATAATACAAATTTTGATGCTATACCTTGTTCAGATTTAACAGGTTTGGAGTAGAATACAGAAATCCATTTCATGAAGCACCCCGTGGTAGTAGATAAGGTGAATATACTTCCTGATCTGCTTCTATTGTCCTGGCAGCCTTCTGGTTTAACAGGTGTTCCAGAACTGTTGTTGTTTTTAAGAAAACATTATTCAAAACAGGTGTATTAAAATAAGCCAGGCTAGGTCTGATAGATCACTTTGTACTTCCATATTCTATGACTGGCCTTCTTTTTATGTATTTACGTGGTTTTGGCCACTGTTGGGTCTTAGCAGTTGCCATGCCAGCTCCGTAACTTGCAGCACACAGGCTTTAGTTGCGGCAGGCGGACATAGTTGCCCTGTGGCGTGTGGGATTTCAGTTCCCTGACCAGGGATGGAACCTGAATTCCCTTCACTGGGAGGTGGATTCTTAACCACTGGCCCACCAGGGAAGTCCCCCATGGCCTTCTGTGGTAGCCAGTGAGCTACATGGTGTGTAAGCAGAGTCCAGCAATTAATTAGTGGATAAATCCAAACCAGCAGTGATAAGACCTCTGACTTATTCAAAACCAATTTCGACACTGGTAACTAACTCCACCACTTTCCTCCTATATGCTGTATAGAATGCAGGCTGATAAAGTGCAGTTGCCTGTAGGCAGGCGGTTTGGGACAAGGAACTTCTGGTTCTCAGTGATGTGGGAGAAGCGTTTGCTGCTGCCCCTGGTGGCCATCTGGTGGATGAATCGTGGTTTCTTATCCAGAGAGAGGCCTGTGAGTGAGGAAGGAGACTGCCAGTCTCCCAGTGGGAGAGGTCACTTTGAAATGTGAGATATCAGAAATTCCCAAGCATGCGAAATACAGGTGGGAAGTGAGGGTGAAGCATGCCTGCAGTAGAGCTTTTACAGAGAAGTGTGAGCAATCTTGCTGAAACAGTTTTGTCTTATACTACTATGTAAGACCACAACACCTTACAGCTATCCTCCACTTTTCGAAAATTTGGTTTAAGCCACTTATAGTACCTTTCTTTGATAACTGAACCAAATCTGAAGAGGATTTTTGCTTTCACAAAAAAGGGCAAAAAAGGAAAACAGTATTGCGTGTTTGTTTTGCAAGAGCCCATATCATAGAGGCAGTACACACTTGGCGTCACCAACTTGATGGACATGAGTCTGAGCAAGCTCTGGGAGATGGTGAAGGACAGGGAAGCCTGCCGTGCTGCAGTCCATGGGGCCGCAAAGAGTCAGACACGACTGAATGACTGAGCACACACTTGGAGCTGGGAGAGAGGCACTGCCAAGCTCCTTCCCCAGGAACTACATCCACCGCAGCTTTGAACTTTGGGCATCCGTGCCTTAGCTGGATTTATTCTGTGCCTCCATTAGCAAGATGTGCCCTAAATAAATTGCTTCCTCACTTCATATCATTTCAGCTTAGGAAAGATAATAGAAACACTCTACTTTTGTAAAGCAGGGGAAACCTGCATTTACTTTATTATTGTAACAATTTTTAAAGATTTTACAATGAGCTCTCTCAGGAACAATGAGCTCAAGAAACAAAACTAAACAAAATGAAAACACAGGTTTAGTGAAAATGAAGTACAGAATTTTTATTTTTCAGTAAGGTTGATAATAATTGTACAACATACATAAAATTTTTGCCAACATTTACCATAAACCATGGGGTCTGTAGTAACAAAAACTGGAAAGTAAATATGCTATAAAGACCCCAGAATTTACTTTAAATCTTAGATACTATTTTAAGGTTTTCTTGGATGAGTATGAACCATGAAAAATAACTATTAATGTGCTTGGCTTGATTAATAGGAGAACTCTGCAGACAGCTAAATGACTCATTTTTTATATGTCAACAGTTTCAAATTAAAAATTAATTCCAATAATTGTTCAATTTTTTTCAAGATTCATGAATCAAAGTTTTAAAAGTTCATTAGACCTTATTGTGAATGCTATTGTAAATTTAGTTAAAAGTTTAATTTTGAAGATAATTTGTTTTGTGAAGATCATATAGGTAAAATTCTGCCTACAGTCTATCTTTTAATAAATTTATTGCTAAATAAAAATATAGAGTGCAGAAGTGCATTTTGAAGCTTTTAGAAAATTGCATTTCTTAAAAACAAATTTGGAAACAGGGAGATATTGAAATGTATACTACAAAAGCAAATTAAACAAATTAAACTATGAGAGCATAATCAATTTGCAAGGTTTACTTTTGAAATTCTACCATTGTGCCTTGGAATATCCAGACTTGTAGAGTAATCTTCTGAGAGAGCCTCCTGCTTTTATTTCATGGATGTATATTCTGTCCCAGAGGGAATGAAACTGCAAAAGCTGACAATTTTGAAGCATCCAAATTGTACAAAATATTTTAAAGAAGTATAAGTGGAGACAACTTAAAAGTTTTGTCTTGTTAAGTGTATTTGTAAAAAAAAAATACTCTGAATGAAGGCAAACATAAAGCACCTGTGAAAATACCTTTGCTGAGGTATTTACACGATTAAAAATAAAAAGAATAGAATTGAGAATCTCCTCCATTCAGCAGAATTTGTTCTGAGGTTACCACGAGTCTCACCACCTGAAGAATAAGTTCTCAGTTGAAAATACTGTGGGCTCCAGAGAAGAGTCAATTGGAAAAAATTGCGGCAATTTGATGGAAAAAGTAAAGATCATATTGGAAACAACATATTCTTCAGAAATATCTCAGTAACAAAGTATTAGCAAATGATACAGCTAAGAAACTGAATAAAGTATATAAATACATACTAGCAACAATTGTTCTGCTTATATTATTTTTAATATTCAGATAATCAATATAAATGTTTCCAAAAGTTTGCTTTATTATACATAGGTATATATGGGTTTTTGCTTTCTGATTTTTGGCTGCACCTCATGGCACCCGGGATCTTACTTCCCCAACCAGGAAGGGGACACGTGCCCCCTGCATTGGGAGCGTGGAGTCGAACAGTGGACCACCAGGGAAGTTCCTGGTGCATATGTTTTTAAGAGCGAATTTTTTTTGAAAATGATTTTTAATGGAACTATTTTATAGATCCACTGATATAAAAAAAGAGTTTATTGCTCAATAAATAAATATGTTAAAATGACACGTGTTAAATAACTTTAGTTAGCCTTTTTATTCTCAAAAATATCTTTTTTAATTAAATTGTATACTCACTCTCTTTTAAGCCCAAATTTGAGAAACAATTAAATCATTCACACCCTTTATTGGTTCTAGAATTTTTTTTTAAAGAAGGTATCCTTTTTTATTTGGCTGCAGTGGGTCTCCATTGCTGCTTTTTGGTTTTCTCCAGGTATAGAGAGCGGAGGCTACCTCTTTGTCGTCACGTGTGGGCTTCTCACTGTGGTGGTTTGTTGTGGAGAATGAGCTCTAGGTGTGCAGGCTTTAACAGTTGTGGCGTGGCCTCAATGCTCTGTGGCTGAATCTTTCCAGACCAGAGATCAAACCAGTGTCCCCTGCACTGCAAGGTGGATTCTTAACCACTGGACCACCCAGGAAGTCTAGTTCTGGAATGTTTTTAAGTGGATTTAGATGGAGATTCTTTTATTATTTTAGGGTATAAGACATTGAAAAAAAAAATAAAGGCCAGAGAATGTTTAAAACTGGTTCATTTGCTTCTAAGCAAAACATAATCCTACATATTGAGGGTGTAGGTTTAGCTTGTTGCCTTTCAAGGAATCACTGAAGGACCAACATGACAAACGCCCAAGAGAGAAGGATGGATTCGTGGGTTGTGCGACTTTCAATGCTAAAACTGTGACTGTCTCACGCAGGCAGAATTGATGATCTCCTCATATTTATTACATGAATGCAGACGCCAGGGTGTTTAGCTGAGGCTAGGTTTGCATGAGAAGAAACTAAATCATGAGTACTGCGCCCCTGAGCCAGGATTTCAGAAAAATCTCTTTACCTTCACTATATCACAAAATGAATAGCAAGTTTTATGACTCCCTTATATTCCAGTCCTCACTTCTCAAATTAGAAAAATTCAAGACAAATATGAGGATTCTTTTCCTTCTCTTTTCTCTCCAGGGGATCCCTGACTTTGCTTCTTCACACCCTCGGCCTTAAACCTATTCCTGCTATGAGAGCAGGCGCAATATTTAAACAGCACATAGGGACTGCCTGACTTTATAGATGTCCATTTCCCTGCATAGCCACCAAAACAGCTGAGCATTGAGTCCTTATGCCTAGTTCAATGCTGGGCACATAGTAAATTTCAATGACTGTATGTAGAACTCGTAAATGATAGATCAAAGTGTCCCCCAAAAGAAGAAACTCATCCAACTCTTCTCACCCAGCTCTGCCGTGAAAGTCCTTGGGAGCAGAAAGGAGAGAACAAGTTGGGAAATGACTGGTTTCCTTTTTACCTCACCCCAGACCTCAGAGGATGAGTTGAAGTGTAAACGAACCACAAATGGGCAATTCTTTTTTCCCGTCTCCTCTGCTTCTTTGAGAAGGAAACTAGCTCTCCTCTCATGGTTGGTATTGGTTACCCAGACAGCTGAGAGATAAAAAGTATAAAGTTATCCCTTATAGTTTCCCTTCGGGAAGATTTTGCTTCTAGACTCCTAGAACCAGAAAATAGGAATACCTGATTATTTTAAACCAGGTAGCCACCACTTTTCAGATTTGCATGCGACTCTCAATTACCAAGAAAAAAGATATCTTTTTCACGAAAAGTCAAAGGTGACAGAATATATGTTCAGGATGTATGAAGGTGATCCATTGACCACAGCAACTGAAGGGTGTTTTCCTCTCCTTCTAAATTCCTATCCTGCCTGGTGACCGGCAGGCAGCCCAGTGCTGGGCTGTAGGTATCAAACTGAAGATCACTTCTCAGGGCCACCACCTACCAGCTGTGAAATGCTGGGCAAATGACTCAATTTCTTTTCACCTTTATCCACCGAATAGTGTTGTCATGAGGATTAAGTGAAATAATCTGTGGAGAGCTCTTAGTGCCAGGCCACACCGTAAGTACTCAAAAGGTAGTTCTAGGTAGGCTGTGTCATCTAATTACCTGTGATTTCTGCTGGAAGAACTAAGGTGATTTTTACACCTCCTAGTAAGTTTATAAGGTATATTAATCATAAGAAAGGTTATACGGTGAGTTGGTGGTTGCCTAATTTGATGAGTCAGATTGTTTTCTTTTTTTTCACTTCTGTGCTGAAAATAGAAATTTGGGTCAAATTTGTGCTTGAGGCAGAAAAAGCGTCTGCAAGGAGAACGTAATGCTTTTTAATGCCTGGCCACCGACCCACCCTTGTGGCTCATAGATCTCCTTTAGGAATCACAAGCAGGAGTCTTAGGATAGAATCTGTATCTGGCTCTTAAGTTAGGAAGCATAGATAACAATCCAGTTTAGAGTCTTTTATCTCCAAGCTCGTCTGAACTGAAACGTTTACAGACTCAGAACACTAGAATTCTCCGGTTGACTTTAATGGACAGTGTAGGCTGGTGAACAGCTACACCAGATCGGAGCTCATTACTTCCGTTGCCCAGGGAGGCAGCATCAGGAAGGCTCCAGAGCAGAGGGTGTATGTGATGGGAAACTGGAGGACACCTGGGGACACCCAAGGTGGTCTTCCTGCTAAGAAGAGCTCATCTAATGAATCGTTCTAACCGGCTCCTAGGTGGCTATTAATAATAATCCTATGGCTCTAATGAGCAGTAAATGAGCACCTACTTAATCAACTTAGAGTCCCAAGGTAATGTGATCTAATAAGAAAGATGAACTGCCTGTGTCATTACCACTAAGTGGCATAACTTTGAACAAAACTGGCAGATTCTCATTTTCCCAGCGTTCTCCTCCGTGCATGAAACTGGCTGCTGGCTTAACAACTCGCAGCCATAAAATACTGTAACATGTTAGTTCATGCTCAGTGGCAACAGGTTTGTTTTTCATGATTATGTAATCTGAATTCTTTTTCCAAGAAAGGATTTGGAAATGAGTTATTACATTGCATGCCAGCAAGTGTTTGGTCTAAATGCACATGTGTATTAGCTACAGACCTTTCCTCTCAAACTGTCCCCGACCCCTAGACAAATCTGTAAACTACAAATCGAGTGTGACTCGTGAGAAATGTCCAGTAGTCGTCTGAGGTTTACAGAAGGCACTGAGATGCCTACTAAGGACTTTTAGGGAGGGTATTTGATCTCCCTCAGTCTTAAATAGCAACCTAATGAGCCAAGAGATCCAGGCTCTCTGTACACTAGTACCCATATTAGATTGGCTTTAAAACCTAATACAGTGTTAAAATACTGTGTAAAGGGTGCATACTGGAGTAGGTTCAAAGACTCTGGGCGCTAGGTTGGTACTTATTGACTAGAATGCTACTTAGAAAAGAGTTCACATTGTTCTTAACTTCTAGGACAAAACTTGAAACCACAGCAAATAACTGCTTGGGGGTTTGCATTCCATAGTCCTGGGCTCAGAGGCAAGCTTCCTGTTCCCTCTTGGCTGGCAGACCCGATCCCAAAGCCAGACAGTGAATGGTTTGATTCTTATACTTGAAGAATCTGCCCTGGCTTTCAGCCCTTAGTGTTCTGGGTGCCAGACCAGGTGTGGGGTTTTTTTTGTTTTGTTTTTCTTTTGTTTTTGTTTTGTTTTTTTTTCAAGTTCCTCCTGGAGACTCGGATTTCACTTGAAGATAACAGGACGACAACAGATTGAGTTAGGCATTTGGGCAAAGACCAAATCTAATAAAGATCCACACACTCATGTAAACCCCAAAGAAGAGTGTTTTAGAAGAACTGAGGACCAAGCTTGGGAAACTCTATAATCATTCTCTGGGATCTTCTTATTAGGTTTCAGGAATTAAGAGGGGAAATAAAAGAACACTACAAGATTCTTGGGCCAACGTGATTTTTTTTTTTCCTCTGGGGGAAATGGCAGATTTTTTTTCCCCCTGAGTGTTATAATTCTATGCTTTCCTATGCAACGTGTACACACAGTTGAATGTTTAGTATGAGTTGAAAGTCAAATGCTAAGATTTCCTTTGCTGCTTTCACCAGTTAGCGCTATTAAGTGGGCCCCAGGTCAGAACCTATGGGAAATTCTGAGTGAGGGAGAGAGATGAGATTGTAACTGGCCATGAGTGTGAGTGTGTGTAACAAAGAAAGAATTCCAAAACTTGTCCTTGTGTGGAGTAGCTATGAGTCTGATATGAATTTTTAGCGAAAAATAAATTACGAGAATACCAGAAAACTTGTTACTCAAATAGCATTCCCAAATTAATTGCTTAGGAAAAACTGTTAACCTTTTCTTCTCTGCCTCATTGTTTCAGCAGCGTTAAAGGTCTTATGGCCAAAGGAAAGGATCCTGAAGGGTTGGTGGTGGGATGGGGGAGAGTTGAATTTTAACTCACCCAAACTGGGGACTAATTTCCTTGGCAGTTCAAAAGCTCTTAATGAAGGCTTTCTGCCAGACAGAAGCAGCGTGGGCCACTGGGCAGGCATGCTAAGGCCATCCTTCAGAGAAGAGGCTGTATCCTGTTCCTCAGAGGCAGCCCCTCCCTTGGCTGGAACAAACAGCCTTCCTCGACCCCCACCCCCATCCCCATCACTGTGCTCATTCGAACCTCTGTGCCCACCTTGAAACTCTGCTTGGAATTCTTTCCCCCCACCTCTCTAATTTCTCTCCTTCCAGATTCAACTCAAAACAGCCTTACCAATTAAGACCTTCAACCCGAGGGCACTCTCCTTCCTCCAAACTATCATGAAGCTGCTACAGTTTTCACTATTTCTGGCAGATTCTTTGAGCTAGCTGGTCAACTCTAGACAAAGTGAAGTGTGAGTTGCACAGTCGTGTCCAGCTCTTTGCGATGCCATGGACTGTGTAGCCTGAGAGGCCCCTCTGTCCATGGGATTTTCCAGGCAAGAATACTGGAGTGGGTTGCCATTCGCTTCTCCAGGGGATCTTCCCGACCCAGGGATCAAACCTAGGTCTCCTGCATTGCAGACAGATTCTTTACCGTCTGAGCCACCAAGGAAGTCCCACTAGAGACAAAAGCCTTTCTCTTTGATTTCCTGGCTGCAGTTTTCTTTCTTTTCTTAAAAAGTAAATAAAAATAGTCTCCCTGCCTGATTTTATCATTGTTTACTATATCCACAGAAGTGGAACATAACCAACTTTTCACTGCTGTTGCGTCCAGGCATGATATTATTTCAGCTTAATCCACCATGATCAACCCAAGTGCATATTTGGATTTTGCAAAAGTTCTCTGACATTAGAATTTAAAAGCATTCTGAAAGAATGGAAACTATTTCTCCACAAGGACAGGAGGAACTGAAGAAAAAAATGCACAGAGGGTATGTCGTGTTACTTACATTCTCTGCTCTGGGGAGCATATGCAGAGAAGTAACCTAGGGGGACTTTTCAGAAACATGTCCAAAGATACTAGGGAAAATCCTCTCTCTATTAACAAAAATGTCTTAAAGGCTTTTTAGATGAAACAAAAAGTAGAAATGTTTTTCTATTTAGGTCTCCCTAACTTTTAAAATCTCCCTTGGTAGTGATAGAAGTGGATACAGGGAATAGAGATTCATGAGAGAGAAATAATTCTTTCTTGTGTGTCTAGACGTCCCTACCTAGGGAAGCTTAAAGGAAATTGAGTGCAGTCAACCTGCAAGGGTGAGCAGAGATCATGGAAATGCACTGATAATTCAGAATCTCATTTCCACCTCATTAATTTCAACCCCTGTTCCCTTCTACTGGTACTTCTACAAAAGAACAGGCAGACTAAGTTGAAGATAACATCCTCTCTGCACTCCTGCCCTCTCCTCCCCAAGATGCTCAGTTGAGTGGAAGATCATGAACAGAAGAAGGCAAAACAAGTGGCCCACAAGTTTCACAACCTACCTAGCCTCCTCGTCATCACTTAATTGTGCAAAGACTGCAGATGAGTATACCACTTTAATATTGGCGAGATCTAATATGAAAATTATTTCTGGCCTTGATCTGTTTCCAGTTTGTCAATTCCCTAGATTTTTACCAAGTTAGGGAACCTTAGCATAATGATGGCTAACGTCACTTAACTACAGCTAGTGAACTTCTGGGTTTTTACTCTCCCTCCCATTCTTTGGGAAGGGGGAATTTTGCATTGCTTTCAATAGGACAGTAATTGAAATAATTTCAATAGTTGATAGGGTTATTAATTATTGCCTTTACTAGAAAGTGACTGAGGTGCTGCCTCTCTCAAATATTTTCCTCTCTTATTTTACAGTATGTGCTCATCCTATTATTGTATAAGAATGTGAATTGTAAATACACTAAGTCATTATAAGGAAAAAAGCCCTATATTCTTGCAAGGAAAATTTGAGGATTTACCAATACTAGATAACACATCTGGGCGATAATCTAGGGAACATCAGACATTAAGTAAGTATTCTAGACCAATCAGGTATAAGTGCAAAGAAGAATATTCAAAGTCATAGGAAGCCATTGTAAAGAGAGAGGAGGAAATTAAAGCAGATGTAGACACCAGAGAGTAGATGGAGAAAGAGTCAGAGAAGGTAGTTTCTTGTGAGAGTCAGTGAGTCCTACTCAAAACTAGCTGCAGACAAACTGAACTTTCCTTTTTCCTCTTCTTTACCAAGACCAGCTCAGAATTTTCAAAAACACGATAATTATTATTACTACTTACGGAGTTTACATTTTAAGTGTTTGACACTTAAATTATCTCTAACTGGCAAAATTTTAGGCTGGAAAAACATGGATGAAGGGAAACTTGCGGAAGCAATTCCCTAGCCCCAAATTTCTCTTGCACATTAAGAGTGCTTTAGTCCAAACTTGAATAGTGATAAGGAAAAATTCTAGGCCCTGATCAAGGTATCTGGTATGAGGAAATAAGACACATATGCCAGCCACATGAAAAGAAAGATTAAAAAGAGTCCAGTACGTCTAGCAGGGTGTGTTGGTTGGCTTTATGTGTCAACTCAGCTAGGCTATAGTATCCAGGTTTTCAATTCAATATTAATCTAGATGTTGCTATAGAAGTATTGTGTAGATGTGGCTAACATCTACAATATGTTGACTTTCCCTTTTATTTTTTCAGTTGACTTTGAAATAAAAGAGATAATCCTACTTAATGAGGGTGGGCCTCATCTAATCAGTTGAAAGGCCTTAAGAACAAAACTGAGATTTCCCTGAGGAGCAAAAGTCTTTTTTTTTTTTTAAACATAATTTTAAACTTTTTATTTTATATTGAAATATAGCCAATTAACAATGTTGTTACAGTCTCAGGTGGAGAGCAAAGGGACTTAGCCATACATATACATATACATATATGCATTCTCCCCTGAACTCTCCTGCCATCCAGGATGCCACATAACACTGAACAGAGAGGAACAAAAGTCTTGACACAACAGTTTTGGGGAAGAATTTACCCAAGACTGCAGGGTCAGCCCTTGCCTGGAGTTGCCAGCCTGCTGGGCTGACCTACAGATTTCAGACTTGCTACCACCCCTCCCCCCATAAACTGTCTATCTATTTATCTATCTACATAGCTCCATCTCTGTCTATCTGTCTGTCCTTCTATCCATCATCCTTACTGGTTCTATTTCTCTAGAGAACCTCAATACAGAGAGTTACCAGGGAAGACCTGAGGAGGTGATAATAAACTGACCCCCAATGAATAAGGAATCAGCTATATGGGAAATAGAGGTTAATTATATTCCTTTCAAAGGGATGAGCATATATATATCCAAAGGCCCCGAAATGGGAAGTAGCTTGTGATAAATAAGGATGTGAGGCAGAACTCAGGATGTTTTAGGCACCGTGAGAAATAGAGATGGTCCAATATGAGGTTGGAGAGGTTTGCAGAAGTCAGATCATACAAGACTCTTAGTAAAATACCTGAACTTGTTTTTTGAACTACTATAGGAGGCCACTGAAGGTTTTTAACCTGTAGAAAGATGGCTGCCTCTGCAAAAGACAATGGAGACCAATCAACAGGTAGAATGTTACTATAGTTGTCCAGGTGGGTAATGGAAATAGCCAGGCCTAGTATGCTGGCAGAGGAGATGGGAAGATGTGGGCTGATTCAAGGTTATATGATGCAATGCATGAAGAAAGTAAGAGGTGAGGGCTTCACAGATACTCCAATGATTCTGGCTCATACAGTTGGGTGGATGGTGGTGTTAATGCATACAATGGGCTAGACTGGGAGAGGAACAGGCTTAAAGAATGTAAATTAAGAGTTTAATCTTGTTACTGGAGCTCAGAAGAAAGAGTGCAGCATTAGATATAAATTTGGAAGACATCTTTTACCAATGGCATTTGAAGTCACATGAATGCGCATAATTGAGGAATCAAAGACAGAGTGCTCAGGACAGAGAACCCTGAGTCATTCCAACATTTAGAGACAGGTAGAGAAGAGCTAGAGAGTTCGAAGGGGGCAGTGAGAGGAAGAGTGTACCAAGAGGTGTTGTGTTTCAAAAGAGAAGGTCGTCAACTCAGCAAAATGCTGCCAAGAAGCCAAGCAAAGGGAGAACAGAAAGAAAAATGAACGTAGGGCTTGATAGCATGGCCTCACTCTGAGAGTCCTGATGTCCGGTGTGCCTGATTCTTTACTTAAGGTGTCCTCATCTACCATTCGCCATTTATCATGACCCATCATGTCTAATTCCTGGCTATTACTGAGTCTCCTGGGTATTGGTTTTCATAACTGGGTGTATGTGTGTCCGTGCTGTCGTTCCAGTCGTGTCCGACTTTTTGTGACCCCATGGACTGTCATCCACCAGGCTCCTCTGTCCACGGGAATCTCCAGGCAAGGACTGGAGTGGGTTGCCATGCCTTACCCCGGGGATCTTCCCAATCCAGAGATCGAATCTGCCCCTCCTGCATCTCCTGCACTGCAGGCAGATTCTTTACCACTGAGCCACAGGGGAAGCCCAGCTGGATGTACATGGGGGCCTAATTGTTTCTGAAAGAGAAGGAAGGAAAGAGTTGGTTTCCAGGAACCTGTGGATGAAGAAGGAAGACCAGAGAGAGGGTTATGGAGAGAAAGGACATTCTACATTCCCCAGCCTGATCTTCAAAAAAAATCTGATCTATAGGAAGCATCTTATATAAAAGATGAATGTTTTAGGGAATTCCCTGGCAGTCCAATGGTTAGGACTTGGCACTTTCACTGCTGTGGCCTGAAAGTTGAATCCCTGGTCAGGAACTAAGTGGGGTACACCTATGGGGTATAGCCAAATAAATAAATACATAAATAAATAAAATTTGGAAATTTTTTAGAAGATGAATTGTTCTAAAGGTTCAAATATCCCAAGTTCTAGGTTACTGTCTCCTTTAATAATGGTTTTTTCTTTTTTTCTTCATTGTATTCGAAGGTTAATTTTATGTGTTGACTTGACTGGGCAAAGGGATGCCCAGATAGCTGGTAAAACATTATTTCTGAGTGGCTGTGAGGGTGTTTCTGGAAGAGATTAGCATTGGAGTTAATAAGATGAATAAAGAAGATCCACCCTCACTGATGTGAATGGGAATTTTCCAAACCATCGAGAACATGGATAGCACAAAAAGGCAGAGGAAGTGGGGATTTGCTCCTTCCACCTGAGATGGGACATCCGTTTTCTCCTGTCCTTGGACATCTGCACTTCTGGTTCTCAGGCCTTCGGATCTGACCTGGACTTACGCTGTTGCTGCTGCTGCTGCTAAGTCGCTTCAGTCGTGTCCGATTCTGTGCAACCCCATAGATGGCAGCCCACCAGGCTCCCCCGCCCCTGGGATTCTCCAGGCAAGAACACTGGAGTGGGTTGCCATTTCCTTCTCCAGTGCATGAAAGTGAAAAGTGAAAGGGAAGTCGCTCAGTCGTGTCCCACTCTTAGCGACCCCATGGACTGCAGCCTACCAGGCTCCTCCGTCCATGGGATTTTCCAGGCAAGAGTATTGGAGTGGGTTGCCATTGCCTTCTCGTTAGCTCCTCTATTATCGGGCCCTGGGACTTGAACTGAATTGCACCCCCAGCTTTCTTGGTTCTCCAGCTTGCAAATGGAAGATCATGAGATTTCTCGGCCTACATAATCATCTGAGTCAATTCTAAAAGGACTCTCTCTCTCTCTCTGTGCGTGCTCACTTGCTCAGTCATGTCTGACTGTTTGTGGCCCCACAGACTGTAGCCCTTTAGGCTCTACTGTCTGTGGGATTTTCCAGGTAAGAATACTGGAGTGGGTTGCCATTTCCTCCTCCAGGGTATTCTTCCAGACCCACCCAGGGATCGAACCCACGTCTCCTGCATTGGCATGGAGCCACCAGGGAAGCCAAATATATATACAGCTTCTATTGATTTTGTTTCTTGGAGACCCCTGACTGATACACTCAGCCTGGCCTCAGAGATCACATCTGACCTGGCATAAAAGAGAAATTGTTTTGAAGATTCAAGTATCCCAGATTCTAAGTTAGGAGATTTATCCTCTTTCTCTTGACACTGTTGTTTTTCTCCCTTCATTACCTTTAGCACAATTTGTGATTATGAATGTATTTCGTATAACAATTTATTTAGTGCTTGTCTGTGCTAGCTGTAACTTTCATGAGGCCAGAGCCTGTCTCATTCCATCTACTTGCATCTAGTGTCTAGCACAAGGCCTAGCACATAGTAAGAGTTCAAGTTATAGTTGTTGAGTTAGTAAATGATTATAGTTTACATAGGAATAGAAAAGGACAGCCATACGTTTATAGGCATAAATAAACTCATGAACTAAAATGCAGTATTCTGCTATTTCTCCATCTGCATTCATTTGTTACCTGTTTATAATGCTGTCCTCCACTAATAGACAAATGGTGGAAGACCTTAGAAACTTAATGTTTGGAGAAACGGTAGAGAGCATTTGGTGTATTAACTTGCTTTTCCAGAGATTTTTTTAAAGAAAAGACAACTGTTTTATTTTACCTGTAGAAAGTCTCAGGTAGACTTCTGTACTGATATTTGGAGTTTAAAAACATTTTTTCTTGACATGTCCCCCAAAGTCCAGATGTATAGAAGCCGAAGTTCTAGAAACCACAGGAAGTTCAATTGTGTAGTTTCCAGACCATTGGCCAAAACCACCGCTCTTTAAAATAGGGAGTCTGGGGACAAGGTGTATAAGGGAACTGTGAACTTATACCACTGATGTAGTAAACTTATCTTAGAGAAATAAGAGAATCATATAGTTTAGAGTTAAAACGGGTTTTAGGCCAGTTGTCCTGACTGTACAGTTTGGGAAACAAGGACCCACAAATGAATTGTAGATTTACATGGCCAGTTACAACTTGTAATAATCTCATGCCTGACCTCAAATCAAAATACTACATCGTGTGTGTGTATATATGCGTGTATATGCATGTGTATAATTGTATAAATTTTGAATTCTGACGTGTAATCAATACTGGAGCACATAATATAAGTGAGCCCGTGATTAGAGCCTTGACTATTTACCTTGAATGGGAAACAATCCCTCAATATATTTAGTTCATGAGTTTAGAATTTTTATATTAGGTTTTCTCCAAAATGAGGCACCGCTGAACTTTTCTGATGAAATATCAGTTTTAGTATGAGTGAAAATGTCACTTTCTCCTCTTACAAACTCTTGCTAAGACATCGGTGAGCTCAGCAGGGGCTTTAGAGTGTGGACAGCGGCCTGTGCTCCAGTGACCCAGGCCTGGCCAGCAACAGCCTGAGTGGAGGGTCTCACACATGAATTACACCCCTGTCCTGCCAACTGTTTATAACTCACTTATTTCTGTGCATTTTTGAGGAAATTGATAGTTTTGTGTGGCCATATATTAATATTTACTTTCTCGGTTACAGAATTTGGTTTAGAAATGACTACTCTAGTAGTTTTCTCAAATGTTTTTCCACAACATAGAGAGAGTTTTCTCAAATGTTTTTCCTAGAGTGCTTGCTTTCTATACTAAAATGGGTACCAATGGCTTTGCTGGTTGCAAATCAGTAAAAATGTGAGTTCAGTCAGATAGAAAACACGCAACGATGTAACTCACTCGCAGAACAGCTATTATTTAGAGTAAAATTTTTAGTTCCTTATTTTAACATTGTTTTCTTCCTTTGTATGGTTTTCAAATACTAGGAATTCTGAAGTCAGACTCCTTTTATATGCTTCATTTACAGTTCTTACAGCAAAGTGCTATTTTAGCCAGAAATTATATTCTTGTGCTCCTCCTAAGGACTGTTTTCCTAAATCGTCATGATTTGATGATATCATAATATTTTTCAAGTTTTACCTTAAGTATCACTGAATTCGAATGATTCTTTTTAAAATTAAAGAATATAGAAAGACGTGGTAATAGTGTTTCAAGGAAAGTAGCTATTGAACTTTTTCCCCAAATTCTGTTATAAAAAAACACTCTTCATTTGTATAAAAAACCATGTATTCATGCATAATTTTGTCTTACAGATAAGAAATTATTAAAAGATGATAACAGAGCCTTACTTTAGTATAAATATGGAAGATTGTTTAAAAAGTTCACCCCAAAACATGTCTTATTCAACTGTATATTATCAATACTTAACAAACAGTAAGGGCTTATTAAACACTTTTGAATTAATGCTAATATCAGCTGGGTACACAGAAAAGAATAATTAACATTAGCCAGTATTAATCTGTATACCATCTATAATAAATAGATTAAATTTTACACAAATTCAGTCATGTAAGTGCTTTGAGGAGTTTGCAGAAAAATTGAGTAGGAAATGTGCTCTCCTTAATTGGAAAAAAAAAATCTCACAAAGAGATACATTGATTTTAGAGACCATATGGAGCTGGCCTGGCAGATGGGTGGGAGTAGGTGGTTCCTGGCATGCAGAAGGGCCCTACAAGTCCATCTTTCTGCTTCTTGTCAGAAAAGAGATAATAAGGTTGATGCACACCCTAAGTGTTTCTCTCTGTGTTTTTAAATAAGGTCTGTGTAGTTATGATACTCGGTGGCCATTTATATTCTTATGCTTGCTGAGCTTTCTTTTCTTCTCTTTCCTGGACAGGTCTACTGTGAGTAATTTATCAACTATTTAAATGGAGTATTTCTAGCTGAAACAGATAGTTTTAAAAACCTCACTGACAGGATTGACCAGTTGTTTGGATTCCCAGCACACAGGTTATCAATAGACTCAGGTCTTCTGACTTCAAATCCAGATCATGGATCATGGAGTGTGTGCCTTTGAGAAGGAAATGGCAACCCACTCCAGTGTTCTTGCCTGGAGAATCCCAGGGACAGGGGAGCCTGATGGGCTGCCATCTATGGCGTTGCATAGAGTTGGACACGACTGAAGTGACTTAGCAGTAGCATAAATTCAGTAGAACTTAAAAATCAAAATCAGTAGTGGAATGCACCACCTAAAGGAGCCCTAAGCTATACTTATGTTTACTTGTTTTGAGTGAAGTTTCCTTCTATCCAATCCCAAACAAATTTGTTTCCTCAGTTCGGAATGTTTATACTGTGTTTTCTCCTAAGTGAAGTATCTTGGAACTTGTTCTGATAGCTTCAAATCCCAAATTTAGTACAAATGAAAATGTCATTTTTCTCTTCTATTTTGTTAACAGTTTAACATGTATAATTACAGACTTTAAAAAAAACTTACAGTCTTGTGCCTATCATACCCAAAATGTAGGATGGCTGACAGCATTTTGTAGTAGCTAATGGTTCGCTTCAGTTTTCTCTTTCACTTAACATATATATAGCTATAAAATAACTCATAAAACCTTTGTATCAGTATAGAATTAAAGTGATCACCTGCAGGGAATTTTAAGATGGAAACAGGATTTGAAAACATGCAACCCATCTTTTAATTATATACTTCAATAACATTTGAGATGAGGACATTTTATTCTTATATTTTTCTTTTTTAAGCTTTTTATTATTAGGCTTTTAAGTTTATTATTTCATACTTATACAGAATTAACCAGAATAGTAAAATGAATGCCCATATATCCATCAACAAGTTTCAGCAATCATAAACTCTTTGCCAATCTTGCTTTACCTATACCCCCATAAATTTCTCACCTCCTATCTTATTTGGAAGCAAAGCAGAAATATAACATTTCAACTATAAATAAATTTTTAAAATATGTGTATATATATGTATATTTAAAACAGAAGCTATTTTTAACATACAAACGATCAGTTATCTAAAATATTTCACAATAATTTCTTAATATCTAATCAGTGTTCAAAGGTCTTCATAAATAGAATAAATAACTTTTTTTTTAGATGCTGTTTGAATCAGGATACAGATAAGGCCACATGTTGTGACAGTTAATATGTCTTTTAAGTCTCTTTTAATCTATACATTAACCTTATTTCTTCCCCACCATTGAAATGTATTGATTAAAAGGAAAAACAGGTTTCTTCTAGACACTACCACAGCCTACATTTTGCTAATACTCATTTACTGATCTCTGAGATCTGTTTGAACATATTCCTCTGACGTGCACGTTTTGTAAATTGGTAGCTAACTCTATCTAGAGGCCTGATCAGGTTCAGATTATCTTTTTCAAAACAAAATAGTCCTATGTTTGACTCTCTTTAGTCTTCAAAATAGTCCTCTTTTTGTGATGTTAGTAACCAATCAAGCTGTTACCTAGATCCATTCCTTATCAGAAGTTGTGAAATAGTGATATTCTAATTTCATCATCCCTTTGATTTGTTATCTAGGGTATTTCCATCATGTAAAACCCCTCCTCATCTACTATTTGGTTACCAGTGGAGTAATTTCTTAGGAAAGACATGGTGATTTATTTCTATGCCTTCATTTATCATTTTTCAAAATAATGAGTTGGTTCCAATGGTGACTAGTTAGGGTTTTTTTTTTTCTTTTTCTTGTATCATTATGAACTTACAGGTTTCAACACAGTTGAAATTTTATAACCAATTGCTGTTATTATACTTACAAATGCTAAAATTGGTCTATCTACACCCACTGGGAATCTCTTCAAGGTGGTTCCTGAGTTTTTCGGTTATGACCCTAGTGTTCTTTTGATACCTTTCTTGTACATTTCTTTCCTCAGACTTGAAGTTTGCCATTTCTCTGAGGAGTCCATGTTTTGGTTAGTGGGAAACATTTGGAATGAAATAATTTTTTTAGTTGAATGGATAATTTGACCCAATCACTTTTCAGCAAACCCTGAGCATAGTTTAGGGGCTAACATCACAAGGACTGGCATAAAAAAGATTAAAGCTTGACCCTCAGCTCCATCACTCACAGATGGTGATCTTGGGAAATTTACAAAGCTTCTCGTTCAGGGCAAGATAGCAAAGAAACACAGATTGAGTGTTCTCTCCTGGAGAATTGCCACGGGAGATGACAGACCTTGGAACTGTGCTCAGCAGTTAGCCTGAAATTCTTGGAGAATATCGGAGTTGACTTGATCTACCAGCAGGGAAACTGGCCAGGGATGGGGAAGCCCTGGGGTCACAAGCAGGGACTCAAGTTTGGGGGAAATGTTTTAGTTCTGCCCTTTCTTCATCCGTGTTGCCCTAGGCAGATTTGTCCCCTCTGTGTACCGTGGAGGCAGGATTTTCAGAGCATAGGCCAGAAGCAATGGGGTAACTATAAGGCAGAGCTCAGATCAGGTATGGGTATAAGCAGATGGCAATGAGTGTAGCTGGTCTGACCAGTCCCTAATAATACCCCCTCCTCACACATCTCCTCGCTCTCATCCCCACTATGGTATTTACTTATGATACAGAGTGGCTGCCTCCAATAAAAGATAATTCAGAAGTTCTTTGGAGACCAGTTGAGCAAAGCCCTGTGCCTTTCCCACAGATGCACATAACAAATATAGGCACCAACTCATCTAGAGCAGCATAAGCTTACTATAGATGTCTGCCCCTCTGCACAGACGAATTTTGCTAACCAAGGCAGCCCACGGATAAAGACTTAGCCTGCCAATGAAGAAGATGCAGGAGACGTGGGTTTAGTTCCTGATTAGGGAAAACCCCTGGAGGAAGAAATGGCAACCCACTCTAGTATGCTTGTCTGAAAAATCCCATGGACAGAGAAGCCTGGCAGGCTACAGTCCATGGAGTCGCAGAGTCAGACAAGACTGAGCAACTGAACACACACACACACACACACACACACACACTCACACACACACACACACACACAATGGTCCCAAAGGAACAAGGATGAGTTCAGAGGGCAAATACTGAGAACTGTGTCTGAGGAACAACCAACTGAACAGCTTATGTCAGAGAAAGCAGAACACATGGAAAAGGGGAAAAGAATTTAAAACCAGAATAACAAATATGCTTGAAGAGCTGAGAGAAGATATTGGAAACATAAAGTGAGAATAAACAGTTCTTACTAGAAAAGTAACCCCTTGCCTGATGGCTCAGAAGGTAAAGCATCTGTCTGTAATGCAGGAGATCCGGGTTTGATCCTTGGGTGGGGAAGATCTCCTGGAGAAGGTAATGGCAACCCACTCCAGTACTATTGCCTGGAAAATCCCATGGACAGAGGGCCCTGGTAGGCTATAGTCCATGGGGTTACAAAGAGTCAGACACAACTGAGTGACTTCACTTTCACTAGAAAAGTAAAAGAATTAGAATGAACCCCGACAGAGAAAGACAGTACTGATGTTGTCACTTCTAGGTGGAATCTAAAAAAAAAAAAAAAATCAAACTCATAGAAGCAGAGAGCAGAAACAGGAGCGCGAGGGTGAGGGGAATAGAGAGGTTGGTAAAAGGGCACAAACTTTCAGTTACAAAATGAATAATGTCCGAAGACCTAATGTGTAACCTGGTGACTATGGTCAATCACACTATTGTGTAATTGAAATCTGTTAAGAGGGGTAGAATTTAAATGTTCTCACCCACCTGCCAACAGTAAATATGTGAGATGATAGACGTGTTAACTTAATGGGCAAAATCCTTTCACAATGGTTACATATATCACATCAGGGCACCATATATTTTAAGTATCTAACAATTTTGTTGATTATACCTCAATAAAAAGGACAAAATAATTTTAAAATCCTGTACTTATTGAATAAATAATTCAATGGCTTGCTTATAGAATGAAGGTATCTAGTAAATATATGAGCTGGAAGATTAGGTTAAGGAGTTTCCCCAGGAGGCAAAGAAAGTTTAAGGATAAAGAATGGAAAATGGAGAGAAAAGAAACGTGGAGAATCAGGTAAGTGTTAAAGTCTCTGTACTAGGGACACAGAAGGAAAAAAAAAGGAAATGGAGAGAGATCAAACGTTCAAGAATCATGACCAAGAATTTCCTAATGTTACAGCTAATAAGTGGCAAAACCAGGAGGTCAGTCCAGGCAAACTAGCTGGACCCTTAACTATTATTTACTGCCCTAGACATACAATGTCAAACGCAAATCTGGAGGAAGAGAACCAAGTTAGGAACAGGGCATAAAGAGGGAAAATTATAAAATAAGCAAAAGAGAGGCAGTGTATAAACTGAAGAACAGAGTGTGTTTGGAATGGAGATTCCAGGCTTCTCTGGTGGCTCAGATGGTAAAGAATCCACCTGCCATGCGTGAGACCTGGGTTCGATCCCTGGGTTGGGAAGATCCCCTGGAGGAGGGCATGGCAACCCACTCCAGTATTCTTGCCTGGAGAATTCCATGGACAGAGGAGCCTGGTGGGGCTACAATCCATGGGGTTGCAAAGATCTGGACATGACTGAGTGACTAAGCACAACACTTTACTCCATGTGACTGAGGTTCTTAAAAACAAACAGTTAGACTTCCCTATGGTCCAGTGGGTAAGAGTCTGTCTTCCAATTCAGGAGACGTGGGTTCAACCCCTGGCTGGGGACTAAGATTCCACATGCCATGGGACAATTAAGTCCAAGTCCCACAACTAGAGAAAGCCTGTGTGCCTCAACTAAGGCCCAGGGCCACCAAAAACAAACAAGCAAACAAACATCAAAACCCCCTAAACACAGAAACCACCAGCTAGAAATAACAACAAAAACAGATAAGTTATTTCATCTCTCTAACCCTCAATTTCTTCATCTGCAAATGGGAGATTATAACCCCTACATCATAGGGTTGTTGTAAAGATTAAATAACATAGTACACGTAGAATTCTTAGCACAGGAAAATAACTGTATATAATGACATAAAAATTATACAGTTTTTATTTATCCAAATATTCATAAAAAATTTGTTGAAGGTCTATGTACCAGACAGTGGAATACAGTTGTGACCAAAAACCTCTACCTGTGATGGAGCGTCTGGAGGGACAGGGGTTGGGGTGCAGGGCAATAAACAAACAAATGTAAATAGATAATGTCGGGTAGTGTATGTGCTATCAACAAAATTAGAGCAGGGTAAAGGAAGAGAGGGTTTCCCAGGTGGCTCAGTGGTGAAGAACCCACCTGCCAACGCAGGAGACTCAGGAGACGTGGGTTCAACCCTGGGTCAGCAAGGTCCCCTGGAGGAGGAAATGGCAACTCACTCCAATATTCTTGCCTGGAAAATTCCATGGACAGGGGAGCCTGGAGGGCTATATAGTCCACGGGGTCACAAAGAGTCAGACATGACTGAGCATGCGCACAAAGGAATAGAGACTGGAGTGTGAAGAGGTTCTATTTTGACAGGACGGTTGAGAAAACTCTGTCCAAGGAATGAAGTGAAAAAACACCTAGAGGAGTGGGGTTCTCGGCAGAGGAAACAGCGCGTGCAGAGATCCTGGGGTGGGAAGAACTCCGAGGGTATGTTCAAGGAACAGCCAAATGGCAGCATCCCGGGAGCAGAGGAAGCCAGGGAAGTAGGGTTGGAAATCAGGTTGGAAAGTTTTTCTTTCAGCATATAAAAGCTCTGTCTTTGTGTATCCCAGGACCTCCGAGGCGCGCATCGTGGAGGGAAGGCCAGGACACGCCCTCCTACATGAGTAAGCTCCTTCTAGCATCTTAAGGGAGAAGGCAATGGCAACCGACTCCAGTACTCTTGCCTGGAAAATCCCATGGACAGAGGAGCCTGGTAGGCTGCAGTCCATGGGGTCGCTAGGAGTCGGACACGACTGAAGTGACTTAGCAGCAGCATCTTAAGATTTAGGATGTCAGCAGGTACCTCTGTCTCCTCTTATAGCAGAAAATATCTCAAAATTGAGCTTCCTAGGCCATTTGCCTTTCCCCTGCTGGCCACCAGAAGTATCTTTCGATCCTCAGTGGTCATTCCAAACCAGTCCTCTAATTGCCCTTGTCTGGGTCCATGGAAATTACTCAGAAATGTTTGAAGTCAGGGAGTCAGCCACACTCTGAGTCACCCCTTATTCTAGGGGAGGCAGCCAGGAAGCAGCCGGGTCTTCGGGAAGGTTTGATTTAGTGCTATTGGATTCACTGACATAGCCCTGCCCATACTCGGGGGTAACCCTATCTCACCCCTGCAGGCTGGGGAGTCCATGTTCTGTAGAAAGGCATCCCAAACACGACCTGATTCTTCCCTCCCCCAGCAAAGGTTGTTCCTTGTTGCTAATCACAGCAGAAGATTCTTTTCATGGCCCGTCCCTTCAGAGGGGTGTTCTGGCAATAGCAGCCAGTGTTAGAAACAAATGCACCCTTTCTTGTCCTGTTATCCAGTCCTCTGAATCTGTAATCCATCTGGAAGTCTATCTAGCTTTTTTCTTTTTTTTTTTTTGACTTCCATAAATGCAGTAGTACAGTTTGCATTATTATTTATTGACAATTTCATTTAGGTGTTTAAATTACATTTAAAAATAAACTCAGAACCAAAGAGGTGAGGGGAAAAGAACAAACTAATGAATTGCCTTTTATTGGGGCTTTATTTAAATGTCACATTCAGGACACGAGATGGAGAAGAGTCAGTTGCCCATACAGTTGGAATCCAGCTTCCTCAGGCTGGATATATTTTCCAGGAGATTTTAGGGCAGCTGCGAATATTAGCAAACACAGTGTCAGCAAAAGGGCTGTATCTTGCCTGGCCTCTTTATTCTGAATGCCATCATTATAAGAAGGTACAGACTGATGCTCTAGCTCTAAACATTTTTCCTCTGAGGTTGGTGGGAAAGGAAAGTGTACACAGTGGAGAGGGGGGAATCTATTGACATTTTACTCAGAAATGTCCTGGCTGACTTGACTTTTTTTTTTCTTTTTATAACAGTGTGTTTAGCTATCACTTTATCTCCTATGAAGAATGATTTTAAGATTCCACCCAGGATTTCTCTAGCCCAGTTATTCTTAGCAACCTGGCACCTATAGCCACTACCATGTCACAAAATGACAACAGGCAGATATTTTGGAGATGGTTAGACAGGGATAATTACAGCTCTTATTGACCTGCCCTCACGCAGCTCCTCGAGGTGTTGATGGCTCCTTGGCCAGCCCTGGTAAATTCTATAGCTGTGTACCTTCCTCAGAGCTGGCCCAGGTAGGGATATAAATAGGACGAAGAACAGTTTAGCTCAGTTCATGGATTCCTGAGAGATTCACAAGGCACTATTCTTAGAAATTAGGGTATTTCTGACCTTTTGAGATCTAGGTCATGAACAGAAATGACTCTGCACTACCAGAAACAGTCACTTCATGGCAGAAGGCAAAGGCGATCTGTGTTTTAGGAAGGACCATGGACCCAAACTGCCACTTCTTGGAGTTCATGTAGCTAAACAGTGAGGACTTTAACTCATAGGAATCTTGGGAGCTGATGACATAAATACTGCTGTTCAGTCGCTCAGTCATGTCCAACTCTTTGCAATCCCATGGACTACAGCACACCAGGCTTCTCTGATGAAATAATTAGTAGTGAAAATTAGACGTCTTTGAAAGGAGCCGCTCCCAGACCATATGGCAGCAGCTTCCCTTCCCCCTTTTACAAGCTGCACTCAGAAAGACATGGGAAAAGGATTTAAAATAATTGGAGATACATACTCTGGGTATGTGCCTTCTTATTTGTAGAATTTAACATCAGCCAAGTACAACTGTCCTCTTCATGGGGAATTTTGACTCTACCCTGTTGATGGCTTCATTTCCCTTTTTGACCATACAAGCTCGGCCACCACCTAACCCTATTCCTGAACTATCCTGGTACTCAATAAACTTTGCGGCCACATAATGGTTTAGAAAGAACATGAACAACTGGAATTAGAGAGGTCCATATTCGAATCTGGGTTCTGCCATGTACATAGGTACTATTCGAATCTTGGTTCTGCCATGTACATAGGTACTTAGGTACTCGTCTAAATGCAGCTATTTAATGTCTTGAGATCTCAGTTTATTCCTCTGTTAAACAACAAAAACACTAACCTCAATGCATCAGCCTGCTAGGGCTGCCATAGTGAAACACTATAGGCTGTGTGGTGTGAACAGCAGAAACCAATATTCTCACGGTTTTGGAGGCTGGAAGTCCAAATTAAGGTGCTGCCAGGTTGGTTTCTGGAGGGGCCTCTCTCCTTGGCAGGAGGATGGCTTCCTTCTGTGTTCTCACGTGGCCTTTCCTCTGTGCACACGTAGAGAGAGATCTGGAATCTCTTTCTCTACTTATAAAGACACGGGTCCTATTACATTGGAGCCCCACCGTCATGACTTCATGTAACCCTAATTAGCTTTGTAAAGTCCTTATCCCCAAATACAGCCCTGTTGGGGCTTAGGACTTCAACATATGAATTTCAGAGGGACAGAGTTCAGTCTACAACACTGAAACACCATCACAAGCACTACTTCAGATTGCGTACATACAGGCCCTAGCCTTGTTCCTAGTGCACAGCAAGTGCTCAGGGAATATTGGTTCCCTTCCTTCCTCCCTCTGTCACTCCCCTCCCTAGGAGGTCACTTTCTTCTCTATCATGAGGAGCATCCCTGGGCACTCTCTCCTGTCTGAGAATTCTCTTTCCCACCCAGAGGGCTGCACCAAGCCTGCTCCTTCTCTAAGACCCTATACTGACACCTGAAGACATATTCTTTCTCCTGGGAATTTGTATTGAGATTCAGATGTACTTTCCTGCTGAAGGCAAGAAATCCACTCTATAAGAAATCTACAGAATGAGGTTGGTGATGATATTAATACGTACGTAACACATTGAGAGTTCAATGTGAACCAGGTGCTGTTTGAAGAGTTTCCTACATAGTGACTCACTTACCACAACCTTACTACTGCTCATTACTGCAACCCTGTGAGAGAGACAGGCTCATCATTCCTCATTTTACAGGTGAGGAAGTTCAGGTGGGAGAGCTTTAGTACTTTGCCCAGGGTCACATAGCTATCAAGTCACTTCCCTGGGGACTCAGTGGCAAAGAATCTACCTACCAGTGCAGAGGAGACACAAGGTCCATCCCTGGGTCAGGAAGATCCCTTGGAGGAGGGCACAGCAAACCACTCTAGTATTCTTGCCTGGAGAATCCCACGGACAGAAGAGCCTGGTGGGCTACAGTCCATATAGTCGCAAAGAGCTGGACACCACTGAAGCGACTTGGCACGCACGCACCAGATCTGTTAGGCTCTAACAGACTATGCTTTTGAGTTTATCAATCACATGTAAATGACTACAGAGAGCCTTTCTTTCTCTCTTTCATTCCTCTCTCCCTCCCTCCTCCTTCCCTTCCTTTTCTCCTCTCTTCTCTTTCTTTCCTTCTTTTTTAATGACTCTATTTCATTACAAAGTTTAAAATGGTTGAAATCAAAATGAAGAAGCTCTCCAGAAAAGATTTTGGAAATAGTGAAAACTTTTTTTTCCCCCTCCTGGGTAATAGATGGCTTTCAGCAGTAAGAGGAGGGTAAACTCTTCCTTGGCAGTGTGCTCCATGGAGCCTATGGTGATGACTCGTGTGTGTGTGTGTGTGTGTGTGTGTGTGTGTGAGTGTGTGTGTGTGCACACGTGCACGCGCGCACATGTCAATGTGGGAGGAAAACTGTGTGTTCTCATCAAGCCTGAAAGGTTGAAAGACAAGGCGGGGGCCGAGAGCAGGGGGGAAAGTCAGCAAGCTGAGACCGGTGAATATGACCAGGAACTTTGCACCTTTAAGACATGATTCAAAGTGTGTTTGTGATCTAAGGTGAAATTAGTAGAGAATAATGAATACACTGAAATAGGCAAGATACTTGATGGTGCCTAGGTTTTATTCTTAAAACTTGCTGAAAATAGTGCAAATGTGTGTGAATTAATTACCTTTCTCAAGTGTCCTTGATTAATATATATTGCTATTGTATCAAATTTTAAAGAGTAAACAATTGGCTGCATCTTATACATTTTCTTTGGAAAAACTAGTGATCAGCCTAGAGTGAGGCTGCCTGGCGTAAATGACCCTTGCTGATACCATTGCCCATGTGGTCAACTGCAGGTGCCAGGGGAGCTGGCACAGAGTCCCAGAGGACAGATTTATCTTTCTCCTCTCAGCTTGAAAGAACACAACCCCCAAATCTTTGGAATTCTTTCCAGAAGGAAATAACAAGGCAATAATTCATTTGTGACCTTGGTTGATGGGCATGGATCTGGGGGCCCTCTCTTCTTTGACTTAAGTCAGAGGATGATCCCTTTGGAAGGCAGGGAGCATTTTCCTGAGAGGTGGATAAAAGAAGAGAAAAGAAGTGGGGCAATAATATGGTGGCCAGGTTTGGTGGCCAGAGATCGGGGTATATCAAGAATGAGAGAGCTGAGACATGAGGAAAGATGATGAAACAGAGACAGTATGTAACATAAAGGGTGCAAGTATGGTGGGCCTCAGAAAGAGACTGGAAGAACAGGTAACTGGCACTTTCGTCCTATTCATGCATCCACAAAGGTCTCCTGTTATGTTCAGTTCAGTTCAGTTGCTGTCTTGTCCAACTCTTTATGACCCCATTGTCTGCAGCATGCCAGGCTTCCCTGTCCACCACCAACTCCCGGAATTACTCAAACTCATGTCCATTGAGTCGACGATGCCATACAACCATTTCATCCTCTGTTGTCCCCTTCTCCTCCCACCTTCAATCATTCCCAGCATCAGGGTCTTTTCAAAAGAGTCAGTTCTTCGAATTAGGTGGCCACGGTATTGGAGTTTCAGCTTCAACATCAGTCCTTCCAATGAACACTCAGGACTGATTCCCTTTAGGATGGACTGGTTGGATCTCCTTGCAGTCCAAGGGACTCTCAAGAGTCTTCTCCAACACCACAGTTCAAAACCATCAATTCTTCTGCACTCAGCTTTCTTTATAGTCCAACTCTCACATCCATTCATGACCACAGGAAAAACCACAGCCTTGACTAGACAGACCTTGTTGACAAAGTGATATCTCTGCTTTTTAATATGCTATCTAGGTTGGTCATAACTTTCCTTCCAAGGAATAAGTGTCTTTTAATTTCATGGCTGCAATCACCATCTGCAGTGATTTTAGCATAGTCAATAAAGCAAAAGTAGATATTTTTCTGGAACTCTCTTGCTTTTTCAATGATCCAGAGGATGTTGGCAATTTGATCTCTGGTTCCTCTGCCTTTTCTAAAACCAGCTTGAACATCTCAAAGTTCATGGTTCACATATTGTTGAAGCCTGGCTTGGAGAACTTTGAGCATTACTTTGCTAGCGTGTGAGATGAGTGCAATTATGAGGTAGTTTGAGCATTCTTTTGCATTGCCTTTCTTTGGAATTGGAATGAAAACTGACCTTTTCTGGTCCTGTGGCCACTGCTGAGTTTTCCAAATTTGCTGGCATATTGAGTGTAGCACTTTCATAGCACCATCTTTCAGGATTTGAAATAGCTCAACTGGAATTCTATTACCTCCACTAGCTTTGTTCGTAGTGACGCTTCCTAAGGCCCACTTGACTTTGTATTCTAGGATGTCTGGCTCTAGGTGAGTGATCACACCATCATGATTATCTGGGTCATGAAGATCTTTTTTGTATAGTCTTTCTGTGTATTCTTGCCACCTCTTCTGTTATGTTAGCATTATTTATTTGAGTATGGTGTGACTTTCTCCCTTTAGTCACCATGGGGAGATCTGAGCTTTAGAAAGTCACTTTTTGGGAATTCCCTGGTGGTCCAGTGGTTAGGGTGCAGCACTTTCACTGTCGAGGGTGCAGATCCAATCCCTGGTTGGGGAACTAAGACTAAGATACCACAGGCCGAATGGCATGTTCCCTCCGCCCCCTGCCAAAAAAGGGCACTTTTCTTCCCCATGAAGTCCACAGAGATGCAACCAGGAGGGAAGGGCTCAGTCTTCTATGCCAGAAATGGTTCTTCCAGAGCAGATTCCACGATGTTATTAATATCTCTAAAATGAGAGCTCATAATATCACAGCCACCACAGTGCCCTATCCAGAGGATGCCGGTCACACTGCAGACTATTTGAGCTCATGGAATCCTGTATGCTGTGCATGAGGCTGTACGTGACAGTTCTGCAGTCACATAGCTTTTTAAAAAGTCACTAGATAACACAAAGTCTGTATTCCAGTTAACTTCCTAATTTGTTTTAATTGATAAGAAGTTCTGAATGTGTACTACCATTAAACAACTCTTCAAGTTGGTTGTTCTAAAATATTTTTTCCTCCTCTGCTACTTAATATTTTTTGTAGGTGTTAATAATCTAGGCTTATTTATGATTACTTTTGTTGTAACTCAACAGTTCTGAATTGGAGGTGGCCAGGCATAAAATAATTACTTGGGAAATGTTTTCAAAATATACTTACCCAGTATATCAACAGAAAGATGGATAAGCAAATTGTGACCTAGACCCACATATACGTACACACATTATATTTATAATTCTATTTATAGGAAGTTTGAGAACCTGCAGAACTAGTCTATGGTAGTAGAAATTAATTTTGAGAGGTGATACTGACTGAAAAGTCACTTAAGGGAAGTTTTTGTGGTGATGGACATTTTCTATATCCTGATTTGGGTGGTTTTCACATAGATATATCTGCGTGAAAAAGTCAAGTTGTATGTACATTTTTATGGAGTATGGATTATATCAATAAAATACTGCCTAAAAAATTATATATATATATATATATATATATATATATATATATATATATATGCACCAACTGAAGTCTCTCTACCCTAGACCATGGGGATAAGATGAATGAGACATGGGGAGCAGGGATCACAGAGGATGTGTATTTTGAAAAAGCTTCTCTTTTCTCTTTTCCTCTATTACGGTAAACTGCCAAATATCCTCTTAGGAACTGAAATTAGACTTAGGATAAAAGCAAACATTCTCTACTTATATATGACTTTACATTTTGTAGAAGGCCCCTAGTGGTTGTCAGACTTCTCCTAAAAGAGCCTGCTCACTTTCCAGGTTCCTTTGATTGGGGAACTTATTTCGTTTTGCTTTTCAATGGTTTTAAAGGTACAAAATTAATAAATTAATGAGAAACACCTCGGAGGCGGGAGGAATCACGGTGGCCCATGAGATTTGGCCTTTATTTATAGTTTAAATTGGGTTTAGAACCAATTGAAAGATTTGGGAGCATATGTAATATTGACAAGTTCCTAAAATTACAAAGTTTGAAATAAATGTGTAGTGATGTGTTTGGAGCTTATCCCATCAACCAAGGTCCTAGTCACTCTGATGCATACTGAAGAGACTCAAGTACAATGAAGACTTAGGCAATGGGATGCTTTTTTTACTTAGGAAAGAAACTTGTGACTACTTTTATATATTTATCTAGATAATGAAAGTTGTTTTAAACCACTTTGTGGGCTTTTAAATTACTAAGGCTTTTTTTTTTTTAGAAACAAAATTATTTAACATAAAAATGAGTCCATAGGAGTAGTACTAAATTTTATTTGGTGGTTTTCTGTTTTGCCATTGAACACCCAGCAACATTCTTAACATTTATTTGGATTCTGAAGGCAGTGTGAAAACAGTCCTTTCCCCAAGACGTCCTGGCTTTATCACTTAGCTTCCTCCATAGGCATGCCATCTGCCGAGAGGAGTGTATATTCATCCTACTTCAGACTGGGAAAGACTTCAGAGATGAACTCCTTCAACCAAGGTCCAAAGTTCATGTCACACTTCACAATCAAACTCAGGCCTACAGGTGAAGTGGCTTGCTCAGGATCACCCAGGTGCAACTGCTGTCTACATACAAGTCTTTTCTCTTCTACACAACAGTCTCAGCATGTTGTGCTCCAGGGTTTGGTAACAAAGTGACTTTTGAGCAAAAATACACAAATGCCACCTCTTTTCCTTGAAACCCCAAGAGAGCCTGTAGGCATTTCCTTATCTTTGATCTTAATCCTGTCCTGGTTAAATTTTACAGAGTTTATAAGTTTGCATTTTGGGGCCAGACACACCAGGGTCCATTATCATAGTATACTTGCTGTGTGATCCTTGGTGAGACAGATAATGTCTTCACACCTCACTTTCCTCATCTTACAAATGAGGATAATAGTACATGAACCCACGGAGTGCTTTCCACACTTTTCGGTGGACAATAAGGCACTCCCTAATTTTCTTTGGAAATCCAGCAAGTCCATATTGAAGGTATCCAGCTATTTCTTGGAAGCTGGAGAAACTGATCTTAACTCTCTTCAGCCTTTTTCCTTCCATCCCTTAGGGTCTTCTCTGCTTCTTTGTAGTTTTGGATACGGGCAAATGCTCAGAGAAGTCACATGACCACAGATTTGTGCCTGATGGGTACAGGAGACTCTTCCTCAAGAGCCCAGGAATTTCTCTGGGTTGTGGGACATGGAAGGAATTTGGGACGACATCCTCAGTGGCAATTCTCCGAGGACCCTATTCAACCTCGGAAAGGTTGCTCGAGTAAGACCACAGACTAAGGCATCATTTTTGCAATGCAAGGCCAACGCTTTCAGGAACGGGGACCCTCCTCGGCCGGTGACGGCAGGGCAGGTCCGAAAACCCGGGCTCCTGGGCCTGGCTCCGAGAGCCTGTTTCGTCTCACCAGCTGCGTCTCATTAACTCCACCTCCGAAAATGCTAAGGAAGTTTCCTCCCAATGCCTACGCCGGCTGGGTGGGGCGATTCTGTGGCAAGGAAAGAGCCGGGAAAACTAACTCCTTGGGTACACTAATTCCTTGGGTATACTAACTCCTTGGGTACACTAACTGTGCGATTCCCGGAGGAGCGGGTGAGGGGTGGTTTAGACGCCAGGTTTGGTACCCAGAGGTTCCAGGAGTCCTAGACAGATAACTTAAAGGATTGCCTACTCTGGGAAGCCACCCCTCCTTTCTCCGGGTCTGTTTTCCCTGTGCAGTGACTGCGTGGGGACATCCTGCTTGGAGCGGTCCCCCGAATAAGGTGGGGCGCTGTAGGTCGGGGTGGGCCAGGCCCCGCCGCGGCCCCGCCTCTGCAGGTTGCGGAGTTCTTGGTGCGATTTTTCCTGCCCCACTCCCGCCCCCCGCCTCGGGCCCCGCCCGGGAGAGGCGCTAGGTGGGGTTGCTGTGGTCCCTTCGTTTTCCCCACTCCCCTCGCCTCTTACTCCAGGGAAGTTTCACCTCGTCCTCCCTGCTCAGCCCTCCACCTTTGAAAACCTTCTCCCAAAGCCACCACAGTTATAAAAGTGCACTTCTCCCGGGCCTGCAGATGGAGCTCCGGCAGCCCGGCATTCCTCGGATTCCAGCGCTGTGACGTCCCCAAGGACGCGCGCCCGGGGCTCGGGAGCCGGGGCTCCCCTTCCCGCGCCGCCCCCCTGCGCCCCCGCCCGCCCCGCCGCATTCCTCCCCGCCCCCGGCGCGCGCCCCGCGGCCCCCCCCGCGCCGCCGAGCCGGGCCCGGGGGTGGGGGAGCCGCGGCCGCCGGCGCCTGCTCCGTCCCCTCCCACTCGCCAGGCCCCTTCCTCCCTCCTCTCGCGGCCGCTCGCATTTCCTGCCGCTCTGGCTCTCCCGGCCCCTGAAAGTTCGTCCCAACTTTTCTCACCCCGGGGAGGGCGCGACGGGCGCAGTCCGGGGGCAGGTTGCTGCGCTCGCGCTCGCTCCGCCGCCTGCCCTCCGGGCGCCGGTCCTCGGCGAGCAGCCGCCACTCCGTGGCCCCTGGCGGCGCGTCCCCTACCACCTCGGCCAGCCTCCCCGTCCCGGCTCCCTCTCTGGCGGGACAGCCCCGCGCCGGGGTGGTTCTCCTTTCCCCCCTTCTCCGGGCGCCCCCGCACCAACTCTCGCGCCGGGATCGCAGCGGAAACCTCCCTCCCCTTTCGCCTCCTCCGGCTCCTTCCCTCCGCCCCTCCTCCGCCAGCCACTGGAATCAATTCCTTGGGGGGACCTGGGGCTCCGCCGCCCGCGGAGGGCAGCCTTTCGGCGCGGGACTCCGGGGTTCCGACGGGGCCATGTAAGCAGGTAAGCGGCGTCTGGGGCGGGGAGTCGGGCCCTAGGTTGGGGGCCGCCCTGGGCGCTCCGGGCGCCTTGCCGATGACTTGGGCAAACGCTGGCCACGCCGACTTGGGATCGGCGGCCCGGGACGCCGGGCAGGGCAGCCGCAGCGCGAGGGGCCGGGCAGCTGAACTCGTTAAGTGGCGGTGGGAGCCGCCCGCTAGTGCGCACGGCTTGGAGTTACGATGGAAGGTGTGCGCTGTCTGCAGAGTGGACGGTGAAACTCACACTCTCGCCCCCTCCTCCCCACTGCTGTTTCCTTTTGGGAAACCACAGAGGGCCTAGTGAGGGCAGCTGAGATACGCAGACGGCGGGGGCCGGAGGATGGAAGCCAAAGACGTCGCTGCCTCTCAAGTTGGAGGGGGTCCCCCGCCGCGACCCTCCTCTGTTCCACACCCCTCCCCCGCCCCCGGTCCCCCCCACTACCTAGGAGACAGGATCTTGAGAGGGAGAAATTTCCATGCCCTTCCACTAGGCCACAGCATTGCCACCAAACTCCTGGGCTTCTTGGCCCCTACCTGGGTGGTCAGCCGACTCACAGGGAGACCCTCTGGCCCCCTGATTTCAGAGCAGGTCTCCACCTCGAACGCCCCAAGTTCTGAGTATTAACAAGTTCCAAGGGTGGTGTTCAGACACCATCTCCCCTTTCTCCTGGCATGACCCCTACTTCTGGGCTTTTAACGCTCTGAAGGGGTTTTTCACCTTTTTGAGGAGCAGTGAGGGAGCGCTGCCCGGACCCCCACTTTCCTGCCCACTTCCTCCAGGTCCACCCCTACCCCACCCCTCCCTACAGCTTAAGGCCGATTGTGGGCTTTGGCCTTCAGTCCGTCCAGGGGCTGGCTGTTGCTGGGTCTTTGTGAAGGTGAGGAATTTCCAGACCGGCTGTGGATGGGTTACAGGGTTTCCACCAACGTGTGAATTTCTTCAAGTGGGTTAGTTCCTTGGCCCATTCATTCAACAAACCTAGTATGGCAGTTTCTCCCCCTGGGCTAGGAACTGGGGATACAAAGATGCTAACACAGGATGTAACTGCAGCCGTCTAGGAAACCCACTGGCTGACCTGCAAGTAGAGTGTACTGGGAGGGCCTGGGAAGGCTCGGTCCAGAGGAGAGGGGGCCAGGTGTGCGCTGAGTCTGGAGAGTTGAGGTGCTGCTCACCTAGAGGACCGATTAGGGGGGAGGAAAGAACTTGTGCAAAGTAAGAGTCATCCAAAGTACGGGTGCAAGGAGATCATACCTAGTAGAGAGCTGGGGACTGAAGGGGGATTTATGGCTTGGTTGGTTCAGTGTAGCCAGGACAGCTTATTATTTATTTATTTATTAAAATATCAGATATTAAACTGGAAGCACTTAGGAACCAAGTAGCTTCCAGTGGCGCACACATCCCTCTCTTTAGATGCCTGATGCTGGATCTGCAACAAGCAGTGGTTGGGGGACCATCTGTATTTTCATTGACACTAATTGGCTCATGCTCATGCCTGGTTTCAGCAGAATGGTACTGATTCCCTTTCAAAGGGCCACCTGACAGCGATAGGTGATAATACCGCAGCTTACAGAACCTTGCATTGAAGTCGCCTTATCTTTTGGTGATGGCGTTAAAAGCATGTGCCTTGGGAATGATAGCCTTAACGAGTGGAAGCTGGAGAGCACAGATGCCCTTTCGCCTAATCTGACTGGGCGTCTGTGCTGTGCAGAGTGAGTTTGTGTCTCACTGTGTTGTAGTATTCTCCACTTTCCCACGTCATCACGGCATCAGCACCGTTGGAGGAATGGCTTTTCCTTCCTCTGAAACTTTATGAAAAGCTGAACGCCTTCTAGCAGATTGTTGTCGCCTCCTGGTCCAGGATTCAGCAGATCCTGCCTAGAAAGCTTTTTATAGCGCAGGAGCCTCCTATGCGTGGTTTGCCGCTCAAGGGTGCCTCTTCACTGGGCTGAAGTGGCGGTGTAGTATTATGCATAGTGGCTGCGTCCTGGCCGAGGTGGCGGAAGTCCAGCTCTCAGTGACCTCACACCAGTACATGCCAGTGTAAAGAGCACACTGACTTCCTACAGTGCTGGGTAGGAAGTTGCCTCAACCTCCCCCAACCGCCCCCGTCCCCCCCCCCCAAAAAAAGAAAAAAACAAAAACACACCTTTCTTTATCTCAAGAACAGCCCCTGGACAACGGCTTTCCTGAAGGTATAGGACCTTCATGAGAGAAACGGCTCAAGAGAAACTCTTGCTATTCCCAGGTACCGGTCCATTCTCCATCATTGGCTTAAACATATACTTGTTACTATTAACACTTTAGATATTCAGGTTTGTGTGGACCTTGTGGAACAGACAGCTGTAATGGAAAGAGCATTTAGACTATTTTCATGTGGAGGAACCTTAAAAAAATCAAAGAAAGATTAGGATGTTTGGGAGAATTCTTACTTGTCCTGAATGGATGAACCAGAAGTTGACAACTATGAGAACTTTCCCCCCTAGTGCCTTCCCTCCTTATTAAGGGTTTCTGTTTTGGGCTTCAGGGATGCGAACATATACCCTTGGATTGCACCTTGTCCCCCACCTGGGTTCCGTATTCTTATCCTTTGTCACCTGCAATCCTGCATTTGGACTTCTTCAGTCACCAGATGCTGTGCATTTTTTGAACTCATTCTAAGCCTCAGTGCAGTGTGCCTTGTTAGCGATAAGGCAGGGGAAAGAGATAAGATGAAATCTTTAGCCAATTCAATTATTGCTGCTGTGCTGCTTGAAAAAGAATGAGGGAAAACAAGCACGTTTTGGTGGAGAAGAGGTTAAAATTGATGTCTAAAATAAGATTCTGTGGTCTCCCCTTACTGATTTAATTTACCCTTCCCCCCGCCTGAGCCCCAGGGAGGGCTTATTGAATGGTTCAAGGGGTGTGTGTAGCAAATTCAGCAGCTTTTCTGGCTTGTTGGTGTGCTGGAGCCGGAGATCCAGGGTTGGGAGTTCGAGATATAGCTCAGTTTGTGTCCCGGCTCTGCCGTCTGTTAGCTGTGATGTTGACTGAACTTTGCAGTCCTTCCGAGTCTCCATTCCTTCATCTCTAAGGTGGGGGCGGTAGTTGTTAGTATGCCAGGATACTTGTGGGGAATTGTGCGTAATGCCCTGTGCCCCTCTGCTAGCGGGGCCTCTCTCACACTGAGTAGGTGTTGGGTCAAGGATGGCTATTTATATGTTCCAGGAGTTATATGTGGCCATGAATGTGCTCTTTGTGTGTCACTTTTTCCCCGGCAGCCTGAACTCACATGTGTGCCAACATACATATAAGTCGTTGTCTTTGACCTTTTTTTTTTTTTCAGTCTGTTGGCTCAAAGCAAACATGTTGGCTGGCAGCTGCTAGCCCCTCATGTAGAAGGAGGGTGTGAGTTGCAGGACCAGGCCGTAGGTTAGTTTAGGGAGGGAAAGTCATGTAGACAAGGGCAGCAAAAGGGATCCTTTCCTCCAGATACTGCTTCCTATAATGAGAGTCTAGTGCTAATACAAGGATCCTTGCCTTTCTAATGTTGAAATCCAGTGAATTAAATGATGTTAGAATAAATCCGCCTGCCTTTAACAAGAATGCAAAAGGTAGCCGATTGGCACAAATGAGTCTCTGCAGCCTTGCTCTCCTTCTTTGAAGCTCAGGTCTAAGGAGTCAGTTGCAATGCGCCTCTCAGGTCCTGCCAGCTTCAGGTCGCTTGAACTTTAATGTTGCCTTTCATCCGAGAAGCCTGAAGTATTTGGCAAACATTAACTCACTGATCTTCATGTCAACCTCCCAGCAGGAGGGGCTGTTAGAAGAAAAGAACAACTCCTGAAACGTCAGGAGGACAGGTGTTTAGTAACTGTTCCAGAAGCCGAATGGATTGTTAGAGCCAAAAATTGATTGAGGATCCGACATGATGTAGGATTGCAAACAGGTCCCAAGTGAAAGAAGACCCCTTTGAAGAGTAGAGGGAGAAAGTTCAGGAAAATGTAGATCAGGCGGTGGTTTTTGCAGTGGAAAGAGAGAGGAAATCGCATTGCTAGGACCAGCCATTGCCTTTGCTGTGTATTGCATGCATGCTGATTTTGAAAATAAATAATTTCTGAATTATTTATAATTTTGAATGAGAGGATATGATGCAATTCTTGTGGATGAGGATTTAGAGTAGCTGAGGTAAAAGGTAAGTGACTAAGTACCTTTTTGTGGGATAGGAGTGGTTCTGTGTCCAAGTTGGATTATAAATGGCATATGAACATTGTTTCAATTTCCTTTCCCTTTTTCCTGTTGGTTCCATATGCCTTGGCTTGGTTTTGTTTCACTCTTCACTCAAGCTTTTGCTGGACTTGTTTTATGGTCCTTGCTACTGGGGAAAAAAACACATTGTGGCCAGGCTTGAATCAAGCTTGCATGTAAAGTCTGGTATGTGGCTGATTTGGCTTAGTTCCTGAGCGGACTCCATTAGGCTCAGCTCAAGGATTTCATCCTGAGCCTGGTCAGTTAGCTTGACCCAGAAGTCTGTTGCATTTCCAGAGGTCCTGTAAACCCTAGGTGGCCATCCCATCAGTGCTTGATGCTGGTCAACTGGGAGGTGACTGGTGAGAAAAGGAGGAAAAGTGTGGCATGACATCCTCTGTGAAGCTGAGCATCCCCTTCACATTTATGATGTTTGAGATTTTAGTACTGACCCATATTCCTAAATCGGGGAGCTTTACCGTGAGGGCTGCTGACTTGATCTCCTTCGGCTTCATTGTTGAAAACTTGCAAAAGTTCCTGATGTTTGTCTTTGTGTAAAGTGTATCCTTTTCCAACACTTCATTTCCTCAGGTCTTTGGGTTCCTCAGGTCTTTGGGAATCTGTCTCCCAGGATTTCTTTCTTTCATACTCCATTCCCTTCAGGTAATTGGGACATTAGCTAAGGCGGCGGTGAGCCTCAGAATCACCTGGAGGGCTCATTAAACACTGTTTGCTGGTATTATCCCCCATGCCCACCCGAGCTTCTGATTCTGTAGGTCTGGGATGGGCATTGAGAATTTGCATTCTTAAGACACTCTCAGGTGATGCTAATACTCCTGGTCCTTGGTCCAGCATTTCGAGAATGGCTGAGCCATTTTGGTCCATCCGTCCTTGTCAGCCTTGCTTGGTAGTCACTTAAGTTTTTCACTGCAGTGGTTTGAATGATTCTGGTTCTGGTAGTTTTGGAGCTCTGGAGAGGCTGGGAGTCACTTAATGGTAACTTATTCCTAGCTAGGCCCATGGAGAGCATAAATTAGATGCCTCCATTTTAATGGATTTGCTTGCTGCCCTCTCCCATCTGACCCCACCGCCCAGTTCTAAACAGTTTCGTTTATCTGGCACTTCTCTCTGTCTGCTTATCCGCTATACACGCCCAATTCTACCTGTCTCAAATTGAACTCATTAGTTTCTTGCCACAAAAGCTGCTGCCTCTGTATTTCCTGTCTTACTGACATGAACTGAGTTAGCTGCTGAAGCCAGGCACTTGGAGTTCTCTACAACATGTCACTCTTTGTTAGCACCCAGCGCCCCCGCCCCCGCCCCTCAACCCGCCATAACAAACCCAATTAGTCCTTAGATCCTTTGAGTTTGTGTCTCTAAAGTATCCTTGATTTGTTCCTTTCCCTCCAACACCGCTGCCTCTTGGGATTGTTCAAGAGCTTCAAAGGCTGCCTTTCACATTCTCTTCATCTGTTCTCTTAAAGAGCTTTTTAAAACACAAACCTTTTATAGTATTTAAATTCTTACTGTGCTTCTTAGTACCTGTATGATAAGGCTTCCTTACCCTGACTACCTTCGCATTCCCATCTGCCGTTCTTCTTGTCTCTAAATGCGAGGGCCCTAAGACCCTACGGGTGATGTGTAATCCCCTCTCCTTTATTCCTCACATTCCGACCCAGACTGACCTGTTCCCCTTGGCTGCCTGCTTAGCCCCTGCACCTTCAGCTAAAGCTTTCCCTGCCCTGATACTCCTTCCCACCGCCAGTTAGGCATTCCTTTCTTTAAAGTTCCAGAACGCTTTGCAGTTAGCTCTATCGGTCATTTCTGTCTCACCATATTATTTATGTTTACCTTCCTGTCTCCTCTACTAAGTTATAAGCTTCTCCTGGCAGGATTCACGTCTTATTTGGTTCAGAATCTCTGCCCTATGTGGAGGTTGGCTAGAAAGAGCCACGGCTTACCTTTACTGCTGCTGACCCTATCCCAGTGTTCTTAGCACTTTCTATTATGTCTTTGAACAACCCTGTAAAGTAGGTACTGTTACTCTTGCTGTTATGCAGAGAATGAAGTGGAGTTGACTTTTTATAAAGAAGTGAGTAAAGAACCCATGAATGAATGCATTTCTGAAATGCTGACCTGGAGGTTTAGAGCCCAGTTTGGTGTGGAATTTATTGTTTATTCTTTAATAGGAGGTGTGGTGCGCTGGGAAGATTATATCATGTTAATGACTGTATGTGATTTTCAGAGTTAAACAGATATCAGTGCTGTTTATGATACACATCTTATTTGTTCATTTGAGGAGGCGAATCACATCCCTGAGCTGTTTTCTCAAGCTACTGAGACTCTGGCTCGTATTATTGTTTTGTTTTACTTGGTTACTTTCAAACATGTAGTTATTTTCTTTCTCAATTTTTCAAACCTAGGAAACCTTGCAGATCAAGGGAGTGTGAATATCACACAAAAATTAGTAAGTAGGGACATTTGGGACTTAAGGCATAAGACAAAATTGTTTTCACAAGTTTACATGTAGTATTGATTAGAATATGTTTAATTTCATTTCTGTGCATTATTTTCTTTAGTTCCTTATATTCATGAGGAAAAGGCAAATCACTCATTATTCAACCTCTGAGTTACTAGTCTTTAAAATGGAAAAGAGTGAAACCCTCCATGACATTGTCATAGTGGATACCAACCTGTCCTTAACCAAGATATCCTGTTCGACGTGGTGGTGTTGCTTAGCTGCTCAGTCATGTCCAACTCTTTGCAACCCCCATGGACTGTAGCCCGCTAGGCTCCTCTGTCCATGGGATTTCCCAGACAGGAATACTGGAGTAGGTTGCCATTTCCTTCTTCAGGGGATCTTCCCAACCCAGGGATCAAACCCGTGTCTCCTGCTTGGCAGGTAGATTCTTTACCACTGAGCCACCTGGGTTCTACATATAGAACCATGTAATAAGCAGCACTGATATCACTGATGTTATCCCCCGAATCATGAGATGGGCTTTAGTCATTATTTCAGTTCTCAAGTAAAAGGAATTAAGACAGATTTCATAGTCATGAAAGTGAGTTTGTTATGAATTACATGTACATACTATATATCCTTGAGCTTGATCCTTTAAGGTTTTCCATGAATAACACCTCCCCCTGCCCACCCCCCCACCATAATGTTCCTCTGATTTCTTCAGCTTTATGTCATGCTATTCCCCAGGGTTCTGCCACGCTGCAGCTGTTTCCTGAGCAGGTCCCAGGAATCCTAGAGTTCAGCCATCCTAACCTGTCAAAAGCATCCTCAAAGGTCCACCGTAAACACCACTCCCCTGGACAACCTTCCTGATCTCACCCCCCCACCGCCCGACCGGGCCCCTCTGCCACTTTAAAAAAAAAAAAAACGTGTTCTTTATTTGGCTCTATCAGGTCTTAGTTGCCTCAGGTGGGATCTAGTTCCCTGGCCGGGGATTGAACCTGGGCTCCCCCTGGGCTGTCTGTGTTGGGAACGTGGCGTCTTAGCTGCTGGACCACCAGGAAGGTCTCCAATCTGCCACTTCATCTCGGCATTGACTTCTCTGTGCTCTGTGTCCTGGTTAACCTGTCTCATCCCTCTCTTGATCTGCCAGCTGCCCAGGAGCTGCCACTGGCCTCACTGCTCTCCACGCCCCTCCTCCACCCTGGCACAGACTGCCCCAGATGGTTGCTTCTCTTCTGCTGCTGGTCATCTGGACCTGTTCATTCGGGTCTGCCTCCTGCTTGCCCTGGGGATCCCCTCTGAGGCTACCCCTTTTCTCTCCATGACAACAGTTCCTTCAGGAAAGACAGTTATCTCCACCTCTCTTTATCACCTGTCTTGCTGCTGCCAGTGCGGAGACCAGTCCACCCTCTACACTTCAGAGTCTTGTTTTAAACACATCTGGGACTTCCCTAGGGGTCCAATGGGTAAGACTGCCCTTCCACTGAATGGAGGGTCGGGGGGGGTGCAGGTTTCATCCTTGGTTGGGAACTAAGATCCCACATGCTGTGCGTTGCAGCCCCCCAAAAACAAACAAACAAAAACACGTCTGAATTCTCCTTCTCTTGCTTGAAATCTATTTCGCCATTTGATACTGTTCAGAGATACATACACCAGTAATAAAAGTGAAGTTAGACCTTGAACAGTGTGTGCATTGGTGGGGGGGCACCAACTCTTTACACGTTTGAAACTTCTCACGTAACACAGACTTCTGTACCGCCCCCCCACCCCCATATCTGTGGTTCCACATCCATGGATTCAACAAATGCAGATCAGGTAGCACTGTAGGTACTTACTATTGAAAACGATCCAAGTATAAGTGGACCCATGTAGTTCAGATCACATTCAAGGGTTAACCGGGTAAAGAAATACCAGAAAGACAATGAACCCCAAATACAGGGGACGAGGTGGTTCTGAAGGTGAGGGGAGAAGTGTAGTGTTCTTTTATTCCCTAAGCTGAATGGTGGGAACATGTATGTTTACTATGTCCTCTTGTGTGTCTAACGTACTTAATTTTAACAATACACAAAGCTGCCCAAGGTCAAGTGCAGACTTAGCTGAGCCTTCTGGGCTCTGCATGTATAGCTCTTGTTTCCACCTAACCTAACTGCTAGCCTGGGCTGGAAACATTTCTCAGGGTTGAAACATTGTGGCTTTGACTTATGTCTACTGTTACTCTTCCATGGATTCCTTTTCCCATCTGGTCACATACTAATTTCTTCTGTTCTGTATCTCCTTAGATGTTCTCTGACATTCCTTTTTTACCATTTGGAAGAGTTCATTGTCACCTGGTCGGTCTTCTTTTGGTCTCCTCATTCTTTACTGATACGCATCACATTAAATTGTAGCTGTTTGTTCATCTACCTCCCCACAGTTTTGAGCTCTTAGGGGACATGTTTTGTTGATTTATTTATCTTTGGGTTCTTGGTACCCGCTGCAAAGTAGATATTCAATAAGTGCTTGGAATTTTTGAGTCATAGATGTAAGATTAGGGTTTTTAATTGGAAGTAATTTTTTTTTAAAGCATGTCCAAAAAAACTTCAAAGCAAATTGAAGGAAAGAATATCTTGTGGATTCAGTATCAGAAATGTAGACTGTAGACTGAATTGATTTATACATGTGTGTGATAAGTCACTTCAGTTGTGTCTGACTCTTTGCAACCCTGTGGACTGCAGCTTGCCAGGCTCCTCTGTCCATGGGATTCTCCAGGCAAGAATACTGGAGCTGTCGTGACAGTAGTGGGTTGTCATGCTCTCATCCAGGGGATCTTCCCAACCCAGGGATCCATTTATACATGGATTTCTTCAGTCAAACCCATGATTAGTTTTAGACATTATTTCTTCTGCTTTTCCCATTTACCTGATGGTGACAGGGGATAGTGTAATTGTTTTGGCTTGTTCTTATTGTTTAGTCCTTTCCCTCCACGGTCATGGACTGTGCTGATGCTTTCTGTAGCAGTGTCTGAGAGTCTGTGGGAGTCTAGGTGTGGAAGTACATCTGGGCTGTGAAGTGGTACCGCTTGTTGTGAGGGAGACTTCTGCCATCAATGCTACTTGCTCTGGGATAGAGCAGCAACACACCCTTGTAGAGGAGAGGCAGCAGAGTTTATTTTTGCGGCAGACATGTCCCACTGCAGAGCTATAATAACCATAATGAAGGAGGATTATGCTGTATTAGGTTTATGAAGGGTGTACTGGTCTGTTACCAGGGTCAGTGGTGACAGCTCAAGCCAGCAATTAGGTTTCATTAAAGACTCCAGCAGGCAATTAGCATTCGTTTCTGCCAATGAAATCCTATGATCTATTAAGCATATTCTTTTTCATTAGACATTTTGTAAACTGTGCTTTACATGACAGAGGTACACTTTTTTCTTTTTTAAGACATACACACGTCTCCAAATTATCATTTGAAAAATGGGCTTTTAGACTCCCTCTGTTTAATGGCAACCCACTCTAGTATTCTTGCCTGGAGAATCCCAGGGATGGAGGAGCCTAGTGAGCTGCCGTCTGTGGGGTCGCACAGAGTCGGACACGACTGAAGCGACTTAGCAGCAGCAGCAGCAGCAGCAGCATACTAACATTCTGGGTGGATTGTGCTGTTTTAAAGTCTGTACATTTTTAAACGTTCATACAGATTCTTTTATTCAAAGGAAAGGAATTTGTTATGGAATATTATATAATTATGTGATTTATGAGGGGCAAACAGTGTGACTGATGTGAAATGAATTATAATAAAACTCTAAAATAATGAAATGACACCTACCAGTTTTAATTATATTCTCTAGAAAATTATTGTTTTACTTAAGAGGCGTCTAAAAATAAAGGCTGGGAAGGATGATTTGTGCTGTGTTTCAGCTGAGCAGCTGTTTGGTTGTTTTGAAAATGAGGCTTATTTTCCAAGGGGTGGGTTTGGTACAAGTGAATGTTTGATGTAGCTTCATCCTTAGGCATGCGTTTAGGCATTTAAACTTTGCCTGTGAGTATGATGTGATGTTTACACTTACTACATCATGAAAAGAAATTTCCTCCCTCTTCTCTTTGTACCTATTCCCGTCCTTTCTCCTCACTTCTGTCTTCTTCCCTCCCTTCCTTCTTTTGTAATACATTGCCTTCATGAGGAGGACTCTGATAGGTTAACTGGGGCTTCCCTGGTGGCTCAGTGGTAAAAAATCTGCCTCCAATGCAGGAGACATGGGTTCGATCCCTGGGTCGGGAAGATCTCCTGGATGAGAGCATGACAACCCACTGCTGTCATGACAGCTCCAGTATTCTTGCCTGGAAAATCCCATGGACAGAGGAGCCTGGTGGGGCTACAGTCCATAGAGTTGCAAGGAGTTAGACACGACGGAAGTGACTGAGCACAGCACACAGATAGGTTAATCACTGTGTATGTATCAGGGATGATAAAAGGGAGAGCTGCAGAGTACAGCCTGTCAAGCTGGAAACTCGGTGTAAAGGTCCGTATAGATGTCTATTTCCATGAGTTACTTAGGCTATCTTCCTGCTGTTTGATTCTCTTGATTCACTTATCATTTTTCTCGTTTGTGACAGAATGGTAATAGTGGCTCAGCATAGCAGCTTGAGAAGGAAGCTGCTGAGAAGCTACTGGAGAAGGAAATGGCAACCCACTCCTGTATTCTTGGCTAGAGAATTCCATGGACAAAGGGGCATGGCAGGCTACAATCCATGGAGTCACAAAGAGTCAGACACATCTGAGCGACTGTCACTCACTCACTCACAGCAGCTTGAAATCTGTGTACATGAGCATATTAAAGACTCCAAGAAGTCTTGCAGTAAACAAAAAATAGGTTGAATTTATTTAAGGACTTTTTTAAAAGTCAATTTTATGGAACATGTAATCTCAAGGGACATAAATATTATATAAAATACTTTCTAGGAAAATCTCAGTTTAGAAGGTGGCTGTAATAGAGAAGGCTTGTTTGTTGTCTTTAAGAAACCCCATGTCTAAATTAGAGAGTATAATGACTTAGATTATTAACACAAATAAATAAACATTAAAAGTCTTTGTAAGCAGACTAGGCTAACTTTATACTTTTTATTAGTTGAATTTTGGTGCGGGGAGTGGCAATCGGGGGAGAGGCACAGAACAAGAGCAAGTTTAAAATAAAATATCAAGACTTTATTTGCAAACCAACTTTCAAGGAAAGTTGTAGGAATAGTAAACATCTAATTTTATGCATTTGTAATACATAAAGAAGAGTAACGTGCCAATTGGATTTGAGGCCCTACAGCAACCTCACCCTTCAAAGAAAGATCCAGGTATCTTTACTAATCCGTCTAGTAGAGGCCAGAAGCTGTGATTAATATATACACTACCAAAAAATCTTGATTCTCTAAATTTTGGCAGCCAGCCATTTCCCCCACTCCCAGCCCTTATCATTTTGCCTAAAGAAAGCAGTCTGGCTTAGGAGGTATAAACCGTTGAGGGCTGTAGAAATGTCACTGCAATTATTTTATTAATAGCTGCCAGTATGGCAGTTGTTTTGTGTAACTGGGCTTTTAACACAGATGCTGTGACTATCACATGACCAGTTTTTCTCTTCCATGGCCTTTTTATTATCTCTAGCTAATTTGCTCATTATTTCCTTCAGTTTTCCCCACTTTTATTCCTGACCTTTTACGAAGTGGAACTTTCTGTGTGGAAACCCCTTTTCCTCTACAACCTTTCAATTCATAACAATCTTATGAAAGAGAAGTTATTTTTATCTATAGTTTATCTTTGAGACATATAAAAGAGGTTATTAGCTAACGAATCACAACTACCAAGTGGAAGAAGTGGATTTGAGCTCCTTCCACAGCCCAAGTTCTGAACTGCAACCCTAGGAGGTCAGGGACATCTGTTCTTCCCGCCTTCCTCTTTCTTTCCTTTCATCCATTTGTTTAATAAATGTATTTTGATGTTTTTGAAGGTGGGGATGTTTTTCTGAGGTCTTAATCTTTAAAAGACTCAGCAACCATTCAGGTAGCCACTAGGCACATGAGACCAGATGGCATTTGAAATGTGACTAGTATGAGTTGCGATGTGCTGTGTTAAGTACACACCAGATTATTGCAGAATTAGTACGACAACAACAACAAACAATGTTACGTATTTCATTGTAATTTTAAAAAATCGATTACTTGTTGAAATAGTTTTCAGATCTACTGAGTTGAATACAATCTGTTATTAAAATTAATATCTTGTGTTCTGTTTTGCTCTTTAAATGTGACTACTGGAAAATTTTAAATGACCTATGCGGCTTGCATTTGTGGTCCACGTTATGTTTTGAGGACATAAGGAATCCTTGAGGACAGGACTGGTACAGATGGTTATCTAACTAAGCTTGGGAAACCTAACCCCTGAATGATGCCTCAGGGCTGAGGGAACAGTGGATGCAGATGAAAATTAGAAATAGTTTTTGGTGATGGTGAAAAGCAAACTTGATGGTGCCTTAGGATGACCAGCAGAGAGAGGCTAATATTAGCTGGCATTTATTTACTACTTACCACCAGCAAGTACTTGTCAAGCACAAAGTATCTTTTCTATCCTTGTAACAACTCTGTGAAATAAGTGCTCTCATTGGCTTATTTTATAGATGAGAAACCTCAGGCTTAAAATGGCTAAGGCACAAGATCCTATACTAAATACTAGTAAATACTAGTATACTGTGTAAATGCACAGTAAATACTAGTTTACTGTGTAACACCATTGGCATGCAAATTCAAGTACATAAATGATGGAACTCAGTGTCAAATCCAGGCATGAATCCAGCACGTGTACTTGTAACCCTTCTGCATCACTGCCTCTCAAAGGCAAAAGAGAAAACATTACCTGGAATCAATCAGTAACAGTTCCTTGATTCATTCAGTGCCTAGGAAGGACACACATTCCTCTCTGCAGCCCTGGCTGTGGTCATCTTTGAGTTAGGGAATGCAGTACAACCATCGGTGGCATCAAGTTATCAAGAAATGGTGAAGTTATGCTTAGTTTACTCTCTTTACTAATCCAGGGTTGTCTTAATTAGAAAGGTATTTACCACAAATTGATTTTAGAAACTTTTAAGTGTGCTTCAGATTGCTTTTGACTGAGAGACATTGATGAATCTCATAGCAAGTACAGATTATGTAAATATAAGTATTAGATCTTTTTCCTTAGTATAGCTATAATATTTTTTCAAAAATTGGTAGAAGTGTATTTTACAAATCTATTTAATTTTTTAGCCTTTGTTCTTATGTAAACATATTTTTGTAGTTTTATATAAATGCCCTTGCAAATATGCATGTTTTTCATCTTTCTTACTATCTTAATAATGAATGTTATATATCTGCATAGAATTGACATACTGTGAGTTCCTTTTTTTATTGTTGAAAATACATTCATATTTCTTGCTATCTCGTGAAAGAATATAGTGAGAATCTTCACATTAACAGTTTTTTTGAAAGTCTTTACTGAATTTGTTACAATATTGCTTGTTTTATATATTTTGGGGTTTTGGCCCTGAGGCATGTGGGATCTTAACTCCCTGATCAGGGTTCAAACCCCAGCCCCTAGCATGGCGAGGCAAAGTCTTAACCGGTAGACCACCAGGGAAGCCCCACATTAACAGGTTTTAAAACTTACTGCTGAATTTGTTTGATAAATTTCTGTAAGTAACAGTACTTGTTCTAATAAACATGATTCTTGAATCATACAAACGTAGTGGAATTTCAAACAGGTCATAAATAAATTCGGAGGTAGCGCAACTTATTTTCGGGTTAAGTGATGTCTTTTCAGATCTTGCTTTTGCACAGTGTTTGATGACTAGAAAGTGGATCATCCCTGAAAATAGCTCTTGCTTTTGTCTGTTTTTTTGTTTTTGTTTTTTGACAATTCCCTTCCTTGTAGTCTGACAAAAGAATTTGATCAACCCTGAATTCTTACTTTCTAAAACCAATTAACCTTTCACACTAGATTCACTTTTAGCCTAATTGTTCACTAATCTTTATATCATTTAATGCAGAAAAAAGTGTGTTGGATAGAATTACTTCTGTTATAATTATGATCTGTATATATATATATATGTGTATATATATATATTTATATAAGTGAAAGTCGCTCAGTCATGTCCGACTCTTTGTGTCTGAGCCACCAGGGAAGCCCAAGAATATTAGAATGGGTAGCCTACGCCTTCTCCAGTGAATCTTCTCTACCCAGGAATCAAACCAGAGTCTCCTGCATTGCAGGTGGATTCATTACCAGCCGAGCTACCAGGGAAGCCCTATGTTGTTATAAAGGTAGCATTTAAAAGGGAATTAAAGATATATAAGGACCTGCTTTATCAATAAAAATAATCATAAACTTGTTACATCATTCTAAGTTAATTTCTGGTGCTTGTTGGCTTGCCTTATTTTATATAAATGTCTTTGGTAAATGCCTTTTAGTTTCATCTTCTATTTTCTCACAAACATTTTTCAAAAATGTTTTCCTATATCAGCTACTCTATACCTTGCCATATTTTCATGACTGTTGTATTAGTTTTTGATATGGTAACAAAAGAGGTTCTAGCATCTCAGTGGCTTATGACAACATCTATTCCCTGTCTGTGTGATGTGAGTGCTGCGGTGCGCTGTGGCTCCCGGTGGCTTGACGGGGCCTTGGTACCACTCCACATGTCTTCATATCTGGGACCGAGGCTAAAGGTCAGCCCCCATCTGGAGCATGCTGTTCTCATGACTGAGGGCAGGAATAATGTGAGAGGTGTGCAGCCTCATTTACAGCTGCTGAATGGTGGTGGCAGGACTTCCCAGGTGGCACTAGTGAGAAAGAACTTGCCTGATGGTGCAAGAGATGTGAGAGACCCGAGTTCCATCCCTGGGTTGGGAAGATCTCCTGGAGGCGGACATGGCAACCTGCTCCAGTATTCTTGCCTGGGAAATTCCATAGAGGAGCCTGGCAGGCTACAGTCCATGGGACCCCAAAGAGTTGGATGTGACTGAGCTCCTGAGCATGGAGGTGGCAAGTAATGCTGCCTGCTCACGTCTCATTGGCCAAAGTATATCCCATGGCCAAGCCGCAGGCCAGTGAGTTGGAGACCAACACTGGCCTGATTCCCAGGCAAGTCACAGGGATATGGATGGGATACATTATAGGAAGGGAGCAAAGAGTTGGGATCAATAATCTCGTCTTTTATACCATGCTTGACTTAACTGTTCTCTTACGGTTTGGTATTTGGATTTTTTCAACGTTAACAGTTATAAATAGCATTGCAGTCAACATTGTTGAACAAATTGCATTTATTTATCTGCAGAGTATTTTCTTAGAATACAGTTTCCGAAGTAGGCTATCTGGGTCAGAGGGCATGGATTGCTTGTAGATCTTGTTACATATGGCCAGATTGTTCTTTACAAAGGCTATCAGTTTATATAGCAGCATCATCAATATTTAAGTATACAGTTTTCATCATTGCTTATCACTTAATTTTTGTGATTATCAAGGATGGTATTTTAAAACAAAATGTTTAGAACAAATTGTGTTTTCTTTTCTATTAAATTGAATAAAACCAGGGCCACTTGTAATTTCCTTTCCCAGTTTCTGAAGGTCATTGTAAGTAAATACTCATTTGTGTCTTCTGTTTTTCTCAATACACTGTTTCTTAAATATACCTTTATTCTTGCAGTGAAACAAAATGGTGAAAAAAGTAGAAAGAAAGCATATATTTGATTTGAGGTTTTATAACTTTTATCCAAAGCAAATCAGTAATTCTTACTGTGGAACTAGGTAAATGGCTGAACCTACTCAAATTGCCGACTTTTGCTGCATATCTCAGTCTTAGGAGAGGAGATTTGTTTATTGTTCTATTGCCTAACACTGGATGGCTTTAATTCCACGGCATTCAGATTCCCCATGGCCGTATGGTTTTTATAGCAGAAAATACCAATTGAAACTTAAGAACCAGTCTTTCCTACAGTTTCCCCCTCAAGCTGTAAACTAAAACGCTTTATTACCAACTGCATCCTCTCTCTTGGCTTACTTTACAAGTGTCCTGTTGCCTGCTGCTATGCTTGTGCTTGTCTTTAGTTTCTGCTTAGAAATAGTAGTATCTAGACATGCCCATCAGTGTCCTTGGTTATACTTCCTCATGTAAGATCTGATATCTCACAGCCAAGGAAACAAGAGTTGCCAGACAGATAAGAGAAATCCTTAGGCCACTCAATCCAGAGTGCATAGGCAGAATAAGCAGGTGTGTGTGTGTGTGTGTGTGTGTGTGTGTGTGTGTGTGTGTGTTCATGTTTGGATGGGAAATGGTGTGCTGGAATTTGGGGATGATAGGTTTGATTTTGCAACTACCATTGAAGTGCAAATGCCTCCCACCTCATTTAGCAGAGGAATGTTAAAAATCCTCAGAACTGAGAAATTCATTTTCGAGAGAGATGGCCTGGTCAAGCTTGCAAGAAATATTACAGTTCAGTGGGAAACAAGTGTATGTGTGAGCCAGACATCAGTGTGTGAACCAGAGTTTATCTGAACAGTAACAATTGATGCTGATTGCAGAATGTTAAAAGTGTGAGTTATTATTGTGAATAGTAAGACTCAGATTAGTGTTGAAGAAATATTAATTTCAATAGATTTGCCATGAAAGTCTTTGGGTTTTTGTTCCTGAGATGGTTTCCTATTTCACCTTAAGTTCATTTTGTATAGGTCTTCTTGAAATTTGGTACAAATTTCTTTGGAAGATAAGGACCCTTCCTTTATGAAGTTTTGATTTGGTAGTTAAATCTTTTGGGAAAATTGGATTCTAAGGCTCAAAGTAAGGAGAATGAGGATGTTTTACATTAATATAGAGTAAACCAAGTAATCACAGAAGAGGAGCTTTTAAAAATCAGTGTTGTTAAATAGGATACTTGTTTTATATTGAGTGGTGATATATCTGTTGAATTTATATGCAGAAGGTTATTGCTGAACTTTTCTCAAAGGTTGTTGTGCTCATTGTAAATGTTTTCTTAAGATGCTAATAATTTTAAAGACAAAAGAAGTGCTTATCTTTGCAGTGTGTTCCTCTGTTCTGATTTCTGTATTTCAGAGTTGAGGCTAAGGGTGTAGAGGTGAAAGTGAAAGTGTTAGTCCCTCAGTCGTGTCTGACTCTTTGCGACCCCATGGGTTGTAGTCTGCTACACTACTCTGGGGATTCTCTAGGCAAGAATATAGGAGTGGGTAGCCATTCCCTTTTGCAGGGGATCTTCCCCGGGATCGAACCCAGGTCTCCTGCATTGCGGGCAGATCCTTTATGGTCTGAGCCACCAGGAAAGCCCAAGGGTGTAAAATATATGTAAATATAGCTTTTAGGTCTAGGACTGATGGTCCCACTTATGGGTCTCTGTACAGTGTTGCCCCAAATTAGTTAGTGTTATCCTGTTCACTCCTCAGAACGTCTTCCTTTCTCTTCTGTTTTCCTTCCTTCTTAGCCTGTGTGTTGGCCTAAAAGTGGAATCCACTTATATAGTGCTGTGCACTGAATGTGTCCCCCTAAGATTCATATCCTGAAATCCTAACTCCCAGAGGTGATGCTTTTAGAAGTGAACTTTAAAATGCTTAGGTTGTGAGGGTAGAGCCCTTATTAAAGAGATTAGAGCCCTTATTAAAGAAACTCCACACAGTTCCCTAGCCTCTTCTGCCCTCTAAGGATACAATAAGAAGTCTGCAGCTTGGAAGAGGGCCCTCACCCAATCGCGATGACACCCTAATCTCAGAATTCCATTCACCAGAACTGTGAGCAGTAAATTTTTCTTGTTTGTAAACCACCCAGTCTGTGGTATTTTGTTCTAACAGCCCAAATGAACTTGGTCTCATGGCTTAACCCGATGGATGATTGTCAGGCGCAATGTTGTGGTTGTTTACCTAGGAAGACCTGTGACTACTAGACAGTTTTAATATACCTGCATCCAACTGACTGTGTCTTTCACCAGCGTTGAGTGTTCAGTGCTTTTTAGACATGATACAGACTTGGGGTTCTTCTCTCCCATTGTTGGTCATGTAGTACTTAGTACCTATTTGTTGATATCCACAAGGTGCCTGAAGCAGTTTGTAAGGAGGGCAGTGGCAAAAACCATGTTAATTTCCCTCCAGTCTTCTTGCTCCAGGCTCCCCAAAGAAACATAGGCAACATACTCTGTTGCACTGGCGTGCTCAGTTGTCAAATTCAGTTGCATTCTGGGTGGTGGCTACCTTGTGAGTGACCTGTCATCTTCCCCTTGGTGCTTCGAGGACCTTGGTCTCACAAGCACGTACTTCGCCTGTGATCAGGTATCCTTGACTTACAGCTTAGAATCCGCCATCCACGACTGCTATGCTTGTGGGTATCACACTGAAGTCCCATTTTAAAAAACAACCATACTTCAATTCTTTTTCTTGTATTTTTGGCCATGCTGAGTGGCTTGGAAGATCTTAGTTCCCTGACCATTCATCTTTATGTGTACTTTATTGATTTTTTAAAAATGTTGTTTATAGATTTTTTTTTTTTTGGTGGGGGAAGCAATGAAGAGGAAAAAAATGTAAAAAAAAAAAAAAAATCCAGACAGCATTTGTCTGAAAGACTTCAGGATCTGCTTAACTGTATTCCCCAACTACTTTTTAGAATTTTCTGTTGGGTTGATTGTGATTGGCTAAGGATATCTTAGCATGCATTTCTGTGCTACTATGAAATCAGGTCCATTTTTAAACTACTTGAGTATTCAGACTCTCGGATGTGCCTGCTAGAAGGAAATATTGTTATGCCAATAGGAGTTTTTAGTTGATGAAAGGAAATGTTAAAAAAGAAGAATTAAAAGTATAATTACAGTAGTGTTTAAGGGTCATTCTGAACAGGTAGCAGAAGAATCAGTGCGTGTAACAGACTCTGCTTGTTTTATAGCAATAGGTAGAATGATCTATTTCTCTTCATTATAAATTTTTGAGTCCTAAACAGATTTGCCAAAACCCATTAGTCCTTTTGAGTTGAGAGTGAGCAGAGTCCCTTTGAAAGTTTAGCTTCTCAGTATAATTTCTCAGTTGGCATTGGTCATTTCTGGTTGAACTCAAAATCAAGTTCCTTAACCGGCAAAGTCAAAGACCAGACTTGATCTGTAGACAGCCTCTGTTGGCATTGGACAGAAATTTCCAGATATCCTGGGACATGTGATCTGAGTCTTATGTCTTGATCAGGATTTTCCCCCATGAAGGCATGAGGGCGTTCCTCCTGCCCTCTTGGATAATATACACCTTTTTTTTTTTTTTTAGCCTTTCCTGGCTTGTATCTCTGGCTCTTTAATTCTTCATTACTTTCTTCTGATTTTCTATTCTCCCCTCCTGTTCTGTCCCTTTTTTCATCTCTCATTTCTTCCACACATCCCAGGTTTAATATTAAAAAACAAGCAAACAAGACCCTCTAGATTTTCAGATGTCTTACCAGTCAAAAAGCCCAGTTTTCTCTGCTGTGTCTGGGCCAGTCAAGACTGGGTTAAGACCTTGAATATCTTTGTTCCTGGGAGCTGTGCTCAAAGAATTGCTTTTCTACTCAAGTTAGTTCTGTCTCTCTCAAATGAGATGTATCTTTCTAGTGTCTGGGTGGAGAAGGCAATGGCACCCCACTCCATACTCTTGCCTGGAAAATCCCATGGGTGGAGGAGCCTGATGGGCTGTAGTCCATTGGGTCGCTAAGAGTCGGACACAACTGAGCAACTTCACTTTCACTTTTCACTTTCATGCATTGGAGAAGGAAATAGCAACCCTCTCCAGTGTTCTTGCCTGGAGAATCCCAGGGATGGGGGAGCCTGGTGGGAGGCCGTCTATGCAGTCGCATAGAGTCGGACACGACTGAAGCGACTTAGCAGCAGCAGTGTCTGGGTACCTACCTTGAGTTGTTACTAAACAGACTCTCAGGGTAGTCTCCTCATTGTGCATATTTTACATTAAAATGATATTTTCTCATAAATTACTATTTAACCTAGAAAACGGAATAATGACTTCATTGCATGATATTTGAGCTGCTGTTGGTATGTGTACACTCAGCTTGATTTTTGATCACACATATGTCTAAAAAAGCTACTACCCCTTAAAAAGGCAGCACTATTATGAAGTGACTAGCTTGTTACATGAGAGTCCTTAGGTCGTGTAAGATGAAACTACGCTGGGCAGATGTGTAATGGGCTGAGTCCAGTTTGAATTTTTGCAGACTCTCCACTCATCCCCCATCATCACCCATGTGGTCTGAAATTGCTTTCCTGTGCAATTTAAGAAACCCTAGTCCTACTTCTGCCACTGATTAGCTATTTTGGTTTTAGGCAAGTTTCTTAGCCACTCTTAACTCAGTTTCTTTGTCTTCATCATGAGTTTGTTGACCTAGTAGAGCATGATTTCTCAGGTTCCTGGTTTCACACTTCTCTGAAAATTCAATAGTTCTGGAAACCTTTTTGTTTTAACTCTGTGGTTGAGTTTGTGGTCAGAGCAAAGGAGAGCTCTGCTATTACTCTTCTCAGAAGAAACTACTAGTTGCCCCATTTATTTTTGTCCAGGAAAAGATTCAACTAGCATATTTAAGTGTAAAACTTTTTTGCAGTGATGGTTAATTTTATTTGAATGAATCTGTGGCGTTTCTCTTCGATCCTTCCCATAAAAAATGGGGTTATCCTGTATGCTATATATGAACTTACTCCTTTTATTTAGATCGATACTAATTTTGTTTGAATATATTTTCAGAGTTTCACCCTGGTCATTGAGGTCATTTTAGATAGTATTAGGTATTTTCCTGTCAAAGCTTGGAAATCAGGGGGGTAAAAGGATGAGTAGAATTTAGCAGAAGTGTCTTTGTATTGTGGAAAAGGATTCCAAATCTTGGAGATTAGTGCTGACCATTGTTACCATGTAGGTCTTAGAGTGTTTGTGGGTTGCTGTATGTTACATATGTGCCTGTTTGGCATCTCCTGGGCTGTGATGCTTTTGAACTGTGGTGCTGGAGAAGACTCTTGAGAGTCCCTTGGACTGTAAGGAGATCCAGCCAGTCCATCCTAAAGGAGATCAGTCCTGGGTGTTCACTGGAAGGACTGATGCTGAAGCTGAAACTCCAATACTTTGGCCACCTCATGCGAAGAGTTGACTTATTGGAAAAGACCCTGATGCTGGGAGGAATTGGGGGCAGGAAGAGAAGGGGACAACAGAGGATGAGATGGTTGGATGGCATCACCGACTTAATGGACGTGAGTTTGAGTGAACTCCAGGAGATGGTGATGGACAGGGAGGCCTGGCGTGCTGCGATTCACGGGGTCGCAAAGAGTTGGACACGACTGAACTGAACTGAACTGAGCTGAGCTGTGAGTTGTCTTCTTTTGGGAGTTGCAACATCGTCTCCGAGGGTTTTAGGTTTCCTGATGCCCTCCAGGGTAGATTTCTTTATAGCATACACTTATTACATTGATTTGTTTTCAGAATTTCATCACTTATTTTGAAATACTTTAAGACATTCAGGGTGTTTCAAATTCCAGGCTGGAAATCTAGTCTAGAAAGCAGTAGGTGGTGGATAAGAGAGACAAGACAAGATTGGGAGGTGGGTCAGTGATTTCCAAACAGAGCCGAAACTGATGTATAGAAGTTGCTGGGTAACAGTAGTCTGAAAAAATAGAGTTCATAGTATATATGCGATATTTTCTCCCTATTTTGTTTTCAGTCCTTTCATATTTTTAAAAGCACATCTTGTGTTGCTTACTTTCCACTTTAAGTGATTGGATTTTAATGTAATCAGAGTATTGTTTTTTTCATCACACATACACAGAGTTTTGTTTATTGATACAAATTGCAATTCTTTCACTTTTGCTGCTTTGAAACATGCATCCTATTTCAACTTCTAAGCCCATTTTATCAAGAATTGATTCCGAAAATTTGTGTGTAAATCAATTAGCCCAGAACCAGGAATTGATTTTCCTATGGAAAGATATTAAAATTGATCCTAAGTTCTCAGCTCCCTGGAGAAAAAGTCTCTTGTGTTGTGTATTTTAGAAGAAGCTCATTTTTTAAATACTATTTTAGTGCATAAAGTGACTCCTATGTCTTTGCCCAGTAACAGGAGTCAGCAGGCTGGTGGGCAGCTGCTACAGGAGGAAGGACTCTGGACTTCACAGTGGTGCTCTTGGGGGCAGCTGCCTGGGGATTGCTGCTGGACCCCTAGGCTCCCTTACCCCTGGGCCCCTTCATAGAAACTGCCTTCAGAGCCCCCAGCTGTCAAATCCATGAAGCCAGTTAAAGTTATTACTCTGGGTTCATTCCTCATTAGGAAAGACTACCGATAAGGGATGTACAAGGAAAATGGGAAGATAGGAGAGGGGCAGGCAGATGTGCTTCGATGAGAGATTATGTTGACCTTTGCTTACAAGGTCCAAGGTCACTGCCCTCTGTAAAGTTGGGTCATGCCTGTCCCTATAGATCCTGCACTGTGAAAAAATCAGGATCATTCAAGAATTAATAACATATTAGTCTCCTGTATGCTTAGATGCCTCAGAAGTACGATGGAGTCAAGTCAGAATAATTTTCATTATTTTGGCAATTAACTCCTGACCACTATTGTAATAAAAAAAATCTTATGCTGGTATTTCCCTGCTGCTTAACTGGTCTAGATGGATGTGAGAGTTGGACTATAAAGAAAGCTGAGCGCAGAAGATTTGCTGCTTTTGAACTGTGGTGTTGGAGAAGACTCTTGAGAGTCCCTTGGACTGCAAGGAGATCCAACCAGTCCATCCTAAAGGAGATCAGTCCTGGGTGTTTATTGGAAGGACTGATGTTGAAACTGAAGCTCCAGTACTTTGGCCACATGATGTGAAGAGCTGACTCATTTGAAAAGACCCTGATGCTGGAAGAGATTGAGGGCAAGAGGAGAAGGGAACGACAGAGGATGAGATGGTTGGATGGCATCACCAACTCAATGGACATGAGTTTGGGTAAACTCCAGGAGTTGGTGATGGACAGGGAGACCTGGCATGCTGTGGTTCATGGGGTCGCAAAGAGTCGGACATGACTGAGTGACTGAACTGAACTGAACTAACTGGTCTATTGGTGGCTGCTTTTTCCTTTTGTCTTATCTTGCCAGTATTTTAAATGTAATTGATATCACTGGCAGTTATTAAGTGTTAAGCATTAAGTTGCACGTTAAATCATTAAAAATGCCATGGCATTTATTTTCACAACTGGTGATCTTTTGTTTACAAGTGCAGGTTTTTTTTTTTTTTTTTACAACGTTCTTGCTATTTTTTTCTTCTGGTGGTCTTCATTTATACTTTCCAATGTCCTTTATTTAAAATAGCCTGAAGTCTGCTAACTGTACTTCTTTTTTTAATGATTTTTTTATTTTATTACTATTATTATTATTACTTTACAATATTGTATTGGTTTTGCCATACATCAACATGAATCCACCATAGGGTGTACATGTGTTCCCAATCGTAGGCAACCTCTTCCATTTAGCACCATTTGGTTTAGACTCATGGAATGTTAGCTATTTTTTATGCTGGTTTGAGCCAAATGTAATTAGGAAAGCAAGTTTGTTTCGGAATTTGATATAAACCATGCAGCACAGGCATTCTTGCTTACATTCTACTGATTTGGGATGTTTGCTTGTTCCTCTTCTGAACATAGAGAATCGAGTCTCTGGAATTGGCTGACTCTTTTGCAAGTTATCCTTTTTGAAAAGGAGGCCAGGTGGCGCAGTGCTAAAGAATCTGCCTGCAATGAAGGAAACATGAGAAATGTGGGTTCGATCCCTGGGTTGGGAAGATCCCCTGGAGGAGGAAATGGCAACCCACTCCAGTATTCTTGCCTAGGAAGTTCCATGGACAGAGGAGCCTGGCAGCCTACAGTCCATGGGGTTGTAAAGAGTTGGATGCAACTGAGCATGCACACTGGCTATTTAAAGCTTGCCTTGAAAAAAAAAAAAAAATAAATAAAGCTTGCCTTGGCAGAGATTGTTATCACAGACTCTGCAACCCAGTTGGCAATTGTGTATTTAATTACAACTACTTTTGAACATTTCAGTTGCCATAATACTGATATGAAATCACTCATACTTGTGAAAAAATGATTTAAGAAGTTTCTGATTTATGTTTTCTTGTAAATTAAATAAAAACAAAGGGAAAATATTGTGAAACATGGTGGTTTTAGGTGCCTTTGACAAACAACTAGGAGAACATAATTAGGGGGTCAATATTGCCCATATTCCTAACTGTTTATGTTACCTCTTTGGATACATCTTTTATTGAAGTCCTTTAGTTTTTTCTTGTTTGTATTTATTTATGCTGTCCTCAATTTAGTACTTGTATATGCTTTTCTTACTTGACAATTTTAATTGTGTTAGTTGTTTTGTAGGAATTTCTTTTGTATAACCTGGGCCAGAATAGGTAGCTAAGAAGTTCTTTTTGCCACTGATTAAGGGACTATCAAATACTTTCTGAAAGGAATATACATGTGTATGCATTTATATGAAAAGTCTTTTTATTTACTCTGTTAACATGTCGTATCGGAGAAGGCAGTGGCACTCCACTCCAGTACTCTTGCCTGGAAAATCCCATGGACAGAAGAGCCTGGTGGGCTGCAGTCCCTGGGGTCGCTAAGAGTGGGACACGACTCAGCGACTTCACTTTCACTTTTCACTTTCATGCATTGGAAAAGGAAATGGCAACCCACTCCAGTGTTCTTGCCTGGAGAATCCCAGGGACGGGGGAGCCTGGTGAGCTGCCATCTATGGGGTCGCACAGAGTCGAACACGACTGAAGCAACTTAACAACAGCAGCAGCAGCAGCAACATGTCGTATGTCTCATGGACCACGTACTAATTGATGCCTTTTCACCAAAACTTGAAACAAACATGCATTTATCTCTCTCTTTTTCTTTAAACTGCCACTTGCAAAGATAAATTTTATTCTCTATGTAGGAAAACAAATGACTCTTTCCCTAAAATTCCCTCTGTGAAATGGAATGTGGACCCAGCAGCCACTGTGAATCTGTTTTATTTTTCCCTTGTGTTATATAAAGCAAGGAAGGCATTTTAGCCCCTTTAAGGAGATACTGGCCTGCGGTAAATAACAATTTAGTCCAGGTGGGTAGAAAAGAATGCTTATGACATTCTTTTCATCGGCTCCATGTGTAACCTCCAAGCAGGAGGTCAGGCAGTAAAACATTTGAGTGAACTGGTGAAATGTTTTGTATTTATTTACAAGGCTCTTAATCACAAGACTGATCCCAATAAACTCAACAAGTCAAAGTGATGGAGGAAAGTATATGAGGCATGCAGAACAGTAAAAGTGGGGAGGGGACGGGGGTCTTCAGACTGACTACATTTAGCCTGCCCTTCTGTTCCTGCTGTGGAATGATGGCCGTCAGAGTCTCTGGTGCAGCGGTCATGGGTAAATTTGATGAAGAATGCAGTTATACCCATTCTGTCCCCACCTGCTGCTGAACTACTTGGCAGTTTGCTTTTAAGGTTCCAGACGTCTTGAAGTAGTTGAATTCTCTTTTGCAAAAGTCCTCAATTTTTTTTTTTAACCTTCTCTGCCCCAAGTCTGTCTGTCTTTGTTCCTAGGGTATTCTGCATTTTCTGTGGCGCTGGGGTTGATGACTTGATTTCATTGCTTATTACAGCCTGATTGAAAGCAAAAAACATTCAAATACCTTCTTTTGGAAAAAAATCCATTGATTTTTGACTGTGCTGGGTCTTCCTTGCTGCACTCAGGCTTCCTCTAGCTGCAGCTCGGGGGCGTCTCCCTCGTTGCAGCGTGCGGGCGTCTCGTTGCGGTGGCTTCCCTTGTTGCAGAGCGCAGGCTCTGGAGCTCGAACTCAGTAGTTGTGGTGCATGAGCTTAGTTGCCCCGCGGCATGTGGAATCTTCCAGAGCAGGATCTGAAGCTGTGTTCACTGCATTGGCAGGTAGAGTCTTGACCACTCGACAATCAGGGAAGTCCCCAGCTCCCTTCTAAGTTCTATCATTTAAGGTTATTGTATTTTAAAAAAGTTGTTTGGATGTACTTGTAGATTATTCAGAAAAGGGAAGTGGACAGTGCCTCTAGATAAGCAGTCCCTAACATTTTCTACCCAGAAGGCCGATCACATAGTGAGCTCTGGGGTCACAGACGCATCCTCCTTGTCTTTCTTGTGGCCTGTTCACATTTTGTCATGGCAGTGTCGCCAAATGATGGGCAAGGCTGTAATCCATACCTGACAGCTCTGCTTTCTTTATCTCAAAAGATTTCATGAGGTGGGAGGGTTCAACCCTTTTTGAATATTAATAATCCAAATGAATGTGAAAGAACCTTCATTTTATATGCTACTGGAAAAACAGTTGAGACAAGCATTTCTCTCACCCAGCAGAAGTCTAGGCAGAATAGATACAATGAGTAAATTAGAACAATTTAGTGTTAGCCTGTTAGACAAATAAGAGTGCTTTGGTATCTGGAATAAGATTTTGCCAGTTTTTGGACATTTCGTTTTTCAAACTGACTCTGCAATATATTAATGAATATTTGGCAGTTACTTCAGTATTTTATGGACCAGCAAACATTGAGGACTGACTGTGTTGTGGGTATGATGCAGGGACTATGAGAATGAGGAAGGTGCTTCTAGCTGGAGTGGGGATGGAGACTAGACCAGAATCAGCCAACTTTACTAGAATGGTAAGAACCTGGTACAGGAATGCAGTTGATGCTGCTCTCGGAACACGCTTCCCACTTGCTTCTTGAGAGATTTTTTTAAAATTTATTTTTAATTGGATGATAATTGCTTTACAATATTGTGTTGGTTTCTGATATACATCAACATGAATCAGTCATAGGTATACATATGTCCCCTCCCTCATGAACCTCCCTCCCACCTCCCACACCATCCCACCCCTCTAGGTTGTGATTTTTTTTTTTCATTTGGGGGGGAGTAGTTTGCAGCAACCATTTCTGGAATATGAAATAGAATATAGGCCAGGCATTTTTAGGACATTTTCATCAGGTTACCATTTATGTTTTTCTTTGTTGTTGTTTGTAGTTTAGCTTTTTCATTTTTCCTCTTTATTCAGTATAGTTGATTCTAACTTAAAATAGAATGCAAAGTGTTGTCTAGAGGTAGAGCAGGTAACAGGCAATTCTGTCATTTCCTTATATTTTTTCCCCACTTGGATCCAGCTGATCCTTGTGTCCAGTGGGATTTTAGTTGATTTAGATGCTGTCTCTTGAGCCAGGAACTCAAGAGAAACCATAGGAATCTATTTTTGAAGCTTCGTCCTCTCTGTATGAATAAATTACTTATCATTATCTCCTGCTTTTTATTCTTTGTGAAAGAAATGAAAAGAGAACTGGAGGCAGGGAGAGAAAAGAAGGAAAGCAAAGAGACTTATAATATATGCAAAACATAATAAAATCCTCTAAAGAAGGAACTTAAAATTCATCATCTATAATAATGGATAATGGACAAGAGTAGTGTTCTAGACAAAAGAACTTATATTTGGAATAGGTCATGGAATACAACATTTACTCTATTTAATGACTTTTATGAACAAAGGGCTTCCCTGGTGGCTCAGACGGTAAAGAATGTGCCTGCAATGCAGGAGACCTGGGTTCCCTCCCTGAGTTGGGAAGAATACTGGAGTGGGCATGGCAACTCACCGTAGTATTCTTGCCTGGAGAATTCCATGGACAGAGGAGCTTGGCTGCAGTCCATGGGGTCACATGGAGTCAGTCGCGACTGAGTGACTAAGCACAGCACATGAACAAAGAAGTGAAATAAAATATTGTTGTTCTGGGAAATAATTTACCAACGTCTAAAGGAGATTGTCCTGAATCTGGCTGGGACATCTATTATTAGTCCTGGCGAATAGAGGCTACTGTCTTGGATATGCTGGAGTCATCTTTTCATTGGGTTGAAATCTCTCTAACATTTCTACATGACATCAGTTCAGTTCAGTTCAGTCGCGCAGTCGTGTCCGACTCTTTGCGACCCCATGAATCACAGCATGCCAGGCCTCCCTGTCCATCACCATCTCCCGGAGTTCACTCAGACTCACGTCCATCAAGTCAGTGATGCCATCCAGCCATCTCATCCTCTGTTGTCTCCTTCTCCTCCTGCCCCCAATTCCTCCCAGCATCAGGGTCTTTTCTAATAAGTCAGCTCTTCGCATGAGGTGGCCAAAGTACTGGAGTTTCAGCTTTAGCACCATTCCTTCCAAAGAACACCCAGGGCTGATCTCCTTTAGAATGGACTGGTTGGACCTCCTTGCAATCCAAGGGACTCTCAAGAGTCTTCTCCAACACCACACTTCAAAAGCATCAGTTCTTCGGTGCTCAACTTTCTTCACAGTCCAACTCTCACATCCATACATGACCACTGGAAAAACCATAGCCTTGACTAGACGGACATTTGTTGGCAAAGTAATGTCTCTGCTTTTGAATGTGCTATCTGGGTTGGTCATAACTTTCCTTCCAAGGAGTAAGCGTCTTTTAATTTCATGGCTGCAATCACCATCTGCAGTGATTTTGGAGCCCCCCAAAATAAAGTCTGACACTGTTTCCACTGTTTCCCCATCTACTTCCCATGAAGTGATGGGACCAGATGCCATGATCTTCATTTTCTGAATGTTGAGCTTTAAGCCAACTTTTTCACTCTCCTCTTTTCTCTATTCTCCCCCCAAATGATAATTTCATCCTTGGGTAAAGAAGTCCATCATGGCTGGGTTTTCAGGTCCCTCCTTTGATGAACACTTATTGTTTACTGTGTGCTAGGTGAAGTCACCGTGATAGTTGAGGGATTGTGAGAAGAAAACAAAGCATAATTCCTTTTTTAGAGACTTTTATTATAAGTTTTAGATGTTTTAAGCCTCTTTTCTTCCTTCCTCTCCTTGCCTTCAGTTTTTGTTTTCGTTTTGTTTGTTTTTATTGTTTTAAAATATTCGTTAATTTATGGTTGCACAGGGTCTTCCTGGCCACACTTGGGCTTTTTCTACACTTGTGGCTTGGGGGCTACTCCTTGGTTGCAGCCTGGTGGCTTCTTATTGAAGTGGCTTCTCTTGTTGCAGAGCGTAGGCTCTAGGGCTTTTGGGCTTCAGTAGTTGCGGTGCGTATGTTCAGTTGCCCCTTGGCATGAAGAATCTTCTCAGGTTCTAGAGATTAAACCCATGTCCCCTGCGTTGGCAGGTAAATTCTTAACCACTGGACTGCTAGGGAAGTCCTATTTGTTTGTGTTTTGTGTCCCTTTCCGTTTTATCTGAGAAGAAAGACTGTTTCACCTTGCTGGTGTGTTCTTGCCTCTTTTCATTTATGGCTCCTGGTTAGTGCTCTCATAAGATTTTCAGATGTGTGTGTGTGTTGAGTGACATTTCTTTCCTGAACTGTTTTCTCCATTTTTCTGAGGAAGGCTGCTAACCTGTTCTAGCAGCAGCATTTCTCAAGCACCTTCAGATTCAACGTTTGGGCTGACTTTTGTCTTAACTAGTCTTAATCTTCATGGCTGGTGTTCTGCTGAGATATAGTTGAGGAAGAGGTCTCCTTCTCCATCTAGGGTCCTTAGGATCTGGTGCAGTAATGAGTTAGGAAGGCCCTGCTGAACTCAGGCATGCAGTAACGTTGTAGTGGATGCATACAATCTGGGGAAAAACTTTTGCAGTCCACCTCCCAGGCTTTTGCAGGAACAAAGTAGAAAGAAGAAGACACGCAGAGTTGATGATTGCTTAATAAATGCCGTGAATAAGATGTGACGCTTAGAGGCAGAACTGATTGAATTTGCCTGGACGACATGAGGCAATCTTAGCAGATGAAAGAGGTGGGTCAGGAGGAATTGTAGGATGTACTTGTTGGGAAGAGAAGAAAGAATGTCTCCAGGAAGAGAGAAAACAGGAGCTGAAAGACTGGTGGAGTGGGGATACCTTGAATGCAGGGCATGTTCAGGAAGCCAGGAGTCCAGAATGTGTTTTTCTTAGGGTAAGTAGGGTGAGGTGGGGTGGGAAATGGAAATTGATTTCAGTCTGGGTTTTGATGGTAACCCAAGAATTGTGTATGACTTTTCTCTTTGGAAAGATAAGAATTTTCCTGGATGGGCCCCTTAGGACTTGCCAGTGTCACTGACTTTCTTTTTTTCTTGTTTCCAAGTCAGTCCTTTGTTTTCAAACATAAATTGCCTATCTATTCCCATTTGATTCTGTCCCCGGAGAAAATACATATTTACAGTCCTGGTAGCAATGTGGATTGCCTGGGTAAGCTTTTAGGAGTAGGTAACGTCAAACATACCTTACCAAGGCACATTTTGTATTTGTCTTGCTCTGGTGATAATCTGGCGAGAATGATGGCCAGCCGGAAAGTCAGCATATCTTAATAAACCATCTGTTTTACAGGAATGCTGGGGTTCTGGCAAAGGTCATATCTGCCTGGCATACATTTTATAGTGATGACTCTTTTGAACTTGTTTGGGTGGCGACAGAAGTGTGTGTCTCCGGTCTCGGTCGTCCTTGCAAAGGGTAGTCTGAAGTCCTGTGAATTACTCTTCAGTTCGTTTGCATCCCTCAGCCTCTCACACTGTGAGCCTGAAAAACCAAACAAAAAGCATCAAACGGAAATTATTTCTACCATCTCACTACTGTGGCGTCAGAAGTGGGTGGTAGCGAAGGATGAAGAAACTGGAGAGATTACGTGTTCTCTCTTTTTATTTGGCTGCACCAGATTGTGGCCGTGGCCCTTGGGATCGTGAGTCTTTGTTGCGGCATGTGGGATCTAGTTCTCCAACCAGGGATCCAGCCTAGGCCCCCGGCACTGAGAGTGTGGAGTGCTGGTCACTGGACCGCCTGGGACGTCCCTGTGTGTTGTTTTGTGGCTGGGTTTGTCAGCTGTGCGTGTGCCAATGTGTGTGTGTGCAGTCGCTCAACTGTGTCTGACTCTCTCAGACCCCGTGGACTGTAGCCCACCAGGCTCCTCTATCCATGGGATTTCCCAGCCAAGAATACTGGAGTGGGTTACCATTTCCTACGAAGGGGATATTCCCAACCCAGGGATTGGACCCGCGTCTCTTGTGTCTTCTGCCCTGGCAGGTGGATTCTTTACACTGCGCCACCTGGGAGGCCTGAGTGTGCCAATAGGGGGATTTCCCTTGAGAACGTGGGCATAGGGTGAGCCCAGCTCCTCTGAGATGAGGTGGAGATGTACTTCCTGCTTTTGTGGTTTGGCAGGAGGGGTTCAGGAGAATGATACCCAGATATTGGGAGTTTCTTTAAAAAGTTGGCTACCACCCTCTTTATCAGATATAGGACAAGGCCTAGTGAAAGTATCAGCCCAATTGCAGTTTGGCCAGAAAGGCCGTATTTGCCAAATGTTACTGTTCCAAGGGCAGTGATATAGCAAGACATTTCCGGAGAGAGGGAAGGAAAGAGGAAATTCCATGTTGTGGGATTAAAAATGGAGAGAGTATGCTGAAGATAGTTTCTAAAAGCTCAAATAGTGTATATGTTTTTTATTGTCTTTTAATCCCTGAGGTAAGGCTTTTTCTGCTTATGGAGGGATCTTTCTGCACTCTTGAAGAGCTGACTATTGAGAAGGCATTGAAGTGATGCCATTCCCTGGGCACGTTGTCATTTTGATGAGGTGGAAATGTGTTGGAAGGAAAGGATTCTTTTCTTGCTATTTCTGCCTCTCCATGGTGTAGAGAGAGCTATGGTTGACTGGAGGGGAGTCACTGCCAGGAGACTAAACAGGGTTAAGAGGGCTCCTGCTCAGTCTGTGACTTACACTAAGCCTCTAGGGCCTTTTCTGGTGTTCAGGCTGAGCTTGGGATGCTGCCGTGTGAGGGCCTGAGGGTGCACAGCTTGTCTCTTTCGGAGTCCTGAATGTGTGGCTTTGTGCGCAGTGCAGCAGTTGGTGAGCGGATGTGGGGGGTGGTGACTGCTGGATCAAATGATGGAGTAGACATACATTGGTATTTCATCACACTCCCAGATTTGCTCACCTGGGGGCTCGTTAAACCTAGTTTCCTGCTTGGAGTTCCCCGGTGGCCTGGTGCTTAGGATTCCAGGCTTTTACTGCCATGGCCTGGGCTCAATCCCTAGTCAGGGAACCGAGATTCTGAAAATCATGCTTATCAGCCAGGAAAAAAAAGAAAAAAAGAGAAAACCAAAAAAGTAGGTTCCTGCAAGGAACCCTGGACATGGGGAATCACACTCTTTAGTGAAGCCTTGGAATCTGCATAACAAATTCCTTAGGTGGCTTTTCACTTGGGAAATTGCTGGTTCCTAGTTGCCTATCTGCAACAGCTCTAAGTTCATTTAGTAGCTTGGAAAAGTCTTCCCCCCAATTATCCAGCTTTGGGGAAGGAGTGTGAGTGGCCCAGAGTGGTTCTGATATATCAACAGGACTCATATGTGCTGCGCATTCTAAACTCAGGGTCACCTGATGATATTTTGCAGAGAGCTTGGGAGTCTATTTCAGGAGCTAGGTTTATTGCCCTTTAAAATGTGGTATTTTCCCCTGTTTAAGAACAATTTAAGACTGTTAATTTGCTCCCTGGGGTTACAGGTTGAATATGCTTGCTGTTCTGGAATTTGTAGCCTGGGCTTGGCCAGATGGTAAAAGACCACCTGATTTTCCTAAATCAGCTCTCAAAATTATCCTCCTGAATATTCATTGGAAAAACTGATGCTGAAGCGCCAATACTTTGGCCACCTGATGCGAAGAACTGACTCATTAGAAAAGACCCTGATGCTGGGAAAGATTGAAGGCAGGAGGAGAAGGGGTCGACAGGGGATGAGATGGTTGGATGGCATCACCAACTCAATGGACATGAGCTTGAACAGACTCCAGGAGTTTTTGGTGATGGACAGGGAAGCCTGGCACGCTGCAGTCTTTGCAGTGGTAGTAAAGAGTCTGACACGACTGAGTAACCGAACTGATAAAATAAAAACAGGAGAGAAAAGAGAAAAATTGTTGGCCTAGGAGTGGTGCAGGGGAGGAGTCTTTCACAACTGGATGGGTCCTAGAATTTCCTGCATGTTTTAGTTGTTTTCCTTGCCATAATAAGGATGGTGATGGTGACGAGAGTAATAACACACACACACACAATAAAAATAGCAAGTATTTAATGAGGACTTACTCTGTGCCAAGCATTGTTCCCCACGCTTTGCATACCTTGTCTCATCTAATTTCTGTGACAATCCTATGAAGTAAATATTTACACTTCATTTTACAGATGAGGCAACTGAGTAACAGTGATTAGCTCAAGTTGCATAGCTAGTGGTGGCACATATGGAATTCAGACTCTGTGAAGTCTGACTTCAGGTGCAAAATCCAGTGCAGATTATAGATTCTGTGCCTCTAGGGCAAGGCAGGAAAAATGAATGAAGGGAGCAGAGCTACAGTCACATAGGGGGCAGTGGGGACCACAGCCAAACCAGAGTCCTTGCCTGTCAATGCAGTAGCCACTGCAGTCCCACCTCCTTGGTGCTAGGCTGAAATCCAGGCCATTGCTGTCAAATTTTTTGTTTTTTTCATGAGCTAATGGTATCTGTATTTTTGTGGTGAGATATCTTGATTTCTGGGCTTTCCAGGTGGCACTAATGGTACTTAAAGAACCTGCCTGCTAGTGCAGGAGACGTAAGAGACATGGGTTCCATCCTTGACTTGGGAAGATCCCCTGGAGGAGGGCATGTCAACCCACTCCAGTATTCTTGCCTGGAGAATCCCATGGATGTATGAGCCTGGTGGCCTACAGTCCAAAAGGTCACGAAGAGTCAGACTTGACTGAAGTGACTTAACACACACACACACATCTTGGTTTTTAAATAGGGGCAACAAATTCAGATTCTAAAATAAAAGTATCTCGGTCGAACAGAACAACAGAATGTAAACAAGATCTTTAATCTGTTGTGTGTACTGCCATATTCGCAGCTTTAAGAACAGTGCCTGGCATAGAGTAGGTAAAGAAGGAAAAGTTGAAGTGACGGTGAACTTTTTGTTTTTCCCCAGAAAACTGAACCATCTCATAGTGGCAGAGCTTAGTGTATTTAGAAAGGATGGATAAACTGAAGTAGCCACATAAGAAACGTAAATGAATGATCTTTCCTTGTGCTGCATAGCTAGTTGGTAATGATTGAACAAATTTGATGGAATCAACGTGGTGAAGTGTTAGACGCTCAGTCATGTCCTGCTCTTTGCAACCCCATGGTCTGGAGCCCACCAGGCTCCTCTGTCCATGGAATTTTCCAGGTAAGATTACTGGAGTGGGTTACTATGCCCTCTTCCAGGGGATCTTCCTGACCCAGGGATCAAACTCGGGTCTCCTGCATTGTAGCTGGATTCTTTACTGTGAAAATAGTGGTAAAGTCTAAAACTCTCAAATCCCAGAGAAGACTAAATTTAAGTCTGTGACAGCTAATTTGTAGTTTCAGGGTTAAAAGGTGTTATGTACACCTCTTGAGATTTTCATTCTAGAATTTAATATTACAGAGTGAACCTCTCTTGACTCAGGATTAATTGAAAAAAGGTACATATGTTAAGAGGTCTTAACTTCTGAGATTTTCTTTATTGATAGAGCATTGCTGTGGGATTAACCATATCTGCAGCCTTAGAAACAGGAGGCATTCCTGCCTTTTCACTGTCTGGTTCACAGACATGAAGGCTGGGAAGGATTGTCAAGGCTTTTGTGAGGCAGTCGGTTAATGGTTAACTCCTGCAGCATGCCAGACATAACACCTAATCTTTGATGAGACCTACAGCTCAGAATGACTAATGGTTAACCATTCCTTACCTTTGACTCAGACCATCTACCATCCATAGTTTGTTCTCTTAAATATGTGAGACTGTGAAGGGTTTTTTCTTTCTTTCGCAAATAAAATTTACATCGCACAGACATTTTATGACTCATTCCTTGCAAAGAAAGCAGGTGCTATGAATAGTTTGGTGTTTTTTTTCGGGACTAGCAGAATGATTGCTTCTGAGTTTTTAGTTAACTCTATCACAGCTGTGTCGCCAGAGATCCATCTCAAAGGGCCCTTTCCTCAGTGCAAAATATGAAAAAAAATAGTGCTGGTGTGAGCAGATGGTGTGAGCAGTGCTGGTGTGTCTTTTTGTCTGCTGTGCTGCGTATGATGGTGAGACTTTCTTATTGACGGTGACCAGTCATCTGGACTGAAAAAGGTGAAAAATAAAAGCAAACAAAGAAAGACAGGGAAGCCTGGCATGCTGCAGTCCGTAGGGTCACGAAGAATCTGATGCGACTTAGCTACTGAACGACAACAGCAAAGAAGCAAAGAGAAGTTTGAGGCCTCCGTCTCCTCACAGGGTTTGTTTGAGTTGGGTTGGACAAGGAGTCAGCCCCCTCACTGCTGGTTACTGAGTGGTGGGCACCAGACAGAATCCCTGTTCCATGATGAGAAGTTTCAGATCTACCATGTGTTATGTCCAGCTGAAGCTTTTGGTGCTCTTGCCTACTTAAGAGCAATCTATAAACATTAGAAAGAGTCTTTATCTTTAAAAAGAAAAAATGAACCTGGGCTGAAGATTAGTTTTTGCCAGTTCTGAGAAGTTGATCCTTAGTGGTTAATGGTTCCATAGTCATTATCATCAGGGTCCTGGTTTCCTTTCTTAGTAACCTTGCTAAGCAGTTGTTCTTAATTTCCCCTCTGCAGTTTGTGTGCTGTCTGAGCTGAGGATGCATGGCTGACATGACCAGCGTCTGTCTGGCTTGGATTTACTCCTGAGAGCTCGTTGTCATGTCATGTGCTCAGTTGTGTCCAAATCTTTGCGACCCTGTGGACTGTGACCACCAGGCTCCTCTGTCCTTGGGATTTCCCAGGCAAGAATACTGGAGTGGGTTGCCATTTCCTATGAAGGGGATCTTCCCCACCCAGGGATCAAACCCATGTCTCCTGTATCTCCTGCATTATAGGCAGATTCTTTACTTGCTGAGCCATTGAGAAAGCCCTTACTTACTGAGTTCCTTGTAAATGTGTTCTAAACTGACAGTTCAGTCCAGGTTGGAATATATTTTATTACAAACTCTTAAAATTAAAAGAGAGAGACTGGGCACCCTTTCCTTTGTAGGTAATGGTTTTTGAGAAAGTTCTGCGGGCTGGCTGCATCTCACATTCAGACTTTGGTTCCATGCAGATGCTGGCAGCCCCACCTCACCTTGGACCCTGTCTTTGCAGAGGGTCTGGCCATCTCCTAATGGCCACAGGGCATGTTTCTCAGTTCTCATCTGATTTGACCTTCCTTTGGAATTTGACATGGACCTTGGCTGCCTCCTTGAAGCATTACCTTCTTGGGCCCCGGTGATGTTTCTCCTCCCCTGGGTGTTCCCTGCCACTGTCCTTTGGGGGTTCTTCTCTGCTGCTTAGCTGTGACTGCAGATGTGGTCCAGCAAGTGACCTCTGTTCTCCTGTCACTGATTTCCAGGTTTGGCTGTAACTCTTCTCTCTCTGTCTTCAGGGCAGCCACGTTCCAGCTGCCCCTGGATTTTCCATGGGATTGACTGCAAATATCAAACTCAGAATGTTACACACATGCATTGACTTTCTTCTGAAACCTCTTCCTTTTTCCATATTCCCACTCTTGGGCATGGTGTCACCTCTTGTCGAGTTAAATGCACTGGAGACTCAAGTCAACCTCCTTCACCTCCAATGTGTGTAATACCAAGCCCTTTTCCTTACTCTAAGGTTGGTATTTTTCTTCAAACTGAGCTGATTCTACTGTCCTTCAGAGACAGTCTATACCTTTCCTCGTGCAGATTCCCCGGGACTCTTGACCTGTTCCATTAGTTGTAATAAATCTTGTTTACCTGTTTGTCTCCCCCTTGATGGATGGAACTCAGCCATCTCCAAGCAGAATAGTACCTTGGAACTATGTGGTCTAGTGGAAGTGTGTGAATACTATTCCGTGGCTGATGGGTGTGCTACCTTTTACGTTCAGAGTTGGGGCTGGGATATCAGTCTGTGGACTTCCTGCTTCTGAGAACCCTGTTTCAGTGATGCCTATCATTTGGGTGCTTTAAGTTGGTGTGACAGTTATGAAGGTGATAGAGGGCAGGAGGCAGTTTTGGTTCCATGGGAAGAATACAGACTTCCAGAACATTGCTCTAAGGATCAGGTAAGACTCATGCATCAGGAGCTCCCACTGAGAAGCAGGTTCTCAGTCGTAATAGGTTTTGGGCAGCTCCCCACTGCCAGGGCTGGACAAAATGCTTGCATGCAGCAACTGAGAGAGATGGTCTTTGGCTAAATGGCAATTGACTGGAGTCACAATCCTCGCGTATTTATTTCTTCACTCCTCCAATGTAAGTATGAAGGTCATCTCAGAGGTGGAGCTCAGGTGAAGGCAGTGGCTGTGCTTCAGTTCTGCAATGTCGGTTGAAAGACTCCAGTCTCAAGTTGACTCTCTTTCACTTCCAGAACTAGAGGGAAGGAATTGGGAAGGGGTGACGTCACTGACGGCATTCTAATGACCATTTCCTACTTCTGCAGTTGGGGCAAGGTACCTGACTTCCTATTTCTCAAACTTCCCCAGGACAACAAAGTTCTGTATTCAAAATGGGTAGAGTCCCAGACAGCTTATTAGAAAGCAGAGACATTACTTTGCTGACAAAGTTATGTCTAGTCAAAGCTATGGTTTTTCCACTTGTCATGGATGGATGTGAGAGTTGGACTGTAAAAAAAGGCTGAGTGTCGAAGAATTGATGCTTATGAACTGGGTGTTGGAGAAGACTCTTGAGAGTCCTTTGGCCTGCAAGGAGATCAAACCAATCAGTCCTAAAGTAAATCAACCCTGAATATTCATTGGAAAGACTGATGCTGAAGCTGAAGCTCCAATACTTTGGCCAGCTGATGTGAAGAGCTGACTCATTGGAAAGGACCCGATGCTGGGAAAGATTGAAGGCGGGAGGAGAAGGGGAAGACAGAGGATGAGATGGTTGGATGGCATCACTGACTCAATGGAGATGAATTTGAGCAAGCTCTGGGCAATCATGAAGGACAGGGAAGCCTGGCGTGCTGCAGTCCCTGAGGTGGCAAAGAGTCAGAAGTGACTGAGCGACTGAACAACAAAGGGTCCCAGAAACCAGCCATTGCCCTAGGCTTGTCCTTCCTGGGAAGGCTCAGAGACTCAACTGTAAGCTAAGATAAATAAGTAAAAAGACATAAGGCAACCTTGTTGAAGTAGGTGTGTCAGGTATATTTGCTCCCAGACAGGTAGAAATATTCTATATGCAGATAAAATTAAACAACACATAATTATTGCTGATGTTAGTCTCTCCTCTTCCTGCAGCTAAATATGTCATGTGATTTTTGCTGATCGCCCCAACTACAAATTTCAATAACATCTCATTTGTTTTTTTTGCTATCTTATTAGAAAACTTGAAATCTGGTTACAGCCTATGTAAATAATTGATATAAGAATGATAGCACTGTTTCATTTGTGTATTCCACATGTACATTTTCTGTGAGATTTTTTTTAGCATTATACTGCTAGGCGCACAGGGCCACATATAAAGGTGCTGCACTTTGCTTTGAGAGGAAAGAATGAGCCCCTGGGGAGTTGGTGGAAATATAACAGTTCTAAACCAAGGTTTGAAGTGACAGTGCAATACTGGATTTTATTTTTCTGCTCCTTAAAGTCTATTTTTAAAGTTTATCTTGTCTTGTAACTATATACCTGCATATTGGAGATAAGAATGGAAGAGGGGCAGCTGGCAATAAATTTATGACTGTGTTTACATAAGCTTTAGTCTTCTGATTACTGAGGTATGTCAAAGAAGTCATGCCTGAAATGTCTTGCAACATCTTTCTCCATGCCAACCCCAATACTGGGTGTAAGTTTAGGTCCGATTACCTCTTATGTATTGTCGGAGATTATTTTGAAGATGTAATGAGTTATTTCTTACAAAATATTTAGAATAGTGTCATAGAAAACCCTAAATAGTGCTTGCCGTCTTATTGTTAATGCTCTTGTTTATTTTTAACAAAATTGTATTTAAATCTTACTTTTGATTTAAAACTCGGAATTCCTCTGTTAATTGGATTTTGGGGTTTTTTTTGGTTGAAATTTTCTTTTGAGATCCTTTGTTTACTTTTATAGGGTTAGGCTACAAAACAAACTAATAATATATATTACCAATAATATACCTAAAAAAATTTTAAATTGAAGCATAGTTGATTTACAATGTTGTATTAGTTTCTGGTATACAGCAAAGTGATTCAGTTATACATATACATATATTCTTTTTTCATATTCTTTTTCACTATAGGTTATTATAAGATATTGAATATAGTTCCCTGTGCTATACAGTAAGATCTTGTTGTTCATCTATTTTATTTACAGTCATTATTAGGTTTTTTAAATTACAAATTTCAACAAAGTCTCATCTGATCTTTCTACTGTCTTGTTAAAACACTAATGGTCATCTGGTTACCTCCTATGTGAATAATTGGTGTGAGTGATAACGCTGTCTCATTTATGTTTTCCACATACATATTTTCTGTGATACTATTACTTTTAACATTGCTGTGTTATGTTTCATTATGGAACACTTCCACACAGTCAAATAATTCTGCCTTTGTTTTTCATAATTTCTTCTAATTCTTAGACCTTCAAATGCTATATTTCCCCCAAAGCTTAGATTAAAATGCCTATCCTTTTCCTTAGCTTTTAAATGATTAAAATGTTTAATATAAATTATTTTTCAGTTCCCATATTTTTCTTGTATAATTCTTGTCCCTTTGTGAGTTGTATTGTAGCAAGAGGAGGCTTATCTTGCCCCTGGGAAAACAAGCTTATAAAGTGTCCATCATTTGCCTGCCTAGTAAGAAAGGGAACTGAATTAAACTCAGATCTCTGTCTCTAAAGCCCAGACTCTTAACCAACATAATAAGAACATGTCATAACAGTTGCTCTTAAAATTGAGTATATGGCATGGAAAATGGCTTTAAGTTAATTTTTCTCTATATTACACCTGGTGATCCCAGTTTATTTTCTTAAGTGTTTGTTAAGCTCCTAATATGTTCCATACACAGTGTTAGGTAGAAGTTCAGCAGGGATAAATATAAATAGTGTCCCTTCTTGAAGAGTTTATAGCTTCTTGTTCATAGAATTTTTATGGTGTTTTTACTGATTAAATTTTCTGTTTAATCGGCTCTCTTCTGGTTAATGAGACCATAATATTATTATCACACTGTAATACTGTTAAAATATGAAAAGAAATTTTAACATTTTTGCCCAGTTCTGCCAGATGAATCTCAATTATTTGCCATGATATTCCTTGAACTTTGGTATTGATTTAAAACTGCACAGCCTATCAGTTAGAATTACTATAGTTAGTTTTCTCTAACTAGTCTTGAGCATGGTTAAATCCTTCATTATTAGTGTCTGACATAGCTTCTCAGATTAATGAATAATTACCAAGTACCAGAGGTTTTCTTCGTCTTTCCTCTAAGGTTCACACTTGATCTCTGGAATGAATATATGCTTTCCTCATATTCATAACTCGAGGATCTAAGGCACCACATGCCCTACAGATGTGGTCGTTCCAGGCCAGAGCAGTCCTGGCTGGCTTTAGGTTTCTTTCAGACTTTCTTATAAAGACCTTAGATAGGCTGTAACAAGTTATCCCTTCATCTGCTCCTGTGATAACCAAGGTTCCTTATTGCCATGGAAATCTGGTGAGACCAGTGATGAACTGATTGCTGGACATTCATTTCTGCCTGTCCCTCGGTGGTCCTGACAGCATCAGGATGTTGTACTTCTCGAGAGATTTATTCAGTAAACACTATCCCAGAAGCCACTTGTCTTCAAGCCACTTATATTAGGAACCATCTCTTGTCATTTACTGAGATGGAGAAGGGCTTCCCTGGTGGCTCAGATGGTAGCTCATTAATGAGATGGAAAAAGATGGTATTTCCTGCAGGGGTGGCTCTGATGATGAGAGCCCTCAAGTAGAGAGTGCTCAGGAGAGGTAAAGTTGAGCCGTATGGAAGAACATGGGAAGTTGGGGGTGTTTGAACAAAACTGGAGCCTCCTTGGGTATGTTGTAAAGGAAACTGCAGATTTGACTGGCCAGGGAGTGAGGCAGATATATGGTGCCTTTTAATTGGGAAGCTGGGTCGTGACTATGCCCTTTTGTTCCAGGCTCCTAAAAATCAAGGTGTCTTTCATGATGGTCACAAATATACCAGCAACGTGGATATATGAGTAGATGGTACTGAGTTGGGAGAATATTCTTCAGAGAACTTTTGTGCTTGGGCACATCCATGCTGGTGTCTTGGAATTAAGTATAAAGCTGAGATGCCCTCGACTGGAATTGTGACTCGTCGCCTTCCGTGAGAAAACGTCACACGGAGTTGCGGGCAGACACTGGCAGGTCGGACTGTTTGCCCTTTGCCTCCTCAAGTGGCTGGTACATTTGTGTCCCCAGGAGCAAGAGTTCCTGCAGGACATGCAGTGGCTTTTGAAGTTGAGTTTCCTGTAATAGGAAGTGTTTTCTGTATTTGGAGACAAACGGAACTGAACATTATTTTCCTTTTAGGAGTTGTCTATCTTATAGTAATTTTTTGAAATTTTGAATTAGAAGTCATATAACAACCCAGGTTCCATCCCTGGGTCAGGAAGGTCCCCTGGAGAAGGGAATGGCTACCCACTTCAATATTCTTGCCTGGAGAAGTCTATAGACAAGTCTATAGACAGAGGAGCCTCGAAGACCACAATCCATGGGGTCACAGGGAACAGACACAACTGAGCGACTAACAGACATAACTCTCATAAACATAACTAACAGCTTTACAGAGAGTTTGACATATTAACCATTTAAAAAATTATAGTGACGGGAACTTTAGCAGACTTTCTGAGTTCATACAAATAGATAATTTTACCATGTAAAGTGTTGGCTTTGATGTTTTCTTTTGAGGGCAGAGATAAAGTGCATTAAATTTAAATTTGAAATCATATGTTTTAAACAATTTTTTGAAATGTTGCTTTATTTTTGGACACCTACTAAGAAATGTGATCAGTGCTTCAGGTAGCTCCTTTAAGAGCTAATAGTTTTAATGAAAATGTCAATCAGTTAATCTTTATGACTGTTAAGACTATTGCTACTGTATCTTTCTTATTAATTTTTGAGTAATAATTATTGTTGTAGAAATATAGAAAAAATTTTAAAGCAAAAAAATAAAAAATCACCCAGCATCCTCCTACCCATGAGTAATCGCTGTATCACTTGTCTTGTCCTTTTCTGTGTTGTGTGTGTGCACAGGTATGTGCAATCCTGCGTGTGTGCATGTGGATGTATGTGTTTTTAATTAAATTGGGAACAACATACTGATACAGTTTTATGTTCACCTTTTTCCACCCTGTCAATAGCTGACAGTTTGGGGCATGTGTTCCCTGAACTATTTTTATGCACGTGCACATGTGAAATGTAAAGAAAGCTTTAAGAAAACAAATTAGAGACAACATTAGGCTTTTGTTACTCAGAGATATGTGGTAATAGCTCCTTATCCTGTGAGTATGTATACATCCTGGTTCTTTTAAATGTTTGCACCATGTTCCACACAAAACTTCAGTTTTATCAAGGTTTCCCTATTATATCCTTTTACATAAATACATGTAGAATCTTGTAGGATAGATTCCTAGAAGTAGAATTACTGGGTTAAAGGTCATGCACACACGTTTTCCCAGGTAGTGCCGAATTTCCCTTAAAAGTGTCTTACCTGTGTCTGTTCTGGGCTTCCCTGGTAGCTCAGAGGTTAAAGCGTCTGCCTGGAATGTGGGAGACCTGGGTTCGATCCCTAGGTCGGGAAGATCCCCTGGAGAAGGAAATGGCAACCCACTCCAGTATTCTTGCCTGGAGAATCCCGTGGACGGAGGAGCCTGGAGGGCTACAGTCCACGGGGTCCCAAAGAGTTGGACACGACTGAGCAACTTTCACTTTCACTTGTGTCTGTTCCAATAAAAAGCACTGTATCCTCATTGGCACTGAAAATGGTCAGTCTCTAATTTTTTTTCCAACTTGAGAGTTAAAAAATAAAACAACAGACCACTTATGCTTAATTTACATAATTTCATGTGTCTAATTTACATTTCCCTAATAATTTAGTGTGTTTGAATGTCTTCTGTACTCCTTAGCCCTGTGTCTTTCAGTTATGTATTGCCCATTTTTCTAGTTTCTTATTGATTACTTACTGATTTCTTATAGGATATCTTTGATCTTGACTTTTTGTCTGTTATATATGTTGCAAGTATTTTTTCCCCAGCAGGTCTTCTAACCTGCTTTATCTTTAGCCATGTAGGAATTTTAGATTATGTAATAAAATCTGATATGGTTTCTGAAGGTCAGGATCTTATTTAGGAAAGACCATACCTTCACATTTATAACGTATAAATTATACAGTTTTGTAACTTTCACATTTAATTTGAGCTAGATTGGTGGACTTCTACTATTCCTTTTCCCTGTAGATTAACCATGAAAACTGGTATATTTTTGTACGGAATTTTTATGATTTACCAAAGCAATTCTGTATAATAATAAACCAAGTTAAAACTGAATGATGGAAATTTACATGTCCTAGATACATTTTTCTTGAGGATCTTCCAGTTTTTCTCTAGCTCCCATTTATTAATAGTTTGTCTTTTCAGATTGTGTTTTCTGTCAAATCATCTCCTTCGCCCACTGAGTCCCAAAGTTTCATATGTAAATTAGATAGCCAGTGAGAACTTATTGTATGATGCAGGGAACCCAGGGCCGGCGCTCTGTGAAGACCTGAAGGGGTGGGGTTGGGGGGGTGTGGTTTGGGAGGGAGGGGGGCTCATGTATGCCTATGGTCGATTCATGTTGATATATGACAAAAACCATCTCAATTTTATAAGTAATTATCCTCCAATTAAAATAAATACTTTAAAAAGATTGTGTTTTATGGTTACTTTAGAGGTCCCAGGACTTGGGGCTGGGGGTCAGGGTGACTCAGAGGGTGTCACCAAGTCAGTTCTGCTTTCCTCTGTAATGTTTTATTTGAGAATAAAGATGTTGCTTTTAAAAAAGAAGCATGCCTACTGATTTGCTAATGTGTTTGATATTTGGGGAGCAGGGCAGGTAAAAGCAGCCTCTTTTTGCCTGGAGGGGTCCAGAGGGGCAGCACTTCCAGGACTTGGCGTTGATCCTGCGTGTAGTCTGTGGCTTCTGGAGCGAGGATTCCTTGCCTCGGGGACCGGCGCTGAGCTCCCTGGGCGGGCCTGGGCTCAGCCTCACCCTGCTTCCAGCCCTATCCTGTTACAGTTATAAAGTATGTTCCATGGCTTGACCTTCTACTCTAGAACACTTTGCACGCTATTATTCCACATTTCCTCCTGAATACCTTTCTCATCTGTCCACCGGGATGTAGTTAAGCAGAAGCAATAAATACTTCAGAGCATAAATATTTTTGTTAAGCACTAAAGTGCTTTTCTAAATCTGTGAGCACAAAAGTGACGTGGAAAATTACTGAGAACATTCTAAGCTCCGGATCAAGAATGCCAGGAGAGTTTTATTTTTATGTTTAGAAAAGAAGCATGAAGTGTTGTTTGTCTGCGGGTGTGAAAAAAGTATTAAAATAGCATTTGCTAACCATGTTGTGAAGCTTTTTTCCTGCCCTATCTTAACTGGATAAGTTCAGTCTTGTTTAAATATGTTTTCTCCTGGAGTAGATGGATGGCAGTCTTTCTTATTTGGATTCCTTTGACTTACTGCAGACGTTTTGACTCTTTAATTCTTACGCCTCATCTTAATGTTACTGTTTTTCAGACATTAACAAATAAAGTTTAGTTGTTAGTGTCACCCTTCAAATTTATTTATTTCTTGAGTGCTTTTTTTGTTTTTGTCTCTGGCTGCTCTGTGAAGCTTTTGGGATCTTAGTTCTGTGAGCAGGGATTGAACCTGGGCCCTTGGCAGTGGGAGCCCTGAATCCAAACCACTGGACCACCGGGGAATTCCTTGAGTGCTAATTTTTTACCACCTTTCCTCCAGCTGTAATAGATACATTAATAGAAAACTCATGAGGGTTTATTTGCGGTCAGAATACCCTAACCGCTTTATATGTATTGTCTCATTTAATCTGTCATGGTGCTGGTGGTAAAGAGCCCACCCGGCCAACACAGGCGACGTAAGAGAAGAGGGTTTGAGCCCTGGGTAGGGAAGATCCCCTGGAGATGGAAATGGCAACCCACTCCAGTATTCTTGCGTGGAGAATCCCATGGACAGAGGAGCCTGGCAGGCTAAAATCCATGGGGTCCCAAAGAGTTGGACACACCTGAAGAGACTTAGCATTCTACCCTGTGAAGTGTAGTGACTGTTATTTTTATCTTACAGATGAGAATATTGAGGTTCAGAGAAGTCAAGATAGTTTGCCTAAGATTTTACAGCTAGTTAAAACTCAAGCTTAGTATTCAAATTTAGGACTTTCTTACATCAAAGCCCAAGCTCTTAACTCTTAGTAATGTCTTTAGATTTTTTTTCAGGATGTGTGTCCATCCTTTTCTGGCATGAGGCTAAGGAGAGGGAATCTCTTCATCACCGGTGATGGTCCCAGTTCTCAGACTGTTGTTGCTTGATCTAAGCGAGTTGTTAAGTAACCTTCAAGATCTATTTAGTTTTGTGAGCTGGACAAGAGAAATTCCAGGTCTTGTAGGCATCTCTTTCCTTTAGGTTCACTTGTGGTGAAGATGACACACCGTCATTGTTGCTAATTATACTTCATTCCTTCCTTCCCTTGAACCTTGTCAAGGAACAGAATCACCCACCCTCACTTCCTCTCTTTTCATCCAATAGTGCAGTGGAGACTCTTGGTCTTAAAATGTCAGGAGAGGCCATTCTTCCTTTAGATATGCAAGTATTTTGTCAGCTTTCATTCTCTCCGCCTTGCTCCTGTTCAGTTAAGAGCTTCTATGTGATCAGTTTCCTAACATCATCTCTTTCTACTCCTTCAGAAAAAAGAGCAACAGCTCTAACTTCTTAGATGATAGAACACAGTGGAGCATACTGTGTTTTAGCTCGGCAGGTAAAAGAGGTATATACAGAGTTTGCTCATATTTTGACCAGCGAACATTACAGTGTAGGTTATATGGCAGGAATCACCCCACCTCTGTAACCTTGGGGACCATCAGTAGGCTGCCAAGACCACTCCTGTAACATAAGGAAGAGAGGAGGAGGAAGAGGAAGGCGCTGAAGATGGGAGAGAGGACACTGGTGGAGCATCCCAGCAGTTTTATATTTGGTTGTCTTCATATGAGTTGAGTGCCACTGGTTTAGAAGCTGTCCTTATTTTCTTTGATGCAATAAGAATGTGTTCTGTATAAGCTCCTCTCAATATAATCATTCTGCCAATATTTCCGATTTGAGCAGCTTCTCATCCTGTATGTGTGACCTGGTGTGTAGTGCTCTTGTACATAAAGTAGGTCTAACACGTGGGCCAGCAGATCAACTTGGAGCATCACCACTGATCTCACTGTGTCTCTGAGGAAATAAAAATTGTGTTTAAAAAGTAAATGTCTCGCTTAGTGTTCTGGTTTTTTAAGACTAAGATCTACTGTAATAAATAAGCCTTTTGTTGGAGGAGGGTGGTGTATGTGAGAACAATGACGCGTGGAAGGAAAAAGGTGCAAGTTTGCTGTGGCAGGCTACGCAGCTGAGTACCCATCTCATCTGGTCTCCTTCCAAAACTAACTTTCCATGTTCCAAAACTTTCATTGTATGTTTCCGGAGGTGGGGGGCGGGGTGGGAAGTGTGGGAGGATGCAGTGGTATTTTATCAAGGCCGGTGAATAAAAGTTGGAATATTTCAACAGCATTGCCCATCTACAGCCACTGTAGATCTCTTACAATTGCACTTTTATCCATGAACTAATATGACATTATGGCATCATGAGAACATATAAGATGAGGCTTGGTTTTCGAAATTTTCCAGGTCATTCCTAGTTCTATATCATTATTTTAATAAAACCTATAGAGTTTTAACATGTATTAAAGAAAATATAATTTGAAAAGCAAATTGTTCCTACCTGAACAGGAGGGGAGTTTGGGGGAGAATGATACATGTATGGCTAGGAGAAGGCAATGGCAACGCACTCCAGTACTCTTGCCTGGAGAATCCCATGGACAGAGGAGCCTGGTAGGCTGCAGTCCATGGGGTCGCACAGAGGCGGACACGACTGGAGCGACTTAGCAGCAGCATAGGCACGGCTGAGCCCCTTTGCTGTTCACCTGACACTGTCACAACACTGTTAATTGGCTGCTGTTGTCATTGCTCAGTCGCTAAGTCGTGTCCAACTCTCTTGCGTCTCAGTGGACTGTAGTACTCCAGACTCCCCTGTGCATGGGACTTCCCAGCAAGAATACTGGAGTGTGTTGCCATTTCCTTCTCCAGGGGTTCTCCCCAACCCAGGGGTTGAATATGCGCCTCCTGCCTTGCAGGTGGATTCTTACCACTAAGCCACCAGGGAAATCCTAATGAGAAATAGACTTCCCTGGTGGCTCAGATGGTAAAGCATCTGTCTACAATGCGGGAGACCCGGGTTCAATCCCTGGGTTGGGAAGATCCCCTGGAGAAGGAAATGGCATTCCACTCCAGGACTATTGCCTGGAAAATCCCATGGACAGAGGGACCTGGTAGGCTACAGCCCATGGGGTTGCAAAGAGTCGGACACGACTGAGCGACTTCACTTCACTTTACTTCACTTCCAGTACAAAATAAAGTGTTTTTAAAAAAACAACAACAACAAAAAACAAACAAAACAAAAAAACAATTGCTCCTATGGCACTGAATATGGGATTAGGCCATATTAAGCAAATTATATTTCTTAAAGTAGCAGAAATATAAATAAATTCTGACATGGTTCATGGTATTGTCACTTGTATATACAAAAAGGGAAACACTTATGTTGTCTGATTTCTAGCTAAGGAGGTTTTGACCAGTACGGTATGAAAGGACGAAACTTTTGAACCTGAACTTCAGTAATGATACAGTTACTAATAGCGCTCTGTCAGGGGTAATTGTTACAGTAGCAACTGCTTTATTCTGAGCTAGGTCATCAGTTCCCAGGGAAATGCTTGTTTTGGGAGAAAAGGTGAAATTCAAGGTTATAGGTGAAACATTTTTTTTCCTCTCAAAGCTTTACTGAGAAACCTAAGTGATTCTTAAAAGTTTACCTCTGGAAGGGATTCAGATTGGTTGTGGAAGTGGTCTGTCCCGCCCCTGCAGCCATTATCTGCTCAGAGCCTTTAGGCTGGAGGGGAGAGAGGAGCTGGGTATCGGGGCCAAAGTACTTTACTGCTAAAGGGTTGGTTATTGACTTGTAGTTTACTACTAATAGCTGACATTTATTGAACACATACCATATACCACATCCTGAGCTGTGTTGTTAAATCTAAATCCTTTGAACAGCCTTTTAAGCTGTATGCTACTGTTAACCTTCATTTTAGAAGCATAGAAAACTGAAGTTGGTCAGGTTGGTAAACGATCAAGTTAGGACTTGAACTTGGGTATTTATTTCTGGCTCCAAAGAATGTCCTGGAATAAGCCCTTAGCTTCAGTTCTCTCTCCTTGATCATTTGTTCAGCCAACCAGCACAGCTGATTTGATGCCTGCTTCACATAAGCACTCCACAAAACTCTGAAGCTCCAAAATTGAATGTGAGATGGCCCATGACCTCGAGCAGATCAGGACTGAGTGACATGTTGAAATAAGTACTGTGAGACAGAGGACCCATGCCCAGGGCTGCAAAAATCCAGAGAAGAGACATCAAGACCTTAGAGAGGGGCAGTCTAGAAAAGTTTCCTGGAAAGGTGACACCAAACGAGTCCTGAAAGACGAGGAGGAATCAACTGGGTGAAGGTTGTAAAGAGAGTAGGACCTCTCAGAGGCCAGAGCACTTAAGGACTTGGTGATTAGGAAGGGTGTGCTGGGTTCCTGCCTCTTGCAGGTGATGGGTGCAGGTGGGGAGGGCAGAGTACACTGGGCAGACAGTTAGGTATGACTCTGCCACTTCCTAGCTTTGTACCCTTGAGCAAAGTCTCTGCCTCTTCAATCCTCAGTTTCCTCATCTGTAAAATGGGGATAAATAATATAGCTATCCCATAGGGCTATTATAAGCATTAAATGACCATGAACCAAGACTGCTTAGCCCAATGTTTGACTTGAAGCTTGGTTTTAGAATTTTTCCAAATGCTCTGTTCATTGAAGCTGCAGTTATTAATCACCATCATTAACACCATCATTCTCTAACTCCTCCTCAATATTTAAGGAAGGCAAAGACCAGATCTTAAAGGGCCTTCCTTATAAAACCATATTTAGTCTTTGGGAGCAGCCTTTAGCCATACCAAAGACTAGGGAAAATTCAGATGACTTTGAATGCCATAGTGGGAGGGAGAGTGAATTTCATATTTTGTGAAGTGACAGCAGGCTCATTTTGATACGCACATTCCACCATAGCAGAGGTCAATAGCCTGATGTGATGTCAGTGCTTACTTGGGGAAATTTGTAAGGAGAAAAAAAGCAATAATATTACTATGTGTCAATTTTGCAAAAATCTTCTTTTTATAAAAAGAAAATTATTTACTTATTTGATTGTGCCAGGTCTTAGTTGCGGCATGCAAACCCTTAGTTGTGGCCTGTGGGATCTAGAGCCCCGACCGGGGATCACACCTGAGCCCCCAGCATTGAGAGTGCAGAGTCTCAGCCACTGGGCCCCTGGGCCACTGGGGAAGTCCCTCAAAAATTCTTCTTAAACACAGCTCTGAAACCCCTTTCCAGAGAATACTCATTGCCCTCCCTGATTTTTAAGCTTTCATTCTCACTAGATTATGAGCTTCCTGAAGACAAGAACCGGATTTGTATGCATGTTGATATCTGCGGTGTCTACAGGGTTGCTCAGTGGAAATGAGTTGAGTTAGAGACAGTGGTGTTCCTTAGTGTTCTGGTATCTGTCCGTAAACAAGCGCAGCTATCATTAAGAAAAAAGGTGAGACTTAATGCTGCTGCGTTATTTGGTGATTTTTATGTGCTCAGCTGTGATACTCCCCTACTTGGATGCTTTAGTGATTTCGATCTTTTGTGTACTGTACAGACAGTTGTTTTAGAGATTAAGGTATTTTATGGTAGGTGAGCTTCTTGAGGACAGCAGAGCTGTGTCTGTTTTGAGGAGTTTTATCTCTGCTATCTAGCATGGTGCCTGGCGCATTGTAGGTCCTTGATAAATATTGGTAATAATAAATTTCTTTAAAAAAATGTGTTGTTAGGCCATTGCCCTGAAATACAATCTCAACAAATTTGACTCTTACTGACTTCTCTTGGCTTGTACGTGGGAGGGTAGCCTGCGGTCAGTACAAAATTTGAGTTTGGAGAGAAACGCCCTTCTGTCTCAAAGGTCGGCTTAGATGCTGTTTGATGTATACAGAGCCCTCACTTTCTCGCGGAGGCACCGTTGGCGCGGTGTTGTAAAGGTAAGGTCTTTGGGCTGAATGGGTTCAGTGCGTCGGGTGTGGACTTCCCGTGCCGGCTCTGTTTCGTATCCGTTTGCTCTCCGGACTCTAACTGGAGTGTTGGAGGGATGTCCCGGCCGAGCGGGAAAGCCGTCCTGCAGGGCTCTCCCCTCACCCTCAGATGAGCTGACTGTGTGGCCTGAAGACCACACCCAAGGCATCCTCTGCCGCCTCTTCCCAGGCAGGTCAGAGAGAGGCCTTCACCCAGAGCCGGTTTCCCTTCCAGTCCCAGTTTAGCGTGTGACCTGGCAACACAGTGCTTTCCTACCCTTTCCCTCTGTTATCTGCACAGTGTAGGTTGGTTGAGCTGCTTTTTCCTAGTGCTTTCTTAATTGGATTTCACAGTCCTTGATTCACCTTCCTTAACTGTAGGCTAGTTTTTGAAACCTCTCAGTAAGTTTTCTTTTTTTTTTTCAGTAAGTTTTCTGTCTGATCTTTCTTTTCCTTTTCTCTCCTTTTTTCCTTTTCTAAGTGTATGTGAGCTACCCACAAATTGGTGACTTCAGGATATGCCTTGGAAAATAGGCATAATTTACTTTAATTTTGTTATTTTATCTTTTTTACTGTGTATGTGGCTTCCCCGGTGGCTTAGCTGGTGAAGAATCCACCTGCGATGCGGGAGACCTGGGTTCAGTCCCTGGGTTGGGAAGATCCCCTGGAGAAGGGAACGGCTACCCACTCGAGTATTCTGGCCTGGAGAATCCCATGGACTGTATATCCATGCAGTCACTAAGAGTCGGACACAACTGAGCGACTTTCACTTACACATAGCTGATTTACAATGCTGTGTCAGTTTTAAGTGAACAGCAAAGTGATTTAGTTTTTATATATATATGTGTATGTGTATATATATTCTTTTCAGGTTCTTTTCCCTTATAGATTCTTGCAAAACATTGTGGTGGTTCACTGGGCTATATAGCAGGTCCTTATTGGTTAAATTTGTTTTAATACTGACGCTGGCTTAAGAGGCGTGGGTGCAGTGCCATTTGCGTTCGCTTTTGCACTTACCCTTGAGAATATAAAAGCATACTGTTTTTTTCTGGTATTAAGATTTTTAAAACTCAGCTTTATTAGGGGTATAACTGACATGTAAAACTGTAATGTTCTTTTAGAATGAGCGTGATAGTGATTTGATATGCATGTATACTGTGAAAGGGCTCCATCCATCCAGTTAATGAACATATCCGTCACCTTATGTCTTTATCTGGTTTTTATTATTTGGTTGGTAGAATGAAAAGATGGCTTTGGAGAGTTCGACCAAAGTGCAAAAATGAACATGAATAGGTAGAAGGTTGGTACCTCTGGTGACAGTGGTTCAGCTTTTCCAGATTCCGTGAGAAGTGTCAAAGCTAAAACTTGGGAGGTGCCAATTTTTCACGTAAGCGTCTAAGAACTTCCCCACATTTTGGTTTATTTTTTTCGGTCCTACAGTATCAAGATTGGCCTCTGTTCATTAGTAGGAGGAGTTTCAGGATCCAGGGAGGTTGTTTTTGTTTTTGAAGCAGAGGAGGAACAGTAGTGGCAAACTCCAGGCGTGTGTTTAGAGCAAAGGAGCACACGGAGTGAGGACCTGGCTTTTCGCCTTCCAGTCCCTCCAATTGCAGTTCTTTTTTCTCCTCCTGACCCTGGGTCATCTGGCAACTTTGTTCCTCTCGTTCTAATTCTAGGAACTCTAAGAGTGCATTTCTCTTAAGTGGTAATTAGCTGTGTTCCACACTGTCAGTTGGTCTTGAGCTCTGAGCTCCATGTCCATGGGTTGAGACTGACTTCCCTCCGACTTCCCTCTTCCCATGGGACACCACATGGCCAAGTGGAGACCGTGTGAGCTCCATTGCTAGCGAGTGAGCTGTCTTAGGTGAGTTACTTAAAACTTGGGGAGCTTCAGTTTACTTATCTATAAAATGGTCTTGGAAATAATATTGGAAATATATGTACACAGAGTTTAGTGTGGAGGAAATGCTCCATAAATGGTAACTGTAACGTCTGGCTTTTGGCCATGAACACTTAGTGATCAGCTCTCATTGGCCTTCACTCGTTGACCCAGAGTGGTTCCAGCATCTATACACATCTGTCCTCAAGGAATCACCACTTACATATAAAAGCTGGAGGTCTTCAGTGCCCCCTGGTCATCCGTCTTCATGGATTTAGACTCAGTGCAGAACCACTTGTATTTCCATTTAGATTAGCCTCTGTAGTATCTGAATGGTGGAGGTCGGGAGTTGGAGGTCTAAGTCAATTGTATTTCAGATTTCTCTCCCCATTCTCTTCTCCCAGCTCAGGGTCCATGGGCCCTTCTTTGTCCAGTCTAGCTTCCTCTAATGAGACCCTGTTCTTCGGTCACAGACATCCTGAAACCGAGCGGGATGCTCCTCTTCTCACTGAAGGAATCCCAAAGGCTGACTTTGCAGTGTTCAAGGGGACCTTTCCTTCCTGGAGAAACATTCCTCTTTTCTCAGCCTGGGAGGCTTCAAGGTGCCTTTTGTCTTGACCCCTAGGAGAGACAGGAGCTGACTTTTAAGTGCTCAGAGTAAAAATTACAGAACACAGTTAAGTGTTCAATAACGTAGCTTGGCTGCTGCTGCTGGCGGTGACGGTGGTGGGAGGTAAGGGCTTGAGCTCATTTATAGTGGATCTTCCTTTCCACCATCCTTTCAGAGTGATTAGAAGCACGAGTACTCTGGTTAGACTCAGTCCAGTGCTTTCTATTCATATGAATATGCAAGTAGTGTTTACGGCTAAGCCCAGGGTGTTGAGATTGCATCTGCTTTTTCAAACACAGTTTGATTTTTCCTTGAGTTAGTAAATGCTTTCCCTTTCCCTTTGCTGGCTTTTCTTTAATCATCCCACACACCTCCAGTGGCTTTGTGCAACTCCTTTTTTACAACTTTCCACATGATCCAGTCTTGTCGGATAATTTCACACCTCTCTCCTTTCCCTCTTCCCTCCTGGAGACATCTCTTTTGGAGCCCTCTGACTTCCTGTTCCATCTGGACTGGGAGGAGTAACACTTCCTTGTGAAGATGCTCAAACAGTTCCCCTACTTTCAAATCTTCTCTACTCACAACCTACAGACTCACAAAGCAAAACACAACAACCTACCCACCCCAGCAAACGAAACGAAACACCGGCGTGTTGTGCCTTTCAAAGGTAGGCTAGCAGGGCCAATTTAACCTGCTCTCCCAGGTTTTTCCAATCTGGATTTGCTTTTTTGTTTTTTTTTTTTTCTTTGCTGGGGTTTTCTGAAATCCCCTCCTTTCATCAAGCTTGGAGCTTTTAGCATTTGTGTCTTGTTCCTCTCCTCAGTTTGAAGCGATCTTTCAGTTGGGAGAAGAGCATAAACAACTTTATTTTGTCAATTAAACTCATCAATCTCCTAGCTTCTAGTTGCATATTTGTAGTTACTGATTGGATTCAAGCAACTAGATGGAGCAAGGAATCAAGCCTACGTATTCCAGACTGATTTTACACTTTCTTTTTCCTTTGCCCTATTCTTTTTCTTCACCTGGTACAAATGAAAACAGAACTGGGTTGGTTTGTTTGTTGTGTTTTGGTGTCTTCCTCTAGTGAGAGATCTTTTCCTTCAAGTAAAGATATGGGATGAGATGGTTGGATGGCATCACCGACTCGATGGACATGAGTTTGAGCAAGCTCTGGGAGTTAGTGATGGACAGGGAAGCCAGGCAGGCTGCAGTCCGTGGGGTTGCAAAGTGTTGGACACGACTGAGCAACTGAACTGAACTGAAAGATATGGGAAACTGCTTGTGTCTGCTATGTTTTCTGTTGAATCATGAGCTCATCTTAATGAAATAAGTTGTAAAGATAGCTTGTCTCACTTCACTTCTGCAACTAGAAAAAGATAAGGGGAATTTAGAGTTAATAGGGAACCACAGAGATAATTAAAGGGCAGCAAGCTAGTACCTAAAAAGAGAAGGTAAGAAAGGAAAGATTAAGTTGGAATCTGAGGCAGTGCATGTCATAAAAAGTGTTAAATATTTGAAGGTGTGATGTAGAGATGATGGCTCACAGTTTCCCTCTTCAAGATGAAAGACTGTAAGAGGAAGTGGGTAAAATTAGAAGTAGAGATTTAAGGGTATTTTACAAAGAAGAAATTTCAACACAGTGAAGATTGTTGTTGGAATGGGTTACTGAAATATGGTCACCCTGGGTAATTTTTCTTTGTTGTGTTTAACCATCATCTGAAAGTTCTAACCTTGTGACTAAGTGCCATTACATTTTTTCCGAATCAGTTCACTCTCCCGTGAGAATGTCCATGAGCAGGTGGTAGTAGAATGGCCTCTTCATTCTTCACTACTTGCCTGTTCGAGCTGCTGTATTAGAATACCCCTTTACCATCTTGACTTAACTGCTCTGGAGAACTAGTGATTATGACAGTGTTTGAGTAAATGAAATGGTTTCAAAACACTGTATGTGATAGTAAGATCAATAGAGTTTTACTTTTTATTCTTGTGCTGTATGTGTTCAGACCTTCCATTGCTTCTGTCTCAAATCTTGTGTTTATGTGAAACAAAATGAGCTTGAATGTCACCTTCAGCCAAAAACCTCTCCATCCTTGAAGCTCTTCTTGAGCCACCAACCTTTGTCATTTCCCTTTCTACTTTTTGTAGATTATCCTAAAGCCTAAAACAGTCTCCAGATGGTTGGTGTGCATTTTCATCTACTCCTTTCCTTCTTGCCCTTGCTCTCTCTGGGCGAATCTCTTTACAGCTGCTCCAAGCATTGGCTGCTCTTGGTTTTTATCCTTTACCTAGCATTTCCTATGACTCGGTAGGGAGAGAGGGTGTCTTTACTTGTTCTTTGGGATTTCCCACAATCAGTAGTCTGTGCTGAGTGAATAATAGTTTTTGAGGAAATGACATATAAATATAAGGAAGTATAGTCATTTGATGTTCAGGCCAAGTAATTTCCATAGTTAGCTCTTGATGGAGGGCAACATATTCTGTTTCTCAAAAGCTATCCTTAGAACTGCTGCTGTGTTACAGCACTGTACCTCTGGAGAGAGGGGATCCCATTTATTGCAGGCTGGATATTGGGGGGCATTCTGTTGCCCAGACCTCTTGTCCCATGGCACTTTGGGGCTTTGCTGTCTCCTTTTTGGGTTGAAAGTTTCCTTTTCTGAGGCTTTTCAGGTTTTGGGGGAGTTGTGCTGATGGTAACCCAGTAAGAGAAGGAAGCTTTAACTTCATCTTTATACTTTGGACTCCCAAGTTTAATTTCTTTCTGTTTTATTGTATAGCTTTTTATTACAGTATTTAAGGAAACAAAGGTATTTCAGTCATTTTATAGGTGAAGAATTGGAAGTCTTAGCAATTTGTCATTGTTTCTGCATTTTATAGTCCTTTGGGAATTGATTTAGAATTATACAATGAGACTTTTAAAAATGTGTAGCTTTTGACTTGATAACACTCCGTCTTATCTACTGTAAAAAAATGATCAGAGGTCTAGGCAAATCTTCTGTACCAATGGCAAAAAATCAGAACCAAGTTAACATTTCAGCAATGGAGAAATGTTGATCTTTCCCATAGAATATGATGTAACAGTTTAAACTTGTTTTTGAAATATTTTCAGTAATATGGGTGGATAAAAAGTTGGAGTGAGAAAGAAGGAAACAGCTCAATGTTGTACAATCCCAACTTTGTAAACAAATTTAAAATAACTTAGTTAAAAGAATGGGATAAAATGGGCAAAAGTTTTATATTGATCATGACATTATAAGTGACTTTTATTTTTTCCTTTTAATTTTCTATAATTTCCCATTTTCTTTTAATGAATTTATAAACACAAAACCTTAAAGATTATTAAAAGTTTTAAAGGGAGAAAAAGAATGACATTTCTAACTCTAATAATTCAAAAGAATGAAAACTCACACATGTTCCACAACTAAGTGACTTTGAAAATGGCTCAGATTTGTCAGACTCTTTGTGTCCCCATGGACTATACAGTCTATGGAATTCTCCAGGCCAGAATACTGGAGTGGGGAGCCTTTCCCTTTTCCAGGGGATCTTCCTAACCCAGGGATCGAACCCAGGTTTCCTGCATTGCAGGTGGATTCTTTACCAGCTGAGCCACAAAGGAAGCCTTGTGATTAAGTGGCTTTAATTAGTTCTAATTTTGAAAAGGAATGCTTGATCCCAAGTGACTTTTTTCCTTTTGCTTTTACTCAAGGGATGATTATATATGATGCTGAAAACCATATGGTTAGTGAGATAGTGTTCTAAATATTGATATTTGTCAAGAGGTCATATATGGCAAATGTGCATCTGGCTGTATAATCTAATGGTGAAAGACTGGACTTTGGAGGGAGCCTCTGGCACCCGCTTGCTTAGGGACCGGCCAGGTTGTGCAGTCTGTTGTCTTAGATTGGGATTGTGATGCTTAATTGATATGATGCATGAAAAGTCTTTAGCTCAGTTTTGGCACATAGTAATTAATCACTCAAATGATGCTATGACTGAAGTGATAAATGATAGCTGATATAATACTACTCCTGAAGGAAGACTGCTTCCAAATTTCCTTCATATAGTATTTAGGAGAGGCAGAGACTAAGTGGTTTAAAGTAAATTTTTTTTTTTTGGTGTAATACAGTATTAATACTCCAAAAGCTATAAAGACAAAGTAGACATTTGGCTTGCCCTTCATCTCTCTGAGGATGGATGGAAATGTTCTTCACCTTTCTCCGAGCTTGTATAAGCAGAAACGTTCAAGGCTGTGCTGTTTCCCCCTTTTTTTTCAACTTTTCCAGGAAGCCAATAGTTATAGAATTTTTAACGTGTTGCTCTGAGTTCGTAGGTTCAGATATTCCTAATATATTAATAACTGCATGATACCAAAAATAATGTGACAATTATAGAATTTATTTGGTCATAACTCTACTAGGGGTTGTTCTTAGTCCCCACTCTCTGCTATAGATGATGTTTACTGCCGCATCCTTGCATGTAACCTGAAGATCCATTGCTTTTATTTCCAGGTAGTTTCCCCAAAGTGGCATTGCTGAGTCAGAATATGTGTTAATTACAGTGCAGAAGCATTTGGGGTTATAGAAATTGTGTAAAACATTGTTGGTTCCTGCCCTCTAACAATCTAGTTGAAAAGCTGATATGCACTTATTTTCCCAGGGGTTTCTTTCTTTCTTTCTTTCTTTTTCTGTTTATGCACAAAGATTTCAGTAGATGTTGTTTATTTCCAGGGAAATTTGAAATCCTTAACGTTTTAAAATATAAATCAGAGCAAAAGGAGGCCTCTTGGATAAGATTTACTCTGTATAGTCTTTGTGCATTTGTTAGATATGAACTTGTTAGATTGTACCTGTGTAAGTTTTTCAGTTTTTAAGAGCTAAAAGTCCAAATTGCAAACTGAAGCACTTGACATTTGCCCTCGTCCTAACGGGGCTCACACCCTATAGGGCACAGACATCCGCTGGGCAGGAGAAGGGTTAACCCGTGTGTAGTATCTTCTTTCTCAAGGCCCAGAATTGCTCTGCGAGATGCAGGCAGCTGAACAGATCTTCAGGTTTGAGGTCACTGATCCTAACATGAAGAAAATGTTTCTACAACAGTGAAGTTACTGTGCTATGCTAGAGGTAGACAGATTTTTGTACTGTCACTCAGAACTACTTAGTACAACATACGTTTTACCAAGTACCCACTGTGTGTGTGTGTGTGTGTGTGTGTGTGTGTCTGTCTGTCTGTCTGTCTGTCCTGTCTGTCTGTCTACCTACCAGGTAAGGGACAAAGAAAAGAAAGGATAGTTAGGGTGGGTTTGCCATGCATTGGTGCATACGTGTACGTAGTCTTCCTACATGAAGGGACGTACTTGTTGCATGACCACCTATCCATATGTAGAAGCTTTGTTTTCTCCCATTAGTAATTAACATTTGATTGCATCAGTGGGGATTATGCAACTCTCTGACAGCTGACACTAGTTCATACCTGTTTCCGATCTTTCTCCCCCCGATTCAGCATCTTGGCTCCCGAACGGTGGTTGTGTTGTAACACTTTGGAACCCACTTGGCTGTGTTCCTGACTCCCTGAGGTGGTCACATAGCTGAAGCTCACTGGGCATCCTGGCGTGGTTCTCCATCAGCGGGACCAGTAATTGCTCGTTTTTCATTCATGTTTTGCCTCCTTATGATGAATAGCCTCAACTTTAAGCGTTCCAAAACCATTGATTTGTTGGAAAACTGTTTGTTTTTTTAACTCTTTGGGGACTTGGCGATAGTCTGGGTTTTCTTGGGCTTCCTGCAATATTCAGTGAAATAACAGTAACAAGGGCAACGAGAGCAAACAGCCGCAGTGCGGACCACATGCCAGGCACTGGGCCAGCCCCCTCAATGGTCCTTAACTCCTCTCATTCCTCCAACAGCTCTGTGAGGGGTGGGACTCTTATCACCCTCCTGTTACAAATGGAGAAAGTGAGGTGGCTTTTAAGTGGCTTGTACCTGGAAACGACTCCACATCAGGACGAGGCTCACTTGATGGGGCTGGAGAGGCTTGGGAACAAGGCGACGCACCCAGGGAAGCCAGAGCTGGATGGTGCAGACCCGGAGGGAGAGAATGGGCAGAGATGCTTGGCTGCCGCCTCTGCAGAGGAAGTGACACAGATGAGTCCTCCCATCCGAAAGCCCTGGACAGGGGACTCAGGGCAGGAAGGAAGCGGAGGAAAGGGAGGTGTAGAAACCGGGCTGAGGGCGTTCGCTTGCTGCAGCCTCTCACGAAGAGCCCCTGCCCTTCATCAGCTTTGTCCCTTCAGGGTGTTCATCCCAAGGGCAAGGGGGTGAAGCAAGTGAAAGGTGTGTTTACCTTCAGCCAGTTTTTTTTTTTTTTTTAAATTTTTGCAAGTGAGTCATATGACCAGGCTGGAAAACCTCGGTGACAGCTCTTGCGATTGTTTCTGAAATTGGTTTTTGAAGAGGTTGTATGTGACCTGCTAGGATTGCCCCACTGGGTGGCATAGACCACAGACCAGGACTGTAGGAGGAAAGCCATTTAGGTAAGAGGCCTTGGGGGTAGGGGGCGTGTACCGTGGTCCAGACAGGACCTTGTCCTGCTGCTGTGGCCTCTGGATAGAACATGCTAGGGCTGAAGATGGCTCAGCCGCCTCGGGGTCTGCCTCTGCTATGTCTGCGTCTTGTATCTGGGGGGAGCAGCGGCAGGCTGCAGAGGGCGTGCCGCAGTCCTCCTGATGGAATGTGGTGGCTTGCTTCTGCACTGTCATTTTCCTGCCACCAGGTCATGGCTTCCAACCTGCTTCCTGGATTTTATTAGAATGGTTCCTTGAATCAGAATGTGGCAGGTCAGATAGCATGATTAGGAACTGGCGAGATCTTGAGCTCTGCAGCCTTGATGCCCTATCCTGTGAAATGGGGTGTTAGGAAGCACCATCTCCAAGGGCCTTTGGAGTTAAAGCTCAGCAGGGCACCCCTGGCCTTGACTCTCCTTTAAACATGGAGGCGCCCATCATTGCCTTCTTCATGCTCTGACTCTTGTGGGAATCGCCCAGTCTGATCCCTGACGGCGATTGGCTTGAACATTCCAGGACACATATCACCATGCTGTGGGTGTAGACAGTGACAGAAGAAAGAGCTGGAATTGAGAGCTGCAGATTCTACGGTCTCTCAAAGAAGGGTGGAGTCTTGAGGACAAAGCATTCCTGGCATGAATAGACAGAACTCATTTAAGGAGTAAACCCAAGTCAGGTATTTTGATACAAGTGATTATGCAAGTTGGACAGAGAAGAACCCCTTATCTTATGCCTGATTGATTGTTCTCTGTATTTTATCCAACTTGTCACTTTACCTACCAAAAGAGCTATTCCTGTCATCTTTTAAAGATGAAATGAAAAGCTCCACTGTCAATTTGATCTACTGAGATGTAAGGTTTACTTTGGAAGGGCAAGAGGGGTTGGGTTGGAGGGAAAATATTGACCCTATTTTTCTGTAAAATACCTCTTGCAAAGTAGGCACTGTTATCTGTTATGCCAGGTTGCTTTCAAAGTACCGTTTAAGAAATACTTCTTTATTTAAAAAAAAAAAAAAAAAGCTTTTTAATATGGAAAAGATGGCAAGCACAAAGCTGTAGAGAGTGGTCTGAGCCCTGACTTGCCTGGCTCCAACCCTTGAGACCTGTCTACTCATGGCCAGTAGGCCAGTATTGCTTCACCTCTACCTGCCCCTCCCACCCCGAGTTCCCCCACCCCATTCCTTTTAAGCAAATTCAAACACCGTATCGTTTCATTGGTAAATATTCAAGAGGTACTTTGAATGCCTTAAAAGTTTAGTTAAGTGAGAAATGGAAATTTTCACATGTTAAGGTCCTTCTTGTGGGAAGACCCTGTCTCTCTAGAAACCTCAGGGCAGTAATCTTCAAAGTTCAGTTCAGTTCAGTCGCTCAGTCGTGTCTGACTCTTTGCGACCCCATGGGAAATGATTTCTTTAAACATCTACCTTGGGGGACCTTGTCCACTGCTTGTTTTCCCAGAGTTGCCTTCCACAGGTCTCCTCCGTTTCCTCTGCATCTCCCCATCCTCCTCTCTCCTTCTCCCTTCCCTGGTTAAAAATGGCAGCATCTGATACTTCTTGGAACTGGTTTGCTTCTGAGTGTAAGAGCAGAAATAAAAGGGAACCACTTGCTTAAGGAAAAAAAAAAAAAAAAAAAGATTCCAAGTAACAGAAGCTTTACCTTCTCAAGAACCATTTTTTTTTCTTGTTATTTTTAACCACTATGAATGGGACTGTTTAAGAATATATTCATTTTCTGCCTTCTCAACCAGAGTCCACTGGATGTTATTTAATCATTCCCTTTTACTGCAGAGTGTTTTCAGTACAGCTGTTGTGCGCATGCTCAGTCATGTCTGACTCTTTGTGACCCCCCTGGACTGGAGCCTGCCAGGCTCTTCTGTCCACGGGATTCACCAGGCAAGAATCCTGGAGTGGGCTTCCATTTCTTACTCCAGGGGATCTTCTCAACCCAGGGACTGAACCTGCACCTCCTGCGTCTCCTGCATTGGCAGGCAGTTTCTTTACCACCAGTGTCGTTTTCCAGTTTATCTGTCACCTCCCTCATTGCGGATTTTATGCCCTGTCAAGGTGCTTTTGCTTATCCCTTTTAAATCTGCTAAGGGCGGATTTAGCTATATAAAGGTATGTAAAGTTAGAACAAATGAACTGTGAGAGTGTTGTTTCCCCAAGCAAAACTGTATGTTGTTAGACTTAAGGGCCTTGTGATATATGAATGCTCAAAGGCTGTTTTGGCTCTGTTTCCTGATTTTCAGCCATATTCTGCAGAGATGTTACTGTGTAGCTACCTTTCCTGTGGGTGAGGCACCCTTGTGATGGGGCACTATATTAGGAAGCTTTCTTCTCACTCTAAATACAGCTTAAGAAAGGCTTGAAAGGCCAACTATGTAGTTAGTGCATGGGAATGTTAGGAAATGTCTTTTTGGACACATTTCTTGCATCTCACCGCTGGATGTTTGAAAGTGAGTTGGTGGGAGAGAAATAAAGGGATTTTAAAAGGTGGCCATTCTGTTTTTGTTGTTGTAGTTGTTTAGCAACTGAAAAGTAGACATTTGCATTTCAGACCTTGCACAAAAATTTTTTTTGGCTAAAAATAATTAGACATATGGGTATATGTCAAATTTATAGTAGAAACTAATAGTCTGATTGTTTTTTTACTAAAAATGAACTTCCTCTCTGCTATTCTTTCTGTTTGATAATTGCTTTACAATGTTGGGTTAGTTTTGCTGTACAATGAGGTGAGTCAGCTATAAGTGTACATGTACCCCCCATTCCTGAACCTCCCTCCCACCCGCTCCATCCCAGCCCTCTAGGTCCTCACGGAGACACAGGCTGGGTTCCCTGTGCTGTGCAGCAGCTTCCCCCCAGCTCTCTCTTTTACACATGGTAGTGTGTATGTGTCGAACCCAATCTCCTGTTTCACCCCTGCCTCCCTCCTTTCTGCTGCTCTTCAAAGAGGGAGTCAGAGAAGACATTTTCATCCCCTCTCACTCCATGCTTTTTTAAAACTCCCCTGAGGAAAATGACATAGTATTTTTCAGAACCAAGCTGTGCCTTCTGCAGCTTTATACACAGGATGTGTGAGTTACATCAATTTTCCCCTTCTCACACCCAGACCAGGGTTACATAGTTCTGTGAGGTGTGCTTGGGAGTTGCAATAACATGGAATGCTGGAAAGATTCCAGAAGCTGTTGGTAAATAAAGAATGCAGCTGAACAACAGTTAGCTTCTGCTAGTGATTTCAGAAGGTTACATCTTGGGGGGCGGGGAAAGGAGGCAAGTATATGTAACAGAGCATGAGAATGCAAGAGAAAGTGTGATGACCGTCTTGAAGATTTGGGTTTTAATTTCTGTCTTTCATTTTTCTAAACGCTGTACAGGTAATTTAATAAAGCAGATTAAGCTGTATTTGGTTGACATTATGAAAGATCTCTCTACTTTTAACCCACCATATTTAAAGATTTATTAGATCAGCCAAATAATTTTTTCTGTACGATGATGAAGCTGTTTTTGCTTTGTGTTTTTAACTGGCAGGATTTTCACTGATATGTTTAGATAAAAGGAGTACAAAGTACTAGAAATTCACAGCTGATAGTTAGAGATGGATATGTACATGTTAGAGGTTTGGGAAATCTGATGGATTAGTCAGGAGTGGGTTTTAGAAGTGACTTTAAAGCTTTCTGTACGTTCTCTCTTACTGTTGCCTATTACATGAAAGGAGTGGGGTGTTTACAGAGCAAATATCCCAGCAAATTGCTTTCAGCAGTCACGGGCACACTGAAACCCTGACCCATCAGTAGTTCCAGTGTAGTTTTTGCAGAGAGCTTCTGGGCATATGGCATCTTTCTGGTCTTCAAGACCACCCCTGGGATATGGCACATCAAAGGCTGGAGAAGCAGAACTTTTAGAAATCTGGGTAAAACTCTTCCCCCAAGAAGCACCAGGGAGCTAAATAACGTCTCATGCCATTTTTTCCATGGTTTAAGCCTCTCTTAAGCTTCCCCGAGTCCATCCTCTCTGAGGCTCCAGATTCCTCCGGACTCACTGAGGTCATCTGGAAATGCCTGTCCTACCCTGGTTTCAAAAATCTCAACTGTTTCCAGGATTCATTCTTTCTTTCATCATAACGACAAATATTTATTCAGCTTCCTGCCACGGCCAGAGCTCCATTTCCGGGTCACAGGGGACCACAGAGCTGAATCCGACACAAATCTTTCCCTTCAGGATGCTACTTGGGAGCCCAGAGGCCTCTGGGAGATTCTTCAGTGTGAGAGAGACTGGGATATGCCTGCGGCTGTAGAGACACAGCCAACTGGGTTATAAAACCAAAGACAGATTAGAATCAACCTTCTACCAAAAAACAAGCAAAACAAACCAAACCCCAAACCAGTTTCTGACACCACACACTCTCTACACGTTATTGCCTGAGATGACAGTCTTCTGACCCACTAAGGATGGGCTGGTAATGGGACATTTCCTCTGATGGCTGGTTCATTTCTGCTCCCGATGTCAGAGTCAGGGGGATGGCAAGGGAGCAGTGCTGGGAGAGGCCGTGATTTTGTTTTACACTTGGCCACGTTTCATCATGGAATTGTCATTGCTTCATGCTAAACTTTATATTCTTTGTTTTGCCTTTTTCTTTTTAAAATTTTTTTTGGAGGGAGGGATGTGGGCTGTTTAAAAAGTCTTCATTGACTTTGTTACAGTACTGTTTCTCTTTTATGTTTTGGGTTTTTGGGGTTTTTTTGTTTTGTTTTGTTTTTGCCTTAAGGCATATGGGACCTGTTTCCTGACCAGGGATCTAACCCACACCCCCTGCATTTGAAAGCAACTTCTCCACCACTGGACCACCAGAAAAGTACCTGCCTGTTTTCTCTTTTAAAAGACTTTGTCCACAGTAGGTGCCAAGATCCTCAAGTCCTTTCGAAACACACCTGCTCTGCTATCCTTGAGCAAACCCAGCTCACAGCTAGGGGCATAGGAGGGGAAAACGCCCACACTTACTGAGCACACCCAGGAAACGTTTTCTCATTGGCACCTCACAAACACCTGGGGAAGAGATTATCTTTACAGGTGAGTAAAGCCACTCCAGTACTCTGACCATGGAGAATCTCATGGTCAGAGGAACCTGGTGGGCTACAGTCCATGGGGTCACAGAGTGTCGAACATGACTGAGCAACTGAGCACAGTCTGAGGTTGAGTTTATCTTTATGGATGAGTAAACTGAGGATAAATAATTGACATCCATTCTAGGCCTCTCTGGATGAATCCAGTTCTGCTACCAAGGTTTGAGTGTGTCCTGTTCCCTGAGATTAAACTTTGAATTATAGAACTGCTCAGCTCATTTGGAATTCTCTCTCCTTCTGTTAAGTGAGTGACTTTTTACACCTAAATGTATAATGTTGTTGTGTAGTCATTAAGTTGTGTCCGACTCTTTGCGACCCCGTAGACCCTGTCAGGCTCCTCTGCCCATGAGATTTCCCAGGCAAGAATACTGGAGGGGGTTGCCATTTCCTTCTCCAGGGGATCTTTTTGACCCAGGAATCAAACCCGTGCCTCCTGCATTCCAGGCAGATTTTTTACCACTAAGCAATCTGGGATGAACATAACCACAATTCCACTATTGAAAAAGAAGAAAACCATAAAATATTCATATCATCTCATTTCTACTCCCTATTTCAGGTTTCCCTAATGTCTTATGTGTTTTATAACTTTTTTTTTGCAAGCTCGGTTTTATGAAGGTCACCCATTGCATTTTGTTTTTATGACTCCAGGATTTCTCTTACTCTGGAGCAGTCTGCCTCCAGTCCTTCCTGTCCAATTTTTGTTTCATGACATTGACTTTTAGAGGAACCAGACCAGTTTTCTTTTAAGCTTTTTTGTTCATAGTTTACCTGGCAAGTGTCTGACAAACTGAAGATTTCAAAAGTTCTTTAAAACTTAAAATAGGTATTTTCTAGGAGATGTACGGAGAAGGCAATGGCACCCCACTCCAGTACTCTTGCCTGGAAAATCCCATGAATTGGAGGAGCCTGGTAGGCTGCAGTCCATGAGGTCATAAGAGTCAGACATGACTGAGCGACTTCACTTTCACTTTTCACTTTCATGCATTGGAGAAGGAAATGGCAACCCACTCCAATGTTCTTCCCTGGAGAATCCCAGGGCTGGGGGAGCCTGGTGGGCTGCCGTCTATGCGGTCGCACAGAGTCGGACACGACTGAGGCGACTTAGCAGCAGCAGCAGCAGATGTATTGTCAGATGTTTCACCTGATGTACCATTTTCTGTAGCTAGTATATTTGAAAAGAATCTTTAGTTACAAAAATAAGGCAGTTGTAAAATGTTAGAACAATTCAGAAATACAATTGGCCCTTTGTAGGCACGGGATCCACATATGTGGGTTCAACCAACTTCAGATCAGAAATATTTTTGAAATGGAAAGTTCCAGAAAGTTCCAAAAAGCAACACTTGAGTTTGCCAGACTGGCCAGCTCTTTCCAAAGCATTTGTATTGTATTAGGTATTGTAAGTAATCTAGAGATAAAGTATAAGATAGGTTCTTTGCAAACACTGTGCTATTTTATTTTACATAAGGACTTGAGTATCCTCGAATTTTGGTCTCTGTTGAGGTCCTAGAACCAATTTCCTGCAGAGACTGATGGATGATTGTACAATATATAAAATATAAAATGAGAGTTCTGCTTGATACCATCGCCATGGGGCCCTGAGATAACAGTCATTTTGGTGACCTTACTTTTTTCCCCATTTCTTTGTGTGTGTTTTGTTCATTATAAAAACAGTGTTTATCTGTGCACCCTGTTGTACGGTGTACTTTTTATCGCTGGATTATGGATTGTGTCCTGTCAAATATGTGTTTAAGAGCAGGGACTGTGTTTAGCAGTGGCTGGGATAAATGTGCGCCGAGCCAGCCGCATTCCTTCCTAGGTGTTCAGAGTGACACACCCAGGGGTAAGGTGCCCGGCCCAGGCTGAGAAATGTGACTTGTGCCCACAGAGCAAATATTTTTCTCTCTCTGAGGCTCTCTAGTTTTTCATATAGGAATTGAATCTTGATGTCTTCTGCCCTGTGTGTTAGCAAGTTCATGGAAATGTGAGAGGAATAAACTCTTTAAGGACTCCATAGTTGAATTCTGATACCCTTTTTTTTTCTTTCTCCTTTTTTGGGTGGGTCCCTCCGTGTTTTTTTCTGCCGATATCAGATCATCAGGTTGGCCTTCCTTGGAGGTAAACACGACACCCTGCCAACATAAAGTGATTTAGAAACGTTCATCTATTTTACCAAGCCCGAGCCTCTTGCATATGTATTTTAAGCCTTCATAAAACATGTACCTGTCACGCTAAGGAATGTGCCGAGGGCAGACGACAGAGGCTGGCCCAGGGAGTCTCGGGAGTGTGTTTGGCTGTGTTGTAGGGTTGTGTCCTGACAACCTCCTGGCTTGAGGCCTGGGGTGATTTCTGACAAGGAGTGATTTCTAAATATTGAAACCATTAGAATTATTAATTCAAGAATTCCTGCAAGTAGCTATTCCTGTTTGTCTAAGTGTAGGGGGGCTCAGAGGTAATTCTGTGTGGCAAAGGCTTAACAGCTGCCTGACTTAGGGAATCAAATGAACAGAACGATCATATGAACAGGAGATGATGGTTCTTTGTGCTTCACGGGAAACAGAAAGTTGAACAGAGAGGCCATGTGGACATGTCTGGCTTCTTTGGAAGATGAGAGCCCTGGAAACCTCCCAGCGAGAGCATTGCTGGCACAGGGCGGATGGTAAAGCTGCTGCTGTTGTTATTTTATTCTTGTGTTGTCCATGGCGATAATGTCATCACTGGCATTCATGGGACATCTGGGGGTCAGTAAATCTTGTTATTACTGAGTTAAATTTGGTGTCGTTTGGTGACGGGCTTTTGCATCAAACATTTTGTAAAGGAACAAAATGAGAATAGGGTGGTTCCCCACATCTGTCTAAATATTTGGTGAAAAAAGGATACAGCTGTGATTTTAAGTACATTAAAGAATTCATGTATTCACTTTTTCTTAAAAAAGAAAGTTGCAGACTGACTCATCATTAATTACTAATTTATAATTAATAATTAAATGCATATTTGTTTCATTTTCTATCACCCAATAATATAAGAAAATAAGTATTAAAAATAGAGACAAATAATGTTAAAAGAGGAGCAAGATTAGATTTTAAGTTCAGGATCAATGAATTGCTTAAATCGTTGAACCTCACTTTTTCCATCTGTAAAATAGGGATTATAAGTCAATACCAGAGAGCTGGTAAATGGGGTTGAAATGGACAATATATTTAGAAGTTTAAAAAAAGTTCAAATTTCACTCCTTCTTTCTTGAGCAGACAGGCTGTATTATGTAACAACCTAAATAGGAAAAGAATTTGAGAAAGGATACATGTATATGTATAATTGAATCACTTTGTTATATACCAGAAACTAACACAACATTGTTAATCATCTGTACTCCAATATAAGATAAAAAGTTTATCTAAAAAAAGAATAGAGAAGAGACTTAAGAAATTTGAAGTTAATGATACTTGAAGCAAACTTTCTGATAGCTGGGTAAAGAGGGGCAATGAGATATAAATATCTTATTGAACTCCAAGTTTTGCTGCCCATCTGAGACTTCTCCAACCTTACGGTTAAAGTGACTTCAGTACAAGCTGTTGGATGGTTTTAATAGAAGGTTGGTTCTTGAGTAAACATGATATCTTATTCACTATGGTTTACCCGATCATTAAAGCAGTGTTCACGACAATAAAAACAGAAAATCAAGAGTAGTCAAAGAAATGTTTAAACCACAAAGTCTCTCATAATTCTATTCACCGGAAACAACCATCATTAAAACTACCATGGGCACACTGAAGGAGCTTCCCAGTGGCTCAGAGGGTAAGGAATCACCTGCCTTGCAGGAGACGGTTCAGTTCCTGGGCCGGGAAGATCCCCTGGAGAAGGGCGTGGCTACCCACTCCAGTGTTCTTGCCAGGAGAATCCCATGGACAGAGGGGCCTGGTGGGCTACAAGTCCATGGGGTCACGGAGAGTGGGACACAACCCAGTGACTAACACTTTCACTTTCATACATTGAAGGAGATTTTCTTTACCTGCGTTGTCATAAATATTCAGTTTTTAACTCAACCAGAGTTAATACAGTAACTTTTCCTTCTATCATCAGCGATCTAGGAGCACACGTTTTGGCTACCTATTTTTTTCAATTATAAAACTGATACTCTGTAAGTAGATTAAGAATAAATCTTTATTAGAGCACACGGAAAAGTAAAAGATTTCTCTCCCAAGAAGCAGCCACCCAACAGTTTTCTGTGCATCCTTTCAGAAATATTTAATGTATACACAAGAATATATCTTTCTCTACATATTTTTAATTTTATGCAACTGGAATCTATGCATACAGTAAGCATCTTGCTTTTTAAAATTCCATTTAATTCCATGTCCTAGACTGCCACACTAAAAACACTAGCTACCTAGCCGAATTCAAACAATTTGCAAATGATGTATTTATTTCAATTGTCAGTGATAGCATATTTTTACACTCTGTGGGTATAGTACTACTTATGTAACCAATCCTCTGTTGACAGAGAAAATGTTTCAGTTTTATGCTATAGGTACATGCTAAGTTGCTTCAGTCGTGTCCAACTCTTGGCAGCCCTATAGACTGTACCCCACCAGGCTCCTCTGTCCATGATTCTCCAGGCAGAATACTAGAGTGCTACTTATAAACAATTTTTCAGCGGATGTCCTTTTCAAGCTTGGTCAAATGTATCTCTAGAAAATCTTTCTTAAAGTAGAAGTTTAGAGAGTAAAAGGATATATACATTTAAAGTTTTATGTATTATTAGTAACCAAGCTTTGTTTTTTTAGCATTTCATCAGTTTACACTCTCACCAAAAAATATTACCCAGCATTTTCCTCAGTGGTGGGTATTACTAATTTTTTTGGTCTGTGCCTATCTAATAAATGAAATATGATCTCTTAAAAATTGAAATTGCATGGACATCGGTTTGAATACTGACTTTGCCACGTGGGTTCTTGGATGAGTCTTTTTAATCCTCTGAACATCCGTGTCTCTAGCCATGAAGTGGATCTTGTCATATCACCCTTGTAAGATAAGGTCAAGTGCATGGGTTCCCCCAAGGCGCTTGGGAGCATCAGAGTTTGCAGGCTCTTGAACCTGGGCCTCAGGGGGATGTGCTCATGCGGGAGGAACGTGTGCCGCCTGGAGCTTCCCTTCCAGCCCGTAACCTTGCTGCTACATTTGTGTTTGCAGCGACCCTCCGGAGCACCACGCCGGGCATGGACGCCCTTTTCCGCACCTGGAGGAGCACGGGTGGTAGTGCCCCGTCACGAAGCTGCTAAGGCCATCTCAAGGGCGTGGGCGCCGGGACACGAGGGCGGCATCCCAGGCCTGCAGAGCCATGCCTTTCGGCCTGAAGCTGCGCCGGACGCGGCGCTACAACGTCCTGAGCAAGAACTGCTTTGTCACTCGCATCCGCCTGTTGGACAGCAGTGTTATCGAGTGCACGCTGTCCGTGGAGAGCACGGGGCGGGAGTGCCTGGAGGCGGTGGCCCAGAGGCTGGAGCTGCGGGAGGTAAGGGCGCGCGTGTGAGGAGTGGAGAGGCCGCAGTGCGGCCCGGGGCCGGCTTGTCAGCCTCAGCCTGGTTTCCAAGCATCCTGTGATTCCCAGCGTGACCTCCTTCGTAACACCTTTCAGTGGATGTGGAGACCTGCTCTGACGCTGGGAGAAGCAAGGATACCCCCTAGAGCTTGCACGGGGCTGGGGGCGGTGGGGGGGAGGAAATAGGGGTGTGTGTGTGTGTGTGGCAGCTCCCCTTTGCTTTCAGCCCATGAGGAGGCTGTAATGAGATTCTCCTCCCCAAAGTCATTTACTCTCTTTAAAAACAATCAAGTGGGGTAGCTGGGGTTTTGATGTTCCAGCTACATATCAAGGAGAAAACTCCCACATACTGGGTGGATATAGCTGCTTTTATTTTCTGTTTGTTTCTATACTCTCCTCTTCAAAGAGGGTAAAAGAAAAAAAAAAGAAAAAAACATTTATAGTGAGCATGACTGTTGAAGCTTTTTTTGTGGGAGCTTGTAAAATGGGAGTTTTGTTCCTCTTAAGATTCCTCATGACCCGTGTTTTCTTTGGGCTTTAAGCAAACCCGGGGTTCACCATTCAGACAGTCACGTTACCTCTCTTTAGAGGAGACTCTTAGAGCAACATGCCCTTTGGTAATAAGCAAGCCCTGCTGTTTTGCAGCCTTGTAGACTTTCAGGAGAAGAGACTTTTGAGAGAGACACACTCAGGCATTTGTTTCTTGAGAGCTTTGTAGGTTGGTAGGTAAGGGACCGTGGTTGAACGGTTGCCAGCGTTGAACTGATGGCAGACCCCTGAGAGTCAAGCCCTCCTTAGGGTAAGGAAGAGCCTGTGATTGCCCTGGGCCCTGGGATATCATTGCCCAGTTCTCAGGGTAGTCCCTCTGGAAAATGATCATGTTTGATCTCTTTCCTCACTTCTCAGGATCCACACCCTCTTTCCATTTGCACAAGGAGTTGAGATCAGGGAAGGTCTTCTTCTCCCCTTGGCACCTACCGCAGGCTGCCTCTTATCCTCTGAAGGACTGTTTCACCTGAGCACTTGTTTCTCTGACTGGTCTTCATGTTTATACTTTGGTTTGGGTGTTCAGGTCTTCCTTTGACTTTTCTTTTCCTGTGGAGGAGACTGTCCGGCCCAAAGGATATATGTAGCTTGGTAACTGACACAATTGGATAAGCACGTGAAAGGTTCTGACCTTGGTGGTTGGTAGTTGGCTCTTTTTTCCTTATTAGTAGCACATTTGGGTGTACGCATTTAAGCATCCGTATGTAAATCGGCATAAAGCATGCATGTTTTAGAGTTTGCTGCTGCTGCTAAGTCGCTTCAGTTGTGTCTGACTCTGTGTGACCCCATAGACGGCAGCCCACCAGGTTCCCCTGGCCCTGGGATTCTCCAGGCAAGAACACTGGAGTGGGTTGCCATTTCCTTCTCCAATGCATAAAAGTGAAAGTGAAGTTGCTCAGTCGTGTCCGACTCTTAGTGACCCCATGGACTGCAGCCTACCAGGCTCCTCCATCCATGGGATTTTCCAGGCAAGAGTACTGGAGTGGGGTGCCATTGCCTTCTCTGCTTTGTATTAAGAAAATAAAATAAATTTTGATTTCAGTTTTGATATACATTAATTACAGTTGGTGTTGTATTAGATAACTTAAAAATAGACTATAGGGGGGATCCCTGGTGGTTCATTGGTTAAGACTATATGCCCCCAATGCAGGGGGTCCAGATTTGATCCCTGGGCAGGGACCAAGATCTCACAAGCTAGAATTAAGAGTTCACATGCCACCGCTAAGACCCAGTGCACCCCAGAAAACAAAAAAAGCCCCAAACATTGTAGGGAATTTCCTGGCAGTCCATGCTTCCATTGCAGAGGACACGGGTTCAGTCCCTGGTTGGAGAACTAAGATCCTGCAAGTTACATGCTGTGGTCAAAAAAAAACCCCAAAAAACAGAGGCTGTATTTTTTCAGGCAGTTTTAGGTTTATAGCAAATTTGAGTGGAAAGCACAGTTCCATATGCCTCCCGTCCCGCCCACACTGCTTCCCCACTGTCAACACCCCACACCAGGGTGGCACCTTTGTTACAGTCAATGAACCCACATTAACACATCATATCACTCAAAGTCCATAATTTACGTGAGGGTTCACTCTTGGTGCACATTCTGTGGATTTTGACAAATGTACAATGATCTCTGTCCATATGGTAAACTTATTTTTTAATTTAATGAACAGTGATTTTTTAAATATACACAAGTGTTAATATAAAATGATACACGTTTTAGCATTAAACACATATTCCTCTTCCAACAAAATGAAAGGTCATCCTGAGGCACCTTGGGTCACCAAAGGCCTCGTTGTCTTTCTACTGGTGTTTGACTATGTCCTGTATGACTTCATCCTCCTGTTACTGAATGCAGGATCCTGTGTTTGATACACAGTGAGGCCAAACCAACATATCTGAGTTTGGAGCAAAGAAAGGTTTATTGCAGGGCCAAGCAAGGAGAACAGTGGGCTGGTTCTCAAAAATCCCTAAACTAATACGGTAAACTTTTCGAAGGTCAAATCTGGTTTTGAATGCACGGCTTTGCTGCCATTTCAGTTCCCAGGCCTGGTTCATGTGATTAGTAAACGGTCATCTCCTGGGGAAGCAGAATATGACAGGGTCTCTGCTCCCAAAATCCCGAGAGCTGGGAGAATAGGAAAAACAAGAAACAAAGCAAAGAGAACATCCTGTGCCAAGGTATAGAAACAGGAAAGAACGTGGAATTTTCAGGCAAGGGCAGAGGGCAGTTTGTACTGATCTCTGTGTGTGTGTGTGTGGGTGTGTGGGTGTGTGGGTGTGTGTGTGTGTGTGGGTGTCTAGGGGTTATGGAGGGGAGGAAGGAGCAGGTGCGTAGATAGGTGGAGACCATTTTTGAAGGGTTTGATGTATCTAAGTACTTTTAATTATTAACAGATCCCACAGGACATTGTTCCTAAAACATGTCACAAAAATAATTAAAATAATCACCAGCTTTTAATGTATCACGTGCTATGCTAAGCACCTTTTGTTGATCAACTCATTTAATGCTTCTTACAAGCGTGCCAGGCGACTACTCTTGGTTTCTACTTTTATGGTCCAGGTAGGCTGACTCCACTGTTCTAATTCCCAGGGATGTGTAGTGGCAGAGAAAGGGGCCGTGGTAAGATGCTTTGAGAAACACTCTCATAACTTCTGCAGTTAAAAAAAAAAAAAGAATGTGTTGAGCTCAGTGTTTCACAGTTATTTAAGCCTTCTAATAAATACTCTTTGAATCCTTTAGGGAATAAAACACTGCCTTGAAATAGAAAGCCATCGAAAGATTCCAAGGTGAAGCATGGCACAGGCACCTTGCGTTGTAAGAAAGAACCAAACGGCAGAAAAATGATGGGGATTGGGGTGACGGGAGGAAGTAAGTAAGCGCAAGTGTTAGCCACTCAGTCGTGCCCAACTCTTTGTGACTCCATGGACTATAGCCTGCCAGGCTTCTCTGTCCATGGACTTCTCCAGGCAAGAATACTGGAGTGGGTTGCCTTTCCCTTCTCACAGAGATGCCAATTAGGCATAATAAGAACCTGGCAAGAGGAAATAAAATGAACCCTTTAAGAAAAAAAATTTAATTCTTTTGAATAAGTTCAGAAAAAAAGGTGTGAGTTTCTGACTGGGAACTTTTATTAAGGAGGAGACTTGAGAGATACAGGAGGCTCAGAAAATTAGAATTCTGATAATACAGCTGCAATATATTTGAATCAATGGGTTTTACCATTTCCCTTTTCCCCAAATAAACTCTTGTGTGGAACTCCGACAGATAAGGTGGAGCTGCTCTGTTTGCTGAGGGGTCGATAGGGTTTTCTGGAGTCCCATCTCCTTGTGCCTTTCTCACCCCCCACATGGCTTGAAAAATAACTGACCTAGATTGGGAGGAAAATAGCTAAAAACAATGCTGCCTTATGATTAGCTCTTATATTTGAAAAATAAACACCTGGAGAACAGCAGAGTTTAGTGGCTAGGAATGTGAACTTGAACCAAACTGTCCGAGTTTGAATCCTGGCTCTGTCACTGATTTGCGTTGTGATCTTGGGTAGTTTCTTAACCACCCTGTGCTTTTGTTTTCTCATCTGTGAATGGAGATGGTCGGAGTAGCAGCCTCCATGCATTGTTGAGAGGATTAAGTGAGTTAGTTTTTGCAAAATTGCTACTGTATCACAGTGTCGGGCACACAGGAGCCGCTCAATACAGTGGTCTGCTTGGCAAGACAAACCACTCAGATCAGACAAAGAGAAATATCCTATGATATTGCTTATATGGGGACTCTGAAAAGAAATGATACAAGTGGACTTATTTGCAGAAACAGACACAGACTCACAGACTTAGAGAAGGAACTTATGGTGCCAGATAGGGATAGAGGGGAGGAGGGGTAGTTAGGTAGGGAGTTTGGGATGGACATGTGCACACTGCTGTAGAATGGGTAACCAACAAGGACCCGCTCTATGGCACGGGAACTCTGCTCAGTATTACGTAACAACCAGAATGGGAAAAGAAGTAGAAAACAATAGATACCTGCATATGTATAACTGAATCACTTTACTGTACACCTGAAACTAACATCACGTTGTTAACCGATTGTTGTCCAATATAAAATAAAAAGTTAATAAAGAAGATATTACCCAGGCCCCTCCAGAGATTGGACTCTCACCCTTTCATAAGTCTCCTTGTTGCATTTTTAGGTGGCTTTAGTCATAGAAACTATGATCTACCACTGAGCTGAAATCTTTCAGTTCCTTGAACAGTTACTAATTGCAGATTGTGCTGTCCAGTAGGGTGGCCATTGGCTACATGTGGCTATCGAGTGCTTGAAGTATGGCTAGCTTAAACTCACACGTGCAGTAAGTATAAAATACACAGCAGCTTTTGAAGATCTAGTATGACAAAAGGTTAAAATAATCTCATTCGTCATTTTTATATTTATTACATAAGTAAGTAAGTGTTAGTCACTCAGTCATGCCCGACTCTTTGTGACCCCATGTCCTGCAGCCCACCAGGCTCCTCTGTCCATAAGATCTTCCAGTCCAGGATACTGGAGTGGGTTGCCATTTCCTCCTCCAGGGGATCTTCCTGATCCAGGAAAGACCCAGGGAAGAAGTTGCATATTAAAAGCATAAAAGTTTGAATGACCATTTTAAATAAAATGTATTGAAATTTGAATTTTACTTCTTTGTGCTTTTTAATGTAGCTGCTAGAAAATTTTAAATTAAGTATATGGCTCACGGTATATTTCTGCTAAATACTGCTGCTCTAAGAAAAGCAAGGAGACCACTTTAATAGTAATAAGGAATATAAATAATTCCAATAAAACATAAAAATATGCTGGAATTACTTCCTTCAGGAATAATCTTGACTCTACATTTTTTTCTGAGTTATTTTTATTGGAAAGTAATTGGTTTATAATTTTGTGTTAGTTTCTGCTGTACAATAAAGTGAATCTGCTATGTGTAGATATATCCCCTCTCTCTTGGATCTCCCTCCTACCCCCACCCCCATCCCACCCATCTAGGTTGTCACAGAGCCCTGAGCTGTGCTAAACAGCAGGTTCCTACTGCTATCTATTTTTGCATATGGTAGAGAATTGACTATACTTTTCCCCTTGTGGCTCAGAGGGTGAAGCATCTGCCTGCAATGTGGGAGATCTGGGTTCGGTCCCTGGGTTGGGAAGATCCCCTGGAGAAGGAAATGGCAACCCACTCCAGTATTCTTGCTTGGAGAATCCCATGGATGGAGGAGCCTGGTAGGGCTACAGTCCATAGGGTCACAGAGTCAGACATGACTGAGAGACTTCACTTTTACTTTAATTAAAAAATAATATAGAGAGATATATAACAGAAGTACTTGAGACTACTCTTCCTGGCCATATTCTATTCAAGATAGATAACTTTTTTATTAGGAAATCCAGCACTTGGTGGAAGGATGAATTTGATAACTCTTGGGTCTCTTCTAAGGCTGGAATAAGAGTCCTGGTTTTTAAAGTAGCCTAAAAAAATCCATAACCATTTCATAGGGTTGGTGATTATCCTCCAAATTATCCCCTTTTCTTTTACAAATTTGTATTTTCATCTTTTCTGAAAGCTGATTTATCTAAAGCTAGCAGTTATGATAGAAGTGTCTCACATTTTGCTATTTTCATAATGGCTAGAGTTTATAAAGATACAGCATCTTAACATGCATTTCCTTTCATCAAAGTAAAGCTAGCCTACATTAAAGACATTGCTATGGCTTGATTTTATGTTAATCTTTTGGGAATTGGAAATTTATCTGTGATAATGGGAGTACTCGAACACCTCATTCCCTGGCCCTGTGAGATAATAGCAGAATTTGCTGTGTTTTATAGCCAGCTTAAATGCATCTAGATATGTTTGTATTTGCAGAGGACTAAAATAGTCAACCGTGATTAAGAAACGATTGAAGAGTAGGCTGCTGGGGAGATTTCTGAATTTTGTACTGTGTTTTCTCTTTGTAAAGATTATAATGTGAAATCTTATTAGCTTAATGTCAGTTTTGTAAGGTAAATTGGCACCGTGTCTGTTTTTGTGATTGTAGGTGAGGTAATCCCCTGGTCTTCATCTTTTTGTGTATTCCAAGTGAGTGGTATAGCCTCTGAAGGAAGGATTTTTCTTGGCTATGAGATTTGCTTCTTTGGTCTGTGTTACCCTGCAGTTTCTTTTCCTGTACTTTTACGAAGAGATTGCCTAGGAAAATGAAGATGGTGCAGTTGTTAATTATAGACGTGTCAGTTACAGAAATCCCAGACTACCCAGAGTAGAGGTTGATTGCGCATAAGTTGTTTTTTGCAGTTATCCAACTGATGTATGGTGGTTTATGTTCCAAAGCCGTTGGAATGTAATTGCGTGAACTGCTATTTCAGAGTCTGCGTCTAGTCATCTTTTGAAGTATTTTCCATACTTCAGTGAAGGTTTGAATGCTTGTGTGTAATTCCTCTATATTTTATGTGGAGGCATCTCAACTTCTCTGCTTCTTAATTTACAACCGAACTATATGTTCCTACAGAGAAACCCTTACAACCTAATGCAAGGTATTTTAAACTTTTGCTTCTGGATGATTACCTCTTCAAAATGCTTGTGATAAGATCATTGGATTTAATCCCTGGTCCCTAGTAATTGCCAAGACTGTGTCTGTTACCCTTATAAACAGTTAGCATTTAAGCTGTGCTGTTGGTCACAAAACTAGAAAAACAAAACCCTAAAAAAAATAAAAACAAAACCTTACCCTCATTAATAACTACTGTGGGGAATAATACCATTTTTACAGATAAATGGACAGCAAATTAGAAACATCTCAAATTGTTTTTAAAGCCCTTCTTCACTATAGTCTTTTGATGATCCCACAAGAGGGGTCTAACTTTCACGCTGGAGGATTTACAGGCCAATCTGCCACTGAAGAAACCTATTTTTGTGGGCTCACATACACTTATGCCTTCCTGTTAAAATGCAAAACTCCAAACCAAATAAACCAGGAAGCTACTCATATGAAAATGACAGTTTAGGGTGACTCTTCTCCCATTGTTATTTTAGTTGTGCATTTTTAGCAGTTGATTCAGAGATGTGGTTCCTCTCCCTGGGAACTGGTTCTTCTGTCTCCTTTTTCTTATCTGCAGTGAACGCATTGCAGAATTCGCAGCACCGGAGCTGTTTTTTCCTAAAGAAAACTAGAGAAATAAAATGGGATTTAGAGCTCACACAGAGGTATTGTGAGGCTTAGATGGACCTGGCTTATGTTTGGTACTTTGGAGATAAATCAAGCAAGCGTCTCAGGCATTTTACTTGGGCAGTGCAGTAGAATCCTTGGTCGAAAGGATTTCGAAAGGATTTCGAGGAGGGGGTTTCTGTTCGGAATCCACCACGTTTTCTTCAACCACGTGGCAGTGTTTAGCAGAGGAGCTCAGCTTTCAGAATTCAGCTGGAGTTGAAATTGGCAGGTGGCTTATGCACAGGCCTGGTGTGGCCTCAGCTGGGCTGGATGGGATTAGTGTCCCCTTGGATGATACACAGGAAGTTAACTGGCGTGCATGTTAGTTTGAGTGAGAGGTTAGGTTCTGGTTCTGTTTCTTGTGACACTGTGAGACATGGCTGAGTAAACGTGCGGCCTTGTGGACTTGAATAGAGCAGGGTAATAAGAACTTGGGGACAGGGTCCTTCTCCTCTGTTGAGCACTCCAGAGCAGGCATATGGCAGAGGAGGAATAGGGAGGGGTGAGGTGGGAATGGAGAACATTACTTGGAGCAGAGCTTTACGAAACAGTGTCGGATAGGGTGGATAACGGAATTGAGCACTTCTAAAACTAGGTTGTTCTGGCCATAACAGGTAGAAACTGTGTCCTCCAGGCTATCTGCCTCTTCTGCACTGTAACCCCATTTCTTGTATAGTTAAATAATTTGTTTCACTGGATAAATGCATGTGAGTCACCCAGAAATACCCTGTATCTTGTGGAAAAGGCTATACTGCAGCAGCAAAAGTATCTTATGCCATGGATTAGGTTTTAACGTTAAAAGTGGTTTGCCTTGTTATTTGGAATTCTATACTATTAATTATAGCTCGAGACTATTTTCACAGCATGATTCTCTTATACCTCATCACCTTCCTTTTCTGTGTATCCACATGTGTATATGTGTATTCCATGGAATACTTTCTCAGGGTGTTTTTTCTTTCTTTCTTTTTTATTTTGAAGAGCAGAGATCAGGTCTTGTTTAATGATTGGGTGGGAAGGAGAAAAGGAAACTTAAAATGCTGGCCTTTAAAGCACAGGAGAAGTAAAAGTTACCTTGTTTTGTTTTGTTTTGTTGCAAAATCAATTATAGAATGTTTATGCAGTTATGGTGGACCCTTTATAGTTTAAGCGCTACTAATTTGAGTGAATGTTACAGTTTGAGTGAAATAGGGACCATAAAATCATACCTCCAAATGTCAAGACTGCTCTTAGTGAAAGGTGATAAATCACAGCTGGCCTGCGAAGCAGTTGCAAAGTTTGCCCTCACTTTCTCCACCCAGGCTTACAAAAGGGCTCTTTTCCAAGTAAAATAATTATCACATAGCCCATCACTGCTTACATATATTACCTCATTCATCATATACAGACTCACTCCTGGTCATCCTGAATACGATGGAATACCCTTATACGGCACCGTGCTCCATGAAGGGATTTGGTGCAATGCAGAACTGCATTGGATCTTTTTCAGATGGTTTATTAAGTCCCCAGATTGCCTCATTTTCAGGCTAGCCTAAGCCCACGTGATAGATCCCCTCGGAAAGCTTCAGAGTGATATTCCAGTGTCCCATAAACACCTTTAGTGAGACTCTTAAAGAAACTCTTTGGGGAGACACTGCTTTGTGATGTTTTTTCTTATGCCTGTTAGATTTTTATGTTACTCGTGGACCTTCCAGCTTCTGCTTTTGCCTGCCTCTTCTCCTTTATTTCCAGATAACTTCTGTTTTCTGATTCTGTGGTTGACAGGGATGGCAATAGCGGCTGATGACAAAGATGCTTAAGGCTTGCCTGCTTTTGTTTTTTTATTACTGAGGATGATGATCGTGGCGATACATAGCTGCAACAGAAAGCACCATTTGTGAAGTAGTTACTTAAGGTGGGCCACGCACATGGTGGCTGGTCTTTATCTCATTTACGCCCCTAACAGCCTGTGGCTGATGGGGGTAATCACCATCCCCATTTCGCAGAGGAGAAAGCTCTGAGACTCTGGGAGGTTCTATCACTCATACAGTTATGGAGACAGCGAGTGTGGAAGCTGGGAGATGAACTGACATCAAAGCCTATTTTCTTTCCGTTCAGCCACATTTCATTTCTTCTATATCATCGGTCACATTGGAACAACTAATGGACTTGCTGGAGCTGGGAAATGAACAATAGGGTCAGAATTCACTCAAGCAAGTTGGCCTAAGTTTTGAATAGAAACATAGCCTTGGTTCTGTTTGGCATTTTGTTGCTCGAGAAATGCATAGATTTCTGGTGTGGACTTGCCCTGTGAAACATCATGGAGGAAATGGTCCCATCTGAAAGCTCACACATTTAAAAATATCCTTTAGCATTTTTAGATCTGCAGTTTTATGTAGGGAAGGACGTGTCTGGTTTTCTAGTAAACTCAGAGTCAAGACTTGATTACACATTTTGGTGGCTTGGTGACGGGGATTGACGTACTATATCGTTGAGGGTGCAGCCAGCTGTAGTGGGAACTTGGGCACAAAAACGCCTTTGGAAATTAAACATTGTAATGAAATCATGCCTTTGAAGGCAGATTTCCAGGTGTGCTGTAAACCATTCTAGGCTATAATTGAAATATAAAAGAATGCTTCAAAAGCAGTGATCTGTTTTTTTTTTTTTTGGGGGGGGTGACTGCTGTGCTAATCCTGAAATCCTAGCATGAATTAATATATAAAGACAGGATTGAATGCATAAAAGTACCTGTTTTAATCATTTAGCACATTGTTCAAAACTCAACCAGTTGAGGCTTCAAGTCCAAGGTTGAAAAATCTCACTTTCATCTATCAAATCCCCCCCTGCTAATCTGCCAAGAACAGCCACTGGGGGCTCCTGTGGCAGCTGTGAAGAGCGACTCCTTCCACTCTCCATGCTTAATATAGGGGACAGACTCGTTGCAGTTCATGTATAACGAAGTGGTAGAGGCCGATGTTTCTTAAGGTACTTCATTAAAGCCCAAACAGAGTGAATCCATTTTCTGTTCAAATCAGGTACCCTATGAAAACATTCTACGCTGCAATGCTTAATGTTGGCAGAAGGGTTCATCTTCAGAGTTGAGCAGAGTTAAGCTACTTTGCAGCAGGTGCAGGAGCTGTGTTTGCCTCTGCTAGCGAGCTCCATGTGATATCACGAAGCATTCCAAAAGCACAAGGAAGTCAGCCTCGAGATCTTAGAATAAATCCACACGGTCTCCACTCTGTATCGCCCATTGCCCTTACCTAACACAGGTGCATCCGTACCCATGTGTACAAAGAGCAGTCATGGGTAGGAATACTGCCCTCTGGAGACTCGGGGTGGTTTACAGTAAGTACTGTGTGCCTCTGGTTTCTTTTCAAAAGTTCCAAAGTAAAAGCTGGATCCTGGTGTCCAGGCTAGGGGACCAAAGGTGAGGTTAGACGCTGGAGTCTTATTTCCTGTGTGGTCTCAGGATGCCCCTTAGGAGGCCCGAACTGACGCTGTCTTGTCTTTTTACCTAGACACACTACTTTGGCCTTTGGTTTCTCAGCAAGAGCCAGCAAGCACGATGGGTGGAGCTGGAGAAACCTCTGAAGAAACATCTGGACAAGTTCGCTAATGAGCCTCTGCTTTTCTTTGGAGTCATGTTCTATGTGCCAAATGTGTCATGGCTTCAGCAAGAAGCCACAAGGTAGGTGCTTTTCTCCGTATTCCAAGGAAGGGTGTGGAGTAACTGAGGCTTCAGACGAGGTAGATGAGCTGGTTGCTTTAGGTGTGTGTGTGTGTGTGTGTGTGTGTGTGTGTGCGCATGTGCGTGTGTGTGTGTGTGTGTGTGTGTGTGTGTGTAGTGGAGGAGAGGGGAGGTAGTTGGGGATTGTTTACCAGTCACTTTGCAGCTTTAGAATTTTTGTCTGAATCCATGTAGCCCATGCCAGTGGTCCCCTCTTCTGCTTGTGAGGTAGCAGTGATCCTGAGACAGGTAGAATTTTGTGTCTAGAAGCATAGAAATATTAATTGGAGACTGTGAGTAAAATAAATATGCTAAAAAAAAATTAATTAACCACCAAATGCTGTTTGGTCCACTCCTTCCCTCAAAATGTCCCCAGACAAAATGCATCATTTTGTTGAGTTGAGGAAAGCTCAGACAGGGTAAGAGTTTTGATTTGGTAGGTTTAATACAAAGAAACAGGAAGCCAGCAAACCGAGAGACCTGGGGATTGGCCCCACCCTCCTGCTCATTGGCTGCTTTACCTGGGAGAAACCCTGTGTGGTCTTTGAAATGGTATTTCTCCCCCATCTGTAAAGTGAGGGATTTGTGTCTAAGTCTTGAATGATCTGATTAGTCTGCAGCTCTGTGAATGAAATGAGTATGTTTTTATTGATGTTCGTTAAAATATGCAATGGGGGGTGTGTGCTTATCAAATGTTTATTTCCAGTAACGAAGGGAATTGCATAAACTCTCTACTTACAAGCCTTTTACTTGGATCACGACATTCAGAGTGCTTGGGAAGCAATGCCAGTGACATCTGGGGTAGAAGGAACAGTATGCTACTTGATTCTTAAATGTGTCATTTCTTAGATTTTAAATTTCTGAAAGAAGGATGCAGTTGAAATTTTTATTAACATTTTAAGGTGATAGTGTCCATCCTCTTCTTTTTTTAATCCAAATTATTGTTACATAGGTGGTGTTTCTATAAAACAGAGCCTGTGAGAGGGCTGACTGTCTGACCCAGGAAACCTACATCAGTCTTCAGGTGTCATTCATTTGAAGCACTTAATTATAGACCATCATGTGCTGGTTTTGAGTGATTTCATTTAAGTCCTTTCTGTCCAAGAAATTATCTCCTCAAATCTCCTCAAGTCAAATCAGATCAAGATGATTTCCTCCAGCTTTTGAATCCTTCTTGAGTACTTTATACAGTGTTTGGAGCACAGCATTAGGTTAATAAATACTTGCTGATTCATAGCTCTTGGACCTTTAAATGCAAGACCATGAGTGCCAAGGGTGAAACATGGGCTATAAATTAATGCATACTGAGAAAAGTTCAGCCTGTAAGAAAAAAAAAAAATGAAGTTGTGTTCCTCTAGACAGATTTATTCTGTAAGGTTTATTTAGGAAGAGCAGTTGAAGTGGTGAGGGACTCAAATTATGCTTTATGAAGTTAAAAAAACAAAAGATTGTTTAAGCTTAGAAAGATGAAGACTTGCAAGGGTACAGTAGCTGCCTTTGGACTCTCATGGGGAAGGAATTCTGTGTTAGCTCTGGAGAACAAAAGTAGGGTCAGTAACAATGAAGTTCAAGGAGTTGAAAGACGTTGGTTATTTGGCTTGACATAAGAACAGAGTTTCTAATAATTAAAGCCATATAAATGTGGAAGAAGCAGACTTAACCAAAGAGCAGGCTCCTTGGTCTCTGGAATTGCTGTAGCTCAGGGTGAATAGCCTGTGTGGTGTCTTGAAGAGGAGACCGCCATACTGGATAGGATGTTGGAATCATCAGTGATTCTCAGACCAGAGCTTGCTGGATCATAATTAAGCCAAAGCATTTATTCGAAATCTGGATTCTAGGACTGCACCAGAAGTCTGAACTAGAATATCTCAGGCTGGGGATCACAAGGATGTGCTGTTTAAAATAAACAATATTCCTCAGGTAGTTCTGATGTTCATCCAGACTTGGGAATCAAAATAAGTTAGCTAACCTATAAAGCTCTTTACAGTTTTAGATTTTCTAGATAAGTAAACTTAATGCTACATTATTAGTCAATATTCGCCTATATAAGCTGAAACAAAGCATGTTTAAATCTCAAAACCTGAGGTAGAGAATAGGAACTTTTGACTTTCTTTTTGCTTGGTTAGGTTGGTTCACGTAAGAGGTTTGATAAGGAAGGAAAGGAGTGTTTTTCAACACAGGAGTTTGAAGCAGCCTCTCTTACTGCTATTTGAGCAGAAAAACTAACTGAAAATAATTCAGAACTTTGAAGGACATTTTTTTTAGATGTAAACTCTGGAACTAACCTATGTAAATTTCAGGTGTAACCTTCTCTCTGTGAGAAAGGATATTTGTAATTAGGAGCTGGGTTTGCAAGAGGAGTTTTTTGGTATTCCTCCCCACACCCCACCCCCGAGCCCCCTGCACCAGCATTGCAGGAATTTTTGTTGTCTCAGAGGGCCCGAAAACTGAAATGTGCCAAGGGGTGGCAGAGCAGGTCAAAGACTTACGCTGGAGAGATGGAGAAACAAGACAGAAAAGTGTTGTAAGTAAATAAAGGAACGTTGATAGAGGGATAAAGAAAAGAAGCAGGGAATTCCATCGGGGTTCAGTGGTCAGGACTCAGCGCTCTCACTGTGGGGACCCTGGGTTCCAGCCCTGGTTGGGGAACCATAATTCCATAAGCCACACAGTGTGACCGAACAAAGAAAAAGAAGAGAAAAAAGGAATGTATATACTTGGGCAGGTTGAGGGCCACAAACCATCACCCAGATTTGGCTCACTGAGACCCACCCTTAGTTTTGGACATATAGGCCAGAGTGTAAAGGAGGCCTGGTTCAGACAGAACAACATTTTGGAGTGTTTAGGATTTCTGAGTTTGAAGTTAGAGATGAACAGATGAGCTGAATTCAAGTGGAAGAGAGCTGTAGTACTGATAGTCATTAGGAGCCCTAGGGACTGTGAACCTTCCTGGGAGGTTTTAGAAGCATCTGGGGTCTCCACTGAATATTGAAACTGTCTTCCAGGCAGAGTGGCCGAGGAGAAGCCGTGGTGGGGCGGGGTCCCTGAGGACTGTCTCACCGAAGGCCCCAGTAGCGCTCACGAGGAGCTGGCTAGTGACTGGCTCCCCAGTCAGTTCCTGTTTCCTGAGTGACCAGGGTCTCAGGTGCAGCTGGCCTTGGGCTTCTGAGAGCACCTGGAGTCCGCAGCTTTGACACAGAACAGTTAGTCTTTGTGATGCCCACACAGTAAGATGTTTGCATAGATCAGAACTAGAGATCTGTCTTTCACTGCAGGCAACCCTTTGGAGGAGGCAACCATTCAACCATCTGTGCTTAAAAAATAAGCCTTTGTCTGGAGCCCACCACACTTGTTTTCACGCGACACATGTTTGCAGTGATTTGGCTACCTCTATTTGAGAGTAAAACAGGTTCTATAACATTAGCCACTTCTCTGGATAAGAACAAAGAAGTTAGAATTAATACTGTCTCTCTCTCTCTCTGTGTGAATCTATATAAAAACACACAGAGGCGAAAAGAAGATATATTTAATGTATATTTCGTTATGTGTGTTTCATTTGTGGTCTTCAGACAGTTCTATCCTTGAAAACTTGCAGGTTAATACAGTATTTGAAACAATACAACAAAAATTGGAGAAGGATGTTGATTGCGTGCTGTTTAAGAAGGTGATTGACTTTATTAAGATGATCAACATCTTTTAAATTAGAAAATTGAGATACTGTTTTTTAGAAAAATAATTTTACTTATTTATTTTATGCCGTGCTGGGTCTTGGTTGCTGTGCGGGCTTTTTCGCGAGCTGTGGCGAGTAGGGGCTCCTCTCTAGTTGCAGTGTGCGGGCTTCTCGCTGTGGGGGCCTCTCCTGTGGACCACGGGCTCTAGGCCGTGTGGGCTTCAGTACTTGCGGCTCCCGGGCTCTAGAGCACAGGCTTACTTGCTCCTAACCCTTTCTTACTGGCATGTGGTATCTTCCCAAACCAGGGATTAGACCTGTGTCCCCTGCATTAGCAGGCAGATTCTTAACCCCAGGACCACCAGAGAAGCACCACCCCCCCCTTTTTTTTTCCTTTAATTTTGACATACTGTGTTTCCTCTCATCTCCCAGATCTGACTTTTCAAAAACAAGCCTCTTCATAAGGGAGGGAAAAATGCCAAGATAACTATGGTGGAGTCAGGGATGAAACAGACAGTTCAGAACCAACATTTAGGTGGTGATTGAATAGAAGACCAAAGTTATCAGAAGGAGCACACACACAGAAGTACACATAAAAGGGGGAAAAACCTCTTAATATTCTTAAAGAAGTGTGAAAAAGCTGGTGAAGAGGACACACTAACAGACAGATGGAGGATGAGTCATGAAACCATGAAAAGGAAAGAGATTAGGGAGAGAATTCTCTCCAAGCTGTAAGATACATTACCTTGGGGCTTTAAAAATGTTCGTTTTTCCCCCTTTGGTTAAAATGACTCAAGGATGGACCACCATAATTTTTTCCATTTTGCTTGGCTTCTCTTCTGCCTTTTTGCCAGCTTTTCTGTTCAGCAATGGGACTCTGGTTAGGAGTTTATCTTCCCCCGTTCTGCCCTCCTCCTGACTCAAAGGAAAGATTTTTGTAATGTGTTTTAACGATGTGCATAGCAACAGGCTCATTATAAACACATGGTGTTCAGATTTTTCTGGACACAGAATGAAGAAAGATGGTTTGTGAGAGGTGGAGAAATTCTTAGTCAAACAGAAGGATCCTTAATAATAGCCAGGGGAAACCAGAAAGCTGCTGGCCAAGATCACTGCTTTTCGTTTAGGTCTGGGGTTTTTCCAAGTCTTCCTCCAGTGAGGAAGTCCCTATTTAGTTTTCTCAATACTAAAGAGAACACTTTGTAAGAGAAGAAGTAATTTTTGAAGCATGAATTGGCTTCGAGGTTGAAGTTCCTTGATTTCTAGAATTTTCAATTCTGGGGCTTTTTTCCGTTATCAGAACGTGTTTAACTTTGCTTTATCCCCGTTGAATGGTCTATTTGCATAGTGCCAAGGGCCTTCTAGGCTTCCCAGATGGTTCAGTGGGTAAAGAATCTGCCTGCAATGCAGGAGACGTGGGAGATGTGGGTTCTATCCCTAGGTTGGGAAGATCCCTTGGAGGAGGAAAATAGCAACCCTCTCCAGTATTTTTGCCTGAAAAATCCCATGGACAGAGGCGCCTGACAGGCTAAAATCCAAAGGGTCGCAGAGTTGGACGCAAATGAGCAACTAAGCAGCAAGCAGCAAGGGGCTTCTGATTGTCCTAAGGAGGCCAGATAACCATTCCTTCTTTTCCAGGACACGTTTGTAGCCCGCTGTGGAGGTGGGGTGGTCCGCACTTCTAGAGGTGAGCGTCGTTTAGGCAAAGCAGTGCAGCCGCCGCTGTGGCCAGCACAGTTGCTCTGCAAGGATGGTCTCGGGACTGTGGGGCCTGTGGCAGGCTCCCTCCACCCAGTGGGCGCTGCCTCTGTGTTTTCTGCACTTCTCAGCCTCTGTGAGTCGCTCTTCTCTCGGTATCACTCTTCTCCTGTACATCTCCCAGCTTCCCTAAAGTACTGGACAATGAGGCTACATGCTAGTCTGCTTGGTAGAACTGCCTAGCAGTTATTTCCAGAAAGATTTTGAAAAAAAAAATTCTTAATCTCTTTATGGACTAGTAGGGAGCATTCCACAGTGTTAAATGTAATTCCTTGTCTGGGAAGAACTAATGGGACAATGTGTCATTCCACTAACTGGAAATACACGGCCGCGTTGAAAGCTGCGCTCTTTTGGTGCCATAGAGAGCATGGTGCATTTTGTGTTGTGATGGTGAGTGACAGGGAGGTGTAACATTATTACAGTGTTAGATGGTGGTGGGGAGTGGTACCCCACTTTTCTTCCAGTTATATGTTTTGGGCTGTTGGCAATTCTGTTGATGTTTAAGGTAGATTTGCTTAAGACTTTTTACATCCCCGTGAAGGTCAAACTGGTGTTTTGATTTTTTGTTTTTTAACTAGGCTTCAAGAAGTGGTTCCAGTGACCTTACAAAAGCTTTCTTCACCTTACCTTTCTTGTAAATACCTAAGGTTTCCTCCTTAGTCTCTTGGCCTCTGCCTCGAGTGCTTTTGTAAACAAGTCAGTGTTCAACCAGTGTTTAAAATGTCTCTTTTAAAAGCTCTAATTATGGTAACGTTTCCATTTCCTTGTACAACACCATATATTTTGTTCCTCCGGTTCTCTGAGTTCTTTTATTATTTTGAAATGTCATTTTAATGGCTATTTAAAGTTTACCCGTGGGCTGGGAAATAGGGACTCCCTTCAAGTCAGACTTAAGATTCAGCATGAATTCCCTGTGGATAATATAATTTGCTGAGAATGGCAAATCCTTCTCCGAGCCAGCTCCAGCCAGTGAATGAGAACTTGTTCTCTCTCTGTCTGATGACTGAGAACGAAATTGTTTCTGCCAGATATTTTAAGATGCTGTTGATACTGAGCTTTAATCTCAAACATTATACTGTGTGGCCAATGTCACGTATGATGAGATGGGAGGGGAGGATGGCTATGTGCCACAAACAGCCATCTTGAAGGCCAGAAGAATTGATTCCCCAAAGGAGATGAGTTGATGAAAATGTGAGTTGCCATTTGCATTATTTTTTATTTCAACCTTTGTGTTAAGCACCTATTCCATGTTAAGACACTTTGCTAGTCAGTTGGGAGTATAAAATGAACAGATCTCAACACGTCCTCTCTCTTCTGAAAGAGCAGTATCTCCAAGCAGCGTCTATTTCATTTCCACTTATTTGATTTATTGGAAATTGGAGTTTGTCTGTAAAGCTTACACTGCTCATGTTATTTACTTCCTGGCGTAGGCTTTCTCGCTCTTTTCGTGAATCACAGGGAGCCTGCTAAGTATCTTCCTGGCCCAGCTTTGTGGGCCTGTGACCTGTGCAGTTATTTGCACGGGGCCCCACACTCAGAAAGGTACTGAACTTGGCTTTGTGCTCTGCTGCCATTCTTTGAAATTCTTAATGATTTTTTTTTTTTTTTTTGGCTGCACCAGGCAGCATGTGGAATCTTAGTTCCCTGACCAGGGATTGAATCCGTGCCCCCTGCAGTGGAAGCTTGGAGTCTTAACCACTGGACCACTGGGGAAGTCCCAGAAATTCTTAATGATTTTTGAATTATGAACCCCACATTTCATTTTTCACTAGACTCTGCAAATTTTGTAGCCAGTCCTGCCCAGGACAGCCTGCTACCTATGTCCCTGTTCATTCATTTCTGCTTGTTTTGTTATTGTCTTGTGACTCGCTGGGTGGATCTGAGTCTGCTGTTATGGGTGTGATCAAAGAGGAAGAGTAAATAATAATAATAAAATCCACAGAGGAGCAAAAATAAAATTTTCACTCTGTATGCGCACTCTGACAGATAGTATGGAACAGGGAGGCCTGGTGTGCTGCAGTCCATGGGGTTGCAAAGAGTCAGATACAACTTAATGACTGAACAACAGCATGTAAATGTGAAAATAAAATTGAGGCCTTAGTAACCATTTCTGTCCCAGGACTTGACTTAGTGGAAAAATCCTGCAGAGTTGGGGGAGCCATTAATATTCTAAAATCAGTTGAATTTCCTTTAGGGAAGCTGATTAATTAGCTTATCTCAATCCTCAACTAGGATTTCCTTACGTTTTTCTGTAAAGAGGATGACTCTCCAAAGTTTAGACTTTTGTTAATTAAAGCAGAACACGCCTTAGTGCCTACCTCATCATACCCAGTCTTCCACATGTATGGATATCCTTTTTATCCTTGTCTTTCCTCTCTTGAGAAAAAGATCTCATTTGCAAGAATATGTAGAGAGATAGAAGTTTAGGCAGCAGAACAATGAGGTATACCCAAATAAAATGAAGTTAGTACTTAAACACAATCTGGTTGTTTCTTTGTTTAAAATTCTCATTTTCAATCATATGGCTAATGTGTATTTACTAGTATTTGATGATCTGTTCTGAAATTCTCAAAAGCAAACAAAACTCATGTGTTTCTGTTGAGCTACTTGGATATAACTTGATGTCTTAAGCAAGGGCAACGATTTTGTTCATTTTGTATTCCCTGATCTTCAAAGATACATTTATTCATGTGTTTATTCACTGATTCATTGATTCCAGATGGTTCTGAGACTGAGAAGGATCCAACATTTGACTCATGGAGTAATAAAGATTTATAATACAGCAGGGATTAAAATTTTAGACTATTGAATTATTTCAAAAGCCTAGTAGAACCCAATGATCCCACACCACAGTGTTTACCTTCAGAGAGGTAGAGAGGGGGTGAAAATAAACAGTAGTGATGAGAAGAGGTGTTTTGTCATGTCAAAGCATGCCAGCTATGCTTTATGGATTTTTTTTTTTTAAAGAAAGCACCCACTTCCTTAAAAAGTATTTATTGGATTTTTTGGGATACCATTTGTAATGGGTGGGATTGGGAGGAGTGTGTTCATTTCAATACTGGGGTTTTAAAAAAGTCTTGCAGGGAGAGAGAGGCACAGGGGGGTAGATGTTTTAGAATCCTTTGCTCTGCTTTTCCCCTGGCATCTCAGTGAGGGGGTCTGTAAGTTGGGGCAGAATGGGTGGGGAGGGAGGAGGGAAGTGGCAGGCGTGCGGGACTCCCACGTGGAAGAGCCCCACAGTGCCTGAGCAGCAGCAGCATCTAGAAAGCATAGAGTCCTTTTTTGTGCTTTTTTTGGCATAGCTGTTTTCTGACCCAATACGAGACCTCCCAGCCTAGCCAGCAGGGCCTGAGAATATAACTCTATGGGGTTTCGTGGAAGAAGGTAGTTGGTATTCTGTCACTCGACAGAATTTAATAGTAGTAGACATGAGAGTGCGAGGTACTGCAGTAAGTGTGTTCAGTAATTTTCTTTTTTGGTCCTCACTCGTGTGCTTAGCCGCTCAGTTGTGTCCGGCTCTTTGTGACCCCATGGGCTGTAGTCTGCCAGGCTCCTCTGTCTGTGTGGATTCTCCAGGCAAAGATGCTGGAGTGGGTTGTCATTGCCCCGCCTCCCGGGGATCTTCCCAACCCCACGGATCAAACCCAGGTCTCCCGCATAGTAGGTGGATTCTTGTCTGAGCCACCAGGCTACAACCCCATGAAGGGGGCTCTATTAGCAGTCTCTGAAAAAGGATTGTGGGTTTTTCCCCTAGCAGAAGTTTTATTATTAATACGTGGAGATTTCATCCATCAAATTAGTTGAATTCTTTACATTTCATTGCCAGAGAAATACTTCTGTCCACGTGTCCCCCGACTCCCCAGCTTTAGTAGGGAAACAAGAGTGGGGGTTAGTTCCTACTGAAGGGTCAGCAGAGAAAGGCGAGGGCAGGAGTACCTGTGAAGTCAGAGATGGTGAACTGACAGTGTGAGAGCTGATTCTGGTCTACTGGTGGGTTTTGTTGTACCTGGACCATTTTTTAAAGAGTTGGATTTGGATGCCTTGCAGGTGGGCATGTACTATCCATCCAGTTTGCCCATTATCCCGACTCCCTGTGGTACAATATGGACTTCTTCAAGTGACCTGCTGGCTCTGTAGGCATTTAGGTTGTGACCGCTGATACTTGTACTTTCTATATAACTTGGCGTGCTTCTCAGTACTGCGGTCAACCCATATCTCCGCAGTGGCCCATCTGGATCTATGGCACTCAGAGTCCAGCTGTCTTCATGCTTTAGCCACCTACCAGTGGCTGGATGGTCCAGAGGGATGTGCGAGTATCCTTCTCCTTACATCCTTGTTTGAAAAGTTTCTTTCTATGTCAGATCACTGCAGAGTGCCAGATAACATGTTCCTGTACTTTATGTGGTGGAGATATGGCCCAAGTCTTTCAGATTTCCCCTCTTTATTGCTTTCAATATCTGCCTCATCTCTGATTACTCATAAAAGATTCCATCCATCAGAAAGGTACCAAATGTTCTGGTACCAAAGGTACCAAAAGAGAGAAGAAACCACCCAAATTTTAAGCAAACATAGCTTATTTGAAAAAGTAGTTTGCTGTCTATCAAGATAAACTAAGCTTTACCAGAGTCATGGTTTTATATCCAAACGTGAGATGCCACACATTCTAGAGGCCACTTGCTTTATTGTACAGATGAAGGAGATGAGAACTAGGGAGATGAAGGGGCTTTGCCCACAGTCACACCACTGCTTAGAGATGGAATTCTGGCTCTTCAGCCGGTACTGGCATGGTTTGTAGGTTAGCCAAGGATGCAGACATGGGAGAGGATTTATTTAAATTTCCAAAAGCCTTAGCCCATACTCCCCTCCCTTGCCCTGCCACAGCTAAGACACCCTGTAGAACTGGAAGAGATGTGTTTTGTCCAAGGGAAGGAAGTAGTTTAGACGGAAGAAACAAAGGGCAAAGGAAAACAGGCGCTTCTTTGAATGGAGTCCTTTAAATAGTGAGCCTTCTGTCGAGATTGGAACTGAGATGGGTTTTATTCAGCATTTTTATCAGTGATCTGCCGCCCTGGGCATAGAGTGAAAGTGCCAAGCTTTCAGATGACACTAAGCCCTTTAGAAGAGTGGAAAATTGAGACATTGGAAATAAACAGTAGAAAGGTGTCAGCTGGTGTCAAGTTCCCAGGTGTGACTGTGAAAGGATGATACTGTGCTTTCTGGTGTAATTTGTGAGCGGGGGGAGGAGTCGTCCTAGCAGGGACATGTTGCAGCCTGTTCCAGTTTACAGCAGCCCAGCTCTCAAGGTTAGCCCATCAATCTTGTGCCTGCAGCTGGCCAGAATGAGTGGATGTGTTGCCAGTGTAAAAATGTTTCCTGCCAACATGAAAAGGTGTTACTGTTATTCAGAGCAAATCCCAGCAAATTTTACGTAAGTTTCACTGAAATACAAGCCAGACACATGATAATTTACCAGAAAATCGGAGAGATTGAAGAAGCAGTGTTAGAAACAAATGTTTTTGACCAGGACACCAAATGTTTTGAAGAAGGTCTTCAGAAGACATGAACTGTGATAAATAAACAGAGAAGCCCACAGATCAAGGAAGACTCAAAAAGGTCAGTAATTTGGATCCTTGAAATAAATGACCAACTGTGAAAAAATGGCTATTGGTGGAAAATATGAAGGCAAGTTAGGTATCTGCCAGACTGCACTGTGTATATATTTTGAATGACTAATAGAATCAGTGAAGAACTGGTATTTGGTCTAATCTTCAAGGAAAGTATTAGCTGGAAGTAAAATATAGCTCAAAAACAAACTCTGCTGTAGTAGATTTGTACTCAGGAAATCTGCTTTGCAGTTATTTGTTTCTTGGTCAGGGTCTGTAAACTCCCTCAAACTCAGCTTTTGTGTATATTATCAACTGGAGATGATGCCAGCATAGCTCCTGTGAGGATTAATTCAGAAAGCACCCATTACTATGTCCAGGACATAGTGGATATTCAAGTAATTTTTTTTTTTAATAACAAAGAGGTACTGTGAGGTAATGAGAAATTGCTGTGCAGATAGTTGTCAATCAGTTTTGGCCCTGGTAACCAGAAACGTACAGGGAGGAGAATTCTGGGAATGTAGATTAATCTAGTCAGGTTGTGACATTACAGTGCCACCAAGGGGCTTAGTATCTAACTAAGCTAACTGAGCTCACTGTGCTCAATTATTCAGTTGTGTCCGATTCTTTGAGACCCTAAGAACCATAGCCCACCAGGTTCTTCTGTTCATGGAACTTCACAGGCAGGAATACTGGACTGGGCTGCCATTCCCTTCTCCAGGAAAGATTCCTGATGCAGGGATCCAACCCATGTCTCTTGTGTCTCCTGTATTGGCAGGCGGATTCTTTACCATTAGCACCGCCTGGGAAGCTCTTGATTCTGCTAACCGATGATTAGCAGGGTCCAAATCACTAAAAAGCCTGCTTTTGTAGAAACTCTTATTGGCTAGAAACTTTTTAATAGTACTGACTTACGAGTGCTAGCCCCTTCATGGATCATACCCTTGTCATGGCTAAGGGGCTTGCCATACAGAGCCACCCAAGATGGACAGGTCAGAAAAGAGAGTTCTGACAAAATGTCATCCACTAGAGGAGGGAATGGCAAAGTGCTCCAGTATTCTTGCCTCCAGCACTGCATGAATAGTATGAAAAGGCAAAAAGATAGGACACCGGAAGTTGAGCTCCCCAGGTCAGAAAGTGTCCAATAGACTACTGGGGAAGAATGGAGAAATAGCTCCAGAAAGAATGAAGAGACTGGGCCAAAGCGGAAATGATGCTCAGTTGTGGATGTATCTGGAAGTAAAGTCTGATGCTGTACAGACAATTCTGCATAGAAACCTGGAGTGTTAGGGCCGTGAATCGAGGTAAATTGGACATGGTCGACCAGGAGATGACAAGAGTGAACACCGACATCTTAGGAATTAGTGAAGTAAATTGCACTTATTTTACATGCTAGCAGGGTAATGCTCAAAATCCCTCAAGCGAGACTTCAGCAGTACTTGAACTGAGAAATTACAGGTGTACAAGCTGGATTTTAAAAGGGCAGAGGAACCAGAGATCAAATTGCCAACATCCACTGGATCACAGAGAAAGCAAGAGAATTCCAGCAAAATCATCTGCTTCACTGACTTCTCTCAAGCCTTTGACTGTGTGGATCACAATAAACTGGAAAATTCTGAAAGAGATGGGAATACCAGACTACCTTGCCTGTCTTCTGAGAAACCAGTATGCCGGTCAAGAATGGAACAACAGACTGTTTAAAAATTGGGAAAGGTATATGTCAAGGCTGTATATTGTCACCCTGCTTATTTAACTTCTATACAGGTTACATCAAGCAAAATGCCAGGCTGGATGAATCACAAGCTGGAATCAATATTGTGGGGAGAAATATCAACAACCTCAGATATGCAGATGATACAACTCTTATCTCAGAAAGTGAATAGGAACTAAAGAACCTCTTGATGGGAGTGCCAGAGGAGAGTGAAAAAGCTGGCTTGAAACTCAGCATTCAAAAAACTAAAATCATGGCATTCGGTTCCAACATTTCATGGCAAATAGATTGGGAAACAGTGAAAACAGTGACAGACTTTATTTTCCTGGGCTCCAAAATCACTGCAGATGGTGACTGTAGCCATGAAATTAAAAGACGCTTGCTCCTTGGAAGAAAAGCTACGACAAACCTAGATAGGGTATTAAAAAGCAGAGATATCACTTTGACGACAAAGGTCCGTCTAGTCAAGGCTATGGTTTTTCCAGTAGTCATGTATGGATGTGAGAGTTGGACCATAAAGAAAGCTGAGCACTGAAGAATTGATGCTTTTGAACTGTGGAGTTGGAGAAGACTCTTGAGAGTCCCTTGGACTGCAAGGAAATCAAACCAGTCCATCCTAAATGAGATCAACGCTGAATATTATTGGAAGGACTGATGCTAAAGCTACAATACTTCCACCACCTGATGTGAAGAGCTGACTCATTAGAAAAGACCCTGATCCTGGGAAAGATTGAGGGCAGGAGAAGGGGTGACAGAGAATGAGATGGTTGGATGGCATCACTGACTCCATGAACATGAATTTGAGCAATCTCGGGGAGATAGTGAGGGTCAGCGAGGCCTGTGATGCTGCAGTCCATGGGATCCGAAGAGTCAGACACAACTTAGCGACTGAACAACAGCAATGTGAGTGCTAGGAATCAAATTACCCTCCAAAGATAAAGGATTGGATGTCCTTGAAATGAAGTTTAACTTTGTCCCTTATTTCCTCTGGCACTTCCTAAGAGTTACAAAAAGTAATTTAAGCAAAAACTGTATTGTTATCATCAACGTGTATTTCCTAAGTAGATTCCCCACTCCTGTCCCAGTCCCATACGAGGGGTCAGATCTTGCCCAGAGGGTCGTGCTTACTGTGCAGAGGTTATCAGACCAGTGTGAGAAAACAGGATAAGGCAGGCAGGCCTGGCCTGCAGCTTCACAGATGGTCAGAGCAGCTGTTCAGGGTCTTGAAGCCAGGTTGGCTACAGAAAGAGGGGCCAGTCTTGCAGTACTTGTAACTTGAAGAGGGTGTAGTTTGAAGAGTATAAACAGATTTCAATTAAATTATTTAAGAAAATGATGACTCTTGGTAAGTGATGATGATTATTTTTTTTTTTTAAAAAGCAAAACTAAGAAATTGGACTGCTTGTGTCTTTAAGTGTGGTCTTTAGCGTGCATGGCTCAGAAGCATGAAAAATGCATGAAAAAATGAAAGTGTTGGTTGCTCAGCTGTGTCTGACTCTCTGCAACCCCATGGACTGTAGCCCGCCAGGCTCCTCTGTCCATGGGTTTCTCCAGGCAAGGATAGTGGAGTGGTTAGCCATTCCCTTCTCCAGGGATCTTCCTGACTCAAGGATCGAACCCAGATCTCTTGCATAGCAGATGGATTCTTTACTGTCTGTGCCACCAGGGAAGCCCTTTGCTCTACAAAAGAAATTAATACAACATTGTAAATCAACTATACTTCAGCAAAAATTTTAAAAATGAATCTATACCTTAAAAAATTGCATATTCTTGTACCCCGCTCTTGATTGCCTGGTCAAAATCTTTTAATTAATGCCACGTTGAGACTTAAACTTTGTTTGGTTAAATGAAAGGAAATTCTACCCTGATGTTCTTTCAGGTGTAGCTAGTGTTTTATGTTTGGAGAAGGCACTGGCACCCCGCTCCAGTACTCTTGCCTGGCAAACCCCATGGATGGAGGAGCCTGGTGGGCTGCAGTCCATGGGGTCGCTAGGAGTTGGACACTACTGAGCAACTTCACTTTTCACTTTCATGCATTAGAGAAGGAAATGGCAACCCACTCCAGTGTTCTTGCCTGGAGAATCCCAGGGACGGGGGAGCCTGGTGGGCTGCCATTTATGGGGTCGCACAGAGTCGGACATGACTGAAGTGACTTAGCAGTAGCAGTGTTTTATGTTAGTAAATAGAGATTCTCAAAATACAATCTCAAGATAGATTGGAGGAATTGGAAAGGAATTAAAGAGTTGCAAAGTTCATTTTAGGCTGAGGAACCTGGAGGATAGATTATTTTTGTTGTTTAGTCGCTCAGTTATGTCCAACTCTTTGCCACCCAATGGCCTATAGCCCTCTTGGCTCCTTCTGGTCCATGGGATTTCCCAGGCAAGAATACTGGAGTAAGTTGCCATTTTCTCCTCTAAGGGATCTTCCTGAACCAGGGATCAAACCTGGCAGGCAGATTATTTATCACTGAGTCACCAGGGAAGCCCAGAGGATAGATGGTCTTATTTGTACAATAAGTGGGCATCTTCACGATGCCTAACATGAACACAATGGAGAAACTGAGGTTCTGCAGTAATTTTGATTAGTTTTTATTTCTCATGTTTTATAGTCTAAAATATTAGCCTTTTAGTTAAAATCTGTTAATGCATAACTGGTTATATATAATATAATGTATGATATATCCTCAAATAAATCATTAAATTTCCTGACTGTACAAGAATTTAGCATTATGTTGTTGTTCAGTCCCTCAGTAGTGTCCGCCTCTTTGTGACCCCATGGACTGCAGCACACCAGCCTTCCCTGTCCTTCATCGTCTCCCAGAGCTTGCTCAAATCCATGTCCATTGAGTCGGTGAGGCCATCCAACCATCTCATCCTCTGTCGTCCCCTTCTCCTCCTGCCTCTCTTTCCCAGCATCAGGGTCTTTTCCACTGATTGGGCTCTTTGCAGCAGGTGGCCAAAGTATTGGAGCTTCAGCATCAGCATCACTCCTTCCAATGAACACTCAGGGCTGATCTCCTTTAGGATGGACTGGTTGGATCTCCTTGCAGTCCAAGGAACTCTCAAGGTCTTTTCCAACACCACAGTTCAAAACCATCCATTCTTCAGCACTCAGCCTTCTTTATGGTCCAACTCTTACATCCATACACGACTACTAGAAAAACCATAGCTTTGACTATATTGGCATTATGTACATCCTTAATAGAACTGGGCTAAATTGTAGTACTCTAGGACCCTAAAACCGTATGTGAGACCTTTTCCATTGTTTACTCATGCTTTGAAATTATAAATTTAACTTAAAAAAATATTTCAAAACTGAGAATCTGTGTGTGGATTTCAGTAATTCTCTTGCCATGCCAATATGTCAACTTCTACTGAATTTAGGTAAATGTAAGATAAAACAATAGATGAATTTAGAAGTGATGATGAAAATATTTCAGCCAAATAAAATTCCCAAGTTGTAAAAACATCAGAGTTTTCATCATTAGTTTTATTAAAGAAGGTATTATTTTCTAGACTGGTTTATGGAATCCTTGATTCTAATTACCAACCAGAAGCACAATATATTTAAGTAAAAAAAAAGCAAACTAAAGATAAAAATTCTCAGTTCTAGACTGGAGGTATTTTAATTTTCTAAACTATCTTTTGTGACCTTTCTATACTTTGAGAGGTTTTGTGTTTTGTGTGTGTGTGTGGAAGTGCTCCCCTTTGTTATGAGTACTGAAAGTTTTATCCTGAGAGCTAATACTCTGACAATCTTTTACAAGAAAATTTAATTCGTATTTTTTGAAAACTATGGCCTGGAAGTTTTTTATCCACAGGAAGTTGGAAAATACCACATAAAAGAAAGCTGTGTTCTTTACATCTGGTTCATTTTCAAGAGTGTCACGAATCTTATAACCATTATACACTAAAGGAGATATTTTTCCTTCCTGATTTAATGTGATTATTTGCCAATTTGTAACATTGTGTGATTATAAGGACAGTATGATTAGAAATCTGTTTAGAGCTTTGACCATCTGCAGGAGAGGAATGTTGAATCACAGAGGTTCTTATTCATTGCTCTTTGATACTTGCATTTACACCTGAAAATACACACACACATACACACACAGACTATAACATTTTACTTTTCTTTTCCCTTGACTCATCATATAAATAATTGGTTAGAAAGCATTAAATAAATGAGAGACTCAATCTAGCTCTTGATCATCCATAATGAAATACTATATATATAATTCAATTATCATGTTTACTAACATTGTGAATGAGGCTCATTGGGCCATTGTACAGATTCTCCTCTTATGATTTTCATTTAAGAGACACAAAACTTTATCATGATAAAGGACAGTACAGACCATCAAATGGGGCTCTTCTTTAAAGAAACCTCCCTGATCAGATCCAGAGCCAAAAGCCCAGGCTGGTGTCTGCTTCTGGAGTGGCGTCCTGTGCCCATTAGTATGTTCCAGCTCCTGCTTCTCTTCTCCCACCCTTCACCAGGCCCCAGGACTGGGTGTCTGCTGTCTGCATGAAGGTTGACCCTTCCACTTTTTTTTCCTTGACTGTCATTGCTTTCCCCAGGCAAGCTCCAGTTTCCAGTGATGTTCAAATATCTTTAATATCTGCTTCTCATAGATTCCTTGCCTTTTTTTTAATCAGACTTTTTTTTTTGAGTTTTTAAAAACTCACCCCAAATATTCATTTCACATTTTTACTTCTTAATTACCATTTAGTATTTCTATTACCTCTGGGTGCCTGGTGTTTCTGCGTGTATTCTATTTATCTGCTTACTGCTTCCATCGTTTTTTGTTTAGCCATTCCATCTGGAGCCCTTGAGAAATTATGTCCATCATTTATTTGGCTCATTTGAGCCCCTTGCAGGTTACCATGGGAACCCCCACCTCAGAACCAGGGACCTTTTCCTATTCATTTCACTCCCGACCAACGCTAGACATGGAGAGTCCACTCCTGAAATTCTCTCCCTCTTAGACTCCCAGTCCCGTTCCCTTATCTGATCCTTCATTTGCCAGAACTCTGCCCATCTAAATTTTTCTTTATCTATGATCTTTATAAAGCTTAAACATCTTCTGACTTTACAGGTAGTTTCTGATAGATGTGTCTTAACTTACATCTTATTCTTGATTCCCTACTGAGGACAGTCTCGAATACATTCTTACATATATTGAGTATCTACTGTATACATGGCCCTGGAAGCGTATGCATAGCACGGCCTTTTTCTTAAAGCGTCTGCGTTCATAGGAGCCCTTCTGTGGCCTGTTAGTCTTGCTTTAGGCTCCTCGGGGTGATGAGGGCAGTACTGTTTGTTGATAACCTCTCCCTGGGGCACTTTGCTCACTCTTGCACAACAAAGTTTTGCAAGACCTAGAAAGCTAGACAGTGATGAACTGTTACCCTCCTACTACCTTCTCCTGACCTTAAATCTTTCTCTAAACATCCCATTTTCCTGTAGATAGCTCTGTCTTTCTTTCCCTGTCATAAATCGACCGTCATCCAGGGCTCTCTATCCTTTTATCATTTGTTGTACCAGGCCCTTGCCATTCCTCCGCGCTCTCATAGACACTTCCACTTGAAGTCATGTTGTTACCTTCTTTCTCTACCATGAGTCATTTTTTTTTAGGTAAATTTTTATTGAAGTGTGATGCATACAAGTGCAGAAATCAGACTGTGTGGTTACCAGTCCTTAGATCAAAACTTGGAGCATCACTAGCCCCTCATCCTTTCTCTTGTTCCCTCTCAGTCTCTATGCCCCCAGAGTAACCATTAATCTGACTTCAAACAACATAGGTTAGCTTTACTTTATTTTTTAAAAAACTTTTTAAAGTGACTAAAATGATATGTTGTCTTTGGTCTCTTACTTCTGTAATCACCATTTTGTGAGTCATCCGTGTAACAATATAGGACGGTTAGAGCTCAGTACTCTTCATTGCTGCCTAATATTCCAGTACAGACATACGCCACAGTTCACACCTTCTACTGTGAGGACATTTGGACTGGTTTCAGTTTGGGACTGTTGTGGACTGTGCTGCTGTATGTGTAATAGACATTCTAGTACATTTTCTATGGACATTCTCCCATATGGCTTTGACAAATGGACTCGTTTCCTGAATATGCACGTTTGTTTTATTCAACGGTTCTACAGAACTTTTCATTATTACTGGGAAAATAAAAAGCAGATTTTAAGGCTAGAAAATTTTAGCTACTTGACCTTGCTTTCTCTGGGCTCCGTATATTGAGTTCATTATTAAACAAGCATGCCTACTGTGTTTGAGGTCCCTAGAGCACATCAATAAACATAAAAACAGGTATTTGGGCACTTAGTTGCAGATCCTTATGATTATTGATCTTTCTAATTATTAACAATAATGACTATTATCATTTATTAAGTGTTTAATATGTGCCCAGGTACAATTCTAACGTCTTTATATGTATTAAGTCTTTTAGTCCTTAACAACAGCTCTTAAAGTTGTTGTTACTAAAATACTACTACTTTTCTGATTTTACAGAATAGGCAACAAAAGCCCAGTGAAGCTGAGTAACTTGCCCCAGATATGAATAAGTGATGGAGCTGTGATTCAAACCTATGCATTGTGGTTCAGAAACCATGGTTACCCCTGTGCTTTCCCACTTTTCATTTAAATCCATTCCAGCCTTGTTTGCCCTGCTTTGTGTTTTCTTTCCTCTGGCCCAAGATATAGGGAAGTGGTGAGGACCACAGGCTTTTGAGTTGCACAGACTTGGGTTTGAATTCTAGCTCTGCCACTCACTCTCTGTATGCCCTTAGGTGAGTTATTTATCCTTTCTATGATTTAGTCTCTTCACAGCCAGATCTGGTGAAGATTAATCTGGCTAGTAAATGGAAAAGCATGCTTCATAGTGCCTGACACCACTGTCGTGGTTATTGTTTGGCCTCCTAACTTGTATCTTTCCCAGCCATCTGCATGGTACATACCACATACATACCAACTTTAAGCATCTTCCTTGAGGGTGGTTGTTTACATCATTTTCCTTTTATCAAAAAGGTTGAAGTATCATTGCCTTGAAGATAAAGACAAACATCCACAAGCATTTGAAGCATTGCAAAATTGTATCTTCCTTCAGTTCATTTCAGTTCAGTTCAGTTGCTCAGTCATGTCTGACTCTTTGTGACCCCATGAGTCGCAGCACGCAAGGCCTCCCTGTCCATCACCTACTCCCAGAGTTCACTCAAACTCATGTCCATCGAGTCGGTGATGCCATCCAGCCATCTCATCCTCTGTTGTCCCCTTCTCCTCCTGCCCCCAATCCCTCCCAGCATCAGAGTCTTTTCCAATGAGTCAACTCTTCGCACGAGGTGGCCAAAGTACTGGAGTTTCAGCTTTAGCATCATTCCTTCCAAAGAACACCCAGGACTGATCTCCTTCAGAATGGACTGGTTGGATCTCCTTGCAGTCCAAGGGACTCTCAAGAGTCTTCTCCAACACCACAGTTCAAAAGCATCAATTCTTCGGCACTCAGCTTTTTTCACAGTCCAACTCTCACATCCATACATGACCACTGGAAAAGCCATAGCCTTGACTAAACGGACCTTTGTTGGCAAAGTAATGTCCCTGCTTTTGAATATGCTATCTAGGTTGGTCATAAGTTTCCTTCCAAGGAGTAAGTATCTTTTAATTTCATGGTCGCAATGACCATCTGCAGTGATTTTGGAGCCCCCCAAAATAAAGTCTGACACTGTTTCCACTGTTTACCCATCTATTTCCCATGAAGTGATGGGACCAGATGCCATGATCTTCATTTTCTGAATGTTAAGCTTTAAGCCAACTTTTTCACTCTCCACTTTCACTTTCGTCAGGAGGCTTTCTAGTTCCTCTTCACTTTCTGCCATAAGGGTGGTGTCATCTGCATATCTGAGGTTATTGATATTTCTCCCGGCCATCTTGATTCCAGCTTGTGCTTCTTCCAGCCCAGCATTTCTCATGATGTACTCTGCATAGAAGTTAAATAAGCAGAGTGTCAATATACAGCCTTGACGTACTCCTTTTCCTATTTGGAACCAGTCTGTTGTTCCATGTCCAGTTCTAACTGTTGCTTCCTGACCTGCATATAGGTTTCTCAAGAAGCAGGTCAGGTGGTCTGGTATTCCCATCTCTTTCAGAATTTTCCACAGTTGATTGTGATCCACACAGTCAAAGGCTTTGGCATAGTCAGTAAAGCAGAAATAGATGTTTTTTTTGGAACTCTCTTGCTTTTTCCATGATCCATGTCCACCTTTAGTACTTCCTAAAAATTTCTTGTCATTAAATACCACATATTTATCCTTAGTATGGAATATAGCAATAGAATTTTTTATTAGCTTAGACCACCAGTTGGGGCAATATACCAGTCAATTGGGCTTTTCATTTATTCATTCATGTGAGCAGGTATACATTCAGTAAGTATTTACTGAACATCTGTTATGTGCTGGGAATATCCTAGTAATTAGAGATACAACAGTGAACAAAATAGCCTACCTCCCCGCCCTCTAAAAAGGTCGCATTTAAAAATATTTATTGTAGTTTATGAACATCTCCTTCCCTTTTATAAAATTCAAGGAATTATAAGAGGATATGGTACCTAGTTATCTGAATAATTAAAATCAGATACTAGATTCCCTAAAGAAAATTGTGAAACAGTTTTGTTCAAGTCTCCCCAAATGGTTTCTTCTTACAGTTATTAAAAGCCTTGCCATAGAGAAGATGATAATCATATAGATATTAAATACACACACATACACACACACATATATAATAAATATAATATAAACTGTAGAGGGGTCTACGATGTTTGTTCTTCTTTAAATAAGGTTTTGATCTTTAGGCTTGACTTAAATCTATGATTATGACTTTGATGAGGAAGTCCTTGTTTACAAAGCCAGTCATTTCTTTATGTATGAATTGATGGAAGTTATACAGAATATACTTACTTGAGACAGTGAAGAACTGCTTGAGCCTTAGTTCTGTGTGGAATGTTCTCAGGGCTTCAGTTCAGTTCAGTTGCTCAGTCGTGTCCGACTCTTTGCGACCCCATGAATTGCAGCACGCCAGGCCTTTTCAGGGCCTAGTTGCAGTGTTAAAGAGGACAGTGGCTCTTGATGAGTCTTCATAAAGATAAAATTTAACAGGAAATACATGAACTAGTAACTAGGAATTACACAAACTTGTTTTTTTTTTTTCCTCCCTAGTCTTTTTAGTGCAGGTTTTTCCATCAAGTTATATTGCAAAACATTTTTTTAGTGTTACTATTCTTTAATTCGATGATGACGATGTTGTTTTTAAAGTATGGTGGTTTTATCATGGAGTTGAAGTGGGAAGGGCCCATGGTTTGGGCTTCTCAGGGGTTTTGCAAAGACTTGATGGGAGTCGTGGTTCATTTCCTATTTCGTACATGTCCTTTTGCTCACTCCACATTTGCCACATGGGCCATTTTTCTGTTATTGATCAGAACTCAGAATTCAAATCACAGGGAATTTCCTGGTGGTCCAGTGGTTAGGACTTGATGCTTTCACAGCCGTGGGCCTGGCTTCAATCCCTGGTCTGAGAACTAAGATCTCACAAGTGTCATGGCGCAGTTGGAAAAAAACCCAACAGTTTAATCATAGAAAACAGGAAGAAATATCTATGAACTTAATTCATTTCTGCTTTTTTTAAAGAAAAAAATATTTCAGCCATGCCACGTGGCATATGGAATCTTAGTTCCCTGACCTGGGATTGAACCTGTGCCCCTTACGTTGATAGCACAGACTCTTAACCACTGGATCACCAGGGAAGTCCTTCATTTCTGCTTTTACAGAAATAGAAAGCAGAAGATTTGGGGGGACGAGGGAGAAGAAGAAACAGAAGAATGAGGAAAAAAAAAGTGAATCCATTACTATATCAAAGACACCCCCTTGAAATCTAAAAAAGAGTAAATCAAATATTCAAATGTTTGCAGTGTTTTAATGAACTCATCATAGTAAAAGATAATCTGGTCATAACTGCCTTTTAACTGATAGTAAAATCCATTTCCCTTCAAATTGACTTGTTGAAAAGCAGTCTGTCAGTTTTCCATAAAGGAAAAGTCTTTATCTGAAAGCGTTAGTTTAGTTGTTCAGCTCAAAAGTCTTGCCATCATCCTTAAATTCTCTTTCTCCTACACCCTGTAGCCGGCCAGAATATGTCCAGATTCCCGTGCCCACGGCTGCTGCTCTAGCTCAGTGTGTGGTCATTTCTCATGATTGGCATCCCTACTCCCACCCTTGCCCCTTGCAGACATGTCCGTTTATGTAGAGGCTTCACTTGTGGCTCAGATGGTAAAAAGTCTGCCTGCAATGCAGGAGACCTGGGTTCTACCCCTGGGTTGAGAAGATCCCCTGGAGGAGGGCATGGCAACCCACTCTAGTATTCTTGCCTGGAAAACCCCATGTACAGAGGAGCCAGGCAGGCTACATACAGTCCATGGGGCTGCAAAGAGTCAGACACGACTGAGCGACTTCACTTTTTTTTTTCTTTGCCCAGCTCCTCCACTGATTTGCCATCTTCCTTAGAAAAGTCAAATCCTGACATTTTGCCCTAGAAGCTGTTTACAATCTGTACCGCTTCTTGTCTTTCACCCATCTTTCCCTGCCATTTGACTTCTTGTTCGCTCCTTGTTACACTGGCTGTCTTGCCATTCTTGAACAATCACAACTTGCACTTCCCCACAAGCCTTTGTACTTTCTGTTTATCTGCTTGGAATGAGAGCATCCACCACCACTCCCACCTCCCCCTCCAAGTAGCCACGTGTCCAGTTCCTCATTTCTTTTGAAGATCTCTGCTCAGAGTTCATCTTATCAGTGAAACCGTTCTTGACTGCTTCCACTTTGTTACTTCTTACCTCGTTTTATCTCAGTGAGCTTATTTATTTACTTAAATATTGCTTGTTGTCTGCACCAAATGTAACCCACGTGATTGAGAGCAGGGATGGGGACTTTTGAGCCACTGCTATTTCCAAGTGCTGAGAACCGCTCTTGGTGTAGTAGTTACTCAGTAAGTTTTATTGAATGGGTGAATACATAATTGAATTTATTTGCATTTTACCAGTAAATTGGGTCTATGTTGGCCTTACTTGTTTTTTTTTTTAGAGAGTAAGTTGGCTAAAAGGTTGAAAGTGACTCTTTTTCGAATATAATTTTCTGTATTTATTTTGGGCTGTGCTGGGTCTTTATTGCTGCACAGGCTCTTCTCTAGCTGTGGTTCTTGGGCTTCTCACTGTGGTGGCTTCTGTTGTTGTGGAGCCGAGTAAGCTTCAGTAGTTGCAATGCCTGAGCTCCAGAGCGCAGGCTCATTAGTTGTGGTGTGCGGGCTTAGTTGCCCTGTGGCATGTGGGACCTTCCCAGATCAGGGCGTGAACCCGTGTCTGCTGCATTGGCAGGCAGATTCTTGACCACTGAGCCACCAGGGAAGCCCTTGACGTTATTTTTGAATAAAGGTGTTGTAAGAGGTTGAAAAAAAAAATCACTGTAGCAGTAGAATTTGATGGCTTTTATTAGAATTACTCCCCAGTGGGTCTTGTGCTGGTTTCATGAACAGGTTAGCAAAGTATAAGAGGCCATGTCTGTTCTGCAGTCATAATTTTTAACGAGAAACCCACTGAACTTTTTGCTTAAGGGGGAGTTTGAGTGCTTACGTAGTCCTTTTCTGTAGGAATCCTGCCCTTTGAACATGGCCCCAGACCCCGTGTAGCCACTGACTCTCCGGACCTGGCTCCCTTCTTGGTTTTGTGTACCTGGGTTTTTGGTTCCTAAAGAAACATTTGATGTGTTTTTATTCTGGTTCCTAGTGAGATAATTTTAAGTTCTTAAACACAGAAGGATAAAGAAACAGGTGTTTGTAGCAGCTTTCTGCATGAAATGAGGAATGAGGAATTTTCTTTGATGTGGAAATTGCAGTTCGCTGCTTATCAGTCCCCTTCCCTGCCCTCACACCTAAACAAAGGGCTTCTTTCCACCTGGGTATGGCATGTTGTCACTGTGGGTCATCATATTCATTTCTAGGAAATTAAATTTCCTGTCTCTGATGGCTCAGTTGGTAAAGAATCCATGTGCAACGAAGGAGACCCCAGTTCGATTCCTGGGTTGGGAAGATCCGTTGGAGGAGGAATAGGCTACCCACTCCAGTATTCTTGGGCTTCCTTTGTGGCTCAGATGGTAAAGAATCTGCCCACAATTCGGGAGACCTGGGTTCGATCCCAGGGTTGGGAAGACCCCCTGGAGAAGGGAAAGGCTACCCACTCCGATATTCTGGCCTGGAGAATTCCATGGACTGTATAGTCCATGGGGTCACAAAGAGTTGGACACGATTGAGCAACTTTCAGTCACTCACTCACCTCTTTAAGTATTAGTAAACTGAGACTCTAATGGAAGAAAGGACAGTGAAAACTGTTTCAAAACTGTTTCAAAATTATAGGCACCACAGGGAGTATCTAGTCCTTCAATCCTAGAGACCTGTGAAAGGAAGAATTTCGAGAGACATTTTCATGCCTGAAAATATCAGAGACAGTTTTGCCAGGAAGCAACAGGACAGGAAGATGGTAGATTCTTGCCCAATGAGATGTTTGCTGGTTTGGTATTTTATCTTTGGCTGTTGTTGCCACATTTGACATTCTCAGCTGCTTTTGAAGATTCTGCAAAAGAATAGTAGTATTCATTTCCAGCAGTACAAATTCAGTAAGTGGTCAGTGGATTCATGTTGCAATGTGTTTACAACCTCCTGGAGTTTTTTTCTTCCTTCCAGTTTCTCCTTTGAGGTTTATGCTTCAGACTTATAGAAACTACAGACTCTGCCAGTTTACTGCCCAGGCGCAACGTTGTCATGAAAGAGCACTTGACTCTGACATCAGAAGTCTTGGCAAGTCACCTTCCCTTTCTGAGTCTCTGCTTCCTCACGGGTGAAAGGGAAATTGTAGGGACTGTCTCGAAGGGTTGTTGTGAATACGAGGTAATGCGTCGCAGTACCCGTGAAAACGCTTGGAAAGTAGCTCTTCAAATGGAAAGCACGGTTATTATTAAGGATTACTTGAATCTTCTGATTTCTTAACATCTAGAGAATTTGACTTGTGGAGAATGCAAGTTGTCCATAGGTTTTGATACACAGAGGTGCGTTTTTATTGTTTCTTTCAGAGAACCCCGAACGATGTAAAGTTTTTTTCAGCTAGCCTGTAATTAACTGGCTTTTAAGTAAGGCTGCATCACACATGGCTGGCGTGATGTCTTGCTCTAATGAAGAGATGCAGTGAAGACCTACTTTATGTAGATGTTGAGGTGAAATACAAAGATGTACATAATAAGCTCATAAAGTAGCCAAAGAGGCAGAAATAAACCCCCATAATTAAACACATTGCCTGATTAGGCATGCGAGAGTTACCAAATGCTGCAGGAACATAAAGGATGGAAAGAATGACTCCAATGCTGTGGCTGGGGAAAGTCTTTATTTTGCAATACCTGGAGAATAGGTGATTTGAGGGTTTTGTTTTGCTGCTGAGTGTAGTATTCTTTTATGCCAACTATTTGGGTGGCTGGCTTCCAAAAAAAAAAAGTGTTCTATTTTATCCACTGGGTTTCTGTGAGTCAGTAAATGATCATAGTGTGTTTTTAGCACAGTTATTAATGTCATGTCTGGGATCATCTGTGGGTCTGTGAATCACTGAGCGATGAGGGGTGGTTCTTGCCCTCAGAGTGCTTCTGGCTTGATGGAGATGGGTGAGCCTGCCATCATTAGGAATGTGTAAAGTCTGTGATAATGTGAAGTGCTGTGATTGGGGAGAAGTTGAACATGGATCTCATTGGCCAGATAGAAAAAGGGCTGGAAGGGGCACAACAGGTCCACACAATGGGAATTTCAACCATCCCTTAGGATTTCAAGGTCTCTCCTGTATTTCTGACTTCAGGACTGCAATTGCAGCTGTTTTGTTGTTTCTGATGAACAATCCATCCAACTTATGTGTTGTTGTTTTTTTTTCCTGTCAGTGTTTTTAAATATACTTTTAACATGAGTCACTCCGTTAGGTCTCAGACATTTTAAGCAGTGTACATGAGGAAATGTGTAGTAAGTGACTAAGAGAGCATGGGGTGAGTGGGCACCTGAAGACTTAAGCATAAAGTCCAAAGCCTAGTGATGAAAAATATTTAAAACTTAATTGGTCAATATGTAAAAACAGCAGCAGGAGTGTAAAATTAGACTTGGCTAGCTCTTAGTTCGGAGAAGGCAATGGCACCTCACTCCAGTACTCTTGCCTGGAAAATCCCATGGGCAGAGGAGCCTGGTAGGCTGCAGTCCATGGGGTTGCCAAGAGTCGGACATGACTGAGCGACTTCCCTTTCACTTTTCACTTTCATGCATTGGAGAAGGCAGTGGCAACCCACTCCAGTGCTCTTGCCTGGAGAATCCCACCAGCCCTGTCTCCGGGCTCTGATACCTCAGTACTCGGTATGATCAGCACAAAGACACACACCGGCCCTACCACACAGTATCTCTGTCATCAAAACCATGACCCCATTCAGGTTTTGTCCCTAAGAGCTGAAAGTGTGCACAAGTGGGGGAGCCTGGTGGGCTGCCATCTGTGGGGTCACACAGAGTCGGACACAACTGAAGCGACTTAGCAGCAGCAGTTCTTAGTTGGAGCTTCCCAGGTGGTGCTAGTGGTAAAGAATGTACTTGCTGAAATGGCAGCCCACTCCAGTATTCTTGCCTGAAAAATGCCATGGACAAGAGGAGCCGGGCAGGCTATAGTCCATGGGGTCACAAAGCGTCTGAGTGACTGGGCACCACTGGCTGCTTAAGTTACTGACCTAGTTATTGGGCTTCTTAGTAGTTCAGTTGGTAAAGAGACCACCTTTAATACAGGAGACCTGGGTTCAATCCCTGGGTTGGGAAGATCTCCTGGAGAAGGGAATGGCTACCCAGTACTGTATTCTTGCCTGGAGGATTCCATGAACAGAAGAACCTGGCAGGCTAGAATCCATGGGATCGCAAAGAGTCAGACAGGCCTGAGTGATGAACACTTGTGCACACTTTCAGCTCTTTAGGACAAAACCTGAATGGGGTCATGGTTTTGATGACAGAGATACTGTGTGGTGGGGCCGGTGTGTGTCTTTGTGCTGATATACAGAGTACTGAGGTATCAGAGCCTGGAGACAGGGCTGGTGGAAGACAGCTAAAGGCAAGGAGGATTCCCAGCCCATCATTGTGAACAGAAAAAAACCTCACAGTCAGTGACAGATTATTCTGTTCCAACACTTATTTTAGACTAGAGATTCTCTTGGCCGGAGGGTATTGCCTTGGTTTGACTTGTCACTTGCCTTTTGCCAGTGTAGAATCTTTTATTATTTCTCGAGTCTAGTGGGGGGTGTGTGAGAGTTGGATAGACTAGCACTTTTCATTTATAAGAACTAAAGAAAGCCTCCTCTTTGTGTTGCCCTGCTCTGATGATAGGAAACTGAGTTGGAGAAGATATTGGTAGAATCCTAGTACTCAATGGTCTCCCCTTTCTGCTCTATCCATACTGAGTTTCCTGGACACCAGTAATGATCAGATACCCTATGGGTCAAACCACGTGACTTAATACAGAGTGGAAACTTCTGTTTTTATCATAGTTTCTCAGAATGTGTAATTGATTAGTTACTTTCATTCCATCATTCATTCATCAAACATTTATTAAGCCCATAGTCAGAATGTCCTTCTCATTTCTGGGGCATTACCTCGTTGACCGAACTGGCTTCTTTTGACAGTTGCTGTGGAAGTGTGGAGCTACCTTTAATTAAGGATTCTATCCCTAACTATGTTATATTTCCTCCTCCCACTGCAGTCACTGATCTTTTGGCCATCTTCATAGGTTTGCCTTTTTGAGAATGTCATGTAGTTGGAATCAGACAGTATGTACCCTTTCACACTGGCTTCGTTTGTCGATTGATATGCATTGAAGTTACCTCCGTATCTTCTCATGACTTGATAGCCTAGCCACAGAGATGATCCTCTTGCCAGCCTCCTGTTCGTTGATTTATACTCATTTTCTCCTTCAAACCAGGCGTATTGCTAACAGCAGTACTGCTTTTCCATCTGCTAGCTCACCAACATTTTAAGGATGTTATGCAAACTTTTTAGCCACAAACCTGGCTCTTTCCCAGGAAGCCAGATCTTTGGGCAGTTGACTCACCCAGTGGCCAGGTGTAATTGAAGCACTCTTTTTCGCACAGTGTTGTTGTAGGTGATATTATGAACATCTGATTTTCGGGGCAGGCAGATGTGTAGTTGGAGCTGACGAGTCAAGACATATTTATTCCTAGTGTTATGGGGCTGCGACTCCTGTTCTACAGCAGTGGTGTAGAGGAGTCATTTGCCCGTGTAGAGTGCTAATTCGAATGGACTTTGTTCCTCCTTGATTTGTGCTGCTTTTGCCACCAGGAGGATTTACTTCATGCTATTGTTGATCATAGACTGTGATTCACCCCCAAATTCCTTCTTTGCCTCTTGGTAGCTCAGAAAGCAGCATAAATAATTTGCAGGTAAACAAATGATTCACATGCTGAAAGAGTATTTATTTATTTTTATTGAGTCTGTTGTGTGTGTGTGTTTTTTTTTTAGCAGTTTTAGGTTTATAACAAAATTGAAGGATGGGTACTGAGATTTCCCGTGTACCCTGCTGCCCCAACACATGCATGGTCCCCTGCATTATCAATACCTCTCAGCAGGATTTTTACCACAGACCTAGGTTGACAGATCATAATCACCCAAAGTCCATAGTTTACCTTAGAGTTCGCTTTTGATGTTGTGCCATCTAAGGGTTTGGACAAAGTATAATAACATGTATCTGTCATTATATGGGGCTTCCCAGGAGGCACTAGTGGTAAAGAATCCGCTTGCCAATGCAGGAGACACAAGAGACACGGGTTCAATCCCTGGGTCAGGAAGATAATCTGGAGAAGGAAGTGGCAACCCATTCCAGTATTCTTGCCTGGAAAATTCCATGGACAGTGGAGCCTGGTGGGCTAAAGTCCACAGGGTCACGGAGAGTCGGACACGGCTGAGCGACTGAGCAGCTTCTGTCATTATATAATCATTGAGGGTGTTTTCACTGCCCTGAACCCTGCTCTTTGCCTATTCCTCCATCCCCTGTAACCACTGTCCTTTTTACTGTCTCCATATTTTTGCCTTTTCTAGAATGTCTTAAAATTGGAATTGTACAGCACGTTGCCTTTTCAGATTGATATGTTTCACTTAGTGATATGCAATTAAGTTTCCTCCATGTCTTTTTGTGTCTAGACAGCTCATTTCTTTTTAGCCCTGAATAATATTCTAGTGTGTGGATATACCAGAACTTATTGATTGATTCACCTACTGAAGGACATCGTGGTTTCTTCTAAATTTTAGAAATTGTGACTAAAGCTGCTGTACACATCTATGTGTAGGTTTTTGTGTGGACATTAAGTTTTCAGTCCCTTTGGGTAGATACCAAGGAGTGCTGTTGCTGGATTGTATGTTAAGAGTATGCTTAGTTTTGTAGGAAATCACCAAACTGTCTTCTGAGATAGCTGTGCCATTTTGCAGTCCGCCAACAATGAATGTGGAGAAGGCAATGGCACCCCACTCCAGTACTCTTGCCTGGAAAATCCCATGGGTGGAGGATCCTGGTGGGCTGCAGTCCATGGGGTCATTGAGGATCGGACACGACTGAGCGACTTCACTTCCATTTTTCACTTTCATGCATTGGAGAAGGAAATGGCAACCCACTCCGGTGTTCTTGCCTGGAGAATCCCTGGGACGGGGGAGCCTGGGTGGGCTGCCGTCTATGGGGTCGCACAGAGTCGGACACGACTGAAGTGACTTAGCAGCATCAGCAGCAACAATGAATGAAGAGTGCCCATTGTTCCACATCCTTGCCAGCATTGGGTGGTGTCAGTGTAGTAGATTTTGGCCATTCTAATGGATACGTAGTAGTATCTCATTATTGTTTTGATTTGCATTTCTCTGATGCTTTATGAGTAGCGCATCTTTTCATGTGTTTATTTGCCATTTGTCCGTCTTCTTTGATGAGATGTCCGTTAAGGTCTTTTGCTTTTTTAAAAAGTTGAGTTATTTGTTTTCTTATTATTGAGTTTTAAGAGTTCTTTATGTTTTGGATCAGACTTCTATCAGATGTGTGTTTGGTAAATATTTTCTCCTGGTCTGTGGCTTGTCTCATAATTCTCCTGATATTGCCTCTTACAGAGCAGAGGTCGTTTTTATTTTATTTTTTTATGTATTTGGCTACACTAAGTCTTAGTTGCAACATGTGGGATCCCGTTCCCCGATGGAACCGAACCCAGGGCCCCTGCACTGGGAGCGTGGAGTCCGAGCCACTGGACACCAGGGAAGTCCCACACATCAGAAGTTTTTTAATTCAATGAAGTCCAGTGTATCAATTATTTCTTTTATGAATTTTTGTCTTTGTTATTTTATCTAAAAAGCCACTGTCATACCCGAGGTCGTCTAGATTTTCTTCCGTGTTCTAGGAGTTTTATAGTTTTGCATTTTGCATTTAGCTCTATCATTCATTTTGAGTTAATTTCTGTGAAAAGTGTAAGGTCTGTGTCTAGGTTCATCTTCTTGCATGTCGATTCACAGTTGTTCCAGCACCATTTGGTGAAGAAGCGATGTTTCTTCCATAGTGTTGCCTTTGCTCCTTTGTCAGAGGTTAGCTGACTATGTTTGCGGGGGTCTGTATCTGGGCTCTGTATTTTGTTTTGCTGATTCATCTTTTGGTAATACCACACTATACTCTTGCTGTCACACTCTAGTAAGTCTTGAAGTCATGTAGTGTCATTCCTCCGACTTGAGTCTTCTTCAACATTATGATGGCTCTCCTAAGTCTTTGAATATTTTTTCCCTTTGCCTGAAAACAAATAGGTGATGGCTTACATTTCTGAAACTTGAGGTGCCTGTTTCATACCGTCGAGACAGCAACTGAAAATCTTACCCTGAGGAGATCAGCCTCACTTTCTCCCGCTTTCTCTCTCTGTCTGCATTTCTTCTACTCAGAAGCACATATTGTGTCTCTCCTTGGCACCAGGTACTGGCATTAAATGGTAAGACCTGTTCCCGAGTCTGCAGAGTGCGAGAGATGCTGAGAGCAGTGAAGAGGTGCCTGGGTGAGGCGCTCTCAGGGCTAGGAGAGAGGTTTGTTAGCTGGGTGAGAGGGTTTGGGAAGCTTTACAAATGAGATACCTTTCCACGGAGCTTTGAAGGATGAGGAGGGGAGTGTCCGAATGGAGAGGGCTAAGTCGGGGCATTCAGATAAAGGAAATAGCAAGAGGGCAGTACTGCGAAGCACAGTACACCCAGGGTAACGCAGTGTGTGTGCCTGCTGAGGCATAAAATTAGAAAGAAAGTACCTCTGAGTGAAGCCTGAAGAGCCTGCTGTGCTGTCTCAGGACTTCCCCCTGAGTAGGCTTATTGGATATTTCGTTTTGTTGAGATACAATTCACATAATATAATATTTACTGTTTTAATGATGGTAAAGTATACAGTGGTTTTTACTATATATACAAAGTTACCACAGCCACCACCACTATCTCATTTCAGAACATCCACCGTCATACCCCGTCCCTTGTCTCCCAGACTCCGGCAACCACTAGTCTACTTTCTATCCCTATGGATTTGTCTGTTCTTGGACATTTTGTGTGAATAGAATTATCCAATACATGGCCTTTTTTGTTTTGAGTTATTTCACTTAGCCTAATGTTTCCAGAGTTCATCCATGTTGTAGCAGTCTATCAATGCCTTGTTCGTTTTTGTGGCTAAATACTATTCCATCGGTATGACTAGACCACACTTTGTTTATCCGTTCATAGGTTGATGGATGTTGGATTGTTTCCTTTTTCTTGGTTGTTACAAATGATGTTGCTGTTTGCATACCAGTTTCTGTGTGAATATGTGTTCTCGGTTCTCTTGGGTGTATACCTAGGAGTGGGATTGCTGGGTTAGATGATAACTCCATATTTTGAGGAATTCCTGAACTCTTCTAAGTCACTGTGTTTTTTCAGCCAGGGCGAAACAGACTCAGGTGCTGTTTTAACATCACACACTTGAGGTCAGTGTGTGTGTGTGTGTGTGTGTGTGTGTGTTTTTTTTTTTGATATGGAGTATTATTACTGCTGTTGCCTTGTTTCACTACTTTAGAGCATCACAGTTCACAGCAGGAAAACATATTTGGCTCTTTAAAATTCCATTGATGTGATTACCGTAGAGCAATCTGTACCCAGTAGCACATAGTGGGACAGAAAGAAGTACTGTCAGGGTATTGACGTTCTCTGTCTGGGATGTATTGTAGAGAATGAGTTTTTCTAGTTTAAAAAGAACCCTTGATTAAATTATAGGCTATTATTAGGGAGCTTATTGTACATCTAAACTGTGCTTGGATTCCCTGTAATTTGTTATAATTAATGCAAGAGTTCAAGAGCAGAAAGCAAGGATCAGGTTGTGGCATGCTTTGCTCTTTTGCAACACCTGGCTATCATTGGCCTTTTTTTCACTAGCAGTTAAGGCCCGTGTCTGTTTGTGTGCATTTAAACAAACATTATCCTTTTTAGGAAGGAATTGCAATCCTTTGACTCACTGAAACTTAAGGAGCCTAGGTAAGAAGTTAAGTGTCTCTGGCAAAATGGAATATTGATCAGTGATTGCCAAGACAGTCTTGTCTCTATGTATTTGAGTGTGTGCACGTTTATATTTTCAGGTATGCATGTGTGTTGGCTTGTAGTGTGAAAAAGGCAAGAAGAATAACTTTCCCTTTTAAGGTTCTCTGTCGAGTGATGGTTCAGCCTTTTCCTTTCTTTTATCCCCTCTCTGTTGGTTTGTTTCAGTTTTGCATAATTGCAGGCAGTGTGGAAATCTGTAAGCTGCTTGATGATGCAGAGTTCTCATTGACTGTCAACCTGAACATTTCATTAAATAGATTTTAGATAGTTCATGGCTCAGGTACCGAACACGTTATTATACTTGAATAATCACAAGCTGAGATCTCCTCAGAGGCTTTGAGGACAGAGGGGCTGAGAGAGGGGAGCCTTAAGGTTTGTCGGGTTGCCTGCTCACGTGTGGGCTTCCCTGGTGGCTCAGCTGCTAAAAAATCTGCCTGCAATGCAGGAGACCTTGGTTCAGGTCTGGGTTGGGAAGATTTGCTGGAGAAGGGAGAGGCTACCCACTCCAGTATTCTCGGGCTTCCCTGGTGGCTCAGCTGGTAAAGAATCTGCCCTCAACGCGGGAGACCTGGGTTGGGAAGACCCCTTGGAGAAGGGAAAGGCTACCCACTCCAGCATTCTGGCCTTGGAGAATTCCATGGAGAATTCCATGGACTGTATAGTCCAGGTGGTCGCAGAGAGTTGGACATGACTGAGTGACTTTCACTTTCACGCTTACGTGTGTACTGTTTATCTGGTCCTGGCAGATAGAGAGCAGGGTGGGCCACCCTCTCTATTATCTGGATTTACAGCTGTGAACAGCCTTCTGAATGGCTGAAATGTGCTATTCCTTTCGTATTGGTACCTCTGTCAGTCTAAGAATTAGAATTATGCTTTGCCATCCCATATCCCTGACTTTAAGGGCAACTTATGTTCAATCCCCTCCTTTTTTTTTTTTTTTTTTGTAGTAGAGAAATTTGTGTGTTTATTTCTTATTGGCCCAATATAATGCCAACCAGAAAGTAATGTGAGTGTTTCAGCACCTGTTGCAGTGTCCTGGGAGAAATGGGTTTCTAGGACATTCTAGCAAGATTCTTCTGATATTGCTGATTTTACTAAAGAGAGTTTTCTAATGAGTAAAGGACAATTTAAGTCTTCAGTTCAGTTCGGTTCAGTTCAGTTGCTCAGTTATGTCCGACTCTTTGCAACCCCATGAATTGCAGCACGCCAGGCCTCCCTGTCCATTACCGACTCCTGGAGTTCACTCAAAGTCATGTCCATTGAGTCCGTGATGCCATCCAGCCATCTCATCCTCTGTCATCCCTTTCTCCTCCTGCCCCCAATCCCTCCCAGCATCAGAGTCTTTTCCAATGAGTCAACTCTTTGCATGAGGTGGCCAAAGTATTGGAGTTTCAGCTTTAGCATCAGTGCTTCCAAAGAACACCCAGGACTGATCTCCTTCAGAATGGACTGGTTGGATCTCCTTGCAGTCCAAGGGACTCTCAAGAGTCTTCTCCAACACCACACTTCAAAAGAATCAATTCTTCGGTGCTCAGCTTTCTTCACAGTCCAACCCTCATGTTCATACATGACCGCTGGAAAAACCATAGCCTTGACTAAACGGACCTTTGTTGGCAAAGTAATGTCCCTGCTTTTGAATATGCTATCTAGGTTGGTCACAACTTTCCTTCCAAAGAGTAAGCGTCTTTTAATTTCATGGTCGCAATGATCATCTGCAGTGATTTTGGAGCCCCCAAAACTAAAGTCTGACACTGTTTCCACTGTTTCCCCATCTATTTCCCATGAAGTGATGGGACCAGATGCCATGATCTTCATTTTCTGAATGTTGAGCTTTAAGCCAACTTTTTCACTCTCCCCTTTACTTTCATCAGGAGGCTTTCTAGTTCCTCTTCGCTTTCTGCCATAAGGGTGGTGTCATCTGCATATCTGAGGTTATTGATATTTCTCCCGGCCATCTTGATTCCAGCTTGTGCTTCTTCCAGCCCAGCGTTTCTCATGATGTACTCTGCATAGAAGTTAAATAAACAGGGTGACAGTATACAGCCTTGACGTACTCCTTTTCCTATTTGGAACCAGTCTGTTGTTCCATATCTAGTTCTAACTGTTGCTTCCTGACCTGCATATAGGTTTCTCAAGAAGCAGGTCAGGTGGTCTGGTATTCCATCTCTTTCAGAATTTTCCACAGTTTCTTGTGATCCACACAGTCAAAGGCTTTGGCATACTCAATAAAGCAGAAATAGATGTTTTTCTGGAATTCTCTTGCTTTTTTTTGATGATTCAGTGGATGTTGGCAATTTGATCTCTGGTTCCTCTGCCTTTTCTAAAACCAGCTTGAACATCTGAAGTTCATGGTTCATGTATTGCTGAAGCCTGGCTTGGAGAATTCTGAGCATCACTTTACTAGCGTGTGAGAAGAGTGTAATTATGCGGTAGTTTGAGCATTCTTTGGCATTGCCTTTCTTTGGGATTGGAATGAAAACTGACCTTTTCCAGTCTTGTGGTCACTGCTGAGTTTTCCAAATTTGCTGGCATATTGAGTGCAGCAGTTTCACAGCATCATCTTCTAGGATTTGAAATAACTCAACTGGAATTCCATCACTTCCACTAGCTTTGTTTGTAGTGATGCTTTCTAAGGCCCACTTGACTTCACATTCCAGGATGTCTGGCTCTAGGTGAGTGATCACACCATCGTGATTATCTTGGTTGTGAAGATCTTTTTGTACAGTTCTTCTGTATATTCTTGCCACCTCTTCTTAATATCTTCTGCTTCTGTTAGGTCCAGACCATTTCTGTCCTTTATTGAGCCCATCTTTGCATGAAATGCTCCCTTGGTATCTCTAATTTTCTTGAAGAGATCTCTAGTCTTTCCCATTCTGTTGTTTTCCTCTATTTCTTTGCATTGATCGCTGAGGAAGGCTTTCTGATCTCTCCTTGCTGCTATTTGGAACTCCGCATTCAGGCTTATATCTTTCCTTTTCTCCTTTGCTTTTCGCTTCTCTTCTTTTCACAGCTATTTGTAAGGCCTCCTCAGACTGCCATTTTGCTTTTTTGCATTTCTTTTCCATGGGAATGGTCTTGATCCCTGTCTCCTGTACAATGTCACGAACCTCTGTCCATAGTTCATTAGGCACTCTGTCTGTTAGATCTAGTCCCTTAAATCTATTTCTCACTTCCAGGAGAAATAATGTATAATCATAAGGGATTTGATTTAGGTCATACCTGAATGGTCTAGTGGTTGTCCCTACTTTCTTCAATTTAAGTCTGAATTTGGCAATAAGGAGTTCATGATCTGAGCCACAGTCAGCTCCTGGTCTTGTTTTTGCTGACTGTGTAGAGCTTCTCCATCTTTGGCTGCAAAGAATATAATCAATCTGATTTCAGTGTTGACCAGCTGGTGATGTCCATGTGTAGAGTCTTCTCTTGTGTTGTTGGAAGAGAGTGTTTGCTATGACCAGTGCCTTCTCTTGGCAAAACTCTATTAGCCTTTGCCCTGCTTCATTCCATATTCCAAACCCAAATTTGCCTGTTGCTCCAGGTGTTTCTTGACTTCCTACTTTTGCATTCCAGTCTCCTATAATAAAGAGGACATCTTTTTGGGTGTTTGTTAGTTCTAAAAGGTCCTGTAGGTCTTTATAACACTGTTCAACTTCAGCTTCCTCAGCATTACTGGTTGGGGCATAGACTTGCATTATTGTGATATTGAATGGTTTGCCTTGGAGACGAAATAGAGATCATTCTGTCGTTTTTGAGATTGCATCCAAGTACTGCATTTCAGACTCTTTTGTTGACCATGATGACTACTCCATTTCTCCTGAGGGATTCCTGCCCGCAGTAGTAGATATAATGGTCATCTGAGTTAAATTCACCCATTCTAGTCCATTTTAGTTCGCTGAATCCTAGAATGTCGATGTTCACTCTAGCCATCTCCTGTTTGACCACTTCCAATTTGCCTTGATTCATGGACCTAACATTCTAGGTTCCTGTGCAATATTGCTCTTTACAGCATCGGACCTTGCTTCTATCGCCAGTCACATCCACAGCTGGGTATTGTTTTTGCTTTGGCTCCATCCCTTCATTCTTTCTAGAGTTATTTCTCCACTGATCTCCTGTAGCATGTTGGGCACCTACTGACCTGGGGAGTTCCTCTTTCAGTGTCCTATCATTTTGCTTTTTCATACTGTTCATCAGGTTCTCAAGACAAGAATACTGAAGTGGTTTGCCATTCCCTTCTCCAGTGGACCACATTCTGTCAGACCTCTCCACCATGACCCACCTGTCTTGGGTGGCCCCATGGGCATGGCTTAGTTTCATTGAGTTAGACAAGGCTCTGGTCTGTGTGATTAGATTGACTAGTTTTCTGTGATTATGGTTTGTGTGTTTGCCCTCTGATGCCTCTTGCAACACCTACCGTCTTACTTGGGTTTCTCTTACCTTGGATGTGGGGTGTCTCTTCAGGGCTGCTCCGGCAAAGTGCAGCTGCTGCTCCTTACCTTAGACGAGGGGTATCTCCTCACAGCTGCCCCTCCTGACCTTTACCCTTTTCTTAATAATAACAGTGGCAAAACAATCTGTCTTTCTCTCTTGTTCTCCCATCCCGGTAGTTTTATGGAAAAGCTTCTTCAGTTTGAGGATTTTCAGGATGGATTTTCAGGGCACCGAGAATGCCCCCTCACTCTAGATTGTCACCGTGCTACTGACCGTGCGCATGGGAAGAGAAGGGTCGATTGGACTGACATTGAACTTAGAGAAGGGAAGGGCATATGTGGCCCTCTGATGGTGACACTGCATGTGCATAGCTCTATCAGCGAACAGAGTGCTGTTACTGACCTGTTCTTAACTATGAAGGAGCATTTTCTTTCTGTCCCAGATCTCCTTGGGCACTGGGCGCAAAAGAGGTCAATCTGTGGATAGTATCTGCTGATCAGACAGCTTCAGGTGTTATTAATACCTTAACTGAGGGAAGTCTGTGTAACTTTTAATGATCTGTAATAGGGAAGGGTTACTCAATGCAAGGCAGTAAAGACTGTATGTAATACTGATGATGAACTCCTGTTTACTCTTTAAAAACATGTTGCATTTAGAAATAAATGCATTTAAGAGACTAGTCTGCGTCTGCTTCTGGGTATAGCCTCTTCTTTTAGGTAGGAGCCTGTAATCCGAGAACCCAGGCTCTAGATTTTACTTTTTTCCCTCAGTGCGTCTTTCAAGGTTGTCAGGGAGTAGCTAGAATGCATGGCACAGTCTTTTTCTCCTTCCTTCTTGCCTCCGAGGGAGGAACATGCAATATCCCAGAGGCTACTGCTGGGAGAAAACACAGATCTGAGTAATCCACGGGCCAAACTGTGAAACGTGTCGGGTAATGTCTTCACAGAACAGCTTCTGCGTCAGTGTTTGTCTCATACGCTGTGGCATAGATGCTCTAACAGGGGCGGGAGGGCAGCATGGTTATCGAAGCCTGGGATCATGAAAATCACCCAGCAGTGGTGTTTGTATTTTTGTTTCTCTCTCTCTTTTTAACGTGGCTGTGCTGCACAGATTGCAGTATCATAGTTCCCCAGTCAGGGATTGAACCCGGCAGTGAAAACTTCGAGTGCTAACCACTGGACCACCACGGAATTTCCTGTACTTTTATTTCTACAATACTTTTTGACTTCAGTGAAATCGATGGTTTGCCTACAATGGCTGGGAATCCGATCCCACTCTCGTCACCTCGTGGTTGCCGTGCAGAAACGGATCTCCAAGCTCTGGTCTGGGTGGTCCTGCCTTTAAGGAGCAGTATTACCTTGGACCAGTCCTTCTCCTCCCTCAGTGGAGTTTCCTTCTTTAGAAACGAAAGACCTGGACTTGAGTTGTTGAAATCCCTCCGTTATTAGATCACTTAGGCTAATTCATGCTGCCACAGTGCATGACCTCCAGCTGTGTGTGGCTTTCAAAACCAGAGGCTCACCCTTCACCATCCTCCATGTCCGCTGTGTCCACTGCTGTCTTTCTCTGGGGCTCAGACTAACTGAGCAACCGTGCCTGCTTGGGTGCTGCACGTCTCACGGCAGAGGGAGGCCGAACAGGGAGCCCGACATGGGTTGGAAGGCTTCTGCTTGGAATCTGCACGCGCCGTTTGCTCCTCCACGTCATTGACCCCAGAGCTAACTGCAGAGTTAATTCGGTAAGTGGCTGTGCCTCTCTGGGAGGGGCAGCCCCGTGGCGCATTTCGGCAGACATTCAGAACAGTGATACAGACTTTTCGCCCTCCTGCCTCCACCATCCTGTGATTTTGGCCCAGGCTCTTGCCCTCGTGGGTAGAAGCCCAACCAAAATCACATCTTAATTTTATTTATTTAGTTTTTTCTAGCATAGCATGTGGGATCTTAGTTCCCTGACCTGTGATCGAACCTGAGCCCTTTGCATTGGAAGGCAGAGTCTTAACCACTGGACCGCCAGGGAAGTCCCCCCAAGTCACATCTTAAAGCTTTCAGATTTTCATGTCATTTCTGTGTTTAAGGCATTTCTGCTGAACTGGACTTGGAAAAAATATTTCATTTGTGAGAGTCGGCGGGGGGAGTACTTCAAAAGCAGCACGTACTCGGCCTCCGAGTTCTCTCGCCTCATCTGTGGTTCTGTGGCAGCGCAGTCCAAATTTCCAGGCCAACACATGGAATTTCTCAATCTGAGAAGTATCAATAGACCTGCAAGGGAAATAGGCTTGCACAAGTGCTTAGATAGAGTCCTCATATGTGAATTAAAATGAGAGACGAAAGATCTTAGCGGTACATCTGTAAACATTGAGGATAATGTTATGGGGTTTTGAAAGAGTCCTTTGATACCACTGGCAGAAGTACTGAATGCCTTATTGATTTAACTCACTGTGGAGCTTTTTTTAAAACTTTCTTTTCATAATCTTAGGGAGAGGAGGGAACATGGAAAAGTCCCTTATTTTCTTGAGTTTGTGTAGAAAATATCCTGATGCTGGGAAAGACTGAAGGCAAAAGGAGAAGGGGATGACAGACGATGAGATAATTAGATAGCATCACTGATTCAGTGGACATGAATTTGAGCAAACTCTGGGAGATACTGAAGGACAGAGGATCCTGGCATGCTACAGTTCCTGGGTGTGCAAAGAGTTGGACATGACTTAGTGAGTGAACAAAAACAAAATCAAGACAGGTGAAATCTCTAGGGATAGGTTCTCAGTGACTTCCAGTTTCCAGGTGTGATGTTTAATAGCACCAGTTACCAGGAAGCCTTTGTTACTTTACCCAGAGAAACCTGCGTTCAATCCACAAATTACTATTCTCTGGAGATTCAAAACAAAAAACTTTGAAAATAGAAATGTAACCCTTATTCAACAAGCACAATTATGTTCACTAATTCTTGGCGAGAAAGCAAAATCTTCACCTAAAAGCATTCATTGGACCTCAGCAGTCAGATGGATTATTTCCAGGTCTTTGAATATAAAAATTATTTAAAAGTTTTCCTTGTGGGCTTGGGTTTTCAAAGAGGATCCCTTTGGAAAGTTGGCAAATACTTACTTTCCTGGCACAAAGTTTGGTTTTTTTCTTTTCCCCCTCCACCCAAAGCTATGACAGGGTGGAGTGGAGTATACTTCCATGAAATTGCATGTTTCCAAAATAGGATTCACTGTTACATTTGACTTCTGTTAGAATTGAATCTCTAATCAAAAATAAGCAAAAACCAAACACTCTAGAAATAGAACTTCAGCTCATATTCTCTAATTTGGTCTTCATATAGGATAGAATTATTATATTTTATAAAAGTGCCTTTTGAGCAGAAATGTAGCAAACAATCAATTAACAAAGTGGTTCAGATTCCATTCCCGTGTCTGTGATCTCATGTAGTAATATCCACAGTCTCAAATGGCTGTTGTACCATATCATTAACGCTATTCAGATTCTCTTGTAGTCTGGATGGCTTCCAGGAAAGAGCGCTGCATTCTTCAGCTCCTTGGTTTAGTTTCCCAGTATTAGACCACGTTTAACCTAAAGGACCAGGAAACATCCTGGTGTTCTCTTGCTAGTGGATTGGGATTCGCTGTTGCCTAGCATCGGATCTGTAATAGAACCTGCTCATGTGTTTTATAGAAGGATAATTGTAGCTGAAAGTTAGGATCAGCAAGGTAAAAATAAAATCATGACTATTGTTTAGCTGGATCCTGTGGATTATATTTCCCCAAGGTCTCAGCTGCTCATTCTTTCCTCCAGGTGATGGGCAAAAAGGCTTCTAGCTGTGGTAGCTAATGCTAGGATAATACCTTTTACAATGCTTTTACTCACTGGTTCTTAAGCATTAAACCCTTAATAGTGCACTAGAGAGAGAAACCACGACAGCAATGGTCCGGGAGATGATGAGCATCCTTGCAGGGCAGAGACTGCCTTTAGACTTCTCCAGGAACTCTTCAGCTTCTAGCCGAGTTGGACGTACAAGGAAGTGCTTAATGACTATGTGTGAATATCCATGCGCGGAGCAGAAGATGAGTCGAAACCACTTGAGCTAGGATGGTTTCATGTATTTAGAAGAATTTCAAACATTGTATGAACAGGAGGAATAGGCAAGCTTTACTCTCCCTTCCCACCTTGAAACTGTGTCTTCTGGCTTATTTGGGTTTGGGGTTTTGTGCATGTTGTTCTTGTTGTGAGATTCCCATTGTAGCTTTCTTCAATAAACATTAACATTCCTTCCTGTCCTGAGAGTCTCTTCTTGAGGTTTTGAGATGTTTCGTTTATTTGTTTTTAATATCCAATAACTTTTCTGAAAAAAAGCCACGGGTGGAGGGTTCTCTGGTCATAGGCTGGTTAACACTTTTCCTTATCCCTCTTTTCTTACTCCCCTAGTTTTGAAAGTGTGGTCTTCAGATTCTAAGTGACCTTCCTTTAAAGGTCTAACTGCTTTCACAGTGAATTCTTGCCACTTGAAAGATCTTTGATGCCTAAGGACCACCTTGTTTGCCTGGGTTTCCATAGGAAGGTGTTCTGTCTGAGAACCAGCCAGGTTATAAGCATAAAAGATCTTCCATGAAAGTGTTAGTTGCTCAATTGTGTCCGACTCTCTGCAACCCCTTGGACTGTAGCCCACCAGGCTCCTCTGTCCATGGAATTCTCCAGGCAACAAGGGTGGAGTGGATTGTTGTTTCCTTCTCCAGGAGATCTTCCCAACCCAGGGATCGAACCTGGGTCTCCCACATTGCAGGTAGATTCTTTACCATCTGAGCCACCAGGGAAGACCCACCAGGTTCTAAGCATAAAAGATCTTCAGTGAAAGTTTCCCAAGCAATTCCTTAAGTCTCTTGAGGGAGAAGTTACCTTTTATGAATGAGTAGACCTTTTACTGTTTCCTGGAGAATTGGCCCAGAAGCACAAGAGAGGTGCCAGAGAAAAATCAAGAACCAGTTTGGGGACAGGGAAAGAGTGAGGCAGAGAGATACTGAGGAAAAACCCTGAAGGAAGGGTGGAGGACACCCCAGAAAACGTGGACTGTAGTTTCGCACCAGAAGAAAGCTCCCAACGCCTGTGTCTCCTTTCTTCCAGGAGATGAACCAATAGTGTACATCAATAGATTATGGTTTTAGGCATGAAACTGTTATTTAAGTAAGGGCTATAAAACGCTGGGCTTTGCTTGTATTGATACTTAATAAGGGTGCATGCTCCTTGAAGCAAAGGTGCTAGTGTAAAGCATTTTTGTTGGGGCTCTTGATTTGCTGAATGAAACCGTGGAACCTGTGACCCTTGGCACTTGCCATGTGCTGGCTGGCCGTCCTTCCCCTTGGAACAGCAGACACGCAGGCAAACAGCAGGCGTGTGGATCCCAGGAATGTATGGGACTGCCCTTCTGTGATGGTAACTTTCCTTGGGTGAAACATCTGAAAAATATGCCTGAGCTTAGGGACTTGGCTTGAGTGAACAGGGAGGAAAAATGGAAGCTAGAGGTAACATGTAACATATTTTAACTGCAGCAATTCAGGTTTCTTAGGTCTTCAGTACTTTGATCCTCTCTCATGCTGTTTCTTTTTAAATTCGTGTACAGTTACTGCTTCAAAATATTTTCATTTACTCCGATTCTCTCCTATGAAGAATGAGCAGGCGGGTCATGGCTTCCCCTTTTCCCGCCATTGTGTATTACTCCCGAAACTCCGTCAACAAAGAAATGCACACACACACACACACACACATAAGGGTGGTATCTTCAACTTTACAGGATTTTAAAAAGCATCCTATCTAGTATTTGCTCCAAATTGTGCACACTCAGAAGCAGCAGACCGCCCCTTGAGTACCAGGAAAAGACTTTCAATCACAAGTTTTTAGATGTAACCTCTGTTCCTATTTGTTGAAATTTAGACTCCACGATGCCTTTAACCAGCTAAGAATGCAATGAGTAGGTGAGGGCAAGGCTGTGTCCTCTGAACTCAGGGTGGTGAGTGGACACAAAGATTTTTTCTACACATACCAGGGACTTGTCCCTGAAAATCAGTGAAGATACTTGTTATGTACATTAATTGATTTCAGTTCAGTTCAGTCGCTCATTCGTGGCTGACTCTTTGTGATCCCATGGATTGCAGCATGCCAGGCCTCCCTGTCCATCACCAACTCCCAGAGTTTACTCAGACTCATGTCCATTGAGTCAGTAATGCCATCCAACCATCTCTTCCTCTGTTGTCCCCTTCTCCTCCAGCCTTCAATCTTACCCAGCATCAGAGTATTTTCCAATGAGTCAGCCCTTCTCATCAGGTGGCCAAAGTATTGGAGTTTCAGCTTCAGAATCAGTCCTTCCAATGAATATTCAGGACTGATTTCCTTTAGGATAGACTGGTTGGATCTCCTTGCAGTCCAAGGGACTCTCAGGAGTCTTCTCCAACACCACAGTTCAAAACCATCAATTCTTTGGCACTCAGCTTTCTTCACAGTCCAGTTCTCACATCCATACATGACTACTGGAAAAAACATAGCTTTAACTAGATGGACCTTTGTTGGCAAAGTCATGTCTCTGCTTTTTAATATGCTGTCTAGGTTGGTCATAACTCTTCTTCCAAGGAGCAAGCATCTTTTAATTTCATGGCTGCAGTCACAATCTGCAGTGAAAATGGAGCCCCACAAAATAAAATCTGTCACTGTTTCCACTGTTTCTTCATCTATTTGCCATGAAGTGATGGGACCAGAAGCCATGATCTTAGTTTTCTCAATGTTGAGTTTTAAGTCAACTTTTTCATTCTCTTCTTTCACTTTCATCAAGAGGCACTTTAGTTCTTCGCTTTCTGCCATAAGGGTGGTGTCATCTGCATATCTGAGGTTATTGATATATCTCACGACAGTCTTGATTCCAGCTTTGCTTCATCCAGTCCAGAATTTCTCATGATGTACTCTGCATATAAGTTAAATAAGCAGAGTGACAATATGCAGCCTCGATGTGCAGCCTTAATTGATTTAGTCAGCTGATTTTGACAGGAAGTCAAATTATTGACTCACTAGTGGACCCCCTGAGAGGTAGGGAAAATAGGGGAAGGTTGGTAAAAGGGTACAAACATTTAGATAGAAGATGACTAAGAGCTGAGGAACTAATGTATAGTGTGACTGTGGCTGATAACACTATACTGTACGTGTGCTCAGTCGTGTCCGACTCTTTGCGACCCCTTGGACTGTAGCCCACCAGGCTCCTCTGTCCATGGGATGCTCCTGGCAAGAATACTGGAGTGGGTCACCTTTTACTCCTCCAGGAGATCTTCCTGACCCAGGGTTCAAACCCACATCTCCTGTATCTTCTGCACTGGCAGTCAGATTCGTTACCACTGCGTCACCTGGGAAGCCCTGCTCTACTGTATAACTTTGTATAATTGTATTGAAAATTTCTAAGAGAATAAAACAATTTTTAACCAAGAAAAATGAGAATAAATAATAATATTCTCATATATATATGTATATGCTGCTGCTGCTAAGTCGCTTCAGTCATGTCTGACTCTGTGCGACCCCATAGATGGCAGCCCACCAGGCTCCCCCGTCCCTAGGATTCTCCAGGCAAGAACACTAGAGTGGGTTGCCATGTCCTTCTCCAATGCATGAAAGTGAAAAGTGAAAGTGAAGTCGCTCAGTTGTGTCTGACTCTTTGCGATCCCATGGACTGCAGCCTACCAGGCTCCTCTGTCCATGGGATTTTCCAGGCAAGAGTACTGGAGTGGGATGCCATTGCCTTAGTGGACCCTGTAAAATGATTATGAACATTTTAGGTGAAAGATAAAATGGTGGTAGGAAAAATAGGTGGCTTTTCTAATAGATACTAAATTTGACTAGAAAAAATATTTAGAAAACTCAGAGTGTTGGTCTTTCTAATTTTAAGTAAACGTTTTCCCACTAGAGACTTCCCTAGTGACTCAGATGGTGAAGAGTCTGCCTACAATGTGGGAGACCCGGGTTCAATCCCTGGGTCACGAAAATTCCCCTGGAGAAGGGAATGGTAACCCACTCCAGTAAGCTTGCCTGGAAAATCCCATGGATGGAGAAGTCTGGTGGGCCTCCAAAGAGTCGGACACGACTGAGCGACTCACACACACTTTCCCACCAGAGGCTGACATGGCTGTCTTTACCCTGCCCTGTAGACTCAAGAGGAAAGAAGTAGAGAACTGTTTTGTAGAGAGAACTGGACTCTTCTTCTCAAATAGGTGCTAGGTTGACATGTAATAGGCTTCCGCAGTGGCTCAGACAGTAAAGAATCTGCCTGCCAATGCAGAAGACCTGGGTTTGATCCCTGGGTTTGGAAGATCCCCTGGAGAAAGGAAGGGCTACCCACTCCAGTGTTCTCGCCTGGAGAACCCCATGGACAGAGGAACTGGTGGGCTACATACAGTGCGTGGAGTTACAGAGGGTCAGACACGACTGAGTGACTAACAGTGCTACTGACATGTGATGATGTCCTTGATATCAGGGCAGAGACAGCAATAATTTGCTCTCAGGACTGGTTGCCTCTCTCCAAGAGAGCAGGGTTTTGGGTCACTCCTAAGTTCCCTTGGTTGACATGCTGAAGTTTTGAAGACATAGAGTTGTGGTTACCAGGAGCAAAGAAGTTGCTAGCATTTGCCAAGAATTCATGCCTAAAAAGTGTGACTGTTCTGGAGGTAGCTTGTTTTAAGAGTATATTTAAAGGAAGTGGAGTCCTGGGATGTAAAGTTTGGCGTAAGGAGATTTCAAAACGCTTAGGTAATTCTAATTACGATTTTACTGGCAAGGAAACAATAGCACTCTGTTAGCTTCTGAGAACAGTGGTCTGATCTGAGGTTGATGTTGTATATGGGCACATTCTGTCTGTCTGCACTTTGCTCCTTTGAGGATGTACTTTGGGTTGGAAGGCTCAGTGTCACATTTGATTAGATTTTTATGAGTCACAGATGTGGAGGGTGAGCCTGACTCCAAAAAGCTTTATCCTGTCCATTAGCAGAATTCTAAATGATTTGGCCTGTTTGTCTTCTACCCTCTATAACCTTGGGATTTAAAAAAACAGTGTGTTCCCATAATTTTTTTTTTTCAGGAATGCACACTGTGGCGTGGCTTTGGCAGCTGTGTGTTGTGCATGTCCAGGTGTGCAAGAGTGCTCCCATCCTCAGTCTCTTGTTATGAAGAGCTGGTCCTTATCAGTAGTTCCTCCTGCTGGCCTGCCATGAAACGGTGTGATGAGAGCACTTTCGAACTCAGAGCGAAGGGGACGTGGCACCTGCCACATCAAACAAAGACAAACAGGGCAGAGGTCACTTTCCATCTTTTATAGACCTGACCTTTATCAACATCACCTGTGTATCCTGCTGTGTGCACAAGGGGTCATATCTAGAGGCATTCATGGCGTGGGAATATATTCCAAGTATGTGTTTTTAAGGTGATTTCTTCTTCTGTTTCCACAAATAGATATCAGTATTACCTGCAAGTCAAAAAAGACGTGCTTGAAGGGCGGTTGCGGTGTTCGCTGGAACAGGTGATCCGGCTGGCAGGCTTAGCTGTGCAAGGTAAGAGTGGGGACCGGTGTGTGACAATCCAGCTTGTCTTGAATGCTGGCACCACTAGCCTCTCGGAGGGAAAAGTTAAATTTACTTAAATGATCCCTTCGTAACTCTTTTTACATTTTGAGGTATCTTACATTAAAAGTGCAGAGGTAGTGACTTTTGGTGGCAGGATGGTGGATTCCTCAAAGCTGTTTGCAAATTGCTCAACCTTGTATAATTTTAGTTTTATTTGAAGAAATAGCAGCTTTCATCCTGCCTCTAATTAAAACTCCATTGCAGGGTTTGTAGACCATTTTCTTAGAATTTTTCCACTGCCCAGTGTGGTCATATTTTGTGGCTTGATGTTATGACTATGTGACTTTCTCATCAGTTTCAAGTATGAGAGCTTATGACATTATAGTGTACTTTATTCTAACAGTTAAAGAGAGAAATTTGAAGTGCAGTGTTGTAATGTGAGATAGCTAATGTGTGTTAGAGTCAATTTATCTTTCATCCTACCCTACTTACATCGATCTAGATCAATCAGACAGCTGTTTTTGTTTTTTTTTTTAATCTTCTGTAAATTTTCACACCTATTTGTATAGCACAGTGTGTAATCTTTTACATGTATTTATACATTTTTCTTTATCGACTGGTAGCTTCATTGTCTTTAGTCATGTTAAAAACAAGAAGATAAAAGACAAGTTTCTTTTTAAAAAGAAACATGTTTCCCTTGCAGAGACTTTCCTTAAAATCAGATACCATCCAAATATACGCTGGTCAGCTGCAGAGTCCTTGCTGTGTGGATTGTTATTTTGGAAGCTGTGAACTGAACTTCTCATCCCAAACTCTGCACTGAAGTTAAACCTTCTAGATTTAAAATGCGTAAAGTGGCAGCCTTTCCTTGATAACTTTCATTCCTGGGATATTAATGGGTTAGCAGTTTGGGTTGGCCGTATGATGCTTATCAGTTAGCTTCTCCCTGTGGATTGGAAGTCTGAAAAATACGTTGTATCTCATCTGTTCACCTAAAGACTGGAAAGGGAAGGAGCAATGCCCAGACTGCATAACAGAACCATCAGTGGTTATAATTGAAAAATCAAACAGTGGAGAAGATACCCTTAAGGGGGGTGGTGCAGAGAAAGATCTGATGGGTCCCTCATCTTCCAAATGAGTCTTTCTCCTTTAAGTGCTTCCTTCTCTCTATTTTCCCCTCTCACTCTTCCATCATTGGGCTCATTACAAGCATCCTGGTTATTGGAGGGACCTCAGTGATCACTTTTAGGCTGAAGGAAGTTGGTGAACGTACTCTGGGGTCCTTTTACTTGGATTCTTGAAGTTCGCTATTCAATCTGATGAAATCCTCTAGCTATAATATTTGTAGAATATTTTTTTCTGAGAACTTTTATTGGGCAGTTAGAAAGTCAAATCAAGAAAGATATAAGCTGTGACAAGTATGATAACATATGACTGACCTTGGAAATAGGCAGAGCTGTCGGCCTTTGGTATTTCCAAATGCCTCACCTCAGCGATACATGAACCGTGAACTTCCAGATGTTCAAGCTGGATTTAGAAAAGGCAGAGGAACCAGAGATCAAATTGCCAACATCTGCTGGATCATGGAAAAAGCAAGAGAGTTCCAGGAAAACATCTATGTCTGCTTTATTGACTATGCCAGAGCCTTTGACTGTGTGGATCACAATCAACTGTGGAAAATTCTGAAAGAGATGGGAATACCAGACCACCTGACCTGCCTCTTGAGAAATCTGTATGCAGGTCAGGAAGCAACAGTTAGAACTAGATATGGAACAACAGACTGGTTCCAAATAGGGAAAGGAGTACGTCAAGGCTGTATATTATCACCCTGCTTATTTAACTTCTATTCAGAGTACATCATGAGAAATGCTGGGCTGGAAGAAGCACAAGCTGGAATCAAGATTGCTGGGAGAAATATCAATAACCTCAGATATGCAGATGACACACCCTTATGGCAGAAAGTGAAGAGAAACTAAAAAGGCTCTTGATGAAAGTGAAAGAGGAGAGTAAAAAGTTGGCTTAAAGCTCAACATTCAGAAAATGAAGATCATGGCATCTGGTCCCATCACTTCATGGGAAATAGATGGGGAAACAGTGGAAACAGTGTCAGACTTTATTTTGGGGGCTCTAAAATCACTGCAGATGGTGACTGCAGCCATGAAATTAAAAGACACTTACTCCTTGGAAGGAAAGTTATGACCAATCTAGAGAGCGTATTCAAAAGCAGGGACATTACTTTGCCAACAAAGGTCCATCTAGTCAAGGCTATGGTTTTCCAGTAGTCATGTAGGATGTGAGAGTTGGACTGTGAAGAAAGCTGAGTGCCGAAAAATTGATGGTTTTGAACTGTGGCATTGGGGAAGACTCTTGAGAGTCCCTTGGACTGCGAGGAGATCCAACCAGTCCATTCTAAAGGAAATCAGTCTTGGGTGTTCTTTGGAAGGACTGATGCTAAAGCTGAAACTCCAGTACTTTGGCCACCTCATGCGAAGAGTTGACTCATTGGAAAAGACTCTAGGAGGGATTGGGGACAGGAGGAGAAGGGGACGACAGAGGATGAGATGGCTGGATGGCATCACCACCTCAATGGGCATGAGTTTGAATGAACTCCGGGAGTTGGTGATGGACAGGGAGGCCTGGCTTGCTGCGATTCATGGGGTTGCAAAGAGTCGGACACGACTGAGCGACTGAACTGGACTGAACACCTTATAATTACTTGTAGGAATTTATACATACTTGTATGTGCAACCTTGCCTTCTTGGTAATGTCTTTACACTGGCCTTCTGTGTGGATCCTTTATTCTTGGTACCTTAAAGATGTCTGGATCCATTTCTACCTGAAAGTGAACATTTAACATGAAATTTAAATATCATACTGTTTTGATTTTTGTTGTTGTTGAGAGCAAATAGGATAAGATGCAAGACATTTATTGATTTATGATAGAGGTTCTCTGTATTCATTTTATGTGTGTTCAGACTTACAACTGTGAGATGAAAACAGGACAAAACGGAATTCGGGGCATCTTGTAACACATGGAGTTGTTTAGGAGGTGTAAAAATTTGCAGCGTTGCTTGCCAAGGATGATTTACAGTGGGAATTTCCAGCTGCAAATATATGAAGAGATGCAGATGGGTTTGGCTCTTCAGTTCTCAAAATTAACCTTGTTTTAAAAAGTCCCCTTGGCAGATAGTCTAAAGATCTGTGTTGGCACGTATTTCATAAAAGATAAATATAGTTTGTTTTAAATTCTTAAAATAGATTAAGAATCACTTTCAAATGTCTCTATTCTTTCTAGAAAATATGTTGCAGTGCTTGCCTGCTGATATTTACATTATTGCTATGTAAAAGTGGTAGTAATAGCAAACCCATCTTGGCACTGTTTGTATTTAATACTAGCGCAGAAATAGGATGAGGTGAGAAGAGTAAATATGGTAATAAGTTTACCCTATTTTATCCCATCTTTAATGTCATATAATAAAGACTACGCTCCCCCCCTTTTCTTTTCAGCTGATTTTGGAGATTATAATCAGTTTGATTCTCAAGATTTCCTCAGAGAATATGTACTGTTTCCTATGGTAAGTGTATCTTCCTTATTCTTAATTCATGTTCTATCTTCTTTGGATATTTAATTCTTTCCTTCGAAGATCTCAGAGGAATTTACACATGTATTCCCTGAGAAGAATGTCCCTGCATTTATGGAGATGAGTTTTATAAGACCCTGAGAAAAATAAAGATGCCTTTTCTTACCTCTTAAGAACCCTTCCCTGCCTCATACACTAGCCTTGAGTACTGAGCGCGCTCTTCCTTCTTTTTAAAAATATTTGCGTGTTTATTTGGCTGCACCAGGTCTTAGTCGCGGCGTGTGAGCTCTTGTTATGGCATGTGGTGTCTGGTTTCCTGACCCGGAATCGAACCTGGGCCCCTGCATTGGGAGCTCAGAGTCTTAGCCACCGGAGCCCCAGGAAAGTCCCTCTCTTTCCTTCTGAGCTGCTCAGCTTGGTCCCACTCCAGAGCCTCTGTCCCGTCAGTCCTCTGTCTGGAATGTTCTGCCCCAGGTCCTCCTTTGACTGCTCCTTCAGATCTTGATTCAAATACCGCCTCCTTGTCCTTGACTGCCTGTAGGACACACTCCACCCATCCAGCACTTCCTGCTAAATCCCCTTTTATATGCATACTTTAGAGCTCTCCCAGGATCTAAAGGTGTTCCTTCTTTCCTTCATTTTTATTGTCAGCTGAAATGTCTTCTCAATGGTGCTTAAACAGGGGGCTTCTCTGTCTTGTCCATGGTTGTCTGGTTCATAATTTTGTGCTCACGTGGGTTTGTTGAATGAGTCTATGAAGTAAAATGTCCATTCTAGGGTTAAATTAGGGATGAGGCTAGGTTTTTATTCTTGGGAAAGTTTTGGTAGCTTTGGAGTAATTGAGAAGAGTTTTCATCAGGAAAGTTAAAATATTTGAAAAGCCATCTTAGGGAAAAGCCATGCCCACTCCAACATTCAGCTCTGATTTTATAAATCATGGTCATTCACCACTTTGTGTGTGTGTGCATGCTCAAAGCACTGATCTGGGTTTGCAAAATCTGAATGCAAATCCAAGTGTGATAAAATATGATCAGGATTTTATGTAGGGAGAGGTTACCTGTGTTTTGGGCTTGAGGGACTAATGGTGTGTGAACTGCATCTTAAACGATGAGCAGCAGTGTGGCAGGTGGTGGTCAGGGCAAGCAAGGGATGCTCTAGACAGAAGGAGGAGGAGCAGAGGTGAGGTGGCAGGCGTGACTGGATAGGAGTCAGCTGGCCATCCTGATGGCCACTCAGGGGAGCGGCAGTAGAGAAACCGGAAACATCTGAGGGGTTCAAATGTGTGGGCTCCGTCCAGGGGTTCACAGACCCCACACTTTGAGAACTGCTGGATTACAGCAATGAGACTTTTTGCAGGAGGATGTCGGATGAGTGTTCTTGGCATGACATAGGAATTAGGTGTTGGTCCGTGTAGCTCAGATGGTAAAGAATCTGCCTGCAGTGCGGGAGACCCAGGTTCAATTCCCAGGTCGGGGAAGATCCCCTGGAGAAGGGAATGGCTACCCATTCCAATGTTCTTGCCTGGAGAATCCCATGGACAGAGGAGCCTGGTACAGTCCATGGGGTTGCAAAAGGCTGGACACGACTGAGCGACTATCACTACTACACTATATGATAGAAACAAAAAAACCAACACGAGATATTTTGAAAGTGCAATGGGCAGAGCTTGGCATCTAACCTACTGTGGCCTCTGAGAGAGAATTGAGTGTCTGGAGACAAAGGTATTAAGTTTTGAGAGGCTAGAAATTATCTGTGTTAGTGCATGAGAGGAATCTAAATTAGTCCCAAGTTAAAAACTTTAAAAAAATTTTTTATAGAATTCTTAAAGGTTAGTTTCAGTTTACAATTATTACAAAATCTTGGCTGTGTTCCCCATATTGTACAATACATTCTTGAGCCTGTCTTTTGTCCAGTAATCTGTACCTCCCACTCCTCCACCCCCATGTTGTTCCTCTTCCCTCCCTCAGCTGATCACCACTGGTTTGTTCTCTGTGTCTGAGTCTGCTTCCTTTTGTTATATTCAGTACTTTGCCGTATTTTTTTAGATTCCGTATATGAGTGATATCATACAGTATTTGTCTTTCTCTGTCTGACATGTTTCACTTAGTATAATACTCTCCAAAGCCATCTACATTGCTGCACATGGCACAAGTTTGTTCTTTTTATGGCTGCGTTACCTGTGTCGTGTGTGTGTGTGTGTGTGCATGCACATGTGCGCCTGCCACATCTTCTCTATCCATTCATGTGCTGATGGACGTGTGTGTGTGTGTGTGTGTGTGTGTGCGTGTACGCATGGCACATCTTCTCCAACCATTCATCTGCTCATGGACGTGTGTGTGTGTGTGTGTGTGTGTGCGCGCGCGCATGCGCTTGGCACATCTTCTCCATCCATTCATCTGCTGATGGACGTGTGTGTGTGTGTGTGTGTGCATGCACGTGTGCGCCTGCCACATCTTCTCTATCCATTCATGTGCTGATGGACGTGTGTGTGCGTGTGCGTGCATGTGCTTAGCACATCTTTTCCATCCATTCATCTGCTGACGGACGTGTGTGTGTGTGTGTGCGTGTGCATGGCACATCTTCTCCATCCATTCATCTGCTGACAGATGTGTGTGTGTGCGTGCACGTGTGTGCACTTGCCGCATCTTCTCTATCCATTCATCTGCTCATGGACGTGTGTGTGTGCGTGCGCGTGCACACGCGTGTGCTTAGCACATCTCCATCCATTCATCTGCTGATGGACGTGTGTGTGTGCGCGCGTGTGCACATGAGTGTGCTTGCCACATCTTCTCCATTCATCTGCTGATGGATGTGTGTGTGCACGCGTGCACGTGAGTGTGCTTGCCACATCTCTATCCATTCATCCGCTGATGGACGTGTGTGTGTGTGTGTGCATGCACGCACATGCGTGAGTGTGCTTGCCGCATCTTCTCTATCCATTCATCTGCTGATGGACGTGTGTGTGTGCGCGCGTGCGCACGGGTGTGCTTGCCACATCTCCATTCATCTGCTGATGGACGTGTGTGTGTGTGCGCGTGCGTGCGTGCGTGTGAGTGTGCTTGCCACATCTCCATTCATCTGCTGATGGATGTGTGTGTGTGTGCGCGTGCATGCGTGCGTGTGAGTGTGCTTGCCACATCTCCATTCATCTGCTGATGGACGTGTGTGTGTGTGTGCACGTGCGTGCGTGCGTGTGAGTGTGCTTGCCACATCTTCTCTATCCATTCCTCTGCTGATGGACGTGTGTGCGTGCATGCGTGCACACATGCGTGAGTGTGCTTGCCACATCTTCTCTGTCCATTCCTCTGCTGATGGACCTGTGTGTGCACGCACGCACGTGAATGTGCTTGCCACATCTCTATCCATTCATCTGCTGATGGACATGTGTGTGTGTGCACATACATGTGCATGAGTGTGCTTGCCACATCCTCTCTATCCGTTCATGTGCTGATGGACGTGTGTGTGTGTGCGCATGTGCACACATGAGTGTGCTTGCCACATCTTCTCCATTCATCTGCTGATGGACGTGTGTGTGTGCGCGCGCGCACGTGAGTGTGCTTGCCACATCTCTATCCATTCATCTGCTGATGGACGTGTGTGTGTGCGCATGTGTGCGCGTGAGTGTGCTTGCCACATCCTCTCTATCCATTCATCTGCTGATGGACGTGTGTGTGTGCACATGTGTGCGCGTGAGTGTGCTTGCCGCATCTTCTCTATCCATTCATCTGCTGATGGACGTGTGTGTGTGCGCATGTGTGCGCGTGAGTGTGCTTGCCACATCCTCTCTATCCATTCATCTGCTGATGGACGTGTGTGTGCGCATGTGTGCACGTGAGTGTGCTTGCCGCATCTCTATCCATTCATGTGCTGATGGACGTGTGTGTGTGCACATGTGTGCGCATGAGTGTGCTTGCCACATCTTCTCCATTCATCTGCTGATGGACGTGTGTGTGTGTGCATGCACGCATGCACGTGAGTGTGCTTGCCGCATCTTCTCTGTCCATTCATCTGCTGATGGACGTGTGTGTGTGCGCATGTGTGCGCGTGAGTGTGCTTGCCGCATCTTCTCTATCCAGTCATCTGCTGATGGACGCGTGTGTGTGCGCGCGTGTGCCTGCCGCGTCTTCTCTGTACATTCATGTGCTGATGGATGTGTGTGTGTGCACGTGCATGTGCTTGGCACATCTCTATCCATTCATCTGCTGACGGGCGTCTAGGTTGTTTCTGTAGATTGTCAGGGGCTTCTTCCCTGGTGGCTCAGGCACCAAAGAATCCACCTGCAAAGCGGGAGACCTGGATTCGATCCCTAGGTTGGGAAGATCCCCTGGAGGAGGGCACGGCAAGCCACTTCAGTATTCTTGCCTGGAGAATCCTCATGGATGGAGGAGCCGTGGTGAGTCCATGGCAAAGAGTCGAACACAACTGAGCGGCTGAGCAGAGCACACAGTTTGTCAGCTGTAAATATTGCTGCTGTGGACTTTTCGGTGCATGTATCTTTTAGAATTAGTGTTTTTGTTTTTTCCAAGTACATACCCAGGAGTGGAATGGCTGGGTCATGTAGTGGTTTTTTTTAATGTCTTGAGGAAGCTCTACACCGTTTCCTGCAGTGGCTACGGAAGTTTGCATTCCCGCCTACAGTATACAAGGGTTCTCTTTTCTCTAAATTCATCTGAACCTTAACCTTAGTCTTCTGAATTAGGGAAATACTGCAAGATCTCTAACTTTTTATGAGTAGCTCTGTCTTTAGTCTTATTCCAAGATAAGAGCAGTATTATCTGCTGGACCTGCTGTTTTTGGTACCTTATTAATTCCACTGATTAAATCAACCTCTGTTCAAAGAGATTTGCAGATCACTTAGCAGAGAAGTTCTGCATGAGACTTGGTGTCCATGTCTCTGACATCTCAGAAGTTCACCTCAAAAGTCAGGATATTTTCCTGTGTGCGTGGTGGAAGGAAAAATGAAGCTCATTCCTCAGAATTTTAGAGTGTGCGTGGTTGTGTCAAATGAAGGTGATGAACTTGATCATTTTCTACAATTTCTTTCCTTTTTCTTTACCTTTCTCTCATTAAAGATCTCTGCCACATAGCCTTTAGGCAGAGGCCAGGAGAATATTCAGAGTTGATTTCCAGCATGAGATGTGTGCATTTGTGGATGGTAAAATGCTTTGACAGGTTTAAGTGCTGTGAAGCAGTAAAGGAGTTAGTTTGTACATATCATATCTTTTTCAGAATAAAACCTATCTCCACTTGTCTCTAAGCAGATTGGATATTAAAATAGCCCAGACCTCATTCAGTTTCATTATGGACAGACAGATATTGGTGGTGGTGTTCTTGGGTCGAAAACTTCCCCTTTTGGGATAGTAGCTACTAGTGATGGGTGCCTATTTACAGTCAGATTGAAATGAATTAACCTTAAATAAAATTTTAAATTTAGTTCCTCAGTTGCATAAGATACATTTTAAAAAATGCTCAATAGCCACCTGTGGCTCATGGCTACTGTCTGGAACATTTCCATTGTTCCAGAAAGTCCTGTTGGGCACTGTTGAGGATGAAGTGGCAGAAGCTGATGTCGGCCTGTATGTGTGAATCGTGCATATTCCTTGGCTTTTGTCATCAGTCATGTATCTTCTAGGGCTTCCCTGGTAGCTCAGCTGGGAAAGAATCTGCCTGCAATGCAGGAGACCCTGGTTCGATTCCTGGGTCAGGAAGATCCCCTGGAGAAGGGATAGGCTACCCACTGTAGTATTCTTGGGTTTCCCTGGTAGCTCAGAGGGTAAAGAATCCCCTTGCAGTGTGGGAGATCTGGGTTCAGCCCCTGGGTTGGGAAGATCCCCTGGAGGGAGGGCATGGCAACCCACGCCAGTAATTGTGTCTGGAAAATCCCATGGACAGAGAAGCCTGGTGGGCTACAGTCCATGGGATGGCCAAGAGTCAGGCACAGCTGAGCGATTAAGCACAGCACAGCGCGTGTCTTTCCTTCCACCACACCCCCCACCCCTGTTGTATTCTGGATGCACTGTGGCCCGTGGTCAGGCGGTCTAGAGTGTATTCTGGATGCACTGTGGCCCATGGTCAGGCGGTCTAGAATATAGGGGTTAAGTGTTCAGTGCCTGTACCCTGGCTGTGCCATTTACTGGCTGGACAAACTTGGGCACGTTATTTAGCCAAAGACTCCATTTTCTCATGTAAAAATGAGGATGACAAGCCTGATCTGATTGTGAGGATAAAAGGAGAGAATGCATGATGTGAAGTGCTTCGTTTGGCACACGGTAAATTCTCAGTATGTTTATTCATTCATCACTGTCGTCGTCATTCATGTTATCATCATCATCAGCGTATTTTTCTGTCTCAGGCAAGCACAGGATGCTGAAGTGCGTGTTTTCTAGGCATGAATACTCTGTGCTATTTGAAATGTGAGCAGACAGAGGACAAGCAGAGGGTATCAGTGATCACTCAGCAGCTTTGTGTAGTTCAGACTCTACTCAGTACTCCATAATGGCCTATGTGGGAAAAGAATGTAAAAATGAGTGGATATATGTATATATGCAACTCAGGGGACCCAGGTTCAATCCCTGGGTGGAGAAGATCCCCTGGAGAAGGAAATGGCAACCCACTCCAGTACTCTTGCCTGGAAGATCCCATGGATGGAGGAGCCTGGTGGGCTGCAGTCCATGGAGTTGCAAAGAGCTGACACGAATGAGTGGCTAAACAGCAGCAATAACAAAATGTAAGGAAGACAGTAGGCAGATTCTGGTAAGGGCTACGGGAGAGACACACAGGGCCGAAGATATAGCTCCAGAATGGGCAAGGCTTCTGTCCTGCTGGGGCAAACATGGAAGCCTTGTCCAGGGAGTGGTAGGTGTAATGGACCTCAAAGACGTCAGGGTGAGATGTGAAAGCAGTTTGTGTTGGGAATAGTTGGCCTGAGGTTACAAACTCTTGGGAGAAGAGGTCTGAAGGGACGTCTGGGTCGCCCTGAAGCGCGGTCTGAATGCCAGGCCCAGGTGGTGACCTGATTGAGCAGGCGGTGGGGAGCCATGGCAGGTTGTACACTTTCTGCTGGGTTCCACTAGTGCTTTCAAAGGGAAGAATGCATTCCTTTGGTGGGGGAGGGAACCAGGGATGAATGGCTGTGTTTGATCTCATAAAGCCACTGAAATTTGTCAAATGGCATTTCTGCGGCTGAGCAAAAGAACAAAGTTAAGTACACAGGGCGCTCCCCAGGTGTGCAGCTGTGTGCAGGCTCGTTCCCCCCCATTTTTCATCCCAGCTCAGCCGCTCTGGCCCGGCCCAGTGGCGGGGCCGCATGCCTCAGGGAGGCCTGGACGCAGATGGAGCTGGTAGGGTTGAGTACAATAGTGGAGGGTCCCTTTGGACTTTTTCTTCTTTCAGAGAATCGGAGACAGCGGTTTACTAGAGCACTCTTTGATCTTCACTTAGCTTTATTTTATCCTATTGTGCCACGCCTTTTATTGGCTTTTCAAAATTAATATCGAGCTATCCCTGGTCCTCGGTAGCCAGATGTATACCCAGAGCTAGATTTCTAAGCCATGTAGCATCTTTGTGATCCCACAGCGTAAAACTGAAAACGTCAAGCTTTATTTCCTAACATGGACTTGAGTTGCTTCAAGTGGGTGGCTAAACAGACAACAGCAAATGAAACAGCTCACCTATGAAAAATAAGAGCTGCCAGTAATTCCCTCAGTCTTCTCTAAGGTGTCTCAGGACCATCTGCAGAGCTCTAAGAATTTTGCAGAGCTCTAGCATTTTGCAACTTTAAAAACATTCTGATTTTTTTTTCTTTTTTTTTTTTTTTTACAATTTCATCATTTGAGATGGGATGTTTCTTACAGTTTTGAGATGTACCTTCTTGGGGATAGTGTTTCATGAAAAGTGGCTGGAGTGGAGGTAATCTTTATGTACATGATGTTTTACAACCAAGGGAATGAGGCATTTTGGATGGTTTGAAAGCATCAGCCTTCACCGCCTCACACCCCGCCCCTACCCCCAAGTGGCTGTGATGAGCCTCGGAGGGCCTCCCTGGGACACACAGCTCACACAGCCCTCCACTGGGGCTCAGAGGAGGATAGAACTTCCCAGGTTGCTGCCTAGGAAGGGCAGAGACAGCAGGGTTCCGGGCTGGAGCCACCCACAGGATAAGCTTTAGAATCACCATGCCAGTCAGTGTCTCAGGAACCGACTGGTCTCCCCGTCTTGGATTTATGCCTCCAGACTCCATCTCACTTTCCCAGTAGGTGTTTAACAAGCTCTGTAAATACTCACACTGTCCTAGAAGGGGAGTTGAGAAGCCCTGTGTCCAGTTGACTCTACTCCCAAAGGAGCTGGCACAACACTGGTCCAGGGGCCTGGGGTTTATCTGGTTGAGACGCCAGCTGGTTAGCTCCCCAGCTGTTATCTTCCGGAGCTCCCTTGAGGTAGTTTAGCTATCATGGCCTCTTTTGCTCCCAAGGCCCTGCCAAGTAGCCTCTGAATGAGCCTGCTTTGCCTAAAGTGGCTCTGAATTAGTTTGCTGGGATTGAGCCAGTGGATAAGAAGGTCAGGCACTGTCCCTTCCTGGGCTCAATTTTTGAGGAAATGATGGCCTGGAAACTCATTTGCCTGTATATCCTCACATTTCTGTTAAAAATGCATAGGCACTTACAAAGCGTTTTTTTTTTTTTTTTTTTTGCCATGTCAGGTGGCATGCAGGATCGTAGTTCTCCAAGTAGGGGTCAGACCCGCGCCCCCTGCATTGGGAGTGTGGAGTCTGAACCATTGGACTACCAGGGAGGTCCCTTACAAAGCGTTTTAAATAAAAGTCTGAGAGGCAGGCAGATAGGGAAGAAGAAGCAAAATGAAAAAGAGCTATTCTTAGGCCCTCCAGAGTTTAAGTGGCAACCCCAAATATGCCTTGGAGTAGCCTAAGTTATAATGCAGAGCCCTGTTACAAAAGTGAACACGAACCTCTGTTCTAAAAATGACAACCTTTAATTCAAAGGAATAAAAGGAGCAAAACAGAAAGACAGACATAGACGTAGAGAACACGTATATGGACACCAAGCAGGGAGAAGGGGGTGGGATGAATTGGGAGATTGGGATTAACATATACACACTACAGTGTATAAAGCAGGTAACTAGCGAGAATCTGCTGCATAGCACAGGGACCTCTGCTCATGCTCAGTGGTGACCTCAGTGGGATGAAAATCCAAACAAGAGGGGGCATCTGTATGCTGCTGCTGCTGCTGCGAAGTCGCTTTAGTTGTGTCCGATTCTGTGAGACCCCATAGGCCACCCGTCTGTCTCCCACAGCCCACCAGTCTCCACCGTCCCTGGGGTTCTCCAGGCAAGAACACTGGAGTGGGTTGCCATTTCCTCCTCCAGTGCATGAAAGTGAAAAGTGAAAGTGAAGTCAGTCAGTCGTGTCCAGCTCGTAGCGACCCCATGGACTGCAGCCTACCAGGCTCCTCCATCCATGGGATTTTCCAAGCAAGAGTCCTGGAGTGGGATGCCATTGCCTTCTCCAAGGTATCTGTATACTTAAAGCTGATTTGGGTTTCCATAGTAGCTCAGATAGTAAAGAATCTGCTTGCAATGCAGGAGACCCAGGTTCGATCCCTGGGTTGGTAAGATCCCCTGGAGAAGGGAATGGCTACCCATTCCAATATTCTTGCCTGGGAAACCCTATGGACAGAGGAGCCTGGCGGGCTGCAGTCCATGGACCACCAAGAGTCAGACATGACTGAGTGACTACCACTTTAACACTTTAAAGCTGATCTGCTTTGCTGTCCAGTAGAAACTAACACAACATTGTAAGGCCACTCTACTCCAGTAAAAAATTAACTTTAAAAGAAAAAGGAATTGCAGAGGAGTAAAGGGAGGTTGAGGAAGTGAGGCGGGTCAGGGATATCTTTTAGAAAAAAGGAGCGTGTTCAAGGCTTACGAGCAAAATTGCTAGGGACCTGAACTGCTTTCCATTTTGACAGGACTTGGCCCTGGAAGAAGCTGTTCTGGAGGAACTGACGCAGAAGGTGGCCCAGGAGCGCAAAGCCCACAGGTGAGGCAGGGCTGCCCGCTGTCCTGTCTGAGACAGGAGGTGGTGGCCCCCAGCCCGCAGCCTGCGGCTTGAGTCCGCGCAGTTCTGTTCCTTGTAGCAAGTGACTCAGCTCTGTTCTGAGAGTGCATGCAGACTGGAAAACTGTGCTCCCTGCCCCTACTCCCCTTTCTTTTTTTTCTCTTCCTTTTTTTTTCCTTTCTCCCCCCGCCATCCCCCCTTTCCCCTGTTCTTTGACACCGGTAGACCCACGCTGATGTGGAGCTGTTGGCCAGAGGACTTCCTCTCTGTGACCTTCCTAAAACTCTGCTGCTGGACTTGGGAAGCCTGGGGCTGCCTGTGCTGAGTGTAGACCTCAAGAGCTACTTAGGGTGGGAAAGTCAAGGTCAGGGAGAAAAATGGAGAGATTCAGGTCGTCACTGAGAGCTTGCTCAGGGCTGCTTGGAGCTCTTTGGGATGAATAGAAAATAAACAGCTTCCCTTCCAACTAAACCACCACCACTTCCAACCTCAGAGGATGTGTGCAGCGGTCCTGGACTCTTTTAACTTGGTTGCTTGGCTCCCAAATTGTCATCCTCATAATCTTTTTCCTTTCTTCCTTCTTTTTTTCTTAACAGTGGAGATATTTTTCCCAGGTTGGAGAAAAATATTTTTTTCAACCCCCCTCCAATGGTCAGCATTATTCACCAGGACTTCTGGATAATCCATGTTCATAGGGCTGGGGCTCTCAATTAAATGCTTTGCCTTCCTCTTATTATTCCCTGTTGAGTGAAAGATTACTGGGGGAAATGTTAATGAATTACTTAGCAATGCACCGTGCCCACAGTTGGGTGATGATGGCTTTTCTCAGAACTAAAGCCACGGTTCTGGAATTTGCCACCAGGAGGGTCGGGCCTTCCACTGATTTTATTGCCCTTAACCGTTTCCTCCTTTGATGCTCTTTTGGTTTTAGTGGAATCCTGCCAGCAGAAGCCGAGCTTATGTACATCAACGAGGTGGAACGTTTGGATGGATTTGGACAGGAGATCTTCCCTGTGAAGGTAGCATTCCCTGTCCTTGCTTCAGCTGTCTCAGAACAGCACAGGCATTTGGAAAACCAGTGTTGCTTGAGAGCAGAGAACCAGAAGGCTTGGCTTTCTCATTTCTACGTGGCATTAGTTAGCAAGTCCAATATACTTTAGTGAAAGCAAACCCTTTTCTGTTAATGGAGAGATTTTTGAAGCTTTCCACAGTTCTCAGCAGACTATCTCAATTGTAAGACAGTGTTCTGAGTGAGTACCAACACCAGCCCATCTGGTGCTGAGAAGTTATCAAGGTCACAGCCAACGTTACAGCAGGACACGTAGCAAACGTCGCGTGTGCCTTAATACGGACCCTCCCTGGCAGTTTTCCTCCCCAGCCTTTTATTTTCTCTTCTTGGGGCTAATGCAGGGATAACTGTTTGTGAGGAAGAATGAAACATTTCCTGGATACAATCATACTTTATTTCTCTGGCTCTAGAGAGACTCTGTTGTGGATTTCCAGCCCCTTTGGTGTTTTCTGGAAAGTATGTGTAGGAAATGGTTATAAGCACATCCCACCCTTTGCAGCAGATTCACCTCCTGAAGTGAGGGTGTGGTGGTGGGGTCATGGTGCAAGATCATCTATACAGCAGAGTCCATCATCCAAACTCATTTTCCTCTCTCTGCTGACCCACTTTACCAAAGACGGAGTTTTATCAGAAACCTAAAGCAACTGGCACATTTCAGCAATTTGGGAGACGCCTGCAATTTCAGCGTAAACATTTCACTCCAAACTGGCTCCATTGGCTGTTTTATAAGCGTTCTGTTCCCCCTCCGTTGCACGTTTGCAATTTGCCTTAATGAGAACTGCCCATGTGTATCAAGTAGAATCGAGCAGGGTGGCCGCAGCTTGCAAAAAAGGCTAAATGACTCTTTTTTAGATTTGTTTAATTTTCTTTTGCTTCTCTAATAGCTGCCCTTCATAGGGTTGTAATCCATTTTCCTTGCAATAATGCCTTATGAAGCCATCTGCATCCCACTTACATTTCAGCAGCCCATATATAGTCATGATATTTTGGAAAATCAGAGTAAACTTTTCTCCACTTCTAGAAAACCGACTTCTCGGGCCCTGGAAGTTGGAGGTTTGGTCGTGGGGGTCATTTGCTTGCGTGGTTTTTAGTCATTCTGAACTGTGGGAAACAGAGGCAGTGGAGACGGCGTTAAAATCTGCTGTGCTGGGTTCGGATGCATTTTTGAGTCTGTCCTTTAGTGGGAAAAGTACAGGGAGCTACCAGAGCTACTCCGAGTGGGCAGACAGGCTCGGCTGACTCACAGCCCGTGGGCGTAACTCCACTGGGCTGCTGCCTTTTTTCCTCCCCCACCGCATATCTGTTCATGACTCAGGTGACCACCTACAGACCACATGATTCCTGGTGGCCCAAGGATGAGGGGCAGGGTGGTGGTACCCATGAGGGCTGTGATCGAGCTGGCTGTAAGTGAAAAAGCACCTAGGGCAGCCTGCCCATGGTGACAGAGTCCCTCTGGGCTGGTTGGGTCCTTCTTGACCAAGGAAGGTTTCAAACATATGTTATGGATATGTCCCAGGGAGGACCATTTAAGTTTAGTGTGGGGTTTTTTCCCCCCATAAGTGATTTCTCAAAAAATTTTTCAAGATTGGGGAGCAGGAATACCAGTGCATTTCCTGATAGGTCTTCCCTTGCCCTCCACAAACACGGGTGTCTGCAGCCTCCGTGGGCTCCTGTACTGTCGGAGCAGGTGGGCATGGAGGGAGGGAGCTTCTGGAATAGGTCACACAGGGTCTGGAGCCTCAGTCCTAGCTGCGTGTGCTGTTCTAACAGGGGTCTGGCCTGTGTTTTTTCATTGTCCCACGCTGATGGCCTGCTCCTCCCACGTCCCCCTGCATCCTCCTCGACCTCTGCACCCACCTCCTGGCAGCGTCCCCAGGGAAGTCTTTCCACCGAATTTTCCTTTTTCTTCCCATCTCTACTTTGCCTGTCTTCTTTTCCCGCATAGATTCTTTTTTTTTTTTATCATGTAACTTACCTTTTAACCTCTTGTAATTACTGAGGCCCTCTCCCTACTCCCTAGTTCTTTCTCGCTCAGCTTTTGCCACCAGCAGTTGTCTTTCCCTTTCTCTCTCTCTGTGAGAAGAGTCCTATGTTAATGGAAAGTTTTGGGGAGGCGGGTTGAGGAGAGGTCCTTGAGAAGGGGGTCTTTGTGTCTTAGATGGGTATTCTGAGGAAGGTAGGGGTTTATTTTTTCTTTCTTGGGCTGAGTTGGACGTGTCTCTCCCCTCATTCCACAAAGAGGATGCCTCCCACGTGAAAGCAGGGGACTAGGTGACAGTTTGCTCACTTGATGCTGAGTCCTGCTCCTGCTCTGCTCTCAAGAACACTGGAAGCTGGGTTATGCTTTCCCAGGCAGGAGGTTGGAGGCACCTGAGTGGACCAACAGACAGGACTGAAGACAAGACCCCTGGCCTCTCCCAGACAGGGCCCAGCGGATTGCCCAGCAGTGAAGCTTACAGTCCATGTGCCCGTCCTGTGCTCACAAGGGTCCCAGCCAGTGTTTAGCCTCCCACTCTGGAGTGTGAATACATACCCAATCATACACCCCCCCAGGGTTGCCCCAATAGGAAAAACAGAGCAATGAGAATGAAGCATCCCGAAAGAGGCAGAGATTCTGCAGGGTGAAGGATTCCACCATCCCTCACACTGTGAGCTTCAGGGATTTTACATATATATGTATAGGTATTTATATATATATTATGTATTACCTCATTGAAGGAATAGATTGCTTTTAAAAGAGAACATTTAGAAAATAAAAACTCAGAAATTTACAATACGATATCGGAATAGTAAACTTAATGGATAGGTTAGAAGAGAAAGAAAAATTTCACCCCAAAACCCAAAGTTATAGAACGTGGGCGACAGGAGATAAAATTGGAGGGCCAGCCCAGATGTTCAGCATCTGAATAATGGGAGTTCTGAAAAGAGTGAACGGGGGAAACAGAAGGTAGTAATTTGAGAAAATATCCCAGAACTGAGGAACACGAGGTTCTAAATTGGAAGGCCAAGCATGGTGGATGCAAAAAGACACACTCTAGGGCTTTAAATGGTAGAAGCGGATGCCTTTAAAGGAGGGGAAATGGTGGGGCTGGGTCTGCTGCTGGCTGCTTTAAACAAGATCTAAAGAATATTAGATTCTTCAAATTATGTGCCTGTGTAATTGCACATATACAGTATGGATGTATAATCAAAATGTATGCGTATGCAATTTTGATTTTAAAAAACCGCAAATACTAGGGTTAAAAAAGATTTCAACAGATGCACATGAAAGAGATCTTAACTGCCAGCCAATCTGAGAAAAATCCTAAAATTCTTTCTTAAACAGGAAATGTGACAAGTTGAAATAAAAGAAGAAAACCTATCTGTGTAGTCTCTTAGGAGGTGCAGCGGTGTGCCTGCCTTCAGATCGCCTTGTTGCCCCGACGCTGTCTGTGACTCATTCCCCGCGTGGGCGAGAGACGGGGTGTGGTCCCCAAGGGGAGGCTGCCCGACCGCTGGGATGTTTTTCATCACGACGATCTCTTGTTGATCTTGTGCAGGACAATCATGGAAACAGTGTGCACCTGGGCATTTTCTTTATGGGGATTTTCGTGAGGAACAGAATTGGAAGACAAGCAGTAATCTACAGGTAGTCTGATTTGTCTCCTTTTTCCTTTTTTCCCTGGAGGTGCTCTCACAAACCGCATGGAGTATGAAAGTTATACGGATGAGTTAAGAGCCAGACCGTGGATAAGAGTTGATCAGCCCCCTCTGCAGGGTTTAAGTGGTTATGAAGAAATTCCTCTCACTTTCCCTGGGGGTTTGTTTGGGGGCGGGGGATGGAGAATGCTCTTTCTTCCCACTGACTCCAAGAAGTGCATAGTTGAACCCCCACTGAGCCAGAAGCGTGGAACCAAATTCTGTGAGTCTGGTTAGAAATGGGCTCTTTAGGCTTGAGGCTCCTGCAGGATCACCTTTGCCCAGATTACCCATGACCAGTCATTACCCATGACCAGTCATTAAATCCAACCTGGCTTCCATCCATTGCCCAGCGTGCCCTTTGCCTAATGCTATGTGCTATAAAGGCGCAAACTAATTTTTCTATTAAAGAAAGAGGGCTCTTTGTGAAAGTGTGTTTTGAAAAATCAATATTTGTTATCATTAATGAAAAGACCTTGGTCCTTTTTTATTACTTTGATCCTTCAGCTTTCTTTTCCATTTAACAGGAGTGGAAACAGCATAGGGAAGTGACAGGGTGTCCCCTGCATTACAGGTCCATGAGCTTGCCTTGTATTGATGCCCACAGGTCCCATGCTAGTGTCAAAATCCAAAAAACTGCATGCTTGCTTTAATTTATGAGGGCAGTGTGGCCTATTATTTACAGGAAAAGCAGCTTTCCTGCGTGTGCATCTGATAGGTAGAGCTGCATGTCCTAGGAAGATCAAAGATGGCTCTTAGAGGTAGAGCATGGTCCACCTTCTGGACGTATATTCTTGGCCAGCCGTGTACTTGTTGGATCATCAGTTATTGCAGGTCATTTTGAGAAAGTTTTCCCATTAAAAGCTTCCTAATTGGCTTTTGTTTTCCTAGGTCCCCACCCTGCCATTATTTTTGCCCATTTGTTTTCTTTTGCTCTTTGAATAGAGACATTATTGAAGGAGAGTGGAGAGAGAGTGCGTTGGGGCTACAAAATAAGCTTTTTGATTTTTGGACATGTTTTTGACTTTGGGACATGTTGCAGGACTCACATACCTGCAACGAATTGAGCAAAATATATAAATATGGGCAGAGTCGGAGCTATACATCTCTATGCCCAGGTAAAGCTACCCAGGCCTTTTGTCCCACACAGTTCTCTGTGGCTAAATCAGTGCTTGAGTCCAGAGAAGAGAAGCAGATAGATTTTGCATTCTGGGGCTCTGGATTAAAAGAAAAGAGCAGTTTGAAAGTTCACTGACCATAGTAGGCCCCTCACAGGCTTTGTTCAGTTTCCCTGGGAACTGCTTCCAGCCCACTTCCTTTAGCATGTGCCTTGATAACCCTTATAAGATGTGAATTTACTGCTACTATAGTGTCCTGTTAACTGTGCCACTAAAGGTGAAGTCATATGGTGGCGTGAGGAGTGGATCCAGAATTTTGGCCATTGATTTGAGGGAATGGAGCCAGAGAATATCAAATATCTTTTCTCTTTCAAGACCCTCAGTAAGGAGCATGTAGCTGTGAGGCCATGTAGATGTGATCTTATGGAACTATTAGCAGACAGCTTGCAGAGTACCTGTAGATGTATATAAACACAGATGACATTGGTGTAATAGAAGGGTGATTGGAGGAAAACCTAAAGGGGATTGATAGAACTCATGCTGATAAGGAAGGTTGCTGCTGCTGCTGCTGTTAAGTTGCTTCAGTCATGTCCAACTCTGTGCGACCCCAGAGACGGCAGCCCACTGGGCTCCCTTGTCCCTGGGATTCTCCAGGCAAGAACACTGGAGGGGGTTGCCATTTCCTTCTCCAATGCATGAAAGTGGATAAGGGTAATTCCTCCCCTTTGACCTGAATTGCCTCATCTCCAAAGTGGGAAACTTGTCTACCTTGAGAGCTGATAAAAGAACTGACCTTTATACGGATAGGAGGCAACATCATTACTTTTCATTATTTCAGCAAGATCTGGCGTATGGTCTATTCCAGATGTACTCGGCCCATGGAATACAGAGATAAAGCAAGCAGAATCTCTGCCCAAGGCGCGAGACCTATATCTGAGTTTGGTTTAGTTAGGAATCTGATCACAGACATAAACCACTGTAATACAATGTGGTGACTGATAAAGGACTACACCCAGCTTTTTCCTGGCATGTAGGTGGTTGGGAATGAGGAAAGGCTGCCTGGAGAAGGTGGCCGCTTCTGAGTCTTAAAGGAATCACGCAGGCGGAGATGGGAGTGCAATGAGCAAACGCAGGATGGAAAGGGACTTCCATGGCAGTCCAGCGGTTAAGACTCTGAACTTCTACTACAGGGGGTGTGAGTCGGAGCCATGGTTGTGGGACTAAGATCCCTCATTCTGCCACAACGTGGTCAAAAAAAATTCTTTTTAAGTTAAAAAAAAAAAGCAGAATGGAGAGGAAAAGGCAATGGACAGGGAATTATAGGTTGGGGAGCAGACTGAAGGGCAGGTAGTGTAAGAGATGATTAGAAACTGGCTCTAAATAGAATGAGAAGCAGGAACTTTACCTTCCCTTGTCTGGTGGTTCTCTCTGTGTATCTCATTTTAGGTCAGATCTCCATGAGGAAAGGGAAGGAAATTTGTCTCTGTGTGTGTTTAGATCACAAAAATGTAGGCACACTGAACATTCCCTCAGCAATTTTTCTAAGTGGCATAATCAAATCTGTAGTGTACACTGCAACACAGAATCTCCGTGAATTCTTCAGCCTAGGTTCCTAAAAATACATAATTTATTATTATTATTTTGCTGTCCTCTGTGACTTGTGGGGTCTTAGTTCCCAACCAGGGGTGATCCAGGGCACACAGCAGTGAAAGGCTGAACTCCTAATCATTGGACCTCCTGGGAACTCCGCACATGACTTTTAAATGACCTGCTCTCCCAACATTGAAAATGGGGTTCAGGGGAAAGACTTTGTTCGTCCGGAAATATGAAAAACTAGGCAGCAGAAATCTCTTGCATATTTTTCTCCTAGCTCATAAGGGAAAGTGTACTTTATCAAACAACAACGTTGAGATGGTGTGTAGCTATTTAAGTAGATGAATATTGCCTTTTATTTCCATTTCTGCTTTGAAGGAAGAAACGTTTAGCTTTTAAAAATACAGCTAAACCATAATTTGTAAAGTGAGGCTCAGTAATAGCAGATGACCCTCCTGTGGTGTCATAAATGTCTGGAAAGTCTTTGGGCAAACACTGTGGGATTTCTTCTGTGCAGGTGGAATGACATGGGAAACATCACCCACAACAAGTCGACTATCCTGGTGGAACTCGTCAACAAAGAGGAGACCGCCCTCTTTCACACGGTAAACAAAACAGACAATGAAGGCATGATCCTGCAGGCAGCTTGCGGCCTGACTTCTCAGCTCCTAATGTGCTTTCCTTGGTCTCCACGTCATGAGAGAATGAATAGTCTATCAGACCCATAACTTCCCATTACGTGCCCAGTGCTGCCATCGCTCATTTCCAAGGGGTGTTGGTGACCTGATGCTCACGATGCCAGGGTTCCAAGCTGAGTTTCACTCCAGGCTCTGCGTTCCTCCACCGGCCTTATTTGTGCTGGATTGCAATGTCTGGCATGCCCTTCACTAGTCAGCTCTGATGATATGGCGTGGTATTTTCTTTCATTGGCTTATTTGGATTTTCTTTGCCATCACAGCCCAAGGCTGATCTGAAGCAAACTGGTGATTGCCTTGAGTGCCTCCTTGGGAACCAAGGCAGTTCACACACCTCTCTGCCTCGAACTAAATGATGCTAGATATCCATCCCACACTCTGCCTCGATTCATTTACTGATTTGCAGAGCACTTGGTTTGGCATGATGTAAAGACACGCCAGATCACCAGTGTAACTCATGGACATAAGGGATTCTCTAGCAGGCAGTATCATCTAACATCCTTGGGTAGGCTTCATCAACATGACCGCCGCTGAATTTCAGCATGTTGGTTTGTGGCTCAGGCGGCTATTTTGTGCCTGACGTGAAGGGAGGAAGGGACGTGTCCCTGACGAGAGGAATAGTAATAAAATGCATATACAAACAAATGTTTATTTTTTCACCATTTCTTCTTTTCCAAGGAGGATATCGAAAATGCCAAGTACATATCTCGACTGTTTGCTACGCGGCACAAATTTTACAAGCAAAACAAAATCTGCACCGAGTAAGTAAACATTTCATCCACCTGCTCCCTGGATGGCTCGTTCCAGCTTAAATTCTTATGCTTTCGGAATGTTGTAGATCACCTTTTCGGCTCACTCTTTTGCCTCATTCCTCGTAGAAGCTAAAGGGGCAAGCTGGAGCCAGGCGGGAGGGAAAGAGCTTTAATGATGAAGACCGTCTGGTATCGCCTATATGCCTAGGGGGAAAATAATTTGCAAATTGACTGTGAATGCTTGACTTCCTGGACGGAGTGGCCAACATCAGTGCCTTTCCAACCTCCGCCATGAGTTTGGAGGAGCCGAGCGGTTCCCAATTTGCCAGGGCGCCCCTTCGTGTCAGATGTAGTGTGTGTTCAGAAGCATGTAGCAGAGTGATGAGCCAACTTGAAAGAGAAGAAGCTGCTGTCATCCTCAGCCCCGTGGCACTCACACAGTTGGCTAACCCTGCGTGTGCTTCTGGGTCAAGTCACCCGCCTGTAAATGAGAGGCCAGGGTAATTAGAGGAAGACTTGGAAGACACTAATAGATGTCACAAATCCATGTGTGTGTTTTCAATTTAATTTGGAAATGGGGATGATAAAGAGAGTCTGATGAGAGAACTTAACCGTGACCTGACCTTGGATAGAGTGTGTCTGGCTCATGCTATCGTTGAATTTCCTCTGGTTGCCTTCAAAAGACATTCCTCAGCAGAGTACCTCAGCAGTTGGGGCGCCCAAGGTGCTTAATTTTGTTTCAAAGAACTTCAGGGATGTAAATGCAAGAGAAGAACTGCTTTCCTGCTTCCCCAGTGGACACAGCCAAGAGTGAAAACGCTGTCCTAGAGCAGATCCTGCTGTAGAAGGCACCGCTTTAAACGTGGAGGATCAGGTCCTGGCTAATTTTTTTCCCTACGTGATGGAGACTCTTCTAAGCCAGTCTCTGCCACTGGTCACTCTTGGAGTCTGAAAGTATATTTGATAGTACAATCAGTCAGCCCTCTCTATCTGTGGTTTCACATCCGTGGAGTCAACCAACTGTGGATCAAAATATTTTTTAAAAATTCCAGAAAGTTCCAAAAAGCAAAGCTTGAATTTCCTTTGTACTGGCAGCTGTTTACATTATATTAAGTATTATGAGTAGCCTGGGATGATTTAAAGTATGTGGGAGGATGTGCATTGGTTATATGCAAATCCTATGCCATTTTACACAAAAGCATAGGTGGATTTTGGTATCAGAGGGGGTCCTGGAACCACTCCTCCTTGGATATCGAGGATGACTCTATCAGGTCTGCAAACAGAGTTTGCAAAAGGAAACAGAAGAGCACTGACTCAGGAGCAGCAATTTAAACAGCCGTGTCTGTGTTATGAAAGCACACGTGCCTACACATGCTCTCGAGCGCACACACACACAAACCCCATTCTTGTGCACACGTGCACACACACACATACCATTCTTTTGCCCATGTGCATACACACACCCCCCATTCTTTTGCACACACACACACCCCATTCTTTTGCGTATACACACCATTCCTTTGCATGCTCACACACACACACACACCATTCTTTCGAACAGATTCCCTATAGGTCACATCTTTGCAATTTTCTGCTACTGCCTTTTATTTGTTGAGATGTCTTTGAGTGAACAAGAATTCTAGAGTTGACTTCCTTCCGTAGGGTGGGTTTAAGAAGAAAACTGTTTTGAGGAGTAAATATCACTGTAGTCTTCTTGTTCAACCATATCTTAGCAAGTGGCTTTATTATAAAACTTTCTGAGTATTTGTATTTCTTTTGTGTCCTTTTCTTCTTATACAAGTGAGCATCACCTATTAGACTGAAAATTAAGGAAACTCTGTCCTCCTTCGTACTTCTGTAATAACCATTCCTTTCTTCTTCCTAACCAGGTGTGGGAGGTTCCTATTCTCATATCTGATGAAAACTGGGACTCTCTAAAAACACCCTCATCCCCGACATAGACAGTAAACTCTGTATGCAGTTTCAGAGTCTCACCGTGGGCTACGTGAAGGCTTGGGATAGCTCTCTGGAGTTTATGAAATCAGCATCATCTGAGCAGTATCCTTCTCCAGAGGTCTCTGTTCTCTGACCTCTAAAAGATGGTCATTGATTTTTATTTCCCTTGTAATTCATCTTTAGAAAGAAGCCTCATTCTTTTCATATTACTTTGTAAAACATTATAAAATATCATTTATTTCAAACATTTTGCAAATAAAACAAGAGGAAAAAAGGAAATTAAAATTGTCTTGGCTTCACCAACCAGATATAGAAAATGTTTTTGTTTTACCATAGTTCTTATTTATTTGATATGTAGGTCGGCTGGATCTTCTTTGCTGCCCTCAGGCTTGCTCTACCTGCGGCAACTGGGGGCTGCTTGTCATTGCCGCGCACACGCTTCTGTTGTGGCGGCTCCTCTTTTTGCAGAGCACAGGCTCCAGGTGCGCAGGCTTCCGTAGCCGTGGCCCAAGGGCTCCAAAGCGAGGGCTCCAAAGCCAGGGCTCCGTAGCTGTGGCCCAAGGGTTCCAAAGCCAGGGCTCCGTAGCTCTGGCCTGAGGGCTCCAAAGCCAGGGCTCCAAAGCCAGGGCTCCGTAGCTCTGGCCTGAGGGCTCCAAAGCCAGGGCTCTGTAGCTGTGGCCCGAGGGCTCCAAAGCCAGGGCTCTGTAGCTCTGGCCTGAGGGCTCCAAAGCCAGGGCTCCGTAGCTCTGGCTTGAGGGCTCCAAAGCCAGGGCTCCGTAGCTGTGGTGTGCTAGCTTTGTTGCTTCTCGGCATGTGGAATCTTCCTGGACCAGGGATTGAACTTGTGTCTCCTGCACTGGGAGGCAGGTTCTTATTCACTGTACCACCAGGGAAGTCCCTGTTCTACTGTAATTCTTAACCCATTTTGTCTGCTTTCCCCTCTTCTCCCTCTCTCATCTATCAGCTCATCTTATACATGGTAAATAAGAATAACCATCCTCATTTTTTTCAACTTTTCATATAGACAATCCAATTCTCCACCCCCTATCAGACGCCAGCCCACCTGGAGCCGGTCCTCCCTGGTATGTATGACATCTTCAGTTATCAAGTTCTCTGACTGCTGGGATGCACATGTCCTTCTGTGGTTAATTTTGAGGGGAGGGGTGGCCAGGGCATCATGACCAGGTGGAGTCTGGTGAGAATGCAGCAGGACATCAGTCTGCTCTGCAGGTGGGGTGTGCACACCCATGGCTCATCACTTCTCTAAATGTGACCCCAGGGTCACCCCTGGGAGTCTTATTCCAGGCCGACGAGGTCTTAGGCCTTCAGCATGCAGCTTACTGTGTGTGGGTTTTTTTTTTTCCCCACTTGCTTTATCACTGGTCCTGATTTTTGCACATTTAGACATGTCATCAGTTATAATCTCTGCAAATTCTTTTGTATTCACTGCCATAGACAGTTTAATAAACTAGTCAGAAAATGACTACTTGAAGGGAATATTGAAGGAGTCTAGTTGATGCTCTCAGGTAGAATATTTAGTGGGGAAGAAAATTAAGGTTAGTTCATTTTCTAATTTTAAGGTCAACAGAATTTGAGTTGAGGTACTTTTCTACCTACTGTTAGCCTTTAAAAAAAAAACGCACAAAAAACTGCTCTCCTCATATGAATAAGGAAGCAACTCATGTGAATAAGGAAATAACTTATTCTAGGTTATTATTTATTTTACACAAAATCAGAATAAACACATGACCTTTAAATGTCTGTAGGTGAAGAGTTCCTTTGAATTGATGGGAGAATAAAATTTTTCTTTATACATGATATATATCCTATAGGACATCTTTAACCTGTCATTTAAAAGGAACTGTTTAAGGAATTTTTTTTTTTTTTCCTGGAAAATGCGTTCACATGAATTCTTAGAATTCTAGAGCTTGGACATCTTATCATCACATAATAATTCCTGAGAACCCATGTAAATACAATTAATTCTCTGTGTCAATGCACGATCTCTCACAGAAAGTCCTTGGAGATGTAATGAGTTGCTTTGGGCTTCTCCCCTGAAGCAGCAACGGATTTCCTCCTGGCACTGTTTTCTTTAGTCTTCTCGTTTGTTGATATTATTTCCCTTTTCCCTTCCTTAGAGTCCACAGGTCTTTACTAGTGAGATAAATGTTCACTTGTGTCCATGAAAAGCCAGGGGAAGCAGAGTGTTTCAGGGCTATCTTGTGATTTGATCGTATCCTGATTATCTGGAGAAGATGCAGAGGCTTTCCTGTTTCATTCGGACGCAGATAATCTGCAGGAAGCCAGGTTCCTGGCTTCTCCCTTTCCTCTGCCCTTTAGGATTAAACCGTGTCAGCAAGCGTTCCTTGGGATGAGTGAGAGTAAAGCCAGATAACGTTGTCGCCTTTGGGTTTCCTAGCTGATAACCAGGGTTCCGGGCGCTTGTTTTTCTCTTGCTCCTCTGGCTCCTATATTGTGGCATCTAATTTGCCGTTGTCTTAGCAGATCTGGAAAGAAACAGAATAATACACTGAAATATATAAAGAGATAGAACAAATAATACAATCCTGAAATGGTATTTGGAAGATTGCTATTATTACTTCTCACTTGTATTGCTGATACACTTATGTCGGTTCATAAACAGCTACTTACTTGTAGGGTTTTTCTTTTCAAAAAAATTAAAGCAAGAGAAGGCAGGATGAGCCAACTTTGCCTTGCTGTGTATTTCTGTTCTCTTGTATGAATCCTTCCCCACTGGCTTTTTTTGTTTGTTTGTTTTATATTTTTTTGTTGACTTGAAAACTGGCTATCCAGTCATGGAAAAAATTGAGTTGAATTAGGTGTTACCAAAAAGAGGAAAAATATTTTTATTTATTTATTTACTTTATTTATTTTATTTTATTTATTTTTTAAATTTTAAAATCTTTAATTCTTACATGCATTCCCAAACATGAACCCCCCTCCCACCTCCCTCCCCATAACATCTCTCTGGGTCATCCCCATGCACCAGCCCCAAGCATGCTGTATCCAGGAAAAATATTTTTAAACTGCTCGTCAAAAACCAGCCAAAGAGAGATTTGGGAATGTTTAGAAGAACTGATACCCTTAACTACTGTATTAAATTGGTTTCAATTTTTATTTCTTCTCCTCTGATTCTCCCTAATTTTTGGATTTCTGGTCATTATATCTTCTTTATGTGCTCTTTTGATACATAAACATTATTTGCAGAAAAGGAAATAGTAGATGAGTATCAACCCAGCTTCATACTGCCAAGTGTTCTTCAGTCTAGGGATACTGAGAAAGTGTGACCCCTGCTGGCTTTGTATGGTTTTTTGGCTTGATCTCAACTTCTGTCCCAAAGCAGTAATATTTAAACCAATGTGTATAAGACAAATTGAAAGATAATCAAATAGAAATGTAAGAGACCATCCGGTTTGGTGGTTTACAAGCTTAAAGTTTATTTTTTTTTAGCATTACAACTCTTTCTTCAAACACATTTTTACTTGCTGCTGCTGTTGCTAAGTCGCTTCAGTCGTGTCCGACTCTGTATGACCCCAGAGACGGCAGCCCACCAGGCTCCCCCGTCCCTGGGATTCTCCAGGCAAGAACACTGAAGTGGGTTGCCATTTCCTTCTCCAGTGCATGAAAGTGAAAAGTGAAAGAGAAGTCACTCAGTTGTGTCCTCCATTTTTACTTGGAACCCCAATATCTAAATAAAATGGATAATGTTCGAAGGAGAAGACTGATTTGATTGACAGGAAGCTGAGACCTACTGAGATTAAATGACTTCCTCTAGACCACATTAGCAACTAATTATATTTCCTTTGTTGGCTCCCCAAATGGCAAAACTGTCTAAGCATTTTGGTGTTTTCTCTAAGAGTTCTACCCTCCTCTGCAACACGCAGTTATTCAGATTGAGTGTAAATGGCCATGTTTGAGTCTTATGGCAATGAGTCTTCACTGAAAGGGGAGATGATTGCGCTTGCAAGGTTCTCTGCAAGACCTTTCCACATTTGGTTCTGCAATGGGGGAGGGTCAGTAAGTGATCTTGGGAATTGCAGACTTACTGTTATGGGTCCTCATTTCAGATTATATACGTTTGCAAGTGGGCCCAGCTTAACACTCCCCCACCCCTATTAGAGGTTGTTGTGGCAATGGAACTCGGGCCACAGGTACAGCTATGCCGATAGATAGAAGCTTGTGGCTTTAGGAGGTACCCAGTTTTGAATAGAAGGAAACAGGCTTCCCCTTGACTCTCATTATGTTTTAGGTGGAACATAATAATATGCATGTTCTGAGTTATTCCTTTGAAAAATGGCAGTGGGAACTTTGCAAGGGTGTTAGAAAATAGGCTATAATGAAATACCTTCATGCCGATTGCAGCCTCTTTCTCACCTTGAACCAGCATCCCCATTCCCCGCTTTGTGTGTCTCCAGTCCAAGGCTTGGTGATGAGATGAGGGTGCAGATGCTCAGAAGAGGGTGGGCTAAGGGAGGAGGGCAGAGAATCCCTTGCACATCTCCTTGCAGGGATGAGGAGTGGGGCCCGTCGTGTGCTTGGGCTGGCACTCGTGAGTGTTTCGGTACGGGACCTCCCACGTGTGCTGTGTTCTCTGTTTCAGCCCCGGCAACAGCCCTACATCCTGCCTCCCATGCACGTCCAGTGTGGTGAACACTACTCGGAAACACACACTTCTCAAGGTAACGCTGGCTTGCTGCTGTCCCTTCTTAAGACCTGAATTTGAGTACTGGGGATCAGTGCTGAGATTATTTTGTTTTAGGTCACAGCGATACTTTTATTTTAACTTTGTCATGATCTGAATGGCAGCAGTTTGGGATTTGTGAGAGTCACGGAATACTATTTACCCCTGAGATGAAAACTTCCCCAGAATTGCATGCGGAAGGAGTTGGGGGAAGACAGAAGGCGAGTTCCTTTCTCTTCCTCCTCATCCTCAAAAGTGGGTTAGAGAAGAGAGTGACAGCTAAGCCCAGCGGAAGACTCTTCACTTTCCTTGCCAGGGTCAGAGAGCGTGTAACAGTCAGCCAGATTTTCATGGTGACAGAGAACACAGGCGTCCAGAATAATTGAAAGAAACACACACATAGTCTTCAGCCCCTCATTTTAGCTCTCATTTGCCACCTCTCCCCCAGTCTCTTTCTCAGTGAACTCGTTAAGCTCTTTAGTTCCTTGTCCCTCTAAACACTGCCCTGCAAAATGTATGGGAAAAAAAAAACCCATTTCAATAATGGTCTAGCGATGAGCATTTATAGAGCAATTCTTTTCCTTAAGCACTGTTCTAAGTACTTGCACTTCATTGTCTCATTTCATCCTCAAAATAAATGAAGGAGATAGGTACTGTTGATGTCGTTATTTCCATTTGCTGTAGAAACTGGGATACAGAAAGGGTATTGGAGGAGCTTGGATATGAAAATCAGTGTCTTAACTCTGGAGCCGGTGCTCCGTGATCATTTCGGTAACTGCATCTTAGAAAACGAATGGGATTAAACACTGGATGTTGACAGTGGGGTAAAGGATAATTCATTTCTGGGTTATTGTATGCTGGCTCTTGTACTGTCAAAGTGCAAGCCTGGAAACTAAGATCATCAAGATAATGTAATTTAATAAAACACGACTGTTTATGAGCAGACCAGCAAAAGTTACCCTGCTTCTATGGGAAGGCACCAAACCCCATTAGAGGTGGATAAATGCAGTGTTCTCTCTCTCTAGTTTTCCTTGCCTCTATCATTTCATTTTGTCTGTGTTCCCACCTCTCCTCTTTAGGCAGCCGAGTATTTTCAGCCACCTTTTCTGTTTTTTAACCTTCTCTGCCTTTGAATTCCTCTACTCTGCTCATGCTTAAATCTATAGTGTACAAACGAATATATTTTGCCCACAGAAAAATGTGTTTATAAGAGCTTGCCTCCCGAGGGTGTATGTCTGTGTGTGTGTGTGTGTGTGTGTGTGTGTGTGTGTGTGTGTGTGTGTGTGTGTGTGTTAAAGGAACACTGGATGCACAGAATGGTCCTGACTTTAGAAATCTGCTTTCTATTCTCTTTGTTATTGCTGTTGTTCAGTCACTACGTCGTGTCTAACTCTTTGTGACCATAGACAGTAGCATGCCAGGCCTCCCTGTCTTTCACTGTCTTTTATCTCTTTAGGTACCTGTTTAAAGTATTAATAATTGTAATGTGAAATTGACCTTGGTGATGAAACCAAGTCTAGAGGCGGGTTTTAGACAGTGGCTAAAATTACACTCCTGAGTCTTATTTTGCCTTCCCCTGGTGATCATAATGAAGTAGCCATGTTTGCTGACATCTGACTTGGTTACTTGCCTTGTGTCTTGATTGATGCTTGGCAGTCCCTTAGATACAGGGAGTTTTTCCATTGCAGTCAGGAAGATCAGCTCCAAGAACTCAAAGTTCTTCACTTCCTGGCCCAAATATCCAGTTCTGTCATTAAGCCCTGCACAAGAGGGACTGGTCTTCCAGTGTGAGGACCGTTGTTGGTACCTGATTTAAAAACTCAGGCCAAATCAAGAACTTAACCCAGCTGACAACAGTTCCATATGTACCGAGCTTCATTTGTTTAGATTCACTTTTTTTTCATAGTGTGCTTTAAAATACCCTTTCAGTATGTTGGCATCTTGCCCAAGAAATTGCTGGTTTTTCCTATGGAATATGTGGGTGGAGACCTTGGGATTTCCCTTTTTATGACTTCTGTGAGTTAAAAATTACCCCCATGAGTGTGAGGACCAACTCGATGGAAGCAGGGTGGCGTGGAGGTTCATGGGCCTCTGTTTGCCTTCTTGCAGACAGCATCTTCCATGGGAATGAAGAAGCCTTGTATTGCAACTCACACAACAGCCTGGACTTGAGTTATTTAAATGGCACCGTCACCAACGGCGGCAGCGTGTGTAGCGTTCACAGTATCAACTCCCTCAGCTGCTCCCAAAGCTTCATCCAGGCTTCTCCCGTCTCCTCCAACCTCAGCATCCCTGGGAGTGACATCATGCGGGCGGACTACATCCCCAGCCACCGGCACAGTGCCATCATCGTACCATCCTACCGGCCCACGCCCGATTACGAGACAGTCATGCGGCAGATGAAGAGGGGTGTCGTGCACACGGACAGCCAGAGCCAGTCCCTGCGAAACCTCAACATCATCAACACCCACGCCTACAACCAGCCGGAGGACCTGGTGTACAGCCAGCCCGAGATGCGGGAGAGGCACCCCTACACGATCCCCTACGGGCCCCAGGGGGGCTACGCGAACAAACTGGTCAGCCCGTCGGACCAGCTCAACCCCACGAATCCCACGGTGCCGAGCAAGCCGGGGGGGCCCAGCGCCATCTCACATACGGTGAGTACGCCGGAGCTGGCCAACATGCAGCTGCAGGGCGCCCATGGCTACAACGCGGCCCACGTACTCAAAAACTATCTCTTCCGGCCACCGCCCCCCTACCCACGGCCCCGGCCGGCCACCAGCACACCGGACCTCGCCAGCCACCGCCACAAGTACGTCAGCGGCAGCAGCCCCGACCTGGTGACCCGCAAGGTTCAGCTGTCCGTGAAGACCTTCCAGGAGGACAGCTCTCCAGTGGTGCACCAGTCCCTCCAGGAGGTGAGCGAGCCCCTCACGGCCACCAAGCACCATGGTGCGGTGCACAAGCGTCACAGCCTGGAGGCGATGAGCAGCATGGTGAGGGGCATGCAAGCCATGACCCTGAAGTCGCTCAACATCCCCACGGCCCGCCGCAACACCCTGCGGGAGCCGGGGCCTCCCGAGGAGGGCCCCAGCAGCCACGAGGTCCCCCAGCTCCCCCAGTACCACCACAAGAAGACTCTCTCGGATGCCACCATGCTGATCCACAGCAGCGAGAGCGAGGAGGAGGAGGAGGAGGCTCCCGACCCGGTGCCCCAGATCCCCGTGCTCCGGGAGAAGGTGGAGTACAGCACCCAGCTACAGGCCGCCTTGGCCCGGATTCCAAACAAGCCCCCACCCGAGTACCCCGGGCCCCGGAAAAGCGTGAGCAACGGGGCGCTGCGGCAGGACCAGGCGTGCCTGCCTTCTGCTGTGGCCCGGGCCAGGCTGCTGCGGCACGGGCCCGCCAAGGCCATCAGCGTCTCCCGGGCTGACCAGCTGGCGGTCAACGGGGCCTCTCTCGGGCCATCCATCTCGGAGCCCGACCTGACGAGCGTGAAGGAGCGGGTCAAGAAAGAGCCTGTCAAGGAGAGGCCTGTGTCTGAAATGTTCTCCCTGGAGGACAGCATTATAGAGAGAGAGATGATGATTCGGGTAAGTGGCCACTTCTCCCGGGGGCACCTTTGAAGGGACAGTTAAAGGGGCTGGTCCCCCCCGACCCCCACCCCGGAGCACCCTCTCTGCTCCTTTTTGGTGATTCAGACACACCTCCCTCCTCTGGGCACAGAAGAAAGCGTGAGGCTTATCAGGGAATATGGGAGGATTTAAACGTGATAGAATTTAAAAGTCACTTGCTTTTAAACAGGTAGGGTTTCGTTTCACAAAACTTTGCCTTTTGCTCCTTCCATTCTCATCCGTGGCTTCTCATAGGCCTGCGTGGGGCAGAGTGCTATGACAAAGTTAGGATCTTACAGGTACGTGATATTGAGATCAGTGTCTAAGCCAGCATGTTGGTGTATATATTCAGGGTCAGATTTCCCATTGCCTGAGCTGCCAGGAGCTCACCTTCCTCCATCTCCTGGCATTTTGGTTTTCTCCGGGGAAAGCAGTTCTTCCCCAGTTAGATTTTAAAAGAGCAGGCCTCCCTTCCAAGCACAGCTTTCTGTGTAGATCTGGATGTCAGGATTGCTCATCAGTGTTGACCTTGGTATGTCCAGTTTCAGTTTCAGATCTTCTTTCAGTAGATGGTCAGCACAAATCTATGAAAAATTACAATAAACTCAGAAGCGTGCGGTTGAGCTTGAATTCACCAATGAGCTTACTCTATCAAGAACTCACACAGGCATCTTCATACACTCACGCACACACGTGTAACATTTGACAATGCCCAATATTAGACATAAGTCACTCTTCTTCAGTATGTTTCCTCTGGAAGGTTAGTTATGTTGCTGGAGCAAAAGTATGCAGTAACAGTTGGACATTTAGAGCAACAAAGTGAATTACATCTTACTAATGAGAAAACTGCTGGACTATAGTTGCTACTTTACAAAATGTTTTATAATACCATTGCTGTTTGTCCTGGAGATGTTCACTCCCTTAAAAAAGAAAATCCTTTCATTATAACTACTCAAACCCAGATTGACTTCTCTGCATGTACCACATCTGGGTCATAAGGTAGCCAGCGCTTATTTTAGGAACTCCAGCACAGTTGTAACTTACATTTTGCTTTGAGGGAATTCATCAAACGTTCTTCATGTATAAGTCTCCCCAGTTCTGCAGTGGGAATCAACTTGTAAAGAATAGTAAAGAGCCAAAGTTTTAAGAAAGCCAAGTCACTAGGCTTAGGAATCTAATCCATAGCAATGTTCCAGCTTGAGACAAACCTCAAGAACATTCTCAGCCTCACGGTCTTAGCCATCCATGGAGTATTGCTAGGAATTTGGTACAGGCATAAGTTTTTCCACTTTTCGCAAACCTGGAGGGAAGTTGTGAAAGACGTGCTTGTGCCTGTGGCAAATAAAACCGTTTGGCTTGGGGATGGAATGAAGTGCGGGGTGGGTGCCTGGGGGAGAACTTTCCATGTTTGGGAAAAGTAGTCATCGGTAGAAAGGGAGTTTCAGCACTTCTGGGCCGGCCCCTTTCACACAACTCAGTGTCAAGAGCTCATCAGCCCAACCATTTGGCCTTGTTATTTCCCCTGCTGACTGGCTGTTTATTGCCACCTACATGATTGCCTAGCCTCACTATGGTCATATTCATCCTCTTGTTACCTGTATTAAACAAAAGCCTGTAGCTGATACTTAACGGCACTGATTCCTCATATAGAGCTTCATGCATTATCACAGAGCAAAAACAAAGCCTTTCTTCACTGTTTATCCACATGTCCTCCCATCCCATCCATTGGGTAATAGTGAATAGCTGATTTTACCTCTTAACTAGTTCAGTAACGTTGTTACCCTGGCCCTATGTCATTTTCCCTTATTTTTTTTCAAGTGTACCTTTTTTAAAAAATTTTTTGTTTTTTGGCCATGCCACAGAGCTTGTGGGATCTTAGTCCTTGACCAGGAATCGAACCCATGCCCCTCACATTTTAAGCACAAAGTCTTAGCTACTGGACTGCTAGGGAAATCCCTTCCCTGGTTTTTCCCCAAATCCTACATACTCATGAGCTCAAGGGCAGCCACCCTTGGTGGTTGTCCCGACCTCAGAGGAAGACTTGGAGGGTCTTCAGTGAGCCAGGCAAGATGGTGGCCTGCCCCTGACACTGGAGCTTGGGGTGGGTCTCCATTGTCTTTCTGAAGAAACTCACCCCAGTGACCTCCCCACATCTCGGATGCCTTACTCTGGTGCCCATCATGGTAGCTTTTGCCTGGCTTGTTAGGCATAGCTAAGAGAAGGCTGTCAAGGCCTTCCTAGGATGAGAAAATGTCACCAAATAGGAACTGGAAGCAGACAGCTATGGTGAGAATTTGCCCTGCAGGCAACCCTCTCTCCCTTTCTGGAGTGGCTTGTCCCTTGATGGATAGTTCAGGCCTGTGGTGTGGATAGCACACTCCGCACGGCTCCTGCTGCTGCTTTGAAGACATTCCACTGTCTGTGGTTCCCTAACCCCCAGGCAGGTACGGGGGAGAGAAGAGGCCAAAGCAGATCTTTGAATTCATTATTTTTTTTGTCTCTGGTAATAAGCTCATAGGATAAATGAGGAGGAGCTAAGAGAAATAGTTTATCATTGGGGTTTCAGTGTTGCCTGGGTAGTAATCCTTTCCCAAGAAAGACAAGTAAGTTACTTTTTGCTGTGGGTCCAGTTGGGGTCACCTTATGGTGCAGGTGAGAAGGAAGCAGAAGGACTGTCAGAAGGATCTGAGGACCATTAAAAAAAAAAAAATCATTGCTGTCTCAAAATTTTGCGGAGGAGTGAAACATTCTCAACTGAAAGAGATAATAGCAGGCAGGGAGGAAGTTCTCCCTTACAAAAACAAACTAGTAAGTAAATGCACCGACAAAACTCCCCAAGTTTAAATCCTGAATTTTCAAAGTCTGCCCAGGGTTGAGAAACCAGGATCATTCTTCAGAATAGAATATATTTTAACCCTTTCCCACGTTCTCACAGTTAATCCTCTGAGATGCTCCTTCGGTTTATCTGATGGGTTAGCCCTGTCACGGGACCGAGCATCTTATTGACAGCATCACCCACAAAGGCCAGGGCTCCATTCTTCTTTCTTTTTAATTGAAGTATAGTTGATTGGCAATGTGTTCCCTGGTGGCTCAGATGGTAAAGAATCTGCCTGCAATGCAGGAGACCTGGGTTCGATCCCTGGGGCAGGAAGATCCCCTGGAGAAGGGCATGGCTACCCAATCCAGTATTCTTGCCTGGAGAATCCCATGAACAGAGGAGCCTGCAGAGACACAGTCCATGGGATCAAAAAGAGTTGGACACAACTGAATCAACACACACAACAGGTGCTCTATCCTCTACCAATACCATAGCTCCATCAAGACACTTCTTTAGGAAGTAAATTGCTAAATGACAGGCTAAGAAAAAAATACCTGAAGATTTGAAAAAAAAAAAAAAGAGTAAGATCACTCCTTCATCTGTGGCAACCAAAGGAACCTGCAAACTGTGGGTCAAAATTGTTGACTCTGTAAAACTCATCTGTTTCTTTGCTTTATAGAGTCCCTCTGTCCTTTTGTCTTCTAAGACAGAATTATTGGGTGGAAAATGCCCCTGTTGCCTGAAGTGAGCAACTGGAGGTTGGTCACACCCCAATCAGCTTAGAGGAAGTGGGAAAGCACAGCTGTAGATGAAATAACAGGGGCCCAACAGTTTCAGAGTGTCTGTGCAGGTGAGGACAGAGAGGGGTCACAAAGTCATAAGCAAGGGCTGGGCGCCGTCTGCGTGGTCCCAGAACCGTGGGAGAACCGTGGTGTTCTCCCACGGTTTAGTCACCGGGAGCCATGGCGTCCATTCCTGTGGGTCTTCTGGATGAAGCATGAAGGATCCTGCTGGGGGGTCATCTCAGGTGGTTCCACGCTATGGTATTAGTGAGTTTGTTAAACTAGATCAGCTCCCTTTCTGGGGATAATATCCCAGGGACCAGAGAGATTCAATATAGAGTTAACACCTCAGTCTTAGCCCCTCTGAGTGGGAACTTGGGAAGGAAGTTTTTTCTCTACTTCTATATGTATCCATCCTCTTATCAAAGGGACAGTTTTTCTGCTATATCCTTCTGCTTCTCTGTATATTCATTCTACTGATTTTTGAGAGTTTGATATTGAAACTGCAACTAAAAATCTTTAATTTTGCCACTTAAAAAATAATTATGCGATGGAGCTGTATATAACCTTGTTCTGTATTTTTCAAGTCTCCTATAAATGTGTTATCACACTTACATAATTTAAAACATAAAAAAAATAATCTAAAAAAAGAATGCAGCAGTTTTTATAAGCTTTTTACCATTTAATCTGCGTAAAAGGCCCATCATTTTGATTAGCTCTGATTATTCATGAATCTCTGTTTCTCTTTTCTTTGTCCTGTCTTCATTCAATGCTCACCTTCCTAAGGTGACTCACGCATGCTGTTTTTGTGAGCCCTGTGGCAGGGTGTATTTGTGTAGAGTCTCTGCTCTTGTTTGTTTATTTACTCCATTTTTAAAGAAACGCTCAGGAGGCCCAGAGGAGCCGGCTTCCTTGGGCGCAGTGGGAATGAAGGGGAAGGCTGTGTTTGAATTTGCCCTGCTAATGGTAATTGTCTGCATTCCTTGGCTGGGGAGTTATAGATTTGGGGAGATTAAAACACATTCCAGCATTCTCCTGATATTACAAACAATGAGAACATGCCTTTTCTTGCCGCAAGAATCTAGAAAAGCAGAAGATGGCAGGCCTGGAGGCGCAGAAGAGGCCACTGATGTTGGCAGCCTTGAATGGACTCTCAGTTGCTCGGGGCTCAGGGCGGGAGGAGAGTCGCGTCGATGCCACCCGAGTTCCCATGGACGAGAGGGTAAGCGCTGGGCTCGTCAAACACGTGACTCATTCTCTGTGGTCTTAGGATTCTGACGCTCTCTCCTCGTCCAGGCACGCCAGCACGAAGGTGTGTTGGACGAATTCATTCTTCAACTTGAAGATTAGGGCGACCTGGGTTGTGCTGTATTAGACTGATCCTTTCCAATAACTCTTGTTTCTTGGTCAGGTTGGTTCAGTGATGACGCCTAGAGACACCAGCCCCTGGCCACCTGTCTGTGTGGCCTCAGTCAACCCATATTTCTCTGGGCCTGTTTCTTTGTTTTGCAGAGTGAAGAGGTTAAGCCCTTGCCCTAGTGCTCGACTTCTGTGATTTTTGTGAACAAGTACCCTTTATTAGGGAGTAATTATTTTACCCAAGCACTTATAGAATTCTTTAATATGCTGGCCCCTTGCTAGGAACTTCCTAGATGGCGCCAGTGGTAAAGAATCCGCCTGCCCATGCAGGAGATGCTAGAAATTCAGGTTTGATTCCTGGGTGGGGAAGATCCCCTGGAGGAGGAAGTGGCAACCCACTCCATTATTCTTGCCTGGAAAATTCCATGGACTGAGGATCCTGATGGGCTACAGGCCATGGGACTGTGAAGAGTCAGACATGACTGAGCAAATGGGCACATGCTTGGCTATAGAGTAGGACTGATATATAATTCTTGGGGTAATGCATTGTGAGAACTTCAGTTTTGAAAAGCAAAGAAAGTTGCACGGTAGTGTTTCAGAGGTGAACAAACATGTTCCTTTAGTCCCTGAAATTGCTGTCAGGTTAAAAAACAGGTTGTGTAAATGTATTAGAGTGCCAGTAAGATTAGGGTTTTAGGTTTTGTCAGCGTATATGAAGTATTAGCATGCTCTGAGAGCCAGAAGTGTCCTACTTTTTCTTTTTCTTTTTTTTGGCTGCACCACATGGCATATTCCCTGACCAGGGCTCAAAAACTGTGCCCCCTGCATTTGAAGCATAGAGTCTTAACCAGTGGACCACCAGGGAAGTTCCTAGAAGGGTCTTCAGCGGGATCATTTAATCCAATTAATACCACGTTATTGTAATTAGTATTTTGGCCATGGGAAAAATAAAAGAGGAAGGTGTCTAATCTGCATGAGTAGAGAACTACGGACCGATATCACCTTAAAATTTAGCTAAAAACAACTACATAAGTGGAGAAAAGGATTTTTTTGATAACTAAGGTTTAAAAATCTCCTTATCACTAGAACTTGAAACAGCAGGTGGCTCAGTGGTAAAGAATCCTCCTGATGATTCAGGAGATGTGGGTTGAATCCCAGAGCTGGGAGGATACCCTGAAGGAGGAAATGGCAGCCCACTCCAGTATTCCTGCCTGGGGAATCCTATGGACAGAGGAGTTGGCAGGCTGCAGCTTATGGGGCCGCAAAGAGTCAGGCACAGCTGAGCAGCAGCGCATGCATACACGTTAATAACAAAATGCTAATTTTGAATTTCACCTCTTGCCTAGTCTGGCAGACTTTACTGTTTAAGGTATGAGTGTGGAGGCAGTTGGTTATTGGAAAAGAGAAACTTGCAATATGGTGAATGAAGGAGACCGAATCATCAAGGTTTGATTGTCCATCTTGAAACTACTGATTAACACTCTCACTGTAAATATTTTGAGAAATCTGGTGGTTTTGTCAGAGTGTTTGGATCAGATTATTCAGAGAGCTGAAGATCACCTTCTGTTGCAGTTCAGAACCCTGAAAAAGAAGCTCGAAGAGGGAATGGTGTTCACAGAATACGAGCAAATTCCAAAGAAAAAGGCAAATGGCATTTTCAGCACAGCGGCTCTGCCAGAAAATGCTGAGCGCAGCCGAATCCGCGAGGTGGTTCCCTATGAGGAGAACCGCGTAGAGCTAATACCAACCAAAGAAAATAACACAGGCTACATTAATGCCTCCCACATCAAGGTAAGAAGGGGGGGCGTGTTGGGAAGGCTGGTTGAAGATTGCTGGGTTAACGGTAAAAATGCAGGGAGGAGAAAACAGACGGGCTGCCACTGCGCAATTTGGCTGGTCCCCAAACCCTGAGGGAGTGTTTTTGAACTCATGGAGCTTTTCTTAGTCAACTCGAAGGCCATGCCTACTGCTGCAGAGAGAAGGAAGCCGAGTGGCCTCAGGGAAAACCTCAGGTCAGCTATTTCTGAAGCTTGATTATGTGGAGGATTTAACTTTTTCTTGTTTCTGTAAGTGGTAACTTTTCAGGAAACTAACAGGTAAAGCTGAGGATTGTCCCTTTCAGCTTGTAATTTGCAGGTGATTGAGGCTGTGGAAGTTAACTGGCACTGTGTTTCTGTCACTGGAGTTTTTCTGATGTTCAAGAGAAACAGAGAGTTGTCATTTCTCACTTGTGATACTGGTTATGCATTTTATAGCTGAAATCCCAAATTTGTATGATATTCACAAGAGCGGACTAATTCAACCATCAACCACAATGGTGACGTTGATAATGAATTTTACAAGGTTTGCCAACTTTATTCAATGTATCTGAGTCATTACATTTTTGTTAACTAGTTTGAATACTCCAAATCTTCATATCTCAGTATTTCATAGACTTTAGTCAGTTTAGCTTTACTTCAGTTAGAATTTAGAGTTATAGATACATCTGTGCATGCAAACAAGTTTTCCCTAAACAGCTTAATTTCACCAGGGCCCCTAATGACAGAGCATATTTGTTTAGACTGTCACCGTTTGCCCTGGCCTCCAAACTAGGGGAATTATTTGTATACTAATGTGAATTGGATCCATGTCACTCTTACAGTTGTTACGGGATGTTTTTCAACAATACAAGGTTCACATTAGTAGTCTGTTGTGGTCAATAACCTTAGAAACCTATCTCTGGCATTATTTCCTTTCTTCATTGAATTTTTCAACTGTAGCCAAATCACAGGTAGGTTTCTTTGAGCCTCTAAAATACAGCCAGTTGTCGGCCCGTGTATCAGTTCAAACAGTTTTGATGCAGAATGTGGAAAGTATACCACTGTTGATATAGTGTTTTGTTCACTGAGCATAGGTAACCACATATTTTTCTATTGGAATATAATTTGCTTTATAATGTTGCGCAACACTGTGAATCAGCCATATGTGTACATATATCCCCTCCCTCGTGAGCCACCCTCCCACCCTCTCATTCCACTCCTTTAGGTCATCATAGAGTGTTTTTTTTTTTTTTTTAACTGTCAGAAAGTCCTGTCCAAAGAAATAGAATGGCATAACTCTCATGGATCATAATTGTGTATTTTAGTCATATTTTTGAGAGTGAAGACTCTCAAAACAATACTAATACAATAAAAAACAATAAATAAACTAAAACAATAAAAACAATTAAAAAAAAAACTGAGCCCCATAAAACTCTGCAGGAAACTGACAGTGGTGAGTTTCCTGGGCTGAATTTAGATGACGAAATAATGACCGAAAAAATGGACTCAAGCAGAGATGCGGATCGCACAGCTGCTTCTTGCTAGAGTATCTGTGAAAATCTTCCACAGCTGTAATATGCTGTCTTCTTTTGGCCAAATCGCCTCTCCTGTTTTCCATCTACTCTCTGGAAAAAGCTGTCAGTCTGCATGGGCTGTGCCCGTCGGGCGTTGTTAACAGAAACGTGCCTTCCTCCATATTCTCCGAGGCCCACATTTCATCTTGTGGATCTGGGTTAGACATGGGTGCGTTTAATAGACCCAGAGAGCCTGTGAGAACTTGTCCTTGTGTTTTTGGAGTGGAGTTGTATATCTTGCCAGTGTTTCCTCCCTGGATTCCAAGCAGCCGTTAACATAGAACAGAGATTTGTTTGCTCCAGAGGTGAAATCACATTTGTGAAACCCACCTCAGTAGCATTGGCGGTTGGGTTTTTAATGCAGCTTTTAATACCCTCCTGTCAATACTTGGGAATATGCTGAAAGGCCCCAGGCAGCAGCATACTCTGGAAGTATTTATGGCTCCTATATGTTGGGTGCCAGAGAGGATAATGTTTAAAAGCATGATTCCACAGATAAGCCAAATTCCTAGCCAGCCAGCAAATACACAAGTGTCATCTCCCACCAGTAATCAGAAAATGGATTTTGCTTGCCAGCTTTGACCTAAACATGTCTTGTGTAATGAGATAATAACTGACATGGTTTTTGTTTGAATCAAGTTAGTATATAGTTTCATAAAACAAATGAGAGAAAAAGTTGCAAACAGTGATCACTCCATTACCCCTAAAGCTATCTTGAGATCCACACCGGTGAATGTGTAAGGAAGCCTTACTTGGCAATATCAAGGCACAGGAATGAAGAGATACCCAGAGAGAGTCCCTCCAAAGGCCCATTTCCCCCTGCTAGCATCACCTCCCACACTCGGGGCACGCCTTTTTATTGATGAGTCTCCACTGCTGATATTTATCTCTGCAGAATTATCCTCCCAATGTGGGCTTTAAAAATATTCACAACCTAAAAGTTGAGAGTTATGCTTTATTTGGTGGGGATTTTTCAGAATTTAAAGCCTAGGAGACAGCATCTCAAGTAAACCTGAGGGAATTGCTCCCTGGAGGCTAGGGGAGGAGCCAGGTTATATAGAAGTTTCGCAACAAAGGGCAGGGTAGTCAGAACATCAGGAGATTATTGTTAATTAAAGAAAACCAGATAACCCAAGTTAAGGAATTTAGCACTTTTCTGTGAATGGGAAGGTGCAAGAGTCTGGGCTCACTGAAATCATTCCTTTGATATGCACCTCAGCTATCTGGGGCCAGTATGGTCTTTTTACCACCTGAGCTCCCTGGAGGCTCACCATGGGGAGTGGCTGCAGTCGGATGGCTGCTAGAGGGCAGGTGTTCTTTCCTTCCCGAGCCCCCTCAGGGCTCACCAGCTCACCATCCATGCTGGTGGTGACTGTGATATCCTTTGTTTACTGATATGGCAGGAAATACTCCATTTCTCACGAAGGTCACCCTGAACTGTGTAGGGTAATGTTTTTATTATCCAAAATCATGTCAGGATTCCAGAGTTCAGTTGGATGCTATGATACTGCACAAGGGGAAGGTAGTGATGAAATATCATGTACTGCTGGCTTCTGTGCATTCATAACACCTTTACTGTATGTGGTACAGAGCAGTGGGTACAAGAGACGTTTAGGACACTCTTCCCATCAGGGCACTGGCAGAAGGACATTGTTATTCCAAAGGGGTGTTATTCCATGGTTGACTTTTCTATTATTTAAAAGGATGCCACAAAGTACTGTTTCTCAATATAGCAGTGGGGTATAAAACCAATTTAGTAAGGGAGAGCTTGTGGAGTTTTGTTTTGTTTTTTTGCTTGTTTTGTTTTTTTAATGGATAGAATATAAAAAAGGAAAAGAATGGCAATTATTAATGCATTGCATATTGGAAACATAACTATTATGTCTGTAAAAATTGTTAAATTACGCACATATATATTCATATAATATTATACATGTGTGTGTGTGTATGTTTAATATGCACTGATTTATACATAATTACTGTGAGTTGAAGACCAAAACCCATGAGATATATTTTGATAAGCTTGAGTGGCATAATGTTTTCATGTGAGGCTGTGTCGCTAGCCACTCCTGGTCTCAGGACTGTTGATAATGGCACTAACACATTGGACCTAAAAATGTTATCCAAGGTTTTCAGGTGGCTGCAAAAGGACCTGTGGTCAGCATGGAATTCTGTCCTGGATTTGGGGTTCATTCACTGATGCTTCCCTTGGCTTCCAGGTGGTGGTCGGTGGGGCAGAATGGCACTACATCGCCACTCAGGGGCCCCTGCCACACACATGCCATGACTTCTGGCAGATGGTGTGGGAGCAGGGAGCCAACGTGATCGCCATGGTCACCGCAGAGGAGGTAAGTGGCAGGGGCACCCCGCCATCTGTCCCCGGGGAAGGGAGCGGTTGGAAGATGAGCTTTGTGTTGGCGACCCCACTGCCCTGTCCCCCTTCTGGCATCTTTTCTCTGCCAATCCTTTTCTCTCTGACGTGCCTCTCTTTTCTCTCCTTATTTCCATATAGGTTTGTTTTGTTTTCCAAAGATCAATTTATTGTTATGTCCCATTTTGATCCAGCTTTTAACTGTTTTTCTTGAATCACCATGTACTACGATTAAACAAGCAAACAAAAAACAACCAGACTTCAGTCCAGCCAGCTCACTTTTGTTGTGTCAAACAAAGCAATGGTCTTTTTATTGGAGTCTGAGAACTTTGGGGGATCTCCGAGTAACTCGGCGTATATTCCCAAACCCTGGGCATGGCAGCTCATAGGCTCTCCTGTTTATCAGCTAGAAAGAGACCAGAAGTTGTTATTTCTGTAGAGGAGGCCTCTATTCTTTGGGGAGAGAGAAAAAAAAAAATCTGTTTCTTCCTTTGCCAAGTCAAACATAGTTTTTCCATTGTAACTGAAGAAGTCTACGTGGTGTTGCCAAAACTGGCGTATACCCCCAGTCCATTTAGCAATTCACTCAGAGCCTCTTGTCTTTGGGGAAAGATGTTTTGTATTTCGGCTCTTGTCACAGTCTAAATTTTTTTTTAACCACTTCCTTTGGTTCCGTCCATTAAATTTTACCTTATGTTTTGAAGTCATTTAGGGTCAGGCTTCATCTGGGTGTCTGGGTTTTTTTTTTTTTTTTTTTTTTTAAACCATGTATGATCACATGCTTTCCTGGTGGTTCAGACAGTAAAGAATCCACCTGCAGTATGGGCGACCTGGGTTCAATTCCTGGGTTGGGAAGATCCCTGGAGGAGGGCATGGCAATCCACTCCAGTATTCTTACCTGGAGAATCCCATGGACAGAGAAGCCTGGCGGGCTACAGTTCATGGGGTCACAGAGACTCAGACATGACTGAGTGACTAAGCACAGCACAGCATGGTATCATATACCTATTTCCTAACAAGTTTTAAAGGATGGGAAACAGAAAGATGTGAAAAACAAGTCATATTCCTTTTATTGACTCTTCTGAGCAGATGCTTTCCAGAACAGCCCATTAGAAGGTGGTGATGAAAGGACTTCGGCCCCTTCAAGCCAGCTGTATTTCTCTAGGCTGACCTTTCTGTCCGGACAGGGAGTAAATGCTCCTTACAGTCTCTAGTTTTATCACCCTATTGAATTACATCCCTAGAAGGGATTCATTCCATTGAAAACAATGTACTTGCCCTCTGTGCTGACCCCAGGGAGGGACAAGGTGGTAAACACAGCAGGTCTGATCCTTGTCCCCAGGGAGCTTACATCCCAGTGGGATTTACCGTAAAAAATGAACCAATAAAGTCAGCTTACCATAAAAAGTGAACCAATAAAGTCAGCTCAGATAGTGGTGAGTGCTGTGAAACCAGTAATGGGCTGGAGGGTGACTGCGGGACTACTTTAGGTTAGATGGCAGCCCAGGGCCCTCCAAGGAGGCTGCATTTGAGCTGAAACTTGAGTGTCAGGAAGCCTTAGGAAAAAAGTCCAGTGATCTGTGAAGCAGCCAGAGGCTTACAGTCTCTTGAAATCTGTAATTGATGTAGGTTATTGCTGAGTCATGTTGAACTCTTTGCAACCCCATGGACTGTAGCCCCCCAGGTTCCTCTGTCCATGGGATTTCCCAGGTAAGAATACTGGAGCAGGTTGCCATTTCCTTCTCCAAGATGATGTAGGTACTCAGCAAGTTATGTAAAGACCTCCGATAAATCCTCTTTCATAGGATGGTTCAGTAAAAGAGGTGTGCTTCAAATTTAAGAAGACTCAATTCAACCAAAAGAGTCAGGGCAGGACCACTTGGGTCCCTGAAGATGTGTTGCTCTGTCAGCAGACCAGCCACCACTTGCGGCTCATTCCCCCCGCCCTGTACGCTGGGCTTCTCTCCTCTCTCTCCACCCACCTCCTGCCCTAGGTACCCTTCTTTATTTTTATTTTTAAAAATTTTTAATTAAAATAATGTTTTTTGGCCACACCATGTGTCATGAAGGATCTTAGTTCCCGGACCAGGGACCAAACCTGTGCCTCCTGCATTGAAAGCACCAAGTCTTAACCACTGGACCACCAGGAAAGTCCCCTGGGTCCCCTTGTAAGCCACCATCTCATCTACCCTGGCTCCCACCCCTGTGATGTCAAAATTCTGCAACACTTTAAAACAGACCCTGTTTTTGTTAATGGCTAAGAATGCATATTCCCCAGAAAAGATTATAAAATTAAGAGAGAGCAAAAGGGGGTAGAGCCAGTTTTCTCCTCTGCTTCAGTTGCAATGGAATTAAATGAATCAGGCTGGGGAAAAAAAAAAAGGAAATTGACACCAGATGATAGAGACGGTGTCGCTGGTTGGTGGGGGTAACAGAGAGTAGTACCAGGGTCAAGCATATGAAATGAGAAGCGTGACCTAGAATGGGAGCTTCCCAGGTGGCGCTAGTGGTAAAGAACCCTCCTACCAGTGCAGGAGACATAAGAGACATGGGTTTGATCCCTGGGTCAGAAAGATCCCCTGGAGAAGGGCATGGCAACGCACTCCAGTATTCTTGCCTGGAGAATCCCATGGGCAGAGGAGCCTGGCAGGCTATGGTCCATAGGGTCACAAAGAGTTGGACAGGACTGAAGTGACTTAGCATGCATGACTTAGAATGATTACTGGGATCTCTCACTCCTCTGCTTAAGGTCACTTCATCACCTTCGGATGGCTTCCCACCATCCATGGCATGAAATCCCTCCCTGCCATGGACCACAAGGCCTTTCTAACTAACCTCCTCTCTGCCATCCACACTGAAGACCTTCCCGCAGTTCTCACAGTACCTAGCTTGTTCCCATCTCTGGCTCATCCTTACTCTGGTTCTTGTCTCTAACATTCAACTGCAGCCTGGTTGGGAATCTTTACATTTTTCCATTGATATAACTGCATGGTAAGTCTTACTGCTGGCCTTAGCTAAACTGTATGAAATCTGCTCTGTGGGAAACACTGCGTGATGTTACTGAGTCAGTGACTTAGAAGCCATTCAGGTTTTCTGCGGTCCTCAGATTTTAAAACTAAGAGGATAAGAGCTTCCCTTGACTCCTGTCCAATTTTGCTTCTCTGTGTGATTCAGGAAGGCGGACGAACCAAGAGCCACCGATACTGGCCCAAACTGGGTTCCAAGCACAGCTCAGCCACCTATGGCAAGTTCAAGGTCACCACGAAGTTCCGAACAGATTCCGGTTGCTATGCAACCACAGGCTTGAAGGTCAAGCACCTTCTGTCTGGGCAGGAAAGGACCGTGTGGCATTTGCAATATACTGACTGGCCAGACCACGGCTGCCCAGAGGATGTCCAAGGATTTTTGTGTAAGTTTTTGCTTCCCAGTCGGAGTTTTACCGACAGCATATATGGTTTGATCAGTTAGAGGTGAAATGAAAAGAGAGGATACTTTCTCTTAGGTGGTGAAAGTATTATAACATTGAAGTGTATAGTACTTTATATGGTATGTATAGAACAGAGAAGATGAATACTTATATTCTGTTTACCATTGATGCAGTGAGCTAAATATGGTAAACTAATTGGTTCTACCGTGATTTAGATCTGTAGTACCTATTCTGATACACAGCGCATCCTGGAACCTTGGAAACATGCTAAATAAAATAAGCCAGATAGAAAAGGACAAATGCTGTGGGATTTCACTTATGTTGAGTTACCCAGAATAGGCAACTTCATAGAGATAGTATAATAGAGGTTACCAGGAGCTAGGGGGAAGGGGAATGGGAAGTTATAGTTTGATAGATACAAAGTTTCTGTTTGGGACCACAAAAAAGTTCTGTAAGTGGATAATGGTGAGGTTTGCAGAACTCTGTGGCTATACTTACTGTCACTGTATACTTAATGTTATGTACTTTTAGAATGATCAAAGTGGTACATTTTATGTTATGCATTAAATGTATTTTACCACAATAAAAAACAGAGCAATAAAGAAAAAAAAAGACTTTTAAAATTTCTCTTGTAAAGTAAAATAAAGTAAAAATTAAAATTAAAAAAAATTGTAATGTAAAATAAAGTAAAAATAAAAATTAAAAAAAAAGCATGCTTAAAACTCAGCATTAAAAAAATTAAAAAAAAATTTCTCAGGAAGATTTATATCTCAGAAGCCTTGCATTTCCTACAGCAGTAAATCCCCATCAGTAGTTTCTCCATACCTATGATTAAAGGTAGGTGGCTAACTCTAAAGACAGAGAATTATTGAAATCAGCCTGTAGTATTTGAAACTTTCATTTTCAAATTCATTCATTTATGTATATTTTTCGAGTTATGATCCTCTTAGAAACGAATTCATCCAGATTGTATGCAGTAGCTGTTTGAAAGGCCAACACCTGGGCGTGTGTGCCCACCATGTGCCAGACACTGAATGCGGCTCTTAGCATGCAGAGATGACATGGTCTCTGTTTTAAAGACTCTCTCAGTCTTCTGATGAACAGCCCAATGATCACAGTCTGGGGTGAGAGCTGATGCTTCTGCTGCTAGCTGTAGCATCCTCTTTCCTTTCCACAGACTCCCCTAAACATCCTGCACTTGTGGAAAGCCCCATTGCTTCCTCACCCATAGGAAGGTGGTGCGAGGGTGCCCTGCAGATTATTGATTATATCCCTGCTAAGTTGTTGATTCACCAGCTGGCAGAGGACCTGTGACCACCACAAAGGGAGAATGTTGAATGTCAAAACCTTGATTTTCATTTTGATAACTCATTTAGAATAGGAGGGGTGGGGAAGATAAGTGAGAATAAGTTTTCAAAAACCTAAAAGTACCATTTCACAAGTCCAGCTAGAAAGACTCTGGTGCGTATTTCATTCCCCATTAATGTGCTGATGGTTCTTGGGGAGTTGGACACTGAAAGTAAGAAAGATAACTGGACTCAGAGGACCTAGAACAAGATCTAGAGTGGGTTAGTGGTTTGCCTGAGGCCCGACAGTTACCTATAGCTCAGAATATTAATAAGGAGCATGGTGACCTCTGCAGAAGTTTCTTTCTTCGTAACAGTGTGCTTTTTATTCTTTTTTGGTAACCTTTTGCTAGTTGCTATTAGAAACAAGACTTAGAAATTGGAACCAATGAAAGTAAATCCATCAGATGGTTGACTAACAGCTCTGATAAAAGATTGAGTTTATAAGATGGCTAAAATTACAATCAAATCTTTTAAATCTGAGCCAGTTTAAGAAAGATCAATCTAAATTACTGAAAAAAATAGAGAAAAATTTTAAATAGTATTAATTAGTTTACCTTTCTAAGAAACTCAGGACAAGTGTGCTGAGCAGGGTCTTAGAAATGATGGCTCTTTAGGTCATTAAGAATTTTAAGAGATTTTTGTTTGTGTTTAAATTAGATTGCCTGGATGCAGAGAAACTGGGTCAAACTGTCTTCCAGCCTCCAGAGGTCTTCACTGAGTTACAGCTCAAGAAACTATATTAATATGATTGCTGGAGAAAGAATTCACTGAAATCTAATTTCTCTGTTTCATGAAATTCCATTTGATAGTGGCATCTATTTTATTAATCAATATTCTTTTCACTTCTCTCCTTAAATTTAACACAAGAAAAACCTTGTCTCTTGTATGTGAACATTGCCTGCCATCAGAGAATGTTCCTCGCTTAATATCTCTGGAAAAAAATTGTGAAGGGGATTCCACGCTCAGTATTTAGCTCATGTTGGTACAAATAGCAGCTACTTTATGTAGTCACCTCAGACTGCCTTCCGCCTTGTTTTGTTCTATCTCATTTTACATCACTGATGGTGGTAGTAAATGTTCATTTGGGTAAAACTTCTTCAGATTTCTAATTAAATAAGGTTATAAAGGAAAATAGGAGTTCTTAGTCATTGTATATAAACTGGTGCTTTTACATTATCAGAATGGTTTGAATGCAGTTTTTTTCTCTTTAGCAGTCTGAATTTTTCTCCTCATTTGATTTTACACTGCTGCCCTGGAACAAAATTTTCTGAGCATCAAGAACCTTCAAATCTGCTTCTCCCCTGAACTATAACAATCTCAACTACAAACTGACTTTTTCTGATTTTTAGACTGCATGAGGCTTACAGTTATTCTTTTCCCTTTTTTTGTGATCATGGAAAAAAAAATGGTCTTTAAGGTTTAGATTGACTAATTTTTCATTTGTGACCAATTGGAATATTAAACAGTTCCTTGCATAGCCCTGCGGGGCCAGGCAGATGTTGGAAGCAATGAGGGAGGTGGCACCCCCTCCCAACCCACACATTGCGTCCAAGAAAGGGGGGGCCATTACCTTGAGCTACTCAAGTAACCACAAGGGATCCAAGCTGAAAACCAGGCTCCCCAAAGTCTATTTTAAAGTCTGAAAATGGAGTCAAGCCTCAGCTGATGTTCACTCACTCAGTGAAGGGAAGGAAGGAAGGGCAGATGGATGCTCTTCCCACCAGAAATTGGCTCTGACAGGCGGGCGTTTCAAGGGGACCTAGCTGGTGTTCTGATCCCAGTCTGTTAATAGTAGGAATTGCTGTAAGTAATGTCGAGAATCATCTGCTTGGGGGACTTTGGGATTTGCAGAGGGGAAAACAGAATTTAATTTTTAAAAAAGAACTATTTAATTTAAAGAACAAATTCTCCCATGGACTAATTGACTCCCAGCTGGTCCTTTCTGGATCCAGGACTGTACAGTGGGTACCAGCCAAATAATTAGTATCTTGTAAGAACTGTAAATTATTGTCACTTAAAAAAAAAAATTCACCGTCATTTTTGCCCCCCTCTCTTGTATGCAAAGCCGTGGAGGACTTCAGTGATGATATTTGCATTTTGTCTTGCAGCCTACTTGGAGGAGATCCAGTCAGTCCGTCGCCATACCAACAGCATGCTGGAAGGCACCAGGAACCTGCGCCCCCCGATCGTGGTCCACTGCAGCGCCGGGGTGGGGCGGACCGGTGTGGTCATCCTTTCTGAGCTGATGATCTACTGCCTGGAGCATAATGAAGTAAGTCTCTCCTGGCTTCTGAATCATTCCCTTTGGGGGCCAGGCTGCACCATGGCCAACCTTTGACCTGTGCCCTTCTGTTTCCACAGCTTAGTTTCCCCTCTTGACAAGAGTTTTCCAGACCCGTGATTCCCACCTGGACTCTGACATTTACAACCTTCCGTATCTTCTTTCCCTTTCATTGCTCTGTGTAGAGACCCAAATAATATAGAAGAAGAGTGCAAAGTGTAAGAAAGGAAACATTTAGAAAATCTGATCTTCACTGGCATCGACTTCCAAACGCCTGCAGTGATTTTTGTAGAAGGTCTGGTTTTATTGTGGGTAATTCTCCATGGTGGGTTATTCAGTCCATATAGCTTAGCATTTCTGGGATGTATTTTGGCTTAACTCCTCCGTGAAAATGTGTGTATTTTAAAAGCCTGTTTCATTCTTCAGAGGGAGGTTTCATTGAGGAGGCTGTTTGCTCTTGTCTAGGTTGGCAGTGGTGTGTAGCAGAGCTGGGTGGATGACCTGAGGGTACAGACATGGCCTGCCTTTGCCCAGGCTAGACGTGGCTGGCTCTTTCCCACTAGATGCGGGCTGTGGCTATCTGTGCCCACACGGTGCATGGCATTCCCTTCTTGCTATAGGTCAGAGTTACACTGAGGGACTTTTGATTTTGTGGAGATGAGAAAATAGCAATTAAAGGCTAAAGACCAGTTCATCTGCCCTCTATTCTCATGAGGCTTTAGGGGGTTTAAATGGCTTTCTTTCTTTTTTTTTTTCTTAGCTGGATTCTTCATAGCAGCTTTGTTAGTTTTCTGATTTTAGAGATGATGATACCAAGGGCCAGAAACAATCGAATGACTTGCCTAGTGCCAGGTGGCTCTTAAGCACTGGTGCCAAGGTTTGAAATGAGGTCCTTCACTTCCTGGCCCCGAGTTATTTCTTGTCTTCACTCTGCCTCCAAATGCTGAGTGTCATTTGGTTCTTGTTCAATTTCCAAATTGTATAACTTGGCGAATCAAAGGAGACTTTTGAAATGATAGTTTTAAAATCAGGAGATGATATCATGCACGTTCTGTGAAGGAATTTATCCAACAATACATGTATTTGCTCAGTAGCATCAGTGGTTTGAAAAATCAGATTAAATATTGCCCCATGAAATTTATTATATTGAAATGTCTAGGAAAACAGTCAGTGCAGAGTTTAAACATGTTCAAAGGATGTTTTAAGTTCCCTGACTATAAAAAGTTAATTTTGGAAACTTTCAGCCTGTACATATGAATGTTTATGCTGCTAAAAAGTAGAAGAAGGATTATATCCATGTGGCCTTTTGTTCAAACAGACAAACATTCTGTTGGGGAATGAAATGCCCATCACGGAATCAGTTGAGTCTACATCCCAGAAATCTCATCATCTTCTGTGAGTTTTTATCCTTTTTTCTCACGGAAGATTTCTGGGTTGTTTGCTTCCCTGTCCCTGCTAGAAGTCTCTAGGAGTTTCTATTAGAATAATGGCTTACCACTAAGTCACAGATCCACTCAGTGCTGGGAAGGTGGATTGAGAAACAGTGGAAATGGGGTACATATGACTGCAACGTATCCCAGCTCCCCTGGTGGGTTCCTGGGGAGGAGAAAGGGCCTCATCGTCCCTGTTCCACTTAAGAGATCTTGTCCTCATGTCAGTTTCTTTGACAAACTCCTTCTTTTTGCCATCCCTCACGTACCCTCCTGTGCTCCCCTTTCCTCCTTTTTGACTATGAGAAGCTGTTTTCTCTGTCTTGTCTGACATGGAGGAGCGCTCTGTTCTGAGCGCTCTTTGGAGACCCATCAAAGACTGAGCTTCACTAATGCAATGACATGAAGGCTCATCGATCACCAGATGTCATTGCCCCAGGGGAACATAAATAACACGTGTCAGAGCCAGCCTGGTGCAGAGTGAGGGATGCGGCCACGAGCACCCTGTGTGGACTTGGTGAAGGCTTGGGGGGGATTAGACTTTCCATGGGGTTTATCCAGACGTAGCGGATTTCCTCAATGCCTAGTTGCATGCCAGAACATTCTTTATGGGAACCGGCGGTCAGTCCAAAAACGACTTCTGTTCCCATTGATATTCCAAGATAGCAAGATGACTCATATTTTTCACTTCCCTTCCCCTAGCACAAATATAGTGAGCCTTATCTGTGCCGTTTCCCATAACTGCTATTGGTAGATGGCTAGGGGAAAAAAAGTTCTCTACTTGTTCTGCTTCAGGCCTGTCTAGTAAAATTCAAACCCTTATTTTAGGAGTGGGACTCATTGCTTTGTTTTTTAAACAAAAGATTTTGCTAAATCAGTATAAAATCGAGTGACTGATTTTTCTCCTGTCTAAACTTTCCCATCTCCTTTTCCTGTCTTCTGGATCTCGGATACTTTATGTTTTAGTCGATAATCCATAGAGTTTGAATTTTCTCAGGGAGATGCTTTTTATCGGAGCGAAGATCCTTACTGGGAAGTTGGGCAGCTGTGAGGTAGGAACGGGAGGGGATTCTCAGGGGCTGCCCTGAGAAGCTTCGGTGTGTCCTGTCACCTTTGGTCACCAAATGTTAGCTGTAACATTTCAATGCCCAGACATTTTTTTCCTCCAGAATGCACCAGTTTCATGGTTTGTGATCCTCTCCTGGCTGCTTGTCCCCGATCAGCTAGATTACAAAAGGTCAGGTCCTCACTGGCCACAGAGCAAGATGTCTTGATCTTGCTGCTTTTCTGAATCGGCTACCCCCTCCTCTCTGTTCATAGAGTAGGAAGAGAAAATGTCTCCTAAACAAGGTAGAGAAAGTATCAACGGCCTCCTGATTCCTTGAGCTAGGGACAGTGGACAGCGGAGCCTGTGGGAGTGAATCTTCAAGGCAGGTTGAAGGATTTCGTTGAGGACCAGGGGAACCTTGGTCTTGTCCCCAAACGGCCCCACATCAGCTAGTACATCACCCTTGAGTCAGCCTCGGGGGCTGAGTCTTGCAGGCTAGGGAGATGGTAGTGATCTTGATGATAGTGGTGGTGGCAGAGATGCAAATAGAAGTGATGGCGGTGGTAAGAAGGTGGTGGTGGTGATGATGATAGAGGTGGGGAAGTTGGAGGAGACAGTGGTGGAATTGGAGGAGAAGGTGGAAGTAAAGGGGATGGTGGTGGTGGAGGAGGTGATATAGATGGTGAAGGGGGTGGTGGAGATGATGAAGGATGGTGACAGTGACGAGAAGAATGAAAATATTCTAATAACCACACCTAACATGTGTTTAGCATTTACCAGCTGCCAACACTGGGATTTCCTGGGTGACTCAGCAGCAAAGAGTCTGCCTGCAGTACAGGAGACTTGGGTCCAACCCTAGGTTTGGTCAGATCCCTGGGAAGAGAGCATGGCAACCCACTCCAGCAATCTTACCTGGAGGATCTCATGGACAGAGGAGTCTGCTGGGCTGCAGGCCATAGGGTCCCAAAGAGTCTGATGCAACTGAAGCAACTGAGCACTTGGACATGTGCCAACATTGTTTTACGAGCCTTACACCTCGTAGCCTTTATAGCAACCTTATGAGAGAGGCCCTCCTAGTTTGTGCATGCTTGCTAAGTCACTTCAGTCATGTCTCACTCTGTGTGACCCCGCAGAGGGCATGGCAACCCATTCTAGTATTCTTGCCTGGAGAATCCCTATTAGAACCCGCATCTAACAAAGAGAAACTGAGGCATAGGGAGAGAACCTCTTAGCTCCTATGTGACTCTGCCTCTCTTGTCAAAGCCTTTGATGGGCGTGAGGTGGAAACAGTCTTATCCTATCCTTCCATTCAGGGCCCCACACAGAGCAAGGCTCATCATGCACTGTTAATTGTCTCTGTTAGGCGCCCTGTGGTACTTTAGAATATAGTTTAGACACAGACCCACTAGTTACCATCAGAAGCTTATGGTCTAGGCTCTGTATTTTGACTAATAGTTTGAGGATTCACATGCTTTTTTTCTCTTTCCTTATTACCAGGGACTTGTCCCTTTGAAATCTGTGGTGTGTGTTACTTAACTCGTTGTGCTCAATGAAATAGGACGGTAGGTGTGGTATGGCTACACAAAATTTGGAAATAGCTGAAATGACTTTTGAAAGTAAAGGAAGAGAAGACATATGACTGAGTTTTTATTGTTATTCTGTTTTCAATGCTTGCTGAGTCCTTGATAGTTTCCTGGGTGTGGTTGTTTCCCTGGACTAAGGGCTCCCAGAGCAGGGGGGCCATCTGCCAAGGGCACAATGGCACATGACTCCATGGTGCTTCTGCCCCAGCTGGTGCAGGAGGATGGAAGTGACACAAGGAGGGCACACCAGGGCACTGGTGACCCACTGTTTTCACTCCGTTCCACTGGAGATCCTCAAAGGATTTACACACAGGCAATCTCATTTAACACTCAGGATATTGTTTGTTAAAGGCGATCACTCCAAACATGAGTGGTGTCCAGAGATTGTGCTTTGACGTTTTAAGGGTTTACACATACATGATCTCACGGGGTTATACCTGAGATCCTGCGAGATAGCAGGATGGGCACGGGTGCTCTTATTTCACTAAGACTGGGACCCTGAGTAGGCTTTATCGAGAGCTCTTGTGTGCCAGACACTGTGCTAAATGGTTCACATGTGCTTCTTCACTTGATCCTGTGAGCTGGGTATGGTTTATCATCCCGTGTTACTGCTGAGGAGCCATCACTGACTTGGTCAAGGCTACATGGTATTAAAGCAAAGCATCGGTATGCTGATATCACAGAGAAGAAATGAAGACCCAAACCTGGCTTAAATCCTACCGTTGGGCCTTGAGAGGAACCAGTTGGGTTTAACTCCAGCCTCTTTGTTTTCTCTAACAGAGTGGTCTGTATTTAAAATATCACACCAGTGGTGCGGGACAACCAGCTTCTCCAGTTGTAGGCACGGTCTTTGACGGGGTAACCTAGAGGGGGACTGTCTTTGGCTTCCTCCCGTTCCTGTACAGGGGCCGCGGGTAAATACATTCCTCATTCGGGTAAGGGAATGAGAAATGACCCAAGGGAAGCACCCCCCGCCCCAACCATCTCAGAATCTTTTCTTTTCTTGCAGAAGGTGGAAGTACCGATGATGCTGAGGCTCCTCAGGGAGCAAAGGATGTTTATGATCCAGACCATCGCTCAGTACAAGTTTGTCTATCAGGTCCTCATCCAGTTTCTCCAAAACTCCAGACTCATTTAACCCCCGCATCCCCGACGGCAGTTCCTGGAAGAGGGGCCCAGCTCCATCTCATGGATGGGGAAACACCTCCAGACAACATCTGTTTCTCAGCAGGGTGCAGATGGCCGGAGCAGGCGGAGGCCGCGGACTCCCTGAAGGCGGGAGCCAAGATCACTCGCAAACATTGTGTACTATTTTATATGAGATAATTTATTTTTTCCTCCTTCGGGATAACTTTTGTGAATCATCCTAACTCAGTTTTCACAATAATATAGTCTTTTCATTTGAACCACATTTTGACTGATCTGCAGTGTAAATAGGGCTGTATGGAGGGAGGGTTGCCTGGTGCATCCTTTGTGGAGGGGGCAGAGGCAGAAGGGAACACATCTCTAGTGAAGTTGGAGCCAGATTTGTGACCAACCCTGAAATTCATCAGCCTAATTGCTCATATCCAAATCAACGATGGCAAGAAAATGAGTGCATCCTAAAATATAAAGCGCTAAGACCCTATTTCTGAAGGGGAAAAGCAACACTATTCTCTTATACAGGGGGTTCCTGTGGCTTAATGGGGGCTTTCCAGGTGGCTCTAGTGGTAAAGAACCCGCCTGCCAATGCAGGAGACATAAGAGACACATGGGTTTGATCCCTGGGTGGGGAAGATCCCCTGGAGGAGGGAATGAAAACCCACTCTAGTATTCTCGCCTAGGAGAATCCCATGGACAGAGGAGCCTGGCAGGCTACAGTCCATGGGGTCACAAAGAGTCAGACATGCTGAGTGACCAAACTACAACACCATTGGTTTGCTGGTCACCATCCTGAACTTCATAGGTTAGTATACAATAAAGCATGTTGCGGGTGCTTTCCCTCTTGCTGACTTTGGGGAATTCTTCTGTCATCTGGCTTCTCTTGGTGCAACTTTTCAGTCGTGGCTTTGTTCTTAAAATGACCTTTGTGGGTATTCCATGATGTAGTTGTCCACTGCTTTTTTTCCCCCTCCTGAGCTGTAAATACGTGGAAAGAATGGCACCCAACCCACCAGAAGGGGTGCGCCTTTGTGATTTCCAGTCACCACACAATAGACGGGTGTGGAGGCTGATCCCAATGGGCTTCCTTGGAGTATAAATCAACTTGGTTTCATTCCTGGCCAGGTATGAAAAACTCAGTTTCACACCTGAGTCTGTATTTGGACTCCGAGTATCTGGCGAGGGAGGGTCTCTTCCCTTCTCCTCCCAGGACTGAAGAATCAGTCAGGAGTAGAGCTTCTACTGAGCCCCCTCGGGTCTGGAATTTTGCTGAATGATCTGAAGAAGAAAAATCACTAGGATGACATGTATTTTCAGTGGATCAGAGCTCATAACTCTCACGAGGAGATGCTCAGAACACGGATCAGCAGCAGGCAGAGAGGTACTTGTTTCCTTTTCCTTAGAGACTTTCCATCCTTGGGATACTCTGCCATTAGGGATGTTTTAACGGTTGGTCTGCAGTTACTGGCTTGTTGTTTGATGAACCACATCAGTATTCCTCTTTCCTCTCTCAGCCCCCCACGTGGGCACTGTTGATGTCTCATGTGGGCAGCGAGTAGATGTGCAGTCTCTTTGAGCCCACCACTCTGGACCTCCTTTCAACTCACCCACTGTTGCCACTTGGTGCGAAGGGAATATTCATGAATGCACAAAATGTAGAGAAGAAGTAGGTTCGGTATCCAACTTCCTAGCCAGAGTTTATATTGAAACGCGAAGGAAAACATGTAAAAGTGATTCCCCATATTTTGTTTTTAAAAACAAATGCTTTTGGTCCTTCAGCCCCTTTTGCATTCCTTTTCGCATCTCCAGTAAATGCCAACCTATCTCCTGTTAAATTAGCAGCAGCCATTTAAAGTCCTTTCAGTGGCATCTGCATCATAATTGCCCAGAGATGCTTTATATCTGGGAAGCAAGCCAAGGAATAAACCTTGAAGCAAAGTGTATTAAATTAGTTATCTAGTTAGAGCTTTTGGAATGAGTTCCTGACGACATATCAAGTCTGAAGCTGGAGCTGCCGGGGTTTGTTGCTGCAGTGGGGAAAAATAAAAAATGGAGGGGGGAAAAGAAAGACACTGTGTCACCACAAGGCTGTCCAAAACTTTCAGGACTCTGGGTTTGCAGCTTTTCTGGTTGAAATGTCTTCTTTCTTTCATCCATCTCATTTGGATGCGTTGACCCAGGGTTCATCCTTGTTTACTGTAGTCCTTGGACCAGGGGGAGCTGAGTTTGATGTCTTCATCCTTGAGCTGAGCTGAGGCTGCCAGCAAAGCCAGACCATGTCCTGCTGTGCTTTACTGGAATCCTTAGGCTCTAAGGAGACACCACCTTTTGGCTGTATTTATCTTTAGACCCATCTCTTTCCCTGGATGGGAAGCAGATAAGGATTTGGTGGCTTTAGGCAGGGATGCCAATCGCTGGTCCCTTTATAGGCAAGGAATGGGGTTCCTCCCCTCAGCTGGAGAGAACCGTAAGGTCAGGGACATCTCCACGTGGACTGTTTTGAGTAATAAACTTTGGAGAACTTTACTTCTACATTTGTGGTCCTAGATTGAGAAGCACGACTATTGTTTTGACTGTCATTAGTCATTTGCCTCCAAGTTCCTTGGTCCTCTGGCACCTTCCTCCATCAGTCTGGATAGAGGGTCCTTGTGGGCTCTGCTGGGTGGGGTCCCGTGGGACTTGTCCATTGGTTGCCCAGGACACATTTAACCTTTATCCTGCCTACACTCAGCTCTTTCTATAAACCCTGGTGGCTACAGTAAGTCAGCACTCTGATCCAGTTGCTGACCTTTCTTATCCTTTTCCAGGTTGACTCCTATGAAATTTCCAGTATTTGGACCATTTTTAAAATTCACAATGACAGAAAATTCACTTGGATCAACCTAATATGTACACTTTGTTTCTTCCCCTTGATTAGTGTGGATCCCAATGCGCCATATGTCTTTTCTCAAGAGCTAATGAACACGAAAGCGTGTACATTGGGTTCTTTCTGTGAAGGGCCCTTGCCCTTGCTACAGCGACCCTTGCCTCACTTGATGAGTGGACTGTCTCCTGGGGCTTGGAGTCACACTTTGCAGAGATCTCCACGCACTTTGGATTCTCATAAGCATATGTCTGGGGGTTTTCAGCTGTTGTTCTTTCTTGATGTATAGTCCGTATTAGCTGGCCTCAGCCCAGTGGTTATGGAACATAATCTGTGGGCCCAAAGGTGTCCAGAGTGGCAAAGCAAAATGTGCTTTCAAATCTCTCCCCCACTTCCAGTCATGTGTATGATGGAGAAAGTGGAGAAAGTGGGTAGAGTTACTGATTTTTGTGGAGGGGGGAAGGAATCTGTCAATCAATTGAGATCAAGGGGTGGGTAAGCACAGGGGCCTTCTAATATGTTTGCCAGGGAGCTTAGATTCAAGGAATGGGGATTGAGTCCCAGGTATATCAGTGTTAATCTACCCTTCATTCCTCTTTCGTGTTGGGAATAACTGTCAGCATCCTAGAGTAAGAAACTTCCGGAAGCACCAGGTAATTCCTGTTGGGCTGTTAAGGTGGCTCTTTGTGGGAATTCAGTTTCCTCATGTTTTACCAAAGATTCTTCTGCAACTGTGTTTTGTTTTATGGCCTAGGGATTTTATCAGGCATTTATCCTGCTCTTATTTACTCATTTCTTTTTGTGAGCAAAGTAACAATTCATCTAGCACTACTTTCCAATGGAGAAATTTGGGGTTTTCATGGCGACTGCACAAAATTTCCATTGGTCTAGAACTTTATGGGTGACAAACTAGTTGGGCCTATGGGGTTAAAATAGTCCTAGTTGGCCCTACCGGGTGGAAATCTCTAGGACATTAAGAATACGTTTGACACTTCTGAGTTATGAGCAAGGTAGCAGAGTGGTCTTTCTCTTTGCCTCAGCTTCTAAGACATTTGGGGGCAGAAGACCTTACTGGTAAAAGGAGCAGCAACATTTCTGGGAGAAATGGGCAGGTGTATTCAATCAAATTCTGCCAACTCATATGTATTACCCTGAAAATTCGATGACCTGCTTGCCGAATACTCAACCTTTATCCTGCCTGCTCTGAGCTTTTGAATTTCCATTAGAAACTCAGATGGGTAGAAACTCAGCTTACTACTTTACTTATTTTTTCCAGCTTATTATAGCTGCATCTTCTTTCTCAAGGCCAGACTAAAAAGTTCTCTGTTAAATGTCCATGAGGCTGGCATTGAATATCTGGCATCCAATCGATGTCACAAGGCCGCATAATTTATTGTTGTTTGGTGCCGTAAAAGGGAGGACGTGCATCAGTTCCTATTGTTCAGCTTCGGTCAGCCTTCCCATTTTAAAAATAAATTCAAGGACATTTTAAGACAGGAGGGCATGAGCTGATGGGCAAGCCGGACTATGATGAACATCTGTCTAGAAAGTGTCTGTTCCCTCTGCCATGCTTTGGGCTGTCAAGGACATTCTTTCCCCAAAACACCAGGAGCTTGCCCAGAGAAGAGCTGTAAATGCGGGGAGGAAGAGGAAGGCTTTTACAGATCAGCTGTGGAGTTGCTATCAAAACATTCTGGATTCAAAGAACTTTTTGAACTCAGGGGTGTCTCTCCTACTCCGTCCTTCTCTGCGAGGTCAGAGGGGTGCAAGTGAGGCCTCACTCCTAGGTTAAGACCTGGCTGCAGTGGGAAGATCGGTGGCATCCTCGCTGGTCGTTTTAAACTGTGTCCTCGCTGTTGTGGGAGAGCTTGAAGAACGTTCTGCGTTCTGCTCCCTGCCTCGATCCACTGCTCAGGAAGACCCCTCCCCTTGCTTGCTAGTGGCCCTCCCTTTGCTGGCAGCCTTTTCAGCAGAATGTTTTGCTCATCCACGCAGCTCTGGAATTAGCCATCACTGCTCCTGGGCGTCTTGACTGTGTCTCTCCTGGGGGCCCCCGGGTGGCTGCAGAGTGGAGCACCCCCTTCCCAGCATGCCGTGTTTGTAATCAGCTCATGAGAACCAGGAGGATGTCAATACATAACGGCAGTTCCCTGGCTCACTTGAGAGCACAGGTGGGAATACTTTCTGATGTCACCCTCTCCTTTCTAAGAGCACCCCACGTGCACTTAGGAGGGTGCCGACCTTTCCTTTTCTCATTTGCTTTTATGGAGCAGCTCTCGACAGCAACACCTTTTCCTTCCTTACCCTCCTGGTGCAACCCTTACAAAATGGTTGAATCTAGTCATAGGGACTCACTCTTTAAAATCTCTCCAAATTATAAAATTAGGAAATCTAATTCTTATCTTAACATGCTTCTAGTTTCAAAAAGTAAAATCTGGCACTTGCGTGGTTTCAAGGAATAGAATCTGGCAAATGGAAGTAACCAGAATGAAAATAGCCAGGTGCTGTCAGCAACCAGGAAGCTGACCTTCCACCCTCTCTTTCCCCTTGGTGATCAACACTGTCATTCAGGACTAGAAGGGATGAACGAAAAGCTGGATTCGATAATCAGTCCTGTTTGAACAAAGATTGCAGCAGTCTCTCAGGCTTATTTTGAGGTGACCTTTTATGGATCCCCAGTGACTGCCTTTGGCATAATGACATGTGTGAGTCAGATCGTCTCCAGCCCCTTCCTGCAGACCGTGTTCCTTTCATCGTGGCCCCTACAGAGCCTAGCTGGTCTGGTGAAATGGGTGGAGCTCTGGGCTCTTTGCGGACTTTTTACAAGCTGCACAGCTGTCTAGGGAGGGGCAGGATTGCTATTCATCCAGTCTGTGATGGGACCTTTCTTCCCAACCTCCTCCTCAAGGGAAACACAGAGGCTGCCTTACCTGACAGAGGTCTTGGGGACAAGCCTGGAAACATTGGATTGGGGTCTTTCTGTGCTTTGGGGTGGAACTGTTTTGCTAACAGCTCAGGAATCCTGCTCCGAGTTGAGCTCGGCTGGCTCTCAGAGCAGAGGTACCTGGTATTCTCAGCATTTCTCAGGGGCCGCCCACCTCCCTGAATTGCAGTGTTAGCTAATAAATACCTTCAGCTTGGAACTGAGAGCTGTAATTCAGAGCCATTTTCTGCCCCCAGCGTGAACACTGTAAGATGTTACTGCAACTTCCTTTGACTGAACTTTCTTGCCAGTTTGGAATCTTTAAAATCTATCAAACTTCTCCTTTCAAAAGTAAGGTTACTCTTCATCAGAGATGATTTCCTGTGTATGTCCTTAGTTCCTTCAATAGTCAACTGACTTGCTTGAGGATATATATGTAAATGGGATAAAAAAGGGTTTACATATGCAGATGACTATTAAATGTGTAACCTTATGTAACCTGTGTTACATCAAGTAACATGCTAATCTGTTTTGTTTCACTGGACTGTAATTGTGCTACTTAATTCAGTATTTTGAAGTTTTCCTTGGTCTCTGTCTTTAATATGTTGTCAGTTTTTATATCATTCAAGCCAGTTGACATTTAATAGGCCTCATTTCGGATGTCCAGACAAGTCCCTAATGTAGAAACCGGTTTGTTCTTAAGGTTCTTGAGTCAGTCCACGGAAGCCTTCTGACATCCAGCACCACTGAACTGCAGGGCTCTCAGCCGTGCGTGGCTGGCTGGCTGGCTGGCTGGCAAGGGCTGACCTGGACATTTCACCACCTATCGAGTTCTTGCTGTGAGACATGCATTCCAGAGTGGGCACTTGGGATCCTGAGAACACGTTCTTCTCCCCGAGGTGTCCACTTGCTACCATGCAAGATGGAAGTCCAATCTCATTACGACTAGCTAGTTGTAAGGAGAGGGGGAGGGGGAGACATTTGTAGGACATTCCCTGAGTTGGGGAGTGATTAATATTCAAATGTCAACTTTACTTTTATAGACTCTCTCGAAAATATTAAAAGCCTTAAATAAATCTATGCATGCTCTTCTATGTGCTTTTTTTATATCAGTAAATAAGCTTATGCTTGCCAGTTTTATACGCAGTTATGAAGTGTATGAAACTGACTTTTGACAGTATTTTTGCACTGTTTCTTATCTGTTTTTATAAAGTCTTTAGATATTGGTCCTAGTTGTGTATTGTTTTACGTCCTCACTGCCCTTGTCATTGCTGTAAAATGTTTCATATGTGCCTTTACAAATGTGAGATCTTTATTCTAACCTTTTTTGTAAAAGATATCTATTGACTTCCAAATGCAATAAACTTTTTTTTTTTTTTTCCAGAGAAAACAGTTGAGTCTTTTCTGTACTCTGTATGTTTTGCCTTAGTTGAAAGCATCTGCTCACTTTTTGGGTTATTTTCATAGGCAAATGTGCCTGGGAAAAACCTGCTTGTTAACTTCTTTAAAGCCCATTTATTTCTACCCACTTTTCATTCCTGTATAACACGCTGAAGAATTAGTTTGAAATTTCCCAAAGTCATCATTGTTAGAACAAAACCTGAAAGGGGTAATTGCTAAGTAAATGGAGTGTGAAGAGCCTAGAAATGGCGCTTTCTCACTGCTAGTGATAACCCTTATTAAACGCCAAGAATGTGCTGTCCCCACCCCACCGTCATTTACTTACATCCCGATCTGTCGAGGGAGAGAAGACAGGCAGAGGCTGCGATAGAAAACCCAAATTCTCGTTTTTGTCTTTCAAGTTTACTAACAGCATGACTCATCTCTTTAAAAATGGCTTCCCAGGTGGCACAGTGGTACATAATCTGCCCGCCGATGCAGGAGACACAAGAGATGTGGGTTCGATCCCTGGGTTGGGAAGGTCCGCTGGAGGAGGGCATGGCTACCCACTCCAGTATTCTTGCCTGGAGAATCCCATGGACAGAGGAGCCTGGTGGGCTGCAGTCCAGGGGGTTGCAAAGAGCTGGACACGATTGAGCTGGGCAGAGCACAGCCCCGGCCCGTATTTTCAGCCAACTGATCAACTGCCATAGACTCTCACAGGGAGCCCCTGGTGATGAGGGTGGACACTTTTCCTGTTTCTTTGATGAGTAACAGGGCACTATAACCGCTTCAACGACTAACCCACTTTTCAACCCTATTACTGTACAAGGAGTCACTCACCCACAGAGGCGTCCCGGCTTGTTTCACGTCATGAAGATGGGAGGCACCATAAGCCACAAGGGGTGACAGGAGATGCAAGCAAACTTCACTAAACGCACGGGCCATTCTGCGTAGAAGCTGACTGTGGCAACAAGACAGTGATACGTCTTCAAAAGAAAAACGATGTCGTGTTTGAAAAGAAAAGCTAACAGGAGATCCTCAGAGCCTCAGCTCCCCTCCTCTCACAAACACCCCCAAAATCACAACTGTCTGCAGCACCACCACTGATGAGCAAGCTGGAACCCACCAGCAAAGATCTTCTACAACTAAAGACACAAGAGAAGGAACCGCAACGAGAAGGGGCAGCAGGGGCAAACTCGGGACATCATCAAGTGCCACGCTCCCTGGGTGACCCACAAACTGGAAAATAACTCGACTGCAGTGGTTCTCCCACAGGAGTGAGGGCTCTGAGCCTCCCATCAGTCTCTCCCGCCTGGGGGTTCTGCACTAGGAAGATAAGCCCCCAGAGCACTTGGCTTTGAAGGCCCAAGGGACTTAATTTCAGCAGCCCCACAGGACTGGGGGAAACAGTGACTCCACTCTTAAAGGGTGCACGCAAAACCTCTCGCACTTAGGGACCCAGCAAAAAGCAGCAATTTGATAGGAGCCTGGGCGAAACTGACCTGCAGGTCTTGAGAGGCAGGGATGGCTGTGGCTTATCCTGTAGATATAGACACTGGCGGCAGCCATACTGAGGGGCGTTCTACCACGTGGCCACTGGGGCAGGTGCCATCGTGGGATCCTCCCTCCAGCGCATCAGTGCCCAAACTGGGCCCCACCCAACAGCCTGTAGGGGCCAGCGCTGGGCTGCCTCGGGCCAACCAGCTAACTGGGGAAGTGACACAGCCTCATTCATTAGTACACAGGCTGCCTAGAAGCTTCCTGAGTCCGCAGCCACCTCTCAAAACACCTTTAGACGGGCCCTGCCCACCAGGAGTCCAGCATCCACCTCTGTCTGCCAGCAGACAGGCCCCAGCCCTGCTCTAGCCTCTAGACCAGCCTTATTTACCAGGGGGCAGACACCACACCAAAGAAAACCACAATCTTGCAGTGGAATGAGTTCACCCAAAAGAGAGACCAGACCCTACCCTGGAATCAGCCGGTCCCTGACACTGCCCACTAGCAGGGCAACACAAGCTTTCAGACACCCAGACTCCACACCCAACTGTGTCAATAACCGGTCTCCAATGATGGTCTCCAGTAACCAGACCCAGGAACTGGGTCTCCCCTGGTCCTCCCAGCAATCCGACAACAGCTCTGGTATCTCTGAGCCCCGTAACCAAACTCCAGGACCCAGCTCTGCCTACCGATAGGCCAGCACTAAGTCCAGGGCCTGACGTCACCCACCAGGGGGCAGGCAACAGCCCCGGCGGCTTCTGGGCCCTGACACTGCCCACCAGTGAGCCGGCACCACTCCAAGGCCCCCAAGGGTTCCAAGGCCAGCTGCCTCAAGACCAGGCCCCACTAACCAGCAGCATCCATACAAGGCAGGGATGACAACCAACCAAACTAGGGGCCAAACTTACCAGACCACCCACATAGCCCCCCAAAAGAAGGATACATGCAGCTCTTTTAGGGGGAACTTTCGAGCATACAGCTTGGGCAACGAGAGGGGGAGTGTTCTGCTGGGAAACAGAGGACGTCTCCTACAGAGGGCCACTTCTCCAAGGTCGAGAAACGCAACAAAGCTACCACACACATAAAATACAAACAGCAATTCAGACAAAATGAGGTGGCAGAGGAAGATGTTCCAGGCAAAGGAACCAGACAAAGATGCCAGAACTAAGTGAAGTGAAGATAGGCAATCTACCAGCGAAAGTGTTCACGGTAATGACTGTAAAGGACTCGGGGGAAGAATGGATGCACAGAGCAAGTTTTTAACAAAAAATCAGAGAACAAAGAAAACCAGAGATGAGGAACACAATAACCGAAACGAAAAAGACACTAGTTGTTCAGTCACTAAGTCTTGTCTGACTCTTTGTGACCCCATGGACTGCATCACACCAGGCTTCCCTGTCCTTCACAATCTCCCAGAGTTTGCTCAAACTCATGATGTCCGTTGTATCAATGATGCCATCCAACCAGCTCACCTGCTGTCGTCCTCCTCTCTTCCTGCCCTGAGTCTTTCCCAGCATCAGGGTCTTCCAATGAGTCGGCTCTTTGCAGCAGGTGGCCAAAGTATTGAAGCTTCAGCTTCAGCATTAGTCTTTCCAGTGAATATTCAGGGTTGATTTCCTTTGGGATTGACTGGTTTGATCTCGTTTCTGTCCAAGGGACTTTCAAGAATCTTCTCCAGCATCACAGTTCAAAAGCATCAATTTTTCAGTGCTCAGCCTTCTTTATGGTCCAACTCTCACATCCGTACATGACTACTGGAAAAAACCATAGCTTTGACTAGATGGACCTTTGTCCACCTAGTGATGTCTCTGATGTTCCCCCAACCAACAGAGGGGGCTTCCTACGTTACTCAGATGGTAGAGAATCTGCCTGAAATGTGGGAGACCTGGGCTCGATCTCTTGGTTGGGAAGGTCCCCTGGTGGAGGGAATGGCAACCCATTCCAGTATTCTTGCCTGGAGAATTCCACAGAGGAGCCTGGTAAGCTACAGTCCATGGGGTGGCAAAGAATCAAACATGACAGAGCAACTTTCACTTCACCCAACAGAGGAAAACACAAACTTCAAATACTATTATGTTTTTTATTCTCTTTCATCATTCATGTTTGCTCAGAACATTACAGTAGTCGTGAAGGGGAAAATAACTACAGTTTTAAATCTTCGGACACAATCTGTCTGAAGTATAATATATGAAACCATGCCATTATCTCTTGGGGTGGGGGGAAGCATTCAAAACTGAATTTGATATTTTAGGTCAAAGATTAAGATCAATGTCCAAGTAAGCCATGTGCAAGGTTTAAGTGCAAGTCATGTTTTCATTCAGTGAGTTTAGAGAAATGCTGGCGTGATGTGAATGATCTGAAATAGTCAACTCCTTGAAGGTTTCTGCACTAGAATTTAAATAAAAACTAAAATGTCGGCATAGTTTCAGTGGCTTTCAATTTCCTGTTTGATCTCAGAAATGTACGGATGGTCTTTGCCATGAGCTACTTCCATGATGGCGATGGCCTAGGAGAGAGAGGAACAGGGGTTGAGAGTTTGAAGCCAGCCCCCTCTCCCTGCCCTAGGCTGACTTTAATTCAGGCTAGACTTCTCTGCTTGACGGTGCAGGATACTAAGTGGCTGTCAGAGCCTCTGGCTTTCAAAAAAAAAAAAAAAAGGAAAAAGACAAGATTGTCTCATATCTAGTCATCCAGTCTCTACTGTTGAGGAAAACATTCTTCAGTAGCTGAAGAAATGATAGAGAAATGATTTAGGGACAAACCTTTCTGATTTTAGTTCATATCACTAATGCGTAAGACACGACCAAATCATTTTTCCCTTTCGAAAAGTGTATGCTGATGTCTTTTTATGTATTCTTTAAAAAACCTAAAAATAGGCATGAGGAATCCAGAGAGAATATATTTAATAAGATTTCTTTCCAATGAGAGTGTGGTGGCTCCATCCTTCCTAGCTGTGTGACCTTGGGCAATTTACTTAACCACTCTGTGCCTCAGTTTCCTCATCTGTAATAATAAAACAGGAGCAATACCTCCCTCTCAGAGTTGCTGGTATACATCAAGTGTTTAGAACAGTGTCTGGCATATAGGAATGACATAGCCAATGTAATCCATAATAATTTATCTTGCTCTTCTGTGTTCAAAGGTATTATTCACAGATAGAAACACTTAAATCATTCCCATTCCCTCAAACAGGGAATTTTTGACGGCGTGTGACTGTTGAGCAGCCTTCCTTTCTGTTCCTATTCTCTTCCTAGGTCTCAGACCAGCGGGAGTGCAGGTCTTCAGGAACTGTGTGACTTAAATGTCTCTCCTCACTCCCTGCATTCACCTCAGGACATGCGTTCCTTCCTCAGATCCACTCTATCCTTCAGGGATCTGCAATCAGTTTACTTACTCTGCACCTGAGACCTAACTGCTTCATGTTCCTCTAGCCTCACCGAGGCAATAAACGTCGTCTTAGAAAAACCAATTCCGTGGTTCATAACCAGAATATTTCATCCTTAACTCCCACGTCCAGGCTGGGTGGGCCCTGGCACTTCCTTCCACCATGTGGGACTGTATTCCATCTTCCTGTATAGTATACTGGGGAGGTTTGGGGAATCTGGAGGGTTTGGCATCCAGGCCTAGTCCATGACCCTAAGGTGTTTCTCTTAATGGTACAAAGAGACTGTCCCAAAGGTTATAGTTGATCAACTTTGGGCTTCTCCATAAATAATGACTGTCCCAACGATTGTATTTCATCAGCTATTGACATCCGTAGAAAGAGCAATGAGAAGAAAGATGCAGGATAGTGTCTGTGCTTCTGTAAGGAAAGGGGCACAGCCTGGCGCTCTCACCCACTGGGCACAGGGCAGCTGGCAAACACCACGCCCAGAGTCTTGGTTCTCCCTGCGTGTTTGTCCCAGCGTGAGTGGGTAGACTTTGAAGCTTTCAACTTGGAAAGACCCCAGTTTGAATGAGAACCGCACCATGTACCCTCAACAAATTACTTAACCTGCTTGCATCTCAATTTATTCACTGGGAAAGCTTGTCTCATTTTTTTTTTTGAGAATTAAAAGAAAAGGACCACATGAAGGTCCTGGCATGTAACCGGACTCAGTGAACACTGTCAATGATTATTAGGTTCACTTTAAAAAGCATAATTCTCACCCTGAGGGCCTCTCCAGGCCCAAATGCCTTGACTTTACCACAATTGGGCATCATGAATCTATAAACCCTGAAGAGCAGAAATTTGGAGAATTCCTTCACCACAGTCTTCTGACCTATCCTTGGCCTTTTTTTTTTCCCCCTTTTTATCTGTTATAGTGGATCAGAAAAGACATTTTAATAATGCTGGCCTCTTAGCATGGTCATATTCAGCACTTCCAAGGCTTCCCAGGGCACAAGGGCAGTACCCCCTTCACAGCTGTGAGCCTGTAGCCACAATGTGGACGTACCTTTCTCAACAGGAGGGTCAGGACGCAAACTTGCCAAAGGCGCAATTACTTCGTCCCCTGCTGCCTGCAAACCCACCTTTGCCCAATCCTATGGCCAGAGGGTGGCCCACGGCTGGTCATTCTCTGTGGCTCTATCAGTCACCCACGTCCCGCAGGAAGGGAAGTGCAAAGCACTGGGCAGCCCAGTTGCATCACACACGCACCTTCTTCAGGGCTCTCTCCCCAGCCGCTTTGTTCTCCAGGCCCATGTACAGTCTTCCTAGCTTCAGCCACATGGAGGCCACGTTGAGGGAGTACAGAGGGTAGTGCTTACTGGAAAAAGAGAAGACAACAGGCCATCTTGTCACAGCTTCCAAGGGTCCACAGGCCTGACACAGTGAGCCTGTGGCTGCCCAGCTGATGGCTGCACTATCCACAGCAGCCAGGCTCCTGCAGACCCTGGCAGGGGCTGGGCAGACATGGATGGTTCAACCCTGCCTGCTCATTGTGGATGCACTTCCTTTTATGCAGTTTGTGTGCTTCTGAAAAACCAACACAAAATCTATCGGGGAGAGCCTACATAAAGACACAAATAGACACACAATTCAATCCTAGCCTCAGATTTTTGTTTTACGTGCACCTGCTGCAGGCATTGCGAAAAACATCTTTTAAAATAAATTCCTGGGACTTCCTGATGGTCCAGTGGTTAGGAATCTACCTTCCAACACATGGGATGCAGGTTTGATCCCTGGTCGGGGAAGAAACATCCCACATGTCTTGGGGCAGCTAAGCTTGTGTGCCTCAACTAGAGAACCCGCATGCCACAACTACAGAAAGCTTGCACACCGCAATGAAGACCCAGCACAGCAAAAAAAATAAAAAGGTAAATTCCCTCTTTATGAATATGCCGTCACGTTAAAAAGACAGTATCCTTAAAGATACACACACACCAGTGAATCAAGACCTCAGCTTTCTGTCACACTCTATGACGTCATTTGGTTTTAGCAAAATTATAAGCTCTCTAAAGTCATACTTCCTACTTCTTTTCTCCACTGTCCAAGAGAGGGCTTTGTATACAAGAGGTCTTCTCTTTCTGGTTTCAACCGAAGGCTGACTGATAGGCCTGACTAGGAAAGAGCCATCTCCCTATGAAGAGCCCAAGAGGCTTTTGGGGGTGGGGAGGTAGGAGCTGGAGGTGTTTGTTTACAGGCTGGTCTGTTCTACCTGCTGTGTCCTCAAAGTCCACAGGCACATTCACGCTGTATTCCCAGGCATGTGGAATCCCACAGTATCAAATTCTTCCCTGGTAGCTCAGTTGGTAAAGAATCTGCATGCAATGCAGGAGACCCTGGTTGGATTCCTGGGTTGGGGAGATCCCCTGGAGAAGGGAATGGCAACCCTCTCCAGTATTCTTGTCTAGAGAATTCCATAGACAGAGGAGCCTGGTAGGCTGCAGTCCATGGGGTTGCAAAGAGTCAGACACAACTGAGCCACTAAGCATGGCACAGTGACCCAGGGAAGGCAGTGCTGGGCCTCCCCAAAGGGCCTGCCTAAAGCTAATAGACAGAGGAGCATGGCAAGCCCTGCTGGGAGAGCAACCACAAGGCCAGATTCATGCACGTTCTCTCTCCCCGTACAGATCTCAAGGGGGGGAAGTGTGCATGGACTTCCTCACCCATCTCAGGAAGGACAGGCTGTGAGATTATCCCCACAGGGTCAAATTCTGCTTCTAGGACCAGATTTTAGGAGCTGGCTGCCCCGTGGGCTCCCCCTGCTGGCTAATCACGGCACTGTGGGGTAAGTGGAGGGCCAAGTGGTCAGTGGAGATTCAGATTAGACACAGGTTACAGCCCTGATCTTAGAACTTGAAGGAGTACTGAGGACTAAGCAAAAGCACCGGGGTGCCTGACACACAGAGATTTCAGGTGCGATGCCAAGAGACTAGAAGATGCTTGGTCTTGAAGAGACTCTGTGACGTTTAACAGAAATATGTTTAACAAGCACCCCAGTGATCTGATCTAGGTCAGCCTGGCCCTGAAGCAGCTAGTCAGAGCCGCCTCCTGTCACCCACTTTAAGGTTTACTAACCTTCCTAACCCTCTCGACAGGAAACCTTCCCATGATTTACATTCATTATTATTACAGGTTAAAATCCAACTTACTTTAATTAAATCTATGGGAGAATATTAAATAACTGCAACCAGCAGTCCCAGAGTTTCCTTATTTGCAAACTGAGTGAGTGAGTGAAAGTCACTCAGTTGTGTCTGACTCTTTGCGACCCCATGGACTGTATAGCCTTCCAGGCTCCTCTATCATTGAGATTCTCTAGGCAACAATACTGGAGTGGGTTGCCATGCCCTCCTCCAGGGGATCTTCCCAACCTACAGGTCGAACCCAATTCTCCCGCACTGCAGGTGGATTCTTTACCACCTGAGCCGCCAGAGAAGCTGGTGCAAACTGAGGCTGCACTTTTAAAAAAGCAAAAGAAGGAGATGGAAAACAAAAGAGTGTTTCTGAGGCCACCGCTAACCAATTACTCAGAGCCATTTAACTTAAAAGGCACAGCAAGGAGGAGAAACCAGCCGGTGGCTTTTCCACACTGGTCTGAATTAACTCCAGTGAACAGTGCATCCTGGACGGGTCCTAGAAGGGATCCTGCCCCAGCCCTCCCCTCACCCGGTGTCACCTCAACCTGCCTCCCTGGGTGTCTCTTCCGGGTGGTGGAGGGCACAGGCTGGGCCCAGGGGAGGCACCCTGAGCCTGCACCTGCAGATGTCATGGAGAGGAGAGAAAGCTGCTCCTGGCCCGCTCCAACATGGCAGTGTGAAGACTCGGGACGGCCAACGGGCACATTCCAAACCACCCAACTCTACTCCGAGCTACGCTGATGGGAAGAGCCCGTGCAGTCACCTGTAGGGCTGGATGATTTTCTGCCCGTACCGCAGGGCTCCCTCCCAGTCCTGCATGTACAAGCAGACGCCCATGGCCTGGTACATCATGTGCAGCATGTACACGTTAGTGTCCTCGAACACGCAGCTCATCTTCTCCTGGCTGAGCTCGCAGATCTCCAGCAGCTCACTAGGGGGTGCTGTGGAGTCAAGGAACCAACCGGCCTGGCAGTTCACGAGGATGCTTCCCAAGGGCGGAGGGCGGGGAGGGGGGAGAGGGGCGGGGGGAGGGGGGAAAGGGGAGGGGGGAAAGGGGAGGGGGGAAAGGGGAGGGGGGGGGGGGGGCAGCGGAAATGGGGCAAGGAGTTACTGTTTTGCCCACTCCACCCCCAGCTACACCCTCTGAAAAAGTAAATTACAGAAAGGCAAGCAAGTGAAAGGACTCATATTTTTCTGGAAGGAAAAAAAAATCTAGGAAAAACGGAAGACCTCAGCTGTTAAACACAACTAAAGAATTTTAGCCACAGGGAACACAGCCTTCCTTCAGCTGTTAACAATGTTGATTAGAATAAAAAAATTCTTCAATCTTCTGGTTAAATCTAAATCCTCACCCAAGCTGGGAACTTTTGCTAAAGCTCTTAAGGAAGCGTTCTCCAACACAGGAAAGTTCTTTCTTACGCTCAGGAAAAAAAAGTGCCTTTCTTTAATTCCCTTTCACTGGTTTCCTTTCTTCAGTACAAATCTACCCAAGAAAACGCTATAATATGGTGGTTAAAAATATGGATTGTGCTGGCAAACCTGGGGCAAAACCTTGTCCTGCTGAACAGCGTGCCCTGGGCAAATGACCTGCTACATTTAGCCTGTTTCCACCTGTTACACAGCAAAACCCTCAGTAAGGTGCCTTGCCCAAAGGAAGATACTCAATCAGTAAGGGTCTTCAAGGAACTGTTCTCCACTTTTAGAAAATAAAAGCCGTCCAACAGGATGAGCTCCTGAGCAAACTAGTCCAACACAGAAAAATAAGGGCAACGTTGTGAAACACTGACGCAGCTGACTACAGGTCGTGGATGGCCAGTAAGTCTTCACCCTGGCCATCCTTTAATAGGAAACGTCTTGCCTTCAATACTCAGAAACCCACCCTTCTCCTGCTTCCGGTGCCCAGCTCGCCAACGCCCCCTGTAAGACAGGGAAGGTTGCAAAGGATATATTTGTAGTGCTTGGCTCGCCGGAACTCCTCAATGACATTGCGCGCATATCTGACCATGTCGCGGATGGTTTCTGCCTTCGGGGGGTCGTTGAGCTTCCGAATTTCCACCTTGGCCTTATCCTGAGGGAAATGGCCATAGGTTACTTCCCACGGAAAACATACTGATGGGTGAATCTCTCAAATAGCACATTTTCCCACCCAGAGGTACAGGCTTGCCCCTTCTAAGGTTACGAAAGAATGAAAGGGAATCAGGCAGCGGGAAAGTTCGATATTCATTACCTACTCACAGAAAGACAATACTACTCATTTTTGAGGTGCTCCTTATCGAGGCAGGACACCTGCCTCGATGTTTGCTGTGGGCAAATATGTCTTCACACATCTATGAAGTCAAAGGAATAAAATAAGGAGGGGAGGCACTGACAAGGTAACCTGGGCGATGTCCGAGAAGATTCTGTGGAGTCTGGTGAAGAATGGGAAAGCTGGAGAATGCTGTCCACCTCCTAGTGGGTGGACCTCGCTGCTCATCTTTCTGCCTCCCCTCTCTTTGGAGCATCCATTTCTTTTAAAGAAATAGCAATTTGGCGAATCCTTCTCTTATTTGTACAATGTGATGGAAATGTTTTCATCAGCTCTGAGAATCAAGTTGGAACAGAGACCTGGTCTGACTGGATCCCCTGGGCTGTGCTAGTAAAGCAGGTTTAAAGGCTCAAAAACACAAGGAGGAGACGCCCAACTCAGGCAGGGGTGCTCGCTTGGCAGAAAGGTCCGGAGAGAGAGCCGAGTCAGCATCTGTGCTGGGAGAAGGTGCTGACCTTGTCTTTGGTGGTGCACTCCTGGCATTCACAGGTGAAGAAATAAGAATCTCTTAACCGGTCATTCCGATCTTCCGTTGGGTACAGGAGGTCAATGTAGCTGGTAAAAACCTAAAGTGAAAAAATGAAAGCATTAGTTGCTCAGTCATGCCTGGACTCTTTGTGACCCCAAGAACTGCCACCTACCAGGCTCCCCTGTCCATGGAATTCTCCGGGCAAGAACACTGGAGTGGGTTGCCACTTCCTTCTCCAGGACCCAGGGATCGAATCCCGGTCTCCTGCATTGCAGGCAGATTCTTTACCATCTGAGACACCAGAGAAGCCCGATAAAAACCTAAGGGAATCTGAAAAGTTGGTTTGCCACAGGCCAGCTCACGCTGTGTCCTCCCTGTTTGGCTCTGCAGACACTCCTGATGGTGGCTGTGAGGAGGGCCACAGCTCAGCATACAATCTTCACCCTAACACACTGAACTCCTGACTGGCACCGCTAGTGTTGTCCACCTCCTCTTACAGAATCAAAGGGTCGCTAAAGTGGTAAGTTGGAGGATTCAGAGCAGCCCTGCCTCCCTCCTCCGCAGAGAGTGAGCTGGGCTTTGGCCAAGCAGTGGATGCCGTTGTGGAAGGGAAGCAAAGGGCACCATCAGCAAAGAGTCTGCTTGGCCTTGGGATGGGGCCTCTGCTGTCTCCGCTTGGCCTTTGTTAGGCGTCTTTTATCTCACGACCTGGGATGGCTCACATGCACTGCTGGGTGGGTGGTGGGGAAGCATGAACGCGCATATGTGGACACACACACACATACACAGACACACACACACACTTCCCTTTATCCTGCACCAGCTGGCGATGGAGCAGGAAGTCAGATCAGCAGGCTGGGACAGATCAGTGCAGGAGGGCACAGCTCCTAGGCCACCAGCCCGCTGCTGCCTTACCCAGCCAGGCCGGAAAACCTGGAAAAGTCGTACCTTTGGGCTCATCAAGTCCGCCTGTCCTTGCTTTTTCCTAACAGTCTCTATAACTGAGACCTGGAGCATATGGAGGAGGCCGGCATTTAACTGCCCATTATCTACTCATTGGGACAGCACTGGCGGCTCGTCCCACACCATCAGGCAAACGTCTGATGGAACAGATGGGTGTCCCACAGCCGTCACTGTGCCAGTCACCTCGGGTGCTGGCAGGCAGGCCGGGGCGGGGACCCACACGAGCTGGGTGCTCACAGGTGCCCTGAGCTCCCCCCAGCCCGGAGGGCAGAAACGGAGACCCCTGGCTCATCGGACACCCCAGCAAATGGCTTCCTCCCCTTTGAAGGGCAGGTCACCCCCAAAGCAGCAACTCCCCCCACAAATGCGGAGGGTGAATTTCTGATGGGTGACAGCTGCCGCTGCTGCTGCTAAGTCACTTCAGTCGTGTCCGACTCTGTGCGACCTCATAGATGGCAGTCCACCAGGCTCCCCCGTCCCCAGGATTCTCCAGGCAAGAACACTGGAGTGGGTTGCCATTTCCTTCTCCAATGCATGAAAGTGAAAAGTGAAAGAGAAGTCACTCAGTATTGTCCGACCCTCAGCCACCCCATAGACTGCAGCCTTCCAGGCTTCTCCATCCATGGGATTTTCCAGGCAAGAGTACTAGAGTGGGGTGCCATGCAAAATCACAGGAAGGAGGCCTGTCCTGCCCGGTGGCCAGAGCCCACCTCAGCGCTTCAAAATGACTGATGGGCACGGGGTGCAACAGACAGAAGGGCCCAGAAGAGGGCGACAGAGGCCGCTCAGCATCACAGCTCGTGGTCCAGACACAGCCAGGACAGGTGACAACGTGCTCCAGGCAGTCCAGGAGCAGGGGCCTGGGGACTTAGGTTCTGGCTGACGGGCATCGGCTGTTTTAACAAGAGGTTCTGGGGCAGCCTCCACAAGACATTCATAAACTGAGACACCCAGGTCCTCAACAGGGTGCCCCCTGCAGGACGCATTTCCTACAGGACGGCAAGTCTGATCTGTACATGGGACCTGCGGTCCAGTTCAGCTGTGGCTTATTGACCACCACCCAGAGAAATGGAGGCTTTGATCATTTTGCCACACTAATCATATTGAAAAGATTCTAAATATCCAGACATGTAACTTTAAAAAATAGCAGTAGTGTTAGTCACTCAGTCACGTCCATCTCTTTGTGGCCCCATGGACTGTAGCCCAGTCAGGCTCCTTGGTCCATGGAATTCTCCAGGCAAGAATACTGGATTGGGTAGCCATTGCCTTCTCCAGGGGATCTTCCCAACCCAAATTATTTTAAATGAAATGTATTTAAAGTGATTACATTGCCTAAATATTCAAGTGTCTTGTTATAGACATCAGGATTTAAGAACGTATTGTATACATCTGGTCGGAGAAGGCAATGGCACCCCACTCCAGTACTCTTGCTTGAAAAATCCCATGGACAGAGGAGCCTGGTGGGCTGCAGTCCATGGGGTCGCTAAGAGTCGGACACAACTGAGCGACTTCACTTTCACTTTTCACTTTCATGCACTGGCGAAGGAAATGGCAACCCACTCCGGTGTTCTTGCCTGGAGAATCCCAGGGATGGGGGAGCCTGGTGGGCTGCCGCCTATGAGGTCGCACAGAGTCGGACACGACTGAAGTGACTTAACAGCAGCAGCATACACCTGGTAAGGGCTGGTCAGCATTCTCAAGGGGAGACACCTGACGCGGTGGTTGTGGAACCACATGGCACAGGACAGAAGGGAATCGCTGAGCAGGCTCGCCCCCTACCCCGAGGCTGGGGAGGGCAGCTCGTGGTGGCCCTGACCGCAGACTGCCTCTCCCCACCCCATCTGAATTCCATCCCCAGGAAGGGAACTGTCCCAAGGGCAGAGGTGCAGGGGATGTGATGTGAACGCACCATGTGTCATCTGGGGCTGTAACTCATTAGCTACTGCTGGGTTGCTTTGCTCTTTGGGGGGAAGAAAAACAGGCTGAAATTCACGAATCAAAAGTAAACTCCATTATTTGGAAGTGGGAACTCAGAGCCTCTAAGATTTCATTATGGTTATTTTGGCAGTCTCGTTTCTCTATAAATCTCTGTAAATCTTTGTGAGGAACTTTATTCGAATTTAATCTTCCTTGTTCCCCCCCCCCCCCCGCCCCACCCCGCCTTTGGCCACAGCTTCCCAGGTGGCGCTAGTGGTAAAGAACCCACCTGCCAATGCAGGAGATGTAAGAGACATCTAGGTTCAGTCCCTGGGTGGGGAAGATCTCTCGGAGAAGGGCATGGCAACCGACTCCAGTATTCTTGGCAGAGAATGCCATGGACAGAGGAGGCTGGTGGGCTACAGTCCATGGAATCACAAAGAGTCAGACACAACTGAGCAACTAACACTTTCACAGGTGGACACACTGAGCACCCAACGGGAGCGAAAAGTGTGGACTCCACGCCACAGGTCTGATCTTGAACCCGGAGGACCCGAGGATGGTACCCACCGCCACAGCCACCCTCAGCCACACACTCACCTCCTCTCCCGGGTGGATTTCCTGCACAGCTCTGACTTCAGCCAGGGTCCCCTTGTAGGTCACAATGACATTGGGGCAACAACTATGATTCATCAGTGCAACACTGTCAATCAAAAGAGAAAACCCAACATTCTCAGGAGGCAGATGGACTGCTCAGGTAACTCCGTGGCCACTTACTTGCTAAGTTATGGAAACTGTGTTTTTGCAGGACATTAAAAAAAAAAAACAAAAAACTAAGAGCTGGTCTAAGGGGCTATTCTGCATGCATTTATAACAAGATCTAACATCTTAAATTGGAACAATAGTGAAAAGTGAAATCTGCAATGCAAAACAGTGATAGCTAAGCCAAAAACAAAGAAAAAATAAAAACACATAATAAAGAGTGAAAACAACAAATGCCTTCCTGTTAGATGTAGGACTCAAAACTCAACACCCACAGTAAACTGCTCCTCCACCGGAGACTGTGTAAGACAAACAGGCTGTCGTTGCCAAGCAGGTTTTATATCAGAGGATGACTTCTAACATGCTGTCTTCAGATGTTGAGAAATCACCACTGGGGGAGACGCTGGCTTCCTGAGTGAGGGTGTGGGATCCCCCGAGAGACCCGGAGGGGCCCGTCTGACTCTCTGCAACCTCCATCTCCTCATCCGGAAAATTGGGCCATCAGTCGCTCCTGCTGATCGCGGGTCGCTTTACAAGGGACAGTGGGGACAGACAGTCGCCTACGCGAGGGCTTTGAGCTTTCTGGTTACATCAAGGTCAAAGTTCTGAGAACAGAAATTTCTAAACTACAGGGGAAGAGTGCTTGATCTCTGAAAACGCTGCCTTTGAAATCACAATGTTGATATGATTCTCAGCAAAAGGAATTTTTCCCCCCCAATTAAAACTGGAATCTGGGACTCAGAGGGGCACTCAGATCCATGTGTACAGCGGCTCTGGTGGCTGGGGTCACCTGCCTGGACCCTCCACGACCAGAACCCATTCTCCTGTTTGCTCCGTGAAGATCTAAAAAAGCGAGAGGTTGGAAACGGTGCAGAAGAACCACCCCAGGTTGCTGTGTCTGGGGAAGCCACTGCTAGAAGTTTCGATGAAGGGTGGGGCTGGCCTGGGGCCGGACGCGCAGCGGTTTCCTGTCTTGTCTGCGGGAAAGGTCATCTCCACCCTCCTTCCTGGCCCACCTGACTCCCTGGCAAGTCATGCACAGGGAATCAGGCCCTAGGAAATAAACAAATGCCCCAGACACTGTTCTCAACACTTTGTCGTTGGTGTTTAGTCGCTCAGCCATGTCTGACTCTTTGCGACCCCATGGACTGCAGCCTACCAGGCTCCTCTGCCCATGGGATTTCCCAGGCAAGAGTACTGGAGTGGGTTGCCCTTTCCTTTTCCAGGGGATCTTTCTGACCCAGGGATCAAACTCCTGCATTGGCAGGTGGATTCTTTACCTCTGAGCCACCAGGGAAGAAGTATTAAGTAACCAAGCTCAAAATAGACCGCTGGCTATCTTTCTCATGAAGGCAGGGGAGCTGCCTGAAGGCAGAAGACCTGACCTAACTCATGTTCTGGGTGCCGTGTTCTCGTGGCAGCCGCTGGGGTGAAGCCTCAAACACCACCATGCTGAGCCTGGTTTTCACTCTTTCAGATACAAGACGAGACATTCTAGGGCTCGTTTCAGGGCTGAAGTAGTCAACGCAAGCCGTCTAAAGAGGTCTAGTCACCTTTCTCTGTTCTCCTTCCTCTTCTCAAGGGCAAAAGTCCTAAAGAACCTCTCCTGAAACCATTTCTTCCCTCCCTGTCGGAAATCTAAATGCAGACAATTTTGGCCATAGAAACAGTAATATGACGGGAATACACTGTTCGTTTCTCTGGTTCGAGAAAGCCTGTGTAGCTTCTCAAGAGACATGCCCCTAACAGAGTTTTCTCTTTTGGACCCATATGATGCATGGAGCTGGGTATGACAGATGTGTAGGCTTCAGGTGCCATCCATGGCCAATGCGTGGGTGTTAAGGGTTTCCTGCAACTGCTCCAACCTAGAGGCAGAGGTGCCTGTAGTTTATATTAAGCAACATCACTCTAGACCAAACTAATCTCCAGTGTGGATGGACTCAGATAGGGGGTGCTGGAAGCTCTCCTTTGTTCCATCTGTGAAGCCAGGGCTTGATGTTTGGGACTGATGTATCAGGAGACTATCCTGTCCTTTAAACAGATAACGGCAAAGCCATGCTTGGCAGAGCTGTAACGTTAAAGTCAGAGCTGTAACGATTTCCACTGGTCAACTGACTGGCCTTTCTTGAATTACTTGTATATTCCTGAGGTTAAGAAAAATCCTATAGGTCTGTGAAATTTATCCCTAGTTCACTACTTTAGCATACTGTCCCTCCAAAATGTGCTGTTTCTATACTGGTATATTTCAAAAAAGGACAGATAGGGAAGGAGCTTATATAGTCCCTACGTACGTCTACAGTCAATTCCCAGCAATTAATGTTTTCCTTTGAGTGAAAGAAACCCAAAGATTTCCAGAACCACAGCTATGCAAAAAAGCAAATTTCTCAGCAGGACCTGGGTTGTTTCTTCTATGCGCACTCTGAAATATTCTTTAATAACAGCTCTCTACCTAGCAGGACTTAACAAGCAACTGTTCTCTTAACTACTACCTTCAGATCCTTAAATGCAGGGGAAATATTTTGAAATCTGGCAGAATTAAAAAGGGGATTTAATTCACTCAGAGTTTCATGTCTGCCACATGCAGCTAGGGAGGTTATTGGAAATTTTAAAAAAAAAATCAGTGTTAAATAAGTAATAAGGAAAGAGATGAAGTCACACTCAGCCTACTCAGGAAATATTGCTGATCCCAAATGAGAAAGTTCTTCATCTTCGATTGTGAAGCCATTACAGTTAACCTGCGGTGAGAAAGGGGAGAGAGAGAAAGGGGGAAAAATGAGCTAAAGCTTCTTTCTGGATAGAAATCACCTCTTTAGCTGGGAAGACGTTTGGTTTAGTGATCGGAACACCTCTTTTGAACAAGGTATCCTACGTTCAGACACTACTTACCGAGCGGTCTCACGTGTAAACAGATACAAGCTGAACTGTCAAGTCTGAAGCATCTAGTCCAGCCCACCTGCCCGTGGTGGCGGAAGGTCACAAAGCACCACTAAGGCTCCAAGGACTCAAGTCTGCAGAGCTGCATGGGAGCCCGGACATGTCACTCTAACCCCAGTTCTGCCCCAGGTCTGGAGTGGGATCTCAAGCCCGTCACTGTGTCCCTTCTGTGCTCAGTCTTCTTCTGCTAAAAAAAGAAGCCACTTGATCTGGTACCTCGCTCATAAGGTGAGGTGGTACATCTGACAGGCTTTACACAGCTAATCTAACTGCTGTCCATCCCCTTGAGAGGCAGGGAGACCAAGACCCTGAAGCTAGGGCGCTGCGAATGTCCCTTCCTGCCTCAGACACATCAACCACTGGCCACCTACTCATCTGTGGCAGGAAGTATTACCCTGAAAATCACCAAGGGCAGCTCTCAGCATCCCAGAAGTCAAGCTTAGAGCTGGTGGGCTGAAGATGAAGACTATACATCTCCAACTTTAGGCTGTTCCATAAACTCACTCTTTGCACATTCACCGAGGAAACCTTATATGCTGGGCGCTCTGCAGAGAAGGAAGACCAGGCCAAATCTGCACCCTCCAGGAACACCCAGGCCACTGGGAGACAGCTCAGTGAGGGTTTTTCATTTGTACCTACAACTTCACAGCTGGAAGGGAACTCTGTCCCTTTACTTCTCAGATGATGAAACTAAGGTCAGAGAAGGGCAGTGACTCGACCAAAGCCAGCAGCAAAGGTTGAGAGCCCACCTCTTCCCGTGCTGCTAAGAGGCTGTCTGTGAAGCATGCATGCTGAACAATTCCACCCCGTGAGCTGCAGTCAGGCTCTTCCCCATCAGACACACAGCACGGCTGTGTTTCAGGCCAAGGGATGAGCTTTGTGAAACACTACTTTGCTGAGCGCTTAGTCCAGACTACCCACTGGGCTGGGTGCTGCACATTGACCCTCCCTCAAATCTACAATACTATCCCATTTTACAGATGGGGAAATTGAGGCCCAGGGAGGTCAATGATTAAGTAATGCAAGGCCATATAAGTAGCAAGTGGCAGAAAAGGAGTCAAAAGTCAAACTAGGCATTCTAATAGTGAGGCTGTCAGAAACACAAGTGTGTCTTTTCACCATACCATGCTTCTTCTAAAATTGTTCTGATCTCTGATTCTTCTGGTTGTAATTTTACTTAAAAGCAAAGGGCCTGTGTCAAAGGCTTGGAAATCTTGGTACATAGAGAAGTAAAGAATCCGATGGGTTTGACTTACAGCTTTAACCATTCGATACATTTACAACCAGTATTTACGATTTTCAACGCAAAAAGAGATGACTGCAGTGAGTAAAACAATATACAGTCTTTGGAATCCTGAGGTGTCAGGCATTTTTATGTAGAAAACACAGCATACTGTGTTTTGTGTGGGCCTCAGGTACTCTAACCTCTTCTGTCATCAGGACATTCACCAACCATCATTCACCAGGGACCACCAACCAACATCGGGTTAAGAGTAAATCAGGATTTTCATTCATTCAGCTAAATTTACTGAGGCCTGAACTATGCGTCCTGCACCTGACCAGGTACTGAGGGATCTATACGCAGTCTCGGATTGGGATACTAACATGCCTCGGCCGTGTCTGGTTCCCATAGGACAACAACAAATTTTGCAAAGTGGAAGAAGGCGTGTAAGAATGTAGCAATTTTCACAATGGATCTCTGGACTGACAGCTCCTGACTAGCTCTGAAGGGTGAGGGCCCCAGACATGCGCCTTTGCTTTGTAATCTCTTCCTCTGTAAGGACCGTTTGTAATTCCAAATTCCTTCCGGCTTGATGTTCACGCCCACGGGCCCCTTTATTCCCTTTCCCTGTCCTCTTACTGTGAGGGAGAGTGCGTTTCCACCACAAAGAAAGACTCCTGTGAACGCAGGTGTCATCGGGGAGCTGGCGGTGAGGTTCAAGCCTAATCGCCTAGCAATTTGCTTGCGAGCCTTCCCTCCCTTCTGAAAGATCCCTAGGGAAGAAAAGTGAACTTGCCTGTTAAGAAAGATGCATAGGCCATCGTCTTTTTTTTTTTTTTTTCCGAGTCAAATCAGGCGTAAGTGCCTTGCTGAAGCTATTCTCATAATTAGCATTTAGACTAGATGTAGGCTGCACACCAAAAAAACATTTCCCAACCATGCATATGCTCCTGGTGATTAAAATGCGCCTCGGTGCTGTCGAAGGAGCGCAGTCACCTTCTGCTGCCAGCTGCTGCTGGGCCACGAGTTAACCCACAACAGCCTCCCACGAACCAGACAGGAAAGGGCTCCAAGGCCAGAGGGGAGGACATGCGGGGGGCAGGGGGAGGGCGCTGAGCAGCAGGGCCAGAGGGGCTGGGGCTGGGACAGCGCTTTCCACCTGCGCTTCAGAGTTTTCTTTGGGGATACCGAATGTCCCCTTTCAAATTTGTATGTGAGAAAAGGCATGAAGGTGCGTGTGTATGTACATCGGTGTGTATGTGCACCGTCTCAGAGTGGATATTATGATTTGATTAATATGAAAGTCAAAGTCACTCAGTCGTCGCTGACTCTTTGCGACCCCATGGACTGTATAGTCCATGGAATTCTCCAGGTCAGAATACTGGGGCGGGTAGTCTTTCCCTTCTCCAGGGAATGATATCTCCATTAATTATATTGATTAATATAAAGCCTTTGAAAAAACTACTTACCTATATTTACATATGTGTGTGCGTGTGTCTGTATCTATCCCCTGAATACTCTAAGTCAGTCCAAATTTCAAGGACTCTGAGTGACTTTCAGCACAAATTTAACAGTTCTATTTTTGACAACAAAGGTCCATCTAGTCAAAACTATGGTTTTTCCAGTGGTCATGTATGGATGTGAGAGTTGGACTGTAAAGAAGGCTGAGCACTGAAGAACTGATGCTTTGGAACTGTGGTGTTGGAGAAGATTCTTGAGAGTCCCTTGGACTGCAAGGAGATCCAGCCAGTCCATACTAAAGGAAATCTGTCCTGAATATTCATTGGAAGGTCTGATGCTGAAGCTGAAACTCCATTACTTTGGATACCTGATGCGAAGAACTGACTCATTTGAAAAGACCCTGATGCTGGAAAAGATTGAAGGCGGGAGGAGAAGAGGACGACAGAGGACGAGATGGTTGGATGGCATCACTGACTCGATGGACATAGTTTGAGCAAGTTCCGGGAGTTGGTGATGGACAGGGAAGCTCGGCATGCCGCAGTCCATGGGATCGCAAAGAGTCGGACACAACTGAGCGACTGAACTGAACTGATTTGTGACATCAACTGCCTTGATTTTTGGTAAGTATGGTCCCATATCTACAATGTCAACACTGAGAAGGCCCATCAGCATGCACCACTCTGTTGCTGGAAGTGAAAAGATACCTTATGTTTACTTCATCACTCTTTCTTTCTCACAAAACCATGCCTCATCTAATCCAGAAAAGTCATATATCCAAGTTTTTCTAAAAATGTAATAGGAGAAGTCAATTCCTCCACTGTGTACTGTTACCCAAATCCATTGCCTTAGCATGGGTAGGGAAATACGCTGTAATCCCAGGATAATATAATGAAATCAGGAAGGTTTTTCATTATGTCTAATTTAACACCCATGACTTGAACCCATTTTCTCTTTTACTGAGAACAGCATTTTTTTCTGATTATGACAGTCATATAACAAAAAAAACCCCACATAAACATAAAGTCTATTAAGGAACTCATCAAACTGTTCTCACTAGTTCTCACTGGGGGATGAAGTAGGTCAGTGAAGTGGTGAAGACTCACCTCTTTCCTTATAGGAGCAATTTTTAAAGTGGGAGAACTATGGGTGCTTTTCATCTTCTCTTCTTTTCACTATTTTCTTAAGTTACAATACTCACTGTAGAAAATCCAGAAAAATCACCCCCAAAAAAGTAAAAAGTTTCCACGACTCATGAGATAACTAATGGTGAACTTCCATTTAAGCTTTTTTTTTAACCAAAGTAAATTTTCATATTACATATTTTTCCCCGGCTTTTACACTTGACGTTATGTCATCAGCGTTTCACATATCTTTGCTCTTTGAAATATAATTTATAAAGGCTATATAAACTTTAATTGACAATCTAAGCCATGATTTACCTAATGACTACTGCTGACCATTTATAACATGTATTTCCTTTGCCTTTTTCCCCTTTCTTTTTGGTTTCATGTTTTTTAAAAAGAACCACACAGCAAACAATTTGCATGTCAATTTTTGTCCATAATTTCTGACTACTTCTTAGGATAGAGTCCTAAAAATGGAATTAGTGACTCAAAGAGTACCGAGGTGATGCTGACTCTCTTCTAAGACGACAGTGTGTAAGTACCCACCCGAGCTTTTTCTCCTGTCTAGACACTGAAGGCAGGGGAGTGTAGCGACTTGCGCCCACAAAACAGTATTCCAGTGTTTCTCCCTCTGCGAAGGTCACCTTCAACTACACATTCGGCTTGTAGGGGAAAACACAAGCGTATGTTAGGGAGAGAAATCTGATCTGGTGAGTCAGGCCAGGAAGAGCCACCCTCACAGAAACAGGAGGAAGGATGCGGCCACACGCGTCCAGCCCAGGGTGCTGACCACATTGTCTTCTCCTGTCCTGGCCAAGTCCAGCCAAGCCTCAGCCTTTCCAAAAGGTTGGTCGTCAGTTCCTTGATGCATTTAAGTGGCTCTTGTCTAGAAGTCTAATTTTTTTTTTTTTAATCCTATCTGATTTTGGTAAATCTAGGCTTCTAGTCTACACAGGATTACTTAGCAATCATCGGGAAAGACCTACTGTACCTAGACCCACTCAGGCTCCTCTCTGTGATGTCTGTCCTTCCTGGCCATCTGTATTTGCCTCTGCTTTATCAACACAGTGTTGGTAAGAGTAAAAAAAGAAAGAATAAAGAAAAACAAAAACCTACAATCCACTACTGTCAGACGGGAAGGTTTAAGAGAAGAGTAAAATTGAATGTAGGAATCTCAAATGGTCTTTCCATCCAAAGGTGTTGCAGTCTCCCACAGTTCTGGGACCCTGGCAACTCTGTTTGCATAAACTCTTTCTGCAGCAAGAGGCACAGGGAGGGTGGATTTCCTACGCTCCACCATCGGTGAGGGCCAGCACAGACAGGACCCTGATCTGCTCAAGGTCAGTTTAGGCAAAACATGGACCAAGATGTCAAGAACTGTATCAGGTAGGCATCATTCTGCTTTCATTCATCTTCACCAGCTATGTGCTGGGAGAGGGACACTGGCAGGGAAAGGCTAAACTAAGTGTCGCCTGACACTCGCGTGCTTACCTGGGCAAAGAGCACTACTAGGCTATCGTTGTCGGGGAACTCAAGGTGCTTGGAGTAAAAGTGATGGAGAGCAGCAATGTCACTCTGAATCAAATCCCTCTTCTCATTGTCTAATTTATCCAGATCTGTGGATAAACAAACCATTATTCAGCACGTAGAAAACTCTGGATCTCTAGCTATACATCCTTTCAGTACTATCAACGGCATAGAGAGAAAGAAAAAAAAAAAAAAAAAAACACGTGGAGCCCCCAGGAAATATTATCCCTCCTCCCTTGGTCTAACTAATAAGCCCTAGGGCAAAAAGAGCATGCCATTTCTTCCTTCTCTTCCTCTGACAAATGGAAGTCACTCAGGACAGGGAATTTCAACTGACCATTAACAGTGAGGTCAGGAATAGTGGCAGTGACTGATAACCAGCCTTGGTCTAGTCAAGGGTCCCCCAATTGGCCCCAGAGTCTGTATCATGATGGAGAAAGTGGACAGCCCCTGATTTAATGCCTCCAGTAAGGACATCAGCTGTGTACAGGACTGCAATTCAGCAAAGATCCAAAAAATATTCAACATGCCAGGAGAGCCAGCAAGAGATAGCTCAGGATGTAATAATTTATCCTGCAAGTTCGCACTTCCCCTTAATTATTTCCTAGCAATCCTGTCAACTGAGGGGGCGGGGGGAAGTTATAGTCCATTTTCCAAAACAGCACACAAGTCAAAATAAAAACTGATAACTATAAAATCCCCACCACCACAAAGAACCCAGCTATCCCTTCCTTCTTTCAATCCTGTCTAATCCACAGAAAACATGTGGCTGAAATAATTCCTCAGCCAGTCACAGACAGACTTACGTGACTCAAACTCCTTCACGGCTAACAATTTCTCTGAAGGTGTTCTCTCTGGGTGGATTTTCTAGTAATTGGGGAAGAAATCACACAGTTACAGACGGCAACAACTTGTGCAAAAAACAGTGCTTTCACGCTTACATCAACATGAAGAAAAAAGCAACGGTTCTAAATGAAGTAAAGAGGAAGCCAAGGATTCTGCCATTTGGGCTCTGAGAGCATTTGCCCAACGTCCAAACCCAAAGGACTCTTTTGAAAAGCTTTTAAAAGCATCGGCTGCGTTCCTAACACCCTGATAATGCTATGCACACAGTAGGCTCAAAAATGCTTGTTATGGGAAAGAACAGTGGCTAGAAAACAACTTTTTAGGGCCCCGACTTAAAAGGACCGAGTCTACAGATGAGCCATCCCATTTATTATCTCTCCTTCTAAAAAGGAACAAAATCAACACCCCCCCATCCATTTTACACTTTCTTTAAGCATAGGCTAAAATGATCTCAAATTCCTGCGTTTCAAAAAGAACACTTTCGGTTGTATCCGTGAGCCGAGATTCACTTGAAACGTGTTGCCGGCTTTGTTCTAGACACCCCAAGAGGAGCTGACAATAGTAAATCCGCCAGGCTTTGAGAACATGAATAAACTTGGTGTTGACAAGAGTTCAAACGCAGAGCTCAAGAGCCGGCCCAAGGCCGTGTCTTTGTAATCGGGCTATTCAGCTTGAGGATACAGGTGGTCCACCCAGGCGTGCTCACCTCCCTAGTTAACATGTTACGCTTCCCCTCGGTAGTTGGGTAGCCTGTCCCCCTCCTGAAACCTTTGCAAGTGACTAGAATACAAATGGTCTGTTTTTTTAATCATTAAGTCCTACAGAGATAAAAAGATGGCCAGGTAACTTTTCATTTAATAGACTATTAGTGGTAGCAGTAATTATAATAACAGTTGAATGAAACTGGTATAAACTCATCATAGCTTTCAGACTACCCTCCTGGGGCCAAAACATTTCAATAGTTCTTTTTTGGAGTGGAAATCTTCCCATTCATAGGATCCATTTCTATAAGATTAGTAAGTCATTTTGCCTGGGAAAACTTTTCATTCAGAAAAGGGCACCAGCTCCTTCTGAATTCTTAACCACCACACTTTCAATAATGTCAGGAGATGGGGCCTGGGGAGAACCAGGAGACTGGTCACTCAATCCTGGCAAGGTGCTTACGGATTGAATCTGATGGCTTATTTACCCTGACACCTTGGTGGCTCAGACGGTAAAGAATCTGCCTGCAATGCGTGAGACCCAGGTTCGATTCCTGAGTCAGGAAGATCCCTTCAAGAAGGAAACGGCAACCCACTCCAGTACTCTTGCCTGGAGAATCCCAGGGACAGAGGAGCCTGGTGGGACTACAGTCCATGTGGTCGCAAAGAGTCGGACACGACTGAGCAACTAACGCACACCCACATACACTCACCCAGTCACACCATTTTCTCCTACCCTTTTCTTCCGACCAAGTACTTGGCCTGTATTTAAAGACAACTGTGAGCAAGGAACCAAAAGTTAACCTCCTCCAGCGAAAACAATTCTGACTTTTCGTTCCCACTCTAAAGGCCAGCCTTGAGTGCCTCTGGTTACCCTGAGCGGGCGAAGTGGCATTTCATCAAGCACCTGACCCAGGCTGAACATAACGAAACTATGACCTCAGAGGTTCAAAATGTTCTACTTCTGTTTACGAGGTCGAGGAGCCTAACTTGGTCTGGGGACAGATTTGAGTCGACCATTATGATCACGTTTGGTTTCGATCAAAAAAAAAAGAAAACAAAAGTTTTTAAATGGAGGGAGGTGTGGTAAGGGAAGACAGAAGGGGCAGATGAAATTTCAGCTTTAAGATTTCCAGTACAGAGGCCCTGCCCGCAGCTTATCACTGGCAAGCAGCTCTGTGGACATTCGCCTTTCAAGCTCCGTGCAGCCCATTTCACCGTCACAAGGACACATCTTGTGGCATTTTCCTCCCCTCCATTTAAGCTGGTCCTGTCAAGATCAGGTGTCTTATTATCATGCAATCAGTACGGGACTGAGCCAAAAAGGGGTCAGGACAGCCAGCCCTGGCTTCATCTTTGGAGGAAACTGTTGATGGCCACATCGTTCCCACCCCACCTCCCCGGCCTTGATTTTTACTTTTCCACTCCTCTTGTTTCTCTCCCAGCAGGTGCCATGCTGGTTATCTCACCCCATTCCCTGCCCGCCGAGGCAGGACAAGTATGGAGACAGGGAAGAGCAGGAGCCAGCCCAGGACGGGGGGTGAGGGGAGGTGGCAGCAGGGGTGCATGCTGTAAGAGAAGGAAAGAGGGGACCTCCCAAAGCTTTGAAGGCCAGTCTGGTTCCCTAGGACGCTCTCATTACTGTCACTCAGGTTTTCATGCCCTGAGAGGCCGTATTTTTCTATGCAAACCTGTCTCATATAAAAGCTCAGAACTTAGCAGCGGCTATGTTCCCGGCCGGGGATGAGTGACATCCTAGGTGCACAAGGCAGACAAGCCAGCTCACTCCTGGAGCCTTGCACTCATCTCTGTCCATAGGAACGTGACGGGAAATGCGGTCCCAGAATGCTGAGCGAGAGATGATCACCACGGGTCACTCACTCATCTTTCTGACCTCAGAGTAAAAAAATAAAACACACTTGAACCTGTTCCCAATTCCTCACCTGTTTGGCCAGAATCCTTGCTGTCAACCTTACAGTCTCGGAGGGATTCCAATTTTCCCCAAAAACAACCATGGGAGAACATTCCAGCTTGTGCATGGGCCAATCTTCTCTCTGGGAAAGTTAAAAAAAAATATATCACACACACACATGTGCATGCACGCACACACACACACACACACACACACACAGACACGGCAATAAAGTTCGAAACAAGAGGATGCAGCAAGTTCTCCTAGTTGAGGTCAAGTGAAATATGTTTCCTTTTGGAAAACACGACGGTGCTCACAAAAGTTAGAGACGAAAACATCCTTTAAGATAGACGTGGCTGTATGACCTTGACTCAGGCCTGGCTGAGCTTGCTGGCAAGAGAAAATCTGCTTTGTGTGGTTTCCTCAAGCATCTCACGCCCCTCACTATTCCGAACACCACGCACACCTTTGCATTATCTGTGGACGCTGTCATGCCAGTCACGGGGTGAGTGACTTGGGTATCAGCTGTTGGTCTGGCTCTGCTCCCTACGGTTCTGGTCTGGTTCTGTTCTCACATGAGGGCAAATAACTGAGAAGTGACATCCACAGCACCTCATCCTCTTCTATGGGTGATAAAATCCTACCAGAGACGAGGGCTTGATCAAGGACCCGTGAAAAGTCTGGCCAGGGCAACTCTCGGGAATATTTAGGACACAGACTCCCTGAAAAGTCACTGGATAAAAGAGGAAAACTGGACGCCTTTCTAACACCGGTCTCAATGCTTTTTGCCCCAGGCTGCGGGGTGAAGGGCATGTGCTCACTCCTCGAAGGGTGGAGATGCCCCTTTCGCGACGGGAAGACTGGGGAAGGAGGAGGGTGGGGTGCTGGGGAGGAATGCACTGAGGACCGGGGCGTAAAGGACGATGCTGGTGCTGGTAACAGGGTCAGCGGGGGATGGCTGGGAACTGGCTGAGCCACTCAGGCTCTGATAAAAACCAGCTGTGGTGGTGCGATGGGCTTGGCCGTGGGAGCGGACTCAGTGGAAGTCTGCAGACACTCCTTGCTGCAACGGAACTGGGTACCATTGTGGGCTTCCCTCTGCCTCTCCTGCCTCAGAAAGGGGCAAGTCTGACTTTTCCAATGCTCAGGCCAGAAACCTGGAGACTTCCTGGCCGCCTCTCTCTCCCCCACACTCCATGTTCACCTTTCCAGTGAATCCATCCTGTCTGCCTGCAGAATACACTCAGCCTCTGATCATTTCCCACCCGCACCTTCCTCACTGGGTGGCAGACCCTACACCTACGCCGTGACGGCTCCCTCTGCCTCCTACCTGGACACCTGCTTCTGCCCCCTCCACCCCCCACCCCACCCCTAGCTCCGCTCCAGAGAGCAACCGGAGTAATCGATTCTGAAAAACACAACTCAGATCCTGCATTCACGGCTCAGCATGCTTTAATGGCTTCTCCCCTCGGAGCAAAAGGCCAGGCTGTAATGATGACTCACGAGGCCACACGTGGTAGGAGCTGACTCTCTGCTACTCTGAGCTCATCACCCCCACCACGCTCCCCTACCTCACTCCACCCGGCCACCATGTCTCTTCGCTGCTCCCTGGAGCGACCACGCTTGCTCCTGCCTTGAGAGCTTTGGCACTTGCTGCATTTCCTGGAGAGATACCTCTTCCCCAGACGTCCTGTTGGCTCCCTCCCTCCTCCATGTCTCTGCTCTGATGCCCCTTTTCAAGGTACCCTCCCCAAACCAGTGCTCTCCCCCCACCACTCTCCCTTTTCCTTGCTTTATGTGTCTACCTGACATATTTATTACACACTGATTAGATGTTTGGTTTACTACGTTTTCCCCCCTGCCCCCACTATTCATCTGCCCAGAACCTAGAACTGTGCCTGACAGTCACTAAGCACTCAATAAAGTTGTTGAATGAATGACGATGTCTCCCTCCCCACGGCCAAGAAGGAAAGACACACTGTCACTTAATGATTTAATGCAGCCCCCGTGGCACAGACCCTGGGCTCAAGCACTTGCCAAGGTGTTCTGCAGAGTTAAATAACAGCATGCCGAATATAACCAAGAGCAAGAAGAGACAGAAATGACAAGATATACACAAGGGAGAAGAGGATCTGTTTTTAGCCAAAGCCTAAAACGAGAGCTCGGTGATGAAGCAACGAGGTAGGAACAGGTAGGTTCAGCTCCCAGCAGACAAACCGACTCCGCACACAAATGCAAAGCAAAAAGGGAAAGACAACAAGGGCTTCTGGCCCTGGGGCATCCGAAGGAAGTGAAGAACGCTAGTGGGGGACAGACGGGCAACTGACGCCTATGAACACACACAGGAATTTCACTGTGACCCTAGCTGTGCTAAGAAAAGGTGTTTGCATGGCCTTAAACATGCTAGTTTCCTGAAGTATACATGGTGTCTTTGGCGTTTAACAACGAGCTTCGGTGAGAAAAAAGTTTAACATTTCTTAATATGACTTATGTGTTTTTAATACAATTTAATTAATACGAATATAAATAAATAAATACGAACACACAATGCTGACATCTATTGATGTTAATGTCCTCCAGGGAAGAGAACCTCACTACAGCGCACGCTGTGGGGGAGAGCAGAGCTCTATTTAGCAAGAGGAGACTGGCCTGGGGCTCGGGGAGACCTGCATTCTCACCCCACCCTCCAGCGAAGCAGCTATGTCACACCAGACAGTCCTCTTAATCCCTCTGCCTGTGTATCCTCGGCTGTAAATAACATGATCCCTAAGTTACTTAGCAGGTCTGGAATTCCGAGTCTACGATTGTATGCCTTCCAACAGTGATAATCAGACACAAAGCTTGAAGCCTACCATTATCAGGCATTCATGCAACCACAAAGGGTCGTTGTGAGGATCCAATAAACAAGCTAACCCACAAGAAGCACTCAGACCAGTGCCTGGCACACAACGTGCTCTCAACAAATGCTGGTAATTGTTCATGTCCTGGTTCCTTCATTCATTCAATAAGCCCTTGATGACCCCAGAGGCAGGGATGGGAGATGGAGTCTTTGACTTCAAGTCGTTTATGACTGTATCCGAACACAAAGAAAAGCAAGAGCACCTAGAATGTAATGAAGACCCACACAGAGCAGTGAAATCAGAGAGCTGGGTAAATTCAAGGACCGGCAGCATTATGCTAAGTTTCATCAGGGGAAATTTGTCAGCTAGTAAGAAGTTTTCCTTTTCTGTCAGATGGTGGAAATGTCAGAGACATACCAAAGTGGCACTACTTGGCTTCCAGTTTTCCTTCAAAATTTAAGCTGTTACTCTTTTAATGGTTGCAATCTTTATAAAACTTTATGAAAATTCAGATGGATCCCATTTTCTAGGAAAGTAATATATTATAAACAAATGCATAGGGAAGATTCAGAAAGACACATGCCAAAGTGTTACTAGCGGTTTTCTCTGGAAGGATAAAATTATGAAGTATGGATACTCTTTCTGTTCCTCTTTCAGTCTGAAACTTCTGATTTTTCTATAATGAGCACAGATGATTCATGCAATAAATTTAAACAATTAAATCTATGTAAAAAGTATGAGAGGGAATTTTTTTGACACCCTTTTAAACTTCTAGTTCATTTTCAGCCACTGTAACCACAGCTCTGCATGACTTTCCTTTTTGTGCGTGTGTGGACCGAAATGCTTAAAGATGCATAAAGAGTTGAAAAATTGTCTCATGGTACACCAGCACTTCCAACGCTGGAAGAAAAGAGTGATTGTTATGTCAGCCAGTTTTCTGCTGAGCAAATGATATATTGTCTCCCTGTATAAGGAGACTGGATTTTTATTGTGAAATCCCCTTTTCTAACTCCTGCATTTGGTGTTACTCTTGTTCTAAAGGGGCTTTCAATTTAGACCATAATTTCAGGGGAGCTATTTCAAATCCTGAAAGATGATGCTGTGAAAGTGTTGCACTCAATATGTCAGCAAATTTGGAAAACTCAGCAGTGGCCACAGGACTGGAAAAGGTCAGTTTTCATTCCAATCCCAAAGAAAGGCAATGCTAAAGAATGCTCAAACTACCACACAATTGCTCTCATCTCACACGCTAGTAAAGTAATACTCAAAATTCTCCAAGACAGGCTTCAGCAATATGTGAACCGTGAACTTTCAGATGTTCAAGCTGGTTTTAGAAAAGGCAGAGGAACCAGAGATCAAATTGCCAACATCCGCTGGATCATCGAAAAAGCAAGAGAGTTCCAGAAAAACATCTATTTCTGCTTTCTTGACTATGCCAAAGTCTTTGACTGTGTGGATCACAATAAACTGGAAAATTCTGAAAGAGACGGGAATACCAGACCACCTGACTTGCCTCTTGAGAAACCTGTATGCAGGTCAGGAAGCAACAGTCAGAACTGGACACGGAACAACAGACTGGTTCCAAATAGGAAAAGGAGTACATCAAGGCCGTATATTGTCACCCTGCTTATTTAACTTATATGCAGAGTACATGAGAAATGCTGGGTTGGAGGAAGCATAACCTGGAATCAAGATTGCCAGGAGAAATATCAATAATCTCAGATATGCAGATGACACCACCCTTATGGCAGAAAGTGAAGAACTAAAGAGCCTCTTGATGAAAGTGAAAGAGGAGAGTGAAAAAGTTGGCTTAAAGCTCAACATTCAGAAAACGAAGATCATGGCCTCTGGTCCCATCACTTCATGGGAAATAGATGGGGAAACAGTGGAAACAGTGGCTGACTTTATTTTTCTTGGCTCCAAAACCACTGCAGATGGTGACTGCAGCCATGAAATTAAAGACACTTACTCCTTGGAAGGAAAGTTATGAGCAACCTAGACAGCATATTAAAAAGCAGAGACATTACTTTGTCAACAAAGGTCTGTCTAGTCAAGGCTACAGTTTTTCCAGTGGTCATGTATGGATGTGACAGTTGGACTACAAAGAAAGCTGAGCGCCGAAGAATTGGTGCTTTTGAACTGTGGTGTTGGAGAAGACTCTTGAGGGTCCCTTGAACTGCAAGGAGATCCAACCAGTCCATCCTAAAGTAGATCAGTCCTGGGTGTTCATTGGAAGGACTGATGTTGAAGCTGAAACTCCAACATTTTGGCCACCTGATGCGAAGAGCTGACTCTTTTGAAAAGACCCTGATGCTGGGAAAGATTGAGGGCAGGAGGAGAAGGGGACAACAGAGGATAAGATGGTTGGATGGCATCACCGACTCAATGGACATGGGTTTGGGTAGACTCTGGGAGTTGGTGATGGACAGGCAGGCCTGGCGTGCTACGGTTCATGGGGTTGCAAAGAGTCGGACATGACTGAGCGACTGAACTGAACTTATTTATATACATGCCTGTGTGATTTCCTGAAAAGCAGAGTAGCATGCATAAGTGATTTCATAAAATGTGGAATAGTAAGAAAATGTCACAGGACTACTGTTCTTCACCACTATTCTCTGTGAGAGGAAGAATGCAAAAGGAATCAGGGGCTTAGCGACTACCTCACACCGGGATGACACCGGGATGACAGCCACTGCTGGCCCCTATCTGCTTTGTTTTCTCTTTCCATAAAAGAGTGATGGGACACACTCATTGATTCTTACTGGTGATGTTAACCATTTATTCACAGGAAAAAATCAGTGGCTCCTTTGAGGATGCTTCCTATGTCTGAATGAAGAGAACAGAGTTTAACCAGGACTAAACCCCATGACTCTAGCCCACTCACTGATCACCCAAAAAATGACAGGGTCATGGGAGCATTTCTTAGACATTTTCTACACTTCAGTTACTTTGTAATTGGTGATAAAAGTCGAGAATGTTCTCACATGTTTGGTCACATACTCCTTATACATGCTTTCTTCAATCTTCATCAGAACATGCCCCCTCCTGCTTTCAAAATCACACTCGTAATCCTAACACCTCCACTTACAACACACAAACCGTTTTCTTCTATTTTTCAATGTTAAGAAATAACACCTTAGAAAGTTCTACTCCACAATGATTCCTCTATGTAATAACTCTAAAACTCTTCTCTTCAATGTGCCGTGGTACAATTTAACAAAAAAGTCTGAGTGAACAACACTCTTAGTTTTCTAGGCATATTTATAAAAATAAATATAGTTCATTAAAACACACAGCTTACAAACTGAGCCTAACAAAAAAGGAATTTCTATTTGTTTTATATTTCCTCCCATTACCCCTTTCATGCATTGTCAATTAAAATCTCTCCTCTGGCAGGATCACACTGAGTCAAATGAATGAAAAGGAGAATAAATGGGACAAGACTTGAGCCAAACTGTATAAAATAAAGCATGGTCCTAGAATCTCCTACAATCAGAGAGGATGGAAACAGTGAGGAAGTCAGCCACTGTTTACACAATCAGAGAGGATGGCTGGGTGCAGGAAGCAGAGTCCTGAGGAGCTCTAACATGCTGCATTCCTGGAAGGACGCTATCAGGCAGGGATGTGGACCTTATACTTAAAAGGATCTTCCCTTTCACCTCCATGAAAGGCCACTTCGTCTCTGACTCATCCCTACAGCGCCTCTTCTCCTGGAGGGTCCTCAGGACCCCCAGGCACAGTGCTGGAAAGCAGTGAAAGCCCTCCCCAGGGATTCTGCACACTCTGGTCTCAGTTTTGTTGCTGTGTGACCTTGGGCAAGTCACTCAGCCACTGGGGACACTGCTTTCTTATTTACTGATAAGCTCCTTTCAACCCCCATCGTCTGCTCTGTGGTGTGGACCCCCTGGTGGCTCCAGGTGGGTGGGGTCTGCCTGTGAAGAAGGCCCAGTGAAGAGGAAAAGAAGCTGACGCTGGGAAAGACTGAAGGCAGGAGGAGAAGGGGACGACAGAGGGTGAGATGGTTGGATGGCATCACCGACGCGATGGGCATGAGTTTGAGTGAGTTCTGGGACACGGTGAAGGACACGGGAGCCTGGCGTGCAGCAGTCCCAGGGGTTGCAAAGAGCCAGACATGACTGAGTACCTGAACAATAGGGGCAACGCTTTCTTAGGTGGAGAATCACTCAGTCACCTTCCCCACTGCTGCCCTTGTTTTAAACCCCTTGTTTTACCCTGCAGCAGAGTCTCCACCTTGATCCCATCCAAGTATTCCCTTGGGCAGAATTCCGAGTCCATTTCCATCTAGAGCAAATACCCCACACTCCTCCCCAGTGATTTTATGGACGAAACCCTTCTACGGCCGTTTGTTTCTAGGCACTTAACTTTATGGCCATCCTGTCTCACTGTGATACGGCGTCCTGCTCCTACTCAGCCCTTCAGATGACAGGACCGAAGACCTTAATGATTATGTGCCTCCTCCTGCCAGGACAGGAGAGACGGGAAACAGACATGAAACAGGCCAAATCCAGCCTCATTTCTGGAAACAGGTGGCTTTTGGAAAGTGTGTCACTACTTGTCATCTACGAGAGTACTTTGGTCACAAGATACTTCACAGAGCACGGGGAAGCTGAAGTGCAAAACGACCCTCTAGGACCAAGGGTGTCCTGGCCCAGGGGCTGGCGAGATGCAAGGAAGACTGCACACGGTGGGGCTGGACACAGCAAGCTGTCACGCCCCGGACCTTTGACATGACTTAGAATCACAGGACTGTGTCCCCCATCCTGGGGTTCCTTGCTACAGCAAGCACATTATAATGTGACCTGTACAATCTATCTACACCAGGAGGAGGACATGCAGCCTGTCAAGCTGCTTGATGTAAAGTAACAAAAAGGCTCATCTTTCAGTGTCGTATCTTCTTGCCTTTTCATTCTGTGAGGTGACTGATGCGGAGGCTGAAGCTCCAATACTTTGGCCACCTGATGCAAAGAGCCGACTCACTGGAAAAGACCCTGATGCTGGGAAAGACTGAGGGCAGGAGCAGAAGCGGGCAACAGAGGATGAGATGGTGGGATGGCATCACCGACTCAACAGACACGAGTTTGAGCAAACTCTGGGAGATGGTGAGGGAGAGGGAAGCCTGGTGTGCTGCAGTCCATGGGGTTGCAAAGAGGAGGACATGAATTAGAGACTAACCAACAATAAAGAGGCATTCTGGTTCACACAGGTTGATATACTTGGTTGCCGGGAACCTCCCAAGGCCAGGCACCTATCACAGTGAGTCAGCAAATCTGGAAGACTAGGTCCTAAAGGCAAGGGAACCACAATGGCCCCCACAACACCCCAACCTGGACTACGGTTATGCATCAGTGTAATGCCACCTGGGGGGCCTAATGGAAGACAGCTCAAGAGACCAAGAGGTAGCTCAGCATCTCACAGATGCTTATGTTTCATATCCATGCCAAGTCTACAGTTCATCAGAGAAGTTAAAGCTCCATTTTGTAACAAGCACTATTCATATAACGTATACCATTAAGGATCTCAAGTTTCTTAGAATCCGTCCATACGCTTTGGTGAAAAAAACCCAGTCCTTTAAATCTAAAGTGGGCTGCCTACTTTGTTCTCTGCATAAAGCTAAGCTTCGTCCAGCCTGAATTACTATCATATTATTATTTACAAGCCCTCATGCCTGCACGCAGCATCACAGTTTACACAGAACTCTGATATCTCATATATCATTTGATCCTTATAATTCATCAAGATAGGGGCCACTGTCCTCATTTACACTTAAAGAAAAAGACTCTGAGACGTCCTTTGAATTGTCAAGTTCACAGAGGTAGGCAGGTGCAGGGCTGGAACTATACCCTCTGAGTCTTCTGTGTTACAACAGTCTGACCTGTGTGTGAGTTACTAGCTGGCTTCTTTAAAGAACCAGAATATCATGAGCTACTTTTTCTAGAAGCGTTTAACTTAAATATAGAAACAGCTAACTTATCAGGCCTGGAACCTAATCACGTCATTCTGGCGCTCACTGACCTCTTTGCAGGCCCAGCAATCTAACCACAGAACTCTCTGTCCATAATTGGGAGGAGCAAAGCACGGTCTCTCCTCTTCAGAGGAAGCCACACTCCGATAAACCAATGACAAGCCCATCTATATTCTCACCGCCCTGCAGGCCGGAAGCCTGCGTGGAGACACAGGGACACCTCCCTGTGCCATGCACATGGCCTTCAGAGCCAAGGCAGCCCTTCCCAAGCCAACGGCTCAGCCTGTGTTTCCTCTGGCCAGGGGCTCTGTGAGGGCAGCTCTGTCAGATAAGACTTTGGGGCTTACCAACCTCTCCCACTGCTGCACAACACCCTTTGGAGACATTCAGAGACCAGCTGTGTAGGGAGAAAACAGAGGAGAAAAAAAAGAAAAGAAACCATGGGCAATGTGGTCGACCAGAGCAGGGGTGGGGGGCAGAGGAGAGTGACAGTTACGTATGGGAAGAAGAACGAAACCAAGGTGCAGGTATGAAGAACGGCCTCCCTCTCCCTTAGAACCACTATTTAGTAGCATCATTTCCCAAGCCATATTAGTAGGTTCCCATTTAAAAAATAGATTGGGGAGGATACACAGAGGTTGAAGATCACATCCTCCCCAAATTCAAACTGCTAGAACGTGGAGTGCATTTTCTGTAATACCTGTGAACATTCTGTGTAACTACACAGTATTAAGTAGAAAAGTTTGGGGGGGAAAAAAAAAACTTATCCCTTAAAGAGTCTACCAAGAGTTCCTCCAAATACCCTCTTGAAATCCTCAGTCCTGGGTTACAAGACTCCCTTGAGATGCATCCAGCCAGCCAGATGGCCTGTGGTCTACACGCAACCTGCTGCCTGAACCGCTCACACCCCGCCCCCAGGTCTCCAGGTCCAAGTTCAGACCAGTCCACCTCTGGCTGCACAAAAGCTGTGTCAGGGGTCCACCTAAGTCCAGCTGGAATCAGGCTAGATTAGACCAGCCCAAGGGTGACGTGTAGCCTGCCAGGGGGATAGATACAAATTCAGACTTGGTGATGGTAAAGACTAAACAATTTTAAAGACAGCATTTTAACATTTTTCACTGGTTGTCTTTGCACATTCCATTTGTTGCTGGGAGCCGTGGGGGGCAGACTGTTGACCTTGGTGAAACACCTGCCTGTATCCAATGTGGTCCCTATGTCTTTCCCACTTTACCAACCTTTATTTTTGATCCTGTGTGGGGCCCCAAAATGTTACTGCCCACTGGCTGCCCATCACATCAGTCTTGGGTGCCAGCACACAGGGGCATCCAGCCACACCCTACGCCACAAAGAGGCTTTTCAGCTCTGGCTGCAGGAGGGCCCTGGGATGCCGTGACGAGGATGAGAAGGATGCTGGGGTCCCGAGCTTCCGAGGAAACCAGGCCCTCCCTGCCAGCTGGCCCAGAGACACCTACCTGACACTCCACATTGCAGTAAAATGCCTGCTTGCATCTTCCACATTTGGACAAGCCTTCTTTCCTTAAAAAACAGAAAGGGCACTGTAGTGGTGAGAGGCAGAGAAACGTGAAGCCGCGCATTTTATCATGCAATAACGACAGCCATCTGGTTCGAAAGCAGAGCCAAGAGTCACCTTACCTTGCTCTCCCACTGCTACGTGGGATTTTCCCAAAGGAGAGTTTGACCAGACTCAGCCCTTGAGTGGGAATGAGTTAGTCAAAGGGGACACACGCTGCCACTGACCAACCCCAACAGCATGAAGGGTACTTTCCAAAGAGACGAAGGACATGCTCCCTGACTCGTGAGCCTGGCCTGGGACACCACAGCTGTTAACATCAACCTGCACTATGACTCAATGCTTTGGGGCAAGTCAAAGGCTCTTGTGTCCTGATTTTCTCAGCTGCTAGAAAGGGACAGAAATAAACAAAGCCATCTTGGAAGCCTGGTCTGTAAAGACAGAGGACTGGGGTCGACCTATACTGCTGAGAACACAAAGTGGGTGACAATCTTTAGTATTTAGGGATGGAGCGTGACAGTAACAAATGTTGTCTGAGAAGCAAAGTTTAAAAACAACGCTACCCAGCAACTGGAGGCATATTCTTAAATAAAATACCCCTGGATCTGACTGGCACACACATCTACCTTGTCTGTATCCCACTGAATGATTCTTCTGCTTTGTCATAATTAGGTTAGTCCTCCCCGTTTATCACCATAGAATTCATTTTCTTGCTTCTCATAGGGGACAGGGACGTTGCTATTCCCCAACTGTTAGGTGCTGGTGTGTTTGCTGCGTTAGACAAGCCACGGGATTTTCCAAAAACTGTGAAGCCACTGAGTTAAACCGCCTATGACAGAACCCTTCAAATTTTTCTGAGATGGGGAACAACCACTTTGTTAAATGAGAGTGTGATCTGTAAAGCCCGCTGTCTGCTTCTCACTGACCACCCTGAAGCCAGCTTTCCAATGTACAGAAATGCTGGTGCTGCAAAGGGCACTCTCGCTTACTGCCAGGGGTGCCCCCTGCCCTGCCATGGAGCCCCCTCACCCCAACCCCATCTGCAGCATGCCCGGAGGGCTGACATTGCAAGACATACATATCATCACTCTGCAGAGTCCTCCTCCGCGTCTTCTCAGAGAGTGGTAGTCACCACACTACTCCCACGGAATCGGGAAAGGGTTCCAAAAATGCTACTGTTGGAACGAAACTGGCTGCCTTGCAGTTTTCATGACAGTGCTTGGATTCCAAGCAGCAGGCTGAAGAATTGTGTGGGAGAAAAAAACGCAACTCACAGTTGAGGTATAAATAAATATTCCGAGTTTGCACATCTCAGTGGTTCAAAGAGGAGCCCACTAATTTGGCTGAGTGCATCCTCTGGCCTGAAATACCCTCCGAGGATACATGTGGATGAGACGGCCGGCCCTGGCGTCTCCTGCATTTTATGCCAAGGGGTAAGGACAGGCGATGTGCTCAAAGACAACTGTGAAGTGACTAGTGAGCAAGTGCTAATTGACAGGCACCGTGAAGGAATGCCAAAGGGACAGAAAGAGCAGACGGGCAAAGCCGCAGAGGGAACTCTGAAAATTCTTTTCCAAAAGACGTGTGTTGGGACCTGGACAATGGATGGGTAGACGCCACCCATAACAATGTCCATCTGAAACAGCCATTTGGTGACGGTTGGTTTTGCAGGGGGCGAGGTCATAAAACCTCTCTGAGAATTTAAAGCTATTAACTCTCCCCAACAACCCAGCTTATCCCCAACCCTCAAAGAACAACAGAAAATGTTGTGAAATTTTGAGGTCTCACCAGCCACCTAGAATCTATGCACAGACTAGCGAAGTGTCTCTGAAACCAGAATTAAGACCCTCGATATAACAGACCAGGAAACTATAACAAAAAATGTCTTTCTTAGCGCTACACCATACAAAAAGAAAACAAGGACTATATACAGAGATCTTCCACACATAGATGTGAGCAGTAAAGCTAATATGAAACCAAAGTTTGTTTTCAGCTTGTTTTTGACTTGTTTCGGATATTACCAAGGTACTATCCCAGGAAGGAAAAAAAAACTGGGCTCTGGTGAACGCAGGAAGAACTCTATTGGGGTTTCATCAAAATAATAGATCTCCCAAAGGCCAGGCTTCATTCAGCCTGGCTAGTCACCAAGTCCGCGGCCACAGACAATGAAGACCAGGAAGAAAGAGCTAACTTGTCAGGAGGTTACATAATGCCAGTGGTTCTTGAGGTGTGGTCTGTAGACTACTGGAGGCCCAGAGGCCCTTTCAGGGAGCCCATGAGATCAAAACTATTTCCAGAATGCACTACTGCCTTTAGGGTCTTGACATTTGTGCTCTAGAAAGTGAAGGGTGCCCGGAGGGTGAAACCCGCAAGGCTTTGAAGTGAAATGAAGTGAAATTCGCTCAGTCGCGTCCAACTCTTTGAGATCCCATGGACTGGTACATGGGATTCTCCAGGTCAGAATACTGGCGAGGGAAGCCTTTCCCTTCTCCAGGGGATCTTCTCAACCCAGGGATCGAACCCAGGTCTCTTGCATTGCAGGCAGAATCTTTACCAGCTGAGCCACAAAGCCTTTGGTACAAATCAAAGCAGCGAGTTAAGTCGTCCCTGTATTCCTCCCTTCCACATGCTCACAGTCAGGGGGGAAAAGCCAGTTTCACTTAGGAATACCCTTAAAGAAATCTAAACTATGATACAAATGAACTTACCTACGAAACAGACTCACAGACTTAGAGAGCAGACTTGTAGTTGCTGAGGGGTAAGGGATGGACCCAGAGTTTGGGATGAGAGAATGCAAACCATTACACGGTGGTGGCAGTGTCACTAAGCTGTGTCCGACTCTTGCGACCCCATGGACTGTAGCCTGCCAGACTCCTCTGTGTGTGTGTGTATTCATATACATATATAACTGAATCACTCTGCTATATAGCAGAGATTAACACAACATTGTAAACCAAGTAGACTAAGATAAATTAAAAAAAGAATGTCCCTAATAAAGCCGTGTGTGCATGCTCAGTCACTTCAGCTGCATCCAGCTCTTTGCGATCTCATAGACTGTAGCCCGCCTCTGTCCATGGGACTCTCCAGGCAAGAACACTGGAGTGGGTTGCATGCCCTCCTCCAGGGGATCTTCCTGAACTAGGGATCACACCTAAGTCTCCTGCAGTTCTTACATTACAGGTAGATTTTTTACCACTGAGACACCCGGGAGGCCCACTAAAGCAGGCACAAATGTTAATGTCCTTGAATCGTGAGTCTTTGGTATGTATCATCTCGGCACCCTGAGATGAAGGGGGCAGAAGGCAGGAAGTGTTTCTGCTCCTACTGAAGAATGAGGGTTATCTCAAGGATGAACTCTTGGCCATCCCTGGAGCTACAAACTGAACGTGCCACTGTTTTCTTGAAATATCACTTTTATTAAGAAGAACAACTTTAGACAAATTGGCTGTTCAGACTTGTGTATTTGGAAGGTATATTATGGAAATAAATGAAGTGAGTCCATCACATCAAGGAAAATAACTGGCAATATTTGTTGCCAATGATAAAATGTGGGCTCTTAAGCAAAAACTAGAATTTTGGAACACATGTATCTGCTGCCCAGAGTTTGACAGTCTTTCATCTGAAAGATTGGTGATGGTTTTAAAAATTGTGGGGTTTTTTTTTGTTTGTTTGATTTCATGGTTTGATGAAATAAAGTTGTAGGACGTCTATATAACTGAGTGAACCAATGTTTTCCAAATGACCAGAGTATGATGTTTAAAAAATTACACATGACTAAAAGAGTCATTCAAAGTACAAGACAGACTAAGGATTTTATGTAACAGAGTACATAAAATTCATAGACATGGCTTCAGAGTGCATGTTACAACTAATATTTAAGACAAAAATCACTTCACTGAGTTCTAACGGTGAATCAAAGAATATCCACAATTAACTGAAAAGGCTATTAAAATACTCCTTCCCTTCCAATTACACACCTATTTGAGGCCAGATTTCCTTTGCATATGTCAACCAAAACTACATTACATGCCAGACTGAATTCAAAAGCATATCTGAGAATCCACTTGTATTCTTTAACCTCTCATTAAAGAGATTTGCAAAACTGTAAAACACCACTCATTAATTATTCTCATTAATTCTTTTGTCTTGAAGAAGAGTCGTCATTTTAAAAAACAAGTGCTTTATAATATTTTTTATTTTTAATTATAAATATGGTAAATACTGATAAATATCTAGGTGAACAAAAAAAGCTCTTTGGAGTTCTCAATTTTTATAGGTAGAGAGGGATCTTAAGAACAAAAAGTTTGAAAACTGCTGATTTCTTCTAATCATTCCATCAGCTCTATGAAGAGGTTATTATTCCAGCTTTTCAAATGAAGATACTGAAGATTTTAGAGGTGAAGTATCTAACTCAACATGGCCATTCAGCAAGTTGGTAGCAGAATCAGAATTCACACATCAAGGGACATATTTTGTCTCCATCATGCAAAATATCCTTCCTTGAGTATGATGACATGATCAAGGAGCATATACTACAGCAAACAAAAATAATCTATGCATCTAGATAAGGTAATTCAGTTCAGTTCAGTTCAGTTCAGTCGCTCAGTTGTGTCCGACTCTTTGTGACCCCACGAATCACAACATGCCAGGCCTCCCTGTCCATCACCAATTCCAGGAGTTCACTCAGACTCACGTCCATTGAGTTGGTGATGCCATCCAGCCATCTCATCCTCTGTCATCCCCTTCTTCTCCTGCCCCCAATCCCTCCCAGCATCAGAGTCTTTTCCAATGAGTCAACTCTTTGCATCAGGCGGCCAAAGGACTGGAGCTTCAGCCTCTGCATCAGTCCCTCCAGTGAACACCCAAGACTGATCTCCTTTAGGATGGACTGGCTGGATCGCCTTGCAGTCCAAGGGACTCTCAAGAGTCTTCTCCAACACCACACTTCAAAGGCATCAATTTTTCGGCGCTCAGCTTTCTTCACAGTCCAACTCTCACATCCATACATGACCACTGAAAAAAACCATATCCTTGACTAGATGGACCTTTGTTGGCAAAGCAATGTCTCTGCTTTTGAATATGCTATCTAGGTTGGTCATAACTTTTCTTCCAAGGAGTAAGTGTCTTTTAATTTCATGGCTGCAATCACCATCTGCAGTGATTTTGGAGCCCCAGAAAACAAAGTCTGACACTGTTTCCCCATCTATTTCCCATGAAGTGATGGGACCAGATGCCATGATCTTAGTTTTCTGATAAGGTAATAGCAGTAAGTAAATAAGTATTAGTTGTTCAGTTGTATCAGACTCTTTGTGACGCCATGGACTGTAGCCTGCCAGGCTCCTCTGTCCATGGAATTCTCCAGGCAAGAATATTGAAGTGGGAAGCCGCTCCCATCTCCAAGAGGGTCTTCCTGACCAAGGGATCGAACCTGTAATAACACTATGAAGAGTAAATAAAGGCATTCTTTACCCTCGTCTGCACAATGTCCCAGCTCCAGTGGAATCCTGTTAACGCTGCGCCATGCTGTACTTGGCCACTCAGTGTGTCCGACTCTTTGTGACCACATGGCTATAGCCCAGCTGGCTCCTCTGTCCGTGGGATTCTCCAGGCAAAAATACTGGAGTGGGTTGCCATGCCCTCCTCCAGGGGATCTTCCCAACCCAGGGATTGAACCCAGGTCTCCCGCATTGCAGGGGGATTCTTTACTGTCTGAGCCACCAGGGAAGCCCAAGGATTCCAGAGTGGGTAGCCTATCCCTTCTCCTGTTAATGCTACTTGGCTTCAAAGATACAATGGGAAGAATCCAGTTATTTCTAAAAATGAGATCCAGGAAGGGGAACATCCCCACAGAGGGTCTCTTGACCAACTATGCCAGAGGACTCAATGTCACCTGAAGTGGACTGGAATTAAAATAAGGGCTGATTTTGTATTCAGCCTGTGCAAAGAAGGTCCCTCTGTCTCATTCAGGGAGTAAATTCAGGCAGTAAATCCAGGTGTGTTTGCAGACAGACACTGGGCCAGTCCACATGGGATTGCGTCCTCTGGGAACTGGGTGATAACACACTGCAGCTCTCAGAAAGGACAGAAAAGCCTTGCCTGGCTCGGATGCAGATGTTACTGTATATGTGATTATGGGGTCATCTACCTGGCTTACCTGTGTGAATATCCTTCACAAAGATTCTCTCGGCCAGACTGCCCTCAGCAGAGAGGAGAAAAGCTAAGCCAGTTACTGACAGCGATCAGTTTAAGAATCTCCTTTGGTCTATTTGGTAATAGCAGTTCTCAGTGAAATGGGGTAGGGATGGGAACTCTGTTTAAACTACCCAGATACGTGCTTCAGTTCTTCCCATAGCTTACCACAGGGCAAAACACACATGGTCTGTAGGTCTAATGGTGGAAACCCCGATTACAATGTGCTGAGCTGGCTCATGCGGGTGTGTGTGCTTCAGAGAGCAAGAGAGGGTTTGTGTGTGTGTGTATGTGCTTCAGAGAGCAAAAAGTAGAGCTCCTGAGAGTCCAACTACTGCTGACTGCAAAGTTCAGCCAGAGAGAAACTTCATACGGGATATCCATTTTCACTGTCGGAATACACAAGGCTTTTAGAATAAACTCTGTGCCTGCAGAAGACCCAGCTGTAAAGCTTTCATTTGCGATGTAACCCGATCTGAATTGTCCAGGAGGTTTGGGGAAAGACTGCGAAACAAGGAACAGAAAACTGCCCTCCGTGACAGAAGAATAAAGGTCATTCGGAGGAATGAAGTGAAGTAACTGAAAAGGAAGGGAACGAAAGGAACACTAATGGTGAAGTCACGCACAACCTCTCAGAGCGGTTCTCAGCTTCAGCTGCCCACGCCCGTCTGGGGCTGGGTCCAGCTAGTCTCATCAGACTGGTTGGTGCTGGGAGTTTTAGAAAGCCACCCAGGTCGAATGTGCCTCCATAACACACAACTGCGGGTCTAGGCCTATGGTCGTCCATTTGGGTTGAGAGTTTTCGAGGGCAGAATTTGATGAAGAGTGTTGAAGCATTCTTCTCTGCAGTCCAGACTGCTTACAATGTAACTCTTCTTAAGAATGACTCACGCACAGGATGGATTAGGTGGTTTAACTACCTTGATGATGGATGGATAGGTCGGAATAAAGTGGCAGACACTGTATTTTCTTACTATGACAAGCAAGTGTTCTGGAAGCCAGGCTCAGCTTTCTTTCCACCTCTTCCTGATTCCTGCTTCACAACGCAGGATGACTGTGCTGGGCTCCTTTTCCTACTTCCCTGTCTCAAATCCTTTTTCCTTCTCATGCTTGAGGGCTACGGGATCTTAGGCAAGTTAGTCATCCTTTCTGAACCTGTTTCCTCCACCATAAAGATATAGTTTCTATCTCGCAGGCTTGTTATGTAAATTAAATGAAAAAATAGAAGCGAAGCTCGCCACTACTACACTTTTAATTAGTCTTCATACTTTTGTGTGTTTTTTTTTTAAGTGATGTCAACTCCTGAAATATCTTCAGTACCATCTTGCTCAGACTCATATTTAGAGGATTTACGCTTCTAAAGCCTTTGTTTTACAGGCAAATATCTACTTTGCTGTGAATGGAAGGGCTCTTTGAACTTAAGAAATGGTTCCATCCACAAAAGGAGGAAAGAAATGTGACAGGAAAATGCAAGTGTGTGATTATCAGTGGCTGAAACAGAACTCAGAAGACACGCTCCGGTCATTTTCGACAGGAGGAGACACGCGCAGTGATTAATTTTCTTGCTTTTAAAATTCGGAAGCTGGGAAGATCAACAAGTTAGGATCGTAATTAACAACTCCTGCTAGTTAATGCATTGCCGCAGGTGCCGCGGGTCCAGATAAAAAGGATTTGATCCTGTAAGCTCCCTCCTTTCTGCTACTGAAATGAATGCTTTGTGGGTTTTCCCCATGAAAGAGAATGATACTGGCATGGAGTGGGTTTGCAATAACAATTACTTTTAACTAACGATGATAGAAGAAGTGACAAGGAGGCTCTGTTGAACAGAGGCAGCCCCGGCCAAATGAAAAAAGAGAAAAGGAAAAAAGCCCCAGCGGCACAATATAACTTCACCATAGGTTGAAATAAGACAATCAGAAACAAAGTTAGCCTCCCACCCAGAGTGAGTGGTTCCACTAGCAAATTTTTATTGGAGAGAAATAAAAATTGGAGGAATTGTGGCAGAACCCTATTATAGCCCTGGTCAGGTGACAAGGATAATACTCAGGGTATGGGTTTTTGTGTAACCCTGAAAGATGCTCCATGTAGCACTTTAATCCACAATGTAACAGTGAAACGGGGCCACGTGCTGCGGGAGCTTCTTCCCAGAGCAGGGCTGAACCTTCCCCCCAGGGCATCCGGCTTTGTTCTGAGGCTTGTTAAAAGTTAGAGCCCAGGGCCTCCAGGGAAGCAGGAAATATTTAGGGCAGTAAGGTAGCAACTAATAGGTTTTCCCAAATGTTGGAACAGAAGCTGTGATTTACAAGGAGAAAGAGGAGGCTTGGTGGTCAGCACTGAATAGTTGACCTTGTCATAAAAATGATAACCCTGGAGAAATGGAGTGACACAGGTCAAAGGGCAGAAAGTTTCGGCTGTAAGGAGAAACAGGTCTGAGGATCTACTGGACGGCACGGTGACTACAGGTAATAATACAGTAGAGTATGCTTGAAAGTTGCTGAGACTTGAGCTTAAACATTCTTGTCACACAAAAGGAAGTTACCTATGTGAGAGGATGGATGCACTGATTATCTTGATCTTAGTAATCATCCCACAGTCTCCATGTACACCAGATCATCAGGCTGTACACTTTACATACAATCATATCTGTCAATTTTTCCTCAATACAGCTAAAAAAATACTGTAGACATGACTCTCTACATCACTGACTCATGAAAATCAAACTCAGCAATGAGAAAACAGTGAGCATGCTGATTTAAGATTTGTTTCAGTGAAGGCTCTAGGGAAGCCTGGCATGCTGCAGTCCATGGGGTCGCAAAGAGTGGGGCACAACTGAGCAATTGAACAACAGCAAAGACTCTAGTTGAGACGAAATCCTCCTCTGTCTTAGAAAGAAAAAAAAAAAAAACAAAAAACCATGAGGCTCACATATAGAGCAGAGAGCTACTAAGCCTATGGAACAGTGGCAATGACTCATTTCAGCCACTGGACAGCACCTACGACCAAACCTCATCTTGCAGGCCCTGTAAAATCCCTAACAGCTGAAGCCTGCCCGAAGAACAGATGTGTGCGCTTTTAAACTGAACATTCTCCTCTGAAATTCTGTATATGAACTTCTGTGGGAGATCACAATGATGCTTCCTTGCAATGTGTCTTTGACTTCTCTGATGCTTACCAATGAGGAAGTCAAAAGGAAAGAAACAACAAACTCATTTTTAACTTATTCTCATATCTTATAAGAACTGACCATAGGTAACAGCCACCATTGGGGAATGACACAGCACCATGGTGGGGGAACTGGAAAGACCACTTATATTTTGTTTAGGTTTTAAGTGAAAAAAGCAGTAAGGGATAATTCCAGGCAGGGTGGAATATGGAGGACTTGAGCAGTCAAGATTCTGCCCTGAAGACAGGGATCAATGAAGTGTTCTGTAAGAATCTATAAGGATCCAAGAACAAACAGAGAAGGGGATGAGGCCTGCCCACAGAGCTGTTTGTAAAATAAGACTACAGAAATGAGACTGTTCATTGATTAAATATTTATTGAGGTCATGGACTATCAGGCCTCAGGCTAAGTGCTGGACCTACAAGGTTGAAGAAGACCTGGGTCCTGTAGTCAAGTAGCAAGTGTGATGAAGGAAGCATGCAGAAGGTGCTACGGGTGCAAACACACGCATGTGTGTGTCCAAGCATGTACGCATGTACCACTATAAGCACTTTGGAGCTGCTGGAGTGAAATTAAGACTGAAGAGCAAACTGGACCATTGTGATGCCCAGCCTTGGGGGCGCGCCTGCAGGCAGCCTTGACCCGACAGTGGCCTTCCACTGGGTCACTCTCTGAAGATGCACAAAACAGAAGTTGGCGGTGGGCTGCTTTCCCCACTCTGTGCCTAGAAAATATTTAGCAGGTAGGTACCTCGGAAGGCCTGAACACGTGCTGAAATCAATTTACTACTGAGTGAAATAAGTCAACTGTTAGTTTCTGAATCTCTACTACTTTGTGACCTTGTAAGTTTTTAAGGTGAAAAAAATCCTAAAGCTTTTGAAAGTTGTATTTAAAAATATTTATTCAAATGTATGAATAAACACTTCTCAATACAGTTGAATAAATATTTCTAAATACAACTTAAAAAGCTTAATGGATATACGTGAGTTTGAGTAGGCTCCGGAAGTTGGTGATGGACAGGGAAGCCTGGCATGCTGCAGTCCATGGGGTCGCAAAGAGTCGGACATGACTGAGCGACTGAACTGAACTGATTCAAGGGTATGAGTAGACCAAATTTCACCAAATTCCAAAAAATGTCTACCCAAAGTGCTGCTATTTTAACACAATGCAGGGATGCTACAGTTTCATTTGACCCAGTATTATCTGATCAGAGTTCTCCCTTAGTTTGCATAAGTCATGAACTAGAGTGTGTGCTTAAACTTCTTGGTTAACAGTTTTATGACATACATACACGGATTATCAGTGTTTGAGGAAAGAAAGCACTGAACTCAAAACATTACTGCCTTTAACAAAAACTCTGCTAAAATGACAAAGTTCAAGGCACTACAGCATCAGCTAAAAATTGTCACTTGCTATCTGCTTCTACAAGGATGACATCCCTAGCCACTGCAGTTGCTGACCTTGAACCACTGCCTGAAAGGAGTCCAGGGTGGAGACGAGGAGTGAGGCACTCTGCGCTCTGGGAAGAACCGGCAGAACAGGCCTTCAGATAGCTAGAAATTTTTAGACAATTTTATGAGCCCAACTTCTGACATCTCCTCGTATCTAGAAAAGCACTAAAATCATTAGCAGAGACATCTGCTGCTCGTGACTAGTCACAACCTTCTTGAGACTCTTTGCGACCCCATGGATGGTAGTGCACCGGGCTCCTCTGTCCATGCGATTCTCCAGGCAAGAACACTGGAGAGGGTTGCCATTCCCTTTTCCAGGGGATCTTCCCAACCCAGGGATGGAATCTGGGTCTCCTGCATTACAGGCAGATTCTTTACCCACTGAGCCACCAGGGAAGCCCCCTTGGGATTAGCAGCAACCTTCTGCTGTGGGTTTCACCAAAATCAAACGTACGCTGAACTCCCACATCCACCTTTTCAGAACAGGGCCTCAGAGCTATGTGAGAAGCTGTCTCTTGGGCAGTAAGTCCTCATTCTGCCCCCAAATAAAACTTAATTCACGACTCGCATGCTGTGCTTTTTCTTTTCAGTCTACGGTGCATAAAATAAAGATGAATTAAACCTACTGGAACAGAAGCTTCATGGTGGGAGGGATTTTTGTTCCTTTTTTCCACCGGGATTCAGAACGTAGTGTGTGCTCAGTTGCTCAGTCGTGTCCGACTCTCTGCGACCCCGTGGACTGTAGCCCACTAGGCTCCTCTGTCCATGGGGTTCTCCCGGCAAGAATACTGGAGTGCGCTGTCATCTTCTTCTCCAAGGGATCTTCCCGATTCAGGGATCGAACCTGCATCTCCTGCATTGGCAGGCAGATTATCACTGTACCACTTGGGAAGCCCAGAACCACAGTGAATGCCCCATAAATATAAATATTTGCTGAATATATTAAAAACAGAATCCCTGCTTTCAGACAGCTTAATCATTAAATGTCTCTTACTGCTGAAGTTTTAAGAACCTGTGACTGACAGTGACCGTCACTCTGCTCGAGATCTGTGTAACTGAGGAGTAAGAGATGTTTTCAGGTGGCACGAGTGAAGAAAATCAACAAGATCTGAGCCCAGGGCCCACATCCCTTGAAGAGCCCTTCCTGGTCCTCACAGACTCAAGACAAAAAACTCCTCCAGTCCAACATCTTTTCATTTTGTCACAGATGGCAACATAACTCCTTTCAAGTGCCAGGATATAAAATCCTTGAGATTTCTATTTGGCTCAGATGAAAAAGTGCATCCTGCTGTCAGCCAGACTTCCTTTGCACCTCCCTCCCCCAGGATACGCCTATGTCTTCAGGCCTTGGTGTGAAATTCGCTTCTCCGTGAGGGAATCGTCCTTATTCTTCCTCTCCCCCAAGTGGTGACCGCAGATTCCCTGGGCAATGAGATGTCCTGTTCATCGCAGTGGACTTGCAGATACACAGTGGTGTCTCAGCTATCACAGCAAGCATTTATTTTGGTTTCTAGGGACTATAAACTTGTGAAACAGAAGCACTGATGGATTCTTGGATGTACTCCTTTAAGAAGCGAACCCAATCCACTTGAATAATGCAAGTGCCATATTCCACTCAGTCATCAGAAACCTTCCACTTAGCCCCTAGGTTTTATTTAATACATTGGCACAAGGAGTCCCACAGTATTTTTAAATTTTTGATGGAAGGAAAATATGAGACACACAGTTGGATTCTCAACAAATGCATGGACTAGAAAGATAAGTTGTTTCCTGAACCCTCAAGACACTTTGGTCTTATTTTCCTGCTAAATCGCATATCTCTGGCCTTCAGAGAAGTCTAGAAGAGATCCGATTTCCTTCTGTTCTATTGTGCTGGCGTGAACGCCTTTGCAATTGAAAAGGAGGCCTCCGAGGGTGGTAGGAACAGAGTCAGCAGAAGTTACACAAAGTGAGGTGTGTGGCTTTGTGACTGGTTAGAGCGCCTGTGCTAATGAGGCCAAGGTCATGGGTTCAGCCCCTGAAAAGGCAGTTACTTCAGTCAATTCCCTGCTGGAGGACTGCACCCCTAAACTCCCACAGATTCACTAGAAATCCAGAGATGCGAGGGTTGGGATGAGAATGGGAGACTGATGGTGGTGTACAGAGATTGATCGCATTAATACAGATCCCTTGAGAGAGGACAGAGACCTCTAGTCCCAGAGTGGGCCCCTCTCCAGAGGCAAGGGGACGGCTCCAGAAGCGACTAACCTCCAGGCTGACCAGCGCTCTGTTGTGCTTAGTGGCTCCGTGTCTGACTCTTTGTGCTCCTATGGACTACAGCCCGCCAGGCTCCGGTGTCCATGGGGATTCTCCAGGCAAGATTATTGGAGGGGGTTGCCATGGTTGCCATGCCTTCCCAACCCAGGGATCAAACCCAGGTCTCTCACACTGCAGGCGTATTCTTTACTGTCTGAGCCACTAGGGAAGCCCAAGAATACTGCAGTGGGTAGCCTATCCCTTCTCCAGGGGATCTTCCCAACCCAGGAATTGAACCAGGGTCTTCTGCATTGCAGGCAGATTCTTCACCAGCTGAGCTACCAGGGAAGCCTCTCCAGAAGAGGGCTCAAAGCCTGCATCTGGTCAAATACAATCAGGGTGCCCTGTTCCTAGTTCCCTGGTGGTGATCAGGACTATATACTCATGGACTTAAAGGCAAGCAGGCAAAGAAGAGCCGGGCTGCCTTTGAGAGGAACAGGACATGGGAATGCAGAATCAGTAAGAAAGGAGAAATTTCAATCCAATTGTCCTGGCACAGGTCAGATGAAAGCAGTCCTCAAACTGAGAAATGTGATTACTTCCCTCCACATCTGAAGTACAAAAAATAAGATGTGCGTATGGTGGGAATGACCTTAGTTATTGATGACTCCAGTTACAAAGGGATATTTGTAACTACTGACTGCCTCCTCGGGATGCAGAAATACAGCGGCTTAAAATTACAATGATTTCATGTTTTCTTTATATTGACAAGAAAAAGAAAGGGGATATGAACCTCAGGCAAAAGAGTTAAGTCTCAAACACCAAAATCAAGTAGCAACTTTCTTTGCAGTTTTCAAGTTCTGTAAGATGAATTGATGCTTTTGAACTGTGGTGTTGGAGAAGACTCTTGAGAGTCCCTTGGACTGCAAGGAGATCCAACCAGTCCATTCTGAAGGAGATCAGTCCTGGGTGTTCTTTGGAAGGAATGATGCTAAAGCTGAAACTCCAGTACTTTGGCCACCTCATGCGAAGAGTTGACTCATTGGAAAAGACTTTGATGCTGGGAGGGATTGGGGGTAGGAGGAGAAGGGGACGACCGAGGATGAGATGGCTGGATGGCATCACTGACTCGATGGACGCGAGTCTGAGTGAACTCCGGGAGTTGGTGATGGACAGGGAGGCCTGGCGTGCTGCGATTCATGGGGTCACAAAGAGTCGGACACAACTGAGCGACTGAACTAAACTGAACTGAAGATAACTTCACTGTCCCAGGTTCTTAGCAATTCTGAGTTCTGTTGTAAATCAGCTGCTGCCAAACTACAGCCCTGAACCCTGAATCTTCCCAAAGAAATTTAAGACATTTCTGAGCATCTTTTAAAGAATCTTTGGACAGACAGTGTGCCATTAGGTCAGACAGTGCTTGTCCTACAGGAATACCATCCAGGGGCCTTTCAGCACAGCTGAATCATGAATTCTATTCCCAAACCATGTATGTTTAACTTTGCATAGAGCAAAGTTCTGAAGAATGGGTCTGTTTAAGAAAAAAAATAGGCAGGAATGGTTAACATCCTTATGCTGCCCTACCAGAGCACACAGAAACAAACTCTTTATACGTACCTATAAAGACGAAGATGACAAACGCCTTTTAAATAATTTGAACACATTTAAGAATATCCCAGACTTCCCTGGTTGTCCAGTAGTAGAGAGTCCATCTGCCAATGCAAGAGTCCAGTCCATCGAACCTGGGTTCGATCCCTGGTCTGGGAAGACCCCACATGCCATGGGGCAACTAAGCCCAGGTGCCACAATGACTGATGGTGAGGACTGCAACTACTGAAGCCCACATGCCCAAAGACTGCGCTCTGCAATGAGAAAGGCACCGCAATGAGAAGCCTGTGCACCTCGACAAGGAGTAGCCTCCATCACCCAACTAGAGAAAGCCTGCACACAGCAACGAAGACCCAATGCAGTCAAAGTAAATAAATAAAAGTGAAATTAAAAAAAAATAAAAATATTCCAAACTCACCAAAGGACTAGAGCCTCATATTTATTTTCACATTTTATCAGGTAATAGTGGACGATACAGAAGAATATATGCAGTTGTTATACAAATTCCAAACCATGGGAATTTAAAAAAAAAATTCCCTGAAACCGCAGCAACATAAGATATAAATCCAAGACAGATGAATCAATTGATTTTGCTGAACTTTTAGAAACGATGCATTAATCTGTTGCATTATCCACAGGGGCAGGGGGAAGCAAAAGAAAAGCGGTGATAAAAATTGTGTTCACTTGAGAAAGCAGAAGTGACGTAAGTCCTCTTGTCCAGGTGTGAACCACCTGGGACAGTTTCAGGTCAAAAGGGACAGAGATATGTGTGGCTGAGTCATGTAGATATATGGCAGAAACCAGCACGATATTGAAAAGCAATCATCGTCCAATAAAAAATTTTAAATAAAAAAAAAAAAGAAAGGACAGTGAAGGAAAACCACACTCAGAACAGAAAGACACAGTTCCCTCCATGGAGAGGCTGGCCCTTAGGGAGCACTCAATATCTGCCCCCCAAAAATGTGAAATTCAAGGAAACAACTTTTCCAACGCTCAGTTACTTCCCACGTAACACAGGACAAGGTCTTCTCTACACAAGCCATCCTGGGAGGATCAAAACACAAATGTACCTGGAAACGCTTTATGAGTTGCAAAGAGCAACACGATTTAAAGGAATATCATTTTATACGGGATCTTCAAATTTTTACAATCGAGAGGATATTGTGCAATTGCTTTTTGGAGGGAAAGGGGTTAGATGGTGGTTTTAACTCACCAGGGTTTGAATTTCACTTAGGATATCTATCCTGCTGCCAGTCTGCCTCTTTCATCTCAAATCGTTGCTAATCATGCAACTTGGTCACTGGGCCCTGATACACCAGCACAGAAATGATGCTCCCTGCGTGTGAAAAATGTTCCTGTCCTGGCACTGTGCACACCTGAAGTCTTGCAGGACTGCCCCTTGCCACAGCTGAATCATGCTGAAGGCAGAGAGCAGAGCCGTGGTATCCTTGCTAGGTGGACCATTCTGTTTTCCTCTGTTTCTTATTTCAAACCTTTGTTTAATTCCAGGGCAAAAGAGTACTAAAGTCGTTAATCATTTTGGAGCTACACAAGGCTCCTTAAAAAAAAAAACAATAAAGCTTTACCTGTGTAGGCTCATCATATCATTTTCATCAGGTTTTGGAAAATACTGAAAACTGATCCCAGACACCCATTATTTACGCAATTGAATGGGAGGTTGAGAACCGCTGCTTTCAACTCTGGGTCAACTTGCCATCTGAATGATGATTCCACTGGCCAAAAAGGTTTAATATTTTCTTCCCAGCATTCCCCAGTTCAACCTGACCGCCATAAAAATGTTCCTGAAACAATATGTTCTCATACTGTTCAACATTTAGCCAACAGAGCTCATCAAACAAGTCCATAAAAGCAAGACACTGAGCCAATTGTGACACCTCCCGAGGGGTCTGGGTTGTACTAGGCACTTGACTTCCCTGACTCAGGACCAGCTCAGGAGGTGGGTGTTAATGCGCACTGCTTACAGATAAAGGAAGCTGGGAGTAAGTGCGTGCATGCTAAGCTGCTTCAGTCATGTCTGACTCTGTGCCACCCTATGGGTTGTAGACTGCCAGGCTTCTCTGTCCATGTGATTTCCAGGCAAGAATACTAGAGTGGGTTGCCACACCCTCCTCCAGGGCATCTTCCCCACCCAAGGATCAAACCCACATCTCTTATGTCTCCTGCACTGACAGATGGGTTCTTTACCACTAGTACCACCTAGCAAGCCCAGAGGGGCTAAATAATTTGGCTCAAGACAATCCATTAGGAAGGGATGAAACCAGAATTCCAACCCAGTCCATCTGGCCCCAAAGTCCCTCCTTTGCAGTCTCTAAATAAAAGAAAAACTTGAAATACTGAAATGTTGAAAATGGCAAACCAGTATCTCATTATCTACTGTACAAATGGCTGAATTTTATATTCTTCAGTGTAACTTTTTAGAGGAAATCTATTGTCTGTGTGTGTGTGTGCGTGTGCCTGTGTGTGTACATATACCTTTTTTGGGGGGACCACCATGCACATGAGGGGTCTTAGTTCCTGGACCAGGGATGGAAACCTATGATCCCTGCAACGGAAGTGTGGATTCTTAACCACTGGACCACGAGGAAAGTCCCTGTTGGCTATCTTAATCTTCCTACCCATTTCTTTAAAACACATGTAAAAAGATGCAGGGAACAGATTATAGGAGCATGTGCCTATAGAAAGTGAAAGTCACTCAATCATGTCCAACTCTTTGGGACCCCATGGACTGTAGCCTGCCAGGCTCCTCTGTCCATGGAATTCTCCAGGCAAGAATACTGGAGTGGGTTGCCATTCCCTTCTTCAGGGATTTTCCTGACTCAGGAATCAAACCCGGGTTTTCTGTACCGGCAGGCGGATTCTTTATCACTGAGCTACCAGGGAAGCCCTCTCAGATGGAACATGGGTTACAGATTTTTCTCTTTCTGAGACAAACACTAGCAAGTGTTAAAATACATTAAATGTCAAGTGGAAAAGTGTGCCACAAAATACTGACCATACCCAACGTATGTGCTTGCATGCATTGTGCGCGCACACACACACACACACACACACACACACACACACACAATCTGAGAGGTCTGATGAGGACAGCTCCCAACTTGAAGACATTTATATTTTTAGGAGCTGCCTCTTAGCAGCTGAGGCGAGATACACATCTTCCCAAGTGTCACCCTGAAAATGTGATACAGAGGCAAACTTTTGCCTGTGTTACCCTGACAGTAAGAATTCTACTTTGCTCTGACTTAAGAGACTTCCTATTATTTTTCCATTTGCAGAACATACTTATTCTGAAAAACATCACTTCTTTTCCTTCAAAATAAGTCAAACCCTGATACAATTAATATGATAGGGAAGATCTCTGCAGGCTCATTTGTCTTAAGCAATATTATTTACCTTCAACTTCTGGCACAAGAAACAATATGCGCAGTTTTCTTTTTATGGCAGGGGAGGGGAAGTCATGGAAGAGTATTTGAGAATTTTGTTCCTATCCCTGGGGGAACCATGGGGACATACATGTGACCTCCAGTATAGCTGAACAGAATAATCTGTCCTCGGTCTATACGAACAGCTGACAGGGGAAAGACTGCTAAATCTTTGAGATTGATCTAGCCACTAATTCTAAGTGAACTGGATTTAAAAGAAACCAGAGAGTGAGTACAAAGATATTTCTGATTTCACAGGTGTCATGATGTCATGATGTCATCATAGCCTGTGTGTTATTTCAGCTGATTTCAAATGAGTCCTCAGGGAGAGAGAGGAAAGGAACTGTGGGTGTTGACAGAAGTTCACCTAAGCCAGAGAAAAGCAGGAGGAGGTGCAGTGGTCCCTCCCCGGTGCAGGGGCAGCGCCGGAGAGGGGCCGAAGGCAACAGTGACACTAATGACTGTCATTCAGAAAAGGGGGAAACAGAGGCAAACGCCATCCCATAGGGCGGGGTGACTGGCCAAGCTGCACCTGGGGCACCTTCCGGTCTGGAGGTGAGGGCGTGTGTAGCAGGTACAGTTCGGAGGCGAAAGAGAACCATCTCTCTGCTCTGCTGCTCCACTGCGAGCCCAGCTGGATTTGATCTATAATTCACCGGAGGAGGAGTCTGGTAATAGACATCTGAGCGCCTACTAGGTGCCTGGTCCCGCAGTCTTCTCTGCCACGATGGATCCCAGGAATCACCAGGATCCCTGACAGAGGAGGGAGGCCCCTTCTGTGTGGGGTGACCTTGCTTTGCTCCTGCCACTCCAGACACCCACGCTGCTTCAGACTCTGAGCCACAGCGAGGCTCAGAAGATCAAGGGACCAGACACAGCAGCCTTTTTAACTTTGGGAAAACCCAATGCTCACTTCACTCAAACGTCGCAAAGTGGTGCCATGACCCTTTAGCTCTTGGCTCACCAATTCAAAGAGACACATCACATACAGCCCTTAAGCTGCCCACGGCATGATTCTGTGTCTAGTTCCTTTCCAGGTCCCCCCAAAGCGGAAGACAGCTCTGGCAGGGAGTCTGGGCAAGATGACTATAGTATTTAGCTTTTGTCCCTTCTTTTGCTCTGTCTTACCGTGGAATAAGATGAACATATCTCAGGCACTGAGTTCTTCGGTGTGTGTTGGACTGGAGACCTGTATTCAAAAGGTACCTGCAAACCTCAGGTGGGCTTAATCTAGCCCAGAAATCTCCACTTGGAAGATGAAGAAACTGAGGTTCAAAGAAAGGGAAACAGGGTCCGGGAAGGTTCCATGGCATAAACTCCAATGCCATGGTTCCTGCCTCAGTCCTTTTATTGAAGACTTGGCTAGGTAGGCAATGGGCAGAACTGAGAACATCAGATTTCATTTTCTTAACTATAAGCGTGAATATACATACTTCTTCTCTGGGCAGTAGTTCTCTCCCCCTTAAAACTGAAAGTGTTGCATTCACGCTTTCTAAGGGTGCCTTTAGGTCTGAAATTGTCATAAGGCTTGAAGATATAATTATGCGTTGGTGTATGTGAATATATACACATATACACACATACATGATTTGCTCCATTTAAATACCAATTCTAACCAGACGTTTTGCCTAATCCCCCAAGCAACCAGGTTTTCCCAACCCCAAACCAGGGCTAGATCCCGTCCCCCCGTTGCAGTCCCTCTGAACCCCGGATCGGTGCCCTCCTGGCTTCTCCCCAAACACCAAGCGCAGAGGGTGACAAGAAAGACGAGGGGCCACGTACTTCACAAGAAATACGAAGTGTCATTAAGTTCCTCGGCGGTAACACGGCAAGCCTGCGGCAGCGCGGGGCTGGGGGGAAGTAGGAGGGCACAGATCTCATCGCAGGAAGCACAAGTGAAAGGTGACTTGTGCTGTGGCCGCTGCGCGAAACCTGGGGCCCCGCCGGCAAAGCGCCGAGTGGCCAGGGCTGGGGAGCAAGTCTGGCTCCGAGCCCACGTGTTGCAGGCACGACCCTGCCCTGGCGGGTTCGCACAGCCCGCCGGGGCCAGCAGGGAAACGTGCCGTGGTGCAGGGCGTGCGGCGGGAACTTGGCAGGTCTTGCTGAGTGCACGTGGCCCGGCCAGTCCCGGGTTCCAGGTCCCCTCCCGCTCCCCACCCCCGCCCTGGAGCCGCGGGCGCTAGGACCCCGCGAGGCGCGCGCACTCCCGCCCGCCCGCGCGCGCGGCGCCCCCCCCCCCGCCCCCCCGAGCCCCTGCGCGCCCGCCGGCGCCGCCCTACCTGGCGAAGCAGAACTCGCAGTGGTTGCCGCGCTCGCTGACCGTGAGCACGTAGGCGTAGGCCGGGCAGGAGAAGAGCAGGTCCCCCACCTGGAAGGGCTGCAGGGCCCGCAGACCCCGGCCCTTGCCCGGGCTGCAGAAGCGCTCCAGCCCGCCGTCGCCCTCGGCCCTCATCCCGGTGGCCGGGCTGGCGCGGTGGGGGGGGGGGAGCCCCGCGGCTGCGGCTCCCCGCGCGCTGTTATTGGAGCAGCGTCACCCGGAGCCGCGGGGGCGGGAAGCCGCCCGGCGGACGCGGCGGCCACCGCTTCCCCGGAAGGGACGGCGGCCCCGCCCGGCGCTCGCGCGCCCCCGGGAGGCGGGGGACCCGGCCCGGCGGCCCCGCCCCGCGCGCGGGACCCTCGCCCGCGGCCCCCACTCGGCCAACTGTCGGCCGCTGCGGCCACCGCCCGGAGCTGCGTCCCACCGGGCGGCTCCAGGCAGGAGGGCGGAGGCGTGTGCGTCCTGGCGGAGGGCGCGGGCCGCGGCCGCGTTCCGGTGGGCGGGATGGGGTCGCGGTGGGGCAGGTACCCAGAGCCTCCCCTGGACCAGCCAGTAGGATGGCCCGCGCGGGGTTAATAGAAGTTGGCGGGGTTGGGGGGCAAGATGCTTCTCAACCTTCAGTTGGTTCGTCTGTCCTTGTCGAAAACCCTAGAAGGAGTCCTCGGGGAACGCCGAAGGGAAACCGCAGTAGGAAACTGATGTGCAGAGGGTTCAAAGGTGCCTCCCCAAGGTGAAAGGTTTTTAGAGCCCAGTGTGACTCCCAGCAATCTCAAGTATTGATTGTGAACCTACTTTTTTCCCTCTGCCCCTCCGGTGGAAGTTAATTACGTGGACGGAAAAGGAAGTGCACTGGTCAGGCTTGCTCACTCAGACTCTGCGTACAGGCAACGATGCGGAGGGGGCAGGAGATAACCTTTCAGTCAAGGAACTTAAGACTTGCCCGGAGACAGTGCCCTGCTGTGGCCAGAGCACACGGCTAGGGGTCGAATCGGCTTGACCACGCACTGTCATCTTAGAAAAGTCAATTAGGTTATGAGTCACAGAGAGGATTTTCCGTATGAGAAAGAAGGGTTTAATCTGTTCTGCATAGGAGTGTGGAAAGGCTGCAGTTGATGTGCGGGCTTAAGGACTCCGTGTATGAAGAGAGGATTTAGCAAAAGCACTAATACTGAAAGTGTGATCTCAAACTGGGTTGCCTGTGTAAGTTCAGGAGTAGTTCAGCAAAGGGTAAGATCAATGTGATTTGAGTATGTCATCAGAATTTTTGACCCTTCAGTAAAACTCCTAAAATGAAAAAGCCTCTGGCTTTCCTGAAGAGGAGAGTACATCATGGATACTCTCCCATTTAGACAGTTTAAGAAGCATTCACTGAGCACCCACTGTGGCCAGTCAGTGGGATAGAAAGAGGGGCAAAATGTGGGCCTGGGCCTTTTCATTGCATACATTCACAATCCTTATTGGGTGTTACCAGGTCAAATACTGGGCTAAGTGGCTTAAACACATTACCCCCATTAAATATGTAATTCTAACTGCCCAGTGAGTTAGGTGTTATATGTTTCCCATTTCCAAAACTAGGAAACTAAAACTCAGAATACTTTCCAAGGCTACACAGCTAGGTTGCAAAATTTGGTTTCAGCGTCCAGTCAGTCTGACTATGAGGCCCAGGCTCTTAAGTGAAATGACTCTCTGCAAAGACAGCTCTCTGAGACAAGTGGTGTTATAGCGGCTTGTACAAAGCGTTCTGCAGGCAAACAGGCAGGAGAGGACAAACAGCGTGGAGAATGCAGGTTTGGTCAAGGCAGGTGCCACATTCACGTAACCTTTGAGCTGGGCATGGATGATGGATGAGACTTAAGCACAAAAGAAGAGGACAGTTGGTCGGGCTGAAAGAATTTCGTGTGAAGACAAAGGGACTTGAAAGAAAGAATGGTGTGTGGTTGCAACCTGCTGTGTTGAGTGGAGCCTGAGATCTCAGGGAGAGGACAGGAGGTGAGGCAGGAGCATACGGAGGGCATCTTCTCAGGAGACGAGTTTCCTCCCAGAGGAGGTATGGGGGTCACTGAAAATGGTTAAGCAGAGGGGTGCGCTGATCAGTCCAGTGCTGTGAACAGTTCTGCTGCAGCCTCGCCGATAGACTGGAAGGGAGGCGACTGAACACGGGACCACCTGTTAAGACACCACTGGACACGGCGGGCACATGACAGTCAATCTTGTAGGCTCAAGACGGGAACCAGAGACTTCCCTGGTGGTCCAGTGGCCAAGACTCCAAGCTCCCAATGCGGGGGCCCGGGTTGGATCCCTGTTTGGGGAACTAAATCTCGTATGTTGAAACTGAAGATCCCACATGCTGCAACTAAGACCCAGCACAGCCAAATAAATAAATAGTGTTTTTTTTAAACCGCCCCCCTCAAAAAAAACAGGAACCATAAATATTCTAGAATTTGGGGGAATGGAAGAGGCATTTTCTTACTAATGAGGAAAATGAAGCAGAGCTAGCAAGAGATTCCAAGACATATTCATTCATCATTTAAATATTTATGATATGCTTACTGTGTTCCAGAAACAGTGATAAAGGCTTGGGATATAATGGTAATGAGAACAACAACAAAAATCTGACTTAGTCCCTGTCCTCACAGAGCTTTGTACAGTCTGTCTGGCAGAGGAAGCGGACATTAATCAGATAATCACATAAACAAATATAAACTGTCAACAGTCTCAAGTGCTGGAGCAGTGCTTAGAGGACATGACCTAGTCTAGGAATGCTTTTCCGAGCACCGAAGAATTGATGCTTTTGAACTATGGTGTTGGAGAAGACTCTTGAGAGTCCCTTGCCTGCAAGGAGATCCACCCAGTCCATTCTAAAGGAGATCAGTCCTAGGTGTTCTTTGGAAGGAATGATGCTAAAGCTGAAACTCCAGTACTTTGGCCACCTCATGCGAAGAGTTGACTCATTGGAAAAGACTCTGATGCTGGGAGGGATTGGGAGCAGGAGGAGAAGGGGACAACAGAGGATGAGATGGCTGGATGGCATCACTGACTCGATGGACGTGAGTCTGAGTAAACTCCAGGAGTTGGTGATAGACAGGGAGGCCTGGCGTGCTGTGATTCATGAGGTCGCAAAGAGTTGGACACGACTGAGCGACTGAACTGACTGACTGAGGAATGCTTTTCAGAGACAGTAATGACTGAACTTAATCAAGAGAAAAGGAGGGACAAGCATTCTAAACAGAGGGAACAGCATGTGTAACCGAGCAGGACCCCGTGGGGCCTTCTGGGAACAGATCCCAGCCCCTCCCATGTCCCCCACCTGCCTCCTGTCTGTAGGAAAACTTTAGCCTCCCAGGCCTTCCCCAGGTTCCAAGGAGTAAGTTTAATCTAAGAAGTGAGAGAATGTACAAAAAAGGGAAAACAGTCAAGCAAGACAAAACAATAGTTTATCCATTAAATAAAGCCAAAATAATTTAGTTCCTCCTCAAGGGTTATATGGCAACTCACTCCAGTACTCTTGCCTGGAAAATCCCATGGACGGAGGAGCCTGGAAGGCTGTAGTCCATGGGGTCGCTGAGGGTCGGACAAGACTGAGCGACTTCACTTTCACTTTTCACTTTCATGCATTGGAGAAGGCAATGGCAACCCACTCCAGTGCTCTTGCCTGGAGAATCCCAGGGACGGCAGAGCCTGGTGGGCTGCTGTCTATGGGTTCGCACAGAGTTGGACACGACTGAAGCGACTTAGCAGCAGCAGCATCAAGGGTTATAGGTAATATTCTGAGCCATCCTCTGGGCTGCTTTACAGATACTGAAATCCCTGTCAGGTGGAAGAAGTTAACTGCATGGTGACCATCAGCACATCACAGACCCCAGACAGGTTGGAACCAGAAGGTTGATGATGTTGACTCCAGATTACCTCCCTCCCAACTGATCAGAATGTCTGCAAGTTGGTCGTACACCCCACAACCCCATCACCATTTTTAAAACCATTCCCTGAAAGCCACTGGGGAGTTCAAACCTTCTGGGCACTAGTTATGTGGACTTCTTGCTTGGTATCCTGCAATAAATGCTGCACGTTCGTCACCACAACCTTGTATCAGTAGATGAGCTTTACTGCACACGGTGAGCAGACCCAAGCTTGGTTTGGTAACGTGCAAAGTGTCGTTGGTTGGAAGAAGTGTGACCGTGATGAAAGGGTGACTAGAGCAAGGCTAGAGGAAGAGTGTTGTTCTAGATGATTTTAGGAGGTAAGTAGGTCCTGTTGGACAACCCACAGGAGTCTCCTCTGATTAAAAAGCCTCTGACAGATGCCAGATTCTGTTAGATGAGCTTTATGTCAGTTACCATACCTAAATCGTATTCCCAAGTGGTGCAGTGGTTAAGAATCTGCCTGCCAGTGTAGGAGACACAGGAGACAGGGGTTTGATCCCTGGGTCAGGAAGATCCCCTGGAGGAGGAAATTGCAACCCAATCCAGAATTCTTGCCTGGAAAATTCCATGGAGAGGAGCCTGGCAGGCTACCATCTATATGGTCGCAAACAGTCGGACATGACTGAGCACACACTTACACCTAAATCAATTTTTATTACTGTGTTTTACTACACATAGATGTTGTATGTTAATGTGAGAATTATCTTAAACCTCAGAAGCTTTCAGATATACACCTACATAGGCAAATCTTGGATAAATTCAGTGACTCCACATAGTTTTATAACTTTCTGATTTCTGGCAGCTCTAACCAGCACAAAGATGAAAAGACTGGCGTAGAAATGCGCAGTTACAACACAGTAAATAATGTGCCGTATAAGGATTCCTTATGCAAAGTAATCTGCTTGTTAGCTTTTTACTGCGAGTCATCTTTTCCTCTTTCGCTGAGAAGGATTTCCAACAACTGAGCAAAACAATCATGTTAACTGCTGAATTGTCTTTCCAGGTGAGTGGTGGTGGGAACAGACTTATGGTGAGGATGAGTCTAATTTAAGAACACTGGAAAAGAAACAGCCTCATTTGAGAAAAATGCCTGTGCTGAACCCAAATGACTCAAGATGGAAAGATGGTCAGTTAAGTTTAGCCATTAATTTAGGAGCTTAGCTTATGAAGAAAACTGTGTTTAAAATAAACTGCCAAGGGATGGCAGCTCACCAGGGCAGCAGATCGATGACAGCACTCTTAATGCAGCTCATGCTTGTCAGCCAGCCGCCACGCATTCTCGCATTCCGGGAGAGTCTCCATCCACCTTTTCACTGCCTGCCACCCCACAGCTTGGAAAGAATGGAGCTTGAACGGAGCTTTTTGGGGACTTTGCCTCACCATAGCTCAGGAAAAGCGATAAGAAGTGGTAAGTTCACTTAACTTCTCTAACCTAGAAGGTGATCTATTGAATAATGTATGAGTGAAATATCCTTCCGGCCACAGATTAGCACATGAAGGCAACAGCTCTGGCCTGGGGATATAAAGCCTTAGCAAAGAAGGAATACCAATGAACACGGACAGTGGGCCCCTTGCCTATACCACCGTTCCTCTGTATTCCGTGTATTCCGCTCATTGACTACATGTTCTTACCCGGTGCTAAATCCTTGTTGTACCATGGTGAAAAGACCAACACATGTGCAAGCCATTCTGTAGTAGCTGAATAATTGCACCCAAAGATATTAGGCCCTGATCCCCAGAGCCTGTGCATGTTACCTTATATGGTTCAAAGGGTCTTGCAGATGTGTTAAATTGAGGATCTTAAGCTGGGCGATTATTCTTGATTGTCCAGATGGGCCCTCAATGCCATCACAAGAGCCTTCCCACATCCCCAGAGGGGATTTGACACAGACCGACCCAGAGATGGGAGGGATGTGGCCATAAACCCAGGAATGTGGGACCTCCAGCAGAAGCTGGAAGAGGCAAGGAGCAGATTTTCCCCTTGGAGCCTCCAGAAGGACTGTGGTCTTTCTAAGACCTTGATTTCAGCCCCGGGACACCAATTCCAAACTTCTAGGCTTCAGAACCTCAAGAATACATTTCTGTTGTTTCAAGCCACCCAGACTGCAATAATTTGTCCCAGCAGCCACAAAAAACTAAAATGAATTGTAATACAATAAAAGTGTTCACAGGGGGATTAACAAAGTGAAGTGGAAAGGCTTCACAGAGGAACTGACTTTTTAACTCCTCCTAGAAGACTGGGCTCGGAGAAGGCAATGGCACCCTACTCCAGTACTCTTGCCTGGAAAATCCCATGGACAGAGGAGCCTGGTGGGCTGCAGTCCATGGGGTCACTAAGAGTCGGACATGACTGAGCGACTTCCCTTTCACTTTTAAGTTTTCATGCATTGGAGAAGGAAATGGCAACCCACTCCAGTATTCTTGCCTATAGAATCCCAGGGACAGAGGAGCCTAGTGGGCTGCTGTCTATGGGGTCACACAGAGTTGGACACGACTGAAGCGACTTAGCAGCAGCAGCAGAAGACTGGGCTTCCCTGGTAGCTCAGATGGTAAAGAATCCGCCTGCAATGCAGGAGACCTGGGTTCGAGCCCTGGGTTGGGAAGAACCCCTGGAGAAGGGAATGGCAACCCACTCCAGTATTCTTGCCTGGAGAATCTCATGGACAGCGGAGCCTGGTGGGCTACAGTCTATGGGGTTGCAGAGTCGGACACGACTGATTGACTAACACTTTCACTTTGAGAAGGAAGACTAAAAATTGACCGAGGGAAAGAGGGGCCCACAAATGGGATTAAGAACCTGAAGGTATAAATTCCCTGGGGTAGGAGAGACCTTGACAATCTGGGGAGGTATTTTTGTCTTACTGTAGATGCTTGCATAGTTCTGACTATGTACTAAGTGCACTTTTAAAATAAAGTCTCACCTAATCCTCCTAACAACATTTTATAGATGAAGGCTCACTATAAATAACTTGTTCAAGTGAACAGCGGGGTGAGGACTCAAAGCAGGCTGTGTGTAACGAGTCTGTGCCCTGGACCACTGCACCTCGCTGCCTTCCTGCTTGGCCCAAGCTGCAGCCTTAGGAAGGAGACCTTAGGTAAAGCCGGACCAGCAGGAGTGGCCCAATGATGAAAGGTTCTATAAAGGTTCTATAAAGTTTCTATAAAGGTGGTATAAAGCTGTGTGCCTAGGAGTTAGATGCCCTCTATGGTACTATGGAGCCAGAGAAGTTTGGCAAGCATGATTCAATTGTTGCTTAAGGTCATTTTCACAGCTGAATCAAGGATACATTACAGGAGGGTGAGGACAGAGAGAGAAATAAGAAGTGTAATGCAGTCTGTAGCCCAGAGGAAGATGTCGCTGGCATGAACAAGGGCAGTAACGGAAAGAAGGGATACGGGTTTGGAGAACTTTTAATTAACAGGACCTGGTGCTAATAGTGCATGAAGGGAAAGGTGAAAGGGGAATTTGAGCCATGGAAAAATCTGTCTGATGACAGCTGACATCAGTTCCATTCAATCCCTCAAGTTCATTTACGTCCTGTGAGTATGTCACAAACAAGATCTTGTTATTTCTTTCTTCCTTTCCGCTATTTCTTGCTTAACTTCACTTCATTTCTATTCTTATGCCACTCCTTGCTGATGGCTTTGTTGCTGGATTATCACAGCAGCACTAGGCAGCCAGAGATCGTACACAGCTCTGCATTTCTTTCTGAACCCCTTCCATCACCATCCAGTCTGCGGCGCTGACTCAGAGATGAAATGACATCGCAGAGCAGGACTGAGAAAACTCTTGGGCTCCAGGAGCCTAGGAACTCAGGAGACTCAGGGCTCACTCCAGTCATAGCAGATCCGTGGTGATGTAGCAGCAAGGCCTCTGCCCAGGAATTAAGAGGGAGAACTGGAGAGAAAGCCAGAGGGAAGATGGAATGTTTGTGAAGGGGGCATGCATGTTTATTTCCTCCCAGGCTGCACCCTGAAGGAATGGAATAACGCCGTAAGAACCCCCATAGGTTTGAGAGGGTTCAAAAGAGAGATAACCAAGGACCAGGGGTTCTGACACGGAGAAGGCAATGGCACCCCACTCCAGTACTCTTGCCTGGAGAATCCCATGGATGGAGGAGCCTGGTGGGCTGCAGTCCATGGGGTCGCTAAGAGTCGGACACGACTGAGCGACTTCACTTTGACTTTTCACTTTCATGCGTTGGAGAAGGAAATGGCAACCCACTCCAGTGTTCTTGCCTGGAGAATCCCAGGGATGGGGGAGCCTGGTGGGCTGCCGTCTATGAGGTCGCAGAGTCAGACACGACTGAAGTGACTTAGCAGCAGCAGCAAACACATCTTGCCTTAGCATCATGGTGCCACCCAAATACAAGACCCCACCCCCAAAACTGATAAGACATTTCTACCACCCCGGGGAAATGAAGGCTCCTAACACACTCTGTTCCAGTTTTTCAAAATGTTCTGTGCATTTATAGGTGAGCTTCATCTCTGGTCTCTCCCAACTCTGGGTGCCTTGGTTACTGCTGTCAAACACATCATCTCAAAAAACTGCTTTTTCTGTTGAAGAATGTTCAGTTGCTCCTTACTGGATATTGCATCAAGGACAAGCTCTTCTTCCTGGCTTTAAAAATTCTACCTCTGACTGTCATACTCAGCTTGAGTTCTATCTGTTCTGAGAAGCTGTCTCCAAACATTTCTGCCCATAATGATTTCCATTTCCTAAGGTAAGTCTTTATCTACCTGTACTTCCTGACATATAATCAACAACTTTATATATATAATCAACAACTTTGTATATAACCCCCTGTAAGTCAAAAGGTCCTTAAAGGAAGACACTCTGTATCATATTTATTTGTAGTATTAATACTTGTTATGTGGTAAATTCTGACACATTTTCTGAGTGAATAGAATCATATGTATTGACTTGGAGTGTTTACAAAGCAGACAGCCAGAGGCACCCATGTATTTCTCACTGGCAAGCAAAGTTGTGGACTCAATAGAAATCAACCTCTGTTTCCAGGCTGGAGTGCAGCAAAAGCTTTCCTAATGCGAAATTTACAGTCCAAACACTGGCACCTCAGTCACATTGCATCATTTTTACTAGAGTCAGGGTTTCTCCAGAATAAGAAGGAGCAGAAAGAGAGCCAGAGAAAAATAACCAACTATTTGAGAGTCAGATGGATCAAGTCTCAAACTACCAATCATGTTCTCTTGTATCTGGAGTGAAAAAGAAAGGAAAAGAGGCGGGAGGGTGGGGAGGTTAAGCTGTGTTTGTCCTCATGATGCAGGCAATATAGTGATTCTGACTAGATGCAAAAAACTGAGTGAAAAGGCAGCCCCCCAAAAGGGGTAGATTGGGAGTTTGGGGTTAGAAGATGCAAACTATTATATATTGAATGGAGAAACAACAAGGACCTACTGTATAACACAGGGGACTATATTCAATCTCTTATGATAAACCACAATGGAAAAGAATATGAAAAAGAATATATATATGTATACACATACACACACACACACACACACACACACACACACACACACATATATATATATATAACTGAATCCCTTTGCTGTACAGCAGAAATTAACACACCACTGGAAATCAACTGTATATATTCAATAGAGTAAAGTTTTTTAAAAGGCAGCAAAAACCCAAGAAAAATCCCATTACCGACATAGTTGGTTCTGATCTAGACTTGTCGGCTTTTTTCTTTATCTCTAGAAAGTCTTGCTACCTTTTTTCCCCACTTGAAAAATGTATTGATGGTAACAGGTAACTGAGTTTAGAGGTTTTACACACTTAAAGGTCTTGCTGAGAACTATTAGCAGCTTTCTTATTGGGGGTAGGTAGTGGAGGAGGGGTGGTGGGTACAGAACTTGACTTTGTTACCGAAGGCGCATGACCTTGAGCAGCTCACCTGGAGCCAGAGTTCCAGGGCTTTGTGCTGCCTGTAAAGTCCCCACTGATTTAGCTGAAGGCAGAAGAGTTCCACAAAAAAGAGAGAGGAAATATGATGTTTAATGCCTTAAAGCCTGAGTCTATCCCTTTTATAGGCTTAATCTTTACACAGAATTTGAATACATCAGTATAGTTTATTATTTTTTTAATAAGAGGGAAGAAAAGATTGGGAGGAAAAATGTCAATCACTGTGAACTGAATTCCTAAAGAAGAATCTGTGCAAAAGTGACTGTCATCATCTCCACTGTGAGCAGTGGCAACACTTTGAAAAAAATCTTTGGTTTAGTTTTCTTTCCTATTAAGGGTGAACAATTAGTAACATTAAATGTTTATTAAATCATGCAAGTTTAAGGTAAATACAATGTATTTTTTTTTAAGCTGGGAAAAGAGGATTTATGACTTTGCTTGATAAAAAAATAAATGTATACAATAGTATTTTTAAATACAGCAAATTTAAGACCCCAATAGGTTTTTGAATGATTTTGGAAAATATATACTGTCAAAAATTTTTCTAATCGAATATATTTTAAATGCTACTTTTTATGAAAATTTAAACATTCAGGCATTTATTTCACTGACGTATTTCTGAAATAGAGCACTTTGAATGCACCAGGTGAAATGTTCATTTTTTTTGCTCGCTTCATTGCTAGTTTTCCTTCACCACAAGTTCTCTCTCTGATTTTTCCTCATCTTCAGAATTTTATAAATTGAAATCAGGAAAATTAAAAACTGAAAAAAGGACAGGTTAAGTGGAAAAAAGGGAAAATGATTGGTGTGGTTCTTAGGGCCAAAGTGTAAATAAACTGAAGGGCTATGGAGACTTTCGTTGTTCAGTTATTCCCTGATAGCAGTGCAGAGGCTCTCTTGTGTGCTATGGAGGAGTCAGAGTTAAATTAGAGCCAGATCTGGTCCTCCCGGGACTTACAGTCTAGAAGAGGAAACATGCCATATCCTTAGAGAGCTGCAAAAGTCTACTAGAGTGTGAGCCTACTGAAGGTAAGGACTGTTGTCTGCTTTGCCCACTCACTGCTTTTCCTGGGAAGTGTCAGACACAAAGTGGGTGCCCAAGAAATATTTATTGGATAAGTGAATAATACAAGGTAGAGAGTGTTGAACCATTTAAGAACTGTTAAAAAAAATTGAAATTGGTAATAGGAGAGATAGGTAACTTGCAACATCTGTAAAATTACACAAGTATCTTACAGACAATTAAGCTGACATGTCATGAACAGACTCTCCTATGCATTGCTACTGTTTTTCAAATCCATTAACAGCCCTGCCATTCTCTTCAAGGAAGACCATAAACACAGAAGTAAAAAAGAACATTATTTAACACGCTGCTCCTCAGTGAAATGAGGAAGTTAGACTACGTGGGTGTTTGTGGAGACAAATATCCAAGATCCTTTAAATGGCAGAATGGTTAAAAGTGTACACTTGCCCACCAAACCTTTGATCATGGATATTACTGCCGAGGAAAGAGGCTGAAAGGAAAAATATAAAATAAATAATAGTGGAGGTGTTCTGCAAATATGACAAAACTTGTAAACACAACACATGAATGAGGTTTGGGAAACAGGAAGAAAAATGATTAGGTTCATTTTAGTTTCAGTTTACTGTTATTTAAATGAAATTCAACAGGAAAAAAAAAATTGTCCTTTCCTAAATAATGTTAAACAGTTCACTTTCTTAAATCCTCTGAATTGCTTCTCCACAGCCTTCTGAATAGCTGACCAAATACACACAGTGTTTACCCTGATTTCTTTTTTTAAACAGAGACCTCTTGACTAGATAACAGACTTAAAAAGCAGTGCTAGTACCTGCTAAAGGCTTTGCCAGCAAAATGAGACAAACACGAACAAGATACTGCTTTTATTTGTAAAGCTAAAGGGACTTTCCTTGAAGGACTTTAAAAAAAATCTGAGATTAGGATCTTTTCAAGTGTAGAATATCTTTTCTTTTTAAATGATGGCTGCTATAAATGATAGAATATTTTAGGCAAAGTAAAAATTGTCAGCCTTCTGGGGATCCCATCACCTTTTAAATAAATCATACTATTTTCTGAAATTTAGAGGTATGAATGTTAAGAAGGGCTTTACAGTTTACAGAGACTGCTTGGAATTATTCCTTAGTGTGGAAAATGGTGAGTCTTCAAAGAACCCAGTGATAGGTATTCAGAATCTTGACACCTTGGTTTCCTTTATTTCCCTCTTAGTCATGGACCTTGGTGATGATCTGCACCATTTAATTTTCAGACACCTGGGGATCAAGAAACATCAAGCCATGTGCAGTTGAAACTATCATTTTTCAAGGGCATTAAAAAATTCATTTCTGTCCTTATTACAGTTTTATTATTTTTGGAAAAGTGACTAGGCATCTTTGATGATTTTACCATTTAGCATTACCATTTTAAGCAAGGATTTACTGATACAGTTCTATTGAATCTTTTTTTTTTTTGGACAATAAGTGGTTTATTTATGTTATCCGGAGTCCTTAGAATAAACTGTAGAAAAAGTCCCTAAGTCCACTGATTGTATTGTTCCATAAGCAATGTATATTAACTTTATAAAGTTTAGAAGACACATATAAACCCACTGATTTCCAGGTAAAATTTTTGTTGTAGATCCTTCCATACCTTTGTTTATGAACGTATACATATTTTACAACAGACATATGGGACCACCTTATAAATGCTATTTTATAACCTTTTTTCAACTTAAAAATGTGTTGTAAATCTCTTTCTATGACAAATATTTTCCTCCATCATTTAATGACTATGGTGATTTTCTATGATGTACAGCAATCCATTTAACTAGTTCCTTGTTGGATACTGTTAATGTCTTTTCCCCCCCTATTATAATGTTGAAATGAGCATCTTTATCAAGTTAAATTTTTATATATATTCATGAATAATTCATTAGGATAAATCCTAAAAGTAAAATTGCTGGGTAAATTTACACACAAATTTATAAGACCTTTGATAACTCTGCATGGAACTGATATAAAAATATATGCATATATTTATTTGATGATTTATTATAATGTTTACCATATGTGAAGAGGATAGAAAAATAACTTAAATCACTGTATAGCACTCCCTGCATTTCATTTACTTTCCAAAAAATCTCATTACAATTAAGATGAGACATCTTAGGTAAAACCATTAATTTTTGGCTAAAGGAGAGCTACCTACCATTTGGTCCCTACGCATTATTCTAGAGTTCAGGAAATTGAGGCTAAAGCCATTACAGATCCTGGCCACAGGGATAGTTAACAAGGTGAGAGTCAGTCCGACCCTGGCTCCGGATGCTGTCTTTGGCTCCCAAGATGCTCACTGTGGTTCAAGTTGTTCTTTAGATAGTCAAGTAACACTAAGAACCGAGATGCAAAGAAGTATTAGACAGTATAAATAAGTTATACCATTATACTTACCAGTATAAGTTTTACCATTAATTTTGTTATTGCTGCTTTTAGCAAGCTAGACTATTTAAAAATAATTTTGTGATGAAAGTGTTCAGCTTGGAAAAGTTTTCTAAAAGGTTGGTTTACTATTTACAGTTTTACACCACTGAGTGCTGTGTAATTCCATTCAATCAATGCAGCTTATATTTACTTATTGCTTAAATATTGAAATAACTCTATTGTTTCTTCTGACCAAATAGATGTATTGGTCACACAAAAAATAATAATCAAAAATAAAAATATAAAATACAAAGGGAAAATCATATATAATTGCACCAACCAAAAATAATTACTATATACATGTATATATCTACCTATCTATTTAGACAGCATACAAAATTTCATAGTGTTCTAAAATCTACTTTTTCTCATATGTCATTGACATCTGTTAGTGTCGATAAATATTAACCTATATTATAATTTGTAATGGCTACATGGTCTTTTACTGCACCATAATTCATTCAGCCAGCCTCTAAGGTGATGGATGTTAGGATTGTTGGTTGTTTTTATTTTTATTTTTTTAAATATAAATTTATTTATTTTAATTGGAGGTTAATTACTTTACAGTATTGTATTGGTTTTGCCATCATCAACATGAATCTGCCACATATGTTGGTTGTTTTTAGTTAGTCCAAATAATCCCACCATAAACAATCTTTTAAATAGTTGTTTAAATATCTCAAATAAATAAATTGTTTTCTTTTACCAATTGACTTGTTACACGTAGTATTATTTCTTGGAGATTCACAATGCACATTCACATATTAAGCAAATATTTATTGGTCACCTGCCAACTGTGCTAGGTGCTGGGATTAATGTAGTAAAGGCTCTGAAAATTCTCACAGTAAGGAGACCCTGTAAAATTTTTCTTACGATTTTTTTTTTTAAAAATAATGGAGATCCCTCCCACTCCCTCCCTCTTTTTAATATAGAACATCTGCTAGTATTTCACTGATTTTATCTGGAGCAGAATTTGGAAAATGCTAATTTTGTTGAAAACTACTAATTAAGTGCCTGTGCCTACCTGTCACTTTTCTGGGAACTCTGAAAAAATCCTGGGAATTATTTAGAGGAAAGATATATTTTAGGCACTTCAGAAAAATACATCTTTGATCTAAATTGCCCAATTAACTTTCAGAATAAATAGCATTTTGGTACAAATATTTCCGTGAGACACTGGAGTTTTGTTTCCTTAATAGTATTCATATCATTAGAACAAAAGGGAGACTTGAATGTAAAAGGAGAATGTGGGCTTTTTTATAAAGTACTTTTTGGCTCATCAGCAGATTTGTTGGGGAGAGAACGAGTCAAGAGATGCAATTATTCAAAGGAATTAAGGGTGGAGGTTATGGAGATTATATGACAACATGAAGTAATTAAAATAAAACATCTTGTAGAAAAAGGTTACAAAATCCTATACATGGGATGTGAAAATCCATTTTAAAAAACCCCGAGGAATCCAGTGAAATAACATTTTTTTGGGTTGGGGGTGCTTTTTTTCCTTCGACCTCTAATTGTCGTTTTCATTTTTATTTTTAAAATATATAATAAAATAGAAAAGAAAGAAAATACTAAAGGATCAGAGAAAATTAGGAGAAGAGAGGCTTATGGAGGAGGAGGAAGATAGTGGTTGAGTCGAACAAAAGCAACAAATAGATTAAAGTGAATAAGGGTGGAAGAGCGAACATTCCATTTGTCCTGGAAGAGATCATTAATGGCTCAAGTGCTGTGAAGTGGACAAAAGCCAGACTGTAGTGGGGTCAGATGAGAGAACCGGAGAAGAATAATTTTTTTTAGGACCTAGGATCATAATAATTCTCCCCCCCCAACCACTATTACTTTAGTTCTGGTTTTATCGTGTTGGGATTTTGCCTATACCAGTTTTTTTTTTTTTCTTCCCCAGGAGCTGATAAATGAAAACCATAAAAAAAGAAATCCTATGAGTAACTTTCTTTGCCCTTATATTTGAACTGAATAATAAAGAAATGGTAAATGCTCTTACTGAGCTGTGCTAGAAATGCTACCATATAGAAATCTTAATAATATACCCTGTGTCTGCCATTTAAAAACAGAAGAACTTGGCCTCCCAAGGTCATTTCAGGTGCCTTTTTTCCTAAGTGATTTGTGTATATTTTATCCATAAAAGACAAATTACTATGAAAGGATATGAAATATAGGTTTAAGAAACTCAAGGAACAAAGTGCATCCTTTTCTCTTTGAATTTCTTAAAATTAAGTTCTTAAGACTCCTGCTGCTTACCTTCAAACAAGCAACCTTGAAACTACTCCATGAAACCCAGTTAAAGGACGAACCAAAGACTTTTCACTTATAAAGAAAAAAAAGTAGCACATGGGAGCGAGAACGTTCAAGTCTTCAGTATCCATACTTATTAACTAAATTGAATGCCTGCGGTGGGTCTCACGGGAGCACACAGTGGCAGCCTCTTTATATTACAACTCAGCCAGAAGCACTTATTCCCTTGTAATTAAGGCCAGGGGTGCAAACCGGTGATGCAAATGAAAGCAGCCATGTGGATTATTCCGTTCCCTCAACAATTCTCAAGAGGTTGTGTGTTTGTGGCTTTATGTTTGTTTGAAGTCCTTGTATGACTCCCTCGGTTCTCCTTGCTACTATTGGTTCAACCTCAGACAAGAACAATAGCTAAAACTCAGACAGCACTTCCTATATGCCAGATGCTGTTTTAGGTGTTTATCCTCCTCTGTCCTTTCTAAACTCGAAGAGGGCTAAATATGAAGTCCTGTGTCCCCAGAAGCAGATGCTGAGATGAGGTCCGAATGCAAGGGATTTATCCCTGAATGGAGTGGGGGGAGCAGGTCAGGAAGGGGAGTTGAGCCAGGTAAGGCTGCATCTCAAGCCAAAGTCCTTCAGGGGCAACACTGGGGCATAGGCTAGAAGGGGGAGCTTGGCTTCCATCCTCCCCCAGAGTCACTGGTTAACAACCAGCAGGAGTGGCAAGAAATGTGGGGTGGAGGGGGAGTCCATGAAAGAAGAGCATCAGTTGCTTACTGAAGGTGATGAGTCAGAAACATCCACATCATCTGCTACAGGTGGGTACAGGCATACCTCGGAGATGTGGCACGTTCAGTTTCAGACCATTGCAAGAGAGCAAATACAGCAACAAAGTGAGTCACACAAATTTTTTTTTGTTTCCCAGTGCATATAAAAGTTATTTTTACCCTCAGTTCAGTTCAGCTCAGTCACTCAGTCATGTCTGACTCTTTGTGACCCCATGGACTGCAGCACGCCAGGATTCCCTGTCCATCACCAACTCCCCGAGTTTACTCAAATTCATGTCCATCGAATCAGGGTTGCCATCCAACCATCTCATCCTCTGTCATCCCCTTCTCCTCCCACCTTCAATCTTTCCCAGGATCAGGGCCTTTTCAAATGAGTCAGCACTTCGCATCATGTGGCCAAAGTACTGGAGTTTCAGCTTTAGCATCAGTCCTTCCAATAAACACCCAGGACTGATCTCCTTTAGAATGGACTGGGTGGATCTTCTTGCAGTCCAAGGGACTCTCAAGAGTCTTCTCCAACACCACACTTCAAAAGCATCAATTCATTGGCGGTCAGCTTTCTTCCCAGTCCAACTCTCACATCCATACACGACTACTGGAAAAACCATAGCCTTGACTAGACGGACCTTTGTTGGCAAGTAATGTCTCTGCTTTTTAATACGCTGTCTAGGCTGGTCACAGCTCTTCTTCCAAGGAGCGAGCGTCTTTTAATTCCATGGCTGTAGTCACCGTCTGCAGTGATTTTTACACTGTACTCTAGTCTTATGTGTGCAACAGCATTATGTTGAAAACGACAATGCACAGGCCTTCATTAAAAAGTGACTGGTGGAAAATGGTGCCAGTAGACTTGCTTGATGAAGAGTTGTCATAAACCTTCAATCTGTTAAAGAAAAAACACAATATCTGCGGAGTACAATAAAACAAAGCACAATAAAACAAGGTATGTGTGTGTTTTGAGGGCTTCCCTGGTGGCACAGACAGTAAAAAATCTGCCTGTAATGCAGGAGACTTGGGTTTGATCCCTGGTCTCCTGGGATCAGGAGATCGCTGGAGAAGGGAATGGCTCCCCACTCCTGTATTCTTGCCTGAGAATTCCATGGACAGAGGAGCCTGGTGGGCTATAGTCCATGGAGTCACAAAGAGTCAGACACGACTGAGCGACTTTCACTTTCCTGTGTTTTGAGATATGTGACTGTTGAGACCACTGAGTCTTGCCCAAAATCTCAAAGCTTATAAGTGAAACAGCTGGGTTTGAAACCATGCTGTTTGACTCTAAATGCGATGTGTTTAAATCACTATGTCACAATGGAAAGATCAAAACTTTACAGTGTGCTGTGGTATTATTAAACTTTTCTACAGTTTTCACAACGGACTATAGAGCATAAATTGTTTTGATTTTATTCGGTTTCTAGAAATGCTGAAAGTATGTCTGAGGAGCAATCATTAATAATTTGTTGAACTAAGCTTCAGATACCCAAGCCCCCAAGCCTAAGAAAAGCTTAGAGAACAGACTAGAAAATTAGACAGTTGGTATGTTTGCACTGCTCTGAAACCACTCTAAACACTGGAACCCACCCGGTCCTCAGAGACCACAAGTCTTTCTTAACAAGATATATTCACACAGACCCTGTTTTTACATAAGATAATCTCAGTTTAAAAATGCTGATCCTATTTTCTATATATTCATCATCTTCTTAATCTCCTATTTGTTAAACAACGTTTATTTTCCCTCAAAATCACTCAAGTGATTTTTGTTGCTATTCTTTTGGTATAACAATACCTGTTTTCTGAATTGTTTTTAATTCTTTTTTTTTTTTAATTTTAAAGGAGTTCATTTTATTTTTACTAAAGGAACTCGATTGTTTCATTTTAATATGGGGAAATATGTATAATATTTTTAATAGGGGGAAATATGTATAATACAGTCTATCTCTTTCGACTTGGTTAAAGGAGAGGAAAGCTTGTGCATAATGGTGGGTGACCAGTCAAGTATTCTCCCTAAGAGGGTAGAATGGCAGTGCTGGAGCAGGTGATCCAGAGAGAAACAAGTGATCACCCCACCTGCATCCAGAAAATCAGCTGGCACCTTGCTGGTCCAGAGAGGATAATGCAGGACTATACTGAAAGGAACCAGATGGGTCAAGGGCCTTTACATGGGGAAGGCTTAGGAGGTGCAGGAATTGTCCAGTTTTTTCCTGTGTGTTTTAGTTGAAAGGAAGAATGCTCCTTTTTTTTTTTTTTTTGCAGGGTGGCTCAGATGGTAAAGAATCTGCCTGCAATGTGGGAGACCTGCATTCGATCCCTGGGTCAGAAGATCTCCTGGAGAAGGGAATGGCTATCCACTCCAGTATTCTTGCCTGGAGAATTCCATGGACAAAGGAGCCTGGCAGGCTACAGTCCATGGGGTCACAAAGAGTCAGACATGACTGAGCGACTGTCCCTCACTCACTCATGCGGAGTAATGCTCTGTGGACACACTGGATCCTAGGTGCTGCTGTGCCGCCATGGATATCCAGAAGCAAAAATAAGGCAGGGAAAACTTGAACACTTGCCAAGGATTTTGAGACTCTAGATAATAAAAGCTAACACTTCTATGGTGCTTATTAAGTACAAGGGCCTGTTTGAAGAGTTTTATACATATTAACTCCTTAAATTTTCCTAGCAACTCTATGAAGCAGGTACTATCATTATCCCCATTTTACAGAAGAGGAAACTGAGGTACAGAGAGATTAACTTGTTCAAGACCACATGGCTAGTAGTTGTGGAGCTGGGATTCACGCCCAGGTTATCTGCTTTCATATTCCATGATCTTACCAGTGACCCGTACTGCCCATCTGAAATGTTGAGAATGTGCTAACCATGTTGCTGATAATTATTTATTTACAGTTTACTCTATTTTTGAATACTCTGAAAAAATTTTTGTAGTTGTTTAGTCACTAACTTATGTCCAACTCTTTTATGACCCTGTGGACTGTAGCCCGCCAGACTCCCCTGTCCATGGGATTTCCCAGGGGAAAATATTGGAGTGGGTTGCCATTCACTCCTCCAGGGGATCTTCCCAAGCCAGGGATGGAATCTGAGCCTCCTTCATTGGCAGGCAGGCTCACCACCACTGATATACCAAGGAAGCCCAGAAGAAAAAATTTAGGAGATGTCTATTTCGGCACTTGGTAATAACTCAGCTATAGGAGAACACTTGAATCCTGATAGGAACGTTCACCATAAGGTCTCAGAGTTGACAGGAAGTAGAAAAACCTCTGTGCCCGTGTTTAGACACCAAAGAAGAGATAGCTGCTGTGCCTCTGTTTTGCTGGGACAGGGTGGTATTCCCTGCCCATGGGAGCTGGCACTGGCAGCAGTTATATCGGAGTCACTCTCAACACTCAGCTGCTTGCTAAGAATTAAACTGCTGGAACCAGATCTAGTGAGTTTCATGTTACCATGGTTTGGATGAGGCGTTCGCACTGGTGTGATATATTTAGTCTTCAGAAACAGTTACATCTAAGCTTAGCTTTCTTACCAAAATGATAATGTACGTTGGTATTACTTGTGGTTATTTGCTTCATCTCCCAAGTAACAGATCGCACACCTCTTTACTCTCTTAGGGGTAAGGCCAACCTCCAACCCTGTTTATGGAGTGAGTCAACCGGGAATTTATTGCAACGAGCCGGGAGCAGCTAGTGCCTCTGCTGCCCTCTAGAGGCGCGTCAGAGCATGACCGCTCACCTCGGAACCATTCCCGTGGGTTGCACAGGGCCGACACCGTCGCTCTCCGTTTTGAGTTTCCAACCAATGCCGTTTGTCAAGAGGGGATGAGGTGAAAACACTCTGAACTTCCAAAAACAATAATGGGACGTAGTTAATTTCAAGCTAGGACTTTCATAGTTATCTTGTGTCCTCCTCTCAGCCACTAACTGGAAATCAGTCCACATTGTTTGAAAACTATAAATAGAGCTAACACAGAGCATTTGCCAAATGCCAGGTACTGTTTAAGTGTTTCCCATATACTAAACGGAGCAGGCAATGGCACCCCACTCCAGTACTCTTGCCTGGAGAATCCCATGGATGGAGGAGCCTGGTGGGCTGCAGTCCATGGGGTTGCTAAGAGTCAGACACGACTGAGCGACTTCCCTTTCACTTTTCACTTTCATGCACTGGAGAAGGAAATGGCAACCCACTCCAGTGTTCTTGCCTGGAGAATCCCAGGGACGGGGGAGCCTGGTGGGCTGCCGTCTCTGGGGTCGCACAGAGTCGGACACGACTGAAGTGACTTAGCAGCATATACTAAACTGGGGGCTTCCCTGATAGCTCAGTCGGTAAAGAATCCGCGTGCAATGCAGGAGACCCCGGTTGGATTCCTGGGTTGGAAGGATCCCCTGGAGAAGGGATGGGCTACCCACTCCAGTATTCTTGGGCTTCCCTTGTGGTTCAGCTGGTAAAGAATTCGCCTGCAATGTGGGAGACCTGGGTTCGATCCCTGTGTTGGGAAGATCTCCTGGAGAAGGGAATGGCTACCCACTCCAGTATTCTGGCCTGGAGAATTCCCTGGACTGTATAGTCCATGGGGATGCACACAGTCGGACACGACTGAGCGACTTTCACCTCATGCACTAGACTGTTTAATCTACATGACAGTATGAGTAGAAGGATCATCTCTATCTAATAGGGGAGCTGGAGCAAAATACTACTAAATATTTCTTGCAGTACATGAGTGGTAGAGCTGGATTTAACCACCCCCTGCCCCCTGCCTGCCTTACATCTGGCCGCATGGACTAGGCTAGTAACCAGTTCATGCGCTGACACTTTTATAACTATCAAAACATGCATCGAAAGCTTAATTCTAAAGGAGAGGTTTTGCTGAAAATCTTTAACCTGAATCCAGTAATGAGGAAATGATTGGCTTGGATGCTTTTGAAATGTCAATGACATCACAGAGAAGGAGAAAGAGAAGGGGAGGGGGAAGAAGAAGACAGCTGGGAGAAAGAAAGAGCAGTAGGAACTGTCTTAGGTACATGGTGTCTAAATATAACGCACCGTCTACGGTTATATCCTAAACATAAAAAACAAGACCATAAACAACATTATTGGGAAACTGAGGAAATTTTAGTATGGACTATGTTGGGTAATAATGTTGAATTCCTTGAGTATGATTCATTTATTGTGAACATATAGAATATGTCTTTATTCTTAAGTGATGCTCAATTTACGTGTTTGGAGGTAAAGTGCCATGACACCAGAAAATTGCCATCAAATAGTTCAGGAAAAAAATTCAAGTATAAATGAGAAAAAGGAAATGTGACAAAAGGTTAAGAACTGGCAACACTAGGCAAAGGGGTATATGATGTTCATTATGCTATTTTAAAAACTTTTTTGTAGGCTTAGAACTTGGGGAGTAAAAATTAGAGGAGAAATAAACTTCATCTTAAGATAAGAGCCAGCCAAGGATGTGGCCACGGTATTGGCCTGGACTGAGTTAGGGCCAGTGAGAGACATGTGCTGGGGTTGTAACCCATAGGCAAGCTTTGAAATCTGTAGACATGTGTGATATATGGGTGTTCTGTTCAGTTCAGTTTAGTCGCTCAGTCCTGTCCAACTCTTTGCGACCCCACGGATGGTCATACGCCAGGCCTCCCTATCCATCACCAACTCCCGGAGCTTGCTCAAACTCATGTCCATTGAGTTGATGATGCCATTCAACCATCTCATCCTCTGTCATCCGCTTCTCCTCCCGCCTTCAGTCTTTCCCAGCATCAGGGTCTTTTCAAATGAGTCAGTTCTTTGCATCAGGTGGCCAAAGTATTGGAGTCTGAGCTTTAGCACCAGTCCTTCCAATGAATATCCAGGACTGATTTCCTGTAGGATGGACTGGTTGGATCTCCTTGCAGTCAAAGGGACTCTCAAGGGTCTTCTCCAACACCACAGTTCAAAAGTATCAATTCTTCAGTGCTCAGCTTTCTTTAGAGTCCAAATCTCACTTCCGTACATGACTACTGGAAAAAATCACGGGTTTGACTAGATGAAATTTTGTTGGCAAAGTAATGTCTCTGCTTTTCAATATGCTGTCTAGGTTGGTCATAACTTTTCTTCCAAGGAACAAGTGTCTTTTAATTTCATGGCTGCAGTCACCGTCTGCAGTGATTTTGGAGCCTCCAAAAACAAAGTCTTTCACTGTTTCTCATCTATTTGCCATGAAGTGATGGGACCAGATGCCATGATCTTCGGTTTCTGAATGTGGAGCTTTAAGCCAACTTTTTCACTCTCCTCTTTTACTTTCATCAAGAGGCTTTTAGTTCCTCTTCACTTTCTGCCATATGGGTGGTGTCATCTGCATATCTGAGGTTATTGATATTTCTCCCAGCAATCTTGATTCCATCTTGTGCTTCTTCCAGTCCAGGATTTCTCATGATGTACTCTGCATAGAAGTTAAATAAGCAGGGTGACAATATACAGTCTTGACGTACTCTTATTCCTATTTGGAAACAGTCTGTTGTTCCATGTCCAGTTCTAACTGTTGCTTCCTGACCTGTCTACAGATTTCTCAGGAGGCAGGTCAGGTGGTCTGGTATTCCCATCTCTTTCAGAATTTTCCAGTTTGCTGTGATCCACACAGTCAAAGGCTTTGGCATAGTCAATAAAGCAGAAATAGATGTTTTTCTGGAACTCTCTTGCTTTTCCAGTGATCCAACGAATGTTGGCAATTTGATCTCTGGCTCCTCTGCCTTTTCTAAAACCAGCTTGAACATCTGGAAGTTCACAGTTCACATACTGCTGAAGCCTGGCTTGGAGAATTTTGAGCATTACTTTACTAGCGTGTGAGATGAGTGCAATTATGCGGTAGTTTGAGCATTCTTTGGCATTGCCTTTCTTTGGAATTGGAGTGAAAACTGACCTTTTCCAGTCCTGTGGCCACTGCTGAGTTTTCCAAATTTGCTGACATATGGAGTGCAGCACTTTCACAGCATCATCTTTAAGGATTTGAAATAGCTCAACTGGAATTCCATCACCTCCACTAGCTTTGTTCGTAGTGATGCTTTCTAAGGCCCACTTGACTTCACATTCCAGGATTTCTGGCTCTGGGTGAGTGATCACACCATCGTGATTATCTTGGTCATGAAGATCTTTTTGTACAGTTCTTCTGTGTATTCTTGCCACCTCGTCTTAATATCTTCTGCTTCTGTTAGGTCCATACCATTTCTGTCCTTTACTGTGTCCATCTTTGCATGAAATGTTCCCTTGGTATCTCTAATTTTCTTGAAGAGATCTCTAGTCTTTTTCATTCTGTTCTTTTCCTCTATTTCTTTGCACTGATTGCTGAAGAAGGCTTTCTTATCTCTTCTTGCTATTCTTTGGAACTCTGCATTCAGATGCTTATATCTTTCCTTTTCTCCCTTGCTTTTCGCTTCTCTTCTTTTCACAGCTATTTGCAAGGCCTCCCCAGACAGCTATTTTGCTTTTTTGCATTTCTTTTCCATGGGGATGGTGTTGAACCCTGTCTCCTGTACAATGTCATGAATCTCCGTCCATAGTTCATCAGACACTATCAGATCTAGGCCCTTAAATCTATTTCTCACTTCCACTGTATAATCATAAGGGATTTGATTTAGGTCATACCTGAATGGTGGTTTTCCCTACTTTCTTCAATTTAAGTCTGAATTTGGCAATAAGGAGTTCATGATCTGAGCCACAGTCAGCTCCTGGTCTAGTTTTTGCTGACTGTATAGAGCTTCTCCATCTTTGGCTGCCTTTCTGTATTTATTCATTTATTCAGGAAATATGTATTGAATGTTCACTGTGTTTCAGACACTGGTCACAGTGCTTGAGATACGCAAGTGGAGGAACCAAGATCCCTAAACACAAGGCACTTATCTTCTGGCAGGAGAGAGAGATAATAAACATGATAACTAAGTACCTTGCAGAGAATGTTACTGATCGCTGCCAAGGAAAAGTAGAAAGAAAAACAACTGTGGCAGGAAATTGGAACAGATGGTTGCAGAGAAGAGGGCTTGTGATTTTAAATAGGATCCCTAGGGTGGGTTTCACTCAAATATGACCTCATGGTGAGCTAAAAGGAAAGTGGAAGAGAACAGGGAAGAAAGACTGTCTAAGGTGAGGGTGTGTCCAGTGTGGCAGCAGCTGAGTGATAAGGGGTGGACGCAGAGAAAGACAGGAAATCACAGAGGAAGTAGAGGGCTATTCATAGAGGTCATTGTGAAGGTGCTGTTTTTCATGCTGAGTAAAAATAGAAAGCCTTGGGTGATTTTGAGGGGAGTAGTGACATGATGTAACTTAACATTTAAAAGGAGTTATCTTGGAGTTACAAGATAAAGGTGGGAGCAAGTTTCCAAGTCAGGAGCTATTGCCGTGATCCAATCAAGAGGTGACAGTGACTCTGCCTAGGCTAATAGGATTCATGGTAGAGAGATGTCATCAGATTCTGGGTATGTTTTAAAGTGAGAGCCAACAGGAAAGATTATTGATAAGTCAGAATGTAGTGTTTGGGAGAGAGATGAGTCAAGGGTGACTCAGTGTTTTGTCCTGAGCCACTGGAAAGATGAAGTTGTCTTCCATCAAGATAGGGAAGACAAGTCGAACAGATTTTGAGGGGGAAGAGCAAGAGTTGTTTTGGATGTGCTGAGCTTAAACTATTAGACATCCAGATGGAGATGTCAAAGAGGTATTTGGAGACAGAAGTTGTGAGATTGGAGAGAGGTCAAGGGTGAGGTTTTAAAGCTGTTCTTAATTCATGTACAGATGTTATTTAAAGCCATGAACCTGGATATGATCACCAAGATAGTGAGTGTGGATAAAGACAGGAAGAATATTAAGGACTGTGCCCTTGGAATTATTCTGTTTTATGTGTTTATAATTATTTTGTCCTCATTTTATTTAAAAAGTTATTACACAATGCAAACTAAAAGGGAAAATTGACAGTTACTTAAATTACTGAAGATAGTCCATCAAATAATTAAATTTGCAAAATATATTAATTTGCCTCCATTATCTGGTTTTATTTTCTATAAATGTCTGCATTATTCAAGCACTAGGACAGCTAAAATTTGAGCTGCTTTATCCTTGTGTTATTTAATCAATAACACATTAATCTTTGGGACAATAGAGATCAAAAATCCTTTCAAGTAAATCTTGAGGTGGCGTGATTCTCATGGGTATATGTTTTCTTAATGTAAATAAAATGTTTTGTTGAAATATGATGATCATTTCCTAGTTTTCAAATGCTTATGCCTTGACAGTTCTTATTGTGATGGTATAGTAAATGGCTTCTAAAAGTTTTGCCCAAGCAAAACTGTTAGTACTGGTCAAGAGGAGGCAGGGGCAGGAAAATGCTTTCTCTAGGCAAAGACAAAAACATGTAAATATATTTGTTGTTTCATCTTGTAAAGATAATTTGTGAAGATAAGTTCACTTAACTACAAATAAGCCCATGCCATAAATGTATTTGGTCAAGATTCGAATTTTTAATATCAGAACCATTTTTATACTATCTTTATGGTTAAGTGAATGTGGACAAGCTTAGAAGCATTTTATTTTTTTTTTTTATAATGAACTATATAATAGTGGTTAGGCAATCTAGAAATGTGGGCATGTGATCATATTTATTAGTAAAGAAAACTCAAATTCAACCAACTTTCAAAATAAAGGTGTTTGCTGACCTATATACAGTAGAAAATAGGGAGGTAGTCAGGCTTCTGGGTTTGCTTATCTAGAGTCTAAATTTTTGGCTCTCTGCTCTGGCCATCCAATGTGTTGTATTCAGTCCAAAGCTGGCTTTCTTGACAGGCCTAGGGAGGCTGCTGCAAGAGCCAGGCTGTTTGCTTTCTTGAAAATGCCCCAGGAGAAGGAATGCTTTCTTCAGTTAGCAGGCAAGTGATCCGAGCTTAGTGCCAGTGCTTGTGGCCAGCAGAGTGCCATGTGCTGATGGTCTTAAAGCCTGGGCCACTCAGTGACCCAAGGATCGGATTGCCTTAACTTGCTTACATCTTTGGAGATTTCAGTGGAGCCTGTGCCCTTGGAAGCATGTGGACTGCTACATAGCAGGGGCAGGATGGCACGTTGTGGGGGAAACAGTCATCATAGAAAATCCATGGGATCCAAACTTGACTGGCGTTCCACTTGGATTTGCTCTTGAGACTCAGCTTCCTGACCATTTTCTCTTGCTGAGGGCCTTTCTCCATATGGTAGTGATAGAAAACCAACGATTGATATATCTAGTTATGAAAATGTTTGAGAAGAACTCAGAGGACATGGAAAAGGGGAAAACTTTTACTTTTCCTCATTTACTAGTCAATAGAAACAATTTACTTGAGTTGGGAAGATCCTCTGGAGACGGAAATGGCAACCCACTCCAGTACTCTTGCCTGGAAAATCCCATGGATGGAGGGGTTACAAAGAGTCGGACACTACTGAGCGACTTCGCTTTCACTTTATAAGCAGTTGATGCCTTTCCACATCTCTAGAGAATCTCTTCATTGCATCTATAATGTCCTTTCTTTCCTATTACTAGAGCAACAGATATATAAAATCCTTTTTATATGAGTACTTCTCTGTTACTAATGTTTAACAAATTTTTGTGACAAAACATATTTCTAATGCCTCAAGTTTTCTTCATATGAGTGATTTGGAGAAAGACCTCATATTTATATCACAGTTTAATAGGAGACAGGGGGATTCAGCTAGTTGATGAACTGAACATTTGTGATTACCACTTCCTCCTAAAATGATGCCAAAATAAAAAAATAAAGGTTTTTTTAAAGGCATAGATCATCAAGAACAAAGAGAATGTGAGAGCAGGTAGCAACAACAACACCACGATATTGGAAGTTGGAAAGGCAACGGACAGATACTAGACATGAAAACTAGCAGTGAAAAAGCACAGAAGCAACTGGATTTGAACTTCCAAACCACAAAAGGCTCAGGAGTACAAGGGTCTTTGAAAGTGAAGGTGTAGATGGGACTGAGACCGGAATTGCTCACAAGGCTGTTAAAGAATCAGTTAGGCCCCAGATCAGTATTCTTATACTGGCAATTGCTCCCTTCTCCATTCCTCACACCACAATATGAAGGGAAGGTATTTTTTTCTGGAGGGGTGAACCCAAGGAACTCTGGACGGGGGAATACCAGCACAGCTGAGGGAAAGGGTAACCTCTAAAAACAAGATGATTAGAAGGGATCATAAAAAGGGGAGAATCTCAAGTTTATCCCCTCAGTAGGCTTCCAAAATGCCAGAAATGAGGCAGGAGATTGGAAGCCTTTCTCTGAGTAATCTGACTAGCCTAAGAGCACAGACTCCAAAGTACATACAGCATCCAGGAATGACAAGGCCAAGCAAAATTATCTTAGAGTGAAGTCCATCATTCATGAAACCTCGCTCTCTTAGAGCTTCCAATTCATTTTCTCTAGTTCTCCGTTATGAGCAGATATATCCACGGAAAACTCCTAACTGGAAAGACAGACCAAATAACTGAAAAAGGAATTTGGAGGAAATAGAGACCATGTGTAGAGAAGAAAATTGTGAGGAGAAAAATTAGCCTCAAAAATATGAGAAGTTATACCTATGAAACAAGAACATGATGCTATAAAACAAGAACATTCAGAAACTATAAAAGAATACTTGAAGTTAAAAGTATGATTGCAGAAATAAAGGAGAAAGATGAAACAGTGGAAATTGTTTAATAACGTAAAACAACTTAATAAATATAAGACATAGAATTTTTTTAATTTAAAAGTTTGAATCCTTCTAGGAATTCCTGTATTTAAGTAATAGGAGTTCCAGAAAGAGGAAATAAACAAGCATAAGGAATAGAAATCACTAGAAAAATAATTCATGGAATTTTCTATTACTAATTGAATGAACCCACCAAGAGCCTCAAGAAATGGATGAAAATAGATTTATCTACATTATGAGAGATCACCATAAAGTTTTAGTACACTAGAGACGAAGAGAATGTCATAAAGCTTTGAGGGAGCGGAAGGTGGGGGTCAAGTCACATACCCAGGATGTCAGTAGCATTTGAGTTAGCAATAACAACACTAGAAGCTAGAAGAGAATTGGGATAATGTTGTAAAAATTGAGGGTAAATGCCTTCCAACCTGAAATTTTATATCCTGTCAAAGTATCACCTGAAGATATTTCTTGACATGCAAGGTCTCCAAAAATATGACTCCTATGAATCTGCTTCACAGAACTAACTAGAGGATGTGTTATACCAAAAGGAGGAAATAAATCAAGGTGAATGATATGGTATGAGGTACATATATACAAGGAGAAAGAACTTTCCTAGAATGCTAGTGATGGAGGATAATAGGATATCAGCTGCACAATAAACCTCAGAGCACCCAGTTCAGCCTGGAACTAATCAAATGAAACTGGGAATATTCCTGATCTTGATTTCTTTCAGATATTTATACTTTTAGAGAACAAGTTGTGGATGAATCTGTGACAAGCATTTAGAAAACAAGACAAATGAAAAAATTAAACATATTCAAAAAGAAATTAATCATAATACTATATACTGGTACAAAAGTTATATTATTAGTATATTACATTCCATATTTCGTTGACTCTCAGACTATAAATAATAAAATGCACCAACATTTTAGACTACTAAGAAAGAAAAATCTCTGTAATCAAATGATGACAAATCACTTAATGTTAGTTTTGTATGATGTATTAATAAATGACATCAATCTCTTTTTGCTTTGAAACTTTTTTCTTCGGTACAGATGGATTTGGTGTATTTTCCTGTCTTCAGCTGCATTGCTGTGATAAGGTACCTTTTCCATATTCTTATTAACCAACATAACACGGTTTCTCTACCTTAGGCATCTTTCTTAGATCTACATGAAGAACTTGGTTATGCTTTGTAACAAAATGAATTGTTATTCTTCCACTGAGATATTTGCTTTACTAATAACATATTTATGCCCCACTACTCTAGGTTTTTTTTTTTCTTTTAAGGTACACAGTTACTTAGTGTATTAATTCAGTTCATAGTGTAATAGTTTGAAGATGTTTTGAATGGCCGTTAAACTCAGCATGTGTAGTGCCTGACGTGTACAAACCCAACTGAAGTGGTAACATTATTAACGTCTTCGACCAGACTTGTACATACACAATGGCAGCTACAATACAACAGAATATTGTCTGGCTAATCAGACAATAAATGAAAGACACACCCAGACTTCAGAGATGTTAAAATGTAAGAAAAAATTTATCTAATAAAGTAGCACATCTATGATTAGGATAAGCATAGTAATAATACTGTAAACATTGAATATAAACTAATCAAAAGTTTAAGACATAACAATATTGGAGAATTGGGGAGGGAATATATATATATAGACGCATGATTATATATGATGGTGGTGGGGGCAACATTGTCAAAGGAAAGTTAAATCCTGAATTTTTATAGTGAGAAGACAATTATTTATGCCCAGTGTTAAAAATTTATGAGTTACATATAAACTTGCTGTTGAAAGATGATATTAATATGTATTAGCTAAAAGAACAGTCAAAACCTTTGACTGTGGATCACAATAAACGTGGAAAATTCTGAAAGAGATGGGAATACAGACCACCTGACCTGCCTCTTGAGAAACCTATAGGCAGGTCAGGAAGCAGCAGCTAGAACTGGACGTGGAACAACAGACTGGTTCCAAATAGGAAAAGGAGTACTTCAAGGCTGTATATTTTCATCCTGCTTATTTAACTTATATGCAAAGTACATCACAAGAAACGCTGGACTGGAAGAAGCACAAGCTGGAATCAAGATTGCTGGGAGAAATATCAGTAACCTTAGACATGCAGATGACACCACCCTTATGGCAGAAAGTGAAGAGGAGCTAAAAAGCCTCTTGATGAAAGTGAAAGTGGAGAGTGAAAAAGTTGGCTTAAAGCTCAACATTCAGAAAATGAAGATCATGGCATCTGGTTCCATCACTTCATGGGAAATAGATGGGGAAACAGTGGAAACAGTGTCAGATTTTATTTTGGGGGGCTCTAAAATCACTGCAGATGGTGACTGCAGCCATGAAATTAAAAGACGCTTATTTCTTGGAAGAAAAGTTATGACCAACCTAGATAGCATATTCAAAAGCAGAGACATTACTTTGCCAACAAAGGTCCGTCTAGTCAAGGCTATGATTTTTCCAGTGGTCGTGTATAGATGTGAGAGTTGGACTGTGAAGAAAGCTGAGCTCCGAAGAATTGATGCTTTTGAAGTGTGGTGTTGGAGAAGACTCTTGAGGGTCCCTTGGACTGGAAGGAGATCCAAGTCCATTCTAAAGGAGATCAGCCCTGGGATTTCCTTGGAAGGAATGATGCTAAAGCTGAAACTCCAGTACTTTGGCCACCTCATGTGAAGAGTTGACTCATTGGAAAAGACTCTGATGCTGGGAGAGATTGGGGCAGGAGGAGAAGGGGATGACAGAGGATGAGATGGCTGGATGGCATCACCGACTCGATGGACGTGAGTCTGAGTGGACTGCGGGAGTTGGTGATGGACAGGGAGGCCTGGCGTGCTGCGATTCATGGGGTCGCAAAGAATCGGACACGACTGAGTGACTGAACTGAACTGAAAAGAACTGAGAGAGTTGCCTCTAGATTGCAGTTCTGGGTCAGGGGATTATTAAAAAATTATTTATGAATGTATGTATTTATTTGACTGTACTGGGTGGTAGTTGCCACACACAGAATCTTTGATTTTCACTGCAACATGCAGGATCTTCAGTTGCAACATGTGGGATCTAGTTTCCTGACCAGGGACTGAACCCAGGCCCTCTGCATTGGGAGCACGGAGTTTTAGCCACTGAACTACCAGGAAAGAAGGGACTTTAAAAAAATAATAATGCTTTGTACTATTTGAAATATTTAACTATGTATATATGCATGCTAAGTCACTTTAGTTGTGTCTGACTCTGTGACCCCAGATACTGCAGTCTCCTTTGTCCATGGGATTTCCCAGGCAAGAATACTGGAGCGGGTTGCCATTTCCTTCTCCAGTGTATATGTAACTTTGATAAATATAAAATTTAAATTTGAAATAAATCAGTGGCAACACAAGGATTGCTAGCATAATTTTCCATTCTTAGCAAACTATTTTGAAGCTTACAAGTCTTATTTGATATTTTAAAAATCTCAGGAATAATTTTCTAGTGGCAAACGTAATATAACACATGTGGTATATAGAGTACACTGTAGGCCTATTACTTTTATGGAGTTGGACTGAACTAAGAGAGAGATCCCCTGTGTTGATACTGAAAGTGAATTTTTGTATTTTGGTTCACGTATAATCTTACCCCAAACATGTGGAGATGAAAACTTTCTGTCTAGATATTTCATTGATGAGAGAATTTATTGTTTGAATTATTTCCATCTCTCTGCATGTTAGTAATCATGACTAGCTGGGTTTTTAGTCATTCCCCAAATTTTCTCCTTCATATAGTTTGCAGATCAACCTTCGTTCCTTGTGATTTATCACCTCTTTGTGGGTTCTTCTTCCTCTGCTCACATCTTAGGTTGCTTGTATGCTGATAGATAAGTTTTCTTATTCAAGAGTAAGTAACTCTAATTTCTTAATTAATTCAAACCCTGTTAATTAGTAACTATCAGGGAAATATGGTTTAATGGGAAAAACACTGGACTAGGAATCAGGAGACTTGATTCTTATTCAAGCTGGACCATCTGAGGGTCTCAGATCTCTGCACCTTTCTCTCTTGTTGATGGAAAGATTTAGAATATAAGCTCTTGAAGGTATCTTATGGGGCTTCCCTGTAGCTCAGCTGGTAAAGAAGCCACCTGCAATGCAGGAGACCCTGGTTCAATTCCCGGGTTGGGAAAATCCCTTAAAAACGGGATAGGCTACCCACTCAAGTATTCTTGGCCTTCCCTGATGGTTCAGATGGTAATGAATCAGCCTGCACTATGGGGGACTTGGGTTCAATCCCTGGGTTAGGAAGATCCCCAGAGGAGTACTTGGCAACCCACTCCACTATTCTTGCCTGGAGATTCTCCATGGACAGAAGAGCTGGGTGGGCTACAGTTCATGTGGTTGCAAAGAGTTGGACACAACTGCGTGACTGAGCACAGCACAGCAAGGCATCTTATAGTCGCCATATTGTATGATTCTGGGAATATGCATTTATCTAAATAGTTTATTGCAAGATTAAATTGTAGTATGAGTGGATTGGGACTTTTTAAAAAAAAATGAAATTCTGAATGACTGTGTGTTGGTAAAGAACTCTCTAGCCAATGCAAGACATATAAGAGACTCAAGTTTGATCCCTGGGTCAGAAAGATCCCCTGCAGGAGGCCACGGCACCCACTCCAGTATTCTTGTCTGGAAAATCCCATGGCCAGAGGAGCCTGGTGGGTTACAGTCCATAAGGTCACAAAGAGTCGACACGACTGAAGTGACTTAGCACCCACGCATCACTGTGTGGAATGGGCTGACAAATAAGGACTTAAAAGAAAGTCGGATAGACTTAAAAGAAAGTCACTGGACCAAGGAAATATCTGGGTAAAGAACACACACAATTCTTTAAAGAACAATATTAACATTGCATTCTATCTATATTAGTGTGTCTATCAAGATATTCTAGGGATAAATGCTTGATTAGTTGCAGCTTATTTGTGAATAAACAGGGCATATACTCTATATTTCTAAACATTGCATCTAATCAAATTAACTACTTTAAATAATAATCCATTGGCTTTTATTCTGCCACAACTATAACTGCTTGTTTTATCTACTCTGTGAAGTCACCAGTCAATGCAGAAGCTGGTTTTGCAAAATTGGATGAATAATTGCCTTGAAAACATGTCATCTAAACTCAGTTAACTGAAGAATTAGAAACTATCCTGAAAATGATGTCAGATTAAACATAAAAATGCTTAGTGGATATACATAATGCACCATCTAAGAAAAATATCCTTACTTCAGGTATTGTATTTAATGTAAACAGTAGTAAACATTTGGAGAAAGAAATGGCAACCCACTCCAGGATTCTTGCCTGGAGAATTCCATGGACAGGGGAGCCTGGTGGGCTGCAGTCCATGGGGTCACAAAGAGTCAGACACGACTGAGTGACTAACACACAATAAACATTGGCCCTAATATTAAGAGCTACGCCACCTCTAAAAGGCCTTACAGTAGAAGACAGGCCGTACTGTGCTTGCTTTATCTGGTGAGTCAAGGCAATATGAGCTCTGTGCGGCTAGTGGGGAGTTGAGCTATAGCCGAAGGACGACTAGCTTTCCCTTCCTCAGTCCTACCATCTCTATGGAATGTCGTGCGATAAACAGGAACCAGGGGAAAATACAGATCCAATCCTTTTACTGCAAAAAGTAACCAGAAATGTCAACCACATGTCCAAGAAATCACAGATGATTAATTATCTAAAGCCTTTAAATTGTGCATTGACCAAATCCTTACCTTAACAGTTTTCCCCTTCTGACATATATGACAACAATCTGAAGATCTGTACTTTCAAATTCATGTTGCCCAAGCCCCATCCCTTGATATTTTCTCAATCTGTCTACTGTCTATATATTCTGAAAACTACATTAAATGTTGGTTCTAATGTCAACCAAAGATGAAAAATGCTGATCTACTTGACAGCTAAATTTTTCAATGAAACATTTCCAACATCACCAATTTACCTTAAAATCTACCCAAATTCTAGACCATTACTCTAGGATCTTTGTGAGGGAAATGTTAGAGATATACCCTATTAACTTACCAAGTCATGGCTGCTTGTTTGGACAATATTTCATTGCTTTAAGGAAAACAACTAATTCTAGTTTATTTTAATCATCTTTATTCTTTCCTTTTTAGGAGGTTTTACTGAATTATTTATTCTGTATTCCTTAAAGTCTTGGGAACAGGAAGATCCTTGTCTTAGGGCACGACATATGAAAAAAATAGATAATAAATTATGTTACCACCACTTTTCAATATCTCATTTCCCCCTTTGGCTTTCCTTCATTTGTATGTGGGATCAATACCCATCATATGGTCATTTCCCAAAGACACTGGACAACTTCAGAATGTCACACTTTTTTGTAGATTTTTTTTCAACTCATTTATTCCCCATTTTTATGGAGTACAGCAGTTAAGAAAAAAAAAAAAAAGTCCAAAGTTAAATATAAGTTACAAGTAGATTTGCTTGCTTGGCTCCTTTTGTTTCCTATTATTCATGACAAAAAGTAACAGGGGTATGAGTGATAAGAATGAGGCCAAGGGAGCAAAGATTGGAAAATTTTGACAAACACTGTTGAGTAGGAAATCTTTTAAATAAAACTTTCTCCCCAGCAGGTCTCAGTGAATCTCACGTCTTTGATATGGATGAAGACTAAGAGATGAAACTCATTCCATGTGCAGTGAAGAACCACAGAGTAATTTAAAAGCCAGCGGGGCTGACTTGGAAGGCCTTCATGGAGGAGCTACTCAGCAGGGCCCTCTCCTGGCCTTGTGATGGGCCACCTGCAAGCTGTCTTTCTGTTTTCACTTCCGGGCACGGCCAGAGCCTTAGACTCCAGCCCCCAAGTTACCTTCATGAGCTGTCGAAACCAAAGCCTTTCTTGGGCTAGGTTTTATCCCATCTTACCCTAGATATATTCTTTAATTCACACACACATGCGCATCCTTTCCTTTCCGATGAACAAGATGAAGGCGAGAAAAAGGAAGGTGATGGATCCCAGAGAACAGACAGATTCTTTTATCTCAAGTCCTTTGCTTCTATGGTTCACGGGACTTTGGTTTTGGAGTCTCAGCCCAATTTTAACGTTCAAGCTGCCTATTACTGGTGGAAAAAGGGGGGGAAGAAAGAGCCGCTTCCCTGTCTCTTTGCCTTAATCTGCCGTGCACGTGGACGTGTGTGCAGCTGACCCAAACCTCGCTGACATGTCAGCGTGCAGCCCGCAGGGCGAGGGGCGTTTGATTTATAAATGGAATGTATAATAGGCACGGTGCCTTGTGAGCCGAACGTTCATGGAAAAATCACATGCCGCTCACATGAGGGACCAAGATCTTTTTTTATTATTTTAATGAATTGAGTTTTTTCAGTGCACCAGGGAGATAAGAAGATACCTGCCAATAACCCTCTGATTGTGTCCTCGGCCAATGGGTGGGCTTCAATACCGGTACTCCTCTTGTCAATTGAGTTTGTGTGTTAAGTCAAGGTTTAGCTTTGGATTTGAAGCTCTCCCTCAAACAAAGCCACAGACGCTCCGACGGTGGAAACCATCGCATAATTCTCCTCTTTGTTTCTTTAAAGAGCACGGGGTTGGTTTAAAAAAAAAAAATCCATTTTGGGAAGACTGGGTCTGGAGATAATGATAGAGAAGATGAGAAAAGACAGCAGGCTGTAAGTTCTGGCCTAAGTTCGGAAACAGGCGGAAAAAAAAAAAAAGGTTGAAAAGGTAATAAACTACAGCAAGGCCAACAGATCAACCAACATGAGAAAAACCAACAGGTAACAAGGGGCCTCTGGAGCTTCTGAAGAATAGGGATCAGTAGGAAGGCATTTTGAATGAGAAATAAAATGCTCCTTCCTGTCAGGGAGGAAGGGAGGTATCTGGTGCTTGAGAAATGGAACAAAAATGCAATTAAAACCCAGAGATGAATAAAGATCAGGTGGGAGAGGATGTCACCCTGTGGCCTTTGGAACTGTGTTTCTGCTGCTTCCCCAGATTATTTTTTTTCCTGGAACAAAGGAATAATGTTGTGGAAAAGTGGGTGCCAGCTACTTTAGGAAAACAAGACACAGCAAAGCGGATAACGGAGACAAAGACAATTGCCGTCCTAGGCAGTAACTGAAGGCAGCTGAGGCCTGACACAAAAGGCGAGCATTTGGAGCCAGCAAGATGACTGAGCCATGGGAAGGAAGGAGGGAAAGATGATTCACAATAGCACTTGAAAGACATTGGCTTGAATATTTATTAGCATTGCACACTGCTTGGCCTTGGGGGAACTGCCTTTGTTCGGCAAGCCATTTCCCAGTTTTAAGGCAATAAACAGGAAAAGAGCTTGAAAGATGGCCCTGTTCACTTGGTACATCGTGTTGGAGAGGGAAGGTGAGATAAGACCTTGGCTCTCAGAGAGTGACGGATGTGGATGGAGGAGCTGTCAGTGAGGAGCCTCCTCCATTCCCACACTCTGCCTCTAGGGGGGAATGTATGATTAAAATGCTATGAAAGGGAGGATTCCTTGTCATGTGGCTAAACTTTCCATCACATCTGAGTTTGGGGTAATTTCACTTACGTTTAATTCATCTGGAATACAGAAAAGAATAAAGAAGGACGCAAAGCCAATGGTAGGATAACTGAACTGCATCAACCCATAAGCCATTCACCTTTGAGCGGGCCCGACGTCTATGTTTGTATCTATATCCTCTCATCAAAGAAGAATCAGGGGCAATTTTAAGTAAGACTTATGGTCCATTCATCTCAGGATTTTTCTTATAAGACACAAGGATCATTTGCAGAAGAGGATGATCATCAACTTTTAGGATGCAATTCTCAAAATGTTAGCAGTGTACCCCAAATTATAATATCCCCAATGTTCCCTTACTGAGCACTATGGCTGTGTCAGCGTGGAATTTTCCTTCTATGTTTTGGTCTTACCTATAAAATGAATTTTTCCTAAGCCAGTCAAGGACCTACTCATCTAACTACTTGATCAGAGTTTATTCTGGCAACAACAACAAAAAATCACTCGAAACTCTGGAGTTGCTGGTTAAGAATTTATTAGGAAAACTGTGCCCGAAATGGAAAACAAGAGCATCTACAGATAAATGAAAAAAAAAAAAATCCCAAAGTTAGTTGGCTTTCAACCCTGTGGAGTTGAGATATTGTGCCAAATGGCAGGAGAAAAGACAGAGAGTGAGAAGCGAACTTGGATAAGAGACTCGTCTGAGGCATCAGTGAGCCCGAGCTGGCTCACCAGTGTTTCTGTGCAGTTAGCGGAAAATAAATGCCTTTCCTAATCTTCCAGAGCTCTCTATCAGGGACTGAATGCACCCACACTAGCCACGGGAATGGAAAAGTGACTCAAGCATTGTCCAGCTCAGTACCCAAAGCAGCATAGTTTCCACTGTTGAGCCTGGATCACTGGCAGACCAAAGGGGCAGAAGAAATGGGGCAGTTGAGACGACGGTGCTGGACAAAAGCGCTGACTTGTGGTTGGAAAGGACATCCATGTTCAGAATCTCAAGACATACTGAGGTGGTTATTGTTGTATATCTTCTACAGAGGCATAGCAGAACAGTTCTGGAGACATTGAAACCTACAGTCCCTTCATTTGCCCTTTTCTCCATTGATGAGGAAGTTTATTTACAAAGGTCAACTGGGATAAAGTCAACTTGGTTTCTGACTAGTTAATTCAGCAGATATGCAGAGGTTATTTATCAGTCTTCCCAGACTGGGGATATGGATGCCTTAGGTTGCTCCATCATATGATAAAACTCTTACCACAATATTCTGAAAAGAAAAAGCAGTGCAAAGGTGTTTGCTTTACATAGAATTCCAGGGTTCAAATGCAAATAAGCCATAATTATACATTATGTCTCCCTAACATTCATGGTTTGCAAATGCTTTTAAAATATGCTAATTCATTTAATAACTAGAGGGTGATTGTTTGCTTTGATGTGGTAAGATGATTGAGGACAAAGCTCACATCTTGTTTATCTTCATCCTGTCATTGCCTAATATAGAGCAGAACACGTGGTTGGCATGTTGTTAAATGCTTGTTGAGTGATGAAAACTTTTTGTTTTGTTTCAAAAGAGATTGAAGTGTCTTATTAACAATTCATTTAGCATCTCTGTTTCTCACTTAAAAAAATAAGATGTTTGAACTTGATTTGTCCACCTTGGCTGGATGTCAGATCAACTCTGGGGCTTTTTAAATGAACTCATTCCCAAGTTCCTGCCCAGTCTGCACAATCAGAAGCTCTAGTTGTGGGTCCAGCCAGCAAAAGCAAGTTGGAGGACCAGTGAATTAGATGAGCTGTGCAGACCCTTCCATCTTTAAGGTTCTCCAAGATAAAAAGCTCCTTAATACTTCTAAGGGCTATTTATCATTAACTTTCTGACAGCTAAGTAAGGACATGGGAGTTTTCAAGTCTTTACCTATTAGAAGTGAAGAGAATGCATCTTTGAAATGATCACATAAGGCAAAAAAAATCATGCTTGGTTTATAATATTTTTTTAATATCCTTTTCAGAGGAAGCTGTGACTATTGTAATCTCTTGCATTTGTATATTGTGTTGTCAGTCACTTCATTATCTGGTGTGAGTTTTCACAATAATTCCTTCCATCCCCATTGTGTTTGTCTTCTGAGACTCACAATGACAGGTCAGAGAGGAGAGAAGCGAAGTACTAAAAGCACCGAGAGCAAAGAACTATAAGAGGTGGAATATTTTACCCTCCTGGTCATTATGGGATTTTTGTATTGTTAGTTATCCAGTTTACTGCAATTCGGAAATTTGTAGTTGTCCGTCTCACCTGAATGAGCCACGTTGACCCAGCTGCTTTCTTGCCATGGTTGATAATGAAAGAGTGACTTCTGCCCTCCTACAATAGGCAAATTTGGAGTCACACTATCTTATTTTCACCATGTGGACACTGCAGGGCTCTCTCTGGGCAGTTTGACAGTTAGAGAGCAAGATTTCAGACAGGACCTGATAGAGTCACACAGGATGGAAATAACTGTTAATGAGAATTTTAAAAAATGTACAATCTAGGATGACAATACCAGTGTTTCATTTCTTCTTAATGAACATGGTGTGGACTATTTTGGATTTAAGACCGCATTAAATTAAAAGTAAAGACTTAGAAAGAAGCTGCAGCCAAGAAGAGAAGAAAACCTAGTTTTTATGTCACTGATTGCAAAGTCAAGTGAAGATGTTTTTGAAGGAAAGATGAAGATTTGGAGGGATATTCCCAGAGGCAATTAATCAGACCTTGTCTTGGACAATTAAGGTGTGTGTGTGTGTGTGTGTGTGTGTGTGTGTGTTTGGAGAGTAGGAAGTGAGCTGAGGAAGGGGTTGATCAGTATTTCTTAAAGCTCACATAGCTTTGCAGGAGAAGGAAAGGGCTAAAGAATTCCTCTGGCTGGATGGATCCATGGAAAATCCCCAGGCAGCCCTAGTGAAGTCGCTCAGTCGTGTCCGACTCTTTGCGACCCTGTGGACTGTAGCCTACCAGGCTTCTCTGTCCATGGAATTCTCCAGGCAAGAGTACTGGAGTGGGTTGCCATTTCCTTCTCCAGAGGCAGCCCTAAGGCAACTGAAATAAGCTCTTTTCTCTTGATCCTCTGGAGATACGTCTTTATTGAGATATAGTATTCTGAATGCCACAGGCTGTGGGAAGGTGGACATGAGCCTCTAGGAGGTGTGGAGGGGAGCATTGTCCGTCCTAGAGGTGGAGGAGGCAGCTGTGATGGATGAGAGCAACGAAAGGAACTCATGAACACATTTGGAGAAGAAACCCAGAGTCATGAAACCACCTTTGCATTGTAAATGCACACGCTCAGTTACAACCATATGAAAATATCTATGTCTGTATCAGCAAAATGGGGGGATTTTAGAATGGTATAAAAATTTCAAAGTTACTGTGTGTGTGTGCAAAGTTGTTAAAAAGTTAAATTCTTTTAGAAAAGAACATTAACAACCAATGTATCAGAGAATTAATTCATTCAACAAATACTGATTGAGAACATTTCCCAGCCTTTGGGCAGATAGCAGTGCCCAAGCTCCCTGTTCCGTGTCTTCTAGGCAGACACACCAGCTTTTCCCAGGTGGGTCCTCAGCGCTGAGCACAGAGAACCTGGAGACACAGGCTGTCACCATGGAATTGAAACCCGCAGACATGTCTGCAGTTGACTTCCTATGTTCTTCCTCCAAGTGAGGTCTGGATGAAGGAAGGGAAACCAACATGTTGCTTTTATTGATATATATATATTTTCAGGCCGTCCTTGGAAAAAGTCATCCTTTCTAATGTAAATTAGCTTGTTTACCTTCAGGAAAGAGAAATGCTTCCCCTTTGACATCACTTTGAGTTACTAATGTGGTTCTGTGCCCAGGCAATAATGCTTTCATTTCCCTCATCACTTTAAGATGTATATTTCTCCTCCCATAACACCAGGGGCAGACCCAGGACAGTCCAAATGTGAAGTCACATGGAACCCAAGTTGAAGGGACTCTGAATAGTTTCTTTTCTGCACTAATCTCTCTCTCTCTGTGCACACACAGACACACAGACACAGGCGCACACACAGACACACACACACACACACACACACATTTTCCTTGAAACTGACATGAGGCTTTATTTAGTGTCGAGGTTAAAGCATCTGCCTGCAAGGTGGGAGACCCGGGTTCAATCCCTGGGTTGGGAAGATCCCCTGGAGAAGGAAATGGCAACCCACTCCAGTATTCTTGCCTGGAGAATCCCATGGACAGAGGAGCCTGGTAGGTTACAGTCCACGTGGTCGCAAAGAGTTGGACACAACTGAGCGACTTCACTTCACTTCCATGGTAAAGATGTTGATCTCCTAAGGTTGAGTTTTACAGATCTGGAAAATCCGAAATGTGGCAAACATTAAGACAGAATGAAATTTAAGAAGGATGCTGGGGCAATGTCTGCAATATTTCTTCAAGTGTTTAGACCATCGGCATCAAAATCACCTGGATGTGTTGGTTAAAGTACAGATTGCTAGCCCCACTCCAGACCTGAGAAATCAATAGCTAGGGTTGTGGGTTGAGGGGCAGACAGGGAGCTCTAGGCAATCTTGTGTTTCAAGAAGCAGCCTGGGAAATTCTGGTGCACCCTTCATGATCCAGCGCTTTAAGGCTGGTTGTTTGTGGTGCCCGTGCTCCGTTGCTCGGCGGAACATGGGATCTTCCTGGATCAGGGATCGAACCCATATCTTCTGCACTGGCAGGCAGATTCTTCACCGCTGAGCCACCAGGGAAGCCTTTCTTTTACAATTTTAGATCCAGTTTCTATGTAGCATTATTCTAAAGTCTCTAGAAGACAGTGTTAAAAACAGGTCAAAACTAAGATCTCTGGAGGTATAGTGTTAATTACCCCACAGAATTCTCCTTTTGCATAAGCCAATCAGCACTGATGTTGAGACACTGGAAGAAGACCTGCAAACTTCCCTTTCGCCTCCGTCTGTCCACTTGGTTCCCAGGTTCCCTTGCATCCCTTTCCTCTGCTCTGCTCTTCGCCCCTGCCCCCCGCCACTGTCTTCCGTTAGAATGCTCTTGTTCAAAGGATCACCATTCTGATTTGTAAATTCTTCTCTACATCTTTCTGTGTTTTCTCACTTCCCCTCATCTTTCTGGCTTTAACCAGTTCTCAAAGGAGGATCTTTTGAGGCTATTTCTAAAAACCATGGTGAAGAGGCCTGACTGTAGGGCTGTCTTCTTTTCCATGATCTTTTGCCCCGACAGCCTCCAAAAATAGAGGAACACAAATGAGCAAAACAGATCCAAATGTCACCCTAGAATAGTCCAGCCTGTGAGCTCCCAGATCACTATACTTGACTGATGATAATGTTGATGGTAAAAGTTTATTATCACATCATGTCTGCCTAAGGGCACCAGAGCCTCCCTCTAAATGACATAGATTGGGTTTAATCTTTGGCACTGGTGTTTACTATCCAGAATGGCAACAATAATTCAGTGACGGTTATTCCTCTCTCAACTTGCAGAACATTATTATCCCATGAGAGATGGGAGGGAGGAAGTGATACAATAAATACAAGACAGCTTGATAGAAAGCTGGAATAGAAATGTCCCGAGAACATTTATGAATGAATGAGCCTAAATGCAATCTCTGTAAATAACAATGGTCTGGAGAAAAAACAACAACAACAAAGGAAAGATTTACAGCATTGAGATTCATGGGATTAATAATTGAATAAATTAGCCTATTAATATTGTAACATCATAAAAGAGAAAGTATTCAATGAATATTTGATGACTGACTTGGTGAAAAGTTTGTTTTTGTCTTCCTCATTAAAATGTGTGAATAAACAAAGCCAAAAATATATTGCTTTCCATGTGGGAAAGCCATGATCACTAAAAATTAATCTGTTTCAGATATTTCCACAAGTTATCAGCTACTCTTTAAGGATTCAAGGGATTGTTGACATTAACTGGGATTTCCAGGAAATCAAGATTTGATTCAAATTGAGAGATGTAAGATTTTATGAACCCAAAGATTTAAAAGGCATTAAAATAAATGTTGACTAATCCCTGAGGGAAATCAGTCTAGGATTAGATTATGTTCCTATGATAAATTAGAAATTTTCAAGAAAATGGATAAAACACCATGGACATATTAAAATCTGTGTATTACCTGGAAAATGTGAGGAACAATATATTTATGTTGATGTTTCATAATATTTGTGATTCTTATTTGCAAATTGTACTCAATTTTATTTAAACATAATATCATAGAATAATGTCATGAACATATTGGTTATTCTTTTGATTTTTCAGGGAGGAAATAATGCTGACATCTGAATATATAAAATCATGGCATGACATGATGGCAAGGATCTTTATAAACTTTGTAGAGAAACCCCTTTCCTTTTCATAAGGGGAAACACAGCTCACAGGGGTACTGAGTCGAGTCAGAGGGGGACTCAGTAGAGTTTACTCTAAATCACATCCGCAGTTCTCAGCAGAGATGGTCTAAGTGCAAAGCCTGTAATTTATATCTTCTTCACAATCACTGTCTTTGACAGATGGTTCTTCAAAAAGGAAGAAGCAACCAGCTAAGCTGCCTCTTGAAACTTTTCCTGATTATTATAAGTCACTTTGTTGCTAAAAATGTGATATTACAGAAGAGGAAGAATTAGTTCCTTGCCATAGGAAGAACCAACTGTTCACTGAAGCCTGAATGGAGTTTAGAAAAAAAAATAAGACCACACTGAGGAGTCCGTGTAGCTACCAACTGACTCGAAAATAACAGCAAAGATAACGGAAATGCATTGACTGATTACCATGTGCTACACATTTCATTCCATTCACTTTTGAGAATCATTATTTCAGTTAATCTTCCCAATAACCTCATAATGATTATATTATGATGATATGTATTATTATATGTTGTAGATGAGGAAATAGCTTCAAACAGGGTGAGTATAACTTGCCTCTTGCTTCATGTGGGTAAGCCAGGATTTGATACCAGGCAGTCTGAGTCTGGATCCTTAACCAGGCTTTAAATAAATTTTTTTTCCATAGAGTTGATTTACAACACTGTATTAGTTTCAGGTGTACAGCCAAGTGATTCAGTTTTTTATATATATACGTTCTTTTTCAGATTCTTTTCTTGTATTATTACAAGGTATTAAATATAGTTCCCCATGCTATACAGTAGATCCTTTTTGTTTATCTATGCCACAGTATATATAGTAGTGTGTATCTGTTAATCCCTAACTCCTAGTTTATCCCTCCCCACTTCTTCCCTGGCTATTAAGCTTTATACCTTTGTCACAAACAGGAGGGGACTGCTCTGTTAGACATCAATGAGGAGGCTCACAAGAACAGCTCATTTAGCATCTCAATGAGAATCAATGATTCAGTGAAAATCAGACATAGTTTTACGTCTGGTAAGCAACCTGTGATTTCTCTTCAACTTTGAAATGAAAAATTCCCACCACATAAAATACAATAAAGACCCTTGTGTTTTTGTTTGTTTATTTGCTAATTCTGGTGATACCTTATTGACTAGGTTACTTTACTTTGATCATTGTTTTTTACTAGGCTACTAAGACTCTGAAGTTGGAGTGCCTTTGATCTGTGGAAGGTAGTTCAATATAATTCTTTGTTCTTGAACTCTCTGATCTGTTTTACGTACTCTTGAAAATGATTGAGAACTCCAAAGAGCGTTTGTTTCTATGGGTTATTTCCATAAATGAATATTAGAAATTAAAACTGATAATTTTTACATACAAGAATATACAAGCCCACATTCTATTACTATTAGCTGTTCAGAGTATTGCCAATGCATAGCTTCTGAAAAACTTAACTGTATATTCCTGAGAGAAACTTAAAAAAATAGTATTTGGATTATGAAAAAGTGTTCGGTCAGGGAGAGGCTCACTGGTATAATGAGAAACACTGTTATTATGGTTCAAATTCTCGTTCTGTTGCTTACTAACTGGCTAAGTTGCTTGATCTCACTAGGATTCCGTTTCTTCATCTGAAAACGTGTAGAATAGTGTCTTCTTGCAGGTTTGGTGTTGGTATTCAATGAACAGTGTACACAAATACTGTCTCATGGTTCCAGTGCTGGTGATTGTTTTTAAGACGGGTTGTGTGCTTGACTGTGCCCACTAACATCACTGTGTAGCAGGCAGAGATTATTTGTATAATACGATATAACAGTGTTGTGTTGTCTGTCCTAATGGAGTCCTCTGCAGTCTGTTTTATCCCCACAATTAACACTCATTTAAGTAAAACAATATCGCTTTAATAAAAGCCAGTCTTCTACAATAAATGTGATTGACAGAAAAAGAAGGTAACCTAACAGTGTAAAGTTACTTAATACTTTTATAATTTATGAGCAAATTAAGATTAACGTATTTTATTATCATTTAATTTTCATTAAAAAATAAAAGTATTTTTACAGAATGAGCTATTCCATAAAAATGTTATCTGTGCCAAAGAAAAATTCCACTCAAGAGCTATTACAACAAATAGGACTAAAGTTAGCTTCTCTGAGGTCCAGAAGATCTGCACGTATAAGTTCATGGCCCACTTACTTCAGGACCTCTTTTACATACTAACACTCTAACGAAGTAAAGAGTTGGGCATTTGCTGAGACTAATTTGATAGTAATTTATGAATAGCAATTGTTTGTGGTACAGAGAATAATTTGTAAGAAATGCCTTGAAAACATATGGGAAAAGATGTATAGGTATAAATTTCATCTTGACTCTATGTGTAATTAAGTGTAATGTGATATTCATTGAAACAGAAATTCCCACGATCTCGTTTGTCTTATTCTTGCTATTAATAAAGTAACCCACTTAATTTAGTCACCAAAGAGCTATATTTATATATACTAGGATTGACATGTTGCGATTGAAATGTCCACAGAATTGGTAACTGAATCAAAGGGAAAGGAAAAGAGTCAGATAAGTATCTAGGTTTTTCATTTTTGAGAAAGTGAAAAAAAAGGACAAGTCAAAAGATATCTGAACCTTGTTCTCTAAAGCAATGTCTGTGGTATGTCAACCAAACTTGTGTGTGTGCGTTTGTTCGGGGGTGTTCGACTCTCTTGCGACCTCATGGACTGCCAGGCTCCTCTGTCCATGGATTTTCCAGGCAAGAATTTCCTACTCCAGGGGACCTTCCCAACCCAGGGATCGAGCCCATCTCCTGCATTGCAGGCAGATTCTTTATCACTGTGTCGCCTGGGAAGCCCAACCGAACTTTCTTCTATGTAATTGCTCTATGAGGTAACTGAGGGTCAGCATTAGTACTTGATTCTTTGCAAAACTTACAAGCATCTTCCAGATGAGCCTGGAGGGTCTGCCTTGTTCACAGGGCTTCAGGATCCAATGACTCTTGATTCTACCAATTGAGACATCCATACTTCAAGTCACATGGATGAATCTAGAGGATATTATGCTAAGTGAAATAAGTCAGTCAAATATCTACTACATGATTCCCTGATATGACATACCTAACAGTCAAATTTAGAGAATCAAGGAGAGAAATGGTGGTTCCTAGGGGCTGGAGTGAGGGGGAAATCGGAGAGCTGCTAATCAGTGGGCATAAAATTTCTGTTAAGCAAGATGAATAATTCTAGAAACCTGCTATACAACATTGTATCTACAGTTAACAGTATATCCTATACTTAAGATCTGAGAGAGTAAAGTGTTCTTACCACAATAAAATAAAATGAAAGAAATAATTTTAAACAACTCCTTTCTCTGAACATTCCAGATAAATGTACTGTTTCCTGACTCAGCCTAGTCAGATTCAGGAAACTCAGTTGCAGGGATTTCTCTTAGATTTGAGAATCAGGTCTGGGAAGGACTGATGCTGAAGCTGAAGCTCTAATAATTTGGCCAACTGATGTGAAGACCTGACTTATTAGAAAAGACCCTGATGCTGGGGAAGATTGAAGGCAGGAGGAGAAGGGGACGACAGAGGATGAGATGGTTGGATGGCATCACTGACTCAGCGGACATGAGTTTGAGCAAGCTTCGGGAGATGGTGAAGGACAGGGAAGCCTGGGGTGCTGCAGTCCAGGGGGTCACAGAGAGTAGGACACGACTGGGGGACTGAACAGCAGCAACAGTGAGTGATTCAGGGAGATTACCCAAATTAACTGGTATTTTGAGAGACAGTATAAGTGAAAACCCCAACTAGTTGTGACTAATTGAAACAGGATCTCCACATGAGATTCAAGAGGACATCTTGTGAATCTTAAAAGTGAATGGTAATGTTTGCTCTTATCCCATTGTTTTCAGACAAACCTGCAACAGCAGGAAAAACCAGATCATAGGCCAATGGTGAAGAAGAGTCGGGAATGAGTTACTTCAGGCGAGGAGCCTGAAACGACCCCTGCCAGGTGCTCCAGATGTTTCCTCTCAGCTTGTCTCATCTCTTCAGTTTTATCTGTGTTGAACTCTTGCCAATTTCTTCTACCTAACCACTCACTTCCCTCACCCCCAACTGATACTCTGTATAAAGCTTCTAAGAATTGAGAAGGGACGTGTTGACAAAGTGTTGGGTATACTGCCAGCAGGATCTATTTCACAAGTGTGAATGCTCATCCTTATCTGACCTCCACTTACTGAATGATATTTCCACCCCATCTCCAGAAGACGTTTTGTGCTCACGTCTAGTACTCTTTCTGAAGCTGTGGAATGGAAAAAAAACAAAAAACTCCCCCCTCACAGAAGATTATTTATGTTGGAGCCAACCAGATATTTCTCAGGCTCCTATACTGTCGCTTCAGCCAGTGATGAGCGGATGTTAACTTCTTCTGATACACAGAGAAGAAGAGTATAATGTTCTCACCATCCTGATGTCATCTCCGATTATTATTTTTGTTGTACTTCTAAATAATAGGATTTCTGGCATAAAGATTTATCTCAGGATTCAGCACAGTGGTGTTCTAAGATCAAGGGCTCCAGTGACGATAGATTTATGCAGGTTGTGATTCTCTGACTAATTTGCTTTGAATCCAATGAACACTTGGGAAAACCAAAAAGTTATTCCCAAGATTTTACATCCTAACTGGAAAATAACAGGAAATATAGTGCAAAAAAACCCCCAACTATTTTTCACTTCTGAAAGTCAAAATGGGCTTTTATATTTGTTACTCAAATGAATCTTAAATATAGGTGATAGATACTTCAGTCTTACTTCTTTCCACAAAATTTCAAGGCCTTGCAGAACTTTTTATTTTCCCTTTTGCTAACGTAAATTATTTTAAACACTCTCTGTGTCACTGGAAATAGTGACTATTTTTAAAGTTTCCCACTCCATGCTACATATATGTATGTTACTGTTTTTAACCTCAACGTCAGGGAAGGGAAAGAGTTCAAGGCACAACTGGGATTAGGATTAGTCAGCTAATAACAATGTTATTGACATCACCAGATGGTCAATATTGAAATCAGGTTGATTATATTCTTTGCAGCCAAAGATGGAGAAGCTCTATACAATCAGCAAAAACAAGACCTGGAGCTGACTGTGGCCTAGATCATGAGCTCCTTATTGCAATCCAGGCTTAAATTGAAGAAAGTAGAGAAAACCACAAGGCCATTCAGGTATAACCCAAATCAAGTTCCTTATGATTATACAGGAAGTGACAAATAGATTCAAGGGATTAGATCTGGTAGAGTGCCTGGAGAACTATGGATGGAAGTTCATAACATTGTACAGGAGGCGATGGTTGTCTGAGGGGGATTTACACATAGCTGAGAAAGAAGAGAAGTGAAAGGCAAGGGAGGAAGGGAAATATATACCCAACTGAATGCAGAGTTCCAGGGAATAACAAGGAAAGACAAGAAAGTCTTCAGTGAACAACACAAAGAAATAGAGGAAAATAATAGGATGGAAAAGACTAGAGATCACTTCAAGAAAACTGGAAATATCAAGGGACTATTTCATGCAAGAATGGGCATGATAGAGGCAGAAATGGTAAGGACTTAATAGAAGCAGAAGAAATTAAGAAGAGGTGGCAAAAATACACAGAAAAACTATATTAAAAAGATCTTAATAACCTGGATAACCACAACGGTGTGGTCACTCACCTAGAGCCAGACACCCTAGAGTGTGAAGTCAAGTAGGCCTTAGGAAACATTACTATGAACAAAACTAATGGAGGTGATGGAATTCCAGCTGAACTATTTCAACTCCTAAAAGATGAGGCTGTCAAAGTGCTGCACTCAATATGTCAGCAAATTTAGAAAACTCACTAGTGGTCACAGGATTGGAAAAGGTCAGTTTTGATTCCAATCCCAAAGAAGAGTACTGCCAAAGAATGTTCAAACTATGGTACAATTGTGCTCATTTGACATGCTAGCAAGGTAATGCTGAAAATCTTTTAATCCAGTATGTGAACTGAGGATTTCCAGACATACAAGCTGGATATAGAAAAGGCAGAGGAACCAGAGATTAAATTGCCAACATCTGCTGAATCATAGGAAAGGCAAAGGAATTCCAAAGAAACATCTACTTCTGTTTCAGTGACTATGCTAAAGCCTTTGACTATGCCAAAGCCTTTGATTATGTGGATCACAACAGATGTGGAAAATTCTTAAAGAGACAAGAATACCAGATCACCTTACCTGTCTCCTGAGAAACTTGTATGCAGGCCAAGAAGCAGCAGTTAGAACCATACATGGAATAGCAGACTGGTTGAAAATTGGGAAAGGAGTACATCAAGGCTGTATATTGTCACCCTGCTTATTTAACTTATATGCAGAATACATCATGTGAAATGCCAGGCTGGATGAATCACAAACTGGAATCAAGATTGCCAGGAGAAATATCAACAATCTCAGATATGCAGCTGATACCGCTCTAATGGCAGAAAGTGAAGAGGAACTAAAGAGCCTCCTGATGAAGGTAAAACATCTTGAGAGTCAAAAAGCTGGCTTAAAACTCAAGATTCAAAAAACTAAGATCATATCATCTGGTCCCATTGCTTCATAGCAAACAGATGTGGGAAAAGTGGAAACAGTGACAGATTTTATTTTCTTGGGCTCCAAATCACTATGGATGGTGACTGCAGTTACAAAATTAAAAGATGCTTGCTCCTTGGAAGAAAAGCTATGACCAATGTAGATAGCATATTCAAAAGCAGAGACATTACTTTGCCAACAAAGGTCCATCTAGTCAAAGCTATGGTTTTTCCAGTAGTCATGTATGGATGTGAGAGTTGAACTCTAAAGAAAGCTGAGATCTGAAGAATTGATGCTCTTGAACTGTGGTGCTGGAGGAGACTCTTGAGAGTCCCTTGGACCTAAAGGAGATCCAACCAGTCCATCCTAAAGGAAATCAGTCCTGAATATTCATTGGAAGGACTGATGCTGAAGCTGAAACTCCAATACTTTGGCCACCTGATGCGAAGAACTGACTCACTGGGAAAGACCCTAATGCTGAGAAGGATTGAAGGCGGGAGGAGAAGGGGCCAACCAAGGATGAGATGGTTGGATGGCATCACTGACTCAGTGGACATGAATTTGAGTAGACTCTGGGAGTTGGTGATGGACAGGGAGGCCTGGCGTACTGCAGTCCATGGGCTTGCAAAGAGTTGGACATGACTGAGTGACTGAACTGAACTGAACTAATGGTTTTTCCAGTAGTCATGTATGGATGTGAAGGTTGAACCATAATCAAGGCTGAGCACTGAAGAACTGATGCTTTTGAAAGTTGATGTTGGAGAAGACTCTTGAGAATACCTTGGACAGCAAGGAAATTAAACCAGTCAATCCTAAAGGGAATCAGTCCTGAATATACACTGGAAGGACTGATGCTGAAGGTGAAGCTCCAACACTTTGGCCGCCTGATGTGAAGAGCTGACTCATTGGAAAAGACCCTGATGCTGGAAAAGATTGAAGGCAAGAGGAGAAGTGGGCAGTAGAGGATAAGATGGTTAGACACCATCACTGACTCAATGGACATGAGTTTGAGCAAACACCGGGAGATAGTGAAGGACAGGGAAGACTGGTGTGCTGCAGCCCATGGGGTTGCAGAGTTGGACACGACTGAACTACTGAACAACAAGGGCTGTTATTCTGAACAGAAGGTAAAACTCGGTTACCTTGTCTCTAGAGGTTTCTGGAGCCTCTCTGCACACTTCTACTAAGAGCCCAGAACAGAACCTGCTTCTCTCTCAAAAGAGGTCACAACAGGGAAGGTCACTGGGGAAAACCAGGTGAGGAGTATGGACCCTCCGCTCCCTGAATGCTCCCCCAGCTGGGTTCTTTACTAGCTCAAGGTGACATCCCTGGACGAGGAATTGTGATCCTAACTTTACAGACCAGGAAGCCTTGACTGGGAGTGGTTTAGAAATGATTGTAAAGCACTTAGTCACAGAACCAATCCGTGTGGGAATGAGGATGGGAACTGCATCTGCCCTCCTGCAGGCATCACTCTTCGCTTGGAGGATTTAATTATAGCCCGAGTGAGAGGCGGTGTGGAGAGTTCTGCGAATGGGGAGTTAATGTTGGCATGGCCATTCGGATTAAAAGAAATAAAACCTTTTGAAGGCTTTGGATGAGCTTTGGAAAAGGCTTCGCTTTCTTCCTTTAAGCCAGACTTCTGTATCTGTGTCTTGGTGCAAAGGGAAACAAAGATGTGATAAACACTGGGTCCTGTGCCCCATTCAGCATGCCTGAAGTGGTCAAAGGACGCTAATATGATTGTGAAGAACTCTGTTATGTCTGTACGTGGAAAATAACATTTATTCTTTTTTAAATTTTTGGCCATGCTGCAGGGCATGCCAGATCTTAGTTCCCCAACCAGAGACTTGAACCTGTGCCCCCTGAGTTGGAACTGAGGAGTCTAAACAACTGGACCACTGGGGAAGTCCTTATTCTTTTCCCTTAAATAATATAATTTTTGCATAAACAAGCCACACAAACTCTGCGAGCCTCATAGTTACCTCAACTATGAAATGGAAAGGATTGAATAATGTAAAATTTAAGGTTTCTAAAATAAGTGTCTGTGAAATCCAAATTGTGTGAAAAATATACATGTATAAATTTATATGTACATACATATTTAAGGCAAGACTATAGAAGCAATTTGACCACACAGACCATAAGCTCTTCAAGGGCAGGGACCACTTCTTTAATTTCTTTTGATTCCCCCTAATGCTTGGTACTTAGCACTAAGCAGGTGTCCAGTAAGCCTTGTTGGCTGTCAAGCCAAGTGTTAAGATGCAGAAGCTTTATTTGTCTGCACAAATCTGTTCTGGGGGCCATCCCTGCCAAAGTAGGCCAGGGAATTAAAGACTCTATAATTAGGCCTAGAGAATGGCACCAGGCACTCTGTGTCCCTGTTTGTCAATGTGTCCCCATGATGACGTAGTGACACTTGCCAGTCTCTCTGGGACCTGTATTCAGCTAATAGGAATGTTAATTTCACTTTATTTTTTTTCTTGACAGAGGATAAGCTTATCATTCAAGCCCATCACAGTAGTGCTATTGTTTTATAACTCAAAAAAGGGATTTCCCTCCTTCCACCCTTAAACTGCAAGTCATGGGTTGCGGGTTTAAGTTAGAAAAAGGAAACAAAAAAAGGAAAGTCTGCAAAGTAAACCACATGTGGTGTGGATAGTCTGAAAAAGGAAATACATATATGACTTAAGCCCATTAATGAAGAATTTATGATGTCAGGAATTTGACTTTATTTTCACAAAACCTCATGGCAATGCTAGTATATTATTTGCCCTTTTTACAAATGAGAAAATAAGTTCAGAGAGATAAAAAGCTTGCCCACATTCACATAAATGGTAGCTGGTGTGAAAGATCATGTCTCTGATCCCCAAGCTGCTATGCTCAATCTGTCCTCACTTCCCGCCCCCCCCACCCCCACTTACTGTTATCTTCCCTGCTCCCTGTTTCATAGGGAGGGAGGGAGCAGGCATTGGTGTGTTTCTACAGTTGCCTTTCTTCTGCCTTCTCCCTGTCTTCAGTGTGTGCTAAAGGGATAAATTAGTAGTCCTCTGAAAAACATGTTATGATTGTTCTGTTTGTAGGCAATTCTCCATAGAGTTCTAGGAGCTGAATGTAATATTTCAAAATTTTTTCAAGTGTTTTCCTCTTCTGTCCCTATTACTTTAGCTTAAAAAAAAAAAAAAGAAAGAAAAAGAGCTAGGGTTAGGAATAATAGCAGTCACAAAGACATATCAGCATTTACAACTGAGAGTTACTGGTTTACCTGATCCTCATAACAAACCCTTGGCGGCAAGTAGGGCAGTGTGGTTAATCTTGAATTGATAAATGAGGAAAGGGAACCCTGTGTTTTAAAGGACTTGCTCAAGATCACTCAGATGGTGAAGAAAGCATGGCATTCAAATCCAGATCATTGACTCTTAGGATTCTTGAAAGTACGGTGGAGTGCGATTTAAATACTCAGTGCCGCTAGTTTTCCAGGGGATTTGGGGCCAGATGGCAACCTGACTTCATCCCACTTCCCCATCATTCCCATCACTAAACCTTGTTGTCAGTCCTGATTCAAACAGCTGTTGGGCTGGCAGGCGGCTCAGAGCAATTAAGACCTTGGACTCCATGGGAGTTCCAACAACTGGGAGAGGTCCCAAAGAGCAGACAAAGAAAGATGACACGAACAAGCTTGCCCCTCAGCCAGATAAGAGGTGAGCAAACAAGACAATGGGAGCAAGGTAGAGCAGCCTGCGAGACATCTGCCCAACTTCATTAAGAAAATAAGACCACTTATGGGGATTTAAGGATAGCTCAAAATAGAATTTACATAAAAAAACTGTAACTTGTGAGGGAAAATGCTTAGTAAACAATTTGAAGACGAGGATGGACACTGTTGAGATTCAAATGATAATTTGCAAGACCAGGTGGAAGGAAAAAATCTTAAAGCAAAAGATAAAAGCCAACCAACCCAAACAAACAAAAACACAAAAAAGGCAATCATGAGGGAAAAGTTAAAAGACTTGAAGAACAGATCCTGGATGGTTAGCATGTGACAAAGGAATATAAGGAGAAAACAGAAGAGTTGGAGGAGAAACAATAATAAAACAAAGAGGAGGAGACAGTCGACAGTTGTGTTGAGCCGAGGCTACTAAAGGAATCCAAGAGGAGATGGTAGGTGATGGACAGTTCCATTAACCCATGGGATTCAGACTTTGTTTGATCAGTAATGATGGTCACTCAGCTATGTCTCTTTGCAACCCCATGGAATAGTTCATGGAATTCTCTAGGCCAGAATACTGGAGTGGGTAGCTGTTTCCATCTCCAGGGAATCTTCCCGACCCAGGAATCGAACTGGAGTCTCCTGCGTTGCAGGCAGTTTCTTTACCAGCTGAGCTACCGAGGAAGCGCCAGTAACGATGGAGAGGTTATTTTTTTGACTTTCAATGTGTTGAACACTATGTATATGTATGTGTATAATCTTACAGTCTAAGGTGTAAAGAGATGTATGAGGAGGAATATGTACATAGTGTGTATTACTATATGTGAGTGTGTGGAGATATATATATATATATTTGTTCTCCCCTCCCTGTCCCACTTCTGTGTCTCCTCCTACCTTAAACTGTAAGTTTAAAGGCAAGATCTATATGTTTGCGATCCGTGGTGGCTTGTATCTCTGAATCTAGAAAGTATTTAAGGTTCGTGACCCATTTACTCTCATTTTTACCTTTTCGTTGCACTTTCTCTTTGTTCTCTGGCCAGAACTTTCAGCTTTTAATATGTATTTGTTGAATATTGGCTGCGTCGGGAGGGAAAGCAACCATGAGAAATGATTTTGGGGAATGGGAGAGGATAACATTTTTTTCCTTAAAATCACAGCTGCCTCCAGGCGAGGTTGTGAAGTGGCACGTTGCCCCCACCTATCCACTCACCTGTCCCATGTTAGGACTTTAAAGATCCTTTCTCCGTCTTACTCACCCTCTGTCAACAGAGGTCCCCAGTCCAAAGAGATACCAATCCTTGCTTTCTTATGCAAATTCTCCAAAAGCTAATTGCGCCCATTCCTTTGGTTCAAATCTAATAATTTCTAAAGAGTGAACTTTCAGGTATTATTGGACCATGAAACAAAGTATTTGGGGTCAGGAGAGCCTTTGATGAGCTCCTCAAATGACAAGGATTGACCCCTAAAAGAGTCATTTAATAGGAAACACCAAGTCAACTCACATAAAGGGGCAGAGCCAATGGTCTACGGTTTGAAGCCACCAGCGTCCTGATGGCTAATCAGGTAGGTTTCAGTACAACTTTTCTTTCTTATCCTGCTTCTGAATGACCAGGCTCGAGAGTGGCAAACCATGTGTAAGATGCTCAGGCTTCTTTTAAAATGGAGCCAAGAAAGGCCTGACAGATGAGCACGCAGCACACACTGAGAAATATTCAACGGGGAGAAACTGAGCGGAAAGGGAAGGAGGCAAACAGCTGAGCCGGCTTCCCATGAGCATTAACGCAGGCATCAGAGAGGAACCTGATGACGGCGGAGCAGCGGTCAAAGGCCTTGTTGTGGGAGCAGAGGGCGATGAGGCAGGGCTGCAGAGCAGAAAGCACGCACTGTCGGTGCCTCCCCAGAGCCAGGCCGCCTGGCCCCGGCGCGGGGGTGAGGAGGCGGCAGAGAGCAGGGCAGCACCAGCGGGAGCGGGCGGGAGGAAGGAGCAGGCGCTGGGGCTACGTGGGCGAGGCTGTGACTGAGACCAGAACGCGAGAGCCGAATTTCTCCAGATTTCATTCACTCCACGTCAACATGGGAAACCGAAAGGGCTGAAGAGGTGAAGGGCCTGCAGAGTTGGGCCGCAGGACGTGCTCTGGATCACCCGTCGTCATCTTTTTCTCTTTTTCACCTGCCTCCCAGATGGTTAAGCATCCAGCCCAGCGACAGTGGTGAGCATTTGCGGAATGCCAGCTGTTTGTATGAAGCTGGGTCCACGTTTAGTTGAGTCTTAACTGCTGGGCCCTTCTCTGCTTCCTTAATCTCGAGAGGGAGACTGGACTGGGTGGGGGATGGCCTCTCCTTGATGGAGCTTCAGCCAGGCTCCTCTGTGTTCTCTTCCCAGCTAGGCCTGGACTTTTCCTGCCAAGCTGGATGAGCAGACTCTCCCATCCAATCGCACTCCTGTATCTACCCAGACTGCTCATTCCCCACCTTTGCCTGGGTGTAATATCTGATTTCTCTGACTTCAGCAAGAATCTTGTTAAGTTAATTCAACCAGAATCGCCTCTTACCTGTGATGTTTCCTTGTAGTAAATTTCCATCCACTGACCTCCCACCTCTCCCCCTTCTCATTGACTCTAAAAGCCCCCCTTTTCCTTATTGCTTTCAAGGCTGAGCTCATCTCTCTCCCCTACTGCAAAACCCCAGTGTGGTAGTCCCTGTATCTATCACAATAGTCCCCCTGAATAAAGCTGGCCTTCCTGTTTTAATGAGTGTCATGAATAAATTTTTTCTTTCACAGAAGAGAGGGCCAGTTATCTTCTGATAATCTGAGGAAAAGCAGATGAACTGAAATGAGGCACCCAAGAACTCACTAGAAGTAAAAGCATAGCCTTCAGACCCAAGGGTGGGTTTTGCTCACCGCAGCAGTCTGAATTCCTCTTCCCTCTTTCATGTTCAACCCTACCAGTCCTCTCTCTCTGCCAGCCTCCACGTTTGCATAATTAATAAATGTGAAATTTGGAAGATAAAGCCAGACTTTTGAAGCCCACTTTAGGCTCTCAGTGCTTCCTTCTTAGGTCAATCCTTCCGAAAATTTAATGTGCATTTAAATTGCTTGGAACTCTTCTTCCATGCAGATTCTGATGTGGTGGGCCCAGAGTGCATTTTGAACAAGATCTCAGAAAATGCCAGTTCAGGTCTTAAATCCTTGTTTAATTCCCCTAAAAACATATTGATGCCTGGGTCCTACCGCCAATGTTTTTGGTTTATCTGGTCTGGGTGTGATCTGGGCGTGGATTACAGTTTTGTCTGGATATATGCCCAGGAGTGGGACTGCTGGGTCTTATGGTGACTCTATTTTTTGTTTTTTTGAGGAAATTCCATATGTTTTCCACAGTGGCTGTACCAGCTGACGTTCCCGTTGGTTTTGCCTTCTTTGGGAGAATAGCAAAACCTGGTGAGAGTGAGTGTCGCTGGGCCTTGGAGCTGAGCAGTGCCCGTCTGGCTTGGAGAGGGCACAGTCCCCGAGCCACGTGCATCCCACTGTCTTCACCACATTCCAAGTGTGCATCACCACTGCCCAGCCCCCTCCACTGGCATTGCCTCCCTGGGCCTCCCAGACCTTTGAGTTCCCACTGCTAGCCTACAAACCTATGCTCCCGTTCCTCACCGTCCAGGATATGGTTCCAAACGACTCCTCTCTCACACGACTTCCTCATGTGTAGGCACGTGACACTCTGGGTGTGTTCCTCTTGCCATGTGTCACACAAAGTTTCACACTCTGGTGCTCAAGGTCTCCTCCCTGCTCCCTGTGAGTGAGATGACCTTCTTGCTTCTTCACATGTTGAAGGATCCCAGTATTTGTTTAATGAAGGAAAGTGCACGTTATGGATTGAATTATATGTCCTCTTCCCACTTCATGTGTTGAAGCCCCAATGCCTCAGGGTTCCAGTACCTCAGAATGTGAGTCCGGAGATAAGACCTTTATAGAGGTAATTAAGATTATGGTTAAACGAGGCTGCTAGGATGGGAAGAGGAACTTTTCGTATACAAAGAGACAGCAGGGATGTGAGTACGCAGAGGAAAGGCCACATGAGCACGCAGCGAGGAGACCTTACATGCAAGGAGAGAGACCCCGAAGTAGCAACCTGCCAACACCTGCATCTTGGATTTCTAGCCTCCAGACTTTGAGAAAATAAATTTAAGTTGTTTAAGCTCCCTAGTCTTTGGTACTTTATTATGGGAGCTCTAGCAAACTAATACAGTGGGGAAGAAAGTTTCTGTTTTAAAGAGAATCAGGTCTTTGAAAGGGATATCAAGTTAATGATACAGGATGGTCTGGTAGCTTTTCTGTGGTTTCTGTGTGTGGTTTGATATGGAAAAACTTTATCTAAAGAAATTTTCCTACCTAAAATGACCCTTTATTTGTCACTTTCTCATGGGGATTCTATCCATTTGTTGTTCTTCTCAGTTTTATTACTTCTACCATCATGGATATTTCGAAAACTACCAGAGGCTTGAGTTGATAGGTAGATGAGATGGCCTGCAATGTGAATCCTAGTATTCTCGAGATGTGAGGAAGAGAAATCCTGAAAACTTTCTTAGACAATAAGCTTGTTTTAAAATAAATTTTAGGAATAGAGATTTTTTTTTTTTTTCCAATAGACAAACCAGTAAAAGAACCAAGGAATTAGATCATCTAGTTCTACTTTGGGTAAAAGTCATCTGAGTTACTGTAGTTAGCCATAACTCCCAAAGGACATTTTTTAAACATCTGTTGGGGTAGATATCCACACTTGGCCCAATCTGGAAGCCCACAGTGGCACCAGTCAGGTGTCCACTTCCCTGGAATTGCTCATCTTCCCAGTTTATTGGCAAGCATCACAACTGGTCTCGACAACCAAAAGTGAAACATTAAAGCATGGCTTAATCAGCAGTAGGGTGAGTTTGCCTTTGGAGGCCAGGAAAAGGAGACTAAGTAGACAAGAAGTAGTGTTGGAGGAAGTCCTAATCTCAGAAGTGCCAGCAGGAGAGAAATGTAGTCTTCATAAAGGCCATCAGTTCAGTTCAGTTCAGTTGCTCAGTTGTGTCTGACTCTTTGCGACTCCATGGACCGCAGCACACCAGGCCTCCCTGTCTTTCACCAACTCCTGGAGTTTACCCAAACTCATGTCCATTGAGTTGGTGATGCCATCCAACCGCCTTGTCCTCTGTCGTCCCCTTTTCCTCTTGCCCTCAATCTTTCCCAGCATCAGTTCAGTTCAGTTCAGTTCATTTCAGTCGTTCAGTCGTGCCCAACTCTTTGCAACCCCATGAACTGCAGCATGCCAGGCCTCCCTGTCCATCACCAACTCCCGGAGTTTACCCAAATTCATGTCCATTGAGTCGGTGATGCCATCCAACCGTCTCATTCTCTGTCATCCCCTTTTCCTCCCACCCTCAATGTTTCTCCGCATCAGGGTCTTTTCAGATAAGTCAGCTCTTCACATCAGGTGGCCACAGTATTGGAGTTTCAGCTTCAACATCAGTCCTCCCAATGAACACCCAGGACTGATTTCCTTTAGGATGGACTGGTTGGATCTCCTTTCAGTCCAAGGGACTCTCAAGAGTCTTCTCCAACACCACAGTCCAAAAGCATCAATTCTTTGGTGCTCAGCTTTCTTTATAGTCCAACTCTCACAAAGGCCATGTGCCTGGCTAAAACTCAAGATTCAATATTAAGGAATGAAAGAATAGTATTTATTGGCAATTAATGAATTCTGCCCCAGGTACCAAGTCCATGAGTCAAGGGTTCATTGCATTTCCCTTCCCTGTGACTGAACTGGTTCTGGGCTATCTGGAGAGGCTTGGGGCTAAGGTGGATACATGTATGCATTCATTCACTCATTCAATCATTTGCTCTTCAAATATTCGTTAAGTTCATGTCCATTGAGTCAGTGATACCATCCAACCATGTCATCCTGTCACCCTCTTCTCCTTCTTAGTTCCCAAATACCAAATATTCTGAAACTTTACCAGGATGTGCCTTGTGTTTTGTGGGTTATTAATATTTTCTTCTACTGTCCTAAATTTTCTAAATTATTTCTATGATGAGTTTCTCTGAAAGAGACTGTTTTTCAGAGCAGTAGGCTAGAGTTTCTCCATTTTCATTAGGGCAAAAAAAAAAATTTTTGTTTAAATTCATCTTTTTATTGCCAGCATCTTAGCAATAGCACCAGGCATTTGCTAAAGTGGTAATCAACAATTTCAGTAAATGAATCCAGTTGAAATAAGCTTCTTGCAAAGTTTAAGTCTTTGGATTCAAATTTATGATGATACTTCTCACTGTATCAGCAAAGGCACAAGATGATCAAAGTACTGAGAGACTGGCTTGGTTGATGACCTCTTATTCCATCTAAGGATTCAGTAAAGTGAGATTGTGGAGTGACTAGTTGGTAACATGAATGTTCCCAAATGTCCCATATCTTTCCTGTGAAGTATTCCTCCAGAGCTAACTCATCTTTCTCCATCTCTTCCCACAATATATGCTGGATTTTCCATGCGGGGGGCATGGGGGAAAGTGGTGGTCAAGGAAGGAGGCAGAACATGAGTCTACCGGTTTCCTGCTGAGCTGATGGAAGCTTTTCCTGTCTGACCTGCCCTTAGAAAGAACTGCATGCTAAGGCATATGCTGAAGGCTGGGAGAGACTGGAGTTGAGGGTAGGGCCGGAAATGATGTGCAGTCCTGTTGGGAAAATCCAAAGAAATGAAGGTTAAGTGTAGGAATTGCTGGATTTAAAAGGAAATCCTTTGGGATACTTATGAGAAGTAGTTTATCTTTTAACTCAGGATTTCAGTTTGAAATGTATATGGTTACAGAAGAAAGGAACATTCAAATACTTCTTTTAAAAATGAACAGAAATATTCTCACCCTGAAAGTTCTGCACTTAATTATAGAATTAGTAATAAGTAAGACATCTGGAAGGGACTGAACAGAAGTGTTTCTAAAGAATGTTGGGATCTGGGCATACTTCTCTGTAAACGAAGGGCAGGCTTGGCTTTGAAAAGTATTCTTTAAAGAAACGTCCAAGGGCTTGTCTCCCATTCTCTTCTCCTTGGGTTACCTTCACCAACCACAAACTTCAAAAAAAAGAAAAAGAGTTTACTTCTTCAGAGCAATTTTAGGTTCACAGCAAAATTGAATGGGAGGCACAGAGATTCCCCATATACGCTTTGCCCCCATGAATGCAGAGCCTCTTCTATTATGACTACCCCCCACAGCTCATTAACCTACAACAATGCATCATAGTCACCCAAAGGCCATAATTTACATTGGAGTTCACTCTTGGTGAATGGCTTTGATTAAATTTGTAGTGATGTGTGCTCTGTGTATGTGCTCAGTGGTGTCTGACTCTTTGCAACCCCATGGAATTTTCCAGGCAAGAATACTGGAATGGTTGCCATTTCCCACTCCAGGGGATCTTCCCGACCCAGGGATTGAACCCATACCTCCTGCACTGGCAGGCGGGTGCTTTACCACTGCCCCACCTGGGAAACCCTATAGTGACGTGAATCCATCATTTTAGTATCAAACAAAGTAGTCTCACTGCCCTAAGAATCCTCTATGCTTTGCCTGTTCATCCTTCCTCCCTATAATGCCTGACAACCACTTTTTTTTTTTTACTGTATCAATGTAAATGAATTCCTGAACCCAATTTCCGATGTAGAGGTGGAGGTTCCCATGAAGTGAAGTGAAGTCTCTCAGTCATGTCTGACTCTTTTCGACCCCATGGGCTGTAGCCCACCAGGCTCCTCTGTCCATGGGATTTCCCAGGCAATAGTCCTGGAGTGGATTGCCATTTCCTTCTCCAGGGGATCTTCCCAACCCAGGGATGGAACCCGGGTCCCCCACATTGTAGACAGACGCTTTACCGTCTGAGCCACATATCAACATGCAATTCTTGGAACACCAGCTCAGTGTCTTGCACTCAACTCATTTCTGCCACTATCGACCCAGAGATACTATCAGATTCCACAGCTTAAGGATTCAGTCCTACAAGCCTGTGCCCAAGCCCCTAGGAGCCGATTGAAAACCCAGGTTGTTACTTGTGCTTCTAATCAACTGGCTATAATTTAGACGTTCCTGTGAACTTCTTCTTTGGGTCAATTAATTTGCTAGAGCAACTCATGGAACTCAGAGAAGCATTTTAAGTAAAATGCTAGAGTCGTGGCTTATTATAAAAAGATATGGTTCAGGAACAGCCATATGGGAGCGAGGCAGAGGACGAGGCATGAGGAAAGCACTCTCTAGGCGTGCTCTCTGCATCTCCACGTGGCCATCAGCCTGAATGCTCTCTGTATCCCATCCTTGTGTGTGTTTTATGGCTTCATTGCATAGGCATGAGGGATTAAATCATTGGCCATTGAAACTGATTCAAACCCAACCCCCTTCCCCTTCCTGGATGTCAAGGGCTGTGGGACTGCAAGTTCTATCACAGGGATCAATCACAGAATTGGTTCCACTGGCAATCAGCCCCGTCCTTAGATGCTTTCCCCAAAGCCACCTCATTAAATAACAAAAGACACCTTGAATACTCTTAACACTCAGGAAATTCCAAAGGTTTTGGGAACCCTGAGCGAAGAACCGTGACAAAGCCCAAATATATATAAGAAATATCCTTTGGTCATCCCAACAGCCAGATATATGTTTTTCTTAAGAATCAAAATGTTGCAGCGCAGTTCTGCCTTTTCCAAAAAGTCGTGTAGTTGGAATCGTGCATAGAACACGTGGGCTTCCAAGGTGGCGCTGGTGGTAAAGAATCCACCCAGAATGCAGGAGATGTAAGAGACACAGGTTCGATCCCTGGGTCAGAAGATCCCCTGGAGGAGGGCATGGCAACCCACTCCAGTATCCTCGCCCGGAGGATCCCATGGACAGAGGAGCCTGGTGGGATACAGTCCACAGGGTTACAAAGAGTCAGACACAACTGAAGCGACTTGGCACAGCACATGGGATATGTAGCTTTTTTAAACTGACTTCTTTCACTTAGTGATATACGTTTACGCCTTCCCCAGGTCTTTTCATGGGATGATAGCTCATTTCTTTTTAGCGCTAGATAATATCCCATTGTTTAGGTATACCACAGTGTATCTCTTCTCTTACTGAAAGATATCTTGGTTGCTTTCAAGTTTCAGCAGTTATAAATGCAGCTGCTATAAATATCCACGTGCAAGTTTCTTTCTTTTTCCTGTGGATGTATGTTTTCAGCTCTTTTGGGTAAATACCAAAGAGAGCAATTGCTTGATCATATGGCAAGAGCATGTTGAGCTTTGTGTAAAGCTTGTCAAACTGAGCTCCAAAGAGGCTGCGCCACTTTGTGTTCCTGCCAGCAGTGAATGAGAGTTCCTGACACTCCACATCTTTGCCAGCAGTTGGTGTTGTCAGTGTTTTGGATTTTAGCCATTCTAATAGATATGTAAAACTGTTGTTTTAATTTACGTTTCCCCGATGACATGTGGAGTATTTTTTTCCTGTGCCATCTCTATGTCTTCTTCGGGGAAAGCATACACCAAAAGCGTGTATATCTTATGATTGGATCGTTTATTTTCTTATTGTTGTATTTTACCTAGGGTCTTTGGGGGTAACTTCCTATAGGAGGTGATATGGACTAAGCTCATAATTTGAATTCAGATCCTAAAATGGAGGGAGAAGGTTTAAAACAAAACCAGCTTTTGGTGATATCTGGTTTAGTTTAAACCAAAGGTAGAAAAGTGAAAGTGTTAGTCGCTCAGTCGTGTCCAGCTCTTTGTGACTCCATGGACTGTAGCCCTCCAGGCTCCTCTGTCCATGGACTTCTCCAGGTGAGAATACTGGAGTGGGTAGCTGACCCTTCCCCAGGGCATCTTCCTGACCCAGGGATGGAACCTGGGTCTCCTCCATTTAGGCAGACGGAAAGGATACTTCATAAGGAGCAGCAGCTAATGGGATTAGGTTAGTCCTGAAGGGTCATCAGGAGTGGGCAACAAGAAGCAGAACTTCTTCCTAACTGTCTCCTTCTTCCACAGAAACCATCCCAGAGCTGTGGGCCTCAGTAGCCTTCAGTTTAGTCTTGCTCATTCCCCTTCCACAAATATTAATAACAGGGCCAGCCTTGCTATTTCTGCGTCCTCTGTTCAGAGCCTTGCTTGAGCAGAAGGTAGCATGGAGAAAACACAGAACAAAGCTCTAGGACGTTTTCTGTGGTTCGAAGGACTTATGTAATTTTTTTTTCGTGCCCACTTGCTCTGTTCCCAACATCTACAGATGGCATCCACTCTGAGTGTGGTACTGAACTGTTCCCCATAAGAGAAGTCAAAAAGGGCAATCAGAGTGATTCTAAGGAAATTCTTGTGAAATGAATGGATGGAGGGTCAGCACAACAAACCCATGTAAGCAGATAGCCGCAAACGTGTATGATTTCTGTATGGACCGAGCTCTTTCAGAGAGAGTCTTGCAAGTTGGACCTGGGAGGGTGCTCGGGGCAGTTTTGTTGAAATTGTGTCCCAATCTGCCTCCCCGCACTGATGCTTCCCCCCTGGGCTGCTGGTGCTTGGGATGTATGGCCCTTTTCAAGTAAATAATGTTCCAGAAGTGTCCATGGGAACCTTGACTCTCGTACATGAGCATAGCAACAGTGAGTTTTAACCTTACTTGTAGAAAACCCCCTTCTTAGGGAATGGGTTGTACAGCGCTTAGTCGCTCAGTTGTGTCTGACTCTTTGTGAACCCAGGGACTGTAGCCCGCCAGGCTCCTCTGTCCATGGGGATTCTCCAGGTGAGAATACTAGTGTGGGTTGCCATGCCCTCCTCCAGGGGATTCCCAACCCAGGGATCAAACCCAGGTCTCCCACTTTGTGGGTGGATTCTTTACTGTGTGAGCCATCAGGGAAACCCAAGAATAATGGAGTGGGTAGCCTATCCCTTCTCCAGGGGATCTTCCCAACCTAGGAACCGAACCAGTGTCTCCCGCATTGCAGGCGGATTCTTTACCAGCTGAGCTACCAGGGAAGTTACTTTGCACTGAAAGTGTGGACTTTACTCCTTAGAACCTTTGTAGTTGCTGGATCTGCCACATGAATGGTGCAGAGAACCTGTTGACATCTGTGAAGGATGTTATTTCATCCGAATTACCCTTCTGGAATACTGCTGTTTAGGGACAACTTTCATGCCGTTTCATTGCTCAGGAAAGCACTTGTGATACAGATTAAATTTCTAAACTTAAATGTAGACATTGAGTTTCTGTCACTCTGTAAACTTAATTGTAGACAAAAATCCAGCATGATACATAAATAGCCAAGCTTCCCCAAGTCTTGGCTAACCCCGGGGCCCCTGCAGTGGTTCAAGGACTAAGGGAAGACAGTCTCCAGAGGGCAAAGCAGCAGTCTGTCCGCTCTGTGCCATACCTGCCCCAAAGCCTTGTCTATAGTAGCTGCTCAATGATCAGTGAAGCAAGCAAACAGTAAATGCAGTTTAATAACTCTCTTTATCCTCACACATGTTCCTCTCTGCATCAGATTCTGACACAGCTGGTATTTAATGGACACTTGTTGTGTACAAGGCTCTGTGTTTCAAATTTGTTAGTTTACTTAAGCCTCATAGCCATCCTGTGAGCTTCCTTAAAAGTCAAATCTAAATACTACACTTGCCTCAAACTTTTAGTATAGTGTCAGATATCATCAGTGAGACCTCAGGGCAGCTTAGGGTCAAAATCCCTTTACTAACTCGACTTCAGCTTTCTGGAAGGTTAATGCAGTTCCCTCTTGTAGCCTAACAACAGAGTGCTTCTCTGATAGTCTGAGCTCTGGATTCTCTGGTTTCCATGTACCATCTTTTTTCAAAGCTTAAAAAAAAAAAAGCATTGTAAAAGAAGTAAAAATGTTTTAAAAAACTTTCAAAAATGGTACAGAAATATATTTAAATAAAATAACAATATGCCTGGTTCCTGCTCTCTTCCCCGTGTCTTTCTCTGAGAACTCTGTTTGCCTTAGGTAGCAGACCAGTCATCACTAGTTTGGAGGTTGTCTGTGTGCTAAGTGGCTTCAGTCGTGTCTGACTTTTGTGATCCCTTTGGACTATAGCCCGCCAGGCTCCTCTGTCCATGGGATTCTCCAGGCAAGAATACTGGAGCGGGTTGCCATTTCCTCTTCCAGGGAATCTTCCCAACCCAAGGATTGAACCACACCTCTTACCTGCATTGGCAGGTGAGTTCTTTTCTACTAGCGCCACCTGGGAAGCCCAGTTCCCAGATATTTTCCTTATTCTAGTGCTATATTAATATTCACACTGCTTTGTAACTTCAGCCTTTATTTCATTTAACGACATGTTGTTCCAATAGAATTGGTTTCTATAGTTTTCACACAACAGTAGGATAAAGATTCTATTCAATTTTCCATATACTATAAACTAGGAGACACTGGAAGATATCCAGGGACATAAAACAAGCTGCAATAATTTCATGGTCTAAAGATATTGATAATTTCACTCATTTTTAAAAAAATGACTGCTAAGTAGTGACTGCATTTATTGAGTGTGTCTAGGTACCAATTACTGACCATTATTTTATTTTATTCTCATAAAAACCACATGAGGTAGGTACTTCTATCCCCTCTATATTCTATATGCAGAAATTGAAGATTTTAAAAAGATTATCATAGTTCATGTAATTGTTAACTAGTCCCTATTAAGGGTCTTCCCTGGGGGCCCAGCAGTAAAGAATCTGCCTGCAATACAGCAGACAGGGTTTGTTCTCTGAGTCGAGAAGATCCTCTGGAGAAGGAAAAGGCAACCCACTCCAGTATTCTTGCCTGGGAAATCCCATGGATAGAAGAGCCTGGCGGGCTACAGTCCACAGAGTCACAAAAGAGTTGGACATGACTGAGCGACTAAACAACAGCAACAAGTCCCTATTAAGGCACATTTAATTGAATGTATATTAAATATAATTACTTACTATAGTGTATATATAGTAATTATATTTTATACATATATATATATATATATATATATATATATATATATATAGTCTGCAATGAGCATCTGCAGGTTAGAGTCCTAGACCCACTTTATTCTGTACCTATTTTTAAGAGCTTGCTATGTGCCAGGAAATGTTCTAAGTATTAGGAACACTGTGCTGAAGACAGATGAGGGCTCTGTTTTAATGGTGTTTATCTGGCAGTGGACAGAAAGATAATACATAGGCAGATATGTTAGTATGTCAAGATGTGGGCTAAGAATGACAAAGCAGGGCGAGGGAGTGGAGAGCAATAGGGTTTCTGTTTCAGAAAGGGAAGACTTCTCTGAATGAAAGACCTGAACATTGGGCTGAACACCTGAGTTCCCATCACACAGCGAGGGAGAGAACATTCTAGAACAGCAAGTGCAAAAGCCCCGAGACAGAAATGTTTCTGGCATGGTCAAAGAGAAAGGAGTATCAAGGATGACTCCGGGTTTGAGACTTTGCTAAAATGCTAAATGGTGGGGCCATTTACTGAGAAGGGGTGGGAGGGGAGAGGCAGCCGGCTCGCGTCTGAGGAGGCGGGGCAGTGAGGAAGGGTCCCTTTAAGGGGCTGAGCTTTGCCTTGTTTGTCGCACAGCTGGGGGGCAGGTTCAGAAAGGAGCCGCGGGCAGAGGAGCGCTCAGGGCTGGCTACCTGGTTTGGGCACCAGTGGCCGACAGGACACGTTTGAAGATGCAGGAGTGGGTGAGTGCACCCAGGGAGTGAGGGAAGCAGAGAAAACTGGGATGTCTGAGTCAAGGCCACGCGGGCATGTTTTTAAATGTTGCCAAATTGCTCCTTTAAAACTTTGGCCAGTTTCCACTTGTTAGTATCCTGGGAGAGAGCTATACCCAAAAGTAAGCTATTTAAATGTGCACTTGGACTTCTCTGGTGGTTCAGTGGTTGGGAATCTGCCAGTGAATGCAGGGGATATGGGTTTGATACCCAGACTGGGAAGACCCCCATTAGCAACTAGGCTCACGTACCACAACTACTGACCCCACGTGCATAGAGCTCTGTGCTTTGCAACCAGAGAGGCCACCACGATGAGAAGCCCACACAGCCCAGCCAAAAAGTAAGCCCCTCTCAGCACAACAAGAGAAAGCCTGCACACAGGAGTGAAGACCCAGCATGGCCAGAAACAACAAAATAAACTGAATATAGAGAAATAAAGCCTAACGCATTAAAAATGCATTTAATTATAAATAAAATTGAGCCAATATAACTTATATGCAGAGTACATCATGCAAAATGCTGGGCTGGATGAAGCACAAGCTGGAATCAGAATTGCCAGGAGAAATATCAATAACCTCAGATATGCAGATGACACCACCCTTATGGCAGAAGGCAAAGAGGAACCAAAGAGCCTCTTGATGAAAGTGAAAGAGGAGAGTGAAAAAGTTGGCTTAAAACTCAACATTCAGAAAATGAAGATCATGGCATCTGGTCCCATCACTTCATGGCAAATAGATGGGGAAACAATGGAAATAGTGACAGACTTTATTTTTTTGGGCTCCAAAATCACTGCAGATTGTGACTGCAGCCGTGAAATTAAAAGATGTTGGCTCCTTGGAAGAAAAGCTATGACCAACCTAGACAGCATGTTAAAAAGCAGAGACATGACTTTGCCAACAAAGGTCCATCTAGTCAAGGCTATGGTTTTTCCAGAAAGCTGAGTGCCGAAGAATTGATGCTCTTGAAGTGTGGTGTTGAAGAAGACTCTTGAGAGTCCCTTGGACAGCAAGGAGATCCAACCAGTCCATCTTAAAGGAAATCAGTCCTGAATATTCATTGGAAGGACTAATGCTGAAGCTGAAACTCCAGTACTTTGGCCACCTGACGCAAAGAACTGACTCATTGGAAAAGACCCTGATGCTGGGAAAGATTAAGGGCAGGAGAAGGGGACGACAGAGGATGATATGGTTGGATGGCATCACCAGCGTGATGGACATGAGTTTGAGCAAGATATGGGAGTTGGTGATGGACAGGGAAGCCTGGTGTGCTGCAGTCTATTGGGTCACAGAGTTAGACATGACTGAGCGACTAAACTGAACTGATGTTTTATTGGCTATTTTCTCTTTGAAAAAAAAAAAAAATCCTATGAACTGCATGCCTTTGCCCATATTGCTGATTTAAGAAGGGTTATTGATACACATTTGATTAATTTACAAGTTCTTAGCCTAAATGTATTTAAGAATATTTGTCCTTTGTCATCTGTTTTGCAGTCTTTTTATTTTGAATTTTAAAACACTTTTTACAGTTGAGAAGATAAAAATTTTATATAATCAAGTTTAGTAATATACTTTCCTTTATAGATTCTGAATTCTCTCTATTGCTATTTCAAGAGGTAAACACCTCTTATTAGGTGTTTGCCTATCATTTAGGTAACAGTTATTACTTAGGATGATAATCAAGTTCTCTTAGGTTTTTGCCATTCTCTCCAGGATGGTTTCAGTTTCTCCTATGTTTGCGGCAGAGCCACTTAGGATATGAAACCACAGAACTAACTTTCCTAGATCATTTTCCAACAGTGAACAGCAGGGAAATCAGGAGGAGATAAATAGTTGCGGGCAGACTTTGGGGTTGAACTCAGAGCCTGGCATACAGCAGGTGCTTGACATACATTGTTGGAGAAATACACAGATGGCCTTTCTCTTAACTCAACAGGGGTAGAACTCTTCAGACATTGCCAAGGACTTTCCAGACATTATCACTTGCACAGCCCCAAGAGTTCCTGCAGCAGAAAGAGAAGTTGGGAATGAGTCCGGGGGTGGTCAGCACTCGCCAGAGCTGGATGACAGCTTTATAGAGGAAACCGCTGGGACGGTCCATCCTCACGGTCCTGGGACTGGGTGGCTGGAGAATTTCAATCAATTACAGTTTTTACTTGGGAGCTAGCTCACTTTGAGGGAGAATTTGTTACTTGAAACAAACTACACTGTAGGCAAAATACATTTTGTGATGCAAACTGGGAGCCACCTGGGTGTCCCCGCTGTGGCTTCCCGTCCTTTTCTTGTCCGTTTCTGCCATCTACCGGCCACAATGCAAATTACTCCGGGTTTCTTGAGATTCTACCTAAGAGGAAGGGCGTTTTATTCCTGTACCTTCTCAATCTGAAATGCAACTTCCCAGATAGGTTGTGCTGTAATTCACCAAGATCCAAAATGTATTTCTCCCCAAGTCATAGTTCTGAGGGGACTGAATTATCTGTTTATTCATTCGCTTTATTAGTTTAGTTTTGTCAGAGAGGCAGTGTTTGAATTCTGACCACCTGTGTTTAAATCCGGCCACTTCCCTAGTGGTTCAGACAGTAAAGAATCTGCCTGCAATGTGGGAGACCTAGGTTCGATCCCTGGGTTGGGAAGATCCCCTGGCAAAATGAATGGCTACCCACTCCAGTATTCTGGCCTGGAGAATCCCATGGATAGAGAAGCCTGGCAGGCTACAGCCCATGGGGTCGAAAAGAGTTGGACAGAACGGAGAGACTTTCACTTCACTCCTACATTGGCAGGTGAGTTCTTTACCACTGAGCCACCAGGGAAGCCCCTTCCTTAGTTTAGGCACGCATTAGTTTGGAACATAGCGAATTCCATAAATTAGTTATTATTTATAACCTATGCCCAATATTTGCAGAGGAATTTTGTTTCCAAACTGTTTCCATTTTATCTCTTGAGACTCAGCTCAAGAGCTGCAGCTTCCATTTGGGAGCTTTCCTTCATACTTCCTTCTGGAATAATCCATTATCCCTCTGAGTTCCCACAGCACAGTGTCTAGACCTTTCTTGGACTGATGATTTTCACTTTGGAATCTAAACCTGCCTGGCCATGTACACTGCCGAGATCTCCATGGGAAAGAGCCAGTCTGATTCATCACTATGTCTCTCACAATATGATGCTAGTTAGCAACTGCTCAATAAATATTTGTTGAGAAGACGAATGAATAATCTCTATTATATAATTCCACTCGGGAATCCGGAGTCAAGCACTACAGATATGAAATGTACCCATTCTATAGATGAGGAATTAAGTGACTTGCCCCACAAGAAATGGGATGGTATAGCTGGGACCAGGTTTTGATGGGACCAGGTAGAGCTGGGAATTTTGCCAGGTGGAGAATGTACATGAAGGGAAACAAGGGCAATCATGTAAAGGAGTAAGGTTCACTCTCAGCCCACATGCCCTGGAGCTAAGTGCTGAAGGCTGACCTTAATAGAACTGGAAAGAAAGGTTCATGACTGAAGCTGCTCTTCTGGTTTCCCCATGCCTCATCCAAGCCCTATTGAACTGCAGCCTCACAACCTAAGGCCAAGTTCCTAACGTCTGCTGCCCCATTCTGGACTGTTGGTCTCACTTATCATCACATGACTAGTGTTTTAAGTCTAGATGTCAAAATATTTATTCCCCCAATTCACATGTAATTTTCAAGAAGCCAAAGGGTCCCATCAGAAGACCCTTACATTTTTTTTTTTAATCATACTTTTTCTTTTCCATTATGGTTTATTACAGTATATTGAATATAGTTCCCTGTGCTATAGAGTAAAAGTGAAAGTGTTAGTTGCTTTGTAGTGTCTGACTTTTTGTAATCCCATGGACTGTAGCCTGCCAGGCCCCTCTGTCTATGGAATTTTCCTGGCAAGAATACTGGAGTGGGTAGCTATTCCCATCTCCAGGAGATCTTCCCAACCTAGGGATCAAACCAGGATCTCCTGCTTTTTAGGCAGATTCTTTCCCATCTAAGCCACCAGTGAAGCCCCTGCTGCTACACAGTAGAACTTGTTGTGTATCCATCCCATATATAATAGTTTGCATATGCTAATTCCAAACTCCCAATCCACCCACACCCACCTCACCTTGGCAACCACAAATCTGTTTTCTATGTCTGTTTCAGAGATAAGTTCATTTCTGTCATATTTTAGATTCCACATATAAGTAGTATCATAGGATATTTGTATGTCTGTCTGACTTACTTTGCTTAGTATGATAATCTCCAGGTCCATCCATGTAGCTATAAATGAGCCCTGTTAACTTTTTTATTGGGTAGAAATAAACTAGTCGCACTGAGAGCCCGAGACCACACGGGCATCTCTGTTCTTTTATCCTCTATCTTCAATGTATATTTATTAAGCATCTACCGTGCCCCAAGCTGTATCATCAAAGTAGTTCAGTTCACCAGTTCAGGAGTCAGAAAGATCTAGATTTCAGTCTTAACCTTGGTCACTTACTAGAGGTGTCATTTGAGGGCAGTTACTTAACAAACATTCTCTAGTTTGTTTCTGAGTTTCCTCATTGACAGAATAAGGTTGTTAATAGTACCTGCCTCACGGATTGCTATGAGGAATAATGAATTAAGGCACATCAAGGATGCATTAATAGCAAAATCCCTGGCACATTGTAAGTGCTGAAGGAAGTCGAGTTGCTGTCGTCGTCGTCGTTGCTGTCATATCATCATCGCCACCACCAGTCCCTATGCAGTGTCAAGGATTTAAAAAGATGGATGAGGTGCAGAGCTCTGTGTGTGTGATTGTATATCATTGCCCCCCTAGGTCCTGCATGTTGCAGTCTGAAGGAGATGAGTGCAGGGGGATAGGGCCCTATGCATGCATGCTCAGTCGCATCCAACTCTCTGTGACCCCATGGACTGTAGCCCACCAGGCTCCTCTGTCCATGGGATTCTCCAGACAAGAATACTGGAGTGGGTTGCCATTTCCTCCTCCAAGGGATCTTCCTGACCCAGAGGTGGAACCTGTGTCTCCTGCACTCCTGCATTAGAAGGTAGCTTTTTAACCACTGAACCACTGGCTTCCATGGTGGGAGCTGTAATAAGAAAAAATTAAAAAATAAAGAAGATACAAATCCTGACCCAAGCACCTCACAGTTCAGCCCATCCTGGGACTATTTCTTCTCTTTGAAGCCTTGCATAGGTGATCCAGGCAGAATATCGGCTATATTCCTAGAATGGAGAACATTTTTGCCTGGGAAATTTGCAATGCTTTGGCCTCGAGAAGGGTATTTACTCTCCCCTAGTGACACGTGACTTGGGAATGCACTTCCCTGGAGCTCCGCATGAAACTGAGACAGAGATTTGAGTCTTTACTAGGTCTATGGGTTTTACGGGGCTGAAACTTCTGGTGTTCAGTCTTTATAATAATACAAATGGACAGATTTAGAGATTAGGCGTCCCAACTTGCTGTATCCTTTAATATATATTTGCTGTATCCTTTAGTATCTATTTCATGCATGTGGCTGTGGTTTGTATATTCCAGGGTATTCTGAAGATCTATAAAATAAAATAGGACAGAGCTGCTATTATACTACATGTGTGCTGTGCTTAGTCACTCGGTCATGTCTGACTCTTTGCTACCCCATAGACTGTAGCCCGCCAGGCACCTCTGTTCATGGGGATTCTCCAGGCAAGAATACTGGAGTGGGTTGCGCTGCCCTCCTCCAGGGGATCTTCTCAACCCAGGGATCGAGCCCAGTCTCCCATACTCCTGGTGGATTCTTTACCATCTGAGTCACCAGGGACCCTGCATAGGAATCACCTGATTAGGGAGGTAGCATTTTTAGCATTAAAGTGGCATGAAAGTTGTGAAGTAGAGGCTTCAGTAAAAGGAATTTCTTAGTATCTGAGCTTGGGATAAGGCCTTTCACTCTTGGTTTATGGGAAAGAAAAAAAAACCCTACAAGTCCTTGCTAACCTTTTTTACTCTAAGAATTTTGAAGGCTAAGGTGTAACTCTGCTCAGAGGTGGGGGCCAGACCAGTTGGTTTTCAAGTTTCCTTTGCCTTATGGTGTTTAACTCATCTGTGGGAGGATGAGCAGGACAAGGAACAGTTAAATGGGGTCTCCCATCAGTTCCAGGCCACACAGAGTTCTCTTAAGGCTTCTTCCAAAGCGGTCTCCCACTATCTGTCGCAAGTCAGCCTCCAAGGAGAAGGACATTTGTGTATTTTTAGATATAAAAGTGCTGTCTCCTTGTCACTTTGCAGGAAGCGCTTTTCTCTCTGCTTCTCTTCATCAGGCCTGGTGGTATCTCCGAAGGGAAAGGAGCTACCTGGTAAATAAAGATAAGCTATGCTTATTAGCGGAGATTTGCAAGAGAAGAGGCTGTTTAAAAATGGATAAGGAGGTAATTGTGTTCCGCCAGCTTGAAATCAGGGACTCGTTTTCCTCCACCAGGGCCGGGCAATCCAGCGAGGAGCTGAGCGGGTGTGCTCACCACCGCGGGGTGACCTGGAGTTCACGAGCACGGGCCGCTCTCAGCTGCAGGAACCCTCAGGCCTTTGAAGCTGCCGAGTTGTCCCGACAGTAGAGCTCTTCCACGAAGGACTGATGCTCTGCCAGGAGAGTGAGACGCCGTCGTTCTTCGACTGCCCTTTGGAAGAAAGGGGACAGGCGTGCGGTGCGGCCCCGGTGGCGGGCTCACTTCTGATGGCGCTGCCTTTGTGCGTCTCCCCAGCCTCACCCTCCACGCAGCAAGCGAGGGCTGCAGGGATCGGGTACCGCGTCCCTTGAAAGAATCCAGGTGAACCGTTGGGTCCAGACATGAAGGATGGGGGTAGAGGCTGTGTCGACGTGATGTCTAACATCTGGTTCAAACCCGAGTTCAATCAGCTTTCCAGATGTTCACACACACACACACACACACACACACACACACACACACACACACACAAGTTTGCCACTGGGAGGACAAAGCCACCTCTTGGTCACATTTCCCACCTGACCATTCTGGAGACACCAGTCTCATCTATCAGCTTTGCATTCAGATGGGAAGCATTGATCTGGGCCACACGATCGAGACACCCATCTCCCAGCTTCCCCTGCCACCCCCATCAGGGGAACGTCAAGGAAACAGGGGAGCCCTGCGCCCAGGGGACTAAGTCTGCTCTTTGTCTGCCCTGGAGCTCGGCTTATCCCAATTGTGCTGACTCTGTGGGATTCCGAGAAAATCAAAGCCAGGGACAATAGCCGGGAAACTGACCTGGTCCACACGTGCCTGGCCTCCTTCCCATACCCCCACAGCCTGTGAGTCCCCGCGGGGCGGGGGAAGGCGAGCTGGGAAGGGAGTTGTGATGAGAAAGTAGACCCTTTGCAGCCTCCACATTGTCTTCTCAGGCTGATTTCTGAGGCATAATGAATGTGTGTGTGTGTGTGTGTGTGTGTGTGTATGTGTGTATGCGTGTGTGTGATTCCCCAGATAGTGTCATAAAGCACAACACAAAGTCTGTTTCCTAGTAGTTGGAGATGAACTGTCAACTCTCTACCCCCTACAACATTTTTGCTGAAGGCATTTTAAGTATCATCTGATTATTTGGTTATTTCTGAGGAATAAAGAATAACTGTGAGCTGAATGTTACTGAAATCTCCATTTTCAGCTGTGATTTTAATTGGCAGTGCAGAAGTTTGGTTTTTAAATTTTCAGACTGTCTCTCTTCCTGGCGCTTTCTCTTCAGGCCCCTTTTGCAAGAACAGACAGAACCCAAATACTTGTAGAATAAATCTGCAACTCAAGAAGTCCCTCAATCAGAGATGGATTTACTATGAATGAATTAAGCTTAAGCTCCAGAGCCTCTTGCTTTTATAGATGGCTTTCAAGGTCCTGAGAGGGGGCCCACCAGTGTGTTCATATGGTCTTGTAAATTTGCAAAAATAAGACCTTTCAAAAATAGAATTTTTCTTAAAGGAGGCCACTTCAATGATATGTTTAGATTCCTGAGCAAGCTCTTATAACAGGGTGAATAATTTCTTATAAGCTGTCCATCTTCATCTTAATAAAGGTACATGAATTAGATTAACTAAGAATAATTTAAAGAGGAATTTGGGGGCAATTGCCATGACCCTCTCAATATGCAGAGCACCATTTGTTATACTTTGATTTGTCTTGAGGAAAGAAGCTGCGAATCACAGAAGGGTTTCCAGAGGCTTTCAGAGTGCTTACCACCAGGGAAGAAAGTAACAGCCTGCATTTCCTGACAGGAGGGGGCTGCCTCCTTGATGTTTGGTGGGGCCTTAGCTGTGGGCAAAAGGACTGCGTGGCGCAGCCTCTGGACCCTTTCTTCATGACTGGGAGAAATGAGAGGGAGGCTTGATGACTTAGGGGGTCTTGTATCTCCTTTCGTCTTTCATCTTCCAGGTTTTTTGTGGTGGCAAGCCTGGGGCCTAGATGTTTCCCATTGATCTTGGATGGCCTCAGCCTGCAGCAGCTTGAGGCAGGAACGGGACTCAGGCCCCTGCAGTGAGGATGCTGACTCCACGCTGGGGACCCTAGCCACCAGGGACCATGGCCAGTGGCCAGGCCCTGGCCCGCCAGCTCTGTAGAAATGAGTTCCTCCCATGTGCGTATGCACAGTGCTTAGCCAAGACAGATTCCAAGGAAGAGGCCTATGGGTAGTTGGCATCGTTTGCTTTGAAGTGGCACTCCCTGCCTTTCTGACCTCCAAGGAGCCTTTCAGTGCACGTGTAATCAGGAAGGTCTCCTTGACTTGGTGACTGAGGAATATGTGGTCTTTTATATCTTATCTGGGCAGGGCTCAACTCCTCTCTCGCTCCTGCCACTTTGGAGGATCTGTCCATAGGGGAGAAACTGTTCAGCCTGGGTTCTGTATTTTTCCTGCTTCACTGTGATCGGCTTTTGTGGTTCCAAAGGAGCAGGAAGCAAAGAGGGACCTTTGGGCAGTCTGTGGGCTCAGGAGAGAGTTCAAGGAGAGCGTTGCCTGAACCCCAGCTCCGGTTCTCGGTTCTCGTAATCACATCACAACAGGGGAGCTCACTGAAGCAGAGATAGAGGCAGGACCTAGTTAGTACAGTCCCAATCATTACCCCTCTCTTTTCTCCTCGCTTCTCCCTTTGTGTTTTAAATTAATCCAACAGACTACATGGTTGAAGCATGTTTGCTTGCTCTGTGAGTCTTTCTGTCCTATAATCTCAGAGGTAGTTTGTCTAGAAATACACTTGAAGGCTACCATTACATCAAAGTAATTTCGTTTAACATGACTATGTTCATCAGAGTTATTTAATGCTGGTAATAACTCCCCAATTTAAGAGGTTTAACAGACTCTTTGCTCAACAACAGTCCCGTTAACAGGGATGTTCCTTGTCAGGCAGCTTTCCTAGGTAGCTCTCCTCAAAGCTCAAAGGGGACACGAGAACCTTCCATCTTGTGGTTGAACCTCCTTGAGGTCCTTGGAATCCTCTTCATTCATTAGGCAGATAGAGTGGACGATTATACATGGAAGGATTTTAATGGGCTAGAGCTAGAAGAAGCACATCACGCTTATATTCTATTGGCCAAATTAAGTCACATGACTGTGCCCAAGTGCAAGGGAGTCTGGGAAGTGTCTGGCTTGTGACCAGGAGGAAATGGGAAACAGGATTGTGAAGGTTCAGCTAGTCTGTGCTGAAGTGTGACTGCAAACCAGCTATGAAGCAAAGGTGTGGACTCTTCATTTCTCAAAACGAATACTGGAAGATAATTCTTTCTTTCTTTTCACTTCAGAGCATGGTGGTTGAAGCTGATGGCTTCCTAAGCTAGTTAAACATGACAGAAATAGTCAAGGCTCATTTTAGAAAAATTAGAAAATACTGATTCAGGTGACTACTTGATATACATTTTAATCAGTGATGTACTATAGTAGTAGAAATCTGCTGAGTGATGAGAAGGGTGTGGCTTGATTTTTTAAGACTGCTTTGAATCATAGAATAAAGCAAAGAACTAAATATGTAGAGTTTTAGAACTAGAAGAAACCTTAGAAATGATTTATCCATACCTTTAATAGGTGATGAAAATGAAGGCAAAGCAGAAGGAAGGCATATTTGCCGAGCTCTGACAATGCTCTGAGGTCAAACTCTCTCCTTTCCACGGGGAAGCATGATGACATGACTTATCCAGGGTCCCACAGCTACTGAGAGAAATGAGACTGGGACCCAGTGCTTCAAATTATGAATCAATGTGCTCTTTACATATATCTAATAACCACCCCCTCCACCAGCTGTGTACATGTGTCTACATTCATACTCCTCTTCCAAGTCAGTCATGTGAGTTTAATTTACAGTCTACTGACTTGGAAGGAAGACTTGATTAATGTGTATTATTCTCATAATATGAGGCTACCTGGTCTGTGGAGTTCCATCTGTAATAGTGTCATTTTCACGGCTTGTATGCTATTCTGCAAATAGCGCCAAAGCATTCTGCTTGGTGGTCACCAAGTTCCAAGAGAAATGAGATATTCTTTTCGCAGGTCTGGAAAAGAGCAAGTTGCACTGGCTGACTTCAGACTGACCCATTGTTCTGACCCCAACAGGTGCAGGTTTCAACACTAAGGGGCGGATCCCATTACCACTCGAGTTGCATGGATCGCTGACCTTGAAAGGGGTCTGCACTCACACAGCAGTGTGGGACCCGTCCTTTAGGAACCAAGGCCACTAATCTGAATGGCTATTTAGAGCCATGAATGGCATTTAACAGGCACTCCTTCATTCTTCCACGGTCATTGAAGAGTCCCAGGGCTTCTCCCGCTCGTTAGAACTGACACTTCCCAGGCCAGAGTGATGACAGTGTGGATCAGAGAGGTGAGGTCTTCACCCTGAAGGACAGGATCCAGCTCAGGGCCAGTGAGGGAGGAAAGAACCGGGACTTGGAGCTTATGATGTGTCTCCATTACAACAAACACAGCCAGGTGGAATATCTGATACCTGAGTTTGAAAGTTAGATTAATTCAATCAAGTCATTTTATAGTAGCCTGAAACAAAGACTAACTCGTTCAGCCCTCGTGTGTACACCATCTGCCCACTCTTGATATTTCAAATAAACAAGTGTTTTCCCTCTGAAGCTGGTTGAATGTTCTGTTTCCATTTTCCTTGCTTCATTTAGGGTGTGGCTTGCTCTTGTATACTTGGTGGTCACATTTATCACTTTGGCTAATTCCTTGAAATCAAAACATAACAACTACACATGTTTGAACCTTTCCATTGAATTTTGAGGGTATGTGGGACTGCCTGGCTATTTCATGGAGCATATCTGTTTGTTTGCTACTGGGTACAAATTAGGAATTTACCACTCTTGAATCCCGTGGTTATAGTCAGTCACTCAACTGACGTTCTACTGATGGATGAATGGCAGGAGTATTCCACACAAGCATGGAAATAACTTCCCTTCGGCCTAACGAGGTGAAATGGAAATGATTTTCTTGGGGTTTGATTGCCTAGCTAGTTCATCTCTTCTGATCAAAGTCGATGCAGTTTCCAGGTGTGGATGTGGTTATAAGGAATTAGTCAATGAGGAGGAGGATCTCCTTACAGATTTTCAGGGATGTGATCTTTGCCAGAGGCAATAGTCTGGAAAAAGTTTTTATTATTTTGAGAAAGTAGCCCTGTGGCTTGCACATGATAACTATTAATTAATAGTGATTAATAATTTCATTCATTCATTTAGCAAACTGTTGAACACTTCTCACTTGCAGAATGCTGGAATACAAAGATAAGTGTGACATGATGCCAGCCTTCAAAGGGTTTACAGTTTAGCCGAGGAGACAGACAAACATCTAGCTACTAAATGATATGATAAGGATTTTGGTGGTCATATGTGCAAACCTACGTAGGGGTATAGGTGTATGTGTATGTTTATATACGTGTATATATATTCGTGCTGCCCTTCCCAGCCATTCAGGTGAATTTAATTTATAGTTTTCTAGGGGGCTAGAGGAGTCCTCCGGAGAAGGCAATGGCACCCCACTCCAGTACTCTTGCCTGGAAAATCCCGTGGATGGAGGAGCCTGGTAGGCTACAGTCCATGGGTTTGTGAAGAGTCGGACACGACTGACTGACTTCACTTTCACTTTTCACTTTCATGCACTGGAGAAGGAAGTGGCAGCCCACTCCAGTGTTCTTGTCTGGAGAATCCCAGGGACGGGGGAGCCTGGTGGGCTGCCATCTATGGGGTCTCACAGAGTCGGACACGACTGAAGAGACTCAGCAGCAGCAGCAGCAGAGGAGTCCTGCGAGGGGAGTATAGAGGAGGAGTGATGAGTTTTTCCAGGGAAAGTCAGAGAAGGCGTTTGGAGGAGATCTGGGAGGTTTGCTCACGGAGGTAGGGAGGACATTAGAATGTCCTTTGCTTAGAAGCAAAGGGAGCACTTGGCACAGAGGGATGGAGGAGTGAGCGAGAGAGGCCTGGAGGGAGGAATGGGCTTTTTAGCGCAACTGAAGCATGAAGTGCAGGTGGATGTGGTGTGTGACACGAAAACACATGGACGTAGAAAAGTAGTGGGAAGAGTGGAAATCTTGATTCACATGCTCAGGTGCAAGGGTGTAACTTATTCTATTCATCAGCTTATTTTTTTCAGCTGTCATTCTGCTATGTGAAGGAAACTTAATCTACATCATTTTGGAATCCTCTCCAAGCTGGAACCCAAGGAAATGACCACAATCCTGCCTGACCCTTGGTCATCATCTCTTTGTGGCTGCTGCTAAGTCATCTTCAAAAGGCTGCCTTGCTATTCCCAGAGTCCCGGGACTCGGCGGCTGATCCAAGGCTCTATGAGGCTGTTGAAAGCCTGCCGTGGTTAATCACTTGACATCCACTTCTCATTAGCTAAGTTTTAGCTGCCCACCTGGGACTCTGCTGGGAAACAAGACATGGGAACTTCCGATCTTAGATCCTATCAACTTACTGAGGAGAGGTCTGTCTCCGATCTTTCCTAGGAAGGTCAGAGTACAGGGCCTCCCTTTTTGGGGAGCTAAAGCTTCCAAGGTCTCACTGGCTCCTTTGGTACTACTTTCCTTACCAGAGCCAGCTTTTGCAATCTTGCAAGTGTAGGATGTGAGGATTCTGGTAGTCATGGTAGAGAATCTTTGCTCTTAGTTGTTACATATTTTCCAAAATTGTTGGTTTCAGTCCTATGGGTTTTTTTTTTTTCTCATTCCTTCTGAAGGCTAAGAAAGACAGCCTTCTGAATGGGAGAAAATAATAGCAAATGAAGCAACTGACAAACAACTAATCTCAAAAATATACAAGCAACTTATGCAGCTCAATTCCAGAAAAATAAACGACCCAATCAAAAAATGGGCCAAAGAACTAAATAGACATTTCTCCAAAGAAGACATATGGATGGCTAACAAACACATGAGAAGATGCTCAACATCACTTACTATTAGAGAAATGCAAATCAAAACCACAATGAGGTACCACTTCACACCAGTCAGAATGGCTGCAATCCAAAAATCTGCAAGCAATAAATGCTGGAGAAGGTGTGGAGAAAAGGGAACCCTCCTACACTGTTGGTGGGAATGCAAACTAGTACAGCCACTATGGAGAACAGTGTGGAGATTCCTTAAAAAATTGCAAATAGAACTACCTTATGACCCAGCAATTCCGCTGCTGGGCATACACACTGAGGAAACCAGAATTGAAAGAGACGCATGTACCCCAATGTTCATCGCAGTACTGTTTATAATAGCCAGGACATGGAAACAACCTAGATGTCCATCAGCAGATGAATGGATAAGAAAGCTGTGGTACATATACACAATGGAGTATTACTCAGCCGTTAAAAAGAATTCATTTGAATCAGTTCTGATGAGATGGATGAAACTGGAGCCGATTATACAGAGTGAAGTAAGCCAGAAAGAAAAACACCAATACAGTATACTAACACATATATATGGAATTTAGAAAGATGGCAATGACGACCCTGTATGCAAGACAGGAAAAAAGACACCGATGTGTATAACGGACTTTTGGACTCAGAGGGAGAGGGAGAGGGTGGGATGATTTGGGAGAATGGCATTGTAACATGTATGCTATCATGTAAGAATTGAATCGCCAGCCTATGTCTGACGCAGGATGAGCATGCTTGGGGCTGGTGCATGGGGATGACCCAGAGAGGTGTTATGGGGAGGGAGGTGGGATGGGGCTTCATGTTTGGGAATGCATGTAAGAATTAAAGATTTTAAAATTAAAAACAACAACAACAACAACAACTTAAAACCAATAACATTTCTTTCTTGTTTTGTAATCCCTGTTCTGAGGTAAGGGATCTAGAAAGGTCTAGATCAGCATTCTCAATCGCAGCTGCATCACTCTGAGTGCTTGGAAACAAATACATACGCACAAATACAGCTCCACTTCCTGAGCTTTTGATTTCATAGTCTGGGGCAGATAATGGACATTGGTATAGTTTAACAGGATTCCCAGATTCTAACTACAGTCAGGATTGAGAATTACTAGACTAGCACAATAGTTAAGGGGTTTCCCAGGTGGCTCAGTAGTAAAGAATCCACCTGTAAATCAGGAGATGTGAGTTCAACCCCTGGGTCAGGAAGATTTCCTGGAGAAGGCAAAAGCACCCCATTCCAATATTTTTGCCTGGGAAATCCTATGGACAGAAGAACCTAGTGGGCTACAGTTCATAGGGTAGAAAAAATCAGACACAGCTACAGGACTGAGCATGCACACATGAGCATGGTGCTTAAGAAAGGCCCAAAATATTAAATAAAACGCAGAAAAAGTATCAGCTAATATGGCAAAGTATTTTTCCAAGTCAGCATTTGGAAGATTCTTGAACGCCCTATAGTGGAACTGTGAATTTATCATGCTGGGAATGCAACATGATATCTTTTCTTTCAAGATATGGAAAGAAAATATTAAATAAAATTTACTATCTAAGTGCTATGTGTAAATATTTGTCTGATGTCAGCCTGAGGAGAATCCTGCAAGGCAGGGCTTTAAATTTTTTTTATTGAGATGTAGTTGCATATAAGCTTTTGTAAGTTTCAGTTCAGTTCAGTCTCCCAGTCGTGTCTGACTCTTTGCAACCCCATGGACTGTAGCACGCCAGGCTTCCCTGTCCATCACCATCTCCTGGAGCTTGCTCAGACTCAAGTCCATCGAGTCGGTGATGCCATCCAACCATCTCATCCTCTGTCATCCCTTCTCCTCCTGCCTTCAATCTTTCCCACACCAGGGTCTTTTCCAATGAGTCAGCTCTTTGCATCAGGTGGCCAAAGTATTGGAGTTTCAGCTTCAGCATCAGTCCTTCCAATGAATATTCAGAACTGATTTCCTTTAAGATGGACTGGTTGGATCTCCTTGCAGTCCAACGGACTCTCAAGAGTCTCCTCCAACACCACAGTTCAAAAGCATCAGTTCTTTGGTGCTCAGCTTTCTTCATAGTCTAATTCTCATATCCCTACATGACTACTGGAAAAACCATAGCTTTGACTAGATGGACCTTTGTTTGCAAAGTAATGTCTCTGCTTTTTCATATGCTGTCTAGGTTGGTCACAACTTTTCTTCCAAGGAGCAAGTGTCTTAATTTCATGTGTGCAGTCACCATCTGCAGTGATTTTGCCCCCCCCACCCCCCCGCAAATAAAGTCTGTCACTGTTTCCATTGGTTTTCCATCTATTTGCCATGAAGTGATGAGACCAGATGCCATGATCTTAATTTTCTGAATGTTGAGTTTTAAGCCAAATTTTTCACTCTCCTCTTTCACTTTCATCAAGAGTCTCTTTAGTTCTTTGCTTTCTGCTGTAAGGGTGGTGTCATCTGCATATTTGAGGTTATTGATATTTCTCCCAGCAATCTTGATTCCAGCTTGTAAGTTTCAGTTAAGTTCAGTCACTCAGTCATGTCTGACACTGCGACTCCATGAATCGCAGCACGCCAGGCCTCCCTGTCCATCACCAACTCCCAGAGTTTACTCAAACTCATGTCCATCACATCAGTGATGCCATCCAGCCATCTCATCCTCTGTTGTCCCCTTCTCCTCCTGCCCCCAATCCCTCCCAGCATCAGAGTCTTTTCTAGTGAGTCAACTCTTCGCATGAGGTGGCCAAAGTGTTGGAGTTTCAGCTTTAGTGTCAATCCTTCCAGTGAACACTCAGGACTGATCTCCTTTAGGATGGACTGGTTGGATCTCCTTGCAGTTCAAGGGACTCTCAAGAGTCTTCTCCAGCACCACAGTTCTTTGGCGCTCAGCTTTCCTCACAGTCCAACTCTCACATCCATACATGACCACTGGAAAAACCATAATAAGTTTAAACATATTCAAATATTGATATATTTACATTTCAATATGATTATCACCAACATAGCATTATCTATACTTCTATTATGACACACAATTAAAGTTTCTTTTCCATGGTGAGAACAATTAAAATCTAGTCTTTTGGGAACTTTGGGGTTTATAAAACAGTATTGCTGCCTATAACCAGTATGCTGTGCATTAGATCTCCAGAACTTAGTTATTAGTCATTGGGATGTTGTACCCTTAAATGATGTCTGCACCCCATTGATTGCCAGGGTTGATTCAGCTGATCTCACTGACTAGGTGGGTGTCCCCTTCCTCCCTCGCTGCTCCACGTGTATGCCCCATCAATGAGAAGGCCCTTCTCTGACAGAGGAGGGTCATTCCTAAGTCAAGGATGTATGAGTAGCTCGGCTCCCTGTTAGAATCTCCAAGTACACTCTCAACGTCTCATTAACTCTAGTTTGCATTGGGGAAATGGTGAGGTTATAGAAAATTTTCAAGGTTGTTGAATAAGATAATGGCAGGTCTCTCTTTAGAATCCATCTGCTTCAAAACCTAGGGAATTTCATGAACTACTGTTACCTCCCAAAGTGACCTGATAAGACAGTATATTAACTGAATAAATCAATGAAGAGTTCTGTTAACAAAATAGTAGAAGAGCTAAAGACTAGCCCTAAGGAAAAGAAGATTGTTGGCTGAGATGGCCTCCTCTTTCAGGTGGTTGTCATCATCCGTTTACTCATTATTATGGCCTAGGCCTTAAGCTTTCTTTTAGCATAATTTAGGAAACCAGAGGGGCTTCCCTGGTGCCTCAGTCCATAAAGAATCCACCTGCAGTGCAGGAGATCTGGGTTCAATCCTTCGGTCGGGAAGATCCCCTGGAGAAGGGCATGGCAACCCATTCCATTATTCTTGCCTGGAGAATTCCCAAGGGCAGAGGAGCCTGGTGGGCTGCAGTCCATGAAGTTGCAAAGAGTTGGACACGACTGAGCGACTAAGTACAGCACACGGGACAGGAAACCAGAACTTAAAGTATTCATTTGTATTTGTTTTATAAAAATATAATTCTTTACTAAGTGATTTTTTTGAGTCAGTTTCTCCCTATTTCTTGATTTGAGGTAATCAGTTTTTGTAATTGATTTCAGCATTTTTTGCTCAAGTAGACTATAACATCACTGAACAAAGATAGAAAACTAAAATCCTAAGTATAAATAAAGTATCCTTGCTACTCCTCTGAATAGGTCTATATAACTTTTGCTTTCCTTTTATGCTTTGGAGGAAGATCATTGCCTTGCTTTGTCTGTAGGTTATTTCAATCTCTCTTTTTCTTTTTTTAAATATTTACTTATTTATTTGGCTGTGTCGGGTCTCAGCTGTGCCACGAGTCACATGGGTCTTTTGTTGCATTGCCTGGACTCTCTAGTTGTGGCACCCAGACTTCAGGAGTTGCAATGAGTGGGCTTTGCCGTCAGGCTTGTGGGATCTTAGTTCTTAGACCAGGGAATGAACCTGTATCCCATACATTGCAAGGCATATTCTTAACCACTGGATCACCAGGAAGGTCTTGCTTCAGTCTCTTTTGATGACAGCCCCCAGCATGATTCCGATGAAACTTGCAATTACTTCTTTACCTGGAACGATTCATTTTCTTACTTTTTGCCTTTCATTGTTTAGGATGCATGTATGTTCATACTCACTGAATCCATTTTTCCTTCTTGAAATGAAGATGAATAAAACCCCTTCTTCAAAACTTGCTGTTGGATAATTTAATTGCTCAGAGAGCACACTCCATTTTACTAAGTGATTTCTTGTTGGAGACATCAGAAAATCAGAATATATTCAAAACACAGTTTTGCCTCCACTGATGACTGTACAATTACTTTCCCCAGTAATCCAGATCTAGTTGAGTACATGGTACAGTGTAATTATTGTTGACTCTGATGTGCTCTTCATGTGCTAAACTGGCATGGGCTAAGCCAGTACATTTCATCATCCATTGTTGAAATGCAATGCCTTAGTTATGCATCAGGTGTCCAGAAGTATACAGTTATGATTTGAGAGAGAGGCATAATGAATTCTGACCTTCTTCTGATGTTTAAGTCATTTCTGCCCAGCCCTCCCACCTTCAACATGATCGTGAACTTTCCTTTGATGTCCCCAAATCTCCATATTTGTTTCATTTCCTTTTCCAGAGACCACACTTATTTATCTTCCCAATGTGTGTTTTGGGGATGTATCTACTTAGTGAAAAAATATTTTCAATAATGTCTTCTGCTTTTATGATGCTTCTTTCAGCTTCCCCTTTTATTACACAAGTTGACCTGGGCCCCATCAAAGAAGCAAGGGGTTTTCAACGAACAGGATCCAGGTAACACAGAGTAGAGACACACAGTGGTGGAAGTAAGATTTAATACTGAGGATTGAGCCAGTTAGAAAGGTGAGAAATCATGGCTAGTGGGAGAACTAGTGAATGAGCCATGGGTGTACTGAGGCTGTGTTTTAGGATGAATATGTGTTTTTGAAGACAAAGTGGAAGCAGAGAGATGACCCAAGAGCCGAAACAAGTACAGTGGTTCCTTTTAGGAATCTGGGCTTGAGAGTAATAGGAGCAGTGGCTTTCCAAGTTTTAGATGGGTTTCCCCAGCTGGTTTAGATTTTTTTTTTTTTAATTTTAAAAAATTTACATGAATTACAAAAACGTACATAAATCTTTTCTTAAAAAAATTTATTTTTATGTATTTGACTGGGTTGAGTCTCAGTTGCAACACACAAGTTCAGTAGTTGCAGAGCTCAGGATTAGTTGCCCTGAAGCAGGTGGGATCTTAGTTCCCCAACCAGGAATGGAGCCTGCGTACCCTGCATTGGAAGGTGAATTCTTAACCACTGGACCACCAGGGAAGTCTTAGGTTTGACTTTTATTAAAATATATTATTGTTATTATTTTCTTCCTTTTTTCCCTTTTGAAGCCCTCTGTTGTTCTGATATTACATTTGGATGGTGGGGTGGGAGGATAGTTTTAAAGATTGCATTGTCCTGATCGGAGGTTGTTTTGAAAGTTTCATGGTAGAGAAGGAGAGGCAAAGGGGAATTCACCAGTGTTCTCATATTAGCGAAGATTATTCACAAGAAGTGAGGTTTTAGCAACTGCTCTGATAAAGGGGCAGAGCGTGCTAGAAGAGGAGGCTGGGAGGCGGGAATGGAGGAGGTGAGTGGAGAAGCTGTGAATGCTGGAAAGGAATTATGAAACGGATGCTTATTTTGTGGAAGCTGCTGCTCTGAGCTTGTCTGTATCTGACACTCTTGGTGTTCTCAGAACTGGTTCAGCATCATTCATTCTTACCTGGAGACTCCCATGTTTGCAATGGTCCTTGCAATGATCTCACAATGATCTCTTAGTTTGCAGCGATCACATAGATATGTCTGTATGGGCACACACGTGTGTTAACCTTTACACGCACCTGTGTATTTGAAGGCAGTGGTGGGTAGAGGCCCAGCAGTCAGGCTCTGGCCCTGCCTGCTTGGCCTTTGAATCTTAGGTTTATCACCATCCAGCGATGTGATCTTGTGCAAGGATTCAATCTATTCTATTCAGATATTCTGGGATGATCTCTAAGACAGTTGTCAGAATAAAGTAACACATGTAAAGTTCTTAGAACAATCCTTTTTGCCAAAATACATGCTAAATATTAGCTATTGATACTATCCTTATTATTCTGTTCAGTTCAGTCGCTCAGTCGTGTCCGACTCTGCGACCCCATGAACTGCAGCACTCCAGGCCTCCCTGTCCATCACAAACTCCCGGAGTTTACCCAAATTCATATCCTTATTATTATGGTTTCACAAATTCTTTCATCTGTGTGTCTTATCTCTGATTCCAGATTATAAACTTCTTGTGAGTAGAGATTATTTTGCTCTCTTCTGTATTTCCTAGCTCAATCTTAAGCAGAGAGTAAACTTTTTAATAATTATGTATTTCTTAATTGTTGGAATTAAGGTGCTACTGGAGCCTGAGAGCTCACGGTATTTCAGAACATTTCCCTGAAACATTCCAGGCAGTAAAAGTGTAAAGGTAAATGATAGTTCTGAACCCAGAAGAATCCCATATTTGGTTGGAAAGGCCAGGGCCTCTGGAACTTTCTGAGATGGTAATAAGAAATATTTATAGCTATAGGCAAACCTTTTTTCAACAAATATCATTAAAAAGAAACTATACATTCTCCAAGTTTTAACCAAGTCCATGTTTTAGGAGTAAGAAATTCCAACAGGGCTAATGAACTCAGGTAATTTTAATTTTTCCTTTGCTCTTGATTTTTTCTTTTCTTTTCTTTTTTTTTTTTAAGTAATGAGATTTGTACTTAAGTTCTGCTGCATTGCTATGTCTTGCATTTGTCTTATTTATGAGAGTGTTGATGTCTAGATGGTGCAAGAATTAGTCTGGGAATATTCATTGCACCTTTTTAGACTTTTCTCTTCATAGAGGAAAAGGGAAAGAGGGCCAGCAAGACTGTGATATTGGAAAAATATCTGTCTCTTTTTCAAACATTTTGAGATGATGAGATTCCCCATACATATTGCTAAATAAATGCCTCCTTCACCATGAAACCATCAAATAGTTCAAGAGAAATTAAATCCTTTAGACTCTGATTCTTTTACACTTGACTCATCAGAATCTTCTTTTGTAAGAGCAACTTGATAGCTAAGAAACTCCCAGAGCCTTTATTCTTGAACTAGGAGGTCACATTTTTGTCAGTGCTCATTGCAACTTGAACCGAGAAAAGCTCAAGTTCAGCTTCAAATTTGGAACCCACAACCTTGAGTGAGTCACCATGCCAGTAAAATCCATTCTCCCTGCAAACTCGCTCAGAGGCCATGTTTGGAATAGGATGGTCATCTTAGAAAAAGTATGAGTTCTGAGGAGGGAAAGAACTGCTAAGCCAGTCAAGAAATGTCCATTGAGTTAGGTCATGGGCAGAAATCATCCTATGAGTGTCATTCTGGGAAAGCTGAAAAGTTGGAATTCAAAGAAGTGGACCCATGTGCTAAGATGAGAAAAGAGTAAAACATCAGGGGCTGTGGATGGGGTGAATGGGTTTTGCGAACTAAACTTCTCAATGAATGTTCTGCAGTGAATACTCAGTGTCTGTGCTCATTCACTCTTTTAACAAATATCCAATCGAGCCCATGTTGGGAACAAACATTGCACAAACATGGGAAATACAGAAGCAGCAAGGCAGAAGTGTCCCTTTCATCAAAGATAAACAAAGCTGGACACTAGCTAAAGCGGAAGGGCAGAATTTCATCAGTAGTAACTATTGCATTAGGGAAATGAGTCCGGTGTGAACTGAACTCTTGTTCCATCTGTACAGAGGTGACTGGATATTGCAAAGAGGGAATGGGAGACTAGAGTGGCTAGTGAGTGAGGACTCAGTAGAGCCAGGGAAAGTGGGAAGAGAGGTGGGTCCATGGGAAACCCATCTGTGTTTACTAACTTGCGTTTCTCACAGTTACTTCTACTCTCCCACAGATAGGTTTTGGCTGGAACAAACAGTGGCAGTCTTGAGTTTCCTCAGGAAGGCACTTTACAGGGGCTAGGGTGTTCTTAGGGATGTAGCCTTAAGCTATTAGAAGCTAAGCTGGTATTTGTTCAAGACTTTATAGGATGAGGACTAATCGAGAAGAGGGCTCAGAGGAGACCAGCCAGAGTTTGGTCAAGAGGAGGATCTTTATCACTTCTCTTTCAATTCTGCCAGGAAGGTAGAGAATAGCACTTTAGTTAAATGTTTAATTAAATCTTTAATATTACTTTATGGTAATAGTATTTGTTCTACACTTCAGATGTTAATAACAAGATGGGTATAGAAGCAACTTGTCAATTTTCTATGAACTTAATTAACTTGGGAAATTCATGCAAGAACTCACTCTGAGTTAGGTTGATGCATCCAGGTCATCTTGTTTGACATGTTTGCTTAATCCTCAGAATGCCTAAAAGTCTACCAAGATGTCTGAGTGGTCTACCTTCCCATTTGGCATACCAAGATGAGCTACGCATACTGTACTCAGAAAGTCTGGACTCCCCCCAGATCAATGATTTGGATCATTTCAATACAGGGACACATCTTTCTTCCCCAATTTTGACTATGACAAGATGACTTGGACACTTTCAGAACCAAATGCTACCCCAAGTCTTGATATCACTTCCTAGCTCAATTGGCCCCTGAGCAATACCTTCCACCACTTTTGTATTTTCAAAGTGGAAAACTCATAATCTCAGGGGACAATATGGGTGAAAGTCGAACCTGAATTCTGTTTCCCATCCACATCACTCTTTCTCTATGATAGGGGACAAGCCAACCTTCTGTGACTTCAGTTTCCTACTCTCTGCTCAGCAGGACACAATGAGTTGTGCCCAGATGGGCTGTGAAGATGATCCTAGACACATGCTAGCTCCCACCAACTTCACGAACATGTGCTGTGGGCAGAGCACGTGGTACTAGATCGGGCTCTATGTTGGAGGCAGTTTACACGAAAGACTTCGCTCCCACCCGCAAGATACTGGCAATAAGTTCAAGTTGATGACATACGGAATTAACAGCAAAACAGGGAATCATACTGTGGTTTTGTTGTATTTTTGTGGTTTTTTAGTATAAGGAATTGAAAGGAGCATTAATGCACTTTTTCCCCTGTCTTAAGCCCCATATATGAGTGACTAGAAAACACAATTATATTTAATGTGCTGTAAAGTGAAGAGGAACAAAAGCCTCTTGATGAAAGTGAAAGTGGAGAGTGAAAAAGTTGGCTTAAAACTCCACATTCAGAAAACGAATATCATGGCATCTGGTCCCATCACTTCATGGGAAATAGATGGGAAACAGTGGAAACAGTGCCAGACTTTATTTTGGGGGGCTCGAAAATCACTGCAGATGGTGACTGCAGCCATGAAATTAAAAGACGCTTACTCCTTGGAAGAAAAGTTATAACCAACCTAGATAACATATTGAAAAGCAGAGACATTACTTTGCCAACAAAGGTCCATCTAGTCAAGGCTATGATTTTTCCTGTGGTCATGTATGGATGTGAGAGTTGGACTGTGAAGAAGGCTGAGCACCGAAGAACTGATGCTTTTGAACTGTGGTGTTGGAGAAGACTCTTGAGAGTCCCTTGGACTGCAAGGAGATCCAACCAGTCCATTCTGAAGGAGATCAGCCCTGGGATTTCTTTGGAAGGAATGATGCTAAAGCTGAAGCTCCAGTACTTTTGGCCACTTCATGCGAAGAGTTGACTCATTGGAAAAGACTCTGATGCTGGGAGGGATTGAGGGCAGGAGGAGAAGGGGACAACAGAGGATGAGATGGCTGGATGGCATCACTGACTCGATGGACGTTAGTCTGAGTGAACTCTGGGAGTTGGTGATGGACAGGGAGGCCTGGCGTGCTGCGATTCATGGGGTCACAAAGAGTCGGACACAACTGAGTGACTGAACTGAACTGAATGGTGATGCGTTAGAATATGAGATGCAGAGGTAGTGATCTGTGATATACCACAAGGAGATTAGGCACTTGCTTCTTGGATACAGCGTTTGATGATCAGGGCCACAGGCCAGGTGATGACTCCCTCCACCAGGTCTTTACCTGAAATGATGACTGATACCCTGATTGGGGAGCACGACTGTTCAGAAGAGCCTTTTCTCCTGAGAGCCAGGATATGTCCAAAATGGATCAAAATCTCATTTCTTCTTGCTTTCTTTAAAAGCATCACTGGAGTTATTTGGAAATTCGACAGTGACAAAATTCAGAGTCTTCTTACTCCCCAGGCTGTGACTTCATGTCTTTTCAGGCCCTTCATCAATACTCTCTAGAGCTTAGGACTTTCGCTGATAGAAAGGAGCCAGGGGATCTCAATGAGGTGTTTGCTGTTCTCGACCCAGGGTGCCAGGGTGCCACGTGTCAGGCTGCCTTCTCCTCCAACCTGCTGCCTCCAGATGAAGTGACAGCTGAAGACTGAGCACAGCAAAGGCAGAGCTGCCGAGGGGACAGGGCACTCAGTGTCCCCCATTCCTTTTCCTCTAATATGAAAATTATGCTGCATCCCTCGAGGGAAGCATTCAAAGATTTATAAGACTGTTAATAACAAGAACTCTCACTGAAAAGTCAAAATTGATGGAAATCCGAGTTCTGATTTCCTTTGGTTTGAAATGCATGCTGTTGCAAAGGCAAGCGACCTTCCTTTATTGATGAAACACCTTGAAAGTTTCTTTCACAGTCTTTTTCTGGCATGCCCAACTGAGTAAATCCTGGCTTTCTCTCTCTGCTGCCTAGAGGAATGCCGCAGGACCACACCAGAAAAAGCAAATGATCGATTCATGATGAAACTGGCCAACTTGCCAGTATCAATAAATTGCTTTCTTCTTTGCACAGCAAGGATGCTAGCTTGGTGTGTAGTCTGTGCCTGGAGATGAAGGGCGGGAACCCCGGTCAAAATCAACACGGATGAGCTTTCAGACCCGAAACGAGCACAGTGACAACAGTAAGGGTGACTCACACGTTTGCCTTGTTTTTGACCAACTTACTATGTTTCACATAGTCTTACGACCGGATATTTACACTCGTGGGAAAAATGCAAAGCTAGTAGTCAAGATTTGGTCCAAGCAGGCCTCGCCGTCCTTTATTTGAGTAGATGAAGAGTGTCAAGGATGGACAGGCCACATTTTAATATTTTACACTTGAATTTTTCTGAAGACAGCAAAACAACAAGAAGACCCCCTAGGAATCTACAGTTCCCTCGAGGAAATGAAATCTGCCCATGCAACCATGTGAAAACAAATAGGAAACAATATGCTCTAACGGGTGAGTGGATATACATGGTCATTATTTTTATTTGGTATTTTTGAAACCATGGAAATAATTGTTTTTAAGAATTACATTAGTTATGCCATGCAAATAGAAGAAATACATAAAACAACAATGTTGAAAATAACTATTAACTGCAATCTACCACTCAGGAAAAAGAAAAGCAGTCACTTAACATTTTAATGTAATTACGTCTGTTCTTGTTTTAGGAAAGCATATAAATTTTATTCATAGAAGAGCACTTCATTTTCTACTATTTTTTTTTTTAAAAAACAACAGTGTGCAGTAGTGTCAAGCATATTCACATTTTTTTGCAACTGATTCTGATCTTTTAAAAAAGAGATGGATATGACAGTTTTCTGATTATTTTTATAAGTAATTTTTCCCTAGCATCAAAAATAATTCATGTTCGATGCAGAAAGCTTAGAGAATACCCATTATTCTAACACTAAATAAGTTAAATTTTACTGGTTATCCTTCCAGCCTTTTCTCATGTGAATACATGAGTGCCGTGTAGGTATGTATATATACAGTATTAGGGTTTGGATCTGTAAAAACAAAAGTATGTCAAAGGTATCAGATGCTTTCTCCTTTTGGATTGTTTTGTGAATTATCTCCTGAAAATAAATTTGGACATACAGTTTGTCACCTGATTTTCTTTTAGTTTTTCATGTAACACTGTAGCATAGGCTAGTTGCCATGGAAAGGATGGACTAATTTAAGGTAAAGGAAGGAACCTGATTTATCAGGGAGGGCTTTTTGGAGGAGGGGAGCATGAAGGCTGGAGGAGAAGGGGGTGACAGCCCAACAGCCTCTTCTCCTGCCCACCTGTCAGCTCCCTTTCGCTGCTCTGGCCTCTGAGGCACTTATGGGGGCAGGTTGTATTCGGAGTCTACCAGGGGCACAAGATTATGGGAAGTTCCCTGGGTTGTAGTGAAATGGGCCAGCCCAACTGTTGAAAATTAAGCTTCCTGCTTCTGGAAGCTAAAAATGTTTCTTATGTTGTTGAGCACTGAAGGCAAGAGGGGATGATACTGAAAGTCAGATACTTAACTGCTACCTATAATATTATGTTTCAAGATACACAAAGGAATTTATAACTGCCCTTTAAAATAAATAATTTCAAAGCTTGCAAGCAATTAGTAACAAGTAGGAAGCAGTCCAGATTATGCAGTGAATCACATCCTGTGCCTTGACAAACTGAGAACTTGGGTTCATAGGTGTCCTCTTTAATCAGTCAGTCAGTTCAGCTGCTCAGTCGTGTCCGACTCTTTGTGACCCCAGGGACTGCAGCACACAAGGCCTCCCTGTCCATCACCAGTTCCCAGAGTTTACTCAGACTCATGTCCATCGAGTCGGTGATGCCATCCAACCATCTCATCTTCTGTTGTCCCCTTCTCCTCCCACCTTCAATCTTTCCCAACATCAGGGTGTTTTCAAATGAGTCAGTTCTTCGCATCAGGTGGCCAGATTACTGGAGTTTCAGCTTCAGCATTAGTCCTTCCAATGAGTATTCAGGACTGATTTCCTTTAGGATGGACTGGCTGAATCTCTTTGCTGTTCAAGGGACTCTTAAGAGTCTTCTCCAACACCACAGTTCATATGAATCAGTGATTCATATCAATGGATACATATTACTAATCACTTTAATAAATCATACAGGCTGCAGATAAGCTGAGAGAGTTGTTATCAAGAGGTTGATAAAGGGGGTAGAAGTAGCACATGTGACTGAGATTGTAGAAATTCACTTACTATGAAAAACTTTAATGCACACAAATGCATACATACACGTACAACATATAGTCCTGCTATCTGGTTTGATTATTTAAAAAAAAAACACAGTAATTTTGAGGTAAAATCGGAAAGAACAGATCTTCTTGTTTTACAATTGAAGAGAGATGCTGAGTGATGGCTTCGGGCAACCGAGCAGATTAGCAATGTCTGACTTCCCTGGATGGCTTCCTAGGGAGTCTAGGGCTGCAGTCAGGAGCCTGGACGGGGTGGTGAGTGGACAAACGTGGTATATGGTTGCAGGCCCTGGGTGTCAAGTCTGAGTCTCAGCAAGGGTAGTCTGCAGGGTCAAGTCTAAGAGCTTGGGGGATGTTAGACGGGGTGAAGGCAGATGTTGGAGGGATTCTCCAAATGACACTGCAGAAAGACTGAAGAAGGAGCGAGAGAATGAGCTTTATACAGCAACCGGCATCCAGTGTGTAAAGACAGTCAGCCCGTTCTGACAAGTGCAGAATCACACCTAGACCTTGGGTGTCCTGACTCCCAGGTAATTTCTAAAGGCCACACAAAAGGTCAGCACACTGCGCCAGCAGGACGCTCTTCTGAGCACTATTCCTGAAGCACACATCCAAAGCAAAAGATCAGTGTGGTGGATGTGGTGGGCACCACCCGGCTCCCTCCCCGGGAATAGAGGCCCGAGTCCCCGGCTGGAAGACCCCTGGCTGTCAGCTGCTTCCAGGCAATTGTCTCCGCTGAAGAAACCCTTTCCCAGATGGCTCCGAACACAATGACTCAAAGAAGAATAAAGGTATGGGCCTTTCTGCTAACTCGGAGCGATTCTGAAAGGTCACCAGCTTCAGAGGACCATGTATGACTAGTTGGGGACTGTGTTAAGAACATCCTAGCTCATTTCTGCTTCCTTCCTTTTGCTTCCCCGGTATTGCTCCCTGCAAGCTAACCTCCATCTCAGAGTCTGTTTCCCAAGATCTGCTCTGTTTCTCTGGCTGAGAATCAACTTGTCTTCCAGGAGACTAGGGTTGTCACTGAACCCAAGTCTATGTACCCAATGCACAGTGAGACCAAATGGTACAGAAACATTGGAGTTTGGAGCAGAGAAAGGTTTATTACAGGGCCATTCAAGGAGATGGGTGGCTCATGCCTTAAAAACCCCAAACTCCTTGAAGGCTTAAAGCAAATCCGTTTTATAGGTAAGGTGAGGGAGGGGCATGGTTACTTGTTGAAATTGTCTTTGTGTCAAATCCTTTGTTCTTTCAGCTGTCCATATAGGTCAAGTTATGGTCAGGTCACAATGTTCCTGTAAGCCTCCATCAAGACAAATGCTCTTCTCTGTTCTGCAACTTTCTTTTTAATTAAAAAATTCCTTTTATTGAATTAGAGCTGATTTACAATGTAGCATTAATTTCTGCCTTAAAGCAATGTGATTGTTATATATGCATCCTTTTTACACATTCGTTTCCGTTATGGTTTCTCATAGGACATCAAACATAGTTCTTTGCTGTATAGGAGGACCTTGCTGTTCAGGCATTCTGTATATAGAAGCTTCCATCTGCTAACCCCAACCCTCTACTCCATCCTCGCAACCGCCAATCTGCTCTCAGTGTTCATGATTCTGTTTTCATTTTGCAGATCAGTTCATCTGTGTCGTGTTTTAGATTCCACATGTAAATGATGTCCTATGGTATTTGTCCTCTGTCTGACTTAGTTCGTTTAGTATGATAATCTGTAGTTTCATCCATGTTGCTGCAAATGACATTATTTTGCTCTTTTTCATGGCTGAGTAGTATTCCGTTGTGTATAATACCACATATTCTTTATCTGTTCACCTGTCAGTGGACAGATTTCCATGTCTTAGCTATTGTAATAGTGCTGCTATGAACATAAGGGTGCATATACCTGTTTGAATTACAGTTTTGTTAGGAGTGGGATTGCTGGATCATACGGTAATTCTATTTTCAGTTTTCTGAGGACCCTCATACTGTTTTCCATAGTGGCTGCACCGACTTACATTCCCACCAACAGTGAAGGAGGGTTGCCTTTTCTCCATACCCTCTCCAGCCTTTGTTATGTGTAGACTTTTAAATCATTGCCATTCTGAGTGGTGGGAGGTGGTACCTCCTTATAGTTTTGATTTCCTTTCCTCTAATAATGTTGAGCATCTTTTCATGTGCTTATTAGCTATCAGTATGTCTTAATTAGAGAAATGTTTATGTAGGTCTTCAGTCCATTTTTTGGCTGAATTGCTTTTTTGTTGTTGTTGTTGAGTGATCTACAACTTTTTACCTAAAGGTATAATGTTCTTAAAGGTCACAGCCTTGAGAATAAGTAAAGTGGAATCATCACCCCTCATTTAAGTTGTTCAAGGTCCCAAGGCTCAACTTTTGCCTCTGAGGTCTAAGCCCTGGCTAAGAGGAGCAGCTCTCTCCCTGGTTACCCTGCTCCAGATTGTTCCTTTAGCACACGGTCTGAGTCCCCAGCCAGTTCCTAGGCCCAGCTGAAGAGATAGATCTCAGCTGGCATGCCCTGGAGGCCAGGTTCCCAGACCCTGCTCAGCAGTCATCATTGAGGGAGCCAGGTACCCAGGACTCAGCCAGCTCTCAGGCTCCTCAGGCCACCCAAACAGGGCCAGGTCCTGTAGACTGTGACCCAGGGTAACTGCAACCTCCGGGCCTCCCTTTGATGCCGACCGTTGGCAGAGTGGGACCACCAAGCCCGGCACCCAAAGGTCTCTCGCTAACAGTTTTGGGTGAAGAGTCTCGAGGACACAGTCTTGCATGAACCTTAACCATGGTGCACTGATGTCTGGCGCTGACTGGCTGTGAGCCTGCCTCACCCCTACTGCAAGAATCACAATCGTCACGATAGTTTGATAACATGGTTGGCTCTGTGATGGTATTGTCAGCTCAGTTTAAAATTTCAGAACGTTTTCTACAAGGTTTTAATCATCAGGAGCAGAGGAAACCGTGAGAACGCTTGGGCTGGCTGCGCTGTGCACCACTGTGCCTGTTGAGGACACACAGAAGTGCATTAGAAATAACCGTCCCTTAAAAGCTTCTGCACAACAAAGGAAAATATAAGCAAGGTGAAAAGACAGCCTTCTGAATGGGAGAAAATAATAGCAAATGAAACAACTGACAAACAACTAATCTAAAAAATATACAAGCGACTTATGCAGCTCAATTCCAGAAAAATAAACGACCCAATCAAAAAATGGGCCAAAGAACTAAATAGACATTTCTCCAAAGAAGACATACGGATGGCTAACAAACACATGAGAAGATGCTCAACATCACTTATTACTAGGGAAATGCAAATCAAAACCACAATGAGGTACCACTTCACACCAATCAGAATGGCTGCGATCCAAAAATCTGCAAGCAATAAATGCTGGAGAGGGTGTGGAGAAAAGGGAACCCTCCTACACTGTTGGTGGGAATGCAAACTAGTACAGCCACTATGGAGAACAGTGTGGAGATTCCTTAAAAAATTGCAAATAGAACTACCTTATGACCCAGCAATCCCGCTGCTGGGCATGCACACCGAGGAAACCAGAATTGAAAGAGACGCATGTACCCCAATGTTCATCACAGCACTGTTTATAATAGCCAGGACATGGAAACAACCTAGATGTCCATCAGCAGATGAATGGATAAGAAAGCTGTGGTACATATACACAATGGAGTATTACTCAGCCATTAAAAAGAATACATTTGAATCAGTTCTGTTGAGATGGATGAAACTGGAGCCGATTATACAGAGTGAAGTAAGCCAGAAAGAAAAACACCAATACAGTATACTAACACATATATATGGAATTTAGAAAGATGGCAGTGATGACCCTGTATGCAAGACAGCAAAAAAGACACATGTGTATAGCGGACTTTTGGACTCAGAGGGAGAGGGAGAGGGTGGGATGATTTGGGAGAATGGCATTGAAACGTATACTATCATGTAAGAATCAAATCACCAGTCTATGTCCGATGCAGGATACAGCATGCTTGGGGCTGGTGCACGGGGATGACCCAGAGGGATGTTGTGGGGAGGGAGGTGGGAGGAGGGTTCATGTTTGGGATCGCATGTACACCCGTGGTGGATTCATGTCAATGTATGGCAAAACCAATACAGTATTGTAAAGTAAAATAAAGTGAAAATAAAAATTAAAAAAAAAATAAAGAAAGAAATAACCGTCCTCTGAGACTAAGCTGCAAGTGGTCCATGCAGCTACAGCACTAGAAACTGGAAAGAGAACCTGCATGACAGTAGCAAATCATCTCAAAGACCTTATGAGGTAGGCAGGACAAGCAGTTTTTTGTTTTGTTTTGTTTGCCCATTTTACAGATGCAGAAACCAATGCTGAGGGTTACTGGCATGAACAAGAGTCCATGACTAGTAAGTGGCAGAATACAGACTTTGAACTTTACCCTTTTGATGCCTGGTTTATTAACCTTATGAAAAATATGAAAATGAGACTGGCCTAGATTAAAAAAGATAGGGATTTATGGGGACAGCGCAAGCAGCGAGGCGGGATAATTGCTCTAAGGATCTCCTGAAGTACCAATGACATGGCAGAGACGTGTAACCATGGACAATTCAGCAGTGGCAAGGACAGCTGGGGGTGGGAAGCTGCGGGGTGGGAGCGGGGCTGGTCCCAGGGATGGTGGCGATGTGGGGAGTGGGTTGTTGAGGATGCTTCCCTCTCTTTGAGGTGAAAAGTGAGAGAGATCTGGGGACAGTTGCTGAGGTTGGTAGCTCTAGCCCCAAACTGAAAAGCAAATTTTCTGTGCAGGATTTTATGACCCTACAGGAATCACACCCTTTCTGTCAATATGTTAGTCTTTCGATAACAAAGAATAATTCTCTCTTTGGTTACTCAAAATACACACATATATGTGCTGTGCTTTAGTCTCTCAGTCCTGTCCAACTCTTTGCAACCCCATGGACTGTAGCCTGCCAGGGTCCTGTGTCCATGGGATCCTCCAGGCAAGAATGCTGGAGTAGGTTGCCAAACCTTCCTCCAGGGGATCTTCCCAACCCAGGGATTGAACCAAAGTCTCCCACATTGCAGGCGGATTCTTTACCAACTGTCAGTTCAGTTCAGTCACTCAATCACGTCTGACTCTTGCAGAACGCCAGGCCTCCCTTTCCATCACCAACTCCTGGAGTTTACTCAAACTCAAGTCCATTGAGTTGGTGATGCCATCCACAGCCTCATCCTATGTCCTCCTCTTCTCCTCCCTCCTTCAACTTTCCCAGCATCATGGTCTTTTCAAATGAGTCAGTTCTTTGCATCAGGTGGCCAAAGTATTGGAGTTTCAGCTTTAGTATCAGTCCTTCCAATGTATATTCAGGACTGATTTCCTTTAGGATGGACTGGTTGGATCTCCTTGCAGCCCAAGGGACTCTCAAGAGTCTTCTTTAACACCACAGTTACCAACCGAGCCACCAGGAAAGTCCACAGCTATATATACATTATAAATATGTAACTGTATACCATATATATGTAACTTCCCCCCCCCCCACTGATCACTTTCTGGGGCTACTGTCCTGCAAACTCTCTTCCCAGCCTCCAGTGCTATAGCTGTATGGACCACTTCCAGCTTAGTCTCGGAGGACAGTTATTTCTAACGCACTTCTGTGTGTCCTCAAGAGAAACAGTGGTGTACAGCATGGCCAGCCCAAGTGTTCTCACGGTCTCCTCGGCTCCTGAAGCTGCTTTCTTTTTGGCCCCTGAGCCACAAGTCACAGGCAGCCAGACAGATTTCTTCGGGGATGGACTGCACGGCGTCAGCCTGCTGGTCCAGCCCGGCCCCTCTCCTGCTAACGGACCACACTGGGCTTGAGGCTGATGAGAGCAAGCACGCTGCTTTCTGGAATCTGTGACCCGAGGCGCGACCTCAGAGTGTGGACACCCGTTCCACATTCCTATCAGGCAATGAGCTGATTGCTCGGAGCCCGAGCGCTGCTCGGGGACTGCTCTGCCTGCCCGCCTCTGCTGCAAATACAGGCACATTTCTCCGGCTTTGATAGCTCCCTGGGTTCCTGTGAAAAACAACCACAGCCTTTCCATAGCGTATTTCTCAAATACTGGCATCAGGGGATCGCAGAATTACAGCAACAAATGTTATGAGGTGCTATTTCCAAATAGACATGCGGAAAAACAATCCAAATAGGACCATTAAATAATAATCCTCATTAAAACCAAACCAAACCCAGCGCAATCGGTCTTCAAAGTGTATGAGAGGAATACGCCACAATGTTTTAAGAGAAGATTAATAATTTGCTCATTAATTTCATTGGATAATGACTCATCACTGGTCTTTTCCAGAGTCGTGCATTAAAAAAAAAAAACAACTAAAAGTGCCATTTAGATTTCTCCCGTGCAATGTGAACATCAGGTGTGCAGAGAGCTTTTTAACATGCAAAAAGGAATCACAGTATTAGACAATGTGCTATTTTTCTATAACAAGGCAGCCTTTCCTAAAACATTAATCCGTGGCACAAAGATGCTCCTAATTTAGAAGAAATTAGAGGCAGAGTCTACTCAACAAACACTTCTGCTAACACTTCATTAGTATGTATTTTCACATAATTCAATTAGCCAAAACACATAGACATGCTAACGGTGCTGTTCCCTGCTCTGGGAGTGTCAGCAAGACTTTAAGCAGATCTGAAACAAAATTGCATAAATGGCATGTAAAGCTCTGTGCATACAAAGATACCTTCAGGGTTCTAATAAATTCATGAAACTTTTTAAAGTATGATTTCCTAGCAGGCAATCACTTTTAATTAACAGGATCACCTACAGCAACACATGTCCTTCAAAAACTTACATTATTTTTTCTTTTTGAATTTCAAAGTTTCTGTAGTAAAAGTTGAATAGCTGAGTAGCTTAACCTCAAAAGGATTCCAGGCTTTTATGACAGTTATAAATCACTGTGGTGCCTTCTTTATAAGAAGAAAAGATTCTTAACACAACAGAGAAAGAAGGAAATCTCTTTTTAGTCATAGCTAGAAGCAAGCATTTTCTCCAAAGGTCAAAAAACTTTTCCTCAGTTAAAGAATAATTTTAAGGACATTGCAGCTACTTGTACAAGTAATCTCTTATAATTTACTTTATGAATTAAACATTCAATTTCCAGGATTGTGGTTTGACATGGGATGGACTCACCTCTTTCCAGAGCTGGCTTTGTGCAGTGTCTCTTCTTTAGTTTTTAGTAAACAAGAGCCCTGGCTGAATGTAGGGTCCTACTTAATGAGCCCTCCTCCAGGAGGGAAATGAGACTCTATATACTCACCAAAGGATTCAGCTGAGTGGTTCTTGCTGTTTCTTTTTCAGGCCTTTGTTTGAAATATACAGCGACATGCTCATAGAATGTCTAGGGCTAATGGTAAAGAGTGCAGAAATCTGAAAGAGACCTTGACAATTGAGTTGAGGGAAGAGTAAGGGACACTGAGAAACTTTTCCTCCTCTTGTCCTTAAGGAACTTGGACAGTTGCTACATAAGGGTAGACAGGCTCCAACAGCACCATCAGGTGAGGGATCTCCCCGCCAACTTCCTGCCTCCCAGCCCCAACCCCTCTTCCCCAGTGCTCTTCTTCTCTTTCCCAGGAGACTCCTTTTGTTTTGTGATTCCCCCAAATATGAGAGGATAGCCAGGTGGGAATCTGAGGCAGGGAGGATTCAGATGGTACCTTCCGCTCTTCTGCCAAAGCTGATAAAATACCTGCAGGGTGGAGACTGCACAGTCAGGACCATAAGGGAGAGGAGTGGGAGAGCAGGCTTTGTAGGCAGGTACTGCAAAATATCTGAGCTCTTCTCTCTACTGCACGGCCCTTCGTGCAGCCAACCAGCATCATTTCTCACCTGGGGGACCACAGCAGCTCGCCTGCTGTCCCTCCAGCCTCTGATACTGCTCCCGTCAAACCCATTCTCCATAGAGTTCCTTTATTGGCTTTTTGAGTACTTAGCCTGGCCACATAGACTGTTTTAGGTGTTAGGAACATGAGACCTCTACAGAACATAAATCTGATTGTTTACATTCAAGCTCAGTTCTTTCAATAGTTTCCTACCAACTTTAAGATAAAATCTAAATTCCTTAATTTGGTGCTGGACCAAATTCATGGTTCATGGTTCATGGTTTTCCCCTCTGCTTATATTTCCAGCTTCAACATTTGTCCCCTTTTACCATCAATCTGATTTCCAACTATATTGGACTATTTATGTAGACCCTGATCCTCACCAAAGGGCCATTTTATTCCTCATTTCCTGCCCCCACAAACATGTTTTTTTGTTGTTGCAAGTCCAACTCTGTGACCCCATGAACTGCAGTACGCCAGGCTTCCCTTCCTTCACTATCTCCTGGAGTTTGCTCACACTCATGTCTATTGAGTTGGTGCTGCCATCCAACTGTTCTGTACTTGACAGCATTAGTTACTCAAATATTTTTTCTTTGAAGAGCTTTCTTAGATATTTATATGTATTTACTTTTATTTTTCTAAAAAGTCTTAATTTTTCTCTTAAATAATGATTTAGCTGAATCCACAACTGGGGCTTGATGTATATTTTCCTTCAGCATTGTTCCATTGATTTTGGTTTCCATTGTTGCTGTTAAAAAGGGTATGAAAGTGAAAGTGTTAGTTGCTCAGTCGTGTCCAACACTTTGGAAACCCATGGACCATAGCCCACCAGGCGCCTCTGTCCATGGGATTCTCCAGGCAAAAATGCTAGAGTGGGTAGCCATTCCCTTCTCCAGGAGATCTTCCTAACCCAGGGATCAAACCTGGGTCTCCTGCATTGCAAGAGCCACCAGGGAAGCCCAGATAAAAAGTGCATGATCAATCTAATTATCATTTGTTTCTGAGTGGTCTGTCCTTTCTCTGTGGTTGCTTTTAGGAATTTATTTTTATTTTTTCAATTAAAGTTAATACAAATATTTTATTGAATTTCAGGAACTTAGTGCTTCTAAAATTTCAAATCTCTGCACACAGATCACCGCTGTACTTTCTAGAAAAGTTGAGGTTAGGACTTGAAGATTGTCACCATCTCCTTGTGTCACATAGCACAGAAATCTCACGTCCTGACACGCCCCCCACCCCCTTCTGACGTGGCCTCGCTCACTCTGTTGTTCTAGGAGAGGACGATGTGATGGGTGATGCATTTAAAGAGCTCAACTGTCTTAGTGGAGACTCTTCTGATGCAAGAAGATCAGCCCAAAGCCATGCGCAGACCCCTTGATACGCCTCATATCAACTGGATCACATGTGAGCTTCCCTTTTGTGATTCTGTTCTGGTTCAGGGCGAAGCTGCTGAAATGAAATTTCTAGCCCCTGAGGAAGCTCAGAAGTTTGGTAAAGATTGAAGCAGAGACGTTTTGAAATGAGACATTTAGGGATAACGAGTGGGCAGCTGGGCAGGAATTAAGTGCAATGTGACTGCTGATGTAGCGCCTGTCATCCGGTGGGGCCTCAAGGACACAAGATTAGTGACACCCAGGTGTTGAAGGGCTCCTAGCAATTCAGAGCTAAACTCAAACATTTCAAAAAGCACCCAGGACATGGTAGTCTGTTAATCTATGTTTGTTTTCCCCTGCTTTCCTCTTGATATTCTTAAATTTCTGCTTGCCAACAAATGAGCCAACTAAGACAGCAGGAAAAAGGAAAGAGGATGCCTTGCCTTTGAAAAAGGTATGCTCTAGCTCCCCGCAGCAAAAACTATCCTTCTCACTTCTTTAGATTTGAGAACAGGGTGCTTTTCTTACCTATAGACCCAGCTGAAATCCCTCCAGACTCATAGAGTCTATCTTTTAGGCTCAGAAATAATCAACTAATAGACTGGGCTTACACAGGGAAAAGCTACCAGGGTCTTTCTGGCTGGCGGTGGAGATGCATCTCCTGGACAACACACGAGGCATTGCTTAGTGTCGCCTGAGCTGTCTCCCCACCGGGTGGTCTTATCCACTCACCTCCCCAGATGAGTTCAGGGGCTGCAGTGGCCACGACTGAAAGTCTGGAGCACTCAGTGGAGTGACCCAGCCCCACATACAGGGTGATGGGGGGACAGGACACAGCAGATCCAAATTATTTTTTAAATAGCAAAACTTCTGTGCAAAAAGGCAAATACAAACATACCTTCCAAGGTATCCGTAAAGTGCCTGGAAATGCAGATTGCTGCCCTGGGGTGCTCTGATCCATCCGTGCTTCAGTCTGCAAGTTAGATTTTGCTACTGTCCCACACGTGGTCTCATTCACACGATGACTTTATTTTTATTTTTTAAATGGTTGAGTTTACATTCAGCTAGTGTGCAGTAATTTCGTAATCTCAGTATTCATTATCTGGAATACCATTGTGACATCTCCATACCATGAATTGACACACAGTACTTGGAACAGATTTATCATATTTGGACTTTAGGTAAATAATAAATGTTTTAAAATTCCCTAAATATACCATTCTCAGCCGTTTCATTCCATGAGGAAAATACAGGGTTTTTTTTCCTGTCTTTAAAAATATCAAAATAACTACATTTAAATAAATAATGTTATGACGATGACATTTAAAAATTCGCAGTAAGGCCTTATTGAGGAACCTGGGCCGAGGCCAAGTGGGCCTCCTGCTTTTCATTCTCCCGCCTTGTTCCCTTTCCTCTCGCTTGATGTTCCATCAGGATGATCTCTAGTTGAGGATTTCTTCTTATTCTCACTGGAGATCCGCTGTGATCTGAATATTCATGTCTATCATCAGAGACACTGTCTGTACTCTCTTTTCTTCTGGAACTCTAACTAGAAGTATGAAAGGCCTTTTCATTTTATCCTTCATGTCTCTTAATTTCTATCTATTTCTCCTCTGGTCTACTTCTAGGTTTCAGAATGTTCCAGGACTTAATCATTCTCTCTTCTCTTTGCAGGTGAATTCATCTAAAATTCTAACTAGACTCCTTGCATTCACTTACTCTCATTGAATCATTTCTCCACTCCAGTCACAGAAATTTCCTTAAGATGTAAATTAAGTCATACACCTGCTTAATATTCTTTAGTACCTTAATACTGTACTTAAAATAACAATTAACATGTCTTATAAGGATTTATGTGATTTTTGTGCATCATTTGACTGACTTACTGTGTTACATCCTCCCAAGTGGCTCAGTGGTAAAGAATTTGCCTGCCACTGGAGGAGACACAGGAAACTCAGGTTTGATCCCTGGGTCGGGAATATCCTTTGGAGAAGGAAATGGCAACCCACTCCATTATTCTTGCCAGAAAAATACCATAGATAGAAGAACCTGGTGGGCTACAGTCCACAGGGTTTCCAAAAAGTCGGACATGAGTGAGCAGCTGAGCGTGCACACTATGCTATAGCGGATAGCATAGTGTCATTCTTGGTCACCTTTAAACGTTACGTGCTGGTATCAGTTTCTTGATTCTTAGCTCCAACGTCACCCTTTATTGCATGCCCTGCAAAAATGGAGAGACAGGTCCTTAAAATATTTTTCCTTTGCCAGCTGGCACAATGTTATATTCTGTTAATAGAGGCCAGAGGAAAGACTTTTCAGACAGGAAAGATTTTGCTTCCTGGTTCCCCCATGCTTTTTCTCCAGGCAGGCTTTTGCAGGTCTTTCGGCTTGTCTAGCACTGTACATCTGTAGTTTCTGTACCTCCCAAGTGCCCCGTATCTATAGTGTGGGCAATTTCTCCAGCACCAGGCTTCTGCGCTGCTCCCAACTTCTTTCCTGCCTGGCTCCTCCTGTGACCAGTGACACTCAGCAGTCAGCAGTTTCTCTTTGAACTTCTTTTGGGCAATTCTGCAGTGATGTGCCTCTAATAAAACACCTCCCCCATGGATGTTGTTGTTTCTTGGCACTTTAGAAAGTAGATTTCTAGCAAGTTCTACCAATGTAGCACCCCAGGGGCTTCCCTAAAAGATCTGGATCTCAGCTATGAGCAAACTCCTCCTTGGGCACTCTGTCTCAGCCCTGGGGGGTGGGGGTGGGGTTAACAGCTGCTCTTTACATCTGTTTTTCCTATATTCTTTGAAGTTTCTCTTTATTTTTACTAGCCATTGCCTTGTTATTCCAATTCTTAGTAGTAGTTAATAATTTTTATATTAAACTTTTCCTATTCAAATCACCATGCGGTTTTCTATCTCTTGATTGGACCCCTAATTGATACAGAAATGGTACCAGGAGATAAACTGGCAATAGAGGATCTTGAGTTTGCCCTGGTCATATCCTTGGGTTTGAGAGAATTACTGATCTTCCTTGCCAATAGGAAATGGGATGATTGCAGTCTACATCATACAATGACCTCATGCCTAAGCTGTCATCTGTGGTTGATTGTGATGGATTCCAACAGAAGCACTTGCCTTGAGAACCCAAGTGGGTGCAGGTGACTGTTATGGCAAAAATGATGATTGGAACAACTGTGGTATGGGACGGATTTTTCTGCGTGCACTTGAGTGACAATAAGAAGAAAATGTCAAGCTCAGATCCAATAACTCTCAGCTTAGGTCATGGTCTGAGAATCAGAGTGTTCCCATGATAGCCATAAGGAGACTCATTTATTGTAATTAAGGACAGATACTGCTGAAAATCAAACACAAATTTAATTGTGTGATTTGCTAAATTTCAAAGACAGTTGAATTTGTGTCTCACCAAATTACTTAAGTGAAAGTTGTTAGGACATTAATTGGTAAAGGGAAGGATCCTGACACATGGAATCTGGTTGGATCCAGATGAAATTAACATTCTTAAAGCCCTAAATTACTATGAGCCTCCCTTAACAGTAGAATTAGTTTTCTCTGTGTTGGTTTTTTATTGCTTAAGCTTTTTAGTAAGTATTGAAGTTAGGTAGTAGAAATCTCGTATTCTGAATGTTTTGAATAGTCTAGGTTCTATGTGTTTTCATATTAATTTTAGATTCAGCTTGTCACTTGAAAAAGACTTGCTGCAATTTTAGTTGAGTGGTGTTGAATATATAGATCAATTTTGGGGTAATATATATCTTAATATCTGTTATGGGTTGAATTGCGTCCCTCCAAATTCATATGTTGAAATCCTATGAAGTCTCTCATAACCTCCAGCTGTGATTTTATTTGGAAAAAGGAAACGTGAAGATTTAATTAGTCAAGATGAGATCACTAGAAAGGCTAAATCAATATGACTGGTGTCCTTATAAAAAGGTAGAAATTTGGACCCAGAGACACATATATGGGAAGAATGCCCTGTGAAGAAGGTGGAAACCGGGGTCATGTTTCTGAAAGTCTAAGAATGGCAGATTGCCAGCGGCAGCAGCTAAGGTGGAGGCAAGAAACAGACTCTTCCTCAAAGTCCTAAGAAGAAAACAACCCTGCTGACACCTTGATTTCAAACTTCTCGCCTCCAGATCTGTGAGACAATAAATTGTTGTGGTGTAAGTCAATCAATTGGCTGTTCCTTGTTATGGAAGCTCTAGTAAACTAATAGAATAACATTGGGTTTTTTAGACCATGGACATGGTATTCTTTTCAGGTATTTAGGGATTAAAAATTTCTCTCAGATTGTTACCTAATTTTCAGTGTATAGGTCTTTTTTTTTTTTTTTTCAGTGTATAGGTCTTTTGAACATTTGTTAAACACACCCCTGAGTAGTTCATGTTTTTGATGCTATTATAATGGCATTAATTTTTAATTTTCCATTTCCATTTGTTTGTTGCTTATATATAGAAACAAATTGATTTCCATGTCTTGACCTTGTATTATGTGATCATGTGAAATTTGTCTTATTGTTTCAAGTAACATTTTTGAAAATTCCTTAGAATTTTTAACGTACACAACTGTGGTTCTTCCTCTTTTTTTTTTTTTTTTCCTTTCCTTTATTGCTCTGGGTAGGCACTCCAGTACAAAGCTGAGTATTTGTGAGAGTGGGCAGCCTTGCCTTGTTCCCAATCTTATACAGGAAGAATTCAGTCTTCTACTATGAAATAGGATATTAGTTTCAGGTTTTCTGAAGCTATCCATTGTCTCAAGTTAGGAAGTTTCTTCTGTTTCTCTTTTCCTGATATTTATTTTTAATCATGAATGAATGTTGAATTTTGTCAAATGTTTTTATTGCATCTTGAAAAGATTGCTTTTCTCTTTCTAGTTTATTGATGTGATGAATTTCATGTATTTATTTTTGAACCATATTAATTTAGCAATCCTGGCATGACCCCAACTTGGTCAAATGTACAGTGTATTTCATAGATTGTTTGATTCTCTTTGCTAATATTTTGTTAGGGATTTTTGTGTTTTTGTAAATGAGAGATATTGGCCTGTAGTTTTTGTCATGGTTTGTCTGGTTGTTGCATGAAGATTTCCCAGAATGAATTGGGAAGTGTTTCTTCCTTCGTTTTCTTTAAGAGTTTGTGTATGACTGACATAATTTGTTTCTTAAATGTTCGATAGAATCCACCAGAGAAACAAACGGGGGACAAAGTTTTCTTGTGTGGAGGGTTTTAGTTATTATTTTAATGCATTTTATTTATATAGAGCTATTTAAGACTCTACTTCTTCTAATGTCAGCTTGGTAGTTCTTATCTTTCAAGGAATTTGTGCATTTCATCTAAGTTTTATAATTTATGGCATAAAGTTCTTTGTAATTTCTATTATTGCCCATTTAATGTATGCATGATTTTAAATAATGCTCCCTCCATTTGCATAATTTTTCTTCTTTTCAATAAGTCTAGATAGAGTTTAATACATTTTATTAATCTTTTCACAGAAACAACTTTTGGGTTTATTGATTTCCTGTATTGTTTTCCCTGGGCTAGTTTATTGATGTTCATTCTTACCTTTATTATTTTCTCTTTCTACTTACTTTGAGTTTAGTGTATTCTTTTGCTAACTTCTCTGAGTAGAAGTTTAGATAATGATTTTAGACTGTTTTTCTCTTCCACTATATGCATATATATTTTTTTCTCAACTTTGACTTAATTACATCTTGAAAATTTGGATGTTACATTATCATTTTCATTTATTCCAATATATTTTCTTTCTTGTTGTGTGATTTCTTCTTTTGATCCATTGGCATTTAACGGTATGTTATTTAATTCCCAAATATTTGAGTATTTTCCAAATTTCTCTTTGTTATTGATTGATAGCTTGATTTTATTGTGGCCAGAGATAAATCCTTTAAAAATCATTGATTTTATGATCTAGCACAAGGCCTAACTAAATCAATAGTAAACATCCTGTACATTTAAATTATGTCAGTTTAGCTAATTGTATTGTTTAATCTATATCTTTGTTGATTTTCTATCACTCTATCAATTACTGAGAGAAGTTTTGAAGTCAACTATAGGTGTGGATTGTGGATTTGTCTTTTTCTCCTTTCAGTTCTGTCAGTTTTGCTTTAATGCAACTTGAAACTTGATTGGGTACACATATATTTAAGATAGTGGTGTAATTTTAGTGAGCACACAAAAATATAAGAAATTGTTATTATTATAAAATGATGGCTTTTTATCCTATGCATATTTTTTGTCCAGAGATATGTTTTGTGTGATATTAATTTAGCTATTCCAAGTCATTCTGATAGGTGTATTCTTGGTATGTGTATTTTTCACTCTTAATTTTTACCTATTTGTGTCTTTATATATAACATATGTTACTTGCAACCAGTACATACTTGAGTCTTGATTTTTTATTTAGACTGATTAATCCCAGCATTTTATTTGTAATATGTAAATAATTTATATTAATATAATTATTAATATAGTTGTGTTTTAATATAACATCTTACTATTTGTTTCCTGTTTGTCAAATTAGCTGATTTCTGTTTCCTCTTTTCTTAACTTCTTTGCAAGAAATTGACTATTTTTGAATATTCCATTTAATCTCTGTCATTAGCTTATTATCATCTATGTCTTCCCAGGTGGCTCAGTGGTAAAGAACTTGCCTGCCAGTTCAGGAGACATGGTTTGATCTCTGGGTTGAGAACATCACCTGGAGAAGAAATGGTAACCCACTCCAGTACCCTTACCTGGAAAAATCCCATGGACAGAGGAGCCTGCTGGGATTGCAAAGAGTCAGACACGACAGAGTATACTCACATGCATCATTGGCTTATTAGCTACCAGGCTAATTATCAGCTAGTTAGTTACCAGGGATCAAACTTGGATCTCCTACATTGCCAGCAGGGTAGCCCCATTTATTATTACAGTTCTTCATTTCATTGCTTTTAGTGATTACTTTAGGGGTTGCCCTATGTAATTTAACTTATAGTCTACCTTCAAATACTATTTCACCATTTCATGGGTTATGTAAGAATCCTATAAAAATATGCTTTCATTTAGTTCTTTCTTTCTTTTTTATTATTTTGACATTTATTTTATTTATACACATGCTATAAATCCTATCAGTTCAGTTCAGTCAGTTCAGTCGCTCAGTCATGTCCGATTCTTTGCGACCCCATGAACCTCAGTATGCCAGTGCTCCCTGTCCATTACCAACTCCCGGAGTCCACCCAAACCCATATCCATTGAGTCGGTGATGCCATCCAACCATATCATCCTCTGTTGTCCTCTTCTTCTCCTGCCTTCAATCTTTCCCAGCATCAGGGTCTTTTCAAATGAGTCAGCTCTTTGCATCAGGTGGCCAAAGTATTGGAGTTTCAGCTTCAACATCAGTCCTTCCAATGAACACCCAGGACTGATCTCCTTTAGGAAGGACTGGTTGGATCTCCTTGCAGTCCAAGGGACTCTCAAGAGTCTTCTCCAACACCACAGTTAAAAAGCATTAATTCTTTGGCGCTCAATTTCTTTATAGTCCAACTCTCACATCCATACATGACCACTGGGAAAACCGTAGCCTTGACTAGACGGACCTTAGTTGGCAAAGTAATGTCTCTGCTTTTTAATATGCTGTCTAGGTTGCTCATAACTTTCCTTTTAAGGAGTAAGTGTCTTTTAATTTCATGGCTGCAATCACCATCTGCAGTGGTTTTGGAGCCCAGAAAAATAAAGTTAGCCACTGTTTCCCCATCTATTTCCCATGAAGTGATGGGACTGGATGCCATGATCTTCATTTTCTGTATGTTGAGTTTTAAGCCAACTTTTTCACTCTCCTCTTTCACCTTCATCAAGAGGCTCTTTAGTTCTTCTTCACTTTCTGCCATAAGGGTGGTGTCATCTGCATATCTGAGGTTATTGATATTTCTCCCGGCAATCTTGATTCCAGCTTGTGCTTCCTCCAGCCCAGTGTTTCTCATGATGTACTCTGCATAGAAGTTAAATAAGCAGGGTGACAATATACAGCCTTGACGTACTCCTTTTCCTATCTGGAACCAGTCTGTTGTTCTATGTCCAGTTCTAACTGTTGCTTCCTGACCTGTATACAGATTTCTCAAGAGGCAGTTCAGGCGGTCTGGTATTCCCATCTCTTTCAGAATTTTCCACAATTTTATTGTGATTATAATGCATTTTAATTTTTTATGAGCAGTCAATTATGTTGTAATGAAAGTAAAATGTGAAAAAAATATTTATATGTATTTATACACTTATTTTCAACACTCTGTATCTCTATTCTGAAATACTTCCTTTTGTAAACCCCTTATTTCATCTTAATTTCTAAAAGTTATTTTCATTGGATATAGAATTCTAGGTTAACAGGTATTTTTCTTTCTGCACATTAAAGATGTCACCTTCCCTGAACTCTGATCTGTGTCTCCTCTAGTCAGTTTGATCTCTGTGATCTCCTTTGGTACTCCTTCCTTGCACTGCAGTCCAGAAAATTCCTCTAGGAAGAAATCTGTTTATTTGTTTATTTTTTAACTCAAGATCACACATTTGGCGCATGACAGAGTGCACATTCAAGCCAAGGGCTGCGAGTCTCCAGAGCCTATGCTCTCTTCCCCAACCTTATCCCAGGGCAGTTCACATTAGTATTGTGGACTATAGGACTCAAATGGTCACAGGAATGAAATGCCTTATACTCTGAATAAAGTGACTGAGCAAATTATCAAGGGTTCACTAGCCAAAGATCAAAGAATCGAGTTAACAGACAAACACTAAGTGAGAAGATAATAATGGGAAGGAATGAGAACAAACGTAATTGGTGGGATTACCGGATAACCTTTCAATTATGTAAATTCACAGCTTCATGGCTCAACTAATGGGCAACATAGACATATTAAGGCGGCAGGTGGCAAAAATAATGCTCTAGATATTTGCTTGGTAGATCAAAACATGCATCCTGAAGTGCTTCTTCCCAAAATGTTTAAGACAATGATGCCTTTTTGATGGGCACTGACAACACATATTTTGCATTAAGAACCATTTCTGTTAATTCTCTATAGTTTTGTTGTTGCTGTTATTCTCTGTTTTAGACTGGCTGACTCAAATCGTACTGAAATAAGTCAGGCAGCCCTAACTGGAGAATTCTGATAATAGCAAAAATGTCTGTGTTCAAGTTCACTTTTATTGTATTTGTGAAGGATTTGTTGACCAGGTAGAAGAACCCATTCTCTGCTAACTTCAAGTGATGTTCATCTACTCATTAAAGTTATTACTCAAATAACTTCTATTCGAACATTTCCATTAGAGCAAGCAACCAAGATATAATTTATTCTTACATGAAGTCTTTCCACTAGGTCCTACTGGTTTTTCTTCCTCGTCAGACCACATCCTGGTGCTTTGCTGTGTTTAGGGTTCTGCAGAAGTGATTTGAACTTTCATTATAACATAGTTTGTCTCTGAAGGCTATCACCTCCCAGACAAAACCCCATTCTTCTGAAGGGGAGACTTCGATTGGTAAAGCTTACCATGGATGTTCAGAGTTTTGTTTTACTGGCTGTTTCTGGAAGCTTCAGACAGGTAGGAGCCTCAGTGTCTCCTGTCTCAGCAGAGACTGTTCTCTGCTTCTCATTTCTTCCCTGTCACAATCACCGTATTGAATGTCATGACCATCCAGCAGGACTCACCTGCTGTGTTGCTGAATGGGCAAGTTTTTCAGAACTTTGCTGCTGAGAATTTCAAAGAGCTCTGGGAAAGAGAGATTTATCTGACTTTTCAAACTACCTAACAACTAAGACACCAAGTTTGCAGATACCTGAGGATCCAAAGGTGTTCTAGTTACCAGAAACATTTGATCAAGATATTGGGGGAAAAAAAGTGAGTAGAAAGAGAGGTCAAAGAAAACATTAGCATTTCTTTCTTTTAAACTCTAAAGAAATCATTGAAGATCATTTTCTAAATGTAGCTGCTGTGTTCAAGGTCATGTGACTCATAAATATATCTGGCTTCTGGACCTATGTTTTCAGATCACTTTGGTTTTACCTTTGTAAGAATTGTCAAATTGTGCTGAAATTGAAAATGGGGTTTTTATGGGCGAACACTATTTTAAGCAGTATTGTGTGTAGATGGTGAACCATATTACCTATAAGGAATGTGACCATGTATCTATTCAGTTCAGTTCTGTTCAGTTACTTAGTTTTGTCTGACTCTTTGCAACCCCATGGACTGCAGCACACCAGGCTTCCCTGTCCATCACCAACTCCTGGAGCTTGCTCAAACTCATGTCTATTGAGTCGGTGATGCAATCAAACCATCTCATCCTCTGTCGTCCCCTTCTCCTCCTGGCTTCAATCTTTCCCAGCATCAGGGTCTTTTCAAATGAGTCAGTTCTTCTTGTCAGGTGGCCAAAGTATTGGAGCATCAACTTCAGCATCAGTCCTTCCAATGAATATTTAGGACTGATTTCCTTTAGGATGGACTGATTGGGTCTCCTTGCAGTCCAAGGGACTCTCAAGAGTCTTCTCCAACACCACAGTTCAAAAGCATCAATTCTTCAGCACTCAGCTTTCTTCACAATCCAACTCTCACATCCATACATGACCACTGGAAAAACCATAGCCTTGACTAGACAGACCTTTGTTGGCAAAGTAATGTCTCTGCTTTTTAATATGCTGTCTATTGCTGCATAGCAAAACATCCCCAAAGGTAATATATAAGGAGAGTAATTTATTCTTTCTAGTAATTCTTTCATTTAGCTCTTCTGCTCTGTAGGGTCTTCCCTGGGAATCACTCACATGCTTGCATCCCTCAGGGCCTGGATTTCTTTATGGCATGGTTACTGGGTTCCAAGAAAGCAAAGTTGAGTTTGTTTCCCAGCCAAACTCAAGCTGGGCCTGCAAATGATGTTACTTCCACTGCGTTCTGTTTGGGAAAGAAAGTTGCAAGCCTAGCCCAGGATTCAAGGGAAGGGGAAACAGTTTCCATCTCTCAATAGGAAAAGCAGCACACGCATAGACTGTGGAAGGGAGGCCATCTTTAAAGGTTAACATTCATATACCCGGGAAACCACCTCGGTTTCCTGAATCATCCTGGTTTAGGTCCATTGTCCAGCAGTAATTAATAGCATCTCCTCCTTTACTCTGAAATTTGTTCACATGATAAATTATATATGGTCACACTATCCACAAGATTATCTTTCAGATCTCTAATGCTATAACACAAATTCCAACTAGTAAGACTGTTCAACTATGGAATGTATTGTGAGACCCAGGTCTCACTTGCGGTCTAATAAATAGCAAAGTTTTTCCTCAAATAAGGGCAGTGGCAGTTTAGTAAGTTGGTTTTTGTATTTCTGGGTCAACTGCTTGCTAGATGGCAATTGTGAAGAGGACTTTGAATCTGTGAGGGCCAGTCAGAGAATATAATGATCATCACTTGTCTATCTCTGTGAAGTGTTTTAGGTTATTTATATCAAAACTTTCCTATCAGGGAAGAATGGGAACAGTGGAAAAATGGATGTAACATATTTTGAGATTGCGTCTGTTTTAGCTATGCCTTGCTCAAGTCACCTGTAACATAACTAAAGGTTAAAGCCTTGTAAGATGTTCTTGGCCTGAGACTGTGAGGTGGGCCAAGTATGTGCTAACACCCTAGACTCCCCACCTCTGCCTTTGTAGTCTCCTGGGCTCTTTAGCCACGTCCGTGTTCACAGAGCTCTCTTGCCATTCTTCACCCATCACAGCTTTCAGGACAGAGACCACCCAGGCAGGGCTGGCCCTCCTCTCAGGCTTTTGATCTTGTCCGTTCCCAATCAATGACAACATTTGCTTGTCATGCCCACCATCACAGGTTTAGGAATTAGTGAACATGGAAATGACTGTGAATATGCGCTCTCTCTCAGGAAAATGCTTCAAATTTTGACAATAGACTTCTTGCTAATCAGACTGAATGTTGTTCATTATGCCTTGATTTCAGGTGAAATTTCTCAGTGCAGATCAGCCTTCTTAAAACTGTTTCTTGTCTAAAATCCCGAGGATCCTCATGTCCTCCTCTTATCCCCAGGTGTCCTCTGTGTGTCCCTGGGGCAAACTATTCGCTCACTCTCTGTCTCCGTTTCCGCTCCTTCACCATAGGCTTACCCCTGCACTCCAGTCCTGTCTGAAAACCTTTAGTAGGAGGTTTTATCTGCTCAGCAATAGGTCTGGAAATAATTGTGTTGCCCCAATCCAAACAGCTGTTTCTGACCCCTGTATTTAATAGCCACTCGGGTTTATATTGTAGAGAAGTAGAGTCTATGGACCGGTGCTAGCCTACACGATGTTGGCTGCTGGTTAATGAGGAGAATAATATAGAAACTGAAGCAAGTATGCCTATGATAGGCACTTCTTCAGTCCCAGGAGTTTGTCCTCCACCCTCATCAGCATCTAGTCTTTCCTGCCTGCTCTTAACCTGAAAGAAGGGAGGAAGGAAGAAGGTGAGGTTGCTCAGTCATGTCCAGCTCTTTACGATCCCATGGACTGTAGCCTACAGCCTCCTCCATTCACGGGATTTTCCAGGCAAGAATACTGGAGTGGGTTGCCATTTCCTTCTCCAAAGATCATTTCCTTCTCAAGATCTTCTCCATTTCCTTCTCCATTTCCTTCTCAAGATCTTCTTGACCCAGGGATTGAAGCTGGGCCTCCCACATTGTAGGCAGATGCTACAATTTCCCTGGAAATCCAAGCTGAAGTAACCTAATGTCAATTATATATATGTATACCAAAAGCAATAAAACAAATTGTTGCTATCTACAGTGGAGAATTCATAATGAGATGATGATCTTAGGCAGAGGCCCAGCACGGTCACAGCCTTGCCTTAGATGTCTGAGAACAAAATTAAGTGTTTATTCTCTCTAGGAACTGAGATTGGGGGTTGTTTGTTGCTGACTGCTACAAGAGATTATGAGATGAAAAAGAAAATCATACGTGAAACAGAAAAAGAAAATATTATGCAATCAACTAGATTGTGCAAGAAATAAAAATCAGGTTGAAGATTTACATTTATTACATGGAATTGTTGAATGATCAAAGGAACAAAACAAAATAAATTAAAATTTCATTGATTTTATATCTGAAATGTAAATTTAATTGAAGAACTGGAGAAAACATCACTTTTTTTTCTTCCATGTATCAATTGGAGCATCTTGTCATATTTTTTATTGACGTGTAATTGATTTACAAGGTTATGTTAATTTTTGCTGTACAGCAAAGTCATTTGGTTATACATATATATACATTACTTTTCATGTTCTTTTCCATTATAGTTTATCACAGGATATTGAGTACAATTTCCTGTGTTATACAATAGGACCTTGTTGTTTATCCATTTATATGGAATGGTTTCCATCTGCTAACCCCAACCTCCCACTTCATCCCTCCGCAATCCCTTGGCAACCACAAACTTGTTCTCTAGGTTTGTGAGTCTGTTTCTGTTTCATAGGTAGATTTATTGGTGTTATATTTTAGATTCCACATATAAGTAGTATTGTATGGTATTTATCTTTCTGACTTACTTCACCTAGTATAATAATCGGTAGTTCCATCCATATTGCTACAAATGGCATTCTTTCTTCCTTTTGATGGTTGAGTAGTATTCCATTTTATATGTGTACCACGTCTTTTTGGTTCATTCTTCTGCCAGTGGGCATTTAACTTGTTTTCAGGTCTTGGCTCATGTGAATAGTGCTGCTGTGAATATAGGGCTGCATGTAACTTTTTGAATTACAGTTTTGTTTGGATATATGACCAAGAGGGGGATTGCTGGATCATTTGGTAATTCTATTTTTATTTTCTGAGGAACCTCCATACTGTCTGCTGTAATGATTATACCAACTGACATTCCAACCAGCAGTGTAGGAGGGTTCTCTTTTAGAGAAAACATCTTTTGAAATTAGGCACTGATTTAAGAGATTCACAAGGGGAAGCCCATTATGATGGAACTAACATAGTTTTCTAGGAAAGAGTATACAAGCCAGTATTTTTGAAAATTCAAATGCATTCTGTATTGTGCGGTTTATATAGCTTGAATTTGTTTCTAAGAGACATGACCTCAGCTGATGACAATGATATTCTTTGAAACACTTCAAAGATTATGTACTATTACATTTCTAGATCTATCTGAAGATAAAACATCTTGGTAGAAAGTATAAAATTTGGCCTTAGATTTACTCTTAGACTCATGAAGGGAATGCTAACCAAATGCTGTTAAAGTAATTAAATTTCATTTATACAGGATATGAGATTCACTAGAAGAATTGAGGAAGACAATACCAAATCCTCAAATGAAAAGCAAGTTGTAGACTTTGGTAGAAAATGAAATTGATTTGAAATTTTTGCTAGGTATGGTCATTTGGTATAAATTTTAAATTGCTATTCCTGTCATACAAAGTTACAAAACATTTAAATAGATATGCTTGGCTATTTCAGTTTTTAAATGGCTAAAAAATATTTTAAATTACAGAGAAGCAATTTTTCTCTACATGGGAAGCGTGTAGAGAAACTACATGGGACATATGTAACAAAAGTGACATTTCAACTTAAAAACAGGGAAAATAGAACAAGGAAAAGAAGATGTTTACATGACTATGGAAAAGAAGAAACAACTACAGTTTCAATTAAAAAATGACTCATGTAAGTTGAGCAAAATATCAAAAATTTTTAAAATTTCCAATAAATTTGATAGAACTTGAGAAATAATTTATCACTTCAGATACTACTCTAGGGAATCATGAAATTTGCACTATGAGTGATAACAATCTGTATGATAAACAACACATTTGATTATATACTCTGCAATGAAGACAGTTTTCGTATATGACTCTGTCAAAATGTTTACATCCAATATGTAAAGCCCATAGTGCATCTGAATCTAAGTTTGCTTTAAGCATTTTGTACTGACAATCCCCTTTACTGTAGTACAGTTTCTCCAAATTGAAATTAATTTAAAAATTATTTTAGAATAACAATGGCTTAAGAAAAGTTATCTTATTCCATAATACTGAAAATAGAACATAGATTATGTGAAAATACTGATTTAGCAATTTGTGATTTTGCTGAATGATAAAAATAAATTTTAGGGGTGAATATAAAGAATGTATGTAATATGTATTTTTATTACTAATGCAAATATTTCTGGCTCCTCACTCTAGACATGCTCAAAAATAAGTTGCTCTCTGATATTTCAACTATGTATGTGTGTGTGCACAGAAATTTGGACTTTACATGTGTTTTTTGATGTCATTGTTATGAAGAAATGTCTGTCAAGAGGCTAGAACAAATTGCACTTAAAAGTTTGTCAGCTTGGGTCTTCCCTGGTGCTTCAGTGGTTAAGAATCCACCTTGCAATGCAGCTTTGATGCGGGTTCGATCCCTGGTCCCTGGGAAACTAAGATCCCATGTGCCGTGGAGGAACTACTGAGCCTGCGTGCCACAACTAGAGAGTCCATGCACCCCAGTGAAAGATCCCGCACAACACAGCTAAGATCCTGCATGCTGCAACTAAGACCTGACCCAGCTAAGCAAATAAATTGATTGGAAGTTTGTTGCCTTGACTTATAAAGTGTAAAATTTAGATTTGTGGGTTCAGGGGCCTTCATTTATCCCAGGCCCTGCAGGCAATAGAGGTGCCGTTGGTCAGAAGAATCATTCTTGACAGAGTACTTTGCCTCTTACTAGCCGTGTCATCTTGAGCAAATCACTAACCAAATCATTAACCTTCCCTGAATCTCATTTCCCCCGTACATGGGTTTAGGATAATATTCTGCCCACTTGTCTCTTAGGGTTGTTTTGAAAATCAGTGAGATGATGATGATGGTGGTGGTGGTGATGGTAAAGCAGCAACAACAGCAAGCACCTTTTATGCCAATTGTGTGCTACTTAATAGCTCTTTTAGAACTGCAACAACCCTATGAGGTATCACTATTATGTCCCCATTTTATACCCATTTTACAGATGAGGGAACTGAGGCATATAAAGGTTAGTAACTTGCCCAAGACCACACAGCTAGTCAATGGTGGTAACGTGATTTGAACCCAGGCTGTGTGACTTGTATTTTGTAAACCACAAAGTATACATTGGGTATCTTGCCATGCTTTTTCTATAGTCTGAGAAGGTTTCAGCCTGTGGATAGTTGTTATAGTGTATGTGGTATTTACATCATTAGCTTGATGGTAGAATTCTGATCTTCCAACTCCTTACATAAGAGTAAGGGCTGTGTGAATTCATGGTACCCAAGCTGTCTTGCTGGAGCTCATGGTGTGTATAGAAAACTGATCATGAAAACTTCAGTTATCATTACTGCTTTGTGAAAACTATTCAAAGGCTTGACTGGAGATGAATATGATCTGTGTGTTAGTATAAATATCATAGATCATGTAATTCAACAAGAAAATTCCTTTTAATATTCAAGTGATATCAAGGTCTACTAATTTGATTTGGTTTGTACAAGAAATAGAAAAATATTACAAGATGAACCAAAGACAAATTAGATAAATACCAATTACAAATTAGATGAGTAGATCAAGAATTGTGAAGGATAGCAATCAGTAGTCCTTGAAAAAAACTCAAATGTATAGAATACAGAGCCTAATTTTTCTAATAAAATGCAGTAATGAATAATGAAAACATTTAAGTTCCCCTTAGACCCTCAATGATTTTAGAAATAGAAAAGTAATTTCTAAAGTTGTTTTTAAAACTCTGTCCTTACAACTCTATATCACATCGTATTGTTAGAGTAGTGAGCTGAAATATGAATTCATCTTAATCTGAAAATTTCCATTTAATTTCTGCCTATGGAAGAAAGTGAAACAAACTTGGATGCTGGTGGTCATTTGCGCTCACTCAGTAGAAATGAATACATTTCAGTGATTAATGTGTACAACTCAGTTATTAATAGGTCTTGGTGGATTGGAAAAGTACTAAATAGCACAGACCCATGGGGTCCCTTGTGTGTAGTAGAATTTGCTAATCTTAAATCTGGGGAAATTCAATTTGCTAATCTTCAATCTAGTAATCATATCTATGTATTGACCATTGGATGTGAAAGTAAAAAGATGGGTAGAGGCTTTTAGGTAAATTAACCAGAGTTTATCCACTGGAATAAAATTTCTCCCTAAGTAAGTATCTTAGGGTACCTATTCTTTACTTAACTTTATTTAAAAGATATTTCTCTGGGAAAATGATTCTGGAATTCTTCCATCATTTGGAGCCAGGTTTGGGGGACTTACTTTTGCTGATGTTTGAGAAGCTTGGGAAAATTGGTTAGTATTTCAGCCACACTGCCTCTCTAGGCTACAATTGTTTTGAACAATGACACCCTCATTGCAGTAAATGTCTAGCTTCCCAACATGACTGCAGGAGCCACTGGGCTCTGTCAGTGCTGAAGCACTCATTAAAGGGAATTAAGAGCATTCCTTCACATTGGCTGGGGAGGTAACGGGTGTTACATGAAAAAAGGGTTTGTATACACTGCTTGAGAATGTCAAATGTATACACTTCCCGATACTAGCAGACTTATCAGAACATTTAGTATGTTCACAGGCACTGTGATTTTGGCAGGGAATTATTCAAAACATCTAGCTGATGCATTTCCTGTGGAATATACTTTGAGGTTGAGGAACAATGATTTGTAGTAACACTTCGCATTTTACAGGCTATCGCCACAAAACAAAGCTGGTTGCTTGAAAAAGTAGGGAGCGTAAATATTAAGGCAGCACCTGTATGAGAAAGGGGTGGAATAGAATCATTGAGCCCCGCTGTCTGTCCCTTCCCTTCTCAGATACAGGAATGCGAGTAACTCCTCTCTCTCCATCACTTTCAATTTTTCCTTCAAGAACAAGAAGCAGGGCACTTGGAACAAACAAAACTGCTTGTGCAAAGAATCAGGCACAGTGGTTCCAAGTTGCTCGGAGGCTCTCGCTTGAATTAAAGGCGAGGCCACATAAGAGGAAATGAAAGGGTTTGTGCAGAGATCAAATAAAGCATTTGTATAGAACCTTATTCAAAATGAATACAAGTGCATCAATTCTTCAGAATTATAGGTGAATCAAAGGAAAATTACATCCGAGGAGATAAAGCAGCAGCCAGCAGTCTAACCACGTACAGCACAAGAGATGCAACTTTGAAGCTTCGGGCCTGGCGTGCCAAAGAGCCAGATGTGGCAGGTGGAATTATAGCAACTCCAGCTCAGCATCTGGAGCATATAAATCTGTCCCACAGAAAATTAGAGGTGTGCGAGGAGGTGGTGGGAATGACCAGCTGAATATATATTTTTGAAAGGAAAGTCGCTTTGAAGAACATAGAACATTCTTTTTTTAAAAAAATATAAAATTAGATCTAGGCTCAGTGCTGATCTAGGGCTTCCCCGGTGGGTCAGTGGTAAAGAATCTGCTTGCTATGCAGAAACAGGAGACGAGGTTCGATCTCTGGGTGGGGAAGATCCCCTGGAACAGGGCATGGCAACCCACTCCAGTATTCTTGCCTGGAGAATCCCAGGACAGAGGAGCCTGGCAGGCTGCAGTCCATGGGTAGCAAAAAGTCAGGCACGACTGAAATGATTGAGCAGGCATGCAGACACATGGTTCTGTGTATTGGTGGTGGTGTGAAAGGATCATATATGGGGACTCTTCGAGCTCCCAGATAGCAAAATCCTTAAGATATCTCTCTTTTCTGGCAGAGACAGAAAGAGAGGAGAGAGAAGGAAAGAGAGGTGTGGGCCCAAGGTAGCATTATGTTATTATGTAAACCTGAAGAAATGATGATGCTTCGAGGCTGAGACAGTCATTCATAATGGGGACCCTGATTCAGTCATGCTAGAGAGCTGAAGGGTTTCTGTGTGGCTGTATTCCTCAAGGCTTCCTTCTACCAGCTGGAAAATAGTGATTATTTTTTCTATTACCAAAAAGATGTACAGTATCTGAAACAGCTGTGATAGATACAAACAATTTCGTAAAGACGATAGGCTACAATGCAATTACTGTGTTACTCGTAAGCATTTATCTAGATCACAGAACCTTCTGGCTTGAAGGGACCTAAGAGAAGAAGGTTTTAGAAGCCACAACGAAGGAACAGCAAAGACTGTGACTTGTGTGGGGGAAGGTCCAGGGAGTCAGGGTGAGTGTCAGGGGCCCTGATCCCCAGTTTGGTGCTCACTGCCTTAGCCATGCTTCTTGTGTTACATCAAGATGTCAGAATTCTTGCCCACCATCTAGCTCTTCCACCCCACCCCAAGGAGGGAAGAGATGTGAATACAGGCAAGTGATGTCTTCAGTTCCAACAAGCCCTCCTTTAGAGTGGCTAATAACTATTTCCCCCTTTTAAAAAAGATGGTTAGGGGCTTAAATCAAAGGGTTGGGAGAGAGTTAGGGTAATTATCAGAACATATTCTCCCAGGGATGTTCTTCTGAGAGGTGACAGTGACTCTTTCCCAAGCCATCTGCCATCACTAGGAAAATTCTAAGTGTGGAGAATAGATAACCAACTAGCCTGATATCTTGCACTAATTCACCATCTCCCTCGTACTTAGTGAAGACCAAAAAAGATGGGAACTCCAGCCTATGAATTACAATTTTGGCCTATAATCTCACCTGATTCAGTTCTCTTGCTATAGAACCCACTGCTGAAACCCTTAAAACACGCTCACAGTCAGACCTTTTGACCCTCACTACTGATCAGGGAGGTAGCCATTTGGGGCAGGTGTGATCATGCCCACTTGCAGGTAATAAAACAGATTCTGCAAAGTTAAATGACTTTTCCAGAGGCAGTGTGCAAACCTGGTCGTCTGCCCCCCACGTGTGTGTTGCCTGTTTCCGTGAGCTGCTCCTCGGGCCACTGGTGGTGAAGGGTGGCTGGGGACCCCTGGGATGGTGCTGGCCCCAAGTAAAGTTCTCTGTGAGTAGACAGTAGGTTAATAACCTGGCCACCTCTGCTGAAAAAGACTGGCAAAGATGTGTTAGATTATCAAGATGATAGAAGAGGTGGGCAACTCAGGGTGGCAAAGTGATGGAGGGCTCTTGGAGACAGCTGAGAGATGCAGACGAGGTGTGACAGGCTATAGAGACGGCTGCAGGGGTCTTGACAGTGTGATGAACGCCGTGGCACTCGGGGAAGACGATTCCCTCAGATAACAGCAGCGACACGGTCCACGGTAACATCAACATCCTTCCCGAGCCTCGTCTCTGGGGCTTCCAAATGCCGCCTGTCACCGTGAGAAAGATAAAAAGGCTTCTCCGTTGGAATCCGGCCAGCTAATCTCAGAGCTCCAGTTCAAGGAGCAGGCCAGATGTGTCCTAGCAAGGAAATGCTACAATGTTTGGACAAAGACTTGTTCAGGTATAAAATACAGCTCTGGGGTAGGTGACAATTCCTACCACATGTGTAGGAAGAGAGACTTGCAAGCTGGTTAACGTTGTGGCTGCCTTTTCTTCCTATGGGAACAATATGCTTCCTGGCTCTGCACACCCCCTGGGGAGCTTGGTGTGTGCTCAGTTCTCGAAGCATCCAGGGATTAGCACATTTTTATTTGGGATCAGCATCCATTTCTTAACTTCTAGTTAAACCTTATTAACTGCAAGGTACATATATGCTGCTTCCTTGATGTCATCTTATACAGCATGTGGTGCAAAGGACAAAGGATTGGGTTTGGAACCAGGTATTCCAAATTCTGTCTGTGTAACTTCTTAGGATTCTGCATCTGTAAGATCGTTTTAAACAAAATTCTTATGAGACAGATAGTATTCAATAAATTCATGTGTTTGGCTAAGGGTGTGGGTAACAATCAACGTGGGAACTTTGTCTATACGTTCAACCTCATCCTTTTCCTGTCCTTCGGCAAGTGTCCTTATGAAGGATGTTTGGAATGAGACTGGGTGTCTGTACTGTAACAATACCTCAGGTAATTTCACTGAAGAGCTCTGGCTAAGAACCACTATGAAAATATTGCTGTTATTGCTTTGTGAAGAACTAAGCCCAACAACTTTGGACCTTAAATTGCCTGCACGCAAATACCATAATTGTTGTATATTATGACGTAGCCTTAGTTATTCATTGAAGCATACTATTTGAAAATCATTTAATATTTAGTTCCTTGAAACCATGGGTATTTTTTTTTTAAAATCCTATTTGTGTCCCATTTCATTCCCCAAAAGATTAGAGGGGTTTTAATAAAACAACCTTTCTACCTAAAATCAGTTATAATTCATATTGAGCTTTATATCTAATTCATTTAAAACAAGGAAGTTTTTCCATCTTTGAGTATTAATATTTCTGCCAGAGTTCATTTCTCTGAACCTGCTCCCCATCTTCTTTTAATTTCTCTCCAAGGGCAGATACAGCAGAAATGGTGATCCATACTGTGACTTGGGATCACCTTAATAGAAAAACAGAAACCTCCATATTGTGGATTCTGGGTCAGACTCTATCCAATGAGTTTGGCCAAGAGTCCAAGACCAAGGCAGGGGAAGGCCAGGAATGGGCGTACAAATGAGCTCACTATCGTGTCAATTCCCCATCCTCTCTGCCTGCTTGATTTTTGCAGGTGCCGTAGATCCACCAAATGCCCACCTTCCCCTCCTCAGTTGTAGAACAGGTTGCCAGGCAAAGCTATTTCCCAGAATCTCATTTACCCACTTTTCCTGAACTACTACTCTGGAATTGAAGGAAAGAAAGAATGACCATTTATTGAGCACCAAGTATTCTGGAGGTTATCTTAATTTGAAACTATAAAAGAAATTAGAGCTCTTTGTGAGAAAGTAATACAATGGAATGAACCAGGGTAAATTATAAAAAGCAGCTGAAAGACTCAAATAAAACACTCTGAAGACACAAAATTCCAAATAACACTCAGGGCTTATTAGAGTGTGTCTTCTCTGATTTCCACTCCCTGCCTCCTTGCATACCGTCAAACCCCTCATCTAGCTATGACCTGCCCCTGTCTCAGACCCATTCATTATTTTGGTTCTGTGTGTGGCTGAACCACAGCACTTGTTATGAGCCTTTCTAAGATATAGCTGCTCAACTAATTACAGGGGGTGCACAGATCCTCTATTTACATGTGCTTGAAGGGCAGCGTGCTCATCCTGAATTTCAAATTCTCCATCTGTTTCTATTTCTTTCTACTAAGAGCGAGAAGCCTCATCATCTCCAGCTTATGGGGCAGAGGGTTGTTTTGGCTGCACGGCCATCCTGCAGCCAAGATTCTTAACTATTGCAGCTGCGTCTGGGATGGGTCCTTTAAGGCAGTTCATAAACTTGGGGCTACATGCATTTTTGAAAATGAGCTGTTATTATTATTAGAGATTTCTACACACGTATTGCTTCTACTGTAAGTATAGGGAAAGAGGTTCAATTTTAGACACTGTCTTTAAAAAGAATTGCAATACTTTCAGTATTTAAATTCCTTTGTACATCAACTAAACTTTTGCCAGAATTCATAACTCTTACTCAGTTGTCATTCGATTCTCTTTCGTATGAATTATGAAATAGTTGGTGAATCACTAGCAAGATTTAGCCTTTCTTTCTCAGATTCTAAAAGACTTATTTCTCTTTCTGACTGAAATTTTTACAGATGACTTTTTGATGAATAAACGATTGTTGAAAGGAACAGATCTCTTTACCTGGGTTAAACTTATTATTACAGTTTCTATGCCCTTCCTAGGTTCCCTTTTCATCGTATAGTTACACAGCAAGTCAATTAGGTCTTCTATGTACTATTTCTCGCATCAGCACAGTTTAAGAAGTAGGGATTACTGTCCGCCCAGCCATGGTGGGTGTCACTATCCATCCACACCCACCAGGGCCCCTGTTGCCGCAGAGAGAATTCTAGAAGTGGGAGGCACAGCCCAATATTTAGCTCCTCCCATTCCAAGTTATTTTAGACAAGGAGTTGCACTGTTCTTGAGATTTCAAAAGTGACAAATCAGTAGTCACAGATGGTTACCTGCTCCAATGAGTTACATTTACAGTGAAGAAATTTGCCATAATTTTTTGGCCAATTTTTATCCATCTATTCTCACTATAGGATTCCCAGGTGGCTCAGTGGTAAAGAATCCACCTGCCAATGCAGGAGATGCAAAAGACATGGGTTTGATCCCCGGTTCTGATCCCTGGGGCGGGAAGATTCCCTGGAGTAGGAAATGACAACCCACTCCAGTATTCTTGCCTGGAAAATTCCACGGACAGAGGAGCCTGGTGGGCTACAGTCCATGGGCTCACAAAGAGTCGGACACAAATGAAGCAACTGGGCACTCACACATGCATATTTTTTATCTACCCTAAGCAGTGGCTTTAGAACTTTTTGACTGCCTTTCAGTATTGATAAATACATATATGATCAAGTCCATGTATAATGAAACAAATATTTCACAAAACAATATTTACCCTTAAAACAACTGTGGCACTTTTTTCTTCTCAAACATCTTAGGTATATGCTTGGTGCTGTAGCACAGAATCCAAAACCCTTGCCTTAAATAAGGTAGAAAGTCATGTCTTTCTCATGAAATAATTCAGTGATGAGTCATTCAGGACTGACTGGCTGGTTATGCCAAACAAGGATAGTCAAGGGTATAGTTGCTTCTATTTTGTTGGTCTCCTAACTGTAGGGGGTTGTCCTTATTAAGCTGGTTAGATCTGGTTCACCTGCACTTCCAGGTTCTAGCCTACAGCGAGGAAAAAATAAAAATCTGGACCAAATTGTTGTGTTTTTAGGAGATGGCCTGGAAGTTGCATACACACTGCTTCTTCCCACATCTCACTGGTCCAAATTTAACCATGGGAAAATACTTGCAAATTTATGGTGGCTTGCAGTCATATGTCTAGCTAAAGCTCGCAGTGTGTTTCCCTTTGAAAATGTGTGCTTATTTATTTGTGACTGTGCTGGGTCTTCGTTACTGTGTGTGGGCTTTCTCTAGTTGGTGTGGGTGGCGGCTCGTTGCACTGTGCAGGCTTCTCACTCTAGTGGCTTCTCCTGCTGGGGAGCATGGGCTCAGTAGTTGTGGCCCATGGGCTTAGTTGCCCAATGGGGCATGTGGGATCTTCCTGGACTGGGGATGGAACCCATGCCCCCTGCATTGGCAGGCAGATTCTTAGCCACTATACCACTAGGAAAGCCCAGGAAGTATTTCTAGAAGGATACAAAGTGAAGCGGTACGTGTAAAAAGATTATAGTGTCTGCTACTATTGCATTTCATTTCATTCCAGACTACCTACTAGATGGCTACCTACTAGACTGATTTCATAACCCAATAATTGGCAACGACTTGCAGCTTTAAAATCATTGTTCTGAAGGATAGTAGGCTACGTATTATAAATAATTTTACCAGGCCACTCACCAGGAGAAGTTAAAAACAGGCTCAAAATACCATTGATCTTTTATCTAGCTTTTAGTTTGATCGAAGTTATACACGTACAGAATTTAGAGAATCAAATAGAATTGAAAGTACCCCCAGTCTCCTTAACTCTAATCTTCAATTTCTTTCTTCTGGGATGTTACCATTTTCACCTCTCAAAACTGACACTTGGGAGATTTACTGCATATATTCATAGGGCATGGTTTTATTTCTACTTTTTTGTCTTTTAGATTTCCCACCTCTTCCTGCCCCTTACTCACCACACTACACATACTTATCCTTTCAAACTTTTAGTGTAGTTCATCAAATTTTGGTTAGATCAGGAGTCAGTGTTTACATTATTATGAATATGCAAACCAATTCACAGGTGTTCTATGTATTTAGAACTTAACTTATCTAGGCTTAATTTTCTTTCTTGGATGATTTTTTCTATTTTCTTGTGACTGTCTTTTCTAAAAACTTATTTGGAGCTCTATGTACTTACCGGTAATTCATCCTAATTTATCACCCAATTCTCTCAGTTTAAAAATCTCCACTCAGTACTTTCAAACATACCAGGTGCTGTATTAATGTCACCTACTTGAAGGAAGAACTTTCCCAGTCTTCTGATCTGCTCCAATCTAGTTTTCTAGAATAGCTTCATAGGTATTATTTCCAGTTCTTCCTTTACCATCATTTTAGGTACTGCCCCCAATTCCCTCATCTGATGGATATACTGCTTTTGAATAGCAGTTGTCCTTTTAATATTTTTATCTTTAATCCCAGTGGAATATATCCTATAGCAATTACCTGAACAAAGTTGTAGGTAAAAATAAATTGAGGGCTAGCATGTTTGAAAATATCTTCATTAGGCTTCAACACTTAATTCTTAGTTTGGGGGGACATAATATTCTAGGTTAGGAATAATTTTCCTTAAAAAATTCAAGATATTGCCCCCATTTGTTTTCTAGGCTTCCGAGTTGCTGATGAGAAGTCTGATACTACTCTGACGCTTGAGCCTATGAAGAAATCTGGCTTTTCTCTCTGGAAGCTTGTAGGCATTCGCTTTGTCTTCAGGGTGCTGAAACTGTACAGTGTCATGCTTACAGTGTGCATCTGTTTTTATTCATTGTTGGGAGCTCTCAGTGGACCCTATAAATCTCGAGAATCATATCCTTTTTTTCCTGGGATATTTTCTACCATTATTTTATTATTTTCTCCCTTTGTCCTGCTCTGTTCTCCTTTTTTTGAACTCTATTATCATATCTGAGTTCACGGACTGTCTGCTAATTTTTTTCTGCTGTTGTTGTTGTTTAGTCGCTCAATCATGCCTGAATCTTTGCGACCCCATGGACTGTAGCCCGCCAGCCTCCTCTGTCCATGGGATTCTCCAGTCAAGAATACCGGAATGGGTTGCATTCCTTTCTCCAGGGGATCTTCCCAATCCAGGGATCGAACATGCATCTCCTTCATTGGTAGGCAGATTCTTTACCACTGAGCCACCAGGGAAGCTCTATTTTAATCTTTTGTCTCAGCTTCATCTTTTAACATCTCTGATTTTTTTCTGCCACCAGATTAAAACAATTTGCAAGATCTCTCTCTCATTCTTTGAATGTTCCTTTTTTAGAGCATCCTGCTTGAGTCTCCTTCATCTCTGTGAACATAAATGCTTCCTTGGGGGACTGTGTGTTGCTTCTTCTGGTATGGTCTCTGTTTCCTTCAAGTTGCTTTTCTCCTGGTTGTTTTGTTCTCCGACTTCATTTTAGATGATTTTCTTAAAGGTGATCCTTGGCTGGCTGTTCACACTCTAGAATGGGGCTGTAAAAGTCCACTTGCAAACTATGAAGCTAGAGGAGTTCCCTGTAGGGTGAGCTGATTGCGACTTTTGTTAGTGGGGGAGAACCCAGATGTCAGTACCTTTAGGTCCTTTCCCGTAGGCTGATCAGATGCCCTGTAGGAGAGTCTTCTAACTTCCTGCTGCTGGTACTCTGGGAGCCCAGTGGGGAAGGAGAGGGGCTGAGGAGGTTGGGCTGGTGGGTCTCTGCATTCATTACAAGAACCGTCCCCTCCTCCTCCTGTTTTTGCTGCAATACCCACAACCTGGTGAGTGCTCCTTGTCCTGCGAGCAGAAGTTTTCTCTCTAGAATAAGCCTTCTGTCCTCTGGCTTCAGTCCTGCTGGTTTGTGTGGTTAAGGGCAGTTTTATGGAGGTGATTTTTCAATCCTCAGTTTTTAGACCTACCTTCAACCTTGCACCCAGAGGTGCCTGGTTCCACCAAGTCTTCAATATGCATAGGTTCTGAGTTTAAATCAGGATACTTCTTGGGCTTTCCTTACTTTGAGGTCCAGATGCAGTTCTTTTGAACTGGCCGTAAGTTGCTACTTGGATATCTGCTTTCCAGATTGCAAAATATTATTTTGTCTTTTTCCCATGTTTCATTTATCCTAGGGGGTTTATTCCTTTTAAAAAAACCTTGTGTCTGTTAACATTAGTGGAAATTCTGAAGGACGCAGACATTCAATACACATTCAACTGCTGTCTTTAACAGCCAACTTTAGGCCTCTCAAATTATTTTAAACAAGTAGCTTTTATCCTTTCTTTACTTCTCCTCCCCACAATCCTTCAAAAATTATTAAGAAGTAGTACAGTTATCTAATTTAAATGTCATTTCTATAATGTTACCTTTTTTCTTCTAGAAGAGCACCTTTTCTCTTTTTCTTTAGCTTTTTACTTTATATTGGAGTTGATTAACAATGCTGTATTAGTTTTAGGTGTATAGCAAAGTGATTCAACTATATTAATATATATATACGTGTGTGTGTACCTATTCTTTTTCAAATTATTTTCCCATTTAGATTGTTACATAATATTGAGCAGAGTTCCCTGTGCCATAGAGTAGGACCTTATTGGTTTTCCGCGTTAAACATAGCAGTGTGTACATGTCAATCCCAAACTCGCCAATTAACCCTTCCTCCCACCCTTCCAAACTGGTAACAGTAAGTTCATTCTCTAAGTCTAGCAAAGAACTTTTGACCTTTAAAAGTCAATGTGAGCCTTGTAGAGGGGAAGCAGAAGAAAACGGCCAGGAGCCTGTTCATCTCCAAACTCGATCATCATTTCCTGAATTACTGAAATTGACTGTATCTAACATTTTAGAGGGTTAACAAGTGAAAAATAGACCCGAACACTGAGATTTGCATAGCCTGTTTGGTTTGCTTACATTATGAAATATTTAGGAGGGAAAAACTTGAAAGCTCTGCTTTTTAAATGGTCTAACCTTGATTACTGGCCCTGAAAGTGAGTAAATAGAACTTACTGTGTAGTTCCTGGGGCTGACAGAACCCATGTCCATGGCTGTGTGGCTTTTCTCCTTAATTAGAAGAAAGGCTAAAAAACTCAAGACTGTAGTAATAATAAAACTGCTAGATTAAGAGACACCCAGATTTCCAGGATTCACACTCTCGATGAAATGTCTCAAGGGAAATGACATCATCTCTCAATGTGCCCACCATCAATCCTTTGTCGAAACGAGGGGCAGGGGAGGGGGGTGATCTTGAAAGGGTGTGAGATTTGGCACCACACAGACCTAGAGGACCATAATTCAACTTCAGCTCCATCAACTTCCAGCTCCATCGACTTCTGACTCTACCAACTTCCGGCTCCAAGCCATGTGGTTAGTACCAACCACTTAGTGGCTCTAAGTTACACCTCCTGCTCTATATAATAAGACCAATGATATCTTCTCAGAAGGGTTAGAGATAAGGCTTCTAAGTCTCCCAGCATAATGCCTGACTCTTAATAAATGCCCAGGGAGAAGCAGTGGTTAGGTCATTGTGGTAGTGGGCAAATACATGGAGATGTCTCACAAGAATATGAATAGATTTCCTCATGATGGGCTAGAGAAATAACAAGTAGCTTGGGGATGGGAGGTCTAGGAAGAAAAGAAAAAAAGAAAATGAATAACAAGAAAAGAAAAAGAGGGAGAGAGGGATCTCAGTCGGGAATGATGTCTCCTCCCTTCTGGATAAATGGTTCTGTGTGAACTAGCCCAGATTAGTGAAGAAGGGAGGTGGTGAAGTGGGGCATATGATTCGTGCTGCAGCCCACTAGGAGGGATCAAGTCTCTGCTTCACGGAAGCTCATCTCTTGAGCTTCATTTAAATAGTGCGCTGAGCCCTAGTGCCTGTGAACAATCATGTCCCTCGTCACTGCCAACAAATAAACTTTTTTTCTTTTCCAGCAGTAAACTCCAAAGCCTTCAGAAATTAGCATGGTGTTCATTTTAGCAGAGACATAACTAATGATGCTGCCTGAACTGTGGGGAGAAAGAGAGGGTACATACAATCACATTAAGTAGGGCAGAAGAAGCAGTCAAATATGCCAAGAGATTAGAAGCCACTCAATGAAACGATGACTTTGGGTGTGTGTGCACGTCTATATGTAAACTCTGTGTGTGTGTGTGTGTGTGTGTGTGTGTGTATGTGTGAAACCCATGAAGACATACTCATCCCTGCCACAGGCAGCTTTAGGAGAGACTCAGGAGGGAATGGGGTGTGGTGAGACTGTCACCCTGAATAGTAGACACCGGCCTAGCATGGAAACTTCACCCTCTTTTTCTCTCTTCCTCCTGCCCTTGACTTCCATTGCTTTAGATACAGAAAACGTATGTCTCCCACACTGTTTTAAACCATGAAAAGTAACAAGATTGCCTTGATCTTTTGTTCAGAAAGCCTTGAAAAATAATCCATTTATGAAGCTGAAAACCAGGAATTGAAAAGAAGAAAAAAAACAAACAAACACTCAACCCTTGGTGTTTCACTTGTCCAAACCGAAGTATTAACTCTCGTTTCTCTTTTTTTTCCTAATAGTTATAAAATAAGCTTGCTCTGGGTGGAAGTCCCTTTGCTCTGAAGCTCCTGGTTTTAACCGCAGACAGCTGCCTTATAAAGAAGGCAGCCGCACTCTTCAAGAGCTTCACTTGTGCTTGTTTCTCTCTTGTTGACCACCACAAGCAGTTGCTGTGTTCTGCTGCTTGCAACCTAAGGTTTTTGTGCAGCACAGAAGTTAACGTGGGTGGCTTCTGTCCCTGGAGTGATGTAGACCATGACCGCAGCGTGTGACGACAGGTTGAAGCACAAACTGTGGTCACTTGATTTTGAGTCATACATGAAATTCTTTTTAAAGGCTGAAGCGTTTATCAGAATAAGTGCAACCCCCATCTGATAAATGGGATCAATCTGGCTCCATTGCTAACACAAGCCTCCCAGTATTCATTACTCTGATAGTTAAAGCTGGGAAGGGGGTGGAACATTATTTATGGTGATCTTTGCTAAGTAAATCATTTTAAAAATGGCTTTCTAAATGCAATATTTCCCTTTTAAGAAGCCCTCCCAGAATTAAAGGGGCTTTACAATGGAACATGAAACATATTGCAAGGCCGAGAGACAGAAGCCGTCTTGATTAATGCCCACGATTATCAGTGATGCAAATCACTTTCACTTATTAAGTCTTGTTTAATATCCTAATGAAGGCTTCTGAGCAGATTTGGTAATTCCGGAGAAAGTGACTGTGAACTAATGCCCTTTCAGCATGTTGAGAATGAGCAGTACTATAAAGAAAACCTCATTTACCATAATTCCTCCCCTGCCCAGGACCCTTTTCTCAGCTTCTACTTCGCAGCAGGAGACAATTAACCTTTTCAGTGCCAGAAGTGATTTCCAGCCCCTTCCAGCTGTGAAGGCCAGCAGGGTCAGAGCGAGATGGAAGTTCTCTCTGGTCGTCACTCCCCTAGAACAGTTCTGAGAAATCGGACTGCGGAGTAGTAGGGATTTAAAACGTAGCCGCCGGTTCCGTGTGGGCACGTGTGGTATCTCGCACCAAAGTCTTTTCAAATGCCAACCCCGGGGCCTTGGCATTGCTTATTCAGCTCGAATCAAAGACGATCAGAAATGAAAGCTGACACAGACGAAGAAAAGCCCGTTCCACCCTGAAGCGCTGGTCTCCCTTTGTGATCTGTGGGGATGTAGGTTTTATTGAGGTTGGACGTTTGGGAGTGGCGCCAGGGGTGGTGGATTCAGGGGTTGGCCTTGGGCCTCCTTTTACAGCCGGGTGCCCATTTCCTGGCTCTGCTTGTACTTGGGGCCACACGGACGGCCCAGGGCCAGGGACTGGGCTGAAGCCCTTCTCCGTCTGCGTGGCCGCGCCCATCTGCAGATGCAGAGTGGCTTTCCAGCATCACCATTTCTTGTTTCCAGAGCAGCAGCACAGAGGTGAGGCAGAGAAGGACCCCGCTGGGGCAGACGAATGAGACCAAGGCCATGGGCTGTCTCCTTCGCTCATGCACTTCCCAGCACATCCCCTCCCCGCCTCCTGGTTGAAGCCCCTCCAGGGAGCTGGTACCTCTGACTTTCAGGGATGCCCTTTCAATCCTTTCCTTTCTTCCCTCAACCTGGATGTGTCAGCCCCTGTCCTGGTATAAAAGGAGACTTTGGGGAAAAACAGAGGCAGAAGCCAGGCAATTTCCTGGCCCATCTTGGTATAGAAAACAGCTCCAAATGGACCATTTCTTTATGACCTTTCCCTTGTCCTAACTGGACTCACACCAGGACTGAACAGCCCCCGATGCAGGGACTCCAGTGGGCCAGAGGCAAAACCTTCTCACCTCCTGGCACAAGCACGTGAAGCCTTGCTTCTTGTTGATGAAAGAAAGCCGCCATTCATGTTGCATCTCACAAAGATTTCCAGGGCAGGGGACGATCGAGGGGAGAATGGCTGAGAGAGGAGGCGGGTGAGGGTTTGGAAGGCAACATGCTGACTCTCTCTCAGGGAGGAGAACAAAGAGCCTCTGTGGGATGGTGGGCCACTTCGTACCCTACAGACCCCAGGCAGGAAGAGACACTGCCCGCTGCCGAGTCCATCCCTGTTGGGGGATGGAGGTGGGATCCATCCCACGTGAATGCTGGAGACAGGGTACAGGAAGGTCAGACAGAGGTAGGTTAGAACATGATCCTCAATGTTTTTGGCACCAGGGACCCGTTTCATGGAAGACATTTCTCCCACAGCCCAGGGGTTGGGGAGGTGGTTTCAGGATGATTCAAGCACACTGCATTTATTGTGAACTTTATTTCTATTATTATTACATCAGCTCCCCCTCAGACCCCCAGGCATTCGATCTCAGAGGTTGGGGACCCCAGGGTTGGAACACAGATTTCAGAACTCAGTGGAACCTTGAGGAACCTCCTCCCCTTCTCACCCTGGCATATCCTAATTCGTGCTTCAGGCTGACCCACCCCTCTCCGCAACCCTTCATTTTGTTCCTCGCATCACACATCTGGTCTCGTCTTTCAGCACACTAGGGCCTTCACTCGTTTAACTTCTTTGCTTCTTTTCGGTCCCCCCTACTAAGCGCCAAGATGGATCTCCATGCAGGAATGAGCTTAGGAAAGCACCCTGGCAAGCGCTGAAGAAAGGAGAGTCTGCAGGTCGAAGGATTGTTTCTGCGGCACGTGGGAAGGGTCTTAGACTAGACGGTGAGGGAACGAGGTCTGCGCTGGCTCAGCCGTGTGGGAGAAGCCACCATACATTTAAGACCTCTGACCAACTGGTTCAACTCTCTGAGCCCACAGATCCTCAGCTCTAGGATGGGGATTGACGTGACCTTGATGGGCAGCAGAAGGGGGCTGTGGTAATGCTCTGAAAACCATGAGGGCTTAGATAAGTTTTGGCTGTTGCCATTGGTGGGGACAGGCCTGTGGCTACTTTATTCTATTTAAGTCCCACTTACTCAGAGCCCATTGGTCCACTTCTCCATGGAATGTTCCCTGATCTTCCCAGGCAGAATCCCTCCCCTTTTGTGTGTGTCCCTCTACCCACAGCCTCATTCAGCCTGTCCTGTCATCCTGCCCATGTTGTACATTTCTGAATCCACAGCAATCATAACCCAACTAACATCCACTGAGGATACATTTCAGGCCAGGCACTGTTCTAGAGGAGTTACATTCATGAACTCATTTCAACCCCAAACAACCCATTTTACAGATGAGGAAGCTGAAGCATCACTGATTAAGTCAATAGCTCTGAAGCCATGCAGCTGGGAGGCAAATGGTCAGGATCTGAATGCAGTTAATTAACTCTGGTTCCACCATCTTCACCCATGGCCTCTCAGGCCTGGGTGATGCTTGCTTGATGGAGAGCACAGTAAATGTTGCAGAAATGGGCAACTCTGTGGATGGGGCTCTCTGCCTGTCCACCCACAATGAGGGTGGTTCTGAGAAGCAAGTCAAAACGGGTGTGAGGCTGCTTATAATGAAAAGCCACTAAGCACTTAGAGCTTACTGTTACAATTAAATATTTTTAATGACAATGAAAGTAGAAATGTCTAGAACATAGTTAAAGAAGCATCTATGAAAATATTTACCATCTGTTCCTGGGCAGTTTTGTAAATTCTCTGTGAAGTGGCTCACAGATTTCTAGACTTCTTTCTTGACCCCCTGCCAAAAGATTAATGATATCTGGACAATCTCTGCTTCTACCTCACACTGAATTTTTTCTTTCTTTTTAAACATTGCATTTTATTTTTTAAAATTGTGGTAAAATAGACATAAAGTTTATTTTAGGTATAAACTTCAGTAGCAATAAGTACATCTGTAGTGTTATGCAACTATTGCTACCATCCATCTCCAAAAGTTTTGTCATCTTCCAAAATGAAAACTTTGTACCCATTAAACAATAACTCCCATTTTCCTCTTTTTAAAACTCTGGAAACCATCCTTTTAACCTCACAGAAGTGGAATCATCCAGTATTTCTTCTGATGTGACTGGCTCGTTTCACTCAGCTTAATGTCTTCCAGATATGTCTATGTTGCCGCGGTGGGGCAGGGGGGAGACTTACCTGGTGGTCCAGTGGTTAAGACTCTGCCTTGCAATGCAGGGGACTGGGGTTTGATCCCTGATCTGGGAAGAGCCACCTGGTGAGGAACAAATAAGCCCGTGCACCATAACTATTGAGACTGTGCTCTAGAGCCCAGGAGCTGCAGCTACCAAAGCTCGAGGAACTAAGATCCCACTTGCTGCAGGGTGACTAAGGCTGCACACCAACGCCAGAGAGCCCATGCATTGCAGCGAAAGACTCTCGCGTAACGCAACAGAGACCCGACACAGCCAGATTAGTCCATCAAAAGATATTTAAAAAAGATTTATCCATGTTGTAGCATGTGTCAGAATTTCATTTTCTAAAGGCTGAATAATATTGTGTGTGTGTGTGTCAGCAGGTGTGTATACCACACTTCGCTTATCCATCCACCTGTCAACAGACACTTAGACTGCTTCCACTTCTGGCTACAGTGAATAACAGTTATGAATATACATGTACAAATATCTGTGTGAGTCCCTGTTTCATTTCTTTGTGTCTTTACCTAGTACTGGAATTGATGGATCATATAGTAATTCTATTTTTAATTTTTTGAGGAACCATGAAACCATTTTCCACAGCAGCTGCACTGTTTTACCTTCCCATCAGCAGTGACCAAGAGTTCCAATTTCTCCATATCTTCGTCAACACCTGCTATTTTCTGTTATTTCTTTCTTCTTTTTTCTTTAAATAACCTTCCTAATGAATGTGAAGTAGGTCACTGAATTTTTGAATGGTTCAGTTTTTTATCTTCCCTAACTCTTAATTTTCATCTTCAAAACACAAATTTTGCCACATTAAGTAGACTTGATTCTGTTATCTTGAATTTCTTCCTCCTTTATTGATCAGCCTTCAAGTAGATGGCTGAACACATGCCAGCTACTGTCCTAGGTGCTGGAAAATTTTGCTGGGTAGGTCTATCATGGTTCTCTAGGATTCTAAGTTGAGTTTGATCACATAGCATGTAATTATGGTGCTTTCTTACCTAAAAGTATAAATTATCCCATTTATAGCTACATTTGAAAATATCATCATTTAAATTGTAAAAGACAAAAGCTTAATTATGAAATTCTTTCTCCTAGAAACCCAAATTGTCTGGATACATGAGGGCTTGACTCTATAGGCTCATTTTTAAGTATATAAACTCTTTTTTTTTTTTTTTTTTTAGGTAAGAAGTGGATTTATTTAAAGAGAAACACACTCCACAAAGAGAGTGTGAGTCATTGCAGAGGGTGAGTTTTGCCTATAAACTTTTTTTAAATAAACTTTTTCTGTTAGATTTATTACAAAGTTAGAACTGACTCATTGGAAAAGGGCCTGATGCTTGGAAAGATTGAAAGCAGGAGGAGAAGGGAATGACAGAGGATAAGATGGTTGGATGGCATCACCAATTTGATGGGCATGAGCGTGAGCAAGCTCCAAGAGTTGGTGAAGGACAAGGAAGCATGGCATGCTGCAGGACTGAGTGACTGAACCGAACTGAACAAAGTTAGTATAGTATATAAATCCCAAACCCTATTATTAACATCTTTCATTCATATGGTATATTTGTCACAATTACCGAACAAATATTGATACATCATTATTAACATCGGGGCTTCCCAGGTGGCTCAGTGGTAAAGAATCTGCCTGCCAATCCAGGAGATGCAGGAGACACAGGTTCAATCCCTGGGTCGGTAAGATCCCCTGGAGGAGGAAATAGCAACCCACTCCAGTATTCTTGCCTGGAGAATTCCATGGACACAGGACCCTGGTGGGCTACAGCACATGAGACTGCCAAGAGCTGGACACGGCTGAGCACGGGCTTGCATTACATTCCCATTATTAATATTAGTCCATAGTCTGCTCAGATTTTCTTCAGTTTTTACCCAATGTCTTTTTCTGTTCCAAAATCCCCATCTAGGACACCACATTGCATTTAATTGTCATGTTTCCTTAGGTTCTCCTTGAGTCTCAGACAGTTTCTCAGACTTTCCTTGTTTTTGATGACCTTGTTAATTTTAAGGAGTACCGGTCAGTTATTTTGTAGAATGTTTCTCTACTGCGACTTGTCTGATGATTTTCTCATGATTAGACTGAGGTTGTGGGTTTTGGGAGGAAGATTAGAGAGGAAAAGTGCATTTTCTTCCCACCACATCAAGGATACACATCAATAGGATTCATCACTGCTGATGACCGAGATGGCTTAGCAGAGATCATCTTGGTCGTGTTTCTCTGCTGTAGAGTTGCTCTTTCTTCTTCTCTTTGTCTACTCTGCTCTTAGGAAGGAAGAGCATCATATTATGTCCTCAACTCAACCACCTTAATGAGGGTAGTTCTCTCCATAAATTAATTAGAATTCTTCTACATGGGAGACTTGTCTCATCTCTCAAATTTACTTTTCCACGCACTTACTTATATCAGTGTGACTCATGGATATTTATTTTATACTTTGGATCATAATCTAGTACTATTTCATTCATTTTGTTGCTGAAATTGTTTCAGCTTTGGTCAGCAGGAGCTCTTTTAGCTGGCTCCTGTGTCTCTTCACTGTACTCACTCATCACTGTGGGTTTTTTCGGTTTGTTTCTGAGCTCTTCTTTACTTTCTGACTCTACAAATTGCTTCAGGCTTATCTTGTTTATTTCATGCCTGAGTTCTAGAACCAGCCATTCCTCCAAGCAACCTGGTAAAATTGGCGAATGGTATTGGAAATCAAGATTTAGGTGCTGCGTGTGTTTGTTGCTACTTAGGTATCATTGCATTCAGAGCCTCTCAGCTACAAAGGAAACATATATGTAAAAATAGGTCCTTGATTTTGATGACTATTTTAGACATTTTGAATGAACATGTGTACAAAATACATTATACACTTCACTGTGTTCAGTTCAGTTCAGTTCAGTCTCTCAGTCGTGTCCGATTCTTTGCGACCCCATGAATCGCAGCACGCCAGGCCTCCCTGTCCATCACCAACTCCCGGAGTTCACTCAAACTCACGTCCATTGAGTCGGTGATGCCATCCAGCCATCTCATTCTCTGTCGTCCCCTTCTCCTCCTGCCCTCAATCCCTCTCAGCATCAGAGTCTTTTCCAATGAGTCAACTCTTCGCATGAGGTGGCCAAAGTACTGGAGTTTTAGCTTTAGCATCATTCCTTCCAAAGAAATCCCAGGGCTGATCTCCTTCAGAATGGACTGGTTGGATCTCCTTGCAGTCCAAGGGACTCTCAAGAGTCTTCTCCAACACCACAGTTCAAAAGCATCAATTCTTCGGCACTCAGCCTTCTTCACAGTCCAACTCTCACATCCATACATGACCACTGGAAAAACCATAGCCTTGACTAGATGGACCTTTGTTGGCAAAGTAATGTCTCTGCTTTTGAATATGCTATTTAGGTTGGTCATAACTTTTCTTCCAAGGAGTAAGCGTCTTTTAATTTCATGGCTGCAGTCACCATCTGCAGTGATTTTGGAGCCCCAAAAAATAAAGTGTGACACTGTTTCCCCATCTGTTTCCCATGAAGTGATGGGACCAGAGTGATAGAATATAATCAACATAATTTTTGGTGAAGTTAATATTTATTTTTGTATTGAAGTATAGCTGATTTATAATGTTTTAGGTCTATGTTTTAGCAAATATTTGCTAAATGTTTTAGCAAAGTGATTCAGTCATATACACACATACACATATATATGCAGATATATGTAGATTCCTTTTCATTTTTTTTCCATTTAGATTATTACAAGATATTGAATATACTTTCCTATTTCATACAGTAAGTCTTTGTTGTTTACCTATTTTATATATGGTGGTGTGTGTATCATCTGGAATCAAGATTACTGGGAGAAATTTCAACAACCTCAGATATGCAGATAATACCACTCTAATGGCAGAAAGAGCCTCTTGATGAGGGTAAAGGAGGAGAGTAAAAAAGCTGGCTTAAAACTCAACATTAAAAAACTAAGATTACAGCATCCAGCCCCATTACTTTATGGCAAATAGAAGAGGAAAAAGTGGAAACAGTGACAGATTTTATTTTCTTGGCTTCAAAATCACTGTGTATGGTGGCTGCAGTCATGAAGATGCTTGCTCCTTCAAAGGAAAGCAATGACAAAGCTAGACAGCATATTAAAAAGCAAAGACATCACTTTGCCAACAAAGATCTATATAATCAAATCTATGGTTTATCCAGTAGTCCTGTACAGATATGAGAGTTGGACCATAAAGAAGGCTGAACACCAAAGAATTAATTCCTTCCAACTGTATTGCTGGAGGAGACTCTTGAGAGTCCCTTGGACAGCAAGGAGATCAAACCAGTCAATCCTAAAGGAAATGAACCCTGGATATTCATTGGAAAGGCTGATGTTGATGCTGAAGCTGAAGCACCAATACTTTCGCCACCTGATGCAAAGAGCCAACTCATTGGAAAAGATCCTGATGCTGGGAAAGATTGAAGACAGGAGAAGAGGGTAGCAGAGGATGAAATAGTTAGATAGCATCACCGACTCAACGGACATGAATTTGAGCAACTTCAGTAAATAGTGATGGACAGGGAAGTCTGGCGTGCTACCGTCCATGGGGTAGCAAAGAGCTGGACATAACTTAGCAACTGAACAACAGCAACAGTATCTGAATAAACAACATAGTTTAACCTGTTCTTGGGATCTCAGGTATTGTCTTGAATGATGACTGTTTGACCTTGATACAGTGATTGCCCTCAGCCACACCAAGCTTTGAAGGACTGTTCACAGATCATGGTGCCGTGTTATTGTGCCATATGACTTCTGCTCTAGCTTTTCGTAATCTTTCTATTTCTTTCCTCTTCAGTTCAGTTGCTCAGTTGTGTCTGACTCTTTGCAACCTCATGGACTGCAGCATGCCAGCCTTCCCTGTCCATCACCAGCTCCTGGAACTTGCTCAAACTCATGTCCATTAAGTCAGTGATGCCATCCAACCATCTCATCCTGTGTCGTCTCCTTCTCCTCCTGCCTTCCATCTTTCCCAGCATCAGGGTCTTTTCCAATGAGTCAGTTCTTTGCATCAGGTGGCCAAAGTATTGGAGTTTCCAATGAATATCCAGGACTGATTTCTTTAGGATTGATGGGTTTGATCTCCTTGCAGTTTAAGGGACTCTCAAGAGTCTTCTCCAACACCACAGTTCAAAAGCATCAATTCTTTGGTGCTCGGCTTTCTTTACAGTCCAACTCTCACATTCATACATGACTACTGGACCAACCACAACTTTGACTAGATGGATCTTTGTTGGCAAAGTAATGCCCCTGCTTTTTAATATGCTATCTAGGTTGGTCATAGCCTTTCTTCCAAGCAGCAAGCATCTTTTAATTTCATGGCTGCAGCCACCATCTGCAGTGATTTTGGAGCCCCCAAAAATAAAGTCTGTCACTGTTTCCATTATTTCCCCATCTATTTTCCATGAAGTGATGGGACCAGATGCCATGATCTTAGTTTTCTGAATGTTGAGTTTTAAGTCAACTTTTTCACTCTCCTCTTTCACTTTAGTTCTTAATAACCTCCCCTGCTCACCTCTGGTTCACTGTTTGTAACCTGCTGTCTCCTAATACTCAGATAACCAAGTTTTGTCAAATGGTTCATAATTTAAAAACAAAGATGTACTTGAGTGAGGATCTTAAGTTCACTCCAGTAAATAAAATGGGTCTTGTAACACCAATATTTGACTATGTAGAAAAATATCCTTTCCTTCTGCTTTTCCTTACTCCGTTTTTCACCTGTCCTCTAACTGGACAACAGCGCTGAATCGTTGAGGTCAAACATGCGTTTTAATGTGAACACCAAGTGTATGTAGCATGCAGGTTTTTCCGTGTGTCTCTGTGTTCAGGCTCTCAAGTTCTATTTAAATAACTCTAAGTGCAGTGAAAACAGGAGCTGGCTTGAAATCGCTAGACTTGAAGTGCATTTGAGGTCCGGTTCTCTTGCTCTGACTCAGGCAAGTCACCCAGCTTCTCTGGGCCCCATGTGTCAGAAAACAAAAGAATTCACCTAGAACCCTTAGGTTCCTTACAGCTTTAACATCCTGTGACTTCTGAGTGAGCTTTAATAATCTTAAAAGAACAATGTGAACAAATGGGCTAGAGAGAGCATCTAATCTCAGCTAAGCCGCCTTCAAACTGAGTGACCTTGGGAAAGTTGCTCTAAAAATACCTACCTCAGAGTTATCCATGTGTACACATAGGCACTGATTATATAATAATGGAGGCATGACATATCCAGAGGGGAAGCATGGATTGTACACAGACAACATTGGGAAACCTGGTTCAGTATACGAAGGAAAATTAAACTAGATCTCTACATAAGGTCATTAGAGGGATAAATTCCTAAATAAGAAAGATTAAGTTATAAATTTATAAGAAAGTTCAGGAGGATAGCCTTGTGGTTAGGGATGAGAAAGGTCTTTAAACAAATGATGTCAAAACACACACCGTAAAGCCCAATGCCCAAAGAGATGAAACTGACTTCATCCAGGTGAGATGTATGCCGACAACATGGATGGATCTGGGAAGTGGGGAAGAGGTAGAAAAAAGACTATGATCTGTAAGAATATCATTTGCAGAATTAGAGACGTTCACAGGAACCTTCAATACACATATTTTGTAAGAATTTGTTCAAATGAAAGGATAGACTTTAAGGAGGTTGATTACAGAGAAGAGAGACAAAAGGCTTTGTGCTGTTCACTCATGATCATGTCAGTCCTGAAGAAAATCAACCCTGAATATTCACTGGAAGGACTGATGCTGAAGCTGAAGCTCCAGTACTTTGTCCACCTGATGCAAAGAACTGACTCATAGGAAAAGACCCTGATTCTGGGAAAGACTGAAGACAAAAGGTGAATGGGTAGCGGAGGATGAGATGATTAGATAGCATCACTGACTCGTGGACGTGAATCTGAGCAAACTCTGGGAGATAGTGAAGGACAGAGAAGCTCGGTGTGCTGCAGTCCATGGGGTCGCAAAGAGTTAGACATGACTTAGTGATTGAACAACAAGAAGTGTTTATATCTATGTATATACATACATTTATATATATATATGTATATGTACTTGAATACACATATATTTTTAGTATATGTTTCCATAAAGATCACTCACCTGGGACTGTAGACTCTGAGAACCCTGAAGGCAGTAATTACTACTTAGCTCACAGTAGGCACCTATCCTGGTAGGCTGAATAAATGGATATACACGGACCATCTCCATACTAGCTGCTTCACTGGGATTTTATGGAGATTAAACAGTCCATGGGGTCGCAAAGAGTCTGACATGACTGAACAACTTCACTTTCACTTTTCAGGTAACAGGCATAATTGCTCACTGGGACTTTAAAGGCTGTTGCTCTAGAATAATCCTTAGGATTCATCTGGCCCAATGGTTACCAGACTGCTGGATTTCATAGATGGCTTTAAGAATAGGTGGGCAAACCTAAAACAATTAAAAGTCTCATATTCTGGGTCAGCCCACGACCTTCTCCTTAACTCAGGTATAGACTAAAAAATCCAGTATTGCATTTTATAGAAGAAAGGGCTTTTTAACATCATTAGGTAAGACAAATAGCAGACTACGGGAATTAAAAGAGCTATTGAGATAAGTTGAGAATATCAGAACAGGCTTCTAAGAGAAGCTAATTGTTGAACCAGGCTGTGAATGATGGGTTTTTTAATATCAGAGAAGCAGAATGTTTAAAATAAAGGAGAGCACCTCTGATGAAATAGTTTAGCTTAATGAAAACTTGACTGCATGCCTCCCATTTTTCTCACTTCTCCACGGCAACTTCAGTGCAATCTGGACCATGAGCCACTGAGCTGGTCCAACTTCAGGGAGTTAATGTTTCTGCTCATCCTGATAGCCCTGGACCTCAACCCAAACTGAAAATCACCAGAAAGTTCTTTTCAACCCAACACACTAAATTTTCTGAAAGAAGCTCCCAAGATCCTACCAAGTTCAGTGCTGGTGGAAATTCCCTCTTACTCTGGCCAGCTCTGGGCCAGCTGACAGATAGTTTAAAAGAAAGTTTCTTCTGATCCACTGAAGGGCAAGAGGTGCTTTGAACTCAGGCTGGAGAGGAACTTGAGTTCACCGTGTGCACATCCCAGACCTGTTGCTATAGCACCTGAAAGAAATGAGTCACAGGGGAAATGCAGGGGAATGGTGACAGCTATATGTGCAAACTGAGGCTTGGTTGCCCAGCCAGCCAACAATGATAAGCTTCCCTTCGGCCATAAAATCGACCCAGCTGTGGGGCGTTGCAAAGGGAGGCAGAAGGTTTATTTCCTATTGGCATGCAGTCCTTTTGAACCTTGACCTTCCTCAAATTGTCCTTCTTTGATAAATGCAGGGTCCCAGAAGCCGAAGAGAATAAGTAACAGAATGCTGTACACCAGCCATCTAAAACAACAGACCTCAGAATGAGATAGGCAACAACTATTCCACTATAAGAAAAAGCATAAAGACAGATGTACAGTTTAGAAAATGCACCTTCAGTCCTCTGAAAGCATGGGATGAGGGTAAACAAATAGTGGAGGTGATTCCTGCATCTCCTTTCAATCAGTTTTGAAAGTTCCAGTGCATCCACCATTTAAAAAGATAAACACACCAAATAGACCTTTAAGTGTTGTTCACGTGTCTGACACACCATGATGGTGCTCAAGAAAGAAACCACGGCAGCCAAGTGAATGGTGTTATATCTGTTTCTTATCATCCTAACAGCTGCCCTAGTTCCAGCTGCGGAAAGTAGCAAAGTAGCCGACAGTTTTGAATTACTGGAAACCCTAGTAAGACCAAACAAAACTTTTATAAAGAAGCACCAAGAACTCAGTAAAAGACAGAGGTAGGCACATGAGTGTACGTGTGCCCCTCAACCCCCAACACATGCACACGCACACACACACCACAGACTCACACCGTGAGAGACCACTCACCAACAGAAACTGTGGACAGAGACACAGGGAAGGGGAAAGTTCAACTCGAAAGCAGAAAGAAAAGCAATGCAGTTTTGGTGTTCCCTTATTGCCTTGGCTAATCATGGTTATAACTTTCCTCTGATAGCTTACTAGGTTATTTTGAGAGAAGAGTACATGATTCTCACATTAAAGCCTCTTATAAGGCAGCCATGAAATTAAAATTAAAAGATGCTTACTCCTTGGAAGGAAAGGTATGACCAACCTAGATAGCATATTGAAAAGCAGAGACATTACTTTGCCAACAAAGGTTCATCTAGTCAAGGCTATGGTTTTTCCAGTAGTCATGTATGGATGTGATAGTTGGACTATAAAGAAAGCTGAGGGCAGAAAGCTGATGCTTTTGAACTGTGGTGTTGGAGAAGACTTTTGAGAGTCCCTTGGACTGCAAGGAGATCCAACCAGATCATCCTAAAGGAGATCAGTCCTGGGTGTTCTTTGGAAGGACTGATGCTAAAGCTGAAACTCCAATACTTTGTCCACATGATGCAAAGAACTGACTCATTGGAAAGTACCCTGATGTTGGGAGGGATTGGGGGCAGGAGGAGAAGGGGACGACAGAGGATGAGATGGCTGGATGGCATCACCAACTCGATGGACATGAGTTTGGGTAAACCCTGGGAGTTGGTGATAGGGAGGGCTGGCATGCTGCAATTCATGGGGTTGCAAAGAGTCGGACACAACTGAGCAACTGAACTGAACTGATCTGAACTGATAGGACTCACAGAAGGAACCCAGGAAAGATTCCAAGGGAGGTCAATGACATTAATGAGATGGTTTCAAGAAGGGCAAGCTAATGTGATGTGATGGAAGGGATTCAGACCAGTATGGACTTGGAGCCCCCAGTTCCCAACAGCCTCCAGGGGACCACCTCCTCCTTCCTGGCACTGGTGTTCTGAAGGGCAAGGGTGACCTACATACCTAATGGCTTTCTTATTGCTGTGCTCTCTTCCCTTGAGTTCACCCAGCAGATCATTGCCAGACTAAGTCTCCTAGACACAGTGCTAGGGAGAATGCTTGCTTGCTTACAATTCTTCCAGGTTTCTCCTTTGTCCACCAAGTAAAATACTTTTCTAGCTCTGTACATTCTATGCTTTAAACAGCCTGCTGTCCCTTGACTAAGGAGGTCCTCCTTTGACTCTTTCCTCATGACCTTTCTTCCTAATCCATACCCGCCTTGTAGGACCTCCAGCTCTGCTGTTGAATTCTCGCCCGTCTATCAAGACCTATTTCAGTTATTGGCATTTGGTGTCTTATCTGAAAATCTTGATCTATCCTGATGGATCTTTGAATTCCTATCATAATTTACACTTCTTTAGAATTACCTAAAATTATTTATACTTATTTATGTAGATAAATGGGGCTTCCCAGGTGGCTCAGAGGGAAAGAATTCGCCTGTCAGTGCAGGAGACTTAGGTTCCATCCCTGAGTTGGGAAGAGCCCATGGGGTTGCAAAGAGTGATATCACTGAGTGACTTAGCAGCAGCATGTAGATAAATAATTATATTTATATAATTACATAATATGTATAAATAATTGTATTTGTCTATAATTATGTATCTACATTTAGCTATAATTATTATTTCTATGTAAATTACAGCATCGATCACACGTCTTCTTCAATTATAAGCAAGATTGCTTTATATAGTACCTTTTCTACCTGACTGAAAACTGCTTGATTGGACCTTTCATATTTGTCTGTATTTTTTCTTTCACTTTTTGTTGTGAAATATGGTTATATTACGAAAACATGCACAACCAAAATATATTATTTAATGCAGTACTATTATACAAAGAAATCAGCAAGTAGCCAGCACCCAGGTCAGGAAATAAAATACTGCCAATACCTCTGAAGCCCCCTTCACGTACCCCCACATGTCCCTTCCTGCCTCTCTCCACCATATTCACTGGGTTCTTCTCTTTGGCACCTGCCATGGAAGCCTGGGCTTAACAAGTGGTCAGGAAATGCTTGAAGTATGGACAAACAGATGACAAGGGGGATGCCGCCTAAAGACACATCAGCTGAATTCATTATCCTCACTGGAGAACAGGTCTGAACCTTACACCTCTGCTCAGTGGTGGGTCAGAATTCTCTTCACATGTGAAAGAGGCATATTTTGCTCTCACGGTTGTTTAAAGAGCACCTGGCTTCCCTGGTGGCTCAGATGGTAAAGATTCTGCCTGCAATGCCAGAGACCCCAGTTTGATCCTTAGGTGGGGAAGATCCCCTGGAGGAGGGCATGGCAACCCACTCTGGTATTCTTGCCTGGAGAATTCCATGGACAGAGGAGTCTGGTGGGCTACAGCCTATGGGGTCACAAAGAGCTGGACACAACTGAGAGACTAACACACGGGTGAAGCACACTCAGAAACAGGGGATCGGAATCCTGAGACAGGAAACACTGAGTTTTGTTAAGTGGTGTTCTGAGCTGTCAGGAAGTAAGAGAGAAACAGTGGCTCCTTGGGGCTGGGTTGGGGCTCTCAAGTGCCTCTACCAAGAGCCCTGCAGGCACCTGACTCTTGGGAATAGTGACAGGGAAGGATTCAGGCTGTGACTGTGCTCCTGGGAGAGTTGGCATCTTGAGGCTGAATCTGATTTTCAGGATTTCTTGAAAGCCCCTAAGCAGGCAAATGCCTAGAGTGACCCAAGGGTAATAGAACCAGGGGTGATCATAGCGTCTCACGCCATCTTGGAGCTGTGACCAGTCACCTTTTCAATATTTATGTTTTATTTTTATCTCTGTATTAGAGGGGCATTATTTGTGCACAGGCTGTTAAAAACAGTTCTGAGGGAAACACACTTCCAGCTGCTTCCTCCTGTTTTCTATCTGCTGCATTTATGCGTCTCTGTATGCATTTAACTGTTGCTTATCGGTGTGATTGGGATTTTACAGAGGACAGGGGGAAAATTCCCTAAGGGTAGGTCACCAGTTCAATTGATCTGAAAGAGATTATCTTGGTTAGCCTCTAATAAACCTTAAACTTCCAAGTAGAGCAATAAATAAATACCAAGTAACTTTAAGTTTTAAGAGTTAACTTGCTTCAGTTATATCTTCGTATTTCTATATTTATGCATCAGCTACTCTTTCTCTCATTTAATCTTAAATATGCAAATCCTCAATTTATCTGGAATTACTTAGTGAAAGGCTGATGTGTGAGTGTGGCAGATTATAATATTCCATCACCACCCCTGATCCTCTTTACCTCTTATTCTTTTCATAGCAGATCAAAAAAGCTGTGTGCGTGCCACAAGAATATATTATTTTAAGAGACTTGGACTTAGAAATTGATTTCCTTGATGAGAAAAAGAAGTCTCCTTCTGACCTAAAGGGTCACTTCATAATCCCGTCACTCTACATCAAAAAACCTTTTTTTTTTTTTCTTTTCGGAGAAGATGAGAATATTTTTGAAAAGGAATTAATTTTTCAGCTACAGTAAAAACACTGAGTTGCAGACTTAGCCATCCTGAGAAGAGAGGACTTATTCAGAACACATCTCTTGTGATTAGAACAAGCTCCTGATATATTTTAGGGTCAGGCGGTTTTCTATGGAAATTGGGATTTGTATCACAGAATGAAATTGATATTCTATTTTATTGATGATTTTAAGGCTTAAGTGTGAGTCTTTTTTTTTGTAAAGGGATTTCACTGCTTTCAAATATTTAATAGTGATGGTTACAGGGAGCAAGCTCTCCTTGTGTGTGGATTTAAATTAATAGGCTATTAAACAGCACGTGATTTTCATCACCTTCTGATCGAGGTTCAACTGACAACACTCCAGTCTGCATTTCAGGAATGCCTGTCCAGCAAGGACTGTGGCTCTCGATCCTGGAGCACATTTGAACCACCTGGAGAGCTTTACAAACTGCTGGTGCCCCAGGCCACATTTCTGGAAATTTTGATTCAGTTTGTCTGGAGCCCAAGCCTCACAGTGTTTTAGAAGCTTTCCCAAAGTAATTCTAATGATCATACAGGGCTGAGAACCACTGAAAGATAGTCTATTCAGAAATCACATGGCATTCTTTTATCATTGAGTACCTGTTCAGTTCAGTTCAGTAACTCAGTCGTGTCCGACTCTTTGCGACCCCATGAATCGCAGCACGCCAGGCCTCCCTGTCCATCACCAACTCCCGGAGTTCACTCAGACTCACGTCCATCGAGTCAGTGTGCCATCCAGCCATCTCACCCTCTGTCGTCCCCTTCTCCTCCTGCCCTCAATCCCTCCCAGCATCAGAATCTTTTCCAATGAGTCAGTTCTTTGCATCAGGTGGCCAAAGTATTGGAGTTTCAGCTTCAGCATCATTCCTTCCAAAGAAATCCCAGGGTTGATCTCCTTCAGAGTGGACTGGTTGGATCTCCTTGCAGTCCAAGGGACTCTCAAGAGTCTTCTCCAACACCGCAGTTCAAAAGCATCAATTCTTCAGTGCTCAGCTTTCTTCACAGTCAGACTCTCACATCATACATGACCACAGGAAAAACCATAGCCTTGACTAGATGGACCTTTGTTGGCAAAGTAATGTCTCTGCTTTTCAATACGCTATCTAGGTTGGTCATAACTTTTCTTCCAAGGAGTAAGCGTCTTTTAATTTCATGGCTGCAGTCACCATCTGCAGTGATTTTGGAGCCCCCCAAAATAAAGTCTGATACTGTTTCCACTGTTTCCCCATCTATTTCCCATGAAGTGATGGGACCAGATGCCATGATCTTCATTTTCTGAATGTGGAGCTTTAAGCCAACTTTTTCGCTCTCCACTTTGACTTTCATCAAGAGGCTTTTTAGTTCCTCTTCACTTTCTGCCATAAGGGTGGTGTCATCTGCATATCTGAGGTAGCAGTCTAATATCTGCATTTCTAGACTCCATTGTTTGACTTGCTTGTTCATGGGTGTTCTGATGGAAGATTTCTAATCCCTTTACTAATATAAGCTGCAGAGCATCTATTTGAATCTCTCAAATAAATATTTTAGTGTTCATTTTACTGGTGGATATAATGAGGTTGGGCTTCCCTGGTGGCTCAGATAGTAAGGAATCTGCCTGCAATGCAGGAGATACAAGAGGCGTAGGTCTGATCCCTGGGTTGAAGATTGCCTAGAGAAGGGCATGGCAACCCACTCCAGTATTCTTGCCTGGGAAATTCCATGGACAGAGGAGTCTGGCAGGCTACTGTCCATGGGTTCGTAGAGTCGGACATGACTGAGCAACTAACACTCACTCATAATGAGATTAGAAAATAGTTTTCTCAATTTAGGAGATATATATGTATATATATATGTATATTCACTTTCATATATACAGTTGACCCTTGAATAATGGGGGGGGGCACCTAGGGGGTTAGGGGGTGGATTTCAAATAGTCTAAAAACCTCATAACTTGACCATAGGCCCTCCATATCTATGGTTCTGCATTCACAGATTCAACCAATCATGGATTGTGTGGTACTGTAATTTTTATTTAGAGAAAAGAATCTGCATATAAGTGAACCCACACAGTTCAAGTCCATGTTATTCAAGGGTCCACTGTACTAAAAGACATATTTGTGCTGAGGTATTAACAAAATAACGGAATTAAAGGTTCTTGCCTGCCCTTTGAATCTCATCCAAATTCTCTCTCCTCCAGGGACGAGAAATTCCACCATTACTGGCTCTAAGGTCTCACCTCAGTTGGTAATCTTTAAATGTCATTTGATATCCTGCCTCAGATAGCACTAGTTCCTAGTGCCCTAGCAGGAAAGAACGTTTCAGATCCTCTTGGACACAAGGTCAAGGAGAAAGGCACAGTCAGGGTGTGTGACTTCACAGGAGAGTGACCTGTTCAGCGGGCTTCCCAGGTGGCACTAGTGGTTAAGACGCTGCCTGTTCAGAACACTCGATGACATAAATCAAAGCAAGATCCTCTATGACCTGCCTATTAGAGTAATGGAAATAAAAACAAAAGTAAACAAGTGGGACCTGATTAAACTTAAACTTTTGCACAGCAAAGGAAACTATAAGCAAGGTGAAAAGACATCACTCAGAATGGGAGAAAACAATAGAGAATGAAACAACTGTCAAAGGATTAATTTAGGAAATATACTAGCAGCTCATACAACTCAATACCAGAAAAACAAACAACCCAATCAAAAACTGGGGAAAAGACCTAAACAGACATTTCTCCAAAGAAGACATACAGATGGCTAACAAACACATGAAAAGATGCTCAACATTGCTCATTATTAGAGAAATGCAAATCAAAACTACAATGAGATATCACCTCACACTGGTCAGAATGGCCATCATCAAAAAGTCTACAAACGATACATAAATGCTGGAGAGGGTATGGAATAAAGGGAACACTCTTGAACTGTTGGTGGGAATGTAAATTAATACAGTCACTATGGAAGACGGTATGGAGATTCCTTAAAAAACTAGGAATAAAACCATCGTATGACCCAGCAATCCCACTCCTAGGCATCTACCCCGAGGAAACTAAAATTGAAAAAGACACATGTATCCCATTGTTCACTGCAGCTCTACTTACAACAGGTGGAACATGGAAGCAACCTAGATGTCCATCAACAGATGAATGGATAAAGAAGTTGTGGTACATATACATAGTGGAATATTACTCAGTCATACAATGGAATGAATTTGAGTCAGTTCTAATGAGGTGGATGAACCTAGAGCCTATTACAGAGAATGAAGTAAGTCAGAAAGAGAAAGATAAATATCATATACAACTGCATATATATGGAATCTAGAAAAATGGTACTGAAGAATTTACTTACAGGGCAGCAATGGAGAAACAGACATAGAGAATAGACTTATGGACATGGGGAGAGGAGGGGAGAGGGTGAGATGTATGGAGAAAGTAACACGGAAACTTACATTACCATATGTAAGGTAGATAGCCAATGGGAATTTGCTGTATGGCTCAGGAAATTCAAACAGGGGCTCTGTATCAACCTAGAGGAGTGGGATGGGGAGGAAGATGGGAGGGAGATTCAAAAGGGAGGGCATATATGTATACCTATGGCTGATTCATGTTGAGCTTTGACAGAAAACAGTTAAGATTCTGTAAAGCAATTATGTTTCAATTAAAAAGTAAATAAAAAAAGGCGAAAACATGGCAAACAGTTATCTGTCATCACTTGAAAGTGGAAAGCAGCTCTTATAACCACCAGCACCACCAAAACATAGTAAGTTCATAATATAATAAAGATTTATTCATTTCCAAAAAATAAGTTAAGAATAGTTCTTTAAATAACTATTTAAGAGCAGCATTTACTTTTAATCACTATGATTAAAGTTGTTGTTTAGTTGCTAAAGAAAAAAAAGAACCTGCCCGCTAAAGCAGGAGACATAAGAGATGTAGGTTTGATCCCTGGGTAGGGAAGATCCCCCGGAGGAGGATCCCATGGACAGAGGAGCCTGGTGGGCTATACAGTCCATGGGGTCGCAAAGAGTCAGACACGACTGAAGCCGCTTAGCATGCTGGCAGGCAACATGTGCAGGAGCTCGGGATGCTATGTTCAGAAGGACCCTGTGCTTGGCTTCATGTTCTGCTGTTACTGTGTTGACATTCTTGATAATAATTTTTTAACCAGGGTCCTGCTGGTCCTAGGTGTGGCCTCTAAGGACACACTGTGCACTGCAATCCAGTGTGGCCTCTGCCAGGGACTGAGCGGACTCAGAGCAGGTTAATGACTTGTAAGACCCGTGGAAGGACTAGAGTCCCTGTGGCTCTAGAGTCCCTCTGGCTGCAAGCAAGCAGAGATGAGGGGCTTAGGCAAATACCCACTATTACCAAGGGAACTGAGGAGGGCATATGTGGTGCCCTGTCTATTCCACAATGACACTGTGGACAACTGCTCATTGACCAAGGACCAGCTATAAGCCTGGCCCTAGGCTAAGCACTGGGGATGCCATACTAAGCTATCCTGGAGGATACGCCCAGCAGCAACAGTCAGCCATAATCACCCAGGGAAAGGGCTCCGGCACAGAATGTATGAGAGCACAGGACCAGGGATGTTCCCGGCCGTGGGAACACCAGCCAAGGATGCCTCACTCAACTTGCCCGGGTCAGGAGAGCAGGACGGGTATGCTCAGGGAGAAGGACCACTCGTAACTGGCCACATGAAGAGGAGGAATCAGAATATCCCGGAGAGAGGGAGCAGCATGTGCAAAGGCACGGGGGCACAAGAGAGAAAACTGCCTTAGAGGAAATGAAACGACGTGCAGCGTGGCTGGAAATGCCAGCCAAGGGGAGAATGTTAAGAGATTACTTTGGAGAGGAGGATGGGAGTAAGGTGTTTGATGGGGCTCACAAGTCATAGAAGATAAGATCTCACTGTGGCATTTTACTACACCGCAGAACTAAGCAACGGCTTCGCATGCATTCTATCATCTCTTCTTCACAAAGACCTTATGAGTTGGAAAAGAGGCAGGGGTCAACCCCACTGACAGAGCGGGGAACTGTGGCTGAGGTGAAGTAACTTGCCCAAGGTAATACAGCTAGTAAATTGCAGAATTAGGATTCAGATGCAGATGTGTCTCCCAAGAGGCCAGAGTCCCAAACCACCATATCGCATAGGTACATTTGGACTTTAACTTTGAAGAAATGGGAAATTATTAGAGGATTTTAAATGCTAGGTGACACAGAGCGCTTAGAAGTTTAGGAGGCGAGTCTGCTATAACACTCTGAGTTTCATTAAGCGCTTCTAGGGTTCATTTCATCAATTGAGGGGCTACTGCTTTTCCCTCTTCCTTCTCTGGCCTATTTTTTGGAGCCTGAAAGACTCAAAGAAACCCAAACTGGTCATCTTGACTTCTAATAGGGAAACTGGATAAAATTAGGTGGGGCAGACCATGGAACTTAAGGCTGGAAATGAAGATTCCAGTTTGCCTGTGGGTTCAGCCTCATTATGGAGAATCATCTCTACGTGGCCGGCTGATACATAAAAGCCAAGAAATAAAATAATCCCAAACGATAATTTTCCTTGTGTAATTAAAAACAATACTTCTTTACACAGCCTGGCAAAATTTAGTAAAAATGAGCACACGAAACAAAACACACAAGTAAAAATCAACTAAAAACCTCTCCAATCTTGCCCCCCTGCTCTCTGTTTCTTACAGAGTCATTTTCTACCTGGCACTTCCCTTCCAAACCTCCTTGAAGGATTCTTCACCCACCACCCCAGTCTCCTCCCCTATAACTCTCTCCACTGTCTTTTCATCTTTGCGACCTTCTGTACCTGGTATTCTCAACGTTTGCACTTTCAGAGGAATAGCGTGATCAAATGGAAAAATGCTTTGGTGTCTGCCACTGCTGTGTTCAAGTCCCAGGAAATTTTGACCCCCAGGGCTCCATTTCCTTATTTTACAAAAATGTAAGTTCATATCCACCCAGAAGGCTTGCTGGAAGTAAATGAGACAAAGTATTTGAGAGAATTTGGTCTCTTGTAGGTTACCTTTTGGTTTGTTCCATTTCCTTCTTCCATCTGAGATCTCTTCCCTGTAGCTTAGATGGTCAAGAATCTGTTCTGAATGCAGGAGACCCGGGTTCGATCCCTGGGTCAGGAAGATCCTCTGGAGAAGGGAATGGCTACCCACTCCAGTATTCTTGCCTGGAGAATCCCATGGACAGAGGAGCCTGGTGGGCTACAGTCCCTGGGGTCTCATAGAGTCAGACACGACTGAGCAAATACTGCTACTAACTGAGACCTCAGCTCAAGTGCCTTGCCCATCTAACACTTCTCAAATCCATAGCCTGTCCTCATGAATGTCCCTGACCCAGATCCCTCTCCACCTTCTGTCCCTTCAGCAGTCAGAGGCCCCATGGTAATACCTGGCTTTGCAAATTATTTACCCCTTTTGATGTGTATATTAGGAACTTCTCCAGTCTTTTCCTTGGGGGCAGAAGCCAAGTCTGATCATTTTTGAAAACATCCTACAGCGTTCACTGCAGGGGTGTATATACAGAAAGAAAGTCACAAATGGAGCTTCCTCAGCCTTCAGGAAAGGGCACATATAATACGTAAGGAACTGGATAGTTTTCCACCATTAATGTTAATGAAATAATAATTTACTGGAATTCCTTAAGCTTTTTATTCTATGCTTATTCAGGGCTTATGACTTTGCCCATGGCTTCTTATTTATCAGTTCATGTATCACCATTATCGAGTTCCTCAAAAGCTTGTTGAAATACAAGCTCATTGTCCTTTGTTCCAGAAGAGGCAGGTGTGGTTACACTTGATTTTTATAGAAGAGTCCTTAAGCGAATCTCTCAGGATGTGGGGCTCTCATTAACTTCAAATGTATAGAAGTGCGAATTTTTTTTTCTCTTTTTTCCTACTTGTACATAATTCTATTAGAAAGGAGAAACCCAAAGAGGGAGATTGGAAGGAGTGGGACTGTTCAGCTGTGTCTGACCAGGCCAGGTCCTCAGCAATAACCACCACAGAAGCACCAATGGCCACGCCTGAACGCTGGTACTCGGTAGGAAGCCAGGCACCAGGGGAATCCTTTTAATTCTCCTCACCATCCAGTAAGTAGGTACTCTTCTCCCCACTTTACAGATGAGAAAACTGTGGTGCAGAGAAGTTAGGTATTTCACCTAATTTTACTCAGCCGCAAATAGCACAGCCAGTGCGTAGCCCAGATATTTGATTCCAGAACCTGAACGCCTCATCTCTCTGGTCTGCTGCCCAAGCAGCCCCATGACTTCTAAGCCTGGCTCGTTGGGTTACATGAGTTTAGATAGACCGTGAGAGGGAAAGGCCAGGCTGAGGGAGCCACAGGCTCTCACAGGAACGCGCCGACCACTTCTCGCATCATGCCCAGACATCCACGTGTGTGCCTGTGTGAGGGTCACAGGAGAGTATTTGAAAGTCCTGTGACTGTGTATTTCCTTGTTGTTGTTCAGTCGCTAAGTCATGTCCAACTCTTGGCAACCCCATGTACTGTAGCACGCCAGGCTTCCCTATTCCTCACCATCTCCAGGAGTTCGCCCAAATTCACGTCCATTGAATCTGTCCGTTGAATCTGTACTTCCTGGTGTTCAACAAATAACCTCTGTGTGGGGAGGGGTCTCCGCTCAGGTCCGCCCCACCTTTGTATATCCGGGAAAGCTCTCCTTTCTTGAACCAGGAAGTGGCCTCAGAAAGCTCTAGAAAGCCACCTTCAATGGATGACAGTAGGTGTGGGGGATGAAAGCTGTTTGTTATGCTTGCCCTAGTTCCCAGGGTGTAGAAATCTTGTTGTATTTGTATTTAGTCCTAAGCATATAGTTGGTCTTCACCAAATGAATGATTGAATGAATGAATCCTTATGGAACTCAAGCCCATTTGCATTTACCATGGATTCTACTGTGTGACTCCGATTAAAACCAATGGTTTTAATCAAGGCAGAATATCTTCTTTAAACACAAGGATTAGCCTCCATGAAAAGAGAAATGTAAACAGGGCTCTAATTAGAGAATTTACTAATTATTCTTCCCTGCTGAGGACATTAGCTGGGGTTTAGTCTTTAGCTGTGACAGCCGTACGACTTTCCCTTTATCTCCAGAAAGGGAAAAATTGACTGGAAAGATTCATTTCAATACCCCGATTCCTTTCCCGCTCTCTTTCACCCTCAAAAAAAAAAAAAAAAAAAAAAGATATTCCAGCATGAAAGATCACAGACTCAGCCCCAAACAGTGGACCCAGGTTGATGGCATTCAGGAAACTGCTCACTCTTGGAGCCCCAACTGCTGAGGCAAAGATAAATCGGCAGGAAGATTTCTTTGGAATGATGTGAATTTAATGAATCATGAAAAATATCCCCAGCTGTTCTTAAATTTAAGGGAGATTGAGTGATAACAAAAGATAGTTTCCCTCCCTCTTAGATGTAGGTTGGAGCGGAAAGAGCTGTGGTTAAAAAAAAAAAACCCCGAGGCCAAAAGCTTGCCTTTTCTTTCCCATCTCTTCTATTGTTGAAGGGGAAAAAAGCTGTCTGCAGTCAGCAGCCACTGAAGGGCATGATGAAGAGTGTTTGCTATTACCAGACTTGAAGAATTCTCTACTCTGATTTCAAAGATCAGGCTGCCCTTGCAGGCAAACATTTAGAAAGTGACGGGCTTTTCTCTCACCCCCTCCCCACCCCCAACCACCACCATCCTTACATTTTTATCCAACTCCTTTATTAACACATTGACTGACTGAAATTAAAAATAATGATTCGTCCTTTCCTCATCCCAGCTGCTGCACCCCTGACTTCCCCAGCCCTCGAAATCCTTATTAACCCATTGATTAGTGTGGGCTCCAGGACTGTCCTCAGCTGGGAGATCTAAGCCAGGCCATTGTGGTATTGGCTAAGCTTCAGGGATTCCCAATTTAGATCCCGGAGATCTGTACTGGAGGGCTCAGAGGAGGGCTTGCAGGACACATGTGACTTCCCTTCTTAGCCCTTCGTACCCTCCAGCCCTCTGCCTTGGCAGTCACGGTCTGAGCCTGCCATGGGCCACCCAGGAGGCTGGCCCTGGGCACAGTGATCAGGTGCTCAGTTGGTTCTCCTTCCCTGAAAAAGCACGGGTGGGTAGTTGTGAAGGTCTGGAAGAAATGCCTGCTCACCTCTGTTACCCTGGGGTCTGTTCCCTGTCTAGAGAAATTTCCCTTTCCTTCAAGGTGAGTGGAAAAGGCTAACAGATGATAAAGCACGACTATTTTTTTTCCCTTAAGTCAATTTTTAACTTCTAAGAATGAGTGGGAGATGTACTTGAGAGACAGGAAAGCTAGCTTCCCTGGGTTAGAAGGAGTTCAGAGAGGAGCATGGGTGATGCAGGGGGTGATATGCTGAATACTGAAGACAAACTTAAAACCGAAGATTTACAATGTGCTAGACATGATGTTAAATGCCTCTTACATGTGATGCATCAAAAAAAAGGTAAACTCAAAACAAAAGACAAAATGAAAACACAATCCCTCCAACAAGTGGATAATTGCAGTTGCCTGTTGAGCAAAGTGAACCTGGCAAGATTTTGGCAATAGAAAACTTACTCTTCTTCATCACTCTTTCCAAACACTGTTGGATCCCTTTTTCTTCCTAGTGGGTGATAAGTTAGGCAGGTCCATAGCCTGGGCTGGAGAGGGCAATGGCACCCCACTCCAGTATTCTTGCCTGGAGAATCCCATGGATGGAGGAGCCTGATAGGCTGCAGTCCATGGGGTCGCTAAGAGTCGGACACGACTGAGCAACTTCACTTTCACTTTTCACTTTCATGCATTAGAGGAGGAAATGGCAATCCACTCCAGTGTTCTTGCCTGGAGAATCCCAGGGATGGGGGAGCCTGGTGGGCTGCCGTCTATGGGGTCGCACAGAGTCGGACATGACTGAAGCGACTCAGCAGCAGCAGCAGTGTATAAATGTCAATGCTATTTTCTCCATTCATTCCATTCTTTAGCCATGACACCAAAGCCTGATCCATAAAAGAAAAACAATTGATAAACTGAATGAAAGTACAGACTGCAAGAAAATATTTGCAAACCATGTATCTGAAAATGAGCTTATATTTAGGATATATGGAGAATTCTCAGAGCTCAACAGTTAAAATGAAAACAAACCGTTCAGTTGTAAAATGGACAAACAGCAAAGATGTGATGGCAAATGAGCATGTGAAAAGATATTCACCATCACCAAGGAAGTGAAAATTAAGATCACAATGAGATTTTACTATACACCTATTCTGATAAGTGTATAGTAAAGTTTAGTTGTTGTTAGAACAACCAAGATTAAAAAATCGTAAAACTACACAATGTTGGCAAGGTTGTGGAGAGTCTGGATCTCTTGCATATTGCTGGTAGAAACTTAAAATGTTACAGACACTCTGGAAAATAGTTTGACTGTTTCTCAAAAAAAACCAAACCAAACTAAAGATAAGCCTTCAAGTACAATCACACCATCACACTCCTGGGCGTTTATCTTTTAAAAATGAAACATGTCCATATAAAACCTATACAAGATTGTTCATAGTAGTTTTATTTATTTTCAGTCCAAAATGGAAATGATCAATGTTCTAAAACAAGTGAATGGTTAAACAAAAGTGGTACATCCATCCCATGAATACTACTCTACAGTAAAAGGAAAGGAATTCTTGATACACCCAGCAGCTTGGATGGATCAAGGGCATTATACTGACTTTTTAAAAAGCCAATCTCCAAAGGTCACAAGGTGTGTGATGCATTTCTCTAACAGTCTTAAAATTACAAAATCATGGAGATGGAATACAAATGAGTGATTTCCAGGGGTTAGAAATGGTGGGGATGAGAGTGATGAGGGAGGAGGGTTTGACTAGATAAGGGTAGCCCCCAGCAGATCTTTGTGGAGATGGAGCAGTTCTGTATCTTGATTTCCCTGGTAGTTAGTGTTTGCATGAATCCACCTGTGTGATAAAATGATTCAGAACTATACAAACACAGGGCACCAGGGTCTTGGTTTTGATATTGTCCTGTAATGTCACATGTAACTGTCAAAGGAAACTGGATAAAAAGAATCCTGAGAGCTCTCTGTACTATCTTTACAACTTCCTCTGAGTGAACAATTATTTCAAAATTAAAAATAGAAGATAAAATAATGCATCTTGCAGTATGCAGCATTACTTTCCAGTGCCATATAGAAAACTTCAATGTCTCATCCTATATGCAGAGGGAGACGAGTCAGAAGCAGAGCTTCTTCCCTCCCCAGCCCTGCCAGGTCAGGAAGTCTGCCGCATTATCAGGGCAGGCTAAGCCCTGATGTTGAGATTCCCTGGTGGCTCAGACTTTAAAAGCATCTGTGTGCAATGTGGGAGATGCGGGTTCGATCCCTGGGTGGGGAAGATTCCCTGGAGAAGGTAAATGGCAACCCACTCCAGTACTCTTGCCTGGAAAATTTCATGGATGGAAGAGCCTTGTAGGCTACAGTCCATGGGGTCGCAGAGTCAGACATGACTGAGCTACTTCACTTTCACTTTCCTTCAAGCCCTGCCGCACTAAAAACAAAACAACAACTTGAAATTTTAGTATTTTAGTGTAAAAAATCCTTTGCCACGTATGTCCACTGAGGGTAGGGTAACTCTCTTTCAGGCTGTGATCTGGGTATCCAGGCTCCTTCCATCTTGTGGTTCTGCCATCTTTAACCTATTTTCTCCATGATCATTCCTGGAAAGTGAAAGCGAAAGTCGCTCAGTCTGTCCAACTCTTTGTGACCTCATGGACTATACAATCCATGGAATTCTCCAGGCCAGAATACTGGAGAGGGGAGCCATTCCCTTCTCCAGGGAAGCCCTCTCATTCTTGGAGGAGAAGACAAAGAGTGGAGGATCAAGCAGGAGACTTTGGGGCTAGGCCCACATCACCCTCACTTGTGGTCTATTGACCAGAAGGTAGGCATCAGAATGCAGATTAACTGCAAGAGAAATTGGGAAAGACAGTCTTCCTGCATGCTCAGGAGTGGCATGTGTAGCTGCAGTGAGGATTCTGTGGTAGAGTTTGTGCGTGGTGGGTGACGAGATGCTGCATTCCCACAGAGAGAGGTGACTTGGATAGCTTCTTTTCTTCTTCCTCATCATTCACATCTGCCAAGTCTGATCTCCCCAAGGAGGCAAGAAATGAGTAGAGGAAAAAAAAATGTCTTCTCCTGGTGTGTGATTTGTGGTTGGCTCCGTGCCGGGCCCTGGCCCTGTCTCTTTTCCTCACTAGGCATCTTGGTGGGTTGTCTGGAGACACTGTTTCCCCCGGCAGGGACCTCCTACGGTACCACTTCTTTACACAGTGAGTCACCTTCCAGCCGACTGTGTGTGACGCTCATTCCCCTTCTGCATCTACAGGCACACCCAAGCCCCTTTCTGTGGAGTTATGTCACCCTGCCATCTGAGGCAGATGGTGAGTCCTCTTGGGCAGGGTCCTTTGAGGTGACTCAAGCCTGAGCCGCAGGAAACCTCACATCTTTATTCCACCAGAAGCTGGAAGGGCCCTGTTTTGTCATGAGAGGAAGCTTTAACCGGACTGTTGTCTTAGGGCTTTTAGGCAAGAGTCAGGCAACACAGGCCGTTTCCTCCCAGGAACTCTATCACTCTACTCTTCACTACAGCCCGTAGGGTCTCCTCACTTGGCCTGAGAAAGGAAAACCCCTTTTCCTATCTGTGTAAGTGAGCGAGAAGGGGGAAAAAAATCCATCCTCTCCAGACTTACTCAACTCAGTGTCCTGGTCTCCTGTTACATATGGGCAGGAATGAATGACGGATTGCAGGACGTGCACCTAGCTTTGCCATCTGACAGCAAGCCCTGGTGGGTGACTGGACTCCTCTATTCAGAATATGGGGCTGTTTAACCCCCGTTGTCCTCAGCTTTGAGGTCCCAGCCAAAATGCAGAGTGAACTGGGAATGTTGCACTGAATACCCTGTTAAATAACATTATTCCTTTGTTATAGTTGTTGGTCCTGAGGTTCAAAATAGATAAGGAGTTTGGGCAAAGCCCACAGCTATACAACATATATGGATTTCAAGAGCTATGGACTATGGTGGCCAAGATACAGTAGCTGAGTTGAAGAAAGGGAATATAATTGTATTTAATTTTGGTAAGTCAATGTGTTTACACAAAGTAGAGGAGAGTTGGTTTAATGTGGTGGGTACCTGCATGCATGCTCAGTAGCGTCCAACTCTTTGCAATTCCATGGACTGTAGCCTACCAGACTCCTTTGTCCAAGGAATTTTCCAAGCAAGAATACTGGAGTGGGTTGTCATTTCTTCCCTTAGGGGATCTTCCTGATCCAGGGATCGAACCCAAGTCTCCTGCATCTCCTACACTGATAGGCAGATTCTTTTCTGCCGTGCCACCTGGGAAACCCAACGTGGGACTAGTCGTAGATTAGAAAGGCAACAAAACTAGACTCTTTTAATCATTTGTTCCCATGAGTTTCTTTGCTCTCTCACTCTAACCTTCCTAGTTTCTGACACTTCTTCATACCTCTAATCCACCCAGCAACATGGACAGACCTAAAGAATATTATGCTTAATGAAATGTCAGACAGAGAAAGACAAATATTGTATAATGCCACTTACATGTGGAACCTAAAAATTCATACAAACAAATGTATATGCAAACCAGAAAGAGACTCATAGAAATAAACTATTGGTTTCCACAGAGAAGAGAGAATGGAGAAAGGGCAAATTAGGGGTATGGGATTAAGAGATACCAATCCCTATGTATAAAACAAGTAAGCAACAAGGATATATTGAATAGCACAGGGAGTTATAGCCATCATCTTGCAATAAGTTTTAATGGCATATAATCTGTAAAAATACTGAATTACAGTGCTCTCTACCTGAAACTAAAATAATGTTGTAAATCAACTATACTTCAATAAAAATCCCCCAAATGATCATGAAAACAGCTGTGACCAGGGGGCTTTGTAAGGGAGAAAATTTGTTCAGGAAAACAATTTGAAAACTTGAAGGTGTGGGTTAAAAGATGCCTGCAAAACAGAGCTGATTTGCCAAAGCATCGCGTATAAGAACTGGAACATGCGTTTGGGGGCAGGAAGAGCAGGGACAAAGGGAGGGAGATTGAGAAGAAACAGGGTGCATGAGCAGCGAGGCGGGCAGCTGGGCCTGCAGAGGGGAGCCCTGGAGAAGGATTCTAAGAGCAAACGTGCCACATTATGTGACTTGGGGTGTAAACATTGCCATCTCCCAACCTTCAGTTAAGGCTTCTGAGCCTCGATGCCTTTTGTACACACTGTTGGGGAGGAGTGAGATCAAGGGCAGAGCAGCCTTTCTAAGTCCAGGTTGGCGAGGAGTCCAGAGGAGAGACGCTGGGTAAAAAGAGGAGTAAGGTCAAGGGCTTATTGAACACAGGCTTGGAGGTCGCTGTGGTCCTGAGAGGTCCGCCCCTGGGAACGTGCAATCTTGAGGAGGGCGTTCGGCTTCCTGCAGGACATCGCATAGTCAGCTTGAGCTAATTTAGCCCAAGCCTCATGTGACGGGGTGACGGCAGCTGACATCTGGGTTGCACTCAAAGAGTCAAAAATCCTCTTAAGAATATGCTTTGTAACTCTTTCCTCACTAAACTTTTTACCCAGCTTGCTAAAAAGAATCGCTATGATATGGCTTCTACTTAATGTGCTATCCCCAGCCTTTGTGAAGAGGTGCTCTGTGTGTGTGTGTGTGTGTGTGTGTGTGTGTGCGTGTGCTCAGTTGTGACTGATGCTCAGCGACCCCAGCCCTTGTGAAGAGGTACTCTGTGTATGTGTGTGTGCTCAGTCAGGTCTGACTCTTTGCGACCCCGTGGACTGTAGCCCACCAGGCTTCTCTGTCCATGGGATTCTCCAGGCAAGAATACTGGAGTGGGTTGCTGTGCTAGAGAGGAGCTAAATAAACACAAGAGAGGGTCAGAGTAAGGAAGAGAGACCCAAGTGGTGTGAGTAATAGGATAAGCTGACCCTCAGCTCACAATAATTTAGTTTGATCAGTGAGTGAGCAAAGAAATAGTTCTGTGTGTGTGCGTGAGCACACGTGCTCTGGAGAGCAGTGCTTCCCCAGTTTTAATGTGCCCACCAACCACTCAGGACTCTGGGATGGAGTGGACAGTGGTTGATGAGATTTCTGCATTCCCAGCAGCTTGCAGGTGATACCGTGGTTTCTGGTCTGAGCAACACTGTTTCAGAGAGTTTGGAGCATGAGGCAGTAACCATCTAACCCAGAAGGACATTAATGAGGTCAAAGGAAAAAGGGAGAGATGAAAAATATCGGAGTGTACACGAGGGGATAAGAGTGAAGGGAAAATAGAAGGAGAAGATGAAAACAACCACTTCCACAACAGTGAGCCAGCAATCTCCAGAAAGGGACAGAGGAAGTCGCCAGTAATTGTTCCAAAACTCCTTGATTTTTATCTCAGTGATATATGTTGCTTTGCCCCCTATTAAGTAGCACACATTCTTTGTGTCCTAACAGTGCTTTAAGTTTCAAGGCTGATTCTCTAGTCATTCGCCAGTATTTATTCATATGAGTTATAGAACGCCAGTACTAGCATCAATATATAGCCCACCAGTTAGGGACAGAGCCAGTGCTATGATACACCCGTTTCCTGTATGGATGGACCTTACAATCTGGTGGAGAACATCAGACCCAACACTCAGGAAATTAAATTTCAAGTCAAGTAAATTAGGCATGGAGCCTAATACTGCACATTTTATATTTAAGAAGAAAATTTTCATCCGTTTCACCTTTTTCCTATCATTTGTTGATTCAGGGAAGACAAACTTGTCATGATTTCATGGAGGAAGAAAGAGAAGCCCAGAGAGGTCAGGTGACTTATCCAAGGTCACGTGGCTGCCAAGCCGCAGAGCCTGCCCAAGGAGTCCTCTCTTCTTGTTCCTGTTCTTCCCATTAACCTGCCCACTGAGGGCAATGAAGCCTCCCGTGTTCCACTTCACCCACCATCCTGTTTTTCTCTAGCTTCAGGAGTCAAGGTTCTCAATACTCAGCATTTAATTGGTTTTGAGTTCAGTTAAACTCCCTTGTTCAAAATCTAAACCAGTTAAACAAATTTCCCAGAAAACCAAAATAATCTTTAAGCAAAGTTCACTGCCAGGTCATATCTGTCTAAGTAAAAGTTGTTTTCAGGATACAAGTCGTTAATAGCAGTGGGGAATAATGAAAGCCTCTTTGCAAGTGAATTTCTCTATTGCCTACTGCTTGGGTTCCAAAAAGCCCATAGAGCCCAACTTCTCTTACAGATATGTATGTTCATGTAAAATGTGTATTTATACATGTGTGTACATGTTGAGAACATCATTTTGCTAATCACTTGCAAAGAGCTAACAATTTCTTCCCCTAATGTCATCACGTTAATTTAACGCTACTGTTATTGTAACTTTATAATGAAGTTTAACTTTAAACAATTCTGTAAACTGACAAGTTTAAAAAGAGTAATGCAACTGAATTTTCACCTAAATGGCTCACACTGGGCAATGCCTGCTTACAATACCTTATAATGTGCATACAAGTTAACTAGTCAATTGGAATTTGCTTTGGAAGGGAGTCTGGTGGTGATGGGAGTGGTGATAGAAAGGGTGACAGTGAGCCAAGTTTCACCCTTAGTGGGGTTTTCTCATGCTCCCGTGGGACCCACCAATAGAACAGACCAGGGCCATCGTTCCCCTGTTGCCTCTTGACCTTATGGTGGTGAACAGAACCTGTAAAGGAGGTGCTAGAGATTCTGGCTCTCAGTTCTTAATCCTGTCCCCACCCACCAAATACATTTCCACTTGCTCCTTAATGTCTTTTCCTCCATTTTGCCATTTCTTAGTCTTTTCATCATCTTAACACCTTCACATTTAAGAGTAGGTATGACTGAAGTGAACAGTTTAGAAAAATCCAGATAGTGATATTTCTTTCCCATTCCCCACCTGATACAGTAATTCTTGGAAGGATCTTCCACTTGGCTCGTCTTCTCCAGGCTCTGAAATGTATAGTTCAGAAGGGGGCAAGGTAGGGGGAGCTGAAGATGGGAATTCTTGAAAGTTGCTTGTTGCTGGAGATTTGAGGGTATTAATCAGTCCTCATTGTCATCAAGATTATCGTCATCACCCCCCATCATCATTACTACCACCACCGTGACTGCTATCACCATCACTGCCGTCAACATTATCATCATCACCGTCTCTGAGGAACCAATGGAGATGCTTCGGTTATCTACAGGAGATAGAAAACTAAGGCCTGGGTAATTGAAGTGATGTTTTGGATGGGGGAGGCTGGTGGGCTGCCGTCTCTGGGGTCGCACAGAGTTGGACACGACTGAAGCAACTTAGCAGCAGCAACAATTCGGTGATAGCTGTGTGTTTGAACTTGGACTTATGACTCCTGTTGGGGAACTATGATGGAGTTGTTTGGGGATATTGTAAGGAATGTATTAAAGGTCATGTATTAAAAGAGCATGGATAATCCTGGATATCAGTCTCTTTTTGTTTTTGTTGTGTATTTATTATTTTTTTGGGGGGGGGTGCCAAGAGGCTTACAGGATCTTCATTTCCCTACGGGAGATTAAAACTGCACCCTCAGCAGTAGAAGTACCTGGTCCTAACCACTGGACCACCAGGGAATCCCCCAGTCCTTGCTTTTGTTTGTCAGATGCTAATGACTCCAGAGGAGATTTAGTCAGTAGATTTCTCAAGTATTCTTTCAAAAAATAAAACAGCAAATAATTTTAAAACTAATAACCATAAAACTTCAGTAATAAGATATCTGCTAATTTGGATAATTTATATTAAAAAATCAGACGTTTTTTATTTTGAGACAATGTCTTCTAAGCCAATTAGCAAAACAAGTTTGTAGGGGATGATGTTTAATTACCTGAGGAGCCAAACCTTATCTATACAAATATTATGTGTATGGAATGAAACATTTATAAGATTTTATCACTTGTTCATTAAAACTAATCTCCAGAAACTCATTTGGCAACACTCTTATTTGATGGTGTTTAAATATTTGAAAAGTAAACCATTATTTTTTTAAAGAACTCTTCTGTAATCACTCTAGCCAGCTTTTTGCAAACTTTTTTTCCCCATAAAAGTCTGAAATTATAAGTGTTAGCTCATGTGTTTTGCTTTGTTTCATTTAGGTTGATGGTGGGAGAGCTGGTCTTCTCTTGAAGGAACACGGGTAGCAAAATCAAATCAGTCAATATCCACTGATTCTCAGCCAAGCTGGGCTAATGGCAGGGCATCTGAGGGTAACAGTGGATCGAACATCAGTTTGTGCTTCTCTCCTAGTGAATATCTGTGTTTGCCCTGGAGATCCAGAAGCAACTTAGGGTGTTGAGAATATAGGTCAGCACTGCTTTATGTAACCGTCCCCCTTTTTTGTTTTCAGTTGGGAGACCAGGGCAAGGGTAACTGTCCATAGAGGTCATCCCTCCATACTGAGCCTGGGGCCTGTCCAAGGAGACAGAGTCCAGTTGATGTTGGATGTTCACTGGCTGGTGTCAGCAAATGAGAGGGAATGTGATGAAATCTCCCATTCAGGTGTTTTAAGCAAAAATGGCAGCTCAACTATTTAGTCCCACCTTCTTTTCTGAGGAAGTGTCTAGAGCCAGACAATCTGGGTTCACCATCACTAACTATGGGGTCATGGATGTGTGTGTCTCAGTTTCCTCACGAGTACAAAGCAAGAATAAGGACAGCATTTACTACATAGTATTCTCCTGAGGAAAAATGAGAAATGTCAGCAAAGAACTTAACCTTACTGGCAGCTGGTCCTCACCAAACTGTTTCTCTACCCCCAAGACCAATAGCAGCCATTTACTGAAAATTTGCTGTGTGGCAGGCACCATATTAACCTTGTTATGGATACCTTATCTTGACAACAGCTCTGTGTGGTAGTTATTTTCACCCTATTTCATAGATGAGATAAGGGAGTCACGGAATTTCCACAGCTGGGTCAAAGTGAAAGTGAAAGTCGCTCAGTCATGTCCAACTCTTTGCGACCCCATGGACTGTACAGTCCATGGAATTCTCCAGGCCAGATACTAGAGCGGGCAGGTAGCCTTTCCCTTCTCCAGGGTATCTTCCCAACTCGGGGATAGAATCCAGGTCTCCTACATTGCAGGCTGATTCTTTACCAGCTGAGCCACCAGGGAAGCCCAAGAATCCTGGAGTGGGTAGCCTATCCCTTCTCCAGTGGATCTTCCTGACCCAGGAATTCGAACCGGGGTCTCCTGCATTGCAGGTGGATTCTTTACCAACTGAGCTCCCAGGGAACTGAGCTACAGTTGGGTCAAGGTCACACATTAATGAATGAAAGAACTGGGATTCTAACCTGGTTTTGTCTGACACAAAAACTTGTGACCTTCCCCTCCACAACGGTGAAAACAAAGAAAACAAAAATAACCCTGTCATCAGCACACTTGATATCCCCCGAGAAGGCTGGTAGATCATTCTGAGACCATAAACTCTAAGGTGACAGAGCGGTGGCTGTGATTTTTTTTCTGTACCATCTAGCAGAGTACTGTGCGCAGTACTGTGCGCAGAAGACACTTACTTAACAGAGGCCTTCTGGTGTTGTTACAACCGTTGCTGATGACACTCTGAGTTCCTACCTCAGGCGTGGCGTGTAGGCTGAGGCCCTGCACACAAGCACTGCCTAAGGATACAGGAAGCTCCATGGTGGTGTGGGTGGTGTTTTGGGTCAGGGGAGACTCAGGGAGCCCCACAAATCCTCATACACTAATTCCATCCAATGCTCAGAAAGGGTCAGACCAAGTTACTTATTTCAAGGTCTGATGAAACAGAGTGGAGTTACCTGTGGATTATACCTCCCTTTTCCTGTACTTCTCTTTTTTTCGTTCAAACCACAAATAAGGAAAGATTGATAGCTGGAGTGGAAAAACCCATGGTGAGGCCTCACCAATCCAGGTCTAGCTGGGGTGGGGGAGATCCTCCTTCCTCGTCTGTTTGTTTAAAGATAAAGAGGCCCTTTCTCTCCGCATGGGGTCCAGCAATGTAACCATAAACTGTATTAATGCATGTCAGAAAGTACCTGCTCTGCTGGGCTATGTGGGGAGGGACATGAACCCTTGAACCCTGGGTCTTGATCATTTTGGGCTAAGATTCCCCAAACCCTTCAATTCAAAAGTGTTATTCTTGAAGTGTTTTGTTCTAGTGTCTCATACCCCATGTTTAAAATTAAAAAAAAAAAATCAGAGCCTTTTGTATTTCTAATACACATAGAGCCTGGAATTTCAGATCTGCCAATAATTCCCTCTTTCAAAGGAAAAAAAAAGTCATTTTTTTTCCTTACTGGAATTTTTTCATTCCTTCCCACCCACCCCATCTCCATTTCTCATTTCCTCAGGAAACCATTTAGCTGGAGACAGAGGGAAAGTTTTCCAACACACTTCCCCAAGCCCCACAGACTCATGCACACCCAGAGAGCTATTCAGCACCAAGAACCTATGTTGCAATGTACTCAGCCTTGCCCCTAACGACGTCTGCCTTCAGTTCTCTGGAGCATTGGAAGGTCCTGTGGTGAAGGCAGTCTTCACTGTGGCTAATACTAGCCATCCTTCAGGAACCCTTGGAGGTGCTCAGGTTGGCCTCTGGGTATCTGCCCTTTGCTCCAGACTGTCAATCAATGGGGCAAATCTGGAGTCATTATGGTACTTGCGTGGTGTCTCCAGACATGACCGTCTCTGGGCTTTCTAAAGTAAAGGAGAGTAAGGTAGGCACTCCTGGCTGATTTTATGGGAGTATGTTGCCATTCTCTCCATTGAACAAATGTTTGGAAATTTTACCATGTACTAAATCATGTTTCTTGGACTGCAAAGATATCAAACCAGTCAATCCTAAAAGAAATCAACCCTGAGTATTCATTGAAAGGACTAATGGTGAAGCTGAAGCTCCAATACTTTGGCCACCGGATGCAGAGATCTGACTCATTGGAAAAGACCCTGATGCGGGGAAAGATTGAAGGCAAGAGGAGTAGTGGGTGGCAGAGAATGAGATGGATGTGTAGCATCACGAACTCAATGGACTTGAATTTGAGCAAACTCTGCGAAACAGTGCAGAACAGGGGAGCCTGGCATGCTGCCGTCCATGGGGTCACAGAGAGTCAGACATGACTTAGCAACTGAACAACAACAACAAAAACAGTGTTTCAGATGCTGGGAAGATAAATGGTGAACGAGGCAAAGTTCCAGCTCTCAAGTTTACTTTCTAGCTTAAGGGGCAGGAGTGATGAGTACAGAGGGCAAAATCAAGAGAAGATAATGCAGGAACCAAGAAAGCAAATAAATGAACAAAATACATCTCTTTCATGATGAGCTATGAAGCACTCAAATGTCGTTTTCGAAAAGTGACTAATCTCCTTTCTGCCTGCAGTTCCTGGGAACCTTCCTCTCCAGTGTGATTCTGGAGTTATTGACATGCCTCTGGGCTCTGGGAGTCTTGTTGGTGGATGATTTCGTCCCATCCAGAACAAAGATTCCACCTGACCTCTCTGAAGATGGAGTCCAAACACTTTTGTGAGAAGGATCTGAGGTCCATTCCACTTCACCAGCTCCTGGTCTCACTCAGTGTGCTGAGAAACCAGAGAGCAGAAGAATTCAGAATGCTCTGGAAGCCACTTTCCACTCTATAGCCACAGACAAATGAAGAGCTGTTTAAAATAGTTGAGCAACAAAGAGGAAAAAAGCAGAATTATTTCCAGCTGCAACAAAAATGTTACCTTCAACCAAAAGGAATCCCACCTTCCAGGACTCATGGGGTATGTTGTTGTATAGTTGCTCACTCGTGTTTGACTCTTTGCGACCCCATGGACTATAGTCCACCAGGCTCCTCTGTCCGTGGGATTTCCCAGGCAAGAATACTGGAGTGGGTTACCATTTCCTACTCCAGGGGATTTTCGCAATCAAACCCTGGGTACATTGGGCCAAGTTAAATCTTTGTTCAAATCCTGGAAGTCACTTCCAGAGAAGGTAATTTTCACTTTCCATTCTGGTGGCCAACATGCCTCTTCTCAATGCACTGTATCCTTTGCTTCTTAGTTTGCATTCTTGCTTTCCCTTTGGATCCAAAAGTGTTCTTAGTTTAAGGGGAGGCCTCTAAGAATTGGAGGCTGGGGAGTTTATTGTAATCTCAGGTAGATTCTAAGACCCAGCTTACACTCTGCTTAGCAACCACCAGATGTCAGCAACTCATCTGATTTCAGTTCTTTAGCAAAGGGAAAGACAGCCTATGACCAATGACAGCTTTTGGTCGGCATCAGCTTTTTCGGTTGCAGGTGTAACTTCAGAAAGTTGTTTCCTCTTAGGCAAAGGGCTAATGGCTGAAGCAGGATTCCAGACAGAGGATGCAAAAGCCATTCAAACACACTCAGGTGATGGAATTCTGGGACTAACACTTTAATTTGGTTTTCCTTTGTCAGCGTCATTTACAGAGAGCAAAGAAGTTTGTCAGGGAATTAGAGAAGATTCATTGGGAAGGGTTTTTTATGGGCCAAGGCAACTAAACAGGTGAGTTTGCTTTTAAATTTTGTGTTTTAAAGGAATTCTGCTAGACTCTTAAGAAAAACTCTGTAGGAAGGAAAAAGAAGTCTGAAAGTGCCAACTTCATTTAAAAGAGGGGGGCATAGATAAGGTACTCAAAGGGTAAGTGGTCATTAGGATCAGCTCCTGTGATGGTTATTTGTTTTGCAAAATCAGGTAAAGCAGCTATCAGTGCAATAAAGTGTACTGAGACAAACGCCTTGGGCGCATTAAAAAGTCAATATAGGTAAAACTTCCTCTAGTTTTATGGGGGAAGCCTGCTCATTAGTTCCTGGGTTTCACTGCCCTCCATGATGTTCTCTTCAGGAGATCAAGCCCAGGGTGCAAATGCAATAAGATGAGATTTATTTAAAAGTTCTCAGATTACCAAGAAGCCTAGTGGCCATGATTCTTTTCATAGTCAACTTTCATTCTCCCACTTATCATTTTTATTCATCATGTTCCCCTTATTGAGTCTGTACTTCAAGGTCAAGTCTGCATCGCTTACTCCATTGTTGGGCAAGTCTCTGTGTGGCTAGAAGTGCAAGAAGAAAGGTTGGGTGTCCCAGTGCGAAGGCTGGTACCAGAAAATTAAAATGGGCGACCATACCTCTGAAGCCTGGCATTCATTCAGGCTGGGGCAGCAGCCTTGTGGGGGCTTTGCAAGCCACTCCCTCTCCAAGGCCAAGCATGCAAGGGATGCTGAAACCAGCCAAGCAAGGACTGGGCATGGAGGGGCTGGTGAAGCCACCCATTGGCAAAACATGGTACCACCCCATCTCCAGTGTACTCCCCACCCCCACTTGCCATCAGCATTACCCATCTCTTCCATCACCACCACCACCACCACTCCCCAACCCTGCCTTCCACAACTTTCCTTTCTTTGACCTTCACCCCTAGTCTTTCCACATGCTCCCCTGGAATCCCCTTTGATTTCATTTAAACTCAATTGATGTTTCAAACTCTGCCTCCTCCCTAAAGATTTTACCTGGGTCTTTCGTCTTGTAAAAAATCTCCCAACCCATCCACCCATAAAACGATAACTATTTACACCAACCCCAGCCCCTGGCAACCACCATTCTTTCTGTCTGTATAGGCTGGACTCCCCTAAGTATCTGTGTAAGTGGGATCACGGAGGTTTTTTTTTTTCCTTTTGAGACTGGCTTTATTTTACTTAGCATAATATCTTCAAAGTTCATGCATTTTATAGCCTGTGTCCAAATTCCGTTCCTGTTTAAAAGCTGAAGACCTTGTAATTTATAAATATATCACTTCTGATAGATTGAAAACAAAAACAAAAATCCCTCCCCGATGTCATTTCACACCTCTTCATAACTAACCTCTTCATATCTGTGGCTTCAGATATTTAGTCTTCTTAATGAACAATCTAATGCTGCAGTAGAAATTACACAGATACAAATATAAACCAATACTTAATATCATACATGATACATAATATATCATGTTGCCATCTACATGGCATAAACCCACTTCTTCCACATTTTCTTTCAAAATAGATTGTAAATTTCTTGAAATTTAAAAACGGTTTGTGACCAAATATTTCACAAATGATAGGGCGTCTAAAGGTACCTATTAAGTGAAAGTGAAATATTCTATTTGCTGACCTCAGTTTATGCTCCAATTTCCAGAGCATGCGTCCTTGGAAATAAGTTTTTAAGATAAAGGAGAAGCAGAGCCTGGAACTCTGTGTGCCTCTCTTGGGTATTGCTCCCTTTGAGATCCTTAAATGAAAAAAGGCCCAAAGAAGTGTAGTTGGTTGTCTCCACCCCCTTTCTCTGAAGGCTGTGGTTCTTCTTGACAATGAAGAATGCCAAGCCTCAGTTCCCCCGAGGGTAATTTGATCTGCTAATTATATGCAAAGACTCAGATCCCTAAAAGAGGGCTTGGCTTTGTTGTCACCTGGGAAATGTCAACAAATGACATTATCTCCTTTTGAGCAAGCACTGTGGCTTCTGGCTGGGCAGAAAGGGTCAGTGGGGAAGCCAGGTGAGTCAGGGCTGTAAGGGTCACCAAGGAGTGGAATGGGCTGGGGTGTTCAATGACATTCTCCCTATAACTATTCTTCTTGCTGAAATTTTAAACATTCATCACAGTGCTTTTACAAAGAGAATCTTGAAAGGAAACTCACCTTTCTGTTGTCTAACTTGGGACTTCCCTGGTGCCTCAGAGGGTAAAGAATCTGCCTGCAATGCAGGAGACCTGGATTCGGGAAGATCCCCTGGAGAAGGGAATGACTATTCACTCCAGTATTCTTGCCTGAAGTATCCCATGGATAGAGGAGCCTGATGGGCTACGGTCCATGGCATCACATAGAATCAGACACAACTGAATGACTAACACTTTCGCTGTCTAATTTGGAAACACAGGAAGAGCTGTTCTAAGGCTTTGATGGGCACATGCAGTACCACGCCCTTGGTCTTCCTGGCTTGACTAAACCCACACCCAAAGCCAGTGGCGTGCAGCAGGTGCTGCCCTTCTCTGCTTCCTGAAAGAGCATGAAAGGCAATGCTGTTGGTGAAGTCCAATATGATAACTTAGTACTCCATTTAGCTAGTGCTCACTATGGGCTAAGTGCTTTACATCCATTCCCTTACTTAATCCTTAGTACAGCTCTTGACAATGTAGTATTATTTCTATTTTATAGAAAAAGAAGTTGAAGCTCAGAGAGGTAAGGAAATTTTCCCTGAGTCACAGAGCTAATCAAGGGCAGAGTTGGGCTTATGCTCAGGTATCACATACCTTGGGTTCTGGCACTGATTTTGTGAATTAGAAAGGACAACTCACAATTCTTTGGGGATTCTGTGCCCTCTGCTTAAAATGAGGGGGGCTGAGCTAGGCGGTCTCGAACTACTCTGTCCAATAAGGTGGCTACTTGGCACGCATGGCCTTTGAGCACTTGATGGGGCTGGCCTGCATCGAGGAAGGTTGTAAGTGTATAATACACGCTGAATTTCAAAGATCAGAAAGAAGAATGTGAACTATCTCAGTAGTATTTTAAATATTAATTACATTTTAAGTGATAATTTTTATATATTGCATATGTATTTAAATTAACTATATTATTAAAAATAATTTTACTTGTTACCTTTAAAAATATGGCTAGGAGGGCTTCCCTTGTGGCTCAGTGATAAAGAATCCACCTACCAATGCAGGAGACACTGGTCTGATACCTGGTCCAGGAAGATCCCACATTGTGCATAGCAATGAAGCCCATGAACCACAACTATTGAGCTTGTGCTCTAGAGCCTGGGAGCTGCAACTCCTGAAGGCTGCCTATCCTAAAGCCCACGCACCACCACTAGAGAATAGCCTCCGCTCACCACAACTAGTGGAAAGTTCGTGCACAGCCAAATATATATATATATATATATATTATATATGGCTAGTAGAATATTTAAAGTTACTTGTATGGTTCACATTATTTTTCTAACAAGCAGTGCTTTCCAAATTTTTCTGATTAAGTGTCTTCAGAGGACATGTGTCTCAAGGATTGATATTTCTTTATAACTTGTCAGATGTGGAGTTGGTAACCACAACAAAAAAAATAAATTAAAAAAAAGCTTAATTCATAATTTTTAGGTCATATATCTAATCCAAGTGGACTCAATTTCTCCAAATGTAAACAGGTAAAAAATAGAAAAAAGCATCTGGGATATAAAAAAGCAAAAGGATATTGATACTGGAAGAACCTCCAGAAGATCCCTGATTCTGCTCAGGGATTATTTATACATACTGAAGGGCTTGTCTGTCATTATCTCCCCCCTCAGGCAGAAGTAACCCTGCTAGGCTCCACATCCCGGCAGTTTGGAAAGACTCTGCTATCTAGGTTCTTCTAGTTGAAGACAAATAGCAGTGAGGCAGAGATAATTGTTTACCATGCACAAAACTCTACCAAGAAGTTGGGTGAAAACTGGGAAGTTTGACTCCATTATCCAATTATTTCCAAATATTCAAGTTTGGCAGTGTAGAGATTGGGTTTTAAAATTTCCTTCCAGATGAGTGATGTTGTGTGTATCCATCAAGATGCAGTCAGGAAAGAGAATCTCCAGAGTAATTTAAGCCTCAAAAAGTTAATATAAAAATTAGTAACTACTGGGACTTCCCTCGTGGTCCAGTAGATAGGACTCCACGCTCCCAATGCAAGGAGCCTGGGTTTGATCCCTGGTCAACCCTCTCCAGTATTCTTGCCTGGAGAATCCCATGGACAGAGGAGCCTGGTGGGCTATGCAGCCCATGGGGTTGCATAGAGTCAAACATGACTGAGCGACTAAACACCACCAGCACCGGGGAACTAGGTCCCACATGCGGCAACTGAGAGTTCTCATGCTGCAACTAAAGACTGGAGATCCTGTGTGTTGCAACTAAGACCAGGTGCAGTCAAATAAACAAATATTTTTTAAAAAACTGACATTTATTCAAGAAAATATTAACTGTAACAGGGTTGTTTAGAAATAAGTAAAAGTGAACTCTAGGATATAGGAATGGCAGACATAAGGCACAGCTCTCACACCCAGGACTGAGATAGAAGCCCTAGAAAGATCACTTGTCCCCCACTGCCCTCTCCTTCCACCCTCCCCCAAGCTGAGATCCGGACATACTTGGAGAATGGACCACTGGATGCGGCTAGAGCCCACTAGCCTGAAGTGCAGTAACCGCATCTGTGGAATTTGGGGTAAATCCGTTCTCTAAAATGCAGGGAACGTTGCACAGGAGGTGGAGTCTCTGAAGGCACTTCATATGAAGTCACCTGGTGCTGGGGAAGCTGCTGGATGGCCGGGGTGGGGGGGGGGGGTGGCGGGGTCCTGCCGGCTGGCCATGCACAGAAGGAACTGGGCGCTTGAGAAGCCACCTGTGCTTCAGCAGCTGGCTGCTCGCAAAGCTGCCAGTACACCCAGAGCCTGGCACTGAAGAAGCTGCCCACTGCAGAAACTGGTGCTGGGAAAGCCGCATGCACTCTGAGAGCCTGGTGCTGGAGCCAGTGTCCGCATCACAGGAGCTGGCTCCTGGGGAAACACTGTGTGCTGCAGAAACAGGACAAGGAGAGCGTGCTGGTGTCTCAGGAGGCTGCCGAGCCAGAAGCCCAGAACCAGGAAGGAAGCCCTCTTCCTACTGCAGCGTCTCTCCAGCGCTCTCACCTGACAAAGCTGAACACTGTGACAGCCGGTGAAGGACACATATTTAAAGGGCCCAGATCTATTTTTTGCAGAGCAGACAATGAAGGATCAATCTGGAGCTGAGAGGCAATAAATTGACAGCTGGGACATTACAGAAGAATGGTTTTTAAACTCTAGCATACTTAAACAATACCTAGAGAGTACTTGTGAAAACTTCAGCATTCTGGGAAACCTCATCCTCGATTAGTGGGTCTAAGTTTGACTCTGAGGTTTGTAGTTTGCATAGGCATTCTATAATTTAATGGGTGATCTGCTACCATCAGTATTCCCTTGGATTATGGCAGTAATCTCTTAACTGGTGGCCCTGGTATCTATTTTTTGCACAGCAGCCGAGTGTGATATATAAGTTAGAATGTAAATTGCAATTGAAACATAAGTTAGAATATGTCACTCAGTTTCTTAAATTCCTCCAGTGGGTCCCCATCTCACTACAGCAAAAGCTCAAATCCCTACAAAGAAAGGCTTGAATTATTTGGGCCCTACTACCTCTTTCCATGAAATTAAAAGATGCTTACTCCTTGGAAGAAAAGTTATGACCAACCTAGATAGCATATTCAAAAGCAGAGACATTACTTTGCCAACTAAGGTCCATCTAGTCAAGGCTATGGTTTTTCCTGTGGTCATGTATGGATGTGAGAGTTGGACTGTGAAGAAGGCTGAGCGCCAAAGAATTGAGGCTTTTGAACTGCGGTGTTGGAGAAGACTCTTGAGAGTCCCTTGGACTGCAAGGAGATCCACCCAGTCCATTCTGAAGGAGATCAGCCTTGGGATTTCTTTGGAAGGAATGGTGCTAAAGCTGAAACTCCAGTACTTTGGCCACCTCATTCGAAGAGTTGACTCATTGGAAAAGACTCTGATGCTGGGAGGGATTGGGGGCAGGAGGAGAAGGGGACGACAGAGGATGAGATGGCTGGATGGCATCACGGACTTGATGGACATGAGTCTGAGTGAACTGCGGGAGTTGGTGATGGACAGGGAGGCCTGGCATGCTGCGATTCATGGGGTCGCAAAGAGTCAGACATGACTGAGCGACTGAACTGAACTGAACCTCTTTCCTGTTACTCACTCCCTTGTTCACTTTACCTGGCCTGCACTGGCCTTTCTATTGGGCTTTGAACATCTCAGGGATTTCCCTCCCAATGCAAGGGGCCTGGGTTTGATCCCTAGTCAGGGAACTAGATCCTGCAAGCTGCAACTAAGAGTTTGAAATGCTGCAGCTAAAGATCCTCCACGCTGCAAAGAAGATGGAAGATCTAGCATGCTATAACTAAGACAAAGCACAGTCAAATAAATAAATAATATTTAAAAAGAAAAAAAAAGAACATCCCAGGCCCACCCCAGCCTCAGAACTTGTGCTACTGTTTTTCCTTTTCTCTAGTGGGCTCTCCTCCCAGATTTCTGCAACTCACACCGTCACTGTCTTCTGGTCTTTGTTCAAATGACACTTTTCGACACACTCTTTCCTGACCCTCCCCACTTCCCATTGCAAATTACAACCCTCTTTCCACCCCTTCATCCAGGGTGCCCCTTTCCTCCTTCCCTGTTGGTTTTTCTCCATAGCACTTGGCACCGTCTAACTAATTATATTTCCACTTATTTAGTTTGTTTTCAGTCTTGTCCCAATGGAAGGTAAACTCCATGAGAAAAATGATTTGTATCTGCTTTATTCACTGCTATGCTCTCCAGGGCCTGGAACGACACCTTGGACAAAATGAATATTTTGTGATTATTTGTTGAACGAATCAATGCAGAGTACACTTTGAAAAACTTCTTTGTAGAGCATAGAGACTGTGAAGTTGTTGTACTAATGGGCAGCCAAGGTCCGCAGCAGTTCTCAAACATTTCAAAAGCTTCACATTTGCAAACACTAACCTGGACCTTTTAAAGGAGCTGCCCTTTATGGAAAAGAGCCTTCTAGAGCAGTGTGGATGCAATGGATAATGAGAGCACTCCTGCACCTCTTCAGGCGGCTGGAAAAGCAGCCCAGTTCATTGAAAGAGCATGTGGAGTTTCAGAGAGAGAAAACTGTAATTATTTTAAATGATGAGAAAGGTCTATATTCTTAGTCATGTTGCTTCTGAGAAGTTTCTGGAAGCCTCTGGATTGAGAAGACAAGGCTCCAGAAACTAATAGAGCAGGCCTGTCTGGGGCTTTCCCAGGGCCAACTTTTCTTGTTCTTAGAGGAAGGAAGCATCCCTATGATCGGCACTTCCTTCAGGCTCTGGAAATTGTCCTCCGGATCAAACCTCTCCTGTCCACTCTTAACACTGAAGGACTGAGTGAATTCCAAGTGTGGCCTTGCTGAGTGAGTCATATCCCAATTTCACATGATCTGTACCTTATATAGTCAAGGACAGTAACAAGCTTGTAGATGAATTATATAAGAAGATGGCAAAGGAAGACCAAGAAGTAGATCTGGAGAGTCAAGCTGGACTCTGCAAAATGGGTTAGATGCAAAAACATAGGCTTGACACATACTATATACATGTAATTGGCAGGCCAGCAGTTTATAAGTCAACCCTAAAGGAAATCAACACTGAATACTCACTGGAAGGACTGATACTGAAGCTCCAATACTTTGGCCACCTGATGCGAAGAGCCGACTGATTGGAAAAGACCCTGATCCTGGGAAAGACTGAGGGCAGGAGAAGAAGGGAGTGACAGAGGATGAGATGGTTTGGATGGCATCACCGACTCAATGGACAAGAGTTTGAGCAAGCTCTGGTAGATGGTGAAGGATGGGGAACACTGGCGTGCTGCAGTCCATGGGGTTGCAAAGAGTCAGACACAACTTAGTGACCGAACAACAAAGATGTGTTTTTAAGATGGAATTTGACAGAAAAGGACCAGCTTGTTATTGTCAGAAGACGGTGAAAAAAAGGAGACAATTCAAGTTAATTCAGAGTTGTTGGGATTAGTAATTGCTTGGAGTCCAAGCAATTTAGTCCTATTATGACTGCTTCTAACATTAATGCTTGCTAACAAGGCATCAGTGACATACATGTTGTAATACTCTGCTGTTGTGATGAGTCCTCTCCTGGGAATAGGCATGATCACCTGAAAATATTCTGCATTGTAAGTGCTTGAAAGGCTAGAAAATATATTCCTTCTTCCAAGAGCTGCCAACTCATCACAGTTCGCAAGGTACATTGGGTCCTGAGACAGTCAAATAGGAAACTCACCACCAGTCATCATAAGCTTTTCACTTAGGGACTCTCCTGGTGGTCCAGTGGCTAAGAATCTGCCTGGCTCATGCAACAGACACAGTTTGATCCCTGGTCTGGGAAGATTCCACATGCCTTGGAACAACCAAACCTTTGTTCCACCCCTCTTGAAGCCCTTGTGCCCTAAAGCCTGTGCTCTGCAACAAGAGAAGCCCCCGCAATGAGAGGCCCATGCACCGCAACCGGAGCGTAGCCCCCAGAGAAAACTTGCCAAAACCAGAGAAAGCCCTCATGCAGCAATAAAGACCCAGAGCAGCTGAAGATAGAAGAAAATTAAAAAAAAATAAGAAGTATCACTTGCTCATCATTTTGTCACCAATATTTCAAAGATGAGAGTGAGAGGAGCCAAATTAGACGAGTAAGAATGGTTTAAAGAAGTTAATTGACCCGCTGGTGTCACTAAGAACCATGAGACAAGAAGGATGGAAGGGCGTAGGCTCACGGCCTCCCCCACCCTATGCTCTTTACCGTAATCTCTTGGTGTATTTCACTTGCTTGTACAGGTAATATATGTGCTCTCCATATGGCTAAATCCAATGGCCAACTGTCAGTCCATATCTTACTCTTCCAGGAGCAGCTGACAGCGTTGCTCACTCTCATCAACTTGCAAAGTTTTCCTCACCAGCCTGGTTACCCTTCTCTTCTGGTGATTTATTTGTTTATTTCACTGGCTCTCCCCTCCCAGTCTTCTTTGCTGTTCCCTCTTCGCCTCTGTGAGGTCTTCCAACTGGAAGGAAGGTCCAAGGATTTAGCCTTCAGATCTTATCCCTGATGTAGAAAGTTCTTCTCCCAAGTAATCTGAGAGCTTGCTTCCTCACTTCTTTCAAAGTCTCTGCTCAAATGTTACATTATCTGCAAAGCCTTCCCTGGCCACCCTAACAAAATAGCCATCTGTTTTAGCCAGGTTGTTCTATGCAAGTCAGAAATAATTACAAGTAATTATAATGCAGTCTACATCAAGATGCTTCCCACCACTCCCTGCCCGTCACTGTGGTTCCCTCTCATACCACTCAGTTCCCTCTTTGTACTGGTTTGTCTCACTACCTGACATCGTGTGTATTTGCTTGTTAATTTACTGTCTGTCTCCCTAAACTGAAATACAAGCTCCACAAGAGTAACTTTGTCCCTGTGTGTGCTGTTTTCCGGTTGCCCAGAGTATCATCTGGCACAAAGTAAGTGTCCAATGAGTATCTGTTGAGTAAATGAATATACAAATAAAAAGCAGTTAGAAGTGGCCTAGGACACGCATAAAGGATGGCACTACTAGAGACTGAATGCTTGTGTTCCTCTAAAATGTGTACGATGAAGCCTAGCTCCCAGTGATCACATTGGTATTTGGAAGCTGGGCCTCTGGGAGTTGAGTAGGTCATGAGGGCAGAGACTTCATGGTGGCTTAGTGCTCCTTCCTAAAGAGTCCCCAGAAGGCTCCCCAGTGCTTTGTCCATGTGAGGACACAGGGAGAAGATGGCCATCTATGAACCAGGAAGTGGGTTCTCACCAGACCTTGAATCTGCTGGTGTCTTGCTCTTCCCAACCTCCAGAACTGCGAGAAAGAACGTTCTATTATTTCTAAGCCTCTCAGCCTATGGTACTCTGTTATCACAGCCTGAGAGGACAGAAGCAGACACTGAGAATTTAGGAAGATTAGTAGGAGATGGATGCCTTCAAGAAGACAAGTTTATGAGGGAGGTGATAGCATACCACTCCTTGCAGAACTGCAGTCAGAAGCAGGGGTCAGAGGACTTCCTGTGCAAGGCCTTTTGGACCTGTGTTTAACTCTTTCCATCGCTATGATCTGGACTATCATCATCATCACTATAAGCTGGACTGCAAGGAGATCCAGCTGGTAAACCCTAAAGGAGATCAGTCCTGAACATACATTGGAAGGACTGATGCCGAAGCTGAGACTCAGATACTTTGGGCACCTGATGCAAAGAACTGACTCATTGGAAAAGACCCTGATGATGGAAAAGATTGAGGGCAGGAGGAGACGGGGACAACAGAGGGTGAGATGGTTGGGTGGCATCACGGACTCGATAGACATGAGTTTGAACAAGCTCTGGGAGTTGGTGATGGACAGGGAAGCCTGGCATGCTGCAGTCCATGGGGTCAAAAAGAGTCGGACATGACTGAGCAACTAAATAGAACTGATCACTACGAGCTGTCTTTGGACACGATATTTAACTTTGCTAAGTCTCAGTTTTTCTCAACAGTAATACAAGGATAATAAACTTTAGGATTCTTACAAAGAAAACTACCTTAAAAAACACTTATCACAGTGCCTGGGCATAGTAAGTGATCAATAAATGTTACAGTTATTTTTGTTGTGAACAATAAAATTTAATTAGGATGTACCCTCAAAAACCAATAATGGCTAAGTCGAGGCTTGGATTTCTAGATGATTTCTATTTTCTTCTTTTGGCTTTTATTTTGTCATTTTTCTACAATGGATAAGCACTATTTACTACATGAAAACAAATGAGAATTATTGCTTTTTAAAAAAGAATTAGACCAATGCAGCTGTGTTTCGCTGGGGTTGGGTCAAGTGGACCAGTTTGAATGGGTTTGATGGTCTCCTCGGGTTCTTATCAGCCTTTTTATCCAGCTATTTCTAAACCTAAAGGCCAGCATATAAGAGGCAATGTTCCGAGGGCGAGCTTGGGAAGCGGCAAGGGTAAGAGATGATGGGAAGAGGCAGAGAGCTTAGCAAATGAAACAGGTCCAGATACGGAAGCGAGGCGCTTCTAAGTCTAGCTTTCCATTTCATGACTTGGGATGAGTGTAACTTTAGGGGCCCCGGGAAAAAAGAAAACCTGGGGAAAAAACTCCACAATCTGAAAACATGTTGTGAGAGAAACTGGATTCAAATATGTTGGAGCTAAAGATTCCCTGGAGGGACACTAGGCAATGGAAACAGAATATGAGCCCTGTGCAACTTTACATTTTCTAGTAGTCACGACACAAAAGAAAAATAGTGACATTAATTTAAATAAGATATTTTATTCAACCCAATGCACATATTCAAAATATTATTTCCATATGTAATCGGTGTACAAAGATTGTTAATGAGATGGTTCACATCCTTCTTTTGTACTAAGCCTTCAGAATTCAGTGTGCATTTTACGTTTGTAGGAAATCTCACCCAACTCAAGCAGGGCACCTTTCACATGCTCGACAGCTGCTGTGGGCAGTGGCCACGGTCCTGGAGAGCACAGCTCTCCAGCACGCCATTGCCACTCCAGGAAGGAACATTCCAGAGGCTCGGCCAAAGCTTTCCTCTTTCTTCTATCTTATCTCTATTTCTTCTTAGAGGTCCTCAGATGTGACTGGCCATTTCCTGCCAGGATCAGTCCCTGATGTTGCCAACCTTTCCCAGAAAAGGAGTGTTTCCTGGAAAAGACAGGCCCTGTTGAGAAATACTGGGGGCAGGCAGTGAGCCATCTTGAGGGCGCCCTGCGTCACTCTGCGTGGTGGAGTCTCCGAGGACATTGGAGGGGACGGCTGTTGGCCAGCACACCTGGGTTTAGAAACCCTCAAACCTAGCAGAAAGCCTGGGTGAGCCAGGCAGGGAGAAGAGGCGGTTGTGGTTTGGCAACCTGGCTGAGAAGGTGCCCTTCACCAGCTTGTCCTGCCTCTCAGTGTGGCTCCCTCCCACCCTTCTCCCACCTAAAGGGGATTCAAGATAAAGAAACCCGTCTATCTTGCCTGGCGGGGTGGCTCAAGTAACACATTTGTCAGTGTTGGAGCTGGGGTTTAAATGGGATGGCTAGTTCATTTGTCACTGGGGGGTATTTATCTGTGTTTGGGAGATTTAATTTTTCCCAATGAAGAACTGTATAAATAGGTCTAATGAGCCTTGAGGGCTCTCATTTGCTTTCAGATCTTCCTGCAAGCTGCCTCTCGCAGTTCTGTGCTGCCCACCACGTGGGGGACGAGGCTTAAGGCCAGCGCCCTCCTCATCCTGCAGGACACTCGTGGCCTTGAGAAGTCCAAGTCTTCCCATTCAAGGGCTTATGTTTGGGATGTTTAGTTAAGATAATTTCTTTCTTTATACTTACGATAATCTGCATAATCTTTTGTTTGAATGGCTGGCAAAGTACCCTCTAGATGAAAGAGAAGGGCAGAGTTAATATCTATGAAGAGAAGAGTAACACTGGGGAGCTGAGTGCTCAGAAGGAAGATCTGCCTGTCCTGGAGGCGGGTCTGCTACCAGCTCTCCCAGTTTCTTTCTTTATTTTCTGTTTATTTTGTAATTGTATTTGTCTATTTATTGGCCATGCTGTGCAGCTTGTGGGATCTTACTTCCCCAACCACAGGTTGAACTCAGCCCATCGAAGTGAAAGCTTTCAGTCCTAACCACTAGACTGTCAGGGAATTCCCTGTTTCTTTGTTTTATTGAGACAGTTTCTAATTCATGGCCAGTGTTAGTCCCAGCAGAAGGTGTGTGTATGTTCATGTTTGAGGGGAGGGAGCAAGGGTAGAGAGAGTGAGGAGAGAGAAGTGAGTCTGTGATACTGAAGGCCTGGGGAGAGAGACAGAAAGGGAAGGGAATGGGGAAATAGGATTTTTTTAAACTGTTATTTTATTTATTTATTTATTTTTTACAAAAAGGAAGATAATGAGGAAAGGAGATGAGATTAAGAAGATGGAGGAAGGGCAAAGTAGGGATTCAGAGAGAATATCAATGATGTCACTGCTGGGAAAGGCTCCCCAAATCATCCTTTTGTTTCATAGCTGGGGAAACATAGGCAAGAGTATTTGCACCATGGAAATAGGCAACTGTATAATTAAAGCACTTTGTTTTTCCTTGACAAGTCAGTCTTTAGACTTTACCAGCACACAGATAGGACTGACCTTGCTCTTTAATTTAGGTATACTCTGATCTGTCTGAATTTTGAGCATATTATTCATTCGTGCAGCAGCTACTTGAGCTAGAGTTTGAGCCTACTTTACATGAGGGCTATGGATAGCGTTGCTAGATAAAATAAAAGACACTAGTTAAATTTGGGGGCTTTCATGATGGCTCAGATAGTCAATAATCTGCTTGCAATGTAGGCACCCCTGGTTCAATCCCTGGGTCAGGAAGATCCCCTGGAGGAGGGCATGGCAATCCACTCCAGTATTCTTGCCTGGAGAATTCCACGGACAGAGGAGCCTGGTGGGCTATAGTCCAGGGGGTCGCAAAGAGTCGGACAGTACTAAGCGACTCACACTTTCACTTTCAGTTAAATTTTAATTTTAGATAAACAGCGAATAACATGTTTTCCTTTAATTAGGTAGTATGCAATATTTGGAATGTGCTTATACTAAAAAAATTAAATTTAGCTGCTGCTGCTGCTGCTGCTAAGTTGCTTCAGTCGTGTCCGATTCTGTGCAACCCCATAGACGGCAGCCCACTGGCTCCTCTGTCTCTGGGATTCTCCAGGCAAGAATACTGGAGTGAGTTGCCATTGCCTTCACCAATGCATGAAAGTGAAAGTGAAGATGCTCAGTCGTGTCTGACTCTTCGCGACCCCATGGACTGCAGCCTACCAGGCTCCTCCATCCATGGGATTTTCCAGGCAAGAGTACTGGAGTGGGGTGCCATTGCCTTCTCCAAAATTTAGCTGAATGTCCTATATTTTTATTTGCTAAATTTGTCAACCTTAGCTTTGGAGAATCCAGATATATAAGATACCATTCCTGCCTTGTTGCTTATGACCTAGTAGAAGTACCAACATTATGAAATTTGAAGTCAGGAGATTAACCTGAGTCTTTTGACACACTGATCCTTGTCTTCACCATTATTACCACTTATCCTTTAAGGATAAATGGTGATGACATTTGTGTGCCTGCATGCTAAGTTGCTTCAGTTGTGTCCGACTCTGCGACCCTATGAACATAGCCTGCCAGGCTCCTCTGTCCATGGGATTTTCCAGGCAAGAATACTGGAGTGGGTTGCCATTTCCTCCTCAGGGGATCTTCCCCATCCAGGGACTGATTCTGCATCTCCTGCAGCTCTTGCATTGCTGACAGATTCTTTACCTCTGAGCCACTGGAGAAGCCCATTTAATGTTTATTGAGCATTTACTATACGCTTCTTTCTACTGTATGCTAGGCATGATTCCAAATTCTGGGAATTCAGCAATAGACAAGCACACACATCTCTATTCTCACAGAGCATCCCTCTGGTTTCAAAAATACAGTAAAGAAGATGAAAATGTAAAAGTCATTGTATATTAGATAGTGATAGTATATCAGACAGCACTGTGGAGACAGATAAACTGGGAAGGGACCTGCTGGAGGTAAGGGAACCAGCCTTTCTAAAACAGTGTTCCAGGCAGAGGGAACGGCAAGCACAAAGGACCTTTACTGGATGCTGGCCATGTGCCAGGCGTGCGCTGAAAGCACTTCGCTTTGGTGATCTCACTAGGTCCAGGCAGTGGCCCTGAGTGGCAGGTATTATCATTCCCCTTTTACGTAGGAATAAACTGAAGACTTTTTGGAGAGGTTAAATCTCTTTGCATAAGGTTACCCAGCTACTCAGTGGTGGAGCCTGCATCTTACTCAGGACTGGTTAGTAACCCCTGGGATTTTCCTTCCCAGTGAGAACAAGTTTTAAAAGAGCACTTCTGAATCCTCTCCACCCGCAACCTGCTCTGGCTCTGGGGAGGGCCAGGGAGTGAGGTTTGGGGGGGAAAGTGTGGTGGGGTGGTTCTGGAGCAGCTCTGCATCTTCCCAGATGGGGCCGAGGGCTGCTGCCCATAGTCCCTGAAGTGAGTGGGCAGAGGACCATAGGACCCACCCTCCTTCTACGCTGTGGGCCTTGGTGCCACACGGCCACGGCACAAGGGCACGAGGTGTCCTCTCTGCAGTCTGTCCCACGTGCCCGGCCCCCCACCAAGAGGGGCAGAGGAGCCCTTCGCACGCCTCCTCAGGGCCTGTGTCTGGGGTGGGGGGCTTCCCGCAGGATGGCAAGGGTGGCACCTCGCCTCCCGCGTGGCTGGCTCAGCACGCTTCTCTCTGCCCAGGAAGCGCCTTGGCCGGCCTCTGGAGCCTTCTCCCAGTCGGCGGGGGGCTGGCAGACACCCCGAGGGCCAGCAGAGGCTGACCTTGCACCTAAAAAGAATATATTGTTTTCCAACACGGCTTCCTATTCCTGCCAGATAAAGCAGCACGTTAACAATGCGTCCAGGTTGTAAAATGTTGGCCAAGGTTTCTTTTTTAGCAGCGAACTTTTTGTCAAGAGATTGGCATTTTCCTCCCCATTCACGCCCCGGCTGGTTCTGCTTTCAGGGCTGGGCGCTGGCCCCCGGGTACCCAGAGACACACACACACTCAGCCCGGCTCAGCCTTGCAGCGTTGATAACATTGTTATTATTAGATGTGGCCTCTGGAATCCCGGAGGTCATTCCCAAACAACAGCCTTTCTGGTGCAATGAAAAGCAGCTCCGGTTATCACGGTGGGGGCCTGGATCCATTACCTCCTGGGCCCGCGGGTGCAGACGGCTCCTGTACAAACTGCCCGGAAAAGTTATCCCCGGAACTGGGCTGGAACCTGTGCCTGGGACAAGGCACCTGCCCCTCCTCCTCCCTGGTCCTGGCGCCCTTCGCATCCCACCTCCTGCAGAGCTCGGAGGATCCCCCAACTTGGACCAGGCCTGACACCGGGTTCATTTGCCTTGAGCTGAGCCGGCTGATTCCCTGACTCCCAGCTTATATTTCGTGCCATCTTCGGTGCTCTCAAATGTCCCCTCTTTCATCCACATGCACCCCTGAGCACTGACTGCAAAAATGCACCGCCTCCTTCCTGTTGGTCAGTTTTCTTCCTCCTGACCCTCTAAGAACCTGTGCGTGTGATTACAGCTAAATGCCCTTGTGCCTTCCCAGTCGGGATGTAAATGGAATCTCCTGGTGCCCACCTTTCCTCTCAAGTGCCCAATAATACCAAACTGTGACATCCTTGTGGGCAAAAAATTGTCTCTTTTACCCCCATTGAGGTATGAAATATTTGCAGCCTACTGCGTAAAGTACACTAATCTTAAGTATGTATACGTACACATTGAGTACAGGTCAGTATGTTTGTTTCATCTGTGTGTGTGTGTGTGTGTCTATATGTACATATATTTGTCTGTGATATATATATATATCTCCAGGTCAAGGCAAGAGACCTGGGTTTGACGCCTGGGTCAGGAAGATGCCATGGAGTAGGAAATTTCAACCCACTCCAGTATTCTTGCCTGGGAAAGTCCCTGGACAGAGGAGCCTGGCAGGCTACAGTCCATGGGGTCTCAGAGTCGGACACGACAGAGTGACTTGAGCACACACACACACAATACCAGGTCAAGATGCAGTGTTTCCAGTTTCTTCATACCTCTCTTCAGCCCATGCCCTTCCCCTACTGTTTTGATATCTAAGAGATGTCTTAAATATCTTTTCATCCCACCTAGCAAATGTTTGATGAACATATTTTTTTCAAGTAAAACATATTATGCTTTGTACCCGGTGAACACTGTAGAGTGCTGTACTCCTTTGCCTGCCTGAGATGGGCCCTTGGCTCTTAACGGGTTAATCAAGTAAGCCTGAGGTTGTATTTTAGTAGCTTTGCTCAGTGCTGGATTTAAACACAGTGGAAACCAAGTTAAGGGCAGTGCTGTTCTGTATATCAGTATGCCCACTGAGCCAAGGAGACCCATTTATTTTTAATTGAATTAAATCGCTCACAAAATGAAAGTAGCATACTTTCATTAATATTTAATTACATACAGTGTTAAATAATGATCACAAAGAAAACTTTGCAGCTTTTTTTGTCTCTGCTTTTTTTGAAATTACTTTGTTAAACAAGATACTCTTATTAGCTGTTTTATGCTTGGAATTTTAAGGGCCTTGCTCTTAAACCACTCCAGAAGTACTTAATTGGCAGGACTCAGCTGAGTGAGGTGGTAGCTTGGCTGTGATGCTGGCCACTGTGTATGTGTGTATGTGTGTGTGCAAATATATATACTCTAACTTCAGTCACTTGGCCTCAGAGAGATATTTGTGGGGGCAATCAGGGTCTCCAGAAAAGAAATAAAAGTCCACTTTCTGGATATCTTGAGGTCAACCCACCATGCCTACTCCTTCAAAAAATTCTGCATATAAAGTCAGCCCTCTGTATCTATATTCTCACTGGTGGCTCAGACAGTAAATCATCTGCCTACAGTTTGGGAGACCCAGGTTTGATCCCTGGGTTGGGAAGATCCCCTGGAGAAGGAAATGGCAACCCACTCCAGTATTCTTGCCTGGAGAGTCCCATGGACGGAGGAGTGTGGTAGGCTACAGTCCATGGGGTCGAAAACAGCTGGACATGACTAAGCAACTTCACTTTCTTTTTCTTTCTTTTCTGTATCTATGGATTCTGTCTCTGCGATTACACGGGGCAGATGGTACTCTACCATTTTATATAAGGGACTTGAGCATTTGTGGATTTCGGTATCTGAGGGGGCTCCTAGAACCAATCCCTTGGAGATATGGATGGATGACTGTACTGAGAAAAGACATTACATTTTGCAGGAGGTCATCCCAAAGGAAAAAGAATTCTACTTTGCATGACTACTCATTTCTGTATTTTATTAGATAGTTCTCACATCATAGAGCAGTGATTCTCAAACTTCTGACCACTTAAGAAGCCCTGAGGTGCTTGTTAATGGATTCCTTGGCCCTAGAACTTCCCTTGTGGCTCAGATGGTAAAGAATCAGCCTGCAATGCGGGAGACCTAGGTTCGATCCCTGGGTTGGGCAGATTCCCTGGAGAAGGGAAAGAATACCCACTCCAGTATTCTGGCCTGGAGAATTCCATGGACTATATAGTCCATGGAATTCCCAAGGAGCTGGACATGACTGGGCAATCTTCACTTCACTGACCCTAGAACAGAAATTGTAACTCATAGGGGACAGGGAATCTGCATTTTCTGCAAATATCCAAAGTGTTGATTCTGACAAAGGGGATTAGAAGAGCATACTGTGAGAAATATGAAAGTATAGAACAGAGTCAAAGAGACTATTTAGATTTTTTTAGCAATGGAACTGTTTTTCAGACTAAGTCTTATATAGATCCTCAATAGGTAACTAGAGATCTCTTCAAGAAAATTAGAGATACCAAGGGAACTTTTCATGCAAAGATGGGCACAATTAAGATATGGACCTAACAGAAGCAGAAGCTATTAAGAAGAGGTGGCAAGAATACACAGAAGAACTATACAAGAAAGATCTTCATGACCCAGATAATCACGATGGTGTGATCACTCACCTAGAACCAGACATCCTGGAATGTGAAGTCAAGTGGGCCTTAGGAACCGTCACTACAAAAAAAGCTACTGGAGGTGAAGGAATTCCACTTGAGCGATTTCAAATCCTAAAAGATGATGCTGTTAAAGTGCTGCACTCAATATGCCCGCAAATTTGGAAAACTCATCAGTGGCCACAGGACTGGAAAAGGTCAGTTTTCATTTCAATCCCAAAGAAAGGCAATGCAAAGAATTCTCAAACTACTGCACAATTACACTCATCTTACACGCTAGTGAAGTAATGCTCAAAATTCTCTAATCGAGGCTTCAGCAATACATGATCTGCGAACTTCCAGATGTTCAAGCTGGATTTAGAAAAGGCAGAGGAACCAGAGATCAAATTGCCAACATCCATTGGATCATCGAGAAAGCAAGAGTTCCAGAAAAACATATACCTCGGCTTTATTGACTATGCCAAAGCCTTGGACTGTGTGGATCACAACAAACTGTGGAAAATTCTGAAAGAGATGGGAATACCAGACCACCTGACCTGGCTCCTGAGGAATCTGTATTCAGGTCAAGAAGCCACAGTTAGAACTGGACATGGAACGACAGACTGGTTACAAATCGGGAAAGGATTACGTCAAGGCTGTATATTGTCACCCTGCTTATTTAACTATATGCAGAGTACATCATGAGAAATGCTGGGCTGGATGAGGCTGGAATCAAGATTGCTGGGAGAAATACCAATAACTTCAGATATGCAGATGACACCACCCTATGGCAGAAAGAAAAGAAGAACTAAAGAGCCTCTTAATGAAAGTGAAAGAGGAGAGTGAAAAAGCTGGCTTAAAACTCAACATTCAGAAAACTAAAATCATGGCATCATTTTATGGCAAATAGATGGGGAAACAGTGGAAACAGTGGGTGACTTTATTTTAGGGGGATTCCAAACTCACTGCAGATGGTGACTGTAGCCGTGAAATTAAAAGATGCTTGCTCCTTGGAAGAAAAGTTATGACCAACCTAGTCGGATACGACTGAGTGGCTTCGCTTTCACTTTTCACTTTCATGCATTGGAGAAGGAAACGGCAACACACTCCAGTTTTCTTGCCTGGAGAATCCCAGGGACGGGGGAGCCTGGTGGGCTGCCATCTGTGGGGTCACACAGAGTCAGACACGACTGAAGCGACTTAGCAGCAGCAGCAGCATCAGACAGCATATTAAAAAGCAGAGACATTACTTTGTCAACACAGGTCTGTCTAGTCCAGGCTATGGTTTTTCCAGTAGTCATGTATGGATGTGAGAGTTGGACTATAAAGAAAGCTGAGTGCCACAGAATTGCTGCTTTTGAACTGTAGTGTTGGAGAAGACTCATGAGAGTCCCTTGGACTACAAAGAGATTCAACCAGTCCATCCTAAAGGAAATGAGTCCTGAATATTCATTGGAAGGACTGATCTGAAGCTGAACCTCCAATACTATGGCCACCTAACGCAAAGGACTGACTCTTTGAAAAGACCCTGATGCTGGGAAAGATTGAAAGGGGGAGGAGAAGGGGACGACAGAGGATGAGATGGTTGGATGGCATCACCGACTCAATGGACATGAGTTTGAGTAAGCTCCAGGAGCTGGTGATAGACAGGGAGGCCTGGTGTGCTGCAGTCCATGGGGTCGAAAAGCACTGGACACGACTGAGTGACTGAACTGAACTGAACAATAGGTAAAATAAAATGATTATCACTAGGATTAAAGTGATGGCGGGGTCCCTTGTCTTTCCTTTTCCCTTTCATTTCCCCTTAGCTCTTTTCCTGGGGATTGGAGACACAGAGCTATAGCACTTGGAGGGTATAGTTTGGAAACCCGTGAATTAGTCTTAGTCAATAAATTATATGGCTTTTGACTAGTTAGGTAAATTCATAATACCATGCAGGAGTTTGTAAGATGTGTCCAAAGATGAAATAACTTCCCAGAGAAGTAGCGCAGAATAATCGGTCAGGAGAGGAGTCTAGGCTGTCGTGACTACTATAGCGTCTCCTTTCTTTCTTCATTCATTCAGTGAAGGTTGGCTGGATGATCATTCTGCAGTGGACACCAGCGTCGGCGCTAGGCATATGCTGTGGGCAAAATAGACCAGGTCACCGCTCTCACAGAGTGTGTGCTGCACTGGGGGAACACAGACGGTGGAAGAGAAAGCAAACACATGAGGGTTAGGACGGATGTAAACAGAGTCATGTGGTAGCCAGAGAAGGTCTCTCAGAAGAGAAGATATTTGAGTTGAGACTTTGATGATAACAGGCAAGCCTCCACGGGAAGAGCTGGGGAAATGGATATTTTGTGCAGAATAAGTCCTGACATTGAGGTAGAAATAAAGAAAAAGAGAGAAACGTGGGGTATCTGCAACACAGAAGCCAATGGTGTGAGAGGTAAGCAGATAGTCCGGCGGGGGTTGGGAGTTTAGCTGACATAGAGGCCATTCTAACATTGGATATGTCATCGGATAGTGACTGTAGCTGGTTCTGTTTTCCAAAGATGAGGACGGCAGCGTCTCCTATCCCCCGCTCTATTCTGCAATGTGACTTTGCCTCTTCTTCATCATAAGGTATTTACTTCTCTATCCTCTTGAAATCTGGGTGAGATCTGTGACTGCTTTGATCAATAGAATACAGCAGAAGCAAAGATCTGCCAGTTCTAGGCATAACTCAGTGCTGAGCTGACAGCTTCTGTCTCCTACTTCGTAGCACGCATGCTCTAGGGCAGGCTGTCTTGGAATCTAGCCACCATAATGTGAGAAGCCCAAACCACATGAAAAGACCATGTGCAGGCACTCTGCTTAACAGTGCTAAGGGAACTTCTTTGCCTTTTTGGCTCAAAGCTCAACATTCAGAAAATTAAGATCATGGCATCCAGTCCCATCACTTCATGGCAAATAGATGGGGAAACAGTGGAAACAGTGACAGACTTTTATTTTCTTGGGCTCAAAAATCACTGCACATGGTGACTGTGGCCATGAATTTAAAAGACGCTTACTCCTTGGAAGGAAAGCTATGACCAACCTAGACAGCGTATTCAAAAGCAGAGACATTACTTTGCCAATAAAGGTCCGTCTAGTCAAGGCTATGGTTTTTCTAGTAGTCGTGTATGGATGTGAGAGTTGGACTATAAAGGAAACTGAGCACCAAGAACTGATGCTTTTGAACTGTGGTGTTGGAGAAGATTGACGAGGGTCCCTTAGACTGCAAGGAGATCTAACCAGTCAATTCTAAAGGGAATCAATCCTGAATATTCACTGGAAGGACTGATGCTGAAACTGAAGCTTTGGTGACCTGATGGGAAGAACTGACTCACTGGAAAAGACCCTGATGCTGGGAAAAATTGAAGGCAGGCAGAGAAGCAGATAACAGAGGATGAGATGGTTGGATGGCATCACTGATTTGATGGACATGAGTTTGAGCAAGCTCCGGGAGTTGATGATGGACAGGGAAGCCTGGCGTGCTGCAGTCCATGGGATTGCAGAGTCGGAGACGACTGAGAGACTGAACTGAACTGAACTGGAGCTGAGCTTCTGATCATCAAGCAGCATAGATCCCAACCAGAAGGGGGAGCCATTTTGGATGTTAGTGTGGAGAGAAGTCCTAAGCAAGAACCACCCAGTAGAACTCAATCAGTACTCCCCAACCATGACAGACAGTAACAAGCTGTTGTTTTAAGCCATTATGTTTTGGGATGGATAATTATTCAGGAACAGATAATCAGATCAGTAAACAATGGAAACGGAGATGTCCTGATAACGTATCTGGGATGCATGTTCAGTTCTCTTTGACCCTCTCTTGTGTTGTCATGGACCTCTTTGCAAAGAAATTCTGAACCAATGAGAAGCTAAGGACTGTTTTTAAGATAGCCTTCTTTCAAAGTCTAAGTTGTTTTCACTTTACTGTGATTAACTCTTTGCCCCAAGAATTTTAGAAGTGTTGCCCCAAGAGTGTTAGTAACTTTAGAATTCCAAAATCCTTCTCTTCTTTGAGAGCATGCTCCTCTTATTCTAGGAGCTTGAATATCACAGAGCAAATGAGAATCCGAGTTCAGAAAACTCTCCCAAATGAGGGGGAAAGAGCTGGCTCAGGTCTGGCATGGCCTCCAAATAGGACAGGGTGAACCATCTGAAGGCAACAGAGGAGGAGTGGTCTGGAGCTGTGTGCAGTGGGACCATCGCATGCCCTTCCCCCCACTGAGCACCCACCCTGGCCTCTCTTATTCCTGGGCTGCTTCCCTCGGGGCCAAAAGTGCCGTTGCTGGCAAGGGGTAGAATGCACACTCAGAGGGAACAGAATCAGCTCGAATCTGACCCTCAGGGCTTCTGTTTCAGTGCTTTGGGACCTGACCCCAACCTAGTAGGGTGGACAGCCCTGAGCTGGGGAGAAGCCCCAGCTCACACCTGGCTAAGGCTCTAGCCTCGTTCATCTCCAGCTCCACCTCTCACCAAAGTGATAGCTGCCTGCCTACCTTGGGGAAGGAGGTGATCCATACTTGCTCCAGATCCAGCTTTACCAGCAGAACCACTGCACGTTCACAGACTGCACAGGGATGCTCCCATACAAGGAACTGCCTTCAAGACCAGGAGAGGTTACTTTCTCACCTAAGTACACAGAGACAGATAAAGCTAAACAAAATGAGAAGACAGAGGAATTTGTTCCAAATGAAAGAATAAGAAGAAAACCTGAAAATACAACTAATGAAACAGATATAAATAATTTACCAGATAATGCTCAGAGCATTCATAATAGAATGCTAACTGAACTAGAGAGAACAGATGGACACGATATGAATCTTAACAAGGAATTAGAAAATATAAAAAAGAACCAAGTCAGAGTTGAAGAATGTAGTAACTGAGATAAAGAATACATTAGAAGGTGATTTTAGTAGACTAGGTGATGAAGAAGAGTGCATAAGTGATTTGGAAGATAGAATAACGGAAATCACCCAATCAGAACAGCAACAAGAAAAGGAACAATAAAAAGGAGAACAGTTTAATGACTTCTGGGACAACATCAAGCATATCAGCATTTGCATTATAGGGGTCCCAGGAGAGAGAAAGTGGTCAAAAATATATTTGGTAAAATTATGGCTGAAAAATTCCTGAAGCTGAAGAAGGAAACAAATATTCAGATATAGTAAACACAGAAAAATCCCAAACAAAATGAACCCAAAGAGAAAGAGACCTATACCAAGCACATCATAATTAAAACAGCAAAATTCAGAGATAAAGAATTCTAAAGGCAGCAAGAGAAAAATAAAGAGTCATATGAAAGGAACCCCCATAAGGCTATCAGCTGATTTTTCTGCAGAAATTTTGTAGGCAAGAAGGGAGTGGCATGATATATTTAAAGTGCTGAGTGGGAAAACCTACAACCTAGGATACTCTACCCAGCATATTTATCATTCAGAATTGAAGGAGAGATCAAGAACTTCTCAAGTGAGCAAAAGCTAAGAGTTCATCAGTACTAAATTTATCCTAAAAGAAATGCTAAAGAGTCTTCTCTAAGTGGAAAAGAAAAGACTACAAGAAGAAGCAAGAATTTATAGGAGGGACTTCCCTGGTGATCCAGGGTTAAGACTCTGCGCCTCCAATGCAAGGAGTGAGGATTCAGTCCCTGCAGGGAAATTAAATATTTAGTTTTGTTGTCTGCTCTGAGGGCAAGCACATGGGACCTTTGCTGTTACCATTGCAACCTTCGGTTACATTTACTCAAAGGGCATTGCTGGGGGAGAGGTGTTTGGGGTAAAATCAAGCAAAGCTATTTTGGGGTCCATTTGAGGTAGGCAGTGTGAACAGCCTCAAAGAGGAGTTGTCAGGGAGACTAAAAATTCACTAGAAAGCAGCAAATAGGAGCCAGAATGACCAGTGGAAATGGAAGATCTTCAGAAAACTCTGGAAAAATTGGAAGAGACGTGAGATTTCCCTTAAATGGAGAAAGGGTATTTGAGTCAAGCTTAAAGGACCACACAACCTCATTAAGCTGAGGGTTTGGGATAAGGAAGGTTGCTGAAATATTGTTTCATAAAGAAAATAGAAATACAATTTGGTAAAGCACTCAGAGGCAAGTAGAGGAATCAGAAAGAATAATTCAAAGCTATCATCAAAGTTTCCTTTGTAGGATTGAAAGACAATAGTAATGACATTGATAGTGATAGTGAGAGAAGGCTTTGGACCAAATTGAATTAGCAATGATGGCAGGATGTTTTAGAGGAGACATCCTGGAGGACTAGAAACTACAGGATCAAAGCTAAGTAAAATCTGGAAATGTAAAATAGGAGCATTAGGTTAGAGGTGATCATGGGAGCAAGGAAAAGGAAAGCTTCAGAAAGATTGATGTGTAATATTCAAAATTAAGAGGTGAGAGAAAGCCAAAGATAGCTGGGAGGAAGCAGGGAGCTAGGAGGAGAGCCAAGAACTTAATATAATGGGAGCCCATGAAGAAGCATCATTCAATAAGTGACTGACCGACAGAACCAAATGAAGCGAAGACACAAGAGAATGAAATAGATAGGGGAAGCCTACTGGATTTCTATTAACATGTGTATAAATATTTCACTTTTGTACACAGACTTCAGGATTCAAACATCATGATCATAATCAAATAATAATGTGCTTGTGACAAATGCCGGGGCTACAGAAATATTTATATTTTAGAGTTACTCCTTAAGACTTTACAATCTGAAGGGTCAGATTTGACCAGTCCAAACACACATACGCAGATCGAACAATTCTGACAGTGTTTGCACAGCACAAGATATATTCAAGTTCTGGCTTATAAATATTCTAAAAGAATATATGATCAAGATAAATTTGAATTTAACAAAAAAAATTGGGGTTGCTCCTTAGAGCTCAGCGTAACCAAATGCCCACTGGAGACAAGGCAAAAAGAACTCAATTGTAGTATCTAAGAGATATATTTTAGAGAGGAACTAGTCTTGATCTCTCTTTCCCCCAAATCTAGCACTTATAAACCTAGTAAATATTGGCAATTTGTATATCTGATGCTGATGCTTTGCATAAAATAACCATTCTTCTGATGATTGGACATTCTTATTGTTCAATATCCTTCACCCCGCCTTTTGTGGAGTTTCTCCCAGGCCACCTGCCTCTCAGGATTTCTAGGACTCCTCTGTCTTTTCCTCTTCTTTCTTCCTTGCTCTTCTACATCCCCCAGTTCCTGTGGATTTTTTTGTTTCTTGCTCACAGTATTCCAGCTGCTTCTCTGTTCCAAGTCTTCACCTTTTACCTGTGGGGCTTAGGAAAGTTGTGCAATCATTAACCAGATAGACTTTCATTTATTTGGAAATAAGGCAAGCAGTTAGTTGCATAGAGCTTATGGAAGCAAGAGACCCAAAATGGAGCACAAATTCCCCTCCATTTTCTACTGTTATAATTCTACTGAGGCTCTGTCTGTAGACGAACTCATTGAGACTGTGTAGTGGTGGACTTGACAACGGGCTTAGGAGGCCTCCAGTTCTTCGAAGTGCAGTTGACAGAGGCCTCTAGCTTCTGTGCTTTGAAATCAACCACCCCATTCACACCAGGGCTGTGCTTCCTATAAGCCTCTCTTGGCCAATGATTGAGTGTGTTAAGAATACTGAGGCAGATTGCACCCTGGGAGACACTGGACCCTTCCAATCGCTGGCCTTTGGTTTGAGGATTTCCTGAAGTCTTGCTGAAACTTCCTGAGATTGCAGGGAAGTCTATCATGCTTCTGGACAATTTCTCCTTCTTTTCTCCTTCCCCTGGGCTCAGGCTTGCCTGGCAGCTCCAGCTTTCCCTTGTTCCGTCACCATCTTCTTTTTCTTTCTTTCTTTTCTTGTTTTACATTTGTCTGGTGGCACAACTAAATGCTCTTAGTCACAGCGCTCGAGACCTTGAGCTGTGGTTTGTAGCATCTTAGTTGCAGCGTGTGGGCTCTTAGTTGTGGCATGTGGGATCTCGTTCCCTGACCAGCGATCAAACCCCCTGCCCTGGGAGGCCAGATTCCTAACCACTGGACCACCAGGGAGGTCCCTCCTTTTCTACCACAGAGTTTTCCCCTAATAAAATTCTTATGTATGTCTGCTTCCCAGAGCACTTAGCCTAACATACTCCCCTAGTAGAAGAACAAGGCTTACAGTCACGTGGGGCCTAAGCCTAGACATTCTCACTAGCGTTTGTTTCTGCCCACATAACCTACATCAAAACAGCTGAATGAAAGTGATCTTATTTGCAAAGGGGCTGGTGGTGGCTGCTAAAAAAGCAAATCAGGTGGAGAGTCAATAAAATTTTTATTGAGATGTGATCAGAAAGTCAAACGCTGGGAGACCTTTGCTGAAATTCTACACTTCACTACCCTCACTTGGCATTGTATTTCTCTCTTCTCACATTTCACATAAGAGAAAGGATTGAGTGAACAGACGTTGGTTGGGTAAGGTCTGATTCTCTGATCTCTAACAGATTTATTCAACATTGCCTGCATATTTGTGGGAAAAGATTGACTCGGTATTACTAGGAAATGGTCCTGACTCAGAGTCAGAAAGTTAGGAATATTTGGCTTCCTACAAATGATCTGTAAAACTGAGATAAAATTTTTTACTTATCAGATTGCAAATATTTAAAAGATTGATCTCATCCAGTGTTAGTAAGGGGCTAAGGAAATAGGCTACTTCTTTGTACTTGCTCCCTGGAGAAGGAAATGGCAACCCACTTCTGTATTCTTGCCTGGAGAATCCCAAAGACAGAGGATCCAGGGCGGCTATAGTCCACAGGGTTGCAAAGAGTCAGATATGACTGAGCAGCTAACACTACTACTTATACTTGGAGTACAAACAAGGTGAAAACCTTTTGTAAGGTTAATTTGTCAGGATCTATCAAAATTAAAGATGGACATAATCTATGGTCCAAGAATCCCATTTTGGAATCTTTTCTACAGAAATGTTTTTACACAGAAATGCAACTATATATGAGGATGTTCCTTGCAGTTTATTATATGATTATTATTATTACTGCAATTACAACACAGGAGGTGATCTAAATGGCCACCAAGATGAGGTTGGTTAAAGAAATTATAGTATATCCACTACATGGAATATTATGCGGCCATTAACAGGGTGCAACTAGTACAGAGGGTGCATTTATGTAAATTAGAAAAAAATACCCCTCTCCTCTGGTTAAATAAAGCAGATGCTGGGAAGCACACTTTGGTGAATAGATCACGGGCTAGATTTTAACTCCCATTTTCCCCCTCTGCCAAATGCTCCTTTGCAATGCTGAATCTGAACAACAGTTAACACTGAATGTTAAAAATAATGAAGCAATGTTTTACATGATAACATGAAAAATTCTCTATAATACTATAACCTCCTCCCCTACAAGAAAGGAAAAAAAAATATATATATATATATATAAGAAGTTGGCAAAAATATTGCTTATTTCTGCATAATGAATTTCCTCCAATCTTAGTGTCTTAAAGAAGAAAATATTTATTATCTTACAGTTTCTGTGGGTCAGGATTCCTCGTACAGCTTAACTGGGCCCTCTGGTTCAGGACCTCTAAAGGCTGCTGTCCAGGTGTTGGCCAGGGCTGCAGTCATTTTAAGGTTCAACTGAGAAAGGATCAGCTTCCAAGTTGATGTGGGTTGGTGGCACGATTGAGTTCCTTGTCTGCTGTTGCATGGAGGGCCTCAGATCCTCAACAGCTGTTGGCTGGAGACCACCCTTAGTTGCCAGATGAACCTCTCCTTAAGGCAACTTGAAACATGGCAGCCGACTTTCCTTAGAGTGGACAAGTGAGTCGAGCCACAGAGAGTGTGAGCAAGATGGACATCGCAGACTTTCCAGCTGAATTTCAGAAGCGCCATCCATCACTTTTGCAGAATTCTATACTTTAGAAACAAGTCACTAGCTTCCGCCCACACACAACTGGGAGGGGATCACGCAAGACCTTGAATAGCAGGAGTTTGGGTGCATTTGGAAACATTTTAGAATTTGTATACCACAGAATATGCATTGAACTGTAAATATGTAAATAGTTAACTCCAAGGCAGGAAATGGGAGACAATTCTGCTTTTTAAAATATTACTCCAAACAAGGGAAAGTTGTAAGAATATTCCAAGGACCTCCCATACGCAATCTGGGGTTTGCCCAGATTAATCAATTGTTTCCATTTTGCTCCCTTGCTTTATCACTCTTTCTCTCTATGTTCATCTATGTATGCACAGTGTCTTTTCTTTCTGAACCATTGAAAAGTTAAGTCAGAAATATAAAGTCCCTTTACCTCTTAATACTTCAGTGTTATTTTCTAAGGACTGAGATATTTCTTATATAACCATAGGAAAATGTTAAAATGAATCAGAAAATTAAACATTAAAACTATACTATTGCAGAATCCCTGTTCAGTCTATCAAATTTCTAGGACTTTCTTCATAGCTGTCTTTTAGTGATCGTGACCGTTTGGTCTCATTTATCCTAGAGTAGGTCCTCAGGCTTTCTGTGTCTTTCTTAACCTTGACATTTTTTTTGAAGAGTACAGATCAATTATTTTGTAGAAGATCCTTTAATTTGGATTTGTTTGCTCATAGTTAAATTTAAGTTACATATTTTCTACAAGAATACCACAAAAGTACTATTACCATTAAAAGCACTGTGCTTTTAATAAACATATTATTAAAATTTGCTCCATTTCATTTATTATTATTGAATGACTATTATTTCAATTTGTTGTAATGAAGATGTACTTTTGCATATAAAATGGAATATGGGAAAAAGAGAAACCCTCTTTCTCTATTTTCACCAATTGCACCATGATAAATGATAGAACATGCTTTGGGTGTTTACAATGGACACTGACCATGGGTTTATTTATTCTCACTATCCTTCTGGTCATAGCATTCTCTTGAACGCTCCAAATAAACAGCCAGGCAGGGGTGGCAGTCATCAGTGAAATGAATAAATACCTTGGAAATGAAGTCTTAACACGGGGAATGACCTACTAATCTTTAATGGCTATGACTGTGATGTGGATTTCAGCTGGGGATGCCAGCAAAAATTCGATTCAGGTTCATGCCAACATTACCTGGCCAATGATAACATTAGTTAGAGATTCAGCTAATCTTCAAAGGACAAGGAGAACTTTCTAATTTTAGCACCAGCATTTATTAGCACTTCAAATGAATGGGTGATTACTTTAAAACACCCCTGCTAGAAGAATGATAACCGGACTTAGAGCAGCATTTCTTCACAGCAAGTGGAAGAAAGGAAAGAATGGGGTTGAAGGAGGCGGTAATCCCATTAGAGACTGATTCTGAGAACACGTCTCCTTCGAAGATGTGTTGTTTCTCCGTGATCCTCAAATGTCTCAAATAAAGATATTACTGCCATTTATGCCCTGTTTATGAAGTCAGGCTATGGAACCTTGGCCTTCTGAACACAAATCTCTCAGGTAGATGTAACACGACAGATAAGTGGTGTGACTCTTAGTCTTTGTACATGAGCACATGGTCTTACAAGGAGGACAGATAAACAAAGTCACTTATGCCTCCACACGTGCCTTATGCTCAGTCTTGTCTCACTCTTCATGACCCCACGGACTGTAGCCCACCAGGCTCCTCTGCCCATGCGATTTTCCAGGCAAGAATACTGGAGTGGGTTGCCATTTCCTTCTCCAGGCGATCTTCCCCACCCAGGGATCGAACCATATCTCCTGTGTCTCCTGCACTGCAGGTGGATTCTTTACCCACTGAGCCATCAGGGAAGCCCCAGAAGGGATGCAACTGGGGAGCATTAAACCTCTAGATAGCTTTTTGACTTTACAGTTGGAAGGGGCAGCGGGGTCCTTTCTGGAATATTCCCATGCATTTATTTGAACTTGTGCCCCCTCTTGCACCATTTGCCACACTGATCCAGACCTCAGCCTTGATGCTGCAAACCTCTGCCCATTGGGAGAGCTGGATACTCAGCGTGGCCCGTCTAGCTCTGTCTCACAGTTGTTACTCTCTTTCTCTCTCAAGAACACAGCTCCTAATTTTTTACCTCCGTTGACATAACTTCCCAATATTCTCTTCCCCGACTGGCTTAGGGCTTGGTCTGGAGCCACTCGACTCACTTTCCACCCCCTTGATTCTCATCTTATTATCAGATTTTCTCCCCTTCTCCTGAATGGGAGGCTTGGGGGAAGGGATTGTTTTGGCTGGAATTTGACAAGGCACAGGTGGTTTTACCAGCTGCAAGTTCTTTAGTTCTTGTTGGCTGCCCACCAACTCTTGGTCTTTTCACAGTTCTTTCAGGGGTGGCGGCGGAGGAGGAGGGGCAGGAAGGGACAGTAGGTCCTTGATGTTGTTGTTCCCCATCAGCAGCTGTCTCAGGTTGGCATTGAGTCCAGAGCGGTCCTTCAGGAAGAGTTGTTTTGTTTCCCCCCCGCCCCAGAATTTTTTTTCCCCCTGGAGACTGGAGAGACCTAAAGGGCACAGCCATAAAAATGGCAGCTCACCCTGCATCTTGGTTGTGTCCCTGCAGAGGCCGAGGGCCACAAGCTCTCCCTTGCACATGTCCTGACTGCCATCGTGCCTGGCTTCCGGGCACAGATCACTGTCACTTTCAGCCTCAGAAATCCAGGCTTGGACTCAATTACTCACATCTCCTCTGCCTGGCTGGTTGGAGTCCAATGACACCAGCATCATCTCCCAAAATAGACGAAAATAACCCTCAGCTCCGTTGCTCACATGCCTCTTTTTGAGGAAAGAAAAAAGGAACTTAAAACTTAAAAGCATTTTCCCTTCCTCCTTTTCCTTTCCAAGCATCTTTTTGATAGCAACAATAAAACACTTGAATGTGCCGGTTGACCTCGGTGCCACCCCTGTTCACTGTTCTCTTCTCAGCCTTTTTTATTTTGAAAACATCCATTGACCCCTTTCCTTAGTAAGGTTTCAGGCCCCTGCTCACGTTTTCTCACTTTCCTTCCCGCGAGGCTCTGCTGAGAAAGCTTGGTTCTACACTGTCCTTGATGTGTGTGGGCACTTGCCTCCCCCATTAAGCTGAGCCCCCGTGAAAGGGGACACTAAAATGGCCCTTTATTGGTTAATTCCTCTCCCTCTTCTTTCCTCTGATCCTTCTGCTTCGTTTCTCCTGCCCTCCTCCTCCTCGATCGCCTCATCCATCAGATAAACACTGCAATCTTCATGTTGGCCTTTGCCAATTAGAACCTAGGACCACCTAGAAAACCCTCCAGGGATGCGGGGCTGAAGTCCAGTGTGGCTGCGGCAGTATCTCCAGGGTCTCTGGCATCTCACCCCCCTGCCCCTTCACAGCTGCACAAAGTGCTAATTCCTCTCCCAGCCCCTGACTAAAGCACCTGATCGTTTCCTGGGACTCTGATCCCCCCTCTCCGACATCACCTCTGTGGTCCCCACATGCTGTCTTCATCTGTTACCTGATGATTCTGTGTCCTTCCCAGTCCCGACTTGGAAAAGGAAGCTCTGGGAGACACATCCCGCTGTGTGTGTGCATGCAGTCGGGCTCTCCCAGCCTAGCTCACTGGTTCCTGCAGAGTAGAAGCCCATTAGCTGTTTAATAAAGCTTTGTTGATATTCCACCTTTTTCTGTTTGCTTTGCACACAGAGCATTACTTTGAAACCCAAATAGCCTGGAAGGAGGTGCGGAAATATATTAAGGTGCAAGTGTGTGGGGGTGTTTGTGGATGGTGGGGCAAGGTTAGCAAAGCTAAAATATCAGTAGTGGGGAAGGAGGCGTGAAGAGGAAAGATGGGGAGTTTTCCTGCTTCCCAGATTTTCCAGGGGAAGGACGCAGTGGTATTGTTACGTTGGTACAGAAGGATTCCCAGAGCCTCTGCGACACCCATCATCAGATAAGTATAAACACACATTCTAAAGCCCAGTATAAATGAGTTTTAGATTACCCGTTGCTTTGAATTTTCCATACCTCTTTTTTTTATCTTCTTCAGCCAGAACAACCAGGAATGGACATTATTTGATTTGGCCAGCACCAGCAATTTTTTTTTTTAAACCATAGCTCTGTTTTATATGTCATTTCAAAGTATCCATCATACTTAGGAGATGCTGCACACACCTGTCAATTGAACAGAGAAAATATGCTTCTTTCCTATTTGTCTCTCTTTGCTAGGACCAGGCAACACTAATCTTCCGCAATATTCTTTTCCCAATAAGAGCTCACATCCAATCTGAATGCTAAATAATGTTGTCACGAGGTTGCATGGGCACTGGTTAAGATCTATGCCCAAACTATAATGAATCTCTCTTCTACATAACTGTGATTGTGGCCAAAATTGGTGAGCAACCCATCCTCAAGGGAGCAGTGGGAGGAGACCAGAATATTGTGTTGGATTCTGTCCTGGACACATCTTCGGCTAGACTCCTGGAGCAGTTTAAATCAAGGGCTGGGCTGAGCAGGCCTGAATGGCTTGCAAATGACAGATTTATGGAGGGAGGCCTAATTAGATCACGGTAATTTGTAGTACGACAGTATCTTTTGCTCAAGATCTCAAAGCAAATGTCTGCCTTGATAGGCGGGCAAAACAAAGACCCACAAATGTCAAGGGAAAGTCTCAATTTCACAAAATAAATCCTTGGACAGCCCGGGATAAGAGTCACACCTCGCATTTGGAAAACATTTACAGTTTTACTCTGCATTCACATAATTTTGCCTCCTTTGAGTGGCCCAAGTTCCTGCTGTGAAAGTTAGAGTGGTGGTCGGTGTTTCTCTCATTTTAGAAAAGGGGAAGATGGAGACACTGACTGGCTGAGTGACCTGCCCAAGATCCGCGCCAGTAGTGGGGCTGATTTTTGGATACCCTGTGTGGAGAAATGAAGTGAAGTGACTTTTAGCAGGAAAAGAAGAAGAAGGTCTTGAGATAATGAGCTTCTGTTTCTAACGACTTAGCAGAAAGGAGCATAGCTGAGGAATACAAGTCCCAGTGAAGATTCATCTAGGTCAAAGGCTTAGAATGGATTGCAAACCTGTTTGGGGAGTAGTTGTCCCCTGGTATCCTTGAAAGATTAGTTCCAGGATCCCTGAGGATACCAAATCTGTGGATGCTCAAAGTCTCTTATGTCAAATGCTGTAGGGCTAGCCCACAGTCTATGCACATGCTTTAAATCATATTTCAGTTCAGTTCAGTTCAGTCGCTCAGTCGTGTCTGACTCTTTGCGACCCCATGAACCGCAGCACGCCAGGCCTCCCTGTCCATCACCAACTCCCGGAGTCCACCCAAACCCATGTCCATCGAGTCAGTGATGCCATCCAACCATCCCATCCTCTGTCGCCCCCTTCTCCTTCTGCCCTCAATCTTTCCCAGCATCAGGGTCTTTTCAAATAAGTCAGCTCTTCGCATCAGGTGGCCAAAGTATTGGAGTTTCAGCTTCAAAATCAGTCCTTCCAGTGAACACACAGGACTGATCTCCTTTAGGAATACCTACTATGATGTAAATACTGTGTAAATCATTGTAGACACAATGTATATAATATATAAATAGTTGCCAGCATGAGAAGTTAGGTTTTGCTTTTTGGAAATTTCTGATTTTTTTTTTCCAAATAATTTTAACCTTCCAGCTGGTGGAATCTGAAGGTGCGGAATCAACAGATGTGGAGTGCCAACTGTATGCAGAAGACTTGAATGTGTCCAACACGGTGTTGCCTTGTCCCCAAGTGTTATTTTGTGTATACAGCCCTGAGGGGACTGTGTGTGGGGGTGGGGGTGGATGTCATTCATTTTATAGCTGCCGACAGAGGGAGGCAGGATCTATAGTGGATGGAATTCCTGAGTGTTCTCCCCCTGACCTCTGCTCCATAGGATCACAGAGAGTGACCTGACTTGCCTGATGAGCTTTGTCCATTCCAGCTGGCCATTCATTCATCTGAATTCACTGGGAATCCATTTCCTCTTGGTCCCTTCCATCTAGGTTAAAGTGATGATGGATTTTGCCTTCAAGGAGTTTATCTTCCAGTAAGAGGGTTAAAACATGTGCCTCTATAATAAGGAGCAAGGGAGAAGGTGATACCTGAAACCGAAAAGGCTTGTCTTGGTCCCTAGTTTCTATGCTGGCTTGTAATGGGCATCACCTAGGTCTTTTGTAAGGGACAGACTGAGTCTTATCCTTTTGGGTTTCCCCAGTAGGACTGCACATGGCCAATGCTCATAAAAATGTACTGACATCTGGATGATGGGTTCCTCTTCCCATGTGGTTCTTTACGATCTTTTACTGAGAATGGTAACTGGCCTACGTCAGTAGTTTTGAGTGTTCATTTTCCTTTCTCATTTCTCTGTCTCTCCATCCTGCCCTCTTTCTGTCTCTCTCTTTGCCTCTCTCACTCACTCACTCTAAATATAAATATTTTGCCATTTGGAGATGGAGCCAATACCCAACATGACTAAAAGCAAATGGCATAATTTGAAGCAACATGGATGGACATAGAGGTGATCATATTAAATGAAGTCAGACAAACATCGTATGATACATGGAATCTTTAAAAAATGATATAAATGAACTTATTTACAAACAGAAATAAACTCAGACATAGAAAACAAAAATGATTATCAGAGGGGCGAGTGGGGTGGGTGATGGAGATAAATTAGGGGTTTGGGATTAACATATACACACACTGCTGCTGCTGCTGCTGCTAAGTCACTTCAGTCATGTCCGACTCTGTGCAACCCCATAGACGGCAGCCCACCAGGCTCCTCCGTCCCTGGGATTCTCCAGGCAAGGACGTTGGAGTGGGTTGCCATATCCTTCTCCAATGCATGAAAGTGAAAAGTGAAAGTGAAGTCGCTCAGTTGTGTCCGACTCTTCGCGACCCCATGGACTGCAGCCTACCAGGCTCCTCCATCCATGGGATTTTCCAGGCAAGAGTACTGGAGTGGGGTGCCATTGCCTTCTACATACACACACTACTATATATAAAATAGATAACCACCAAGGACCTACTATATAGCACAGGGAACTATATGCAATGTCTTGTGATAACATATAATGGAAAAGAATCTGAAAAAGAATATATAGACAGAATCGCTTTCCTGTATACCTGAAACAACCACAATCTTGTAAATTAACTATAATTCAATAAAAAGTGGTTATGCTTTTTTTAAATAAAAGCAAGTGGCAGAATTTTATTTTCTTATATTTGTGTCCCCAGAATATTAGGGCAAATTTTAAATATAGTTTTATACATTTTTAGCAAATCCAAATATCTTCATTCCTAGTGGATAAATGAGAAGAAAAGAGTGAGCTTCTTATTCTCACCAAGGTCACACCACATGGTCCTCAGCCCGGGCTTACCCTGCTGCCTCCTTGGAATTAAACCTGAGTAGGCAGAGAGAGGGTGGAAGGGGACCTGAAGTATCTTGAGACGGTCTCTCCTGACTGTTTCAGCACATGGATTACGACAAAAATCACAAACTGCGGACTTGGCAGATTGTCCCAGAGCAGGAGGGGAATGTGATAGCCTTTTCCAAAGTCAGAGGAGGGATGGGTATTGAATACATCACAACAAATATGTGATATGTCCTGCGAATGATATGAAAAATTAAATACAAAGAAAAGTGAAGATGGAGCTTCTCAAATGACAGAGCTGTGGAGAGGGTGATGGGGGGGTTGTGACGGAATGGGGGATGAGGCAGCAGGGGAAATGGGGGGCAGAGTGCTAAATTTGTGAAAAGAAAAACACTGATGCTATGCATAGTCTGAAAGATGACATGTTTCCCTGGTCCAGATGGCAGTTTTTTTAGAGTTTTACTTGCATTTTCTGACTGAACAGACTTTGCTCGGATCCTGTTATTAATGTTAGAACCCGGGGCTGGGGCTCCTGTTTTCTCGCCAAAGCACACTGACCCTGCTGTTCCGATGCAAGGGGGTTCAGAGGCTCAGAAAGCAGCAGCAGCTTGTGCTTCTGGGAAGTGGAAGGCTGGCTCCCAGGCAGCCTGTCCCGCCACTCCATAAAATGGAAGAACCTTGCCTCCCTGTGTGAATTCTCTTTGTGGTTAGGAAGACAAATACCTCCACTGAGTTGTCTACGAACAGGTGCTGCAGATGGCTGGACCCTGGTTCTTACAGGCTATGGTTGGAAGCGAGGGAAGCTATTTTACTCTTGTTCAGCCCTGCTACGTTGTTAGCTAAGGGTGGGCTCTCAGGAGACAATGAGTTACGTGAAATATAAGTAACGCCGAGGGCAGGAGGAGGGGTTTGCTGCAGACTGCCACGTTAGGTCTCGCTGTGAATCGATGGTGTATTACCTAAAGTTGCTTCTGTGATACAGTCATTGGGCAGCTTCAAAATGGGTCAGGATTCCATTTGCTGGAAGAGAATGGTTGGATACTTTTTCTTAGGGAATCCCAGGCAAGGGGGAATTCCTCAGAATCCTTCCTCATCTTGGAATTTGAATCCAAGGGCTATCTTTCTCAGACCAAAGGACTTCTCTGCGTTGTGCTATGCTTAGTTGCTCAGCCGTGTCTGACTCTTTGAGACTCCGTGGAGCCTGCCAGGCTGCATAGGGATTCTCTGTCCATGGGGATTCTCCAGGCAAGAAGACTGGAGTGGGTTGGCATGCCCTCCTCCAGGGGATCTTCCCGACCCAGGGATTCAACCCAGGTCTCCCGCATTGCAGGCGGGTTCTTTGCTGTCTGAGCCACCAGGGAAGCCCAGAGAGGCAAAAGAAAGAAGGGGACAAATATTACTTTCCAGATTGTTTTGCTCTTCTTAAGATTTCTAGATAATGATGGATGACCAATGCCTTTGTTCAGAGTTATCAGCCTGTTAAAAAATCAGAGGCAAAGCTCCCTTTTGGTTTTAGTTGTCACTGATGTCTATTTATAGTCGTGGCCAAATGTGACCTCATCCTCTAGGTTCTGCAAGCTCAGCAAAGTGAGGCCAGGTTAGCCTGACCACGGGTCTCTGAGGAGCACCCCAGATGCTGTGGTGTGTCTTGTCAGCAGGGCCAAGGTTTTTCTCTTTCTGCTACGCCTCAAATGCCTCACTGCTCAGCACGTCAGAGAACAAGGTGATGGGAGGAGCCATCTTTGAAATCAGAAAGCAAATGGAAGCTCCTGAGTATGTACAAGAGTTCCTGGATTTTCTTTCTTTTCCTTCCCTTCTTCACTCTCTCCCTTTCTTTCTTCCTTCCATCTTCTGCTTTCCTTTTCCTTTCTTCTTTTCTGTTTTGGAAGAACAGAACAGAGGAAAGAGAAGATGGTGAAGCAATGAAAATCTGGGTATGTCCCTGATGGAAGGGTCTTTGTGACACTGAAGTTTTCCTGGGATTCAAGCAGGACCCTGATTGTTTGTCTTCAGCAGACGGCACATCGGTGATAATGGTGGCTCTTGACTTGCGGGGAACTCTGGTGGTAGTGAGCCTGATCTCATCTCACAGTCCATTTTGGGGGGCCCCTAGTTCTTCCAGCCAATAATCACTATGTCCTGCTCCCTCAGAAGTCAGTTTCTATTCATTTCCTGGAGTTTTTCATCCTTAGTTTGAGAAAAACCGACTTGGCCATTAAGCCAGAGTTTTTATCTTTGAAGACCAACTCCATTTCTATGGCATGGTCTACATCATTGAAGTCATGAACATTTTTCCTTCTCTGAATCCGTGAGTCTTCACTAAGCTACTGATGGTTCCAGTGGACCCTCCTTTCCTGTTGCAGTCAATACATACTTTTTATGAATCGTGTGTCTTCCAGTCTACAAGGTCATAGAAATTGTAGAATTCGGTTGAGAAATCCAAGTCAGTTGTTAAAGAAACAGTAGTTCATTCAAGAGTTACGTGTTGATGTGTACAGAGGGGTTTCATAATGAGACCTTGTACACAATGGTTTGCTTAGATATGGTCCCTATCCCCCAGTGAATCAACACAGACTAAAATGTAGGATGCTCGGAGAATCCCATGAAACTTGGGGAAAAACAGCACAGCAATGGGAAGAGCTTTGCAGTGGCTGAGAGGAAGCTAATGATCTTAGCCCCGGACAGACCATACACGTGCTGCCCTCACCTTCTAGCGGCAAAAACCATATTTATACCACATTTGTGCCATCGCAAAGATGTATTCTGTAATGGAAGCAACCTTGATTTCAACAGAAGTGTTTAAACTTTAGTTTTTCTAAGACGAGGATAGCCCCAAATAAATCCGAACAAAATCAAGGACTAAAAAACATGGAGTAAGAAAACAGCAGTACAAATATTCCTTTTCCACTAAGGTCCTCATCAGCTAAAATCCCAAGCAGCTTCTTTGATTTCATTTTTGGTAATTGCAACAGAAAATTGCATCTGGACTGACAATGTGTATGCCGCGCTTCAGCCCAATGTGCTTACAAATTGCCAAGTTATAGCAAAGCCCCAGCAGAAAGGATGGAGAGTTCTCGCAGTAATACTGGCAGCCCATTAAGAGCAGTGCCATTTACTGACACTACATCCTAGGAAAAAGAAATGAACTGGAAACTGTACATCAGGGTGATCAGCAATGTCAACTGGGTTCTGATTTTTCTTCTCACCCCCCTCCAAATAATTTGGCTTTCAAAATTGCATCTGCTGCTCTCTCTTTAGCACATACAAAATATATGCAGCATCTCATTGGAATTCTCCTTCTTTCCCCTTCTCCCTGCCTCCTGGAAATGTGTTCCTTTGGAGATGAATCTGGATATTTAACTGAAGCAGTGGAGATAATATTACAGACAAATTGCAATCACCTGTGGGGTAGGGAGGGAAGACTCTACTCTTGTGGGCTGGAGTAGAATATTTTAGGAAATATTGAATTCCATGCTGGTTTCCATGTCCCAGTCAGAACTCTCTCAGTTCCCTCAGCCCGTCAGTAAATACGTATTTTTAAAAAAAACAAAAACTGATTTCAATATTTACCTGAGTGAGACGTGAATATCCCTTAACTCAATAGAACTGACTTTTGCATATTTCAGTGGGTGGGATTAATATATCTCTATAATTATAAAAGTCTTAGAATTAATTGGAGCTAACAGTATGTGTCAGAATGCTCACCATGTCCATTAAGCATCACCTGTGTAAAGAATTAACATTACAGAATGCTCGGGTCAGAGCACGTTCCTCACTCCTAAAAGGGTGGGAAGATGTTCTGGAACACAGAACTTTCAGGGCTTAATCTTGAGCTTTTGCTAACTTCACTTGAAGAATTAGAAGTCTGATCCTCTTCCTGGCAAATATCCAACAGCAGGATAGACACATTCAAAACACTAAACAGCAATAGCAGTTTTTTGTGTGTATGTGTTGTTTGCTGGTTGGTTGTGTATATGTGGCCATGTCTATATATCTGAGCCAGCTTGAAGAAAAATGCACTGCTTAATCTCAGACAATCACTTGAAACAATTATCAACTAGTTCCTCTGGTGGTTTCTAAAATAGAAGTTGTTTGATGAAGATACACTTCTGTTTCATGCTGTTCCCTATAAGGGGAACAAGGACTGTTTCTCCCTCTATTTCTTGTAATACCTGGCTGATAATGGTTTTTTACTGAAGACAATTTCACTTATTTACACACTGAAAATAATTATACTTAATAATAATAGTTGTCTTCCCTTAATATAGTATTGTTTGTTCTTTTAAAATATTCATGACTACTAGAGTATTAAGTGATCACATAGCAAAAATTCCCACTAAAACAAGAAAACAATAAACACAGCCTACCAAATGGTAAAGAATTCCCCTGCAATATGAGAGACCTGGGTTCGATCCCTGGATTGGGAAGATCCCCTGGAGGAGGGCATGGCAACCCACTCCAGTATTCTTGCCTGGAGAATCCCCATGGACAGAGGAGCTTGGTGAGCTACAGCCCATAGGGTCACAAAGAGTTGGACACAACTGAGCAACTAAACAGAGCCCAGTGCTTTTAATGTATTCACCACTGTGTAAGAAGGCAATGTCCAATTATCCAAACAGTGATCCATCAGCCCGATTGTGCTAAAGTGGGTTTCTATCAATCCCGAGGTCATCTTTGCTCTGCCTCTCCTGACCCTGAGTGGGAAAGGAAGAGTCTCCGGGGCACACCTAATAGCTCCTTGCGGTCAGGCAGCCATGGGAAGGGCAAGTGTACTGAAGCAGCAGAATCAATCCCCGGACTCATTAACCCAGCAGCCTCCCACCCCTCCCACGAGCTCCCCAGCCTCACAGCTTGCCACTACCCTTCCATCTCCCTGATTCAGACTCACCCAAGCCACCTTCAAGGGTCTGTGCACCTGCTCACTACACCACACTTCCCTCCTGGCCCCTTGCAAATGGGCGGCTGGAACTTAAAAGAAGCTTTCCCAGAGAAAACTGTCACTTGCCCCCTTACATACACACAGGCACACACACACGCACACGCATACACAGACACACGCATGTGCTGATAAGATTCCATGAGGGTCAGTGTTGCGGACAGACTCCCCTCTGCTCGTGGCTCCAGCCCCCCTTCCCCTCTGCCCTGACTCCCCATGCCTTCCTCTGTCCAAGGATGCCCTGCTGCCTGGCACTCTGAGGCCCGATCGGCCGCTGCCTTCCCTCTCTCCTGCTTGAAAGCCGTTTCCTGCTATCACGGCTCTGTTTGCCAGCCCTGCACTGTACTTCATTAGGCAGCTCTTTTTAATGGCTTCAACAAAAGCCATCATTTTAGCCCAACTGCCTTGACTAAATTAAAATTTCCAATCTCTGTTTTAGTGTTCTGCAACTGATGTATACATAAGCAAAACTGGTCAACATCTGCCAGGGGGTTGGCCAAAAGTTCTGTAAAGATGTACTTCACATTTCTGAAGCATGTGCAAAGTAACAGCGTCCTTATCCTCCCGAGAGCTCTCATGGTTTTACTTCACCATTTGTTCAAACACACTTTAGCCGCGTAGAAGCCATGCAGTTGATTCTCCCCTTGGTTGCCATTTCATCTGTAGTGTCATTTTGAGTAATTGGGGTATGGTAGCTGATCAACTTACAGGTTTCTCATTGGCAGAAAGGGACCATGTTGGCACCAAGAAAGAATACGATGGGTCCTCTTGGTGCAGAAGCAAGTGTCCCCCTCTTGCACTTGGCTACCCAAGACCATTAGGAAATAAGCTTAATAAAGCCTCCAAGTGTATATGTCGTCACTCTGCCCAGGCAGAGGGAAGCACCTATGGATGAAACACCACACACCAACATGGAAAGATGGTCAATGCACATATTTAGTCAGTGATCTGTGAAAGTTTTTGAATTAGTTTTTAAAGCTTTGTTAAGACCAGAACGCACAGATGTTGAAAACAAGTTCAGATGTAGCGACAGATGGTATTTGATTATGAAGCAGACTGTTCATATAATACAAAGATGCTACTTCTGCCATACACAAGTAACTGCAGAGAGTGCAGTAGAAATTTTGGAAGGCAGGCGCTTCGAGAGGGTCTTTGTGCAGCAATAACTTTCCCATTTTCCAGCAGTGCTAGAATTGTGATAATTTCCCTCTTTTCTTTTCAATCAGGGCCTCTCTTGGCCCTTCCATGCCCCGCCTCCCTCTCCAGCCTCTTTTACTCCAGCCTTCAAAAGTCCTCTCTCCTTTCGGTGAATTGTCTCACCTCGCCATCACGCCTTTCACAACCTCGGTGTCGTTCAGAGAATGCACGGCCTCATCCAAGGCAGGCTCGTGCCCAAAGTTAGGGGAAACTAGGAAGCGGCTGCCAACGTTCCCATCATCTAAGGAAAAAGATTTCATCGCTCATGCTTCGCAATGAGAACTTGACCTTTAAACAGAAGCCAGGTTACAGCTTCTAACGTGCTGCTGCACGCGTGCTGAGGTTGCTGCTAGCTCAGCTTGAGACTCAGCTGTCTCTTCTGTACAATGGGGATAACATTGGTCCCTCTGATCTCTTGGGGGAGCCAAGGAGGTCACAGAGGATGCTGGATTGGGAACTTGTCTTGGAAACTAGAAAGTGCTGCTGACAGGCATGTAACTGTCATTGTCAAAGCCTGAGAATGGGAAAGTATGGTATCTGAGGTTGGAAGGAGGAATCACCCTGTGCCTTGGGGATTCTCAATCAGAAATCCACTCTCCTTCCATGTAGGTTCTAGAAAAATGCTACAATATACAAAATTGAGCTTATTAAATGATGTGAGGCCAGCAGACACCCCGGCTGGAGAGGTGTGCCCTCCAAATGGTTATTTCACTTTTTTAAACCAGGGACTGTGGAGGACCAGTGACGTTGAGCTTGGGGTGCCATCAGATCTGGTCCATGAGAGAACCTTCTCGGCAGAAGTCCTGAGTGCAGGGCCAGGGAACAGACACGCTTGGTAAAGAAGAATGTGGATTCAACAGCCTCCATTCCAGACTCCTTTAGAATCCAAGCTTTTAAGGCTAAGTAAGTTACCAGGCCCAGTTTCTAAAGCTTTTCCTGAGTCTATTGCTTTCTTTTCTCAGCACAGTGTTGCCCGGGTCTGTGTTACAGTGCCGGTGTGGTGGGGGACAGACAGGGAGGTAAGGGAGTGCAGCCTTGTTTCTGCAGGCTTGCAAGCCCACCGCCCATCCCTTGCAATCCAAACCTCTTGTTTTGAAGAGCTCACTATGTGCCAAATAATATTTAATAAACACAGATGAGCCATGGAAGATGAGGGAAAGAACCAGCGTGCCAAAATGAGTTGGAGGAGATTTTGAAGGATGGCAGTATGGTGGAGTGGGTAGAGAGCCACTCTGGATGGACTCAGGATGGAGGCAGAAGAGGGTACAGGGAGGAGCCGTCAGGTCTCCTCCTGGGGTGAAGGGTGCTATGACAGTATGGCACATGATAGGATAGCATAGGATGCTATAATATTTTACATACAGCACCTGCAAAAAACCTCTTCCTTTTGGCTAGCTTTATTGGTTAGCTGGTTAAAGAAACAGACATGGTTTTAGTGAAGGTAAAGCTGATCGTATGTATGTATAACTGACTCACTTTGCTATACACCTGAAATGAACACAGCATTGTTAATCAACTATGCTCCATTATAAAAAAAAAATTTTTAAAAAATGCTGCCAAGACATTGAATTATAATAAATGTCTGGGGTTAGATTAGCCAGTTAAAGAAAGGGATTATATTATCTCTCCAAGTCGCAAATGTATGTTAAAGCCCTCTGCATCTTGACTGCAGATGGGGCTGGCGACATAATTTGCAGGGCTCTGACCAGAAGGCAAATGTGTGGCCCTTTGTTTAAAAATGATTAAGAACGTCAGGAGAGTACCAGATAAGCAGCAAAGCAGACACGGCACTCTCCGAAGTGTGGGACCCTGAGTGACCAGGCGGCTTTCACATTTGCGAAGCTGGCCCTTCTGCAGGGGAAAGATGCAGAGGAAACTTTCTCTGATCACCTCCATCTAGAATCTCTGCAGTGCTTGGGAGATTTCTGTGGGGTCGGTATCAATTTATTGAACCCCAAGACACTAAGTGATTATCCAAAATATGGAGGAAAATGGAAAGCAGCGGCCACAGACCCGCAGCCTGGGCAAACCTTGAGAAGTCCTGGGTTTGCTCTCAAATCCTATCATTAATCAGATTATGAACTTACCCATGAGAAAGGAATAACCAGGCCTTCCTACTCCAGGAGTCTCTCAGGGTTGTGCGCTCCCAGAATGACAATATGAATGTCAGAGTGTAAAGTACAGTGGCTGGCAAGTTGATGCTCTTGGTTCAGGCCATGTGCACTGCGGGGTAGTGGTGGGGAGGTGATCGACTAGTCAGCCGGTCAGGATTGGTGTGGTGTCATTGCGGGGGCTTCCATAGATAGCGCAGTCATGATGGAGGGTGCATTGGTGCTTCAAGCCAGGCTGGTGGATCCTCTCTCTGAATATTCCAACAAATACTACCAATTCCCCAGGCTCTGTAAGAAGAAGCTTTAAGTAAAGCTATGCAAGTCTGTGGACTTCCCAGGTAGCTCAGTGGTAAAGAATCCTGCCAATGCAGGAAACATAGGTTTGATCCCTGGGTCAGGAAGATCCCCTGGAGTAGGAAATGGCGACCCACTCTGGTATTCTTGCCTGAGAAATTCCACAGACAGGGGAGCCTGACGGACTATAATCTGTGGGGTTGCAAAGAGTCAGACAAGACTGAGCATGTACACGATCGGCCCTTCACCTCCACCCCTTTCCCCCGCAAATCACCATCACTCTACATTGCTGGTCAGCACCTCTGAGGAAAACATTTCTACACCTTGCCTGGGACTATATCTGAAGAAAGGAGATGCAAGTAATTTTTCCAAGTGGGCCTGAGTTGTGTATCCTGCTCTTGGGGAAAACTGGCTCCATTAAGGGGATAGCACCCACCTAGTCCATGCCCAAATGTCTGCCCATAGAAACTATGAGATGATGAATCTGTCTTGCTTTAGACCACAAAATATGTGGTGATTTGTTCTACAGCCATGGAAAACCTGTAGGTATTGCAATGTTTTATTACTGGAGGTAAGAGAAACCACAGAATCGACTCATTGGTAAAGGCCCTCAATGGAAGGACTCATTGGAAGGATTGATGCTGAAGTTGAAGCACCAATAGTCTGGCCACCTGATGCAAAGAACTAACTCATTGGAAAAGACCCTGATGCTGGGAAAGATTGAAGGCAGGAGGTGAAGGGGACGACAGAGGATGAGATGGTTGGATGGCATCACCAACTCAATGGACATGAGTTTGATCAAGCTCTGGGAGTTGGTGATGGACAGGGAAGCCTGGCATGCTGCAATTGATGGGGTCACAAAGAGTTGGACACAACTGAGTGACTGAACCATGACTGAATTGAACTGAACAGATCAAGATCTTGTTATATGGTTGAATTTCTCCTTCTTCACGGTCATTCCTACAAAGTACTTGAGAAACCTAGCCCATTCCCTGCCCATGTTCCTGGTTTCCAAGCCCTCCTTTAGAGAATCACAGCACTCTGAGCATGTCTAGACAGGATTCTCATAATAGTCACCTCTGCTGCCTCCTGGGCCAGTGTCCCTGGAGCTATAACACCTTAGGCTCCACCAGTTTTTCACAAGAGCAAGTGACCTGGTGCCCATACAACCTATTGGGCAGCAGTATCAACACCACCATTGCTAGTGTGAATTTTTTTTATATGACTGGGTAACAAACTATCATGCGTTTAGTGGTACAGTGCACACGACAAAGCATACTGCAGACACAAGGCTTCTGCTGCTGCTAAGTCGCTTCAGTCGTGTCCTACTCTGTGCGACCCCATGGACGGCAGCCCACCAGGCTCCCCCATCCCTGGGATTCTCCAGGCAAGAACACTGGAGTGGGTTGCCATTTCCTTCTCCAGTGCATGTAAGTGAAAATTGAAAGGGAAGTCGCTCAGTCGCGTTCGACTCTTCACAACCCCATGGACTGCAGCCCACCAGGCCCCTCCATCCATGGGACTTTCCAGGCAAGAATACTGGAGTTGGGTGCCATTGCCTTCTCTGCAGACACAAGGGGGGCTTTTCAATTAGATATATTTAAATTTAAGTTTTGGATTTCTTGAGCCTCCTACTTACCATCCTAGATAGCATGTTAAAAAGCAGAGATACTGCTTTGCCAACAAAGGTCTGTCTAGTCAAGGCTATGGTTTTCCCAGTGGTCTTGTATGGATGTGAGAGTTGGACTATAAAGAAAGCTGAGCGCCAAAGAATTGAGGCTTTTGAACTGTGGTGCTGGAGAATACTCTTGAGAGTCCCTTGGACTGCAAGGAGATCCAACCAGTTCATCCTAAAGGAGACCAGTCCTGGGTGTTCATTGGAAGGACTGATGCTTGAGGCTGAAATCCAATACTTTGGCCACCTCATGTGAAGAGTTGACTCATTGGAAAAGACCCTGGTGCTGGGAGGGATTGAGGGCAGGAGGAGAAAGGGAGACAGAGGATGAGATGGCTGGATGGCATCACCAACTCGATGCACATGAGTTTGGGTGAATCCCAGGAGTTGGTGATGGACAGCGAGGCCTGGCGTGCTGTGATTCATGGGGTCGCAAAGAGTCAGACTCGACTGAGCAACTGAACTGACCTGAACTGAACTTATCATTGAACTTATTATATCCTAAAATCAGCATATAGAAGACACTAATTAAAGTTCTTGGAACAAATAAATGAAGCTAAAAAATACTCATGATGACAATGTCATCAGGATGGTGGAAGCCACAGGCTTTGTTCTTCCACAGAAACACCAACTTATCATTACATGGTCCAAAAGCCTTTCAGAAAACTCCAGAAACCACTTACGAAGTCATAGTTATACATGTATCCATCTGTTCACCTGAAACTACCACAAAATTGTTAATTGGCTATATCCCAATACAAAATAGAAGGTTTAAAGTTACCAAAAAAAAAAAAAAAAAAAGAAAAGTATGTGGTTATGGACTGAAACTGTTGAGTCCAGAATATAATGAACATTAACCAAAGACTGTTAAGGTTTAGTAGAGATCAAACAAAACTTCTAAGAGAAGAGCCTTGTGTATCGTAGATAATAACTGTTCACTAAAGCTGCAAAGCATTTCAAAAACTCAGAAAGATGGGGGATACATATCTGTTACAAAAATTGGCTCGTTGGTTCTTTCATTCGCTCATTTCACTCTGATCACTGAAAATCAATCTTCATATATATATTTTTCTTTTTTTTAATTGGAGGATAATGCCTTTACAATGTTGCTTTAGTTTCTGCTGTATAGCAATATGAATCAGCTATATGTATACATATATCCTCTCCCTTTTGAAACACCCTCCATCCCCCATTCCACCCCTTCATATATATTTTTTAAGAAAGATAAAAGAGTCTGAAATGCTTCTAGAACTCAGAAAAAATTGAAGTAATTAGCAACACTAATATAACTGAATGTTATGAAGGCTTTACACTTTAAAAAAAAGTTATAGAAACCCTGGCAAACTGAAGGCCAAGAACAGTGCGTTGTAACAGCTTCATCTCTTGGAAATCAAAAGTGTTAAAGACTTGGAGACTATAGTAGAGACAGGTAGCCGAATGATCCTCTCCATTGATTCGTGGCCTTTAGAAGACAATCTGCAAATTCAACTGCCCAGAGAAAACCACCACGACTTGCCATAGTGGGGAAAATGAAAGCGAAAGTCATTCAGTTGTGTCTGACTCTGTGACCTCACGGACTATGCAGTCTATGGAATTCTCCAGGCCAGAATATTGGAGTGGGTGGCCTTTCCCTTCTCCAGGGGATCTTTCCAACCCAGGGATCGAACCCAGGTCTCCCTCATTGCAGGCAGATTCTTTACCAGCTGAGCCACAAAGGAAGCCCAAGAATCCTGGAGTGGATAGCCTATCCCTTTTCCAGGGGATCTCCCTGACCCAGAAATCAAACTGGGATCTCCTGCATTGCAGGAGGATTCTTTACCAGCTAAGCTGCAAGGGAAGCCCCATAGTGGAGAAAGAGAGCCTTACAGAAGCATTGTCAGAGCTTCTGGATGTCTGATCATTTGAGAACCAAGAAAAGTCAAGTGCATTTGGCAGCCTTAGTGAAATGCATGTGTACTGATATGTGTATTTTAAGTTTGAAATTGCTTTATGATTTGGGAACTGATTTATTTATGAAGCCTTGTAAAGTTATAGATAATAAATCACGTTTAGTTACACAGGGTGAAAAGTTAATTTTCATAGGAAAAATTTGACACAAACATATCATCTCAGAGTTTTCATGTGGTAGGAGTCTTGGTATGGGTTAGCTGGGTGCTCTGCTCAGAGCCTTACCAGGCTGAGATCAAAGTGTGGCTAGGACTATGATCTCATGCAAGGCTTGAGAGTCTCATCCAAGTGCTCCAGTTGGCAGAATTCTGTTCCCTGTGATCTCAGTACTGAAGGCATTATTCTCTTCCTGGCTGTTGACTAGGGACCATTTTCAACTACTAGAGGCTGCCATCGGGTCCTTGCCATGTGGCCCCCTATAATAGACAGTTCATAACATGGCATTTCCTTTTACAAAGCAAGCAGAAAAATCCCTTTTAAGAGCTCACCTAATTAGTCCAAGCACATTCAGGGTAACTCTTTTGATTAACTCATAGTCAACTGCTTAGGGACCATAATTACATCTGCAAAGTACTATTATCTTTGCCATATAATGGAGCCATACAGTGAGAGTGATAACTCATCATATTCATAGGTTCTGCCCACATACAAAGTAAGGAAACTTTACAAGACATGTACACAAGGGACAAGAATCTTAAAGATTGCCCAGATATTGACAACCACATGGAATATAAAGAGAACACAGCCATCTCTAAAGACTAAAGGACTCATAGGAGTTAGGAGAGGAGGTGTAGTTCTTTTTAATTTATTTTATTGAAGTTAAGTAGATTTACAATGTTGTATTAATTTGTACTATACAGCAAAGTAATTCATATATATATATATACATATATATATATATATATATTCTCTTCCATTGTAGTTTACTATAGTTCTCTGTGTCATCTAGTAGGACCCTGCTGTTTATCCATTCTATATATGATAGTCTTCATCTGCTAGTCCCAGAGTCCCATTCCGTCCATCCCCTGCCTCTCCTCCCCTCTGGCAACCACAAGTCTATTCTTATTTGTGAGTCTGTTTCTGATACATACATATGTTCATCTGTGTCAGATTTTACATTGCACATATAAGTGATATTATATGGTATTTGTCTTTGTGTGTCTGACTTCATTAAGTATGATCATCTCTAGGTCCATCTATGTTGCTGAAAATGGCATTATTTCTTTATTTTTTACTCCTGAGCAATACTCCATTGCGTATATATAGCACATCTTCTTCCTCCATTCATCTGTTGATGGACATTTAGGTTGTTCCCATGTCTTGGTTACTGTAAATAATGCTGTTCTGGACATAGCTGTGCATGTATCTTTTTGAATTATAGTATATGCCCAGGAGTGGGGTTGTTGAATCATATGGCAGTTCTATTTTTAGGTTTTTGAGGAACTTCTATGCTGTTTTCCATAGCGGCGCTTCCAGTTTACATTCCCAGCAGGTGCGGTTTTAATGGTGCTTGAGGGAACTTGCAAGTGGATAATAGTAGCTGCATGTTGTGGTCTTCCAAGACAGCAAAACTTGGGGTCCTCTAATCCAGAGAAATTCACGCCTTCTGGTTTGTATACTCCCATAGTTTTCAGTAATACATTTTCTTCCATGCATTTTATTCTTCCTATTTCTATTGAGGCAAACCTTATTACTATCTGTGGTGTGGGGGGAATTTTTATTTTGAGTGTTTTCAATTTTCCTGCTTTCCCCTGATTCCTAACATGGAATAATTATTGTTTGTAGAGGCAACTCTCAGAATCTCCTTTGCTGTGGAAAATCTAGGTGATGAGCATATGATAGAGAGTATGAAACAAAGAAACCTGAGGGTTTCATGAACTAGATAAGGTAGCAGGTAAGAACACAGGCTCTGGAGCCAGACAGACAAGGTTTAAATCTCAATTTTTCCCCTTACTAGCTGAGTGACTTTGGGCAAATCATTTCCTTCTACGTCTGTGTCTTTATGTATGGGATATAATAATGCTATCTTTCTTTGGTGATCTGAAGATTAAATGAGTCGATATATGTGAAGTAGCTGGATCCATTCCTGGGATGCTGTAATTCTATATATGCATTTATTATTCCTCACCATTCACAGAGGGAAGCATTGTAGGAGATTGGGGAGGGTGGGAAAATGTTTACACAAGGATTTGAGGAAGTTGGAAGTGAAAAGGAGTTGAGTGCGGGTGGGTTTCAGGGAGCTGATGCTGACATGTGGGAGATTTTAGAAGGAGCAGAGATGGAGAAAAAGAAATTTTCATGTTTGTTGTGGTTTAACGTTGCATTTTGTCTTATAGCATATCACTTAGAACTTGTGTAAAGATTTGAAGTGCTTTCAATTACTTAATTGTTTCAAGAGAGAATTTATTTAAAGGCACTGCTGGGCTTGGAGAAGGCAATGGTAACCCACTCCAGTACTCTTGCCTGGAAAATCCCATGGATGGACGGATGGGCCTGGTGGGCTGTAGTCCATGGGGTCACTATGAGTCAGACACGACTGAATGACTTCCCTTTCACGTTTCACTTTCGTGCACTGGAGAAGGAAATGGCAACCCACTCCAGTGTTCTTTTCTGGAGAATCCCAGGGATGGGGGAGCCTGGTGGGCTGCTGTCTATGGGATCGCACAGAGTCAGACACGACTGAAGCAACTTAGCAGCAGCAGCTGGTTAAACTTGAAATTTTTAGCAGACATCTGAGACAAAATGTTAAATAGACAGTTGGTTGTAGGAGTCTGAGAGATTATCCAGCTTGAGCCATACATTTGGGAACTGCCTGTGTATAGATGGTCTTCCAGGCCACGAGGCTGGGTGAGATCATTTAGCTATTTTCATTGAGCTATTGTACATACTGGAGAGAAGTCTGATAATAGCTCTTGGGTACCCCTAGTCCCGGAGAAGGTGATGGCATCCCACTCCAGTACTCTTGCCTGGAAAATCCCATGGATGGAGGAGCCTGGTGGGCTGCAGTCCATGGGGTCGCTAGGAGTCGGACACGACTGAGCAACTTCACTTTCACTTTTCACTTTTATGCATTGGAGAAGGAAATGGCAACCCACTCCAGTGTTCTTGCCTGGAGAATCCCAGGGATGGGGAGCCTGGTGGGCTGCCGTCTACGGGGTCGCACAGAGTTGGACACGACTGAAGCGACTTAGCAGCAGCAGCAGCAGCAGCAGCAGCAGCAGCAGCAGCAGCACCCCTAGTCCTGCTATTGGTTACCTTTATAGCCTTAAATATCATCCTTAAATCTCTAATTCTACTTCTATCATCATTAGACTGTGAGGGCATTATAGTTGAGGGCATTAATATTCCTACTTCTTCCCTCCCTCCATCTCCCAACTTTGGCCGGTCATGCCTTTGTTTTTACTTTGCCACCGCTGAAAACCTTGACATCCTTCTCTGTAATTACCTTAGAGTTCAGTCTCTTAGGTCCATATACTAATCCTCAGTGGTAACAGACAGTAAACAGCATTTATACTATCAAAGTATGTAAGTGCTGGGCATTGCTAAGCCAGGCTGAGTGTCAAGAGCACATTTTCTTCTTGACTGGTTCAAATTATTCATTAACTAAATAGCCATTGACTCCCTGCCTCATCACAGGCAGTTTTAGTTGTCTGCATTATGCAAAACAAGTTGCCTGCCCTCATTAAACTTACCTTCTGGCATGGATTCCATATCACTTGTGGGAGAATGTTTCTAGAGTTCATTCAAAAGTATTCTTTTTTTTAACCCCCTTTTATTTCTTTTATCAGCTTTTCAGTCTGATTTCAATATCACTATGCCAGATTTTTTTAGTTATTGTTGGCATAATATATATATTTTTAAAATGCATTATCTTCACATAATTTATCAATTGCTTAAAATCATATTTTATTTTCCCTTAATTTCTCTTTCATAAAATTTTTTCAATTTGTTTTTTGATTCTCTTAGAGTTTCCCTTGGTTATTTTCTTTTTTCCTTGTTATGAGATGAAACATAATTTCACTATCATTTCACAAATATTTTTGGTTTCTTACTCATTCTGCCCACCATGCAGAATCTTTCTAACTTTTCTAAAGACATCTTTCTTGCAGCTATTGAGTTCCTGTTCTAATTCAAACTAGTTATTCTCTAAGCTTGCTGCACAACTGTCAACCTGTCTTCCATCTTTATTCCACATCTTCATCTTTTTTTGCTTTTTAGCTTCATTCTGTTTGAATATAGCTCATGCAAATTTTTCAAAAAGACTATATGGAAAATAAGCTTTTCAATCAGTGCATTTTGGAATCTTTATTCTTATGCTTGTTGATAGTTTGGATTAATACTATTCTAGATTTTCATAGGGCTTCCCTTATGGCTTAGCTGGTAAAGAATCCACCTTCAATGTGATAGACCTGGGTTCCATCCCTGGGTTGGGAAGATCCCCTGGAGAAGGAAAAGGCTCCCCACTCCAGTTTTCTGGCCTGGAGAATTCCATTGATTGTATAGTCCGTGGGGTCACAAAGAGTCAGATACGACTAAGCAACTTAAAAAGAAAAGTTTTTGTATTGTACATTTGAATAGTGTTTTAGAAAGTAACAAAAAGTTCAAGACGCAAATAAGAAAAAAAACCATTTAGGCAGTGGGAACATCAGTGCAAATGTACTGAGACATGAACTGACAGTGGATATATTGGAAACTACAGGAAATTCAATATTGTAGGACATAAAGGGCAAGAATTAGAGGGAAGGGATTTCCCTGGAAGTCTAGTAGTTAAGAATTCACCTTCTAATGCAGGGTCAGTTCAGTCGCTCAGTTGTGTCTGACTCTTTGCAACCCCATGAACCGCAGCACGCCAGGCTTCAGTGTCCATCACTAACTCCTGGAGTTTACTCAAACTCGTGTCCATTGACTTGGTGATGCCATCCAACCATCTCATCCTCTGTTGTCCCCTTCTCCTCCTGCCTTCAATCTTTCCCAGCATCAGGGTCTTTTCAAATGAGTCAGCTCTTTGCATCAGGTGGCCAAAGTATTGGAGTTTCAGTTTCAACATCAGTCTTTCCAATGAACACCCAGGACTGATCTCCTTTAAGATGAACTAGTTGGATCTCCTTGCAGTCCAAGGGACTCTCAAGAGGCTTCTCTAACACCACAGTTCAAAAGCATCAATTCTTCTGTGCTCAGCTTTCTTTATAGTCCAACTCTCACATCCATACATGACTACTGGAAAAACCATAGATTTGACCAGATGGACGTTTGTTGGCAAATAATGTCTCTGCTTTTTAATATGCTGTCTAAGTTGGTCATAGCTTTTCTTCCAAGGAGCAAGAGTTTTTTAATTTCATGGCTGCAATCACCATCTGCAGTGATTTTGGAATCCCCCTAAAATAAAGTCTGACACTGTTTCCACTGTTTCCCCATTTATTTGCCATGAAGTGATGGGATTGGATGCCATGATCTTAGTTTTCTGAATGTTGAGCTTTAAGCCAACTTTTTCACTCTCCTCTTTCACTTTCATTAAGAGGCTCTTTATTTCCTCTTTGCATTCTGCCGTAAGGGTGGTGTCATCTGCATATCTGAAGTTATTGATATTTCTCCCGGCAATCTTGATTCCAGCTTCCTCCAGCCCAGCATTTCTCATGATGTACTCTACATATACCTTAAATAAGCAGGGTGACAATATAGAGCCTTGACGTACTCCTTTTCCTATTTGGGACCAGTCTGTTGTCCCATGTCCAGCTCTAACTGTTGCTTCCTGACCTGCATATAGGTTTCTCAAGAGGCAGGTCAGGTGGTCTGGTATTCCCATCTCTTTCAGAATTTTCTGCAGTTTGTGGTGATCCACACAGTCAAAGGCTTTGGCATAGTCAATAAGGCAGTAGTAGATGTTTTTCTGGAACTCTCTTGTTTTTTTGATGATCCAATGGATGTTGGCAATTTGATCTCTGGTTCCTCTGCCTTTTCTAAAACCAGTTTGAACATCTGGAAGTTCATGGTTCATGTATTGTTGAAGCCTTGCTTGGAGAATTTTGAGCATTACTTTGCGAGCATGTGAGATGAGTGCAATTGTGCAATAGTTTGAGCATTCTTTGGCATTGCCTTTGCAATGCAGGGTATGCAGGTTCAATCCCTGCTCAGGGAACTAAGATCCTACATGCAGCAGAGCAACTAGCTGGTGTGCTGTAACTAAGGTCTGACACAGCTAAAAATGAATAAATATTGGGAAAAAAAGAAGAATTAGAGGGAAGTGTGGAAGCGGTGGGAAATACAGCAAAAGGAAAAGGTAGGGGTGATATCCTAAGGGGTCTTATCTGCCACACTAAGAGGATTGGCTATAATCCTGAAGTGAAAGGGAGCCCCAGATTAGTGATAATCTGGGAAATACCAGTGATGTGATATAGAAAGACTGATTGCTTACAACAGTGGTTTGGAGGATTGCCATGAGATTGGAAGAAAGGGGCACAACACAAAAGAAGCTTTCATGATAGCAGGAACGGAGAGCTGGGGAAGGAACCAGGGACAGATCATAAGGGGTGTGAAGAGCCACACTAAAAAATCTGAACTCTATTCTGGAGCAATGGTGAAACTGTAGATGTTGAATAGAGAGGCAGATGAGTGCTTTCATAAAATCACTCTGCACACAGTACAGGGGAATGAATGCGTGTCAGGGTGGAAACACCTGGTGTGAAAATGCCACTCCTGATATTGTTTCCTTCTTGCCACTGCAGAACCAGAGATCAGAGCTGATGGGGACCTGAGTTAAGAATTGTGTCTAGGGGGACTTCCCTGGTGATCCAGTCGTTAAGAATCCACCTTCCAATGCAGGGGATGTGGGTTCAATCCCTGGTCATTCCACATGCCTCAGGGCAACTGATTCCACATGCCACAAGCACTGAGAATGCATGCTCTGGAGTCCACGTGCCACAGCTAGAAAGAAGTCCACATACTGCAACTAAGACTCGATACAGTCAAAAAAATTAAGTATTAAAAAAAAAAAAGAGCTGCACCTAGGGAGAAGTGAATGGATTTGAGTGGTATACGGAATGTGAATGGACGGCCATATAACGGTTGATGAGATGTGGGACTTGAGGGAAGAAAGACAGAAGACTTCTGGGTTCTTGGCTTGGGCTAGGAGATGAGTGCATGATGATACCATTCACTGAAGAAAAGACATTTTCGGGGAAAGATGTTATAATCAGGGATAGAGCAGATCAGTCAAGAGTGACACTTCTCTTCTTAAATATAATGTGCTTTTATCTGTCATGTGTGTGTGCTAAATTGCTTCAGTCATGTCTGACTCTGTGCAGTCCTATGGATTATAGCCCACCAGACTCCTCTGTGCATGGGATTCTCCAGGTAAGAATACTGGAGTAGATTGCCATGCCCTCGTCCAGGAGATCTTCCCAGCCCTTGTCTCTTACGTCTATCCTGCATTGGCATGTAGGTTCTCTGCAGCTAGCACCACCTGGGAAGCTGTCAGGTGAAGAAAATAATAACAGCTGCACGTTTTTCCTCCCCCAGTGTAATGGAGTATCCTCACCATCACAACCTCCCCTTTTGGAAATTTCCTCCCTCTGGCTCCCTGACTCCAGGGCCCCAGTCTTCTCTGCTGTCAAATGCTACCTGGTTCCTCCAAACTCAGGGCCTGCCTGTTTTCGCCCTAGAGTACAGCCTCCTCTAGGATAAGAACTACGCCTATTTTACTCATCACTGTTCCCACGAAGCCCAGAACAAATGTTTGTTGAAGGAATGAAAGAGAAGAATGCCTGAAGATTGGTTGGCTGTGACCTCAGAGGTGCTCTGCGCCCGACAACTCTCAGCAGCTGTTTGAGAAGTTGTGGAGCTAATTCCCAGACAGCAGCTTACCACAGGCCATGTGGGGACCACGGCACATAGTTCAGGCGAAACTGAAGCCTCAAGGCCTCTGGGATGCACCAATTCAAGTTCTGAATTGGGGAAGCCACAGTTGCTGCTGGCTCAGTCTGGGTAGCAACCAGCAAGAGGCTTGCAATTTTGCCTAGAGATGAAGAAGCGCTTTCTTCAGGCATGTTTGCGTTTTGTAGACCGTGAGCTCCTGGTCTTATCCATGCCTTCCCTGAACCAAGCTGAGTGTTGGGCATATAGAAGGTGAAAGTGAAGTCATTCAGTTGTGTCTGACTCTTTGTGACCCCATGAACTGTAGCTTACCAGGCTCCTCCATCCATGAGATTTTCCAGGCAAGAGTACTGGGGTGGGTTGTGATTTCCTTCTCCAGAGGATCTTCCCAACCCAGGGATCGAACCCAGGTCTCCTGCATTGCAGGCAGATGCTTTACCATCTGAGCTACCAGGGAAGTCCATTGGGCGTATAAGGTGCACTCAATACATATAAGTTAAATAAGCAAATGTATACATTGAGACAGAGATACTGATTTGCACCTTATCATGTTGTTTAAGAAAAATTTCTTTTGAAACCATTTAAAATTTTGAAGGCAATAAAGCTATAAAAATTTCAAATAATAAAAAGAATATGCAATGAAAATGAAAGCTATCCTGCATTTTCCTCTTGAATACCAAGTATCTCTTATCTATCATTTATCTGTATCTATTGTATCTATTTTCTATCAATCATCTATCATATCTATCATCTTCTATCTATCAATCATCTATGTATCTCTCTACCTAGCTATCATCTTTTTATACTGTTCATGGGGTTCTGAAGGCAAGAATGCTGAAGTGGTTTGCCACTCCCTTCTCCAGTGGACCATGTTTTGTACTTTGGCCACCTGATATGAAGAGCCAACTCATTAGAAAAGCCCCTGAGGCTGGGAAAGATTGAAGGCAGGAGGAGAAGGGGACGTCAGAGGATAAGATGGTTGGATGGCATCACCGACTCAATGGATGCGAGTTTGAGCAAGCTCCAGGAGTTGGTGATGAACAGGGAAGCCTGGCGTGCTGCAGTGCTTGGGGTTGCTATGAGTCGGACTGAGTGACTGAACAGCAACAAAGTCTATCATCTGTCTATTTTCTATCTAATCTGCCTCTCTCTGGTACAGATGGGTCGAGAGCATTCAGAATCTAGCAGTAATAAGACATTTTCTTTTATAACGTGCCCCAGCACCCATCCAGCAGAGCTGGCTGGACATTTAAACTTGATTACCTGAGGGGACTCTCTCTCTCCCTTGAGGCTGACCAAGGGCTTATCCAGTAAGATGAGGATAGACCTTAGGTCTTCCGTTGCTTCTGCTTCTGTGCTCAGTGCTTCTTGCTTATAACACTAGAGGCTCCTAAGGCAGGTGGGTCTCCTGGGGCATCTCTGCTGCTCTGACAAGCATGGTTGCAGAGGTGCTTGCTCCCGTCTTCAGCACTGTACGCTTAGCGCTCTGTCCTCCACAGGCAGCCATGTAGCAATTCCATCCATCCTTTCGCTTCAGGGAAGCGACTTTCTCATCTCCTCACCCAAACCCTAAGTTCACATCTCCTCTGAGTCATCAGGGCATGAAGTTGACCTACATCCGTTGCTTCCCCTTATAACAGAAAAGACTCCATCCTTTTTCTGGGGGGTGGAGATAGTGCTATCAGTCCATAGATTGATGGTTAAAGGCATGTAAATTCCCCTGGGATAAATGAACCAAGTTCAAGAATATAAAGACCTGATTGCCCTTAAAGGGAAGGAAGAAAATTCGCTTCCTCATTCTTCTCTTCCCTCTTCATTTCCCTTTAGGATCAGTACACCAGAAGGTCATCAGTGAAGTTTTCAATTACTCATTCTATTAGATACATAGATAAATGTAATTTTAAATACAAGTGGGATTATATGACTTACTGTATTTCATCAAGTCTAAGAGTCGGACTGAGTGACTGAACAGCAACAAAGTCTATCATCTGTCTATTTTCTATCTAATCTGCCTCTCAATCATGTCAATTGTAAGACATGCCGTCATTTTATGTTTTACTGAGAAGGAAAAAATGCTACCTACTATAATTATTAGACACATGGTTGTATGATGCCTCACAGTGTCAGAAGT